>NC_069387.1:61145500-66145500 GCF_027475565.1 Acinonyx jubatus
TGTCACAAACAGAATGAAGATGATATAAAGTGATAGAAAAGCTAAGAGAAGAGACTGTAGAGTGATGGCAACACAATTTGGAAGTGCCTAGTAGCAATGTGAAGCAAGGACAAATATAATCCTCCTCAAATAATACACTGAGTATACTATCTATACTGAATCAAAGTGTACAAAATTGAGGGACGCCTGCGTGGCTTAGTCAGTTAAGCATCTGACTCTTGGTTTTGGCTCAGGTCATGATCTCACATGCGGGTTCAAGCCCCACATCGGGCTCTGCCCTGACAGTAAAAAGCCTGCTTGGGATTCTCTCTCTCCTTCTCTCTCTCTGCCCCTCCCCCACTCATGCTGTCAAAAATAAATAAACTTTTTTTTAAAAAGTATACAAAACTGAAGTGGAAAAAGGTCAGGGACAGGAGAAATACATTTATAACAGAACGAGTATCTCCAAATGCAAGGAGAATGGGTTAACTAGCACCAAGAGCAGAAGTACTGACCTAGACTGTAATAAGACCATATGTAGTAGAAAGGAGCAATTTGTACCTCAGCAATTAATAGAGGATAACAGCTTAAGAAAGCAAGCAACTGGAAGATGGAGTTTAAAGACATATTAACCACATAAAAGAAGAGTGTTTAATCACTTTAGGGATCAGAAAGAAATTACTTTAAAAAGTGTCTTCTTCGGGGGCACCTGGGTGGCTCAGTCAGTTGAGCAATGACATGGGCTCAGGTCCTGATGCAGTTTGAAGAAGCTCCGTTCTTCGGGATTGCTGCTGTCAGCCTTTCAGCGCAGAGCTTGGATTCTCAGTCCCCCTCTCTTTGCCCTGCCCCCCCCACTTGCACTCTCAAAAATAAACAAACATCAAAAAAAAAAAAAAGCGTCTTCTTCAGTCTTTAATTTGACTAAGTACCAAGGTAACATCTTTTTTTTAATTTTTTTTTTAATGTTTATTTATTTTTGAGACAGAGACAGAGCATGAATGGGGGAGGGCCCGAGAGAGATAGGGAGACACAGAATCCGAAGCAGGCTCCAGGCTCTGAGCTGCCAGCACAGAGCCCGACGCGGGTCTCGAACTCACCCACCGTGAGATCATGACCTGAGCCGAAGTCGGATGCTTAACCGACTAAGCCACCCAGGCGCCCCAGTAACATCTTAAGTAACTACAGAAGTTAGGAAACAGAAATGTTAAAATAACAAGAGCTAACATTTAATGCATGCTAACTATATGCCAGGCATTGTTCTAAGTGCTTTGCATATTTTAACTCATTTAATCCTCACCAACTACCTTATAGAGTTAGGTATTATTATTCTTATTCCCATTTTGCAGATAAGGAAACTAAGACACAAAGAGGTTAACTTGCCTATTGTGACATTAAAAGGCAGAAACAGAATAAATACAGAAAAACTGTTAAATAGGATTTGTTAGCTGCTAGACTGCCTAAGGTAATGTCTATTAAAAATAAGTTTCACCATTTCTTCCAATTAAACCATTAACCCCTAAATAAAATAAAATTTTTTCTTCTAATTCTTTTTTGATGTTCCAGGAGACGCCTGATTTCCTTTGAGAGATCTTTCAATCTTGATATATTTTTATGATCTGTACCCTCAAGCCATTTCAACTCAGTTGTGTACTACAGTTTACTATCAAAAAAAAGCAAAACAAAATTCCTCTCCTCCTCCTCCCAAAACAATGAAATTTATTTTTTTTTCATGTTTTTCGAACTGGAATAACTGCACCAACTTAAAGACATCAATAAACAAAACAAGCAAACCTCCTGAATTTTTCAGTGAACAACCCTGGTTCATTTCTTTTAATGGCGATATACCAGAGTTTATGTATCAGGCTAGGCAATTACTTAAATACAACTTCAAACATATTAATAACTCCTGTTTTTAAAGGTATCTTTAATTGCCTCTGAAAGCCAGTCTTGCAACATTTTAACAAACATTATGTAACTTTGCATGAAGTTCGAGGGCACTAAATCCCAAATACAAAAGTTACCTAAACATGTTTTCTCAAACAATGACCTATCAACTCTATATATAACCTATATCCAAGGCTATTCTCTACCACGAATTGACAAGTTACCTTCCGAGGGTTTCTTAAACCTCGAGGGTTTAAAAAAGTAGTTACACTCAGACCAGTCTCTCCTAAAGTATCTTGCCAGACCTGCCCCTTTCTCATTCCCCCAGGCGGCGTGCGAAACTCTGGAGACGAGGCCAAGACCTCGGTCTTTCTGAAAGAGAGCAACCTGCTGCCAAGAATTTGGTATTGGTCTGAATGGGGGTGGGGAGCCAGACACCCGGGAAGATAGGGACACGATCCGGCTGGTCTTCACAACGCGGGACCTTTCTCCCTGAGGACGAGAGGAGCCACCGGGGCACAGGGCACAGCGAGAAGCAATGGGTCAGGGTTAGCAGCTATCGGAGAAGCACTTAAACTCCTTCCGGTTGCAAGACAGCGCACAGATACCGGACTGAGAAGAGGGGAGCTCCCCCGCGCTGCGCTGCCCAGGGTCCTGCCAGTAACGCCCCCGGGGGAGGTGGAGCGGCTCCCCAGTCCGGCCCTCTCTCCAAAAGACAGTGATGAAGACAGGGAACCAACCCCATGACAGACTCTCAGCCCCCTTAACCGCATTCACTACCGGAACAGCCTTGGAACAATCGGGAGAACATCACCCGGCGGGCTTTCAGTATTTTACCTTGTGTTATGGTACCAGCCGACCGCCATGTTTCGCAGAAGCCCGGGCCGCCGGGCTCCCGTTCACCCGAAAATATCGCGAGAACAAAAGCGACAACCACCGTTGAAAACGTCAGATGGGAGACAATGTAGAGTTCTCGCGATATTCCCTTTGCTTACGGAGCGCTTTGTGAATCAACAGGTGTGGTCGATATGAAAGGGGTGTGGCTAAACAGAACAGAGGTTGAAATGTATTTTAGGTGTAACCACGTGGCCAATAAGGAATCAGCTTCTCCGGGAAGGAATGGGTTACCTTTGTAATGACACTTAGGGGCCACAGAATGAATCTCAACGCCTCATAGAGTGCTTCATCACTAATGACAGACTTGGGCACAGGTTTTATCATTTGCAACCCTAATGCGTATCAGTACAATCTGCACCATGTTTTGTGACTTCTGTATTGGCCTCCTTATTTCCTCACGTCAAGAACATTTAGACTCCCTTTTTCAAACGAAATTTCACTAAATTGAAACTATCCCAGAATATAAAAGCAGATAAAGTGTTTCCACTGATGCAATTTCATTTCCAGACTTTTCATGTCAGAGTTAGTCCTTCACATATTTAAGAAGAAGCTTACTGTAGTGGGTAAGAGCTTAGAGCTTTAGGAACTGGTGCTAAATTTTAACTAGGATTTCCTGGGTTAAAATTCCGGTTCAACCATTTATGGGCACATTATTTCATCTCGTTTCCTTATCTGAAAAATGACGCGATAATAATAATTTCATGTGGTTGTTATGAGATCTAAGTGAGTTAATAAATATCTAAACTGTTTCTTTACCTTAGCCACAAAGGTACCAGCAGACCTTCCTTCTTTGTGGGTCTAAGATTATATGGGCTCTTGCTTGCATGGAAGCTAGCTGTTGTTCACTTAGTTACATCTAGTCCCTGGTCTCCAGAGGAGTCTGCCTTCAAGATAACAGCTGACCCCTAAGAGTTGGAATTCCCGGTATAGCAAAACTGATTAATTTGATCCTCCTTATTTAAAAAACAACTCACCATTTTCCAGACTACCAAATGAAGACAAAATTAATTTCCCCTGAAGATTGAAACTCAGCTTAACTTCAAAGTGAGGTGAATACTTAATCCTATGTTATTGGTGGTGGGTGTTATATCTGTGAAACAATTTGCTTAACACAAAAACATTACATTATATATTACCTGCAGAAGAGAAGTAGGAAATAGGTTTTAAATTGGGGATTTAAACTGGTGCTAAACAACCTGTACTTTTTTTTTTAATTTATTTTAATGTTTATTTTTGAGAGAGAAAGGGAGAGGCAGAGAGAGTGCATGCAACAAGTGGGGAGGGGCAGAGAGAGAGAGACACAGAATCCAAAGCAGGCTCCAGGCTCTGAGATGTCAGCACAGAGCCCAAAGCAGGGCTCAAACCCACAAACCACGAAATCACGACCTGAACCGAAGTCGGATGCATAACTGACTGAGCCATCCAGGCGCCCCTAAATAACCTGTATTTGTACAGATGCTCAAAAGATGTTTTCATGATGCTTTTTTTTTCTTTATAGTTTGAGTAAAAGTTTTAGCAAGTTAGTAAAATTAAGATAGATAGATAGATATACGAATGCCCCACAAACACCTCAAATTCGATATATTCCCAGTGGATCTTATTATCCCCAAAGCTATTTCATCTCTTCTATGCGTAGGAAAGTCAAGGGTACCACTAACGTTAGATTCAATCAGTTTAGAATCCTGTGTCTCCTCCCCCTTCTTACTAACTACCAGTCCTCATGATCAGACAGTTCCTTTTATAAAACTATTCTCAGTTTCGTGCTATACACCAGGTGCCTTCATTTTTATTTGCTTCTATTATACATGATTATCAATGTTATACTCAAATTGTGTACTTACATTTTCAAACATTGTGCTTTACACTCTTAAATAATTTTATCACTTACCAAGTTAGGACTTAAAAATCATTTTTCATGTGCCAAGTTTAAACTTGGTACGTCAGCTAATGGATAAATATTTTCAGTATGTTTATAGTGGCACTATCTGCCATTTAATATCTCTGTTTCAGTAGACTTACCACCAATATCTATAAAGCATTGTGCAACATTTCAGTATGACTAATAATAGATCAGAGGGACCATAGATCACTCAATTAAACCTGTGACCTGGCCATTCACGTATCAAAGATTCGCTGAGTACCTTCTATATGACAAGTGGTGTGTTAAGTACAGAACATGACCTAGTGACAAAGCAGACAATTCTTGTGGAATTCATACTACATTGGGGTATACAGTTACCAAATAATAAGCCCCAAAACAAATATATGACCGTGGCTGGTGTCATTTATCTTAATAGTTAGTAGTAAACTATTTATTTTAATAGTTATTAATAATGTATTATGTGTATGCAACATTTTTTATTATGGTCTTCAATAAATTTCAACACAAAAACATCCAGCTGAAATACAGATTTTATATAATATTCTCTACATTGATTACAACATTTGAGTTGGTATTTTGCTTTTCATTTCCAAACATTCTTTCACTAATATTTTTCATCTTTGCATCATAGATGTATTGTCTCATCTATTTGATTAGCTGTTTTTTTCTGAATTCTCAATATTTTAAAATAAATTGTAGCTCTTTTATATTTCTTAAAGCTTTTATTTTTTAAATATTTATTTATTTTTGAGAGAGAGACAGAATGTGAGCAGGGGAGGAGCAGAGAGAAGGAGACAGAATCTGAAGCAGGCTCCAGGCTCTGAGCTGTACCCACAGAGCCTGACACAGGGCATGAGCTCACAAACCACAAGATCATGACCTGAGCCGAAGTCAGTCACTTAATCGACTGAGCCACCCAGGTGCCCCTATTTCCTAAAGCTTTTAAAAACATTACTAATTTCCTTCTAATAGCAGATGAAATTCTTTATGTAAGTGCCTAGGTCATAATGTAATAAATACTTTAAGTTAAAAAGAGACAGCATATTTAACTCTCATACTGTAGGTAGGCAAAATTTATTTTAAATCTTTTATTTATTTATTTATTTATTTGATGTTTATTTATTTTTTAGAGAGAGAGGGAAAGGGAGAGATGGGGTGTGAACAGGAGAGAGGCAGAGAGGGAGACAGAATCTAAAGCAGGCTCCAGGCTCTGAGCTGTACCCACAGAGCCTGACACACGGCTTGAACTCACAAACCGCAAGATCATGACCTGAGCTGAAGTCAGTCACTTAATCGACTGAGGCACCCAGGTGCCCCAAAATCTCTTATTTTTATTTTTATTTATTCTGAGAGAGAGAGAGAGAGAGAGAGAGAGAGAGAGAGAGAGAGAGAATTCCAAACAGGCTCCACACAGATAGTGCAGAGTCCAACTAGGGGCTTGAACCCATGAACCACAAGATCATGGCCTGAGCCGAAATCAAGACCTGGACACTTAAATGACTGAGTCATCCAGGTGCCCCCAAATTTTGATTTCAATAATATGACATAAATAGAAATGTCTGCAAGCTTTATCACCCATCAAACTCAGATGCCCTCAGGAGTCAAGCCATCTGCATATGTGTCTCATCCAAAAGCTTTCAAAGTCAAATTTCTTTCCAGACCAAATGTCTGATAACCCCTATAACAATCACTACCTAATTTTCACCTGTTGATGTTAATATTTATAAATTCATAAATCCAGATGAACTTTGGAAGAGAATATCTAGGAGCAAGTACATTTGTATCTGTGTGTCTTTATGTTTGTATAATTTTTATGTACATGGGCAAACTGGCATAAGTACATAAAAAGGGGGAAATAACAGTATGCTATGAGAGAAAAAAACAATCAACTTTCAACTGAGCAGAGCAGAAGATATTTTTCCATTTCATGGTATAATTATCTAACATTGATGTTGAGCTAAAAAGATGAAATAATTTCCATCCTATATATGGAATGTGTCCCTACAAGGTAATTTTCATATCAGGTCAAAAATACATGAACATCTAAATATATAAATAATATATGGTCAGGATAGAGATGCTTTGACTAAAAAATATATACCTTACTATCACTGTTCAAAAGAACCTAACTTGGCAAATTCTTTTATTTGTTAAACTTGTTTTCCTAAGTAAAGGATAGTTGAGCCATCAGTAGTAAGGGCCTCTCCTTTCTGTCTGGGTCTTAGAAGGAAAGAAGCCAGTGAGACATAAGCATTCTCCCTTACCCTACACACACTTCCTCCTGAAGTAGGATTTGAGGGAGTAAGCTTGGTCAGAAGTTGATTTTCCTCTAATGGAGGGTATTTACATTGGGGGGAACCCCCTTAAAGATCGGAGTCTTTGACACAGATTGGGGCTGCTGCCCAATGGATATCACTTCCATCCTATAAGGGTGATGTTCTAGAACACACCGATCCCCCTTGGTATTCCCATAATAGCAGTGTTGCAGATCGCTGAGCCTGAGTTAGGAGAAACCACTAACATCAGTCTGTCGTAAGCCAACTCCATGTTGAACACATAGGAATCCATTGGAGTCTTCCCTTTGGAGGCAAAAGGTGGAAGAATATGAGGCTGGGAGATTAGTACCATTCCCATATTTTTCTTTTTGTCTATACACCAAACAAATTGTTTTGATTCAGTTAAGCTATGAGATTTGTCAGGGAAAAATTGAAAAGATTTAATTATGATAAAGCTTTAAACGCACTAGCAAAGGCCATAATGGACAATGTGCTTTCCTCCTTGCTCTCTCTTGGATCATCCTTCAGGAAAATGCAGTTCTGTCACAGGCATACTTAAGAAGTCCAGTGGAGAGGTCCCCATAGTAAAATTTGCTTTAAATGTTCCCAATGAGAAGTTTAAAGCCACTCAGATCCCTGACCCATTGTGTGAGACCTCTTTTTCTCCGAAATCTTACATCATTTTCTTGTCCTTAGTACTCTTAAATTTCAGTGATGTGTCTGATATGGATCCACGTCTTCATTGGTGTGCAGTGTATCCAGTGGCTCATTTCAGCCTGACAACTCATGTCCTTTGGTTCTAGGAAGTTTTCTTATTTTCTTAATTTCTCTTTTCTATTTTCTCTGTTATTTCATTCTTATACTCCTATTGTTATATAATATCTTCTGGACTTTATAAACATTAAGAGGAAATGGGACAAGGACAGCAGGGAAATAAAGAATTATATTTTGGGACCCCTGGGTGGCTCAGTCAGTTGAGTGTCCAACTTCGACTCAGGTCATGATCTCATGATTTGTGGTTTGAGCCCCGTGTCCGGCTCTGTGCTGATAGCTCAGAGCCTGGAGCCTGCTTTGGATTCTGTGTCTCTCTCTCTCTTGCCTCTCCCCCACTCATGCTCTCTTTCTCAAAAATAAACAAACATTAAAAAAAATTATACTTTTTGCTTTATACAACCACAGTATTGTTTTTTTTTTAATTAGCACTATTTCTTTGCATGTATTTCTTTAAAAGGTACAAATTAAAATTAAGTAAAATTAAAAGCAATGTATGATAATTAGGAAGTGGGGGAGACTTCTGGCTGCCTAAATACTCTTTTCTCATTTAGTTCCAGAACCCTGGACAATAAACTCAAATGAAGAACTACATTCACAAGCTTGTCAAGCAGGGTGGGCAGATATGTAAGTAAAAGTCATTGAGTAGGACTTTTTTTTTTTTTAACATTTATTTATTTTTGAGACAGAGACAGAGCATGAACAGGGGAGGATCAGAGAGAGAGGGAGACACAAAATCCATAACAGGATCCAGGATCTGAGCTGTCAGCACAGACCCTGACACAGGGCTCAAACTCATGGACCACAAGATCATGACCTGAGCCGAAGTCAGACGCTTAACCAACTGAGCCACCCAGGCACACCTGAGTAGGAGTTTTATGAAAGCCATTTGTTCTCTTTTCTCCTTACCTTCCCTCTTCTCCGCTTGGAATGTGTGTGTGATGGCCTGACCCCAGCAACAATTTTATGACTTATGGATTGAATTCATACACTGAAGATGATGGAGGAGGAAGACAGAAAAAGCCTCAGGCTATCATAGCTGTACAGCTGCCTCCTAGTTTCCTGACTTCATTTAGGGAAGAGAATAAAATCCTAATTCCCTCAAGCTACTGCAGTAAAGTCTTTTCAATTAGCATCTGGCAAGTAATTCCTAATGGATTCAATGAAATTTTCACTATTTTTGACCTCTGAAAACAGAACCTCCCCTATTACATATAAGCCTTATTTTTACCTCTACATTTTATTTTCATTCACATGTCCAAGTGTGTGCATGAAGCTGGCCCCATTCCAGTATCTCCCTGCTTCCAGTGTCATTTCCCTAGTTCAAACTCCACACGTACACTAGTAGTTGTCCTCTGAAAACACTCATCGTTGTCATATGGTGATTAAGGTCTGCAATCATCAAAACCTATGCGCTAATTCTGCTGTGAAACTAGCTGTTTAAACATGCTCATGCTCTCTTAATAATAAATAAACATTAAAAAAATTTTAATATAAAACAAATCACTTAACGTCTCTTGCTTCAATCTCCTCATTGGTAAAATGGGAGAGACGATGCCTTTCTGATACGATTGGGCTTAGAATTAAATTAATATATGTAAAGTAGTTGGCACACAGAAAGCTATTAAGGTAGCCTGATGTCATTCCCCAATTAAATCCTTTAGGGATAAGAAAGAGAATTATTGAAAAAGACGTGGAGACATAAAGAAATGAGTAACTGAAAAGATATATAGGTACTTATATTCTCAAAGAGCAAGTCTTAATAAAATCAACCTTTCCCCAAGTAATATATGACAGTCTCTTCCTGCCACATGTAACAGTTTATTGCTGGATTTTGGCCACATTCAACTATTAGAGTTTAATCAGATTTGACCCATCCTGATAAAAGTTATTAAAGCAATTAAGAACTCTGAAACTACTTGAAAAAGGCTGTGTACAATTCAATGATTTTAGAAAATTTATGGAGTTGTGCAATCATTGCCATAATCCAATTTTAGGACATTTTCATCACCCCCATTTTGTTATCTCCTGCTCTCACCCATAGCCACAGATAGCCATTGTTCTGCTGTCTCAATAAATGTATTTTTAAGACACTTCATGTAAGTGGAATTAGTCTTTTGCAACTGGATTCTTTCACTTAGCAAAATGATTTTGAGGCTCACTTTTTAAACTTTTAATTGTTCCCTTTTGTACAAAAATATTTTTAAAGGATTCAGGGTGTGGGGAATCCTTTTCAAAAGCTTTATTTTAGGAAAATGCACAAGATAATAATCACATGAATTGAAAGTTTACTAGGAGCCAGCTACTCTTTTAAGTGTTTTAAATTTATGAACACCTTTAACTACAGGATATCTCTATGAATAGGTTTCTTTTATTACCTCCATTTTATAGATGAGGAATTAGAAGTACAACAAGGCTAATTTGCCCAGTCATAACACTGATTAATGATAGAGCTGGAATTTGAACCCAAGTAGTCTGGCTTCAGAACCAACACTTAATCCCTATGCCCTGGGCTATATTAATAGCCCAGGGGTTATTAATATTACATTCAAAACATTTTCATAAAGATTAGCTTGAATAATTAAAGGAACCCAATGGAAATATCAGGTAATGTCTGGCATTCAGAAGATATTCAGACACATTTTAAACCCTTTTTCCCTAGAAGAGAATGGATAGTACAAAATGTAACTCCCAGCATTAACTAAGAAAAATTAACAAATAGGCTGACTGTTAAAAGTGACATCAGCAAATACAAGTCGCAAGAGCAATTCATGTTCTAGACAAAGGGAATCACAGAAAAATGATAGGGTTTAATGCTCTAGATGTATGTGGAACATTCTAATTAACCAGACAGAAGGGTAAGTTCTACCCTGAGGAACTAGTGTAATTAAAATGGCCTTAAGTTGGGGAGGGGAATGAATGAGATAAAACAGATTCAGAATACACTGATCAATGTATAGAATTGTTGAATCATTATATTGTACACCTGAAGCTAATATAACATTGTATGGTAATTATACTTCAATAAAAATATTTTAAAAAGCACAGTGATATGGAAAGATCTCCAGCCTATATGATCAAGTGGAAAAAAACAAGTTTAGAACAATTTACACATTATTCTTGTGTTTAATGGGAGAAAATAAAAATATGCATTCATGTTTGCATTTATTTGCACAAAAACACTGGAAGAGTATACAATAATGCAATAAAATTTAAAAAGGCCTTTAAGTAGATTTACATGGTGTATTTGATATATACAGAAGCATATATAAGTTATGAAGTAAGATAATATCCATGAAGCCACCACTCAACTTAACTAGAAAATTATTAATAGCATTGAAATGACTTGTGTGTGGTTCCTCCAGCATATCTTACTGCCTTCCCACTACTCCAAATACTGGGCTACATTCCCTGTTTTTTTTTAACCATATATGATGTAAGCCTAAGCAAAATAATGTTTAAATTTGCTGGTTTCTGAGCTTTACAATGGCACCTAATCTTTTGAAATTTGCGTTTTAAGTTCAGCATTGTTTCTAAGATTCACCTAAAAAGCCTGTGGACTGTTTTCTATTTTTTACTCCTACATGAGTATACTACATTTTGATTATCCATGCTTCTATATGGGGTATTCGGAATTCCAGCATTTTGCTGATACTTACATTTCTGTAAACATTCTTGTACATGTTCAGTGGTCATGGTTGCCTCATTTCCTCTATGACGCTGTCTCAAACCCGACTGCACATTACAATCATGCCAGGAGCTTTAAAAAGCTCCAGATTTTACATCTTATTGCAGCCATGGTTGAAGACAATTCCCTAGGGCATACACCTAGGGGTAGAATTGCAGACTCAGAGGACACTGGCATCTTCAATTTTCCTGATCAAGTCTCAGTCTTCCAAAGCTGGAGTTCCTGATTACTCCCCAGCCCCACCAGCAGTGAGGAGATTCTGCTTCCTCCACATTCTCATTATATTTATATTGTCATACTATGCAACTGTTTGCCAATTTTGGAGAATGCAGAAAGGCATTGTTCCTTGCTTTTGTATTCTGTTCCACTGGTCAATCTCTGCAGCAATATTATAATCACTGTCTTAATGACTATAGCTTTTAACCTGTTAAAATTCTCCCACTATATTCTGCCTTTTTCTTAGTTTTTTTTTTAATGTTTATTTTTGAGAGAGAGAGATTGAGTGCACAAGCAGGGGAACTGCAGAGAAAGAGAGGGAAACAGAGGATCTGAAGCAGGCTCTGTGCTGTGAGTGCAGAGCCCAGTGTGGGGTTCAAATCCACGAACCATGAAATCATGACCTGAGCTGAAGTCGGTTGCTTAACCTACTGAGCCACCAAGTACCCCTCTTTTTTTTTTAAGTTTATTTTGAGAGCGAGAGAGAGAAAGAGAGAGAGAGAGAGAAAGAGAGAGAGAGAGAGAGAGAGAGAATGAATCCCAAGAAGGCTCCATGCCATCAGCGCAGAGCCCCATGTAGGGCTCGAACTCACAAACCATGAGAGATCATAACCTGAGCCAAAATCAAAAGTTGGATGCTCCACTGACTTAGCCACCCAGGGGCCCCTATTCTGCCTCTTTTTAAGAGATTTTAGATGTTTTGCTCCCAACAATTGTTTGTGTTGCCATTATTTGACAATTTGATAATTTATTCTTAGTTTATAAATATCTGTAGGGAAAAGAAGAATGAGAGTGATAATCTTGTGACAATACAGCAAAGACCAAGATGAAATCAAGACCAGTGCCAAACACTATTGCTCTTTGGTGAGAATTAGATACTTGTTAGACTTAACATTGTTGACTCTTGAACTGACAACATGCATGAAACACTGGAACTAGATTGCTGAAAATCATATGAAAGAAACAATGTGGGGGTGGTGAGAAGAAATGAAGTCATGCAATTTCTGGCTTATGAATGAACACATTTGGGGCAGCTGGGTGGCTCAGTCAGTTGAGCGTCCAGCTCTTGATCTCGGCTCAGGTCGTGATCTCACGGTTTGTGAGATTAAGCCCACGTCAGGCTCGGCACTGATATTTCTCTCTCTCGCTCTCTGCCCTTCCCCCATTCTTTTGCACACTCTCTCCCTCTCAAAATAAAATAAAAAGAATGAACACATTTTCCAAAAACATAAATGACAGAAGAAATTCAGAGTATGTAGAGTTTTTGATAGGAAAATAGTTTGATACAGATTTCTTTAACATAAGTGTTTGGCATGTATCACTTTAAAACAAAACAAAACCAACTAATACTTGAGCTCAAATATTGCTTCTGCAAAACCATCACCCATTCCTGCAGAAAGTATCTGTTGTTCTCTCTCAGGCTGCCATGTTGAATGGTAATTATCTTTGTGTATCATTCTTCTCCATTGTAATGAGAGTCTAAAGATGAGGGAAACTTCTTTCTGGTTGCCTCTATTTGCCACATAGTAGGGGCTCAAAAATGATATTTTTAAATACATACATGGAAAATTAGGTGATTAGGTTTCTAATTTCTTTAAATTTGGCTATATACCTACTGTATCAATTTACATAGTGTTGATTGCAATCTGGCACACATATAGCTTGACCTTGCAATGTAAACAGGAGAGTTCTTGCAAAGAAGATCAAAGTAAGAAAGTGTATGCCCTTCCTCAATTGAATTGGCTTTCAGCCAGAGGCAGGGCAAGTACAACAGTCTAAGAGGCCTCTTCAATACAGAAAAGATTAAATATGGAAGAATTTAAAAATTATTGCCAACTGAGGCTGAAAAGAGAGCACCACATAGCTTCTGACCCTTGTAGGAAAATCAGGCAGCTTCCCGAGGTGGTACATAGAATGCTAATCCCATATCCTTTGCTGACAGAGCCCTGAAGTATCACCACCACCCTGGAGGTCACAATGGAGATTGTGCCAGCACCAAAATTAACCACTAGCAAATCTCACTGTGAAGCAAAAAAGGCTTTAGACAGGACACTTTAAATTTTTTTTAACATTTATTTATTTCTTGAGAGAGAGCGAGCAGGGAATGAGCAGAGAGAGAGGGGGAGTCACAGAATGCAAAGCAGGGTGCAGGCTCTGAGCTGTCAACACAGAGCCTGATGCAGAGCTCGAAGTCACAAGCTGCAAGATCATGACCTGAGCCAAAGTCAGATGCTTAACCGACTGAACCACCCAGGTGCCCCAGGACTGACACTTTAATACAGCCCATCTTTAATCCCTTTTAATGTAATCTGGTAAAAAAAAAAGAGAGAGAAATTCAACAAGAGACAAAGTAAAAATCGTACAAAATAGATTAACAGAAGAACTAGAGAATCCCCATTCCAAATCTCATCATCCATTTTACTCAGATACCCTGTCGAAAAGCATAACTGAAATCAACGCAGGCAGTTTAGAACAATGTTCATGGAAGAAGTTTTTACCAAATACTAGGATATTTATAATACTTTCCCTTTGAAGCATTTGCAAAAGAGAGCAAGGATTGAAAGAGTGTGTGGGCTGAGGACAAAGAAATGACAGAAAGGGAAAGAAAGATCAGAGAGAGAATGAGAAAATATATTGCCTATCTCCTTATGAGTTGCTCTTTCATGGGGTTATATATATGCTTCCCTAAAGTGGAACTATACTCTGTTTCTGAATGCTATAATCTTGGAAACCAAATGATAAAATTTGGGTGGAAATATATAAAATAAGAAAAAAAAAGTTGCTACAGGCTCTCATTCTATATTACATATTTCTGTGGTGGATTTCATTCAGTCTTCTGGCTCAGGGACTTCCCTTAGTTCCTTCTCCCTTATTCTTCCTACAACTTAGAAAGATGAGCATATTGGTTAACTGAGGTTCAGATGAACTGCTTTGTAAACAATTGAAATATCCTAACATTTTATCTAAAAAATTTAAAAATCAAGGGATAAGCCTGATAAATAATTCCTTAAATGTCCACTGTTCATTGAAATTCTGAAACTTAGAGGGATCGTTCCTATCTCACTGTGCTCAGTGCACTGTTGAGTGTGAGGGAAATTAAGATTTATATGGACTGAATAACATTTGCTTGTATATTCTAATTTTTACCAAACTAGAAAAATAGTACAAGTGTATATGATTGTATTCAAATAATGACATATACATGGCATACTAAATACGAATTTAATGACATTTCAGATTTTAAATTCCCAGGAGGCATGAATCAACATTATCTTTCTGTGTTCAATGTTTAATATTAAACGCATGTACACACCAAATCCAAGCTCCTCTGTGACAAGGGTTGGAGGAAGGGTCACTGGGTCTTTTAACACTGACCGGAGACTTATTTTTCAGAGATGCTGTTAGGTACTTCCTTTCCCATTTATGAACAGAGTTCCACCATGCTACTCTTTAGTGATCACACTTCTCCTCCAGTGACAGATGTGATCCAGTCCCTGTAGGCAGAAATTCTGGCAAAGACTGTTGGTGCAGTGGGCTGGCAGTTACTGCTGCCCCAGCTCACGATACCGATGAGCTTGTATTGTCCGTCCTGCACACACTGCAGAGGGCCTCCCGAATCTCCCTGCAACCGGCAAAAAGAGAAGTTCTTCTGGCTGCACAATTCATAATGGGTGCTCACCTCCACTGCAGAGGTGATCAGACAGTGCGTAAGTCATTCTGCCACCTCTCATTTCTGCTCACGACAGCAGAGGCAAATAGGCAGTTGGTGGATATTACAGATCTCTGAATCAGATTGAAACCTCTATTCTCAAAAGGAGGCTAAAAGGTACATTAAACACAAAGTCATTTAATGCTGACAACAGACTGTGTCTTGCAGAAAGTTTCAAGTATCTACTTAATATAAATCATGAAATTATGGCTTTGAGTTACATTAAAATATCTTTATATTTTCAATGCTACTAGAAGCAGATGCTCTGAGCAGTCTAATTCAGCTGTGAAGTTGAGACATAATAAATTATTTTTATAGGTCAAAAACAGTAGAACATCATCAATTTCACACAGTCACCCAAGCAAATGAACGAGCAATTCCTTTTGAGAATTGCATTCACTTCGAGTTTCAAATTAGCAATGACAGTACATCAGCTTAGCAATGTACTTCCTCTTCTCACTTTTGATTTTACAACTACCATGCACTTATACCTCTCTGTGGTCAGCAAACACCCATTCATGAGACACAGAAGAAAACTGCACTCATCAGCACCATCCTTGAATTACCATGCATGAGGATGATCCTGCAGCCCCTCCACATATATTGGTGTTTTTAATATCCAGTCCCCAGTAACTTCGACAAGATGTACTGCTGATCAGTGGCACAGCTGCCTGCTGCATTGTTTTAGAAAATTCGTCTTCTAGTAGGAAAGGAATAAAAACACAAAAATGTTTATGGACAAAACATTTGGGACATAAACATATGGGACAAAATACGTGGGGCAAAAATAGTCCATATATATCCAAGGGTTAAGTCCCACCCAATTCTCCCCTCTGTGCACCGTAATGACGCTGTTAAGTGATTTGTAAAAAACATATTATTACCCCAGGTCACTTATACAACAGGAACCATCGAAAGGAAAGGAAAGGGAAGGGAAGGGAAGGGAAGGGAAGGGAAGGGAAGGGAAGGGAAGGGAAGGGAAGGGAAGGGAAGGGAAGGAAGGAAGGAAGGAAGGAAGGAAGGAAGGAAGGAGCCCACTTCATGTGGTTCTTTTATCTTTTGTACAGTCCCAAGAAAATAGAAAAATGACATCACTATACAGAAGGACAAAGGAAGTTTATACCCAAATCAGTTGCTGATAAAGCAAACAACACGTTTCAGTTTTTACACATTTAGTCTATATTCCATTGGTGTCATGGTGTTCTTATTCTTTTGACTTGACTTCACGTTTCAGTGTTGACACTGGAGGTTTCAACTGAAACTGCATTCTGACTTATTCTTTATTTTACTGGATATTTGTTAACTTGTTAGCTCAGCTGTAGAATATGGAGGATGTGAGATCAGAGTCATGAGTTTGACCTATATGTAGACTATTTTCACATCATCTTTCCACCACTTACCATTCATACCAGCCTATGATTTCAGAAAAATGCATCACATCTTTGGAAATAGGCTCATGTCTCTAAGTAGAGGTTTTCACAGTAGCGGCCCCTATACTGTTGTGAAAGCAAGTATGTGTGCTCACAGTGCAGCTACATATAAATGAGACACACGAATATTTACTAGGTACTAAAATCACTAGATGTTTTCTAACACAAGTTTTTACAAGTATCAGTGAACTAATACTAACGAATATGATGTCGTAAAACCCAAGTAGTCACTTTTAGATCCATTGTGGAAAAGACTTTTTCTACTATCATTCCTATTAAAAATACAGAATAATTAAAAATAAGTAAACAATATATTACTCTACAAATATTTGTTTGGATTCTAATCTTGGAAGAGGCAGTGAGTATACTCACGATATGGTTCAGTTATTCCCCATCCAGCAGTCATACATTTGGAAAGTAAATTGATTTTATCATATTTCCCTGGCAAACAGATTAGAGATACAAACTCTCCTAGAATGAGAAAAAGGCAAATATCATTTAGTCCATGGGATTGATATTATCTGTACTGTTTGCTCTTCAATGATAGCTCTGAAAGTAACCATTTTGATCTGACAGTACCCATTTTAACCCTGTAATTTAATAAATAAGACTTCCAGAAGATTCCATCTATTAATTACTCAGAAGGGATCACCTCAATTTACATGTTACCACTTTATTCCAGGTATTACCATATTTTCCTAGGACAACAGAAACACATGCCCCGCATAGAGGCATGCCCTGCATGGTTTCTTATCCACTAACCATTTTAAAAAATGCATCTGCCTTTTTGTTTACATGCCTTCAGGACATCACCTTGTTGAATATGAGATGACAGTGCAGAACAATGTAATTATCTTTTCTCTTCAGTGGTATTACATGAAGGATGGAGAAAAACCACATTTGTAGCAATTTAAACTTTTAAAGTATTTTTATAGCTAGTAAGTATCTTTGTGTCTATCTTCATAGGTATATTATAAAATAGATTGATAAATGTTTAAACATTCACATTTTTTCTTATCACCAAAATTGGTATATATATGAAATACATTTGTATGTATTTGTATATATCATTACAAAATTCATAAATATTATGGGTTTGTGTGTATATGTGTGTACACACACATACTCTCTCTCTCTGAATTTGTCCCTGTGTTTGCTCTCCCATGCTGTTTGACTTCAATTTTATCCAGACTTTTACACACTTAAATGTTTCAACATATCTGCTGTCCTAGACCATTTATTTCAGTGGTTCTTTATTTTTACTGCTGTCTCTTAGTAAAATCACATAAAGCTCTGTAACTTGTTTTTTTTTTCTTACTTTTCTTTCTATACACATGCCAACTGATTCCAAATCTTACGTTATGCTACTTTCATAGATATACTTGTAATCATTGCTCAATCATATCGATTCCTGACATTTCCTTGAGCTAAAATATATTCCCTCTACCAACATATTTTTTAATCAGCCATTTTTCTTATTCTGATTTTCTTCATTTACCAGATTATGGTCAAATCATCTATATCATTGCATATAGACCTATAATATATTTTTAGTAGTACACAGTATCAAATAGTGAATGTACTACAGTTTATTAAATCCCCTTGGCAAACATTTAGACTAATTTTTTTTCCCCTGAAAAACTGCACCAAGTATCCTAGATTATCAGTCTGTGCATTAGTGTCAGTATTTGTGGAAAACAGAACTGCTGGACCAGGAGGCACACACTTTAGAAATTAACAGATATTGCGAAATTGCCTCATTTTTGGACCAAAAAAAAGAGGATGTATCGACTTATACTTAAGTATTCCTTATGTCAGCAATCTTGAAAATAGTTATGCCCTAAATCTAGCAATTCTACTTCTGGGAAATTTATCTTAAGGCAATCCTAGAACTAGAAAAACACATACATAAGAATAGTCAATGCAGCATTAAATTAAAAAAAAAAGAAACAAACTATTTATAAGAATTGTGAAAAGTCTACTATGTAGACATTAAAATTACATTTTAAAAGAAATTTTAATAATATGAAGCAACACTGATAATAAGTGAAAAATCAGGATAAAATTCTTATAATAGGTATATTACAATTTTTTTAAGTACACATAGAGTTGTATAAAAACACAAGAAAGAAATAGGCCATAAATGGTCACATGATGGCCATGGTGAGGTGGTGAGGATGAAAATCATAGGTAGAAATTGTATTGTTTCTAATGGGAGAAAGGACATTTCTCACTCTTACCGATGAACAGAAATGAATGGGTACAGATTAAATAAGCTAACCAAATACTTAAGGGGCAGAGGAACACAAAGTTTCATGTTGATGTTGACACCAGGTGGTGCTGAGTGGAAGTCAAGATCCTTGGAGAACAAAATAAGGGGGGAAATTTTCAAGGGCACCGAACTTCACCAATGGTCTTTTCTAGAGCACTGGTTCTCAACTTTGGCTGCACATGGAAATTTCCAGGAGAAGTTTACAAGATACTGATCTAGATTCAGCAAAATCCAGGATACAAGATCAACATACATAAGTCAATCACATTTAATGTAGAATTTAAAATTAAAAACAATACTACTGGGGCGACTGGGTGGCTCAGTCGGGTTAGTGTTGGACTTCACTTCAGGTCATGATCTCTTGGTCTGAGAGTTCGAGCCTCATGTCAGGCTCTGTGCTGACAGCTTTAGATCCTAGAGCCTGCTTCGGATTCTGTGTCTCCCTTTCTCTGCCCCTCCCCCGCTCATGCTCTGTCTCTCTCTCAAAAACAAAATAGACATTAAAAAATTTTTAAAAATTAAAAATAAAAACAATACTATTTATTATCACTGTTTAGAAAATGCAATGCTTAGATATGCATATACTTAGCAAAACATATACTGGATCTGTGCACTCAAAATGGCAATATTCTATTGAAAGAAATCAAAGAAGAACTAAATAAGTGGAGAAATACACTGTGTTCATGAATTGACTCATCATAGTAAAGATGTCAGTTTTCCCCAAAGTAATCTATATAGATTTAATGTAATTCCTACCAAAATCACAGCAAGTGTCTTAGACAGAGATAAGCTTATTTTAAAATCTACATGGAAAAGTACAGGGCTTCGAATTGCTAAAACAGTCTTGAAAGAGAATAAATTAAGAGCAATCGCTTTTTAATATAAACCCTACTCTACAGCTACAGTAACCAGGGCAGTGTAGTACTGGAGAAGGGGAGAGACATAGACTGACAGAATAGAGATCTCAGAAATAGACCCATACAAATATGCTCAGCTGATTTTTCACAAAGGCACAAAAGCAACTGATTGGAGGAAAAACAGCCTCTTCAACAGATGTTGCTGCCACAATTGGACATCCTGGGGGAGGAAAAAGAACCTTGACCAAAACCTTAAACCTTATATAAAAATTAACTAAAAATGGATGGTGACGTTAAATGTAAAATACAAAAATTTTTAGAGAAATAAGAAAAAATGCTCAGCATCTGGGGCTAGGCAAGGAGTTCTTTGGCTTGACACTTGAAGCAAAATCCATAAAAGGAAAATGAAGAAAGTGGACTTTAACAAAATTAAAATCTATGCTTGTGAAAGACCCTGTTAACAGGGTCTACAGACTGGGAGACAAGCTACAGACTGGAAGAAAACATTTGCTAACCATCTACCCGACAAAGCAGTAGTATTTAGAATACATAGAGAATTCTTAAACTCTACAATATGAAAAACAATCCAATTAGAAAACTGACAAAAGCTAGGGCACCTGTGTGGCTCAGTCAGTTGGGTGTCTGACTCTTGATTTCAACTCAGGTCATGATCCCAGGGTCGTGGGATCGAACCTCGTGTTAAGATTCTCTCTCTCTCTCTCTCTGTCTCTCTGTCTTTCTCCCTCTGCCCCTCCCCCGCCACATATAGGTACCCTCTCTCTCTCTTAAAAAAAGAAAAAAAAATTGACCAAAGCTATGAAGAGACATTTCACTGAAGTGCTTTAAAAAAAAAAAAGGCAAAAATAGGAACAATGGAGAGATGTTCAGTATCATTAGCTCTTAAGGAAATACAAATTAAAGTTATAGTAAGATATCACTATATACCTACTGGAATGCTTTTAAAAAATAGTGACAACAGCAAATGCTCACAAGGATGCTAAGAAACCAGATTACTCCTACATCTCTGGTGGGACATACAATGGTTCTACGACTCTAGAAAATAGTCTGGCAGTTTTGTATAAAACTGAAATGCAACTACCATTATGACCCAGCGATGGCACTCATGGGCATTTATCCCACAGAAATGAAAAGTCCTGCTCAATTTTCTTTACACAAAACCTATACACAAATGCTCACAGGAGATTTATCTGTAATATCTAAAAGCTGGAAAAAAGGTGTTCTTCAACAGATGAATGGTGAAACTTTGATGTATCCATATCTTGGAAAAGTACTCATCAATTAAAAAGAATGAACTATTGATACATGGACCAATATGAATAAATCTCCAGGGCATTACACAGAGTGAAAAAAACTAATCCCGAAGGTTTACATTCTGCATAATCGCATTTATATAACATTCTTGAAATGACAAAACTATAGAAACAGAACAGATTAGTGGTTTCCAGAGGTCTGGTGGGGAGGAGGAAGTGAGTATTGCTATAAAAAGGCAACAGTATCACTTGTGGTGGTAGAAATGTTCTGTATCAAAGTCAATACCCTGCAAGATGTTTCCATTGGTGAAAGCAGGGTAGAAATTACATTGGTGTGTCTATTTCCTATAACTGCATGTGCATCTATAATTAATTGTCTCAACATAAAAACTCATTAGGGGTGCCTGGATGGCTCAGGTCATGATCTCACGGCTGGTGAGTTTGAGCCCCTCGCTTGACTCTGTGCTGACAGCTCAGAGCCTGGAGCCTGCTTCGGATTCTGTGTCTCCCTGTCTCTGCCCCTCCCCCTCTTGCACTCTGTCTCTCTCAAAAATACAAACATTAAAAAAAAATTAAACATTTAATAAGCAAAATAAGAACAACAACAACAACAAAAATACTGATGCCAGGTCTCCTGGCCTACAGTTCTTTATAAGCAACCCAAGAGATTATAATGCATAGCCAAGAGTAAGCAGCACTGTTCTAGATGCTCTCTCACTGACTCCGTTATAAAAGCACTGAAAGCAAATGGTGGGCTGAACCATGACAGAGGTTTTGCAGGATGAATATGTTGAAAAGACATTAAAGAGGGAAGTGAGTCTATCGGCAGGGGAACAGCTGAAGAATGCAGAAACACAGGAGAGAGTTGGAAGAGAGAAGAAAAACTGTCCCAGAGCCCCAGGAATCCACGGAAAGGCATGGGCGTGAAAGTGGTGACTCTCCGCTCCCCCCCCAATTTACTTTCTTATTGAATGTGGACCCGTGTTAAGTTGGTAGGAGGGTGACTGTTACTCCCTTTCTACAAATGATCAAGCTGAGGCTCAGAGAAGTTACATAACCTGCCCAAGATCACATGGCTGCTGTATGACAGAGCCAAGATGAACCATTCCTCATGACACGTTCACATCAGCCTTGGCTTAAATAAACATTAAAAAAATAACAAGATTTTACCAAGTCATAAAAGGGACAGAAAATTGCATATCTGATGGTTCAGACTCCTGTTTTAAGTATTTGGGTAAACCTTACCTAAAAGTGAGTCTCAGAGTAAAGAGGACATGTTAAAAACATATTTCTTTGAAATTGTCTCTCAACTTCCATTAGGTAAAAACATACAAAAGCAGGGGCACCTGGGTGGCTCAGTTGGTTGGGCGGCCAGCTACATCTCAGGTCATGATCTTGTGGTGAGTTTGAGCCCCGCATCGGGCTCTGTGCTGACAGCCTGGAGCCTGGAGCTGCTTCGGATTCTGTGTCTTCTTCTCTCTCTGCCCCTTCCCTGCTTGCGCTCTCTCTCAAAAGTAATCAACGTTTTAAAAAAATTTTAAAAACCATACAAAAGTAAACTGTTTAGGCACATGCTTCAGATTTTAGGGAGAGTAGCTTAGAATATAAGTTTTGAAATAATTATTGGCCCTCAAAAGTACGTATAGCACTTCTAAGCAAGATGGAAGATAAAAACTGTATGGCAAAGGCTCAAAATCTAAAGAAAAATGATCCATACTGACCTAGTTCAACAGGGTTCTCCAGACGCAGCAAAGACAGATCATCAGTAGGAGGGAACTGGGTGAAGCCAGGGTGAGTGTATACGGCTTTTACTGGTAGCAAATCACCATTTCCTATGTTTGACAGGGAACTTCTTCCTATTACTAGGCCATCTGTGATGGTACTTGTCATAAGAAAAAGGAGTGGGGAAATAGATACCACTTTTAATGAGGTTATAATTTTTCAAAATTACTAAAAATATACTGTGTAACATTTCTAATCTATGTTAAAATCTTTGTCATTTTGAATTCTTAGAAAATGGGGGTTCTTATTAATTCATCCCTGAGAAAAAGTATCTACTTTCTGGCCTTCATAACATCAAACAAAAAAAAATTGATTTAGTATTGCTTGACAAGATTTATGATGACTCAGGGCAATGATTCCATGTATTATTATGATCATAATATTCCACATCATATGATATCCATATATAATGGTCACTGACACCTATTCTGTAAGTTATAGTTACTCTTCTCCCTGATACAATGTTTCTCAAAGAAATGTCTAAGAACTACATGCATTAAATCTGGCATGAGCATTAAAAATGCAGAATCCCAGACATAACTCATCAAATCAAAATTCAGAATTAAGATTCTAAGATTCCATTTATAGCAAACTCCCCAGATAATTCTGTGCACATGAAAGTCTTAAAACTGCATTAACAAGGAGAATTTCTTGTGATTTCTCTCTATCAAAGGAGTGGGGGAATGGTAAAGAAAATGAGTTTTGATTCGTTGAAGGTTCCTACTCACCAAGTTATCTGAGCAGGTACTTTTATAAAGCCTATCTTTGAGACACTGAAACACTATATCTACTCATTTAACTGTCCATTGTGCAGCACTGTCAACCATATCACCACTTCTGGAAGACCAGTATTAAAAACATCAATCTAACACTTCTTTGAGGGAGGAGTTTTCAGATACCTCCATATCACATGGAGACCAAGATTCAGCTAAAATGTTTAAAAATGTTTCTTTTAGGGGACATTCGTTAAAATTCTTTAAAAGTAGATATTTATTTTGAGAGTGGGTGTGATGATCAGTCATCAGAACAAGAAGGAAAGGGATTCACATTTGAGCAATGCCTGTGCTCTAGGCACAGTGCTAAGAAACCAATACAAAAATGTTAAGATATGATGTCCACTTTATAGATGAGGAAAGAGGGGGCACTGTTGTTACTTTTTAAATAAACTACACCTAGAGGCAGGAAGCACCTTCTGTAATTAACAGCTCTTGGTAGTAAATGTATTAGTGAAGCATGAGGTGTCATTGACCTAGTGTGCTCATTCGTTTGCATGATGGGGACTGTATCCTTGGGAGCTTACTGTTTCCTGGGATGCAAGGAGAGCAGGAGGATGCCCACCGTGGGCCCTCACACGGCTCCAGTGCCCCCTGCCCCACCCAGGCACACACCTAAAGTTACAGTGCGCTGCGGTCAGGACCCACTGCTTGGCGATCAGAGCACCTCCGCAGAAATGTTGTCCTTGGTGCTGCAGACTGACCAGCCAGGGCCACGACTTTGCAGGTGCTGCACGGCCACCAACCACCCTGGGCTCCCCCAGCCTAGTTGGCGGCACATTTGTGTTTCTCTTAGACCCTTCCATTAGAAATGGGTCAACACCAGGAATTCCACAGGTGTCTGGGGTTGGCTGTTTTCCAGGACTGGTTTCTACTGTTACCTCTGAGAAAAATAACAACAAAACATTAGATAGAGGTGTTTATTAAAATCTATTAAAATCTCAGAATGGAGGTGTTTATTTCTTTTGTAGGTCAAAAACCAGGATGCTTAGCAAGAGAGTAGATTCCTCTTTTCTTTCATTGTTCATAAAATGAGCAAAAATCAATAAAGTTAACTAAAATATTAACATAGACAAACCAAATTGATTTTAAAAATATGCTTAATCATGAAATTGCTGGACATTGTTCTTTCTTTGGCATTATTTATGTTATCGCAGTATAACACATCTAGACATATCAAGACTTTATACTAAACGTATTCCAAGTGTGACTTATATATAAAGGAAAAGCATAAGGGAAATTTCTAGCAATGTGTTGACTTCATTCTCAGATTTAAAAAAAAATCCACCAGGAAATTAAAAACAAGAGATTTTTCAAGTATATTCTGAAATATGAAGAAAATTTTCATGGCCTATATTTCGGGAATTGTAAGATATGCTCATTTGTTAAATTCTGTACTTGAGAGGGGCGCCTGGGTGGCTCAGTCGGTTGGGCGGCCGACTTCGGCTCAGGTCATGATCTCGCAGTCCGTGAGTTCGAGCCCCACGTCGGGCTCTGTGCTGACAGCTCAGGGCCTGGAGCCTGTTTCAGATTCTGTGTCTCCCTCTCTCTCTGATCCTCCCCCGTTCATGCTCTGTCTCTCTCTGTCTCAAAAATAAATAAAAAAAAAACCGTTAAATTCTTTACTTGAGATTTCTTTGTTTACACCAGAAATCCATTCGTTCATTCATTCATTCATTTTTCGAGACAGCAAGAAACAACATGAGCAGGGGAGGGCAGAGAGAGACAGACAGACAGACAGACAGACAGACAGAGAGAATATCTCCCCAAGCAAGGCTCCACACTGTCAGCACAGAGCCCAACACAGGGCTCCATCTCAGGAACCATGAGATCATGACCTGAGCCCAAATCAAGAGTCTGACGCTTAATGTACTGAGCCACGTAGGTGCCCGCCCCCCCCCCCCCCACTGGATTTTTAAAATAGCAACTGCCTTTTATGTTTATCATTATTTCTTAATCACACATATACACACACACACACACACACACACACACACACACACACACCTGCACACACCCCAATTAACTATTTCCTCACATGATCTATATAAACTACCAAGGTCTTGTGCTTTAAGAAATGGTTTGAAATGACACTATGCAGTTTTGAGTATCAGAGAAGGTGACTACCAGGGAACCTATAAGCAGTGTTCCACAGGTTCTACTTTGATATATATGGTTCCTGTTTTAGTAAGTATTTTAAAATCATTACTTACCATTAATAGGCAATTGGGTCCCCATATTACTTTTTTGTGAATGCTTCTGAACTGTGTCTTCCAAAGTGAGTTTAAAACCTCTTTCTCCCACGGACTGATCAGTCTTAAAGTTGATAGTCAGGTAAGCACCACTGGACATTAACACAAATTCTTTCTTGGAGCCACATAGATGTGCTACAATATGAGATATATTCAATAATTAAAATAGTTCTTCTGGGCAGGAACATAGGTAAAAGAGGGCAAAAAGAAGACGTTAAATTCTGTACTGTTAATATTGGTAAAGGAATGATTATCGATAATGTGAGAACAAGATTTGTGGGATGGAATTCATGATTTGACTGCAGCAAAGGAAGGGTATAGATTTGAAAAGATCAAAGGCAAAAGACTGGGCTAGCATTTAATATGAAAATGATATATAATTCTATGGTAATCTGTGATCATAAGAATGAGAAAGAGACTTGCTGGTGAAGGTAAATGGACAGAGAAACAAAAGTAATAGCGGACAACATTCTGGACTGAATGTTTGTGTCCCCCTCGCAAACTCGTAGGTTGAAATCCTAATCCCAAATGTGATGGTGTTGGGGAGGTAAGGTTTTCGGGAAGTGGTTATGTCATGAGTCTGGAGCCTTCATGAATGGAACTAGTACCCTTAGAATGGAGACCCAGAGAATCTCTCTCTCTCTCTCTCTCTTTTTTTTTTTTTTTTTTTTTTGCCATGTGAGGACAGAGCAAAAAGACAGCTATGGATTGGGAAGTAAGTTCTTACTAGACACCAAATCTTAGACTTCCAAGCCTCCAGAACTGTGAAAAATAAATGCTTGTAGTTTAAGCCATTCAGTTTACAGTATTTTTGTCATAGCAGCCCAAACTGGCTGAGACACACAGGCTGCCCAAACGCAGACTAATGATGATCCTTTCTTAATTCAGAAATTCAAAAGTTGTTGCAAAGGTGGTCCTGACAGTGATAGGACATCTATTGTAATTTAGCTGTACATGCTATAATTTAAGTTCTCTCAAGATAAAACAGTGATACACTATTGATGCACCTTTTTAAAGATAATGTTGTCTCACAAATCTGAGAAAGAAAGATAGGGAATAGGGGATAGTTAACCTCCACATCATTCTTATCTTCAAAGAATCTGTCTCATGAACTGGATTTGATGGGGAACTTTTGAGATACCCTATGTCAACAAACACTCCAGAAGTTTTAAAATAATGTAAATGGGAAAATGCTACTGATTAAAAAAAAAGATTTGGAGGTGAGGGCAGTTGGGGAGAAGAGAGAGAAAACAAAATATAGGATTTCCAAAGTCATATGTCAGTGAAATCGTGTAGCTTAATGCTTAGAAGTACAGATACTATAACCAAACTGGTTTAGACTAGCTCTGCTATTTCCTAACCACGTGGCACTGGGCAATTTATTTAACCTCTCTGCCTCAGTTTTTCCATCTGTATAATAGAGGTAAAAATTATATTCAAATGGGATTGTATGAGTTGGTATTTGCAAAGTATTATAAGTGCTTTTAAATAAAAATAAACCTCACCAAAATCTTTCAGCAAATCATTAGACAGATGGTTGCTGAACATGTGGAGAAGGAATCCATGGTCATGAGAAGCCAGCATGGGATTCTTAACATGCCACATTCAAGTAACCTATTTTCATTTTTTTTGAAAGAGCTAATTAGAC
Organism: Acinonyx jubatus; assembly: GCF_027475565.1. Taxonomy (NCBI): domain Eukaryota; kingdom Metazoa; phylum Chordata; class Mammalia; order Carnivora; family Felidae; genus Acinonyx; species Acinonyx jubatus. The sequence continues at coordinate 61,173,088 of NC_069387.1, forward strand.
GATGGCTAAGGGGAAGGAGATAAACTTAATGAATCTTGACTGCAGTGAAGCACTTAATATAGCATCTTATGATATCCTTGTGAACAGATAAAAAATGTAAGTAGATAATTATATGGCTAGGAAGTTTCACAGTTGATTAAATAGATTAAATAACCATACAACGTTAACCTGCAGGGAAGGTCTTAATGGTGTGGATATGGCTCTATCCTTGGTTCTGTCAAATACAGTATTCCAATTCATAACTTAGAAATATAACACATTTATAAAATGTGTAGTTTTTTTTTAATGTTTATTTATTTTTGAGACAGAGAGAGACAGAGCATGAACAGGGGAGGGGCAGAGAGAGAGGGAGACACAGAATCTGAAACAGGCTCCAGGCTCTGAGCTGTCAGCACAGAGCCCGACGCGGGGCTCAAACCCACGGACCCTGAGATCATGACCTGAGCCGAAGTTGGATGCTTTACTGACCAAGCCACCCAGGCACCCCTAAAATGTGTAGTTTTAAAATGGGTGCCTGGATGAGAAGGGAATAGTGTCAATATGTAATCTTGGAGACTATTTAGTTCAATCTTTCATCTGACTGTGAGTCCTTGCTAAAATAACCCTGAACATGTGATTACTCACCTGGAAGATATGATGTAGAACTTATGAGCATTTTCTCTTTTTGAACGCTTCTAATTGCTAGACTGTTCTTCCTCACGTTGGATCAAAAAACATCAATGTAACAGTTTCTTCCTGGTTCGTGTAGTACCCAAGAATATAAGTGTTTAAATCAGAGTGCTGGGGTTTGAATCCCATTGTCTCTACTTATTAGTTATGCCACTGGAAACAAGTTACTTAATCATTTTGAGACTCGGTTTCTTTATATTTAAAATGAGGATAAATGTAACCTACCTCTACAGGATAGTTAAGAAAATTGAGACAGTTGTAAGTTTGTAGGACCATGCCTGAATAATGGTAAACATTCAATAACTATTAGATATCATTAGTCAGTACAAATTTCATATATGGCCTGAGAGTCTCTATGAGAATTCCATAACTACTTGAAAGGAAGACTTATGATCCTTCTGTCTTCTCCAAGGTAAACACTTCTAAGCACCCACACCCGTCAGCATCCTGGTCATTGTTCTCTATGTTTGTTTCAGTGTTCCCGTTTGTCAGTGTTCCTTAAACACTTGACTAATGTTACTATTTAATAACCAGAATGGCAGGGCAACAGCCAGGCATATTAGACACTGACCATGAAGATTTGTGAGACTGAGCTAGTGCATGCCTGCTAAGTGCCAACACCAAATTTAATGCAAGGGAACGAATTCCCTTTACTTATAATCCTTAACTAACACTGCGTTGAAATTTTGTCATTTGACATCTCTAAAATTTTTATTGCAAACATCCTGCTTTCTAAATCACCACCTCCTATCTATCCAACTTATCAGTGTTTCTCTACTATAATTGTTTGATTTCACCATGACCTTCTAGCCATCAATCCCACAAACTTTCTAAATCTAGCAGCCTCCAAGAAAGAGATTTTGCTGTAAAGGGAAGCAGAGAAATGGGGTAATATATAAATTTCTTATTCAATTTTATTTAAAATGATGGGTAATACTAGAACATGCTTGAAACTGATGAGAGTGGTAGAGGAGATCAATGATGTCCAAGAAAGGGTCACTTGAGGAAATCTGTTAACGAGCTGGTAAGTCTCAAATCTTCATCTGTAGCCCAATCTTTTCCTCTAGCTCCAGAGTTCTACCTTTAGCTACCAACTCAACCAGGATGTTGCCAACTCAACCAGGATGTATTATGCCATTAAGAATGTAACATGGCACAAACAGATATCTCCCCATGAGTCTATTTCTTCCTCTAGTATTCCCCATCTCTAGCCTCTCACTCCAGAGTAATCCTTGACTTGCACATTTAATTTCATATGCAATTCACCCAGAAATCCTATTAGTTCTGTCTCCAGATCTGTCCACTTCACTTGCACTCCACAGTTGCCATCCTCTTATAAGGCAACATCTATCTATTGTCTAAAACAGATAAAATAGAACATTCTGCAATGATGGAACATTCTGAATGAGGGCTGTCCACTATTACATGCAACAATGAGCACTTAAACATGGCTAATACCACCCTTTATTTAACTAATTTAAATGTAAAAAACAACGTGAACTGGACAGTGCAGATGTAGAATAACACAAGAGCCTCATAACTTTAGATATTCACTCTGTCACTCTAAAACTCACTCCCAATCCAGCGGCAGGAGCATTCTTCAAATTACTCCCTTGTCAAAAATCTTTAATGACCTCCCATTGGATTGGAACAAAATCCAAACTCATTACCATAGCCTGAGCTGCACAGTGGCAAGGCCTTCAGCCCACCTCATTCCTGTCTGTCCTCACTCAGTCTCCAATCACTCTGACCCCTGACAGTTCCCCAATTTACCAAGCTTTTCCCAAATTCAAGGTCATTTTCTCACCAACTTTTTTTTCATCAAATATTTACTAAGTGTTGGGTAGTACTCTACCCAGATGCTGGAGATACAGTAATGAATATGAGACTAAGTCCTGCTCTCAGGACATTTCATTCTGGTGGAAGGAGACAGATTATAAATAAATGAATACTTTGCTAGGTCTTGATAAATGCCAAGAAGAAGACAGAGGAGGCCTACTTACATCATGTGATAGAGGCCTTAGATGAGGTAACATGTGAACAGATACCTAAATGAACTGAAGACATGTACCCTTCCTCTGCAGCTTAACTCCTTCAGATTACTTCTGACAATCAATAATTATTTGATTATTGTTTATTGTTATCTCAAATTATCATCTTCTTATTTATCGTCTGTCTTTCCAAGAGAAGATGGCAGAGATCATTTCTGACTTGTTCACCATTGTGTCTCCAGTGTGCCTAACCTATTAGGAAATGCTTAGTAATTAATGAGTTTAACCTGTACATTTAATGTAGTATTTACTAGTTACGGATATCTTACATTCATGGGGTAGGTAAATGAAAGAAGACAAGGTGAAACTTAATTTTGATAATATATTTTCACTAAGATATTATAAAAGCATTGCAATGGAAACCATTTGGATGCTACGTACCACTCCATTTACACTTACACAAATAACTAAAACCTGGTGAATTCTACTTAGGTAAACAGATTTATTAAGAAAAGACAATATGGTTCCATTTCATCTGGGAGATTGGCAATGGGGTTCTATGTTCACTAGTTTGAAAATGATTACATAAATTGTATGCTTTGTGGAAATAAATTATATAAATATATAAAATTGTATTAAATAAAATTGTATTAACTATCAAACGAATTGTGGCTTCCTTACTTTTTATAGAGAGTTATAGAACTAATAATAAAAATATGAGTAGCCTTATTTATAATCATTTGACATTTCTGAATTTTTTATTTATCAGAAATTTTAAAGAGGAATAGTACTGCTAGACTGAAAATACTAAAGAATAAGAAAGAGAAAAGTAGCCTCTGACATTCAGAAATGGGTTTGGTGGGGGCACCTGAGTGGCTCAGTTGGTTAAGTGCCTGACTTTGGTTCAGGTCATGATCTCATGGTTTGTGGGTTTGAGCCCCATGTAGGGCTCTGTGCTGACAGCTCAGAGCCTGGAGCCTGCTTCAAATTCTGTGTCTCCCTCTCTTTCTGACCCTCACTCACTCATACTCCTGCTCACTCTCTCTTTCTCTCTCTCTCAAAAATAAACATAAAAAAAAAAAAAAGACATGGGTTTGGTACTCACAACTAGACCATGTTGTTCTGCTGTTAGACATAAACATTCTCACAGAACATCAACATCAGATAGGACTCTCTGAATCTATGATAAAGTGTGACAAAACACAAGGTTGTGTGCAACCACCAAAATACCAAACATCGACCTCTCTTGGCTAAAACGAGGGCTTGCCACTTCTTTGCCAAGTGCAGTTTTACCCTTGTTCGAGTCAGGCCTCCCTATGATTGACATGCCTGTCATAAAATTACTGTCCTTCTTAACAGCAACCAATCTTGAGCCAAGTCTACTTCCTTAGACCCTCTCCAAAACCACCTAACCAAAGCCCAAATCCCACACTAGGTTCTTTCTAACTCTCTCTGAGATACCCCACGGTGTGATCCCGGGGTCTTTGGCTGTAGGACATTGGTGAGAGTTAAGGTTACAGGGTCTGATGCTATAGATACCTTATATTAATCTCAAGGAGAATTGATATGTTTTATCTGCCTCCCGCCCCCCGCCACATTAGTGGCTTGAAATTCTTCGATAGGAAGTAAATTTACTGTTAAGAAAAAGTTAGGTACCTTTAGAATTTCAAAGCAAATTGCTGAGCTTGCTGGTGTTATAAATCAAATGATATCACATTAGAGATCAAGGTCCCAGAAAAAGGTAGTATCAAAACTTTCCTCTTGCTCTTTGGGATAGGTGGATTGTAATGGCATCCTGAGGAGAACTTGTTGGAGACTGAAGAAGGTGACACAGTATTGGATTATAAAATCTTTGGAAAAGTTTTCTTCTATGACTCGGTCTGAGAGCAGGACATTGCCTGACATTCAAGTGTGATGGACACCATGTGGTCAATAAACCTCTGAAGATTATTCAAGCTAATTGGACTTTTTTGCCTTTTATATTTACCCTGTGTCTAAAAAGGGCCACTCTTACTGTGAGGATGAAACCTGAGTAAACAAATTTTCAAAAAGTTACCTAAAAATGCAGTACAGTAATTGAACCTCTTAAAATACAGGACTTCCAGAGAAAAAACAGAATCAGAGCACCCCCTAATGGTAAAATGAGACAGGAATCAGCTAAAATCAGGAAGAGCTGGCGTTACAGGTAAAGATCCAGGGAGTCCAGTGGTCTCAAGCTCATCCCATTGGGCTCAATTAATACTTCTTTGGGATTCTGATGAAGGATCTCATGAAAAATCACTAACAAATTACATGTTTCCTAAGGCAAATGTAGGTCATGTTTTCCACATATATGCATTATATAAATGCCACTTAATGTAGGCCATTGAAGAAAGATCAGTTTACCAAGTAATCTTGATTGCTGATCTGGTCCATCATAAATACTGACATAATCCCACTCACAGTTCCAAGATTCTTCTGTTGTAAAGTCTTTAATCACTGCCTTCATTTTATTTCCTGATGCGGAATAAAAAATCCAAGTGCAGTTCAGCATGTTGGGATAAATGTGAGGATAATTGGGAGATGTGATCTCAGTAGAACTAACTGAGATCAAATCCAATACTGGACATCCTGAGGCAAAAATAAATAAATAAATAAAATATTTAACACTATAATCAAAGAGTAGAGTTATTTTCTGAGTCTAGTTGTAATGACAACCAGGTCATTACAACCTAAACTGCAGTGTACTTTAATTTCTGTCATTCCTCCTTCATACCCACAGTTCCAAATGACTTTTGTTTTGAAAAACTGACTTCTCCAGAAGCAGGCAGACTGAACTCATTTGACTTCAGTTCACAAACTGTGAACCACTAAACCACCCACCATCTACAGCTCAGTGTAGTTTTGTTGCTTATATTTAATACACAATCTTACTTAATGTTCACAATCAGGAGAAATAGATTTTATAATCTTTAGTCCACAGATAAGTGATCTATCACTTTGATATGCAATAGATATGTCCTGAGACTTGTAGGACTTCCCCAGATTTGTAACTACCACAGCAATATTTCATTTTCCACACAGTGCAGGAAAAGATAACTTCGACACCACAAAGTGGGAACGGAGAACAAGGGAAGCAGGTTGAGAAGTTGATCTGGGTACTCAGTTAGATTGAATTCCTGAATAAATTATGTGCTCCTAAAGTTCAGCCTCACAGCATGTACAATTCAAGTGCAAACATTTACTAGTTAGGGAAACTCAGGTAGTGTTCAGATAGCTGAAATATAGAAATTAAGATTCACAAGGGCTAAGGGGCTACACCAAAAAGAGAACTGAAGAAGTCAGTGACGTTTGGGGCCTACTCCAAAAGTTATAGGTATCATCCAACCTAAAATTAATTACATCCAAAAACTGATTTACTTCATCAATAATCTTAACATCTTAATTTCATTCTGCAATGGTCCAGCAAAGAAAAACAGCAAAAATATATATGTAATCCAAAAGACATAAAATATATGGAAAGAATGGCAATGAATAGACTTCAAACAGCTACGAGGATTCCATAGACAAAACAGATGGGTTTCTCACCTATTAATTGAATAAGGTGCTACCTCCTCACCCTCAGTTCCCTAATGTGCCCCAGGTCTCCACTACCCCCAAAATTTGATATAAGGATCGCTTCTCGGCCTTTTGGCTAAGATCAAGTGCAAAATTTGACCTAAGGAGATTAATACAAATACACATTTTACTATAAAGTGACTAGAATCAGGCCACAAATACCTGAAAGTGTTTGACAAGTCAAAGTACACTTCTTACTAAATTGTGTTTAGCGGCAGTCATTTTCCACTCTATTTTCACAATATCATATAACCAAAGCAAGCCAGCTGGATTCCTTATCTCCTTTTATCGTCTTACCTTGATCATTAACTTTAATTTTTCCTTTCACGGAATCTAGAATAAGAGAATACTCAGCATCAATGCATCCAACTAAATATTTTATATTCCTTTATTCTTCTGAGTATAAAAGTGATACATGAACCTTGCAAAAAATTTCAAAATACAGAGTCCAAAGAAGATAAAAAATCTCTTGTAGTACCATCCAGTAAGTAACCAATACTCATATTTTAACAAATCTGGCAAAGTCCTATGGTACATATACAATATTATAAAACGTTGTATGCCACTTTACGCCATTAAAACCATTTTCCTCCACTTAATTTATTGTGACTATTTTTCCATACTAAACATTTCACATAAATTTTAATGATTCTATATTTTTGATCCACATATATGTAACATAATTTGTACCAATGTGTTTTAATTTGTAATTTCAAAATATGAAAGATGAGTCAGATCTTTAAAAACTACACACGGGGTATACATTTTGCTGTCATTGAAAAATGCCTACACTAAAGGTTTTCTATGTTTATCTGAACACATAAATTGAATATATGTAATAATGGGCTCCTGAGTTGACACCTACCCATACACTGGTTCTCAGCCAGGAGGATTCCCATTAGTAAACGGATGCATTTCTTACTCATTCACTGGATATGGAGCTACCTCCTTACCCTCTTCTCCCTAATTGACCCCAGCTGAAATGTCATTTCCTTTACTCAAACAATTGTTGCACACTATTTACTAGGCACGGTTGTACGTTTTGGAAATAACCACAATGGGGTATGTTTGGCGGGACTGAGGAACAGCAAGAACGGTGGTATGCTAGTGCAGAGTGAGCATAGGGGAAAATGGTAGGAGAAGAAGTGAAGGAGGTGGTTGAGATCCAAATTATACAGCATCTTGTAGACGACTCTAAGGACTTTGAATGAGCTGGGAAAACATTGGAGGATTATGAGCAGAGGAGTAACATGACAATCTGAATTATTCATTTTAAAATAGTCATTCTAGCTGTTATGAGTAAAACAGACTAAACAAAGACTTGTATCAGGATGCTACGGTAGAACTGCTCAGAACTACTTGCTGGAAAGCTCACAGATTAACTATACACAATATGGGATATGAGAAGATAAGTCAAGAACGACCAATATCCTTAGCTCGAACTATTAATTAATAAATGGGAGTTGTCATCCACTGAGATGGGAAATATTGGTGAAGGAAGGAATCTGGAATCAGGGTAAGAAATTCAGAGTTCAATTTTGGTTACATTAAATTTGAAATGCTTATTAGATATCCAAGTGCAGAGGGAGGTGATTGGTGATACAGTGCTGGAGGTCAAAAATAAAAAAGAATTTGGGACTACATTTGGGAGTTATTTGTGTACTGATAGTATTGAAATCTAGGAATTGGGTGAAGTCACTAAGGAGTGAGTACAGGTAAAGAAGAAATGAGAGTCCAAGACTGGGTCCAGGGACACCTCTACCTTTAGTGGTAGAGAAAACGAAGAGCAACCAGCCAAGAGATGCTGAAGGAGACCAGTGAGGTAAGACAACAGCCAGAGAGTGGTTTCCTTCAGGCCAAGACAAATAGATTCCAAAAGGAAGGTGAGCTTATCTGGGCCAAATGCTGTTGGGGCTGAGAAGGAACTGTTGGATCTGGACGTGGGGATGTCATTAGTAACTTTGCTAAGTCCAATGCCTGTGGAATGGTAACAAAGAAAGCCCTATGGGAATGGATTTAAGAAAAAAATGAGAGAGCAAAAGAGGAGACAGTAAGTAGAAATAAATTTTATGGCCTTTGTGATAAGAGAACAAACAAACCTTAAGTTTTCCTACAATTCTATTACCAAACTAAACAAGATCCCTCCATTGTATATTATTTTTGCATATCATATTTTTCCTTCAAAACAGTACAGTTCTTTCTTCACTCTATACTGTATGATTATTTGATTACTGACTATCTCCTCCACTAGACTATAAACTCTACTAGGGCAGAGACTGTTACCAGACTAAATTAAATACTTTTAGTAGAAATGTGTCTCCAATTGTATTCCAATTACATTTTTTAATGAGTATAAATTGATTAATCTCTTATTAAAAGTTTATTTATTTTAGAGAGAAAGAGAGGAGGCGGAGGGGCAGAGAGAGAATGGAGACAGAGTCCCAAGCAGGCTCCACACTGAGTGTGGAGCCCCACTCAGGGCTCAGTCTCATGAACTGTGAGATCATGACCTGAGCCAAAATCAAGAGTCAGATGCTTAACTGACTCAGCTACCCAGGTGCGCCTAAATTGATTAATCTTAAGGATGGAAGCAATTCTAATAACTTCCAAGTTGCAAATGTTTTCTCCATGATACCCAATTTCTATGATTTGCAATAGTTCTAGATTAATAGTTCTGATTTTTCATAATGTTATCAGTGTCTTCACCCAAACCATGGGAATGTAGGCCAAAGCATATTTTTAAATAATCTGACTGAAATGAAAAACAACAAATTGCTCTTGATATTAGCACATTAAGGAAATTAATTTCAAAAGAGAAAAACTTTCTGAAACTTTAATGCTAAGGAAAAAGTTTCCTACTATATTTTTATAATCACCTAAATATCCAGAAAAATAGACAAAATTCTTAGGTGCTATAAGAAAAAAATGATAAATCTGATTGATATTATACTTTATAGAGGTTTAGCTGGAGGCCTCCACAAATTGCAGAAGTCATACTTTAAACACTGTCTTTTCTTCTCCCCTAAAGCTGACTAATAGAGAATTCAATCTATTTAATGACAGATTTTTCCTAATAAAGCACAAAACAAACAAAAATATATTCATGAACATATATGAAAGCAATAGACTTACCAGGAAAATGAAAAGAATATCTCAAAGAAAATTCTTCCAACCCCAAACTGACATTGTATGTGAAAATCAACATCATTAGAGGACCACGAGATTTTAATGAAGGTGAATTTCCTGCACATAATTTTCCTGGCCCAAAATAAAGAAAAAAACAAAGAAGCATACAAAAACTTACTATTCATCAAAGCAAAGGTTATTGAACAAAGTAGGAGAAAAACAACCCTGTTTTTGAAATTACAAATTTATACCGTATGCACTCCCAAGAATATAACAATGAGAAAATTAAGCAGAATAAAACCCAGTTAGAATAGAAAGAAAGATGTTCCAGATTCCTGGAATCTAAGCAGTTCTAAGGAAGGGGTCCTAAACCAAACAAAACACAGGACTCAGTTCTTACAATGTCTGGAAATAACCTAGATAGATCTCTTTTTTTTTTTTTTTAAGTTTGTGGGTTTTGTTTGTTTGTTTGTTTTTAATTTTTAAGTTATCTCTACACCTAATGTGAGGCTCGAACTCACAACCCCGTGATCAAGAGTTGCATGCTCCATTGACTGAGCCAGCCAGGTGCCACTAAGTAGATCTCTTTAAAGTGATGGATTATAAAAGAAGATGACGTGGTCTAGTTAAGTCCTCAGGGAACTATATATCTATATCTAGGGAACTATATCTATAGCATAGCTAAATGAGTAAGAGGCAAGATGTAGCAATTAGCATGCTTCCCATGACAAACCATTTCTAACTTTAAGTGATCATATGTAGTATTTTCTGAAACATTCTAACAAAGGTAGTTTGCTCTAAACACTCAATAGTATCAAAGTTTCAAGTCAACAATTCTAAGAATTAAGCTTTTCACTATAACAGAGAAACTCTGCCCTTTTCAGTAAACAGATGGCCATAGAATCAACTTCATTGTGTCAAGAAACAAAGTAAGAGATTTACTTCAGATTGCATAGTAACTGATATGAGAATATTCACTAACCTTTCTTATCTGTGAAAAGAGGCTAATGGTTAATCAGGGCTTTATGCTCTCAAGATCATGTGGATCCATAGTTTGTCATTTCTTGTAAAATGAGCAGAATAAAAATCAAAGCTTTGGAGATTCTGGTTTTAACTTGAAATTTAATCACAGCTGAGTGATCCAAAGATATTGGAGCCTATACATTTATTTTTACAGATTTGAAAAATTTTAATACTGATTTGTTAACATTCCCTACGTTATTTACCTTAAACTTTTTTTCAGAGCTGTTGAAAATCTCAAGTTTGTTGTTTTAAATTTTGTTCCTATTGGGGTAGAGGTTTTTAATTTTATAGGAATTTACTGACAATTTCCTGTTTCTTCCATTGCTTTTATATGAGAAGGTCCTTCTCCATCAATAAATATTTACCCATTTTTTCTACTTTGTATGGCTTAAGAAAAATGCTTAACTCTTTTCAATCAGCTCTTGTACAAAATTATGAAAAATATAATTTATATTTTCTTCTCTGATTTGTAAAGCCAAATTTCTTATACGTTCCCTTTTGGTCTATTTATTTCTACTCATGTGTGTTTCTGTGTGTATGTACTAGTCTGTTTTAATTATCATTGTTTTAAAGTATGTTTTAATATCTGATAATGTGCCTCATCACAAAAAAAAATCAAAACCTTTGGGGACTCTGGTTTTAACTTGAAATTTAATCAAGACAGTCTCTCAAAACATTTTCAGATAGTCCTATTTATTGTACAGATAAATAGTTATTATCAGTTTCTTCCTCACTCTCTGAAAAAAAAATTCCTATGGGATTTTTCTGGGAAATATACTATATTTATATATTAATTTAGTGTGAATTAATGTTAATTCTGTCTTCCAGGTTTAGAACATGGTACATTTCTCCATTCCTATCTGTATGTTTGTGTGTATGTGTGTAAAGTTTTATATTTGCACAATAAATCTCACAGTTAATTTTAGGGTTATGTCAAAAAAGAAATCAATAAGCCCAAAATGGAGTCATTTATGTGAGGCCATGTCACTAAACTGGGGCTTAATACCTAACCCAACTGCAGTTCAACCTCCCCCAGAAAATGCAGTCTTAACCAGTCAGTCGGGAATATTCTGGTTAGCCCCAATGAAGTAATGTGTCATATGGGCCCTCTCCATTCCCCAAAGGAAGAGGAAGTAATCTGTATAAGAGTCTCTTTTCTTTTGCTAACTGTCCTGCTCTTTTTTTTGTCTATAAAGCCCTTCCATTTTGTATAGCTCCTCAGAGTATCTCTCTACTTACCAGATGGAACGCTGCCCAAGGCAGGAGTCCCTTAATAAAGACAACTAAGTCTTCACATTTATTCGGTTGAATTTTCTTTAACAGATATTCTTATAGTTTTTTGTTGCTAATTATAATGATTTTTCCATTCTATCTTCTATTAATTTTACTGGTATGGTTTTAAGGGTATAATCGCTGTATGTTTAATTTATATCTATTTTTCCTTATGTGACATAGTTCTACATAATACATTTTTCAATATTAAACTACCCTTGCATTCTTAAGATAAATCATATTTGGCTATGTTTAATAGTGAGTAACCTACTGACCTTAAGCACTGAGTTAACCCCCAGAACTTGTATATTTAATTTGCAAAAATTGAAATTTTAGGAAGTAGGAAATAGTACATATATTTTATGAACTTATTCTAAGATAAACAGGTATGTAGTTCCATTAACATTCTGAATTATAACTGACATAGCTAATATACTCTTCCCTCTTTTTTATTTCTTTGTTCTTCCAAACTTTGTGTACTCTGACAATGCATTCATGGAGAGGCATTAGTGAAACATCAATCTAATCTTTTCTTCTAAGCAACACAATTTTAAGAGTAAGAATGAAAACGTATGTTTATAATTCAAAGACAGCAGAAGCTTGCTCTCTTTTATATTGATTAACATGCATTCTTCCATTTAATTCCCAAAACAATCTCATTGGCAGTACAAGTAAAACATCTTATAAGGCAGGACAGAAAGAAGTGTAGATAATTTCCAAGGATCCAGGGCACAGATTCTGCATTCTCCCCGTAATAAGCTGTGGCCTTGTTGGTGCTAAATGGGCTCAGGAACCAGGAACTATCAGTGTTTATTAACATTTCCTCAAGTAGAAATACAAAGATTTTGAATGCACCTACTTCTGGGATGGTAACATAAGTTCAAAGAATAAAAGGACAGTGTATTAGCAATTGGCTGTTTTATCAATTCTGGCAAGATCCTACCTAGGGAGAGAGGAACACTGGCATCTGGGCCTTTCTTAGGGAGTCAAAGGCCAGCAACATGCCACACCACCTCTTCCTGTCAGCAGTCAGCTGGTTTCATCAGGCATAGGTATGCCTAAGTAAATCAGTGGTAGTGACAGTGGGGGGTAAATTGTAAATTAGCAAAGAGCCAAGGCAGTTATTATTATTCTCTTGTCACAATTCAAGAAACAGAGTCTGAGAAAGCTTTGGGAACGCCCCCCAAATCATTTACTATGAGGTAGAAGTGAGACCTGGATACAGCACTATCAGATTTCCATCTGGACTGCTACATCACATCACATAGGGGAAGGCTGGTCAGCCAACTGAAGTCCCATTTTATTCCCCTTGTCTCTAGTCATCTCTCAGCTGGGTGTGGCTATGTGACAAATCTGGCCAGAGAGGCTTAAATCTGCCACAGGGTTCTTGGAAATGTGTTTGTTTTCTCAATGGTGACACTCCTCTGTGTCCCTTTCTTTTTTCTCTATGTAATGGTGAGAACTGAAATAGCCATTATGGGACCATTAGGGAATGGCCAAGAGAACTGCCCTAACCTTAGTCTTGACAGAGTTGAACTGCTGAATTAGCAGTACATCTACAAAACTCTGGATATTTCTTTCAGAAAAATAAATTTAAGTCACTGTAATGAGGTTTCCAGCTACTATCTAATTGATAAACCCACTGAATGCCTTTTCTGGTGGAAATTAGTTTGCCTGATTAATATTACAGTCTTAATTTTCTTGTTTTTCAATTGCCTAAAACTCCTTTATCTATCCATCCCTTATTTTCAGTACTTCTGGGCAAATTTAATCTAGGTATGAGCCAGGTAAGCAGCATATAGTTGGGTTTTGTTTTTAACTCCATCTGAGCGTTAGCTTAATCTCAATTACAAATCTAAAAAATACTAAGGCTATTTCAATACTACATAATTAACATCATCTGTAAGTCACACTGAATACAAAACAATATGAGAATATTTCATAAAAAATCAAGAACACAGTTCTTCATGGGACATTAGTTACCTATTAATTTTTTGCCTGATCCAAATCCTTCATAAACCCATATATGACCCTGACAGGCCAAGGGTGTCGACTTCGTCTGGAAGTTGATAATATCAAGGCGAATGATGTGATCTAAAGGGGCTAATAACTTCCAGTGGCAACTGTGGCACAGATAAAAGAAAGTCAGGAATGATTTCCAAATGAAACATACTGTTATTTACTTTGATAAAATAAAGTCAGCAATGATTTCCCAATGGCACATACTGTTATTTACTTTGTTCAGGATTTTATGTATCATTGTTACTGACTCAATCTTTGTGCATGGGTGAAAGAAAGATTTTTACTTTAAACTGTAACAATTAAAAAATATTTCTAATATCTAATTTATCAAAAACGGTAATTAAGTTCACCCATCATGGCAAATGGTTGGTCAATCACATGTACTCCTCTAAATTCTAATTGGCAATCTGTGAGTTAAGGATCTACTTTTGCCTGAATTTGCCCCAAACTCCCCTAAATCACATAAATTTACTTAGGATTGATATTATACCAATCTTCACCCCTCACATCACACTTTAAATTTATTCTCTTGTTTAATTCAAGGAAAGTTCTCTATTTTGGCAATTTAAGAATCATTTATTGAGTACCTAATATGTTCTAGAAGATTTTATGTACATTATTTCAATCTCCAAAACTCTTTGACAGAGATGTGACTTTCCACTTTACCTAATAAACGATCCCTTCTTTTGAGAAAGTGCACAATTTATCAACAGGGATAATCTTACACTCAGTTTTTGTATAGGGATAATCTTATGTTCAGTTTTTATATGCTGAAGGCCTTAGAGCAGGGATTACTTCAAAGGCTATTCTTCAAGGAGAGGAGGTGGCAAATATGATTAAGCAAGTGTTGCAGTTTGTCAAGTGGTCATTCCTTCAACATAATAAGCATCCCTTCCTCACCTCATAGTGGTTCTGTGAGAGTATCTTGGGATCTGTATGATTCCTCCTGGTTCAGTCAGAATAACATCCTCATAAGTGGCCACATGTTCTTGGTTTGAACTTTGGAGAAGTTTGGGAGTTTTACTGCCCTTTGGACCTAAATATTTTTAAAAAGGCAATGAAAATAAAATTAATTTTTGAGAGGCTTATTATATGCCATTTCAGATCAGTCACTTTTTCTCTCAGTTTTAGAAAAAAGTTAACAGGAAGTGGTTAGCCTCACTGAAAAGTCTCCATCAGAGAGCAGCACTTTTCTTGAAATTATCCTTGGGGTAGACTTATGTCAATGAAAGATAATGTGGAAAAACTATAAATAATGCTAGCTCTCTGCACAGTTCCAACTAAAAGCAACATTATTTTTCTTTAATGTTTATTTACTTATTTACTGAGAAAGAGAGAGAGAGAGAGAGAGAGAGAGAGCGAGCGAGCATGAGCGGGGGAGGGGCAGAGAGAGAGCAGACACAGGATCTGAAGCAGGCTCCAGGCTCTAAGCTGTCAGCACACTGTCCAACGCAGGGCTCAAACTCATGAACTGTGAGATCATGCCCTGAGCTGAAGTCGGATGCTCAACCTACTGAGCCACCCAGGCACCCCAAAAGCAACATTCTTAATAAAGTTTTTTAGGAAAACTCTTTCACATGATATGTACACTCTTCTTTATTCCTTATTGAACATTCCCCCCAAATCTACCTCTGCAATACTTTTTGGTGCCAATGAGGAAAGGTGCAATACTTTTTGGTGCCAATAGCTTTCAGTCACCTATAGTTATCAAGAGTCAAAAAGCTTTATTAATTACTTGTTCTAAAATGCAATCTAATAACTCTGAATTGCATAGCATTTACATTTATATTGCTAGCGTTTCATGTTTGTGTAGTTTACCTTAGAAACTCATTCTGACCTTTTATTATATTACTATAAAGAAAACTGATACAGAGATAATAAATTATCCATAGGTAATCAACCAACTAAGAGTTAGAACCCTAACCTTCTGATCCACAGAAAAGGCCCTCTGTGGCACAAAATCACATCACAGTAAAAAATGTCGTCTTGAAATGAATGTATCTTAGCCACATCCAGAAATCATAATTCTGGATGATTTACAAGTCAATGAAGTTATCCTCTGAGCAGTTTCTCTTTTGAATCTGCATCAATCTCAGATGACTTAAAGAGATTTTTCTTTCAAACACAAACTCCCCACAGAAACACCATCTCTTATGAAACAATATATGCTTTGAAATATTCCTAAAAAAAAAAAAACACTGATTTTTAACTTTTTAAGTTTATAAAATGACCAAGCCTACCTTGGACTCTAAAGACAATATAACTTATGCCCAAAGCACCTTGCACAAGGGAACGAAATGTCACCCTCACCAGTGGTCCAGAGCTCATGAAAATCATCGGGTAAAGCCCTCTTCCACATAATTCACCTAGTTAAAGAAAAATAAAATCTAGTAAAACACAAGAAATAAAATTTTTAGCAGTTTCTCTATTTTAAGAGAAATAGAGGATTTATTCATGAAATATTTGACATGTTAACATTGTGTAAATTTAGAGTGTACAACATGCTGATTTGATACATTTATATATTGTAATATGTCTGCCATTATAGTGATAGTCTCTATCACCTCTCATAATTACCATTTATTTTTTGTAGTGAAAATAATTAAGATCTAGTCCCTCAGCAAGTTTGATGATTATACTACAAATATTGACTATATTCACTATACTATGCATCGGATCCCCAGGACTTATCTACTAGTTATCAATGAAGTAGGAATTTATTCCACTCAACAAAATGAGCAAACAGGGCTCCAGAACTCAAGTGACTCACCCAGAGTCAGACTGGTATGGTGGGGAGTCAGGATCTAAACCCAGGACCACCAATCCAGTATCCAACATAGTCTGCTAGGTCATACTGCTCCCTTAAAGGACAGGAGGGAGTAAATTACTTCATCTTTAAAATGACACTGATATGCCATGTTTCTTCTAGCAAAGTAATCTGCTTATAAAAATATCTCACTATCAGAGATCCATGATGGAAAACTTTCTACCTGAAAATGTATTCTTTCTCTATAGTTAATCTTCTTTTGATGGCTTTAGTTTGAGAACCTGAGTCTAAGATGTAAGGGAAAATTATAATTCCAGAACAATTCAGAGGGCTGATTAAGGAAGGTGTGGGGACATGTGGGTGGCTCAGTTGGTGAAGCATCCAACTTCAGCTCAGGTCATGATCTCATGGTTTGTGAGTTCAAGCCTGGCATTGGGCTCTTTGCAGTCAGCACATGGAGCCTGCTTCAGAGCCTGTTTTCTCTCTCTCTGCCCCTGCCCCTCTTGCTCTCTCTCTGTGTCTCTGTCTCTGTAACAAAAAAATAAACATTTTAAAACAGTGTGAAAAGAACCTGGGTTTCTCAGGATCAAACTCATCTATATTAAGAATAGGTCAGTATCATTCTATCATGCTTGTTTAAAAGTCAGACAGACATTTTCTGGGTACACTACAGACAACTGTATGGTACCAACATCCCAGATTCTTCTCTTTCTTTCCATTTCATGTTCCCCCTAGCTTGTCTACTTAATACATATTTTATTTTATTATTATGTGTCTACTCCCCATTAGAATATAAGTTTGATAAGGGCAGGGATTTTTGTTTTGTTTTGCTTTTTGTCCATATTTCTCACTACTGAACCTCACTACCAAGAAAAGTCGGTCTCTGGTCCTTGCTAGACTCTCTTCACAAGTATTTGTGGAGCAAGAGAGGGAAGAGATTATATCCGAGAAGAAGCAAAGAACAGAAAACATTAGATGGCATAACAGGTTAGGGTAAACGATGTTGAAATACTAGTTGAAGAATGATCAAATACTTATTTGTAGCAAGTAGAGATCAATGCAGCTCTGGAATGAGTGAGTTGCTGGCTCCCACAGGGAAAAAGATAGCATTTTACAGTACAGAAGAATACTATCTGGCTTGAATAAGGGGTAATACCTGCTAGCTATCACCCAAAGAGACAGAACTACTCTACAAATTTCAAACTGACAATTTCATATCAAAGAACTGCTAGGTAGGAAAATTATAGGGTTTCCTCAGTTAATCCACAACAAAGATAAGCATGGTTTTCAATAGGTTATAAAGATAAAGGTAAGTTTTCCCAGAAAATGTTTCTTTTTATATAAGAATCCAGTGATAAGAGATTGCTACAAGTTGGAGACAAAATAACTTTTTCTTAAAGAAAAAGATATAGTATCACTTTATCATATGAGAAAAATACCCATTTCAGGAGGATTAAAGAAGTTTGTAATTAAATTTTTTTTTCTGAACTCAGAATGAACAATGAATGTTCAAAAATAAAAGCTCTGAGGGGTGCCTGGATGGATTAGTTGGTTAAGTGTCTGACACTTAGCTCAGGTCTTGATCTCAGGGTCATGAGTTCAAGCACCACGTTGGGCTCCACACTAGGCATGGAGATACTTTAAAAAAAAAATAGGGGTGCCTGGGTGGCTAAGTCAGTTAAGCATCCCACTCTTGATTTCTGCTCAAGTCATGATCTCATGGTTCGTGAATTGGAGCCCCATGTCCGGCTCAGTGCGGAGTGTGGAGACTGCTTGGGATTCTCTATCTCCCTCATTCTCTGCCCCTTCCCCGCTTGTGCACACACTCTCCCTCTCTCCCAAAATAAATAAATAAACATTTATAAATAAACAAACAAACAAATAAATAAATAAATAAAAGCTATGTGGTAAATCAAAGATCAAAGGTATATACAGATGGATTTAAACAAATAAACTTTAAAAATTTTTTATGTTTATTTATTTTGAGAAAGAGAGGGAGAGAGAGAGAAGGGGAGGGTCAGAGACAGAGGGAGACACAGAATCCAAAGCAGGCTCCAGGCTCTAAGGTGTCAGCACAGAGCCTGATGCAGGGCTCAAAGTCATGAGCTATGAGATCATGACCTAAGCCAAAGTCAGACGTTCAACTGAGACACCCAAGCGCCCACATACACAAATAAATTTTTAAATGTCTCCATCAACATAGAATAAAAATTAAAGACAAATGGCAATCTTAGGAATAAGTACTTGTAACTTACGACAAAAGGAAAAATGTCTCTATGTATAATAGTGTTCATAAACCAATAAAAAGAATAATCCTCAAAAATAGATGGTAATAAGTAAAAAACGCAAATAACTAACCAACATATGAAAATAAAACTCCATTAATGATAAGAAAATGGTAAAAATGCCTACTAAATTATCACATGAGTTATACATATGCATGGTGAAAGATACTCCCATGTATTGCTAAAGGCAGTGAACACTGATTTAGCCTTTCTGAAGAGCAATTTAGCAGTATACACTTGTGCTGAGTCTGGAGGCATGACACTAATTTAGGATGATACAGAAGGGGACAAAATAGCAAGATCTTTGTTTTCCTGGAGCTTTTATTTTAGCCAGTAAATAAAGAACAGGATTTCAGAGATCACGGCTACAAATGAAATAATCGGCATAATAGAACTATGGAAAATGACTATGGAAGGGAGTGAATGGTGCTACTCTAGATGAGAAGTCCTCTTTGCGGAGGTGACATATCATCCATTCCTTCACTCATTCATTCCCTGCCTTCTATCTCACATACTATTCGAGGCACTGGAGATTCTTCAAGTGAGACAAAAGTTTTAGTCTTCAGAAAGCCCTCATTCAATAGAGAAAACACGAACCACAAACATGAAAAATAAATCATAGTTAGAAGACAGTAAATGCTTAAGAAGAGTTGAGGAGGGTACTAAGAGGTACTGGGGTAGGAGGTGATGCAACTGACAGCAATTAAGGGAGGACTCATTAAGAAGGTGACATTCTAGTCAAGACTTGAGGGGAGACACAGGATGAGGAGTTCTCTAAACTGCTAGAAGTAGCTGGTCAAGGGCCCTGGGGCGAGAATGGGCGTACTTCATCATGTAAGTTGGGGAGCAGGAGGTAAGGCTATGGTAGGGATTTTGGATTTCATCCTAGCTACAAGGAGGCCTTGAGCCTTTTTTTTTAAGCTTATTTTTTTTAAGTTTATTTATTTATTTTGAGCAAAAGAGACAAAGACAGAGAGGGAGAGAGAGAATATCCCAAGCAGGCTCCACCCCGACAGTGCAGAGCCTGATGCAGGGCTCAAACTCACAAACCATGACATCATGACCTGAGCCAAAATCAAAAGTCAGAGGATTAACCTACTGAGCCACCCAGGCACCCCAACCTTGAGCTGTTTTAATCAAGGCAGATGGGGAAGGCAATCTGATCACAGGAGAGAAATGTACAAAGTGGATAGGCCAGTTAATAGCTTTTTCCACAGTCTAAATGAGATAGTATTTATAAAGATTCCTTAATAAATGTTTGTGCCCTCTACATCAATGATTTAATCTAGGAGTCTATCTCAAGAACACAGTCTCACCCTCAGAGCAGTTTTCTTGGCCTCCCCATACTCCTGCATCCAGTGCAGGCATGTGTGAGTACCATACCTACTCACAACAGCATACACTTATTTTCTTCCCAGTCTTCCCCATCAACCAAATTACTTCCAGCACCTTCCCGTCTCCCTCTTGACTAAGAGCCAAAGAGCCTACCACACCTACACAAACAAAAGGTAGCAACTTTGTTCTGTTGAGCAAAACAGGTTTGCCTATACATGAAATGCAATGACAGCTGGTGTGTTATTAGCAAATATTTTTAATTCTGCCAGATTAGGGGCATCTGGGTGGCTCAGTTGGTTGGGAGTCCAAATCTTGATTCTGGGTCAGGTCATGATCTTACAGTTTGTGGGATCGAGCCCCATGTCGGGCTCTGTGCTGAGCGCGGAGCCTGCTTAAGGTGTGTTCTCGTTCTCTCTCTCTCTCTCTCTCTCTCTCTGTCTCTCACTCTGCTCCTCCTCCCCCTCATGTTCTCTCTCTCAAAATAAATAAATCAACATTAAAAATAAAGAAAGGGCTTTAATATATTTTGCTTTATTTTGACATCTAACACCTACCCCATCTGATTTTTAACCATCTTAACTCTTCCTCTATCATATACATTTCTGGAACTCTTGCATGGTTCTGGTATA
Organism: Acinonyx jubatus; assembly: GCF_027475565.1. Lineage (NCBI taxonomy): Eukaryota > Metazoa > Chordata > Mammalia > Carnivora > Felidae > Acinonyx > Acinonyx jubatus. Next base: position 61,193,804 of record NC_069387.1, read on the forward strand.
TTTGAAGAAGTTGAGCTCTTATTTTTTTTCTTGTTGAATGCACACACAGCCACATACTCACACTCAACCCCTAGTACACCTGTTTTGTGAAGTCAAGTTTTGACTTTATAACAGTATGAATAATATTAAGTGTGCCTGAAAAAAAAGGCATGCCTATTACAAATATCATCAACATTTTGGTGGTATTGTTACCCAAGCCAAGCTCTCTTGATTGTAAGCTGCCTATATAGAAAAGGCTCCAGCACAAAGTTTAAATGCTAGTAAGGATTACCTGACACCCTTCTCTTACTGTGGCTTTCTTCATAAATAGTCATAACTGAATCTGGACATATTGGAGACCCAGGGAGTGACAGATATTCAACCGTCATTTTTGCCATACTGCTAGGTGAAATTCTGAGCACCCAGGAACATTCCAGTTTTCCTCTATAATCCAGTGGATATCTTGGAGTTGAAAAAAAGCCTCTGGGCTCTTCTAGCTCCACTTCAGAATAACAACCTACAATTCAGAGCACACAGACACCAGGGACCAACATAAACAAAGCAAAGTGAGGTTTTATCACAAACAAAAAATGTAGGCTTTCAAGAAGAAAATTAAAACTTTATCACTCTGTTACATGTCCTTGGATAAAAATTATCATCCCATTTAATGTGTTCTATTTTCTTGAAATGAGATTGTAGGAGTAGAATTCAAATCATTACTATTCAAAATTTTTTTTCACTGAATCTTTTAAATGCCTTAGAAGATGCACAATGGATATGCACTCTACTTCTACCAAGTTTTCATTTCTTTTTTTCTTTGAGATGCAACTGAAGGTCTGTTCCTAAAGCTTCACTAATTTCACTGAGCATTAATCTCTTCTTTTTTACATTTTTAAATGTTTATTTGAGAGAGAGACAGATAGAGAATGTGAACAGGGGAGGGGCAGAGAGAGAGGGAGACACTGAATCCGAAGCAGGCTCCAAACTCAGAGCCCAACGTGGGACTCAAACTCATTAACTGTGAGATCATGACCTGAGATGAAGTTGGCCACTTAACCAACTGAGCCATCCAGGCATCCCCTCACTAGGCATTAATCTTGCTAGGACAAATGATTACATTCATAGAATTTGTGACTGAGATAAAAAAAAAAAAAAAAAAGGAGGATTAGCTGACTACATTTGAATGTCTCTCACTTCTTCAATTTGCTCTGAAGTCGAAGGGCACCTTTGGATCTCCAGGGATACACTTGGCCCCCTGATGCTGCAATCGGCTGCTGCTTCTTCAGGTTACACCCTTGATTTTTCCTTTTTCCCCTTTGTCTATTCCCTTGACAAAAATCCTCTGAGCAACTACAAACTGAAATACTCTGTATTCAAATAAACACATTTTAATGTATGAATATTAATTAGTACATGCATTATTATATATGCTTTTCCCTAGAGAAATTAACCTAACTGAGGTGATATACATAAAAATACTTTTATGAATAGTAGAAATGAAGAATGACAGAAATTCAAGAAGGGAAATGAAATGCTACAAGAATTCAAGATTCTAGTCAATTGCCTAGTCCTCTGTTATTTCTTTGCAAATTTCCTTTTCATTTATATGGCTACTATGATATAATTTAGATATTTATAGATCTACTCTGATTTAAGAGTAACCTAACTGATTTCCTGGTCTCTAATCTTTTCCCCATCATGCCCTCAAATCCAAGATAGTGTATGAAACAAAAGAATTAAGTACTTTCCTTTCTCAAAGCAACTAAAATTTTACAGCTTGCACTGTCTTTCAGAGTCTGGCCCCAACATGTCTTTCAATCATTTTTCTTGTCCCCATGAATCCTCTATGACAAATATGCCTGGAAAAGGAATCAAATCATATAATGTCATGAATTCCCAATCAGTCACTTCTTTTTATAAATGGGCTAACAACTCCCTTGTGTAAAAAGCAAGTGGTGGGAATGGGTGATGTTAAAGATAGGATAGTCCAAACATCTGTCTCATAGAATACTCACAGAATTAAAACAAAACAATAATTTGCCATATGTAAAACTTCCAATAACATGCATATGTATTTCTGAATATCTACAAATGGGAAACATCTTTGCTACATTTTAACATATTGGTTTTTTTAAGATTTTAAGTAATCTCTACATCCATTGTGGGGCTCAAGCTCATAGCACTGAGATCAAGAGTTGTGTGCTCTACCAACTAAGCCGGCCAAGCTCCCCAACAATGTTCACTTTCTAATAGCCTATGTGGAACAGTTCAACAAATACATTGGTTGGTCACTATGGCCACCATTTGTTGACTGTTAAAATTCGTCATGCCATCTCTGTTCTAAGTGCTTGACATGTGTTCACTTAGGCACTGATTGATTAACACTGTTCATTTAACTCAAACCATCGAAATCATTAGCTTTTAGGATCTTGGACCTAAGTCTGCTCTCCATCTCAACCCCAATTCCAGATGACTTTTAATCTACATAGGACTCTGATCCTCGTCTTGTCAGACTGTACCACCCACAGCTGGTTACTCCGCCTTACTCCTAGAAGATTTTAGCAGTCATTTTCTCCACTGCTATTCCTGCCATATATCTTGCTGAGTTCACTAGCCATACTGATGATGAGTCGAGCACTGAAGCTTCTCAATTTTTCAACTTCTTCCAATGATCTTGTTCTCCACCCAACCTCAGCTATACACCCCAGTGGTCAGCCCCTAGAGACCCAGTCCCCAGCAATAATTCCAAGCCTTCTCTAATTTCGATTTCAAGCACTGCTTTCTCCATCCACAACCTTCTATCTTCTCAGCAACCCCCAGCACTCCTTCCATCTTTTGAGACTTGCAATTCATCTACCCAACCACCTTTTCTTTGTCCCTATTTCATCTCTCACCCTCATTCACTCTTTTCCTAGTATAAAGTCCAACAATATATCATTTTAATCCCTTCCTCCTACATGCGTTCAATTCCCTTATACACTTGCATACCCACTTATACACTTGGGAAAATCCGCTCTGAATTGAGTCTACTTTCTACCTGTTCTGCACCTATGTGCTAACCCTCTGTGTCTCTGGAAGAAAACATACAATTGAGCTAACTGGCAAGTTTCCCCTAAATTCATGATCGTTAATCTCAGAAGCTTTTATGTTTCCTAGCAATCCTACTACATTCTCCTAGTCCATGTACTTTGTCACTTTTTTAGAGAACTATTTTCATACTTCCCCTTTTTTCCCCTGAAAACCCCTCAAACCATCTTCCATAACCCTGTTTTGTCTTCTAAGAACATAGAAGCAATTAGAAAACTGTCAGAAGCTCCTGTCCTGCCACGTGTACCCACACACCAGCATGAGTATTCTGCCTTCCATTCAGCAACTATGGGTGAACTACACTTTACTCCTGAGGCCAACCTCCCCTGCTGAGCACCAGATCTCATCTCCTTTCTCCTCCTGAAGGTCATCACTCCAGCTATCCCTCCCTCTCTTGTATCCTTTTCAGTCTTCTCCACCTCTTCCTAGTTCTCTGCTGGGGTTGACTCCATGTTGGGTGGATGGAGGCAGAGATGGGTGAGAAAGAAGAGACTGTGACCACCTGGAAACCAAGGATGATGGTATCATAGAACTTTCATCTCCCTACAACTCTATTACAGACTCCTAATTCTCCAGCTGCAGTTTGATTTTAACTAAAAATATAAATCCCATTAGCAAACAGACACTGACAACTGTGGGAAAATTAAGAGTGACTGACACTGATGCTGGCTGTGGTTATCTCATATCCAGAGTCTTCACCTAGCAAGATACCTGAAAATCTAAGGACCTTTGTTTATGTAGAAATAAATAGATCAGAGGTCAGAATACTTCTTTGCATGTCTCCAAGATTCAAGCACTCGTTCACAGCCACAAGATCTTTTTTTTAACCTGCAACAGCTGTTATCTGTGGGGTAGAGAAGAAACCCAGACGGTCATAGTAACAACACGCCTCTCATTCAGCTTAAACCACCATCCAGAATGAAAACACAGGGCTTATCCTGTTCCAAAGAAAATTAGTAAACCCAGACATGCAATATTTTTTGCGGAATTCTTACTAGCTGCATAATAGGCTAAGATAAACATCTATTACCTGGTCCAGACTCATTGTCTATTGAAGGTGTGGGTGGTGGCAACTGTTGTCTTGTTAAGGTTTTTCTTTCATTATTTATCCGAAGTGAAGCAGGACCTGTACCTGGAGAGAACATGTTAAAAAGAAATAAATATGAAAGCCTGGAAACAAAATATACCTATGGTAAAATAGCTTCTGTCAAAAGAGAAATGCAAACCTAGGATTAAAGCTGCCTCAGGAAAAGTCACTTTTACTATCACTCTGCCCAAGGAGAATGTATTCACACAGAATTTTAATGTGCATTTTACATGTTTTAGAAACTAAAATAAATGAAATACTACTTTTTGGTTTTTTTTCTTTCATCACACTGATTTCTACCACACTCATCCTTCTCGCAAACCCACTCTAAAGAAAGAGGAAATATTTCCATAATATCTGAAAAATATTTACCTTTGATTTTGGATTGGATCCAGTCCAAGAAGACACTCACCCTGGCAAATACATCTGGTTTCCTTGTTTGGGCACAGCCAGCTCCCCAGCTGACAATACCATACAGGACAAAGGGACCTTTATCATGTCGACATACTAATGGCCCACCAGAGTCTCCCTGAAACACCAAGAAAATGTGTTCTAGAAAACTGCTTTAATCAGAGTTCCTGCATTCAATTTTGGAACCGGAATAGCCAATAATTTATTGCTAACACATTTCTTTAATTTAAAAATATTAATACTTTGTCAATTTGTATACCTTAGAGTAAACTCAAAATCACAAATGAGAGAGGAGATATTACAACTGATGCCACAGAAATACAAAGAATTATAAGACTACTATGAATAGCTATACACCAAGAAATTGGATAACCTGGAACAAGTAGATTAATTCCTACAAACATACAAACTACGAAGACCAAATCATGAGGAATTAGAAAAATCAGAATAGACCAATATGAGCAAGGAGATTGAATCACTAATCAAAAACATTCCAACAAAAGTAAAGGTGAATCTACTAAACATTTAAAGAAGAATTAACTTCAAGAGTGCCTGGGTGGCTCAGTTGGTTAAGTGTCCGACTTGGTATTTGGCTCAGGTCATGATCCCATGGTTTCATGAGGTCTGGCCTCGTGTCAAGCTCTGTACTGCAGCACAGAGCCTTCTTGGGATTCTCTCTTACTCTCTGCCCCTCCCATACTCGCACTGTCTCTGTCTCTCTCAAAATAAATAAACTTTTAAAAGAGAAGAACAATTAACTTCAATCGTCAAACTCTTCCCAAAAACTGAAGAGGAGGGAACACTCTAAAACTCATTTCATGCAGTTAGAATTACCCTGATACCAATCCCAGATAAGGACATTACAAGAGAAGAAAACTAAAGGTCAATATCCCTGATGAACATAAAAGCAAAAAACCTCAATAAAATACTAGCAAACTGAATTCCACAGCATATTAAAAGACTCATACACCATGATCAAATGGGATTTATTCCAGTGATGCAAGGATAGTTCAACATACACAAATCAATGACTATGATACACCACATTAAATGAAAGTTTTAAAATCATATTACTATCCCAATAGTACAGACAATGTATTTGACAAAATGCAACATCCTTTCATGCTAAAAACCCTCAACGAATTAGGTATAGATAGAGCATATCTCAACATAATAAAGGTCATATATAACAAAGCCATAGCTAACCTCACACTTGATAATGAGAGGTTGGAAGCTTTTCCTGTAAGATCAGAAACAAAACAAGGGTGCCTACTCTCACCATTCCTATTCTATATAGTATTGGAAGTCCTAGGTGGGGCATACAGGCCAGAAAAATAAATAAAAGGAAGGAAGGAGTAAATCAGGAAGGAAGAAGTAACATGGTCTTTATTTGCAGATGATATGGCCTAAGGAAATCCTAAAGACTCCATCAAAAAACTGTTAGAACTAAAAACATACAAACAAAGCTGTTAGCACTAATCAATAAATATAGTGAAGTTTCAGGATACAAAGCAAACATACAGAAATTGTTGTGTCACTACACAGTAATAACATATGAAAAAGAAATAAACAGGGGATTAAGGAAGACAATTGTTATTATGAGCATAGGGTGTTGTAAGTGTTGAATCACTAAATTCTACACTTCAAACCAATACCCCATTGTATGTTAAAAGTAACTAGAATTTAGATTAAAACTTGAAAAAAAAAAGAAATAAAACAGTAAAGGAAACAATCCTGCATACAAAAGCATCACAAAATAAAATACTTAGGAATAAATGTAACCAAAAAGGTCAAAGATCTCTACACTGAAGACTGTAAGACTTTGATGAAAGAAACTGATAAAGACACAAATGGAAAACATATTCCCATGTTCACGATTAGAAAAATTAATATTGTGTCCATACTAAACAAAGCCATCTATAGATTCAATACAGTCCATTTCAAAATTTCAATGACATTTTTCACAGAAATAGAAAAAATAATCCTAGAATTCATATGGTCCACCAAAGACCCTAAATAGCCAAAGCAATCCTAAGAAAGAACAAAGCTGGAGGCATCACACTTCCTGATTTCAAAAATAAGTTACAAATCTATAGTAGTCAGCATACTACAGTACTGGCATAAAAACAGACACATAGACAAATGGGATAGACTCATGAGCCCAGAAAAATCCTCACATATCCAGTCAACTAATATTTTCCAAAGGAGCAAAGAATACTCCCTGAGGAAAGGATAATCTCTTCAACAAATGATGTTGGGAAAACTGGACAGCCATAAGCAGAAAAATAAGCCTATTGTACACCACTCACAAAAAATTAACTTGAAATGGACTAAAGACTGAAATATAAAGCTACAAATCATAGAACCTATAGAAGAAAACATAGGGTAAAATGTCCTTGATATTGGTCTTGGCAACAATTTTTAATTTTTTTTTTGGGGGGGGGAGATATGAAACCAAAAGCACAAGCAGCAAAAGCAAGAATCAATTAAGTGGACCTACATAAAACTAAAATGCTTCTAAACATCAGAAGAAACAATCAACAAAAACGAAAAGGCAACCTATGAGATGGCAAAAAATATTTGCAAACCATGTATCTGATAAAGGGTTAATATCTAAAATATATAAAGAACTCATACAAATTGATAACAAAAACCATGCCAACTAAAAAAAAATGGGCAGAGGGTCTGAACAGGCATTTTTCCAAAGAAGATGTACAGAGGAACAGTAGGTACATGAAAAGATGCCCAGCATCACAGATCATCAGGGAAATGTAAATCAAAACTACAATGAGATATCACCTCACACTTGTTAGAATAGCTATCATCAAAAAGATAAGGCAAAAAATGTTGGCCAGGATGTGGAGAAAGAGAACCCTTTTGCACTGTTGGTAGGAATGTAAATTGGTATATTACTATGGAAAATAATATAAACATTACTCAAAAAATTAAAAATTAACTACCATATGATCCACTTCTGGGTATATATCCAAAGGAAAGAAAAACAGGTTATCAAAGAGGTATCTGCACTCCCACATTTATTGCAGTTTTATTCACTAGCCAAGATATGAAAACAACCTATTTTTCTATCAAAGGATGAATGGATAAAAAATATATAATATATATATAATATATATTATATATATATTTAATGGAATATTATTCATCCATGAGAACAAAAGAAATCCTTCCATTTGTGACAACATGTATGATCTTTGAGGACATTATGCTAAGTGAAAAGTCAGACAGCAAAAGACAAATACTGTAGGATATCACTTACATGTGGAATCTATAAAAGCTAAACTCAAAGAAACCAAGAGTAGAATGAATAGTTACCAAGGGTAGGGGAGTAAGGAAAATGGGGAGATCTTGGTCAAAGGGTACAAACTTCCAGTGATAAGATGAACAATTCCAAGGATCTAATGTACAACATGGTGACTATGGTTAACAATACTATATATTTCAAAGTTGCTAAGAAAGTAGATCTTAAGTGTTCTCACAAGAAAGAAATAGTAATTATATGAAGTAATGGAGGTTTTGACTAACTCTACTGTGGTAAGCATTTCACAATACACAACTGCTTCAAATCATCACGTTACACATCTGAACTTATACAATGCTATATGTCAATTATAGCTCAAAAAAGCTGTAAAAAAAAGCCTTAAAACAGATTTTCATCTTAAGAAAGTCTAATTTTCAATCAGCCCCTCTTTTTTAAAAAATTTATTTATTTGGAGGGAGAGAGAGAGAGAGAGAATGCACAAATAGGGGAGGGGGAGAGAGCGAGCACTGTCAGTGAAGAGCCTGATGAGGTTCTCAAACTCACGAACCATTAGATCAAGACCTGATGGGGCGCCTGGGTGGCTCAGTCGGTTGAGCCTCCGACTTCGGCTCAGGTCACGATCTCGCAGTATGTGAGTTCATGCCCCGCATCGGTCTCTGTGCTGACTGCTTGGAGCCTGGAGCCTGTTTCAGATTCTGTGTCTCCCTCTCTCTCTGACCCTCCCCCTTTCATGCTCTGTCTCTCTCTGTCTCAAAAGTAAATAAAAACGTTAAAAAAAAAATTAAAAAAAAAAAAAGACCTGAGCGGAGGTCGGCCACTTAATTGACTGAGACACCCAGGCGCCCCCATTTTTTTTTGACACAAACGTACTTAGAATCAAACTAAATCCTTTGTCTCCTCATAAAATAAACTGAGTTGATGATATATTTGATATAGCAGTTTATTTTCTATGAAGAATCTCACAGAAGAAATCCTAAAGTGGGAATAGGGAGATAGATTCCCTAGCCTATAATATAGAGCAATGAACATTTTCTCTGGGCCTAATTTTTTTCCTTATGAAACAAGGTTATATATACTGACAACCCCTTCGAGTTTGAAATGGTCTGATGTGTCAAGTCAGGTTTTTTCCTTAAATAACTTATTCATGCAGTACCAATACATATGAAATACACAATTTTTCAGGCAATTACAAACATTCCAGAGCCTGTCTAATTTATCTTTTATTTCCCATACCTATCACAGGGCCTAGCATACAGTAAATATTCAATCAGCAAATGGTATCTATTTATTTGAAAAAAATATTCAGTGCCTATTGTGAACTAGGCATTCGGAGCAAGAGAGAGTATCAACAAATTAGATGGTGATAACAGCTATAAAGAAAATATTTAGAATAGTAGAGAATAAAGGCAGGTATTTGTGCATGCTTACATGCACATGTATGTGCATGTAGTTTCAATAACATCTGAGTGGATATATGAAAGATGAGAAGAAGCTGGGTTTTCAAAAACCAGGAAGAATAGCATTTTATGCAGAATTGATATCTGGGCTAAGGCCCCAAGTTAGGCAAGTTGTGTGGTCAGAAAGTAATCAGTGTGGCTGAAATATGTCAGCAAGAGAAGTATGAAATAGATTGGAAAATCAGCAGGAACAGGACATACACCACTCTGTGAGGACAGAGATGACTTTGCAGGTCAAAGAATTTGAAATTTTAAAAACTATCTAAGATGTGTTGTGAGCAGAGAAGCACAGGATTCTACACTGGGTCACCAAAACTCCGTGCCTCTGCAGTCCAACATTCTAGCTCACCTTCCTGGATGAGAAATCACATTAGTTAAGTCCATTACCTCTGAGCACACACAGGAGGGTAAAAATCAACTACCTGATAGAAATGCTTGAGTCCATATCATCAACGTTTCTGCAATCATCTTGCTAGTAATTTAGTGTTCTTAACTAGTCCCACTTATTAGCCAGAATCTCAACTCCTCTATTTTCCTCCCCTTGTATTGGCAGCAAATTCAGTCATGATGCAAAGTGACAGTTTGATGTAGCTGAAATACATGCCCACCGAGGCCACAATATTTGGGTCACCTCTGACATGGACCTAATTCCCTCCCTAGTTCTCCTTTGCTCTCTTGATACAGAATAAGGTGTTCCCTTAATGTCAGATACTGTCAAACATGACAGAGACAAAGAAACCATTTGTGATTTCCTTGATTCGAAGCACAGAGGAAAACCATCCCTCAAAAGGGGAAGAATAAATACATTCATTCAGAGTACTTTTCTATTTGATTTTTATAACATGGCATTTCTGTCCTCTGGCAGACATTGTGAGTGCCCTTCCCATATTTCTCAAGTTTTCCAGTCCCCATCTCGGCCCTGTGCCTGAGGGCTGTTCCTCTCCTCCACTGCATCCATGAGACAGGCCAGAAGTGTGCCAAGTCCTGAGGAATTAACAGACTCCTCCCCCAGCAGCCCTGGAGCTATGACTGAGCAAGTCCATCTCCCTCACCCCTCGGATGGGACCACACGTGCTGTATTTTGCATTGCTGCAGGATCAAGCTCAGTCCCCTTACTGTGGGAGCCGACTTAATAGCACATCTTCCATTTCCTGCCTTCCCTTCCCTATACTGCCCTCTAGACTTTCTGACCAGGGATAGCTGCACTTCCTAAACAGACCATTGTACCTGAATCCTTGTCTCAGGGTCTGCTTCTGGGGAATGCGAATTAAAACACTCAAAAAAAATTTTTTTAGAGAACAGAATCTAAGTAGCACTTGCCACCACAAAAGTGTTTAAGTACCATCCGTTGATACTCAGTGTTAAGAGGGAACTTTCTTCCTTTTCACCTCACATTTTCACATGGGAAGACTTCCATCTAGATTAACACCCAGTTTTCTCCCATTGGTTCATGTTTCTTGATTAAGGGGAAAGACTATCAAAAAGCAGCACAGACTAGAGACATATCCTCTCTTCCCTCTGCACTCTAGACCAGCATGAAATGACAGACCCAGAGAAGTAGATCTTCCCTGCAGACCCGCAACTTTCCCATCAGTGGGTTGCCTCAAATCCAGACTGAATACTGAAGGTGGGCTACAGACCATTAGAAATCCTTTTTGGTTGTATATCTAAAGTCACATTCCTCAAGTGGCTTCTTGGATATTAAAGCTGGTGTTTTACAGTCCATTTGTCCACATTCTGTCTTCCTCTTAGCTGATTTGAACTTGCCAATAGCATGCTTGTGCAACTGACATGTTAATATGTATCTGCACTGCTTTTGCCTCTAAATATCACTGAAATTAAACTATTGTTTTGTGATTTGTTTTCCACTACGTATGAATAACACTTTTTCAAAGTTTCTCATTTTCTTCACGATTATTTTATTTTAATCTGAAAATTAAGAGTACATAGGAGATATTACTATTAATTCAAAACAGTAAAAAAACAGGGCACCTGGGTGGCTCAGTTGGTTAAGCATCCAACTTTGGCTCAGATCATCATCTCAGGATTCATGAGTTTGAGCTCCACATCAGGCTCTGCGCTGACAGCACTCGAAGCCCGCTTGATCTCCTGTCCCCCTCCTTCTGCCTCTCTCCTGTGCATGCTCTCCCTCTCTCCCTCTCCAAAATAAATAAAAACATTGAAGAAAAAAAAGGTTTAAAAAATAAAATAAATTAAAAAACTAAAAACCTTAACTCATAAGTAGGATACACTGACTTAGAATCCTTCTCTGCTTGTTCCTCTTTTCCCACAGCCTTACATCTCTCTGAGCACACCTTCCTTCTTGCAGGCCAGTTAGCAGTGCTGCTGTCCCGTGTTCTCATGGGCTCCTCGGTCCCCACCTGCTTTCTGGCCCTCTCTCCATCTCAGCAAGTGTGGAGTCAGGAACTCCCTCTTCCCATTGTCCTACTGGCATTCCTGGAAGGGTGTGGTGTGATGCTATCAGGCACAGGCTGTAATGGTTACCTGTGGTTCTGAGCATGTCTCCTAAGGAGGGTCTCCATCAGATGACCCTGGATCTTCCTTTGCAAAATCAGAGTCATCTCACCTGACAGAAATCCTTCCCTCCAGAGGTTGCAAAACCAGCACAGATCATCCTCTCTGTGATCCCTCCTGGGTGAGAGCGGTAAGCGTGTTCACAGACCTCTCTTTCTAACACAAGCACCTGAATCTGCTGCAAGCGCCTTGCAAGGCCGCCACCTGCTTAAGAAACAGATTCAGAAATACAGCTTCTTAATGAAGGAAACAACACATTATGTTAAAAAGACATATTTAATTTCAGACTTCCTTTGCAGTAATGTAATTGCAATCACTCAGTTTGGCCTGAGCTGATGTTAATAAAAAAATGTGTCTCACATAGGGTGTCTTTATTTCCCAAATGTGGCATTTTGGTAAAGGAATACATTATCAAAAGAGCAAAACCAGAAGCATTTTTTTCTAGTTTATTTTTGATTTAAAAGTTAGTGTTTCAAACATTGTTACACAAAAATTCAGAAAAAAATTCAGCAAGATATGAATTGGTGTTGTATAGGATGTATATGATTATATATTTTAAATGGTATATTTACAGATAAAAATATATTATAAATGTGAGAACATATTTATAAGACTTCCTAATATAAACCAAAATCATATCCCCTTTTCCTCTATTGTCACTGAGACTAATCTCAACTCCAATTTGAAAGGACTAAAAATGGTGGTGCTTGCGTGATTCAGTCGGTTAAGCATCCAACTTCAGCTCAGGTCATGATATCACAGTTCATGGGTTTGAGTCCTGCGTCGGGCTCTGTGCTGACAGCTCAGAGCCTGGAGGCTGCTTTGGATTCTGTCTCTCTCTCTCTCTCTCTCTCTCTCTCTTTCTCTGTTCCTCCCCTGCTCATGCTCTGTGTCTGTCTCTCTCTCAAAAATAAACATTAAAAAAATTTTATAAAGGACTAAAGTGAAGGCTATAAGGCTAACAATGAACACTACAATACTTCTCATAACTGACCCTCAGGCAGAACTGTATTAACATGTATTCTGCATGACTTATTCTATCACTTTGGATTCATGGCTAATTTTAAAAAAGCTTAGTATTAGCAAGTACCTTATATTTGTACAGTACCTTAATATTACTCCAACCCAATAATACAACATTGTGAGGTGGGTTGTTCACATATATGATCACGTTGACCTCACACATGAAAAAAAACCCAAGAGTTTTGAAAATCTGATCTCACAGCACATGTGGGGCAAAGCTAGCACTTAAGCCTAGGTTGGACTCTAAAGCTCGTGCTTTTTAATGTATCAATCTAATACATAAATAAATTTAATGGTTTTTGAAATCCTCTTTTTAAGGACCATTCCTGCCACTGGTCTTTACCATTTCTTAAAATTAAGAACTCATTTTCTCTCAGATTGAAAGAATGAATTCGCCTTTCATAAGACTGTACGTAAGCGCCTTTCACTTGTCTGGTGGTCACGGAGGTGGTGACGGTTGAAGGTGTCAGACAATGGGCACATTTATTCAAGGTCTTGGAAGCCAGTCAGTCAAAAAAAAATTTACTGAGCATTTACTCTATGCTAGGTGCATCGGTAGCCCTGGAGGAGAGTGCAGAATTAGGCACCTGCCACCACGAGGCTTCCACTCTAACGGATGAGATGTGGAGAATGATTACATACACTAACGTCAAAGCACAATCGTGTGTGATGAAATGATAAAACTGGGTGGTGCAAATGTGACGGAAGGGCAGTCCTGAGGCAGCAAAGTGATCGGAGGAGGGTGTGCCGTTCTGAGCTGCGAGCAGAACGATGAGGAGGCAGCTGGGAGAAGACTGAAGCAAGAGTGTTCCAAGCTTCAGAAAGCAGAACAGGTCTTGTGTTGAAGAGGAAGAAAGAAGGCCACAATGCCTGAAGCGGACACAGGGAGGAAAGGAAGTTGGAGAGGTAAGTGGAGGCCAAATCACAGAGTTTTCCAAGTCAGGCTAGCAGTTCAGACTTTATTCTAAATGTAAAAAAAAAAAAAAAAAGAAAAAGCACCAAAGAGTATCAGCTGAACCACGCTGATTTTTATTTTTATTTTTTTGCTTTTTTTTTCAATATATGAAATTTATTGTCAGATTGGTTTCCATACAACACCCAGTGCTCATCCCAACAGGTGCCCTCCTCAATACCCATCACCCACCCTCCCCTCCCTCCCACCCCCCATCAACCCTCAGTTTGTTCTCAGTTTTGAAGAGTCTCTTATGCTTTGGCTCTCTCCCACTCTAACCTCCTTTTTTTTTTTTCCTTCTCCTCCCCCATGGGTTTCTGTAAAATTTCTCAGGATCCACCTAAGAGTGAAAACATATGGTATCTGCCTTTCTCTGTATGGCTTATTTCACTTAGCATCACACTCTCCAGTTCCATCCACGTTGCTGCAAAGGGCCATATTTCGTTCTTTCTCATTGCCATGTAGTACTCCATTGTGTATATAAACCACAATTTCTTTATCCATTCATCAGTTGATGGACATTTAGGCTCTTTCCATAATTTGGCTATTGTTGAGAGCGCTGCTATAAACATTGGGGTACAAGTGCCCGTATGCATCAGTACTCCTGTATCCCTTGGGTAAATTCCTAGCAGTGCTATTGCTGGGTCATAGGGTAGGTCTATTTTTAATTTTCTGAGGAACCTCCACACTGTTTTCCAGAGTGGCTGCACCAATTTACATTCCCACCAACAGTGCAAGAGGAGAACCACGCTGATTTTAAATCTTAGCTTTGATAAGTACTAGTTATGGGATCTTAGCAAGTGACTTAAATCTCTTGAGCTATAATATCCTCATTTACAACACGGGGAGGATAAAACCTCCTCATCTGGTGGTTGGGCAGGTTTGAGGAACATGTAGAGTGGCTGCAGGTGGCACAGTAAAGCTATGCTCACAGACAAGCAGATCCCAAATAAATGACACACAAACACAAGGAAAATGTACAAGGAAACCATCTTCTACAGTGGAAAGAGGCAAAACGCAAACATCAACACGTTCAGATCTGCCAGTATTTTGCTGTGGCTTTAAGAACTCTACGATCTAGACCAGCAGTCAGCAAACCACAGCCAGCAGACCAGTTCTGTGCCAGCCCCATCCCCAGACCTCTTCGTAATGATGTGTACACTTTGAAATGGCTTCTAAAAAGCCCCAGAGTAATATTTCATGACACATGAGTATTATATGAAATTTAAATTTCAGGGGTGCCTGTGTGGCTCAGTCGGTTGAGCATCTGACTTCAGCTCAGGTCATGATCTTGCGGTTTGTGGGTTCAAGCCCCGCGTCAGGCTCTGTGCTGACAGCTCAGAGCCTGGAGCCTGCTTCAGATTCTGGGTCTCCCTCTCTCTCTGCCTCTCCCTGCTCACACTCTGTCTCTCTCCTTCAAAAACAAATAAACATTAAAAATTTTTTATTTAAATTTCATAATAAACTTCTACTGGAACACGACCACATCCATTCTGTTAGATGTATATGTCTATGGCTGCTTTGCACTACAATGGCAGAGTTGGATAACTGGGACATGGAACATATGGCTTGCAAAGACAAAGAAACGTATTATTTGGCTCTTTACAGATCTAACGTCCCTATAATAAGTCACCCTGAAGGAAAACTATAAAACAGTTCATTCTCTAATCACCTATGACTAAATAAAACATGGGTTCTATCTTTCAGAGAGAAGAAAGGCTAAAGCAGGTATTGCTTGACATCATTTCCATGCCAAGTTTTTTAAATTAGCAACTGGCAATAATTTTTATGCAAAAGTAAAATGTTCACCTTCACTAATGCTTCCCCATCCAGTCACAGCACAGATCTCAGAGGAAAAGAGTGGCTCCGTGCTTTCTGGGAGACACGCCGGCCTCACGACGGAGTTGAACGCCAGAGGAGAGCTCAGTTGTATTAGGGCGATGTCAGAGTCAAAGCTCCGGCTATCAAAGTCTTCATGCACCACAACGTGCTTGGCCCTTCTCACCTGTATCAGTGGTGAGCAAGTGAGTTACAAGATAAAGTCAATGAGTCAAACTACTTCTTTGCATAATAGTCCAAAATAAACCTTCAATCTCTGTATTGCCATGCATCAGCAATGAAGGTGGCTCTGTACTGAATTGAAAAGGGCAATCTGTGTTTGTAATTTGCAGGAGGCCATGAACTTTCTGAGGACAGTCCTGGAGAAAGCAGGCTATGTGGACCTATGTACACAGACTTTAATTTACATTTCCTGACCTGCCTCACTTAATTCTCTGATGTAATCGTGAGCTCAGATTATATCTTTATGTTTTTTATTGAAAAAAATTTTTTTGAACGTTTATTTTTGAAGGAGAGAGAGAGCATGAGCAGGGGAGGAGCAGAGGGAAAGGAAGACACAGAATCCAAAGTGGGCTCCAGGCTCTGAGCTGTCAGCACAGAGCCCGACACGGGACTCCAACTCACAAACCGTGAGATCATGACCTGAACTGAAGTTGGAGGCTTAACCAACTGAGCCACCCAGGGGCTCCACAGATCATATCTTTAAATGTTGATACATCCGGTAACTGTATAGGGACACTAGGAGATGGGTACCTAATTACATATTTTAGCTAAAGGTATTCCCCAGCATGTGATAACACTTAGGATAGAGGCAGAATGACCCTTCAAAACATTTCTCACCTGCTCAGTTGATTCCTTCAGGGTTCTGTCATGGTCCCCAGCAACAATGGTCCAGAAGAGTGGATTATTTTTCCTGGAGAAAGAACAAGAAAAGTTTGACATGAGGAGTCATTTTTTTACCGTTTGATCTAACCTCATGGGGCTCTACCAACACGCACTGTGTTTAGCTCAGCCAAATGCCACTATTCCCCTGTCTGGTGCCTTTGTGTGATCTCCTGCCTGGGAAGGTACATCACACCTCCTGATCTACCTGTAGAGTTCTTAATGATGCATCCCGCCCCTTTATTTTGGCAATAAAATGACCTTGGAGCCCCTACCAAATATCACCAAACACTATTTTTAAGTTGAAAAATTAAAAAGAAAAACTATAGCTTACTTTCATTTCACAGTGATATTAAGAATACATAATGAGATAGCTTCAGGCCTATGTTTTACTGTTAAAAGTAGCCAAACATTATCCTACAGGAATACATCTCAAATTGTTTTCTTTTAGCAAATCACCAGAATTAATGGAACAGAGGTTAAAAAATTTATCAGTTCACAAAACAGGTAAAACTCACCTATGGCACCTATGGGATTATTTTGGGGAGATGATGATTGGAAGAAACATAGGGAGCTGCTGGGTGTTGGCAATATTTTGTCTTATGATGTGGGTACTAGTCACGTGGGTGCTCACTTTGTGAAAATTCCTCTAACTATAAACTTGACATTTGCACCCTTTTGGTATATTTCAAAAGGATGTTTTAAAAAAGTTTAAATCAATATCCATTAATCTGCCACATCAAGATTTTCAGCTGAAGAAATATGTGAGGAAAGAGTCCCTCAATTGTCACAAATATTATCACTTCAGCTTGGAGATTCTTTAATTTTCCAAAATTTACTTTTTTACTTAGGAAATGCAAGGTTATTGAAATTATTTTTTCAATACGCTTTATTCAAAGGAAAAGTTTCTTCATATACATGGGCATCTTCTGTCTAGTCTTAACCATGTTCATTTCAATTCCTTGCATGATGAGTCTGACTTATTCATGTGTTTCAATATGACTTATTAAAGGAGCCTACTCAGGTAAAGTGCTTGGCAAATACCTTCCAGATGGTAATGACTCCATAATGGTAGCCATTATCAGTGTTATTTTCTGCCATGCACTCTAACTGAAGGATTAAACTTTATTTTCAAAGTCACCCTCTAAATTATTACTTGATAGTAAAGAAACTTATTTTCTAAAGCCACTCTACTTCTTTAGATAGAGGATAGCGTGCACAAAGCAATGAAATTATAAAAATCATGGTATAGTTGATAATGTAGATCACAACTTCTAGTGAAGTTTTATGTGCACAGTCATCAAATTTCCTTTAATTTGGTAGAACACTGTGTAAAAAAATTGTTATGACAGAACAACATACATGTTATGAGGGAACAGAGTCTGAGTTTTTCCAACAGTAGGATAATAGCTCTAAGTAGCAACTGATGGATTTCTCCATCCTATCTCTCCCCTTGCGCACAATCAAATTTCATTTCTTATATCCTTAGGGTCTTAGCCCCAATCCAACAATGGGACATATGCCACTACTGCTTTGGGAGAAGAAATAATTACTGCTGAATTACAGAAAAAAAAAGTGGCTGAAGCTGAAAAAATTTAAGTCTTTAAGAAAAATTTAGTCTTTAAGACTGAAAGATTCCAATGTAGAATTGCAAAGTGAATTTAGTTCCCTACAGTAAAACTCCCAAATGAGCACAAATACCAGTGTGAAGTCAGCAAAAGAAAAATACCAGTTTTTCCTAACTGTGAAACATTACCTGGGAATTTCTTACAAACACAAATGTTGAGGCTGCACACCAGACTTATAGATTCAGCAACTCTCCAGGTGATTCTGGTTTATGCTAAAGTTTGAGAACTAATAAACTAATATTAAGAGCAACCAGTGCCAGTGAAGCCATGGGAGGTGGTCCAGCGTTGCTGTTATCTTTCATGTCTTCGGAGTGCTACCCAACACTGTGAAATAGGCTGGCACCTAGTGCCCTTCAGCAAAAATGATGTCTACTTCAGCTCCCCAGCTGGCTTATCGCCCATGGCAAACTTCCCTTATCAATGGATTTGGATATGTGGAAGCCCCCCTCAACAGAGGATGGGACCCTGGGTGTCTACCAAGTCAATGAAGATGATCCGGGAGAAACAAGTCCATGAAGGAATCCACTGCAGAGTTCCCACAAAGGCAGAGTATGAGTGGAACATACCAATTTTGTTACTCTGACCTATCAAACACTTCTGGTGTAAAGAGCCATATACTCCAAGGAGTAGCTTCAAAAAGACATTTCTCTGGCGAAATAAGTCAGGCAACTATGAAGAGTTAAAGAAAAAATGAGGCACACAGACATTTTCTGTATCATTATAAATATAAGGCACAATGTTTTGTGCAAAAAATAATATATATGGTATATACAAATACTATAAAATAGACCGTGTGCTTAAATATTAGTGGGAAATCATGGGAATGCAAGCTGGTGCAGCCACTCTGGAAAACAGTATGGAGGTTCCTCAAAAAATTAAAACTATAACTACCCTATGGCCCAGCAATTGCACTACTAGGTATTTTTATCCAAGGGATACAAGTGTGCTGTTTCGTAGAGACACATGCACCCTCATGTTTATAGCAGCACTATCGACACTTTATAGCAGCACTATCGAAATGTTTATATCAACATGTTTATAGCAGCACTATCGAAAGTATGGAAAGACCCCAAATGTCCATCAATGGATGAATGGATAAAGAAGCGGTGGTATATAAATACAATGGAGTATTACTCAACAATCAGAAAGAATGAAATCTTGCCATTTGCAACTACATGGATGGAACTGGAGGGTATTATGCTAAGTGAAATTAGAGAAAGACAAATATCATATGACTTCACTCATATAAGGACTTTAGGAGACAAAACAGATGAACATAAGGGAAGAGAAACAAAAATAATATAAAAACAGGGAGGGGGACAAAGCATAAGAGACTCAAATATGGAGAACAAACAGAGGGTTACTGGAGGGGGGTGTCGGAGTGGGGGATGGGCTAAATGGGTAAGGGGCATTAAGGAATCTACTCCTGAAATCATTGTTGCACTATATGCTAACTAATTTGGATGTAAATTAAAAAAAAATAAATCAGATTAAAAAAATAAATATTAGTGGGAAATCAGATAATTAAAACATTGTTAGTATTGATCACTTCTAAAGAGGAGGAATGGATTCATGAAATGGAGAGAGTATTTAGATTTTACTTGATAACTTTCTTTAAGTGCCTTTATCCACAAGCATTACTATTATAAAAATCCTTTTTTTTTTTAAGAAATCAAGAAATCACCAATGAAATTGCATACAAATTCCTTTTGTGGTCAACTTTAGTGGTTCACAAACATTTACAGCTGACTGTGTTTATTAATCTCAAATGACTCATCAATTTGAATATCCCCTTTGTGAAGAATGGTCTTGCTATGGTCTGTATCTTGCTGCAAGGTGTCTGGTTAATCACATAAATTCCCAGAACAGACTACACTAGTTGACAAGGGAATCTGCCAAAACGTCGCCTGTGCCTCGAGCTTCAATACTAATATTTGTCTTTTCTAAGACATTAATTGTTACTAATTAATCAGCTACTATTGAGGCTTCTTTTCCATGATACATAAAAATGAATTCTGATAGGGTTACTTAAAATGGGCATTTCCAAGGGAGGGAAAGCCTAGAATGAATGGCATTGGACTGAGTTGGAAACATCCACATGAAGTCATGTTTAGCTTAATATAGATACAGAAAGATAGCTATATTTACAGAATGGATTAGTAACCATAGCTATATCTCCTAGCTCTGTCAGCTGAGAGGACCTAGTGCAATAACACTCTAGTAGCAACTAGTACACGTACCACTTAGACCTTGATTTCTCATACCATTCTCCAATAAAGTAGACCAGGGCTCACTGGAGAAATGACTGGTTCTAGGACTGAGGAGGGAATACATCAGATAAACCTGGAGCATTTTGTAGTGTCACAAATGGATAGGGGCATGTCAAAAAGATAAGAGGTGACCCTGAAAGAGCTGACACTGGTCAAAGCTGGAACAATTTGAGCAACAAAATAGATATGTAGTATTTTAATGTTATTTTTTTTTTAGAGAGAGCGTGAGAAGGGGAGGAGGGGGAGAGAGAGAGGGAGACACAGAATCTGAAGCAGGCACCAGGCTCCAAGCTTTCAGCATAGAGCCCGATGTGGGGCTCACACTCACAAATGGAGAGATCATGACCTGAGCTGAAGTCGGACGCTTAACCAACCAAGCCGTCCAGGTGCCCCTGTAGTATTTTCAAATAAATATCCCTGAATCCATACCAATATAAATACATTGTTTAACAAATAAATCAGGAAGAATAGACATATCTCCCATACAGAAAAATTTCAAACAATTTATGTAGACACTTTCCACTCAGGAGGTGAAGCTTAATACCCAATGCCTCAAGTGGCATATGACTTCTGTAGTTTTCCTCTTCCAAAACCATAATCCCAGTAAAACCATGAGGAAATAGCAGATAAATTCAAATTGAGGGACCTTCTACAAAATAACAGATGAGTACTCCCCCAAACTGGGAAGGTCATCAAAAACCAGGAAAGTCTGTGATACTTAGAGCCAAGAGTAGCCTTACGTGACATGCCGACTAAATGTAATGTGGTATCCTGAATGGCAAAGGGAACTGCAACCACAAACACCTTGAGACAGAGGAAATGCAGCATGTTTGAGGAACGGGGCTGGGCCATTATGAGCAAGCAGGGTCAAGTTTGGGTCAGATAGACAGATAGGAAGTGGTTCTTCATCATGGCTGTACATTGGAATCATGAGAGGGTTTTTTTTTTAAGTTTATTTATTTTGAGAGAAAGAGAAAAAGTGCATGAGCAGGGAGAGGGGCAGAAAGAAAGAGAGAGAGAGAGAGAGAGAGGGAGAGAGAGAGAGAGAGAGAGAGAGAATCCCAAGCAGGCTATTGCACTGTCAGCACAGGGCCTGATGCAGGGCTTGAATCCATGAACCATGAGATCATGACCTGAGCTGAAATCAAGAGTCAGATGCTCAATCTACTGAGTCACCCATCTGAGGAGTTTAAATAAAAAATAAAAAATTAAAAAAAAAAACAAACTACCCATGTCTAGAAGTCACCAACAAGTGACTTTAGTTTGGAAGGAAAATGAATTAATTACAGTTATACAAAGGCACCTAGCTTATCTATATACCATTAAGATAAGAGCAATTCACAGTAAAATAGAAACTACAATTCTTTTACATTATCAAAACCAAGAAAAACCAAACAATGTACTAGTTTTAGGGATTCACAGATGTTAAAATTAAAAAAAACCCATCAGTATCATAAATACAAAATTTAGCATACTGTCTTCCTCTTGGCAGGGGTCCTAGGGGGTCTTAAGAAGTGTAAAGAGTCTTCCTAAACTGGGTGGCAAGGACACATATGTATATTTACTATTCTTTAGACCACATATGTGTCATGTGCAGTTTTTCATATCATGGCATAATTCACAATTTAAAAACCCTGAAAATGTTAAGCAAAATTTTAGTTCATTGGTAGTCCAGTGACCAACGTGGTAGATTATCCTACTGTGCTCTCCACTATTTGGACCATATTTTAAGAAAAACAACACTAAATCAATCCAGAGGAAGTTGTACCACATGGCAAGGTATCTGGAATTACTGACAAACAACAGAATGATGAGCCCTAGCTTAAAGATGAAATTAAGGGGCAATGTGAGAGAGATCTTCAAGTATAGGGAACACTGTTATGTGAAAGAAGAAGCAGACTAAGTTTTTGTTTTCGAGAGCTCCAGTAAATTTAGACCAATAGGTTTCTGCTAAAGAGAAACAGATGTGTGCTCAACATAATAATCAGAGATTGCCATAAATGAGATGAGCAATTTCAAGATTTGATCAACATTTTCCTCACTGACATTGTTTAAGTAGAGGAAACGGCTGTATAGAAAGTCGTTGAAAGATTCCTGCTTTAGAATTAGCCTGGATGACTTTATTCAATAATTATACTTCTACCCTAGGCATGGCCATAAATACATGCTAAGTACGTTATTAAAATATCATCAGTTTCACTCACGATTGCACACAATGGGCTGCAGTGAGAATCCAGGTTGGGTTGAGGATGGCACCTCCACACTGGTGACTGCCTTGAAACCTCACACCCACCTGCCATGGCCAACAGTGGGGACAGGCTTCCTCCCCCACTACAGTTCTTCTGGAAAGCCACTGGAGACTAAATGGAGGGATGCCACAGATACCTATAGCAGAGAGGATGAAATTAATGACCTATCCAACTGAAATAAGAAAGAACATACACCTCCTCCAATAGCTGACAGTAGTAATTTCCAAGTATCAGATGAGCTTTATAGAGATATCAACTCCCTAACATCCACCTCTGAGGAATCTGATTTTAAAAGCTTGCCTTGGTAACTCTGCTAAGCAATTAGGTTTTTGGTTACTGGCCTACAGAGTAATATTTACTCATTCATTCAGTAAATAATTTTAGTGGTTGGTACTGCCAGGCAATGTTCTCGATAGTGATGTTTTAGGTGTCGCTGATCTATCAGTGAATAGAATAGACAAAAGTCTTGGCTGTCATGGAACTTACATTCTACTGGGATGGGTTATTTTTGTTGTTGTTGTTGTTGTTGTTGTTGTTGTTGTTGTTAACCGAGCATATAAAGTTCTTCATACATATCCTTGTTTCTTCTCTCTCTCGTGGCATTTTCTCCTATTACAGCTCCCTGTACAACTTTCTATTATAGCCCATCTAGGCCATATTGAATACATGCATATAGAACAATGAAAGATCATAATTTTTGACCAGATACTTCAGATTACAAGTAAGTTCAAAGTTGCCAGTGTGTGCTAAAATGAAACAAAACAAAAAACTTTGTTTTCTCCCTTTGCCTCAAAATGCATAATCATATATTAAATATGGATTCTAGGAAGATATTTTAAATATCAAGTTTGCACAGGTGCAAATGAGGACAAAGAATTACTCTCTGCACCCTTTTCTTCTAATCATAAAGCTTATTTCTTCTTCCCTCTATTTATATGTGTATATGCAAACCCAAACAAAATTCTGGAAGTTTCATGGACCTAAATGTAAAACTCATTCTTCTTCATTGTAGAGTTATATAAATGTAAAATGAGGCTTTCCAAAGAAGAAAGATTAAACAGGTAGTAACTACGTGACCATCAACTCACCATATGGAATAAGTTTTGCAGAAGATACAAGATTGGTTTGGGGAGGTGATGTTGATCCAACTTGGTTTGAAGAGTCTACAGAGAAAACATTTTTTTAATTGAAAATATTTAAAGTCGTGTACACTAGCTGACCCTGCTTGCTTATCCTGGTCAATCATAAAACCACTCTAATGTTGATTTCACTACTGCAATCTTTCCAGTGCTAAATGCCAGATCCCATAGATGTGATTGGTTATATTTTTCTTAAATTCCTAGTGTATCTGACCCTTTTAAGCATTTCTTCCTTCTTTGGCTCCATTAAATTACTCTCTTGATTTTCTCAAAAAATCTACGACCATCTCTTCTCAATCTCAGTCTTTTTTTCAAGATCCTATCCTCCAGCCTGCAAGATATTCCACAAGGTACAGTTCATAACCCTATTACTATTCATTTGCATATATATGACTTCCACATTTCTCTCTTAAGTCTCTTTTCTGAATTCTAGATGTAGAATATGCTAGCTATATTCATCTGGATCTCCCACAAGCTCATACAAATCCACTTGTCTCAAATGAAACCAATTGATTTCAAGAGTCAACACGGTCTTAGGTTTCTCTGTATCATTTAGTGCTCTACCATCCACCTAGCCACTCAAGCTAGAGTCCTCAGAATCATGCTGGAATTTTTCTACTTTATGTATCACCTTTGCCACAACATATCTGATCAAGGACTACACCTAAAATAAATTCTTACAATGATTTATTCACTACTCTCCTTGTAAATTCACTAATCTCTGCCTAATCTTTGTCTCTATCTTCCACATTACTACCAACGTTTGAGTTCTGGCTCCACCTCTTGGCAGTTATGCATCTTTGGGAAAGCTACTTAACCTCTCTGAACTTTCTTCCTTCATCTGTGAAAAGGAGAGCATTGTATAAACCTCTTAGGTTTGTAAGGAGGAATAAATGTGGTAATGCATGTGAAATGTTTAGTCTATACTTGGTACAGAGCAAGTAATCAACAAATGTTAGCTGGCTATCCTATCACTCTGGTACCTAAAACTGAATGCCCTGAATCCATCATGATACGACTCTTGCCTCTTCTAACATTCCAAAACTTGAACACTGCCAAATTATTTGTAGTTTTTTGTACATCACCCATTCTTTTCTACACTAGGGTCTTTAAGGAATGATATTCCTTCCATCTCAGTAAAGGCTGCTTTATTTTCTAGAATGGCTAGAAAACTATAAATCCTTCAAAACCCTGAAATGTCCCAAAACAGAGACAGTCAATCTCATTTCTGAATTGCATTCTCTAATCTAAATTATCTACTTTTGATATAAGGTGCTTAAAGTGTTTTTTGATCATTGAGTGGATGTAGTTTCTTAGCTTCACCAGAGGTTCTTGTTAAAGCACAGATTCCTGGGCCCCATCACAGATCTAAAGAACCTAAATCTTCAGGAGTGGGCACAGGAATCTGCAGTTAAATTTTTTTTTAATGTTTATTTAATTTCAAGAGAGAAACAGAGAGTGAGCAGGGGTGGGGCAAAGAGAGAGGGAGACACAGAACCTGAAGAAAGCTCCAGGCTCTGAGCTGTCAGCACAGAGCCCGATGCAGGGCTGGAACCTATGAACTGTGAGATCATGACCTGAGCTGAAGTCAGATGCTCAACCAACTGAGCCACCCAGATGCCCCAGAAATCTGCATGTTTTGGGGCACCTGGGTGGCTCAGTAGGTTGAGCGTCCAATTTTGGTTCAGGTCATGATCTCGTGGTCTGTGAGTTCAAGCCCTGCGCTGGGCTCTGTGTTGATAGCTCAAAGCCTGGAGCCTCCTTTGGATTCTGTGTCTCCCTCTCTCTCTTACCCTCTCCTGCTTACACTCTGCCACTCTCTTTCATATAAATAAACATTTAAAGAAATGTTTTTTAAAGTAGGCTCCATGCCCATGACCCTGAGATCAAGACCTGAGCTAAGATCAAGAGTCAGATGCATAACCAACTGAGCCACCCAGGAGTCCCAGGAATCTGCATTTATATTTTGTCACCAAGGTGTTTCAAGCACCCTAAATTCAGGTAAACATGGCTAAGTGATCTTCCATATAACTATTTTCACAAGCAAAAATAATTACTGTGCTAGTGCTTATCCTCACCTGAGAGCAAAAAGGTGAAACTAGCCTTGAAGCCTCGGAAGTTATTTTCACCATCACTTTTAAAATGAATCAGCAGCATATTATGAGGACTGAATATTGGAGTAGGGTTTAAGATCCCACAAAGTTTAGCTGTAAAAGTTTTAGGAAAGTTTGATTTACAGTTACAAAATTTTTTAAGTCAGAAAACAGAGGTAAAACATTATCTAATTTTTTCCCAGCAATTCTGGTTTTCTTCAACTTTGGTTTGTAGGCACACTTTTCCATTGTATGTGGAAGTGAAACACTAGTTTCAAGATAACTATGTGTTGTAATTTTATCTCATAGAAAAACACTCTACAGATAGAGAAAAGACATCTGATTTTTAGCATGCATAGAAATGTCAATTGACTTTTAATGTACACAGTGCGAAGGGGTGAGTTAAAGAAAATCCCAAACTTTGTATCCTCCTTTCAAAGGGAAGTTGGCTATGCTTTATGTAAGTAACACCTGAAATCTGCTTCACTTGGAGCCCACTCTATACAGATCCTATTCAGCTGGATGAGGGGGATTGTGCCTCCACTCAGTTGCCCTGAATATCCAAACATTCCCAACCCACCTATACTCCTGGGTCTCAGACCCACACTGACATCTAACTAAGGGACAAATAATAGGTATATTAAGGGAGTGGCTGCACAGCTGGAAGAGATAACTTCTTATACTAAGTAAATTGGTAGGTCAAAATGGAAAGTATATTTGAAGTTCTAGTTCCAAAAATTAACTTTTAAGATTCAAGTAGAAACTATAGTTTTGGTTACTTTGGTTACTTTTGGTTACTATACTTTTCAGTTACTTTTTTTGGTTACTTTTTAATACAAAAAGGAGTTTAAAAAATTACCTTCAGTAACTGCCAAAAATGTATTCAATGTTACTATTTCCTTTTTCCCTGGGACTTCACATTCACCTTCCAAATATTCTGAAACATTCTCCAAATTTTACATGTTTCTATTAAAAATCTTACTGGTGAGCGGTGCCTGTGTGGCTCAGTCGGTTAAGTGTCTGACTTCAGCTCAGGTCATGATCTCACATCTTGCGGGTTCAAGCCCCACGTTGGGCTCTGTGCTGACAGCTCAGAGCCTGGAACCTGCTTTGGATTCTGTGTCTCCTTCTCTCTCTGCCCTTCCCCACTCGTATGCTGTCTGTGTGTCTGTCTGTCTGTCTCTCTCTCTCTCTTTCAAAAATAAATAAACATTAAAAAAAATCTTACTGGTGGGGCAGCACCTGGGTAGCTCAGTCGGTTTAGCGTCCAACTTTGGCTCAGGTCATGATCTCATACCTGATGTCAGACCTTGTGGATTCGAGCCCGGTGTCAGGCTCTGAGCTGACAGCTTGGGATTCTGTGTCTCCCTCTCTCTCTGCCCCTCCCCTGTCTCATGCTCCTTCTCTTTCTCAAAAATGAATAAACATTAAAAAAAATTTTTTTTAATCTTCCTGGTGAATCCATTGTTGGCTCATCGGTTAAAGCTAAAGTTTTTTGACACGTGAGTTTCCAGAATAAGAAATCCTTATTCTCATTCAACTTTGTGTCACCCAAGGAGGCCAGTCAGTGTTACAACTACTCTTGTTCTTTACAGATGGAATGTTACCCACCTAACTCGTGCTCCTCTTCAGGATCACCATAAATCACAACAGCATCATAAATACAGTTTGGGCTAAATTCAGTGATAAAGTCCTCAAATTCCAACTGTGCAAATTAGAAACATAACCAGAGAAATGGTCAAGGAAGAGAAGAGATGAACTTTAAAAGCTTCCCTCTGAACATGAAAAGGCTGGCAGTTACCCCTCCTATTCTATTGATAGAAGTGTAAGTAATTCCAGCCTCTTTGGAGAGCAATTTGGCAATGACTATGAGGTTTAAATGCACAAATCCTTTGACACAGAAAGTCCACTCCTGGGAATCACATACATCCACATGTGCCCAAATACATGGACACAAGAATGTACTAGCACTGCTGGTAAGGGCAAAGATTGGGAACCCACTAAGTGTATATTATTGGGACCTGACTTAAATTATGGAATATCGGGGCCCCTGGGTGGCTCAGCTGGTTGAGTGTCCGGCTTCAGCTCAGGTCATGATCTCATGCTTTGTGAGTTCGAGCCCCGTGTCGGGCTCTGTGCTGACAGCTCAGAGCCTGGAGCCTGCTTCCAATTCTGTGTCTCCCTGTCTCTCTGCTCCTTCCCCACTTGTGGTCTGTCTCTCTCAAAAATAAATAAACATTAAAAAAATTAAAAAGAAAGAAATTATGGAATATCACACAATATAATGTATTCAGTTAATGAAAAGTGCTCTGTGGACTCATTTGGAAAGATCTTTGAGATATTTTTAAGGAGAAAAAGCATTGCTAAGCAATGTAAATATATGCATGTTTCTAAATGCTCAGAAGATCTCCCTAGGGACACTCTAGTGTTCACTTGCCATTAGGAGGTATGATGGGTGTTAGATGAGAAGGAGGCCTACTTTTTGATGTATTCTCTTAAACTGCTCAAACTTTTCAAAGCACATTTATAGATCCAGATGTAGGTTGACATATTTATATATGGCAGCAAACTGAAGCTCCTAGTTATAATGGCAGTTTCATAGCCAGGATGAAGCAAGTTCTGCCTAACCAACACAGCTAAGCTCTCAATGAAGTAAAGATCTTCCTTAGCTGCTTACCTTTATAATGTGTTTCTCCGGAGCACAAATGAACCAATGACACTTTACATTCATGGGATATGAGTCAGGATAACTGGCAGAGTGAATCATCCCTTCTTCCACCAATACAGCTACACTCCCACAGCCTGAACCTGTTGAAGTGTCAGGGAAATCCAAAGTGAATGGCCAAAGGCATTCCCTCTTCCTTATCCCCATATCAGATAAAAACATCAGGGAATTAAATATCTGAGATACCAGCTTCTGAGTTCTTCTGAACAGCAGTAAATGTAAGCTCAAAGCTGCTGCCACCGTTTTCTGGATCAGAAACAAATGTAACTGTGGCCTCACTGGTCTCAGTCAGCAATGGTGAAGGCAATTTATCTCCACAGACCTTACCTTAAAAGGATAAGAAATTGAAATAGCATTACTAAAAATGTCACAAACTTGTTAATTTTTTTTCCTAATACTATGTTCCAGGAACTCTGTGTTCTCAACCCACCAAACTATTTACTGGTTAATTTAATTTTTCCACACTGTCTGTATCTGTGCTTTTTCAAACTCAATCTCACATGTCTAAATTCTACTCATCCTTCAGGGCCTGACTCAAAGTCCAGTTCTCATAAACCGTCCTAAATACCCACTGAAGTAAGAGGTACCTTTTCTGAGTCACCACAGCACATCTCCTGTACCTGTCATTTTCTACTTTATGGTACACGCTTAGATACCTTATCAGACTGCAATTGCATTAGAGCAGAGACTGTTTTTACTCCACATATGTGTAGGACTTGATATGATATATGGCACATAGTTGATTTTTTAACAAATGATTGGTTGAAAGAATGGTTCCTAGGTAAATTGCAGGCCTGAATGTGAAATCATTTAGTCAATGAATATTATAACCCTTAGCACAATACCTTATCTACAGCACCCTGTCGATTTGCAACAAGCTATTTGTCCTAATCACTGGCCTAGGGAGACCTAGAGACCAAGGTCTATACCAGCTCTAGAGATCTTCTATCAAGATGCTTAACACATAATATTTCAATTAAAGTTATCAATTATGCTTAGTGTATAAGTGGTATTCCACAAATGACCTGAAATGGTCTATTGTCATGGGAGAAAAGAACATTATAAAACAATGTGAATTTCAATGTGTATAGTTATTATGTATAAACGAATATACAGTACCCCAAAATGTTAACAGCATTTATCTCTAGGTGGTAGAATTTTTAATGGTTTACATTTTCTTCCAGTTACTTACCTGTCTTTACCAAATTTGGCAAACAGGCACCCACTTTTGTGATAAAACCAAAAAACAAAATAGATGTTGCCTTGAAAGGAAGTTTCTGATAATTGTGAGATCAATGTCATTCAAAACTGCTACTCAACCTGAGAAGGGAATATCTCACTCAACATGCCAGTCATTGGTTCCTCTCTTACCACACACATCTGCCCCTTCAGGAAAGGGACAGCATATAAAGTGTTCTATGGCAGATATCTAACTTCAGGTCCCTTTGCACGTCTTCAGTTGTTCAGATACTCTAACATGACAAGAAAAAACAAATGTAACATACGTACTAATAAGCACTCCATTGCTTGATTGTAAAGATATATAGCCATGGTCACAACCAACTTGATTTTGTATGTCTAAGCTTGCAAATTTTATCAGGATAATTTTATCTTCTGGTACCATTATTTTCCACATACATAAGCTAGACAGGGGAAGGTGGAGAAAGTATAATAAATGGGACAGTCAAGTGTGACAAATAAGATCTAATATATGGGCTTTAGCTCATAACTTACCAGTAACAAAAATCATAAAGACTATTAGAAGATAATAGGCAATGGAAGTTCCTTATGTAAGAATAATTTGGATAGGCTCAAATTGCTGGCATTTATCCAACAAATAGAGGCGTTAATTAGAGAGTGGCCAGAAACCACCCTTTAAATTTCATTCAGTTATAAAATGCTAGGATTCTGATCTGTAAATTGAAAACCCTAAGATTCACCTCTTTGTTCTAACTTATTAGCCTAATTGAAAATTCATAGTTTTCACCCAGAAGTCAAATTATGGGTCATGAATTATGGATTGACCATGCTGCATATGTTAACTCTAACCAGCCACATACTCCAAGGTCAGCCTGGATCTCAGTCCCTGCAGGTGCAATGTCACCTTCCTAACTCCCAGTAAGGTCAGCTGTGACCTTTTATTAACATCTTTAGAAATATGTCTAAACATTTTGAAAGGAGTCTTACATAATTTAACACATAATCTTTTACTTTTATTTTCCTACACGAATTCGTATTATTAAAGAAAAGAAACCCCAGCAGACCGTAAATCCTTAGCATCTTTTGTGCCTCACATTCATTGGGCTGCAAAGCACTCTTACCTGGAATCTAACATGTCAGAACAAACCTCTTTCTAAAACTTGGCAGTCTTTCTCAACAGACTTAGACCTTTTTTTGTTGTTGTGTTTTTTTTACATAATTTTTTTAAGTTTATTTATTTTTGAGAGAGAGAGAGAGACAGCATGAGCGGGGGAAGGGCAGAGAGAGAGAGAGAGAGAGAGAGAGAGAGAGAGAGAGAGGGAGAGAATCCCAAGCAGGCTCCACACTGCCAGCACAGACCCCAATGCAGGGCTCAAACCCACAAAACCATGAGATCATGACCTGAGCCAAAACCAAGAGTCAGACAACTTAATTGACTGAGCCACCCAGGCACTCCATCAACAGCCTTAGACCTCTTTAACAGTATCACTGCCCTCTAAGTAATAAGTGTTCAGGACTGTAGGAGTTATCCAGCTTTTTAATGCCCTGTTTCCAAAAACCAAATGTAACAATTCTTACTAAATATCTTCTTAACCAGAAACATCCTGCTTTACTTTTTCAAGTCCATCATCTTGAACATCGAGGTCAAAATAGGCTGCTTAAATATTATTAAAATCCCTCTTTAAGCACTTCAATTTATAAAACAATAAGCTGCCTAAAATATTACAAAGCTCACTTTTTTAGGCACTTCAATTGAAAAAGCACTCCACATCTATCATCCTTATTGAGGCTCTTTATGACCCTCTGAAGTGGGCAGGGAGAAATTATTCCCCTTATTCCAAATAAGAAAACTGTCATGATATTAAAAGACTCATCACACCTCACACATAATAGGAAATATAGGTTGGGCTTTATGGCTTCAAAGGCAAGTACTTTCTCCTGTTCATCAAATTATTGTGTACCTCAAAATCCCTACCTCAGTGATAGAAAACAGATTTCAAATCATATGCCAACCTGGTTTGTTGTTAGTGACTGCTGTGTTGCAAAGGATTCTGAGGTCTAATCAAGCTAAGTGAGAGAGGATTACCAAAATTAAGCCTTGATTTACCTACTCAAATGTTTATTGAGCATTATTATATGCCAGGTACTGTTCTAGGCTCTTAGAAATGCAATGTCTCCCATAGGCATGGAAGGGGAGAGATGACCTGAGTGTCCTTTATCTGCCAGGTCTCAGAATCTAGGTACCACCCAGCAGAATAAAGATAGGCTTGGAGGAACTGTGTAACTCCTTGCTCCTTCTTCACATTATTTGTTTCTATCTTAACATTAGTTAATTAACTCCATCTTCAATTAATCCTTCTACCATTCTCAAGGCTGCTTAGCATAATGGAGAAATCACTAAGATGGAGATTGATTCCGTATCGCATTACATTTCTAAGGCACATGTTTTTTCCTCCACATTGGAACATTCCAGAATGAGAAGGTTCTTACAGTATAGTCTTACAATTAATTCTTTTAGACTTAGATGGACACAGTTCTTGCAGAGAGGAATGATCTCTGGCCAGTCACCCAGGTGCACTATCAACTGCATGCTACTTATGTTATTTTCAGGTGTTTCAGACTATACGGGTGGTGGGAATTTTAGACTACATACCTGCGTAAGTATTAGCTTGTGATTCAAAATCTCAGAGAAGATTTTTACCCCTCTCTACACCAGTGTCAAGGTAGGGGCATGTAGCTTTCCACGTGGGTGGGCGTGTGCCTGGTTTAGCCTTACACTGAACATACAGCTTTTGGTGTCCCATCTTTATTTGAAATCTCCTGATCTGGGGTATTTTTTATTTGTTGAGTACATAAAATAACAATTTTACAACCAGTTTGTTTTAGATTTGCTGAAATACAGTATCAATTCATGCTAATACTGAGTTGTAAAGTTGCTGAGAGTCTTCCCATTAATCTCTGGTTGATTCATTTTAGTCCTTACATGCTATTAAGTATCTTAACTATTTAATCTCAACTTCATCCTCTAAACTTGAAGCAGCTAAAACCTTACAATCACTAAGAAGACATCTAGTGTGAATTCATTTAACTTTCCTATAGGTAACCTGAATTTTGTTGTTGTTGTTGCTTTCTCAGGAAAGTGATTATTCTTCATTTTTTCCAAAGCTAAATCTTCTTTAACTGTTGTGTTCTCATGAAACATCCTTCATGTATTTATACATTTCTCTTGACTCATCTTACTCTTTCTTCTGCTCATAAGCACAGTTAAGCCTAACCCACCCACCCCAACACAACAACAACAACAAAAAACCCTGCTTCTCTTGAAACCTGTCCTACTATCCAAAAACCACTGTCCTATCTTCCTCTTTCCCTTCACTGTTAACTGTCTCCTCATCTGAAACAAGGGCAGCAAACCCTCACTCCCATGCCTCCTACAGGTCAAAAACCCTCATGTTAATTATAAGGCTCTCTCTCTCTCTCTTACAACCCACATTTTCAACTCACTATCAAATCCTGTGGTTCTATCACTTTTCACCTCCTCTACTATTGCAAACCTGGTCCCAAGCCATCATGCTTACCTGGATTATTGGTGTCGATACCAAATGACACTAACAGGGCTCAGCTCTTGGTCTTTCCCTTCCAGAGTCTATTTTTTTTTAAGTTTATTTATTTATTTAGAGAGCATGCGTGCACAAGCAGGGGAGAGGCAGAGAGACAGGGAGAGAATTCCAAGCAGAATCTGTAGGGCCACTGCAGAACCCAATGCAGGATTTGAACTCATGAACCATGAGATCATGCCCTGAGCTGAAATCAAGAGTTGGATGCTCAACTGACCGAGCCATGCAGGTGCCCCTATGGTCTATTTTCAATGAAACAACCAAAGTGATCCTTTTTAAGTGTGTCAGATCATGTTCCTTGTCTGCTCTAAGTCCTCCAATGACAATACATCTTGTCGTAAAATTCAAAAAAGTCCTTCTTATGTCTTCTAAGTCTGACCATGCTAACCATGACTATTTCCACCCCTCACTTAGCTCTAGTGCTTTGATTCTACTGTTCCCCAGATATACCAAAAATTTTCCTGCCTAACATATGCCATTCCTTCTGCAAAGAATGTTCCTTCCCAAGATGACCATATGATTCCCTCCTACATCTTATTCAAGTCTTTGTTCAAATATCATCCTTATAATTAGGCTTTTCCTGAGCAACTTCTCTAATATTGCACAACCATCCCACCTTCTTGCTATGGTTTTCTGCATAGCGCTTACCACCTCCTACTATTATTTATAATGTTATTCGTATTACCCCTGTTCTCCACTTTCCAACTCGTCTCCAAAGGAAGCATTTCTGTCTGTTTCATTCACTGCTTTATTTCTAGCACCTGAAACAGTGCTTGGCACATCTTAAAGCTTTGATAAAAATGTTTTGACTATTTGATGAAGGAAAGATACCAAGTCTTCAACAACCACTCAGCCAGTTATGAATATAGCTCCTGATCCTACAATTCTACTCAATTAGCTGCCATATCCAATGGCATTTTATCTCACCTCATTTTGCCTTCTGCAATATCTAACACTGATAACAACCGTTTTTGCCTTGAAAGTCTTTCCTGCAGAAATCTCTTCAATACTTCATTGTCTAAGTTGAATCACAGGTTCTCTTTGCTTGAGGGTAAATTGGCTGTCATCTGCATGTCTCTTAGCCCAATGTACAAATGCTTTCTACAACTTCACTGATAACCATCCATGCTTTTCTCAAATATCTACTTATAAAGGAAATTCATTACTCCTGAGGAAGGCCATTAGAACCTACCTTCTATTGCAGGGTGCCTGAGTAGCTCAGTCAGTTAAGCGTCTGACTCTTGATATTGGCTCAGGCCATGATTTTGTGGTTTGTGGG
The DNA here is from genome assembly GCF_027475565.1 of Acinonyx jubatus. Lineage (NCBI taxonomy): Eukaryota > Metazoa > Chordata > Mammalia > Carnivora > Felidae > Acinonyx > Acinonyx jubatus. Next base: position 61,228,536 of record NC_069387.1, read on the forward strand.
ATTGAGCCCCACATCATACTGCATGCTAACAGTGCAGAACCTGCTTGGGATTCTCTCTCTCCTTCTCTCTCTCTGCCCCTCCCCCCCTCAATTGAATAATATAAATTAAAAAAAAAAAAAGAAACTACCTTATATTGGATTGAAATCTGCTTTCTCCTAACCTTCCAGCTCCTTATTCTCAGCTCTGCACTTCACTGGAGCAAGCCCAATTCTGCTTCTGTAGTAGATCCTCAGACAAGACAGTTCCTTCCTCCTCTCAAGTCTTCTTTGCATCAAAACCATTCCTGGTTCCTTCTACCATATCTCCCAAGATATCATTCCAAATTTCTTTCCATGTTAGCCATTGTCCTTCAGATAATTTCTAGCTTATCAATGCCTCTTTCTAAAGATTGTACCTGGAGACCTCTCCCAATGCCCCTGCCCAGGACTCTAATAAAATAGGACTCTCACTCTTATTCTAGATGCTATTTTCCTCGAAGTTTAAGCAAAAATGGCAAAGCCTTTATTGGTATTACATTACTAGGTTGACACACAGAAAGTCAACTTGGACTTTAAAATTTTATTTTAGAGATACAGTGTGCATACAACCTGGGGAAAGGGGGGAGAGAGGGAGAATCATAAGCAGCCTCCATTCTCAGTACAGAGCCCAATGCATGACCCTGGGATTATGATCTCAACTGAAATCAAGATTCAGACACTAAACCAACTGAGCCACCCAGGTGCTCCTCAACTTAGACTTTTAAGCCTTTTAAATATTGGCTGAAATTAAGCCACATTATTTCCTTTCTATATTTACAACAAATATCTACAGGTCGTTATACATCCATTTTATAAATTATAATCTTGCCACCATTTTAGTTTCCCATTGCTTACAGCAAAAAAATCTAATCTTCTCCTCATGGAATTTAAGACCCTCTATAACTAAGAGCTAACCAGCCTTTTTATCTTCATTGTCCACTGCTATACCAGTTCTTACTTATGCTAACATTACTGTCCAGCTGTCCTGTGATTCACACTGTCCAAACAACCATGATATTCTCTACCTCCCTGACATTTCTTACACATTATCCCCTCTACGTGGCATGATATATTGAAATCTCTTAGACACTAGAGCTATAAACAACTTCATGAGCTATAAAATTATAACTATCCTTCAATGCGTAGTTTCAATACTATCCCCTTCACTAAAACATTCCTACCTCCATGTCTCCCAACCACGGAATAAACACACACATGCCTCACAAACCACTGCAATGCGAATTAGTCTTTCTATTTTCCAAAATACCACCCTACGCCTGGGTAGTGTGGATTATAAAGCTTATTGGTCTTGTTTTACAGTATAGTTTTTTATCCAGCTCTTTCTTCTTACCAGATTATAAACTCACAGAACTATGATCTACCTTTGCATATCTTTAAATGCTCATACAATTTTTAAAATTCAGAACACTTGAGGAAGTGAAATACTTGCAAAACTTATTTCTAAAGCTTAAAGATATCTTTAGAGGGGACAGACTATGTAGAAAAAAATTAAAGACAGTGAAGCATATTCATCTCCAGCTATTTCCCGTCTTCTGGGAAATAAAATATCACCATTATTACAGAAATAAGTAGGAAAGGATTCATCACTAAATTCCCGTAACAATCTCACTAGCAGATGCTTTCAACATTGGATATTTGAAAACATCAATTCAGATAAGCTCCAGTCTTAATACTACTTGTGCTGATGATTTGTATTGGTGGATAGCAGAAATACCAACCAGCAAATGTTTGCTAATCAGAAAATATCAGATGAAACATATAGACTTTTATGTTAAGCAGATTAAGAAATTGAAATACTAGACAAAATTCACAAAACATAGCCCCTTAAGTGGCCTGATATTGGGGGGCGGAAACCCAAGAATCATCCTACCTTGGATACATACCAATTATGAGAACAGCTGCTTTCTTTGGAATGGTGGTAATGAATCTTCCCATTTTCTCCAAATAACACTGTTCTCTCAGATCTACAATCTTTCAAAATGTAGAAAAAAATTGATTATTTACTTCAGCTATGAACAGAATTTCAAGATATATGATACATAGCTTGAAGCTTTGTAATTTATATAATTTATATTTATGGGAATGCATGTTTTTAGATGCTTTGACCTAGACACTGTACTTAGACTTCACTGAGATAATTTATAAATCATAATGTTCTTTTCTTTACCCAAGTTCTTCAGATTTAATATTTCTTTATCCAGCTTTTGCAAATCATGAGTCACATCGAGGTTTCAAATTTATATTACATGGCACTAATACGGCTTTCTCCCCCATCTCTCACTAGGATATCCTGGGTTATAATAAAATGCCTTTGTATAAAAATACTAAAGTAAAAGTTCACAAGTTTTATATTTAAATTTTTTTATATTTAAATTTTTAATGTTTATTTTTGAGAGAGAGCGAGTGCACAAGTTGGGGAGGGGCAGGGAGAAAGGGAGACACAGAATCTGAAGCATGCTCCTGGCTTTGAGCCATCAGCACAGAGCCTGACACAGGGCTTGAACTCATGAAACATGAGATTATGACCTGAGCCAAATTCAGGTGCTTAACTGACCGAGCTACCCAGGCGCCCCGAAAGTACACAAATTTTAGCAGGGACATGTCAAGTCTCTATCATGCACTCAGCAATTTCAAATTCCAGTGTCACATTTTAATTGTTGAAACTAGAAGAAATAGGCAACTGTGGCATGAGAAGCTTAGATGATGTTAAGGAAGTATTATTTAAATAAATTGTCACATTGTGCTATTATTTGACTGTGGAATTAACCAATACTGGCTGATTTCATTGCCATTTTAAAATATTGTTACTGTTAACCTTTGTTCAGGGCTTATTAATCCTTTTAACCTTCTCTTTCAGGTGATGAAAACTGAATAGAATTGCTACCAGGAGAGACTCTCCCTGTGCAGTAATGACAATGAACAGAACACTTTCACTCTGAGGTCCAAATCGGAGTGGCAAGCCTGCTCTAGTCAGAGGGAGCTCTGGTGCTCAGCTGGACCAGTTAACAGTGGTGCTTCTCGAATCATCAGCAAGGTGGCTGATCTTGGACTACAATGAGGGAAGGCTGGAGGAAGCCCTGTGCTCTGACCCTCTGGCTCCCGGCCTTGAAACGACTTGCTTCTTGTACTGAACTGCTTGGTCCTGTAAGTTGTGTGTCCTCACTTGCTCTGTTCTGCAAAGGCTGCCCTCTTGCGCAGGTGCTGTCCCTCTGCAAGGCAAACCTTGTATCCCTTGGGACTGAGCCCCTCTGCCTTGTCCTCAGTGCTCTGACAGCTCTCAGGGGCTTAGCTCACCTTGTAGCTTAGCTTAGCTCATCTTTCATCACTGGGCCAACATACTCCTCTGTCTTCCCAAATAGTAGGAAAGTTCCCTGAGGACAGGCTTGGCATCTCCAGACCCACATTTGTTTCCTAATTCTAGATTTTAGTGCTGCAAAACAAAGTAACCCTCCAAGGCCTCCCTTATTTTCCCCACTGTTGTCAAGTAAAATTAACAAAGGTGAGTGGGGAAAATGGGAGGTGAGTAATTTATTTTTAGTGCTCTAAACTAGTTTAGGGGAAAAAGGTATGTCACCTGGATAAATGAAGCAAGAATCCTTTCTCAAAGACTATTTTTTAAAAAATCTCATCATTACAAAAAAAAGACCCATATCTCATGAAAATCTACATGAACATAAACTTGAAGATTCAGGCTCTGTCCAAGTTAAGTTCAAGTTAAACTGAAAGAGATCAGTTCTCATGAATTCAGAGATTTAAGTTTATATACATTGGATTAGGAATTGAAAACCAGACAAAGTCATCCTTTCTTTTACAGCTTAGTTCTGATTATATCTGCAACATATCAGAATAACTACCCTTGAAATAAGCATGATCAATTTTTGATTTAGAACAAAAGGCAGAAGGATGAATTCACAGAAATTATACCTACCTGTGAATGTGTTCTGAGTGATAAAATCCATCAACTCAAACACCTTGGAGAAAATGCCAGGTGGTGCCCTTCTATGGTTATTTCTTAAAGGCCAACCTCTAGTCCAACCAGCTCCCTGGGAAGTTATCCCAGCAAGGACCCAGATTCCATTGCCTCTTCTACAAACAAATGGACTTCCAGAGTCTCCCTTTTGTGGGACAGAAAAAGATGAAACTTGAAAATATTCACGAGTTAAAAGTATTTCAGCACAGGGGTGCCTGGGTGGCTCTGTCGGTTAGGTGTCTGACTTCGGCTCAGGTCATGATCTCACGGTCCATGAGTTCGAGCCCCGTATCGGGCTCTGTGCTGACAGCTCAGAGCCTGAAGCCTGTTTCAGATTCTGTGTTTCCCTGTCTCTCTGGCCCTCTCCCATTCATGCTCTGTCTCTGTCTCAAACATAAATTAACATTAAAAAAAATTAAAAAAAAAAAAAGTATTTCAGCACAACAACAAACAGCACTCATCCCAAAGAGAGAAGTAGTAGAGGCATATATACCCACTGGTTACTATCAATCAACATTTTTTTAATCCATTTTTTTTGCCTCTTCATCATTAGTGTCAAGGTACAGTCTTTTTGCCCAAATGTAACCTCCTTACAATTAGTGCCTGCAATCTTGTTGAGCTAACACTTAATTTTTCTCTTGCCCCTACTTGTTTGTGAACAACCACATGCATGCTGCAACCAGTGAAAGGAGCAGGGGGAATTGACAGGTACATTCTTCCGCTCTACTTTGCCATCTGGAATTGCTAGGAAAGACTGGGTCATATCCAAGCCTACAGCACCAGTGAATTGAGTCAAGTTCATACAATGGCTGAAGGCTCTCAGAACAGAACAGAGGCCTAATTTTGTCCCAGGGGCTATATGTATAGGACTGTTGGTTCTCAGAGTAGAGGATAAAGAACCCATGATTTTAGGATCCTTTCTTTAATAATCCTTCATAATAATGTGGTGTTTTGGGAACATGGGTCAATTCTGTGCCAGACTTAAACCCTCTTCAAAAGGCAGAGAATTGAGGGTTTAACCGCCCACCCCCAAGTATTGCCTCTCAAGGATGCAGACAGGATAAAACACCCTTAATCTATCTGTGTCCCAATTTAGAAAGTGGGATAACTGTAAATTTCTATCTCTTCCCTTCCAAACTCTCCTCGCTCCTTGTCCTGTCACCACCTGCCCCCTTGCTCCAGAACAAAAAAGTCAAGAAATTTTCCAACAGATAATTTTAGGGAGCTTCCTATAGCAGTTTCAAGCTGCTTGCTGGGGAAGAATAAAAACTCCCGACTCCTCCAATTTAAAAAAAAAAAAGTGGTTTCCCAAGTAAATTATCTTCTCTATCTAAAACTTAAAACTCATGTCTTTCACAAATTGGTCTCCTTTTCCTCTAACTTGTGAAGATCGGACTTCTTTATAAGCTATTGTAGTCAGCCTTGGGAGGTCATTCACAACATGTTTTAACCAACAGTTACTATAGCTGTGCCATCTTTGGTCAAACATTGTACAAACATTGCATTCTGCACTCAACACTTAAAAAAAGTCACAATGTTTAACAAAAAGTGGAATGAAAAATAATTCACAGATAGACCTAATCAGATAGAGCCAAAGTGCTCTTGCACCATTGCATTAGGTTGGAAATGTTGAACCCCCCTCCCCATCTTCCCTCCTTCCATCTTCCCAAAAAGAGGGGTGGGGGTAAGAATGGGCACGAAACAGGAAAGAATGCTCTCAGGCCAGGTCAAGTAAACCTTTTCAGTAGAAGCATGGTGGAAAGATGAACAAAAAAAGAATGTTGAAGCAATTATTCCCCAAAAGCAGCTCATGGGAAAAGGCAGAATCCACTATCACTTATATGATACTGAATAACTGGGCTGGCTTATGCTTTTTACCTGACAGGCCTCCTTTTCCCCATCAGGAAAACTGGCACACATCATGGTCCTCCCCAGGAGAGGAAAATTCATACCCGTCAGCACAGAATTACACGTTCTGTTGTCCATGATGGGAAGCTCCACTTCTTGTAGGACATCTGAATACTCTGATGCTGTGGAGATGGACTGATGAGTTAGTCAACAATTGTCCTCACTGAAACAAATCAGTAAGAACCCTACAAGTATAAAACTATTTCAACCATGTTTAGGGGCACCTGGGTGGCTCAGTTGGTTAAGCATCCCACTTCGGCTCAGGTCATGATATCACAGTTTGTGAGTTTGAGCCCCGCTTTGGGCTCTGTGCTGACAGCTCAGAGCCTGGAGCCTACTTCAGATTCTGTGTCTCCCCCTCTCTCTACCCCTCCCCTGCTCACACTCTGTCGGCCTCTCAATAATAAATAAATGTTAAAAAAAAACCCTATTTCAACCATGTTTAATCAAAATGTGGAAGTCCTTTTGTAAGGTGTGAATTATATTCTTTCCTAAAATCAGATATGTGATAAAGGACATTTTTTTATTAGCAGATTTTTTTTAAGGTAATATAGGCAATTGTATCTTTCCTAACCATATACTTCAAGTTTTCCTAAGTGGAAAACTTTAGTCAATAAAGCAGTATTTGTGAAATTCTTAATTTTGAAAAATCATAATATTAAAGACAAGGAAATTTAACTATTGTGACTATTTCCTGATTATCCCTTTACTGTATTCTTCTTCATCTGTCATAGTTACTGCTGGTTTTCTTTTTCTGACACATCATAACCAAAATGGTCAGCAGAAGTTTTATGTTGAGCCTTAGATACAGACATTTTTATGGTGAAAACAACAAGAAATTCTCACTGGATTATAACTCGGGAAAAAAACAAAAACAAAATAGGATAAATATATTACTCGTGGCCACTACAATTTCTGCTTCTAGTGGGCAAAGAAATCTAAAACTACTATATATTTTTTGATGCCTCTTACTCTCTGAAATCTTGCACCATCCACTGGTCATGCAAAGAAGCCCTGCTTCAAATTTATCATCTTTATGGGGAAGACAGATTGGCTGAACAGCAGTTCCTGGAAAAAGAAAATTTTAAGGTTCCTAGATAGGCAAGTGATCCTGAATATATTTAGAAAAGTAACATCCAGTTGTTTTCATGGCTTCTACACTTTCCCTCTAAATATAATATTGATATATATTTTAAGTTTTCCCCTCTCATAAAAAACTATTCCATATTTGTAGAAATTTAGAAAAATGCAGAAAAAGTAAAATAGGAAGAACATAATCCAGTGTTATACACACCACCTTGAGCCTCCAAAACTCACATTTTAGTGTATACACTTGTCCTTTTTTTATTCCTTCCAAGATTTTATTTAAATTCAAGTTAGTCTACATATAGTGTAGTATTGGTTTCAGTATAAGTCAGTGATTCATCATTTACATATAGTACCCAATGTTCATCCCAGCAAGTGCCCTCCTTAATGCCTATCACCGATTTAGCCCATCCCCCCACCTACCTCCCCTCCAGCAACCCTCAGTTTGTTCTCTATCATTAAAAGTCTCCTATGGCTTGCCTTCCTCTCTGTTTTTATCTTATTTTCCCTTCCTTTCCCCTATGTTCATGTTTTGTTTCTTAAATTCCACATATAAGTGAAATCATGGTATCCGTCTTTCTCTGACTTCTTTTGCTTAGCAAAATAAACCCTAGCTCAACCCATGTCATTGCAAATGACCAAGATTTCAATCTTTTTGATGTCTGAGTGATAATATTCCATTGTATGTATATATGTGTATGTATGTATCTTTTTTTATCCATTCATCAGTTCATGGGCATTCCATAATTTGGCTATTGTTGATAGTGCTACTATAATGCTATAAACATTGGGATTTATGTACCCCTTTGAATCAGTGTTTTTGTATCCTTTGGATAAATAATAGTAGTGTAATTGTAGAGTCATAAGACAGTTCTATTTTTAACTTTTTGAGGAACATCCATACTGTTTTCCAGAATGGCTGCACCAGTTTACATTCCCACCAACAGTGCAAGAGGGTTCTCCTTTCTCCACATTCTCATCAACATTAGTAGTTTCCTAACTTGTTAATTGTAGCCATTCTGACAGTTGTGAGGTGGTATCTCATTGTGGTTGTGATTTTTATTTCTCTGATGAGTGATGTTGAGCATCAACATCCAAATTTCTCCAAATTACTCTTTTTTGGAGAAATGTCTGTTCATGTCTTCTGCCATTTCTTAACTCGATTATTTTTGGGGTGTTGAGTTTGGTAAGTTCTTTATAGATTTTAGATACTAGCCCTTTACCCAGTATGTCATTTGCAAGTATCTTCTCCATTCTGTAGGTTGCCTTTTAGTTTTGTTGATTATTTCCTTCACTGTGCTGAATCCTTTTATCTTAATGAAGTCCTAATGGTTCATTTTTGCTTTTGTTTCCCTTGCCACCGGAGTCTAGTAAGAAGCTGCTATGGCCAAGATCAAAGAGGTTGCTGCCTGTGTTCCCCTCTAGGATTTTGATGGTTTCCTATTTCACCTTTAAGTCTTTCATCCATTTTGAATTTACTTTTGCGTATGGTGTAAGAAAGTGGTCTAGTTTTCCCAACAACCTTTGTTGAAGAGACTCTTTTTTCCATTGGATGTTCTTTGCTGCTTTGTCAAAGATTAATTGACCATATAGGCATGCGTCAATTTCTGGGTTCTATATTCTTCTGTTCCACTGAGGGTATACCCTTGTTTCTAAAGGATAGTTTCCCCTAATGGTAATCCAGTACTACTATGTGGCAAGCACTTTTCTAGACTCCAGTAAATTAGCAGAAAGATAAATCCTTTACATACAAGGGTGTGTGTTGGGGTAGCAGGAATGCAAATTATAAATAAAATAACTTATTTGGTTGTTAGGTAATATCACTCCGGAAAAATCAGAGTAGGGTAAAGAAGATCCAAAGTCTGGGGATTAGGGAAGATGGTATGGGAAATGTAGTTTTAAATATGATAGTCATGGCAAGTGCCTTTGAGTAGATAACATTTCTTTTAAGTAGGCTTCATACCTAGCCTAGAACCCAATGCAGGGCTTGAACTCACCACCCTGATATCAAGACCTGAGCTGAGATCAAGAGTCAGACACTTAATTTACTGAGCCACCCAGCTGCCCCTGAGCAGATGACATTTGAGTAAAGCCTTGAAACCAAGTGGTTATCTGAGCAGAAAGTATTTCAAGAAAGTAAGAAACAGAATGGAAAGTCCCTGCAGTGGGATAATGTCATATATGCTTGAGAACAGTTGGCCAGAATAGCTGGAACAGATTAAGGGGAAAAAAAATAGTGAAAAAACAAAAAACAGGCTAGATCTAGGGCTAAGAGGACAGAGATGGCAATTGATAAAAATATTGATTTCCATCTGAGTGTAATGAAGAACCACTGAAGTGTTTCGAACAGAGTGACATAATATAACCTAGATTTTAAAAAGTATTATTCTGGTTGTTAGGTTAATAATAATTAGGCTTTCAAAAGAGAAAGCTAAAAACAATTTAAGAGACCATTAAAATTAACCCAAGCAAGAAAGGATGGTAGCCTGGAACAGGATGGTAAGAGTAGACTGGGTGAGGCAGAAGCCATGGGACTTTTGTGATGGATTAGGTACACAATGTGAGAGAAAGAAGATTTAAGACTGAGTGCAAAGTGTTTAGCTTAAACAACTGGAAGGGCAGAGCTGTCATTCATCAAAATCAAAGGCTATGGGTAAAGTAGATTTAGGATACAGGGGACAAGATTCTGTTTTAAACATATTAAGTTTGAGATGCCTATTAGCCATCCGGGTGGGTGACCAGTAGGCAGTTAGCTATACGACTCCTATTAATCCCAGCAGCATGTGTGATAGGTAACATTTGGGTTAGTCTTCAAGCAGATGGTGTTTACAACCTTGAACCTGGATGAGAATACTAAAGGAGGGCAGATAGAGAAGAGGTCCAGGGACTGAGCACTCCAACAGAGGTCACAAAGAGGAGGAGGTATCATCATAGAAGACTAACAAAGGGTGCAAAAAGAGGTAGGAGGAAAACCAAGGGACTCCTGGAACTCAACTGAAGAAAATGTTTCCAGGGAGAGTATGAGCCAGTCTGTCTAAACTCATGCCAAGTAAGCTGAGGATTGAGAATTTACCTTTGAAATTTAGCAACATGGAGGGCAGTGCCTGTGACAAGAGCAGATTTGGTGGCAGGTCGGGGTGAAAGTCTAACTTGGATGTCTAACAGATATCTCAGACCTAATACACACAATTATGAGAACTGAGGAGAGGAAAACAACATACCTCCCATAAGTGGAACTTCATAGCTTTTCTATAAAGGGGAACAGGGAAAAGGGCAATAGTTTTTTTTTGGTCATAGGTGATGGGAATTCCAGCACCTAACTTGAATGAGGCTTGCTTGCTCATGATCACAGATCCTTCAGGGAACCTTCCATCCAGAGCCAAGATTCAAGCAGGTAAGTTTCCTGATACCCTCACTTTATGTGCCTTATCTCTCTCTTTTTTCCCCCTGTCTTTCAAAGCATCACCTGTTGTGAAGTCAGGGGTTACAGGGGAGACACAGATCAGATTCACCTATCCCCCACCTCTCCTGCCATATAGGCTCCTTGCATGACAAGTTAACGCTCTAGGTTCTTAAAGATCAATGGGATGCCTCAAGGGAAGTGGCTTCTTTCAATGCCTGGCCAATTCTTCTAGATTTGTGCTCCTTCATTGTTTTGGGTCACGGATCACTTTACTTTTTTGCATTAAAAACAAAAAGATTTTAAAAATTTTTTTCTAAAATGTTTAGATTACCTGTGCTCAGTGTCAGATATCTAGTCCATAATGAGGAGAGAAAGAAGTCTCTGAAAACATTTTCAAATGTCCCAAAGTCCCAGGCTGGAGCTGAGTATAAGTCTAGAATATAGCCCAGTCAAGACAAAAGTCTTAAAATGCAGATTAAGTTAAGCATACAGAATTTGTGTCTGGGACTTTCAATCTTTACAGTGCTTTTAACATATGTTATAAACAAAATTTTAAGAAGGACAAAACTTAGCTATTCTAATAGTACCAGATATACACAGAAATTAATTGTTAACTGGTACAGAATTAATAAAGCACACTTTTCTCCTACATTTTTAAAATATGCTAACCCCCCTTACTTACCAAACTTGACTTTGTGTTTCAAATACAGCAGTGCAATATCAGAGCTCATATATCCAAGTCTGTTGTACTCAGGATGGATAACCATTTTTGAAACAGGAATCTTCTGTTCCTGTTTACCCTCTGGAAAGAGGTTGTGCCCCCCAGTCACAGTCAGACTCTTAATTTGCTTCCTAAAACCAAAGAAAAACGTTCCAATAAGTATAGCTGTTGCCCCCAGGAAAGACGGTCTTGTTTTCACTCACTTAAATGAAAAGTGATTAATGTAACTTGAAGCATTTCTAAGTCTTCATTTCTAAGTCTTTATTAATGATTACTACCAACTATCATAAATGCCTATAAATTATAGGGATCTGTAAAGTCACGGCTTTCCATCAGAGTGTTCACATTCTGTGAACCCTTTCCCCTCTCAACAATTGCAGTTCTGCAAGAAATATTTAAGAGCAGCCTCTTTTTCTTTTTTTGTACTAGTCTATATATGCTCTGTCATTTTTAACAAGATACAAAAGTTGTTCCTAGAACTGTCCTTTTCTTATTATCAGCATCTCTCTTAATCTGGCTAAGTATCAGTTCTTTTCACAGTATTCTTTTCCTCCTAATGACTGAAATTCGTATTATTAAAACGTTGGAGCCTCCATTTAACAATAAATGTCAATAATTTATTAGAACAAGTAACCATCGGCCCCACCTCACCACTAACTCCACAAATTATAGAGGACATCTAGGATCTCTGGGGTCTCTAGTTAGTAGAGTAGGAGGCACAGGAAATCTTGAGACAGATAAAGGTTTCCTGGGATCAGGAAGGTCAGTGAGTGGGTGGACGAGGTGGAAAAATTCAGAAAGGGATGGGGATTGAACTTTGCAGGGTATTTAGAGCTTCAAATCTCTCAGTCCCATTGCTAGGAGCCAAGGTTTGATAAGTAATGGAAATCCACAACTTACTCATTGAGGCCAACCAAGCAGTGTGCTGCTGTAACAACCAGATCATCTTGGATCAAGCTTCCTGCACAGAAGCGGTGCTCACCTAATTTTAGGGAGACCTGCCGAGAAGAAAAGTATGAACACAACTAATATGCATCTCCCCGTGATGTCATCTCCTTTAGAAACACTTGAAGTCAACTCTCCTTGTATAACATTCTTAAGTTACCGATACAATTGGTTAGGAAGAGATTTCCCCCGAAGTAAACTTTTTGGCAGACAGGGTTGAATGGGCTTAAGAGAAAAATCACCTGTTAACCAGAGCTGTGATATTGGAAACCAGAAGAAAACGTCAGCATTTCTCATTCAAGAGCTCAGTGCTTTGGTTATCCTGACCTGCCACGGTTGTCCACCAACTGCTGAATCCCTCCAGCGAGTACTTCCAGAGAAGAACCCAGAATCCAAGACAGTTGTCCTACGTTCGACATCAACAGCAGGGATCCCACACTTCAGCCCTGTGTGTGAGAGAGAGCACCTGTGTGTGTGGGCACGCACCCGGAGCACCTCAGGTCAGGATTCCCTTGATCAAGACTCCACCTTCAGATTTTCCTGGCCTCACACAGATGTTCTGATATCACCAAGCAGCAGACTATCCCTCTTTTTTTCTCAAGATACTCCCAAGACTATCCCACAATTACCCCATGTTGACTAGAACTTGCCTCAGGACTCCCCTGCCTCTTTATAGCCTGAGCTGCCTTAGGGAGTCCCCGGGGGCTTGGCGGGGGGGGGGGGGGGGGGGGGGAAATAGGATGAGCTCGCTTTCCCTCTGGGGATCGATTTGGGGGTTACTCTGGGAGGGTGAGCATTACGTAAATTAGGTGGTCATAGAACACCATTTGTTACTCAGAAAAGAGACATTTGGCTTTAAGCTACTTCTAATTGGCGATTGTTCCGTGGAGAAGGCGCCTTAGCATAAGTGCCTAAAGCCTGGAACTCCAGAATCCAAAGAATTTCCAAAAGAAAACCTGGCGCAGGCCGGTCTTTGGGAACTTCTGGGCCTGTACCGGCCCCTCACCCTTCCCTCTCCGTGGCCGAGGGAGTAAGGAAGTCTCTCTCCCTCGCCAGCACTCAGCCCTGGGCCGCAGCCTCGGCGCCCAGGGTCCGGGGTCCGGGCTCACCTAGGCCTTGGGGGAGGCCGACGGCGAGCAACAGCAGCAGACCCGCCCCGGCCAGCGCCCGCATGGCCCCCACGCGCCGGGACTCCGCCCCGCTTCCTCCGCCGCAGCTGCGGAAAGCGGCGACAGCAGCGAGCCCCACGGAGCGCCCGCCGCGCTCTTCACTCCTGCGCGGGCGCCAATGAGCCGCACCTGCGGCGCCGTCCGGCTCACAGCTGTCTCGGCCCGAGCTCAACCCACGCGCGGCCGCCCCACGTTTCACAGCTACCCGCCTTCTGGCCTCGAGGTGGTCGCCGCTCACAGGTGTGCAGAGGGACCTACCGTCAGATCCAGGTGATCTGGAATCTGATCAATGGCCTGGAATCTGATCAGTGGCCTGGAATGCTCAGCGCCAGGGAATTCTGGCCCAGACCAGGGAGTGTGGCCCAAACCCAGAGGCGAGGAAGCCCCCGACTCCTGGAAGCTTACTGAGGCATTAATAGCACTGCCCCTACTTCTAACAAGCTTGTGGAAGCCTTTGCCATTCAAGAATTTCAAATAGAGTGGGTATGAGAGAGCTGGTTTACGCTGTCATCCCTTTTCCGGGTGGTTGTGTCATTAGCTTCAGTGGAATGGGCCAAAGCTGTAGGATCCATCATTTACGATCATTAAAATGAATTCATCGGTAATACTATCATGTCAGCATTATTTCCCATAAATATTACTTTGTAATATGTTAGCTTGAGGTTGAGAGAGGAACAAAGCCAGAATTTGTAATGTATGTATGTTTCATCAAAAAAATTAGAGCAAAGCTCGTGGACATTCTATATGTAACTAACAGCAATCTCCTAGGCCCAGTTGTCTTCTGTGAAAAATAGAAATAAAACCTCCTTAAGGTAGGAGGTATACAGATTAGGGAGATAGGCAGTGGACAGATGGACAGGAAAACAGAAGATAGTCAAGGTGGAGGGAATGCAGGTACACACAGGTGAGAATCAGCTGGGGCAATGACCCCTGTAACTGTAGAAGGTAGCAGAAGATGAATGGGCACCTTTTGGTGAAAAGCTAAAAGAATGTAATTGGCCCTGAAACTTGAAAGTCTCCTTCTTATCTCATGAACCTAAAAGGGGTTTCTCGGATTTCTGTGTCCCATCTTACAACATTAAGAAGCATTGTCCGATTAGAGGCACATGTGGTTAAATTGGTAGAAACTAAAGTAAAAACATTAGTTCCTCAGTCACACTAGGTATATTTCAAGGGCTCAATAGGCATCTGTGGCTAGCGCCTACCATATTGGAGAGCAGATACAGGATACTGCCATCATCACAGATAGTTCTATTGAGAACTGCTCTTGAGAATAAATAGCAAGCACCATTTTATTTATTTATTTTAAATAAAGACGCCTTGGATAACAGTTTTAGTAGATGACTCCTGGGTTTGGGGCCTGGGTGTCCAGGGGACAGTTGGGAGGGAGCTCAGTAAGGTAAGCAGCCTTTCTGTGAAAACAAAGCCCTGCACCACCAGGGCTCCACGCTTGAGGACTGCAAAGGAAATCCGCAGGTATGGTGGCTGCCTGACCAATGCCGCTCACCACCTCACCTTTAAAGTTTGCTTTCACTGTAGTGATCTTACAAGGATTATCAGAGCCATCCCTTGCCCCAGGGGTAAACTACTCTCCAATAAAAGCTCAGACCCTCCGGATGGACCCAAATACCTCTTTCTTCTTAGCAAGGAGTCAGATTAAAACCATTACAAAGCTGTTACCAAACAAAATGGGAGAGGGAAAGAAAAATGCTCATGTGATGTGCAAGTATAGTTGGACCCACAGTATTCAAGTTCATGGCTAACCTTTACATGGGGCCTGCAGACTCCGTCAGTTTGCACTCTTCTGCACATGATGCACACACAGCTTTGCAGGATATTTAGTGATTTCTTTCATACCCAGAAGTCTCCATGGGGTTGGGCATGGTCTCATTTCCTGTTACAGAACAGCTCTCTTTGTTTCCAGAGTTCAACACTCACAGCCTGAAGTGAGACCTTGTCCTTTTATGAGGATTGGTCCCTTATAGGCCTACCAAAATAATGCTTTCCCATTAAATAGGAAAAGAGCTATTCAATATGAATTGTACACCTATTTGATAGGTTGTTCATTTTAAATTTGCTAGTAAGATGATGGTTTAAGTATAAGTTGAGTTTGTGGTGATGTCACAGCATCTAAATGGAAATATTCATACACACACGTAAGGGAAGGATGTCAAGAAGGGACAGTGGGCTGAACTATCCCAGATTGGATTTGTGATGTATGAGAAATCTGCCTTTAATGTGAACATATCTTCATCATGGCAGGATACTCTCCTATTGGAGGCCTTCCAAGACCCTTAATGAAGCCCCACCTCTAAGGATAGTTGTACAATTAGGAGTGTTAGTGACTCACCTATGAGCAATGAGCAAATCATGGGCAGATAATGTTTTGTGTAAAAAATTTTTCCCATCCAGACTAAACCACTGATGTAAACTCTAGAACCCTCTCCCATGTCCCACAAGGGATTTTGCACTAAGATTCAGCACTAAGGGGATTACTGGTGACCTCAGAAACAGCAATTACTTGCATGTTTGTTGCAGGGACAGATCACTATGAAGCAGAGAGAATGTGAAGGATGGAGGTAGAAAAAACAGGTGAAGATAATTCACTCAAATAGTTTGGCTGAGAAGGAAGAAAGACATGGTAGCAGCTAGAGATGAAAAGAAATACAGAAAGGACTTCATTTTTATTTCCAAATAATTTTGATGGTGGCTATCGGTATATGTGTTTTAAAATAGAAGAGAATTCACAAGAGCCAGTAGAAGGAAGAAGTTAAAGATGAAAAAGAGAGGTTAAGGGATGGGATGAAGCTTCACAAGAGGCAAAATCCAGAGCCTAGGGCCCTCTTCTTCCACTGTAGTAATAGGAGCGGGAAGAATTGAGTACAGGTGAGTTTGTAGAATGAGTATAGGATACTGAGAGAATATCTGTTTTCTACTTTCGTTTATTCTGTGAAGAGGTGAAGACATCTACTCAGCAAGATGAGAGGAAGAGATCAGGACTGCATAAGGACTGAAATCGTCATTGTGAGGTGTGCAAAGGAGCAGACATGAAGCACACAGAACAATGCAGTGAGTGAATGAATGAATGAATGAATCAGGGAAGGAAGGAAGTTTTTTTTCTTTTAAAGCAGACCCATCTAGTGACATGGATTTCAATGGGTACTAATCACAGAGCACTTGAGAGACTGAAAGAGACATAATTATTTTCATTATATTTTATATAAAATAAACATTTACATAAATTTTATTTTGGAAAGACCTAGGCAAAGTGTACATAATTGGACTTAAATGGGAGAAATACTTTATGGGAAGTAGATTTCTAACTGGCACAGCAAAAGTAACAAAAATGTACATTTATATACAACTGATCAAAGTAGGAAACAAAACCATGAACAAAGAACAGGCTGCAAGACATTTTCTCCCTGATAAAAGGAGGGATCTGCAAGGCAAATAATTTCCACGTTAGAAAAGCAAGCCATGGCTTCTACAGATATTTTAATTCCTTAGGAGGAAATTTTTAAAAATACTTTTTCCCCAGAAACATAACAAAATCACTTCATTTTCATGTGTACAGACTGCAAAATAAGAGGAACTGTCTCTGCCATGTTAAAGCACTTGGGCAGTGCAGTCCCTTTTATGGTTGTTTGTGTATGTGTTTTGATGCGGTGATTATCTTAAGAATTTCTAAAATGAAGGGCAACACTAATCAGTTATCTCTTCGATGTAAAGGGCTTTCAATCTGGATTCAGGAGACACTTAGAGCTTGACAGTTTCACAGAACGAACTAGTCTCTCACTGGGTGATAAACATGACTGAAACACCAGGTAGCCTGCCCAGGGTGAGGCAGTTCCTCCGGGGCAGTACAGGTCTACCACCCAGATTTCCAGATTCTTGGACTGGTGCACCCCTCTTTGGGCTAGCAAGGCAACCCCAAAAGCATGTTATACACACTGGAAACTTCCCAATGTGACATAAATACACTCCACTTGCACCACTTGAGAATGGGAAGAAACTCCGGGATTTCTGGACATAGACATGTCTTTCCATTTTGGGGTAAATGATGATCTACACTTACAAACTAATCGTGACCATATATTGTGATGGACACTGATTTTACAAGCTACATGCCTTAAAAGATTTTAACTGAAAGGATCTTTGGTGATAAAAAGAACACATTTTTATATGAGCCATTTGACTGACATGAATATCATCAATTCTGTTGCATCATTTTATTTTGCTGATATTAAACCACTCCTTTGATTATAGTTATTTTATTTCTTCCCTTTAAGTTAATGGCTCCTAAAAACAAAAATAATGGAGGAGGTGCTATTTTTTGAAGAACTGTTCAACATAATTTTTTACATCAAAACTTCAAGAATAATTATAAAAGTTATGTTTCCTTGTGTGTGTGTGTGTGTGTGTGTGTGTGTGTGTGTGTGTATTTGGCATAGTAAGCTTTTATCTTAATTGCAGCCTAAATGCAAGATTTGATAGGTCTTTACTCTTTTAAAATGCCAAAAGATGTCAGATAATTACATTTTGTCATCATTGGGATACCAACATGCCATTTAATCAAAGTAAATGTGATCTGGAAACTAGGTGAAATATTAAAAACAAACAAACCGCCTACAACTACATTTGCCTTGATTGTTGTTACTAATATCCTATAGGTTGATTAACGTAAGAGGCAAATCCTTAACACATCAGAGCAAAAGTTTTTTCGTTTTCCCCTCAAAAACTGATTCTAATGAGTACAATTAAGAAATAATTAACCAAAGTTTACATGTGTATAACCAAAAGAGAGATGTAGGTTTAGGAATATACTCTATGCCATGAACACCTTCTGAGTTTTACATACTGGGTGACTTGTCTGGTGTATACAAATGCCAATTCCTCTCCATCTGAGGACCAAGAATTCTAAAAATGTAAGGTCAAATTATAGTCCAACTGCCACAAGTGCAAATTACCCTACCCAACCGACCTGTCTGTCAGTCTTGAAACAATAGTCTCAACCAATCAACTGTGCCATAAATTATTCTTTAGAATTCTTTGGCTCATTGTAGCCTAGATTTAAAAGCACAACTTGAGAAGGGCTATAAAAGTCCATTAAAGTTGTTAGCCCACAGTGGTTCCGCAGCCTAGCTGCATATTAGCATCTTAACCTGGGCAGCCAGCATCTCAGAGATTTCCAAAGGTCCCCAGGTGATCCTACAGCCCAGCCAGGCTTGAGAGCCGGTATGTGTGAGGGATTAGTTCTCAACTATCAGCTGAATGTGGCTCGTCAACCTGAGGGGCCTGGAATGTTTAATAGAGACAGTAAGAAACCACACATTTGTTTTTATTCCCCCTCCAATTATAGCTTTTGTAGGTGGGTTTGTATAGAACAGTTTGGATTTTCTCATTTAGTCCCATTGAAGAGCAGTTGCCCAGAAGCATCGTGCAACCACTATAAACCCCTGCATCAGATGAGGTATGACCTGTGACAAATGTCAGAGTCTCATGCTAGGGGCTGTGAAGTATTATAGGAAGTTGTAATTAAAGTGCCAACAGTCCTCTTTGTTTTATGTTAGACCTCAAAACAAATAAGCCCAAAAGAATATATCTCAGGATTCCCTAAAATAAAATTTCCTTTCCTCCAAGGCATTTGAATCTTTGGTTTAGTTTACCTATGTTACATCACGGGACCATGTTTTATGAATACAGACTGAAAACATCTGGATCATTTAAAAAATTCTGAATAATTCTTAGGGTTGAAATAAACTGGTAAAGCCATTGTCATGGTTCCTGTGTCAAGGGACTGTCATTTCCTGGGAATTTTAAAGACAAGGAGAACTGGTTCTAGGTAGGACAGAAGGACAGGTTAGATAGACTGGCAGTAAGAGGGGAACAGACGTACACAAGGAACTTGAAATGTAGCTGAGAAAAAAAAGCAAATGCTGCCCAGAGTAACACAGTCACAAATAAAACTGATCACCAGATCAAGTGTTCACCCAGACTAAAGCAACTCCTGTCTTGTCCTCAGTCAACTTCCCTCCCGCTGAGGATACCCTACATATTTAAGGGTCCAGCACAAAATGGAATTGCTGGATTCGTCGTTCAAAAATTATTAAGAATTTCAAGCAGAGCCTTTGACCAAGCATGGGTGCCTGAGTGCAGGACCCTGAGGGGCCACATGAAGTGCATGCTCATGAAGCTGGCTCTGAGACTCCATCTCAGAAAGGGCTATCAACTCTCATGCCAAGCATGCTTTTATTAAGGGCAATCTAGATAGATCTCCATGACTAGCCTGCTTTTATTGATAAGAATGAATATTATTTTCATGTTACAAGAACCAAATAAAAATAGTTATAAAATACACTTAATATCTTTGAAAAATAACATGTGATTTATTTTCTTATAGGCACTATTTAACTATGAAAACTATTTCATTGGCTACATCTCAGTGACATTATTAAATCAGGATAAAAATATCTGACCCAACAAACAGTGCTTACTTTTAATGTTCAAAGAGTTGCCAGTGTGTGCACACAGAATGAGGCAGAGTGATAGTGAGAAGGGGAGGGGGAGGAGGGACAGAATGAAAGGAGAGATTGAGGGGAGGGGGAGAGACAGAGAGACAGGAAGACATGGGGAGAGAGAAAAGCACCCAAAAGAAGATAGAAGAAGTCTCCTGAAGGTCATGTGACCCCTTCCCTTAGAAACTTTTACACTTTGACTGCCATTTCAATTATTCCCACTAACGGACCCTCATACCTTTAGCAGCACTTCAAGTAAGGCTGAGAAAAAAAAAGCTTTTCAAAACTTGGGGCTTAGTCTTTTCCATTAATTTCCTTAAGTGTGAGTTTTGGTTACAGGTTATTTTAAAAAGTTGTGATTAGAGTCTTAGATACTGTTTTTAGCTAGGCTTATGCTTTTCAATTTGGGGGTGGGCTGATCATTCAAAATAAACTCTAGTACATTTCTTGGCCTTAGGACTACACAAGTATAATTTTGAAGACAAGAAAAATATTTTAAATAAAATTTTGGAAAAGGTTATGATATCTAAGGCTAAAAGGACTATTAGAAACCGAAGATCATAGTGGTAATACATATATTATCGGATTACTGATCCATACAAATACATGTATGCCAATTCAAATTCTGTAATCCTTTGCATTTAAAGTATTCCTTCCAACATCCCTTTCCAAAGAAGTTTTTTTTAACTAGACTTACCTTGACAAAAAGATAACAACATAGAGGGGCAGTGTTTCCTGATACTGTGTTGAGAAGAAACAGACTTTTTACCCTGCCCTGGTCTGAGCACGTGAAATCTGAGTGCCTTCAGGCTACTATATGTTTAGGCCACCTGGCCCAGGGCTGTGAACAGCACTTGGTGGTTGTTCTTCCTCCTCCTTCTCCCCTTCTTCTTCTTCTTCTTCTTCTTCTCCTCCTCCTCCTTTTTTTTAAAGGTTATGATGATGGCCAAATTAGAATCAGGTGCTCCAATTTCTTCACTTCCAAAATATATTACCACCCAAACACTGATGTCTGATTCTTAATTTCTTTAGCTTCAGCAAGTGAATAATCAATACAAAATTTTTGAGGGGCTGTTAAAACTTAACTACTTTGTAATTCAGATTTGTAATTTTTGTATGATCAGTTCTGAAAGCTACTATTAAAACCAGTATGTACAGGAAAAAATGTGTGTACACATATATATTAAATATTTTATAAGTTATGAAATAAATAACAATAAAAAACAAAGGCCAAATTGTAAATTCAACTTTGCTACCTCCATCTTTTAAATATAAATATATATTTTTTAAATTACAAATTGAGATTTTTTCCCCTAGATTTTTTCAGCATTCTCCATGAAATCTCCAAAATTATAAATACAGAACCAAGAACTCCAAGTTTCCATCACTCATGTTCTAAGCGCAGAATTCTCATTGAGACCCAGTAGACAAATCAATAGAGCTCGCTTTCCATCTGTTTATAGTCTGTGAAGATTTCTGTGATATACTGTAAAGATTTGTCAATGGTTAAATATAGTTTTCAAAAAAATAATAAATCTCTGGATGACTGAACGTTAAGATAACAAAGTAGAACATTTCTCTTAGTTAATATCTTTAATATTTCTCATGTAGAATATACTATTTTTTCTCCACCAAAATAACAATATATGTGGAGGCAGAAACATTTATGATTCTAAAAGCACTTCTGAAATCTTAGAGCAGAACCACTACTCTAGTAATACTTGTAATAAAATTAAAATAATCTTAAACATTTCCATAAAGAATTAGGGGTACCAAGATCCTTGATTTTCCCCTAGGGATAAGAATACACATACACAATTCCAGAAGCTTCCTTTTTTTGATATATTAGGCAACAGGAAAAGATTGCATCAGAGTGGAATTTAATTTACTCTTCAATTGGGCTCTAGGGGGATTATCCCCAGGGGAATATAGGCAGCGCTCACTTAACAAGAGCCCTTTCCCCCATATATTCCAGAAGATTCTACACAAACTATTACTCATCTCCAGTTCTGGAGAATTCAATGAGCTACGTCTTGGTGGAATTTCCCAAATGGTTATCCCAGAGATTTTATTCTCTTTGAAAAAACTCATTAAGAAGAGCTGCTCTCCCTTCATAGCATTTCAAGCCCCTATATTTCTGGGACATAAAAGTCTACACTAAGAGATGGAATTAGCTTCTCAGGCTGGGAAAGCAGAGAAATAGATGAAGGGAAATCTGGAATTAAAGCCAACAAAAATCTGCAAAACGTGTAGTAGTTGTTTTCCTTCCTCTCAGGCCTAGCTCTTGCTTGCTCTTTCTGTCTTCTTCCATGGAAATGAAAGTCCCTCAGCACAGAGGTGCCAGCAGGTGTCCCTAAATGTGCCCCCCTGAATGCAGGGAGACAGGAAAGCTTCTTTGTTGCCCCCCTGCTGCTGTGAAAGCGAGCCTGCATCACTTTTTCCTCTTCCAGAGGCACCAGCACTGTCCCTCGAGACTGGTTCCAGTGCTGCTTATGTTTGATCCCTTTCTCGAACTTCTTGTAATCGTTTTTCTAGGCGATCCAGTTTGGCGAGATTTTCCTGCAGCAGTTTGCTGTCTGGAACCAGCTGTAAGGCTCTCTCATAATAAGCTCTTGCGGACACATAGTTTCCCTGTGGGGAAAAGAAAGGGAACAATGATCTATTCTGACCCACTGGAATGCTCTTGGAGAACAGGGAGACTGGGAAACAGACCTTCTGGCCCAGTTGAACACATATGTCCTCAGAAGGAACCCCTGACTGCATGGGCAATTTTATCCTTATCTGTTGGTGCTTTTGGAGAATCCATTTGTTTTAAGTACCAGGCCAGCTGGAGAATGTGAGGGATGAGAGTTATAGTGTAAGGTGAAATGGCAAAAAAAACAGATTTTCAATTCTACTAATGTAGGGCATGAGGCTGTCATTTCATAATGGAACTATTCCTTAGTAATCACATGGAGCCATGACTAGACATTCAGAGAGAGAAAGAGGAGAGAAAGACGGAATGGAGGGAGATCTGTGGGAAATGTTTTTGAAACTGCACAAGTTGTGATGATTAAATAGAAATCCACTGTAACTCTTTAGTGGTAGAAGTTATTTGCATCTCCAGCTTAAGACATAAAGCAACTTTTGCCTAATACAGGCTGTAATGGAAATGTAAGTTTTTATGTAATGAAAAGAACTTATAGGAATATGAGGTTAAATTTACCCAAGGCGTGTGACAATACGTACCTGCTGGATCCTCTTAAAGCGGGAAGGAAGGCACGTCACCCTGGACCTGCTAAAGACACCTATCACCACCCTCTGTTGACCCCTATCTGCTTTGTTCAATGGCTTTCTAACTGGAAACCATGTGTGCCCCGTCCCAGATGGTTCTGAGCAAATTAGTCACAATTCTTGTTTTCCAGGCCCATTTCTGCAACTAAATTTTACCTTCCTTATTTGGTCCACCCTCTTTCAGATCCGGGTCCTGCCATGTCTCCTAAGTATGACTGTTAGTGTTCTCTCCATTCCCCCAAATTTCAGTTTGCTCTATTTTATGCTCAATTACAGGTCCATGTGGAAGAAAACCGGTTACGCTCTGAATTCCCATCACAATTTAAAACAGCATTTCTAAGTGAAAGTACTAGGTCGCGACTAGCAACTAATATTCACTGAATGCTTAACTATCTTCCAGCTGAGTTAATACATGTTAAGAGCTTGGACACTGCCTGGCACACAGTGAACACTCAATCTGATGCTACCATTGTTGTCATTATTAAAAGACCATCCAGGTTTATGCAGACACTGTCCACTTAGAGCACTTGCTCGCCATAGTGGTGAAAAGGAGGGTGGAAATGGCAGAAAAGGAAAACATTTCTGATTATTAACCTTGATTCTCCCAAGAGGCTAAACAGAATTCTGAACAAGTGAGAACCTGGGTTTGCTACATTCAATTATTATTTTTTTCAACTCCAGCATTTAACTTCCAAGTGTCTTGTGATGTGTATCAGGCTTAGCACACACATGCAGATGACTGAACATGTGTGCTCTCAAAATATACTTGTACTTCAGCTGACCTGGAAGTTGCTCTTCCAAGAGTTTTCCCTGAATTTAGCCCTCAGTCCGGTGCGTTAGCATTTCCTTCTTTGATTACCAGCTTTCTTTATCCTTTCATATAAAATGTACTCCTAGAGTTATCTTTTCTTCCTCAAATTGCTCTTTTCTTGATTAAACTGGAAGCCTTATTTTTACTCTTTGAAAGTTATATCCCTTGATTCAATTCTGAGATGCTAAGGTAGCAAATCCGAATGATCTGATTTCTAGGAATGTGCTGTCTACACTATGGGAGTCACTGACCCCACATGGCTATCTAAATCGAAATCAATTATGATAAATTTAAAAACGCTACAGAGAGGGAGGGAGGCAAACCATAAGAGACTCTTGGATACTGAGAACAAACTGAGGGTTGATGTGGGGTGGGGGGAGAGGGGAAAGTGGGTGATGGGCATGGAGGAGGGCACTTGTTGGGATGAGCACTGGGTGTTGTATGGAAACCAATTTGATGATAAATTATATTCAAAAAAAAGAATTCAGTTGCTCAGTTGCACCAATCACATTTCAAGGGCTCAACAGCCACATGGGCCAGTGGCTGCTGCCTTGGCCCATGCAGATACAGAGCATTTCCATCATAGAGAGGTCTACTGCACAATGCCATTCTAGAAAATGTGTATTCTTATCATAGGTCAGTACTGAAAATAGTACTCTGATGCAATTGTGTGTTTATAAAGAATGTATTTTAGATTTTTATTCTATCCACTCCATCCTTTATAGAGCTTCATAATAATTATCTTTTATTACCAAGCAGTATAAACAAGAGACAACTCTCTTCTCATCTCTTCATGCTGCCTCCTTGCAAAGCCTTATTCCAACTGGCAACCTCAGTACCCTAAGCTTCACCCGGGCTCGGGGAAGGAGTGAACCTGGGATGGCTGACACTGATGGGAGCACTCTGCTACTAAGGGATAACTTTCTGCAAAAAGACAGAAAGCTAACGATTGCTCTTTAGGATCTCATGATAATACTCTTGCATCCTAATGGTGGCATCTATATGACCACATCCCAATCCACATTTACACTGGATTGCATCGTATGAATTCACTGATATGAGGCCATTTTTAAACTCCAAACATGGCCATTTTATATTGTTTAACCTAATACGTGATGTTTGCAGAGATGAAAAACTGCATAAACTAATTTTTAATCTTGTGCTCATTACATTTTAAAGTCATACACTTAACAGATCTTTCTTCAACCTCCAGACACCTTTTTAGGGGAAGTACCTCTAAATGGAAAGCATGGATTCACTTGTTAATCTGAGAGTCCAATGAATAGTCCAATGTACTATTATCCCTGTATTTCCAGACTTTCTGGAAAAGTCTTGAGTATATTTATTGGACTTTTTACATTAACAGGGGAACCCAGCTGCTTTAAGTTGCAGACACACTCCCATCTAAAAACATACTGAGCGTGCATTATTTTAAAATGTAACTATTTAACATGCTATTTAACTATTTAAAATTATGTTACTATTTGAAAAGTAAGTTCATCCTGTTGGACACCCTAGAAAATCATTAAGATCAGAGCTCAGGTTATTCTGCCCTGATAAATGTCATGTTTGGATTCGCCATCCATGTTCTTCTATTAGACCACGGCTGTCAGTCACAGAGTAACTATCCCATTTTTGCCTTCCAGTTGCATAATCATGAGTCACCTTTTTGTTTTGTTGTGTTTTTGAGAATGACCAGTTTCCATTTAATAGTGAACCCTATTAGGCTTTTGTCTAAATCCTAATCACTATATTGTTATTTTATCAATATAAAGACAGGTAGAAGCCTGGAAATAGGTTAGCTAAACAAGAGTGATCCTTTGAAAACATGTCAGACCATGGCATTTCTCTGCTGAAAGTCCTCCAAGGACCCCAGTTCATTTGGCATGGCATAAAAGCCAAGGACCCTACAATCCCCCTTCAAGGCTCTGCATGTTCTGGGCCTGTGTCTTCTTTGACTCTGGCTTCTACCATTTCATCTTACTTGCCTCCTGCCTGTTCTTCAAACACAGCTGGTACTATCATACCTGAGGACCTTTGCACATGCTCTTTCCCTGTTTTGCCTCACGGTTTGTTCCCTTCAGTTCTCTACTCAAAATAACTTTTAAAGTAAGGCCTTCCCAGCCACCTTAATTTTAAATTTCAGCTCTTACCCCATGTCACTTCCTATCCTCTCTCTCTCTTTTTTTCTCCATAGCACCATGATATATTTTATATATGTATGTATGCATGTATGTATTTATCTATTACCAGTCTCCCCTACTAAACGCTAGCTTCATGAAGACAGACATTTTTGTCTTATTTGTTCAATGTTCTATTTCCAGTGCTCCCAAAAAGAGTACCTGGCACATAGCATGCTCTGTATACATGTTTGTCAAATGAATGGATGAACGAGTGAATGTGAGTCTTTGAGTTCATTAGTTACAGACAGCAGTCCTCCCCAGGTCATTTTTAATGCTTCTCTCAAAGGTAGCTTTTTCTTTTGGAAGAACAAAAAACCCACAAGTAAACAGCCTTGTGTTTCAGTAAAAGATTAGGGGGTGAAAGGCGCATTCGATACAAGAAATAGTAAAGTGATATGTAAAGTAACACTGTAGTCTTGACCGTGAGTTAAACTGTAGGACAATGAGCTACGCTAAGTTCCAACAAGGACTTAGTTCACATAAGCAGATTCCACTTGCTGTGCAATGATACTTCTCCTAAGTGCACACGATTTTCTTTATGTTAAGTAAAATCATGGGATTTAATTTGTATAGATTTATTTTTAAAATGGTTTCATGATATTCAATATCACGATAATACAAGATGAACGTAACTCCTAATTTCACTTTTAAACACCTATGTTTTTGGTATTCAGACAACTCAAAGAGGGAATAAACAATACTTTCTCAATCTTTCGAGAGAAAAGACAGAAAGAGTAAGCGCAAAGAAAAGCCAGTCCACACGGAAGTGAATTATTCTCCTACCTTGATGTGTTGGATTCCACCCATGTTCATCCAGGCCTGTGCTTGATCTGGATTCAGTTCCACGGCTGCTTTGTAGCTCTAAACATATAAGAAACATCTTCAGGCTGAGGAACGAGAACCCATGCTTCGTGCTACAGACGTGGAAACCACTTTCTTCACCAGTGAGAATTTAAATGGTTAAT
Source organism: Acinonyx jubatus (assembly GCF_027475565.1). Classification (NCBI taxonomy): domain Eukaryota; kingdom Metazoa; phylum Chordata; class Mammalia; order Carnivora; family Felidae; genus Acinonyx; species Acinonyx jubatus. Next base: position 61,255,524 of record NC_069387.1, read on the forward strand.
ACAATGAAAGCAGACACCACTAGCTCACAGGTGTTCCCGTTTATTTCAATTATGTTTCAAAATGGATGATTCGGAAGTGGAGGAAACTGAACTGTGTGATTTGCTTGCAGAGCCTGAGGACACCTGTGGGGAATCCAGGTGGTTTGATTATGGTGCATCATTTCCCTCTGGTCTTGATCTGCAAGAAAACTGCTTTGGCCTTAGTCACTGTAAACGGAGTTTGTAAGAATACTTTTCTTTTTAATAATCAGCATCTTCGAGTATTTTCCCACACAGCTTAGCCCTACTGTGGCACCTCCTTTCACAATGTCACTGGCATGTTTATTCAGCAGATGCTGAAATACTTGCCGTGACAGGATGCTCTTACTTCTTTAAGGACATCCATTTTCCTAGGGGATAGTTTTAATCATTACAGTCTTCCTTTATCTTCTGCTGCATGAAAGGTCTGAAGAGAGTTACTTCTCCCTCAAATACTTCTTTTGGTCTGAAAATGAGTATCCCATTAAATGTAATATCTGTGCGGCATATTTGTAATATTTTGCACATTGTTTAACGTCACAGGCATGTTCTCCACTGGGTCTGCATTTAAGAGTGGTCGCCTAAATAAAGCTAAAGGCTAAGAGCGCTGCTTTCAATTTCAAAGCTAAGGATCCGTGTGTATATTTTAATGTCTTTGCTATTTTCATTAGCAAGACTCCAATGGAACAGATTCATGAAGTAAACAGAATCTGGTCCATTCCTCCTCCACTTTAGTTTTAAGAGAAGCAAGCAAACGATAAGAAACTATGCCTTTAAAAAGCTGCTAAAGTAAACCTGAAGAAAGTGTCTCGGGTTAATTTTGAGAGGCCTGAGAAAATTGAAACTTAAAAGCTTAAGTTACGGGAAACTGAAACCTAACCAAGCTTAACCAGCTTGTTCCGCTTCTGTACAATTGCTTGGCGCGCCCATGTATTCCTGATCAATCATAGTTGCCTGGCACAACCGTGTATTTCTGATCAACCATTGTTACTTGGCACATCCGTGTATTTCTGATCAATCATAGTTGCCTGGCACAACCGTATATTCTTGATCAACCATTGTTACTTGGCACATCCGTGTATTTCTGATCAATCATTGTTACTTGGCACATCCGTGTATTTCTGATCAATCATTGTTGCTTGGCACATCCGTGTATTCCTGATTTCCCCATGACTTGTTTGTACCTGTCTATAAAAGGGGCATAAAAACCTCTCTCAGGACCTCTCAGCGTCACCGGCAACGAGTGCGCGGAGGTCCAGGTTCGAACCTGCAATAAATGACCCTTGCTGCTTAGCTTTGACTCTGGACTCTGGTGGTTCGTTTTTGGGGGTCTCTTAGACTCTGGGCGTTTCAATTTCTATCAACAGAGATGAGGGTGTAGGGTAGAAGTTAGGAACCTGGATTCAAATCCCAGCTCCATCTCTTACCCTCTGTGACCTTGAGCAAGTTACACAACCTTTGAATCTCAGTTTACTCAACTGTAAGATGGAGACCATGACCATAGCTTTCTTATATGACTGTTGCAAAGATTAAAATACTGAATACATGTAATCATAAATAAAAATGTTAATAGATTTTAGCTGCTACTGTTAGCCCAAAGCCCTACTCCTACCTTTCATAGATCTAGCCAATTTAATTGTTTTTTAATCTTTATTTTTGAGAGAGAGAGGGCGTACGAGTGGGGGAGGAACAGAGAGAGAGGGAGACACAGAATCTAAGGCAGGCTCTGGGCCCTCAGCTGTCAGCACAGAGCCCGACGTGGGGCTCAAACTCATGAACTGCAAATTCATGACCTGAGCTGAAGTCAGACACTCAATCGACTGAGCCATCCAGGCACCCCAATCTGGCCACTTTAAAATGATTATTTGATCTATTAGTTAAGCAACTAGAAAATACTTTGGTTTTCAATACAATGTATAAGATACAGATATAGATACCAAATAACTATTTATAATTTAATTACACATTAATCAAATTGTCATGTTAGGTATAAGTAACTTAAGGTATTAAAAAATGTTCACAGGGGCACCTGGGTGGCTCAGTCGGTTGAGCATCTGACTTCGACTCAGATCATGATCTCGCAGTTCGTGGGTTCAAGCCCCGCGTCAGGTTCTGTGCTGACAGCTCAGAGCCCAGAGCCTGTTTCAGATTCTGTGTCTCCCTCTCTCTGACCCTCCCCCCACTCGTGCTCTGTCTCTGTCTCAGAAATAAATAAACATTAAAAAAATGTTCACAGGGCAGAGAAAAGTGCACACTTTCTGCTTTAAATATGCCACTGTTTCTGATTTAAGAGTTCACATTCAAATTAGTTTCCCCAAATATCTTTGCATGTGTTTTTGAATATTTTAAAAATCACTCACTGTTTTCAAAAACAATAATATCATTTAAAATTTTACTTTCCCCATGTTGTATTTAGTGTAATTTTATGACTTCATTAATTCCAACTTGTGGCTTTACCAGAAATGCTTGGTATTTCTATAACATTTCTATTTGCTTGCAATATCGTTTTGATTTCAAGCTGTGTATAAATTTTATTTGAATGCCTATAAGATGCAAGATGTTATGTTTTGGAACACAGAAGGAAGCAGTCCCTTTCTATAAGGAGAAGTCTAATCTAACCGGGGAGCAGGCGTTATGCATGGGGCCCAGGGCGGGTGGGGAGGCGAGGGACGGAGAAGACAGAGGGAGGGGAGAAAGAGACCTAACAATACAGTGTAATATATGATACTTTCAAATGACTTGTAGAGACAGTAAATGTTTTAAAAGTTCACGGGAAACAAGAAAGGATAGTCCAAGGAGAAAGGATAGGCCAGATGAGCTTCCAGAAGGAGGAGGACACAGGCTGTGTCTTAGTGGATTCTGACAGGGAATCTGTGGGGAATTGGGGATGGGGGAGTGTAGAAGGATGTTACAAGGATGTGTGGAAATGCCAAAGCTATTCAGCACTAGTCCACCCAGACTAGAGGGTTATTGCAGGCAAACAGAGAGAGTGAGGGTGGCAGAGAGAGAAACTGGTTTGAGGGAAAAATGTGGAATTGCTTTAGGCACCAAGTTAAAAGTAATCATTCAGAAAACAATGTGGAGGTATTGCAGAACTCTGAATACTAAAAATCCAAAGGCTCAATGATAAAAACTAAACATATAACATCATGGTAATTAATCAGAAAATTCACTCCACAAACATGCCAATGATCTTAAATTTTGCCACATATGCTTCATTAAAGATTGAAGAGTATTAATCTGAATCCCTTCATTTAATAACATAATTTTATTAAGTGTTTATACCTCAAAAGCTTTATCCAGAAGATTCTGCTCTCTTAGTTGGTTTCCTTTTGTGAAAAAAAGTTCAGATACGACTTTAGGGTCCTTTGGCTTCAGTTGGAGAGCTTTGTCTATAGCATCGAGTGCCTATAACAGGTTTGAAAATAAAACAGAATAAGTAGATTAGATGAAGAAAGACTAACTTAAATGATAAAATGTATACTTTTTGTCCTTATGTATTAGCTGGTGTGGTAAATGACAATCAAAACACATTCTTCACTCTCTCTGATGTTCTCACTGAGAAATAATGTGGCACTGACAAGATAATCTCCCTATACTCCAGGGTTTCCATTTATATTAGTGACAATGAAATGTCCTTGACCATTCCATAGGAAGATCATGTGATAAAGCTGAAAGGAAACAAGATCTGGCGTCATTTGTTTTGCCCTGCCTGTGTCCATCTGGACCCCTCCAATCATGGCCTCCTTTTAGGTCCTTGGTGCCAACTGTGGCCCCCTCCCACGCCCCCCCGAGCACCCACTGCCCCATCCCCTGCAGCCAGGGATCCCTTCAAAGCACAAACCTCACCATGCTGCTTTTCTCCATAAAATCCCAAAAGCTTGGGGTGCCTGGGTGGCTCAGTTGTTAAGCGTCTGACTTTGGCTCAGGACATGATCTCACAGTTCGTGAGTTTGAGTCCCACATTGGTGAGCTTGAGCCCTGCTTCAAGTGAGCTTGAGCTCCACTTCAGGTAAACACGAGCCCTTCTTCTCTTTTTCTCTCTCTGCCCCTCCTGAGATTCTCTCTCTCTCTGCCCCTTGCTCACTCCCCACCCTCTCTCTCAAAAACAAAAAACAAACAAACAAAAACAAACAAAAACAGACACAAAAACCCCAAAGCTTCTCCCAAGATAGAAACAAAACCCTTGCCCTGGTCCCACACCCTGTGGGGTATTGTCCCCAGCAACCTCTACAGCCATTATCTTACACAGTGCCCTGCTCCCTTCATGCCCATCCCTCAGACTTGTTACTTGCTGCTGCCACAGGGCCTTTGCACATACTTTATCCTGCCTAGAATGCTTTTCATTGCCCTCCTTTGTCTAACAACTCCTATTTATCATTCAGCATTCACCTTCATATCACTGCAGGGAACCTAACCTCCCAGATCACTCAGGTCCCTGATTATATGCCTGTGAGAACCATGTCACTCTTCATGACATCACTGAGCACAGCTATAATTTTGTATCTGTTTTGCGATTGCTTTTTTAATCTTCGTTTCCTCTTCTACTATAAACTCCATGAGGACAAAAGTGATTTTTTGTTTGTTTGTTTGTTTTTCTTATACCGCTTTATTCCTGGTACCTGCCACAGTGTCTGGCATATAGCAGGCATTCAATAAATATTTTGTTGAGTCAGTTCATAAGTTTACTGGCTATGTTACTTTTAAAATGGAGATAAACAATAACAGTTGCAACACAGGGTCACTGACCTATATAAGGGTGTTATAAGGACTCTATAAAAATATAATTGAAGGAACATGGAAAATGATAAAACATACAAATGACAAAGCATATAAAGTTAGTGTTTATAGAGTTAGGTGAAAACAAACTGAGATAATATCACATAAAATCTTTATTTTTTAAATATTTATTTATTTATTTTGGGGGGGGATGGAGAGAGAGAGAGAGAGAGAGAGAGAGAGAGAGAGAGGCAGAGGGAGACAGGGGGAGGGAGAATCCTAAGCAGGCTCTGAGATGTCAGCAGAGCTCAATCTAACAAACTGAAGCTCATGACCTGAGCTGAAATCGAGAGTTGCATACTTAACTGACTGAGCCATCCAGGTGCGCCTCACATAAAATCTTTAGACAAAAGATTAGTCAAGAAAATATTTCAAGGGGACATATTAGCAGTTAAGGGGATATCTGCAAAAAACATCCAGAAGATAGGCCATGCCAGCGGATGATAGTCAAGACTGCTCCGCCTTGTAAACGTGCAGACTGGAGAGTCAGTCAGGTGCACACCATCTTCCACCTGTGGATCCAAACGACTCCCGTGTCCCTCTACCTTGTCGTGGCGTTCCTGCTTGCTGTAGATTGCTGACAACAGGCGGTAGCATTCGAGGCATCCAGTCTCCTCTGACACGATGTGGTTGGTCATCTTTTCAGCTTCTTTTGTCTGACCCATTACGGCCAAAACCTGAGCCTGCAAAACCACATGACCTTGGCTTCAGAGCCAGTTTGTCATCACTTCATCAAATACAGCATCTCTGAATAGGGGCGTGTCAGAAACACTCCAGAAAAAAAAAATGTTCAGCTTCTATCTGAGATTCACAGAGGGAGCTGAAGTCCCACAGTTTACAGGTTCTAATTTTTTGTTGTTCATTTCTGTTTATTTATTTAGGAAAATAATGCATGATACGTGAATAGCAGGGACACCAAAGACATCAGTGAAATGACTTGTGACTTTTTTAAAAAGTTGACTAAATATTTTAAAAAAGAAATGATTTCTTATGGTTTCAACAGGACATTGCATTTATAACGAGTTTGATTTGTTACAAATCTAAAAAAGAGTAACAAAAATGCAAATTTCCAAATTGAAATTAAAAAATATTGTTGATACTAATTTCCTAAACTTGATAATCCTACTGTGGTTGTATTAGAGAATGTCCTTGTTCTTAGGAACTATTTGCTGAAGTACTTAGAAATAAAGGGTGTGGGATCTATAACTGTCATGTGGCTCACAAAAAAATACTATGCGTTTGCACACATACTTAAATATGTACATAGGTACATATATGGATGCATATACACAAGGCATTGATAAACAAATTCATCAAAATGCTAAAAATTGATGGAGCTGGGTGAAAGGGTGTACGGGAGCTATTTACTATTCTTGCAAATTTTTTAAGTTTGAAATCATTTCGAACCAAAAACTTAAAAAAGTTTTTAGTGTCTGTGTGTTTGGTGAATGGCTCTAACACTGGTTACATGGATAGTCAGAAAACGGATGTACTGTAGCATCCTACTTGCAGTGCTACAGTTGCAGTTCTGAGGCTTCTGACTCCAACTCTCTGCACTGCACCCTGTGTGTTCCCGCCTCATTTTCTTTAGCAATCTACTTACCAGGGCCAGGCGGAGCTCCCTTTGAGAAGGCTGGAGGGCCGCAGCTTCCCGGTAGATCTGCAGAGCTTCCTCATATCGGCCAGTGTTATAATACAGCGCTCCCAAAGGTGATAATATCTCAGCTTTGCGGGACACCTGCAGTGCGCTAAGTTTTCAGAAAGATGAAGTGACACTTCTAATAGGTACCTTTTGAAAGCTCAAAACGCAGATTTAGGGATGACAGTCCACAGTTGGAGACTCTGCTTCAACATGGTCTCTGGTTTTTTTTAATTTAATTTAATTTTATTTTATTTATTTATTTTAAAATGTTTGTTTATTTTTGAAACAGAGAAAGACAGAGAGCAAACGGGGGAGAGTCAGAGAGAGGGAGACACAGAATCTGAAACAGGCTCCAGGCTGTCAGCACAGAGCCCAATGCGGGGCTCGAACTCACGGACTGTGGGATCATGACCTGAGCCGAAGTCAGACACTTAACTGACTGAGCTACCCAGGCACCCCTGGTCTCTGGTTTTTATAATCAAGAAGACTGTTTTTAAAAAGATCATGACGCCGCCCTCTGACTATAAGAATGTCTCTAGTGACCTATCAATATGCACACTGAGCTCCAAGGATCGTTTCCATTAATGGTGATAGGCTTGTTCTGATGTATGCACAGTCTTTCCACCACATCCATTTTTGAAACTGCTATTTATGGCTTGGGCTGCAGTCCATAGCCTCAGAAAACAATGGACCGACCAAAGCAGGAATTACATTCCAACCTTGGTTTAGCACCGTGTTCTAACCAGCAGGCAGAAAAGCCATTCACGGGGACACCATTAAGGGTTTGGTTTTATTTTCTTTGGAGATGAGACTCTGTGTTGCCTGAATTGGCAAAATCTGTTAATATTCTAAAGGCATGTCTGCTTCAATTACGTAAAAATTGGAAGGGCAACTACTGACATCCTTGGGCAACTTACAAAGTGAAGAAAAGGAATTTTACCGTTTATACCATTCTTCGGCCAAACTGTTCTCGCCCAGTGACCTGTAGAGTCTCCCCAGATTCACCATAGCTACGTGATGACTTGGGCTGAGTGTGATGGCCTGCTGGTAATGGGCCACTGCCTTCTCCGGAGAGCCTGTAATCAGTGGTAGTTGGAAATAATTATACAACACACGAGGCTCTTCAATTTCTCTTCTGATGTAGATCATTCTTCTTTGTATTACTGAGTCATACCATCAATGATTCAGTGTGTAAATTAGCTTGTATTGTGACTTCATCTCCTTGCCACTGCGTAACTTTGGGCCATTTTACTATTCATTCCCACTTCCAAGAAAATTAATAGTAAAAAAGCAATGAAAACTAAAATCTATTTCTTTTATTACACGTATCATTTTAGCCAAAGTGTTTTCTGGCCATTGCCCTAGCAAGTATGATGTTTTGAGATCATCAATGATTGTTATTTATGCGAGATATTGTTGCTTCTCATTATACTAAAAAACAGAACAGGCTATTATAGAAACAAAACTGTCCTGAAACAATTTCTAAGGGTTGGTCTCAATTACTGTACTGCAACATAGTAATCGAGGCACTGCTTTAAAGAAGTATGTATCAGCCAGATCTTGAAAATCTTTTTAAAAATGATACATTCTTGTTAAATGGGATTTATATAATGGGGTTTTAATAATAATAATAATAATAATAATAATAATGATAATACCGTGTGTGTATTCAACACATTACATATTTTAAAATATTTTAATTAAATGATCTTCACAGGTATTTTTGATACTAGTTAGCTGCCTTTAGATACCATTTAGCTGTCTCTTGGGATTTAAGAGCTATTATAAAATAAACAAAAGTACTACTTTAAAGATATAAACACTAAAGTGCAAAGTGCACTTAGGAGACTTGACAGAAATCCCAGGGCAACTGAGGATGAAGACCGGAACTAGAATCAAGCCTCCGATAAGGTCCCCAAAGAAGCTTCCTAGTGAAATCTTATCTAAGTGGCTGAAAATGGAATGTTTATTACCTGCAGACATCTTAGGCATTAAACAAGATACCATGTATGTATATATACATAGGTCACTGGTAATAGGGAGAATTTCACTAGTATAAAACACATGAATACAAAGGGAGTGATGAGAAGATACACAGGGTGGCCGGTGAGATTTCTAGGGGAGTGGCATTATTTGTTGTTGAAGTAGAAGGAAGAAGGCTAAGAGGAGACCAACAGGGAGGGGGTCTCTTTGGGTTTTTAGATCTTCATGACACTTAATGTATTATTGTGTTGCTAACAAACCAGCAGGTGGCACTACAAAACAATTTTACATGCAAAAATAAGGGACGTTTCCCAGGAGTTTTGGAATGTAAATTTACATTCTATAAAAAAGTAAAGTTTTAGATATACTAGAAAATAAAAACCCTTTTGAGCATTCATACTGACAAAATAATTAAAATAGAATTTTACCGCAAGGCAGATAGTCTAATACTCAATGAGAACAAAATGGTGCTTTTGCATTAAATTCAAATATCTTTTGATTCTTTATAGGTATTCATAGCATGCCAACAGCATATAGGACACAAATCATAAAGGAAACAGAATCCCTGCTCAGTAAAGTGTTGCCTTAATAATAGGGAGTAAGTATATTTTATATAGCATCTGTCATGTAAGAGTACTCTTATCAGTTACAATAATATGGTTTCCCTAATGTATATCAAGTAAAGAATGATGGAACAATTCTGGAGGCTTTTTTATCAGATGTGGAAAAGTATTTCCCATCTGCTTGTAACTAGATTCAGAGGCAAGTTCTGCATCATTGCCGAGGAATGTTTCATCATCTTAGGTATATGAACTTGTATAAATGATACTCAAAGGACTGCTACTCATTAAATCATCAAGGCTACTTCCTGACACCTGGGGAGTTTTCCTTAGAGCTGTATGAACTGGGCAGATTATGCTGAGCTGAGCTTGAAGATTTGGAGAAATGACAGCCCCACAGTACAATGTGACTGTCAACAGTGTGAGTTTCCCACCAAGCCCAGAAGTGCATGGTACTTCTGAGACATTATTGGGGTGGTTGCCATTTTGCTTGATAGATAGTATTATCTAATCTCAATAGAACAGGTTCTCTTTAATTTTACTCACCGGTATCAACTAAGAAAACCCCATAGTTGTTGTGTAAGTCTGAGCTGTCTGGACAGTTCTTTATTCCAGCCTGATATATTTCCTCAGCTTCCTTAAATCTCTCCTTTAAAAGAGAACAAAGGAAAATAAATGAGAAAGTTAAAAGCAAACAACAATAGGGGCGCCTGGGTGGCTCAGCTGGTTAAGTGTTTGGCTCAGGTCATGATCTCAGGGTGGTGAGATTGATGGAGCCCTGTGCTGGGCTGTGCTGGGCTTGGAGCTGCTTAAGATTCTATCTCTCTCCCTCTGCCCCTCTGCCCCACTCGTGTGCGCATGCTCACTCTCTTTCTCCAAAAAAAGCCCCGAAATACAAAAACTACAACAATAAACTGAATGATTTAAATGGAAAAGATAGAAACTAATTTACTGAGGATCTTGTATGCAATAGGCCAATAGGCACTGAGATCAAACACCGTGTACTTTTAATTGAAGTCAGTGCAATGGCACAAATTCCTACAATTCATATTTATATTTAGTTTCTTTAGGGCAAACAAGCCTACGTTTACTAAGAAGGGACATCTGAAAGGATTTGCCCTACAACTGGAAAAAGCCTCAAATGGTTGTTTGAATGGGATGCCCTCCGCGCCCAGTAACTCTCTGTTTGAAAATGAGGGCTAGGTCCATACAGGAGTTTCTTCAGAGGTGACAATGTGACTGGGAGCAGGGACGCCTGCAACGTTTGTCTTACAGCTGCATTGCGTATCAAGCACTCCCTTTACCTACACTGTATGGTTTATTGGCGGAGGTTTTTGAGGAAAGGGGAGGGAGGCTGATGCAGGTTACAGAGGGCTTTGCCTTGACCTTTGTTTACTCAAAATATTTCGATAGCCCACCCAACTGTTCCTTCCCTCCTTTATTCAACCTGTGTGTTCCACCTCAGAGCCACACCCTCCAATGGGAATACAGGTCTTCTCGAAGGCATACCTCCAACTCCTATCCTTGTGATTAGGCCCCGCTCAACTACTGCATCTTCAATGGGTCATTTGCTAACTGTCCTGGTCTTCTTCCAAAGATTCACTTTAGCACACTAACAATTCTGAATTAGCTTTTAGGAACATTGTTCACCACCAGCCGAGATTGTCACGTCACGCTTCCTTTTACAGTATCAGAAGGTAAAACCTACTTAATGAATCAAAGCTACCCAGGTTCTAACAATTACTCACAAGTGAACACTTTCATGGTTCCCTGGTCCTGCTGGGAAGGTCAGGTAAAAGGAAAAGATGTGGCATAAAGCACATAGCAACTGTTCCTTTACTATGCTCTGAGAGTGGACGTTTTCCACAATTTTATCGCAAGTTACCCCTACTAAGCATTCATCCAGACACATGAAAAGGGAATGTACAGCACTAATTTCCTCAGATGTGACACCTTTGGCTTGTGAATAAAAATGCACCGGGTGTTGAACAATAAACCAAGGAGCCTAAATTTGATTTGACCCAGAAAGATAGACATTTGACCCTCTGTGGAATGACTACGGCCATCTCTTTGAATCCACACATTTAAGTACCATTTAGGAAACAAGACGTGGTTTGGATTTGGCAAATTTCACTTATTTGAATTACAAATCCACAGCCCAGCAAAAATTGAGATCTATGTTGCTAAAAAGTATATGCATTTTTTAAAAAAGCATATGTATTTTTGATTGCCAAACAACAAACTGTCAGACTTAAAAAAAAATAAAGATGAATGAAAATCCCCAAATCATCTTTCAATCTATTAAAGAGAAGAAAATTTTTATGAAGATATCATCCAGGGGCACCTGGGTGGCTCAGTCGTTTGAGCATCTGACTCCTGGTTCTGGCTCAGGTCATGATCTCTCAGTTTTGTGAATTCAAGCCCTGCGTCTGGCTCTGCACCGTTAGCACAGAGCCTGCTTGGGATTCTCTTTCTCTCCATCTCTCTCTGCCCCTCCCCTGCTCACACTGTCTCTGTCTCTCTCAAAGTAAATAAATAAAGTTAAAAAAAAGAGAGAAGATATCATCCATTGAAGGACCAACAAATTTGTGTGTGGGTGTGCGTGTGTGTGTCTTTAGACATAGGCAGAACACAAATTATCTAAGCCTCTGATCAAGTTAATAGCTACAGAGTACTATTGCAAACGTATTCGTTTATTCATTCATTCAAGACAAATTTACCGCAATGGCTGTAGAGAGCATGGTATAATGATTAGGGATCGGGCTTTCAGTGTTTCACTATACGGATTGGAATCCCAGACCCACCATTTACTTATCTATGTGACCTTACTTCCCCTCTACGTGCCCAGTTGTAACATAGGGATACCAGTAGTACCTATCTCATAGGGTTGTTGTGACAATTAAATGGATTAAAACATGTTAAGTATGTAGAACAATGCGTAGCACATAGCACCTTGTCACGATAGGATATGTCATGTCACATCCTTATCATTACCACTCCTTAGTGCTGGCATTGCTACGTGTATCACTGGGAGACAGATGCCAAAAACACGCAGATGAATAAAACAAAATCCCTCTGTTTTAGGAGCTCAAAGATGAGTGAACTATCAAATACAACCCAATGAGAGCAGTGTTTTGAAATGATTAAATACAGCTGCTCTTGAGCTCAGGTGTGCTAGAGTTGTCATTGAGGCCACATGGAGCGTCATGGCCCTGTCCAAGTGGCATCTTAGCCAAGAGTTTCAAGTTCCTTTCCTATCAAATATGAAAAATAATAGCTTAGGTGTTTTCCTTTTAACTTTTCTTAATCATCTTCTGAAACAGAGGTCAATAAACATCTAATATCCTGGAGGCAACCAGAGAAAGAATACGCTGGCTAATCCAAACCTGAGTAATCAGCTCCTGAAAATCTCAAGTTTCCTGTGTTAGCATTCAACTAGTGAGACTGTTTGACTGTAATGCTAATTTTGTGTTAAAGGATCAAATTTTGTATATCACATGGTACTTTTAAAACACACTAACATAGTCATGATAAAATCAAAATTTAAAAAATCCCACCCAATTATTAAAAATACAATGGATGAGGGGCCCCTGGGTGGCTCAGTCAGTTGAGCATCCGACTCTTGATTTTGGGTCAGGTCATGATCTCACAGTAGTAAGACTGAGACCTATGTTGGGCTCTGCGCTGAGCACTGAGCCTCTTGGGATTCTCTCTCCCCGTCTCCTGCGCCCCTCCACCCCCCTCAAAAAATAAGGTGGGTGAGATTGTCAGCAGAGGAGATAAAAGAATATTAGAGCTGGAAACAATATTAAAAACAGTAACTCACCACCATTTTTAACTAATGAAGAAACCTGGCTGCAAAGTGGTTAAGAGACTTGCCCCAAATCTCATAGCTACACGGGGACAGAGAACAGAATTTAGGTTTTCAGTGGACACACAGGGAATGGGTGAATCCTGAATAAAAGCAGTATTTCTGGAAATAATGGTGTCTCTGGCATCAACAGAAACAATTACACTTTTGGATATCCATCCCCTCAACAAATATTTTGTGAGCACCACACACATGCCAAGCATACAGTGGAGATAGAAGAGTGAACAAGACAGACGATCCTGCCATGGCAGTTGAGTGGGATTCAGATAGGAAGAAGACATTGCAATGTACCGTGACAGCATCAGGGGAGGAGAAGCACAAGGTACTCGAGGCAACCAGAAGTGACATGACATCCAGACTTGAGATGAGATAGATTCTCTACACCTGTCATGATCCAAATACCCGAGAATGCTGGTTACCATTAACTCCAGCAGCTGCATCACATAAAAATGTGTTTGAAAAATATCCCTGGCTACTTCAGATCTTAGAGCCATCACTGTATAACTAAACTGTGGGAGAGCTGAAAGGTGTGTTTCCTAAAAAGAATACAACTGATGTCTTCACATTCTAACTTGCCGAAGTCAAATACAACATTCAACAACAGTTTTCAAGTACAATTACTCCTTTACCTGATTTAATTTTGCTTTTTCCCACATTCTTGCTACTCTGAAATAGCCAGAGAGATCACCTTTTTCATCTAAAACTTCTCTTATTTGGGGGTTTATGAGCTGGGTTTCCTCTAGAAATGCAATTTTCAAAGTCCAAAGAAGTAATGGGACTTAAAACACCATGCGTGTCAAGGGCAAGTGATCACATCCCTGTGCCTCCGGGAACCCAAGGGCTATCTCAAGACTCTGGGTCTATGAATAATGTCTTCAATATCTGTCTTTTCCTTTCGCTTGACTGTAAATTTCAAGGAATGATTAACTCCACTTATTAAAAAACAAAAAGGAACCACCACCGTGGGAGAAAAATACCTTCTAGGTGTTTATTTAAAATAAATTCCACCTTCTCTGGAAGGGCAATGCATTTATCTTGACAAGTAGTAGTACTGAATCCCTGAAGCTCTATTTCAAGCACTCACTTTTCATTTACCTCATCTGGCTAGATGTCCTGACCTAAGCTAATCATTCCTAGTCTCTACTGACTTGTGAGATTCAGAGGAAATGAATATAAGCTATTTATAGGACAACTTTAATTAAAAATGCTTGTGACCAGAGAATGGCTCTGACAAATAATACTGTCTGCTTTACACCAGAGTCCCCAAGAACCGCTGCCTCAGCATGAAATCACCTTTGAGGGTGATGGTTAAAATGGGGAGCATGCAAGCATGGGCTCCTCTCCAAGGCTGAAGCATTTTCAGGACTGTGGAAATAAAATGGGCCTTGGGGGAGAAATAAAACATAGTCAACATCTCCACTTCTTACATGCTGTAATTACCCAACACAACACGCTTTTTACCTCAAGGAAAGGAAAGTGAAGAGTAGATCTTTGGAAAAGGCACCTTGACTGTAATTTACTCTCTTGGGTCAACCGATGTGTTTGGAAAACTTCTTACAGTTGAAGTTGCAGCAGCCAGGAGGACAAATGGACATGGGCTTAATGCAGCAGTCCTCAAACTTCTTGGTTTTGTGGATACTTTTATACTCTAAAAATTACTGAGGACCCCCAAAGAGCTTTGTTTATGTGGGCTACATCTGTCAATATTTACCACAACAGACATAAAGCTGAGAAATTTTAAAAATATTTACTAGTTGATTTAAAATATAATAAACTAAAACATAACACATTTGTATGACAATAAAAAATATTTTTCCACCGCAAAAAAAAAATACTGGCATTATTTCATGTTTTTGCAAATCTCTTTAATGTTTGGCTTAATAGAAGACAGCTGGATTCCCATATCTACTTTTGTGCGAATCTATTTTTCATGGGTGCGTGTGTGCTAATCTATTTTTATGTTTTTAGTTGAAGTATGGGAAGAAACGTTGGTCTCACACAGATATTTAATTGGAAAATGGGAGAATATTTTAATAGTCTTTCCATAATTATAAATATGTCATGTATCCTCTAAAAAAATACTGTACACTCACAAAAGAATGAGAGTAAAAAAGGCAAATGACTTGTCAGTAGTATTGTGAAAACTGCATTGACCTTCTTGGACCTCAAGTGTCCCCAGTCAACACTTTGTGAACAGCTGGCTTAATGAATGGCCTGTAACGTGCACTTCCTGTGCGGAAGGTGTAAGATGTGGTATTCCAAAGTGGTGAAGGACCTACAGGGAGGAGATGGAAAGTTGTGCTAATGCCCTGACATCATGGTCATGCATCTGAATTGTTTTCTGGAAGTATTTTTATGAACACACAGAGCCATA
Source organism: Acinonyx jubatus (assembly GCF_027475565.1). Classification (NCBI taxonomy): domain Eukaryota; kingdom Metazoa; phylum Chordata; class Mammalia; order Carnivora; family Felidae; genus Acinonyx; species Acinonyx jubatus. The sequence goes on from NC_069387.1 coordinate 61,270,751, forward strand.
AGGTTATTTCCCCTTTAGTCCAATGCCTTTATTTACTATGACAAACTTGGTAAGTTCAGGATCAATGGATGTTTAAACTCATGTCTCTAAGAAACTCTTCAAGACATAGGAGCTCAAAACACACAGCAGAGGTTGCCTGCTTTCTCACCCTCTCCTTTGCTTTTATTTTCTTTATAAAACAGTTCTTCCACCCATCAGTCATCAGCATGGACATTCATGAGAAACGAGCTGCCAATATTTGATGTCTAATTCTCTTTCTCATCCAACTAAAATGAAAATTAACTTGGCATTTCTCCTTACCAAGGAAATGTCAGGTATTTCTTAATCTTGAATTTTTTTTTTATCACCCAGCAGACTGTGATCAACACCACTCTGTAACAATTTAAGTATGCAAGAAGTAATCACTTTAAAGAGGAAATGCTAAGAATTGTTAAATACAAGCTAAAAGTACGACAAGAGTAAGCAACCACAGGTGTAAAACACTGTCAGGAGACCAGGAAAAAAAGGGGTGGGGGGAGCCCACATTTGCAGAGAATTGCAGTTCCCTCCATCTGCAAACTCTTCTCACACTATTTTGTACTTATTCTCTGTAGGCACACAATTTTCTATTAAAAGAAGAGATACCACTTTTCTTCACCCCAGAGCTGTCACACGGTCTACTTCCTCTAGCCAGAAAGTTTTTCATATTCATTTTTACCTTGTTGATATCTAAAAGTTCTTTAGGAATCAGATTAAATGTCACTTTTTGGCCACTGCCCCTGTTCTCCATATGTTCCTTCCCACATTAGGTTAGGTCCCTAGAATATTCTCAATGGTACTTTCTCTTTGCACATTTGTTGTAATTGTGTTAGATATTGGATATGGATATGGGACTGTAATTCTTTGCTTAGGGATAGCCTTCCTAATATACTCTTAAGTTCCATGAGGATAAGGCCCACACCTGATTAGCTCAACAATCCTAATGCTGGGGCACCTGAGTGGCTCGGTTAGTTAAACATTCAACTCCGGCTCAGGTCATGATCTAGCGGTTCGTGAATTCAAGCCCCAAGTCTGGCTCTGTGCTGATAGCTCAGAGCCCAGAGCCTGCTTCAGATTCTGTGTCTCCCGATCTCTCTGCCCCTCCCCTACTTGTGCTCTGTCTCTCTCTCTCTCTCAAAAAAAATGAATAAACATTAACAAAAAAAAAATCCTAATGCTTAGTGGTACCTGTGCTGAATAATTAAATCAATAAATTATTAAGGTAGGGTCTAGTTCAAGTTGATTTGGCCACAATATATGTGGCTGAATCTACCCAAAGGATGGCAGGAGACTTTTCACTCTTGGTCTATATTCCTAACTTATATTTTATTGCTCCAATTTCTTTTCATTCCTATATCATGTGAAGTCATATCCCAAAATACATAAAAGAAAAATATTTTAAGTGTTATGAAATTAATTAATTGAGTTTCTCAAGAGGCTATAAACCTGAGGCTAGCAACAATTTATAGTAGGTCAGGGTCATAAGCAGTGTTAATTTTTTTTCCTTTACTGATAGTGTAATGCAAGCTATATAATCTATTGCAAGAGTAGGCTGGTTAAAAATGATGGTGGGCTTATAAATGCTTACAATCCTATCTGTGAAGCTGGAGTACAGCCAGCTCTGAGTGTTAATGGAGAACCAGGAGAGAACAGTAAGCCCGAGACCACCTTGACTTCGAATCTAAGAGTTTATTTTCTGTTCTCAGTCTTCTTGACTTCTTTGCTGCAGTAGACAAACAGGCATATCAGTTTTTTTTTTCTGGATTTTTTTTTTTAATGTATCTACATCTATGACAACTCACCCTCCTGGCTTTCCTCTATCACTTCTCTCTTTCCTTTCCACTCCCTCCACACTCTACCTCATTGACCCTACCCATTACCATGGTCCAATCATGGGACCTCGGTGTCATACAGTGCAAGAGCAGTGCCAATGAGTCAAAAGACCAGGCTTTAGTCCTGGTCCTGACACTAGTTATTTGTCCGACCTTGAGAGGCACTTAATTCTGTGAACTTCATATTTCTCTCTGTAAAATAATCAGGTTAAAAAATTATTTAAGTTATCCACCCCACCTCCAACACACACACACTATTCTTCATTTTCCCCTCAGAGAAATTACCTACTCATAATATGGTTCCATTAATTTGAAGTCCTAAGTCCATCTTCCCAGTCCTAATCTTTCTCACTGCCATCTGCCCACATGCTATTTCCACTTAAATGTTCCACTAACATTCAACACTTAAAGGCTGGATACTGCGGGCAGCAGAGAATACTGGTATCACTCTTTCAGAAAGCAAATTAGTAATGTATCTCAAGAACAATGTAGTAAGGTATCTCACTGAAATATGTTGATACTCTTTGATGTGAGAATTCCACTTTTAGGAATCTATCATTAGAAATGACTCAAAATATTGTTTTGGAAAAGCCATAAGAAAGGAAAAGTTTGGGGTGTCTGGGTGGCTTGGTCGGTTAAGCATCTGACTCTTGATTTCCACTAGATCATGATCTCACAGTTCATGGGTTCAAGCTCCACATTGGGCTCTGTGCTGACAGAACAGAGACTGCTTGGGATTCTCTCTCTCCCTCTCAATTGCCCCTCCCCTCTCTCTCTCTCTGCCCCTCCCCTCTTCACTCTTTCTCTCAAAATAAATAAATCAACTTAAAAACAATTAAAAAAAAAAAAGAAAGGAAAAGCACACTGCCACACACATACACAGAACCCAAGTGTACAAAAGTTGGGCTAATTTATTATGTAAATTAGAATATATCATTTTGATAACTAGTAAGTAGCCATTAAAATGGAATTTATGGACCTAAATGTAAGACAGGAAGCCATCAAAATCCTTGAGGAGATAGCAGGCAAAAACCTCTTTGACCTTGGCCACAGCAACTTCTTACTCAACACATCTCCGGAGGCAAGGGAAACAAAAGCAAAAATGAACTACTGGGACCTCATCAAAATAAAAAGCTTTTGCACAGTGAAGGAAGCCATCAGCAAAACTAAATGGCAACCAACGGAATGGGAGAAGATAGTTGCAAACGCCATATCAGATAAAGGGTTAGTATCAAAAATCTACAAAGAACTTACCAAACTCAACACCCAAAAAACAAATAATCCAGTGAGGAAATGGGCAAAAGACATGAATAGACCCTTCTCCAAAGAAGACATCCAGATGGCCAACCGACACATGAAAAAATGCTCAACATCACTCATCAACAATGAGATACCACCTTACACCTGTCAGAATGGCTAACATTAACAACTCAGGCAACAACAGATGTTGGTGAGGATGTGGAAAAGAGAGGATCTCTTTTGCACTGCTAGTGGGAATGAAAACTGGTGGAGCCACTCTGGACAACAGTATGAGGTTCCTCAAAAAATTAAAAATAGAACTACCCTATGACCCAGCAATTGCACTACTAGGCATTTATCCAAGGGATACAGGTGTGCTGTTTTGAAGGGGCACATGCAACCGAATGTTTATAGCAGCACTCTCAACAATAGCCAAATTATGGAAAGAGCTCAAATGTCCATTGATGGATGAATGGATAAAGAAGATGTGGTATATATATACAATGGAGTATTACTTGGCAATCAAAAAGAATGAAATCTTGCTTTTGCAACTATGTAGATGGAACTATAGGGTATTATGCTAAGTGAAATTAGAGAAAGATGAATATCATATGACTTCACTCATATGAGGACTTTAAGATACAAAACAGATGAACATAAGGGAAAGTGAAGCAAAAATAATATAAAAAAAGGGAGAGGGATAAAACAAAAGAGCCTCTTAAATATGGAGATCAAACAAGAGGGTTACTGGAGGGGTTGAGGGAGGGGGGATGGTTAAATGGGCAAGGGGCATTAAGGAATCTACTCCTGAAATCACTGTTGCACTATCTGCTACCTTGGATGTAAATTAAAAAAAAAATAAATAGAAAAGAGTTGCATGCTTAACTGACTAAGCAACCCAGGTGCCCCCTTTGCCATTCTTTTTAAAAACAGAATAAAATTCATTTTATCTTGCAATCACCAGATGAGTCCAGCAGACTATTTTATAAATTTAAAATACATTATGGGATTTTGGTGATCTTATTTTTCCTGTGTCTTGAAAGCTTGCTATTTGCAAGGTGTTCCACCCTTACAAATTACCCTAAGATTATTTCATTATTACTAAACAATTATTCCCAACTTTGCATGAAGGAAAAAAAAAGACTAAAATAAAAGAACAGAAGAATGGTGGGATCACCTAGAGAAGGATAATTTAATATTGAAATACACTGGGGGCTCCTGGGTGGTTCGTTCAGTTTAAGCGTCCAACTCTTGGTTTCGGCTCAGGTCATGATCTCACCATTCATGGGTTCAAGCCACACATCAGGCTCTGCACTAATGGCACAGAACCTGCTTGGGATTCTCTCTCCCCACCTCTCTCTGCCCCTCCAGCACGCTCTCTCTCAAAATAAATAAATAAACTTAAAAAAATTTAAAAACGTTAAAAAAATGGTATTTATGAAGGCCATGAATATGTATGATATGCACAATTTAATGGCAAGTGAAAAGGATAGGATACAAATTACTTGTGAATGTATGAAAACAAAATATTTATATTGCAAGACTTGCAGGGTATTAAAAAATAATAATATTTGTTGTTTCCAGATATTATATTAATGAAAGGTATATTTTATTGTCTCTGACTTTTCCCCACTTTTCATTTTACATTTTCATATTACTTGTGTAATAGAAAAGGAATGTGGAAGCTGACCTCTTTTCCTCCTTTCCTAAATTCTCCCTTCTCCTTGGCTTCCCCATGGCGTTCAGTGACCATGTGTCTTCTCAGTCCTTAAGGTGCTCTGCCCTGGAATTTTTAATTTTCTATTTTCTTTTCCTTTCAGCCTTCACCTACAAACAGTTCTTAAACACAAAGGGATTCTTTTTCCACAATAATGTCTGTCCATTCCCACACTTTGTTCCAGAAACGAGGCTCTCAACTACTCACACCGCATGGCATTTAAAAGCCTCCTCACAATATCCCACATATTTCCACATATTTTCTTCCTCTCCTGTTTTATAACCGTTTGCTTAGACTCTTGCCTTTGCTTCTTATTATCTATCAATGTCAAATTTGGGCTCCACTGTGGGCCTTAAAAGGCTCCAGCATGTAATATCTTTTCGACTTATTAACCCATTTTTCAAATTTCCCTTTCTCGATTTCTCTACCGTGCCCCAACAGAATTACTTGTTGCCTTCAGGTTCCAACAGAGCAAGGAATACAATGTTAGTCTCAGATAAATCCCAGAAGGGATTATCACCCTCACAGTTTTACCAGCAGTGAGGATGGGAAGAGGTGTCAACAGACAGCCGCATGCATAGAGTAAGAGCAACAAGGCAAATGACACTTGTGTTTTTTTTGTTTTTGTTTTTTTAATAGACTCACAACCTTCAATCAGGGGAAGGGTTTCAGCAGGTTTCTGACACAGTGTCTCACAACATCCAAGTAGATAAGACGAGGTGAGCTAGATGCTAATATGATTTGATCAGTTAATCAAAAATTAAATAACTGTACCTAAAGAGTCTTGGGTAAAATAGAGGTCAACGTGGAGAGAAGATCCTACAAACACAATGTAGGGCTTTCTAACCTGCTACTCATCTCTGCAGCATTTTTTTTAAACCAAATACGTAAATGAGTAGATAGAAACTATTCTTAGTTAATTCGCCAAGTAAAATATCTGGAAAGGGTAGTTAATACAAAGAATGTCAGAAAAAAGGACTAAAAAGTCCTAGAACACCTGAAATTTCCAGGCTGATAATAAAGAGGTTGAAATTAAGTACAGATAAAGATGAATCCTCTTATCCAGGCTGTAAAAACATGCCTGCAAAATGGGTGAGACCTGGATTAACAAGTGTTCACATTGTTTAGAAATTTCAGTTGACTATCACTCATCACCAGGGAAATACAAATCAAAGCGACACTGAGATACCACCTCACACCAGTCAGAGTGGCTAAAATGAACAAATCAGGAAACTACAGATGCTGGCGAGAATGTGGAGAAATGGGAACCCTCCTGCACCGTTGGTGGGAATGCAAACTGGTGCAGCCGCTCTGGAAACAGTGTGGAGGTTCCTCAAAAAATTAAAAATAGACCTACCCTACGACCCAGCAATAGCACTACTAGGAATTTATCCAAAGGATACAGGAGTGCTGATGCATAGGGGCACATGTATCCCAATGTTTATAGCAGCGCTTTCAACAATAGTCAAATTATGGAAAGAGCCTAAATGTCCGTCAACTGATGAATGGATAAAGATGTGGTTTATGTATACAATGGAATACTACTTGGCAACTAAAAAGAATGAAATCTTGCCATTTGCAGCAACGTGGATGGAACTGGAGAGTATTATGCTACGTGAAATAAGTCAGAGAAAGAAAGATATCATATGTTTTCACTCATATGTGGAACTTGAGAAACTTAAGACCATGAGGGATGGGAAGGGGAGAAAAATAGTTACAGAGAGGGAGGGAGGCAAACCATAAAAGACTCTTAAATGCAGAGAACAAACGGAGGGAGCAGCGGAGAGGGGAAAATGGGTGATGGGCACTGAGGAGGGCACTTGTTGGGATGAACACTGGGTGTTGTATATAAGTGAAGAATCATGGGAATTTACCACTGAAACCAAGAGCACACTGTATACACTGTATGCTAGCCAACTTGACAATAAATTATATTGAAAAAAGAAAAAAAAAAGAAAAAGAAATTTCCGTTGACTGTATCTCCCATGTGAGCCAAAGCATCATGTGGATGCCAGATAGCCAGTATCATTCGTTTTAGGGCATCATTTATTAGACACAAGGGATGTCAAGCCAGGGAAGCATTTCTATTCCACCCTGACCTTGCTGAACTACAGTTCAATATGAGAAGTATACTGTCATAGAGAAAATGGACAGTCCAGAGGCTATGCAAAGCAACATGACCAGAAGCAAAGAATTTGGAAACCAGGGTAAAAGAGAAACAAGGTGAAAGAAACAAGGTTAGCTTTGAAAGTGATAATTAGAGAAGTGATAACATAGCTGTGTTCTTCAGCTATGTGCAACAAGCTCTCTGTTAGAATGAGCTCAAAGGGAGCATATTATAGGATGACTGACTTTAGCTCAGCGTAGGAAACCATTTTCTATCAATAGATTGGCCCACGACCATAGTATGCATGGGCCATGCATGTGTCCAGGTGACACTGGAAGGTAACCTGTTAAGTGAAGGGATGGTTTCACAAGTGTGTTACAGAGTGACCAAGGTTTGTGGTCACTGCTTTGATATACTCTGGGAGTCTGAAATGCTCAAAAGTTATTAAGTAAGGTTGTGCCACCAAGAAATGAATTCATTTGCTACTGAAGAATGTTAAGCTGGTGGATTTTTCTCTACCAGTTTCTCTGTGCCTTGCTTGTGCCTCTGAAGCCTCCTTTTATTACTAAAGAATTCAAAACATGAAGACAAAATGTTGAAAGTCAGAGAGGGAAGGCAATCCTGAGTTATGCCCAACAGCTGTTCTCTTTGATGTTAAAATCAATTGCCCAAAGGAGCAAAGAGAAAACCTTCCAATCTTTCAACTACATTCTTAGATCTCATAGCATTTTACATTTGAACTTCGAGTAAGAAAGCCTGGCAAAAGATGTGACCCTTGTATGGAAGAAAATATGATGATTGCAGTTTGTTCTTCTTAAAAATTGTTCATAACTTCAACTATGTGACACGCAATGACTTTACTTCAATTTATCACTGTGGTTCACGAAAATGAAATATCCCATAACTGAATTTAAATAAGGCATCTGATACTTCTTAAACATAACAGAGGAAAATGTATATTTCTTGTCCTTTTCAAACTTCCACTTTCTATAAAATGTGTTAGTTAATAGCAAGACCCTGCAGAAGGGACTGCAGGAAATTTCAAGGTCACATTTTTAGAAGAATAGCTTTTCATCAACTTGGAGCTCATCGATTTAGAAAGAAAACACAAGTGAAGCTTACAGATATTGATTAAGGCAAATCACTTTTCACAGTATTAACATATTAATGCTGTATTTGTATAGAAACAATAGTACTAATTACAGTGGAACCACAGAGTATTCATTAAAAAATGCCTTAGCACTAAGGGCATTGAGAGTACACGTATACTGCTGAGCACTGAGTAATGTATAGCATTATTCAATCACTATATTGTGCACCCGAAGCTAACGTAACAGTGTATGTTAATTGTACTCGAATAAAAAAATGGTAAAGAACAATTCTAACGACTTGCCAAGTGAAATATCTAGAAAGGGTAGTTAATACGAAGAATGTCAGAAAAAAGGACTAAAAATCACTTAGTTGATGTTAAAGAAGATTAATTTCAGGCACTCAAAATGTTAATGCCATAGATGCAGTAAAGATCATCTAGAATATTTATCAATTTTCATATTTGGAAACTGGGGCCCAGAGAGGTAAAGTACTCCTCACCCAAGTCTGTGTAGTTGGTTAACTATGGAGTAAGGTCTAGAACTAGGTCTCTTAGTCCTCTGTCAATTGCTCTTAGTATCACACTACAGAGTAACTGAATCCCAAAGTAAATCAAGTGAAGACACACTGAATGACTGCATTACACAGTAAACTATCCTAAGCCCTGGAAAAGAAATAGGTATCTAAAGAAGATGCTGCTTTTCTTAAAATAACTTACGGTCTTGTGAAGAAAATAAACCTGAAAAATTGCTTAGATTATAGTTCAAGATATTAACTCAAGAAATAAAAATATGTGATTGGTTTGCATGTTGGTATGTGTTCCCATTAACATTATAGGAGCCCCGAGGAGGGGTGCCTGGGTGACTCAGTCAGTTAAGCATCTGACTCTTCGTTTCAGTTTAGGTCATGATCTCACGGCTTGTGGGAATTGAGCCCCAAGTTAGGCTCTGTGCTGACAGTGCGGATCCCTGCTTGGGATTCTCTCTCTCCCTCCCTCTCTGCCCTTCCCCAACTTGTGTGCGCGCTCTCTCTCTCTCTCTCTCTCAAAATAAATAAATAAACATTTTTTTTAAAAAAGGAGCTCTGAGGAAACATGACTCCCCACGAGAAGGGGAGGTGGAGAAATTTCGGAGGAAGATGTGGGAGTTGAATTGGATCTTGAAAACTCGGCAGGATTTATAGGGGATAAAGAAAAGACGGCATTTTAAGAAGACAGAAGTATATGAATATATACAAGTTCTACTCATATCTGTAAAAAACTCCCCCCAAAACAACATACTGTGTTATCACTGGTCTTAGGTAAATGACAATATAATTTATCTTACTTAAGTATAATTACTTACTTTAAGCATAATTTTCATCAAGAAGGAACAGTTAAATGTTTATTATCTGTCCTGGTGAGTTGGGGAAAAAAAAGATATGAAGTGGGCACTATTGGTGGAATGCTTTATTTACAGTTGACCCTTGAACAACATAGGTATGAACAGTGTGGGTCTGCTTATACGTGGATTTTTTTTGATAAATATAGCACAGTGCCGTGTTTTTTCCTTATGATTTTCTTAATAACATTTTCTTTTCCCTAGCTTACTTTGTTATAAGAATACAGTATATAATACATATAATATACAAAATATATGTAATCAACTATTTATGTTATTGGTAAGGCTTCCAGTCAACAATAGGCTTTTAGTAGTTAAGTTTTGGGGGAGTCAGTATGTGGATTTTCAACTGTGCAGGTGGTCAGTGCCCCTAACCCCCTCATTGTTCGAGAGTCAACTGTATTTACTTACTTATACCTCATTATTCCACGAAGAAATTGAGGTAGCTTTTAAAAATTGAAAACATCCAAGAAAAATAATAAAAAATAAAAATTGAAAACAAAAACTGAATAAAATAAATTAAGGAAAATGATAAACCCGGGAGTAAAAGCAGCACATAGAGAAGAGCAGAATATACAGTCTAGATGGTTGTTAGAGGATGGGGAAAGGGGGATGGAAATACACTTGACCCTTTTCAGAATTTCCAAGATTTTTTCCTGCATTAGATTAAAAATAAAGCAAAAAGCTTGTAACTCAGGAGAAGCTGAGCCTTTCCTAACAGTGAGATGAGAGAAATTTCTCCTGAGTCCTCATAAAGAAGCCACTGAATGATGCAGCAGGTGCTGTCCTCACCCCCACCCCTGACTCTATGGTTACAAAGAATAATTTCTCACAGTGGTCCTCATACTATCGCTCCGTGTAGGACAAAATCATCACATATAGGTATGATCAATTGCAAAACAGTGTGGCCCACAGGCTTAGTTCTACTGTAATGTAAGAATAAAATTTAGGCTATATACTGGATTGGAGGGACCATATGCTCTCCAGTTCATATGGATTCATTTATTCACTCAAAATTTATTGATTGCATATAACGTGACAGACACTGGGAAACAGCCATGAATGGAAGAGATGGTCATTCTCATGAGTTAAATATTCTAGTGGCGGGGGAAGGATCATAGACAAACATATGTTAGATGGTGATAAACACTTTTGGGAAACATAAGGCAGGGCAAGGTGAAAGAGAACATGGTGGTCAGTCAGGGTGAGGTTGCTAGTTAAGAAGGATGGTAACGTTGCAGAGAAACCAGCATGACGTGAGGAAGGATACCCTAAGATGTCTGAGAGAAAACTTGCAGACAAAGGAAACAGTGCAGAGGCTCCAATAGAGAAGCATGCTTGGCATGTGTGAGTAACTGCCAGACACCCAGCCAGACAGGGTGGGGCGGGGGGAGGGAGGGGAGGATAAAGGTCTTCTTATGAAAATGAACGAGCCAGGATGAGGTGAGAAAAAGGGATGAAGACAGTCAGTCTTTGCTTCAGAAGGTTCCCACAGTGTCCAAGGGTCCCTGGGTGGCTCAGTTGGTTAAGCAGAAAGTTCCCACATTGTCTGCTTCAACACAAGCCAAAGGTAGCTGAGGACCGCCAGTGTATAACAGAATGCAATCATCATCACATCAGCTTGACCACTATGCTAAAACATGCATTGAAATCACCCACCACAGACCTGAGCTTCTGTCTAAAGCCCACCTACACTATACAGAGAATATTAGAGCATGAAAACTAGTCTTATCATTTCTGACACTTAAATATCCACAGAAAGTTCTAAATTTGCTTTGGATGTTTGTTGAAACATCCAAAATTTTTTCAATGCAAATTGCACATCTATGTAACTGATATCAAATCATGTATCAGTATCAAATCATTCATTACATTTCAGCCAACTGAATGCTGCAGGGCATCTTTTGCAGGTGTTGACTTTGATTTTAAAGACAATCTGGCCAATTGTGTGATAGCAGAATCCACTGTCTATTGAGGGCACTTATGTGTGTCAACAAAACTGCATCATCAATTTAGAGAAGACAGTTTATGCTTGTTTCCCCTTAGCAGGGGGCATGCATCCAGAACACTGAAAAATAGTATCCAATCATTTAGACACAAGTGAAGAGAGAAGGGGAATAAGAATATCTCTGTATACCATGAGAAATGTTACCTCTTCAGAGCCTGTTCTATAAGCCTCTGCAATCTTTTAACACAGGATCTATTATCAGTAATTGGTTCCACATTGAGTTTGGAGATCTGACTCCATTAGCAAGTCCCCAGAAAAATATAAGAAATAGCAATAAAACTAGCAAATACCGTGTATTATTCTTGAGAGATTTTGCCCCAAAGTGATATAGAATACATGAATGACCTCTATTGACCTCTACTCTTTGTCTAAAGGCTACCTTCAGTACACAGAGAGTATTGGGGTAAGAAGCCAGGCTTATAATTTCTGTCAAGAAGAAAACAGACATAGAAATTAGTTGCTCAATATGGGGTTACAAACTGACTCATTGGTACCAAAATCTGGGTAATATTAATTTATATATTCAACAGCAAAAACTTTTAAGTTTTTTTTTTTTTTTTTTGAGAGACAGAGAGAGGGCAAGTGGGGGAGTGGCAGAGAAAGGGAGAAACAGAGAATCCTAAGCAGGCTCCATGCTGTCAGCACAGAGTCCGATGTGGGGCTCAAACTCATGAACTGTGACATCGTGACTGGAACTGAAATCAAGAGTCAGACACATAACTGACTGAGTCACCCAGGTACTCCTCAACAATAAACTTTTTAAAAAAATATGTGAAGTTCAAAGGAAACAATTACCTGCTCGGCCAGCAATGAAGCTAAGCTTGAATATGCATCTGCAAACTCTGGACCGTATTTAATGGAGTCCTTCAATAAGGTGATAGCCTCTTCTTTTTTCTCCTGGGACCTGGAGGTCATAAAGAGGGACAAAACAGCATCTTTTAATAACACTGTGTTTAAATCCTCTGATTAGATGTAAAATCTCATTTCTTTTAGCAAAGATTACTGATTCCCTCTGGATTACATTGCAAATGAATTAAACTAGATTGTCTCAAGGTACTAACAGTTTCTGTCTCTGAATTCTAAGTGGAAAGAGGTGTAAATGATGCTGCAGGTTATTCACTGATTTTTCTACCTTCTATTTCCTGCTATACACTTTTTGAGAGTTTTATTTAATATTTTACAAGTTTCGGGGTGCCTGGGTGGCTCACTCAGTTAAGCATCCAACTCTTGGTTTCGGCTCAGGTCATGATCTTATGGTTCGTGAGTTTGAGTCCTGCGTTGGGCTCTGCACTGACAGTGTGGAGCCTGCTTGGGATTCTCTCTCTGCCCCTTGTCCACTCTCTGTCTCTAAATAAATAAATAAACTTAAAAAAAGATATTAATATGTTACAAGTTTGTTAATCAGAAAGCTTGACCACCAGAGGAGCAATGTGGAGGCACTCGAGGGAGCCGGTTTACAATGATGTGAACGATGTGCTGAGCCCCTGGAGGACGAGCTGTACCAATACAGGCTGGGTGCCACGGTGGCCGAGCCACCCGTCAGGCACAAGCCAGCCAAACTGCTCATGTGAACCTTTGCTTTTACACTGAAGAGGGATCCATTTATACGTAATTTATGAAGTTAGGAGATACTGTGACTACTGGCTGGCAAAGAACGATCAGCTATCTCATTCATCACATTTTCATTGAAAACCTGGGCTGGTTCTGTCTTCTCCATTTTAGTCTTTCCTTGAAAGTAATTATTTCTGGTTCGAAGAGGACTCGAGGCCCCAAAGTTATTACCAATATTTTGGGTAGCAGTTCTCTTTCCTGCTAGTGCCATGGGGGAAACACCGGGTCATTATCCTGATATCGACATTTTGAAGCCAAAAATATACAGTGGCAGTGATCAACTTTGCCACAAATACAATTTCACAAACACTGGACACTTGCTAAGCAGTGGAATAAAAAAATAGAATCCCTGGAAGGATAGAAAGCACACAGCTTAAGAGTCCCCCCATCTTTACCAGTTACCACTATAGATTCATGTGCCTATGTTTTCACTATTTAGGGTCACCAATCACTCAGCAATGTACCATATAGACTCTGGTCAATTTTCGCATAACATTATACATTTTCACAACAATCCCACACAGCAGGTGTTTACTGTCCTATCATATTCATTTTTCTAATGAGAAAACGTGGATTCAGAAAAGTCAAGTGACTCATCATGTTCATATAACCAGTCTTCTGGGTCGAGATCCAGTGCTTTTGCTTCACACCACATCTGCTTCTTCTAACTACTTAGAAACCCACCTCACATGACCTTGCTGCTCCAAATGTGAGTCCTGGACCAGTATCATCACCACCACCAGGAGCTTGTTAGAAATGCAAAGCTTCTGGCCCCATTCAGACCTCCTGAATCAAACCCTACATTTAAAAAAGATTCTCTGGTAATTTGTTCGCATACTGAGATTTCAGCAGAATTGCTCCATAAATTAGCAAAGACAGCGCAGTGTAGCTCCTGCTGTAAGCCCCCTATGGCTTCAGTCTCTGTAGGATGAAGATCTGTAGAGGAAAAACTAATATTGACTCCACAAGCGTCAGTTCCAAGTACTAGAAGCAGCATGCTACAAGGCAATTTTACCTAGAAAGGAGTCTTCTATCATAGACCTTGAAAAAAAAGACATGTTTCCAGCAAAGACCTTCCATTTAACTGTTGGGTTTAGCAAGCATCTATCATTATCTATTACGTGTTAGCCATTTCCTAAGGGAGGTGGCTGTCCATGCACTCCTCTTCTTACTGGGGGCAGAGCTAACCGGGCTCTTCCTGATGCACTCTCCTGCCCCTGATGTCAAGGTGAAACACCTGCGTCCTTCAGTGGATTATCTTTGGGATGTGGCTTGAAAGTTGCAGGGTTATAAGAAATTTGCATCACAGCTGTCTTAGTGCTGCTTTTTTCATTGATTCAATCATTTAGTCAACAAACATTTAAAGAGTGTCTGTTAGGCTCTATGGAAGTCCAGGATGTTTACATACTTCGCGTTTTTAATCTAGAATATACCTTGAGGTACTTCTTCCATGGGCGCTTGTAAAGTAAAGCTTATTTTTTTAATCTTGATAATTTGACTATTGATCTCATGCTTAGCAGAACTCTTTTGCCAAGGATTTCATAAATCTTTATTAACATTAATTTGGAAATCCTCCCAAAATCCACAAAAAGATTTGGATTTAGGAAATTAAAGCTGAAGATTGAGTTCCCCGGGACATAATTGAGCTTGGATATTCTTCAAAATCAGCAGGAAAAAAACCCACAACAATTTGACAGGAAAGATTTAATGATTCTCATTGGTCAGGCTCACATCAGTCAGAACGGCAACTCAAACTTTTTATATATGATTTCAGTGAGATTAATGACCACTTAATGACATCTAGGAATCTAAATACTTGAGGCTGTCCATTACCATTCATATGACACAGTGGAAAAGTTAGCATCACAGTTATTCACAGGAAGCTTGATTCTTTTTTTTTTTTTTTTACATTTATTTATTTTTGAGAGACAAAGAGAGACAGAGCACAAGTTGGGTAGGGGCAGAGAGAGAATGAGACACAGAATCTGAAGCAGACTCCCAGGCTCTGAGCTGTCAGCACAGAGCCCGAAGTGGGGCTCGAACTCACAAACCGTGAGATCATGACGAGTCAAGGTCGGACGCTTAACCGACTGAGCCAGGTGCCCCAGGGAGCTTGATTCTTTATGAAAAGCTGTATCTCTATTATTCTCTTGAGGGACTGACACATTTTCACAAAAATAGCTCATCATGTAATTTTGTTTAGTACAGGAGTATTGCAAGATGCAAAGACCAGGCAGAAAGGACATTTCCTCTTGGCTCTGCATTCTCGGGTGATTCTGCTTTTCCCTGGGAGCCTTTGAGAGTCATTAGACCCCAACAGGTGTCAGGCACATGCCACCTTAAGAGATATTTTTAAATGTTTTTACAAAAGCCCGAGGAATTGGTAAGCAATAATTTTGTTGTTGTTTTGTTTCTGAAAGGGAGAGAAATGGTAAGAAGAGGCATTTCTTCTGTAGTCTCTCTTTTTGCTCAGCCTTTGGTGGGAGCTTGTGAAATAGGTGTGGTTTTGACATAATAACTTACAGAGGATTAATCTCAACAGTACTTTCTTTGGTCATACATTACCACGTGAGAACTGAACTTCACTTCAACTCATTTCTTGTTTCAGAGGCATCCCTTTTCCTATCCACATTACAGCCCATGTTTCTCTACTAATTGCCTCATATTAATTAAAAATCAGTGACCATATTACTATAATTCTATTGAATAGACTACACCTTACTCAGTTTTGCTTGCTAACACCTTAGTTCACAACCTGCTTCTAGTCCCCTCTTTCTTCTCCTTCTACTACACGCAGATAACTGACAAATACATATTTTCTACAGCGCTGCTTTCAACCCATTCCTTTATATAAAAATCTTCATTAATGCCCTGCTGCATACAGATAGACCGTTTAAAACCTTCCATAATATGGTTCTGACCAACATTCCAAACATAACCAGGTACACACTAGTCCAGCCAGACTGGGTGGACTTTGGCATTTATCCTACAGAACCTGAGAGATAACCGACTCCGTTGCTTTTCTACCCTCAGTGTACTTTAAAATCACTTAAGGTTCTTCTAAAAAGACCTTTTTGTTCTTAGGCTGGGCTTCTTAAGAGGAAACTCTCCATATGAATATGACAGCCATTCAGATTTGAGAATTATGGCTATAATCCATCCTCCTTGACGTAAACTAGTGGGAAATGAGACTCAGAGGGCCTCAGGGATTTGCCCTGGTCCCAAGTGAAAAGGAAGGCCTCATATAGGTCTCGTGGCCTCTCAGCCTGGTATTCATGCCTGAAACTTCACAGATGGCTTTCCCCTCCCCTCCACTCAATGATGTTTTCCCTGTGCAATGGATTATCACCAGCTGACTCACAAGCTCAAAGCATGATCCCTCATCAGATCTACTAAACATATAACAAAATTAGAAAACATACATGTGCTACCCTTTCTTATAGTTTTCTTTATGTATCTCTGTAAGGAAAAAGATGGCAGGGGAACAGCCGTCTGGAAGCCCTGTTATGGCCTCCAAAGGGGCAGCTGCCCATTGTTCTTCAGGTTAATATTTAAAGGGTGACTGAGCTCCAACTCATTTTCTTCTCCAAGACCCTGGCGCAGCACGCGAAGCACCCCTGCCCCTGCCTCCCAAGGAAGGAGCGTCTGTCCACCAGGGAGTGGCCATGTGGGCAAGTTGTTAAGGCTTCCCATTTCCTGATAGCTGTTTGCTGAACCTTTACTCTCTGCTAAGGACCCCGTAAGTGATTCTTTTGCATTATTCATTTTAATTCTCCCTAAGTATAATGAATTAGGCATCAGTATTTCCATTTTTAAGATTTAGAAAACAATACCAGCAACTATACCCCAACACGAATAAACTGAGATTTGGAGAGCTAAGTGATGTGCCTTCCAGCACACAGCTACTGTAACACCAGGATTCTAATTCAGAACTTCACATGTGTCCCGTTCCGTGGACAGGCCACCCTCAACACTTCTGCATCTACTCTCTTAAACGTTGGGCACTCTGGGACCATTACTAGGTTTTACGCTCCTTCACAGGCAAGACCCATGTCTTATTAACCTTACTTCTTTTATACTAGCGATCTGTACACAGTAGAAGTTAAATAATTTTAGTAAAGTGACCTGTACATAGTAGAAATCCAATAATTGCTAAATTAATTTTTATAAATGTGGTTTTACTATTTTATTCCTAGATCTTTGTAAACCCTAAATAAGCATCTTGGTATTCTAATCAAATGTGACAGAGGTGGGTAATATAATCATTCATTTTATATCTCCATTTCTACAGCTCTTTCAATATTAGAGAAGCAATCCTAAGGAAGACAGAAGCATTTCAAGCTTTAGAAGCATAAGAAAATTACAAGTACAGTTTTTTATTTATTGAGCACTTCCTACTTACCAGGCACAGCTAAAGCAGCTTCACTACCTTAACTCTGCATAGCAGTTAAAAGCACAGACTCAAGGCGTGCCTGGGTGGCTCAGTTAAGTGTCCGACGCCGGCTCAGGTCATGATCTCCCAGTTCATGAGTTCGAGCCCCACGTCATGCTCCATGCCGACAGCTCAGAGCCCGGAGCCTGCTTCAGATCTGTGTGTCCCTCTCTCTCTGCCCCTCCCCCACTTACACTCTGTTTCTCTCTCAAGAAATAAACATTAAAAAAAATTAAAAAAAAAAAAAAAAGCACAGACTCAAAAACCAGATAGACTGCCTTCAAGTTCTCCTACCATTTACTAGCTGTGTTTCTTTGGGCAAATTATCAGACCTCCCTCTGTCTGAGATACACAGTAGGTACTATATATATATTTTGGCTTTTACTAGCTTGTTCAATGTTTCCAAAATCACCCATTAAAACCTATCTCCCTCTTCTTCGTTTAGTTAATTTTAAAATCAAGGAGAATGTAGTGTTTTTTGAAATTTCCTCAAAAGTAATATACGTCTACATTTCAAACTATACACGAAAAATCAAGAGCTAGACACCAGAGTGTTTTTTCCCTCTGATACCATAATAGATTTTTAATACAACTTAAATCGTAATTAAATACCCAAATGAATATGTTGCCCTAAATGTACAATCACACTTGTAAGAAACAGTCACTACCCATGGAAACCTCATACAAAGGCAAACACCAAGCTGAAAAGACCGCAATTGCAGGCTGATGGTTCTGAATCCACTCAGCTGATGCCCGAACCACTTAAAGGAGTGGGTCTGAATTTTTAGGGGTGGTTGCTAAAGGTGAATATTTGGGCAAGAAAGAATCAGGAGCAATTCCGAGCCTCTTCCTCAGTAAAGCCAGGAAAGCTTCTTAGAAAAGAAAGGTTTAGGCAGTTATCCCCATATGAAAAGATATAAAAGAGGCAGAAGATTTCAAATAGACATTATAAAATTTCTTAATAGCGGGAATTACTATATACTCCCACAGTACAGCTCACCCCTGGGCCAGTATTAAAACCTACTAATACATTCATTTTGGATCCATCATAAGCAGTTTTGGGAAATCAGAAGCCCATTTTCAACGTAAGCCCCATCTATACAGGACTACTCTGCTAGCCGTTTAGACTAAATTGACAGGTTGATTCAAAAGGGGAAAAATATGGAAATAACATTTGCCTCTGAACTGACCAAGCATGTGATTGAAGTAACCAAGTCCACAGGTTGTTTCTCTGAATTACATAGAAAAAGCTTGAACTAAGTAGCCCATAACTGGTGAGTAAACGGATAAAATCAAACCTTAGCACATACCCCATGGGCATACCTTCGGTTAGAAGTCACAGAAAGGAACAGTCTGAATCCCTTTGGAAACTCATGTCACACTAAGGTCTGTCAGAGCTCCCGTTAGGGGGTTCAACTGGCACTGGTTGAACTATTAGGGATCCTTACATAGGTAAGAGAAGCTGGGAGTTGGTAAAACTGTCCGGGATCAGGTGATATTTATTGCTCTCAGCATCCTCCGTTTCCTTATTCACCAAATAAGGAAGTATCAAGAGACTGCACTAGTGGATGACCGATGATCTAAAATATTTTGTCTTCCCTTTTCCCCTAGATCAGTAGTCCTCAAATTTTAGTGCCTAAGAATCATTGCATGTTCGGATAGATGCAGAACCCCAGGCCTCCTAAGATTCAGTATGTCCAGGCTAGGGCTCAGGAATCAATATTCTTAATAAGCGCCTTAGGTGATTCTGCTGAGGGGGGCGGTCTTGAGCCTATGCTTTAAGAAACTCTGCCCTGGCTCTGTGTGGGATTTGCCTGTTCAATTGATCCTGGATATAAGGCGAAATATAAGAGGATGATGAAAGCTAGGAAGAAAGAAGACTCCCTGGGGACAATCAGAGCCAAAGACACAGTCACAGTGGCCAGTTGATTTGGCCAGATGATGGGGAGGCTGGAAGTGGGGGCAGGTGGAGGGGGCACTGAGAAATACTGCAATGGGAAGAGGCGGTTTCTCTGTCATCGAAGCTCTGTTGTGGATGCCTCTATTCCGCATCCAAGTCTTAGTTTCTGTGTCCTCCATGCGGGCATCACAACATAAATAAAAATCTCCTAATAATCTGCAAGCAAAACTCTACTCTCTCAAGTTCCCCCCAGGACCTTCCAAAAGGCTAAAAGTCCTGAGAAGGGCTTCCCGGGACCAATAACATCTTCATCATTGATTTCATGAGAGAAACATTAAGTAGAAATTAGATCTTGCTCATAATGTGCAAATTTTGCCATTAAACATTTGTAGCTTCACAGGGAATTTTCCCTTTGGTTATATAGCAGTGGGGCTGTTTTTCTCATGTGTTAAGTAAAAACATTTGCATCATCTCACTTTCCTGGCTCCATCTCAATGACAGATATTTAGCGAAAGCAAATAAGGCTTCACCATATTTTCTTTTAGTAATTAAGGACCTGTTAAGTTTGTCAATTTAGAAAACTTTTTGGATTCCTGTCTAAAATCTCATGACATATTCATTTAAACTAAAAGCAGATGCTTGCTTTGAAAAAGTATTGACATTTTGGGAGAATTTAGGAAATGCCAGCAACAGAAATAAATGGAATTGGCAATCCACTTGGCAGCAGTAAAATTTCCCATTAACCACCGTGTGAACTTGGGAGTGCTGGGGAGCTCCTTTAATTACTATTCCATTGTTGGAGTGTTGTGTTGTGGTTGTGTCCCAAAATGATGTCTCTCACAAAGGAAAAAAGATGATTTTTTTTTTTAGGGTTGGGGGGAACACATAGACTTGACCAGCTCTTCTGAAAAACTGAATTGTAAAAGTCAAGTTGTGAATGTCTGACAGATGATCTTTTCAATGCATACGTTTTTCTATGGTTCTACTATTGGTATTTTCTATGGTTCTATTGGATCTTACTTTATGCAGCCTCTTTTATGTTCACGTTTACTGAGCACATCTCTAGGCAATGCCCTGGAAATAGAGTATCTAGTTTACTGGTGTTCACGCTAGTAGTTCTACATAAAAACTGAGTTTTTATGGAAGCCACACAGGAAAACTGTCTGGAGAACAGATTCATATTATGTGGTGATGAAGAAATTTTTTTCTTCAATTCAAAACTATGATCACTGTAATTAGCATTCAGAGAGTAGATCACCTGTACCTCACACCCTCTGCAACACAGGTGGGTTTGCAGGATTAGATTGAGGTCAATGCAGCCACAACTGGGAGGCAGTTAGGGTGCCCACGCTGTGCGGTGCGAGTGGTCAATCTTTGGTTGCCTTTAACACCTCTCTCCCCAGCTAAAAACTGAGGAACAGAATGGTGGAAAGTTCTGACGCTATCTAGTTACAGAGCAGCAGAGATGGAGACACAGTTCACATAAAAGACCTCATGCAGGAGCTGGCACAGCGTAGGTCTTGAGGAAATGTTCATCTGGGATCCTTCGCCTTTCACTGCTATAGAAGGCTCTTGATGTCTTGATCAGCTCCATGAGGTGGCTGCCCTGAACCCCAAAGCAGGATGCCTGCCCCATCGTGCCCCTGCTCCCGCACATACGGAGCCAGTTCTGTGCCACAAGTGCACGAAGGTGAGTAGGAAGTGAAGGGAAATACTTCTAAGCCAGCATCGCTTCGGAGCTCACACAATATCTCTGCTAAGCCCTTCCATGATTTGAAGGAATGCATAGAAACAATGCTCCCAGTGTGGTACCTGGAGAAGAAGACAGCTGAGTATAGCCTGATTTAGCCAGGATTCATTTACCCCATAGACAAGGGGTCACTGTGATGATGCAATTGATGAATGCACATTCCTGGTTTTAGGCTCAGGCTGATTGCTGTCTAAATCCCAGCTCTGCCCTCATTAGCTGTAGGACCTGGATTAGATGTTCTACCGCCACGAGCCTCAGTGGCCAAACCTGTGAAACGTGCACATGGATCCCTACCCCCCAGGCTCCTGTTAGGGTGCAGTAAAGGCACACAGGCTTGGAGAAGGTGTCTGGCATGAGGGCAGATGCAGTAAATGTTAGCTCTACTTGCTCCTCAACGTTTCCGCCAGATTCCCATCTGGAATCGCCACCGGATGCCTCACAATTTACTTCTCAGCACAAACAGAATGCTGTCCCAGTGCTTCTACTCCATCTGAAGAGAAAAGGGACTTGCAAGTTCCTTTCTGGTCTTTCTCTTCCCCTGCACTGAAGAGACCAGAAACTTGGAGTCATAGTTAAAACCACAGATTCTTGCAGCTACAGAGATTTGCGGGATCGCCTGCTCCCACCCCTTATTTCAAAAAGGAGACTGAGTCTCAAGGAGGTTGAATATTGCCCAAAGCTGTTCAATTGCAGGGGTGGAAAATGCGTTATCTACTTCTGATTCATTATTAATTTTATACCAAGAAGCTGAGCTTCAAATTGGCAGTGGGAAATTATGTCCCTGGGCTAATAATTAATAATAGCTAAAACTTATTTCGTCTTCATGGGGGTCTAGGTCCTATGTTAAGTACTTATATGCATTCTCATATTTAGTACTCATGAAAACAAGTCACAGTATTATTTCCACTTTGTAAGTGAGTAATTAGAGGCAGCGAAAAATAAAATTGTTTTCCCAAGGTCACACACTGCTACACGGTGTATAGATCCAAACTCACTAAGTTCTACAGCTCCTGGTCCTGAGGAGAGATGCAGACACAGTGTGACAGATGTAACAGAAAGTGCTGGCTACTGAGTTCCCACTTCACAGAGCTTACTGCGCCCAACCCTGGCAGCCCGGTTCCGTCTGTAATGGGAGAGTGACAGTGCCTGTCCCCTGCCCACCCTGAGCGGGCAGGTGTGTGAGGCCTGAGGAAGAGCTTAGTAATTCATCATTCAAGTGTCAGTTATTCACAGGCTAGTCACCTGTTGGAGGAGAGGTAGCAGGAAGGTTGGGGGCAGAGAGCCCTGCAATGCTTCCCGGCAGACAGGTGGTACCGTATGAAAGCAGCAGGCTGGGTCCTCAAGGGAGGGGAACACGGGAGGAAGACTATAAGGCAAGCTTCATGCCCCCATGGAGCTTCCTGGCCTGACCCTGCAGGCCACAGATAAGTAGAGAACATGCATATTCCTCTTTCTGCCCTTCGTGTTTCCCCTCCTGGCTTACACAGGGCTAAAGATAGACTTGAAAGCCTTTGACGATCTTTAACAACTCACATTCCAAATTTAGCCTCGGTGTCAGGACAAAATTGATCTACTGGATTTAAGATAAAAAAATTGAGATGTTTGGTCCCTTAAGGTAACATAATGCATGCTAGGAGAAATTTCCAATGGTTACCCTCATTTCCCTCTTTTTCGAAAGTTTTTTTTTAACTTTTACAAATGTTTATTCATTTTTGGAGAGAGAGAGAGAGAGAGACAGGGTGCAAGTGGGGGAGGGGTGGAGAGAGGGGGAGACAGAATCCAAAGCAGGCTCCACGCTCTGAGCTGTCAGCACACAGCCCAATACAGGGCTTGAACTCACGAACCGTGAGATCATTACCTGAGCCAAAGTTGGACGTTTAACCGACAGCCACCCAGGCGTCCCTCAAGTTTTTATTTTAATTCCAGTTAGTTAACATAGTGTTATATTGGCTTCAGGGGTACAGTGTAGTGATTCAACACTTCCTTGTTCATTTCTTTTGTTCTTATAAATTGACTTGTACCTTCTTTAAGCTACATCTCCAGTGAAGAGCTGCTCCAAGTCAGCACCTGGCACAGGATCTTAAGGAGACCAGACTGCAAATGGGGGCAGGGAACGTTTGTGAAGCTTAAAGGAGCGGGGATAATTTTCAGGACAGGGGAGACCGCTGGATACTCTAGCACTTGACAAAGCAGTCTGGCATGTTTAGTTATCCTCTGTCAGAAATATTTATGCAGGGAGAGAAAAAACATTCCAATTCTTTAAGAGAATGTAAATAAAACGAGGGGTCCCGTAAAGCTTGCTCTCCCTCACAGTGCTCCCTGCACAGACTGTCTTCTGGCCTCACCAGTGTTTACTGCAGCCATTACAGCAAAGAAAGGATTGAGGAAAGGGACGCTTCTTTGCAAACCATACTGTGGGTTTAAAACAACTCACTCATGCTCAATTCATTTAGCAATCCCAGCATGAATGAATAGAGCTTTGGTGGGGGAGAGATACTTAGAAAAATATTTTAACAATTAGCAATCTGTTTATACACAAATAACTTTCAAATCTTGAGGAAATAGGTAAACATTCTCATTATTTCCCAGATAATTCAGTTTCGTGCAAACATTGAACGGAAGATAAAAATGCAAATGAAACCATATTTTAGATACACTAGGAGAGTTCTCACTTTAAAACCTCCGTGATATTCCCTCAAATGAAGTTTGCAGGCTTGTATCTCACATTCGTTGACAAGAGGCCAGTGCGGCTATGCACTGCGGTTCACACGGCATGGGAGGGTGGTAGGAAAGATGGGGGAAAGTGGCAGCATTTATGGAAAGTCCTAAATGCTAAGACATTTGGACTCTGTGTGTGTACATAATGGGCAATCAGTGAATCTCTCAGGCACCCCTCAATTTATAGGGAAGGTGGGAGAGGAGCAGATGTTAGAAATAGAAGGAAAAAATGAAATAAAGAGCTTCAAAACAGGAGGAGGCCAACATTGTCATATTCTTCACTTCAGAGACATCAGGGGAATGAGAGCTGAACGAACAGGTGAGGAGGAAGGAGAAGCACCAAATGCTAACCGTTCTTGCCAATTGACAAGAGAAATTTCAGAAAGAGTTAGGAGA
Organism: Acinonyx jubatus; assembly: GCF_027475565.1. NCBI lineage: Eukaryota > Metazoa > Chordata > Mammalia > Carnivora > Felidae > Acinonyx > Acinonyx jubatus. The sequence continues at coordinate 61,294,947 of NC_069387.1, forward strand.
ACAGCTTGAGGGAATAGCTGAACTGAGAAAGATTCTCTGGAGGAACCTTGTGTGGGGGAGTGGGATACAGAAATGTGTGGAATGGGAAAAATCTGAAGACCTAAGAGACAGCCCACAATAATGCGTGGGGGAAGGGGAAAGAAATAAAATCAAGAACACATGTGGATTTTGCACTAATGCCTACTAAGGGCTAAAATAAAAAAGACTGACAACACCAAATGTTAGGGTATGAAGCATATGGATCTCTTACCATTGTTGATAGGAGTGCAAGTGGTACAATTACTCCGAAGGACAGTTTGGCAGATTCTTAAAACATTAAAGATACATTTACTTACCCACAATTCTACTCCTAGACGTTTACCTACAAGAAATGAACATACAAAGACTGGGGGACCTGAACAGTCATAACACGAATATTCATAATCACTCAAACCTGCAAACAAACCAAGTAGTCAGCCACAAGAAAATGGATAAACAAAATTACAGTATATTAACACGATGGAATACTACTCAGCAATAAAAGAATGTAATATGGAACCACATGAATAAGACTCAAAACACTATGATGAGTAAAAATATCCAGAAGCCAAAAAGTACATATTAAGGATCAACTTTCAATGAAGCTCTAAAACAGGCTAAACTAATCTATGGTGAAAAGAATCAGAATGACTGCCTCGAGGGGGTAGAAATTACTGGAAAGAGGCACGAGGGGTCTTTCTGGAGTGATGGGAATGTTCTATGTTATCCTGGAGGTAATTATGAAAGTATATAGAATTGTCAAAATACAGATTTGTGAATTTTTTCCATGGTAATTATGCCACAACCTAAAAAAAATACAAATAAACAACACATAAATAAGATGTAAACACTGGCCTTGTTAAGGAGGCAAGACAGTGTCTCCTCCCTTGGAAGAGTAAAAGAAGAGATAGTCTGTCGACATGCAGGGAATTTTGAGATAGGAAGAAGGGAAGCTGAAAAAATTGACCCTGAATGACTTGAATGTTCTTAGTAAAAGTAAGCGATGATGTCATCTTCTGCGTGTGTTTATGAACACGGAGGAGGGGAAGAAGGATACATGTATTAGGAAAAGGAAAAAAAAAGGAGATATTATAGGATCATAAGGGATGAATCTCTAGCAGCTTTAACTCCTGACCCTGTTTGGTTTCACAATGCTCTCTTCAGAGTTTTGTTAGCTTTGTTTTTCATCCCTAATGCTTGACAGATTACATGACAGTCTAGAGCATACATTCCTGACAGAGGTGAAAATTGCTTCTTGGATTGGAGGTAGTGCTGTGAAAACAATATTAGATTACATATAAAAAATAAAATTAGATAGGACAATGGTTTGTGGTCTCCCAAAGCTCAACCCCTATGTAACAAATCTTATTCTTGAGTATTCATTAGGGATGGAGGTGATTAGGAAAAAATGCTTTAAAAGGCTTCGAGGGTGAGGGTGGGGGCTAATAATGAAAACGAGTTGAGAAATATTGATCTACAGAAAGCAAAATGCAGGCAATGGGGTACACTGAGTTAGGAGCCTCGTCAGGCAAGTAAATGATAGTCAAGGTGTGAAAGAGTCTATGTTGATGTCACATGCATGAGTGAAATAGATAGATTAGAGATGAGATTATAAATTATGAATATAAAAATCAGAGAGAACAGAGATTCTAATAATGGAGAAGAGCAGGGTCGGTAGGAATGAGGGAGTAAGAGGGGAGTAACACTGGTCGTGGAAGGCACAACAATACTAAGGTCTTAAAAGAAGAGAACTTGGAGGGCGCCTGGGTGGCTCAGTCAGTTGAGCATCCGACTTCGCCTCAGGTCATGATCTCGTGGTTGGTGAGTTCGAGCTCCGCTTCGGGCTCTGTGCTGACAGCTCAGATCCTGGAGCCTGCTTCAGACTCTGTGTCCCCCTCTCTCTCTGCTCCACCCCTGCTTGAGCTCTGTCTCTGTCTTTCAAAAATGAATAAACGTAAAAAAATTTTTTTTAAAGAAGACAACTGAACACAGAGAAGAGCTAGAAGGTGGCAGGTCAAAATCATGACCCCATCAGAGGGTTAGTAGGGACGACAGAGGGTGAAAGGTAAGAGGGGGGAGAGGTAAGAGGTTAAGGTCAAAGAGGAACATCAGAATTTCGGTGATACAAAGTAAAAAGGTCTGTGTAAAAATCCCATGGCATGGCCATGTTGGTGGGTGCCCAAGGTAGAGTAGAACCAGAGGGTCTAGGGGTAAAGCTGGCAGAAGAAGTGGGTGACTGATTAAGTTGGGGAGGGGCTGTAATGGGATTGAGACTACACATAAATAAGGTTGGAAGTACCATGAATACTAACAGATCACCATGGCGGTGGGGGCAAGGAGTGAGATTTCACTAGAAGGAAAGGGTGCAGAACTTGCCCACCCAAAGCTGACATCCTAATGTAGCGGAAAGGAACTCCAAAAGCTTTTCTTTATCCAATGGGCTGGCGTTTTGAATTCCCAGAGGCTTCAGTTGAAAAGGAGAGAAGAGAACTACCATCTTGAATGTATCAATTCCTTTTTATAAAATAAAAGGTGGTGTAGCTAGTATCAAAGCTATAAAGAAATTTATCCCAAACATTTAAATTTATTCAAAGATAATGGTCACCCTTCTTTCCATGTCCTTTTATTCTTCAGAATTTAATTTTCTAAAGGACCAGACTAAAGAAAATCAAACGTATTTTTTCCCAAATTCAACTTATATATAGTTCAATTATTGGATATCCCATTTCACTTTCTTCTAAATTTGGATTATAATATTTATTATAATACCCATTAACACCCAAATCCTCTCATGTGAATAGAAGGTAGTTCTGGCAATGAGGGAGGTATGCTATATAATTCTTTAAGAGGGTCTTTTCATATTCTGTTTCAGTAACAAACACCAGCAGCTATTTCCCCCAAGCAGTCACAAAAATATTTTCCTACGCCCTGAATGTAAATATCCGATTATATTCTCTTGAGCCATCAGGGACTTCTGCTCTTTTCAACCATGAAAAGTTTATGCTAATCTTGCCTATTTTCTTTTATGTTTTAGGCTTCAAGCAAAGCCAACAATAATTAATATAAATTAAGAATGCTGGCATGGATAGCTGCTCCTTATCAATCTGTCACACTGTACATATGCTGCACAGAATCATAATAGATTAGCTTCAAAGTCCAGTGAAATGGTCATGAAAGAGGCCAAATATATTTGGATAGCATTCATTGAAATCTATTGCTATGAACAGGTCTAAAGCTATATGTCATATAATTCCAAGAATTCAAGTGACGTTTGTCCTCAGTGCCACACGATTTCTGGGATGGTCTGACAGAATCACATTTTATTTAGAGCTTCTGGCCTGGACAAAGACTTAATTTCTCTCAAAGTCAAAGTCATTAATAAAGGTCTATGCTGTGCAATACAGCAGCCACTAACCACACGTGGTTACTGAACACTTGAAATATGACTAGTCTGAAAGTAAGAAACATACACTGGGTTTCAAAGATTAATTGTAAAGAAATACACACTAGCTCAGTAATATTTTTACGTGTTCAATTTTAAAATTAATTTTTAATACGAATTACACACTAAAATGACAATATTTTGGATATACAGGGTTAAATAGAATGCATTATTATAATAATTCCACCTTTTTATGTTCTGAAATATGGCTGCTTGAAAATTTTAAGTCACAGATTCTGGCTCTCATTACATTTCCATTGGGCGATGTGGCTCTAGGCTGTATCCCAGTTTTGAGGCAAGCCACAAGGAGGCAGTCGAGTGTGGTCAGACAGCTCTAGGTTCAATTCCCATGCCTTCTGTTACTTCGCTAAGGGACCTTGGCACATTACTTCTCCAAGCCTTAGTCTCTTCATTTATAAAATAGGAATGATGACAGTGCCCTGCTCTCAGCGATGAGCAAATCTAACACTTGTGCCTAAATAGGTGCTTGGGTTCTCAGAATGCGTATTAAGTTCTAGATTACAAAAAAAGGGCACAATTTAAAAAATTAGCTGCCTGATGAGAAACAGATAGGGCAAAAATCTTAAATAGCAAAATGGATCAAATCAAACAAAATTTAAAATATTCTTATTTATTTATTTATTTTTGTCTTTGACCCACTGCTAGTAGCAGACATATATTAAGGTTAAGTAGAAATGAAACTCAGAGTTAACTAAATGTGGATTAGCTCTATTTTCTGAGTTACCTCTCTCTGCTACTGAGGGATATAATGTAAACAAATGTCACTATCCCCCCCGCCCCACCCACCCAAAAAAAACCATGACGGGTCTTTCTCCCAGAAGGCAATCACATGCTGTCAAATAGCTGAATATGAAGTAATTCTTGGATTGGAGAGGTATTTGGGCAGCATGGGTCAAGGTAAGTGAATAGAAAAGGAATCCAAGGGCAGGCATTCAGTCCTAGGTCTGACAAGGCCTAGGCCAATGTCACATGAGATCTCTGAGCCTTGGTTTCTCCATGTGTAAAAACGGGGATGCAGATGATAATACCTCTCACAATAGATTAAAGATTAAATAATGCATATGAAAACACTTATCTGTAAACCGGACAGTATTATATAAACGTTAGCTATTAGCATGATTTTATTCGACTGAATTGTAAAAGGAATCTACATAGATACAGCCACTCTGCTTTCTGGTGTAAATGAAAAGAACAAAAGGCAAACAATGGTGACTTTGTACAAGGCACTCAACTTCGAAGGACCCTGGTTTCCTCTTCTTCCCTGTCTACTTTAAGGAGTCACTAGGAGGGCCTCCTCAAAAAAACATGCACTCAGAAAAGTACAGCCTTACACAAATGTAAAGCATTGTCTTTGGTTTGAATAATCATCAAAAGCTGATTTTGACAAAATCTCTGACAAAGAGAGAAAAAGTCCGATGCTCAGTATCCAGGAATCCCTCCTACTGTGAAGAGTAGCCGTTGCCATGCTCCAAAAAATAATCCCTTATCCTTTTAACTCACAGATAATAGTGGAATAATATGTGAATTGAAAAAGGAAGGTTAGAGTGTGCATCTCTTGTTCAGGTCTTGGTAAGATGAAATTTAAGGACCGTCTAACCATTATTTTCAAGTAGAGGCCCATTCAACACAATATTGTAACCATAACTGCAGGACATCATTCCTAACAAGAACTGTCATTAAAGCTGGCTCTTTGGGGGAACAAATACTCATATGGTCTTTAAAATCAATACTATGTGGCACAAAAACAGACACATAGACCAATGGAAGAGAATAGAAACCCCAGAACTAGACCCACAAACGTATGGCCAACTCATCTTTGACAAAGCAGGAAAGAACATCCAATGGAAAAAAGACTCTTTAACAAATGGTGCTCGGAGAACTGGACAGCAACATGCAGAAGGTTGAAACTAGACCACTTTCTCACACCATTCACAAAAATAAAGTCAAAATGGATAAAGGGCCTGAATGTGAGACAGGAAACCATCAAAACCCTAGAGGAGGAAGCAGAAAAAGACCTCTCTGACCTCAGCCGTAGCAATCTCTTACTCGACACATCCCCAAGGCAAGGGAATTAAAAGCAAAAATGAATTACTGGGACCTTATGACGATAAAAAGCTTCTGCACAGCAAAAGAAACAACCAACAAAACTAAAAGGCAACCAATGGAATGGGAAAAGATATTTGCAAATGACATATCAGACAAAGGGCTAGTATCCAAAATCTATAAAGAGCTCACCAAACTCCACACCCGAAAACAAATAACTCCGTGAAGAAATGGGTAGAAAACATGAATAGACACTTCTCTAAAGAAGACATCCGGATAGCCAACAGGCACATGAAAAGATGCTCAACGTCACTCCTCATCAGGGAAATACAAATCAAAACCACACTCAGATATCACCTCACGCCAGTCAGAGTGGCCAAAATGAACAAATCAGGAGACTACAGATGCTGGAGAGGATGTGGAGAAACGGGAACCCTCTTGCACTGTTGGTGGGAATGCAAATTGGTGCAGCCGCTCTGGAAAACAGTGTGGAGGTTCCTCAGAAAATTAAAAATAGACCTACCCTATGACCCAGCAATAGCACCGCTAGGAATTTACCCAAGGGATACAGGAGTCCTGATGCATAGGGGCACTTGTACCCCAATGTTTATAGCAGCACTCTCAACAATAGCCAAATTATGGTAAGAGCCTAAATGTCCATCAACTGATGAATGGATAAAGAAATTGTGGTTTATATACATAATCGAGTACTACGTGGCAATGAAAAAGAATGAAATATGGCCCTTTGTAGCAACGTGGATGGAACTGGAGAGTGTGATGCTAAGTGAAATAAGCCATACAGAGAAAGACAGATACCATATGGTTTCACTCTTAGGTGGATCCTGAGAAACTTAACAGAAACCCATGGGGAGGGGAAGGGAAAAAAAAAAAAAAGAGGTTAGAGTGGGAGAGAGCCAAAGCATAAGAGACTCTTCAAAACTGAACAAACTGAGGGTTGATGGGGGGTGGGAGGGAGGGGAGGGTGGGTGATGGGTATTGAGGAGGGCACCTTTTGGGATGAGCACTGGGTGTTGCATGGAAACCAATTTGACAATAACTTTCATATATTGAAAAAATCAAATCAAATCAAATCAAATCAAATCAATACCATGTAATCCAGTTACCCCAAAAGACACTGATAGGACTTTATCCAGCCATTAAGTTACTTGGGCTCGAAGTTAGGACATAAACAGACCCAACAGTGGCTTTAAAAAAATGAGTCCATAGAGCTTCACATAAAGAAATAAGAGCTCATAAAAATAGCAGAGTAATATAAAAGCACTCTATTGACCTGCAACTAGTTATCCGCAATAACAGAGAACTCATTTTCCCCACATCTCTTGATTTCTTATTATTTTCAATGGGAGCTAACTGGTAATAAAATGGTTTTTCTGTCACAGTGTGTACCATTTCATTCATAGTTGTTTTTCATCAATCTCAATTTGTATCAAGTTGTAACAATAAATTATCTGATTCAAAAAATTACGTTTATTTGTTTTTTGCTGACTTATAGTTTTATTTCTTTCATTTTAAGTGTATTTTCCTCACATTTACTTATTTTTGTATAGTCTTCCTTGATTTTGTGCTCCTGTAAATGGATAAAGCCATTTCTAAACATAAAACTTCAGACTCAGGGGGTGCCTGGGTGGCTCAGTTGGTTAAGCATCTGGCTCTTGATTCCAGCTTAGGTCCTGATCTCATGGTTTGTGAGTTTGAGCCCCACATCCAGCTCTGTGATGACAGTACAGAGCCTGCTTGGGATTCTCTCTCTCCCTCCCCCTCTCACTACCTCTCTCTCTCTCTCTCTCTCAAAATAAATAAATAAACTTAAAAAGCAAACAAACAAAAAAAACCCTTCAGATTCAGGATGGTACCTATCACATCATACCATATTAGAATGTTCTGTGATTAATCCACCCAATGCTTCTGTCCAAACAAGATTAGATAAAAACACACATTAACACACACATTAGGAGAAAGGACTATTATCTATCTATATATGTAAAATTAAAGGAGTAAACAAGAAGGTGGAGAAGCTGTATCACACTGAGTTACTGAGATAATTAGAGGACAATCCTGCTGGAGCACCTGGGTGGCTCAGTCAGTTACTCTTGGTTTCAGCTCAGGTCATGGTCTCACAATTCCTGAGTTTGAGCCCCACATCTGGCTCTGAGCTGACAGTGTGGAGCCTGCTTGGGATTTTCTCTCTCCTTCTCCATCTCTCTCTCTCAAAAATAAACAAATAAACATTAAAAAAAAAAAAAAAAAAAAGACAATCCTGTTAGGGAGAGGCCAAAAGAACAAAGCAAACCATTCGCTTTAAAAGTACCAGATGAGCACTCTAGAAATTTAGAGACCTGGAAACCAATTCAGTAAGTGTGTGGACGGTCAGCATCCTAACGAGCATCACTACAATCTCATTCCAAACATTTTCATCCTATTTCCGCTTCTGATGTACCATCACCAACATACCAAGACTCTGTATTAATAAAAAGACAAGATGCAAAAGTATCCCTGTGTGCTTCAGTCTTCAGTGACACTAATCAACCTTTTACTGGGGCAGTGACAGTACCCGGTGACTGGTGACTATACCCGGCAGGTCTTCCTAAGAGTAAGACTTACCATCACTAAGTCCAGGCAGACCTTACTTTGTTTTTTTACTGCTAGTACACACTGAACACAAGCTGTGGTTCTGTCATTTGCCTACAGTTTTAGAGCAGATTGCTCTTCGTGGATAAGTCCTTTTACAAGGTATACTCATGGAATACCTGGGAAACACCTTTCCAAAAAAAAATTGGGAAATGTCGTATTCCATATTGCCTTTTTCAAGATTCACGGGGCATTTAGGATATTAAAGGTTCTTGCAAGAGGGGAGTCATCCTTGTCTAACTTGGCATTTCCTAAGTTTACCTGACCAAGGAGCCCTTCCCTATTCCTACCCCTCCACAGACAATCTGTGAACATATCTCAGAACTAACATGTCCAGAGAGACACTCTAGGGAAATACTCTTTTTGACTGATAAGGGATAGAGTTAATTTAGACGAATATGACCTCTTCTCAAAGCTTGGAAACGTTTATTATCCTACTCTAAGAAGAGGACTGAAGCACGACCAAATGAGTGTTGAGAAAGAAAGGGGTGCCTAAAATGACAAGTGCACCTAATCGAAGGTCCACCTTGTACTTACTTGAGGAGATTCCCAAGATTGAAAAGAGCTCGGTTGTGCTGTGGATTTAGCTGGAGAGCCCTCTGATAGTAGATCTTTGCCTCTGCTGTGTCTCTTGTCAGCGTTCCGAGGTTGTTCAGGGCACTGGCGTGGCGAGGATACAACCTGAAAAATTAGAGATATTAAGCCAGGATTGTTCAAAAACTCCTCAGGTGGGCACAACAATTTACTTGTTTTCCTCCCTCCTCCACCCCAGGAATGTCACAACCCAAACAAAACACTGAATTCTTCCTTTATTTTAATGGGTTGTCCACATGAAATTTTAATTATGTATGCAGCTGCAGGCATATAAATGTGGCTGAGAAGTACATATTTGACAGGGGTATATGTAAATAACCCCCAAATGGTGCAAAAATAAACAGTATACAAATCTATCAGGTTTAACCAAATTTTAGTCCTTTGGATCCTACAAATACTTTCAATTTGCTTTGACAGAAAACCCCTATTGCCTCACCACTTCTGAGTTTCTGGGCTGGTAGGACTACTGACCAGCTGCCCATATAATGCCCACTATGTACATAAGACGCTGGGGGTTCTTTGGATAAGGGCATCTTCATGAACATATTTGGATTGGAAGATGAGTCAGACTGCCATTACTGGGAAAGGATAATACACACGATTTTCCCATAAAAATAAACTTTACTCCCGAAATGGCTTTTCATCTTGGCTCTCTTTTTCCATTTTACCCCCTTTCTCTCCTCCTATTATAATTTGGGTGCCAACTGGCCTGAGAGAGTTCTCAGAATGAAAATCCTGACAAACACTTTCAAAAAAATTAAGTAATGCACAAGGAAGTGAAAATGGCATTCCCAATGTTCAAAAGCAAATGTAAAGGAGGACTGGGGATACATCAGTAAGTCAAATTTATGCTGATTAAGGAGGGAAGGGAATCAATTTACTTCCATAACTCAAAACCATAAAGAAGGTAAATCCACACAGCTACATAGTTTAGTTGTTTCTGCTATACTTGGAGCAGAATATTTAGCAACTAAGAAGTTCACTCCATCTCTGTCACCCAGAATACTCAGAATAAGCCTGTGAAGCTGCCTGTTAGTGTAGGAAAGCTAAGATAAGGCCCAAATAAAAATAGGATGTGTACTTGTCAAGTCTCTTGACAATCAAATGACATGCTTGGCCTCTCCCACTCTGTTCCACACCTTCTAAGATCAATTATATTTGGGAGCAGAAGGGGGTCCTATTTAAAAGGCTGACAAGACAAGTCTCATGGTTTGTCTTTTTAAACCTTTGCTTAACCCAAAGTTTCCTAGGTTTGTTTGACCATGCAATCCTTCCCTACTCCCTTTTAGAGCAGCGATGAACACGATGAACATCTCTAAGAACTAGTATTTTCAGGAAGACATTACAGGTAATGCTCCTCATGACTGTCAAGGACTCTTCACAGACATGTTATGCCCTCCCAAAGCTGGAAAGCCCTAATTACTCTCAATGGCTGCAGAGATTGAGAGAGAGATTGAGAGAGAGATATTATGAGAGGAAGTTGGGGAAAAGAAAACATGCTGGGCCAGCACATGGCACTATTGTTTGCTTATCTCTGGTCACCTTTACTCAGGCAAAGACAACCTGAGGTCCCTGGTGGTAGCCCCACAACCCCAAGCTTCACAATCCTGAAGTATGGCAAGTCCTTGGCCTGAGGGACAGCAAGTCCTTGGCTCTCTTTCTCTGAGATGCCACTATGGGACATCAGAGCTATGATGAGAGACAGAATGCTCTTGTACCTGTTCATTCACTACATACCCACAAAAGTCTCCTGAGAAGCTTATGTATAAGAATGATTTTGGAAGTGGTTACAGAGAGGATATCACTGCCAGCACTCAAATTCTTCTAAAGATTTTTTATTTTTTTATTTTTTTTTTTGTGCAGGTGAAGATGTTGAGCAAAGCTCTCTGACTTCCCAAAGATTTAAGGGATGTCCAATGAACACAGAGCAGTTCTCATTTCCCTGCTGACCAGCTGTAACAGAAAGCTTTCCGGGGACATCTGTCTTCTTAAACCTTGATCTTTTCCTTGATTCTTTAGGCTTGGGAGCCCTTGAAACAAATACGTGAGGTGAAACCACTACCTATGGGAAAGGACAGTCTAAATTCAGTAAGATCTTCCACCATGGGCTCACCCATCTCCTGCTGCACGCATCTGCACGGTCAAGCAACTGCCCTCGGCACTGGCTCTCAGCCCACCTTCTCAAATTTTATGTTCCCTCATGATCCACTGTCACTTAAATAGTCATGCACTTTCAATTTCACTGAGTACAAAAATGTTTCTCTTTCTCTCTCTCTCTCCCTTTTTTTTTTGAAATCAGAAACAATATAAATCCACACCAAACTCAAAAACAAAAATAATCAGTGAGAAGGAAATAAAAAACAGATATAAGAAACAGATATAAGCACTATGAGGGAAAAGGCCTTTTTATGTCCTGTGCCCCGAGAACCTGTCTGCAACTGCAGAACCATGAGGCTTAGGACAGGGATCCATGGCCAACCACAAATCCCTGCCAACCATGAATCAAGCCAGGGAAGATGCTCGGTGTTAACAAAGAGTCCTGATCCAACGAGGAAAGGGATTTCTAGCATCTACAGTGGTTTACTTAATCTAGTACCACTCATAGCCCTCCACTTGAAAAATGTGCAATATTGTTTATTCCTAATAGTAAGGGTTTGCTGGCAATATCCTCTCTCACTGGGTATCCGATTAGGTTCACCTAATCACAAGGAAGCACTGCATTATTTATAAAACAAAGCTGAATTTCATTAAAAGAGTTCTTCAATAACCAAGTCGGCAAAAAATACCACTCCTTATTTTGAGTCTTAGATAGACAGAAATTTTCTTCAAACACATACTCTTTTCTTGTTCACTGAAGATCTATAGAAGGACAAGAGTTATTTTGTGCTTTTACTTTCCAAATAAACTTGGGTTTGAATTAGCTTGGGTCTAATTCAATACTGAGGGCTCCAGGAAGGGAATTTTCTACTGGAAAAATGAACAATTTAAGGGCTGTTTATGTTGCTACATCAATGGTCAGAATAAATTTAGCCCATCTTGACTTTTACTTCTACAGGTATGTTTTACAAAAGTTCTGTTAGTGATTGATTATTCCCTTCCCTATCTAAAAAATCTCAGCAAAAGCTTCACTGAACTAGAGTGGAGTGGTGATTTTCAAACCTATTTTTTTTCACATTTTAGTAGCTTTATTTACTTTTTAAAAGTACCCCACCCAACACCCTAGCAATACTCAGTTTGTTCTTTCTTTTTTTTTTTTTCAAGAGTAGAATTTAGTGATTCATCACTTACATATAACACCCAGTGCTCATCCCAACCAGTGTCATCCTTAATGCCCCTCAGCCCTTTAGCCCTTCCCCCACACTCAACACCCCTCCAGCAACCCTCAGTTTGTCTTCATATTTAAAATCTCTTATGGTTTGTCTGCCTCTCTGTTTTTATATTATTTTTGCTTTCCTTCTCCTATGTTCATCTGTTCTGTATCTCAAATTCCACATGAGTGAAATCATGATATTTGTCTCTCTCTGACTTATTTCACTTAGCATAATACATTCTAATTCCATCCATGTTATTGCAAATGGCAAGATTTCATCCTTCTTGATTAGCAAGTAATATTCCATTGAATATATATACCACATCCTCACTATCTATTCATCAGTCAATGACATTTGGACACTTTCCATACGTTGACTATTGTTGATAGTGTTGCTATAAACATTGGGGTGCATGTGCCCCTTTGAATCAGCATTTTTGTATCATTTGGATAAATACCTAGTAGTGCAACTGCTGGGTCATAGGGTAGTTCTATTTTTCATTTTTTGAGGTACCTCCATATGTTTTCCAGAATGGCTGCAACACTTTGCATTCCCACCAGTAGGGCGAAAGGGCTCCTCTTTCTCCTCATCCTTGCCAACATCTGTTCTTGCCTGAGTTGTTAAGGTTAGCCATTGTGACAGGTGTGAGGTGGAATCTCACTGTGGTTTTGATTGTAGCTCCCTGATGATGAGTGATATTGAACATTTTTTCATGTGTCTGTTAGCCATATGTACATCTTCTTTGGAAAGTGTCTATTCATGCCTTTTGCCCATTTCTTCACTGGATTATTTGTTTTTTGGGTGTTGATTTTGATAAGCTCTTTATAGATTTTGGATACTAATCCTTTATCTGATATGTCATTTGCAAATATCTTCTCTCATTCCATCACTTGCCTTTTAGTTTTGCTGATTGTTTCCTTCACTGTTTCTTTCACTTCCTTCAAAAAGATTTTTATCTTTTTTTTTTTTTTTTTTATTTACTGTCATGGCTTAAGATTTATTCCAGCAAAGGATACAGTGAAGGAATAAAAGAAAAAGTATATATACAGTAAACCTTGGATTGCAAGTAACTTGTTCTGCAAGAAGATTTTTATCTTAATGAGGTCCCAATAGTTCATTTTGGCCTTGCCTCCAGAGACATGTTGAGTAAGAAGTTGCTGTGGCCAAAGTCAAAGAGGTTTTTGCCTGTTTTCTCCTCTATGATTTTGATGGTTTCCTGTGTACATTTAGGTCTTTCATCCATTTTGAGTTTATTTTTGTGTATAGTGTAAGAAAGTGGTCCAGGTTCATTCTTCTGCATGTTGCTGTCCAGTTTTCCCAACACCATTTACTGAAGAGACTGTCTTTTTTCCTTGGATATTCTTTCCTGCTTTGTCAAAGATTAGTTGGCCATATGTTTGTGGGTCCATTTCTGGGTTCTCTATTCTGTTCCATTGATCTATGTGTCTGTTGTTGTGTCAGTACCATACTGTCTTGATGATCACAGCTTGAAGTCTGGAATTGTGATGCTTCCAGCTTTGGTTTTCTTTTTCAGGATTTCTTTGGCTACGTGGGGTCTTTTCTGGTTCCATACAAATTTTAGGATTGTTTGTTCTAGCTCTCTGAAGAATGCTGGTGTTATTTTGATAGGGTTTGCCGTTCTCTATATTTAAGAGTCTCTTACGATTTGCCTTCCTCTCTGTTTTTATCTTATCTTTCCTTCCCTTCCCCTATGTTCATCTCTTTTGTTTCTTAAATTTCACATATGAGTGAAATCAGATGATATTTATCTTTATCTGACTGACTTATTTCGCTTAGCATGATAAACTCTAGTTCCATCCAGGTTATTGCAAATGGCAAGATTTCATTCTCTTTGGTTGCCAAGTAATATTCCATTGTATATAATACCACATCTTCTTTATCCATTCATCAGTCGGTGGACATTTGGGCTCAAACCTATTTCTTTTAAGATCAATGTGAACAGCTCCTGGATTTTCTTTCTCATAGTCTTACCCAACATTTGTGCTGTTTATGGGGACTCTCTTGCTATTTCTTAATTATTGTCATTTTATTTCAGTGAGTTAAATTCTTAAAAATGTATGACAGAGGAAATATGTTATATTGTCAAGTAGTTCCAGGGTATAAGGAAGTTTATTCTTCCTCTTTAACAATGAAACCTAAACATAGAGATAGAGTTCCTATGAACTGAAGAGAGTTTTTTTCAAATATCAGATAATTTGTATTCTTTTTTGCTAATGTTTATTTTGAGAGAGAGATAGCATGAGCAGGGCAGGGACAGAAAGAGGGAGGGAGAGAATCTGAAGCAGGTTCTGTGCTATGAGTGAAGAGCCTGATGCGGGTCTCCATCCCAAGAACTGTGAGATCACGAGCTGAGCTAAAACTAAGAGTCAGACACTCAACTGACTGAGCCACCCAGGCAACCCTGGATAATTTATATTCTTGATAGGAAAACATCCATTTGAGCATTTAAGGGGTTCTTAATTTTTACCTAGCAGTGTTTTCTTAAGCAGGATTGATAAAATAAGTAGTTGAGGATCTATGACTCCCCTTCATTCCCAGTCACCTTAACTCTGAGAAGCAACATTGACAACATCACTGGGGGGTGGGGGAGCAGGAATAAAAGAAAATGGGTCCAAAGGGACCTGGGATGTATTAATGATACTTCACATTGTAGAGTACTTTTTCTTCCATTATCTCCTTTAAGCCTCCTAATTCTTTAAGTAGAATTACTGTACTATTTTAGAGTTGAGGGAAAAAATTGAGTAGGTAATAGATTAAAAAAAAAAAAATCTCAGACACATGTGTTCTGTTCCTGTTCCTGTAAATCTATTTATTTTCCCCAAACATTATGAGTCATTTGACCTTCAGCAAATAAATAAACTGCTACAAATTAGAGCTTCCATTTAGAATAATTTCTCCTCTTTTTCTTTGGCCAATCCATTCACCTATGATTTTATAGGAACTAGTTCTCAGTGACAGAAATAGAATAAACTCAATACTCAGGACACTTGGCTATTGAGATTCTCATGCACTGGAAAAATTTGTTACCTGTTGTACAAAATAATCCTGGTACCTCGGAAAAGCATAGTATTAGAAAAAGCTATTCAGTGAGTGCACAAGATGTATATATACTCTCTCATCTACTGTTCTTAAGCTTTAACCTCCAGATCACCTGAAGATCCAGAGACATAAGATATATATATGACCAAAGTTTGGTTTTATATTTTCTTTCAGTCATTTACTTGGAATTTTGTACAATGTGTTCAAAAGTTAAGGATGCTCTTAATTTTTTATCGTTTGATTACCCTATAAGGATTTCACTGTGCAAGCAATATTGTATCATGTGCTTCAGTTTGCAATTTCCTTTTAGAATATACACACCGTGATTTATTTGTCTGATTTTCATTCCACACATTAATTTATTTGAGGTTAACTACGCCAAGGGCAGATGTTTATTTTCTATTTCCTGCTGAGAAAAAAAAAAATCCAAAAGAAAAACATGGCTGGGAAAAAAATTCAACCATAAAATCTGAATTTCATTGGACTAAAAAAATGTCCAAAGCAAACTTTATTTCAAGAGTCAGCAGCATATTTTCAACCAGATTGGTCTCTGGCACTTTTTAAGTGCTTTCCTGTTATAAGATTTGAACTATCATGTCACTAAAATGTACCAGGTAACACTGATTATTGATCTGCTTTTTTACTTTTTTGAAATTGCCATTAACAAACAAGTCTTACCACTTTCTTTTTGTACTATTTAAGATAGCTTTGGAAAAAACCTCACAAGCAATTTTGGGAAATGTGACACACTCTCTAAAGAGGGCCAACTAAATTATCTGACCTCTCACAATGGATGACTTCTCACAGTGATCCAGAAGGACTCTGCCCAATTGATTTTCCGAGATAATTTAGAGTAGAACCCTGTTCTCTGATGCCCTCAGGAAATGAGTCATTTTAAGCGGCTGAATTTTCCTGATTCCTGACAATTTAACTCTAGAGGTTGGGAAATGTATTCAATTAAATACGTCTCTGCTTTTTGAAATAGAAAATGGTAAACATAATTTAACCTTTCTCAGAGGCTTGGGGTGATTGTAGTGACCTTTGGTTTTTGTGGCAGATGGTGGGGAATTGCTCTGGTGGAGTAGAAAAAAAATAACTGTATTTGGAGTCAGAAGCCATGTGTGACTTTCTAGCTATGTGATTTTGAATTTATGTCTGTCCTTTAGTTGCTTTCTCTATAACAGTAAGGTCAATAACATAATGGCCTTCTTATCTTTTCATACCCATCATCATACCTGTTCCACTACAAACATTTAATGTTTTGGGATTGGTTGCAGGACCTCTGGGTAGTAGTACTTGGCTGCCCCTACAGACCTAATGAACCCATGTCAGGCTGAAGCCACCAGCTCTTCTTCTCTCATGGATTT
This sequence comes from Acinonyx jubatus, assembly GCF_027475565.1. Classification (NCBI taxonomy): domain Eukaryota; kingdom Metazoa; phylum Chordata; class Mammalia; order Carnivora; family Felidae; genus Acinonyx; species Acinonyx jubatus. The sequence continues at coordinate 61,311,452 of NC_069387.1, forward strand.
CTCACCCTCCAAAAAAATCATTGTCGCCACTGTTGTCAATGGCCTTCAGCTTGCTCCTATCAGTCAGAATAACATCCATTATTTCTTCATCACTAAGCCAGTGAACACTCAAGTCATCTTGTATCCATCTGTCTCTCCTGTGCCGTGGGTTCTCAGATGTGAAGGACACATCACTCTCTCCATTTTAAGAATGTAGGAATGTTCTTTGTCAAACCCTTATCCCAAAGTCTGTCAATCCTTCATCATCTAAAGCAAATGATCCCCACAGGCACCAGAGGCACTTCCTCCAAGCCTTTCTGATACACTGAACACCAAGTGGAATTTCAGACACATGCAATTTTAAAAGCTACATTGAAGGTTGTAAGGAAATCCAAAGTCCTACGTGACAGATCAATGTGCGCATGGAATCCTTACTGTAATAACACTTTGTAGCATGAATAGTACTCTGCAGGAAAAGTGTGTCCATATTCCTAATCAATAACTGCCAATGAAGAAGATCATGAGGGACAGGGAAGGAGAAGGGTACATATCCTGAATATCCACCTCAGGAATTGGTGGTCACGACTGGCAGAAACTAGGCGTATTAAATGCCTTGTGATACACACGACAGCCCTGCATAATGAAGAGCTGTTCCATCTAAATTGTTGACGGCTCTCCCACTGAGAAACAGTGCTTGTTATTACAGAGGGGTCCTCCGACTCTAAGGGAGCCTGTGATATTTTATGCATTACATTCCCTCAGTCTTTCTTTCAACAATCACTTATTGGGCACTTACTAAGGGCCCACAGAAATAAAGAGAAAGCAGCCCTTGCTCTCAAGGAGGTCCCGTGGCAGAAGAGGGAGAGACAAGGACACCAACTTACTTTAGTTCACTATGGTCAGAGCACACAGGGCAGAAAGAGACAAAGCAGAAGGAGGGGAGTATAAGAGACAGGAGCTCATGGCAGGAGCCATGGTAATCACCAAGGTGTTGCCAGGAGAGATGATGCGTTACCAGAGAGGCAGTAAGAGTTAGGGGGAAGGGGAGGAGGGGATACAAATAGGAAGAGGAAGGAAGGCTGCTTCAGAGAGAGAAAGCAAAACCAAACAGAACTCAGGAAACAAAACATTTTACTCCAGCTTAAGCACAAACTAGAAAGGAAGGCAATAAAGGAAAAGGAGCAGGTTTGGGACAAAAGGTGGTAATGTGAATCTCAGGTGCAGAGAGGGTAATTTGTGGAAATGTCCAGGAATCAGATGGACAGATGGCTCTGACAGGAAAGCTATGTGGTGAAATTATAGATCTGAGAGTTAATCAGCATACAGACATTAACTAAAGCCTTTGGAACTCAAGAAATCCCTTGGGAGGAAAGCAAAGATTGAGAAAAGAAGGTGACCTAGCAGAGGGGTCTGAGGACTCCTCTATTAAGGGTTTGGAGGAGAGTCTCAAGAAATAGAAGAAAAACCATGACAGCATAAAAGCTGAAAAAGAACCTGTCTAAAAAGGAGAGAGCAGTCAACAAAATTAATGCTGCCAAGCGTCAAGTAATTTACTGATATATTTATTTTTAATGTTTTATTTATTTATTTTGTGTGTGTGTATAAGAGAGACAGAGAGAGAGGGAAAGAAAGAATGAGCAGGGGTGGGGCAGAGAAAGGGAAAGAGAGAATCCTGAGCAGGCTCCACGCTGTCAGTGCAGAACCCAAATGCTGGGTTCAAACTCACAAACCATGAGATCATGACCTTAGCCAAAGTCGAGTCAAAAGCTTAAATGACTGAGCCACCCAGGTGTCCTGAGAGTCAAGTAATTTAATTGCCAAGCAGCGTCCTCCTCAGGAGTTACCCACCTAGAGGCAGCTGGTGTGCTGGAGGAAAGCAGTTTCAGTGGTGGAGAGGGAACCAACTGCAGTTGAGTGATGAGAAGGACACAAAGGGAGAAGAAGACACTGAGACTTGCAGGAAATTTCACTACTTGAAAGGTGGGAAGAGACAGACTGAATGGCAGGAAGGGCTAACAGGAGATGTAGAGGCTGGTTTGCATATTTATTTAAAGATGGCAGGGACGACTAGGTAGCTAGTCGGTTAAGCGTCTGACTTCCACTCAGGTCATGATTTCACAGTTCGAGCCCCGCATCGGGCTCTGTGCTGACAGCTCAAAGCCTGGAGCCTGCTTCAGATTCTGTCTCCCTCTCTCTTTGCTCCTCCCCCACTCACACTCTATCATTCTCTCTCTCTCAAAAATAAATAAACATTACAAAAATTTCAAAAAATAAAGATGGCAGAAGCCTGAGAATATTTAAGTATTAATGGAAAAGTGCCCAGTAAAGGAAGGGTTTTAAATGAAATCTCTGAGTAGCTGGAAATGATGCACTCCTGAGCACAGGAGTCAGCCTCAGAGGAGACAAACCAGAAGGGTAGGTAATTGGAGAGGAGGGGGGCAAGATGGGTTTGGAGGCAGATTAAATTTATGTTCTGTAGAAGCAACTAAGGATCTACTTTTGATGGTTTTTAGTTTTTACACTGTATTTCAGTTACCATTTTTAAAAAGTGGTTTAATTAATTTATTTTGATGGGGGGGAAGGGGCAGGGGAGAGAGACAGAGAGAGAGAGAGAGAGAGAGAGAGAGAGAGAGAGAGAGAGAGAATGAATCCCAAGCAGACTCCACGCTGTCAGTGCAGAGTCTGATGTGATCACACGAACCATGAGATGATGACCTGGGCTGAGATCAAGAGTCGTATGCTTAACCAACTGTGCCACCCAAGCGCCCCCTTGATTACCATTTTTAAAAATTTCAGGTAATTCACAAAGAAAAAGAGACCGTTAAAAGATGTCTACATGCAGCATTCATCCATCCAACACGCATTTACTGAGAGCCACATTCCTGGCATTGTTCTCCAGGCTGGGGGAAAAGACACAAATCTCTACTCTTGTGGGGCTTTCCTTTTAGTGGAGGGAGACAGACAATTCACAAAATGATAAGTAGGTTAGAGGGTGATAAAGGCAGTGGAGAAAATGAAGCAAAGAAGAGGAATAGAGTACGTTGGTGGTGACCGCACTCTTAGGTGGGGTGGCCCGGGAAGGCCTTGGGACAAGATGACATAAGTAGGGAGTCCTGAAGGAAGGGAGTGAGGCAGCTGTTTAGAGAGTGAGAGGGTGTTCTGGGAAGAGGGAACCACAAATTCAGAGTCCCTAAATAGGAAAGTGGCCTGACTGATGTGTGCCTGGAGCCCTACACGGCTGGAGCTGAGTGGTCAAGACAAGGTGCAGGAGGTGAGGTGTGAGAAAGACAGTGCAGGGCATGGAGCCAGCTGCAGGGGCCTTGAGAGACAGGAATCCAAGTGAGAGATGATGGGCCGTGGAGGTGGAGAGAAGGGTCAGATTTGGGATACAGTCATAACATATAATGAGTTTATCACTGCCAGGTATACACACACTGCTTTAAGCTTTGAAATAAATTAATTATCTTATAATATTCCAACCCTATGAAGTAGGTAACACCACTATTTTCATTTTAATAAAAAATCTAAGTGATATTGTTTAAACTGACATAATTGTTTATATACAAAATTGTAACATAAGCTAGTGTAGTGGATGCTGTCTTACAGCACCCAGACAACACCCATGTCTGAAGCACTTGCTGACAGCTCACATGGGGGGTCTTCTCTGGGCATTGCTCTCCGCCTCGGGGGAACTGCCTCACTAGAGGCTACCTGCCCTGCCTGGGGCAGTGATTGGTTGATAAGGGGGCATAAAGGTTCCACTTCTTGCCTCCATTCTTGGCAACCCTGAGGGGCCCTCCCAACTCCAGAGCTTCCTAAGGGGTCAGCTGAAGCCCTGGGACTGCACTGCCCTCAACCCTCCCCCGCATTGACCATCCTGCTTCCCTGGCTTCCTTCCCTGGTGTTCCAGAGAGCACTTCTTAATAGACTTCCTGCATGCAAATCCCTGCCCCAGGGATTCTGTTTCCTGGGGAAGCACAGCAAGTTTTTAAAGTGAAAGTGGTATAAGGCAGGGAAAAGAAGAAGAAGAAGAAGAAGAAGAAGAAGAAGAAGAAGAAGACGACGACGACGGAGTGAAATATTTTTGTTGTTATTTTAAATGTTTGTTTATTTTGGGGAGAGAGTGTGAGCGGGGGAGGGGCAGAGAGAGAATCCCAAGAAAGATCCATGCTGTCAGCGCAGAGCCTGAGGGGCTTGAACTCACAAACCATGAGATCGTGACCTGATCCAAAGTCAGATGCTCAACCGACTGAGCCACCCAGGTGACCCTGGAAATGTTCTTGAGTAGAAATTACACAACCTTCATTCAGAAATTTAGTCCATAAGTATGACCATAATATGAGTCAATTCTAGTTTTCTAAATGAAATAGGGCTTAACTTCTTGGATTTAAGGAATAAAACTGCTATTCTTAATTAACACAAAATATATACAGTAAAGTTATTATTTCATCAACAAAAAAATAAAATTTCAACTGTCTACTTGTGATACTGGAAAGTGTATTTAGACTTTTATAAACGAAAATACCACACGGGCAGAAAAGCCTATCTCCACTTGTTAAACCTGGCTAACAAATGGTCCTGGAATTTTAATTCTTTCCAGAAATACATGGCAGCTGGTATCCAAGGTCACTTTCACTCGTAAGAGTTATTTTAAATGTTCACTTAAAATAGGCTGTGTAATGAAGGACTTTTAAAACAGCCAATAAATCCTGATTTAAGAAAAAAAAAATGTTCACACGCTACCAGCTTTATAGACAGCATTTTTCAAAGGAATTATATAAAGCAATCTTATTGATAAACTAAGAACATTAGTGAACAGTGGGTTAATTACACATAGTTAGATTTCTTTAGACTCTAATGATAATGCTGTCTCTTCGATTCTTTCATTACTATCTGTTTTCCCCATGTACTCCTACAGTCTAATGGAGTCTCCTTGCAGAGTTCTGGTTATCCACGCAGGACAGAGTGCAAAGAATGCTATCCGTGGTTGCTATTATCATGACAAGTCTCTATTTTTTGCATTAAAAAAATGCAGTCAGGGGTTCCTGAGTGGCTCAGTCGATTAAGCATCTGCCTATTGATTTCAACTCAGGTCTTGATCTCACGGTTTGTGAGTTTGAGCCCCACAAAGGGATTCCTTGCTTGGGATCCTCTCCCTGTCTCTATGTGCCTCCCAGCTCTCTCTCTCTCTCTTCACCCCTCCCCCCCAAATAAATAAATAAACATTAAAAAAATTCCAATCAGGAAGATTTTTAGTTCTATGCTGTCCCACGTGTTAGCTAATTAAATAGCTAGTAGAGATTTCTTTGGTACAGGAGCATTAAAAGCACATTTCTTCCCTTTTAATTATGCAAATAGAAAATAGCTTGGTCAAGGACTTCTATCCCCTTCGAATAGTCCATTCATTCCCTTCAGATTTTCTGTTTAGAACATCAACAACAGATGTATCGGGAATGGAAAAGGCTGCTCTAAGGGTCCCCTGGCTGCCCAAGCATATTTGAGTACCCTCAGGAAAGGGTAATGTATCTCCTGCTTGATAGGAGTATGGGAAGGTGGAAATCTCAGATGATTTACTGTGTATTTCATGTTGAAAGCATACCTGTGAGAAAGAAACAGCTGTCTGGGTGACTGAAGATCACAGCCCTCGTATTAGGAGGGAATCCTACATAGCACTGATATCCAATCACTGGAGATACTCTGGGTGTAGTGCGCCAGGAGGAAGAGGGCATCTACGCGAACAACTGTTCCATAGAACATGGGACAATTTGCTGCTGACAGTGGGGAGGCCTTCCTGACTCACCTGGACAAAGGTGAACTCTATTCATTCCCAGGTTGGGGGGGGGGGGGCTCTTGATGGCCAGCCCATTTTAACCAACCAGTAACTGAGTCATGCAGGGAATTTAAATATAAAATGAAAAACAATTTCCATGACTCTATCACCTGTAGTGAAAAATCTTTTAAAATAGTCTCTTCACTATGTCATCAGATTTCCAGATGTTCTCTATTCTCTGGAAATATCCACAACTTAATAAACTTTCTCTATAAGCCTGGGCCTTTTTCATCCTGTAAGTTGAGTTGTATGAGTAAAAGCCAGTTGTGTTTATTGACAGATTTACTGCAGTTTTAGTTTTTATTGCAACTGTACAATGTAATGAAACATTTTGCAAATTGACAAAATACAAATGTGGAAAAAAAGAGAGCTGTTATTTATATAGAAGCTAAGGAAATACTCTGGAACTACTCAAAAAAGAGAAGCTGCTCAAGAAATTGCTGTGGAATTAGATGTAAGAGTAACTGTAAAAGACTGCAGGAGGAAAATCAGAAAAATCTCAGTCATTACATTTTTACTCCCCTTTAAAGTATCAAAACCTGATCATCAGAGAAATGATTTATGGATGCGATTTTTGCAGGTTATAATCAGTTGACTCTTACCCAAAGGAAAAAGCTTGGTTTGATATTTGAAGACTGGTGAATGTATGTACATGTGAAACTTGAGGGTACAATAAATCATTCAAGAATGTGCATAATTTGTCTTACAATTCTCCGCTTTTAACTGACTTTTGAAGCAAATCAACAGGCCACTGGCCAAGGGCACATGCAGTATCTTCTGCACTTTATCCAGGCAGGGCCGCCATCTCTCCTTGTGGGCTTCCTGGATGAGTCATTTCATGGAGTTTTTGTGCAGGAAGAGGTAAGATATTGGGTGGTCTCTGAACTTTCTACTCCCCTCACGTGAGATGGAATGTTAGAAACTTTCTCCAGGTTTTGAACAATGGTCGGCAAGCTCTGGAGGCAAATGGCAGATCCACCAGTGCTGTTCTGATATTCCACCATATGGAATCCTGAACTTTATAGAGCCTGGAATAGGTATAAACATGAGAGCTGCCCCTCACAGCAAAACAAAGCTAACACTTGTGTTCACTGAGGATTTGAGAGAAGAGTTTTGCCATTCTCCTTTGCTGATTTGGGTCTTAATCTGAATCTATAACCTCAGCTGCAGCATTTTCCAGGGGAGATTTTCCTTGCACTACAGAAATATAATAAATGAGGTACACCAAAAGGGAGGAGAAGTTAGTGGTGCTTCTTTGTTGTCTAAAACATAGAATAAGGTTTAAAAGAAGCAGAATATTCATGGCATATATAATTACCAATCTAATGTAGCAGTATTTCCAGCATTGTAAGCCAGCCAAAATGATATTGGTATAGATACAACCCTAATGACTAATTTCATCATTGCCTTTGGGATCTACCCAGTCATTACAACGAAAATGGATAATTGTTGGGACTGATTTCAGATAATAGCGCCGTTAGCCCTGCATTTTCCTAATCATTCTCTTTCTTGCTGTGTGCAAATATGGAAACCATCAGATACACTAAAGTTGAAACACGGAGGAAGGAGTCAGAGCGGGGGGTGGGGGAGAGCTCTGTCTCAGCAACTTCCACAAAGAAAGAACAATATTAAAATAAGGGCAGGGGTGCCTGGGTGGCTCAGTTGTTTAAGCGTCTGACTTTGGCTCAGGTCATGATCTCACAGTTTGTGAGTCTGAGTCCCACATCAGGCTCTGAGCTGACAGCTTAGAACCCGGAGCCTGCTTCAGATTCTGTGTCTCCCTCTCTCTGCCTTTCCTGTTCACACTCTGACTCTCTTTCTCAAAAATAAACATTAAAAAAAATTAAAAGATAAAATAAAATAAGGGCAGTCTTCCAGTCATCTCGGATAAATAATCATGAAAATGATGAATAGTCCTGGTATTTTCCTTTTCTCTCTAGCACAAAGAGTGACAATTTATTTAAAAGCAAACAAACAAAAAAACAAACCCAGATCCATTGAAAATTCACCACAGAAGTATCCACACAAAAATGATGCTACTTAAATCAGAAGTATTTTGAGCCTGGTGTGAGAGGATGAAATATTTCACTAATTACTATGCGGTGTATTTATAGCTTTAATTGTTTTTCCCCCACTTCTCAAGGGACATGTTTCTTCCAGAAGCACAGTTGCCGAAGCAAACATTTATTTTTATTGTTTCATGGGAAAAAAGCGGTAGTACCCAACCAGCTACTATAATTCTGTAAAATCAGCTGCTAGAGAATTTTATGTAATTTATACTTTTGCCCCAAGCAGTGCCTTAGGGTCTGCCTTATTCTTCTGTTTGAACTTGACAGAAAATAGTCTGCTGGAATGCAATAAATTTTAAAAGATTCTGAAAATACTTCCTTTCAACGAATACTTTTCAGGCAAACTTACTGCTCTTTTCTTCTCTTCAAGAATGCTCACCTGAAATCCTGAAACATCAATTAACCATTAAGCCAAAACATACTTTATTTGTACCCTTGAAGGAATATGCCTCTTTAAAAAAGATATCTCCTCATTGCAAAAATAATACATGTTCATTGTGGAACATCTGGAGTACAAAATATACAGAAAAAAATTAATCTACTCACTAACCAGAGGGAAGTATTGTAAACATTTGGGTAAACTGGCTTCCAGTGAAAGAATAGAAATCTGAATTAAATCTTAAAAATGATCTTTTATTCCTAAATAAAAAACCTATTTTCCTTAAAAAAAGTTTTGTTACAATTTTCCTCTGGGACTTCCATTTCTTGGATCTTTGGAATAGTATTTGATAGTGAGCTTGACGTGCACAGTTTAAAATTTTTATCATATTGAATGCTAAGAGACCCTGAAGTCTAAAATATTTCAATTGATGAATAATATACTTATGTAAGAACACCGTTCAAAAGGATAATTTAAAAAATCAGGCCAGTGACTTTCAGAATGATGATTTCAAACTAAGCTTTGAGACAATGCTAGTACATGCTTCAGAGAAATATCTATTTGTTTGGTATGCATACTTTAAGCATATCCCAAAGTGGAACACTAGCCCAAAATTCAACCAAATGGGGGCCAATCTGCAGGGGTATGGAAACCTCTCTAAAAAGCTTCCATGAGTCTCACAGTACTCAATAAAAGAGAAGACTCACCTGTCTGTGTTTTGACCATTTGGAGATTCCAAGCTATGTATAGTTCTCCTGCCTCCACATGTTCCAGATTAAAGACATTTATCATGTGGGATCTTTTAGATAAGACCATCTTGAAAGCCAGGATTGCAATTGTGAGTATTCAAGAGCAATAGAGACTGCCACTGGTAATATAGGCTTACATTTGTAGTTTCTCTTAAAGTGACATGTAAAGCTCTGTTTAGTATAGTCTCTTCCAAATGAATACAGGGAGATGAGTACAAGAAGAGTGTCAGGGCTGTTTATACACACACACACACACACACACACACACACACACACGCCCCTTATTAACATATTCCCAGCATGGTAATCAAGTGTCTTCTAGTACTCTTTCTATTGAATACAACTATCAGGGTATTTATTTCATTTCCATACTCAAATGCCTTCATATAAATCCTTTCTGATAACAGGAAGCCTGAAGTGAGAATTCACTGGAATACACGTTCTCAGAGTTTACTGGTGTATTTTTGACAACCAACTCCTGTTCTCCTGCATATGTGTATTTGACTGGGTGTCACTTGAGTATCGTGTAGCAATGGAAACTTTTACAGGAAAACACCAAGAATTAGTAGCAAGGCAGAGTTACCACATTCACAACAGACTTGAGCACTGAGCAGAAGATGGGGAGTCCAGGATCCATACCACCTCCAAGGAGATGTTCACTGCCCGCCCCCCTCTTCCCCCCCCCCCCCCCCCCCCCCCCCCGCACACACTGGGAGGGTGAGTGAATGAACCTGAGAAGCACAGCAGGGAAACAGTCCTAGGGCGCTTACCTGAGGGCTGTTCTGTAGTGGTAGATGGCTTCCAGGTTCCGACCTTGATCCTTCAGGAAATTGGCGTAGTTGTAGTGAACCTTGGCATTGTGGGGCAGAGTTTGAACCCCAGACCTACAATTAATACATTAAAAAAAAAAAAAGAACAACAGAATACTAGTTAGGAATACTGTCCGTTTCTTTCATGTTTTACTCAGTTTCATGAACCTTCATTTGAAATGTCCATTGCATCCATCTAAGTCAGGTTTTCCAAAATTTGTGAATCGTGTCACTTATTAAATATGCTTCTCTGGAAAATAATGAAGGCAGTGTGTGGTTGTGCACAACTAAACAAACATGCTGACCGCATATGAAGCAGAGGGGGTGGGATGGGATAATTCTCTGGAGAACAAAACTGCATGCTCAGGTTAATTCAGTTTTTTCCTTCCTTGCTTCTTTTGTTCACTTACAACCTTCCTTTAAAAAAAAATGGAGAGCATCTACAAAAATATATCATTACTAGACTGGCCTCCCTATTATGTTTTATTGGAAATTAACATTTCCCATGTACCAAGCCTGGGCTAATTAAAATAAATAAATAAACAAATGCAGGTATAGTTATTATTTTACAAGTTGCAGACAAGGAAATGAGGTTTTGCTCAAAAAGGTAAAAAAAAAACCAAAAAACCTTGCTTAAATGTCACTGTATTAGTCTGCTTGCACTGCCATAACCAAATACCTGGGGAACGCCCACAGGATAGCACTGAAATTTTGGAGACAATTCAAGGGGCAAGTGGGGGCAGGAGAGGAGCCATTTCTCATTCATAACTAGCCCACACATTTAACCTGTACACAACTACACAGCTGGTAAGTGGCAGAAATGGGACCCTAGAGGATTGTAGTTTGGTTCTAGAGTCCCTCGTTCCCTCACATGCAGGGAGGTGGGGGCAGGGGAATGATGAAAGAAAATGGGTTGGAGGGCCACTTGGAAAGAAAACTTCTGGAATTCTTGAGGATTAAATGCGGGAGGGGGACAGTTGATGAGAGAGAGCAAGGAGAAAGCATAACAACCTAGTTTCTGGGCAACTTTAATGCACTATTACCTCTCCCAGATAACATACTTTCATTCAGTTTTTAACTTATTTTTTTTTAACGTTTATTTATTTTTTCTTTGGAGGGGGAGGGGCAGAGAGAGAGAGGGAGAGAGAGAATCCCAAGATCGCGGGGCTCAATCTCACAAACTGTGCGATCGTGACCTGAGCCAAAATCAAGAGCTGGACACTCAACTGACTGAGCCATCCAGGTGCCCCTAGTTTTAAATTTAAAGGTAAGATTAATAGAAGGATTTCATACAAAGTGTTAAAACCCTGTTGGGGAAATATGCAAGGGCACTGTAATCTCTGTTGAACGTTCAGTGAAATAACCAGCAGAAACAGTCCCACTTAAAATCCACTGGCTGGACATCTGAGGAACTCTCCAGAGGACAGAACTTACAGAGAGTGCAAGGGGCTAGAGACCAATCCAAGGGCAACATCATCTGAAGCAGCAGACTCCACACTTACCCAGGTTGCTTCAGTGACTTCAAATGTATGGCAGGTAGCTGGGATTTTTTGGTGGGTGGGGTGTGGTTGAACACAGACTAAATCTGTATCAGGAGCAGTTAAACCTCAGATCCTCATCCCTACCCTTAAAAGCTAAGTGACTTTTTTCATTATTCTTTCCCCATCCCAGCAAAAGGCAGGAGTTTTACTCTCTGGAAAAATAGAGTTAGAGAGATCCTGCACTCAGGAACAACAGGTACAGCCGAGGGAAGGGGGAAGAGCTGTACCTTAAAGGTAGATTATGGGAGAATCTGTATTCTGAACAGTGGGATCTCAGTTTGTCCTCCTTAAAAAGCTCTCTGAATAGCCAGGATTAGACTTCTCGGGAGGAGCCTGGAGGAATTTTCTCAGAAACTGACCCACCCAAGACAAAAGATATACAAATGCTGACATTTGGGTTCTCCGGTAAAATCATCAGTATCCTTCAATCGCCCTATGGTGAGGTCCAACAGCTGCCACATAGAGCTAGAATTTTAATGTAATATTTAAAATGGAAATTACCCAAAGTGTTTTTAGTCACAGGGGAAAAATCTGGGTCAGAGTGGTAATAATGGCTTTAAAAAATTCCAATTTTTAACCAGGAAAACTTCTGATTTTTCTATCCAGAAATAAATAGTGCAAGGTAATAGGCAGATTTTAAAGGTAACTTTGATTTCAGCGTGGATATAACTGGCATATTGGAATTGACCCTTCCCCCTGTGTGATTGGCATGGTGACTCTCAATTATATTTCACCCGAGGAACAGACAATTAGGCCTGTGGAAGCATAGCCCCTGCTCGGATCAGGCATTGTTTAGTGATGGCCAGAGGAAGTAATAATATTCATAACAGGCAAGCTGATGTGGGTGGAGTAACTTGAATCCTAAGAACACACTGCTTTTTCCATTGTTGTTTTTGACCTTCATGTTCTCTCTGTGATATTTTTCTGCTATGTTTTTCCAGTCTCTCATTTTACAATGACTAGTTTGTGGATAAAGGGAAATAAACAACTGGCCAAAGGCAAAACTTTCCACGTTGCTGTAACTGGCCAGGCTGCTCTTGCTTCCAGAACCAGGCTTTTCTATTTGCTCTCTTGATGCTATGGTTTCATAACCCCAACTGTTTTAGTGGAACCAAGCAACTTATATGCATTTATTCTACAAAGACGTAGTATTCATCAATTATACAGCTGGATCCCGATCCCGATTAATAATCCCAGTGATGATTACAAAGAAAAATCTCCCATTCAATTCAGGATCCTAATTCATGTACCTCATAGTTCTCCTACATGCCTCTTGAAAAATAACAGAAACAGGGGAGCAGGGCTGGCTCAGTAGGTAGAATATACGACTCTTGGTCTCTGCGTTGTGAGTTTGAGCCCCATGTTGGGTATAAAGATTGCTTAAAAATAAAAATCTTAAAAAAAAAAAAAAAGAAAATGAACAGAAACAATAAGAAAAGCCACTGCTTTCAGGTGTATCTCCGAGTTTATAGAACATCAATTTGTTTTACTGGTGTCACTGGACAATAAGTCACAAGAACCATCCCCAAATTCCTGATTAGAAAACAAACGTTAAAAAAAATTAATGAGCAGCATTCAACCCAAGGGTAATAGGAAAGGAAAGTAAGAAGGATTTGTGGTTGTCTTCAATTCCGACCCTGCTCTGACCTGAGGCAGCACAATGCCTCACTCAGGATGGCTGGTACTCACAGAATGGAATGCTCAGTTTGAATCAAGTTCTGGGCTGAGCACCCATTTCCATGGACTGACTGTCTCCTTTTATCCCTTCAGTAACTCATTGATTGGGTAGAATTATTGTACCTCCATACTACAGATGAGGAAATTGAAGTTCAGAGAGATTAAGACCTTTTTTTCTAAAGTTACAGACCTAGAAAGCAGTTGAGAAGAGATTTCAACCAAGGCCAATACGTGGTCAGAAACATTCCTGAAGCTGATCAACACTTGATGCTAAGCCAGAAAGGTACCACAGGATATAGTAACATTATAATTTCACTATCACAATGTTTATCTTATTGGTAAGCAAACTATGGCCTTGTGGGCCACAGGCGCGCCAATGTGTTTGCCTATTATTTTTGGCGTCTTTCCCGAGACAACAGCAGGGTTGGGTAGTTGCAAAAGAGACTGTATGGCCCACAAAGACTAAAATATTTACCGTCTACTCCTTTACAAAAGAATCTGCCAATCCTCAGTATATATTCTCTGCCTTGGGAGGTCTGCTGATCTCTGGCTTAGCAATTCAGAAAGCAAGAAACAAATGTGTTTCCTACAGAGATGGAGAATAATCTAGGCCATAAATTCTTAATTGATGGTCCATAGATCACTTAAATACTTCATGAATGGGATTCAAAGAGACCCTTAACTACATTGCAAATAAAAGAAAAATGCAGCCTCTGCCTTTTCAGGTATTTCTAACATTTGGGGGGTAGAAGGGATTTTACCAAATTGTGTTACTACAGTATTTTTTACTCCAAACAATGTAAAATTGTGGGCTGTTACCAGGCTCAGCTGGAGCTATGCAGTTACCCTCTTTCCAGGTTAGGATATCAGAATAGTTTCTTGGCACAAAGAATTAAAGAAAATATACCTTGCAGCTATTATTATGAACCAATCCCTCCCCCCACTCTCCCACTCTCCCTCTCTCTCTTTTTTATACTGGGCTTATTTAAGTTAGAAAACATAAAGTAAAAAATGGGTGTAGCAAAGCTTACATATTCTTGTATATCAAACTTGGGTTCAAATCCTGGTTTCTCTTCACAGCTATTTCAGTTTGGACCAATTACTCTCTTTGAGCCTCTGATAAGACACAAGTTCAGGCTTCTTACGCTTTTGTGTGTACGATTCTTGCCAGTGGAACTACAAAGCCATGAGGGGGGCCTGCATCTATATCTCCTAAAAATACATCATATGGTGAGATCTTTTTTGTAAGAGGAGGCCTCAGCTGGAAAGGCTGGGGCTTAACTGAAAGTTGGATTTTCTCCAACGCAAAGGTCTGTCCTAAGACACTCTGTAAGACTGTTCACAGCACTGCCAAGCAAAACCACCCCATGTAGTAGGAGAGGCCTTAATGAGACCATATGTCCAAGGGATGGTCAATGAGTTCACTGTTTAGAACAGAGGAGTAACCAGAAGCAGGGCCTCTGACACAGGGACATCGCCTTATCTAGAACTATTACAAATTTTTCTTACTCAATACAGCCAGTTCTTGATTTTGATCATTATGGCTAATTTGGGTTGTTTTCATCCTTACATACTTGGTTCAGGTCTACGAGACAACAGTTCATGAAGGGCCTGCGCTCTTCTTAGCGCTTAGGCACTGTCCTGCTCTACCTCTGTCTACCAGTGGCTACATTATGTTAACATGTGTTTATGCGTCTGACCCTACACAGACTTCCAGCTCCTCTTCCTCTTTCCCTCTTCCCCCTGTCAACACCAATCTCTTTCATACCCTAGAACAGAGCCTACAGCCATAACTTGAAAATTTACATAGTGTTTACCATACTGCCTTCTGCATCTTTTACATAATCATTTATTCTTACACTACACCTGAAAGATAAACATTCTTGTTATTACTCTAAGTTTCAAAATAAAGAAAACTAAGGCATGGAGTCGTTAAGTAACTTTCCCAAGATCATACAGCTATTAAATGATGGTACTTGGAGAGGACCCAGAAAGTCTAACTCCAGCCCCCACACTCAATCAGTAACCCTATCTTCCTTCAAAGATTCTTGATAAATGTTCATTCAACTGATTCCAGCATGACTCAGCACAGATGAATACATACAAATATTTGGTCTTTGAGGAGAAAGAATATTCTTAACGTCTCAGATTCTTAAAACTTTTCTTGGGACATATATAAATTATAATAGGCCAAGTTTTCAAAGAACTATCAAAAGCTTTGATTTGCATGTTATACAAAATTCCATTTGATCACCAAAGTCCTCTTAAGGGCACAAAACCTCTTCAAGCACATATGTGGAATGGTTATGTTTTAGTAATCCACTGTTGCTTACTACATGCTTCCATCTGGAAAAACAAAAACAAAAACAAAGCCTCTGGATGAAAAGTCAATGAGCTTTTTGTTTTTCTGTTTTCAAACTGCTGGCATCAGCCGTAGAGTGTTGGAACATGAACTTGTTATCCTTGAAATAAACTGCTGCCTGCCAAAATCCACCCCCAAAGTTGATCTGATTAAGCAGTAAACATAATTAGAAGACACAACCTCTGTTAGTACCTTTATTCAAGCAAGGGGTTTAGCACAGGGCAGAACCATTTTAAAGTTTCTCATAAAAGCACCAACTGTTGAAAGCAAAAGAAAAAAAAATTGAAGCCAACAGAGACTACGAGGAAGTTGTATCACTGGATGTCCATGCCCCTGTATTTGCAGATTGACCTCAGCATGGGTAGAAAGAGGGGACAAGTCCTTTGTGGTCTGTGGGGACCGCATTGAAGGTGAAGGATGTGACAGAGACTAAACGGAATCTGGATCCTCAAAGTGAAAAAACATTAATTAAAAAAATCCCCACAAAAAACTTTACATGCCAACAGGTCTCTACAGTATCCACTGTGAAAATGATTATGACATTGACAATGGTGGTGATATTATAATAATAATAATAAACCAATAAGACTTGTATGACAAACTAATATTTTTCTATTAAAAAAAAGTTAAAAAGTTAAATTGCCAAGTAGCAAAATCAAATATATTGTTTTGAAATAGTAAAAAAGTGCAGTGAACATTTATCTTATTTATCTGTTTGTTCATTCATTCATTCATTCCTGGCAGCCCACAGTCTTTGCCCTCCTCCAGTAGTTGGATTCCCTGTGGGGAGTTCTCCCTTGCCTCACTTTGTGAAGTCTCAGTGGTACCCCAAGGGGCCAGGCCTGCCCTAACTCCCTCAGTGGAAGTCAGAGGGGTTCCTTTGGCCAATCATTCATTTCAGTGCCTGGTGGAGACAAAGGGCAGGCACATGACCTAAAGCTCAAGCTCAGCCAGAGGACTTAATTTCCCTAGGACTTTGATGTGAAGATAAAAAACAACTTGGTATAAGTCTCCTCATTTGCTTCCGGGCAGGCGCTCAGGTGCTCTCAAGACACCATCCAGACGTTTTTCCCATCTGCCACATGCCGGCTTCTTCACCGGCCCCTCAATGCCGTGCACTTCCCTATACTCTCCCAATATGTTCCCTTTTATTTTCTCAAGTGATCCTAACTCTGTTTCAGTTGTTTGCTCCCAAAGTAGAAGTGTTGGGTATCGGCTGGCCAAGGAACCAAGTAAAAACCACAACGACCTAACTGGGCAACTGGGTCATAAGTGAGGACAGAAGCTGGAAGAGGGGACACAGATGGGGAGGATCCCTAGAAACTGGGAACATCAGCTGTGGCAGTGCCAGGGAGCCCAGGTGAAGGTCACTGGGGCAGTGGCATAAGGGAGACAGCCTAAGCTCCAGAAAACAGAGCGATGAGCAGGAGTCCCAGAGAATAGTTTATACTTCAAAACAAATTCGGGGCTTTAAGTTGACATCGTTATTTTCAGAAACAGCTTCTACACTACATAAAAACCTACCACGAGATGAAAAAAGCCTCCCATTTCTTTGTTCACAATTAATGTTCAGAATAAAGCAACTAGATCACAGATCACAACTTGATATGCTGGAATATTCTAAAGAAAATGTATTGCATTTCTCTTCCTTCCTGCTGTGTGCTCACCTTTCTCATTTTCTTGTCTGCATAATGAAGTTAGGCTTATCATTTCATTTTGTTTATAGCTGATTTTACAGCCCAGCTCATCATTAATGACTGTCTCACAGACCCAAAAACCTTCCCGTGAGCCTTATTTTCATAAATTCACTTAGAATGAGCTCACATTAAACTTTATACAATACCATTTAAAAAACTAAAGCTAAAACCCAAAATGAAATTACATCTCCCACTTAAAACTTTACTAAAAAAAACCCTGTGGGTTAATGATTATTGCCAGACCCATGTTACCTCATTTGTTTGGAAACAAATATCTAAGCAAAAAAATACATGGGAAGAGATTTGCTTTTATCCACCTAATCGTACCTGAATAGGGACTCTCTTGACAGCCAAATTTCATTCTGTTTCACCGTTTTCCAAGAGAAAAGCAACAGCAGCAACACAGTGGACACAGTCAGGGTGGTGGCCCCGCATCGATTCAGCCAAGTGCACAGCTTGCTCAGTCCGTGCACAAAAAGGATGCAGTAGCCCATGCTGGAAAACAGTGTGGGAGAAGCAGGATTACTCTGGGGGTGCAGTGGAGGCCCCCTGTGTATTCTGTCCCATATAACTAGCTTTCACATAAAGCTTGTCCTGGGATGGAGAAACAAACATAAACACCCCTCTCTCACACACATTTACATGTCGGTTCTCTGATGGGCTGTACCAGCACATTGCTAGTCCTTTGGCACTTGTGTGGAGAATAATAGGTTCATCGTTTAGGCTCAGACTGCCCTGGATTTCAGAGCTCAGACATCATGAGAAGTCCCTTATGTATGTTCTTGGGCCCTGAATAGACCCTCTGACTCTTGCTTCCTTACGTCACTGACATCATATAACCATATTGGTATCATGTGTCTACATTTACTGTGCTGTAGCCGGTCACATCATGGCTTTGTGACAGGCAGTCCCCAAGACTTCCCTAGCAGGTCCTGGGAGGGATGCTGGTTACCAAGGAGCACTGGTGTCTGTCTCTAGGGATGTGCTGCCTGCTGTGTACCCACTCTGGTCAAAGTCCTTATGCTGATGGAAAATCATCTGTCCACAAGCCAACTCCTGAGCCTTGCAGCTTGGAGCTCATCACAGACAGACTGTGTCGATACGATTTTCTTGCTGACTCTGGCTCAGCTTTCTAAACAGACATAAGAATTGCTCATTATCTGAGTGGCATGTCAGTATCACATTTCTAAAAGCCTCTGGCCTGGTGGATGGAATGTGGTGCTTCACATTATCTGTGCAGCCACAGAGATGCTTCCTGCTTGTTGACTGGCCTCAGAAAAACACAAACATTTAATTTGTACCCATTATTGCCACAGGCATTTTAGTTAAAACCCACTTCTTTCCAAAGATAATAAACTACAAATTATAACAGAATATCTTAAGGATGAAACAAGACTGTGTAAAGAAATCCTACGGGGCGCCTGGGTGGCTCAGTTGGTAAAGCGTCCGACTTCGGGTCAGGTCATGATCTCACGATTCATGAGTTGAAGTCCCACGTCAGGCTCTGTGCTGACAGCTCAGAGCCTGGAGCCTGCTTTGGATTCTGTGTCTCCTTCTCTCTGCCCCTCACCTGTTCACACTCTGTCTGTCTGTCTCTCTCAAAAGTAAATAAACTTTAAGAAATAAAAAAAAAAAAGTAATCCTATATTAGACATTAATGCTATAAGAAGTCCAAATTAATACAGCCCATTTACTTGTTCAATTATTTACTCATTCTCTCTATGTGACTGGCAATGAACTAGGCACTAAGGATGCAATTATGAATAAAACACATGTCCTGCCCTCAAACAACTCCAATCTACTGAGGCAGGTTGGGTTTGTAAAGGAAAACACTTAAATCATCTCATTTCTAAACATACCTCCTTTAAAAAATCTCTCCACTTTCCTTCTGTTCACCTTTCTGAATACCTGTGCTTTGGTCTCAAGGATTGAAAAACAAGAGAAGCATCTGAGGTTTCTGATGTGGAGATGCTGGGAATCAGTTCAAGTTAGAGCTCCAATTCCATACTTCAAATCCCATAAGTTGGTTGGTCCAGCTCCCTAAAGTTTTGGGGTTCACTGTTTAGCCAAAGAGAGTCATCATCCCACTTACCAGTGGGAGACTGTGGTTCGAGCTAAGGAGGCCCATACCTATTTACTGGATTGGACTGCCATAAACACTGTGCAGAAGCCCTGAACATTCCAGAACACAGAGTCACTAGTGCAAAAAACAAAACAAAACAAAACAAAACAAAACAAAAACTCAAAACCTCTTTCCACTTTCACAACAAGTCACGTTTGGCCTTAGAGGTGTCAAGGTTTTCTAAATGTCTCTCATTCTGTACAACTTGCCATGCTGATGCCATTACAGGCCATCATGGTTGCTCAAGTTCATGTGGCTGCTTGCCATTTGTCCCTCTAGCCTCATCCGGATCCCAGCCCTAAGTGAGCAGGATGTAGCTCTGGCCACAGGAAAGCCTTCTGGGCTCCATTCTTCCACTCAACAGATATTTAACCAACCGTGCCCTGACATTGTTACAGGCACTAAGAACACATCGGTGGACAAAACAGACAATGATGTTTGTGCTTGTGGAATCCACATGGGTGGGGAGAAATGGCCAATAAGCAAATAAAACACAGAGTATGCCACACAGCAGGGTGTGTTACATGGGGGAAAATCTACCAGGAAAGAGGAAGAGGGAGTCCCAGGGTGGGGAGGAAGTTGAGATTTTAATGAGTGGTCAAGAACGGAGCCATTGAAAAAGGGACATGTAAACAAAGTCCTGAAACACATGAGCAGCGCCCCGTGCAGACACCCACATCTCCAGTGCCAGCTGACTTCTCCCCCTGCATTCATAAAACAGCCCCACTGAGAACTAATATTTACTGAGTACAATCTTATGTGCCAACCATGTTCCATAGATGGGTTCAGCCCATCCTCACATCCCCGTGGGTCACTCACTGTGTTTAACCATAAAGACACTGACGAGGAGAAAGGTGAACTGATTTCCTGAATTGGGTCACATGGCTCGTACATAGAGAGCAAAGATACAAACCCAGGAATTTCAGATTTCAGAACTCACACTCCATATGCTGTCCTGCTTGTCTGGGTTCTGACCTGACTAGCTGATTCTTGTGTTCCTCACAGCCTTTTTTTTTTTTTTTTAATGTTTATTTTTCGAGAGAGAGAAAGACAGAGAGAGACAGAGAGAGAGACAGCATGAGCAGGGGAGGGGCAGAGAGAGAGGGAGACACAGAATCCAAAGCAGGCTCCAGGCTCTGAGCTGTCAGCACAGAGCCCAATGCAGGGCTCGAACCCACAGACCGTGAGATCATGACCTGAGCTGAAGTCAGACAATTTACCAACTGAGCCACCTACGTGCCCCTTGTGTTTCTCATACCTTAGCACACAGCTTCACGTACTTCCCTCCTAACCACTCCATTCATAAAATTGTAATAGTTGTTTTCTGTCTCCTTGTAGGAAAAAGAGCTGCCCATCTGGCAGAGCACTAGGGAAGGAAAACACTGGGATCTCCACACTGGATCTCAGAGCCAGGGCCACAAAATGGCAGAAGACAAGAACAATGAAGACAACAATAACAAAAAGTAATTAGCTAGTTTATACATTTATATGTTTATACCGAGTCCTTTCTATCTGTCAGGCACTGTGCTAAGAGCTTTGTATGGGCCTGTCCACAGGATAAGGACGGTATTGGCTTTAAATATATCATCTGATTTATGGGGCATTTAGGTGGCTCAGTCTGTTAAGCATCCCAGCTTCAGCTCAGGTCATGATTTCTTGGTTTGTTAGTTTGAGCCCCGCGTTGGGCTCTGTGCTGACAGCTCAGAGGCTGGAGCCTGCTCTGGATTCAGTGTCTCCCTCTCTCTCTCTCTGCCCCTCCCCCAGTCGCGTTCTGTCTCTTTCTCTCAAAAATAAACATTAAAAAAACATTTTAAATATATTATCTGATTTAAAAATATAATCCTCAGTATTTTACATTTCATAGATGAGCAAACTAAAGGTAATAAGTGTTAAATAACTTGCCTGTAGCACCCACAGCTAATAACAGAGTCAGATCGGAAGACCCATGACTCTAACACGACGCTGTACTCCAGAAGTTGGCAAACTTTTTGTGTAAGGGGCAAAAGAGTAAATACTTCAGGCTTTTCTGTCCTTCCCACTCTATCTTTGTAGCAGGAAAATAGCCATCGACACTATGTAAACGAACGGGCATGGCTGTGTTCCAATAAAATTTATTTATAAAACAGGCGGTGTGCCAGACTCCACTCAGGAGCCACAGCGTGTTGACCCCTGCTATAACCAAAGGAAGGAGAACGCCATTCCTTTCCACTCAGCACAGGCATCAGTATCAAGTAACACGGTAATTTTTTTTGGAAAGTCCTTGTATTGACATATGGTTTAAAGAAATGGTAAGCCATATAAAATAATCTCTACTTAGGTTTGCAAATTTCTTAGAGAGTATCACATTCTTAAAACCTTGAACACAATATCACAAAGATTAAGATGCTTCTCTATTATGACATTTCATCCTTCAACATCTGCTTTAATACAGATCTCAGCAGCAGGGGGTGGGGGGAATTTCTCTCTCCATTGCTAGGGGCAGGGCAAGTCCTCATTTTGAAAGCAGAAAAATCAAGCAAATGAGAAGCTACATGCTTTTGTGGCCTCCAAGGAAATGAAACCAGACTCCAGATTGCTTTGGCTAATCTGGGTAAGGGGAAATCTGGGCTCTGAACAGAGACCTCTCCACAGAGCATGAAGGAATCAGTGCAAACCACTGACATGTGACAAAATCGTAACCTGAAAAACCAAGAGCCAAACTCTGGCTGCTGATTGGTTTAGCTCATCACTAAGATGCATTTTTTTTTTTAATGCTTATTATTTTTGAGAGAGAGCGTGAGCAGGGGAGGGGCAGAGAGAAAGGGAGACACAGAATCTGAAGCAGGCTCCAGGCTCTGAGCTGTCCGCACAGAGCCCAATGCAGGGCTTGAACTCATGAACTGTGAGATCATGACCTGAGCCAGTGTCGGACTGCTTAACCGAATGAACCAGCCAGATGCCCCTCCTGACCTGAGCCAAAGTTGGAGGCTTAACCAACTGGGCCACCCAGGCGCCCCGCTAAGATGCATCTGGAGAAGCACTGCTGCTTTTGTGAATGGAATAATTATCTGATCTCTCATTCACAGGCTGAAGGTATCTCCATTTTAGTGCATATTATAACTAGAGACACGGGCATCTCCCCTTATACTTTTATGGTGCACATCCAAAGGGAACTGAATAGGAAACGCAGGTCAACAATGTTGGTCCTTTCATATTAGAAAAATGTTTAAACCTGTTATTTGAGAAGTTTGTGAGAAGTTCATCATTGTGTGAATAGTACAGACGTACTTTCACGAACCTGGCCCAGAAGCTCTCAAGCGATAAAAGAAAAACACTTCTCCTTCCTGTTCACATCAACCTGAAGAGATGACAATTTTCTATTTCTGGGGCAAGCATTTTATGATGCTTACTACAGCTTCACTTTTTGTTTAGTTTTATGGAGCAAAGAGAATCTTTTCACTGTTAAGTAGAACTGAAATTCTACCTTTTAACAAACTCAAGCCACTGAAAGTATCTATAAATAACATTAGCGATATAAGAGAGACACAATCTCACCATTTTATTACTTAAAAAACATTCCCAACTTTAGATAGTTGAAATGAAACATATCCCTGGTTAAGTTCATTCTGGTCTGTTGAGTCCCCACCTGGCAAATTATGGCAGTAAGATCTTACTCTGGTCTCATGGATGGTTAAACAATAAAGCCCTGGAATGCTGAGCCCAGAACAGGTGTTTGATGCTGCAGCCGGGAAGCAGCAGGGAGCCAATGGTGCCGCCTCAGATCAGATTTAACCCGGGGGAGGCTGCCAGCATCTGGTGAGCCAAGCCCCCCCACCCCCGTTCTTTTTTTATCTCAAATATTTGATGGGTGGGAAAATTTCTCACAAGGTTGAATATATTTGGATGGGAGTTTATTCATATTCCAAGAAAATGACTCCAAAAGCATTTCTTGTACATTTCCCTCTTGTGCAGCTACTTGTCCTATGTGCTGGGCTCCTGGGGTAGGTATGAAGAGCTTCTTTCTATTGACTTCTCCACGAAACAGGTTTCTTCTGTTCTTTCCTCAGCATATCTACGGAACACCTGGGATAATAATGCTATTGCTGTCACCTTCCAAGAACCTGATTCTCTTTTATCTTTTTGAAGATGAGATGCTCCTCTGAACCTAAGTCACCTACTAGCTCCAAATTTGTAAGACTTCCTGGGTTAAATAAGGCAGGGGTCTGGCGTCAGAAAAAGCCCTGTTTGCATTTCAGTTCTGACACTGTTGTTTGATCTCAAATTAGTTAAGTTCTCTGGTTATTAACAGTCTTATTTGTAAAAGAAACTAATTTCACACTATGCACAATGCTTGGTAGACAATAAACAGCAAATGAGAACATGAACACGATGTTATAATAATAATATTGCTAGGCAATTGTTTTCTGCTAAATAGAGTATGAGGCAGGAAAGTTGTACAGTCTGCACGTAATCAGGTAGAAACCAATGTCTCTCTCTGCCAGGCTCCTGTCAATGTAGTAACTTCCTGGGGCCCATAAAACACTAAAGGCTCCTGTGGAACAAAAGTGTTTTAGCGCGAACTTTAAGTCTGGGAGTTCACAGCTAGGAAAAGGAATTCATTGGAGAATGAAGAGTCTGGAACTGGGTCCGAGGAGCTGGGTTCTTCTCTGACACTTCTCTTGGGAGTTCTGTGGCTCCGGGAGATTGACTCAACCTTGTGAAGCCTTAGTTGTTTATTGTACAAGAGGTTAATATTGCCTGCCTTGGACACCTTAAAATACAACTACTTTAAAGGGTTGTTGGTTGGAGTAAATGAAATCAGGTATGTGGACATAGTCCATGAACTGAATACAATGTGTCAGTGTTTTCAAGTGTTTATGTGTTCATGTGTGTATTTAGTATGCCATATGCTATCACATCAGTAAAATGTGCTGTGCATATCATGAAAATATGTGATGAGATCTGGAAATACAACTTGAGAAATCCAGTTTATCAACGTCCAGATAGACCCAAACTATGTAATTTACAGGACAATATAAGTCTTTTAAAAGCATTCACAGACAGGGTCTGGAAGGCTTAGTCAGTTGATTATCTGACTTGATTTCAGCTCAGGTCATGAGCCCAGGGTTGTGCCAAGTGCGGAGCTTGCTTAAGATTCTCTCTCTCTCTCTCTCTCTCTCTGTCTCTCTCTCCCTCTGCCCCTCTTCCCCACTCTCACACTCTCTCTCAAACAAAATAAAAAATAAAAATAAAATATTCAAGGAAACTCCCTTAAAATTACAAACTTCTTGTACAGTATCGTTTGCTTCAGAAAGATTTGATTGACACATCATTTTATAGAACAATACACTGCAGAAAGTAAGATACACTTGTAGTGTGTTAAATATATGTAGCTATGTATTTCCACTAATGTGCATTCATAGTTCTGGAATTCAAAAAGCACTTAAGCAAATCCTCCCTTATACTCATTTCAAATCTTTCTCTATCTTTGTGAATTAAAGAAAGAAGAAAGGGAAGAAAACACAAACTATAATCTCTCTAATGATTTAATGCACAATAAAGAAGTTCTTCTCTTCAACTTTCATATGAAATGAAGTATTAACTGTTTGAAAGTTCAGGTTGGTTATTTAAGGATAGAGTAACATTTTATTCATTTTGCATCTTGAGCATCAGGTATGACAGGAGCTGTTTCACAGGTGTGGTTGAACAATGAGGTTAAAAGTATCAGAAATTAACATGGAAACAAACATAAACTTAAAAATGAATCAACCCAAGTCAGGGGTGAAGATTTTTAAAAATTAAATTTTTAAACATTTTAATGTTTATTTTTGAGATAGAAAAAAAGAGAGAGAGAGAGAGAGAGAGAGAGAGAGAGAGAGAGAGAGAGAGAACAAGCAGGGGAGGGCCAGAGAGAGAGAGAGGAAGACACAGAATCTGAAGCAGGTTCCAGGCTCTGCACAGAGCCCTATGTGGGGCTCAAATTCACGAACCGTGAGATCATGACCTGAGCCAAAGTCAGATGCTTGACTGACTGAGCTGCCCAGGCACCCCGATAAGACCCACTTTTATCACCAGGAGAACTATCCATCTACAGAGTATGGATGTTTCCCCTTGGGAGTCTTCCCCCCAGGCCTGGCTTACTTCCCTCCCAGCCTGGTACAAACACAACCAGATTTTCTATCTGGGCATGAGACGCCTTTCAGCCAAAGCCAAAGACCTCCCCCAAGTAACTCTAAAGCTACTCCTAAAAAGTTAGAAAAACCGCCTTCTCTCTACCCTCTCACAGCATGCCCATCTCTACGACCTGAATTCTATCATTTCTTCTTCCATAACCCACCGTATTCAGCATCTTCACTTTTGAAGTGAAGGCATAATGGACAATCCATTAGTTGTTGCTGCCCCCTCCTCTATTCCGTGTGTTAACACAGAGCTGACCACACACGTGTATGATTTGTCATGTGTCCAGTGTTCTTTAACTCTCCACAATCCTCTTTTATGAAGCATCTGTTGTGCTGGGTACCATAAGAAAACACAGACATACAAAATGGTGGTCCCAAACCTCACGAGAGAAGAATACTCCAGGTTTCCAAAAAGAGTAGGGAGGATATTTTAAGATTACTAAAATGTGTAGAAGTCACTGGTGTAGTGGTAATCATTTGGCCATGTATAAATGTATCAAATCATGTTGTACACCTTAAACTTACACAGTATTGTATGTCAATTGTATTTCAATAAAGATGAAGGAAAAAGAAAAAAAAAGAAGTCACTGGATTGAGATGCATTTCACTGTGCAGAATCTGAGAGAAAAGAAAAGAAATGAATTCACTTATAAGGACAAGATGGCCACACTTCAGTCAGTCCTGTGTTTCAGAACACTAGCCTGCGAGGGTAGGGCTGCAGACCCAGGGGAAGAAGAAAAGAAGGAAGGAGAGACCCTTACCTATGTTGCTTTACTCTCCTTCAACTTTGCTTCCTCCAAACTCGTTTGCACAGGGTAGACTGAAATAATGACTTGCAATTACCTAGCATAGCTTATGGTATTTTTCACATATATTATTCCATCTAGGCTCATCTGAATCCAAATTATACTCTCCAAATTTTACTTTCAAATTGTGGTTTCCAGACATTTGCTGTCCATCACTTAGGACTTAATGGACATAAACATTCATCTTTTATAACTAATAGGATTCTGTAATATGAAGGTCATGATTATAGTTCAGCAAGTAACTGCTCAAGATTACCCTCCTTTCCTGCCCCAGGCCACCCTGAAGATTGGCCAAGTGATCTGCGGCCCACAAGCACCCAATCTGCCCTCAGCTCACTTCATTTTCACTGTGGCTCTCTCTGTTCTGTTCTGTCTGTGATCTACAATCTACAGTTTTAGTTGTTTTTTTTAAATGTTTTAATGTTTATTTATTTTTGAGAGAGATAGGGCACGAGCGGGGAGGGGCTGAGAGAGAGCAAGACACAGACTGAGCCACCCAGGCGCCCCATACCATGTTTTAGAAGAAAGCTGAGTCTGTCCTCCTCTGCTGCTCCCCCTCCCCCCATGTCTCCTGTCTTTAATGGGAGACACCTCCACTGTCATGCAGTCGGAGGCTTCTTGCTGGTGTGATAGCCTACTCTGGGTTTCAAAAGTTGATTAAGGTTATCCTTCAGCATATGATGGAGTAAGGGTGGGAATATCTTCATGTCAGGTTACTTGTCCTTTTCCTCTTGCTGTGCCAGAATACACTGTTCCGTCCAGCCCTCTGACACCTGAATTCAGAAGACGTGTGAGACCTAGAAGCCAGGCCTTGTGCAGTGAGGCTGCTCTCGAAGGCAGTGCCGAGGTAGGAAGGTACTAGACTTGTGCAGGGCTGTGTGAAGAGCACGACCAGGAAGGAAAGAAGGAGGGGTTTACTGAGGGACTCAAGTGAATGTGTTCTAAAACTAGAGGCTGTAGGGGCGCCTGGGTGGCTCAGTTGGTTAAGCATCTGACTGTGGCTCAGGTTGTGATCTCATAGTTTGTGAGTTTGAGTCCCACATCAGGCTCTGTGCTGACAGCTCAGAGACTGGAGCCTGCTTCGGACTCTGTGTCTCCCTCTCTCTCTGTCCCTCCCCCACTCTCTCTCTCTCAAAAATAAATAAACACTAAAAATTTTTTTTAAAATATGGTGTGGGACGCAGAAGACACTGGATTTAAAAGGACTTGAATACCTCTCCAAAGTAAAAAGACCTATTTACTTCTTTACTCAAATCTTGGAGCTTCCCACTGTTTCTTCTCCAGTGGTATCACTGACCTTCACTCGTTCTCTTCAGATCATTTGCTGACATCACTTTATTGCCCCTCATTTAATAGTGCACTGCATTTCCGCTTTTCCTTTCTCTGCTCTCCTTATGAGAGAACTTTATCTTAAGACGACATGATAGAAATACACACACACACACAAAATGGATTCAGAGCTAAAACTAAGTAATGATTGAGAGAGTTTGGGTAATTTAGCCAACACATATGCACACCTATACACAGGTGTTCTCAGAGAGCAGGTGCTCTTGACCTTGTAACTGAAAACTCCTTCTCAACCTAATGTTTAGGTTTTTGGCAGAGTGGCTCTTTGCTAAGCCCAGGGTGCTTTTCCCATCTCTCCAATGCCTAATACAATGGGAATTTCAAACAAAAATCAAGCTAAAAAGCGAATATCTGGCTTTGCCTGGTTCCTGGGTTTTCTACTATTTTTGTGACTTGGCCCCATCAAAATCTAGTTACTTGTGTCCTCTTAAGTGACTCAGTCTTGTCACATTCCTATCAGCCATGGCCTCAAAGGGGCTCAACTTGCTCTACAAGGTATCAGTTACTTTGAGAGCAATCTTACTGGTGCTTCAAGCCCCTGTTAAGATTCTACTAGGCTTCAACCCAATTGAGCCGCTTTCCATGACATCATGTGGATGGGCAAATTTTTGACCCATTCTCATGGACTGCAACCTCTCTTAATAAGCTGCCTGTACAACTGCTCCTTGGAAAAGGATGTCTGGCATTGCTCTTATTGCCATGGCCCCATTTCCTCCTGACATAAGTTCCTTCTTGATGCGTTCCCCACGAACTTCTAAGCATCAGCTATTCCTGCTGCTTATGAGGACACCCCATTATCTCAGAGTAGGGGCTCCACACCCGTGCTTCCCGACCACTTCCTGGTACCCACCTCCTGGCCCTGCAAAGTGCCTGTCCCCATGGCAAATGTACTGCCTTCTTTTCTCCTCCCCCCCAGGAGACCCATTGTCCTTTTGCTACTAGGCCCAGCCTGTTGAAAAAGAGCAGACAGAAGTGATCACATTCCAATGCTTGACAACAATCTTTGCTTAAAATCTTAAGCAGTTGGGGCGCCTGGGTGGCTCAGTCAGTCAGTTAAGCGGCCGACTTCGGCTCAGGTCATGATCTCGCGGTCTGTGAGTTGGAGCCCCGCGTCAGGCTCTGTGCTGACAGCTCAGAGCCTGGAGCCTGTTTCAGATTTTGTGACTCCCTCTCTCTGACCCTCCCCTGTTCATGCTCTGTCTCTCTCTGTCTCAAAAATAAATAAACTTAAAAAAAAATTTAAATCTTAAGCAGAAAAAAAAATTCATACTCTCCACAAGATTATTCTCAATAACAAAACATTTGAACTTGGGAGCTGAATGAGACCTTCAAGATCACGTAGCCTAGTAGTTACTCGAGTTTTAGGTTTCCCAAACCTGTAAAATTTCTAAGAAAGGGGAGTTGGGTGCAACCCCTGCTGCTCTTACCATCTTGTCACAGGAGAATATTTTAATGCCAAAAATATAAGAAAGATATAATTCCATAATTTAAAAACTGCATGGATTTAACTTTATGAAACATTTATTACATTGTCTTTCTCTCTCTTCTCACCCCCTAATTTGGCCAGAGACCAGAGAAAACTCTGTCACAGAGATCTAAGCAACACTTGGGGACCACTGAGCAAGGCCAACCCTCTGGTTTTACTGGTAGGAAAATGGGCTACCCAGGGCTGCCAGGTAGTAGGGGACAGATGGGGCTGTGCTGATTCCCAGTTCAATCTTCTTCCTACTGGATTTGCCAAAGTAAGCTTGGGTTGATATCAAATGACGGCCTGCTGATTTTAATATTTGGCGAAACTTTGATTTAGTCTCAAATAATCATCATTCTCCTCCAGGAAGTTTGAAGAAGCCTATGCACATATGGCTTATCAAAAGGGGTTCCTAATATCAGATAACGGAAGTAGTACGACTTCCCGGGTATGGTTCCTCATTTTGCATTCTGAGAAAGGAATACTGCAGTATTGCTTTAATAGCTACCTGAGTAAAATTAAAAATTTCATTTCAAATTGACAGGTATGATTTGAAGGTATTTCTCAAAATCCAAAATGAATGGGAGTCATTATTTTTCCAATTGTCTGTGTCTGATGTGTCCAGAAGCTTAGGGATTATACAACAGAAAAGGCATCTTTCTAAGAGTAGGGTGATTTTTTATTTTCCTTTCTTTCTTTTTTTTTAAATTTTTTTCAATGTTTTTTATTTATTTTTGAGACAGAGAGAGACAGAGCAGGAGCAGGGGAGGGGCAGAAAGAGGGGGAGACACAGAATCCGAAGTGGGCTCCAGGCTCTGAGCTGTCCGCACAGAGCCCGACACGGGGCTTGAACTCACGGAGTGTGAGATCATGACCTAAGCTGAGGTCGGACGCTCAACCGACTGAGCCACCCAGGCGCCCCCATTTTTCTTTCTTTCTTCCAACACATGTTATCTAACTTCTCCTTCTGTGGTCTCAATTCTCATTTTTTTTAATAATGTATTTTATTTTATATTATTTTATTTCGTTTTATAAAATAGAGAGAGAGAGGGAGAGGGAGAGAAAAATTTAAGCAGGCTCCATGCCCAGTGCGGAGCCAACACAGGTCTTGATCTCACGACCATGAGATCATAAACTGAGCCAAAATTAAGAGTCAGGTTCTTAACCAACTGAGCCACCCAGGTGCCCCTCAATTATTCTTGATCAATGCTATCCACAATATTGTTTCTACCTTCACTTATTCCCATCCATTTCTTCTCTCCACTCATTCATGTTTTCTTAAAGTAGCTTAGAAATTTGCTCTTTGGTGCTGAAGTGAATAAATCACCCTTAATCTGGCATGTAAATGGATATCTGATCACTTCCTGTGACTTCATTTGAGAGCTCTCAGCAACTATTTCTGCTTCATTGATTCAAAGAAATTTTAGTCCTTTGAAGCATTCTAATGTGGTTTTTATAAAATACAAAAAAGTAGCCATAAAATTATATCCCTCTCTGGAGATAAGAATAAGAGATCAAAAGTTCTGTTAGAAAAATGATTTAAGCACCAAACTCTCCTGCCTGTTCAAAAAGGAAATCCACAAAATAGGCACATATCACCAGAAGAAAAGATTATTCCAATTTCTTTTGGTGGTGAAACTCTGACCCTAAAGCCATGCAATGACAGATGGATAGCCTATTTCTGTCCCTTTTATCCATAGATTTCAAAGTGCAAGTGAGAGGAAGGTGATATTTTGGGTCTTTTCTAAGTTAGGTTGGAGGGAGGACAGAAGCCTGAAGATTTGAGTGGCTTGTTCATTGTTAGCCATAATGGCAGAGATAAAAGACCACTTGGTCTGACTCATTCTGGGCTGTCTTATAAAATAGCCTAATCAGCTCCTGGGATGGATGGGACTCACCCAGGCTTCAGTGAGGGTGTACATGACTTCTGTGGTTTCATGGATGGGATCTAAGGCCAGGATTTAGCTCCAAATAGCTTGAAATAAACACTCAATGAGTAGGAAGTTCAACTTCCTCAGAAGAATTACCAATTCAGCTTTTTACTTTATTGTCCTATTGCTTGCTAAAGTTTTTCGGACAACACAGATTTCTGCATAAAGATGACTGTGTGTATTATCAAACTGCCACTGAGGACACTGTGCATATGCTTTCTTCAAAGACCCTGGAGACTTAATGCTGTGGAAATTGGCTGTTTCTTGTCAAGGACAATAATGCAAGGAAAGTCACGCAGAGAAGACTCCTGTGTGTATAAAAGGCTTGGGAAATGTTCTTCACCATTGCCAAAGCCAATGGGTAAGCATAATACATGCAACAGGCAACATCCAGTGTTCTGGCACTTTCCCAGGGATGCCTGAAGCATGTGCAAAATTTTCTGTGGCCCCAAGGCAACTTTCAGCAGCTCTAATGACTACATCACAGCCAGTTTATAATACTGACAGTTTTGTATGAAAATGGGGGACTTTCTATGGAAAAGATTTTACCCAGCAGAGACCAGGGGCCCCATCTCAGTGGAGAATAGTAAATAGTTGGGCAAAGACCTGCTGAAACCCTTGGAAAATGATGACTTAACGTCAATACTGCAATGCATAGATGCAGGCACTTGGGGAGAAAAGACAAAGACAGTCATCTTT
Source organism: Acinonyx jubatus (assembly GCF_027475565.1). Lineage (NCBI taxonomy): Eukaryota > Metazoa > Chordata > Mammalia > Carnivora > Felidae > Acinonyx > Acinonyx jubatus. The sequence goes on from NC_069387.1 coordinate 61,343,075, forward strand.
GAAATGAAGACCAGCTTATCGACACTGATTTTGGAGGACCCAGCACCAAGTATGCAAAATGCAGCAAAATCCAGGTTGTTTCTGAGAGGTGGGCACTTGTTCTTGGAAATACTGAGGTCTTCTTCATATTCAGAACTTTCATTTTAATCCAAATGAGCTTAGTCCTAGCTGGAAAAGGTCAGGGATACTACTTTATTTTAAAGAAAAGAAGTAAAGTCAGAGTAAGGTCTATTGAAGATATGGCAACCCAAGAAAAGCCAGAGCAGGCATGATTCTGCAGGCGTTAGGGAGATATGCCTACCTTGGCGAGAGGAACCCCTTATTTAAGTAGGACACCCCACAAACGGTTGATAACAATACTATGGGCTTCCATAATGTTTATAAGAAAGATCTCTTCCAGAAAAATGACATTTTAACTTTTCGTTTAAAATTCCTGCCCTTGGGGCACCTGGGTGGCTCAGTCGGTTAAGTGTCCGACTCTTGGTTTCAGCTCAGGTCATGATCTCCTGGTTTGTGAGATCAAGCCTGCATCCAGCTCTGCGCTGATGCTGCAGAGCCTGTTTGAGATTCTCTCTCTCTCTCTCTCTCTCTGCTCCTCCCCTGCTAGTGTGTTCTCTCTCTCTCAAAATAAATAAACATTTAAAAAAATAAAATAAGAAAATAAACTCTGGTACTTTATTCCCTCAGAAATTGTTCTCTCATCTCTAGATTAGACAAGTTTACTGCACATGCAATTCTTTGTCACCCAGACTCACAGATTCCTGAGGATTTATAACACAGGACTCTTAAAGTACAAGTCCTAATTACCAAATGGAGTTGAGCTGAAAGTACATTACTGTGTTCAGAATTTCTCCTTCTTTTCACTTAGAAAGAATACTGAGATGTTACTAGCAGAGAAGCAATATAGTTCAGAGGTGAGAGGATCCCTGACTTCAGTGGGGAGCTATGAACCACTACACAAACAGTGTGAATTCACTGACAAAGTAGAAGATGTTTAGCACAGTGACTGACACAAAAGAGACGTTCAATAGAAGTTTTGATACAATTCATGTTAATTACTGCTTATCCGAAGTTAAACCCTTTGAGGGCAGAAACTGAAATTCAGTTATTTTTGTAGCCTCAGATTCCAGTACAGCCTGCAAATGTGTTCCGTGAATGCCTGTTAAGTGAAGAATGAACACAGATTCCACTTGGAATCCTCAGGACTACAGAGAAAAGCTGACTGAAGCCTGTTTCAGCTGGTCTAAGCAAAAACATATAGAACAGATACCAATGTCCCCTTTGCCCTTCACATCCCCTATTACTGGCAAGGCTTTATAAGCCTGGAATACAAAGAATTTGTTGTATTTTTGTCCTAACGAACAGTATTTTTCAAGAAATCATTTCCTTCCCAAATTGTATTAAAGACACATAAAGAAAATTAAGGACTGCCCTCTCTCCTTGACCAAGTCAAAACAAGAAGTTGCAAAGACTTTGAGAAACTGTTAGGCACTTGGTTTGGGAGTAATCAAACGTTATGAAATTAATTTCTAATTATACATAGTTTTAAACTTCTAACTCAATGTCAATTAATGAAACTAAATTTTATTGATATTTAAATTATTTTTAAAATAAAATGTAAAGTTAATTAAAATTCCTAATTCAATACCAATAAATAAAATAATGATTTCCTTATAAAATTTTGGTTTAGGATACTGCCTTTTACAAAAGTTCATTCTTATATAACATTCACGATACTACTTAATTTTAGGAAGTTTATTAAAATCCCTATTTTAAAAATGAGACAGGGTGCCGGGTGGCTCAGTCAGCTGAGCGTGGGACTCTATATTTTGGCTCAGGCTGTGATCTCAAGGCCCTGTATATGGCTCCATATACAGGAGCCTGCCTGGGATGCTCTCTCCTACTCTGCCCCTCTCCTGGGCTCTCTCTCTCTTTCTGTCTCTCTCTCTAAAAAACAAATAAAGATATAAAAATAAAAATGAGAAAGCCTGGGTTCAAAAAAGCTTCATATCTTGCTCAACGTTACACAATGAATAAATGGCAGAACCATTTAGGGGACATTTCCAGACATCTGAAAAGAGATGTGGCCTTGAAACACTGACATTTGAATAAGACAAGAGAACAGACAAGCTGCAGCACAGTTCAAACATTCAGAGATAAGTGGCATTATGTAATCACACATGGCTGAATACCCTTTATAGTTTTTAACCATTTTTTTCTCAAGGACAAGTGTTCTTGAGATTGTTCCTATTTTTAAAATAAAAGAACAAAGAGAGACAGAGAGAAAGAAGGAAAAAGATAGAAGTTAATTACAATCATGCTACTTAACATAGTTAATAACTTTATGCAAATCAAATATTTCTAGAAAATTACTACAATTACATTTAATGAAACATAGATGTTGTGGTAAGTGCTGCTAAAATCCTGAATATACTCAATACTTCATATTACCCAGCCAGCTTCCAACTGGAGGTAAGACATTGTAAACTAGGGTGTACACGTGCGAACTTGATCTCCCCCAAACTTCTCTGTGGCTGTTGTTAAAGCTGAGCTAATAAACACCTCCGCTCCACAAGGACCTAATTGTTACATGCGCAAAGGACCGTCCCTCTGGAACTATCCGTGTTGGAGACAGAGGGCAGGTCTCGCAAAGAGGAAATCACGAGCAATAATTACCTAGGCATGTAAAGGACTCTCTCGGCCACCACAAAACCCACCCTGAAGAAGAGATTGCTGGCTGGAATGAACGGGAAAACCAGGAACAACAAGCCCACTAAAACTTCCTTGTGCTCCAGTCTCTGAAACACACAACAGTGAAGGACAAATTAATTTTTAAAAAATTTCACTCCAGTCTGCATTTAACCATCTCTTTCATTCTCAAGTTCTCATTGAAGGCATGAATACATTAGACAATGTAAACCTTTTGATCAGTGTGCTGAATTCGTCAGAGAAAGCCCTCAGGCTAAAACCTCTGGCACGTCGCACGTTTGCCACCCAGAAACATCGGATAATTGCACAACACGATCAGTGACCATCACTCCTTGTTCTGCGCCTGCCCTACAGCAACCCTACTTCTTGGTTCTGGTCCCTTTCAGAATTTCTGTCCCCCCCAGGCAACTGGTTTCCAGAGAGTAAAGCAGCTTGATAGAATCCAGCTCACTAGGACATTACTGTCCTCTCAGAAATAGAATGCATTAAAAAAACAAAAACAAAAACAAAAACAAAAAAAAAAACAACACAAAACACAAAACCTAAACACAGAGCTCACCAGGAGCTTAACATAAATGAAATTAAATGCAAATATGGTAAAATTCAGGGAACCAATGAGAGATCATTAGAGCTGAGGAATTTTTAACTCAATTTAGCCAGTATTTATTCCATGAAATTTTTTGGTATCAAAAGTCATTACAGTAATTCATTATATTGACAAAGCATCTTTCTCTAATATTATATATATTTATTGTGTATATTAACTTGTAAAGACTTTCCTGTCACTTCTAGTTAACAGAAAAAAAAATATGTGTTACTAATAATTTGTTGTAATGGACACTGTAAAAATTAGTTTGTATTCCATGAATAAATGGTATGGACACATTTGAAGGAGGTCTATTTAAAACAAAACTTAATATTTTCTTTTTTAAAAAGCTTAAGAAAACCAAATAGAACTCTGCATACTATAGTCACAAACATTTCACAGTCTATTATTTTAATAACTGTAAAATACTAAATAAAAGAATTTTAAAAATATAAATAAAACCGCCTAGCAGAAACTACCAATGCTTTAAGTGTACAAAGATTTTTAACATCTTGAGAGATCTGTCACCTGGATTTTATTAAGAACTTTGTTTTGCTGACTATAACATATAGAGTAGTAAAATTTTAGAGAGCAATTCCATACGAATAAATGTGATCTGGACGATTTCTCTTAAATAATTAACAGTTCTATAAGTTACAATCTCATTTTTTAACCTAGCGGAACCATCTTCTTTAGAATTAAAAGATGAAAGGAAAAAAAAGGCTCTCGTAACAAGCCTTCAACTGAAATGGATGCAACAGGATGTTACATTGTCTCGGAACATCTAAAATTGAGGGAAAAAATAGGTGAGGAAAGTAGCAAGTTCATTATATTTAAAAACTGCAACCTATTTTTTTAGTTTAGATTACACGTTGAGTTTACAAAGTACATTTCGTCTCAAGAACTTAAAGTTTACATAATTTAAAAAAGAACCAACATAAGAATCCTGTGACATCAAAAGCACGTATTTCTTGCTAAAATTGAAAATGAATCCCAGAGAATGAGTGTCTTGTCCAGTGCCCTTCATGAACTCCCCGCAAATTACTGAGTACAGAACTGGTGTTCTATTTTTATAGATGCACTTTTATTTTTTAGCTATAGTTGAATACTTCGTTCAAACCTGTCAAAAGCTGAAATATTTTTTTACAAAAGAATTCACATATTGTCCCACAGAAATTTCCAGAGAATTTAGTATGCTCTATTTATTAATCCTATAGAATTATGAAGAAAAGAGTATAAACAGAACTCCAACCAGGCCATCATCCATGTCCCTGGATAGTGTTACAGCCAATAAGTCACCTCCCTGCCCCTCTTCAAGGTTATCAGAAAACGGTCCCCCTGGGATAACCTTGAGGGAGGCATCACTTACACCCAACTCTTACCCCCCCCCCACTCTTCTCCCAGCCCTGCAGGGGGGGCAGGACCACCTTCCCCACCACACTCCCCACCCCCTGCAGAGCTCTGGACTCCTGGGCACAGGGAGATGAGAGGGGAGAGTGGAAGAGTCCCTAGCCTCCTCTGAAAGACTGACTTGCACACTGAAAACCCACAACCCCATGTATTCGTTGTTCCCCCACCGGGCTCTTCAGGCCCCAAGTGCATCTTTATTTCCTTCATGGCCATCATCCCAGCTGTAATTACACATTTATCTCCGTGTTTACTGTCTTTAATGTCTGTCTTCCCCAGCAGACTGTGAGCCATGAGGGCAGGGTGCTGCTCGGCGGCGTTCACTGGTGCACGACCTGTGCTTAGCTCAGTGCCTGGCACTTAATGGGTGCTTAGAAATATTTGCTGAATAAATCAGCGAATGGATAAACATACTGGACAAGAGAGAAACTGGATGCGAGAAGGGGAGAGGGTAGACAGAGCATCTTGATGAGGTGATGATCTGAATTTAAAAAAGGAATGCATGCTTACGAGGCAGACAAATGTGGTTGTGGTTGGGATGGGAGGGCAGGTCACAGCTGGGCACACTCCAGGGAGAAGATGTAGCATGTACAAAACAAGGAAAAGACTAGACATGTTGGTGGGTGACAGAAAGACAAGCAAGTAAGTCCATGTCCAGGAGTTGATGTCTAGATTCAAGTTGTGGCCCTGCCACCAACACACCATGAGTCACCCTGAGCAGGTCTGTCAGCCCTTTCACCCCGAGACTGTAAAATGAGACACGTGAGGCTTATGGCTCAGTGGGCTGGATCATCCGGAATATTCCTTAGTGAACGGAACCCCACATCATCGGAGGTGTGAGTTGTGAGCTCAGAGGCCACGGCTCCATACTGCTGGTAGGGGGGGCTGGTCCTACAGGGGGCTTTTCTGTTTTCAAAACATTCAGTTGAAGACAGCACCCAACCTCAATAAAGTTTTATTATTTTATTTTGTCTTGAGAAAAATAATATTCATGAAAAACTCTTTATTCTCAAATTAAATTGACCATAATGCCCTTTGTCTTTAAGCCTCTTCTGCATTCAGACAAAAGAGAGAGAAAATATTCAGAAACGTATTTCTTTAAACTGCAAGTCAATCAACCAAGCAGAAAGTTGTAAAGTTGGGGGAAAATGTCATGGACGTGGCTGAATTTCCTAGAATGAAAAAGACTGGGAGGGAATCCAATTTTGTATCTTGTGGATTACAGATGTGACAAAATTGGCTAAATAATTTAAAGCTTGTTTTAGCCTAATAGATTCAGATGAAACTCAAACAAAATATGAGTTGGGTGGGGGGGGAGAGAAACTCTGTGGCACTTTCCAAAGTACACAAAGTGCATTCCACTTCTAAAATAGAGGCAAATGGAAATTTACTTATTCAAATTACAGTAGGGCATGAAAAGACAGGATTAAAAGGGCTAATAATATGGCCATTGATAATACACATTATTTGTCCAATTAACCGTCCAGCTTCAGAGAAATTTATTTCTTTTTTTTTAATTAAAAAAAATTTTTTTTTAACATTTATTTATTTTTGAGACAGAGAGAGACAGAGCATGAACAGGGGAGGGGCAGAGAGAGAGGGAGGCACAGAATCTGAAACAGGCTCCAGGCTCTGAGCTGTCAGCACAGAGCCCGACGCAGGGCTCGAACTCACAGACCGTGAGATCATGACCTGAGCCGAAGTCAGACACTTAACCGACCAAGCCACCCAGGCGCCCCAGAAATTTATTTCTTTGAACTTTAATTTGATGATCAGTAAAACAACAGAAAGCATATTGATACCCATGGCATCTGGAGGAAGAATGTGTGATAGATTCAGTATGACAGACGTTAGCTTTGATTCTTTTCTGCTTTGGGACAATGTGGAGAAGCATGCCCCTGAGCTGCACAGAGATGACGACTTTGTAACACCTCTCTTAGGGTGCTCAGAGAATTGACTGACTGCCATCTGCACAGCCACATATCTGACCAAGCAGCTAAGGCAAGAGACGTGGTTTTCTCAGGACCGTAATTGACCTCAGAAGAAATGTCGCTCTAGAATCCAAGTGTAGCCTAGCCTGGCAGCTTCTTGTTTATCTCTTCCCCTTCTCACTCTCAGTTCAGTTCTCAAAGCATATGTCACAGATAAGGACACAAACGCACCTGTGCACTGTGGCCACAGCACCCAGCAGGGTGTGGGTGAGCGTTCAGGAGAAGAAGACCCCTTTGTGCCCCATTCAAAACAGACATCTACTGCAGGCTGTCCCCTTCCAGGGAGGCAGAGAACGGGCCTCATTATGGTAATTTTTTAAAAAAAATATTTTTCAAGTTTAATTTTTTATTTTGTTAATGTTAATTTTGAGAGAGAGAGAGAGCACATGCACGCATGCAAGGAGGGGCATGGCAGAAGAGAGGGAGAAGGAGAATCCCAAGCAGCTTCTGCGCTGTTAGCATAGAGCCCCAATGGGGCTGGAACTCACGAACTGCGAGATCATGACCTGAGTCGAGATCAAGAGTCAGACACTTGACTGAGCCACCGAGGCGCCCCCATTTTTTAAAGTAATCTCTACACCCAATGTGGGGCTCAAACTTAAAACCCCAAAATCAAGAGTCGCATCCTCTACCAACTGAAGCAGCCAGGTGCCCCCTCATTATAGTAATTATCATCATCATCATCATTATATTTTCTCCCACCTCTACAGTTTACAGAAAAATGCTACAGTGCCTTTAGGGTGAGAGCGTGTTCTCCTAGTTCTACGTGTAGCACAGTTATATTTCAGTCCTAAAGATGTATTTGGCAGCTCTGAGCTCTAGCTGTCTGCATCTAATTTATCAATCTTCAGGGAAGCTGATGACAGTCAAGCTCCCCTCTTCGGCCCCAGGAGTAAGGCATTTGCCAAGCTGACAACCGAGATGGCTGAATACTTATGAGGCCCTCCTTTTTCCTTCTGCTTATGGGTCTGCTTCTTCCATTAGACTATGAATTCCTTGACGACAGTCACCATCTCATTTAAATCTGTTACCTAGATACCTGGCACACACATAACTGGCATTCAACAAGTATATATTGTGATAGTAAAGATCAGCAATGAAAGCTGGATACACATCGCCAGGGTTCTTGAGCACACCGACGGCCATTTCGGGGACTGCCCACTAAGGAAATCTTTTACTTTTGGTAACCCTCTGAAACACAGTTTTTGCAACATTAATTTGGGGTGAAAAGTCCTCAGACTTTGAGCATCCAAGAGCATCTTGTAAGGGTCTGGCAGTACTGACCAACAGTACTGCGGTGTTTTAATCAAAATACACGCACACCTTGGGGTGCTGGATGACTTAGTCGATTAAGTGTCGGACTTCGGCTCAGGTCATGATCTCATGGTTCGTGGGTTCAAACCCCGTGTCAGGCTCTGTGCTGACAGCTCAGAGTCTGAAGAAGCCTGTCTCGGATTCTGTGTCTCCCTCTCTCTCTGCCCTCCCCTGCTCGTGTCCTGTCTCTCTCTCTCAAATATAAATAAACATTAAAAAAATATATATGCACACCTTCTGCACTGCTCTGATTCCGTTCACTGCTACTTATTACTACTCTGTCTTGCCTGGTCATATGACTTGTGTGCTCCAGAAAAGTAACATCTTTCACTTTACGGACATTCAATTTTAATTTTTAAAATACTTTAACTTATTAAAATATCCAATAATATTACTATCACTGTCATTGTGAAAGTTCTTTTTAATTGAAGAAGACAAGTTATTTAATCCATTAGAGTCCCCTATTGTTTTATGTGACCGTGTAGTACTGCCTCATATCTTGTGAGGGGCTTGTCCTAAATTCCCGGTTACGGAGCTGGGCGCTGATTTAGGCTCATTATCTGGCCAAGTGACTTCCTAACTGCAACCCTACAGCAACCAATCCGAATTTGTTCAAGTTTAATGTTTATTTTTAGTTTTGAGAGAGAGAGTACAAGTGAGGGAAGGGCGGAGAGAGAGGGAGACAGAGGTTCCAAAGCAGGTTCCAGGCTCCGCACTGACATCAGAGGTGCGATGCGGGGCTGGAAGCCACCAACTGTGAGATCATGACCTGAGCTGAAGTCAGACGCTTAACTGACTGAGCCACTACTCAGGAGCCCCCAAATTTGTGCAAGTTTAAATAATGATTTAACCTTCTAACAACTCTGTGGAGGTTTCACTACCCCTGTTGTAAACCGTTATATATATGTCTTAGACCTTTGTTCCCTTCACTAATAGCTATAACCATAATCAGCACAAATGCCAGAGTTCCTACATGATTTCTGTGAGAAATATTTCTCAAGGTTGCACACAACTTCAGATCTTCTTCCTGAAAAACTTGTGAACCTGGGCTCCCCCTGTGCGGCTTTTGTACATTGTAACAATTCTTTTGTGGCCCAACACTTCTGCTGCCCACAGGAAATGGATTGGTGAGTCTCCACTTGAGCAAATCGGAGGCTTAGGCTTATTTAAAACATCAGGGACTTTAAATCTACAAAAGCCCTTAGACACTCTCAAGGATGGTGATAATACAGACTGCATCAAATGAATATAGAACTGGTCCCAAAACACTAACCCAGAAGCCACAAAGGATGATTTCGAGACCAGAATGGGAAGTGTCAAGTGAGAAGAAGAAAGACAGAGCTTGGCTGTTTGGGGCAAGAGGATTCTGTCCGAGCTCTGCACAATCGTACCTTGAACTTATTCCGCCTGAGTCGTCCTCGCGTCTACCTGATGTTCAGTCTTGTCTGTGTTTGCCTTTGAGTTTTACAGCCCCTCCCTCCTCCACCTCTGTCTGGCAGTGGCTCAGTTCACCCATCTTCAGGCATAGCTCCTTGCCTGGGGTTCCTCTCCGTGGTTACAGTTCTTACCCCTTTGCTTCCTGGCGGCAGTCTTCTCTTTTGCCTCTTTAGGCCATCTAGTAGGTGTCACTTTGCATGTTGGTCCGTTTATCACTACAAACGGACCCTTTGTAAACTCTTCAATCAGCCCGTTAGCTGTGCCATGTACTTCCTGCCGGGATACTGACTGACAGATCAGCTCAGAGTGGAGGCTGCAGGGATGGAAGCAGAGCTGTGGACGCCAAAGAAGGATCAGAACTCTGGCTTTTGTGAGCTGACGGGAGCCACCTCCAGCCCACTCTTGACTTGGTCCCATCCTTACATTGTTATATTTCCATTATGTTCCAGCCTGTGGCTAAACCACTGACATTATGGAAGATTTTAAATGTTGTATAAAACCAGGAAAGACAAATACCAACCCGAGAGAGCTTTTTTTCTGGCAAATGAGATTGAGACCAATCTCTCAATAGTTGAAGAGGAACTTTTGAATTTTTACTGCTATCGTGATATCCAATACCACAGACCGCTTGTTATACCTCAGATGAGACCTAGAATCTAAACTCCGTAAGAACAATGCAGGAGGCAAGAGGAATCTTGGGGCGGTCTTAAAGGTAGAGAGAGTAAGGAATATTGAAAGCTGATTCTCAGAGCTTCAGTCACAGTGGCCAAATCCCTAGGATTGTATCTTCAACTGGGACCCTGAGTTAGATCTAAAGACCACAACGCTGCACTGTGAGAGGTTGAAGGACAGTCCCCCCATGACTTGAACACCCCTCACACCTCACATGTAGGCATGGAAAACACCACTTGTGATGTTTCTCTCCTAGTCTGAGATCAACGGGATAAGCTGAGCTGGGACAGAAAATGGTGTAGATTCAGGATCTCAACGGCATAGCTGCCAACCCACACTCTCGCTGGCTCGAGCTGGGGATGTCATTTCCTCACTTCCATGTGCTCTAAAATGTACTCATAAATGCACAGGGAGAAAAATTGTTAAAGGGGAAATGAATGAAGAAATTATACCCCCTCAGAGACAAAAGCAGATCTGTACACTCCGTGTCTTCTCTGAGCCAATTTAAACACTGAGTCTCCCCACGCCAAGCTTTCCTTCACTAAGAAGCTCTGCCAGATGCACTAATGACCAGAGCCGAAGGCAGATTAAAATCAGAGTATTCATAAACGGACATTTTCGATTTCTGGTCTTTGGTTCTGAACTTCGTTTTTCTGCGCTGTTTTTGGTCTGATTTGTTTTTAATCAACAGTCCGAACCTCCTTGCCAACACTAGTTCCTGAGATTGAAATTCCTTATCTCACAAGAGCACACAAGCACATTTCAAAGTTAAATCAGGTGGAAGGGTGAAACTCTCAGATTACCTTACTCTAATTGAGGATAAACTAATTCATAACATTATTGGGAAATGGATGGTACGTTCTGCATACATGTGTTTTAAATGTTTAAAGGAAAGTAAAAGCAAAAATCTTTTCAAAGGCACTTTAGAAGAGGCACAATCGGTAAATATTGGTCTAGTGCAAAAAACTGCCATCCACTTCATCACTCATTACTAAGGAGTTAAAAAGGAATTAAGTAAATTAGAAAATGTTGTTCAGGAAAGCTTTCCCTGATTAGAATGAAAATTTACAAGAATTTTTGGAGACATGGGAGAAGTCACAGAAAGGAACTTTCTTCATCTCTATCTGTGGTTCTGAACAGAAATGGAAAAGGCACTAGAAAGCCACAGTAGAGGGATGAAAGGTCACACCGAGAAATGATGGTCTGTGTGCTATCATCCATGGGGAGACATGTGGTGGCGGCACGAGAAGGCACCTGGTAAGTTGCAAATGGTAGAGGACATGGGGAAAACAAGTACCTCTCAAGCACAAACCATATGCCAGACCTTTGGCTGAAATTTCCCCACTGAAATTGCATGCTCATATTGAACACAGATAATTAACCCCAGTTTTATAGATAAGGAAATTAAGGCACAGAGGCCTTAAGACAGATCTAAGGTGATACAATTAGTGAGAAACAAGGTTTCAAACTGAAGTCTGGGTCACTCTAAAGCCTGTTCTCTCCCAGAGTCCAACTGGTTTTTGGAATCCAAAGTGTGTGTTGGGGGTGTGGGGGGATTTTAGCCCTTCACTGCCTTCTGGTTTTGCAGCAGAAATACACTGACAGCAGATGAGACCCTGCAATTTGCAGGTGACCAAGTAAGGCACTGCTAGGGTAGTCTAAAAAATCATACCCCGAGGCCTACGACAGAAGGCACCACTGATTCACTTTGCCAGATCAATGCAGATGCCAGTGTTCTACAATCTCCAGGAATGCAGCAGGATGTGTGGACAGAATGCGTGTTCCCTGTCAAGTCTTAGGCCTGAATGAATGGTTTCAAGCGGTCCGTCTACTCGTTCTGCCAGCCAGCCTCTGGAAGAAAGGACATACCCATGTCTACCGGCTGCAACAGAATAAGACATAATTTATTTGACTGATCTTGGTTACTGAATTGTAAGTCAAATTTATATTTGAGAAGTCTCGAGGGGGAAATAATGGTTTATTTTGACATAAGAAATCAAATAATGTAATGAAACTGCCCTCTTTAGTAAGGAAAATAAGAGAACATTCATATTCTAGTGACCACAGAGGCACAATGAATTAACTAAGTGGGCAGCTAAGTGGGACAAGCCTTCTAAATTTTAAATCTATACATGCTCTGTAACTTGTTACTGCTCTAAGCTTCCATTTTTAATATTCAACCATTTATCTGTGAACTGTTTATGCATAAGTCTCCCAGGAATATAACAACGTGATAACCACTTACTCTTCTGTATTATAGTTATATAATATATACTTATATAGATAATATATACTTATATATATAATATATACTTATATATTATAATATATATACTTAATATATGCTTATATATAATTATATATTATAGTTATAATATATGTTATAATATGTTATATATTATATAATATATTATAATATATATTATATGTTAAAATATATTATATATAATATGTTATAAGAGTAAGTGGTTATCACATTATATATATTTATATATATAAATAAAAATCAGGATTTGGAAAATCAACAGTGGTGTTGCTCTGAGGGGTGTGTGTTTATATGTGTTGAGATCGAAGCTCGCTGAGGAGGAAGGAGAAGGGGGGAAGGAACCTGAATCGCCATCAGACACCCCTGCCCAGAGGAGGGTCAGTGATGCACTAGACAAGATACCGGTGCAAAGCAAAGACAGAAATATCAACAGAAGCTCAGTCTTGTGCCTGGAGCCTGCCCAGACAAAGTGGGGAAGAGAGAGAGAGTATGATGCCTGGAGGCCCTGGTCTCCTGTCATGTTCTCTATGTCCAGCTCTGGCTGGCAAAATGGAGATGACACAAGTAACTCCCCAGAATCCTGGGCAACTCCATAGGGTGACCCGATATGGGAGGGAAACAGGAACAATGAAACCTCCCCTCAGTGAGGATTCGGTTAGGAACCAGGATGGATTTAGCCAAGCAAGTAAAGTCAGGAGTGAATTTCACCTGTTTCAATTCGCGTTGATGAATTCACTTGTGTGAGCAAACAGAAACACAGAATCAATTAGAAGCGTTTTCATAAATCGCTTTGTTCTGGGGCTGCTGGGTGGTTTGTCAGTGAGGCATCCGACTCTTGATTTCGGCTCAGGTCATGTTCCCAGGGTCATAGGATCGAGCCCCACATTAGTCTCCAAGATGAGCATGAAGCCTGCTTGAGATTCTCTCTCTCCCTCTCCTTCTCCCTCTCTCTCTCTCTCTCTCTCTCCCCCTGCCCCTCCCCCACACATGTGCTCTCTCTCCCTCTCTCTAAAATTAAACAAATAAATAGTTTTGTTCCTAGGCAAGTACATATGCTGGGCTGAACTGGGCGGAAGTAGTTTTCTACCTATAGCTACTGCTCAAATACTTCTGTTAAGGAGATGTTCCTCTGCCAAAATCTTCCAAAGCAGGATGCCATAGACTTATTTTTTAGTTAAGAAAAAGACAAGGTGTTTTACTTTTTCACACAGTGAGTCATGCTCACTAAAAAGTATGATTCACCTACTCACTTGGGAATGTCACAGAGGAGACAGACCTTCCCTCTGCAATCTAAAATAAATAAGAGGAAACCACAAAAATCCCACAGTTTCACACAATAAAGATCCAAATATTTTAGAGCAGCATTTCTTAAAATAACTCACCATACTTTATCAAACAAATTACAGAGAAATATTCGGCTTGCTTCAAGTTTATAAAATACGGAGTAATAAGAAATTTAGAAGGCTTCTCTCTCAGCAGATAAAAACAACAAGAAAGTAAGATTTACTTGTATAATTGAGTTCTTAGAGGAACTACTATTAAGAAGTGGATTTGAATCTGCTTATCCATCAAGGTAGTCATCCCCAAATCAAAATATCTTCTATAAGCAAAATATGTGGTGGTATCTGACTGGATAAGACCCACTTCCTGCTTCTGAAACATTTAGTGATAAAAGCTGGATGGATCATTTTGTTTTATCAGAAGTCATTGAAAAGCTTTTTCCAAGCAACCGGCATGATTAAATAATACTCTTCCCTCATCCCTAACTATGCATTCAAACAGCCGACCTACCACAGCTTAAAAGGACAAATTTAATAGACTAATAAAAGCAATGAAGGATAGAAACAAAGCCTGTGTTTTAAAATAGTTTTAAATATAGACGGACCCTGACTTCGGATGGTTCCACTTACCATTCTAGACTTTACTATAATGTGAAAGTGATAGGCATTCAGTAGAAACTGTTCCTTGAATTTCGAATCTGGATCAGTTCCCGGGCTACCAGTACACGGTATTGGTAATACATAATACACGGTATGGTCTTCTCTGTGATATTGGGCACAGAGCTACAGCTCCTGGTCAGCCACAAGGGTAAGCCACTGATCCACTGACAACCATTCTGCACCCACACAACCATCCTTTCACTTTCAGTATAGTACTCAATACGTTACAGGAGATATTCAATGCTTCATTATAAAATAGGCTTTGAGTTAGGTGATTTTGCCCAACTGTAGGCTATGTTCTGTGTTCTGAGCCTGCTTAAGGTGGGTGAGGCTATGCTGTGATGTCCAATGGGTTAGGTGTGTTAGATATATTTCGACCTATATTTTCAACTTGTAACAGGTTTATCGGGATGCAACTCTATTTATTGTAAGTTGAGGAAGATGTGTACTCGTAATTCCAAGTTCAGAAATTCAGATGCCTATTATTATTGTTTCATTAGGACTGCTTTCCACCAAACAGCAACAACAACATAAATCTCCGAAGTATATATGGGAGAAGCAGTTTAATATATCTATATGAGGCTTAACAAAAAAATTAAAGAATTTGACCACATAATCACTAATTAGGAGCCATTTTTTCTCCTTGGTTAATTCTTACAAGGTAATAGGAAAAATGTTTTAGACAAAAAACACAAAGAATACAAGTTTCCCTCCAACAAGCCCTGGCCTGGAATTATTCCCAGGTGAAAACACCGTCATTGTGAGGACCTAAATGTGTAATAGGCAAAAAACTAGAGTTCACTGCCAAAGCCACCCAAATCAAAAGAGACTGTGGTACGCTGTAGTGGAGAGAATTTTCAAGGCAATGCCAGAGAGCCTGACATTAATAAATGTTCTTCCTAATTAATCACTTTTTAATACCAAATGCCAGAGTCCCGAGTCACAAACTGATGAAGCCAATTTGGCCATTTCAAGTCGCCAAGTCCTTTTGTAAATACTGGTAGCCTCTGGTGATTAGACCCGGACAGGATACAAAAATGAACGCAAGTTTTAGAGAAAATTCTGCCAAAAGTGCAACCATTTATTAGGAAACAGTCACACACACTGGCTTGTCATAGAGCTCAAGGAAGTCCTTTGTCCGCCAGCTCTCCTACAAGGACCACCCATGAAAGGAACCATATTCTGAGGCAAGAACTACTCAGGGAAGACACACAGCACTGTCTCAGGTGGCTTCTTGTAAATCAACGCCTAAGCAGGTAAAGACAGAATTTTTAGCTTTCTCCAGATACAAGAAAAACCATATGTGGAGAGATATATGTGGTGTCACTTTGGTCTTACCTTTGAAACTGCCACTTAACATACCAACGAATCGAGGTGATACTTGCTTCCCCAAACTGTAAAATTTTATGGATAGCCTTGTAGTGTCTCTCATCCCTCACCAGTCACAGTCACTGTTGTATCAAATGCCCACATACGCATTTCAAATTACAGCCTCAATACAGTGAAAGCCAAGATTCCACCGATCTTTTATTTCATGTACCGTTGACTAGTTGTAAACCCTAACTCTCAAAGAAATGGTTTCAAAGAAATTCTTTTTTCAGGTGGTATTGACTCCTAAAGGGATAATAAACAGGAAAACTCTTTTGATGATGCTATGGTGGTGGTGGCTATTGTTTTTGAAAGTACAAATAAGGCAAAAATAAAAAAAATGTTCAAACACTGACCACAAATGGACTCTTAAAAGTTCACTCATCCACCTATCCTTAAATATTTAAGTCAACACTTCCCAAAGAATATTACAAGAACACTGACACTTGAAGTCCCTAATAAGGCTAGCAAATTCAAATAAATTTGGGAAATGCCATTCACTGTACCCCACATTTGGAAACTCAAAAGGCTTAGAGCACAGTCAAGGCTTTTTGAAGTCCTCCAGCAGAGTACTATGTTTAACTTTTTAAAACCTAGTGCTTCTGAAATGCAGAATCTTTATTTAGAGTAACCTTACTTAATGACCTGGACGATGCTATTTTGAAAAATGGTGGTATAAACCGATCATGCAGCATGGAGTTAAAAGGAAAGTTTTTGCCTTTGGAGTTTTTATAAGCAGTACCAAAAACTATCTCGCTGTCTGCAAACAGAAAATTTTCCCTGAATCTCAGCTGTGGCCTTTATGCTACAGTCAAGACACATTTTTTTGCTACTCACTTTTGGTAGATGTAGAATAGCCGACTGCCATTTTCTGAGTAGAAAAAACACTATATATTTAAAGAAATTTGTTAAGTCATCCACCTGGCTCTAACCAGGATAAGTCTTGAGAGCAGAAAGGTTTCTCGGCAGCTCAGAGGCATGTTTAGATCATATCTGTATTTAGAAGAATAATTCTCTCAGAGGTGGGGGGATGGAATGGGAATAAAGAAAACTGAGTTCTTCAAGCAGCTACTGGGTTTTACTCTATCTTTATTCTCCAAATTCAGCATATTGTTTGGAACCAGGGAGTGGTCAGTAAGTTAAATATCTAATATTCTGTCTCGCTGTTTTCCTCTAGGCTTTTCCTCTTTGAATGCACCTTCCTGCATCTACATATTCCCTACAAATTTGTTCTGCTTATCTCTAAATGCTTTGTTGGCTTTTGAGACCAGTTTCCATTTCTATCTCATAGCTACATACATGGCTGCTCACTGTGAGTCGTCATGCAACTCACCCCCTGACCTCCTCCTCTGAGAGACACAGAAAGTGCAGGAGCATCAGGGCTACTATTGGACACTTCCCCCAATTCATTTGCCTTGTCAAAGTATCCTTGAAAACTTTCCCATCCTCAACAATGGTGCTCTTGGTTAAACATGGTCACTGATTATTCAATCATTCAACAAATACACACTGTTGCCGCCTCTTTTAGAATCTCTTTGGGCATCGTGCTTATAAGCAGTCGCTTCAAGAATTCAGCAATTACTTCTATCTCCTGGTTATTTTCCAGGCACTATTCTAGGTTCTTTGGAATGCGTCAGTTGGCAAAACAGACCAAAAAAAATCCCTGCCCTTCCAGAGAGGGAAAAAAAAGAGAGCAAGAGAGCCTGATAAAGGGTGTGTGCAATATGTGGTGGGCAAAAAGTGGGTTGCGGTTCTAAACATGGTGGTGAGGGCATTCCTCATTGAGAAGCTGGCAACCAAGCAAAGGCTTGCAAGAGTTAAAGGAGTCCATAAAACTCACTTCATAGCAAAAGAGTTCGGGAAGGAACAAGAGAGATGATGAGGTGGGGCCAGAGCACACAGAACCTTTAGAGCCGTTATAAAGGTTATGATTTTTACTTTGAGAGCAATAAGGAGCCACTGAAAGATTTTACACATAAGAGGGACAGGCTCTGATTCACATTTTTAAAGAATCATCTGGTCACTCACTGTGTTGAGAAAGTCTGGACCAGCGGCATAAGGGTAGAAGTAGGGAAGACCAGTGAAGCAGTTCTGGCAATAACCCAGGTGACAGATGGTGGTGGTTTGGACCAGGATGGCAGCAGTGAGGGTGGAGAGAAGTGGTCAACTTCCAGATGTATTGTGAAAACATGGTTGCCAGTATTTATTGACAGATTGGATCTGATACTGGAGAGACAGACACAAAGAAGAAACGACGAAACCTCAAGAATTTTGGCTTGGGCAACTAGTAGAATGCACTGAGATGGCAAACATTGTTAGGGAAGCAATGAATAGGCAAGTTCAGGAGTTAAATTTTGGAATGTTGACTTTGAGACATCCGTGTGGAAATGCACTTGTATAGATAGCACTTCCTTCCTGAACGACAGCAGGTACCATGTACATTACTTCATTTATGATTATTAGATTCAAAAAGAAGATTGAAGACCTTACCACCAACATTTTAATGTACAACAACATACATATATAAACATTTAAGCTCATATTACAAATATGCTTGCTTTCTGGTATTCTGTGCTGCCTCTTTAGGCGAAGCATATGTTAAAATAAGTATTCCTAGGTTTATGGGAAGGGAAGGGGTTACTCTCCCCAAGGCTGTGTTTGTCACCACTTTATAAGCTTTATTGGCATTGTACTGATAGTGAACCACCTAAAGAATGTGAGTAATGGGCATTGAGGAGGGCATCTGTTGGGATGAGCACTGGGTGTTGTATGGAAACCAATTTGACAATAAAATTTCATATTAAAGAAAAAGAATGTGGCAATCAATCACTTCAGTCTCCTTTGTATTTTCCAATACAATGGCAAATTCCAATGGACCTTCTGTTCACAGGGACTTGTAGCTCCTTTTATCTCTGAGAGTCCTAATTACACATTTCATGGTTTCCTTACAAAACGATGCTCCTTTAAATAGAAATTTCATGTCCTGAATGGAAATAGAAAGGACAGAATGACTCTAGGAGTTACAAAACTGTCTTTTGACCTTGGTAAAAGTTTAAAACAATCAGAAGCATTGCAAGGCTTAGTAGAAACAAATTGCTTTTATGAGAGTATGAATCATTAAGGGAAATTAACATGTTAAAAAAGTGTTAAGATTATAGGGGTGCCTGGTTGGCTTAGTCAGTAGAGCATGCAACCCAGTTTCAGGGTTGTGAGTTTGAGCCCCACGTTGGGTGTAGAGCCTACCTAAAAAAATTTTTTAATTAAAAAAATTTTTGAAGTGTTAAGATTATCACTCAAAAGGTGTCAATTATTCTGAGTAAAAGCCTATAATAACATCAACTATGAGATCTTGCCAAGAATCATAAAGCATACATTCAAGAAAAAGAACTACAGCTGTTACTGATGCTTGAAAACTCCTTTTTCCATTATGCAACTGTCTAACGCTTCCATTAATAAATCCAGTGACTCTTCCAACTGAGGTATAAACATCAAAAGGGTAGGTAAGCCATTTTCTTATTAAAGAGTGTGGCTTGTGAAAACATAATTGCCTGATGAAGGCAAAGAATAAAACAAATTATTTAATGATGTGGAAAAACTTCTGCCAGGCCTAGATCAAAAGCCAAGCAGAGCACCCCAGGTACATTACATAGAACATGAGAAAGAAGGATTCATATAAGGTTCTGATCCTGTACAAGGAGAACGACTTCACACGTGACTTATTAATAATAGACAGAAAGGAATGCCTGGGGAAGACTTTGCTCAAGGGCCTCTGATTTTTAAGTAGCCACTGAATAAAAAGGTGCATTTCTAGTGTCTATTTTGCTCCAATGGTCACCACCGAATGGAATGGAGAAATCCAGCAATGACAGGAAAAGTTTTGAAGAACAGCAACAATAAAAGAAAATGATTTCTTTCTTATATCCTATTTTGCTAAACTCTCAAAAACCTTTAAGGACATCCACACTATCTCTATAGTTTGGACGTTTAGATGATAACTCCAATATTCACTTACAAATAGGTCAGTGATATTTGCCACTATTTTCTTCCCTTAATAAACATTCATTTATTATTATTATTTATTATTATTATTATTATTACTAAGAGTTGTTTTATGTTAGAATTCTGCCCTTCTGTTACATTTCAACATACCTACTTACAAATTCCAAAATATGCTGAAGCATTAAAAACTTGTATGTTTACTAGTAAACATACTAGTAAAAACTAGTATGTTACTACCATTAGCTCTTAGGTCAAGAATTTAATCTCTGTTACATAGGATGGGGGATAAAACGAGGTTTGGTGGGTGGGGGGTGGGGGCGGTGGGAGATTAATCTTCAGTAGCATTACAAGTATTTTTTTTTATCGTGAAAAGCATGACTGTATATTGAAATATACAGAATCAAAAAGTCAGTCCAGCTGGATTATGTTTATTTGGTTTTTGGTTTTAGTTTTTATGATTATTCTTACAAATAAAGATGAGAGACCTAACTGTGCTTCTGACTTTAATCTGTGACAATTTCATGATGGTGGTGGTGATGATGATGATGACGATGACGATGACAAGGACTACAAGGACAGCTGAGAGGTATTCTGGGTTTCCCATGTGCCCGCCACTGTGCTGAATATCTTATGTGGCGTGCCCCGGTTAACTACACAATGACCCTACACCATGATGTAGGAACGTGGCTGGATGAGGTGAGCCCACCCAGTTAGTCAGTGGAGAGCCTGGCCTTAGATTCAGGTGAGTGCTGCTAATCACTCTACTCCAGACTCCCTCCTCCCAGTCTCAGAAACCCTTGATCTAGAACTCAGAGCAGCTTTCTCCCATGTGCACACCTGAGCTGCCTCCAATATGAAAGGGATTGGCTCCCATTTGAGGATGACAGTCATGAATTACAAGTAGACTACCAAACAGAAATGAAGAGACGGAACAGAAGTCAGAATTTGTATCACATACAGCAAAGTGATGACATAAAAGGATGTGGAAAGGGGTGCCTGGGTGGCTCAGTCCGTTGAGCGTCTGACTTTGGCTCAGGTCATGATTTCTCAGTTCGTGAGTTTGAGGCCCATGTCGGGCTCTGTGCTGACAGCTCAGAGCCTGGAGAACACTTCAGATTCTGTGTCCACCTCTCTCTCTGTTCCTCCCCTACTCACTCTCTCTCTCTCTCTCAAAAATAAAGATTAAAAAAAAGGATGTGGAAAAAGGCAGCTGCAATGGATCTTTCAGTATTTCCATCTTACAGTGAGGTGCAAATCTAACTTTTCTAATTTCCAACACTACATCTGATGAAGCAGGAAGCTTATGTTCACATTTTAATCAGAAAAATGATATAAACAAAAATTTCAGCTTTGGAGTATGGCCTAAGGGGCCAAAGTTGACTATAGCCACTGACCTGAAAAACTATGCCACTAA
This sequence comes from Acinonyx jubatus, assembly GCF_027475565.1. Lineage (NCBI taxonomy): Eukaryota > Metazoa > Chordata > Mammalia > Carnivora > Felidae > Acinonyx > Acinonyx jubatus. The sequence goes on from NC_069387.1 coordinate 61,364,178, forward strand.
GGAGTAAGATGCTATCACCATGGGTAAAACAGTGGCAGGTGGAAAAGCCAGCTGAGAGCAGTGACAAAAAGCTGGATCGACTGATCTGGTCAAATGTGAGATAGAGAGACACCCCAGACAATGGCTACTCCCACGGTACTGGTGGTCAGGGACAGATGGACCATGTCAAGATATCATTAGGATTCCTTTCAGTGATTGCAATGGTCGCAAAGCAGGACAAACTGGATGGGTAGTAAATGGGCTAGAAAGACTGGATCTATAATAGTATGAAGAGGATTTTCATGAATTGAGGATAGAAAAGGATGGAGAACATGGTAGTCTGCAGAAAATGAGAACAGAAAAGAGAACTGTAGGCCAGAAGGGGGGAAAAAAAAAATCAACCATGGCTCAGAGCCATTCACCATTAAATGCAATCTTCATTCCTCAAGTTCAATTTTATTTTACCACTTGGCATATTAAAACAAGATGCTTATTTTACCAGGTTTCATAATGGCTATTCTGGAATTTAAAAGAGTTGTTCCACAGTGACCCATGCACCATGATAATTTAGCCTATTATCCGGCTGAACTAAATGCAAAATAATATCCAGAAATCTGAAAGCTTGTTCAGTTCAGCTGCAGGGGTCTGTGGTGGTACAGTCCACAGTGGCAGAGGTGAATAGTTGTGATGGACAGTGAAGCTCCTAATATTTACAATTCAGTTCTTTTCACACACAAACACAACAGTTTTTCCATCTCCTGGTCTACTCCACTGTACTGTAATTATAAGCTGCTTCAGTTCTTTCTGAAAAAAGGTAAGAATGTCAATGAGTGAATAATCACTCTCCAACAGCGGTTCTTATTCTAATCTTACCTCTTTGTTGAGATGTGTGGGCATTTCAATGAAAGATCTAAGGCTCACAATCTGTTTGTCCATTGGATATCTATCTGTTATGTTATTGAGAATGTTGATGGAGGTTGTGATACAGACTAGCACAGAGGTTAATCAAGGGCAAGGCTGGGGGACAGGCATGAAGGATGGTCCCCGAGATAAACATAGCCACCTCTGTAGATGAAGAGACGCCCCCCCATTTCTACCAAGCTGTCACTGGAGGTCACCTCCACTGGCCAGGCTATAGATTTGTCCCCATGTAGACTTAAGAATTTGACTTGTTTTGAGGCCCCTGGATGGCTCAGTCAGTTACGTGGTTGACTTTGGTTCAGGTCATGATCTCACTGTTCATGAGTTCGAGCCCCGCATCAGGCTCTGTGCTGATGACTCAGAGTCTACAGCCTGCTTCAGATTCTGTGTCTCTGTCTCTCTCTCTTCCCCTCCCCCGCTTGAGCTCGCTTGCTCTCTCTCTCAAAAAAATAAATATCAAAAAAAATTTTTTTAAAAAGGAATTTTACTTGTTTTCCAGGACTCAGAGATATGGCCTATGATTTATGTTGGTTGCAAGGGAATGATGTGTAAGACTGGGAATAGACAGACTGGGACAAAAACTGTGACCTCTACTAAAAATGAAACAAACAAAACAAATAAACGAAAACACAGCCCTGAAAGCCACATACCTGGAAGAGGGGACCTCCACTGCCTAATGTGCATTCTTAAAGGCCTCTCATGGTTGAGGTCATTATGGGAAAGTCAGGTTATCACTAAATTCTCTCTTTTTTCTTCAGGTTTTACTTTTACAAGTCTGCCACAAGATCATAAAAGATATTTAAAATAGCTTAAAATGTCTAGACACCCTGTGAGAATGTAATGAAGAATCAATAACAAATAAATTACTCTTAAATATGATTTAGTGATATTTCCTCTGTAATGCAGGGAAATCACATTAGAGAGCAGGGGAAAAGGCCAACTCTAAAGAGTAGGACCAACAGTATTGATTCCTTTAAACAATCCAAATTACACGGGCCGCTTTCCAGATATACATCACTATTGCAAGTCAACAGTCTAACATATAGTCTGTAAGAGGAGTAATGAAAAACCTAGGTGCATTTTCAGCCTATAGTTCTCCTGGTGCATAAACAGTCACTATTCATAAAAAAAAAAAAAAAAAGAGTAGAATAATAAGCCTTCATGGTTTAAACACTCTTTCTCTACTATACATACTTCCCAACAGAGTGATTACCCTCAACACAAAGAGTAAGAGCAAATTAGTTCACTTTAAAGTTCACTGTTAAAAAGAATTCAATGCAATAATGAATTTGTAGATTGTTCTGTACATCATGTAATGTAAGTCCAAATGCATTTTTGGTGAATAAAGGGTATGAATGGGAGGCGGAGATGGAGGGGAGGCACAGAATACGGCAAATTCTACATTTAAATTTGCAAAGGTGCCAAGTATATTCTTTTATGATAAATAATAAACTACTCCTTGAGTACAGTGAAATATGTACTGCCATGAAATCAGAGCAGATTAGAAACAATCTCTAAATTCATCCCGCTGTTATTGCTACAGAAAGAAAGCTTAGCTTTAGCTTCTGTGTCCTAGCCCTCCCACTCAGTCGTAGACAAGAGTGTGTCAGAAGTCGAACATCTACTCTTCGAGCTGCTTCCTGCAGGAATACTCCCGACTGCGTGTGGAGGTGGCCTGGAAGAGTCTGCAATCTGTAATGGCATATGACTTAACTTACTTGCATAAAGAATTTGTTTTTGTTTTCAGCAAGTGTAAAAATGTACAAGAACAAAATGTTCAAAGAAGGCCTATAGAGGGTGGGATTGGGGAGCAGGGTGGGTGGGGATTGGGAAGTAACACACCTGCTGTTTTATTCATTACAAGTGTTAATTTTTAGCTTTGTAAAATCAATGATTAAAATCATCAAATAAGTGTCAATATAACGGTAACAGGAAATAGATTACGCCCCCCTCCTCCAGAACACGGGTTAACAACAAAGTAGGATGACAGAAGAAAACCAGACAAAACCCACCTGACTGTCAACATAGCCACAGGCCAAGTAGAAGAAGCACAGCAGGAGAGGAGAAAGTAATCAGAGACTTAAAAGACAGAGGCTGAATCCCCTGTACACACACACACACACACACACTCCATCACCTCTTTGGCATCATTTCATTTGGCTCTACGTTTGGCTCACTCTGCCACCCATGTCAGCTTAATTGGCTGTTCTGTGAACACTCCAGGACTTTTCCTGCCACAGGACCTTGGCACTTGCTCTCCCTCTATTTGAAATGCTTTTCCCTAAATAGCCACATGGCTCACTCCTTTACTTTCTTCATGTCTCTGTTCAAATGTTACTTTATCTGCGACGCCAGCCCTGACCTCATTCAGATTGCTTATCAACACCTAGCAAAGAGTGGCATATTTTAAGTATTTAAATATAATCTCTATGTAGACAAGATCTTTGTTCTGTTACTGCTCTAATCCTACTAACTAACAGTCACACAATCAACATTAAGAGAATTAAAGTTGTGAAGCTAAATAGAAAATATTCTCCCTGGGGCGCCTGGGTGGCTCAGTCGGCGAAGCGTCTGACTTCAGCTCAGGTCACGATCTCACAGTTTGTGGGTTCAAGCCCCACATCGGGCTCTGTGCTGACCGCTCAGAGCCTGGAGCCTGTTTCAGATTCTGTGTCTCCCTCTCTCTGACCCTCCCCCGTTCATGCTTTGTCTCTCTCTGTCTCAAAAATAAATAAACGTTAAAAAAAAAGAAAAGAAAAGAAAATATTCTCCCTGAATACAAGCCAGGGTGTCTGTTGTACAATTGAGAATTAGAGGTAAAAATTAAACAAACAAAAAAAAAATGTCCACGATTTCCTGGACTCAATGTCTAGGCCTCTTTATCCAATGTTTCCCCCGCCCCTGCCACACACACCAGTAATATATCATATGGCCTCACTACCTCAAAATTTAAGGACACTGAAAATAATTTCAACCCCCGCCACGTAGAGATGCAATACACATATCACTTGGGAATACTCTGGATGGAAAAAGCCGTGTTTCTTTTGGTGCCGTTATTACAAACATTTTATCCATTGTTTTCTTTTAGCACAGGAAAACATCCATAAAACAGGACTTCTATTTTCATAAAAGCTTAATCCTACTGTTTATTGTCTTGGGGTCAGAGCTCTGACGATCATGTCCTTAGTAACTGATCACCACATCGAAAAACTAGCATTATCCCCATTTTAAGAGGTTATTTACTAACTAGCATAAGAATTTGACTTTTAAGACTTTCTAGTGTGTAAGCAGATCAATAACAGAGCACAAATATGAGCTAGCTGCTAAACCTCTGTGTATGAACTATGAAAGAAGAAAATGTACAAAGTGTAGTGGCCTCCAAGAATTGCTAGAAGCTTCAGTTAATGTTTGCAAAGAACTTTCAAGATGAAAGCCACCATCAAAGAGCTAGGTCTTACTATTTCCACAGCTGGAATGCTTTGCTAATTTTTTTTCCTGATGCATTAAAGGGATTTTGGAACAAATTCCATGAAAGAAAAGGATTAATAGCCTTCCAAAGAAATTTCCATTCATTCATTTTGTTATCAAAGACACTCTCGAGAGGGCCAAGGCTCGCCTGTGTGTGGGGTCCACTGTCATCATGGAGGTTCATATTTAATACACCTGACCAAGATGACAGCCTACGAATACTCAATACTACCTTTAATCAGTTGGGAGAAAACCCTTACTGACACACCAAGCCAGTGCTCTACTACATTTTCTCCTGTACATCAATAACAATATGGCAGGCATGTCAAACTGTGAGCTAAGGCCAGATTCTAATAAAACAAACCTCATCATGACCCCAAACAGTTCATACTCATATTGTGTGTGGTCCTTTTATAGCCTTTTAAAAAAAGTTCTGCATTCCAAAATATAATTGAACAGAGTTGCTAACTCTTTATAGTTTTATTCATTTAGATGATATATACTGAGCAAAAACAAGAAAATTTAGGTGATAAATATTGGATGTGGCAAGCTCTTGATGCTAGAAATGTGGCAGTGAACAAAAGAGAAAAAAAAATCTCTGTCCTCATGGGGCTTACGTTCGAGTTGGAAAGAGACGTTACATAAAATAACAAAGTTATACAGCATTTTAGAAATTGGAAGTATAGTGAAGAAAAAAGTTAAAAGAGAGAAGAGTGGAGGGTATATGATTGCATTTTAAATAGAGTACATATGGTAGGCCTTACCAAGAAGGTGAAATTTGAGCTCAAGTTTATGTAACTAATTGGCATGCTAGAGTTTCTTGAGGATAGCTATTCATACCATATTTGCTTTATCAACTTGATTTACAAAATGATTAGGAAGTGGATTACTTTAGGTAAGGTGTTTGGGGGGAAAAGAGTTTCTTGCAGAGATAAGTGGATAGCTACCAGCAAAAAAAAATGAAGCTCAATTCCCATCCCACTACATATAAAAAAATTAACTCAAAAGGGATCAAGGACCCAAATATAAGAGCTAAAACTATAAAATTCTTATATTAAATAGAGTCATAAATCTTCATGACCTCAGCTTTGGCAACAGATTCTTAGGTTTGACAACAAAAGCAATCAGTAACAAGGAGAAGGAAGAGAAGGAAGAGAAGGACGGGAAGGAGGAGAAGGAGGAGGAGGAGGAGGAGAAGAAGAAGGAGAAGAAGAAGGGGGAGGGAGAGGAAGAAGGGGAGAGAGAGAGAGAGAGAGAGAGAGAGAGAGAGAGGGAGAGGGAGATGGAGAGGGAGAAGGAAAAAAAAGAAAAGAAATTGGACTTTATTAAAAACTTGTGTGCATTAAAGGACACTACTGAGACTGTGAAAAGACAATCTAGAGAATGGGAGAAAATATTTGCAGATCATTTAGCTGTTGGGGATTTAATATCCTAAATATATAAAGAACTCTTACAACTCCACAACAAAAAGACAACCCAAGTGAAAAACAAGCAAAGGACTTGCATAGATATATCTCCAAAGATACACAGATGGCCAATGAAAAGCACATGAAAAGATGTTCATCGTTGGCCATTAAAGAAATTCAAATCAAAACCATAAAGATGTATCTCTTCTTACCCACTAGGATGCCTTTAAACAAAGTAATGGAAAATAACAAGCATGGATATGTAGGAACCATTTGTTCCATTAATCCAGGTAGGAAATTAAATGGTGCAGCCACTACGAAAAATAGTTCCTCAAAAAGTTAAGTACATAATTACCATATGACCTAGCAATTTCATTCTTAGGTACATATCTAAGAGAAATGAAGACATAATGTCCACACAGAAACCTGTACACAAATGTTGTAATATAGCAATGCTCATAATAGCCAAAAGGTGAAAACAACCTAAATGTCCATCAACGGATGAATGGATAAACAATTTGTGGTGTATATATAGCCAATGGAATATTATTCAGCAATTAAAAGGAACTAAGTATTGGTATATGCCGCAACTTGGATGAACTTCAAAATACTATGCAAAGTGAAGGTCACATATTGTATAATTCTTTTTATACGATATATCCAGAATGGGCCAATCCATTGTGACAGAAAGCAGATCAGAGTTCACCATGGGATAAGAAGGGGAGAGTTAGGAGTGATTGGTGCTTTTAGTGAAGTAATGAAAACGTTTTGAAATTAGAGAGAGCAGGAGGCACCTGGGTAGCTCAGTTGGTTGAGAGTCTGACTCTTGGTTTTGGCTCAGGTCATGAGCGGAGGTCGAGGTTTCTTGAGTTCAAGCCCTGGGTTGGGCTCTGCACTGGCAGCGTGGAGGCTGTTTGGGATTCTCTCTCTCGCCCTCTCTTTCTGCCCCTCCCCCACTCGCACTGTCTCTCTCAAAATAAATAAATAAACTTCTTTTAAAAAAAGAAATTAGGGAGAACTGATAGTTACACAACATGATGAATACATTAAGTACCACTAAATTATACACTTCAAAATGGTTAACTGTGTGTTGTGTGAATTTCTCCTTAATATAAAAAAAGTTTTAATATTCAAACATATTTTTCATCAAATTTTCAGGATCATGTGTTTATGTTTTATATTCAATAGTCCTGTATTCATTCCTGCTTTTGATGTTTGTAACATTTTAATCTTTTTAAAAAACATAGCTTTATTGACACACAGTCCACATACAACGGAATTCACCCATTTTGCATGTATATTTATTTTGGTGAGTTTTGGTGAACATAGGTCGTTTAGCAACTACCACCACAATCAAATTTTTAAAAAGCAATCAGTACCCTAAAAAGTCCCCTTAAGTCTTTTTACAGCCATATCCCCCTCTGCACATCTTTTCAGTTCCCATTCTCACATATTTTGTCATAATTCTGCCTTCTCTAGGCATTTCTAGGCAATTCTAGAAAAGGTAGAATTACAACGACAGACATTTTGTATGAACGGAATCTTACAGTAGTAGTTTTATAGGTCTGACTTTTCTTTTTTTACTATTTTATTTTTAAGTAAACTCTGCACCTGATGTGGGGCTCAAACTCACAACCCCAAGATCTAGAGTCACATGCTCCACAGACTGAGCCAGCCAGGCACTCCTGTCTGGCTTCTTTTATTTACTAAGATATGTTTGAGGTTCACGTATGTTTTTTTATGCATAAGTAAATTATTTGTTCCTTTACATTTCTGAATAACTTACCATATTAAGTTTACCCATTTACATTTTGAGATCCACTGGATTGTTTCCATTTTTCAGCTATTATGAATACTTACTTACAAGACTCGTATGGAGCTCTTTCTATCTTTCTTTGAGGAGAATTGCTTAGCTTCATATTTAACTTTTTAAGAAACTGCCAACATTTTCCTCATCAGAATGAGGGTTCCAGTTGACCCACATTCTGGCCAACACTTAGTCTCATAAATCTTTTTAATTGCAGTCATTCTAGTGGATATGCAGTCGTATCTTTTTGTGGCTTTAATTAGCATTTCCCTAATGACCAATAATGCTAAGCATCTTTCTGTATGTTTATTAACCTTTGCATACCTTTTTCTGTGAAGATTCTGAATCTTTTGCCTATTTTTAATGAGTTATTTGTCTTATTTCTAAATTTTAAGAGCTCTTTAAATATCCCAGATCCAAGTCCTTCATAGATATGTTTTGCAAACACTTTCTCCCAATGTGACTTGCCTTTTGAGTGACTTAACATTATCTTTTGATGAGCAAAATTTTTAATTCTAATGATGTTCAATTTGTCATCTTTTTCTTTTATAGTCTGTACTTTACGTGTCCTAAGAAATCTTTGCTTAACCCCAGTCTGCAAAGATTTTTCTCCTATTTCCTTTTAGAATTTTTGGTATTATTTAACTCTTTTGTTTAAGACCACGAGCCACTTAGAATTCATTTATAGGTATACAGTATGAGGGAAGGGTTAATGTCACATTTTTTTCCCTTATTGATATTCCATTATTTCAATACTTATTTAAAAGACTACCCTTTCCCCATTGAATTATCTTGGTCACTTTGTCAAAAATCAAGAGCATGTAAATGTGAGCTTACCTTTGGATTCTCAATTCTATTCTGTTTTCTACTTACTATTCCCAGCACCCCCCACCCCGAGTTTGAGTCACACTCTCCTGCTCCTTTACATGTCCAGAATCTGATAAAAAAAAAAACAAAACTAGGCATTGTGTGTCATACATTGTAGTGACTCTATATTCCATTCTGTTCGACTGAAATCTGCTGGTTTTACTGTTTTAATATATAATGAATTTGCCTAGACTCCAAATGAAAAATCTACTTCCTCTGCAGAGAGCTGAAATTTTTGCTCAGTTTTTTATTTTTTCTTTTGCCCTAAACTCTGGGGGAATCTCTCTTGTGCCTACACAGCTTTTTGATCAGCCAGTGATTTCAACAGAGGTTATACAGTGACAACTCAGGCCAATGAAGCTTCCCTCTCTGCTGACCAACCTGTGTATGGGTTAAAAAATTCATTCAAATTTGCAGCAAATAAATAAGTCTCCCCAGGCTTTCAATTTTGCTTGTGCTCCCTGGGGAGGCCTACGTTGTTTAGCAGCCAGCCACGAATGCATGCAGAGTGTATTACCTCAGCCCTTCTATAGCTCTCTGGTTTCCAAAAGTTCCCCCTTAAGCTTTCTGCTGCTATGCTATGCTCCCAAACCAACTCAGCCACCTCTAACCAGTAAATTTCTGGTTTCTTTCACACCAGCTGGTGGGGGTGTGTGTGGAACGGAGTGGGGTGGGGATGGGAAGACCCTTGGGCAAGAAGCATCTCATCCAATGCAGTAGCAGTTTTTCATAAGTAAACATTTTCAAGTTCTTTGCTGTCTTTGGTCATTTTTGAAACGGTTGCATTTGGTAATTTTTTTTCCAGCTTTATATCATTGTTTTTGAAGTGAGAATCACCCAACCAACTCAGGCAGTCAGGCAGTCATTAGTGGGAGTAGCATCTTAACCATATTTTAAGCACTTATGAATATATTATCATTATCTCATTTATCATTACATGAAATCAAACAAGTTACTTCAAAAATTAGCCAACTATAGCAGGAAAAAAGTTTCTTGTTTGCAAATATTAAATTTCAGATCCAATTTCTACAGGCTTGGTAGAACAGTAAAAGATACCATATAATTAAGGTGGCCATGATCTGTTAAGTCTACTAAGGTCTTTAAGACATATATTACTTACCTAGAAAAATTTAAATTTTTCAGGTTTTTAGACAAAAGAGTAGATTCAATTTAGACCCAGACCCCTGTGGGGGGAGGCAATACTAAGTAAGTTTAGAGTGTCTGTCTTCAAATGCTGAGAGTTCATCTGGATCTTAAGAAAATTACCTTGAAGGCTGCTAAACAATGAAGGCTCAGTAAGGTCATCACAACTGCCAGAAGGATGGTGGCCAAGTTCCGTGTGTCCCATATGGTCTCTACCAGGGGAATACTGCCCACCTGCCAGTCATAGCACAGGGTAACAGGTGCAAGCAGAAGCCACACGTTGAAGGCCAAGAGGTAGGAGTAGGTAAGGAACCTACAAAGAGAAGAATCATTGAAACACGACTCAGGGTCCATGAGATTTCACAAACATTCATTTACCAAGGTTTAATTAAACAGCATTTGTATACTGTCAACAGGGTCTTACAGGAAAAGACAAAGTAAGGTGGAAGGCCGTTCATTTAGTCATTAAATAGATCATTTTTAAATAGATTTACTAGTGCTAGGCACTGTGGTAGGTGCTGGTCTTTAAAAAGTGAACAAGTAAAGACAGTTTCCATGACATATATTTAAAAATTATCATATATACATAAATACATTACAACCTTAGATAAACGCCAAAAAGGAGAAGTCTGATGAAAGTTTACGACAGAAATGCTGTCCTGCTACGTATGATTCCCTGGGTAAGAGACATTTAAACTGTCCTTTTTTAAAGTGCTCAGAAAACTGCTGTCGATAGTAAAATATGTCATCATCTTTATAACAGATTGATCCATACTGAATTATTTCTTTTAAAAAATCAGAATTTCTATGGTAGGGAGATGAAGTCTCTTATTCATAAGTGAAGGTGCTATGCTTCAAGAAAAGGGAAGTACAGCCATCATCCCTGCTAAGGAGAACGGCCAGTTAGACCCAGGGAAGGCAGGAAAATAACAAATGCAGGTGGTGCTCCGGTCTCCTGGCTGTGTCTAGGCACTAAGAGAAGGTGAAAAGCATTCCAACTGACCCCATTCCTTTTCAGGGTAAAGGGAGTGGAATTGATTTAAATGCGAATTTATTGGGGCGCCTGGGTGGCTCAGTCGGTTGAGTGGCCGACTTCGGCTCAGGTCACAATCTCGCGGTCGGTGAGTTCGAGCCCCGCGTCGGGCTCTGTGCTGACAGCGCGGAGCCTGGAGCCTGTTTTGGATTCTGTGTCTCCCTCTCTCTGACCCTCCCCCGTTCATGCTCTGTCTCTCTCTGTCTCAAAAATGAATAAACGTTAAAAAAAATAAAAATAAAAAAAATAAATGGGAATTTATTAAAAAAAACAAAACCTGAATTTATTTACATGTGTTCAGTCACCACAAACTCATTAAGTGGTGGTCTAGACCCTTGAGAACTGCAGAACTTTCAGCAAACCACAAACTTCACGCAAACCTGTGCACCAGGAGACACCAAACTCCAGTGTGGCGACGTGAGGCTCATCCCGAGGAGGACCCCTGCCCCCCATTAGAACCGTGGCCTGAGAAAGCTCAATGCCACCGGGAGAATTTACTATTGGCTCTAGCCGATACCTGACGAAAGGCCTCTGACCTCTCTGTCTCAGATCATTTTCTCCAAAGGGTTCACAATTGTGAATATGTATCTCCTACAACTCACAAGTCTTTCTCAAGGCCCTGAGAGCCATTCCTTTAAAATGCAATCCTCAGGAAGGAGAGGGCCTGCTTCCCTGTGTCTGCAAGAGGATAACTGCCAGCCAGCAGACACAGCCAGCCTAAATGCACTTAGATGACCATTCCTTTGTAATTTTCCACTTCTTGGCCTCTTCTGAGTCCCAGCTTGCCCTGCTCTCTCATTTTCCCTCTAAAATGCCCGATCACCTCTGCACAACTGAGAATGGCACTGAGCTCTCTCCCCTGCTGTCAGCAGTTACTGAATAAAATCTATTTTCACTGCTTTAACCGCTGTGTTTCTGCTTGACACCCTATATTAAATAGGGCTAAATAGAATAATTAGATATATTTCTTGTCTTCACAAAATATATAATCCAGTAGTGAAAACAAGATATACAAAATTAAAGAAGCAGAATGAGATGAGCACTGAAACAGTATAAAATGTGAAGGTAAGTCTTCTGTCAGTTGTTGAACTCTTGGAGAGATTCTTAGATTAGCAAAGAGATTAGCTCAAATAACTTCTAAGTTAGCTTCCAAAGTAGAGGATTACTTCATCTTGAATTCCTCTCAGCAAGTAGCTACTGGTTGGGAACAGCCTTCTCAGACCCTGCCAACTCATCCTCTTCCCTTTCCTCCTTTCCCTCCAAAGTTGGCAGTAAAAAAGTCATCAATGATAGCCAGGTGAGGAGGCTCAGGGATGAGGCTTTACTCATTGCCCCAACACTCAAACCCCAACAGGAACTGGGTTGAAAGAGTGGGGATATTTCAATGGTGTTTTCCAACCCCTTGCTCTCTGTTGGTATTTTTAATAAAATGTTAATGTACAAATCGTGCAGTATACACTGAAAGCTTGATGAAGTCCAAGCTTTGTTATTTGACAAAAATTAAAACAAAAATTCTGCCTTATCCCTTTTAGGCTTGGGGCTGAGAAACTGTCTCCTGAGAGAATACTAACTCCACAGGAGGATGATTGGGTCACTTTGGGCTTTGTTTTTTCACAGAGCTTCTAAGCTGATGCAATCTACTTCTTACTTTGGAAAGATTCTCTGTGACTTGGCTTTAAAAGAGAAGGCAGAACCATCAAACTTAGGAAAATCACAACATTTTGTCATTCAGTTACTCTCCAGGTCTTAAAAATTACTTTCAAAAATGGTATCTCTCCTTCTTGATATAATAATTACCAGCAATGATTATAAATGGCTGCTAAAATTATTAGGTGACGAGCTGATAGGATACTTCATAATGGATGGATCAGGATAAATGAGGTGCCTAAAGCTGACTAACCAATTTTAACATCATAGAGAGGGAGATTAACATCCAGATGTCCTCCTGATGAATACATATGTCACTACCTATGAAGTAGTCTTGTCTAAAAAAAAAATAAGAAAGAAAGAAAGAAAGAAAAGAAGGAAAATTAAACTTGAGCAAGCCTTTTATTACCAGTTTACATCAAATACAAAGAACACCAGAACACGTTACGTAACGCCACAGGGATGCAATGTGACAAATCCAGAAAGTTGGCATTCCACAAAACAAATGATGTCAGGTTCTTCAACAAATATATTGTAGTAGGGGCAGGGGTGGGGGGAAGGAGGGAAGAAAGAAGAGGGCATCTGTAAGTTAAATGAGACGTAAGAGGGATTCTGGGTGGCTTAGTCAGTTAAGCATCTAACTTCGGCTCAGTTCACGCATCTCATGGTTCATGAGTTCGAGCCCCACATTGGGCTCTGTGCTGACAGTTCAGAGCCTGGAGCCTGCTTTGGATTCTATGTCTCTCTCTCTCTCTCTCTCTCTCTCTCTCTGCCCCTCCTCTGCTCATGTTTTGTCTCTCTTTCAAAAATAAACATTTAAAAAAAAAAGTTAAACGAGATATAAGAGATGTATCAAACAAAGTGCAGGCAATGTTTAGATGCTATCTCAAACGAACCATTACTAAAAATACCCACTTATGAGCAGGAAAACTTGAAGCATTGATTGGAAATATGATACTAGAGAATCACTGTTAATTTTTAAAGTGTGATAATGGTATTGTGGTTATATAATTTAAGGATCCTTACCTTTCAGAAACCCATACTAAAATATATCCATAGGAAATGAGATGATGTCTGGGATTTGCTTCAAAACGAAGGACTGGGGGCAAGGGCACAGAAGAGGGTGGGGGTATGAACAGAGCAAGATTGGCCATGAGTTATGATTGTTGAAACTGGTTAATGGGTGTGTAGAGGTTCTTTATGCCCTCTGCTCTACTTCTGTACATATTTGATATTATCCATAATAACAACTATTTTTTAACTCATGGAAAAAGGCAACAGAATTGCAACAAGAATACTTTCTTATGTCTAACGGCAGCTTGAAGGAATAACTGTAAGTGCTAATGTGGAAATTTGTATTTAAATTGTGAAGTTCACATTTTGGCCTTACCCTGCAAGTTGTCTTCAGTTTCTTATATTTTCTAGACTTGCAATGCCATATTAACAGAAAATAAATAATAAATAATAAATAATATTTTTTTCAGTTATAATCTCAGTATTGTAACTTGGATTTTTAAAAAAATATTTTTACACAGGCTACAACCCAAATACGTTTAAAAAGTAAAGTAAACCACAAACCTAAACGCAACTTACCCTCCTATAACACTAGGAAGGTCAACACTGTTAACTTACCCCTTTTAATACATATGTATTGTCTCCAGAAACTCAAGAGACGTCACCTAGTGCATATGAATTCAGATCAATGTTGCTAGTAAACTCTTTGAAAACTATTTGAAATACTGAAACAGCGTCAGAAAATTTTTTGCAAATTTAAGTGTAAAGAAGCCATTTGGAATCATGCCAAAAGCTAATTACATTTTAGGGGGCTAGCTGAACTAGCTGTAATCAGCAACTCAAGTGTTTTAACTCACTGACTATGAATTACATTTTAAACTAATCATCTTGTTTATTTCTGCTAAAATTTTAAAAATGAAATAATCTGTTGAATATCTCTGCCCTGCTGGGTTCTTTTTTTAAAGCAGGAGCAAAACCAAAATGAATTATTCACCAATTTTCTACCACGAATGCTGCTAACAGGAGGAAAGCCGCTAGAATATCTTGCCAACAAAATGGATGGAATACACAGGGATTCAGCTTGAACAATTTAGTCATGTAGTTGCATCGCCAAGCCAGGAAACATATGTGAAAGGGAAGAAAAGGCTTTGGGGGAGCTGGCATGTATCAAATGGCACCAAAGGAAACTGGGTGGCCCTGAAAATGTAAATCTTCATTTTCACCAAGAAAAAAATGAGAGTGTTGTAAGGGCAAAAACATACCTGGAATCTGTTCTTTGCCTTCGAAAAAACCTTTTTGGCTAAGAAATAACACGAGCCTAACATAATTCCTTATCCTAGGAAGATGTCTATGATAGGTACAGATGAAAAAATCATGCATCGCAAGCACAAATATACAGCCCTTGCTTGTTTGATATAAAATGTTACTGCTCCAAGGATCTTCCTTTCTCATTCACCAAAAAAGCCCTTCCATTGTTTCATAAGTACAGGACATTGTGTCTACTGTATACACAGAGTCCTCCTGGGAAGGACACCGGCTAACACTGTCGATAGACCAGCCTCAGTATAAACCACCTCTACCACCACAGTGATACCCCTCATGGCCCAGACTGTGCCTCTAGCCCCTAGGTTTTGGTGATCTGTCTTACCTGTCCCTACACTGTCCCCTATTTTCAACTCTTGAATTACCCCTGATGCTTCAAAAGGGTCTCCACGGTCTTGCTGTGCCCCAGCAGTAACAACAGGCCTTTTTCGGGCATAACCGGCTTATTATTATCATTAGGATCTTCTCCTACCTATTACCTTCTCCAGAACTAGCCAAAGAAAGCCACTTCCTGTACCACCCTTCTCCATAGACAGGACATCCTCACTGGAATTTAATAAATGTTGACTAATTACTCTGTGCACTTTTCTAGGTGCCAAAAGGTAATAAGATCTAGTCCCCTGCCCTCCAAAGGAGGACACTCAGCGTTGGTAGTAAGAATGCAAACATGCGTTACATGGCTGAGTAATTGTGAAATATAAAGGTACAATTTCAATGGAGTTCTAAGAAATGAGAGATTAATGAAAAACAAAGGATTAATGACATCCTAAGGGGGTCTGGGTGGCTCAGTAGGTTAAGCATCCGACTTCAACTTAGGTCATGATCTTGCAGTTCATGGGTTCGAGCCCTGCGTCAGGCTCTGTGCTGACAGCTCAGAGCCTGGAACCTGCTCTGGATTCTGCGTCTCCCTCGCTCTTTGCCCCTCACCCACTAATGCTCTGTCTCTGTCTCTGTCTCAAAAATAAATAAACATTAAATTTTTTTTAAATGACATCCTAGAACCTATGGAGAATTTAAATAAGTGGAAAGATGGGAGACAGAGAGTCCAGGCAGGGCCACCAAATGGCTTCAAGTTGTAAATGAACATGACACTTTCTGCAGAGAGTTAAGAATATGGATCACATTGGGACTCCTGGGTGGCTCAGTCAGGTAAGTGTCAGACTTCAGCTCAGATCATGATCTCATGGTTCATGGCTTCAAGCCCCACATCAGGCTCTGTGCTGACAACTCAGAGCCTAGAGCCTGCTTGGGATTCTGTGTCTCCCTCTCTCTCTGCCCCTCCCTCACTTGTGCATGATCTCTCTCTCTCTCTCTCTCTCTCTCTCTCAAAATAAACAGACATACAAAAAACTTTTTTTTAAAGAATATGGGTCACACTAAAGTAGAATTAAAAATGTGTAATATAAAAAATTATAAAATGATTCCAGCTAAAATGTCTAAAATGAAAAATATCACATCAGTGTTGGGGGGAGGATGTGCAGAAACTGGAACTTTGAAAAACTACTGTAAATTGTTGAGGCCACTTTGGAGAACTGCAGGGAGTTTCGTGAAAGCCTAATAATAAATGCACGGATGATCAACCAAGTCTACTCCAGAGTTCATACCCAATAGCACTGCAGACAGATGTTGACCAAAAGACATTAATTACATTGCTCGCAACTCTTCTTAATAGCCCCAACCCAGAGATAACCAGATATCCATCTACAATAAAATGGACATATACATACACTGTCGTATACCCATTCAAAGGAAATCTATTCAGTGACAAGAATGAGTGCAACAACAGGGATCAAGGCCGTAACACAGACCAAAATACAGAACAAAAACAGAAGACACTGAAGAAAAGGAAATCATCTACAGACAAGGAAGCAGGACCTGGCCCCTGTGACACAGGGCTGGGGCAGAAAGCCACAAGGCAACCCCAGCTACATGGACTGTGTAGATGGTGGTTTGTCCCCTCATCCCCTTGCTCCTCCGTAACAACAGAGTAGAAGGTGCCAGGACCTTCCAGGCATTCTGGGACCAAGGCCCAGCAGCAGTACCACTCAATACTTGTTGCTTCAGCACCTGGGAAGAGAAACAGCAAGCCTATTTCCGAATGGTGAATCAGAAAAGAGGTCCAAATGACTCATACCTTCTTGTGTTTTATTTTTAAAGTTCTCCTGTATTAAAAGAACCAATGGTCTAATCAAAGCACCTCAATTTACGGTAGGGTTATTTTTTAAATTCGCATAAGAATCTAAAGACAGGAAAGTAAGAGTATAACCAGGCTTCTCACAAACCCAAACCAGGTGCATACGGGAAAGCAGGGCAGCACCCTACCCTCCCTTTGGTCCACAGGCCTTCCTCACGGCTGCCCTGCTTCCCTCTGTCCCATGGGGGCTTCTTGCACCCGTTCGGAACTGAGGCTGGAGTATGGTCAAGAGGGCAGCCCCTTCTCCTTTTCTCCTGTCCTCACACACTTATCACTACAGTCTTCACTCTCTCTGGTGTCCAGGTCCTGAGAGCAGTGCCTGTCAACTCCCCTCACCTTCTGGGACCAACTCTGACAAGTCGCTGAACTCCAGCCCCCGCTGACCCTTCCGGTCCCAGTGAGGATGTCACGTCCTCTGACAAACCTGCCCTGTCACAGGCCACTGCTAGGCCAGGTGGGTCCCTCTCTGTGCTCCCACATACTGCTCACACTGCCATCCCACATACTCCCCATACTGCCCGGTAACGGCCTGTTCACGTGCCTGTCTTCTCAGCAAAGCAGAAGCTCCTGGGGGACCGGGCTGTGTCTTGTGGGTAGCTATTTCTCCTGCACCTAGCTCTTCAAATGGATGGATTCTGTGGGCTTTAAAACATTAACCTGATATTAAAATAATACCTAAAAATCTGAAAATATTCCCGTTTTATACTTTTGGTTTTGGCCTGAGGCAACCACACAGTTTTCTATGGTCCTACAAAGATACCTGCTGGGTTTCTAGTTGTCCAGGTATGTAGCTAAAGGGTCCAAACTGGAGATTCTGCTTTTGTGTCTCCCTACCCCCTCAGTGCATAGCTCATGGCATACCATCAAATAGTGAGGAATGTATGACTAAACACACCTCCTCTCTTAGGCCACAGAAGCATCATTAAAAAGCGATGCCAGCCTTACATTTTCTTATTTTACATTCAACTGCAACGAATATAGTTTAAGTGAGAACTCATGTTACCATGGATAAACGATAAAGTGAATCTGAAATGTCATTAAGTCTCTCTGACCTTTTTAATGTGCCATTAATACACTTATTAGCAGAGACAGCTTCATCAGGATAGAAAAAATGAATTTCAACATATAAGACTGTCAGCAACAACTTCTAACCCGTACACCCATTTAAAAGAAGTAAATAACACCTTCTGCAAAATAAATACTTGGTTCATTTCTTACCTAAGGTCTGTTTCTTTCTGCAAAGCATTTAACAAACACCTTTATTTCAAACCAACATGCTTTCTCTCATCGAGCACAGGTTTGCCTTCCACTGAGCAAACATGTACTAACTGCTTACTATGCAGCAGGCGTAGATTTCCAGATTTCCATACAAGAATTCTGTTGGTATACTAATCAACCACATCCAATAGCATTAAAACTCCCTTAAACATGTACAGCGTTTTCTAGTTCTCAAAGTATTTGCATATAAGGATTAGCTGATCCCAACACAATCTCTGTGAAGTGGGCATTACCCTCGTTTTTTGCAGTTGGGAAACAGCCTAACGGAGGCTGTGACTTGTTCAGTGTCCTGCAGCAACCCCACAGCAGAGCCTATACACAAGACACTGTTTGGGGACTTCACATGGAACCCCCCGCCCCCACCCCCCTGCATCATACAGTCTTCTGTTAGCACATCTTTATTAACAGGGAGAACAGAAAGGAGATATAATGGATCAAATATTGGTGTTTCATGGAGAAGAGCCTGCCTGAGACCCTGACTTATTTCTTGAACAGTGAAGCCCAAAGGAACTTCAGTTTTTATATAACACAAACAAACAAACAAACAAATAAAACTCTAACTTTTGGTTAAAGCGGGGCTGACAAAAACTTAAAACCAGTGTGTGATCCCAGCTACAGCACAGTAAACAGATGACTGCACTGATATAAATGTTTGTCAGAGCACCACACAGCAAGAAATAGAATCCTTACATAAAAAGCTGAGGCTTGGCATTTTATTCATTATGAAAAGCAATTTTTGTCTTTATGTTCTAATGTTAGGAAAAAAGAAGAGAACTGTTTCTTTAATTTTTATCAGCTTCTCAGGGATTCAAGATTATGATGGAAACACTATGTAGATTTATTTTTTTTTTACTGCTTATTTATTTTGAAAGAGGGAGAGCATGAGTGGGGTAGGGGCAAAGGTAGGAGAAAGAATTCGAAGCAGGCTCTGACAAAGGGCTCAAACTCATGAACCATGAGATCACGACCCAAGCCGAGATCAAGAGTCAGATGCCCAAAGACTTGTATAGTTTTTTGGTGTGTCTCTAGATGTTTATTTATTTACTTATAAGGGAGAGAGAGAGAGAGAGAGCACAAGTCGGGGAGGGAGGGAAACAGAAGGAGACATAGAATCTGAAGCAGGCTCCAAGCTGTCAGCACAGGGCCTGATGTGGGGCTCAAACCCATGAGCCGTGAAATCATGACCTGAGCTGAAGTCAGAAGCTTAACCAACTGAGCCACCCAAGAGCCCCTTATAGTGAAGTATCAATAAGTGATCCAGACCAACAATTTCCAACAACCTAGAGGTAACATGGGCTACCTCCATAAGCTGCCCCTTCTGGCTGCCCCCCTTTCTTCTTCCTTGTATTTCTCTCCTTCATTCCAGAGTCCAAGATAAATTAGGTCAACTACTATTACATAAAGCCATTTCACTTGGGAAAACTACTCTCAAAGCCTTGATAACCTTTTTAATCCCAAAAAGTTACTTTCTTTTTTTTAATGTTTACTTATCTTTGAGAGAGAGAGAGAGAGAGAGAGAGCACGCGCGAGAGAGAGACAGAGCACAAGCAGGGGAGGGACAGAGAGAGAGAGGGAAATACAGAATCCGAAGCAGGCTCCAGACTCCGAGCTGTCAGCACAGAGCCCCATCCGGGCTCGAACCCACAGATTGCGAGATCGTGACCTGAGCTGAAGTCAGAGGCTCAATTGACTGAGCCCCCCAGGCAACCTCCTACAAGCTACTTTCTATGAACGTAATACAAAATCCATAACGGAGACAAGAGTCTCCTTGCAGAGAGATCTTCAACCACAGAGGACACAGTTTACACCTGAGGGTTTCAAAGAGGGCGCCACACACCTGCCTCCAGAGCCACTTAGGCTGCTGGTCAGATCAAGACTCTCTTACCCACTTAATTCTTTCAGAATTTCTGTGACATGAATTAGAAGTCTTTGCTTGTAAATACTTCTCCGGGTAATTCTGATATTCACCCTAGTTTGGTAATCACTGATTTAAATATCAGAATAACTTCAGTTTCATTTTAAAACACACACACACACACACACACACACACACACACACAGTTTCATTTAAAAAAGACCTTCTAAAAACAAGGCCCTGCTAATTGCTAAAGCAAGAACAGAGCATCTCATTTTGCATAGCTCACCTGGAACACACAATGCATTTTAAAATGATAATTTAAATTTTAATTCAATTTGTTCAGAGTTTATTATGAAATAGCCCTTACATTAGAGAGAGCTATAGAGATTAGGACAGCATAGTGCCCTAAGACTGTAACAATCAAAACCTAAGGTTTTGTTTGTGCCTATTTAAAACTACCAACTGATAAAATGGAAAGAGAAAAAAAGAAGCTTCTTTAGAAAGAAGATGCTGAGTTCTACCTTCATCTTATTATTTTGTATCTTGATGTTTTCCTACAAAGTAATACAAGCCTTTGTCTATGTTTCTGAACAGCAGAAACAGATCTACCCACTTAAGTAGATACATTCTATTTGCTTATCCAGGACCACACCTCATGAAAATACATGATGCTGATAGGGGGCCTTTATATTCTTTCACTGAAAATCCCATTTTATCTATTTCCTGGATTTGAAAGACAACCATTTACAATATTATAAACGCAATACTTCCTCCATCAAGTCTACATGGCTTTACCTCCTGTCCCCTTCCAGTCTGTGGATGGAAAACCAATTACTAGGCAGGAGCCACCAAGAGGGGCCTTAATAGCAGATCATTACATTATTTCTTCCGCAGGCTCCAGCCCTATGCAGAAGCCATACTTATCTCAGGCTTTTGTTCTTATTTTTAATCCAAGATTTACAAGATTGAATGTCGAAGTATCACATTTCTAAAGAGACTTCCGTAAACAGATGAGTAAATCCTGGGCCAAAAGACAATTCTGTGCTGGAACAAATTGCACGAAAACCTCGTCCATCGTTTCTCAAATGCAAGTGCACTGAAACCACTGAAGCAGAATCTTTGGGCATTTGAAGCAGAATCAACCCCAGACTTGATACTTCAGTGTGATTCTCAGGTGCTTTGGAGACACATGCAGGTTTGGCAATCCAGCTGGAGTACAATCATGAAGGCCCTGGATGGCTGCAGTCAGGGCACAATTTTCGGTGGTAATTTACAAGAAGCATCATAAGTGTCCACGGTCTTGGGTTCTAAAGGACATTTTGTTCAGATGGGACTCAAATTCTAAGTGAACCTTCACACTCAAAGGTGGAGTACAGTACAAATCCTCCCACCATTCAGAATCAGCTGAGCTGGCAGATTGAAAGAAACCACCCAAACCAGAGGCAGAGGAAGGCTGTGGAGTGTGTGGTGTGGGCTCCACACGCTGTTTACTCCTCGCCACCCCGCCCATCCTTTGTCCTCCTGTGAGGAAGAGACCTCCGGAAGAGACCCAGTGCTGGTTCTAGGCCAGGGCTGCCCAACGGAAATACAAAGAAGCATCATGCATCATTTCGAATTTTCTATGAGAGTAAAATTTACACAGAGTAAAATCAAGCATGATTAATTTTAGTAATATATTTTGTTCAATGAATATACTCAAAGTATCATTTCAACATATAATCAATATAAAAATTATATTGTACTTTCTTTTTTTCTTACAGGATTTCATCTCCAAAATCCTACATAGACTTTTATTTAATCACAGCACATTTCAATTCAGATTAGCCACATGTGAAGTGCTCAGTACCCTCATGTGACTCATGGCTCTTGTAGTGGCCAGTGCGATCTAGACATCACACTGGCCCTCAGCCCCATCCTTCACCTCTCCCATACTCAACTTTTCTTTCAGGATTCTTGCTACAAATCCATAACTCAATCCTTGGCTCTAGCCACTTTCCACTCTCAAATCCAATCACAAAATTTTCCAACCTCAAATTTCCCAAATCACTAACCTGATATTTATTTTTATTTTTATTTCTTGTCCCTCTGTTTTAGAACATGTTTTTGTTTCTACTCCCTCTCTTTCACCTTCTGGCCCTTGTTCCCACTGAAATTCCACGTGGGATGGGAGGGATAGAGGGATTTGGACATAAGAAGGCAAAATTTCCTAAACTATAAAGTGGTTTAAAAAGTCACAGCTATAGCCAAGCTTTCTAGATGTTCAAAGTGCGAGAGCTGTGAAAGCACAGTTGGTTAAGTAGGAGAGCCGAGCTGACAAACAGGAGGGGGACAGAGGGTCCCACAGAGCGAGTTCCCTTAGACACTCCTGGCTAAGGGCTTCACCACCTCACAGTGAAGGAGATGAAAATTAATGCCAGAGCCACCACGCTGTATTTGTATTGTTGTGTTATGTGTAATCACGCAAATTGACCAGATATCCCACAGCATAAATCCCATCATTCTCAAGGAAACATTTTGTTGCTTTTACGAAGTTACAAGTAAACAAACCCTTACAGATATTTTTCAAAACAGAAAATTGAACAAGGTATTGAGTTGGGGGGGAGGCTGCAACTGATAATTACAACCACACTTCTCGTGTTCCTGAAGGGAACTACCAGGTGTGCAACAATCTCCTCAGAAGGCACCTCAACGAGGCTCACTCCTTTCACTGGGTGCTATAACCAGGACCACCATTCATCCACTCAACAATACACTCAAGATTGATTTTGTGCCAGGCTCCGAGCTGAAGCCTAGTAAGATAATGAAATAGCATTAAGAGTCACCAAGGCAGCCATTGCACACAGAGCTATGAGCAAAACTATTCCATACCCCAAGTCTGCTTTTAGAACACTCTCCTATCCAACTTCCTGACACCTACTTCTGTGAAGTGGTCACCTCTCTTCTTGAAGACACCAGCCCCGAGGTCACCCCAGCCACCTACCCTAGACTTTTCCTCTGACAAATGCTCCCATTGCCAAGCTGCCAGGCTCCAGGCTCCCTCTCCCTTCTAAGTCAACACACCAGGTCCTAAATGTCAAGAAAGGAGCAATCTTACTGAAGCAGTTCACACTCTGGTAGAAATAACTAAGTGTACAGGCTGTGGGAGGTGGGCAGTCATATGAGTTTTCTATCAGGGAAACCTTCCTGCAACAGCTAGCACTTACCTGAGCCTTCATGAATGGGTTGGGCTTAGACTGGGAAACAGATATCACAGGCAAACAGGAAATGGATGGGGGGCTGTGAGGGCCCCAAGACTCTGAGATGTTCTGTTGTAGTGGTTCAGGAAACATGCTTGAGAATCGTTATGGATGCATGATTATAGTGGGGGGGGGGGGGGTAAAAACATGTTATTAACATGTTTTTGATTTCTTTTTTCTTTTCTGTTTTTTAAGAAAATACCATCATAGGTTATATCAGACACAAAGCTATGTACTCATTAAGTCTGTTTAATTCTCCTTCCCCTGAGTACTGAGGAGACTCTATTTCCCAGTACCTGGGGCACAGGTGCCATGAATCTCTTGAAGCTTAAATGATATTGATAAGGTGTGTGGCTAAATGAATGCCTGATGATACTAAGGAATTAATGACAATATTTTTAGGATATCATTAAGATATGGTGGTTATATTTTAAAAAATTTTTTTAACAGTTATTCATTTTTGAGAGACAGAGAGAGACAGAGCATGAGTAGGAGAGGGGCAGAGAGAGAGAGGGAGACACAGATTCCAAAGCAGGCTCCAGGCTCTGAGCTGTCGGCACAGAGCTTGACACGGGGCTTGAACTCATGGAGTGTGAGATCATGACCTGAGCTGAAGTCAGGCCCGTAACTGACTGAGCCGCCCAGGTACCCCTAGTGGTTATATTTTTAAAGACATTCTATTGCTAGGGTATGAATGTTTGGGTGAACCCCCACCCCCATCCCAAAGTAATATGTTGAAACCTAATCCCTAATGTCATGGTATTAGGATGTGGGGCCTTTGGGAGCTGATTAGATCAAAAAGGTAGAGTCCCTAGAAATAAAATTAGTGCCCTGGGGTGCCTGGGTGGCTCAATTAAGTGTCTGACTCTTGATTGTGGCTCAGGTCATGATCTCACGGTTTGTGAGACAGAGCCGCATGTCAGACTCTACACTGACGGGGAAGAGCCTGCTTGGGACTCTCTCTCTCTCTCTCTCTCTCTCTCTCTCTTTCCCTCTCTGCCCCCCCACCCCTGCTTGTGTGCACTCTTTCTCTCTCAAAATAAATAAATAACCATTAAAAAAAAAAAGAGCTAAGATTAGTGCTCTCATAAAAGACATGCCACAGAGCTCCTTCACCTCTTCCACCATGAGCAAACACAGTGAACAGGAGGGGACCAGGAACCAGGAAGAAGGCTCTCACCAGAATATGATCATGCTAGTGCCCTGATCTTGGACTTCCAGCCTCTGGGACGAAGAGAAATACGTTTCTGTTGTTTAAAAGCCACCCAGTCTCTGGGATTTTGTTAGAGCAGCCTGAATGGACTAAAATATTTATGTTTTAGAGGCACTACACACTGAAATCATGATAATTGAATTGACATTATATGTGGGACTGGTCTCAGAACTGTTTGGTGATGGTTGGGGAAAATGGAGAGGGGTTGTAAGCGTGGGGGGTTTGATGAAACAAGGCTGAACACAGTTGATAAAGACTGAAACTGGGTGATGGGAACAAACATGGGAGTTTGTTACAACAGTCTCTACTGTTATGTATTTGAAAGTTTCAACATAAGATGTATGGGACCCTCCGACTTTCTCTTCTTCTGCCTACACTGCCATAGTCATTCCAGATGGTGGGACTCTAAAATGCAAGCAACGTAAAACCCAGGGGCTGCACTAGGAAGAGAGCTTCCCTAGGGAGTGGCAGAATCCACAGCCATCTCCCTATGATCAAAAACTAAACCTTCTCAACGTCAAGCCATTTCCATTTTGGAGCTTACTATTACATCAGTATATATGGTTTCAGAGATGATTTAGCCTGAGATGGCCTATGCAGTCTAGGGTTGTATAGGAAATTATTAGAAATTTGCAGGGAGGAAGAAAAGACTAGGGAATAGTAGGCAAGAGGTAGGACTAATAATAAATAATATATAACTGAGACCAGAGACCTGATGAAAAAAGTCAATGAGAACTCCCCAGGGGAGGAGTAGCTGAAGGATTCTGTCATACAATGATGTCTACTATAAATTATTTGTGTATGGCTTTACAATATAGTTCTGCTCACTTGTCCCCACATTTCACTAAAATCTCTTATATGCAAATGCCTTACATAAGTAATACTTCAGGGGATATTAAGGTGAAAGGTCTATGATCTCTATCTTGGTTGGCACAAGAAAAGGAAATGAGAATGGCCACAGGCAGTAAAACATGGGTGAGGTGGGAAGTTTAGCAGGAAAAGGAAAAGGAAATGGGAAATGCCCATGAAAAGATAAGGTTCTTGGGAAGCATTAAAAATCAGGAGAGGGTAATAATGGACACCCAGCAGGTGGGAAAAGACTTGAGCCAATTTTCTTTAAATCTCAAAGAAGAGTCAACATGATATTGGGGTTCCATAATCACATACATTTTTAAACATGTCATTACATTCTATGGGTCATTCTCATGACGGAGCAGAGTTATTCTACGATGCCTTATGATAAAATGAGTAAGACTACGGTTTCCATATTGGAGTGTACAAAGGCATAGCCAGCTGAAAATGTCTTAATGCCAAAAAACAAGGCAAGGATAAATCCAGAGGTGGTGGTTTGAAGTGGCCATTAGAGGCAGAAAGGTAAATGTAGGTATCATGTTTATAGATGCAACAGACATATGAGAGTAGATTTAATCATGTCTTCATCTATTATACAATAAACAGTTACTGTGGCTCTGCCCTGGGCTTAGCACTGGCTAATATGCTGGAGATCCAAAGGAATATGATACGGTCTCTGCCCTTGAGAAACATATATTTAAGTGGGAAATAAAAATTAGTAAATAGTCCATAAAGTGTAATAAGACACAAAAAATATGTGGCCAACATTTGGAGGTAAGAAGGTTCTGGCAAGATCTAGAATCAACAATGGCTAAAGAATGAAGGAAAGGGCATTATAGGACTGGAAAAGCACCATGTAAAAAGACTCTGAGGTAAAAGGCAGGGCTGCATTTAAGGAACTGAAGCAGATTAGGATAGTTAATGGCTAAGGTTAGGGAGGAAGGTGGTGGGGTACCAAGAGATAAGCCTGAAGAGAATAGCTGTGGCCAAATTCCTACTGCTTATTCTAGAGGTACAGGAAACCACTGACCTTTAAAATAGCAAGCCAGTGAGAAATACCATCTGGAAATAGTGTGGAAGATGGATCCAAGGAGAGCAAACTGTAGGAAGAGAGACAAGTTACGAGGATTTCAGTAATACAGGAGAGAGTCCATGAGGACTTTAATGAAAATGGCAGCAGCAGGGATGGATGTAAGTAAAGAAATTCTAGCAACATTAAGATCGAAGGGACAGGACTGTGTGATGGCTTAGAGGTGAGGAATGATAGGAAGGTAGTAGTCAGTCATGATTACTAGGTTATTTGGCTTGGACAATTGTGCCTGGGGGAATCTGCTTGTCCAGAGAAAGCTGTGCAATCAAACTACAGTATCTCCTCCATTCTTTAAATTCTTACACTTTTCTTCTCAAGCCTAAGGTAGAAACATTTAATTCAATCTCATGCCATTCAACTGATCCACACAATCTCAATTAACTACGAGTTGAAAAAGTTATTGATCAGTCACACAAAATTCTTGACAGCTAATACAATCTGAATGTTTGGGTTAAAATAGAAATATGAAAAATTAAGAACCTCATTGCCAGTGTATCGTGATAATGATGATCCTCCAATTCTTTATCAATTTACCTTGTGCTCTGACATGCCCAATGATCAAGTGTAAGAAGTCAAATTCTAAATGGCTTCCAAACTACTGTTAACATAAACTGTATCAATGTACGGTTTTCAAAATATTTTTAAAAACCTTAATCCTCATACAAATACACAGTGAAAATAAAGGTGTGTATAACTTTTTAATAAGGGAACCAGAAACTTGATAAAGTCAGTTTAAAAGAAAATTTGAGGGCGCCTGGGTGGCTCAGTCAGTTAAGCGGCCGACTTCGGCTCAGGTCATGATCTCTCGGTCCGTGAGTTCGAGCCCCGTGTCGGGCTCTGTGCTGACAGCTCAGAGCCTGGAGCCTGTTTCGGATTCTGTGTCTCCCTCTCTCTGACCCTCCCCCGTTCATGCTCTGTCTCTCTCTGTCTCAAAAATCAATAAACGTTAAAAAAAAAATTTAAAAGAAAATTTGAGTTAGGCAAAGCCTTCTTAGATAGAAGCATGAGCAACAAAAACAAAATAGACTGAATTTCATCAAATTTAAAAACATTTGTGCTCAAAAGGACACCATCAAGAAAGTGAAACAACAACCCACAGAAAGGTAGGAAATGTTTATAAATCATATATCTGATAAGCAATCTATATCTAGAATATATAGAAAACTAATACAGCTCAGTAATAAAAAGACTCAGTAATAAAATAATAAAATGCCTCGATAATAAAAATAATTAAAAACTGGTCAAAGAATCTGAATAGACACATCTTCAAAGAAGATACAGAAATGGCCAAGAAGCATATGAAAAGATGCTCAACATCATTAGCCATTAGGAAAATGCAAATCAAAACCATAATGAGATACCATTTCATACCTGCTTGTATGGCTATAATTAAAACAACAGAAAGACAATCAAAAAGACAAGTGTTGGTGAGGATATGGAGAAACTAGACCCTCACATAAGCCCTGCAGGCGTGTAAAATAGTGCAGCTGCTTTGGTAAATAGTCTGGCAGCTCCTCAAAAAGTTAAATGCAAAGTTAATACATATGACCTAGCAATCCCACTCCTAGGCACATGTGTAAGAGAAATGAAAACATACATTCAAACAAAAACTCATACATGAATGTTCACACCAGCATTATTCATAGGGGTCAAAAAGTACATACAACCCAAATGCCCATCAACAGATGAAAGGAAAAATTTAAAATGGCATACCCATATAATGACATATTACTGGGGAATTAAAAAAGAATCAAGTATGAATACAAGCTACAATATGGATGAATCTTGAACACACTATGCTAAGTGAAAGGAGTCAGTCACAAAAGATCCATGATTATTTGATTCCATTGATATGACACATCCAGAACCGGTAACTCAACAGAGACAAAAAGTTGTCTAGGAGTGGGGGACAGCTAAAGGATATAAGGTTTCTTTCTGGGGAGATGAAAATGTTCTAAAATTGATTTTGATGATGGTTGCACAATTCTGTGAGCATAACGAAAATCACTGAATTGTATACTTTAAATAGGTGAATTGTATGCCATGAAAATTGTACCTCTGCTGAAAGGATGGGCCTACGCTGGCCAACTCCATCTTGTTCTGTGTCCTTCACCTTGACCACGCCTCCTCCCCTTGAGTAACGTCCCGCTCACCTGCCTGCTCACCTGCCTAACAGGACTCCGACCCTTCCCCAGCCAATCGGCTGAGGCCACAGCCATTACCTCACCAACTGCCCCTAGGCCCCAATAAAACCTTTGTCCTTTTGAAACTCGCTCTCTCCCAGGTATCTCACCGCTGCGACGGTGCAGGTAGGGGATTGAGCTCGAGCTAGCGAATAAAGGCTCTTTTGCTTTTGCATCGGACTCGGCTCCCTAGTGGTCTTTGGGGATCACGAATTCTGGGCATAACAGTGCAAAGCTGTTATTATGCATATATATGTATACTTATATCAATATATACAAATTAAATTTGAAAAACTAGTGTTACAATGTTCATGAAAAACAAAAAGGAATGAGATTGGTAAATTAGATACAAGTTTGTCCAATGTCCTGCAAGGCAATAAAAACTGTAACATTTGAAGCCTTATTTCCTACTAGAGAGAAAAGAAATAATCACTGCTATCATATTTCTGTATGTTAAGTTCTAAGTTGACAGAGTAAAATATAGTAGTATAGATATAAATAAGTCAATCAAAGTTGTATTCCTCTAGGTTTGTTAGACAATGTCTTACATTACAGTAAATGTCACACAGTCATCTGTTGTCTTATTCCCTCATCTTTGATAATTTTTAACAAACTATTCTCAAAAGCAAACCACAATGATTTTGCATCCCAGTGTTGGTAAATAGAAAATGACAGGGTATTTCCTCCTGGATAATTACATGGAAATAGATTATGTAAATGTGAAGGGGGGGTGCCTGGGTGGCTCAGTTGGTTAAGCGTCTGACACTTAGGCTTAGGTGATGATCTCACAGTTCCTGGGATTGAGCTTGCCCAAAATTCTCTCTCCCTCTCTCTGCCCCTCCCTTGTGCTCTCTCTTTCTCTCAAAATAAAGAAATAAAACAAACAAACAAGCAAAGTGAAGGAATCTCAGAACTATAAAGTCACAGGAAATCATTTGAAACAAAGGAAAACTTGACCAAGCAACTCTTAAAACTATTAGGATTTTTTTAAAACTACATGGAATTAGTAACTATAGCAATTATTAAAGAAAAAGTCTCAAAACTCTCACCTGATAATAGAATAAGTTATTATATAAACTTTAAAAGATAAAGTACTTGCAAGATGGAAGCAAAAATGCTATAAAAGTTGTTTGGAGTTTATAAACCCAGTGAAAGAGGTGAGGCATTAATGAGACAGATTGACAAGGCTGAATGACAAACCTGTGATTAGTAATGACTGGCTCACAGAGCCAGCCAAATCATAGCTAAATTGCACAGCTAATGAGAAGAAAAGAAAAACCAACAGGACTAGGAAACAGACCAACATAATCCAATTTAAGAATCATCAGCCTACCAGAGGTCAAACAATTATTCAAGCAGAATAGAAACCTTACTTGAGAAAGGAATTAAAGACAATTTTCTGGATGCTCAAAAGAGACAATTATAATGCAGCTATCTTAGAGGAATGTGAAAAGCCATTTAGAGGAACTGTCATTGAAATGTCCCTGGGTTTCTATGCATTTTAAGCATGAAACACAAAAACAGAAAGATATGTTTTTTAAAAGAAAAAAAAAAGGAGGATATTGTGTTCTATCACATATTGATTGAATCACCTGAGAACAGTCACTTAGATGGAGTCATATAAAGTCCTAAATGAAATATGTATCAGATTCCTCTGAAAAAGGATACATATGCCTTGAAACTGAAAGACAGAAGCTGGCAAGTGACTGGCCCAAGGTACTAATTTTGCCAGAGGTTCCACCAAAGAATTTTTTTCTGCCACCAGAAGAGATAAAAAATGCAACCGGCAGCTAAGCAGTACAGGTAGGAAGGCAGTGAGTCAGAGACCAAAGGCACCTTGTCCTGACACTAAGGACCGTGGGGCAGGCACTTGTTTACTGATGACAGAGATAGGAATGAAATAATTGGTTGGTGAGTTCAGAACCTTCTGTTCTGGAGGTCAATGTAGCTATTTAAGGAGGTACAGAAACTGAAACAATTTATCAATGAGCTAAAAATATCCACAAATGGATCCCAGAAATTTTGAAAGCCAGGGAGAACTAAAAAGGACAAGTAGATTGCAACATTAATAAAAAGTGGGTTAAAGATGTCATGATTAATCAAACAACAACGTTTTTAAAAAAATAAGGTATGGGGGTGCCTGGGTGGCGCAGTCGGTTAAGCGTCCGACTTCAGCCAGGTCACGATCTCGCGGTCCGTGAGTTCGAGCCCCGCGTCGGGCTCTGGGCTGATGGCTCAGAGCCCGGAGCCTGTTTCTGATTCTGTGTCTCCCTCTCTCTCTGCCCCTCCCCCGTTCATGCTCTGTTTCTCTCTGTCCCAAAAATAAATAAACGTTGAAAAAAAAAAAAGATAAGGTATGAACAATAATGTATAAGGCTCCAGACTACCTCGAAGAGATAAGCCAACACTAGAGGCTGGATATCATATGATTTCTGAAGGCAGTCAAGATTCTTTAATATAAATACATGACAGAAGTAAATAGAAACAATTGTGACATAATGTTTTTGTAAAAACAGATTAATCAAATTGGAAGTTATCTTTTTTGAAAGGGAAACTGTCTTTGAAAAAGAAGAAAATAAATAAAAACATAAAAGGCAAAGCAAGTAGAAATGTATCAATTAAAACAAATTAGATAAATGAGTCAAATAAAGCAAAGATCACCGCCTGGCAGAGAAACAGAATCCAACAATGTGCTGTCCCTAAGATACAAGTAAGCCAAATGGGCAATAGGTCAAGGTTTAATTTAAGTTTTATTGTGTCTTTGCAAACACACAAAGAGTGAAGGTTACTATTATGAAAATATTATATGTGAAAAGGTATATATAAAACTATAAAAATTTAATAACGGTGCATCTTAATGTTTTAATGTAATAGCAGCAATATATCCTGAAGAAAAGTCATGAAAATTGCCAAATATAATTATATCTGAAAGCCTTAGCAGGACACCACAGCTGACTGAACAGGTAAGGAATTAAAAACCTTTTCAATAAATCAGATCCCCTGATCAACATCACTTCTTAATCCAATATCTCTAAATCTCTTAAAGACAAATAGTGTGATAGAGTTGCTGTATCTCAGCAAAAATCGTTCATTTCCGTTTTCCACTTTCAACCTCTCCACTGATTCTACAAATAGTTTTAATACTCAGTCAACCTCTATAGGCTTGGCGGTGCACTGTTCTGTAACATTTGCCATATGGGCCACTCAGTAGACATTTACCATTGATCATAAGTGCTCAACAAAATACTTGCTGAATAGCCAAATACATACCAATATGGGAACAGTAGCAATAAGCCTGGCAACACAGCACCACCCACTGAAACGAATTCCAAATGTATGAATAGTAGTTTCCCCCCTACCCCCAGGATGGAATACAACCCTTCTTTCCTCAAAAGGCAAAGGCAAACTCTCATTTAAGATTATTTAAAACAATTGAATGAGTACCACGTTAAGTTAAAACAAAATATATGTTTACTGACCTTGTAAGAATGTAAGGCGAAAATGAAGCTGGATTATCCTGCTCTGAAAAGAGGGGCATAGATCCTCCCATTATCCACAGACGGAAGTACAAAAGGACAATCACCTTCAAAGAAAAGGAGATTTGGTAAGAAAGTCATTGCTCGTTGGGCGTAAGCCCCACCTTTCTGGAGGACACTTCCAGAAGCCTTACAAATATTTTGTTTCATAATGAGCACTTCTATAAAATCCTAACACTCAAGATGAGTACGCAAGATGAGAACAGCTGGGTAAGGAGAAGAGTATAAACAATGAAGGTGTTGAGGGAGAGGCAAGCAAATTCTTAATTACAGCTGTCAGTATCAAGCATTTATCAGCTGTTATCCACTGAGCTAAAGACTTTCCATCTTCCCTGCGGCCTCACAGAACCTAGAAGTAGATGAGAAAGCTGAGGCTTCCAGGTAGTTTACCTAGAATCCCACAGTTAATAAACTGCAAGATCCAGGAGTTGAATCTACGTCTTGTCCAACCGCTTTCTTAACCATTCCATTTAAACAGCCCCATGAAAGTTAATTTAAAATACAATAAACAATACTGCTGGGTTTTGGATAAACACATTTGAAGTGTTCCAACCCTCCAATGCCCTGAAGGAGAACATTCATGAAGGGTTATTTCAACAAATTCCAGGGCACAGCTTTTGTGTCACCCGCTGGAATTCTATCACTAAATGGTGCTATCCTGTTGCCAAGGTGAATAAGAAAGCCAGAAGGAGAGACATTTCTGTGGGGAGGAGAGTTCGCCCAAACAGGCCTTCCAGATGCTTCTCATTTCACCAGGACCAATTACATCGTTTTTATTAAAGTCAGAGGAAAACCTTTGCTTGAATAAGAAAGCTAAAGGATTAATTTTGGAGGTAGTTAAGGCTGGATTTTTTTCCCCATGAATATCACTGACTTCCTTTATAAATATCTTTTATAGGGGCGCCTGGGTGGCGCAGTCGGTTAAGCGTCCGACTTCAGCCAGGTCACGATCTCGCGGTCCGGGAGTTAGAGCCCCGCGTCAGGCTCTGGGCTGATGGCTCAGAGCCTGGAGCCTGTTTCCGATTCTGTGTCTCCCTTTCTCTCTGCCCCTCCCCCGTTCATGCTCTCTCTCTGTCCCAAAAATAAATAAACGTTGAAAAAAAAATTTAATAAAAAATAAATATCTTTTATATAAATAACCTCAAATCTAAAATCCTAAAATAAAAGTATGGTGTCAGCCAAAAGCATATCAACAGTAAACAATGCCTAGGCAGCCAATTAAAAATCGTCTTAACACTCGCAATGTCCTGCTCAAACTGAAGTTAAATTCTTACAGGCTTTATAATGGAAAATACCAACTACAAATGTAACAGCACAAGTATCCTGAAAGAATATAGATTCCCTAAAATACTGTGAAGAGGAAAAAAGCCATGATAATTAAACAAGAAGAGTAGGAAGATAAATAGTAGAAAGGGCTTTGATAATAAATTTTTAAAAGAACAAAGGGATTAATAATTTACAACTTTCATCACTCCAGTGATGTCAGATTACTTGCATTCCCATACAATTCTAAGAAAATAAATCACTTCTGAAACCAGTGATGAATCATCCTAGCTCTGTGCAAAGATACTAGGGAACACTTTAGAGAAACGTTTTGTCCCTTTTGTTGAGACTGTCCAGTCAAGGCTCTCCACCTTCAGTGAAATTTTCCATACTCTTCTTCCATAAACACGCTTTAGCATCAAGAAGAAAATCACATTAATTGGTGACATTACAATTCAAAGACTTTTTTGTAAGTTTCCTATCAAAATTTATCATAAATTTTGACAGAAATTTATGGGAGACAGCAGTGGCATAACAGACTGATCTCCTAATCATGAATTCTTGAATCCAAGAATATAAGAAAATAATTATTGGGACTGTCACCAGAGATGGCCACCAAAAATTCCTGCCCCCTTTGCATGTACATTCTGCTCTTGTCATCAAGAATGAAGCCAACTGCCCCTCCTCTTAAATCTAAGTTGGTTTTGTGACTTGCATTGACCAACAGAATGTTGTAGAAAGTGCACTGCATCAGTTTTGGGCCTCACCCTTGAGAGGTCCTGCAACTTTTGGCTCATTCTTTTAGAACCCAATTGACATGTTGTTAAAAAAAAAAAAAAAAAAATGTCCCGGCTACACTGCTAGAGGGAGGCCACAGGGAGAGACCCTAGAGAAGGAGATATCACAGACAGACAACCTCGCCCAGCTGACAGCTACAAGAACCTGCCTGTGCAACCCCAGTCAAAAATCATGATGAGCAATTAGAACCATCCAGCTAGATGCTGTCCAAGCTAAAGCATTCAGGGTAAATATATGTGGTTGTTGTTTTAAGCCACTAAGTTTGGGGGCGGTTTGTTTTGCAGCAATAGATAACTGATACAGCCAGGTTTGTGCTACTGAGACAATTCAGGATCAGCACCTTGAAAGGGACTCATAAAATACTATAATTCATCCGGTCTGTCTTTGAGTTACCATATTCCCAGAAGGCTTTCATACATACCTTCCAAGGCGTTATAACATTTATGGCATGTAAACTCTTTGATCCTAACATCATGTTGTTCGAATATATTGCTGATTCTATTAAATAATCTGGATCATGTCTCTGAGCCAAGTTAAAATAAAACACTTCTTATCAGATATTATAGAAGCATATCTATACTTACATAAGTTACGACCAAAGTGGCCCTTTTTAAGAATGGCCTCATGGTAAGCAGGAAATTTCTATTGGTCCTTGCTGTCAAGTACCTGAAACAGGACAGAAAAAAAAAATTAAGTAAGTTTTAGAGTCCACCACACATAATGTTCTCCATTCAATGTGAATAGGTCATAGCTTGAGAAAAGACTAGAAAGGATCATAGCTAAGAGCATGGCTCCTGGAGTCAGACCACCTGGGTTTCAGTCCCACGGCTGCTTACTGTCTGGAACGCCTGGAGCAAGTTTCTTAACTTCTTTGCACATCTGTTTTCCTCACTTATAAAAAGGGGGATAGTAGTAATATCTACTCCACAAAAAAGCTGTGGGCAAAAATGAAAGAATAAATGGAGCAGGACCTAGCACTGTTAGCTATGAATATTACTAGCCCATCTACCCAAATAACCCAGGCATTCTGGCAAATATAGGGTTACACTGGTCAAAGGGATGATCTTAAACAAATTAAGAGTTTAGCTATTTAATTTAATTTGAGAGACACTACGTCTTCAACCTACAAAATATCTCACAAATATCTTACCCCTAAAAAAATAAAGGATGCCAAGGTTGCCCAAGTTAAGAAATTTACCCAAGGTAACAAAGGTAGTCAGCATCAGTGGTGGGATCACAGCTCACCAATATGCAGTGGGCAATTTTCTCACCTGCCTATGGCCTCTGGAACCAAACTAGGTTATAAAAATGTCAACTTCTAGAGGGGCAGGAAGTTATAAGGACTCTGCGTCTGCCACAGCTCACTCACTTGTACAAAGTAGGAGCTCCATATTTCCACCTATAAGGCACATGATTGGCTGGTTTTAATAAAGACTATGAAAGGGAAGCCAAGAGAAAGTTATTAACAAACCCCAAGCAAAAACCTGAAGCAAGTCATTTCACCTACATGCAAATTTCTGTATTTTAATCTACAAAGTGAAGGAAACAAGTCAAATTGAATCATGTAATCCAGTAAGCAGTTCCCACCTCATCCTTATTTTCCCTACCCTTTTTCATTTTTTTCTTTTACCCTACTTAATCCAATTTCTCTTCAAAGTATTTCTTCCCAGAATCTCTTAAAATCTGCACTTGAATGAGGTCCCTTTACACAACGGGAATATTCCCATTATTCCCAATATCCCCAATATTCTATTGGAGAGAGATCCCTTTATAAGGCCTGAGTGGGTTACTATCAAAAAAAAGCGTCTATCTTGACAACTACTTATAAAACATATATGTCCAAATGGTACTGCAAGGAGGTACTATAATGTCACTCAGAAGCAAGTCCTCTCTTCTTGCTTCCCTTTTCCTCTTCCTGGTTCAGAAACAGCTGTGGATCTGACCTTTCACGTTTTTAATGAGTGGAGAAAATGAGGTGAGCCCAAAAAAAAACCACTAGAGTCAGCTTTTAGCAAAATCTGGACTGGATCCATCCCCAAGCACTGCAGTTAAACCTTGGCAAGGAGGAAGGCCAGGGATACTGTCTGCTCTCACAACACAGGTGCATCACTAATGTCCCAAAAATAGGCTTAAGGGAGTCCACCACCTCCTGCATCTGTACACAAGATTTGTGTATGTTTCCATCTGTGCATTTCTCTGAAGCAAAATCCTTGGCTCTGATCTTTAGTGTCAACAGGATCTATGATTCCAAAAAGGTTAAAGCACTGGTAAGTGTCTTGTCTCAGCTCTGCCTCCACTATTACTATCATTTTCAGGATGACTCGACAAAGATCAACCTGGATATTTCTGCTGTTCCTTTACAGGATGTAATGTAAATGGCAGCAGGGAGGGAATAGCAATGCGGGAAGGAAAAAGGTGCTGGGGAGGCCTGAAATTGCAACACATATGAACGAAAAAGCGTTTCTTGGGTTGGTCTGCTCTTGGAAGCTTCATTTCTCAGGTTCCCTCTGTTGCTGCTTTATTTTAGCACAGTTAAAAGTTAGAAGTGGCTTCCTCTCTATAAAACAACAAACCATAGGGTTTAGGGTGTTGTTTTCTTTTCAATGTTAAACTTCGGCAAATTCCTAAATTCTGCATTTTGTTTCACTGAAAGCTCACTACAATGGTTATTTCACGGAGTGATATTTATAAAGTGTCCCTTTGTTTAGAAATTTTTCCTCCCTGATAAATCTCATTTCCTTAAGAGGTTAAGCTCTTTCAGACATCAAATAATTTGTTCTTTAAGATGTAGTATCCCAAAGCAATGAAAGCCTAGAATGATACATACAGCACTGTTGAAAAATGACCTCTTTGAAGATTTCTATTTCTAGTTTCTGTCCAATATTAAAAGAGAAAGTAAACCAAAATGATATGGGCCCTTTTTTGGTAAACACTAGGTCAGAGGCTGAGATTCCTAAGCTCATACAGGAAGTACTCCAAGAGCTGAATTCTCTGTATCCCTTCCTCCTACCCAACTCACAATAAAATTAGGTAGTGAAATTCTCCCCACTAATTTATGACATACGTATGGTCTGTAAAGTAGAATCAAACATCAACAACAAATAATGACAATATTATTATTAACATCATAAAAATGCCAAATAATTCATATATGCCAGACACAAATCTAAGTGATTCAATTGTAATTATTTACTACTTACAACAATTCCATGAGGAAAAATATTATAATTCCTTTTTTACAGAGAAAGAGACCAAAAAACTAGAAGTAATACTTAGCTATTCTATCAGATTCTCTCAGCTATTCATTTCAATCACAAGCTTAAGTATCTGTAAGTGCCTTATAAACAAAAGGCACTATGCAAATACCACCACTGATAATGTTCAATTTCAGTCTCTGCTGTTTTCCCTGTGACCCAGAGAACGTTCCAACAACAAAATCAAACCACTGAGGAACCCTCTAAGATGGGAGCTAAGGGTTCTACTCCTGTGCTTCCAATTCATTGGTTATATGACTTGTAACAAGTCCACAAGGAGCTTTGTTTCCTTCTTTTATCAGCGAGAGCTGGACTTAAATGGTTTTAGTCTAAAGTACTGTGATCCTTGGATGTTCTCACCAGCTGATGACATCATAAAGTGACAACTGAAGAAAAACAGAGAGAACCCTACTGAAAAATTTAAAAAGAAATGCCAAGGGATTAGGAGGAAGCAAGTGTTAGTTCAAGTGTGAGACTTGAGAGACCCTTCATAATCTGCAGTTGCACGTGAAAAAATATTTTAACATCAGTTTGGGGTGTTGGCATTATCACCTCTGCATTTTTAACAATTTCTGATTTTAGGCAAATAAAAGCAAAAGACCAAGATTATCCAAAGTAAATTCCCTAACCTGTGCTCCCCTACATCCTGTACTTTATATTTTTCTGACATCAAATTTTCTATTAACATTTACCTTCTCAGTTGATTGCGTTCAAATATTCAGAGCTAAATGGGATTTCCTGAAGTTTTCCTCCATAGCTTGTCAGTCATCAAATCCCAGGGAGGTCCCAGCTGAGACCAGGACAACCAACCACCCTGGATCACCCACCATAATCTTGAGTGTTAAATTAATGCTCGTTATTTTAAGCCACTGAACTTGGGTGACACAGAATTATTGTGTCAGTGGATAATTTATATAACACAATGATCAACACATGCTTACAGATCCAAACCGAGTTTTTAAAATATTTACCTGCCTCCACTCAACTTCCCCTGCCTCTCTCTTTTTTTTTTTCTGTGTGTTCCTTATCCTCCAATGGTAGACCAGGGTGCAAAATAAGAATGCTCAGTTTGGGATATAGACAGCAAGCTGGAGGAGGAAAAATCACGTGGATGGTACTATTTCCCTTAGCCTTAAATCCTGCTGGTTTAAATAAAATGTTATATTATACTTTCCAGCCCTTCTAGGGATCTATAAAAATCTGTTTGTTTTTGCCTTAATACCAGCTCCTGTGGCAGACATCTCAGATACAAAGAGTTGCTACTTTTTAACATTATACCAATAAATTATAAACTGCTTGAAGGGGAGCAGAATACATGACCCTAAAATTCACCACTTTGGCATGTGGATTATTTTAAGCTAAAGACAATCAAGACCCAGCAGACTCCAGAAAACCTTTTATTTCTCCCTCAGAGAGGGGGTTTTCCTCAGAGAGAAAGCTATACCAGAGAACTGAAAGACCTATCTGTCCGAAAGAGCAAATATGTAATTACCAAACATCCGCTCTTCCTATTGTCTTGTGAATTACCCTTCTCCCCTTCAAAGTGTCAGGCTCCTATCCAATTCCTTAACTCAGGAAGGCAAGTAAGCCTCGACTGCCTGACTTGCCTGTGGGTCTCAAATTTTTATGGGGCTCCCACATATATGAAACGAAATTTGTTTTCTCCTGTTAATCTATTTTATGCCAACTTAACTATTAGAGCAAAGAAGCTAGAAGGGTAGAAGGAAAATTTTTCCTCCCATTAAGCTATATACAAAATTCCTTCTAGAACACCAGTCATACTAATTTATCTTGTTCATTCAAGGTAATAAAGGAGATTAATAAAGAGTCATATACTACAACCAATTGTTTCTTTTTTTAAATTAAATTCAGAGCTCTTTAAAATAGGAATTCAGGAATGTGCTTTCATTTGAAACACAAGGAAAATGGTTTTTTGTTTTTGGTTTTTTTTTTTTACTTGGCCAAAGTAACAAAGACAAGGCTCACATTAGAAAAGATTATCAGATTAACGAAACAACAAAAAAATTTATGTGTCTTTGGGTTCTTCTTTAATGCACTCTCCTTGAACCCATAAAGTGCCTCATCTAAATCTTAAATAACCAAAGGCATTCTGAAGAGGAGTGAAACAACCTTTGATGTGTCCTTTGATATTCAAATGCAGAGTCTGAAGGAAAGGAGCTAACAATTCTAAGAAGATAAGATGCATTTCTCAGTTCCAGCTATTCAAAAACCCCAATTGACCTTCAATACCCCATTCTGTGGCTGTGGTAAAGTTTCTTCCAGAAAGTTTAAACTCTAACCTCTGTGTTATATACAAAGTAATATGTGGAAATAAAGACAAAGAAGACATAAGGGAATATCATTTCAGTTCTCTTAACCATTCTGAAAATCAAAGTTAAAACTGGAAGGGATCAGAATGGCTCAGGTCGTTTTAGGGAGAAAAAAATGAAGTCCAGAAACTGATTTGCATAAGATCGGGGTCTTTAGGTATCAAAAGTCAATGAGTTTAGGATTTAGTAATTAAACTTAGGGTCTCCTTTATAGTCCTTCTAAAATGAATTTAGTCTCCAACTAAATTTAGTCTCTGACCCCAATTTTTATTTCTTCTACATGTAACAGCAAACATTCAGTTCTGATGATATCATCCTGGTCTGTCATTAACAGTCCCAGAAAAGTTTCAATTCATTCATAATAGAGAATACTTAATCCAGTGAATATGTGCCATTCACTGTGCTATGCACTTTTTTTGTTTCATGCAATCTCACACTAGCCCATGAGCCATGCTCGTCTCCATCTTGTGAATGAGGCTGAAGGAAAAACTTCTTCAGGATCTTGCAGCTGGCAAGTGGCAGAGGTGAGATACAAATCTAAATCTGAAGCATCCACTACTCACTATAGCCATGTAAGTAAAATACAGCTGGTTTATTTAGCACACTTTCAACATAGATTATTTACTAAGTGCATTTCTGCGTGTAAACAACACAATG
The DNA here is from genome assembly GCF_027475565.1 of Acinonyx jubatus. Classification (NCBI taxonomy): domain Eukaryota; kingdom Metazoa; phylum Chordata; class Mammalia; order Carnivora; family Felidae; genus Acinonyx; species Acinonyx jubatus. The sequence continues at coordinate 61,404,528 of NC_069387.1, forward strand.
ACTTCTACTTAAAAATGATCCTCTGCATCTTCAACCATTCTGCAAGTCTACAATGAAACTTTGAGTACAGGTTTTTTTCATACAAATGAATGAACTGAGGCAGTGCATAATCTTTAAAGGGTCTTTCACGAAGACCCTTTATGTCCTTAAAGGTGAATGCATGTAGTGGTTACTGCAGGTTGAAATACAAGCTCCATGTACTGTGGGCTGATTCAGAAATTCTAAATGAGAAAAGATGGCCAAAAGGAGAGTGTGAATAGCTCTGCAGGTGTCACTGCACTGTGAAACAATCAGCCAGCCAGCCCACAAAGACAAGTGGCAAGCAGGAACAGAGAGTTAAGACAGAAAAGGATGCCCCAAAAGAGTGACAATGAAGCTGACACCTGAGGAAGATGAGAAGTGAATTAGGTGAGGAGGGAAGGAATAAGATACAGATGCCTAGGATTGAGAGAGGGCAAGCAAAATGAAGAAAATCAAAGTTCATTCTAGCTGCAGGATCTAATACTGGCAGAGTGGTGACAGACAGGGAGGCTGCAGAGGCAGGCAGGGACACTTCATCGTTGACCCTCACATGCCACTGTGGAGTTCAGACTTTATTCTAACAGCAGTGAGCAGCCCATGAAGTGCTTCACATAGTGATGACCCAATCTGATTTCTGTCAGAAACTGACACTATATGATGTTTCTACAGCAACCACTCTGTGGTCCATAACAAAGAGCAAAGGGCCCAGCAGTCCCAATGGGGGAATGGTAGGCAGCAGTGATTCTGGAAGTTTCTGAGATATCAGATTCAGATATGAGAGGTTCTAGTCTAAGTAGGTAGGCTTTATGGTAGGGATAAGTAAGAAAGTATGTGTTATTACATTTATTTAGCAGTCTAATTTACTGTTAAGTCTTTTCTTAATGTATTTCAATTATGTGTTAATTGGCCATTAATTTGGCATCTACAAAAACTTTCTACTAACCAGAATATTAAATTGCCAAAATAAAAATGCATTACAAGAATATACATATTATGCATCTGTATGGCATTTTCTATGTCAAAGGGCTTTTCAGTCCAGTCTAACATTTAATCCTTGAAAGATCCATATGTCGTTGGCAGAATAGAGAATACCATCCCCATATATCTAGACCTAGTGAGCAGTGGATCCTGAACCAGGATGTTTTATGGCCAATCCATGCCTTTTGGCTGCATCACCAAATGCTGTCAAACAGCATTTGCTGTGAGTTTTCCCTTATTTCTACCAGTCCAAACTTCTTGCACATGAGAGACTCTAAGGAACCCATGCAAATGAAATCACTGCTACTTGCAATACACATTGGTGTGGGTACACAGGTAAACTTTTGCACAAAGAAGATTACAAACAGCCAATGATACTATAATCATATTTTTCTGAACCTCTTATTGGAATATATGGGCTGATAAATTCAAATACAATTCAGCTAGTGAAAAAGAGTATTTGGTATTGGGACTGTCCTGGTAAACCAAGGAAACACATTTTCTGTTAACAATGACAACAATAAAATAGCTGACGTTGAGTAAATGCCTAGGGTACCCAAGCACATTTCCTATGTATAAATCCTTAGCACAATCCTAGAAGATGTGCACTATTAATAGCTTCATTTTACCAATGGGGAAACCAAACTATTAATGGTCAAGAAACTTACCCCAAGCTCCCACAGGTAATAAGTAAGGAGAGTCAGAATGTCAATCTAGCTTATACCCTTAATTACCAATGCTCTGCCAGCTCTCACATCGTTGCCAACTAAATCTCTGTTTTCACTTTCCCTTTGCTTGGATTTCAAACATTACTCTGATGTACAAACATGTCAATAACACATGTTTAAAAGGATAATAGGGGCGCCTGGGTGGCTCAGTCGGTTGGGCGGCCGACTTCAGCTCAGGTCACGATCTCACGGTCCGCGGGTTCGAGCCCCGCGTCAGGCTCTGGGCTGATGGCTCGGAGCCTGGAGCCTGCTTCCGATTCTATGTCTCCTTCTCTCTCTGCCCCTCCCCCATTCATGTTCTGTCTCTCTCTGTCTCAAAAATAAATAAAAATGTTAAAAAAAAAATTAAAAAAAAACAGGATAATAATTCAGGATACCATACATACCTGATCAATTTAGAAAATTAACAAAAAGTCTTCTACAACTTTATCTCTATGAAAAATGACAAGCTATTCCAACAGTAATATTTAATTGGCAAAATATTGGGCACTGAGTTAGGTCCTATAAACAATATATCAAAGAAATAAAAGCAGACATTTAACACTTAAATAATAGCTAACACTGAATGTACACCATGGGCCAGAAACTGTCCTAACCACTTATATTAGCTCTTTCAGCACAAACAACAACAAACTATGAAGCAAGTGGGTTTTTTTTTATGCCTTTTTATTTATTTTTGAGAGGGAGAGACACACACACATACAGAGCAGGGGAGGGGCAGAGAGAGAGGGAGACACAGAATCCGAAGCAGACTCCAGGCTCTGAGCTGTCAGCACAGAGCCCGATGCGGGGCTCGAACTTACGAACCGTGAGATCATGACCTGAGCCGAAGTCGGACACCTAACTGACTGAGTCACCCAGGCACCCCTGAAGCAGGTGTTATTTCCATTCTCATTTTATGGAAGGGAAGCTTAGGGTGCCTGGGTGGCTCAGTCGGCTAAGTGGCTGACTTCAGCTCAGGTCATGATCTCACGGTTCGTGAGTTCGAGCGCCACAGTGGGCTCAGTGCTGACAGCTCAGAACCTGGAGTCTGCTTCGGATTCTGTGTCTGCATCTCTCTCGGCCCTTCCCCTGCTCATGCTCTGTGTCTCTCAAAAATAAACATCAAAAAAAATTTTATAGAAGGGGAAGCTGAAGCATAACGAAGTGAATGAACTTGCCTGGGGCCACAAAGCCAGTAAGGAACAGAACTGGGAATTGTACTCAGGCATTTTGCTTCCTGAGCCCGTTGCCCAACACTCCACCACATGGCCTTTCTGGACTTGCTGCCCTGCCCCAAGGACAGACACACACAATAAAGGATGAAAAGAGATCTGGAAGTTAAGAAGCCAGCATGGACTGGAAAAGGAGAGGAAGCTGTGGGGAACACGTGAGATATGACCTGGGCCTGGAGAGACAGAGAAGATGGAAGAGTGGGGAAGGTAAGAGGGGCCCAGAGGAGAGGTGCCCAGGAAGCTGCAGAGGGACCGGGAGTGAGCACACCGCCCAGGACAATGACGCTCCCTGCAAACACGGCGCAGCAGCCCCTCTCCTGTATCTGGTGCACCCTCAGTGTGTCAGAGTCACGTGTCTGCAATGTGAATAAGGAAATGTGAAAGTGGAACTTTCGAAACCATGGCGGCTTGAACAATAGTAGAATATCCCCATATATACTTGATGTCATTTCCATCTCCCTTTTACTCAGCCACAAAAATGGGCAAGGGATCTCACCCAGGCAGCTCCCTCTCCCCTAAGCCTTCCCCAGTCCTTACCCGGCATCAAGCTTGTCACGTGGGCTCTTTTGGTACCTGGAGCAGGACTGTGTCTCCCCATGGTCCCATCTGTGACCTCCTCCTTAGGTGTTTCAAACCTTAGAGTCAACACCCAGGACATAAATTGGGCCACCATACCAGCAGGGTTGGGGGTCATCCTATGCTGCAGCTCTCCTGGTCTCTCTTGCACTTGTTACATCCATGTAAAACGCAGGCCAGGTCAGCCCAGCTGGGACTCTGTCCCACTTTTACGCTTGTAAGTGGGTGAGTAACTTAGGTTAGGGTGTGTGCTACACATGCAGACAGCTTAGATTTTAGACATGCGGCAGAAGAAGTCTCAAACCTTTACGAAGCCACTTTCTCCAATCCAATTCCAAGACAAGGCCGTCAGGCACATGCTCTGAAGCAACTTGCAAAAACAGACAGTAAACCCTGAAGCTCTGTAATACACTTGGTTTCGTGTACAGAGTTCGTGCAGAGGCCAAGGAGGACATTTGGCAGCCTGGGCTTCCTGCAGACACGGGCTCCTCCTGAAATAGATCACCTCCCTGCAGCCAAGGCCATGTGCGGTCAAGATAGGTGGCCTAAGAAAACATAGCACCACTCACAGGGGGGTAAGCAATGTTGATGCCGAAGAGAAACCTTTTCTTGGTCCAAACAAATTCATCCTGAGAACAGCCCATTTCCCTGGACCCACGCCCTAATGCCATTAAGAGGGAAGGTCAGAGGGCTGACTGTGACAGCTGCAAAGGCTAGAAAGTGGAGACTGGTCATTCCTGCACAATCTTGGCAAACACCTTTAAAATTCACATTTCCTCCAAGAATCTAACTTTAGGGAGATTCAAGTTTTATTTCACTTGGAACTCTTTTATGCTGAGGACAAATACGCTACTTTCTTTTAAGGTTTAATTCTAGGCACTTTGGTTTTAAATTCCAGCGCTCATACATGTTGAAAGCTCCTAAGATTTCAGAGTAGAAATAAGAATCACAGTGGCTCTTAGCACAGAATATACATAACACGGGAACAATCATTATTCAGGTAACTGTCATGGTTTTAATGTTTGTGTAAAATGTTTACCAGTATTGCGGAAGTTAGGGATACATAATAATGAAGTCTATTTTTTTTTTCAAATACATGCTTCTTTTGGTTATATCATTTTTAAAAACTTTCTCTTGATTTACCTGTAGACCTGAGTCTCATTTTAAAACATAACATAAAAAGCTATAGTAGGAAAGTTGCCAAAGGAACTAGAAATTTCTAGTCCCAAAGGAACTAGAAATTCCGAATCCTCCCAAAAGAGCAAAAGCATATTTTTTATATATATACTCATATCCAATTATATTTGTCTATATTTTTCGAAGTAAACATTAGAAAAAATGTAATAATATCAGTTTGCTAGGTCTTAATTATCTCTGGGTATGATGCCTTGGTTGCCAGAGGGATCTCTAAAATAGCCTCTCAGCAAACTGAGGGTTGATGGGCGGCGGGAGGGAGGGGAGGGTGGGTGATGGGTATTGAGGAGGGCATCTTTTGGGATGAGCACTGTGTGTTGTATGGAAACTAATTTGACAATAAATTTCATATAATAAAAAAATAAATAAAATAAAATAAAATAAAATAAAATAAAATAAAATAAAATAAAAAAGTAAAATAGTCTCTCATTCCAAGCAGCTCTCAAAATATGGTGCTCGTGCTGTAGGGGCAGCCCAGGTGTGGTGAAGCAACCACAGGCCGTGGGGTCACACAGAATCCTGGCTCTGTCAGTCACCATCTGGAAGACTCGGCAACCCCTTTAGCCCTCTGGGGTCTCAGGGACCTCAGCCATAAAGTGGTCATCATAATTTCTACCTTACAAGTTCATCGAAAGGATTTCTTTTTTTTTTTTTTAATGTTTATTTATTTTTGAGTAAGAGCAAGACAGTACAAGAGGAGGAGGGGCAGAAAGAGACAGAGGATCGGAAGTGGACTCCACACTGACAGCAGTGAACCCAATATGGGCTCAAACTCACCAACGGTGAGATCATGACCTGAGCTGAAGTCAGAGGCTCAACTGAGCCACCCAGGCGACCCTTGTTGAGCAGATTTCAGTGAGACAAAGTGTGTAAGTGGCTCATCACAGCACCCAGAACACAAAGGCACCCAAAGTAGCCACTACTGGTGCAGCGATCACACCTCAAATGAAAATTCTAAAACCCTATGGGCTGTATTTCATGGCCACGCACAGAAAAAGGAATGAATCAGTGAATTCAGCTAGGTAAGTACAGAAAAAAAGACTCATCTCCCTCAAATTCCACCAGCTCCGTCCTTCCCAAAAGGAGAAGGGAGAGAACAAAATATTTTCCTAGAAGACTATGCTATAATTTAACTTTTAACATTCTCATTCACTGGTTTCCTCTAATTCAGTTTGGATACTGAAACCAGATACCCAAATGTGTTGTGTAGGTTGTGCCCACATGAGGTAGGCAGCCAGGTGGAACAGAGGTGGCCTGCAAGGGCTGAAATCCAGTGCATGTGCCCTTCGACAACCCATGAACCCTCGCGCCGGCTGCATCCGCCCTAAGGAGGTGGCAGCCTTTTCCGAATCCTCCCAAAAGAGCAAAAGGTGCTCTCAACTCAAACATCATGCACCCGCCATGCCACACACTCACAGCTTTTTTAACTTCATATAAATACCCGCTATTGGCCAGCAGCAGCCTGGATGCTTTTCTTTAATACCCATTAAACAGCTTCATTGTCCTAATGACTTTCACAGCAACTTGTTAAATATAGTGTTTCCATTTTCTTTGCAGCCAATTTTATTTTCTCACGGACATACTATCACAGTGCTGCTATATTTCCAGTCACCAAACCCAGTGCAAAGTAACTTAATGTTAACTAACATCCGTTTCTGTATTAACTCGGCTGAGTTTCCCTTGCCCACTCCCCATGGTATTTGATACTGTAGGAATCTCACTCATCATACCAAATTTTAAAAATTCTTAAATCATAGAAGTCTTAACACTGTCTTTACAATCCCCAGCAGTATCAGGGCCAGATGTGGAACTGTCAAACACATTTTTACTGTCCTAAACTGAACTCAAGCCAAACCGAATCCTTTGAAGTTTTCCAGTCTACATACAGTTTTCAGACTCTAGAGGTTTTATACACGAGACTGAATTGTCAGCAGGGTAACCAAGCAGTCCAGTGTTCCTATTACTAAGGAGCTTGCCAGAACCTGGGACTTCCAGTGATGACATTAAGAAAATCCTGGGAGGGGACGCCTGGGTGGCTCAGTCAGTTAAGCATCTGACTTCAGCTCAGGTCATGATCTCACAGCTTGTGAGTTCAGGCCCCACATCGGGCTCTGTGCTGACAGCCCAGAGCCTGGAACCTGCTTCCGATTCTGTGTCTCCCTCTCTCTCTCTCTCTCAATCTCTCTGCCCCTCCCAGCTCACACTCTGTCTCTCTCTCTCTCTCTCAAAAAATAAATAAACATTAAAAAAAATTTTTTTTTTAAAGAAAGTCCTGGGAAAACCAGAGTGAGCTGGTCATGATCTAGCAGGTTAGCAGGGCACAGTAGAATTAATTGCTATCAACCAAACCATTCGTTCTGCAAAATCTCAAAGAAAATAATTGGTTTCTTTCTCTTGCCTTGGGCAGCCACACCCACATGCATGTATACACACGTACATACATACACACACACACACCCCTCTACCACCACCACATGTACCCTCTTACCCATGATTCCTTATAAATAAGAGTTTAATCAAAAACAAGTCTTTCTCTGGTGGAAGATATTTACTAATTGACTGATCTGGTTAATTCTGAAAATATGAGAACTAGAATTTTCTCACCCACACTTTCCAGCTGTCAGATAAATCTTTACTACTTGGATAAGCCAATATAGGCTATTCTTTATAGTGGCATTTTATTACAGTAACAAAAGGAAAGGGAGGCAGCAAGAAACAAGAATTTAAAATTTCTTTTAATGTTTATTTGAGAGAGAAAGAGAAAGAGAGAGAGAGAGAGACAGTGTGAGCAGGGGAGGGGCAGAGAGAGAGAGAGAGAGAGACACAGAATCTGAAGCAGGCTCCAGGCTCTGAGCTGTCAGCGCAGAGCCCAACACGGGGCTCAAACCCACAAACCCACAAACCATGCCCTGAGCCAAAGTCAGAAACTTAATTGACTGATTCACCCAGGCATCCCAGAAACAAGGGCTTAATAACCACTAAGACTGTACAGAATTCACTACATATGCAATCAATGGAACTGTAATGACTTTATTTACTAGACTATAAAGCTGCATGGTTGATTACAGTAGAGTTGATATTTTAAGCGCTAAATTCAAATCAAACTTATACCAGTAATTAAAAGGAATTTAAGTCTTGATTTTAAAATGCATCATATCCATAAATGACAGACACAGTAATACCTAAAATGATCAATCTTAGTTGTAAACAAACAGAACCAAACATTCAAGCAAATCTCAAGGTCCAAAATCTCGTGGCCTGTAATGCTGATATTTATCTCTTTATACTCTGCATTATGTAAACATCACAAATTCATCTTTATTTTTAAATACCAGTGATACTTAATTTAAAAGTTTATGAAAGTTTTTCTCTACTTATATGCCCCTCTTTTTTATTGTCTTTTCCTTGTATGCAAGGTTTAATGATGACAGAATTATTTAAAATCATTCCCATTGTTTTTAAACACTAAGGTTTCAATTTCCTGGGCCCTATTACTAAAAACACCATACTGAATAAAGCTAAAAGCAGAGTTTTCCACCGTTCAGTGATCTCCTACTCAAGTAGAAGAACCACATTATGAATATTAAGGGAATACTTTAGACTGACAAAAACAACAGACGTTCATCATGAAGAAAACAAACTCCAGAAGAATCTATTTTGACACATCTCTTGCCCAAGTAAGAAACCATGGTCCCTCTGCCATGGTCACTCAGTGATTTGTTTCTAGGGGTCCCATCTACACTCTACCTCCAAGCCAAATAGGCCAATTCCAGGAGTAACAAACCAGGCACAGCCTCTCTTCAAGATGTGGCAGCCGGTGAAATTCTATTAGGCAGGTGATTAAGAATCATGCTTGATCGCAATTTCTCTAACAAGCACTTTATGAGAAACCGATAGAAAGTGGGTACCCCCAGGTGGTCAACTGAAGCATGTCCCGGACATGTGGATGGATGCCTTAAGCGAAGCCTCACCAGTGTGGACAGCTGGGGAATCATTAAGTCCTGACAGAGCTGGCTGGTATGCTACAGTGAACGAAAAAGAAGAACATCTTGTCCTCATATAATATGATTTGGTTGAGAACTAAAATAAGACAATTCACATGAGGCCCTTCTGGTCCTTTGTGAGAAAAGAGGTACAGGCAGGGAAACATACCCATCTGCCTAAAATCATTTACCGTTCCAGAACCCTTAGGATTTTTCAGGTCCACCTTCAAGAAAACAGCATAAAAATATTAACTGGCATCTAATTTTGCTATGTTCTTCTTTCTTAGCTAGTTCAATCTAATGGATTTCAGGATCAAGGTTATTGCAAATAAAAGGAAAATCAAATTTGCAGCATGAATAACCCCTCTCCTGCATGGCTGTTTTGCACACTGGATTGTTTTTGTTTTCGTTTCTTTGTATTTACACCATATCTGCACAGTATCAATGAGCCTATTCTCTGATAGACACTTACCTTGCAATTACTTCAATATACATAAAATGTGCCCTTAAAATACTCAGAGGACCACAAGCAATCCAAATAAGGTAGGTGAATTAATAATCCATATTGGATGAGCCATTTTTACACAAGATGATTTAATTTTTTCATTTGCTAAAGACAACCACTTCTATCATTATACTATTCTACAATCTTAATAAACTAATATTTCTGCCATATTCAGAAACTCATCTCCTAAACAATTTCCTCTATTGGTTATACATACAAAAATCAGAGATGAACAAAAATTGCTTATGAGCGACCAAAACTGATGTTTCCAACTCCCAGTCATCCAGGTTTCATCCCTGAAACAAAATCAAACCAGGCAGAAATGTTGCCACAGAGAAGTACACTGTCACAGCGACTGGCTTGCTGTTCCCCAGATCCTGTTTACTCTTCTTCCTGAGCACATAACTTCTCTGCTTCACTGACGGTTAGAAACGGCCACATGACCGAGTTCCAGCCAGAGGAAGGTGAGCGGGAGTAACAGGCACAACTTCCAGGTCTGGCCCTTAGCATCTTCCTGCATTGGAACACCTCGGCATTTTCCTCTCCCTGCTTCATGCAGCAAGCCCAGAAGCTGAAGTCACTGCTTGAAGATACAGAGTCACCAATGGAAGGAACCTGGGTTCCTGAATCACAGTGTGGAGGTAACCTGCCCACCAATCAAGAACATGTAGTTCAGACTTAATGTGAGGAAGAAATAAACTTCTATCACATGTAAGCCATGTTCGTGGCTGGTGTTATCTCACCAAAGAGAGATGCCAGTAGCAAGAAGTGGCATCTAAAAGCAAGGAGAGATCTACAAATTCATCTTTGGAAACAAATCTGAGATATTCTAAGGAATTTATGTAAGGAACATTAGTGTCCCACTATTTACAAATACATACTAAGTTTTTGACAACTATAACAGAATACAGTGGTGGCATGGGCTCTCCGTGAGACAGACAAAATGGTCGACTTCTCATGGGAGTGAAAATTTGTGCAACCCCATGGACTTTTTTCTGAATAGCAGTTTGGCACCATACAGCCAAGCCTAAAACACTTTCCCAACCTTTGGTAATCACACTCAAATCAGAAATGCACAGAATGAATTATGTTCACATCAGTGAAAAACTGGGAACAACCTAAATATCTAATTATAGGGGAATAATTAAATAAATGTTACCATCACCAAACATTGGAATAACACCATTTAATCATTTGAGATTATGTTTAAATGATACTTATGTATTTATTATTTTTGAAAGAGACAAAGAATGCAAGCCGGGTAAGGGACAGAGGGAAAGAGGAAGAGAGAGAGAGGGGGAGAGAGAAAATCTTAATTTTTTAAGCAGGCTCCACACTCCAGCATGGAGGTCAACGCAGGGCTTGATCCTATGACCCTGAGATTATGACCTGAGTCAAATCGAGATGGATGCTCAACCAACTGAGCCACCCAGGCACCCCTAAAAGAATATTTAAAGATATGTATAAACATTCATACATTGTTAAATAAATATAAAAGAAGACGATCAAGAAGCACACACAATATGAATGAATCCAGTTAAAGTGTATGTAAAAGACTGGTGAGCTATGCACCTGTTACTGATCGCATGTTTGTATCTCTCTACTGAATTCACGTGTTGGAATTCTAGTCCCTAGTGTGATGGTGTTTGGAGATGAGGCCTTTGAAAGGTGATTCGGTCATGAGAGTGGAGCCTTCACAGTGGGATTGGTGCCTTTAGAAGAAGACACAGGAAAGAGCTTCCTCCATGCTTTCTGTCATGTGAGAATACAATGAGAAGGTGGCAGTCTGCAAATCAGGAAGTCAATGCTCACCAAGAACTATACCTGCCAGCACCTTGATCTTGGACTTCCCAGACCCAGAACTGTGAGAAATAAGTATCTGTTGGTTAAACCATCTAGTCTAGGGTAGTTTGCTAGAGCAGCCAAGTAGATTAAGGCAGTGCCAAAACACTAATTGAGGTTACCCTTGGATATTGATATTAGGCATGCCTTTTCATGTCTTCTTCATAATTTTCTGTAGTTTGGAATTTTTCAGCAGTTAACATGAAATACTTTTATAATCAGAAAAAAAGGCAATCAATTCCATTATTTAAAGATTTTTTTTAAGGAAAGTTAAAAATAAGGAAAGAGGGGCACCTGGGTGGCTCAGTCAGTTAAGCATCCGACTCTCGATTTCAGCTCAGGTCATGATCTCATGGTTCATGGGTTCATGCCCCACATCGGGTTCCACACTAACAGTGTACTTGGGACACTGAGACAGCCTGCTTGGGATTCTTTCTCTCCCTCTTTCTCTGTCTCTCCCCCTGCTCGTCTCTCTCTCTCTCTCTCTCAAAATAAAGAAATACACTTAAAAAAAAATAAGAAAAGATATGGGCACCTGGGTGGCTCAGTTGGTTGAGTATCTGATTCTGGATTTTGGCTCAGGGAAAAGATATGGGCACCTGGGTGGCTCAGCAGGTTAAGCATCTGACTCTTAATTTTGGCCCAGGTCATGATCTCACAGTTTGTGGGATTGAGCATTGCACTGGGCTTTGCGCTGACAGCATGGAGCCTGCTTGGGATTCTCTCTCTTCTGTCCCTCTCCCACCCACTCACGGCATGCCTGTGTTCTCTCTAAAATAAAACAAAATAAAATAAAATAAAATAAAATAAAATAAAATAATAAGCTAGAATCTTTAAAGAACTGAAGGCCAAAGAGAAGACAAAAGGAAATCCTTTGGGTCATCTCAGTGATTCTTAAGGAGCTAACTATTATAACAGTTGCTCAATAAGCAATGTTTATAATGATGATCCTAATATACTAGGGTCTAGGATACATTATTCAGTTAAAAAAAACAGCCGAAAAGTATATATTATATGCTAACATTTATCTAAGGTGGGAGGATGGGGGGGGTATATTTTAAATTAAAGCTAACACTAGAGATGAGAAGGAAAAGGAGGTAGAGAAGGAAAAAAGAAGAAAGGACTACCTATAGGTGAAGTGAGGTGACAGGGCAGGGAGGATTGGGACAGGCCTCTCTGAGTACACCTTATTTTGCAGATTTAGAAGCAGTGTTTATAGGGTTATAAAACAAATTAAATCCAAGAAAAAAAATCCTTCAAAATCAAAAGCAACATGAAACAAACAAGTCAAAACTACACAAAAAGGAACTATATCGAGTAAGTTTAAAACACGGGAATTTTACTGTATATACCTAGTACTATATACTTTAAAAGCAAAAAGCATTATAAAAAATTCACAAACTACTTTTAATAATCATATTGTTTCTGGTAATGTTGGTATTGTTATTTTGAGACTGTTACATGAGTAACGTAGGATAAAAAGGATAAAACAAATACATAATTATACCTGTGTTGTTAGGAACCAGAATTTTCAGTGGCAGCAAGAGACATACCATCGATGAGGTTAGGTAAACATCCTTGTAGTTCCAAATTTTAGCTGAAAGTGTTAGCTAGAGTGCAATGGGAAGTTACCCAAATAAGAGGGTTGCAAGCCATCGGGAGAAAGGAGGAGGGGAAAGGACAAAAGCAGGGGAAAGGATGTTTTGCAAAACCAAAAGTTCCAGCCAAGGAGTAGCTCAACTAGGTGTTTCTCCTGAGAGCCCCCTGCTAGGTGTGTTTCACCTAGAGTGACTTACATGAGCTAGTTTGAGCCGGACTGGAGCTGGGGACCTGTGCAGTAGTCCCCCTGAGTTCCTGAAGTTACCTTTAGTCCATTATAAAACTAAGACCCACCCCCTATGGGTGGGGTGTTCTGCCATTTTTTGAACATGGATACATGCATTAGCATGCTGACATCCTAGCATGCACAACTGAGTCCAATTGTTTATGCAAGCTCCCTGCCCCCATGCCCCACACACCCAATAAAAGCTTCCTGTACTAACCCCATGGGGAGACAGTGCTTCTGAGACAAAGAAACTGAAGGGACCCCATAAGAGACTGCTTTTCTGGCTCCTTTAATTACTTCTATTCTTGCTAGGACCTATACCCCTGCCTTACACACACCTTATAGAACAGATAATGCATGTCCTCCTTGTAAAGGTCAAGGTGTTAATACTTGTTTAGAGTCTTCCAGCACAATAGATAACATCTAAGGAGTGATCAGGCAGGGTCTCTGGAATGTTTTCCAAGACAGCTGACTCACCAAGACCCCCTGGATCTTGGGCTTAAGTGACTTACAGAGATCACCTTAACACTCATCTTTGTTCTTGGATGCCTGAGAAGATAAGTGCATTGGACCACAATCCTCAATAAAACCCCAGACCCCAAGCAAAGTCAAGACTCACTCGCCTCTCCTTTCCCAGATGCTCCTTCTGTATCTGCCCTCCATGCCTTCAACAAACTGCTCTCACTTCCTCTTCACTCACGTTTGATTTCTATTCTGCCTGAAGCAAAGGACCCTCTTCTCCTTGGACCCAGTCAGCCGGCATCACTTTGAGACCTATCTCCCTGTCCCCTTACTTGCAACAATAATAACAAGTTCTTTGCTTTCGACATTTCCTTGAATTGTGTTCAATTTGATTCACCCCAACCAGAAAACCACCCTGAGTTCAGTTAAAAGAATCAGAATGAACTCATTACCTGTTTTCATATTTTTTTTAATTTTTTTTAACGTTTATTTATTTTTGAGACAGAGAGAGACAGAGCATGAGCAGGGGAGGGGCAGAGAGAGAGGGAGACACAGAATCTGAAACAGGCTCCAGGCTCTGAGCTGTCAGCAAGCACAGAGCCCGACGCGGGGCTCGAACTCACGAACCGTTGAGATCATGACCTGAGCCGAAGTCGGACGCTTAACCGACCAAGCCACCCAGGCGCCCCACCTGTTTTCATATTTTAAAGATAATTGATTTTGACAGAACTTGCCACTGAAAAGGCCTGGAGACACAGTGAATTATCCACTAGCAATAAGCACCACAAATGCCCTGATTTTGTTCCTAAAAATCATTCCCAAATAAAAGAAACCAAAAGCTCTTTGGAGAAGTGGATGTTTCTAGGTCTGGAGTAGAGAATGAATAAGATAAACATGGTATATCTAGAATAATAGGGAAGAGAACTGAAGTCACATCGAAAGGCCTTAAAGGCCAACTTGAAGAAAGCTTCACCAAAAAGGGCGTTTGAACATCAACAACAGAACCGGCAAATAAAGTTCAAGAATCAAGTGTTTGTCCTGTGTTGCCTATACAAACTGTATCCTCAGGATAACCAAATATTTCATGGAGGAATGTTTCTCTTGATAGATATTCTAGCAAATAAATGAGGAGAGAATGATAGAATTAGAATAGCACATTTTTCAATCCCTACTGAAATAATGGGTCTAGGTATATCGTAACTCACTTCTCCTGAAAGTATGTAACGCTGTCTATGAAGTATTCTTACCCAAAATAGAAAACCTGAATGCAATCAAACTTCTAAATCCATCAATTTACGGGAAATATAGCGGACTGATGAACTGATATGTTCTTCAACTGATATGTTGACATCATGGAGATGAAATCAGCAAAAAGCAGACTGTGGGAAGCATCACAAAATGAAAAGAAAAAAAAAAAGTAAAGAAAACAAAACAAAACAAGGCAAAATTGTGAACTGCAAAGCATTCTCAGCATCACACTGCATTCTAGCCGTGGACTGAGACCTGACCCAACTAACGTGGCTTCTAACAACCTAACACCGAGTTCGTGGAATGAGCCAGTCCCCTTTTAAGTTCCTCTCCAGAAGATCAGAGTTGTCAAAGGATTTCATGTTTGTTCTAATTAACATCTTAAGATAAGCTCCTGACCTGCCTTTCTTAGAACATTTAATAAAAAGGGTAAATAACTGTCAATCCTTCCTCAAGTCTTTTTGAGATGCAGCAGAGGCATCTCCTACAACCCAGGAGTGTCTTTCTCAGGGATCTGAGAACCATTCCTGTAATACATTATCATCAGAAAGGACAGGGCCTCTGTCTCCCACTCTCTGCAGGGGGTTAAAATCCTCATTTCAGTAACTGCTAGCCAGCAAACACCACTAGCCTGACCGCATTTACACTGACCAAATCTTCGTGATTCTCCAGTTGAGTCTTCCCCTTCTCTCCCACCTCATTCTCCCTTTAAAATCACCCAGTCACCTTTGCATAAATTGGAAAGGGGTTCAGCTCTTTCAGTAACTAAATGAAATCTGTTTCTATTGCTTCAATATCCAGCTGTATTTATCTCTGATAAAAGCAAACTAACAAACTCAAAAAGAACAGCATTGGAAGGGAGAATTTATGGATTAACAGACACTTTAGAGGCTTATCAACCAATTGCAAGGTACAGATGGACATTACTTGTATTATGTCTAGAACAAGTGAAAAAGTATCAAAAGGTGAAATGTAATGACTAATTAGCAATTTGATGATATTAGGAATTAGTGTTCTTTTAGATATGACAGTGCCATTACGGTTGTGTTTAAGAGAAGAGTCCTTATATTTTAGAGCCCTACTGAAATATGTGTATATGAAATTACATGATGTCTGGAAACTTGATTCAAAACAATTTGAGTGTGGAGAAGGTACTGTTAATCATTAAAGAAAAGTAAGATTCATTATACAGTTTTATCTAACTTTGTGCAGGTTTGGAATTTTCCATAATAGTTGTTTTTTTTTAATTAGGAAAGTCATATGACAAAGGGCTAGCATCTATAGTATATTAAGAACTCTCAAAACTCCACGCTTAAAAAAAAAAAAGCAACCCAATTAGAAAATAAGTGAAGGACATGAAGTGACATTACACTATGAAATATATATATTTCATAAACATATGAAAAGGTATTCAATGTCACTCGGCATTAGGGAAAGGAAAATAAGACTACAGTGAGATAACACTATGTATCTTAGAACAGCTAAAATTAAAAAACAGTAATAATACCAAATGATGAGAAGGATCCAGAGAAACGGGATCTCTCCTACGTTGCTGGAGGGATTACAACACAGTACAGCCAGTACGGAAAATAGTTTGGCAGTTTGTTTAAAATCTAAATATACACTTACCAAATGACCCAGCAACTACTCTTTTGGGGCATTTAGACCAGAGATATGAAAATTTATGTCCACATAAAACCTGTACATGAATTTTCACAGTAGCTTTATTACAAATAAGTTTTTCAAATAAAATTATTAAATTTTATTACAAATACAAATTTCATTGTATTTTCAAACTGAAAACCAAAACAAAAAAACTCAAAACGTTCTTCAATAGGTGAAGGTTAAAAACTGTGGCCCACCCATACAGCAAACCCATAGGGTATAATACTACACAGCAATAAAAAAAGGAATAAACTATTGACATACACAACTTAAGTGGGTTTCAAAGACATTATGCTCAAGAAAAAAAAGCCAACCTCAAAAGGCCACATACCATATGATTCCATTAATATAACCTTCCTGAAATGACAAAATTATAGAGATGGAAAACAGATTCATGGTTGCCAGGGTTTAGGGCTGTTGGCAGGGTAGAGAGCAGGTACAACTACAAACAGCATAAGAGACATCTTTGTTGATAGAATAATTTGGTATCTTGATGCTTATAATTTGGTATCTTGATGCCTATATGAATCTACAGGTATGATAAAAACAACTTAGAACTATATGTCAATTTCCTGTATTTGATACTGTAGTATGGTTGCATTCTAAGTAACCTTTAGGAGTAACTTGGTGAAGGGTGAAGGGGACCTCTCTGTGCTATATTTGCATCTCCCTGTGAATCACAAAGTGTTTAAAATAAAAACTTTTTTAAAAGTCCAGGTAATCTAATCCTAAATCCCATGTATATCTCCCTGTGCCATACTACCTCATCAATGAAGAACATTAAGCTCAAAACATGAACAGGTGCTAAAAAAGAAAAACAAAAAACCAAAAAACCTCACAGGTGCTCATGCAGCCAGCACAGCGGACACCCAGGACTCCAAGATGGTGTCAGTCATATCTGTGAAAGAGAAGCAACCCATGGAGAGCTCCATGGAGAGCTCCAAGCTGGATACTGATGGGGGATACCACCCCTAAAGGCATTGCTGGAGCATTTGAGGTTATTGCCATTGTCACAAGTATGTCAATGTGAAAAAAGGGAGGGTTGCTAGGATTTCTACACTTGATCTTAGTCCAAAGGCTGAAAAGCGATTCTTTACTGGGAATTCTAAATGATTTTGAACTACTGCCCTTCTTACAAGGAGCTCAAATATGAGTGGTTAAACAAGTACCAGTGAAAATGGCTCAGTGTGGCAGGTGCACTCTGCATTCATGACCATGACCTTTGCCTGAAACCCCCAAATCCTTTCATATCCCAACTGAGAATTAACACCCAATAAAAAATGACTGGCACCAAAATAAAACAAAAACAAAAACAAAACAAAACAACTCCCAATAACTCATAGATTCACCATCTGAAGTTCCCTTATTTTGAAAAGGAGCTAGCATAGGCTGGATTTGGTTACTGTTCTCAGCATCTGAATTATCAGAACTTTTGGCTTCTTTCCTTTAATATACCAAGTTTAGGATTCGATTGCCCAGAGGGTTTCAAAGTGCATAGGGTTTACAACTGAAATCAATGAAAACTTGACTATTAAGAAGCTAAGTCAAACTTACTTATATCACTCTTCCCCAAAAGCATCCAGAAACTTAATATAAGACCTCAAAAACTACAAGAGAGAAGATGTGTAAAATTGGGATAAACATCGTTATTCTAAGCCAGAGAGAAGTAATTTAATGAAAACCCTCAAACATCTGAACCTAAATTATACTCACTCAAACTCCCCATAGACCTCAACAGCTAAAAACTGACATATGTGTATATATACATATGGAACAGTCAATTGTGTGTAACATAAATAAACACTAAATCATAGTCTCTCGTTGGGGCGTTTCTGAAAAGTACTGCTAAATGTAACTGTACAATTTTCTCTTTCAGACAATTCAAAAGTTCAAAGAAAACAGAAAGCCCAACACAAGAAGGGAAATAATAAAAACATACCTGAAAGAAGCTAAGCGCACAAACAACCTCTCCTAATTATTAAACAGTTGAGATGTTTTCACTAACAGGGCAGTCTACAGGGAAACTGAAAATAATTTCTTTCTCATCACTTTGAATAGGAAAACAAATGTAGCGTTAGTAGAACAGAGCAGTCAAAAAATAAACACCAATTTTCCATTTTCACTCTTTTTCTGGGTAAAACATGGGATTTCCAGAGCAGCTCTTAATGACCAGTTAGAGTAAAAGGAGGCTAAAAAGAAAACTTGAGCCTTGTGAACTCTTAACAGCTTGAGTAAAATTAATAGTAAATAATTTCAAACACACTTTCTCATATCAGAGGAAATATACATAGTGTAATCTCATTTGACTATACACATCACATCCAAAAATGATAATTGTGACAACAACAAAAAGATGGCCTTCTCTTTCTTCTTAATCCTAAACTAGTACTAAATTGCTTTGAACAACGGCACATCTGTTTCACTTCCTAATGTTAAGAAATACCAAAAGGAGGGTCATTGGGAAATGTTTTTTGTTTTTGTTTTTTTTTAATTTTTTTTACCTTATTTCTCACTCTTCTAAAGCTACATTGATCAGACCTCAGTGTGAATGGTGTATAAGATCTCTGGTTCTAGAGTCAGGTAGATCTGGCTTCAAATATTGACTCTGCTACTATGAGCTATGAGTTGTAGTGAGGATTAAGTGAGAAAATACAGTGAGAGCACTTAGCATAAGGCATGGGGGACTCACACACACACACACACACACACACACACACACACACAGTAGGGTATCCTCATTATTTCCTAACTGTGTTATTGCAAATGACTGGTTATAACAGATATAAAGAATTTTTCCAACTCAGTAGTTACACAGAAAACATGCTAACATGCCCCTTGTTGTTCCAATGTGCCATGCTTTTTTTTAAATAAAACTCCAAGAACATTTTCCTTTCTGTTACAAACAGTGCTTTTCTACTGCCCATCTAAGAAACTTTTTAAAAAGAGCAATTGGGCATAGGATGATAAGATCATATCTTTTCAATACACATTTTTATTTCTACAAGTAAAATGCATTCACAGACATTGTAAATGAAATGCTGTTCAACACTAAGAAAAAATTTCCCTGACTCAAATATTTATCATTCCGTGGTAGCAAATTAAATGAACTTGTGCTCTATTGTTGGCACAAAGGTTCAGAAAACAAATTCCCCGGCTTAGTATAAAACAGTCTACAACTCAGAATTTATTTATTTTAATATTTATTCATTTTTGAAAGACAGAGAGAAACAGAGCACAAGCAGGGGTGGGGCAGAGAAAGAGGGACACACAAAATCTGAAGCAGGCTCCAGGCTCTGAGCTGTCAGCACAGAGCCCGACGCTGGGGCTTGAACTCATGAACCATGAGAAAATAACCTGAGCTGAAGTCGGACGTTTAACTGACTGAGCCACCCAGGTGCCCCTACACTCCGGAATTTAAAACTGCCATATTTGTTTCTATGTAATTTTTCACATGATTCTTTGTTCATATGCAATGGTATAGTATCCCTTGTTCCCAATTTACTATAAAAGGAAAAAAACCTTTCCATGAAGCGATATAACATCCAATAAACTAATAGTAAATGTAATACATAAGGATTTCTGTGCTTAACAATTCATTTTTGCTTTGCTACCTAAATTAAACATCAGTTTTTTAAAAAAGACAGAAAGAAAAGAAATCCCATTCTATAATACTTATGGTTCTAAAAAAAATTTTTTTTCACAAACCTGACTACTGATTCTAAAAGAACAAATTAGTTTTGTAAGAGGCATTATTTTCTATTGAAAACACAACCATCAACTAGAAGAGATGAAGAGGTCTAGTGATGCAAAATCACAAGTAATATTACTGAAAAGCTTGGTAAATCAATACAATTTTTTACTGAAAACTGTTTTTAAGTGTTATGCTATATATTCTGACAAAAACTTCATTGGGAACCACAATACCAAAATTAAAATCAAGCAAATTCAAACTTCCTAAATGGGTTCCCTCTTTTATAAACAAAGCAGGCTAAGACACCCACAGAAGGTACACAAACTACTCTTGTACCTCATGTTCACTATGGTCTAAGATAATAGTCTATGTTACATGGCAAGATTATCAAAAAAAGGTGAGCCTGGGGTGACTTTTCTTGGCCCTGAAAGATCCAGTACCACCCATTCAACTTTCAATGGCTATTGAATTTTAACTAAACTCAATCCGGCATCTGCCCAAGTCACTAAATTAAAACTTCTACTAAGGTCATCAAACAAGTGAATACCCTGAACCACATTCAGTCTGTATCTTACTGGACATCTTAGCTACATGTGGCACTGTTCACCAAACCTGTCTTGGAAATATCTCTGCCATCTTGGATTCTTTAAAAATCTTCACCATGAGTTCCCTTTACACATTTCTCTCTCCATCCTTTCTGAAGGTCTTCTGTGGCTTTTCTTCTTCTACCCACCCCTACTATGCCATTTTTAATTAGCACATTTTATTCTTATATTAAACACTAATCTCTTAATGATCTCACTCACTTTCAGGATTTTAAATGGCACATATATGCCAATGCCACCCAAATAGTGGAGTGCTGGTAAACTGGCTGGGGCGGGGCGCGGTGGAGACAAAGCGAAGTGGAAGGAAAGATTGATTTGTATCATTTGCTAATTTCTGTGGTGGAAATACTCCCTCCATGGCTGATTTCAAGCTACCCATGTGATGGCACCGAAATGAAGTTGGGAAGAGATACCCATAATGGGCTCTGTGAACTAGGAAATGCCTGTTCTTGGTACACATGCTCCAACCCACATCTCTGCCAAACACCAACCCTGAGCATCAGTTTCCCACATCAAACCACTTCTCCCTGAATTTTCAGAGTTTCAACTTCTGCTTTCCTCTCTAAACCTCCTCTTCTCATTCTCTGTTATACCCAGCCTAGAAGTCAGACAATTATCTTTGATTCCTCCTTTTCATCATCCACAAACTCTTTTCCAGCTAGGACAGTCTTATCTCCATATAAATTAACGGAAGTTTCCTTTTTGTGTCTTATTACTATTTCACATGAAATAAATGGATATATTTACCGAAATCTGGAGAGTTTATGTGGTATGACACGCATTAAAATAGGAGTCATAGCGTATTTTAATATATATGAGTCTATTTTGGCATAAATAAATATGCAAAAAATGGGGGAGAAAGGAAAGCTCTTCCTAAGAGTAGAAAGCCAATAAATACATATACAAGGAATGACAGAAGAAGAAAATCGCCATTTAGCAACCATAGCAGTCGTAAGTGAATTGAGCAAGAAAATATTAGTGGATTCTAAAATCAGTGGGTAGAAGGAGATTTACAGTCTCAGGGTATATCCCCATAATCTATTTATTAATTACAAAAGGGAGGAAGGTAGATTCACAGTAGAGAAACACAGTACATACCATCTTAATCTTATTTATTTATTTATTTGTTCATTTATTTATTTATTTATTTTGGCACAGTGCAAGTGGGGGAGGGGCAGAGAAAGAGGGACAGAGGATTTGAAGCCCACTCTGCGCTGACAGCAGTAAGCTTGATGTGGGGCTCAAACTTACAATGAGATGATAACCTGAGCCGAAGTTGGACACTCAACCAACTGAGCCACCCAGCTGCCCCCGTACCATCTTAATTAAATGATCCAAGGTAACATGATACCCGTAACGGGACAAATTGACACCGTGTGTCTCTTGGTATACTGCAATGAGAATACAACATCATTTCTGTTGTATTCCTGACAAAAATACATGATCTAAATCTAATTATGAGAAAGTATCAGACCCAAACTGAGGAACACTTTGCAGAGTACGCGGCCCTGTACTTACAAAATGCCTCAATGTCAAGGAGAGAGAGAAGGAATGATGAATTGTTCCAGATGAAGGGAGGGGTAAAAGACATGACAAGTGAATATAACACATGATCCGGATTCCTTTTGCTGTAAAACATATTATTAGGATGATTGATAAAAATCAAATTAGGTCTGTAGGTCAGAAAATAGTATTGTTGCAACATTAACTTGCTGACTGTGATAACTGTTCTGTAGTTATGGAAGAGAATGCATATTGGTCAACTAGAGACGCCATGACAAATATTGAAGATTGGGTGTCTTAAACAACAAAAATTTATTTGCTCACAGTTCTGGAGGCGTCACATCCACGTCCAGGTCCAGCAGGGTTAGTGTCTGGTGAGACCTCCCTTCCTGGCCGCAGACAGCTGCCCTCTCACTTGACTTAGTTTTCCTAGGTCCTCACTGTCTCCTGGCTTAACGGCTATCTTTGGAAATCAGTCCGTCCCATAAAACAATTTGCTGGAGTCATGAGGCAAACTGACTCATCTCCTAGCCTCTTAAGAGAAATTCTTTTCTTTTGGTAATAGGTGGTAAAAGGGCTTGGTACTAAATTCCAGGGAAGAGAGTAATGCACTCAGAGGAAAACAATGACTGTAATCAGCACATCCTTTGTTTTAAATGCACTGCTTTCTTATGAGACAAGATGGAAGGTAAGGTCTTTGCATCTCAAAACAGGCTAAACCAAGCACCAGGCAATATAGGAGATAGGAAACTCAATTTATTTAAATCGCAATTACTAAAGCATATTGCTTTTGCATCTTATATATGAAGTGTGACAATAAAGTAATGAAATCACTTTTTTATTTGGTTCATAAACTGGCACTGATGGAAATCCCAAAATAAGATTGAGGAATTGTAAAATGGATGGAATAAGTTTATAGCCGAGATCATTCATTTCAAAGTATATAACCCTCATTGAAATACGTAAGCTCTGATCTATTTATTAAAACTATGTCATAGTACTTGATCTTCACAGCTCATATATACACATATATAAATTTGGTGATAAACAGAACTAAACTCTGAAGCGTATGTGTGTTTTCCTATTCTTTGAATTAAAAAAAAAAAGTCTTTCAAATTTGAATATACATTTTATTTTACTACATTTTAGAAAAATCTTTATGTCAACCCTTGAGACCAGGATAAAATAACTGGCTTAAGATAAAAACTGTTTTTGGGGGTGCCTGGCTGGTTCAGTCAGTGGAACATGCAACTTTTGATCTGGGGATTGTGAATTTGAGCCCCACGATGGGTGTAGAGATTACTATAAAAATAAAGAAAATAAAAATTTAAAAACCGTTACGGATTCTTTACCACCATGACCATCACCTGAAGTCAAAACTGAGGAAACAATTCTCAGTCATTCAGGTATTCACATTCACGGGGGAAATATCTCAGAAAGTTTTGTATGATGATTATGTGTTAAGTTATATGTTAACAACTCATGAGCCCAAAAGTAAAAAACAAAAAACCCTACTCCCCCAAAATGGTGTCCCAAGGACTATGATGAAGAAGGCAGAGGTTAAAAAAAAAAAAAAAAAAAAAGCAAGGGCTCCTGCGTAGCTTTGTCAGTCAAACTTCAGACTTCAGCTCAGGTCATGATTTCACGGTTCATGAGTTCAAGCCCCACGTCAGGCTCTGTGCTGACAGCTCAGAGCCTGGAACCTGCTTCAGATTCCGTGTCTTCCTTTCTCTCCCTTTACACATTTAATAAACATTTTAATTTTTAATGTTTATTTATTTTTGAGAGAGAGAGAGCACGCGCGCACACAAGCGGGGTTGGGGCAGATAGAGAGGGAGACACAGATTCCAAAGCAGGCTCCAGACTCTGAGCTGGGGCAGAGCCTGATGTGGGGCTTGAACTCATGTACCGTGAGATTATGACCTGAGCTGAAGTCGGATGCTTAACCGACTGAGCCACCCAGGCATCCCTAAAAAAATTTTTTAAAGGCAGAGTCAGAGAAGAGCAAAAGTGAGTGTACTGCACATAAAAAAGTTTGTTAATAGGAAGAAAGAACATGAAAATTTGAGATTATCCAGACTCAATGCTATGAGGCTCAGATGGACACCAGTGGCCACAAAGGCCTGATGCTGTGTCCAGAAGGTAGCTGACTGATCACTAAAGGAAAGGCCATAACAGAAGACCTTAATAAATCAAAGAAAGAATCTATGAGTAGATGAAAATGTGCTCTTTCTGCAGAGACTAGACAAGTGTAATGGATAATAACTCAAAAATATTTTCAGTTCATGAGCACATTTTGATCTAAATTAATGATCTCAGTATACATTGCCATTTCTCTGGATGGAGAATGTTCAAATTGTTACCAATGTTCTTAATGTACTCATGTCGTTTTTATCTTCACTGATATCATTATGATATGATTTGACTCTCCAAGCAACACAATTTTTCTTTTTAATAAGCTCTTCCTTCTCCTCTCTTTCCCATAATCATGCATCGTTCTACTTCATTCTCATAACCTTCCCTCACCATCTTCTTTATTTCATTTTTGTCCTCAATTCTTCTTACAACCTTTTGCTCTTCTTATTGTGTGTTCTATGTACTTCTTGATTTTTAAAAAATGTGTGACTGAGTCTTGAAGACCAAAGATAGGACTTAAGAGCCAGAGTCTACTTGAATGGCCTCAAAGGACACGCTCAACATCACTAGTCATTAGTCAAAATGAAGTACCACTCGGCACCCACTAGGATGGCTATCATCCAAAAGACAGCCAATAAGAAATATTGGTGACGATGTAGAATAATTGGAAGCTTCACACATTACTGGTGGGAAATGTGTACCAGCACTGTCAGTTTGGAACACAGCTTTGCAAAAATGACAACATGACACTTATTGTATAACCCAGCAATTTCTCTCCTAAGTATTTACCCACTCTTCCAAAAACTAAAAACGTATGTCCATACAAATATTTGTTTGCAATGTACATAGCAGGATTATAAAACCATCCAAATGTCCACTGATTGGTGAGTACATAAACAAAATGAAAACATTTATAAATACTATTTGGCAAAAAAAAAAAATGATCTATGTTATAACATAGATAAACCTCACAAACCTTCTAAGTTACAGAAATTCAATACAAAAGAATATTTTATTACCAGATTTGCATGCAATGTCTAGAAAGGGCAAATCTATGAAGACAGAAAGCAGATAAGTAGTTGTCTGAGACTGGGGTTGGGGGTAAGAATTGATTGCAAATAATCATGACGGGTCTTTGGGGTGGTGGGAATGTTCTAAAAGTGGATTGTAATAATGTTTGTACAATTCTGTGCAATTATTAAAAAGTATTACGTTGTACACTTAAAATGGATAAATTTTACAGTATATGAATTATGCCTCAATAAAGCTTTAAAATACTCTATATCATTTTTATATAGTAGTGATAAATATCAGCATGACAAGTATCTATTCAGTGGACTCCACTATAAAATTAGAGATATATTTTCATGAAAGAAAAATCTGACAGCCTGGGTTGACAAAGGTGTTAAAATGCCCAGGCAGATTCATAGCATGTTGGATGTTATACTTTATTTCCCTTAGTGTTTAAAGAAAAGACTGAAAAGTCCCCTTCATGTAGTATACTCCAGCTTAAAAATGTATCAAATTCAAGCCGTTATACTATTGATTACATCCTTTTAATATTATTAACAAGTGTATTAAAAATAGCTTAATTTACAAAAATGCTTTCATTCATAAGCCAAGCAGAGCCTGCAGCTGACCTAACTTGGGCATCTTTTCAGAAAACCATTGGTATTCTTTCC
This sequence comes from Acinonyx jubatus, assembly GCF_027475565.1. Lineage (NCBI taxonomy): Eukaryota > Metazoa > Chordata > Mammalia > Carnivora > Felidae > Acinonyx > Acinonyx jubatus. The sequence continues at coordinate 61,430,386 of NC_069387.1, forward strand.
ATGTTCCCATTATTCATTTATGTCTGTATACTTTGTAATAAATCTTTTCACACAGCACTATAAAGGTCCGTCCCATACCTGACCCACTACACTGTGTAAGCCTCTGGTAGGCAGAAACGATTTCTTCCAAGACTTGCATCACAACTAACATATAATGGCTGCTCAAGGAATTGGTTGAATCCCACATGTATTAGTGTCCTGTGACTGCCATAACAAAGTACCACAAACCTGCCGGTTCAATACCACGGAAATCCGTTTTCTTACTTTTCTGGAGGCCAGAAATGAAGGCGTTGGCAGGGCCACACTCCCTCTGGAGGTTCTTGGGGAGAATGGGATTGATTACAGGCTAATGGGAAAATAGGAAGTAACCTTTTCCATGACCAAAATAAATATAATTCACTAAAACATGGGCCAGCTGCATATTCTTCCTCCGTGCTTTCCGATTTTTTCCAAATTTTCCTTTTGATTAAAAGCAGTTATTTCCTATGGTTCCTATAACTTCCACTAGTGTTTTTTCCAAAGGAGGTGTACTTAAATATATCTTAGACTAGAATAATATATTTTATCTAACTATGAAGCAATACAAAAACAAATTTTGCTCTTTATCTTGACATTTTATCATAGCCTCAGTTTCAGAGTCATCTCTATCTTTTGTCTATGTATCCGTTTATTTAGGGAAAAGATGTGACCAGTCACACACACGTCTAGATCTGAGACACTGCAGTTTATGTAAGTATGGAATTCTACTGGTTTCACCGGGAAGAAGGGAGGGAATAAAAAAGTAATGTATTATTAAATATTTTAAAAATGAGAATAAGTGAAGATGGCCATCAGCTTTTTAAAACTCACTTCTGGATGTGACTAAAACTAAAAAACCCCAATGTCTCCACCTGTGAACTAGACTCCTAAAAAACACTGTAATACACTTCTACACTCTGTCATCTGAACTTTCAAAGATTTGAGTTACTCTTTAATTTCCTAGATATGTCCCAAGAATGCATGAAGTATACATGTTAACAAACTTCTGTATGTTTTTCTCTTGTGAATCTATCTTTTGTTTAGGGGACTCAGCCAAGAACTCAAAGTAGAAGGAAAATTTTTTTCCTCCCCTACTGCTGCATGAACAAAACTCTAGTCCCTGAGAAACCAAAGTACAAGTTCTTCTCCTGGAGCAGAATTCAACTCTGAGCATTTCACTTTCTTAGAGAGGTTGATTAATTATAGCCTATCTAAGAAAGAACAATCATAATAACAAGAAATAAACAATGGTGTATGAAGAGAAGCTAAAGAATATAAAGGTGTTTATCCTGGAGAATAAGAAAATGTTGCCTGCAAATATCTGCAGGATGCCAGTGGAGGAAGAGTCAGACAAGTCTTCCTCACTCTAGAGGAATGGGCAGCCTCAGCAAGTCTTGAGCACAGGGTTACTCAGAGGTCAGAGTAGAGGCCAAACACAGATAGCAACCCTAAACTGCAGAGGGTGCTGTGGGAGGGGTCGACTCTATTACCACCAAGTTCTCTTCAAATCCTGAGAGTCTAGTCCATCCACTGGTCAGGCTAAAAGAACTCCTCTCTGGTCACTCAGTGCTAGGTCTAGTCTGCTCTAGAGAACCCTTAGGAGGTGCTTACAGATTGATCCTGGAGAATCACATCTTCTATATCCTACCTTACTGAAGCTTTCTTTTTTAAAAAAAAATTTTTTTAACACTTACTCATTTTTGAAAGAGAGAGAGAGAGCGCAAACGGGGGAGAGCCAGCGAGAGAGGGAGACACAGAATCTGAAGCAGGCTCCAGGCTCCGAGCTATCAGCACAGAGCCCGACATGGGGCTCGAACTCATGGACCGAGAGATCATGACCTGAGCCGAAGTTGGCCGCCCAACCGACTGAGTCATCCAGGCGCCCTTTACTGAAGCTTTCTAATCCCCAATAAATGTCTGCTTTGGAAAAAAAAAAAAAGTACCATAGAAGCTATGAAAAGCCATATAAAGGAAACTGTAATTCTCATTATAATTTATCTCTTATCCCATCACTGATTCTACCAGGGCCACAGGATGTATTTCCTTCAGTTCTCCCTGTGCTTCCCAGAAATAAAATCAATCTACTAAAGAGGTTAACTCAAAGGAAGCCCAGAATTTTATCATAATGCACACTGTCAGTATATGGTGCCTAAAAAACAATGCCTCCAGCCTTCAGAGAAAGATGCAATGAGGTACAGAGGGAGAGCTTCATGGAAAGGTGAAATCTGACCTGGGCTGTGTAGGAAAAGAAAGGTTTAGAAAGGGAGAAAGGTATCCATTTCCTAAAGGGCAAGAGCTTGAACAGCCAGGAACATTAAAGGCAGAGACAAGAGCAAAAATAATCCTGCTATTTTCTGTTATGTTGAAACATAAAGGAATTGCATTTCAGAACCATGCCCAACCACTGCACACCTATTTTATCTGTGTTTTAAAGTAATGAAAAGTAGATCTTGGCTTCTGAATGAGCCACAATGCTAATGAGGTGGCACCATTAGCACAAGATTTAGTCTGAAGTAATTACTTCTAGCTATATTTTGGCTTCCTCATTGAAACGTAGGATGTAAAGAGGTGATTCTAGAAGTACTTTTAACAGGGTTTGGAGTGGATGCTGTCATGTGGAACATTGGCTCCAAGAATCTTAAACCACTTGGGAACAGGCATCCATAAAAATAATTTCATTTCCTAGTGTATGGCCAGAACCAGTTCCCTGGAGTTTACTGTTACTTCTGTTGATGACATTCTACATAGGTATTTTTGGTAAACTTTAGTTTTTGTGCTGAGATTTCTCTTTCTATGGCACCATTTTGTTAATGATAACACGTGTGTACGTTTGTGTCCCCAGAATCAGCTGGCAGAAAGAGAGGAACAGTGGACAGAACTGAACACAGCCAGTGAAAAAATATCTTACATTGTATGTGGAAAACATGGGAGTTAGCGTGATAGCAGGAGAAGGCAACGGTATTCAAACTCTCGAGAAGAGAAGTGGTTCAGCCTGGAGGCTTTGGATCCTCTGGGGAAGATGAGCTCCCCACAGAATCATTCTTTGTTTTCTGGATATTAAGAAGTGACTTATGTTGAGATATGTTGAGAATGGTCTTGGTTTTAGAACCATTCTTCAGGACCCTCCTTGGGTACAGCCCACCCAAACCCCTGCAGAAGGTATAGTGATGCTCCTTCTTGAACCACTTCTACCATTTTGGTCCTCATAACGTCCCTGAATCATGGGTGTAGCTTAGCTGTCATATATTATTCATTTCCTTTGAGAATAGGGCTTGCTTGGCTACCACGTGCAATTTCTTTCAGAATAATGAGCGTGTGTGCATGTGCGCACATGCGCGCGCGCGCGCACGCACACACGCACACACACACACTCAGCATCTCCTTCTCCTCTGCTCTCCAGCCCTCAGGCATCCTGTGCTATAAAGGCTGGGGTTCAGAGGGCTAAGCACTCAAATTACTCCCAGCACTTCCCTTTCTCCTTTTTTGAACACTGCTTCCCCAACACAAATTGCAAGGAGCCACTAGCCCTTCTTCTCCCAAGCCCTGATTTTAAGAGAGGAGATGGAACACAGCACTGCAACCAGGAGACAGCTGCAGGCTCTGACGTTACCCCTGGGCTGGCCTCTGCACCATGTGGCTGTCCCCGCCTTTCTTGTGGATCCTGTTCTTCAATGTGCCCTGAAGCGTTCGCTCTGCAATTCTCCCATCCCCCAGGTCCATCCCTAGTCTCACCTCCACAGATAAACCTTCCTGTCTGCTGATCACCCTCCTCCCTATTTTTAATCTCCCCTAGCACTTAGAAACGCAGGTTTTAGGTAGGGCCCTCCCTCCTCCTCTACTGCATTACAAGCTCTTTGAGACTGAGGATCACACAGTATTTTTTGTTTCTATCTCCATAGCACACAAAACTAGGTCAAACACTCAAAGAGCTGGACATTAGTTATTCCCAACAGATACGAAATTAACTCCTGTTAAGACACTGGGCACTCTGAGGAGACACACAAATGTCTTCATTCAGCAAATATTGTCCCAGATCCTTCTGTCAGGCAGTGTGCTCTGCACTGTGGGACACATCAGAGAGGAAAAACGACACAGGCCCTCACCTCCTGTGACTTTCAGTCGCCTGAGAGAGACACCACACACATATATAATCACAAAGTGTGATAGTGGTTAAAATGGAAAGCCCTAGGATGGCATAATGACTGTAAAATGAGGTGACATCATTTCCTCTGAGTGGACAAGGCTTAACACAGTGTCTGCACATCAAGAACTTGAAGGATAAATGAGTGAATGAATGAATATAGCTAAGGAGTGAGAAATTAAGGTGAAGAAAGCTACCAAAAACTTAATGCACTTTATTTACTGAGTAAATGCATATGTGAAAGGCACCGAGAAAATCTAGTTATAATTAAGAAACTCAAATTACAGGAACAAACAATTTGGTTGGAAGCCATTTCAGGGATCACTCAAAGCCACCAAAAGCAACTCCTAATCACAGAGCCCCTCTGAAAATCTGAAAACATACCAACATTACACACAGTTGCAAGGGGGCTCTCTATATCCCATGGACCCCAGGACAAGGACTGCATGGTAGTCTACTCATAATATCCACCAAAGACAGGACTCCATTGCACATTTCCAAACATAGCTCCAGTACACCCACGCTGGTAGGTAGCTAGGAAAACTTGGGTTTGTGCCATACATTCTAAAGACACGATATTTTCCATGTTAGAAACACACACAAGCCCAAACATAAATCTAGAATCCATTTAAAAGAGCTTTAGTGCAATGCCTGGCATCGGAAGAAAGAAAACAATGTAGGCAAGAGAGTAAAAAGGGGAAAAAAAAAGAAAGGATAACATATTTCCCCATTAGATACAGATAAGAACAATACATTTCCATGTTCTACTTTTTAAAATCCGCATCCATTCAAAAGAAACTTTGTGAATGAAAAATGCCACAGATTTTCAAAAGAAAGAACTGGAAAAGAAAATCATAAAAAGGCTCCACACTTCCCTGAGCCTTCCTAACCTTTCTCTGCCTGTCTTTCCTTTATAGAAATTAAATGCCAGACAGCAATGGAGCCAGTCACAACTGCACAACGCTTTTCCAGATACACATGCACCTTCCAAAACGTGTTTAAAATTTTTACAATGCCTTTCTATTTACATGTTTTTTAAATGTTTTTGGTATTTTAAGTCTTCTTTACTAGAAACTAGCCTGCGAGATAGGTTTCTTGAGGTTGCTGCAGTAGCTAATGAGAGAGAGAAGAGAAAGCACACTGGAAAGCCTGAAGTGCTCTACCATTGCAGAATCTGTCTCCCTGTCATTACAGAGAAGAAAATGCAGCCGGGAGACAGTCTCCGACATGAGGGCAAAGCACCTTGAAATACCGGTAAGAGAAGAATTGACAGCGAGCATATCATAATGTATAAATTTGTCCCATCATTATGTTGTACACCTGAAACTAATAACACTGTGTGTCAGTTACACTCAGAAGAAGAGCTAGGAAGGGATGTAGGCAGCCCAGGAGGGGCCGTCCCGAAGTAATGTGTCCCTCTCTCCAGCTCTTCTCAAACAAACAACATTTGGAGACTATCACTGTTTTTCTCATTTGTTTCTTCCATTTCTACCGAACAACCCTCTTTAATCAAGCAGCTGCCATGCTGCTAACTGGCTTCCCGTCTGAGCTACTCCAAACACAGCCTGCACCGCCTTGCCCGGGTCTGCAGAAAGTCTTTAGAGCTGTTAGGACACAGCGGATCCCTTGTAAGTCATTTGGCCGCTCATGCTCCCCCTGCATGCCAATTAGTCTGCGGGCTGCTCTTCCTCTGCATCCACTGGAACCACACTCCTGTTTCAGGGATGTCTCAGGAATGAGATGATGCTGATGCCCACTGTGTGCCATCCACCTGGACCTCACCTGTCCTTGGCCAAACCTTCCCGAACCCTTAGAAGACAATATTTAGAAAAGGACATGTAAAAGTTAAGTATTTTTCAAGGTAAGAAGGGAAAGCATGGACACAGGAATTAGTTTTATATGATGATTTGGAAAGGAAGAATATAAAGGATTATTAACATGAAATGGGTCTCTATGAGTAAAACATGCGCATTTAGCATTGGGCTTTCCTTTCCCCTCAAACACACCAATACTATCAATATTACCCACTGTGTTCTAATATCAAAACTTAAGGACATTGAACTAGGTCATTGGTGTCACTGGCTTAACTCGAGCTGTAAACTACAAGAGGCAGGGCACTCCTGGCATTGCCATAATGAAGTGAAAAGGACTGAACGGTGGGAGTAGATGAGGGAGATCTGAATACAGGGATTTGGGAGCGGGAGGCAGGAACGGAGCTGCTGGAATTCTGCACGAGCTCTGGCAAAGTGATCTCAGGGCCACTGTACAAAGCAGCCCTGTTTCGGCCAGCTCGGTCTGAAAGGCTTTTCACAAGAGGTCACTACTGTCCACCATGTCATGGACTTCCCCTCCAACAAACCCTATGTAACAGAGAACCCCCCTCAATTAACCAACCTGCTCATTTCAGACTGTTCATCCTACATCAGATGGAACCAACACCAACACCACTGAGGGATGTGGAAGCCGCTTTTATGTGAAGAATCTCATTACAGCACTAAGGTATTCAGACAGGTTAACACCGCAAGAGAAGTTTAACTCCCAACATGTGCTGTCTTTGTAAGCTATCACCTTTTCCCAAGCTATCACCTCCTTTTTATTAAAGTAACAACTATCAAACAATGTTCTTGCCTAAAGATTCCTTTCATTAAAAAGTTACTGAAGAGCCTAGGTGGCTCAGTCGGTTAAGCATCCGACTTCAGCTCAGGCCATGATCTGGCGGTCTGTGAGTTCGAGCCCTGCATCAGGCTTTGTGTTGACAGCTCAGAGCCTGGAGCCTGCTTCAAATTCTGTGCCTCCCTCTCTTTCTGCCCCTCCCCCTCTCCTGCTCACGCTCTGCCTCTCTCTCTCTCTCTCTCTCTCTCTCAAGAATAAACACTAAAAAAAATTGTTTTTAATTACTGAAGAAACCAAAGCATTTTATGTGTGTTATATCTGAGAGAAGAGAAACAAAGACTTAATTTTTAATTCACTATATCAGTAATAAATCCATTACCTATTAAAATATTTTATCTTTAGAAATCTACATTTTATGAAACAAAAAAAAAGTAAAAAGGAGTCGAATTTTAAAAAAATATTTTTGCAAATCTCTTTAAATATCTGACTCAATAGAAGAGAATAGAAACTAAATTCTTGTATTTCCTTCCACATTCAACGTTACTACATGCTGTTTTGGTAAAAATTTGGTAAAAGAAAATCTGTACTTGCTCAGATGTAGATGGGAAAAGGGGAAGTATTTTTAAAAGCTTTTAAGGTAATTATGGATATCCTTCTTTGATACTACATTACTCAACAAGTGGTAGTTTCTTAAACCTTAGCTGTAACATGGAATCCACTAGTCTATTTTGAACTTTGAATAAAGCTTTTACCCACTGTGAAGGTTAATTTCATGTAGCAACTTGGCTAGGCTCTGGTGTCCGGTTTATTTGGTCAAACACCAGTCTAAATGTTGCTGTGAGGGTGTTTTGTAGGTGTGGTAAATATTTAAATCAGCAGACACTGAGTAAAGAAGATTATCCTCCATGACGTGTGGGCCTCATCCCATCGGTCAAAGGCCTTAAGAGAAAGACTGAAGTCTCCAAAGAAAAAGGGAATTCTGCTTCCAGACTGCAACACGGAAATTCTTCCTGGGTTTCTAGCCTTTGTACTCAGAACAACAGCATCAACCTTTCCTTAATTGTCAGCTTCTCAGGCTGCACTGCAGATTTCAGACTAGTCAGCCCTCACAGCTGCATGAAGCACTCCCTTAAAATTCATCTTTCTACCTCACCCTCTCCCCACCCCTCTCTCTCTCTATATCCTGTTTGTTCAGGTCTCTGGAGAACCCGGACTATCACATCCATGCATGATTTTGTAAAATCATGCATTAATCACTTGGAAAATATTAGGTCGCTGAATTACACAAATATTCAAAATGTTTACAAATTTCATGATATACTATTTTGAAAATTCCTTTTGTTAATATCACTACCAATCTCATCAAAAGTCTTTTGGTATGAAAAGTTTGACAAGCTCACAATGGCAGTTAAAAGTTTTCCAAAATTCTAATTTCTGCTGGAAAACTTGGATTTTAGCATTAGTAATAAATACCACTGGTTGTTTTCCTTGTAGTACTGGGCTCATTGCTCACTTGGGGAAAAAAAAAATGCCTATTAAACACCCAAGTCCGAATAACCATAGTTTTTCAATAAATGTTTCTACTAAAAATGATGTTTCATAAAAAAAGAAAAAAAAGTGGCCAGTAAAGCTCACCATTCAACCGTACAAATAGTTCTTCTCAAGACATCGCTCTCCAGTGTGCAGTAGAATTGTTTTGTGCACAATACCAATTTCATCATGTGAACATATATCATATGAGTATACATGAAAAAGAGATATACTCAACTGCCGGGTTGAGTATAATTTTTACTGCTTCATCAAGGACATTCTTAAATGAAACGGGAATTTTTTTTTTAACTTCAAGTGTGCAGCAATATATACAATGACCACTAGCATAGTTTAGTGTCCCTGGATTTGTGATAAGGGGCCAATTATTTTATTCACCACTGTCTGCACTGTCAGTGTGCATATCAACACAGTAAAAAAGCCACAGGATGTCTTTGTATGATTATGGCAATAATTTTGGCCTCACAGACCCCCTAAAAGGGTCTGGAGCCTCCCGTGGCTCTGGAGAACAGCTGAAGAAGCACAGAACTGACCTGCTCTCTCCCACACTCACATACCAACAAAGTCCAGAAGAGAAAACTCAGGCTGGCGGACACTGGGCATGATGTGTTCCTGGTTCATACTGCCCAGAGGAAAGGGATGGCCCCAAGAGCCACGATCTTCAACTGGGGTACATGCAACCAGGGCGCACAAAGACCTTCCAGAACCGATTTGCTTTAGGAGTACAGTCTAGATCGCCACTTGTAGTTTTCGGTTTCCACCTTCTCTTTCATACCAGTCCTGACTCCCTCTCCGTAAAAGAAATGGTATCTCTTACCCATCCTGTTTTGTAGTAGTGCACGGTCTGGATGGTAAATCCTCTCGGGCCACCCAACAAAGGTGTAGCTAGAAATGTTGGTACTGGTGTTACAAAGAAATGACTACAAAGGCTGGAGGAAAATCATTTCGCAAGTGAGATGGTTTCCAATTGAATGCTTTCAACAAAGCTGAAGCTGGAGCTAAAGGCCTTATGCACTGAAAGATCATTTAAAATGGTATCTGATGAAAGATCAGTAAGTGATTTTTTGGCACATCATCCAAAAGCAGTTAAAGAATTGAGAAGTTTTGTTATAAAAAGACCCCTTTCATTCTCTTCTACTCAATTGTACAAAAACTTTTCTTCTTCTAAGCATATATATAAATGAAAAATTGAGAGAGCTGTGATGTTGAACTCATATTCAGGCCATCAATAAACAATATTCATAATTTAATAAGAAAATTAACTATCCAAATATTTAAAAGATACCTCCATCTCATTAAAATGCATTTCTAATAACAGTTTACTTTTCATTTTTAGTAAGTATGAACAGAATACTCAAGCAAACGATTATGTAGTATTTATTATGGGCTAGAAATGATCCTAAGCACTTTACATCTATTAATGCTCTTAACCTTCATAACATTCATGTTAGGTGAATATTATTCTTAATGCCCATTTTACAGATAAGGCAAGTGAAGCCAGAGAGCACCAAGAGTTAGAATTTGAATCCAAGACTTTTGGGCTTGAGTGTGTGCATCTCCAATACATTATTTCAAATAAATACTATTTTGATATTTGTGAATTAATAATGATTACATTCATAACTAATCCAGAAAAAATTTTAATACTTAAATCCTAAGGGCACTGAGATTTAAAAATCATATTAATTTGTGGATTTTTTGTGCAAATACGATAGGGAGATTAAAAAAAAAACCATAAAGCTATATTACATGACAATGAGATTCCATAACCCAAAAGTAATGGAAATAGGAGTTCAAAGTGGAAAAGAATAATGTAAAATTCCAAGTGATAAAAGAGAAGCTTAATGATGTATTTAAAAAATGTATTACAGTAAGTAACAAAGTACTTTAGTATTTGTATTCCATTGGACATATTTAAAGCAGATATAACAATTTTATGTTAAGTTTTCAACATATATAATACATGAGAAATTATAGTCTTTGTAAGTACTGAAAACTTACCATGAACAATTTTTAAAAATTTTTAAATGTTTATTTATTTTTGAGAGAGAGAGAGAGAGAGACAAAGCATGAGCAGGGGAGGGGCAAAAAGAGGGAGACACAGAATTGGAAGCAGGCCCCAGGATCTGAGCTGTCAGCACAGAGCCCGATGCAGGGTTTGAACTCAAGAACTGTGAGATCATGACCTGAGCTGAAGTCAGACACTCAACCGACTGAGCCACCCAGGCACCCCTACCATGAACAATTTTAGATGCTAACCTAAATGTAGAGGGAATCCATGGTTTTTAAAAATTAATTTAGAGGGTATGTGGTACAAAATGTTTAAAGACTATTGTCCTACAGAGGGAAAAGTTTCAAGCACCAACTCCTTGGCCTAAAGAATTTTCTTAGAATGGCTTGACATCTACCAGGTCTGAAATGAATGGGGCCAGTGGAACTCACCTGGAATGGCTCAGCCTTAGTTTAACAACCCTGTCAGTCTTCGTTTACCAATGTTCATTCCACGGAAATGTATCTTTCCTCCAGATTTACTAAGAGGAACAGCTTTATTTATGTACAAAGCTTAACAGAGCTGTGTTCCTGAACAAAAACAAAATAAATTTAACAATTTCTAAGGGTCTGAAGAGAGTTTAACAATTAAATTCTTTTGTTTAAATGTTTTCTATTAGATACGAAGAAGTACTATCCTGTAACACTCACATGCAACTTGATCGTAATCATTTAGTAATTATTACGAGATTTTTAAAGTTTTGTCATGTTGGGATTTATAATTCCTTCCATAAATGGAAGGATGTGCACTTCATTATAAACTAATGGCCCAATAATTACTATTCTATAACACAATGCAGATCACTTGCAATACATTAAACCACTCAAATACACTCTTCCCAGTTACCACACAGGTTCTAAGTAAAAACGTCAGAACAAGTATAGGAAGGTCCTGTTTCTAACAATGATGGAGGATCTTGTATTAGACCAACCCTCCCACAAAAGCAATGTTAAACTTGCACAAAATATCAAAAATAACTACCAAAAGCACTGGAAAGTGATCAAAAGCAGGCAGAAATGAGAGGGGAAACTCTGAAGAAGGGATCAGCCCCATTTGTCATGTTTTATGTTTTTTCCTGTTTTTTTATGGCTCTTCCTCTGAGAGGAGGGCAAAGTCTTCTCCACTCTGTAGGGCAGCTAACCCTCAGCAAAATTCCTAGTCCTACTGGCTTGGAGAGTTGAAAGGCAGAGCCCAGGACAACCATAGTAGCGGGAGAGCGAGGGAGAACCCCATAAAAAAGAGAGCCGTGGAGGGCTGTCCCATGAGATTGGAACAGAGATTTCAGCCACCCCATTCTGGGAGAGGGAATTTAAAAGTCTAAGTTTAGCCAAGTTAACTGCCCACTAAAATGAAAAATCAACACTCTTCAGAACAATAAAGAATTTTGAATCTCTATAACATATCATTAACAATATCCAGGAAATCATCCAAATCACTAGACATATGAAGAACAGGAAAATGCGACCCAAGTCCAAAACACAAAACAATCTATGGACACCCAGGTGTTATTAGGAGACAAGAATTTTAAGCAGTTATTAAGACTATGCTAAGAAAATATGCTCCTAGTGAGTGAATAAATAGGGAGTCTCAGCATAAAATAAAAATCATATTTAAAAGTACTAAATGGGGGGTGGGGGGGTGGGCAGCACCTAGCTGGCTCAGTCAGTGGAGTGTGCAACTCTTGATCTCAGGGTTGTGGGGTCGAGCCCCATGTTTGGTGTAGAGATTACTTAAAAAATAAAAATCTTAATAAAAATAAAATATAAATGAAAGTACTAAATGGAAATTCTACAACTAAAAAATATGTCTAAAATAAAAATTCACTGAATGAGCTTAACAGCATATTGGAGAAAGTCAGTAAACTTGGAAGACAGCTTAAAAGAATTGATCTAATATGAAGAAACAACAGTAAAGAATGAACAGTATCTCAATGACAATATGGGACAACATCAAACATTCTAACACACATGTAATTGAAGTCCCAAAGGGAGAAGAGAGAGAAAAGAACAGAAAAAAATATTTAAAGAAATAATGACCAAAATATTCCCCAAGTTTGTGAAAGGCATAAATTTACAGTTCAAAAAACTGCGTAAACCTGATACAATATAAATGCAAACAAACAAAAAAACAAAAAACAAAACACCACCACATCTGAAGAGCAAATTAAACACAAAGGAATAATAATATAATATCTAATGACTTGTTATTGAACACAAAGGAAAATATAAGGCAGCAGATTATCATCATTAAAATGCTGAAACAGGCACCTGGGTGGCTCAGCTGGTTGAACCTCTGACTCTCGATTTCAGCTCAAGTCATGATCTCGTGGCTTTTGAGACTGAGCCCCACATCGGGCTCTGCATTGACAGTGAGGTGCCTGCTTGGGATTCTCTCTCTCTCTCTCTCTCTCTCTCTCTCTCTCTCTCTCTCCCCCTCCCCCCTTCTGCCCTCTCTCCTCTCTCTCTCTCGTACACACAAAATAAATAAACATTTAAAAAACAGAATAAAATGCTGAAACAAAACAAGTAGGGCCAATCATTTTAAAAGAACTAATAAGTCTAAGAAACGGAGTATGACCAAATTTGATGAAGACATAAATCTCCTTCCCACAACCCAGTAACATGTTAACAGTAGTCAACTTCTATCAAGGGAAATGGGCAAAACAGTGCTGGCAAGAAGACTCATTTTTCACTGAATGCCCTTCTATCTCTCTCATATTGACTTCCAAATACATTCAGCTATTCCTGATATTTTTATTTTTATTTTTTTAATGTTTACTTATTTTTGAGATGTTGAGAGACAGAGGGCGAGCAGGGAAGGGGCAGAGAGAGAGGGAGGCACAAAATCCAAAGCAGGCTCCAGGCTCTGAGCTGTCAGCACAGAGCCCGACATGGGGCTCCAAATCACGAACTGTGAGATCATGACCTGAGCTGAAGTTGGTCGCTTAACCTACTGAGCCACCCAGGCACCCCCAAAATATTTTTAAATAAAAAATTTGTATCTTCTCTTATATTTAGTTATGTTCCTTATTAATTTGCTATTTCATTCTCACCGATATGTTCAAAAGTTATTAAAACAAACATTCATAAATCTAGAAGAAATAAAAATGAGCACCTAAGAAAGAAGTAAATGAAGTCAGTAAAACTGAGGAGAAAAAAATAATATGAGAAAAAAATAAGACTGAGCTTCAGGATAGGAAGGACCATGATTCCATTTGTTAAAAAAACTATGTTCCTTATGAATATTCTTTTTCATTCATAACAAAATGGCTCAAAATTAAAATATGCTTAATAAATCTAGAAGGAATGGAAAGAAGCACCCCATAGATAAGTACAGTCAACAAGACTAACGGGAGAAAATATGAGTAAAAACCAAGGCTAAGCTTCAGGATAGTGAGAGAGAGTCCCAGAAACTGGGGAAAAGCTCAATTTGCATTTAATCTTTACAGTAACTTCCATTTATAGGGCATATGACACAGAAAAAAAATGATGATTTTACATTTAAAACCACAATTTGATTCCCTATACTATTCTACAGGAAAAGCTGAACATAATGGCCAATAGCAGTTTTGAGCTGGCCTAAATCACTTCAAATCATGGTTCTGTCACTTAGTGGCTACGCAACCTTAGGTAAGCCCCTCAGTTTCTTTATCCAGAAAGTGAAAATAGTAACAATACTTATCCAATGTAGCTGTGTAGTTGTTGAAAAGATCAAATGAGGGAACACAGTATAATGTTGCTTAGAACAATGTGACACACAATAAACACTTGATAAATGTTTACATTTTTTATAAATGTTACATACTATTTTAATGAGGCATTATCAGCGTTAATATAAACCCTGTTGCATAAAAACCAATATGTCTTTGTGCCGAATACCTTCAATGGCTTTTATTATTCATTTGTATTTGATTAAATTTCTTAAGTATAAACTACTGAAATAGAATACAAGAGTTTTAAGTTCTAGAATGGCTATGATGTGCTGCTCAGGGAAAAAGGGAACCACCTGCCATTCAGAGCCATGTAGGCACTCCATCAGGACTTTTCCCAAACAGAAATAAACATGAGTGCTTAAAGAAAGGACAATTAAAAATTAAAAGTGGAATTATATGATATAGGAACTATATCCTCAAAAGCTGTTTGAAAAGTACCCAAACAGGCTCTTCTTAACAGCTAGAAATTTTGCAATTCATTTTTCTTCTTATACTCAAATTTTCATTCCATTTTTGCCACAGAGTTGCATCTTACATTGTATACTGTAATGGTCAAGTTATCATTCTTAAACGAAAATATGTACATAGCTGAAATTAATTTTTCCAGAAAATAATATTTCCTGGGAGAAAGTAGATGATAACTTGATTGGACAGTTTATCTTATTCCAAAAATAAAAATGTTTCACTGATTGGGATGTTTACTCTGTGTGGCCTACGTATCTTCACATCACCATGACCATTTAACAACCCGCATGAAGGTGGGTACAGAAATAAGGGATGTGTTCAATAGCAAGAGGACAGGTGCAATCTTGAAATTCCTGTGAACAACCAGAGCATGTGGTGCAGATTCCTTTCTAGATTGTAGATGAGACCTCCATGCAGAGATTGTTCCTTAAAACATGCAACTGAGGGGGCGCCCAGGTGACTCAGCCGGTTAAGCTTCCGACTTCGGCTCAGGTCATGATCTAGCATCTGTGAGTTCAGGCCCCACATTGGGCTTTAGGCTGACAATTCAGAGCCTGGAGCCTACTCCAGATTCTGTGTCTCTCTCTTTCTCTGCCCCACCCAACCCTCACACTCTGTCTCTCTCAAAATAAATAAATAAGCATTAAAAAAAAATGCAACTGAGGTTCAAAAGTCACTAACCTGTCACAAAAAGAAGCACAGGGCTCAGTCCACACCATATTTGTAGTTAGAAACAGATAAAGGTGAATTTCTTGTTCAGAAAGTATGGCGGCTAGATCCTCCAATGGAAAAATAAATTTGCCACATAAAAATTTTTTTAATTCAGTTTGCAAATAGAAAAACCTTCTCAATAATGAAATATCAGGTGAAAGCAAGACACCACAAAGACAGAGGACTATAAAAACATTTGCTATGTGGCCTTGAAGACACCAGAGAATAAAATAAAAAGATCTGGGGTACCCGGGTGGCTCAGTCGGTTAAGCGACCGACTTCAGCTCAGGTCATGATCTCTCGGTTCATGAGTTCGAGCCCCACGTTGGGCTATGCGGTGACAGCTCAGACCCTGGAGCCTGTTTAGGATTCTATGTCTCCCTCTCTCTCTCTGCCCCTCCCCCACTCACACTCTGTCTCTCTTTCCTTCAAAAATAAATGAACATTAAAAAAGAAAAAGATCCTCTGACCACCCTAGATGGGGAGTCAATGAGAGACTCTCCCCTGGATAAAGCTGGGATTCTAAATGGTTATGCTCTCATTCTAAGGGCACTGCAAGGAAATTAACGGACTTAAACATTGGCCTTAAATAGAGGGAAGAAATTCTCCCTTCAAAATTCACAATCACAAACTGACCAGCATAAGATTTTACAGCCTGAATGCATACCACGGTATTCTCCAAAAAACTTCAAGTTAAAATTTAAAGTACTCCTGGGTTTTGCACTGTCCCCCAAGAAAATGAAGCAAATGCAAATTATGTGATCCAAGCATCCAAGTATTCGTACAGAAAAAGTTTTAAGAAATATGAGCTCAGAGGTAATCTTCAAAAGATATACAAGTAAACAAAAGACCATGAGAAAGCCTGTGGAAACAAGGGGGGGGGGTGTCAAAATCACATTCACAAAGACTTCATAAATTGGAATTCTCTGTAAGAGAGTATAAACTCCTGCATTTTATAAAATCTAAATGCCATCAATTTTAAAATGCACCGTTACTTTATTTAACAAAAATAAAAAGAGAATGCCAGCTGTATCCCAAGCTTCAGTGATCACAAAATGTGGGGGGAAATGTTTATCTTAGGAAGAATGGTATGCAGTTAGCATGTTTAAATGACTAAGTAATAAGAATTAGCTTGTCTAAAACTGATTTCCCGAAGGCTGGCTTTCTGCAAAGAAAGCTCCATGGAATCCTTCTAGAGCTGAGTACTTGTCAGAAACAATCCTGGTAGCATACTGAGGCAAAAATCCAAGGCAATGGTCTGATACTGAACTGCAGCCACAATACCTGAACATGAGAATCCTGACAAAGCTGAAAGAAGGGCTGGTGTTCCCTTGACCCCTAATACTGAGGTGGCAGAACGGGGACTGGGGTCAAGATTTTACTGTGTCATAATGCTACTACCCAAAGTCTTGAACTCCCCTCATTTATGTTGTTAGGAGAGGAGTGATATTACCCCTATCTTGCAGTTTAAACATTCCACAGCCCTAGACCCATAATCTCTCCTGGTGTCTTACAACCCTCCATGCTAGATCTCTGAACACATCCCATAAAACAATGAGCACAGGGGGATGAGCATATCTGCATGGACTCTTGTTTCTGGGAGTTTCCCCCAATTAAATACAGTGCCAGATGGCCCAATGTGTGTGCTCTTAAGTATTTCATACTTTCTTGCTCTGTAATGTCTAAAGAATCTGTAAATATACAAAGAAGAAAAAGACTATAAAAAAGACTAAGAACATTTGGATAAAAAACAAAACTTCTAGAAATAAAAATGTAACTGATACTGTATTATATACTTAATATTTGCAAAGAAGGTAGATCTTATGTTAAGAATTTCTGCCATATAAATGATGATGATGATGATGATGATGATGATGATAAAGAGGGCAAGAGGAAACTTTGGGAGGTGAGGGCTACGTTTATAACTTTGACAGTGGGACTAGCTTCACAGGAATACATTTATCCCCAATCTCACTGAGTTGTAGACATTAAATGTGTACCTCTCCATGTCAATTATACCTCAATAAACTGTTTTTTATTTTTTTAAATGTTTATGTTATTTATTTTGAGAGAGAGAGAGAGAGAGAGAGAGAGAGCGAGCATGCACATGGGGGAAGGGCAGAGAGAGAGGGAGAGAGAGAATCCCAAGCAGGCTCCTTGCTGTCAGCACACAGCCCAATGCAGGGCTTGATCTCACAAACCATGAGATCATGACTTGAGCCAAAATCAAGAGTTGGATGCTTAACCAACTGAGCCACCTAGGCACCCCTCAATAAGCTGTTTTTTTTTTTAAGTGTAACTGGAATGTTAAACTCCATGACAGGTTTATAAACACAACAAATCAAAATGATGAAAGAACTGAAGTGGAGTTAAACCAGGTTTATTCGTACAGAATACAACATAAAGACGCAAAAGGGATACAAAGCAGGGTTCATGGGAATGGTGGAAGAGTCAAAAAATTTAACACTTCAACAGGAGATGCAGAAGAAAAGATAAGAAAAGATGAGACAGATGCAATATTTAAACAGATAATGATTACAAATTTCCCAGATTGGTAAAAAGCCCAATCCACAGGTTCTGGACTCCTAACATATCTGAAGCAGGAAAATAAATAAAAAGAAATCCACCTCTTAACTATCAAGATGAAAATGCAGATGACCGAAGACGAAGAAAAAATCTTAAAAAGCAGTCAAAAGGAACATACAGGTTATATCACCAAGGAGTGACAGACTAGGCTGGTGATCCCTTGAAACCAACAATGGAAGCTGGAATCAGAACATTATCTTCAATGTACTGTGGGAAAAATAACTGTCAACCCAGAAATTTAGATATATGAAGAAATATATATGAAACATATAGATGAAAAATAACTTTTAAAACTTAAAGTGAAATATAGTTTATACATACAAAACTAACGGTGTCTTCTACCAACAGGCATTTACCTCAGGAAATCCTAAGAAATAATTTTCAGGGGCGTCAGTTGACATCTGACTTCGGCTCAGGTCATGATCTTGTGGTTCGTGAGTCTGAGCCCCTCATGGGTCTCTGTGCTGACAGCTTGGAGCCTGGAGCCTACTTCGGATTCTGTGTCTCCCTTTCTCTCTGCCCCTCCCCTGCTCACACTATGTCTCTCTCTCTAAAAATAAATAAACATTTAAAAAAATTTTTTAAAGAAATAATTTTTAGGCAGAAAAGTGATTATAGACGAGAGGACTGAGGGCACTTAGAAAGGAAAAACTGATACCAAATTCTGTGGTTGGGGGTGTGTGTGCACACACATGCGTGTGTAGAGATTTGTAAAAACAAAAAAGATGAAAACAAAAGACATGACAAGAATAGAATATATGTCAAGAGAGGGTGAATATACTTTCTGACATATTGAATGATTTATAAATTTGTTTACAAGAGTCACACCTGAAATATAAAGACTAAAATTTTGGAAAGATAGAAAAATATATCAGGTAACACTAACCCAAAGAAATCCAGAATACCTAAAATAATTTTAGACATAATATACTCTAAGACAAAAATCATGACTGCCTGACAACGAAAAATTTATATCATTAAGAGGATAGTGCATTTCTTAAACTTGTTTACTCCCAGTAGCACAGCTTGAAAACATATAGAACAAACTGACAGAATGCCAAGGAGAAATAAACAAATTCACATTAATGAGACAAATCTTAACATACTTCTCTCAGTAACTGATAAATCAAAAAGACCAAAAGAAAAAAGAGAAATCAATAATAATATGAAAGATTTGAATGACACAGTAACAAGCTTGATCCCATCAACCAGAGGCTCTCAAAGATTTTGGTGTTAGGCCTCCTTTACATTCTGAAAAACTGAGAATCCTAAAAACCTTTTGTTTATATAGGTTATTTTGGCTGATATTCACTATATAAGAAATTAAAACTGAACATTAAAGAAAGCATTTCTTGATTCACAATTTAAAATAACAATAAGCCCATTACATGTCAGCATCAGTGATAAAGTGATATAAAATTACAAAAGTGATATAAAAGGAACATACAGATTATATCACCAAGGTGTGACAGACTAGGCTGGTGACCCCGTGAAACCAACAATGGAGGCTGGAATCAGAACATTATCTTTAACGTGCTGAGAAAAGAAATAACTGTCAAACTTCTAAAACTACACAAAATTGGCGATAAAGAGACTTTGTTTTTTGTTTTTTTGCAAAGCTCTTTAATATCTGGCTTAATAGATGACTTGTACCATCATATCTGCTTCTGCCATTTATTTTGTTGCAACATCATACGTCATGTAGCTTCTAGAGAACTCTTCTGTAAACTCATGAGAGAATAAGAGAGAAAAGGTAAATAATGTTTTAGTATTATTACTAGAATAGTTTTGATTTCATGGACCCCTTAGAAGGGTATTGGGGGGCCCCCAGTGCTCCCAATACTTCGACAACTGGTAGAATAAAATACGCAGTAATTTGCACCCATACACAAATGAAGAAAATACATAAAGCTTTCCTAAATGTTAATTATATATGGGCCATAAAATAGGTCTAAATAAATCTTAGAAGATTTATATATTACAGACCACACTCTATGACCACAATGTAATCAAGCTTGTAATCAGTAACACAATCTTTTAAAGATCAAGAAATGACAAGTGTGTCCTCTCTCACCTCAGAGACAAAGCCCTAAGACAGGAGAAATAAGTAAAAATTATAAAGATTAAAAAGGAAGAGGTAATTTGATTATGATAGAATTATAAACATAGAAGACCCAAAAGATTTTACAAACTATTCGAGTTCAGCAATGTTGCTAAATACAAAAATCTATGTAAAAAAATCAGTTTTATTCCTATATACTAGCATCAAAAGGTTGGTGAAATGTCATTTTTAAATAGTATCTTTTATAAGAATATCAAAAAATAAGGAGCCTCGGAAGATAAGAGCTTTACATAGAAAATTATAAAACATTATGTAAAGACACTATAAAGACCTCAATAATTGGATATACCAGTTAATGGACAGGAAAACTCAACATCATTAAGATGTCAATTCTGTCAAAATGATATCTTTAGTCTCAAGATAATTCCAATCAGAAATTTGTAAAATTTTAAGGGAAGAGCAAAGGTTAATAAAATTAAGAAAGACAACTCTATAAAAAACTATAGAGCAGCTATCCTGGCAGATATTCGGACTGTTTTAAGTCTACAATATTTAAGACTAGGAAGCATTAGCATTGGGAAGACAAAGAAACATAAGAGAAACCAGAAATATACACATATATAGAAATTTCATTTATGACAGTTCAGGCACTGTAGATTACTAGACTTTTCAACAAATCACACTGAGACATTTATTTACATGAAAACCAAGAAAGAAAGTAAAGAAGACTTGGGTAAAGACTGAATATAAAAGTCAAACCTATGTTTTTAAAATGTTTAGAAACCAATGTAAGAGAACCTCTTCATGACCTCAGAATGGAGAAAGATCTCTTCTCTATTTCTTCAGAATAAAGGTTTCACATAAAAAGTGCAAACAATAAAGGAAAGATTGATACATTCTACTACATTAAAATTAACTACCCATAGGAAAAAAATTTGGCAAGACTTGAAAAGGCACTTCCCAGAAAGAAAAAAAAAACCCAAGTGGCATATAATAATATGAAAGTATGGATAATCCCATTAGTATGTATGAGAAAAAATTAAAACACAGTGATAAGATTTCGCATGCACTAATTTGACAAAATGTTAAAGTTTGACAATATCAAATGTTGACAAAAATATGGAGCATCATGATTACACATGCTTTGCTGAATGTAGTATATATTGTTATAATCAGCTTCAGGGGGGAAATTGGCCTAATTAATAATGACAAAGATATACATGCCCTATGACATGAAAAATGTCACTTATAGGAATACAACCTAGGGAAATCCATGTGCATATGCATCAGACCCTTAAAGAACGTTCACAAAAGCACTATATTTGTGATTTCTTTCCATCATATTTTGGAAAAACAGTGATAGAGCCATTATGTAGTTTATGCAGCACTACACAGAATATTACACAGCTAGGCAAATGGTGGACTACAGGTACCACAGTAACAAAGAATGAATCTCAGAAACATAATGTTGAGTAAAAAGAGCAAGCTGCCAAATAATATGTATCACATGTCCCAATTTACACAGATTTATCATTTAGGAATACAAACATATTTATGGTAAAACCATTAAGAAAACAAAGGGGGAAATAAACACAAATTCAGGGTAGTGTTACCTCTGAGGAGGTTGGGATGAGAATGGGTTGGGGAGAGGACACTCAATTCACAGGAATCACCGCATTATCAATTCTTTAAACTTTAGGCAAATTTTAATAAAATTCTTTAATCAAAATTTAACTTTTAAAGCAAAACAAACAAAAACAGTATATAAAAGTGAACCAACAAACATGAGCTCAAGTGCCATATAGTTCACATTTTTTATTACAAATGACAACCTAAAATTCATTATAACACTTGGCCACATCTCTGCCAAGCTCTTAATGTAGTAATTTCTCATTTTGAATTATCGGATCATCACATAATAAAGGCAGAATTGAAAGACTACCAGTGAATAATCATGTTTATAAAACACTATACCCAGATGAATGACAAAAGTACTATAAAATATATTATTTATGCTTGGTTCATAATTAATTATACGCCCTACAGAGACAAGATGCTCCAGTAATAAAGTTTTTGTCATTTCGGGAAAGATATTTATTTGATCTGCTATTTCACAATAATCTATCATTTGCTACAGCATTCCATCTTCTATAAACAACATTTCAAAGTCCTCACGGGAGCTCACTTCCAGGGGGAAACAATGACATTTACGACCCCCAATTGTTGAAATCAAATCTTCAAATTCAAAGCTTCATTTTTTTCCTTCTGCCAAAGACAATGTCAAAGAAGTGCATCTGAATCCAAAGAACAGGCTGCCTGCTGGAAGGAGAAGAATTCCATTCTGGATTCTCAACTTTTTTAAGACCTAAGCCTTTATATACAGACCCGCCCAGGCCCAGGATTCCACAGCACAACGGAGCCGGTTGCCAAGTATTTGGCCTGAGTGGAATTACAGAACATTCACCGTGTTCTAGTTCACGTAACACTGCTCTGGGAAACAACAATGCAGTCAAGTCCCCAGGGACACCACCTGACCCTAAAAGCCTGGGAGAGCTGCAGGCTGCACTGTGGGCTTCTGGGCAGAGAGTTGAGGAGCAGGAAGAAGAAGCAGCCCATCTCATGAAAACATCCCCTGATTTCCATCCTCATTTCTGCCTGTTCAATGTCTCAAACCAGCTCACCAGCTGCATCCGACATCTTTATTGTTACAAGCAAGTAACACGAAAGCTGCTCTTTATAGACACCGTGGACATTTAACGGCAGCATTCACTCTCTCAGTAATAGAGATTCCACATCACCTACCCATCTTAATATAACCACAGAGAAGCTCTCCCTTGATTATTAATAAAGCCCTCTCCCACCCACATCTGATTCTGCCTGCTCAAGAGGAAATAAGGCACATGGCCAACAAGCATATAAACAGAGGTACAGACCAACTGTGTTCCCCAGCCCTAGCCTCTCCTTCAATGTTTTTGGAGTACTTCCTGTCTTCTCTCCATACTCATCACAAGCTTTATAACAATGTCTGACACTATTGTACCTCTTATCCTTTAACAATCCAAAAATCCCATCCCTGATTTAGTGCTGGCCATGCTAACATGATGGTTTCAAACCACCACAGGAATAATCACTAGGTATCAACAGTACATAATAAAGATATTCCCGACAACAGACCAGAAAAAATTAGAAAGCCAAGTAAGGCAATGCTCTCATGACAGAGATTATTATATAATTATAAAGACCTGCTCAATTTGAGAAATTAAATGGGCATGTAAAAGATTGTCCCTTCCAAATAACTACATGACTTATAAGTAGCACTAGATGCAGTTAAAGAGATAACGAATCATGGAAACATGGTAATAGGACAGCAAACATCCTTCTCCACAATCTTCCAGAAGGCACTGCTGAGCAGAGCAGGGAGATAACACTGCTGCTCCAGCCTGATTAGGCTGAGAGCATCATCAAATGCAATTAAATCACCCCAAAATGTCAAAATACAGCAAGGAACCCATACACATAATGTTGCAGGAGCTCTGCATCTGGAACAATTTGATGTGTGATTTATTGAGCATGTGCTATAGCGCTGCATGATCAAAACAAAAGGAAGGAAAAGAAAAAGAAGGGGTCTGTATTGTAGTCCCAGAGTGATTTTTCTGAAACACAAAGTCTGAGATTTTTCATATTGCATATGCTGCTGTAGATTACAGCAAAATGGGAGCCCCAAATCACAAGTGGAAAGCTTGGAAACCCAGGGGACCAAAACAATGACATTTGTTTTTTCAGTGTTTAGTAGTGAGGGTTTATCACTTTCCACCGGCAGGTGCTCACGGCAGCAATGGCATTCTCCAGGCATTGCAAAAGGAAAATAATTTTCAAATTACGAGTTTTAGGCAGTGTACTGACTCTGCTTAAAACTGAAGCCACACAGTTAAGTAACTTCTACACGTCCAATAGTAGAGACCCTCTTAAAAGAAAAAGAGCCTTTTGAAGATGCTAGAGGATTCTTTATAGGAGTAACACAGTTTCTGGCTGAAATGACAGAGCACAATAAAAATGATACAATGTGGTGCCCTGAGTATCAGGCTCCGTTTTTAGATCCAGCCCCCCCTAATCAGCTGTGACAGGGAATGAGACTCCATGAGGCAAAACCGAGCAGCGCCAGATGCTGGCAAGCCTCTCAGACGTGGAAGGAGACAGCTGATCACAGAGCAGCCCCTGTCTGTCCAGAAGCTCAAGCACTGTCATCTGAACCCGGCCAGTAGGGAGAAGGAGGCTGTCCACACCAGCTCCCCTGTCTAGAGCCTCCTCGCTGGTCAGGACCAGGAGAACGGCACCAATGACAGCTGAAAGGAGCCTCCTACGTCTGAATCAAGGGCAGAGGGGTGTGCAAGGTTTGCAAGCTTGGCTGGGAATTCAAAATCATGCAACTGCTCATATCACATATCAGGAAAAGGAACAGCAAAGAGATTAGCTAAATTGAGCTAACCAGCGTCTTATCCTTAAGACCGACTGGACTCCACTCTTCTATCACCAGGCCCTTGACCCCTCACCACACAAAGCAGATCAGCATTTGGCAGAAGTGCAGATGCTCAGGCACCATCTCAGACCAACTAAATCAGGAACTATTTTTAAACAAGACCCCCAGAAAATTCCCTGCATATGAGTATGAAAAGCATGGCTCTATACCACACTATTTAACTCTTGCAATCCAGCAAAGCAGATCTAGAGACTAACTTCCAGCTCCCAGTCTCGATTCCCTCACTTACTAGCTCGGTGACCTTTCCTGTCTCTCGGTTTCCATCTGTAAAAAAAAATCATCACAATGCCTACCTCATAGTGTTCTTTTGGGGGTACTAATTAACAATTACTGATTATTATTCTAACTATGTTAAAATGTGTGCTTACTCCTCTGTCTCCCTGACAGGTTGGGAACTCCTTAGTGGCAGGGAATTTGATCTGTGTATTTGAGAGCTCTCCCGATATCAGAAGGCTGGCTCATGGGCTACATCAGTGAGTTACCCTACCCTCTAGTTCACGATGGGGAGCCCTGGAATAAGAGGAAAGATATCAGGAAAGAGATTCGTTGCCCATACTTCCTCTTTGCCAGGTCACCACACGGATGGGGGCTGATGCCTCCACCAAATGTCTCAAAGGGACCTATCCTGCAGGTGTTGAGTGATAACAGCTCTTCTGCTGTTACTGCCCTCACCTGTAAGAGGTCCCTCTGAAAAGAATCCCCACCCTATTATCCTAATGTGAATGCACCATCTCTTTGTTGATGTGACTCCCATCAATACATCATGTCTTCTTCCACCCGTTCAATAAATATTCCTGCAAATCAACGATATTTGAAACTGCCAGTTATTGAAGATACAGAGATAACATAAAAATGGCAAAGTCCCCACACTCACGGCATTTATATTCTAGACCCGATGCAGTGTCTAACACAGGGCAGGCACCTTTCTAAATGGATAAATATAATATCCTCTTTTCATTCAAATGTTTCCTCAGTCTTGAATCAAAAGTGCTAGCCACAGGCTACACCAAGAGCCTGCTGACTACATACAGCAAATGTGCAGACAGGGACCAAGGATGGGGAGTAAGCCGCACAAGGCAATCGGAGCCTTGTGGAAGCACACAGCTGAAACAGGCGCTATGTGGATTTGAATCCAAATCTACTCATTTTCATTTAATAAAGTCAAGGCTCTGAAAACATTTCACCTGAGAAAGATTTAAAAAACAAACACGGGAAGGTGAGTATTGCAGCGTTTCTGTCAGATCAAACCACTGCACGCAGCATTTACTCCTCTGATCTACCAAAGAACGACCTCCCACAGATATCCTGGCTGGTGCTCTTTTAAAATGCATTTTGTGGAAAACAACCACATTTCTTAGGGGGCAGATGGATTAAGCTATGTCTTATCAGTAATATGTGTCACTTAAAATTCTAAGCTTGAGGCTTTGCAAAATAATCTTTTCACATCTGCTTCAAAGTTTCATCAAAATAATACCCGTGCCTAGAGACCAGAGATGTTTATCAATTCTTTTCTCCCACTCTTCCTTCCCTCAAAGCCAGATTTACTGCAAGCAAACAGGGACTCCACATTCAAGAGCCATCTCTGAGAAGGATCAGCAAAGGACGACAGCATTGCCACCTGCAGTAGAGGATGGTGGGAATTAGCACTAAGATGACTTAATTATTTCCTGACACTAACAAGCGTTTCCGCCTGCTCTTCCTTCAGTGGCTCCCAATTTGAATAAAGGCTGGAAAATCTGCAGTAATGGGTACTAATAACGTACAAATCTTAGGTTCCAAAATCTTAAAGGTCAACTTGATACTGGTTCATTTGGGATATAAAAACGGTAAGGATCACAAGGAGATAGTCCACTTGGTATTTGCTCAAAAAGGGGGAAAGGTCCTCATTTTGTTTGTATTTTTGTTAGAATTTGTAAATATTCAGCATGAGTTTTTAAATATCTGCTTTATGCAAATAAAGTACAATAGGGCGTCCCGCAAGAACCATCATTATTAACACTAAAGGTAACAGGAGTGGATTCTACATACTCTTGAGAAAGGTCATGAATTGGGATTTGGAGTAACTAGGGAGTAGTCAAGTCAAATTAATGAAAACCTATTTTCTGCAGTTTTCTGTCAGGGAACTTTAGCTCTTACTAAAAGAGAATTTAATTCAAAAAAGAAATGGGCTGAATAATAGTCTAAAACTCTAGCAAGTAGATTCTTAACAACATAATAGCAAAGCAGCAGTGAGTAAGGTTTATGTTCTTGGAACAAAACAAAAAAAAAAGAAAAAGAAAAAAGAAAAAAATTGTTTAAAAAGTGCTCCTTTCAAGCAAGTACTAGAAGAAAATGTAGCAGTCTCTAAACCTAATATTAATTTTATTTTCTCTTCTCATTTACTTGAAATAAATCCAATAACCAAATAAAATGTTCTTGGGGTGCCTGGGTGGCTCAGTCAGTTAAGTGTCCAACTCTTGGTTTCAGCTCGGGTCATGTGCACCAACAGTGTGGAGCCTGCTTGGGATTCTCTCTCTTCCTCTATCTCTCCCTCTCTCTCCCCCTCCTCCCTCTGCTCCAAATAAAGAAACTTAAAAAAATGCTCATGCTTTGAGTCCATTAAGACACACAAAAAAGGAAAGGAACGCGGCTATATAGCTATACAAATGTGTACAGATTTTTTCCAGTCACTTTAGTTACCACTTTTTGTTACACGTTTAAATATTTTTGGCACAGCTGACCTAATTCTTCTAAACCAGAATATCAATTCCCATGTGGTTCCAGTATATTCCTTCCATTATGATACAGTTTTTCTTGGCTGCTATTTTCTTTTGCTCATTCCCCTTTCTCTACTACAACATTCAAGCAACTTTAGTCTACTTCCCAAAAGCTAGGCAATGTATTATGATTATTTAATTCCAGCAGAATGTTCTTTTCCTGGAATTAGTCATTTGAAGAATATTCAAAAACTCAATATAAACTATGTGTGAGATATGGTATCAAACACTGTTGGGATTCCTTTTTGAAAAAAGACTCGCACCACAAAGGCTATAAAATCTTTTTGAAAAGGGCACACATAATAAAGGTTACAAATACATGGTAGCAAGTGATAATTGCAAAATCAGTAAAGCATTACCAAGCTCAATGGGTCTTAGGATAAGACCACCAGACGGAGCTGCGTGCTCAAGATAGAGTGTTCAAAAGCAGGAAGAAATTACTGAGTGAGTGGAAAAGAAGATGTGGAGGGGAACGACAAGAAAGGAAAATGACGGCAACCAGAAACCCAGGATATATAGTTCAGTGAAGTGAGGACAGCCATTTGGCTAAGCAAACCCTTCTAGTAGGAAAGCATGGGGAGAAGAAGATAAACCGATGGGCTCAAAGCCAATCCATCTCTGAATGCCAAGAGAAAGGCACTATGGGAGATTCAGAGATTGCCTCTAAGGCCAGAGAAATCCTGTTCTAAACCTGCTTCTGCTACCTACAACCGTGGGTTTCCACATCCATAATGTTGACAATAACAGCACTTATCTCAAAAGAATTCTCTAAGCAATAAGTAATAAAACTCTTAACACAGTGCTCAGCATGTATCAAGGGACAAAGAAAAATATTTTAAGTTTGTTCCTATTATTAGCCACACTGAGATGTCTAGATCTTGTTACAGGGGTCGTGGTGTACAGTGACATGATGACGTACTCATCTGTCAAGTAACACTCCCAGCTCTATCCAGCCCTAGCCACCGCACCCCCTTCATGCAACCTTTTCAATGCAACAATATGGATTTGAACTGGCTTCTTACCCAGCCACATCATTCCATTATGCCAGAGGGCTTCCAGAACTAAGCCTACCTTTGTACTCTGCTATCAGTTCCCTGTAATGCTCCAGTGTCTGCTTCTATATATGCTAAGCCTCAGAGTACAGTGAACAAGGACCTGTGTCAAGAAAGGCCTGGATTCAAATGCTGACTATGTGTGTTACTCTTGACAAGTTATTTTCTCTGAACTTGGTTATTTCATGTCAAACATGGAAATAATAAAACCAACTTGGGTATGTTATTATGAGGCTTAAGTGAGACAAATAAATAAAAAGCAACTAGCACAACATTAAACACAGAATGCTAGGCACTGCTGATTATCTAGTTAACCCTGAAAACAACTCTATCGGTACATGCTTATTATTATTCACATTTTGCAAATGAAACTGAGGCTTAAAGAGATTAATAGACTTGTCAAGTCCCAGATGGCCTGGGTGGCACAATTACATCAGAACCAGGCGGGTCTGACTCTGTACCACCTCATGTTCTCCTTCCCACCTGCTCAGAGCCCTGAGAGGGTGACTACCTTCACCAGGGTTAGCCTCTCCAGGCCCAGAACCATACTATCCTCGCTGCATCACTTGTGAGGATGTCTTTGGTTAACATAAAAGACATAAGAAAAGGGGAAATCCTTAATACCTTCTAGAAAGTTTATTTATTATCACACTTTTTATCCCTTATGTCAAAGACTAACACAGCCATTATGATGACACAGAGAGGTCTCAAGAGTTAGGCGAAAGTCCCAGTTGTTACCACACTCATGCCTCTTTTTCTTCCAGAATTAACACATTTTGAGATAAAATATTCCGTCTTCTGAACACATCTTGCCTTTTCCGTCTCCTGGCTGCAACCTGACAAAATTTGCAATCAGGTTGGCTCTATGCCTCAGTGTGAGCTTGAATTTCTTATGAGCTACTTTTCTATTCACTCTTTATCAGCCTTTCCCTCAGTTTCCGTGCCATCAATAATTTTTCTGTACACAGCACATCATGTTCTTTTCTTCACCTGTTTCAATATTGCTCTGCAGTTACTCTATTGTTTTTCTTGGGAAGCTTCCCATTTCTTTGTTTTGGCAACCTAAGGCCACTTTTTCTTTTCATTGCAGTTTCCACAGAACATTAATGCACCTAAAGATGTTTACTTATTTTTCTTTAAAGATATATATCCAACATTTTACTAAAGAAAGTAACTTGCTTCTGATATTGCTGCTGGAGTGTTTGTACCTTTGCATAATGCAATGATCCCTGTTCTCTCTTGCTCAACCCAGGAACTTAATGTGCCCTAAAATATATCTTGGTACATCTGCTTTCTCACCGAGCCGACAAAAGACACCTATTTAAGCTATGATTTATTCTTTCCTAATCCAAGACTGCCTTTTGCCTTCTTACATTTTCATGTGTCTCTTAAACTACAGGGAGGTACAAGTCCACAGGACTTATTTATTTCTGTTGAACACCCTGTTGAGTTTGCCTGCCTCTAATAAGGCCACATGCCTTTTCTAACCTGAAGATTAACTGACATGCTCTGATTTTTTCCAGTGGGTTCTAGGAGACGCAAGAATGTGTCACATGGATGAATCCCGGACCCCTTCCCGGAATATCAGGCCTTCTCCTTTCCTTTCCTTACATTTGGCAGACTCTTCCTCTGGACTGTGGCAGTAGCTAGAAGATCATAAGTTACTTTGACAGTTCCACAAACCAAATGGAAAATATATATGTATTATGAATCACATTATGGAAATGTCTGAGCAAAAGGCTTTAAGAACACACAAATTTGCCATGCTTTTCCTACTGGATTGCCACTAGCAATTTTTCACAAAGCTCATTTAAAAAAAATAACTTAATTTTACTTTAATTTTAATATTGATTATTGGGAGTTTTTGTTTTCTTCTTTTGCTTTTTACAACAGATGCTGTGATGGTCAATATCTGTAGGAGGTATGAATCCTTCTGCCTCAAGACATCTATTGCCATTTAAACTGTGCTACGATTAAAGGGATTGTCTGGAACCTCCACAGCTATCCCAACTGGTTGTAAACACTGTCAGAACATAATTTGATACATCTGTTTGTGTGAGTTCGGCTTCTCCACAGTATTTCACTACTATCATAATAATTAGGCTATTCCAGCCTACTTAAAAATATACCTACCGTGTTCTCAGTAAAGCCCGGAACCAAGCTGAATTACGTGGGCAGAGGTAAAGCCCATGACAGAGGGAAATACCGACAGCCACTCAGAAGGCTGACCCTCATAAAGGCATGAATGCACATAACTTTCTGCATTCTGCAAAGAGAAACATCTTTAAACTGGCAACTTGATCACTGTTTGAAGTTATGAAATTTCTCACCAAATGTCTCTTTGCAGAGGAAAAATATAGTGAATTGATGTTAAAAGAAAAGACTTAGGAGCCAGGCTGCAGGAATGAGACTTCCAGGTTCTGTACATATTAGCTATATTATTCAGGGCAAGTTACTTATCCTCCCCATGGCCCCATTATTGCATCAGTAAAATGTGGATAATAATGGCAGCAAACCATGAGTTATTAAGAGGATTGAGTTAATATATGTAAAGCTCTCGAAGCAGTGTATGAATATAGTAAATACTCAATGAATGTTAGTTATTATTATTAACTATACTCAGTATACTCTGGAGGATTAGTTACTGCAATTCAGTATTATATCCATAAGAGAATTGTCACCTCATCATTTAGCATGTGTTTAGTAAATACTTAGGAAGTTACACGCGTTGAAGTGATGACATTTCATAAAATACTCTAGCATAAAAGTTGATGGGCAAGGAAGAAAGGTGACTGCACTTGTAACTCCAGTGCTAACCCTCAAAAGCTGAGATAAGTATTGCTAAGAGTCACTGTTGGCTCAGATGGGCCAAGGGATCAGGAGGGTCTTGGGGCCCAGGGGCCAGCAGAGCCATATCCACCTATAATGGGCTGAGAATCAACTGTACGGCAGATGTTGTTACAGGTGACAAAAAAAAGCAAGAGAAAACAAGAAATTTCGGAGTCAGCCTCACACAATTTGGGGCTTTCTCAGATTAGATCTCTCTGCATTATTCCAGATCTAAAGATACTCCTCAGGTCTACTACAGACTATAGGCTAAGGAGATGAAAATAAGGTAAAATCTGGAGATTCTATGGGTACATTCTCTCCCCAGCCACACAGACCTTTCAATCCATTTTCTATGTGAAAATTGACTATATGACTAGATTAACCAGAGGTTGAAGCATAATTCAAGTGAGAAAGATGTGGTCTCAGAAAACAGCTTGTACATACAAGATCCAGAATGGTCGTTGCCTCTGAGGAGACAGCAAAGGAAATGAGACCAAAGGCAATGTTAAAGTAGAGTTCAACTATACCAATATAGTTCCATTCCTTAGGAGGGAAAATAAAACCCTGGAAATAAACACGACCAAACATGATATGGGTGCTAGTTATATTATTTTTTCATATTTGCCAGAATATTTTGTATTTCTCAGACCAAAAAAAAATGGAAAAAAGAAAAGCAGCCTTTCCTTAAAATTTCCTCTTTAAAAAATAAAAATAAAAACTAATGATATGAAAAACAGACCACATGATCATCTATGTAGAAAATCCAATGGAATAGACAAAAAAATAAAAACATAAAAAATAAAACCTTGGAACTGATAAGCAATTATAGGAAAGCTGCAGGATACAAACTTAATATACAAAAGTCAACTGCTTTCCTCCATACCAGCAATGAGCAAGTGGAATTTTGAATTAAAAATAGAATGCCATTTACATTAGCACCCCCCAAAATGAAATACTTAAGTATAAATGTAACAAATTAAGTACAAGTTCACAAGATCTATATGAGGAAAACTACAACACTTTGATAAATGAAATTAAATAACTAAATACATGGAGAGCCGTTCCAAGTTCATGGACAGAAAGATTCAATATTGACAAGATGTCAGTTCTTCCCAACTTGATCTATATATTCAATGCAATCCAATCTAAATCTCAGCAAATTATCTTGTGGATTGGACAACATGATTCTAAAGTTTATATGAAGATGCAAAAAATCTACAGTAACACAATATTGAAGGAGAAAAATAAAATTGAAGGACTAACACTACCCAACTTTAAGACTTGTCATAAAGCTATAATAATCAAGACAGTCTCGTATTAATGCAAGAACAAACAGACCAATGGAACAGAATAAAGAGCTCAGAAACAGACCTATGGAAACATAATCACCTGATCTTTGACAAAAGAGCAAAGCAATACAATGGAGGAAAGATATTCTTTTCAACAAATAGTGTTGGAACAACTGGATATCCATATGCAAAAAAAAAATAAATCTAAACAGATCTTATAGACTTCACAAAAATTAACTCAGAATGGATCACAGACGTAAATGTAAAACACAAAACAATAAAACCCCTAGAAGATAACATAGGAGAAAATGTAGATGAGCTTGTGTACAAAGAAGACTTTTTAGATGAAACACCAAAGGCATGACCCATGAAAGAAATAATTGATATGCTGGACTTCATTAAAATTAAAAGCTTTTATCCTGTGAAAAATAATGTTAAAAGAATGGGAAAACAAGTCACAGACTGGGAGAAAATATTTTCAAAAGATACATTTGATAAAGGACTGCTATTCAAAATACACAAAGAACTCCTAGAACTCAACAATAACATACAACCTGATTAAAAAATGGGTCAGGGTCTAAGACCTTAACAGACACCTCACCAAAGAAAATATACAGATGACAAAAAAGCATATGAAAGATGTTCCACATCATATGTTAACAGGGAATTGAAAATAAAGACAACAATGAGATACCACTATACATCTACTAGAACGGCCAAAATTCAAAAGCTGACAACACCAAATGCTGATGAAGACTTGGAGCAAAATGCACTCTCATTCACTGCCAGTGGGAATGCAAAAAGTTACAGCCGCTTTGGAAGACAGTTTGGCAGTTTCTTACAAAACTTAACATACATGCACTACAGGACCCAGCAATTGCACTCCTTAGTATTTATCCAAAGAGGTTAAAAACTTACACTCATACAAAGACCTGCACACAGATATTTATGATAGCTTTATTTGTAACTGCCCAAATTTGGAAGCAATCAAAATGTCCTTTATTAAGTGAACGGATAAATAAACTGTGGTGGGTGGTACGCCTTGACAATGGAGTATTATTCAGCACTAATAGAAATAAGCTATCAAGCCATAAGAAACATGGAGAAAACTTAAATGTATATTATTAAGTGTAAGAAGCGAATCTGAAATGGCTGCATCTATATGATTCCAGCTGTATGACTTTCTGGAAAAGGCAAAACTAGGGAGACAATAAAAAATTCAATGATTGTCAGGAATTGGGGAAGTGAGGAGGGATGAAAAGGAGGAGCACAGAGGAGTTTTAGGACAGTGAAAATACTCTTAAGGTATTATAATGATGAATACATGTCATTATACATTTGTCCATATACAACTGCACATGCACAGCATGTATAACTCCAAAAATGAACCTGATGTAAACTATGAACTATGGGTGAGATAACATGTCAATGTAGGCTCATCTTTAGTAACAAATGTACCATCCTGATGAATGATGTTGATAATGGGGGAGGCTATGCATGTGTGGGAGCAAGTTGACAGGAAATCTCTGTATCTTCTTCTCAACTTTGCTGGTGACCCTAAAACTTCTCTAAAAAGGAAAAGTAAAAACAAACAAACAAACAATGACGGGCCACTGTAACCGCAATGAATTGCTTTGGAATTCCCACAGTGATTGCTTTCACAGATATGCACTTTTTTTTTCTCCTCGCATATGTGTTGGTTTATTTATCACTACTTCCCTACCCTTTAACTAGGCACAAAACAGGTAAACAATAAAACATTACCGAACAAATGAGTAAGTCACTGAATTGAGAAAACAATGTTAGGCCATTGTATACCAGTGAAAGGTTCTAATTTTTTTCTCCTGTATCTTAGTGTAGTTATAGGGTTCATGATTTCTGTTTTAAAATCTCTAGTTCATGTTTGTTTTTTCTGAGGTTCAGCAAGTTACTTCATTTTTGAGACTCTCTTGGTAGTGAATAGCTTTACTATTGCCTACATTCGCTCAGTAGGAGCCCTCATGATTGATAAGCACTCAGAGTTCATAATAAGATATCTGGCTTGCCTGTGTTTCTTTGTTTACAGTCTAGGGTAGCAAATGGTCAGTTTCTCAAAGTATTCATCACTGTTTTGGATTTCCATAACAGCAAATTCTTCAGGGACAGAACATTTTTTTCATTCTTTCTTTTATTTATTTCTTTTATATATTTATTACAGGGCTTTACTTGAGTTTCTTTATATCATTTCATCCTTGTTTTTAACTAAAGTGCAATTGACACATAATGTTACATTGGTTTCAGGGGCACAACATAGTGATTCAGCAACTACAACTCATGTTATGCTATATACTCACAATTATCCTCGCTATATACTCACAATTATCCTCGTGACTGATTCCAGAACTGCAAGCCTGTACCTTTCACTCCTTCACGCATTTTGCCCATCCCCCCACCTCCCCTCTCTGGCAACCATCAGTTTGTTCTCTGTATTTACGGATCTGTTTCTGCTTTTGTTTGTTCATTTTGTTGTTGTTGTCGTTATTGTTTATTAGATTCCACATGTAAGTGAAAAACTATGGTATGTTTCTATGTCTGACTTTCACTTAACATAATACCCTCTAAGCCCACCTATGTTATTGAAAATGGCAAGATTTCTTTCTTTTTTATGGCTCAGTAATATTCCAATGTACATTAACTTTGAAAAGTCCGAATCAAAAATCCACAAAGCAATACTACCTCTCCCTCTCTTTCTTCTCTCTCTCGCTCTCTCTCTCTCTCGCTCTCTCTCACACATACACAATCCATCTTTCAGAAATGTCACACACAGAAAAGTTTCACTGAAAAGCAACACTACCTTCCAGCAGAAAACTCCGCAGATACAATAATCAGGGGCTGAGGATCTCATCTATTACTGAACAGCTAGTTCACTGTTGCTTCACAGAACTTTTGAAAAATGGTATTTAATGACTGCTTACAGATGAAATGTGACACATCTCACCCAGTAATTCTCTTTAAAATGATGAATAGTTTTCTTGGGGCACCTGGGTGGCTCAGCCGGTTGAGTGTCCAACTTTGGCTCAGGTCATGACGTCGCTGTTTGTGAGTTCGAGTCCCATGTCAGGCTCTGTACTGACAGCTCAGGGCCTGGAGCCTGCTTCGGATTCTGTGTTTCCCTCTCTTTCTGTCCCTCTGCTCGTGCTCTGTCTCCCTCTGGCTCTCAAAAATAATAAATAAAAACGTTAAAAAAATGTTTAAAATGAAGAATAGTTTTCTAAACAGTGCTAAGCTGGGTGCTCCAAGCAGCGAAATCCCCCTTATCTCCAGAGTGACGATGACATGGCCAAGAGCCAAGCGGAGCATCAGCACCCAACATTTAAAATGGAGTAGGAGTGCCTGGGTGGCATGGTTGGTTAAGCGTCTGACTTCAGCTCAGCACATGACCTCACAGCTTGTGAGCCCCCACACAGGGCTCTCTGCTGTCAGCACAGACCCTGCTTTGGATCTTCTGTCTCCCTCTCTCTCTCCCCTCCCCTACTAGCTCTCGCTCTCTCTCAAAAATCAATATTAAATAAATAAACAAACAAACAAAACAGAGTAAAGCTACACAGGTTCCATGAAATGCAGAAAAAAGAGGAGCAGACTAATGCTCCCAGAATACTTCTCCTTTCCCCATAATAGTCCTTTCTAAGAGCTTCTTATAAATATTTCCAGGAAACACTGTAAAGGGTTTGACCTTGATAACCTGTATAGTAGAATCAGACGGATGTGGGTTCAAATCCTGAATCTTCCACTTTCTAACTATGTAACAGTGTAAAAATCACTCAACCTATTTGAGTCTTGTCCTTCACATACATAAATGTGGTGGGAAGATCTACCTCCCAAGGACATGGTGACAATTAAATGCTTCTCTCCTGGATTGACACAGGCAATCCATACTCTGTCTGTGTACCTCCCAACGAAATGAGGCAAAGTTCTCAAAGTTCTCAAGACATTGAATAGCAACACCACACATATATTAGACAGACAACGTATTTCCCCCATGCCCAACTGTAGAAACACTGGCCATTTTCACATTAGTGAATAATGAGTGCTAATTGGGCTTGTGTTGTACTGGGCCCCAGGCTTTAGAAACCTCATTCCATTTATAAGAACTAATTATTCCTATTTTATGGATGTGAAAATCACTTAATCCAAGTTTATACTGCTACTAAATGAGAAATCTGGGACTTAAATCTGTTTTGTGTGACTCCAGGATCCATGTACTTACCCACTGAGCATACCAGTGCTCCCATCACTATTAAAGGGAAACGAGGTAGGAAATTCTAGAATCACTTTTGGGGGCAATGGCATCAATAGAGGCCTTCATGTCAATGTACTATTTTCCTTATGTGGACACTAAACTGTTGTTTCTTATATTCACGCTCAAAGCCTAAGTCTGATGTACAAACTTGGTCAGAATTTATCTTAGCCAAAGTGGATTCTTGGCAGTTAACAGCTGCAGTCTGACATTGAGCTGCACTTGCTACATCACTTATGAAAACGCAGTCAATATTGGGCTGCAGAGCTTCCAATCGACCATGCCAGAAAAAAGATATTTGTTTTGCATCTGCTCATATTCTTTGCCAAGTAGAAAAGCAATTATCTGTGCCAATACAAAACACAACAGCTGCTTGGACACAATACACATAAGAAGAAATGATTATTTTAATCAGAAACCAGAAATCAAAATTATGTCAAACTTAGTATACTGAATGCATAATAGGAAGGGATTATCACTTCCATGAAGTTTCCATTACTTTCTATTCTTTAGAAGAAAATCATAAATTGAAAAGGCTTAAATCAATCAACAGGTGTTGATAAAAGGTATAGCCTTTCCCTACCATGGGCAAATGCGATCTTAAGGCTCCTGGTTAACTTTTCCTAAATACATATGAGAATCCTTCCAAACCTACAAAAATGTGTAAAGATATATAAAACACAATCTTGAAAGACAAAGAAAGAATACTGAGTTTTCACAAATATGCAGGATTCAATTATACTAAAAATCTCAGAATCACTGCTTTGTCATTCTCAAAAGTATACAAATTAGTATCAAATGGGTTGAGTTTTTTAGTTTTCATATAAATAATATCTCTCATCTGGCTTTATTATCAGACTCTTATATGTATGAATCTGGAACAAAGATGAACATGCCATTGTACTTGTCGCCCTTCATGCGCAAGAGTCAAAGTCCCCTGGCATCTCTCCCAAATTCCTTCATGACAGGGCTCCTGCTGGCCTTCTCAGCCTCATCTCCCACTACTCAAGTCCCAAGCTGCTTGTCATTGTACACACATGTGCACACGCAGAGACTCATGCACACATACACACATGCAAACACATGATGCACACATATACACACATGATCATGCATGCACACGCACACACACATGCACACACACTTTGCAGGTGCATGCCTCTGTGTTCTCCCTCATGCTGTACTCTCTGCCTAGAAACACTGGCCTGCCTTTCTTCAGCTCATTGTCTCACCTGTTAAGACTCAGCTTGAGCCAGACTTCCCAAGCTGATGACATGTCTTATCCTGTGTATCCCATAATTCAGTGTGCATAAACCAGTGACATTATCTTTTTATCTGTATGACTTCTCCACGGGGATGTAAGCAAATTGATGCTGATTTCCAACCAGTCTCCTTTTTGGGAATTTGGAGTCAGGACACAATAATTCTAGTCCATCTCATATGGAGAACTGAATTGAGAGGCTGTATGAACCTAGGATTGAGGCAGCCCGGCACTCACCAAATTAAGAAAAGTCAGTCTTTAAAAAGAGACAAAAAGGAAAACAATGTGGATTTTTAAAAAGCAAGAGAGCATGAATCCCCAAAGAAGCAAAAAATAAATGTTTTGACTTTGCCAGTTCCTGTGCACAGAAACCAGGCTTGATACCCATGCTGGCATGCTATTAGATTCTAGTGTATCCTTCTAATAAATACAATTTGCTTAAGCAAGTTTTCAGAAGGTTTTGTTCTTTGCAAGCAAATGATCCCTAAGAATTTTTACACTAAGTGTTTAAATAATGTTTTTTAATGAAATGAATCAACTGCCTCTGAATAGTCAGCAGCAGTAGTCAGCTTGCAAATGCACAACATTGACTACAACTATGATGGCTGAAGGTAAAATATGTATAAGGCAAAATTTAATCTTTTTTTAAAGATTTTTTAAAGTTTATTTATTTGTTTTGAGAGAGAGAGAGCAGGGGAGGGGTGGAGAGAGAGGAGACAGACAGAATTTCAAACTGGCTCCGTACTGTCAATGCAGAGCTCAACTCAGGGTCCCAACCCATGAACCATGAGATCATGACCTGAGCTGAAATCAAGAGTTGGACACTTAACTGAGCCACCCAGGTTCCTCTAATCTTTTTTAATATGGACATTTTTCATCAAGACATTTGACTTAAGTTCTAAAGACTCTGGGTAGTCAAGAATTCAAGACAGAAAAGGAAAAGAGAGAACAACAAAATGCACATTAGCAAAATTTCCTCCACTGTCCATTTAGTTATTTATGAGAGCCTCTCATTATGGTCATCTCTCAGTGTGGTCTCCTTTTAGGGTCAACCTCCCACCCCCCCCCCCCCGCCCACCCCTCCACAGCTCCCAACCACACACATGCCCATGGAAGGCACTAATTCAAAGAGGGAAGAGTTTAGCCAAAACAGACCTTAGAGAGAGTAGCAAATGCCATGAAACCACTCCATCCTGTCTCCCTGTGTCATGTCACAGATACGAAAAACAAAAATCCACACAGAAGTGATGTAACTGGCCCAAGGACCATAGCAAATCAGAATCAGAGTGAAACCCAGTTTTCCCACCGACCAGGCCATGGCTCCTTACACTACCCGGTGCTGCCTCATTTCTTTACACTCACAGCCCAACCTGGAAAATAACTCTTCCCTTTCAAAAAAAAAAATAATAATAATAATTATCAGCACCCCTACACCTACATTGTTCAGATTTTTCACAAATAGCAATGAGGGGCAATGATGAGAGTTGCAGTGTTCAAGACATCATGTCCTCTTAGCCATCAACTATTATCACACCTGTATTTCCTGCTTAAAAATATCTGGAGACTGGCACCTAATCTTGATTATGTAAAAGGTTTACCTACCCTTTGAGGCTGTACATGACACACTGTAAAGAAGAGAGAATCACAATGCATTGAGGATAAATGCACCGTCTTTCAGTGACTTTGCACAGAAACCCAAGCTACAGTTTTATAATTAAATAGACAACTTTTTAAAATCAGAACTTTCCTTTCATCATAATTGTATTACATATCATAATTCTTTTCACGAAGTCACATTCCTTCACGCTCCCAAAGAAAAATCACTTACAAGAGCCAAATGCAAAGTATGAAAAAAAATCTATGATAAAGACTTAAGTGTCAGGAACTAAAAGCTCTACCACTCAAAAGTTGAACTGTATTGGTTATTCATTAGGGACTGAGGGCATGTTTAGCTCTTAACATGAGACATAAACATTCTTCTTTCCCTCCGTCCAACCTTGACTAGGGGTTTGGGTTTACTTGTTTTATTTCTTTTTTTCTAAATTATGATATATTAATTGCCTTCATTCCCTAAAAATCTATACTTATGTTCCCTTTAAACACTTTACCAATACTTTTAGAGGTTAAATCGTTACTAGCAAATCTTTAATGCCAGGCTCTTCATGGAGACTGCTGCTTAGGGTGACTTTAAAATCAATACGTATTTTCTACATTATACATAAAGTAATAAAAAGATCATGGTTTGAATAACATGAATGGCATTAAAAAATTCATAAATCTATAACATGAAACACATCTTCCTATATGGTTATTAGGTAAATGAAGTCTTTATTATTTTATTTTCAACCTAATGACTTGTTGACTAACGTGATGTTTTATTCTATAGTAATTCTAAATACATAAAATTTTAAAAAGCTGACTATTCATCTCATAAACTAAAAATAGCTCTAAAGACATCTTTTGAGACTTGTAATGAGGATGGCATTCATCAGTTAAGAATAAGTGGTAGCACAGACATTCTAAAATCCTGCTAAACCTCAACGAACTTTCCATCATGGCTACAAGAATCTTTCTCGTTTATAATCATTTCCCTCTACGATATTGTAAACTCATAAAAAGAGAAAATAACTAAATATCACAAACAAGGAAGATCAAGACCATACCACTTTCTTTCATAAATGTGGCAAAGAAAAGGTGAGTGTGACAAGAAGAAGATTTTTAAACAAGAATTCTTCCACATTGGTTTTGGTATAAATTAAGCATGAGGGGCCAGGGGAGCTAAATCTCCACACTACCATTAGTGAAAAGCTATTTTAAGCTCTTTTCATACATTAACCCATTTATTTCTCCCAATAACCTCATGGGGTAGGTACCGGTATTCTTGCCACTCACCCACACGAAATGGAGACACAGAGAGTTGAAGGAATTTGCCAAAGATCACATACATGGTAAGCAGCGGAACAGAATTAGAACCCAGGTACTCTGATATGAACCCCTGGTCTTTACGGCAACGTACACTGTCTCTCTCATAGGTTTTTATAAAAATTAAAATTATAAGCTGCCCATAGAACCTGTAACATGATCTCTGGCAGTTGGTAAGTACACACTCCATGCGAGTGACAGTGGTACCTGTAATGTCAATACATGATCACGATGCTGGCTTCTGAATAAGGAAATTTTCATTCATTTGTATTTCCACAATTCTTTTTTCCTTCTGCTGGACAAGAGGTCCCTCCAAAGCCCACTTGGATTTTAAAAAACTGGTTTTTTCAAGCATGCATATTTTTAAGATTCTGTTACATTAAATCTACAAAACATATTACCAGATCTAAACCCGTGGTAGACAGTTTTCAGAACAACAAACTGTACATCCCACCAAATTATCTGAAACCATCATGAATGTATTGCCTGGCATAGAATAATTCCTTGTGGAAGAGTTATTTATATAAACCCTGAGTATTTACAATGTTAAGATGAACTGATACTGCCATCACAATCACTCTACAACCTCTCAGCAGGCTAACATTTAAAAAGATAAAGAGAAAAAAATTATTAAGCTGGATGCCAGTAGCATTAACTAAAAGAGCAAAGAAATCAGCACTACACTACCTAACCATCCTAAGAGCCCTCACTGTGCTCTGAAAAAGAAGAGAGAGATGTTTGGTGGCCTTGAAGCCACCCAGATTCTTAACCACCACACAGGACAGAGGTGGAGTGCTCCATATAGAAACTGGTGAGGCAATGGAAAAGCATGAGACCCGGGATCCTCTTCTAAGAGCCTATTGTGGCAGTGACAAAATTGCATGCCAACCAGAAATGCCTACATTCTGATAGTTTTCTCTTTCAACATATGTCCCTGTGCATCCAGTTGGAAAGCAGATGCCTAAGCTTGATTGCTCTACACTGAGAGACGAAAGAACTTATCATC
Source organism: Acinonyx jubatus (assembly GCF_027475565.1). Lineage (NCBI taxonomy): Eukaryota > Metazoa > Chordata > Mammalia > Carnivora > Felidae > Acinonyx > Acinonyx jubatus. The sequence goes on from NC_069387.1 coordinate 61,472,220, forward strand.
TACTGACTGAAATTCACAGGGGATCGAAGATTGCCAAGAATCAGTACCCAATCAAGATTAAACAGAATGAACCAGGGGCTGTCAGCAGTTAGGAACTCTACCAACTGCTATCCATAAATTAAAAGGAATTTTGCCTCCTTAGCATGTGATTTATGTGGAAGAAGCTTTTAGTGCTAAGTTCTGAATGAATCCAAGGAACACTTTATTGAAATGATCCATTTTAGTGCTGAGCTCAGTTCAAGAACCAAAGCAGATTATAATAAGCTTTCAGTCAAACTCATCAAGATAATTCCTGCCTTACAATATACTCTAGATCTGGTTCAAAAAGAATAACATCACTCCCAACTAATGGTTAAGAAATAGTAAGAGGAAAAAAAAGTTCTCTAGCCATAGAAGAGAATACTTTTCTGGTAAGTTCCATATTTTGGAAAAGCTACTTTGAAAGAACTTGAAAGCCCAGCTTGGCAAATCAACCCTACTAATGAACATTAAAGACATATTAATGATATTATTGCAATAAACACAGTTCATAACTAAGAAGCCTGATAACACTAACAGAATGGAGAACCCAGAAAGGGACCCACAAACGTATGGCCGACTAATCTTTGACAAAGCAGGAAAGAATATCCAATGGAATAAAGACAGTCTCTTCAGCAAGTGGTGCTGGGAAAATTGGACAGTGACATGCAGAAAAATGAACCTGGACCACTTTCTTACACCATACACAAAAATAAACTCAAAATGGATGAAAGACCTAAACGTAAGACAGGAAGCCATCAAAATCCTCAAGGAGAAAGCAGGCAAAAACCTCTTTGACCTTGGCCACAGCAACTTCCTACTCAACACGTCTTCGGAGGCAAGGGAAACAAAAGCAAAAATGAACTACTGGGACCTCATCAAAATAAAAAGCTTCTGCACAGCGAAGGGAACAATCAGCAAAACTAAAAGGCAACCAACAGAATGGGAGAAGATATTTGCAAATGACATTATCAGATAAAGGGTTAGTATCCAAAATCTATAAAGAACTTACCAAACTCAACACTCTAAATACAAATAATCCAGTGAAGAAATGGGCAAAAGACATGAATAGACACTTCTCCAAAGAAGACATCCAGACGGCCAACTGACACATGAAAAAATGCTCAACATCACTCATCATCAGGGAAATACAAATCAAAACCATAATGAGATACCACCTCATACCTGTCAGAATGGCTAACATGAACAACTCAGGCAACGACAGTGTTGGCGAGGATGTGGAGAAAGAGGATCTCTTTTGCATTGTTGGTGGGAATGCAAGCTGGTGCAGCCACTCTGGAAAACAGTATGGAGGTTCCTCAAAAAATTAAAAATCTAACTACCCTACAACCCAACAATTGCACTACTAGGTATTTATCCAAGGGATACAGGTGTGCTGTTTCAAAGGGGCACATTCACCCTAATGTTTATAACAGCAATATCAACAATAGCCAAAGTATGGAAAGAGCCCAAATGTCCATCGATGGATGAATGGATAAAGAAGATGTGGTATATATATAATGGAGTATTACTCAGCAAACAAAAAGAATGAAATCTTGCCATTTGCAACAATGTGGATGGAACTAGAGGGTATTATACTAAGCAAAATTTGTCAGTCAGAGAAAGACATATATCATATGACTTCACTCATATGAGGACTTTAAGACACAGAACAGATGAACGTAAGAAAAGGGAGACAAAAATAATATAAAAAAAGGGAGGGGACAAAACATAAGAGACTCTTAAATATGGAGAACAAACAGAGAGTTAGTGGAGAGGTTGTGGGAGGGGGGATGGGCTAAATGGGTAAGGGGCATTAAGGAATCTACTCCTGAAATCACTGTTGTGCTATATACTAACTAACTTGGATGTAAATTAAAAAAATAAAACAAAAACAAAACAAAAAAGAAGCCTGATAACACTGACTTAAAACTAACTTCTTTACTTTTTAAAAATTTTTATTAAGTTTCTCAGGATCCACATATGAGTGAAAACATATGATATCTGTCTTTCTCTGCCTGACTTATTTCACTTAGCCTAATACCCTCCAGTTCCATCCATGTTGCTACAAATGTCCAGATTTCATTCTTTCTCATTGCCAAGTAGTATTCCATTGTATATATAAACCATATCTTCTTTATCCATTCGTCAGAAGACCATGGGGGAGGGGAAAGGGAAAAAAAAGTTACAGACAGGGAGGGAGACAAACCATAAGAGACACCTAAATACTGAGAACAAACTGAGGGTTGATAGGGGGTGGGGGAGAGGGGAAAGTGGGCGATGGGCATTGAGGAGGGCACCTGTTGGGATGAGCACTGGGTGTTGTATGGGAACCAATTTGACACTAAACTATATTTAACATTAAATAAATAAATAAATAAGTAAGTAAGTAAATAAATAAAATTTTTTAAAAGAAATTTCCCACCATTTCCATTATTCTTATAGCAAAACTCCACCATTTGTTCACCCTTCCCAGGAAAATATTTCTTTCTGCACAGGAAGAACAATACCTACCACAATCAGTCACCTCCTTCTCCAGTGCCTTTACACTCACTAAGCATGTCTGCAGTTCAGTGACACCAAAATGTACCACAGGGTCTTAGCAAAAGCTATGGTCAGGTCACTATGTTAAAGAGAAATTGACAAACTATGAATATGCTCAGGATGTATGGGACAAAAGTCAGAACAGTATATCATTTGGATATTATGCTCAAATAATAGGCTCATGGAGTAAGGACCTATAAAGTCATTTTTTTTTGTATTTTGTTTTTATTTGGTTTTACTTTTTTAATGGTTATTTATTTTTGAGAGAGAGAGAGAGAGAGAGCAGGGGAGGGACAGAGAAGGACACACAGAATGTGAAGTAGGCTCCAGGCTTTGAGCTGTCAGCACAGAGCCCAACACGGGACTTGAACCCATGAACTGCAAGATCATAACCTGAGCCAAAGTCGGATGTTTAACCACTGAGCCACTCAGGTGCCCCATGTTTGTTTGTTCCTTTTTTAACTTTTATTTATTTTTTGACACAGAGAGAGAGAGAGAGATAGAGAAAGAGAGAAGAGAGAACAAGTGGGGAAGGGGCAGGGAGAGGGAAACAGAATCTGAAAGAGGCTCCAGACTCTGAGCTGTCAGCACAGAGCCCAACATGGGGCTCAAACTCACAAACCATAAGATCATGACCTGACCTGAAGTCAGACACTTAACTGACTGAGCCACCCAGGCGTCCCTAAAGTTGTTTAATGATAAATAATTTTAACAATAATTATACTAGTTGATTTGGTTATTGTTTTCATACAATGCAGCCTGAGAGTTAATTGGTTTCTTGGTCCTCCACCCATCATGTGCCTACCTCCCCCAAATAAGTCATAGTGATCTGGATGAAGTCATCTAAGAACTACAACTAAAGACCAAAGAATTTATACCACTGAGGAAGAGAGAAAATTCCCTGGCAAAATGTGGCCCATTTCATCTTTAAACAAAGCAAAGTGAGGAAAAATGATAAGCACCAACTGAAGAATTTGCAAAGTCTCTTTGTAATAAAATCTTAGTTAATATCTACTTCCACGAGGTGGTCTGTGTTCTTAACATGGATTCATCATTGAAGTTCACACTTGCATTAAGAGATTTTTAAAGTAGGGGAGGAGATTTATTATTATGAACCTACAAACTTCACCTGTAATTGTTGGATAATTTTCTGTGTAGACCTATTAGTTAATGCCACACCTCTTTCATTTGGTCATTTCATTTTTTTTAACATTTTATTTTGAAGTAATCTTTACACCCAACTTGGGGCTTGAACTTACAACACCAAGATCAAGAATCACACGCTCCACTGACTGAGCCAGCCAGGCACCCTTGGGCATAAAATTTTTGAAAGCAGCAGCTGAATGAGATTGAAAATGGCTCATTTTGGTGCAACCACTCTTGAAAACAGCATGGAGTTTCCTCAAAAAATTAAAAATAGAACTACCCTACGACCCAGCAATAGCACTACTAGACATTTATCCAAAGGATACAGGAATAGTGATTCAAAAGGGGCACGTGTACCCCAATGTTTATAGCAGCATTTTCAACAATAGTCAAATTATGGAAAGAGCCTAAATGTCTATCAACTGATGAATGGATAAAGAAGATGTAGTTTATACATACAATGGACTACTTGGCAATGAGAAAGAATGAAATCTGGCCATTTGCAGCAACGTGGATGGAATTGGAGGGTATTATGCTAAGTGAAATAAGTCAGAGAAAGTCAGATATCATACGTTTTCACATATGTGGAACTCGAGAAACTTAACAGAAGACCATGGGGGAAGGGAAGGGGAAAAAATAGTTACAAACAGAGAGTGAGGGAGGCAAACCACAAGAGACTCTTAAATACAGAGAACAAACTGAGGGTGGATGGGGGGAGGGGAAAATTGGTCGTGGGCACTGAGGAGGGCCCACTTGTTGGGATGAGCACTCGTACGCTGTATGTAAGCAATGAACCATGGGAATCTACCCCCAAAACCAAGAGCACACTGTATACACTGTATGTGAGCCAACTTGACAATAAATTACATTTTAAAAAGAAAGAAAGAGAAAGAAAGAAAGAAAGAAAGAAAGAAAGAAAGAAAGAAAGAAAGAAAGAAAGAAAAGGGCTCATCTGAGATCAGTCAACAGAAAAAGTATATAAAATTGAGGGTTGGGGGACACAAGAGAACTAAGTTATTCATCAGTAATGCAGACTTTCAACAGATTTTTTTTGTCACTTGCAAATCTCACTTTCCTGCTAAGTTTCTCTCAAAGCTGATATGAGGCTATTAATGATTATCTGAAACACACTTGCCCTACTCACTGGATCATATGTGTGGATAAAGGTTCAAAATTCCACCTCAGGAGTTTAACCTGCACAGCATTTCTTACTTTGGGGAAAAAGAATACAATGCAAGGTCTACAGAAATAAAGCATTAAAACGACACTTAAAAGATCAGTTACCCATTCCATCAGTGAAGGTCAAAATATTTATATGCCTCCCTAAGTCCCCTGAATTTAATTACCTCACAAATCCACTTTGGTGCTAAACTGTTCTATAGTCCTAAACTTGTCTTAGTTTCTTGATTTGCATGCCTATGTGCAAAGTATTTACAAGAAAAACTTTTTAAAGACCCACTGAACTGAAATATCTAACCACTGTCTTGCCCACAAAGGTAGAAAATGAGCTCATTTTAAGTAAAAACACCATGGCCACCATCCCACCATGTTCCATGAGGGCAGGGCTTTGTTTATTTGGCAGTGGCCAAATTCCTAACACCAAAAATGGTGCCTCAGCAAATACTGTTGAGTGAATGAATGACCCATGACAGATCCAGCTGAGAAAAGAGGAAACGAACAAGAATCTATTGAGCTAAGAACTGTCTTCAACACCTATTGTGATCGCTGTCATTTAAATATTAAATCAATCAAGTATACATACGAAGAATAACTATATATTGTTATATATAGATGTCAATAGGAGTTATGAGGATAAGATTTCATGTAGAATTCACTGACCTTTCCAACGCGAAACGGAAAGTGTGTCCATGTGTGAATGAATTTAACATAATGAAGATGAGAAAAGGAATGTTTAATACAAAACATTCCTCATTTCACATGGAGTAATTCAGTAAAACATAGTATCAACTGAAATTTTATCTGATTCCAGAGTGTGCACCCCATGTCTGAGGTTTTTTTATTTCACTTTCTGCCCATAAATCAATCACCAAATCACACAGAAAAACCAGCAACTAAATAAATTTAGGGTTTTTTCCTGGGTTGGGATTTTTCCCTGCACTTAGCAACTTCTGAAATCATTTTTTCTTTTAATGTTTATTTATTTTCGAGAGAGAGAAAGAGAGAGACAGAGCACGAGCAGGGTAGGGGCAGAGAGAAGGGGAGACGCAGAATCCGAAAGCAGGCTCCAGGCTCCCAGCTGTCAGCACAGGGCCCAACACAGGGCTCGAACTCATGAACCATGAGATCATGAGTTGAGCCAAAGTCGGCTGCTTATCCCACTGAGCCGCCCAGGTGCGCCATCTTCCGAATATATTTTAAGTGATAGTGTCAGCCCAATTTTTTGCCAGCCTAATGTTATACATGCAGTACAAATGTACACTAGCAAATAAGCTCGAGGTCCAATTAAAAAAAAAAAAAAAGTCCCACACAACACACAAACTCCTCATCCCCTGCCTGCATACTACAGGTTCACCATTTTCATGATGCATGCTGGTGTTTAGAAACCCACACAAAAATGAAAATATTTTAATATTAACTACTAATAATGATGCAGCTGGCTGCCATGGGCCGAACGGCCACCCATGTGCCAGGCACCTATTTACATGCTTATTACCTGTATGATTGCTCTTAGTCCTGACAACCAATTTGAGAGTAAAGTGTTATTCAATGGAGTACTACGTGGCAATGAGAAAGAATGAAATATGGCCCTTTGTAGCAACGTGGATGGAACTGGAGAGTGTGAGGCTAAGTGAAATAAGCCGTACAGAGAAAGACAGATACCATATGGTTTCACTCTTATGTGGATCCTGAGAAACTTGGCAGAAGTCCATGGGGGAGGGGAAGAAAAAAAAAAAAGAGGTTGGAGAGGGAGAGAGCCAAAGCATAGGAGACTCTTGAAACAAACTGAGGGTTGATGGGGGGTGGGAGGGTGAGTGATGGGTATTGAGGAGGGCACCTGTTGGGATGAGCACTGGGTGTTGTATGGAAACCAATTTGACAATAAACTTCATATATTGAAAAAAAAGAGAGAGTAAAGTGTTATTACTGCTGCTTTCGCCATTTGGAGATGAGGAAACTGAGGCTCACGGAGATAATAACTTGTCCAGGATCAAGTAAACAAAGGAGCCATGATTTACAAGCTCTCTGTAGAGATCTTTAGAACTAGGACAGAGCTGCCTTTTTGAACTTTTATTTGCTTTACCTGACTACCTTCTGACAGAAGTTCAAGTGTAGATTTCAAAAACAATTTTAATACTAATCAAACGCATACTCAAAAATATAATCTTTTTCCTTTACAAAGAGGGAAAATACATGACACTTTTCAAGGGAGGGAAAATGATCCTTCTTGCCCACAAACATGGTAACTCAGCAAGCCTCTGACCCAGTTCCGGCTGTACTGTATACTGCTCTTCAGACACCGTTGTTTCTAAAATAAATACCCTGGTGCTCAGATTAAAAACAAAACAAAACAAAATAAAATGTAACCTACGAAAGCAGGTCATCTGATTCAATGCATTAGCACCAAACCCTATATGAAAGCAAGTTAAAAGGTTCCTCATCTGTGGACCAAGGATGATCGCGAGAATTTTTCTACCTCCTGAGAGTTCAACAGAGAGGCAAGCTCCACATAAAATGATACAGGCATCTCCTCCCCAAAACTGAATCCTCGCCAGGGACTCTGGACTTGAGAGCATGGCCAACGAGCAAAGCACAGGTTTAGGGGTCAAATAACTTGAGTTCCAATCCCGACCTTACACTTACTATGTAAATGTGGACAAGGTTTTTTAACCTCTAAGATCTCTGATTTCCTCCTGGCAGCAGGAACTGTCATAGCCACCCTAAATGGATATTGTGATGGTCACACGGGTAACACGGGGGAAGTGCTCGCCCACTTCCTGGCACAGAGTAGATGGATAACAGAAAGCAAATTTTCTTCCTTTTCCCAAAGGACCTTCTTCACTGGTGTGCTAGAGCTAACTCACACTGGCTTATGGAAGATGTCTAGTAAATTTTTAGGAATTCTGCAGGCCAGTTAGTAAATATGACCACTACTGAAAATTAAATTAAACTTAAGTTTTACAATTGTATTAAAGACAAAGGTGGTAAACACTCAAAACTCATCGCTTCCTAGTTTACCTCATTTTACTATTATCTATGCTCTTGAGGTTATGCCTGTTGTCTGCTACAGAGTGGAAATACTACATAATGGTGGGTTCTGGTACATTTCCCCCAACTCCACAGTCAGTGATATCACATTTGTAGCCTGAAATGAGCCATGGTAGCGGTATTTACGTGGAAACAGGCAAACACTACAAGTCAGGATTTCCTGTTTTGGGAGGGCCAGGTATTAAACATTCACCAGCATCCCCCTGGTATTCATATTTCATCACATCCCTCTCTGCTGCTGTCTTTCATCTCTCCACTATGCAACTTGTCTACATACACACACATGTCCAGTGAATTTAAAATAAGAATGAAAACGAACACCTAACAGCCTCCAGATAACATCCTTTTCCACCATTCCTTCACTGCCAAATTCACTGGAAATGTTCTTTCTGTGATTCATTCCAACACTTTCTTACCATCAACTCATTTATTTATTCATCTCACAAACATCTGAGTAACTACGATTAACCAGACACTATGAAAGTAACTGGGGACACAAATGTGAGCAAAGCCCAACATGGTCCCTCCTTCACGAGAGTCACATTGTCAAACCCACCTTGAAAAGTCTCCAATGTTCTATTAAGTCCTCCTTTTTTCTCCTCCATGGCCTTTCCTTAGAAAATGTACAATTTCCCCAAATGTTATCTTCTTTTCCTCCATGGTCCTCTATTAAAAAGTCAAGATTTCCTTAGTGTTTTGACTACTTATCTGCCTTCTTTCATCTTTAGGAATTTCACACATTTCCGTGATTTCATCCTCCCTCCAACTCCCAGGAAACCTATTTCTCCCCTAGCCTTCCTCTCTCAGTAACTGGCACCACCATCCACTCAACTGTTTGAGCCAGAAACCCTAAAATCCACATTTCCTGCCTTTCCCTTACCCCCTTCATCCCAAGCATTAGCAAGTCCTGGGATCTATATCCAAGAGATGTCCCAAATCCAACACGGTACTTCATCCCAGCCTGTCACCCTTGGGCAGGACCTTTCTTTTTCACTTAATCTGTATAAAAGCCTCCGAACCCTCCTCCCTGCTTTACTCTTGCCCCCTCACATCATGCACTACGACGAAGTCAGGGAATATTTTTTTAAAAAAGAAATGTAATCATTTCTCTCCACACTTAAACAAACAAAAAACCTTTATTCCACCCAGAATAAAACCCAAACTTGATTTCGTGGACAACAGGGCCCTTCATGATCTGGGCCTGCCCCCTTCCTGACCTCTCCCCCTTCCTGACCTTGCCCCCTTTCAATTCCCACTTGCTCATTCCAAGGCTGGAGCCCTCTGTCCAGATCTTGGCAGGTCTTTGCAGGACTAGCTCCTCCTATCATTCACAAGGATTCAGGAGGCCTTCCCGGACCAACCGACACAACTTTGGCCAGGCCAGGCCAGCCCACCCCTCTCCATCACTCTCTATCACTCTGTCCATTCCTTGGTGGTTATCTAGTATCTGTCTTCCTGTACTGGAAAATCAGCTACACGGGAGCAAAAACCTTGTCCTCCTTATTCACCAAGACATCTCTGGTGCCCGAAACAGTGCCTGGCACATGAGAGATGCTCAACAGATATTTGTTGATGAATGAAGCAAGATCCAAAACAAAAAACAAACAAACAAAAAAAAAAACAAAAGCAAAAACAAAAAAAACCAGGCAAAGGCAGAAATAATTGGAAACTAAGACCCTGAAACAAGAGTTTTCTGGGACCACACAGAGGAATAAGAACAGCAATCTGAAATGGTAACGTGCTAATAGAATGAATCTAATTTCCATCTTTATTAAATTCTAACTTGCCCATGGCTTGAGCTATTTTAGAGGCAACCTAATTTAGTGAGTACCCGTTCTGGCAAATCTATGTTAATTTTCGTGGCTAGGTCAAAATATTCTTAAAGGGAAAGAAAATTCCGTGACTTAGAAAAGATTTCCTGCATCCTCAAAAACATTCCTGAGAAGCAGAGTCCCCTGGGCTTCCTCCCATACCTGTGCTGTAATAAATTCCTATCACATACAACAAGCAGGTGGAGGGAGCATGGAGGCAGAGTGCTCTCCTCCCCCGGGAAACTGAGGGTGCCTGCTCTCCACTGCAAGTCTCCTCCACCGAGGACACGGTAAAGTGTTTGTTCTTCTTAACTGAGGCCTCAAAGATCCACATCTCACCCCGTGCTTCCAAATCAAAGCAGACAGCAGGGCTTCTACTTGCTTCTTCTTAACTACTCCTTTCTTATCTAAATCTAATATAAAGAAAAGGGAAGAAGGGAAAGAAGGAGGGACGGAGGGAGGGAAAGAAGAATGGAGCTAGGGAAACAAGGAGAGAGAGAAGGGAAATCAGGAAAAAAAAAACATTCAACGTTTGATTTCTCCCGCCAAGCCATGCTGCACCAGGCGGTGCTGGATGGCGAACATGGGCGTGGGGAGCCCAGCTCAGTACCTCATCATGGACCACATAGCTCCAGGAGACACTGGGAATCCACTGCTCTTGGGTTCTGGTGGCGATGGTGAGTGGCAGCCACCCCAAGCTCCTCGGTGAGGAAATCGATGCTGCTTCCCGTTCTCCCGGTGAGGCTGCGGGGGCAGTGACGGGGGCGGGGGACTCGCAGGCTGCTGCGGGCTGCGCTGATGGATGACCCCATTGCTCCTAATTGTGCATGTGGAACGGAGCAGAAACAAAGTCAGACAGAATGACAAGGTTTGCAACGAGAAACAGCAGTCCCCTGGCCCTCTCCACGGTCTTGTTCCCTGGAAGCAGCCATGCTCAAGTCTTTCACCTCTTTTGTTTCTGGTACATATCGCAATGCTTTAAAAATAACAAGAGAACATATTTCTTTTTATTTTAGAACTTATACTGACTTACTACTACAGAAGACTAGGACTCAGTCCCTCTTACATGGTCACCAACACACACACACACCCTCTCCTTCACGCTTCATCCTCCAAATATAGATTTCTTTCAAAATACTTGGTTGAAGTGATATTCGGGATTTACATAATTTTGATCTTGTAAAATACTGCTCATAGTTGATCCATCCAATGTACCGATTACATTTTCTTTCATGAATCCTCTGAGACAGAGTTCATAATCACTGAATGAACAGAAACTAAAACGTCTGATACCACTGAATGATGTCCAGCATTTGGAAAAAAGCAAAGGGGATTCTTAGACACTGCTACAATCACTTCAGGAGCAGTGTCTGAGCACGGGACACAGTGAACATGCATCTACCTGTGGTCCCAGTAAGTCCACTCCTATGGTTATGCCCGAGAGAAACTCACATGTATTTGCACACAAAAAAATCCATTGCAGCATATTTTACAATAGTACAAGCTGTGAAAATTACCTGAATTCCAAATCCAGAAAGAGTTAAATAAATTGTGATAATTAAATACTGTACAACAGTTAAAATGAATGTACTATAGCTACACATATGGACAATGATGTACCTCAAAAATCTCAAAGAGAAAAGCAAGTGATACTACTTATATAAAGTTTAAAAATATATTAAAAGATACTCTTTGGTATTCACTGGTATATACATACTAAGTAAGGGCATAAAGATAATCATAGAAATGAAAAGTGACAAGTTCAGGATTATGGTTACTTTTAGAGAAAGAGGTTAGGGACAGGAGTCAGGAAATGTTATTCTCTGCATGTTGGAAATTATATCAAATTTTTTAGAAAAGAAAGAAAAGTAAAAAGAAATTTAACTTTCAGGAGCTGCTCTTTCACTGAAAATGTTTCTTCCTAAAAGTGATGTCAAATCTAAGAAATCCCACTCCATTTCTATGGTCTAATACTAAAATTTAGGAATAAATTGCTCTTCATGTAGGAGAGTCTCCCAACATTTGTTTCTGTTACTGTTTTTTTCCTGCTCCTGGATCATATGACAAAAGACCTCAAGAACAACTTAGTACCAAGAGGTTTACTCTAAATGAACAGATAAGGGGCACCTGGGTGGCTCAGTCAGTTAAGCGTCTGGCTTCGGCTCAGGCCATGATCTCACATGATCTCACATCAGGCTCTGTGCTGACAGCTCAGAGCCTGGAGCCTGCTTCAGATTCCGTGTCTCCCTCTCTCTCTGCCCCTCTCCCACTCATGCTCTGTCTCTGTCTTTCAAAAATGAATGAACATTAAAAAAAAATTTTTTTTTGTTAAATGAACAGATAAAGTGGAAGGAGAGCCCTAAGAATCTGTACAAAACTGTGTGTGTATACATGATTCTGGGGAAAGGGGACACAATTCTGTGAATTTAAAAAAAATTTTTTTTTTAACTTTTTTTGTTTTTGAGACAGGGGGAGACAGAGCGTGAGTGGGGGGAGGGGCAGAGAGAGAGGGAGACACAGAATCCGAAGCAGGCTCCAGGCTCTGAGCTGTCAGCACAGAGCCCGATGCGGAGCTCGAACCCACAAACCTGACCTGAGCTGAAGTCGGACACTTAACCGACTGCGCCACCCGGGCGCCCCAATTCTGTAAATTTTCAAAAGCGTCATGATCCCCAGTACACTCAGAACCTCTGAGCTGACCTCATGGTACAAATGTCAGCCTAGGCCATGAGCAGCAGGTGTCCTGGGAGGTCTCTAGGTCCCTTCTCTGTGTTCCTTCCATGCAGGCAGGGGTGCTCAGGGACAGACCCGCGGCTCTGAAGTCACACAGGCAGGGCTCTCTCAATCCTGGGGTTGGGTGACTCTGGAGGGGTTACCTTCTGTGATTCTGTTTTCTCCTCCGTAAAATGAGGCCAACAGCGATTGTGGGCATTAAGTGACTTCAAGCCTGTAAATGGTGTGGCACAGTGCCCGACACATGAACAGAACTCAAGAGATATTAACCATTTTTGGCCAGGTCTCCCTGGTACATGCTCTCCATTCCTTCCTACCACTTTTCACAACTGTAATCAGTTACTCATGGAATTACTCATACAATGTCTGTCTTCCCTGATATTGCATATGCCCTTGGGGGGAAGAAATCTTCTGTCTCCTTCTTGGTCAGGCACAAAATGAGTATGTATTGAATGGATAGAGAAAAGATGCAGGAAAGAACGAATGTCTCCACTTATGCAGAGCTGCTGGTTATGAGAGCCAAAAGTTTCTAAAAAACAAAGCAGAGGCTAGAAGCTTTTCACCTTCTGAGCTATATATTAGCAATATGATTTCTCCCATAGAACTTCTAACAGTTTAGCATAATGAAGGCCAGAAACAATTATTAAAGAAATAAAAGAGACAATTATCCCTTTTGAAAAAAGCCTGGCTCAACAGTGACCAGATGAAAAAGAATGCTGTATACAGGCAACGGTGGCCTGGAAAGTCCCGAGCCCAGAGGAGACACGACTTCGGTGATGAAGTTAAAATTGCTCTGGACTGGACCACAGGAGAGAGCCTGCAGCCAGCTTTCTGCTATCAGTGAGCAAAGCAGAAAGGGGTTAGGAGGCGGAGACAAAAATGATGCAAGAAGGAAGTGGGAAGCAAGATGAGCTGATAGGTTGTTTGTAAAAAGTAAGGCAGGCACTGCCATTACTCCCATTGGTTGAGAGGTTGCAGAGGAAAGGCATTCTCATGGAAGCCAAGGGGAGGTCCTCTGGCTCACAGCTTTCTTGGCAGGAGCTTAGGTCAAAATGATAACTGAGCTCCTTCCTTTTACACGCCTCTGAGATTTACAGAGAGCCAATAGAGCACTAAAGTCTATTTAACTTATCTCCAAGCACGCCCAGGCAGGAAGGTGATCAGAATTTAATGACTCATCTCAGCTTGTTGCCACTCAATAACACTGCTCTTATCTTTATGTCAAGGAGTATAAAGAGGTAGGGAATGGGATAAAAAGGCAAGATTTTTTTTTTAAGCTAAAATTCTTCATCAGATAAAGCAGAAGAATAAATCAACCACGTTTTTAAGAGTTCAAAAGTAAGGGCCTCATAATTACTGAAAAATGGGGTCTGCATGTCAAACTGTAAGTAATTATGGATTTGATAGAGAAAGAAAAATATAGTATGTGCTTCAACTTTTAATGTGCCACAGCATTCTTACCATCTATAATCTACAGGATATAATGAATGTGCTTAAATTCTTTTTTTTTTAATGTGCTTAAATTCTTTAAGTGAAAATGGGCTACTAATTAAACTTGACCTTTAATTTGAATATAACACGTGAGTATTCCTGTATGGTTTAGACTGGCCTTTTGCAGAATTCCAAAACGAGACTCCCAAAACTCTTAGGTAAAGCATCATCCTTAGAACAAGTAAGCAGGTTCCAACTTAGCAGTGCTTTTTGATAGACAACACGCATTTGAATGCAGGGATTCAAGGCAAGCTATTAAAAAAAACCTGTCACCATTTGCAACCACTTCTCTTTGTGAATCAAGAGGTCTCCATAGTATGCAACCGAAACAATCTAGCGATAGAAATCTGTAATCAGCATGGATACTTGCCAATTCCAAATTTGGGGCTCCCAAAATCTTTACGGTCCTCACTGACTTTTATAAAGTGTGAAGAGTTTGAACATATCTGATGCATTTATTTTAACAAAACAAGACTTACTAATTTATGGGCCAAGAGGTTACATTTAACACAAGAGTGTACTTTTATTTATTTATTTTTGAATGAAAGTTTGAAAGCTATTGATCTAAGTAATTCTCTGTGCACGCTCTGCTTGATGGCAAAACTTAAAAATGACTTACGATTTCTCTTGCTTGTGGGATAGGGAAAAGAGATCATAAACCAGGCACACTCCAAACACTGTGATGCCGGTCTCCTTCACCAGCATCGCACAGGTCCCCAGCAACAAACTGAGCAGCAAGAAGAAGGGAGACACCGTGGGAGGGAAACATTCCCCAACATGACGCTGGTCCACACTCCTGGAAAACAAGATTGAGACTCTTTTAATCTAAGAAGAAATATGGGTCACTGACAAACACCAACTTTTTAAAAAATATGATTTAACTCAATTTCATTGTATTCTAAGTAAGTAAGTGAACAAAGATTTCTTCGTGAATATTCATCACAGAGTTATTTAATATTGCAAAGATGAAAAAAGTAAATGCCCAACAACACTGAACTTTGGTATTTAAATTAAAATACACATAAATTATGATAAAAGATGGCATATAACAAATGGATATTGAAAAAAACACTTAAAAATTTTTTTAACGTTTATTTATTTTTGAGAGAGACAGACACCAAGTGTGAGCAGGGGAGGGGCAGAGAGAGAGGGAGACACAGAATCTGAAGCAGGCTCCAGGCTCTGAGCCGTCAGCACAGAGCCCGATTCGGGGCTCAAACACATGAACCGCGAGATCATGACCTGAGATGAAGTTGGACGCCCAACTGAAGGAGTCACCCAGGTGTCCACCCAACCAAAAACACTTAACATGATACCATAAAGATACAGTTAGTGACATGGAAGGATATTTGGTCAATGTATTTTAAATGAATAATACGAGTTACTAAGCCATACATGAACTCTGGAGCCAGGTTCCTTGGGTTCAAATCACAGCTTTGCAGTTAACTAACAGGGTATTATGGGCAGGTTAGTATGCCTCTCGGGGCCCCGGTTTCCTCATATATGAAATGGATCACAGTGTTGCAGGCAGGATTACATAAATGACTTATTACATGTGGAGTGGCTATCACATCATTATTATTATTCTAGTGAAAGTGTTTTATATACTTCTATACACAAATCAGTCAGTAGATATACAGAATCCTCATTTTTCTGTGATGAAAATACAGATGTTTTGGCCTTTTTCTTTTCTTCTGGTTAATTTGTATTTTTAAATTTATTTTCCAAGGAGATGTATTAGATAAAGTGTCTTTTTTCCTCAGTATAATTTCCAGCAGGGATTTTCAAAAGTCTCCTAGACCTATAAATCCTTTTTTCACCTTGTATCATAGAATCAGCCCACACCAAAACTCATTACTATTCCTTCAGTAGGTGCCACACCCATTTGCCCCTAATCCTCTGAAGCAAGGCCAATATTTCTGTAGCTGCGACACCTGACTCTCACTGGTATGTCTTGGAACAATCACCTAAAATTATATGCCAAATCTGTGGCAGATACACATTTTCCTCTTAAGCTGGCCTAGAGCTTACATTGCTAAAATTGAGAATGGCACGCACAACAGAAACTGTAACACCACGGCTCATTATCACACAGATACGGATACGCTGCTGGCCTCATCATGTTCCCGAATATATCAACGACACAGCAAAAGCTGCCCAGAATAAGTTTAAACCCAACAGCAACTGTGAATCTTGTTCTAATACCGGAGCAAACAGGAAGCAACTACTTGGTGAGTTTGGATTTATATTTCTAAGATTTTCACAACAGCACTTCATATGATTAGCTTTGTGACTCTGTAGGAAGTCACAGAGCCAGGAATAGAGTCCTAATACCACACAGGTATCCCCCGCTTTTCAAAAGTTCACATTACTGCCACTTTACTTTTATGAAAGACCTACCTTCATGCCTATTTTCACTAACAGAAAGAAATCTGAAGAGGGTCTTTGCTTTTACGAAAAAAGGTGAAAAGCAAAAACAGCATTTGTTTGTTAGGAACCATTGTAGAGGTGCTGTTAGGAACCCACAGCAGCAGGGGCAGCCCCCAACAAGTTCCTTCCCGGGAACCACACCCAGCATCTCAGTCCCAAGCCTCTAGAGAGCTGAACCGTGTGAGCCTCTGTGCCTTATCTCCAACTATTCCGTGCATTCATTAGCAAGATGTGTCCTAAGATATCAGAAAAAGCCTAAGAGAAGTTGTTTTTTGGGTCTGGGAATGCCCCCGATTTTTCCATAGAAATTAACGGTAATTGCTTCTTCACTTTGAGCCATTTCAGCTTACAAAAGTTTTCAGAGAAATATGCTCTACTTTCAAATAGCAGGGGAAACCTGTACTAAGAAAAGGCTCCACTCGTTAAACCGAAATTTCGTAAGAATTAATTCTTTTCATTCTTGATCATCCAAGGTCTAAACCTGTTTGTTACAGGGCTTCTCAATCTCAATCTTGGTACTACTAGCATTTTGGGGAAAACGATTCTTTGTTGTTAGGGTTGTACTGAACATTGTAGGATGCTTGGCCTCTACTTACTAAATGCCAACCGGTAACACCTTTCCACTTAACGACAAGCAAAAGTGTCTCCAAAAATTGTCAAATATCCCCAGGGGAAGGGCAAAAGTGTCCCACATTGAGAACCACTTGTTTAGAATTGTATTTCTCAAGGTCCCGGGGCTCTGTAAGATGGTAGGTCATCAAACTGAGCCAAAGATCAAAGCTCATAAATCCCTAACCAGACATCTCTCCACAAAGTAGGGTAACAGGATTCACTCCCCCCTTTTCTGGGCCACTCTCTGAGCCATCCACCTCGCTCCTATTCTCTTTTTAACCTGCCCCTTTCCCTATGTGGCCATGTCACAACTCAAGTAAGAATCTGAGCACTTTGGGGGAGAAGGGACACTATAATGGGAAATTATTTTATTGCTTTTCAGTATCCCAAAGCAAGGAACTTCTGTGTTTTGATGAAAGGGTGTGTATATTAGAAAACCATGGTTGAGAAATACTACTTCTAATTCAGCCTTGTTATTTTAAGCTCTGAGCTACTTTCGTGAGGATAATAAAGAGGAAAAAAAAATTAGGACCAAAATGAACAGGAGGAATTAAACCAATCATGGCCAAATGGAAGACAGGACCATATCCAATATATACTGGCTCGGAGCGAAGATTTCAAATTCCATTCTCAGTAAGAAATGACAAGTAGGAATAATCAAGAAGCAAGCAGCATGAGGAGAGCAGTTCCTTTAAAAGGCTATGACAAAGTTGAGAATATGGCTGGAGGAGAGAGCAGCCTTGCATTTGGTAAGGGCAGGTTTCCTATCCTGATCTCCATGAAGCTTTCTAAGCTTTTTACTGCCAAGAAGCCTCCCTCGTCTCTCAGGCAGATGCTCAGAGTCTGCACTACCCCCCAGCCCCCAACATGACAGAAATTCCCGAGGGGACAGCATTATTGTAACCACACAGAAGGGCATTCTTAGCCATACATACATACATACCTATTGTAGGAGAGAAAGGCCAACAGAAACAGCAGGCATGCTAACACATCAGCTCTGCCAACAATTCCAGCCACCTAGAGGTTTGAAAAGATAAAAACCTCAGAAAGTCACTTTCAGGAAACCATTATAGAATGGATTCGTTTTTAGATGAATGAAAAGTATGATAAAATAAGAAAACACATTCTTCTTCAAAATTTGACTTATGACTAACCACCTCTTGTATCATATATATAACAATAAGTTTATAGGAGGAAAAAAAAGGAAGGAAGGGAAAATATTTTCATGCTTAATTTCATTTTAACCTTTCTTCTATAGAAGGCCAATTCATATCACCAAAGCTTATTCCTTTGTTGATTTATTCAAAAATATTTTCTGAGTAATGACTGAAGGCCAGACACTGTGCTAGTCTTCAGGCAGCAGAGTGCTAGATATTTACAGAGTACTAGAAAAAAATAAGTTTAGGAAACAATAATTTTGGTAAAAACAGGAATGAGTATAAACTCTTGATGGCCATGTATGTATGTGTGTCTGTGTCAGTGTGTTTCTTAGTTCTGTCACTGAAAGAGCCTAAACGCAAGCTACCCCACTAGCAAAGAGTCATCCTGGCGCTGACCACACACATTTCTCCACTAAGGAGAACGGGGGTCCTTGGAGAAGTGGCTGACACCAGGGCTGAGGCGAAGGAGTTCGAACCCTGCGTCAGGCTCTGTGCTGAAGGGTTCAGAGCCTGGAGCCTGCTTCAGATTCTGTGTCTCCCTCTCTCTCTGCCCCTCCCCACTCACACTCTCAAAAATAAATAAACATTAAATTTTTTTTTAAGTGACAAGTATGTGTCAAAAGGGCACAGAAGCTGGTGAAAAAGGGCTCCCACCGACCAAATATCAGATCATTTGAACATCAAAATAAGTAAAGACGATAATAAAATAAACCATTTAAAAAAACCAGACATCCATGAATGCATACTGATATTGATGGATGGATGAATGAATGCACAATATAAGTACACACATAAATACAGTAAGCAAGTGAATGGAAAATAATAGAAATCTCTTCCTTACATTAAAAAGCAAGTTAATGAATGTAGAGGGAATAGTGCAGCTGACAAATAGCCATTTTGTTTCCAAAAGAGTCAAGATTAGATAGAGCAAGAAACATCACAAAATACCAGTGGATGCTAAATCTAGGGTATAAAGGTTTGGTGAGGCAAAGCATATTAGTAGGGCTTCAAAGCATGTCCTCATCAATTACTTGTTAAATGAAAAAGTAAAAAGAATAACTACACTATGGAGAAAACTCATTACACCTTAACTGGAGGTTCAAACTTGACTTCACCAATAAAGGGCCAATGGATGTGGCATGCCTCTGCACATGATACCCTGAGAAGGACACAATATCACTTTTGTCAAATTCCAGCCAAGGATGCATAACCTGAATGTAATCATGAGAAAACATCAGACAAACCCAGGATGAGGAATGTTCTATTAAATACATAAATAAATATATTTTATATTAATAAAGTATAAAATACAACAATTATACGTTATCTGGTAACATTAAAATTCCAGTATTTTAATATATTCTAATTTATACCATATCATGATTTATTATGTTACAATTCCTATAATCTAACGTATTATAATATTACATATATGATATTATTATAATACATGTATGTATATTATACCTGCATAATCTACTACATGTGCATATATTATGTATTAACAACATATATTTTATATTTTTACATATTTCTATATTTATGTATTTACATACAATATATAGTTATACTATTTTCATTTATATACTATAAATTTTAACATATATATAAATCATGTGTTATACTTTGTATATGTGTTATATAAATTATAATCATTTGATATAATATCAATGTTTATATATGTTTGTTTATATATGTTATATAACATCAACTGCAATGTTATAATAAACATCATGTAAACATTTTATATTATGCACATTAAATATAAGTTTTAAATTATATTTAAAGCTGTGAGTTATATTATAAAAAGACAATGAAGACTGGTAACTACTCCAAACTTAAGGAGACTGAAGAGAATGACTAATGACTTTGGTTTTAGAAAATACACAACTAAATTATTCTGGTGCAAAGAGGCATGAATTACGCAACCTACTCTCAAATGCTTCAGAATACAAATAATATTTTTATATATTAAGGGAGAAAGAGAGGAAGAATGACAAAACAAATGTGGCAAAATGTTAAAAATTGATGAGTCTGGATAAAGAGTGTATGGTCACTGTATTTTTGAGGTTTAAAATTATTTTTTTTAATGTGTTACTTTAGAAAGGTACTAAAATGGAAGAGGGGTAGAGGACAGACAGCTTTTTATAAATCTTTACTTAAAATGTGTGTGCATTTCTCTTACTCTTTTGAAATCCAAGAAACAAAACTATAAAGGAAAAAAATGGAGGATGGTTCAAAGAATGCTTCAAAAAAGGCCACGTATGAGCTGGATCTTAAAGATGAGTCAGAGCTCACTTGGGAAATGAACAGGGTTGACATTTCAGGCACAGAGAACAGCATCACCCAAACCACAGAGGACCTGAAGTCCACAGTGTGTTAGAGAATCAACCATAATTAATAGTGGAAAATAGAGTTCTGGGAAATGTACCTATAAATACTCTCATATAATGAGCACACTTTGCATTCATAAAGAAGAGGGAATGACACATGCATGGAACTAGACCATCCAAGGCTTGAATACAGACTCCTCCTCTTGCCATTTGAATGAGACTCAATTTTGTTATCTTTAATTTCTGGGATTTGGTTTTGTTATCTTTAAAATGAGTATAACACCCACATCTCACGTTACTGTTACAATTAATGAGTTTACATATATATATATATATGTATATATATACGTACGTATATATGTATATATACATATATATGTATGTATATATATGTATATATACACTTTATATGTATAAAGTGTATATATATATATATATATACAAACTTCATTGGATAAATGAATATATTAGTTAAAAATATAAATAGAACGTAATTTAGGTATATACCTGCATATGGATTGACAGCAAGTCACATACTGAGAAAAATTCAAGTCCAATGTACACCAAGAGAAAACTGGATACAGCCAAAGGATTACACTAGCAGTACAGAGTTAAAAGCTATTAGCTAATGTGGCTGCCTGGACTATCCACTGTTCATTGATCCATTCATTTATAAGGAATTTGCATGCTAAATCAGGAAGATGGCATGACACAAAGGAGGTACACAGTGACAATATGGTGTCACCTCAGCGTCAGAACTAGCTCAGACTTACAGTCTGTAGAGCAACAATTGCACACAGGTTCACTGTGAGCCCAGATCTGCTCAGTCTACACCACCACATCTCTGAGCATTGAGCTCAGCATCATCTGCGAGGCCTCTAGAACACTAAACAGAGAGCCCAACTCACTAGCAACAAAGTCTTGGGAGAAAGCCACACATCTGGACCCAGAGGGACGCTCACCACAGCACAACTGATGTGGCCAACTCACACAACAGCAAGAGGTGCAAGCTGATATTGGGTGTAGCAAGTTGGAATGAGGCAATCACAAGCTAGGCAAGCATAACTAATGTGCTAAAGGAGCCTGAAGCCTACTTCTCAAATTGCAGCCAGTTTGTGCTTCTGGGAAGCAGCAGCAGCAGCAGCAGAATGTGCCAGCTGGATGTGCCCAGATATAAAGAATGTAGTGTCCCTTGGAGCGGAAGCTCAGAGGGGCTGTTGAAATGTTAATGCTAACAGTGACAGACTCTGTGGCCAGTTTCAAACCACCAAGCATTCACTGAACACCTACTCTATATCCCTGTTGAGCTGGGGTCTCTGGGGCAAGAGGGTTAGACGTCTTAAAAACAAGGTGCTTAACACCAACTACTATATGTCAAGACCAACCATTCACTTTCCCTGTGATTCAATTAGTCGGTAGCATCATGTTCAGTAATTGCATGATTTATTCCACTCAACAAACATTTTCCAAGTGCCTCCTATTTGCCAGGTACTGTGCCAGCTGGAGGGATATAACCTGCCTCAAGGAGTTTAACATCTGGTTGGGAGTCAAAAGAGGGTACTGCATGTATCATAAAGAGGAGAAATCATTGCCATGAGAGAATGGAGAGATTAATTTTGACTGTAGAATCTGGGAAGGCTTCATGGAAAGGCTGGTGTTATACACTAACATCTAAAGGAGAGGCAAGAAGGGCTCAGTAAGTTGAAGACAGGGGAATGTGAATCCTGGGCCAGGGAAGGAACACAGAAGCATTCCAGGCAGAGGAAAGACCAGTCTCAAAACACAGGTGTTTCTGGAAGGGAAAGCATAAAGGGATGAAAGCATGGAGTAAATGAAAATGGACAGGAATGGGCAATGGGAAGCAAACTGGGATGCTAAGTTGGAGCTCCTGGGTTTGATTCTATGACAACGTAGGCTGAACTGTAGGGTGCTGGGAAATACAAAGGACCCAGCCAAAAATACATGCAGATGGATAGCATGTACTTCTGCCGCAAGCTGCAGGTTTTCATCACCAAAAGGGTAGCTGTAACTTGAGAACTGAACTCTGTAACACATACTCAAGTAATGGAAA
Organism: Acinonyx jubatus; assembly: GCF_027475565.1. Lineage (NCBI taxonomy): Eukaryota > Metazoa > Chordata > Mammalia > Carnivora > Felidae > Acinonyx > Acinonyx jubatus. The sequence continues at coordinate 61,494,796 of NC_069387.1, forward strand.
AAATGAGTGAACATCATCAGGGTAGAATGGAAACAATGTAACATTCAGATCTAGGTCCTAGTGAGCTTAACAGAATCACATGTGGAAATTACCAATTAAGAATTTAATTTGTCCCCAAAACTTGTTATTTCTTAGAATAACATTCATAGGATTTGTACAAAGTATTGCATGTGTATCAAATTATTGATTGTTCCATCTGCAAGAATGAGTCCCATTAGTGATAGACAGGGACAGGAAACACACACTTAACACATCCAACAGATGAAAGCCAGAATGACTGATTAGATCACTACCAATTCTCTCCTACATGCTCTTGTCCCAGTTCTGGAAATGTTGACCTTAACCTTCAGCTCCATGTATCAGCATTTCCTGCTCTTGCTTTTGACTTGACGTAAGTCAAGTGCATTCCTTCCAACCAATAATGTTTCTATAATGATTGCTAAGTTTTATTCCTACAAGGGAATTACAATGATATTCCCCATTTTCCCAATTTCTCTACTTATTTTTCTCATGATTCAGCATTCAGAAAAACATACAAATTTCCCATGATTTCCCCAGAAATACACTGTCAGAAACCCTTCTGGGCCACCTGGGTGGCTCAGTCGGTTAAGCGTCTGCCTCTTGATTTAGGCTTAGGTCACAATCTTATGGTTCATGGAATCGAGCCCCAACATTGGGCTCTGACCTGACAGCATGAAGCGGGCTTGGGATTCTCTCTCTCAACCTTACTCTCTGCCCCTCTCCTGCTTGCTGTCTCTCAAAAAAAAAAAAAAAAAAAGAGAGAGAGACAATAAAAGAAAACTCTTCCAAGAATCACAGGCCTTCAACGAAGAAAGGTCTGCGTATACCTTGGTCAGTGCTATACCCTCTGCAATCTATTTGTTGAAAGATTGAGTAAATAAATGAATTTGTTCCTGCATACTTAAATTGGAAATGATTTTTTTTTTATTACAACCTATTGTTTTGTCTTGTATGTATTTATGTGTATGTTCTTTGGCTTTTTTAGGAGCTTGTGAACAAATTATGGGTAGGGACCCCTTATCCACCCACATACCCTCTTGGCACCTAGCACAGTGCTTGCACCAAACAAGTATTCATTTACTATATGCTGATTACATAATTAAGGAAGCAAATCTTTGATCGGACCAATATGTTGAAACTAAACCCCTCGGCCTATGGGGCACTGGGCTCTGTGCTGACAGCTCAGAGCCTGGAGCCTGCTTCAGTTCTGTGTCTCCCTCTCCCTGTGTCCCTCCCCTGCTCCCTCTCTCACTCCCTCTCTCTCTTTCTCTCTCTCAAAAATAAACATTAAAAAAATTTTTGAGCCCCTCCCCCAAAAATGTAAATCCTCCATCCTTCCTGGGATTACTTATGGTCCCATTTTTGTTCTTGTTTAACAAAAGGGAGATATATCCTCTAACTGCCTCTCCAGTCACCCTGTGATCTATTTTCCCTTTTTAAAAATAATTTGTCACTAAGTCTTCCACAACACAATACCTTTTTTTCTATTTCTCTGTCTTCTTCCTTAGAAACCTAAACTATTACCTATAACTGAAATAGTCTCTTGATTTTACTTCCTAGTATAGATTGTTATGTAAGTCAAATTTCTTTACCTCCTTCACTTCCTTCCTACACTTCTTTCATTCCTTGTGAATGCAAATAGTTTCTTTAAACTTTTTCCTTAAATGTCCAGCTCTCAGACTCTTTTGTCCCTATAATTGTGTTATCATGGATTTTTTTTTTATTAGTACAGAAGCTTATTGAAACCTTTTCATTTTTTTAAGTCTATTTATTGTGAGAAAGAGAGAGCATGAGCGGGGGTGGGGGGAGGGATTTGGGGAGGAAGATGGAGGAGGGCAGAGAAAGAGGACTAGAGAGAATCCCAAGCAGGCTCTGTGCTGTCAGTGCAGAGCCTGATACAGGGCTCGAACTCACAAACTGTGAGATCATGACCTGAGAGGACACCAAGAGCTGGACGCTCAACCAACTGAGCCACCCAAGGTGTCTCCTTAATGAAACCTTTTTTTAAAGGTCACTTTGCTAACAGGATTTTTTTTTCTTAGAATTCGACCTAACTCTACCAGCTCATGATCTCACTGTCCAAGGTTACCTGCTCTCCCTCTTTGCAAGCATAGAATTAAGACCGTTATTGTCCTATTCATTTATTCTTTCCTGGAAAAATGTTCCCCAAGATGCTCCACACACATATTTTCAACTGTACTTTGACCTGGTGTCATATATTCTATATGGCTAGGAGTAATAGTCTTTGATTATTTCTCTTCATATGACATCCAAAAAGAATATTAAAAACTTATGTATCTCTCTCATCTTTTAAAATTCATATCTAAAATTTTTCATCATAATTTTAAATACTTGCAAGGATCTAATTTCCTATGCATTGTAAATACTGACATTTCAAAATAAGGCCATAATATTACTGTTTTAAATGTACCAAATGGAATCTGGAATGTACCACAGCAATTTGAAGCTCATTGTTTTCCATTTACACAAACATGAACAGGCTCTTCATTAAATGATGGATATTTCACACCCATTTCCCCTTGAACTCTTATTTCTATTTTATTTCCTCCTCAGCATTGTTTATTAATGTATCAAAGTTATGCTTAAAAATATTCTACTTACCATCTCCTCCCTGTAATAAAAATACTTATATATTTAAATTTATTGTAAACATCCTTGTGATAACTGTTAAATTTTCAATTCTATATTATTATTCCACTTAGTGTTAATACATAATTTTTTAATACATCACAAATTAGAAAAAATGATAAGTAGCTCTTAGATATAAAAATACACTTCTTAATAACAGTTATAGCATAATCTTCCACTTAGAGGCACCTTTTGAGAGGCACTCAAGGAACGGCAGGGAAATTTACCTTAAGTAATGTAATTGTTTGTGTAAAATCATTTTTTCTTTGTCACTCACTCCAAATAGATTTGTATCAAAATCTTGGGCTTACAGATTTACAATACTGTGTGTGGAAAATATCTATCACATATAGCATAACTGGCAAAACCAGTCTTCATTATAAAACCAATTGGCGAAATCAAACTTCTTATGTCAATTCAAATGAACATATTATTATGCATTCCCATGACAACCATCTCACTTCTGAATTCAGAAGATCAACACAGGCCACCGTACCCTACTTCTAATGCCATGCTGTATTCTTCACAGAAATATGTGTAAGACAGAGCGTGATATGAAGCCCATCTTCGGGTCTATGATGCCTTCATTGAAGGTGGCTTTGCTGACATCAATATATCAAATTGTTTCTTTGTAAGGTATCTCAGAGATTTCTATACCTGGGGAATAGTAAAAGTCTGATGTATTTGAGACATTCTTTTTTTCTTTTTCTTTTTCTTTTTTTAATTTTTTTTTCAACGTTTTTTATTTATTTTTGGGACAGAGAGAGACAGAGCATGAACGGGGGAGGGGCAGAGAGAGAGGGAGACACAGAATCGGAAACAGGCTCCAGGCTCCGAGCCATCAGCCCAGAGCCTGACGCGGGGCTCGAACTCCCGGACTGCAAGATCGTGACCTGGCTGAAGTCGGACGCCCAACCGACTGCGCCACCCAGGCGCCCCTTCTTTTTCTTTTTTTTAAATGTAATTTACTGTCAAGTTGGCTAACACACAGTGTATATACAGTGTGCTCTTGGTTTTGGAGGTAGATTCCCGTGATTCATTGCTTATGTACAACAGCCAGTGCTCAGCCCAACAAGTGCCCTCTTCAATGTCCTTCTTATTTTTCAATGAGAGAAGGACAATTGAAAGGAGAGGAGGAAGGGGTGCCTGGGTGGCTCAGTTGGTTGAGCATCCAACTCTTGATTTCAGCTCAGGTCACGATCTCAGAGTTAGTGAGTTTGAGCTCCACATCAGGCTCTGCACTGCTGGTGGGGAGCCAGCTTGGGATTCTTCTCCCTCTCTCTCTGCCCCACCCCTCTCTCTTTCTCTCTCTCTCAAAAATAAATAAATAAATAAATAAATAAATAAACAAACTTTTTTTTTTTTTAAAGAAAGGGGATGACAGAGAGAAGAACCAACTTGACACTTTTACCCCAGGCATGTTCTGAGACAGATAAACCGTAGGAAAGTGTCCAGATGCAAGCTGAGGCTCTGGAAATGATTCTTTTAAAACATACCCCTTAGAAAGTCTTCACCTGCCCCCAGCAATACATATAAAATAAACCAACTGTGGTTACTGAGTTATACTAAAATAAACCAAGTATTACTGAGATGTGAAATGAGGTAAATTGATAATGCCTTCTGGGTGCATGATTAAATCCCTATTTTAAAGAGGACCACAGATTTGAACTATCTTTTAAATAAATTTGTCATCATCCACCAAATAACTACACTTCACACGAAAGAACTTAGAAACCATTTATAAATCCCTCTCTTAAGTCTGTCTTTCTAACTTGAAGAATGTCAGTCTAACTTTTTAGTCTTTCCTCTTACTCACAGCTCAGCATCATAAATATTGTAAATATAAAGCACAGAGAGAAAAGGTAAAATACAAATGCAGAGCAAGAACAATGCCTCGGCAGGACAAGTATCGCAAAATGCCCTGTGCTGTTTAAAACACATTAGAACTTACATTTTATTCAAATAAACTGTGGCCATTTATTACTACGTGTAATAACAACAGTGGTTATTTAGAAAAGCAGTTAAATTCTGAAGGCCATTTGAACATTCAAAAAGAAAAGTTGTCAAGCAGAATGGTTTATACATAAAGACAAACACTTTAGTGGAGCACTGAATTACCGTGGTTTTGCAAGGCTCATTTTGTTGTTGTTGTTGTTTTGTTTTTTGTTTTAGTTCATTGTTTCATTAAGTTCCAGGGATACTTACTGCCTCCGTGTGGATAGGATGCACAGCAAAAAGCAACGCCGTAGCAAAAGCAAGTCTGCGATTCCTGAAGACAGCTTTGTCACAGGTGTACATCAGGACAAGAGTCACTAGGCAGTGCAAAATCACATTCACTGCATGAAAGTAGAATGGGTTCATACCAGTCAAAAATACGTTCAGCCTGTAAAAAAAGATAAAAACAAAAACAAAAATGGAATCAGCTACAAACAGAAAACATAAGCACAAGGGAGCGGAGAAAGCAGAGGGAACTGATCATTTAAAAAAGATAAGCTGTTCAATCAATTATTTTTAATGGATGACTCCCAACATCAGGTTACTCTACATATACGAGTATCATTTTTTCCCTATCTCAGAATTTTCCTATCTGCAAAAGTCATTGCAAAAGCAATACAATATTATTTCAGAAAACCCTGTGGCCCAAGAAGACAAGCAGCTAGGTGCTGGACCTGTTCTTCCTTCACTCCGTGGCTAATGCAAACAGCCCCGAGAGACTCTTGCTTTCACTACCAGCTCTTCCCAAGGAGCTGACGGTTCAAAAGCAAGTCCACAGTGCTCTGGGTCAGAGCCGCAGCCCCTGGAGAAGACAGAAAAGCCACAAGACTGTGACTGTGGTCAGAGTTGGGACAAATCAAGCATGAACGTGTTCTCTCACCCAGAATACCCACCAGGAACCAAATTTCCAGACTATGCACCCGGAATGATCATTAATTACCACCCCACAAGGGATCTTCAGTGCACCTAAAGACACTATTACCAGCTGCAGCTGAAATTAAAAGGATGAGCAAAAGCATGGCATTTCAGAATCCGTATTAAATGTTTTCTAACATAAATTCCCACAGATCTCAAAATCTGAATTCTAAAATTATGATGAAAAAACTAAAGAGTGTCACAAAAAGAAGGGAAATGTATTGTTCAACATCTTTAAAAATACTTTACTATGAAATGCAGAACAGAGACACTTCTGAAGGTTGCCTTAAATTTAATAACAGGACATAATGTCCCCAATTGACTCTGTGGGGTTACAGAAAAAAATAGTTGTATAGGGCATGATTCTTTTGGGGGAGCATATATACCCTAAGGGGGGTTGCCTGTAGTTGTCTATATTCCAGCTTATTTTACTGAAACAGTAATCCCATGTCTTTATTCTCATGCCCTTGATCTGCTTCTCTTATAGAAATACCTCCTCTTTGCCAAAACAATCGAGAATGAAAAAGTCAACTTTAGCGATGGCATATGCATATTCTAAATACTTGATGACTTGATTCATGCACAAATTTAACAGAATTTTAAGCATCTCAAGCTTTATTTGGACACATGAATATAAATGTCATAGTTACTAATTGATGCCAATTTCATTCCCACTGAAGTAATCATGGTCCTAACTAAGCCTAGAAAAAATGAACTGTTTTGTGGAATCAAACTTCAGGGCTCCGAGGTAAGATTCAAGCCAGCTGTATGTTGGTGTACTCTGCACACACCCCAGAGTCCTTAAGACAGAAATGTAGCGTGAAACATATGGAGGGAAAGAGGAATGGTCAGGTACAGCTAGAGGAGAAAGAATTGCATCCCATTCCAGTTCAAGAGGACCCACCTATGGTGAGAGAGCTGTTGGAAATCAGAGCTTAAGACGGTGGAGCTTTGAGAAAGGGCAAGAAAGGGCAGGTCCCTATCCTCGGAGAACTTAGGTGAAGTTCCCAGAGAGCCCATCCTCCTGAGGCTGATTTTCATCAGGCTAAGCTTTCCAGACCAATGAAGCCATTCATTTAAAGTTCATTCACACTCAGGGCAAAAAAACTAAACAGGCAAACTATCTCACAACCAGTGGGAAGGTCTCAAATTTGTCAATACATAGCAAAGGCTTTAAGAAGTACGTAACTTTTGGGGGTGCCTGGGTGGCTCAGTGGGTTAAGCCTGACTAAGGCTCAGGTCATGATCTCATGGTTCATGAGTTCAAGCCCCATGTGAGGCTCTGTGCTGACAGCTAGGAACCTGGAGCCTGCTTTGGATTCTGTATCTCCCTTTCTCTCTGCCCATTACCCACTAGCACTTTGTCTCTCTCTCAAAAATAAGTAAGAGACATTAAAAAAAATTTTTTTTAAAGAAGTACATAACCTTTGATCAAAAATTCCACTTCTAGGAATTTTCCATAAGGAAATAACCTGAAAAGTGTTCAAAGATAGATATAGATAGATACAGATACAGATATAAACAGACAGATATGACATTGTAATATAATAAATATGCATTTTGGTCTTCATCCCAACTCCTGGTAGAGATGGTAAAACCTTTGTAATTTCTTAAGTTATAAAGGTAGTAGGAGTATCTTTTGTTCCAATTTTTGGTCTTTGGCCCCGGTTCCTGACACAGAGCTCCTAAATCCCTTGGAACTTCCTAAGTGATAGGATTACCTTTTGCTCTAATAACATGACTCTTGGTAGGCTCCTGGATGGCTTCTGGATGGGGGCTGGTCACCAGAAAGATTGAGTTATGATTAGAAGCTTAGAACTTCCAGCCTTCCCTCCCCCCCACCCCAGGGATTGGAGAAGGGCTAGAGATTGAGTTAATTATCAGTGATGCCTACTTGATGAAGCCTCCATAAAAATCTCTGAGCTACAGGTTTTGGAGAACTTCCACATCGGTGAGCACATCCACAAGCTGGGCAGGTGCTACACCTCAATTTCACAGGGACAGAAGCTCCTGTGCTTGGGACCCTCCAGACCCCACCAAAGCATCTCTTCATCTGGCTGTTCATCTATATCCTTTATTCTATAATAAGCCAGTAAACATTAAGGAAGTGTCTGTTTGAGTTCTGTGAGCCATTATAGCAAATTATTGAACCTGAGGAGGGGCTCATGGGAACACTGATTTAACAACCAAGTTAGACAGAAGTGTGGCAATCTAGGGACCCACGACTTGCAACTGGTATCTGAAATGGGGTGAGTCTTGTGGAAGGAAATGAGCCCTTAACCTGGGGGATCTAATGCTAACTCCAGACAAACAGTGGCAGAATTACATTGAATTGCAGGATATCCACATACTGTAGGACACTGAGAATTGATCACTGTGGAAAAAAAGCCCTACATATCTGGTGTCAGAAGTATGGACTATAAGCTGAAGAAGAAACAGGACTTTTCTTTTTAGTATACAAGGATGCATCATACTGTGATAATCATAAGATGACAATAGAGAGAAGGCAAGACATCTAATAAGCCAAATCCCTGATTTTTGGGGGGAGGATTTTTTTTTAATCTGAGTATAGCTGACACACAATATTACATTAGTTTCAAGTGTACAACTTAGTGATTTGACACGTTTATACACATGCTATTATGTTTACCACAAGTATAGCTACCATCATATTATTATTCCTGGAAACTGGTTAGGAAAAAAATGCTTGGTGTTTTAAGCGAATTCATTTAGACCCCAAAATATAAAAATAAATTACTGAATGGGGATCCACCGCAGTGCTAAAGTAACTGAAAGCCTCTCACATGGTACCAGTTACTGGCAAATCTAAGCTTTAAGAAATTACTGAGAATCTAAAGTTAGGAGAAGTTCCCAAGTATCTAAAAAGATAGAGCGTGAACTCCCCAAACTATAAACAAGTGATCTTGAGATGAAATAATAACAAAATGTTATTTGTGAGCACTGGAAAAAGAATCTCTGATCCTAGGATCCAATACGGGTTCACAAAAAGGGGGTTCAACTGATGAACCTCACATTTTAATAGGGCAGGGAATGTGACAGACACATCCTATCTTTATTTTAACAAAGGCATTTATCAAAATCTTTCACAATCACCTTGTGCACAAGATATAAGAAGAAGGATTTGTAGCAAACACAAAGAGTAGTGAATAATAATCAATGTCTCCTTAGATGTAGACCTTCAGTGTAAGTCACAAGACTCTGATGTTATCTCTGGTCTGCCCCATATTTCTATCAAGGACTTAGCTAGATCTGTAGTGTATGCTCACCAAGCTTGCCAGAAAGCCTGTATCTGGGAAGGAGGGTCACTGTTCTGGGAGACTAAGATTGGCAAAGGGTTTAAAGCCTGATATTGTTAGTTAATTCTTACAGGATTACACAGAATATGGGTAAGAGCAAAATCCACATTTGGACATAAAAGGGAACAAAATACTTGCAATCTAGACTAAAACTACTCACATAGCATTGTCCAAGAGCTGTTAGTTTACTCTAAACTCAGAGTTATTATGTCCTGGCTATCAAAACAGACCAAACCACAGACAGGGTTCTGCATAAGTCCAACTAATTTTCATTTCAATTCACTCTAACAGATATTTATTGAGTACCTACTACATGTCAGGTGTGATGTAGGGCCCAGAGACACAAGGAGAAGACATGGCATCTGCTACCAGAGAAAGAGAGACACTAAGCAGATAATTAATAGTGAAAGAAATCTAGCAAGGGGAGAAGCTACCAGGTGCAGAGATAGGAAAGAGGGAGACATTCTGTCTGCATGCGGGACAGTGAAGGTAGGTGGTATCCAATGTGGGGCAGCAGCCTCTCTGAGTGCTACTTAAACGCTGGAGCATCTTCACAGGAGAGCTCCAGGATGCTGAAGGGTGGGGAGTCTCAAAGTGATGTCTCAGGAAGGTAGGCTTGAGGAAATGGAGGATGCTCAGCCTAAAGAAAGATGACAGAAATGATACCAAATCCTCCAAGGGAAATGATCTTTGCCATATTATGGCTGTATCCCTAGTATCTAGCATACTGCCTGGTTCACAGTTGTCAAAATTAAGTGGATATGTGGATGGATATACAAATGAATGAATGATGAAATATTTAAGCAATGCACTTACTCAAGTACCTCTCTGAGTGGAAACTGAGATCCAATAACAATGTTGCAAATAGACTAAGGGTCAAGTTTAAATCTGCAAATTATTTTGTTTCATCTGTATACCTTTTCTTTCTTTCTTTAATTTACCCCCCCTTTTTTTTTGAGAGAAAGAGAGTGCACACAAGCAAGTGGTAGAGGGGGACAGAATCTTAAGCAGGCTCCACGGCCAGCACAGAGCCTGCCGCAGGTCTCCATCCCACAACCCTGAGATCATGATCTGAGCTGAAACCAAGAGTCAGACGTTGAACTGACTGAGCCACCCAGGGGCCCCGAATTTACCAACATTTGTATTTTTATTTATTTTTTATCTTTTGAAAAAACTTTTTTTAATGTTTATTTATTTTTGAGAGAGAGAGACAGAGCATGAGTGGGGGAGGAACAGAGAGAGAGGGAGACACAGAATCTGAAACAGGCTCCAGGCTCTGAGCTGTGAGCACAGAGCCCAACGCCGGGCTCAAACCCACAAACCATGAGAGATCATGACCTGAACCGAAGTTGGACACTCAACCAAGTGAGCCACCCAGGCGCCCCACCGACATTTTTAAAACAGACGATTTTATATAAAAATTTCCAGCTTCTCTTGAAGTACTACATGGCCGCATGGAAACATGTTGCCTATTCAGAGGGCACAAGTACGCACAATTTACCACAATACGAAACAACAACTGCTATGAGATAGGCCTCAGCTCAAAAACAAAGAAGCAATATTTAAAACTAGAACTGGTGTTTGGACACCCAGAAATGTCCATGCAGGAACATGATAAACAGCACACCTGAATTACCACCTAAGAACAGTCTCTAGGGTTCCATGTCACCCCGAACAGACTCCATTATAGCACACATCAGTTTTTTAAAACTCTTTTACTGTATTCCTCAAATATTATAAGCATTTTTTCATACACTGTAAAACATTAATTTCTTTTCCTTATAGTATCCATCTCACTTAGCACACAGTGAATTAATTCTAAATGAAAGTTTACCGAATGAGCACATAAACTCACCTTAAGTTGAAAGTTGAAAAGATCATCTTTCCCAGTCAACAGTAAGAATCTCTAATTTTATTTCATTTAGCCTTCATTTCTCATTTAAAGCTAAACTGGCCAATAGGATTTTTTTTTTTCCAGAAAAAGTCTGAACAGCCATGTCGGACTGCTCGAAAGCCTTCCAGACTTTGGCAAATATGAATGCTAATACCCCTCCTCTGTCTGAGCTCCTCGGCCTCCTTGTAAAACTGTCCAGAAAGGCGGGGCCATGATGAGCTCACAGCAATCAGAGAGCACCTGTCCCCAGAAAAGGTTACAGGGTCACACAGTTTGGCACCAAGAAGTCACGGAAGGAGGGGTGGGAAGGGGAGAAGAAAGCCATTGGCCGCACTTCCTTCTCCTCACACCTGCATACCCTGGAGCTCTAGATAAACAAAGCCCCTTACTCTTGATTTTCTTCTTTGGAAAATACTTCTGGTTTAAGAAAACAAAAACAGGCTGTATCTTCTGGAAGAGACTTCTGCTAGGAAATATACTAGGGTCTTTCCTCCAGGGGACCCCAACTCCACATCAATCAAACAGCTCCATCTCAACAAACTAGCAGAGGTCTGGAGCCTCCAGAAGAGGTCATGGCTCACGTCTGGTTTGGGGCCCAAAACCTGGAGTTTTCGTGGTATACAGCTGAAGCAAGATTTAAGAGGGCTGCCCATCTACTTCATACCTAGGGACAATGTGACTGATTAGTCACCACCAATGGTCCCTCTCAGGGGGTCAAAACATTGTGATTACTACTGCATCCCTGCTGCCAACCATGGTAAAAGCACTCACCTTGTCTGTGGCAGCTAAGCATTGCCACTTGGCATCTGGTACTCCAGGGTCCCATCATCCCCACTGAAATCAGAAAGCCTACCTCACTGGCAGCATCTCCCACACCACACTTGGCCTACAGAAAAGAGTCCACGCAGAGCTTCCCGAAGTTGTCGGTGCTCCCCTGCTAATATATTTCTCAATGCCTCAGTGAAGGGAGAATCATCTGGCCCTCTCAGGAAATGTAGTAGAGTGGTGGGAGGAAGGTGTGGGCAGGCAGCATGTGATAAGTGCATTGCAACATCCTTATCTCAATGAGCTTTGGGATTCCTTTTTGTATATTACACCAGCAATATTTGGCATCTCAACCTCATGAAACATATGCTCCCACTGAGTCCCAGTGGTTCACAGGATTCTGAATCCCCTGGCGTGCTAGCTACAATTGCTGATTCCCTTATCCCATCCCAAGATATTCTAAGTCAGTAAATCTGAAATGGGGCCCAGAAATCTGTCCCAAGGAACCCAGTGATTCAAAACAGGTGATACTCAGAACAATGAGAGTCATGCATCACAAAGCTTAAAGGAAGGCTACATATGTTTGCCACACTTACCAGGAGAATCCAGTTTACATTTTTTTCCAATAAGAGCTACAAACTAGGGGAAAGAAAAAATTACATTTACCCCTTTACAATCTGTTTCTGCTATCCAATAATGGGTTCTCCAACACTTGCCTTGTGAGTTCCCACAGCCCAATACTGAACACATGGTATATTCTCCTGTCTTCCTCTATTCCCATCCATTTTTCTTCTTCCCCTTCTCCTGCCATCCTCCCAGCTCTCAAATGCTTGTAAGTGGTTTCCATAGTCTCCTTAGATCGTTCAACCAATAAATAACAACATCTGTTTTTTCTCGTTTTCCTCCAAGGCGAATCCCTTTGGCCCTTAATCATTCTGGTTGCTCTTCTTCTGCATTCCCTCTAGTATCAAGAATAAATCAGCAAATCATCATCACTTAATGTATCCAAGAACCAAAGGATGTGATTCACAAGCACCAATGCAAACAACAGTGCAAAGGGGAGATTGGTGCTCTGAGACAAAAATAAAATTCATGGTTTTGGTTTGTGCTCAAGGCATCACATCCTTGCCTGGCTATGAGGAAGCCATAGGGAGGGAACAGGGGAGGAGGGGCTTGTCAGGAGGAGCCCACACCCCATGCAAGGGGAAGTTATTGTCACTATTGTCTCATAAGTGCTCAGAGTAGCAATAGCATCAAAGAAAGGGTGGGAAAATTGAGGAAAGGAAGATCAGTGACCATATCTAGAGGGCAGCAAGTCCCAGAAGAAAATCTTCATAAAGAGAGTCAGCAAATAATAAAAATTAAAAGATCAACACCAAGTATCATATAAGTACAGTTATAACTATAATGGGGTTGTCAATTTTTAGCAAATTTGTTTTCTTTTATTTTTATTTTTTTATTTTAGAGAGAGAGAGAGATCATGAGCGGGGGTGTGGAGCAAAAAAAGAGAGAGACAGAGAATCTTGAGCTGGCTTCATGCTCATCGAGGAGCCTAATGCAAAGCTCAATCCCAGGACCCTCGGATCATGACCGGAGCCAAAATCAAGAGTTGGACACTCTATCGACTGAACCACCCAGGTGCTCCTGCAAATTTGTTTTCTTTTAAAGGTATGTGTTTGGTAAAGTTCTTGGGTGCAGTGCAGTTCTGACAGTGACTACCCAGAGTTTATGTGAGGACAAAGTGCTGCTTCGGACTCCACTCACTTCAGACACCAGCTGCAAGTTCAATGGTTCCCAGGCCACCTGCACTGCTGACCAACTGACCACAGATTAGGGGATTCCCACAATTCTCTCAGGTTAGGAATTTGCAGGAATGCCTCACAGAATTTAAGAAAGTGTTAAGCTTACGACTGCAGTTTTATTATAAAGCATACAAATCAAAATCAATCAAAAGAAAAGATCCATGGAGTAGATCTGGGAGGGTCCTAAACACAAACCATCCATGCCTTCAGGACACATCACCCTCTCAGCACAATGATGTATGATTACCGATCAAGGAAACTCAACCAAGCTTCTACGTCAAGTTGTTAATTTGGGTTTCTGGGCACCTGGGTGGCTCAGTCGGTTAAGCATCCATCTCTTGATTTCAGTTCAGGTCATGATCTCACAGTTTGTGAGATCAAGCCCCACATCTCTGCTGACATGCAGAACCTACTTCGGATCCTCTCTCTCTGCCTCTCCTCTGCTCACTCTCTCCCTCAAAATAAATAAATAAACTTAAAAAAAAATTTAAGTGGGGTTTTATTACTTAGGCTGATTGATTCAATCCTTCATCATGTGACTGAACTCAATCTCCAGCTCCCCTTTCCCTTCCCAGAGGTTAGAAGGTAGGGCTGGTATGTGGCTCAAAGTCCCGTCTCTCTAATCATATGCTTGGTCTTTCCAGCAGAGCCAGCGGACGTTCTGAAACTATCTGGAGGCCCATCATGAGTTACCTCTTCCTTAACATAAACTGAAGTGTGGTCTCAGGCCCACCATGAACAACAGAGACACTCTCATCACTCGGGAAATTCCAAGGGTTTAGAAGCTCCCAGGAACCTGGGATAAAGACCAGACAAATTCTTTATTCTGTAATACTTGGGGACAGAAAGTCACAGCCATCATAGTTCCCTTGAGAAAGTATTTTCAGGGCCTTATAATCTATTTGATCCAACCGGAAATAATATTTCATGTCTACCTCATTGGCTGGAAAAAACATGGCCATTCTTTATAGACTGTAGGCCACAGGCATGGCTGAGCTTTTGTCCCCTGACAGTAGGGTATGGAGAGAACCCTGTGTAATTCTGGGGTTTGCCTCAGAAGGTACAGCTGCTGTGTCTGGTCTTCAAATCTATAGCAAGCATCCAGCAACCAGCACACATCAATATGCCACGCAAGAGGAGAATGGTGGGTCACAAAGCGCTGTAGATCCTCATTCTCTACAGAGTCACAGTCACAGCAGGTGACAACGGGGAGCCACAGTTGCCCCTCTCAGAATCAAAATTGCCCCTTAACCGCCCAGTAAGCAGGACTCACTGCAACCATCTGTATGTGCCTCTACTTTTCTCTTTGACAGAGGAAGACAAAAGGTAAATAAACCAAGAAATAAGTCAAGCAGACTTTTTCGTCTATATATAAAGGTGTAGCCCTACCTAAATATTAACCTGAAAAAGTCAAGCATTCACATAAATTATTAATTAACTCATTCTTTTAACAGTAATTTATGAAGCCCTGACTTTGTATGACAAGCACTGCTCCAGGTGCTAAAGATATACCTCATGGAGTTTACACAGTATGAGAGAAGATAAAAACCAACAATAAATCCATGTTGTCAGATAGCAACGAGGGCTACTAAGGCAAGGAAGGTACAGAGTGAGAGAGTAAGGATGAAATATGGAGGAGAGTCTGCCATTTTGGATTGGGGAACCAGGGAAAGTGCAAAGGATGAAGTGACATTTGAACAGGGACTGAAAGTGGTGAGAGAGCAAGAGGGCACAGGTCTGGGGAAAGCAATTCAGAAAATGCAAAGGCAGCAGCAGCAGGTTTGGCCTGTAAAGGGCATAAGAACTCTAGAATGAGTTGCAGATTGATAGACTAGATGGTAGAGGTCAGGGGTCAGATCAACAGGGGCTCATAGAACAGAAACCATTTCTTATCATTTGGAAAAGTAACAGAGCCATTACTCTCACATGGCCAAGCATTCCTTACCCTGCCCCATCCTTTTAAGTGGGATAACTATGTATTCAAAGTTAAGAAAAACATCGTACGCCTAGGTGGCTCAGTTGGTTAAGCATCCCACTCATGATTTTGCCTCAGGTCATGATCCCAGGGTCCTGGGATTGAGCCCCATGTCAGGACCCTGCTTGGGATTCTCTCTCTCTCTCTCTCTCTCTCTCTCTCTCTCTCTCTCTCTCAAATTAAAAAAAAACAAACAAGAAATTAAAGAAAATTTTAAGGAAAACATGAATGTAGCTCCAAAGGAAGATAGAAAAGACATTTGTCGATTTAAAAAAAAAAAGTGTTTCCAAGCCCCCATTGAGAGATTCACCTACAAAAACCCTCATAATTCAAAAATATATTCCTCTCATTTTCCATCCTTCCTACACTGCCAGACTGTAGTCTAAAGCTTATCTTACATCTAAAGTATATGCTAGCAGGCAACAATCTTAACCCCCTCCTCTCGGGGTTTCTAAGATAAACCTTAGTTGGCATGAAATTTTCAGAGGCCATTTTTTCATTTTTCTCTATAAAATCTCTATCGCATCCAATCATATTTTTCCTTGGCTATATCCATCACTGAACATCCTAGACAATCTAGTCAAACAATCTCCATTTGTCCATTTATCATAGACTCAGAACACAAACTTATGAGTTTTGCTGCAATAGACAGACTATCTCAAAATGAATTCCAAAGAGGGCAAATCAAAAGAAACAGAACCAAAATGAACACTCCACCATTTCTTTCAGTTTTGGGGCACAGAGGCTAGAGCTGATTTTCATGGTTGGCGTATCATCTGTGACTAAAAGATGCAAACTGCTGCAAAAAAAAAAAAAAAAAACAAAACCCTCTCCAGATCCAAGCATTAAAATGTTGCAAATCCTTACAGCTGCACATATTAAGATATTCTATTTTTTAACTTTGACATTTTAAACCACCCACTTTCACTCTTACGGTTTATATCATCATCAGAAGTCTTCAATAAAATAAAACTTTATAGCAAACTGGTAGAACACTATGATCTAATAGCCTAAACATGGAGAGAGAATCAAGAGTTTAAGGTCCTTTAATTTGCCTTCATTTCCCCATCTTTAACCTGAAAACCATTGGATCTTCCTTGTTGAAGGAAGCTTCTCCTTCCTTCCTGATGCAGAATGGCACTGCTAGCAATCCAGCAGGAGCTTCTTCTCAAGAGGAAAGAGGTAGAAAGGAAATAAAATTAAAAAGCTAAGCACCTTTTAAATCAATCAGGGCCATATTTCAAGGTGGAGGTTATGGGCATCATGGGTTTTGGTTCTGTGTCAATTAAGTGTCTACCAAGTGACTGAACGTGGTTAATGTCCTGATTCCAGAGTTAAAAACAGGTCATGGCCAATGGAGGATAAAGAAGCAAAATAAAAAAGGTTACTGCTGCAGATTAAGTTTTCACAGATGTTTTGATTCTGCTCTACAAGGGTCCAAAAATATTCCTGTGTGCCCTTGGAAATGATCTTACGAAAAGACCGATGTAAGGTTTGACTAGAAACAGAAACTCATTAGAATTCTAAATTCACTTCAGGGAACACAGATGACCGTTTGTATCAGTTAAAGTTTGACTGCAGAAGCGGAACCACAGGGAAGGATACAGCAGAAGGGATTTACTGTAGAGATTTGACCTTTCACAATTGTGGAAGCTGGCTAAATAGCCTATGCAAGGCTGCCACTTCTGTCCGTAACAGAGGTAACAGACGTCAAAAGCCAGCAGGGCAGGCAGGGCAGGCATTCAGGAGGGAGGAAGGAGGGACTTGAAGTAGGGGAAAGGGAGACAGAGCTGGAAGCCACGAAGATGAACTACAAGGTACCTCTGCTTCTCACCGCCTCGAAGGCTCCAACTTTAATGATGTGAGTGGCTTGCAAACAGGCTGACACTCTTCCCTACAGAGCTGCACTCGCACTTGCACCATGATACGAAGTAGCTAGAGCACCATGATCTGGAAAGTTCTGGAAGCGCCAGGGACCTAGCCACTGTCACACAGCAGCAGTGGGTTAGCCGCCCTGTCTGTGATAACCCAACAAGACTCTCTTGACACGAGCCTTCTGACTGGGATAGGCAGTCTCACTTTCACTTTCCATATCTGGAAGAAATTTGTGTACAACTATAACCTAGCGCAATTCAGGGAAGGAATTTCCAAGAAACAAAGTTCCAGTTTCATTAAATTGACATCGTACAAAGCCACCCTATCTTGGTAAACTGCCTTCATTTTCCTTTATACCCTGTCCTGCAAACTGGTAAAAGTAGACCCTCTAAAAATCCATTTCCTCACTCGAAATTCAGCTCATTTCTTATTTGAGAAAAACTGTGATTAATATCTTTCTATACATGCAAGTACCTTTATAGAAACAAGCATTACACATCTTTACTTATTAATTAACATATTTATTTATTGTTTATTCTTAAGGTAATTTCCAGCTCTCAGTATGTACAAGGTTCATTCAATGAATCAAAGGTAATAAACTATTTTAATAGAAACTAGGTTTGAGTTTTGGACTGAGAAAGACCCTCTGAAGAGGATGAAAAGAGGCTACAGAATGGGAGGAAATATGTGCCAACCACATGGCTGACAAAGGACTTGTACCTACGATATATGAAGAGATCTCAAAATTCAACAACAAAAAAAAAATCCACTTAGGAAATGGGTGAAAGACATGAAGAGACATTTTTCAAAAGAGGACATACAGAGGGCAAATAAGCACGTGAAAGTATATTAAACACCGAGAGCCATTAGGGAAATGCAAATTAAAATCACAATGAGATTATCACTGTACACCTATCAGAATGGCTACAATAAAAAAACAATGATAATGCCAAATGCTGATGAGGAGGCAAAGTAAACTGGATTACTCATACACAGTATGACAAGGTCTGGACAACAGTCTACCAGTTTCTTAAAAAACTAAATATGCAACCACCATATGACCCAGCAATTGCAATCCTGGTCATTTATCCCAAAGAAATAAAACTTATGTTCACATACAAATGTGTAAATGAATGTTTATAGCAGTTTTATTTGTGAAACAGACAAAAACTGGAAACAATCCAGATGTCCTTCGACAGGTGAATAAGTAGCACGTGCTACATCTATACAATGGAATAGTACTCAGCAATAGAAGGAATTAACTGCTGATATGCAACAATCTGAATAAACTCCAGAGAATTATGCTAAGTGCAAAAAAAAAGGCCAACCTCAACAAGTTACATACTAAATGATTCCACAAATAGCATTCTCAAAATGACAAAATTATAGACATGGAGAACAAATTAGTAGTGATTATGAAGTAAGGTGGGGTGTTATGAATTAGGGGGTTATTATGAATTAGGTGTTTATAATTATGATAAAGAAGCAGGAAGGATCCTTGTGATGAAACTGTTCTGTATCTTGACTAGTGGTAATGTTAGAAATCTGCATGTGACAAAACTACATAGAATTAAATACACACTCAACAAAAATAAAAATAAAAAAGAGTATATGTAAACTTGGTAAAAAGTAAATAAAAGCTGTGGATTATATCAATATCAGTTTGCTGGTTGTGGTATTATACTATAATTATGCAAGACCTTAACCCTAGAGGAAAATGGATAAATGGTATAAGAGATCTCTGTATTATTAGTTACAACTGGGGAATGTACAATTATCTCAAAATGAAAAGGTTTTTTTTTTTAATTAATTTATTTATTTTTGAGGGACAGAAACAGAGCACGAGCAGGGGAGGGGCAGAGAGAGAGGGAGACACAGAATCCAAAGCAGGCTCCAGGCTCTGAGCTGTCAGCACAGAGCCTGATGCGGGGCTCAAACTCACAAGCTGTGAGATCATGACCTGAGCCAAAGTTGGACACTTAAATGACTGAGCCACCCAGGCGCCCCTCAAAATTAAAGGTTTTGTTTTGTTTTGTTTTGTTTGTTTGTTTGTTTTTAAGGCAAAGACACTATAAGAAAATGAAACCACAGGCCAACTTTCATGATAAACACAGACGGGAAAGTCTTAAACAAAATACTAGCAAACTGAATTCAACAGCACATTAAAAGGAACATGCACCATAATCAAGTGAGTTTTATCCCTAGGATGCAAGAATAGTTCAACATGCAAAATTCAACTAATGTTATTTACCACATAACAAAACGGAGGCTAAATTACATGATCGTGTCTATAAATGCAAGAAACACATCTCACAAAATTCAACACCCTTTCATGGTAAAAATTCCCAAAACTAGGTTTAGAAAGAATTTACCTCAATATAATAAAGGTCATATATAAAAAGTCCACAATTAACATCATACTCAACAGTGAAAAACTGAAAGGTTTTTCTCTAAGATCAAGAGCAAGACAAGGATGTCCACTACTGCATTTCTATTTAGGACTCTACCCAGAGCAATTAGACAAGAAAAAGAAATAAAAGGCATTTACATTTGGAAAAAAAAAAAAAGTAAAACTATGTTTGCAGATGACACAATCCTTTGCGTTAAACAGCCCTAAAGATTCCCCCCAAAATAAAAAACTGTTAGAATACTCAAAGTCAGTAAAGTTGCAAGACACAAATCAATGTACAAGAATCAGCTGCATTTGTATCAACTATATTTCAGTTAAAAAATCAGCTGCATTTCTATATAATTATGAACTATCCAAAATTAAGAAAGCAATTCCATTTATAATAGCATCCAAAAGAATAAAATAGCACTAAAAATAGAGATGAAAAACTTGTATAATTAAAACCCTAAGTCACTAATGAAAGAAATTAAAGACACAAATAAACAGAAAGACGTCTCATGTTTACAGATCAGAAGACTTAATACTGTTAAAAAGTCCATACTACTCAAAGCCATCTATAGTCAATGCATTCCAATGTATTCCATACATTCCAATGTAGTCCATAGTCAGTGTATTCTATAGCCAATGTATTCCAATGTATTCCAATAATATCCTAGTGGCTTTTTTTACTGAAATAGAAAAAAAAATTCATTTGTAACTGCACAAGACCCCAAATACACAAGACAATTTTAAGAAAGAACAAAGCTTGGAAGCATCACACTTCCTAATTTCAAACTATATTACAAAGCTACAGTAATTAAAACAGTATAGTACTGGCATTAAAAGAAACATACTAGGGGCACCTGGGTGGCTCAGTCGGTTAAGCGTCCGACTTCAGCTCAGGTCACAATCTCACGGTCCGTGAGTTCGAGCCCCGCGTTGGGCTCTGGGCTGATGGCTCAGAGCCTGGAGCCTGCTTCCAATTCTGTGTCTCCCTCTCTCTCTGCCCCTCCTCCATTCGTGCTCTGTCTCTCTCAGTCTCAAAAATAAATAAACATTAAAAAAAATTAAAAACAAAAAAAAGAAACATACTAACCAATGGAAAAGAATAGAGAGGCCAGAAATTAACCTACACATATATGGTCAAAGGATCTTCAACATAAAGGCCAAGTATACACAATGGGGAAAGGATAGTCCCTCCAACAAATGGTCCTGGGAAAACTGGATATCTGCATACAAAAGAATAAGCCTGGACCTTTATCTTACATCATAGACAAAATTCAACTTGAAATGTATTAAAATTTTTAATGTAAGACCTGAAATTGTAAAACTCCCAGAAGAAAAACAGGGGCAAAACTTCATGATATTAAGGCTTAGCAATGATTTTTTAAACATGACACCAACAGTAAAGGCAATAAAAAGAAATTAGGTAACTGGGACTATCAAACTAAAAAACCTCTGCACAGCAAAGGAAGCAATCAACAGAGTAGAAAGGCAACCCACAGAACAGGAGAAAATATTTGCAAACCATGTATCTAATATATTATTAATATCCCAAATACATAAGAAACTCATACAACTCAAGGTAAAACAAAACAAAACAAAACAAATGAACAAATAATCTGATGAAAAAAAATGGGCAAAGGGCTTGAAAAGACATTTCCCCAAAAAAGACTTGGCCATAAAAAAGAATGAAATCTTACCATTTGTGAAAACATGGATGGACCTAGAAGGTATTATCCTAAGTGAAATATGTCAAGCAAAGAAAGATGAATACCATGATTTCATTTACAAGCAAAATTTAAAAAAGAAAACAATCAAGCAAACAAAAGAGAACAAAATAGAAACAGACTCACAGATACAGGAAACAAATGATTGATTACCAGAGGGGGGCTGGCTTGATTGGGGGTTGGGGGGCAGGTAAAATAGGTGGAGGGGATTAAGAAGTACAAACTTCCGGTTATAAAAGAAATATGTCATGGAGATCTCATGTACAGCCTAGGGAATCTAGCCAATCATATTGTAATAAATTTGTATAGTGACAGATGATAACTAGACTTATAGTGAGGACCATTTTATAATGTATAAAAACATCACATGACTACTAATAGGACATTGCATGTCAATTATACTTTAAAAACAAGATATACAAATGGCCAACAAGTCCATGAAAAGATGCTTCACACCAGTAATCATGAGGGAAATGCAAATCAAAACCACAATGAGTTATCACCTAACTCACACCAATTAACTAGGTTGGATTTTATGAAGAAAAAAAAAAGATGACAAATGTTAGCAAGGATGTAGAGTAACTGGAACCACTGTACATTACTGGTGGGAATGTAAAAGGTGTAGTTCCTATGGTGAACAGTATACAGATTCCTCAAAAAGTTAAAAATACACTTATCTTAGAATCCAGCAATCCTACCCCTGGTTATAAATCCAAAAGAATTGAAATCATGATCTTGAGATATATGCACTCCCAAGTTCACTGCAGCATTATTCATAAAAACTAAGGTATGGACACAATCTGGCTGGCCATCATCAGATGAATGGATTAAAAAAAAAGTGGTATAGGGGCACCTGGGTGGCTCAGTTAGTTAAGCCTCTGACTTCGGCTTAGGGCATGATCTCTTGGGTACGAACCCCGCGTGGGCTCTGTGCTGACAGCTCAGAGCCTGGGTCCTGCTTCAGATTCTGTGCCTCCCTCTCTCTCTGACCCTCCTCCACTCTCACTCTGTCTCTCACTCTCAAAAAAATAAACATTAAAAAAAATTTTTTTTTGTTTATTTATTTTTGAGACAGAGACAGAGCATGAACGGGGGAGGGGCAGAGAGAGAGGGAGACACAGAATCAGAAGCAGGCTCCAGGCTCCGAGCCATCAGCCCAGAGCCCGATGCAGGGCTTGAACTCCCGGACCATGAGATCGTGACCTGGGCCGAAGTCGGACGCCCAACCAACTGAGCCACCCAGGCGCCCCTAAAAAATTTTTTTAATTGTATATACATGCAATGAAGTATTATGCAGCCTTTAAAAAGAAGGAAATCTTGTCATATGCAACAACATGGCTGGACCTGGAGGACATTATGCTAAGTAAAATAAGCCAGTCACAGGACAAATACTGCATGATTATACTTATATAAGGTATCTAAAATAGTCAAAATCACAGAAATACAGAGAATAGAATTATGGCTACCAAGGGCAGGGGGAATGGAGCCCTGGAGTGTTGCTGTTCTGCAGGTCTATAGTTCCAGTTATGCAAGAGAAATGAGTGCCAGAGATCTGTTGTAAATCACTGTGCCTATAGTTAATAATATCTTATCAAGCTCTTAAAAATTGTACATGGCAAATCTTATGACTTCTTACAATAAAAATAAAAAATCGTTTTGAATTCTCAAAGATTTTTATTCAAACATTCCTACCTTAAGATATAATTAAGATAGTTTGTATGTATATTTAACAAGCCACTTTATTTTCACCAACTACCTAAAATAAAAATCATAAAAACATAATCTGTGTAGGGGCTCCTGGGTGGCTCAGTCAGTTAAGCGGCCGACTTCAGCTCAGGTCATGATCTCGCGGTCCGTGAGTTCGAGCCCCGCGTCGGGCTCTGTGCTGACAGCTCGGAGCCTGGAGCCTGTTTCAGATTCTGTGTCTCCCTCTCTCTGACCCTCCCCTGTTCATGCTCTGTCTCTCCCTGTCTCAAAAATAAATAAAACGTTAAAAAAAAATTAAAAAAAAAAAAACAATCTGTGTAAAGTGCTTAGGCCAATGTTTGGTTCACACTGAATAGTTAATAAATGCGATTCTCTGTCCTTGCTTGCAACAATCTTTAGAGTTGGGTGGGTCTAACATCATCGATGCCAGCTCTTATACGTGCCCCTCTTTAAGCTATTGCAGAAGATGCAGTATGGAGACAGCTTCTAGGTCCTATTTAAATCCACACCTGTGAGCACAGAAAGATGAACTTTCTCTTTGAAGAGACATCTACCCCTTTCCAATTAGTGCTGTGTTGCTTTCTAGATTTGCAACTCAACCTTCTCAAAAACAAAAACAAAATAGATGCAATATACAAAGAACAATGGCATTAGACACCAATCTGCATTTTGTGACCAAAGAGTACACAGTGAGGATTTGGCCCTGGCCCTCCCAACTCTCCTTTCTCTACCCCTGTTCCCCCAAACCTTTGCTACCATTCCTCTTCATCAATGGCCTTGCTTCATTGTCTACTTCCTTCCCCCACTCCTCTCTTTTCTGTCCTTGCCATTTCCTGCATGAATGAAAAAAACATTTTAGAAAGTCAAGAAGTGAAAACATCTTCCCCACTCTCCACCAAGTGGGCACAGGCTTTTGGCCCTGACCTTTTAAAATGGAAAATGCTCAAATCAAGCCGGTCTCCATAGCTGTTACAAGCCCAGCACATCTCATGCTGTGAGCTTTCACACCTTAAATTAACCACCAACCCTCACTGTAATAAATGAAAAAGCAGGTCAATCTAGAATGTAAACATATATATTTGTGTCATCTAAGGAGATTTTAAGAAACATTTAGAAAACTGAAAGTACGGAGCAACTCTCTCAGTAGCTGACGTTATCTTTCAGCGGAACACCAAAACTGCTTCCTAAGCGGACAAATGTTTATAAAATATTCTCTCCAGATTCAAATGTGCAATTTCCTCACTCTCTTTAAAACCCTGAACTTTCAATGGAAAAATTAAGTCAAAAGCCCATGAATTACTGCCAACTGCTATGGTTTCCTTTTCTAAGTCATCTGAGCCACCTGTCAAGAGACCTTGGCCTCCTGGCCAGAAGCAGGCTTTTCAAGCTGCCTATCCCGTCTCGGATGACCACTACCATAAAGACGGGTTCATATTACACCCACTGGAAAAGGCTTAAAACACTGATGATACCGAACCAATATTATTTCAAGTTTTTGTCCGACACACTGTTAAGCTTAAACACTGAGCCAAATTATAAGGGGTTGAGTCAAGCTCATGGTGTAGGAGATAGTACTCATACAAAGCCCTCCTCCCCATCCATCTGAAGCAAGCCCTCTTTTAAATTCAAGAAAATACTCCACCCTACAAAAACCTGGCGTTCTCTCGGCTCCCTTTACACTTTATTCACACCAGAAATGCTGAATCATGACTCAGGTTGTGAAACGAAAACTATTTCGACTGGGACACCAGGATCCCCAGAGGATCCCACGCTTCTGCATTCCTTTGCTTTGCATCTTTTAAAATCTAAATCTCGAGCCCTTCCGCAGACCAGCAGATTGGAAAGGCTTGGAGAGCAACCAAAGGCTGCAGGTCGGGGTAGAGCCTCTGATCCCTCCTCTGCGCCTCCCCAAAACCCAAGCAGCCCTGGCAGCTCACAGCTCTCGCCTCTTCTCCGAACCCGACCCCAAAGGGACTGATCCTCTGTCTCCATCAGCGAAGCTGCCCAAGAGCCTCTGAGAAATTCCCAACTTGGAAGCATTCCCACTACAGCCCCCCAGTCCGGAACTCGCTGGGCCCGCACCGTCGCACTTGACCACTGTCCGGCAGGGGTGGGGTGCGGGAGCAGCTCTACCAGCCCCGCGCCAAGTCCTTGCCCGACAGACCAGCCCGCTGAGAGCACAGACTCTTGAGAAACTCGATCCCAACTCCCAGCCCGCGCCTCCCGAACCGCCCCGGGAGCCCGGAGAAGCGGGGTCTGGCACCGCGGAGCAGAGTGGCGTGGACGGGAGGACAGGAGGGAGGCGTGGAGGGGAAGGCGCCGCAAGAAAGGAGCGCCCCCCACGCGGGTCCCGCAACTTCGCCCAGCTCGGGCTGGGGGGTGAGGAGAAACTGCGGCGGCTGCAGGCGCGAGGTGAGGGACTCACTTGAAGGTGAGGACGCAGAGCGGTCGGTAGGACTTGTGGCTGGTGTTCTC
Organism: Acinonyx jubatus; assembly: GCF_027475565.1. NCBI lineage: Eukaryota > Metazoa > Chordata > Mammalia > Carnivora > Felidae > Acinonyx > Acinonyx jubatus. The sequence goes on from NC_069387.1 coordinate 61,520,305, forward strand.
GGCCATGCCCTTGCCCCAGAAGTCGTTGGTGAAGATGCCCCAGCGGAGGGGGGCGCCGGGCCGCACGTCGGGGTTGTTCACGATCGCCCACACGTCGTCGTGCACGAACTCGCCCTGCAGGGAGCGGCCGTAGCACAGGCAGCTCGCCCCGGCCAGCAGCGCCGCGGCCCCGGCCGGCGCGAGTCCGCGGCCCCGCCGCCGGGAGGGCGCGCGGTCCCCGCCGCCGCCGCCGCCTCGGGCACAGCCTGTCACTACCATCGCGCCGCCGCCGCCACCACCGCTGCCCTGGCAGCTCCCGGGCGTCTGGCATCCTCCCCGGCCGGGGCCCCGGCGGCGCGCCGCGGCTGCCCGGAGGTGGGCTCGGGCATGGTGCGGCGGCAGCTGGACCCGCCGCTGGCGCCCCGCGCTCCGCCGCCGCCTGCGCCGCCGAGTTGGCCCAGCTGCAAATAAACAGCAGTCCCCCCGCCTCCCCCGGCCATCGCCACCTCCTCCGCCCCACTGCGCATGCCCCGCTCGCTCTCGCCTCCACCCGCCCCCCCTCTCCATCCCCGGACTAGAGCCGCCCCCCCACCCCTGTACCCCCCACCCCCGCCCGGCTCGTCTCCACACTCAGCCCCGGGCGCCCGCGTCCCCGGCCGCGAGAGTTCGCACGCAGGTGGAGCGGGGTCGCGGCGCTGGGGCGCCCGAGAGGCGGAGAAGGGGCACCGGGGTCCTGCCTGGCGCTCCGGGCCGCCCCCCAAGCATGCACCCTCCCCCTCCCCCCTACCAACGAGGTTGGGGAGGGCCTCGTCTGTGGGCACCTCCGGGCCCAGGGCCAGGGCGGGTTTAGCAGGTGCGCACCCCGAAACCCCCCCACCCTGCGCTCCGAGAGAGGGAAAAGTGGCCGCCGCTTCCCGGCAAGTTCCCGGCTTTCAGCACCCCGGACAACAGCGGCGGCGGCGGCGCCCGGAGACACGCTCTCCCGCCCGGCGCCCGTGCTCGCGTCCCGCCGCCCTGTCCGCCCCTTTCCCCGGGCCTTTCTGTCCCCCACCTGCCTGCGCCCGGCGCCTGCAGCCTCCGCGTGGAGGAGGCCGTGGGGGAGACGGAGCTGCCCGAAGCACCTTCCCGAAACCAAGAGAAAGGGTCTTCTGGCCGAGGGCTTCCTGCTCGCCCCGCGCAGTCTGTTCAGGGGCGCCAAGGGCTGTTTCTCTTTGCCGCCCGCCAGTTGCTCAGCTCGCACTTAGGAAAAGTCCCAGGTTCGACTTGGGGTTTGCGTCTGGGGGCTAAGTTGGTTTGTGAAACATTTCTCCTCGTTTTATTTCTTACTGAAACTCTTAAGACGATCCAGGAGATGCAGAGCATATTACTTTTTCTTCCCACCTAAGTGGATCACTTGAGTCTGATTATTTCCTGGGCTGTGGGTGTGTTTGAACTTTTCCTGATAAGTCAGTACCACTTGAAAAACAAGAAACGTGGGGGAAAAAATTAAAACGTTAAGACCTCTGGCTTTGACCCCCAATCTCCCTGTTTTTTTGAAAAGTTGTTTTCTTTTTTTAAAAAAAATACTAATTATAATACGTTAATAAATTAGGTATCCCAAAATGATGATTCCTAGAATTTCTCCTTTGAAAAATCTGTTAACTCTTTGAGGCCCATCATTAACTTCCATTTCTGTATGTTATTGAAATTACCTGGAATTTGACACATCCAAAGAGGAAAACTTAAAATACAAAATTTGCCAAATATACCCAGCCTCCAGAAATTCTTAAAAGTTTCATTGATCTTAAAAAAAAAAAAAAAAAGGTAAAATAGAAGGCATAAATTGTTCTTATACTAACTGAGCATTTGCATGACTCTTTACTACACCAATTTATTATTTTTTAAATTTCAAGATGCGTCTGAGCAGTTGAAAATTCAGCGAATTAAGACAAACATATTCCAAATCAAGATTCATTTCATCCATTTCACTTTGCTTTTTGGTGACTTGAAAATTAGTGACTGCAAAATGAAACTGAAAAACCCGAGCATTGATGTTTTTATCCTCAAGTCAAAATTGTTTGACCTCTGAGAGCTTCAACAGCCAGACCTCCCATACACCTGAATCCACCGTCTCCAGCAGAGAACCCACCACAGCCATCTCCTCTTTGCCTGCCCATCAGTTTAATAGAAATACTTTAAGAGGATACTTTGTGGTACAATGTGTTAAATACTAGGCTCCATAAGGAAAGTTGTTCAAAGTGTGCCTGTGTGGAATGCGTGTGTAAGATCAACACCGTAAGGTCTAACTTTCTAAGTTAACAGCTGACTAGTTGCCGTTGCTGAAATGCCTTTGCTGAAATTATATAGCCAATGTATCAATCCTTACCTATAGTTAATAGAGGCTTTCTTTAGACAATGTCTTAATCCCAAAGAGTGACCAATAATAGATTTTTAGAGAGAGCTGACCTTTTCTCCCTCACACCACCCTTAAATTGCCCTTGTAGGAATACAGCCCTGCCCATCCCCTTCTTCTCTAAGTTGTTTTCCTTTTTAGATGAAAAGAGCTATCAGAGTTCCATGACAATGGAGAGAAATGGAGAAGGACCAGAGCTGGATTCCAAAAAGGCAATGGAGAAGAGATAAAGGAAACCTCTAAGTGGGATTCCAGCTCTCTGAGCCTAGTTTCCTTAAGTTTTCCTCTACATTCAATGGCATCTCTACTCGATTTATTTTGGATGATAAATTTGGGATTAATTCACTTTAAAATACCGAGACACCTCAAAAGTCTTCTCAAGCACGAACCAGAAAGTAAATAGTTTTTAAAACCAAATAGTTCCTCTGCTGCCCCATCACTTCCTAATTCAATATTGTTTTGTGTTACAGGAAAACAGTGTGAAAGTGGTGGTGATGTCAGAGAAAGGTTTACATTAATATGCCAGTCCATCATCCTCTGCTCCTCTCTTAAGGTGTAAAGCACTCATCTTGGCTAATAAAGGGGCCCAAAGGAAATGAGATTAAATTCTTGTTACTTAGTCACTGATTATTTTACTCAGAGCAATACTACCTTCTAAGACACCTTTTGTCCACTCGGTGCAATTTAAAACATAACTTATTACAGAAGTGCCTCCCTGAGACTCATACAGATTAAGTCACTCATGTAAATTAAAGTGGACCAAAGTCCTTAAAAAAATTAGGACAAACTAAAAATAAATCAAGGACAAGTAGGTATTTTAATAAAACACATTTCAAATTACTGCCCAGTGTGCTTTTTCAGCCTAATATACACCCCGTTCAGGTACACCCTATATAAAGGGACAAATGCAATGTTACAAAAGCATAAATTCAGAAAAAGTTGATAATGTAATTTATGTTAAAAATAATTTTTTGTGGTATAATTAAACTATTACCTGTTCCTGAAGAAAATCCTGAAAAATAGAAAAAAAAGAGCAAGAAAATTACATATACTTACCCAACCACCCCCTGGGCCTATGGTAGGACAGGCAACATGCACTTTAAGAAGCTGGCCAGCACCAGGGAGGACACATGTGGACAGTCTGGGGTGCCATGTGGTCTGAGGGGTGGCTGTGCCCAGACTTGGCCCACGCTGGTAGCAGCAAATGGTGGCAGCAGAAATAGCAGCCCCTGGAGAGAGGAGGGGCTCCTCAGGGAGGTAAACTGGCCTCCACTCCCATCCCCGGAATGTATCTCTGTGAATTCTGCCCAGAATTAAAATGAAAGAATATCAAAAATTATCTGTGATCTTGCACTTGCTGTCTCTCAGGCAATAAACTTTGTCAGCGAATTACTAGAAGATAAAAGCATGCATATGTACATTAAAATAAAGCATATCAAGTACTCACTAGACTTCTTCAAAGAGTTCAGAATCTCCAGTTTTGAAAACTGCTGCACCATCACAAAGCAAATACCCAGTCTTAGAAACAGACATTACATTTTAAGATTAGTGTATTCAACAGAAAAAAAGTATTTTCATATGAATGAAATTTTAATTACATATATTTTGGTTTTACACTTTAATTATATACAAATGAAAAAGGCACTCTTAGTTTCTTGTACAACCTCCACAATGTATAGGATATGTCAGGAAAAAAACCCCACTACAATGCTGTATCAATTTACATTTAAAATTAAATTCAGGCTTACAACAAACTGATTTGTATGAAGAGTTAAAACTTTTTTAGATAAATTATCCCATCAGATTCATCAGCTCTAGACACACTATGACTTATATTTTGAAATAATTTCTCAGAAATTTATCCTAATGTTGTCACAACCTATAAATACTCCTAACAGTTCTAGTAACAGTTGGATCAACAGAAAGATCCTTCTCAAAATTAAAAAGTATCAAAACAAAATCCTGATTCATAGCATTTACTGAATTTCATGCTGTAAAGATTCTTAGTATGGTCAATTTCATGCTACCCAAGCAACAAGTGACATCACTGAATGAATGCAGACGTCATTCAGTGGCATAGAAGTCTAACATTCTACATAATTCTCACCAGACAGATACAGTAGATATGAATACAATCAGGAGCATAGTAACAGTAAAATATAATAATTAGAAAGTGATGAGTTTTGAACATTTATCTTTGTTTTTAATCTAATTTATATAATTGTATGTTTATAGAACACAATTTTTTATAACAGCTGTGTTTAACAACCAACTTAACAAAACTCCTAAATACCTAACAACCAGTTTTTGTGAATGGATATGAGTTGACTCTGGCACACTCTCAGATGAAATAAGAAAATTATTAGCATCGTAATTTGGAATTTGAGTGATCAGTATGGGCAGAGGCCAAGGGATCACTATACTTGTATAGTGAAGAATTAGCCTTACCTGAAGAGAGGCCTGGCCTTTGCCTGGGCTACTGGGAGATAATCTTTAGGCCCCTAGTATTTCCTGACTGACAGGAGTATCTTTGTTTTGCCTAGGGCTTTGGCCACAGTACAGTCTAACAATGTAGTTTATGGCAGGAACTTTGGGTCGCACGATATCAGCTCTGATTTCTGGGGATTTTAGCCTGACCTCTGGGAGAGGCTGACAACTAAAGTCAGTCATGCAGGCAGTATGTGATGAGCCCCAATGAAAACTCTGGACACCAAGGGCCCAGGTGAGTTTTGCTGGCTGACAATACTCTGGGCATATTATCACACATTAATGCCAGGACAGAGACATGTCCTTGACTTCATGGAGAGAAGACAATGGCCATTTTGTGTTTGGTACTTCTCCTGGACTCTGCCCTGGGCACTTCTTTCCTTGGCTGATTTTCATCTGTATCCTTTTTCTGTAATAATCCTTAACTGTGAGTATAACAGCTTTCAGTGAATTCATTAAATCGTTCCAGAAGATTATCAACACAGGGTGGTTTGGCGAACCCCCTAAACTTGCAATTAGTGTCAGATGTGGGGTCATTCTTATGAAGACTGTGTCTAAATGCTCCTTAATACTATTTTTCTGCTTTTAAATTTTTCTGTAATACAAAATTTTTTTCTCTTAACTGGATAGCTATCCTCCAAGAAGAATGGAAGAAACAATAGGCATCCTCAAAGCTATTATATTAAACTTCCTTCTTTTTCCCTATTTAAAGTCTTCGGGAAAGGCTACAAAAGTAAAACAAAACTAAGCTAAAATGAAGAAAGGAAGGAAGGAAGGAAGGAAGGAAGGAAGGAAGGAAGGAAGGATGGAAGGGAGGGAAGGAGGAAAGGAGGGAGGAGAAGGGAAGGGGAGGGGAGGGGTGGGAAGGGAAGGGAAGGGGGATGATAGATTGGGAGAGAGGGAAGAAGGAATAAAGGAAACCTTAAAAACCTAGAGCCACTGCATAAATGCACCTGAGGAGTTAACTTCAGAAACTCATGTGTGATTGTCAGTTTGTAGATGATGAAGCTCAAAACTAAGGACTATTTTTGGGGTGCCTGGATGGCTCAGTCAGTTCATTGTCCAACTCTTGGTTTCGGATCAGGTCATGATCTCACAGTTCATGAGTCCGAGCCCAGTGTCAGACTCTGTGCTGTTTGGGATTCTCTTTCTCTGCCCCTCCTGTGCGCTCTCTCTCTTAAAATAAATAAAAACTTTTAAAAAATGACTATTTTAAAAAGAAAGAATAATGAGAAAAATATGAATGCTTGGTTGGTCTACATAAAATATTAGTCATCAATATTGTTTTTTGTCCTATGCCATACAACAATACTTTGTTTTAATATATTTGTGTCACATTTCTCTGTTTTATTGAAATATAAAAATTATTTTGGTAAGAAATTCCCCACCTCACAGATGGTCCTGAGGTTCATTCCCCACCTTTCCTTATAAAGTCTGGGGACATGGGGCGCCTGGGTGGCGCAGTCGGTTAAGCATCCGACTTCGGCTCAGGTCATGATCTCGCGGTCTGTGGGTTTGAGCCCCGTGTCGGGCTCTGTGCTGACAGCTCAGAGCCTGGAGCCTGTTTCCGATTCTGTGTCTCCCTCTCTCTCTGCCCCTTGCCCGTTCATGCTCTGTCTCTCTCTGTCCCAAAAATAAATAAACGTTGAAAAAAAAATTTAAAAAAAAATAAAGTCTGGGGACAGCCAAAATTAGTACACTCGGGGCATAAGGAACCTAATAAAATACCTGCCAAAAGCCAATGACATTGCCTGCATCCTGTATTATTAAAGAAATTGGAGAACCTACCATGCTAGTTTTTCTTTGTCAAAAAGTAAAGATTATATCTGGAGATAAATAATTTCCCTTGAGAAATAACACTCTCCTATCTTTTCTCACTGTGCTGCTAAGTCTTATTTCTTGGCCTATTTTTCCATATGTGAGACAATCCAAGGGGCTACAAGTGAATTATTGCAGGATCCACTGAAGCTTACAAGAAAGAAAGAAAGAAAGAAAGAAAGAAGAAAGAAAGAAAGAAGAAGGAAGAAGGAGGAAGAAGAAGGAAGGAAGAAAGAAAGAAAGAAAGAAAGAAAGAAAGAAAGAGGGAGGGAGGAAGAAAGAAAGAAAAAGAGAAAGAAAGAAAGAAAGAAAGAAAGAAAGAAAGAAAGAAAGAAAGAGTGGGAGGGAGGGAGGAAAAAAGAAAGAAAAAGAAAAAGAAAGAAAGAAAGAAAGAAAGAAAGGGAGGGAGGGAGAAAGAAAGAAAGAAAGAAAGAAAGAGAGAGGGAGGGAGGAAGAAAGAAAGAAAAAGAGAAAGAAAGAAAGAAAGAAAGAAAGAAAGAAAGAAAGAAAGAAGAGAGGGAGGGAGGGAGGAAGAAAGAAAACGAGAAAGAAAGAAAGAAAAAGAAAGAAAGGAAAGAAAGAAAGAAAGAAAGAAAGAAAGAAAGAAAGAAAGAAAGAAAGAAAGAAAGAAAGGGAGGGAGAAAGAAAGAAAGAAAAGAAAGAAAATGTCTTTCAGATTTTATTTTTGGTCATGTTTCTATGAATGAGACAGTCAGGGGATTTTTGTTGTGGTGGTGATGGTTGGTGGTAGTGGTTGTTTTTTAAATAATTTTATGTCTTTGCACATCTTGGATTAGGGCTGAATATTGTGGCCTTTCCAGTTAGACAGAAGACAAAGTAGAAACAGATCTTGCTTTATAGTCTGATTCACAGACTCTTTTTCTTTCATTTCCCATTTGTTCAGTCATTTCCTTCTTTCCCTCTAAAGTAGTCGGAGGGATCAGGAGAGCATTTTATCCATTTGACAACCTTTTTCCAAGAGAATGAGCATTATACCTACCTTCTAAGAATCAGAGTGCCTTGTAATGCTGTTAATGCGTTATTGCTGACCTAAATTCGTATTTATGGAAACACCCCAATTTTATTTTATTTTTCCTTCATACTTGGCCCAAAATTCAGATCACAATTACTGAGAGGTGGTGTCATGAGACACAGGGATGGCAAACCCACAAAACATGTTCTAAACCCTCTTCCTTTCTATGCTTATAAAGATCTTGACTAATCAACTGTCATTGTCTTGCATATCCACTCCACACACCATCTTAGAATCTTTCTCAACACAGCTCTCCAGACTGCCACTTTCTATGGATAGATTGGCCCTTGAGTCAAAACCCCTTACCAGTGGAAAATAGCTACTGAGTGGCATGGTACTAAAACAGTAATGCTTTCCATAAAAATAGAAGTTTATCATTACAAAGTTTTCATATACATGAATATGAACATATATGTATATATAAATCTCATGTAAAATAAACATATTTAAATTTTTAACTTTAGATGTGATCACTTCTATTTGAATAAATTTTTAAGCAGGTCTAATAAGAGTATACCTTTTGTATCTGGGGGTACTTTTTAGGAGGTTTCCGTAAGAATGTTCATTGTTCTCAAATATATTACCAGATGAGTGAAAATTACCACACAAGAATTGAATTGCCATATTAGAGTTTTTCTACAAATAAGATGCCTACAACATTTGAAAAATCTAGAAAAACTACTATTAAGAGTCATTTATAAAGAAAGTCAATAATTTGGGCACAAATATAGTCTTAGCTATAATTTATCATCACTAAAATTAATGCTGAGTTTTGTTGTCTGCCCCCAAATTAAAGATAACTTGTTCATGAATAAAGGAGGATTTTATTTAATCTATGTTCGTTAGATGGAGCCAAATTTTGGTAGTCCAATGACCTATACTTGTTTTTGAACTAATTGCTCTATTTTGCTTCCAATGGTTTATAGCCAAGGAATGCACAGAGCACGGGCCCCTCTCTGCCCGATCACCACTAGACGGAGTCCCGGTTTCCTAACCTGTGAAAGTACCTTGGAGGGCAAGTGTGAAGATTGTGTGAGCTGAGTCAAGAGCTTCGAAGACTGCCTGACACATAGTAGGTATGCTCAATAGAAGTATAGCTTTGATAAAAGATGGTGATGGTAGTGATGATTTTTCTCCACCTCTTTTTTCTTTTTTCTCAGTAATTTTCTTGTTACTTCTATTTCTTTCCATTATGGAAAACCTGCTTTTAAGTAATACTTGAATATCTGCTTCCCAATTCCTGACCATTCATTCAGTCAGTCACTCACTCATTTATTCATTCATTCTGGGAATGTGGCTATCAGCCTAACCTAGATTTAGGACGACCATACTCTATTTTGCTCACCGTCATCTCACTGCAGTTGTGGGACTGAGACCAGAAACCTTCTCAGTTCCTGATGCCAGCGAATGCCTCAGTTGCCAGTGAGTCCCCCAGCTGTTCTGCTGTTTCTAATTTGACCGCCAGGATCAAATTGCTTCTCAAAGAAACTTTAATAATATTTCTTCCCAGAACTTTAACCTTTAACATCACATGACGTAAATTTTTAACAATTACTTCATGGGACATTTTTCATATTTCCCCATGGTTACAAAAGAATTACTAACAAAGTTATTGGGCTATTTTATCATGAATATTTATCCCTTTCGTCGACCTGCTTTTAAAACATTTTTTTTAAGATTTCCTTATGAAGCTGAGTTTATGCTGAAAATAAACTAGCAAAAAAAAAAAAAAAAAGGAAGGTGTGAAAATACCTGCTTTTCCAAGGATATTCCTTTCCTAGGATTTTCAAGGAAATCTTGGGTTCCTTTCCTTTAAAGCTGTAGGTCTGGAGCTTAAGCTCCTTTGCTCTAATGTTGTAACTCTAGGGTAGGAGAGAGTGAACAGATATCCTGGAGAAAACAAGAATGTCATCTGTATTTAAAAAAAAAAAAAGTGAGAGGCAAACCTGGATGGCTCAGTTGTTTAAAAGTCTGACTTCGGCTCAGGTGGTGATCTCACCGTTTGTGAGTTCAAGCCCCCTGTTGGGCTCTGTGCTGACAGCTCAGAGCCTGGAGCCTGCTTCAGATTCTGTGAATCCCTCCCTCTCTCTGTCCCTTCCCTCCCCACCCTCCTACGCGCTTTCTCTCTCTCTCAAAAATAAACAAACTTAAAAAAAAATTTTTTTTAAGTGAGAGACTTTGCCTCCCTATAACAGGGAACAGGATGATTTCAATCAATCCTCCTTCAGAGGATATGTAGACAATCAGATTAAACAACATTTGCCTCATAACATCAGATTTTTAACAGTAGAGAAGAACCAGGCCAGGAGAAGATAAAGGGTGAGCCCAGCATTTGGGACCCTTTTTGCCTCAGGGATGAGTGAGAGGCTGAGCACATCATTGACACCCTGAAGGCACCAGGAAGAATAAACACTTAGAATCCAAGTTCCACCCTAAGAGTAGGTGTCCTGGTAACCCAATCTTTACATAGAAGTGAGACCCTGAAGAAGGCATCCTACAAATAAAGAGGAACTGGACGTCGCCACCGCTTCTAATTCCAGCCCCACTTTCTGGAATCTGGATCATCCCAGGAAAGGTGAAAGAAAGACTTTTACTAGCAAAACCGGAAAGAGTTTATCACTGGAAAACCAGTACAAAAGAAAATTCTAACAGATAGTTTTTCTGACAGGATGAAAATGATTCCAGATGAAAGTATAGAGGGAGAAAAAAAATGCAATTTAAATGGTAAATATGGTGATATGTGATTAAATCTAGTCGAAACTGCATGCTTGCAAATCTATAGAGACAGAAAGTAGATTACTGGTTGCCAGGGGCTGGGGAGAGGGGGAATGGAGAGGACTACTAATGAGCACAGGATTCCTTCTTAGAGGCATGAAAATGTCCTAAAATGATATTGTGGTGATACTTGCACAATTCTGGGAGTACACTAAAATCTATTGAGTTGTATACTTTATAAGGGTGAACTGGATGGTATATAAATTATCTGTCAGTGAAGCTTTTTGAAAAAAGAACAGAAAAATGTATGACATCAACAGCATGTAAATTGAGAGGCTACGTGGACTTGAAGTGTTCCGAAACATTGAATTGTCTGGGAAGACGACAAATTAGGAATTAGTCCTTAGGCTTTGCAATGATGTTTTATGCACATGTTATGGGTGTGTTGAATCATTTTTCAAACAACACACACACACATTTTTTAAAAAGAATGACAGGCAACAAAGTCAAAAGGATTAACACCAACATACACTCCACTTTTCCAGTCAATTCCTCTTTAAAGAACCCAAACAAAACAGTGATAAAGTTTGCAAACAGAGAATGGGAAGATAAATTTTCTCTTATGTTTTCTTCCTAAAATGGTATACGTAAGATAAGCGTAAAATGTGAAGAGTAAACCTTATGAATAAACTTAGTAAACACAATAGGTACAATCACCTCAGACAGTGAAAATGTGAAGATTTAAATAATACAACTGGCTTAGGGAAGACTAGGACTTAGACATTTTTTCTGCTCTGTAAATGTTTTACTGTGGTAAACCTTTTTCACTGGCTTTAAATTACCAAAATCACGACCAGCAACTGTTCTGTCTGCCTCTGAGCTTAAGCAGATTGTCTGCACACAGTAACAAGTCAGATATCTGATAATTGATGGAATACACAAATGTTTGAATGCATTCATAAATAGAAGACAGGACTTCCTACTGGATGTTTAGGATTTCCTGGTGGCAGGAGGGAAATTCACTTTGTTCTTTTTCTATTACAGTATACATTTTAAGTACCTTCAATGCCTAAACAAACAGAAAGTAACACATTTATAAAATTTTATAAATTTCTGAGTGAAATTGAATAAATTCACACTCTGGAGGTATAGGATTCACTTTCTACATTGTCTGGTCACTTCTACTGAAGGTTGTTAATCCTGATTTCTGATTTGGAACCACTTTCTACCTGCTTTCCTTTTTGAAGGAAACTTCTGAGGTCAGCGCTCTTCCTTCAGACAGTCTATCTCAAATTACTGCAAATATTCTGAAACCTCTAAAGAAGGAAAGTCCAGTCTCTTATTCTAAAGTTTCTCTTCCCTACGTTTTTATTTTATCTAATATTATTCACTAGCTACAATTTAAGATCATCTCTTTTTACCTTTCAAGTGGGAATGAAGAACAATTCCCAACAAACATTTTTTGTTGTTTTCCTAATTATTGTTAAGTGATTCTCTTCCTTTGTAACAATGTTGCTTGAATGTCAGAATGAACTTGATCCTTTTCAAATTCAATTTACCAAGCTGTCTCGCCTAGCTTTGACTTAGTGGATGGCTTACAGTATCTAAATTACATCTCAGAAGAAACTAGCTCAGAGAAAGCCAGTTCTGCCACACCAGGCTTGGCAAAAATGAGGTCCAGGCCTAGTTTGGTCAGTGATAGGAGCTGCCACGAGGCGGATCCTGCAGCAGAGACAAGAACGGACGAATTGAGACAGAGAATGGGTCTGCAGCCAGAGTTCACAGGAGGAAATGCCAGTGGTTATTCAAATACAGGAGCTAGAAAATCAGAGTGGCGAAATGAAACGGAATCTTGGAGCAGAAGGGGAGTTGGGTGTTTGTGCAGGCAGGCGAGAGCAGACCAGTACTCACCCCCAAGACAAGGCTTACCTTCCTGGGGCTGTGGTGAGACCGACCCCTGTGAAGGGATGCTGGTCCTGGGGTGTCTCAAAGATGACCAGAAGCTTCTGAGCAGTAAGACACAGCTCAGAGATGGATGGGAAAATTGTTCAAAACAGGAAATAGGGGCACCTGGGTGGTTCAGTGGGTTAAGCATCTGACTTCGACTCAGGTCATGATCTTGTAGTTCATGAGTTCAAGCCCCACGTCGGGCTCTGCGCTGACAGCTCAGAGCCTGGAGTCTGCTTCAGATTCTGTGTCTTCCAATCTTTCTGCCCCTCCCCTGCTCGTACTCTGTCTCTCTGTCTCTCTCTCAAAAATAAATAAACGTTAAAAAAAGAGAAAGAAACAGGAAATAAGTGTCATAAAAGTGAGATTTCATTCCACTGAGGATTTGGAATCAGATGGTTGGTACAAAAACAAATTAAGCAGAAAGCCTAATTTTATCACCTTGAGAAGTGACTAGGAAAGCAACATTAGCATGGAAAATTAACTTTAGCTAGTGATAAGAAAAGGGGTTTAGAAAAATATAGTAAGAGTTTATTTAAAAAGTGTTGTCCTATGTTTACTTTTTTAAAGTATTTGTTTCTGTATTTTGATAAGGTTTTATTATAGTATGAAGTGTGAATGTTACATTTAAATCATACTGTATGTAAACAATATTGATGTTGTTTATTTCTAGAGCCAAGACCTAAAAGACTCACATCTAGAGATGATTTTTAAAATTCCATATTTAGTGACTTGTGAGGGATGGGCACTGGCCAACACTGACCAACCAGAACAGAGTCCGTCTTGAGATGGCTTCTGGAACCCCTTCTCTGCACTTCTCTGCACTGGGCATTAATTCTCTTGTTAGGGGTTAGGAGAGGAGGTCCCAAGGGTAGGGCCAACAGGAAGCAGCAGAAGGAAAGTTTATATCAAAACTTATAAAAACATTTCAATATTTTAACAACCTGTGTTACAGTGAACACTTGTATCAGCTTTGACTACAGTTCATGTGCTAACTCTGACCAGGGGTCTGAAAATACAGTGGCAAAACGCATGCTCTGTGGTCAGACTGCTGGGGATTGAATCCTAGACCCACCATTTACTAGCTGTGTGACCTTGGGCAGGGTTACATAATCTGTAAAAAGCACTGAGGTGAAGATAACGGAATTAATTTTTGTAGTGCTTAGAAGAGTTTATGGCACATATTAAATGCTCAATTTAACCAATATTACCTATTGATAGTGGTTATCTGGAACACTGTATAGAGCAGAAAACAAACTGCTGTGATTGACTAGCAATGCATTCCACCAGCCCAGGAAAGGGTTGTGGCAATAACTGAGTGCCATCAGCTTGCCAGCTCTACTCTAGTCCCGCCCTAACACCCAGCCAGATCACATCACACATCAACAGCATCAGCATATTCGTGATGAACAAAGGGGGACTCTCACCAGCCCTTCGGTTCAAGTTCCAACATAAAATCAGTGATGTGAACGCCATACTGGCCATGAAGAGTGACTGTTTTAAGGTCTTGTCAGGCAGTGCCCCTCAAAAAATAAACTTTGCTTTTGGGTCACCATCTGGAAACCTTACAAGGTCTGTCTTTCCCTCTGTTCCAGCTTTGTGCTCCCGAGAGTTTGGGAGGTAGAATTTCCCCAAAACCCCATCTATGGAGGCTGACAATGGTCAGATCTGAAGTCAGGGATTCTGACTGAGGGCCTGAGAGAAGAGGTGTAAAAGCAATCCCTGTGCTTTTATCTTCTAGGGTCATTTCATACCATATTAATACCACCCAGGTCAAATGTCTTCCTCTGATATGTATTGTCATTTTAACTCAAATTCTTGTGCATATCTCACAAATCAGTGGGAGTGCACTACAGATAATTTGGAATGTAAGTGGCCACTTTGGTAAACTTTTAGTATGATTAAAATTGTTTATCTTAGAGATAATATAGGGCAAAAGGGCAAGACAATTCCTAACATTCAAAGCTTGGCCTTTTTTCCATGGTAAGTGTTATGCCCAGAATTCGTGATCCCCAAAGACCGCCAGGGAGCCGACTCTGATGTAAAAGCAAAAGAGCCTTTATTCGAGCTAGCTCGAGCTCAATCCCCTACCTGCACCGACCCAGCGGTGAGATACCAGGGAGAAAGCAAGTTTCAAAAGGACAAAGGTTTTATTGGGGCCTAGGGGCAGTTGGTGAGGTAATGGCTATGGCCTCAGCCGATTGGCTGGGGAAGGGTCCTGGGGAAGGGTCCGAGTCCTGTTAGGCAGGTGGGGGGGGGGGGTTACTCAAGGGGAGGAGGTGTGGTCAAGGTGAAGGACACAGAACAAGATGGAGTCGGCCGGCGTAGGCCCGCCCTTTCAGTAAGAAGCTTCTAACCAAAATTCTGACTTCAAAGTAGCTTCATGAAGGGATTTTCTTGGTCCAAACCTAATGAAAAATGTGGAAAAACTTAAAACATTTTGGTTACAATAAAATCGTGCCATTTCCCGCAGCCCACCCTAATTCTGCTTCCTTTGAATCCTGTTCTAATGGCCAGTTCCTCCTCTTTCCCACTCTCTCCAGGATCCTCTCTTCTCTTCCCCCCAAAGCCCTCCATCCTGGCACATCCTTCCCCTCTGCTCCCATCCCCAAAGTACAAGTTCTTCCAAAAATAGTCCACCAAAATAGGATGAGAACCAGGTAGATTATAAGCAAAAGGATTTTTCCAAGTCCTGAGAGAAAAGACAAAAATTTCCCACAACTTTTAATACTCCTAGGAACTAAGAATCCCAGCCTCCCTGAACTAAATCAACTAGAACAGTAGGCTCTTCTCATGCTAAAGCTTGGCTCCAAAATGTTGAGTGGAAGGCTTAGAAAAGGCTCTGGCTCTTCCTGATTCCCTAGAACAAAACAGAAAACATAAGATAAGAGACAAAGCTTATTCACTGGGGCCATCTCCTTGCATTTTCAGTAAAGATGGAATTGAATTGATCTAGTTTCTAAACAAAGAAAGGGGAAATCTATAGGAGAGAAAAGCATCTTTTCAATTCCTTCTGACAAAATTCTGGATAGGCCCACAGGCAATTGCTTTAGCTGCATTCCCCTCATTTTTATGCATGGCCTTCCTTAAGCTGGAACTAGAACTTAGCCAATGAATTTTGTTAATAAGCAAGGACTGGACTTGGAAATTGCTTCCCCAAAATACCTGCCAGATTTTGCCAAAGATTTTGAGATGTTCTTTGAACAAAATGAAACAAGGCTTTGCAAATTGAGTAAGGTGGCACCTGACATTTATTTTTTCTCTTATACTTTTTAGAATTATCATTAACAATTAAGGGCAAACTCATAGTTTTGACTATAAGTGTTAACACTGTTGATGATAAGTCCTACTACTATGTTTACTCATCTCCCTCAAAATCAATCAAATACCTCATTGATAAGCACCTCTAACTACCTTCAAACACCCCTGACTCCCATATTATTAACCCTACCTTCCAATCATATAAACGCTGGACCCTGACTTCAAACAGCAAAATACTGAAAAAATAATTACAGTACTGTCCCTGGGGACAGAGACAACACAGAAGTAATTAATATTGGAATAAATATTTGGATTGTCTTTTCTTCACTTGCTAACCTCAGATAGTTTTTCAACTTCACCAAGAACTCTTCCTTTATCAACAGACTACAACTGGCAAATTTTTGTCATTGTAAATAAACCTATATCCTCAACAGTCCCTAGATCCTTCTAGAATATTATTTCTTCTGTGGACAATAGCTTTTACTTGT
Organism: Acinonyx jubatus; assembly: GCF_027475565.1. NCBI lineage: Eukaryota > Metazoa > Chordata > Mammalia > Carnivora > Felidae > Acinonyx > Acinonyx jubatus. The sequence goes on from NC_069387.1 coordinate 61,536,425, forward strand.
TTACCACACACAAATCTGATTTATGATTGTGGGGTAATTTTTGGAGACTTTGATATATTCCAGATCCTTTTACCTTCTATGAACCATAGTTCATTGAAGAGTGTATCCAGTAACTTACAAAATGAAGAGTAAATTATACTCAAGATTTGCCCATTTTTTATGCACACCATCCTATAGTGAGGGTGATACAACTGGGAAAATATGATAAATATATTATTATTCAATTTGGCCAAAGTTATAAGAGATGCTTCTACAACTAAAAGATAGTAATTGATAGTATAATGCTTTTGACTTCCTATTAGGTAATCCAGGCAGTGTTTGTGCCATTGCCAACAATTTCTGATGCATTGGTCAAGTAGAACAATCCATTTCTAAACTAAAGGAGATGTGTCCAGATCTCCAAGTTAAGACCAAATGGACGCTGAGAGAAGTGTTCTTAGGTTCACTGCTCTGAGATTGTATCTTCAAAGCATTCTATAAAGGTGAATCACCCTCCTGCTCTTATTCTTCATGTGTATTACACTTGTGTAGTGTGGATTTCCAGAGTTTTAAGTGCTGCCATGCAGCCACAGTCATTTGACAAAAGGAAAAACAAGGCCAGATTCTGTTCTATCCCTGAACTCTTATTTTGAGATGATAAAATCACCTCTAGATCATGATAGCGGTATAGATCTGCACCGCGCTTGCTTTTATGGCCAACCTCTGGACTAGTCTCAGGGTAGCTAAAAGGGAGGTTGTAAGAACGACGACCATCTTTACTAGTTATGCAACTGCACACTCAGGATGTCTTGTGACTCAAATAACATTTCCTTCACTCAAAATCTCATCTTGTTTGCATTAACACTTACCTTAAGAAATCTCCTAAAATGAAGACTGAGCTTTTTCTTCTATCCTGCCCTAAGAACTTCTCAGCCAGGGGTACCTGGGTGGCTCAGTCGTTAAGCGTCTGAGTTTCGTTCAGGTCATGATTTCGCAGTTCATGGTTTCCAGCCCCATATCAGGCTCTGTGCTGACAGCTTGGAGCCTGGAGCGTGCTTTAGATTCTGTCTCCTCTCTCTGCCCCTCTCCCACTGTGCTCTGTCTCTGTCTCTCTCACTCAAAAATAAATAAAAACATTGAAAAAAAATGTAAAAGAACTTCTCAGCCAAGCCCAGAAGCAGATTAAGCCCTAAGTTAGTAGATAGAAAGAAATAATAAAGATAATAACAGAAATCAATAAAATAGATTAAAATAAATTGAATTAATGGAATTGAACTTACAATTAAAAACATTTCCATAACGAATACTCTAGGCCCACAGAACTTCACTAGTAAACTCTATCAAACACTTATGGAAGACATAACAGCAACACTGTAAAAAAATCTTTCAGAAAATAGAAGAGGAAGGGACAGTTCTCGACTCTTCTCTAAATCCAGAAGTATGCTATTACCAAAATCAGACAAAGACAGTACATGGAAAAAAAAACTAGTGACCAATATCCCACATGTACACAGATACAGAAATACCAAATAAAATATTTTAAGTCAACTTGATCTATATATTAAAAAGTAAAATATCATAACCACAATGTGAGGAGGGTTTAACATTAGATCTCAATCATTGGATTAATATGATTCACTAGATTAACTTAGAAGGAAAAAAATGATCCTTCAAAGATAAGAAACTTCAGTGAACTAGGAATAGAAGGGAACCACCTCAGCTGATAAAGGTACCTACAGAAAAACTCTGATAAGTATATTCAGTGATTAATGATTGACTATTTCCTTCCTAAGATTGGGCACAATTTATGGATGTTATTTCTCTCATGGCTTCTATTTAACATTGTCCTTTCTAGTGTAATAAGGTAACAAAAAGAAATGACATAAATACGCATTGGAAAGGAAGAACTAAAAGTGTCTTTATTAGCAGATTATGTGGTTTGGTATATAGGAAATTCTTAGGAACTTAGGAAAAGCTACTAGAAATAACTGAATTTTAGAAGATCACATTATACAGAGCCAAATTAAAAAACAATTATTTCTAAGCACTAGCAATAAGAAATTGAGAAAGCTGGGGCGCCTTGGTGGTTCAGTTGATTGGACATCTGACTCTTGATTTTGGCTCAGGTCAGGATCTCAGAGTTGACACAGGCTCTGTGCTGGGTGTGGAGTCTGCTTAATAGTCTCTCTCCCTCTCCTTCTGCCCCGCCCCCCCACCATTTATATGCACACACACACTTTCTAAAAAAATTTTTTTTGAGAAAGTAAATTAAAAAGAAAAATACAGGGGCGCCTGGGTGGCGCAGTCGGTTGAGCGTCCGACTTCAGCCAGGTCACGATCTCGCGGTCCGTGAGTTCGAGCCCCGCGTCTGGCTCTGGGCTGATGGCTCAGAGCCTGGAGCCTGTTTCTGATTCTGTGTCTCCCTCTCTCTCTGCCCCTCCCCCGTTCATGCTCTGTCTCTCTCTGTCCCAAAAATAAATAAACGTTGAAAAAAAAAAAGAAAAGAAAAATACAGTTTCAATGACATCAAAACCCATGAAATACATGGAATAAATTCCACACAACATATTCCAGATCTGTGAAAACAAAGAAACAAAAAACAAGAAACAAACAAAAAAGAAAGAAAGAAAGAAAGAAAGAAAGAAAGAAAGAAAGAAAAGAAAACATTGCTTAGAAAAATTAAAGACTTAAATAAATGGAGATATATATCATTTCATGGATTGGTAGATCCAATATGACTAAGATATTAATTCTTCATAAATTAATAAATAGATTCAGCATAATTGCAATCAACCTGCCAGAAGACTTTTTCAGGGGGTGGGGGTGGGGCTGGTGGAAGGCATTGTTTGACAAACTGATTCTAAAGTTTACATGGAAATATAAAGGACTTAGAAAAATCAAACAATTTTTAAAAAATTTTTTAAATTTATTTTTGATAGAGAGAGACAGAGCACAAGTGGGGGAGGGGCAGAGAGAGAGGGAGACACAGAATCCGAAGCAGGCTCCAGGCTCCCAGCTGTCAGCACTGAGCCCGATGCAGGGCTCAAACTCACAAACTTTGAGATCATGACCTGAGCCCAAGTCGGACACTCAACCAACTGAGGCACCCAGGTGCCCCTGAAAAATCAAACAATTTTGAAAAAGATGGATCAAGTTGTAGGAATACTACTACTTGAATTCAAGACATCATAAATCTGCAGTTTATAAAGATGAAGTGGTGTATTGGCCTATAAATATATAGCTCAGTGAAACAAAATAGAGTACAGAAATAGATCCACATATATAAGGTTGATGGATCTTTGACAAAGTGCTAAGGTGATTTAATGGGAAAAGATAGTTTTTTTTCAACAGATGATGCTGGAAGATCCATAGGGAAAGAAAATGAACCTCAACTGTTAATTTACACCATATGCAAAAATTACTTCCAAATGGATCATAGGCCTAAACATAAAGTTTAAACCATAAAAGTTTAGAAGAAAACATAAAAGAAAATCTCTGTGACCTTGGGTTCTGCAGATTTCTTAGAACACAAAAAACATGAATCATAAAAGAAAAAAAATTGATAAATTAGACTTCATCAAAATTAAGAACTTTTGATCTTTGGAAGATGCCATTAAAAAGAATTACAAGTCCAGGGGCAGCTGAATAGCTCAGTTGGTTAAGTGACAGACTTTGGCTTCGGTAATGATCTCAGAGTTTCTGAGTTCAAGCCCCGTGTTAGGCTCTGTGCTGACAGTGCAGAGCCTGGAGCCTACTTTGGATTCGGTGTCTCCCTCTGCCACTCCCCTGCTCGTGCTCTGTCTCTCTCAAAAATAAGCATTAAAAAATAAAAATTAAAAATTGAAAGTCCCATTACAAGCTGGAAGGAAATATTTTATTTTATTTTATTTTATTTTATTTTATTTTTTAAAGTTTAATTATTTTTGAGAGAAGGGGGGAAGAGTAGGCGCATGCGTGCACCTCAATCAGGTAGGGGCAGAGAGAGAGGAGACAGAATCCCAAGCAGGCTCCCTGCATGCTGCCAATGCAGAACCCAATATGGGCTGGAACTCACGAGTTCCCGAGATCATGACCTGAGATGATGACCCCAGCCAAAGTCAAGAGGACTCTTAATCAACTGAGCCACCAGGTGCCCCTGGAAGAAAACATTTTAAGTCCATATGATCAAGCACTCCTTTGTAAAATATACAAGGAAATTATAATAATATGACAGTCAATCCAATTAAAAAATGTAACTCACACTTCACAAAAGGTTTAAGAATGGACAGCAAGCCCATGGAAAAGTATTTAAAATCACTGAGCCATCAGAAAATGCAAACTAAAATGCCAATAAGATACTATAATATACTCACTAGATGGGCTGAAATTAAAGCATTTTTTTCAGGTGTGGCAAGGATATAGAGAACGTGAAACATATGCATTGCTGATAGGAATGTAAAATGGCACACATTTTGGAAAATAGTTTGACAGTTTCTTATGAAAAATATGTCTGAGCAATTCTACTCCTAGATATTTACCTAACTGAAATGAAAATATATATTCACACAAAGATCTGTACACAAATATTTATAGCAGCTCTGTATAGACCCAAACTGGAAGCAATCTGAATGTCTATCAATAGCTTAGTGAGTAAACAAAATTGTGGTATGTTCCTATAATTCATTACCATTCAGCAATAAAAAAGGAATGAAATACTGATAACTGGAGCAGTGTTGGTGAACATTAAACATATTGTTGTGGGGAAAAGAAACTAGACACAAAATATACATATTTTATTATTCAATTTATGTAAAATGTTAGAAATAAAAAACCTAGTCTACAGGTGACTAAAAAGTACATCAGTGGTTGCTGAGGTGAGGAAGTGGGAAGCAGGGATTAACTGGAAAGGGGCAGAAAGAAAATTTTAAGGTAATGAAATTGTTTTATAACTTGATTGTACTGGTAGTTACATAGATGTATACATTTGTCTTTGAAGTGTCCTCCTGTTTTTAAATGAAGTATAATTGACATACAAAATTATATTAGTTTCCGGTATACAATATAATGACTTGAAATTTGCATATATTGTGAAATATTACCACAGTAAGTCTTGTTAAAACCCATAACCATACGTAGTTATGGAACTTTTTTCTTGTAATGAGAACTTTTAAAATTTACTCTGTTAGCAACTTACAAATATGCAATATAGTATTAACCATAGTCACTGTACTGTACATTACATCCCCATGACTCATTTATAACTGGAAGTCTGTACTTTTTGACTTCCCTCATCCATTTCGCCCACACTGCTCTCCCTCTACCCTGCTGCCTATGGCTATTACCAATCTGTTCTCTGTACCTCTGAGCTTGCTTGTTATTTTTTAGATTCCCCATATAAGTGATATCATAAGGTATTTGTCTTTCTCTGACTTATTTCACTGAGCATAATACCTTTCATTTCCATTCATGTTGCTGCAAATGGCAAGATCTCATTATTTTTTACAGCAGAATAATATTCCACTGTATGTATATAGAATATATATCATATAATAAATAATATATATATTAAAAACTTGGTTTGTGAGCATAATTCATTCCAGAAACATGCTTTTAATCCAAAGCACTTGTATATCAAAGTGAATTTCCCCATAAGAAATAATGGAAACTGATGCTTAGTTCCACAACTCCAAAATATTCATATAAAAATGATTACAATACTGTAATATAATACAAAATAATAAAGAAAATACAAAATATAAAGAAATAATAAACAAATTAACCTGCACTTACCTTTGAAAACTTTTGTGACTGGTGTGAGGGAGACCAGAGAAAGGAGGGTTATTGTGTAGGATGGCTTTCACTATCACTAATGGAATCACTGCTATCTATTGGCTCAATGGAATCTTTCTCTTTTCATGAAACTTTAACAAGGAATCTATCCAATGACACTTGCTTTTACCTTCTTTTGAGGATTTCACAGAAATGTGACATTGCATTGTCGTTAAACAGATTCATCACTCACACTGCTACAGCCTTATTTGGGTGGTGCTTTTCTACAAAATTTTGCACTGTTTCCCACATTTGACACATCTCCCTAATTTCATCTGAAGTAAGGGATTCCTCTGCCTTTTTCTCCTCCTCCTCTGCAGATGAGATGCAGATGCAGACCTTTAAAATCTTGCAATTTTGGCTACTCACATACCTCATTCATACTTCTCAATGATTTCCTTCTTACCTTTCACTGTAATCATCTCCTTCTTCTTACAGCCTTTCTTTTCAACCATTTTCTACATGAAGGCCATTGTATACACTTGCATGGATGTTGACTGCAGTACAGTATTAATGAACTCTTGTCATACACTGTATTTAATGTAACTGGCAATAAGGCATCAGAGGAAAGGGTCTATATTTGCAGGCAGCTTGACCTAGAATGAGGCAAAGCATTCCTAAGCTTACTCTTGTATGGAAAAGCAGAAAACTGTCCATAGGTGCTTTGAAGTGACAAAAAATATACTAGTGCCAGTTGTGGGCACCTTCCAACGTTCTGAAAAATCACTGATTTCCACCAAACACCGCGGCCTGAGACCAACCATTGCCATGGGAGATGATCACCCACAATCACGCAGGGCAAGGGGAGTAGAGAAGAACCATTGGCTCAGTTGTGATCATATGACATTCGGCGTCATGAACTACTCATATTGCAAGACATTGCTTGTTTATCAAATTAAAATTTATTAGAAATGTTTGCTTGTCTTGCAGAACACCCGCAGAACAAGTTACTGGCAATCATTGTATATATGTACACCATATTTTAAGAATCCATTCACCCATCAATGGACACTCGATTTGTTCTATTTTTAGTTATTGTAAATACTGCTGCAACAAACATAGGGGCACACATATGTTTTTGAATTAGTGTTTTTGTTTACTTCAGATAAATATCCAGAAGTGGAATTGCTGGATCATAAAGCAGTTCTATTTTTAATTTTTGGAGGAAATTGCACACTGTTTTCCATAGGGTCTGCACCAAATTACACTCCTACCATCAGTATATGAGGGTTTCCTCTTCTCCACATCATCCCCAACGTGTGTGTGTGTGTGTGTGTGTGTGTACAACAGCCATTCTAACAGGTGTGAGGTGATATCTCATTGTGGTTTTGATTTGCATTTTCCTGATGATTAGTGGTGTTGAGTATTTTTTCATGTACCTGTTGGCCATCTGTATGTCTTCTTTGGAAAAATATATATTCAGATGCTCTGCTCATTTTTCAATCAGATTGTTTCAATTTTTGCTGAGTTATATGAATTCTTTATGTATTTTGAATATTAACCCCTTATCAGATATATTATTTACAAATATTTTCACCTATTTGATAGGTTTACCTTTTAGTTTAATTAATGGCTTCCTTTGCTGTGCAGAAGTTCTTTAGTTTGATGTGGTTCCACTTGTTTATTTTTGCTTTTGTAGTCTTTGCTTTTGGTGTCAAATCCAAAATATCATTGCCAAGACATGCCAAAGAGCCAACCCTTTATGTTTTCTTCTAGCAGTTTTATGGTTCCAAGTCTTACATTCAAGTCTTACATTCAAGTCTTTAATACATTTTGAGTTAATTTTTATGTATGGTATAAGATTAGTGGTCCAATTTCATTCTTTTGTGTGGTTGTCCAGTTTTCCCAACACCATTTATTGAGGAGACTGTACTCTTAAAATGGATGCATTTTATAGTAAAATATCTCAATAAAGTTAGTTTTTAAAATTTTATTTGCACCATATGAAAAACTGCAGATATTCAGCCAATTATGATATATAAAAAATGTCATTATTATAGATAGCTCAATGTAATTTATGAATTAATGAAGATATATTATTTAGAATTAACTCAAATTGAATTTTTGAAGAAGTTTTTACCACAAGTAATATTTGTGTGATAACAGGGAAACTTTTAAAAATGACAAATATCGGGTTGCCTGCGTGGCTCAGTCAATTAAGCTTCTGATTCTTGGTTTCCGCTCAGGTCATGATATCACGGTTTATGAGTTCAAGCCCTGCATTGGGCTCTGCACTGACAGTGAGAAGCCTGCATGGGATTCTTTCTATCTCCCCCCTGCCCCCGCTCTCTGCCCCATCCCCTGCTTGTGCTCTTTCTCTCTCTCTCAAAATAAATAAACTTAAAAAAATTTTTTTAATGACAAATATATGCATTCTTCCTTTAAGAATCACTATTAGAGGGCCACTATTTTTGTTGAGTAATTGGAACTAGTAAGAAAAAAATCTTTGAATGCTGCTAAAAAAATTTTTTTTAAAGTTTATTTATTTATTTTGAGAGAGAGAGAGAGAAAGCATGAGCAGAAGAGGGTCAGAGAGGGAGGAGAGGGCGAGAATCCCAAGCAAGCTTTGCACTGCCAGCACGGAGCCCGATGCAGGTGTCAAATTCACAAACTGTGAGATCATGACCTGACCTGAAGTCAGATGCTTAACCAACTGAGCCACCCAGGTGCCCATTAATGCTATTTTTGGGGTAAGTTTTAGGATCCCTTATACCTGGTTTTGATCAACCTTAATCAAGAGTGATATAGCCCCAGCTACCACAATTTTAACTGAACAAACATGATACTCTCAACAACATGTTGGAAGATGGTCTTAAAAATAGTAATTTTATAATTAAAAAATTATTTTCTTCTCAGAAAACTAGAAATACTAATTTCTTTTTTAAAAAAATTTTTTTTAAATTTATTTATTTTTTGAGAGGCATAGAGACACAGAGCACAAGTTGTGGAGGGGCAGAGAGAGAAGGTGACACAGAATCCGAAGCAGGCTCCAGGCTCCGAGCTGTCAGCACAGAGCCCGATGATGTGGGGCTTGAACTCATGAACCAAGAGATCATGACCTGAACTGAAGTCGGACACTTAACTGACAAGAGCCACCCAGGTGTCCCAGAAAACTTCTTAAAAGAGTTATAAAAGCATTCTGAAATTGTTGAATCACTATATTGTACGTCTGAAACTAACATAACACTGTGTTAACTTTATTGGAATTAAAATAAAATAAATTAAAATAAGAGTTATAAAAGCACTTAAAAATCAAGTTAAAAAAAATCAAATTCAAGGCATCCTCCTTGACATTAAATGAAACAATGTCATTTGCCTAATTTAGAAATCTTAGTTTAAAAAAACCCCAAATATTCAGACACAATTACAACAATGTAGTCGATTTCAAAAAGCATGACATTCTTGTTTCTCATATTATTTTGTCCTACATGTGTTCATGTTTCTATTTTAGGATGATTGAGAAATGTACTGTGGTCAAGAAGTCCTTCTGGGGAAAAAAGAACCTACTGAGGTGCATTATTATAAAAATAGAATGAAGAATAAAGAACAGCAAATAGACTATGACAACCTGGAAAAGCAATGACAACAGAGTCGGCTTTCACTGTGTTTTTCAGCTCCTTCTTAAATATTTTCCTTGCTGACATCCAAGTGGTTAGATCAATTGTGATCAGGAGTGGTTAGTTTCTAAAGGGCAAGCCAAGATATTTGATGCAAACTGATGTAAAACATATACTAGAAGCATTTCAGGTGAAACTGGTCTCTTGGTAGGATTACCAGATAAAATACAGTGTGGCCAGTTAAATTGTTATTTCAGATGATTTTTTTTTACTATAGGTATGCCCCATGCAGTATTTACTATACTAAAAATTATTTACTTATCTGAAAATTACAACTAAATGGGTGTCCTGTATTTTTATTTGCTTCATCTGTCAACCATTTCTCTTGTAGTGATTAACATAATTTGGTAAAATAATAGTTCATAATCCATTAGAGAATTTATAAAATATACTTAACATATTCTTAAAATTAAAACAGGACTGAACAAGCTGGCAGGGTTCCTTCCTTCCTTATCTTTCAGGTACATTATCAATATTGTTTTCTGGAAAACAAATGTTAGTTGTATGGATAAAAAGCAAGTAATTAAGTAATAAAACTCATTTGTACAGGGGGAAATATCCAACACCCCATTGCTTCAGTAAAGATTATAATGATTCTGGATTGCATATAGTCCAACCTCCAGAAAGAAAAAAAAAATTTCTGAGAAAGGTTGACAGGAACTACATCTTAATTTCCTTTGGGAATTTCTCCATGCATTTGGCCATGACACTATCCTGTATGTACAAACACACACAGACACACAGACACAGACACACACACACACACACACACACACACACACACACACACTTTCTGTTTGTTTCTGTTGCAGTAGAGTTTATTGTATCTGAAAGAAGTTTGGAAGGTGTTTACTTGGACCATGTCATTAACATTTCCAACTTGTTGAGTGGTTTCCATGTTTCTCAGAGGTCTTCACCCTGTAAAGGCTGATGGATGGGCTGACAGAGCCTTCTAGGCTTCGGTTGGTGTAATGTGAGCTCAGTGCCTGGAAACAATAAAACAGCAATTTTCTGAGAGATTTGCCTGCAAAAGAGCCAGGAACATAAAAGCCTTTTCCGTTTCCCACCCTAAGCCTCTTCTTTTCTCTCAGTCCCAGGAGGGGTTTGGGAGACTGTATCCTGTCAGGTTAATTGAGGGTGACATTAAATGTAGTCTCAGCAGCAGCCGCTGTAATGGCTGGAAGGGAAAGACCCCTGGAGTAGGAATCAGAAGAGCTGGGCTCCGGTCTGGCCAGAGTGGAGGCTTCAAGTCATGAACAACAGAAGCAAAGGCTGCAGGGGTGAGACAATGTCAGATCTTTTCTCTTGAAAGCTGGATGCAGGCATCTGGTCTTGTTTTGACAAGCAATGGTTCTGGCTCCAGTAATGGCTTCGAACTAGGAGAAGGTCTTTCCCCAGTTAAGTCCATTAAAGCTGGGCCAGACTGTCTAACTTCATGCTGAGTACCATCCACAACACTGCATTCTCAGAGGGCCGTGCCTTAAAACTGGGCTTTTTTATGTTACAAGACAAGAAGGCAAATGCATCCTCAACCATGTGCGCTAAAGACAGATTCAGGGTAGGAAGATCAGGACTAGAGCGAGGTGAGGGGCTACCAGGGGGATTTTGGTTCCCCAGGGCAGTTTTGTAACAATAAGCAATAACTCTGGAGAAGTCTACATTAAGGATCCCTTGTCCAGTACCACAGCCCAGTGGATACTTTCTGATTTAAAAATGCATTGAATTGGGACAATTCTGCCTACCACTGCTACTTCTTCTTTGGTAATCTAATGATCTTGTAATAGTTTACTTCCAGGTTCACCCAGTAATCTGAAACTATTCCAAATAATAAATAACTATAAACTTAAAATAAGTACTCTGGAAGGCCTAAAAAATAATGTTGGAAAAGTCTCTTTTAAAAAAAATGTTTGTTTTTGAGAGAAAGAGAGCGAGTGGAGGAGGTCCAGAGAGGATCTGAAGGGAGCTCCGTGCTGACAGCAGAGAGTCTGATGTGGCACTCAAACTCATGAACCATGAGAGCATGACCTGAGTCCAAGTCAGATGCTCAACTGACTGAGCCACCCAGACACCCCTGGAAGAGTCTCTTTCAATGAACTTTTGGCTCTCATGAGGAAACAACTTCTATTTTCAGGGTTTAAAATCCTAATTGAGGTTAACTTATATGATGTTGTGATATGATAGAGAAACTGACTGTGTCTTATTGCCCTACAAGGAACAGGACTGTCGGTAAAGATGGAAAAAAAGTTTATTGGTCCAGGGTGCCTGAGTTCCCTTTACCTCAGGGGAAGGCCAGAAGCCTGTGTTAAGCTCATGCTCAAGACAGCAAAGGAGAGAGGGGCTGGGAGCAATGCAGCCAGACCCTGAGAAGAGAGGTGGATTCTTCTGAGATGGAGGAAACAGAGCATTAAAATGAGGAAATCGTAGGTTTTCACAGGCAGGCACTTATATTCTTCAGTCCCACACAGTGCCTCAGGTGACAGGACAATGAAGGGGAGTACATGCATGCCCAGAAAATGAACTCAAATTGCTACGGCCTTGAAAGCCTCAGCAGGTCCAGTGGCCAAGCCATGAGGTGACAGAAGCAGCAGATGACATGGGCGGCAGGACTGTAAATAGAACACCCACCACCTCAGAATGGAGGTATGAGCCAGAGATAAAAACAACATTTTTTCTTTTCTTAAAAATTTTTAACGTTTATTTATTATTGAGAGACAGAGAGAGACAGAACATGAGCATGGGATGGGCAGAGACAAGGGGAGACACAGACCCAAAGCAGGCTCTAGGCTCTGAGCTGTCAGCACAGAGCCCGACACGAGGCTCGAACCCACAAACCACAAGATCGTGACCTGAGCCGAAGTCTGAGGCTAAACCGACTTAGCCACCCAGGCGCCCCGACAACATTTTCTGAAACTGGAACACGACCCAGTCTTTCATACTGATACTGGACCCACATCTCCTGCTTTGGCCAAGATACTGGCCCCAAAACAGTTAAGTGTTGGTCATTGTCAACTTCTTCTTGCACAGAGCAGTGATGGGAAGCCCATCTGGAACCATCTTTTCCAGCCACAGCTAGAAGTCAGGGGACAGACTGGCCACCAGACAGAAGCAGAATGGACTTCAGAGACCCTGGCTTGGTGTCAAGAGCCATGGGAAGCATGTGAACACTGGCCAGCCATCGTGAAATCTTTCCAGAAAGACACTCGGTGCTGGTTCAGCTTCCCATCTCCTGTCTAATCTTCCCCCCCCCCCTCCCCTCCAGGCCTCTGCTGGCAGCTGCACTTTCAGGACTGATTGTGATGGTGATTTTCTGTGTAAAGGATGAGTGAGCATTTCTATAAGATGCATCTCCTATTACCAACATCACTAATTGCTTTCTTGCATCCAATCCGTCATTTCACTTCATCTGTGGATTTCATGAATGAGCCATTGACTCCCTCCTCCAGGTCATTAGTGAAGATGTCAGATTCTGACCGACCTAAGACCACTCCCCATGGCTCAATGCTAGCTTCACTGAGCGCTCCCGTGGGAGGCACTCATCACTCCCATATGTGGGCCTTCGGTGTCTCAAACCAATGTTAAACTATTTTGCAAGAAGTCTTAGGATGTTGTAAAAATTAATGTTTTCCCAAGGAACTCCCAATTTTCATAGGATCAGAACAGACGGCCGCATGACACAATACAATATACAAGCTATCAAATCCTGGCTCCCAGTGGCCAGAGAGTGCAGGCTCGTTTATCCATTCATTTTTGTCGCTGGAAGAACAAAAGGATTACATCCTTCTGTGATAATCCTCTATGCTTTTTATGCCTTTCCAGCATCACACTTTTATGTTAATTTGCCTTTTCTATTTCACAGAAGCTTTTGAGTTTAGTCCATCCTCCTGGTTACTGTTAGGGTGCTTTATGGAAATCAGCAGGTTACTGGATTGGCTGTGAAGCATACATAGATGGCTGAAATTTTAGTTTAGAGAAGATGATGTTCTCCATGGCCGGGAGAGCAGGTATTGTTCCTGGGGTTTCTTGACTGCTCTTTTCCCACTCCCAGTGTAAATCAAGTTCTAATTATGAGAACTGAATCAAAGAAAATGATCTAGTAGGTCAGATGAATTCTTTTTTTTTAATCCCTAGATACTGGTTACACAGAGTATTCAAGTTTCAACACCTACTTTTTCTTCTTTGCCTTGGAATTTCCTTCTGAAAATCAGGAAAAGAGGAGCACTTTTCTTCCCTCTGTTAAAATACTTTTTTTGGTGGGAGGGGGGGCGGCGTCTGGGTGGCTTAGCTAGTTAAGCGTCCAACTTCAGCTCAGGTCACAATCTCGCAGTCCGTGAGTTCAAGCCCTGCGTCGGGCTTTGGGCTGATGGCTCAGAGCCTGGAGCCTGCTTCCGATTCTGTGTCTCCCTCTCTCTCTGCCCCTCCCCCGTTCATACTCTGTTTTTCTCTGTCTCAAAAATAAATAAACGTTAAAAAATAAAAAAATAAAATAAAATAAAATACTTTTTTTGATTAAAGAAACATAACTAATTATAAACATAACATAGTTATAACTCAACTATCACTATAACTTGTGAAAAATGCCTATAAAAGCACACTGAAAAGAAAGCTATAAAATGAAATGTTTGTTTTTTTGGAGTGGCAAAATTGAAGACAAATTTTATTTTATTATAATATTTAGTATGGTTAGTATAATATAATCTGTAATATACTCTCATATAGTCTGATAATAAGTGTTTTTTCAAAGCTGAACAATTAAAACCTTTGGGGAGATAGTTTCTTTCTGCTTGGAGTCCAAACTGAAAATGGATCCCCCATTAGCCAAGTGTTGTGGTATTTCCTGAGCAACACTATTAAACATTTTCCAGGCAACAGGATCTCTGATATTACCATTTAATCACTTCACACCAAAAAGCATGTGAGTTGCATCATGTAACTCAAAAACTATTCTGGAGGGTAAGGTACCACAGGATCTTTGGATGCACTTTCAAGTTCTAGTGAGGATTATCTGATCTTGTGTTGTAATATATAGAATAGTATAGCATATTAGAACAAATTGTAGAACAAACATATAGCATAATAGTTAGAATACTGACTTTGGCAATAGCATAGGTTCAAATGCCTGCCCTGCCACATATTACCTGTATGATCTTGGGAATATTATTTAATCTCTTTGATCCTTAGTTTCACTGTATGAAAATGTGATAATAAATCTACCAATTATAAGGATTAAGTGAGTATATTAGGATTCTCCAAAGAAACAGATCTATATCTATATCATCTATATCTATATCTATATCTGTATCTATGTCTATATCATCAAATATATACATAAATATATTTATTTATATGTATATATAAATCTCTGTCCTATTAAGGCCTCCAACTGATCAGATGAGACCCGCCCACATTATGGCGGGTAATCTGTGTTACTCAAAGTCTACAGATTTAAATGTTAGTTTCATCCCAAAAAACACATTCACAAAAGCATCCAGAAGACTGCCTGAACAAATATCTGGGCACCGGTGGCCCAGCCTACTTGACATGTTAAAATGAATCATCACAGTGAGGTAAGGTTTGTAAACAGAAAGAAAGAGATAGGGCAGACAACATTTAATAGAAACTTCTCATTATTTTATATATACCAGTGGCTTGGGGGATAAGGATAAAGTTGCTGGTTTTAAGAGAAGTGCTTTGCTGAAAGTGTCTGATAAAGAATAGCTGGTATACGGCTAAGGAGAGGTGGAGTGATCGCCGATTTACTATTAAAGACTACAGGTGTTGTGATCCTGCAAGCTAGCTACTCTCTTTCACAAAGAAAGGAGGAGGCTGGAAGGATGTGGAACTACAAATTCTCACACCACTAATATAAAACAAAACAAGATTTTTAGGATGATTCATCAGTGATAAACACGTGCACTCTCTTAACTCCAGAGCAATGCAAGGTCAATACTGTAGTATAAAACAAGGGTATACTCTTCCGTTTTATATTTCTCTCTTCCAAACCATACACAAAGTGAAGAACCAGATGTTCTAAAAGAGATGCCCTCCTGGGCTGCATGGGTGGCTCAGTCAGTTGAGCATCTGACTTTGGTTCAGGTCATGATCTTGCAGCTCGTGAGTTCAAGCCCCGCATCGGGCTTTGTGCTGACAGCACGGAGCCTGGAGCCCACTTCAAGTGTTGTGTCTCCCTCTCTCTCTCTGCCCCTCCCCTGTCATGCTCTATCTCTCTCTCTTCAAAAACAAATAAACATTAAAACAACTAAAAATAAAATAAAAAATAAAAGGTATGCCCTCCAAATAGTGGAATAAAAATGCAAATGCACTAATTAATATTGTGGGGAACAAACTCTTAGCACATAAGGTTTTCTACAATAAATTCAACACAAATTTCATTCAGACTTGATACTGATAATGATCTTGCCTGACTGGATCTGATATGTTTCAGACTTAGAAGAACTCAGCAAAGATATTTACATCCTGCACATACACCCACCCCCCCAACCCCCGGAAAATAACAACATCTATTAAGATACAGAACGGTCAATAGTACACAGGCAGTAGAGGTCAAGGAGACCACAGGTGTTACGAATGCAAGATTAATCTTTAGAATTGTTTAAATAAGCTTTAATGAAAAGTGCATTGGAATGGAGACAGAATTGACAACCGGCTGATGTTTCCTTTTAGAAATGTTTTCCCCTTTCTGTTGGGAAATGCTCTTTTTTTAAAAAAAAATGTTTTTTAACGTTTATTTATTTTTGAGACAGAGAGAGAGACAGATATGAACGGGGGAGGGTCAGAGAGAGAGGGAGACACAGAATCTGAAACAGGCTCCAGGCTCTGAGCTGTCAGCACAGAGCCCGACATGGGGCTCTAACTCACTGGCCGCGAGATCATGACCTGAGCCGAAGTCGGACGCTCAACCGAGCCACTCAGGCGCCCAGTTGGGAAATGTTCTAAGCCAAGTTTCCTCTCTTACAACATTAAGAAAATAATATGACCTGTCCTACTTTCCAGAGGAGTTGGGCTTGTCACATACTGCAAGATATGTGAAAGCACTTTGAAAATGAAATGATGTAAGTAGAGTTACTATTTTTAGTATTAAAAAAGAAGAGAAGAGAGACAGAGTGGAAAATGGGAAAGGTAACAGCTTTTGAATCAGCCAGTCTGGAGGCTGAATACCTACTGTGCCTCTCTCTACTTGTGTGACTGTGAGAAATTCTCTACTTCTTGGAGCAAAAAACATCGGGCTTTATAAACTGAAGTTTCCAGGTGTGTGGACACTTTGAATATGTAGGTGAATGTATATGAATGATACGCAAGAAGAAAGGACAGGTGAAATTACTGCATTAATAGCACAGTGAACGGAAACATACTAAGTAACACAGGAAATGCTAAAAAGGAAGTTTTCACTTTGCAGAGCTAAGAATACAATACTTTCGTAAAAGGAAGTTACAGTGGCCCAGGGAAAGTGGGGAAGAAAAAAGGAGCAAAGCTGGATGTGAAGTGAAACTGAAAAGACGTTTCAGGCAGCCAGCTCGAACCTGTGAGGCTGAGCTTCCGGCATCTCAGTAGGAGACAGATCTCAGGGCAGAGTGAAACCACATCAGTTTGAGGCATGGTAGTCTTTCTCAAACAAATCTCAAATTAGGAAAGCAAAACAAAACTGAGGTGATGTTCTAATAACTCTTGGGACTTAGTCTTGGATGGAAGAGAAGACATGCTTGCGCCTAAACTCCAGATGTATTTCTTGGGTGCCTGTTGGTAAGCTATTGTCTCATGGCTCCACACTCACCTTTCTATAGTCAGCATTGTGATTTTGGGTCTGGGACTCTGTAAACCACATCTCTGTTTGGCCAAATGATTCCATGTTAGGTTCCTTTTGCCAATAGGGGCCACGAGAGAAAGACTGGAAGTCTGAGGAGGAAGAAAGAGCCTTGCTTGTTTCTGTTTCCTTACTGTGACCTTCCTGCCTATTTTCCTGTTCCTGTGAGTATCATCCCAGGAATGCTTCTTGGCTACATAGTGGCAGTTTCTTCTTGTAATTCTGTAACACTTGCAGATTCAGATTCATTACACCCCCTTGCAGACACCTGCACCTGCCAGTCAGCAACCCCCCTCCTCACACATCTGGGTCCCAGCCCCTTTCTCTGAGCTCAGAGACACCAGAGTCAGCTGAGCATAGTAGAGTGCATTCCCCAAAGGATACTCACTCTCACCATGTCCCCTGAACATCGAGCTGGAGGTCTTGGTCACTGCATACTGACAAAAAAAGAAAGAAGAAATACAAAAGAATAATGATCAGGAAAGAAGTAAATTCTTTGCAGATTATATACTTCTTTCTATAGAAATTCCTAACAATATATAAAACAACTACTAGAACTCATGAACTTGTCAGAGGCACAGGATCAATGTTACTATACTCAAAACAGTTGTGTTTTTATATACTACAGCAAACGGCATGAATATTCAATTTTAAAATTTTCATATACAATAGCACCAAAACCCTGAGCAGTTACGGTTCTGTCATATAAGATTTAGTGTAAACTTTTGGTCAGGTAACAATAAATGGTGCTGTCTCTCCCATAGCCAGCACACATGGATTGTCTAGGCCTCAGCAGATGGAAATAGGAATGGGCCTCTCATTACTATACCAAATAACCCACCTGCAGAGTTTCTGCATCCATCTCTACATCTTTAAGCTCTGCCCTCTGGAGGTCTTGGTTTCTAAGAGAGAAATCCTTACAACAATGGTTTCATGGAACTGGAGTTTGAGACCACTATCAGATCATTTTTAGTTTCTCATACCATGAAACCAATAGGCAAAGAAGGAAGCTGCTCTGCTGGGTAGCTGATCCGGATTATCAAGAGGGAACTGGATTCCTGCCTAAAAATGTGAACAGGGAGGATTATTTCTGGAACCCAGGGAATTCTCTCTGATTGCTCTTAATACCATCATTTCCAATAGTAAAAGTGAACTGAAAACTACATCAAGCGATAAAGGAAAGAGTCACTGAAGACTTTTAGGTAATGAGCCCTGACCAGCTGAGGTCCTGGCTGATGGAAACGGAAGCATGGAATGTGTAATGGAAGGAGGAAATTATTAATACCAACCAGCCACAGCTTTGCGATGAGTTACAAGAATGAAAACATTGGTGGCTTCACATAGATTCTTGCTTGCTGTTATGTGTGTTTCTATGTATATATTAACTATTTTCTTCTTCTCTTTCTTTTCCATATTTCTTAACATTTTTACTGAAGGTCAAATCTATGATGGGATTGGGATTGGGATTGAAAACGAGGTATAATTAACATACTCCAGAGATGGCTAGAAATCACAGTATGGGTTTTCCCACCCTGTTGTGTATAGGAAGAAACCATTAAATATCTATTTATATTTATTTTAACCTTGTCTTTTAAAATTTGTTTTATAAGCATATAATGTATTATTAGAAAAACACATATATAATTAATAAACAGATAAACATCCATACATTAGGGGTGTATGCTAAAAAAAGGCATGCTAGGGTATGTGATCAAAAAAAGCTTGGAGATCACCAGGTTAGGGCACAGTAGTTTGGAGATCAGGAATATGGCTTTGCTATCTATGTGTGGGCTACTTAGCTCTGCAAATAGGCTACTCTATCCCAAAATTACAGGCTACCCTCACTCATCCGTTCTGTACCATCTTACCCACGCATGGTACCAGGTCAGAAGTTGAGGTGCCTGAGTAGAATACATCTTTCCTGCTTAGACAATGAGTCCACATCACTAGTGTCAGATCTGAAGGCCAGTGCTTACACATCCTAAACAAATGGGTCTACTGTGGTCACCTGACTTGGTTGGTAATCTCTCAGAGGGCAGTGATCTGGTTTGTTGATAGTTAACTCTTACTCTCACATTCTATCTAGCAGAAATATCTGCAAATGACACCTTGAAACTCCACCAGTACAATGATGTGTGTTGTTCACAAAGGTCCTGAAGAATTATACAATCCTACTCTCCCTCCACAATCAAACCACAAGAGTATAAATTATGCTCAGTTTGGTGTATTCTTAGAGCAGTGTAGCATTCTGTTACCAAAAATATTTCATTAACTAAAATGCTTCCTCTAGCCAAGCCTGAAAATCAGTTTGTACTGTGTTTCTTTTGTTCTATCATCCATCCAATTCCTCCATCCATGTTCTCACTCGCTGCACCTGTATTTACCTACTGAGTGAGCAGGCAAAACTTACAGATGAAAAGAATGTCAAAGTCTTCATTTTCCTTATGCATTAAAATTGGGAATCGAACTCAAGTGACCTTAAAACTCTAACAGAATTAGAGACCTGCAACAAGTGTTGATCCTCAGCATTCTAAGTTCCTTTCCAGTTGATCAAGTCAGCTAAACTCCCTCCCCAAAAGAATCTCAAGATCCCTTTCTCTCAACCTGTTCCCTTCCTGCGCAAGTCTCCCTTTTAAAATGTTACTGGATCCAGGGGCGCCTGGGTGGCTCAGTTGGCTGAGGAGATATCATGGTTGTGAAACTGAGCCCTGCATCAGGCTCTGCGTTGGGTGTGGAGCCTGCTTAGGATTTTCTCTCTCTCTCCTTCTGCCCCTCCCCCACCTCAAAAAAGAAATGTGACCGGATCCAGAAATATCCTAACAATCATTACCTGTTGGCTACTGGGTCACCACGACAATGAGAAGCTGCTTTGTCTCCAGAGCTGCCCGGCAGCATGTCTGACGATGGAGGACCCCTTTTATTTCTACAGACAAAATGTCTCTCTCTTGAAAACAATTGATATTCTTGACAGACTGAATTGTAGAAGTCTTGCTCAGAAGGAAAGCTGTCAAGGGAAGAAACACTTCCTTTCTTGATCGTTTGGATAATAGAGAGCAGAGATTTTTTTTAAGGGAAACCAAAAGATGTTTCAGGTGACCCCAAATGAGAGAGGAATTTTCCTTGTTGATAAAATGAGGCACATTCATCTAAATGGCTGCCAGCACACAAACACATCCACACAGGGTTACATGCCTTAACATTTATCTTACTAATTAGACAGCAATCTCACATCCAAGAAGCCACTCAGAAGTGGGACTCTTCCCAAGTCTTTTAAATAAATCTCACTTGCAAAAACTCCTTCTGTTCCACATTTCTGAAATAAAGTTATTTGAATGCTACTATGTCTTTGTCATATGTCCATTATTTTAATTGTCTTCAGTCTCCTAGTCCACCAGTGTCGATATTTTTCCTCATCTCCAGGCCAGGCATAAAACTTCTTAAATCCAATCATCCAATATTAACACTGATACTGCTGACTAACCAATGAACTGTACTCGTGGATCACCAGTATTTCCTTTAGCCTTTACTCACTAAAACACTGCGATTGCCAATGTGAAGTTCCTTTCTACAGATAGGATTTGGAGTTTCTTCACCTGGACCAAGAACTAGGGAAGAAAGATTGAGGAGAAAAGACCACAGATTACAGCGCAAAGTCACTTGAACTGCTGCATTTAGGCCAGAGTAGCTTTCACAGTGATTTTTTTTTTTTTAAGAGGAGGGTTGTTTCCTTTTATGTTTGAAAAGAAAAACTGTATGGGTGGGATAGGATTTTAATGGATATTTATGCTTTATAGTTAAAACGGGTCACGTCATACTGAGACCCCTCACCACCCTCTAAACCTGCAGCATGAGAGCGTTCTTTTAAACAGGATGGAAAGTAAACAGTTATGTGAGCACTGCCATCTGGATAGGCTCTGGTGCTAACTTTCAAACTCCGCTTAGCATCCTCTAAAAGATACTTGAAATGCATTCACATGATTCTGAGTAAGTGCTGTGGGAGTCTGAAGGATTTCAGCAGTTCTTCCTCTCTCAGTCAGCAAGAATTTTCTGCTAAAGATCTCCAATTACTTTAGTACTTTGCAAACACTGTGAATGAAAGCACATCAGCGCTACCCACAAGCAAGCTGCTTTCAGAAAGCTTCCTCAGCGAGCACTGGGCTATCTGCTTACTGTGCACACAGTCTCCAAGGGTCCTGATGCCCGATGGCCTTGATGTCCTCCTGGAAGAGGACAGGAGAACCAGACCTTAGTGGCTCTGGTTTCAGTCCACTGTCCCAAGGAGTTCAAAGATTGGTTATGGAGATGTCACCTGAATGGGAAAGCAACCAGTTGGCTTATAGAGAGGTTTTTGATTAGAAATCTCTAAAAGCAACAATAAACCCACTTCAGTTCACAAAACAAACCACTGAAATCCAGTAGGGGATGTCTTGATTTAAATACCTAGGAGGTTCTGAAAAATTAGGTCCTTTCATACACAGTTGGTAAGACAGTTTATTGGAACAACTATTCTGATAAAAATGTTTCAAAAATTTAATTGTGTATATCACTTGACTAAATAATATCTTTTCTGGCAATTTATCCTAAGAGTACAATCACACAAGTATGCAGAGACATATGTATAAAAGTGTTTATTGTGGTATTGTTATTGGAAACAATTTGAATGCTCATCTTGGGTACTTAATAAATAAAGGATAACACATATTTACAAGGGATTATCTAACCATTAAAATAGTTATGGTACTCATATGGAATAAGATGCTCATGATACATTTTTAGGTGGTAAAGGTAGATGATATGTAGAGTATGAGTCAAAATATGTGTATTTTTTAGTGTGTAGATAAAAAATTGAATGAGCTCTTCTTGGGTTCCCCATTTTTGGTACCAAATTCTGCATGAGTCACAATTCAACAAGAGAAATAGAATCAGAAGGATATGTCTATCTATATCTATATCTATATCTATAATCTATAATCTATATCTACCTACCTACCTATAATTAAAGATATTTGTTACAGGACTTGGTTTATACAATTCCAGGGGCCAGTGAAGCAGTATCTGTAAGGCTGTGTGTCTGTGTCTGGTGCTGGATCTTGAAGTTCACATGACAGAGTCAGGAAGGGAATTTCACACATAGGCTGGAACCTCATGAGGGTTAACTGAAACCTGTGTCTATTGTAGTTGCCTCTCTTCTTGGTGATGAGTGTAGCCCTCAAAACAAACAAACAAACAAACACAAACAAAACAAGACAGGATTCAGGGGAAGGCAGAGGCAAGCTTAGCTGCTGCCTCATGGCAATCAGGTGAGTCAGCACATCAGCAGCAACGTGTGTCAATTACAAAACGGCTGCTGCCTCCCTTCTGCCTACCAAAAATTTTGCAAAGATCTCCTGTGTGATCTACGCTATCGAGAAATATACAAGAAGAATTCTTGGAGATGTAGTTCAGACTAGCCAAGTTGACACATTGCAAAGCCATCACAGAGGCCAAGTCGGGATGTAGCTCAGACTGAGAACCCAAGGGCTGCCTGCTCTCTGACCTCCCCCCCCACCCCAGATTCAGGCTCATTTGTTCACCCAGGCCTGGGTAGGTAAGAATTTCTTACATAGTTTACATGGTTTTCTTCCTTCCCACAGCAGGATTTAGCATCCAGAAGTTAAAAAGATAAGATGTCACTGTTTTGGAGAATGACTCAATACAAATCACGACAAGAGTGTGTGCTTGTCCCAAGTGTATTACATATATTTATTCATTTAGTTCTGACATCAAATTGATACTAAAGATGAAATTGAAATACAAAGGGTCAAGCACCTGGCTGGCAAGCACACAGGTGAAAAGGCACAGAGTCAAGATTTCATACCTTAGCGCTCCGGTTCTAATCCTATGTGCTTAATCATTATGCTGTACTTGTTCCTCTTAGATAGCTACATTACCTACCAATTGGTGTCTGCTGCGAAAACCCTGAAACACTGCAGAATTCTTAAGAATCTAATGAAGTATACTGTATTCTGTTTACTAAACAGGGAAAAATAGTTCATAGATTTCTCCAGAACTGTTGTGTTAAATAAAGTACAAGATGTGAAATAGCCAAATCATAAATTCTCATACAAATACAAAATGAACACCTGTTAAATATTTTATTTAATTCATGGATTAGTGAGGAAACCAGTACTATATTAAAATTGATTCAAAGGAGTGGCTGATTTACAGATATTTTTATTCTCTGGTGGACAAAATTCATTTGCATCGCTATAAACAGGAATCTTTTGCTTTTCTGGGGACAAGAAATGTTTGCATTGTTATTAGTTTTCCACATGAGTAGAATTCTATCGCTACAGATTTGCAAATAGCCTTGTCAAAGACAGTCAAATATGCACATCCCATAGAGTCAGAGAATCCCTGGAGGGTCTGCTAGACAATCCCACATTCACCTAACAAACACTTTAGTAATCTCTCCTGCCCATTTCCAAGGCTTTAACAACTTTCCTGACAACTGAAATATAAAAATTCTTTACGGAATTAATTGAGCCATCATAAAACATTCTAGCTACTTCAGGGGCAACAGGGTGGCTCAGTTGGTTAAGCGTCCAACTCTTGATTTTGGATCAGGTCATGATCTCATGGTTCGTGGGACTGAGCCCTATGTAGGGCTCCGAGGTGACAGCATGGAGCCTGCTTGGGATTCTCCCGCTCTCCCCCCCTCTCTCTGCCCCTCCCTCCCCCTCCTCTCAAAATCAGTAAATAAACTTAAAAAAACATTCTAGTTACTTCAAATTGTATTCTAGCTGACACATTTCCTAAGGATCCTTTCTTTTCTAGAATTCTATGATTCTAAGAAAGTGGATATTTCCTGATTAGATATTATAAGAATAAGATTATAGTAATTTTATTTTCCTATTTTTGTGGGTATTATAATTTTGGGAGTAAGGGGAATTTTTTAACAAAAAAGTTTTACCAAGGGTAATTGTCAAAAACAGGTGAGGAAAGAAATGCAAGAAGAATTAAGTTTAAAAACTGAAAAAGTGAGAATAAGACAGAACAGGCATAGGAACAAATACATGGATAATTTCTTTAAGTCACGTAGTGGACTGTGGTCTATAGGTACTCCATGCAGACACTGTGTATTTATTTACTCACCAAGACTCTTAAAACCATTGACTCGATGTCGTGGAATCCTAAGTAACTAATCCAGAGAAGTTCTCCTGGTCTGGGATCAGTGGGAAAGTAAATGTTCTAAGATTCCAATTAGGACACTTAAAAGGAATGCTTACTTTTGTCTGATTATAAAAAGGCAGAGAAGAACACAACATGCAAGATTAAAAACAAAAAACAAAGTTCCAGAAGGAAGAATGCTTCCATTGGGTTCCTTCTGAAAGGACAGCCCTGAGACAGTAGGAGAAGCGGAATAGTTAAACACGGTAGAAGGCAGCCTTTCTGTGTGTGCTGTGGGACATAGGCGTCTGTGTTTTGTGAGGAAACCAGTTACACAGGGGGCTGTGTGAATTGAGACCATGAACCCAAATCTCCCTTGGAGCCCCAGGAAAGGGGAAGGGCCTATTTGGAAGAGCTCACTCCCCTGAGTACACTCACTGGCACCCTACCGGTATCACTTCAGCCCTCGGATTGCCCGCGGAATAGTTAAATGCTGAGAGTGTTGGGCCATTATTCTCAAAAGACTCAACTCCTGGTAAGATGGCCATTAGATAAAGTATTCTTCCTTGAGGGTCCTTTAATCTCTCTCATTACGTGGTGAGCAGGATTTGGAATTGCTTAGCCCATAAATTCATTTAATCTAATTTGTTACATAAAGCATCAGAATTAACTTCCAGATTAACATTGTGGCTCTAGGCATGTTCATGCAAGGCTTCCTGCTGAGCACCGGGCCAGTCACCAGAAGAGGGGCCACACCCTCAAGTTGCCGAAATTTTAGTTAAGCAATACAACAAGCATATATAGAAAAAGGCCCATATCTCAGGACTCAGGGACTCAGGGACTTGGGTTCTAGTTTTGGATCTAGCTCTGAGGAAACGTTTGAGTTTAGCATGTTACCATATTAGTCGATCTGTAAGTAAAAAGAGGGGACAATACAATTCCTGAGATCTCTTCTACCTCCCTTGAACAACACAGGCTTGAACTACATAGGTCCACTTGTATATGGAATTTTTTCCAATAAACACAGTACAGTACTACAGGTATATTTTCTCTTATGATTTTCTCAATAACATTGTCTTTACTCCAGCTTAATTTATTGTAAGAATACAATATATAATACACACAACATACAAAATATGTGTTAATCAACTTTATGTTATTGGTAAGGCTTCTAGTCAACAGTAGGCTATGAGCAGTTAAGTTTTGAGTTAAAGCTACACCTGTATTTTCAACTGTGTGGGGGCTCGGCACCCCGATCCCTATGTTGTTCAAGGGTCAGCTGTGCTTAATTCTTTTTCATGAATATGGATTCATATATATAGAATAAATAGAGCTGAAAGCATAAAAAACAAAGTGTTCAGAATCATGGATTTGTCAGGACAGAGTCAGATGTAGAATTAGGAGTAGCAGTAGTGTAGTGACTAACATTGATTGTGCACCTACAATGGGCCAAGCACTGAGTTTACCACTTTAAAGCATATCTCATGTAAGCATTGAAACAATTCTATGAAGCAGGTCATGTTAGTAGGCTCACTTTACGGATAAAGAAATTGAGGCATCAAGCGTTAAAGTCCATAGATTACATAGTTTGGGTATTGGGTCACATATCTAGTAGAAATTTTTAAAGTGGAGATAAAATCTTTGGGAGGGGTGCCTGGGTGGCTCAGTTGGTTGAGCTTCTGACTCCTGATTTCGGCTCAGGTCATGACCCCAGGGTTGTGAGTTTGAGCCCTGTGTGGGGCTCTGCACTGAAGTGTGGAAACTGCTTGGGATTCTCTCTCTTCTTCTCTTAAAATAAATAAGTTTTGGGAGGGGTGCCTGGGTGGCTCAGTCAGCTGAATGTCTGACTCTTGATTTTGGCTTAGGTCATGATCTCACAGTTTGTGGGACCGTGAGATCATGACCTAAGTGCCGGATCGGGCTCCATACTGACTCAGTGCAGAGTCTGCTTGAAATTCTCTCTCTTTCTCTCTCTCTGCCCATTCCCTGTTCGTGCTGTCTAAATAAATAAATAAATAAATAAATAAATAAATAAATAAATAAAAATTTAAAAGTTTGGGGAGATAATTACTGAACATCTAGGAAGTCACATTCAGTAGGAATAGGGGACACACACTCCCTAAATAGGTTGCAAAACCAATTATTTCACCCCATGTCCACTGCTAAGACCCTGCTTCAAGACATCATCATCCCCTGCTGGGGCTCCTGCAGTAACTCCGAACAGCCAACCCCATGGTTTCTCTTGGCACACCCAGCACAAGGCAACTTCCACACTGTAGCCAGAGTGGGCTTTCCATATGATGAGTCTCATGTTGTCCTTCCCTCAACAGATATTTGCTCATGAATACAAGAAAAGTACAGTGAAGTCCATCCATTCCAGAGAACTGATGGTTGGAAAAAGAAGAGGCAAGGTGGAGGAGAGAGAGACAGAGAGAAAGAGAGAGACAGAGGGAGAGAGAGAAGCACGGAAGCTGACCCAGGAAATGGCATGACTGAGAAAAAGTATCTCCAGAAGTTGCGTATGGAACACCCTGGCAAAGACAGACAGCAGGGAGATGGTGGCTGCCTTCCAGGGTGGGGCTGGTGACAGCGGCCAGGGTGGGAGCGTGCAACTTGACAGAGGGGCCCATGCCAGGAAACATTCTTGGGAAACCATCCAGGGGGTTGGGGTAGGGCTAAGTGAAAGGAAAAGGGAAACAGAAAGCTTAACCATGATTCATGAGCTTTAGGGACATCACTGGTGGGAAACAAAGCAGAATGATCCTGGTGTATTATTTCTTTAGCATGTTAACTATAAGGAATTTCAAAGGAATCTACTTGTGATAAACCCCGATTTTGTCAAGCTCTTCTACATCTATGTTTCTAACAGAACCAAAACATTTGTCTAGAAATCCTTTATAACAAACAAAAGAAACTTTAATGATAACATTTCTAGAGTTCATAGATGATGAAAATCTTTGCAGAATGTATCATATGTTTAATTATTTCAGTAACTTCAGATTATATCCATCATTTTATATTATACATTTATATTATACATATCCTCATGGTATAAATCTTTGCCCCTATTTAATCGTCATAATATAATATTTAACTGTGCCAATATGAATGATAGCTTCATTTAACTTTAACTGATGAATTATATAAGAATTTTTGGGAAAGCACTTCTAACACATAAAGCATATTTTTTTTAATTCCCAATTTACTGGGCCCAGAAAAGGAAATGTATAATGTTTCGTTCACTACTGCTATCTATTTTAGGTCAGGAGACAGCTCAGAAAAACAAATACCACTTGAATCTTACATCTGACTAGGCAAATCTACACTTTCCAATATGGATTATTTTTGGTCCAGTGAGTTTTGTTTCAATTCTTTTTCTGCTGTGTCTAGTTTCACAATGTGATTAATGACTGAACTTTTCTTGTCTTCCCCACGGTTGCCTTGAGAATTTGCAGCATTAGATTTACTCATTTACTATAAGAGCAAAACAGAGATGTGATATCCAATGTAAATGCTGCTGTCAGAAGTGCACATATATTCATCATTAACTATGTTTTAATCATTTTTCACGATAATCCACAAAACAGTTTTATATGGCACACACACTTTTTACCCATACTTTTTTTTAATTTTCTTTTTTTTTGAATGTTTATTTATTTTTGGGACAGAGAGAGACAGAGCATGAGCAGGGGAGGGGCAGAGAAAGAGGGAGACACAGAATCCGAAGCAGGCTCCAGGCTCTGAGCCATCAGCCCAGAGCCTGACGCGGGGCTCGAACTCACGGACCGTGAGATCCTGACCTGGCTGAAGTCGGACGCTTAACCGACTGCGCCACCCAGGCGCCCCTACCCATACTTTTAAAGTAAAAACAGTGCTTATGAAAAGTGTCAGATTAACATTACAAATTAAACCCTCTCTCTAGATTAAAGGTACCAGAATGGCTGACCATGGTCCTCTTTCTACAATATACTCTCAGTTCTCAGAAGAGCTACTCTAAAAAATAAGAGTAATTTTCACAGACAGAAAAAAAAAACAATTAACTTGAAATTTAAATCTTAAAATTGATTATTGATAGCAAATTTTTTCAAATGATCAACCTGAGAAACCACCAGACATTTCTCCTCTGAATTCCCTTCCAACCCACTGGAATTTTCTCTGAATCTTAAAGCACGGTTGCTTGTGGAGAGTCCTGACTTACAGAGTTAGCATATTCAAAAACTCATTCTTGCTATTTGAAACTACAGACCTGTGCAATGGGACTACGCTGTCATCCTGAAATGAAAAATCCATTTCTTCCTGGCTTTTGGGACACCCAAAAATGGCAGCCTAATCTGGATTCTTTGCACATTTCAAGAGTCTGTGGGGAGAATGTCCAGAGCAGGTATTGGAGTCCAACAGGCCTAAATTCTAATCCTGATGCAGTAATTTGTTAGTCAAGTTCCCCTCACTCTCTGCCTCCAATTCTATGATCCAAATATTCAGAACATTTTACATTTATTTTAATCAGCTAGGTCCTCTCTCATTTCCAAGCTTGCAGCATGTTTTTCAGTATATTTTCCTGGACTACACTTTCTGTCCCCTTTTAGCTAAACTAGTAACACTTGTCCTTCAAGTCTCAGTTTAAAGGTCACTTATTTCCTCAGCAAGGCCTTCTCTGCCCACCAGATTAGATTCCCTCTGATATATATTTCCATAACTTCCTGTCTATAACAAAAGCAAGCATCATATCATACTGTAAAGTACTTCTTTAATAATGCAATATCTGCCTTCTTGAGATTATAAATTCCGTAAGGGTAGGGACTGTCTGACCTTAGAGCTTAGTATAGCACCTGATGGGAACAGGGGTTTAATAAATATCTGTCGAGTGAATGGATGAATGAAAGGTGTCTGTGTAATAGAAACCTAGTTACTCATCACTTTGAGTTTCTGTGTGGGCACTTCCAAGAATTAAAAGAGCTGATGTACATAGAGTATATAGCTCCAAAAATCAGGAGCTTATTAAATGGAAGCTGTCTTTATCAGAGTAGTTTAAGCACTTAGGGCCATGGTGTGAAAGATAATAGCAAGTTGAAGAGGCTGCTGGAGCCCAACAGAGGCCACTTCAGAATGCCCCAGCTCGGAGTCTTGAGAGCACATTTCTCCATGAGATGCCAAGACTGACTGCCATGGCAACCAAAGAAAGCAAATGTTGCCGCCCCGTTGGTTTAGGACTATTTCTTAATGTTGCTTTTGGTGTAGAATCCCACTTTTCAGTTAAAACACAGTAAGAAACACAAACCTAAGCCTAAGGTCATAGGATTATTGATATCGTAATGAAGTGTTTGCTTGTCATGTCCCCTCACAGAAGGGAAGTGGCTAAAAGGCAGGGATTGTATCTTTCTTGTTTGGACAGAACATCTAGTCCAGACGTTTCCATAGAGTGAAGACTCACATCCTTGCGAAGTAAAATTATTAAAGTAATTTTGGCTTCCAAAAGACACCTTCAGATTTTACCTGAAATTCAGGGTGATATTTGTAGAACTCTACTGACTGCCTCCATTCAAGTGCTCTGCTAGTTTCTAGAATTCAAAATTAATTTCCTAGGATTTCAAAATTAAGCTTGTTATTTCTATCAACCCAAACTCCTTTCCCTATCATCTAATATATTCCAGGGGTGGTATCATCATCATCATCATCATCATCATCATCATCTTTAAAGTTATTTTTGAGTTTCCCTTTGCTGAAATAGAGCTTCTATCTCCAATCTGTCACAGAATCAGTGATTTCTCTTTATTGATTCGGGATGTCACTTCAGGGTTTCATTGCTAACTTCCCAGAAAATATCTTCATGACCAGTTTCCTCAGCATTGCAACTGTTAATCTTCCTAAATTAATATTCATGAATATTCATAAATATTAAGAACTTATATGCCTTCCTACTCACTAACACATTAGGAATAGACCATTTCTTGGGGTTCAAATAGCCTGCCTCCAATAGTTGATTTATCATCTTTATCCATTATTTCCTCACTGCTTCAGTAAGGCCCATTTGAACCCTGATTGCTTTCCCTCACCCCTCACATAAACACATAAGCCAGGTTCATTTATGAAATGCCTTCTCCCTTCTTCCTTACTTAATCAAATCTTACTTAAATCATTCTTGGAGGCCTAATTAAAGTTTTTATCTCTTTCATGACCTCTCTAAATCCCACACTGTAGTTGCATTGTTGGTATAGTCATTGCCACAAAAATAGCAATTAAATATTCCCTGTTTTTTTCCATATTCTTCCTTTCCACAAATATTTCAAATATACATGCACATGTGTCAATGGGTTGGGCAGATGAGTAAGACCAACAAGACAAAGACCCTGCTCTTAAGATATACTGACATGGATATATGCTGTATTATCCGCCTGGAATAGCATCGTCTTCGTACACAGCCCTTCTGGGAAATGTTCCTTTATCCACTGAACCAATCAGAGGGAGGGACCATTGTCTTATGGAACCTACTCTCTTATAACCAATGCTGATTGTCCCTGGATACATATGAGATTGCACTTGGGACAGACACAGTAAGGAAGCTTTAGCTTCCTTCCTTCCTTCCTTCCTTCCTTCCTTCCTTCCTTCCTTCCTTCCTTCCTTCCTTTTTTAGAAAGAAAGGGAGAGAGAGTGTGTGTGTGTGTGAGTGGGGAAGAGGGGCACAGGGGAAGGAAGGGAGAGAGGCGGAGGGAGGGAGGGAGGCAGAGGGAGAGAGACAGAGAGAGAGAGAGAGAAAGGGAGAGAGGGAGAATCTTAAGTAGGTTTCATACTTGGTGTGGAGCCCAATTCAGGGGTCAATCCCATGACCCCATGCTCATGACCTCAGCCAAAATCAAAAGTTGCACGCTCAACCGACTGAGCCACCCAGGCACCCCAAGAAGTTTATGTTTCTAGCCACAGTTAATTGGAACTGGGTGGAAACCTTACACAAGGTTTGATCAGTTGGAGTCCTTGTTGGACATTATGAATCTCACCACAGAGAACAAATTTCAGCCCATTCTGATGGTGATGTTGTGTGATGTGAAAGCCATGTGCCAAGAGCCATCAGCAGCTGCATTCCTGATGATGGAGAATCCAGGCTGACTGAAGGCTGAATTTTCACGGGTGTGTGCTCAGGACCAATTGCAGTTCCTGGTACACAGTACTCAATACATGTTGGACAGATGGTGTCCGATATCAACTTAATGTCCGTTTTATGCACAACACTACATTAGGCATTGTGAGGAAGAAACAGAAAAAATGGAATGAAGATTAACATACACTAATAGGTTTGATAATCATGTCATGACTCTTTTTAAATTTTTATTTTTTTTTTAAGTTTATTTATTTTGAGGGGGGGCACAAGTGGGAGAATGGCAGAGAGAGGGAGAGAGACAAAATCTCAGGCAGGCTCAGTGCTATCGGTCAAACTCAAGAACTGTGAAATCATGACCTGAGCTGAGACCGAGAGTCAAGAAACCTACCGACTGTACCACCCAGGCACCCCATCATGCAGTGATTCTTTTCTCCATGTTCTGATAAGGAAATAGAGGCTCAGATGGTTAGATGACTTGCCTGAACTTAATACAGGTGGCAAATGGCGGACTCACATGGAGCTGGGGCTCACCGTTCTGTCTGGTCCTCAGTCTATGCTTTCTCCATGACACAGTGGTTCCTGTCTTCTCAAAGCTTACAGATTTGTTGGGAAGATGAAACATATAAACATTAATCAACTTGAGAATTGGGTATGTTTACTGATCAAACAGATGCCATTTAAGTTTAGGATGAAGCTTGGTTGGAAACTCAGCATGTCTCAGGACCTACCACAACTGCAGACAGTAACTTGATCAGATCTGGGGTTAGATGATTGGTTTTGGCAGTACTAATTAATAAGGCCTGCCAAAAATGTAATTGTAAACAGAAACAACTTCTGACTGTAATATAAAAAGAAGGTAATATAATATATCCTGGTATTCATTCAGATTTTGGCTGTTTCCAGGATGGCCAGAAAAGTGATAATAAAGAGGTGTTCATTATAGCTGGGGTTTCTGGCAAAACTGTCACCACATTTCTCTCTGGAACACATTATATTGTTGTTGTTGTTGTTGTTGTTTGTTTGTTTGCCTCATGTGGTCTATCCTTATTTCATTACCAACCTTTGTAGATGATAGCATGTGTGTATGTCTAATTTTGTCTCATTTACAAATTCAGTTCAATTTATATTCACATGATTTTCAGGCTCTCCCTTTCTGCTATGACTTAAGCCATAATCTGTGGGAAATGAAGGCGAGCCCTGGAGTGAAGAGAATCAGTGTCAGAGGAGAAACAGTTGCTTTGATACTAACATCAGAGGAAATGGGGAGAATTGCTTGGGGTTTCTCTTCTCCAGGCTTCCTTAAGGAAAAGACAGGCTGGGGTTGGGGGATAAAAAAGGGACTAGTCCAGCTATGGGCATGGTATTTGTATCAGTCAGGGTTCTTTGGTTGTGAGCAATAGAACCAGTTCTGACTA
This sequence comes from Acinonyx jubatus, assembly GCF_027475565.1. NCBI lineage: Eukaryota > Metazoa > Chordata > Mammalia > Carnivora > Felidae > Acinonyx > Acinonyx jubatus. Next base: position 61,569,305 of record NC_069387.1, read on the forward strand.
TCATGCAAGAAGGAAATATATTGGTAGGACAATGGGTAGCTTTTGGGATGATTAGAGAGGGTAGAGAGGAAGCCTTATGAAGAGATGGGAGCCAGGACAACACCAGCAATGACTGAGCATCTGCATTTTCATTTCTATCTTTGCAACATGGCATTCAAGATTCAGAGTCCCGGGAAGACCCAAACTGTGCTATGTGAGTCACTCTCCTACCCTTGGCTAGGTGAGGCCAGGGCACTTTTATTTAAAAGACTAGTAGTGTCATCAAAAGAAAAGAATAGATGCTGCATTGCAGGAAAGTGATAAATACCCACTGCTTCCCCTTGTCCAGCCCGGCTCTCCTTATGGCCCAGCTCAGAGCTGTTCTCAGAGGCATCACCCAAAGACCAAAGTTTGCACTGAACCTGCGAGATAGCAATGCCTGCTTTGCCTTTACCTCTGTGCGTAGATTGGAGATGTCCAGAACACCCTGTAGACCTGTCACAATCCCATGACTGTCCTGATTCTGTGGAATAAGGGTTAGCAGCTCTGAATTTTTCTGTCTCCTGCAAGTAATGGAAACTACTCATTCTGTCAGTTGTACATTGTCAATACAAAAAGAATTTCTGGTTTTCTATTCCATTCTCCTGCTCTAAGAGACCTGCATGTGATGGTCAACATAGCTGTGTACCAAAGATAGAGTCATTTCAATGCATGTAAAATGACAGTTTTATTTTTTTTTTAATTTTTTTTTCAACGTTTATTTATTTTTGGGACAGAGAGAGACAGAGCATGAACGGGGGAGGGGCAGAGAGAGAGGGAGCACAGAATCAGAAACAGGCTCCAGGCTCTGAGCCATCAGCCCAGAGCCTGACGCGGGGCTTGAACTCACAGACTGCGAGATCGTGACCTGGCTGAAGTCAGACGCTTAACCGACTGCGCCACCCAGGCGCCCCTAAAATGACAGTTTTAAATTGGTATTCAAGATATTCAGTGTTTGTGCCCTAATGTACTGAAGACAGGGACTAAACCTGTAGATATCAGAGACACTTATCAAACAATAGTTGTGTTGTCCTCAGCTCAAATTATTTGACATTTGGCTGGCAATTTTGTCTTCAAAATTATTTTCTCTCTTGGTCTTCATCTATCCTTCTACCTTTCTGATTGGGTCTCCTCTGTCTTGTCCACTTATTCATACACTTAGCATGTTCTAAAGAGAATAATAATTTCTAATTATTTTGAATATGGTTCTCAGTAGAAATAGTGAGTATCCCAATAGGAATGTAGACTATTGTTGTGGGGCTTTGGGGTGGCTAATGTTCAAAAGTTTTGGCAAGCAAGTGCTGGCATCTCAGGGTTCACCATTTGATTCTCGGTCTTCTTTCTCCAGAAAGAGGATCAGCAGAAAGGCTACAATGCCCTGGGAAGATCATAGCAAGAAGAGAGAGGAGAAGACTGAGGCTCTAAGCAAATCCCTGGAATGAGACACAGAACCGGGGCTGGAAAGCAAGTATGTTCTGGTGCCTGGAGGATGCTGGGTTTTGGACATGAAGTGTGTGCCCAGAATGATAAGCCTGACTTGCCATATGGCCCCAGAATGTGAAGCTGGGACAGCCGACTGCTTTCTGTCTCAGAACCCTCCAGTGAAAGAAGGGCGGTCAGACGAGAGGGGGAGGGAGGGATTTGGATGAAAAGAACAGAATTTTGTACAATATGAAGCTGACACAAAGCTGCAAAGGACAGAGACTGGTATAAGGCTCAAGCATCTGAGTGCAGGCAATTTTGGTCCAAAGTGCCAATTGTCCAATTATGGGATTTAGTGCAGCTTAATAACAGCTTGTGTGACAAAGACTTTGGGGCTTTTATTCATGGTAAGTTCAATGTAAATCATTATTATGTTTTGACTTTCCCCAAATGTTAATTTGACCATAGACTGACTGTATTAATGAAAGTAGAATACCTTAAAGATCAGAGGTGATAAATTTGCTCTACCCTGTACTGGTTGAATCCCCAGAGTGTTACATTCAGTTCTGACTTGGAGGAACACACACACACAAAACAAACAAACCCTGACGACATTCAAATAGGGTTAACAAGGAAAGTAAGATTTCTTTTTTTTTCTTAGTTTCTTTTTTTTCTTTTTTTCTTTTTTTTTGAGAGAGAGAGATAGAGAGTGAGAGTGGGTGGGCAGAGAGAGACAGAGAGAGAGGGAGACAGAGAATCCCAAGCAGGTTCCATGCTGTCGGTGCAGAGCCCAGAGCCGGGCTCGAACTCACAAATTGTGAGATCATGAGCTGAGCCAAAATCAAGAGCAGACACTTAACCGACCGAGCCACCTAGGTGCCCTGGAGAATAATATTTCTTAAAACAATATTGTATGAGAAACAGTGGAAGAAATTGGGGGCTTTTAATCAAGAAAAGAGAAGATACAAAGGTAATAATAGCTACCTTCTAATATTTGAGGGGTTGTCATATGATAGAAAAATTAAATCTCTTCTGTGCTGCCTAATCTGTAAGTAAGAGATGTATGAACTTTTCAGAGAGGTAGATTTCAATTCAATATCAGAAAGAATTTTCACAAAAGCATAAATATCCAAACATGAAATGAGTTGTTCAGGAGGACAGCAATTTATGTCATTGCTGCTGTTCAACATAAATACTTGAGCATTGCATTGCGTGGATATATTAGAACTCTTGGTTGTGACAGAAAACCAATTCAGGCTAGCTCAAGCAAAAAAGAAAACATAAAAACATATTAATTGTTTTAGCAATCATTTCTTGAGCTCCTACCATGTACCAGACATTGTTCTAAAACGTGGGGATACAACAGTTAACAAAATATTTTAAAAAACCAAGTATCTTTGTTCTCATGGAGTATACATTCTAAGGGGGGAAACAGACAATAAAAGATACAGGCTGATACACACACACACACACACACACACACACACACACACACACACACACACTGTACAGTCTGTGTAAAGCTCAATAGTGCCCAGTGGAGAGGGCAAGCGGGGCTGAAAGCAGATTGGAACTCTATCACCAAGCCTTAAATCTCAGTGGGCTGCAATGTTAGCCTGGAGGAAAGGTCAGTGTTTTGTAATTTGTAGCAAGGCACCAAATGTGCTGACAGACAAATGTGTAATTTGTAGCAAGGCACCAAATGTGTCTTTTAGCACAAAGGAATAAAATGTAGATCATAAGAGCCCTGTGAAGAAAGCTAAAGCCCGAGGCAACATGGATGGCATCTGAGTAAAGACCTGAAGGTTGGGAAGTCACAAAGATAAGAGGCAGGGGAGAGCCACTGATAGAGGCTCCTGTGGACCACTGCAAGGACTCCGACTTTGACTCGGAGTGAAGAGGGGAGACGATGGAGGAGTGACGTGATCTGAGTGACATTTCAAGAATGTTGTCCTGGCTGCCCAGCTAAGAACAGAGTGAAGAGAGGCAGTGGCAGAGGCAGGAGGCCCAGGTAATAGGCTGCCAAAGGGACCCAGGGAGATGACTGGCTGTGCTGTGAGCAGCAGCACAGTGCTGACAAGAGCTTGGGTTCTGGATGTATTTTGAACACAAAGCTAGCAGGATGTGTTGATGGGCTAAATGTGGAACCCATTTAATGAGAAAGGCCAAGATTGAGACGAACATCAGGCAGAGCTCGGTCTAGGAGCTAAAACGATAAAGTCAGGGCTCCACGTCTCCATTTTCAGATGGCTCGTTATATACAGCAGTATGGTGCTCACATAAAGCCCAGCGCTCATATGCCGCCAGCTTGAAGAGTGTCTTCTTCCACGACTGCCAGAGAATCTTAAGTTTGTGCCCTGTGTTTATCCCTGGGTCAACAACTATGGCCAAGTTTGGATTATATGCCCAGTCCCTGCAGGTGTAAGAAGGATGGGTAGGGACAGGCAGGGTCAGTCCAACCAAACTAAGTGACATCAAAGTTTTCTGGCTAGTAGACAGCCAAGCCAATAAAGAACAGATTATGGGAAAGTCTGTGTGAATATGTAGGAAAGTAGCAGATAATTTATGCCCAGAATGGAGTAAAAATGAATGAATCTATAATTCCCTCTGAAGCTGTTTTTTTTGTTTGTTTTTGTTTTTGTTTTAATCACTATGAGATGTTTTCAGAGATAATGTTTTGAGGGCCTATTAGTTTCCTGTTGCTTCTGAGAAAAATTAATGGCTTAAAATAACACAAATTTACTGTCTATAGTTTTGGAAATGAGAAGTCTGACACAGTCTCACTGGGTTAAAATCAAGGTGTTGGCAAGATTGTGTTCCTTCTAGAGGTTCTAGAGGGAGAGTTCATTCCCTCTCTTTTTCAGGTTCTATAAGTGGCCTGCATACCTTGGCTCATGGCCTCCTCCTCCATCCTCAAAGCCAGAAGGGCAGCATTTTTAAATCTCTGTGTGCCTTTCTTATTGGGTTCACCCAGATAATTCAGTATAATCTTCCCATCTCAAGATCCTTAAGCTAGTCAAATTTGCAAGCTCCCCTTTGCCATGTAGGATAACATATCCATAAATTCTGGGGATTGGAATGTGGACTTCTTTGGAGGATAATATTCTGTGTACCACATCCTGCCATATATACTTAGCCTCGTTTTGAAGACAGTTGCTTTTTCTTGGGATTGTAAAAACATTCACAAGTGGTTTTTACCATGATAAATGTAACCACACTCGCTCACCCAGGAATGGGCCGTCTGATGCAATGGATGACCATCCAAAGGACTGTTTCTAGAGTTCTTCCCAGTGGAGACGTTGTATCCAAGAGGGAGAGAGGTCCAACCAATCAGATCTTGTCCTTTGGGGTGCTTGCCATGCACACAGGGGTATGGCCTGTTGGTACAGTAGTGAAGATTAGAGATACAAAGAGTGAAGGTGGTGAAGAGCAACCATGCCCTTGGGAGAAGAGTGGAGAACCAGGTTGGGGGGGGCGGGGGTCCAGAAGAAAGGCAAAGAAGGGAAGGGAGGATCAGAGACCCAAGAACTCAGGCAGAGATTCTGTACCTTGGGTTGGCTCCTTTCCACTCCCTGTGCCAAAGCGGCTATTGGACCATTAGATCTACCACTGTAAATAAGCAAATAAACAGTTACAAATGAGGCTCTGTTCTCTTTGTATGAGGCAGTTTAGATCTTTTTTTGTACTTTTACATTCCATCTATTCTCACAAGAAAATCACATACCTGATAACCTGAGCACGTCTCTCTTCCCAGCCGTCTGGAGAACCTGACATAAGAGTAAGGCATGAAATCTGCCCCCAGTTAAGACATTAAATGAGAGATATCTGGATTTGACCACAGACAGTACAGATCAGCCCCTTAAAAGTTTACCACTGCTTTCCCAATAAACTCCCTCTCTGGATTCCTGACTCTCTGACTTAAAAAAAGAACTCTTGTATGACCACATAGTAGCACCCAGCTTGCTTATGACACTTTGTCTTCAGGGGTGAAAACAAAATTGAGTTGGACTTTACGTGTGCATGTGTGTCCTTATTTAGGTTTTTTGAAAAGTAGACTCTAAAACCTAGTGTCATCCACAGAGGCCATGGAAACAAGACGGTGGATCTGGAATGAGGCCAGCAGAATTTGTGACCCCACCCTCTTAAGCCAAAACAATACTGACAGGCATAAAATTGCTGTTTATGAGGTTATAAGTCCTAAAAGGATATATTGTATATACAGAGAAAAATGCCACCCACAGAGCTAATTCTTCTCCATGCTGGAATTTAGACTAAGAGGCTCTGGGGTAAGAAAGCCAATCTTTTTGATTTTTCAAGCTGTATTTAATATCTGGCCAGAGTTCAATAACCACCCTTTTTTATACAGTTGTTCTCAATCTTCTTTGAGTCATGGACACTTTTGGATATTTTATGAAAACTACTGACCCTATCTTCTGAAAAATGAACATGAACATACAATTTTGCATAAAATTTCAAGGAGCTTATCATGTCCTTGAACTGCCATAGACCCAAATTCACAAAACAAAACCAAAGCTCTACGATATGAAAGGTTAAGGAGGATGCCATGGGTTATTCAACAGGTCACCCGATGCCACAGGTACTACTCTCTCTGATCCTTTACTTCTTTTTCATCCTCTAAAGCTGCTCATAAGCATTTATGGATCTTTGCACAATGTGTGCATTTTAAAAAAAAATTTTAATGTTTATTTATTTTGGAGAAAGAAAGAGACAGAGACAGAGCACGAGCTGGGGAGGGGCAGAGAGAGAGGGAGACACAGAATCCGAAGCAGGCTCCAGGCTCTGAGCTGTCGGCACAGACCCCGACGCGGGGCTTAAACCCACTAACTGTGAGATCATGACCTGAGCTGAAGTCAGATGCTTAATTGACTGAGCCATCCAGGTGCCCCATTAAAAAAAATTTTTTTTAATGTGTATTTATTTTTTGAGAGAAAGAGAGAGAGAGCATGAGCGGGGGAGGGCACAGAGAGAGGGAGATACAGATAATGTGTGCATTTTTGAGACAATTTCCAAAAGAATAGCACTGGTAGTGCCTGGCTATAAATGATTTGCAGACCGTTTCTTGGGGGGAGGGGCAGAGAAATGCTGCATATGAGTGTTGAGTTAAGGGTACCGTCCACATTTTTCTCTTTGCCGTCCTAGCATGGAGGCTGCTTCCACCATGTGCTCTTGGTTTCATTTTATTTTATTTTTTCTGTTGCAATACTGTTTTTTTTAATATATGAGATTTATTATCAAATTGGTTTCCATACAACACCCAGTGCTCATCCCAAAAGATGCCCTCTTCAATAACCATTACCCTCCCTCCCCTCCCTCCCACCCCCCATCAACCCTCAGTTTGTTCTCAGTTTTTAAGAGTCTCTTATGCTTTGGCTCTCTCCCACTCTAACCTCCTTTTTTTTTCCTTCCCCTCCCCCATGGGTTTCTGTTAAGTTTCTCAGGATCCACATAAGCGTGAAAACATATGGTACCTGTCTTTCTCTGTATGAACTGAAAGCATGACACTTTCTAGTTCCATCCACGTTGCTACAAAGGGCCATATTTCATTCTTTCTCATTGCCACATAGTACTCCATTGTGTACATAAACCACAATTTCTTTATCCATTCATCAGTTGATGGACATTTGGGCTCTTTGGATAATTTGGCTATTGTTGAAAGTGCTGCTATAAACATTGGGGTACAAGTGCCCCTATGCATCAGTACTCATTATGTATCCCTTGGATAAATTCCTAACAGTGCTACTGCTGGGTCATAGGGTAGGTCTATTTTTAATTTTTTGAGGAACCTCCACACTGTTTTCCAGAGCAGCTGCCCCAGTTTGCATTCCCACCAACAGTGCAAGAGGGTTCCCGTTTCTCCACATCCTCTCCAGCATCTATAGTCTTCTGATTTGTTCATTTTAGCTACTCTGACTGGCGTGAGGTGATATCTGAATGGGGTTTTGATTTGTATTTCCCTGATGAGGAGTGACGTTAAGCATCTTTTCATGTGCCTGTTGGCCATCTGGATGTCTTCTTTAGAGAAGTGTCTATTCATGTTTTCTGCCCATTTCTTCACCAGATTATTTGTTTTTTGGGTGTGGAGTTTGGTGAGTTCTTTATAGATTTTAGATACTAGCCCTTTGTCTGATATGTCATTTGCAAATATCTTTTCCCATTCCGTTGGTTGCCTTTTAGTTTCGTTGGTTGTTTCCTTTGCAGTGCAGAAGCTTTTTCTCTTCATGAGGTCCCAATAGTTCATTTTTGCTTTTAATTCCCTTGCCTTTGGAGATGTGTCAAGTAAGAGATTGCTACAGCTGAGGTCAGAGAGGTCTTTTCCTGCTTTCTCCTCTAAGGTTTTGATGGTTTCCTGTCTCACATTCAGGTCCTTTATCCATTTTGAGTTTATTTTTGTGAATGGTGTGAGAAAGTGGTCTAGTTTCAACCTTCTGCATGTTGCTGTCCAGTTCTCCCAGCACCATTTGTTAAAGAGACTGTCTTTTTTCCATTGGATGTTCTTTCCTGCTTTGTCAAAGATGAGTTGGCCATATGTTTGTGGGTCTAGTTCTGGGGTTTCTATTCTATTCCATTGGTCTATGTGTCTGTTTTTGTGCCAATACCATGCTGTCTTGATGATTACAGCTTTGTAGTAGAGGCTAAAGTCTGGGATCTTGGTTTCATTTTAATAAGAATATTGAAGTTTAGCTATTTAAGATCATCTTTTTCAAACCTTCTCAAGCTTTTGTGTATCAGAATCACAGGGAAGGCTTGCTTAATGGCAGATTTTGAGGCTCTATCTTGCAATTTCTGATTCCGTAAGTATGGGGTGCCACCCAAGAATCTGTATTTCTAACAAGCTCCCAGGTGGTCCTGATGCTGCTAGTTCTAGGACCACATTAGCAAGGCACTGATTCCATCTCTTGTAAAAATGTGAAACTGAGACCTGCTCCCATTTCCATTGCCATTCTCCATGTCTCCCCGAGGATGCACAGGTCCACGTAAGCTTTTATGCCCGTCTCACAAAACCATCAGCAGCAGTGAAGGAGATGAGGATGGCAAACACATCAAGCTCACTCCTGCCTCAGGAACTTACACTTGCTGTTCCTACATCATATGACTTTCTGCCTCACCTCATTCAGATTTCTGCTCAAAGTCCTTCTACTCTACCTTTCTTGACCAGCACGTATAAAATAGATCCCATGACTCTTTTCCTCCCCAAACAAAAGGTCTCACATATTTATTACTACACAAACCTACTAGTGAAGAAGCATAGAAATAGAGAAAAAAATTTTTTTTCCCAGTAAAACACACCTAATTGTTCAAGTAGCAGTGATGTTTAGAGAGTGATATGGTATGACCAAGTGACCTTGATGAACATAAATACATGTGCCATCTCATGGGCGATTTCTTGTGGATCCAGCTTTGGTTTTTCTCCAGTGTCTCTTCCTGGAGTTGTAACTGATTTTATTACCAGGTTTCATCCAAATCCCACTGGGGAACAGGATGATTCTGCTTTTTGTTTCTTGACCAGGAATCACTTGATCCTGAAAGTCTTGTGAAAAGACATGGCAGGGAACAGTCAACCACACACACCACAATGGCAGAGAAAAGGAGGGGCCACTCTGTATCTTCTCATATCACATTAATTTTATCTCCAGCCTTGACCTTAACTTGAAACATGTGCTTTGTTCGTTGTCTGTGGACATAGCTTCATGAGGACAGGACCTGTCATGTTCACTACTGTGGCTGCAACTTCTAGAACTGGCCTGGAACATGATACACTCTCAGTAGATATCTTCTGGATTAATGAATAAAAGTAGTTTGTGTAGTACAAATTCCATTCTGCTTTATATGTTTATAGCCTTCCTTGAAATGATCACTTTTTCTATAATTTTGGTATTTTCCAGACTTCTATTTCAGCAGCTATGGTTGTAACAACAAAGTTGGGTAACAATGTTTAGATGCAAGAGAAGCAAAAAAGTATTTTAATTTATTTAAAATAAATTGATTTGAATTAATTAATTTTAAGTAACTTATCTCAATGCAATGCAAATGTTGTTCATTAGTCAATGTGATTGGGAGACTACATTAGTCAAACAGAGAAGGCCATAAATGAAGGATGTATCTCTTTACAGAACCAGGGGAAATTGGTATCCTACCTGATTGCTTTCATTCATTTTTGCAATAAATATCTACTTATGGATGCTAGGTTAGGAATATAGAAGATAATAAAATGGGGGGAAATCACTGCTCTCAGAGAACTTTCATAGCAGTGGAAGGAGAGTAGAGAAAAAAAATATACAATATAAATATATTACATAGTATATTAGCAGGTAATAAAGGCTCATGAGGGCAAAGTATGGAATGAGGGATAAAGGATATGTGTGTCTGTGTGCAATTTTAAATAGGATAGTGAGGGAAGGCCCCAATGAGAAGGTAATATAGAGAGAAGTCTTGACTGAGGGAAGGGAAAGAGCTATACAGATCTCTTAAAGTATTATGGACAAAGAGTGGATGTGCAAAGGCCCTGAGGCAGAATCATGCTTAGCATGTTGAGGAAACATCGAAGAGGACAGAATGGCTGAGGAAGAGTGGGAAAGAGGGGAAAAAGTAGATAAGGTTGGAGAGGGTGGAGTGCATATCACATAGGCATTGTAAGGATGCATCTCCATTGGTGGGTTCTGGGGCTAAAAGTCAGGATCTGCCTAGGATTGTGATTATAACAGTATCACACTGCTGTTGAGAACAGTACCTAACACACACCCAGGCTCTAGACTCCCCAAATAGAAAATCTGAGTCCAGAAATGTTTTTAAATACTTAATTGTTCAAATTTCTCTCTAACAAGTTCTGCCACAGTACATTATCTAAAAATATTTATTGATCATCTACTAAAAGCCAGGCATTGTGGATAACTGTTTCTTAATGTAGGAGAGAGAAGTGAAAACCTCTATTTATCAAGAGCTTTTTTGTGTGCGTGCCAGGCAGGGTGTCAGGCACTTTACCTCAGTTATCACAGACTCTGTGCTCTCCTAGAGCTTTGGGTTGGCAGGAAATATATACAATGAGCATCAGTAACAGCAAAGACTCTATGCAAGGAGCCCATGCAAACAGACCAAGTACCGCTAGCTATGTGAGGCAGAGCAGGTCACCCCTGACAGGAGCTCTGTGGGATCTACACCAATTGGCCAAGACCAGAGTGGGAGTGTGTTGGATCCTGGTCAGCAGCAGGGAGTAAAAGCTGGTGGGGAACCGAGCAGATGCAAATGTGGCGCATGTGGACTTAGGAGGAGGAGGGGTCAGTAGGAGCTCAGTAGAGTTGGCTGCATCCAGATTCTGACAGGGTCTTAGGACCTTAGGGGTCGTTACAAGGAACCAGTGAGGTCATTCAAGAAGGGGACAGCACAGCAAAGCCACAGACGTCTGAAAGGGATGTGGGAGAAGGGAGGTCAGGGGGAAGGGGGGCACTCCTGGTGGGGGAAAGGAGAAGAGGAAGGAAGAATGGAAATGCTGTCAGGGGGGGCGGGGATCTCCAGCCTGAAATGAACGTGTGTTGGGACAAAGCATTTCTGGTTAATTTTTAAGCATTAGCAAACTTTTAAGTCTCAGCTGCATGCTCCAACTTCTGTCTAGAAAGGGATAGCCAAGAAGAAATTCTTCCATTGGCATGAGGGCTATGATTAGGGGAAAATTCCTCAGGGCAGACAATTCCGTCAGCATATTTTTCTAATTTATATTTTAAATAGTACAAGTGTTCCCAGAGGCCTGGTGACAGACACAGCTTCTATAAATATATTAAAGTCAAACAATCTGCACATAACTGCCAGTCTGCTGAAGACTCCCACCCCTTTCCAGATTTAACCAATTTTTAAAGGCAATTACATTTGGAAATTTTAAACTTGCAGCTAATCAATCTAAGGAAAAACAGAGTTTACTCCAATACCATTGCAAAGGAGCATTTCCCTCACTCTTTCAGTGTCTTCAGCCTTTGAGTGTGGGAGACCTGTTCACATTACCAAGGATATGAAAGAAAACATAAAGCAGGGTAAGGAGTAGGCAGATAGGGCGGTGCAAGGTACTGGGGTGAGCAGACTATAGTCTGTTGTCAGAGAGACTCAGGTACAAATGCCACTGCCAATCCTGGCCCTTCCTAGAGGTGTACACACACACACACACACACACACACACACACACACTAACTCCTACCTACATACATTTAGTTCCATATCTATCCATATGTGTGTATATTAAAGCTCATGAGCTCATTCTTATATCTGTAATTCTAATCCTACACAACGGGGTCTTAAATTTTTTTATTTGTTACTTTTTTCTCTGATCATGAGAAACCTGGCTCTTATTATCCACAATATGTTCACTTATTTTTTCAATCCTCATGTACACATAGGTAGTTTTTGAATTGCCAACCTACCACACTCCTTTGAGAAACCAATTTACCAACTCAAGTACAATATATGTCTATAGTTCTAGTGCTTTTTGCTTTGGTTTTATAATAAAAAGCAAAAATACTGTTTTCCAAAATTGTTGAGATTAGTATTTTCTACAACCCCTTCAGTGTAGTTATGTTATTCATGTATAATAGTTAAATTTGATTTTTTTAATGTTTGTATTCTGTTTTGAGTTCCCTTATATCCCTGTTCATTAATTTTTTTTTTCTTTCAAGTTTACTTATTTATTTATTTTGAGAGAGAGACAGAGTGAGCGGGGAAGGGGCAGACAGAGAGAGAGAGGGAGAGAAAGAATCCCAACCAGGCTTCACACTGTCAGCACGGAGCCCAACGTGGGGCTTGAACTCACAAACCATGAGATCATGACCTGAACTGAAGTCAAGAGTCAGACACTCAACCAACTGAGCCACCCAGGTGCCCTGATTTTTTTTGAGACAGAGAGAGAGAGAGAGAGAGAGAGAGAGAGCATGCAAATGCATGAGCAGAGGAGAGGAAGAGAGAGAAAGAATCTTAAGCAGGCTCTACACTCAGCATGGAGCCCAACATGGGGCTGGATCTCACAACTGTGAGATCAGGACCTGAGTGGAAATCAAGAGTCAGATGCTTACCCAACTGAGCCACCCAGGCACCCCTTTCCCTGTTGATTTTTAATTAATTATGTATTCTTTGAGTATGTGAAATATTGCCATGGTTCTGAGTCAGAGCTGTGTAGAAAGTTATCATCAGAAAGGTGTCTCTCCCCACCAAGTCCCACTAGCTGGTCCCCATTCCCCCACTCTCGCACTCCATTCTTTCCTGCTCCCTGTAGGTAAATCTCACTAGGCTTCAGTTTATCCTTTCTGTATGTTTGGTGTGTAAGTGAGCAATTACATGTATAATTTTTTATACCCCCTTTTCCTTATATAAAGTATAGCATAGTAGACGTATTATTTGTACTTTAATCAATTGATTTTTGACAAGTTGCCAAGGAAATTCAACAGAAAAGAAATAGTCTTTTCAACAAATGACGCTAGAACAACTAGATACCCATGAGGAAAAGAAAAACGAACATTGCTGTTTACCATACCATACCATTACCTGGTTCTATACACAAAGCTCAACTTAAAATGGATCATGGATCTCATACAAAACCAAAAAACTAAAAAGCTTCTCAAAGAAAGCATATGTGAAAATATTTACGATTTCAGAGTAGACAAAAAATTCTTAGGCAGGCCTCAAAGTTTTTGTTACTTTAAGATGTTATGGTTGAGGTAATTTGTTCTGGCAGCAACAGAAAACTAATACAGAAAGCATAGAAAAATCACCAAAAAAATTCTGAAGAGGCTACTGGTCTTGTCCATGTTTTATTTGTGTTGGGATTTGAGGGAAACCAATAAATAACAATCTTTTCCTCACTGGAATTTGGAACTGACTGCAAGTTACACATAAGAATCAGGCAGATGGGAGCTAAAAATATAAGGAGATGAAAACATTACTCTCACATATTACTTATAAAGTAGATATTGGAGAACATAGCTTGGATCTGCTAGTCAAAAGAACTTGCTAATACTCTTTGCTCTCTTTTTGAAACCTTGGAACAGCCCTCACAACGAAAATCTTCTGCCTTTAAGAACAGAGAACAGTCTTGTGCTGGAAGAAGAGGAAGCCAAAAGATATGAGGCAGAAAAGGAACTCAGAGAGAGTGGAAGTATGACAGAGATTCAACATGCTGGCTCCAAGATGTAGGACCACAGGCAAGGACCAGAGGGAAGTCTCCAGAAGCTGAGGGTGGCCCCAGCTTTGCAGCCCTAAGGACAAATGAGCAACTGGCCAGTGGAAAATAATAAAACCTTCAACGAGAGATCACTGCTTAGATGTTTATTTATGTGGCTAAAACCCAGAGCAATAAAATCAAACACAACTTGGAAAGAATTTTATTTTTAAGACTTATTTGAGGAAAGTAAAGCTTATTCGCAACTATAGAGAATATAGTGAAAAACATACGATACTATATAAAAATAGAAGTGGCTTCAGGGTGAAAAATACCAAATGATCTTTCCAACTCTGCTACTTACTTTGGCTGTGAGAATATGAGGAAGTCCTCTGAGTCCACATCTTAAAATAGGAATCACACACTACACCTAAGAACAGAATTTCTGCAATGATCTAATGTAATAATATCTGTGAAAATGCTTGGAAAATTGGAGAATGCTATTTAAAGATATCATTTTCATTAGCATTATTAAAGATAATATCTTACCATTACTAAGCCCCTGGGGCATAGCGTAGGTGCTTTAAGACACATCTCAGCTCTTCACTGATACTTGGGTATCATTTATCATATCTCGAGAGCAATTTTCTAAATGAGACATACTTTCTCTTTTCCTTGGTCACTGGCCATGGCATGTCTACAGAGAGCTCTATTTCAAATGAACAGCTGATATAATAATGCCTAAGAAAATGAATGCATCTTAAAGAGGAAAATACTGTCCCTTGGATGTGACAAAATGAAATGCAGCAAAAAAATCAGAATAGCCATCTTAACTTCTACCTGTGAACTATTGCGAGCCCATTAATAAGACTGTATGTTCATTTGCACATCTTGTTGTTCAAGCTCCTGAGATCATTGTAGTTGTATGTGGGGGTTAGCAATTACTCTCTGCCAACTTTGAGGGGCAAAGTTGAGACCTAGAGAGGTTGAGCTCAGTACAGCTACACCTTTTTTCACCAAGGTCCAGAAGAGAGGTATGGGAGGACCTCACTAAAATTTAGAACTAGAATTTCAAATTACATATCTCAGAGAAAACATAGAGATAAAATTAGCTTCCTTCTCAACAAGTTGACCTTGAATAAGTTGGAGGGAGAAGATATGAAAGAGCACACAAATTAAGATGGATAAATGCTTGGGCCCAGAGACAAGAAGCTAAGAGACCACTATCAGGTTCAAGAACAAAGAAATCAGAATAGCCTACAGTCTTCCATTGTTCCTGGTCATGACTGAACCCTAGAACACTCTGTGTGACTCTTTATTTCACAAGTAGGGAGAGAGTTTGGAGACATGATTACAGTGTTGAGAACCGAAATTATGACAGAAGGATAAAAGGAGTACTGGAGCTCAGTCTAAAATAGAGAGTAATGGCAGATAATAGAATATTAACCCTTCTTTTACCTGATGAAAGCACCTGGGATGGGGGGTCATGGGAAAATCTTGAAAGGGAATGGTTTAAAGTTTTTTAAAAAAATCCACTTCAACTAGGTATGTAATGAGGAAAGATGTAAATCTGACATGGTAAATGACAAACATTTATCAAGTGCCTTCAACGTGACAGAGCCTCTGAGCCTTCCCTTGAAAAGGTGCTCTCCACCTGTCCTGGGAGGTGGCAAGTACAGTGTGGTTAGTGTGGCAGATGGACTAAACATTCAGCTGCAGAAAGAAAAGGGGAACACACCTAACCCAGGAAAGGTGCCATCTTAGCCACATTTTGAAGGATGTGTGATCCAGGGAAGAGCATTCCAGGCAGAGGGAATAGCATGAAGGTTTGAGATGACATGGTGTGATTGTAGGACTAAAAACTAGTTCAAAAGTACAGGTTTGTAGAATACAAGGCTGGATAAAGTTTAAGTGGCATAAGTTATTGAGTGTCGATTTGTACAACTTATACTTTTTTGTTTTTGTACATCATCATGGTTAATCCTATAACAGCTCTTGGGGGGGTAGTTTTGTTAATCAAGGTTAATATTCAAACCCCAAACTCTTAGTGACTTAGTATAATTAAAATCTATTTTTCATCTCTAAAGGTCCAACGTGGGCCAGGCAGCCTACTTATATCTAGTAGCCATGACATCTGGATCATGTGGCCTCTAAGGCCATCAGCACAGAGGAAAAGGGATAGAAGAGATACTCTGATTCATAACTGCTTGCAGTCACTTCTTCTCAGTCTGTGGGCTAGAACTAGTCATATATTCCCAACTTCACTGCAAATGAAATTTGGAGATGCAGAGAAGCACATGGATATTCGATGAGCACCAGCCATCCCTGCTCTGGGAAGGCACCTGTAAGAGTTATTTATCATGGCATAACAATGACCATAAATCTAGTGGCTTAAAACAACACGTTTATTATCTTACTTGCTGTAGGTCAGGAGTCCAGGCACAGCTCAGCTGCATGCTCTGTCAGAGTCTCAGAAGGCTGCAATCAAGGTGCTGGCTGGGGCTAGGGTCTCGGCTGAGGCTTGAATAGGGGGGAATCTATTTCCAAGCTTTCGGGGCTATTGGCAACATTCAGTTCTTTATGGGCTATTGGACTAAGGTCCTCAGTTTCTTGCTGGCTATCAACTAGAGGCCTCCTTCTTTTCTTATCTCATGGGCTTTCCCAACATGGAAGCTTCCCTCTTCAAAGTGAGCAAGATCTAGAGCATGTCCCGGCCAGGCTGGTGTTGCAGTCTTATGTAATGTAATTCCTGGAAGTGACATCCTGTCCACTTTACCATATTCTTTTGGTTAGAAGCATTACAGGTCTCACACACATTCAAAGGGACTGGATTACACAAGGGTGAGTGTACCCTGAGGTAGGTTCAATTGGGAGCAATCTTAGAGTCCATTCACCACCACACCATTATTAAATCCTTACTTGTTAGAAAAATAAATTGGGCCATAGGGAGGTTAAATGGTTTGTCTAAGGCCTACAAGTAAGGAATACAGATGGAATTCTGCTCTCTTCACTGTACTACTAGATTATGAAGAGCTTTCTGTTTGAGAAGAAAGTTGGATTTTTACCCTGTAGATAGTAGTAACAGGATCAGATTTTCATTTTATTTCTTTTTAAATTTTTATTATTATTATTTTTTAATTTAAGTAAACTCCATGCACGATCAATGTGGGGCCTAAACTCACAACCCTGAGATCAACCGTCACATGCTCTACCGACTGAGCCAGCCAGGTGCCCCCAGATTTTTACTTCAGACGAGATCAGGAGCATTCAGGGTGGTATGGCTGTAGACCAGATTTTCATTTTAGACAGATCAGCTGACTGTTGGGATTGGATCTGAGAAGGTTTTACTAATGGCAAGGGTCAATTTAGGAGATTCTGGACCTGACTGATTGGGAAAAAAAAGACAGCAGTGACTGGGTAGGATGCAGTTGCTCCAAATGGGCAGGGGATTTTCCACGATGGTAATCATTCCAAATGCTTTTAAGATCGATCCTACAAAGTAGACTCTGTTGTTGTCCCTATTCATAAGTGAGGAAAGTGAAGGGTGAAGGGGTAAAGTAAACCAACTCAGAATAAAGAACTGATCTCAATTCAGACCTCATGACTCTTACTTAACTCCTCAGTCCCAGGTTTATTCCAAAGAATCAAAAAGATTGTATGGCTTAGAGAGTCACAAGGCTAATCCACTCCCATAGTCCATTCATTCATTCATGCATTCATCCCCAAATATTTATTAAGCTCCTGCTCTGTATCAGATGCATACTTCCCATTTACATTCATTATTCTTTTGAATGCTCTTAATCACCTTTTTAGGGAGTTGTTGAGAAGTATTACTTTCCCCAATTTATAAAGAAAACCCTATTTTGGTATCTCCTACAGTGCTGAGGATAAAGTGAATCCTTCAACAAGTCTAGCTGAGTCTACTTGATTTCAACATGTTTACAACAAAATTGGTTAAATTTAAGGATGGTACCAGCACAGGTACCTCTCTGTTCCCTTAGTACTTTCTTCTTCAATTCTAAATACTTCTATTTGGGCACTACTTATAAAGAAGCTGCAAAATTGATTCAAATAGAACAACAACAACAACAACAACAACAACAACAACAACATGGTTCAGGAGCTTCTGGTCCAAAACTTTACATTTCTCCACCCATTAAATTATAGAGGGAGAGATGCCAAACTTTTATAGATATTTAGTTCAGCCAAATTAGTTTCTCTCCTCTCTGCTTGCCAAACATAAGGCAGACTGTCTTTATCCCAGTGAAAACTTCATTGTTACAGGCAACAGCCAACTCCCTACAGATTCCCTGAAATCATTGTGATCTCAGCAACTCTTGTTCCCTGCACACACTTTCCAGATTGATCCCATGAAAGTACCTCATTATCTTCACTCTCTTGAGTATTTGTAGCACCTTCTAGGACATGTGCAAGGCTCTGCATAAATCACTGAGGCACAAAGCTTTCAAGGACAGAAACAAGGTAGCTCAATTCTATCACATCATTACTAGAACCTGATTCCCAGTAGGAATTCAATGCGTACTCATAACTTGCCAATTCTTCATCCAATCATCTATAGGGGAGAGGATAAAAATGACAACATAGGTGAATGTTCCCACCCTTTTTCTCTGCTAAATAAACTAGGCTTTGTTTTTGCCACTGTTCCTTTTTACCCCCTCCACTTGCCTCTACGCTTGTTGTGAGCTCCAATCACAAAAATGGGCTGAGGGATAAATGCTCTGTAAAACAGTAGTGAAAGAGAACGTGGAACTTTCTTTCCCAGAGGACAATGAGTGTGGGGAGCTGACACTTCGGAAGTCGGGAGGAATGTGCTGGTGATGAAGGGCTTGGGGAGAGGTTGAGAAAGGCAAGAGAAAGGTCATGGTCATGGCCAAGAAGAGTCATGGGGGATGAGGGAAAGAAAACTAGTGACAGACCCTGGGAGATATGTGGTGCTAAATCATATGAGAGGAAGAGAATTTTAGCAAGAGTTACCTTTGAGTTTTACCTTCTTTAAGAAATATGTGTGAAGGTTTGGGTTCCTATTGGACTTTCCTCCTTTACATGGTGCCCCTCTTGAATAACCTACGTAGAACATGGTTACGATGCAGTGACATATGCAATAAGCATTTATTAAACTTGCCTGGTGATCTCAAACATTATTATACAGGACAGGAGATAAAAAGAAAGAAGTGCCGCTTTAGAGACTCTCACAGTTTAGCTAAGGATTCAAATAATAATATCTGTACGTTAGTTGACAGCTTACAAAATTGTTCTTTATCTTAAATGATTTAAGGGGACCATGCAGGTCATATGTAGATTATTCCCATTTTCGGGATAAGGAATCTGAAGCTCAGAGAAGACTTGACAGTGGCTGTCATCTGGCAAGTAGCAGAGTTAGAAACAAAGCTCCTATCTGGGGAGCAACAAGGTTGCCCCCTTTCTGCTTTCTCATACTCTCTCTGGTCAGCAAGGAAAATGAAACAGCAGAGAGTAGAGACCTTGATTCAGAAGGGTAAAGTGGATTTTTTAAGACTATGAGAAAGGAGGGATTCAGGTTACCTTTGTTGTGATAAAGGTTGGGATTCAGGGGCATGTCAGATGGCTCAGTTATCACTTCCTTCTTGGTGGTATGGTCACTCTTGGTCCCACATACATCAGCAGTTGACTAGAGAGTAGGTCTCACAGAGGAAGAATGATATCTTTACAAGCTCTGGGATCCACCTGCAGACTTATGCACTCCGGGAATTCCTTTTTTGTAAGAAAGAGGATCTGATTGAGTCTGTTTGTTACTACTCCATACAAAGCACCTGATGGGAAAGAGCTCGGCCAAAGTCCAGCAGTGGTTTTTGGCCTTTCTCATGTCCAGCCCACCCCACCAGTGACTCTGGCTTAGGTGACCAGGATAGCATGGCTCATTTCACTCCTTGAATTTGGCTCAAGCTGTAGTAACTTAGTGCACAAAGGAGTATAGGAGCTGTTTTCTTCAGAAGATGGCTTGGAGTGCACCTTGCAGATGGCCTCATGGACCTTTCCCTATGGGCCATACCAGTGAGGTGCAGGGAAGGAAAGATTGTGACTCAGAGGCTCACAGGCACCCAGGAGCCCTGCCCTGCTGCTGTACTTCATGAAATAATAGGTGTGTTACCCTTAGTGCTTACCTGAGCACAATAGATACCCATGACCTCATGTGTCTTTTTTTTTGTCTTCTAAGCAGCATGTATTTTTAGTCTTTATTTCCATTTCTTGGTCTGTTTTGCGATTCACAATGTGTTGATACAAATTTTGTCTAATAAGGGAAGAGAGATATTTACATTATTTAATTTCAAATGATTATAGATGCAATTGAAATGCAGTGCATATAAATGTATCACTTACCATTAAATAGTGACAAATGTCTCTGACGAAAAATTGTTTAGAAACTGTCTATTTGCCTCATTAGTGCATTATTTTATCTCTATTTTTTAGGTTTATATGAGAAAACATGAAGTAGTCTAGTCTGTACCTCAAACTTTGATTTCTTTCAAAATAAAAAAAAATTAATAGTACAAACAAATGAACAGTCATGAGTACATTCAGGGTAATTTAATATAATTCAATTCAATTAAATATCATTGCAGCAGAGAGGGATTAAAGGCTCGACAGCTGCACTCTAAGTATAGCAATTAATGTAGTTGGAATTCAGGAACCTAAAAACTACCCCATTACATCTCACTAAATCAAAGGATCTAAAGAGCAGTTGTTGAATCATTATTGGATTAACAGAGGACTGTTGATGTTACATCACTGAAATCAGAGGTCTTAATCCCTATAATAAAGTCAAGTATTACAGTATTTGCCAAGCAGGACGAGGTCCTGGGACTGGGGAGATCCATTTCAGCCACACTTCCCTGCTGTCACATTGACACCCACTCACAACATTCGGTGGAATGTGTTAACAATGCATCCGGCCAGGGATGTCAGAGTCACTGGAGGCCAGACGTAGAGGCAGGCTGGGAGTGGACAACCTCCTATGATTTGAGGGATTGTGAAAAGAGTCTCTTAATCAAAATAATATCCTCTGCCCTCTGTCAGGATGTCTGAAACCCAGCCACTCGGATTATGATTCTTTGGAACTGGAGGGTTTTCCAGACTTCCTGACATTTCTGTTGCTAAAGAGACCAGTTGTTTCTTTAAAGGCAAAGACTTGCTAGTTGTCACTAGATAGTTGGTGGTTCAGCTAAACATGGTAATGCAATGATTTTTTGGTGGATAACCCGAGGTTTGATGGGGTTAACAATCCAGGTAGTTAAGACTTTGCCACAATCCTATAAAGAGAATAAACAGACCAGCTAAATGCAAGAGCTACTTCATTTAACAAGATTTAAATGAATAACATGATAACTTTTTATATTAACATTTCTTATAAATTGGCTTTCAAAATCCAGGTAATTTTTTTCTTAAGATTGCACAGCTCTGACATGATATTTCTGAACCAATTTTTATGTAATTGTTTTTTGTCTGGTTGCACTGAGGCTCAGAACCCAGTTCCTTTTGCCTCTTCTATTCCTTTTCATAAGCTTAATAACAAAGTTTCAGTGTGTTCCCTCCCTCTCTGCTCTTTCGACTTCTCTCACCATGATTTATACAAGAAAATAATGAAGAAATCATGATAACTGCGTACCAAATTTGGTCCTGTGACAATGTCTGCCCATTCATTCTCAATATTCGATTTAGCCTTGCCCGCTCAATTCCTGCTACACCAAATGTGCTCCCAAACCTTCAAGAAAACAGTTGACTGAGATGAGCACCAGTCACAATATCCGCCTCAAACCTCAGGCCAACTTCATTTTTTACATCTTTCTTTGAAAGATTGAAAACAGATTTTGAAGAGAATACAATGGCAGTTTTTCTCTTTTCTTTTTAGATCACAGTTGTAGAACTTCTGGTAGGGACATAGTGCCAGCTTCATTCTGGATCTTGCTTCAACTCCTCCTGGAAACCACACAGAGAATTTTTCCAGAAGTCACACAATTTGTTTATAGTGAAGCCAAGAGACAGAGAAAACCTGGAAACTCCATTTACATTTAAGAACTGCCAAGAACAGCTGAAGCCAGAAAAAGTCTACAGGAAGCCAGGTGGGAAGCATCAGGGAAGAATGGGAAGGACAGAGGGGTTAGTGGTGGTGCGGCTCAGAAGTCTCCAGAGGATTCCTCCCTCAGGAGGAGAATGTTCCACCTATGAGAGAACTGCTGCAGGCAGGGGTTAGATCAGAGAAGTTAGAAGTACCAGGAACGGATGAGAAGAAAGATGTGGAAGGTGCCTGGGGGTCCAGAGTTGGGTATTTTAGAAAGCACCAACAAAAACACACCCTCAAAAAGTGTGGGGATCGCGTTGAAGACAGTCTCCTGGTTGCAGTACTGGTCAAGGAACTGGGGAAGCACAGGCCTGGCTGGACAAGTCAGACAGAACCAGGATGAGCTCAGGGAGGCACAGAAGATGTGGCCACACAACAGGGTCATATTTCAAGGAAACATTTCTCACTATGTGAAGGGAGGAGTTACAGCGCTTCAGTTACTAAGTCAAGAGAACTACCCTGGCCCTTATTCCTCCTAACCTATCCCTCCACCTCTAACCTGTTTCAAAAAGTGGCTCAGGACAATATGACAATACATTTAAAAAAAGAGAAAAATTAAAGGAAATGTATGCTAGTCACCCAAAAATACTCTAAGAAAATATGTGAGAAAGAACAGCAAGACGTTTATATAAGACAAAGAAAAGTTTTCAGGGAAAGTGATAGAGCAGACAAAAATCATAATCAAATAATTTATCATTATTTTGGGGAAAAAAAAGTTAAATGAATCCTGACCATGAAAACCAAGATGGATACATCAGGGAAGAGAGGAGCACACAATAGAAGGTAATGGCAGAATTCAGGAAAGAAAGCAAGACAAAAAGTAACAGAAATAAAACATAAAGTAGGACGGGCATAAGGGAAATCTGACAACAGTGAGGCCACAGTAAAGGACACAGAGGATAGAAATGGGAAAAAACAAACAGAAGAAAAGAGAAATACAGAGATAGGGTTAGTGACAGATCACAGCTACACAAGTAAACAAGTGAAGCAAAGCATAGCCCTTGTATGCTTAATTGGAATTCCAAAGAAGAAACCCAAAAGAAAGCAACAGAATGAGTGTTTTCACATGTAATTAAAGAAAATTCATGGCACACTGAGCAACAGAGAGTTGACCCAGAACCATCAACAGCAAGTCATACTTTGGTGAAGTTGTTGCCTTTAAAGATACAGAACAAATCCCTTTTGGAATCCTTTAAAGATCTAGAAAGAATCCTTGCCTTTTGGGAAGCCAGGCAACAGATGAAAGAACTCACTTTCAAGGGAAATACAAGCAGGATGGCATCCAATTTCAGTATAGAAACACTCAGTACCAAAACACAGTGAAGACATGTCCTCAGTACATTCAAGCAATGAACGTGAGTCAAGAATTTCATAGTCAGCCAAATCTTACTTTAAGTAAAAAGGGAAATGATTTTATTATGATGTCATTTATAGAGAATCAGACTAATCAAAGTTCTTTTTATAGTCTCATCAAAGCTCAACCATTGTTCTATGTATGTGTGTATGTATTATGAATGTATTATGCATGCAGATTTCTATGTAAGTAGGCATTATTTATGTAATAACATAATAAACTCAGTGAACCCAAACATAAAAACTTTATCAGAGATAAGAACTATATAAATCACGTGTGTGTGTTCCTAAAAAATAGAGTTTTCTTTGTTTTTAGCTTTTTGCAAGATTTTGCTGTATATGATCTCCTGACACTTCAAATCTAATACCCTATGAATTATAAGGAGTACAATTATGTTTCTTAAAGTTTATTTATTTTGAAAGAGAGAATAAGAGAGCACACAGGAGGGGCAGAGAGAGGGGGAGACAGAGAGAGAATCCCAAGCAGTCTCTGAGAAGCCAACGCAGGGCTCAAATTCATGAACCATGAGATCATGACCTGAGCTGAAACCAAGAGTCAGATGCTTAACTGACTGAGCCACCCAGGCGCCCCAAGATGGTACAATTATTTTATGTACTATTGTATTAGTCAGACAGAAATCACACCAGTTATTTGACCAGAGGAATTTGATACAAAACACCAGTACCAGGTATAAAGTTGTTTTCCACTGAAAGGGTAAAAAGAGGACTCTAAGATAGCATGAAGGTAGAAACTGCAGGAAGAAACTATCATGCCCTACGGCTGAGAAAACAGAGAAAACTAAGGGAAGAACTTAGAAAAGGGTCTATATGGGGCTGAAACTGAGACAGATATCTGAAGAGGAAGCACTGCTCAGTTGATGCATCTCTGAGCCCAGAGGAGGGGGCTCCCTGGGACACAGGCCTAGGCCTCTGGGGAGGGGGTGGTTGCCCTCCGGTGAGGCAGTGTTACCAAGCTGGTTTTCTGCATGTGACGGGAAAGTTACAACCGAGTTTAGCTGCCACTAAAGGAATGATTTGCCATCGCTGTTGTGAAGAAAGGTTGCTTGAGGGGGAGATCATGGGGAGAGGAAGCAGGAAGCCAACAGGAGGAGCAAGTCCCTTCTTCCTTCTCTGGCACGGAACCCTCCTCTGGTGCCCCCTGTTGACAAACCTTTAACAGAGCCAGCTGGGGAAGCACAGGAGTGCGTTGTGGTCTCTCAGTGCTGTACCACAAAGCAGAGTATAGATGAGATGATTTGGAGCTAAAGAACAATATTTTCATGGTTGGCACAATCACTAATAAAAAACCTCTGCCAAGTAAGCTAAGATTTTTGAGACATCATAAGAAAAATTGCACACATTAGAGTAGATGAAATACAGTACATTTCTGACTGGTTATTTTGTAATGCTTTTGGGCTGTTTCCACGTTTTGCTGGGCAACTACTTTGGATATTTTTGTGCATGTCCTCTAATACATTTGTCCAGATTTTTCTCTTGGATATAAATGTTGGTGTGAAATCGCTGGCTGTTAGAGTTTGTAAATATTCAATCTTAAAATTGAATACATTACCAAACCATATTCCACAGTAGTTGGAAATAAGTTCCCAAACTATTTTCCATGGCAGTTGTACCAATTTACATTGTAACCTGTGATTGACAGATCCTGTTGTTAGACAGTCTCTTCAGGACCTGGTATTATCAAACAGTTTTGAACACATAAGAACTTAGGCACCATTGTTCATATGAACCTGGGATCCCAGGGAAACATTGCTCTTTTCAAGGGAAACTACAGGAGGACACACTCTGGCCAATGAATAGATGATGGGAAATTTTGGCAAAGAACCGGTGGTAAGAACTCTAGTTTCACATATCTGATTGTCTATATGACATCTTCTCTTGGATGTCTAATAGGCATATCAAATTTCACATGTTTAAAAACGAATTCATGCCAGCCCCACCACATCTGTTCTTCTGGTCATTCTCCTCATCTCAGTTAATGTCAACCTCATGTCTGTAGTTGCTAAGATGAGAAACCTTGGAGTCCTCTTGAATCTTTTCTTTTTCTCATATTCCTTATCCAAATTATCAGCAAAACCTTTGGATCTACCTTAAAACTGAGTTGTGAATTCCATCACTTCTTCTGATCCTCATAGTGCTACTACACTGGTCCAAGCCATCATCATTTCCCAGCCAGTTTATGATGATAGCCTCCCAACCATTCTCTCCAGTTCTGTCTTTGTCTCCCTTCAGTTTCTTTTTCTCCATCTAGCAGCTTCATTGATTCTTTATGTAAGCTGGGTCATGTTATTCCCTTAATGGATCCCAATTTAGAGTAAATGTGAAAATCTTTTTAATCTCAAAGTACATCTTTCACAATCTCCTACAGGTTTCTGTGTGAGCTGGCCTCCTTTAATTTTTAACCTCATCTCCTACTACTTTACCCTTTCTCACTGTCCTCTAGCCATATGACCTCCTCTCTATTTCTCAAATAAGCTTGGTATGCTCCTGCTTAGAGCCTTCACACTGGTTGTTCACTCTGCCTGAGATACTCTTTTCAGCTGTCTGCCCAGCTCAGTCTCTCATCAAGTCTTAAAAAAAAAAAGTATTTTAAATGTCACTTTCTCAAGGGCTTTCCTGCCTACCCTGGCTAAACTTGCAAACCACCCCATTCCACTCCCTACTCACTTTTCTATGTTTTAGTGTTCTCTAAAGCATTTATCATCATCTAATATAGACACATTATATTTCTTCACATCTGAGAAACAATAAATTACAAGAAACAGTATAATTTTATGTGGTACTAAGAATTAAATTAAAAATTGCTTTTAAATTATTCTACACTCACTGCAACAGCTATTTTAGATTTATCTATACCTGTCTTTAAGTCTAGATAACTAGGTAAGTCTAGTTTTTATTATATGTCACTATTGTGCAAACCAAGAGGGGAAATACTAGCAACATAAACTGACGTGTTCCTAAGACTGCATCATATTCAGAGTTCAACTGCTCTTGACTATGTAACCCAGACTCATCGACAGTGTTTCTCCACCGACCACTGTTTTGTGCTATCAGCAGCTTTGGAGATACGGCATTTCCCGAGTGCTCTGCCAGTGTCGCCAGGATTTTGTCCCAAATTGCTGACTTTACAAGTTTTGATGAATTATGAACAGGCAATAACAGCAAGGGCTTGATGGACACTAGGCCAACAGCAACTATAAGACACAAACAAGTCTCTGAGGTACAAAAATGTTTATCTTAATGTAAATTAACTATGGTATTTAGTCTCCCCCTGTATGAGAAGGTAAGCTTGAAAAAGAGCAGACTTTTTGTCTATTCTGTTTCCTGCTGTAGCCTCAGGGCCTAGTACAATCTCAAAATCTCAGGTACATATTTGTTACTTTATACTATTGTACAAAGAACCATCAAATTGCAATAATGAATCATGCTTTCTAGGCTCCACCTAACCTTTGTGAAATGATGTTGAAGGAATAGATCCTCCCTGCTCTGAGTTACTCTTTCTTTTTAAAATTGGCAACATTTAGGACTCTTTCTTTAGACCTCTACAGGGTTCTGACTCTAAATTAGACATTTTCAATTTAACGCATTTTAGAATTTGTAACAAGAGTAAGAAAAGTTGTAGTAAAGCTAATGGATGGATAATGGTATTATGCCCTGAAATTGTACACCTTTGATAACATTCTAAGAATGTATCATTGCTTAAACAAGGGGATCAAAAACATTTATAAGTAGAAACTGTCATTCATCAGAACTATGAAAAAGGAGGAATATTGCTCAGATGAATCACTGGAAACATTCTTATGTTGGAATGAGCCAAACCAAACTGACCTGGTGTGAAGTCCCCTGATATTATTTTATTGTCAAATGGGCACCTATTCAAACTGCTCCTATTCACAAAGAAGATAGGGAGACAATATCTCATCTGATTCCTTTACTTACTGCCTTTAACATCTTATATTCATTCAATCAGCGTTTATTGAGAACCGACTGGTGCCTGATGCATAAGAAATTATGGAATAAAGAAAACAGAGCACAGATAAAACCAGCATGCCTAGAGGAAAGATCATTCCAAACTCATTATTTAAGTCCCCATATACTGAGACTAGCTCCTTCTGAAATGGTACATGGGACCTAACCTTGTACATAAGAAAGCTTACTTCTGAATGTAAAATGCAAAAACTTTCATTTTCTAGTGTAATTATGCAAAAATTATGGTAACTTCATCTTTATTTTTTAAGTAAATTAAATTTTTAAAAGTTTAAATCTGTGGCAATTATATCACTGCTTTTAATTTGATTTGCAGAGTTCACCTGAAATTTGCAACTGTATATATTCTGTTGATTTCTGTTTTATCAGTGAGCAAAACTGAGATAAGAGGAGAGTAAGCTTCTAAAGGAATAAAAGTAGTTTGACTTTATTACTCTTTAAGATGTCAACACTTCTTGTCATCTGTGTCAAATTAATAATAATAAAAAAGAAACCCTGTGGCAGTGCTAGCATGCACATCATGTATAAAATCCATACTTGTAACCTCCAGTCTTTTCAACTTCAAAAATAGTCAGGTACATAAGGAATGGATGATGAAGTCAGTTACATTTTCATGCCCTTCAGGTAAATAGAAATGATCACTTTCTTGGCTATGTTCTATAGCTATTGAGAAAAGTAAACAGAATCAGTGACTCAAAAATCAGCAAGGACTGACTACTTAGCGTGTGTGCTCAGCAAAAAGAAGGAGCACTAATTAGTAACAAGAAAACATATGAAAGAATAAATCTCCCTGGAAAGGTAAATATATAATAAAGGTAGTGGATTAGTAACTTATAAAGTTAATATAAGTTTAAAAGACAAAAGTAACTATATGACTGATTACTATAATTAATTAAGGAACACACAAGATTAAAAAAATGTAAAATGTGACATCAAAAATATTGCCTGGGTGGCTCAGTCATTTCAGCATCCAACTCTTGATCTTAGCTCAGGTCTTGTTCTCAGGGTCCTGAGTTCAAGCCCAGCATGGAGCCTACTTAAAAAACAAAAAACAAAATAGCACCATAAAACATAGGAGATGGGGAATAAAAAAGTCGAGCTTTAGAATGGAATCAATCTTAAGTTGTTATCAACTTTAAATAGACTGCTATAGATATAAGTTATTATACATAAGCCCCATGATAACCACAAAGCAGAAACCCATGGTAAATATGCAAAAGATAAAGAAATATAAGCATATTATGAAAGAAAGTCAAAAACCAAAAATGAGGAGAGCAAGAGACAAAAAAAGGAAACAGAGGAATTACAAAAACAGCTAGAAAACAATTAACAAAATAGCATAATTATGTACCTAATAATAATTATTTTTTTAATTATTTTTTTAACGTTTATTTATTTTTGAGACAGAGAGAGACAGAGCATGAACGGGCGAGGGTCAGAGAGAGGGAGACACAGAATCTGAAACAGGCTCTAGGCTCTGAGCTGTCAGCACAGAGCCCGACGCGGGGCTGGAACTCACGGACCACGAGATCATGACCCGAGCCGAAGTTGGCCACTTAACTGACTGAGCCACCCAGGCGCCCCCTAATAATAATTATTTTAAATATAAATGTACTAAATTCTATAATCAAAAGACAAAGAGTGGCTGAATGGATAAAAAAAAAAAAAAGACTTGTCGATACTACCCAAAGCAGGCTACATATTCAGTGCAATCCCTATCAAAATAACACCAGCATTCTTCACAGAGCTAGAACAAACAATTCTGAAATTTGTGTGGAATCAGAAAAGACCCCAAATAGCCAAAGTAATCCTGAAAAAGAAAACCAAAGCTGGAGGCATCACAATCCCAGACTTCAAGCTGCCTTACAAAGCTGTAATTATCAAGACAGTATGGTACTGGCACAAGAACAGACACTCAGATCAATGGAAGAGAATAGAGGACTCAGAAATGGACACACAAATATATGGCCAACTAATCTTTAACAGAGCAGGAAAGAATATCCAATGGACAAAAGACAGTCTCTTCAGCAAATGGTGTCAGGAAGACTGGACAGAGACAGGCAGAAGAATGAACCTAGGTACTTTCTTATACCATACACAAAAAGAAACTCAAAATGGATGAAAGACCTAAATGTAAGACAGGAAGCCATCAAAATCCTAAAGGAGAAAACAGGCAACAACCTCTTTGACCTCGGCCACAGCAACTTCTCACTAGACAT
The DNA here is from genome assembly GCF_027475565.1 of Acinonyx jubatus. Taxonomy (NCBI): domain Eukaryota; kingdom Metazoa; phylum Chordata; class Mammalia; order Carnivora; family Felidae; genus Acinonyx; species Acinonyx jubatus. Next base: position 61,598,589 of record NC_069387.1, read on the forward strand.
GTCTCCAAAGGCAAGGGAATTAAAAACAAGAAATGAACTACTGGGATCTCATCAAGATAAAAAACTTCTGCACACTGAAGGAAACAATCAACGAAACTGAAGGCAACTGATGCAAGGGGAGAAGATATTTGCAAATGACATATCAGATAAAGGGTTAGTTTCCAAAATCTACAAGAACTTATTAAACTCAACACCCTAAAAAACAAATGATCCTGTGAAGAAATGGGCAAAAGACATGAACAGACACTTTTCCAAAGAAGACATCCAGACGGCTAACAGACACATGAAAAAATGCCCAACATCACTCATCATCAGGGAAATACAAATCAAAACCACAATGAGATGCCACTTACACCTGTCAGAATGGCTAACATTAACAACTCAGGAAATAACAGATGTTGGAGAGGATGTAGAGAAAGGGGAACACTTTTGCACTGCTGTGGGAATGCAAACTGTTGCAGCCACTCTGGAAAACAGTATGGAAGTTCCTCAAGAAATTAAAAATAAAACTACCCTATGACCAAGAAATGGCACTAGTAGGCATTTATCTAAAGGATACAGGTGTGCTATTTTGAAGGGGAACATGAACCCCAATGTTTATAGCAGCATTATCAACAATAGCCAAATTATGGAAAGAGGCCAAATGTGCATCAACTGATAAATGGATAAAGAAGATGTGGTATATATACACCATAGGATATTACTTGGCAATTAAAAAGAATGAAATCTTGCCATTTGCAACAATGTGGATGGAACTAGAATGTATTATGCTAAGCGAAATAAGTCAGTCAGAGAAAGATAAATATTGTATGATTTTACTCATCTGTGGAATTTAAGAAACAGATGAACATAGGGGAAAAGAAGGAAAAATAAGATAAAGAGAAAGACTCTTAAATACAGAGAACAAACTGAGGGTTGCTGGAGGGGTGTTCGGTGGAGGGATGGGCTAAAAATGGGTGATGGACATTAAGGAGAGCACTTATTGGGATGAGCACTGGGTGTTACATATAAGTGACAAATTACTAAATTCTACTACTGAAATCATTATTACACTATATTTTAACTAACTTGGATTTAAACAAAATTTAAAAATTAAAAAGAATAGGACTCATCATATGCTGCCTATAAGAAATTCACTTTAGAGGTAAGGACACACACAGACTGAAAGTGAGGGGATGGAAAAAGATATTGCATGCAAATGGAAACCAAAAGAAATCCAGAGTAGCTATACTTATATCAGAAAAAATAGACTTTACAACAAAGACTATAATAAAAGACAAAGATGGACATTGCATTATGATAAAGAGATCAATCCAATAAGATGATACAACATTGGTAAATATTTATGCACCTAACGTAGAAACACAAAAATATATAAAGCAAATATTAACAGATCTGAAGGGAGAAATAGATACCATACAATAATAGTAAGGGGTTTTAATACTCCACTTACACCAGTGGACAGATCATCCAGACAGAAAATGAATAGAGAAACACAGGCCTTAAATGAAACATCACACCAGATGGACTTAACAGATATATACAGAACATTCCATCTGAAGGCAACAGAATATACATCTTCTCATGTGGAAAAATTTCCAGGATATATCATATGTTAGTCCACAAAACAAATCTTAATAAATTTAAGAGAATTGAAATCATATAAAGCATCTTTCTCCACAACAGTGCTATGAAACTAGAAATTAATTACATGAAAAACACTGGAAAATTCACAGCTTTGTGGAGATTAAACAACATGCTACTGAACAACAAATGGGCCAAAGAAGAAATCAAAAGAGAAATAAAAAACTATCTTGAGACAAACGAAAATGGAAATACACGAAAATTTGTGAGATGCAGCAAAATCAGTTCTAAGAGGGAAGGTCACAGTGATAAATACCTATCTCAGGAAACAAGAAAAGTCTCAAATAAATAACCTAACTTTACACCACAAAGAACTAGAAAAAGAAGAACAAAGTGCAAAGTTTGTAGAAGGAAGGAAATACCAAAGATTAAAGCAAAAATAAATGAAATGGATACTAAAAAGATAATAGAGAAGATCAATAACACTAAGAGCTGGTTCTTTGAAAAGATAAACAAAATTTGACACGCCTTTAGCTTGATTCACCAAGAAAAAGGAGAGGATTCATATACATAAAATCAGAAATGAAAGAGATGTTACAACTGATACCACGGAAATACAAAGGATAATGAGATGACTATGAAAAATTATATGTCAACAAATTGGACAACCTACAAGAAATGGATAAGTTCCTAGAAACATACAACTTTACCAAGACTGAATTATAGTGAAATAGAAAATCTGAACATACTAATTACTAGTAAGAAGATTGAGTTCATTATTAAAAACCTCCCAACAAACCAAAGTCCAGGACCAAACGGTTTTGTTAGTGAATTCTACCATTCCAAGAAGATTTAATACCAACCCTCTCAAACTCTTCCAAAAAACAGAAGAGGATGAGATTCTTCCAAACTCATTTTATGATTCCAGCATTATCTGATACCAAAACCAGACAAAGACATTCCAGGGAAGGAAAATTATTGGCCAATATCCCTGATGAACATAGATATAAAAATCTTCAACAAAATACTTGCAAACAAAATTCAATAATACATTAAAAGGGTCATACACCATGATCAAGTGGGATTTATTCTAGGGATGCACTGATAGTTTAACATCCGTAAGTCAGTTAATGTACTACATCAGATTAAGAAAATGAAAAATAAAAATCAGATGATGATCTCAATAGATCTAGAAAAAGCAATTTGACAAAATTCAACATCCATTTATGATTTAAAAGACTCAACAAAGTAGGTATAGAGGGAACAAACCTGATAAAAGTAATATTTGACAACGTTACAGTTAACATCATACTCAACTTTAAAAAGCTGAAAGCTTTTCCTGTAAGGTCAGGAACAAGAGAGAAATGCCATTCTTACTACCCTTATTCAACATAGTATTGGAAGTCCATAGTCAGAGCAGTAAGGAGAGAAAGAAAAGAAAAGAAAAGAAAAGAAAAGAAAAGAAAAGAAAAGAAAAGAAAAGAAAAGAAAAGAAAAGAAAAGAAAAGAAAAGAAAAGAAAAGAGAAAAGAAAAGAAAAGAAAGAAAGAAAGAAAGAAAGAAAGAAAGAAAGAAAGGGAGAGAGAGAGAGAGAGAGAGAAAGAAAGAAAGAAAGAAAGAAAGAAAGAAGGAAAGAAAGAAAGAAATAAAGAAAGGGAAAGAAAGGGAAAGAAAGGGAAAGAAAGAAAAAAGAAGGGAGGGAAGGAAGAAATGAAGAAAGGTCATCCAAATTGAAAAGGAAGAAGTAAAACTGCCACTATTTGCAGATTACACAATATTATTTACATATAAATATATAAATAATATATAAATATAAATATATATATATAACCCTAAATATTTCATCAAAAAACTGTTAGAATAAATGAATTCAGTAAAGTTCTACATAGAAAATCAATACACAAAAATATGTTGCATTTCTATACACTAATAATGAACTATCAGAAAGGGATATTAAGAGAACAATCCCATTTACAACTGCACCAAAAAAGTAAAATGCCTATAAATTTATAAATTTAACCTAGAAGGTGAAAGACCTATATATTGAAAACTATGAGACATTAATGAAAGAAATTAAAGAAGACACAAATAATTGCAAAGATATTCTGTGCACATGAAGTAGAAGAATTAGTATTGTTAACATGTCTAGAAGCACCTGGGTGGCTCAGTCAGTTGAACATCCAACTTTTGATTTAGGCTCAGGTCATGATCCCAGGATCATGGGATCCAATCCCGTGTCAGCTCCATGCTGGGGTGTGGAGTCTGCTTAGGATTTTCTCCTTCTCTCTCTCTCTCTCTCTCTCTCTCTCTCTCTCTCTCTCCCCCTCCCTCTCTCCCTCTGCCCCTCCCCCACTCATGCTCACACATTCTCTCTCAGAAAAAAAAAAAAAAGAAAAAAGCCCATACTATCTAAAGCAATAAACAGATTCACTGTAACCCCTATCAAAATTCCAATGGCACTTTTCACAGAAATAGAATGAACAATCCTAATATTTGTATGGGACTATAAAAGATTCTGAATAGCTAAAGCAACCTTGAGAAAGAAGAACAAAGCTGAAGGCATCATGGGCCCTGATTTCAAACTATATTACAAAGCTATAGTAATTTAAACAGCATGGTATTAGTTTAAAAACAGACACATAGATTAATGGAAAAGAATTGAAAACCCAGGAAAAAACCCATGCATAGATAGTTAATTTATGCAAAAGGAACCAAGAATATACAATGGGGAAAGGACAGTCACATCAATAAATGGTGTTGAGAAAACAGGGCAGCCGTATGCCAAAGAGAGAAACTGGGCCACTATTTTACGCCAGAAACAAAAACTAACTCAAAGTGGGTTAAAGACTTGTATGTAACACCTGAAACCATAAAACTCCCAGAAGAAAACATAGGTGGCAAGCCCCCTGGCATTCATCTTGGCAATGATTTTTTAAATCCGACATCACAAAAAGCAAGGAGAGTGAAAATAAACTATTGGGCCTACGTCAAACTAAAACACTTCTGCAGAGCCAAGGAAATCATCCACAAAACAAAAAGGCAACCTACCGATGTTATCGTGAAAATTATGAATACATCATTAGGAGACCAGGAACAATACCAAAATCTTTAAAATAATAAAATAATTTAAATACCTTTTAAAGTTCTACATGTGTTTGCCTCTAAAATCAGGCATACTATCCTATATAATCACTTATCACATTGGATATGCAGGGACTGCAAAATGGTATTGATGCTGGGAATTAAAATGGTAAAGCACCTTGAAGGTATATACATATTTGGGATTAAAAAAATTTTTTTTAATGTTTATTTATTTTTGAGACACAGAGAGACAGAGCATGAATGGGGGAGGGTCAGAGAGAGGGAGACACAGAATCTGAAACGGGCTCCAGGCTCTGAGCTGTCAGCACAGAGCCCGACGCGGGGCTCGAACTCACGGACCGCGAGATCATGACCTGAGCCGAAGTCGGTCGCTTAACCGACTGAGCCACCCAGGCGCCCCTACATATTTGGGATTTATATATATGCTGGACACACATTCTAAGTATTTAGTCAGTCCTTTCTGATTTTTTTCCCATTTTTCTCTTTAATGTTATTTCATATAAACAATAATGTTACTTTATATCCATCAAGATAGGCCACAGAGCTGTGGTTTCAAATAGGTTTTTAGTATTGAATTTTTCTTTTTTCTTTCTCTTTTTTTTAGACTTGCACGTTTTTCCTTAATAAATAAATGTGTCTGGTGATGTTTGTTCATTTTTACACATTTGAAAAGAGAGTGAGTTAAGCAAGAGGATGAGTTCATTCATTCCAGCATCTTCCCTTATTACTTGATTTGCGTTTTGTTTAGTAAGCAAATATATTAAAATCCAACACTTAAATTTTTCTGCGAGAGTGTCATGGTGTTAAAACTTTCCCTTGGGATCACATTTACAATATTATGATGCCATGTAGGGGGAAAATAGGGCCATTATAAAGAACTGCACTTTACGCATTTTCTCATCTATTCAGTTATTAAGGTATACAAGATTACATGGAGTCTAATTGAAAGTACAATCCATTATTCTAATTTAGTGGTTCTCTGCATGGCAGAATAAAATTAATGGTGTCACCAAATAACTGTCACAAAATGACAGCTCAATAAAAGATCTGGGGAGTCAAAAGCCTGGTTAGTGTTTTATACAAACAATCCTGTTCCTCTATTTAAACCCATAGCCTATTTTAAACCCAGACATTCATGAAAATTGGATTTCAAGTTGAATATAAAAATGAGATGTTGAAAACAGAGCCCAAGGGCAGAAAGTCATGTCCAGACTTAAAAACACTCTTGAATGATTCTGAGGAACAGTTTTGCAGAAATGCAAATCCTTTGTGCACATTTAACTGATGTGTTGAGAAACTGTCTTTGCTCTGCATTTATAAATGTTTGCAGTTATCAAATTCAATCACCGATGGTAGAGTTGACCCACTGAGTAAAGAATAAACACATCTATTGCTACAAATGAGCACATTAACAAGTATTAACCTGAGATAATGCCTGAATATGTTTAATAAAGAATTACCCATTGTTCCAAAAAGGGCTTTATGGACATATAAATATAACCTATAAATTTGATGATGCTTTCTCACTTGTAGAAAGTTTTCTTATGTTAAAAATGTAGATGACTTAATAAAAACAAAGTGGAAGGGATGGGGAGGATAGTCCCTGAAATCAAACGCCTAGTGGATGCAAACCTGAGTCTAAGCCACTGAGTTCGTATCATAGCTATTTTTAAGCATAATAGTCTGAAAATATACAAGCTACATCATTCTGAAAAAAATTCAGTTCTTATTTACTCTCCGTATTCAAACTCTCACAGAATCTTAGAAAGAGAAGGAATCTTGGAGGTGATCTATTTCTTTCTCACATCTGATGTTGACTTTTCCTCTCTTGTGCTTCTGTGTGCACAACACCTATCCTTTAATTAACAGCACAAGGTCTGTGTGTCTTTATGTTTCAAAGTATAAGACAGGTATGTGCCCTAATTAAGAAGGACATACTTTCTTTTTTTAAAAAAAAATTTTGATGTTTATTTTTGAGAGAGAGAGAGAGAAACAGAGCACGAGCATGGGAAGGACAGAGACAGGGAGACCCAGAATCCAAAGCAGGCTCCAGGCTCTGAGCTGTCAGTGCAGAGCCCGATGCGGGGCTCAAACTCACAAACTGAGATCATGACCCGAGCCCAAGTCGGATGCTCAGCCAGTTGACCTACCCAGGCGCCCCAAGAAGGACATACTTTCAAGTAAGACAAGCTTTCTATCTGTAGTTTTCAAATAAGTAGAATGAAAGTTAACACTCCTATGTCACTTATCAAAATGAAAGTTACTCTAGTCTTGTGTAGAATATGTAATTTTTTATTTTATTTTATTTTATTTTATTTTATTTTATTTTATTTTATTTTATTTTATTTTATTTTATTTTAATTTTATTTCATGTAATCTCTACACCCAGTGTGGGACTTGAACTTACAACCCTGAGATCAAGAGTCACATGCTCTACTGACTCAGCCAGCCAGGCACCGCTCAATTTCTATTTCTAATGATCTTTGTCACACTTCCCTCTTTCTTTCTTTCTTTTTTTTTTTTTTACAATTTTTAACGTTTATTTATTTGTGAGACAGAGACAGAGACAGAGTATGAGCAAGGGGCCAGGCGGCGGGGAGAGAGAGAGAGAGAGAGAGAGAGAGAGAGAGAGAGAGAGAACTTGGAGCAGGCTCCAGGCTTGGCACTGTCACCACAGAGCCTGACGGCAGGGCTGGAACTCACAAATGGTGAGATTATGACCTGAGCCAAAGTTGGGCCCTTAAACTGACTGAGCCACCCAGGTACCCCCACAGTTTCCTCTTTCAAAAGAAAATAATCTGACCCATTATGTTTCTAATATTGACACCTCCATATTTCTCACAGATTTCTACATTTCCACAAGGTACTGAAGAAAATGTTGAAACTTTCAGAATTTTATATTTTAAACAATGTCACAGCTCATTAACACTGACTAGGAGGCCTTCAAGTGAGTCAATTCTAAAGGAAAATAAACAGAGATGATAGAGACAGAAAAATGCCAGAATGCATTTGAATTTTTGTTTACGACAGATTTATGTCTCAGGAAATGAGGGGAAATATAAGATTGTGGTTTTCCTAATACTAGGTTCTAGAAAGCAGAGTCTCACAGGATGACTGAAGTACCAGACCTGGCATGGTTCCTGCACCTTGGGAATTGGGATATTGGCACACTGTGAGAACAGTGTCCTTAGTCCCCATACTCACTCCCCCTTCCCCAAGATCACATTAACTTTGGGGCACTAGCCCTGATACACCAGACCGGATAAATTCTGAATGATGCAAACCTGATTTCCTATACATACACTGAGAGGCAGTAGAGAGAGAATAAACTTTGGAGTCATTCCTCACCACACACTAACTGTAGGATTTTATGGGAGTGCCTTAATTTCTCACACTTCTGTAAAACAGGAATAATAATGCTTAATGTACACAATGGATGTAAGGAATTATCAGGTAGGAGACAACATCTAACAAAGTGCTTATTTTATGGTAGGTTTCCAACAAATTGCAGGTGCCCTTCTTCAATTGTCAGATAGTCTAGTCTCTGCAATAAGTAGTCTGCCCCAACCAAAAGAGAATGGTTCGACCCTGTTTAAGTTTGGCATACATGCGTTTCTCCTAAGAACCATGTAAAGAAGAAAATGTTTCTGCCTTGTCTCATGTCAAATTTGGTTTATGAACAGAGAATAATAGTTCATCTGGGGCCACCCACCTAGGAGCAAAGTATCAGGTTGTTTCCCATATCAGTGAGCATTCTTGATTTCAAGCAACAGAAACCAACTCTGGCTAATGTAAGTAGAAAAGGAATTTGTTAGAGAGACTTGAGACTGCCCACAGAACTGAAAGGAAAGTGGGAAGTCAGGCATGGGCAATGTCAAGAAGTAAGAGAGCTGGGCAGCAGGAACCAGCATAAAATTGTGCCCCATGACATATACGCCCTCCCCTAGTTGCACCTCCTCCCCTGCTGTCATGGAACAGCACTGCCACAAGGCACTTGGTGCCACCCAGAATTCAAAACTGCCTTCTCTAGATTCTGCTGTTTCATCTCTGATGCTGCTGCCATGAATAATTTCTAATGAGTCTCGAATTTTTGATCCATTCCCTTGAGACTCAGGTTTCCTGGTTGTCAAAATGGCACATATCAGCTATATTCCCTGAGTGCTGTTCACAACAACAAGTTTTGAAATACCAGTCTGAAGGAGATCTTCTTGGATAAGGAGAAAACTGCAGTCATTGCTGAATCCTCTAAAGTGGAAAGTCACCTATTCAAATAATCTGCTCTATCAGATTTCTCCAACTAGAACAAACGCTTCTATTCCCAGGCATGATTCCAAGTCCAGACAAGCTGAGCTTGTGAAATAGCCCCCCTTTCACCTGATTACAGCAGTTCTCAAGTTTGGTTGGGTGGCAGAGAACCTGGATGACAGTCCTGAACAGATAATATGCTTTGGGGTAGACACAACGTCTATTCAGTTCAAAAGGCTTCCTCCAATGTCCAGATAGTGCTTAGAAAGAGCTGAGACTAAATAAATATTTGTTGAATAATATATTATCTTGAAGTGCAATATGACATTTTGCATTGGATACTACCGTATACTGTTGTAAAAGTTAACAAGAACAACTCACGGTAGCTCTTCAAAATGCAATTTTAATTTTACCTATCATTGTCCCTTTAACATTTACTTACTGGAAGAATTTCTTTCCTTTCCATGGATTTCCTTTCCTTTTCCTTGGATAGAATCTTTGCCAGGCTCATTGCCTGCCCTGGTCACTTTTAAGTTGTAGTAAATCACTTTAAATGTGAAGTTGTACAACACGAACTTGGTTCAGAAATGGGAACATCTGGTCCAAGGTATTAACCAGCACTTCAGACTTTATTTAAAAGCAAGACATCCCATCTCACCAAAGCCTATAATAATGCAGCCAAGCAAAGAATACTCACTGGAGAGGAGAAATGAGTGGGTGGAATCTTCAAAGTGCAGTTAGGGAAAGAGCACCACCTACAGTTGTGGCTGACTCAGGATATCCCATATTCTGACTAGAAAAAGGAGGTGTACCTTTTCAGGTGTGGTCCTGGATGAAAGTGTGTGAGTACTCCGTTCATTTTATCATCTCTGCCTTCAGAAGTGATGTACTACTCCCTCTTAATGATGAAGGGTTTTAAGAGTCAGCCACAGCCCAATTAAAAGGCTGGCCAACTGGGGAGTGGCCTAGGACACCAGCCAATAAGGAGTCTTAAACATATTGTTTTTCTTTACTTTGGAAATATGCTGCTAGTTAAGTTAGGTCTTCAATTCCAATTCCTTATTTAACTAGTGTAATAAAAGTTGTCCCTGCTCCTACCAAAGCAGATGATGCCCTCAAGTAGAAATGAACATGCCTTGCTGGCATACATGTGTTGAATATGGTACAAATGGACTATAAAATGAGCAAGAGGAAAACAATTTTCTAAGTTTTTCCACCAGCTTTCTGCTCTCTATTGCAGAAAGATCTTGAACTTCTCATATGATTCCAGGAAGGCTAGTACAGAAACTTCAGAAATACCTACATCTATGGGAATAACAGAGGAAACTTGGTATTGAATTATGTACTTATTCCATCACGTTTCCTGAAAATATATCTTTGTAAATATGAAAGGTTTTCCATAGATCTGTTTACTGTGATCACTGATAATCCTCATAAAAAAGAATGTCTCCAGTTCAAAGAGTAACAGCTAATGATAAGAATCACTACCATATAAATCCAACAAAGAGAAATGGAGAGTATTTTCTCATCCGCTTCCAGGAGTCCAAGTTCCTTGCAAGAACTTATTATGAAGTGCCTTAGGCTATGTGTGGCTGAGATGCTTTGGTTGGTGATCCAGTTGATTAACTCTCTTTTAGCAAGAGTCATTGTGACTCTTATTCCTCACCTTTGCTTCTAAAATGGAATAATGGTAGGAATAAGAATATTGTCTATAAACACATTAAAGATGTACAGATGGTGCAAAGTTAATATAAGTAATTAAAATGATGAACAATCAAAATAATGCCAATTCTTTATTTTCTGGAGGGCTGATACCTGTCAAGTTAAAAACAGCATTTAGACACAAACCAGTCTATAAGCTACCTGCACTACATGTACTGCAATCTAGAAAGTAATCTGGCTGACCCAGCACTGTGCTTCAGTGTGAGCCACCGTGCAGACCTCCTTCAGCGCCCTCCCCTGTTCCTCGGCAGCTGATGGCAAGGAGAATTCCAATTCTGCCCAACTGTCTTTTTGGGGTTGTCATAGGGAAAGGAGGAAAATATAAAGAGAGTCCAATGACAATTCTTAAATCAGACAATAAGTGATGATGTGATCAGGTTACAGTAAAAACATTTTAGGCAGGAAGATACAAAAATGCAGCACTGCTACAAACACAGAGCAATGATGCTCATTCAGACAGCAACACATTTCTGTGTACTCCATTAACACCCACCTCTGCAGGATAGTAAAGAAAATTTAAGACATTATAAGTCTCTGGTTTGTGTAGTTCTTTGACCATGGTGCTCTTCTCTGCCTCCTTTCCTTTCTGCTGTTTTATTAAGCATATATCACATACAGCGCCTCCCAAATTGAGATCTTGGGCAGCACAAGTGCCCTGCTCTTGTTCCTCTCCTCCTCTGTAAGTCTCACTACCTGTGGCTTCAGCATCATTTTATACCAAAGACCCAAAATCGATACCTTTAGGTCCAACCTTCCTCTATGCCTACTAGCCTTTTTCTATTTGAATAATTTACCTCAAACTCAACACATCTAACCCCGGGTTTAACATTTTACCTAAAAGATCCTCTCGTCCCCTCATCTTCCTCACTAGTTCTACCATTCTCCCAGTCAACCAGGCTAAACTTTTGGCTTCTTCAACAAGTCCTCTCCAATCACTTCCAGCCTTTTGGCTAAGATCAGGTGCAACAATGTCCTCTCCACAATCATTATTCTTGATTTAAAAAAAATGCTTTTCTCCTATGTGCTATTTCCATCAACTGCGATTCTAACACCAGAACAAGGCCTTCTGAGCTGATTCCCAGTCAATAAAGTAACCTCCCAGTGCTTCTGGCTCCACCCCTTTTAGCTCCTCTTGCCTGCGATGTTAATTCCTGGTAACACTTAAGTGTATGAGGTCGCGGCCCTTAAGGAAAAACATTCAACAGCTCTCTTGGATATGGCATAATATCGTCTTAGCCCAGAATTTAAGCCTACTACAGTCTGTCCCCAGCTTACTTTTCCATCTTATTCTTTTAAAAGAACCCACACTTGGCTGACTACCTAAGAAGCACCTGGGGCATATTTTTTAAATACACATTTCCAGGCCTCACCCAAGACCTAAAAGCTTCCTAGGTGATATCAACATTTGGAATCCATCACCATACAACACGCACTCCTTAATCTCATATCCATATTTAGGCTTGTATTTTCCCCATGTTCTGCAATAGCCTCCCTTTTGCTCTCTGCCTTTAATGGGTGTCTGTCCTTCAAAGACCAGACTGAGCCTGGCTTGTTCCATCTTCCCCCAATCACCCAAGCCATAAATAACACCTCTCTTGGCTTTTGACTCCCGTAGTACATATTCTATCACATCTTTGGCATTACAACACTACACTAAGTTTTCTTTCTTTGTTTTAAAGCTCTTCTTCATCTTCTCTCTCCCCCTCTCCCTCTTCTTTTTTCCCCCTCTTCCTTCTACTTTCTAATAAACAAAACATATGTTACAATGAGATTTCCTGTGTAACCACTTCGTTTATGTTTTATATGTATCTTTTCCTGGGTCTTCAACTACTGCTTTAGAGTAGGGACTATGTTCTCTCTTTTATATCCCCCATGATATATTGCACAAAGTAGGCACTCAATAAATATTTGTTGGAAATATTTCACAATGAGATAGTTTTGTGAGATACAATTGAGACAGTAGAAAGGAAAGTCTGTAACATGAAAGACACAGACCAAAACGAAGATCAAGGAAGAAACAGACAGTTCTGGGAGAAAAATTAGCTTTAAAACATCATTCACATCCTCAGAGAGACAGGAAAAGATAGTGCATCCAAAAAACAAGAGGAGACAATACAAAGGGATTATTAAAGAAACAAGAAAACTTTTGATATGAAATACACACTAGCAAAAATAAAAAACTTAGTATAATAACTGGAAGATAAATTTGAGGCAAATCTCCCAGAAGTGACCACAACAACATGAAAATAAAGACATGGCATATACATATGAAAGTATAAAATGTACTGGTAAAGGTAAGTATATATAGTAATACATCACCATACTTTAATATGATGGTATATTAATTATTTAACTCTAGTATATAAATTAAGACAGAAGACAGAAGTATTGAAAATAACTACAGCTACTACAATTAATGGAAACAAAATAGAAAAATACATAAATTGAGCAACCAGGGAAGAAAAAGAAATGGCATTCAAATTGTAAAAGAAGTAAAACTATCTCTGTTTGCAGACATGATGTTATGTATAGAAAACTGCAAAGACTCCAACCAAAAAATTGTTAGAACAAATAAATGAATTCAGTAAAGTTGCAGGATACAAAGTCAACATAAAAAATCAGTTGCATTTATGCACTAACAGTGAACTATCTGAAAAAGAAATAAAGAAAACAATCCCATGAACAATAGCATCAAAAACAATAAAATACTTAGAGATAAACTGGATGACGGAGATGAAAGATCTACATGCTGAAAACTATAAGACATTAATGAAAGGAATCAAAGAAAACAAGAATAAAAAGGAAAGCTTTCTCATGTTCATGGATCAGAAGAGCTAGTATTGTTAAAATATCCATATTACCCAAACAATTTATAAATTCAATGTAATCCCTGTCAAAATTCCAATGACATGGCACAAAAACAGACACATAGACCAATGGAATAGAATAGAAACCCCAGAACTAGACCCACAAACGTATGGCCAACTCATCTTTGACAAAGCAGGAAAGAACATCCAATGGAAAAAAGACAGTCTCTTTAACAAATGGTGCTGGGAGAACTGGACAGCAACATGCAGAAGGTTGAAACTAGACCACTTTCTCACACCATTCACAAAAATAAACTCAAAATGGATAAAGGACCTGAATGTGAGACAGGAAACCATCAAAACTCTAGAGGAGAAAGCAGGAAAAGACCTCTCTGACCTCAGCCGTAGCAATCTCTTACTCGACACATCCCCAGAGGCAAGGGAATTAAAAGCAAAAATGAACTAGTGGGACCTTATGAAGATAAAAAGCTTCTGCACAGCAAAGGAAACAATCAACAAAACTAAAAGGCAACCAACAGAATGGGAAAAGGTATTTGCAAATGACATATCAGACAAAGGGCTAGTATCCAAAATCTATAAAGAGCTCACCAAACTCCACACCTGAAAACAAATAACCCAGTGAAGAAATGGGCAGAAAACATGAATAGACACTTCTCTAAAGAAGACATCCAGATGGCCAACAGGCACATGAAAAGATGCTCAACGTCGCTCCTCATCAGGGAAATACAAATCAAAACCACACTCAGATATCACCTCATGCCAGTCAGAGTGGCTAAAATGAACAAATCAGGAGACTACAGATGCTGGAGAGGATGTGGAGAAACGGGAACCCTCTTGCACTGTTGGGGGGAATGCAAATTGGTGCAGCCACTCTGGAAAACAGTGTGGAGGTTCCTCAGATAATTAAAAATTGAACTACCCTATGACCCAGCAATAGCACTGCTAGGAATTTACCCAAGGGATACAGGAGTACTGATGCATAGGGGCACTTGTACCCCAATGTTTATAGCAGCACTCTCAACAATAGCCAAATGATGGAAAGAGCCTAAATGTCCATCAAGTGATGAATGGATAAAGAAATTGTGGTTTATATACACAATGGAGTACTACAGGGCAATGAGAAAGAACGAAATATGGCCCTTTGTAGCAACGTGGATGGAACTGGAGAGTGTGATGCTAAGTGAAATAAGCCATACAGAGAAAGGCAGATACCATATGTTTTCACTCTTAGGTGGATCCTGAGAAACTTAACAGAAACCCATGGGGGAGGGGAAGAAAAAAAAAAGAGGTTAGAGTGGGAGAAAGCCAAAGCATAAGAGACTTTTCAAAACTGAGAACAAACTGAGGGTTGATGGGGGGTGGGAGGGAGGGGAGGGTGGGTGATGGGTATTGAGGAGGGCACCTTTTGGGGTGAGCACTGGGTGTTGTATGGAAACCAATTTGACAATAAATTTCATATATTGAAAAAAAAATTCCAATGACATTTTTCACAGAAATAGAATAAACTATCCCAAAATTCATACAGAACCACAAATGACCCCGAGTGTAAAGCAAACTTTAGAAACAAAAACAAAGCTGGAGGCATCACACTTCCTGACTCCAAACTATACCACAAAGCTACAGTAATCAAAACAGTATAGTACTAGCATAAAAACAGACACCTAGACCAATGGGACAGAAGCAAAAACCCAAAAATAAACCCAGACACATATGATCAACCTAATACTTGACAAGGGAACCAAAAAATACTCCAAGGAGAAATGATAATCTCTTTGATAAACAGTCTTGGAAAAACTGAATATTCACATGCAAAAGAATGACTAGACCTCTATTTTCTACCACTCACAGAAACTAACTGAAATGTAAAATTCCTAGAAGCAAACATAGGGAAAAAAGTCCTTGACCCTGAGGTTGGCTATGGTTTTTTAGATATGACATGAAAAGCACAAGCAACAAAGGTCAAAATAAAGAAGTGGAACTTATTTTTAAAAGCTTCTGCACAGCCAAAGAAAAAATTCAACAAAATGAAAAGGTAACCTAGAGAATGGGAGAAAGTATTTGCAAACAATGTATTTGATAAGGGGTTAACACTGAAAATATATAAGAAATTCATACAACTCATTAGGAAAAAAACGCAAATAATTGGATTAAAAAATTGGCAAAGGACCTAAATAGATGTTTTTCCAAAGAAGATGTACAAATAGCCAACAGGTACATGAAAAGGTAGCATCACTAATCATCAGGAAATGCAAATCAAAACTAGAATGAGCTATCACCTGACACTTACTAACACGGCTATCATCAAAAAGACAAGAGATAATATGTGTGGGCAAGGATGTTGAGAAAAGGAAAACTTTGTGCACTGCTGGTAGAAATGTAAATTGGTATAGACACTCTAGAAAACAGTATGGAAGTTTCTCAAAAAATTAAAAATAGAACTGCCATATGATGCAGCAATTCCATTTCTGGGTATATATCTAAAGGATATCGAATCACTATCTCAAATAGATATCTGCACCCTCATGTTCATAGCAGCATATTTACAGCAGCCAAGATAAGGAAACAAACTAACGGTCCATTGACAGATGAATGGATAACGAAATTGTCACTGTCACAAACACACACACACACACACACACACACACACACACACACACACACTGGAATATTATTCAGCCATGGAAAAGAAAATCCTGCCATTTTATTTTATTTTATTTTATTTTATTTTATTTTATTTTATTTTATTTTATTTATTTATTTTTTAAGTTTATTTATTTTTGACAGAGAGAGAGGCAGAGAATGAGCAGGGGAGAGGCAGAGAGAGATGGAGACACAGACTCAGAAGCAGGCGCCAGGCTCTGAGCTGTCAGCACAGAGCCTGACGCGGGGCTCGAACTCACAAACTGCGAGATCATGACCTGAGCTGAAGTCAGATGCTCAACCAACTGAGCTACCCAGGCGCCCCAAATCCTGCCATTTTAAACCTGAGAGCATACTAAGTGAAATAAGTCAGAGAAAGACAAATATAGTATGATCTCACTTATACGTGGAATCTAAAAAAACCAAATGATAGAAACAGAATGGTGGTTGCCAGAGGTAGGTGGAAGGAAATGAGATGTTGGTCAAAGGGTCCAAACTTTCAATTTTAAGATGAGTAAGTTCTGGAGATCTAATCTACAGCATGGCAACTTATAGTTTATTGTGCACTTGAAAGTTGCTAATAGATCTTAAATGCTGTCACCACAAGAACAACAAAAAAAAGGCAGTTATGTGAGGTAAATGATGTAACTGCCTTCATTATGATAATCATTTCGCTATATATACACATATCAAATAATCACATTACACTTTAAATTTACACAATGTTAATTTCAATTATATCTTGATAAAGCTGGAGAAAAAGACATGGAATATATAGAACATATAATAATATAATATTATATATTATTTTTAAAAATTTTAAGTGGACATTCCTGGATATTATATATGGAACATATAATAATATAATAATATTATACATTATATTATTATATGTTTTATATATTCCATATATAATATCCAGGAATGTCCACTTAAAATTTTTTTTAATGTTTATTTATTTTTGAGAGAGCGAGAGAGCGTGAATGGGAGAGGGGCAGAGAGGGAGACACAGAATCCGAAGGAGGCTCCAGGCTCTGAGCTGTGAGCGCACAGATGGATGTGGGGCTCGAACTTATGAACCATGAGATCATGACTTGAGCCGAAGTCCGACGCTTAACCGACTGAGCCACCCAGGTGCTCCCAGGAATGTTCATTTTATATTTTCTCACTCAGAAAACCACACAGACGACTTCATGTCATGTCCTTTTCAGGATATCACATCTGAGGATAGGCACATGATGACTGGTGATGTAATTTGATCATCCATCAAAGTTTTGCTGGATGTCTCTACTATGTAATCACTTCTTCTCTCTTATAGCTAATATGAAGTCTGTGGAAAGACATTTTAAGACAATGGAAATATTGTACTCATTATAAAAAATTTCCCCTAGGTTTAAAATCCACTGATGATCCTTGCTTTACTGTGATGCCTGAAAAATAATGATCTTCTAAGTCTAACACCCTCTACACACTAACCACTGACACATGGCATTCTACTGTGAGCAAGAGTCTCTTTTCCTTCCCCTCCTCTTCTTTCTCACTCTCTTCCTCTTTTCTTTCTCTTTCTTTCATCATTCATCAATTCTTATTTTTAAAAGCCTTTGTGGGGCGCCTGGGTGGCGCAGTCGGTTAAGCGTCCGACTTCAGCCACGTCACGATCTCGCGGTCCGTGAGTTTGAGCCCCGCGTCAGGCTCTGGGCTGATGGCTCGGAGCCTGGAGCCTGTTTCCGATTCTGTGTCTCCCTCTCTCTCTGCCCCTCCCCCATTCATGCTCTGTCTCTCTCTGTCCCAAAAATAAATAAACGTTGAAAAAAAATTAAAAAAAAAAAGTAAAATCCACTGATGATCCTTGCTTTACTGTGATGGCTGAAAAATAATGATCTTCTAAGTCTAGCAGCCTCTACACACTTACCACTGACACATGGCATTCTACTGTGAGCAAGAGTCTCTTTTCCTTCCCCTCCTCTTCTTTCTCACTCTCTTCCTTTTCTTTCTCTTTCTTTCATCATTCATGAATTCTTATTTTTAAAAGCCTTTGTAATTCATTTCTGTGCCTAAATATTTTGGCATTCAAATTGTTCCAAAATTAGCCAGTGAGAACCCCTTCAAGCCGAACCCTCTATATTTATTACATTTCCCATCAATTTTTTTAGTATTTCTTTACTTTCTAGTAGTAACAAAATGTTCCAGGCCTATCTTACACCTATTCTTCCCCAGTCTGGAATCAGCCACTTTTACAAGAAGACCTAGAGGGAATGATGTTGGAAATGAAGATCTTGGAAAAACACTGTTGAATATGGTGATTATGCAAACTTTCAGGATAACAGTTCTAATAGAGGGTTAGAATGAGAGTCAAATTTCACAAGAGCCAATAACGAGCAAGTGACTTTTCCCAAGTGACTGGCAGAAGCAATAAGAGCTCTTAGTTCTAAAGAGAAAAGTTCACTGGAAGGGGTTCTCCAAGGAGGCTTATGGAGAAGGAATTTAAACTAAGCACACAGAATCAGAAGGAGTTAGATCAGTGCCTCTTAAGGCAGTGTAGACAGACTGCTATTGGGTGTCACTGTGGCCAGCTCCACAGGGTTCATTCCAGGCTTCCCCACTGTCATATTTGCAACTCCCTTCCCCAACAATGAAGCAGGTATATTCTCTATTATCAAGGTATAGTGTTGGATATAAATCCAAAATGTCTGTCCTCTTAATTAAGTTTTTAAGATCTCTTATAGCTGTACTTATTTTTTTGTCCACCTGACAAACAAGGTTTTCAAGTCTATTATAAGTGCATGCCTTCTGCATCTTTTCTTACATCTCCCACCAGTATCTGCAATAGTTACTGCAGCCAGCCCACTAGTGAGTGGTATTCCATGCAGCGTAACTATCTTTACTTAAAGCATTTGTCTCCCATATTTTTAGCTAAAGGAATCATAACTTCACTTGCTTTGCAAGTATACCTTGCCAGACCAAAGGAAGAAGGTCAAAATAAACAAGGTCTGTTTACCTTCTCTGGCTACTCTAATCCCAAATAAATGAATGATAATAATTCACTTCCCTGTGAAATGAGAATTCCCTTCTAATGAAATAGACTATATTAACTAACTGCCCAAATAACTAGCATTTCCTCTTGAAGGTAAAAATTCTCTACATATTTTTGAAAATTATTAACCTAAAGTTAATAACAAAAAGGATAAAATCAAATTAACCTTCCATCCAAACAATAAGACAATCACTTAATTTTCTTGATTCTTTCAACTCCTTGTCCATAGGTACATATTTTCTTGCCATGAAGGCAAACACAATTGAATATTCTCTACTTTTCAATTAAAAACATTTCCCCACTTTGCCACACGGGCTTTATAATCATTTTCAACTATATAATGTTGTAAGAGGTGAATGCCAATATTCTAGACAATTTCCTTAGTAAGTCTTTTCACTGCTACAAACAAAAAAATTGGAAAAAAATTATAACCTCATACCAAATTTCATAGAATAGAGACTAATATATTGGAGCAGAGCTTGATTGTATTAGAAATTAAGAAAGGCTACAAAGTTAATGAGCTACAAGTCCAACTCAAGAAGTTAGAAAAACAATAGAATTAGCTCAAAGAAATGGGAAATGAAGATGAGAACAGAAATTAATAAAATACCATAAATTACATCAAACCAAAATCTAGTTGTTTTGAATCAAGGTATATTATCCCAAAATAATTTTTAAAATGCAAAGAAAACTCTAAGAAACAATATCAGGATTGAAATCAGAAACATAGTTATGGCTATAGTTTACATTATAATATTTTTGTTGTAGAATTATACTATTTTCTCCTCCAAAATAGCCATATATTGCAGGAGGTCATTTCTGATTGATTGATTTTACATTTGTGATTTTATTATTAAATTTTTTTAAATGTTTTTATTTATTTTTGGGAGAGACAGAGTGTGAGCTGGGGAGAGGCAGAGAGAGAGAGGGAGACATAGAATCTGAAGCAGGCTCCAGGCTCTGAGCTGTCAATACAGAGCCTGATGGAGGGCTCAAACCCACAAACCATGAGAGCATGACCTGAGCCAAAGTCAGACGCTTAACCGACTGAGCCATTGAGGTGCCCCTCACATTTGTGATTTTAATAGCATCTTTTTAACGTTAAAGGAGAACAAATATTCTACTATTTATTTTTTAATATTCTACTAATTCTTGTACTAAACCTAAAATAGGTAAACATTTCCATAAAGAATTAACAGTACCAAGCTGGTTGATATTCCCTAGGAACAAAGACATCCATATATGACTATGGAATTTCCTTTTAATATATTAGGATAATGGAAAAAACTTGTATTAGAGTGAAATTTAGCTTACTTCTTAACAGGGATCTAATAATATACTTCTGGATCAATTAATCTCATCCCTTTTCCCCACGTTATCCCAAAGGCTCTATAAAGGCTATAGATACTCTACTGCTGGCTCTAGAGAGTTACACACTGCTCCTCTTGCTAGCATTTTCCAAATAACTTACCCCTGGAGGATTTACCATTTTTGAAATATCTTCCTCCATAAAAAGTAGACTCTGTCTCCATAGCCCTCTAAGTTTTTGCATTTTTGACATAAATAACTCAGAAATGGAATTACATCCCCCATTTACAAGTGCAGAGCAACAAACGATGGTAGACCAGGAGCTAAATCACTCATAAATCAGACCAAAAGATTTTTGTTTTTTTCCCTCTCCCTGTTTTATCTTTTCTTGCATTTTATATATTCTGCCATGGAAATGTCAGTCTCTCAGTACAGAGTTACGAGCACCTGTGCCAAACACACCACTCAGAACTCAGAACTCAGAATGAGAAGATATCTTCATTGGTGTTGTCCTTAACAATGTCAGAATTAGAACTTTCATCCCTCTGTTCTCTCCTAGAGGCATCGGTTTTGTCTCATGAGACTAGGTACAGGTGCTGCTATGTCTGATCCTTTTCTTGAATATTCTCCAATTTTTTCCTTAGGCATTCCAGTTTAGCAAGACTTTCCCTGAGTAATTTGCTATCTGAAACCAGTGGTAAGATTCCCTCATAACCATCCCTTTGCAGACACCCAGGAAGAGAATGATTTTATCCTGATCCACCAGACTTCTTTCATAATAGAATTGACGAAACTGAGAAAACATTGCCTGGATGAGCTATACCATCCTTGCCGGTCCATGTCTCAAAGAAACTCATTGTTAGTGTTAAGTATATGACCAGCTGGAGAACTGAAAGGAAAAGAGTTGTAGCACAAGGTTAAACAACAGAAGAGCAGACTTTTTCAATTCTGCTTATGACAAGTATGAGGATATCAGTTAAACCTTCTGGAAGTAACAGCTGGGGCTAACATTCATAGTGTTCTCATCAGAGTGTTGGCTAGAGATTCATATTATTGGGAAGAAGGGAAGAAGGAAGGAGAGAGGGAGAGAAAGAAGGAGGGAGGAGGAGGGTGGGCAGGAGGGAGTAAGGGAGGAAGGAGAGAGAGTTTTCTGAATCTGTAAGAGTGATGATGAAGGAACCCATAAGTGTATCATACCTACTGAATTGAGTTATTCTAATCTTCAACTTAAAAATATGTACATGTAATTCTTACATAGTATAGTTTGAGTGAAAGTGTTCTTTTTTTTTTTTTTTAATGAAAAGAACAAATGAAAAAACAGTACCTAATTTGCCCAGT
The DNA here is from genome assembly GCF_027475565.1 of Acinonyx jubatus. Taxonomy (NCBI): domain Eukaryota; kingdom Metazoa; phylum Chordata; class Mammalia; order Carnivora; family Felidae; genus Acinonyx; species Acinonyx jubatus. The sequence continues at coordinate 61,620,389 of NC_069387.1, forward strand.
GCCCAAAATGTATGGCAGTACATCCCTCTGGACACTTAAGCAAGAGGGAAGGTACAGTGCTCTAGCCCATCTCCTGACCTGTCAAGCACACTGTCCCAACCCTCTATCAGCCCCCTCTGTTTTGTTCAATGCACCGTAACCTAAATAGCATCCTTAGGTCTGCCTGGTCCTAGGTCCTTGTGCATAACTCCGTTTTCTCCATTATCTGGTTCACCCTCTCTTTGGATCCATTTCCTGTAGAGTTTCAGAACTAATGCCTTTTAGTTTTCTCTATTTCAATTAAAAATTTTTTTAATGTTTATTTATTTTTCAGAGGCGGGGAAGAGGGGCAGAGACAGAGGGAGATGCAGAATCTGAAGCAAGTTCCAGGCTCTGAGCTGTCAGCACAGCTCAAAACCACAAACTGTGAGATCATGACCTGAGCCAAAGTCCGACACTTAACTGACTGAGCCACCCAGGGGCCCCTTTCCCTATATCAAAAATATGACTTATTTCCACTTTATTCTCTTTTAAAGCTCCCATATGGATGAGAAATGTATACTCTCTAGATTTCAATCTTAGATTGAAAAGTATCTCTTGGAGTGAAAGTACTTGGTGCAACCAAAGCCTAACATTTTCTGATGGTTGTTGTATTCCAAATGTTGAGGGACCACATGCAAAAGGCCAGAACAGAGCCAGATAACAGTGAACACTCAATGTTCTGCTGTTATTATTGGTGCTGTTATTAGTACTCAGGCATTGTCTAAAAGTGTCTGTCCCTGATGTATCACTTGTGAGGTAGGTGAAAGAGAGTGGGAAGAAACGAAAAACAGCAGGTTTCGTCGACAGGGATCCGCAGGCTCTGTATGTACCCAAGCACATTTAAAAAGCATTCTTATTATTAACTCTGATGAGGATGAATAACAAAATCCAGAATAGTGAGAACCTGGACTGCTGCATTTCATTACTCTTCTCTACCCGAACATTTGTCTTACAAGTATCTTCTGATATTTATTAAAGTTCATACACATGTGTAGTCAACTGAGAATTTTCAAAACATATTTCTACTGCAGCTTGTTATCAACTTATTTCTTTGAAGAGGTTTCCCTGAATTGAAGGCTCTCGTGTGAGGCCTTGGAATCTCCTTCCCTGGTCACCTTAGGATTCTCTCTTCTGACCCTTCACTCAAAACCCAGGCTGAGTGTGGCAACACTTAGTTTCCCAAGTTTTCCTTTCATTTTTTCTCCCCCCAAATGAGCAACCATTAAAAATATGTGCTGTACCCTTGATTTAATATCTTTATTTTCTGTATCTGAAAGAATTTAAATCTTGCAATTTTCTAGGCAATATTATATTCTAGAATGTTTTTGCAAAGAAAATACAATTTATGACGTGCCACATTGATGTTTCCATTTGTTCATAGAGAATGTTGGCATTGCTTTTTTAATCCAGTATTCAACTGCATCCCAAACTCTAAAAATGCTTTTTGTTACCAAATTTTCTGAGCCGGAGACATCCATGCTCCCCACCTCCCTCACCTCACCCCTTGGCTTCCCTTTCTCTCAGAGTGGCATCTCATCTTGCACCCTTCCCCCTGTCACACCCTCAGCTAATGCTAAGCAGCATCCAGTCTCAGGGAAAGAGTGAGGCACATCAGATGCAGTGTACAAATTTACCATCAGTAAGATCAGGGTTTGAGTCAGATGAAGGTCTGCTCACATGCGCCCATTTTGTTCTCTATTCAATCAAGTCCTGCCAGTCACGAGGCCACAATCACATCATCACTGTTTCCCATGCCCAGCACCATGGATGATCTTTCTGGTCTGGGTATTTTGTTGTGCTGTGTTCTTTAGAGTGGTCCAGTTTCAATAAGCAGAACAATAAGCCTTGTTGGCCAGGAGGCACTGTGTTCATCACAGCTGCAGGACAAGGCTGACATTCTAATCTCTGTCCTGCCATTTAACCTGTTTACATTTTTTGGATATGGGCCCGAGAACACAGAGGCCAGGAGGGACAAAGCCTGAGAATAGCTCACTTGAACCACAGTGGTCCTGCTCAAAGCCCTCCCAAAGTCTCCAACTCATCTGACATGAAAGCCAAAGTCCCTATAGTTACCTTCAGGGCCCTACATACTCTAGCCCCTGCCATTATGATCTGACCCCCGAAATCTCTGACTCAATTTCACTTGCTCCATCTCAGCCATATGGCACTTTGCTGCTACTCAGGGCCTTTGCACTTGCTGTTTGCTTTGTCTGGAATGTTCTTCTTTTAGACTGCCACATGGCTTTTTCCCTTATGACCTTTGGGTCTTTACCCAAATGTACTTTTCACCACGGTCTTCTTTGATGACCGTAATTTATAACTGCATTCACTACCTTCAGCATGTCCTATCCCCCTTTCCTACTCTATGTTTCTTTGCAGCATTCACCTACATATTTCTATATGCCTTTCTGTTTGTATATGCATATGTATTGGTCAATGGATCCTTTTCTATTGAATAAAAGCCCCATAAAGTCAGGATTTCATCACACTATTCTCAGTACCTTCAAAAGTACCTGAAGCGTAGGGTATCTTTCATAAATATTTACTGGATAAATGGATGAGTAAATGAATTATGGTGAACTCTGGCTTTTATTAGATACCAGCATTACAATATGGTCCCCCTACTTTCAGTTCTCCTAGACAGGGAGATTCATCAAGGGTAGCTTTTACTATAGCACGAACAAGCTTGTTTATCAATAAGAGGAAGTATTTTTTACATGAGAAATAGGAAAATAACATTTGAAGTAACACTTTAGCCTTGACACTTAAGTCAGAGGCTGTGAAGAAAAGGAGCCACACAAAGTGCTAGCACATGGTTTCTCAACCTTGACCATACTGATATTAGGGGCTGGGTAGGTCTTTATTGTGGGGACTGCCCTGGGGAATTTAGGATGTTCAGCAGCATCTCTGATCTCTGGTACACCTAGACTCCAGTAGCACTTTCAGGCTGTAACAACCAAAATAGTCTTCAAACATTGCAAATGTTCTCTGAAGGACAAAATCCTCTTAACTGGGAATCGCTGCTTTAACAGGACTTTAGTTCAATAAAACAGATCATAACGGATGTTAAATGATACTTCCCATAAGTACATATGATCCTCTCTATGATCAGTAAAATCACAATACCCAATTTACACAGACATATCCAAAACAAAACAAAACAAGACAAGGGAGTCATCATATTCTGTATCTGGTTAACACATGGCAAAACATAAACTACTAAATTCACTTTTTAGAAATCTCTCCTTTTTGTTTTAAAATAACCCAAAGAAATAATAACCTAGTGTTTTCAATTATTTGAGAGAATAAAGATATAAGGAAAAAACCCAGGAAGACTCATTCCATTTAAAAATGATTTCTTTCTTATATCCTGATGTGCTGGCGTCCACACATGTACATCCAGGACTGTGCTTGATCTTGATTTATTTCCAAGACGGTTTTAGAGCTCTAAATAAGAAATTTAAAAATAAATACCTTCATGTCACAAAACCAGATCCCTATAGGTTTGTGGAAAGCGCTCCCTTCACACACAAGAATTTAAATAATGAAATGCAATAATCATTGTCATGGAACCAGCCACTCCCAGCTCACAAAATGACCCATTTTCTTCCCGTTATTTTCTAACGTCGCATGCACAGTGTAAGTTGCTGATTCCAAAGTGCAAGAAACGGAAATGTGTAATTTCCCTGCAGAGCTAACCTCGTGGATGAAAAGGGGATGAAGATGCCTGCAGGAAATCCTGGCGATTTCTATTACAGGACATCATTTCCCACTGGCTTTGACCTGTATGAGAACTGTGGTTTTCGGCTGTTTTCATTACAAATGAAGTTTGTAATAAAAATTTCTTATTATCCTTGGATCTTCGAGCAGTTGCCAAAGTCCGCTCACTCAGCGCTCAATGCTGTCTTGCCTTTCACAGTGTTACCTAGTCCAAGCGCAAATAAAGATGAAAACGTCCGGGTGCTGCTTCCTCCTTAGGGAGTCTGTTTCACTGACAGAAGTTTTAATTACTAGAAGGTCTTTATTTTCAGCTGAAATTTGCTGCTTAGTATAGAGCAACACACAGTGAGTTTCTCCTGCCATATGAAAGGTCTTCACATGTGTGAAGTGCTTCCTCTTACATTTTTCTTTTTATCTAAAGAACAAATATTGTATTGAATGCAATGTCTATGAGGATTGGCTTTAAGTATTTTTGCTTGATTTACAGTAAAGAAATTCTGCCCAATGATTTTCAGTGTTAATAGCATGATCCTCATAAACTTGTTGACTCAGGTTAGGCAAAGGTTAATAGTTGCTGTCAACTGAAATACAAATTATACATTCAAAGATTATGATTTTATATTAAAATATTCTTTATGATTTAATTATTAAAAATACAACTGAACAGATATACCAGGTTAATGATGTGAACATAGAAAGAAGCAGTCTCTTAAAGAATTTTCAATCCTGTTTGGGAGCTTATATATACTACATGAGGAGATTTTATATATTAGGAGATTATATATATTATATTAGAAGATTATATATTAAATTAGGAGATATTATATATTAAGAGATTCTATATATTATATTTTACTTATGTGATGTAAAATGTGATGTATATCATGTATACAATGTATATCATCTCCGAGACAGGACTGGAAGCTTCTTAAAACTTAAGGAAGTGTCTATATTTATATCACTGTGTCTTACATCTTCTAGCTTGGTATTCAACAGATACAGCAATGAAATAAAATTCATACACAGCTTGCACATTGCTATGACATTTGCAAATAAATATAAATAGTATGGAAACACGATTCTTTTTTTTTTTCTGGTAAAGCAATTAGTTGATGTTTATGTGGAGTATATATACATACACGAAATTAAGTATGTGTTACATATTATAAGTACATAAAGAGTATTAGTTTTGGATATTTCCACATTTGCATCTAAAGACTGATGACATATTATATAAATATAGATATATAGATATATACTATAGAGACCTAATAGTACAAGGCAACATATGAAGGCCTTCAAGTAATCAGTACGGACAGTAAATGACCTGAAAGTATAAGACAAGCAAGGTCACTGGGAGCAGGGATGGTCAGGAAGGCCTTTCTAAGGAATGGAGGACACAGTCTTGGCAGATGAATGGGACTCAGGGATGACAGCAACTTTTCCAAAGACACAAGTGCATGTGGATGTGGAAATGTTCAAAACTACTCAGGTGATAGTTAAGCTGGAGTAGAGGGTTCTGGGATCTTGAAAAATAAAAATGGACACTTATTTAAAAAAATTTTTTTAACGTTTTATTTATTTTTGAGAGAGACAGAGACAGAGTGTGAGCGGGGGAGGGGCAGAGAGAGAGGGAGACACAGAATCTGAAGCAGGCTCCAGGCTCTGAGCTGTCAGCACAGTGCCCAATGTGGGGCTTGAACTCACGAATCGTGAGATCATGACCCGAGCTGAAGTCGGATGCCCAACCGACGGAGCCACCCAGGCGCCCCCAAAACAGGCACTTATTTACAAAATTAAATGAGGTCAATTAATCAGAAGATAAATTCTACAATTGCCGACGATATTAGATTTTACTGTGTAAGTGTGTAAAGACTGAGGAAGCACTAATTTTATCCACGAACATAATTTAATGTCTTGATTTTATTAATTGTTTATATCTTTGAACTTTTGTCACAATGGTTCTGCTCTCTTAGTTGATTTCCTTTTGTGAAAAAAATTTACATATGACTTTAGGGTTGGGTTTTAGCTGAAGTACATTTTCTATATAGTCACATTGAATTAACTCATGCACATAAGAGACTGGAAATTAAGACTATGAGTGCCAACTAGATAAAGAAATTCGTGCTTAAATAATAAAAATTATGCTCTTGTTCCTATGTATTACTTGGTACAATATGTTAAGTAAATGCAGTGGGGTTAGAAACAAAACAGTCATATAATTCCTGACTTTCTTATTGAGAAATAATGTGTACCTGACAAATTCACACATTTCCTATCTATAAATTAGTGACAATGAAATGTCCCGGATCACTGTACAGGGAGGTCATGTGATACAGCTGAAAGAAAACAACATCTGGGGCTGGACATCTTGCACTGACCACATGACCATCTGGGCCCCGCCCCTAACCCCCTCTTGGGTTCCAGGATCGACTCTGCCCCTAGCACTCACTGCCCCGCCCCTTGCAGCACACATCTGATCACATTTCTCTTCTCCTCTGCATTCTCCATCATTCCTTGAATAACAAATAAACTACTTGAGCTGGCTGTACATTTGGATCTCACCTCTTGCTCCTGCTCCCGTATTCTGCTCCTCAAGTAGGCCATATTTTCTCCTTCATAGGGCCCTCAAAAGTACTCTTTCTCTATCTGGAAACTTGTATTCCTGCCTCCCCTCTTTTGAGACCACATCATTCTTCATGTCATGATTGAGTACCATGATAATTTTATGTAGGTCAGGGTGCAGTTATTTGATTCCTATCTCCCCAAATATCTAGCACATAGCAGGCATTCAATAAACACTGGTCGAATTAATTCATGAATTTAATGGTTGGGTAATCTTTAAAATGGAGATACTGATAACAGCAATGACATAGTGTGGTTCACTTGTTTCACAGGGTTTTTACAAGTCTTTTACAGGGAAAACAGAGACAATGTATTAGGAGAAATGTGGCAAACAATAGAGCACACAAATAAGAGAATTCCTCATAATAGGAATAGCTAAAAACAAACTGGAATAATAACCCATAAACTTTCATACCAAATGTGAATCTAAGGAATTCAGTGGGTATCTGAAAAGTGGGCATCCATAAGATACACTATGCCAACGGATGATAGTCAAGACTGCTCCGCCTTGTAAACGTGCAGACTGGAGAGTCAGTCAGGTGCACACCATCTTCTACCTGTGGATCTGAACAACTTGCGTGTCCTCTCTTGTCTCTCTTGTCATGGTGCTCCTCTTGCTGTAGAGTGCTGACAACAGGTAGCATTCGAAGCATCCGGTCTCCTCTGACACGATGTGGGTGGTCATCTTTTCAGCTTCTCTTGTCTGACCCATTACGGCCGAAACCTGAGCCTGCAAAACCACACTGACCTTGGCCTAGGAGACACTTCGTTATCACCTCATCAAATACAGCATCCCTGAATAGAGGTGTGCCAGAAACACTCCTGACAAAAATGCTCAGCATCTGTTTGTGACTCACAGGGGGCTGAATTTCCAGTTTACGGTTCTGTGTATGTGTGTGTGTGTGTGTGTGTGTGTGTGTGCGTGCGTGTGCGTGTGCGAGACTGGCAAGGATGTCCAAGGAAACTCAGAGAAATAATTTGTGCTTTTTAATAACAAATTAACTAAGCATGTCAAATCATGACCCAGAGCCAGAGTACTGAATGATTTCACAAGCTTTAAGGAGAAGAGCACACTTGTAGAAAAAAAACTTCATTGACTGCATATTTAATGAGAAAGAAGTGCATGGAACAGAAAATTGAAATAAAAAAAGGACTTGGGTGTCTATGATTTTGGTGAATGAATCTAATTAAGTGTCACATCAGTATTTATAAAATCGATATACTGCAGATATTTTGGTTCCAGCTTTGAGGCTCATCAAAGCCTCCCCACACTGCTCACATGCTCATCCTCACCTTTGTTTTCTGCACTCTTCTTACCAATGCCAGAGATCCTATGTACTGTAACTTTCTAGCAAATCTGCAAAGCTTCTTCACACTGCCAGCATGGTAACATTGCTCTCCCAAAGAAAGTCTCTCCCTTTTATGTACCTCCTGCAGTGTGCTCAATTTTAAGAACCAATACTTTCTTTTCAAAAAAGTCCATTTCTAAGTGTTGTGAAAGACTGGGGAGGACCATCCTTAGATTGAAACTGCGTTTAACATAATGCTTGAGTTTATATCAAGAGTAAAAATATAAAATAATTATGTCACTATCCTCTGCATTTAAGGATGCTTCCCTCTGCTGAGGCACTAAGATGGAACCAAGGGTCATTCCATCAAAAGTGGTAGACTTGTCTGCTAATGCATAGTTGTTCTTCTAGTACCATTTTAAAAATCAAAAATTATTAGTTTTTCTTAGGGATGTAGAAGATAATGGGCTTATATGAAATATAGAAAAATGGATTCCAAATTGAGCTTCATTAACACCACTGTGTAATCAGCAAGCTGTTCAGTCATTATTAATTAGGACAGTATTTACAGCATTTTATTCCTATTTTTGAGAAAGAGAGTCAATGCTACCTAAATGTTTGACACTTTCTAACACTTAAAAAACTGGTTTCTTCCAACCAGCTAAAAAAATTAATGGGCAATGTGTAGGTTTCTACACAATTTGCAAAGTGAAGAAAAGGATCGTCACCATTTTTGGCTAGGCTGTTCTCTTCCACCGGCCTGTAATCTCTCCTGGTTCACCATGGCCACATGATGCTTTGAGCTGAGCTTAGTGACCCATTGATAATGGGCCACTGCCTTCTGTGCAAACTCTGACAGTGAAGGTTTGGTAATACCAGAGCTTGCTTTCTTTCTTTTTTTTAAAGTTTGTTTGTTTGTTTGTTTAAGACAGATAGAGGGGAGGAGCAGAGAGAGAGGGAGGGAGATAGCAGACTCTGTGCTGTCAGTGCAGAACCCAATGAGGGGCTCAATCCCACGAACCATGAGATCCTGACCTGAGCCAAAACCAAGAGTTGGACGCTCAACTGACTGAGCCACCCAGGTGCCCCAACACCAGAGCTTTCTTAATTATAAAACATAACTCTTCAATCTCTCTTCTTATATGACGCTTCCTTGTTATTAGAGGGTCACACCATTAGTGTCCTCTTGACAGTGCCTAACTTTGGATACTCAGTATGTACTCCAATCATCAAAGAACATAGTAACAAAACAAAACAAAAGCCAAATGCCATATCTCTTTTTATTTGTGGAAGTTTACAAAAACGTGTGCCACCAACATCCTAGCAAATGTGGTATTTTGAAATTTCTAGCAGCTGTTATTTATCCAAATCATTCTTATTTTACATTAAGATACATAACAGAAAAAAAATCATTCTCTAGCAAACGCTAAGTCTGCCTCAATACTAAGCTGGAACATCATAACTGATACATTGTTCTACATAACTGTATATTAGTTGAAGTTTGAAAATGTCTTTTCCAATCAGGTATTTTTGTTTTGCTGGTGTTTACTTCAATAGGATTTTTAACCATATAACACGTCACTTTGCACTTGTCTGGTGATGTAATGGATCAAAAAACTTTCATTTGCACGTATGACCTTAATTTTAAAAATATCACTTCACTGCCTAAAATCCCTCTTGGGATGGAAGCTATATAAAGAAGTAGACAAAATCACCATTTCACAAACCCAGAAGCCAAAGCACAAAGAGGTCAAATGCTCGGACAAAGATGTCAGGGCAAGTGAGGTTCTCATAGAGAAGTAGAATTAAGTCTCTCTGGTTTAGGTAATTTTCTCCAAAGTAGCATTTGAGTGAGATTATATGTAGATAACTGAATTTGAGGTGCATTTTCCCTAGCGGAATGTCTCCTCTCTACATCATAATATTTTTAGGCATGCCACGTTAGAATGCAAGTTTGGCAGGTGACAAGAGACAAATCTATATTCAGATATACAGCAGGTGGTGGGGAGAGGATTTGGGGAACTTCATAAGCAGAAAGACAAAGGGTGTCGTTCATAAGATAAATAGAGCAGTGTGTGGACTGTTCTGGGGGTTTGTCATGGAAGTAGGAGAGTCATTCTCTTGAATTCTCTTCTGCTTTTTGTCAATGCATTAATTTTGTCAATTTTGTTGATTTCCTAATGTGTGTAACTCCTAATTTGTATTATGTTGCTAACAGGTCAGCAAATAGGAATATAAGACAATTTTAAGTGAAAATTAAACAAGCTTCATAGGCGGGTCATATTAAATAAATCCAAAATATAAATTTATATTCTTGAAAACAGGCGAGCTTCAAATTTACCAAGAAATGAATACCACTGTGTACGTTTCAGGTTAGAAAAATAATTAAAATAAAATTTTACTGCAGGGCAGACAGTCTACTGGGCAATGAGAACAGGGCGGTCTTTGCATTAAGCTTGAATTTTTTAAATTATTTATAAGTATTCATTATATGCCAAGAGTGTATGTGGTTCTGCCCGAATCATAAAGAAAATAGAATCCCTTCCCATACAGTGTTGCTTTAAATAAACTGCAGTAAAAGCATTTTATAAGAACACCTGCCATACAAGAACATCCTATCAATTATAAGGTATAGTAAATGGGGTTATATGATGTGTTTAAATAAGGAAAAAAACAACAGCACTGGAGGCTTGTGTCATGCATAGAAAGCTAGTCTCTGCCCTGAGCCTATGTCTAGATTTAAATGAAGTTTCTGCCTCACTGTGGAGGAACATTTCCTCATTGTGGATTTATAAAATCTTGTATAAATGATGTAAAAAGAAGTCTGCTGCTCAATAAATCATTAATACTACTTCTTGCAGCCTGGGGAGTTTTCTTTAGAGATATGATTATAAGAACTGGGCAGATTTTGCTGAGCTGATCTTGGAGAGCTGGAGAAATCACCGTCCCAAGGTACTAGGTCCTGTCGACATTTTGAGCTTACTGCCAAGCTCAGTGAAATTTTATTTCTTGGGCATTATTTGGGTTACTGCCATTTGTTTGATAGATAGACCTGATTAGCATTATCTAATCTCACCAGAACAGGTTCTCCTTAATCTCCTTTGCCAGCATCAAGTAAGAAACCCCAAGACTGTGTAAATCTGAGCTCTCTAGACACTTCTTGGGTCCAGCCTAATTCATTTCTTCATCTTCTTTAAATTACTTCTTAAAAAAAGAACAAAGAAAATGCATGATAGATTTTTAATAATTTTTTTTTAGATTTTTAATAATTAATACTATAATCTCCACTGAGGGCAGGTGGAGGGGGGTAAAATGGGAAAAGAACTAACATTTATTGAACATCTACTGTATGGCAGACATGATGATTCACCCTTTAAATATTTAGATACACTGACGTCAGTATTAACCATGCAAAAATAGCTACAATTCATAGCCATGCTTATTTACTTCAGACTTAGTTAGTCACCCCTAAGTGACTTCTGGTTTCAGCTGGAAGATATTAAGAGGTGGAAAGAATATCACTTCCACTTTTACAATAGGAAAAAGCTGGATATACTGCAATGACTTCTCTTCAACCTATCACATAAATGAGGTCGCAGGGCAAACAACTAACCCAAGAGGCAGATCCTTGCAGGGAGAAATAGGACCTGGGCATTTGCTTACCAAACGCCATATAAACCCATAGGAAGATTAGCCAGAAATGTTAACAAACTGCTGCAGGCAGAGTGCAGGCTACTTGGAAAGTGCGAGGCCTCTGGGATCACAGACATGGGGGTCCATGTGATCTGGGTCCCTACTGGATTTCCCTCTGAGAACCCCATTAGGCTCTATGGTGACCAAATGGCCCGTCTGGGACTGAAGAGGACACCAGGATGTGGGATTTTCAGTTTTATAAGCAGGACAAGGTGGTGACCCGACTAGGATTTTACAGGAGAGGCGGTGGAGAAACACAAGAGGAAGCTTCTGTATACTGCTGCCGGGGCAGGGGAAGGACAGTCACTGCCCACATCTACTCAGACCAGCAAGGATAAGGCGCTGGAGGTGCCGCCACACTGCTCTCTTCCAAGACCCTTTCCCCCTTTCTCCCACGCACTGATCTCAGCATCACGTGTAATATAAACATGTACTTTAAAAAAATCCAGGGACACTTTAGATCCCAAAGACACCCTTATAAACAAACGCAGGGGAAGTATTTTTCCTGAAAGGATTAAAATCAATTTCCTCACGAGGTAAGTTCTTGAAACAGAATATAGCAGTAAACAGGAGTGCAATTGCTATCTTATCTGAATTAATTTACTTCTCTGATATTTTTGCTGCTGTAAAATAGTCAAAGAGAGCACAGTTTTTCATCTAAAATTTCTTCTTCCTCTACTGGGTTACTCAGCTAGGCTTCAACTAGAAATGCAAATTTTGAAGTCAGAGATTTTAACAAGGGAATTCAAATTAGCACATATATCCAGATCATATAATTACATCTCTTACTTCCTTAGCCCCAGGGAGTGGTCTTAAGATTCTGGTTCAGAGGAAAATGTCCTCAGTATTTGTCTTTCTTTTTCTTTCACTCCCGACTGTGAATTTCAAAGAGGAATTAAGATTCTACTTTAAAAAACATGAAGAGAGATCACTGTAGAAGGAAAACACATGACATACAATATATTCAAACCCAATTTATTGTTTTGTTCTCTGTAGAGGCAGTACATTTATCCCCAATAAAAGTATCATCTATATATTTCATGCAGTTCATTTACCAAGTTAGAAGTTCCTGAACTAAGCCTGTCCATTCTCTGTCTCTACAAACATTATGAATTCTGGAGGAAAAATAAAATAAAATATTTATAAGTCACTTTTAGTTTAAAATGAATGTGACAGTAATACTGCCTGTCTACTGATAGTGGTGTGCCGGATCCAGCTGGGCATATATACCTCTTTTAATTTTGTGGTCAGGGACATCACACAGGCAGCTTAAAATTAGCCACAGTGGGAGTACCTACACCATGGAAATTAGCAAATGTTACACCCAGATGTGTTAACATACACACTGCCTAATGGATGATCTCTAATAACATATGCTTCCTGCCTAGAACAGTAAGGGGCAGGCATTTCAGAGTCATGGAGAAGCTATAGAAAGGGAGAGAGACATGGGGTACCTCCACTGGAAAGTTGTCCTAGTGCTGAACCACTTACTTTCTGCAAGTATTTTTCACCGTAGTTAATGATGAGTCACAAATTATCTTCCATAAACCATTTTTCCCCTACAATTTTGTACCTCTGGTAAATTGAAGACTAGAGTGAGTTAATTATGCTCTCCCCCCCAAAAGATATGTCCACACCCAAATCCCTAGAATCTCTGAATATGTCCTTATCTGGAAGAAGGGTCTTTGCAGATGTAATTGGCTAAGGAATTTGGGATAAGATCATCTTGGATTACCTGGGTAAATCAATGACCAGTATCCTTATAAGGTAGAGAAGAAAAAAAGACACAGAGAAGTTCATACTTAGATGGAGGAAGAGAGTGGAGCCATGTGGCCACAAGCCAAGGAAGCCAAGAAATATGTGGAGCTATCAGCAGCTAGAAGAGTCAAGCAAGGATTCCCCCCTAGGGTCTCCAGTGGGGTATGGCCCTGTTAACACTTTATTTCAGACTCTGGCCTCCAGAACTGTGTGAGAATATTTCAGTTGTTCTAAACCACCTGTTTGTAGTAATTTGCTTTGGCAGCCACAGGAGACTAGGACAAAGACCAACGGGAACTAAGATTTATTGTAATTATTTCTCTAAGACACATACTACCCAGACCCACTAATTCAAAGATACAATAGACAGGCATACTCTTTCATCCTCTGCCTTTCCACTGCTACTTTCTATCCTCTGCATTTCCTCTTCAAAACAGCTCTCCCACTCATCTGCCATCAATATGGTCATTTCGTGAGTGACTCACTTTCCATGTCTGCTTCCTAGTTCATCTTTCACAGAAGGCTGAAATGAATCATTCACTCTGGCATTCTCCTCACCCTCATAACTCAGCAAATATTGGTTCTTTTCTAAGCTGGGTTTTCTCAGCAGCAGGCAGGGTGTGATCAATATCAAACTGTGACAATTTAGGCAAGAGAGAAATATCATTTTAAAGAGGAAATGCCAAACATTATCAAATAAAAACTAAAGAAAAAGTGTGACCTGAGCCAGGACTACAGCACTGTCAGGAGACCATGACAAGGGAAAACACAGAAACAACTATCTTTATGTTGCGTACAATTGCAGCTTCCACTTCTCCAGACTCATCTCATGGCATTTTCACAGGTGTTCTATTTCCAGGCACAGTAAACTCTATATATACACCTGGTGCCTTCTGCTGAGAATTACTGTAGATTGACCTGGCCATTCATATAACAGAATGAGTGGTTATGAAATACCTCTCACCTTTGGACTCAGGAATTCTGCTAGGTCTGAAGATGATTACCCCAAATCCATATTTTAGAAGTCATATGCATGAAGATATTCATTGCCACAAAAAATAGAAGGGAATCTAAACGTTCAACAGGGAATTACTAAATAATTTCTAATATATGAATTTGATAACTACTAAGCAGCCAGAAAGATAGTATTTATGAGGGCTCTGTAGTAACATAAAAGACATGTGCAACATTTTATATAATACAATGACAAGTGAACAGAATAGGACATAAATGTGTAAACAACTTCATGTGTGTATAGGCATATATAGAGAAAATAGTTTTACACATGTAGAAAGAGAATATTAGTTTATACTGCACTGTGACTAGTTTTATATTGCACAAATTCAGCAGTTAAAAACATTAATTTATTATCTCATAGTTCTGTAGGTCACAAGTCTGAGGCTCAACTGGGTTTTCTGCTCAGTGTCTCCTGAGGTTAAAGTCAGTATATTGACTGTGTGGGTTCTTGTTTAGAGGATCTGGAGAAGAACTGGCCTACAAGCTTATTAACATTGCTGTCAGAATTCAGTTTCTTGCATTTACAGGACTAATGTGCCCATCTCCTTTCTCTCTGTAGACCATTCACATTCCTTCTCACGTGACTCCATCTTTAAACCAGTAATGGTGCATGGAGTCTTTTTCATGTTTCAACTCTCTGACTTCCCTTTTGGTTTCCTCTTCTGCCTTTTGAAGGTCTCAACTAATTAGATCAGGCTTACCCAGATAATCTCTGTATTTTAAGGGACACTGATTTAGGAATTTAATTAAATCTGCAAAATTCCTTCACAGCAGTCAGACCTAGATTAGTGTTTGACTGAATAACCAAGGGATGAGACTCTTAGCAGGGCCATCCTTAGAATTATATTTGTCTGTTTATCTATCTATCTATCTATCTATCTATCATCTTTGATAGTTAATTTTATGTATCAGTTTGACTGTTAAGGCATGTCTAGATAGCTGGTTAAACATTATTTCTGGGTGTCTGTGAGGATGTTTCTGGAAGAGATTAGCATTTGAAATGGTGGACTGAGTAAAGCAGATGGCTCTCCCAGTGTGGGCAGGTATCATCCAATCCGCTGAGGGCCTGAACAGAACAAAAAGGTGGGGGAAAGTTGGATTTGCTCTCTTCATCCTGACTTGATTGCTTGAGTCAGGATATCCATCTCAATCTGCCTTCAGCTGCATATCTTCAGCTGAAGTTCCCGGTACTTAGGACTTCAGACCTAGACTGAAATTTACACCATTGGCTTTCTGGTCTCAGACCTTCCAGCTATACCATGAACTTCCTTGGGTTTCCAGCTTCCAGAAGGCAGACTGTGGGGCTTCTCAACCTCCATAATAGTGTGAGCCAATGTCTTATAATCTATCTATATATCCTAATGGTTTTGTCTCTCTGGAGAACCTTGAGTAATACTCTCTTTATCTATTTATCTATCTCTCCACAAACGAAGGAGGACTCCCCATGCAAAATTTGATTCAGATAGTAGGACTAAAGATGCCACATATGCATATATTCTATAGGAAAGACACTTAAATAAATACATAAATACATAAATAAATGTATATTATAATTTATTTATTTATTTTTGCTTTTCCTCTTTCCAAATATTCCATTACATTTTTTCTGTTACATGTGTACATGAAAAACGAATCTGATTTTGTTTCATCCCTTCCTAAAATTTTGCCACACCCTAGTGTCTTCATCAGTGGCCTCAGTGGCTGTTCTTCTTGGTCCTCTAGGTGTTTTGTCCTAGATTCCTTAGTTTTCTATTTCTCTACTGCTTCTCTCTTCGTATTTAAGCTCTCCCCAAGTACAAACAAATCTGCTTCCATGATGGATTCTATCCATTCCAACACTCTCTGCCTACCTCCAGGCTTTCAGCCAATCTCAACAGAATGTCTTCAATGGATCCCAAATACTCTACATATTTCCACAAAAATCTTTCCCACATATTGTATCAAAATCCCCCCCTCAAAATATACCTTTGCCTACCAATTTAAATTTAGACTTCAATGTGTGTCTTACTACTCCCTTTATATAATCTTTCTTCAACTCCTACCTTAATTTTAATATTTCCTTATTTTGAATTCTCTCCTTTGGCCAAGTAAGCTTTGCTGGATTCATCAACAGGATCTGTACCCAACTGTCTGTCTTCTTCCTCTCTCATTCAAACCTATCAATTTAATGACACCTTATTCCAGGTCTTCTTGGTACTTATTTCCATGGAATTTCTAAATATGTGAAAAGATATTTGAAGATATGCAGCTGTTATGTAAGATATTGTTATAGCATAGCGTAGTCATTTTAAAAATTATGGTTGGTAGAAAAGGTCCCAGAACCCTTAAAACGAATATTTTTCAAGTTTTTTTAAATTGGAAAGGTGTGTCGTAAAAATAAGATATTAGTGAACATAGTATTAGTCACAGGCAAAATAGTAGAAGGGATTAGGCAAAATAGTAGAAGGGATTATGTGGGGATTTTTGTCACTTAAGACAGGAAATATGATCAGTAGACACAATAAGAGTGTTATCTAATCATACATTTTTTCAGCTTTATTGAGATATGATTGACAGAACTAACCATAGTTTTGATAGATTTCATTAGCTTCCATCAAAGGAATGCTTTCAGCAAGGCACCTGACAAAGAGTCTCATGATATCATTGTAGATGAGACTGAGAACTGAGCTGGGTGATAACCAAGTAGGTAAATTCAAAGCTAGAGGAATAACTACATCCAAGAATTTGAATAAGATAGAGGTCAACTTGAAGAGAGATCCCATAGACATGCCACAAAGTTTAACATCAGCCCACTCTCACTTAACACAGGCATCAATGATTTAAATTTTTGGAGGCGTTCTTACCAAATCTGTCAATTAAGTTAGCTAGAGAAAATTTATTAAGTCATTGAGTAGCAGAAAAAAAATCAAGAAGTTCCAGGAAATTTGAAATTTCAGGCTGATATCAAGAGAAACTAAATACAAATAAATATGTATCCTTTTTCTTGGGCCTATTTCATCATGGGTGAGACATAACAAATGTTTACATTAACAAAAAACAAGAACAAAGGTTTATGTTGACTGCCTCTCCAATCTGAGCCATAAAGTCTTGTGAATGTAAAAAATATATATTATTTCATGCTGGATTATATCAATCCAGTGGCTGGCAAGTAAATAATCACTCTCTACCCTGAACTTATTGAACTTCAGGTAAAAAAGCCATTTCAGATTCCGGGTGCTATATTTTAATGGGGAAAACAGATAGTCTGAAGACTAGCCAAGCAATGTCATCAGAAAGATAACTATATGAGAAACCTGGCAAATAAGGGGAAAATTGGAAAAAGCGAGGTGTTTGGCTTATAAAAGACATGGTTAGAGAAGGAGCATGGTGGACATTGACATACACCTCACAGGTTCTCAGATGGAAACACAGGGCCCACGTGGTGAAAATTATAGCGAGGTTGATTCTAGCTCAATGTAGGGAAAACCTTTCTAACAAGTCAACTGTCCCCCAAATAAAATGTGTCTTCTTGCGGAAGAGCGAGATGCCTCTTCCTGGAAGTTTTCAGGCAGATGTTGAATAATTCCCCTTGGGGTGTGTATTATATATAGGGATTCCTGCATTTTGTAGGATACTGAATTGAGAAAAGGCAGAGAATAACTAATGTATGCTGCTGCTCGTATAGTCCTCTCCACCCCACCCCTCCATAACTGCATATGCACATCTACAATAAGCATGAGCTGTGCATGCAGACAGATGGTGTCACTGAAAAATGACAGGTGGTTTGACAGGGTTTCACAAGTAGTGATGGATTGAGAAAGGTTTGTAGACAATGATTTCATCTGGTGTGGGTGCCTGAATTGTTGGGATGATAAACAAAGTGGTATCATCACAAAAGGAATTTGTTTTCTGCTAAAGAATGTTGAGTCAAGTGGGTTTTTTGTTAACAGATTCTCTGTGCTTAGCATGGATTATGAGCATGCTCTTATTATTATAAAATTCAAAACATGATGAGATCATGAAAGTCAGAGAGAGGTGAATAATTCTGAGTAATGTCCACCAGCTACTCTGCCTCTTTGATGCTAAAATCAATTACCCAAAAAGCTAAAGAAAGAAACTTTCAAACTTTCGATTTATTTCTTAGATCTCATAACATTTCAGCATTGTATTTAATGTGAGAAAGCCTACCAAAGGATGTGACCTTTGTATATAAGACAAGATCATGATCTTACTAATGTTTTGTTTTTCTTTAAAATGGCTCACAACCTCAAATATGTGAAATGCAATAACTTTGCATCAGTGTACCCTTGAGGTTCACTCAGAATAAACCTGTCACATTACTGATTTTAAAATAGAGCATCTGTCATTTCTTAAACATAAGTGAAGACAAATATATATATGTTATATTTTTTAAATTTTGTTAATATTTATTTTTGAGAGAGAGAGAGAGACAGAGCATGATTGGGGTAGGGGCAGAGGGAGAGGGAGACAAAGAATCCGAAGCAGGCTCCAGGCTCTGAGCTGTCAGCACAGAGCCCAACATGGGGCTCAAAGATCAGAACTGTGAGATCATAACCTGAGCTGAGGTTGGACCTGACTGAGCCACCCAGGTGTCCCATATATGTTATCTTGTTAAAACCTCCATCTTTTATAAAAACTGTCAATAGTAAAGATGAATGCAAAGATCAGCAGAAAGACATTAAAGTCAGTTTTGAGGTCACTAAACAACTCAAACATTTAAAAAAGTAACTTTTCATGAATTTGTAGTTGACCAATCTAGAGCCTACATGTAAATATTACAAGCCATGTGTTCAATTAGAACATGAAGTGTTATTAAAATATAAGCTATTTTAGCATATTAACATATTTGCATTTGGGATAATAATACTGATTGCAATAGAGACAAGTTATTCATCATAATAGTGGCTACTAGTTTATTGATATCAAGGGCAATAGTACTAGACACTTTTGAAATTTTGGAACTAGAAGAGAAAACATCACTGAGAATATTTTTTAGCCTTAGATTTAGCAGCTAAGACCCAGAGAGATCCAGCCCCTACCAAAGCCCATGTAGTTGGTTACTTTGGTGTGAGGTCCAGAACCCAAGATTCCCTGTTCATAGTGAAATGCTCTTTTATAACACATGGCAGGGTAAATGAAGCCCAAAGTAAATTAACTCAAGAGAGACTGAAATGGACTTCCTGGTTTATACACCCTTGTAGGAAAAGTAGGTTTACCAAAAAGCTTAGCACTTTAAAGAAATAGTTTTATTTCAGGGGACAAGACTAAAGACCTGAAAATCAACACAAGGCTTAAAGCACAGTTCAAGATACTAATATAGGAAATAAAAACACATGACTGGTTTGCTTATTGATGCGTGTTCAATATGTTTTGCAAAAACACTAAAGGAAGATGGGGAGGTGTGAACATACTCTTGGGAGGAAGTAGAAGTGGAACTGGATCTTGGAGAATAGATGGGGCCTAAAGAGAGAAAACAGGGAAGATGCTATTGAAGGGAGATAAGTAAATATAAATCACATTCACGTGTGTAAAGTACTGTCCCTTCAAATAATGAATATGTTAACATTTGTATTACATGAGAGATACTGTCCCTAAGAATGATTATCATTCAGGGAGAGCAATAACATGTATATTTCCTATCCTGGTTGAGTTCAGAGGGAACAAACAAAGAATTTTAATTCAATGCTTTACTTATTTTTTGCCCTTTCTTTCCACAAAGTAATGGAGATAGCATGTGAAAATATATACAAAAATCATACAAAATGAATCACTGAGGGAAAATAATAAACCCAAGAGGAAGAGGAAGACTGGCCAACAGAGAAGTATAGTATATAAGACCTACAGCTGTTCCTCAGGGGCACAAATCTGACTAGCAAAGAAACTTACCTGTCATTTAAAAACAAATCTGTAATTCAGGAAAGGAATTTTGCCTCTGTTTGTATAAGAAGTCACCTGTTGATGTCCAGGTGATGGCCATAACTCCATCCCTAAACCTATAGTTATGAAGAATAATTTCACATGGCTGTTTTTTGCAATGTCACTTAGTATAGAACAAGAACAGAATGCTGAGGTATAACTTGCTAAAGGCAATTCTATGAGGGGCCTCAAAGCAGTGTGCCCTGCACGCCCCAGATTTCGGATGATCTGAACATCTTGATACAAGAGTAAAATTTCTAATACATACAGGAATGGATGGACTACATATTCTTTAGTTTATACTCATTCGAGCATTGCACAATTTTATTGAGCACCTGTTATGTGCAGTGGCATTCAGAGAGGCAGATGTCAATGAATAATATGGTATTGAGGGAATGCACATACTAGATGAACAGATAAGATAAATGCTTTGTCATGAATGCTATGGAAATATCGAAACCAGGGGGAGGTGACAGAGAACATGATGGGGGGGTGTGGTGGGCACTGCTACACTAGGAAGAGTTCGCATGAAAGACCTTTCTAATGTGAACATATCTGAATAGAGACATGACTGAAATGAGGAAGGAATCTATAGAGAAAGTTAGGAGAAAAGGGCATAGGAAACAGCAAAAACCCTAAAATAACTGTCAGTTTAGACAATAGCAGGAACACCAATAGGTTGGCTTCTTCATAAACATTATTTCTCAGAACTAAGTGTTGGTGAGAATTTGATGGCAGAGAGTTCTGAGGTTGCAGTCTCTGGTGAGAACTTGCAGCAGAAATGTTCCAGTTTGAAGAGCATTTCCCATTCTTCATAACCAGCTAGGTGGAGGGCAAAGTGAGAGTCCTCTTTTGAACATGAAAGAGTGAGGATTAGGTAGACCAAGAGAACACTGATGGACAGAGCCAGTGTCTTCTCAAGGGAGAAGTTCTGTGTCTACTTCAATACATATGCAAATGGGCCAGTGATGCCTGATATATACATAGAGCATGGCTAACATTATTCAAGATGTTAGAACCAAAAAAATCCCTCATGCTTTAAACCACATGCACAGCCATAAACAAATCCTCTAAAATATGTAAAGAATATTCGAGTTTTGCTTCCTGGTGGATCTTCCAGGATTAAATGACCACAAATTACAGCCCTTGGTAATTGATCTGTAGCATAGAACCATTTACTGACTGTAAGTCAATTGAATGTTGAGAGCTTCTATTAAAAATGTTGGATTTGATTTAAAAATTTTTTAACGCTTATTTATTTTTGAGAGAGAGAGAGAGAGAGAGAGGTAAGGAGGCAGAGAGAGGGAGACACAGAATATGAAGCAGGTTCCAGGCTCTGAGCTGTCAGCACAGAGCCAGATGTGGGCTTGAACTCATGAGCTGTGAGATCATGGTCTAAGCTGAAGTCAGATGCTTAACTGACTGAGCCACCCAGGTGCCCCTGGATTTGATTTTAAAGATGTTTTCTCTGGCAAAAAAAAAAAAATCATAACATAGGACCTGTTGTCTATTTTGGATGTTTCTAGGTATTAGCAGAACTATGTCATCATATTACAGGAGACAATTTATATTTTTACTTTTAATAGCAGGTGGCATGTATCCAGGACATTGGAAAACAATACAAAATCATTTAAAATGTAAAAATGAAAAAGGAGAGTAAAAATGAAAGTAAAAATGAAAGTAAAGTAAAAATGAAAGAGGAGAGGTCAACTACATGTGTTTTATGCCATTAAAAATATTTTCTCTAAAAAGGCCATCATCACAACTGCCCTTGATCTTCTAAGAGGTATTAAGATGCAGATTCTGTAAGATTATAAGTAATTGGATCCATCTGACTAGTAACATAACCAATTCCTATGCAAAGCCTGAAAAAAGATTAATAAAAGTAGCAGACAGCAACATGCAAAACAATAAAACTGGATCACTCTTACACTATAAACAAAAATAAATTCAAAATGGATTGAAGACTTAAATTTGAGACCCATAACCATAAAGTTCCTAGAAAAGAACATAGGCGGTATGTTTTCTGATATCCGCTATAGCAATTTCTTTCTAGATAGGTCCCTTAAGGCAAGGCAAACAAAAAAAAATAAACTACTGAGACTACATCAAGATAAAAAGCTTCTGCACAGTGGAAGAAACAACAAAACTAAAAGACAACCTACTCAATGCAAGAAGATATTTATAAATGACATAGCTGATAAAGGGTTAGTATCCAAAATATATAAAGAAGTGATACAACTAACCACCCCCCAAAAAATAATCCAATGAAAAAAGGGCAGAAGACATGAATAGACATTTCTCCAAAGAACACATCCAGATGGCCAAGAGACATATGAAAAGATGCTCATTGCCACTTAACATCAGAGAAATGCAAATCAAAGCTACAATACAATATCATCTCACCTGTCAGATGGCTAACATCACCAATACAAGAAACAACAGGTGTTGGCAATGATGTGGAGAAAAAGTAAACCTCTACACTGTTGGTGGGAATGCAAACTGGTGCACCCACTGTGGAAAACTTTTTCAGTTCCTGAAAAACTTAAAAATAAAACTACTCAGTGAGTAATCAAACTACTGGAATATTATTCAGCTACGAAAAAGGATGAAGTCTTGCCATTTGCAATGAGATGGATGGAACTAGAGGGTATAATGCTAAGTAAAATAAGTCTGGTATGTGTATAGCAGCATTATTTATAATAGTGAAGATATGGAGGCAGCCCAAGTGTCCATCAATAGATGTATGGATAAAGAAGAGGTGATACAATAGAATATCATTCAGCCATAAGAAATGATTAAGTCTTGCCATTCGCAAAGAGATGGATGGAACTAGAGGTTATAACACTAAGTGAAATAAGTCAGTTAGAAAAAAACAAATACCATATATGTATTCCACTCACATGTGGAATTTGAAAAACAAGAAAGGAAAGGGAGAGAAAGAGAGAGAGAGAGAGAGAAACCAAGAAAGAGACTCTTCACTATAGAGAACATATTGGTGGTTACCAGAGGAGAGGGGGACAGGAGACATGGGTGAAATAGGTGATGTAGAGTAAGAAGTGCACTTATCTTGATAAGCACCAGGTGATGTATGGAACCGTTGACTTATTATATCATACACTTGAAGCTAATATAACACTGTATGTTAACTGGAATTAAAATAAAAACTTCTTTAAAAGCTGCAAGCAATCTTTTATTGTTCATGAAATATTTTTCCCAAGGTTAATAAAGAATATATTAATATAATGGATTATTCTGGCCCAGAACCTACCTAACCTGGAGCAGCAAATATGTGTATGTAATATGTGTGTAAGAAATTCTAATCAAAAGAAAATAGTCAGGAGCATCTGGGTGGCTCAGTTGGTTAAGCATCCAACTTCAGCTCAGGTCATGATCTCACAGTTCATGAGCTCAAGCCCCACATCAGGCTCTATGCTGACACCTCAGAACCTGGAGCCTGCTTCAGATTCTGTGTCGCCCTCTCTCTGTCCGTCCCCTGCTCACACACACACACACACTCTCTCTCTCTCTCTCTCTCTCAAAAATAAATAAACATGAAACAATTTTTTTTAAAAGAAAGAAAATAGTCAAAGGGGTGCACGGGTGGCTCAGTCGGCTAAGTATACAACTCTTGATTTGGGCTCAGGTCATGATCTCATGGTTCACAAGTTCGAGCCCACTAACGGTGTGGAGCTGATTGGGGATTCTCTCTCTCTCTCCACCCCACCCCCCGGCCTTCCTCTGCTCACACTCTCTCTCAAAATAAACAAATATTAAAAAAAGAAAATAGTCACAGAGATTATATGTCAATTATGACCTTAAAAATTAAAGCCATTTTATGAAAATTTGTTCAATCTTAATTTATATATTTGACAAGGAATTTTTCAAAATATGGTGTGAAATTAAATGGAAGCAATTACTTGTCAGCCAGTAAAGGAGCAAAACTTGGATACTCATCCAACTCTGAACCATATTTTTTGGAATCAATCCTTCAGTAAGATGATACCAGCTTCTTTTTTCTCCTGGGATCAACAGATTATGAAAGGGAGAAAAAGAACACCTTTTAAAAACACTTTGTCTAAATACTTTGATCAGATTTCAATAGTATCTAATTTCTTTTAACAAAGATCAAGTGACTTACCCTAGATTTTCACTGAAAGTGGATGAAACCAGGCTTTCTCAAGGTGCTAACAGATTCAGTGTCTCTGACTCCTCATCAGAAAGAGGTGTTATGATTTAAGTGAACCTGAGGGTAATTCTCAGTGTCCTCTACCTATGTTCCTGCTGTGCTGCTTGGGAGTTCTGTTCCGTCCTCAACAAGTTGTTCACAAGACCTTCACCTGACCTTCAGCAGAGCATCGTCCGGGGCAATACTGGTGGCCGGGAGCCAGAGTCAGAGAATCCGGAGATTGACTTGACTCTCAGGCACTAATCACAACTGTGGGCTGTGCCCAAGAGCAGCTGAGCCTTCCACCAGACAGGCCTGGCCTTGTATCACAAGTAGGCGATTTAGACACAATTTATGTTGAAGGATATGAAAGATCAGCTACCCTAACACCGTACCTTTATTGGGAAGAGCTGGTTCTGTCTCCCACCACTGGCTCAGAGGAGCCTGGAAGTTACCCAAGGCCTCAAAGTTACTGCTTTCTCGGTGAAGATTCTCTCCTGTTGGTGCCACAGGGAGTCATCGTCCAAGTGTCTGTGTCTTTACAGCATCCATTGCTGTGCTAACTGAACTGAGCAAACACTGCCTGAGCACCTGCTCAGCACCTGTGCTTGGCACTAGGAGGGATGAGGCACTGAGTCCTCTGACCTACGGAGAGCATGTGACCTGTGCTTACCATTCAGTCAGTAAGCATTTGCAGAACAAAGGCTGTGTATGGAGCATGTGCCTACATTTTTACATTAAGTTATTCATTAATTCTATAAGGATCTCATAATGTGTCATTATCATCCAATCATCATCATTATTATACCCATTTTCCCCATGAGACAGTTTGGATTCTGAAAAGTTAAGTGACTCATATGTGGTCACATAACCTGTCCTCTCCAGGTTCAGTGCCTTCCATCACCCCATATCTGCTTAGTCTGCCTGGTTATTCAGGATTCTTGCTCTTTTTCTACAACCTTGCTGCCCCAAGTGTGTTCCATGGATGCCATGTTGGCGTCACCTGGGAGCTTGTTAGACATGCAGAATCTTGGACCTCACCCAGACCTTCTGAATCAGACCTTGTGTTTAACAAGCCCCCCACCCCCACCCCAGACAGTTTGTCTGCAGGCTGAGATCTCAGCAGAACTGCTCCGTGAACCATCAAAGAAGCTCCTGCTACAGAACCCCTCTGGCTCAAGTCTCTGCAGGATGCAGTAGAGGGAAAACTCACTTGACTCCATAAATTGGGGTTTGTGAGTGCCACGGGAGCTTATCACATGGCGATTTCATCTAGGAGGCAGTTTCCTATCACAGGCATTGAAAAATTCTGTTTCCCACACAGACCCTACATTTAATGATTCAGTTTGCAAACATTTATCACTGTGTGTTATTTGCCAGGCCCTGTGTGCAGTGCAGGTCTCAGAGGTTTCCTGTGGGAAGTGGTGGTCCACGTTACTCCCTGCTTAGGGTGATTTGGCCAATTCTTGGTTTTAAAGTTGCATGCTTATAATAAAATGCATCTGCAGCTCTCTACTTGTTGCTACATTATTGATCCATTCATTTAGTCAACAAATATTTGAAGAGTGTGTACAAAGCACTTCAGAAGTCCATTATGTTTACATATACTCAGCTTTTACACTAAACTATCTGATGAAGTAATCCTTCAATGGGCACATATTTTTTTAATGAAATTCTGTTTTTTTTAAAGCACTTAAATTTGTCATGGATTTTATGGCTAATATAGTTCTTCGGTTTAAGGATTTAAAAGTTTTTTACCAATGTTTTCCTTGGAGAGCTATCTCAAGGAGGAGTCAGTTTAAGAAACAAAGGCTGAAAACACCCAGGATTTATTGTCTCCATAATAATATAACTTCTATGCTTTTCAAAATCAGCAGAAAAGAAAAAAGAAACAACACAATTTGATAGTATAGATTTGACAGTGCTTAATTTATTTGATTTTATATCAGGATTGGCCTTTTATATAATGACTCTAGGAGGGTATCTGGCACTAAACACACATGATGAATTTATTTCAGTTCCCCCTTTCACATTCATGTGCCAAATTAACAAGTGTTATTAAGTGTCACCTTCACTAGAAAGTGCTTCTTTACAGGAAGATATACCTCTAAAAATCCCATGAGGGACTGGCCCCTATAAAGAAAAGCATCTCATTACATAATTTAGTATATGTGTTAGTGTTTTCCAGAGGGGGGAAAATAATAAAACGTATAAATATAAAGAGAGAGATTTATTATAAGGATCTGGTTCATGTTATTATGAGGCTTGCAAGTCTAAAATCTAAAGAATGGGCCAGCAGACTAAAGACCCAGGACAGCTGATGTTTTGGTTCAAGTCCCAGGCTGAAGGCTGTGTGCTGGAGAACCATCTCTTGCTTGGGAGAGGTTGATCTTTCTGTTCTATTCAGGCCTTCAAATGATTGGATTAGACCCATCGATATAATGGAATACAATCTGCTTTACTCAGTGTTCACCTATTTAAATGTTAGTCTTAGCCTAAAACACCCTGCAAATTGACACATAAAATTATAGTATAGGAATATTAAAAAATGCAAAGCCTTCTAAGGCACATAGAATATTTCCTCTTAGCTCTGCACTGTAGGATGACTCTACCTTTTCTTGGGGACTTTTGGAGAGTCATTAGACACTGAAGACTCAGGCTAACAAGTCTAGTTCATGCCACTTGGAAAGTTGTTTAAAAACTTTTTAAAAAATAAAGTCACCAAGCCCAAAAAGTTACAAGAGATAATTGGTGATTTTTAAAATCAAAATTATTTACACAATTTACATATAATTCAGTGCAACTAAGTGTACAGTTCAGGGAGTTTTGATAAATGTAAATACCCATGTAACCATCATCTCAATCATTTCCATCATTCCAGAAAGTCTCTACTTATGGACCATTTTCTTTCTGCCAGGTATCATGCTTTGTAATGTATAACATACTTTAATTCATATTAAACATTTTGAAGTAGGCAATATTATTCCCATGCTAAAATTAAATAGGAAATTTGTAAATTTGCATTTGCATTTGCATTAGCATTGGCCCAGTCAACCAGCTACTTACTCAGTGATAATGTTGTAATTTGAACCTGGGTGTGCCAATTCTTCCAATTCCTTAACCACTGCAGGGCACTAACCTCCCAAATACTTCACCACAATTCTCATTTGCAACATTAGATCTAGCCAGTTCCATGGGCACACTCAGCATTCCCCTTCCTCCATTTACTCTTAGGTAGTTGTGCACTCCTCTGTAATCCTTATCATATTACAGTTACCCTTGAACAATGTTGGAGTTAGGGGTGCCAGCCCCCTGTGCGGTTGAAAATCATGTATAACTTTTGATTCCCCCAAAAACTTAACTACTAATAGCCTACTGTTGATTAGAAGCCCTACCAATAACATAAACGGTTGATTAATATATTTTGTGTGTTATATGTATTATTATACATTGTATTCTTACAATAAAGTAAGCTAGGGAAGGGGAAATGGTATTTAGAAAATCATAAGGAAGAGAAAATACATCTACAGTACTATACTGTATTTATTGAAAAAAAAAATCCGGGTAGGGGCCCCTGGGTGGCTCAGTCAGTTAGGCATCTTGATTTCGGCTCAGGTCATGATCCCACAATTTGTGAGTTCAAGCCCCACACGACCTGAACTGAAATAAAGAGTATGAACCTCAACTGACTGAGCCACCGAGATGCCTCAAGTAAATGTCCCTTTTTTAAATATGATAAAGCTGTTGCTGGCCCCAGTATCCCTCTTTCACAGATGTGACCTTTTGGAGGTTTCTGAGAGAAATGTACAGAGTGGAATGTGGGGTTTGCTTACAAAACACTGGGAACCTTTGTTCCTATTTTGATGGACATTTGGATCTGCAGGAGCTGGGGCTTCAGTGTTTCTCACCTAACTCAAAGTGGACAATCTCTTATCATTGCAGCATTTCTCAGTACCATCCAACCTCCAGCCTCCTCATCTCACCAAGTGGAGACAATATATCATCATGGAAAATGAGCCACTGGGGGATCCTGGGAGGATGGCGGGGTAGGAGGACACTGGGCTCACCGCGCGTCCTGCTGATCACTTAGATTCCACCTACACCTGCTTAAATAACCCAGAAAACCACCAGAAGACTAGCAGAACGGAGTCTCCGGAGCCAAGTGCAGACAAGAGGCCCACGGAAGAGGGTAGAAAGGGCGACAAGGCAGTGCACGCTCCACGGACTGGCGGGAGGGAGCCGGGGCAGAGAGGCGGCCCGCTGGCCAAGCAGAGCCCCTGAGTCTGGCTTGCATAAGCAGAGGGGCTGGACGGAGTGTGTTCTGACAGCAAGCGGGACTTGACATCTGGAAGGTTATAAGCTAACAGCTCTGCTTGCAGAATGGGAGGGCTGATGGACAACGGGAGGGAGAGTTGTTGAGCCCTGGACGACAGAGCTCAGCTTGGTGGGGAACAAAGGCACTGGTCAGCGCCATCTCCCTCGCCCATTCCCCAGCCAAAATCCCAAAGGGAACCAGTTCCTGCCAGGGAACTTGCTCACTCCGCGCAAACACCCAAGGCTGTGCTTCTGCGGATCCATCCCTCTGGTGGTGGGTGACTCTCTCCCAGGGCCATAGGGCCCCTCCCAAAGAGGATCACCCAAGGATAAGCAAGCTGAGTCTGCCCCTCCTGCCCCTGTGCACCTTGCCAATCCACCCCAGCTAATACGCCAGATCCCCAGCACCACAAGCCTGGCAGTGTGCAAGTAGCCCAGACGGGCCATGCCACCCCACAGTGAATCCCGCCCCTAGGAGAGGGGAAGAGAAGGTTCACACCAGTCTGACTGTGGCCCCAGTGGTGGGCTGGGGGCAGACATCAGGTCTGACTGCAGCCCCGCCCACCAACGCAAGTTATTCGAGACAGCACAGGGGAAGTGCCCCGCAGTTCCGCACCACTCCAAGGACTATCCAAAATGACAAAACGGAAGAATTCCCCTCAAAAAAACGTCCAGGAAATAACAACAGCTAACGAACTGATCAAAAACGATTTAACAACATAACAGAAAGTGAATGTAGAATAATAGTCATAAAATTAATCACTGGGCTTGAAAACAGTGTAAAGGACAGCAGAGAATCTACTGCTACAGAGATCAAGGGACTAAGGAACAGCCAGGAGGAGCTAAAAAATGCTATCAATGAGCTGCAAAATAAAATGGAGACAACCACAGCTTGGATTGAAGAGGCAGAGGAGAGAAGAGGTGAACTAGAAGATAAAATTATGGAAAAAGAAGAAGCTGAGAAAAAGAGAGATAAAAAAATCGAGGAGTATGAGGGGAAAATTAGAGAATTAAGTGATGCACTAAAGAGAAACAATATACACATAATTGGTATTCCAGAGGAGGAAGAGAGAGGGAAAGGTGCTGAAGGTGTACTTGAAGAAATAATAGCTGAGAACTTCCCAGATCTGGGGAAGGAAAAAGGCATTGAAATCCAAGAGGCACAGAGAACTCCCTTCAGACGACACTTGAATCGATCTTCTGCACGACATATCATAGTGAAACTGGCAAAATACAAGGATAAAGAGAAAATTCGGAAAGCAGCTAGAGATAAACGTGCTCTAACATATAAAGGGAGACCTATAAGACTTGTGACCGATCTCTCTACTGAAATTTGGCAGGCCAGAAAGGAATGGCAGGAGATCTTTAATGTGATGAACAGAAAAAATATGCAGCCGAGAATCCTTTATCGAGCAAGTCTGTCATTTAGAATAGAAGGAGAGATAAAGGTCTTCTCAAACAAACAAAAACTGAAGAATTCGTCACCACTAAACCAGCCCTACAAGAGATCCTAAGGGGGATCCTATGAGACAAAGTACCAGAGACATCGCTAAAAGCATGAAACCTACGGACATCACAATGACTCTAAACCCATATCTTTCTATAATAACACTGAATGTAAATGGACTAAATGCGCCAACCAAAAGACATAGGGTATCAGAATGGATAAAAAAACAAGACCCATCTATTTGCTGTCTACAAGAGACTCATTTTAGACCTGAGGACACCTTTAGATTGAGAGTGAGGGGATGGAGAACTATTTATCACGCCACTGGAAGTCAAAAGAAAGCTGGAGTAGCCATACTTATATCAGACAAACTAGACTTTAAATTAAAGGCTGCAACAAGAGATGAAGAAGGGTATTATATAATAATCACAGGGTCTATCCATCAGGAAGAGCTAACAATTATAAATGTCTATGCGCCGAATACAGGAGCCCCCAAATATATAAAACAATTACTCACAAACATAAGCAACCTTATTGACAAGAATGTGGTAATTGCAGGGGACTTTAACACTCCACTTACAGAAATGGATAGATCATCTAGACACACGGTCAATAAAGACACAAGGGCGCTGAATGATACATTGGATCAGATGGACTTGACAGATATATTTAGAACTCTGCATCCCAAAGCAACAGAATATACTTTCTTCTCGAGTGCACATGGAACATTCTCCAAGATAGATCACATACTGGGTCACAAAACAGCCCTTCATAAGTATACAAGAATTGAAATCATACCATGCATACTTTCAGACCACAATGCTATGAAGCTTGAAATCAACCACAGGAAAAAGTCTGGAAAACCTCCAAAAGCATGGAGGTTAAAGAACACCCTACTAAAAAATGAGTGGGTCAACCAGGCAATTAGAGAAGAAATTTAAAAATATATGGAAACAAACAAAAATGAAAATACAACAATCCAAATGCTTTGGGATGCAGCGAAGGCAGTCCTGAGAGGAAAATACATTGCAATCCAGGCCTATCTCAAGAAACAAGAAAAATCCCAAATACAAAATCTAACAGCACACCTAAAGGTGTGCTGAACACCAAAGACAGCCTAAACCCAGCAGAAGAAGAGAAATAATAAAGATCAGAGCAGAAATAAACAATGTAGAATCTAAAAAAACTGTAGAGCAGATCAACGAAACCAAGAGTTGGTTTTTAGAAAAAATAAACAAAATTGATAAACCTCTAGCCAGACTTCTCAAAAAGAAAAGGGAGATGACCCAAATGATAAAATCATGAATGAAAATGGAATTATTACAACCAATCCCTCAGAGATACAAACAATTATCAGGGAATACTATGAAAAATTACATGCCAACAAACTGGACAACCTGGAAGAAATGGACAAATTCCTAAACACCCACACGCTTCCAAAACTCAATCAGGAGGAAACAGAAAGCCTGAACAGACCCATAACCAGCGAAGAAATTGAATCAGTCATCAAAAATCTCCCAACAAGTAAGAGTCCAGGACCAGATGGCTTCCCAGGGGAGTTCTACCAGACGTTTAAAGCAGAGATAATACCTATCCTTCTCAAGCTATTCCAAAAAATAGAAAGGGAAGGAAAACTTCCAGACTCATTCTATGAAGCCAGTATTACTTTGATTCCTAAACCAGACAGAAACCCAGCAAAAAAAGAACTGCAGGCCAATATCCCTGATGAATATGGATGCAAAAATTCTCAATAAGATACTAGCAAATCGAATTCAACGGCATATAAAAAGAATTATTCACCATGATCAAGTGGGATTCATTCCTGGGATGCAGGGCTGGTTCAACATTCGTAAATCAATCAACGTGATACATCACATTAATAAAAGAAAAGACAAGAACCATATGATCCTGTCAATCGATGCAGAAAAGGCATTTGACAAAATTCAGCAACCTTTCTTAATAAAAACCCTCCAGAAAGTCGGGATAGAAGGAACATACTTAAAGATCATAAAAGCCATTTATGAAAAGCCCACAGTTAACATCATCCTCAACAGGGAAAAACTAAGAGCTTTTTCCCTGAGATCAGGAACACGACAGGGACGTCCACTCTCACTGCTGTTTTTTAACATAGTGTTGGAAGTGCTAGCATCAGCAATCAGACAACAAAAGGAAATCAAAGGCATCAAAATTGGCAAAGATGAACTTAAGCTTTCACTTTTGGCAGATGACATATTATACATGGAAAATCCGATAGACTCCACTAAAAGTCTGCTAGAACTGATACATGAATTTAGCAAAGTTGCAGGATACAAAATCAATGTACAGAAATCAGTTGCATTCTTATACACTAATAATGAAGCAACAGAAAGACAAAGAAACTGATCCCATTCACAATTGCACCAAGAAGCATAAAATACCTAGGAATAAATCTAACCAAAGATATAAAAGATCTGTATGCTGAAAACTATAGAAAGCTTATGAAGGAAATTGAAGAAGATATAAAGAAATGGAAAAACATTCCGTGCTCATGGATTGGAAGAATAAATATTGTCAAAATGTCAATACTACCCAAAGCTATCTACACATTCAATGCAACCCCAATCAAAATCGTACCAGCATTCTTCTTGAAACTAGAACAAGCAATCCTAAAATTCATATGGAACCACAAAAGGCTCCGAATAGCCAAAGTAATTTTGAAGAAGACCAAAGCAGGAGGCATCACAATGCCAGACTTTAGCCTCTACTACAAAGCTGTAATCATCAAGACAGCATGGTATTGGCACAAAAACAGACACATAGACCAAAGAAATAGAATAGAAACCCCAGAACTAGACCCACAAACGTATGGCCAACTAATCTTTGACAAAGCAGGAAAGAACATCCAATGGAAAAAAGACAGTCTCTTTAACAAATGGTGCTGGGAGAACTGGACAGCAACATGCAGAAGAATGAAACTAGACCACTTTCTTACACCATTCACAAAAATAAACTCAAAATGGATAAAGGACCTGAATGTGAGACAGGAAACCATCAAAACTCTAGAGGAGAAAGCAGGAAAAGACCTCTCTGACCTCAGCCATAGCAATCTCTTACTCGACACATCCCCAAAGGCAAGGGAATTAGAAGCAAAAATGAACTACTGGGACCTTATGAAGATAAAAAGCTTCTGCACAGCAAAGGAAACAACCAACAAAACTAAAAGGCAACCAATGGAATGGGAGAAGATATTTGCAAATGACATATCGGACAAAGGGCTAGTATCCAAAATCTATAAAGAGCTCACCAAACTCCACACCCAAAAAACAAATAATCTGGTGAAGAAATGGGCAGAAAACATGAATAGACACTTCTCTAAAGAAGACATCCAGATGGCCAACAGGCACATGAAAAGATGCTCAACATCGCTCCTCATCAGGTAAATACAAATTAAAACCACACTCAGATATCACCTCACGCCAGTCAGAGTGGCCAAAATGAACAAATCAGGAGACTATAGATGCTGGAGAGGATGTGGAGAAACGGGAACCCTCTTGCACTGTTGGTGGGAATGCAAACTGGTGCAGCCACTCTGGAAAACAGTATGGAGGTTCCTCAAAAAATTAAAAATAGACCTACCCTATGACCCAGCAGTAGCACTGCTAGGAATTTACCCAAGGGATACAGGAGTACTGATGCATAGGGGCACTTGTACCCCAATGTTTATAGCAGCACTTTCAACAATAGCCAAATTATGGAAAGAGCCTAAATGTCCATCAACTGATGAATGGATAAAGAAATTGTGGTTTATATACACAACGGAGTACTACGTGGCAATGAGAAAGAATGAAACATGGCCCTTTGTAGCAACATGGATGGAACTGGAGAGTGTTATGCTAAGTGAAATAAGCCATACAGAGAAGGACAGATACCATATGTTTTCACTCTTAGGTGGATCCTGAGAAACTTAACAGAAACCCATGGGGGAGGGGAAGGAAAAAAAAAAAAGGAGGTTAGAGTGGGAGAGAGCCAAAGCATAAGAGACTCTTAAAGACTGAGAACAAACTGAGGGTTGATAGGGGGTGGGAGGGAGGGGAGGGTGGGTGAGGGGTATCGAGGAGGGCACCTTTTGGGATGAACACACGGGTGTTGTATGGAAACCAATTTGACAATAAACTTCATACACTGAAAAAAAAAAAAGAAAAGAAAATGAGCCACCTATTGTGACCTTAGCTCAAATAGTCTGAGGGAAGTCTTCTCTTTTTATTTGTTAGCTGTTACCATTGATACATTTAATCTGATAGCAAGCATCAAGGGATAAGGAAAATTCACATGCTAGTATTTCTCAAAATGTAGCCTACACACCACTTCTATCAGCATCACTACGGTGTTTATTTTGAAAGCTGATCCCTGGGTCCCTGCCCGAGACCCACTATGTTACTGAAGGGCCTAGGGCTATGCATTGTAACAAATACACTAATACTTACGGCACTGAAATTTGATCACTGCTGATCTAGAGGAAAAGCCGAGGATTTTGATCCTTACTTATTTACACCATTTGATAAGGAAGTGCAGGTTTCTAGAGGGAAATAATACTGCTTTATCCTAGAGCAATTTTTACTTTGCTCATCTCATTTAACTAGTGTCTTCATCTGTCCAGGCTGCTATCACAAATGCCACAGTCTGGGTGACTTAGAAACAGAAATGTATTTCTCCCAGTTCTGAAGTTGGAAGTCTGAAGTCAGGGAGCCAGCATGGTTTGGTGAAGGACTTTGTCGGGGCAGCAGACGTCTCACATGGTGGAAGGGGTAGGGGAGCTCTCTTGGGTCTCTTTTATAAGAGCATTAGTCTGATTCATGAGGTGTCTGCCTAATTAAATGACCTAATCACTTCCCAAAGACCCCCATATACTACACACCATCATATTGGACATTAGGATTTCAATATATGAATGGTGTGGGAGGGACACAAACATTCAGACCACAGCGACCAAAATTTATTGGTTCTATCCAGTACCAACTGCACAACTCTTAACAGAGGTTCTGAGAGCCACTATATCACATGATTTTCAAAGAAGAATGAAAGCATTCTTTTCTCTGGCTTCAGACTAAAGTGGATCCTTGGCTAATTGTATAGAATATGTACTGAAGTGTCATCTACTTGTACAGCTGTTTCAACCATTTTTATTTATTTGTTCAACACATATGACTTAGGGATTTTAGGCTCCATTGATATAATATAGAAAAACAACTTCATTACATATGACGCTTGCCTAGTGAACTCAGAAGAAATTTTATTTTACTAATTCTTTTACTTTCTGAATATACCTGTCAACCTGGTTCAGATAATTAACATGATATTCCTTTATAGATAAGGCCTAAGTTAATACATGGCTTCTGGCTTCCCTAAATATTTATTGCATAGTCAAAATACATGCATTAGGAAGTTTTAATATTGTCTGATGCCACCTCAGGGGTGATCTGTGTTGTTAGAGAAAATAGGTAAATAGTATTAAGAAACTGCATAACAATTACCTGATATTTCTCATATGTCTTCTTAGTATCCCCTCTTGGTTTTATGTTTAAGTAACTCTTGAAAAAATTAACTGACTAGGAAGCTTGTTTGTCTCTCTAAAATGAAAGTTTCAAAAGACTCCTGGTTTTTTTATTTGCTTTCTTTTAAATCATGTGTGTGAGTGTGTGTGTGTGTGTGTGTGTGTGTGTGTGTGTGTGTGTGTGTTGAAAACATTCAAGCTCTACTCTCTTAGAAAATTTCAAGTATATGCTACAGTTTTGTCAGCTATAGTCACCATGCTGTACGTGAGCTTCTCAAAACTTATTCATATTGTGATTGAAAGTTTCTACCTCTTGACCAGTGTCTCCACAGTCCCCCCACACCCAGCCTCTGTTAACCACCATTTTACTGTTTCTATGAGCTGACTTTTTAGATTCCACATATAAGTGAGATCATACAGTATTTGTATTTCTCTGTCTGACTTATTTCACTTAGCTTAATGCCCTCAAGATTCATTCATGTTGTCTCAAATGGCAGAATTTCCTTCTTTTTATGGCTGAATAATATTGCATTGTACATGTTAATGAACACTTGCGTTGTTTCCATGTGTTGGCTATATAAATGACACTGCAATGAACATGGGGGTGCAGATTTCTCTCCAAGATAGTGAGTTCATTTCCTTTGGGTATATACCCAGAAGTGGAATTGTTGGATCATATGGTATTTCTATTTTTAATTTTTTGAGAAACCTCCACACTGTTTTCCATGGTGGCGGTACCAGTTTTCACTTCTACCAACAGTGCACAAAGGTTTCCTTTTCTCCACATCCTTACCAGCACTTGTTATGTCTTATCTTTTTGATAATAGTCATTCTAACAGATGTGAGGTGATATCTCATTATGATTTTGATTTGCATTTCCCTGATGATTACTGATGTTGAGCACTTTTTTGTGTACCTGTTGGCAGACTATAGGTCTTTTTTGGAAACATGATTATTCAGATCCTTTGCCAATTGTTTTTGTGCTGTTGAATCATACAAGTTCTTTATATTTTTTGGATATTAACCACTTATCAGATATATACAACTTGCAAATATTTTCTCCTGCTCTGTGGGTTGCCTTTTAATTTTGTTGATTGTTTTGTTTTGTTTTTCTTGTTCGTTTGTTCATGCTGTGTTGAAGCCTTTTAGTTTGATATAGTCCTGCTTATTGATTTTTTTATTTGTTGCTTGTGATTTTGGTGTTATATCCAAACAATTATTGCTAAGACCAATGTCAAGGAGTTTTTCTCTACGTTTTCTTCTAGGACTTTTGCAGTTTCAGTTCTTATGTTTAAGTCCTTAATCTGTTTTGAGTTAATTTTTCTGGGTGGTGTAAGATAGGGGTCTGGTTTCACTCTTTTGTATGTGGATAACCAATACCATTTATTGAAGAGATTATCCTTTCCCTATTGAGTAGTCTGGGCTTCCTTGCCAAATATTTCTTGGCCATATATGAATGGGTTTATTTATGGACTGTTGATTCTGCTCCATTGGTTGATGTGTCTGTTTTTACACCTGTACTACATTGTTCTGACTACTCTAGCTTTGTAAGATTTTGAAATCAGGAAGCGTGATGCCTCCAACTTTGTTCTTCTTCAAGACTGCCGTGGCTATTCAGGATCTTTTGTGATTCCAAACACATTTTAGGACTGTTTTTCATTTCTGTGGAAAATGCCATTGAAATTTTGATAGTGATTGTATTGAATCTATGGATGGCTTTGGCTAATGTGGACATTTTTAACAACACTATCTCTTTTGATACATGAACATGTGATATTTTTTCATTTACTTGTGTTTTCTTCTATTTATTTCATCAGTTTTTTAGAGTTTTTCATATACAGATCTTTTATCTCCTTACATGTATGCCTAAGTATTTTTATTGTTTGATGCTATTTTATATGATTGTTTATTTTTACTTTTTTGCAGATAGTTTGTTGTTAGTGTATAGATATGCATCTAATTTTTGCATATTGATTTTGCATACTGCAGCATTGCTGAATTTGTTTATTAGTTCTAACAGTTTTTTGGTGGAGTCTTTAGATTTTCTACATATAAGGTCATATAATACATAAACAGAGACAATTTTACTTCTTCCTTTCTGATATGAATGCCTTTTATTTCTTTTTGCTAGCCTAGTTAGCTACTGTGGCTAGGACTTCCAGTACTATGTTGAATAGGAGTGGTGAGAGCAGGCATCCTTGTCTTGTTCCTGATCTTAGAGGAAAAGCTTTCAACTTCTCACCATTTCATATAATATTTGCTGTGGACTTTTCATATATGGCCTTTACTATGTTGAAGTATGTTCCTTCTATAACCAATTTGTTGACAGTTTTTATCATGAATGGGTGTTGAATTTTGTCAAATTCTTTTTTTGCATCTGTTGAGAGGATCAAATGATTTTCCTTTCATTTATTAATGTGGCATATCATGTTTATTCATTTGCATGTTGAATCATGCTTTCATCCCAGGCATGGATCCTACTTGATCATGGGTAGGATCCTTTTAATGTGCTATTGAATTTTGTTTGCTAGTATTTTGTTCAGAATTTTTGCATCTATTTTCATCAGAGATATTGGCCTGTAGCTTTCTTTTCTTTTATAGTGCCATTATCTGGCTTTGGTATCAGAGTAATGGTACAGCCTCATAAAATGAGTTTGGGAGTGTTCCTTCTTCTTCAAACATTGGGGGAATTTGAGAAGCATTGGCATTAATTATTCTTTAAAAGTTTGGTAGAATTCACCCAAAGAGCCATTAGTTTAGGGCTTTTATTTTGGGGGGAAGGTTTTTTATTATTGCTTGAATCTCTTCAATTGTTATTGGACTGTTAATATTTTTATTTCTTCATAATTTGGACTTGCTATGTATGTTGTAGGTTGTATGATTCTAGGAACTTTTTCATTTCTTCTATGTTATCTAGTTTTTTGGCATGTAATTGTTAATAGTAGCTTCTTTTGTATTTCTGTGGTATCAATTATGTCCCCTCTTTCATTGACAATTTTGTTTTAGTCCTTCCTCTTTTTTTCTTGGTTAGTTTAGCTAAGCTAAGGGTGTTAATTTTGTTTATCTTTTAAAAAACAACCTGTTAATTTCATTGATTTTTTCTATTGTGTTTCAAGTATATTTAATTTATTTCTGCTCTAATCTCTATTATTTCCTTCCTTCTAACTTTTGGCTTAGTTTTTTCTTCTTTTTCTAATTCCTTCAGGTGTCAAGTTGGGTTGTTTATTTGAAATCTTTCTTCTTAATGTGGAAATTTATCACTATAAACTTCCTTCTTACAACTGCTTTTGGCAGATTCTGTCTAGTCCCCAGGTGGACGGGACTGACTCTAATACCTTGTTCAGTAGGGTTGCGCTGGGACAAGAGTCCACTTCAGGGTCTACAGTTAGGTCCTCAGACAGTGGACCTGATAGCAGGTGTGCATAGATGTGACTCCCACCAGGTCCCTGGAAGACTCCTGCTGGGTCACTGGGTAGGTCCCTGGGTGGAAAGGACTAGCCCTGGACCATGGCTGAGAGGTGCTAGAACTGAGCCCTACTGCTATTTCAAGGTCCACAGGCAAGATTATGTCTGCAGATCTTGCCCAGGAGACATGAATGAGCGTGTCTCCCACCAAGTCCCTGGGTAGGTTGGGCTGCCCCATTACCATGACTGGAGCCAAGTATATGGTTGTTTCAGAATCTCCTGAGGTACACACAGGAGTGTCTCCTGACAGGTCCCTGTGCCAGCAGGATTATTTGTGGACTGCGGGTGGGAGGGGTTGAAGCTAACTATAAGGCCCTTTCATTTAAAAAATGTTTTTCTAAAGTTTACTTATTTTTTAGAGAAAGAGAGATACAGAGCATGAGCAGGGAAGGGGCAGAAAGCAAGGGAGACATAAAACTCGGAGCAGGCTACAGGCTCTGAGCTGTCAGCATAGAGCCTGACACAGGCTCAAACCCATGAACCGTGAGATCATGACTTAAGCTGAACTCGGATGCTGATGCTCAACTGACTGAGCCACCCAAGTGCCCCTCTAAGGCCCTTTCAGAATCTCTGGATGTATAAATGGGAGTGTTTCCTGCTGGGTCCCTGGACTCACAAAAATGCTTGCAGACTGTAGCTAGGAGGGGGCTGGAGCCGAGTGTGGGCTCTTTCAGAATTTATGGGGGAGCAGACAGACATGTCTATGTTTGTGTCCCTGTACTGGCAGGCCTGCTTACAGACTGCAGCTGAGAGGGGCCTGGAGCCATGTGTAGGCCCAGAACTTCTACCTGGTTCTTGTGCCAACAGGTCAATCCATAGACTATGACTAGGTGGGGACTAGTCACAGATCTCTGGGGGTACCTGGGAATGTTTCCTGCTGAGTTCCTGTGCCAGCATGGCTACTAATGGACTGTGGCTGAAAGGGTCTGAAGCCCAGTTATTGGACCCTTTTAGACTCTACCGTCAGGCCAAGTTTGGCGGACTTACCTCAAGGATCTCTCAGATCATAACCAAGAAGATCTAGAGCTGATTCATAGGACACTTCAGGGTCTACAGCCAGGACAGAGGTCTGTATGCTTACTACTTAGGTGGATATGACTCCTTCTGGGTCCTTTGGTATATGATGCTGGTGACAGGATCAAGCCACACAGGGCTGTGGCTGAGTCCTCTGGGATAAAGAGCTATTTCTATTTCTGTGGTCCCAGCCACAGATTGGGCCACCTCCACAAAAGCTTCCACCAAGGCAATTTTGCCCATGCATGGCTGCCAAATTATTATTGCCAAAGAGGAATACAACAGGGGACCTCTTATTCAGCCATCTTGCTGACCTTTTATTCTTTTTTTAAAAACAGGTTTATTGAGATAAAATTCACATACCATACAATTCAAAGTGTATAATTCAGTGGTTATCAGTGTATTAATAGCATTGTGCAAATACCACCCCAAACAATTTTAGAATATTTTCATCTCCCTCCCCATAACTCCACATCTCTTAGACATCACACCCTAATTCTCCATCCCTCACAGCTCTTGGCAGCCACTAATCTACTTTGTGTCTATGGATTTGCCTATTCTAGGCACTTCCTATAAATAAAAATTACCAATATCTTGTCCTTTGTGACTGGCTTCTTTCACTTAGCATCAGTTTTCAGGGTTCATCCATGTTTAGATCATGTATATCAAGAGTCTATTTCTTTTTATTGCTGAATCATATACCATTGTATGGATATACCACATACTGGTTATCCATACATTAGTTGATGGATATTTGGGTTGTTTCCACCTTTTGGCTATTATGGATGCTGCTTTTATGGCCATTTGTGGACAAGTTTCTATATGAACACCTGGGGTAATAAGTAAGCATTCTCATTCTCATTATAGGCAATTCAAGTTTAGAAAGAAATCTGATTACGAGTAAAAACTCAAATGGAAACACATTTTAGATGAATAAGAAGAGTTCTCACTTTAAAGAAACCCTTAGGTGATTCCCTTTGTAACATTTCCTCAAGTTGAATTTTGGTAGATTTTTGTTTCCCAATTACTGCCAAGTGTTTAGTTTGGCTGGAGGGCTGGGTTTACAGGGTACAGGAAAATGGTGAAAAAAAACAGCCATAGAAAGTAACTGTATTACTGCAAACCCTGAGTGCTAAGCCTTTTTTTAATTTTACAGAGAGAGAGAACAAGTGGATAGAGGCGCAGAGAGAGTGAGAGTCAGAGAGAGAGAGAGAGAGAGAGAGATAATATCTTAACCAGGCTCCACACTCAGTGCAGAGCCTGACTCAGGGCTTGATTCCATGACCCTCGGATCATGACCTGAGCCAAAATCAAGAGTCGAATGCCCAACTGACTGAGCCACCCAGGCGCCTCAACTAAGGCTTTTTATGTATACAGACAATATATAATCATGGATTAATTATCTCTGATGCCTGTAAATTCAGAGTGGGTTAAAGAAGTGTAGCCACCAGATACAGAGGTTGAAGAAAAATACCACAGAAGCAAAGAAAGAGAACTTTCAAAAGAAGGGAATTAAACAGTGTCAAATTCTTCATTCTAGAAAAATCAAGCATGCTAAGGGCTGAGAGAAGGTCTTGGGAATTCACAGCTGATGTTCAAGAGATCAGCTTGCTTGCACTGAATGGGTGGGAAGAAGTAGAAGTAACAGCAAGAGCCCCTCTTTATGTTAAGGTGGCAATCTAAGAGTGCTTAATTCTAAAGAAAGCCAGTCGTAAATAATATAAATCAAGAATAACAATATGAAAGCTATTCTTTATGAATCTCTCATATTGGCACTATGCTATACAGAATCTTGGCTGATTTCCTTCTAGGTTCATGGAAGAACCTAAGTGTTTGCTGAAGAAGTCAGAGTATTCACATGGCATTCAGAGAATTCTTTCACCCTGAAAAGATTCATAGTAAATTGTCATGTAATTGCAAAGATCCAAATAAAATGTGTTCCAGCGCTACAGCACTGTTACTACAGGAATGGAATGTTCTGATATTCCCTCATTTTTAGACCTTCCAGACTGGTCAAAACCTCAGTCCAGGATCTGCCAGAGCCAAGGTCACATGAGATCTCTGAGCCTTGGCTTCCTCATCTGTAAAATGGGGATGCAGATGATAAAAATAGATACAGCTAAAGTTGCCATAAAACTTAAGTAAGGTAAAGGACATGAAATAATTCAGTAAAGTGAAAAGCATTATACAGATGTTAACTATTATAATTATTCTAAACTGCTGAACCATATTATCAACAATTCTGTTTATGAAACACCCACCCACACACACACACACACACACACACACACATACACACACACCTGAGAGTGTAAACCAGGGTGACAATCCAACCAAGTACTGTCATTCATTAGTTGTATGATCTTTTTTTTTCAAGCTTTTATTTAAATTCTAGTTAGTTAACATACACAGTAAAATTGGTTTTAGATGTAGAATTTAGTGATTCATCACTTACATATAACACCCAGTGCTCATCACAAGTGCTTTCCTTAACACCCATCACCCATTTAGTTCATCCCCTACCCACCTCCTTCTATCAACCCTCAGTTAGTACTCTATAGTTAATATTCTGTTATGGTTTGCTTCCCTCTCTCTTTTTTTCCCCCATCGTCTATGTTCATCTGTTTTGTTTCTTAAATTCCACATAAGAGTGAAATCATATGGTATTTGTCTTTCTTTGACTGACTTATTTTGCTTAGTTAGCATAATATACTCTAGCTCCATTCACAACATTGCAAATGGCAAGATTTCATTCTTTTTGATGACTAATATTCCTGAGTAATAAACACCTTCTTTATCCATTCATCAGCTGATGGATATTTGGGCTCTTTCCATAGTTTGGCTATTGTCAATAGTGCTGCTATAAACATTGGGGTGCCTGTACTCCTTCAAATCTGTATTTTTGTATCCTTTGGGTAATAACCTAGTAGTGCAATTGCTGGGTTGTAGGGTAGTTCTACATTTAACTTTTTTTTGAGAGAGAGAGAGAGAGTATGTGTGGAAGAGGCAGAGAGACAAGGAGAGAGAGACAATCCCAAGCAGGTTCTGCACTGTCAGCACAGAACCTGATGCAGGGCTCAGTGTCATGAACCATGAGATCACGACCTGAGCCGAAATCAAGAGTCAGACATTTAACTGACTGAGTCACCGAGGTACCCCATCTACTTTTAACTTTTTAAGAAAACTTCACACTGTTTTCCAGACTGGCTGCACTAGTTTGCATTCCCACCAACAGTGTAAAAGGGTTCCCCTTCCTCCATATCCTCGCCACCATCTGTTGTTCCCTGTGTTGTTAATTTTAGCCATTCTGACAGGTGTGAGGTGGTATCTCATCGTAGTTTTGATTTGTATTTCTCTGATGGTGAGTGACGTTGAGCATCTTTTCATGTATGTCTTCTTTGGAGAAATGTCTGATCATGCCGTCTGCCCATTTTAAATTGGATTATTTGTTTTTTGGGTGTTGAGTTTAATAAGGTTTTCATAGATTTTGGATACTAACCCTTTATCACATATATCATTTGCAAATATCTTCTGGTGTGATCTTCTACAAGTCACTTCATATCTCAGGACCTTGGTTTCTCTTCATCCTGGCCTATTTTGCACACTTAATATGAGTTCTCATGAAATAATGACAAGAACACACTTTGAAAATTGCAAAGTACTACATAAATGTAAGCCATGGTCATTATCTGGGATTGTCAGCAAGAGTTGACTTTACTGCAGTAGACTTAGAGAAAAGAACTTCTAAGTCGGTGTTTCTTGAACCCTTTTACTGTAAAAAGGAACCATTTTCATCCCTCAAAATATTTTTTTTTCTAAATTGAACTGATATATATTAATTCAAGAAAACAGTTACTGGCAATTTATGTGAATCGAAAAGGAAAGATTATAGCATCGATCTCTTCCTTAGGTCTTGGCAAAATGAAATTTAAAAGAATTTCTGCCATCCTTCTTGTGTGGAACCACATTCAGCACAATGTTATAACATAATTGCAGTGTATCTTTCATAAGAACAAAATGTAGCCAGGCCGTTAAAGCTGGCTTTCTTGAAAAGAATTAGCCAAGAAAAAAATAATACACATCTACATGATACTTGAAATGATTTTATTTCATTGTATTACACTATCCAGGGACCCAAAAAAGTATAAAAAGGAGTTTTTCCAGGTCTTCTGTTATTTGGGCTTTAGGTAGAACATATTGAGAAGCGATAACTTCAAAAAATGAGTCTTTAGAACTACACATGAAGAAATAAGTGGCCATAAAATGGAAACACAGTAGGATAAATAATAAGCTTCATATAGTCCTGTATTCTAAATAAATACTATAATAACTATACTCATTCTTCTTTCATCTTTGGATTTCCTTTCATTTTCATACAGAACTTCTTGGTACTAAAATGATAGTTCTGACTCACTGCGTACTCTTTCAATTATCCTCAATGTTTATCT
The DNA here is from genome assembly GCF_027475565.1 of Acinonyx jubatus. Taxonomy (NCBI): domain Eukaryota; kingdom Metazoa; phylum Chordata; class Mammalia; order Carnivora; family Felidae; genus Acinonyx; species Acinonyx jubatus. Next base: position 61,664,814 of record NC_069387.1, read on the forward strand.
TTCTCTGTTTCTATCAAATAGTACCTGGTTTTCAAATGAAGCTTTAATTTTTTTTTACTGATTTATACTTTTTAAACCTTATTTAGTAGTACAATAATAGCAGTTATTTTTTGCGTTGTGTGTCCCCTTTATTTTGTATTCCATCATGAGATCTAAGGCCATTTTTGAAGATACAAATTACTTCACACCCCTGATGGATGTTATCACCATACACTATATTAAAATCATTCCATAACTGACAAACACCAATGCTTTTGTTTAATGGGACTAAAGAAAAAGATGAGTGTGTGCATGTGTGCACGTGCACGCACACACACACACACACACACACACAAGCACAAGTCTCCCTATTAATATGATCCTAAGATTCAGGGGGTGAACAGGCAGATGCATTATACTTTCAGTTACCAAGGCAAATGAATCAGTTTTGTTATGGAAAGGCTGGAGGAACACAAGCAACCCATTAACTTTACGGGCCATCTGGAGAGAGCCCTTGACAAAGCATTAATGGAAGACAAAACTAAAGGTGTCATGTCAATCATTGTACGTGTATACTCAGCTGGCAACCATGACTTTACAAAAAGGAATGAGAAAAGATTATGTCTGCTTAGAATAACCAGAATTTATAGAATAATTACTCATTGTGATGGGACAAAAATATTTACGAACAAAAAGTAAGTCTTATTGCCTCATCAAAATTAGTTTATACTATTTCAAATTTTAAGAGAAAACACTTGAAAATATTTTTATTCCTAAAGTTTTAAACTAAAAATATAGAGAAAGGTTTTAATTTTTTATCCTTGTAGATAAAGCAGGACATTCCAATAGCATGATGTATGAAGGCTGAATTTCTGATGAGTTGTTTTCATTCATTTAAAAGCATCATCAATTATCTAGTAAATACATGCTAAAGATGTACAAACATGAATAAGTGTATTATTTGTCCTCTAGAAGTTTATAAATACAGAAGCTATTTCATTATTTGTGTGTGACTTCTCAGCTTCTCAAAAGACATATACAAAATATTTCACTGCTTGCTTTTCTTTGAGTCCGTTTTTTAAAAAGTGTTTCTAATTTTTGTTATTATTGTTTTCATTCTGACTAGTTTGGAAGTAAAAACACTATCATTGACGCTACCATCACAACACATCACCCCCATGTCGAAGGTTTATATCAATAAAAACACAAGATTCACCCAGTTCTAATTCAGTCTTCAATGGCTTAATTACATTATCACCTCATAACATAGATGTAAGCAAAAACCAAATACTATTCATGGGAACCAAGGTCACCACTACTAATCCCAGCTCAAGGTGTTTCTTATTTGTAGCATAAACTGGGCATGATAACTGAATTATAATCCTGAATGTTTCTCCCCAAATTACATGTTTTGGAATGTTTGTCTTAAGAAATGCTTATCTCCTAAAAACCAACCCTTGGGCAATTGTGTCCGTATTTCTTGTTTTTAAAGTTTCACAGGGTTCTTAGCATATTAAAGGCTCCTGCAATAATCATTTACCTTTGCCTAAGCCTTTGCTTCCTGAATTTATTTGACCAGGCAACTCCCCGTTCCCACCTTGCCCGTTTAAGAACAGTCATGGATATCTCTCAGAACTAATACTTTCAGGAAGAGACTTTGAGAAATGTTATTGTTGACTGACACAGGAAAGAATTAATTCAGATGGAGATTACATCCTCCTAAAGCTTGAAAAGTCTAACTACTCTGCCTTAGGAAGACACCAATGCAGGGTACCTAAAACAGTGTTTAAGTTACAATGCTTCTTGATATTCTGCTTCCTTAAAGATATTTCCAAGATTTCAAGTGGCCCAGTTATGCTGGGGATCTAACTGGAGAACCCTCAGATAGTACATTTTTTCCCCTGCTATACCCATGGTTGTTCAAGGCACTTGCATGGTGGAGACATAACGTGAAAGATTGAAAATGTTAAGCCATTTGTTTGTACAAAAAGCTCTAAATGAGGCAGAGTTTATTTGTTCTTTCAACCCCAAATATTCCACTATCAAAATCAAACACTGGTAAATTGTCCCTCAGTAAGAAAACCATTGACAGAGAATATTAAAATAAATAACCACCCAATAATGCATGATTTGGAGCTACTCAGGAAAAGCTACAAGCATTAAATAAATTTTAGCTCACGGGGATAAGATTACTTCCAAGTTTTTGCATTAGGAAATCCTCCTTACCTCAGTCAGGTGCTGAGTTTCTGTCCCCCACCCCGTCCCAGGGCTGCTGGCCACCTGCTCCTACATGTTCTCTGTTCGCTCTCTGTTCTCTGTTCACACAAGGTGGTGGAAATTCCTTGGGTAAAGAATCTACATCATGGAGAAAGGAAACTGTACAAAATTTCTGCCAAAATAGTTCTTTCTCTTGATTTTTTTTTCTGTTTTATTTCATTTCCCTCTTCTTCTGCCACTAGACTCTGTCTGGCATGATATATATTTTTAGCATTGAAATCCTGGCAAATACTGTGAAAAGTATTAAGCGATGCAAAAGTATATGGAAACAAAACAAAAACAAAACAGAAGCCAGGCCAACATTTCCAATATCCAGAAGCAGATGCAAAGGAGGACTGGATGTCTGCACCAATTAAGGAAACAAGAGACTTAGCTTACTAACTTCTTTGACTCAAAACTATAAAGCAGCCAAATCAGCACCCCTACATGACTCAGCTGTTTTTGCTACATTTACAGTAGACATATTTGGCATGTAATAGATTCCCTCTATCTCTGTCACCAAAGGTACTGGAAATAAGCCTATGGGACTGGCCTTTAATGTAGTAAAGCCAAGATAATGCCCAACTAATAAAAACAGGATCAGTGCTTGTCAGGTCTCTGGACAATTAAATGCCAAGCTTGCTCCCCTGTCCTGCCCTATCAAAACGATCAATTTAATATGGGGCAGAAGTAGATTCTATTGAAAGGCTAAGGAAGACAAGTTGCATTAGTTTAAAAGGCCCACACAAGAGCTTAGGCAGCTGTGATGAGTGACATATAAGAGCTAGCTGGACAAAGAAAACCATGAGCCTCAGAATGACCCACTGCTTCTTTCTGGATATCTTTAATTGGCAAGAACAGTTCAAGGACCTTCTAATCTCCCCAGTGAGGGGATAGCAAATCCCAAGTGCCATCTCTGGAGGCAGCTAGTGGATACCAGAGCTACAACTGCAGCATAAAAATACCCTTCTGCTAACCTACTCAGGCCTTGCCCTAGCAACTCTCCTAGGCAGCTGTGTCTAAAAATTGCCTTGCTGCTTCTTAGAAGTGGTTATAAGAGCACATCATAGCCAGAAGTATAATTTAAAATTTTGTTCTATCTATCTATCTATCTATCTATCTATCTATCTATCATCTATCTATCTGTCTATCTATCATCTCCCTATGTATATATCAAGCTAAGCTCTCTGGTCACTAACAGATTTAAGGAATGTCCAGGCAACCTGGTGAGGCAATTCCCAAGCTGGTTGTTTCCTTGATGACATGTAGTAATAAAAAACCTACCTGGGATCTTTTCCTCTCTTCATCACAGAAGTAATTTCTTAAAAGCCTGATCCATTCCCTAGGAGAGAGAAACAAATATAAACTCTCTGAGCAGAGAAGGCCTTTCCTATATTCTGTGCTCAGACACTGTCTGCAGCTGCAGAATCATGAAGTTTATGGGGAGACTTCAAGCTGGCCACAATCAAAGGAGGAACTTTGCTTTAACAAATAGCCCAAACCATCATAGAATGGAATCACTAGTACTTATGGCAATTTAATGATTCTACTATCAACCATAGCCCTCCATATGGAGAATATGCAGATACTTTTTGTTCCTGGTAACACTAAACTTCTGAAAGCAAATATCCTTTCTTACCAGGTATCTGGTTAGGTGAAAATTCCTTTGGAGTTCACCTAATCATGTACAATCATTGCATTAGTTATGAAACAAAGCTAAATTTCATTAAAAGGATTCTTCAACAATCAGGTGATGAAAAGTATCATACTTTATTCTGATTTTCTAAATCAAATACTCTCTTAAAACATATACATACATTTTTTTATTTATCACAGACTCATGCAGAAACAATACACACTTTGTGTGTTTCCCCTTTAGATGTGTTTAAACTAGATTGGGGTTTGAGGTCCCCAGAAGAGTCAAGTAGGATTATTTTCCTTTGGAAAGATGAATAATTCAAGAGATGTCTATCTGAATAAATTTAAGTGCATCTTGATTTTGACTTTTACAGGTGTGTCATACAAAAATCCTGTCGGTAATTATTCCCTACGCCATCTGAAAAACAGAGTTGCACTGATATAACTCAACAAAAGCTTCACTGAACTGGAGCAGAATGGTGTTTTTCAAGCCCGTTTCAAAGTCCGGCATGAATAGCCACTGGATTTTTGTTCTCACAGTCTTGTTCAACATTTGCATTGTTTGTGAAGGACTCTCTTACTATTGCTTTTTCATCTTTTTCTGACTTGGATTTTAAAAATTTATCATAAGGTACTATGTTTGATATTTTAAGTAGTTCTGAGGTGGAAGAGCTTATTTTCTTTTAAAAGACTAACTACAGAAATATAGTTTAATGTGCTGAAGGAAAAAGAAAGAAATCAGTTGCCATGGAAATAATCTTTAATCCACTGAGAATTTTAATCCTTTTAATTAAAACATTAGAAAACTTAAATGCTATTTAAGTTTTAAAACACAACTATTTGATCATTTAAGGGGATCTTAGTATCTAACAGCATTTCCTTAAACACAACTAGTCAAATTGGTGAGGATATTGTTATTTCCTTCCATCCAGCCAGTGCATCCGTGACAGTGACATTTGAATAAGACGTAGTTTTTGGGAGGGAGAATTTGCCTAAGGGAAAAAGCTAAACCATAACAAAAAGAGGTCCAAATGATCTATGTTAGTAAAGCTGATACTTGATACTTGTGTTACTGTCATTAGATCATGTAATCTTCACAATTCTTTAAGGTGAAATTACTGTTGTCTCTACTTTACAACTGAGAAAACCACAGCTGGAAGAAATTAAGTAAAGAATGTATTATAAAAAATATAAATAATTATTACTTCAATTATATTATTAAGAACTGCTCTTAAAGGAAATGAAAGGAGTCCAAGTGTCTCCTGTCAATCTGTGAGTTTTCAAAAAAAGAATTCAGTTAATTTTCAGGGAAAACAGCTCACTAATGAAATGTTTAAATAGCTACTAGTTAAATCTGTTGGGATAGTTACTTCATTTTGTTTCATTGGCCAATCTAGTCAGCTTTTAAGGGCCACAATAGAAGTCAAACAAACTCAATTTTCAGGATCCTGGGCTACAGAGATTTCTTTTTTTAAATAAAAATTTGTTTCCTATTACACAAAATCAACATGACATTCCTGAAAGTTATGGCATTATGGAAAGCTGATTTAGAAAAGAGGATATTCAGAAAATGTATGAAACTTAGCTTCCTAAGTTTTATAGAAAAATATAAAATAAAACAAAGTAAAATATAAATATAAAAATATAAAATAGTAGAGCATTCAGCTCTACTATCTTGACTTCAGCGAAAGGTCCAAAGGCTGAAGTCTGGAAAATGGGCCTGTAGTCCAGATAATAAACAAAGATTATTCATTGATGAAATTCATAGGATTAAATGTTAATTTTACATTTGATTTCAGTCATTTCCTTTAGATTTTTTTAACATTCTTCAAAATTCAATGATTTGGGCCAGCTTTTTATTGTCTTAGTCATTTTCTTACTGTCACATGTGAATGCATGCATCATTATTTCTTGTCTGATTGCCATTCTCAAACATTCATTTACTTGAAGTTAACTATGCTTAAGATATATATTTTCTATTTCATGTTTTAAAAAATCAAGAGAAAAATATGACTTGAAATTCATAAATGTAACTTTCACAGAACTAAAAAATACCCAAAGAAACTTTATCTCACTCAAGTTAGCTTGTGTCATTAGTTAAGTGCCTAGATCTTTCCTTATTCCTGGGAAGCATTTGGTCTGTAACCTTAACCTGTACTTAATTCCTGTTATAACATTTGAATTATCATATCAATAAACTGCCACTGACAAATATAGCTAACTCTACTGGTCTGTTTCCTTCAATATTTGGAATTGCTGTGAACAATTCAGACAGTCGCTGTGGGCGCTAATTGTACTGCTTCTGATCCATAATGGACAGACCTGAAAAAACTGTAAGGTGATTTAGGAAAATGTGGACATTTTCAAATGAGTGTTCTACTACATAACAAAAGGAGTGCGGATGACTTCTAGGAATGACCTCAGAGGACACTACCCTGTTTATTTTCCAAGTGAATTTACAGTAAGACCACCGCTGTCTATTTCCTCAGGAAATGAACCTTGGTAAATAACTGAATTGGCTGATAGCCGAGGAGTTAATCCTTTAAGTACCAGTAAGCAGGGATTTTATTGAATGAAACTCTTTCTAAATTGCACTATTATACTCTCTGCTGTTTGTTTGTTTATTTATTTATTTATTTATTTGTAATTGATGTAGAGTTGGCACATAATGTTACATTAGTTTCAGGTGTCCAACACGGTGTTTGGACAATTCTATAAATTATGGTGCACTCACAACTGTAGCTATTATCTGTCACCATACAAGGCTACTACAATACCATTGACTATATTCCCTAACTAGAAACCTGTACCTCTCACTCCTCTTCACCCATACTGCCCATCTGCCACCTCCCTTCTCTGCTCTTTTAATTTTTTTTTTAACATTTATTTTTGAGAGACAGAGACAGAGCACGAGCAGAGGATGGGCAGAGAGAGAGAGGGAGACACACAATCCGAAGCAGGCTCCAGGCTCTGAGCTGTCAGCACAGAGCCCGACGTGGGGCTGGAACTCACAAACTGTGAGATGGTGACCTGAGTTGAAGTCAGACGCTTAACTGACTGTGCCACCCAGGCGCCCCTCTCTGCCCTTTTAAAACCCTTCTTGGTGGCTTGGAATGAGAATACTGAGCCTCAGTTTTTGTGACAGAATGATGGGAAACCACTTTGGAAAAATGGAAAGACAAGTGAATTTGGATTCAGCAGCCCTGACTTTTCTGATTATGATACTTTATAACCACACGATTTTACACTTATGTCTTTGTTTTAGTTTCTCTCTCTGAAAATTAAGGCCAATAACATCTCCTTGAGCTGCTGTGTGAACAAATAAAATTTGGGGGCACTTGGGTGGCTCAGTCAATTGGGCCTCTGACTTCGGCTCAGGTCATGATCTCCCAGTCTGTGGGTTCAAACCCTGCATCGGGCTCTCTGCTGTCATCACTAAGACTGCTTTGGATCTTCTGTCCCCCACCCCTCTTAAAAACAAATAAACATTAAAAAAACTTAAAAACATAAATAAAATGATTTGTGTAAAACCAGCCACTAGTACACATTTACAATATGTTGTTATATTTAAGTATTTAAATGTGGTTGTCTCCATTCCGAACTTCCCCCCAGGGGGAAGGACCCTTAGCTCTGTCACTTGGAGATGCATCACAGCCCGTGCAACCACAGGGCCTCTGTGCAGTGACGCTGGCTCCACAGCCAGGATGAGCCCAGACCACGCTGAAGACCCGGCTCTGCTTCTCTCCTATCCTTCTTTCATCTTCCCCCAAACCATTCTCGACACACCTGTCAACAGCCTTCGACTTGTTCCCATCAGTCAAGATATCATCCATTATTTCTCCACCACTAACCCAGTGACACTCGAGACAACCTTCCCTTACACTGAGCGCTTTTAGGTGTGAAAGATGAGTGATCATCTCTATTTCAAGATGGTGAGAGTGTGTCAAGAACTCACTCCAAAGTCTGTCAATCCTTCATCATCCAGAGCAGATAATCTTAGACACGTGAGCAGTTTTTCTTGAAGCTTCTCTGAAATGCCAACATCAAGTGGAATTCCAGGCATGCTCAATTTAAAAGTCTACACCTAAGGTGATAATAATGTTCAAAATTCTGTGAGGTGCCAGGGTGACAGATCCACATGTTCTTGGAATTGCTGTTGTTACAATACTTTGTAGCATGAATAGCACTCTGGTTGGTGGATCCACTCAGGGAAGAGACAGAAGTAGCAGGAAGTGTGTGCCTAGTCAGTAACTGTCCTCTGAGGAGACCTGGGAGGCGATATATCCTGTATTCCCTTTCCAGGAATGCAGACAGGACACGGATATCATTTACAGGACACGGATCATATTAGGCTTCCTGTGAGAAACTCTAAATGGACAGGCTAGGGTATCCACTCATAATTCTCACTGAAAACTTGAGCTCTGGAAATTTCTTTCATAGAACAAAAAAAGATGACAGAATCAGCCAGAAAAAAAGTCTTTTTTTTTTAGTTTATTTATTTATTTTTCAGAGAGACACACAGAGAGAGAGAGAGAGAGAGAGAGAGAGCGAGCAGGGGAGGGGCAATGAGAAAATCCCAAGCAGGCTCTGAGCTGTCAGCACAGAGCCCAATGTGGAGTTTGAACTCATGAACTGTGAGGTCATGACCTGAGCCGAAATTAAGAATCCTATGCTTAACTGACTGAGCCCCCAGGCACCCCCAGAAAAAAAGTATTTGTGCATCCATACATCTCTATGAGAAACATGGACATTGTAACATCTTTGAGTATTCTGGAATTAAGACATGTTGGATCACCAAATGTTATCCTGCACGAGACCCAAGAATGTTCAAACATAGAAGAACATGCAGTTTCTCTTTATTTTTCTTATGTCTTGGAGAACTTGATTCACTTGCAGACAGACATTGGCAAAAGCATACCAAAGTGGACTAGTCCATCAGAAATTAGACTCTTGTTAGAAAATACGCTTTCCGGAAAATTGACAGAATTTTTTTTCTTTTGGTAGTCACAGTCACATCCATTTTCTTCAATGCCGTGTGAATCTGAAATGCCAAAACTCCCCTCCCTAAAGTTAATATGCCTTAATTAATCATATAAATCTTTGTCCTTTTAAGAAACAAATAGCCAGAAATCAGGAAATTTCTCGAGATCCATTCACAAAAGAACATGGTCTGGGTCAATAGTTCTCAAAGGAGGGTGCTTAAGAATCTCCTATGAAGTTTGTTGAAATGTCCAAGCTTCTCAGAGCTTGTCCAGTGGTGGGTCTGGGGTGGCACCTAGGAATCTGAATTCATAGAAAGCACTCCAGTCACAGTCTGGATTTTACTGTTCTGTGAGCTCTGATTGTGATTCAGTGTTTGCAACTGCATCAAACTTCAATGACTCAAGATGTGCAGAGCACAATGACAGATAGCTTTTCTGAAGCTGGGCATTATAAAGGTAAGGAGTGCTAAAAAATTAACTGACTCAGCAGCAGTTTAATGCCTTCATCTGTTTCTAGTGAAGATCCACATTTTTCTTAATGCATCAGCCTTCTGATTTTCTTCTTTTTTTTTTTAGACAGAGAGAGCAAGCTCAAGAGAGGGGCAGAGGGAGGGAGTAAGTGAGAGAGAGTGAGAGAGACAGAGAGAGAGAGAGACTATCTTAAGCAGGTTCCACGCTCAGCGCTGAGCCCAACTCAGGGCTTGATCCCATGACCCCGGGATCATGACCTGAACCAAAATCAAGAGTTGGATCCTCAACCAACTAAACCACCCAGGCGTCTCCCTTCTGATTTTCAGTACAGCAGTTGGAATCTATACAATTAGATAGTTTTAATAAGAGGTCTACTTCTCTCTGATTCCCCGAGTACTCCCACTGTATAAACCACTGCACTACCCAGAGCACCAACCTTTGCCCAAAGATTCCCAGCCCAAGGCAAGCTATCTCCACAAGAAGCATCTAGAAATATGTGTGTGTTTGGGGGTGAGGGGGTGCATTTCTGATTTTAGTGACTGAGGGTACCACTGTGGTGCTAACCATCCTGCAATGCTTAGGACAGGTGTCAGGCTCTGAGCAGAGGGGTGACTTTAACAATTCTACCAAATGGAGTTGTTCCATCCAAAATGCCAACATGTCTCCCATTAAGAAACTCTGCTTAATATTACCAAGTTGTCCTCTCTCCCAAGAGCTCTGTAGCCCTTATACACTCACACTTATTCAGTCTTTCTTTCGACAGACAATTATTAAGCACTTACAAAGTGGCAGGCCCTCTGCTAAGTGCAGAGGACAGAAAAGAAAAAAGAATGTAGTCCTTGTCCTCAAGAAGCTCTCATGGTGGAAGAAAACCAATTTATTTCAATACAGTGTGGTGAGGGCTGAGACAGAGAGGAACAAGGGATGACAGGAACAGCCAGGAGGACCAGGTACTCACTGAGGTCTTAGCAGAGAGAGTGATGTTGGACCAAGAATCGGGTCCAGGGATAGGGGTGGGGGTAAAAGGGAGAAGAGTAAAGGCTTTCCAAAGAGAGAAACCAACACCTAAATAAAAGTCAGGCCACTGAAAACATTTCCCTCAGACGAAGCACAGGGAGGGTGTGGGGAGAATAAAGGACCAGGAGTGGGCTTTGGAAAGAAGACAACGAGCTTAGTTTTAGATATTCTGGGGTTGGAGGTGCAGAGGGCAAATGGTGGAAATGCTCTTTAGGTAGTGGGGTAGATGGCTCTGATATTTGGGGGAAAATATGGGGTGAAAATATAGATTTGAGAGTTAGTCAGCATGTAGGCTGTAACCGAAACTGTTAAAACTAAAGAGACCTCTTAAGAAAAAGCAAGCTAGAGTGCAAGAGGTTGGCACAGCCACAGAGAAAGAGGTTAAGAGTAGTTGAAGGGACTGTGATATATCTTAAGCCAAGAGAAGAGACAGTATAGAGGAGGAGTCAGTGGTCCACAAGGTCAAATGCAGCTGAGAGGTCAATGAGGATAATGTCTAGGAAGAGCCCACTGGGTCCAGCCACCAGGAACCTGGTGAGAGCGACCCTGGCAACTCTCTCAAGGAGTAGCTGCCATTGAAACGTGGACGTGACCTAGGAAAGGAGAGAAAGGAGGGGAGGAATAGCTGGAGGGGAGAAGAGAGGTTCACGGAGGTCTGTTTATTTGCTTATTTAAAGATGAGAGAAATCTGAAACATTTATATACTAATAGGAATGAGCCATTGGGTTTTCAAGGAAAAGTATAACTACAAAGTGAACTTGAGAACCTAGAAGCTTGGAGTCCTGGCCACAGGAGGGAGGAGGGCAGCACAGTAGTAAAGGCAGGTGCCTTTATGGATTTGCTGTAAGGTAGTTGAGGCTCTCCCCCTATAATGACTGACTGATTTCCTTATACCTCAGTCACTACTTTTAATTTCAGACAATGAACCTTAAAAAAAACCCAACAGCATGAGTAGTGCATGTATTCAAAGTACATACCTGCAGCATTCATTCATCCAACAAGTATTTATTGTAGGCCTGACATGAGCCTGATGTGCTGAGCACATTTACAAAATATCTGCTCTTCAGGTAGTGGGAGACAGACAATTAACAAAACAGTATGTGATCTATCTGGTGGTGAGGAGAACTAAGAGAGAAAACAAAGGTCAGAGGTGAGGAAGTGCTGGAGGTGGGGGGCTGGTAATTTTATGCAGCGAGGTCAGGGAAAGCCTTGTGGTGGGGACACAGGATCTGAAGGAAGCAGAACGTGAGCCATGCAAGGCTAAGGGAAAAGCACTCTGGACCGTGGGAACTGCAAATGTAAAAGCCCGGATGCAGGACTGAGCCTGTGGAGCTCCAGTGACAGCAAGGAGCCTCAGGTGGCAGGGGGCAAGAAGCCAGCAGCAGGCGGTGGGGACAGAACAGGGAAGGCCAGGCAGCGTGGAGTGTATGCACCCACGTGGGGGCTTTGACCTTTCCTATGGATGAGATGGGGTCCAGTGCCAGGCTCTGAGCTGAGTAGGGACTTGAATCCACGACCCATGAATCCCTGAGGCTGCCCAGGTGAGAACTGAGGGGATGGAAACAAAGGTGGGAGCCTGAAGACCTGTGGAAGGAAAGGCAGTGACCTAGGCTGGGTTCCAGGGGACAGGCTGGAGAAGCAAAGGAGGGCAGAGACATGGGTCTGACTGCATTTGCAGTGCCATACTGTTCTAAGTGCTTAACATGAATTAACTGCTCTATTCTGACAAGAACTCTGTGAGATAGGTACCACTACTCAATCTGAGAGATACCCTCCCCAAGCAGCCATACTTACTCATGTGATGGACTATCAATCTACTTTTGAAGTGGAAGAAAGATATGAGGTCAAAAACCAAACCAAAAAAACAAAAAACAAAAAACAAAAAAAACTGAAAAAACAAAAAAACAAAAAAAAACCCACTATTTTTGAATAAAAAGTACTGTGCTTTGATTTTGAAATTTGGTTTACAGGCATGACCAGTATGAACTAAAACTGTAGTACACTTTTTAAAATGAAGTAATATTTATTTTATTTAATGAACATTCATTTGTTACTTTTAGCCAGACTTAACACAGAACAGGGAGTGAGAATATTATTTTATTAATGAGAGGAGACAAATAATTTCAAGTTTCTAATTGTGATACCAGAAGGATATTTTGGGAGTTCTACAGGCAAGTCCCAAAATAGTAACACCACTTTAGCAGAGGAACCTCTCTCCACTTGTTAAGCCTGGGTTACAAATGGCCTTGGTATTTTAATTCTTCCAGAAATACATGGCAGCTGGTATCCAAGGCCACCTATAGCCATGAGAAAGCTATTTTAAATGTCCTTTTATTCTTTAACATTTATTTATTAATTTTGAGAGAGAGAGAAAGAGCATGTGAGCCGGGGAGAGGCAGAGACAGAAGGAGAGAGAGAATCCCAAGCAGGTTCTGTGCTGAGCACAGAGCCTGATGTGGGGCTGAAGCTCAAGACCATGAATGAGATCATGACCTGAGCAGAAATCAAGAGTCCAACCATTAACAGACTGAGCCACCCAGCTGCCCCTAAATGCTCTTTTAAATAAGCAATGTAAAGAAGTGTGGGATTTTTATAATATTCAGTGAATTCTAATTTTTGCTATTTTTAATTTATTGACTATACTTTTCATTTGGAATTATAATAAGACCTTTATTAATGATATCATAAGATACTATTGAACAGTAGGTTAATTTACAACTGAGATTCGATTTTTTTTTTCTGGATTTCATTACAATACAAACAATATGGTGTTTCTCCAATATCCATTCATTGGTTATTTGTTTACTCAATCTATATTATCAGAGTCTAATGGAATTTCCATATAGGAGAGATAACAAAGTAGCATATTAGTGGACCCAGTCTCATGACAAGTCTCTCCTTATGTGTTAAATTAATTTTAATCAAAACTATTTCAATCCTTTTCTTTCCCATGTGTTACCAAATTAAAAATTGAATGAGCATTCCTTTTGTACAGGGACATTAAAAACACATTCCTTCCCCTTAATTTACCAATAGGACATCAAGGACTTCAAATTCTTTGAACATATATGTGTATTTCAGTATGCATTTTCTACTTAAAAGTTCAGTAACAGATACACTGGGAACTGATCAGACATTTCCAAAAGTCCTATGACTGCGCAAATACATTTCAGTTTCCTTCAGGACATGGCAACATATCTTGTTTGTCCAAAATAGCAGGGAGAAAATAAATCCTATTTGATTTATACATTTTTATACTGAAACTAATACTTTTGCAGAAGGAAATGGCCGTCAAGTTTGAGTGAGGATCACAGCCCTTTTATCAGGTTGGAATCCTGCACACAGCTGATAACCAAACAACTGGGCATATCAGCAAATTTAGACCACTGAATTCAGCAAGTCCTTATGGGGTGGAGTTTCAGAATGAGCATCCAGGTGAACTAATATTCAATGGGAAATGGGTAATTTTCTGGTGATAGCACTGAGACTTTCCAAATCATTAGGCATAGAGAATTTTATTTTACATTCTAAGATGCAGGATTTTTTGATGACCAGCTCACATTAGTCAACCAGTAATTGAATCATTCCAATACTATTTGAACAATAGTAAAATTCATAGTTGGTACTGATCCACCTATTATAAATTACCTATTTCCCTTATAATAAAAACTCTTTTAAATAATGTCCACTTCATCAGGTCATCAGTTAATAGATACTCCCCATTTCCTCTGTAAAACATATTGGTGGATGCCCACAGCCCAATAAACATTCTCTGGTATGCTCGTGCATTTGTGTTTCCATTGTTTTGAATTGACAACTGCTAAAAGTCAACTGAGTTTATTCCCAAATTTATCTGGGTTGTACTTTTTATCAAAATTGTATAACGTATCTGGAAGTTGATAAAAATATAAGTGTAAAGGGACTCATCGCTCTTTTAATGAAAACCATTTAAGTGATGTAGAAAGATAATGTCACAATCACCAAGTGGTCCAAGTAATTGCTGTGAATGAGGTGTGAGTGAGACAACTGTAAGAGCTTGGAAGAAAATATATAAGTGTCAGATTCTCTAAACAGATTGATACGCAACCATATTTGTATTCATTCCACTTCAAAGCTATTGATATTGATAATCACTGGCTATCATTACTGGCGGGTTAATACAAGAATGATGAAGTGGTATTCTAAACAGTGGATGCTTACTCAAAGAAGAGCCTTGGGTCTGAGGCACCTGGGGCCTCAGGCAGTTAAGTGTCCAACTTTGGCTCAGATCATGATTTCACCATTCCTAAGTTCGAGCCCCGCAGCAGGCTCTGTGCTGACAGCTCGCAGCCTGGAGCCTGCATCAGATTCTGTGTCTCCCTCTCTGTCTCTACCCCTCCTCCATGCACACTCTCTCTCTCTCTCAAAAATAAATAAACATTAAAAAATATTTAAAAAAAGGAAAGCCTTGGGACTGATATTAAAATACTGATGAATGCATACATATTTGCTCATTTTAGGTTAAAACAAAGTGTGTGAGATTATATATAATTTGTTTTATGATTCCTTATACTTAACTGACTTTTCAAATTAATCAGCCAACTATTGACCAAGTACCCATTCACTTGGAGGATTCCTCCTGCACCTATTCACTCGGGTTTACTGAATTTCTTCTTATTGGACAACTACTTTCAAGTTCCTGTGTAGAAATAGTGAGCTGATTTCAGAAGGTCACTGAAGGGGGAAAAATATATATAACTTGTTATTTGCCTCCACTGTAATGAAATGATAAAAAAAACATTCCTCAGAATAACTAGGGCTTATTGCTACAAAAGAGCTCCCAATGAGTCACTCCTCCTTGATTTCATACCCTTGGATACAACTCTCCAATATTATTAATTTCTTGGACTGACAAGACATGACAAAAGCAATGTTGTACAAGAACTGGGCCTTGACCTTAAGAAGCCTCATTCGTTTTTGTTCTCTTGCTGCCATATGATGCCATGCAAGGAAGCCCAAGCCAGCCTCCTCGTGAACTGCACCTCATGTAAAGAGACAGACTTTGGAAGATAAAAGACCACTTTGAAGAAGGAAAGGCTAAACCACCACCCACTTGTTCCAGCCATCATAGATGATGATGGTGCAAACATATGACTAAGTCTGTCTTGGATGCTCCAGACCCAGTCACAACAGTAGCTGACTGCAAACACGTGAGTCTGGCCAGCTGATACCACATGGAACAGAGACCAGCTGCCCAGCTGCCCAGCCTGTTTGCAGAATTTTGCACAAATAGATGACTGTTGTTATTTTAGTCCACTAAACTTGGGAGATAGTCTGTTACACAGTAAAAAGCGACTGTCACAAAACTTTGGAAGCCTATGACAGATGTCCCAGTGGTTCTCTGGTGTCTGGAAATAAATACTCAGAAGCTCTAAGGCACTAGCAACAGTAAAATAAGAAAGCTGCCTCATACAAAAAAAAAAAAAAAAAAAAGGAAAGCTAGCACTCATGTTTGCTGAAGCTTTAAGAAAAGGGTTCTGACATTTTTCTTTGATTCAGGGTTTAAATTAAATCCATAACCTTAGAAGCAGCATTTTCCAAAGGCGATTTTGCTCGTAGTGCAGAAATAAAATATGCGATGCTAAAAAGAGAAAGGGCAATGGGAATTCTACAATGCTTGAAAAATAAAATGAAAAGTTGAAGCAGAACAGTCAGACAGTCTATGAACACCAATTTAATAGTGTGCTAATAATTTGAAAAATATAAGCCAGACCAAACAGATTGATCATTACAGATAAATATAACCCTGATGACTAATGTAACTATGATCTTTGGAATCGGTGCGTTCGCTGCAGCAGTAACAGACCATTGTTAGAACTGATTTCCAATTCTATCCCCTTATCCCTGCGTTTCCCAATTATTCTCCTCCCTGCTGTGTGCGAAGGCGGAGAACATCAGACACGCAGCACTTAGAGCTGGGAAGGGGCAAATGGGAGAGGAGGAATCTCTCCCTCAGGAACTGCTGCTATATCAAAGTAAAAACAATCTTCCAATCACTTGTGTAAATAACCATTAAAATGATGAATCATCCTTGCATTTTCTCCTTTCTCTCCAGTGCATATTAAAAAATGATAATTTATTTCGGAAATGACCAACGTCATTTGAATATTTACATCAGGGGCTACCCACACGTGATAATATTTTTAAAGCAGGAAGTGCTTTCAGCCTGGTACAAGAAGATAAAAAATTACTATGCGGGATATTTGTGGCTTTATTTTTTTTTTCATTTCTCAAGAGACAGGTTTCTTCCAGAAGCACAGTTGATAAAACATGATTTATTTGTATAATTTCACCAGAGAAAAGCTGAAAGTACCTAACCAGCTTCAATAATCCTGTAAAATTAACTGCTAGTGACTTTTGTTCATTGTATACCTTAGTCTGAGCTTTGCTTTAACGAATGCCTTATTCTTCTGTTTGAACCAGATAAAAAAATAAACTCTCAGAATGAAAATAAATTACTAAAACATTTTTTTCATTCTATAGTTGTCCGATAAACTTAGTGCCCTTTATCTTCACTTTGGAATACCACTAAAACTACTAAGTTAATTAATTAATTGTTAAAGTCGCCATCACCTAATTTGTCTCTTCTCAGTTTAAAATGACATCCTCTAATAGCTAAAGTAATAAGACATTTATCCTTGAGCATTTGGCAAATAAGAAAATCTTAAAAAGAAAAAATAAATTGAGAATAATCACATGACCCAGAGATAATTACTGCAAATTTTGGTAAATTGTTTCCCAATGAAGAAACGTGAATGCTTAATGCATCTCAAACAGATCTTCTATTCTTCAATAAAACATGACACTTTGGTCTGATTTTCTCTTTAAAGTTTACATTTCTTGTGATCTTTGGTAAAGATTTTGATGGATACTGTTTTAAATTATTTGTTAGCTGGATATTAAACAAGTGATGAACAATACTATGGTGCAGAATAAGGTGGAAAAGGATAATTCTTTACACACTCATGTAACCATGACACAATCAAGACAGAGAACACTTTCACCACTCCTATAAATTCCTTTGTGCCCTTTTGTGGCCAATCACCTCTGCTCATCCATGGCACCAGGCAACAATTGATCTGCTTTCTGTTACTAAGAGTTTCACATAAATGGAATCATATGGTATATAATCTTTTGTGTCTGGCTTTTTTCACTTGACATAATTGTTTTAAGATTCATCCATATTGTTGCGTGTAACAATACAATGTTATTTTCATTACTAAGTAGTAGTCCATTATATGGTTATACAATAATTTGTTTATTCACCAGTTGATTGGACATTTAGGTTGTTTCCAGTTGGGAGCCATTATGTTTAAAGCTGCTCTGAACATTTGTATAACAATATTTGTGTGGGCATGTGTTTTCATTTCTTCTGTAAATAAATACTTAAATGTGGGATTTCCGGGTCCCAACATTCAATATACACATGTTTGATTTGATTAAAAAAACTGCCAAAGCATTTTACAGACTGGTGCACACCATTTACCTTCTCATCAGACATATATTTGTTAGTATTATTTCCTCAAGTTTTAGCCATTCTGATGGGTGTATAGTGCTATATCATTAGGGATTTGATTTGCATTTCCCTAATGACTAATGATATTGAGAATCATTTGTGTGCTTATTGGCCATTGATATATTTCCTTTGGTCATTTTTTTATATATGATGTGAGGTAAAGGTTAAGATGCATTGTTTTCGTATGGATATCCAACTGTACCAATACCATCAATCAAAAAGATGAACTCTTTCACTATGCAATTACTTTGGAAATTCATCAAAGATCAATTGACCCTATACATTTGGATCTATCTCTGTACTCTGGGTTCTGTTTCACTAATAAATATGTCAATGATTAAATCAATACCACACTATCTTGTTTAATGTGCATTTATAAGAATTCTTTAAATTAGGCAGTATAATTCTTGTTTTTCCAAGTGGTTTTTGTCTATTCTGGGTTATTTGCATTTCTGTATAGATTTTACATTCACCTTATAAATTTCTTCAGAAAAACCTGCTGAATTTCTTACTTGACACATATCCAAAGGCAAGGGAACTGAAAGCAAAAATGAACTATTGGGACCTCACAAAGGTAAAAAGCTTCTGCACTGCAAAGGAAACAATCAACAAAACTAAAAGGCAACCAACGGAATGGGAAAAGATATTCACAAATGACATATGACACAAAGGGCTAGTATCCAAAATCTATGAAGAACTCACCAAACTCCACACCTGAAAAACAAATAATCCAGTGAAGACATGGGCAGAAGACATGAATAGACACTTCTCTAAAGAACACATCCAGATGGCCAACAGGCACATGAAAAGATGCTCAACGTCACTCCTCATCAGGGAAATACAAATCAAAACCACACGGAGATACCACCTCACGCCAGCCCAGAGTGGC
The DNA here is from genome assembly GCF_027475565.1 of Acinonyx jubatus. NCBI lineage: Eukaryota > Metazoa > Chordata > Mammalia > Carnivora > Felidae > Acinonyx > Acinonyx jubatus. Next base: position 61,683,601 of record NC_069387.1, read on the forward strand.
TAAAATGAACAAATCAGGACTCTAGAGATGCTGGTGAAGATGTGGAGAAATGGGAATCCTCTTGCACTGTTGAGAATGCAAACTGGTACAGCCACTCTGGAAAACAGTGTGGAGGTTCCTCAAAAAATTAAAAATAGATCTACCCTATGACCCAGTGATAGCACTGCTAGGAATTTACCCAAGGGATATAGGAGTGCTGATGCATAAGGGCACTTGTACCCCAATGTTTATAGCAGCACTTTCAACAACAGCCAAATTATGGAAAGAGCCTAAATGTCCATCAACTGATGAATGGATAAAGAAATTGGGGTTTATAATCACAATGGAGTACTACGTGGCAATGAGAAATAATGAAATATTGCCCTTTGTAGCATCGTGGATAGAACTGGAGAGTGTTATGCTAAGTGAAATAAGCCATACAGAGAAAGACAGATACCATATGTTTTCAGTGTTATGAGGATCCTGAGAAACTTAACAGAAACCCATGGGGAGGGGAAGGAAAAAAAAAAAAAGGAGGTTAGAGTGGGAGAGAGCCAAAGCATAAGAGACCCTTAAAAACTGAGAACAAACTGAGGGTTGATGGGGGGTGGGAGGGAGGGGAGGGGAGGTGATGGGTATTGAAGAGGGCATCTTTTGGGATGAGCACTGGGTGTTGTATGGAAACCAATTTGACAATAAATTTCATATATTGAAAAAAATAATAAATAAATAAAAACCTAAAAAAAAAAGAAGCTGTGGTTTATATACACAATGGAATACTACTTGGCAATGAGAAAGAATGAAATATGGCCTTTGTAGCAATGTGGATGGAACTGGAGAGTGTTATGCTAAGTGAAATAAGTCATACAGAGAAAGACAGATACCATATGTTTTCACTCATATGTGGATCCTGAGAAACTTAACAGAAGACCATGGGGGAGGGGAAGGGGAAAAAAAAGAAGTTACAGAGAGGGAAGGAGGCAAACCATAAGAGACTCTTAAACACTGAGAATAAACTGAGGATTGATGGGGGTGGGGAAGGAGGGGAAAGTGGGGAGGGCACTTGTTGGGATGAGCACTGGATGTTGTATGGAAACCAATTTGACAATAAATTTCACATTAAAAAAAAAGAAAAACTGAAATAAAAAGAAAAACCTGCTGAGAATTTGATTGAAACTGCATTAAATTTACAAATCAATTTGGGAGTTTTTAACATCTAAATAAATTGAGTCTTCTTTAATGAACATGGTATACTGTTCTATTTCTTTAGATTTAATTTAATTTTTCTCTGCAATGTTTTGTAGTATTCAGTGTTCGAGTCTTGCATATATTGTGTTAAAGTTGCCCTAACTTTTTTAGTAGTATCGTAATGGTTATTCTTTAATTGTTATTTCCAATTACTTCTTACAAATATAGAAATGCTGATTTTTGTGCATTGATCTTGTGTTCCATTGGTTTGCTAAATTCACTTATTGGTTCTAGTAGCTTTGTTCAAAGATTTCTTAAGATTTTACATAAACAAAATCATCTTTTCTGCCTTTCTTAGACATATGCATGTCATTTTTTTCCTTGCCTAATTGCACTGGCTAGGAACTCCAGTAGAATATTTAGAATATTGAGACTGAAAGTCCAAGAACTATACCTCCTCCAAGGTCATGCTCATTGTCAAGAGAAAAAAAACAAGAACAAAAAACTCCATATACTGGAGGAGACAAGTAAAATAAATAGTGTTCTGAAAAGTGTAAACATGTGTCACACACTTACTTGAGGACAGCAGAAGACTGTTTCACTTTCCAACCTTGGGCTTTCAGAAAATTACCGCAGAAGTAGTGTACCTAGGCATTATGATACACAGTTGACTTCTGAGCTTAAAACAACAACAAAAATACCAAAAAATAAAAACAACAGGGGCGCTTGGGTGGCTCAGTCGGTTGGGCAGCCGACTTCGGCTCAGGTCATGATCTCACGGTCTGTGAGATGGAGCCTCGCGTCAGGCTCTGTGCTGACAGCTCAGAGCCTGAAGCCTGTTTCTGATTCTGTGTCTCCCTCTCTCTGACCCTCCCCCATTCATGCTCTGTCTCTCTCTGTCTCAAAAATAAATAAACGTTAAAAAAAAACAACAACAGAAACCACGAAAACAAAGAGTGATAATTAGGAATCTGTCATTTTACCTTATGTTTTTACTCATGGATTTATGAACTTCTATTTGAAATGATATATTATATCTAAGCCAAGGATTCCAAAATAAGTGAACTATATAAGTTATTAAACATGCCTGTACACAAAACTACACAAAAGGCAAGAGTGCACATCTAAACAAACATGCCACTTGCACATGAACAAAATGCCATTAGCATGTAAATATAAGGGTTTGTGTCCACCAGAGTCACATGCAGAGCCTGGGCAGAGCTTTGTCATCTTACCTAAGGGACTCCGGGGAGCCTAGCAGGGCCCAGTTATAGACCTCAGTGCACATCATACAACCAGGGAAATGCATAACTTGAAACTACCAGGCCAATCTGGCTTTCCTAAGCCAGGGTGCAGTGAGCAGCAGATGTGAGGACATTGGGGCTATACTACAGCAAGGCTAGACCCCACAGAGAGTAATTAACTATTCATCCTATCTGGGGGAGACTGGCATTAGATAAACCCTTTCTTCTTTTCATGTCTATCCACCTAAAAAGGGCAGGCTTTTTAATCATGGAGATTTGAGAAAATAGCCTTAGTTGACTGATGTGAGTACAAAAGAACAAAAGATTAAATGATTTTTATAACAAGAAATAGACTAAAAGTACATCCTCCTCTGTAAATTAAAAAATTAGCTACAACGTGCAATGTATCTTTGTTCTTTGCTTTTCTTTACCTTTATTATTTCCTCCATTCTAGTTTCTTGTGATATTAGAAATTACAAGATAATTAGATAATTATTCTTGTAATATTAGATAATATTACTAATATTAGATAATTAGATAATTATTCTTGTAATATTAGAATTCAGTTTGTATCTCTGAAGGTTCAAGGACTCTTTTCCATCTCCACGTTTTTACTTTTGTTTGCATAAATCTTAGGGGCTCCATGTTTGGAGAAGAAACACACTCTAGACCTAAAGACTGTGCAGGGGGATTTGTACAGCTCCTCAAGCACATAACCATGGCGGGTGGGAAAGTTGGCTTGGTTGATGTAATTCTCACATGCCTACCCTGGACAACATGGGAAGAGTACAGTTCTTTCTTTCTCTTTTTCTTTCTTTCTTTCTTTCTTTCTTTCTTTCTTTCTTTCTTTCTTTCTCTCTCTCTCTCTCTCTCTCTCTCTCTCTCTCTCTCTCTTTCTTTCTTTCTTCCTCTTTTAGAGACAGAGAGTCCAAGCAGGCGAGGGGCAGAAGGAGGGAGGGAGGGAGGGAGGGAGAGAGAGAGAATCCCAAGCAGGCTCTGTGCACAGAGCCCAACGTGGGGCTAGAATTCACGAACCGGTGAGATCATGACCTCAGCCAGCTGGATACTTAACTGATTGAGCCACCCAGCCACCTGGGGAAGAGTATAGTGTTAAGTAATGAGGGAAGGAGAAGAGAGAATAAAAGTATGTGTGAGCCCTTGTAGAACCATCAAAAGGGGGAAATTCCTGAACTGAAATGGTTTGGCCCAATTAACATCCAGCATTCCTGCGATCTGAATAATGGGTACAGACATTACATACAAAGTGGGGCCTGCTGGGTGCCAAGAACTGTGCTGGCTGCTCAGGCAGTCAGGGTCTCTGTCCCCAGGAAGCGTACAGGCTGGCAGGAAACATGGGCAACTACAAGATGACTTGTAAGAGTGGTGACCAGGGTCTCATGTGAGCAGAAGGGAGGGCAACTGGCCTGGCTGTGGAGTCCAGGAAAGTCAGGAAGCAGCAACAGCTAAGGAGCTACTTTATGGAGATGAGTGTCTAGAGGAGGAGGAGCACCCGGGGAGGGAGGAGAGTCCTCTGAGCAGAGAATCCAGAGAGAGGAGAGTGAGAGACTTTTGAAGAACTGGAAGAAATTCAGGCTGGGTGGATGGTCGAGGGGAATCTAGAGCAGAGCAATCCTGAAGGGACCTTGGGGGTCATATTAGAGACTTTGGGCTTTAAAGGCAGAAGAGAGTCACTGGAAGGTGACTGAGGTGACTGAGACCTCTTGCACAGCACTTTATTAAGACAGCTGTAACCACGGTGTGGAAATGTGGTGGAAGGGGGCAAGGCGGGAAATTATATCAAGGTTTGTTTCAGTGACCTAGGGAATAGGATGTGCAGAACCACAAGGGTGCTGCTAGAAAGAATTACCACAACCTTCATAACTTAAAACAACACATTTGTCATCTTACAGCTCTGGAGATCTGAAGTTCAAAATGGGTCTCACTGGGGTATCATCAAGGAGTCAGTATGGGTGTGTGACTTTCTGGAGGCTCAAGGGAAGAATCCATTTCCTCATCTTTTTTTTTTAAGTTTATTTATTTTTTTGAGAGAGAGAGAGAGAGAGAGAGGAACCATGAGTTGGGGGAGGGGCAGGGAGAGAGAGAAAGAGAGAGTGCAGAACCCAAGGTGGGGCTTGAACCACGAGATCATGACCTGAGCCAAAGTGAAACGCTTAACTGACTGAGACACCCAGATGCCCCTCCATTTGCTCATCTTTTCCAGCCTCTAGCAGGTGACATATTCCCCACATAATGGTTCCCTTTCTCCATCTTCAAAGCCAGCAATGGCTGGTAAATTCTCCCTGACAATGTCAACTTTCTGGTTCTGAATCTTCCATTCCCTCTTGCCCCTTTAGGGGCTCTGCCATTACATTGGGCCTCCCTGAAAACCCAGGCCAATCTCTTTAAGATCAGCAGATTAGCATCCTTTATTCTGTTTTTTAGACCAATTGCCTTGTGACAGAACATATTCAGATTGGGGATTATGGTGTTGGCATCTTTGGGAGTCGTTCTCCTTGTACAGCGGCTATTGCAACAAGTGGAGGGGTTCAGGAGAAATTGGGAAAACGGAAGTAAAAACCCTTGGTGACATGTGGTTCCCTGGAGAACAGCTGCATGCTCAGTCAATTCAGTTCGTTCTTCTCTCTGTTATCCTATAGCCTTATATTATTTGGGTGGGGGGGGATAATCTAGGCAGATGACAAAGCTTGAATTATTACAATATGAGAAATGTAGAAAAAGAGATCAGAGGTGGCTCAAGGAAAAAATCTGAGTAAATGGCCAAAATTTACCTTTAGAAATAGTTCTGAGATCTCCAACAAACCAGCAAAGGACGCATTCCTATGCTCTACTCATAGCCATGATGATTTCACTCTGGAAAATTTTCAGGGAAGTATTATCACTCACCTTTGATAGCTCTTTAGAAAAATCTCAATAACTACCCATAAAACATCTAGTTTTAAACAATGTAACTTCCTGGTGATATTCCCAAGATAAATTACCACATTTCCTCAATTCTAAAATGCATATTTCCCCACATTATGTTTCTGAAATCAGGATGGATGTGGACATTTAGTATAGTGTTTATTCTTTTTTGTTCCTCTCAAAAGCTGTTTTCAACAGATGAAGTCTGGCAATTAAGGGTATGTGGTAATTGCATAATATCCTTCTAAATAACAAATTGTTCTTCTATACTGGGTTATCGCTTATCTAAGGGTGTCTGCCAATACAGAATATAATTATTTTAGAGTAATTGATCTAAATAATGGCACACAAAGATATCAAGTTCCAGTCTTAGAACCTGTGAATATTACTTTATGTGGCAAAATCTTTGCAGATGTGATTAAAATAAAGGTCTTGAGACAGGAAGATTATCCTGGATTATCAGGGTGGACTCTAAATGCAATCCCATGTACACAGGCTTTCCTTACTATGATAGTACAGTGAGTGTTACTATTAAATCTTTTGTAAACCAAAATGACACCACTGACCTTAATTTATATGGAAATATTTTTTAGCATTCCCAGACCCCAAAAATAACCTCTCTTAGGCTTTTCTGATATCTTAAGACACATCTTGCTAACAGAGGCACAACGTAAGTCAAGATAAAGCACAGATGCTCACACAGTTCAAAGCTACAGCAGCTTGAGGCTGAGATGCTGAGTGAGGTTCCCGAGCAGGAGCCTGACGGAGCCACTCTTGCTGCCCAGGGTGCCCATTGCCTCTATAAAGTTTCTGCTGTAAAACAAACACTGCATATGGTGCCTGGGTGGCCCAGTCGATTGAGTGGCCAATTTTGGCTCAGGTCATGATCTCACGGTTCATGGGTTTGAGCCCCTGTTGGGCTCCATGCTGACAGCTTGGAGCCTGCTTCGGATTCTGCGTCTCCCTCTTTCTCTGCCCCTCCCCTGCTTGCACTCTGTATATCTCACTCTCTCTCTCTCAAAAATAATAAACATTAAAAAATTTATTTAAAAAACTACTGCATGCTATCTCCTCTTTTTGCCTTTTTTTCATAAAATTCAAAATCCTCTTTGGATTGCTTTTACTTAGTGAAAACAGGTACCAATACAAGTCTTTCATAAAAGCAAAGTGGTGTAATGTGAACTTTTGAAAACTGAGGACACCTGCATCCTTGTAAGAGGACACCTGCATCATTACACAGAGAAGGTAATGTGACAAGAGGGCAGAGAGAGATTCGAAGATGCTGACCTGAGCCTCCAGAGGGAATATGGTCCTGCTCACACCTTGCTTCAACCCAGTGATACTGATTCTGAAATGCTGGTCTACAATGAGGGACTGCATTTCTGTTGTTTTAAGTCAGCATGCTTCAAGTAATTTGTTACAGAACCACAGGAAACTAATACAGTGGTTTTTCTGACAGGAATTACACAGCAAGACCAGCTCTTTGTTCAGGAGAATCCTATCTCTATCTTGTGACAATAAAACAATTCCACGGGGGCCCAGGAGAATATTTTTCTGTTCAGTCTTAATTAAGCAAAACTGTACTTTTTTGCTTAAAACCTTCAGTGATTGCAGTGAACTTCTTGATTGTCTCTCTAGCAAATACCACACTAATACTTATGATGTAATAGTCATGTAATCTAGACAGGAATATGGATCACCCTCAACTCTAGCGTGGGCTCTGCTTTATCTAGCCAATTAAAAAACCCATTTCTCCAACCACCGTGATTGTCCTACTGAGACAATGCGAATGAGCAAATGACATTTCCTTTGCCACAGACGTTGTTATAGACCCAGATCAGACCAATGAGTTTTGAGATGTTTGAGAAAGACGGCTCCTCACCCTTCCAGGAGAGAAGTTAGAAGACAGGTCTTTTTTCACTGGACATGAACAAGGAAGAAGCTAACAACATGGTAGCCAGAATAGATACAAAGATATGATGGATTCTGGATGATAATGTTAACATGCCAAATTCTTTATGGAGTATCTATTTTGAACTAAAAGCTGTTTTATGCACTTTACACAATTAATTACTTTAATCCCCATAACGATCCTGTGAGGCAAGTTACAATCTTGAATCCTGTTTCATAAACCAACAAATTCCTTCTGTTATTTGAGTCGGTTTGGGTTTGTCACATATAATCACATGCATTCACACGCAGGCAGCTAGATAGCTTTATCTGGGGTAGGCATGGGGAAGTACAAACCAGCACCTAAAACCACCAGACACTAAAATCACATGCTAGCATGAGCAGAAATCCCCTGCCGGATTTTCTGACCAGTCCCCAACTCAGAACCAGCCCAACTTTCTGCTTCCTCCTAGGTTGTCAAACTTTGTGGTAAAAGCTATATAACTGAACAGCATGACAGACACTCCATAACCCCATGGTTTCCCACTGCATTTTAAGCATCAGTGTTGCTTAGATATTCCTTCACTCGTTACTGATCACCTATCTTTTGAACTCTCCAATGCAATAATTCCAACGTGTCTTGCTTTCCTCTTGGACCTTAATCTACCTCATCCTCCCGCTCTTCCAGAAGATCTTGCTTATCCTGTCATTGAGATGGGAAACATCACCTGTGAACGTCCTCAACTACTCCACCCCATCCTCCTTTCTCACTCTGCCATGGGTTACACCTGGATTAAGTTGCACCAAACCCTTCAGCTCGAGATTAGTTCCCATGGTTGTCTATTAGCTCAACCTCCAGACATCCCGCTGGGACTGCATTTAACAAGGGAATACTAAACTCATTTGTACCCATTCCCCTCATCAAAATCTTGCTTTTCTCCCTGTACTCCATATTATTGTGGTAATTAGAACATGAAGAAAAATGGAAATGGGAATAAGTGGAGGCATGAGGCAGCTAAATCAGAATTTTCTGTCTTGCAGTCCTCAGAAAGATAAGGATATAGTACTGATTTCTCAACTACATCAGGAAGGGCTTTACGTGGACAAGGATGCTGACAGAGCCAAGTCAGCTCTCTCACTGACATCTCACAATAATGAGCAACTATTATGGGTAGACCTAGAGGTCTATAATCTTGTACATTCCTAGAAACACTGGTGAGCATTACACAGGAAACCCCCTTAGCTGGGCTGAGATGAGTAAGTACTAATAGCTTGGCCATAGATTTCTATTGACAGTGTCAAGAAACAAGAGGTCAGGCATCACATATTTTTCACAGTTCCCTAGCTTGGGAATCTCCATTAGCCCTACTAACTGGTTATCTTCCCCAGAATCACCACCCGAACACTGCTCTTCCTCTGCCTGCTACTGGACATGGTAGTCTCAACAGCCCTGTGGTGGATGGTAGTATCTCCACCTGATGAAATCCTGCTCATCTTTCAAAGCCCAATTCAACCATTCTTTCCTCTGTGAATACTACAATGGTGTCTCTCTTCCAGTTGTCCTATCAGAGATGATGGCTCATCCTGGCTCTGACCCAGTGTTCATGCTGTCAATATATCTTTGCATGAATAGCCCTGTGTTGGCAGATGACACTTACTCAACTTTGTGGTCTCTAGTGGGTTGGTCAGGGTGTGGGGGAAGTGAGGGGGAAGAACAGAGACATGATATCTTCCTGGTCTTTATGTGTGCTGCTCCCCAAGCTGCTGTTGACACTATTTGGTTGAACCAAATTTCCTGAATACAAAAATACATGCGTAGGCATATTGCTGTAAAGGCATGATTCCCAGGAAACACAGCGAGTAGAGACTCTGGGATTGTTGTGTGGCATAATTCCAAAATGCAGTGCATTGTGGGGTGGGGGATGCTGTGAATGGGGAAAGGCAGAGGTGTCTCTCCTGCTCAGAGAAACTGCACAAGTCCTGCAACAGCCCTACTGCCATCCCTTCAAGTCAGTCCTGGAATGGCCTGGGGGTAAGCGCCGGACAGAGTTGTAAATTGGCTCCTCTCTGCTGTAGACCAGGGGTGCACTGGGCTGAGACACATACATGAAAAGGACACTGAGATGATTACTTTTCTAAGGGATATAAAACACCCAAATGGTGTAATACAGGAATATTTCAGTATCGCTAAACTCTGCACTGCATTAGAATCTGTCACCCATATGGAAATAGATGGTTTTGAACTTATCACCCTCATATTTCCGAACTAGCAAATGTAAAAATGGTTCTGCCTGCTTGTTTGGACAAAACTTTGCAAGCAACAGCAGGTTGCACTGTTTGTCGACTGTTGATAAGCTTTGCTTGGAAGGTTGAATATCACCTCCTTTTAGTATTACTTCCCATGTGCCAGGCATTGTGTCAAGCACTTGTATACAGGCAGGAAAGGGAGGGTTCTCTCGGAGTGGTTTAATGTCATATTCAAGGTCACCATCCAGCAAATGAGAGACCAGAACTTAAACTTCAACCTGATGTACTTCAAAGGCCATGCACTTAACTACTAGGAAGAACATAACGCTTTCTCCTCAGGTACAGGAGGTACAGCCAGCCAAGTGCCACCAGAGGTTTGCTACTAGCACAAGGCGGGATATGAAGCTCTCCCCAAGTGAAGGAACCCCTCTTCTCCAGGCCTTCCTGAAGTACACAGAACCAAGCGTTCCATTTTTGTCTTGTTTTCTGTGGAGTTTTTCATCACAAAGGACACTGAGAGGTGGGAACAAAAATAGGACGCTAAAGGTTTTCCTCTCTGCTCCTCTATGCTAAGGCCATCTACTTAGGGACCGTAATCTTTCTGAAGGCAACACGAGGTCTGTTGGCCATTTAGGGCTACTTTAGCTTGAAGGATTCTGTTGGTCTTTTCCTGGGGATCAAGCCATAGAATTTGTGCTTCCCAGAATGCTCTCCTCCATATCCCTTTCATCATCACTTCCCTTCACTCCCATAGCTACTGTTCTTACCTGAGTCACTGTCCCTACACACTGGATCCAAATCTCTGGTTTGCTGGTCTCTCTCAATAGACTTTAAAGCTCTTCGAGACATGAATTGTGTCGTCTTCACTCTTCTATCACTAGCACCAAGCACAGTGTCTGGCACTTAGCAGGAGTTCAACAAATAATCTTAGCTCAATGAATGAATGATTTTCTGATATTGCCTGTTATCAGCCTTCATGATCTGAGGAACTGAGGATCAGAACTGATAAGGGGATAAGCTGAGGATGGTGATGAGGGAAGATTCAGGACACAAACTGCTTTTTTAAAAAAAATAATTATTTATTTTAGGCAGAGAGCAAGTGGGGGAGAGGCAGAGAGAGGGGACAGAGGATCTGAAGCAGGCTCTGTGCTGACAGGATAACAGCAGTGAACCTGTTGTGGGGCTCAAACTAACGAACCTCAAGATCATGACCTGAGCCAAAGTCGGACGCTCAAACAACTGAGCTGTATCGGTGCCCCAGGACACAAACTGCTTTTGAGGTGACAATCAAGGAGGAGCACTGGGTGAGACCAGGGTAGATAAGGCTGGTTGGTGTGGGGAATGGGGTGTCTCCACCACCATGGGATACTGGCACCTGCCGTGATAGTGAGGAGGACTATTGAAAAAGGCAGAAAACAGAAAGGGAGAAGAAAATAGCCAGCAACAAGTTTATCAGTTCTCAGTGTTGCATTAGGACAAACTTGGGGCTCTTCCTTGGGTTTCAGAAAATGATGAGAGAAGGAAGGTTTGTAAATTTTTAATCAGGGACTCTCATTTGGCTTAGTTACATTGTTTGGGAGCTTTGCACATGTAAAAAGATTTCATTTAACTCAATAGTTGAGGAAGGTACCACTAAGATGTTAAAACTATTTCAAAGTAGAATTCACAGGGTGCCTGCGTGGCTCAGTAGGTTAAGCGTCCGACTTTGGCTCAGGTCATGATCTCATGGTTGTTGAGTTCGAACTCCACATCAGGCTCTGTGCTGACAGCTCAGAGCCTGGAGCCTGCTTCAGATTCTGTCTCCCTCTCTCTGCCCCTCCCTCCACTGGACTCTATCTCTCTCTCAAAGTAAATATTAAAAAAAATTTTTAAGTAGAATTCATGAACATACACACACATATATACAACCAGGAATTATGAAATATATTTGCTAACAGATACAAAAGTGGTTGATACCATCTAGGGCAGAAAAACATAATGTTTGAGGTCATCTTTTCCACAGCATGGAAATCAATTTTATCTTTTTTAAGACAAAATTCCTTTCCTTTTTTTTTATGACGAAGATCACTTGCTTTACTGTGAGTTTTCTACAACTTTTACACATGCAATGTTGTAAAATAGTCTAATCAATGCAAAGGTTATCAAAGATGCCCACGGCTACAGAATCCAATAATGCCAGGAGGTTCCACTGGACAAGATACCAATGCTCCACTGAAAGGATAGCCAGCAAGTTTTCTTTTACCCACTTGTAAGTAGTGGATAATTTTCCCGACAAAATAAGTTGAAAATGAAAATGACTATGAACAGGTAGTTAATTGAACAGGACTGTAGTTCCTAAAGCTTTTATAATGGGCTAAGGACAGCAGCACCTTACATGTGCAATGCACTATTCTAAGTACCTTTTTTGTGTTGTATCTATTCTTTAATCTTTACAACCCTGTGAACTATGTACTATCATTCCCAAATTACAAACTGAAAACTGGGCACAGAGATGTTGAGTTATTTGACTGAGGTCACACCGCTGGTAAGCAGCAGTGAGCTGGAATCACAACTCCAATAGTTTGGATCTACAGTCTGTTCCCTGGCCTGGACCAAGGTAGTGATAGTGGGGAAACAAAAATAGATAATTTTGAGAGCTGTCTGGGAGGAAATGGCTCGAAACTGCTCTTGATTAGATGACAGGGGAGGGGGTTATGGTAAGGAGGACAGCCAGGAGGGAAAAATAGGTGATAAAACAGAGGAAAGAATTGAGAATGTTTTATTTCATGTTTATCTGCTATTGTGAAGATTGGAGAAAAGTTTGTCAAATTGTACTGTTATGGTGTTATTTTACTATAAACAATATAAGGTAATATAAATTATAAAAATTCATGTCTGGGGATGGCAGTCATCACTGTTTCCAGGAGATAATACTGTTTTTTTTTTTTTTTAATTAAAGTATAGCTGACACACAGTGTCAGTTTCAGGTGTACAACATGGTGATTTCACCAATCTACACATTCTACTGTGCTCACCACAATGTAGCTACCATCTGTGAGCAAACAACCCTATTACAGTACCACTGCCTGGATGCCCTGCGCTGTACATCTCCTCCCCATGACTTATTCATTTCATAACTGGAAGCATGTACCTCCCACTTCCCTTCACTCATTTCGCCCAGCCCTCAAGATAATACTGTTCTTGCTAATCAAAATTAAAGTTCCGTGCAGCTATAATTATAAGCACCTCTCCTTATTTACATTGGACATACATTAGGCTGAAAAATGCCCTCCTCTCGCAAACAAAAAGAGTAGTGAGGTTTCATATCTCTTAGCTTTTTTTTTTTAATTAAATGTGGTTGAAATCTTGGCTTCTCATTGTGTTAGCTTTGTTAACTTGGACATATTAATTTCTCATTGATTAAATAATATGTACGAATCACTGAATACAGCCTTGGCATATAATAAGCATGCCATAAATGATCTGTCATTAGCATTACCCAACTTGGTGAAACCCAAGTTCTGTGTTTTTGTGGTCGTCATGCTTCTTGCCAATGAGGCACATCACTCACACAGCTAAAATGACTCTATGTGTTTCTCCCAAAAAGGCATCAGATGGTGGGATCTCTCTCATGCAAAGAAGTTTATTTGAAAAGACTGGAACTTGACCAAAATTTGTATTTTCTCTAACACAAAGGCCTATGCTAAGGTATTCTGTCAGATTGCTTCTACTACAAAACCATCCTAGATGTAAAATCAGCAAGATATTTTTGGGCCACTGGCATCACCTGAGGAGGGTTTGAGCACCTTAATCCTTGAGATAAACTGCTGTCTGCCAAAGATCCTGTCCCAGAGGCATGGGTGCTGTTAGACTATGGGTACCTTTATTCAGGCAAGAGCCTACCACAGGACAGAACCATCCTAAGTCTCTTATAAAAGCACCAACATTTAAAAGATGAAAGAAAAAAATTAGGCAGAAGCTAAGAGAAAGTTGAAGTAGCAGATGTCCACACACCTGTGTTTATCAAATGACTTTGGTACCGGATAGTCTGAGGGAATGAGGCCACCAGAGTCTGAGAACTGTGCCAAATAGGAGCTGGCAGGATGACAGACCCTGGACAGAACCCACAGCAAAGGGTGAGGGTAGTCACCTTCGATGGTCCAGATTACACTGCCTCCCCCACTGCCTTCCCCAAAACCATCCGTGAAATCTTCATAGTCATCTACTCTCTCTTGTAAGAAACAGAGCTGATATTTAACCATGAAGGGGTGAGAGAAGGACTGGTTTCCCACCCATTTCAGAGAAGTGGCCACATGCCACATGTGGCAGAAGATAACAACGACAACAATAATGACAATGTTTGTTGAGTTCTTACTATGTGCCAGTCACTGCCTAAACACACTCTCACTCCCAACATTGGTGGAGTCTGGGGCACATGTACAAATAGAGCTAAACACATAAAATACATCTGGTCTCTTATTTGACAAATATGCCTTCATAACAACCTGGGAGGTCATGAGACTGAGAATTTAGTTTGCTCAGACTCCTTGACATTCCATGTAGGAATATGGAAGCTCAGGAAAAGGCAGCTCCAGGTCACCCCCCTTTTCCTCCCACTCACTCTGGGTGACTGTGCAAGGGGCCACATGCATGTGTAGACACCCACACTGAGAACCCAAGCTCCTCCCCACAGCCCTACTAACTGCCACTCTCTGGCCATCCCTCAGGAGGGGGGATGCTCATACCAGAGGGGGCAGGGGGGAGGTCACCCTTGAGGAGAAGCAGAAAAGAAGTGTATAACGACCCTGTAAGTGGACTTCGGGACAACTGGGCAGGGATCTGGAGTTTCTAGTGCCTAGAACTTGTTCTGGATGGTGTAGCATGCAATGAGAGACAGGGAGAAGGGAGAGCACTTTCTTGCTACCCCTCCACTCATCCCAGATTCTTCATTTTGTAGAATATTGCTATAGGAGAGCCAGAGTGGAATCCTCTGAAGTCTAAGGCACGGGATGGGAACCTCGTGCCTGGGTCTGAGGTACACTGGTTTTAAAGGTATCATCTAATTTAAAATTTTACTGCTCTTCAAATCCCAGGAAGTCACTACTATTCTTATCATCTTACACATGAGGAAACTGAGACTTACGGGGTTCAGTAACATCCTCACTGGTGAGGAATGCAATGAGGGCAGCCTTGCCTCCAGAGCCTGCCCCTAACACGATGCGATAACCCAAGACATCTATATAAAATAAAACGGAGATGATTTTTTTTCTAAACCACTGAAAAGAGATAGGGTTTCAAGCCGTAATTCATCTAAAATAATCTCTACTCGGGTTTGAAAATATCTTGACAGGTGTCACATTGCTTAAAATCCTAATACAAACATTACAGAGATTAACACGCTTCTTCAATAGGAAAGATCTTTCAATGTCTGGTCTAATCCAGACCTCATCAGTCCAAGGTTTTGAGAGGAGTACTCTCTCTCCATCTCCAGGAACAGGGCAAGGCCTCTTCTTGAAAAGGGAAATTCAAGTGAAGAGCAAACCATGTGTTTTTCTGGCCTCCAAGGAGATGAAACCAGCCGGTCCTGGCTGTGAGGGAAACTCTTTGCTCTGACTAGAGATCTCAATAAGGAGCACAAACGAGCCAGGGCAAGCCACTGACACACAAGAACCAGAAGGTAAACTCTGGTTGCCAAATCTATGAAGACTCTGAAAGTTGGTGAGAAGAAGCCAGGCTGGCTAGGGACTTGAGGACCCAAGGAATGACACAGTGGCTTTTCTCTTTGCCTTATGTATCCCAGATTTGGAGCTGGTTGCCAAATGTTCGGTTTTGCTGCATACTAAGAAGATGCATTTCAGATGCATTTTCAAAGCATGCTGGAGAAACACCACTGCAGTCTCAGGGAATAGAGATTATCCCTAGCATATAAAGGTGATCATTCATTTGCAGGCTAATGGCACCTCCAAATTAGAAATGGGTTTATTGGTAGTCTGTTCAGAATTCAGCATTTAAAATAAGGAAAGACACTGTGCTGCTCTCACTTGTGCTTTTATGGTGCATGTCCAGAGGGGATTTATCAGGACAGGCACATTAGCAATATTTGACTACAAGTTAGAATAAAACAAATTTTCCAGCTAGGCTTTAAAAACTGTCATTTTAGAACTTTGCAAGCATTTAATTTAAGTGTAAATTGTACAAATGCACTTTCATTAATCACCCCCAGAAGCTTTTAGGTGATAAAAGAACAATGCTCTCCATTCTAACTTTACATAAACAACTTTCTAATTTTGGGTCAAGCATTTTATGGTTTTTATGGTTTTGCTGTGGCTTCATTTTTTGATTTAATTACATGCTGCTGCAAGATCCTCTTTACTACTAGTGAGTACTGAAATTCTACTTTTTTTGCAAGTTAATAAGTTCACAATCTGCTAAGTGTACCCATAAATAACATTAATGATATGAGACAGACACAGTTTTACCATTTTATTGTTTTTTAAAAAAAAATCACAGTTAGGAACTGTTCCCAATGAAAGGAGACTAAGGAGGCTCTATAAATGTATGTGATACTTGATGCTATGCTGAGTCCCGTCCTGGAGGGGAAATCCTATAAAAGATACTGAGTCAATTAAAAATTTGAGTGCAGATGGTCTGTTAAATTAGTGTGTGTGTGTGTGTGTGTGTGTGTGGGTGGGTGGGTGGGTGTTGTAGGGAGACAGTGTGCAAATGATAAAGAAAATAAAGTGTTAAGTATTAGAAACAGGTGAATCTGGGTAAGGGGTATATGGGCTTTCCTTTTACTATTCTATTTTTGCAACTTTTACCAGGTGGGAGATTATTTCCCCAAAAAACTTCTTTAAATGGCATGTTACAAAAAAAGGAAAAAAAGTCCCCTTAGAAGTTTTTTTTCTCTTGTAAAATTCTTGTATTCATTATTCACAAGCTCAGCCATATAACTATAAATAAATATTTAATATTTACATTCCTTGACTTATTATAATCCTATTGGTTCCAGCTGAGTCTGGGGAAGCCTGGTTGGGAATTGGTGTGGCAGCAGGCAACAGAACCAGAGACGTCAGGAAGCTGTACTCGGGGAGAAAGAAGCCAGGCCATGGCTTCCCCTTCCTCTGGAGCCTCTCCCCACCCAGCACTAGGCCTTCCTGCACTGACAAGTGCTAAGTGGCCGGCTCTCCCTCAGAGCTCCTACACGAATGAGGGAGTGAACAAATAAATGAACAACAACAAGGACAATGATGGATCACGTAAGTAATTCTGTGTAAAATGTAGGCAGTTGATTTCCACTTCTGGGAAAATAGATACATACTTTTCCCCATTCTGCCTGCTAAGTACGATGAAGAGCCTTGGACATTGTAAGTAAAACAAATCTATGAAGACTCTGAAAGTTGGTGAGAAGAAGGCAGACTGGCTAGGGACTTGAGGACCCAAGGAATGACATGGTGGCTCTTCTCTTCGCCTTAAGTATCCCGGATTTGGAACTGGAGAAGCCAGCAACTTGGATGCCAACACGGGCAGACAAAAAGGCCCAGAGGAAGCCTGTTCTTTCTAGCCAAAGGATCAGGAAAGGAGCAGTTAGAAAGACAGAAAACTTTAAGACAAAAACTGCTCTACTCTAGCCAGACACCACAGATAACACAGTGGCCCCTTCTCACCATTCCAGCATATGCTAAGTGGGGAGCCACACTTCCACCATCATAGGGCTGTAACAAAGTGCCTCAATCTTCCCCCTCCCCTGTTGCCATAGTATCATATAAGGCCAAGTAAGGAGCTGGGACTGTTATCTCCACTTGGGTGGCAACAAACCCTGCACCTCCCTGACTCCCAGTGTCAGTGGGAACCACATGGGAGCCTGGACTTCTACTCCCACCCAACAGTAATGAGGCATTCCCACCCCTGGTGGGTGTCAGGAGAGGCCTCCTAGAGAATCAGGACTTTCACCACCACCTACTGGTAATGAGGCAGCCAGGCAGCCCCCACCCACTTGGTGTCATGGAGGTCACGGAGGAGCAGTATACAGGCATTCCTATCCTTCTGCCAGGGAAGTGTCAGCAGAGACCTAGTGGGGAGGAAGTCTCGCCCCTGCCCAGAAATAACAAGGGGACCCTCCCACTACCACCACTGTGGTGTCAACAGAAGCCAACAGGTGAAATGAATTCTAATCCCACCTGGCAGTGACAAGGTGAGACCCCACTTGCCTGGCCAGGGAGGTGTCAAAGAAAGATAGCCTAATCTGAAGGTTTAAATAAGATCCAGAGTCTCACAACAAAATACCCAAAATATCTAGATTTTAGCTAAAACTCACACATCATACCAAGAAACAGGAAGATCCCCAAATGAGGGATAAATGATAATCAACAGAAGTCAACATTGAGATAACAGAGATATTAGAAATATCTGACAACGATTTTTAAAGCAGACATCATTAAAATGCTTCCACAAGCTGGGGCACCTGGGTGGCTCAGTTGGTTAAGTGTCTGACCTTGGCTCAGGACATGATCTCGCCGTCTGTAGGTTCGAGCCCCGTGTTGGGCTCTGTGCTGACAGCTCAGAGCCCGAAGCCTGCTTCAGATTCTGTATTTCCTTCTCTCTCTGCCCCTCCCATGCTTGCGCTCTGTCTCTGTCTCTCAATAATAAACATTAAAAAAAAAATTTAAATGCTTCAACAAGCAATTATGAGCATGATCAAAGCTAATGAAAAAAATAGGAAGCCTCAGCAAAGGACTAGAAAGTTCTAGCAAGAAAATAGAAAGATACAAGAAGAACTAAGTGGAAATTTTTAGAATTGAAAAATACAATAATTGAAACTAAAAACTCAATGAATGGGTACAATAGCAGAATGAGGGGGTCAGAGGAGAGTCAGTGAGCAGGAAGACAGAATAATGTGTTATCAAATTTGAACAACAGAGAGAAAATAGACTGGAGGAAAAAAAATCCACAGATAGCTCCTCAGAGATCTGGACTATAACAAAAGATCAAACAGTCATATCGCTGGAGTCCCCAAAAGACAGGAGAGAGAGGACATGGCTGAAAAAGTACTAGAAGAAATTATGTCTAAAAACTTTCCAAATTTGTCTGTCTATCTCTCTCTCTCTCAAAAATAAATAAACATTAAAAAAAGGTGGGGGGCACCTGGGTGGCTCAGTTGGTTGAGTGTCGACTTTGGCTGAGGTCATGATCTCATGGTTCATGGGTTCAAGCCTCTGGTTGGGCTCTATGCTGACAGCTCAGAGCCTGGAGCCTGCTTTGGATTCTGTGTCACCTCTCTGTGCCCCTCCCCTGATCATTTGTTCTCTCTTTCTCTCTCTCTCTCTCTCTCACTCTCTCTCTCTCTCTCTCTCTCTCGCCCTCTCTCTCTCAAAAATAGATAAACATTAAAAAGAAAACTTTCCAAGTTTGGCAAAAGACATAAACTTACAGTTTCAAAAGCTAAGCAAATGCCAAACAGGATAATTCAAAAAAACATCCATACCAAGTCACATCATAAACTTCAGGAAACTAAAGACAAAGAAAAACTCTTGAAGGCAGCACTACGGATAGGGGAAAAATAACTCAGATGCCAGTGGATTTCCCACCAGAATCCACAGAGGCCAGAGGAAATGGCGAAATATTGAAAAATGCTTAGAGAAAGAGCTGTGAACTGACAATTCTACCTCCAGTGAAAGTATCCTTCAGGAAGAAAGGGGAAATGAAGCCATTCTTGGATGAAGACAATGTGCCACCCACCAGCAGACCTACCCTAAGACAATGGCTGAAGGGAGTGCCCTAAAGAGAGGAAACGATAGAAGGAAACCTGCTACATGAAGAAGAAAGAGAGAACATAGTAAGCAAAAATATGGGTGAATAAATAGACTTTCCTTTTCCTCTGGAGCTTTCTGAATTATGTTTAACAGTTGAAGCAAAAATTACAACACTGTCTGACCGGGTTCTAAATATACGTGGTCTTGAGAGCTATGGCTCATCAGCATCTGCGCAGGAGAAGCAGAGGCAAGAAATGAGGAATGTGATGCACTTGAAAACAGAAATGAAACTAAAAATAAGTTCAGACATGAAGAATAAATGAAAAGGAAGGCATAGCAAATGCATTCAGGATGAGGAAATAATGACAGGATAAGTTTTATAATTTAGCCATGCACATATGCACAGGGCGTGCACTGATACAGAGTGTGATGCAGTGGACATCAGAACTATGAAAAACACATGTTGACTTATTTACTGGTGTTCTCAGTAGAAGAGCTTCTTGACAAGCCCAGCTTGCTCTTCCTGTCTCTTCAACGAATGGCTTTGTGAGATGTCAAAGAGAGAATCAAGCTAAAGGCATCTGGGCTCTCTACCCCTGCTGTGGTCTGGTTCCCTTTAAATCTGGAACTCCTTGAGTTATACCAGTAGGCTCGATCTTGTCCAATCCCCACCACAGGTGCCTTACACAGAGGGACTTACACTAACTCAACACTCTGAATGGCACCTGTCATCCTATGGGTAGTCCTGCTCTGACTTCAAGCCTCTGCTTAGAATTTGTTTTTTTTTCATTCCAGTATATTTTTCCATTCTCATTCATGTTTTCCTAAAGTAGTTTAGGAATTTGCTTTTTGGCACTGAAGTGAATAAATCACACTTAATCTGGCATGTGAATGAATATCTGATCACATTCTACGCCTTTATTTTGAGAGCTTTCATCAACTACTTCTGCTTCAATAATCCCCCAAAATTTTAGACACCTGACCCATTCTAATGTGGGTTTTACAAAAGTGAAAAAAGAAACATAATTGTATCAGTTTCTCTTAGGATCAGAATAAGAGATCAAAAGTTTTAGAAAGAATAATTCAATCCACGAAGACTCCTGACTGTTCAAAAGGGGCATCCACAATCTTTTTTCTACCCCCCCCCCCCATAAACTATTTTCCCAGATCCAGAAACTCTAGATGAGAAAGGCCACACAAAATGAAACAACTTGGGATTTTGATCCCAGGATCCTTGGAAGTATCAAGGGTTGATCACTTAACAGAATTGAAAGAACTGGAATATTTTACTAAGTTTCACCATTTTAACTATTCGGAAGAATTATGGTTTAGAAGTTAAGAAATTTGGCATTAAACAACAACTATCTTTCTAGCTCCACTGCTTAAGAGCTATGTGACCAGGCAAATTACTTCACTGTTTAAAGCCACACAAAAATTATCCACATTACCTACCTGACAGAGCTGATGGTGACAATAATAATTATAAAGAGTTAATGTCTATTGAATGTTTACTATTCCAGACACTATATTAAGTATTTTGCATGACGAATCTCATGTAATCCTCAAAGGTCAAGGCAATGAGATGTGAGGTCATCACAACTATTAGGTAAACAGTAATTTGAATCCAAAACCTATGACTGTAGAAGTCATGCTGAAAAAGACTCCTTAAAAGTGGGTATCGTATTAGGCAATGAATATAAAGCACACAGCATTGTATCTGACATGTTATAAGGGATACACAAAAGTTTGCTATTGTTTTTTGTTCATATCAAAAGAATGTTTTGATTAATACAAAATAGAATGAATATAATATTGTTTTAAGGGATATTATAGCTTATAATACCCAAAGAAGAAAGACTTTGGCATTAGTAACTATCCTACAACAAAGGTCCCCGCCTCCTTTTGCCTGTCTGTAATATGGACACAGCCCTAATTACTGGCAAGGCTTTATAAGACTGTTATTTTAAGACCTATTTAAGATGTGAAGAGCCTTGTCCTATTTTTGCCATTATCAAATAGTATCTATTAAGTAACCATCTGGTTCTCAAATTGTAATGAAGTCATATAAAAGAAGCTAAGGGCTGACTACTCCCTTAATCAAATCCAAACAAGACCCTGAAATGTCTCAAGAAAGCTTGAATAATTGGTTGTTGGGAAATAAAAGATCTTGAAGTGTGCTTCTAAGTAAAATATATGGTTTTGATTATTTCTAATTACTAGCCCAGCATCAGAAAAAATTAATTCTTCATATTGTTTTGTTTTGTTATGCTCTCAGTAAATGGCATTCTTATATATTATTCATAAACAATTTTAGAGAATATTTAATCAAATGCTTTCATTCTACAAGTGAGGTACCACCAAGTTTAGTGTTCTGCTTTCATGGCCATTCAACGAATAGGGCTGAACCAGGACTCTATCTCCTGATTCAAGGGTTTTTTTTCCAGACATCCAAAAATGAACATGGCCTTAGGATGATGCAGGTTGAATGAGACAAAAGACAAGCTTCAGAACAGTTCAAATATCCAAAAGCTAAGTGGCATTACATAATCCCAAATATCGCAATACTGCTACAATTTTGAAATCTTGTATTATTTTTCTCAAGGCCAAATTCTTTTTTTAAAGTTTATTTATTTACTTTGAGAGAGAGAGAGAGTGTAAGTGAGGGAGAGGCAGGGAGAGAGACAGAGGGAGAGAGAGAGAATCCCAAGCAGGCTCCCTCTGTCAGCACAGAACCCGATGCAAGGCTTGAATTCATAAACCATGAGATCATGACCTGATTTAAAATCAAGAGGCAGATGCTTAACAGACTGAGTCAAGGTCAAATTCTTAATGTGATTTTCCTTATCTTTAATTTTTAAAGAAGAAAAGCTTAATTAAAACTAAACTACTTAATTAAACACAATTAATTAATGTTATGCAAATAGACAGATTTGCTAGACAACTACTTTAATTACATTCCAGAAAACATTCCAGAAAACACAGATGTTTGGCCAAAGACTTTGTGCTCAACTCCTGCTGCAAAGATCATCTATATGTACTCAAATCAATATTTCAAATTTCCTGTAAATCTTTCAATTGTACAGAGTATTAAATACTAAAGTGGATGGGCCAGAATTTAATCTTGTACAACAGTTTGTGAAGTTGTTTTTAAAGCTGTTGTAATAAAAAACTTTGATCCACATGGATCTAATTGTTATATGCACGAAAGCTTTTCTCTCTGGACAAAGAGATGTTGGTGATGGAGAGCAGGTCTCATTAACAAAGAAACCAAATACAATAATTACTTAGTTGTGTAAAAGACTTTCTTGGCCCCCACACAACCCACCATGAAGACTCTGGTGGCTGGTGGCTGGAATGAATGGGAAAACCAGCAATAACAAGTCCATTAAAATTTCTGTATGCTCCAGTGTAGCAGATTGTATTTTCTAAAAATGGTCAAAGCAGTATTTCTGGTCCTACATGTCCCTTCCTGAATTTGAGAGGCTTTGTGGCTGTGGGGATGAATGGAATGTGGCAGAAATGATTCTGCATAATTTCTTAGGCTAAGTCATAAAGCAGATAGGGCTTTCTCCTGGCTCCTTTTCTCAGGACACTCATCTTGGAACCCAGCCACGCCGCTGGGAGGAAGCACGGGCCACAGGCAGCAGCCACCCGTGGGTAGTCCTGGTGACAGCTTCAGCTGAGCTGTCAGCTGACAGCCAGCATCATCTGCTTGACATGTGAGTGAGGGGAGCCGTCAGATAATTCCACATGAGCCTTCCAGCTGCCCCACCTGACACCCAGTGGAGCGGACAGGAGCTAGCCCCCCTAGAGACCTGCCCAAATTGCAGACTCATGTGCAAAATAAATGTTATTGTAAGCCACGACTGTAGTGGTCTGTTACCCAGCAATAAATAATCAGAACAGCTAGGTTTCTTTCTTTCTTTCATTTTTTTTTCCCAGAACATCTAGTTTTTGAAAGGCACAATCACGAAGGACAAATGAAATTTCATTTAATTCTTTGTGTTGGTTTTTAACCCTGATTCTTATTCTCAGATTCTCATTGAATAAATTAATAATTCGTGTACATATTTTGATCAATGTGCTGAACTGAACAGAGAAACCCCATACAGGTGAGAACGTAGCACACCTAAATATTCCCATGTTGCACCTCTGACACCCGAGTACCATCCAAAAACTTCTGACAGGTGTATGGTGTAGTCAGTAGGCTGGACCTGAGCAAAACTCTGATCAAATGAGACTGCCCTCAGAAGTTCCTGTTCTTTGCTTCCTGCCCCTTTCAGCATCCCTGTTGCACGGGCACCTAGTCCTCCCTGGCAGCAAAGCATCTGGAAAACTCAATCAGTACCAATGCAATTTTAAGTTGTTGTCTTCCCAGAAATGACATGAATTATGGGGGCAGGCATGTGGGGCAGGGGGAGCACCAATGGAAGCAAAGCTGAGTATAAAGGGAATTAATGGTGATGTTTTAGGTGCTCATGTGAGAGTTTTCTTGGTACCTCTCAAATGACACTAGTAGCTAAGAGCATTCTACGCAGAAGGTACAAAAAGTACTGAGACGGGAAGATGTAAAATGCTACAGTGTATTTATGAGACATTTGTATTTCCTGAGTGTAAAGTGGCAAGGGAAGAATGGCAATAAGTTGGACCAGGCATGTGGGCAGGAGATGGGAAGTGAGGTTTTCCCATGCCCTATTGTGGAGTCAACCCTCACCTAGCAGTCACTAGGAAGCTGCTTAAGAGTCTCACATGCACAGGAGGACAGCATCCTTGCTGATCCTTGCTGATCAGGAGTCAGCAAGCCCGGAGTCAAGTCGTGGCTTTTCCTGCCTTTAAGGACCTCCTGAGGCTTAGGGTTCAGTGGGGCTTGAGTGATTGCAGATATGCTCCAGCTCTGAAAGTCCACATTGAGTTACGTTACCCTGAGTCACAAGGCCATCATAGGGTGAATAAGGTGGAGATCCCATAGCATGAGCTCTGAACACTGGAAGTACCACATTCTATTTGTTCCACAGCACTGGTTTGAAGAGGCAAGGAGTGGATCTGTGATTTATTTTTATTTTTTTAATGTTTATTTATTTTTGAGAGAGACAGAGACAGAGAGAATGAGAGAGACAGAAAGACAGAGGATCTGAGGTGGGCTCAAACCCATAAACCATGAGATCGTGACCTGAGCCAAAGTCAAGACGCTTAACTGACTGAGCCACCCAGGCGCCTCTATTTTTTTTTAATTTTTTTTTTTAGTGTTTATTTATTTCAGAGAGAGACAGAGTGCGAGTGGGACAGGGGCAGAGAGAGAGGCAGACACAGAATCCGAAACAGGCTCCAGGCTCTGAGCTGTCAGCACAGAGCCCGACACGGGGCTCAAACTCACAGACCATGAGATCATGACCTGAGCCGAAGTCAGATGCTTAACTGACTGAGCCACCCAGGCGCCCCACAGGCGCCCCTATTTTTAAAATTTTCAGCTAAAGACAAAACTCCCACACTCCCTGGGGTTAATTTTGAAAACAGTAATATTTGCCAACGCTTCTTTAACTTCAAACACTACTGTTCATAACACTCCTTTCCCTCCCTCCTCCCCAATCAGCCAAGTTGGATTTAAAATATCTAAGATGGTATTTTGTTACATTGCACATGCACCTGCCAAGTACAAAGTTGGAAAATGAGGCAAAAATATGTCGCTAAGATATGTCTGGATTTCTAAGCACAAGAAAGACTGGGAGAGGATCCCAATTTTGAAAAGCGGGGATCAAAAATTGGCTAAACATTCTTGTAGTTTGTGTGACAAAATTGTTTTTAAAAATTATAGCTGATTTCAGCCAAATAAATTCAGATAAAACTCAAACACAATTCGAGGAACCAGAAAGAAGGCATTTGAGGCATTTTCCAAAGTTAACATAGTGCATTTGTTTCTGGGAAAAGAGGCCAATGGGAAGGTGCGTATTTCTGATCACACAAGGAACTAAGAGAAGTGAGAATTAAAACAGCTAATGATACAGTCCCTGATAACACACAGTATTTCTGCCTATAATTAACATGACTTTAGACCTCTCTATACTTGAAGCTGACACACATACGTTACCTCATAGCAAACCTGTGAAGACAATTAGTGGGATATTAATAGATTCCCTGAAGCAGATATAACTGAGACTGAATTTCATTTTCTGGCTTGGGAGGGTCTTCCTGAGCCGCAAAGAGGTAGATATCTTTTCTCAACATTCCCGTTAAGAGTCTCTGAGGTGACCGAGTGTAAGCCCACATTACTGTTTAGCTGCTATGGGTACAGCCACGCAGACGGCCAAGCAGCAACAGCAGCGGCCTTCCTCAGTGCTTTCAGTCACCACAGAGGAAGTCCAGCTTGGGGCTTAAGTGTAACTTAGAAGCTCGGCTTCCAGAGCATGGGACACTGCGGGGAAACATATACACACAGACCCACGCAGGTACAGGCAGTCAGACACACAGACGTACACATATGTCCACGCATGTACACAATAACATACAGACACATACACACAATCCTTCACATATATACACAGACAAGACAGATGTAGACAGTGAAACAAACACACACAGGTGCACACATATATCCATACATGTATACAGAGACAGAGACACAGATAAAGGCATATGCCCACACATGTACATAAAGATAGATACATACGATACACACAGACACAGAGGCAGACACTGTCACACACACACACACACACACACACACACACGCACGCACATGTGTACAGACTGATGGACACAGATTATCGATGCCCGCATACTCCTACCCAAAGACAGACGGGCACACACAAATCCATATATATGCCCACACTACACATTCTCCCTGGACTCAGGCACCATGGCCAGCAGTGTGGGGGTGAGTGTGCCTGAGAGGAAGAGGCACCCCTGCCCTGCCCAAACAACACAAATTCCATCCACTGCAGGCTGTTGCCTTCCCGAAGAGGCAGACAATAAGCCTCATGATATTAATTACAATTATCATTTCTAATACAACATGATGTAGCTCTAAACAAGATCCTCATGTGTTTGGGGGTGTGTGGGTGTTTCACAGAGTTCTACATACAGCAGTTGTATTTCTATCCTAAAGATCTATTTGGCAGCCCTAGGCTCTAGCTGTCTGCCTCCAATTTATCAATCTTCCCGGAACCTGATGACAGCCAAGCTCTCCCCTTCTGCCCCGGATTAAGACACTTGTGAAGCTGACAACTGGCCTGGCTGCGCCTCTGCATCTAGACTCCCTGCTGGATTCACGTCAAAGGCCACATATCTGAAAATGCATAAACTTTCCCACTGACAAGTATTAGACACAGCTGTCCAGAAAAGGGTGGTACAACAGGTAGGAGGCAAAACCCAATTCACAGCTAAGGCTGCAGTTAGGGGGTCCCAGCATCCCCCTTTGGGGTTTCCTCTCCTTTCTGCCTCTCTTCCTGGACTACAGATACTGCTACTTCCCCCTATACTCTCAATTATAATAGTCCCCACTTACCTGCAGGGGATGTGTGCCAAGACCCCTGTGGATGCCTGAAACCCCAGACAGCACCAAACTCTATATCTACTACATTTTTCCTATACATACACACCTATGGATAAAGTTTAATTTGTAAATTAGGCACAGAAGAGCTGAACAATAACTAATAATAAAATAGAACAATTGTAATGATATAAAAAAAGCTACGTGAATGTGGTCTCTCCCACCATGTCTTACTATACTGTGTACACCCCTCTTCTTGTATTGATGAGAAGTGATAAGATGCTTATATGATGAGATGCGGGACCACAACTGACTGCAGGTAACTGAAACCATGGAAAGTGAAACCATGGATGAAGGAGGGGCTATTGAACAATCCAGAGAGTGAAATTCGGTAGACACGGATCTAAATGTGCAGTTGTTTTCTCTCACTGTGTCTGTTTATGCTGTAGGAAGATAGTTGATTTTGGGTAACTAGATCTACTCCACACACACCTCCATCCCCACCGTCCTGCTTAGACAGCCCTCTCCTGGGTACTCCCTGCACCCTCCACGGACTTCTGTTGTTGCCCTTAGCTCACTGTTTTATATCTCTTTATATGGCAATGTTTTCCATCACACTGCAAATTCCTCAGGGGTATGCTAAATGTATTCAAATTTGTCATGTCAGGACCAGGCACATTCAAAATAGATACTCAATAAAAATGTGTTAGGAAAAAATTGCAGTTAAGGCTATATATATTTATCACTGGGGTGTTCAGGCACTCGTGTGGCTTTAAGGGAATTCCCGTGAAGGTAACCGATCTCTGAGAATGCACCAGCATATAGTAGATGGGACATGAAGTTGAGTGGCAAGTTCTCTCAGCCTTGAGCTGAGCACACAAGGGTGTCTCCTAATGGTCTGATAGAATTGACACTTGAAGAGATCTTTTTCATCATGATACAGTGTTTGCCATTTGAAATTCTCCAATTGGGCTTGTTGCTCTTGGTTACCATTCATTCTTTGATATCATCATTTCTCCTAATAACTTTCTTGCTTGGGGGAATCCACATGTTTCAGAGACATTTATTATTTTCATTATTGAAGAATTTCAAAACAGAGAAGGCTAAGCATTTTTAACCAACTGAAACCTATCATACATCATCTGATCGCACAATTCTTGACATTCTTGAGAAATATGTTCAGAACTCCAGTTACGTGAGGGGGCGTGGGGAGTGGGCCATCAGATGGGTTATTCACTAGTTATATAATTCCCCTGTATGAATCTTGTGCCGTGGCAATCTAAATTTGTGCCAGGTACCAACGAAGTCTTGTTTGATCTCCACAGCAATGTGATGGAGGTGAGTATTATCCCTATTCAAAAGTGGCATATATCTTAGACTGTTGGGTCCCTCACAAATAATTTTCATCACAAATGCTAAGCCAGCAAATGTGGACACTATACACAGGTCTGTACACCATACACTATACCCCATATATAGGTGTGACAGTGGCAAAACTGAGGAGCTGGTGTATGCTTTAAGAGTTTTCTGCAGGGTAATGCCTTTGCTGTTGACCACAGAAGATGAAACAGTATTTTTAATGGAGTGAATCAGAGTACCAGGTTTATTTAAAATATCACAGAACTTTTAATCCAAGCAAATCCTTATACTTGTTAATGCTACCAATGGTAAAGCTAATTAGGATTACAATTAGCCTTACAATTTTATAGATTTTACAATTTAATTTTTTTTACAATTTGGCCTTTCAAAGGCCAATTTCTTCCGCAAGAGGCACTGCCACATGCAATAATAATCAGCGAGCTGAAGCTGAGGAAAATTCGGTGTCCCTACACGGGTATTTTCCACTTCTGGGTTTTGAGTTCTGAACTAGGTTTTTTGCATCACTCTTTTGGTTTGGTTTTGCTTTTAATCAGTAGTCTTAAACTTCTTACAAACTGTGTCATGAGCTTAAAATTCCTTATCTCCTCAGAAAAATTATGATCGTGCATTTTATTGTGTTAAATTATACCTCAATTAAAAAGACACCTTATCTCATAAGAACAAAAAAAAAAAACTTTTCTAGGTTAAGTGGGGTGAGATACTGAAGTTCCAGTTTGTTTGTTTTAATGTAAACATGAATACACAAATTTGTAGCTTTATTTAGAAATGCAAACTACATTCTGCTTATATGTTTCCAAATGTTCAAAGGGAAATAAGGCAAAGCCTTTTTAAAAATCACTTCTCTAGAAGGGGCAGGATGGGAAAGGACAGGGTCTAGCACTGAAACTTCATTCATGGTTTGTGTTAAGCAACTGCTAGAAAGGAGGAGGGTTTATGAGACTGAAAATCATGAATAAATCTTTTCCAATTGGAAAGAAACTATTATAGCTTTTTATGGAGACCTGGGGAGTATACAATACATGCACATTCTTCATCATCTATGGATATGACCAGAAACAGGAAAGGAAGTAGAAAATTGTGTGTGTGTGTGTGTGTGTGTGTGTGTGTGTGTGTGTGTGTGTGTATGAGTAAAGTAGAAGAAGGAGATGGAGGAAGGAAGTGGCTTAGTTAATCTGTAAGATTCCTTCCAAATTATAAATTTTATGTGTCCTACGAGAGGTAGACATGTCAAAGGGGGGAAAAAACCCAAAAAGCCAACAAATAAAAAGAAAACACCTAATAAGCTGCAAATGGTGGACAGTAGGAGAAAAATTATCATCTCTTCAAGTGTCAGCCGTGAGCCAGATGAACCTTCCTGGTAACCTTACCAGATAAGTACAATTAGTCCTATGTCACGGGTGAAGAAATTACAGCTCAAGGAGATTTAATAACTTAGCCAAGTTCATCCAGTGAGGGGCACGGCTGGGTTTTAATCTGACATTTGGCTGACTCCAAAGCCTGTTCTCTTCCCACAGCCCATCTGGCTCTGAACCCCAAAGCCATCCTCAGATATGGGAAGTAATTCCAGCCTGTCCACTGCTTAATTGTTATGTAGTTGAAATGCACTCTGCTAGCGGATGAGGTGCAGCGGGCTGGGGTTGCCAGGTAAGACTGCCACTGTATTTTAGTAATATCTCAACCCTGTGGGTCTCTAGCAATGGGCATTCCTGCTTCAATTTGCCAGCTGAATAGAGAAATAGCTATTCTTTAACCTAGAGAGAGATAGCTCCAGAATGGAGCTCCTTACAAATTAGTCTGTCCCATTACTTTGTATGAACCACCTGCTTATGCTAGCACTTAATACACACATCATGAGTACTAGCCACAATATTATACCTTGGGAATAAACAACTATATACAAATACCCTCTCCTCCCTGCTTATTTTAACATAAGCATTGAAGTGCTCTGTTGAAACTGCCCTTCTCATGAAGAAAAGCTAGAGAAGGCTGGAGAGCATTCATATTCCAGGGACCACAGAGGGCCCATGAATAAACAGCACATCTGGAAATGGGCCAAATGGGACAAAGATCTTAAACATGACATCCATACATATTCTATTACTTGTCATCACAACCACACTTTTTTTAATCTTTTTCATCCACAATTCTTTACTCCATAAATTTTCTGTTAACTTCCCAATAATATAATTTTATCATGACCTCTCAACCTTGTAACGTATTTGCTGCAGGAAATTACATTTTTCACTAAAGTAATATAACACTTGCTATAGGATTCTAATTTTGCTCAAACTGAGTGGTACATAAATTCACAAGCCTTGGGTTAATTATTCTATTATTACATAGAACATTCATTCGTTTATTCATTCAGACAACAAATATTATTCAAAAATCTAGTCTGAGCAAGTCTGAGCACCAGGGATACAGCAGTGAATAAAGCAAAGTCCTTGGACTTCACATGCTAGTGGAGTGCTAGACAACAAAGAAATAAATACATGCATAATAAAATACCAAGTGGTTGTAAATGCTATAAAGAAATACCAATTAAGGTAAGGCTGTGCAGGGTGATAAAGGGGGTTATTTTAGACTGTGGTTGAAGAAGTCTTCTTTGAGAAGAGGCATTTGAGTATCGACCTAAATCAAAATATGGGAATAATCCCTGCAACTCTCAGGAGGAAGAGTATTCCAGAAGAAGAAAAAGCAACTACAAAAGCTTTGAGGCTTTTTGTTAGAAGGTTTTGGGGTTGACATTCTCCCTTGACTGTGGATAGTAAAACTGCCTATTAGAGTTCTGATCCAAAGTCAATGTGAAGCCTCATTTTTCCCACAGTAAAAACATGCATATATACAGAGGCAAATTTAACATAAACATTTATAATAGTGTTACAGTTTGAGGTACTACAACATAAAACATTATAATTTTCAGGGTTCTTCAAAGAAACAGAACCAAGAGTATGTGTATATATCCAGAAAGAGATTTATTACAAGGAATTGGCTCATGCAAGTATGGAGGCTGGCAAATCCAAATCTGCACTGTGGGCTGGCAGGCATGAGACCCAGGAGAGCCGATGGTGCAGCTCCAGTCTGAGGGTCAGCAGGTAGAGATCCAGAAAAGCCAATGTGCAGAGGAAATCCCAAGACAGTCTGCTGAAAATTTCCCTCGTGCTTGAGAAGACCAGTCTTTTTGTTCTATTCAAGCCATCAACTGATTAGATGAGGCCCACCCACACTATGAAGGACAAGCTGCTTTACTCTGAGTTCACATAATTAAATGTTAATTTCATCTCAAAACACCTTCCAAGATGATACATAAAAATTAACCATCACAAGCAGTATGGTTACTGAGGCAACAAGAAACTGTTGTGGGAAGGCAGGATGAGCTGACATCAGGCAGATGTGGGGACAGATATCCACTTAGCTACAAATGCTCACTTGGGAGAATATTGCTGGCTTTCCAGTCCCACTCTCACAGCATTAAATGCTGGGTATTCACTTAAGTGGGCACAGTTGGAAAATCTAAGCAGTGGTATTGCTGTGTAGGAGATGTGTTCACATGGTAGGACCAAAGCTACTTGAGTAAGGGTCAAGCAGGAGATTAGGTAAAGTACCAAGACCCCCCATCAGAATCACTTGGCTTCAGGAAAGACTATACCACAGGGTGAGCACCAGATATGACACTAGACAGGGTAACTCATGAGAACTAAAGAGAGAAAACCTAAGCAAACCCCATTCCTGTGCTCAGAGCCAACTCAGAGCAGAGAGGCAAGAAGAGGTGAACAAGTCAACAGCTCTTTAGATGCCCAGGCAGCACCTCATTCACCACATTGTGGTCCTGGTTGGAGAAGCGTATGGTTCAGGTAAGGTCTGAATTATGGCACCTTAAGTCCCTAAGCCCCTAGGTTATGGAATCCTAAATGGAGTCATACCGTGAAGTTAGCTTCGATGAAGTGGAGAAAACAGAGGTAGAGAAAATGAGAAGGTAGATAACATAGATCTGTATAAATTAGAAGCTGGCATTAATAGTTTTGTTCCTGTGGATAAAGTAGCCTTCTAACATTACTCAGTACTGCTTTAATAAAACATTTGTCCACCAAAATCTGCTGAGTTGTCTTCACTCAAGGAATACTTCTCATTCATCTGTCACCACAGCTTGACACACAGAAAGTGGTGCCCTTCATTCTATAATCTAAAATAAACAAAAAGTGGGGCACCTGGGTGGCTCAGTTGGTTAGGCGTCCAACTTTGGCTGAGGTCATGATCGTGCAGTTCATGAGTTCAAGCCCCACATCAGGCTCTGTGCTGACAGCTCAGACTGCTTCAGATTCTGTGTCTCACTCTCTCTGCCCCTCCCTGGCTCTCTCTCTCTCAAAAATAAATAATTAAAAATTTAAAAAAATAAAATAAACAAAAGGAAAGAGTCAAAAATTCCAGTTTCAGTCACTTGTAAAGATCTACATAGTTTAGAGCACTATTTCCTAAAAACAGGTAAGAATTCACTGTGCTTTATCTAACAAATTTGCAGAGAAATTCTTGGCTTACTTCAAGGCCACATAATATGAAAGGAAAGATAAATCTAGTAAGCATCTATTTTAGCAGCTAAGAAAGATGTGAGAGATTTATTTGTATAACAGAGCTTTTGGGGGAGCTACTATTAATACTGTAGCTGATTCCTGTTATCAATCAATGTATTCATCCAAAAGCAAAATATCTTCTAAATCAAAATACAGTGTATCTCTTTGGACAAGATCCACTTTCCTACTTCCAAGTTCATGGTAATAAAGCATGATGGATTATTTAGCTTCTTAAGAGGTGGTTAAACAGCTATTTTAAGAAAAAACTCACTTGATGGAATACTCCCCTTTCTCCACTTTTAAGTATGCAAACATCTACCTTCCATAACTTAAGTGGGGAAATGTTAATGGGGTAATAAAATGTAATAAAGGTCCTATGTTTTTGAATTGGTCAAATATCTGTGTTTTTCAGAATTCAGACTCTCATACCCCTGTTTTCACTGTTTCATGGTATGGAAAATGCATTCTTAAAAGGACTGTTTTTCCATCAAGTGGCATCAACCCACATCTCCTAAGTGTATATACAAGAGAGGAAGCTTTGTGTCATTTGTATAATGCTCAAAATTACATTAAAGGTAAGAGTGAAGCCCCAACACATTAATTAATTCCTTTAAGAATTTTAAGGGGCGCCTGGGTGGCTCAGTCGGTTAAGCGGCCAACTTCGGCTCAGGTCATGATTTCGCGGTCCATGAGTTCGAGCCCCGTGTCGGGCTCTGTGTTGACAGCTCAGAGTCTGGAGCCTGTTTCAGATTCTGTGTCTCCCTCTCTCTGACCCTCCCCCGTTCATGCTCTGTATCTCTCTGTCTCAAAAATAAATAAACGTTAAAAAAATTTTTTTTAATAAAAAAAAAGAATTTTAAGTGTCAGGAAACAAAAAGAGTGAAATGGTTTCTTCAACAACCCCTGGCATTCAATTATTCTTAAATGAATATCATAATGAAGACCTACATCTGTGGGAGACAGAAGACTAGACCTTGCTGACCAAAGTCACTCAAACCAAAAAAGGACAGTAGTCGGCTGGGATGGAGAGGAAATCACAGCGTTTCTCCCAATGGATAGTTTTTTGATATTGACTTCCAAATTCCTTTTGTTGTGAACTAAGCTGAGCTGGTTTGGCTATCTGAAAACAGCCAAAACCTTTGTAAAAGCCTCTAGCGATAAGAGCCAGATGGGACGTAACAATGAAAACAAGTCTTAGATGAGGGTCTGGTGGGATGTAAACATTTATGCGCAACTAGATAAAGTCTACACCACCTGTTCTTGGAACCTCAGAGAGACCCCCTCTGTTTTCAGGTTTTTTAGGAGAATCTTGCTTAACAGATTCACTCTGAGGAGGATGTCCAGTACTGTGAGGCAGCATCAGCTTACCTTCTAGTCAGGACAGTGGATAGTCTTTTCTGTAGGGAAACACACCCGAACAGAGTTCAGTTCTAGCTCCATAAGCCTGCTGGGCTTGCCAGAGTGGGATCTTGTTCATTTAAGGCCAATAGTGCCCGTACACTCCTTCTGGCCGGCCACTTAGTTTGACCACTACTTATTTCAATGATGTAAGATTATTTTCTAACAATTCTCATGCTAAAGAACAAAGCTCTGGTAGGAATTTTGACAATATCAGAAGTGTAGACTCTGTGATAGTTTTCAGGCTAGGCTATACTTTCTAATCGTTTAGTTAAACATCAGTCTAGATGTTGCTGTGAAGTTATTTCTTATATGTGATTAATGTTTATAGTTAGCGGATTTTAAGTAAAGGACATTACCTCCATGGCTAGGTGGGCCTCATCCAATCAGCTTGAGCTCTAAAAACAGAGACTGAGGCTTCCTAAGGAAGAAGTAATTCTTCCTCAAGACTCCAACATAGAAATCCTGCCTGTTCAAGGTTCTGGTCTGTCCCACAAATTTCAAACTTGCCCACCCCCATGATCACCATGAGTCAATTCCTTAAAATAAATCTCTCTTTCACACACACACACACACACACACACACACACACACACACACACACACAGTTTTTCTGGAGAACCAAGAGTAACTTAGATCCCTAATGGGGGATCTTCAAGTGCTTCTTGAAGCACTTCAAGTGCTAACTAACCACCTCTAAGAGTGTACATTATAGGTCACTTAATCCCACACACATTCAATACAATATCAAAGTATATTACCATCCAGACAATATGTCACCTTGTTCTGTATGTCCCTTCCCTCACTGTTTCTTCTATATATGTTTTGCCTCATTTCAGATTAACAGTTAAGTAGATGTGGAGATAACTTCTTTCCCATACATCTGTCCAGTTACGTTTATGTAGCTCCCAAAAGATTCACTCAAGACCCTGAGAACTTACTAGAGCAAGTGTAAGTAGTGAAGAGTTATATAGGGTGATAGTTTTGCTTTCCATGGGTAAGATGCCATGTAATGTAGTAGTGAGTAAGCTAGCTATTCTAGGTGAAATTGTCCTCCCCAAATTATACTATCTTATGGATATACTCACCTCTCATTTCATTAGAAGTGTTTGGAGCTGCAATCCTCACTACAGCAAAACCTAACGTGCACATTTATAGCCTCTGCCTCTACATTAGCACAAATACTGTGCTCAGAAACCAGAATGAGGAGTAAGATTCCATAAGTCTGTTTCTGCTTCTGAACACTCATTGTTTTCACTCCACTATGGCTCACTGGACATCTAAAACTGTAAAAGAAATTATTCCAAAGGAACCCATATTTAGGTGGTTTTTAAAAAGAGATATCTCCGTGGATAACTTTGTTATTGTTTTCAAAAGTAGGAATGTGGCAAGTGAGAATTTTTTCAACATTATGTGAAAGTCCACTTCAAATATGTGGGTCAACATATCTCCCAGAAAGTAACACAGAATACCAACCCTTTAAAAAGCCTCTTAAAAAATGGGTTATATATGATTAAATAAAGTTTAGAAAGAAGTTTTACTACATGTCCCTAACTCTAACCAGAAATTCACAAAGTATAAAGCAAATGCCATAAAGCCCTTCAGTAGAGCTTTTTCTTTTTTAACTTTGTTAAACCTAGTGTTTCTGAAATGCATTTGATAACATAATCTTTATTTGAGTAACTTCCCTTAACAGCCCATAAAATACTAGAACATACTATGAAAAATGTGGGTATGAACTATTCCAGACAGAATGAGGTTAAAAAGAAAAGTTTCCACATTCAGAGATTCTATAACTTCTCTCAAGAAGTCATCTCAGTGTCTGACAAACAGAAAATCTTTCTGTATCTGAGATAAATCCCTCATGCTACATTTTAAACATTCCCTGCTGTTGCGTACTCTGCGGAGAAGAACAGCTGGCCACCATTTTCCATGTGAGAAATCATTTTTCGTTTAGAGACCTGTATTAGGGCATCTATCTACCTTCTTTGTCACAACAAGAGCAAGTACAATGATTAAATCTTTCTTAGATATTCATCTTCCACAAATGTTAACTATCTTTGCAGCTCTACTTGGAATCATCTACTTTCTCCATTACATTTTTAAGTTAGAAAGACCATAAGTATAGCTACCCTGTTAGAAATATGACCGGTACTTAGTACCACAGTGCTGACAGATTACTGTGGAGTAATACCTCATGTGGGAATCGGGTCTAAAAGGCAACAAATGAAGCAAAATCATGTAGAGTTAAAATACTCTTCAGACCCTATTAAAGGCTTGATGGTGAAGAAGGACATGCCATCCCCAAAGATGCATCTCCCTCCAGATCTAGGGGCTGTACCAAATAAAGTAGTTGGCTTCTTCTCAGAGGCCACGTTGTATGAACAATGCATATCTTTTAACACTAGAATCCTGTTCACCACAGCAAGATGCTCACACCAAGAGGACTCACAGGAGCTGGATCTGGAACTGACAAAGAGAAGAACCAGTCCCTATCTCTTATTTCCTGCTTTCTCCTGGGACTGCAGTCAGTGAGAGCAATACTGTGAATTGTATCCACACTATTAAGTTGTGATCTTTCTCTTTCATTTTTGCTTTTGAGATTTAAAATTAATCTACTATAATTGCATTTGTGCAAATGTACCTATGATGCAAATAACTTTATGTCAAAATGCATTTGATTATCATTTTAGTTACGTTTTTAAAAATCTATTCAGGGGCGCCTGGGTGGCTCAGTTGGTTAAGCGTCTGACAACAACTCAGGTCATGATCTCACGGTTTGTGAGTTCGAGCCCCACGTCAGGCTCTGTGCTGACAGCTCGAAGCCTGGAGCCTGCTTCGGATTCTGTGTCTCCTCCTTTCTTTGCCCCTCCCATGCTCATGCTCTGTGTCTCTCTGTCTCTGATTAATAAATAAACGTTAAAAAAAATCTATTCGTTATATTCTAAGTACAAGGAAAGAGGAGTCTATTTATTATTCGTTTTATTCTGTTTCAATGTTCAGTAAACAATTACAATAGGCAACAGGAGGGGGGAATATTGGGCAAAAACATGAATATGACCCAACCTCTGGTCTCAGACTTCATATTTGATGGAAACAAGCATAAACAAAACCAAAATCAAAATAAGACTGTATTAAGTATCATAATTGTATAGGAAGGGAAGAAATTCATTCTGCTTAAATCATGGAAGAATGTTGCCCCAAAAGTATCAAGTCTTGAACAACAAGGAGGATTTTATTAACTGTGGAAAGGTGCTGTGTGCATGTTGTGTATGTGGAAATGTATAGTGGGGGGCTTGGGAAATTTTTATGCAAATGGAGCAGGAGAAAAGGCAAGTAGATATGAAATGAGTATTCTGTGTCGGAAAGAGCCCATAACCTGGAACTTTGATTCTTGTGTTGCTCGGAGTTGGATAAGGGGAAAAAACAAGAACTGAAACTAGAAAGAAAGATGGCTGGAGCCAGTCTGTGAAGGAGCCTGAACGCTCCACTAAGGAATATAGACTTAATGGAGAACAAAGAGACCATGATGAGTTCTTGACATGGGAGTGACATGTTTACATCATATCCCTGGTGGAGTGAATGAAATGGAAGTAGGGAAGCCAAGCTCCTCAAGGCAGGTAGTAGGTCTTATTCCATTTTTATTTGCCACATTCAGCATAATATCTAGTATTTTGTCTCCTACTTTACCACTGATTTTTCTTGCAAAGGTATTGCCGTGTGTGTGTGTGTGTGTGTATCTCACTACCATGAAAGCTATTGTGTTTCACTTGAATACTTTGTTACTTTCACAGTAATTTTTCATGTCCATCATGTTCTCCAAGTGAGAATCCCCATATAGTGCAGTATATATAGCTATATATGTAGCTGCTAACTGTGACTAGTCATGCTACTCAGACACCTGGTCCCTGCCTATGAGAGACACAGAAAGTACAAGTGGCACAGGGATGATGAAGGGAAATAATAGACAGGAAGCTTCCACTTCACTTCTTTTGTGTGAGTCTTGGAAACTATCCCATTCTCAGCAGTGGTACTCCTAGTAATCCAAGGCTATTGATCATTCATTTGCTCAAGCAATATGCATCTAATACCAAATAAATACTGGTTTTATTCTAGGTTCTTTGGGCTACATTGACAAGCAAAATGGGGGAAGATTCCATGCTAACATTCTAGTTGGGAAGGGAGATTATCAGGGAAGGAGGTAATAAGCAGTAAATATAAATAAGTTATGCATCATGTCAGAAGGTAATAAGTGCTATGAAAAAAATTAGAGATTGAACAGATAAAGAGTACCTGGAGGGTATCATGGGATGAGTTGCAATTAAATATGATGGGTCAACCTGCTCAACATCATTACTTATAATGAAAATGAAAATTAAAGTCACCATGAGATACCACTTCATGCCTACTAAATTGGCTAAAATGAAAATGAGTGATAAGAGCAAATATTGATTAGGAAACTGGAACCCTCATGTTGCTATGGAAATGTAAAAGGGACAACCACATTAGAAAACTGTCTCAGGTAATGATAGTGACTGGAACTAGAATGGTAGTGGTAGAGGTTAAAAGATTGAATGTATTTTAAGGAAAAAGTCAACAGACTTTATGATGGATTAAATGTATTATGTAAGAGAAAGAGGAATCTATGGCAATCTAAGATTTTTGTCTGAAAAACTGGAACAGTGGGCTTAGTGATTACTAGATGGGAAAGATTTCAGGAAGTACAGGTTGGGGTGGTGGGAATCAGAAGTCCAGTTTAGACACATTAAACTTAAGATGCATATTTTTATAACCAGTAGGAGATATAATTTAGACAATTTAATATGAGTTTGAAGTTTGGAGAAGTCCAAGCAGAAGACCTAAATGTTGAGGTTGCACTATCCAGATGGTACTTAAAGCCAAGAGACTAGATGAGATCACTATAAAGATAAGATAAAGAAGACAATTCATAGGCTAGAAGAAATCTATGGATCAGCTTTGGAGTATTATAAAATTTAGAAGGGAAATGAGGAGGTGACTGAGAAAAGGTGAAGCCAAAGGAAATCTAAACAAGAGTGAGGACAAATTGAAGGAAGTATTTCATGGAGAAAGAAAAAAATGAAGAGAGTTTAATGAGTTGAAAGGTCAAGATGAGGGTGAGAACTTTGAAATTGTGATTCTCGATCACCTCAGTAAGAATTACTTTCATGGTATAGTAAAAACAGAAGACTACCTGGAAAGCATTCAAGAAAGAAAAGAGGTATAAAGGCAATGTGTGTATACAATAATTATGACTTTTTTCTATGAAAAGGGAATTTATAAATGAGATGGTAGTTGAAGGGAAATGTGAGCTCAAGGGAGGGTTTGGATGGATGGATGGATGGATGGATGGATGGATGGATGGATGGATGAGGTCACCTCAACTGGAGAAAAAAAGCCTTCAAATCACCCACCCTTCCAGTGGGGGTTCCATTGCTTCACAAAATGATGAAAAGATATATCATTGTCATTTTTAGGCAAGTCAGATCTCCGGTACCCTCAACCCCACTCAACATTCTCCGCTTGTAAGTAGGCCATATGATTCTAAAATACATAATAAAAATAACCCCAAACCTCAAGGCACCTTGTGAGAAAGTAATGAAAAACCAATAACCAAATAAATTACTCATAAATAAAATTCAATGATGTTTTTTGTTATGCAGGGAAACCACATTAGAAGACATAGGAAATTGAGAACTATAAAAAATAGATCCAATGACATTGATTCTGCCAATCAAAATTAGACTGGTTATTTTCCTGATTTATGCCACTATTTATTGCAAACCAACATTCTTAGTCCAGCTTAAATGTGCAAGAGTCATAAAGGAAACCCAAGTACATTTTCAGATGATGGTCCTCCTGGGGTATAACATTAACTATTCATAGAAGAAAGAATCAGCCTTCAGTTTTAATTCCCTTTATCTCTACTGTACATACATTCCAATGGGGTGATTATTCTAATCATAATGGTCAACAACAAATTAGTTCATTTAAAAATTTAATGCTAACAGAGGACTGAATTAAATGCTAAATTCTTAAAGATTGTTTGCATTATGTAATATATGTTGAAATTCAGTCTTAGTGCAGGTATAATAGGAGTAGGAGGAGAATATGATAAAAAGGCACAGAATGAACCAAGTTCTACACACAAATTCTCACTGTGATTCTCTTTAAGGGGCACAACACTTAGAGATGAAACCTGAGTTCTTTTGAGATAAATAAGAAGCTAAGCTTGAGGTCTTGAATTTCTAATGCTATGAAAAAGCATAAATTTCAAACAATCCATATATTCAATCTGCAATTTTTCTAGAGGAAAACCTAGGTAACACATCTTAGGGCTTTTACCCAATTCTGGACAATATCTTATAAACTTTAAATATCTATTCATTGGGTCTCCTACCTAACCTAACCCTCTAACTAGTTTATGAAAAAAATTTTTTTAATGAGGAGACTCAGGGAACCTGGGTGGATCAATCAATTAAGTATCTGACTCTTGATTTTGGCTCAGGTCATGATCTCATGGTTTGTGAGATCGAGCCCCGCATTTGGCCCCTGTGCTGTCAGGATGGAGCCTACTTGAGATTCTCTCTCTCTCTCTCTCTCTCTCTCTCTCTCTCTCTCTCTTTGCACCCCACCCCCCCCAGCTCATGTGCACATGCATATTCTCTCTCTCAGAATAAACATTTTTTTAATGAGGAGACATGATTTGTAACTCTGTATACTCCTGTATCTCTCTGATTTCAGTTGGTACCACTGTACTCCTGACTCACTGTACTGCAGCCCATTGCTTCCCTATTGGTCCTGAATTATCAGCCATGCTCCCTCCTCAGGATACTGGTGCCTAATTTTCCTCTGCCTAGAATGCTTTTCCCTCAATACTCTAAGTGGCTCATTCCCCTGGTGCCTTCTGGACTTGTACCATGTGTCATCTTACTTGAAAGCTCTTGTCTTAATGTCTACACAGTATTTATCAATACTTAATTCAATTTTATTTATTTATATTGAGAGAGAGAAAATACACATGCATGTGCAATCAGGGAAGGGGCAAAGAGAGAGAGAGCGAGAGCGAGCATCACAAGCAGGCTCCATGCTGTCAGCACAGAGCCCAATGTGGGGCTCCATCTCATGAACCTCAAAGTCATGTACTGAGCTGAAATCAAGAGCCATACACTCAACTGACTGAGCCACCCAAGCGCCATTATCAACACTTAATTCTAATACAGACACACAATTT
This sequence comes from Acinonyx jubatus, assembly GCF_027475565.1. Lineage (NCBI taxonomy): Eukaryota > Metazoa > Chordata > Mammalia > Carnivora > Felidae > Acinonyx > Acinonyx jubatus. The sequence continues at coordinate 61,724,886 of NC_069387.1, forward strand.
TATTTATTAATTATTCCCCTCTACTAAAATCTAAGTCCATGAGACCAGAACCTTTGTTTTGTTCTCAGCTCTAATTCCAGAACTAGACAGGTACCTAGTCTGTACTAGGCACTCAACAAATATTCAATGATGAAGGAAGAAGAAAGACTAGAAAGAGCACCTGCCCTCTCCTTACTGGTCAAGGTGGCATGGTATACTTAAGAATGAAAGAAATATTTTCTCTGATCCTCTGGGCTTTGTGTATATGCTTTCTTATCCAATAAAAAATATACTTTTTGAGAATAGGCTTCCTATCCCCTCAAAATTTAAGAATATAGGAAGAGTTATGAGATAAATTTAACACAATACTTATTGAATATAGTGAGCACGTTAATGAAAACATTTCTAGGCCAACAGAGTTGTGCTTATTTTGCTGACAATTCTGTATACATCTCATTCATTGTTTGTTTGTTTTAATATAAATTATTGTCAAATTGGCTTACATTCAACACCCAGTGCTCATCCCAACAAGCACCCTCCTCAATGCCCATCACCTGTTTTCTCTCCCCCCTCCCCCGTCCACCTTCAGTTTGTTCTCTGTATTTAAGAGTCTCTTGTGGTTTGCCTCCCTCCCTCTCTGTTTGTAACTATTTTTCCCCCTCCCTTCCCCCATGGTCTTCTGTTAAGTTTCTCAAGATCCACATATGAGTGAAAACATATGATATCTGTCCTTCTCTGACTGACTTATTTCACTCAGCATAATATTTGTTTTTTTTAACACAAAAGAATGTCTATAAAAGCAAGACCTCTGTTTTCCTATAAGTTCACTCCCTACTGGATGATAAACAGAGTCAGAGTCCTTAAGATCATTGCCTTAGTAACTAATCATTGCACATGAAAAATAGGATGGTTAGAAATAACAAGTGAGGCAGGAAACAACAGGCCTCAAGAGGTTGCTGAGTAGCAGGAGAATCTGATTTTTAAGGGCTGATTTCCAACTCTCTACCAGTGCATAAACAGACCAAAAAGCAGAGAGGCCAGGCCACAAAAACATGAAATAGAAGCCAAACTTCTGTCTCCAACCATTAAAAGAACAAAATATAGAGTATAAATTGCCTCCAAGGATTGCCTGAGGCATTAGTTAATGTTTGCAAAGAATTTTCAAGATGAAAAGTATCAGAGAAGAGCTAAATCCTACTATCTCAATAACTGGAATGCTATTTTTTTCATGCTACATTACAAATACTTTTAAATACATTCTACCAAAAGAAAAGCCTGAACAGCCTTCCAAAGGGAAATTTCCATTCATTCATCACATTAACAAAGACACTCTGGGGACAGCCAAGATTTGCCTTCTGTGAATCTACTGCCATCATGAAGGTCCATATTTAAAATACGTGAGTGAGATGACAGCCTATGGGGAGTCAGCACTCTCTTTAATTTGTTGCAAAGGAGTCAAGAAAATCACTTACCAACACACCAATCCAGTGTTCCACTACATGTGCTTCTGCAAGTTAATTACAACGTAGCAGATGCACTATACCATGAGTTAGGGCCAAATGCTAATAATTCATATCCCTCCCCCAAATTTCATGATGCTATTGAGTTTTGGTCTTTGTAAGTTAGTGTTTTTTCAAAGAATGTTTCCTCTACCACCAGTAACAGCACCAGTAACAAAACATTAGAAATGCACATTCTCACATTAGATCTACAGAGTCCAGAATTTGGAGATGGAGTTCAATAAGCCCTAAAACAAGCCCTCCAGGTGATTCTGGTGCATTGCATTATAAGTAATATTTAATTTATAATTTTTTAAAAACCTGACTATTAAAATCCAATTGGACAGAATAATTGACTTACTACTAATTTATTTACTTATTTAGCCAATGTATATTAAGTGCCCGTCTTGTAATAACTATTGCTCTGGAAGCCAGAGATTCTACAGCAAACAGAACAGACACAAACCCTGACCTCATGGATCATTAAACATTCTAGTTGAAGTAGGCAGACAGACAAACAAAATAAGCAAACTACATGGTATTTTAGAAAATAAATACTGTAGAAGAAATAAAACAATGAAAGGAATATGGGGCATTGATGAGAAGGGGCATACATGCATTTGATATGACATGGTTGTAGTTCATAAAATTTGAGCTTTGGGTCACTAATTGGTATGTCAGAGTGGTTTTTCACATCATTTTTCTAAGGCCCACTTATAAATTGATCTAAGATGTCACAGTTACGTAAGTATGTTTTAAGTACTTTACAAAGATTTTCAGAAATACATATTACATTTTGTATTCAAATCTTAGTTCTAAATGTAGCCCTGCTTTTACCCTTTTTGTATGTTTTAAACTTTATTTTTAGTACTTAAAATTGTTATTTAACCATTATATTAAATCCAATGTTTAATGACTGTACTGTATTTGGAAATGGGGCCTTTTAGGAGGTAACTAAGGTTAAATGAGGTAAAAGGGTGGGGGTTTGCGGCACCTGTGTGGTTCAGTCGGTTAAGTGTCTGACTTCAGCTCAGGTCATGATCTCACAGGTCATGAATTCGAGCTTTGCATTGGGCTCTGCTGTCAGCATGGAGTCTGCTTCAGATCCTCTGCCCCCCCCCCCCCCGCCCCCCGTCCCTCCTCCACTCATTCTCTCTCTCTTTCTGTCTCAAAAAAACAAAAACAGAAAAAAGGTGAGGTGGGGACCTAATCCAACAGAACTGATGTCCTTCTGGGAAGAGGAAGAGACACCAGAAAGGTATCTCTCTCTCTTTTCAAGTGCACAAAGGAAAAGCTACGTGAGGACATAGTGAGAAGGCAGCTGTTTGCAAGCCAGAAAGACAGGTGTCAGAAGCCAACTTTCCCAGCACCTTGATCTTGCACTTCCAGCCTCCAAGACTATAAGAAAATAAATTTCTATTACTTAACCCACCCAGTCTGTGGTATTCTGTCATGGCACCCCAAGCACACTAATATAGAAGTATAACCATCTCCTTTTAAATAAAGAGTTCATTTGCATTTTGAGAAAATTTCCTTTAAAGCTCCCTAAGCAATGCAGGCTCCCAAGACCATCACGACCACCAAAAGAAATGTGACTAAATTCCGCATGTCCTTTATAGTCTCCCCTAGAGGAATACTGAGCAGCTGTTTGCAGTATTACATGATAGTGGGTGTGAAAAGTAGCCACATGTGGAAGACCAGGAGGTAGGACCAAGATAAAGAATAACTGGAGCACAACTTGGGTCACCTCATTTGTATTAAGTAATATTCAAGAAGCAAGGGGGGATAAAAATATTCACACATGAAATGACTTCCATGTCTAGAATTTGCTTCAAAAGAATTCAGTGTAGGGGAAAGGAGAAAGTAGGCAGGAAATGAATGAGACAAGATTGGCCATGAGTTCATGATGCTTGAAGCTGAGTAGTGCATAGTATAGAATTCATTTTAGTCAATCATCAAATTCATCATTTTTTGACACATTTTCACGGATTGGTTGCTATATTAGGTGCTGACTATTCAATGGTGTGCAAAAAAAAGGCAGTTTTTTAAACATGTATTAAATAATATACATACAAACAAATATGTTATAAAGATAATTGCTATGAAGAAAAAAGTGCTAGAAAAGCACGTGATAGGTTCCTGCCTTAGATAAGGCTTTCCTAAGAAAACAACATTTGAGCTGAGCAGTCAGACCATTCTAGGTAGAGGTGGGCAAATTCTGGATGAGTACAGAATGCTTGTGTGAGATGACACTGAATAGTCAGGCATGGACAGATCATGCAGTGACCAGATTATTCAACAAATACAAAAGACAGAGCAAGATGCCAAGTAAAAACATGGGAATGAATACAACCCAGAAAATCTATATTGTAGGACAATCTAGAAAAATAAATGACTAGTTTCTCCAAAAAATGTATTAGAAGGGGAAAAAAAGAATAAGAAACCCATACTCAAAAGAAATTTAAGTTACATGCTGAGCAATTATAATATATGGATGGACCTCATTCAGACCCTGATTTGAAATGAATATATGGACTATAAAATCTATATGAGATAAAACAGGGAATTTGAGTTGGATATTTGATGAAGGAAGCAATCTCCATTTTTTTAGATGTGATAATGGTATTAAAGTTATTTTTTAAAAGAATCATAATTTAGATATCATGCTAAAATATTTACACATGAAATGACTTGCACATCCAGAATTTGCTTTAAAAAAATCAGCACAGGGAAAGGAAAAGTAGGTAGGAGATGAATGAGACAAGATTGGCACAGCTCATGATGCTTGAAGCTGAGTGTTGCATAGTTAGAGCTTTACTTTGCTTTCTTCTCTTGTGTCTGTAAATTTGAAATTATCCACAATAAAAATTTTCAAAAAGAAAAGAAAAACATTAGAAGAAAAAGGGCAATAGTGAAAGTGCATGGGGGAAAATCAGGGCTATGCATTTATCCAGACCAATGTCTCTTTTCGATTCATGTATATTGTGCTCATAAAATTCAAGATACCACCAACATTCAGGCCAGATGATTAAAGTCAGATCAATGCTACTAATAAACTTTTTAAGTACTATTTGAAATATTGACACAGCATTGGGAAATTTTGCAAATTTAAGCAGAAAGAATCCATTTGGAATCATTCCAAAAGTAAATTACATTTTAGGGGGTCTATTTGAGCTAGCTGTAATCAGCAACTCAAGTATTTTTTTTTAAACTCATTGACTATGAATTACATTTCAAACTAATCATCTTGTTTATTTCTGCTAAAATTTCAGAAACCAAGTGATCAGCCGAAAATTCCTGCCCTGCCAGGTCTCTTTTTTAAAGCTAAAGCAATTTTTCTGCCATAAATTCTGCTAGTGGGAGGAAAGACATTAAAATATCTTGCCAACAAAATAGAATGTAAAACACAAATAAGCCAAGAATTAAGCTTAAACAATTTAGTCATGCATTTTTGTTGGTTAATCAGGAAAGAGTAAAGGAATTCATAACAAAAATATATGACTGGGAAAGGGGAGATAAGACTGTAGGGAAATTGGCATCCATCAACTGGCACTTAATTAAATTGTATAGCCCTTTATATTCAAACTATTTTAATCAAGAAAAAAATTTTTAATCCCAGGATGCCTTAAATTCAAAAAGATGATCAGAGCTCTGTTCTCTTGTCTTTGAGGAACATTTTCTGAGAAGTAACAGGAGTCCAAAATACTTCCTCAGCATGGGGAAGGTACATATGAAATTTTTTTTAAAAAGCAGCAAGTGTTTGTCTCATATCAGAACATTAGTGTTCAAAGCCAAATGATCCCTCTGATTCTTTTACTTAAAAACTCCATTTATATAATGTTATAGTGGCTTAGTCTGTTTCATAGGACTTGCCTCCGCCTTGGGGAAGAACATCATTTGGCTTTATCAAGGACACTAGTTTCAATTTAAACACATTTAAGACCAGCATGTGGCACTTCACCCTGCCCTAACTCCTTCTGTTCTACTTGCCAGATACTGGTGATCTGACCTCCTTGCCAAGTCTGTCCCCTATTTTTGCCCTCAACATTTCTGAGTTAGCACTGATGCTTCAAAGGGCCTTTGGTCTGACCTGGCACCAGCTATAATAGGTCTAGGCAGGTATCACCGTCTTACTCTTTTGTCACCCACCTTCTCCAGAACCATCCAAAGAAAGTTACTATTAGCACAACTCTTCTCAAAAGAACCACAACTTACTTCACTGGATGTGTAGAACCTGTCCCCTAACTGCTTATACTCCAACTAATAGCCACACACACATTCCCACTCACATTGCAAGGTGGAATGGTGTATGGGCCACCAACACCAAGTGTCAAAGGAGTTCAAGAAATAAGACATTAATGAATGTCTAATGAAATAAGATCATTAATGAATGAAGGGAAGACGTGACATTTTTCTGAGGATGGTAAAAACACGGTACAAAGGCGCCTGGGTGGCTCCGTCGGTCAAGTGTCCAACTTCATGTCGTGATCTTGCATTGGTGAGTTCAAGCTCTGAATCAGGCTCTGTGCTGACAGCTAAGAGCCTGAAGCTTGCTTTGGATTCTGTGTCTCCCTCTCTCTCTACCCCTCCCCTGCTTGCCCTCTGTCTCTCTCCATCTCTCAAAAAATAAAAAACATTAAAAAATTTTTAAAAACACAGTAAAGACTGTGTACCATATAGTAGCAATAATTACGAAATCAGTTTGAAGAGGTTGCCATTTGTCGCAAGCTGTAGAGATCCTTAAATTCCAGGTATACAGCAAAACTTATTTTGCAGTTTTCTCTGGAGAAGATTTGAACAGGAGAGATCTGACAAAATCAATGATACAGAAACATCGATCTTGTGTGAAATTTACTAATAGAGAACAAAATAATGGTCTTGGTGGAGATAGTCAGTGATAACAGAAAAAAAGGAAGAGGAGAAAAGCTGCTTCAAAGAAACAAAGCAAAACAAAACAAAAGAAAACAAAACCAGGATTCAGATACTAACATACAAGAAAGGAGGGGGACTTGTCCAAGATGTGACTCCTGTTTCTGGCTAGTTGGCTGGACAGTGGTAGTATACACTGGCAGAACAGAGCATTCGGGAAGGAAATTCAAGTTTATAGATTAGAGTGTGGGCGAAGAGAATATGTTTGCTTATTGGCAAGTCTGGAATCATGGCAATTAAGGAATTATGTGCAAGGATATTGCAGTGAGAGCATCTGCTTCAGACAGTATGGCAGACTTGACTAGATGAGCTCCTGGGACCCCCAACTCTTATATTTCTAGCCAAGTAGATGATGTGTGTGTGAGTTAGAGGAGTCGTTTTCCTGATTATCTCAGGAGTCTGAGTCACTTCAAGAGCAAGAAGACATGGGTTATGGTGCTGACTATAGCCTACATGTTCTAAAATCTGTCTAATATGGATAACAAATCACAATGTCAGTTAGGCTGGGGATATCCCTTCTTAAAAACATGGGATTTCATTTCCATCCTTTTCTCCCTGGGAGTTCCCATTAGCTTCACTATGGGAGTCCTCATACCAGCTGCTGGCATCACATCTACCCAGCCCACTCTGATGTTATCATATATCATGCAGTAACCAACAACCATTACTTTTTGTTCAATTCTACTGCTGGAAGAAAAGATAAAAGAAAAGTAGCACCTTATATATTTGAGAATTTTTGTTCTGGTAACTTCAACCAACAGACACCCAAAGGTAAACTGGGAAAACAGTGGTAGATTTAGTGTCCTAGTGACTGCATAAGAGTCAAATGGTGATAGATCTGCAACCGTGTCACCTTGAGAAGGGTGACAATCATAGCTCAAGTTCCAGTGGAGTCAAGACAGATTATAATAATATGAAGCAGGCATCAAGACCAACAGCACAGACCATGGTACCTACTGAGTGTTGGGAGCAAATTCTGAGAGTGTGCAACAAAGAGTTCATTGAAGCAAAGTGGCATGAAACTGAGGTTTGACTGATTTGGAACAGGGCCAGAGCCCAGGTCAAGGGCATAGTGGTGGGAAACCACATGCAGTTCCCATCAGTTGATAGGAGAGGGGTAGTACTCCTATCTTGGCCACGGGCCTCTTTCATGGCCACCCTGCTTCACCCTGTGCACGTGGTTCCCCTGCTCTCTCTGCTCATGGGCTTATTGGGCCTGTTCCGGACTGAGGCTGGAGCATGGTCATGAGGGCGGCCCCCTCTCCTTTTCTCCTGTCCTCACACACTTATCACTACAGTCTTCACGGCTCTCTCTCTGGTGTCCAGGTCCTGAGAGCAGTGCCCATCAACTCACCTCACCTTCTGGGACCAACTCTTACAAGTTGCTGAACTCCAGCCCCCGCTGACCCTTCAGGTCCCAGTGAGGATGTCACATCCTCTGACAAACCTGCCCTGTCACAGGCTGCTAGACCAGGTGGGTGCCTCTCTGTGCTCCCACAGCCCCACCTAGACTTACACACCACCCAATAACTGCCTGTTCACTTGTCTGTCTTCCCAGCAGAAGCTCCTGGGCCAGGGTTGTGTCTCATGGATTATTATTTTCTCAGCATCTAGCTCTTTAAATAAATAAACATGGGCTCAATGGGTTTGGATTAACCCTATATTAAAATAATACCTACAAATATGGAAATATATTAAGTCTGTACTTTTTGCTCTTGCTGAAGCCACCATACAAATTTCTACATTTCTATAAAAGCATCTGCTATGCTTCTAGTTGTTGAGGCATCTAGCTGAGGGCACATGTTGAAGGTCTGCTTCTTTTGAATAGTAACTATCTGAAATGAACCAGTGAGAAATGAATGAGAATGCAGTCCCCTTTACAGGCTACAGAAGTATCAATATATATGAACACAGCATAATGTATAAACCTCTTCAATCACTAGGTTGTACACCTGGAACTAATATAACATTATATGTCAACTATATTTAAATCAAAAAAGTAACAATAAAGAGATATCAATATATAAAAAAAGCTATGTGAGATTCTTTCTTACTTTGTATTGAACAACAACACAGTTTAAATCAGGGTTTTTCTCACCCTGAATAAATCTAAAGTGGATTTGAAATGCCATTAAGACTCAGTGAATTTTCTAATACAGTATTAATACAGTTATCTTATTAACAGCGTAAATTTAATAAAGTAAATTTCTACGTCTAAGACTGCTAACAAAATCTAAAGCACATACCTGCAAAAAAGCAAATGTGACATTCTGCAAAACACATACTTGGTTCATTTCTTACCTCTAGTCTAGTTCTGCTCTATAAAGCATTTAACATATTTATTTTAAACCAATAAATTTTCTTTGTCATTTCATTCTCTCAGTTTCATTCAATAAACATGTACAGATTGCATACTATATGCACCAGGCACATGTTTCCAGACTTCCAGACAAGAGTCTTGTTTATCTGTTAACAAACACATTAGCAATCACATTAACAATGCCGTAAGTGGGTAGAATGCTTTGTGGCTCATGAACACTTTCATATAAGAATCATCTGCTACCAACAAAACCCCTTCAATCTTACAGTGGAGGAATAGCATAGAGTGGTTGTTATGACTCCCTCAAGGTCACTCCAAGTACACAGTCGACTCCCACGTGAGAGTAGGTTGTCTGGCTCCAAACCCAATTCTCTGCTACAACACATGGCTTCTCATTTCAGCTCCTTTATTAATGTGGAGAATGGACAGGGGAATATGTTGTGTCAAATATTGCTTTCATGTCAGCACTGTGCCTGAGATCCAGGCTGTTTAGCAGTGCAGCCCAGGTGAACTTGAGTTTCTATGTGACTATATCAGAGCTGACACAAGCTTACAATGAGTGTACCATTTCTTCTAACAGCTCAGTTAATAGATGACTGCTGAAAATTTGTTACAGCATCACACAGCCAGAAATAAAATTGTAAATTAAAAGCTTTACATAATGTTCACTGGAGCCTAGCAATTTTGTCATTATAAAAATTATTTTTGTCATTATGTCCTAATTTATGAAGAAAAGGATTTTCTCTTAATCGGTTTTTCAGCAACTGAGAATTTAATGGAAATATTAACATGTAGGCTTATGTAGTTTCCTCCATGAAGTAAAAGCCCAGCAGTTAGACTGGAACAGTATTTCTCCAACTGTAGGGCCATTATCCAAAGGCAAATTTTGTCAGCTCCACAGCAACCTCCCCAGACACCATTCCCAGAGACAACACAGATCAATAAGCTCTTCTCTTCACCCTACTTCATACTGTATCTTTTCATTCCCAGGTATGAGATTTAAAAAAAAAAAAAAAAATCAAATACTTCACCCAACCCTGGTGTCATTTGAGTTTTGGAAACCAAACTAGCAAACTAGATGATCTCTTCTAAACCCATCAGTCTATTAGTCTATGAAAAAAGCACTAACTATATGAATATCAAACAGTACTCACACCTCAGAGGATGTTATCACTGTGGATCCCAAAAGGGGTGACCCCCAGAAATCCCAGAAACAGTTGGACACCTTGTTATATATGCCTTGGATGCCTTGTTGAGCAGATTCCTGGGCCCAAACCCAGACGTACTAAATCAGAATTTCTGGAATGAGACTTAGAAATATGTATTTCTAACACACTTCCTTGGATGATTCTGATATTCACCCCCATTTGGAAACCTGGGAACATTCTAGAAATGAAAGTTCTCAGGTCCTGCCCCAGACCTACTAAATCAGAGACTCTTAGGATGGGGCCACAGAAATCTGTGTTTTGTTTTGTTAATGTTTATTTATTTTTAAGAGGGGGGAGGGGCAGAGAGAGAGAGAGAATGCAAAGCAGGCTCTGTGCTGTCAGTGCAGAGCCTGATGCAGGGCTTGCACTCATGAACTGTGAGATCATGACCTGAGCTGAAATCAAAAGTTGGATGCTTAACCAACTAAGCCAACCATATATCCCAGAAATCTGTGTTCTGTCATGTCCTCCAGATGGTTTTGATACATGGTGGAGTTTGAGAACCACGGATTTCAACAAGAGAGAGAATAGTTAAATTTCAATTTAAAAAAACCATATATTGAGACCCTCCTGAGTAAAGTCCCTGGGTTAGCTGCTTCAGGGAAAAAAGAGCAGCTCACTTTGTACTACATCATTTTTTAAACGCATATTTCTTCAAACTTCTATGGAGAATTTACTCTGTGCTAAGCACTGTATTAGTGGTTTCTTAGGATAAAGATATTAGAAAGATATAGTTCCTGGGCTCAAGAAGCTTATAATCTACTACGATAAACTTTTTCTTTCAAGGGCCAGAGATTAAGTGTTTTAGGCATTGTGGGTCACATGCTTCTGTGTAACTACTGGGTCCTGTTACTATAAAAGCAGCCAGAGATAATATGTAAATAAATGCAGTTGGCTGCATTCCAACAAAACTTCATTTATAGATACTAGCACTGGAATGTCATATAGTTTTCACATGTCATGAAATATCATTCATCTTTAGAGTTTTTTTCCAACCATTTAAAAAATGTAAAAACAATTTTGGGGGCCTTACAAAAATCAGTGGGGGCCAGAATTGTCTTATGGGTGGTGGTTCACTCTAAAGTAAAGCCTGTAAGGCAGTAACAAATAAAATCTGAGGGTTTGAGTCTGTGATATTGATAGAAATTGAAAAGTCAGGAGAAAGAGAAGGAACAATGATGCATTCTGTCTTAAATAGTCTTTTCTGTCATTTCATACCCTATTGTTTCCTAAAAAGTATCACATGCTTTTTCTTACATTTCTCTATAGCAGAAATACATCTGTCACTTAAGTAAATCCATTTAATCTTCTCAGGAAAATAATATGATGCTAATAGGGATTCTTTATGTCTTTCCCTACGGGTCCAATTTTATCCATTTATGTGGATATGGAAGCCAAGATGTTAAACATTATAAAGGCAGAACATCTTTGATGAAGCATACAATGTATCACTTCTCTCTTTCAAGTACTAGGAGGTGGAGATTGGCTACCATTTACACAACATTTAGTCGGCCTTGAAAACTGCCAGCTAATGTTGTCTGCTGCAGGCTCCAATTTTTTGGAGAATCATAATTAACTTGGGCTTTTTGTTTGTTTACAATCTCAGATTGCATAGTTAAATGCTAATTACCCAGTTTCTAAAGATTAATATTCACAGAAATATAATGCCACTACTCTGACAGAACAAGTTACATGCAAATCTATGATATCAGTTCCCAAATTTGAATCCACTAATCAGAATCTCATGGGCACAGCAGCCAGAACTGGTACTTTTAACATGTTCTCCTGGTGTCCTTGATGCCCAGCCAAGGGCTGGAAGAACCACTCTCTACCCTACAGTGGCCAGAAAGTGGAACAGAACAAGTTGAGTGGCTCTGGCCAGGACATGCTACTAGATGGTCATACTTGGGAAGTGTCATAGCACCATTTTGCTGGCTCATGGAGGAAACACCTTCATTTTCAGGTGGATCTTAAATTCTAAGTTATTTATCACAACAAAAGTATAAATAAAACCCAAACCTCCCACCACTGAGAGTAAGCCGAATAAAACATGAGTTGGCCGATTTAGAGAACACCCAAACCAGAGATAAACAAAGGTTGCAGAGTGCACAGTGTCTGTTCCACCTAGTCTTCACACCTGGCCATCCCATCCACTAATCAAGTTTCTTCCATCTCATAAAGTCAAACCAGGAATACCAGAGCTTGTTCCAGAAAATCACTACAGCCTTCAACCCCATCCTCCATCATTGTCCATTCACACACACCATGGTTCTCATCTTTTGAGCTCAGGGTTACTGACCCTATACTTACTCTCAGTAGTTGGCTGGCACCTCCTTCCACTGTCAAGAGTCCCCAAATCAACATCCTGGTTTTTTGTTCCTCGGTCTTGTTGTATTGCTTTTGTCTCTACTTACTTTCTTTGTTTTTGGTGAAAACTTCTGTTCTAGCGCTTGCTCCTATAGAAATTCCTGCTGGGATAAGAGAGAAGATACAGGATAAGAGAGATACAGGACTTTGGACATATGAGAGCTAAACCTTTCTTAATTAGGAAAAAAAGTGACTAGCTAACTGTTGAAGAACAACATGCATGATATAGAGAAATCTTCTCTATATAGAGTTTACATCTTCTTTTAGATGAAACTATACTTAAATTAACTAGAAAGTCCCACTTCTCATTCCACTGCATCAGTTCAGAAACTCTCAAGGAAGCCTATGACTGAACAGACTTCTGTAGATACTAAACTTTAAGATTAAAAAACTGGACAAGGAATGAGACATGGAATTTTAAGTTCCTATCAAAACTCTGATGCAGCAGCATGGACTATCAGGTGGATGCTGCTGCTTCAGAGGGTACCTCGACAAGTGTCCCTCCTGTCTCACTGCTAAGTGCATCACAGGCATCAGCAGTCCTTCCCATCAGGGAGAGAGGATTTAGTTGGGGGCCAGGTCAGCTAAATTATTTCAATCAGCCAAGGCCAATAAATATGCTAAGAAATTTTGATGTCTGAGGGGAATAAGTTTAGGAATTCCCTGGGCTTGCACCTATGGATTAACAAGTATAAGGAATTAGAAAGCCATAGGATGCTCACACCCAAGTTTGAGTAAACAAGATTAGGTACATAGGCACAGAGAGGGTGGGGCAAAGACCCCAATATAGAACAAAAGTCTGTGAGGTAAGTAAGATTAGGTATTCAGGGAGGAAACGCCCCCCAATTTAGTACTATAGCAGGAAGCTGCTTTTACAGGAAGGAAGGACCAAATTAGGTAAACAGGTAAATAGGGCTATAGACCACTGCCAGCAAAATTGCCCAGAGCCAAGCTAATTAGCAAAAGAAAGGTGCCTTGTTGACCCTGAGATAGCTCTGCCTTTCTAGACCAATTTAGGTGTACAGAGGTGGTGCCTCACATCTGCTATAAACAACTTTCCTCCAGAGCCAGGATTTTGTTTTGTTTTAACCCAAATCCCTGAAACGGCATGTTTTCAAAACCCCCTTTCCCTCACGCCCATGAGTTAATGTTCACTGTTTCATTGTCTCTTTGTGCACGTCCATCACCATGTTTGTAAGTCTTCTGATCCTAATAAAAATGGAGCAAGGACCCTTCATAGGGGCTCTTGTCTTCTCCTGGACATTAGCCATCTCTCGCATTTTAATCCTGTGTCCCACTTTCTTGCTGGACAAGAAAGAACTCTAGGCCCAGAGTCTATGACAGATGGCATAAAAAGTATGTCATCGGTGCCGCTGTCACCCCCAGGAATATAAGAAAAGCTGAGCAGGAGATAGGTTTGTCGATTAGCATGCCCTCCCACCTAACTTAGTGATAAAATTTCTGCAAATAAGTGGCTGCTCCTCTTGACCTTAAGACCTACATCCCTTTATAGTCTAGGCTCACCCTGAACCATATCACCATATCACCTGTGGCTCACCCTTCTCTTGACCTACTCGATCTACACTTATGCAGCATGCGCAGATACTTCATGCTGCAAAATCACCAGGCAGGGCATCCACTCACTTAGGGATCAGATCCTGGCTGTGCTTCAAAAAGAAAGCACCACGGGGGTGTAGCTCAGTGGTAGAGCATTTGACTGCAAAAAGAAAGCACGATGACTAAAATAATTCGCAATCTAGTACCAATAACTACTATGTTTAAACAATTAGGGAGTGAAAGTTCACTGCCAGTTTTAGGTCAGGAAAACCTTTCTCCAAAAGAGGTTAACACTTAAATTGGACCTTTATGAAACGTATGGGCAGGAATCAGAGTGGAATACTTATGAATTAAGTAAACAAAGTAGATCTGTGTGTCTGTCCCAAAATCCTGAGATGTCATGTTTGAGTAGTTAATGACAGTAGCATTGCTCAATATGCCTGAGAACCTTTACTGACAAACACAAGGGAAGAAAGAAATGCTTAAAAAGAAGCAAAGTGAGCTCAGTAAAACTTATCTAATGTTAGGTTGTGTTCACCAAGTCCTGCTTCATAATGCTTTTCCTGGGTACACAAAAAAACTGCCTTCCCAGCTTTAGTTAGAGCCATGTGACTAGTTCTGGCCAATAATGTGTGTAATGTGTCTCTTTCTGGCTAAAATACCTAAGGGCTGGTAGGGCTGAGTGATTATTTGATAATATTAAGAAATTGTGTCATCTTTTAGATGTGAAAATGGTATTTTGATGATGCTTTTAGAAAGAATCCATGTCTTTTAAAGGTACATACTTAAACATTTATAGAGGAAATTTCTGGGATCATTTTCAAAATCGTCCAGTAAGAGTAGGTATGGTGAGTAGGGATACAATTGAAGCAAAACTGAACTGATGATTGTTTACATAACTGAAATCTATTAACACAAATTTTTAAAAGATCAACTAGTTTGATACCCTCTCCCTTTACCTTCCTATAAAAGTGATCCAAAAACCACCTATTCCAGAAGTAAAGCTTTAGGATAATACTATAGGGTGGAATCCCAGGTCACTGCATAGAGGAGAGTTGCCTTGATAACCCAAAGCAGACCTTTTGTGAACAACATGGAAATCTTTATGTGGTAAGCCACTGGTATTTTGTGGTTACTTGATACTTCAGTGTAAGTGTGTAGCCTAGCCTAACCTAAATAATAATAGGAAGATTTGATTTTGAATATGGGGTAGCCTGTAATAGCCTATATGGTATGGAGCTAGCCAAAGAGGTAACTTATAGGATAGCTGACTGGATAAGAAACTAGCATGAATTTGAGAAGGAGCACAGAGAGGAAACTGAGGGTAAGAAGGAAAGGTCAGGCGACACAGTACAGGCAAGGGATTTTCAGGAAAAAAAAAATCAACCAACAAGAAGTCACCTGTGGCAAGGGTGGCTAAAGAACTTTTTTTTTTTAATTTTTTTTAATGTTTATTTTATTCATTTCTGAGACAGAGACAGAGCATGAGTGGGGGAGGGGCAGAGAGAGAGGGAGACACAGAATCAGAAGCAGGCTCCAGGCTCTGAGCTGTCAGCACAGAGCTCGACGTGGGGCTCGAGCTCATGGACCGTGAGATCATGACCCGAGCCAAAGTCGGTCGCTCAACCGACTGAGCCACCCAGGTGCCCCAAGAACTTTTTCAAAAATGGCATAATCTAAAATAAATGAATAAGTTCCTAAAAACATAAAACTAACCAAGACTGAATCATGAATAGAAAATGTGGAAAGATCAAATAATGGGTAAGGGGACTCAGTACTCAAAGGTCTCCCAACAAAAAAAAAAGCCCAGGACCAAATGACTTTATGATGAAGTCTATCAAATGTTTAAATAAGTAATACCAATCCTTCTTAAACTCTTCCAAAAAATGAAGAGAAGAAAACACTCCCAAATTCATTTTACAAGGCCAGCATTATCCTGATATCAATAAGGATACCACAAGAAAACTACCAATATCCCTAAAGAACACAGGTTTTACAAATCCACAACAAAATACTAGCAAACTGAATTCAACAGCAAACTGAAAGGACTCAAGGATGCAAGGATGAGTTGACACACAAATATTAGTAAGAGTGATACTCTAGCAAACAGAATGAAGGGTAAAATTCAGATGACCATTTTAATAGATATAGAAAAAGCATGTGATGAAACTCAGCATCCTTTTATGATAAAACTGTCAACAAATTAGATATGGAAGGAATTTACCTCAACATAATAAAGGCCATATATGACAAACCCACAGCTAATATCTTCCAGCAATCCCACTTCTGGTTATACATCTGAGGCAAATGAAATCACTATGTCAAAGAGATATCTGCACTCCCATGTTAATTACAACATTATTCACAACAGCTGACACATGGAAACAACCTAAGTGTCCATCAAAGGCTGAATGGATAAAAAGATGTATATGTATAGATACACGGATAGACAGATATAGATACAGATGATATGTAGATATATACAATGGAATATTATTCATTCATTAAAAAAAGAAGGAAATTGTGCTATGTGCACAATGAAGGACATTATGCTAAGGAAAATAAGCCAGACAAAGAAGACAAATACTGTATGATCTAACTTACACGTGGAATTAAAAAAAAAAAAAGTCAAACTTACAGAAACAGAGTAGAATAGGGGTTACTAGAGGTTATCAGGAACTGGACAATGGGTAAAATGAAAAGATGCTGGTCAAAGGGTACACACTTTCAGTTCTTCTTTTTTTTTTTTTTTTTTTTGAGAGAGAGAGAGAGAGCATGAGTGGAGGAGGGGCAGAGAAAGAGGGAGACAGAGGATCCAAAGCAGGCTCTGTGCTGATAGGAGAGAGCCCGATGTGGGGCTTAAAATCACGAATCATGAGATCATGGCCTCAGCTGAAGTCAGACACTTAACCGACTGAGCTACCCAGGCACCCCCAAACTTTCAGTTCTAAGATAAATAAGTTCTGGTGATCTAATAATATATAGCTTAGTGACTGTAGTGAATACTATTGAATTTGCTAAGAGCATAGATCTTAAGTGTTTGGACCACAAAAAAATAACTATGTGAGGTGATGGATGTGTTAATTTGCTTGGCTGTGGTAATCATTCACAATGTATATATGTATATCAAATAATCACGCTGTACACTTTAAATACATATAAATTTTTGGTTAATTATATCTCAATGAAGCTGGAAAAAACCACTTACTGTAGGTCTATTCTAGATTCAACACCATACAACCTGCTGGAGACATAAAGGAAGGCATGGTCTCAGCCCTCAAGGACTTCACATCAAAGGGAAGAAGAATCACTAGCAAATAATATCTAGTGCAATAAAAGAAAAGAAAGTACAGAGTCTTAGGACATCAGACATAACAAACATTGGGGATAAGAAAGTTCAGGCAAGAAGTCCTAGAAGCCATATAGAAGCAATAGCAGCCAAGGATAAAGGAAAGAGCATTCCATGAAAAGGAAGAAGCTTGTGATAAAGCTCTGAGACAAATAGAACTTGGTATATTTGAGGAACCGAGAGTAATTTAGGGTGGAGAGTGCTTATTGTAAAGAAGAGCAAGGGAGGTGTCAAGAGATGAGGCAAAATTATCAGCAAGGGTCAGATCATAATCATATGCCTTACCAAGGACTATTAGCCTCTACCGTAAAGGTTACAGGAAACCACTTACTATTTTAAGATAATTATAAAGATCAAGTACCAGCAATGTGGAGAATGGGTCTGAAGAGGTATAAAACTGGGGGCATGGAGATTGGTAAAGAAGCTATTTGCAGTAACCCAGGTGAACTATGATGAGAGCTTCAACTAAAGTGGAAGCACTGGGGATAGAGATAAATGGTCAAATTCTGGAGAACCTGAATAATCAAAACCACAGGCCCTGGTGACTGCTTGACTGTGACTGGTGAAGGGAAACAGTAGACAAAATGATTGCCAAGTGTTTTAACATGGACTAGTAGAAGGACTGAACCCCCAGGAGCTTCTATAGGCAAGAGAAAGTTGTTCAGGGACTTTGCTCACTCCTTATACGTTGCTAATGCATGGGCAATCAAAATGCAGTGACTCCTTTATCCTTAAACTTTTAATTACAGTTTTCTACACAACTTGAAAGCAAACACATTTATGATTCAATGTCATATCATTCAATTGACCAGCACCTCTATTCACTACAGGTTGGAAAAGTTATTGATCAAACACACAGAAGTGCTGACAGCCTACAATTGCCCACTTGAGATAAAACAGAAATGTGAAAGATTAAAGGGTTCTTGTCACTAGCATATTTGAATAATGGTCCCTGATTATAATGGTCCTCTGTGTGATTTGACAGGCCAACTGATCAAAATTAAGAAGTCAAGTTCTTAAAGGCATCCAAACTTTGGGGAACATTAACTATTTCTCAGTCATGTTGTTAGGTATTTTTGAGTAGCGCTTATGTGGCTGATCTTCGGAATATCTCACTCAAACAAAATATGGTAAGTTACCAGTTTAGTTTGACTTTAGGGCATCACAAAGACCCTATTGGGCTAACATTATCTCTTACTGGACTAAGAATTTTTTCTGCTTAGAAGTCTAGGGTTTCATTCTCTGAAGAGGTCTCTGAACTGCAGGAGACCAGGCACATACCCCAACCCTAACCCTAACACTAACCAGAACCCTAAACCATAAACCCCAAACCTCAACCCTATTTCTAACTATAAGCTTAATCTAAACCCTAAACATAGATCTGAGAAAAAACAATAGGAAGATATGGTGTGTATATATATTTATATAAAATATTTTATTTGTATTCATAAAAAAGTATGTACTGGCATTTGCAATGATATGGATGGAGCTAGAGAGTATAATACTAAGCAAAATAAGTCTGTCAGAGAAAGACAAATACCATATGACTTGACTAATGTGTGGAATTAGGAAACAAAACAATCAAACATAGGGAAAAAATAAGAGAGAGAGGCAAACAATGAAACAGACTCTTAACTATAGTATACCTGAAACTAATATTGCACTGTATGATAACTAGAATTTAAATAAAAACTTAGACAAAAAGAATTTTTCTGCTTAGTTGAAAGGCTTAGCATTAATTTAGAAATCAGGATCCTCAAACTTTATAGCCAAAATTTATATAACTGGTTTGGCTTTGCTAAGTGACCAAGAGCAAGTCACTGAACTTCCCTGAAACTAAGTTTACTCATTTGTAAATGTGGACAATTTGTCTATCCAATATACCATGCAAGATAGGAAAGCACTCTACCATTGCATACTTTTTAATCATTGACAAATTCTCATAAGTATTATTGCCACTATTATTATTTCAACCCTTTTGTTTAAGTAATATGGTGGCAGGGATTATTATACAGTTAGTATATAAATGAATTTAAGATGAAGATGATGGAAAAATGAATTGGGGGTGGCAAGCACTCTGCCTTTTTACATAAGTGTACCACAATGTCTTGGGTTTTTTCCTCCTCAGTTTAGTTAAAGCAAAAGAGAGAACTAACCATGACCTCTTAGCTAAATTTAGGTAAAGAGAATCCAAAAGAGAAGGAAACTCAGAGAAAAATTTGCAAGAAGATATTATTTGAAAAAGGAAACTGTAAGAGCAAATGTCAACAAGTTATATGGAACAAAAATAATATTTTTGAAAATCCACGTTTTATTAGTAGGGCAACTACTAAAGGGACAGGAAGCTAGACAAAACATCCATTGTCTGAAAGCTGCTTATGTGATTGGAGAGCAATTTATTCCCACTACTTTAAAAGAAGAAATAATTTTTACCCAAACAAGGTGCAAAGATTCTATTAAAAACTGTATGAAATCTATAAATCCTATAAAAGCAGTCAAGCATCAGAGAAGACCATTATGAGCATAACTGACATCAAGAACGAAGAACCTGTGATATTGAAAAGACAATAACAGAACAAATGAAAGTACATCAAGGGTACACAGCAATGACAAAGAAAAGAAACCTACAAACCAGGGTAAAAACCAGGATAACCAATTTGAGAATAATTGATGTATTAAAGGAAATAAAAATGTAAATAAAGTGGAATTTTACTTAGGGAATAAATTAAAGATAATTTTATGGACTGTCAAGAAATCAAATTACAATACAGATATCTTGAACAAATATGAAAAGTCAGTTGGAAACAGGCTTCACTGAAATATACCTGGGTACCTACTTGTTACATTTTTAAAGTCTGACACACATGAACAAAAGAATATGAGGTCTTGAGTAGAAAGGCATAAAAGAAGATAAAGACATGATTAATGGGATATTTTTATTACACTCTATGGATTGTGTAACCTGAGTGTAGACACCGGGATAAACTCATATGGAGAAGTCAAAGGTCAAATTTCCTCCAGAGCCCCCTTCTAAGGAGTATTTTTACTCCTATAACTTGTATATGTCTGGATTCTTAGGAGTTGAGGGAAAGGCCTGATAAATGAATGACCTAATGTATTAATTTTGCCTTGAGATCCACCAATAAAAGGGAAGAATTTTTTTTCAGGCCATCAGATGATAAGAAGCCATAACACAAGCCCTTGGGCAGCTAAGATGGCACAGTTTGGAGAACAGTAAGTTGGAGATCAAAGGAGTGTAGGACCACTTCCTTACTGATGGCAGAACATATGATAGAAATCATTGCTTGGTGAGTTGACAGCACTCTGGTGTGAGGATTACACTTGCTCTCATCTAACTATCTGTTTGACCATGCATCTTAATTTTCTAGAGATTGGTGGCCTCAAAAAACAGGCTCCATCTTACTATAAAGGTAAGAATGCCCTGATGCTCAGCCTTGAGGCACAAGGCAGGCTTCAAGGGACATCAACCCAAAGCTAAGGGAAAAGGAGGCATTATAAAAGAACAGAATCCAACAAAGATCATTTTTGTCTTTGAAGACAAAAGATAGCTTTTGAAAATGAAAGAAAACCTCAAAACCCTGGAAAAAATTTGATGAAAATACTGCAGTGAGAAGAATGAAATGACAGATAACTATTAAGAACCAGTGGACTGCAAAATTAATAAAAGGAATGGTTAGAAATACCATGTAAAATTAGACCTCATTTTGAGATGCATATAAATATTTTATAAAGTGTTCCAGTCTATGCCAATGGCAATGCCAGCACAGAATTTAGATTTCATGTCACCTCCAAAACAATGATAAAGGTTAATTTATTTAGTTGAAGTGTATATTAAAACTAATGATGACAAATGTGTCAAAATGTATTGTTGTTAAAAATAGGTAATCAGATTGGTAGATAATCTTTTCAGTTGGAAATAAAAACTTTAAAATCAGGTATCAGACAATACGGCAGCAGAGTAGAAGGGCCCTACACTCATCTTGTCCCAAAACACAACTATATAACTATCAAATCTTGTCCCACGAACACAACTATATAACTATAAATCAACCTGAAGACTGACAGAACAAACTCCACAACTAAAGGGAGAGAAGAAACACTGAAGAAAGTAGGAAGGGTGGAGATGTGGTTTGTGGGAGAAAAGGATCAAAGGTGCTGTGGAGGGGAAGGGGCCATGGTCTCAGAGAAAGGTGAGCACACAGGGGAATGCACAAGGAGGACCTCTCTCCAAAGCCATTGACTGGGAAAAAGCCATTGGGTGGGAGAGTAGCTGATTTTCGTGAGCTCTTACAACCAATGGGGCTTAAAGACAGGATGTTTAAAGGTTGGTGGGCTTGGCTGGGATAGATCGCTAAAGGCACTGCCTTGCTCCTGAAAGAGAAGGCAACAAACAACCTGGAGACAGTGTGGAAACAGTGATCTGAAGAATGACTGGGGTACACATTAGGGAGATTATTTGCTCTTCTTGGAGTGTTTCCTTGAGAAGTAGCACAGAGATGCTTCTTCAGGGACAAAGGAGCTGGCTGGTGCCATTTCTCTCCCTTGCCCCTCAGCATAAACTCAGAACCACCTACAGGAAGCAGGGCAGTGCCCACATTGGCTACTTATTAGGCATAACCTGCTTATAACAAGTGCCACACCCCTGTACTATGGTGAGACTGCCCTTCTCAGTCAAGCTTGCCTCAGTCCTAGCATAGTGGGCCCCTTCCCCAGAAGACCAGCACAAACCCCTACCTACACATCTCCCAACTAGAGAGTTCTGAGGGGCCTCAGTTCTGGTGGAGGTGGTGTCAGGTCCCATTTCATAAGCAGACCAGAGCACACCTAGTTAAAATCTGCCACATTCTGGCCAAGGAACAAACACTGCCCACTGCAGGCAAGGAGTGCCTCTGCAGACGACTGGCCTGAAAGATAGAGCAGCCAAACAGCAGAGCTCACGCAGCACACACCAGAGACACTCAATCAAGCACTAAGCCCTGGACACTATATGACTGCATCTTCATAAAACCATTACTCTTAGAAGAGGGAAACATAATGGGCTTTTCTAACAGAGAAGGCAGAAACTTAGACAAAATGCCCAGAAGGAGGAATTCATCCCAAATGAAAAAACAAGATAAGGTCTAGCCAGAGATCTAATCAAACTAGATATAAGAAATATGCCTCATGGAGAATTTAAAACAACAATTATAAGTATACTCACTGGGCTTGAGAAAAGAATGGAAGACTTGAGGGAGATACAACAGAGATAAAATAATGTTAAAAGAATCAGTTATAAATAAAAAATATAGGGGCACCTGGGTGGCTCAGTCAGTTAAATGTCTGATTTGGGCTCAGGTCATGATCTCACCATTCAGAGTTCAAACACCGCATTGGGCTCTGTGCTGACAGCTCAGAGCCTGGAGCCTGTTTCAGATTCTGTGTCTCCCTCTCTCTCTCTGCTCCTTCCCTGCTCACTCTGTCTCTCTCTCTCTCAAAAATGAATAAAACATTTAAAAAAATTAAAGAAAGGATAGTTAAAAAAAGAAATGAAAAATAACTGAGATTGAAAATAGGTTTGGTGCAATGAATCCAAGGCTGGAAGAAGAAGAGGAATGAATAAGTGATATAGAAGACAAAATAATGGAAAAACAATGAAGCTGAACAAAAGACAGAAAGATGAATAATGGAACACAAGAATAGACTTAGGGAACTCTGACTCCATCAAATGTAATAACATTCATACCATAGGAACCTCAGAAGAAAAAGAGAGAGGGGCGCCGGGGTGACTAGTCAGTTAATCATCCAACTCTTGATGTTGGTTCAGGTTTTGATTTCACAGCTGTGAGACTGAGCCCCGCATTGGGCTCCACATTGAGTACGGAGCCTGCTTGGGATTCTCTCTTCCTCTTTCTCTGCCCCTCCCACATTCATGCTCTCTGTCTCCCTCATAATAAATAAATAAACATTATTTTTATAAAAAGAAGAAGAAGAGAGAGAAAGAGGGGCAGAAAATTTATTTCAGGAAATAATAGCTGAAAACTCCCTAATATGGGGAAGGAAACAGACATCCAGATCCAGGAGGCATAGAGAACTCCCATAAAAATAAAAAAAAAAAGTGGGGGGGGAGGACCAACACCAAGACATATTATAATTAAATTTGCCAAATATAGTGATAAAGAAAAAAATCTTAAAAGCAGCAAGATAAAAGAAGTCCTTAACTTACAAGGGAAGACCATAAGGCTAACTGCAGATTTCTAAACAGAAACGTGGCAAGCCAGAAAAGAGTGGCATGACTGTTTCAATGTGCTGAATGGGAAAAATCTGCAGCCAAGTATACTGTACCCAGCAAGGCTATCCTTCAGAATAGGAGAGTTAAAGAGTTTCCCAGACAAAAAAAACTAAAGGAGTTTGTGACCACTAAACCAGTCCTGCAAAAATATTGAAGGCGACTTTTTGAGTGTAAAGCAAAGACCAAAAGTGACAAAGAAAAGAAAGGAACACAGGGGGGAAAAAAAAGAAAGGAACAGAGAAAATCTCCAGAAACAATAAAACAAGTAATAAAATGTCATTAAACACATATCTATCAATAATTACCCTGAATGAAAATGGACTAAATGCTCCAATCTAAAGATACAGGGTGTCAGAATAGATAAAAAATGAGACCCATCTATATGCTGCCTACAAGAGACTCATTTTAGACCTAAAGACACATGCAGATTGAAAGTAAGGGGATGGAGAAACATTTTTCATGCAAATGGATGCCAAAAGAAAGCCAGAGTAGCAATACTTAAATGGGACCAAATAGATTTTAAACCAAAGACTGTAACAAGAGACGAAGAAGTGTACTATATGATAATAAAGGGGACAATCCAACAAGAGGATCTAACAATTGTAAATATTTATGCATGCAACATGAAAGCACCCAAATACATGAAACAGTTAATAACAGACATAAAGGAGGGGCACCTGGATGGCTCACTTGGTTATGTGTCCAACTCTGGCTCAGGTCATGATCTTGCAGTTTGTGAGTTCAAGCCCTCCGTTGGGCTCTGTGCTGATAGCCTGGAGCCTGCTTCAGATTCCGTGTCTCCCTCTCTTTCTGCCTCTCACCCACTCACGTTGTCTCTCTCTCAAAAATAAAATAAACATTAAAAAATTAAAAATATTTTTTTACATTTATTTATTTTTGAGAGATGGAGCACCAGTGGGGACAGGCAGAGAGAGAAGGAGACACAGAATCCAAAACAGGCTCCAGGTTCCGAGCTGTCAACACAGAGCCCAACGTGGGGCTCAAACTCACAAACTGTGAGATCATGACCTGAGCCAAAGTTGGACACTTAACCAACTGAGCTGCCCAGATGCTCAACATTAAAAAATTTTTAAAAAATAACAGACATAAAGGAACTAATTTATAATAATACAATAATAGTAGGGGACTTTAACAGCCCACTTATATCAATGGACACATCATCTAAAGAGAAAATCAACAAGAAAACAATGGCTTTGAATGACACACTGACCAGATGGACTTAACAGATATATTCAGAACATTACATCCTAAAATAGGAGAATACACATTCTTTTCAATTGCACATGGAATGTTCTCCAGAATAGATCACATACTAGGTAACAAATCAGGCTTCAACAAACACAAAAAGACTGAAATCATACCATCCATATTTTCTGACCACAATGTTATGAAACTTAAAGTAAACCACACACAAAAAATAATTAGAAAGACTACAAATACATTGAGGTTAAACAACACGCTACTTAACAATGAATGGGTCAACCAGGAACTCAAAGAAGAACTTAAAAAAATACATGGAAAGAAATAAAATGAAACCACAATGTTCCAAAGCCTTTGGGATGCAGCAAAAGTAGTCCTAAGAGGAAGTATATAGCTATACAGGCCTACCTTAAGAAGCAAGAAAAATCTAAAATACAAAACTCAACCTTACACCTAAAGGAGCTAGAAGAACAACAACAAACAAAGCCAAAGCCAGCAGAAGGAAGGAAACAATAAAGTGAGAGCAGAAATAAATTATATGGAAACTAAAAAAACCCACAGAACAGATCAACGAAAATAAGAGCCTACTATTTGAAAAAATTAATAAAATTGATAAACCTCTAGTCAAACTTATCAGAAAGAAAAGGCACAAGTACCCAAATAAATAAAATCACTAATGAGAGAGGACCAACACCACAGAAATAAAACAATTACAAGAGAATATTATCAAAAACTATATGCCAACAAATTGGACAACCTGGAAGAAATGGATAAATTCCTAGAAACATATAAACTACCAAAATTTAAACAGGAAGAAATAGAAAACTTGAATAGGTTGATAACCAGCAAAGAAATTGAATCAGTAATCAAAAATCTCCCAACAAACAAAAGTCCAGGGCCAGATGGCTTCACAAACAAATTCTACCAAACACTGAAGGAAGTGCTAATACCTATGCTTCTCAAACTATTCCAGAACATAAAAAAGGGAAGGAAAACATCTAAATTCATTATATGAGGCCAGCATTACCCTGATACCAAAATCTGATAAAGACTCCACTTAAGAGAACTACAGGCCAGTATTCCTGATGAACATGGATGCAAAAATTCTCAATAAAATACTAGCAAACCAAATCCAAAAGTACATTAAAAAATCATTCATCATGATCATGGTTTATTCTTGGGTTGCAAGGTGGATCAATATTCACAAATCAATCAATGAGTAGAAGAAAGGATAAGAACCATATGATCATTTCAATAGATGCAGAAAAAACATTTGACAAAATACAACACCCATTCATGATAAAAACCTTCAATAAAGTAGGGTTAGAGGAAATACACCTTAACATAATAAAGGTCATATATGAAAAACCCACAGTTAATATCCTCATTGGGGAAAAACTGAGCTTTTCTTCTATGGTCAGGAACAAGACAGGGATGTCCACTCCCACCACTACTGTTCAACATAGTGCTGGAAGCCAGAAGTCCTAGCCTCAGCATCAGACAACAAAAAGAAATAAAAGGCATCCAAACTGGCAAGGAAGAAGTCAAACTTTCACTATTTTCAAATGACATGATACTCTATATAGAAAACCAGAAAGACTCCACCAAAGAATTCTAGAATGCTAGAATTGATGGATGAATTCAGTAAAGTCCCAGGATACAAAATCAATGTACAGATATTTGTTGCATTTCTATACACCAATAATGAAGCAGCAGAAAGAAAAATTAAGGAATCAGTCCCATTTACAATTGCACCCCAAACTATAAGACACCTAGTAATAAACCTAATAAAAGTGGTGCAAGACTTGTACTCTGAAACTATAAAACACTGAGGAAAGAAATTGAAGAGGACACAAAGAAATGGAAAGACATTCCGTGCTCAAGGATCAGAAGAACAAATATTAAAATGTCTATACTACCCAAAGCAATCTATACAATTAATGCAATTCCTATCAAAATAGCAACAGTATTTTTCACAGAGTTAGAACAATCATAAAATTTGTATGGAACCTCGAATAACCAAAGCAATCTGGAAAAAGAAAAGCAAAACTGGAGACATCACAATTCCAGACTTCAAGATATATTGCAAAGCTGTCATGATCAAAACAGTATGGTACTGGCACAAAAAAGAGATACATAGATCAATAGAACAGAATAGAAAATACAGAAATGAACCCACAACTATATGGTCAATTCACCTTCAACAAAGCAGGAAAGAATATCTACAGGGAAAAAATCCTTTCAACAGATGGTGTTGAGAAAACTGGATAGCAACATGCAGAAGAATGAAACTGGACCACTTTCCTACACCATACACAAAAATAAATTCCAAATGGGTTGAAGACCTAAATGTGAGATATGAAACCATTAAAATCCTAGAGGAGAATACAGGCAGTAATACAGGAAGTAACAACTTCTTACTAGATACGTCTCCTGAGGCAAGGGAAACAAAAGCGAAAATAAACTATTGGGGCTTCATCAAAATGAAAAGCTTCTGCACAGTGAAGGAAACAATCAACAAAACTAAAAGGCAACTGACAGAATGGGAGAAGATATTTGCAAATGACATATTGAATAAAGGGTTAGTATCCAAAATCTATAAAGAACTTACCAAACTCAACCCCCAAAAAACAAATAATCCAGTGAAGAAATGGTCAGAAGACATGAATAGACATTTCTCCAAAGAAGACATCCAGATGGTTAATAGACATATGAAAAGATGCTCAACATCACTCATCATCAGGGAAATACAAATCAAAACCACAGTAAGACATTACCTCACTCCAGTCAGTTTGGCTAAAAGCAGCAACACAAGAAACAACAGGGGTTGATGAGGATGTGGAGAAAGGGGAACCCTCTTACACTGTTGGTGGGAATGCAAACTGTTGCAGCCACTCTGAAAAACAGTATGAAGATTCCTTGAAACTTAAAAATAGAACTACCCTACCATCCAGCAATTGCACTACTAGGTATTTACCCAAAGTATAAAAAAACAGATTCAAAGGGATACATGCTGCCTGATGTTTACAGCAGCATTATCTACAATAGCCAAATTATGGAAAGAGCCCAAATGCCCATCAACTGATAAATGGATAAATAAATGGAATATTACTTCTCAGTCATGAAAAAAAAAATGAAATCTTGCATTTTGCAACAATATAGATGGATCCAGAGAGTATTATGCTAAGCAAAATAAGTCAATCAGAGAAAGACAAATACCATATGATTTCACTCATATGTGGAATTTAAGAAACAAAACAACCAAGCATTGGGAGAAATAAGAGAGAGCAACCCAAGAAGCAGACTCTTAACTATAGGAAACAAACTGATGGCTACCAAAGGGGAGGTAGGTGGGGGGATGGGTTCATAGGTGATGGGGATTAAGAGGGAACTTGTTGAGCACTGGGTGTTATATGTAAATATGGAATCACTAAACTGTACACCTGAAATTAATATTGCACTGTAGGTTAACTAATTGGAATTTAAAGAAACTTTTTAAAAAAGTTTGTAATCTGCTACAGAAATATTATAAAATGGAATAAAAGAAGGTAACAATAGGAGAAAACAGGAAGTGGTAGAAAGTTATCAATTAAAATCTTTAAGGTAAATGAACTAAACCCCAATATAAGGTATAGGTCACTGGCATAAAAATAAAATTTAACAAGCTGAGGCCTATATGAGACATACTTAAAATTAAAATATAAGTGGCTAAAAGTTAAGTGATAATTTAAAGTCTTTTGTACCTGTGCAAATACAAAAAGGAAAAATCTGGAGTTTTCTACTATGGCAAAAAGTTAGGACAAATTAATAAACAAATAACTTCATATATAAAGTCATATTCAAGAAGACACTACCTAACAATATCACATGTGTCTATTCCAAACAACATAGTAACAACATATTCTGAAGAAAAAGAGATTAAAAATGGAAAATATAATTGTACCTGAAAACCTCATCAGTTTATAATACCAGGTTTAGTAGATATCAAATGAAGAATAATGGTAAAACAGAATTTTTAAAGCTACATCAAATAATAAATGACAAATAACTTTGTAATAGTAAAAATTTAATGACAAGATGGAAGAGTCACTGGGTTTTTTTATTTGTTTTTTTCTTACCAAATCCATATCTATTATTACTTTTGAATTGCCTAGGTAAATGAAAAAAAGACAGTCTCTTTAGCAAATGGTGCTAGGAGAACTGGCCAGCAACATGCAGAAGAAGGAACCTGGACCACTTTCTTACACCATACACAAAAATAAACTCAAAATGGATGAAAGACCTAAATGTGAGACAAAACCATAAAAACCCTAGAGGAGAATACAAGCAACAACCCCTTTGACATCAGCCATAACAACTTCTTGCTCGACACGTTTCCAAAGGCAATGGAATTAAAAGCAAAAATAAACTATTGGGACCTCGTCAAGATGAAAAGCTTCTGCACTACAAAGGAAATAATCAACAAAACTAAAAGGCAACCGACAGAATGGGAGAAGATATTTGCAAATGACATATTGAATAAAGCATTAGTATCCAAAATCTATAAAGAACTTACCAAACTCAACCCACAAAAAACAAATAATCCAGGGAAGAAATGGGCAGAAGACATGAATAGACATTTATTCAAAGAAAACATCCAGATGGCCAACTGACACATGAAAAAAATGCTCAACATCACTCATCATCAGGGAAATACAAATCAAAGCCACACTGAGATACCACCTCACAGTGGTCAGAGTGGCTAAAATTAACAACTCAGGAAACAACACATGTTGGTGAGGATGTGGAGAAATGGGAACCCTCTTGCACTCTTGGTGGGAATTCAAGCTGCTGCAGCTGCTCTAGAAAACGGTGTGGAGGTTCCTCAAAAAAGTTAAAAATAGAAATACCCAACAATCCAGCAATAATAGCACTACTAGAAATTTATCCAAAGGATACAGGAGTGCTGATTCACAGGGGCACATGTACCCCAATGTTTATAGCAGTGCTTTCAACAACAGCCAAATTATGGAAAGAGCCCAAATGTCCATGAACTAATGAATGGATAAAGAAGATGTGGTATATATACACAATGGAATACTACTTGGCAATGAGAAAGAATGAAATCCTGCCATTTGCAATAATGTGGATGGAACTGGAGGGTATTATGCCAATCGAAATAAGTCAGTCAGAGAAAGACACACATCATATGTTTTCACTCATGTGGAACTTGAGAAATTTCACAGAAGACCATGGGGGAAGGGAAGGGGAAAAAATAGTTTCAGAAAGGGAAGCAAGCCATAAGAGACTCATAAATACAGAGAACAAACTGAGGCTTTGGGCGGGGTGGCAGAGGAGAGGGGAAAATGGGTGATGGGCATTGAGGAGGGCACTTGTTGGGATGAGCATTCGGTGTTGTATGTAAGTGATGAATCACAGAAATGTACCCCCCAAATCAAGAGCACACTGTATATACACTGTTATGCTAGCTAACTTGACAATAAATTATATATATATAATTATTATTATATATAACATATATAATATATAATATATATAATTATTACATATATTATATATATATATATAAAGAATTGCTTAAGTAAGAAAAATTAAGTATCAGAAAGGCATAAAATCTATATAACCTATATTTTCACCTTGTGATGTGAGAAATAACAAAAGCAGCCTCTAAAATTGCTCAACCATGTGAAAAATTTTAAATTATACCTTTAATGCTTATGTCATAGAGAAAATTCAGATGATAATAAAGTATTTTTAAAGGATATATAGGGGTTCCTGGGTGGCTCAGTTGGTTAAGCATCCAA
The DNA here is from genome assembly GCF_027475565.1 of Acinonyx jubatus. Classification (NCBI taxonomy): domain Eukaryota; kingdom Metazoa; phylum Chordata; class Mammalia; order Carnivora; family Felidae; genus Acinonyx; species Acinonyx jubatus. The sequence continues at coordinate 61,755,408 of NC_069387.1, forward strand.
CTCTTAATTTTGGCTCAGGTCATGGTCTCACAGTTTGTGAGATTGAACCCCATGTTGGACTCCATGCTGACAGCACGGAGCCTGCTTGGGATTCTCTCTCTCTCCCTCTCTCTGCCTTTCCCCTGCTCTCTCTCTCTCTCATAATAAATAAACATTAACACAATATTTTAAAAAATAAAGGATTTATAAATATATAGATATATATAAATATATAGGATAGTAAATGTTAAGGAGATATAAATAGAAAATAATACTCATTAATATTCATTTTTATCTCCTTAACCTCCAACTCTCCACCATCTATATTGCTATTCCTCCCAGCCTTCACCGAATCACACATGATAGAAGTTGGCCTATCAAATAGAATAGGAGTAGAGGCCTAGTATAACACTGCTGGAGGCTTTTGTTAAAAGTCTATTTGTAAATATCTTTTCATGTTTATTTATTTTTGAGAGAGAGAGAGACGGAGAGAGACAGAGCACGAGCAGGGGAGGGGTGGAGGGAGAGGGAGACAGTCTGAAGCAGGATCCAGGCTCTGAGCTGTCAGTGCAGAGCCAGGTGCGGGGCTCAAACTTACCAGTGATTAGATCATGACCTGAGCTAAAGTCAGACGCTCAACTGACTGAGCCACCCAGGCACCCCTGTAACAAATGTTGATAACATAATAGAAAACTTATTATTTTGGGGTACCTGGGTGGCTCAGTCAGTTAAGCATTTGGCTCTTGATCTTGGCTCAGGTCATGATCTCATGGTTCATGGAATCAAGCCCCACATCTGTGTGTTAACAGCACAGAGCCTGCTTGGAATTCTCTCTCTCTCTCTCTCTCTCTCTCTGCCCTTCCCCCACTTATGTGCACTCTCTCTCTCTCTCTCAAAATAAATATATAAACATTAAAAATGAAAATTTATCATTTAAATCATTCTAAAGTAGCTAAAAATAAGCATCAGAAGTTATTACAGCTGACTTGTTTTGTGATAAAAAGGAAATAATGTGAAGTGTGACCTTTTTATTAAATATGACATCATATTTTTTGTATTACACACTAGTATAAACAGTTTCAATGGTGTAGAAATTAAGAAGATGTTGATATTCATTAATATTTCACTTTCTCAAATGAAATCCCACCCTGCTTTAGTCTCACTTTCAAATAATTGCCTCTAGCTTTCCATATGCTGTTCAGAATTAATTTTACAGGTTTTGAAAGAACATAAAAGAGTTTATTAGATGCTTCTAAATACATTTTTCATGATTATTGTTACAGTCATCATTGATAGCATGGTGACAATCAATAAATATCCTTCAAAACTTCCCCCACACATTAAAATCTTGAGTTCCAATTTTTTAAAAAGTAGACCTCAAGGTGAAGTTAAATGCAAAAGAACAAATGTGTCCTAATTTAGCATTATTTATACAGTTTCCCATATAAATACCATATAGATAGTAACTAGACATTTAGTGGTGATCACTTTGTAGTGCATACAGTTGACAGATTATAATGTTGTACACCTGAAACTTATACAATGTTATATGCCAGTATGCTTCAATAAAAGTAATAAATAAATATAAACTCCATGTGGTAAATGTACCATATAATAGAATGTTTACATAGCCCCATAACCAAACCAATAATGCCATCAATTTCTATGAAAGCCTTATCATTGAATCAGACTCATTGATCAACATATACCCTCTGACCTAATAACTCTAGAACTCTTATGGACAAATAAAGACATGACTGAGTGTATCTTTGCAAAAATACTTATTAATTTCTTTTTACTACTCTTAACTTCTCCACACCCTGAACAGAATGTGACTTTTGTTTCCTCAAAGTACAAAACCAAAATAAAACATTTAAGATTACTAAAACTATCCAACAAATACCTAGATGAGGTTTCAAATGTCATTCCTACTGACCTTGCAAAAATGTTAGGCAAGAATGAAACTGGACTGTCTTGCTCAGAAGAGTAGCCTGGACTCTTCCATCATCCACAGGCAGAAATACAGCAGCACAAGCAAAATTGCTCCACAGAACAACAACAACAACAAAAAAAAAAAAACAAAAAAACTAAGGACTAAATAACCACTCAGTGGAGTGATACACCTTTCTGGTCATCTCAAGACACTTTACACACAGTCCTTGTGGTGAGCTTTGCTATCTTAATGACGAACTGAGGAGGAAGAGCAAAATTCACTGTGTGGAAGAAGAGCAAGTAAGGAAGGTGATGAGGCAAAGGCAAAACTGATAAGGTAGCAGCTGCTTGTCACTGTGCCCTTCTATCATTGTGCTAAATGCTTTTCATTTTACTTTATTCTCATAATACTCGAGAATGTAGGTATCACTGCCCCCTACCCCACCCTTTACACAAAGATGGAGGCTTAGGGAAGTTAAGTAATCTGTACAGGGTCACACAACTAGAAAATGGCAAGAGCCAGGCTTTCAGATCAAAGCCCGAGCTCTTAACCATCCTGCTCATGCAGCCTTCTGAAAGTTATTTTTAATGTGATGCATAATGTTGTTGTTTCTTGCATGAAAACAGTTGGAAAAATGCCAATTCTTGAATGACTTAAGACAAAATGCTAGCACAGGTCTATTTCAACAGACCCCAAGGGAAGATTTTCCTTCCCTTTTTTTCATCTCATTGACCAGTGGGACCCTGTGGCTACCTTGGGCAGGGGGACGGCAGAGGCTGAGGTGACATTACTGCCCTGGCAAGTATTGTTCACAGTTGAGGCTGGACATTCTTCTCATTTCTGTGAAGACCAATTCCAGTTGTCTGGGCATTCTTCACTTGAATAAAAGACAAAGAATTATATTTTGAAGTAGTCATGGCTGGATTTTTAAAAAATGAATATCACATGGGGCATCTGGGTGGCTCAGTCAGTGAGAGTTCAACTTGGGCTCAGGTCATGATCTCACAGTTTATGGTTTTGAGTCCAGCATCAGTCTCTGTGCTGACAGCTCAGAGCCTGGTGCCTGCTTCTCATTATGTGTCTCCCTCTCTCTCTGCAACGCCCCCCCACTCATCCTCCCTCTCTCTCTCTCTCTCTCTCTCTCTCAAAAATAAACATTAAAAAAGTGTTTTTAAATGCATATCACAGACTTATTAGTATAATGGCCCAAATCCAAAAATTGGGATACACATGTGGCATCAGTCCAATGTTAGTGTGACAGTAGATATGCAATAATTTAACATCATTTCAATTTCACATTTACACAATATCCTCTTTTAGGGTGGGTTAAGGTAACTGGCGAATTTTCAGACTAAACTTAAATTCTTAAAGACATTTAAGTAGTGATACCAACAACAAAACTGGTAAGAAAACTGATAGTAAAGTGATCTGTGAGACTTGAATTATTCAAAGAATAACAGATGGGTTGAAATTTGACAACTTTCATCACAGTAACATACACACAAACACAAAGATTTGTAGGGCAGGCAATGGCATCTTAATTCTATGCAAGATGCTTTAGGGTATTTTCTAGACACATGGTCCTCCCACTTTTTTAAAAGCTGATCTCCATTTCAGTCCATTTTTAGATAAGTCTCTTCTCCCACAAATATGTTTTAATGTTTGGTAAATAAGCACATTATGTTAGTGACTGACATTACAAATAAGCAGAAAGATATTTTTATAAATAACTGTTGGTAGGGAATTTATGAGAAAGATTAATATCACACAAGGCTGGCCTCCTAAGCTGGCTGACTGGGAGACTCCAACAACACAGGAGAATGATTTGGTTTGTGGGACCATTTATTGATTCAGCAACTTCAAGTGGATGAGCAAGATCCATTGTTATTAGATCATGTTATTAGACTCCAACGCAGATTTTATGAAAAACATGTCTCAGCCAAATAAAAGCAAAAACATTTCTTACCAGACAGTCCAAAAGTATATACATATTTACATAGCTTATGACCAGAATGGTCCTTTTAAAAACAGTCTTATGGGGACAGAAATACCTACTGCTACTTTTTAGTCAGATATGTGAAACAGGAAGGAAAAATTTTTCCTAAAACAATGTTAAGACTATACTACATGTATAATATTCTTTCAAAACTAATTTACTCTACTCTTCAAAAATGTTTCACTCAACCTGCATTAATTTCAGATAGCTGTAAAGAACTTTTGGAAGAGGTCTTTGAGAGGACATAACTGCCACTTGACCCCCTGGAGTTGGTCACTCCCTACTCTATCCTTGGAAGATACATTCTGCCTACTGTTCCTACTGTAGGAGTGGTTCCAAGAAAATAGCCTTGAGATAGTGATGTTCTGTTGAGTCCACCTGGACAGTATACAGGACTGAACCCAGTTAAGGCCTCTATATAAACTTTGAAGATTCTGGCCAGCAGGTACTCTTGTGGCTGCCGAAGACAATTCTTGTAGGTGAGTTCCCTTGCTTACTATACTTGCCACCTGCCAATATGGAGTGGCCTGCCTCTTTCTTCTGTCTCTCCTTGCTCTCCATGTATGGGGGCCTATTTGCAAACCAACAAGGACCAAAGCTAAGGGTATGGCCTCTGGAGCCAGACCAGCTGTGTCTAAATCCCCCAGCTCTGCTAGTTACTCTCTGAGACATCTTGGGCAACTTATTTAACTTTTCTACACCTCTGTATTTTTCTTAATTATAAAATGGGGACAATAATAGTTATCTACCTCGTAGTTCTATTCTGTAGAATAAATGAGTTATTTTATGTTATTGAATATCTCCCAAACAGACCTATTGCTTATACTAAAAAGGAGGTGACACTATAGGTAGGCAAGGTTATGTAATTTCCCCAAAGTCAGAGTTAATAAGCCTCAAAGGTAGGCTCCGTGGCCACCTGCTTTACATCCTGTGTCATCATTTCCTCTATGATTTTCAGGCCCACAATTTTAAATTATGTGATCACTTACTTTCTTTTCAATGTCAAATTTTGCATAAATTCTTTGGTTATATCCAGAGGCAATTACTATGTGCAAACTATATGCAAATCAACTATATTTTAAGGACAGAGAGGAGACAAAGAGAGTTACATCTAATCATAAAATCCTACAACCACTTCTCTCACCCTTACTCTCCACACACTGCTACTTTATCCTCACCCTTTCACTCTTTTTTCATACAATTTTTCCTCAGAGTATTTCTCCCCATTTCCCTCAAAATTTTGAACTTGAATGAGCTCTCTCAGGGAAAATCCTGTAAAGCCTGACTACCAGAGTGAATCAGTAATTCCAAAAGAAGCTTCTGTTTTGATACTTAGAAAATACATGTGGCCTCATATACTTCCTAACACCTAACTGTACCCAAATGGCACAGAGAGGAAATGACCAGCTCACTCAGATCGTGTGTCTTCTTTCCCCACTCCTCCTTCTTTCTCTCTTAATACCAGGTTTCCTGCTACCATACCAACAATCCTGGCAGAAGTTCCTAGAAAACTGGCTGTGTGAGTATTTATGGAATGGAAAAAAAAGAAAAGAATCTGGAAACGAAACCGAATCCCTTTTAGTAAGCCCTGGACTGGATTCACCCCAAGCACCATATTATTTATCTCCCTCCCTCCTATGTTAGCTCCCTCTGGGCTTGGCAAGGAGGAAGTCCAGAAGTCCTACCAGCTCTCCCAAAACAGGTGCAGCTCCTGACCCAGGACTGGCCTAAGGCAGTCCATAACCCTTGAAATTATAAGAAAAATTTTGCATATATTTGCATTAAAACATTTTGGGGGTAAAAGTCTACCTCTGATTTTCAATCTCAATGTGATCTGTGATCCCAAATTGCTAAAGCCCAGCTAAGTATCCTCTTCCTCTCAACCCTGGCTCCCTGGTGGAATTATTTTCAGTTCAACATCACAAAGACCAAACTCTGGTTACTTATGTAACTTCTCTCTCTCTCTCTCTCTGTCTCTCTCTCTATCTCTCTTGCTTATTTAATCTAATTTTATCTTTTTCTTCTAGTTTTATCTATTTATTTATAATTCCAGTATATTTAACATACAGTGTTATGTTAGTTTCAGGTGTACAATATAGTGATTCAACAAGTCATATATTACTCAGTGCTCATCAAGATAAGTGTATTCTGAATCACCATCACCTATTTTATGCATCTCCACTCACCCATCTCCCCTCTGGTGACCATCATTTTATAGTCAATAGTCTGTTTTCTTATTTGTCTCTTTTTTCTTTGTTTGTTTTGTTTCTTACATTCTACAAATGAGTGAAATCATATGGTATTTTCCTTTGTCTGACTGACTTATTTCACTTAGCATTATACCCTCTAGAGCCATCCATGTTTTTGCAAATAGCAAGGTCTCATTCTTTTTCATGACTGGGTAATATTCCATTATGTATAGATACCGCATCTTCTCTATCCATTCATCTATTGATGGACCCCTCAGCTGCTTCCTTAGCTTGGCTATTGTAAATAATGTTGCAATAAACATAGGGGAGCATATATCTTTTAGTATTAGTGTTTTCATATTCTTGGGTAAATATCCATAGTAGAATTACTGGACCATATGCTCCTGCAACTTCTTTATAGGATCAAAATGAAGAGTAGTAAGAAAGGAAAGAGAATGGCAGTGTGGAAAAAGGTACTTGGGGGGCTGGAGGTAAATGAAAAAGTACTCCTGAAAGCTTACTTTCTCCATTTCTTCTTTTGTTTACTTATTTTAACATAGCAAATGAAACTAGAAGTGGTTCCTCTTTTCTGCAATGACAAACTTTGTGTTTGAGGATTTCTTTTAAAATGTTATGTTGAAGTATATTTCTCATGTTCCAGTTCCCTGAAAGTATGCTAGGGGTGTTGTATGAAGAGTTTTATTTATGAGGCTCTTTCTTATTTGGCAATTCTTCCTCCATGAAAAATTCCATTTCCTCAAGAAGTGAATATAAAGGGACCAAATAATTTACTCTTTAAAAAAATTTTTTTTTACATTTATTTATTTTTGAGAGACAGAGCGAGACAGAGCACAAATGGAGGAGGGGCAGACGGAGAAGGAGACACAGAATCCAAAGCAGGCTCCAGGCTCTGAGCTGTCAGCACAGAGCCCAACACGGGGCTCAAATCCACAAACCACAAGATCATGACCTGAGCCAAAGTCGGACGCTCAACCAACTGAGCCAACCAGGCACCCCCAAATAATTTACTCTTAATTAAGAGTTAGCTTTCCATAGCAATGAGGGTCACTGACCATTCTATTCTAATTCTAAGAAATTACCTCTATTTCAAGGTTTCTATTTCTCTTTATCAATTCATAATAAAATAGTGAAAGGGCGGGCCTACGCCAGCCAACTCCATCTTGTTCTGTGTCCTTCACCTTGACCACACCTCCTCCCCTTGAGTAACGCCCCCCTCACCTGCCTAACAGGACTCGACCCTTCCCCAGGACCCTTCCCCAGCCAATCGGCTGAGGCCATAGCCATTACCTCACCAACTGCCCCCAGGCCCCAATAAAACCTTTGTCCTTTTGAAACTCGCTCTCTTTCCCTGGTATCTCACCGCTGCGTCGGTGCAGGTAGGGGATTGAGCTCGAGCTAGCTCGAATAAAGGCTCTTTGCTTTTGCATCGGACTCGGCTCCCTAGTGGTCTTTGGGGATCACGAATTCTGGGCATAACATTTGGGGGCTTGGCCCGGGATCCCCAAGAACCCCGAGGGACCCCCGACCCGGAGAGCCTGACTGGCCACGGTTAGTGTCTGTTTGTTCTGTCTTTTCTGTGTGAGCTCATTTCTGGAATTCTGGTAGTGCCCGACGCGGTCTAAGTGGACGCACTGGAGGACCACGGGCCGGGAGTTTCGGAAGACGTTCCGATTCTCCCTTCTGGAGGGACGTGGAATCCCCTCAAAGGTCTGAGACGAGGCGGGTCGCTCCCGCTGGTCGGCGTGAGGCCGTCGTCTTTGGAGGGACGTGGAATCCCCTCATCGGTTTTGGAGGGACATGGAATCCCCTCAAAGGTCTAAGCTAGCTTGCAGTTTTGCTTCCATGGAGTTGGAAGACTTTCTAGGGGCCCTCTGTTTGTCTGTTTTTGTGTTTCTCTGTTTTGCTCTGTGGACTTACTGGACGGACGTTATGGGACAGACTCAGACTACTCCTCTAAGTATTATGATTGATCACTTTAAGGATGTGAGGGGAAGAGCTAACAACCTCAGTGTGGAAGTCCGAAAGGGTCGGTTGCAGTTTTTTTGTTCTAGCGAGTGGCCAACTTTCAATGTCGGATGGCCACCAGAGGGGACCTTCGACCTCCCTACCATCCACCGAGTCAGGAGTATCATCTCTCAGCCTAAGGCGGGCCATCTTGATCAGCTCCCTTACATTATCACTTGGCAGGACCTTGTAGAAGACCCACCCTCTTGGCTTAAGCCCTTCCTAACCCTGCTCCCTCCGGAGCCAAAACCCATTCTTGCTTTGCAGGAGACAGAGAAGAGGAAAAGTCTTACCCAGCCTTCAGCACCCCTCTACCCTGTCCTACAGGGGGGTACTGAAGAAGAATTAATTTTTCCTCCCCCGTATAACCCCTCTAGGATGCCGGAAGAACACCATCCTCCCCCTCCGGGGGAGGCAGACGCTGTTCCGAGAGCGGGAGGCGGAAACGCTCCAGGGGGAAGCCCGCCCTTTACCAGACAAAGGGCTCAGAGGGGGCAATCCGCCTCCGCCGCCGACTCCACTATTCTGCCCCTGCGAGCCACCGGACCCCCAGACGCGGAGGGGAATCAGCCCCATCACTATTGGCCTTTCGCCACTAGTGACCTCTACAATTGGAAAGCTCAGAATCCTAAGTTTTCCGAGAAACCGGCAGGGCTTATTGATTTATTAGACTCTGTTCTTTTTACCCATCAGCCCACGTGGGATGATTGCCAGCAGCTTTTGCAGGTCCTGTTCACGACTGAAGAAAGAGAAAGAATCCTCAGTGGGGCCCGAAAACTAGTTCCAGGCGCAGACGGGAATCCCACCACCAACCAGGCTCAGATAGATGCCTCCTTCCCCTTAACTCGGCCCCAGTGGGATTTCAACACGGCAGAAGGTAAGGAGAGGCTCCGGGTCTACCGCCAGACTCTAATGGGGGGTCTCCGAATGGCTGCTAGAAAGCCAACCAATTTGGCCAAGGTAGGAAATGTACAACAGGGAAAAGATGAATCTCTGGCTGCCTTTTTAGAACGGATCATGGAGGCATTCCGTACCTACACCCCCATGGATCCAGAGGCTCCAGAAAGCAAGGCAGCTGTTCTCATGGCCTTTGTAAACCAATCGGCCATAGACATTAGGAAAAAATTACAGAAAATAGATAGACTAGGAGAAAAAAGTCTGCAGGACTTACTGGTGGTAGCCGAAAAGGTATATAATAACCGGGAGCCTCCTGAGGACAAGCAGGCTCGCGCCATGGCGGCTGCCAGCAGTAAGCAGACTCGAGACCTGGCCAGAATACTACTAGCTACCACTGCTGACTTCCCCGAGGAACGAGACCGCCGTCTCCGGCAGCTGGCAGACGACACAAGAAAAGGTAAAAGCACCAAGGGGGGGAAGCAGAGGCTGCAGAAGGATCAGTGCGCATACTGCAAGGAGATAGGGCATTGGGCCCGAGATTGTCCAAAAAGAGCTGGCGGGAAGGGAAGCAAGACTGATCGAGTAAAAGTCCTAGAGCTAGATGAACTAAGTGATTAGGGGAGTCAGGGTTCGGACCCTCTCCCCGAACCCAGGGTAACTCTTAAAGTGGAGAGGACCCCTATTGACTTCCTTGTCGACACCAGAGCACAACATTCGGTCCTCCGCACCCCACAAGGAAAACTAGCCAGCAAGAAGTCCTGGGTACAAGGGGCAACTGGTATGAGCCAGTATTCATGGACTACCCGAAGAACAGTAGATTTGGGAACGGGCCGGGTATCCCACTCCTTTATGGTAATACCAGAATGCCCCTACCCACTGTTAGGACGGGACTTACTGACCAAGATTGGAGCTCAGATAACTTTCAGACAAGGGGGGCCTCAGGTCACCGATGGCAAGGGCCACCCCATCCAGGTCCTGACCATGAAACTGGAGGATGAATACCTCCTCCACCAGGAGGCGCTCCCGAGAGAGGATAATATAGACAGATGGCTACGAGAATTCCCCTCGGTTTGGGCAGAGACAGGGGGGATGGGACTAGCCGCTCACAGGACCCCAGTCCTGGTAGAGCTCAAGCCAGGAGAGAGTCCGGTAAGGATCAAACAATACCCCATGTCTCAGGAGGCCCGGAAGGGGATCCAGCCACACATCCGGAGACTACGAAGCCTAGGGGTACTAGTTCCTTGCCAGTCTGCCTGGAACACCCCCTTACTGCCGGTCAAAAAGCCTCACACAAATGACTACCGACCGGTACAAGACCTCCGGGAAGTAAATAAGAGGGTCGCGGACATACACCCAACTGTTCCCAACCCATATACTCTCTTGAGCTCCTTAGCGCCCTCCAGGGTCTGGTATACTGTACTAGATTTAAAGGACGCCTTCTTCAGTCTGCCGCTGGCACCCCAGAGCCAACCCTTGTTCACCTTCGAGTGGCATGATCCGGAGGAGGGCTCCAGTGGGCAACTCACCTGGACACGGCTACCTCAGGGATTCAAAAATTCACCCACCATCTTCGACGAGGCTCTACACGAGGACCTGGTATTTACAGACACCTTCTCTGGCTGGGTGGAGGCCTACCCAACCAAGCATGAAACGGCTCAGACGGTGGCTAAGAAGCTACTAGAAGACATCTTACTCAGGTATGGTTTTCCTGCCATGGTAGGATCAGACAATGGACCAGCTTTTATCTCGCAGGTAACACAGGGAGTAGCCAAGGCGGTGGGGGCAAACTGGAAATTACATTGTGCTTATAGGCCCCAGAGCTCAGGACAGGTAGAAAGAATGAATAGAACCCTAAAAGAGACCCTTACCAAATTAACCATGGAGACTGGCGGGGACTGGGTGACTCTCCTACCGTACGCCCTTTACCGGGTTAGAAACACTCCTTACACTCTGGGTTTTACTCCCTACGAGATCATGTTTGGCAGGCCACCCCCTGTTATTCCCAGCCTTCAAGCTGAACTTATTGCTGAGTTTAAAGATCAAGAACTTTTTCTTTCCTTGAGCGGGCTCCAGAGGGCGCACGAGGACATTTGGCCGCGCCTCCGTGCCATCTACGAGGCTGGCACGATCCCGACACCTCATCAGTACAGGCCGGGAGACTGGGTCTACGTCAAGAGGCACCACCAAGAGACTCTTGAGCCGCGCTGGAAGGGACCCTACATCGTGGTGTTGACAACCCCCACCGCTCTCAAGGTAGACGGCATCGCGACCTGGGTCCATCACACCCACGCTCAGCCAGCGGACCCCTCCTCGATCCGGAAGGACGTTGTCATGCGATGGGCCATCAGTCAGGACCAACACAACCCACTCAAGCTCAAGCTACAGCGCATTTGACCTACCTAATATTGGTAACTCTGTTAACTCTGCTTGTCATTGCTCATGCTGCCGGGAGTCCCCACGCCCCCCAAAACATCACCTGGCAGATCATAGACACCAGCTCGGGGACAATACTTAATCAGACGTCCCAGAGCCACCCCAGGGACACTTGGTTCCCCAGAACTTTGCGTAAACCTCCAAACTCTGTTCCCCTTGTCACCATAAATGCAGCCGGTCCCATGATTGGGTCCCTAAGCTACATGACAAGGGGGGAATGAAAGGGCGGGCCTACGCCAGCCGACTCCATCTTGTTCTGTGTCCTTCACCTTGACCACACCTCCTCCCCTTGAGTAACGCCCCCCTCACCTGCCTAACAGGACTCGACCCTTCCCCAGGACCCTTCCCCAGCCAATCGGCTGAGGCCATAGCCATTACCTCACCAACTGCCCCCAGGCCCCAATAAAACCTTTGTCCTTTTGAAACTCGCTCTCTTTCCCTGGTATCTCACCGCTGCGTCGGTGCAGGTAGGGGATTGAGCTCGAGCTAGCTCGAATAAAGGCTCTTTGCTTTTGCATCGGACTCGGCTCCCTAGTGGTCTTTGGGGATCACGAATTCTGGGCATAACAATAGAAAATAAGCCAACAATGATCTGGCCTTTTCCCCACTCTATATCAGAGACTGAAATTCATAAATTCAGGGATTGAGTTCTCCAAATCTCTTCCTCCTCCCTTGCATCCCTGTAAAAGTGGCTGTGGGATTTTCCTTGTCAGCCCATTTATTATATACAGCCTATAGAACTGAAACTTAACAACAATAAAACCAAAAATAATAATGGGAAACAATTTGTATGTGCCAGACACTGCTGTGATTTAAATATATTAACTAACGCAATATAAGCCCAGGGGGAAAATCATTATATTCCCCATTTTATAGATGAGAACAATAAAGAACTAGAAATAATAATTATATCAGATGTTCTCAGCTACTTAATTCAACCATGAGCTAAAGACCTGAATGTGCTGTGTAAACATAAGGCACTATTCCAATGTCATTAGCTACTTTTCAATTTTGTTCAACTTCTCCAAGGTTTGCTGCTGCAAAGACAGTGAATAATAAAAACACTTCAAATTCTCTGAGCCTGAACATCCCCCTTCTCAGCTGGTCACATTCAAAACATCAAAGCCATAAACTCCTTCTCCTTACTTAAAGTTCACCCTCCATGGCTAATCAGTCTTCCCATCCTGTTGATCCTGTTGATTCCATATTCATGAAGGCTATTCAGTCTGCTGCCCTGGAAGTTCCTTAGTTGGGCTCCCTGTTATCTCCCCCTTGATTACCTTAAAGCCCCGCCGCCCCCCAACTGGTCTTCCCAACTTGGCTGTTTTTCCTCAATGCCATTCACTTGAAGGGGAGTTCCCTTCTGAAAAGAAAAGATCTCACCAGGCCCCCTAATCAATAACTTCAGCCACACTCACTGCAGCCAGAGGTAGCATCTAGGGCAAGACACTTTGTCTAGGCCAAAGGATGTGAGACCCAGTTCTAAGTCTACTACTTACTGGGTCTGCAGCCTTGTACTTCTTTCTTATTTGAAAATAAATTTCTTTATGTATGTAGTGAGATGATGTAATATTTTCCTGACCTACCTCATAGGCTACAAAGACTTTTTTTTTAATGTGTGAGAAAACTCTTTGAAAACTGTGAGATTCATTTCAAATACATAGCTCTTACTAAAATTAAAGTCCAAATTTCTTGACCTGGCATTCAAAATCTCCAAACTCTGACTACCTGGCATATCCAGATGCTCTCCCATTACAACACACCCAAATCTCTCCTGGGTTCTCTGGGTCCTCCTCTGTCCTTTGCAACCTCTGAATAAACAGCTTCCTCTGCCCAGAATGCCTTTCCTTCCCATGGTTCCTAGCAGAGATCTGTTCATTCTTTAACATCAAAATAAAATCTCACCTTCTTAAGGAGGGTATCTACAATCTCCCAGTAGGATTTAATATCTCCATTCCCTGGACTTTCCTATCACTTAGTTATCATTTTGAGAACTTTTACCAAATGTCTGACATTGTGTGAATGCATATAGGTGTCTATGCATATAATCTTCTATACCTGTAATTCTCAAAGTGACCCTTAGAGACAGACATTATCTCCATTTATAAAGGAGGACACTGGATCTTTAGAACAGTCAATACCTTGGCCAAGGTTACACAAAATATAAAGAACAGAGCTTAGCTTCACCAGGTCTGGCCTCTCTGGGAGTCTCTGCTCTTAACTCTGTAGATACTCATCTTTGGTGTCTTTATGATACCCCTTTCAAGAAATCAGCCTGATAGTAGTCAAAAATGCATTTACCCATCCCTTTCACAAGTTTGTGAGCTCCTGGATAATGAAGAAGCTTTCTTCCTTATTCATTTGCACCACCAAATGACAATGATATACCTAACCTTATAGCAAGATGATCAATAAATATTTACTGAGCTTAAATGAACTTATAAAATCTTTAGTGCTCCTCCAGGTAGAACTCTCATTCCCCACTTCTGCTATCTCTCTTACTCTTTCTCACTCTCTTGATCTCTTTTTTTTCTTTCCAGCCAGTGCTTAACCAGGGTGAAAAATAAGAATGCTCACAGTTTGGGGGTGCCTGGGTGGTTCAGTCGGTTAAGTGTCCGACTTCAGCTCAGATCATGATCTCATGGCTCATGGGTTTGAGCCCCTCATCAGGCTCTGCACTAGCAGTGTGGGGCCTGCTTGAGATTCTCTCTCTCTCCGCCCCTCCCCTACTTGCACTCTTTCTCTCAAAATAAATAAACTTAAAAAAAAGAGTGCTCGCAGTTTGGGATATGGACAACAGAATGGAGGGGAAGAACCACTTGGAAAGTATTGTTTACCCACCTTAATATCTGGTGTTTCAATAAAAATATTCTGGTAAAGTTTCAAGCCCTTCATAGAATATATAAACACTTACTAATTTTTGCCTAAATACTGACTCTGGTGACCATCACCTCATTGCAAAGAGTTGTTACTATTTTACATTATACCTATAAATAGCAAAGAATTTTATATAAAATTTCTAAAACATTACTCATACTGATATAGTTTTCCTTGTTCTTTTAAGCAATAAAATGGAGGAAGAAAGGGTCACATCTTCTAATAAGAAAGAATTGGAATTTAAAGTTTTTAGAAGAAAAATTCAGAAATCCTATTTCCCCTTGAACAGTAGGGAAAAAGATTTCTCAGGTGACCTCAACTGCAAAGACGCATCTCATATTAGGAAAGATTACAGTTTAACAAAAATAATAAAGAGAATTTAAGTGTCTATGGGTTCTCTCTGAAATGTACTCCATTAAACAAATGAAGTGCTTCATCTGAACTTTAATAACCAATGGCATTCTACAGAGGAGCAGAACAACCTTTGATGTCTCCTTTGATAATCAGAGGCAGATTTGGAAGGGAAGAAGCTGTCCAACCAGTCAAAAAAGACACTCACAAATGTCTCCACTGCATCAAAACTCCAATTAACCTTCAGTATCTTGCTCCATAGCTACAATAAATTCTTCTTCCTAAAATGTTAAACTCATATTCCAGCATGTTACTTGTGAAGAAAGAATTGCGTACAAGAAAATATGTCCTGTTATCATACTAGAAAATGTAGAAATAGGAGATACAGAGGACCTATGGGGATATAATTTTAATTCTCTAAACCAGTTTGAAAGTTCTAGTATACTCTAATAAAAAGGGACCATACGGGCTCTTGTAATTTTATAGATAAGAAAAAGAAAGTCAAAGATATCAAATGATTTACATAAAGTCATATAGTTATGTAGTGTCAAAATGTCAAAAATCAACTGGGGTTCAGATTCTTTATGCTTAGTCCAGTGTTTTTCTCAATACACTATGCCATAACTTAGTCAGAGCCCCCAAAGGAATCATTTCTATTTTCTCTACAATTAATAGCTTTAATCAATTTTGGTGCTATCAGCTACTTATGTGGTTAACAGGGAAGTTCCAATATAATAACAGATTTGGCATTTAGTGCATTTAATATGTGCTGTTCTCTGTGCAAAGCACACTCACTGCATGCTTTATCTTCTCTAATCCTCACAATGGTCTGAGTCAGAACTCCCCCTTGTCTTGCAGATGAGGCTTAGGAAATTTCTTATCCAGAAGCCCAGAGCCTAATAGTAGAGTAGGACGCAACACAAACTCAAAGCCATCAACTAATCTAGACCTTGTAGAAGCAAAATAAAAGTTGGTTTATCCAGCATGTTTTTGACTTGATATCTTGTATTTACTGGTATTTCTGGGTGTCTGTAATACAATGAGTGTTGGTTTTTATTTAAAAAACAACCACCTCATTTCACATATTTTGGATGTCTCCATAAGTTAGAATAGTCCCTGGCACACAGTAAATACAAAATAAACATTTGTAGAAATAAAGAAAGAGAAAGAAAGAAAGAAAGAAAGAAAGAAAGAAAGAAAGAAAGAAAGAAAGAAAGAGGGAGGGAGGGAGGGAGGGAGGGAGGGAGGGAGGGAGGAAGGAAGGAAGGAAGGAAGGAAGGAAGGAAGGAAGGAAGGAAGGAAGGAAGAACTTAGGCAGTGTGCAGTCCTGAAGGGACCTCTACAAAATATTTTAAAATATAAATATACATATTGGAAACTGTGAGATAAAATAGAACCCTATATAGAATAGGTTAATTTAGAAATTCCAAGTGGAAAACAACTGACCATAGGGAAAGGGTACACACAGTTGAGAGAGGAAACCAGAGACCAGATCACTACACTATAGCTTCTCAGACCAAACTGTCAACCCGCCCCCAAAACACAGACCTAGCATCCCAAGCTGAGAAAAGCTGCAAGCTGAAGCTGACAGTGGGTCATGGACAAATGCCCTGAAAGAATGGCACTGAAGCTTACACATAAAGAATGATGAAGAATTCATGAGATGACAGAAGATGACTTGGAAGAGCATTAAAAAAAACTTAGAATTGAAAGAGAACAAGTATGTGGAAGGAAATGAAGGAAATTCAATATGGCAGGAGTATCAACCACTGGCATAGTGGTAAGAGGTGAAGCTAGGGAGAAAGGGAGAGATAGGAACAAAACCAGCTTTTGAGGCCTGTTAAAGAATCCTACCTTTATTCTGAGCAGTGGAGAGCCAAGGAAGGGCTTTAAGTACATGGCATGATCAGATTTTGAGCAGGGCAGATTCTGCAGTGTACAACATTTGTACAGTGCCACTCTGGAGTCATAGAAGAATACATCACCACGGAATTGGGTAATGGGTGGAGAGGCAATGTCCAAGGACCAGAGGGCAACAGCAGAGATGAGAGCCAAAATAAGAGGTAGACAACAGTACTTTGGGAAAACATCTGGCATATCATCAGAGGAACTTTCAGAAATATTGAGAAGGCTCTTGTGTCAGGAACTAAATACTCTACTAATCATGGGTAAAGATGAGTGAGAAAAGCATGTTATATGTATATGTCGAAATGATTTAGATGCTAAGTATTTTCTCAATGCATTTCAATCTTTTGCTGATTGGTTAATAATTTGTTATGTATAAGAATTCTCTATTATCTGAACATTTAATTTGCCAGAATATCAGTCACTCAAATAAATATACACATTATGTATTTATATATCAGTGTATAGGTTACATTGGGCTTTTCCATCAATTTTCTTATTTAATCTTTGAAAGACTCTTTTGAGGTTGGCAGACAGTAACACTGTCCCCATATTAAGAATGAGGCTCACAGAGGTAAAGTGGTCAGAGGCAGTGAACAATGAACCTGAATTTGAGTTTTCTGAAGTTCAGTGTTCTCTTAGCTGCATGACTATAAGTATGTGGAATTTAATATCTTTTTTTCTTCTCTTTCCATCTGTCCAAACTTACTGCACAGAAGAGCTCCAAGGAATCCGAGCAAACAAAATCACGTCTTTCAGTACGTACTCATGCAGGTGCAGAAGTAAGCTTAGTACTAAGAAGACTTTTTTAAAGAGCCAATATTGCTATAATCAGATTTTCTGAATTCCTAATTGGGATACAGGGGGCAATAAATTTTAGCACAATTAAGCTAGTGAAGTAGAATATTTGACATTGAAACTATCTTCAAAAATTGGGGACATTCCACCTTACAAAAAACAGTAACAACAAATAACATGTATTGAATGCTTACCTTGTGCAAGGGACTTTTCTAAGTGCTTTATTTGCATTAATATATCACTCCTCAGCATAACTCAATGACATGGGTACTACTATTAGCTACATTTTACAGAGGGGAAATTGAGGCACTTAGTAGTCAGTAACTTACCCAAGTTCTCACAGCTAGTAAGTAAAGTCAGATTTAAGCCTAGGTCATGTCCTTAACCATTGATGCTCTACCACCTACATTATCATCTGCAAAATCTCTGTCTTCGCCTTTCCAAGAAGATACTTAAACTTCAAATACTATTCCCAGAGATACAAATACATCAATGATATATGTTATAAAGACTGATAACCCAGGATAACAGGATATTACTGCTCAGTTTCGGAAACCCACAAAAGAATAGCTGTAACTTCATCACTATGAAAATGATGAATGATTTGGACATCAATATTCAATTTGAAAAGAAATATTAAGCAGCTACCATCTGTCCAGCCCTGTGATAGACTTAGAGGTAATGGAAAAGATAAAAAACATATCTGTGAATCTGACCTCTAGGAACATCCAGGCAAACCTGAATGGAAGGCACATATTGAATATTTTAATAACAACATCTAAAATCCACTGAATGTATACTGAGGTCAGACAGGATGAACACATCTATTAACTTTTTCAATCCTCATAACAACCCCAGGAAGAAGGTGCTACTGTTACCCCTCTTTTATAGAAAAGTGAGGCCCAGAAAGTGAATTAACTTGCCAATGGTCATAGGTCCAGCAATTAGCTGAGCTGAGACTTGAACCTGTGCAGTTTGGTTTTGAGCCCACATTCTCAATACTGGCTCTCTTTCTCTTTATCCCAGCTTTGTGTCTGAAATTGGGTGAATAATTTAGGCTGGAGCCAGATCTATAATTCCAGACATCTCAGGTTTAAGGCAGGGGGAAGAAGAAGCCTCACTAAAGCCTTAAGCCCAAAATAAATCTCACCAATGCAACTTTCAGAAAAAAATGCTCTGAATCAGGGATATTTAATGGTATTCTGGTTTCTAGCCTGCTAGAACTAGCCTAGTTCTTTGTATTTACCTTTGTTAGTCAAGAATCCCACTTGGAGGAAGAGTAAGCAATATGGGAGGGAAGGGTCCACCTTCCTATGATTTCTCCTCTAGATACCTCAAATCCAGAAACAATCCAAATATTCATCAGCAGGTGAACAAATAAACAAATTGTGGTGGTATTTCCAAACTCAGCAATAAAAAAAATAAATAACTACAGGTACAGCAACATGAATGAATTTCCAAGCAAGTATGCTGAACACAAAGGGCCAGATGCAGAAGAATATATGCTAGATAATTGCATCTACTTAAAACACTAGAAAAAAACAGTTTCATCTAAGGAGACAGAAAGCAGACCTGTGGTTGCCATGGCTGCAAGTAGGTGGGGGATGGACTAGGAAGGGGCACAGTGAACTTTGGGGTGTGTTGGAAATATAAGGGATTCTTTTGGGAATGGGAAAAATGTTCTACATATTAATTTAGATGGTAGTTACATGATGTATAAATTTGTCAAAGCTTACTTACATGACATGTACACTTAACTTGAGTGTGTTTTTATGTGGGATTCTGAAGTTGATCTCGCACCAGAAAAAGGACATTAATGAAACAGTGGCAGGTATTGAACAAGATCTATAGATTACTTAATAAAGTTGTATCAATGCTAATGTCCTAGTTAGTATGATTTTTGCAATTTTTCTCTAAATCTAAAATAATTTCAAAACAAAGAATTAAAAAAAATTAAAGCCCATGAGTTTCTTGAGCTGAGTTCACACAGGGGCTAAAGAAGACAGTCTGCAACCTCAGCTTCTGGCAGACCTACAGCTCCACCTCAAATAGATCACCTTACATTTGTGGTTAAAGCCTTTCAGTAGAGTAGGTGGGCCTAATAAAACACAGCACAATTTAAAGCCTGTAAATACTGTTGATATAGGAGACAATAAATTTTTTCTTAGCCCAAACAAAACTCATCCAAAGAACAGGTTACTATCCTTCCCAGTCTCAATGTGGCTTTACAGTTAAGGTATGAGCATTTGAGTACCCTTGCAGATGGGGCTAGAAAGTGAGGAATAAGTCGTTATCTGCACAATCTTGCCAAACACCAAAATTCACCTTTCCTAATAAACAAAACAAATCAAGCCAAATGACAAAAATCACACAAAACATGAGGCAGGGAAGGCCAGTGACCCCTGGACCCCTGAGAGATGGAAACAATTGTCCCAGCTAACTGCCCTGGAGAAAGTTCCCAAGCCTGGAGCAGGCCATAGTAGCCAGAGATCAAAAGGCACAGAGAAGAGACAGTGACCTGGACAAAGAGCTCTGTAGATATGCAGTTGGAACTCTGATTATTGTTACCTTGAGGACAAAGATCTGTGTTATGTTAAAAACAGCCTGTAGACTTTTTTAAACTCTTGACTTCTGAAATATTTGATGTGTATTTTTTTTTATTTTTTATTTTGAATTTTCACTCTCACAGAAAGCTAGCTCCTTAGGGGAAAGCCATAAATAAGATTGTAGAGTAGAAATGAGAACCACATTGACCCTCATACAGAGTATTCAAGACATATATACAAACGTTATTCACACCAGGATTTTAAAGTTTGATTAATATGTCTATCAGTATTGTAGAAGTAATGTATGCATCATAATCATGGTTTATATAAAAATGAAATATGTTTCTTTCAGTTTTGTAACTTTGAAACCTTTTCCTGATTTCTCCATAGACCTGACAATCTAGATTTAAGGCACAGAAAAGAAGTTTATGTTGGAAAGCTGCTGAAGAAATTAGAAATTCTACTATGTCCTACTATGCAATCTGTATGCCTATTTGCTTGTAATTTAATATTTTTAATCAAATCAAAGTGTTTTTTAATGTAAAAACAGAAATCAATAAAAAACACTCTAATTTGTTCAGCTGTTATGATCCGTACCTATGATGAATCCTGACAATGAGGATATCTGTCTGCAGATTCCCAGACACCTATCTCAGTCCTCAGTCCTTAAGTGGTCTGGGTGAGGCAGTGAACAGCAACTACACAGCTGCACAAATAGGAGACAGTAAAATACAATCACAGAGACAAAAAACAAACAAACAAAAACCAAATTTATCCCTTGAAACTTCTTTCTGTTCCTATCAAAACTAGGTTTTTGTTTTTTCTTTTTGATTGTTGTTGTTTATTATTATTCAAGCATTGTCACTGGGTTCGTCTATTACACATACTACAAATAATAGTAGTAACTACATATTGATGGCCCCACATAATCTTCGCTCTAACCAGGTAGGAGTTATTACTATCACCATCTCCATCTTCCAGAATGGAAAATGGAGGCAGTCATATAGCCCAAAGTCACACAACAAGTGAATGACAGACCAAGGATGTTACTGGGGCCCAGATGACCCCACAAATCCAAGCCTTTATTCATGGCACTGATCTGCCTCCTTGTGGCCCCTAAATAGTAACTACTCACTAATTAGGCTTGCTGATGACAGCTGTTGTTCTGATTCTTGAAACCCTTTAATAAAGACCCTTTTCTCTCAGGCAAACTCTTCTATTTTAGCTCCGTGACTTTGGGCAAATCCTTAGACCTTCTGAAAAACCTCTGGGCCTCCATTTCTAGAGTGATCTCTAATGATTCTTTTTATTCTAAGATCTCAAGACTAGGCTTCCTTCTTTCCACAGGACATCTGAGTGTGACCAATCCAGCAGAGCCCAGGAAGGGAGGCTGACCCATTTATATCTTGGTTCAGCCAATAATGATATGGGAGACTGGGCAAGCCATTTAACCTCCTTGGCTTGCAGGTGTCTTAGCAGTAAAGTTGTCATCATAATTTCTGCCTTATAAGGTTGAAAGGATTTCAATGAGATCAATTATATGAGTGGCTTAACACAATGTCCAGCAAACATAGGCACACAAAGTAGACATTACTAAAACAGTGAGTATAACTCAGTTGAAAATACCAAAACACTATGTATAGCCTACACTTTTCAGGCCACACACATACAGGAAATAATTGTCTCTCTTGGCCAAAGAATGACTGGATTCAACTTGAATAAGTACACAAATAGGATATCAAAAAGTCTGTTAATCCCTTCCTTCCTGGAAGGAAAAGCGGAATGTAACACAGTATCATCCTGAAAGATAAAAGTATAATTTGACTTTGAACATGCCCTTGCTAATTCAGCTGTCATACTGAGGTCAGACCACTACCATGCAATAGTGCAAGGGTGCTGAGCTGAGGTGAAACAGCAGAGGGGCAGAAACAACACACACCCTTGGACTGGAGCTTGTATCCGTTCAGGGAAAGGGAAGCCTTAGTACTGATGTATAATAGTGGCCTCTGCACACCAAACCATGGGCTCTGCGCCCACACCTCTTTCTCATAAACACGCAAGTGTCCTGACTCTACTACTGTTCAACACTTATGGACTAGACAGCTTCTTATTGCCAATGACCTTCACAGTGACTTGTTTAATCAAATGTTTCCACTTTATTTGCCATCAATTTCATTTTTTCACTGATGTACTATCACATTGTTGCTGTATTTCCAGTCACCAAACCATGTGTAAATTAATGTTCAAATGAAGAAAGTCATTTAGTTTTTCTAAGTATATTGGAATAGTGGGTGCCTTATTCATCTGTGTCTGCCCTGCAGTCCCAACACAGTGCTTTGCAACACATACATTTAATTCACCCAATTGAATTTATGAAAGAAAAATTCCATTCTTGTCCTTTTAAAAATCTAGTACCATGATCATATTTTTTTAAGTTTGTATATTTATTTTGACAGAGTGAGAGAGACAGAGAGAGAGAGAGAGAGCTAGAGATGTGTGTGAGCAGGGGGCAGAGAGAGAAAGACAGAGAGAATCTCAAGCAGCATTCATGCTGTCAGTGCAGAGTCCAACACAAGGCTCAATCTCACAAACTGTGAGATCATGACCTGAGCTGAAATCAAGAATTGGACACTTAACTGACTGAGCCACCCACGCACCCCACCATGGTCATATTTTAAGTTGTTATTTTCAAAGATACACTTTTTGACCTGAACCGAAACACATGCCGAAATCAAACTGCTTTGAAAATTTTCTATCATAGAATGATAGAGTCTAGAGGTTTACACATGAGACTAAATTGCCATTTGCTAGCAAATTGGTACAATGCAAAAGAATAATGCAATAAAGAGTAACCAAAATTCCAAAGAAAAAATCAGCAACATTTCCTTCATCTTGCCCTGAACAAGTCTCTGGGGTCCCTAATTCACCCACTGTATATAAAAAAAGTTATGAAAGGCAAATATTTTTCCAGTGGAAAACAAATGCTAACTGGTTTCCTTTACTGCAAATAGGAGAACTAGAATTTTCTCATCCATACTTTATGGCTGTCAGATGCATTCTTTCATTAGATTGAAATCAGCCAATGTAACATACTTTTTACACTTTCATTTTATTAAAATAACAAGAAGAAAATGAAGATACAGAAGGAATAAGAGCTTAACAACTTCTAAGACTATTTGGAATAAACTAGTATGTACAATCTAATGTGTTTTTAAGATTTTGTTTAGTGAATCAAAAAGCTGCTTGGTTACTTACTGTGGAGGTTCATATTTTAAAATCTGAACTTAAATATAACATAAATCATGCACTAAAAGCATTCTATCATTAATTTTTAATTATATCATATCTTGCTACATTGGACACTGTGCTACCTATATATAACATTAATCCTATTCTAAAAGACAAGACAAAACAAAACCATACAATTTGGATACATGTCTTTTTACTTTTTGAATCAACTTTATTGGGTATAATTTACATAGAATAAAATGCACACATTTTACCCATACACCTGCAGTATGACAGATTTATATGTTTTCATCTCCCTCAAAAGTTCCTTTGTGCCTCATCCAGTCATCTTCCATCTTCTGCATGAGATAACCACGCATCTGCTTTTTGTCACTATATGTTAGGTTTGACTATTCTAGAAATTTATATACCATATGCTTTTGGGGGACTGGCTTCTTTCACTCACCATTATGTTTTAAGATGAATTAATGTTGTATCTATCAGTAATTCATAGTTTTTTTTTGTTTGATATGGATATGGCACAATCTGTTTATACATTCAGTTATTGATGGACATTTGAGTTGTCTCCATTTTGGTATTATAAATAAATCTTCCACAAATATTCACATAAAAGTCTTTTTGTAAACACGTCTTTTCATTTCTCTTGGGTAAATGAATACCCACACAGTGGCATCGCTGGGTCTTATGTTAAGTGTATATTTAACTTTATTAAAAACTACCAATTATTTTTCCAATAGTTTTACTATTTTGCATTTCACCAGAACTATATAAGAGTTCCAGCTGCCTCACATCCTCACACTTGGTATTGGGTCTTCAATTCTGACAATTCTCATGGAAGAATTATGTTCTCATTGTGGTTTTAATTTGTTTTTCCTTGATGACTCATGATGTCAAGCATCTACTATGTGTTTGCTATAGATCTAGTTTTGTGAAATGCCTGTTCAAATATGCCCATTTGGTCAATTTGGTGGTTTTGCTTCTTGTTGTGCTTAATAAAAGCTCTAAATATATGTACTGTGGTATTTTCTTCCAGTCTGAGGCTTGTCTTTTCATCTTTATTTTCTTAATAATACTTACACTTTGATGAAGAACAATTGATCTGTTTTTCTTTTCTTTTTATGTGCTTTATTTCTCCTAAGAAATCTTTGCCTACCCCAAGGTCACAAAGATGTTAATTTTTGTTTCTTCTAATTTTTATTTTATACTTGTGTCCATGATCCACTTAGAATTGATTTCTGAATATAGTATGAGGGAAGTATTGAAGGTTGGGTTTTTTCCCTACATAAAGATATTCAATTCTCCCAAGACTATTGAAGAAATCCATCCTTTCCCCCGTGAAATTACCTTGATATATCAATTGACAAGTCATGTGGGGGTCTGTTTCTGGGCTCTATTTTGCTGCATTGGTCTGTCTACGTGTCAGTCACAGTCCCAAATCACACTGAATGATTGCCATATCTTTATAGTAAGTTGTGAAATCACATAGTATATGTTCTCCAACTTTCTTCTCATCAAAATTGTTCTAATTCTTCAAAGATTTTAGAATTCCTAGAATTTGCATTATAAAAGTTAAGAAGAAAAAATTTATTTAAGTAGGCTCCATGTGGAGCTCAATGCGGGGCTCAAACTCAACAACCTCAAGATCAAGACTAGAGCTGAAATCCAGAGTTGGATGCTTAACTGACTGGGGAGCCAGACACCCCCCTCCAAAAATTTTATTAAACAAGCCTGGTGGGATTTTAATTAGAGTGATGTTAAATCTTTAGCCCAGTTTGAAGTGAATTGGTATCTTAAACATATTAAATGTTTTGAGTTATGAACACAGCATTTCCCTACATTTATTTTGTTTTCATTGATTTCTCTCAGCAGTGTTTTATAATTTTCAAGGTACAGTATATATTTGATAAAATTACCTTTAAGCATTTTATGATTTGGGCTATTGTAAATGATGTTATTTTAATTTTATTTTGCTTTATTCATTGCTACTATATAGAAATACTATTGGTCTTTGCACAATAACTCTCTATCCTGTTACCTTCCCAAAATGGGGAAGAAGAAGGTTAAAATTTCATTGATAAAACCAACCCTTCACCCTCCAGCTGTGAACAATTAGGCTCATCAGCATTTCCTTCAGGAAACTTCTGCTGCTTTATTAGGACTAATGAGCAACAGAATTTTGACTTTTTGATAGGTGGGGTTATAAATCTCCCATCAAGACTGAAAAGGATAACCTAAATTTATGTGCACAGTAGAATCTTTAATTATGGGCCCCACAAGATGCTCAACCTAAAAATGTCCTATTTGTTCCAAGGTAGGAGGGGGGGGGTGGGGAATGGAGGGACCAAATCTAGGCTAAGGAATTATTTTCTTTTAACCAAATTAGACAGTAGGGTGGGTAACAGCTGTGCAGATCTCTGAAATTTCTCTGGTGTGTCAACTAAAGAATCTTTGCTCATGAAATGTCTCTCTGCATGTCTAGACAAAATTTTATTACTTTCATTGAATTTTATAATTTTTTTATGCATTCCTTTATATGAAAATGAATCCTTCAACTCTTTGGAGAGAACAGTCATGATGAAGGAAACAAATTGAATTTTAGTATGTCTAATTACTAAAATAAAATCCTATGTGAGAGAACAAAAAGTTCTATTAAACCATAAAATATTTTCAAGTCCTTTTAATGCAACTTTATTTTTTAAAGCGCCATGCTTTTTTTAATTCAGCAAATTAAATAAATATAGCATCTCATTACACATACGTTTAATAAAAATGCTTATAATTATAACCAAATTTTGTTTTCAAAATAAATTCCTTTTATAAAGCCAAGAAGCCCCGGGTTGCTTTAATTCGTCTTTGTTGTGCATGATCAGAAAGCTTTTAAACTGGTACAGTTTTCAGCCAAAAATATCTTTAGCTCTCCAATTGGTGGTTTAGATACCTATTCTTTTTTTTTTTTTTTTTTTAGTTTGAGGGTGATTGACTCTCTACTGTTGTTTTTTTAATGTATATATAATTTATTGTCAAATTGGCTAACATACAGTGTGTAAAATGTGCTCTTGGGGCAGATTTCCATGGTTCATCACTTACATACAACACCCAGTGCTCATCCCAACAAGTGCCCTCCTCAATACCCATTACCCATTTTCCCCTCTCCTCCACCCCCCATCAACCCTCAGATTGTTCTCTGTATTTAAGAGTCTCTTATGGTTTGCCGCCCTCCCTCTCTGTAACTATTTTTTCCCCTTCCCTTCCCCCAAGGTCTTCTGTTTATAGCAGCATTTTCAACAATAGCCAAATTATGGAAAGAGCCTAAATGTCCATCAACTGATGAATAGATAAAGAAGATGTGGTTTATATATACAATGGAATACTACTTGGCAATGAGAAAGAATGAAATCATGCCATCTGCAGCAATGTGGATCAAACTGGAAGGTATTATGCTGAGTGAAGTAAGTCAGTCGGAGAAAGACAGATGTATGTTTCACTCATATGTGGATACCTATTCTTAAAGAGAGTTTGGAGAGACTATTTTGAATATCCAATGGTCTATTTCTCACCTCCCTATATTCAAACTTGCTTTGCTACATCTCCACTCTATTACTTCTAATGCTCCCAGAGAGATATTTCTAGAACATAAATCATTATGTTTTCTTGCTTAACAGCTTCATCATTTCCCCTCAGAATTCAAAATAAAATACAAATGCCTTACCACAGCATAAAAAGTCCTTCATGGTTTGGTTCTACCCTCATTTCTGTCTCCTACATTTGGGGTGGCAGGATCTCCATGAGGGCAGGAATTCTACTCATGACATTTTTTTTATTTCTGTGTCCCAACACCTAGCACTAACACTTAGTGCTTCTAAATTGGTGGGTGGATGGATATATGGATAATTTTGTCTTTCCAGGCCATCATTCATTGATGGTGCTCACAGTACAAAGAGTTCATATGATGTTTACAAAGATGTTCATGTACTTCTGGATGGGATTCTGGGAAGTTTGATGTATTTGCATATCTATTAAGCTTCAATAACATTTTGGATAAGAGCAAAGGCTTCAGATTTTTTTTTCCCTCAGAGTGCTCTAAATTCCTCAAAATTCTAATTCCTCAAAAACTATTGAACAAAATTTAATGTTGTCCATGTTCTCTACATATCCTCTTCTTAATGCTTTTTAGAAATAAATTAACCTACCAAGGTTGTTTTGTGTGTGGCACTGCCACAGAAAGAGACAGAATTGAGGCATGAAACACAACATTTTTGGTGCCCAAACAATACTACCACCAGCTTTTAGAGAAAGATACATCTTGTGGTCAGGAAAACTTCACAGAGAACTTGAAATCTGATCTGACACCTGCAGGAAGGGGAGATTTAGGTGGAGAGGGAAGTATGCATTTCACAAAGGGCAAGATCTCAAGCAGCCAGGAACATTAAAGGCAAAGACGAGAGCAAAAGCAATACAATTCCTGTCACTATTCCCTTTACGTTGAGACATTAGTATAATAGGATTACATATTCCTTCTGCCCAACAATTCCACTTTTATTTTATTACCATTCTAAACTCATTAAAAATACACTCTGACTCCTCACTGAGCCACAACACTAATGAGGTAGTGCCATTAGCATCAGGGCTTAGTCTGAAGTAATTACTTCCAGCTACATTTTGGTGCCTTCACTGAAATGTGGGAATGTGAAGAAAT
Source organism: Acinonyx jubatus (assembly GCF_027475565.1). Classification (NCBI taxonomy): domain Eukaryota; kingdom Metazoa; phylum Chordata; class Mammalia; order Carnivora; family Felidae; genus Acinonyx; species Acinonyx jubatus. The sequence continues at coordinate 61,783,282 of NC_069387.1, forward strand.
GATTCTGGAGGTACTTTAGCAGGGTTTAGAACAGATGCTTTCATCTGGAACACTGAATCCAGGAATCATCAAACACTTGGGAACAGTCATCCATAAAAATAATTATTTCTGTTGAAAATGAAGGACTAGAATCAGATTCCTAACTCCCAGGATTTTATTGTTGACACTACTGATGACACTCTCTAAGGGTATTTTTGGTAAACTCTAATTTCTGTGCTATGGTTTCTCACTCTACAAAGCCCCTCTTGTTTTTTTTTAAGTTGATGATTTTGGTGTTATTCTTGTTTTTTAAATTGTGACCAAAACCTTTTTTTTTTTTAAAGAAAGGGGAAATGAAGCCAACAAATCAGGCTTTATTTAGAATATATGGTATGCAAGGTGGAGAGCAAGGATGAGAGAAAATAACAAACTGCTAGCAGAAAATCAGACTTTATTATTTGTGGAAAGTATGTGACTGAGAGTTGTAGTGGATGAAGGTACCAGTATTCCTATCCTTAAGAGGATGGAACAGTTACATCTGGGGCCATCTTGAATCTCAGGAGGCAGATACACTGGGATATAAAGGGGAAAACAATCACTGGACAAAAGGCTAAATGACCCCAAATAGATACAAAGTGAATGCTTGGGCAGGGGAAGGGAATGGTTAGCCTGTGATGTCTTAGTTTTACAGCTACTCTGCAAGATCAACCACACATGCAGGTGTCCCAACCCAGAAGTCCCACCCCTCATGGTGGTCATAGTGATGTTCCTTCCTTGGCTTGGCTTCTGCCCTAACCATCCTCATTCATCCGCATGAGGTTCATGAGATACATAGATGGTGCTTGGCTCATGGATATCCTGTCTCCTTCTAGAACAAAACTTGCTTAGCTATTATTATACTTTCCTTTTAGCATCTCATGCTTGCGTTCCACACAAGACTTGCCCTCCTCTGCTCTCCACCCTGGGGCATCCTGTGCTCCAAGACTACCATCAGAGCCTTGCTATTGCTCCCAGTGCTGCTCTTTCTCCTTTTCAAAAACCCTTTTCCCCATCACAAATTTCCAACAGCCCCCTAATCTGGCCGTGGCTCTTCATTCACTGATATTAGGCAAATCACTTGTTTCTAGTGCCCAAGGACAGAGACAGAGACAGTCTGCAACTGGGGAAATTCTATAAACTGCTTGCAGTGGCCTCTGCACTAAGGGGTCTTCCTCACCCTTCTTGCTGATCCTGCTTTTCAGATTACTTGACATGTTCTCTCTACCCATAAGTCATTCCCCATATCAGGTCTCCACTGAGAAGTCTTCCTTCCATGCTGCCTGCTATCTCTTGTCCTTCTCTTCATTTCCTACAGCACCTAACTCAGAACTATGGGTTTGATACTTCCTTTTCCTCTGGTGAATTGTAAGCTCCCTGACATAAGGATCATGTTGTGTTTCTTCTTTTTCTACCCCTCCAACACTCCATAGTGATTACCTATTTACAACAGATATAAAGTGAATCTCAGGTAGATGCCAGGCACTATAAATGGACATGGTAATATATTCATTCAACAGTGATGTTTTGGAGATCCTATTATGTCAGGCAGTGTGCCCAATCCCGAGGCTCCTGTAGCTTTTGGCACAATGAGTAGACATCATACAAATACTTAATTTGTAAAGAGTGATAAAATTACCATGGAGAACTACAGAATGAATTTATAATGGAGTGATCCTACTTAGTTTGAGGAGACATAGTTTGACTATAGCACAATGTAAATGTAATAAATGAATGAAGGAATGAATACGGCTAAGGGGAGGAGGAAATATGCATAAAGAAGCTCCCAGCAAACTTAGTACACTTTATATCCTAAATAAATCCATATGAAATACAAAAAAGAAGCTGCTAATCTCAACCAATGCAAATAATAAGATAAAGAATTTATATTACAATAAATAAATAATAAATATATAAATAAATATATAAATAATTCAGATAAAAATCTGAAAGTAACTTTAGAGATCAACCAAAGCTACACCATTACAATTTCAGGATCTCCTGGAACTCTAGAGCCAAACCAATATTTTCAGACAACTACAATGAGACCCTCTAAAGCTCATGAATGCCATGATAAGGACTCCTACTCCAAAAGCATTTTTCATACAATACTTTCAGATATATGACATAAGGTATAATCAGGGTATATTAGAATTTTCCAATCACAGCCACAGCATACCAAGAACAGAAAAATATTCACTTGTTCAATAAATTCCAAAGAAAAGATGTTTTCCTTGAGAAGAAAAAATCCACAACAGTCAAAACACAAATCTAGAATATATTCTCTTAAACCTTGTTTTATGGAAGATGCAAAAAAGGAGAAATAGTCTGAGAAAAAAGGCAGATCCAAGATGTTTGAAAGCTTTGCGAATAAGATCCATATCTTAATAGGAACAAAGCCAAAATGAAATGTTGTCTTAGTTTTCTTCCGAGTAAAGGGAGATATTTTATTTCTCTTGTAAACATGGGAATAAAAGAAAGTGATTTTCTGCCCAACGTACGTGATCTAGCCCTTTCTAGTAGGAGAAAAATCAGTAAGAAATGATACTGAATAAGTGTAGAACAGCAAAACCGAAAGAGAAGAGATCACTGTTCTTGTATCTTTATACACAATATAACAAAAGACATGTCTCAAATTCAGAGAAGTTTCAGAGTTTAGGAATACCATCTTATAGAGTAATTTTTAAAACATAGGCTATGGAACCTAGTTGCTAGATGCAAATGCATGTGAGTCCTTTCTGAACTGAGTGACCTTAGTCTACCCATTTAACCTTTCCAAGACTGTTTTCCTTTCTTATAAAATGGGGAAAATAATAATAATTAAAATTAGCTTCATAGGACAGTATGAACATTATACAAGATAATCCATGTTTGGAAGAATACTTGGCACACTGACAAAATGCAGAAAAGAAAGTGGAAAAGAAAAAATGAGAAAGAAAAGTATTTCCACATTACAGAGAACTGAGTAAAAGCCAAAATATGTTTCTATGTATAACTACCATCTTTTAAAATACTTTCAAAATACATTATCAGAAACAAAAGGGTTTTTTGAGGGGGGAGGTATTTCACAAAGAAATGGCCAAAGAAAGAGGCAAACATCGAAAAGAAATCAGAGAACCTCCCCCTTGGCTGAGCCTGTTTATCCATTCTCTGCTGTTCTTTCAGAAGTCAACTCCCAGATGATAAGGGAACCAATCATGACTGTGTAACATTCTTCCAGCTCTATGTCTGCTTTAGGAAGTTGGCTTTAAAAATCAAAATATGCCTTTATGTCTCCATATTTTTTTATTTTTTTAATGTTTATTTATTTTCGAGAGAGAGACAGAGTGTGAGTGGGGAAGTAGCAAAGAGAGGCAGACACAGGATCCAAAGCAGGCTCCAGGTTCTGAGCTGTCAGCACAGAGCCTGAAGCAGGGCTCGAACTCAGAAATTGTGAGATCGTGACCTGAGCTGAAGTTGGACACTTAACCAACTGAGCCACCCAGGCACCCCGTCTCCATATTAAAACAAACAAACAACAACAACAAAAACACATGATTTCCATAACTTAGCTCAATGTTTGCCAATGCTAACCTATAAAATAGGACTATAACATACATAAACATACATAAAACACAACAAAAAGCAAAAAATGCTATCCAAATGCCTCACCATCATATGAAAATACATGTGAAGAAAATAATGCCCAGAAAGACAGGCATTCACAACATGAGGCAAGTTATCTTGAAGTATAAAATCATTAATTTGCTGTGAGAAGGACTAACATTAGGGTAGGAACAGCCCAAGGGAGGTTTTCCTAACAACTCAGCACTACACAAGACATACCCCACATTGGTCTGCTGTAAACGAACATACTTTGTCCCTCCTCGGGGAAGCAAGCAGAGTTTATAGTTGATTTCTGTTCCCATTGATTCTACTGAACAATGCTCTTTAATCAAGCAGCTGCCATGCTGCTAACTGGCTTCCTGTCTGAGCTACTCCAAACACAGCCTGCACCACCTTGCCCGGGTCTGCACAAAGTCTTTAGAGCTGTTAGGACACAGCAGATCCCTTGTAAGTCATTTGGCCGCTCCTGCTCCCCCTGCATGCCAATTAGTCTGCGGGCTGCTCTTCCTCTGCATCCACTGGAACCACACTCCTATTAGGGAACCACATGTCTGAGAAACCAAATGGTGATGACACCCAATGTTTGTCACCAACCTGGACCTCAAATGTCCTTGGCAATTCCTGAAACTTTAGAAGACCATTTTCAGAGTAGGAAACATGAAAGCTAAATATTTTTACAAGGTAAAAAGGGAAAGTATTTACATAGGAACTACATTTTTTTTCCAAGATTTTATTTAAATTCAGGTTAGTTAGCATACAGTGTAGTATTGGTTTCAGAAGCAGAATTTACATGATTCATCACTTAGATATAACACCCAGTGCTCCTCACAAGTGCCCTCCATAATGCCCATCACCCATTTAGCCCATCCCCCCCCTCGTCCAGCAACCCTGCTTATTCTCTATAGGCAAACCATAAGAGACTCTTAATATGGTTTGTCTCCCTATTTTTTCTTATTTTATTTTTCCTTCCCTTCCCCTATGGTCATTTTGTTTCTTAAATTCCACATATGAGCAAAATCATATGGTATTTGTCTTCTCTGACTTATTTTACTTAGCATAATACACTCTAGTTCCATCCATGTTAATGCAAATGGAAAGATTTCATTCTTTTTGATGGCTGAGTAATATTCCATTGTGTGTATATGTATATATATTCACACACACACGCATATATATATATATACATATATATATGTGTGTATATATATGTATATGTACACACACGTATATATATTACATCTTCTTTATCCATTCATCAGCTGATGGATATTTGGGCTCTTTCTGTAATTTAGCTGTTGTTGATAATGCTGCTCTAAATATTGGGGTGCATGTACCCCTTCAAATCAGAATTTTTGTATTCTTTGGATAAATACCTAGTAGTGCAGTTGCTGGGTTGTAGAGTAGTTCTATTTTTAACTTTCTGAGGAACCTCCATGCTGTTTTCCAGAGTGGCTGCACTAGTTTGCATTCTCACCAACAGTGCAAGAGGGTTCCCATTTCTCTGCATCCTCACCAACATCTATTGTTTCCTGAGTTGTTAATTTTAGCCATTCTGACAGGTGTGAGGTGGTATCTCATTGTAGTTTTGATTTGTATTTCCCTGATGAGTGCTGTTGAGAATCTTTTCATGTGTCTGTTAGCCATTTGTATGTCTTCTTTGGAAAAATGTCTGTTCATGTCTTCTGCCCATTCCTTAACTGGATTATTTATTTTTGGGGTGCTGAGTTTGATAAGTTCTTTATAGATTTTGGATACTAGCCCTTTATCCAATATGGCATTTGCAAATATTTTCTCCCATTTCATAGATTGCCTTTTAGTTTTGTCACTTGTTTCCTTTGCCATACATGAACTAGTTTTATGTGATGAATTGGAGGGGAGGAAATAAAGGAACATTCAAGGTAGACAGACCTCTATTTAAAAAAAAAAATTTTTTAACGTGTATCCATTATTGAAAGAGAGAAAGAGAAAGAGAGCATGAGCAGGGGAGGGGCAGACAGAGGGGGAGACACAGAATCTGAAGCAGGCTCCAGGCTCCAAGCTGTCAGCACAGAGCCCGACGCAGGGCTCGAACTCACAAACCGTGAGATCATGACCTGAGCTGAAGTCGGACGCCCAACGACTGAGCCACCCAGGCGTCCTGATCTCTATTTTTTTAATTCAAAATGTTGCTTTTCTATTCCCTCAAACCTACTGAAATGTTCTACATTGTCCCAAAAAATTAAACGCCTTGAGTTAGGATTTGGTAAATTTTTTTAACTAAGCTATAAACTGCAAATGACAGTGTACTCCTAAGACAGCTGTGATAAGGGAAGTTAATGGAGTAGATGGAGCACACATAGAAATATTCAGGGAGATGCGGTCCAGAGGCAGAGCATGAAAGAAAACCGGTGAGCTGCTGCTGCACACACTTGGTGGAATGTTCCCAGAGCCACTTAACAAAGCTGCCCTCTCTGGGCTGGCTCATCTCAGACCCTCTTTTCTTAAGGCTCTGTCACTCTCAAACGTACGATAGTCTCCTGTGGCAACAAAAAGAAATATGTGAAAGAGAATCCTAAAAATGAATGCCATTTTCAAGCCATTCATCTTGCTACAGACAGAAAACACACTAAAAGTATCACATTGTGCAGAAAGACAAACACTGTATGATCTCACTTAATATGTGGAATCTAAAAAAGCCAAGCTCATAGAAAAGGAGAGCAGAACGGGGCTGGGGGGCGGGGGTCAAAGGGTACAAACTTCCAGTTATAAGATGAATAAGTTTGGGGAATCCAGTGTACAGCATTGTGACCATAGTTAGGAATACTGCATTGTATACTTGAAATTTGCTGACAGAGTAGATCTTAAGTGTTCTCACCACAAAAAGGAAAAATGATAACTGTGTGAGGTGACAGATGTGTTAATCAGCTTGACTGTGGTAATCATGTCACAATGTGTGTGTATATCAAACCATCATATTGTAAACACTTAAAAAATACAATTTTTATTTGTCAGTTATACTTCAGTAAAGCTAGGGAAAAAACATTAGGGGAAGAGGGTGAAAGGTATATAGGTACTATCATCACATCTCTTCTGTAAATCTAAACTGTTCCAAAATTTTAAAAAATTTGAGACTATGAAAAAAACGTGCTGTATGAAGATAATTTTAACAGGAAAATCAGAATCTTTCAGGGTGATATGGGATTACGGGTCTCATTTTTACTATATGTTAATATTTCTGTAATATAATATTATTTCTATCAGTACATAAAGTAATCCAAAGAATATGCTCACAAAGAAGAGTGTCCTTTCATATGAGAAACTACTTTTTATGTGAAAATGTCCAAATTTGTTAATCCCTGAAGACAAAATTTAACCCATAATGTGTGCTCAGCCAAAATAATAATTATTTTCTTTCAAATTTTATTTCCTCCTGTTTACTAAGAGGCCACTTTGAGTATCCATACCCAATAGGGGCAAGAACAGAGAACTCAAGTTGGCAGATGCTGGGCGTGATATGTTCCTGCTTCAAACACCCAACAGAAGACAGGGTCCCCAGAGACAGTTCTTCAAACTAAGCCCACACACAAAATCTATCCACATGTATTGTTTCCTTAGATTTGCCTAAGGTCAGCAGCCAACAGATCACACTGTTTCTCTTTCCCGATATCTATCTCCATCACTCCATAGAGGGGAAGCCAACCTTCCCGTCTCTCTGAATATTACACAGGCCCACTGTCCCAGACAGTAAAAAACCTAATGAGGTACTAGGGGTGCAATCCAAAACCTGGAATGGTGGTTGCAAAGGAAAATGAGTGGGAAGACAGAGGGAAAAAAACTTTTGCAAGTCAGGTCATCTCCAAACCCTTGCTTTTGATAAAATTGAACAAGGTCATCCAGTGAAGAATCAGGTAAAATATTTGGTGACAAAAAATGGGAAGTGATTTTTTAGCATGGAATTCTAATTGACTTGGTTATACTTTAAGAAAAAAAAACCCTTCTTGCATTTCTATCTATTGATTTATGAAAACAAGTTTCGCTCTGTAATGTTACAATGGAAAATAGGGATAACATACATGCTGAACAATAACTGAAATTCATCACATGATTATAGGAAAATTTTACCTTTTGTGTATAAGCATCAACATAAAAATAGTAACAAACACATATATAGTGCTTTCTATGAACTCTAAGTGCTATACATTTTTAACTCATTGAACTTCCTTAAGATTGCTATGGGCTAGATATTATTTTTACCCCATTTTACAGTTGAGGCAATGGATACACAGAGTTTAAGAAACTTTCCCAAGGCTACCTTGCTGGGCAGAGGCGGGTTTGAATCTAGGAAGTCTGACCCCAGAATATGTCTGTTTTAACCATAACCGGTATTGTCTCAGTGTGTTTATAACAAACACATTTAGGTTGTTTGCATTCATAACCACATCCAGAAACATTTTAAATATTTAGAGGGTTACGCTCATAGTTAATTAAAAATTTGAAAATGTATATACAACGCATATCGCAAAGAAACAAGAGTAGTCCATGAAAGCTATTTGATTTGAAAAAGTATTATATCAGCATAAAATACTGTAATTGAAGTGGAATGAAAATACAAGTTCGAGGAGAGAAAGGGAAGACATAAAATTTGAATTTTTTAAGGAAGAGAGTGTGTATTTTTCAAAGAATTTTATAGTTAATATCCAAAAACCTGCTACATAGACTTTCCATTAACACTGTATTGTACTTGTTTTGCCATAAATCCATCCATTTATCCATATATCCTCCTAATTTGTTATTTAAAGCTTTATTGGGTTAAAATTTACATATCATATAATTTTCCCATTTTAAATGAACAGTATGAGGATTTTTATTAAATTTGTAACAATTCTGCAACCATTTTCACAATCGAGTTTTAAAATACTTTCATCACCCCCCCAAAAGTCCCCATGTATAGTTTGTAATCAATACCTAGTCACATTCTCCCCACCCCCTGCAACCACTGACCCACTTTCTATCTCTATAGTTTTTCCTTTGCTGGAAATTTTATATCAGTTTGAATCATCTGTGTCTTTCATGGCTGGTTTCTTTCACTTAGTGTAATACCTTTGAGTTTCATCCATGCTGTTGCATATTCAGGGGTTCATTCCCTTTTATTGCTGACTAAATACTCCACTGTATGGATATTCCCTACTTTGTGTATCCATTCACCAGTTGATGGATATTTGGTTTGTTTCCAGTTTTTGACTGGGAACAATGAGTCATGTTGTTATGAAAACTTATGCAAGTCTTATGTGGACATGTTTCCATCTCTCTTCAGTAGATACCTAGGACTGGAATTGCTGGGTAGAATGGAAATGTGTATTTACCTTTTTAAGAAACTGCGTGTCTGTCTTCCAAAGTGGTTGCAGGACTTTACATTCCTGTCAGCAATGCAGAGTTTCTTCACATCCTCAGCAACGTTTGGTATTGATGGACTTTTTAATTTTAGCCATTCTGGTGATGTATAGTAGCATCTTATTGTGGTTTTAATTTGCATTTCCCTAATGACTAATGATGCTAAGCATTTTTTCATGTGCTTGTTAGCCAATCATATTCTTTCCTTGGTTTATTATAATCTCTGGCCCATTTTTACTGAACTTTTTTTGTCCACTTCTAAGGGAGTTATAAGAGTTCTTTATATAATCTGGAATCCTTTATCAGATAGATTACAAAATCTTTTCCCAGTCTTTGACTTGTCTTTGTTTTTCTTAATAGTCCATGACCTCATTGTCTCAAACTGAAAAGTGAAGTTTTAAATTCTGATGAAGTCCAGTTTATCAAATTTTTCTTTCATGTGTCACACTTTTGATACCATATCTAAGAAATCTTTGCCTACTCAAGGTCACAAAGATTTTCTGTGTTTCTTGTACAAAATTTACAGTTTTACCTGTTATATTTTGGACTATGATCCATTTGAGTTAATTTTATGCATGGAGTAAGGTATCTACAATCTTTTGGAAGGAGGGGTAGAGATAGGGCTATCCAATTGTCTCACTTTTGTTGAAAAAGTCCTCCTTTCCCAATTGAAATCGCTTGGTACCTCTGTCACAAATCAATTCACCATAAATGTGCAGTTTGGGGGTTTTCTTGGATTGCATTCTTTCCTTGTTATATACATCTGTTCTTATACCAATATTACACTTCCTTGACTAGTATAGTGTTATACAGTAAGTTTTAAAATCAGGTAGGCTTTCAACAGTTTGACTATATGTATCTGGGTGTGGATCTCTCTGTTGTTTTTGTTTTTTTAACTTAGGGTTCATTGGATATGTAAACTAATGCTTTTCATCAAATTTGGGAATCATTCAACCATTATTTTTTATTAGTTTCTTGCCCCTTTCTCTCTTTCCTCTCCTTTTGGAATATTAATGAAATATATATTGATAGACAGGATAGTTTTTTATTAAGTCCCTGAGGCTCCATTCATTTTTGTCTATCTTTATTTTCTCATGGTCACTGGAATGAATAATCCTTATTGATCTACTTTCAAAATTACTGGTTCTTTCTTTCTTCTATCATCTCAAATCTGCTATTGAGACCATCTAGGGACTACTTCATTTCATTTTTAATTCTAGAATTTCCTTTCTAATCCTGTTATAGTTTCTATTTCCCTAACGATATTCCCTATTTGTTATTATCATTATATTTTAATTCTTGGGACATGGTTTCTTTTAACTCTTAAGAACATATTTGTACATGCTGCTTTGTCTGACAAACCCAACATTTGGGCCCTCTCGGTGTTATTTCCTCTTCTTTTTTTCCTTTTTTTCTGAACACAAGTCACACTTTACTGTTTTACTGCATGTCTCTTACATCTTGGTTGAAAAGATCTGGACATTTCAGATGACAGATAATAGAAATCATGAGCTCTATTTTATTTTTTCTGAGCGTTTTGTTGCTGCTATTGTAACCTGCCTGGTCTTAAACTTTGGAATCTGTCTCCCCTGCAGGATGCAGCCTCCGATGTCTGTGCTCAATTTTTTATTCTTATCTTCATTCTCTGGCTTCATTTCTTAGAGGTTGCTTCTGCGGCTGCATACCTTAGAAGTTAGCTAATGACGTGGACAGACACTGACTGACCACCTTGACCTATGTACCTTCCATCTTCTGTGAGTCCATCTGTTTGTGGTTTGAGAACATATTCAGAATTGAAGGCTTTCCTTAGGTCTGTCTTGCTTTTTACTGTTTGCTCATGTGTGGTTTCCAAATCTACCAGGTGTGAGTGCAGACCTTATCTCAGCCCTTTATGACACTCTCATTTGTAGAACCCTGTCATTGATTTTCTGACTGTCCATAGCTCACCTCAAAGAGGAACATAACCTTGGACTATCAAAGCTTCTACTCAGTTTGTAAAGCTTATTTGACAAAACAGTGATGTTGTTCCTCATCTAAAATTGTTTGCTCCCTCTAGCAGCAAAGCTGTTGGTTACTTTGTTTTGCATCCATCTTTATTCTGGTAAGCTGGCAAAACTACGGCTGGAAAGGTGGCTGGGAGCAATCCCAGGCAAGAAGGCTGCTAATATTGCCTGAAGCTCTGGAAGTCTTTCAGTAATAAATGCTTCCCAATATTTTGCCTGCCTTTATTCAGTTTGCACAACCCTGCAGCGGTTGTTTTTGGCAACTTTGTGCAGTTTTATACTTGCTTGTTGTGGAGAGATTTCTCCAAACTCTTCACTTCACCATAACTGGAAATCCCTCTTATTTGCGTATTTTTTAAATGGATACTGATGGAGAACAAATCACTCCAGTATTTAGATTCTATTGGTTTTTATTTTATTTTATTTTATTTTATTTTATTTTATTTTATTTTATTTTATTTTATTTTATTTTATTTTTTAGAGAGAGCGCATGCATGAATGGGGACAGGGACAGCAGGAGAGGGAGGGAGAATCCCAAGCAGACTTCACACTCACCACAGAGATTGATCCCAGGACCCTGGGCTCAAGACCTGAGCCAAATCAAGAGTCGGACACTCAACCGACTGAGCCACCCAGGTGCCCCTGCTGGGTATATTTTTAGAAAGATAAAACAGTTTTTGTTTAAATCACCAACAATTGTTGTATATGGGAAACTAATTTTTCTCTTACTACTCTTTTGGACATTTAGAATTTTACTTCTAATTCCAAGAAATAAATAATTTAAAAGTATAAAATGATTGAAAATCTTCAACCTATTATGTAAGACATGTTTCTTATTAACTCAGCTATTACCTTTCTAATGAAACTATCCAGTGTTCTTTGAATACACATTAGTAAATCAAGTGTGAAGGAAAAGTAGAGATAAGTAATTAGAGTAGGAAAAAACATTAAAAACAAAGATGGTGGAAAAAAGGATAAACTTTAGGGTAGAGACAGTAAGTACAACATGAATTAAAGAATGGAGAATGTGGAATTCAGAGGGAACTCTAGGTTTTTATTCACTGTTTACAGCACTTTCTACTTTGGGAGTAAATGGCAATCTGACTAGAGAAAAATCAGTGGTTTCAGAGCTAAAAGATACAATATAATTCTCTGTACCACCAGTTTTTCCAAGATGATTACCTTGCACAAGATGCAAGTGTAGAGGTTAAGAACACTGGCTCTAAGGTTCAAATTAAGTTTCTGTCAGTTATTATTAAGTGACCTTGGGTACAGTATTTATCTCTCCTCACCACCATTTCCATACCAGGAAAATAGGCTAATGACAGTAACTACCTAATATAGTGGATTCAAGAATCAGTGGGGTAGCACACAGAAAATGCAAAACAGCCCTGGCACAGGATAAGCAGTCAATAGATAGCAGTTATCATTGTTAAATGTTAACAGTGTTGATATGAATCCCATGGCTTGAAAACCAGTGATAAAATATGTCACTGTGCAAAATAACCTTCTGCTGTTCTATTATTATTTTTATATATTTGATCAGGCTTAACAAATATGAGTTAACTGATAAGATTAAAAGTTGGTAGATTTTAGAATTTATGACATGCTTCTCAGGGAAAAGCAATCACACCGCCATGGTGTCTGTGTACATGCTCTATGGTGCCCAAATTAAAAGACCAGGAAAACAAGTACAGATGCTGTATTTAAGAAACAGAAATTTTTAAAGTTCAAGAATAAAAACTGAATGAGAAAGCTACCTTATGCCAAAAATAAAAAATTTCACTCTAAAAAAGATATTTACTCTTCATTGCATAGACACCCTGACATCACAATAACTCTTTAACTGAATGTTAAAACAATGAGTCCAAAAATTTAGAATTCTTTAAAAGACAGCAGGACAAAGCAGATCCTAAAATGCCTTGTGAACAGCCAGAGAACATAATTGGGATGCATTTCCAGGCAATCAATCAGCTACTTGAGTCACCAAAATGGAACTATTGCTTAAGATATGTGTGCCTGGTTCAAGAGTCATTGATTTCTGTCCCTTAAAACAATATAAGTCATAGCATACATTAAATCTTCAGTTATAGAAAGACTTAATATCTTAATCATATCAGGCCTCCTAAAATTGATCTACAAATTCAATATGATTTTAATTGAAATCTCATAAATTTGGAATAGTTAACATCCAAGAATAGCTAAGAACCCACCGAAGAAATTGGGAAAAAAATAAACCAGTTGATAGAAGCTATTGTACCAAACATCAAGAATTATTATATAGCTATAATACTTAAAAACCATGTGGTATTAGCACAGGGAAAGTAAAAACAGACACACAGATAGATGGAAACTTCATTGGGCAAAGGCTAGACTTTTTTTCTAAATCATATTCTGATCATTGGTTTTTCATATAGTGAAAGAAGAGCTGTACTGCCAGGTTACTCTACACACACTAAAAAAATCAATTACAGGTTCTTAAAAGACCTAAATATGAAAAAGGAAAACTAAAATATAATCAATGGCACTGTAATAGTGTTGTATGGTGACAGATGGTGACTACACCTTTGGTGAGCATAGCATAATGCATAGGATTTTTGAATCACTATGTTGTGTACATGAAACTAATGTAACACTGTGCGCCAATTATATTTTTTTAAAAAGACTTAAATATGAAAAAGCAAAACTAATAACTTTAAGAAATAGAATATAGGAAGATATTTTCATGAATTCAGAATGGAAAAGGATTTTTTTTAATATTTATTTTGAGAGGGAGCATGAGCAGAGAAGGGGAAGACAGACAGACAGAGAGAGAGAGAGAGAGAGAGAGAGAGAGAGGATCCCAAGCAGGATCCACACTCAGTGTAGAGCCCAATGCGGGACTCGATCTCATGAATCGTGAGTCAAAATCAAGAGTCGCTCTTAACCAACTGAGCCACCCATGCGCTCCAGAAAAGGATTTCTTTTTGTTTTTATTTCTCTTTAATTTTTTTAATGTTTATTTATTTTTAAGAGAGAGAGAGAGAGCGCGAGCATGAGTGGGGGAGGGGCAGAGAGAGAGGGAGACACAGAATCCATAGCAGGCTTCAACCCAGCTGACAGCAGCAAGCCTGATGTGGGGCTTGAACTCACAAACCGTGAGATCATGACCTGAGCCGAAGTCAGACACAAGTGACTGAGCCACCCAGGTGCCCCTCAGAGAAGGATTTCTTAAATAAGACACAATAAGAGCAAACCTGAAAGGAAGTTGTTAAAATTAACTGCATTTGTCTTCTCAGGCCAGCATAACAAAGTACCACAGACTAGATTGTTTAAATAATGAAACTTACTTTCTCACAGTTCTGGACACATTGAGTCCAACTCACGGTGTTATTGGCAGGGTTGGTTTCATCCGAGGCCTCTCTCCTTGCAGAAGGCTCTCTTTTCTGTGCCTTAACATTGTCTTCCCTCTGTACCTGTCTGTGTCCAAATTTCCTCTTATTAGGACACTAGTTGAACTGGATTAGGGCCTACCCTAATGACTTCAGACTAACTTGACTACCTCTTTGAAAATCATAAGATCCCACTAACGTGTTAGGACTCACCATATGAATTTGGGGGTGACACGTTTCAAGCCATAACACAACCCAATAGAAAAGTAGGCAAAGACGTAAAATGGGCACTGCACAGAGAAGGAAATCCCAACAGCCAATTGTACAGTATGAAAATATGCTGACCCTCACTGGTAGTCATAGAAAAAATAAGTTAGAAACCACAGTGACATACCATTTCACACCCTCCAGATTGGCCAGAGTTTGAAGGTCTGACAGTATCAACTATTAGCAAAGATACAGATCAACTGGATTGCATATATGTGGTTGATGAGACTGAAAATTTGCCTAATGACCACAGAAAAAAATTTTGGTTCACCCAAAAATGTTAATGGTGCTCATAATTCGTAAGTGTCAATTCTAGGAATATCAACTAGGAAAGGTTTTATACATTTACACCAATAAGCATGTAAAAATTATTCATGCCAGGACCGTTTGTGGTAGTAAAATAGTGGAAAACCAAAGGTCTATCAATAGCATAATGGATACATAGTGGTGTACTCCTATAATGAAATAATCTATAGCCATTAAAAGAATCAATTATAGCTAAAAACAAAAAGGAAATGAATCTCAGAAACATAAGGTGAGTAAAAAAAAGTAATTTCAGAAATAATACCTACGGAATGATGATTTGATTTATAAAAATTTCAAAAAAATGAAAACCTAAAAAGTGTATTTTTAGGGATATGAACATATATGGCAAAATCATAATGAAAAAAAGTTAAACACCAAATTCTGGACAATGGCATCTCTGAGGCAATTGGAATAGAATGCATTGGGGAAGAGGTACACAATACAGAGGTATTCACTGAGTTCATTCAAAACTCTGAATTTTATCAAGTGTTTTATTAAAATTTGTGTTATATATTCAACACTTAACAAAAATATTTTAAACTTAAAAAGTTAGAACACATTAAAGTACATGAAAGAATGTGAGATAAAAATGTTATCAACAGCTTTTTTTTATTATAAATGAGCATTCTAAAAAAATCTATGTATAACTCAACTATCTCTGCCAAATTCTAAGCATTATCATTTCTTATTTTAAATCACAAGATCACCATGTAATAAAAGCAGAACTGAAAGACTATTAGTGAATAATCTTGTTTATAAAACACTGTAAACACTGTATCCAGATAAATGCCAATAAAATGACTATTTCCCCATAAATCTTAATTGATTGAATGCTCTATAAAGAAAAAAAATTACAGTATTAAATTTTTGTCCGTTCTAATAAATGTTCATTTTACCTATTTCACAATATTTTATGTGAAAATATTTTCCATTTTCCATGTATAACATTTCGAAGTCATCAGAACTACACTGGAATTAATTTTGAGAGAGGGAACAATGTACATAGGTCCCATTTTTTTATACCAACTATTCCAATTCAAAATGCATGCAGGTGTATAAACATGTAAGGGATATTTCAAGAAAGGGAATCTGAATCTGAACCAGACTATCTGGCAGAGAGAGACAAATTCCATTATGGCCTCTTATTTTTGGCCAGACCCAAGTCTTTATATGCAGAGCTGCTGCTTAGACCCAGGATTCCATGGTCTGACTGAGTTACCAAGTACTGACCCAAAAGGAAGAGAATAGCCATACACCATGTTCTCGTTCATCTAACACTGTTCTAGAAAACACGGTGCAGTCTCATGGGACATGACCAACTCCACAAGCCTGGGAGAGCTGCTGCCTGTTCTCTGGGGCTGCTAGGCGAGGGGTGGGTAGAATATAGGAGGTGAGGCCTGGGAGGAAAAGCAATCTGTCTTGTGAAATCACCCCAGATTTCTGCCTTAACCTTGTCTATTCAATAGATGTTTTTGATATTTTTACTATAATTCAAAATCAATTAACATGGAAGCTGCTTTTAAAGACACAGAGTCTCTAAATGCGGTATTTACTCCGTTAGTAACAATGATTCTACCATCTTTCCAATCTGAGGAAAGTTGCAAAGAATTGCTTCCTAGATTTTTATAGCGCTCTTCCATCTATTCCAGATCTTCAACCCAAGTGGGAATGAAGCATTCAGCCAAGACAGACATATGGATAGAGATACATACCAACTGTGTTTCTCTTCAAGGGTTTTTGGAACCATCATCCCTCTCCTACCCATCACAAGCTTTACAACAATTTCTTTTACTCTGTATCTTTTATCCTTTAACAATTCTAAAAATCCCATGCCTGGTTAAATACTGGGCATACTAATCCTAAACCACGATTGGAATAATAATTGAGTATCAATGGTACATAATAAAAACATCCTTAACTACAGATCAGGAAAAATTAGGAAGACAAGTCATTCAATATCTCCAACATGAAGACCATTCTAAAGATGGAAAGACCTATTTCTGCTTGTATCTACTTGAAAATTAAATGTATGCTTAAAAGATTACCCTGTCCCAACATCTTCCTGACATGTAACTAGCCCTGAATGTGGTTAAGAAATAATGAATTAGATAAACATGGTAACAGGACAGCAAACACCCTTTGCAACTTTCCAGGAGGCACTGCTGAAGCACAGCAGGGGGATAACACTGCTGCTCTGGACTGATTAGGGTGAGAGCATCATCAGATGCAATTAAATTTCACAAAATGTCAAAATGCAGCAAGAAAACCATCTGGAGAAATTCTTTGCATAATTTATTGAATGTACACTATGGTACTGCATGATCAAAGCAAAAGGAAGAAAAAGAAAGGCCCACTATTGTGGACCCAGACTGAAGCTGAAAACACAAAACTGTGATTTGCATAGTGAATACAGAACTGGGGATTACAGTGAAATGAAGCCCTAAGTTGCAGGTACAGCACTTGGAGATTTAGGGAACCATAACAATAAAACTTTCTTTGAAGCTTAAGTTATAAGAGGGCTTATCATTTTCTATTCATAGGTCCTCACAGCTATTACAAAAGCAAAAGATGTTTGAAAATGGTGAGTTTTAAGCACAGCATTGGCTGGCCACACTGAGTTAAGTAATTTCTGTTAGTTTCATAGCAGAAATCCTTTTAAAAGAAAAAGGAGCCTTATGAAGATGCTAGCGTTTTCTTCAGAGAAATATTACAGTTTGGGGCTGAAATTATAGGGTAAAACATAAATAATACAATGTGGTATCTTGTATCAGGCTCCATTTTTAGATTGAGCCCCCTAATCAGCTGTGACAGGGAATAAAAATCCATGAGGCAAAACTGAGCAGTGCCAGCTGCTGGCAAACCTCTCAGATGTGGAAGGAATCAGCTGATCACAGAGAGCCCCTGTCTGTCCAGAAGCTCAAGCGTTGTCATCTGAACTCGGCCCGTGGGGAGAAGGAGGCTGTCCACACCAGCTCCCCTGTCTAGAGCCTCCTAGCTGGTCAAGACCAGGAGAACAGCACCACTGACAGCTGAAAGGTGCCTCCTACGTCTGAATCAAGGGCAGAGGGGTGTAAAAGGTTTGCAAGCTTGGCTGCGACTTAAAAATCATGCAACCTGCTCACGTCACACATCAGGAAAAGGAACAGCAAAGAGATTGATTGAATTGAGCTAACTAGAGTCTTACCCTTAAGACTGGACTCCACTTTTCTATCTCCAGGCCCTTGATCCCTCACCACACAAAGCAGATCAACAGCATTTGGTAGAAATGTAAATGCTCAGGCCCCATCTTAAGATCTACTGAACCAGGAATTATTTTTAAAGAAGATCCCCCAGAAGGTTCCCATGCACATTAGGGTTTGAAAAGCATAGCTCTACACTACACTGCTTAACTCTTCCAATCCAACAAAGCAGATCAAGAAACAAACTGCCTGGGTTTCAATCTAGTCTCCTTCACTTAGTAGCTTTATGACCCTTAAACTCACTCCCTCTCAATTCCTTCTACAAAATCATTGCAATACTTACTTCACAGGGTTCTTGTGAGAGATAACAAAATGAACATAGAGATTCCGGGCATAAAATAAATTCCATACAAGTTTTAGCAATTATTATTTTAATATCATTTTTATGATGATTTGATGAGGAAAAAATCAGAAGTTATTATCAACTTCTGCATATATATATGACTCTGCTTAGAAATATGGAATTTTTAAGGCTTTTAAGGATGCATACAGTGATTCCCTAGTGTCTGCAAAGAAGGGAGAAACTTCTGGGCTCAATATAAAAAGGCTGCTTTAGGGGCGCCTGGGTGGTGCAGTCGGTTAAGCGTCCGACTTCAGCTCAGGTCACCATCTTGCGGTCTGTGAGTTTGAGCCCCGCATCAGGCTCTGGGCTGATGGCTCAGAGCCTGGAGCCTGCTTCCGATTCTGTGTCTCCTTCTCTCTCTGCCCCTCCCCCCTTCATGCTCTGTCTCTCTCTGTCTCAAAAATAAATAAACGTTAAAAAAAAAAAAATTAAAAAAAAAAAAAAAGAGCTGCTTTAGCATCTTGTCTCTGCTTTTACTCCAGTCTTGTTTTGTACCATAATGACCACAGAGTTCTGGATTACCAGTAGGTCAACTAAGCATGCTTAGGACATTTACAAAGCAAGCCACATTTCCACCCTACCCCACGAAAAACTTAGAAAAGTACATTTCTATGAATATATTGTAACTTTGCAATCAGAAAATCTAGAAAGTTGTTTTAATTTCTGCCTACAGGTAAGTTTTGAGTTATTTCAAAATGTAAAATCTTTCTCCAGTTTCTTATGCATGTCATTTCTTTTCCTCACCTAATTACAGGAGCTAGGAAAGAGTAAAATTTATTTTTGAATACGCACATTGGGAGTACGTTTACAACCTACTAAACTAGTAAACTTAGTACCAACCCTTGCGAACTACTTGTAATGTTTTCAATGTAACATATTCTCTCCGTTCTATGCATTTCTACATGCTGCCCCATTAACTTAAAATGCCTTCTCTCAATTTTAACCAGGGGTAACATGCTCCAACTAAAAACCACCAGGAACACACCGTGGTGGACCAAGTTGAGTTTATTACTCACTGCAGAGATGGATAATGCACACATTGGGGAACTCTGGGATGCCTTAGTAAGAGGGTTTATAAAGAACCTATTACAGGATTGGGGCGAATATTAGGTGAATCTGGGTAGGAGGGAAAAGCTTTGATCAGGACTGGCTGATGCTGGTAAATCTTATCAATAAAGTGGATGAAATGAAGCAAAGTTAAATCTGTAATTTGTAAACAAAGAGCAGTCATTCATATTATCCAGGATGGAGGAATATTTGACCATTTTTGTGATCTGCACAATGTTCAAGATTTCATCTATGTTCGGACATGATTTCAGACTGCTCTTGTTTTTTATTTATTCCATCTGAGCACAGATCCATCAACATTGTCTGATGTTGATGTTCTGTGGAACTGTTTATGTGCTACAGAATAGGTAGGCCTAACTGTGAGCACCTAGCCAATTCCTGGCTGTCAGGGGCTAGTTTTCTCACCAGGAAGACTCCTCATCATTCAAAATCCAGGAATGCCTCCTGTGAATCCCTGTATCACCTTGCCCTCTGATTCAGGGACCTGTCCTCAGTGATCCTCAATTGCACTCTACGTGCACCACATCTACAGCACATGTCGAACCAGGCTGTCCATGTCTGTTTTCTCCTCATTCTCCCTACTAGATTGGGAGTTTTTATTAGCAGGACATCTTAGCTGTATATGTTGAGTGTCTCCTGTCTCCCCTGCACCCACCCCCAGCTCTTTTCTCCACCCTGCTCTGCTCTGTCTATACAGAAGCTTGCCTCATATGGTCTGCAACTTCTTCTCATGCCTTCTGCCTTCCAGTTTGATTTCAATGGGGGCCCTGACAGGAGATGGAAGGAAGGGAAGAAAGGGAGGTCAGGGCACACACCTATGGCACCCTCCCCACAAGGCTGCCTCAAGATGGATGTGTCATTCCTTGTAAGTCTCAAGGGAACATTTCCACAAGACTCTCTCCCCTGGGTTCTTCCCTCTTCCCTTCAGGCCTGGATGCAATCACAGTAACTCTGCCCTTCCTAGACTGAAGGCCCCTGCAGGGCCCCATGCCTGCCTCTCTGAACAACCTGCTCCCACCCCCCACCTGTCCGCCCAGTTATCCTAACCTGAGTGTGTCTTCTTGTCCTGCTGTGATTGTGGCCCCACACAGTGTCTCCACCTGGTTGTGGGTCTACTTCTGTACCATATACAATTCTGTTGCTGAGAATAAGACCCCAACCTCATGAGTTTATACTCTGGACCTAGTCCAGTACCTGTCACTCATTTGGATGAATCGATATGTTCATTCTTCATGTTAAACCTTTCCCTTTTTTCTGTATTTAGAACGCTTTCCAGGGTGTTGGTTATGTGTGGCAGATTCTCCTGGAAGGACTCTGAGCAAGATGGGAATAAGGCACAAAAGGGGACTATTCCCAGAATCAGTGGCTGGTTGAGGACTTAAGAGAGCCGGGGGTAGGGATCCCATGAAGGGTGTTAAAAGTTGGAAAAAAAGTATAATAATTTCCATCTAAATTCACTTATTCTTACCCAATTAATTCAAAGACTCTGAAAATATTTTACTTGAGTGAGATTTAAACACAGAAGGGAGGTTTTAGGACCTTTGCCTAAAGGATCAGGTTCAATGATCATATGCAGTTCAACCCACCACCTTCCCAAGAGTCATCGCCCACACAAAGTTCCAAGGTGGCTTTTAAAAATGCGTTTTGTAGAAAACAGCCACCTTTCTTCACATAAGAGGCAGATGGATTACACTAAATGTATTATTAGTAACATACACTACGGGGCTTAAGTGCCTTGCAAAACCACCTTCCACATCTGTCTACAATTTCAACAAAATAATACCCATTCCTAAAGATAAGGGGATGCTATCATGTCCTTTCTTCCACTTATCCTTTAAAATGAAGTCATATTTGCTGCAAACAAGCAGGGATTCTACATTTAGAGCCATCTCTGAAAAAGACCTTTGGAGGGTGACAGCATTGCCATCTGCAACAGAAGATGGTGGGTATTAGCACAAGGATGATTTAATTATTTCTTGATGCCAACAGAGGTTTCACCTGATTGTTCTCCAGCTGTTCCATATTAAAATAAATTACACACATTTAGAAGAGCCAGTAAACAGGGTAGTAATGATTCCTATGCTCTCACATCTTAACAGTCAAGTTTGTACAGAATTATTTCGAGTATAAATAAAGCAGGAACCACACTGAGAAATTCTACTTAATATTGACCCCAAAGGGGAAAAAGTCTCTTTGAGAATGATATTTTTAATTCCTTTTAATTCAAGGTAATATTAACAATTACGCAAAATAGCTACACTCTGTCCTCTAAAAATATCTGAGGGCAAGACAGGAACATATTCAAAAAAGAGGAAAGTCATGGGAGATCAGATCTCAGATTCTCTTACAAATATCATATGTTAGTATGTGAAATAGAAACAGAGTCTACATATTTCTATGGAAGGTTTGGAGAAAGGAGTGGAAAGTAAAGTAAAACTAATCATGAAAATCTGATTTTTGCCATATTATCAGGGAACTATAGTTCCTACTAAAAGATTTAACCCAACAAATACAGAAATGGATTGAATAGCAGGCTAAATACCTAGCAAAACAAATAGTTATTCAAAACACACACACATACGTGGCACCAAACAACATGATAAAACTAGAAAATAAATGTTAAGCTATTAGAAGAAAAACTTTAAGATTAGGTAACATATTTAAACTCACATGACTATAGAAATTGCTCGCTCCTTGTGCAACCAAATGTTGGAAGAAGACACAATAAAAATTTATAAATCCAATGCCAGTTTTACTTCTAAATCATCTTTCTCTCATTTGTATGAATGAAGAGGATTATTAAATAATGTCACAGTATATAAAAAAATTCTGTTTAGTATGAAGAGTATTAAAAAGACACATAAAAGAATGAAATATTACTTAATAGCTATATATGGTATCAATTTTTTTCCTGTACTTTAACTGCTGCATTTTGTTACACACTGAAGGATTTGGGGCACTTGGTTGATCAGTCTTCCAAAGTGATAGGTAAACCCTACCATGACTCTGTTATGTTCCATCCCTTTTTTTGCCTCTTTATTACAGCTTTTCCGTGGCTATGATTTCCTGCATTTACTCACTTTCTTTTCATTAAAGTAATCAAGATGATAAAGGCGCCTAATCTTAATATCCATACACTGTGACTTGTGCTATAATTTTATAGATTTGTTTTCTTTCATGTTTTAAAATTATCTCCCTTGATGAGTATAACATTTTCCTGAAATTAATCAATTAATTGATATTTATTAAGTTAGACAATGTGCAAAGTAAGGATTTCTAGAGGTTACAAAAGGAAGACATGGGCCACAGGGCTTGGTGATGTATTTGAAAGCACAAGGCACAGACACATGAAAGACAAACTAGCAATGACAATTGAATACAAACTAGCAATGACAATTGCTGGGTAAGTAAGGCAAGAAGAAATCTGTGGGTTCTCAGGTAAGTTGCAATAGGACCAGGCAGGATGTTCATGAAACTGTATCAAATGGATTGCTTTATGTGGGAGAAGATATGGAGGTGGATGACAATACTGGAAAGCCATGGCAATCAGAAAGCAAAAGGTACATTTTGTGACAGTGAGGAAAGGGATTTGGTGAGAGCAAACTACTTCATAAGAGCGGTGTGGGGGTGCAGCCAGATGCGGATGTGAGGCCCATCAGCCTATAGCTGCAGAGAGAGTCCACACAGAGGGCTGTTAAGTCATAGGTTCTGACACCAGACAGATGTCCTTTCCAATTCTGGTTCTGCTACCTACCAGCCCCATTTCCTCATCTGCAAAATGGAGATGATAATAGCAACTATCTCAGAGAATTTCTGTAGGTATTAAATGGGAAAACACCTTTCCCAGTGTATAGCACATAGCAAGGGACCCAAAAAGTATGAGTTTCTGTTATCAACACGGAGTCTTAATGTGTCACTATTAGAGGGGTCTTGGTGCTGAGTGATGTAATGAATCATTCCATTATAGCCAGGGCTCTCCAGAACCAAGCCTCTTGCCTCTGTACTCAGCTGTCACTTCCCAATGATGCTCCATGTCTGCCCTCACATATGCTAGGAGTCACAGTACAGTTAACATGAACTTGGATCAAGAAAGACCTAGATTCCGGGGCACCTAGGTGGCTTAGTCAGTTAAGCGTCTGACTTTGACTCAGGTCATGATCTCGCAGTTCATAAGTTCGAGCCACCTCGCATTGGGCTCTGTGCTGACAGCTCAGAGCCTAGAGCCTGCTTTGGATTCTGTGTCTCCCTCTCTCTCTCTCTGCTCCTCCCCTGTTCATGCTCTGTCTCTATATCTCTCAAAAAGTAAATAAAATGTTTAAAAAATTAAAAAAAAAAAGACCTAGATTCAAACAGTGACTATATATATTATTCTTCACAACTTATTTTCTCTGAATTCAATGTTCTCACAGGTTAAAAAAAAAAATGCCGATAATAACAGCAACTTGTAAATGCTGTTAGGATGCTTACATGAGATAACTCAAGCATCCTACCAAAAGAGTGGGTGTGCTATCAAGGTGACATTACCAAAAACACCCTCAGGGCCCCCACCTCATGCCCTGCAGCGGGCATTATCTCATTTTATCATCCTAACAATCCTATGAGAGAGATGTCATTATTGGCCCCATCTACATGTAAGGAAACTGAGGTTTAAAAAGCTCAAATAACTTGTCATGTCACAGATGATGTGGGTGACAGAGCTGTGTCTGGACCAGGCAATCTGACCCTAGAGACACCACATCACCTTCTCCTTCTCACCCTCCCAGAACCCCAAGACAGTAATCACATGGGCCAGTGTCAGCTGTCCCAGGCCCAGGGCTTCCTTGGCCTCACGGACTCATCCTCCATGAGGATGCCTTCAGTTTACAGAAAAGCCATAATCAAAGGGCAATCCTTTGTGTTCTCTAGGAAGTTGTTACATATTACCCTGCATTTTACCCTTAAAGTCAGACACTGACAGTCATTGCTAATGTATAGAGAGGTGGCAAGAGCCAGCTAAGGTCTCAGCTGTTCAACTGTCACATCCTTTTTCCTTCCAGAGGAATGTATTTTGCTCAAAATTACCATCTTCTGAACACAGCTGGCTTTCTCCCACTCCTGGCTGTGACATGACAAAATCTGCACCCCGGCTGACTTTATGCCTCAGTGTGCACCTGAACTGCTCATCACTACTCCTCTATTCGAGCCCCCACTCCTTATCAGCCTTCCCTCGGGGTCTCTGTACTCAACACCCCCTGCTTTTCTTCACCTGTTTCCATACTGCTCTGCATACTCTATTGTTGATCCTGAGGAGCTTCCCATTTCTCTGCTTTGACAACACAAGGCCTACTTTTTTTAATGTCAATTTCCACATAACATCAATGAACCTGAAACTGTTCACTTAACATTTCCTTGAAGACCTGCATTCAGCACTTTACTGGGGAAAATAAATATAACTTACTTCTAAGAATAGGGATCGAGTCTTCTTACCTTTTTATAGTACAATGATCAACCAATCTCTTAACTAATGCGCATCTTAAAATAGATGTTGAAACATCTGCTGCATCACCAAGCAGCCAAAAGCTATCTAGTTAAACTATGATTCACTCCTCTCAGATATACGTTGACATTCTGTCTTTTTATTCCTTCACATGCCTCTTGTACATTGGGAGAGAGAAAGTGTGATGCCCACAGGGATGATGCATTTCCTCTCAAGCATCCATCAGAGTCAGCCTCTATCTAATGAGGCCACATGCCTTTGCAAACCTAAAGAAGTGGCCTCTTCCAATTTTGTCCATGGTTATAGAAGACACAGCACATTTTTCACATGAAGAACCCCTAACCTTTACCTCAGACATCAGTACTTCTGAACTCTCCCTCACAGTTTCCAAGTCTTTCTCAGGTATGCCTCAGTGAACTCAGGTTCCTCAGTGACTGCATCCAGAAACTGGAAGATCACAAATTATTTTAAGAATTCTACAAACTAAACAGAAAAAACAAAACCAAAATTATTTTGAACTGCATTATGGAAACAGCCAAAGAATCAATCGTTTGGGATGTGCCGCATTCCCTGTGCTCTTCATGTGGGACCACCATTACCAATCTTTGTGAAGCTCAATTTTATTTAACTTTATGTTACTTCGGACGCCTGGGTGGCTCAGTCGGTTAAGTGTCCGACTTCGGCTCAGGTCATGATCTCACAGTTTGTGAGTTCAAGCCCTGCATCGGGCTCTGTGCGAGAAGCTCGGAGCCTGGAGCCCGTTTCAGATTCTGTGTCTCCCTCTCTGTCTGCCCCTCCCCTGCTCACACATACACTCTCTCTCTCTCTCAAAAATAAATGAACATTAAAAAAAAAATTTAACTTTATGCTACTTCAATTCAGTAGTTGGTAATTTGTATTTCTATTCTGACTTGTTTTGCTTTTTACAACTGAAACAGTTATAAGGGATATTTCCAGCAATCATAGATCCTCCTGCCATAAGGTGGTTAGTGGTTTTAGCTGACAACCACACTAAGCCATACTGTGATTATGGAGATTGTGTGGGACCTCTGGGGCTACTTCAGTTCTGTGTAAACATTTCAGAACATAATTTCAGTGCATCTCTTGGTATGAACTTTGTTTCTTGACAGTGTTTGGCTTCTGTCTCAATAATTAGCCTATTCCAAGCCAAAGTAATATTGAAGAAGAAAATCAAAGCAGGAGGCATCACAATCCCAGACTCTAGCCTCTACTACAAAGCTGTAATCATCAAGACAGTATGGTATTGGCACAAAAACAGACATATAGATGAAGGGAATAGAATAGAGACTCCAGAACTGGACCCACAAATGTATGGCCAACTAATCTTTGACAAAGCAGGAAAGAGTATCCATTGGAAAAAAGACAGTCTCTTTAACAAATGGTACTGGAAGAACTAACTGGACAGCAACATGCAGAAGAATGAAACTATAGCACACTCTTACACCATTCACAAAAATAAACTCAAAATGGATGAAGGACCTGAATGTGAGACAGGAAACCATCAAAACCCTAGAGGAGAAAGCAGGAAAAAATCTTTTTGACCTCAGCCGCAGCAATTTCTTACTCAACACATCTCCAAAGGCAAGGGAATTAAAAGCAAAAATGAACTACTGGGACCTCATCAAGATAAAAAGCTTCTGCATTGCAAAGGAAACAATCAACAAACCTAAAAGGCAACTGAAAGAATGGGAAAAGATATTTGCAAATGACATATCAGACAAAGGGCTAGTATCTAAAATCTATAAAGAACTCACCAAACTCCACACCCGAAAAACAAACAATCCAGTGAAGAAATGGGCAAAAGACATGAATAGACATTTTTCCAAAGAAGACATCCAGATGGCCAACAGATACATGAAACGATGCTCAACATCACTCATCATCAGGGAAATAAAACCAAAACCATACTGAGATAGCACCTCACACTGGTCAGAGTGGCTAAAATGAACAAATAAGGAGACTATAGATGCTGCAGAAGATGTGGAGAAACGCGAACCCTCTTGCACTGTTGGTGGGAATGCAAACTGGTGCAGCCACTCTGGAAAACAGTGTGGAGGTTCCTCAAAAAATTAAAAATAGACTTACCCTAGGACCCATCAACAGCACTGCTAGGAATTTACCCAAGGGATACAGGAGTGCTGATGCATAGGGGCACTTGTACCACAATGTGTATAGCAGCACTTGCAACAATAGCCAAATTATGGAAAGAGCTTAAATGTCCATCAACTGACGAACAGATAAAGAAGATGTGGATTATGTATACAGTGGAATACTAGTTGGCAATGAGAAAGAATGAAATCTGGCCATTTGCAGCAACGTGGATGGAACTGGAGGGTATTATGCTAAGTGAAATAAGTCATACAGAGAAAGACAGATACCATATGTTTTCACTCATATGTGGATCTTGAAAAACTTAACAGAAGACTATGGGGGGGGGGAGTTACAGAGAGGGAGGGAGGCAAACCATAAGAGACTCTTAAATACTGAGAACAAATTGAGGGTTGATGGGGGGTGGGGGAGAGGGGAAAGTGGGTGATGGGCATTGAGGAGGGCATTTGTTGGGATGAGCACTGGGTGTTGTATCGAAAACAATTTGACAATAAATTATATTAAAAAAATAAAGACATTCCAAAAAAAAAGTATAGCTCAGCATAAAAAAGGAAACCAATTTGAAATTAATTATATTTAAAAAAAAGAATTAGCCTATTACAAGCTAGTCAAAAATATGGAATAGTTAAAATAACCAATCATCTCACAACTATGATCTCATCAAATGCAGAACCAGGCTGAACCTGGGTTAGGCAGGCAGAGGTAAAACTCATGAGAGGAGAAAGAAACACCCATTCAGAAGACGGCGTCCATCTTTCAAGTGGTGTATAACCCTCAATGTCAGCCAAGGCAGTACCATCTTTAAGGTAAAAATTCTGGCCAATTGTGCAATTATGAGATTTCCTGCCATAGCTAACTTTGTCTTTACATAAGGTGAGTGAATTGGTTAACTGCAGGGACTAGGGGCCAGCCTGCAGAGGCTTGATTTCCAGCTTCACTACATACCAGCTGTGTGATCCTGAGAAAGATTCTGGTTTTTTTTTTCATCTGTAAAATGCACATAATAATAGTACCAACTGCATAGCATTGTTGAGGGTTAAATAAGTACGAAGGCATAGAGAACTGCGCCTGAACATAGTAAAGCCTCAAAAAATGTTAGCGTGATGGTTAGTTTTAAGTGTCAACCTGGCTAAGCTACGGTACCGATTATTTAAACAAACAGTATTCTAGAATGCTGTGAAGGTATTTTGTAGACATGGTTAACCTCTATAATCAGTTGACTTTAAGTAAAAATTAGAATGTATAATTTGGGATAGACTCATTGGTTCAGTTGAAAGGCCTTCAGAGCAAAGTTTAGATTTCCCTTAGGAAAAAGAAATTATGCCTCTGGGCTGAATTGCTAAGCCACCACCCACTGGCCGGACAGCCCTGTAGATTTTGCACTTCCCTAGCCACACCTCACAATCACATGAACCAATACAATTCCTTGACAAGAAGCTGATGATCCTTATTCCCAGTAGTTATACTCTACAAAGTAGCCATAATCACTGAATTCATGCATACGCAACCATTGCTCCTAGAAGAAACACACATTAGGTTCCTGCAAGTCTCTGGTCACAACATTTTTGTCAACCAATCAATACATAATCTTGTTTCATGCGTGTTTCTGTTTAAGGACACCTTATTTAATATATATTTATTGTAAATAATTGCATGATCTTTCTATGATGTAAAGCTGGGAGATTTAGGGGCCATTTGCATGATACAGGTTTGTTGTCCAGTGTCGTTATAAAACAAGCCAGTCTGTGAAAATCAGCTCTTTCATATAACCCTTTTCCCATCTACCATTTATCAGGTTTTTTAAAGTTCTGATGCAGCCTCCTGATCTGCAGCACCTGCCTCATCTGCAAGTTAATATTTTTCAGGCTGTATCACCTTTTTGACATGTGAGCAAACCAGCACTAGCCAAGACAGGTTTAACATCTTCCTGACCCTGGCTAACATGACCATAAACTTCTTTGGCTTTCAGCCTCACAACATTGTTATCTACTGTGCTTTATCCTGTGAGTTACTACCTCATGAATCCATACATTTAGCCACTTTTCCATCTTTTCCATAGCTTCATCACACACAATAGTTGTTACTTTAGCACTTTCCAGAGCAACTTCATGTGCAGAGCAGTGAATTTTTCTTCATTTTTCTGGATATACTCTGTTGTTGGTTAATATTGAACTCATAACTAGCAGCACTATAACTCATGCCTGAATGATGCTTATCTAGCACATATATGTTCTCCATAAGGAACAACACAGCCTTCTTGTGCTTAGGAACACTAGACAGCACTTCAGCACTGCCCTTGGGGGCCACTGTAAACAATGAAATCACCAACAAAAAGCACAAAAATATGAAAAATGTGGCACTACGTAGACCTTGAAAAAGATGCTTGTTTACAGCATGATAGCTGAAACAAGAAGGCAGGCATCACCTTGTTCAACTTCGGCTAGAAGCATCAGGTGATTCAAAATTTTCACTGCTCTGTGCATGTCCATGAACGACCATGCAAGCATTACAAATAGTGGTTTGGGGGTTACAAAAAAGTTTAGCAAATAGGTGAATTCACAAATACAAAATCCAAAACTAATGAGTGTCAGCTATAAGTAAATCAGATATAGACATAGATGATATAGACAGAGATAGAGATAGATAAAGATATATATCTACTGGTTTTGTTTCTCGGTAAAATCTTGACTGTTACAGCTAGTACTATTAATTATTCCAGATACATCTAAAATCCCTGGGGTACTTTTTATTGAATTCAGAATTGCATTTGATTAGTAGGTGTTGAATAAATATGAATAAATATTTGTGTAATTAAACTAACAGAAATGACTATGTTTCATAAAACATTCTGGCATAAAATGTGATGGGAATGAAGGAAAGTTCACCCACAGGTAACTCAGGTGCCCACCTCACATGGTGAGGTATGTGTCACCAGGAGTCACAGTTAGCTCAGGTGAGTCTCAAGGTCGACATGAACAGGAGGGCAGCATCCACCCATCCAGACTGAATGTCAGCTGTGCAGAATGTGCTGTCTTGGCAGGGTAAGATAGGAGAAAAGAAAAACAAACCACCTAAAAGAGAAATGATAACCATAGAACATCACTGATCAAAGTAACATCAACTCAAAATAAAGCAATGCATATGAGCTAAAATAACAAAATTAAGGGAAATACTTAAGAGAAAAGGAGATTTTGAGCCAAGGGGAGAAAGGGAGGGATCTCAGGGTTATTCTAAAGAAAAAACAGTGACTTGCAGCAAAGAGGAGTGATTATTCTGAAGATAATAACAATAATAATAAACAGGCTATGGTGGTTTGCCAGGAAAAGAAACATTTAGATGGCTTCTCTGCAATACAGACCCAGGTTTAACAACAGATTTGGCAATAAAAATTGAGAGACAGAACTGTAGAGGATAACTCTGCAAACGGAAAACCATAGCAAACAGCATGAAGTTACATGTATTTTTGTTAACACAAGATGCCTTAAACCTGTAGCATCCCAAAGGTATTATTACCTATAACTGAAATTGCAATATTCTTAAAATGTAGACAAATTTGCCTAAGTACCAAGAGCAATAAAGAGAATACTTACAACAGAATACATAAAAGGAAAGACAGATGTTAGGTGTGAAGAAGTCAATATTTTTCTTACAGAGGAAAATATGCCTTTTGGGTTTTCTCTCTACTGGAACATATCAAAGAACTGTCTGTAAACTAAATAGTTACTAAGCAATTTTTTCTTGTAATAACCTAAATATTCCAGGGCTAATTCAATCTAAATGATACTAGGAAGGGTACCTGAGTGACCAGTTAACAGCTGTTTGGTGTTTCATTCAGAAAACATTTTTTGAGTCTTTAATATGAGCCAGATACTGTTTCAGGAGCTGGGGATATAGTAGTCAACATGAGACTTGAGGCCTCTGAATTTATGAAGTTTATATTCTACTAAGGAGTACAAACAACAAACAAATAAAGAAGCAAACAATAGCAGATAGTGTTAAGTGTTATGCAGAAAATAAAATAGGACCTGCTTTAGACTGAATGATCAGGTCTGGCTTCTGCAAGGAAGTTGGACTTTTAAGCTGAGACCTGAATGACAAGAAAGAGATGACTACACCAAGATCAGTGGCAGGAGTTGGGGGAGAGCATTTCCTAGTGAAAGCCAGCACAAAAGGCCCGCATTGGGATGCACTTGGCACGTGCCAAGATCAGAAGACAAACAAGTATGGATGGAATGTTGTAAACCAGAGAAAAAGTAGTAGAAAATGGGGGTGGAGAACAGTACGGATGCCATTCATGGAAGGCCTTTTAGGCAGGGTGAGGAAGAGGGATTTCATTCTAAGTGGAATGGGAAGCCAACAGACATATTTAAGCATAATTAAGATGTAATACTGACCTTTCTTTAAGATGACCCTGATGAAGAGTGGATTGCAGAAATGGAAAAATCAAATAGGAGCTTTTGGTGCAGACTCGATGAGAAATAATGATAGCTTAGATCAACGTAGTGGCAACAGAGGTAAGCAAGGTAGACGAATTTGGGATATGATTTGAAGGTATTATTAACAATCTCATCAGGAAACAGGAAAATTCAAGATCACTCTCTTGGATTTCTGGCCTGAGCAACTAACTGGACTGATGCTGATGCCATTTATTGAGATGAGGTGGTCTGGGAAATATTTTAGAAGGAAGTTTGAAACACCTATTAGATATCTAATTGAAAATGCCAGTGGGTACTTAAAAGTATGGATCTAGTGTTTAGGGGTGGAGACAAATTTGGGTGTCAATAGCTTATATATGATATATAAAGCCATAAGACTAGATGACAGCATTCAAGGAGAGAATATAGATACAGAAGAAAAGAAACCTCTCTTCAGAGACCTAGGGAACGGCAAAACTTAGAGCCAGGCTGACATGTAGCAGCAACCAGCCTCTAAGATGGCCTCCAGTGATCCTCATCTCCTGGTATCCATGCTCTTGTATAGTCCCCCTCAACCCTGCCCCCACACAATGAATCATGGCTAGCATGTGTGACCAATAGAATACTTGGGAGTAATGGTGTATGGTTTTCAAGGTTTGGTCATAAAAAGAATTACAGTATCTGCACAGCTTTCTTTGTCTTCTCATTCAAAGGCAAGCCAGTCACCATGCTGAGACAACACTCAAGCAGTACCACAGAGAGGCCATATGAGTGAGCCAGTTCAAGTTAAACCTTTAGATGACTGTAGATCCAGCTGACATCTGACTGACATCATGAGACCCCAAGCCACTCCCAAATTCCTGACCCACAGAAACTAAAAAATTAAAAATTATTGTTGCTTTAAGCCAGTCTAGTTTTGGGGTAATTTATAAAGCAAACTATTACAGTTACCGATAGGGAAACAAGCAAAGGAGACCAGAGGGGGAGAAAACAATGTATTAGGAAGACAGACAGGAAAACCAAGAAAACAGAAGAAGAGTTACAGTTTTGAAGAAAGAGAATATGTGAAATAATCATTTTGGAGAATGAGAAAGTGAACAGACTAGAAAGCTCAGTAGGATTGATGAGCAGCATTGAGTTCCCATTCAAGATTTATATTTGTAAATCTGCAAGTTATATGTTTTTCTCCATGAGTATTTAGTTGCTCAGATTCTAGTCAAACAGGTAGAAAACTGCAGTTGAGTTGTGGTTCTTCCAGGTGAGTATAAAGAAGGTAGAAAGGAAAAGGGTAGTTGATGTTGCATGAGAAGGAATATGAAGATGGACCACAGATTCTACCATGGGTAAGAAAGATAGTGTTCACATAGAAGTTGACTAAGAGTGAAAGGCAGTAGGATCCAAATCTTGGAGATGTTGGTGGAATGGAAGAAATGTTGGAGAGGAAGTAGCAGAGAAAGTGAGGTTGAAGGGAAGGAGCCAGTGGTTAGACATTAGTTTGCTTAAAACTGAGATTTTAGAGTTTATTTATTTTGACACAAAGAGAGAGAGAGCAGGGAGGCGCAGAAAAAGAGGGAGAGAGAGAGAATCCTGAGTAGGCTCCCCACTGCCAGTGCAGAGCCCAATGTGGAGCTTGAACTCATAAACCATGAGATCATGACTTGAGCCTAAACCAAGAGTCAGATGCTTAACTGACTGAGCCATTCAGGTGCCCCAAAAGTGAGATTTTTAAATACACTATAGTCATTGATGGAGATAAGCATAAGAAAAGAATGATAATTTTTTTTCATTTTTTGAATCTTTATTTATTTTTGAGAGAGAGAGAGGCAGGCAGACAGAGTGCGAGTGGGGGAGGAACAGGGAAAGAGGAAGACACAGAATCCAAAGCAGGCCCCAGGATCCTACCTGTCAGCGCAGAGCCTGACAAGGGGCTCGAACTTACGAACCGCAAATTCATGACCTGAGCTGAAGTCGGATGCTTAATCGACCAAGCCAACAAGGTGCCCATGATAATTATTTTTTAAAATAATATCTCATATTTAATAAGCATTTACTATGTGTCAGATACCATTTTAAGAACCTTCCATTTAATACCATTTCTCCTCACAAACATCTTCATTTTACAGATGAGGAAACTAAAGCACCAAAATTAAACAGCATGTGCCAAGTTACATAGCTAACAAGATGCAGCTGGAATTCAAACCCAGGCACACATTCTAAACCAGTGTTCCCCAATGACTACATGAGTGGTAGCCAATAACAGCAACAGCAAGACGGATTGTGGAGTGCTTCCCTTTTTAAAGGAATATGAAGGAGAGGCAATGAGATACAAGCATAGGATGCCTACTCTATATCTACTTGATGAGGTGTGTTACTGGAGAGAAAAAATATGGTCTCTACTGAAGAGGACCACAGGTGAGTATTTTCATCAGGGGAAATTTAGGTGTCACTTAGTCAAAGTAGTGAAAAGAATGTGGATATAGAGAAGCTTGCTCAAGAGAATTCTTGGGTGCACAAAGGAAGTGTTTGGGAAGGTAGGAAGAGGTACCAGGAAAGGCCAGATTAGCGGCTATCCAGAATAAGAATAAGAATATGAGTGTCCACACATAACTTGTGAGGTTTAAGCTTCTGGTTGCAATGGAGGCGCCAGAGGATAAGATTCATGAAATGAATGGGTCCTATCATTCTATTTAAACTGGAAGGCTGGGGCTACTGGGCAAGTCTTCTCCCTTGCAGTTCCTAGTGGCATGGTAGCCCCGGGATGAGTGAAGGCCATCTGGTGATCAGATGTTAAGGACCCTGACATAATAAAATCTAGGAGTTTCTTCCATATCATCCTTGCATGAAGATGCTAACAGGGGCTAGAAGTTTAGGAACAAGTATAAGGACTCTGAGACTCTTATCACCTCAGTGTCACCTGAGAAACAACTATACTCTGAGCTAATTACTAAGAATTCAGGGCCACTCTAGCCTAGATCTCTCTGGGTAATTTGAGATCCAGGGTAACTTGTTCACATAATACTGTAAAGATTTAGAAGACTGAAAAAAGACAAAACCTGGGAAATCCTAAAGTATATTTTGTTTCACTTTTAATCCAATGTCTATGAGGAAACTGATTGTATGGCCAGATTAATCAAAGGTTGGCATAGTTTACTGGATAATTTAAAAGAAGATAGACAATGTCTCAGAAAAACAACCTATGAGTTGAGGTCTACACCAAACTCACCATAGTTTCTGCCCCTAAGAAGAGGAGAAAGTAATACGATTTTTTGTTTGTTTGTTTTTGTTGTTGTTATACAGTTAAGGGAGACTTTGATGTTCTCTAATGTTTCATTTTTGGGAGGATCTGGAAGAATTTCAGATGTTCAAAGTTTTCTTTCTGGGTCAGTAGGAATATGCAGGTGCTTGTTTTATTTTCCTATATACTTTTTCCTAATTTTTTAACTTTTCAGAAAAAAAAATAAACAGGAAAAGCAGTCTATGAAAGAATTACTAGAAAATGTTTGAGTAAGGAATAATATATTATAGATAAGAAACTGGAAAGTATAAATACATAAATTGAAATTAGAGGACATTTCATTTCAAATAGGAGACATACTAGACCACTTCTCTTACTTAAATTAACTGCCTCACTTTTTTTTGCCCTTAAGAAACCAATGGCTTGCTTGTGCACGACCATGATCAATTACAGCAAAACATTGTTTTAGCATGCCCACGGTGAACACCCACACAGACATGCATTCACTTTGAAGAGTTTTGGACCAAAAAACTCATAAATGTAATTATGACCTTGCAAAAAAAACGCCTATCCCCCAGAAATATTACACATGAAGTTATTTCACTGAGGAGCAGAACAACTCAACAACAACAAAAAACCCATCAGATACAATAATCAGGACCCAAGTTTTCATTCTATCAGCTAGCTGGCTGTCACTTCAGAGCCCTTCAAAAATGTATTAAAGAGCTGCTTAGAGATGGACTGTGACACATTTCATATTTTACTTCAAGGTGAATAAGGTCCTTCTGAAACGTGCTGAGCCCAAGGCCCTGGACAGTGAAATCCCACTAATCTTCAGCGTGATGATGACTTGGAGGAGTAGAATAAATTGTCAAGGCCCAACATGTGTGAAGTGTAAGCTAAAGCCACATGAGACCCATAGGTTATAGGGGAAAATAGATTAGAACAATGCCCTTCATGTTCACTGAATGTTTCTAGCTACATAAGAAAACACTGTGGGGCTCAGCCTCTAGAACATGAGGCAACTAGAATAAAATCAGGCAGATCTGGATCTTCCACTCCTAGCTGTACAACGCTCTGCAAATTATACAATTTCCTTGAGGCTTCCTTTCACATATATAAGTGTGGCAAAAACAACTACTTCATAGGGACACTGTTAAGTGTATTAATTTCCTGGCTTTTAGTAGGCACTCCATGCTATTTCCCTTTTCCTTCCCAATGGCAGAGAGGTAATGAAAAATTAATCTAAAACTTTTAAGAAATTGAAAACAGTACCATAAATGCATTAGACAGGAAGCTTCTCTGATCT
This sequence comes from Acinonyx jubatus, assembly GCF_027475565.1. Classification (NCBI taxonomy): domain Eukaryota; kingdom Metazoa; phylum Chordata; class Mammalia; order Carnivora; family Felidae; genus Acinonyx; species Acinonyx jubatus. Next base: position 61,819,435 of record NC_069387.1, read on the forward strand.
GACACTCTTTCCCCCCATTTCCAATTTCAGAAAAACTAGTCAACTGCATGAGATTATCATACAACAATAACAACATCAGTGAATGTCTCCTGAATGCTTTAAGTTCTACTGGGTCTTATGTATTTCTATACTTAATCCCATTTAAATCTTACAACTATCTCATAAGGCTGTATTACTATTATTCCTATTTTTGGAGTGAAGAAATAACCTAACTTTACACTACCACTAACTGATAAAGCTAAGAGACTCGAACCCAGTACTTTTGACTCCAGAGGCTAGCTATGTACCTAATCACCAAGCCATGCTACTCCGTCATTATTAAAGATAAACAAGTAAGGAAAGTCCAGAACCACTTTTCAGAAAAAAAAAGTCTATCAGTATAAACCCTTCAAGTGGTTCAATTTTCCTTATGTGAAAACTAAACACTGTTTCTTACTATTCAAGCCTTAATTCTAAGAGCTTTGATATTACAGGCTTGCCATACAATCCTGATCAAAGTGAACCCTTGACAATTTTTTTTTCAACGTTTATTTATTTTTGGGACAGAGAGAGACAGAGCATGAACGGGGGAGGGGCAGAGAGAGAGGGAGACACAGAATCGGAAACAGGCTCCAGGCTCTGAGCCATCAGCCCAGAGCCTGACGCGGGGCTCGAACTCACGGACCGCGAGATCGTGACCTGGCTGAAGTCGGACGCTTAACCGACTGCGCCACCCAGGCGCCCCAACCCTTGACAATTAATAGCTTCAGTCTGATGTTGAACTGCACTTACTGTATCACCTAAGAAAACACAGTCAACAGGTTACAAAGCTTCTGAATGATCAAGCCAGAAAATTATATTTACTGTGTATCTGTTTACTTTCTTTGCCAAATAAATAACCAATCATCTTCTCTGGTAAAAAGTTTATCAGCTGCTTGCATGAACCAAGCATGAGTTAAATTCTAAACCTAACCCCAATTAGTGGAGCTTCATGTATCAACCAGGCACACCAGAATAATTCAGATCGAAGTGTGTTTAATAAATGAAGTTTATTTTACTTTTAACTGGCAGACCACTTATGAAATACATATTCTGTTCTTTTCCCTCAGTCTTCAAGGGAACTCAGATGCTTCTTTATCAATATAAACTAGCTGTTGTTTCATCATTATAACAATATTATTACATCACGACTGGATATAACAAATTTTGAAATGAGGCTAAGAACGTTTAATGTGCTTGTAATAACAAGAAAGCAAGACATTACTGCCAGTGTATTCATTTTATTCCACTTACCAATTTTGTAGAAACATATTTATATTTCCCTTCTTCCAAACAAGGTCTCAAATCTCATTGGCCAGTAGACAGCTCTCATTTTACCCAACTATATCCAACTGTACATGTTCAGAAATGATGAAATTAATTAGAAATCAGAAATAAAATTGTAAACTTAATGTCTTAGCTAAATAAAGTTTCTACTTGTTTTTATGTTCTTTGGAGGGAAATAAAAAAATTTTAGAGGCTCGAATCAATTGGTATGAATAATGGTGCAGTTTCTCCATCCCATGTGATAAAATCACACCCTGAAGGCTTCTAGTACCATTTGCAAATATTAAAATTCTTTCAAGCTACAAATAGGTATAGAGAAAATTTTATTTAAGAGGTAATCAATATTAAGCTTTCACAGATATGCAGGATTCAACTAAGGTAAAAATCTCAGAACTAATGCTTTGTCATTCTCAATAGGTAATTGTCATACTCAGTTAACTGTTAAAAAAATAATATCAAGTGGCTTGAGATTTTTTAACCTTTGCATTTAAGTAATATGTTCTTTCTTGCTTTGATCACTTTTTGCCACACAGAAACCTAAATCGAAGACAGCCAGGCTATCTCGCTTGTTGCCAGATAAAGGAATCCCCTTGGCATCTCCCTCCATGGCAGCATTCTTGCCTATGGGCCCTGCCTCGCCCTGCCCACCACACCAGTCCTGAGCTGGTTGCTGTCTCACACACACACACACACACACACACACACACACACACACACACACACACATTTTGTAGTTGCAAACCTCACATGCAGCTTGTGCTGCACTTTCTGACTGGGGATATTCCCACCTTTCTTCTGCCCACTGTCTGTTGGGACTCAGCTCCAACTAAACATTCCAAGTTGGGTAAGATGCTCTGTCCTGGAGTCCCAAAGCACCTTGTGCATACATCTATCATTGCATTGTTTTTAATTTATATGACTTATCTACTATAGTAATCTAACCCATGCTGAACCAATTAGTCTCTTTTATGAGAACTTAGAATCAGAACACAGTAAATAATTCTAGCTCATCTCTTCCCAAGACAAACTGAGAGACCATGCAAAGCTAGAATGGGGGTAACTGCACTCACAAAATTAGGGAAAGCCACTCTTTGAAAAGAGAGGAAAGGATGAAACATGAACAAAAATCAAAAGGGAAGCCACAAATCCAGAAGAGGCAAAAAATGAATCAGTTTAATTTACTGTTTCCTGTGTCCAGAAACCAGGAAACCTTGAGGTCGGAGATATTCTCATATCCTTCCAATAAGGTCTCTGTTTTTAGCTAAGCAATTTTAAAACATTACTGTTTCTCACAAGCAAATAATCTCTAAGACACATATATACAATAAGTAGTGAATATACACTTGTTAATTAAATGAATCAGTGACTGCCTTTTAATTTATCAGGTGAGAATAAGGATTCCCTCTCAGCCCCAGTCTTCAGCAGAACCTCCAAGTTTGCACCTACCATTGGAAGAATAGAAATTTTTTTTAAAAAGAAAAATGGCAGTATAATTTTATAAGATTTTGGATGTAGAAAGACTTTTAAAAGTATTCAAAAACTTTACCCTCCTCCAATTGCTACCATTTTAAAGATGAGAAAATGGAGACCCAGAGAGGTGAAATAACTGGCCCATGGTCATATACCAAGTCAGAATCACAACCCCAGGCTTCTTGTCAGATAAGCCATTTCTTCTCTCCCACTTAACATGTTTTCAAATACCTTTGACTCAAGCACTATCAGGGAAACATCAATGCCATGACATGAGCTTTCAGAAGAGCGAAACTGAGCAGTGGTTTTATATCCTGCAGGTCTTTCAAAAGTAGAATGAAGGTCAATGGTAAGAGTTCAGATCTGGAAGATATTCTGTTCCCTTAGTCTTCACATGTGACCAACCTTAAGGTCTAAAAGATGGTGCAGAGCAGCTCTCAGTCTCAGTTGTAAATGTGATTGAATGAAGAATCACTGGGGATGTAAAAGATAGTCTCTTGTTTTCGTTGCATAAAAATCACAATCACAGTTATCAAAGTAAGTTATCAACCATTTTTACCAATAATATATGGTCCTCATATTTGACATATGTCATAATCCCCTTCACAGTCAGTCACAAAAATCACTTAAAGCTACGTGCAAAGTATAAAGGAAAGATCTATAAGAAACACTTAACTATCAGTTACATAAAGCTCTATCAATCAATAACTAAAATGCATTGTTATTCACTAGGTGCAGATGGATGCCAGCCCTCAAGCTCAGCACAAGCATTATCCTTTCATTCACCCACCTCTGGATGGTTATTTGAGTGTGTTTTATTTCTTTTTCAAACTATGATAAATTAGTTGGATTCATCCCCCTAGAAATCCAGATTTATGTTCTCTTTAAATACTCCATCAACACTTTTAGAGGTTAAAATTTTAAGGGCAAATCTTTAATATCAGTCTCCTCATAGAGGCTACCGCTTAGAATGATTTCAAAATCAATATGCATTCTCTAGCTTATCTATAAATAATGATAACCATGATTTGTATAATGAAAGCAGCCTTAACATTTGTAAAGTCTAGATACAAAAAGCAAAGCTTCCCCTATAAGAATAAAGTTTATTTATCTAAAAATTGGTAAACTACATCTATTTATTTCTTGCATTTCAACCTAATTATTTGTTCATTTACTAATGCTTCTTTATTCGGTAAAGACTCTAAAAATGTTAAAAGGTATTTTTTCTTGACTAATTCTTAGTTACAGAAAAATAAAGACTAAACACAAGCAATTCTTTTTAATCAATTTATAATGAGGATGACACTCATCAGTTAAATAAATACACCCTTCTGTTAAGAATGGGTGCTAACCCAGGCATTCCATGTTCTAAATACTGGTGGACTTCAAAAAATTACCCCAGAACACTTTTTATTTTCTACTTCTTTATACTCTGTTTTTACTCTCTTTCAAATGCTGTAAGCTCATAAAAAGAGAGCAATGACTTCTATGACAAATATGTCAAATCAAGACTATCTCATTTTTCCTAATAAACCCAACAGAAAACAAGGAGACATTGTGGAAAAAATATGGTTCTCAACAATAATTCTTCAACATTGATCTGGCAAAAAATAAACATGAGGAAATCCTAGCACTTATTAGCTCCCTCTATGTATATTGGGTTATACGATCCTGTAGGGTAAGTATTAGTATTTTTGCCATTGTACACATGAGGAACCTACAGCCACAGAGTTCAAGAAATTTGCCCAAGATCATATTCCTGACAAATAGTGGAGCTGAAGAGGAGCCCAGGAACTCTGGCATGAAATCCTACTCTTAACCACTCTGTATACTGCGTAGTTTGTATGCTTTTGTAAGAGTAAAATGTAAAGATATATGTAAATCAAGTAGCATAGTTCCTACCCTTTAATGAGTGCCCAGACATGTGTAACTGTAGTGGTCATCATCATGGTTATTGGGCTGATAATCATGATTGTGAATCATGATGCTTGTTACTTTTATATTCTAAATTATTTTGTATGTACAATCCCATTGTTTTCTGCTGAAAAAATAATTGGCTCTCTAAATGCATCATGGCTTTCTTTAATGTTTCAAACATGAATTTCTGGCATCTGTCACAAGCATTCTACAAAACATAGTATCACTCAGTGACATACGGTTTTCAAGGCTGGGAGTCACTGAAGTTTTTACCAAGAAATTTCAGATCATAGGATTTGCTACCTGCTCTAGAATTATGTTCTCATGAAAGAACTCTCACTTTTTTATATGATATAAACTCTCACTCTTTTATGATATAAAAATAACTGAAACTGCTTTTATTATAATAACAATCTGTCCACAGGCTACATTACAAAGAAAAAGGGAAGAATGGAGGGAGACAGGGAGAGAAAGATAGAAGTACAATTTTTTGTTTCAAAAAAAGATGGAGAAATGTTTGGTGATCTTAAAATCACAGCTCTTATCTAAAGCTAGAGGATTCCATATGGTGACTGCTTGATGGGAAAGCTTGAGACCTGGGATACACTAGCAAGAAGTGGTTATGACAGTGACTTAATCGCCTGTCAACCAGAAATGCCTACATTCTGATAGTATCTCTTTGAATATATTATCCTGGGCATTTACGAGAAAGTATGTATCTAAACTTGATTATTTTCAACTGATAAAGGAAAGAATTTATCTTCCATTAACTGAAATTCACCTAGGAGATAAAAAATTACTAAGCACCAGTACCCAATTAACATTAAGTAAAATGAATCAAGGACAGTAGTAGCAAGAATCTTTACCAACTGCTACCCATAAATTGAAGAAATTTTGTCCCCTGAATAAGTGATTTATTTGGGAAAAGCTTTTAATGCTAATTTCTGAATAAAGCCAAGAAGCATTTTATTGAAATAAACCATTTTCGTGTTGAGCTCAGTTTAAATACCAACCAACACAGTTGCCAATAGGCTTTCAAATGAACACATCAAAGTAATTCTTGCTCCACTACTTATTCTGGGGACTCAATTAGAAAGAATAACAATATATGTAAACTACATCCTCTCCATTTCACTATAAAGGAATTTGAGAGTCCAGCTTTACTAAATCAACTAATCCCACCCAAAACAGAGGCAAAACTTTTCACAACAGAACTTTCTTCCCTAATGAGAATCCCCAGTGGGAGATGGCCCATAATTTAGGAAACTAGCAATACTAATCTAATGTAGTATTTTTTATAAATTTCTTAATGGTTCCCATGATTTCTGTTGTTCCTATGCAAAAAATGAGATTATCTGAGCATTTTTTAAGTTTATTTATTTTGAGAGAGAGAACATGTGCATGTGTGCACAAGCAGGAAAGGGTCAGAGAGAGGGAGAGAATCCCAAGCAGGGTCCGTGCTTAGCACACAGCCCAACTCGGGGCTGGAGTTCACAAACTGTGAGATCATGACCTGAGCTGAAATCAAGAGTCTGACACTTAACCAACTGAGCCACACAGGCACCCCTATCTGAGAGTATGTTTTTAGTTAAATATTCCCTACTTAAGAACTTAAGAACATTTACCTGGGCATTGTATCACCCAACTACCTCTCTAATGCCTTAATAGATACTAAGAATTCTGTACCTCAGGGTACTTGGTGTTAACAAAATCTATGAACAGTTCACTGTATTTAAAAAATAAAAAATATTTTGTAAACAATATAAAATCATTTCTACGCAACTGAGTAAAGATTGGAAAAGGTCATAGAAGTATCTGAATTACTAAATTCAAATAATAGGACATGTTATAAAGTATTTTTGGGGGGTTTATATATTTATTTTGAAAGAGAGAGAGAGCATGAGTAGGGGAGGGGCAGAGAGAGAGGGAGAGAGAATTCCAAGCAGGCTCCGTGCTGTCAGCACAGAGCCCAATGCAGGGATCAATCCCATTAACCGTGAGATCATGACCTGAGCTGAAATTAAGCATCAGACACTCAATCAACTGAGCCACCGTGGCACCCCTATATAGGATTTTTTTTTACTAATAAATTATTTTAAAGCAACCAGGTTACACTAAAATTCAACAGATGATAAGTTCTGCTAGGAAAAGGTTTCACCTTTGGCACAGAGTGGAAGGACAAGATCACCATTATAGAAGAAAAAAATACGTGAAATTTTAACAAATTCTTAAATGCTAAGTATGGACTAGCCTGTCAGTTTTAGATCTCTAGGGGCCCTAGCCTTAAAAAGTCTGTTCTCCTTCATCAGCTTTTATCCAAGGCCCTCTATAGGATGCTCAGGTCAATAGCACAGCACCTCCTCATTGGAACATCTCATATGAAGCAAAACCTGGAAGACACAGGAGGTGGGGTAGGAAAGCCTCCTGGCCTGTTCTCAGACAAAGTTACACTACAGGGGAAGGAGAGCAAGTAGCAACAGCAATATGCAGCCGAGGAAGGGACAGGACAGCTGCTTGAACCCAGGCCCCTAAACTGGTACAAAGCAGAGGTGTACTGTCACTGGGAGACGGCAGGACAAATGCCCCCATTCAAGAGGTCCCTTCAAGACCCCTTTATAAATATAGGGAAGACTACGGTGATGTGGCAGGGTAAGGGGGGAAAGGATTCTAGTGAGGATAGAGGTCTGAAACACTAAGAAAGCTCCACCCCCAAAATATAAGTGAACAAGGCCTTCCTAAGACTGAGGCTAGATCGGGAAAACCGAGACACACTACCTACCTTCCCCCCAAGTTTCCACAAAATAACAAGCAATAGCAATCTGCTGTTTGGGAGGAACAAGACCATGGGAAAATATCCATTTGTAGTTCGGGTATGCAGGACCTGTTGCTAGCAGAACAGGAACCCCGAAAAAAGCCCTGTGCTAATGCAGGCCTTATGCTAAGCACAAAGTGGCAGGAGCCCACCATTCGAGAAATTTGAAGACAGATGTACTGAAGGTAAACGTAGCAACAACAACAACAAATCCAGTCACGCTACTGATAACCACTCAGGGCCTGACAAAAGATGTGTGTCAGTTTCAGGTGTAAATTGTATTGACCTCCATTTTTTCTGCTCTTTAAAAAAAAAAAAAAAAAAAGAACTAGTATTCAATGAAAAACTGTGATACACAAAAAAGAAAAAAAACAAAAGACATATTATCATGTAAAAAAGAAATCAAGAGAACCAGACTGAGAAATGACTCATGTGTTAGAACTATCAGACAGGCAGGGACTTTAAAATAATTATGATAAATGTGTTAAAAAGTGAAAAAGGTAGACAACATGCATTCACAAATGGGAAACTTCAGCAGAGAGATGGAAACTATAAAAAAGAACCAAATAGATAATCTAGTATGTATAAACGCATATATATACATATTTACACATTTATGTACATATGTATATATGTTGGAAAATTCCCTGTACAGGCTTATCAACAAGATACATAGAGCAAAGAATAAATGAGTTTAAAAATATGCCAACAGAAATTATCCAAATTCAACCACAAAAGAAAAAAAAACGATGGAAAAAAAAAGATCATCCAAGAGATGTGGGACAATATCAAATAGTCTTAAATATATGTACTGGGAGTACCAGAAGGATTAAAGATAGAAAACAGGACAGAAAGAGTATTTGAAGATATCATTTTCAAAATTAGACAACAAACCACACATCCAAGAAGTTCAGAGAGCAAAAGCAGTATAAATACCAAGAAAAACTCACCAGGCACATTATAGTCCAAATGCTGAAAACCAAAGATAAAAGGAAAATTTTGATGGTAGCCAGAGAAAAAGAAACATTTCCTACAGAGGCACAAAGATAGGAAGTAGAACAGATTTCTTGTCAGAAATTAAGTAAGCAGAAGACAATGAAGTCACATCTTTAAAAAACTGAAAGAAAAAAATGGGTCAAGTCATAATTTGGTATCCAGTAAAAATACCTTTCAAAAAATGGAGATAGAATGAAGATTTTTCCAGACAAACAAAAGCTGAGTTAATCACCACAACAAGAACTGTTAAAGGATGTTCTTAAAGGAAGTTCTTCAGTTCAAAGGAATCTGATGCAAAATAGAGATAGAAAGCATGGGAGCAGGAAAAATGGGGATAAATATGCCAGATGTTTTTCTTAATTTCAATCTCTTTAAAATGCAATTGTCTGAAGGAAAAATACTTAAAAAGCAATGTATATTTCATAAAATATGTTGAAGTAAAATGTATGAGAACAGCAGCATGAAAGACAAGAGGGAGTAAATGAAAGTACAGTTGACCCATGAACAACATGGCGATAAGGGGCATTGACCTCTCATGCAGTCAAAAATCCACATGTAACTCCTGACTCCCCAAAATCACAACTGCTAATAGCCTACTGTCGATCAGAAGTCTTGCTGTTAACATAAACAGTCAATTAACACATATTTTGTATAACTACAATATATTGTATTCTTAGCAATTATTAAGGAAGCTAGAGAAAACAAAAGTTTTATTAAGACACTTTAAAGTGAGAGATTAATCTATTAAGCAAACATGACTTCACAAACATTACTTTAACTGGTGGCTATCTATTCTGTGCAGACTCATTATTCAACTTCACACCTTGTTCATTCCATTATTTCATTTTTGACAGGTATCAGCTGAATAAAGTGAAGAACTATAATTCAGTCAATAAGAAAAAGGGGAAAGAGGAATAACAGGTGACCAATTACCTTCAGAAGACAATGTTATTATTTATTAAAAATACATGATGTGCACAGATTTATTTTTCTATCACTTACAAATCTCACTGCCCTAGCTCACCACATTTGTCTCAAACCAGTATAATGCTGTTAATAATGATCTGAAATACATTCAGCCTATTATAGCATCACATGTATGAAATAAAACCTTAACATTCCAGCTAAGGAGATGAAATAATATGAGGATACTTTATACAATGTTTTCTAACTTATGGGGAAAGAACAAAGCACAAGGTCTATGACAATAAAATATTAAAATATTATTTATTTGGTTACTGCAATGGACTGAATGTTTGCATTTCCCTAACATTCACAGGTTGAAGCTTAGATCCCCAATGTGATAGTATTTGCAGATGGGTTTTTTTGAGAGACAATTAGGACATCAGGGTAAATCTCTCATGAATGGAATTAGTGCCCTTATAGAGGGCTGAAGAGATAAGAGTTTCTCCCACAACGTGAGAACACAGCAAAACGACAGTCATCTATGAACCAGGAAGCAGGCTGTCACCAGACATCAAATCTGCTGACAGCCCAATCTTGGACTTCCAGACTCCAGAACTGTGAGAAATAAGTCTATTGTTTATAAGCTACCTAGTCTATGGTACTCTATTATAGCAGCCTGATACAGTTACTCACTCTAACAATGCCAGTCAAGATATTTTTATGTCTCCTTATGTCTCCTAATTTTACATACCCTACAATTTCACTTTAGTGACAAATGTAAAGATGTTCTCTAAATCGAGTCCTGTCTTAGTAACTTGATTTACATGCTTTTGTGCAAAGTAATTAAAATAAAAGAGTTTTAACATTCACTGAGTGGAAATCCAACCAATGTTTCATCCACAAAAGGTAGAAAATGAGCCCATTTTAAGCAAAACATCACGGCCATCAACCAGATAAATTCCATGAGGGCAGGATTTTGTTTCATTGACTGCCACATCGCCTCCCCGAAAGTTGAAATAATGCCTGATAGATAACAGATACTCAACAAATATTGTTAAATTAATGAGGAAATATGAGAGATCCTACTGCAGAGAAGAAAAATAAATTACCCGTGAATTCACTGAGCCAGGAACTGTCTCAGTGCATATTGTTGTGACTGTCATCAAAATGTGAAACACACACTCATACGAATCAGGAATAAGCAAAATAAAGATAAGACTTCATATACAAATCCCTGAGCTTTCTAATTTTCTTTTTTCTTAAAATATAATTTATTGTCAAATTGGTTTCCATACAACACCCAGTGCTCATCCCAACAAGTTCCCTCCTCCATGCCCATCACCCACTTTCCCCTCTCCCCACCCCCCATCAACCCTCAGTTTGTTCACTGTCCTTAAGAGTCTCTTATAGTTTGCCTCCCTCCCTCTCTTTAACTTTCTAATTTTAAAGGGAAAAGTTGTGTGCATTCATTTGATATATCGGTAGCATTGGGGGAAAGTACTTAAGTACAAAGCATTTCTCATTGCACAAGCAGCAATTCAGGGAAAACACAATAGTAAATGAACTTCTTCTGGTCTAAAGCTGGGTGTAACAACAGTCCAGGATTTCCAATTCAATAAATTCTACTTTTAAGCCAATCGCTACAAAGAAGATAAAATCAGGCAACTAAATTCATGAAATGAGAAGAAAAGGATTTTCCCCATGCTTCCTGACATCTGTAACCCATAGTTTATTTGCCAGATAAAGTGTTTGTGTCAGCCTCAGAATAATGACCTCAATATAATTTCACCCTAGGGTTTTTTTCAGAAACAGCTTTCACAAATGAACCAAACAACAGCAAAAAATTAAAAAAAAAAAAAAAAAAGCCTCACATAACTTCATTATTTCATTCTCATACTGTGTATTTCAGAATCTCAGATTCACCATTTCTCACAATGCACTTATGCTTTGTTATGGACTGAACTGTGTTCCCCAAAATTCATATGTTCAAGCCCTAACCCCCAATGTAATGGTATTTGATGGTAAGACCTTTGGGAGGTATTTAGATTTAGATGAGATCATGGGCAGGGGGCCCTTGATAGGATTAGTGCTCTTATAAAAAGAAACACCAGAAAAGCTTGCCTCCTCTTTCTCTCTTTCTCCCTCTCTCCCTCTCTCTCATTCTCTCTGTCAGGTGAAGACACAGGCAGCCATCTGCAATCCAGGAACAGAGTCCCCACTGGAGAAGTGAATCTGCCAACACTGGGCTTCTGGGCCTCATGAAACAAACTTCTATTGTTTATAAACACTCACTCTATGGTATTCTATTACAGCAACCTATGGTGCCTAAGACACGCTTAAAAGAAAATAATGGGAATGATAACAAAGTAAAGCTAATTCTCAGTCCCATTGTCAAATCCTTTTCCCTGTATTAGGAGTGTAGATTTGCGCCATCACATTTAGTCCTCACAACCTCTCCCGAGGCAATATTACTGTCATTTTATACATGAAGAAACTGAGGCTCAGAGAGATTAAACAAATTGTCTAGGAAGTACCAGAGCCATAATTTAAACCAAGGCCTTCTGCCTTCAGGGTCAGAGCTCTGCAGTCCTACACAGACCACATTTTCAGACTTTTTATTAAGCTCAATTAACCCACCTCCTGATACAAAAGAACAAAAAAATTTTCCCCAAATTACTAATACTTTGACAATACACACAGAATTATAACAGCTTTCTTTTCAAAAGAAAGAAGTTGCCTTCCTTGCTCACAAACATGATAACCTGTAAACCTCTGTCCTGGTTTTAACGGAGCTATGTATTGCAGTCCAGTGATCTCACTTTCTAAAATTGCCGGTTTAAGTTATCATGAAAATAACCTTGAAAGTCCACCACCGGACCCCTCACCTATGCTAACTCTTCATCATGGCCTGGAACTCCAGCCTGTCTACAGCACAGCTTAATGCTAAAAGTACACCTTCCAGCACAAATCCATCTGTGCTACCCCTTACTCACTTGGGAACTTCAGGTAGTGATTCCACCTCTCAGCTCTCAGGCACTCACATGTAAACTAAGAAGTATAATAATATCTATCCCAAATGGCTACTGTGATGGCTCCAGGTACACATACTCCTAAACACCTAGCATACTCTCTGGTACTTAGAAGACTGCACCAAATGTTCGTTCTGTGCCTTCTCCCCCTTTCCCTTCCTCCTCTCCCACACCTGCTCATCCTCCCCGATGGCCCTCCTAGGACCTCCTTCTATCAGTTACTCTCTGGCCCCACCATCTTCATCAGTCCTCCTTAGGGGTTTTCTTCCCTGAGACTATAACCATCCTCAGGAACTCCTTGTCCATGACATTGAAAATAAACATAAAACCTGCCATTGTTCCAGCCAACATCCTTTCTCTCCGTATCTTCATTGCGAAATGTTCATTGTCACTTCCAACACTGTCTTACCACCTGCTCATTTGTTTATTAATTTCACAAATATTTGAGCAGCTACCATTTGCCAAGTCCTGTGCCAGGAACTGAGGATACAACTATGAGCAAAAACTGACGCCCAGCTCTCACGGTGTTCACCAATGTTTGTTCATTTTTAATTATTTACCACCTGTCTTCCTCTACTGGAAGGGAAGATACACGGGGGCAAAGACCTTATCTTCTTATTGCTCAGGGCATCCCTGGTGCTTGGAACATGCCACGTATACAGAAGATGCTCATTAGATTTTTTTTTAATGAATGGATAGAATCAGGTAAAGGAGGGAACAACTAGGAACAGAGACCCTGAAAGGGCACAGAAGGCATAATCTGAAGTGGTAAAGTACCAATGCTATAAGTAGAAGTTTCATATCTATTAAAATTCTTATGCATTAGAAGCAGGCTAATTTAGTGAAAACCTGTTGGGTCAAAGAAGAGAACAATGAAACTTCATTAAGGCTTTGGAAACTCCCATTCTCTAAAAGCATTTTCCTGCCAATTCAAAAGCATATCCTTTGGGCTTCCAAGATTTTTCTGGGCTTCCTCCCATACTTGTGCTGAACCAAATTCTTAACACACACAGAGAGCAGGGAGAGACAGCAAGAAGAAGGCAGAGTGCTCTCCTCTCCTACAAAACCTAGTGCATCTGTTCTCTGATGCCTGGGGTGCTTCCACCAGGGAACCAGCAAAATGTTTGCTCTTCTTAATCGAGGCTTTGCAGAACATCTCTTTCTTCCAAATGATGGCAAACAGCAATGTTTCTACTTCTTCCTCCTTCTCCCCTTCTGCTATGCCTTTCTGTAATCTAATGCAGGAAAAGAAGGAGGGAAAGGAGAAAAGGAGGGAGGGATGAAGGGAGAGAAAAGAGGAAGTCCCAAGGAACTGACTGAGAGCTTTATTCTCCACCATCATACTCTGCACTAGGTGATGCTGAACATTAAAACCCACACAGATGAGGAGCCCAGCACAGTATCTCATTATGGACCACCCAGCTTGAAGAGGCCAGGGGAATCCACTGCTTTTGGGTTCTAATGGTGATGGCAAGTGGCAGCAACCCCAAGCTCCCTGGTAAGGAAACTGCTGCTGCTTCCCATTCTCCCAGTGAGGGTGTGCTGGCAGTAAGGGGGCCTGGAGGCTCCCAGGCTGCTGTGGGCTGTGCTGCTGGGGGGGTCCCCAGTGACCCTGGGTACTCATGGAATTGAGAGGAAACAAACAGAATGACAAAACTTGCAAAAAGAAACAGCAGTCCCCTGATCCATTCATCCTTTTCTCAAGTCCTACTCCCTAGAAGCAAACATTCTCACATTCATTTTTTTTTCTGGTATTTTCCTCCATATTTTAAAATAACACAAGTTTACTACTAGTACCTGATATTTCAATTTTCAGTATTATCACACTGACTTCTTTCTATGGAAAACTAGGAACTAGCTACCTTATATACATCATCACCTCAGCTATGCTCACAAACATGCTCACACATATACACACATACAAATGCACATGTCCCTTCCCCACATCCTCCAAAGTCTACATTCTCACAATATCAGTTAAATCAGTTTTCATAGTTCATTACTATGGCCATGTAAATGTTTGTCACTGATTCAAAGTTTACCACAATTACACTTTCTCTCTAGAGCCATACCAGGATATAATTTAATACCTATTAAACTGTCAAAAGTTAAAAATCTGATATGACAGAAACACCTGGGTGGCTCAGTAGGTTAAGCATCTGACTTCAGCTCAGGTCATGATCTCATGGTTTGTGGTTCAAGCCCTGAATTGGGCACTTTGCTGACAGCTCAGAGCCTGGAGCCTGCTTCAGATCTGTCTCTCTGTCCCTCCCCTGCTCATGGTCTCTCTCTCAATCTCTCTCTCTCTCTCTCTCTCAAAACCAAACATTAAAAAGAATTTTTTGATCTGATATGACAAAGTACTGGTGAGGATGTGGAACAAAGGGAATTCTCATACACTATGAGTGTGAATGGCTACCTTCAGACTGTGTAACTCTGGATGGTTACTTCTATGCTTGTTTCCCCCTATATAAAACAAGGATGATGGGATGACTGTGAGTGTAAATAACTTCATGCCTATAATGGTATGGCATAGTGCCTGGTACATGGCAAGGTCTCCCTGTTCCATACTCTCATTCTGCACACTTCCTTCATAGCAATTATCCCACGTGTAATCAATTTTTCATGCAATGACTTATGTGATGTCTGTCTCCTCACCAGATTATAAGCTCTTCAAGGACAATAATCACACCCATTTTTATTCTCAACTATTCTTTTAATACTAGCAGAGCGCCAAGAAGACATTAAACATATACTGAGCGGACAGATGAGGGAAGAATAAGTGAATGAGTGCCCCCACTAATGCAGAGATGCTGACTGTGTGGGCTAAAACTTTCCTTTAAAGTACAGAATCAGAAACTCTGAGCTATGAGGTTTCTAAGGCACATTTCAGCAACGCAATTCCTTTAACACACTTGGAAATTTCTTATAATGAAGGTCAAGGATGGTTCATGGAACAGAAGGAAGAATCATCCTCTTTGAAAAAAGGAGCCTGGCTCTACAGAGATGGGATGAAAAGGAGTAAGAAGTGTAGATGACAGTTGGCTAGAGAGTCACAAGACCACAGGAGACACCAATTCACAGATAAAATGAAAGCAGGTCTGGACTGGACCAGATGAGAGAGTGTTTGCAGTTAGTTGTCATATCCACGTGCTATTGGAAGCAACGTGAAAAGAAGTTAGAGGCAGCTTTTGTGTCCATTTGAGAAGAAAGAGGAAAGAAAGCAAGGGAGATCAGTCACTTGGTCTCTGATAAGTAAGGCTGGCCTGCCAGTTTCTACATGACATTACATTACAACTGTTCCATTGGTTAAGGGGAAAGAAAAGAAAGAAAAACTAGTATAAGCCCAAGGGAGGTCCTCAGGCTCATGGCATTTAGGTACCGGGGCATTTGGCATAAAATCCATGCTCCAGATGAGCTTGGGTTATAGTGATAACTGGGCTCTTTGCCTTTTACAAATGGCTGGGATTTGCAGAGAGCCAACAAAGCAGCCGGCTCTATTAAATGGTCTCCAATTATCAACTTCATAGGCAGGAAAGTGATTAAAATTTAATAGCATATCCCAGCTTGTTGCCATTCAATAGAACTACTGTCATCTTCCTGTCAAGGAGAATAAAGAAGAGGGAAATGTTGAAAAGAAAAAAAAAAGAATATTTTAAGGTAGAATTCTTCATCTGACAATGTAGGAGAATAAATCAGCCACATAAAGAAAAAGATCAAAAGTGATTTTGCCTTATAATTACTGACTTAGCGTCTGTATGTCAAATGGTTGCTATTTATGGATTTAATAGGGGAAAAATTCTCAGTATGTGCTTCAACTTTTAATATGCTTAGTCAGGACATTCTTATCAATATTCCACACATTAAAATGCTTTACACGTTTTTCCTTTAGTTAAATGGACTACTAAATAAAGTTATGTTTTAATTTGAATATAATGTACAACAATAAAGTAATGATAGGCCTACGTGTTTCAAACTGACCCTCTGAAGAATTGCAATAGGCAACTCCCAAGACTGTTTTGGGCAGTTTTCTCCAGCAGTATCACGGAAGGAAGTAATGGCTCCAAGGTCAGCTGCACCTCATGTTTGGACGTCACTCATTTGGATGTATTCGTCACAACTGAAGTACTGGCCCTAGGGGCTCCACACTGGAAAGGCACAGAAAGCTCAAAGAAAGCCCTGAAGACAATAAAGATAGCTTCAGGGGAAGAGCTGCCTCACCTAAGGTCACATCCCTTCCAAGAAAGCCAATAACCAATGACTGATCAATGAAGGAGTATAAAGGTATTGATCTCGAGAGCACTTTTCCATAAATATCTCGCAGGTGAAACTCCATTTCAGAATGTTCTCTCTGGGACTCAATCTAAACACCTGGTTCCATGAATGATCCAGAAAAGAAAAGGAGCTAAGATGGGGTTTGTAGCTGAATCATGGATCACTCTCTGCCAGAGTAATAAAGACCCTTTTTCCCGTGGTAAGTGAAGCACACATAGCCCCTGTAATAGAATATCAATTCCATTTTTAAAGCTCCCAGCATTGGTCAAATTGGGATGCTACACTAATAGAAGGGAATGCACTAGCTGGTATCTGAGATATATAGAAAGGAAGGAGCAGCTATAGGATAATGGTATTAGCTGGTTATTGCTATGTTCGATATTACAGAAGAGGTGACAGGGGCAGGGAGGTAGATAACGAGTAGCTGAATGATTGAGTGCCAGTTAAAAGCTGCGTGTGAGAGCCTCCTTGGTAACATAAGAAGAGGCTTCTCCTCAGCAGAGAGGGCAGAGAAAGCTAAGGAACAAGATTCAGGACTTCACTGTCATCATAGCTGAGCTCCAAAGAATGTTAAACTCCCATCTAAGCCAGGTCTGCTATGCCAAGGTCAGGTCCCTGGTTGGGAAAGACCAGATTCTGAATAGATGAAATATCTGGATTTATGCCCACAAAAAAATTCCTGAATTCCCAAATCAGAATCCCCAGAACCCTCTGAAGGCTACAGAAGTGTCCTGTTTCTTCCTGTCAAACTAACACTCCTCTCAGCCTGGCTTAAAGATGATGCAGGGGCCTCTTCCTTCCAGGATACCACATATCCCCCTCAGGAGAGACACTATACCCCAAAGCTGCCTCAGTATCTAGCCAGCCTGGACCAGCAATAATACATGTGGAATTGTATTCTGAGGGTACTTGGTCAAGAATTAGATAAAAGAGAAATTATCATTTTGGGCACATTCTTCTAGGAAACAGTATCTAACCCCTTAGCAAAAACCCCAGGAGATAGTGTGAACTTGCTACTAGCAAGCTCCAAGAAGCATAGTGAAAGCCATGACTCATGATAAATTAGAAGTGCCAGAACTGGTTACAGTGGTGAAAAATGGCTTAAAAGGCTGAGAGAAGGGACACACTGAAGTGGATGTTCTATTTAAGGCCTGAAAACCCACCAGATGAGTATATTCCCCAGGAAAGCCTAGAGGATATTCCATTTGCTAAGACCACAAGGAACAAACTGGTGGGAAGGTCATCAACCTCTCTCCTCTATAGACCAGGATTAGATAGTAGGAGAGGCCATTCCACAGGGAGGCTCATTACTCACAAGGTGGAAGATGGGATCTCCCAGCAATAGAGGCCACTTAGCAGTACAGAACTGTCAAAAATCAGGTGACAGCAACTGTCATAATGAGCGACCTGAGCCACAGAGAGTTACTGAGATGTTTAATAGAATGCAGTGTCTTAGGGGCCAAAGAGATGAGCAGTCAGAACTACTCAGAGTCATACTACTCAGTTTGAACCATCAAAATAAATCAAGCAGGGATTATCAGCAATGTCTCTAATAAAAAGTAGGGATCCCTTACAGGAGTACTGATGCATAGGGGCACTTGTACCCCAATGTTTATAGCAGCACTCTCAACAATAGCCAAATTATGGAAAGAGCCTAAATGTCCATCAACTGATGAATGGATAAAGAAATTGTGGTTTATATACACAATGGAGTACTACATGGCAATGAGAAAGAATGAAATATGGCCCTTTGTAGCAACATGGATGGAACTGGAGAGTGTGATGCTAAGTGAAATAAGCCTTACAGAGAAAGACAGATACCATGTGTTTTCACTCTCATGTGGATCCTGAGAAACTTAACAGAAACCAATGGGGGAAGGGAAGGAAAAAAAAAAGAGGTTAGAGTGGGAGAGAGCCAAAGCATAAGAGACTCTTAAAAACTGAGAACTGAGGGTTGATGGGGGATGGGAGGGAGGGGAGGGGAGGTGATGGGTATTGAAGAGGGCATCTTTTGGGATGAGCACTGGGTGTTGTATGGAAACCAATTTGACAATAAATTTCATACATTAAAAAAAAAAGTAGGGATCCCTTACAAAGTTTTCAGACATGAACAAGTTTTCATACATGGAACCCACTGACTGAGAAAGAGGGAAAAGTCTCCAACACTCTCTAACACCACAGCCAAGTAAACACAGAAATTATTGCCCAGGCCCTTCCCCCAAGGAACCTATGGCTATTTACTTAGGTAACTGTGCCCTGGGAAAAGGTCCAAGTGTTTTTTAAAAAATATTAGTTATGTTTAATGGAAGTACAGTTGACATACAGTGTTATATTGGTTTTGAGTGTACAACATAGTGATCTGACATTTGTATACATTATGAAATGCTCACCACAGATCACCATCTGTGATCATACAATGTTATTACAAAATTATTGACTATATTCCCTATGCTGTATTTTCACTCCTGTGATTCATTTATAACTAGAAGTTTGTACCTCTTCTTTTTTTTTTTTCCCTCTGAGAGAGAGGTGTGAGAGGGACAGAAGGAGAGAGAAGAAGAATTTTAAGTAGGCTCCATGTAAGGCATGGAGCCTGAGGCGGGGCTCAATCCCACAACTCTGGGATCATGACCTGAGCCAAAATCAAGAGTTGGCACTTAACCAACTAAGCCACCCAGGCGCCCTGAAGTTTGTACCTCTTAATCCTTTCACCTATCCCCGTACCCACCTGACCTATGGCAACTACCAATTTGTTCTGTTTTGTTTTGTTTGTTGAGTTTTGTAAATTCTACATATAAGTGAAATCATGTGGTATTTGTTCTGACTTATTTTACTTAGCAGAATACTCTCTAGGTCCATCCATGTTGTTGCAAATGGCAAGATTTCATTCTTCTTACAGCTGAACTATATTACATTGTGTATATATACCACAACTTCTTTATCCATTCATCTGTTAATAGACACTTAATGTTGCTTCCATACCTCAGCAATTGTAAATAATGTTTTAATGAGCATAGGGGAACATATATCTTTTTTTTTCAGTCATTTTTTTCAGCATGATAAGTGTACTCTTTAATCCCCATCCCCTATTTCTCTCATCCCTCCCCTCTGGTAACTAACGGCTTGTTCTCTATAGTTAAGAGTCTGTTTCTTGGTTTGCCTCCCTGCCCCGTTCTTTTCTCCTTTGCCTGTTTATTTTGTTTCTTAAATTCCACATATGAGTGAGATCATATGATATCAGTCTTCCTTTGACTGACTTATTTCGCTTACTATTGTACTCACTAGCTCTACCCATGTAGTTGCAAATGTCAAGATTTCATTCTTTTTTATGGATGAGTAATATTTCATTATATATATGCCACTACTTCTTTATCCATTCATCTATCAATGGACACTTGTGCTAAATCCATGATTTGGCTATTGTAAATAATGCTGCTATAAACATAGGGGTACATGTATCCCTCTGAATTAGTGTTTTTTGTATTTATGGGGTAAACACCCAGTAGCGTGATTACTAGATCATAGGGCAGTTCTATTTTTGATTTTTTAAGAAAACTCCATAGAGTTTTGCACAATGGCTGTACCAATTTGCATCCCATCAACAGTGCCTGAGGGTTCCTTTTTCTCCACAGCCTCATCAATGTTTGTTGTTTCTTGTATTTTTTATATTATCCATTCTGACAGGCGTGAGGTGATATCGCATTATAGTTCTGATTTGCATTTCCCTGATGATGAATGATGTTGAGGATCTTTTCATGTGTCTGTTGGCCATCTGTATGTCTTCTTTGGAGAAATGTCTATTCATCTCTTTTTCCCATTTTTAAATTGGATTGTTTGTTTTTTGGGTATTGAGTTGCATCAGTTCTTTATATATTTTGGATACGACTCCTTTATTGGATACCTCATTTGTAAATATCTTCTCCCATTCAGTAGATTGCCTTTTAGTTTTGTTGTTTCCTTTGCTATGCAGAAATTTTATTTTGATGTACTCCAAAAAGTTTATTTTGCTTTTATTTCCGTTGCCTCAGGATACATATTTAGAAAAATGTTGTTATAGCTGATATCAGAGAAATTACTGCCTGTGCTCTATTCAAAGATTTTTATGGTTTCACATCTCACATTTAGGTCTTTAATCCATTTTGAGTTTATTTTTGTGTATGGTAGAAGAAAGTGGTCCAGTTTCATTCTTTTGCATATAACTGTCCAGTCTTCCCAACACCATTTGATTAAGAGATTATCTTTTTCCCAATGTATACTCATTCTTTCTTTGTCTAAGATTAACTGAGCATATAATTGTGGGTTTGTTTCTGGGTTTTTGATTCTGTTTTATTGATCTATGTATCTATTTTCATGCCAGTACCATACCATTTTAATTACTACCACTTTGTAATATAATTTGAAATCTGGAATTGTGATACCTCCAGTTTTGTATTTCTTTTTCAAGCCTGTGAACAGCTTTGGCTATTCAGGGTCTTTTGTGGTTCCATACAAATTTTAGGATTATTTGTTCTGGTTCTGTGAAAAATGGTGTTGGTATTTCGATAGGGATTGAATTAAGTGTGTAGATTGCTTTGAGTAGTATATAGACATTTTAACAATATTTGTTCTTCCAACCCATGAGTGTGGAATGTCTTTCCATTTCTTTGCATTGTTTTGAATTTCTTTCATAAGAGTTTTATAATTTTCAGAGTACAGGTCTTTCACCTCTTTGGTTAAGTTAATTCCTAGATATTTTACTGTTTGGAGTACAATTGTAAATGGGATTGTTTTCTTAATTTCTCTTTCTGCTGCTTCATTATTATGTATAGGAATGCAACAGATTTCTGTACATTGATTTTGTATCCTGTGACTTTATTTCTCAGTTCCAGTAGTTTTTAGTGGAATCTTTAGAGTTTTCTATATACTTCTTCCTTACCAATCTGGATGCCTTTTATTTCTTTATGTTGTCTAATTGCCGTGGCTAGGACTTCCAATACTATGATGAATAAAAGCAGTGACAGTCGATTTCCTTGTCTCTTTCCTGACCTTAAAAGTTTTCAGTTTTTCACCACTGAGTATGATGTTCACTGTGGGTTTTTCATATAAGGCCTTTATTATGTTGAGATATGTTCCCTCTAGACCTCCTTGGCAGAGGGTTCTTATCAAGAATGGATGTTGTATTTTGCCAAATGCTTTTTTCTGCATCTTTTGAAATGACCATATGGTTTTTATGCTTTCTTTTATTGATGTATCATATTAATCATTTTGCAAATATTAAAACACCTTTGCATCTCGGGAATGAATCCCACTTAACCATAGTGCATGATTTTTTTAATGTATTGTTAGATTCGGTTTGCTAACACTTTGAGGGATTTTGCATCTATATTCAGGAGAGATACTGGCCTATAGTTCTCTTTTTTTGTGATGCCTTTATCTGATTTTGGTATCAGGGCAATACTGGTCTTCCAGAATGAATTTGAAAAGTTTTTCTTCGTCTGGTATTTTGTGGAATAGTTTGAGAAGGATGGATATTAAGTCTAACTTAAATGTTTAGTAGAATTAGCCTGTGAAGCCATCTGGTACTGGACTTTTATTTGTTGGCAGTTTTGTGATTACTGATTCAATTTCATTGCTGGTGATTGGTCTATTCAGATTTTCTATTTCTTCCTGCTTTAGCTTTGGTAATTTATGTTTCTAGAAATTTATCCATTTCTTTGTTGTCCAATTTGCTGGTATGTAGGTTTTCATAACATTCTGTTACAATTGTTGGTATTTCTGTGGTATTGGTTGTTGTTTCTCCTCTTTCTCTTAGTAATTTTGTTTATTTGGGTCCTCTCTCTTTTTTTAATGAGGATTGTTAGAGGTTTAGAAATTTTGTTGACCTCTTCAAAGAACCAGTTCCTGGTTTCATTGATCTGTTCTATTATTTTTTTTAGTTTCTATATCATTTATGTCTGCTCTAATCTTGTTTATTTTTCTTCCTTTTGCTGCGTTACATTTTGTTTGTTCGTCTTTTATCTAGCTCCTTTAGGTGTAATGTTAGGTTGAGATTTTTCTTGCTTCTTCAGGTAGATCTGTATTGCTATATACTTCCCTCTTAGGACCACTTTTGTTGCATCCCAGAGATTTTGGACCATTGTGTTTTAATTTTCATTTGTTTTCATATAACTTTTTATTTCTTCTTTGATTTCTTGGGTGACCCATTCATTGTTTAATAGCATGTTATTTAACCTTCATGTATTTATTGTCTTTCCAGACTGTTTCTTATTTTCTTGTTTCTTAATTTCTAGTTTCATAACATTGTGGTCAGAAAAGATGCATGGTACAACCTTAATTTTTCTGAACTTGCTGAGACTTGCTTTGTGGCCTAACATGTGATCTATTGTGACAATGTTCCATGTGCACTTGAAAAGAATGTGTATTCTGCTGTTTTATGATGGACTGTTCTGAATATATCTGTTAAATACATCTAGTCCAATGTGTCATTCAAAGCCACTGTTTCCTTGTTGATATTCTGTTTGAATGATCTCTCCATTGATATGGGATGTCAAAGTCCCCTACTATTACTGTATTATTATCAATTAGTTCTTTTATGTTTGTTAACAGCTGCTTTATATATTTGGGTGCCTCCATGTTGGGTGCATAAATATTTACAATTTTTATATCCTCTTGTTGGATTGTTCTTTATTATTATATAGTATCCTTCTTTGTCTCTTGTTACACTCTGTTTTAAAGTCTATTTGTCTGATATAAGTATTGCTACCTCAGCTTTTTTTGGCATCTATTTGCATGATAAATGGTTCTCCATCCCTTCACTTTCTATCTCCAGGTGTCTTTAGGTCTAAAATGAGTCTCTTTTAGGCAGCATATACATGGGTCTTATTTTTTTTTTATCTACTCTGTCACTCTGTCTTGTGATTGGAGCATTCAGTCCATTTACATTCAAAGTACTTATGGTAGATATGTATTTATTTCCATTTTGTTACTTGTTTTGTGGTTGTTTCTAAAAATTTTCTCTGATCCTTCCTCTTGTGCTCTCTTTCATGGTTTATTGGATTTCTTTAGTGATATACTTGGATTCCTTTCTCTTTATTCTTTCCATATCTATTACTAGTCTTTGATCTATGGTTACCATTAGGGTTGTACATAATATCTTCTACATGATAGGAGTCTATATTAAGTTAATGGTTACTTAAGTTTAAATCCATTCTTTACTTCTCTCCCTCCCATGTTTTAGATATATGGTATCATATTTTACCTTCATTTTATGAGTCTCTTGACTGATTTTTACAGAAATATTTATTTTTACTGATTTTGTTTTACTTTTCATACTCTCACTTATGGTTCCACTCAAAGGGTCCCCCTTAATATCCTTATAAATCTGGTTTAATGGTCATTAACTTTTTTAGTTTTTGTTTGTGTGAGAAACTCTTTATCTCTCCTTCTATTCTGTATGATAGTCTTGTTATATAGAGTATTCTTGGCTGCAGATTTTTCCCTTTCAGTACTTTGAATATATCATGGCACTCCCTTCTGGCCTGCAAAGTTTCTGCTGAAAATTCCCCTGATAGCCTTATGGGTTTTCCCTTGTATGTAACTGTCTTCTTTTCTCTTCCTGCTTTTGAAATTATTTCTTTATCACTACTTTTTGCCATTTTAATTACTATGTGTCTTGGTGTGGACCTCCTTGTGTTGAATTTGGGGGGATCTCTATCCCTCCAAGATCTGGATGTCTGTTTCCTTCTACAGATTAGGGTAGTTCTCAGCAATTATTTCTTCAAATAAATTTTCTGCCTCCTTATCTCTCTCTCCTTCTTCTGAGATCCCTATAATGCAAGCATCCCTATATGTCTGATGAAGTCACTGAGTTCCCTAAGACTGTTCTCTTTTTATGTATTTTTAATATAATTTATTGTCAAATTAGTTTCCATACAACACCCAGTGCTCATCCCAACAAATGCCCTCCTCAATGCCCATCACCCACTTTCCCCTCTCCCCCACCCACCATCAACCTTCAGTTTGTTCTCTGTATTTAAGAGTCTCTTATGGTTTGCCTCCCTCCCTCTCTGTTTGTAACTTTTTTCCCCTCCCCCTCCCCCATGGTCTTCTGTTAAGTTTCTCAAGATCCATATATGAGTGAAAACATATGGTATCTGTCTTTCTCTGACTGACTTATTTCACTCAGCATAATACCTTCCAGTTCCATCCACATTACTACAAGTGGCCAGATTTCATTCTTTCTCATTGCCAACTAGTATTCCATTGTATACATAAACCACATCTTCTTTACCCATTCATCAGTTGATGGATGGACATTTGGGCTCTTTCCATAATTTGGCTATTGTTGAAAGTGCTGCTATAAACATTGGGGTACATGTGCCCCTATGCATCAGCACTCCTGTATCCCTTGGGTAAATTCCTAGCAGTGCTATTGCTGGGTTATAGGGTAGTTCTATTTTTAATTTTTTGAGGAGCCTCCACACTGTTTTCCAGAGCAGCTGCACTAGTTTGCATTCCCACCAACAGTGCAAGAGGGTTCCCATTTCTCCACATCCTTGCCAGCATCTCTAGTCTCCTGATTTGTTCATTTTAGCCACTCTGACAGGAGTGAGGTGGTATCTCGGTGTGGTTCTGATCTGTATTTCCCTGATGATGAGTGACGTTGAGCATCGTTTCATGTGTCTGTTGGCCATCTGGATGTCTTCTTTGGAAAAGTGTCTATTCCTGTCTTCTGCCCATTTCTTCACTGGATTATTTGTTTTTTGGGTGTGGAGTTTGGTGAGTTCTTTATAGATTTTAGATACTAGCCTTTTATCCGATATGTCACTTGCAAATATCTTTTCTCATTCTGTCAGTTGCCTTTTAGGTTTGTTGATTGTTTCCTTTGCAATGCAGAAGCTTTTTATCTTGATGAGGTCCCAATAGTTCATTTTTGCTTTTAATTCCCTTGCCATTGGAGATGTGTTGAGTAAGAAATTGCTGTGGCTGAAGTCAAAGAGGTTTTTTCCTGCTTTCTCCTCTAGGGTTTTGATGGTTTCCTGTCCCTAAGACTATTCTCAATTTGCATAATGTTCATTCTTCTTTGCTCAGTTTGGTTACTTTTTATTACTCTGTCGTCCAGGTCATTAATTCGTTGTCCTGCTTTATCTAGCCTACTGTTTATTCCACAAGAGTATTTTTAATTTTATTCATTGTGTTCTTCATCTCTGATTGGTTATTTCTTATCTCTGTGTTACGGGTCTCACTGATGCCCTCCACTTTTTTTCTCTAGTCCAGTGAGTATCTTTATGATAATTAGTAAAATTCTCTATCAGGCATATTACTTATACCTGTTTTACTTTGGTCTCTTGCTGTGGTTTGGTCCTGATCTTTCATTTGGGAGATGTTTCTCTGTCTCATTTTGTCTGACTTTCTGTAACTGTTTGTGTGTGTTAGGAAATCAGCTACTTCTTTTGTTTTTAACAATAATAGCCTTATGAAAAAGAGATCTTTCATTGCCCTGGAGTACAGAGTTCCCTGTTCCCCAAGGTATGACACTTCAGGAAGTATCTCCCATGTGTGCTGTGTGTGCTCTGATGTTGAGTCTTTGCCTCTTTTTATCTCAGTCCAGTTGTTTGCAATGGCTCTCGTTGCCTATTGTGGACAGCAAGGTGTGTAGTGATCTGCGTGCAAAATGACATTTTCCCCAGCTGCTGCCAGAACTCAGATCCCACAAAACACACAGGTCAGGAGATGTGGTGTTGGCAGGGCTTACACAGGTCTTCTGGGGGAGGGGCCCACAGTGGTGGGACTTATGACTGGGAAGGGCAGATACCCCCAATCACAGGGTGAGGGGGCAGGGGTTCTTGGTTCAAGCAAGTTAGGTAAGGAGTATGGGTGCTGCACTGGTTCCCACAAGTGGCCATTGTTTATGTTGGAAGATAGGAAAGGGAAAAGGTACCGGCCAGTTTCTTTGTTCCTGAAGGGGTCTCCCTATGATCCCTATCTCTCTAGGCCATGCTCTAAGATTAGAAAATCACCCTCCCTCCCATCTGCCCCCAGCATTTTTCAAATTGCTGGGTCTACCCTGTGTCTGCAGGGGTTGTTTATCATGCTGTCTCTTTAAGGGAAAATACTCCATTTCCTAATGCCCTCTGAGCTCTCCCAAAGCCGAGCTTCCTGATTTTTAAAAATCCAGGCTTTAAGCCCTACTGGTTTCAAGAACTCACAAAATTCAGCCCCTCTCACTTTCAAAGGCAAATATTACAGTGATTCATCTTCCCCATTCATGGGATTCCCCAGTGTGAAAGTCTGTTTTCTGCCCTTCTCCAGACCACTGGCTCTCTCCTTACTGGGAACAGCCATGGTTGTTTCTCTCCCAGACCACCTCTTTGCCATTCCTACCTTCATTGATATAAGCTCTTCACTGCCTTTAGTTATGGAATTTGTTCTTCTAGGCTTTGGGTCATTTCCTGGGTTATTTACACTGATATGGGTGTTTTCCAGTTGTATTTGTGGAACAAGGCAGGCTTAGCGTCCTCTTACTCCACCATCTTCCCAGCTGACTAGGTGTAAACATTTTTCAGAACCACTAGATCCATGGTCTGAATTGACTGATACCTGGAGTCCTGAAGCATCACCATAGCCTGTCTCAGACCTGGCCAAGATTCTGCTCACAGTATATCAGCAGGGTCCAGAGACCCACCTGGTAATCATTTTCCAAATCCCTGAATATACAATTAAAATAAACATACTTAGTAGGTACACAACACGCACATTAAGTCCTTGGCGAATGAAGTAAACACTATCATAACAGAGAATGTCAAATGGAAGCTTCTGAAATTGACTCCAACCCCATAGATAGCAGCTTTTCATCAGCTTCATTCAAGAGTACACTTGAAAAACAGAGTTAAGAGAAAATTCTCCCAATGGGAAGAACCTGAATAGTTTACCTGATCTTTCACTTTCTTCCACTTTTCCTGGTCTTCTGCTGAAGAAAAAGGGCCCAAGATTAAAATATATGTGGAGTTATGGATAGTGGAAACTGGCTTGGGTTGTCAGAAGACTGGAAGGAGAAACATTGGAAAATCAGGGACAAGGATGTCTTGGGTAGGGGCATGTGGATGGACATATGGAAGGGGTATGAAGTATAATCTTCATTTCCATATGCCCCCCCCCCAGAGAGCACTAAACAACCAAGTACAAAAACAAATAACTCAACCAGTTGGCACCAATGAACCTCTGTAATCAGCTACCCCAGTGCTGACATGATAGGTGTAGGAAAGAAACTAGGCAGCAGGGATGGAGACTATGTCTGGGTCAACAGCATGAGCCCAACAGCCCAACCAAGGCCAATCTAGCTGCAGCCAC
Organism: Acinonyx jubatus; assembly: GCF_027475565.1. Taxonomy (NCBI): domain Eukaryota; kingdom Metazoa; phylum Chordata; class Mammalia; order Carnivora; family Felidae; genus Acinonyx; species Acinonyx jubatus. Next base: position 61,847,473 of record NC_069387.1, read on the forward strand.
TGGCAAATATCCAACCTGCCAGAAACAGAGACCAATATGAGTGGCAAGTTGACAACAATGAATCCTTTCTATCCTAGAAGGGTAAGAGTTTCATTCTGAGCTTTCTTGCCCAGAGGGTCTCAGCCAGCAGCACCACTCTGAGGAGGTACACAGTATCTGTTTTACAAGCACAGGATCCTGGATTTCATTGTAAAAGACCAGGGGACAGTCTTTATAAGATGTGAAAATGGATCCATGACCATGGTATCCATTGGTCCAGTGGTTATACCACTGTAACCAGAAGCTGCCAGTCTAATAAAGTATTGGAATGGATTATTAAAGGCTAGATGAAACAATGCTTTGGGATGCAATATTTTATAAGGGTGGGACACCATCCTCCAGGATGCAGTATACATATTGAATCAAAGAATTTTCTATGGTGTTGTGTCTCCAAAAGGAAAAATATATGACTCTAGGCACCAAGGGCTGGAAGCTGGAGTGATGCCATTTCCCATCACTCTCAGTTATCTACTTGACAAATTTGTGCTTTTCTCCCACAGCTATAGGTTGTACAAGTTTAGAAATTCTCCTAAACAGAGATCATGTCTGACAAAGGATACACAAACAACCTCATTGAATTATAAGCAATGACTTCTCCTGGGCACTTCAGCCTCCTCGTGCCAAGGGACCAGCAAGCATGAGAAAGAGTAACCATTCTAATCAGGAGCAATTTCCCCTGGTCACCAAGAAGAGATAGGGTTGCTGATACACAAGAGAAATAGAAAGGAATAACTTTGATGTCCAAGTGATCCATAAGGGTGCCTCTAGGTACCCTCTTGCCCAATTTTTATTGTAATTAGAACAAGTGTAGCAACCTGGACCTTAGAAGAACATGGTGATCAGGGTGCTGACTTCTGGGTAATAAGAGCGAGAGTCCTGACACCAGGTAAGCCACTAAGACCAACAGAGGTGCTAGCTGAATGCAGGGGGACTCTAGAATGGATACTGGGGAAGGACATCAGTAGTAACTGTGGCCCTAAGCCCAGCATCAGCAATGAAGTTATACTTTCATCCCACTAATCTTCCTCTTCCAAGTTTCCCCCAGCAAGAGATCCACTGGAATCCTAGAAAAGCCAGTCCCACAATGAAAGGGAAAGCCTGATTCAGTCAGCATGAGGAATAGATTGCCCAAATCTCCTTCCAATGAGGAATTCTCCTGGTGCTGAGAGTGCTGTGGCAGAGAGCCTTTAGCTGTCAGACTGTAGGGATTGCCTTAGTGGCCGAGTACTGCCTTGCCCAAGGTCATCTCCCTTCCCAGAATGACCACATCCAATGACATTGATCATCTGGCCATCTCAACCCAACTCAGGACAACTCTGCAAAGCCATCTTAGCTAAAAAGATCTACCTGGGGCATAGGCTATCTTTGGGCCTGGATCACACATCAGTGTTTCCCTCTGCCCAGTCCTACTTCCTTCCCTCTCTTCCACAGGTATTAATCCCAAGGACTCTCCTTCATAAACATTCTGCACACTAAGTTCTACCTCAGTCTGTGTCCTGGAAACCAATCAGCCGAGGTCATATAACCTCAGTGTCCTCTCAACTCAAAATTGGGGAAATGCCTGTCCTGTTTATTTCACAGGGAAACAGGCAAATGGCATAATCTATAGGTAAGCACTTCTAAAACCATAAAGAATTACACAATTACAATGCTGTAATTACTATTGTTATTATCTAAATAATCATGTCCCCAGTTCTTCCACTCCCTACATTTTTTTTAGTGTGATCCAATTTTTGATAATGCTAAAACTTGAAAACTACTAGGTGGTTCCAGTTCTAGGGTGGATTTGCTACCCTGAAAAGGCAAAAAGGGGTTTGACTGCGAACATGAATCCTACTTCTCTTTCACAAATTAAAAAGCTACCTAGTACCAGCATTTTTTTTAATTATGGGCTTCTATCACATTTCCTATGCATTAATATAGAAGCAGAAAGAAAAAAAAATCCTTTATCTACCTTCACAGATTTTAAAAACAGACAAATTATCAACCAAAATAAAACCATCAGCCTCAATCAGGTTGTCCTTTGCCATCAGTGCTAACTCAATGAAGCAGGAATGGTCACCACCTGTTCTCTCCCTGGGGGTGAGCAAACAGTCCAGCTCTGCTCTATTAATTAATTCATGGGCAGTAAATGGGTGTCAAACAGGCCAGCATGTCACCACTATAGTCTTGTAGTCTAAAGAGGTAGCCTACTGGTTTGCAAATCAGTCCAACTGCCCAAATCTGTTGTGGTGGTTCCAGATAGACGATGAGTCAAGAACTATCTGGATGAGCTAGCTACTCAAAAAATATTCAGTGGCTCAATCACTCTACCTTTCCCATTTGATTTAGCTGTCATTTGCTTCATGTCAGACCCTGAAGTCACAGACGCTCTTCCTAAACTTAAGGAGCTCATAATTAAGCTACAAATAGACAATCAAACATGATCTACCCATCTGCTACTGAACCTGAACTTCTGTAAATGTGTCATTAATCTAGAAGCTACATTTTGCCTAGATCATTTTAAAATCCAGAGCTGCCAAAATCATCTTGTGGAAAATAATACAAGCAAGTGCACAACCACACACAGGTGCCCAGCTCAAATACATATGACACAAGGCTTACTGGCACTCTCCACTCTTATGAGTAGTTGTCATTATTATAAGTTTTCAGTGGTTGTTAGTGGTGAACACATGGATATAGTTTTTTAAGTTTTTATTTAAATTCCAGTTAGTTAACAGATGGTGTAATATTAGTTTCAGGTGTACAATATAGTGATACTGCATTTCCATACATCACCCTGTGCTCATCACCACAAGTGCACTCCTTAATCACCATCATCTATGTAACCCATCCCCACCCACTTCCCTCTGGTAACCATCAGTTTGTTCTCTATATAGGAGTCTGTTCCTTGGTTTGCCTCCCCCTCTCTTTTTTCCCTTGCTCATTTGTTTTGTTTCTTAAATTCCACATGAGTGAAATCACACGGTGGTTGTCTTTCTCTGACTTATTTGGCTTAACACTATACTTGCTAGCTACATCCATGTCACTGCAAATGGCAAGATTTCATGCTTTTTATAACTAAATAATATTCGTGTGTGTGTGTGTGTGTGTGTGTGTGTGTGTATCAACCACCTCTTCTTTATTGATTCATCAATTGATAAACACGGGCTTGTTTCATATCTTGGCTATTGTAAACAACGCTGCTATAAACATAGGGGGTTCATGTATCCCTTTGAATTAGACTTTTTGTATTTCGGGGGTAAACGCCCAGTAGTGTGATTACTGGATCATAGAGCTATTCTATTTTTAACTGTTTGAGAAACCTGCATACTGTTTTCCATTGTGGCTGTACCAGTTTGTGTATCTACCAACTGTGCAAGAGGGTTCCTTTTTCTCCACATTCTTGTCAACAGTTTCTTGTTGTTTTTAGCCATTCTGACAGGCGTGAGGTGATATCTCTTATAGTTTTGATTTGTATTTCCCTGATGGTAAGTGATGATGAACATCTTTTCATGTCTGTTGGACCTGGATGTCTTCTTTGGAGAAAAGTTTATGTCTTTTGTCCATTTTTAATTGGATTATTTGGGTTTGGGGTGTTGAGTTGTATAAATTCTTTATACATTTTGGATACTAAGCCTTTATTGGATATGTCATTTGCAAATATCTTCTCCCATTCTGTAGGCTGCCTTTTAGCTATGTTGCTTATTTCCTTCACTGTGCAGAAGCTTTTTATTTTGATGTAGCCCAATAGTTTATTTTTGCTTTCATTTCCCTTGCCTCAGGAGACATATCTAGAAAAAAAAGTTGCTATGGCCAATTTCAAAGAGGTTACTGCCTTTCTCTAGTAGGATTTTTATGGTTTCAGGTCTCATATTAATCCATTTTGAGTTTATTTTTGTGTGTGGTATAAAAAGGGGTCCCGTTTCTTTCTATTGCCTGTTGCTGTCCAGTTTTCCCAACACCACTTGATGAAGAGACTGTCCTTTTCCCATTGGATATTCTTTCCTGCTTTGTCTAAGATTAACTGGCCATATAATTATGGGTTTGTTTATGGGTTTTCTATTTTGTTCTATAAATCTATGTGTCATTTTGTTCCAGTACCATACTGTTTGAATTACTACAGCTTTGTAATATAACTTGAATTCCAGAATTGTGAAGCCTCCAGCTTTGCTTTGCTTTTTCAAGATTGCTTTGACTATTCAGGGTCTTTTGTGATTCCACACAAATTTTAGGATTATTTGTTCTAGCTCTTTGAAAAATGCTGTTGGTATTTCGATAGGGATTGAACTAAATGTGTAGATTGCATTGAATAATGTATAGACATTTTGACAATATTTGTTCTTCCAACCCATTAGCATGGAATGTCTTTCCATTTCTTTGCGTTGTTTTGAATTTCTTTCACCAGAGTTTTATAATTTTCAGAGTACAGGTCTTTCACCTCTTTGGTTAAGTTTATTCCTCAATATTTCACTGTTTGAGATACAGTTGTAAATGGGAATGTTTCTTAATTTCTTTCTGCTGCTTCATTATTAGTATATAGGAGTGCAACAGATTTCTGTACATTGATTTTGTATCCTGTGACTGACTTTATCAGTTCTAGTAGTTTTTGGTGCAGTCTTTAGGGTTTTCTATATATAGTATCATGTCATCTGCAAATACAGCTTTATTTCTTCCTTACCAATCTGGATGCCTTTTATTTCTTTATATTGTATAACTGCTGTGGCTAGGACTTCCAATACTATGTTGAATAAAAGTGATGAGAATCGACTTATCTCTTTCCTGACCATGAAAGAAAAGTTTTCAGTTTTTCACCACTGAGTATGATGTTCACTGTGGGTTTTTCATATAGGACCTTTATTATGTTGAGATGTGTTCCCTCTAGACCTCCTTAGCAGAGGGTTTTTACCAAGAATGGATGTTGTACTTTGACAAATGCTTTCTCTGCATCTATTAAAATGATCATACGGTTTTTATCCTTTCTCTTATTTATGTGACATATCATGTTGATCATTTTGCAAATATTAAAACACCTTTGCATCCCAGATATAAATTCCACTAGTTCATGGTGTATGCTTTTTTGAATATATTGTTCGATTTGGTTTACTAACATTTTGTTGAGGATTTCTGCATCTATATTCATCACAGATATTGGCCTATAGTTCTCTTTTTCTGTGGTGTCTTTACCTGGACTTGTTGCCATGGTGGTGACAAGGTTCAAAGAATGAGAACAGATGTGTGCAGAAACCTCTTGTAGCCCAAGCTCAGAACCTCCCCATTATCACTTGGGCAAAGTAGGGCACAAGGCCAGCACAAATCTAAAGGCTGGAGAAACAGAACCTCCCACTTCATGGTAAGAGAAGAATTTGTGGTCATTTTTGTAAACACCTATCTGTTTTTCTTATCTATAAATATAAGAAACCTCATATAATTGTGTATTAAACAGGATAACATAAAAATCACAGGATAAATTGGAAGTGCTCAATAAATATCAGGGCCTTTCTCCCCTCCATTCCCTTTCAGACTAGGGAGGTGGGCCCACAAACCAATGAGGTAAGTTTCCTTGGATAACTTGTGGATATCCATCTTATTAATTTAAAGCTTAAACAGATGTTGGCTTTACTTAACTTTACAAGATTATCTAATAAATCTATTAATCATGAATTGATAAAAAATCAATTATGTGTACATATGTATGTATTGATACTAAGTCGCACTTACAGAGAAATTCTATACCAACCAATACTGGTCAGAAAGATCTCCAAAGAGACCCCACTGAACCAACTCCCCCCAGCATTCAATCCTCAAGTCTGGGCTTGTGCTGCGATTCATAACCAATTGAATATAATGAAAGTAGTGCCAGCTTTCAGGCCCAGACTGCAAAAGACTGGCAGCTTCCATTTCCTGTATCTTGAAACACTAACTTGTAGAGCCCTGAACCACCATGTAAGAAAACCAACTATGCCCCTCCACCTTCAGCTGTTCCAGCCTCCTAATATCTGAAGCATCACAGATGAATCTCCAAGCAACATGGAGCACAGATGCATCATCCCTCCTGTGCCCTGAATTCCTGACCCACAGAATCATAGATATGGTAATAATAATAAAATATTTTTTAGTCACTATGTTTTAGGGTAGTTTCTAATGCAGCAACAGATATTTGAAACAGCCAGGAAAACCCTGGACATAGCTGAATATTGCCACTGGGAGCGGAAAGCTGGCACTACTGCCCTGTGCTGCTGTTATAACACACACTGGCCATTGATCTGTGAATCTGAGAGGAACTAAGGACTCAAGAAAGCTGGCATAATTTAGAGGAGGCAGGCAAGGGAAGTGTGGTTTCACCACGGTGTCAAGACTCACACCAGCTCTGACACACAGTCTGGAAACAAACGATTATGAGCAGAGCCAAAGGGAAGCCCAGATCTGTTCCATCTACACATAGGCTCCTTGAGTGTTGAGCTTAGCATCACCTGCAAGGCTTCCTGAAGTTTAAAACAGAGAACCAGGATCATCAGCAACAAGGTTTGGGAACAAAGCCAGTTGTCTGGTCCTGGATGAACACTCATCATTGCACATGTGGATATACAAAACACAGATAAAACCATGACCTGCCACCTCGAATGGCAAGTTGGATTGAAGCAATCACAAACTGGGCAAGCATAGCTCATGCTTTATTATTTTTTTAACGTTTATTTGTTTTGAGAGAGACAGAGACAGAGCATCAGCAGGGGAGGGACAAAGAGAAAGGGAGACACAGAAATCGAAGCAGTCCAGGCTTTGAGCTGTCAGCACAGAGCCCAACGCAGGGCTCAAACTCACAAACCCTGAGATCATGACCTGAACAGAAGTCGGACACTTAAACGACTGAGCCACCCAGGCACCCTGCTCATGCTTTAATAGTACACTGAAGCTCTACTTGTCACCTCACAGTTCCATTAGGCACTACTAGGAAGCATCAGTAACAGCAGAATGTGCCAGCCCAATGCACATTGCATTAAAAAATGTAGCATCCCTTGGAGCAGAGACTCAAAGAGGAAAAGTGTCAGAGGTGCTAACACTAATGCCAATTTGAAAACCAATTACCATGTGAGTAAATGCACTGAGAAGGAGCTGTTCATCTGTCCTCTTCAGCCACACCTGTACATTCATATATAAGCACCAAACATGTATTGAACACTTACCCTGCATCCCATGTTCTTCTGGGGTCCTTAGGAGGGTGGAATCAAATTTCTGAAAAAGAAGGTGCTAGCAATCAACCACTAATGTCTACACAAGTCACACACCGTGATTCAATTAGTGAACACCACCAGATTCAATAATTGAGTGCTTTATTCCAGTGAACAAGTATTTTTTAAAGTACCTCCTATTTGCCAAGTACTGTTCAAGTTTTTAAGATTGATGGGGAGTCAAGACACTTGAAAATTACACACATCATAAAGAATATTAAGTTCTATGGGAAAAAACAGAAGGAAGGGAATAATTTTGACTGGAGGATCTAGAAAGGCTTCATGAAAGAGCTGACCTGTGAACTAAGACTGAAAGACAAATTAGGAGAATTTTGGGAAGCAAAAGTAAAGGAAAGATGCATTCAAGGTTAGAAAAAAAAAGGTGCATTCTAGGCAAAGTAAGCAACAGGAACAAAGGAACAGGAGTCTAAAACAATGGGTAGGGGTACCTGGGTGGCTCAGTCAGTTAAGTGTCAGATTCTTAATTTCAGCTCAGGTCATGAGTGTCAGAATCTTAATTTCCGCTCAGGTCATGATCTCATGGTTGGTGAGATCCAGCCCCACATTGGGTTCTGTGCTGACAGGGCGGAGCCTGCTTGGGATTCTTTCTCCCTTCCTCTCTGCCCTTCCCCCACTCACACTCTTTCTCAAAATAAATAAACTTAAAAATTTTTTAAATAAATAAAAATAAAATAATAAAATAACACAGGATAACATAAAATAAAATAAAATGATGGGGGATGTTTCTGGAAGCAAAACATAAAGTGACAAGAGAATGAAATGAATGGAAGGTATGAGGGAGGGTACTGGGCGGAAAAGCTTGAGGTGAGTTGGGGGTCACACTATAAAAAGCCTTGAATATCATGTTAAGACAAGTAGAATTAACTGTATTACTAGGAAGTGCTAAAGTGTGAGGTGCTAGGAACTGCAAAAAGACCAATTCAAAACAATAGAAATAAGCAAAAAGTATCTCTGCCTCAAACTGCAAGCTACTAACACCAGGGAGACTTTACATCCCTTGGCACAATCAGCACCACCAGGAGGGTGGGGACTGAGTCCCTCACAGTCATGGCTGCATCCCAGCTCCTCTCAGGGCTGCCGTGCACTGCTGTGACATAAATATTTGTGAAAAGGAGTAAATTAGTTTCTCCCTGTCTACCCAAGTTGAAAATTGCTTCTCTTGTTTGTATCACAACATATTGCTTGTTCCTGCAGCCATTTATTTGTTTTGGTGTTCTTCTTTGATATTTTAAAGTAATATATGGGCAGAGACAAGATTGTATCTATTCAAATACCTCCTGAAACCTAGCAGAGAGCCTTGCAAACTAGTTACTCATTATTTGTTCGGTGTATAAATAGTATGGAAGATAAAACAGTCTCATTACATCACTTCAACATGCTATTCTACTATTCTACACCAAAAAGAAAACAACCTAAGTTTGCTATTCTGCTTCCTGTAATGTATACAAAAGAAATGAAATCGTGACCTTAAAGAGGTGTCTACACTCCCATATACCTAGCAGCATTATTTACATTAGCCATGACATGTAAATGATCTAAGTATCCATTGACAGATGAATGGATAAAGAAAATGTAATATATATAATGGAATACTATTCAGCCATAGAAAAGAAGGAAATCTTGCCATTTACGACAACATGGAAGGACCATGAGGGCATTATGTTAAGTGAGATAAGACAGAAGAAAAAAAAAACTGTATGATCTCACTTATATATAAAATCTAAAAAACCCAAACTCATAAATACAGAGAACAGATTGGTGGTTGCAGAGGTGATGGTTGGGGGGTGGGGAAAATAGATGAAGGTAGTCAATAGGTACAAACTGTAAGTTATAAGATAAATAAATTCTGAGGATGTAATATATAGCATGGTGACTATAGTTAACAGTACTGCATTGTGTATCTGAAAGTCACGAAGACAGTAGATCCTGTTTTAAAAATTGATCAATTTATTTCAAACTAAAACAAAAAAAGAAAGTAGAACTTAAAGTTCTTATCACAAGAAAAAATCTGTAACTATGGGAGGTGATGGATGTTAACTAAACTTGTGGTAATCATTTAACAACATATACATATGTCAAATCATTATGTTGTACACCTAAGACAATTATACGCCAATCATGTCTCAATAAAACTGGAAGCTAATTAATTCGCCATCATTTCTGATAGCATTTATGGTCTTTGTTTTTTGTTCAACACGTAACAATGAAAAGATACTTTCCATATATATTTTTTCACCACTTTGTCATCTACAAAATGCATCTTTCTTTCCTATTTCATGTTCTCCTCCTTAGAAACCTGAACTGGAGTCTACTTAAACGAGTCTTCTCTTTTTCATATCCTAGTATAACTTGATTCCTACACAAATTTTCTCACCTCCGTCCTACACCTACCTCCCGGATCTTCTTATGAATCCAAATGGACTTTTCTAACATCCTTCACTAAATAAATGTCCAACTTTTCAGCTACTTGGCTCTTCTATCTTGTTTCCATGGATCCTTTTCAACTAGTGCCAAAGTGTGTTAAAAACCTTTTTAAAAGGTCATTTTACTAAGAGGATATTCACTTTTTCTTAGTCCCCAAGTTAAATTCTACCAGCTGGTGATCACATTGGCCAAAATTCCCCTACAGTTTAATGCACTTTCTCTCTCTGCAAGTTTTGAACTGGGAGAGTTTTCTACTCTACTCATTTGTTCTTTCTTCTAATAATTGTCTCCACACTACTATTAGCACAGATTTTTAGCTGGACTAAAATCAAATTGCTTTCTACAGGTATAAAAGGAAGACACTGCCTACAGAGAATGTCACAGAACATTCTACAGAATTTAGAATAGCGGTCTTTGTATTTTTTTCCTCATGTATTTCCTAAGATAATTTCTTTAAACGATGTCTTAAATTTTACCTTTTTAAGTTGATACCTAAATTTTTTCATCATAATTTTAATTAGTTGAATGAATGTTATGTCCAGTGCACTGTAAATGCTGACATTATGAAAGTGATATTACCGCTTTATACATCCCCCACAGTATCTAAATGCAATAATGACTGATCATCTACTTACACAAACGTGAATACGTTCATTTCATATCCTTCTTTCTTTCTCCTGAAACTCCTACTTCCATTCCATTTTCCTCTCAGCATTTCATCTTACTGTAAGATACTTTTATGCTTGAAATTCTTTTGTTGATTGTCTTATTTCTCTGCATCAAAATATGCACATAAATTAAATTTTTCCTTTAGACCATAAGGTATTCTAAATGTGAAAAAATATTTTTAATTAAGCTGTTCTGACATTATCTACCTAAAAACAGCACCAGATTCCAGGTTAAGAACTCAGTCCCACAAGCCTGCCTGCCCCTCACCCCTTCAGAGGACAGTCACAAGCCCAGATTGTCCCTGTGCTTCTGACAGTCCTTAAGTCAGAGGTTCAACCCCCTCCTTGGGTTTAATTTCCTACAAGGGCTCACAGAACTCACAAAAACATTTTACTTACTAGACTGCTGGTCTATTGTAAAAGGATACAACTCAGGAACAGCCGGATGGAAGAGATGCATAGGGCAAGGTAATAGGGAAAGAGCATGAAGCCCTCATAACCTTATAACTTACAAAATTTTGAACATCCCAAATTATAGTTTCACAATCAATCTAATGGGAATAGAAGAGATCACGTTGTCTATTCCCTTTCTGCTGCTATAGGAATACACTGAAGTAAACATATGTCCACCAAAGGCCAGAAAAATTAAAAGATGGATGAGATTTAACACCAGTGCTCTGAAGTGAGACTTGATCCAGTTGTGTATTGGCACAGCTTCTGTGTAACTTAGCTTTCTTAGAGCCTGGTATGAATGACTCACTGCCCTGGCCCCTTCTAGAGGAGTGAAAACAGCCAGTGGACAAGACAACAAGCCAATGGACAAGTCCATTAAGATCTGGACAGAGCATCATACTCCATAAACAGAGAAGTGAGAATACTGCTAGGTATCAGAAAGTACCCAGAGAGCAACACTGTGAGACAAGGGTAAGAGGAGGAGGTCCCAGTCATCAGAAAGCAGGCTCAACTACCTCAGAGCCCATCTCCCTGTGGCTGCCTGTAAACTATCCCCTGCTTCCCCAGACTGAACTTTCCAGAACAACAAAGCCATTGTGTAAAATCATTCACACTTATGGTCACAGTGAGAGGAAAAAGGCAATCTTATACCATTGGTGGATGTCCAGGTTGCAGAAGCATAGGTATCAATATGTACCAAAAGCTTTAAAAAAGCACATAATGTTTGACTGAGTGATTCCACCTCCAGAATTCTCATAAGAGAAAATAACCAAGGAAGTACACAAAGATATATGTGTATAAAAATGTTCCTTATCATATTATTATAGGAGCAAAAAATTGAAAAATACAAAAGCTAAATGTCCAACCATAAGGAAATGATCAAATTAATTTTGGTAAATAATCAAATTAACACCGTGAACTATTATGAACAATTAAAAATGATAATGTGAAACTATACTGACATGGGGATATTTTTCATTATATAAATATTTTTAAGAGAAGATAATTAAACGGTGCAGTGGGTTCCTATTTTGTTTTTAAAAAGACATGAACGCATGGGAAACACTTATCTGTGTAATAAACTAAGTTATGAGCTGAATGGTAGGAGAAAATGTTGATGACACATTGTTAAGTTTAAAAGGCCAACTGCAGGACAGTATTACATTATGACTTCCAGTTAAATAAAATAATCATATATATATATGCATGTAGTGTGTGTGCCTGTTAAATATATACAGCATATACTACATTATCTGTATATGAAGAATGAGAGGATCTACACTAAAATGTTAACAATGATAGGATTACACATGGGTTTTATTTTCATTTTTATATATTTATGAATTGTCCTAATTTTCCACCAATACTTATTTTTCATGATCAGGAAAGGCAATGATTCTTTAACTCTCATCTGCAACATCGCTGCTCGTTCCCTTGCAAATAAAAGCCACAAAAAGCCAGTACTAGCTGCCCACTTGATGACATCCAAACACTGGTAATTCCATATTTTCCTTTTGGTATTGAAAGCGTAGTGTGAAGGAGGGGAACAAGATAAGACATCCTTTATGTCATATCCTTGATACATATGACTGATTCCCACAGATATAATAAGACCAAACATTTAGATTAGACAACATAGCATCATTATTTAAAAGAGACAAAGAATTGGGTGCCTGGGTGGCTCTGCTGGTTGAGCATCCGACTCGATTTCAGCTCAGGTCAACTAAGCATGGAGCCTGTTTGAGATTCTCTCTCTCTCTCACCCTCTGCCCCTCTCCCCTGCTCATACTCGCTCTCTAAAAATAAAAACAAAAAAAATGTTTAATAAAAAAAAAGACAAAGAACTTATTGTATTCCCAAAAATCAAAAAAATCTTGAAAGATGGTATTATTCTGTTACTACATTCTTATGAGCTACATTAAGTAATATAAAATGGAAGATATATATCACCTTGGGTGATCCACATGCAATCCTATCTAAAAATATGCATATACGATCTACATGGATCCTTTTTCTTCTCTTGTGTGATAGATTACAAGAAAGTGCCCAGTGTCTGAAGTATGCCCAGTTGGATTTCATAATATCAAAAGCAATTATCAAATATGGAGTAACTGCAGTAATGAGATAACTATGTGAAATACCTTCACATATAAGAAATCACTGAGAAATAGAGAGGGGCCACGAATCTGGAGTTAAAAAAATTTACTAATTTCTAAAATGCAGCAAGTAAACTCTAAAACTATAGATGAAGGAGCTCAACACAAAATGACAAAACATTCTGGAATAGATTGCTAAATAAATGGTTGTAAGCACTTAGAAAAGGATCTCTGATTAGACTGAAAGCCAGTATGGGTTTAGAAAAAATTAAGATCGAACTAATTAACCTCATTTTAAAAATATGATCATTAAACCGGGAGTTCTAGAAATGCACTCATATATTTAGTTTTGGAAAACCTCTCATAAAATCTCTGCATTCAAGACAGAGAAATGTGAGCTAGACAAGAACCCAGTAAGGCAGACTGGCAGGAGTCACAGAGTAGTGATGGATGAATCCATGCCATCTTGAATAGAAGCCTCCAGCTTGTGCCTAAATGCTTATGTGTGTGTGAATGTGAGTGTGTGAATGTGGGATATGTATGTGTTCTTATGTATGAATGGGTGAGTGGACTTAATGGAGAGCTACTACTACTACTACAACACACACACACATACACACACACACACACACACACACACACTGCAAATTTGCCTCAATTCCTTTTTTCCTTACCCCACACATCAATGCTGCATTGGGTCCTTAAACTTCTCCAAAGTGTTTGTTGACTTCTTACCCAATCTGTCTACTTCTCTCACCATCTCTCCTACTACCTGGTTGAAGTTCACTATCTCGCAACCACCTGGTTGAAGCCACCACTGCCTCTCGCTTAGACCACAGCAAATACCTCCTGGCCGGTGGTCAGTTTTGATTCTCATTCCCTACAATTCATTTTGCGGGAAATCCTCCAACTTACTAGAATCAAATGAAAGCTCCCTATCCTGGCCCCAGAGCTCCCTGTCTGACCACTGTCCACCTCTCCCCTCAACATCCAGGCAACTGTAACACTCTCTCCCCTCTCCTCGCATCCCACTCCCACCCTAATGCTCTGAAATGGCTATGCCCTTGCCTAGCTCCCTTCCCTTCTCTCCTCCCCACCGTTCTTTGAGATTTTATTTTAAATGTCACCCCCCGCAGAGGCCTCTTAGACCACTCAATTACAAGTAGCCATCCTTCACACAGCCCTATTTTAATTCTCTGTGTGGTCCCACATCAGTCAAGATCCAGTCAGGAGACAAAAGCCTCACAAGGTATATTAAGAGAGAATTTAATCATAGGACTTCACTCATATGAGGACTTTAAGATACAAAACAGATGAACATAAGGGAAGGGAAGCAAAAATAATATAAAAACAGGGAGGGGGACAAAACAGAAGAGACTCTTAAATATGGAGAACAAACTGAGGGTTATGGGAGGGGTTGTGGGAGGGGGGATGGGCTAAATGGGTAAGAGACACTAAGGAATCTACTCCTGAAATCATTATTGCACTATATGCTAACTAATTTGGATGTAAATTTTAAAAAATAAATTAAGTTTAAAAAAAAGAGAGAATTTAATATTGTGATAACCAGGTATGAAACTGTTAACTGAGTAACTGAAAAGACAAAAACAGAAAAGTAAGGTATCACAAAAGCAGCATCATGGGAAGCAGGTTCCAACCCTAGAGCTAGAGAAACAAATGGAAGAGGTCGGAATTATTCTAAAGAAGAAGGTTGGAATGGGAACCTGGCCGAATTGAAATTAAGTGAAATTAATATCTTCTGGTGCTGATATTACTGACAGGCCGGCAATGAAGGTGATTCTGCACATACAGAAAAAAAATTGCAAACCAGATTCATCTGCTGCTATGGGAGGCACTGCTATAGGGATGTGAAGAAGCCTGACGGGGTGATATTAGCGGAATGACAAGCAGACAGGAAACTGATGGGAAGAAGCTGAGTTGCTTCTTCCCACCTCCCACCCCAGCCTCCCAGTCTCTCCCTCTGCTCTTTGTTGGTAGACCTAACTAGGGATCCAGCTGGCAAAGTAAAAAAAAGAAAAAAAAGCGGTTTGCACAGTCTCATCCCTAGCAACACAAAGGTAAGTGGAGAAAGAGCGGAGAAGGGTTTAGAGACAAAAGAAACTAGTTTGAAACCTGGCAAAAATACTTATCACTTTAATTTTTCCTATTTATTCATTAATATATTTGTTGTTTGCCTCTCCCTGCTGTGAAGTTGAATCATATGAAATTGCTATTTCTCAAACTCAAAAACCTCTCAAATATTAGCAATTTCATATGGTTCAACCTAATAGATTAAGTTCCTGTGGGCGGGAATTTCATCTGTCTTGCTCAAAGTTAAAGTCTAACATGAAGTTTGTGAATTAATATACTATTGGATTCCTGATGAAGTGTTTAACACCAAAGCATAAAGAACATAATTTCACTTTTCTTTGATTAACTAAAAAATACTTCAAACTCCTGCCTCATTAATTTCTATACTATGATAGTATAAAAATTAAAAGTGTAGAATTGATGGTTAACAGAATGCCAAATAAAACAAGGTTGACAGTATAAGATTCACAGTTGAAAGTATACTAACCTGAAAAGATACATATAAAATGCTTCCTTGAGGTCCAGTCTTCTTAAACCCGAGCTGAACTACTTTTGCAGGCAGGCAATCTCAACCTAATTTTTGGAAAAGCAATAAAAACCCTCAAGAAAGCTTCTTTCTGTTTCAATTACAAAAGTCCCTTCTCAAAATTAAAGTTCTTTCAGCCTTTTACTGTCAGAATAAATGACAAACCCAGAGTTTTCCATTCAAAGCTGATTTCACTACATATTTCACATTTCACATAAACATAGTGCATTTTAAATCATTCATTCATCTCCATGTGAAAACAAAAAGATGAATTCACCCTTGATAAAAAGGGAGTGTAAACCATTTCCCCTGGCTTTTCCATCCCATAAGACCAAAAGGATTTCAAAGTTAACTGTCCTCAGAGAGGTTGCCTGGCATGATTAAGAGCACAGAGTTAAGGGCCAGCCTGTAGGTGAAGAACAATCCCGGCTTTGATGCTTCTTAGATGCATCAGCTGAGCGGGTCACTTAGCCTCTCAGGGTCTCTGTTTCTCATACGTTACCTTTAAATAACAATAGAACATAACTCATAGGATAGCTGTGAGGATTAACTAAGTTAACACAAGTAAAACTGTAAGTGCTAAATACACCCACGGTTTCTAAATTTCAAAGTATCTAAGAATCCCTGCATCCTGCAACAGCAGATACCCTAAATCTAGCTCCATAAAATCTAATTCAGTGCATCTTGAAGGAGGCCCACAGGTTTGCCCATTTACTAAGCATCTCAGGTAAATAAAGGCAGGCAGTGCTGAGACCATGAGAAAGGTCTACAAACTTATGGGCATCAACTGCCACACTTGCCAGACAAACTCAGCTCTCTCTGGTAACTCAACAGGCATTCACTATCATTTAAGCTGAAATTCCAGCAAGAAAAAAATTAAATATGCTGTTTCATCATCTGTTTCCAGTGTCTCAAATGAGGATTCTACAACACTTTCCAGATGAGTTTCCACAGTCCAATAAAAAACACAGTGCGTTCTCCTGCCTTCCTCTAAAGCTGCTGGATGTTCTTCTCATCTTTTGCCATCATCTTAGTTCTCAAATGCTCATAAGTGTTAAAAAAAAAAAGTGCTCATAAGTAGTTTCCAGAGTCTTCTTAGACCATTCTACCAATAAATATCATCAGATTCTTATTTTTCCTCTAAGGCAAGTCTCTCTGGCCCTTAATCATTTTGGTTGCTCTTTTTCCAGAGTCCATCCAGTTCCAAAAACAAATCAGCAAATTATCATCCTCACGTACCTGAAGTACCAAAGGATGTGATTTGCAGGCACCAATGCAAACATTTAGTGCACTTGGAGGTGAAAGCAAAGTTCATGGTTGTGATTCAAGTTTGATGCAGGACACCCTCACATGGCTTTAAAGGAAAGGGGAGGGAAGGAGCATGGGGCAGGGGGAAGGGGAAGGGGAAGGGGAAGGGGAGCCGGGCAAGAGGAGCCATGCCCATGACCAAGTTGAGAGGTAGCTTTCGTCACTATTGTCATCTTAGTATTCAGGGTAACAATTGCACCAAAGAAAGTCACTAACCACATGTAGAAGTTGGCAAGTCCCAGAAGAAAACCCTCAGAAAAGGAGGTCAGCAAATAATGCAAATCAGATCAGAAAAACATTATTTTCTTCAAAAGTGATTGCTAGGTTGATGGTTTTTAGCAAAGGTCTGCCCTTCTTTTAAAGATGTGACTGGCAGAGTACTGAACAGAACGGGATTCATGTTAATTGCTTTGGGGACAGGTTATTTTCTGGTCCTGTACTGTAAGAGGGAAAAAAATTCCATAGCTTCTTGCTTGTGGACTGAAAGAAAAAAAAATGACCCTCTTCAAGAAAGCAGGTTACCAACATAGCAGGAACTTAGTTCTGAGTTGGTGGAGTAGGAAGAGAACTTCCAGTAGTTCTGAAATTCCCTCAGGGTATTTACAGGCTTGAATTTTACGGTACCATCCACCAACAATCATCCTTCACTACACTGTCCTGGAGGAAGTGCCAAGGATCCTCATTCTCCATGGAGAGTCACAGTCAAAGTCACAGCAGATTCCAGCTGAGAGCCACAAGAGCCCTGTTTGGAATCAGTGCACCCTTTAACTCTGCAGTAACCAGGGCCTCTGGTGGGTCCAGGGACATCCTAGTTAGGATAAAGGACCAAGGAAATGTCATACCTCCGTTAAAATTTAAAAAAAAATTAATAAATAAAAATTTAAATTAAAAAAAAGGTAAAGAACAACCTTATTAACCTTAGTTATCTGGAAAAGTTCCTAAACAGTCATAAAAATAATCATATTCACTAACATTTGTTAAGTATCATCTTTGTGTGCAGAGGAACATCCTAGGGGCTAGAGTTCATCTCTTAGAGCCTACAGTGTATGGGGGACCAACCCGGAGAATATCTGGGAGAAGAGAAACAGAAAGTGCCAAAGCCCTGAAGGGGCAGTATGCTTGAGTGTGCTTGGAATGCACAAAGAACATGAGTTCTAGAATGCAACAAGGATGTGGAATGAACAAGTTAAAAGTGCATGGAAGATTATATCCCAGAGATAACCAGGAGACAGATCACAGAGAACCTTGTGAATAGAAAGTATCTATTATCATGTATGTGTATTGGGTTGGGGTGGAGGAGGGGAGATACTATTTTTTGGCATAATCAAGCATTTCTTTCTTCTTCTGTGTGTGTTAAGTGGACTAACAGTACTCAAAGGTAGGGAAAGTATGAATATTGCTCCAAAGGAAGTCAGGTAAATCAGGTGATAAAAAAATAGCTTCAGAAGATGCCTTCCTCCAGGGACTCACTAGATAACACACAGGCAAAAACTTCATTATCAAGGAGTATCGAACCCCTGTTTTTCTCCCACACAACAAGGCTGAGATTTGAGTCTCCATTCATTAACTCGTCTGCCCTTAATACCTCAGCTACTATTAATTTGGCTGGTACTTTTTCTCTGTAAAACTTCCATGGCCTTCAATCCTATTTTACCTGAGCTGTATCAATAAGGACCCTTACCCCCAGTGGCTGGAAGAGAAACTACAAATGAAAGTTATAAATATTTGTTGAATGAATGCACAGTTTATTGGCCATCTGTAACACTCACTGATCCTTGTTCCCTGGGCCCCGGAAGGTTTCCCTAAGTACTGAAGGCAGTCTATACGCATTTAAGGCAAGCAACCTAAAGACCACTAGCATTATCTATAATACTTTTTTGTAGAGAAAGTGGGAGTGGTGTCACCAGATGGGGAGGGAAGTGTGGAGGGTGGCAAAACAAAACAAAACAACAACAACAACAACAACAACAACCAAACAAAAACAGAAAAACCTAGTCCCACAACTTCTCCCGACTCGGGGCCAGCGGGGAGCGCGAGGTGAGGGACTCACTTGAAGGTGAGGACGCAGAGCGGCCGGTTGGACTTGTGGCTCGCGTTCTCGGCCATGCCCTTGCCCTAGAAGTCATTGGTGAAGACGCCCCAGCGGAGGAGGGCGCCGGGCCGCACGTCGGGAATCTTTGTGCACGCACTCGCCCGCCAGGGAGGCGCCACAGCAGTAGCAGCTGCCTCCGCACTCGATGCCTCCTCCGCCCCACTGCGCATGCCCCGGCCTCACTACCGGCCCCTGCCGTAAAACCCTACTCCCCGCCCCCGCCCCTCGAAAATCTGGAGAACTCACGCCGGTCTCGCCGGCTGAGCCCCCGTCGCCCGCGTCCCCGGCCGCAAGAGTTCGCACGCAGGTGGAGCGGGGTCGCGGCGCTAGGGCGCCCGAGAGGCGGAGAAGGGGCACCGGGGTCCTGCCTGGCGCTCCCGGCCATGCTTACCGCAGCCCCCCAATCATGCACCCCCACCACCCCACCAACGAGGCTGGGGAGGGCCTCGTCTGTGGGAACCTCCGGGCCCAGGGCCAGGGCGGGCTTAGCAGGTGCGCACCCTGAAACCCCCCCACCCCGCGCTCCGAGAGAGGGAATAGTGGCCCGCCGCTTCCCAGCAAGTTCCCGGCTTTCAGCACCCCGGACAACAGCGGCCGTGGCTCCCGGAGACACGCTCCCCTGCCCGACGCCCTCGCTCGCGTCCCACCGCCCTGTCCGCGCCTCCTCCCCGGGCCTTTCTGTCCCCCACCTGCCTGCGCCCGGCGCCTGCAGCCTCCGCGTGGAGGAGGCCGTGGGGGAGACGGAACTGCCCGAAGCACCTTCCCGAAACCAAGAGAAAGGGTCTCCTGGCCGAGGGCTCCCTGCTCGCCCCGCGCAGTCTGTTCAGGGGTGCCAAGGGCTGTTTTCTCTTTACCTCCCTCCTGTTGCTCAGCTGGCACTTAGGAAAAGTCCCAGGTTCGACTTTCGGCTTGGGTCTGGGGGCTAAGTGGGTTTCTGAAACATTTCTTCTAATTCTAGTGATAGGGAGATGAGTAGCAAATTCCTCTTCCTTCTCTTTCAAGTGGATCGCTTGGGTCTGATTATTAGTCTTTGGGTTCTGCGCGCGTTTCAACTTTTCTGCCAACAATACTCAAACTGCCTAAGTCCTCTGCTTGGAGCCTAAACTTCCCTGTCTTCTTCAAAAGTCATTTTCCTTTTAAAAATGCTAATTATAATCTATCATTAATTACATATCCCTGAGTGCTGCTCACTAGACAGGTCTCTATGTCTGAAAGTCTCTTTCAAGCCCCTTGTAAATGACCATTGTCACATGGTAATAGTTTGGGCCTATGATGAGGCAAGAAATACTCAAACTTTATTACTCCCTAATTATTTTACTACATTATACTATTACCTATGCTCTTGAGATTATTTTTATTTTTTATGCCTATATGATGGAAATGATCTCTAATAGTGTGCTATGGCACATCTTTTCAGAACTACACATTCAGTGACATGATGTTGGTAGTTTGCAATCAGCCATGTTGGAAGTATCGATACCATGTAAATTGACAAGTACTACAAATGAGGGCTTGATTTATTGTTTTACTGATCGTTTACACAGAATATAATAGGAAAAATAATATTGTAGATTTTTAAATTTTATTTTAGAGAGTGCATATGCGAGCAGGGGCAAGGGACAGATGGAGAGAATCTTAAGAGCCATACGTGGGGCTTGATCCCATGACCCTAGGATCATGACCTGAGCTGAAATCAAGAGCCAGATGCTCAAGCCAGCTAGGCTGAGCCCCTAGGCGTCCCTATAATGTAAATTAAATATAAAAGTGTGTATTTCTTTGACCATTGCATTGTGAATAGCACAAAAAATTGAGGCAGTTTTATTCCAGCATTAGAAAACTTTTCTATTCAGCCAATAAGTCAGTCACAGCATTAGCAAAAGAGTCAAGTTCTAATATCTATCTTTGTTATTTCACTTTTGTCTTACTCATAAAGTAAATAAAAATATCAACCAATGTTCATGTCAGCACTGTATTCATTTGGGGGGCACGTGGGTACTCAGTCAGTTAAGTATCCCACTCTTAATCTTGGCTCAGGTCATGATCTCACAGTTGTGAGATAGAGCCCATGATTGGGCTCCATGCTGGGTGTGGAGCCTGCTTGGGATTCACTCACTCTCCATCTCTCTCTCTCTCTGCCCCTCCCTACTCTCAAAATAAACAAATAAACTTTTAAAAAAAGAACTACATTCATTTGTCAATGACAACCATAGATTGGTTATAGATAAAAGAGTTTGACAAAAATCAACAAAAGCATTCTGTAAGAATCATTTGACTATATGGAATTTAAAATAAAGTATATTGTTTATTTTGTTATTATTTTAAAATTGGTTACTGCACATCCTTCATATAAGTAAAAGTTCTAATAAATCTATTTATGTATATTGCTATCCACGGAATGTTTGTGTCCCTCAAAATTTCATGTGTTGAAACCTAATCCCCAATGTGATGGTGTTTGGAGGTGGGGCTTTGGGAGGTGACTAGATCATAAGGATGGAGTGCTAATGAATGGGATTAATGTCTTTATAAAAGAGACCCCAGAGAACTCCTTCATCCCTCCTACCATCTTACTGTGATGACACAGTAAGAAGACAGCTATCTATGAACCAGGAAGTGGACCCTCACTGAACACTGAATCTGCCAGCACCTTGGTCTCTTGGACTTACTTCCAGGCCTCTGGAGCTGTGAAACATAAATCTTTGTTTTTTATAAGCCACCCAGTTTATGGTTCTAGCAATGTGAATTGACTAAGACACACACACACACATAGATATAGATAGATATAGATATAGATATAGATATAGATATAGATATAGATAGATATATACACACATACTTTTTTGTGGAGCCAGTGGTTAAACTGGATAGAGAAGCATAAACCTCAATGATGTCATTAACCAGTTTTATACCAGCACTCCACCTCTGTATCACACCTATGGCCACATGGGGTATTTCTTTTGAACATCTGACAGAAGAGGAAAAACCCAGAGCATGGTTCATTTTTAATCTACTTAGTAGACAAACGTAAGCATTACAATCCCACTCAGGAATGGCTACAAATGACCTCAACAGCTTGGGCTTCACTAATGAAGGCTGATGTAGCTACTGCCACCTCTGAACATACAACCTACCAACAACAAAGACCCAATATGGCACTATTCCTCAAGGATACCAACTGGCCACTTCATGGATTCTTCTCACAAAAATAGACAACTCTTCTAGGTATCTGTTTGCTTTTCTGCCCCCTGAGTCTCGGCCAGCATCACTATTCAGGACTTTACAGTATGCCTGATTCCATACAACCTAGCATCCAGCCAACAGTCCCACTTCACAGTGAAGGAGGTGTGGTTGTAGGCCCATGGTCATAGGGTGTACCAGTTGTATGGCATACCACACACCATCCAGAGGCAGCCAGTCTGATAAAGCATTGTATCATCCTACTGAAAATGCTGCTGAAGTGCTAACTCAGAGGCAAGTCCCTTCAGGTAGGAATTGTTAACCTCCAAGACCTGTATCTGGTGCTGTGTCCTAATAGGAAAAACATTTGGATTCAGGAAACAAAGATTAGAAGCAGGAATGGCCTCTCTTACCATGATTCCCAGGCTCCTGAGAGCCTGTTTTCTGTCCCCCAGGCCCTGGGGTCTGCATGCATAGAGGTCCTCTGAAGAGGACAAGGCAAAGTGCCCATTGACCTATGACTGCTGCCTGACACTTTGGAAACCTGGTGTCAGAACTGTCAAGTGAGAAAGGAGCCACCATCTTGGCAGGGAGTGACTTTGATCAAAAGGATTAGGTAAGGCTGCTCTTACATAATGAGGCAGAGTGGAATATTTGAAAAAGTCAGGTGGTCCACTTGGGTGCCTCTTGGTATTGCCTTGCCCAAATGTAAGTGTAACTGGACATGCATAGCAATGCTGACCTAAGAAGGAGATGGTTACTAAGGGCTCAAATGCCTCAGAAATGAGGGTTTGAGTTACATTACCAGGTTGCAAAAAAAAAAAAAAAAAAAAAAAAAAAAAGCTTCTTTTTCCCTCTCTCTCTATTCTCTGCTATTACCACACTTATACTATTGACCACCAAATGTGTGTGTTGGGGGTGGGGTTCCCACATCAAGCAATTCTCTGACACCAGCTGGATGTCCTATAATAGAACTCAATTCTGACACTCTCTACCCAGAGACAGCATTAAATCCCACAGGTTAAGGGCATAGTCCCACAAGACTGACTCCATTTCATATGTCAGTCACAAGTCTACGTGGTCACTGGTGCTTCCAACACACAGGCTATAAATGAATGCTCCCACCACCCCCACTTTAGGTTCAATAATAAGTTAATATGACTCACAGAACTTGGGAAAATTGTTTACTTACTAGATTACAAGTTTATTATAAAAGAATGCAACCCAGGAACAGCCAGATGGAAAAGATGCATGAGGCAAAGTATGGGAGAAGGGACATGGAGTGTCCATGCACTCTCCAGGCACATAACCCTCCCAGCACCTCTTCATGTTCACCAGCTGGAAGCCCTCCAAACTCCTTCAGTGAAGGATGTCTATGATGGCATCATGACATGATAGTCATGATTGATTTAATTGTTGGCCATTGGTGATTGACTCAACCTCCAACCCTTCTCCCCTTCCTGGAAGTCAGGGCAGGTGGAGCTAAAAGTTTGAACCCTCTAATCTCCAGGTCGGTTCCCCTGGCAACGCAGTGAGGTGGAGGGGAGCCCATTCTTAAGGACTTTCTAAAGTCACTTCATTAACATAAACTCTGAGGTTTAAAAGGGCTTGTTTTCAATAATAAAGACACTCCTTTCTTCTTTATCCCTCTCATCACTCAGGAAATTTCAAGGGTTTTAGAAGCCCTGTTCCAGAGGAAGACCAATATATACTTATTATAATCCCAGTATCACACAGGTAACCTACTAAGCCCTGCAGAAGTGAGAGCTGAGGGTGAGAAGAACTTAGAATGGATAATGGAGGAGGGAAGATAACGAGTATCAATTGAAGCTCTGAGAACAACCTGCTGTTCTTCCAACTAAACTTCCTCTGCCTCTCCCTTATAGGAACACATGTGATTACATTTAGGGCCCACCCAGATAAATCTAGAATCATTTCCTCATCACAAGATCCTTAACTTAATCACATCTGCAAACCCCCTTTTTCCAAATAAAATAACACTTACGTATTCCAGGGATATCTTTAGGGGCTATAATTCAACCTCCTTCAGGGGACAATGGGCTTCAGCAGGTATGTGACAACAAGGCTATCCAAATAGCTGTCAGACTGCCCAACATCACTTCCAGTTCTAAAACTATCACTCTGGGATGGGTGGGTGGTTCAGTTGATTAAGTATCCGACGCTTGATTTCAGCTCAGGTTATGATCTCATAGTCATGGGATCGAGCCCTACCTTGGGCTCCATGCTGAACATGGAGCCTGCTTGAGATTCTCTTTCTCTCTCCTTTTCTCAAATAAAATTAAAAAATAAAAAAAATAAAACTATCACTCTATGAAACTTGCTATTCTTTGTTTGATATTATACGAAGAAAATGAGGGGTGCCTGGGTGGCTTAGTGGGTTAAGCATCCAACTTCTGCTCATAATCTCGAGGTCTTGCGTTCAAGCCTACATCAGGCTCCTGAAGCCTGTTTCAGATTTTGTGTCTCCCTCTCTCTCTGCCCCTCCCGCACTCACGCTCTGCCTCTCTCTCTCTCTCAAAAATAAATAAACATAAAAAAATGGCGCCTGGGTGTCTCAGTCGGTTGAGCATCCGACTTCGGCTCAGGTCATGATCTCGCGGTTTGTGAGTTCAAACCCCATGTCAGGCTCTGTGCCGACAGCTCGGAGCCTGGAGCCTGCTTCAGATTCTGTGTCTCCTTCTCTCTCTGCCCATCCCCCCCGCTTGTGCTCTGTCTCTTTCTGTCTCTCAAAAATAAATAAATAAATGTAAAAAAAACTTTAAAAAAATTTTTTAAATAAGAAGAAAATGACAGGGGTTTTTTTGGCTATTCTAGTTATTATCTGGGGGATAATTTGGAAAGTTTTAACAACAAAGTTTACTACTAAAAACTGAGATGAGGAAAAGAAATGAGAATATTTAAATAAAAAAGAAGACCCTGAGAATGAGAACGATAATATGGAATCAAGGGAGTAAGAAAAAGGAGACACAGGTAATATTAAGAAATTGTTTATACCATAAGTTGAGGACTAAAAGTTTCCTAAGATGGCAATTGTGAATAAATGTATTTCACTGTGGAAAGCCTCAAAACTATCACCTCAGTATACACTAAGTAGCTGAGGTAGTAAATTCAGTCTCCCTGTTATGCAGTGAGAGAGTTAACATTCTACTGATCCCAATTAGGTCACTTCCAAGTAACGCTCAATTTTATATGATCAGAAAAAACAAATACCATGTTGAACTTAGCATAATCACTATGTTGTCGAATCACTATATTGTACACCTGAAACTAATGTTAAGTAAGTTGTACAGTATCATGAGCCAAAAAGTGACAGCATCGAGATTCAAATTCAACCAGTCTGGCTCCTTGTTTTCAACTGGTGTTTCATTAACTGACATTGAAAAATTAAACCTTTCTAAGTAATCTGTACTTAATATAACTTAGTTAAATTCATTTCAAGATTTTGAAATGGATTTACACCTTTGACAAGTTTTATTTGTAATCACCTCATGGACCTGATAAATGCTTTAAGTACTTAATCCTTATAAATTAAGTTAAATACTAAGTATGCACTTAGATATTGCATTTCCTTAAATGTTATCAGTATTTTTAATGACAAAGATCAACCTTAATAAAGCACAAAATACTCACACACACACACAAAAAGAAACTAATGTGATGTTATGTATCAACTGTACTCAAATAAATAAAATCTATTAAAAACAAACAAAAAAAAAAACAAAATAAATAACATGTTATATTAAAAAAGGTGTTTTTTCTAAGTACTGGAACCCGGAGGAATAAATTTCTATCTATCATCTATTTATATTGGTATCTCTATCTCCTTCTCTATCTTTCTCCATCTCTCATTGTTGTTACAGCACTGACTTAGTGAAGGAACCTGAATGAACAGTTAAACCTCATGCAAGAAATTTCATAGGCGTCTCCACTTGTGCAATGGAAAATTGTGTGAGTATTTTCCAATTGCTGGCCCTAGTTTCACAGGGGGCTGTGAAGACTGACAATGAATAGGATTCTCCCTCAGGGCCTAGTAAATTGGAAGAGCCAATTTGCAAGTGCCCTTGCCTGAGTAGACCCAGAGTTATTCTAACCATATTGTAGTCCCCAAAGTGCCTCACTTCCTCCCAGAGAGCAGTTCAAGTATTAGATCACCAGGTAGTATTAGATCTAATTATCTAGAAAACACACCTGGTAAAATGGTTATTAAATAAAGTATTACTTATTTAGGTTGCTTTAATCTCTCCCATTATGTGGCGAGTGGGGACTGAAAATGGTCTAGCCCATAAAGCCACTTAATCTAATTTGTGAAATAAAGCATCAGATTTCATCTCCATATTACAGCAGGCATTTTGGTGCAAGGCTTCCAGCTGAGGACTGGGCCAATAACCAGAAGAGGAGCCACACATTCTAGTTGCTTAAATTTTACTTGAGATAAAACATACACTCAGGCACTGAAAAAGGTCTATAGTCGAGGGCAAAAAGGCATTGACCCTGGAGGTGGAGGGCCCAGACCTTGTTTCTGGCACTGGAACTGAGGAACGGTCACCTCCCCCAACCCCTATGACTACATTTCTAAATGTGTAAATGGGAGAATATGATAAGATACTTTCTAAGGTCTCTTGCAGCTTTAAGAGTAAATGGTTCTGTTCTATATGTAAACCAAATGCTGCAGATTAATCAGAAAAGACACAGTAGCAGTACCAGTAACTAATTTTTATTGTGTTCTTACTACACGCCAAGCATTAAGCTAAAACCTTTACAAGCTTGGAAACATTCAAGCCTGTTTAGGACAGGTACCATAATTATATTCCTTTTAGGAATGGAATTAAAAACAAATTTCAAAAAAAAAAAAAAACTTTCTGATACCACACAGCTAGAGTGGTGGGTCACAGAACTAAAAGTGGTCATTCAAGTGGGATTTGAAGGTAAAAGTACTGGTAGAAAATTTAGACACAGGGGCACCTGGGTGGCTCAGTCGTTTGAGCATTGGACTTTGGCTCAGGTCATGATGTCATGGTTCATGAGTTTGAGCCCCACATCAGGCTCACTGCTGTCATCCTGTCAATACAGAGACTGCTTCAGATCCTCTGTCACCCACCCCCCCGCCCTTCCCTCACTTACGCTCTGTTAAAAAATAAATAAAACATCTAAAAAAAAGAAAATTTAGACACAATGTGTTTTTTGATAAGTATAGGGAATACCCGTGTCCTAAATCAGTTGCAAAACTATCTCATTCCATCTCTGCTGCCAAGACCCTCCTACAAGCCACCCTCATCTCCCACCAGGACTCCTGCACAGGCCCCCAGGAGACCCCCCACGGCTTCTGTTGACACATCCCAAGATTAATCTTTCCAAAACATGAATCTAATGTTGCCTTTTGCTCAATAAATAGAGTGAATCCATGAAATTTATAGATCATTCAGGTGAGAAAATAAGAATTATGATTGTTGGTGAAGGGGAAAAAGAAGGTAGTGGTGTTTCTGAGGGCAGGTCAAGAGTTTAGATTCACATTGTAAAGCAAAGGGAGCCTCTGCAGATTCTGGAAGCAGAGAATCTGGGAAACACCCCCAAGAAACTATGCAAAAAAGGGGGGAAAGAACAAGATTAAAGATAGTTTTGTGGCCCTTATGAAACATCAAGAATGGAAGCAAAAAGGAAAGAAAGTCTGTTGGGGTTACTCCTTTGGTACTTTAAATATATGGAATTTCAAAGAAACTGCAGTCATGACAACATAACCTCAATATTTTTTGAGCTTTTCTACATTGATGATGTTTCTAACACGGAAATTTGTAAATAGAAATCCTTTCTAGCAAAAAACAAAAATAAGTAAAACTTTAAAGAAAAATTTTCTATCAAAATGATAGCTTAAATAATCAATTTTTCTAGTATCTTATTTGAAGATCAGGTCATACCTGGTATGACATTATATTTTTATATCACACATGTTCTTTGCACGTTTTGTTGAAATCAAGTCAAAGACCCAATTCTCAGTCTGCATCTATATTTTAACTCTCATAATATATAGAAATATCAATGTGGGTGATAACTTCATCTTAATGCTTAAAATAATTTCAACATATAAAACATATTCCCTCAATCTCTAACCTGCTCATTCCAAGAAGGCATAATGTTTTCTTCATCATTGTTCTCTACTTTAGGTTAGGACAGAGTTCAGAAACACCAACATTACTTGAATCTCAGACTGAACCGGGAAATCTACACACATTCCTGTATGTGTTATTTTGGTTCAGTGAGCTTTATTTAATTCTTTTTCTGCTGCATCTAGTTTCACAATGTGATTAATGACCCAACTTGTCGTGGTCTTCCCACAATTGCCTTGAGAATTTACAAAACTAGGTTTATTTATTTACCATAAATGCAAGACAGAGATGCAATTTTCAATGTATATGTTGCCCTTAAAATACAGATATTTATCACTGTTTTTTAATCAATTTCTTGGATTTTACACATGGAAGTGTTCTAGTTGCTAACCATTAACTTTTAAAAATTAAATATTATCTGTGAAAATTATCAGATTAACAACATTGCAAATTAATTTTTTTTAACTAAAGACAGCATAATAGTAGAAATCAGTCCTCACACTACATATGTTCTCTGAACTCTACCTCAGAAAGACCACTTGTAAGATAATTATTTTTCTGGAGGTGAGTGGAATATTAACTAGAATTTCAATAATAAAGTCACTTACAAAGTGAATGTCATAAATGAATTGACATCATGTCATTCCAACGATTGACCCAAGACACCATTGGACATTTTTCCCATCTGAAATCTCTTGCCAATCCACTGGAATTCAGTTCTCTGAATCTTCATACATTGGTGGCTGTGGAACATCACTGCCATGCTAGAGTGAACAGTATTCAAAACCCATTCTTACTATCCAAACTTGTAGGCCTCCACATTTCAGGCACAGCTTGGCTCAGCTGGCCCCCCACTGCCTCCAACTCTAGATTCTAAATACACAAAAGCTTTTATCAATTCCTCCAACCTTCCTGCAACTTTCTTATCTCTTAGCCTGCATACATGTTTCTCACATTGAAAGGCTCTTAGTCCCTTTTCTGACTTAGCTAACTCTACTTGTCCTCCAAGGTCCTGCTAAAAGGTCACTTCTTCAGCAATATTTTAGCTGCCCCTTAGATTAGATTAGGCCCCCCTGATAGATGTTCTCATTGCCCCCAGTTTTAGCAAAACAACTATCAGAGTCTCATTAATGTCTGCTTTTTCCTTTAGACTGTAAGTTCCATAAGAACTGGTAGATATTAGGTGCTCACTAAGACCTGATTTGCAGTGTTATTACAAGGATTAAATGAGATAAGGTATAGAGTGCTTAGGGTTTAATAAGTAGAACCCATTTTTATTACATCATTTTACATGTTTGCTGCCAAAATGTTAATATAATAGCAACTCTATAAAGCCACTGGAGCCAAACAAAGACCTCCTCAAAGCACCCCATCTTAGGAAGACTGAGTGGTCATATCCTCAGAAAATCATCAAAGCCAAGCTCAATTGCCATGGTATCCCATTGATCCAACTTTTGCAGTCCTAGTGGCCCTTTCGGAACACTTCACAAAGCCTAATTGACTGTACTCCACCCTTCTGTTAGAAAATAGGAAGAATTATTGGGGTGCCTGGGTAGCTCAGTCTGTTGAGCAGCCAACTCTTGATTTTGGTGGAAGAAACCAAAATACACAGAGTGAAAGTAGACACAGTACATGATACTTAATTCCATTGGTACAAATTTCTAGATGAGAAAAAACTCATCTGTGGGGACAGAAAGCTGACTAGTGATTTTATGGGGCAAGGAGAGTAGAATAGGATGTAAACAAGCATGAGGGAACATTTTGGGGTGGGGCAAAAAATGTTCTATATCTTGATTGGAGTGGAATTTACATGGGGGAATACATTTGACAAAACACATTCAACGGTGCACTTCAAGAGATATATTTTATCATATGTAAACTACACACCCAAAAGTTGAAAATTATATTTATAGACGAGCCTCTTTATGGTGCTGAATTAGAAAAATAGTCACTTTTTTTATTTTTCAGAAACATAGAAGTAGTAACAACTTGTATCTTTTAACGTTTAATCACTGTGGAAAGTTTCCTGTACGTGTTTCTGTTTACTGCTATTCCTCAACTGCAAAAACCCTATATCTTAGTAATTAAAAATGAATTCTCTCAGTGAGGGCACACTCTTAGCCACTATTTTCTACTACCTCAGCTTGTGTTGTCTGAATGCCTAGACACTCCAAATCACATAAAGATTAGTTGCTCAGTAATGTAATATATTAGGGTAATTGGTCTCCTGGTTGAACCCAGGTCCTAACCTGTATGTGTAGATCACACAAATATACATGAACCAGAATCCTGGAGGCAAGGGCTACTTATCTTTCCCACATACCACATTTGGCAGCATAAAAGATGGATCCATTATATATGGAAAATAGAGGAGTATCTCCAAAAAGCTGGGAAATGTTTCAAAGCTTGTCAAACCAAAGCCTGCAGCAAACCCGTCACTGACATCATACAACTATGGATGTCCCAACATGTCTGCCTCTAATGCTCAATGAGAGAATCGTGGATCATGGCACACCATATGTTGGGGAAGTGTGCTGGATTCCAAGCATTGGGTCTTACCTCTTAAGTGAAATGCAACAATTGTTCAAAAAATGAGGGGGTGCCTGGTTGGCTCAGTCAGTTGAGCGCCTGACTTTGGCTCAGGTCATGATCTCACAGTTTGTGAGTTCTAGGCCCACATCGGGCTCTGTACTGACAGCTCAGAGCCTGGAGCCTACTTCAGATTCTGTGTCTCCCTCTCTGTCTTCTCCTCCCCCTCTCATGCTGTGTCTCTCTCTCCTTCAAAAATTAAAAAAAACATAATTTTTTTTAAATGAGAATTTGTTCAGTTGAGAGAGCTGTTGCAAGAGGGAAATTCTCCTTAGCTCAATATGGTAAAGATCCGGCATGGTGTTCTTCTATTCATGTAAGTAGAGTTTCCATTGAAATCCATTACTGAGAGAGATTAGAACAGTTACATAGAAGTTTGGCTTTGCTGGAACTGAGATATGCCAAGAGGGATGACACCCATCCAGTGCCCCATTCTAAGCTTCCTCCAGAGGTTTCTTGTGCAAAATGGAAGGCCTAATCATCATCATCATCATCATCATCTCTATAGGAAGCAGATGGGTTACTCCACTGACTTAGTTCCAGTCACCAGAACAGGCACAAAACTTCAGAGTGCTCTCAAACATATCTGGCTTGCTCAGGAAATTCAGGCTATTTGAATCTCACTAATCTCTCCCCCCCACCACCCTTTTTTAAAATAGTAGAAAACTTGATCCGCAGGGGAAGAGTACATTTAAATGAAATGTAGCTGCAGGAATATTATATTCATATATTGTTCAACATAAGAGAAAAAGCCTCTAAAATACTCTAAGTTTTCTTAGTGTTTCTTAATGTTAAATTGTAAGATGTACTTCATTGTTTTCATGAAAGCTATAGTCATAACTGGAGTCAAGACAGGTTTTTTCCAGGTCTTGGGTTCTTAAAATTTCCAAAACAAATTGTTAAATAATCTGATGAAGAGAATTCCAGCAGGAATTCTATACCTGCTGGCATATGGTTTGATAAGCTTGGGTCAGTCACTTGGCCTCTCCAAATTTATGATTGTTTTTATGATGAACAAATAGGCCTAACAAATTCAGGGGCATGAGACGTGGCTTAAAAACAGCAAACAAGGGGCGCCTGGGTGGCTCAGTTGGTTAAGCATCCAACTCTTGATTTCAGCTCAGGTCATGATCTTACTGTTCATGAGTTCCAGCCCCACAACAGGTCTGCTTAGGATTCTCTCTCCCTTTTTATCTGTTCCTCCCCCACTTATGCTCTCTCTTCCCCTCTCAAAATAAACAAACTCAAAAAAATTAAAAACAAAACAAAACAAAATCAGCAAACAAAAATATCTGACTTTATATATGTATCCCTTAATCCTTAAAACAACTCTGAGGTAGTGCTTCTTAAATCCATTTTTACATTTGAGGAAACTGAGGCCAAGAAAGGTTAAGTGACTCTTCTGTGACCACAAAGCTACTACTAATAGGAGGGGCAGAGATGCTACAAAACACAGGCCTGTCTGTTTCCAAATCCCTTACTCTTCCTGCTTCTTCCCCTGACTCTCTTCTTCTGTTCAATAAGGACAATGAGGCCAGCATACAGCATTTTCATTCTTCAAAGTAGTCTCCACATAAATGGTCTCACTTGATAATCACAGCTCCTCTGCATGGTAGGAAAACGCAATAATATCTTCTCTATAAAACAACGGGTGGAAACAGCAATGTAGAAACTTTCCCAAGGTCACAACCCTAGGAAATGTCTGGTTAGGCATTGAATTCAGTCTTCTAAATTTCATTTCAGTGTGCTTTTCATTACACCTCATTTCTTAAAACTAAATCGACCCTAAATTTACAATATCTACATTTCTCTTTTACTCCCAGAGTCTGTGCATTCTTGAGCGCTGCGTGTTCCTTTAGAGATGGTTTTCTTTTCAGTGGGGGCGGACGCGTTCTTACATACAAGGATGCAAATGTTTTTGCCAAGCACTTGTAAATCTGAAACATGTCAGAGCCAGCCACGGGCACGATTGTTATAAGTAATCAAGTCTACATGAAATTTGTGCCACATTTATTTTTATATGCTTTAGTGTCTTGAACATTTGATACCCACAGTTTTTCCAGTGGGCTTTCATTTTGACTCTGGTTCTGCACATCCCCCACTTTATTCTGAGGAGCAAATCTCTTAGCACATCTGGATCTTTTCCTTCTGAATGTTTCGGAAGAGAAAATCACAAAATAAA
The DNA here is from genome assembly GCF_027475565.1 of Acinonyx jubatus. Taxonomy (NCBI): domain Eukaryota; kingdom Metazoa; phylum Chordata; class Mammalia; order Carnivora; family Felidae; genus Acinonyx; species Acinonyx jubatus. Next base: position 61,880,466 of record NC_069387.1, read on the forward strand.
ATGTATACAATTGTTTGTGGTGTTAGCACTGCTTTTCCCAAGATACAGAGGATTGCAGCTGTCGATCATTTATGAATCATTCTAAGAATTCCTTCTCTCTCCTGTTTTGCTCCATAGTACCAAGATTGAATAGCTCCAAAGCCTTCCAAGGTCATCTCGTATCTCTGCGAAATAATTGTGATTGTAAGGTTCACTTAGGACGCTAGTCATAAGCAGTAACTATGCAACCATTCAACCACTCCTAAGTCATGTTCTAGCCAAGCGTTAGAGGCTTTTAGCAGGGCACTTGTCTTAAAGGGTACTTTCACCACTCAGCCACTGTCAGGGAGATACATAAAATGAGTGTTTACTAAGGGCATGTGACCTGCCTGTGCTTACTCCTCACATACATCATCTTCATGGTCCTCAGAACAACTTCAGCCTCACAATGCATGGTAACTATTTCTCTTCTTTTTTTTTTAAGTTTTTTTTTTTAATTCCAGTATAGTTAACATACAGTATAATATTAGTTTCAGGTGTACAATACAGTGATTCAACATTTCCAAACGACAGCCAGTGCTCATCACAACAAGCGCATTCTTTATTCTCCAACACCTATTCACCCATTCCCCACCCCCCACCTCACCTCTGGTAAGCATGGTAACTATTTCTAACCCTCACTCTTCAGATGATGAAACAGAAGCTCAGAGACATTAAGTAGTATGCTCTAGATAATACATCTAGTAAGTGGTAAGACCACAATTTGGTTTTGTTTTTGTTTTTTTTGACTTTTTAATTTTATTAATTTTTATTAAAAGTTTTCATTTAAGTAATCTCCACACTCAACATGGGGTTCGAACTCATGACCCCAAGATCAGGAGTCACATGCTTTTCGAACTGAGCCAGCTAGGCAAACAACTTCTTTTTTTTTTAATTTTAATTTTTAATTTTTTTTTTTTTTAATTTTTTAAAAAATACGAAATGTATTGTCAAATTGGTTTCCATACAACACCCAGTGCTTATCTCAACAGGTGCCCTCCTCAATACCCATCCCCCACCCACCATCAACCCTCAGTTTGTTATCAGTTTTTAAGAGTCTCTTATGATTTGCCTCCCTCCCTCTCTAACCTCTTTTTTTTTTTCCTTCCTCTCCCCCATGGTCTTCTGTTAACTTTCTCAGGATCCACATCAGAGTGAAAACATATGGTATCTGTCTTTCTCTGTGTGACTTATTTCACTTGGCATAACACTCTCCAGTTCCATCCACATTGCTACAAAAGGCCATATTTCATTCTTTCTCATTGCCAAGTAGTATTCCATTGTATATATAAACCACAGTTTCTTTATCCATTCATCAGTTGATGGACATTTAGGCTCTTTCCATAATTTGGCTATTGTTGAGAGTACTGCTATAAATATTGGGGTACAAGTGGCCCTATGCATCAGCACTCCTGTATCCCCTGGGTAAATTCCTAGCAGTGCTATTGCTGGGTCATAGGGTAGATCTATTTTTAATTTTTTGAGGAACCTCCACACTGTTTTCGGTAAGACCACAATTTGAAACTAGGACTGTTATTCTGAAGTCATTGTTCTAACGGCTACATGTGCTACGGACACTATGCAGCTCAGTACTATACTGTACTGTACTATACTACTCTAGACTATTCCACTTCATACCACATCACTCTATGCTATACTATATCACCCTATGCTAAACTATACTATGCCATACTAATTATATGCCATACTATACTATATCATATCATACTGTTATACTTTAGGCCATACTAAAATACAATATGCAATACACTATACCACAATATATTATTCATATAAACTATGCTATACTACACTACATTACATTATACTATTTAGTATAAACTAATTTAACAATTTAATGTAAATAAGGGTCATTTTAAGTGCAGTATACATACAAAGTCATGATGGAACAGAAGCCTAACATTCTGGAATGGTTTACTGATCACATAGAATAGCCCATATGACCCTCAGAATGAAGTGGTAAAGCCGTAGCATCAGGGATTTTTGCCTGGGAAATGTTTAATAGTTTTGTTTGGTAAATGCAACAGAATTTGGAATGGAAATTCATTTCCATTTTGGGCTCAAAACTGAAAGATTTGGTGGGGGTGGGTAGGTAAGAATCTTTCCCTTTCAACACCTCTGGTTTTCATATTTTGGAAGAACATACCCTAACCTGAAATATATGAGAATACTGCATTAAAAACTCTTTTTATAATGTTAATGGAAATTATTCTAAAATAAAGACTAATTTACCCAGAATTATACAACCTTGGAAAATCAAGGTTTTTTTCTTTTCAGCTTGTGTCCAAATGCATATTTTTACATGTTAAAATGAGAACACAGATATAATTTTATATCCAGCTTCCATTTTACCAACTTTTTTTAAAAAAGTATTTTAAGAGAAGGAAGAAATGTGCCTCCACGAGTCACGTCAAAGATGAAAAGGTGGTGAAGAGGCTTTCCTGGAACTTGAATATTTTCTGTACCCTGGCAATCCCATAAATACAAAGAAAAAAATTAACTTCATCTAATGGATTATTTCCTTTGATTTAAGCCACACATTTAGAACCCTATTTATATTGAGAGTAAATAAAAACAGGTAGCTAAAGCCCAGTAAGTAATCCCTGCTCTTCTGGTTATGAAACCTTTGGCTTGTCCAAAGTGAAATGCTAGCCACCTGTGTAAGATTCAAAGTTATCCAATAACCCAACATACACAAAATATCCTGAGAACTAGCTAAGAAGGTATGCTAAACTCAGAAGCTTCAGTCAAATAGAAAAGGCACATCTATAGACAAGCGCAATGCTGAATGGCACAAACAGCAGAGAGGATTACAGCCAAAGGGTGTAATCATTTCTCTGTTTCTTAGACCAAAGTGAATGAATAAATGAACCTGCACTTGGTGGAAGTTAGAATTTCATGTTTATATACATTGTGCTGTGTATCAGATGACCATCTGTCCCTTCATCCCCGAAATAGGAGCATCTTGGGTAAACATCAGTACCCATGGTTTCCTCAAGTTCTCAAAAGTGAGTTAACAAAAAAATGTGTTAAAAGTGGCTTGGGATAATGAAGGCCCATGTACAAGAGTGATGAATGCCTCCCCAGGGAGCTCTCAGGGAAGCCAGCTTTGAGCCATGGGGATACGTATTAGGTCTGGTCAGAATCTGACATCTTCACTAATGATCTGGAAGAGGGAGTGAATGGCTCATTAACAAAATGCATAGCTGAAGTGGAATGATTGATTGGACACAAGAAAGCAGAGAAATTAGTGATGTTAGTAAAATGAGATGCAACTGAGGGAAATGCTTACTCATCTTTTTAGACAGCAAATCACCCTCTGAGACTTATTTATCGGGAACAGTCAGTCCAGAAAGCACGGCTGCCAGCAGAAGCCTGGAGGTGACGCCAGGAAAAGGTTAGACAGGAGATGGGAAGCTGAACCAGCACAATCAGAGTGTCTTTCTGGAAAGACCTCATGATGACTGGCCAGTGTTCATATGCTTCTCACGGCTCCTGACACCAAGCCAGGGCCTCTGAAATCCACTCTTGCTTCTGCCTGGTGGCCAGTCCGTCCCCTGACTTCTAGCTGTGACTGGAAAAAATGGTTCCAGATGGGCTTCCCATTATTGCTCTGTGCAAGAAGTTGACAGTAACCAACACTTAACTGCTTTGGGGCCAGTTTCTCAGCCAAGGACAGAAGTGTAGATCCAGACTCAGGACTGAAGTCTGTATAGCTATAGCTAATTACAAGTTTTCTGCAGTAAATTTGGAACCAAACAAGACTCAAACCACTTTGCATTCCAGCATTTGTAGGAATCACATGTATCGCATCCACTATGTATCACATCCACCAGCTTACAGGCAAACTCAAATTATTCTGAATAAAATTCATACTTGCCTTATACCTTCATGCTGACCTTACTCCCAGTAGTCCCCTTATTAGTGGCCACTCCTGCCGAGCTCCCTCAGTGATTGCCGCTCATTAGTTAAGAAACTGCCATTTTAGCTACAGGGTGAAAGTGGGGAGCAAAACTGCTCACTCTTCATTAATATGTATAAATTCTCTCCTCAGTTAATGGGTGCAAGAATCATTACATTTCTAAATTTTCCAAATCAAGGTAAATCTGAATGCATTGGGAAGATATTTAATGTTTTAATTGACAAGGACCTTGGAGGACATATTCAATCAAAAAAATTGAAAGAGAGCTTCCAGTCTTGAGGCCTTTATGATTGCCACCTAGAGCATCACTTGATGTACAAACTCATGTCCTTCCTCAAAGGCAGGCATCGCTGTTCTTCACAGTTCTACTAGGTCTGGCACCCACTGCTTCTGTGACCATGTGGCTTGGCCATTGGTTCTATGAGATTTTCATGGAATGCCCAGGGCATTCACCAATAATGCTGTTAAAGCCCTGTACCTCCTGGGATTGGGCAGATAGATCTCCACCAGTCAAACTCTAGTATTAGAAAAAAGGGAAAAAAAATGTGTTTGCCCTCTCTCCTTCACTTTCTTGAGCCTGAGCTTTAAAAAGCCTTCTAATCCTGTGCTGAGGTAAGGGGACTTCATGCCTCCTGGACCAACAGCCTGCTCACCATTAGACTAGGGAAAGGGAAAATATTCTCCTCTCTCATGGTTTAGTGAATATCTTTTTCATGTTATCCTGCCACATGGCCATAAATGTTGACCCTGAGTTTACGGGTTATGATTTTTAAGCCCTGAAAGAAACAGATCATTTCATGGTAAGATCTGGTCACTTTTTAACCAAAATTCCATTGAAGGAAATTATTTTATCATTATTTTCCTAAGACATCCAGATAGCTTATCTTAAGTTTATGGCTACTTAACATTCAAAAGAAGTAAGGATTCCTGTGTGAACATGAATATTAAATACTACATGCCAGAGTTTATTTTGCCAAAGAAGAAATGACAATGGAGGCAGAACTGACATAGTTCTATGCATTTTAAATCAGAAAATACCCCATGGGCTGTGGACGTAGATGGGGCACCCCAAGCTTTAAGTTGATTACTACTATAAAGCTGACTTGGGGAAATAAGTCCCTACTGGCAACGCTTCACATCACTTTAGTCCAGACCTCCATACTCTGAATCTCTATTAGTCCAGGATGCACATCCCTTCTTGTCTTATGACATAAAGAAGCCCAGTTTCAAGGCACGGCCCTCTGAGAATGCAGCGTTGTGGGTGTTAACCCAGCATGAAGTTAGACAGTCTGGCCCAGATTTAATGGCCCTAAAGGGGGAGGGACCTTCTCCTAATTCAAAACCATTACTGGAGCCAGAACCATTGCTTGTCAAAACATGACCAGATGCCCGCATCCAGCTTTCAAGAGAAAAGATCTGACATTGTCTCACCCCTGCAGCCTTTGCTTCTGTTGTTCATGACTTGAAGCCTCCACTCTGGCCAGACCAGAGCCCAGCTCTCCTGATTCCTACTCCAGGGGTCTTTCCCTTCCAGCCATTACAGTGGCTGCTGCTGAGACTACATTTAATGTCACCCTCAATTAACCTGACAGGATACAGTCTCCCAAACCCCTCCTGGGACTGAGAGAAAAGAAGAGGCTTAGGGTGGGAAACGGAAAAGGCTTTTATGTTCCTGGCTTTCCTTGCAGGTAAATCTCTCAGAAAATTGCTGTTTTATTGTTTCCAGGCACTTGGCTCATATTACACCAACATGAACCTGGAAGGTTCTGTCAGCCCATCCATCAGCTTTCACAGGATAAGGACCTCTGGGAAACGTGGAAACCACTCGACAAATTGGAAATGTTAATGACATGGTCCAAGTAAACACCAAATCTTGGACATTTCCTTCCTGTGCCTTCCCCCAGCTAAAAATGACATGGAACGCTTTTGCGAAGGAAAGTTTTTAGAAAGCATGTGTGAATATGTGTGTGCATGTGCACATGTTCGTATGCTCAAAAGGGAGAACCAAGCCAAAGCCATGGGGAATTTCCAAAAGGAAATGAACATTTCTCAGAAAACCATTGTTTCTCTCTGGAAATTGGACTATGTACAACCCAGAATTATTACAATCCTGACTGCAGTCATTGGTTGTCAGACATTTCATCCATATAAATAAGGCATAAATTTATTTACTCATTTTTCTCCACACATCCAAATAACCTGAGTTGCCCAGAAAACATTGATAATTTAGCTGAAAGATAAACCCCCTTCTAGTTTTGGAATACGTTGAGCATTTTTACAAATATTTAAAGGATAATGAACTATTATCGCCCTGAATAAAAATCAACCATCATAAGGTAGCAAGACCAACTTTGCCTAAATTGCTTCTGGTGTATGTTGCATATTAGTAGTTGTAAAATGGCTTGCCATTTAGGCATTAAACTACTCCTTGGCAAGTTATCCAAAACCTTGGATTCTATTAAAGAACATGGTAGAAAAAAATTGGGAAAACACTGAATGGTGACTATGTTGCCATTGTTCTTCCAGATTGTTATAGTCACTTTGGCTGTTTTTATTCCAATAAATGCAACCTTTATGTTAATTCTATAATGATGTGCCTAGCTACATTTTGTTCCTATAAGATTCCCTGCCCACAGAAAGCAGAGTGAACTTCTTAATTGCCCCAATGCAGCCACAGTGAGCACATAGCAGAAAAAATCAGAAACAAGAATTTCATGCCAGCGTTTGTAATTAAGTTCAAGCATTGCAATTGTGACTAAATTAGCTGTTTTTAAAATAAGTTGTCTGAACAACATAAGTGACATTACCATCTCATACATTATTGGAAAGGGCAACTTGAATTTGATTTTGAAATGTACATTCACATTGTTCTTGGGAAGTTTTCAGCAGCTTGCCTGCACACCTAAAGAAAGTGCATGTTTTATTTCCACTAAAAAGGAAAGAAAAAACATATTTTTAAATTCTAAAATTAGGTGCTAAGAAGTTTCTGAGGATATTTTACTCAGAATATGTGCGACATGTGTAGTAGGAATAAAGAGCTACTAGGTGATAAAAATCTAAAAGTTACTATAGAGATGATATTCAAAGATTTTTTTCCAGCTCCAATCACCCATTAGTAATTTTTAATAGGGCTGATGGTACTGTTGAGGAATAAATATATCTGTAGTTGGAAAGTGTTCTTCCATTAATATGCAAATTTTGCTAAAGATGTTGGTAAATAATCTCTTCTGAAAATGAATTGAAGTAATTATATATAACATCTTCATTTGTTCATTATTAGGTTAAACCTTATAAAACCGATATTTCAAAAGTCAAATGAGTTAAATAGGGAAATTTTTTATATGTTCAAAATAATGTTTTCTTCTTTTCATTTATCATTATGTATAGCCTTGCTACGTGTCAGGATTTGATCTGGGTTTAAAATAAAAGACATATATAATAAATCTATTAGCACAAACGACAAAAGAACAAGGGCTATCTAACAACATGGGAAGGCTAATTGTTTTGAAAATTTAGCCTAAGGATAACTATCACAATTGAACAGAAAATTTAACTCAGAATTTCCTGGAAGCCAAAACAAAACTGGAACAAAAATCACACAGCTCTTACCTAACAAAGAAATACGCAGATATTAACAGATGAAAGTCAAACTTTTCCTAGCTGTGAAAACAAAGATTATCAGGTGAGTTTCTGTATTAGGGGTATTTCTAAAGTTGATGCCTAGTATTTATGTAATGTTATATAGTTTATTAATCTTTTTCTTATGAGTGATTTGATTGAAATTAATGTATCAGTTGGAATGTTGACAATATCTTGGAGAGAACTGGAGACAGTGCATCCTCAGTATTGGATGAGAAAAGGAGTACTTCAGTTTAAATCTTTTTTTTTGTAATGTTTATTTTATTTTTGAGAGAGACAGACAGAGCATGAGTAGAGGAGGGGAAGAGGGAGAGGGAGACACAGAATCTGAAATAGGCTCCAAGCTCTGAACTGTCAGCACAGAGCCAGACGCAGAGCTTGAACCCACGAACTGTGAGATCATGACCCTAGCTGAGGTTGGATGTGTAACCAACTGAGCCACCAGGTGCCCCTGGGTAAAGGAGTAGTCCAAAGGAATGCTTTTCCTCTGGTCACCCTCTGATTTCAGGTACTTGCCAAGCTAAGACGGTTTCTAAGTTGGTTTCTAAGTATGGTTCCATATTAAAAAGTTATTTTATATAGTGAACTATTCCTATTTTCAGATAAAAATTAAACTAATGTGCGTTAGGTCAGTTAAGCTGGGAGAGGGGGGTGTTCTTCAAGAATCTGGACAAACTGATACCAAATTTCCAGATTTGTTGACTCAGGAGACCAAACTTGGAAATGCAGGAAGGAAAACAGGATTTTTTTTTTTTTTGGGTAGATTTACTTCTCTAGACATTTCCCCACACCATTACAACTTCAATATAGGTTAAAGAGGATGATTTCTCTCTTTTTTCTAACCTTTATTGAGATATAATCAACATATAACATTGTGTAGCTTTAAGGTGTACAATGTGTTGATTTGATACACTTTAAAAAAAATTTTTTTAACGTTTATTTATTTTTGAGAGAGAGAGAACGATAGAGCTCAAGCAGGGGAGGGACAGAGAGGCAGACTACAGAACTCTAAGAAGGGTCCAGGCTTCCGGCTCTCTGCAGAAAGCCAGACGCGGGGCTCAAACTCATTAATCGCGAGATCATGACCTGAGCTGAAGTCAGTGGCTTAACCAACTGACTAAGCCACTCAGGCTCCCCTGATACACTTTTGTATTGCAAAATGTTTACCACCATAGTATTAGCTAACAGTTGCATCATGTCACATAATTACCATTTCTTTTTTGTGATGAGAACATTTAAGATTTACTCTCTTAGCAACTTTGTGCTTGAGAAGAAAGTGTATTCTCCTGCTATTGGATGGAAAGTTCTCTAAATGTGCATTTCATCTGGTCTAACATGTAGTTTAAGGCCAATGGTTCCTTATTGATTTTCTGTCTGGAGGATCTATCCACTGTTGAAAGTGAGGTATTGAAGTCCGCTACTATTATTGTATTGCTATCTATTTCTCCCTTCAGTTCTGTTAATATTTGCTTTATATATTTAGGTGTGCCTAAAAAGAATGCTTTCTAATGTTAGTGGAAGATTTCTATAAAACCAACAGGTTTCTCAGTGTTTAAATCATTGGCTTCTATAAATATTTAGTTAGAAAAGCAAAAAAACATTAATAGTTCTTACATTTTCATCCCTTTGGTTTATTAACTCAACAACACAGGACTATTTTCATGTTTAGATAAGAAATCTTTAAAAAAAAATAGCCAACCACTGAACAAAATGCATGGATAATTCCTTAGGTAGCTCACTTCTCTTTGAGTCAACAAGGGAAGTGATAATATGTTTGTTCTAACATGATGAAGGGTCTGTCTGAAGTGTCTAAAGTAACAAAGTCTTTAAGTTTATACATTATCAACAGTTCTTTCCCATCATGATCAAAGATATCTCCAAAGTACTCTTCATAAGAGTAAATGATTGGCCAAAAATTAGAAATATATGTAATTTATTTATATATTTACAAATACATGTAATATACATATAAAATGCCAATATCCACAGAGTGATACTCATTTGCATCTCTATCTGACCTAAATTCATTTGCATCTCTATGCATGAAAATCACTTGCATTACAACCACTCTTCTATAATTTATAGAGTTGTAAAATAGCTGAAAATAACAAAAGAATCAGATTAACCCTAGCCAGGACACCTAGGCAATGCCTAGTATTCCAGGCAGTAATTATTTTCCCACTTCAAAATCTTTCACATTTTTTCCCTGAGAAATTCAACTCCAAATTAAAAGATTTAACAACCTACATGAGATATTTCTCAACAAATATTGGTGACAACAAAAATATTCCCACCTCCACATACCTATTTCTCTTCCTTTCACCATTTCTAAATTTAGGTTAAGTTTGCAGAGTTCAGGTCATTTAAAATTTAAGTTTAGTGTAATAATTTAAGTGTTAGAAGTATCAGTTTTAAAAAGGATCATATTTGGATTCAGCATCACCAGAAAGCAATTTATAATTCCTCCACTGACAGTTAAGATCTTGAACAAATCTGTACTTCCTTTCAGTAGTTTGCAATAGGCAGAAAAGAAGCATCACAAAGGCTAGGATCAGGTAAAATTAGTCTTTTTCTACTAATCACTCTGTTATAGGCCTCTTCCTTGTCTTCTGATAACAAGGGTATTGCAAGATTGGATAAGGCAATAATCCCAACAATATAGGCAGAATTTTTCTTCCATAAAGAATCTGAAGTTTCACAGAGTTCTTCAAGTTGTATTTAATTTAAGACAGGGGTAAATCTGTGTCCAAAGCAGCCAAGTCTGATTATGAGTAGGGGAGTCCTCAGGGATTTCCAAGATCATCTAGTTTTTCAATTCCATTATAAAGCAAATCCCTCCTGATTAATTTGGCTGGTGTGATATTTCAAAAAAGGAAAGCATATTTCTGAGTCAAAGGACTAAGGGGACCAGTTGTTGGCTGGGTGACAAGAAGTATCTGAGGGCTCTTGGAGATGCCTACCAAGTGGATTGTTCGTTTTCTTTGAGAAGACAGGGGTGGATATGGTGGTTTACCATTAAAAAAATACGTAAAAAATACTGCACCTATAGGAAAAGTGTACTTTGGGCTACTATGAGTAAATGACAATTCTCCTTGTGAGTTTATGGGAAAAAATTGTATTAGTCAGGGTTCTCCAGAGAAACAGAACTATTTGAATATACATATCCTGTATACTCAAAGAGAGAGATTAATAGGAATTGCCTCACAGAACTTCTGAGGCTGAGCAGTCTCACATCTCTTGCCTACAAGCTGGCATGTTAATGTAAAACTTCTTTCTCTGATATCAACACTTTTATACTATTTCTCTTAACACAGAGCAGTATTGAAGCAAGGAAAGATACAGATGTAAAAATAAAAGCTAAATATTTCACAATATTTATTATTTTGTGTCTGAGAAGATGTAAAGTATCTATCTTAAATAAATTTAATCTCAAATGCACCATCTGAGCCAGATGGAAGATAGATGCCACTGAATCTAGAGGAAAGTCTGATGAAACACTGAGTGCTCAGAAACCAGGACTCAAGCTGTGACGTTATCGCCTCTGCTGCCCCTTTCAACCAGCTGCCCCTTTAGGGTCCCAGCTTTGCCCTTGTGCACCCTTCTTCACTTTCTCCATTGTCAAAGAACCTCACCTCATTCCCTTTGGAAAAGGAGACAGCTCAGAGGAGAAGAGGGTGAGCAGGGTTGGCTCTGGATTTGAAGGTGTTTTGAGGAAGAAGAAAGGCCTGTTCTCTATAAAAAATTACTATTAGAATCACTCATTGGGGATACAACTTTGTCTGTAGGAAGGTCCTGTAAAAAGTAAATAGGTATGTTTCTTGAAAAGCTTAACACACCAACCTTTTGCCACCAATAACAAGAACAATCTTCTATTCCATTTAGCTCTTTTGTTGTTGTTGTTTTGGTTTTGGTTGTTGTTGTTGTTGTTTTAATGAACATGGCTTATTATTGTTATTATTCCAAAAGTGTAATCTAGGATTAATGGTATGCAAGGAAAATCAACTTGAGTATAGGTAAGTCAACCAATGATTAAAACAGGGATAAATGTGAACTGTCCCAGACATCCCAGCATATAGTCTCTCCATATAGCACTTTTCCACTATATTTACATTTGTAAAATTATAGTTTTCTTTTTCGTTAAATTTTCCTCCCTAATAGCACATTACAATGTACTACCTTGCAATCTTCTTTTTGTTGTTGTTTTGATCTTTTGTCTTTATTGTTTACCTAGTCATGATTTAAGACATTTGTCATGCTAGTATATAAAAATCTGCTTAATTCCATAGTTCCACTGCTCACTGTAATGGCCATTCATCTTGTTTCCAATTTTTCATTTTATAAACAAAGCTAGGGTTTTCACATTTTCGGGTTTTTTTTATTTAAAGAAATTTTTTTTATGTTTATTTTTGAGACAGAGAAAGAGCATGAATGGGGGAGGGTCAGAGAAAGAGGGAGACACAGAATCTGAAACAGGCTCTGGACTCTGAGCTGTCAGCACAGAGACTGACATGGGGCTCGAACTCATGGACTGCGAGATCATGACCTGAGCCGAAGTTGGATGCTTAACCAACTGAGCCACCCAGGCACCCCCACATTTTCAGTTTTAACAGAACCTCCCAAGTTGTCCACCAAAAGGGCTATGCCAATTCACATTCCCATCTGCAATGCAAAAAGCACATATTGATTTACGCTCTTGTTGTCAGATGATATTATTAAACTTTAACATTTTGCCAACCTGTATGATCAAAAACTGATAAATCATGTTATTTTAATCCATTTTTATTTTAGCAAAGTAGAACATACATTTTTTTACCATTTTATTTCATTTATTTTTAAATTTACATCCAAGTTAGTTAGCATATAGTGCAACAATGATTTCAGAGTAGATTCCTTAATATCCCTTACTCATTTAGCCCATATGAGTGAACTCATATGATATTTGTCTTTCTCTGACTGACTAATCTCGCTTAGCATAATACCCTCTAGTTCCATCCATGCAGTTGCAAATGGCAAGATTTCATTCTTTTTGATTTCCCAGTAATAATCCATTGTATATATATAAACCACATCTTCTTTATTCATTCATCCATCGATGGACATGTGGGCTCTTTCCATACTTTGGCTATTGTTGATAGTGCTGCTATAAACATTGGGTTGCATGTGTCCCTTCAAAACAGCATACCTATATCTCTTGGATAAATACCTAGTAGTACAATTGCTAGGTCATAGGGTAGTTCTATTTTTCATTTTTTGAGGAACCTCCATACTGTTTTCCAGAGTGGCTGCACCAGCTTGCATTACCACCAGCAGTGCAAAAGAGATCCTCTTTCTCTGCATCCTCACCAACATCTGTTATTGCCTGAGTTGTTAATGTTAGCTTTTCTGACAGGTGTGAGGTGGTATCCCATTGTGGTTTTGATTTGTATTTCCCTGATGATGAGTGATGTTGAACATTTGTTCATGTGTCAGTTGGTCATCTGGATGTCTTCTTTGGAGAAGAGTCTATTCATATCTTTTGCCCATTTCTTCACTGGATTATTTATTTTTGGGGTGTTGAGTTTGATAAGTTCTTTATAGATTTTGGATATTAACCCTTTATCTGATATGTCATTTGCAAATATCTTCTCCCATTCGGTCAGTTGCCTTTTAGTTTTGCTGATTGTTTCCTTTGCTGTGCAGAAGTTTTTATTTCGATTAGGTCCCAATAGTTCACTTTTGCTTTTGTTTCCCTTGCATTCAGAGACATGTTGAGTAAGAAGTTGCTGCGGCCAAGATCAAAGAGGTTTTTGCCTGCTTTCTCCTCGAGGATTTTGATGGCATTCTATCTTATGTTTAGATCTTTCATCCATTTTGAGTTTATTTTTGTGTATGGTGTAAGAAAGTGGTCTAGGTTCATTTTTCTGCATGTTGCTGTCCAGTTATCCCAGCACCATTTGCTGAAGAGACTACCTTCATTCCATTGGATATTCTTTCCTGCTTTGCCAAAGATTAGTTGGCCATACGTTTGTGGGTCCATTTCTCGGTTCTCTATTCTGTTCCATTGATTTGAGTGTCTGTTCTTGTGCCAGTACCATACTGTCTTGATGATTACGGCTTTGTAATACAGCTCAAAGTCCGGGATTGTGATGCTTCCTTCTTTGGTTTTCTTTTTCAAAATTGTTTTGGCTATTTGGGGTATTTTCTGGTTCTATACAAATTTTAGGATTGTTTGTTCTAGCTTTGTGAAGATTGCTGGTGTTATTTTGATAGGTATTACATTAAATATGTGGATTGCTTTGTGTAGTATTAACATTTTAACAATATTTGGTCTTCCTGTCCAGGAGCATGGAATATTTTTCCTTTTTATGTGTGTGTGTCTCCTTCAATTTCTTTCATAAGCTTTCTATCGTTTTCAGTGTATAGATTTTTCACCTCTTTGGTTAGATTTATTCCTAGGTATTTCATGGTTTTTGGTGCAATTGTAAATGGGATCGATTCCTTGATTTCTCTTTCTGTGACTTCATTGTTGGTGTATAGGAATGCAACTGATTTCTGTGTATTGATTTTATATCCTGCAACTTTGCTGAATTCATGGATCAGTTCTAGCAGTTTTTTGATGGAAACTTTTGGGTTTTCCATATAGAGTATCATGTCATCTGCAGAGTGAAAGTTTGACCTCTTCTTGGCTGATTTGGATGCCTTTTATTTCTTTCTGTTGTCTGATTTCTGAGACTAAGACTTCAAATACTATGTTGAATAACAGTGGCGAGAGTGGACATCCCTGTATTGTTCCTGACCTTAGGGGGAAAGCTCTCAGTTTTTCCCCATTGAGGATGATATTAGTGTTGGGTTTTTCATATATGGCTTCTGTGCCTACTTTCTTGAGGGAATGCTGTATTTTGTCACATGCTTTCTCTGCATCTATTGAGAGGATCATGTGGTCTTTGTCCTTTCTTTTATTGATGTAATGAATCACATTGGTTGTTTTGCGGATATTGAACCAGCCCTACATCCCAAGTATAAATCCCACTTGGTCGTGGTGAATAATTTTTTTAATGTATTGTTGGATCCAGTTGGCTAATATCTTGTTGAGGATTTTTGCATCCATGTTCATCAAGGAAATTGGTCTATAGTTCTCCTTTTAAGTAGGTTCTCTGTCTGGTTTTGGAATCAGGGTAATGCCGGTTTCATAGAAAGAGTTTGTAAGTTTTCCTTCCATTTCTATTTTTTTGGAACAGCTTCACGAGAATAGGTGTTAACTCTTCCTTAAGTGTTTGGTAGAATTCCCCTGGAAAGCCATCTGGCCCTGGACTCGTATTTTGGGAGATTTTTTTTACTACTAATTTGATTTCTTTACTAGTTATGGGTCTGTTGAAATTTTCTATTTCTTTCTCTTTCAGTTTTGGTAGTTTATATATTTCTAGGAATTTGTCCATTTCTTCCAGGTTGCCCATTTTATTGGTGTATAATTGCTCATAATACTCTCTTATTATTGTTTTTATTTCTGCTGTGTTGGTTGTGATTTCTCCTCTTTCATTCTTGATTTTATTTATTTGGGTCCTTTCCTTTTCTTTTTGATCAAGTTGAATTTGGCTATGATATGCCATATAGACAGTCCGTTTTTGTTGAATCTTATGGGGGTCCTCTGTGCTTCCTGGATTTTGATGTCTGTGTCTTTTCCCAGGTTAGGAAAGTTTTCTGCTACAATTTGCTCACATAACCTATCTACCCCTTTCTCTCTTCATCTTTTGCGACCCCTATGATTCTGATGTTGTTGTTTTTTAATGAGTCACTGATATGTCTAATTCTTTTTTTTTTAATTTTTTAAAAATGTTTTATTTATTTTTTTAAGACAGAGAGAGACAGAGCATGAATGGGGATGGGGCAGAGACAGAGGGAGACACAGAATCTGAAGCAGGCTCCAGGCTCTGAGCAAGCGGTCAGCACAGAGCCCAATGCGGGGCTCGAACTCATGAACTGTGAGATCATGACCTGGGCTGAAGTCGGATGCTCAACCGACTGAGCCACCCAGGTGCCCCAGATTTCTCTAATTCTTAAATCATGTACTTTTGCCTCAGTCTCCCTCTTTTTTCTGCTCATTATTCTCCATAAGTTTGTCCTCTATATCGCTGATTGGCTGCTCTGCCTCATCCATCCTTGACGCTGTGGCACCCAATCAAGATTACAGCTCAGTTACATTTTTTCTTTCATCCTGACTAGCTTTTGCTTCATTTATCTCCGCAGAAAGGCCTTCTAATCTATTTTTGACCCCAGCTAGTATTCTTATTATCATGATTCTAAATTCTAGTTCAGACATCCTGCTTGTATCCGTGTTTATTAAGCCCCTGGCTGTTGTTTCTTCCTGCTCTTTCTTTCCGGGTGAATTCCTTCATTTCATCATTTTGAAGGAAGAATAGTAATTAATAAGGTAAAAAATAAAAAAATTTAAAACACACACACACACAAATAATGATGCTAGATCCTAGGTGTGTTTTGGTCTGAGTATTGAAAGGAGCTTGATAGATTAGAGAGAAAAGCAGGAAAAAAGAAAAATTTGAAAATTTGAAAAAATGAATACAATGAAATAGAATAAAAGGAAATTATGGAAGTAAAATAGAATTTGAAAATTTTACAAAAACTAAAAAATATAGTAGAAAAAATTAAAGAAAAATATTTTTAATAAAAATTGAAAAAAATAAATTTTCTTTTTCTGTATTCAAGAAAAAGAAAAGAAATGACAAAGGAAAAAAAGGAAAAGAAAAAAGGAAAGAAAAGAAAAAGAAAAGAAAAGAAAAGAAAATTGAATAGATGGAGCAGCAAACAGACTGAAATACGATCGAAATTACATAGTTTTCCCCTAGAAGTCAAACTATGAAGCACTTTATAGCCTGTAACTAAGCATGCTGAGAGATTTGTGTTCCTGAAGAGCGAGGTTGGCCCAGTTGAGTGGGGCTTAGTATAATGGCTCCATTCTCCACTAGGTGACGCTGCTTAGCTTACTGGGGTGGATTGTTGTGGCGCTTGTAAGTATGTTGTGCATGCGCAGGAGCTGTGAAAATGGCGTCCCCCAGCTACCCAGTCTCTAGTATGGGAACTCTGTCCTCCCAACCAGCAATCGTGCACCTGTTCTTTGTCTCTGGCTTCTGTCCAAAAATCCCTGCTTTCACACTGTCCATGACCAAGCCATCAGGTTGCCAGGCAGCACCTCCCTCCTGAGTTTTATCTCAGATGCAGCTATGTTTCCCGACCCCTCACTTCTGAGGGGCAACTGCAACTTTGACCCGTTCTGACCTGCATGGGAGGGTCTCACCAAGCAATGACCAGGTGCCGGCCCCACCCAAGAACGTTCGTGGAACTGTGCTGCTGCTGATGCCTAGAGACTGCAGCTGGGTGCCAGCCAACCCCAGAAAAAGTTCATGCAATCATGTAGCAGAAGTGTTTCAGGGATTATGGCAAATCACAACACATATCTGGCGCTAGGCTTCACCCTTAACGTCCTCTGAGAGACTAAGAGAAAAATTACCAGGTGTACTCACAACTGCAAAGAAAAGACTCCCACCCCCCCACCCCCCCACCCCCCCCACCCCCGCCGTTCCCCGAACCAGCCAGGGCGTGCCTGGTTGAGGTCTGACCTAAAGGCGGGAAACAATCAAGTTCTGCTGAGTGGTTTGAAAAAAAGGCGGGAACCAATCAAGTTCTGCTGAGTGTTCAAATTTAAATGTCAACCAATAACAGCTCCGTAACCGCGAAAAATCCCTAACTTGTTTGTGCCTGTCTATAAAAGAAGCTGTAAGATCCTCGCTCGGGACCTCTTAGCGTCACTGGTAATGAGTGCGCAGAGGTCCGGGTTCGAACCTGCAATAAACGACCCTTGCCGCTTGGCTTTGACTCTGGACTCTGGTGGTTTGTTTTTGGGGGTCTCTCGAATCAGGGCATATCACCTCGCTCTAACACCAGTGGATGTGGCCGTTCTTGGGGGTCTGCTTTGCCCAGGGGGAGGCCACA
Organism: Acinonyx jubatus; assembly: GCF_027475565.1. Taxonomy (NCBI): domain Eukaryota; kingdom Metazoa; phylum Chordata; class Mammalia; order Carnivora; family Felidae; genus Acinonyx; species Acinonyx jubatus. The sequence goes on from NC_069387.1 coordinate 61,898,050, forward strand.
CCGCCTCTACCAGCTGTCCTCCCAACAGGGCAACTGCCTCTCCCCATGTGTCCCGAAGACCCCAGACTTCACTCTCCTCCTGGGGATTTGCCCTTGCCACCAGAGCACTGCCAGGTATGGAGCTGCAGAGTGTCAGACTCCGCACTCCCCCTGTTTATAGAGTCTTAATGGAATTTAAATCCTCCTTTCTCCATTTTTTGTTCAGTCCCTGTGTCTGTTTCTGCTTTTCCACTTTCTCTCCAGCTGCTTTTTGGGGGGGCGGGGTGAGGGGGGTGCTTTTCCTGTACTATCCCCTGGTCTTCCTCCTCTCTCTGCAAGCAAATTCAGCTCCCTGCCCTCCATGGCTTCTCTCTACCCCACTTCACCACTCCACACCTAGTACCTGCTGAGTTCTGTTGTTCAGGTTGTGCATATTGTTGTCATAATACTCAAATCAATTTTCTAGGTGTGCAGGATGGTTTAGTATTGATCTGGCTATATTTCATGGATGTGAGATGCAAAAAAACTTCCATGCTATTCCCCCATCTTGGCTCCTTCCTATTCTATCTAGCTCTTAACTTGGAAATTGTGATGGTTAATTTTATGTATCAACTTGCTTAGGCTGTGAGGTGCCTACATATTTGGCCAAAAATTACTCTGGGTGTTGCTGTGAGGTGTTGTGGTTTTTTTTTTTTTGGATGAATTTAACATTTATGTTTTTATTTTTGAGAGAGAAGGAGAGAGAGACAGAGCATGAGTGGGGGAAGGAGAGAGAGACACACACAGAATCCAAAGCAGGTTCCAGACTCTGAGCTGTCAGCACTAAATACTAACTAAATACAATAACATTTAGCAGTGCTAACTTTCAGGGAGCTTGAAACAGTTAATACATTTGCAATCTTCAAGATAAATTAACTAATCAAGCACCTTGGGATATCTAATTTGCTTACATATAATAATTAATATTTTCAAATATAAAGCCATTAAACAGAGAAGTTTGGGCACCAAGCAGAGGACTTAGGCAGTCGAATATTGTTGGCAGAAACACTTGAAACAGGTGCAGAGCCCAGAAACTAATAATCAGACCCAAGTGATCACTTGAAAGAAAAGGAAGAGGAATTTGCTCCACATCTCCCAAGCATCTCAAGAGTTTAACTAGAAACTAGAATTAGAAAAAATGTTTCAGAAACCAACTTAGCCCCCAGACCCAAGCCGAAAGTCGAACCTGGGACTTTTCCTAAGTGCGAGCTGAGCAACTGGCGGGCGGCAAAGAGAAACAGCCCTTGGCGCCCCTGAACAGACTGCGCGGGGCGAGCAGGAAGCCCTTGGCCAGGAGACCCTTTCTCTTGGTTTCGGGAAGGTGCTTCGGGCAGCTCCGTCTCCCCCACGGCCTCCTCCACGCGGAGGCTGCAGGCGCGGGGCGCAGGCAGGTGGGGGACAGAAAGGCCCGGGGAAGAGGCGCGGACAGGGCGGTGGGACGCGAGCACGGGCGCCGGGCGGGAGAGCGTGTCTCTGGGCGCCGCCGCCGCCGCTGTTGTCCGGGGTGCTGAAAGCCGGGAACTTGCCGGGAGGCGGCGGCCACTTTTCCCTCTCTCGGAGCGCGGGGTGGGGGGGGTTTCTGGGTGCGCACCTGCTAAGCCCGCCCTGGCCCTGGGCCCGGAGGTTCCCACAGACGAGGCCCTCCCCAGCCTCGTTGGTGGGGTGGTGGGGGTGCATGATTGGGGGGCTGCGGTAAGCATGGCCGGGAGCGCCAGGCAGGACCCCGGTGCCCCTTCTCCGCCTCTCGGGCGCCCCAGCGCCGCGACCCCGCTCCACTTGCGTGGGAACTCTCGCGGCCGGGGACGCGGGCGCCCGGGGCTGAGTGTGGAGACGAGCCGGGCGGGGGGGGGGGGGGGGTACGGGGGTGGGGGGGCGGCTCTAGTCCGGGGATGGAGGGGGGCGGGTGGAGGCGAGAGCGAGCGGGGCATGCGCAGTGGGGCGGAGGAGGTGGCGATGGCCGGGGGAGGCGGGGGGGACTGCTGTTTATTTGCAGCTGAGCCAACTCGGCGGCGCAGGCGGCGGCGGGGCGCCAGCGGCGGGTCCAGCTGCCGCCGCACCATGCCCGAGCCCACCTCCGGGCAGCCGCGGCGCGCCGCCGGGGCCCCGGCCGGGGAGGATGCCAGACGCCCGGGAGCGGCCAGGGCAGCGGTGGTGGCGGCGGCGGCGGCGCGATGGTAGTGACAGGCTGTGCCCGAGGCGGCGGCGGCGGCGGGGACCGCGCGCCCTCCCGGCGGCGGGGCTGCGGACTCGCGCCGGCCGGGGCCGCGGCGCTGCTGGCCGGGGCGAGCTGCCTGTGCTACGGCCGCTCCCTGCAGGGCGAGTTCGTGCACGACGACATGTGGGCGATCGTGAACAGCCCCGACGTGCGGCCCGGCGCCCCCCTCCGCTGGGGCATCTTCACCAACGACTTCTGGGGCAAGGGCATGGCCGAGAACACCAGCCACAAGTCCTACCGGCCGCTCTGGGTCCTCATCCTCAAATTCGCGAGTGGACGGAGAAGTAATGAGGCTGGCTTAAGGAGAGTTTCTCTTTCCTGCTGCCCCGCCCGTCCCTTCCAGGCCACCCTCCTCTCCCGGCTGTCCACGCCACTATGCTCCCTTGTCCTCTGCCCCGCTTTTCTGAGCTTCTGGGGCGGCTCGGAGGCCCGAGCTGGGGATTTGGGACAGTTTCCCCAAGTGTATGCTCTCTCGGTGGATTGTTCTCCCTGGATAGAGCTGGCGGGCGGGCTGAAGGAGCCTTAAAGTCACCTGCAGTCACCCTGGTTCCCCCCCCCCTCCCCCGCTCCGCCCAAGTGAACCACATGAACCGGCCCTAGTACAGCCCGCTTCAGAGGCATCTATGGAAGGGGCCAGGGTGAGGGGTTCGCTGTTTTCAGGGTGGTTAATTTCTTAGCGTCTTGTGGGTAATTTTGCAAATGGGGGACCTTTGTGAACCTCTTTGAAGTCTAGTTCCATCTCTGGAGGAGGTGGTTGGGATTTGCCAACTGCCTGGGTTTGGGGGAGAAGCAGAGGTGTCAAAAACTGTAGAGTCTGAGATTTTACCCTTCTTACAAGCAATTACCTTGCCACATTTTATAGATGCTAGCAGAAGACAGAAGCAGCCTGGGTCAGACGAAAAGTAGTTTATCAGTATTACTCAAGACAGAATGGTCAGTATGAGCCACCTGTTCAGTTGCTTCCCCTTGTCCGCCTTCCCCCCACCTCCCGCAGAGTCCCATGTGGATGATGCAGAGGTGGCCTAAGTGGATGTTTCACATAAAGTGGGTCTGTGTCACAACCAGTGAACCCCAGTCTTTTAGCAATCACCCTCCCTACCAACCTTTTTCCCACAGCTCAGGAAACAAATCTGGTCTCTGTTCCAAAGGGAGACACTATCTCAAATATTCTTGAGAAGATAGTCTAGGACAAAAACTGTAACAAGAGGTACTGAAACGACAGGGAGAATCTCTCTCCAACAGGAAACAGAAGTATACCCCAAATCACCTTCTAACCTCGGATGCCCTCCCATCCTCCAACCTGACAACACCACTAAAAATCAAGACCCTCTTGGCATTCCATACAAACTAGTTTTTCCTTTAGAAATTTGGAATTACTGTTCATTTCTGATGTGAATGATGTGAATAATTTAAAGCATAAGGGGAATCCAAAGGTTTTTAGGATGGAATATTCAATTTAAATGAGACCTAACCCTAGACTTTTCATTTTTTAACAATTTTTTTTAACATTTATTCTTTTTTTTTTTTTGAGAGACAGAGACAGAGCATGAGCGGGGAAGGGGCAGAGAGAGAAGGAGACACAGAATCTGAAGCAGGCTCCAGGCTCTGAGCTGTCAGCACAGAGCCCAATGCAGGGCCCGAACTCATGAACTGCGAGATCATGACCTGAGCTGAAGTCAGACACTCAATCGATTGAGCCACCCAGGCGCCCCTAGACTTTTCATTTTAGAGAAAACGTCAAAAACTGACTGTTGTAAATTATCTGCAAAATACATGTTATATTAGTTAATCAGAGAAGTTTGGAGTGAAGGGAGACTGGTAAGTCATGCTTTAGAGTCTGAGTCTGGGGCAGGGGTGGAGGACTGTGATATGTAAAGAAGGGGTCATGTTATTGGGTGATGGGGGTGTTGTGTATATGTTGTAAATGAGTCTGAGTTGTGGGAGGTTTCTTATGAAGAAATCTTTCATGATCAATAAATTCTTTTCATCTTCCTCTGGAGCCACTTGCTTGGCTCCTTTGAGGACCTAGTTATCCTATTTTTAAAGAAAGAATGTTTGATGATGCCAAAGTAATGGCATTGTTTTTCTAAAAGCACTAGGTATTTTCTGTTCCAAAGTATTCTGTAGGATCTGAGCTCTGGTCATCTCTCCAACTTCGTCTCTACCTCATTCAATTATTCCAAACCAACATCCGAGATCCCTCATTGTTCTTCATGCACACCACATGTGCTGCCATCTCACGGCCTTTGATGTGCTGTTCTTCTTGGAAAGTTCTTCCTGCAAATATTCATGTGTCTTAGTCAGTCTTTGGTCTAACCTCCCATCCTCAGAGAGCCCTTCCCTGATTATATTATCTCAAACAGTAAGGACTCCTCCCTGACTTCATCTGTACCCCGTACCTTGCTTTTTCTTCAATGGCACTTATCAGTATCAGGCATGAGATAACAATGTTGATATGATGAGATAACTCCTCACTATCTGGCATGAGATAATCTAACCCTGCCCACCCCCACCCCCCCAGCCCCACTACCATGTAATCTCCATGAGGGCCACCCCTAACATCTAGAACCATCTCTGTCACACAAAACAGTTTATTTTTAAGTAGACTTATTCATTGATAAATGAATAATTTGAGGGGGGAGGATGTTCAACAACTTTCCAGATAATTTTTAAGACAAGACTGTCTTTTGTCTTTTTTTTAATGTAAGAATAAAGTCTCTTTGGTCTTATTTCCTGGCTTCTTGCCAGGAAAAAAAAGTGCTGCAAAAGAAAGTGGAGGCAGCCTAGGAGTTCCCTGGACACATCCCAAGGATTTGGAGGGTCCTAATTATTGTCTGGCTCTGATTCAAGAGCACCTCTGCATCTGTGTCTCTCAGCCAAAACCTGCTCACTCTGACTGTCTGAGGAAGAGGAGGAACTTCAACATTTCTACACCTTCCTCCTCCTGGACAGCGTATTAGAGCAGAGTAGTGGGGCTGGGGCAGAGAGCTTCCTAAACATGTAAGGGTATAGTGATCACTTCCTTAGGTCAAACACAACCACAAGGATTCTCTCCACACACTTCTGTCAGCAAACTGCCTTCCATTTGTGTTGGTGCCCAGTTTTCTGTGAGAAGTTGTCACTTTTTTTTGAGGCAAAAAAAAAAAAAAAAAAAGAGGTAGCCATGAACTACTGTTTTCTGTCAGATTAAATGGAATGAAAGACCTGAAAATACCCTGTCCTCATAGGAATTAACATGCCCCTCTCTCCCCATCAGGACTCCAGCAAACACGCACCTCAAAGGAGAACTAGTTTACTGCTGAAACTAACTGCTCAGCAACCAGTTATAAAGACACTTGGCATTGATACAATCTAATTTTTTAATAGTCGTTGATTTCTTTTTCTAAGGGTTTTCTTCTGGGACAGGCCACCGTCCACATGTGGTTAGTAGCGTTCTTTGTCCTCAGTTTCCACACCCTTTCTTTGTACCAGTTGTTACTCTGAATACTGAGGTGACAATAGTGGCAATAACCACCCCCAACCTTGGTCACGGGCCCCTCTCAGTCAGCTCCTCTTACCCTTACCCCATGTTTCCTCCCTCTGTGAGAATGTCATGTAGTATCTGTCTTTCTCTGTATGGCTTATTTCACTCTTATGTGGATCCTGAGAAACTTAACAGAAACCCATGGGGGAGGGGAAGGAAAAAAAAAAAAGAGGTTAGAGGGGGAGAGAGCCAAAGCATAAGAGACTCTTCAAAACTGAGAACAAACTGAGGGCTGATGGGGGGTGGGAGGGAGGGGAGGGTGGGTGATGGGTATTGAGGAGGGCACATTTTGGGATGAGCACTGGGTGTTGTATGGAAACCAATTTGACAATAAACTTCATATATTGAAGAAAAAAAAAAAGAATGTCATGTAGTAAGCTTGAATCACAACCATGAACTTTGCTTTCAGTTTGAAGTGCGCTGTATGTTTGCATTGGTGCCTGCGAATCACATCTTTTGGTACTTTCGATGCATGAAGTGCTGATGCTTTGCCTCTTTGTTTCCGGTACTGGAGGGAATACAGAAGAAGAGCAACCAAAACGATTAAGGGCCAGCGAGATTCACCTTAGAGGACAAACAAGAACTAGATGTTGTTATGTATTGGTTGAATGATCTAAGAAGACTACGGAAAACCACTTCTGAGCAGCTGAGCTGAGATGATGGCAAGCAATGCAGAAGAAGAAAGACCAGCAGCTTTAGAGGAAGACAAGAGAATCTGCTGTTTTCGGTATTGGGCTGTGGAAACACCCATGAAGCATTGTGGAAATCTTTATTTGAGACCCTGGAAACATATTTCAGTTTTTTCTTCACTGGATTTTACCTTAAATTGCAAGTGGATGTATGTTGAGTTACCCGAGAGAGCTGGGTTTGGCTAGAAAGTGTTGCACTTAGCTCTCAGCATCCTGCCCTAAAACCTACAGATCACTGAGCTCCCTCCAGCTCTATCAAGTTAAAATTTATGGAGCGTGGCTCAGGGAATATCTCCTTCATAACAAGCTCAAAAGTTGGGAACCACTGGTTATAATAATAGCCAACACTAATTTATGTAGCGCTTACCAGGTACAGCATTTACTGTTTTAAATATTTCATCATTAAAACCTCATCACAGCCGCAAGAATTATTATTATTGCTACAGTGTTACAGATAAGGAAACTGAGGCACAGAGAGGTTAAATGACTTGCCCACTGATGTAGCTAAGAAGCGTCAGAGCCAGGATTGCCCCTCACCTGGCAGGCTGACTGCTAACTCTGTGCTCTTAATCACCACGCCAGGCCATGAGGACAGTTAAACTTCGAAGTCCCATCGGCCTCATGAGGTGGATCAGCCAGGGGAAAAGGTTTATAATGCACTTCTATCAAAAGTGAAATGATCTTTTCTTATTGTTCTTAAACAGAGGTGAATGAGGGTTTGGGGCCCCGTGTGTGCATGTGAAATGTGTGTGATTACTAGACTTATCCTCCGGTAACTTAATCACAGGGCTCATCTTTTTGTTTTGATAGTTAAAAACTGAGAGAGATTTAACTTTGAAAAGAGGCTTCTTTATTTAAAATAGCAAGAGGCTTTCATGAGAAGTTTTATTGCTCTTCGAAAAAATTAGGCTGAGATTGCCTACCTGCGAAAGACTTCGGCTCCAGGCTTAACAAATTGACTATCAAAGAAATGTTTTATACACATCGTTCTAGGTTAGTATTCTTTAAATGGTGAAGCTCATACTGTAGGCATTCTGCCTCATTTTGGGTTTTTGTTTGTCTGAAAGGGGTGTGGTTTTTGTTCGGGTGGCATTTTGTTAACCAGGATTCTTTTTTCAGCTATTGTGGCCATATTTTTCAACTCATACTATAGACCATAGAATAATAATATTCATCATAATGAACTGAGGCACTCCAAAAGCTTGAAGTATTTCCTACATGATCACAAATGAAGACTCTGCCTGTGGGAAGCTTATATTCTAGGAAAAGGAGGCAAAGAATAAACAAATGTATAAAGAAATGGTGGTAAGGATCTATTGACCTACTCTTCCAGACGATGAAGAGAATAGACGAAAACCTAGAAAAACACAGCAAGAAAGAACATGCAGAGTGTGTTTTTTTGAAATGAATGAAGGGATGACAGGACAGGTATAACATAACATAACATAACATAACATAACATAACATAACATAACATAACATCCAGACAACAGTGAGAGGGTTTGGCTGTCTCTTGGGAATGCCCACCCCAGTGCTTCTTTCCTTATATCTTGTGTCACAGCTTCCCAGTAATACTCCTGCCTGCATCCAGTTTAGACCATCTTGACTCCCACCCTGAGCTATTTTCTCTCCCTCAGCCTGAGCAGAAATTCTCTAATCATCCAAAAAGGCATGAAAACTCCACTCACTTTGTATATGTCCTCTTCTCTGTGATGGAAAGAAGACTTCCCTATTGATTGGAATGATTAGAAATTCCTCAGGGAGACAAGGACACATTATGTCCTGCCTCTGGGGAGCCATGTGATTATGTGCACAGTTCCTGTTCTAGAAGAGTAACTATCTGCAGTGTTTACAGTGTACTGGCCCTTCGGAAATGGTCTCCAAGTGATTTTAAATAAATAGAAGTGAGTTAGATGCAGTGTTACTGAAGCATGTTATTTATTCTGGGCAGACTCTCTGGGAAAAGCTGACTTGATGTTGTGTTGAACTCCTCCCTTCACAAGGAGAAAGTTTTCCTGGGATGCTTGGTGAAGACCAGGAAAGAGTGAAGAGGGGAGGACAGAGGAAGACCTCCTTGGCTTTTGGGAGTTTGTTACAGTCCGTAAAAGCAGATGAGAATAGCGGTGTGGCTTTTACAAACACTCCAAGGCCTGGAATTAAAATTTAGGGACTGTTACCCTCAGGAACATCAGGATGGGTAGAACATTAATTAAAATGAAGAGACATTTGGAGTATTCCAAGCAAGGCTTCTTGACTTGGGCTTTAGGGTTTGGCCTGGGAGAAAGGTACTCTATGAATTCCTTGAAAATGCAAGCAAAATGTTGTTCGTATGAGCACACGTATTCTTCTGGAGAGAATATTCTTAGCCTTCATCACACAAAGGGATCTGTAACAAACCACCTTGCTTTTCTCTCATCCCCTTGGGCATAGCTGCTTTTATATTCCCTGGTATAGGTCTCTCTTCCAGGGTTACAGTCTTCTTTTTATTTTAATCTGAGCTATTTTTCAAACAGAATTAAGAGAAAGATCTACTTTACCCAGAGCAGTAGGTTTCTTAGAGCGTGAAGAAGATAGTACCTATCTCTTCTCCCCCTTCTCTTTGTTCTCTGTTCCCATGACTTGCCTTGTTTTCCAAACTGTGGGCTCCTGAGAGCTTTTCTGGCAAATGGCCCTCTCTCCTGGGAATGGTGCCCTCTGGCATCAGTGAGCTCACTAATGCCTTCCTTTCTGGGCACTTTTCTTTTTTTCTTTTTTTTTCTTTTAGAAAGAGAGAGAGCACTCAAACTGGGGAGAGGGGCAGAGGGAGAGAAAGAGAGACTCTTAAGCCAACCGCACACTCAGTGCCAAGCCCCACGAGGGGCTCGATCCCACAACCCTGGGACCATGTGCTGAGTCAAAAATCAAAAGTCAAATGCTCAACCGATTGAGCTATCCAGGTGCCCCTGAGCTGTTTTCCAAGGAGGCGGATGGAATTTTACATGGAACAAATGTTATTTACACTCATATTTGCCATAATCGGAAGGCTCTCAGTCTGTAAAGAATTGCTGTCAAGATTGTCAGTGAGAAAAAAAATGTTTTCACCCAACTACCTAGCCTATTTTTAAATGAGACACAGAGACTAAACCTAATAGAGTTAGAGATCCATAGAGTTGAGAAATAATCATTTCCAACTTCCAACTCAATACAGTCATTATTCGTTCGTTAAATACACTTTCATTTGGAACCTACTCTATGCTGAGTATGGAGGATACGATGATGAACAAGACAAAGTTTGAAAAAATTACTCACCATCTATTACTCATGTTACGTTTTAGAAATTGATTAGGTGCTATAATAGAGATGCATTCAGGGTGATATGGGACCTGAGATATTTTGCTTTTTTGATGTCATTTCAAGTGAGTGGTCACTGAGATTTTTGCCTGGATGCTTTTGGTTATCAAAGTACCTATCCTAGTTTCTGTCTTGACTGAGCTGAATTGTCTCTTGGTTACAAGTATATTGAGTATAAACACCCAAAATGTTAGGCTGGTGCATTAATTGAATGAAGTGAGGTTAACATTGGGTTATATATTCTAAGCAATATTGAACACATGAAAAAAGTACTTTCCTCTTTCAGGGGAAATATGCCTCTTTCCATTTTTCTTCTTGAGAAAGTCCTATTGGCCAGTGTTTTGATTTATCATGTTTAATAGTAATATAAACCCTGAAAATATTCCACTCTTCTCTTTACTGTGAGAAGAACATTAATGCACGAATAATGATACATGGCAGCTTTCAGTTAGAAACACAAAAGGATTTATAGAGATTATGGCACATCAGGAACATTTGTCTAAATGCATGCCCCGATACTCTATGCAGGCTGGCCCAGTGTTGCTAGCTCTTTTTATATTTCACAAGAAGCTAGAAGTAAGATTTTTCAAAATATAAAATCTGACTTTTACATGTTGGCATGTTATACATAATAGCTAATCGAAATAAGTTCACAAACTAGACCTGGCCCTAGTACAGCCCATTTGCCACATATGAATAGACAATTGTCTTAGTAACTCCAAAGAGGAAACTTCCCCTTTGGGGCTTACTCAGAACAAACATATTCCTTCGGTATTGCTTTCATTCATTCATTCACTCATTCATTCATTCATTCTTCCATCTCTGTACTCATGCCAAACATGGTGCTAGGTGCTGGGTATATAGATGAAATATGACAAAGACCATACCCTCGAAGAATTTGTTCTTAGTTCCATCTTTAATATTCTCTATGCTAAGCACTTTTTTAAGTTTATTTATTTATTTTGAGGGAGAGAGTGACTGGGGGAGAGGCAGAGTGAGAGGGAGAGAGAGAGAATCCCAAGCAGCTCAGAGCTGTCAGCTCAGAACCAATGCAGGGCTCAAACTGATAAACCGCGAGATCATGACCTGACCTGAAATCAAGAGTTGGATGCTTAACTGACTAAGCCACCCAGGCGTCCCTGTGCTGAGGCTTTTACCACACACTTAGAGCCTTGGAGAGTGATGTTTCCTCTCATAATCACCAGATTTTAACATTAGTCTGGAAGACTTAACCTCAAGAAGTATAAAACAATATAAATTTGGACACCATAAGGGCACTGAACCTAAATTCTCTTCTCTGAGGATAGGGACCTTGGGTCATGTACTTCTCTCCAGGACTTTTGTGATTTCTGGAGCCATCCCACCACATATGGGCCTTCCTGATGGGGGATGGGAAGTTGGAGTTGCTTCCCCCAGTAACCCCCTGCCCTTTCCTTATCTCGTCTGGGTGGGCGGTACAGCAGTGGGTTATTCACACCATGGCTTAGTCTGGGTTAAGCCTCACTTCAGAGCAGATCCTACCCAGCATTTCATTTTTTTAGCCCCCAGTGGGAATATAATTACTTCCATTTATTTCAGTGGGAACAAAAATGGAGTGGACAGCAAGCTCTCTTTTCTATTCCAATTAAATTGATTTGTTATCCTATAGTCTGAGATGTTCGAAATCTATAGGTTATAAGTTGTGATATGTCAAGTGTTTAGAATTAGCCTATGTCGGGGAGCCTGGGTGGCTCAGTCGGTTAAGCGGCCGATTTCAGCTCAGGTCATGATCTCGCGGTCCGTGAGTTCAAGCCCCGTGCCGGGCTCTGTGCTGACAGCTCAGAGTCTGGAGCCTGTTTCAGATTCTGTGTCTCCCTCTCTCTGACCCTCCCCCATTCACGCTCTGTCTCTCTCTGTCTCAAAAATAAATAAACGTTAAAAAAAAAAGTTTTTAGAATTAGCATATGTCATCACCAAATTACAAATCCACCATAATTATTTCCAATCATTCCAGTAGGAATGAAAATGGAGTGGTCAACAAGATCCCTGTTCTGTTCTATTTGGACTGATTTGTCAGACTATAGCTAAGAGTGTTTAAACTTCTGGAAATTGTAAGTTATGTATATAATCAGGAATTCTGTAACATTTTCAGACTTTCCCAGCAGGTGGTTGTTATATTCCAGGTGTACCATGAAACCCAAGGTTTCCAGATCTATTCAGTAATAAGCCATGTTATTACAATTGTCTATTCTGTGTACAATTCTCACTTTTAGAAATGGAAGCATTTCTAAATGCACTGATATTTAACTTTTTCTTTGAAACTATGGAACATCTCCTAGAAAAATGCATACCTACCCAATATTCTGAACATAATTTTAAGGTATATGAAACTACAGCAGGTAAAAAGAACAAAACTACAATGTTCTAATTACAGAATGATTGCCCTTCACTTATAAACAGGAGGAAAGATAAGTATGTCCTCTACTGAAGGGAACAGCCCCATTTCTCAATATGAAACAATTCTACTTTAAATGTAAAAGAAAGTTTTTGCAGCCTTGAGGGAATTTTTAAAATATCTTTTAAAAATAAACTTAGGGGCACCTGGCTGGCCCAGCAGGTTAAGCATCCAACTCTTGATTTCAGCTTAGGTCGTGATCTTGCAGTTTGTGAGTTCGAGCCCTGCACTGGGCTCCACGCTGAGAGTGTGGAGCCTGCTTGGGATTCTCTCTCCTCTCTCTGCCTCTCTCTGCCTCTCTCTCTCTCTCTCTCTCTCTCTCTCTCATTCTCTCTCCCTCTCTCAGTATAATTAAATAAATTTAAAAAATAAAAATATACTTAAAAACATAAATTTTACCAAATTGATAAATGTTCAATAAAAAAAAATAGAAAATGAGGATAAACCATCCCCAAATAAGATTATTTATAGCCTCAAAACCAAAGAGAACTGCTATTAATATTTGATGTCTCTTTACTTTTTCTATGAACATAACACATTTTTACTAAAATAATTAGAATTACTAAAATTATTGAGCATTTAATATATTCTAATCATGTTAGATGCATTGGCTTAATCAAACTCCGAACAACCATATTTGGTAGCTTCTGTTAATCTATTTTACACATGGTGGAATTGAGGCACAGAGAGGTATAGTAACTTATTTGGCTAGGAAATGCCACAATTGTGATTTGAACCTGGGAGCCTGACCCTAAAGACCATGCTCTCTCATGGTATTAATACTGTTTGAAAATCTTTTTATTCACTTAAAAATTTATTTTGGACATCTTCCCATGTCATTAAAAATTATATAACTACATAATTTTAAAACAATTGTGTAGTGTTTATTCACAAACATGTATCAACTGAGGGCTGATGGGGGGGTGGGAGGGAGGGGAAGGTGGGTGATGGGTATTGAAGAGGGCATCTTTTGGGATGAGCACTGGGTGTTGTATGGAAACCAATTTGACAATAAATTTCATATATTTAAAAAATTAAATTAAATTAAATTAAATTAAACATGTATCATTATTTGTTGAATGCCCATTATTTGTTGAATTCATGATATACATTCTGGAAGTTAAGTCTTTTCTTATCTACTTAGTGATTAGGTTAGAATAGAGTTAAATTGCTAATAGACCTTATATTTACAACTTGTTATTTCTTAGTGACCCACATTTCTTCTCAAATTAAAAGAATCTTGAACTTGATTTTTAGAAGTATGGGCCAGTGTTGTATTGAGGAATATTTCCATCCCATGGCTTCTTACCTCCTCTTATGCTCATTTGGTTTCTGGAGACCTGCACAATGCTGGTGAGAGAGACAGACATCATGGTGTTTGGGAGTGTGTTTGGTTTATGATCTCGTTTCCCTATCCCAAAGCTAGAGAAACTCTTGTTTTCCTATTTTTATATCAAGTAGCAGGAATAATGTACAGAGACGTTCTCTTAACACACTGGATTTCAAATTTTCATTAAAAATATAGTACTAAACTTTTTGTCCAAATGTAATCTAATAGGGGACCCCATTGTAATAAGTAATATTTATTTTGCTAGTACAAATGTATAAACTTAAAGTTTTAACACTTATTTATTATAAAATCAATCGGTAAGAACCACAAAGCTTTTTTGGTGAAGAAAAAAGTTTGGAATTGAAAAATACCTGTTAGCTGCAAACTTATATCTGTACCCAGTTTATTTCAGTCTTTATTTTGGCTGCACAGTATTGAGAAAACTCTTGGTTCACACAGATAAGTACTTGCAAAAGTTTGTTATGGCTTACCATGAATTTCTAAATATTCTTTACTTAGATTCAGACATATGAAAAAAAGTTTTAAGGATTTTGTTTTCAGAGTTGTGTCCTTAAACATAAATACCAACTACTTGCATTATTTATCTCAGAAATAATAGTAGAAAGTCCCAAGCACTTATGATAACCACTATTATTTCTAAAAAAAAAAAATACTATCAAAATGTATATCAGCTTGATTGTGGTGATTACTTCACAATGTGTTTGTATATCAAAACTTCAGGTTATTATACCTTAAATATATACACGTTTCATCTGTCACTTATACTTTAGTAAAGCTGAAAACATATGATCAAAATGTATCATGCTAATTTATTCAGTTACATCAAACCCAACTAGGCTTCCAGCAACATAAGTATTCACGGAGCAGTTGTGTCTAATTGTTGCCTCTCATTGGAGTCCAGCACATCTATGTCACACACGTGTGTTATAGAAGTGCATAGCACGTGTGTGTGTGTGGCTTGTACTCCGTTACACTACTTTACATGCACTGACACGGACAGGCCTGAGTGGTGAAGAGAACTAGAACTCTATCTTCCTCATCAGGGACGCATTTTCGTTTAGAGTTTACATGAGGACACTGAGGTTTGTTGAGTTTAAGTGACTTGAGTTCGACCATGTAGGTGTGGATCTCTGTCATTATACTGTGAATCCTGGGCTCATTACACCTCTTTACAGCTTCTCCATGTGGATCCTGCAGCTTCTCGAGTGGGCATTTGTGGTGGCTGACTCAAGGCCTGGGTGGCCCTCTCTCTGAGCACCCCTAAAACCACTAGCTTTATTGTGAGCAGCAGCCCCTGACTATGGTGGTCCGTGAGCCTTGCCCGGGTCCACAGGTGTCGCTAACAGCCGAGTTGTACAAAATGTTAAGTACAGAGGGGAAAAGAAAGGTGGTGGGAACGAGAAATGAGAAGCTGGTCCCGTTGCTCTTTGCTGCATCTACTGTGAGAATGAAGACCATTCTCAGCAATCAGGCTGTCGACGTCCCAGAAAACGTCGACATCACTCTGAAAGGATGCACTGTTATTGGGAGGCGCCCCAGAGGAACCTGCAAAGGGACTTGGATCACATGAATGTGGAACTCAGTCTTCTTGGAAAGAAAAAGAAGAGGTTGACAAATGGTACAGAAAGAGAAAAGAACTGGCTTGTGTTTGCACTACCTGTGGTCATGTATAGAGCACGGTCAAGGGTGTCACACCAGGCTTCCATAACAAGATGAGGTCTGTGTATGCTTACTTCCCCATCATCATTGTTATTCAGAAGAATGGTTCTCTTGCAGAAATCCAAAATTTCTTGGGGGAAAAGTACATCCGCAGGGTTCAGATGAGGCCAGGTGTTGCTTGTTCTGTACCTCAAGCCCAGAAGGAGGAGGTAATTCATGAAGGAAATGGCCTTGAACTTGTATCCAACTCAGCTGCTTTGACTCAGCAAGCCACAACAGTTAAAAACAAGGATTTCAGAAAAATTTTGTATGGTGTCTATGTTTCATCAGCACACTGATGAATAAGTTGTCCATCCAGCTACAGAAACGGCAAGGTGCCAAATAATTTTTAAGACTGATTTGTGGTATTTTAAGGATGAAATAAAAGCTATATTGATTTGGGACTTTTTCTTAGGAAAAAAGAGAAAGAAAGAGAGAGAGAGAGAGAGAGAGAGAGAGAGAGAGAAAGAAAGAGAAGCTGGTCTCTTTGTTGAGATCAGTGAGCTGGGATCATCTGAGGTGCGTGAGGATGACACCTCCAGGACTAGCCAGACTCATGATGCTGGCTCCCAGCAGGTGGATACACGCCTGCCAGAGACCTGTTTTTTTGTGGTAATTCAGCATGAGAATTAGGTGTAATTATGACTTTCAAAGATCCGTCTTGTATCCTGTGTGATTTGGCTTCAGGCAAGCGATCACAGAAGGAAAGCTCTTGTGTTTATCACATACCACAATCACATGGCTGTCTCATAGCTGAAAATATACCAATGAAAAGCCACACACTTTGCCCTAAGCTCGTTTTCCTCATCCCCAGATGCTGCACCCTCTTCAGGTGCACCATCCAACCTATACTTTCCTTACAGCCTTCGTAGACCCTCTTACTCCTTCTCAGCGCGGTGACCTTGGGCAGATACTTGTGGCTTGACAAGAAAGCAATGCGGCAAATAATAATTATCAAAGACACCAGTTATTAAGCCTGTTAGAACTGATGACATCAGTAATTAAGCCTATTAGAATGCCACAAACCGCACAGGAAGATCAGTTGATACTTTTTAGTCACATGTTCTATTCGTATAAGAACTATATTTAGCAGAGTATTTTCATTTTAAAAAATTAAGCATATGCATTTTTATCTGCAGTTTTTAATGATGAGAATGGTGAAGGCACATTAGAAGTTTAAGCACATACTGCAATTTTCTTCCCCTATTAACTCCATAAATAGCAGCCATTTGATGTGCAGACTTTTAAGTTTTTAATGGCAGTAATTATAAGGCCTTATCTCTTTTGAACTTTTTCTTTGTTGCAATTGATTTATTCTCCTGCCTTGTTAGATTCATAATTTTATCTAAAAAAAAAAAAAAAAAAGTTTCCTGACTTTATTCTCTTTGTCACGAAGAAGACAGACATGCTATTGAGTGGCAACAAGCTGGGATGAGTCATTACATTCTGATCACCTTCCTGCCAGGGCATGTAATCCTTGGAAACTTTTGAATAGCTTGGCGCTCTGTCGTTTCTCTGTAAATCCCAGGGAGTGAAATAGAGGCAAGGAGCCCCATTATCACTTTGACTCGAGCTTGCATTTGACTGCAAAGGCCCAGGAGTGCCCTGAGAGCCGTGGGTCAGAGGACCTCTCCTTACCTGGAATGAGAATGACTTTCCTCTCTTTAGTCTCAGCTGATGCAAGTAATTGCATTGTCTGCCTAACTTTTCAGAGACTGACCCTTTACCCCTCTTGATTCCCACTTCTTTCTTGTATCCACCTTATCTTTGCCTCCTAACTTCTTTCTGCTTTGCCTCACTGACAGCAGAAGGATTTGACAAGTGACTGCGCATGTGCTATCTAATTTGGTCTGGCCAGAGCTATTTTAATGTCCCCGTGAAGTGTGAAACTGTCTCCACTGAAGTCTCATCTCCTCTGGTCTCAGAACTCTCCAGCCCCCACTGTTACCTACACCCCTTTGTCTCTTCTTCTTCCTGCCACTGTTGAACCAGGCAGTTTCTCAAAGAGGATAATTGTCTCTTTTGTTCTCTGAATAATCCTTCTTGACCTTCTTCATAATGAACTGACACAAGCTTTATGGAAGGGATAATACTGCCGGTATCTGGTTCAGAAGGCCTATAACTCATAGTTTCAAATTCTGTGCTCTTCAACACATTTGATGCTTACACCCAGCAGCTCTGCATATGGATATTGGGGAACATCATCAAAAAGAAGTGACTCTGGGCTGGGTCCAAGGAGCTGAGAGGCTCTTCACTCCCTCTCCTGTCCTTAGAATGTGCTTCCCACTTGCCTTTCCCTCTCCCAAAGGCTGCTCCAAGGACATAGCCTTCAGCTGGCAATCTGGTATTAAAAACACCTACAGGGCATATGTAACTGAGCCCAGTTAGGGCCTCTTTATAAACTTTTAAGCGTGGGCACAGGGATCCATTTGTCTTGCTTCCGGCCCAAGACAAGCCTCATATGTAAGTTCTCTTTGCTATTATTAAAACTGTCAAGTACCAGCCTAGAGTGGCTTTCCTCTTTCTTCAGTCTCTCCCTGCCCTCCACGTATGTGGGACGGTTGCAGATTATACCAGGAAAGCTCCAGAGAGGATTGTGAACCAGTAGAAGCATTCATTCATTCAAAATGTACCCTATGTGTCTGGCAGTTTACTGGACATTAGGGATAAAGCCAAACACAAGGTACCTATGATTCCTGCTCTCAAAGAGCAGACATTACATAGTAGTTACAGTATAGTTGATCATAATTGTGATAAGTGCTGCAGAGGGAAAGTTCAGAATGCCATGAAAGTATATCACAAGGAGACTGGCCAATAACACTCAGTGTTTCTTGAGCACTGACACCTACCCAAGTCTCACAACAATCCCGTGAGACAAGGGCTGTTACTGTTTTCATTTTACAGAGGAGGAAACTAAGGCTTAAAGAATAACCAGCCCAAAGTGAACCAGTTGATGAGGGATATAGCCAGAGTTTGGACCCAAGTTTGTATGTCCCTATAGACTATGTCACGAATCTGTGTGCACCCCTACTCCCGCGGAAGGTACTCAGGACAAGAGTCAGGAGACCTCCTAGCACATCTACTGTCAAGGCTTACATCTGTACCATGAAACAGTTATGTTAACTCAAGTGTTTTCAGTGTTTAGAGGGTCATGGGTTTGGGGCATGGGCACATAAAAGGTGGTAAAATTTTAAGATGTTCCTCTCATAGAGGGTGGATCTAGACAGGCTCTATGACTGCTTTGACTAACAGAAAATGACAGAAGCTTCACTCTGCTCATTTCTATTCATTCCATAAGACACTGGAAGCTTCTACTTCCTGACTGTTGGAATGATCATTCTGAGGGAAGTCAAACACCAGGTAAGAAGTCTGAGCACCCTGCGATTGCCATACTATGGAAAGGCTATGTTGAGAAAGAGAGACACCCAGCCTACCTTAGCTGTTACATCCATTGCAGCCCAGACACAGAAAAGAACGAAGAAACCATTTTGGTCATTCCAGCCCTGCCTGATTCAACAAGGAGAAAAGTTGAGGAAACAAGTTGACAGCCAGAACCAAGGCCCTAGGCATGAACAGCAGGCATAGCTATTTGAGTCACTCCAGCTGAAGTGCCAAACATCCTGGGATACACACAGGTTGTTCCCCCTGTGCCCTACCTGAATCCCTGACTCAGCACCGTGGGCCTAATAAAATGCTTGGTGTTTTATTCCACTAGATTCAGCGCTGGTTTGTTATACAGCAGAGAATCTCCTTTGAGAATCTAATATAAGCAAAATTGCCATATGATAGTACTATTTAGAAACATGGAAGCAAACACCTAAAAAAAAAAAAAGAAAAACAATGTGGACATACCTCAAAAATTGAAAATAAAACTATCATATAATCCACAATTCCACTTTTGGGTATTTTTCCAAATGAAATGAAAACACTAATTTGAAAAGATACATTCGCTCCAATATTCATTGCAGCATTATTTACAAAAGCTAGGACATGGAAACAACTTAAGTGTCTATCAATAGATAGATGGATAAAGAAAATGTGAAAAAGGTGATAGATAGATAGATAGATAGATAGATGATGGAATATTATTCAGCCATCAAAAAGAAGGAAATCCAGCTATTTGTGACAACATGGATCGTGCTTGAGGGCATTATGCTAAGTGAAATAAGTCAGAGAATGACAAATATTGTATGATCTTACTTATATGTGGAATATAAAAAACAAATAAGTTGGGGTACCTGAGTGGTTCAGTCAGTTGAGCATCTGACTCTTGATTTTGACTCAGGTCATGTTTCCAGGGTTGTGGGATCAAACCTTATGTGGGGCTCTGTGCTGAGCATGGAGCCTGCTTAAGATTCTCTCTCTCTCACTCTCTCGCTCTCTCTCTCTCTGTCTCTCTCCAGCTCATTCTCTCTTTAAAATAAAAAATAAAAAACAAGTGAATAAAATCCAAACTCATGGATACAGAGAACAGACTGATGACTGTCACAGGAGTGGGGAGAGAGGTGGGTGAAATGCATGAAGGGGGTCAGAACATACAAACTTGCAGTTATAAAATAAGTCATAGGATGGGGTACCTGGGTGGCTCAGTCAGTTAACATCTGACTTCAGCTCATGTCATAATCTCACAGTTCACTGGATCGAGCCCCACATCAGGCTTTGCAGTGCAGAGCCTGCTTGGGATTCTCTCTCTCTCCTTCTCTCTCTGCCCCTCCCCCACCCACACTTTCTCTCTCTCTCTCTCTCTCAGAATAAACAAACTTTAAAATAAATACATGAAATAAAATAAGTCACAATAAAATAAAATAAGTCACAGGATGCAATGTGTAGTAGGGTGACTGTATTGTGAATTTCAGAATTGCTAAGAGAGTAGCTCTTAAAAGTTCTTATCACACACAAAAAACTGGCGACAGATATTAATTAGACTGTGGTTGTCATTTCACAATATATGCAAATAACAAATCATTATGTTGTACACCTAAAACTAATATAATGTTATATGTCAATTATATTTCAATAAAATTTTTTTTTTATTTTAAAAAAGGAGCTAAAAGGAGAATCATTGCTTCCAGGGGCAGGGCTAGTGAGTGCGGCAGAGTATTGCTATCCCTTGCAAGCTTTGTCTCCACATTTGACTTTGTCTTCCTTCAATTCCATGTGTAATCATGGCTAATGGAGCCCTCCATCAGCACAGCCCACACCAGCCGAGGAACGCCCCCACCCCAGCCTCCTCACTGCCAGTGCACCCTCTTTGAGAATCAGAAACAGTGGTTCCCCCACAAAAAGATTTGCAACATCTGCTACTCTCTCTTGACATCAGACCCTGCTCATAAATTCCCCATGTCCCCATAAGCCATGTGGTCTCGGTTGAGGGACTGGGCTGGGTTTCTCTACTATGTGGGTTTTCAGCGTTCAGTATCCCTGGTGCTGTGTGGGATGATTGGAAAAGGAAGTACTGAGACAGTTCTTTGTGACCTCCCCATCTCTCCATCTTTTCCCTCCCTCTCTTCTTCCTTCTTTCCATCTTTTCCTCCATTTCTGTCTTGTTACAGCAGTTTAAAAAGTAGCTAGAGGAGGGGCACCTGGGTGGCTCAGTCAGTTAAGCATGCAACTCTTGATATTGGCTCAGGTCGGTTGTGAGATCAAGTCCCACATGGGGCTGGCTCCTCACTAGGCATGGGACCTGCTTGGGATTCTCTCTCTCCCTTTCCCTCTTCCTCTGCTCCTCCCTTGCCTGCACCCTCTCTCTCAAAATAAATAAGTAAACTTTTTAAAAAGTAGCTAGAGGAGGAAGAAGAAGCCCTGCTGTCTGCTGTCATTGGGAAACAGGAGGTACGGGTCTGTGAAGCTTCAATTAAGAAGAGCAAACATTTTGCTGTCTTTGTGGTGGAAAAGTCCCAGGCATCAGAGTGTGGGTACCCACAGGTTTTTGGGGGGAGGACAGCGCTCTACCTTCCCCTTGCTCCTGCTCCCTGTTCTTTGTGTGTGACAGGAATTTATTACAGCACAAATAGGAAAGAAAGCCCAGGGGATTCTATCTCTCAGAAATGGTTTTAAAGAGGCAGGAATATGCTTCAAGAGCATGGAATTTTCCAAAGCCTTTAAAATTTTGTTGTCTTCTTTGACCAACACAGCTATAAAGATTGACATAGATTTACAGGCACAGGTGCTCACTAAAGTAGACTGCCAATAATGGGCAAGGAAGACTTTTAATAAATAAGGAAATTTTATCTGCAGCATTAGCACTTTACCAGTTCAACTTATGTCTTTTGTTCAGTCTCCGAAAACTCGCTTTTCAAGATCTCTGTTCCTATTCCTTCCTTCCTTTACTTTCCTCCATTTGTTCAAGGACTCATTCATTGTTTCTTGTGCATCTCCCATGTGGCTTCATGTTTCAGGCACCAGGGATGTTCTGGTGAATAAGCAAGACAAGGTCCTTACCTTTGTGTACCTTCCCTTCCAGCAGAGGAAGACAGACACTAGATAGCCAACAATGAAGGAGCAATGTCAATGTCCTGGAGAGAGGGAAACAGGATGGATGTCTCAAGAGTGATGGATCAGCATGGCTGGTCACAGCAGCTCTCCCTGAGCAGGTAAGGTCTGAGCTGAGGCCTGAGTAAGGGGAGGAGCAGCCCTATGAGGACCTGTCAGAGGGTTCCAGGCTCGAGAGCAATGAGCAAGTGGGGAACAGAAGGGGTGAAGTGAGGGGGTGGGCAGGACCCGGAAAATGGAGGGCCATTTTGGCTGTGGAAGCAAGTTTGGGTTTTTACTCTCAGTGAAATGAGGAGACTTTGGAGTTTGTAGTTTGAGAGCTTGTAAGCAGTATGGTTACATGATTGGATGTGCTTTAAAGATCACTCTGACTGCCAGGTGACAAATTGGCTTTAAGCAGCTGGAGTAAAGCAGGGGACCCGATAGGAGGCTGTTAAACTGTCAAGTGAGAGGTGGAAGAATCTTGAGCTAAGGTGGCAATGATAGCAATGAAGGGTTGTGGACAGTTAGGGCTGAATTGTGGATACAGAGTCAATAGATCCTGCTAATGATGGGATTGTGGGGAGAGGGAGAATCCATTCCTAAGTTTCTGGCTTGAACAAGTGGGTGGATGAGGAAGCTCTTTGTTGAGGTGGATGATTAGAAGAGGGGTTTGCTGGAGGTAGTGGTTTAGGGGGGATTTAGTCACAGAAGGCATGAGATCCCTGAGGCAGAGAGAAAAAGGATTGGTTGTTTGTTTAGAAGGGCAATGGAGGAGATTAATGAGGACTTAGGAGAGTGTGGGTGACTTTCAATGTGGTAATTTCTGCAGAATGGTGGAGGGAAAGTCATACTTCAAGGAGATGGTGAACACCGTGAGGGCAGGGACCACGTTGGTGTTTGCTCACAGTTGTATCCCCATTTTCTGGTACAAGGTCTGGCAAATGGTTGCTGCTTAAATATTTGTGAAATTAATGAATGAATGAGCAGTTGGTAAGGCAGTGTTGGAAGTGAGTGTAGACCACTTTCAGTACATTTGGCAATGAAGACATAGGGAGAAAGAGGATATCCTGGAGCAATGGCAGGTTTTATATTTATTTTAAATACCGTGGACAAGGGACTCCTGAGAGTGGTTATAGTCATAGAGCAGAAAATCTCTAGAGGGTACTGATAAAAGGCGCTGGACTGAGAAAGATAACCAACAGAAGGAGGTCTTAGAGGAGGAAAGGACAGAAAGTAGGGAGGACAAGGGAGAGGATGAGGAGGAGCTTGTTGCAGGGTCTCTCATAGTCCACAGCTCAACAATATTCGCTGAATACTGGTTATATGTCAGGCATCATTCCAGGTGTTAAATAATAAGAGGGTAATCTATGCAGTGTTTTCTTCTTTGGCGCAAATGATGAAACAAAAGGTCTAAGAAAATAAAACATTAATACAACACTTAAGAGTTTGCTGTCCATTCCAACAGTGCCGGTCAGAATATTTATATGCCTCCTTACACCCCCTGAATTTTAAATACCTTGTGATTTCCCTTTAGTGCCAACTAGGAAACGTTCTCTAAACCCAACTCTGTCTATGTAACTTGATTTACGTGCAAGGTAATGAGTCTATTTTAAGAAACAAGTCATGACCATAAACCAGCTGACTTCCATGAGAGCAGAATTTTGTTTTGTTTATTGTTATATTGTCACAAAACGGGCTCATTTTCTACCTTTTGTGGATGCAATATTGGTTAGATTTTCACACAGTGAACCTTAAAATCTTTCTCGTGAGCACCTTGCACAAAGGCACGTAAATCAAGTTACATAGACAGAGTTGGGTTTAGAGAACATTTCCTAGTTGGCACTAAAGGGAAATCACAAGGTATTTAAAATTCAGGGGGTGTAAGGAGGCATATAAATATTCTGACCGGCACTGTTGGAATGGACAGCCAAACTCTTAAGTGTTGTATTAATATTTTATTTTCTTAGACCTTTTGTTTCATCATTTGCGCCAAAGAAGAAAACACTGCATAAATTATCCTCATATTATTTAATCTTCTAAGGTAGAACATTAAAGTTTTATACATATGGTGGTAGATGGGCCAAATATGTTTCAGATCATCATTAAAAGCCTCATACCAGTTTTGAGAGAAACTCAGTGAGCTAGTGAAGTGAGATTCACAGGTGACAGAAAACAAATCTGTGATTAAATTTTGTGTTGTTAATAACAATGTTCTCTTCGGAATGAAATTGTGGTTCACCCTCTTCCCCCATTTCACTTTTCCTTATTGACTGAATTCAGATGAGTAGCTCTTGAGTTCATTCACCTGCTACCTGTCAAACATGAAATAACTGAATGAACAAGGTGTGAAAATGAGTCTACACGGAAAATATAGCCACCAGTTAAAGTGATATTTGTAGAATTATGTTTGCTTAACAGATTAATCTCTTCACTTTGAAATCTGTTGGTAAAAGTGTAAGTCTAATTAATAAGTGAGTGTGCTTAAATCAGAGGACAAACAATGTGATGTAATGGGATCTAACTTCAGATTTTTAAAAAGAGTTCTTTTTTTCCAACTTCTCTGTAACACTTCTGGCTTCTTTCATTTCCTCTGTTCATTCTCACGTGAATTTTCTTTTTTTAAAAGCATGCTAGGACATATACTCATCAGAGGAAGACATATTCCAGTCTTTAGTTGTAGACCTTCTAATGGCTACCTCAATACAGTCATTAATTACTTAACTTGGCAAAGCAGGAAGGTGGTGTTGGTGGGCACTACAGGAGAAGTAACTGTCCTACCATTTGTTACTGACACAAACCAAACCAACTAGCAAAACTATTATACGATCATTTATTATTTGTGAATTTGAACTCTGTAATTAGGTGCATACATATTTATGATTATTATGTGTTCTTGATGAATTAACCATTCATCATGATGGCATGCCCCTCTTTCTCAACAGTAACATTTCTTATTCAGAAGCCTAATTAGTCTCATATTAATATAGCCACTACAGCTATTTTGGATGAGTATTTGCATAGAATATTTTCCATATGTTTACTCTTAATTTATCTATGTCTTCATATTTAAAAAGGATTTCCTTTCATATGCCAGACCCGTCTAATTTGGTCTTGCTTTTTTTCCACCCAATTTGACAATCAGTCTTTTTGTTGAAATGTTCAGACCATTAATGTAATTATAAATATTGCTGCATTTAAATCTACCATTTTTCAGGGCACCTGGGTGGCTCAGTTGGTTAAGTATTAGATTTTGGCCCAGGTCATGATCTTACAGTTTGTGAGTTTGAGCCCCACATCGGGCTCTGTGCTGACAGCTCAGAGCCTGGAGCCTGCTTCAGATTCTGGGGCTCCCTCTTTCTCTGCCTCTCCCCTGCTCGCTCGCTCTCTCTCTCTCAAAAAAGAATAAATGTTTAAAAAACTTTAACCTACCATCTTGGTAGCTGTTTTCCACTTGTCCCATTTGGTTTTTTTTCCTTTGTCCACCTCCCCCCCCTTTTCTGGCCTCCTTTGGATTTATCAAATTATTTTTTATGATTCTTTTTTATCTTCCCTATTGGCTTATTACTTATGCTTTTTTTGGTTCTGTAGGCTTTACATTACACATTTTTAGCTTACCACAGTTTGTTATCAAATACTACTACAGTACTTTCTGTATAAGAACCTTACTGTAGTATTCCTCCATTTTCTTCCCTTGAACTTTGTGCTACTATTCTCATTCATTTTACTTCAATATATCTTATAAAATGTACAATACTGGGGCTCAGTCAGTTAAGCATTGGACTCTTGATTTCAGCTCAGGTCATGATCTCATGGTTCGTGAGTTTGAGCCCCACATCAGGCTCTGTGCCAACAGCCGGGAACTTGCTTGGGATTCTCTCATTCTCTCTCTGCCTCTCTCTCTCTCTCTCTCTCTCTCTCTCTCTCAAAAATAAATAAATAAACTTTTTTTTAAATGTACAATGCCTTTTAGGGATTTCTACTTCAGACCATCATCTTTTAAAAAGGTTAAAATTAAGAAAAATGTTTTTCATATTGACCCACATCGTTTCCTGTTCCCATGCTCTTTATTTCTTTGTGTAGACACAAATTTCTATCTTGTATCCGATTCTTTATGCCTGAAGAACTTCCTTCACATTTCTTCTTGTGTGGGTTTGCTGGCAATTAATGCTTTCAGCTTTTGTTTGTCTGGAAAAAAAATGTATTTCATTTTTGAAAGGTATTTTTACCAGGTATAGAATTCTGACTTGACTTATTTTTTTCTTTCAGTTCTTGAAAGATAAGACTTCGTTGTCTTCTGCTTGACTAATTTATGACAAGAAGTCTGTTTTACTTTCTATTTTTGTGACTCTGTAGGAAATGTTTCTTTACTGCCTTTATTTTGGGTTTCAGCCATTTAACTATGATGTGCCTCAGTGGGCTTTTCTTGGTATTTACACTACTCTGCTCTCTGAACTTCTTAAATCTGTGTGGTTTGTTGTCTTTTGTTGATCCTGAAAATCACTTCTTCAAATAATTCTTCTGTCCTGTTTTCTATTTCTTGTCCTTCTGGACTCCAAATACACCCATGTTAGATAGTTCATTGTTGTCCTATGTCTCTCAGATATGCTCTTTTTACTTTACTCCTTTCTTCCCTTTGTGACTGACTTTGAATCATTTCTATGGACCTATATTCAAGGTCACTGATTCTTTCCTTTACTGTGTCTAGTCTGCTGATAAACCTATGGAAGGAATTCTTCCTCTCTAGTATATATATGTATGTATGTATATAGGTATATATATTTAGTTTCCAGAATTTCTACTTGATTCTTTTTATTTTTTCCATCACTCTGTTTGATAATTCCAACATCTGGGTCATTTGGGGTCTGATTCTGATTCTGTTAACTGCCTTGTCCTGCAATAATGGGTCTTTTTTCTTTTCTTTTTGGTGTGTCATACTTTCATTGAATTAACAGATACTGTGCATGAAAGACTAGTATAGAGAGAGTTGCACAAACCTGACAATGGACACACTAGCTTTCCTGTTAGGCTTTAGTGGTTGTTAGTAGCTGAGCCAGATGTTGTTGCTATTATCCTTGTGTCCTTGTTACTATAGTTACCTTCAGCTCACCAGTCTTCAAATTTGGCCAATGGTAGGCTGTTCCTACTTTGTGCTTAAAGCAAAGACTGGATTGCCTGCGGGTTTTTGGTTTTTGTTTTGTGTTTTCACAGTTTTCCAGTTCTGCTCTCAGCTATTAACAGGAAGGTCTGCTTGCATGCCTTCAGGGAGAATGGTTTGCTTCCTCTCCAAGGAGTGGATTGCTATTGCTTGTTTGTTACTTGGTGGAGGCTTGCAGTGAAGGTAGGTAAGATTAGAAGGCCTGGTTCACCTGGATTTTGGAAGTGGGGCTTTCTTAAGTGTTCCAGAATTCCCCCCTGTAACATTCCATGCCCCCCTTCCCCAATCCCCTTTGTGTTCAAGGGGAGGCATTTGGGGAGAGCTCTTGAGTGGGAACAGGTTACTGACCCCCTCCTAGTGGTAGCTGACTTCTGCTGTGTACCAGGCCTCAAGCAGCTGTCTCACCAGTCCCTCAGCTGGGGAGAGCTTGCTACTAGCCCTCTTCCTGCTGCAGTGGAAATTAAACTCAATGTGAAGCCTCCATTAAGAAGAGCAAACATTTGTGGCTTTCCTGGTGGAAGAGCCCCGGGCATCAGACCGTAGGCCCCCCTTGACTTTCTAGGGGAAGGAGAATGGTCTACCTTCTTCCTGCTGTTTCTTGCTGCTCCTTGTGTGTGACAGGAATTTATTGCAGCACAAATATTGGAGGTAGCCCAGGGGACCTCCCTCTCAGAATTGTTTGGAAGAAGCAAGGAAATGCTTCAGAACTTTCTTAAGCCTTTATGGCCATTCCCCCCCCTTAATCTGACCCAACTGAGTATTAACATGGATTTATCAACACAGGCACTTTCTAAATGAGGCTGATGAGGTTTGGAGTTCTGGTGGGGGTTGGGAGCTGACAGCCAGGAAATAATTCTTGGAGACATCTTTGGTGCAAAAAAGGTGATTTTATTAAAGCACGGAGACAGGACCTGTGGGCAGGAAGAGCTGCCCTGGGTTTGTGAAGAGTGACTGATTATATACCCTCAGGTTGGGAGGGGTCAGGGGCAGCGTAAGTCTCTAAGAAATTTTGGAAGCAAGGTTTCCAGGACCTTGAGGGGCTAGCTGTTATTAGGAAAATGTCATTTATTATCATTTAGGAAAACCTCAGTCATGAGACCCTTCAGATGTATATCAGGGGCCATATGCTTGGAGTATAATTGCCAACATATACTTGGGGGTTAAAGATAAAGGGGGTTTGCAAAGGAATTTTTATGTGTTTAAGGAGATTCACAGGATCCTGGGAGGTCAAAATAATATTAAGCCAAGATTCCCTTTTGCCTCTAGCAAAGTGTCCTCATCTGAGGCAGCTGAGCTCCTAGAGGAAGGTTACTCTGCCTGTTTCAAAGACTTGTCAATGGACTGTAGGCAGCAAGGGAACTTAATTTTTCATTTGCCTTTGTTTCCATATCGCCATGGCAAGCACTTAAACCCCCTTACATCTTGATGAGGATGATATTAGGGCTTCAGGAAACAAGAGTCTAGAGGTTTCTGGAGATTCGGCTATGGATAAGATTGCCTTTTTCTTGCAGTTTACTAAGTTATCTGTAAACTGAAGGAGACTCCTGTCTTCATGACTGTGATCTCTATCAGTCAACCATTTGTTTTCTTTCCTTTCCTTTGTTCTTGGGCAGCCAGGAGTGTCTGGGGAATATCACACACATCCCACCCGGGGTGGGGGAGTGGGTGCCGTTAGCCTGTTCTTTGCCCTCAGCTTGCCTTATGCTCCCTCATCAAGACTGACTCTAAAGTAACTCAAATCATTGGACAAATAAAACCTTTAACAAATATGGAAATCCTGTTTATAACATCAGTATTTCAACACTTCAAGTTACTTCTGTACAGAAACTCTCTCTTTCCAATGATCTTGTTTCCAATTATTCTCATCTTTGCCTGTTTTTGGCTCTTGCCTTATTCATTCATTTGTTCATCAGTAAACATTAACTGTGCATCTCCCATGTGGCTGTCATGTTTCAGGCACCAGAGATGTCCTGGTGAATAAACAAGACAAGGTCCTTACCTTTGTCTACCTTCCCTTCCAGCAGAGGAAGACAGACACTAAATAGCCAACAATGAAGGAGCAATGTCAGCACCCTGGAGAGAGGGAAACAGGATGGATGGAGAATGATGGTTCAGCATGGCTGGTCACGGCAGGCCTCCCTGAGCAGGTGAGGTCTGAGCTGAGGCCTGAGTAAGGGGAGGAGCAGCCCTGTAAGGACTTGTCAGAGGGTCCCAGGCTCGAGAGCAATGAGCAAGTGGGGAGCAAAAGGGGTGAAGTCAGAGAGAGACAGGGCCCAGAAAATGAATGGCCATTTTAGCTGTGAAAGCATTGAATTACTCTGAGTGAAATGGGGAGACTTTGGAGGTTTTCTGTTGTTTTGTTTTGTGTTGTTCTTCAGATTTGCTCTCCCAAAATTCAGTCTGTCTACTTTGAGAAGTGGTTAGCCCAGTTAAGAGGCAGTTACACCATCTAGTGATAGGGGAAAGAATCTTGAACGGAGGTGGAAATGAAGGCAATGAAGGGTTATGGACAGTTAGAGATATATTTTGGGTTTTGTTTTACATATATATAAATATATATATATATATAAATATATATATATATTTAAGTATAGTTGACACATAATATTACATTAGGTTCAGGTGTACAACCTACTGCTTCCACAAGTATGGTGTGCGTAGGGGTATATTTTGGATATAGGGTCAATAGGACCTGCTAACAATGGGATGAGGTGGAGATGGAGAGCAACCCTCTAGCTTGAGCAACAGGGTGGATGGAGAAGCTATTTACTGAAATAGAAAGACTAAATGAGGGATTTATGGGGGTAGATTAGGGGAGGCTACAGTCACAGAAGGCATGAGATCCCTGAGACAGAAATAGGGATTGATTATTTAGAAGGGTAATGGAGGAGATAAATGAGAAATTAGAAGAGCATTCATGACTGTCAGTGTTGTAATTTTGGGAGAATGGTGGGATGGATGTCAGACTTCAGGGAGATGATGAACACTGCAGGAACAGGGACGATTTCAGTGTTTGCTCATAGTTGGATCCCCAGTGCCTGGCAAATGGTGGGTGCTCCTCGTTTACTTTTGAAATGAATAAATGACAGAGTGGGTGGTAAGGAAATATTGGAACTGAGTGTTGAAGACTTTCAGTAAATTTAGCAATGAAGGAATGTGGAGAAGTAACATGCTAACTAGCAGAGATAGCAAATTTTAATTTTTTAATAATAAATTTAACGGATAAGGGAGGCCTGAATGTTTTCAGTCACAGAAAAGATAACTCTAGAGAAGAGAGACGAGGAAGCTGGTCCGTGAAAGGATAATTAATGGTGTAAGGTTCTTCCACTGGAGAAAAGAAGGTAACATCTGTTATTCGTCCATTATGTACCAGGAAAAGTGGGCCAGCACCTCACATCTGTTATCTCACTCAACCATCACAATGGTCATTTAGGGTAGAATTGCCAAATAAAATACAGGACACCCAATTAAATTTTAATTTCAGATAGCAAAAAAATTGGTATGACTCACACAATGTTTGGAACATACTTATATTTTTTTAAAAATATTCAATGTTGATCTAAACTTCAAATTTGATTGGGTCTGTGATATTTTTATGTTTTAAATGGGACAATCCTTGGGGTAGGTAATGATGAGAGAGCATAAGGCAAGCTGACACCAGCAAACACCAACCCCCCCTCCCCAGACACACACACACCTTGGGATCTGTGTGATATTCCTCAGGTTCCTGGTTGCCTTAAAGCTAAGAGGAGAAAACAAATGGTTAACTGATAAAGATCACAGACACGAAGGATGTGAGTCTCCATCAGTTTACAAATGTCATAGTAAATTACAAGAAAAAGGCAATCTTACCAATAGCCTAATCTCCAAAAAACTATGGACTCAGTTTTCTGGAGCCCCAATATCACCCTCCCCTCCATAATGAACAAAGGCAAGAAGGAAATGGCAGGTAAAATTAAATTTCCTTATAGCCTGCAGCCCATTGGCAAAAACTTGAGGCAAATAGAGTGAAACATTCTTCCAGGAACTCCCTACTGTCTTAATGTTAATGCTTTGCTAGAGAAAAAACAACCTTAGCCTGACAATAGCTAGGCTTCCATTATCTTGTGAGTCCTCTTTAGCATATAAAAGTCTTTTTCGAGGCCTCCCTTTTGCCTTTATCTCCCCCAATTCCACAGTATATATAGCCAGTCACTCTTCGTAATCCCAGCACAGCTCTTTCCGCCCACGGGTCCTGTCCCCATACTTTAATAAAATCGCCTTTTTGCACAAAACACGTCTCAAGAATTCTTTCTTGGCCATCAGCTCTGAACCCCCACCACCACTCCAAAATTCCATCAGATAATATTGATAGGGAAAAATCTGTTATAAGATGGTGACAGGACTGATCGGGGAATTCCAGTCCCTGCCCGAAGACTCCGCTCCCGGGTTTTTCTTCCCACCCTGCTTGCTGTGCCTGAACAGACTATAAATTGTCCTCTCTGCTCTTGCTTGGGCTCAGACCTCTGGAGAGTGATCTCCTCTGAGCTTGCCGGTGTAAAATAAACCTCCTGCCTTCCGCAATCTCCGAGTGCCACCTGGTTCTTCTGCCTGCTGGTCCAGGCCATGTTCCGTAACATATTTGCCATTTTTCCTAAAGGAAACTGAGGATCTGATACATTGAATAATATTGCCCACATACGCAAAGTTATTAAAAGTGGTAGTCAGAACTGGAACCCAGTCTGCCGGACTCCTGAACTTATAGGCTTTACCCATGTGCTGTGCCCATGTGGAGTCGAGTCCACAGAAGGGCTCAGCCCAGTAAGTCAGCCCTTTTCTCACTTATATATGTCACTGGCCTCTAGTTAAACAGTCAAGGGTGAGGAGCTTCTTGGGACCATTTTTGTGTCTGCTAAAAGCGCCACTAAATCTTTCTTGATGGACTTCTAAGTAGGGTATTTTTGCTAACACACTGAAATGAATGACATTAATAGGTTAGTCTTTCCTTATTTTTGTTTGTTGTTGTTGTTGTTGTTGTTGTTGTTTAAATCTCTAAGCACCGGGCTAATTTAGAGAGTGCCTGACTGGACAGCATGCCACAGCCCTGCTGAAGAGGGCCAGGTGTTTACCAAGTTGAAGTGTTTGAGTGAGGAGGGCGGCTTTCCCTCTTTTGAAAAGGAAGCTATCTTTTTTTTTTTAATGCAGTTATGTACTCAGTATTAAAATTATTTGAGAACTATGCTTGTATTTTTGGAGTAGGATATGGGTTAGATAAGCTTAATAAAACTTTTTTTTAACTTTTTTTAAATGTTTATTTTTTGAGAGAGAGAAAAAGAGTGTGAACGAGGGAGGGGCAAAGAGAGAGGGAGACACAGAAACTAAAGGAGGCTCTAGGCTCCGAGCTGTCAGCACAGAGCCTGACAGGGGCCTCAGACTCACAAACTGTGAGATCATGATCTGAGCCAAAGTCGGACGCTCAGCCGACGGAGTCCCAGGTGCCCCAGCTTAATAAAACTTCTAAGAGGTAATACAGTCTAGGACCTAAGACCTTTGAGTCTGCAGCCAGACAGACTAGGGTTTGAATCTTGTTCCACAATATATTCGATATTGGGCAAGTTGCTTAGCCTTTCCCAGTCTCTTGTTTTCTGTTCTCAAAATGGGGATGCTGATAACAATACTAACAATAGCTTCCCTACAGAGTGGGTGTGAGGATTGCACGAGGTGATAGCACATGGAATAAACACTTAGCACACGGGTAGCCATCATCTCCCTCACCAGCAGCAGGGGCATGATTGCTATTCCTGAGGGTGCTTCTGTTTGAAACAGTGCTGTACCCACATCTCACAAGCTGAGGATGCGGTCATGTGGGGATTTTGTTGTGTAACTTTGAAAGCTGTTTGTGACGAATAACCTCCTGAATTTGTACCGGGGCATTGGTACAAGGCTGAGACAAAATTGCCAACAAATGTGAAACAAGTCACCAAACATAAGGGAAACAATTTTTCCTGCTAAATACGGTTTCTTTAGTTGCCTAGATCTACATGCCACTTAATGATTATCTTCAAGAAAATCATTATTAATACGTTATGGAAACATTGGACAAAAGATATACAGCCCTGTCTTCAATCAGACCACATTTAAGTGTATTTGGCCTTTTCAGTGTATTATTTCACATTTTACACTCCTTCCTCATCCTATCCAAAATGCTAGATTCATGCCCACAGCTTTTCCCTTTTACATTACAAAGCTCAGTGATTTCTACATGAAATATTATCTTCATTTGATATATATAATGAATATTATATAAATATTCACATATTTTTATATTATTTCATATATTTCATGTTATATATATATACTTCATATATTATAAATATATTCACATATATACAAGTATATAATTACATGTGAGAATTGTATTATATTGTATATAATTTATATGTTATAATTCATATATAATATATGAATATATTATATTCATTTTTCTATAATATGCATAATATAATATATGCATAATATATTAATGACACATAATAATATGTTGTATACATATAGTGTCTTGACTGATTTTCTTTTCACTCAATAGTGACCAAAATATGTACTAAGGACAATTTTGACTCAGAATTTGTGGACATTTCATCTCTTCTGTTTTCCGTAGTAGCTTACCTACAGGGTCTGTCATGTTTAGTCATTTATTCAGTAAGTATTATTGACCACCTACTACATGCCAAGCACTATTATAAGTGCTGACTGCTGCTATCAGACCACAAAACAAAACCCTGCCCTCATGAAACTTTGCGGTGATCATGATGCTTTTGTTCAAGGTTTTCTACCTTTTGTGGATGAGGCATGGCTTAGATTTTTCCCTCTAAGTGATCACTTTAAGTGGATCTTAAAAGTCTTTCTTGTAATTGCCTTTACATGTAGGCAAGTAAATCAAGAAATTAAGACAGGTTTGGGAGTAGAGAACAGTGTCATGTTGGACATTAAATTAAAACCATGGAGTATTTAAAATTCAGGGGATTTAAGGAGGCATATAAATATTAT
Organism: Acinonyx jubatus; assembly: GCF_027475565.1. NCBI lineage: Eukaryota > Metazoa > Chordata > Mammalia > Carnivora > Felidae > Acinonyx > Acinonyx jubatus. The sequence goes on from NC_069387.1 coordinate 61,931,963, forward strand.
GACCTTCACTGTTGGAATGATTAACCAATCTTTTAAGTGTCATTTTAATGTTTCATTTTCAAAGACCTTGCATTGCACTTCCATCTCACAAAGTAAGAACCACTGCAAACAATTCCTATCTTGCTTAAAGTCCTGACGTGGACTTCTGAGCTTTGTGTTGCACACAGTTGGTGCTCTGAGTAGATCAAGTCATTATAACCAACAGCAGATCAGTTTTGAGAGAAACTCGCTGAGATTTTAGACACCTTTCCTGTTGATTGATTTCAGGCCATTCTCAATCTCATTCCACTTCTGCCTTTGAAGTGTGGAGAACTGAACCATGGAGAAAGTGGAACCACCAGTTACAAGTGAAATTTATGGGCTCATATTCATCCAAGAGATACCACACCCCACCTTCAGTCATCTACTGCTAAGTAACAAGCCATCCAAAACGTAGTGGTCATAAAGCAACAACCATTGTTACAATGTTCATGGGCTAGGAATTGACAAAAGGCACAGTGGGGGAGCTGTTCTCAGCTCCATTGTCTGTTGCAGCCTCAGCTGGTGTGACTTGTATGTCTAGGTGATGAAGTTTTTTGGGGGTGACAGTGGGGTTCGTGGGGTCCAGAGCTGAAGGCCAAGAAAGAATTCTTGAAGACATCTTTGGTGCAGAAAGGTGATTTTATTGAAGCACGGGACAGGGCCCATAGGCAGAAAGAGCTGCCCCAGGACCTTAAGGAGAGACTGGATATATACTACGGGGTTGGAGGAGCTAAAGTCCAGGGGAAGTTTTCAGTGAGATTTTCATATGCTAAAGAAGACTCACAGGATACCGGAGGCCTAGCTATTGTCAAACTAAGATAGTTTTTCCCTCTAGTAAATCATTAGCATTAAGACAGCAGGGAGTTCCTGGAGAAACATTTTACTCTGCCTGCCTCAAGTATTTGTCAGTGGGCTGCAGGTTATAAGGAAATTTAGTTCTATCTGCCATTTCCTTCTGCCTTTGTGTCCCACGTCACTACGGAGGGGTGATGGAGACTTAGGCCCTGCAGGACTGTGATCTTTATCAGTTAACCATTTGTTTTCCTCCTTTTATTTGTTCTTGGGCAGGGAGGAGTGCCCGAGGAATATCACACGTATCCCACACGTATCCCACCTGGTTGGTGCTGGGGCGGGGGGTGGGGGGGGTGGGGGGGGTGGCGGGGAGCGGCCTGTCAGCTTGCCTTAAGCACCCGCATCATAGAGGACAGCTGAGGAGCTAGGGCTGGAAGATCCCCTTCCAAGACACTTCACTGCCACGTTCAGCACCGGGGCTGTGATACTGGAGACTAGTTAGCTAGACTGTCAAGCTGAAAGCCTACATGTGGTCTCTCCGGAGCCGCATTACAGGACAGCTAGACTTCTCTCTTGGTGGCCCAAGACTCCCAAGAACAAATATTCCCTGGGAACAAAGTGGAAACTTCAGTCTCAGAAATCCCATAACATCACCTCAGCTGTCCTGCATTGGGTGAAGCAACTTCAAGCTCCCTGAAATTCAAGGGAAAGAGAGACTCCACCTCTCAGTAGAAGGTGCATCAGAGAATTTATGGCCATGTTTTAAAACTGCCGCAACCCCATCGTTTTAAATATCTTGATAAAAATTTAAGCCAATGGTGTTAGGGTCAGGCATAAGGCAGGGTAAAGATAGGAGTCAGAGGCTAAAAAATTTTAGCAATCAAAGGCTTTATTTGGGAACTAAGGTCTCAGGTGAGGTTCCGTGACTCGGGGAGAGAGAGAGAGAGGAGTCAGGGAAGTCACACCCAGGTGTGGTGGGATGGGGTTTTTAAGCTGCAGCGGTTCCGGGTTTAGGTCCGGGTGGGCCTTTTTCGCATCAGGTTGTGCTGTCGCTCGGTGATTGGTTGACCTCCAATTCGTTCTGTCACACTACTAGGGGCTTTTCATTGGGTTGCGCTGGCAAGATGGCCCTTCCCTCTACTGTGGTTCCAAGGACATCCTAACAAATGGATTGGCTGATTATTTACATACTTTTCCTAACTCAGGCCACACCTCATGACAGTGGATATAATTTAATATTTTATTATAAAGGTTATGTCCTTACACAATGGAATACTACATGGCAATGAGAAAAAATGAAATATGGCCTTTTGTAGCAACGTGGATGGAACTGGAGAGTGTGATGCTAAGTGAAATAAGCCGTACAGAGAAAGACAGATACCCTATGGTTTCACTCTTATGTGGATCCTGAGAAACAACAGAAACCCATGGGGGAGGGGAAGGAAAAAAAAAAAGAGGTTAGAGTGGAAGAGAGCCAAAGCATAAGAGACTCTTAAAAACTGAGAACAAACTGAGGGTTGATGGGGGGTGGGAGGGAGGGGAGGGTGGGCGATGGGTATTGAGGAGGGCACCGTTTGGGATGAGCACTGGGTGTTGTATGGAAACCAATTTGACAATAAATTTCATATATTAAAAATAAATAAATAAATAAAGGTTATGTCCAATATTTGTAAGAGTTCTTATTTTTCTGTACTTCCCTCTGAATTTTCTTTGTTTGGTAATGTGCTAAGCCACAGATTGTTATGGGATTCTTCCTCTTCTTAAGTGGTAGAAATACTTCGTTCTTCTGTTGATGATGGCTACAGTAAGACCTTTGCAACTTTACTCCCTAGAGCCACTGAGGATGCTGTGACCTGAGAGAAGAGTAACTTCCAAGCAGTGTTTGATACTAAACCAACGATCATAATTACTGTAAAAAATTTGTTATTAAAACAATTGTATATATTATTACACTAATGATCTTATCATCTGAATATGCTTCCAATTTCTTCATGTCTTTTCTGATTTTCAGTTCCATATGCATCCAAAGTTTTTACATCGTTTATGAAATATGTATTTTTTAAATATAGTGAAGTGAAACATTGCTTCTGCTAATGTTATGGAACCTGGCCTGGATCACCCAGCGGAAGAACCAACTGGCACTCGGAGATCTTGGAAGGCAGGAGGTTTATTTCACACCGGTGGGCTCAGAGGAGATCGCTCCCCAGAGCTCTGAGCCCGGAGCACAAGCATGGGGGACAGGTTATAGTGTGTTACTTCCGCATTAGTAGTAATTTGGCATACGTGGCAAGCGGGGCAGGAAGAACCCAGAGGGGCGGCTTCGGGCAGGGACTGGGATTCCCCGATCAGTCCTGTCAGCCACCTTATACATAATTTGTCCATATCACTAACACTTGGTTAGCCTTTGGTGTTACTGGAGCTTGAGCATACTTGATGCATGTTAAAACCCTGCTAGAGGGAAGTGAGTAAATGAAATATTTTACTGGGAAGGGTAACCAGATGGCCTTATTTTGTGACAGGTGAGATAGAAATGGTGGGGATTGCTATAAAGCTTTAAAAATTTGTTTGTATTAGTCTGGTGTTGCTAGGCTCCTTAATAATGATCTTCGTTCCTTCAAGGAATGCCATAGACAACAAGGTTTTGTCCTGTAGAGCTCTCCTGACTTTAATGTTCCTTAGCTTAATTAATTTATCCAAGATGAATTCTCAATTTCCTTTATAGTGCCTTAATAGAAATATAGAGATTACCAGAAAAGTATTCCTTTTTGAAGCTAAGAACATTGAGAGAAGTTTTATGTTTTTAAAATCATTGTTAGTATTTTCTAACCATTAGTGGAGATTATAGCTATCTTTTCCCAAGCCAAACTCCAGAGTATATAGTAGAAGAAAAATTACTTTGATGTTACCTTGATGTGTTCACCTGCAAGCTTACTAAAATCTGCTTTAGTGCTTGAACAGAGCTCAACACTAAAATGGATCATGACAATAAAATGCTTCTTGGCTTCTTCCAGAACTTAGCACTAAAAACTTCTTCCAAATAAATCACATGCTAAGAAGCAAAATTTTAATTTTAAATCTGGATATCAATTGGTAGGGTGCCTAGCTGCGGATGTCCCTAGATCATTTTGCTTAATGTTGATTGAGAACTGGTGCCTTGGCATCTTCATTCCATCAAGTGAATTTCAGTTAGTGGATGATAAGTTCTTTCTTTTCTCAAAATATACCTGAGATTCTCAAAATGTGGTCCATCAGACCCCGGGGGTCCCCAAGATCCTTTCAAGGTGATCACAGGGTCAAAGCTATTTTCATTGTAATCCTAAGAGATTATATGCATTTTCACCATGTTGACATTTGCAACTGATTGTGCAAAGGCATCGGTGCTTAAAACTGCTGGACCTTATCCCAAATCAAGGCAGTGGCACCAAAATGACCTACTAGTCATTATATTTCTTCATTGCCAGGTACTCACAGCCCATGAGAAAGCAGCAAAAAATACTGATTTTATTAAATCTTCACCTTTTGAGTAAATTTCTTCTTAGGATTTTGTGTGGCGAAATGGGATGTACACATGAATCATTTCTGCCATATACCAAAGTAAGATGGTTGTTTTAAAGAAAAGCATGTATGTGATCACTTGGGTTACAACTAAACTAGCTGCTTTTTTAAGGGCATATCATTTTTCCTTGAATGAATGACTGACAGACACATTTTTTTTTTAGATTTGAGAATTTGGGAGGCATTTTCTTGAAAATGAAGTGAGTTACAATAGAAAGAAGTGATGATATTTGCTGCCCAAGGTAAAAATTGTTTTCAAGTGAAAATCAGAATTTTGGAAAATGTATACCTGTACTATGAGCTTCCTGATACATACATCTTTTATGATGAGATAGGTTGCATATTAATGAATATGACTTTAGTATCATATAATGAAATGGGTCATGATTTAGAGTATCTGCATAACTCAGTGAGCCAATAATTTACAAATAACCAAGGCATGATGTAACAAAATCATGCATTGGTAAGAGATCTACTGAAAGTGTAAGATAGATCGATTATTTTAATGTAATAGGACACTAATGGTTCATTTGATAAAGTTTCAGAGTCCAAATTGTAACTAACCTTTAAGAAATGACCACTTTTCCAGTCTTGGTGTATATCAAAGAAAAACATCCACGATTATCTTTAAAAGCCACGAAAATACTCGTCTCTTTTCCAACTACATATCTGCATGGGTATGTAGTTGGAAAATGGGTTGCTAATACTATTTTTAAGTGATTTAATAAATATTTTAATATCCCTGTTTAAATTTCTAATATGACAAATATTGACATACGAGCCACAAAAATAAATGCTCTTTAGGTTCTCAATAATTTTTAAGAGCTTACAGGAAAGAGCAGAAAGCTTAAGAGCTGCTGGTATGGACAAATCTGCTTTTCAACGGGATGCCCAGGGGCATATATGTTGAAAGAGAAAACTGTCAGCACCTAAGTATTTCCCACTGGCATACGATTCAGTTATTGTCATAAATGGCCCTTGGCAGAGTATTCCAGGCTTCTGTTCTGGGCCCTTCCATCCACCAAACAGTCAGCATATGGAATTCTCAACCTCTGGCCTGAATAGCTGTGATGTCAAGACCACCAAACTTCTCTCATTTCTTTGGCAGAACACAAATAGGGCTCTTAGGCCAAATTTGGGGAATTTACTTTGTAGTTATCTTGCTTTGTAGTTAACACTGATGATGCCCAGATCTCGGTTTCTTTTTTTTCCCTCTTTTTCCCTTTCTTCTTTTCCTTTCTCTTTCCATTTTTCCTTCATGTCTTTATTTTTATTTTCCCTTCTGTTTTTTTTTTAAAGGTAGCTCTCTGAGAGGTTGTGGAGATTATGATAGATAAAGATTTTTCTATATTCTATATTCTAGATCTATATTCTGGATTTTTCCATATTTCTATATGGAAATATTTCTTTCCTGAGAACATCATTCTACACCAAACAATACACCTTGTGATCTCAAATAACTTGATGAAAACTCTAGTTTGTAGTTCTGAAAATTAAACGGCACATGAATTGAACATTGTCTTGTGCTGTTCCTTATATAATGATATGACCAAGTCCATAAAACATACGTGCTTGAAAAGTAAAAATAAATCATTAAGAGTTTGGAAGTTCATTTTGTCCAGCAGAGAGAAAACAAGATTGGACAAATATAAATAATTTAAAAGCTACTTTACAATCCAGTAGCAAATATCATGATCATAATTACCATCATTATCACCATTATGATCATTGTCATAGCTACCATATATAAAAGGAAATTTTGACTCAAAGCAGTCTATTCATGGAAGATAGCAAAAGTGAACATTCTATTGCATCCCAACTGGTTCTAACAAGCTGAGGTTGATAAAGAGCCATGAGCATTGAGCGACTTAGAATGACGTAGCTTTATTGACTCTAACCAGAAATGCTCCTAATCCATGAACATTGTTACTTCTTTTAACCAGTCACACAGAGGCCTATAAATTTGTTTCTACCTATCCACCCTACTGATTTTCAATTCTTATTTAAAATAACACCACGAATACACATATACACCTCCTTTCCCACTTTCTTCCATCTAAGTATTTATAAAACTACAAGTTGACTTCTTTCAAATGCCCTTTTTAATATATTTGAGTCCCAATTGGTAAAGAAGCATCTATTAAATAAACAATCAGGTCAAAAATCAAAAACAAACGTAAACATAATTTATTAAACTTTTGAGAGATGAGTTTTATAGCCATATAGGAAGATATGTTTCTTGGGTACAGATTTTACAGTTTTTAAATATTTTTCACAACTATGCAAATCATTGTCATCATTATTTATATATGTTAGAAAATGCATATTGTTTTTGGATTTCTCCTCAGCAGCCATTTCTATGGGAAAACAGACATTAGAAATGTTTTCTTAAATATTTAATCTTCATACATATTGGTGAATAAAAAGAACATAAGTATGGATTTTGAAGGAATGGGGAAAGAATGAAGAAAATTCATAACACACACACACACACACACACACACCCCTCCAGTCTTAGTTGGATAATGGAAAGGATTAATGTTTGTGTCTTACATTAAGGGCTGCAATTACACTTTGTGTCTAATGAATAACCAACATACTGTAGTTATTGACCAGTAGATTGTTACATATCTGCCAGTTATGTCCTTATCATAGATTTTTATTTGTTGTACTTTGCATTGACTTTCTTTTCCTCGTGTCCAACTCTGAAAAGAATTATAAACTATACTAAAATATGATGGATAAATATTTTTGCATGAAAAGGTTGTTTGACTTGATAACAGTAATTTTGGTTTTCAGTAAAGTCAATGAGGTATTATGTACTTTTCCCCAAGGAAGATTGTTTCTATCCCATGATACTTCATTAAATCATGCCATTTACAGCTCTAGGAGACAGGCAAACACTGCAGAGAGCTGAATCTTTAAGCAGAAAATACAGGTGTGATCACGGTTGAAGACTAAAAGAATAGAATGTCTTTTAATTAAAGCATGCATCAATGTTCCTCATTTTTGTTTCTGAAATATCTGAACATTGTCAAAGCACTGGTTTGATTTGCTCTTTTGAAAGCTAGTGACATAGAGAATAAATATTTCTGAGTTGTGCTAGAGGCAAAGAAAGAGAGGCAACACAGGATGGAGAAAAAAGTGGTGGCCTTCTACTCATTTTCATGATGATCCTGGCTTCCTGAATGACTTGGGTCAGAAATTATATATTTCTTGATCTTTGTTTTTCTCATCCATAAAGTGGGGATGGGTCAACATCTCTGGATGCTTTCCAAAGTCTGTTCTGTCCACCAAATTCTATAAAACTGAACTGCCATGTTTCTTGTTTTTTACACAATTTAGTTGTCGTGGCATGTGCACAGTTGAAGTTTGTATGGAGAGTTGAGTGTCAGGAAGGTCTTCTTTCTCTAAGTTAACACATTACTGGAGCTCCTGGGTTAAATATAGAAAGTAATATTTTTACATAGATACCCAATGCAGCCAAACTGCACACCATAATGATACAGACTCTCACAATGGTTAAATAAACTGAGGAAATTGTTTTGCAAATGAGCTTTTCGTCATTTTCTTTTTTTAAAAAAATGTTTATTTTTAAGAAAGAGAGAGCACGTGAGCAAGTGGGAGAAGAGCAGAAAAAGTGGGAGACAGAGGACTGGAAGCAGGCTCTGTGCTGAGAGCAGAGCCTGATGTGGGGCTGGAACTCATTAACTGAACTGTGAGATCATGACCTGAGCCAAAGTCAGACGGCTTGACTGACTGAGCCACTCAGACACTCTGTCATTTTCTATTCTCCCTCTGCAATCTGAATTCCTCTCTATGAATATCTTTGAAACTTAAGTCAAATGTAATTAACAAAAAATTTGAAATAAAGAAGCAGATTAAATTTTTCACTTTGCATAACTTGCTCTCAACGGCAATAGATGTAACAAAGGCTGAGCCTTTGTAAGGTGAGAACTTCTGACTCTTAAAAAACAGCTTGCAGGTTCGTTTACTTAATAGATTATGTTGATCACTTATCCCAGAAAACTGAGGCAGCTGGGGCACCTGGATGGCTCAATTGGTTAAGGATCCAACTTTGGCTCAGGTCATGATTTCGCGGTTCGTGAGTTCAAGCTCCATGTCAGGCTCTGCGCTGACAGCTCAGAGCCTGGAACCTGTTTCAGATTCTGTGTCTCCCTCTCTCTGCCCTTTCCCTGCCATTCTCTGTCTCTCTGTGTCTCAAAGAATAAATAAACATTTAAAAAGAAAGAAAAGAGAGGAAAGGAAAAGAAAACTGGGGCAGTTTTACAAAACAGGCTGCCTTGCTCCCAGGCCTCACCTGCTATACTCTACCCAACCCTGGCCTAGCAGCCCCAAAGCAAGCAGCAGCGCCCCCAGGCTTGTGGGGCAGGAACTGCACTGTGTTTTCTGAAGCAGTGTTAGATGAACCAGAACATGGCGGATGGTCTTTCTCTTCCTTTTGGGCCAATACTTGGTAACTCAGTTAGGCCACGGAATCCTGGGTCTAGATAGGTCTGTATATGAAGACTTCTTTGGTCTTGCAAAAAATTAAGGAACTCAGAATGGAATCCATCTCCTTCTACAATCATCCTGTTGCTCTGATTCAGATGCACGTTCTCCAGACATCACTAGCATGTTTATAGACATGCATGCACTGAGGATGCATTAATATTTCCAGAAAAAGGAAAAAATTGGGGTTTGACTATTACTTTTTTTTAATGATACCTTTTAAAATATGAACTCTGAGTGATAATGATGTATCAGTGTAGGTTCATCAGTTGCAACAAATGTACCAGTCTGGCAGGGGATGTTGATAATGGGAGAGGCTATGTGTGTATGGTGGGGGCAGAGGTGTATGGGAAATCTCTATATCTTCCACTCAATTTTGCTGTAGACTTAAAATTGCACTAAAAAACCTTAAGTCTATTAAAAAAAAACAGGATCTTATATGTTTTTTCCACCAGCACTTCTGATGAATCTGAAACATACAAAGAAGATGAATTCTACTACACATAATTAGCTTGTGAAATAGAAGATACAATGAACATCTTTATAAAAATGACAAAAACCTTTATACTAGAGCCTCTCACTTCCACAGGGCATTCAATTAATTATGAGCTAGGAACAAATAATACTTTTCATAGTATCTTGACATTTATCTGGATGCATTGTTTTATAAACAACATTACTCACTCAGTCTTTCTGTTCTGCCTTTATTACACGGTGATCTTAAAATTCTAAGTGAGAAATGTTCACATTAAGAACTTGGCAGATTTACAACTGAGTTTTATACAGATTTTTAGGTTGTCATTTGATAATAAAAAATGACATCTTTGATCTTTGGTCACATTCTTTGGTTTACCCTTCTATATTATTTTTGTTCACTGTATTTTAAATTTTGTATTAGATATTAACTGCACAAGAAAGAATTTTAGTAGAACATGTATAAATATGTATTTAGTAGAATTTAGTAGAAGGACAATATAGTAAACACTTTTGTATTATATGCCCCTTTCACTTTTTTTTTTAATTTTTAAAAAGTTTATTTATTTATTTTGAGAGAGACAGAGACAGCACAAGTAGGGAAGAGTCAGAGAGAGAGGAAACAGAGAATTCCAAGGAGGCTCCGTGCTGCCAACGCTGAGCCTGACGTGGGGCTCAAACTCATAAAACTGCGAGATCATGACCCGAGCTGAAACCAAGAGTCAGACGCTTCACGGACCGAGCCACCCAGGGACCTCACCTCTCCCTACACTTAATCTCCTTCTGAAACTCATGGTTTAGAATTAAGTTAATTATTCTCTTTTTTGTCTTTATGGTTTTGCCACGTGTCTATACCTCTAAACAACACACACAGTTGACGCTTGAACAACATATATTTGAACTGCATGGGCCCACTCATATGAGAATTTTTTTGAACAAATACAGTACGGTATGGTAAATGTACTTTCTCTTTCTTATGATTTTTCTTAATAACACTTTTCTCTAGCTTATTTTATTGTAAGAACACAGTATGTAATACACATAACATATAAAATACATGTTAATCAAATGCTTATGTTATTGCTAAGGTTTCTGGTCAACAATAGGCTATTAAGTGCTAAGTTTGGGGGGAGCCAAAAATTATATTAGCATTTTGAACTGTGCAGAAGCTCAATGCCCCTGCCCCCTGCAATGTTCAGGGGCCAATCATAATTTAATTTTGCATGATTTGGAATCTACATATAGATGGAAACATACTGTAAGTTTTCTTTGGAGACTACTTTCCTCACTCAACACTGTACCCGTGCAATTTATCTATGTGATTCATGTAGCTGAAATGCATTAAATTCCAGTTCATGTGAATATATACAACAAAGTATGGCTACACTACTATTTATCTGTAGTCCTAGAACTAAACATGTAGGTGTCCTGAGTTTTTCCTATAACAGACAATGCTGTTGGCAACAAGATTTACAGTCTCTGATGCTCAAGACTTTTTTCAGAAATATTCCTAGAAGTGCATTTTAGGGCACAAGGAATGCATTTCTTCAACATCACTTGGTAAACCAAAATGTTTCCCCAAGTACATGTACCAATATACATTGCATCAGTAGAGATGTGATCAAATGGAGCATAATATTGTCACATTCTAAAATATCAGCAATTTGGAGGCTGCAAAATGGTGTTCTCACCATGACTTTATTTTTTTCTGAATTCTAATGATACCAAGAATATTTTTGTATGTTTATTATTGGCTATTTGACTTGCTTTTAAACATCAAGTGCCTATTTTTCTATTGGATTCTTAAAATTCTAAAATGAATTTTTATTGCATGAAATGCACAATTTGTACAGTTGGATCCGTTGTTACAATGCATACACCCCTGTAACTCACATTACTATCAATATAGAAAATATTTGGTCCCTAAAACTTTCCTGTCTTCTTTCTCAGTTGACCCTCCCTCCATCCCAGAGGCAACCACTGATCTAACTTCTATCATCATAGACTAATTTTACCTATTAGAGAATTTCAAATAAGCAAAATCATCGTATGCTGTGTAGTTTTTTATGTTTGGCTTTTTTCACTGAGCAAAATGTTTTTGAAATTCATTAAAATTGTTGCATCTCTTGGACAACAATTTTTTTTTTTTTTTTTTGCTAAGCAGCCTGTTTACTGTATTCCTGTTAATGGACATTTGGATGGCTTCCAGTTTTAGCTATTATGAATAAAGTTGCTAGGAAAAGGCTTATACAACTTTTGATAGGTAGAAGTGTTTTAATGTCCTCCTCTGTTAATTCTAATATCTGGGTAAGTTCTGGGTTGGTTTCCATTGACTGACTGGTCTCCTCATTATGAGCTGTGTTCTCTTGCCTCTTTGCATATCCTGTAATCTTGATTGGATGCCAGGCATTATGAATGTTACCTTGTTGGTTGATGGAAATTTTTGTATTTCTATTGCTTCCCTTGAGCTTTGTTTTGCGATGTAGCAAAATTACTTGAAATAGTTTTCTCCTTTTGGGTCTTACATTTATGATTTGTTAGACAAGTCTGGAACAGTGCCTACTTCTAGGCTAATTATTCCTCTCTACCAAGACAAGATCTTTCTGAGTACTTTCCCCAGGGGCCCATGAATTGTGAGTTTTTCCAGCCTGGCTGGTGGAAACAGACATTTTTCCCAGTCCTGCATGAGGACCAGTCACTGTTCCCTCTACTTGTTTTGATGGTTCTTTTCCAAACTTCCAGAAGTTTTCTCACAGGCCTGCTGGATACTCCAAGGGGCCCTCTGTAGGTTTCCAGGGTTCTCTCTGTGCAGCTCCCTCTTCTCTGGCACTCTGCCCTGTGAACTACTGGTCTCCTTGGACTCTTAGCTCCATCTTCTCTGCTCAGGAGGTCTGCCTCAGTTTCTACTCCCTGCTGCACAGCCTAGAAACTCTCTCAGGCAGTAAGCTGGAACAACTGTAGGGCTTGCCTGCTTTGTTTCCCACCTCTCAGAAATCACTGTCCCCCTACCCCACCACCCAATATTCAGTGTCTTGAAAACTGTATTTTGTCTTTGGGGGGGATTGTTTCATGTGGAAAATAGATCTTGTCCCTGTTATTCTACTTTGACCAGACATTACCGATATTCTGAATTGTACTTTTGTCTGTCACTCTGGGAGGATTTTACCTGCCAGGGTAGGGGGTCGTTGTTAAATTCAGGATACATGAGAAGTGTTCCTTTCTTTAAAGAGTGGGAGAAGTGGCTAAAAGGAGACAGAGCGGAAAAAGAAAAAGAACGACACCTGGGTGGCACCCCTTGTCAGGATGGTCAAGGGTGAGGAACATTTCCAGGGGTTCTTTGTATGCTCTGTATCAAGAAGACATCCTTCCCTGCTCAGCATCTGTTAGCATCGCTTTTTGTTCTGGTCTCTATTGAGGTTTGGAGGCTTAGAGAAGGTCCAATAGTTCACAAGAGGAAATAAGGCTGCAAAAAGAATAACTCTCATTATAGCTGGGCACATGGTGGGAGTTAAACTTTTTATCGAGCTGTTAACCTATCTGAATACCTGAGGGTTGTAATGGGGTTCTTCACACAAAAGCAGCTGCCACACCCCACAATAGCATTGGTTCCATGTGATGTAAGATGAACAGTCTGAAATGAGCAGGCTGATTCATTGGGGGATTCTCTGTTACATAGGGTTTGTTGGAGGGGAAGTCCATGTCATGGTCCACAGTAGTGACCTCTTGTGAAAAGCCTTTCAGACACGAGCCGGCTGAAACAGGGCTGCTTTGTAAAGTGCACTGAGAGCACTTTACCAGAGCTGGTGCAGAATTCCAGCAGTTCTGTGAAGTCCTGCCTCAGCTCCCAAATCCCTGAATATCTCCCATGTCTGATCCAACTATTTGATCCTCTTTACTTCATTATAGGAATATTAGAAATATAGTGCCACTTACAGTTTACAGGTTGAGTTAAACCAATGACACTAAGATCCTAGGATAATGCATTAAAAAAATTTTTAATGTTTATTCATTTTTGAGAAAGAGAGAGACAGAGTGTGAGCAGGAGAGGGGCAGAAAGCAAGGGAGACACAGAATCCGAAGCAGGATCCAGGCTCTGAGCTGTCAGCATAGACCTGAACCCCAGGCTCAAACCCACGAATCATGAGCTCATGACTTGAGCCGAAGTCTGACACTCAACCGACTGAGCCAGGCAGGAGACTGTAGGGCAATGCATTTAAACGTGGGTACTTGGAACAAGAAAGATAATGCACAGCAATCTCCATAAGTTTGAGAGAAAGGCAAAGCATGGGGCTAATGGTGCATTTGGAACTCACAGAAACTTGTTTTTCCTTAATAAATCCTTTATAATCTCTCTTCTAAATCATGGCATAAAACTAGTACCTTTCTTAATTTGTAAAATATTTACATTTGATCCTTCTTAATTTGAAAATAATCTTCTAAGGGTTCTGGCAGTTTTGGCCAAGGACGTGTGAGGTCCAGGTGGATGGCACACAGTGGGCATCAGCATCATCTCATTCCTGAGACATCCCTGAAACAGGAGTGTGGTTCCAGTGGATGCAGAGGAAGAGCAGCCCGCAGACTAATTGGCATGCAGGGGGAGCAGGAGCGGCCAAATGACTTACAAGGGATCCGCTGTGTCCTAACAGCTCTAAAGACTTTCTGCAGACCTGGGCAAGGCGGTGCAGGCTGTGTTTGGAGTAGCTCAGACGGGAAGCCAGTTAGCAGCATGGCAGCTGCCTGATTCAAGAGCGTTGTTGGGTAGAAAAGAAGGAAACAAATGAGAAAACTGAAAATTGACTATAAACTCTATTTGCTTCTCTGCAGAAGGGGAAGAAAAATATCATTGAACAGTCTACCAGTGAAGGGTCTGCCCCATCTGCTACATGTGTATACAAAGTACCTCACTTCAACTCATCACAGCCTATTACTGACCATTCTTTTTAGCAGCTTAATCTTCATTTCCGTGCATGCGGACTTGCCCTCACGCTGAGGGTTATTTATCTTTCTTCACATCACTTCTTCATACCCATAATGATGGCAGAGTATTTTACACTTTAAATATATTTTATACATATATACATGATATCATTAGAATATCATAGAACCTTGAGAAACCTATCTTACTGTTCAGTGATTAAAAATGCTAGTAGTAACATTTTAACTTTTTCTTTAAGAAGGAGATGTAAAAATGTTTTTAAGTCTCCAATACATTTTGGAAAGCAGACAAATTGCTACGAAAGTGTCATCTACCTGTGATTGGTTCCATTACCATCCAGCATATTAATTTCTCTAAAAAAACGAGGACAGAGAAAAAAGAGAAACAAGCCCAGGCATGTGGAAAATTTCTCTTTCTTTTCTAGTTTTTGTTTCTTTTGAAAATTTGTAAGATTCTCCTTCAGAACTTTCTGTCCCAATGTACTTTATCTTATTTGTACGTGGAAACATGTTGTCTTACTCTTTCTCATTTGCCTCCAATGAGAAAATAGATATTTTTTCGTTTTCCTTCTCTTCGTAGATTCTTTCTTAATGTGCCACATTGCTGGAAACCGAGCTATCCCAGCCTGAGTGGCAGGGCCCGGTCTGTGGACGGATTGGTGCCTGCAGGGTGGCCCGCCGACAGTGAAGCTTCTTGTACTCCTGCTTTTAGGTAATTTGGCCTTATTAAAGTACCTGGGGTATTGTCTGTTGGGGAATTGCCCTCGGCAGGCCCCCTAGGAAAAGAACCATTAGGGAAGAAAATAAGGTTCCGCAAGAAATTGTGCGGCCTTATGTTTAGCCCTTGCCATCCCCTATGGAGACTCCTCTACGTACAGGAAGGATAGCCTCATACATTTGCCAGCAAAGAGGGTCTGTAAAGGAGAGACATATGGATTTGAAAGCCCCACTCCGGCAACTAAGGAGTGTATCTCTGGGCACAGGTGACTTCAACCCCTAGGCCCACCTGGTCCCCCGGAGGCATTCCAGCTGATGACTGAACCTAGTCGGTTGAGCTTACAGAATGGTTCATTGGTTCCTAGGTGCATTGTCTCTCTGAGAATGTATGAGGCATAGGTTTCTAAGGCTTTTTCAGCCCCTTTCTGGCACCTCGGACCAAGGCAAACACATTGTTCTTCTGGCCTCATGTGGTTAGGAGGTCATGTCCCTGTAACTGTTCCACTTGAGGTGTTGAGAAATGGAGGTCCTTTCACAAGAACAGCAAAGCAAATACTTTGCAGATGATAGATAAACGCAGATGCATAATGGAATAATGTAAGAAATTAATCTATAATCAAAGGGTATGCGGGAAAGTTAGGGGAAAATCACCATGTTATTTCTTAAAGGTCGTGTATACATAGGAATGTTTTCAAAATTAGGTAATGTGAGAAAAACATAGATGACGTATGCTACAAGGAAATCACTAGCATATATAATGCCACGTTTACTGCCATAAATCGGCCGGTTCAACACACTGCTGTCGTCTGTGTCCATTTTTACTTTTTGTTTTTATTTTAGTTTTGTTTTATTTTCACTTTTTCGCCGATGCTGTTCATCCTTTGGGAACCCCTGGACCTGCTGGAGCTGGACTCCGGCACCACATATGATGCTAAGCACCTTCCATGGATTATTTCATGTAATCTAAACACAAACCTATCAGGTAAGTGTAATTAGTTCCATTTCACAGAAGGCAGAATTGTGGTTCCAAGAGTCCAAGTTCTGAATGCACATGGTCACACAGGGTGCAGTCATCATTTGAAAGTAACCAATCTGACTCCAAAATCCATACTCCTAAAATGGCATACCAATATCTAAAAC
Organism: Acinonyx jubatus; assembly: GCF_027475565.1. Lineage (NCBI taxonomy): Eukaryota > Metazoa > Chordata > Mammalia > Carnivora > Felidae > Acinonyx > Acinonyx jubatus. Next base: position 61,948,109 of record NC_069387.1, read on the forward strand.
TTGTTCTGCAAATATTGAAATTTATTTTCTTCCTTCACACATGCAATTTCTGTTTGTTATAGATGGTATGGAAATCTGTATTCAGTTATATAGTGAAACACAAAGCAAATGCTAATTTTCCAATCTTTTCCTCCTGTGTTTCAACATTTATTGAAATTAATTTCTCTCTCAGTAGCAGAACTAGGACTGGAAAGTATATGCTTTTGGCAGAAACAGCCATTTGTCTTATTCTCGTGTTTCTGTTAACAACGGAAAGAATCTTTGCTCAATCACTCAGGGGAAAATCAAGATAAAGCTTTTTGGGATGTTACTACTGATTTACAATGCTGATGTGATTTGCAAACATCCAAACATCTTGGATCTGTCTGGCTTTAGAGACAATTTCTCCTGTTTTGCATCTCTTGGAAAACATACTAGTCTAAGTGCTCAGAGAGTACTTTCTGGATTTTGTTTGACTTTTGAATTTTTTCACACGGAAATATCTTGTGTTTAGAATTTATTGGTCAAAACTAAGTATTTCAGAGGACTTCCAAACTTGGTAAGCTGAAGGTCTGTTTGTAAAATTCCCCTGTAGTTCTAACTCTAAGCTAGCATTGTGGATAAGTGCCTTTAGATCAGGGGTCACTGACATGGGGGCCCATGGCCTTTAGCGGGTCCCAGCTCAATTGTCTACAACAATTGTTTTTCAAAATACCAAAAGAATTCCTGAAAGGTTGTAGATCCACTGCTGTGGATGACTTCTAATGTCACTTTCAAAAAAATTACTTGCTTTTATAACTTCCATTCATTACTTATTTTTTCTGTATATTTCATATACAGTGTATCTATTTAGTAAATAAAGTGCACTAAATTTTCCTGAAGTTTAAGTCTTAACCCTTACTCAGTTATTTCAGACTCCCTACTGTGCTAGACATTGTACCAAACAAAGCTGTGTCCTCTTGGATTGAATCAGGTCACTCCACTGCACAGCACTATGGCATCCTGTATTTTTCCCCTACCACGTGCATCATGCTTTGTAGTTATGGACAAGTCAAGAGCATGGGTTTGAGATCTCAGCTTGGTTCTAGATGGGGTGAGGATAGAAAGAGAAATACAGCCTGATCTCCACCCGCAGAATAGAGAAAGGGAGGACCATTCCTGAAACCACTTACTTAAATGCTGTGGGAGATGAAGAAAAGAGGAAGGGAGAGTGAGCAGCAGAAAACGAAAACTCCATGGAGACCAGACTTGTGGAAGGTTTTGTGGCAAGACAACAGGGAAGGGTCAGCTGAAGAGCCAGGTCAACAAGAAAGATGAGGAAGACCCCGTGATGCAGAGACCGCTACAAGAATAGCAGAAGAGTCTACGGAATTTTCCCAGTTGCGGTGACGCCTCCTACTCTCTCCTACAGAATACAAACAAGTGCTTTGCCCAATGGCAGGATTGAGTGGAAGAAAGGCTGGAGTTAGGACCAGTACTAGAGTGACGTGGGATAGCTCTAGAACAAGAAAGGGCTGCAAAGCCAGGATTTATGATGGAGGAGGGATTTATGAAAAGAAAAAAGAGCAGCTCTGAGATCAATAGCAGCCCTCTGAATCATGTCCTTCTAGCATAAGATGCCCAGTGGCCGAAGGGCACAGGAGGGCCAGACCTGTGTGCTGCACAGGACAAGATGCTAAAAGAAATTGCACAATAGTAGCTAAGCAAACACCCTACTATAAAGAGAGGAAATATCTCTCAGCCAAGCTGTACCCATCCCTCATGGGACTTATGGGAGCCCAAATGAGGGTTGTCCAGGGCAAAAGCAAGGCCAACCAAGAAGTGCCAGGTGAAGAGTACAGAACGGTTCCAAAACCAAGATGGGGCCCAGCATATTCCTCAATAGCCACCTAACATCTACATAAGAGGAGCACTTGTTGTCCAGGGGTGTGCCTCAGGACAATCCCAGGTTCCCCAGGTCCCCAAGGGAGCAGCCTGAGTGGGCTGTGTGCCCAGTTTGGCAAAGGAAGCAACATAGAAGTAGCAGCAGCTGCAGCATTAAAGAGAAGGGGCACCCCACGTTGGGGGTGGAGCCGATGTCAGAGGTGGGAGACCAGCTCACCTATCCATCTGGCCCCAGAATCTGTCCCTGTAGCATCTGCACAGATATTAATCCTTGGACCCAGTGCCAAGTCAGGAACTACCAGAGCTAAAGTAGTGAATTTTTTCGGGACATTATGACAAAGTAAAAGTTTACACATGAATTTTCAATGAAGCATATCAGATAGTTATTAGAATTTTTCAGAGTTTAGAATTTCTGGTTTTAAAAACTGCTATAACACTGAAGAGTAACTATTCATAGACTTTGAAAAAGACATTAAATTTTAAAAATCATCACATTCTCGGACACCTGGGTGGCTCAGTTGGTTAAGCGTCTGACTCTTGATTTCCACTGAGGTCATGATCTCACAGTTGTGAGATTGAGCCCCAGGGCTCTGTGCTGAGCGTAGAGCCTGCTTAGGATTCTCTCCCTTCCTTAATTTTAATTCTCTCCCTCCCATTAAATTTTTTTATAATTGACGATACAAGAATACAATGCATAAACAGACGTTTTAAATTATACACAAATAATGAGGCCATTTTCTGTTTCTTGAACAGGTTACTGAAAATGTCACAAGCATTAAAATGCCATTATATAAATGTACATTAAAAATTAAACTCACACTTAAACAAAACTGATTTCCATGAAGAGTCAAATCTTTTTAAAAAAATTATTCTGCCAGACTCATCAGCTGTAAAAGTGTACTAAAATTTATATTTTGGAACAGTTTATTAGAAAATTACCCCAATGTTGTCACAGCCAAAAATATACCCTTAATAATTACATCAGGAAAATCATGTTTCAAAATTAAAAATTATCAAAAGTTAGTTACAATCATGAATTTTCCAAGAGTGACTGACATCACTTTATATCAATTCAAAAGGAAATTGCTAAAGGAAGAATGACCTACTAACTGAATTTGCAGAAAATCAAGCCATAAAAAACTCATGATCAATCAAGACATCATATTAATAGAGCATTACTTTTTGTACTGTATGGAATTCTAACACCAAAAATCATAATTTTTTAGTTTATTGTGTTACTTATGTATCATAATTACCCATATTACATTTTGTAAGTAATAAAATATTTTTAAAGAAAATAACCTTACATTTTAGTATCTTTAACTGCATTTTTTTTCCTGCACTTTGAACACGGGTACCCATGTTTTAATTTGTACCGCATATCATGTAGCTGCACTGGGCGTAAGGTTCCTCTCCATAAGCACAGGCTCTCATAATGTCACTCAGCATTTCAGTTAGCATTTCTACTCTCTGAGGAAGGAGGCCAGATGATCTTTACAGCATCTCCAAAATGTTAATTTTTCCATTTTAATTATAGAATGGTTGTTGAGATGGTCAAAAGGCAAATTTCTTTATCCACAGTGTACTCTCAGAACATCTGACCTTTCTTCCAAAAGCAAGATTGAAGAAGAAAGTGATAGTAGATATGGCATAATTTATGACATGCTGGTGAGGGGGAAGACAGTAGAAATAGGTAGAGGAGGTACAAACTTCTATTCAATTAACATGCTCTTCCCCAACGAGAGTGCAGGTTATGGAGCAGAGCCAACCTCACCCGTCTATATAGAAGGAAAGAGTTTTGTATGTGAAGAAGCACACAGATCCTTTGGCTCTGAACGGTAGCATTCTCATGTAAAACAAGCAAGTGCTACTAATGTTTCTGTCTGCAGAATATTCACTGTCATATATATTATCACAGTCATATTTCTAGGACAAGGAAGTAGTTTAGTTTTCTACTATTTCTAGGTGAAAAACAGAGTTATGAGGAGCTTTTTTGCACATAAAGAATTCTGAATTATTTTTAATTCTTTTGATAAAAATGAGGATTAGAATTTACAGAGCTCCACAGTTTCATTAAGTGCCAGCTGATGGATGCCAATTCCCCCACGGTCTTATTCCCCTTCTTTTTCTGTTTGGAAGCCTCTTGACTCCTGTGAGACTAGACAATGAAAATATATGACTAAATTGTTTACGCGGAATTTTCAAATTTCAGTGCTATATATTGTTTTGTTAGCAAGACATTTCTTTCCATTAGTAGAATTCATAGTAGGAAACTGGTGAATATTTCACTTTGTTTTTGCTGTTGCTTTTGTTGTTGTTGTTGTTGTGTTTTAAGGTTTTATTTAAATCCCAGTTAGTTAACATCTATCATAATATTAGTGTCAGAAGTAGAATTTAGTGATTCATGACTTACATACAACACCCAGTGCTCATCGTATCATGTGCCCTCCCTAATACCCATCACCCATTTAGCCCATCACCAGCCCACCTTCCCTCCAGCAACCTTCCATCTGTTCTCTATAGTCAAGAGTCTGTTTTATGGTTTGCCTCTCTTTTTTCCCCCTATGTTCATCATCAATTTTGTTTCTCACATTCCACCTATGAATGAAATCATATGGTATTTGTCTTTCTCTGATTGACTTATTTCACTTAGCATAATACACTCTAGCTCCATCCATGTTGTTGCAAATAGCAAGATTTCATTCTTTTTGATGTCTCAGTAATATTCCATTGTGTGTGTGTGAGTGTGTTTGTGTGTGTGTGTGTGTGCGTGTATGTATATATACACCACATCGTTATCCATTTATCAGCTGATGGACATTTGGGCTCTTTCCATAATTCGACTGTTGTTGATAATGCTACTATAAACATCTGGATGCATGTGTCCCTTCAAATCAGTATTTTTGTATCCTTTGGGTAAATACCTAGTAGTGCAATTTGCTGGATCATAAGGTAGTTCTATTTTTAACTTTTTGAGGAACCTCCATACTCTTTTCAAAGTGGCCACACCAGTTTGCATTCCCAGCAGTAGTGCAAGAGGGTTCTCCTTTATCCGCATCCTCGCCAACATCTGTTGTTTCCTGTGTTGTTAATCTTAGCCATCCTGAGAGGTGTGAAGTGATATCTCATTATGGTTTTGATTTGCATTTCCCTGATGATGAGTGCTGTTGAGTCTCTTTTCATGTGTCTGTTGGCCATCTGGATGAATTCTTTGGAAAAATGTCTGTTCTTGTCTTCTGCCCATTTCCTAACTGGATCATTTTTTTTTTAGTGTTGAGTTTTATAAATTCTTCATAGATTTTTAACATTAACCTTTTATCAGATATTTCATTTGCAAATATCTTTTCCATTCCAAGGTTTGCCTTTTAGTTTTGTTATTTCCTTTGCTATGCAGCTTTTTATCTTGATGAAGTTCATTTTTGCTTTTGTTTGTGTTGCCTCCTGAGACATGTCTAGTAAGGAGTTGCTATGGCTGATGTCAAAGAGATTACTGCCTGTGTTCCCCTCTAGGATTTTGATGGTTTCCTGTCTCATAAAGGTCTTTTATCCACTTTGAATTCATTTTTGTATATGATGTAAGAAAGTGGTCCAGTTTCATTCTTTTACATGTTTTCCAAATGTCATTTGTCAAAGACATTATCTTTTCTCCATTAGATATTCTTTCCTGCTTTGTCGAAGATTACTTGACCATAGAATTGTGGGTTTATTTCTGGGTTTTCTGTTCTATTCCATTGATCTGTGTGTCTGTTTTTGTACCAGTGCCATTCTGTTCTGATCACTACATGTTTGATAACTTGAAGTGTGGAATTGTGATGTCTCCAGTCTTGCTTTTCTTTTTCAAGATTGCTTTGGCTGTTTGGGGACTTTTGTTTAGGATTGTTTGTTCTAGCTCTGTGAAGTATGCTGGTGGTATTTTGATAGAGATTGTATTAAAAGTGTAGATTTCTTTGGGTAGTATAGACATTTTAGCAATATTCATTCTTCCAATTCATGAGCATGGAATGTTTTCTCATTTCTTTGTGAACTCTTCAGTTTCTTTCATAAGTGTTCCATAGTTTTCAGATATTTTACCTCTTTGGTTAGGTTTATTACTAGGTATCTTATAGTTTTTGGTGCAATTGTAAATGGGTTCAACTCCTTGATTTCTCTTTCTGCTGCTTCATTATTGGTGTATAGAAATGCAACAGATTTCTGTACATTGATTTTGTATCCTGTGATTTTTACTGAATCATGTATCAGTTCTAGCAATTTTTTGGTGGATTCTTTCAGGTTTTCCACATAAACTATCATGCCATCTGTGAATAGTGAAAGTTTGATTTCTTTCTTGACTGTTTGGATGCCTTTTATTTCTTATTGTTTTCTGATTGCTGAGCTTAGGACTTGTAGTACTAAATTAAATAACAACAGTGAGGGGCTCCTGGGTGACTCTGTCAGTTAAGCATCCAACTCTTGATTTCTGCTCAGGTCATGATCTTACAGTTCGTGGGTTCAAGCCCTGCTTCAGGCTTTGTGCTGACAGCACGGAACTTGCTTGGGATTCTCTCTCTTCAACTCTCTCTGCCCCTCCCCTGTCTCTCAAAAATAAATAAGTAAACTTAAAAAAAAAAAAAAAAAAAACAATGGTGAGAGTAGGCATCTCTGTCTTGCTCCTGGCTGTAGAGGAAAAGCTCTCAGTTTTTCCCCATCGAGGATGATCTAACTGTGGTTCTTTCTGTTATAGTCTTTACGATATAGAGGTATGCTCCCTCTATCCCTACTTTGTTGAAGGTTTTTATCAAGAATGGGTTCTATACTTTGTCAAATGCTTTTTCTGCATCTATTGAGAGGATCATATGGTTCTTATCTTTTCTTTTATTAATGTGGTATATCATGTTGATTGATTTGTGAATATTGAACCACTCTTTCCACCTAGGAATAAATCCCATTTGAATGTGGTGAATAATTCTTTTAATGTACTGTTGGATTTGATTTGCTAATGTTTTGTTGAGAATTTTTACATCCATGTTCATCAGGGATATTGGCCTATAGTTCTCTTTTTTAGTGGGTTCTTTGTCTGGTTTTATAATTAAGGCAATTCTGACTTCATAGAATAAGTTTGCAAGTTTCTTTTCCATGTTTATTTTTTGGAACAGTTTGAGAAGACTAGGTATTAACTCTTATTTAAATGTCTGGTAGAATTTCTGGGAAGCCATCTGGCCCTAGATTTTTGTTTGTTGGGGGATTTTTTAATACGATTCAATGCCATTAAATTGGGCAATCTGGAAGAAATGGAATAATTCCTGCAAACACATAAACTACCAAAACCAAAACAAGAAGAAATAGAAAACTTGAACAGACCAATAACCAGAAACTAAATCAAATCAGTAATCAAAAATCTCCAAACAAACAAAAGTCCAGGGCAAGATGCCTTTGCTGTTGCTTTAAAAAAAAAAAAAAGGGAAGAAGAAGAAGAGAGAGAAACCTGGCAGGTACAGATTTTCCAAAGATTACTGAACTGCTGAAATTTAAGCAGAATTAAACACGATGGTTATTTGAAAAATAATACATGAGTCCATGAATTAAAAATAAATATTTTAGTTAATGATTTCAGTTGGCTCTGCTAACACTCTCTACCAAATGTAATTACTTTTGGAGTCATTCCAAATGGCTTTCTTTCTGATTAAAAAAAATGCAGTGCTCGGGGTGCCTGGGTGGCTCAGTTAAGCGTCCAACTTCGGCTCAGGTCATAATCTCACAGTTGGTGAGTTCGAGCCCTGCGTCGAGCTCTGTGCTGACAGCTCAGAGCCTGGAGCCTGCTTCGCATGCTGTGTCTCCCTCTCTCTCTGCCCCTCCCCACTCGTGCTCTGTCTCTCAAAAAATAAATAAACACTAAAAAAATTTTTTAAATGCAGTGCTATGCCACCTTTTCAAGTAGTTTATCAACAGTTTATTAGCAATATTGATTTAAGTTCAAATGAACAAGAAGGTAAGGGATGTCTATCAGTTTCCATTAAGGATGAATATATTTTAGTAGTGCACAATTTTGGGTAAATAATCATGACTATATAGAATTAAGAAAGTCCCTGTTAGTTTTATTTTTATTTTCTTTCTTTCTGTTTGTAGACTGGGTTGGGTTGCAGAAGCAGCTGTTTAAAAACTCACACTGCATATATTTTGTTTAAATTATCTATCCAAATAATTACACTGAGATTGTAACCTTTTAGAAAACATTATTGTTTATACTTACTTTTTTCAAAAAGACAACATAAATGTACAATGCAAAAGGAGATGGAGGACAACACATGGCAAATCCAAAAAGAGACTTTAAAATCAACATGAGTAACATATTGTACACGGCTGCAAGTACTCCATGTTTCAAGCTGTAGTCTAGTATGAAGTAAGATAATTCTGTTTTCTGTTTCCCCTAATTAAAAAAAAAAAACTATTTATTATGGAAATGTCCAGTCTGTAGAGAAGTAGAGAGAACAGCCCGATGAACCCCATCTAACCCACACCCAGCCTCAACCATCATCAGTCCATGTCCCACCTTGTTTCATCTGTACCCCATCATCCCATCTATTCCCTCAGGACTATTTTTAAACAAGTCACAGACATCATACCATTCTTTTTTATTGGAGTATAGTTGACATACAACGTTACAGTAGCCTCAGGTATACAGCATAGTGATTTGACAAGTGCATACATGATGCTGTGCTCACCACAGCTGTGGCTACCATCTGTCACCGTACAACGCCGTTACAACACCATTGACTACATTCCCTGTGCTGTATACTCCATTCCCGCGACGCAGTCTTTCCCTAACTGGAAGCCCATACCTCCCACTCTCCTTCACCCATCTTGACTATCCCCCCACCGCCTCCCCCATCTGGTAACCACCAGCGTGTTCTCATCATATTATTTTATAAGCATACATGTTAGTATGAATTTCTAAAAGACAAGAAGTCTTTTTAAAAAGCATAACCTCAATACAATTATTACTTTAAAAATTAATATCATATATTCAATGTGTAATTTGCTTTGATAATTGTCTTGTAAAAGTTTTTTAATAGCTGTTCTGTTCAAATTAGGATCTAAACAATATCAACACCTTTAATTTGCTTGAGAAGTCATTTTAAGGCATTTAAAATCCATTTCTCTTACATCCTTTCATTTTTTTCCTTGAAATGTGTCCATGTATGTAAGTGGGTCACTTGCTCTATATTTTCCCACATTCTGGCTTTTGTTGATTGTAGTTCCAGGTTATCGGTTGACTTGTACTTGTGTTTCTTGTATTTGTTGTAAACTAGTAGCTAGATATGATAGCTAGACCCAGAGGCTTGATCAGATCAGCCTCCAATTGCTTTTTTGGCATGAATACTTCATAGGTGGTTTTTGTACTTCCATCAGGAAAATGTCTGGTTTTCTGCTGTGTGGCCCTAAGAAGGGTTCTGGTGTTGTCAGCCTGATCCATTCCCATCAGCTTTAGACCTACTATTTTAGCAGCCACTACTAATCATTGCTCTAGATCCATTACATCAAGAAGAGGAGATTGTAACTTTTTAAAATCCATTTTTAAGAGCCAGAGTGAGGGCTCAATGGATGACAAAGTTGTGCCACCTTCCTGCCAAGTTTGATCATCACAACAGTCTTCACTAAATTGTCCTGGACACTGTACAAAAGCAAGCCTCACTATCAGAGAAAGCAAGTATAATCCAGATCCAAGGTCAAATAACAAAAAGCAATGTTCAAGCCTTCAGCACATGCTGCACTATGTGTACTTTCACATCTTACAAATAACATCATAGAGGAAAGAATGGAGAAACACCACTGAAATATGCCCATCCTCACTTTTACTTCTTTCATCCCATTGGGTCTTGAGAGTAGGGGTATGAACGATTCTTTTCTTTGAACCTCAACCTGATCATTGTTGATAATTTTCCATTGCCAATCTTGGAGGGAAAAGAAGGAAAGCATGGAGATCAGGTGAGATCTGGTACTGGGATCTAGTACTGGAATCTAGCTACAGGTACCTTCTGTCCAATTGGATTTCAGTTGTCAAAATCCTTATTTTAAACCGGACAATATAAGACCTGTAAAAGAACCAAATTCAATAGCAACTTGAAATGTTGGGGATGATGTCAATTATTAGAATTTGATCTTAGCTGCCCATGGTTTGGCATGGCTGCTATATTGTAATTGATCTGCAGGAGTAAATATAATGGAGTACTGGATTGGTATGTCAGTAGGGTTTTCCTTGACTCCCTCCCAACTGATTAAGGAGAGTGTTGAATCTCTACAGGTTGTCATCTCAGTCAAGTGTGTTAAATATGAACTTTCATCATGGCAATAGACCCCACACACAGGCAAGCCTTGTCCTTCCCCAGAGCATTTTGATAATGTGATGAATGAATGAAAACTTCCTCCTTGGAAGGTCATTAGCCGTTTGTGGTGTGTGTGTGTAGAATTCATTTCAGAGACTCTTTAACACAGCAGGGAAAAGTCAAGAAAGTGTTCCAGCTGAGTTAATAGAAAGATTTAGCCTTTCTGTGGTGGCTTTCATTTCATTTGCAAAGAATTTAAAAAACTCTTTGCAAACATTAACTAATCCATCTAGCAATGCACGGAGGCTAGTTACAGTCTACATTTTGTTTTTTCAGAGTTTGAAAAAAGAGATTTGGCTTCTATCTCATGTTTTTGCGTGCTCTCTTTTCCTGGTCTATTTATGTACAGGAAGGCTTTAGAAGTCAGATTCTCCTACTAATTAGTTACCTCTCAAGGGAAAGACAACTATTTTTGTTTATGTGATGATGACTTACTAAGGACATGATCTTAAAAGCTCTGACTCTGGGACAATACACAGTGAAAGTAAATGTTTAAAAAATAGAAGCCCTGCTTTATGGGCAATTTTTTTAATTTTTATTTTTTACTTTTTTAAATTTACATCCAAATTAGTATATAGTGCAACAATGATTTCAGGAGTAGATTCCTTAGTGCCCCTTACCCATTTAGCCCATCCCGCCTCCCACAACCCTTCCAGTAACCCTAAGTTTGTTCTCTATATTTATGAGTTTCTTCTGTTTTGTTCCCTTCCCTGCGTATATTATTTTTGCTTCCCTTCACTTATGTTCATTGTTTTGTCTCTTAAAGTCCTCATATGAGTGAAGTCATATGATTTTTGTCTTCCTCTGACTGACTCATTTCACTTAGCATAATACCCTCCAGTTCCATCCACATGGTTGCAAATGGCAAGATTTCATTCTTTTTGATTGCCAAGTAATACTCCATTGTATATATATACCACTTCTTCTTTATCCATTCATCCATTGCATTTGAGCTCTTTCCATACTTTGGCTATTGTTGATAGTGCTGCTATAAACATGGGGGTGCATGTGTCCCTTTGAAACAGCACACCTGTATCCCATGGATAAATGTCTGGTAGTGCAATTGCTGGGTCATAGGGTAGTTCTATTTGCAATTTTTTGAGGAACCTCCATCCTGTATTCCAGAGTGGCTGCACCAGCTTGCATTCCCACCAACAATGCAAAAGAGATCCTCTTTCTCCGCATCCTTTCCAACATCTGTTGTTGCCTGAGTTGTTAATGTTAGCCATTCTGACAGGGGTGAGGTAATATCTCATTGTGGTTTTGACTTGTATTTCCCTGATGATGAGTGATGTGTTATTTGGCCATCTGGGTCTCTTCTTTGGAGAAGTGTCTATTCATGTCTTTTGCCCATTTCTTTACTGGATTATTTGTTTTTTGGGTTTTGAGTTTGAGAAGTTCAGTATAGATTTTGGATACTAACCCTTTATCTGATACGTCAGTTGCAAATACCTTCTCCCATTCTGTCGGTTGCCTTTTAGTTTTGCTGATTGTTTCCTTCACTGTGCAGAAGCTTTTTATTTTGATGAGGTCCCAGTAGTTCATTTTTGCTTTTGTTTCCCTTGCCTCCAGAGACGTGTTGAGTAAGAAGTTGCTGCAGCCAAGATCAAAGAGGTTTTTGCCTGCTTTCTTCTAGAGGATTTTGATGGCTTCCTGTCTTACATTGAGGTCTTTCATCCATTTTGAGTTTATTTTTGTGTATGGTGTAAGAAAGTGGTCCAGGTTCATTTTTCTGCATGTCGCTGTCCAGTTTTCCCAGCACCACTTGCTCAAGAGACTGTCTTTATTCCATTGGATATTCTTTCCTGCTTTGTCAAAGATTAGTTGGTCATATGTTTGTGGTTCCATTTCTGGGTTCTTTGTTCTGTTCCATTGATCTGAGTGTCTGTTCTTGTGCCAGTACCATACTGTCTTGATGATTACAGTTTTGTAGTATAGCTTGAAGTCTGGGATTGTGATGCCTCCTGCTTTGGTTTTCTTTTTCAAGATCATTTTGGCTCTTCGGGGTCTTTTCTGGTTCCATACAAATTTTAAGATTGTTTGTTCTAGCTCCGTGAAGAATGCTGGTGTTACTATGATAAAGATGGCATTGAATATGTAGATCGCTTTGAGTAGTATTGACATTTTAATATTTGTTCTTCCTATCCAGGAGCATGGAATATTTTTCTGTTTTGTGTGTGTGTGTGTGTGTGTCTTATTCAATTTCTTTCGTAAGCTTTCTATAGTTTTCAGCATATAGATTTTTCACCTCTTTGGTTAGATTTATTCCTAGGTATTTTACGTTTTTTTGTGCAACTGTAAATGGGATCAATTCCTTGGTTTCTCTTTCTGTCATTTCATTGTTGGTGCATAGGAATGCAACCGATTTCTGTGCATGGATTTTATATGCTGCAACCTTGCTGAATTCATGAATCAATTCTAGCAGTTTTTTGGTGAAATCTTTTGGGTTTTTCATATAGAGTATCATGTCATCTGTGAAAGGTGGAAGTCTGACCTCCTACTGGCTGAATTGGATGTGTTTTATTTCTTTGTGTTGTCTGATTGCAGAGGCTAAGACTTCCAATACTATGTTGAATAACAGTGGCGAGAGTGGACATCCCTGTATTGTTCCTGACTTTAGGGGGAAAGCTCTCAGTTTTTCCCCATTGAGGATGATATTAGTGTTGGGTTGATCATATATGGCTTTTATGATCTCAAGGTATGCTCCTTCTATCCCTACTTTCTTGAGGGTTTTTATCAAGAAAGGATGCTGTATTTTGTCAAATGCTTTCTCTGCATCTAGTGACAGGACCATATGGTTCTTGTCCTTTCTTTTATTATGTGATGAATCACATTAATTGTTTTGTGGATATTGAACCAGCCCTGCCTCCCCGGTATAAATCCCACTTGGTCGTGGTGAATAATTTTTTTAATGTATTGTTGGATCCAGTTAGCTAATATCTTGTTGAGAATTTTTGCATCCATGTTCATCAGGGAAATTTGTCTATAGTTCTGCTTTTTAGTGGGGTCTCTGTCTGGTTTTAGAATCAAGGTAATGCTGGCTTCATAGAAAGAGTTTGGAAGTTTTCCTTCCATTTCTATTTTTTGGAATGGTTTCAAGAGAATAGGTGTTAACTCTTCCTTAAATGTTTGGTAGAATTCCCCTAGAAAGCCATCTGGCCCTGGATCTTGATTTTGGCTGGTTTTTGATTACTAATTCGATTTCCTTACTGGTTATGGGTCTGTTCAAATTTTCTATTTCTTTCTGTTTCAGTTTTGGTAGTGTATATGTTTCTAGGAATTTGTCCATTTCTTTTAGATTACCCATTTTATTGGTATATAATTGTTCATAATATTCTCTTATTATTGTTTTTATTTCTGTTGTGTTTGTTGTGATCTCTCCTCTTTCATTCTTGATTTTATTTATTTGGGTCCTTTTCTTTTTCTTTTTGATCAAACTGGCTAGTGGTTTATCAATTTTGTTAATTCTTTCAAAGAACCAGCTTCTGGTTTCATTGATCTGTTTTACTGTTTTTTTGTTTGTTTGTTTGTTTGTTTGTTTCAATAGGATTAATTTCTGCTCTAATCTTTGTTATCTCCTGTCTTATGCTGATTTGGGGTTTTATTTGCTGTTCTTTTTCCAGCTCCTTAAGGAGTAAGGTTAGGTTGTATATCTGAGATCTTTCTTCCTTCTTTAGGAAGGCCTGGATTACTATATACTTTCCTGTTATGACCACCTTTGCTACATCCCAGAGGTTTAGGGTTGTGGTGTTATCATTTTCATTGACTTCCATATACTTTTTAATTTCCTCTTTAACTTCTTGGTTAGCCCATTCATTCTTTAGTACGATGTTCTTCAGTCTCCAAGTATTTGTTACCTTTCCAAATTTTTTCTTATGGTTGATTTCGAGTTTCATAGGGTGGTGGTCTGAAAATATGCACGGTATGATCTCAATCATTTTGTACTTGTTGAGGGCTGATTTGTGTCCCAGTATATGGTCTATTCTGGAGAACATTCCATGTGCACTGGAGAAGAATGTGTATTCTGCTGCTTTAGGATGAAATGTTCTGAATATATCTGTTAAGTCCATCTGGTCCAGTGTGTCATTCAAAGCCATTGTTTCCTTGTTGATTTTTTGACTAGATGATCTGTCCATTGCTGTGAGTAGGGTGTTGAAGTCTCCTACTATTATGGCATACTATTGATGATTTTCTTTATGTTTGTGATTAATTGATTTATATATTTGGGTGTTCCACATTTGGTGCATAAATGTTTACAATTGTTAGGTCTTCTTGGTGGATAGACCCCTTGATTATGATATAATGCCCTTCTGCATCTCTTGATACAGCCTTTATTTTAAAGTCTAGTTTGTCTGATATAAGTATGGTTACTCTGGCTTTCTTTTGTTGACCATTAGCATGACAGATGGTTCTCCATCCCCTTATTTTCAATCTGAAGGTGTCTTTAGGTCTAAAGTGGGTCTCTTGTAAACAGCATATAGATGGATCTTGTTTTCTTATCCATTCTGTTACCCTATGTCTTTTGATTGGAGCATTGAGTCCATTGACGTTTAGAGTGAGTACTGAAAGATATGAATTTATTGCCATTATGATGCTTGTAGAGTTGGAGTTTCTGGTGGTGTTCTCTGGTCCTTTCTAATCTGTGTTGCTTTTGGAATATATGTTGCTTATGGACTCTCCCCTCAGAGAGTCCCTCTTAAAATTTCTTGCAGGGCTGGTTTAGTGGTCACAAACTCCTTTAATTTTTGTTTGGGAAACTTTTTGTCTCTCCTTCTACTTTGAATGACAGCCTTGCTGGATAAAGAATTCTCGGCTGCATATTGTTCTGATTCAGCACAGTGAATATATCCTGCCACTCCTTTCTGGCCTGCCAAGTGTCTGTGGATAGGTCGGCTGCAAACCCAATCTGTTTTCTCTTATAGGTTAGGGACTTTTTGCCTTAATCTCCCTCTTTTTTTCTGCTTCATTATTCTCCATAAGTTTGTCCTCTCTATCGTTGATTCTCTGTTCTGCTTCATCCATCCTTGCCACCACTGCATCCATCCATGATTGCAGCTCAGTTATAGCATTTTTAATTTCATTCTGGCTAGTTTTTACTTCTTTTATCTCTGCAGAAGTGGATTCTAATCTATTTTCAACTCCAGCGAGTATTCTTATTATCGTGATTCTAAATTCTGGTTAGGACATCTTGCTTGTGTATGTGTTGGTTAAATCCCTGGGTGTCGTTTCTTTGTGCTCTTTCTTTTGGTGTGAATTCCTTCATTTTGTCATTTTGAAGGGAGAAAAGGAATTAATGAGGTAGAAAAATTGAAATTAAAAAATATTAAAATTTTAAAAATATTAAAATTAAAAATTAAACACACACACACAAATCGAATAGATGATGCTAGATCCTAGGTGTGTTTTTGTCTGGGTGTTGAAAGTGGTTTGACAGATTATAGGAAAAAAAGGATGGGGGGAGAAAAAAAGAAAAAAAAGGAAATCGTTTGAGAATTTGAAAAAATGAATACACTGAAGTAGACTAAAATGAGATTATGGGGGTAAAATAGAATTTGAAAAAATATACACAAAAGTAAAGAATATAGTAGAAAAAAAATTAAAGAAAATATTTTTAATAAAAATTAAAATATGAATTTTTTCTTGTGTATTTAAGAAAAAAGAAAAGAAACAAAAAAGAGAAAAAAGATAAAAAAAGAAAAAAGAAATCGTTTGAAAATTTGAAAAAGTGAATACACTGTAGTTGACTAAAATAAAATGATGAAAGTAAGATAGAATTTGAAAAAAATTACATAAAAGCAAAAAATATAGTAAAAAAATTAAATAAAAATATTTTTAATAGAAATTGAAAGTAAAAATGAAGTTTTTCTCTTTCTGCATTCCAGAAAAAGAAAAGAAATGAAAAAGAAAAAAATAAAATGAAAGAAAAAACGGAAATTGTTTGAAAATTTGGAAAGGTGAATACACTGAAGTAGACTAAAATAAAATGATGGAAGTAAAATAAAATTTGAAAAAAACTACACAAAATCAACAAATATAGTAATAAAAATTAAAGAAAAATATTTTTAATAAAAATTGAAAATAAAAATGAATTTTTTTCTCTTTCAGTATTCAAGAAAAAGAAGTGTAAAAGAGAAAAAGAAAAGAAAAAAAAAGAAAATTGAATAGACAAACCTGCTAACAGATTGAGGTAGGACTGTAATTGCTTCGTTTTCCCCTCGAAGTCAGTCTATGTAGCTCTTTATAGTCTATAAACTAAGCCGGCGGTGAGACTTGTGTTCTTGAGCGAAGTTGACCCAATTGGGCGGGGCTCAGTGTAACAGCTCCACTCTCCACTAGATGGCGCTGCTAGCCTACTGGGGTGGATTGCTGCAGTGCTGGTAGGTGCGTATGCACATGCGCGGGAGTGGTGACCATGGCACCACCCACCTACGAAGTCTGTTCTCCCGGATTAGCAATGGAGCACCCGTCCTCTGTCTTCAGCTCTCATCCACTCCCGCTTTTCCACTCTCCATGACCAGGTCCCAGGCAGTACCTCTTTTCCCGAGTTTTGTCTCAGATGCGGCTATTTTCCCCGGCCCCTTACTTCTGAAGGACTGCGGCTTTCACCCATTTCGCCCCTCTGCGGGAGGGTCTCACTAGGCAATGGACAAACAATGGCCGAATGTCGGCTGCACCCAGGAACCCTTGCTGGACCCTGCTGCTGCCGGTGCCCCATGACTGCGGCCAGGTGCCAGCCCGCCCCAGAAAAAGCTCACGAGACAGTGTAGCAGCAGCATTTCAGGGATTATGGAAAGTCACAATGCACATCTGGCACCAGGCTTCACCCTTAACAACCTTGCCCCAGCACCAGCGAATGTGGCTGCCTGCTGGGGTCTGCTGGGACCAGGTGTCTTCAACAGTCTCTACCAAATGTCCTTCCAGCAGTGGAACCGCTTTTCCCTGTGTGGCGCCAGAACCTCCCGGACCCCACTCTGTTCCTGGAGATTCGCCTTTCCCACCAGAGCACCTCCAGGTATCGAGCTGTGGAGTTGCAGCCTTTGCGCTCCCCTTGTTTACAGTCTTAATGGAATTTAAATGCTCTCCTTTCTCCTTTCTCCCTTTTTAGTTTAGTCCCTGCGGCTGTTTCCAATTTTCCACTTTCTCTCCAGCTGCTTTTGGGGAGGGGTGCTTTTCCCGTATTCTCCCCCCGTCCCCAGTCTCCATCCTCTCTCCGCCAGCAAAAGTGGTTCCCTTCCGCGGCTTCTCGCTCCCGAAATTGACCTCTCTGGGCCGCATACCTGCTGAATTCTGTGGTTCAGGTTATGCAGATTGTTGTGTTAATCCTCCAATCAGTTTTCTAGGTGTGTAGGATGGTTTAGTGTTGGTCTGGCTGTATTTCATGGACGCAAGACACACAAAAAACTTCCATGCTGTTCTGCCATCCTCTGCATTCCCAAGCCTCCATCTTTTTAAGCTTCACTTATTCACCTCTCTCCTGCCTACCATGCTTCTTCCACTTGGCCTCTGACACTGTTGACAGTCAAGTGGTTTTGTCTGGTTTTCTTCTTGATGGAGCCAGACCATAGAAGGTGAGGGCCAAGACTAGGGAGAAAACTTCTTTAGGTGCTTCTATGTGTGTTTACAGGGACTGGGGTGGTGATTGATGGGGAACTAGAAAGACTTTGAGTCAATGAAGAACTTTTAAGACATGCAATTCTTTCATACTAACATCAAGCTCCTCTTAATGCCTAGTTTTGGTGCTTTTTTAATCTTGCAATCTATCTCTTCTCCAACTTAGCAAACACCTTCTGCATCCTTTCTGGTATGCAGGGGGGTACCTGCATATCAGGGGGGTAAGGAGGGTAGTAGAATACTCTATCCTACTACAATTATCATTAACATTTCACTTCACTTGTATTTAAACTACATATTATAAAGCTACAGCGTAAGATATGAAAGAAATAAAACAGCAATTAAAATAAATAACAGGTGCATTATCTTCCCCTTCTTTAAACCCCACCCTCCAGGGGCCTGTATAGAATATTTGCTTTTGTACATTTTTACACTTACTGAAAACAAACACAAACTCTGTATGTTTGAGATGTATATTGAATTAGACACTGTTCCAAGATGAAAAATATTTCAGGCCACTTCAACATCAGGTTGGAGGATTAACCCAGGTAAATGATATAGAGCATATTTTGAATTTGCCAAAGTTCTGTCCAAAGTTGAAGAAAAAAAAATCAAGATTCAGAATTCAAGTTTTTGTTATTCTGTGGAAATAATTACAAGATAAATATTAGAGATTGGTTCCAGTTTTCTATTTTTTTTTTATAGCCTAAGAAATTTGGGCTTGAGTGGTAGTTTATTATTTGTCAGGAAAAAAAAATCTCAGTTTGACCCTCAAAGGATTGCAGTCCTTATTACTTGTAAGAATATGAATATTAAAGAATATGGTCGATCTAGGCCTCTCCATCATCTCTTCCTACTCATACCTTTCATGCATTAGGGCTGGGTTAATCTTACATGATGTAGAGATTAATTTGGAAATTTGGTATTGAACTAAATCCTTTGTCAATAATGATTTTTAAATGGACTAATTTGCTCTAAACATTGTGATTAGGATAATCACTGCATTGGAATGTATGTACAGTAGAGATAAAGGGTATTTAAGCAGTGAAGGCTGATAATTCTATTTTCTTCTATGAATAATGTTTATACCCCAAGAGGACCATATGCTAAAAATGCACTTGAAGTTTTCCTTTATGACTCTTGCAGATTCAGGCTGAACTAGGCATGTTGGTTTGCAATAAATAGAGACATAAATCAGGAAAACAGCCAGTCTAATTTTGATTGTTTAAGAGAATGAATGCCATTGGATCTATTTTTTATAGTCCTCTATTTCCAGTGTCTTCTGATGTGGTTTTCCTGCATAACAAGAAGAAATATCACTGAATTTTATTTGTGGGTAATTTTTTTGGTACTGGTTTTTCATTACATTCTACAGGGTGTCTTGAGGTTTGGGGTTATTTTTATCATTATTTTATAATCATGTTGCATACTTACAAATGGAGAACCTTGGGTGAAGTTGAGTGTGGGAGAGACCTGACTTGCCTAATAATGACCACAAGATGTCCTTTGTGCATGGATGTGAGGAAGTGAAGTCATCTTCAGCAGGGTCATTGGAAGGCCTTTTCTTTCCCTAGTAGAGGTGATCATCTCTTTCTTATTGGATCATCTCTATCCATCTACATGGATATCTGTGTATCCATCAATCGTTTCCTACATCAACCCCCCCCCCCCCCCCCGCAACTACCACAAATCACAGGCTAGGGCTCTAGGATCTGGAAAGTCAAAAATTCAGACCCACATGGGGACAAATCTGCGGCTTGACCAATGGAGGTGATCATCAGTGACAACTTGGTGAAAGTGGTGGGGAGGGCTGGGATGGGGTTAATGCTCTGGGAGGTGGCTGCATTCATCTGAGGGATGAGGTGCAGTTCTCAGTCTTGCTCTTTATTAGCCTCTGTGCTCATTCATATCCCAGCCACCCCACCTCACCAACCTACTCACGAAAAGAGCACACAGATATCTGGAAGAAAAACAGAGATTGTCAAACAAACGTCTCTCACACAGCATGCAGTTTACTTCATCAAAACCTGCAAGGGAGAACATCTCTAGCATCGGTCCACTAGCAAGACTTATATCACCTCTGCAGTAGCCAGTTGTCTGGAAGCAAGTTCAGCTCCCACCCACTGGGGCATTGGTGGGGGGGAGGGTGCAGGGGAGAGGATTGCACAAAGATGTGAACAATAGGAAGCAGGAATCATGGAGCCCCCTTACAGCCTCTTACCACACTACCTTGAAATGATTATTTGCTCATTATATCTCATCTAATTTCAAAAAGATGGGGAGAAGATTATGGTTATACAGTATAATACAGCAAACCATTCACTGACATAGATACATACAGTACATTGAACAGTACAACTGGAAAGTCTTTTGCATCCAGCTGAGCCATATTTAAGATCAAGTGATATTGTGGCATATAGATCACTTTGGAATACTTTTTGCCATTCCAGAAAAAGCAATCATGAAATTTGGGGTAATAAGCATCCTGTTTTAATATACCAAATGGAATATAAAGTTGAACTTTGAGAATGAATATTGCATTGAATAGTGAGTGGCTCTGTGCCAATGACAATGATTTTTTTTCTTCCAGACCACAGTTCACTTTTCATTTCCTACTCTTCCCAACCACCATGCTCTCCATCCCCTTCCTGACCTCATTACATGAAAGTTTCCTCATGCTGGCCATTTACCGCCTGTGCCAGCCTGTTCTGTATTAGGACAACTGCAATCACCGATAAAACACCATATATCCCCATGGTCTCTCCATCCACAACCACCATTGCCCTGGGCATGGCCATTTTCGCTCTGTGTGCAGCCCACGCCTCAGTGAGACCACTCTTTTAGGCTTGGTCAGCCCAAGTGATCCGGCCTTTTCTCACTACTCTTAGCTGGCTCCTCCATCTATCACCTATTTGTCTAGAGTGGTCACTTTCTACTACTTACTTGGGTCAGTTTTCTAGCTCAGTGTCTATGACCAACCTTAGTACTTTGGCCTGCTCAAAGCTGAAATTTTTGTTTGCATTATTTTAATAGTGTTTGAAAATGAACTTACTGATTCATCTGACATAGTGTTAGAAAATATAGAATTAAGATTTGTACCTTACCTTAAAATGGAACATGTTTAAAGATCCACTGCTATTGCTAATGCCTTATCCAAGGTATTTTTATAGCCCAGATACATTTATGTCATTGCTATGCTGTATGAGATGCGACTCATGTTCCGTCACTCTAATGCTACTTGGTAGTCTGACTTTAAGGTCATGACCACCTACCTACCTCAAGTGGACTGTTGGTGCTACCATGTTATCCTTCTCATTTCCTTATCAGTTCACTGTCTCATTTTATAGACAACTCTTTTGCACATTCTTCTCTTTTCTCAAATCTCCAACATCCCATTCCACATTACTCTCTGCTGATTTTGTTTTCTACTTCACTGAGAATAAGAAAACACTAAAACAGATCATCCCACCCACGGGATCCATTTGGATCACACACACACCCTACCATGTCTCCCAACTTACCTTTTGACTGCACCCAAGTGCTCTGCCTTTCTTCCACTTGTGGATAAACTGTCTGTGCTCTTCCACTTGTCCACTAGTCCCCCACCCCTCTCAGCTACTCAAAAATATTACTCCATGGGACGCCTGGGTGGCTCAGTCGGTTAAGCGTCTGACTTCGGCTCAGGTCATGATCTGGCAGTTTGTGAGTTCGAGCCCCGCGTCAGGCTTTGTGTTGACAGCTCGGAGACTGGAGCCTCCTTTGGATTCTGTGTCTCCCTCTCTCTCTGCCCCTCCCCAGCTTGTGCTCTGTCTCTCTCTGTCTCTCAAAAATGAATAAATGTAAAAAAAATTTTTAAAAAGTATTACTCCAGCAATTGCCATTCTCTCTTGCATCCCCCATTTTTCTCACCCTACTGAATGATTCTCACTCTATACTTAATTATTCCCACTCATGGTCATTATGCAGCCAAGCTGTAGTATCTCCCATCTTTAAAATCCTCCCTTGCTCTCACATCTTCCCACAGCCACTACCTCCTATCTATGCCCTACTCTGTGGCAAAAGTCTTCCAAATACATATCTCTACTCTCTGCCTGCACACTTCTGTTTTCTGTTGACCCCTCTCTGGTTAGGCCTTCAACTGCATCACTCCAATGGCTGACAGCCCTTGCCAAACTCTCTGTGACCTCCTCATTTTCTGACCAATGGCCAATTTTAAGTCCTCAACTAATTACACCAAAGCAGCATTGGGCAGAGCTGTTTGCCCCAGCTTCCCTCTTTGGTTGGCTGTATTCTATCTTAGTTCCATCTCACACCACTGCCCCTCCAACTTCCTTTGTGTTTCCTCCTCATTTTCCTTTCCTTTAAATGTTGGAGTAGCTAAATCTGATCTGAGAATTCTTCCTTCTCTATCTGCATTCACTCTCCTGAGATTCCATCCAGTTTCCTGGCTCTAAATACTACCTATATACACCTCTGGCTTGACTTTCCTCCTTGAACTACACATTCATATGTCCAGATGACTTCCTGGCTTCTTGAAATGGATGTCTAAAGGGCATCTCAAACTCAGCATGCCCAGGACAAACATTCTGATTCTCACCATGATCTAACGTGCTTTGGAAAACTCAATAAGTGCCAAGCCCATTATTTGATTTCCTTAGACCCCAAACCTTGCCATCACCTTAACTCCTGTTTCTCTTACATCTCACATCCTGTCCAATAGCAAATTCTATTGAATCTACCTTTAAAACATGTCCAGAATATATCCAGACCTGACTACTTTGCTCCACTTCCCACATTACTGCCCAGGCCCAGGTCATTCAAAAGCCCCCTAGCTGCTCTTTCTTCTTCCTCCCTTGCCTTCCTATGCCACATAGAGTCAGGACTATCCTTTCACAGTGTAAGTTGGATGATGCCACTCTTCTGCCTAAGACTCTCCAAAGGTTTCACTTCATTCGGAACAAAAACCACATCCTTCCAGAGGCTTAAGCCCCTCATTCCTCACATTCTTCCCCTTTCTCATTATGTTCCAAACTCTTCTGAAACACTCTTCCCCCAGTACCCACATGACTTCCTCACTCTCAACAGATCTCAAATGTCACCTTATCATTGACACCTATCCAGACCAACCTCTATCACACAGCACTTCTCAGCACCCCCACCATCTTTCTTAGCCTCTTCTATTTTTCTTCACAGCATCAATTCCACCTGACACAATATATATTTATGTGCTTATTTTTGTCTCCCTCCATTAGAACATAAGCTCCATGAGAGAAGAAATTTGTTATGTTCAGCAGTGTAACTTCAGTGCCTAGAACAAACACTACCAAGACCATAGCAGACACTCCATGGATATTTGAGGAACAAAGTAATTTAGCAACACGTTACATTTCAGAGACTATTCTTCTCATGAACAATGGCAAAAAAATAAATATCAATCGTTCCAGGCCCTTTGTTGGCAAGAGGAAACATAGTTGTAAATGATGCGGTCTCTGATGTGAAGTTGCCCCGGGTCTGGTTGGAAAGACAGGAAGTAGAAATAAAGTCATAATTCACAATGGAAGGATGTGAAGGAAAATGCCAAATGAGTGACATAGGCAGAATGTGCTTTGGTTCAGGCTGGAAATTAATTTTCTCATTTAGTGAAATTAGACTGTTTCCAGTAGCAGGCACGGAGCTGAGAGCTGGCTTGATATGCAAGGTTTTCTTGATTAAGGGGCCATATGAGCTTGCTCCTAAAAGAAAAGTAGAATTTAAATGAATCGGGACGAGAGAAATAGCATTCCAGTCAGGGAAAGGAAGTGAGTAAAGGCATGATATTAGAAATGTATATGAGATGTTTGGATAAAAATTATGAGGCCATTTTAGTCAGGGGTTTTGTATATGGAAGTAAGGGATTATAGAGTCAGAAAGATGGGGATCATGAAGACAAGGCTAGAGCTGAGGCTTCACTTCTCATCTGGTAAGTTACTATTTGAGAGGAAAAGAGATTCCCCCTTCATGCTCCCATGCATCCTGCCCTTACCTTAAGCTCTGCACACCCCACATATCACATTAGAAGTAAGTAGAATTGAGGGTCACATACACATGTAAACCTAAACAGTGTCTGACTCCTCCACCAGAAAATAACCTTCCCTAGGGTGGGAACCATGTCTGTGCTTTGGTTGCCTTGTTTGTTTCTTTGTTTCTTTTGCATCTCTGCCTGGCATGGTGACAACATTTTAGTAGATGCTCACTATATGTTAGAAGAAAGAAAGAAAGAAAGAGAGAGAGAAAGAAAGAAAGACAGACAAACATTGTCAGCTGAAAACCCTTTGTCAGCAGAATTTTTTTTATGTTTATTTATTTATTTTGAGAGAGTGAGAGAGAGAAAGCACACATGAGCAGGGGAAGGGCGGGGGGGGGGGGGGGAGAGAATCCCAAGCAGGCCCCACGCTGTCAGCACAGAGCCTGAAGTGGGGCTCAAACTCACGAACCGTGAGATCATGACCTGAGCCGAAATCAAGAGCCAGACACTTAACCCACTGAGCTCCCCAGGCTTCCCTGCAGAATACTTTTTTGATTTAAAGTATGGTAACACCCACACAGCTAAACAAAACAAAACTAATATTGAGGTACTTTTCAATTCAGCAACAACAAGACTGGCAGGCTATCTTACCAGATAAGTGTGAGAATTCATTTTCAGCTTAGTCCAAGATGAGTATTTGCAGTACTCATTCCCCTTACATTTACATGCACCACAATGAAATTTGCCCCAAAGTCATTGGAAGTTTCTAACTGGAAACAATGGCTGTGCTGGTAACGGCCCAGCTGTTCCACTGCCTGGCACAGAGCCTTGTCCAAAATAGGTGCTCAGTAAGAGTCAGTTGAATGAAATGGCAGGAGAAAGAAATGAGCCCATGAGTTTGCCTGCCTGTGGTTCAACCTTCCTGACATTTGAACGGGGCCCCCTAGGCAGGGGAGGCCGTGATGATTGAAACAACCCAATTGTCTCCAGGGGGTGAGTATCTCCTTCAGGCTTTCACTGTGATATCTCTAGGGAGGGACTCTCAGAGCCTAGTTAGCACTAATAACCCACCCGGGGTGGGGGGGGGGTGGGGGGGTGTGACTGTGACTTCTGCTTCAGCTCCTCTAGAAGTGGAACAGATGGGATGTAAGCAGAAGAGAAACCGGGAAGGGGAATTTCCCCAGGACCACAAAAGGACACTTTTCAGGTGGATGTGAGGAGTGAGGTACAAAGGTGAGTAGGACAGAAACCCACCTTGTGTGCTTGCAAGCCGGGAGCCAGACCATCCCTTATGCTGTGCTAAGTGGAGCTCAGATGCAGTGTTTGGGGAATCGTCACCTAACTTTCCTGCAGGTGCTCCCTGGTCATCTGAAGGCTTGGAGACACAGGCATCACCTTCTTCCCTTCCACCAATGACCTATTAAAGTTCTCTGCAGAGTGATTCATTGTCAGTTAAGTAACTGCATTCAGACCCAAAAATGCTCTCTGGCTCCAGCCAGTAACTCCACAGCCCCAGGAGACACATATTTTCCCTCCTATTCTTAGTCATTTTGTTAGCAGTGGTTTGTCTGACACTACCTACATTATCCCAGTGTCTCTACTGCTGTCCTGGACTTGGGGGCTGTCGAACAGTTTTTCCTCAGATCTTTAGAGTGTTCCTATTAAGCCCTAAATATGCTGCCTAAAGTGCCTGCAAAAGTGAGGTAAAAGTGATGGATGCGACCTCCTAAAAGGGGAAAAAACGCTGCCCTGTGTTTAGTCAAATGTAAAAACTAAATATATAAATGTGTATAAATTTATGTGTATATTTCTGCACATTTATATTAAAATATATTTATATGGTTTTATATAGAAATATGTATATGTATACATACATAGCTGTCTTTTAAATTTGACTAAAAATGATATTGCTTAGGTATGTTTACACAAATCAATTAAACTGGATCAGTTAAAATTTTTAAAAGGAGCAAAACCCACGGTGCCTGGGTGGCTCAGTTGATTGAGCCACTGACTCTTGATTTCGGCTCAGGTCAGGATCCCAGAGTCGTGGGTTGGAGCCCCATGCTGAGCATGGAGCCTGCTTGAGATTCTCTCTCTGTCTCCCTCTGCCTCTCTCACCCACTTGCACTTTTGCACATGCTCTCTCTCTCTAAAAAATAAAAATTGAAAGAAACGAAAACCAGAAAAGAGAAGAGAGAATACACACTTAAGCAGTATAGATAAATATCTGGCTTTTGCCTTCAATAAGTGTAGTCACAGGAGAGAGTAGAAGGTAAAAGGAGTGAACTTGTCCTTATCCCAGACAACCTCAGTTCCCGTGGGCCCTCATGGTCTGAGCATCTTACAGTACTGAATGGCAGTCCAGTGTTTAAAGATTTGTGTTTTTCATACAACATGACCTCCTTATAGGAATCTTACTTCATTTAGTACTCAATCAAAGAGATAGCCATTTGATCCAGTTTTGAAAAAGAGGGTTTGGTTTCCTGAAATACGGCATGTCATTCTCCAAAAGGGAGCCTTTCTAAAGGATTTTCAGGGGTAATCTTGATGGTGCATGAGTGTTGCTTCATACATTGATTTTAGACCGTAACCCCCATGGGGCTCTACAGCACCATGGCATTCCCCGTAGAGCCACAAAGATGATTCTTCTTTGTTGGAGACTAAAACTTGAGATATGTTTAATGAATGGACCCACTGCTGTTGGAGAAGTAGATGGACACTGTAATAAGTTCTCTAGGGGAATAATGATTCCTTACGATGAAAACGGCTGTCATCTCCACTGAGAACAGAAGAGCAAGAAATGGGTTTACAATATTGCAAAAAGGATGTATTTCAGATACAGAAAGGTTTTCCAGATCCTAAGTTGGCTTCTTGAGAGAGGTTTTATGTGGAAACCTCTTCTTCTGTGGAAACCGTTCTTTTTAGCTTCATTCTGTCTGGGGTGGTTTATTACAAGCATTTCTCAAAGTGTGTTTTAGCACTGCACAGGGTTTCCTCAAAATAAAGATTCTGTCATCAAACACATTCCAGGTCATTTGAGAGGTGATGACTTAGACATATGAGAGTGGGTAGATAAATTGTATAGACTTGTAATGACCCCTTCAGAGTACTGTCTAAAATTTTTCTAGCTCACCTTATCCCTCCCTTCAAGAATAACAAATCTTCACAGTTATCCTTTAACACCACCACCCACATTAGGATTCTTTTTGAATGTCTTATTTTATAGAAAGTTTCTAACTATTCAACAGTAAGAGCAAGAGTTCTTCTAAGGAGAGTCGTCTGTTCACCTCATTGATGGATTAAAAGAAGCTCAAAAGTTTTAACAAGTCTTCCAGGTAAGTCTTTTTTTTAAAAGGCACAAAAGTAAATAGGAAAGCACGAAATGAAGCATTATGCTGTCTGTGCAGCAATTGACTTTAGCATCAGTGCCAACATTGTGTTGCCCGTGGGTGAGGTTAACTTTACTGTACATTCTAGGGTAGTTAGTTGACATTTAAAGCACTTGACTCAGGAGTCTGTTCTCTTGGGGGGCCTCTCCATTCTCTTCCAATATTGTTGTCAAAATTCATACCAAAGGTGTGCTCTTCCGTGTGAAGGTAATTAGAAAATAATTTTATAATGGTGACATAAGTGGCTGCCAAGACAGGTGGTTGGCTGGGAAGATTGGATAGGAACCATCACCCTTGAATAAAAAAGACTTGCAAGCCCAGCAGCCTTACACAGCCAGAACCAGACTCTGTCTGGCTCCACATCTCCACACTTCACAAAGGCTCTGAGACCAACCTGACTAGAAGGTAGGCTGCTTTACCTTGGAGTGTTCGTACATTGTCCTTAGAGCTTTCCACGCAAGGTTGTTTAAGAGAACCACAAGACTGAGTGGGGACTCCTCTGAGCTTACAAGAGCAGATGGTAGAAAACTGTGTTTGTACTTGCTTGCTAATGAATGTTTGTACCTCGGCTGCATTTTATCCAAGACTTGCTGTCAGTATTACATCCCATCTGGCTCTAAACACCAGGGACCACCAGTGTTTACAAAAGACCAAGTAACCTTTAAGAAGCCAAACTGGCTTAGGTTAATTTTCAACACCAGGGCTCTGGTATTTGGTATTAAAAAGTGACCCAATGAGAGGAATATTTTTTATGTCAGGCTTCCTGGAATCACTAGAAAAATCTAATCACGTAAAGTGATCTCAGTCCCTTTGACATTAGTAACTTTGGCCAGTGGACTCTAATCATCTCTATATAGATACTATATATAGACAGACATAGACCCTTATTTTACAAGGTCTTTTTTTTGGTAATAATATGATGCCAAATGCTGCTGCAAAACAAGTTTTACTCTTTGTTTTTACCCAAAGACATTTGTTTCTAGCATCTTGAAGGAATTTTCTAAGAAAATATAACTCCCAATTAGTGATCATTGGGTTGTCTTTCCCACATCTTCAAGCCTTGTGTGGATCATATAAAGTTTCCTCTTTCCTGGATATACTTTAAAGACTTAGGCTGATACCAGGATGCCTAGGTGGCTCAGTCAGTTAAGTGTCCAACTTTGGCTCAGGTCATGATCTTATAGTTCATGGGCTCAAGCCCTGCGTTGGGCTGTGTGCTAACAGCTCAGAACCTGGAGCCTGCTTCAGATTCTGTGTCTCCTTCTCTTTCTGCCCCTCCCCTGCTTATGCTCTGTCTCTCTTTGCCTCTCAAAAATGAATAAAAACATTTAAAAAATGTTTTAAAGATTTAGGCTGATACCATTTGAGGGAAAGGAGTCTCTTTATGAATGCACCTTCCATGTCTTGATGCATGTGTAAGTGAATGTCTGCTGAGCTCAGAGAAATGTAAGTATTTGATGCCATTTTCAAACACAGTGCTTCTTTTTCTCTCCATTGCTACATTTTATTAGTCAATTACAGTTGCCCTTTTAAATAATGAAAG
Organism: Acinonyx jubatus; assembly: GCF_027475565.1. Classification (NCBI taxonomy): domain Eukaryota; kingdom Metazoa; phylum Chordata; class Mammalia; order Carnivora; family Felidae; genus Acinonyx; species Acinonyx jubatus. The sequence continues at coordinate 61,976,879 of NC_069387.1, forward strand.
CAGGCTATTTAAATGTATATTTAATTATGGAGGAAGTGAACTATTCTTTAAAGTGAGTTATCTGTGAAAGTAGCTTTTTAAACACCCATGAAGAAGCAAAATAATCTATCACACTTTTATCACCATATGTCTCATGAGTAGCAAATTGGGTCCTGTCCAAATGGATGCAACATATTTTGATTATAGAAGATATTTTGCTTTGCATGAATACAGGATGGATAGCAGGAATCAAATCTATTAATAGGAGTTCCTCCAGAAGCTGTTATGCAAGTAAAACTTTCTCTTCCTTTTAGCTGCTAAAATAGAAGCTTACTGGATTTATTGTTACTTTCATATGTCATGAAATAAGCCAGAAATTTCTTGCCATATTTGTTTGATAAACTATGATGAACATTTGACTACCTTCAGGAAATGCAGCTCTAAAATATTTGGCTCTTTGCCCAGTGAGGGAAACTTTGTAGGTTATATCTGGTTTCTTCTCTTTATTGATTTCAGATTACAGAGCAATGCCACCATCTTCTAGGTGGCAATCAATAAGAAGCAACAGAAGAATGAGATACTACATCTTATAATTTTATAAATGCACTGATTTTAATCTACCGTCACCTGTCTATCATTGGTGCCTCTTGGGGAAAAAAGTTTGGCCTCAGAAAAGCAAGTTTTGAACAGCTGGGAGAACAGAGTGTATAGGTCTACTTTTGTCTCCCAGCTATTCAGTTTCTTCATTTAAATTGTATCAGTGAATTTTAGAGCTTATGAAAGTCATGAAGTGAGTCACCAGCTTGAGCCGTGTAGAGTGTAGGCTGGCAGTCATGTTGCTGGATTTTCCAGAAACAACCATTTTCTGTCCCAGTTCAGCGTTGTCCTGTTGCTCTCAGTGTAAAGAAAAACCTAAACAGGTCATCTGCTCAAGCCTGCCTTTAACATACATATACAGCCTGTGCTCACATCAGGGGACATCTAGCCTGAACCTCTCTGCAGCGTGGTGTTGTGACAGTTGAATCCTAAATCAGGAACACACCAAATACAGAATCATTAATGAGATATGGCAGAAGTGATTCAGCTTCTCAGAATCAGCTTTTAACTTTTTTTTTTTTTTTTTTTTTTTTTTTTTACCTTAAGACTCTCCTAATATTCTCTTGCCCCACATTGCCATCTGGGTCTGTCTGTGTATGTTCCCGTGCCTGGCTGTATCTGCATGTATCTTTGTTTCTTCAGCTGTGACCCATGCTTGGAAAGACGAGCCCAGAGTAAAGAGAGGAAGGGACAGCCAGGAACTCCCAGGTTACACTCAATCCTGGAGCTGGAATTCATCTGCAGTAATTTATAGCATTGAAAAAAAACTGCTGCTCTTCCATTAGCTGCTTGGGCAGATGCATGGCTGTGCCAATGGCAGCTGAGAGACAATCTGGGTTTCTACTCGGTCACCTTGGAGACTCTTACAGGAATATTAAAAGAAGATACAGTTGACCTTTGAACAATGCAAGGGTTAGGGGTGCCTGCCCCCACACACACTCAAAAATCTATGTACAACTTTCCCTCAGAATTTAACCAGTAACAGACTACTGTTGGCCAGAAGTCTTACTGATAACCTAAACAGTCAATTAACACATATTTGGTATTTTATATATATTATATACTATATTCTTACAATAAACTATGCTAGAGAAAAGAAAATGTTATTAAGAAAATCATAGGAGGAAATGCATTTACAGTACTGTATTGTATTTATCGATAGTAAGTTTACATCATTGGTTTACAAAATGAATCCCCTGTCAGTGCCTATGCCAATAATGTCTTATATGATACACAATACTGTAGGTGTGATCCATATTACTAATACTAGACATCAAATGTGAAAAGAGAATGTGAAAATTTCACATTTTTATGTTTATTTTTATATTTATTTACAGATCTAATGATTCATGAGGCGATAACAAAGAAGCAGCAAAATGATTGCTTTATGGTTACCTAAAGTAATCCATATGACTGTTTCACAGCAGCCTGGCCTTTACACTAATGAATAAATCGTTATAAAATGTTTATAGCATACGGTGTTATGGTCATAGTCATAATACAGCATCGGAAGCATTGTTACATCTTTTAAAAAACCACTTACCTGTGATGATAGGCTGAAACACGGTTTCTCCAATTATGAAAGAAAGGCATACTGTACAGCAATGCAATTTTTTGAAAGCCAAGTTATAAAACAGTAAGAAAACTAACACTATTAATTTTATATTAAATATCACTCACCTTCTACCTATGTAAGGATAGGCTGTCGGCTCTCATACAAGTCTTGAACCCGATGTTGTACATGATGACTATGTGGGCGATGATGATGATAATGACATAGAAATGCCTCCTAGTTCTTGTCATACAGCTATTAGATTTTCACAAGAAGACATGCACTCATGACAGATAAGCTTATTAGCTGTGAAGCTAGATGATGGTCTACTATTTATCAAGAGTGGAAGTGGATTGTCATAAAGGTCTTCATCCTTGTTGTCTGCATGTTGAGTGGGCAGAGGAGGAGGAAGAGGAGCGTTGGTCTTGCTGTCTCAGGGTGGCAAAGGGTGGACGTGCAAGAGGTGGAAGAAGAGGCAGGTACACTTGGTGTAACTTTACAGAAATATCTCATAGTTTCTGTCTGACTTCTGTTGCTTTTTCATTTCTCTAAAAACGTTTCCATATGATACCAATCCTTTCCTCACCTTTTGCCTTCATTTCAAGTGCCGGTATCATAGAAGGGCCCATGTTGTAAAAGAAGGCAAAAGTGGTCTTGTATAATTAGAACCCCCTGCCAGATTGTTTAATGTCAATTTGTTTTCTGGCACTGTTTCTTCTGCATCTTCTTCCTTATCATCTGGCACTGGTTTGGAAGCACTCATCTCCATCAAGTCATCTTCAGTTAATTCTGCTGGTGTGGTGTCTATTAGCTCTCGGATTTCTCCAAGATCCATATCTTGAAATGCTTTACTTCCCCATTTTTTTTTTTTTTTTTTTTTTTTTTTTTTTTTTTTGCCATATCTGTAATCTCTTTGATGATTTCCTTGGCTGACTCTGTTGTAAGTCCTGTGAAGTCAGGCACAACATTTGGACACAGTTTTCTCCAGCAGGAATTTATTGTTTCAGATTTTATGGCTTTTGCAACTTCTTTCTATAACAACAATGCCATCTTTGATGATGTAATCTTTCCAGATTTGCGTGATATTCTCTCACTGGGGTTCTCTCCCTTAGTGTTGACAATCCTTGCCAAAGAGTACTCTGTGTAATGAGACTTAAAGGTCCTTATGACCTCCAGATCTAGAGGCTAATTATAGAGATACTGTATTTGAGGGCAAGTACACCACTTTGATGCCCTCATTGTTGAACCAGTGAGGTTCTGGGTGGCCAGGGGCACTGTCCAATATCAAAAGAACTTTGAAAGGCAGTCCCGTACTGATAAGGTATTTCCTGACTTCAGGGACAAAGCACCAATGCAACCAGTACAGAAAAGGGGTTCTTCTTGTCCATGTCTTCTTATTGTGTGACCAAAAAACTGGCAGTTGGTGTTTATCTTTTACCTCCAAGACTCAGAAGTTGGCAGCTTTATAGATAAGGACAGTCCTTATCATAAATCCAATGGTGTTTACACAAAACAGTAGAATTAGCCTATCCCTTCCTGCCTTAAATCCTAGAGCTTATTTCTTTTTCTTACTAATAAATATCCTCTGTGGCATTTTTTTCCCAGAATAGGGCACTTTTGTCTGTATTAAAAACCTGTTCAGGCACATATCCTTTCTCTTCAGTGATTTTCTCGATTGTGTCTGAGAACTCGTCTGTTGCCACTTGGTCAGCAGAAGATGCTTCTCCTATTATCTTGATATTTTCTAAACAAACCTCTTTCTAAAATTATCAAACCATCCTTTGCTGGCTTTAAATTCTCCAGCTCTAGGTCCCACACTTTTCTTTTGCTGTAAGTTTGCATATAATGATGTTTTTTCTTGGATCATATTAAAGTCTATAGGTAAGCCTTTCTTATAGCAATCCTGCACCTACAGAACAGCTGCATTTTCAGTGTGAGATAAAAAGGTATTTTGCAAAAAGTGCAAGGTTTTTGCACCTGCTGGTGTAGCTGCAGTGATGGCTTCATGAATTTCTTTTTCTGTTTTTACAATGGTCCTTACATTGGATTCTTTTATCTTGAAATGGTAGGCAATTGCAGCTACAGACCTCAGTCTACAGTACATATCAAGCACTTCAACGTTTTCTTGTGATGTCATGACTTTCTCTGCTTCTTGGGAGCACTTCCAGTGTCACTAGTGTCACTTTAAATAGGTTCCATGATGTTTTCCAAAGTTTATGGTATTGCACTAAGCACAATAAAAAATACACAAGAACAATGAGAGATCACTTTTTATTGTGACATGCAGTTTACTGGAGAGCAGATCTGCTCGTGGGGACATTAGTGTCACGTGGTGTTTTAAGTGGATACTAGCAACACTTGAGTTCATGGCAGTAGCAACAGGACCAAGCCTCCAGCTTTGAAAGCCTGACTTGCTCTCCCCTCTCCTGCCATGCTTCTTCCACTTGGCCTCTGACACTGTTGACAGTCAAATGGTTTTGTCTGGTTTTCTCCTTGATGGAGCAAGGCCATGGAAGGTGGGAGACAAGAATAGGGAGAAAGGCTCTTTAGATGCTTCTGTGTTTGCAGGAGCTGGTGTTGATGGGGGGGAGGGGGAGGGGTGGAATCTTTGAGTCAATAAAGAGCCCACAAGATATACAAATCTTTCTTTTACTAATACTGGCCTCCTCTTAATGCCCAGTTCAAACTTGTATTGTTCAAGGATCAACTATATTATTTAGCCCTGTGCGGCTTAGGAGGAGATGCTTCTGTAACCTCCCAAGCCAGAAAAGGAAAATCCAGACCAGCAAAAGCTGCCACAGGGAGTATATTAAGACATCACCTCTTATTTCCACAAGTTTGTTATGAGACAGTACAGGTCAAATTTCAACACCTTTATTTTTAACTGATCATCCATTTAAAGCACAAAAAGTCATTTTCCTGACATGACACAGTTGATTGTGGATAGAATAATGTATGCTGTTAGTAGCTGTATTATTAGGTACTTTAATTCTGAGCTCTATTCCCTTTACTTATGTAATTAAAGAACAAGTCAGTTTCCACTGAATTTTTTCCCAAAAATTGAATTAGTCTCTGTAGTTTTTTTTAAAGTTTCATTTACTTTGTTGGGGGGGGGGGTAGGGCAGAGAGAGGGAGACAAAGGATCCAAAGTGGGCTCCACACTGATAGCAGAGAGCCTGATGTGGGGTTCAAACTCACAAACCATGAGATCATGACCTGAGCTAAAACCAAGAGTCAGACACTTAACTGACTGAGCCACCCAGGCCCCCTCACATTCCTCTTTCTAGTGCCTTAGTCTTTCTCAGTTTTACCTAAACCTATTAGGCTGAAATAAACTATACATTGTTAAGCAGATTTTGTCATATCTGTGATCCCCAAGATCCAAAATTGGGCTGTCTTCACAGTTCTTCTTGCGCTAGGAAATTTAGCCACGTCCTAGTGAAAATTTTTTTTCCTAACTTCCCATTTTCTGCTTGGCATGCTTGCTTATAGTTTAAAGAATTATCTCCTCAAATATTTTAAATCTATCTGAACTAACTGGGGAGAAGAAAGAAAAGATAGTAGTATGGATAATTAAGATTTAAGGGTAAAGAATCATTTGTTAATACTGTTTTCAGAATTAACTTCATGGAAATAAGATAGTTTTCCCTGGTTCTAGGTGGGATGTTTTTTAAATAAAGAGAACCATGGGCCTGCTTCCTGCCTTTTCAGATCAGCACTCCCCACTAAAATGAGGAAGTGGTGACCTTCAACCTGTCCAAGCTCCCCCCGTGGAATGTCCATTTTGTCTTCTGGCCCCGCAGTGGCCTCACATCACAGGCGACATCATTCAGATAACACCAACTTTCAAAGCCAGAGCAACCTTTGGACCCAGCTCCACTGAGCTCTGAGCACTTAGCCTCACTTGTTTCGTTTTAGAGCCGAGGCACCTGAGTATGGAAAGGCTAATGTACCTCAAGGTAAGTAACTGGCAGGGCCATGACTTGAGTCTGGACATAGACTCTTGATCTGACGCTTCACTTTCTGTGCATGTGGGACACTTCAGTAGCTCCCCATTGCCTCTAGGTAAAGGTCAACTCCACAGCAGGGCACAGAAGACACTCATGATCTGTCTTCTGCCCACACATCTAGTCTGATTTCCTGCCGTTCTTCCCTTGAACTTTATTTTCTAGAAGTATTGGAGTGGCTCTTAAATACACTGGGTGGCACTTGACACCTACTTGCCTTGTATATTGTGTACCCTCTGCCTGGAATGCACCAGCCTTGAACCGTCTCCTGGTGTTTTCTGCATAAGCATTTATTCATTTTTCAAACCCAAATCATCACCTCCACCAGGATGCCCTCTCTCTCCTCTCCCCTTCTACTCAGTTTTCTGTCTTGCCCAGTACATTTATTCACTCACTGATTTATTCAACAAATATTTCTAAGCACCCATTAAGTGCCAGGCACTGAGCATAGGTCGTACACCAATGAACACAGCCGACCAGCTCTCTGACCTCATGGCTCACAGTCTGCTGGGGAAGACAGACATTAAAGACAGTAAACACGGAGATAAATGTGTAATTACAGCTGGGATGATGGCCATGAAGGAAATAAAGATGCACCGGGCCTGAAGAGCCCAGTGGGGGAACAACGAATACATGGGGTTGTGGGTTTTCAGTGTGCAAGTCAGTCTTTCAGAGGAGGCTAGGGACTCTTCCACTCTCCCCTCTCATCTCCCTGTGCCCAGGAGTCCAGAGCTCTGCAGGGGGTGGGGAGTGTGGTGGGGAAGGTGGTCCTGCCCCCCTGCAGGGCTGGGAGAAGAATGGGGGTGAGGGGTAAGAGTTGGGTGTCTGCCATCTCCCGACACCTGCCTCCTCCCAACCTCGGTGCTCCCGAAGCCCTGGGAATTCTGTGAGTAAGGGACACAAACATGCCCACCACAGTGAGGAGGGCAGCCTTTGCTCAGGCAAGAAGGTGTGATACTGGGGGTGTGGAAGTGATGCCTCCCTCAAGTCCCCAATGGGGACTGTTCTCTGATAACCTTGAAGAGGGCCAGGGAGGTGGCTCATTGCATGTAACACTATCCAAGGACATGGATGATGGAGTTGGAGTTCTGTTTATACCTACATACCTCTTAGTTCTTAGGATTAATTAATAAGATGTACTACATTGCCTTTGCAGATCCATTCGGAAAGACACATGGACACTTTTGTAAAAACTATTTTAGCTTTTGAAAAAGAATCAAAAGAAGTAAACTATCTGTAAAAAATAAAAGTGCATTTGTAAATAAGAAAACATCAGCCCCGTACTCAATAAAACGCTGAGTTTCTGAGGAACACTGGACAAGACACTCATTCTCTGGGATTTGTTTTCAAATTTGTCCAGACATATTTGTTCTTCTTATTACAGCCTTCTTACAAAGCTGGGGTTTTTTTTCAATTAAGTGCTTCAAATTCTTAAACTTAAAGGTGAACTCAAACCATAAATCACAAAGAAGCTTGCAGATTTTAAATAAAATGATTTGCCTTTTCTTTACTTTTTTTTCAAATTCAGTGGGTCGTAGAAATATAACATCTTATTGCACTCATTTAAGATGAAAGCTGTTATAGTAGTTTTTAACTTTTTTCTTATCTCTTCTTTTTGTTTTAAATCTAAAGGGTATAACTCCCGTGGGTAAAAAATGACATCATTAATCACAGAACTATTAATTATTTAGAAGAAACTGTCCAAATTAAAGCTGTTCATATGGAATCACTCTCAGAAACTTTATTACTCCATACATTGTAGTCAGTAAAGCATAGTTTTTAAATAAAATGCAGATGACAAATAGCCCAAGATGTTTAAAATCTTTTACTTTGTATATTTTAAGTATTTGTAGTTTGTATTAGGGAGTTGTATTTATACTTTTTGAACCTTTGTTTATTCTTTCATAATAATTAATAGTAAGAGGTGATTTAAAATGTTCATAGGAAATATTTGAAATTGTAATATGGAAAGTTGTATTTGGCTTTCTTGTTAAACATTTTTTAAAAGAAAAAACAAGACCACCCAATACATTCAAGTGTATTTTAAACAGACCTCCCTTTAAATGCATCTTATTATATACACACAAGGAAAAGCAAACTACTTTTTGCAGTGTTCATTATGCCATATTAGTAATAAACAATTTCTTTCTGTTACTTCTAAATGACAGAAAGGACTTCACAAATTAATAAAGACAATATCATAGAAAGGTGCTTTCTTGGTTTAATGAATAATTATAATGATTTTTGATTCCAAAAAAGTGTCATGGAAGAAATACTTACTGGCTTCATTTGAGAAGTGCTAAGAAAATCTTCAACTCAAATAGTCTCCCTCATTGGCACCAAATTTTACTGCTGGCATTTAATTTCCTTTATGCTAAGGCTTGCCTCTCCTAGTGGGCTTTGTTTTTTGTTGTTAATGTTTTTTAAATGTGTTCTATTTCAGAGAGGGCAATAATTAAATTCTCCATGATGCCTTAGCGAGCTTGATTTTATCAAACTGCTTTGCTCTCTGGAAACCAGTTGCCTGGGGGGACAGAGATTCTGAAAGGGACCACAACCAAGAAGTAGGGTTGCTGTAGGGCAGGCGCAGAACAAGGAGTGATGGTCACTGATTGTGTTGTGCAATTATCCGATGTTTCTGGGTGGCAAACGTGCGACGTGCCAGAGGTTTTAGCCCGGGGGCTTTCTCTGACGAATTCAGCACACTGATCAAAAGGTTTACATTGTCTAATGTATTCATGCCTTCAGTGAGAACTTGAGAATGAAAGAGATGGTTAAATGCAGACTGGAGTGAAATTTTTTAAAAATTAATTTGTCCTTCACTGTTGTGTGTTTCAGAGACTGGAGCACAAGGAAGTTTTAGTGGGCTTGTTGTTCCTGGTTTCCCCGTTCATTCCAGCCAGCAATCTCTTCTTCAGGGTGGGTTTTGTGGTGGCCGAGAGAGTCCTTTACATGCCTAGGTAATTATTGCTCATGATTTCCTCTTTGCGAGACCTGCCCTCTGTCTCCAACACGGATAGTTCCAGAGGGACGGTCCTTTGCGCATGTAACAATTAGGTCCTTGTGGAGCGGAGGTGTTTATTAGCTCAGCTTTAACAACAGCCACAGAGAAGTTTGGGGGAGATCAAGTTCGCACATGTGCACTCTAGTTTACAATGTCTTACCTCCAGTTGGAAGCTGGCTGGGTAATATGAAGTATTGAGTATATTCAGGATTTTAGCAGCACTTACCACAATATCTATGTTTCATTAAATGTAATTGTAGTAATTTTCTAGAAATATTTGATTTGCATAAAGTTATTAACTATGTTAATTAGCATGATTATAATCAATTTCTTCTCTTTTCTTCCTTCTTTCCCTCTTTTTTCTTTCAACTTTAGGAAATAATTTTTTTTTAATTTTTAGTTCCAATATAGTTAACATATAATGCTATGTTAGTTTCGGGTGTACAATATAGTGATTCAACAATTCCATACATCACCTGGGGCTCATCACAACAAGCACTCCTTAATCCCCTTCACCTATTCTACCCATCCCCCCACCCACTCCCCTCTGGTAACCATCAGTTTGTTCTCTACAGTTAAGAGTGTTTTTTGTCTGTCTCTGTCTTTTTTTCATTTGCTCATTTTTTTTCCCTTAAATTTCACAAATGGATGAAATCATATAGTATTTGTCTTTCTCTGACTATTTTGCTTAGCATGATACTCTCTAGCTCCACCCATGTTATTGCAAATGTCAAGATTTCATTCTTTTTTATGGCTGAATAATATTCCATTGTATACATATACTACACTTTATCCATTTATCTGTCAATGGGCACTTGGGCTGCTTCCTTCATTTGGCTATAATAAATAATGCATGTATCCCTTTGAATTAGTGTTTCAGTATTTTGTGGGTAAATACCCGGTAGTGTGATTACTAGATATGGGTAATTAACTACGTGAGGAAACTCCATATTGTTTTTCACAGTGGCTGTACAGGTTTGCATTCCCACCAACAGTGCAAGGGGGTTCCTTTTTCTCCACATCTTCACTAACTCTTGTTTCACGTATTTTTTTATTTTAGCCATTCTGACAGGTGTGAGGTGATATCTCATTGTAAAATTTTGCTTTGCATTTCCCTGATGATGAGAGACGTTGAGCATATATTCATGTGTCTGTTGGCCAGCTGGATGTCTTCTTCAGAGAAATGTCTATTCATGCCCATTGTTTAATTGGATTATTTGTTTTGGAGGTGATGAGTTCTTTACAGATTTTGGATACTAACCCTTTATCAGATATGTCGTTTGCAAATATCTTCTCCATTCCATAGGTTGCCTTTTAGTTTTGTTGATTGGTTCCTTGGCTGTTCAGAAGCTTTTAATTTTGATATAGTCCCAATAGTTGATTTTCGCTTTTATTTCCCTTGCCTCAGGAGACGTATCGAGAAGGAAGTTGCTATGGCCAATGTCAGAGACCTTACTGCCTGTGCTCCCTTATAAGATTTTTATGGTTTCAAGTCTCACACTTAGGTCTTTATCCATTTTGACTCTACTTTTGTGTATGGCATAAGACAGTGATCTGGTTTCATTGTTTTGCATGTAGCTGTCCAGTCTTCCCAACACCATTTGTTGAAGACACTTTTTCCTGTTATATATTCTTTCCTCATTTCTGGGTTTTCTATTCTGTCCCGTTGATCTATGTGTTTATTTTTGTACCAGTACCATCCTGTTTTGATTGCTGCAACTTTGTAATATAACTTGAAGTCTGGAATTGTGATGCCTCCAGCTTTGCTTTTCTTTTTCAAAATAGCTTTGGCTATTTGGGGCTATTTATTTTTTATTTAATTTAAAAATGGGAAATATGCTAAGATAATGGTATGCCAAAAAATGGAAACTATGTGATAGTATATTTAATTAGCATAACCATTTCACTACGCATATCAAATATGCATATCGTTACACATATATCAAATCATGTTGTCTGCCTTTAAAGGTATACAATTGTATTTAAAAATATATAGGGGCGCCTGGGTGAATCAACTGGTTAAGTGTCGTGCTTCGGCTTGGGTCATGATCTCACGGTTTGTGAGTTCAAGCCTCGCATCGGGGTCTGTGTTGATAGCTCAGAGCCTGGAGCTTCCTTCGGATTCTGTGTCTCCCTCTCTCTCTGCTCTTCCCTCACTCATGCTGTCTCTAATCTCTCATAAATAAATAAACTTAAAAATTTTTTTAATTAATTAAATAAAATAAAAATATATAAAAAAATGAAAATTTTGAAAATTCTTTAATAATTAAAATAAATGAATACAAAAATGAGAACAATCTCAAGAAATCTGTCTTTGAGAAAAAAATTGGTTTATAAAGTATAAAGAGCATTCAGATGTATAAGATTACATTATGCCCCTTAGCTCTGAATATTTGAACTATGCTAAGTCTTATCTGTTCTCTTGACTTATTCAAATGTAAGCATTCCGAGACAATGTTTCTTTTTGGATTCCTGGAAATGACCCTGAATCAAGGAAGAGAGTGTTCTGCCAATTATCAGCCCCATGTCCAGGAGAAAGACACTAAGTTTTTTGGGCCAGGTTTTCTCATTTTTTAGAATCAGGGCATTTGATTAAACAGTCTCTGAAATTATATCAATTTTTTAAATGTTTATTTATTTTTGAGAGACAGAGAGAGACACACACAGAATCCAAAGCAGTCTCCAGGCTCTGAGCTGTCAGCACAGAGCCCAACGCAGGGCTTAAACCCACGAACCGCAAGATCATGACCTGAGCTGAAGTCAGGTGCTCAACTGACTGAGCCACCCAGGCGCCTCTGAAATTATAATGAAATTATATCATTAAAAATGATGTATATAAGAATGCCCATTTTCTGAAAGTCAGTCATTATAAATCAAAGCATTATAAGGAAATTATTATTTTTTATGATTTTGAGTTAGCAATAAAAATAATCAAAATTATAAATTTTTATTAGAAACAGATTTCACAATTGTGGATCCCCTAAGAACTAAGTGCTTAACAGCTTTCTTGAGACATTTCAAGGTCTTATTTTCAATTGATGAAGGGAGCTTATTATGTGCCTTATAAGGAAGGCTTCCGCACAATTTGAGAAGGAGTTTATTACTCAAAGATACTATTCGATAAGTTTAAAAATAGGTCAATAATTCTAGATATTCTGTATGTGTCCTCTGTCCCTCCATCCTAACTTCAAAAGTACCCAAATATCACCTTCCTCCTAATTGTACTTTGAAATCTGTATAAAGGGAATGGGGATGGTCATTTAGTATTAGCTACCTGCTTTAGCACTATATAGTTTAGGGTCAGAATTTCATCAGCCAAATAAATGGGAATAATCTTTTATTCTGATAACAAGTGTCAGTTTTATGACTATCCTTTTTGAATAGGAAGGCATGTTTATGGCTTACATTGATCTATTACAAATTTTTTGACCTCTTATTTTTATCCAGAAAGAGACATATACTTTGATGGCTCCTTTTTTCATGTTTCGGTCATATTTCAAATGACTAAAATGTCTTCCAGTTGAAGAAGCTGAAATAATGAGAGATGTCTAAATAAGTAATAGATCTGATTATTCATTCACAAGCCAGAATAAGATAATGTGTTTACTTTAGTACAAAAGTATAAATCCCAAACTAATAAAAACTTGAATGCGTTGAGATGGAGGAAAAGTAGACAGCATTAGCAAAGGCAGAAATAATATATGGGATAGAACTTATTAGAATAATTGAGAATACAGATGGAGAAATTGGATAAATAACTGGGGAACGAGGAAAAACTAAAAATGGCTATAAACTTAAAAAGAGATGTTCTTTAGTAGTGTATGGGTGGCTCAGTCAATTGAGCATCTGACTTCGGCTCAGGTCATGATCTCACGGCTCATGGGTTCTAGCCCTGATCTCACAGCTTGTGGGTTTGAGCCCCCCCGTTGGGCTCTGTGCTGACAGCTCAGAGCCTGGAGCCTGCTTCAGATGCTGTGTCTCCCTCTTTATGCCTCTTCCCTACTTGCACTCTGTGTCTCTCTCTCTCACAAAAATAAACATTAAAAAAATTTTTTTTAAAGATATGTTCTTTATACTGAACAATCCGTGAATTTATAGATGCTTGAGACAGGAATTTGAAGAGTGACCTTCCGTTATTTTCTATTGTGAGTAAAAATTTCCAGTCATATCTATCAACGCAAAATGAAAAACTTTAACCAAATAGGAACGAAGTTCCATATTTATTTCTTGAGATACAGTGTGAAGAATGGTACATACGATATGTGGGATCCATCCTGATTCACTATCTGCACATGTGAATCTCCGATGCTTCAGAATCTCTGGAAAAGAGAGATACTTAATTGGGATTGAATGTAGTTCCTGCCAATGTCACATCAACAGGAAAGGCGTTTTATGTGATCAGAAAGTTCGTTTAGCAAATGTAATCAAAAGAACACTGAACTAGCTGGAAACCTTGGAAAATCATTGAATTTTGCCACATTACCACTTTCTGATCTGTAATATGAGAGGGTTGACCTTTTTCGTTAACTTCCAAATGCTGGTTGAATTTGTAGATTGGCATTACAGATTACAGTTCCAAGGACCCAAGCCACAGATAAATCTGTACCCACTCCCCTGTTTTTTGGCATGGATCTTCACCTGATTGTGAGAACGAACAGACAGCTGAGAAAAATCAGTTGGGGCTATGCCATGTGGAGCAGAATAGCTGACGAGAGCTCCTTTCCCACTCACAGTCACTTCAGACTTTAAGATGTCAAGAGCTAGGGTGAGGCAGGAGAACCAAGTGGAACTCCCACAAGCATTTCCCACAGAATGAGATCTCCCTGGGTGCAGAAAACCTGGGACAGGCCTAGAGAGCAAGACAGACTCCCCTGCTGTGTAGAGAGCTGATATCCAGGCTCTGGAGCAGAGAGCCCTCCTACAGTTTCAAAAGTGGGCTATTTGAACTTAGAGCACAAGGATAATTCTGGAATTTCACGAGAGCTCACACCCAAAGTTTGCAAGAAGAAACTTCATCCTACTCTCGAAACGTTTGCAACTAGTGATGAACCAAATCAAAGTAAAGCTACAAGAAAACCTAGATTCAGACACAACAGAGCAGACTGACCTAGCTTCTCAGTTAGCAGCCTGCTACCAGAAGGACTGTGTAAATATTATTGGGCTCCATTGCTGCTATTCTATTACATAAAATGTCTAAATAAAACAAAAAATTATAGGACACACAAAGAAGCAAGAAATGCAGTCTGTGGCCAAAAGAGAAACAAAAATCAGTAGAAGCAGAAAAAGAGGTGACACAAAGGAGAAAATAAATATGTGAGCCACAGAGTGAACAAACTTAGTGGCTCTACCATTTTACATTCCTAACTATCCGTGCACAGAGGTTCCAATTTATCCCCATCCTCACCAACATTTGTTATTTTCTGTTTTTTAATAGTAGCCATCCTAATAGGTATGGGATAGTAGAAGCCTTTTTTTATAACAGTTTTATTGAGATATAATCCACACGCCATACAATTCACCCATTTAAAGTATGCAAAGCAGTGATTTGCAGTTTATTCACAGAATTATGCATCACCACTAACTCCAGAACATCTTTATCACCCCTAAAAGAAATCCCACACCCATTAGCAGTCATTCCCTATTTACCTCAACCACCTCCAGCCCTAGGGAGCCACTAATCTACTTTCTGTCTCTATAGGTTTGCCTATTCTGGACATTTCATATAAATGGAATCATATAAAATGTGGTGTCTTGTAACTAGCATCTTTTGTTTAGCATAATGTTTCCAAGGTTCTTTCATGTTGCATATAACAATACTTTATTCCCTTGTATTGTTGAATAATATTCCATTGTATTAATATATATCACATTTATTTTATCCATCCATCAGTGGGTTCTTTCCACTTTGGAGCTAGTATAAACATTATGGACATTCATGTGCAAATTTTTGTTTGCACACATGTCTTCATTTCTCTTGGATATTTACTCCACAGTAGAATTTCTGGATCATATGGCAACTGTGTTTATTTAATCTTTTGAGGAACCTAACTGGAACAATTTTGGTCTGCTGCACTTTCTAGTGCCCTAGTGTTCTTGAAAAATTAATACACTTCAAGTAGACTGTATTGCTGACAATCATCTGCCTTCTACTTATAACACATAAACACTTCACTAATTCTCTACCTTAGAAGATAAATGTCCAACAATAAAGTTATGACAGTATTATGATGGTTAATTTTATGTGTCAGCTTGACTGGCTGAGGGATATCTGGTTAAACATTGTTTCTGGATGTGTCTGTGAGGGTGTTTTCTGAAGAAGTTAGAGTCTGAATTTGCAGACTACGTAAAGCATGTTGTCATCCCCAATGTGGTGGGCATGATCTAATCAGTTGAGGGCCTGAATGAAACAAAAAAGTGGAGGAAGACCAAATTCTCACTCTGCCTGACTGTTGAGGTGAGACTTAAGTCTTCTCCTCCTGCATTCGGACTGAGGCTTATACCATCAGCTCCCCTGATTCTCAAACCTCAGGTTTGGACTGGAGCTACAACATCAGCTTCCTGGGTTTCCAGCTTGCAAGTGGCAGATCATTGGGACTACTCAGCCTCCATAATCATGTGAGCCAATTCCTTATACAAATTTTCTGTCTTGGGACACCTGGGTGGCTCAGTCGGTTAAGTGGCCGACTTCGGTTCAGGTCATGATCTCACTGTTTGTGAGTTCAAGCCCCGCATCGGGCTCTATGCCGACAGCTCAGTGCCTGGAGCCTGCTTAGGATTCTGTGTCTCCCCTTCCCTCGGCCCCTCCCTTGTTCTCACTCTGTCTCTGTCTCTCTGTCAAAAATAAATAAACATTAAAAAAATTTTTTTAAGTTTTTTCTCTTTCTCTTTACATATATGTATATTCATGTCTATATCTATCTATGTATGTATGTATCTATCTATCCTATTGGTTCTGTTTCTTTGAAGAACCCTGATACAAGTACTTACATTGTACATTATTATCATCATTTACTGAGCATTATCTATGCTCTAAAGGTTGTCATTAGCACAACAACCAAACTAGGTAATTACTTTTATCATCTCCACTTGCTCGATGAGGAAATTGAGATCCAGAACAGTGATGTCCATGGGGCTCCTGGGTGGCTCAGTCGGTTAAGCGGCCGACTTCGGCTCAGGTCATGATCTCACAGTCTGTGAGTACTAGCCCCGCGTCGGGCTCTGTGCTGACAGCTCAGAGCCTGGAGCCTGTTTCAGATTCTGTGTCTCCCTCTCTCTGACCCTCCCCTGTTCATGCTCTGTCTCTCTCCCTGTCTCAAAAATAAATAAACGTTAAAAAAAAAAAATTTAGAACAGTGATGTCCAATAGAGAGAAAATGTGAGCCACACTCATAACTTACATGGGTAATTTTAAATTTTCTAGTAGTCATATTTTTTTAAAAAACATGAAATTAAGTTTATTTTTTTAATGTTTATTTTTTTTTTTTTTATTTAGAGAGAGAAAGAAAGCACACACAAGCAGGGGAGGGGTGCAAAGAGAGAGAGAATCCCAAGCGGGCTCCACACTGTCAGCACAGAGCCCAAAGGGGGGCTCGATCCCACAAGCTGTGAGATCACCTGAGCTGAAATCAAGAGTCACCCAGGTGCCCCAAATTAATATATATTTTATTTAACACAATGTAATGAAAATATCATCATTTCAATGTGGAATCAATATTTTTTAAAAAGCTAGTAATGAGATATTTCATATTATTTTTTTCATACCATATCTTTAAAATGCAATGTTGTATTTTTTACTTATAGGATGCCTCAATTGAAACCCACAGTTCAAGCACTCAGTAGACACAGGTGGCTAGTGTATTAGAACAGATCTAAAGACTTAAATAATTTGTCTTTCTCAAACAAAAGCCTGAACTCTTGTTCATAAGTAGGCTACATTGCTTCTCATGCCTAGAGATGTCACATAATTTTTAGAGCTGATAGAAAATCAATGACATGAAAGGATATATCTCATATTAAAAAGTAAATTAGAAGCTAGAAGTTTCTCAGAAGGTAAGATGAATGACCTTCCTCTCCAGGTTGCTTTGTGAATATGCTAAGGATAAGTTCAGGAAAAAAAAAATGTATAGTTGTATCTATCTATATTGAATATAAAGAAGCTCTTCAGACCCAGCCTATAGGACAGGAAGTTAGGAAACTGATAAATAGGTGGTTTGAACATGTTTGAATATGAAAAGCTCTAGATTGCAGTTATACACAGTCTTCTGGAAATGTTCCCAATCATCAGATCTTTGGGTAAAGAAATCCATAAGGCTCTACTTTGTCTTTGCTCACAAAAGCCAGCAGTTTCCAGGTCAAGTCTGACACAAGGACTCTCTACTGCACAGAGGTCACGGACCAGGATCCTTGAATGAGGCAGGCACGAACACCTGCCTGGCATTGTAGGGCTTCACTCTAATGATTTCAGACCGATATCCATGAGGCCAAAATAAGAGCCTATCATCCAACAATCTGTCAAGTGCACGTAAATGTAGGAACTCAACAGATCAGGAACTTAATAGACCAGAATCTAGTAAGTTAGGGATAGTTTTAGTCTAGATCTTACTGAAGTTTAAGTAAATTTAAAGTAAATTTCAGTAAATCTGAAACCTGCTTTAAAAGTTTTCATGTCGCTTTGCCCAGCTTTTTAAAAAGTCCTAAGTCATGGAGTATAAGGTCAGTCTTTCAAAAGAAACCTGGAAGTTTGTAGATAACTTGAAGCATGGTTTTGACGATTAGGAAGCAGAAGCAGGAGGAGGAGGGGGAGGAGGAAGAAAGGGGAAAAAAGAAGAGAAAAAAGAAGAAACATTTTGACAATTCTTCCAAATATTTTTTCATCCTATGAAATGGTTATGTATTAGAGCAAAAACTTTGACAAAGCCTGAGATTAAAATATTGAGGATTAAGGGAGCTAAAATTGAATTCTTTGAA
Organism: Acinonyx jubatus; assembly: GCF_027475565.1. NCBI lineage: Eukaryota > Metazoa > Chordata > Mammalia > Carnivora > Felidae > Acinonyx > Acinonyx jubatus. The sequence goes on from NC_069387.1 coordinate 61,994,985, forward strand.
CAGTGTCTTCAGGTTACAAATATCATTCACTTTTACACTAAGATGTTTTAAAATTAGAGAACATATAAATCCTCACATTAAGACGTGCATCTGTAATGCACAGATTTTAGTAAATGGGATCAATATGTGATGAGGAATTTTTTTAGAAATGGAAATATGATACTTATTTGGAATGTAACCTAAAAGACCTCCTTTTATACTTTCTGCATATCAAAAACAACACACCTATTTATAATTGTACATTAAATCAGTATCTCTGTTTTTTTCCCTTTCTTCCTTCCTTTTTTTTTTTTCTTTTTATCAGCAAGCTTGGTACATTAAGTTCTTCATAAAATACATGAAGGTTTTGGGGCCAGTATTAGGCCAACTGGTCCAATGCAAGAAAAATAATCAAGATAAGCATGCCCTTGCAGGTCCCGCTGTACCAGCACTCTCAGAACTGTAGCCTTCAGTTAAGAAACTTAATTAAGAAACTTCTATGCCCCAGTGAATCCTCATACTAAATTGTATTACTACTTCTTATACAAACTATGGAGATTTAGAGGAAAAAACTGTTTCCCAAGAGCAGAGTTACTATGTGAATAATTAATATTTATTACACCGTATCTTATTTATTTTCTTGTTTTTATTCCTTGCATGAGTTTCCTAGGGCTGGCACAATAAATTACCACGAATTGGGTGGCTAAAAACAACAGAAATTTATTCTCTCATAGTTCTGGAGGTTTGAATTCCAAAATCAAGTTGTTGGCAAGGCCTTGCTCCCTCCAAGTCTCTAGGAGAGAAGCCTTCCTTGCCTCTTCTAGCTTCTGGTGGCCCCGAATGTGTGGCTGCATAGCAGTCTGCCTCTGTCTGCATGTGACCTTCGCTTCTCTTTACATCTCTACTCTGGGTGTCTCTTAGAAGGATACTTGGCACTGGATTTAGGACCCACCTAGATAATCTAGCATGATCTCTTCTCAGGACCCTTAAATTTATTACATGTGCAGACCCTTTTTTCCAAATAAGGTTACACTCACGGGATACATAGTTGTATCTTTGGGGGGAGTCACTATTCATCCCCCCAGCAAATCTCAAGTTTCTTGAGACAGAAAATCACATATTCACCGGTACCTGGCAAATGACTTACCACTTAAGTTCTAAATAAATATTTGAGAAAGAATGAGTGAATGAAAAAAATGGATATGCAGTGGTATTTTTAAATTATAAGAACCTCGGTTCTGTTTGTGAGGAAGGAAATTTTCTTTTTCCTCCACCCATTTAGGCTCATTGGCTGAAGCCCCGTAAATTATATTGACACAAGACAGATTCACAAGAGAAAAACAAAAAAGCTTATCAATATGTGCGTGGTGCCTACATGAGAGAGCACTCAACAATGAGTAATTCAGAATTTAAGCTTTTATAGCATGTTAGCAAAGGACAATAACTTCGTAGAGCAGTGATGAGACAAAGGAAACAGACTCTGAGCTTCTAGGGGAAGCAAGTTACAGGAAGGCAAATATATAGGGAAACTAATGGGACATAGGGGCTCATTAGTAAGGGTTTGTCTCGGAGGTTCCTCTGGTGCCACATCCAGGTAGATAAGGATCTAGATAAGGATTGTCTCTGGTGATTAACTTCTGTCCCTCCTGGTTGGGGGTGGGGGAGCACCTTTATAAATTTATGTCCTGCATTTAAGCAAATAGGGGGAGGGCTGGGAACATTTCCTGCATCTGCTTCTTCTCACTTGCCTTCAGCTCAAAATAATCCTTATGCCAAAGTGGGATATTTTGGGGTGGCAGATTCTGCTACCGTTCATGTTGTTAACAAAACTATAAAAACTTGCAGAACATGTTAGTCACACTTTCCTCTGATGAGTAATTTTTCCTCGGTGGGTCTGATGGTGGATCTCCACAAGCCTTTCCTTTCATACTGTGCTACGTCCTAAAGAGCGACAAACCCTTGGAATACAGTAGCCCAGGCCCAGATACGAGGTGCCATTGTGAACCCGTTTGCCCAGAGGTTGAATTTCTTTTTGGCTGTTGACTGCTTTGAAAACAGTTCTGGAAAAGCCACTTCAAACAACTCTTCTGTTTTAGAATTCAGGCTACATTACCCACACCAGATCAGTTGCTTTGGTTTTTCAAAAAGTTATTTTTCAAAATGCACACGATAAGTTTACCTATAGCTTTGAAATTTTCTTAACTACAGCATGGCAAGATTGTGTCTGCCCTCCATCATTATTGTTACTTACAGGTACTCACAGCAGGTTGCTATGAATTTATTTACATGTTAAAAAGGCACAATTTAATTCTTTGGGTCTTTTTAAATTATTATTTTTGTAATGTTTATTGATTTTTGAGAGAGAGAACACAGGCAGAGGAGGGGCAGCGAAAGAGAGAGACACAGAATACGACACAGGCTCCAGGCTCTGAGCTGTCAGCACAGAGCCCGACGTGGGGCTTGAACCCACAAGCTGTGAGATCATAACCTGAGCTGAAGTCAGACCCTTACCTACCGAGCCACCCAGGAGCCCCAGAATTTAATTCTTTGTAGTACAAAAGAGGTTATCTTTGCTGCATGTGATTAAAATAAGAAATGAATCCATCGTAAACAGTAATTGACTCAAAACCTGAAAATTCTCATCTTTTTAAGTTGATGTGAATCAGAATGGGAAATGTCATTTTGCCTGTCATTTACAAGCTATGAGGGGTGGTTAGCAAAAGTACACTCTTTATACAGCGATTAAACAAAGTTTTAAAAGTTTTAGAAGACAGTTTTAAAGCTTCGCTAAACATCGTTGATTTGCATTTCCTGATAAATTCCCTTTGGTCATGCATCAGAAAGTGTAACTGAGAGCTGCGGGTGTCTGACTGCTATAAGCACTGTGTGCCCAGCAGCCTGTCAAAATAATTACGTTTGTAATTGCAGATACTACCAGCCTATGAATGAGAGACTGTCTCTATGTGTGAGGGATTACTCCATTCTCTGAGTCAGCAGTGATGCTCCTTAAACAGGACTTGAGAAGGCATGTTAAGGGCCTGGTCTTTGTACCGAGCTACACCAGAGTTTGGCTCTTGGTTCTCAGGGTTATGATTTTGTCAGGTATCAGCAGTTTGCACTGCCTCTTTTGTAAAGGTCTCTGGTCAGCAGCCCAGGATTTCCACAGAGCCAGAGCAAACTGGCCTCTAGTTGCATCTCGTGAAGGCCAGAAAAGCACATGGTCTCTCATTTGCTTAATTTACCAGTCTCGGGGAAAAGGACTTTGCCCTGCCCAGATCAATGGGACGAAGTCTTCTCACCCTGGCACAGCCCTGGCTGTTGTAGTCTGCATTAAAGCAGGTTATTGAAAATAAACTTTTGTAGTAGAGAAGAACCTTAATCTCTGAGATATTTTCTCTCAGGTTTTTAAGAAATGTGATACTTGCCAAGGAATTTTCACACTTAAGTAGGGTCATTTTATATGGACTCTCGCTAATTTAAACTATATCTCAATAGAGGGGCTTTGGGAAAAATTTTCTTGATGTTATGTTGTCCAGATGCCTGTAGCAGATGCATGAGTTGGGAGGAAACTGTGTTCTCTTTTGGGGGAGGCTATAGCATTGTATTAGGAGCAGAACTTTAAGTCAGATCACCCCAGCAGACTCCGCTGGCAGGCAAGTTATTTAGCCCCTCTTGTGTATGAGGGGACGATACTAATGCTTACTTCACAGGGCTTTGATGCCAACTCCAATTCTAAATGACATAATATATGCATGTTCTGAGCCTGTGCATCTGGGGTTCCCTGGCCTGCCTCCATCCATGCCTTTCCCAAAGGGGTGAGGAGTCTGAGACAGGGAGGAGCTGGGGGATGCGGTCACTTGAGGCCCACGGCGCTGCTTCCTAGGACAAGTTCTGGGTAGTCAGCACCCCAGAACCCTGGCCATGTGGCCCTGCACCCATTTCTATGGCCTGTGTAAGCCTCACTGCTGCATTCTTCCTCCTGTGAGTCTACAAGGGTACATCTCCACACCTGAGAAGGCACCAAGGAGCAGTTGTTGGCCAACGTGTGGAGGAAGTTGGGCCTGTGGCAGTGCGCTCCCAGGGGTGCTGCACAGAGCAGGGGGAGGACTGGGGCCAGCTCACCTTGCAACACCATATCCCCTATGCAAACTCCAAGAAATCTAAGGATTCGAAATGTAAACATGGCCTTCAGTTGTCTTAAGGATTTAAAAAATCTTTAAAGATTTTAAAGATTGAAAGATAGAATATTTTAATAGTATTTCAAGGTTTGTTAGCTTGATTTATAACCTGTAAGTATTTAGACATAAGATATGTGGCCTCCATTCATATTCTTGCCTCAGGTCCTGCAAATCTCTGGGCCTGGTTCATATGAAGAACATGCAGGGCACTTAGGACGCAACAAACACTAGCTATCATCATCATTATTATTGTTTGTCATCATGATTTTTGCCTTCGGTCACTTAGGACAATGTGGTCATTCCACTGGAATGATCGGACAATTAGCTTTCTCCTTTCCCTCTGCTCTTCCAGGTGCAGGCTGAATTTCCTGCAAGAAGAAAGTAAGCTACTCTTGAGATTTGATGAATAGAGTATTTGGAAAGAAGCAAGGGAAGCAGTGTGAGGATGCCCGGGCTCCGCTGAACCCCAACACAGCATAAAAGCATAATGGTTAAGCCCATTGTGGACTCCAAAGCCCAAAATTCCTGGATTTAAGTCTTTGCTCTGCTCATTATTAGCAGTGTGAGTTTGGCCCAGTTGATTAACATTTCTTCCACTCAATGTCTTTGCCAGTAAAAATAGTAACATTAAAAGTATTGACAAAGATTCATCAATTCCATTTCTGGGTATTTATCTGAAGGAAATGAAAACACTCACTTGAAAGATATATGCACCCCCATATTCATAGCATCATTATTTACCAAAGACATGACATGGAAACAACCTAAGCATCTATCAAAGAATGAATAGATAAAGAAAATGTGATGCACATACTCACACAATAGAATATTATTCAGCCATAAACAAGAAAAAAATCTTGCCACTTGAAACAATATGGATGGAACCTGAGGGGGTCTATGCTAAGCAAAATAATCGAGACACAGACAGAGACCATATGATCTGACTTATGTGGGATCTTTTGAAAAAGCCCCAAGCTCACAGATACAGAGAACAGATTGGTCGCCACAGATTGCAATACTGCAGCTACAAGGCGAGGAACACCTAAGATTGCTGGCAGCCCATAGAAGCCACGAGAAGCCACGAGAGAGCCATGGAATGATTTCTACCTTGGAGCCTCTAGAAGGAGCCAATCCTGCTAACACTTGATTTCAGACATTTGGCCTCCAGACTGTGAGGGAAGTTTATGAAACCAGTTTATGGTGATTTGTTGCTAGGAATACAACTGGATATGTTAGGAAACTAGTATATAAAGTACAAATGTTTGTCTATTTTTTGTTGTCTTATGTAATCTTATTGCCTAGAAGAATGCCAGAGTCATAATAGGAATTTAGTAACTTTTTGCTAAATGAAAATGGACCCAAAATGTCTCAATATGCCCATAGAAGCACCTTGTCCAGCCTAGCAGTTTTCCGCAAGCTTTTTCTGTTAAGGACCAGATAGTAAACACTTCTGACTTTGTGGGCCATATGGTTTATTTTGCAACGCTTCAACTCTGCCACTATAATGGAAAAGCAGACATAGACAATACATAAATGAAGGAGGATAAGAGTGCTCCATAAAATAAATTCCAAAAATTGGTAATGAGCCAGGTTTGCTGACTCCTGGGCATTGGCAAGCAACTTCTGAACCTCAGGATCAATTTCTTATCTCCCCAAGAACTGTTTGGCAGCCATCTCGGTTCGGCACCTCAGCATGGTCTGCTGGACAACAGCAAGCTGTTTTTATGAAATCCTGATACTTTAAAGTGGAACACAGAAGACTGTGGAATGGGGAAGCACTTTGTAGTTCTTCGTTTTAAACTACAGATGTTGTTCTCGTGTGCGCAAGGCTTATCAAGGTATTTTTTACATTAATGGATGGTACGGGGCCAGGTGAGAGGCATTCAAAGTCCTCAGTCAAGCTGTTGTTGCCTGGTGGTAAGTAGAGTTGGGGCTTCCTTTGGTCAGCAATGAAGCCTGAAGTTTTGGGGTGCAATCAGCCTACAGGGTTTGAAGCCTGGAGTTGGAGGTCACTCAGATTAACTTCCTGATTCTCCAAAGCCAGAAGCCTCAAATACTTCTTTCTTTCCCTTCCAGCTTGTTATCAAAGTTCAGACATCTAGATAGGCGAACGGAAGGAAAGTGGAAAGATGCATTTTAGAAGGAGGTGTATATGTTTAGAAATAAAAATATTTAGCTTTTCTCTTTAACCACATCCACCTCATTCAGTAGATTACAGTTCTTTGAGGGCCAGGTCTTTGTTTTATTCATAAATGTGTCCTTAGTGTTCAGCATGTTAATGGACACATAATAGAGAATGAATGGCTGACTGAATGAATAACTGAATAGGCTATATTCAAATACATAGGTGATCGATAGATACATAGACAGACATGTACTCACACATACACATACACATACATTCCCAAATGTACAGTGACTTATTTTTTTGTCAAATACAAAATTTCTTTACTGTACCTTACTTCATCCTCAAACTATTCCATAATTATTTGTAGCTTTCATCTTTACAAAGATTTGGATTGTTGCTACACGTACACGGCAATGTGCACAACAATCACTCATGTTCTTCTGAGTCCAGTTGGCAAGCGGGAAGCATCTCTATAGATACACAGATGATGTGAGGAACCATATCATCTATGATGCCCACCCAGCCAAGGTCTTTTAGAGACATGGTATCAACATGACAAAGTCCCACTCAAATAACATGTGAACTCTTTGTGTCTGGCGGGAAAGCTCAGCCAGAGTGAGAAAGAGAATCGTATCAATACAATTTGTCTGTGATGAGTTCCATGTTCTGCCACTCAGGAGCTGGGCTGCAGTGGATTTTTCTTCAGACTACCAGGCAGTATATCCCTGAAGAGAGAGACCAATGCCCCTTGGTGACCAGCATCCCTCCCTGAACCAGCTAGGGAGCTCTCGGGGACTGTCTCCACAAAGCCCCCGTGTGACCTGCTGCACCACAGAGTCCAAACTTGACCATGTGGTGCCAGTAGTGTTATGTGATGCCAGCAACATGTGGGAGCAAGGGTCAGAGGACTCGGTCAGAATCTAAGAACATGCCGTTGGGATTTGTCAAGATGCCTGAGGTGCTGAAATCCAGGCAATCGAGTACATGAGATGAGCCTTTCAAGCTGCTCTGTGACCAGGAAGAACTAGCAAACATGCTGGTGTAGCCCTTTAGAGAAGTAACTTGTAGATGTTTCCCGAGTGAAGCATGAGCTGTTTATGAAAGTTAGTTATATGGGGCGGGGCTCCTGGGTGGCTTAGTCGGTCAAGCATCTGACTTGGGTCAGGTCATGATCTGGCAGTTTGTGGGTTCTAGCCCCTCATCGGGCTCAGTGCTGACAGCTCAGAGCCTGGAGCCTGCATCAGATTCTGTGTCTCCCTCTCTGTCTGCCCCTCCCCTGCTGGCACTCTGTCTCTCTCTCTAAAATAAATAAACATTTAAAAAGAAAGAAAGAAAGTGACTTATATAGGATAGAATACTCTTTTTTTTTTCTTTTTTTTTTAACGTTTATTTATTATCGAGAGACAGAGAGACACAGAGCATGAGCAGGGAAGGGGGAGAGAGAGGGAGACACGGAATCCAAAGCAGTCTCCAGGCTCTGAGCTGTCAGCACAGAGGCCAACACGGGGCTCGAACTCACGGACAGTGAGATCATGACCTGAGCTGAAGTCAAGCGCCTAACCAACTGAGCTGCCCAGACGCCCCTAGGATAGAATACTCAAGAAGGCTCTGTTGCACCCCCAGAGTATTCCCCCTTCTGCTGCCCTCTCCCAGCATGGGCTACTGTGTCCCTTTGTGCACAGATTGAGCGAGCTCTGCCTTGGCTAAGGTGGTGTGGGGCCTCTGCCCTGTGTCCACTTTGCTGCTGCTGTTGCTTTTCTCTTGGAAAACTGGGAAGCAGAATGAAATTTGACTGTCAAGGAACTCTGTATTCAAGAACAATTAAATGGATGAAAATGACCTCTTCCCATTTATTTCTTTGTTTACATATTGACTTCCTAACAAATGAGGTAACATGGGTGTGATACTATTTGTTAATGAAGAAAATCTCTGAATGAAAGATACAGTTTCTTTGAGGCCTTAACTTCAGTTTTTTTGAAATGATATTATATGAACACGGATGGTTCTAAAGTGAATTTAGAAGAGAAGGCTCATGGGAAGGTTTTTGGTCTGTGAATTCAGATGGAAACAGTATTAATGATAAGCTGGACTGTACAATCAGCTTTAAACAAAAAGAAACTGATAAGCCTAATTTCGTTGTTCAGTCAAGCAATTGGCAAAGGCATTCACGCAGAAAGAAGAAATAAAAATGCACATTTTTTTAAAGAATATTGCAGAGTGTTAAACTGTGATCTGTAGTCTAGTTGCTTTATAAGGACGTGAAAACTTTTTTCAAGTCCTGATAAATTTTTATGCGGCAGAAGTTGTTTCTAAGTATAACGATGTTAACTCATAGCCTTACACTTGTAGTAAAGTAGAAACACTCCTTGGAACAGCCATCATGCTGTGTTTCCGGGGGTTTCTGTCACACCCCTTTTGCAGCTCCAGGGACCTTCACCTGGCTTCTGCTTGTATTTCAACATCATTTTTAACAGCCCCAACTCCAACCGTCTGCCAATGTATACTCCACTCCAGTCACTTATTCCTGCTAAATTAACTGTCTATCCTCATTAAGACTGAATTGCCCAATTCTCTCTGCCTGGTTTCTCTGGCTTCCCTTATCAGCTGGCACCCGGTGATTGGTCATTTTAGGACAAACATCCCTTGATTTTCCTTGTGCTTAATTTGCTAATCCTCAGCCTTGAGAAGAAACCTCTCCTCACTCCTTAGGTACAGGCTGTGTGTGGCGACTTCCTTCTAAAGAGTGCTGTAGGGAAAGGGAGGGAAGAGTAACTGTACAATGGAGAAACCTGCCAAACGCTACCTCAGCTGCTGAACAAGGTCAACATCAACATTCATACATTATTTGCTGATAGTACATACTCTTGATACAGTGTAATAAAAATAATGTTTTACGTGTGTGGTCTTCCTCCCAAACCCCCAGTCTTACCACAGGAACAACAAGATAAATTCCAATAGTGGGGCATCCAACAAAATAAATAAATAAATGAATAAATAAAACAAAACAAGAATCCTCTGATCTATGTTCCTTCTCCTACTAAAAAGCCACAAGGTTTGCTAGCTAATGTCTTAAAAATGGGATGCCACCTACAAGTATGGTCTCTTTGTCCTCAGCTGAGCTGTTTCAGAAACTTGCTCACCTCTAGCTGATGGCTCATGATGTGGCCGTTTCCCAGTTCTCACTGCAAAGTTGTTCCTCATCCCCCAACACCTCCTCTGTGGGTGACCTTGATCCTCCCACAGTTTGGCTGTGAGCATTAAATGAAATGAAGCATGTGTGGTGCCTGTGATCCGTGAGTAGAGTTCACAAGTGCCAGCCTCACCCTGGTGGGAAGATCGCCATCGTATGGAATGTGTATCCACAGAGTGTTCTCCATTTCACCAGCCCTGCACTCTCTTTCTCCTTCCTTGTTTTCTCAGAGAAAGACTTCTGTCTGTTATGCTGTGTGTAAAATGTCATGGGATTATTTCTGAAAAGGCAGCATTTATCACTCACACAGTAAATGACAAAATTAATTAATAAGTGCAATTTTTTATTTTAATTCCAGTATAATTAACATAGAGTATTATACTAGTTTCAGGTATACAATATAGTGATTCAACACTTCTATATATCACTCAGTGCTCAACACAACAAGTGCCCTCCTTAATCCCCATCACCTATTTAACCCATCCTCCCACCCACTCCCCTCTGGTAACCATCAGTTTGTTCTCTATAGATAAGGGTCTATTTCTTGGGGTGCCTGGGTGGCTCAGTCAGTTCAGCATCCAACACTTGATTTTAACTCAAGTCATGATGGCATGGGCAGATCGAGCCCCACAACAAGCCCTGACTCTAGGCTGACAACAGCACCATATCAGGCTCCACACTAGGTATGGAACCCACTTAAGATTCTCTCTCTCTCCCTGTCCCTCTGCCCCTCCCCCACTCTCTTGCTTTCACATTCGAGCTTGAATGCACTGTCTCCTGCTCTCTCTCTCTCTCTCAAAAAAAGAGGCTACTTCCATATCTTGGCTATTGTAAATAATGCTTCTATAAACATAGGGATGCATATATTCCTTTGAATTAGTGTTCCAGTATTTTGTGGGTAAATACCCAGTAGTGTGATTACTGGATTGTAGGGTAGTTCTATTTTTAGTTTCTTGAGAAAATTTCATACTGTTTTCCACATTGGCTACACCCGTTTGCATTCCCACTAACAGTGCAAGAGGGTTCCTTTTTCCCTACATCTTTACCAACTCTTGTTGTTTCTTGTATTTTTTATTTTAGCCATTCTGACAGGTGTGAGGTGATATCTCATTGTAATTTTGATTTGCATTTCCTTGATGATAAGTGACGTTGAGCATCTTTTCATGTGTCTGTTGGCCATCTGGATGTCTTCTTTGGAGAAATGTCTGTTCATGTCTTCTGCCCATTTTTAGTTGGATTATTTGCTCTGGGGGTGATGAGTTGTATAAGTTCTTTATAGATTTTGGATACCAGTCCTTCATCAGATATATCATTTGTAAATATCTTCTCCATTCCATAGGTTGCCTTTCAGTTTTGTTGGTTGTTTCCTTGGCTGTGCAGAAGCTTTTTATTTTGATGTAGTCCCAATAGTTGATCTTTGCTTTTATTTCCCTTGCCTCAGGAGACATATCTAGAAGGAAGTTGCTATGGCCAATGTCAGAGACCTTACTGCCTATGCTCTCTTCTAGGATTTTTATGGTTTCAGGTCTCACACTTAGGTCTTTAATCCATTTTGAGTTCATTTTTCTGTATGGCATAAGAAAGTAATCCAGTTTCATTCTTTTGCATGTAGCTGTCCAGTTTTCCCAACATCATTTGTTGAAGAGACTGTCTTTTTCCATCGCATATTCTTTCCTGCTTTATCAAAGATTAATTGACCATATAATTATGGATTTATTTCTGAGTTTTCTGTTCTATTGATCTATGTGTCTATTTTTGTACTAGTACCATAGTGTTTTGATTACTGCAGCTTTTTAATATAACTTGAAGTCTGGAATTATAATACCTCCAGCTTTGCTTTGGCAACTCAGGATTATAAATGCAAATGTTGAAGAAGATAATGTTACTGGTAATTCCATTCACAAGTGTCTCACTAGCTCATCCCAGTCATTCCAGTATCATCAGTGTCTCTCTCACCAGCTGCCATTGAAAAGAGATTTTGATTCAATAAACTTTAGACAAGAAAAACCAGTTCTTAAAGCCTGAACCTTTCTAGGCCATACTTCTCCACCACATCGGGGTTTACATAATCCCATGGGAACATTTGTCAGTCTACACTACAGTGGGTGTGCATTAGTGGCAAGTAAAAAAAAAAGCCGACTTTGGATAACTTAAATAAGAAGAACATGCAAGGGTGGGAGGAGCTTACAGAATTAAAGGGACCATTGAGGAAGCTGGCTTATAACAGACAAGAAATGGGAGACTATGGGCTGAATTGTGTCCCCCCTTAAATTCACCTCAAAATGTGATTGTATTTGGGCCTTTAAAGATGTGATTAAATTAAAACAAAGCACTGTGGAGGGAAGGGGATTCTAATCCAATTTGACTAGTGTCCTAAGAAGAAGAGATTGGGAGGGGGGCCTGGGTGGATCAGTCAGTTAAGTGTCTGACTTTGACTCAGGTCATGACCTCATGGTTTGTGAGTTTGAGCCCCACATCGGGCTCTGTGCTGACAGCTCAGAGCCTGCAGCCTGCTTCAGATTCTGTGTCTCCCTCTTTCTCTGCCCCTCCCCCACTCATGCCCTGTCTGTCTCTCTCAAAAACAAACATTAAAAAGATTTTTTTTTAAAAAAAGAAGAGATTGGGGCACACAAAGTTGACCATACTGGCATATGTCAGCGATTTCATTTACTTGCATGTCAAAGGCCAATTTCAACATGATCTGCTTCAGAAAATCGAGAGAACTGTCAATGGTTTCGGTAAAGATGCTGTTCTGACAAAGGCCCTGCTTTTTCCTCCTCAGTTCCAAACTAAACCTACTTGACTAGGACATACGGCCTCACCACAGTCTCGCTAATTATAAGGGGTAGTTATGTTTGACAGAACCAGAAGCAATTTTACAGAATACCTTATCATAGGCCTTCATCCTGGAAAAAGTCCAAATCCTGATCAAGTGCTAGTCTCTCAAATGAGCTTCTTTTGCACAAAAGGGACCCCACTGTCTAATACATGTTCAGGATGACAGTTCCCCCAGCAGTTTCCATGGGTGAGGACCTTAGATACAAGAAGCACAAGAACCCAGCGCTGTGTTTCATGACACCACTAATGAGGGCTTCGCTCTATCAGGATGCTGTGCCCAATGGTTTGCACATTTTAACTCAGTCTTATAATCCAATTTTACACTGAGGAATCTGAGGCTCAGCGAGAGCAAGTAATCTACCAAATTAAATTGGCACAGCAAGTAAGAGAAGAGCCAAGATTTGAGCACATATTTAACTGAAAAACCAAAGAATGCACAAACTTTTGTTTTTCTGTTCCAACCTAAACTAGACCCAGTGTAAGCAAAGAGAAATGTTCATAATCATGCTGCAAGGAATTTTCTTTAACTCCTATCAACAAGAAACCATCGGATGTCCTAACCTGGGAATGGAGGTGACTATACATCTTCACCTGAGTATAATTACAGCCCATGCTAACTTTCAAATGGATCATTTTTCATCCACATTCTTCAAAATACCAAGAAATACACAAAAGGAAATATATTTTCTTTAGTATCCAATTGGTGGACTCTCTGAAACTTGCTGAAGAGTGTCCATGGACCACAGTTTAAGAATCCATGGCATCAATCAGGAGGAGAGAGCAGGATTAAGGCCACATCCACGGCCACATAAAACAGTTGTCCACTCACTGCGAGAAAGTTGATGAGCTCCTGAGGGAATTTACCTCACCACAATTTAAGGACAAAAATTAACGCTTCAGACTGGGAGAAGCAAACTATAGCCTTTGGGTCAAATCCAGTCCTCCAGCAATTTTTGCAAGTTTTATGGAACCTAGCCACACCCATTTGTTTATGTATTCTCTATGGCTTCTTCCAGGCTACAATGGCACAGTTGAGCAATAGAGAGCATATGGTCTGCAGAGTCAGAAATATCCACTCTCTGACCCTTTACAGAAAGTTTCCCAATCCCTGGCCAAAATTATCTTCTGCCTCTGCAGGAAGCACATTCCTCTGTGTTATTTCAACTCTAAATTCCTGAGCCAGAGAGAGCGATAAACCTCCTCCTATAGTGAATACAAACTCTGAGTGTGAAATCCTAATGCTGCTGGTTCCCTGGTCATGATTTTTGGTTGCAAATAACACGTTGGCTCAAACTCAGGACTGATTTTGATCATGGACAGGAGATAAATGTAATGAGTAAGCACTTGAGGCTTTGTGCAAATTCCTACCCAGCTACTTCCTAGCTTTGTGATCTTGGAAAAATAACTTAACCTCTCCATGTTTCCGATCCTTCACCTTAAAATGGAGATGACAATAATACCATCTGCCTGATAGGTGACAGAATGAAATGGGTGAATCTATACCAACGTTATACTTAGACTGGAGCTTAATTTATAATAAATATCTTTTAAGAACTAGCCTTTTATAAGTGTAGACATTGTTGAAATTAGGAGTCAGGTCAAAAGAGGTTCCAAAATTTAAAGAGAAATGAATTGTTCCTTTCCACCTTTCTTGGCCACTGGCTGAATATTACTTTTTTTTTTTTTTTTTGACTTCTGTTTCCTTTCTTGTCTGGGATTCAAAAATGTCCCCCTGCTCTGCTGTTCAGTAATGTCAAAAGAACAACTTGATATTCTTAAAACTTAAAGATACAATTGACAACACTTGTTTTCTACCACTTTTATAGTCCTACAACAAGGTAGTGTGAGTAAGAAATGGGAATTAAGATTCTAAATTGAAGAAAAGGCTTTAATTAGAATCTCGACTTGCTGTAATTATAATAGCGATTTGGGATCTACTAAAATAATTTATGACCATTACATGTGCTTATGGAGAAAATATGCCAGTAATGGCATATTTCAATTAAAACCCTTTGAAGTACTAACCCATCCCAAGAAAGCAAACACAGAAGCCTGACTCTGGAGAGAGAAGCAATCTCAGAAGTTACAGATACATAAAATGGTTTACATTTATCCCATTTTTATTTTGTTTTTGCTCATTGTAAAATGAAAGACGGGAAAAGAGTAGTGGGAAATATGATGGGGGAGCTTACCGTAGAATACAATAAGAAAGCAGTGTGTTCTTGGGGTTTGAGTTACCCCACCCACCCCGCTTGGCTATTATGAATATTATTACTTCCTCTTGCCATCACAGAACAAAGCTCTGGTCTTCTCCCGCTTCCTCAGAACCATTTGTGTATTCTTCATTTGAAACATAAATTAGAGTAATTATGCTGACCAAGTGAGAAATAAATGATCAATAGAAACGCATTAAGATGATGATGATCTTCTAGCCTAAGATGTCTTTGCAACCTACATCTTTTTTTTTTAAATATAATTTATTGTCAAGTTGGCTAACATACAGTGTATGTTGGTTTTGGGGGTATTTGCAACATGCATCTTAACCAAGCACACTTACATTTAGAGGTGTAGAATTTTTTCTAGATAGAAATCAGAATTTTTTAAACCATTACTATCACTGTCGTGCACATCCAGCCCTGGTGAGTAAATCCCTGATTCATTCCAGAAGCTGTAACTTTTTTTTTTTTGAGGGAGAGAGAGAGAGAGCACAAGCAGGGGAGAAGCAAGGGAGGGACAGTGAGAATATTAAGCAGGCTCCACGCCTAGTATGGAGTCAGACATGGGATCCATCTCACAAACCATGAGATCATGACCTGAGCTAAAATCAAGAATCCAACACTTAACCGACTGAGTCACCCAGGCACCCAGAAACCGTAACTATTTTTAAGTTATATCAACAATGCTAGCAAACTCACGTATGTCAAAAATCAATGAAGCAGCTATTTATAAGTTTGGGATCTGTTGGTCTCAGAGCACTCTGTTTCCCCCAACACTGGTCTCTCCCTTCCACATTCCCTTCCAGTTCCTATTTCCCTCAGATTTCCAGAAGCTCCCAATTAGTATTTTCTACCTGCAACAGCCTTGGCTGAGTCCTTAGGTGCGAACAAGCCCTTACAGATAAAAATTTCAACCAAATTCCAGTAAAAGTTTACATAGTCCAAATACATGTCCCCAACAGGCTCCAACACTTGGTATAAGATTTCTCTGTATATCTTACCTTTAAATTAACTATTGTATTGGTTTCCCAGGGCTGCAGTAACAAATAACCCTAAACATGGTAGCTAAAAACCATGGCAATGTTTTCTCTCAGTTTTCTGGAGGCTAGCAGTCTGAAATCAAGGAATCGGCAGGGTTGATTCCTCCTAGAGGGTCTGGTGGATAACCCATCCCATGCATTGTTCTAGCTTCTGGCAGCTGCTAGCCATCCTTGGTGTTTGTTGGTTTGTGGCTGCATCAGTCCAAACTCAACTCGATCTTCACACGTCTCCTCTGTCTCGTCTCTTCTTCTAAGGACACTGTCATTGGATTAGGACTCTCTCAGATAATCTAGGGCCTCATCTCAAGATAATTTAACTACATCTACAAAGACCAAATTTTCCAAATAAGGTCACATTCCCAATGGTTATATCTTTTGGGGGCCACCTCCAACCCACTCCAAATATGAAATTACATCATGTTATCTTAGGCGTGACTGCCCAGAAACTAGGCTCTCAACAGTAACTTCTTCCTCTAGCTTCTTCCCAGCTTCCCACTCAGACTCTACCTCCAATCTAATCAACCATAGGTCCAGGCAATTTTTTCCCAAACAGATATAAGCCCATCTTTTTAAATGTTTTTAATTGTCACTTCCTTAGTTAAAGTGAGGAAGCAGGGGCTGAGCTGAAGTACTAGGCTGAAACCCCAGTTTTGACACTTACCATCTGTGTGACCTTAAGCAAGTTACTCAACCTCTCTGTTCATCGGCTTCTCACCCATAGCTTGTGATGATAAGATTATAAAGACCAAAGGAATTAATATATGCAAAGTGCTTAGAACAGCATCTGGCACATAGTAGGCATTCATGATGGCTAGCTGCTACTCTTATTCTAAGTCAGAAAACTACAGTCTCTTCAAATGAACAACCTAGTCCTAGTCGTTTTTATTTTCAAATTACTTTATTACCAACTCTAATGTCTAAGCTTAAGTTTAATAAAAAATAATAAAACATAAATACTGATATGACCCTCTTGGGAAAAAATCAACAAAATCACTTTCAGAATTCCAAAACTTTCTATAGTATTAACTGTTGTCTTTTAGCTTAAGAACTGTAAAGTGAACTAACAAATCAAACCTGCAAACCAAATGAGGTGCAAAAAGGAAATTTAGAAGATGAAAAATTCATGTCCTCATTAAAGTATGATATGGCTTATTAATAAATATGAACTTTAAAAATAATAGTGTTTTTTTTCTATTGTGTCTTTCATACATGAAAATTAAAGGAAAGAACAAACTATTTTATCAGTGCTACAAAAGGTAGAAGTAAATAACATCAGTTAGTCGAGCGTAATCTTCATGAAAAGTATTTCTTAGGTAAAAATCAGGGACTTTGGGAGATGCACTAATGCTCTTCCATTCTCAGGAAGTTGCATGAAAAGGAGGAGTAGAAAGGAGGGAGGAAGGGAAAGAACTGACCGAGCATACAAGATCGTCCTCTAAGGAATCATCTGTCACCAAGTCTTGTCATTTCAAGCTTCCTGAACATTTCCTGAATCCTTCCTCTTCTCTCTACACCCAGTGCTGTGGTTCTGGCTTTTAGCTTGCTGTTTCCTCCCTTACTGCAGCAACTCCCAGACAAATTGTTCCAAAATGTTAAACTGTTGTTCTCACTTCTTTGTTCAGAACATTCTACTCACTCCCACTGTGCTTCAGATAAAGCCCAAAGTCTCTGATGAGACTCCCAAGCCCCTCAGGGTCCCCCATGCCCAGGCTCAGCCTTGTAAGATCCAGCCATCTTGATTGTCTTGCGGTATCTCAAAAACCCCAGGCTCTCTTTTTTCTAGGTCCTCTCCTTAGGGGATCCTGCCCTCCTCTCTCATCCCCAATGTGCTCCAGAAGCTAATTTCTATCATTCCCAAACACTCAGTGTCACCTCCCCCTTGGGAGATCTTTTTGGCCCCCATGTTGGGGTAAGTTTCCTCTTCTCTGCTCTCATGGCACCTGATCCCCACTGAACAAACCATTTTGTAATTGTCCATATTCCCTGCCTTCCTTAAGCCCCTTGAGGGCAGGCAAGCTGACTGTCCCCAAGTGACACTTAGCCTAAGTGCCTGGCTTACAGTGGGCCCTGAACATATGTTGAATTACTCAGATTTTCAAATGCTTGAAAATTAACTTGTCCAGAACCTTCTCGCTTCTGGAATGTTCCCCCTCTTCATAATTCTGCTCTGGTCTGTACAGATCTTCACCTTTCCTTTCCTTCTGTTCACTTGGAACTCTACTGTTTGTACTGTTGGCCAGGCCAAACCCAACTTTACTACCCATCGTTATTGAGTTATCAATGAACTTTCCAAGTCCCAGTGCACACCCCTAGGTCTGGAATGTGTTTTCCTTCCAGAAGGTACTGCTGAGAAACTGTGCATGCAAAGGAGGGAGCAGTGACTTTGCAGAGTGACAGAGTCTTGCACACGAACAAATTGCACGGTTTCCCACACTGAAGGAAACTAGAATAGTGGGAAAGGATAAAGGAAAAGAAGGCAGAGAAGAAGGGGGCACCACACATTATGTCTTATTTCATGCTTTTTCTTTGTGGGGGTGGGGAGGGGGAGGGGGAGCACAAGGTGGGAGGGACAGAGAGAGGGGGACAGAGGATCTGAAGCGGGCTCTTCACTGACAGTCTTATAGCAGACAGCCTGTCGTGGGGCTCGAACTCACAAACCATGAGATCATGACTTGAGCCAAAGTCAGAGGCTCAACAGACTGAGCCCCCCAGGTGCCCCTCTTATTTCATGTTTTGTATTGAAGGCTGTGGTTATGGGTTATTCTCCTCTTATGAAAACCCTTTAATCTTTTTTAAATTTTTTGTTTGTGCTTTATCGTGCTCACAAAGACGAGCTGAGGCTATTTCCTCAAATCTCCATGACTAAGAAGCCTGCCCTTTTAGATGGACAAACATAAAGGGAAAAATGGGCATCCTAATCTGGGCTCCTCCAGCAGGGTGTGTGCCTGTCCTTACCCTCTGCACGGTCTAGCTTCGCTGCAGTCATCTCACTGCCCACCCGCTGCACCCTAAGTTGGGAAAGCCACATTGGCCTGCTGATTGACAGTTACATGTTTCCCTGGCTGTATGATGGGCTCTCTGTCTATAAGTGAGCTCTGCTGTGCTCAGAGATGCCTCAGGAGAGGTGAAAGAGCCCTGCTGGGGCTCCGGGTGTGTTTCTGGCACATATAAACCTTTATGTCTACATGCTGAGAGCATTTTGTTCCTATGCAGGTAGCACGATCGCTCAGATGTGGACACATGCCTTCATCATTTTCCATATAGGCACGTACTAGTATCTCAGATGATTCACAGCACAAATTTTGATGGTCCTAATTTGGGTAGATAAAAACTATTTCAAATACAGATCCAAAAGGAAAATGTTTTAAAAGAAAGTTAACAACATTATTAAATACTACTCTATCCTGCCTTTTTTTTTTTTTAATGTATTAATTTATGGGCCCCTGGGTGGTTCAGTTAAGCATCTGACTTCTGCTCAGGTCATGATCTCACAGTTCGTGGGTTTGAGTCCCCAATCAGGTGAGCTCGAGCCCTGCTTCGGGTAAACACGAGCCCTGCTGCAGGTGGGCCCTGCTTCTCTCTCTCTCTCTCTCTCTCTCTCTCTCTCTGCCCCTCATGAGATTCTCTCTCTCTCTCCCCCTATCTCTCTGCCCTTCACTCCACCTGCACCCGCGCTCGCTCTCTCTCTCTCTCTCTCTGCCCCTCGTGAGATTCTCTCTCTCTCTCCCCCTATCTCTCTGCCCTTCGCTCCACCTGCACCCGCTCTCTCTCTCTCTCTCTCTCTCTCTTAAAAAAAAAAATGTATTAATATAAAGTCTGGAGTTCAAACTCTGCCCACAATGCCAAGTTTCACTACAACTGTGCCAATTTCCTGAAGGACCAAGGTCAGAACCGGGAAGCCATCTACCACTACAGAACAGCCCTCAGATAAGTGCCCTAGGACTGTGTGCTTCTCAGGTTCACTCACTAGCCCTCCCAGTGTGTGTGTGGGGCGGGGGGGGGGGGGGGGGGGGGGGGGGAGGGGCAGTGAACATCTCCTTGGAGGTGATATGGATCCTGGACTCCCCATCTTTTGCTCAGTGCTCAAGTCTGTTGTGAATGTCGTAACTCTACCTTACTACTAATTCTTGGTGTTTTCCTGTAAAAGTTTCCATTGCTACACATTACTCAATGACACTCAGTCAAACACACATATGCAGGTGAACAAGAATTGGTTGTCAAAAATACACCAGTAAACTCTCAGAACAGGTATTCCAATGCATTATTAATGGAAAATCTACGTTTCTCACTGCTTGAGGAAGATTTTTTTGAAGTCATTTGAAAGCAATTAAGATGCCCTACCATGTCATGTTAGATTAAGAATAAAATGAGAAAATACTTTACTGCCATGTTTGGAATTTAAGGCATTTTAGAACATGTATGTATTTATATTTTTCCCCAGGTAAAGTGTTCTGATGCTCTCCTCACACCTTTCATTGGGATGCAATAAATCAAACGCGGTGATAGTTGTGGCTTTACTTCATCCTTAGGAAAAGCTCATTGCTGTAGGACTCTCAGACAATCTTTGTATCTCAGTGATGACTTTTCTTGGTGGCCATCTCTCAAAATTCCGGTAAAGAATACAATTGACCTTGAACATGTGGAGACTTGATGACTAAAATACATGAGACCATAGTCAACCTGAACTATCTCCTCTATTACATACTGTGATACTCATAGAAGCCTTTTCAGCAGGATCCTGGACCCCACAGATTGGCTACATTTGAGTTCTCTAATTCAGTCCCACACTTGTAGATGCCCAAAGCACATATACCACTAGGTGTATATAATAGAATAACATATTTCACTTAAGATATTGAGGCTCTGTTTTCTAAAGCTCCTACCAAGATGTTCTCAAAGCTTGGTTTTAAAAATTATCATTCCTAAGGTCATCGGAATTTTTAAAAATTATTCTTTGGGGCAATATTCTGCACCAGTGAATTATTCATCAATTACTTAATATTCACCATGACTGCCAACTTAAAACAGTACACACAAAATTAGCCACCATGAACTTTCCTAAAGCTCACAAGAAACAGAAGTTCCAAAGGGAAAGTCAGAACAAAGCCTCATGTTTTTATTAAGGAGTAGAAGACATGTGAAAAGGTTTATGAAGAATCATATTCTTTTGCTGGGAGGCAGTTTACCAAAAGGTTAGAGCTCTGTCGTACATTGGTGGAATTATGTTGATTTTTACATTCTTAAAATGCTATGCTTTAGCGATCAGAAAATATTTCAACTCTAAGGTCATATTTTGGCTTTAACAATGAACTAACATTTAACAATTTTACATAGCCCTCTTGTGGGGAGAAAATGAACACACTGTGTTTACCTGAAACAATATAGGATGAAAGGAAATGTTTTAGAATTTTTTTCTTAATACCCATTTTTGGTCAGATTCAAACAGAAAAAACAAGGCAGACTTTTAGGTCACTTGGATGTAAAAGGAGAGTGATTCACTGGTGGTTGATTTTAAAGGATTACAGAAGTCCATTGGACACTTTGAGTTTATCTCCAGTAAAACAATAAAAATAAATGTTTTATTAACTGTGCTTTTGTGAGAAGCATGTCTCTTAAGAAATGAAAAATGAAACAATTAAAGCTACAAATAGACCACACAGTGATTGATGAAATATTTTATCCTCTCAGACCAGGCTCAAAACCCTGGCTGGTTCAAAAGTACTGTCTTTATTGTCTGGAGGCTCCTGTTGTGAATATTCGACAGATGTTGGCGTCTTTGAAATTATTACAATTTACATGAGTTGCTGAGGGAGGAATTCCTTTCCATTCCAAGAGCCTGTCCCATCTCCCCACTTCAGTGGAGTTAATATTTTCCATATCTGCCCACAACAAGAGAATAATAGGGAAATGCAGGTTTGAAGTGTCTGTAGTCACGTCCAACAGTCATTGTCACTACTGTAACGACTGCAGATTCCAAGAGCAATAGTAAATAAAGTTAGTCATTCAAATTGTATTTATTGTGAGCCGATAAATAACTTTTTGGCTAGCTTGTATTTCTCAACCTAGTCTAGTATTAAACTGACAATTATATATGACATACCCATTCTGCTTCTTTTAAATTTTTATTTTATTTTTACAGGGTTGCAGAATTACCTTTGCCCCCTTCCCTCTGGGCATGGCCCATTTAAACATATTTGTATAGTATGGGAAAGCCTCCCCTGGAAAAATACTACATGTAAAGCTATAGTTTCAGGGACACCTGTGTAGCTCAGTCAGTTAAGCATCCAACTCTTGATTTCAACTCAGGTCATGATCTCCATGGTTCATGGGTTCAAGCCCCACGGAGGGCTCTGTGCTGACAGTGGGGAGCCTACTGAGGATTCTCTCTCTCCCTCTCTCTCTGCCCCCCTGCCCCCTGCTCATGCTTTCACTCTCCCAAAATAAATAAATAACTTAGAAAAAATAAAGTTATAGTTTCAGCTTAAAACCTGAAAAAAAAATAAGTCAAAACATTCAGTGCCCTTGAAACTTCAGCAAACATGAATGTTAGCTTTGCTTTGCGAGGCAGCTCTCATGTTTATAGCTATTCCAGGTTTTGTAAAGTTTGAGATTCTATATAGTGGAGAATCAGAGCACCACAGGTAGAGCTGACATATGCCTCTTAAGTGTTCTGACCACTGAATGACCCCGGGGAAAGTTTCTGCCATCCCACCTCATGTGGTGGGAGTATAAACGCCAGAGACACCCCCCCCCCCCCAGTATCTCAGTTCTTCCTGCACAAGCACCAACACAAAGTGCCTCATCCAATAAATCCAAAAAGACACACAATGATCCAGTCTGCATAAAGTGTGGAGGATGCCCCCTAGTGAGCTTCTAACTAGCCACTAGCTGGTTTATTTTTAAAGTCAATTTAGGGGCAACCGGGTGACTCAGTCAGTTAAGCATCCAACTCTTGATTTCGACACAGGTCATGATCTCACAGTTTGTGAGATCAAGCCCCTTGTCCAGCTCTGCGCTGACACGGACCCTGCTTGGGATTCTCTCTCTCCCTCTCTGTCTATCCCTCCCCTGCTTGTGCTTCTCTCTCTCAAAATAAACAAAATTTAAAAATTTTTAAATAAAGTTAATTTGAAGTGGAAAATCGTAAAGCAAATAATGTTTAACCTTAAACCTAAAAAAAATAATAATATTTAACATTTTATTTTAACCTAAAACATGCACATGTGTATTTGTCCATACTTTAAAGCCAGGCTCTTTAATAAGAGCCAAATCATCATTAGTGCCTAATTAAACAGCAGTTTTATGTTTAAGCAATTTCACTTTTTTAGTCTTCCTAAAGCACATACTTGGTTTTCATAGAAATGACAGCTCCTTTCGCACTCATATTTTATACATTTATAGGATACTTTGCTAGATTATGCAATTAGAAATAAAAAATGCAACTGAATAAACTTGAGAATAAACATTAAGTGACTCTTGGCAATCCAACATTCGGCCAGTAGGACCAGAGTCATACAGATGCACTGAAGAGGGGCACACTTCCCCAAGTGTTTATTAGGGCACTACTCAGTGCATTCACAAAAGGACTAGAGAATGGCTGCTGACCTGGTGACTCTTAAGTGGAGATTTTTTTAAGGTGAAATGTATCTAAACTAGTAAAAATTATGGTTTCCACTACTGTTCAGAGTCACTGGATGCCAATTGTTGGTTATTTTCAGCTGGCTTTCTCGCATGTAGGAATGAAAAATAAGGTTTGCTACTGCCTAGGGAGTTAGGCTGGCCTCTCCAATGTCACTAGAATATTACCCCACATTCCACTGAACATTTGTTCGCCTGGATGTCCTTCCCACCACTCTACTGCCAGAACGCCCCTGTGGCCCCAGTGCTGATGTACCCGAGGTGTTTGGATATCAACCATGTGCAGAATTTCATCCAGAAAAGAGGGCTGAGATCCTCAATCTCCCAGACATCTGCTTTCTTCTTCACATGTACAATTTCAGCACAAAATAAATAGTAAATCAACTAAGATTGATTTTTCTCCTCCAATATTTTGGTCAAGAAGTACAGAACCCTGCCCTGGGGCAGACACAAGTGTGCCCAGGCAGCCTTGAAACACTTAGAATGGCCTTGGATGCTCCTATTATGCCTGTTATTAATGTTTTAAGCAGAACTTATGAAAGGAAAGAAAACTGTGCAAATGGGATTAAAATTCCCGATCATGTTGTCTAACATTCTTATCACTAAAAAGAAAAGACTATGCTTTTAATAATTCTGTACAAAACAAAAACAAAAAGAAAATCCTATCCCGCTTTTTAACTTGCTTAAACATTGTAAAGGAAAAGATTGAACTTGTTTTTATTAAAATTAATTTAATACATAGAGATTTTTTATAGTAATGCCCACTAATAATAGTACTTAATCATCCTTCCTGTGTGGACAGTTGGAACTCCTCAAGAAAATTATATAAGACTTGGATGTATATTTTTTTCAATTAGAAAAAAAAAATTATTTCAAAAAGAAATAAGTAGGTGAATAGTAAAGAAACATCATCAGGGGTGCCTGGCCAGTCGTTAAGCATCCAACTCGACTTTGGATCAGGTCATGATCTCATGGTTCATGGGATCAAGCCAGGCATTGGCCTACTGGCTGACAACATGGAGCCTGCCTGCGATTCTCTCTCTCCCTCTGTCTGTTCCTCCCTTGCATGCATATGTGCTCGCTCGCTCTCTCTCTCTCTCTCCCAATAAATAAACTTAAAAAAAAAAAAAAAGAGGGGCGCCTGGGTGAGTCAGTCAATTAAGCGTCTGACTTCAGCTCAGGTCATGATCTCATGGTTCATGAGTTTGAGCCCCATGTCTGACTCTGTGCTGACAGCTCAGAGCCTGGAGCCTGCTTCAGATTCTGTGTCTCCCTCTCTCTCTGCCTCACCTCCACTTGCTTGCTCTCTCTCTCTCTCAAAAATAAATAAACATTAAAAAAAAGTTATTAAAAAAAAAAGAAACATCATCAGAGCTGGCCTGAAATATAAGAAAAGCTAATTGCAGGTGCAAATTAGCCTACTTTTTGATGATATCCTAAGCGTATTCAAAAAGATTATTATATAACATTTCTCATGAAATGTATGAAAAGCATGTTCAATAGAACATGTGGGGTTTGGAAATTGTAAAACTTAGGATCCATGGAGTAGGAAAATATACCATCTTATTTACACAGCTTATTTTGAATGAACTTTTAAAATAACTGTCATAACTACAGATGGCCTCAGATGCCAACTAGCATGTGTTTCTGGAAGGAATAAAATTCCAACACCACTTGTTGCTTGGATCTAACACATGAAATTTCCTCCTTTGGAGTGGAGTTATTAATATATTGGTGCTCACATTTAGAGGCCTGAATTTCCTTTATGATATCTCATTTGGAAACTTGACATTATTTTTGTATCTCCTTGCTGATGAAATTATGTTTTCACCATACGTGTTACATTAGGTTTAGCAGTCTTGATCATTAAATTTAAGAAGCATTTGTTTATTTTAGTGACATAGTGGTCACACGTATAGATACATCTTACACTACAGAGAACATCGAAACACTATCATCTTCATCCAAAATGGCTCTAAGTGTGCATAGATGTCGATCTGCTCATATCTTTATTTATAATGGTTTTGTGTGTGGTTTTCCCTCGACACCATCATGATACTCATGTTTATGTACAACTAGTTTTCCTGAGCTAGTTTTATTTTTTTTTTTAAATCTTTTTTTTTTTTAACGTTTATTTATTTTTGAGACAGAGAGAGACAGAGCATGAACGAGGGAGGAGCAGAGAGAGAGGGAGACGCAGAATCGGAAGCAGGCTCCAGGCTCTGAGCCATCAGCCCAGAGCCTGACGCGGGGCTCGAACTCACGGACCGCGAGATCGTGACCTGGCTGAAGTCGGACGCTTAACCGACTGCGCCACCCAGGCGCCCCACCTGAGCTAGTTTTAAAAGAATGAGTCACAGTTCACCATAGCTTTGCTCACTCTACGAGCTGCCTGTCTGTGTGGCTTTTGTGTGGGGTCCTAAGATTTCCTGCCTCCTTTACCTGGCTCTGGATTTTTCCTTTCCGTGGCCTTTTTGTGTCCACATTGTGATGAGCTTTGACGCTACTCCCAGCATTCTCCCCTCAGGGTGGGGCCCTGTCCTGGGAGGGTCAGTTATGAAGACTGCAGCCCCCTTTGACTTGTGCATGCCTGGAATTACGTACGATGTTGAGTCTCACAGAGAGGCATGGAAAAATATTTGGCTTGGTGTCTGTTAGGATCACATGGTTTGAATGATGGAAGATTGGGGTGCTTTGGAAGGCATTCCTTCCAAGAACATTCCTGCACTCATCCTTCCCACCCATGAGCACACAGTGTGGTGGAAACAGATGGACGCTAGAGGACTCAGGTCCTCACTCTGCTGGTGATGAAGAAATACCAGAGGATAGCTTCACTGAAGGGAGCAAGTTTCCAGGGTTTTTCTGGAAGATGAGAAAGCCATGGGAGAAACGGAGAGCTGGGTGTTTCAGCCTGCCATGGGTTCATGAGGCTTGTGGAGACAACGGAGTCCACACAGAGATTCTGTAGCTGCATGTACTCTCTCCACCTCTACATCAAAGGCCGAAGGACCCTAAAGTAAGTTGATTATTAAAAAGAGAAGATTCAGGGGCACCTGGGTGGCTCAGTCGGTTAAGCGTCCGACTCTTGGTTTCTGCTCAGGTCATGGTTCCACGGTTCATGAGCTGGAGCCCCGTGTCCACCTCTGTGCTGATGGCGTGGAGCCTGCTTGAGATTCTATCTTCCTCTCTCTGCCCCTCCCCTACTCATTACCTCTCTCCCTCTCCCCTCAATCTCTCTAAATAAATAAATAAACTTAAAAAAAAAAAAAAGAGAGAGGATTCAGAAAAAAAAACAAAACACAACAAATCAGCCACATTTGTTAGAATGTAGCAGGTGTGGCCATGACAACTTTTACACAAATTCTTTCATTGATTTCTCAATAACCTAGTGAAATGTGCTATTGGCTCTGCTTTTACAAGAAAGAAACTAAGGCACAGACACAAATCCAACCTACACAATTAGAAAGTGTCACAGACCTAAAGGAGCTCAGGGCTTCTGATTCCCAGTCCAGTTCTCTTTCCATTTCACCAGAACATCTCCCCATGCATCCTGCTCCCATAACAAGGAAAGGTTAGATTATATTCACAATATTCTGCTTACAGGAGCAAAGAAGTGTGATAGTGCTTTTTAAAAAAGAATGTTGGGGCACCTGAGTGACTCAGTCGATTAAGCATCCAACTATGGCTCAGGTCATGATCTCACAGCTCGTGGGTTCGAGCCCCGCATCGGGCTCTGTGCTGACAGCTCAGAGCCTGGAGCCTGCTTCGGATTCTGCCTCCCTCTCTGCTCCTCCCCCGACTTGCAGTCTGCCTCTCTCTCTCTCTGTCTCTCTCTCTCAAAAATAAGTAAACATTTTAAAAATATAAATTAAAAATAAATTAAAAAGAATGTTATTTGGGGCACCTGGGTGGCTTAGTCAGTTAAGCGTCAGACTCTTGATTTTGGCTCAGGTCGTGATCTCACATTCATGGGCTCAGAGTTCAAGCCCTGCATCAGGCTCTGCTCTGACACCTTGGGATTTTCTCTCTCCCTCTCTCTGCCCCTCCACTGCTCTCTCTCTCTCTCTCTCTCTCTTTGTCTCTCTCTCAAAATAAATAAACACTTTTTTAAAAAGAAAAATAATAAAAATAATGATATTAGCTAATTTCCTACTTTTTGGCACTGACAAGGTTAAGCCTTAACTACAAGAATAGTCAACTATTTAGAGGACACATTTCCTGACTTCAGCCTTGGTTTTACTTTAAATCCTGTTGGCAGATAAACAGAAGGGAGGTCTTCTGGGTCATGCCTACCGTACCAAGAGCTGAGTTCAGATTAGGTTGATTGATCATTACTTTAGGGATAAAGGAGGAACCTGGCAGAGAGCAGGGGTAAGACTGACCTGAGAGTACAGTGCCATATCCTGAAATTGAGTCTATGTGGGATAGTTTTTAGTCCTGAGAAATGTGGAGTTTATTGGTGTTCGGTTGTTTTTTATTTTATTTTATTTATTTATTTATTTATTTGTTTATTATTTTGGCGATCATATTTTTCTCTTTGATTTATTTTTCTCAACAGAAAATAGAAAATAAACATCTGACCTTAAGCATAGTTAACCTTTAGTAAATAAAATCTGGGAATGGAAATCAGGCAAATAAATCTGGGTGTGTACACACAGGAAATTACAAACTAGAGCACATGATGCAATTTTACTGGAACCATGGAATTACTTACAAATCACTTGAACAATGAAAAATTGATGGCATCCATAACTCTTCAACAGACTGTGCAAACTATAAATGCAATTCTTGAAAAAAAAATAAATCCTATCTTTTAGTTGTATAAATTCTACCAATCGCTAATTTCTGTACAGCCTGGTATATAACCCTTTCTCTTTTTGTGAGATTCAAGCTTGTAGAACTTTGGTGAAAGAGCTTAAAAATAGTAGATTGAACACTGTATTGAACCTTGTATTTTAATTTAATTTTTATGTAACACGTGGGGAACCAAGTCTCGTCCATTTGCTGCATGTTACTGATTTCAATAGGCTTTCAATTATGCCATAGCTTTTAGAGATGCTCATTTTGTGTGCTAGGAAGCAAATTTTTCCAGTTGAAGAAGGAATCCTCTTGGCTCAGTTTATTTAGAAATATTTCACTTCTGTTTAAGTACTTCTTTTTTTTTTTTTAATTTTTTTTTTCAACGTTTATTTATTTTTGGGACAGAGAGAGACAGAGCATGAACGGGGGAGGGGCAGAGGGAGAGGGAGACACAGAATCGGAAACAGGCTCCAGGCTCTGAGCTGTCAGCACAGAGCCCGACGCGGGGCTCGAACTCACGGACCGCGAGATCGTGACCTGGCTGAAATTGGACGCTTAACCGACTGCACCACCCAGGCGCCCCTCTGTTTAAGTACTTCTTGCTGAAATACTGTAATGGAACGGGTTGGTCAAGGGCAAAAAGTAGCTATGATTCCACATTGAAGATCAAGTGGCAGTAGCGTATTTATATACAGCATAATATGTGACTGTTGAGCCAAATGACCAGAGCTCAGAGGACTGTGGTCACTATTGTACTGAACACTGAGTCATTGCTCATGTGATGTGGGAAAACAAATGGCTTGCCAGAAATATCTGCCTCTTAATACCTTAGAAACACAAGTGTTTCTGAGGTACTAGTTATTTTGTTTGTACATTTAGTATAATTTATTTAGTTTCTCCTACATTCAGTTCCCTCAACCATAAAGTACCAAAAAATTATTTCTCCTGGAACAATTGGGAAAATTAAATGGGATAATAAATGGAAAAGTACTCTATAAGCTGCAAAGACAAAACAAGTATAAAATGTCATTATCACTATTTTAGATCATTTGGATTTATTTTCTTTTATTCCTGAATTCCATTTTTGCCTTAAGAAAATACAATGGCTAGGAGGAAAGGAAATTGTTTTCTTGCCTACTATTTGACTACTTCTGCTTAATGAAATGCTGGTAGATGCAAAGTGGATCTTAGGAGCGCCTGGGTGGCTTAGCAGTTGAGTGTCCAACTTCAGCTCAGGTCCTAAGTTCATGGTTCATGGGTTCAAGCCCCACGTTGGGGCTCTGCACTGACAGTGTGGAGCCTGCTTGGGATCCTCTCTCACTCCTTCTGTCTCTGCCCCTCCCCCACTTGTGTGTGTGCACCTGTGTGCCCTCTCTCTCAAAAATAAACATTAAAAAAAAATTTTTAAGATTAATTTAAGATTTAAATTTTAAGATTAAAATTTAAGATTTAAGATTAAATTTTAAGATTAATTAATTTTTATGGTTAATCTTAAATTTAAGATTAATTTTTAAATTAATCTTCTTAATTATGTTGTGTTTATCACAACATTTAAACTTTCCAGTACCTGAATAAAAATTCTCAATAGATGAGAAAGTTTTCCATGGCAACTAATTTCTTCCCTGTGTCTTCCTTTTCTGTGCAACTAATCCAACTGTATGTCCCTGTGCCTATATTTGTCTTTTAAAATGAAACAATAAAGATTACTTGAGTATACTATATAGGCTTTTATAATATTTTAAAATTCATCTTATTTTTAAAAATGGTTTTAAAAAGTGGTGAGAGGGGCACCTGGGTGGCGCAGTCGGTTAAGCGGCCGACTTCAGCCAGGTCACGATCTGGCGGTCCGTGAGTTCGAGCCCCGCGTCGGGCTCTGGGCTGATGGCTCAGAGCCTGGAGCCTGTTTCCGATTCTGTGTCTCCCTCTCTCTCTGCCCCTCCCCCGTTCATGCTCTGTCTCTCTCTGTCCCAAAAATAAATAAGCGTTGAAAAAAAAAATTTTTTTTTAAATAAAAATAAAATAAAAAGTGGTGAGAGCAGCCACATGCAGTGTCTGTTCACACTAGGGCTAAAAGTCATCATTCTTTACCAATTCAGTAAAGTATTTGTTTTTATACCAAGGAGACTCTGTGAGTTTCTTTCGATGGGGTAAGGAATAACTATGAACAGAACTTTTACGTAACACACCTGTAGAAGTCAGACTCAAGATATATTTAAGTTTATTATGACAACTGATATGGAAACACAGACAACTCAAATTTTTCATCTTCCAGTAGAAATTATCCCCACTTGATTTTTCTGAAGATCTCAAGCAGCAATGTAATTCAAACACATACTTAAAGAGAAAAACACAAAGTAGCTTTTATAATTGCATAGGTCTGTAGTAAATCGGAAAACATGTTTTATAAAACTAAATTTAAAAATCAAAAGTGGTATTTTTACCTGATCGTCGAAGAATATTTTTTTTTATTTAAAAAAAATTTTTTTAAATGTTTCTCTATTTTTTGAGAGAAAGAGACAGAGCATGAGGAGGAGAGGGACAGAGAGAGAGGGAGACACAGAATCAGAAGCAGGCTCCAGAGTCTGAGCTGTCAGCACAAAGCCCAATGCAGGGCTCGAACTCATGAACCGTGAGATCATGACCTGAGCTGAAGTCGGACGCTCAACAGACTGAGCCACCCAGGCGCCCCTGTCGAAGAATATTTTAAGTAAAATTCAGCTTTGTTTCATAAATCATATAGTGCTCACCTGTCATTGGTGAAGCGTCAGAAATTTTTACCAATCAGCTACCTAAAGAGAGAGAGAATATTCCTTGCAGATCTTTGTCATTAGCAGAAACAAAGAATGACTCCACATTATCCAGTTGGAGGACTGCAGCCGAGTAATAGAATCAGTAAATTACAATAAATGCCAACAAGTCAATTCTAGTCTGGGGCTATTTGTTAAAACGTCTCTACTCTGAGCATAAAGGCCTTCTCTGCTCACAGCGTTCATATTTTGTTTGTTTGTTTCACCTTCTTTAGGTTTGTTTCTGGTTTTGAGAGGTTTAGGGGCAAACTTATTTCCTGTGTTTGATCAAAAAGAAAAAGTAGAGAAAAACCATTCTGTAACCAGTGAACAATGGCACTTTAAATGACAGTGGGATCATGAATGAATATGAAGTTGAGAAGGTAGCTCTACAGGCATCTGACTCTGAACAGACATCTTACCATGTATGAGAGCCCATTGTGAAAACTCTTATTCAGTTGGGTCTGGCCTTTCCCACAGTTAATGTTCTCACCTCAGATGTTTATTTCAAGGGCCCCCAAACCCAGAGAAATAAGGAAAAGATCAAGTTTTGAAAAATTACCTCTTCTGTGTTAAAAAGAAGGGAAACATCCCAGGCATGCGTTCTATGACTGCTTGTCATCAGGAAAACAATGAGCATGGAATCACCTTCTCCAAGTTCACTGAGCGGCCCCTTAAATCTAGTAGAGGTCACAGAGCTTTACTTAAATAATAAGTCCTGGCTGAGATATGCTCTTTGTAATCACTTCCAGGGAGTACCAAAGAAGTTCTTGCATCTAAGATACCCGGATCTTTCACGGGTATGGAACACACGAGTGTTCTCCCCCTATTATAGTTACAATATTCTCTAGCTCCTCTCAGAGATAGCATTTGGGACAGCATGCTGTCCCTCAGCTACTGCTCACAGCGTGCTTGGAGACAGAGGACACCTTAGAATTGCCCACCAAAGAAAGGTGTGCACAAAGAAGCGACAGGCACGTTCCAGCTTCAGCGTGTTTTTTCTGCCCAGCTGCCTCCAAAGATGTGTCACACCAAACAGCTTCCCAGGCTCTTGGTGGGCCCGCAACATGTCTTCCTTGCCTTTTCAGTAGGAACTCTTATTCCAGAGTTGAACTGATCTTCTTAAATAGGGCAGAACAGGGGGCGAGTAGGGCATTTGATTGTCAAAGAATTTCACAAGCACCCATCCTGTTTTTATTGCTTAGACATTATTTTGGCTTTTCTACATTGAAGCCAGCTCCACAGTTTTGTTCCTTGGGCGACAGATATGGAAAGAGCCTATTAAATTGACAAATATGTCCACTCTAAATGTAGCAGAAACATCTAAATTATATCACTGTGATCATTTGGCTTCTTTATCGTTTAGGAAGTAAGCAATTCCCTTGCTTTCTACATTAGCACAGACTTTCTTCATTTGCTTTGAACTTTAGGGGCATTGGCCCTTTTTCTTCTTTATGTAACTGTGCATTATTTAATATTTTTATTTTTACATATTTGCCAGGATTTTCATGCTATGAACTATATCAGATAAGACAGACTCTCATGGCAGAAGGAGAGGGAAAGAGACAAATGGTGAACACAGATGAAGAACCATCTTAGGGATATGATTTATTTTTATGTGCATAAACTTTATGTGTCTTTCCTTCTTCATAATGCTAGCGTTACTCATGCCCTGATCCAAAGACATTTATGTAACTCCTTCGTGTAAAAACCAAAGAATTCCCGCCATCTTGTGTAAATAGAGGTCACTATATGCACAGATTGTGAGCAATCCCAGCAGGCCAGCACCTCAAGAGAATTTTGTACCAAAGGAACTTGCAAGTAACTGTTTAAGCCATAAAAGGTTGTAACTATTTAATAATGCTAGCTTTGTATATTTCTAAACCTTGCATTACTTAGGGTAATGTTATATTTACACTACCATGTGTCAGATCTATGCTCTCCTGCCAAATCTGCATACCTCCAACAGCAACAATTTATAAAACTTTAAATTGCCTTTTTTTTTTTTTTTTTTTTTTTACAAAATAGAAGTCAGCCATAACGAAATGGATTGACAAAGCCATACCCTTTCAAAAGAGAAAGTAAAGGAAGATTTTGGTGTTTTGTTTTGGTTGTAGAATACCTGGATTAAGAAGAAGAAGAAGAAGAAGAAGAAGAAGAAGAAGAAAATTGTTTTAAATTTAGAGGTGTCTGACAATCTGGCTCAGCATTCACACTATTTCAAGTTGTATCCACACCATGAAAGTGCCTTGAACAGCCTTGGAGCACTGACCAGAAACACAGCAGAGGTAAGGATGTCCTACCAGAGGGGTTCTCCAGCTACATCCACAGCACAACCAGGCTTTTGTCAATCTCAGCAATCCCCATAAGCAAATGGAGTCTATCACTGGTCAGATGGCCTTGTGATTCCTAGAAATCCTTCCCTTCTTAACTCAAGTTGTGGTGCCAGGGCCTCTTCCTAGAGCTTATTAGGGATTTCAATCTTTGGGAACATGAAACATTCATCTGAAATGATTCTATCCAATGTCAGTTCCAGAAAAATATTTACCAGAGTGCTTCCTGGAAATGTAAGTTCTGAGGGATATTCACAGTTGTCAGTTAAATATGGGCAGGAGAGGGGCGCCTGGATGGCTCAGTTGGTTGAGCATCTGACTTGGACTCAGGTCATGATCTCACACTCATGGGTTCGAACCTTGCATCGGGCTCTGTGCTGACAGCTCAGAGCCTGGAGCCTGCTTCGGATTCTGTGTCTCCCTCTCTCTCTGCCCCTCCCCCACTTGCACTCTGTCTTTCTCTCTCTCAAAATAAATAAACATAATAATAAAAAAATTAAAAGTACATATATGGGCAAGAGAGAGTCCAATGGTCAAAGAAACTTAGGAAATGCTTAAACAAAGATAAACAGCTTCCCTTGTTATGAGAGTCAGTAATATATTAATTCATCTTGTGAATCTTCAAGAAGGGACTCTGGTATTTAGAATTTTCCAAGAAACTCATTTTTTGGCAGAATTTTCCCAAGATAAAGCACTCTGTAGATACTTTTGGGAAAAGACTAGTCTAGAAAAAGAAAAACAAAGAATACTTTAAAATGTTGTAACCAAAATAGCATGACTACAACTCATGACTACAGTAATTTTTACTAGAAATAGGAGATGAAGTGGTATTTACCTGCAGTTAGTAGTAGTAACCTTTGCCCTTATGACTACCTCCTAGGCATAATCAGTGATGTTTTCTTTTCACTCACCGATTTCTTAAGGGTTGATAATACATCAGGGTCATTAAAGATGGGGTGACAAGTGGAGTTCTACATACTGTATTCCTGTTGCATTAACACTAATGCAACTAAAGGTGGCATGATTTTGGATAGGAGAAGTGATTTTGGATGAATAATGGTGGGAATAAAGGTTGAACTTCTGAACTGAAAAGTCAGGTTGGAAACAATACAAATGGCAAAACAAAGGTAAAAATGGTTATAATAAGAGGACATAGTGATATGGTTATCTCTGCTTGTTAGGACACTAAGAATCAACACGCATATTTCCATTTTATAAACTTCTGGAGGACAAGATACATGCTTGTCTATCATTGCACATCTTAAAGCACCTCTCGTGGTTTCTTGTTTGAATAAATCAAAATAAGTCATCAGAAGTTTGGCTGTTGTACATCATGCTATTGTAACACCCCATTTTATCTACAAAGATGAGAAACTAAAATTAGCATTATGCTTTTCCTTAAAATAATGCAAAACCCAAGGACAAACTATGAGTGTAACCACCACATTCTACTGCCTTCCCGTGGCTTCCTCAGGGCTGAAATGTTGCAATGATTTCTTTATTAATATGTGGGCTTTGACAGAAATGGGAGGCTTTGTCCAACCTAAAAACTTTAAACAAGACTTTGTTCTTCCAGAACATCCCACTTCCAAGGGAATATATTATAGCATTGGGAATAAATTTCATTCTCATCCTTGGAACCACATGGCAGGCCAGCTTTTCACAGCAGTAGACCACACGTAGTATTATGTAAATACTTTAGGCTTCTTCCATGACCATTTTACCAAACCTTGCAACTAACCCATTATGATTCTGTGCAATACAGCTCCAGTGTGAGGAATTGATAAGGAACTGCTTTCCATGCTGGCACCTTTAATTTATATTAGTTCCTGCTTCATATGCTTGGAAACTAAAATGAAAAAAAAAGTTATATGTCTTGAAAGTAAGATTAATATAAACATTTTATGGATGAGCACAAGTCTCTAAAGGATCAGGATAATGTAATAGAATGTTTAACTTTGGGGTATTGTCAATGGAATACTACTTGGCAATGAAAAAGAATAAAATCATGCCATTTGCAGCAACATGGATGGAACTAGAAGGTATTCTGCTAAGTGAAATAAGTCAGTCAGAGAAAGACAGATATCATATGTTTTCACTCATATGTGGATCTTGAGAAACTTACCAGACGACCGTGGGGGAAGGGAAGGGGAAAAAAATAGTTACAGAGAGGGAGGGAGGCAAACCATAGAAGACTCTTAAATACAGAGAACAAAACTGAGGGCTGATGGAGGGTGGGGGGGCAGAGGGGAAAATGGGTGAGGGGCATTGAAGAGGGCACTTGTTGGGATGAGCACCGGGTGTTCTATGTAAGTGATGAACCACGGGAATCTACTCCCGAAACCAAGAACACACGGTACATGCTGTGTGTTAGCCAATTTGACAATAAATTATATTTAAAAAAATTATTAATGGCAAAAAGATTGCAAAACTAGGGAATGCAAACTGGTGCAGCCACTCTCGAAAACAGTATGTGTGTTCCTCAAAAAGTTAAAGATAGAACTACCCTACAATCCAGCAATTACACTACTAGGTATTTATCCAAAGAACACAAAAATAGTAATTCAAAGGGAAACATGCACCCAGATGTTTATAGCAGTATTATCTACAATAGTCAAAATATGGAAACAGCCTGTGTCCATTGAGTGATGAAGGGATAAAGAAGATGTGGTATATATGCATATATACAATGGAATGTATTCAGCCATAAAAGGGAATGAAATCTTCCCATTTGCAATGGCATGGATGGAGCTAGAGTATTATGCTAAGTGAACTAAGTCAGTTAGAGAAAGACAAATACCATACTATTTCACATATATGTGGAATTTAAGAAATAAAACAAATGAGCAAAAGGAAAAAAAAAAGGCAAACCAAGAAACATACACTTAACGATAGAGAACAAACTGGTGGTTACCCGAGGGAGGTGTGTGGGATGGGTTATATGGGTGATGGGGACTAAGGAGTGCACTTGTGGTGATGATCACTGGGTGTTGTATGGAACTGTTGAATCACTATATTGTACATGTGAAAACTAATATTACACAGTATGTTAACTAACTGGAATTTGAATAAAAACGTTTTAAAAAGAAAAAAAAAGACTGCAAAACTGAAAAATAAATTAAATAAATAAATAAATAAATAAATAAATAAATTTGGGGTATTGTAACAGTACTCTGTAAGTGCTTAGGTAAGATATTTGTTGATATTTACTACTGAAACTGAAGCTAAAAAGAATTTCTTATACATATCATACCTACCCCATGCCCAACACTACTCTCAGTTGCATCGTAAGTGGTTGTCAGAATAAACTTTATAAGCAATACTCACTGAACTGTATGAAAGATTATTCTGATAATGGCACATATTTCATGGTAGTCTTTACTCTGATTCTTTAGAAAATTGGATTTCAAGAAAATAGACAAGAGTAACCACTTGTTTTAATAACAATCATCTTTGAAATAGATTTAAGTATTGGGGATAGGCTTTTTTCTTATGGCTTTCAACCAGATATACCACCTTTGACTCCCTTCCTGTAGTATCAAGATTACCACTTGAGTCTTTCCTACTTACTACCTGAAAAGTCATAGACTTCATAATGCCAGGATCACTTGTCAGGGAAGAGGAAATACAATGCTACCCAAACACATCTGATGGTGTGGAGAAACACCTAATAATTTCATGTTCCACACAGTCAGGATTTTTTGAACAAAAAATTACCGGTCCACTGGGTTAAAGGATGATGGACTAGTAATCACACCTTGGAAGCTAGAAAGAGTGAATTGCTCCTGATAGATTTATAGGTTTATCTCCCCTGATGCCATTTATTTATGTTTCAGAAGGTAATAAAATCCTGATCCA
This sequence comes from Acinonyx jubatus, assembly GCF_027475565.1. NCBI lineage: Eukaryota > Metazoa > Chordata > Mammalia > Carnivora > Felidae > Acinonyx > Acinonyx jubatus. Next base: position 62,031,969 of record NC_069387.1, read on the forward strand.
TATATTTATATTCCATTAAATTCCATTTTACAATTCAGTTCCTCTTCCTCTCTCTGGAGAGGAGGAGGGGCTTATGCAGCAGTGCCTATATAAGCTCCCAGTGTCATAATTTCAGTGGTCTTCTTGGATATTACGGAGGCTCAGTACATGCTGTGTGACATCTGCCCTCATCACACTGCCCTGAAGGGCAATGGGGCATGGGAAACCAGCACCGAGATGTCCTGTAAGTAAATAATGTCTGCCTCTGATCCACAAATCTCATGTTTGTGGAAAAACATGTCAGGAAAAAATAAATACATATAAATATTTTTTTTATGTTTGTTTATTTATTTTGAGAGTGTGTGTGTGTGTGTGTGTGAGACAGATAGGGGCAGAGAGAGAGGGAGAGAGAGAATCCCAAGTCTCCGCACTGTCAGCACAGAACCCCATGTGGGACTTGAACCCATGGGCCATGGGATCATGACCTGAACCGAAACCAAGAGTCAGATGTTTAACCGACTGAGCCACCCAGGCACCCCTAAATACATATAAACATCAAATAGAATGCTACAAAGAAATTCATTTAAGGACTTTTTGAAAAGTGAGGACTCTGGGTTCATTTAGAATGTGCTTTCATTTGCATTTTATTTACTTGTACTCAGTTTTTTACATAAAACTGAGTTATCAGTAAAATGGTGACAGAGATGCTTACCTGCTCTCTCAAGGTTTGGGACTTATTTCCACATAAACTGAATTCTAATTGCTAAAATGGTTTTGTGTGTGTTTCTATAACCCCTCCCCCCACTAAAGTCTGTCCATTCGAAGTGTGGTTTCTGCTGAACTTACCATGGAAAAGTTGTTAGGAAATCCATAGTGGGGTGCCTCCTGGTTTGCAAGGGAACGTCTTTTTCCATCCTTTCTTTGCTGTGACAGTTGCAACAGATCCTGCGGAGGCCAGAAAACAAATCTGTCAGGAAGCACCGTGGGTGAGAGCAAGGCTCTAAGGAACCTCCTGCGTTTGTTTTCATCCCCCTACAGAGGTAAGAATGTCATTGCTTCCTTCCCTTGCAAAAACACTTCTATCGACTACTTTGTTGACAATCAGAACTGTCAGTAGTCTCCCCTATCAGAGAAACTGTATTTCTGACTCTTTAGGTTCATAAACTTTCCTGGATGCTTTTGAAATCCAGTCCCTTAAAGCCTCTGTCTTGAGTGATGATTTGAAACAACTCATGAATCAGGATGGGTCCAAGAAGCAATGATTCACTGAAGAGAGTCAGATATATGAGACGTATTCACTGGAAATCACCTCTCACCTCTTGCACGTACTACCTTACTCTGGAATTCCAGCCATGAAACCCATGTCTACCTCAACTTCCTGTATTTCCCCAACTATCTGTCTTAAACTAGTCTGGGTTCAATCTTACCCTGCCCTACAGGCTGAGATTTTGCATCTAAGACTTCTGAGAAGATCAAAATACTTTTCGAACTAAAAATGTTCTATGTTGGGGTGCCTGGGTGGCTCAGTCGGTTGAGTGCCAACTTGGGCTCAGGTCATGATCCCACGGTTCATGAGTTCAAGCTCCAAGTCGGTATCTGTGTTGACAGCTCTGGATCCTGCTTTGGATCCTGTGTCTCCCTCTCTCTCTGCCCCTCGCCCACTCATGCTCTGTCTCTGTCTCTCTGTCTCTCTCAAAAATAAAATAATTTTTTTTTAATGTTTAAGTGTTCTATGTAGGTCAGGAAAAGAAACAAATAATTTTAGATCAATAGCAATGAGGAAAAGGCGACACTCTGAGTTTGTTCCATTTCACCCCTGCCTTTGTGGGGAGCTGATTCCCATAGGGTTCCCCCCTTTTGTGATGATGCCCCATGATTTTTCAGCAGCCATCTTGGGCAGGTCCTACCAACCCCGTTTCCTCACCTCAGACCAGGTCCAGCCTCCCCAGCCTGGTGTTTTCTTCTATGTCCCCTGTCTGCTGGGCAGTGTTGCAGAGCTCTCTGTCCCTCACCCTTCCTGCTCTCTTCCTTCTTCAAGTGAAAAGAGCAATAATACTGGACACTCAAAAGTCAATTTACAAGGCACTTTTACTTACCCTGTGAACACCTAGTGTTTAGTAGAACAGGGATCATCCCTGTCATTTTTCAGAAGGAAAACAGGCTGGAAAAAGTCATCCCTGTCCCACCCCCCTACCCCACTACAATTCATTGTCTTGGGTAACTGACAACCTCTTCAACATCAGTTATCATGTGTTTAAAAGTGTTGACTGGGTGCTCTTATTGGCTGCTCTCGTTCTGAGTCTGTGGTTGTGTCTATAAGTCCAAGATTGTTGATGCTCAAACCCAAGAGACTACAGGTCTCTTTTCTCTTCAGAAACAATATTTCCATTTTAACAACTCCTTCTGGAGACAATTCCCCCAATCTTTGTAGGAATCTGTTAGTGATATTTAAAAATATATTTTTTTAATGTTTACTTATTTTTGAGAGAGAGAGAGAGAGAGAGAGAGAGAGAGAGAGAGAACATGAGCAGGGAGGAGCAGAGAGAGAGGAAGACAGAGAATCCAAAGCAGGCTCCACACTGTCAGCACAGAGCCCAATGTGGGGCTCAAACTCACGAATCGTGAGATCATGACCTGAGCCAAAATCAAGAGTAGGACACTTAATGGACCGAGCTACCCAGGTGTCCTTGTTAGTGATATTTTAGATGGCAATTTTAGGCCAGGCAGGAAGCTGGCTGGTCAGTGGGGAAAGAGCAAGGTTTTAACATTTATTGAGTCTTATCATGTGCAGACCCTCTGCCAAGCACGGTACCCATGTTAGCTGATGAAACCTTTTAGAATACTGGAGAGGTAGAGGTTAACCTCCATTTCCCAGATTAGGGCCCTGAGGCCCCCAGAGGTAATTCAGCTAACCACATCATACAGCCGGTGAGTGGAAAACCCAGGATTTATCTAGCAGTTGGTCTGTCCCTCTAACCAGTAACACACAGTAAACTCCATGGTCAAAATTGTCCTTTATGAATTGAACTCCAGGCTCCCTACTTTGCTTTAAGTCAGAGCAGCCTGGCTTTTATCTGTGTATCTACTAGGCTTCTGGATTTGATTCCTTTGAAAAACTGGGCTCCATAGCTGAAACGTTTTTAATATCGCTGGCCCACACCATTCAAGGACACCTCTGCATTTCCAAGCCCTCTGTGGTAGGCTCAGCCTCATGGACTGTTCCCTGAGGCCCAATAAACCCTCAACTCTCCCCCCAAGGACCTGTCCTCCTGTAAATGCCAGAAGAGAAGAAAGTTTGAAAGGGACTTCCCTGTCCTCAAAACCTAGATTAATTTCTTCTGGCTTCTCAAAGGGTTTTCACAAATTAAATCTAGGAGAAAAAAATAGTAAAAGTCACCACATACTAGCATATGAATATTACTTTTAAAAATAGTTTTTCATTGTCCTAGAATTCAAGGTGTGCCTTGCTCTAAAAGGCCCTAATGTCATGTCATAATTACAAACTGAGAAAGTGATTAATTAGGGATTGACTTTTCCTTTTTTAAAGGAATTCTCTGATATATTTGAAATCGTTTCAAATCTCCCATTTACATGCAGCTTTTCGGAAGCATATCCAGGGGCGCCTGGGTGGCTCAGTCGGTTAGGCGGCCAACTTCGGCTCAGGTCATGATCTTGCGGTCCATGAGTTCTAGCCCCACATCGGGCTCTGTGCTGACAGCTCAGAGCCTGGAGCTTGCTTCGTATTCTGTGTCTCCCTCTCTCTGACCCTCCCCTGTTCATGCTCTGTCTCTCCCTGTCTAAAAAATAAATAAACGTTAAAAAAAAATTTTTTTAATAAATAAATAAATAAATAAATAAATAAATAAATAAAAAAGAAGCATATCCAATAGTTTATAAAGTGAGGATTGGTGCAAATTTACTTTTTCTCAAATTCCTAGGGGAAAGAGATCATAGATTTGTGAAAAATTATTCTAGCAAGTACTTTGTGCCATTCTAATATGCCCAAGAACAGGATTTAGAACAGCCTTCTTACGCAGGTGAGAAGAACAGGGCTGATGGTGCTCTGGAGAACAGCTTCCAAATACAGACCCAAGGACACAGTGGCAGAAAGATAGGGTACTTCTTCCCTGTGGTGTCGTGATGTGACATTTATAGCATTTATAGCCATAGTTTGAAATGAGAAAGTGTATCATCAATGAAAAGGAAAGCAACGTGTTAAAGTAGAAAACTAAAGGGAAAAAAGACAAAGTGGATTTCATTAAAATTAAAAACGTGTGCTCTGTGAAAGACAATATCAAGATAAGCCACAAACAGGGGCGCCTGGGTGGCTCAGTCGGTTGTGTCCGACTTCGGCTCAGGTCATGATCTCACTGCCTGTGAGTTCGAGCCCCGCATCAGGCTCTGTGCTGACAGCTCAGAGCCTGGAGCCTGCTTCCCATTCTGTGTCTCCCTCGCTCTCTGCTCCTCCGCCACTCACACCCTGTGTCTCTCAAAAAATGAATAAACGTTAAAAAAAAAAAAAAGATAAGCCACAAACAGGGAGAAAACATTTGTGAAAGATACATCTAATAAAGGACTGTTATCCAAAACAGACAAAGAACTCTTAAAACTCAAGAATAAAAGAAAACAACCCAATTAAAAGATCAGCCAAAGACCTCACCAGACACCTCATCAAAGAAAATACACAGATGGCAAATGAGCACACAAAAAGGCACTCCACATCACATCACCAGAGCAATGCAAACTAAACCAACAATGAGATTCCATCACATACTTATCAGAAAGCCCCAAATCTGCACACTGACACCAAATGCTGGCAAAGATGCAGAGCAACAAGAACGCTCTTACGTTGCTGGTGGGAATGCAAAATGGTACAGCCACTTTGGAAAACGGCTGGCAGTTTCTTCCAAAACTAAACATACTCTTACTGTGTGATCCAGTAATTGCACTCCTTGGTGTTTACCCAAAGGAGTCGAAAACTGGCATCCATATAAATACCTGCACATGGTTGTTTATAGCAGCGTTATTCATAACTGCCAAACGTGGAAGCAACCAAGATTTTTCTCAGTAGGTAAATGGATAAATAAACTCTACTACATCAGATAATGGAATATCATTCAGTGCTAAAAAGAAGCAAGCTGTCAAGCCATGAAAAAGATGTGGAGGAAATTCAGATGCATGTTACTGAGTGAAAGAAGCCAATCTGAAAAGCCTATTTATATACTGAATAACTCCAACTATATGACATTCTGGATAAGGCAAAACTATAGAGACAGGAAAAATCATGGGAGAGAAGGAATGGGGATAAAAAGGCAAAGCACAGCGGATTTTTAGGGCAGTGAAAATACTCTGTATGATACGACAATGATGGATGGATGTTGTTATACATTTGTCAAAACCCATAGAATGTACAACACCAAGAGTGAATTGTAAGGTAAACTGTGACTTTGGGTGATAATGATGGGTCAATGTAGGTTTGTCCCTGGTTTAAAAAAAAAAAAAAAAGTACCATTCTAGTGAGTGAAATTGCTACTGGGGGAGGCTATGCATGTGTGGGGGTAAGGGGTATATGGGAAATCTCCGTACATCCCTCTCGATTTTGTTGTAAACCTAACCTGCTCTAAATAATAAAGTCTTGGGGGGGGGAAAGACAAAGGAAATTCATAATAGAGTGTTCTGATTAATCTAAAAGACCAACTTAATGCTCGTGATCATTGTGTGCCTTATATGTGCCAAAAATATATGATACTTCTATGCTTTTATTAGGGATATTTACAAATAATTAAAAATACTCTGGTGCCCAGATAGTCATCAATCATTAGAAGTGAAGTACAAAGTCAGTTAAAACCAAAATGAAAGTCTAATGTTATAACTGAAATAAACTACCCTTCCTTGGTTAGTATTAGCAAAACTAGATTTATTCTTATATTAAATTTAGTTTAACACAGACACAGAAGAAACATATATTCCCAGATAAATGTATATGATGTCACTCCAGCAGGAGTTCCAGACATTGTGAGGGCTGCTGCAGTGAAACTCCAGCGGTATTCACTACCTCGCAAAGAACATTAGAGACAGAACTGAAATAATATTATCGCTGTACTGATGTACAGCAGAAATTACACTTAGAATACAGCCAGCAAACATTGCAAGACCCGGGCAGTAATACAACCTGCAATGGTAAACAATAAATGGAGTAATGGTAAATGGTAAATATCAGTGGTAAATATCAGAGAGCAAGTATTATGAACCCGGAGTAGAAGCTCCTTTACACAATTACCTTCTGGGCTTGAACGAAAACCTCAGTTTTTATTGGCAAATGATTATATTCAAGCCTAATCCTGGAAACATTTTAAAGCAGCTTCTAATGTCAAAGAAATCAATACCTTTGTATGTGAATAGGAAAATAATATGTAAGGTTCATCTGTCTCTGAAATTCTGCCTACAAAAGCCCGAGCAATATTTATGCAGCACACTTTATACATGCTAAACCGAAAAATAACCAAATTGATTAATGCATGACTTAGTAAAAAGCAAATCAAGGGAGATTGTTCACACAAAGAGGAGTAACATAGGCACTTTATGAAAAAATGGAGGCAGTTTAAAATAATAAATATAAAAACACAGTTGCCTCAGGGCACCTGGTGGCTCAGTCAGTTATGTATCTGACTCTTGATTTCAGCTCAGGTCATGATCCCATGGTTTGTGAGTTCAAGCCCCACATCAAGCTCTACACTGACAGCACAGAGCCTGCTTGGGATTCTTGCTTCCTCTCTCTCTGCCCATCTGCAACTCACAAACACACACACACTCTCTCCCTCTCTCAAAATAAATAAACTTAAAAAAAAAAACAGATGCCTTAGTATACTTTTTTAAAGTTTGCATTCCGTAAAAAAAAAGTAACTTGTTCTTTTGGTATGCAATACTATAATTTTTAGCATATGTATAGATAGATTTGTGAAACCACCATAACAATTAGGATACAGAACAATGCCATCACTGGACAAAAGATTTCTTCATCCTGCCCTTTTGTAGTTAAATTCTGCCCTCACCCCTAACCCTTGCCAACCGCTGTATTCTCTGTATCTATAGTTCTTTCTTTCTTTTCTTTCTTTCTTTCTTTCTTTCTTTCTTTCTTTCTTTCTTTCTTGGAAGGGGGATTTCTGTTCCTATTTTATTTTATTTTATTTTATTTTATTTTATTTTCACGCTCCACCCCAAAGACACTCCTGATATGTTTAAGTGTGTCTTTAGATATGCATGTATCCTTGAAAGCTATATAGTGTCTTGTACATATGTGATTTTTTTTTATTTCGATGCAGGGCTCAAACTCATGAACCTCAAGATCATGACCTGAGCCTAAACCAAAAGTCAGACGCTTAACCAACTGAGCCACCCAAGTGCCCCGATTTTTGTTTGTTTTTAAAGAGTACGATTCAGTGGATTTTAGTATATTCACAAAATTATGCAACTATCACTGATATCTAATTCTAGAACATTTCATCATCATCCTCCAAAATCCTGTACCCATTAATAGCCACTTCCCATCATCTGCTCTACCCAGCTTCTGGTATCCAATAATCTACTTTCTTCCTCTATGCATTGGTCCATTCTGAACATTTCCTATAAATAGAATCATACGATATGTGTCTGACTTAAAGGGCTAGTATCCAAAATCTATAAAGAGCTCACCAAACTCCACACCCCAAATACAAATAATCCAATTAAGAAATGGGCAGAAAACATGAATAGACACTTCTCTAAAGAAGACATCCTGATGGCCAACAGGCACATGAAAAGATGCTCAACGTCGCTCCTCATCAGGGAAATACAAATCAAAACCACACTCAGATACCACCTCACGCCAGTCAGAGTGGCCAAAATGAACAAATCAGGAGACTATAGATGCTGGAGAGGATGTGGAGAAACGGGAACCCTCTTGCACTGTTGGGGGGAATGCAAACTGGTGCAGCCACTCTGGAAAACAGTGTGGAGGTTCCTCAAAAAATTAAAAATAGACCTACCCTATGACCCAGCAGTAGCACTGCTAGGAATTTACCCAAGGGATACAGGAGTCCTGATGCATAGGGGCACTTGTACCCCAATGTTTATAGTAGCACTCTCAACAATAGCCAAATTATGGAAAGAGCCTAAATGTCCATCAACTGATGAATGGATAAAGAAATTGTGGTTTATATACACAATGGAGTACTACGTGGCAATGAGAAAGAATGAAATATGGCCCTTTGTAGCAACGTGGATAGAACTGGAGAGTGTAATGCTAAGTGAAATAAGCCATACAGAGAAAGACAGATACCATATGTTTTCACTCTTATGTGGATCCTGAGAAACTTAACAAAAACCCATGGGGGAGGGGAAGGAAAAAAAAGAAAAAAAAAGAGGTTAGAGTGGGAGAGAGAGCCAAAGCATAAGAGACTCTGAAAAACTGAGAACAAACTGAGGGTTGATGGGGGATGGGAGGGAGAGAGGGTAGGTGATGGGCATTGAAGAGGGCATCTTTTGGGATGAGCACTGGGTGTTGTATGGAAACTAATTTGACAATAAATTTCATATAATAAAAAAAATATGTGTCTGACTTTATTTCACTCAGCATGACGTTTTCTAAGTTCATCCATGTTGTAACATGGATTACTACTTTGCTCCTTTTTATGGACAAATACAATTCCATATTTTTTAGCCATTAAGCTATTAATGGACATTGGCTGTTTCTGCATTTGGCTATCATGAATAATGTTGCTATGAACATTCATGTACAAGTCTTTATGTGGACATATGTTTTCATTTCTTTGGAGCAATTATCTAGAAACGGAATTTCTGGGTCATATAGCACCTTTATTGTTAACTTGTTAAGGAGTTACCAAATTGTTTCCCAAAGGTACTGCCCCATTTTACATTTTCACCAATATTGTATGAGAGTTACAATGTGTCCATATCCTCTTCAACACTTGCTCATCCTCCACCTTTTCCATTACAGCCATCCTAGTGAATGTGAAGTGGTATATTATTGTGGTTTTGGGGTTTTTTTGTGTTTTTTTGGGGGGGGGGTTGTGTTTTTTTTTTTTTTAGAAAGAGAGAAAGAGAGTGTAAGAGGAAGGGGGAAGAGAGGAGACTCCCAAGCAGGCTCCGTGCTCAGCTTAGGGACCAACATAGGGCTCCATCTGAAACCCTGGGATCTTGACCTGAGCTGAAATCAAGAGTCAGACACTCAGCTGACTGAGCCACCCAGGTGCTCTTTATGGTGGTTTAGTTTGGCATTTCCCTACTAGGTAATTGTGTTAATCATCTTTTTATGTGCTTATTTGACATCCATATTTCTTCTCTAGTGAAGTGTCTGCTCACATCTGTTGCCTCTTTTTTCATTGGTTTATTTATCTTTTTATTGTTGTGTCTTAAGAGTTATTTATGTGTTCTAGATTCAAGTTCCTTATCAGATACATGATTTGCAAATATTTTCTCCCACAGAAATATTCTGTAGCTTGTCACTTCACTTTCTCGATGGTGTTCTTTGAAGCATAGAAGTTTTAAATTTGGGGGAAAAAATTTTTTTTTATTTTGATGAAGTCCAATTTTTTTCAAATTTTTCTATTATGGGTTGTACATTTTTATGTTATATCTAAGAATTTTTTGTCTAGCCTCTGATTAGGAAGACTTTTCCATATATTTTCTGTTAAATCTTTTCTAATTTTACACTTTCTGCTTATATCTCTGATCCATTTTCAGTTAATTTTTATCTAAGGTGGGGAGGTCTAGGCTGATTTTTTTTGGTCTTTCATGTATTGATATCCAGTTGTTCCAACACTATTTATTGAAAAGATTATCTTTAACCCACTGAATTGCCTTTGCACTTTTGGGTTTTTTTTTTAATTTTTTTTTTTAACGTTTATTTATTTTTGAGACAGAGAGAGACAAAGCATGAACGGGGCAGGGTCAGAGAGAGAGAGAGACACAGAATCTGAAACAGGCTCCAGGCTCTGAGCTGTCAGCACAGAGCCCGACGCGGGGCTCGAACTCACGGACCGCGAGATCATGACCTGAGCCAAAGTCGGACGCTTAACCGACTGAGCCACCCAGGTGCCCCTCCTTTGCACTTTTGTCAAAAATCAGTTGGCCATATATGTGTGATTCTATTTCTGGACTCTATTCCGTGTATTAATCTAAACATTTATCTTTATACAATACCACATGGTCTTGATTACAGTAGCTTTCTATTAAGTCTCAAAATCTAATAGTTAAGTCCTTTAGGATTGTTTTGGCCATTCTATGTACTTTGCATTTTTATATATTTTTTACAGTCATGCGTCAATTTCTACAAAAAACCTCCTGAGATTTTGATTGGGATTTCACTGAATCTATATATCAATTTGGGGGTAATGATGTATTAACAATATGAGTTTTCCAACTCATGAACATGGTTTATTTCTCCATTTATTTAACATTTCTTTAATTTCTCTCAGTAAAGTTTTATAGTTTCAATATAGGGGTGTTATATTTTGTTAATATTTCCCCTAAAATACTAGCTTATTGCTAGTATGTAGAAAGACAATCTTTATATATTGATCTTTTATCTGGCAAGCTTGCTAAGTTGACTTACTAGTTTTAATAGGTGTTATTGCTCTTTTTGGTAGAGTACTTGGAGTTTTCTGCATATATAATCATGTCACCTGTAAATAAGGACCATTTACTTCCCGTACAACCTGCATACCTTTATTTCTTTTTCTTACTTTATTCTACTGACTAGAACCTCCTGTACAATGTTGAGTTACAGCGGTAAGAATAGACATCCTTCCCTGGTTCCTGACTTTAACCCTTGACCATTAAGTATAACTTTCATTGCGTGTTTTCTGTTGATAAGCGTTGTTTTTAATGCTCTCCTTCCAATCATGGAATGGTTTAGCATAAATATTTGCATACATTTTGAAGTAATTTAGAGTTGGGACTAACTTCCATCTGGACCAGGTCAAGTCACTCTTAACAGGGAACTGGCTTCAAATATGCAGAACCAAGACCACAGTGTGGCAAGCAACTGCCTGCTGGGGTTCAAAAGCAGTTGCCTCAAAGAGCTACTGCATACATGGTATTTCAGATGTGCAAATAAAGAGAGTTGGAACTAAAATTACTGTCTACTCTCTGCCAGACCCTCTTATGTGAGTCATCTCCATTTTTGCTCTTCTTATCTATACAGAGTCAGAATTTGTAAATAATTCTATTCCTCCATCTTCAGCGGGATAAGAGGCGAAGTGCCTCGAGGCAACCAAAGCTTTTCTAATCTCACTGTGCAGGATGGGCTCCCAGGCTGCCTTTCACTGTTACCGCAATGACCCAAATGTGATGCTGCAGCTGATTATCCAAGCAAGGGGAAAGCAACTGATTTCCTCTCTTTCTGACATTTTTGACCTGAAAAAAAATTTTTATTTTTTACCACCACATAAAATGAATTTATATTCTCCAGAAGGTTCTTATATATAGCTTGTATATAGTCTACTCACAAACTAGATGTTATATTTCCCTTGTATTTCCCAGGGATGCACTTGGAAAACTTAGAAATGTATATATATAATGTTTAGAGGGGAAGAAAAAGGCCCTAGGCTCTTTCTGCACAACCTAATCATTTTCAGGAGAGGAGCTGGGGCTCAGGAGATTAAGTGGCCTTTCCAGGCTTACACAGCTTGTTAGACAAACCCTGGACTAGAATTGTCCTAAAAACTCTTATGACTGTCATTCTCACTGGGACTGGCATAAGTACTAAATCCATTTACATCATAATTAACTGCTCTATCATGGTTTTTCATTGGCCACTCAAATTTCTCAGTTCCAAATATGTTGACATCTAATCTAGTTTTTCATAATTATTATTAAGTTACATTTTAGGCACACTCCCTCTTCCCTTAAATGCATAAAAGATGAAGAAGATACTGAGGGGGGCCTGGGTGGCTCAGTGGGTTAAGCATCTGACTTCCGCTCAGGTCATGATCTCACAGTTTGTGAGGTTGGCCCGCATAGGGCTCTGTGCTGACAGCCTAGAGCCTGCTTCAGATTCTGTGCCTCCCTCTCTCTCGGCCCTTCCTCCACTTGCACTCTGTCTCTGTCTCTCAAAAATAAATAAACATTAAAGAAACAAGAAGAAGAAGATACTGTGACAAATTGTGTGGAGAAAATGGAAAGGTATTCATGTAGAACAATAGATGTTTTTGAAAGGCATTGTGACATTTTGAACATATGCCAGGTACATGGAATGTAATCCAACTTTCTTCTCTCTCTGTACATGAGCATTTATTCAGAGTGGATGATGAAGCCATAGAAAACTGGGTGCCCTAACAAGGTTCTCTCATTTGGACTTTTGATAATGTATCTCTCAAATTTCATTACTGTAAAAGAGGTCACAATGTTTAATCTTTACGTATAATTCAGTCTGTTAGGGGGAAAAAAAGAAGAAATGATGCCTTTTCCATTGGAGGGAGACATTGTTTGGGGATCAAGTAATAATAACAAAGAAAAAAATATATTCCCACCAAGAAATAGAAATTAAGAAGCCCACCCAGCAGTTCAGATTCCTACTGTGGTTAACAGGGAGTTTACTGCCACCAAGTGGTTTCCTAAATCCACTTAATTCTGTAACTGTTGTTTCTTAAATTCTCCCCAAATATCAACACGTTTTCAAAGCATCTGCTTTCAGTTTAAATGAAAATATCATGAAACCTCACACAGAGACAACTGAAAACTTTTCCTAAATTGAAAAATCCACAAGTCCTTCATTGTCAAAAAGAAAATGTGCTGAACGTTTGTGTTTGCTAAACTCCTGTCATTGAAACGGCCAGAAAACAGTTGATACAAATGCGTTTACTCAACACATGGGAAGGCTGGTATGTGTTGCTGCTGGTAACAAAAAGAAAAATTCTTTGAAACAACAAATGCTTAATGAGAAAATGTACATTCTTTGAATGGTATCTAATGTCTAGTAAACATATGATGAAGTTGGTTCTGGTCCCATCCCACCCCCTCCCCCCAACAACAACCCTCCACTTTTTGGAGGTTTCTGAGGACTATTTAGGGAGTGAGGCTTGAAAAATAGTAGGAGATTTTATTCATGTCATGATGCCTATTGGCATACCACAGAAACTTGCTCAAAGTGGACATTCAAAACAGAGCTCTTATAAAAGAAAACTTCCTCTTCCTGTTGTAGTATTTCCCATCGCCACACCCAGTGTCAACAAATAGCTGACATTAGGGCCAAGTACAGCACTGGGTATGCATTTTGTAAAGTAAATACTAAAGGTGAATATTTAAGGAAGAAATAACTCCAGCCTCCTCACATCACCATGGCAACCAGAGGTATCTTGTTTAAGCAAGTCAGCCAGGCTCTGTGATCTTTGGCCTTGGCTCACAATATCCTAGGGAGTCTTCTTTAATCTCTTTTTTAGCTTTTAGCATCTTGTGCAGTTTAGCCTGATATCAAGCACTAATCAATGGGGCAAATGCTTACTAAGCATCACTTACTAAGGCAGTGTTTCTCCATGAGACAAAAGACCACCTACATCAAAATCACTAGAGTTGCTTATTAAGAATGCCAATGCTAAGGTACCATCCCAGGCCTACTGAAACTCTTCCAGACTCTGCCTTTTAGCAACCACTGCATGACTCTTATGCTCTCAAACTTGGGGATTACTGACCTAGGGGAAAGGTCATAAAGCAGTGGTTCCCAAACTTTGCTACACAATAGGATAATCTAGAGATTCCTTCAAAAATATGGACGCTTAGCTCCTAACTCCAGATAGTCTGATTAATTGGTATGGGTATGATCCGGTCATTAGGATTTTTAAAAGCCCTCCAGGTGATTCTAATATATAAGAAGATTGGGGGGGAAAAGATTGGGGAGAGGATTCTAGCTCTCACCTGATGACTATTTAACAGACAAGGAAGTAGAAGATGCCAAAATGGTAATAATATTGCCTAATCCTGGTGTTGTTCTCACTCTAAACTGCTTATGTAATTTAACCTGGAGCCCCTAATAATTCCATCATCCCTAACAAAAGTTTTGAGAGTTTTAGTGTGTTGCCCTCAGGTTCATGTGATTTTCAAAAAGGATCTGGGGCATTCTTCTCTGAGACTCACTCATGTGGGCTAACATGGGCCCATGGCTAATTAAACCGGATGTAAACTGAGGTGGTATCTACCCGTGCAGCTTTTCAACCATTTTGATTTTAGCCATTCATCCAACAAATACTGGCTAATTAATTCAGACCTTGTTCATTAATATGAAAAAACAACCTGCAGACTTGATATCTTCTATCACATGATTGTCAACTCAGAGGATGTTATTTTACGAATGTTTCTCTTTTCAAATTAATCTGTTAACTCAGCCAAAATGTTTAACAGAATAATCCTATACGTGTGACTTAGATCCATAATTATCTTCTGGTTTCCCCAAATTACTTATTACACAGAATAAATGCACTGAGGTGATTTAACAGTAGGTCATGCCATCTCAGGGTGACTTGTAAGAAACTACATAGTACTCGTCTGAAAGTCCCTGCACATCTTCCCTCTGTTAACATTTAAGTAACTCCAAAAAAACTACTCTCCCAAGGAAGCTTGCCTAGTCTCCCTAAAATGGATGTTTCGAATGGCTATTAATTCTTACCTAAATTTTCAAGTTTAGCAATTACTCTTCAAAATGCGTGCCCAGTCTGTACTTGGCCATCGTGTCAGCTGAGTGGATTCTAATAGTCTGCCTTGTAGGTCTCCTCACCTCACCTTTTGTTTAAATGAGGCTTCTTGCTAGGGTAACGAATTATTTGTTACTGATGTGATTTAATATTTAGTGCAGCACTGCTATGATTTGTGTTTAATGGTGAGTATTATATTAAAAACTATTACGGTGGGGTGCCTGTGTGGCTCAGTCAGTTGAGCATCTGGCTCTTGAGTTCCATTCAGGTCATGATCTCACAGTTCATGGATTCAAGCCCCACATTGGGCTCTGCGCTGACAGCATGGAGCCTGCTTGGGATTCTCTCTCTCTCTCTCTCTCTCTCTCTCTCTCTCTGCCCCTCCCCAGCTCATGTGCTCTGTCTCTCTCTCAAAATAAATAAATAACTAAACAAAAAATTTTTGATTACATTAAAATTTTTTTAAAGACCCAGTTTCAACTTCTTTTATATTATTTGTTTTAATTAACAGAGCTTCCTAAATACCTTTTAGAGCATTGATAAAATATTTAAGAATGATAACATTTTATATGAATATATTAAGTTGAGGTGATGGTGTACTTGTGAAAATGTAGAATATATGGATGAAAAGAGAAAAAGAATGTAGAACTATAAAAGAGGAAGTGTGGCTAATAAGCTTCATTATCGATTTTTTTAAATATATGTTGAGTTTCTATTACATACCAGGATTTTCATTCTATGTATTTGAAAATATGTCACTGAATAAAACAGATGAAAATCTTGAAAAAAAAAATCTATTGTGGTATCAGACATGAGTAAAAATCATTCTGAGGTCTAACCTAAAGTTTTTCATAGAACAGTTTGAACTGTGAAAGGATACTCCCTGTCTGGGTTTTCAAAATACAGTCTATTCTCTTCAATTTTAGAAGATAAAGGAAAAAAAGGAGAAGATATTTAGTTGTAAATGGTTACTTTTTAAAATTAAATGAGATAGTAAGAGCTGAACAAAAATTGTGCCTTCTGTGTGCTAGTACTTATCACTTAAAATCATCCAATTACTCTATTTTGTTATTATAATATTATATAATTACAATAAGGTCAGAGGAATAAGAGTCACATTCTGCCCTCAGTGCAGATTAGTACCCAGCACTGATCACAGCCAAGCACATAAAACTGTAAGCAAGAGACTGGAGGAAGGGAGAGCTGAAGGGGACCTGGCTGACTGACCTACTGGAGCCCTGGTTGCAATTTTCAGTCCTGGTGTTTGGTCATTTGGGGCATCGGTGCAGGCAGTGGTTAAAAGCATGGAGTTGAAGCCAGACACACCCAGGTTCCAACCCATGCCCGATCACTGAGGACCTGAGTGACTGTGGACAAATTAATGGTACCCGTAAGTGTCGTCTTTGTTTTGTCTTTTGTTGTAAAAAAAAAATCAGGCTACCGCTTATATATTTGTTTTCTAGGGCTGCCATAAGAAAACACTGAAGACTGAGTGACTTCGCAGAAATTTATCTTCTCGCTGTTCTGGAGGCTTGAAGTCCAAGACGGAGGTGTCTTCTGAGTCGGTTTTCCTGAGGCCTCTCTCCTTGGCTTACAGGTGGCTGCTTTCTCACTGGGCCCACACATGGCCTTTCCTCTGTGTTGTGCCTCCCTGGTGTCTCTCTGTGTATCCAAACTTCCTCTCCTTATAAGGACACCAGTCATGTTGGATTAGGGCCTACCCTAATGGCCATATTTTAACTTAATCATCTCTTAAAGACCCTATCTCCAAATACAGTAACATTCTGAGGTACTTGGGATAAATGCTTTGACATATAAATTTGGGGGAGACACAGTTCACCCCATAACAGCCTGTTTTATAATAGCTAGTGAGAATTTAAAGAAATAATGTACATAAATCACTTATCAAGATACCTGGAAATAAATGATGAAACAACCTGGGATGATGGAAATATTTTATGTCTTCACTTGGTGTTACATGGGTCAAAACTCATTGACTTGTACACCTAAAATGTACATTTGATTGCTTGTGTACTATACCCCAATAAAGCTAATTTAAAAATATTAAATTACTACCTATCAACTTCTCTACCTCAATGACATCCTCTGAAAACATTTTTAGAATATTTAAAACATAGTTTAAGGTATAAAAAACCCATTGGCCTGAATGCTTGGTCACTTATTACGCCCAAAACATTCCCAAGCCAAAGTAGAATTATCCTAGAGTCTGGAGCTAAAAAGAAGGTCTGTGCCTGGTGTTTGCATCTGTCAATACTCCCACATAAAACTAAATTACCCAACGAGGCATTTTTCCTGGAAGTATGTCATCCCTTCAAGGGAGTTTTAGAACCATACTTTTCCATACGGGAGCTGAGTTCCCAGCATGTAACTTGGAAGTTAATGGAAGACCTTGAGTATTTAACTCCACCAACTGTCTCAAGTGCCAGTTATTCTACCAGAGTTGGTGTAAAGAGTCTTAAAAAGGGGCGCCTGGGTGGCGCAGTCGGTTAAGCGTCCGACTTCAGCCAGGTCACGATCTCGCGGTCCGTGAGTTCGAGCCCCGCGTCGGGCTCTGGGCTGATGGCTCAGAGCCTGGAGCCTGTTTCCGATTCTGTGTCTCCCTCTCTCTCTCTGCCCCTTGCCCGTTCATGCTCTGTCTCTCTCTGTCCCAAAAATAAATAAACATTGAAAAAAAAAAAGAAGAGTCTTAAAAAGCTCCATTTGAAGCGAAAGTGAAAAATATTGAAATTTTCCCCTGCAGGCTTTGAACAGCATCCAAGTTAAATGATCATGACAACAGCAACAACATGTCCTGAGGGATTTAATTTTCAGCTTCAGCTTCCTAAGTCTACATTTATCCTTGGGACATCAGGAGAATTTCCGAGTTAATGTGGATCAAGACTCATGAAACTTCAAAGGTAGAGTTCTGCTAACCATAAAATCAGTAGTAACATTACCAAGACTTCTTAAAATCTTCCTTTAGACAACATGTCCCCATTGAAGAATTGCTTCAGGATATAATTTGGTGTGGAAACACAAATATATAGACTTACAAACATAATGGACTTATACAGTGCTTTGCACATCGCCAAAAGGTGTTTGTTGTCCAAATGAGTAAATATGTTGTTCGACTAAATGAATGACTCAGGAAGAAAGCATCGTTAAAAGAAGTACAGACACAATTTTATTATAAGCATGCAACTTTAAAACCAGGAATTGGCTGAATCACAATGAGCAGGAAGTAGCATGTTTGACCACCTCCCATGGGAAACCTGTACTGCACACAGGGCCTGGCAAATAACACACAGTGATAAATGTTTGCAAACTGAATCATTAAATGTAGGGTCTGTGTGGGAAACAGAATTTTTTCAATGCCTGTGATAGGAAACTGCCTTCTAGATGAAATCGCCATGTGATAATCTCCCGTGGCACTCACAAACCCCAATTTATGGAGTCAACTGAGTTTTCCCTCTACTGCATCCTGCAGAGACTTGAGCCAGAGGGGCTCTGTAGCAGGAGCTTCTTTGATGGTTCACGGAGCAGTTCTGCTGAGATCTCAGCCTGCAGACAGACTGTCTGGGGCGGGGGGGGTGGGGGGGGTGCGGCTTGTTAAACACAAGGTCTGATTCAGAAGGTCTGGGTGGGGTCCGAGATTCTGCATGTCTAACAAGCTCCCAGGTGACGCCAACATGGCATCCATGGAACACACTTGGGGCAACAAGGTTGTAGAAAAAGAGCAAGAATCCTGAATAACCAGGCAGACTAAGCAGATATGGGGTGATGGAAGGCACTGAACCTGGAGAGGACAGGTTATGTGACCACATATGAGTCACTTAACTTTTCAGAATCCAAATTGTCTCATGGGGAAAATGGGTATAATAATGATGATGATTGGATGATTATGACACATTATGAGATCCTTATAGAATTAATGAATAACTTAATGTAAAAATGTAGGCGCATGCTCCATACACAGCCTTTGTTCTGCAAATGCTTACTGACTGAATGGTAAGCACAGGTCACGTGCTCTCCGTAGGTCAGAGGACTCAGCGCCTCATTCCCCCTAGTGCCAAGCACAGGTGCTGAGCAGGTGCTCAAGCAGTTTGCTCAGTTCAGTTAGCAGCACAGCAATGGATGCTGTAAAGACACAGACACCTGGACGATGGCTCCCTGTGGCACCAACAGGAGAGAATCTTCACCGAGAAAGCAGTGACTTTGAGGCCTTGGGTAACTTCCAGGCTCCTCTGAGCCAGCGGTGGGAGACAGAACCAGCTCTTCCCAATAAAGGTACAGTGTTAGGGTAGCTGATCTTTCATATCCTTCAACATAAATTGTGTCTAAATCGCCTACCTGTGATACAAGGCCAGGCCTGTCTGGAGGAAGGCTCAGCTGCTCTTGGGCACAGCCCACAGCCGTGATTAGTGCCTTAGACTCAAGTCAATCTCCGGATTCTCTGACTCCAGCTCCCGGCCACCAGTACTGCCCTGAGTACACCCTCTGCTGAAGGTCAGATGAAGGTCTTGTGAACAACTTGTTGAGGACGGAACAGAACTCCCAAGCAACACAGCAGGAATGCAGGTAAAGAACACTGAGAATTACCCTTAGGTTCACTTAAATCATAACACCTCTTTCTGATGAGGAGTCAGAGACACTGAATCTGTTAGCACCTTGAGAAAGCCTGGTTTCATCCACTTTCAGTGAAAATCCAGAATAAATCTTCACTAAAACAAATGGTTTTTTAAAAATCTTATCAAGGGGCGCCTGGGTGGCGCAGTCGGTTAAGCGTCCAACTTCAGCCAGGTCACAATCTCGTGGTCCGTGAGTTCGAGCCCCGCATCAGGCTCTGGGCTGATGGCTCAGAGCCTGGAGCCTGTTTCCGATTCTGTGTCTCCCTCTCTCTCTGCCCCTCCCCGTTCATGCTCTGTCTCTCTCTGTCCCAAAAATAAATAAACGTTGAAAAAAAAAGTTAAAAAAAAAAATCTTATCAAAGTATTTATTTGGAGTAGGGGGGAGCACCTGGGTGACTCAGTGGGTTGCATGCCTGACTTCAGCTCAGGCTCAAGTCTCTCGTTTATTTATTTTGGAGGGAGAAAGGGAGAGAGAGAGAGAAAGCATGAGCAGAGGAGAGGCAGAGAGAAAGGTGGACAGGGGATCTGAAGTGGGCTCCACTCAGTGAGCCTGATGCAGGGCTCGAACTCGCGAACCACAAGATAATGACCTGAGCCAAAGTCAGATGCTCAACCCACAGAGCCACCCAGATGCCCCTCAAAGTATTTAAACAAAGAGTTAATAAACATGTTCTCCCCTCCCCCCACACCCATCCCATAATCTGTAAGTGCCAGGAAAGAAATGAAGCCGTCCTCTTACTGAAGGATTTTATTATTGACCAAGATAGTCATTGTTTCCATTCAATTTCACACAATAGTTTAAAATTTAACTCAGTTTTATGAATTAATATTGCATAGATTTTCATACTGTAGGCTTTAATTCATTGCTCAAGGTTTTGTCAATTTTCTTCTTGACAAAAACTACAAGTCTGGATTTCTCATACAATTCACTATTCCAATGGTGTAGATGAGTTTTAGGCCAGGATAATCCACTATTGGTCATTGATATATTCTCTATCGCCTTGCGGAAAAATCTATCAGAAAAAAAAAAAAAAAGACATTGTTTGTAGGTGTTACCACTTTTTACTGACCAAGTTTTTTGAGGAATTGGTTATGTTTTCAAATGTCCGAATTTAGTATAAGCTCAATTACTGATAAGCTGACACCTGCATTGAATGCCTTCGGAAGATCATGAAGTGTTGGGGGATATGCACCTGAGACAGTTCTAGTGGCAAGAAACAGAGACTATCTTGAATCCTTTCTCTTTTTTTTCCCAGTTGTTTCTAATAATTTAATACTACTTTTACACGCCCTAGATCCAGACCCTCCTGCTGAGATTTTGAGACTTTTTTTTTTTTTTTTTTAGTAAATTGTCCTCCCTAAATTGCTGAGACAGCTCTATGGAGACACAGAAGTGCCCTTAACAAACAACAGTTTCTTTATGATGTTTTTGCCACATAGAATGTCTTTAAAATTAAATTCCTTGTCTTTGCCAAATGTCCTATGGCTTATATAAAATGCTTTTTGTCTACTTAATCAATTGGCTCATATCAGGTGAATGCTCCTTTGCTGCAGATCAGCTACCTAGAGATACAATTTGTATTTACTTAATCATGGAAGATTCACCGGGTAGCAAATAGATTTTTCCCAGCTTTATTGAGATACAATGGATATATAACATTGTATGCATTTAAAGTACACAATGTATTGATTTGATACACTCATATATTCCAAAATGATTACCACCATAGCATTAGCTAACACTTCCATCACATCACATAATTACCATTTCTTTTTTGTGGTGAGAACACTTAACATCTACTCTCTTAAAAACTTTCAAGTACGTAATACATTATTGTTAACTATATTCACAACGCTGTGCATTAGATCCCCAGAACTTACTTATCTTCTAAACGGAAGTTTGTACCCTTTGGCCAACATCTCCCCATTCCTCCCACACCCCAGCCCCAGGACCCACTTGCTCCTCTCAGTTTCTAGAAGTCCAACTTTTTAGATTCCACATATAAGTGTTATAACATAGTATTTGTTTTCCTCTGTCTCACTTGTGTCACTTTACATGTGTTGTCACACATGGCAGGATGTCCTTCTTTACCATAGATGAAATATACCATTATATACATATATATCACGTCTTCTTTATCCATTTATCTGTTGATGGATACATAGGTTGTTTCCATATCTTGGCTATTGTGAATAATGTTGTAATGATCATAGGAGTACAGGTATCTCCTCAAGATCCTGATTTCATTACCTTGGGATATATACCCAGAAGCAGGGTTGCTGGGTCATACGGAGTGATTTTTTTTTTTAATTTATTTTGAGAGAAAGACAGTGCATGAGCATGCGTGCACGCAGGAGGTGGGGGGAAGAGCAGAGAGAGAAGAGGGAGAGGATCCCAAGCATGCTCCATGGTGTGAGCACAGAGCCTGCCACGGGGCTCCATCTCACAAATATAAGATCATGACCCAAGCCAAAATCGAGAGTTGGCCACTTAACAGACTGAGCCACCCTGGCGCCCCTAGAAAAAAGATATTTTTTAATGAATTTTTCCATGGCTGTGATGAGTGCATTTAATTCATGTTTAAGTAAATACTTTAAAGTAGTATTAGCCATGTTTTATAGTATATACTGTCAGTCCTCACCGACCTGTTTGTGTGTTGAAGCAGAAACGGGTTTTCTGAAGGAAATAGGAGCATCTACTCATGCATATTCCTTAGCCTGCCCAGCCTTGGTTCCTTTGTTGTCACAAGAGGACCCTCCCCTTGCCTCGTCTGTCTGGTCATCAAACTCCTACTAATGTACAACCAAGCACAGATCCCCACACATCCTCACCAGAGAATTGACCCCCGGAACTCTCTGCTGCCCAATTCTCACACAAGTCCAGTCTTAAAACATAAATATGATGACCATGCCATCCACCATTCCTGCACGTGTTCTAAATCTTACTCTTTTTTCAAGACAGACGGCTAGCAAACTGCACATAGGAGCTCTCTGCTTTTGTCCTTCATAGAACTGCTTTTATTGGACTCAGCCCTGTTTTGGTTGTGAGATTCGCAGGCTTGTCTTCTAGATAAAACAATCAGTTTCTTTAAGAAAAGGGCTAAGTCCTCTTTGGATACCCAATCTTCCTACTAGGGCTTAGTACAGCACAATGCACACACCAAGTGCTCCAAGTGCTTAATTCATTTTGTGTTTCAGCTCTCTGTGGTGTGATATAAAGAGCACTTGGCTGTGAACTTAGATACCCAGGTTCTAGAACTCACCTTCCAGGAACCAGCAGCACAGGCTTGGGTGAGGACTTGTCCTCTCCTGAAATAAACATCATCCTAAATGATCTTTAGTGTCTTTCTTAGTTTAATATTTTTTACTATCTCCAACATCAACTAACCACCAACCAATGCTTTAATAAATTAAATATCCGTTGTAATTAGTATTATAATTTCTTTACAAATAGCAATCTTATTATTTTTTGAAAAAGCGATTTATCTTCTTAATAAAGCCGGCTAGTTTCAATTGTACTTGTTTTATAGAGGACAAGGCTAAATTTTAGCCTTGAAATACCAGTGATTCAAAATTAATGACCTCCAAGTTCATGAAAAGTTACTATTTGAAAGTGTTCGAGATATTTAGTGACCTTGAAATTGACTTTAACTCATTTCTTCTTTACTTCTACATTCATTCTTCCTCTTTACAATTTTATATTTGTAATGGAAGTCAAAAATGGGCCAAAAATTATTTTTTTGCCTTATTTATGCTTAAGAAACAACAAGTACTGTATTTTTGAATCAATAATAAGATAGGTTTGGAGGCAGCTGGGTGGCTCAGTTGGTTAAAAGTCTGACTTCGGCTCAGGTTGTGATTTCATGGTTCATGAGTTCGAGCCCTGTGTCGGGCTCTGTGCTGACAGCTCAGAGACTGGAGCCAGCTTTGGATTCTGTGTCTCCCTCTCTCTCTCTGCCCCTCCCCTGCTCACACTCTGTCTCTGTCTCTCAAAAATAAATAAACGTTAAAAATAAAAATAAAAATGAAATAAAAAGAGAGTAGCTACAAGTCCCACAATAGAGGGTGGGGTGAAAATCAGGAACAAAATATTATTAAGGGGCACCTTTTAATATTATTAAGGATCTCACCTGGGTGACTCAGTTGATTAAGCATCTGACTTCGGCTCAGGGCATGATCTCACGGTTCATGAGTTCGAGCCCCACATCTGGCTCTGTGCTGACAGCTCAGAGCCTGGAGCCTGCTTCGGATTGCATTTCCCTGTCTCTCTGCCCCTCACACAACCCATGCTTACATTCTCTCTCTCTCTCTCTCTCTCTCTCTCTCTCTCTCTCTCTCCCCCTCTCTCAACAATAAATAAACATTAGATGAAATTTTTAAAAAATAAAAATAAAAAAATAATAAGATAGGTTCCATCTAAATAAACCACAAGGGTAAATTGATACGCTTTGCATTTCACACAGTTGATACTGTGAACAATTTTAAAGAAAAACAGCATATTAATAGGATTGTCTGTTCCTAAATGCAAAGGTCACACATCCTTTGCCAGCCTTTTATACCTCGAATGTGACTCTAGAATGCTATGAGATTTGTGAATATAGTTGAAAGACTGAAAAGTTCTCACTTTACCTCCACAGGTGATTTATTTTAGCATCAAAGGCACAGAGCAGCCCTCCCCTCCCCAACTTACGTTATTTTATTTTTATGTATTGACTTCTGTAGAATGCTGTAGATATACATGCCAGGCACAGAGACGCTGTTGAGGAAAAGCTGATCTGAGTCATTCTCTGGTGGAAAAGAAACTCATTGCATGGTGATACCACTTGGTTCAACACCCCAGCTTTTCAGGCACCCTCAGTGCATGACAGTCTTCTTTTCAAACCTGGATCATCTGTGGGTCTTCAATTCCTCTTTCACCTGAGAGCCCATTATGTATATGACCAGAGTTGTCACAGCATCATGATCTCTTTTTTAAGCTAAACACCCCATTTCTTTCACCTCTTCCTCATTTGTCCTGGTTTCCCTACATTTCTCTTCCTGCTCACAGTGTTTGTGTTGTTCCTGGTTTGCCCATTTTCTCCATTAAAACAAGGCACCTTGAATTAAACTATTTTCAGGGCGCTTAGATGACTCAGTTGGTTAAGTGTCCAACTTTGGCTCAGGTCATGATCTCACAGTTTGTGGGTTCGAGCCCTGTGTCGGCCTCTGTGCCGACAGCTCGGAGCCTGGAGCCTGTTTTGGATTCTGTGTCTCCCTCTCTCTCTGCCTTTCCCTTGCTCATGCTCTTCCTCTCTCCTTCTCTCTCTCAAAAATAAACAAACATTTTTTAAAAAAACAATTAAGAAATAAAAAATAAAAAAATAAAGCATTTTCTCAAGCTCTGGTTCAGTAAAGTCAGAGCAAAGCGAAAATATTTACTTCCCTGGCCCTGAACCCTGGCTTTTTGGGGTTTTGCCTCTATGTGGCCTGGTGGTTCACACTGGAGATATAGTCAATGGAAACCTCTGGTGATTTTTTTTTTTCACAAACATTTGTTAAACTGAGTATCACCCCTCTGGCAGTTGTATAGCCAATTTCTTAAACCTATGTTGCAAGATTCATATTTATCTGTATTTTAGTTCATCTTTTTGACATTAGTCTGAAATTTTAAATTTTGGGATAACTTTTTTCTTTTTTTATGATATTCATTGTATAAAAATCCTTTCTAGCTATTTTAATTGGGAAATTTTGATGTGAATGTTTTTGATTATTTAAGTTATTGATAAAAGTGCTGAAGAGATCCACACCACACAGATCAGCAACCCCTCTTACCAAGTTCATCTCGGTCTTAATCAAGATTTGTGGTATAATTTTTCAACCAGCTATGAATTTTCCCAAGTAATTATCATCCAGCTCATATTTCTTAGTCTTGTCTACAAGGTTGTTAACGATACTTTGTCAAATACTGTGCCGAAAGCTTTCCCCTGATTGAGGCTAATGAACTCTATCAGAATGAGTCTGGAATGCCCTGTTCTTATTGCTTCTACTGACTGCTATTTCTTGTCCTCAGGGACCACAAAATTACGGGTGTCAGAACTCCACCCAGTATTTTGTCTGTGGCTGATATTATGTTCACTAGTCTGTTATTTCTAGATCCAATTTTTTCCAAATGTTTTAAGATTAGAAAAAATATTAGCCATTAACCATAATTCTTTAAGGATTATGCTATACTGTAACAACATATTACCTAATATTTGGGTACCACTTTTCAAATATTTTATCACACTTAAATCTCACTAACATGATTAGAAAGTCCATGTTCATAAGGATTGAGGATACATGAGGTAAAACATCCCAAAGATGATAGGATAGATAATGCAGACTGAAAGGGGATTTTGAGGGCAGAACCAGGAAGATCAATGGGTATAAAACATGGAAGTAGAACTCAGCAGAATATTCTGGCCAAAGTAGAGGATTTGTGGTGGGGATATTTATAAAACAAGGTAAGAAGTTGGACAGAAATTATTTGGAAAATGGGCAGTAGGGGCGCTTGGGTGGCTCAGTAGGTTAAGCATCCAACTTCAGCTCAGGTCATGATCTCACGGTTCATGAGTTTGAGCCCCGCCTCAGGCTCTGTGCTGACAGCTCAGAGCCTGGAGCCTGCTTTGGATTCTGTGTCTCCCTCTCTCTCTGCCCCTCACCCACTCATGGTCTGTCTCTATCTCTCAAAAATGAATAAACATCAAAAATCTTTTTAATAAAAATAATAATAAAATTTTTTAAATTAAAAAAGAAAATGGGTAGTAAATCAACAGTGGAGTCCAAATTTGATATTGGTAGATAATAGGGGGCAAAGAAAGGTAGGTTTTGAGGAGAGGAATTATGTAGGGTATCAGGGGCTGTTAAATACATTTGGATATAGAGGTTGAGTGCTTGAATTTGGGAATATGGTAATAATGGGTAAAATCTGCTATAGAAGATTCTGCTTCACTTGGGTGTAGTTTGAGTAGGAGAGGTAGAAGGAAAAGAGAAATTGAAAATTAAGATCTCTAGGATAGAGCATGCAAAGGACTGAGAAGACATGTGGCCACTCAGAGCTGTGGGAAAGCCAGGTAGAAGCAAAATTTTACAAACAAAATAATGAGATTAGCTTTCAACATTGATTGGTTTATTCAACTACACAAGTGGTAGAAAAAATATAATTGCAGGCTTTAGGAAGAAAGAAAACAAAACTCACAGCTGATCTGCCACCTGAACACATAATTATTATCAGTTTGGCATATTTTCTGCAGGAACTTTGTAGACAGTTCAGTTCACATGCCATTTTATTCCATTTTATTATATATAATATTGCACATATTTTCCATAAGGCTAGATGAAACTAAACTGTTTTAATAGTTTTTTAGTATTTATCAAATTTGTTTATCCCAAGTTACTCAAATCCTTTGCTATCTGTCATTTAGATTCCTTTCAACTTGGGAGAAGGGGAGCAATGAACTTATGCTGATGGCTTTTCAAAAATATGTCTTAAATTATGTCTTATGATGGATTCCTAGAAGTATAACTCCTAGGTCAACATATTAAGACAGGTTATCCTTAAGACATGTTATTATTTTGCTTCCAAAAGAGGGTACCAATGTCCACGTCCACTAACAATGTTCAACATTTAAGTCTTGAATGTTAATGAGAGGTCTACATTGTGATGGTATATGGACCATTGAGAGTGAGAGAAATTGGGGCTGGAAATATAGATTTAGGGCTTTTTCAAATGTCGATAATGAACATAATCTAACTGGCAACTTCTCCAGGGGAGTGAATAAAAAATGGAGCATTTTAGAAGATGAACCTTAAAGGAATTTTCTTTAACTTCTCATTTTACAGATGAGATGCTCAGAATAAAATGGCTTGTCCTAGGTTGTACATATAACAGGTAATGAGGGGAAAGGGACGTCACCAAAGGGAACAACAAAAGTGTGTGGCCATAGAAGTTTAAGACTAAAACTTTGTCGAACAGAAGGTGACAGCAACACTGTGTTCAAAGCAGGAGAAAAAAAAAAGCTGAGAAAGGAAGATAAACTTTTAGGTTTGGAAAGAGGGTGGTCTCTGGCTTACTACTTACTAGATCCCCTCCGATCCACCTTTAGCACGGAGAACTGGCTGTTATCCAACTCCACAGACAGACTCGTAAACATTTACAAGCACAGAAACATTGTTAAGTTGCTAGTTCTGCCCCCGGTAATAATAGCCACCAGCAGTAAAAGAGAAAAAAAAAAAAAATCAACATTTCTTTAGGACTCTGGCCACCTATAAATTATTACTAGCCTCGGTTTTGTGAGCTATTTAAAAGGAAAAAAAAAAAAAAAAAAAAAACTAGGCCAGTTAACTTAACAGTACATCCAATCAGATATTTTCCTGTCATGCATTTTGGTGTATGACTTTACCCAGCACAAGAGCAAAAAGAAAATTAAACCAATAAAATCCGAGTTTGCAGTATAGACCTGAAAGATCCAGGGTCAATTCTTCTTGTTTATGTACGATCCTTTAAATATTCTCAGACACTAATGCCCTCTAGGAATGGGCAAGTCAAAATAAACTGCACTTTGCCTTAAAGATTCCAGGATCAGAAAGAGGGTCAGGGTTCCTGGGAGTGTGGGAAATGAAAGCTAACCTGTCTGAGGTGAGTGTGGGTCTGGAGAAACAGGAAGCAGCAATAACCTACCGCATGGTTTTCTGTCATGTCTTTGTCACCTCCACACCCCCCAATTTCATGGGCTCCTGACAGTGCTAAATGTCTGTGTGGCTCACGGCTCATGTCACACTTTTCGTTCATTAACTTTTACAATTCTTGACATTTCCTCTTTAAAGTGATATTTCTCTCTTGCTCACATTGTCACTGTTTTGTGTTGATCACACTCTTCTGGGTGCTGAGAAAATCTCAGATTAGAGGAAAAAAAATTTGCTGGGTGGGTGGGTAGGGAGAATGCCAGATTAAATTATTCATTCCTACTGTATGTGCAAGATAAACAAGTGAGCAAATACTGAAAAGTGTTTCTCATAAAATACCCGTATTGATGACAGAGGAGTGGGGGACCTGTTTTTGTGGAGAGCATAAAAGAAGAGGTACCTCTGCTTTATGTTTTAAATTAATTTCAATTTAATATTAATTTAACTTTAATGTTTGGTGAATTTGAACTGTATGTTTCTTAGAAAAATAATTAGCATGACCTACATTCCCGTTGGTCCTCGGCTTCCTAGAGATGCAGTAACTTAGAAAGTCACCTGGCTCTTAGGGAGATAATTTGGGATTCTATGCGCTAACATCAGGGTCTAGAAAGAAAGGGTTTCCAGAAGGTGGTTTGGACACATAACAGTGATATTGCACACTGGACGGGGTTCCAGAGGTGGTACAAACAGGCCTCCCTTCATCAGCTTCTT
Organism: Acinonyx jubatus; assembly: GCF_027475565.1. Taxonomy (NCBI): domain Eukaryota; kingdom Metazoa; phylum Chordata; class Mammalia; order Carnivora; family Felidae; genus Acinonyx; species Acinonyx jubatus. Next base: position 62,060,674 of record NC_069387.1, read on the forward strand.
CCCTCCTTGGAACGCCACACACTGTCCATCTGCGAGTGGGTATGCATTATTATACACCCTCCATTAAGTAATGCCCCTTTCCCCTCCAAGCTCTTGTTACCTGAGTCACAAGGAGAGTTTTCTAACTGCATCGTTGTGCCAAGAGGAAAAAAAAAAAAAAAAAAAAAAAACTCTCACAAATCCTTTACCTCCTTCAAAACTTTTATGTATCACTTTTTCTTCCTCGGGATAGAAAGCATGCCAGGCAGGGTGATTATCATCCCCAAGAAGGGAGTGTTTCCTCTGTTCTGTTTCCTCCCTATGGCTCACTTTTGTTTTCACCGCACCTGCAAAGGTTTCTGATCCAGAGAGGAGCCCCCACAGCATGCTGCCCTTCGGCTTGCAGGGCTGATTGTGGGAGGCCGTGACTAGTTGGAGACGCTGGGGCGTAGAGGTGAGGTGCAGACAGTGAGGCTGGAGGACCGCTCCCCCAGGTCCCATGCATTTTTAAGTAAAGATGTATTGCATGTACTTCCTCTTCTTTCCTTCCTGAATTCACAAGGTCAGTAGAGAGCCGGAATGGCCAGGCATGGTTGAGAACCCCTTAATGGGATTAGTTAAATCCAAGAGGACCTGCTTGAAATTGACAACCTAGGAATTATTAGACTACTCAAAATATTTAAAAACTGGGCTACTTAGACTTCTTGAAAATACTGCACTGCCTTCCCAGAGAGTGCAAAAAATAAACATTTACAAATAAGGTACACATCAGATATTTCCCTCCTACAGTGGGAAATATCTCTTCAGATGTTATAAGCAGAGTTTTAATCACTCCTTGAAATTTAGAATCATGAGAGCAAGGACAGAAAGCCAGCTCCTGAGAATTCTTTCCATCAAACCAGAGTTTTGAGACTAAAGAGATGATTTGTTCATATCACAAATGATCAGTTAGTATTCCTCGTTACCTTTTAGGACTTCAGAATTGAAATCCAGCTCAGAAATCCAGAAGCATGAGCAAAAACACTTTAGGTGAAAAAATATGATGTCTTTGTCCGTTTTAATTAGCAAGAACGTGGGGGGGAGGTAACATTAAAGGCCAGTAATTGTACTTGGAAATGGTTCTTTAGTGTTATATTTTGCTTCTGGAAGTCACAGTGTGAGGAAATGGATTTTAATATATCTTTTCAGGAAACAGAGTTTGGTGAAAATTATGCTTTTGAGATCTAAGATAGCCACAGTTTTCTGTTTTCTGTTTTCTGTTTTTTATTTTAAACACACTTAATCTGTGTGGTAGAGTTACTGATAATAGGGATAGTATGACAGGATGACACTTGGACCATGACAGAGCTGTGTGCGATTTCTAACACATTTTTATTCACAAGCCAAAGGTGTTATTTCTGAGAAAATGTTAATATAATTATCACTTTGCATTCCCTTTTCATTTTTCTGGTTGAATACTCAGTAGTAACAAGTTGGCATAAAGTTATGAAAATGTCCATACTCAGAGCATCTTTTAAAAAAATATATTGCTGTTGGCTTTCTGTTGGATCACTTGCTTTGTCTCACCTTCAGAGCTGAGCTATGAAGTCATGAAATTATTTGATCACAGTTGAGCCTCAGTAGTTTTAATTAATCCAATATTACCAGCTATCTCACAGAAGTGAGAAAAATCTGATGACACGATCTAAGTTGTGGAAAATGTGTCCTCTGAAATCTAAAAGCTTATAAAATGAGTGTTGTTATATTTTATTTAACCAGTGGAAATGGGTGGGATGTGGCTCACTGTGAGAAGCGGCAGCCCCACAGGGCATAATTTTCTTTTGAAAAAATTACAATAGACTTCTCCAGGACACCTGACTCGGGTTGTAGGAGCATGGTATAAGTGTAAGTGGTGTCAGTGGTGGTTTCGGGGCGGCCCCAGGACACAGCATGGGGCTGTGGCTTATTGGCCACACTGCCTGACACTGTCCTGCCGTGGGTTAATGGGAGACCCCAAGCGCAGAGCCATGTGGATAGGATTGCAAGGCACCTGGTTAAATCAGGGCTATTAAGCATGCCTCACTTTAATGGTCTCACAACTTCCCCTCCAAAGTAAATTAATGAACAGAGAAACCCTGAGGATGTGGTTAAAAATGACTATGAAAGTTAATAGGCTGCTGTTGATCCCACCAGGACTGTGACCAGAAATGAATTAGCAGCAGGGGACGTGTTCTCTGATATCTGAGGGTCTGCACAAAAGAACTGAATGAGAAGTGAAAGAGATTTAGTGTTTTCAAATGCTTATTCGGGTTACCCTTCAGAACAGAGTAGGTCTTGGAAATAAACATGGTGATTTGGTAGACAAGAAGATAAGCTTGCTTTGTCCTTTGTGTGGTCCACACAGTGAGTTTGGGGCCCCTCCTGCAAAGAACGCCTAAGCAAAGAGTTACACATCCTAATGGCTACAAGCAGGTAATTTAAGACAAATGAAGAGCTTATGCTTTGTTTAATGGAGAGTCATTTTCTGCTAATTGTGTCTATTAAAGGGGTGTGAGTCTTGAGCTGTCAGATCTTCCAGTCTTTCAAGGTAAATCAAAAGGCTGGAATTTTATGTAAAATTTATCAATGGTTGCAACTAATTACAAAATGTTACTTTGTTTCGTGGGCCAAACCAACAAGCTCTAGTTGGCCGTGTGCGCTCTCCTGCCCAGGTGGTGTGGGCACGATTCTGGCCTCGCTGGAGACACAGAACAGCAGTACCTGTCACACAGGCTGGAAAGTGGTCAAGCCTGGAGCCCATGGATGTGTGGAAGTCCAGCAGCGGGACAAGGAGGCGTAGTGCAGAGACGAAGTGGCGTTGATCTGGGCCCTGGAGCCCGGGGAGGATTTAGAGGTGCGTCAGCGAGGGGGGCGCATTGCCCAGAGGACAAAAAGCACAGGCTGATTATTGGGAGTAGCTTTCATAATTAAAAGAAATTATGAAAATTTGCAACTATGAAAAAGTAGCTTTCAGCACTGCTGACCCTTGTAAACCCCAGTGAAGCTGCCACTCCACCAAAAGTAGTCATCCATTTCCATCTGGGGAGTCGCTGGACTAAAAGCCTCGCACATCTTAAATGGTAGCCTTTTCAATCAAATATATTGAGTTTTTCCTATCTTAAAGGTGTACCTATTTAGGTCCAAATGCTTCCAGAGATCTAGATGTCCCCTTGCAGCACACTCTGGCTTGTTAGCCCTACCTTCTGTGAGCACATGACTCAGAGCACTGCTTTAGGGCACTTGAACTTAGGTCCTCTCTAGGACTTCACATGTGTATTTGCAAAGCCAAGTAAATCTTCATGATACAAAGCTATGTAAATGACTTTCTTTCTATAGAGTTTACAAGGAAATATGGCCTCCAGTGGAGAGGGAGAGTCAATACTCTCATTAAAGTGCAGACAGCAGCAGCTGCATTCCTGGATGCCTTAGGTTTGACCCAAACATCACAATCTCTTTCCTTTTTCCTCCCTGAAACCTTAAGGTTGCCTTAGAAGGAAGGTCATGATCTCTAGGGAGATGAGGTTGTACCAAGGCCATTGAGAAATGAGTTCAACGTCAGCTCTTTTTCTTCTGGTTGTGCAATTACAGAGATACGCATGTGAACAAAAAGGATAACTGATATGCATTTTCCATGTTCAGTAGGTTACCCATTCTTAAGATATTTGTTGGAAGATAGAAGTCCAATGATTTTAATAACTGAATTTAAAGTTAGTAAATATGGGTAGGAACTGTTGGTGTTTTCCATGGTTAATGCTCACATAAATACAATCAAAGCATGTAAAGTGTTTAGCACAGTACCTGGTATACAGTAGGTGCTCAGTAAATGTTAGTTCTCCCTTTGCCCTCCTTCTCCCATTAGAGTTGATTTTAATCTTGACCTTTTTTTAACCCTCATGCATTTTTGTTGTTGTTATTCTCTTTTGAAAAGCAATTTGAGGAAGCTGAGGAAATCTATCAGCTGAGAGTAAGGAACTATCTAGAATGCTCTGACTTACACAACAACTATAGGGTTTTCTTAGTCAAGCCTAGTAAGTGAGATAAAAACTGTTCTGTTGAGATCAGATCATGCTGATCAGGTCTAACAAGAAAATGACAGTAACCCAAATTATGCCCCAGAAATAGACCTCACAGAGTTTGGCAGGAAGCTCACATCGTTGTTGTTGTTGTTGTTGTTGTTGTTGTTGTTGTTGTTTTAAATAATATTCTTGGGGCATCTGTGTGGCTCAGTCAGTTAAGCAGCTGACTCTTGATTTCAGCTCAGGTCATGATCCCACAGTTTGTGAGTTAGAGCCCCACATCAGGCTCTGTGCTGACAGTGCAGAGCCTGCTTCAGATCCTCTGTCTCCCTCTCTCTGCCCCTCCCCTACTTGTGCTTGTGCTCTCTCTCTCTCTGTCTCTCAAAAATAAACATTAAAAAAAGTAATAATATTCTTTGTTTAATTTATTTTTCTTTTTTTATCTTTTTTATTTTAAGTAGACTCTGCATCCAATGTGGGGCTTCAACTCTTGACCCTGAGATTAAGAGTCCCATGCTGGGGGCGCCTGGGTGGCTCAGTCGGTTAAGCGTCCCACTTCGGCTCAGGTCATGATCTCACACTCCGTGAGTTCAAGCCACATGTGTACTCTGTCCTGACAGCTGGGAGCCTGGAGCCTGCTTTGGATTCTGTGTTTCCCTCTCTCTCTGCCCCTCCCCTGCTCATTCTCTGTCTCTCTCTGTCTCAAAAAAAAAAATAAAAACATTAAAAAGAAAATATTTTAAATAAATAAAGTTTAAAAAAGAGTCCCGTGCTGTACTGACTGAGCCAGCCAGACTCCCCCAGGGAGCTCACTTTGATGAAGTCACATTGTACCTTGGGACTGTGACTTCTCTAAGTCTTCGAGTACAGCCTGGTAAAATGTGCCCAGTTGTTATAATCATATCTCTAAGGAAAACTCTGCTGGGTAGGGAAGTGGTCTTGATGCTTGCTTCAAGAAGTAGTGGTTTGGGGCGCCTGGGTAGCTCAGTCGGTTAAGCGTCCGACTTCGGCTCAGGTCATGATCTCACGGTCCATGAGTTCGAGCCCCACGTCGGGCTCTGTGCTGACAGCTCAGAGCCTGGAGCCTGTTTCAGATTCTGTGTCTCCGTCTCTGTGACCCTCCCCCGTTCATGCTCTGTCTCTCTCTGTGTCAAAAATAAATAAACGTTAAAAAAAATTAAAAAAAAATAAGTAGTGGTTTGCTTTTAGCATCAATTATCCAAGTTTTTAAATCCACCATCTTGCCACACACCTCAACAATGCAGCCGAACCTGCATTTTTTTTTAACGTTTATTTATTTTTGGGACAGACAGAGACAGAGCACGAACGGGGGAGGGGCAGAGAGAGAGGGAGACACAGAATCGGAAACAGGCTCCAGGCTCTGAGCCATCAGCCCAGAGCCCGACGCGGGGCTCGAACCCACGGACCGCGAGATCATGACCTGAGCCGAAGTCGGACGCTTAACCCACCAAGCCACCCAGGCGCCCCCAACCTGTATTTAAAACTAGTCAGGGCACATGGCCTTTGTGTTCCACAGATGATACACATCTTCAGCACTTTTTTCTCTTTTCTTATTTAATATACCTTATAGAAGCAATATGATAATTAGTAGGATGCCCTTGCATGGCAGGTATTATAACAACACTTACTGCACAACACTTACTGTACCTCATTTCATGTAAAATGTATTGGGCTGGAATTCTATTTTTTTATGATCTGTGCAGAGCTCCATATATTGTGGGCACATAATGAATATTTATCAATAATGAAAATAAAACTGTTAGATGTAATGCAAGAACATTATTTCATTCTCATTAACTAATAGACTGGCTGCCTGTGGTAAAATTCAGCTTTAATTATTTTCTCAACATGACAAGTTCAAAGAGGTTTTTTCCCTGATACATTTGAAGCTTCTCTGTTTCTTAGAACATAAATTATATCATGAATTAGTTTAAACATGACCTGCCCAAGAAATCTGCTTTTATTATTGCAAATGAATTTACTAGATATGCTTACCTACTCATCTATAAACAACATAATACAAATTAGGAGTTGGGGGTAGGATGATGCTCTTCAGATGCTTGAAGACATTGACTGTGGCTGGAAAATTCATTTTGTGTTGCTCTAGATAAACTGAGTATCAAGTTGAAACTGAACAGTAGATACCAGAGACAAAAAATTGAGCTTAAAATAAAGAAACTGTCTCATCTCCCTGGCTTTCTTTCACTAACGATGTTGTCTTCCTTACAAAGTGTTAGGCACCTTGTCATCTTGTATAGGCCAGGTGACTGAATTAATGAGGTAGTAAGAGATATTACTGAAGTGGTTGTTGAGCTGGTTAGGCAATTATTCTAAGATTCTATTACAATGAATAGTTTCTTTAGGGAAAAGTTTTCACAGCATTGGATTTGGCAATGATTTCTTGGATAGGACATCTAAAGCATAGGGAATAAAACCAAAAAAAGGCATATTGGACTTCATGAAAATCAAAAAATTTTTTGCGTGAAAAGTCACTATCAACAGAATGGGAGAAAATATTTGCAAATCATATAGCTGGTAAGTGATTAATATCCAGAATATATAGGGAGCTCCTAAAACTCAACAAGAGAATGTAACAACCTGAGTCAAATTGGGCAAAAGACTTGGATAGACATTTCTGCATGGAAGATACACAAATGGCCACTAAGCACATGAAAAGATGCTCAATATCACTAATCATCAGGGAAATGCAAATCAAAACCACAATGAGATACCACTCCACACCCATTAGTAAGGCTGCTGTAAACAAACAAAACAAACAAACAGGAAATGACAAGTGTTAATGAGGATGTGGAAAAATTGGAAATTTTGTGCAAATGTTGCATGGGATGTAAAATGGTACAGCTGCTATGGAAAACAGTATGGCAGTTCCTCAAAAAATTGAGAATAAAACGACCACGTGATCAAGCAACTCCACTTCTAGGTGTATACTCAAAAGAACTGAAGGCAGGGTCTCAAAGAGATATTTGTATACCCATGTTCAGAGCAGGATTATTCATATTAGCTAAAAGATAAAAGCAACCCAAACGTCCACCAGTGGATTAATGGGTAAACAAAATGTGTATATTCATACAGTGGAATATTATTCCACCTTAAAAGGGAAGGACATTCCGACACATGATACAACATGGATGAACCTTGAGGACATTATGTTAAGTGAAATAAACCAGTCACAAAAAGACAAATACTATATCGTTCCACTCCTGTGAGAAAACTATTGTGAAAATTAATGAAAGAGAATCTCATTTAAAATGGAGTGAGGAGGCCAGCAGGGGGAGCTCTCATGCCCTATAGCTCCTTGTTAATTGCAGACCCAACAGAGAAAGATCTGCCTTGCAAATGGATACTACTTTAGCTACTACCTTACTACCCCTGTAAGAGGAAGAAAAAAAAAATCCTCCTGTTGTCAGGCAACAGCCCAGGCAATGAAATACTGTCACAGCTCAGCTGATGAAAAGCCACTATACTTTGAACTCCTAGTTTACTCCAATGTTTATAACAGCCTTCCCAATTTCCTCCCCTCCTCTCTAAAAGAGCTTCTCTCTCCTTTGTCCCCCAAGCTTGCCTATGATCCTGCTCTTCTCTGCTATGCCCAAACAAACCCATTTTTGCTGGTAAAATAACTGGCAGATTTATTTTTAAGGTCAATATTATAGTAGTCAGGTGCACAGATTCAGAAAGTAAAATGGGGGCTTCAAGAGGCTGAAGATAGGGGGACATGGAGAGTTATTGATGAATAGGTACAGAGTTTTAGTTTTGCAAGATGAAAAGAATTCTGGAGATGGGTGGAGATGATGGTTGCATAACCATACAAATGTACCTGATACCTGGGAACGGTACCCCAGAAAATGGTTATGATAATAAATTTTATGTTATGTGTATTTTACCACATTAACAAAAAAAAAATCAGGAGAAAAAACTTTTTCTTACCAACTCCATTACCTACCATTTTTAGAACAGCTGAAAAGCACAGCTTTCTTGCAAGTCAGGGCCAGCAGGAAATGATGCACTATAATAGAAATCACCTGGATTCCCTGCAGGCATCCTTAGTCTCTTCAAGTGCACAGGATTATCTCTGCAGGGAAATTACACATTCGAGGGTTTTTTCACTTTAGAATCAGCAACTTGCACTGTGCATGGCATTTTGCAAAACAATAGAGACTGGTTTTCTATTATTTAGGAAATAATAGAAAATAATAGTGATAATTATTGTAGTAACCATATAAATGTTTGTATGTGAAGAGTGGGGTTTCACAAACCTGTAGTGTTAAAGATGGGTTCTCATATCCTAACCTGAAAATATTTCCTATTTAATTAAAGCTTCAAAGCAGCCATGGAACTAAATCCAGATCAAGCACAGGCCTGGATAAACATGGGTGGAGTCCAGCACATCAAGGTAGAAGAAATAATTCACTTCCATGTGGACTGGGGCTTCCCTCTGTGTTTTCTCTTTCTGTATTTCTTCTGTCTTAAATGATTAAAAACCTATATCCTCTGGGGTGCTGGGGTGGCTCAGTCGGTTAAGCGTCCCACTTCAGCTCAGGTCATGATATCTCGGTCCATGAGTTTGAGCCCCGTGTCAGGCTTTGTGCTGACAGCTCAGAGCCTGGAGCCTGCTCCAGATTCTGTCTCCTTCTCTCTGCCCCTCCCCTACTCATGCTCTGTCTCTGTCTCTCAAAAATGAATAAATGTTAAAAAAAAAATTTAGGAAAGACTATATCCTCATTGAATTACTTGAAGACCCAAAACATAGACTTTTAAAAGTGAAAATAACAGTTTGTACTCTGCCTTATGTTATCTGGATGCTAAGTGTCATGCACCCCTTGTTCTTCTAAGGAAAAAAAAGTATGTTAATGAGGCACGATGATCTTACTGATCACAAATAGGACTTACAGATCAGAAGTCTCGCACAGCGATTACAAAGTAATCGCTTTATGTGAGCTAAAGTCCTACTAGAATTTAGTTGGCTTATTTTTCTCACACTTTTAATTGAACGCAACAACTCAAGAATTACTTTAAAATTTTTAAGTTTATTTACTTTTGAGAAACAGCATGAACAGGGGAGGGGCAGAGAGAGAGGGAGAGAGGATCCCAAGCAGGCCCCATGCTGCCAGCACAGAGCCTGACATGGGTCTCCATCTCACAAACCGTGAGATCATGACCTGAGCCAAAATCAAGAGTCAGACATTTAACGGACTGAGCCACCCAGGCGCCCCAAGAATTACTTTAAATACTATTTTCCTTTAAACACTCTTTTCCCCTTAAGTACTTTTTTCCTATTTCTTATACCTATCTTTTTTTTTTTTCCTTTCCTTTTTTCCCTTTACTGGTAAATACGCTTGCTTTCTCTACTCTCCCCCTGCCCCCTTTTTTTTTCAAGAGGAAAACTACACTTGATGAATCTACCAACCAAGAAGGACTGGAAGGTATTTTGGATCTATCCAGTAAAAGAAAAGATTGACCATCTTCTGTTCATTTTTCTCCACCCTGATTCAGTGTTCTGCTTTCAGCCCTCCCCCAACCCTGTTAATGGGCAGGAGATTGGTTCAGGACTTCCTCAGCAGTGGGTCTGCAGTGATCCACCTGATCCTAGACCCGCATGCCTTTCCACAGGAAAAATAGAACAAGCTGGAGTGAGCACTCTCTCTGCTTTAGCCTCCACGCTTTTACTATCAAAGTAAATGTTCAAAGTCTCCATTGTTTTTTATTTGGACTTGTTGCCTCAGTCAGCTCCTCTAGCTCTCTCCAGCTCAGCTGAACTCGAACATTAAGCAAAACAGATGTGGCCAAGGACTGGGAAGATGGTGGGGTAGGAAGCACCAGGAATCAGTCTCCCACCTAGACAACTGCACTGGGCAGAACCTGTCTGGTGTTGACAGTGCCTCCATGAGAGTCAAGAGTGGTGGAGGCCTTGCTTTCACATCAGTAAGGGCACAACCAGTGACACTGTCGTCTCCAAAATCAAGGTGACATATCTGGGGACACATGCTGATAACTGGTGCTGAGAGACTTACATTTCTGTGGTGAAAATATGAAGGGCAGCAGGGAGAGGGAGAGGAGGACCTGATATTTTATCCATTTGTGGCTGGTTTCACTTCCATTTTAATGTATACCTTTCTCTACACTTGCAACCTGGGGACCTAATTCCGTCTCTTAACTTTTAATTTCAAAGATACAAAGACTTAGCTGCTACTGAGGCAGAGCATCTATTCTAGAAGGAGTGAGACATTTCAAAGTGGGAAAACCCTCCAGGGGTAAGCCAACTGGGGAATGCCACCAAGAGAAAGCTCATTTGATTCTCAAGAAGGATGCAATCAATATTTGGGATGTAGACGTACTAAAAAAAATCATCATCCTTTATCTGAAATTCAAATTTAATGTCATGTGCCGCTTTTCATTTGTTTGTTGTGAATCTGGCAATCCTCCTTCAGCTGGGAACACTCACCCATATGTGTGTCATTTTTGCCCCATGCCATTGAATGATTGGATGCAGAATAGGTCAGTATGTGTCACCTTCTTACTGGGAATCTGACTCTAAGGAGGATGATATGAAGGAAGTTACCTCACCCCATTCTTGAGAAGTTGGTAGCCAGCACTTTGCACTTGGTGAGAATCCCAGAAATCTCTGTGGATGCTTGAGGACATGAACAAAATACTATGTGGCTTTAACAAGATTGCTACAGCAGAGTTATGTAGGAAACAGTTACAGATCACAGCGATTTCAGATTGTCTTTAGGGAACTGGATGATGCATAATAAAGTTTTGATTGGGGAAAAAAAGATATCCTACAGAGAAGTAAGAATTCCATTTTGAGGGAATAAATCTGATTAAAGAATCCTAACAGTTGGGCATGTGTTCCCATTGCAGTTTCATAGATTAGAAGCTGCAGTGGCTGGCCCAGAATTCTTTTTTTCTTTTCTATGTAGATGAAATTTGCCACTTTTTCATAGATGGTACCCAAATGGAGAGGTTCGGAATTAAGGAGGAAGGTGCTGATCAGAGTATGTATCAGGCATGAGTCCAACATCAGGTTTTGAGCAGAGACTATCAGGTGAGGTTCAGCCTCAGCAGTGTTGGTGACGTACTGTGTGTACCAGTCTTCTTGAACATACGTTCAACTCCAGTCAACTCAGCTATACTTGATGGAGAACTTGGCACTGACAGAGATGCTGGGGTCAATAGAGACTCTTTTTTTTTTTAATTTTTTTTTAAACATTTACTTATTTTTGAGACAGAGAGAGACAGAGCGTGAACGGGGGAGGGGCAGAGAGAGAGGGAGACACAGAATCAGAAGCAGGCTCCAGGCTCTGAGCTGTCAGCACAGAGCCCGGCGCGGGGCTCGAACTCCTGGACCTCGAGATCGTGACCTGAGCTGAAGTCGGCCGCTTAACTGACTGAGCCACCCAGGTGCCCCAACAGAGACTCTTAAGAAGCCTGTGTGGCACTAGATTCCATTCACCCCTGCCCACCCCAGGATGCCACCCAGCAATTCCCCCATCACCCCTGACATCATGGCCATCGGTTTTTACTCTCTTTGGGTCTGACCCATCAGCATGCTGCTATACCTCCCATGCTAAAATTAAAACAAAACTTTGGCCTCCACTTCCCCTGCCAGATACTGCTCTATTTCCTTTCGCCAAAACTCCTAAAAAGATTTTCCTAAACTGTCTCCAATTCCTCATAGCCTTTTCTCCCTTAAACCTGCCCTAATCAGACATTTCATCCACCCATCCCCTGTCCCCTGATACTGTTCTTACTAAGTTCACCAATAACTCTGTGTAGCTAAATTCAATGTCAGCTCCCAGTCTACAGCGTTACAGATTTAACAGCAGCATTTGAAGCACTTTCTTGACTTCCAAGACCACACGCTCTCTTGGCTTTCTATTTGTCAGGTTTGGGCTAATATAATGCTGTACAACAAACAATCCCAAAATCTCAGCGGCTCGCTAAAACCACCTTTTCGTTTCTCACAGATCTGAAGGTGGGCTGTGGTTTAGCTGACCTAGGTGTTGCTCAGCTAGGCAATTCCAGGTTCTGGTTCTGCTCTATAGGCCATTTATTTAAAGCTTATTTTACTCTGTAATGTTTTTGAAATTCATCCATGTTGTCACAGGTTTGAGCAATTCAGTGATTCTGAATTGGTCATTTTAAAAAATATGTGTATTCTAGTTCTGTCCACTGAAAGGGTCTAAGAGCAATGATCCCCTGGTAGCAATGAATACAAATAGTGCCCAAATCTTGATTTCTAAATACCATTCCCACTAAAAGGGATCAAATCTCCTTGGACAAATGGCTAGTTGCAAGATTGGTCCAGGGAAAGTAGAAAGTGAATCTTGAATACCATGTACTAGAAAGCAAGAAAACGCTTAAATATTAATGAAGACATGTTAAAAGAGCATAACAGCCACTTTATTTTTTTATAGCGTCAATGTTAACTTTTTAATTTTTTTAATATGAAATTTATTGTCAAATTGGTTTCCATACAATACCCAGTGCTCATCCCAACAGGTGCCCTCCTCAATGCCCATCACCCACCCTCCCCTCTCTCCCACCCCCCATCAACCCTCAGTTTATTCTCAGTTTTGTTTTCGTTTTTTAATTTTTTTAAATGTTTATTTATTTTTCAGACAGAGAGAGACACAGCATGAACAGGGAAGGGCCAGAGAGAGAGGGAGACACAGAATGTGAAGCAGGCTCCAGGCTCTGAGCTGTCAGCACAGAGCCCGACGCGGGGCTCGAACTCACGAACTGTGAGATCATGACCTGAGCCGAAGTTGGATGCTTAACCGACTGAGCCACCCAGGAGCCCCTATTCTCAGTTTTTAAGAGTCTCTTATGGTTTGGCTCCCTCACTCTCTAACTTTTTTTTCCCTTCCCCTCCCCCATGGTCTTCTGTTAAGTTTCTCAGGATCCACGTAAGAGTGAAAACATATGGTATCTGTCTTTCTCTGTATGACTTATTTCACTTACCATAACACTCTCCAGTTCCATCCACGTTGCTACAAAAGGCCAGATTTCATTCTTTCTCATTGCCAAGTAGTATTCTGTTGTATATATAAACCACATCTTTTTTATCCATTCATCAGTTGATGGACATTTAGGCTCTTTCCATAATTTGGTTATTGTGGAAAGTGCTGCTATAAACATTGGGATACAAGCGCCCCCTATACATCAGCACTCCTGTATCCCTTGGGTAAATTCCTAGCAGTGCTATTCCTGGGTCATAGGGTAGATTTATTTTCAATTTTTTGAGGAGCCTCCACAATGTTTTCCAGAGTGGCTGCCCCAGTTTGCATTCCCACCAACAGTGCAAGAGGGTTCCCATTTCTCCACATCCTCTCCAGCATCTATGGCTCCTGATTTGTTCATTTTAGCCACTCTGACTGGCATGAGGTGATATCTCAGTGTGGTTTTGACTTGTATTTCCCAACATGAGCATCTTTTCATGTGCCTGTTGGCCATCTGGATGTCTTCTTTAGAGAAGTGTCTATTCATGTTTTCTGCCCATTTCTTCACTGGATTACTTGTTTTTTGGGTGTGGAGTTTGGTGAGTTCTTTATAGATTTTGGATACTAGCCCTTTGTCCAATATGTCATTTGCAAATATCTTTTCCCGTTCTGTCAGTTGCCTTTTAGTTTTGTTGATTGTTTCCTTCACTGTGCAGAAGCTTTTTATCTTGATGAGGTCCCAATAGTTCATTTTTGCTTTTAATTCCCTTGTCTTTGGAGATGTGTCGAGTAAGAAATTGCTGTGGCTGAGGTCAGAGAGGTTTTTTCCTGATTTCTCTTCTAGGGTTTTGATGGTTTCCTGTCTCATATTCAGGTCCTTTATCCATTTTGAATTTATTTTTGTGAATGGTGTAAGAAAGTGGTCTAGTTTCATTCTTCTGCATGTTGCTGTCCTGTTCTCCCAGCACCATTTGTTAAAGAAACTGCATAACAGCCACTTTAAAAGAGTTTTATTTGCCCCATTAATTCACTGAATTGCATTAAAAATTTTTTAATTAAATTTAATTAAATTTAAAAAAAGTCTACAAAGAGAATGGGATAGTTACAGAATAACACCTGCTTTAAAAAATATTAAAAGGAATGACTGATTCCAAAAATCACCACCTTGCATCTCTAATATAATCACAATTTAGGCAAGAATCATCAATGGATGCTAAAACCATTTTGCAAAATAAGATATTGAATATTGAATAAGAATTGTAGATAAGAAGCACATTGCATGACTCACATCAAAAGGAGCTCACATCAAAAGGGATCAGGGGCGCCTGGCTGGCTGAGTCGGGTAAGCATCTGACTTTGGCTCAGGTCATGATCTCACAGTTCATGAGTTCAAGCCCCACGTTGGGCTCTGTGCTGACAGCTCAGAGCCTGGAGCCTGCTTTGGATTCTGTGTCTCCTCTCTCTGTCCCTCCTCCATGTATGCACTCCCCGCCCCCACCCCAAAAAAAAACCATAACATTTTTTTTAATATTTAAAAAAAAAGTGTTGTGATCAGAGGGCGTACCGAACAAAGCAGGAAGGTGCCCACAGGAAAGAATTATAGGCATTCTCCAGGGCCAAAGGGTACAAAAACTATCTTCAGATAGTACCACTCAAATAAGAACTTCCTGCTCCATTTCCCCTGCTTCCTCCCGTGTTCTGGGGAATGAAATTCTGTGGGGAAAAGGGGGCCACTCCCTCACCCTCCCAGGAGCACAGGCTACAGGCTGATAGGGGAGGAGGGGAAGAAGTCATCTTTAATTCAAGATTGAAGTTTTACTTAATCTACTGAGTTTGACATTCTAATTTATGAATCCTGAAGATTCAAAATATGAGCTTCAGGTAGAAAGCACAGTGAAGTCTTGGAAGTTTCCAGATGACATCAAACTTTACCAGGTAATGAATAGCTGTATTGATGGCTGAGAAGAGACCGTAGAACAAGTCTGTGGAGAGACAGCAAGCTACGGCCAGGGTGGAATAAAGAATCACCGGTCGATAATCACCTCTAGGGTTTTTCCTGTAAACCTGTCACAATATGTCAACATACTTTTTCTAGTTTGTATTTTAAATTGTACAAGTGCTCCCAGAGGCCTGGTGACACCTGTAACTTTTTATAAATATATAAGAGCCAAACAATCTGCACACAACTACCAGCCTGCTGAAGACTCCCATCCCCTTCAGATTCAACCACTCTGATTGTCTGAAGACAATTGTGTTTGGAAATTTTAAACATACAGCTAATCAGTCTCAGGAAAACCAGAGTTTACTCCAGTAACATGACAACAGAGCATTTTCTCCAGCCCTTGTTTCGTCAGCATTAGAACCAGGAGATCTGTTCACATCACCAAGAACAGGGAGGGAGCCACAAAGCAGGTGAGGTGCAGGCAGAGATGGTGGCGTGGGGTAAAGAAGGAAGTGTGGGGTCTGCAGAGAGACCCAAGTTCAAATCCCAGTCTTGTCCTTTCTACCTGGCATGTCCTCGGCCAAATTACTTAACTCCCACCGTGAGAGGCAGCTTGGTGTGGCAGCCGGGCTTTCCTGGACTCACATCTTCCCCTGCCACCTCCTTGCTGGTGATTTCTGGCAGTGGGGCAATGATAACACGATACGGACTTCGTCGCATTGTTACAAGGAGGCAATGTCAGCTACGTGAAATACCTAAACAAGGACCTGTCGTGCAGAAAGCAGTATAGCTGCTATTTTATAATCAGCTTTTAAAAAGTATATAGTCCCTCATAGGGCATGAGTGATGATTCACTGAGTAGAGGAAGAGGGCAATACACACAGGTTCAAATCCTAAAATCTCAGCTCTACCACTTATCAGTTATATATCCTAAAGTGATTTCCTTTATCTTCCTGTACTTCCGTTTTGAGACTGAAGGAGACAATGCACTTACAGAACCTCGCAGAGGCCCCGCACATAGTGAGGGGACAGTAAGCTGGTGCTTCTGTCCATGCCATGCCCCAGCAAATGGTACCTTTTGCTGTCCTGATCATTCTTATCACGAGTTATTTTCTCCTAAAGAGGAAAAGACTATCAATTTTGTTGGAGTCAGAGGTGATCTCCAGATGAGGGCTGATATGGGCTGAACTGTGTCCCCCCAAAATTCAGGTGTGGAAATCCTAACCCCACTACCTCAGATTGTAACTATATTTGAAGATCATTAGATTAAAACAAGGCCATTAGAGTGGGCCCCAATCCAGTCAGACTGGCATCCTTTTAAAAAGAATAGATTCAGACACACAGGGAGACACAGAAACTTGAGCATATAGTGAAGAGACCACATGAGGACACAGCAAGAAGGTGGGCATCTTCAATCCAAGGAGAGAGGCCTCAGAAGACAACCTGTCAACACCTTGACCCTGTATTTCTGGCCTCCAGAAAACTAATTTCTGTTGTTTAAGCCACCCAGTCTGTGGTATTTTGTTATGTCAGCCCTAACAAATTAGCACAAGGATATAAATCTATTCTAAACATTTTGAAGAAAAGGATACTCCATTTTCCAAAGTCCAAAGTGTTTGGCAATTTATTCAGCAAACATTTGTCGACCACCTGATACAGATGAAGCACTGCTTAGTGCTGGAGGTACCACAGGGAAGTGCTGTGTGTCCTTGGGGAGCTCACAGACCACTGTGTGGCCCTGACAGGTAAAGAAGGAATTGGTCACACTAGCTATGCCACTGTGAACGTGAGGCTTCCCGGGTTGTCACGGCAAGAAAAGAACAAGATAGAGGAGGGTCACAGGCCTCACATCAAGTCTACTCCCAGTCGATTGTCACATGGCCCCCAACCTCACCTCAAGAAAGGCTAGAAAACATAGCAAGGGTGAAAATTTGGTAAGCACCTGGTGATACCTTTATTATATCTCCATTCTATTGGAGAGGTGAAGTATATTGCCCAAGGCCACACCACTAATAAACAGTGGAGTCAGGAATCTAATCTAACTGTCTGATTTTAAAACCCACATCTTCGCCACTGTTCTGTATGGTCAGATCACTAAAGAGCTTTTTATTATAAGAAGATTGACTATCCTGTAGACAATGGGGGCTGCTAAAGAGTTTTAAGCGGAAGAATGGCACTACAAGACTTTCCTTTTAGGCAGATCATGTGGGCTGTGGTTTGGATGATGACTTTGAGAAAGGAAGGCTGGAAGCAAAAAGGCCCCTCAGGAAGCTATAGCAATTTCTTCGATGAGAGATGATGAGGGCCTCAAATAGGGCAATGATGGAAGGAATGGAGAGAAAGGACATATTGGGGAAGTTTGGGGGATGTGGATCAAATTAGCCCAACTTACTGATTTGATATAGAGGTGAGGAAGAGGAACTCTTCAAGAAAAATATCCTTGCATTTGAATGGCGGCCTGTAAAGATGGTGTCACCAATGAAAGCAAAATACAGAAAGGGGAGCAGGTTTACTGGAGAAAATGGTGACTTCAATTTTGGAAATGCTGAGTTTGAGGAAGTTGGGAGACAACAAACAGCAATGCATATCCAACTACTTATGGAACAATTCCAGAGCATGGGAAGAAAGTAGTTGGGGTAGGAAGTTATGAGTATGCAGGTGGTAGGTGAACGAGGGAGAGTTGGAATCCCATAGAAAACAATCGTCGAAAGGCCAATTTCAGGGCACCTGCCTGACTCAGTTGGTACGGTATGCGACTCTTGATTTCAGGGTCATGAATTCGAGCCCCACATTAGATGTGGAACCTACTTAAAAAAAAATAAAATGAAAAGGCCAAGTTCACAAGTGATGATAGAATCAAATGCGGCAGAGTCCAGTATAAACAATATCATTTGGGTTTTGCCATGAAAAGTCATTGATGAATGAGCTTACTGGAAAGAGCTTCTGTGGAGTGGGAAAGCATGGGGCTGACGTGAGATAGCCACATTCCAAAGTGAAAATGAATGTAAATTGCTACCACGTTTGATCTTCTCAACAAGATAGGAGATAGGTGTTGAGCAGGGACTTTATCCTACTTTATCCTGAAGCTCAGTGTGGTGACCCAAGGTATCAGGCAGTGGCTGAGAACTCGGGCTCTGGAGTACTGCTCTCTCAGATGGAGTCCCTTGGAACTAGACTCGGAGATGGATATTTGTATGCAGGTTTGTTGGGGAGCATTTTCAAAACCAGCATCTTTAAGGAAACGAGGGAAGCGGATTTAGGCAGAGGTGATGAAGTAGCTACAAAGATTTAATCATCTTGCAGAGGGCTCTTGGTTTGGAAAGGGATTTCAAGTTGCCTTGAAATTTTCATATGGATTTATTACACGGTTTTCCAAACCAGATAACCCAATGTTGGTCATTCCCGATAGCCAAACCTACAAATTCAGTTTCATGGTTTTCATCTTCCTGCAGCTGCTGATGTCAAACAACACTCAGGAGGGTGGTGTCAGGATTGGTGGTACTTTCACATAAAACAGAATCTTCAACATCGTCAGATAACAAGAAGTGTTTATTTCTTCATGAGGGTGTTGTCTATGTTGGTAGGAACAGAAAACAAGTTTTCACTTCAAGTTCAATGAGGAGTTGTATTGGGAAACCTCCATTGCCTGGCACCATATTTCCAACGTATCTTAGGGATGTGAAAGCCTTACCATCAGTGCTCCAGGCCACCCCAGCTAAACCAGCCCTTAAATGGGATTGTGGTTGGTCACTATTGCCAGAGATGCTCTGAAGACAAACAAGTTAAATAAACAGATTGTTTACTCTCTCATTGTGCCTACATCTGACAGGCTTTCATCCTCTTCTTTCAACCCGAGTTTAATGAATATAGTACAACCTCCACCAGCTGCAACTGCCAGGTGATGCTCGTTCCTTTCCTGCTCTTTCGTAGACTCCCTCCTCATGCTAATCCTCACGAGTGGCTGTCCTTTGGTTGGCTGCTGTATTACAGGCTGTGTTAAGCAGAATAACAGCCCTCACCCCCAAATTGTATCCAAATCCTAATCCCCAGAATTTGTGAATGTGTAATGTTACATGACACAGGGGAATTAAAGTTTCAGACACAATTTAGTTTAATAATCAGTTGACCTTGAAACGGGCCGTGTCTGCAGGTTATCCAGGTGTGCTCAATGTAATCACAAGGTTCCTTAAAAATAGAAGAGAGGGGCGGAAGAGAGGATCAGAGTGACGTAGTATGAGAAAGACCGAGCTTTGAAAATGGAAGAAAGAGGTAGTGAGGCAATGAATACGGATAGTCTCTAGAAGCTGGAAAAGGCAAGGAAATGGTTCCTTTCCTAGAGCTTCCAGAAAGGGATGCTGCCCTGCCACTACCTTGATGTTAGCCCAGGTGAAACTCAGCTGGGACTTCTGACCTCTGGAACTATAAGATACTAAATCTGTGTGCGTTAAGCCGTTAAATTTGTGGTAATGTATTACAGCAGCAATGGAAAATGAATTGCGCAGGCCCTGGTAGAGAGTAGGTGCAGGAAAATTCTCAATTTTGATTAATATTTTGAGCTGGATTAAGATTTTACATTATAAAGTGACTGTGGGGCCTATTATTACCTAAAAGCAATCAGAAAATCATCGGGCCTGCTGGGTGTTTTCATCTAAAAACTTCTTCCAGTGGATAAAACTTAAAGAGCAAATGAAAGGTTAAAATGTGCTCTTAGATTATATCCCAGGGGCGCCTGGGTGGCTCAGTTGCTTCAGTGTCCGACTTTGGCTCAGGTCATGACCTCATGGTTCGAGAGTTCAAGCCCCACATTGGGCTCTCTGCTGTCAGCACAGAGCCTACTTTGGATCCTCTGTCCCCCTCTCTGATACTCCCCTACTTGCATGCATTCTCTCTATCAAAAAAAATATTAACATTTAAGGGGCGCCTGGGTGGCTCAGTCAGTTAAGCATCTGACTTCGGCTCAGGTCATGATCTTGCAGTTCGTGAGTTTGAGCCCCACATCTGGCTCTGTGCTGACAGCTCAGAGCCTGGAGCCTCCTTCGGATTCTGTGTCTGCCTCTTTCTCTGCCCCTCTCCTGCCTGTGCTCTGTCTCTCTCTCTCTCTCAAAAATAAATAAACATTAAAAAAATTAACATTTAAAAAATAGATTATATCCCATAGGTTGTGATTGTTTAGTGTACCTCTTCTAATAGTATAATATCTAAATATTAAGTATCTAATAGTATAATATCTAAATATCTATGAAGTATTATAATGTTACTGGTCCATGACATTTAAAAATTTTTTTTTAATTTTTTTTTCAACGTTTATTTATTTTTGGGACAGAGAGAGACAGAGCATGAACGGGGGAGGGGCAGAGAGAGAGGGAGACACAGAATCGGAAACAGGCTCCAGGCTCTGAGCCATCAGCCCAGAGCCCGACGCGGGGCTCGAACTCACGGACCGCGAGATCGTGACCTGGCTGAAGTCGGACGCTTAACCGACTGCGCCACCCAGGCGCCCCTAAAAATTTTTTTAATTCTGGTATAACTAATGTACATTTTTATATTAGTTTCAGGTGTACAATATAGTGATTCAACAATTCTATACATTAATCAGTGCTCATCAAGATAAGTGTACTCTCAATCCCCTTCACCTATTTCACTCATCCCTCACCCACTCCCCCTCTGGTCTGTATAGTTAAAGTCCAGTTTGGGTTTGTCTCTCTCTCTCTGTCTCTTTTTTTTTTTTTTTAACTTTGTCCATTTGTTTTGTTTCTTCCACATATGAGTGAAATAAAATATCTCTCTTTCTCTGACTGGATTATTTGACTTAACATTGTATCCTCTAGGTCCTTCCATGTTGTTGCAAGTATCAAGATTTCACTTTTTTTATGGCTGAATAATATTCCATTGTGCATATATGTATACCACTTCTTCCTTATCCATTCATCTATGATGGACACTTGGGTTGCTACCATATTTTGCCTATTGTAAGTAATGCTGCAATAAACAGGGCTGCATATATATTTTTGAGTTAATATTTTTGTATTTTGGGGTTAAATACCCAATAGTGTGATTACCGGATCATAGAGTAGTTTTATTTTAATTTTTTGAGAAGCCTCATACTGTTGTCCACAGCAGCTGTACCGGTTTGTCTTCCTACCAATAATGCATTAAGGATTCCTTTTTCTCCATATCCTTGCGAATACTTGTTTTTTGTGTTTTTGAGTTTAGCTATTCTGACAGGTGTGAAGTGATATCTCCCGGCAGTTTTGGTTTGTGTTTCCCTGATGATGAGTGATGTTAAGCATCTTTTCATGAGTCTGTTGGCCATTTAGATGCCTTCTTTGGACAAATGTCCATGTCTTCTGCCCATTTTTAATTGGATTATTTTTGGGGTGTTGAGTTGTATAAGTTCTTTATATATTTTTGGTTACTAACCCCTTGTTGGATATATCATTTGCAAATATCTTTTCCCATCCAGTAGTTTTCTTTTAATTTTGTTGGTTGTTTCCTTTGCTCTGCAGAAGCTTTTTATTTTAATGTAGTCCCAATAATTTATTTTTGCTTTTATTTCCCTTGCCTCAGGAGACCTGTCTAGAAAAAAAAAAAAAAGTTGCTATGGCAAGACATTACTGCCTGTGCTCTTCAAAGATTTTTGTTTTTATGGTTTCAGATCTCACATTTATATCTTTAATCCATTTTTAGTTTATTTTGTGTATGGTAGGAAAAGTGGTCCAGTTTCATTCTTTTGCACATAGTTGATCAGTTTTCCCAACACAATTTAAGAGATTATCTTTTTTCTATCGGATATTCTTTCCTGCTTTGTCAAAGATT
Source organism: Acinonyx jubatus (assembly GCF_027475565.1). Lineage (NCBI taxonomy): Eukaryota > Metazoa > Chordata > Mammalia > Carnivora > Felidae > Acinonyx > Acinonyx jubatus. The sequence continues at coordinate 62,082,432 of NC_069387.1, forward strand.
AATTGACCATATAATTGGAGGTTTATTTCTGGGTTTTCTATTCTGTTCTATTGATTTATGTGTCTATTTTTTGTGCCTTACCATACTGTTTTGATTACTACAGCTTTGTAGTGTAACTTGAAATCTGGGTTTGTGATGCCTCCAGTTTTATTCTTCTTTTTCCAGGTCGCTTTTGCTATTCCAGGTCTTTTGTGGTTCCATACAAATTTTAGGATTATTTGTTCTAGCTATATGAAAACTGCTGCTGGTATTTTGATTGCATTGAATTTGTAGATTGCTTTGGGTAGTATGGACATTTTAACAATATTTGTTCTTCTAATCCATGAGCACGGAATGTCTTTCCATTTCTTTGTGTCATCTTCAATTTATTTTATCCATGTTTTATACTTTTCAGAGTACAAGTCTTTCACCTCTTTGGTTGGGTTTATTCCTAGGTATTTTATTATTTTTGGTGCCATTATAAATGGGATTGTTTTCTTAATTTCTCTTTCTGCTGCTCATTATTAATGTATAGAAATGCAACAGGTTTCTATACATTGATTTTTGTTTCCTGCAACTTTACTGAACTCATTTAGCAGTTCTAGTAGTTTTTTGGTGGAGTCTTTTGGATTTTCTATACATGTATCAGGTCATTTACAAATAGTGACAGTTTTACTTCTTCCTTACCAATTTAGATGCCTTTTATTTCTTTTTGTTGTCTGATTGCTATGGCTAGGACTTCCAGTATTATGTTTGAATAAAAGTGGGGAGAATGGACATCCTTGTCTTGTTCCTGTCAGCTTTATTTTTCAATATGTAAAGCTTTCACAAATGAAAAGGACAAATTTATAGGCTATATTTATGTGGGCATAAAGCATCATTTGCAACCATGGCTGAATTAATTGTTGACACATTCAGACATTACCTCAAGTTATACTCACTCCATGGGTCAGCCCTTCTAACTCATGCAACTGAGACAGTTGTTCAATAGATCAGTTTAATGTGCATGACAAACTTACATTGCTATAAAGCTATTTCTCAGTCTCTTTCAAAAGTATTCATAAGCTTGGATTTGCCTCTCTGCCCTTGGGCTCTATTTTTACCGATTCATGTTTATATTCAACTTGGAAATCTGATTTTCAGAGATGCCTGTGTTTAGAATTGACTGTGGGATTTAAATACAAGAACAGGATTGCTTGTGTAATATAATAACACAGGCGTTTGCCTCCCTAGGTCTTTTGTTGAGCTGTCACTTGACGATGGTTATTTGGTGACATTGTTAATTTTATTCTGCAATGCACAGAACCACTAAATTAGAGTAATGGATTATGCTGTCAGTCACGTTTGAGAAAAACCCTGGGAGATTTTCTAATGGAATGAAATCAACACAGTCAAACTATACTAACTCTGATTAGCGATATACTTTAATTATTAAAGCACTAAATTTTTGAAATGCTGTGAAGTGCATTTCTTTATGATAGATCTTATTTCCAGAGCATGCTTTGATAAGATTACAAATGTTGTCTTCAGGGTAATATTTGACTTAACAATACTTTATAGCAAAGTATAAGACTGGAGTTTAAAAGCATTTGATTATATATATGTATATACAATTGCCCTTAAGCAACATGGATTTGAACTGCATGGATCTACTTATACATGGATTCTTTTCAATAGATGCGGTACTAACTATGTATTTTCTATTATTTTCTTTACTTTAGCTTACTTTATTAAAAGAATACTGTATATAATACATATACAATATATATGTTAATCAACTGTTTATGTTATCAGTAAGGCTTCTGGTCAACATTAGGCTATCAGTAGTTAAGTTTTGGGGAGTCAAAGTTATATGTACATAATCAACTGTGAGAGGGGGGCCAACACCCCAACCCCTCCATTGTTCAAGGGTCAACACATGTGTACCAACACATATAAACAAACATATTTTACATACAGAGAAAGAGACGGAAAAGGACAGGGAGAGACAGAATTGGAGAATGGGAGGAACAGGAAGGGAGATTGACAGGGTGGGGAAAGGAGAGGAGAGACCAAGCAGAGGAGAGAGACCGCCTGCCCTGGGGATCTTTTATTGATAGTTGTTAATTAAGGGCTGGAATATTCTTTACTTGAGGCAGGGGTTTCTTCAAGGTTTCCTGCTTTTTCTTCTTATTTGGTCAGGGACCTCCTGTCATGGCACCAGGCATCTGAGGCCAGTCTTGTTTTGTTCCACTTCTTGTGGAGTACTGCCAGGACAGGCTTCTGATTTCCTGGAGAGTTGGTCATGATGTCCTCATGTCCTCTTTCTTGTCCTCCAGGTATCCTGCTGGAGGCTCACCAACTGCTTATTCTAACATCGGTCCCGAATGCTTACCCAAAGCTCTATGAGTTTCTCTGTCTCCCCAGGAGAGACCATGCCCAGACCCTCAGTCTCTGTCCCATACCCAGAATTGGCATAAAACCTCCTGACAAAGGCAACTGCAGGTTCTCCGCAGCTTTATAAGATGTTCTCTCTCTTCTTAATCTCTAGAATTGTAGTTCCTCTGGTACTGTGCTTTTGCAGTTCTCTGATGCCTTAGAAAGTATGATTCTAGGTTTATTTGGATTTTGTAGTTATTCTCAGTAGGAGTATTTTCCTGCCATGAATTCTATCCTATCCAAAAGCAGAAATGTCTGATTTTTATCCATTTGATCTCACTTGGACAGAGAAAAATGAAGTCTCTCACTATGGTTTCCCCATTTCTCCTTGTGCCTCCTATAATTACTGTTTTTATTGACACTTCTGCTACACTATTTAATACAGATATATTCATAACTGTTGGTTTGTATGCATTGGCATTATGAAATGCCTTAATATTGTTTTTTTGGCTTGATTTCTACCTTCTCTAGTATTGTATTGCAATCCCCATTTTCTTTGTTTTGCTCTTTTCTGCTATGTCTTTGTTCATCTTTTTTACTTTGAACTTTTCCGAATAATTTTTGTTTTCAGGGTTACTTTTATATATAGCCTGGGAACTGGGTATGTTAGCCTAGATTCGTGACTCAACTGAGTATCAATTTTTTCTTATACTAGGTAAACTTACTTTCTTGGTATGGTTGATTTTAGTTCTATAATATCATTTATGTAACATTTTAAAAGTCTCTCCTGTGTGGTATTTCTTCTTGTTTAGTGGCTATATGATTATATCTTTATTTAATACCTTTATTCTTTTTACTTTAGAAAAAGAAATCTATTTTTCTAATATATTAGATATCTTAATTATATTAGGTAGTTTTCCTAATATAAGCAGCTTTGAAATTATGTTTTCTTATGTTTCTTATGCTTTCTTCTTCCCCCGTCATTCCTTCCCTGCATCATACAGTTTTAGTCAACATTGTCTTAGTGTTGGCTTTGTATTGTTAAATATGTTATACTTCTAAAACTTGATTTTTTCAATTATAATGTCTCCTGGCTTCTAGATTTTATTGATGAAGCAACCAACAAGCTTGTTCTTCTACTTTCTCTCCCTCTTATTTTTCCATTTTTAAAGTTTTATCTTTTTTAAATTGTCAGATCATATATCACTTAAATTCTATTCTGTCATCCTAATTTTTATGTTTTTTTAATGTTCTATCTCCAGGTAGATATACTTGCCATCAATAAGAAGTCTTTTTACTGAGGCTTCCCCAGTCATTCTTTGACAGTTTTTCCTCTAGTAGTTTCTATAAGAAGAGTACACATAAACCTCATTCCCTGAATTCTGGAACGTTCAAAGCAATTTGATAGTATTCACTTTTGGGAGATGTGGTCAAGAGTATATGGACAAGAGTGTCTATTTCTTACAACAGTATAAATTGGCGTAACCACTGGAAAACAGTTTAGCAACAACTTGCAAAATGAAACATTTATTACAACCCAGAAATTTCACTTGTAATCAAGAGAAACTCTTGCAGATTCCAGAAGTCACATATAGGAATGTTTATAACAGCACAGTTTATAATAGCAAAAATGGAATGGGCATCAAAAGCAAATGGATAAATAAATCAAGGTATATTCCTGAAATTGAATTTTTTACATCAGTCAAAACTAATGATCTGTAGCCATAATCTACACTTAGAGATTTTTTTAAGTTTATTTATTTATTTTGAGAGAGGGAGAGAAATAAAGCATAAGCAGGTGAGGGGCAGAGAGAAGGAGAGACAGAATCCCAAGCAGGCTCTGCACCATCAACTCAGAGCCCAACATGGGCTCAAACCCATGAACTGTGAGATCATGACCTGAGCCAAGATCCAGAGTCACTGCTTAACCAACTGAGCCACCCAGGGGTCCTTAGAGATTAATCTTAACAATGTGCTGTGTTTTATTCTCATCTTTTCATTTTGATATATGTCAAACTGTAATATGTAATATTACATAAAATAATGCTGTATCTTTCATTTTATGGGGCCTTATATTCAGTGAAATATGGTCATAATATATGACAAAATGAAGTCAGAAGATTATGTACAATGTGATGCCCTTGTTTAAAGTTGAAACAACTAAAACTAAGACATTTTTATTTGTGCATATATATATATATGATAATACTACATATGTACGAGGGAATAATTTTTTTAAATGTCATATTGAGGGACACCTGGGTGGCTCAGTAGGTTGACCGTCTGACTCTTGATTTTGGGTCAGGTCATGATCTCACCATTCCAGAGTTCGAGTCCCATGTCGGGCTCTATGCTGATGGTGCATGCCTACTTGGGATTCTCTCTCTCTCCCTCTATCTCTGCCCCTCCCCTGCTCATGCTCTCTCTCTCAAAATAAATATTAAAAAAAAATTTTTTTTTAAGTAAAACTTGGCTGGTTCATACTCTGTTTGACTATATGTGTTTAAAATATCTTCTGGCATTGAATGTTGCTATTGAATAATGTGATATCAGCCTGATTTTCTTTCTCTTTTTTTTTAAATGATACAATCCTTTTGCTTCGGTTTCCAAGTGATTTCTTCTTCTTTAAAGGTGATAACTTTACTAAAATGCACCTGTGTTGTTGGTATGGGACCAACTTTCCGTGTTACACAATGTGTCCTTTCAAGACACACACTTAAATTTTATATTACTGGAATATTTTCTATAATTATACTTTTCAAATGTGTATTCCATCCCCCTGTTTTGCCTTTCTTCTGTTGGATTCTATGCCTGTCTTCCATACCTATGATTTGGTCTTCAATTCCTTTGATCCCTTTCTCTGTTTTGGTTTTATTTTGCTTCCTCTCCCCTTTTCTTTCCTATCTCTTACTGTGCATTTCATAGTATCTGTTTTCCCCTGTGCTTTTAAATGATTTATTCTTTATTTTTTTTTTTTTTGCTTTCCTTCCTGAGTCCTGCCTCTTTCTCTTCCTGTCATCTATCATACCATTAACATCTAATGTCCCTTCTCTCAGTTCTAGTTGTTCTTTGTGCTCTACCTTCATAAATGTAATTTTATTTGAATGCAGATCTTACCCGCTCTGTAACAATGCTTTCTGATGGATTGTCATTTCTATAGGAAAGGTTTGCTGTATCTTCCCATATGTTTCTTATTGTATAGAATTTAAAAAATAGATACACTATCATTTATTTTTGTAATTCATATTTGATGAATTTGTATTTACCTGTACTTTCCTAGACTAGCTACTGGCATGTGATTAGGCAAGTGTGGGTGGATAGAGGCGAGGGTTACCTCCTCTAGTGAAAGATTTTTCTTTACATATCTCATGACATTTTTCATCCCACCCCTTTATCACCTTCTTTTGTGTTAAATGGACACATTCTGCTGTACCATTTTAATTCCTTTGTTCTCTTTACTCTCTATTTTTTTAATTATTCTCTTAGTGGTTACTCTGGGGATTATAATAAGCATCTTAACATAAAACAATCTAGTTTAAAATAATACTAAATTCCTGTAATATATATATATATATATTTTCTTCAATACGGCTCTTTCCTCTCTCCTCCCTGTGTTGTTATTGTGTATAATTATTATATTGAGTACATATTTATATATTATAAATATATCAATATAGCTGTATCCTTCTTATTTTATGTAGTTGTCTTTTAAATCAACCTAAAGGACAAATAACAAAAAATATATTGTCTTCTATATTTACTTATGTGTGGTAGGCAGAATAATGGCTCCTTGCAAATGTTCTTGTCATATCTTTTGAAAGCTGTGATTATGTTAGGTTACATGGTAAAGGGGAATTAAGGTTTCAGAAAGAATGAATGCTGCTCACCAGCAGACTTTAAAATGGCGGGGAAGGGGCCAGGTTATGCTAGATTAGTGTGGTGAATACAATGTAATCAGTATTTTAAAAATGGAAGAAGAAAGCATAAGAGGTCAGAGGAATATGATGTGAGAAGTTTCAACCCACCATTTCTGACTTTGAAGATGTAGGAAGGGATCCACGATTCAAGGAATACAAGAACATCTAGAAGCTGAAAAAGGGAATTGGATGGATCTTCCCCTAGAGCTTACCAGAAGAGAATGCAGCCTGCTGACACCGTGACTTTAGGCCAACAAAACCTGTGTTGGACTTCTAAACTTGAAAATCATGAGATAATACATTTGCATTGTTTTAGGCCACTAAGTTTTTGGTAAATTTTTATAGTAGCCATAGGATACTAACCCACGATGTAATGACCTTTACTGGTGCTCTTTATTTCCTCATGACGATGTCAGGTACTGCTTAGTGTCCTTTCTTTTTAGCCAGAAAATTGTCTTATAAAATTTATTATAGAGTCATAACTGCTAGCAACAAATTCCCTTAGTCTTTTTAAAATGTGGGTATGTCTTTATTTTACCTTCATTTTTTGGATAGTTTTGCTGGAAATATAATTTTTATTGGACTTTTTTACTTTTAACACTTTTTAACTGCCTTCTAGCCTCCGTTGTTTCTAATGAAGTCAACTATTTATTTTATGGGGCCCCTTTGTGGTGATATGTGGTTTTTCTCTTGCTTTGTCCAAAAATTTCTTCTTGTCCTTTGGCAATTTCAATATGATGCGTCTAGATGTGGATCTGTTTAAATTTATCCCACCTAGAGTTTGTTGAGCTACTTGGTTTTGTAGATAAATGTTTTAATCAAATGTGGGATGTTTTTAGTCATTATGACCTCAAATATTTTTTCTGCCCCCTTGGGTTTTTTTCTTTTACATATGGCACTTCTGTGTATGCCTCTCTGTACTTCATCTGGTTCCATATGATATCTATAGTCTGTTTTTTCACTCCTTCGGATGCTTCACCCAATACTGTGCCTACCTGAAAAGGTGATCCCTTCATTTTTAGATAGTGTGCATTGGTTGCTGCTTTTGATATTTACTAGTCTGGACACCCTTGGACATCTTCCACCTTTCTCTCTCTCTTTTCCAGCACTTGAAACCTATTCAAACTTGGTCCTGTCCACAGCAGGTGTCACTCATAATGCAGTCCTGCTACCCTGGAAAATTCCTGTTGCTGATGACTTCTGAGGACTGTTGCTGCCACATCCCTCTGTGCTCCGCTATTATTCTCATTTCTGCCTTCTGCCTTGGCCTCCCAAGAATTCTGCTGAACTCAGCTGCTTTTGAAAACACTTCGATTAAATTTAGGGATTTTCTGTTTCCTCGTTTCATGAAAATTGAGTTTGTGGCTTTAAAAAACTAGTTTTCCCTCTGGTTTTCAAAAGAAGGCATGGGAAGATGTTTAATAAACTACCACCATATTTATATCAACTGTCCTTAAAATGTGTGAAAAATTTCTAGCATATTTTCAAAATCTATGTACAGTATTCAAGAGAAAGAAAAAAACAGAGAACAAAAACAAAGCTGACCCTGAGTTTCAGTCAGATATTTTTTTTTAATTTTTTTTAACGTTTATTTATTTTTGAGACAGAGAGAGACAGAGCATGAACAGGGAAGGGGCAGAGAGAGAGGGAGACACAGAATCTGAAACAGGCTCCAGGCTCTGAGCTGTCAGCACAGAGCCCGACGCGGGGCTCGAACCCACGGACCATGAGATCATGACCTGAGCCAAAGTCGGACGCTTAACCGACCAAGCCACCCAGGCGCCCCGCAGTCAGATATTTTGACTGTTGTTTTGTTTATTTCACTGCATGGCTTTTAAGGGGATTGAGGATCAGAGTGATGTTACAGGCAGTTGGTCACATGTCTAAGGTGAATTTTGAACAGGATTGGGGAAATAGCTAAGCGGAGCCAAAATCAAATATGAGAATTTCATAATTTTTCAGCGATTTTCTTAAATTAATCTTAGGGAAAGAAGTCCCAAGAGAGAATCTCAAGTAAGGTCCTTGCTGATGGCACAGAGCCAAATGTGGGGCTCATATCGTGAGTTCATGACCTGAACCAAAATCAAGAGTCAGACATTCAACCACCTGAGGCACCCAGATGCCCCTATACCACCTCTTTATCCATTTATCTAGAATGGACACTTAGGTTGCTTCCATATCCTGGCTATTCTAAATAGGGCTGAATATATATAGGAGTGCATATATCTTTTCAAATTAGTGTTTTTGTACTCTTTGGGTGAATTCCTAGTATAGGAATGAATGGATCATATGGTGATTCTATTTTTAATTTGAGGAAAGTCCATACTATTTCCCACAGTGACTGCACCAGTTTGCGTTCCCACCAACAGTGCATTGAGGTTTCTTTTTCTCCACATCCTCATCAACACTTGCTGTTTCTTGTGTTTTTTATTTTAGCCATTCTGACAGGTGTGAAGTGATATCTCATGGTTTTGATCTGCATTTCCCTGATGACAAGTGATGTTGAGCATTTTTTCACATGACTGTTGGCCATCTGGATGCCTTCTTTGGAGAAAGGTCTCTTCGTGTCTTCTGCCCATGTCTTTCAATTGGACAATCTGTTATTTAGATGTTGAATTATATACGTTCTTCAAATATTTTGGAAACTAACATCTTGTCAGATCATTCACAAATATCTTCTCCTATTCAGTAGATTGTCTTTTGTCTTATTAATGGATTCCTATGCTGTGCAAAAAATCTTTTTATTTTGATGTAGTCCCAATAGTTAGTTTTGTTTTATTTTGTTTTTGTTTCCCTTTCCTAAGAAGACATAGCTAAAAAAAAAAAAGTTTTTACTGCAAATGTTAGAAAAATTACTGATTGTGCTCTCTTATAGGACTATTATGGTTCCAGGTCTCACGTTTAGGTCTTTAATCTTTGTTTATACCATACACAGAGACACAAAGATTTAAAAAAAAGAAAAAAAAAAGTAGTCCAGTTTCATTCTTTGGCATGTAGCTGTCCAGTTTTCCCAACACCATTTGTTGAAGAAATGGTCTCTTTTCTATTGCATATTCTTGCCTCCTTGGTCATAGATTGATTGACCATATAATCATGGTTTATTTCATGGTTTATTTCTGGGCTCTCTTTTCTGTCCCATTGATCTATGTGTCTATTTTTGTGCCATTACCACACCATTTTGGTTACTATAGCTTGTAATATATTTGAAATCTAGAATTTGAAATCCAGCCTTTTCTTTTTTCTCAAGATTATTTTGGCTATTTGGGATCTTTTGTGGTTCCATACCAATTTTAGGATTATTCATTCTAGTTCTATGAAAATACTATTGGTATTTTCATAGGGGTTGCATTAAATCTATAATTGAATTGCTTTGGGTACTATGGACATTTTAACAATATTAATTCTTTCAATTCATAAGCATGGTATATTTTTCCATTTATTTGTGTCTTCAATTTCTTTCATCACTGTCTTATACTTTTCAGTGTTGTTTGATTTGCAGATATTGAACCACTCCGTATTTCAGGAATAAATCCCAGTTGATCAATGTACTGTTGGATTCAGTTTGCTGATATTTTGTTGAGGATTTTTATTTACCTACATTCATCACAGACATTGGCCTATAGTTTCTATTTTGTATTATCTTTATCTGGTTTTGGTATCAAGGTAATGCTTGCAGTATATAATGAATCTGGAAGCTTTCCTTCCTGTTCTATTTTTTGGAATGGTTGGAGAAGAGTTAATATATATTCTTCTTTAAGTATTTGGTATAATTCACCCGTGAAGCCATCTGGTCCTAACCTTTTTTTTTTGTTAGGAGTTCTTTGCTGATTCAATTTTATTGCTGGTAATCAGTCTGTTCAAGTTTTCTATTTCTTCCTGATTCAGTTTGGGAGATTACATGTTTCTAGGAATTTATCTATTTCTTCTAAGTTGACTAGTTTGTTGGCATATAATTTTTCATGTTCTCCTACAATCTTTTGTATTTCTGTGGTGTTAGTTGTTATTACTTCTCTTTCATTTCTGATTTTGACTCTATTTTTTTGATAACCTAGTCTAAAGGTTTATCAATTCTGTTGAACTTTTAAAAAACAATTTTTAATGTTTATTTTTGAAAGAGAGACAGAGTGTGTGGGGTGGGAGGGGCAGAAAGGGAAACACAGAATCTGAAGCAGGCTCCAGGCTCCGAGTTGTCAGCACAGAGCCTGACGCAGGGCTTGAACTCACCAACCATAAGATCATGATCTGTGCCGAAGTCAGATGCTTAACTGACTGAGCCACCCAGGCACCCCAATTATGTTGATCTTTTTAAAGAATCAGCTCCTGGTTTTATTGATCTGTTCTACTGTTTTTTAGTTTCCATGTTGTTAATTTCTGCTTTAATCTTTATTATTTCCTTCCTTGTACTAGTTTGGGGTTTTGTTTGTTCTTTTTTTCTAGCTCCTTTAGGTTTAAGGTTAGATTGTTTGAGATTTTCCTTGTTCCTTGGTGTAGACCTGTATTGCTACCAACTTCCCTCTTAGAACCATGTTTACTGTATCTCAAAGATTTTGGACCATTGTTTTCACATTGTGTTTTCATTTTGATTTGTCTCCATGTATTTTTTTTATTTCCTTTTGATTTTTTGGTTAACCCATTTATTTAGTAGCATATTATTTAACCTCCATTTATTTGTGTTCTTTCCAGGTTTTTTCTTCAGATTGATTTCTAGTTTCATAGTGTTGTGTTCAAAAAAGATGCATGTTATAACTTCAATCTTTTTTAATTTTTTGAGACTTGTTTTGTGTCCTAACATGATCTGTTCAAGAGAATATTCCATGTATACCTGAAAAGGATGTATGTGCTGCTCTTTTAGGATGGAATGTTCTGAATATATCTGTTAGATCCATTTGATCCAATGTGTCCTTCAAAGGTACTCTTGTTTGTTGTTGATTTTTTGTTTGGACAACCTATCCACTGCTGTCAGTGGGATGTTAAAGTCCTCTATTATGCTGTGGCAAGTGACGTGGAGCCACTTTGGAAAACTCCTGTAGATGGCAGGTTAATCGTTGCTGGTCTACAGGAGAGCACAGGTGTCTCTGTGGCTGCAATATGCTCATTGGTGGCCTGCGGGGGGAGGGGGGGAGGGGGGGGAGGAGCGGGAATCAACCTAACTATTTGTAAGTAGCCTCTCTACAACAGCTGCAGAGATATCAAACTCAGACCTTGCTCGCTGATCAGCCAGGGAGGAGACCTGGCTGCAGGTACTGCAGGCCTGTTGGTGTTTGGGGTTATCTCCCCCACCATACCCTCCCTCTCATCAAGGACAGGACTCACTTTGGTATGGCACTTGTCCAGATTAGGGCTGCCTTTCAGGTGTGGTGGGACAGGAGCCATTTTGAAAGGATACCTACCGAGGTGTACAGGTCTGTAGGAGAACACTAGGGTGGGACACATGGTGCTAACAAGGTAGATGGAGAATGTCAGCACTCTCTCCCAAAAACATGCAGGATTTAGTCTGGGGGAGGAGAAAGAAATGGTGCCCACCAGCACTTTTGTTCCTGGAGAAATCTCTTACAGATCCCTGCCCCTCCAGTGCACATTCTAACATTAGTCAATAAATCACTTCACATACACCCCAAGTGATTTTCACACTGTTGCTTTGTGCTGTCTCTCAGGCTATTTAGTATGCTGGCTCTTTAAGGGCAAGAATTGTGTTTCCTATTGACCTCTGGGTCTCCTGGAGTTAAGCGTACTAATTTTTAAGAAGTTTTTATTTTTTTTAAATGTTATTTAAATCCAAATTAGTTAACATATAGTATAGTAATGGTTTCAGGAGTAGAATTCAGTGATTTGTCACTTACATGTAACACCAGTGCTCATCCCAACAAGTGCCCTCCTAAATGCTCATCATTATTATTTGCCATAAATTATTATTATTTGCCATTCAACTTGGTTGCTTTCCATTACCCAGTCTTCCAGATCATTGATCTGTTCTTCTGCATCCTCTAATCTGCTCTTTATTTACACTAGTATATTATTCCACCCCCCCAACCTGCCCCCCCTCCAGCAACCCTCAGTTTGTTCCCTATTGTGGTTTGTCTCGCTCTCTGTTTTTATCTTATTTTTCCTTCCCATTCCCTAAGTTGATCTGTTTTGTTTCTTAAATTCCACATATGAGTGAAATCATATATTTACTTTGACTTATTTTGCTTAACAATAATATACTCTAGTTCCATCCATATTGCTGCAAATGGCAAGATTTCATTCTTTTTGATTGCCAAGTAATACTCTATTTTATTTATTTATTTTTTTTAGTAATACTATTTTATATGTGTGTTTGTGTGTATACACACACAATATATTGTGTGTATATATATATACATATACATATATGTATATGTATATACACACACACACACACACACACACACCAAACCTTCCTTATCCATTTGTTAGTTGATGGATATTTGGGCCCTTTCCATAATCTGGTTATTGTTGGTAGTACTGCTATAAACACCGGGGCACATGTGCCCCTTCGAATCAGCATTTTTGTATCCTTTCGATAAATACCTAGTATAGTAAAACCTTGGATTGCGAGTAACTTGTTCTGTGAGTGTCCCACAAGACGAGCAAACATTTCTAATAAATTTTAACTTGATAAAAAAGCGATGTCTTGCAATGTGAGTAATATGTGATGCCAAATGTCACATGATCACACCTGAGCCGATGGTTCTTCTCTCTCTCACTGCAAGATTGTGGGTGATCATTTCCCACACTCAGATGCTCAGTCTCAGGCCATGGTGTTCAGTAGAAATCAGTGACTTTTCAGAACGTTGGAAGGTACCCACAACTGAAACTAGTGTATTTTTTGTCACTTCAAAGCACCTGTGGACAGTCCTTTGCTTTTCCACACAAGAGTAAGTTTACGAATGTTTTGCTTCATTCTAGGTCAGGCTGCCTGCAGATATAGACCCTTTCCTCTGCTGCCTTATTGCCAGTTACGTTAAATATCGTACATGACAAGAGTTTATTAATACTGTCTTGTAGCAGTGATTCCATTAGTGATAGTGAAAGTCATCCTAAACAACCCTCCTCTCTCTTGTCTCCCTCATACCAGCCATTAAGGTTTTCAAAGTACAGGTTAATTTGTTTATTTTTCTTTATATTTTGTATTTTCTTTATTATTTAATATTGTATTACAGTATTGTAATCATTTTTATATGAATATTTTTGGGTTGTAGAATGAATCATCTAAGTTTCCGTTATTTCTGATAGGGACATACACTTTGATATGCAAGGGCTTTGGATTACAAGCGTGTTTCTGGAATGAATTATACTTGCAAACCAAGGTTTTACTGTAGTGCAATTGTTGATCACACAGTAGTTCTATTTTTAATTTTTTTGAGGAACCTCCGTACTGTTTTCCAGAGTGGCTGCACCAGTTCACATTTCCACCAGCAGTGCAAAAGTGTTCTCCTTTCTCCTCATCCTCGCTAAAACTTGTTGTTTCTTGTGTTGTTGATTTTAGCCATTCTGACAGATATGAGGTGATAGCTCATTGTAGTTTTGATTTGCATTCCTCTAATGATAAGTGATGATGAGCCTCTTTTCATGCGTCTGTCAGCCATCTGTATGCCTTCTTTGGAGAAATGTCTGTTCATGTCTTCTACCCATTGTTTAATTGGATTTTGTCTTTTGGACGTTGTTTATAAGTACTTTATATATTTTGGATAATAACCCTTTATTGGATATGCCATTTCCAAATATCTTTTCTCATTCCATAGGTTGTCTTTTAGTTGTGTTCATGGTTTCCTTCACTGTGCAGAAGCTTTTATTCTAATGTAGTGCCAATAATTTATTTTTGCTTTTATTTCCCTTGCCTCAGGAAACCTATCTAGGGAAGTATTACCATGGCTGGTATCAAAGAAGTTACTGCCTGTGTTCTGTTCTTGGATTTTTATGGCTTCAGGTTTCACAGTTAGGTTTTTAATCCATTTTGAATTTATTTTTGTGCATAGTATAAGTAAGTGGTCCAGTTTCACTTTTTTACATGTTGCTGTCCACTTTTCCCAACACCATTTGTTGAAGAGATTGTCTTTTTCCCATTGGATATTCTTTCCTGCTTTGTCAAAGGTTAATTGACCATATAATTGTGGGTTTGTTTCTAGGCTTTCTATTCAGTTCCATTGATCTGTGTGACTATTTTTGTGCCAGTACCATACTGTTTTGATTACTACAGTTTTGTAATATAGCTTTAAGCCCAGAATTGTGATGCTTCCAGCTTTGGTTTTCCTTTTCAGGACACCTTTAGCTATTTGGGGTCTTTTATGGTTTCATACGCATTTTAGGATTCTTTGTTCTAGCTCTGTGAAAAAATGCTGGTGGCATTTTGATAACAATTGCATTGAGTTCATAGATTGCTTTTAAAATGTATAGACATTTTAAAAATAGTAGTGCTTCCAATCCGTGAACATGATGTCTTTCCATTTCTTTGTGTCATCTTCAATTTCTTTCATCAGTGTTTTATAGCTTTCAGAGTACAGGTCTATCCCCTCTTTGATTAAATTTATTCCTAAGTATTTTATCATTTTTGGTGCAATTGTATATGAGACTATTGTCTCAATTTCTCTTTCTGCTGCTTCATTATTGGTGTAAAGAAATGCGACAGATTTCTGTACATTAATTTTGTAACCCGCAACTTTCCTGAATTCGTGTATCAGTTGTAGCAGTTTTTTTGGTAGAATCTGTCAGGTTTTCTATATACACTATCATGTTATCTGCAAATAGTGACAGTTTTGTTTCTTCCTTAATGATTTGGATGCACTTTATTCCTTTTTCTTATCTGATTGCTATGGCTAGGACTCCCAGTACTATGTTAATTGAAAGTGGTGAGAGTAGACATTGTTGTCTTATTCCTCACTTTAGGGGGAAAGCTCTGTTTTCCCCATTAGCAATGGTGCTAACTGTGAGTTTTTCATGTAGGACATTTATTTATTTATTTATTTAACATTTATTTACCTTTGAGAGAAAGAGACAGAGCATAAGTGGGGGAGGGGCAGAGAGAGGGAGACACAGAATCTGAGGCAGGCTCCAGGCTCTGAGCTGTCAGCACAGAGCCCAACAGGGGGCTTGAACTCACACACCATGAGATCATGACCTGAGCTGAAGTCAGATGCTTAACCAACTGAGCCACCCAGACACCTGTCATGTAGGACCTTTATTATGTTGAGGTGTGTTCCCTTTAAACCTATTTTGTTGAGACTTTTTATCATAAATGGATGTTGTACTTTGTTAAATGCTTTTTCTGTGTCTGTTGAAATGATAGGGTTCTTATCCTTTCTCCTGAGGTGATGTATCACATTGATTGATTTGTGAATATCGAAGTACACTTGCAACCCAGAAATAGATCGCACTTGATTCTGTTGAATGACTTTTTTTTTAATATTGTAGAATTTGATTTGCTAGTATTTTGTTGAGAATTTTTGCATCTATGTTCATCCAGGATATTGGCCTGTAGTTTTTTCTCTCTCTCGCTTTTTTTTTTTTTTTTTTTTGTAGCATCTTTTTCTTGTTTGGGTATTGGGTAATGCTGGCCTCATAAAATGAACTTGGAAGTCTTACTTCCTTTTCTATTTTTTGAAATAGTTTAAGAAAATGGGTATTAATTTTTCCTTAAATGTTTGGTAGAATTTGCCTGTAAAGCATGTGGTCCTGGACTTTTGTTTGTTGGGAGTTTTTTAATTACTGACTTAATTTTTTTGCTGTTATCAATCTAGTCAGTTTCTATTTCTTTCTGATTCAATTTTGGAAGTTAGATGTTCCTAGGAATTTATCTCTTTCTTCTAAGTTGTCCAATATGTTGGCATATAGTTGTTCATAATAGTCTCTTATGATTGTATTTGTGGTGTTGGTTGTGATTTCTCCTCCCTCACTTGTGATTTCATTTATTTGAGTCCTTCCTATTTATTTCTTGGTAAGTCTGGTAGGAAGTTTATCAATTAATTTTTTCAAAGAACTAGCTCCTGGTTTTGTTATGGTCTATTGTGGATTTTTTTTAAAAAAGTTTTTTGTCTGTTTTCTTAGTTCCTATTATGTTTTTATTTCTGTTTTAATCTTTATTTCTTCCATCTGCTGGTTTTAGTTTTTTTTTTTTTTCCTAGCTCCTTTAGATGCAAGGTTAGGTGTTTATTTGAGATTTGTCTTGCTTCTTGTTGTATGCCTGTATTGTTAGAAACTTCCCTCTTAGAATGGCTTTTGCTGCCTCCCAGAGGTTTTGAACCATTTTGTTTTCAGTTTCATTTGTTTCCATGTACTTTTGAATTCTTTTTTTTTTTTTAAGTTTATTTATTTATTTTGAGAGGGTGAGGGCGAGGGCAAGAGGATCCCAAGCAGGCTCCACGCTGCCAGTATGGAGCTGAACGTGGGGCTTGAACTCACAGACCACGAGATCATGACCCAATCTGAAACCAAAAGCTGGGCACTTAACTGAGCCACCCAGGCACCCCTTAATTTATTCTATTTATTGGTTGACCCATTCATTGTTTACTAGCATGTTATTTAACCTCCATGTACTTGTGGTCTTTCCAGATTTTTTCCTGTGGTTTATTTCTAGTTTCATAGCCTTATGGTCAGAAAAGATGAACTATATGATTTTAATCTTCTTGAATTTGTTGTGGGATAATATGTGATGTATTCTGGAGAATGTTCCATGTGCACTTGAAAAGAATGTATATTCTGCTGTTTTAGGATGGAATGTTGTGAATATATCTGTTAGATCTGTCTGTACCAATGTGTCATTTAAAGCCATTGTGTCCTTGTTGATTTTCTTAGGATAATACATTGGTGTAAGTTGGGTGTTAAAGTCCCCTACTATTGTATTATTATTTATTAGTTCTTTGTTTGTTATTAACTGTTTCATGTATTTGGGTCCTCCTATGTTGTGTGCATAAATATTTACAATTGTTATATCTTCTTATTGGATTGTCCTCTTAATTACTATATAGCACCCTTCTTTGTCTCTTGTACAGTCTGTTTCAAAGTCTACTTTGTCTGATGTAAGTATTGCTACTCTGGCTGTCTTTTAACATTCATTTGCATGATAGATATTTATCCTCTCACTTTCAATCTTCAGGTGTCATCAGTCTAAAATGAGTCTCTTGTTGGCAGCATTGGTCTTGGTTTTGGTTTTTGTTTTTTTTTTCAATCTATTTTGATACTATGTCTTTTGATTGGAGTTTTAGTCCATTTGCATCCAAAGTAATTATTGATATGTATTTATTGCCATTTTATTATTTGTTTGTGGTTGTTTCTGAAGACTATCTCTGATCCTTTCTTCTCTTTCTTTCATGTTTTGCTGATTATCTTTAGTGATTTATTTCTCTTGATCCTCTACATATTTATTAGTGGTTTTTATACATGGTTACCATTAGGTTTGTATATAACTTCTTCTGTGTATAGCATTATAACTTATGTTGATAGTCACTCAAGTTTGAGTGACTTCTCTTCTCCTCTCCTCATGTTTTAGGTATATGTTATTATCTTTTGTATCCTTTTTTGTGAGTTTTCCACTGATTTTTTTTTTTTACAGAAATATTCATTTTTACTGCTTTTGTGTTTCTTACCTCTTTACTGTCACTTGGTCTCTTCTTTCCACTCAGAGAGTCCCTTTTAACATATCTTGCAGAACTGGTTTATTGGTCACAAACTCCTTTAGTTTTTGTTTGTCTAGGAAACGCTTTATCTTTCTTTTCTTTTTCTAAATGATAGCCTTGTCAGATAGAGCTGGGGGTAGGAGGCTTGGAGTTGGCTAATCCTCAGGAGAACTCATGGGCTTGGTGTACTGCTAGTGGGTTAGGTAGTAAGTTTCTGTGCAGCCCTCCCTCTCATGGGTGGCTCTGTGTTTATGCTGGGGGACAGGAGAGGAAAATGGCATCTGCCAGCTCCCTCGTTTTCAGGGAAGTCTCCCAACATGCTCCAAAATCAGATCTGTTACCTGTTTGCCCCTTGCATCCTGTGAACTGCCATTTTTATACTGCCTTTCCATGCAGACTGCTGTCTCTTTAAGGGCACTGATAGAGCGGTCACCCTCTTGGCTCACCCAGTGCTGATTCAGACCTTTAAGGATCCAGGCTCAAAGTACCACTGGTTTTACAAAATCATGGAATTCGGCCCCTCTGGTTTTTAAAGCCAAACATTATGGGGATTAGTCTTCCCTGTGTGAGCTCCCTGGTATGAGGGCCCATTTCTCTGCCTTCTCCACACACATGCAGATCCCTCTACCTTTCTGACTTTCCTGAACTTTCAAATGCAGCTTCTTCTCTATATTTAGTTATAGAGTTTTTTCTGCCAGTCTTTGGATTGCTCTCGGGTTTGTTGACTTAGATATGGATAATATCTAGTTGAAAATGTGAGAGAGGATGCTTTCAGGGTCCTCCTGCCCCGCCATCTTTCCAAGCCTCCCCTGGACCCCACTTTCTTACACTATACACAAAGATAAATTCAAAATGGATTCAAGATCTAAATGTGAGACGTAAAATCATAAAAATCCTAAAAGAGAACACAGAAGATAATTTCTCTGATATTGACCTTAGCAACATTTTTCTAGATACGTCTCCTAAAGCAAGGGAAATAAACACAAAAATAAACTATTGGAACTACATCAAAATTAAAAGCTTGTACACAGCAAAGGACATCATCAACAAAACTAAAAAACAACCTACTGAGTGGGAGAAGATATTTGCGAATGATACGTCCAATAAGGAGTTAATATCCAATAATACATAAAGAACTTCTTTGGGTTCTTCTCAACACCAAAAAAACTCCCAAATAATCCAATTAATAATTGGGCAAAAGACATGAACAGACATTTCTCCAATGAAAATATACAGATAGTCAACAGACACATGAAAAGATGATCATCATCACTAATCAGGGAAAAGCAAGTCAAAACCACAATGAGATATCAGAATGGCTAGAATCTAAAACATAAGAAGCAAGTGTTGGTGAGGATGTGGAGAAAAAGGAACCTTTGTGCACTGTTGGAGGGAATGCAAACTGGTGCAGTCACTGTGGAAAACAGTATGGAGAGTCTTCAAAAAATTAAAAATGGAATTACCATATGATCCATTCATTCCTCTACTAGGAATTTACCCAAAGACTGTGAAAACACTAGTTCAAAAAGATATATGCATCCCTATGTTTTTTGCAACATTATTTAGAATAGCTAAGATATGAAGCAACACAAGTTTTCATCAATAGATGAATGGGTAAAGAAGATGTGCTATATATGCACAATGGAATATTACTCAGCCTTAAAAAGAATGAAATATTGCCATTTATAATAACATGGATGGGTCTAGAGGGTATAATGCTAAGTTAAATAAGTCAGAGAAAGACAAAAACCATATGATTCATTCACATGTGGAATTTAAGAAACAAAACAAACAAATGGGAAAAAAGACCAACAAAAAACACTCTTTAACATAGCGAACAAACTAGTAGTTACCAGATGGGAAGCAGCGGGGGGGGGGGGGGGGGGGCGGTGAATAAAATAGCTGAAGAGGATTAAGAGTACACTTATCGTGGTGAGTATTGATAATATATAGAATTGGTGAATCACTATATTGTACACCTGAAACTAATATAACATTGTATTATAATTATACTGGAATAAATGAATGAATAAAGGACAAAAGACTTGAACAGACATTTCTCCAAAAAAGTTATACAAATGGACAACAACCATATGAAAGAATGGTTAACATCACTAATTAGAAAAATGCAAATCAAAACCACAATGAGATGCTACCTTATTCCTATTAGGGTGGCCACTATTAAAAAAAATTATCAGGGGCTCCTGGTGGCTCAGCCAGTTAAGCGACCGACTTTGGCTCAGGTCATGATCTCACAGTTTGTGAGTTTGAGCCCCACTTCTGGCTTTGTGCTGACAGCTCAGAACCTGGAGCCTGCTTCGGATTCTGTGTCTCCCTCTCTGCCCCTCCCCCACTCATGCTCGCTCTCTCTCTCTCTCTCTCTCTCTCTCTCTCTCTCTCTGTCAAAAATAAATAAACGTTAAAAAAATTTTTTTTAAATAAAAAAAAATTTCTTAAAAAATAAATAAATAAAAACATTCTAAAGTTCTACCTTTCTACTCCTCCAACCAAATTATATGTTTGTTTATTTATTTTAATTTCAGTATAATTAACATACAGTGTTATACTAGGTTCATATGTACAACATAGCGATTCAACAGTTCTATACATTACTCAGTGCTGGTCATGATAAGTGTACTCTTAATCCTCTTCACTTATTTCACCCATCCTCCCACCCACCTCTCCTCTGGTAACCACCAGTTTGTTCTCTATATTTAAGAGCTTGCTTTTAAGTTTGCCTCTTTTTTTCCTTGCACATTAGTTATGTTTCTTAAATTCCACATATGAATGAAATCATATAGTACTTCTCTTTCTCTGACTTATTTCACTTAGCATTATATCCTCTAGTTTGATCCATGTTGTTGCATATGGCAAGATTTCTTTTTTTATGGCTAAGTAATATTCCATTGTATATATATACCACATCTTTATCCATTCATCTCTTTTTTGTATATAATTTTTATTTTTATTTACTTTGAGAAAAAGAGGGAGAAAGACTATCCCAAGGAGGCTTCATGCTGTCAGCTGAGCTGGACATGGGGCTGGGTCTCAAAACCCATGAGATCATGACCTGAGCTGAAACGAAGAGTTGGGTGCTTAACAGACTGAGCCACCCAGTCACCCCATCCATTTATCTCTTCATGAACACTTGGATTGCTTCCATATATTCACTATCCTAAATAAGGCTGCAGTAAATATAGGGGCACATACATCTTTCTGAATTAGTGTTTTTCTATTGTTTGAGTAAATATCCAATAGTGAAATTACTGGATCATATGGTGACTCTATTTTTAATTTTTTGAGGAATCTCCAAACTGTTTTGCACCAGTTTGCATTCCCATCAACAGTGCATATAGGTTCCTTTTTTCTCCACATCCTTGCCAATATCTGTTGTTTCTTATGTTGATTTTAGACATTCTGACAGGTGTGAAGTAATATCTCATTGTGGTTTTGATTTGCATTTCCATGATTAGTGATGTTGAGCATCTTTTCACGTGTCTGTTGGCCATCTGCATGTCTTCTTTGGGGAAATGTCTATTCGTGTCTTCTGCCCATTTTTTTAAAGTAGTCTTCATGCCCAGCATGGAGCTCAACACGGGGCTTGAAATCACAACCCTGAGGTCAAGACTTGAGCTGAGATCAAGAATCAGATGCTTAACCAACTGAGCCATCCATCTGCCCTTTTTTTAATTGGATTATTTGGGGCTTTTGCTGTTGGGTAGTGTAAGCTCTTTATATGTTTTTGGATATTAACCCCATATCAGATATGCCATTTGCAAATCTCTTCTTCCATTCAGTAGGTTATCTTTTTGTTCTCTTGATTGTTTCCTTTGCTGTGCAAAAGCTTTTAATTTTTATATAGTCCCAATAATTTATTTTTGCTTTTGTTTCCCTTGCCTCAGGAGACATAGCTAGAAAAATATTGCTACTGCAGATGTCAGGAAAATTATTGCCTGTGCTCTCTTCAAGGAGTTTTATGGCTTCAGGTCCCACATTTTGGTCTTTAATTCATGTTGAGTTTATATTTGTGTATGGTGTGAGAAAGTGGTCTAGTTTCATTCTTTGGCATTTAGCTGTCCAGTTTTTCCAACATCATCTGTTGAAGAGACTGTCTCTTTTCAATTTCCTGTTCTTTCCCCCATTGTAGTAGATCAATTGACGATGGGTTTATTTCTGGGCTCTCTATTCTATTCCATTTCTCTATATGTCTGTTTTTTGTGCTAGGACCATATTGTTTTGATTACTACAACTTTGTAGTATAACCTGAAATCTTGGATTGTGATACCTCCAGTTTTGTTCTTTTTCAAGATTGCTTTGGCTGTTTGGTTTCTTTTGTGGTTCTATAAAATTTTAGTATTACTTGTTCTTGCTATATGAAAAATGCTATTGGAACTTTGATATAGGGATTGCATTAGATGTATAGAGTGCTTTAGGTAGTATAAACATATTAACAATATTTGTTCCCTCAATCCATGAGTATAGGCTACCTGTCCATATGTTTGTATCATCTTCAATTTGTTTCATCAGTGTTTTACAGTTTTCAGAGTACAGGCCTTTCACCTCCTTGGTTAACTTTATTCCTAGGTATTGTATTCTTTTTGGTGCAATTGTAAGTGGGATGGCTTTCTTAATTTCTCTTTCTGCCACTTTATTAGTAGTATATAGAAATGTAATAAATTTCTTTATATTGATTTTGAATCCTGCAAACTTATTGAATTCATTTTTCAGTTCTAGTAGTTTTTGGATGGAGTCTTTAGGGTTTTCTATATAGTCTTATGTCATCTCCAAATAGAGGAGACATATGTCATCTCCTTACCAACTTGGATTCCTTTTATTTCTCTTTTTTGTGTGATTGCTATAGCTACAACTTCCAGTACTATGTTAAATAAAAGTGGTGAGTGTGGGCATTCTTGTCTTCTTCCTGACCTTAGGGGAAAAGCTCTCAATTTTTCACCATTGAGCATGATGTTAATTGTAGGTTTTTCACTGTGGTCTTTATTATGTTGAGGTATGTTCCCTCTTAACCTACTTTGTTGGAGATAAATGGATATTGTACTTTCTCAATGCTTTTTGTACATCTATTGAAACAATCATATGGTTTTTATCATTTCTCTTGCTGATATGATGTATCACACTGATTGATTTGTGAATATTGAACCACTCTTGCATCCCAGAAATAAATCCCACTTGATGGTGTTGAGTGATTTTTTTTTAATTGTTGGATTCAGTTTGCTACTATTTTGGTGAGGATTTTTTGTGGTGTCTTTATCTGGTTTTGGTATCAGGGTAATGCTGGCCTCATATAATGAATTTGGAAGCTTTCCTTCCTCTTCTAATTTTTGGAATAGTTTCATAAGATAGGCATTAACTCATCTTTAAATACTCAGTAGAATTCACCTCTGAAGCCATCTAGTCCTGGGCTTTTGTTTCTTGGGAGTTCTTTTATTACTGATTTAATTTCATTGCCAATGACACTCTTCAAATATCCTATTTCTTCCTGGTTCAGTTTTGAAAGGTTATATGATTCTAGAAATTTATCCATTTCTTCTAGGCTGTCCAATTTGCTGGCATACTGTTTATATTTCTGTGGTGTTGGTTATTTCTCACCTTTCATTTCTGATTTTGTTTGAATCCTCTCTGTCTTTCTATGTTTCTCTCTCTCTCTCTCTCTCTCTCTCTCTCTATGAGCCTGGCAAAAAGTTTATCAAATTTGTTCATCTTTTCACAGAACCAGCTCCTGGTTTCATTCATCTGTTCTATTGTTTTTTTAGTTTCTTTTTCATTTATTTCTGCTCTGCTCTTCATTATTTCTTTCCTTCTGTTAGAGGAGTTAGTTAGTTAGATTCTAACAGGATGCCTAGAGGCCAGCAAAGAACAAGTCATGGCCAGCTATTGGGAAAGCCAGAGGCCTGTCCTGGCAGCACTCCAAAACAAAACTTACCACACTGGATCAAACCAGACAGGCCAAGATGGCTGACAAAATAGGCCAGAAATCCCTGAACAAATAAGAAAGAAAAAGTTTGAAACACTGTTTCCAAGAATTCCCTGCCTCAAGTAACAAATATTCCTCCCCGTTGCTAACAACTGTTGATAAAAGGTAGAAGAAACTCAAACCCCAGGGCACGGGATGCCTCTCTGCCTTTCTCCCTCTCCCACTCTCACATCTTGAGAGTGTACTTTTGCTTTAACGAATTTTTCTGCTTGTGTCTCTTACCCACTGTGTTGCATCTGTCCTTGAATTCTTCCTTGTCATGAGACCAAGAACCATCAGCAACATCTTTGGGATAGGCTGTGTCGAGGTGTCAGCGCCTAGAGTCTCCCCAGTTAACCTGGCAACATTTCTACTGGTTTTTGGATTTAGTTTTTTCTTCTTTTTCTTGCTCATTCAGGTTTAAGGTTAGGTTGTATATTTGAGATTTTTCTTGCTTCCTGAGGTAGACCTGTATTGCTATAAAGTTCCTTTTTAGAACAGCTTTGGTTGCATATTAAATATTTTGGATCATTAATTTCTATCTTCATTTGTCTCCATGTATTTTTATTTCTTCTTTGATTTCTTGGTTAACCCATTCATGGTGTAGTACCATGTTATTTAAGTTCCGTGTATTTGTGTTCTTTCCAGGTGTTTTTGTTATGGTTGATTTCTAGTTTCATAGCGTTGTGGTTGGAAAGGATACACAGTATCTTTTTGAATTGGTTGAGGCTTGTTTTATGGCCTAATATTGTGGACAATGTTCCATGTGCAACTTGAAGAGAATGTATTTCTGTTTAGGATGGAATGTTCTAAATACATCTATTAGATCCATCTAATCCAATGTGTCCTCAAAGCCATTGTTTCCTTGTTGATTTCCTGTTTGGGTGATCTAGCCACTGATGTAAGTGGGGTGTTAAAGTCCCCTACTATTATTGTATTCCTATCGATTTGTTCCTTTATGCTTGTTAATAGCTGTTTATATATTTGGGAGCTTTCATGTTGGGTGCATAAATATTTACAATTGTTTTATGATTTTGTAGCATCCTTCTTTGTCCCTTGTAATAGTCTTTGTTTTAAGGTATATTTTGTCCAAAATAATATTGCTACCCTGGCTTTCTTTTCACTTCCATTTATATGATAAATACTTGATCCCGTCACTCTCAGTCTGCATGTGTGTGTAGGTCTGAAATGAGTCTCTTTTGGGCAGCATATAGAGGGCCTTTTTTATCCATTCTGTCACCCTTTGTCTTTGGATAATGAGCAGTTAGTCCATTTACATTCAAAGTAATTATTGATTGGTATGTATTTATTGCCATTTTGTTACTTGACTTACTGTTGTTTTTGTAGTTCTTCTCTGTTCATTTGTCTTTAGTTGCATATCTATTACTGGTTTTGATTTGTGGTCACTATTAGGTTTATATACACATTTATACATTATAGCAGTCCTTAGATTAGGGAAGTTTTTAGCTATTATTTCTTCAAATACATTTTCTGCACCTTTGTCCCTTCTTCTCTTTCTGTGATCCCTATAATACGAATGATGTTACCATTGATGGTGTCACTGAGTTCCCTTAATCTATTCTCTTTTCTTACTCTTTTTTATTTCTTCTGGTTAGCTTGATTGCTTTCCATTTCTCTATCTCCAGATCACTAATCTGTTCATTTGTACTTTCTAGTCTAGTATTTATTCCATCTGGTATATTTTTCATTTTAATTATTAAATTTTTCATCTCTAGTTCGTTCTCTTTTATGTTTTCTGTCTCTTTGTTGAGGGTTTCACTGAGGTTCTCCACTCTTTTCTCAAATCCAATGAGTATCTTTATGGCCATTACTTCAAATTCTCTATCAGGCATATAACTTATCTCTGTTTTGCTTAGCTCTCTTGCTCTGATTGTGTCCTCTTCTTTAATTTGAGACATATTCCTCTATCTCCTATTTTTGTCTAACTCTCTGTGTCTGTTTCTGTGCATTAAGAAAGTCAGTTATGTCTCCTATTCTTGAAAGTAGTGGTCTTATGAAGAAAAGGTCTGTGGTGTCCTGCAATGCAGTATACCCTGTTCATCAGAAACTGGCACTTCAGGGGTGTCTCCTCTGTGTGTTGCATGCACCTTACTGTTGTGACTAAGCCACATTTGCTTTCTGTCCAGTTATCTTCAATGGCTGTCTTTGCCTGTTGTGGGGAGGGTTTGGCCCCGTATTGATAATAGGCTAGTCTGGGGCTGCCTTGGGTTTGAGTTGAGTCAGAGGAGGCATTTGCCAGAACTGTGGTCACATCAAACTGCAGAACACTTTCTCTGTGTTGCCCTGTGAGAGGCTTTCACTGGTGGGCAGGGCCTGCAGTCAGACCAGGTGACTACCCCCAGCTCACTTCTGGGGCTGCAGTGGAAATTGTCTGTGTGATATCTTCCCCTCTTCCCATGGCAAAAGCCAATTTGGGGTGGTGCTGACCAGTGTAAGGGCTGCTTGCACATTACCGGGCTTATGGCATCACTTTGGATGATCCCCTGCTGAGGGCAGGTTTGAAGGTGTGTCTTTGCAGGAGAACATGGGGGTGGGGTTCACAATGTTAGCAAGGTTTACACTTTCTACGGTGGGAAGAGTACTGGAGCTGCTTTGGGGAACTCCTGGGGAGGTGAAGTTAAAGGGGGCAGTTTCACTGGAGAATGTGGGGGTGGGACATAACAGGATGTTAGCATTGTGTGCAGAGGTCTGCTATGAGAGGGAATGTGTTGCTACCTTGGAGAATAGCTGAGGGTTGGTTGTAGGGGTGGATCCAAAGAAGAGCATGAGATGAGCTGCTGTTAACAAGCTAGGTGTAGAGTGTTGGCACTGCACGTATTCCCACAATTCCCGAGTCATGTACCTTGGCTGGTGGGCAGGGAGGGAAATGGTACCCACTGCCTCTTTAGTTCTCAGAGAAGTCTCCTAAAGATACCTGCCCCTCCAGCATACATTCTGAGGTTACTAAATAAATCTCCTTCCCATATACCCCGGGTGTTTTTTCAAACTACTGCTTCTATGCTGTATCTCTACAGGGCTATTTGTTATGCTGTCCCTTTAAGGGCAGAGACTCATTTTTCTATTGCCCTCTCTTTCTCCCCAAGTTGAGCCACTGGTTTTTAAAGTTCCTAGTGTTGAGCCCCACTGATTGTAAGAACTCCTTAATTAAGCCCCTCTGGTTTTTAGAGTCAAATGTTATGGGGATTTGTCTCCCCATTGTGAGTCCCTGTGTCTGGGGTGCCTGAGGTGGGATCTGCTCCTCTCCGTTCTCTGTGTCTGTGGTGTCCCTCCCTCCCACGGCCAGTCTCATAGGTCAGTTTTGTTCCTAATGATGTCTCTACCCATCAGTTTGATTCCTGATCACATGTCCACCCTTCCTACCATTTTTCAGTGTGGCCTCTTCTCTATGATTAGCAGGGGAGAGTCCACTAGTCGTTTTCTAGGTTCTTGACAATGGTGTGGGTGTTATCTAGGTGTATCCATGCGACCAGGTGAACTTAGGATCTTCCTACTCCACCAACTTTTCCAGACAGACGGGTTTCTGATGTAAAACAAAGTTTTATAGCCTTGTGATATCTCAGAAAATTTTCATTTTAAACTTAAAGCCAAGAGTAGGTCATTTCAATTCATAAGCTTTAAGTTAAATACGTAGCATGTAATTCTTTTAAATCTTCCTATATATGTTATATTCTGCATTAGCTAGTACTCATTTTAACAGAAAAGGCATAAATGACAGGATTAGAAACCTCATCATGTCTCAGTTATCCACTCCAAACTCAATGCATCACCTTTGACTAGATGACAAGGTCAGATCTGAAAGTCTTGTGCTTTGGAGAAAGAAACAACCAGCTTCTTTAGCAACAAAAATGTCAGGAAGTAGCAAATTCCTTCAAGACCTGGATTTTAGATACCCTTATAGAAGGTAGTGGAGATACAGGGATCCTTTTCATAATCCTCTGAATGACAGTGTAGGTGGTTGCCTAACAATTCTTGGTCCCTAGGGCACCTGGGTGGCTCAGTCAGTTAAGCATTTGACTTTGGCTTGGGTCATGATCTCTCAGTTCACGAGTTCAGGCCCCATGTTGTGCTCTGTGCTGACGGCTTAGAGCCTGGAGCCTGATTCAGATTCTGTGTCTCCTTCTCTCTCTCTCTCTCTGCCCCTTCCCCACTTGTGCTCTGTCTCTGTCTCTCTCAAAAATAAATAAAGATTTTAAAAAATAATAATAATAATTCTTGGTCCCTAAGTATAATGCTCATAGCCCCTGATAAGCTCACCCAGACAAGAGGGGAAGGCCTAACACAGAATGCCAAGACGGGAGAGAGGGCAAAGAAGGGCTGGCTGCTGGGGTAATGTGATCTCTCCAGATGGATTCTTTCATCTTAGATGAAAAGGTCAGTCCTATGATCTTACTATTCTTTTGCAAACATTGCAGTGGTTGACTTTAATACAGGGATTAAGGTCTATCCTTTAAGTGATGTAATGTGAACAATTCTTTCTTAATCTTATATTGATTTAAGGCTCTGCATAGGCTTTGATTTAGTTAAGTGTGCGGAGTAGTTCACAGATAGCTGAATTCCAGCAACAACGACAATTGCTATACTTACACTGCAGCTGTTGAGCTGCTAACTTTTCTTTATAACAGTGTTATAGAATAGAAAGATAGTAGTTGTTTGAATACAACGGACATGACTCTCCATTTGTCTGTACTGTATTAAAATTTTAAAATTACATATTTTTTTTTATTTTGAAAACACTCAAACCTTGAGTTACAGACCAGATTGTTTCCAGGCTTTTTCATGAAACTTTAAAATACAGTAAATAATATTACTCCACTGATAATTTTTTAAATAATTATTTAAGGGGATTTCATAATGTCTTAATGATAAGTGACACCTACATATGAGTGCTCCTTTTGAATTGGGCTCAGAGTCATTTAGAAAATAATATCTTGGGGCACGTGGGTGGCTCAGTTAAGCATCTGACTCTTGATTTCGGCTCATGTCATGATCTGACAGTTCGTGAGTTCAAGGCCCGTGTCAGGCTCCAAACTGACAGCACAGAGCCTACTTGGGATTCTCTCTCTCTCTCTCTCTCTCTCTCTCTCTCTCTCTCCCTGCCCCTCTCCTGCTTGCTTGTTCTCGTTCTCTTTCTCTCTCAAAATAAATAAATAAACTTAAAGAAATAATAGCACAGATGTTTCTCTTCCTTTACTAGCTAAATTCTGGATCAATATACTATGAGTGGCAAAGCTGAGAGAACGTAGTGGAGAACCAGGGGGTAGGTAGGGGAAATTAAAAATAAGTGCTCTGAAGTCTTGTGATGGCTGAAAGAATGTAAAACAAAAATGTAAGAACACATGAGATAGCATGTTTACATTGTACCAAAAAAAAAAAAAAAATACCACCCAAAAACAAAAAACAAAACCCAAAAGCCAATACCATACTTATTATTTTAAGGAATACATCACAATAGCAGGGTTACTTGTATCATTTGCCTTGAAGTAACAGGTACACCCACTCATTGCCGGCCACACCCATATCTCACCTCTAAAGAAAATCAGGGAGGCCAAATGCCTTTTGGGGGTTTGGGGCAAAACCATGCTCTATAGAGGAATTCCACAGAAGGTAGTGACAAACTGACCAATTTCATTCTTTCTTTATAATAGACACAGATTCAAAGAACTATGCAGAAATGGAAGTTCTGTCCTAACGTTTACCAACGTATGTGCTGGTGCTCCTGTGAGCCCTGCTGTGTAGCTATCTTTGGGAGCAAGGGTGAATGAGTAGCTAAGAGGGAGATGATAACCTGTTAGACCTAACATGTTCCTGAATCCTTGTGAAAGAGACCCTTGTCACTGAAGGTAACCAGGAATGTCTTTTGTAATCCTGAAAAACCAGAAACCGGGCTTCTGCTTCAGAAACGCCCACTAAGTCTGGAACAGGATGCTTGTTTTCGCCTCCCATTAATCTCTTAGAGATACCATAGTCTTTCCCCTTCCTGAAACACAGATGGTGACACAAGGTCTAATTAAAGGTTAGCTGCCGATTAGGTGCATGTGAACCCTTTGATCTCACTACAGTGCTTTTCTGTGCATCCCCTCACTCTAAAACTTCTGCACAGTAAAGCCCGAACTTTGCAGAGAATAACTATATACAGAGCCTGGATCATCTTCCACCCCATCCCCGCTGTCAGTAAGTTACCCTGATAAAACTGTGCAAATTGTATGGAGTTACCTGCTTCATTTCCGGTCTCACAGTGTCTTCTCAGTTTGGGGAACAGCTTCCTGTCCCTCCCCTACCTTCTAACGGTAGAGATGAGAGTGTTCCACAGACAACACCTTCCCTCCAGCAGCAAATCATCTACTTCACCATCCAACTGTGGGGGTGGCTGCTGCTGTGGAGCTGTTTTCTCCTCCTAAAGGCCAGGTGCCTGCACAGAAAACTACCTGTCTCTGAGATCGTATCTAGCCTCTGAGAAGCTCAAAGTTCCAAGCTCATTGGCAGAACCTCAAATACCCATTTATTCATTTGTTCATATTAATCATGCTTGGTCTCCAGATACAGGGTATATAAAGAAGGCAAAATGTGTACAAAATACTATATAAAACATAGTCTCTTCCCTCAAACTTACAATCAATGGCATGAGCAATTCAAGGCAGATCAGAAAAAATACAAGTGCTGTGAAAAAGAAGAGGAAGGACCTAACAGCAAGGCCAGCGATTACCCACTGTGAAGGAATTCTAATTTGCTAACATGCACGAGGAGAGACCAGTTGGAGTCAGATGGTCTGGAAATCAGCAATCAAGATAGAGCTGCAGAAGTTTCCAGAATGAATGACTGCCAAGCAAGAGAAATGACGGTACTGTCCTCACTCACTAGACTGTACGAATGGGAGTCACTATAAACTAAGAGAGCTGAGTTGGGGACACTGGGCCACAGCTGAAAGGTGCCCATAAGGCCTTACTGCTTAGTTCTCATCTGCCCCAGTTCTTCCCTTCATCCTCAAGGATATCTTTTGGGAAAAGGCCACTCTTGCCTCAGTTGCTCTTAGCTCCCTGCATATTCCAAACACTTTGGAAATCCTCCAATTTCTAGCTCTTGAGGGGCATCCATCTACTTGTGAAATCTTTTTCACACAGATCTCCAGGGTGAATTTCCTCTCACTTGACCTGCAGGGAGCACAGGTACTCTCTCACCTCCTCCATCCACAGCAGAGCCTCTCACTCCCTCCTCCCTTCAACACAGCCCTCTCCTCCCTCTGATGCCACTGCTGCCTGCCCCAGACTCTCCCACTGCCCAGTCACTGACTCTCTGTTGCACACACACCTCTCTTCTGGCTATGGGATCAGCCACATACACCTCTCTTCTGGCTATGGGATCAGCCACAGCTGCCCTGGTGTCTGAGCTGCGTCCAACCCTTTATTCACTGATTTTTGTGGCCTCACTCCCTAGCAGACTGCCCAAGAAGATTCCAACCCATCCAGAGTCAGCACTTACACACTGATCTTAATGGAGAGAATGAAATGGGGACGGGAGCCATTTCAGACCCATCTGGATTTTTTTTTTAACAGATGAAACATATGTGTATCTGTAGTGTTCTCTGATCACATGACCAAGTTTCCCCTTGATTTTCTCCATGGATTTTTTAGTTTTCACTCTCCCTTACTGAAGAGAAAAGTGGACTGTAATTCACTATATTGCTTAAATGACATAATTTAAAATAATTGTTTTCTACCTTAGGAATTTTCCCTGATCAACAATTTACTGGTTTCAGTGTGGTCTTAACATAAGAGATGGGGAAAGGAACTTGCTGTCATGATAGGTGAGTACATGAGAATCAAAGGGCCAGCATTTACTATTGCACTCAGCTTTATTGTATTGTTATTCCATTTTTTTATTATCTTTTCATTATTTTTGAATTCCAGTATAATTAACGTACAGTGTTGTATTAGTTTCTGGTGTACAATATAGTGATTCAACAATCCTGTGAACACTGAATATGTATCAAGATAAGTATACTCTTAGTCCTTCACCTATTTTACTCATCCCCTCACCCACCTCCCCTCTAGTAAATACCCGTTTGTTCACTCTACTTAAGAGTTTTGGGTTGTCTTTTTTTCTTTGTTCATTTGTTTTGTTACTTAAATTCTACATATGAGTGAAATCATATGGTATTTGTCTTTCTCTAATGGACTTATTTCACTGAGCATTATACTCTCTAGCTCCATCCGTGTTGTTGCAAATGGCAAGATTTCATTCTTTTTATGGTTCAGTAATATTCCACTGTATGGAATCCCTTCATCTAGTGATGGACACTGGACACATGAATTGCTTTCATGTATTTAGCTCTTGTAAATAATGGTGCAATAAACACAGGAGTCCATGTATCTTTTCAGATTATTGTTTTCATATTAACTGGGTCAATACCCAGTCGTGAAATTACTGGATCATATGGTTATTTTATTTTCAATTTTTTGAGGAACCTCCATACTGCTTTCTACAGTGACTGCACCAGTTTGCATTCCTACCAACAGTGCATGAGGGTACCTTTCTCTACTCATCCTTACCAGCACTAGTTGTTTCTTCTGTGTTTTGTTTTGTTTTGTTTTGTTTTGTTTTGTTTTGTTTTGTTTTGCTTTGTTTTGTTCTGTTTTGTTTTAGCCATTCTGATAGATATGAGGTGATATCTCATTGTGGTTTTTATTTGCATTTCTCTGATGATGAGTGATATTGAGCATGTTTTCATGTGTTTATTGGCATTTGGATGTCTTCTTTGGATAAATGTCTGTTATGTCTTCTGCCCATTTTTTAATTGAGTTGTTTGGTTTTGAGGTGTTGAGTTGTAGACTTTTTTTATATATTTTTTACACTAAACCCTTGTCAGATATATCATTTACAAATCTCTTCGTCCATTCAGTAGGTTGTCTTTTAGTTTTGTTGGTTGTTTCCTTTGCTGTACAGAAACTTTTTATTTTGATGAGCTCTTAATAGTTTATTTTTGCTTTCATTTTCCTTGCCACAAGACACATGTCTAGAAAAATATCGTTACAGCCAATGTCAGAGAAATTATTGTCTGTGCTCTCTTTGAGGAGTTTTATGGTTTCAGGTCTCACATTTAGGTCTTTAATCCACGTTGAGGTTATCTTTGTGTGTGATACAAGAAAATGGTCCAGGGTGCCTGGGTGGCTCAGTCAGTTAAGCTTCCAACTCTTGATTTCAGCTAAGGTCATGATCTCATGGAGCCTGCTTGGGATTCTTTCTTTCCCTGTCTCTCTGCCCCTCTTCCCCCGCAAAAATAAATAAACTTGAAAAAAAAAATGGTCCCATTTCGTTCTTCTGCATTTAGCTGTCCAGTTTTCCCAACACCATTTCCCATTGCATATTCTTGCCGCCTTTGTAGTAGATCAATTGACCATATAATCATGGGCTTATTTCTGGACTCTCTATTCTGTTCTAGTGATTTATGTGTCTATTTTTGTGGTGATACCACACCATTTTGATTACTATAGCTTTCTAGTATGTCTTGGAAACTAGAATTGTGATGCCTCTAGTTTTGATTTAGCTATTAGTGGTCTTTTGTGTTTCCATACAAATTTTAGGATTCTTTGTTCTACTATTGTGAAAAATTTTATTGGTATTTTCATAGAGATTGCATTAAATTTCTGTAGATTACTTTGAGTATTAACAATATTTTAATATTTGTTTTCTCAATCCATGAGCATGGAATATCTTTCCATTTGTGTGTGTCATCTTCAATCTCTTTCCTTAATGTTTTATACTTTTCAGAGTACAGATCTTTCACTTCCTTAGTTTAGTCTTAGGTATTTTACTCTTTTTAGTGCAATTATAAATGGGATGATTTTCTTAATTTCTTCTTCTGCTACTTCATTATTAGTGTACACAAATGCAATGAATTTCTGTATATTGATTTTGGATTCTGCAACCTTACTTAATTCATTTATCAGTTCTAGTAGTTTTTTGATGGAGTCCTTAGGGTTTTCTATATATAGTCTCCTGTCATCTGCAAATAGTGAAAGTTTTACTTCTTCCTCACCAGTTTCAATACATTTTATTCCCTTTTCTTAACCGACTGAGCCACCCAGGCACCCCGATTTTATTCCTTTTTCTTGTATGAATGCTGTGGCTAGAACCTCCAGCACTCTCCTGAATAAAAATAGTGAGAATGGACATTCTTGTCTTGTTCCTGATCTTAGGGGAAAAGCTCTCAATTTTTCACTATTGAGTATGATGTTAGCCGTGGGTTTTTCATATGTAGTCTTTATTATGTTGAGCTACTTTCCCTCTAAACCTACTTTGTTGAGGACTTCTATCTTAAATGGATGTTGTACTTTGTCAACTGCTGTTTCAGCATCTATTGAAATGATCATATGGTTTTTATCATCTCTTATTGATGATGTATCATGTTGATAGATTTGCAAATATTGAATTACACTTGTATCCCAGAAATAAATCCCACTTGATCATAGTGAATGATATAGTGTATTATTGGATTTAGTATGCTAATATTTTGTTGAGGATATTTGCATCAATGTTGATCAGAGATATTGGCCTATAGTTCTCTTTTTTTTTTAATAGTGTCTTTAGTTGGTTTTGGTATCAAAGTAATGCTGGCCTCATAGAATGAATTTGGAAGCTGCCCTTCCTCTTATATTTTTTGGAATAGTTTGAGAAGAAAAGGTATTAACTCTTTTTTAGATGTTCAGTAGAATTAATCTGTGAAGCCATCTGGTCCTGGACTGTTGCTTGTTGGGAATTTTCTTATTACTAACTCAATTTCATTCTGGTAATCAGTCTGTTCACATATTCTATTTCTTCCTGTTTCAGGAAGGTTGTTTGGGAGGTTGTATGTTTCTAGAAATTTATCCATTTCTTGTAAGTTGTCCAGTTTGTTGCCATTTTTCATAATAGTCTCTTAAAATTCTTTGTATTTCTGTAGTGTTAGGTGATATTTCTCCTCTTTAATTTCTGATTTTGTTTATTTTAGTTCTCTCTCTCTCTCTTTTTTTTGGATGAGTTTGGCTGAAGTTTTTTCAATTTTGTTGATCCTTTCAAAGAACCAGCCCCTGGCTCCGATGATTAGTTCTATTGGGTGTTGATGTTGTTGTTGTTTCTATTTCATTTATTTCTGCCCAATCTATTATTTCCTTCCTTCTGCTTGTTTGGGGATTGTTTGCTCTTTTTCTTGTTCCCTCAGGTGTAAGATTAGGTTGTTTATTTAAGATTTTTCTTCTTTCTTGAGATACTGTTATAATCTCTCTTAGAAAAGCTTTTACTGCATCCTGAATGAATGAATGTGGACCATTGCGTTTTCATTTTCATTTGTTTCCATGTATTTTTTTATTTCCTCTTTGATTTTTTTTTGGTTGACCCATTTATTGTTTAATAGCATGATATTTAACCTCCATGTATTTGTGTTCTTTCCAGATTTTTTGTTTGGTCAATTTCTAGTTTCATAGCATTGTATTCAGAAGAGATGCATGGTATAACTTCTATCTTTTAAAATTTGTTGAGACTTGCTTTGTGGCCTAATACGTGATCTATTGTGGAGAATGTTTCATGTGCACTTGAAAAGAATGTGTATTCTATTGTTTAGGATGGAATGTTCTGAATATATGTTAAATCCATCTGGTCCAGTGTGTCATTTAAAGGCATTGTTTCCTTGTTGATTTTCTGTTTGGATGATCTGTCCATTGTTGTAAGTGGAGTGTTAAAGTCCCCTACTATTACTTACTTTGTTTGTTAATAGCTGCTTTATATATTTGGGAGCTTTCATGTTGGGTGCATAAATATTTGAAATTGTTATATCCTCTTGTTGGATTAGTCCCTTTATGATTATGTAGGGTTCTTCTTTGTCTCTTGTAAAGGTCTTTGTTTTAAGGTCTATTTTCTCCAATATAAGTATTGCTACCCTTGCTTTCTTTTCACTTCCATTTGCATGAGAATTGTTTTTCCATCTCTTCACTTTCAGTCTGCATGTATGTTTAGGTCTGAAATGAGTCTCTTGTAGGCAGCATATATATGGGTCTTGCTTTTTTATCCACTCAGTCACCCTTTGTCTTTTGATATGAGCATTTATTTGGTCCATTTACATTCAAAGTAATTATTGAGAGGCATGTACTTATTACCATTTTGTTACTTTAAGTTGTTTTGTAGTTCTTCTCTTCTCTTGCCCTCTTCTCTTGTGGTTTGCTGGCATTCTTTAGTGGTATACTTGGATTCCTTTCTCTTTATTTTTTGCATATCTATTACTGGTTTTTGATTTCTGGTTTCCATTAGGTTTATATATAATATCTTATACATATAGGTGTCTATGCTAAGCTGATGGTCACTTAAGTTTGAACTCATTCTAAAAGCACATAAAGTTTTACTCCTCTCTCTCTCTCTCTCTCTCTCTGTCTCTCATGTTTTAGGCACATCATGTCATACTTTAAATCCTTTTATTTTATGAATCCTTGACTGATTTTTATAGATATACTTGATTTTACTGATTGGACTTGTGCTTACTATTTTTCCTACTCCTGCCTATGGTCTTCCCTTTCCACTCAAAGAATCCCCTTTCAGATTTCCTCTAAGGTTTACTGGCGGTGAATTCCTTTAACTTTTGTTTTTGTAGAAAACTCTTTATCTCTCCTTCCATTCTGAATTATAGCCTTGCCAGATAAGGTATTCTTGGTTGTAAGTTATTTTCTTTCAACACTTCGAATAAATCATGCCACTCCCATCTGGTCAGCAAAGTTTCTGCTGAAAAACCACCTGATAGTCCTTAAGGGGTTTTCTTTCCTGTAACTGTTTTCTCCTGCTGCTTTTAAAATTCTCTTTATCACTACTTTTTGCCATTTTAATTACTATGTGTCATGGTGTGGACCTCCTTGGGTTGATTTTGTTGGGTGCTCTCTGTGCCTCCTGGATCTGAATTTCTGTTTCCCTCCCCAGATTGAGGAAGTTTTTAGCTCTTAGTTCTTCAAATAAATTTTCTGCCCCTTTCCCTCTCTTCTTCTGGGATCCCTATAATGTAAATGTTATGCTAGATAGTGTCATTGAGTCCCCTTAATCTAGTCCCATTTTTTCTTTTTTCTTCCTCCTGTTCATCATGATTGCTCTCCATCCATTACTCTGTTCTCCAGGTCACTGATCCGTTCTGCTTTCTCTGGTCTTATTCCAATTTTTCATTTCAGTTATTGAGATTTTCATCTCTGTTTGGTTCTCTTTTATGTTTTCTGTCTCTTCGTTGAGGGTGTCACTGAGGTCCTCCACTCTTTCCTCAAATCTGATGAGAATCTTTATGGCCACTACTTTAAATTCTCTATCAGGCATATTACTTATTTCTGTTTGTTTAGCTTTCTTGCTGTGATTTTGTCCTATTCTTTCATTTGGAACAAATCATCTGTCTCATTTTGTCTAACTCTCTGGGTCTGTTTCTGGGTGTTAGAAAAATTAGCTATGTCTCCTACTCCTGAAAGTATTGCCCTTATGAAAAAGAGGCCCTGTGGTGCCTTGCAGTGCAGAGACCCCACTTACAGAAACAGGTGCTTCAGGGGCGTCTCCTATATGCGTTGCATGCACCCTATTGTGGCTGAACTGCATTTGCTTTCAGTCTAGTTGTCCGCAATGGCTGTCACTGACTATTGTGGGTAGGGTTTGGTCCCTGTGTCAATGGGCCAGTACGGGGAATATCTTGGGCTTGAGTTGAGCCAGACCAGGTGTTGGCCAGAGCTGCAGTAGCACCCAATTGCAGGGCACTCTCCCTATGTTGAACCCTGAGATGTTCACTGCTGGGTAGGGCCTGCAGTCAGACCACATATCTTCACACAGTCACTGCTGGCACATTTGGACTGGTATGTATGGTTTTCCTCACCCTTCCTCAGGGCAGGAGTCATTTCGGAGTGGTGCTGGCCGGGGCTGCTTTCATACTATCAAGCTTGTGGCACTGCTTCGGATGGACTTCTGAGTGTGGTTTGGGGGGAGATGGGTGCACTTGTTAGCAAAGCTAGATGGAGAGTGTCCATGCTACGCTGGTTGCTGCAGGTATCTAGGCTAGGGGGCAGAGGAGAGAAATGGTGCTTGCTGCTCTTTTGTTCTTGGAGAAATGTAAGATTCCTGCCCCTCCAGCACACATTCTGAGATTAGTAAATATATCTTCCTGTATATCCCAGGCATTTTTAAAACAGCTGCTTCTATGCCATATCTCAGTAGGGTTGTTTGCTATGCTGTCTCTTTAAGGGTGAGGACTCAGTTTCCTCTTGTCCTCTTGCTCTGAGCAAAGCCTGATGATCTGTAAAGTTCCCAGTGTTGGGGCGCCTGGGTGGCTCAGTCGGTTAAGCGTCCGACTTCAGCTCAGGTCACGATCTCACGGTCCGTGAGTTCAAGCCCCGCGTTGGGCTCTGGGCTGATGATGGCCTGGAGCCTGCTTCAGATTCTGTGTCTCCCCCGTTCATGCTCTGTCTCTGTCTCAAAAATAAATAAACGTTAAAAAAAATTTTTTTTTTTAAGTTCCCAGTGTTGAGCCCCATTGATCATAAAAACTCATAAAGTCCTTCTGGCTTTCAAAGGCAAAAATTATGGGGATTCATCTTCCCATGGTGGATTCCCCCCATGCCTGGGGTGCTGGATGTAGAGTCTGCTAGTCTCTTCTATCCATGCCTGAGGTGTGCCTCCCTCCCCTCCTCAGTTTTGAGGGGGGGGGGGGTTGTTTCTAACTGCATTGCTGTCTTTCCTACACTCTGAAGTGGCCTCTTCTCTACATTAAGCAGTGAAAGTCTGTTCTGCGAGTCTTTGGGTCATTTTCTGGGTTATTTACACTGATGTGGATTTTATCTAAGTGTATTCATGGTAGTAAGTGAGGTAAGGATCTTTCTACTCTGCCATCTTCCCTGGAAGTCCCCGTTCCACTCAACTTTGACCTCTCCTAATCTGATGACAGTCTATCAGAAAATGGCTCTCTTTCCAGCACCTTTTTTATTTTCCTTCAAAGTCCCGCTGTGGCTTAATGGCCTTAGCTTTTTCAGAGTTTGTATCTTTCTCCTCGGGATACCACAATTTATGAGATGGGCTCTAGCTCCCAACCGCTCCCCAGGCTCGTCGCTTCTGATGAGCCCTTGTTACCCTCCCAGGCCAACAGTTACCTTGCTCCACCTGCCCCTAAATAAGGATTTTTATCACCTGCTTAAAGCACCTCCACATTTCAGAAGATTTCACACAGAGGGGTTCAGAATCCTGGGAATCAGTCCATGTTTTATTTTACAGTACATTCATATAAGTTCCTGCATTTCCAAGGTAACCAGATCACATTCAGGTTAGCACTGCTGGTAACAAAATTATACAACTACCCTGGCTTCAAAAACAAGATAGGATGATACACATTAATATCTGTTTCCCTTTAATACTGTAGAAGACAATACCTCACAAAAATAAAATCACATGCCTTTTACAATCCAGTGTGAAGGCATATTTATGTTAAAAGAAACCATTTTAGACATGTGGAGAAGAGTTTCAAAGCTTAAGATATCTAAGATGCCCCCCCAGTGCCATCTGTCTCTTCTGTCAGCTGGCACATTCAATATCAATGCCTTGGGAAGAGAGGGACAGAGGAAAGCAAGGGACCATTTAGCTCTGAAACTCATGGCTTCTTAGGCTACTTCTGTAAAAACTACTTAAATAACCTAAAATGCTAAAAAGAGTTAATATTAACAAGGTATGGTAGTATAGGAAGCACCTGGAGAAAATTCCTCCAGTAACTGAGGGGAAATAGAAGCTGCAGACATTTCACAAAAATGGAAAACTGTATCACATCCAGTAATACATTAAGTTTGGAAAATACACTTTCACTTTACTGTACGAAAAGACTATGATCCATGTTCTAGTCTTGAATCTGTTCATAAAAAGAGCCACAGCCTCCATCTGCAATATTTTCTGTAGGCATCATTACCATCGAAGAGTGACCAATATCCCAACCCTTGAAGAATATAACAAGGCAAACTGAGCTATAATAAAGGCTAGAATGAATTAGGTAGGAGAAAATTCAGATGTGTGAGAAGTAGAAGTTAAATTCATTTGGGTCATTTTTTCTAGATAAAAAAGGTTAGAAAATGTTTTGGACCCAGGTCCAACATAGCTGGAATGATAAGTTGTTGAAAATGCAAGCCCCCATCCAGAAACCACGTGCTTAATGTAGCACCCTTCTCCCAGAAGTTCAATGTGCTTTTGTATTATTACCAATTCATTACATAATGAAGTACATGATTCAGAATATACTTGGACTTATTGTTAATTCCAATGACTAAAGAGTTCCTGCCACTTGCTGCCAAGAAATTTTTGAGTCCTTCACTTATTAGGTTATAAATGGAATTTATACTCATATTTTCTGACCCCAATAGAAACACCACCCCTTTCAAGGCTCAAATATATGATGGAAGAGGGAATAAGACACTTAGTAAGAAAGCCTCAAAACATACAATGAAAAACCAGAGCCAGTGCATGTTACAACCCCTGAAGACAGCCCCCAGCAGCAGGGTGAGCAAGGGGAGCAATGATGTTTTTGAAACCAGAGTGACTTGTAACTAACTGCCTAACAGTAAAATCACACAGTAAAATGCAGAATAAGTCAACAAATAGCCAAGGTTTACATTATATCTAGAAATATGTTTTATGCTTTAAAAAAAATTGCAATGCACTCCAAAAAAATTTTTCAGATAATTCATGTACAACAGAAGGCACTGTTATCCGCATAAATCCATTGATTCTGCATGGCAAAAACCTGAGACGTGCAATTCAATCCTTTAAATCCACCTTGGTCATTCATCCTTTGGAGAATATGATTTGTCCTTTTCAGTCCACTGATTTTGTTCTTCTTTAATTTCATACATTACAGTAGCTGCTTAGAATATATATTTCAGGGTGAGAAAGGTCAAAGGGGAAGAGGGAGTGGATAAATGTGCTGCCCAATGTCAGTTATCTGGCACAGCAGCAGGGTGCTGAAAAGCAGCTCACTGTCGTCCTCCCCTTGACCTTCACATTCCCCCGGTGAAGGAAAATATAGTGATGACATTCGGTAGGCTGATGTTCCTTCTTTCAGTTGTTGCTGGGCACAGTCCCAAAGTTAAATGCGGAGAGGACTCCTTTGTTTTCAAACGTGAAGCCTCCCTGTTGTTCAATCTTCTTCTTGGCCTCTAGTATTTGTCAAGAGAAAGGGAGGGGACAAAATTAGAGTATTTAAGGTGACAAAGTTGGAAATAACCTAAAATGAGCTAGATTTATTTATACTTAGCATTGTGAAGGACTGTGACTTATGATATTAGTTATCCTGCCCAACCAAGCATTAGCCTTTTTTGGTTTTAATTCTAGTGTAGTTAATATACAGTGTTATATTAGTTTCCGGTGTATAATATAGTGATTTAACACTTACACACAACACCCACTGCTCATCAAGGTAAGTATATTCCTGAACTCTTTCACCTATTTTGCCCCCCCCCCCCACACCTCCCCTCTGGTAACCATCTGTTTGTTCTCTTTAGTTACGAGTGGGTTTTTTGGTTTGTCTTTTTTTCCCCTTTGTCCATGTGTTTCTTAAATTTCGCATATGAGTGAAATCATATGGCATTTATCCTTCTCTGACTGGCTTATCTTGCTTGGCATTATACTCTCTAGATCCATCCGTATTGTTGCAAATGACAGGATTTCATTCTTATTTATAGCTGAATAATATTCCATTGTACATATATATACACAATTTCTTTATCCATTCACCTATTGATGGACACCTGGGCTGCTTCTATCAATTGGCTATTGTAAATAATAATAGCAATAAACACAGGGGTGTGTGTGTGTGTGTGTGTGTGTGTGTATATATATATGCATATATATACATATATACACATACATATATACATACATATATATACACTCATACATATATACACACATACATATATATACACACATACATGTACACATACATGTACATATACATATACATA
Organism: Acinonyx jubatus; assembly: GCF_027475565.1. NCBI lineage: Eukaryota > Metazoa > Chordata > Mammalia > Carnivora > Felidae > Acinonyx > Acinonyx jubatus. The sequence goes on from NC_069387.1 coordinate 62,124,280, forward strand.
TCTTTGATTAGTGTTTTTGTATTCCTTATAGCTAAATACCCAGTAGTGCAATTACTGGATCATATGGTAGTTCTATTTTTCACTTTTTGAGGAACCTCCATACTGTCTCCCACAGTGGCTGCACCAATTTGCATTCCCATCAACAGTGCACAGGGTTTCCTTTTTCTCTACATCCTTGACAACACTTGTTGTTTCTTGTGTTTTTTATTCTAGCCAGTCTGATAGGTGTAAGGTGATGTCTCATCATGCTTTTGATTTGCATTTCTCTGATGATGAGTGATGCTGAGCATCTTTTTACACTGTCTGTTGGCCATCTGGATATCTTCTTTGGACAAATGTCTGTTCAAGTGTTCTGACCATTTTTTAAATGGATTGTTTTCTGGGTGTTATGTTGTATGAATAACTTACACTAACCATTTACTGGACTGTCATTTGCAAATCTCTTTCCCATTCAGTAGGCTTTTAGTTTTGTTGGTTGTTTCCTTTGCTGTGCAGAAGTTTTTATCATGATGTAATCCCAACAGTTTATTTTTGATTTTGTTTCCCTTACCTCAGGAAACTGATCTAGAGAGACGTTATAGACATCAGGTATAGCTGATGTCAGAAAAATTACTGCCTGTACTCTCTTCTGTAAGTTTATGGTTCCAGGTCTCCCATTTATGTCCTTAATATATTTTGAGTTTATTTTTGTATATGGTGTAAGAAAGTGGTCCACTTTTCCCAAAACTATTGAAGAGACTCTGTTCTATTGCATATTCTTGCCTCCTTTGTCACAGATTTACTGGCCATATAATTATGCGTTTATTTATGAGCTTTCCGTTCTTCATCTTGATCTGTGTGTCTATTTTTGTGCCAGTACCATACTGTCTTGATTACTACAGCTTTGTAATATACCTTGGAATCTGGGATTGTGATACCTCCAGTTTTTTCTTTTTCAAGACTGCTTTATTTGGGGTCTTCTGTGGTTCCACACAAATTTTAAGACTGTTTGTTCTAGGGGCACATGGGTGGCTCATTTGGTAAGCGTCCGACTTCAGCTCCAGTCATGATCTCACAGTTCACAAGTTTGAGCCCTGCATCGGGCTCTATGCTGACAACTCAGAGCCTGGAGCCTGCTTCAGATTCTGCGTCTCCCTCTCTTTCTGCACCTCCCCTGCTCCCTTTCTCTCAAAAATAAATATAACATTAAAAATAATTTTAAAAAAAGATTGTTGTAGTTCTGTGAAAACTACTGTTGGTACTTTGATAGGGATTGCCTTAAATCTGTAGATTGCTTTGAGTAGTATGGACTTTTTAACAACATTCTTCCAATGTTTTATACTTTTCAAACTATAGGTCTTTTACCTTCTTGGTTAAGTTTATTCCTAAGTATTTTACTCTTTTTGGTGTGATTGTAAATGGGATTGTTTTCTTAATTTCTCTGACATTTCATTATAAGTGTATACAAATGCATGTTGATTTTGTATCCCACGACCTTAATGAACTCATTTATCAGTTCTAGTAGTTCTTCAATGGAGTCTTTAAGTTTTCTATGTATACAATCCCATGTTATCTGCAAATAGTGAAAGTTTTACTTCCTCCTTATGAATTTGGATGCCTTTATCCCTTTTTGTCTCAAGCTGTGGCTAGAACTTGCAGTACTATGTTGAATAAAAGTGGTGAGAGTGGACATCCTTGTCTTGTTCCTGATCTTAGAAGAAAAACTGTTTTTCACCATTCAGTCTGATGTTAGCTGTGGGTTTTTCACATGTAGTCTTTATTATATTGAGCTATGTTCCATCTACCACTTTGTTGAATGTTATTATCATGAATGGATGTTGTACTTTGTCAAATGTTTTTTCTGCATCTACTGAAATGATCATATGGTTTTTATACTTTGTCTTATTAATGTGATATATCACATTGGTTGATTTGCAAGTATCGAACCACTCTTGCATCCTGGGAATAAATCTCACTTGATTGTGATGAATGATTTTTTTTAACATAGTGTTGGATTTAGTGTGCTAATATTTTGTTGAGGATTGTTGAATCTGTCTTCACCAGAGATATTGGCCTGGTAGTTCTTTTTGTGGTATCTTTATCTGGTTTTGGTATCAAAGTAATGCTGGCCTCATGGAATGAATTTGGAAGTTTTGCCTCCTCTTCTATTTCTTTGAAAAGTTTAAGAAGAATAGGTATTAACTCTTCTTTAAATGTCTGGTAGAATTCACCTGTGAAGTCATGTGGTCCTGGACTTTTGTTTGTTGGGAGTCTTTTGATTACTGATTCAATTTCATTGCCAGTAACTGATCTGTTCAAATAGTCTATCTCTTCCTGGTTCAGTTTTGGGAGAACTGGTTCAGTACTGGCAATGTTTCTAAGAAGTTACCCATTTCTTATAGGTTGTCCAATTCATTGGCATATAATTTTTCACAATATTCTCTTACAATCCTTTGTATTTCTGTGGTGTTACTTCTCCTCTTTCATTTCTGATTTTGAGTCCTTTCTCTCTCTGATGGGTACAGCTAAAGGTTTGTTAATTTTTGTTGATCTTTTCACAGAACCAGCTCCTGGTTTTATTGATCTATTGTTTTTCAGTTTCTATATCATTTATTTCTGCTCTAATCATTATTATTTCCTTCCTTCTGCTAGTTTGGGGATTTGTTCTTTTTTTCTTGTTTCCTCGGGTGTAAGGTTAAGATTTTTCTTGTTTCTTGAAGTAGACTGGTATCATTATTATCTTCTCTGTTGAGGATGACTTTTGCTGCTCCCAACAATCTTTGACCACTGTGTTTTCATTTTCATTTGTCTCCATGTATCTTTTTATTTCTTCTTTGATTTCTTGGTTGACTCATTCATTATTTAGTAGCATGTTATTTAATCTCCATGTACTTGTGTTCTTTCCAGGTTTTTTCTTGTGGTTCATTTCTACTTTCATAGCATTCTGCTCAGAAAAGATGCATATGACTTCAATCTTTTTGAATTTGTCAAAACTTGTTTTGTGGCCTGATACGTGATCTACTGTGGAGAATGTTTCATGTGCAGTTGAAAAAAATGTGTATTCTGCCGTTTTAGGACAGAAGGTTCTGAATATATCTGTTAAATCCATCTGATCCAGTATGTCCTTCAAAGCCATTATTTCCATCTTGATTTCCTGTTTGGATATCTCTTCTTTGATATGGGGGGGGGGGGGGGGGTCTTGGAGTCCCTTCCTATTACTGTATTACTATCAGTTAATAACAAATAAAGGAACTAATTGTTTCATGTATTTGTGTGTTCCCATGTTGGGTGCATAAATATTTACAACTGTTTTATCTTCTTATTGTTCCCTTTAAAATTATGTAGGGTCCTTTCTTTGTCTCTTGTTAAGTCTTTGTTTTAACATCTATTTTCCCCAATATAAATATTGCTACCCTGGCTTTCTTTTTGCTTCCATTTGCATGATAACTGTTTTTCCTTCAGTCTGCACATGCCTTTGGGTCTGAAATGAGTCTCTTGAAGGCAGTATATAGATGGGTCTTGTTTTTTCATCTGTTCCATCACTCTCAGTCTTTGACTAGAGAATTTATTCCATTTATTTTTTAGGGTTTTTTTTAATGTTTTATTTTTGAGACAGAGACAGAGCATGAGCAGGGGAGGGGCAGAGAGAGGGGGAGACACAGAATCCGAAGCAGGCTCCAGGCCCTGAGCTCTCAGCACAGAGCCCGATGCAAGGCTCAAACTCACAAACCACGAGATCATGACCTGAGCCGAAGTCGGACACTTAACCGACTGAGCCACCCAGGTGCCCCTAGTCCATTTGAAGTAATTATTTATAGGTATGTATTTATTGCCATTTTGTGACTTGTTTTGTGGTTATTTTTGTAGTTCTTCTCCATTCCTTTCTTCCCTTGCTCTCTTCCCTCCCCAAAAGCTGGCTTTCTTTAGTGATATACTTGGATTCCTTTCTCTTTATTTTTTGCATATTACTGGTTTTGATTTGTGGTTACCATTAGGTTTGTATATAACATCTGCTATATATAGCAGTCTATGTTAAGTTGATGGTCACTTAAGTTTGAAACCATTCTTTAGTCCTGTCCTTCCCCCGCCCCCCGCATATATTAGGTATATGGTGTCATACTTTATATCCTTTTGTGAGTCTTTTACTGGTATTTACAGATATAGTTATTTTTACTTCTTTTGTGTGCTTCCTACTTTTATTACTCATGGTTTTTGTTTTCCACTAAAAGAGTCCCCTTTAACATTTCTTGTAGTGCTGGTTTAGTGGTCATGAATTTCTTTAACTTTTGTTTGGGAACCTCTTTATCTCTCCTTCTATTCTGCATGATAGCCTTGCTGGATAGAATATTATTGGTGGCAGATTTTTTTCCTTCCAGCACTCTAAATATATCTTGTCGCTCGCATCTGGCCTGCAAAATTTCTGCTGAAAAATCCACTGATAGCCTTGTACATAACTTTCTCCTTCTCTGTTGCTGCTTGTAAAATTCTCTTTGTCACTACTTTTTGCCATCTTAATTGCTATGTATCTTGAAATGGACCTCCTTTGGTTGTTTTTGTTGGGAAATCTCTGTACCTCCTGGATCTGGATTTGTTTTCTTCCCCAGATTGGGGAAGCTTTCAGCTATTATTTCTTCAAATGAACTTTCTGCCCCCTTTTCTCTCTTCTTCTGGCATCCCTATAATGTGAATGTTATCAAACCTGATGGAGTCACTGAGTTCCCTAAGTCTATTCTCATTTTGCATAATTTGTCTTCCTCTCACCCGCTCACCTTAATTTCCATTATTCTGTCCTCCAGGTCACCGATCCATTCTGTTTCCTCTAGTCTACTATTTATTCCACTTACTGTAATTTTAATTTCAATTATCATGTTCTTCATCTCTGACTGGTTCTTTTTCATTGTTTTCTCTGTTAAAAATCCTCCACTGTTACTTCAAGTCCAGCAAGTATCTTTATGACCATTACTTTAATTTCTCTATCAAGCATATTACTTATCTCTGTTTGGCTTAGGTGTCTTGCTATTGTTTTTTCCTTTTCTTTCATTTGGGACATATTTCTCTGTCTCATTTTGTGTAACTTTCTGTGTTTCTCTGTGTTAGGAAATTCAGCTACATCTCTTGCTCTTGAAAGTAGTGGGTAGAGCATGGCATGCAGTTTTAACAAGGTGGTGCTGGTCCTCTGCCAGAGGGGATGTGTCTCTGCCCTGGAGACCATGGCTGGCCAGACCGATCTGCAAAGCATGCAGAGGCAGGGTGCACAGTGTGTGTGTGTTGGTTTTTTTTTAATTTACATCTAAGTTAGTTAGCACATAGCACAAAGATTTCAGGGGTAGATTCCTTAATGCCCCTTACCCATTTAGCCCAACCCCCCTCCCACAACGCTTCCAGTAACCCTCTGTTTGTTCTCCATATGTAAGAGTCTCTTATGTTTTGTCCCCCTCCCTGTTTTTATATTATTTTTGCTTCTCTTCCCTTGTGTTCATCTGTTTTGCATCTTAAAGTCTTCATATGAATGAAGTCATATGATATTTGTCTTTCTCTATTTTCGCCTAGCATAATACCCTCTAGTTCCATCCACGTAGTTGCAATTGGCAAGATTGCATTCTTCTTGATTGCTGACTAATACTCCATTGTGTGTGTTTGTGTGTGTGTATACACACACACACACACACCCCACATCTTCTTTATCCATTTATCCATCGATGGACATTTGGGCTCTTTCCATACTTTGGTTATTGTCAATAGTGCTGCTATAAACAGTGGGGTGCATGCGTCCCTTCGAAACAGCACACCTGTATCCCTTGGATAAATACCTAGCAGTGCAATTGCTGGGTTGTAGGGTAGTTCTATTTTTGGATTTTTGAGGAACCTCCATCCTGTTTTCCAGGGTGGCTGCACCAGTTTGCATCCCCACCAGCAGTGCAAAAGAAATCCTCTTTCTCTGCATCCTTGCCAATATATGATGTTGCCTGAGTTGTTAATGTTAGCCATTCTGACAGGTGTGAGGTGGTATCTCATGGTGGTTTTGATCTGTATTTCCCGGATGATGAGTGATGTTGAGCATTTTTTCATGTGTCAGTTGGCCATCTGGATGTCTCTGGAGAAGTGTCTATTCATGCCTTTTGCCCATTTCTTCACTGGATTGTTTTTGGGGTGTTGAGTTTGATAAGTTCTTGATAGATTTTGGACACTGGGGCGCCTGGGTGGCTCAGTCAATTAAGCGTCTGACTTCGGCTCAGGTCATGGTTTCACGGTTCGTGGGTTCGAATCCTGCACCAGGCTCTGTGCTGACAGCTCAGAGCCTGCAGCCTGCTTCGAATTCTGTGTCTCCCTCTCTCTCTGCCCCTCCCCTGCTCATACTCTGTTTCTGTCTCTCAAAAATAAATAAATATTTTAAAAAATTATAGATTTTGGATGCTAACCCTTTGTCTGATATGTCATTTGCAAATATCTTCTCCCATTCCATTGGTTGCCTTTTAGTTTTGATGATTGTTTCCTTTGCTGTGCAGAAGCTTTTTATTTTGATGAGGTTCCAATAGTTCATTTTTGCTTTTGTTTTCCTTTGCTCTGGAGACGTGTTGAGTAAGAAGTTGCTGTGGCCAAGATCAAAGAGGTTTTTGCCTGCTTTCTCCTCGAGGATTTTCCTGTCTTACATTTAGGTCTTTTATCCCCTTAGTTTGAGTTTATTTTTGTGTATGGTGTAAAAAAGTGGTCCAGGTTCACTTAACAGCATGTTGCTGTCCAGTTTCCCCAGCAACATTTGCTGAAGTGACAGTCTTTTTTTCCATTGGATATTCTTTCCTGCTTTGTCAAAGATTAGTTAGCCATACATTTGTGGGTCCATTTCTGGGTTTTCTATTCTGTTCCATTGATCTGAGTGTCTGCTTTTGTGCCAGATCTGTTCGTGTTATCTTGATGATTACAGCTTTATAATACAGCTTAAAGTCCAGGATTGTGATGCCTCCTGCTTTGGTTTTCTTTTATCAAGATTGCTTTGGCTATTCAGGGTCTTTTCTGGTTCCATACAAATTTTAGGATTATTTGTTCTAGCTCTGTGAAGAATGCTGGTGTTATTTTGATAGGTATTGCCATGAATATGTAGATTGCTTTGGGTAGTGTTAACATTTTAACAATATTTGTTCTTCCTATCCAGGAGCATGGAATCTTTTTCCATTTTTTTGTGTCTTCTTCAATTTCTTTCATAAGCTTTCTATAGTTTTCAGTGTATAGATTTTTCACCTCTTTGGTTAGATTCCTAGGTATTTTATAGTTTTTGGTGCAGGGTGCACAGTTTTAATAAGGTTCTTGCGTCCTCCACAGGTGACCAGCTGCCACTGCTGGGACTGAGACCCCGCAATGCGCACAGTAGAGAGGCATGGTGTTGGCAGTTTGCAATGGTCTTCTAGGGAAGGGGGCCCACAGCACCAGAACTGAGGCAGGCCCAGCTAAAAAGGGTGGGGCATAGTATAAACAAGTTAGGTAGTGAATGCCAGCTCCAGGCTGGTTCCTGCAGGTGTCTGAGTGTTTATGCCGGAGGGCAAGGAAGGGAAATGGCACCCACCAGCTCCTTGTTCCTGGAGGTGTCTTCCAGCAATCTCAGTCTCTCTGGGACACACAAATGCCCTCTTGTATGCCCCGGGCATTTTTCAAAGTACTGCTTCTATGCTGTGTTTCTGCAGGCTGTGCTGTCTTTAAAGGGATGAGGACTCAGTTTCCTATCACCCTCCAGACTCTCCCAGAACTGAACCTGCTGACTGTCAGAACTCATGAAATTTGGTCCCTCTGGTTTCCAAAGCCAAACGTTATAGGGATTCATCTTCCCATGCAAGCTCGCACCATGATGGTCTGTTCTCTCTCGTCTCCACACCTGCGGATCCCTCCCTCCAGTGGACAGACCCATAGTCCATTTAGCTTCCCACTGCATCTCCACTCTTCTATCCTCTCTGATGTGGACTCTTCTCTACATTTAGTTGTAGAGTTTGTTCTGCCGTCTCTGGGTCATTTTCTGGGTTATTTACCCTGATGTGAGCGTTACCTAGTTGTATCTGTGGGGTGACGTGAGCTCAGGATCCACCCATTGGAAGTCCCTGAGTATCAGCTTTTAATAGGGCTATGTCAGTAAGTAGTTATGTTACTATTACAGAAAAACTGCTAAAAATGAACAAAATGGAAAAACTTTACCTCCCCCAACTTCCAGGAAAAATGACAAAATGAAAAAGTGCAAAGTGGTTTTTTTAATAGTTCTATAGGCTACTGCTGAAAGTGTACCCAGAATTCTCCTGATACCGACTCTGTGCAGGGCTGACAAGAGAACTCTATGCAGAAGAACTTAGGTTCTAAATTCCAGGTGCCTATTCCATGTTTTGCACTAAAGTATTTTTGTAATTACAATTTTTTTTCCACTGATTTTCTAGGAGTGACCATAATAATATCTGCATAGAACAATTTCTCCAAGTCAAAAACTGAAAATCAACAAGAATCACTAACATGTAAATCCCAGCAAAAGAAATGAAGAGTGTTTCTTTTCCAGGAAGACAAGCTCCTTGTAAGAATTCATGAAGTGAACTGGCTCCAAAACAGAGGGTAAGTACATGAATACCACCACCACTAAAAGACACCTATTAATGCACAGGGTTTTGCAGAGCTAAGATATCATGATCAGTGATTAAAAAAAAAAAAATCATACAATAATAATTATCTTGAAAGGCTGGCCTCTAACAATTTTTAAAACAGTCTTTATGTGCCACAAGGCTCATTAAGAAGGTAAGAAGGTTGCTCATTAATAAGACTGACTACTGGCACGCTGATGCCCTCCAATCTGGGAATGCAGCTGGCTGACCTGCTACTGTCCTCCGGTGCTCTGCCAGGGTATACACCTCCTGCAGCGCCCTCCTCTGGTCCTCACTGAGCGGTGCCATCAGCAGCTGGTACCAGGCAGCATCCCGATTCTGCACAGCTGTTGCATTTGGGGAGTGTGTAGAAGAAGAAAAAGATAAGAGTCTAGTGAAAATTATCATTACAGAGAACAAAAGTACATGATCATTTCTGAGTACCCACTACATATCTAACCATGTGGGGCTATCAGAGGAAGGTTAGGACATTGCAAATCTCTGTGTTGCCCCAGTTCTCGACCTCCTTCGCCATCTCTTCCTCCTGGGGTTTTACTATGCTCCCTAAAATCCAGATCTTGGCAAACACCTCTATTCACATGCTACCATGTTCCGCCAGATTTTCCCCGTACCTGCAGTTTCGGCTTCACTCCCACACCAAGAACTCAAGTTAGTGCTTGAGGCAAAACCATGCTCTAAGCCTCCCAGATTTTTCCATTTGGACATCTCACCACAACTAAAACCAAACTTAACATCTAAACTGATTTTGGACAATTCCCAAAACAATTTTTAAACCGAAGGAAATAAAGAAAGAATTTAGAGAAAATATCTAAAAATTTAGGGAGTAAAGACATACTTAGCAGAGCTTGTGTAAAAATTTGATATTCATCCACACTATTGTCAAGGTCAAGTGGAGTGCTGAATCCCTCAAGGGCAGTTTCTTCCAACACTTCTTCATCCCAATCATCCTCCTCCTCCTCCTCATCTTCACCTCTTCCGTTATTCGACTGCATTGCTTGAGCGGTTACATTCGTCTCCTCTTCATCACTTGAAATCTCCTCTGGCAATCCATTAATTATTTAAAAAGAATCAGAACACAAAAGGACAAAACATAAAATTCCACAGAACAAAAATTATAAAATGACATTCTGGAAATGGAAAAACTACCGCCTATTTTTACATGAAATTCTAAAAATAAAACTTTATAGTTTGTTAAATTGAAAATGACTTTAGAGGCACCTGGGTGGCTCAGTCAGTTAAGCATCCAACTTCAACTCAGGTCATGATCTCATAGTTCGTGAGTTCTAGCCCCACATCAGGCTCTGTGCTGACAGCTCAGAGCCTGGAGCCTGCTTCAGATTCTTTGTCTCCTCCTCTCTCTGCCCCTCCCTGCTTGCACTCTTTCTCTCTCTCAAAACTAAATAAACATTTAAAAAAAAAATGACTTTATACTCCTCACTGAAAACAATTTCCAAGTAACCCTAAATCTATAGTCCACTGGACATTACTACTGTTTTGCTATGGCTGTCTCATATTCATTTATATAAAGATGCTAATTAATCAGAGTCCCAAGTTTTTTGTCAAAAAAATTGTGTAGTCAGTACATTTTTTTTAATGTTTATTTCTGAGAGAGAGAGAGTGCAAGCGGGGGAGAGGCAGAGAGAGGGAGATTTGAATCCAAAGCAGGCTCCAGGCTCTAAGCTGTCAGCACACAGCCTGATACAGGGCTCCAACTCACGAACCGCAAGATCATGACCTGAGCCGAAGTCGGACACTTAACTGACTGGGCCCCCGGCGCCCCAGTGCATGTGTTTTAGGTAACAATGAGTTCCCATTGAGAATTTGGGTCTCTCAACAGTTAATTCAGTTGATTACAAACTACTCAGAAGTGTTCAAATGAGGTCATTTCTGCTAATAGAAACATAAAAATACAGAAATAAAGAAAAAATAGCTACATGTGTGTTGAAAAGTGGAAAGCTGAATTGCATATCACCATGGATTCTGTTTCTATTTTCAGGGCTGATCTGTTCTAAGCAGTTAGCCCAATATTATAAATAACTGGAAGATAGTAAATGCAGAACAAAATCAACCCAAGACAGAAAAACCTAGAGTAAAACCCAAACCAGGCAGTATTATTCCAAAACTATTTCTATAAAACATACCACACTAAAGCACCTGAATTAAATGGCAAAGTAGTTTTAGGGATAAGGCAAGCAACAGAAGTTTTGATCATACATACACACACACACGTATATATACGTATATATGACACATATATATGACAAAAATAGCAAGAAATACCTTTCCTAATTAGTCATTCTATACTTAAGCACAAATTGAACAGGAAAGTCTGGAAAATTACCAGAAATTTTTTCTCACGTCATATTAGTTATAAGCCAACAGTTTACAAAACAAAAAATTAGAACTGAAAAAAAGAATTCTATAATTGTTGGCCTATACTTAGCAAAAGAATAAAAACCCTTCTAGTAAAGAAGTCCTACATAGAATTCCGGAAAGCAAATTAGATCAGAAGTTGTGCTCTATGTTAGGAGTTAGAGAAGAGTACCATTCCTCGTACCCAAACTAGGATGATGCGAATTAAATGCAAAATGTTTAAATCTACACTTGTATGTTTTACATGAAACATTCTGATTTTTCTCATTTAAAGAAATTCTGTTTTTAACAGATATCGTAAGTTTCTCAAATTCCACATAAGAGTGAAAACGTAAGAGAAGACCATGGGGGAAGGGAAGAAAACAAAAAATAGTTACAAATGGAGAGGGAGACAAACATAAGAGACTCTTAAATACAGAGCACAAACTGAAGGTTGATGGAAGCAGGGGGATGGGGAAAATGGGTGATGGGCACTGAAGAGGGCACTTGTTGGGATGAGCACAGGGTGTTGTATGTAAGAGATGAATCAAGGGAATCTACTCCTGAAGCCAAGAGCACACTGTATGCTAGCTAATTTGACAGTAAATTATATGAAGGAAGGGAGGGGAAGGGAAGGGGGAGAAATTCTGCTTTTAACTGGAAGAGGGAAAAAACTCCATTTGGAGTTGGATTAGGTTACTTCCTGCATGCAAGCAAGTAGTTTTGCAATTATCATCAAATAAAGATCTAATATCCTTGACTCTAACAATCTTATTCTGTCAATTAAGCAAATAACCTTCATTTATGTACTTTACTCCAAATTTAATAATACGTAAAACATAAGTTTCTCCCAATTACAATTTTTAAGAACCATTAAAAAAAAACATCAGGCATTCTATTAATCTGTTATACTGATACTTCCCTTAACTAATGGTTCATTGAATTCATGCTGCCGACTTCACAGAGACTATTGGCACAAACAAGAAAATGAAATACTGCTTCCTAACTCATTGTCAAAACTATTTGATTCTGTTATAAATGTATCTGAATTTCTCAGAGTTTAACAACATTCATTAAGCTCAAAAATTATTTAAATGTCAAAAAATTAACAGATTTAAATTTACATTACAGGATATGTCAACCAAACCCAAAATATTTGTTAAATGTGCAACAAGCCAAAGAATGTAACTGAATGATTCCAAATAGACTAAAATTCAGAGAAAATGCATGCTCAAATCAAAATCAATTCTAGCATTCATTACAATTAGAAGACTTTACCGTTTTCTTCCATATCAGCCTTCTCTGCTTTTGAGCGATCTTCCTGGTTTACCAGTTGTCTGGTAGCACAAACCTGCTTTAGGCCAAGGAAAAGGAAAAGAATTGAGGGTACAATCTGTCCCACCACAGCATCTACTGCAGGAGGTCGATTTTGCAATTCCAAAAGGATACTCAGTCCTATTATACACATCTTCCGGTCATGATGCCTACAAATCACAAAGAAAAAAATGTACGCATGAGAAATGAGGACAACTGAAGATTCTACAAGAACAAATGGCCAAGGTGATTTTTAAGGTTCACTCAATGGAATTATACAGAGGGATCCCCCATCTTGTACTATGTGAAATCCTATATAAACCAAGTTTTGTAAACCAACTATCATCAAAGAGCTATAAAAGTCTGTAATCAATGTGGTGAATCTTACTATAGTATCAATTTATAACTGATTTAAATGCTTTATCTGTGCCTTGGCATAACAAGTTCTATTAAAGCAGGAATACCTGTATTTGACAGCATAAAATTCCTATCCAATGGAAAAAAGGAAAAATTGAGACCGTGTCTTCATTAGATTGGTCTACAAGGTTTCTCAGCACACACACTGTACCCCCAGTGCCAAAAGCTATTCAGAAACTCAGCATATAATAAGCAAGCTAAACTTAATGACTATAAGTAAATCAATTAAATATACTCTGCTATAACATAGCATAAGGAAAATTTGATTCTGAAGGGAAAAAAATTTTTTTAATTTTTGAGAGAGAGGGAGAGACAAAGCACGAGCAGGGGAGGGGCAGAGGGAGAGAGGGAGGCTGAATCCGAAGCAGATGAAATGATGAATATATTGTAAGCTACTATTATTCGCATTGCTCTTTTTTTTCCCCCCAAGCTGGGCGAACACCTCTATTAAGATCCTGAGCAAACACATGGCCTGGCCCCTCAGGAAACAGGGTGGCTTAGGTGAAGAGGCAGATGGTGCCATTGGCCCCTGAGAAAACCCACAGCTGGGGCCAGGGGAGAAAGCCACATCCAGTACACCCAGGTCTTGGCTCAGCACGTGTCCCCACAGCACCTTCACAGGCACCAGCAGTTGGTTCTGCAGCAGGTCACTGGCAGACAATGACACTCCGTGGTCAGAGCTAGATGTGAAGACCTGGTACCAGGTGTGGAAGGCCACAGCCCTTGGGTCGTCCTGTGGTGCCTCACCACCCTGTACGGCTCACCAGAAAGGTCCAGATCAAACCACACCAGCTTGCTGTCATAGCTCCCACAGATGACCTTGTCCCCTGCAGGGTGCACTGCCAGGCTGGACACCCACTTACAGTTCGGTCTCAGCTTCTGGGTGAGCTCCTGGCACAGGAGATAGTAAAGGCAGATGCTGCACTGGAAAGTCACTAACACAAAGGACGGGACAGAGTAGAAGGCTACCCACAGCACCTGGCCATGGCTGCAGAAGGGGGTCTGCCTGCAGCGCCAGCTCAGCTAGTGGATCAGCACCTGTGTGTGGCCTGCAGGGGCCAGGACCACAGCCAAGAAGTCCCCACACCCATGCCAGGTCAACAGAGTCACAGGCTTCCCATGGCGAATGTGCAGCCACAGGTCCCCCCTGGCGTTTCTCCTCTGGGGCCTCCAGCCAGTAGGCAGGCTGAATGGCCGGCATCTCAGGTGGGATGAAGGCACACAGCAGCTGGTCCTCGCTGCCCACCACCAGCTGGGCCCCCAAGGCCAGGATCAGTAGCAGCACCACGTCCTCTACAGCCACAGCCACCAGGCAGATGGTGGTGTGAGTGTTCCGGCCAATACTCCTCAGCATACCCACAACGGGCACGGTCCTCATGCAGCGGGTGGCAGCCACCTCCCAGAGTCATAGTAAGCCATCGTCAGAGCCTGAAGCCAGCCACTGGCCCTCTCCAGGATGACACTAAGGTGGTGGACAAGGTTGCTGGGGCCTCTAGAGACGAGGACCTGACATGCGAGGAAAGGCTGCGGGTCCTGCAGCTGGGACAGTTTGGGGACGAGGTCTTCAGGGTTCACATTCACCCTCACCTTGCACTGCCGTGGACACAGTAGAGGTCAAGGCAGCATGTGAAGCATTCCTGGAGGAAACAGCTATACACAGGCACACCCCGCAGGTTCAGAAACTTGCGTGGCGGGAAGGTGGGCTTCCTCTCACCTGGCTCCCATTGCTCCCACACCTCTTCGCTGGGCAGATACGCAGGAGGTGGGCCGTAGAACTCAGTGTGACGCCGAGGACCAGCTTGGGAGTGGGTATGTGTATCTTGTGCTTATCCGGCCCAACATCGGGGTCTTCCACACCCACAGATTACTGAAGCTAGGGGTGGGGTTCTGGGGCCCGTGAAGCTGCATCTGGCCCATCTTAATGGCATTTGCCCCAAGTGAGAGACCCTCTCCTTCTCCACCAGGGATGGGATGACGCTGTGCTTGTCAGCAGGTCAGCTGGTTACTGAGTGGAACACCAGGTCCCCAGTGAAGAAGTCCATAGCCAGCTCATACGGATCGAAGCTCATGTCCCCCAACTGGCCCCTCTGCAGCCACCATGCCAGGGCTACCTGCTCATCAGTCAGCCATAAGTCGTGCCCTGTCATCCAGTCCTGCATCATGCACCGGTAGTCAGGATCATCCACTTTGTCCAGAACCTGGTCCAGCTTGTCACGAGTATGCAGGGGCTCGTAGCTGTGCCTGCCATCCGTGCCCAATGCCCATGCCCACCATGTTCCAGATGTCCTCTGTCCTTGGGGAAGAGGTCCCGGCCTGCACCTGTGGCCCAGTGGTCTTCTCCATCACTGCTGATCCTATCTTCTCCCTCTGCTGAGTCATCTTCACTCCTGTCACTGCTAGAATCTTCCAAGCCTGAGAACGTGCTCTCTGTCAGAGAAGCGACAATCTCTGCCATCCTGGAGGCTAGGAGGAGGGGCACAGATCAAAGAGAACTCCACCAGCTCCAACTCCAGCTCTGGCTCCAGTGACCGCTTCCCAGGCCGTGCCTGTGTCACAGCCACACGCCTGCCACACTACCCAGCCGGTCCCAGCCCACTGCATTGCCTGATTCAAGTTACTAAAGCCAAAGGAGTATATTATAACAGGAACTGCACTGGACCTGAGGATGCCCCCCAATAGGGGTGCACATTAGGTGTCAAGAGGATCACAGCAGGAAAGATGATTATCAAGTAGGACTCTAAAGAATCCAAGGAAGCATAAGCCAAGCCTGTCCAGTCTGTGCAATAGTAGAAATGGCCTTTCTATCTTTGGAAAACTGCTTCTAGATGCTAATAAAGAGAGAAGCATTCCAACTGCATAACTGTGAGTGACAAAGCCTCTGCTCCCTAAATCTTTGTCAGAGAAAACTTCAAGCACAATTTTTTAAAGTATGTTCTTCCCTTCAAGTCTTTAATAAAAAATCTAAATCAATGACAAATTCCAGTATCCTACAAGTAGAAAAACTAGAATGCACGCAGCAGCTTGTTAGTATCTTCCCCCACACCTGTTCTGCCATGCTAATTCACACCTCTATCACTTGGCAGTGTCCTGACTACTCCTACTGGAATTCTCCTTCCTCAGCATTTCTAAATGATATCATTTCTAAATGTTCTCTTACAAAACTTAAAAAACAAAACACTAGTTGTATCTAATGTTTTAAACAAATTAATTGCAATCTAGCTCAAATTCTAGCATAACAATCACTAATAGGTGTGGGGTCACTTGAGGTGGGCATGTACCTACTACTCGGCATCTCATTTTTCTTATGTTTGAGAAGTAGGAGAGTGCTTCACATGAAGACAAACTCTCGCACCAGGGAAGCACCCAAGCTACAACGAACAATCCTTCTTTCTGACCTCACATTTGAGAACAAGCTCCCTTGAGATCTGCAGAGTTCCAATATCCAATAACCTGGGCCAGTAAATCTTTACCAGACTGGCATTTTCCTTAGAAACCTGACCCCATTTAGAACGTTTTTACCTATACACACTTAATAGTCATGGAACCTGATGGACACTTAGTTCTCATTGCCTAAAAATCTAATGCTATCATGCAAGTAAAAAACAACTAGGGACAGACTATACCTAATTTTCAGAGCCTGCATTCTTTCCACTAGATTATACTACTGAAACACAGTTTAATTCTCTAAAAATTAAAATTTATGTTTACAATGCACTAAAAATAATCCTAAAAAATGAAAATTACCTCTTTATATGCTATTTTACATTTTTAAAATCAATGTTCCAGAAACAGAAATGTAGAGTAAAATTCAAAAGACACATACCCAAGAAAACAATCCGTATCGTTCATCCACTGATTTATAAACTGTACAGTTAACGGTCCAGGATTGTGAGGCAACTGAATTTGTTCTAAAGTATGTAGCAGCAAATCAGGGTTGTAGTACAAGGCAGCAATGGCAACCTGAAGACACATGGTGCGGAGCTCACTAGTTTTCACTCCTCGGGTTAGTCTCTCCAAAACAAGTTGAACAAAGAGAGGAATGCACTAGAGAAAACAATAAAGAAGAGAGTCAGCCATACACAGAGAAACCAGGTAACTTTTATAGAAAGCAGTATGTTGGTAGAGAGTATTCTCAAATAAGATACCCTTAAGGACAATTAAACCTTTGCTTACCTTGTTCTTATGGTATTAAACAAATTTATATTCTCATAAAGCCCAGAGATTAAATGGCCAAAAAGAGGTCCTAGAGCAGTGAGAGGAAGTCTCCTTCCCTTCTCTTTTTTAATGCTTATTTATTTATTTTGAAAGACAGAGTGAGGGAAGGGCAGAGGGAAAGGGAAAATCACAAGCAGTCTCCGTGCTGTCAGCGCAGAGCCTGATATGGGGCTCGATCTCACAAACTATGATCATGACCTGAGCCTAAACCGAGTCAGACACTTAATCAACTGGGCCACCCAGATGCCCCAACAAGTCTCCTTCCTTTTTGAGTGCAGATTACAGTGAAGACTATCCCACAAGAATCCACACTCAAATGATGGCAACAATCCAAATATAGACCCAGCCACTTCCACATTTAAGGTAAAATCACTAGGTTGGAATTTTTGTGAAATCAGATTAAATGGGACTTAAAAAATAAATAAACATGACATGACCAGAATTTCTCTTGAGAAAGAAAATTCCTAAGTCACAGAATGTAAAGTACAGCATGGTGACTACATTTCATAATGCTGTATTACAGCCACCTGGGTGGCTCAGTCAGTTAAGCATCTGACTTCAGCTCACGTCATGATCTCACAGTTCATGAGTTTGAGCCCTGCTTTGGTTGAGCCCTGCTTCTATCTCTCTCTCTCTCTGCCCCCTGTGGGATTCTCTCTCTCCCCCCCTCCCCTCTGCCCCTCCCTCACTTGCTCGCTCTCTCTCTCAAAAAACAATAGTAATGCTGTATTACATATTTGAAAGTTGCTAAGAGTAGATATTAAAAGATCTTATCACAAAGAAAAACAATTTGTAACTGTGTATGGTGCTGGATATAACTAGATTTATTGTGATCATTTTACAACATATATAAATATCAAATCATTATATTATCTCAATAAAATAAAAATAAGAAAATTCCTATTAATAGAAGACTGAAGAAAAAATGGTAGACTTCGCATTTGAAAATAAAGGCATCTGACTCCAATTCTACCACTGATGAACCACTTTCATTAGAAGTATTTCCTTTTTTAAAAATTTTTTAATGTTTTTATTTTATTTATTTATTTATTTATTTATTTATTTATTTATTTATAGAGAGGGAAAGAGTGTGAGTGGTGGAGGGGCAGAGAGGGAAACACAGAATCTGAAGCAGGTTTCAGGCTCCAAGCTGTCAGCACAGAGCCCACTTCAGATTCTCTGTCCTCTCTCTCTCTCTACCCCTCCACCACTCACACGCTCTCTCTTGCTCACTCTCTCTCAAAAAAAATAAACAAAAAAAATTTTTTTTAAAGAACTAGTTCCTAATAGTTATTTTCACTAAAAGGGATGGGCTGAAATGATTTATGTAAAATAAAATCCTGAGGTGTTAATATAAGCTCATTTTAAAATTAAACTTTAGCAGAAAAAAATAAAAAAATAAAAAATAAATAAAATTAAACTTTAATCCTCAGGGAGGATTGGAGGACTAGGCAGAGCACAGAGGTGGTTGAGGGCAGTGAAGATACTCTGTATGTTACTAGAATGGCGGTTACATATCATTATACATCTGTCCAAACCCATGAAATATACACCAAGAATGAAGCCTAGTGTCCAGCGTGGGCTCTGGGTGATAACAATGCATTATCAACGTAGGCACATCGACCATAACCAATGTACCACCCTCGTGTATATGTTGATAATGGAGGACACTATGCATGTGTGGGTAAGGGGTATATGGGATATCTCTGTTCCATCTGCTCAATTTTGCTGTGAACCTGTAACTGCTCTAAATAATACTCTATCAAACAACAAAGTTTCACGTAGAAATTTACGAATTTAATATTTTTTTGTGGTCCAAGTTATAAATATATTAGGAGCAGCAGAATACTAACTAGCCTTATTTAGGAGGATACATAAAAGTACCATGTATAGTTATGTGTTTTAGTTTTAAGATTGAGATTTTAGGGACACCTGGGTGGCTCAGTCTAGGTTAAGTGTCCAACTCCCGATTTCGGTTCAGGTCATGATCCCACAGTCGTGACAACAAGCCCCATGTTTGGCTCCCCACTGATTGTGGAGCCTGCTTGGGATTCTCTCTCCCTATCTGCCCCTCCCCTGCTCATTCTCATTCTCTCTCTCTCAAAATAAATAAACGTTAAAAAAAAATTGGGATTTTATAAAGGGATGACTAGTTTGATGTTTGATTAACCCTACTGGTTTCTTCTCAAATTCCAATACAGATCATTCAGATAGCACAACACATGTAGGATGTAGGCTACATTAAAAATTATTACTATGGGAGAAAGGGGAACCCTCTTACAGTGTTGGTGGGAATGAAAACTGGTGCAGCCACTTGTGGAAAACAGTATGAAGGTTCCCCAAAAAGTTAAAAATACAATTACCCTATGATCTAGTAATCATACTACTGGGTATTTACCCAAAAAACAAAAACACTAATTCAAAGGGATACATGCACCCCTGCTTATAGCACCATTATTTACAATAGCCAAATTATGGAAGCAGCCCAAGTGTCTATCAGTTGATGAATGGATAAAGAAGATGTGGTGTGTGTATATATATGTATACACACACACACACACACACAAATAGAATATTCAGCCATAAAAAAGAATGAAATCTTGCCACTTGTAATGACATAGATGGAACTAGAGAGTATAATGCTCAGCAATATAAGTCAGTAAGAGAAAGACAAATACCATATGATTTCACTCATATGTGGAATTTAAGAAACAAAACAAATGAGCAAAGGAAAAAGGGAGAGAGGCAAACCAAGAACAGACTCAAATATAGAGAACAAACTGATGGTTACCAGAGGGGAGGTGAGTGGGGGGATGGGTTAAACAGGTGATGGGAATTAAGGAGGGCACTTTTTTTTTTGTCCAGTAACTCTTTATTTTTTTTTCACTATATGAAATTTATTGTCAAATTGGTTTCCATACAACACCCAGTGCTCATCCCAAAAGGTGCCCTCCTCAATACCCATCACCCAAACTCCCCTCCCTCCCACCCCCCATCAACCCTCAGTTTGTTCTCAGTTTTTAAGAGTCTCTTATGCTTTGGCTCTCTCCCACTCTAACCTCTTTTTTTTTTTTCTTCCCCTCCCCCATGGGTTTCTGTTAAGTTTCTCAGGATCCACATAAGAGTGAAACCATATGGTATCTGTCTTTCTCTGTATGGCTTATTTCACTTAGCATCACACTCTCCAGTTCCATCCACATTGCTACAAAGGGCCGTATTTCATTTTTTCTCATTGCCACGTAGTACTCCATTGTGTATATAAACCACAATTTCTTTATCCATTCATCAGCTGATGGACATTTAGGCTCTTTCCATAATTTGGCTATTGTTGAGAGTGCTGCTATAAACATTGGGGTACAAGTGCCCCTATGCATCAATACTCCTGTATCCCTTGGGTAAATTCCTAGCAGTGCTACTGCTGGGTCATAGGGTAGGTCTATTCTTAATTTTTTGAGGAACCTCCACACTGTTTTCCAGAGTGGCTGTACCAGTTTGCATTCCCACCAACAGTGCAAGAGGGTAAGGAGGGCACTTGTGATGAGCACAGCGTGTTGCATGGAAGTGCTGAATCACTATATTGTACACCGGAAACTAACATTACGCTGTGAAAAATTTTAAATTAAAAAAATTTTAAATTATTATGGTAAAATAATTATAGTAAATCAATGAAGCCATAAGAAAATGTAAACTAAACTTGAAAAGCTCTTCTTGAGATACTTTAATAATAAAGTTTCATTTTAACAAATGTTTACTATTACTTGCAAAGCCATTAAGAATACAAAGAAACTCTGAGGTTTTAAAACTAATAAAACTAAAATTATCCTTTTACATTAATACACCATCAATTGTGGGGACTGATTATGCAGAATACTTCTATATACGACTATGGAGTGATCTACAGGATGGATATATCATTATGTGAAGAAGGTAAGATGGGAAAAAAAATATGTACAGTATGCGCTGTTTAAAAGGTGAGGAAAGAAAAAGGTGAGGAAGGAAGAATGAATACACCTCTTTGCTTACCTTTTATTTTATCTTAAATGTTTAGTTTTGAGAGAGAGAGACAGAGCACAAGCGCAGCAGGGGCAGAGAGAGAGGGAGACCCAGAATGCACAGTAGGCTTCAGGCTCTAAGCTCTGAGCTGTCAGCACAGAGCCCGACACAGGGCTCGAACCCACAAACCGTGAGATCATGACCTGAGCCAAACAAAGTCAGACACTTAACAGAGTGAGCCACCCAGGTGCCCCGGCTTACTTTTTAAAATGAAAGGATAACTAGACACTGGGGGTGGGCAGACAGGGAGAGAGAATAAGGGGAGAGGGGAGAGGGATGGAAGCCAGACTTCTCTGAATACACCTTGTTTCATAAATTAGATTTCAGAATTATGTACATGTTTTATATAGTTAGAAAAAAAATTAAAGCAATTCCTAAAAGTTAAAATAAAATGAAATAAATGAATCAAACAGCGATTATTGTAAATGACTTTAAAATTTATGATCTGACTATATTTTGGCTATATATATTCCTAGCATATGGACATACCCTGGAGATAAAAACAGCCAGTAAAAAATTTTAAACTGTTAATAATCATCATATGTTAGAGATAATGTTGGTATAATTACTCTGAGACTGTACGTCCATATTAGTGGGATAAAGAAAGTGAATACTTAGGATGAGAACCAGGATTTCGGGTATGGCAGATACAGATTCAGATCAATTAGGTTAAGTAAAAACGCAGTCCTGAATTTGAACTGGAAATGTCTGTGTGTGCTAATGATAAGTAAATCTTAAAATGATACAATATGTATTTCTTGGCTCTCTTTGGAAATAATGACCAACTCATTAACAATAAATATCCCTTGTGTTTATAGTCTTAAATACCATTTCCCAAGGTAGGGCAGGACATGTACAAGATGAACCTGGAACATCTAGTCATACCAGACAGCAAGAAAACTTCTAAACACTACTGGAGTCACTTAAGGTGGGCATGTATGCTCCCAACTGGCCCAAGTTTAAGCAACTTTGTATACCTGAAATACACGGAAATACATCAAACAAATTTGAACCTGTAAGTTCATAATAATATTTAAAAAGCAAAAAAAATCAAAACACCTCACTGGTCATCTTTGGAGAATGTTAGGAAACAAACATTATCTTGAATCATAGAAAATAAAAGGAAATACTCCAACTGTTCCTCAGAGTAACCCCAATAATTGACAAAAAAACATTTCATAGAAATATTTCAGCTAATAAATGAAAAAGAAATGACAGAATAATCACCACCAACAGCAGTAACATCATAAGATGAGAGACAACCAGACATTCTGTGCCTCCTGGTAGAAATAGAAACCACCATCTATGAAGCATTCTTGCCAAAAGTATCACAAATGCATCTAACCTAATCTCTAGATCTAACTACCAAGTTACAGGAAATAGGACGAATGTAATTTCAAGGCAATACAGCCGTGCAGCTCTACTTAAGTGCACCAGAACTGTAGCTTCCCTAACATTCAAGATTCCCTAGTGACCCTAACTTTCTGACATAGAAATACCAACTTTCCAATCCCTCTGGAACCCAGTTTTAGGAGCAAAAACCCACTGTATTATACTAGAAATTTTATTTGCTAACTTCAAATGGATCTATCCAGCTAAAAGCATTTTTTTTTCAGCTTCAGGTATAGAATTTAGTGATTTAACACTTACATACAACATCCAGTGTTCATCACAAGTACCCTCCTTATTCCCCATCATCCATTTAACTCATCTCCCGACCCACCTCCCCTCTGGTAACCATCAGTTTGTTCTCTATATTCAGGAATCTGTTTCTTGGTTTGCTTTTTTTCCCATGTTTATTTGTTTTGTTTCTTAAATTCCAAACATGAGTAAAATCATATGCTATTTGTCCTTCTCTTACCGACTTATTTCGCTTAGCATAACACTCTCTAGCCCCATCCATATCATTGCAAATGGCAAGATTTCACTCTTCTTTTTATGGCTAATATTCCATCATCATCATATATATATACATATATATATATATGTATATATGTGTATATATATGTGTATATATATATGTATATATATGTGTGTGTATATATATGTGTATATATATATATATGTGTGTATACACACACACACACACACACACATACACCACATCTTCTTTATCCATTCATCAGTCGATGGGAATTTGGAGTCGATGGGTATTTGGGGTCTTTCCATTGGGCTATTGTTGATAATGCTACTATAAACACTGGGGTGCATGTATCCTTGCTTCCAATTAGTATTTTTGGATCTTTTGTGTAAATACCTAGTAGAGCAATTGCTGGACCGTAGGGTAGTTCTATTTTCAATAAAAGCAATTCTTTAATTCAACTTTTTATTACCTATCAGACTCCTCCAAATGAAATTTCAACTTGTTCCACTTTCCACAACCTCTCCTACTTTACTGAAAAGATAAAGCTATTGGATTTAAGCTTCCACACCCCTTCTTTCTACCTCAAGACATCTCTCGAGCATTATTCAAACAGCACTTTCACAACATTAGATGTTCCTTGGGTTTGGAAAACAAAAACATTCCAGAGTTAAATTAATTTGGAATACACAGATACTAACACACTCTTAGACACATTTTCAGATAAAGGCACAAGAAGTCAAGCAATAATGAAATCTGTTGAATATTGTTTTATCTAGTATTTCCTAGACTTATCTGACCATTGAATACTTTTTTGTAATGAACACCTACTAATACCATTAAATGGTCACAGTTTGAGTAATATCATCACTCTATTCCCATCTACTGGTATCCATACAATCTGTAACTGTGGGAAAAGTCATCCTTATAACTTTCGAAGGAAAACCTGTGCTCTCAAGCTTTTCCCTGGCCTCCTCATCTAACACCTTGTTTTTTCAGGTGTTTTCTATGCAGTGTTTGCAATGGCACCCACTATAAATCTTATTCTAGGTTTCTCTTTCCAATGTTTCTCACCCAGAACAGAAGTAGTACCCTCAGACTGCAAGTAGCAATAGCCTCCTTGTTCCTCTTCACAGCCAGTGTATGCAGAAGACCAGTTTAGATTAAGGCTACTGCTAGCAAACTCATTATTCTAAGTCCCTAACTTTGATCATGTCATTTCTCTGCTCAATGGATTCTCTGTTCAATTGCTTACAGCAAGGGTTGGTAAACTTACAGTAGATATTTAATAATACTTTCAACTTTGCAGGCTATATACAGTCTCTGTTGCACACTTTTTTTTTCTTTAAACATCCCTTCAAAAATGTAAAAACCACTCTTCATTCCTAGGCCACACATATAGGTCACAGGCTGGATTTGGACCACAGGCTGGATTTGGCCCACAGGCCATAGCTTCCCTACTTCTGGCTTAGAGGAGAGATTCTGAACTCTTTGGTATGGGTATATTCCACACCTTCCAGGCATGATTAGATTCTACTGCTGAGGACTTTCCAAAAGCCAGTCAACAGAACTGAACCCTTCTCTACTTTCACTCAAGTTCCGTTCTTTACTATCTCCTTGTTCTGTTGACATCATAATGTCTTTCTACCTCACCTACATCACCTAAAACAGTACTCGTTGAAGGAGAAAATGAGCCTTCAAAAATACATGTAAAACTTTATCAACCCGGAAAGGAGGCTGGAGGGTCACTCTTCTCAAAAATAATGGAGAACTTGGTGGTAAGCAGCAAATAAGAGGAGGCTGGTGGTTCCTCCTAATTAAAATAAAAAGATAAACCGTAAGCTAGAAGTTCACATGAGAAAAACAGGAAAGAGACAGTCAAGAAGAATCCTCCTGGGGTCAGAACTAACTCAAACATGGGCTTTGAAAACCTCAAAACAGCCATTATAAATGTTTAAAAAATAAAACATTTTCTTAATGTTTATTTATTTTTGAGAAAGAGAGCATGAGCAGGAGGAGGGTAGAGGGAATGGGAGACACAGAATCCAAAGCAGGTTTCAGGCTTGAACCCACAGACCACAAGATCATGACCTGAGCTGAAGTCGGATGCTAAACTGAGTCACCCAGACACTCCTAAAAGAAAACATCTTTAAAATATAGGAAGCTATGATGACCATGTCTCATCAAACAGAAAATATCTATTAGGACATGCAAATTGCAAAAAAGAATCAAATGGAAATTCTAGAGTTAAAAAATGCTATAGGGGCACTTGACTCAGACAGTAGAGTATGTAGCTCTTGATCATGGGGTTCTAAGTTCAAGCCCCACGTTGAGCATGGAGCTCACTTAAAAAAAAATGAAAAATTAATTAGAAGGGCTCAACAATAGATCTGAACTGGCAGAAGAGAGAATAAGCAAACCTGAAGATAGATTGAAAAAGAGTATGTAATCCAAACACCAGAGAAAAGAGAGAATAAAGAAAAATTATCAGAGCCTCAAAGAAATGTGGAACACCATTAAGCACACCAATGTATATGTAGAGGGAGAATCAGAAGGAGAGAAGAGAGAAAAAGAAGAAAAAATACTTGAAGAAATAATGGCTGGAAACATTCCCAGTCTGATAAAAAACAATCTATATATCCAAGAAAGTCAACAAATCCAAGTAAGATAAATACAAAGACATTTCATAGTAAAAATGGTAAAAGACAAAGAGATAACATTTATAGCAGCATGAGAAAAAACATACATAGCGACCAAGTACAAGATTAATCAATGTTAATCAATGTTTCTTATCAGAAACAATGGAGACCAGAAGGCAGGGTGATGGTATATTCAAATTGCTAAAAGAAAAAACCAAGAATTCAGTAAAACTGTCTATCAAAACTGAAAGTAAAATAAAATACTCTCAGAAAACAACAACAGAGAATTCACTGCTATCAGACCTTACCCTGAACTTACTAAAGGAAGTTCAAGCTAAAAGCAAGTGACCCAGAAGGTTATTCAAAGACACACACGCGCACACACACACACAAGCTCCCGTAAATGTAATTATGTAATTTTCAAAAATAGAAAAACACTATTTCTTTGACTTTCTCCTCTTAAATGTTTTAAAAATGAAATGCAATTAAAAAAAAAAGAAAAATAGAAAAGAAAAAGCAATTGCATAAAATAACATTTTAAAATTGTATTGCTGGGACTATAAAATATAGAAATGTAATATATTCAATATTAACAATACAAAGGAAATAAGAGAAACATTTTACTGGAGAAAGCAAATGACACCAGATGGTAACTCCAATCCAAAGGAACAAATGAAAAGAATTGAGAAATGGTAAATAAGAGAGTTAATATGACAAACTCTATAAACATATACTTGGCTTGCCTTTCTTAGCTTCTTTAACATAAAATTACAAAAAATAACTATTTCTAGGTTTATAACATATATAAATGTAATATATATAACAGTAATAGTATAAAAAGGAGAAAGAAGAGATAGAGCTATATAGGAGTAATGCATCTATTTCTCACTAAAATTATGTTAACCTAAATCTGAAGTAGATCCTAATAAGATGTATACAGTAAGCCCTAGAGCAACCACTAAGAAAAAAAAATTTTTTGAGAGAGAGAGCACATGTGCACACAGGGGAGAGGGAGAGAGAGAATCTTAAGCAAGCTACACGCCCAACAAGAAGCCTGATGCTGGGTCTGATCTCACAACCAGGAGATCATGACCTGAGCTAAAATCAAGAGTTGGATGCTTAACCGACTGAGCTTCCCAAGCACCCGGAAAATTTTTTAAATAGTGAAAAAAAAATTAAAGAAATTAAAATGTGACATTAGAAAATATTTACTTAGGGCACCTAAGTGGCTCAGTCAGTTAAGCATCTGCCTTCAGCTCAGCTCATGATCTCAAGGTTCGTGAGTTCAAGCCCCACATCAGGCTCTGTGCTGACAGCTCAGACCCTGGAGCCGGCTTCAGATTCTGTGTCTCCCTCTCTCTGTCCCTCCACTCAAGCTCTGTTTCTCAAAAATAAATTTTTAAAAAAAAATTTTTTTAAGAAAATATTTAACTATTTCAAAAGAAAGCAGTAAAAAAAGAACAGGGGAAAAATGAGATATATAAAATAAAAAATGACAGACTAAATCCATGCATAACAATAACATTAAATATTAATAGATTAAACAATCAAAAGAGAATGTCAAATTGGATTTAAAAAAACAAGATTCATCTATATGCTATCTACAGGAAACACACTTTAGATTCAAAAATATAAATAGCTTAAAAGTAAAAAGATGAAAAAAGATATGCAAACAGCAACCATAAGAAAGTCGGAGTGGCTATACTACTATTAGACAATATAGACATTAAAACAAAAAAAAAAATGTTACTAGAGACAAAGAGAAACATTTTTATTGAAAAAGGGGTGAACTCAGGAAGATATAGCATTTATAAACATACATGTACCTAAAAACAGAGCTCTAAAATATCTGAAGCAAAAACTGACAGAAAAAAAGGGAGAAATAGACAAATTCAACAACAGTTGGAGACTTAACTTTCAATGATGGATAGAACAATAATGGATGAGGGATGCCTGGGTGGCTCAGTCCATTAGGCATCTGACTCTTGGTTTCAGCTCAGGTCATGATCTCACAGTTCATGAATTCAAGCCCTCATTTAGGCTCTACCAACAGCGCAGAGTCTGCTTGGGATTCTCTCTCTGCCCCTCCCCCACTTGTGCTCTCGCTCGCTCGCTCTCTCAAAATAAACATGAAAAAAAATTTTTTTAAATAAAGAACAATGATGGATGAGTAGGCGTGCCCAAGTGGCACAGTCGGTTGAGAAACCAACTCTTGATTTCGGCTCAGGTATGATCTCAGGATTGTGGGACTGAGAACCACATCAGGCTCCATACTTAGCATGGAGCCTACTTAAGATTCATTCATTCATTCATTCATTCATTCTCTCTCTCTCTCTCTCTCCCCCCTCTCCCTCACCCTCTCTAAAATAAAATAAAAATATTTTTTAAAAATAATGGATAAGTAGAATATCAGCAAGTAGATAAGACACTTAAGCAACATTATAAATCAACTAGATCTAACAAAAATCTATACAACATTCCACCCAACAAAAGCAGAATACATATTATTCTTAAATGCAATGGAACAGTATAAGGACAAACTATATTTGGGGCCATAAAACAAGTCCCAATACATTTAAAAAGAATGAAATTATAGAAAGTATGTTCTCTAATCACAATGGAGTAAAATTAGAAATAATAACAGAGGGGTACTTGGGTGGCTCAGTCAACTGGTCAAACATCCAACTTTAGCTCAGGTTGTGATCTCACAGTTCATGAGTTCAAATCCCACACTGTACTCTCTGCTGTCAGCACAGAGCCCCCTTCAGATCCCCTGTCCCCCTCTCTCTCTGCTCCCCACCAGCTTGTGAGCGTGCACACATGTGCTCTCTCTCTCAAAAATAAACATTAAAAAAAAATCAATAACAGAATTTGGGAAATTCACAAATACTTGCAAATTAACACACTCCTAAATAACCAATGGGTCCAGAATAAACCACCAAAAAAATGAGAACATATTTTGAGTTAAATGAATATAGCTAAAACAGCACTTAGAGGAAAATTTATAGTTGCAGATGTATTTAAAAAATAATTCAAATCATAACATAACCTTCCACCTTAAGATACTGGACATAGGGATACCTGACCAGCTCAGTTGGTTAAGGGTCCAACTCTTGATCTTGGCTCAGGTCATTATCTCACAGTTTGTGAGTTTGAGCCCCAAGTGCAGAACCTGCTTAGGATTCTGTCTCTCCCTCTCTCTGTCCCTCCCTCACTTGTGCACATACATGTGTTCTCTCTCTCTCAAAATAAATAAATAAACTTAAAAAAATAAGATACTGGAAATAAAAGAGCAAACTAAACTCAAAGCAAATGGAAGAGAATAAATGGTAAAGATTAGACCAGAAACTAATGAAATAGAAAACAGAAAAACAATAGTGAACAAAACCATAAATTGGTTCTTTGAAAAGATCGACAAAATTGGAAAACCTTTATTTAGCTCAACTGACCAAAAGATAAAAAAGAGAGAGAGAAGACACTAATTACCAAGCCTGGGAACATACTACCAACCTACAGAAATAAAAAAAATATGAACTTCATGCCAACAAATTAGTTAACATAAATTACACCAACAAATTCCTAGAAAGATGCAAACTACTGAAATTAACTCAAAAATAAATAGAAATATGAATACACCTATAATAAAGGTGTAGAAAAAGCCATTTGACAAAATTCAACATGCTTCATGATAAAAATAGTCAACAAAGTACAAACAAACAGGAATTCCCTCAACCTGATAAAAAGCGTCTATGAAAAACCCACAGCTAACATCAGACTTAATGGTGAAAGGAATGTTTCCCCCTAAGATTAGGAACAACACCTCTCCTTTCACCACATCTGTTCAACATTGCACTAGAGGTTCTAGCCAACGTAATTAGGCGAGAAAAATAAAAAGCACCCAGACTGGTAATCCTAAAAAGTTTACTGAAACATTAATCTAATAAACAAGCTTGGCAAGGTTGCAGGATACACAATAAATACATATTTTTAAAATGTATTTCTAAACATGGGCAATTAAACTTGAAAATGAAATTAAGAACATAATTCCATTTACAATAGCATTAAAAAGACTAAACTATGAATATTTTCACAAAAGAACTGCAAAACTTATACTGTGAAAACTAAACATTTTTAGAAGAAATTTGACCTAAACATAAGGAAAGAGATCCCATGTTCAGGGGATAAAAGACTAAGTATTCTTAAAATGACAATATCTCCCAGATCTACAATGATTCTACAGATTCAGCACAATGCCTCTCACAATACCAGCTGACTTCTTTGCTGAAATTGACAAGCTGCCCTAAATTTCACATGGAAACTCAAGGAACCCAGAATAGTCACAACAGTCTTGCAAAAGAACAAAACTGGAAGACTAGAACTTCCTAATTTCAAAATTTAATAAAGATAGTGTAGTCCTGGCTTAAAGATAAAAAAAAAAAATCAATCAAATAGAATGAGAATACAGAAATGAACCCTCACCTTTATAGTCAATTCATTTGACAAGGGTGCTAAGACAATTCAATAGGGAAAGAATAGTTTTTTCAACAAATAGTACCGAGACAACTTGCTATCCACATGCAGAATAATGAATTAACTCCTTTCTCATACCACACAGAAAATTTAACTCAAAACGAATTAAAGAGCTAAATGTTGCAGCTAAAACCATAAAACTTTTCGAAGAGAACACAAGGAAATCTCTGTGAACTTATATTTAGCAACAGGTTCTTAAATATACCACCAACCACAAGCAACAAAAGAAAAATTAGATGAACTGGGGGGGGGGGGGCATCATCAAAATTAAAAACTGCTTCAAAGGACACCATCAAGAAAGTGGTAACACAACTGGGGCGCCTGGGGGGCTCAGTTGGTTGAGCTTCCAACTTCAGCTCAGGTCAGGATCTCACAGTTCGTGAGTTCAAGCCCCTCTGTGCTGACAGTGTGGTGCCTGTGTGGGATTCTCTCTTTCTCCCTCTCTCTCTGACCCTCCCCCACTTGCATGCTCTCTATCTCAAAATAAATCAAACTTAAAAAAAAAAAAAACAACGATTTAAGACAGTGGTAACACAATCCACAAATTGGGAGAAAATTTTTGCAAACTGTACATCTGACAATGGACTTGAATTTAGAATATTTTAATAACCCCCATAACTCAATAATAAACAAATAACCTAATTAAAATGGGCCAAGAATCTGAATAGACATTTCTCAAAAAAAAAAAAAAAAAGGATATACAAATGGCCATAGGAAAAGATACTCAACATCATTAGCCATCAAGCAAATGCAAATCAAAACTGTGATATACTACTTCACACCTACAAGGATGGCTATAAGAAAAAAAAAAAACTGATCAAGAAAACAAGAGCAACAAAGCAAGAATTGATGAGGATACAGACAAATTGGAATCCTCCTCATTCACTGCTGGTAGGAATGGGAAATGGTGCAGCTGCTTTGGAAAAAGTTTGGCAGTTCTTGAAACAATTAAACAAAGAACCGCCACTCCTAGATATATTCCAAGAGAAATGAAAGTACGTCCACACAAAAATCTGCATAGAAATGTGCATACCATTATTCACAGTAGACAAAAAGTGGGAATAATCAGGGGCACCTGGCTGGCTCAGTCAGTAGGGCATGTGACTTCTGATCTCAGAGTCATGACTTCAAGCCCCTCATTGGGGATGGAGCTGACTTAAAAAAAAGTGGATATAATCCAAGAATCCACCAACTAATGAATGGCTAAAATAAATGTGATATATCCACACAATGGAATATTTGGCAATAAAAAGAAATGAAGTACTAGTACACATGCTACCACATGGATGAACCTTTAAACCATTATGCTAAGTGAGAAAAGTCATTCACTAAAGGACCACATGATTCTGTTTATATGAAATGTCTAGAATAGACAAATCTCTAAAATAAGAAAGCGGAAAAATGGTTGCCTAGGCTGGGGGGGGGGGGGTAGGTGTTAAGGGGAAATGAGGAGTTCTTTGGGAGATAGTGATGGAATGCTCTAAAACTGACCAAAGTAACCATAAAATACCTAGGAATAAACCTAACCAAAGAGGTGAAAAATCTATACACTAAAAAGTATAGAAAGCTTATGAAAGAAATTGAAGAAGACACAAAAAAATGGAAAAACATTCCATGCTCCTGGATAGGAAGAGCAAATATTGTTAAAATGTCAATACTACCCAAAGCAATCTACATATTCAATGCAATACGTATCAAAACAACACCAGCACTCTTCAAAGAGCTAGAATAAACAATTCTTAAATTTGTATGGAACCAGAAAAGACCCCAAATAGCCAAAGCAATCCTGAAAAAGAAAACCAAAGCAGGAGGCATCACAATCCCAGACTTCAAGCTATACTACAAAGCTGTAATCATCAAGACAGTATGGTACTGGCACAAGAACAGACACTCAGATCAATGGAACAGAACAGAGAACCCAGAAATGGAACCACAAACGTATGGTCAACTAATCTTTGACAAAGCAGGAAAGAATATCCAATGGAATAAAGACAGTCTCTTCAGTAAGTGGTGCTGGGAAAACTGGACAGCGACACACAGAAAAATGAACCTGGACCACTTTCTTACACCATACACAAAAATAAACTCAAAATGGATGAAAGACCTAAATGTAAGACAGGAAAATCCTAGAGGAAAAATCAGGCAACAACCTCTTTGGCCTTGGCCACAGCAATTTTTTACTTGACATGTCTCTGGAGGCAAGGGAAAGAAAAGCAAAAATAAACTATTGGGACCTCATCAAGATAAAAAGCTTCTGCACGGCGAAGGAAATAATCAGCAAAACTAAAAGGCAACCAATGGAACAAGAGAAGATATTTGCAAATGACATATCAGATAAAAGGTTAGATCCAAAATCTATCAAGAACTTATCAAACTCAACACCCCAAAAACAAATAATCCAGTGAAAAAATGGGCAAAAGACATGAATAGACACCTTTCCAAAAAAGACATCCAGATGGCTGACACACACATGAAAAAATGCTCAACATCACTAATCATCAGGGAAATACAAATCAAAACCACAATGAGATACCACCTCACACCTGTCAGAATAGCTAACATTAACAGCTCAGGCAACAACAGATATTGGCAAGGATGCAGACAAAGAGGAACCCTTTTGCACCACTGGTGGGAATGCAAACTGGTGCAGCCACTCTAGAAAACATTATAGAGGTTCCTCAAAATATTAAAAATAGAACTACCCTACAATCAATCCAGCAATTACATTACTAGGTATTTATCCAAGGGATACAGGTATGCTGTTTCAAAGGGGCACATACACCAACGTTTACAGCAGCACTACTGACAATAGCCAAAGTATGGAAAGAGCTCAAATGTCCATAAACAGATGAAAAGATAAAGAAGATGTGGTATGTATATACACAGTGTAATATTACTCAGCAGTCAAAAAAAGAATGAAATCTTGCCATTTGCAACAGTGTGGATGGAACTACAGTGTATTATGTTAAGCAAAATAAGTCAGAGAAAGACATAGCATACGATTTCACTCATATGTGGAACTTAAGATACAAAACAGACGAACATAAGGGAAGGGATGTAAAATAATATAAAAAAAGAGAGGGGGACAAACCATAAGAGAACAAACTGAGGGTTGCTGGAGAGGTATTGGGTATGGGGATGGGCTAAATGGGCAAGGGGCATTAAGGAGGACAGTTGCTGGGATGAGCACTGGGTGTTATAAGTAAGTGATGAATCACTAAATTCTATTCTTGAAATCATTATTACACCATTTATATTAACTAACTTGGATTTAAATTTTAAAATTAATTAATTAATTAAAAAATAAAACTGACTATATGAATAGCTGCATGATTCTGTG
This sequence comes from Acinonyx jubatus, assembly GCF_027475565.1. Lineage (NCBI taxonomy): Eukaryota > Metazoa > Chordata > Mammalia > Carnivora > Felidae > Acinonyx > Acinonyx jubatus. The sequence goes on from NC_069387.1 coordinate 62,157,607, forward strand.
AATATATTAAAATACACTGAATCCACTGTAAATGAGTGAATTATACAGTATGTGAATTATAGCTCAATAAAGCTGTTACCAAAAAATACATGGAGCAAACATTACAGAACTGAAAGAAAAAAAGACAACTCCACAATTTTACTTGAAGATTTTTTTTCTCAGTATCTATCATACCATGATTACACCAAATATCAAATTAATCTTTGTTGAAAATTTATAATACTTTTTTAAAAATTTTATTTTGAGGGAGGGAGAGAGAGAGAGAGAGAGAGAGCAGGGGAGGGGCAGAGAGAGAGAGAGAGAGAGAGAGAGAGAGAGAGAGAGAGAGGAGAATCCCAAGCAGGCTCAGTGCTGTCACCGCAGAGCCCAATGTGGGGCTCAAACTCACAAACCGAGCTGAAATCAACAGTCGGACCCTGAGCCACCGGGCGCCCCTATAATACTTTTTAAATCAGTAAAAGAAACTTTTTCTTTTTTGTACAGTATCTTCATTTCTGGTTAAAAGAACAAATCTGAGAATATTTCAATAGAATCTACAAAAACAAAGGGAAAATGCAAATCTCTGGGAAACCAATTAAGTAGAATTTACATATTCATCTCCTTCATGATTCGCTTGATAGCCTCTTAAATTATTACATATTTTTCTGTTTATTTCTTTCTCTGCTAGAATGCAAGGTGCAATTTTCAAATTGCAAGGGTATTTTTCCTTGCCATTTAAATAGGATTTGTACCAGGAAGCACAAACTTCAGGCTATCTTTTTAATTTTCCATCATATAATATAAACAAAATGTCAATCAGGTAAAATTTCAGTATAAACATCAAGTACAAACTTTCCATACATGTATTACCTGATCAATTCCCTTTCCTTTGCACTGAAGAATGATGACTTCAAGGAGTTTGGCTGCATGACATTCCGCATCTTCTCCTGCATCTCCACATAGTACCTACAGTAATCACAATTTAGCTTAGCAGTGAATGGCACTGCAGAGAATTTAATCAAGTGTACATGAAGCAAATAGCTCATAAAAATTCACACATTAGAATCGCAGCTTTGCTTTCTAAGTTTGCCCATCCAAGAGAAGGACGGTCAAAATAAAGTACATCTATCTTCTTTATCTACTCTAATTCCTTTTAAGAAGAAAGAATTCACCTATTTAACTTTGGATTAATAAAGTTAAGCTATAGGAATTAACTTCAGATAAACGAAGCTTCCCTTAAAGGCAACAAAGCAACAAACCAATAAAATGAAATGAAAAGAAATTTTAAAACCTTACTTTTAAACAATGAAACAAACCCTGTAGTTTCTGTTTCTTTTGAGTTCTTGTCCATATATACTCACTTTTTTCAAAATAATAACCATAATTTGATATCACACACCTTTTAATTTCTCCATTTGGACTTTAAACTACAAACATTTTCCATCGATGTTATAACCACTTAGGACTGTAAGTATTACAGTAGATAAATATAACAGTTTACTAGATATTCCTCTATTGTCAATGCTGTATTTTCACTATTATAAACAATTCTACAATGCACGTGTTCATACATAAAATTTGGAATATAATTGCCTTATAATAAGGTTCCCAGAAGAGAGATTCGCAGAGTAGAGGCAAGCTTATGTTGGAAATTAAGAAATGTAAAAAAATTAATAAATGTTAAAACACAAGCTATAAGAAAAAGAACAGACTTAACCCAAAGAACAAAGAGGAGACAGAAATTAAAAATACAAACAATACAAATAACAGAAACAAAAAACAGATTCAATGAATAAAGACAACAAAGCAGACAGCTTTTGTCAAAATTATTCTTAAAAAGAACAGAATTTTAAAAATATTAGAAATGATAGTTGCAAACAAAATACTTAAGCTATTTGTTTAAACAAAAGACAAGAAAGACACAAATACAGATAAAGGAGAGATTAAAAATAAGTAAATATTATGGAGAACATTATATTCCTTATATATTTGAAAACTCAGGTTAATTGGATAATTTCCTAGGCAAATACAATTTAAGAAAACTGAATTAAAAAGAAATTCCAGGTAAAGAAGACAGATTGAACATTCCCATTTAATTTTATTACTTCCCAAAAGACTATTAAAATGACAGTAAAGAGATTTTAGAGGCATAAATCCACAAAGACAGAGAAAAGGAAAAAGTAGACAGCTATAAAATTTTGGAAGCTGGAAAACAGATGGATCAGTGAGCTGAATCCTAAGCAGGTAGCTGGCAACACCAAGAACCAACACTATTTACATAAAATTTAAAATTTACCTCTAGGGCAATGTATTTAGATCTAGATTCTAAATGTAAATGGGCTCTGGAACCAAAATGCTTGGTTCAAATTCCAGCACTGCCACTTATTATCTGTGTTTTCAAACAAACTTATTAACCTCTGTGTCTTACTGTTCCCATCATGGCGTACAATACAGAAAGAATAAATAAATCACTCCTTTTTCCCCAAATTGTATTTGCTTGGTTTTTTGTTGGTTGGTTGGCTGGATGGTTGTTGGTTGGTTTTGGTCCCCACCTCCAAAAGGAGAAGAAACAAAATATGTTTAGTAATTTAAAAAATGGGCTCTGGAGCCAGACCACCTGGGTTCAAATATGGCTCCAACAAAGACTAGCTCTGTGACTTAGGACAATGTACTAAACCTCAGGAACGATGCAAAAAATTATACCTTGGTCTCCTCTTTGACCAAAAGGTGATACCTTCCTCATAATATTGTAAAGATAAAATAAGTTAATATGTATAAAATGCTGAGGAAATACCTGGTATACAGGAAGAGTCCAGTAAGTATTAGTTATTACTAAAAACCAAGAATAGGACATATATTTTAACTACTTGGTAAGTCTAAGGACATTACTGTGAGCATCACTTTTATCCCAGCAGCTATAATACAGAGCAGCTGTACTAATGGGTGTAGGACTGTTATGTTTTCTGCTTGCTGCTTTCTCTTTCCCTTTCCCTCAATAGCACTTGTCTACACTACTTAGGAGAAAATACTAAGCACTGCCAAGTGATTATGATTTAATAAGCTAGGTTATTACAGAGCTAAAGGAGTCTTTAAAAATCATGACTCTACTCCTTTCATTTATGTGATGAAACTTAGTGACCTCCCAAAATCTACCAGGCTCTTTACAACTGAACTGAGACTTTAATCAGATGTGCTGACTGTCAGCTCAGAGCTCTTAACATATCTTGGTACACATCTCTTTTAGTGAGAAAGGTTGTAGACTAGATACTTTAGTCCCAACTCCAAGGCCAAACTTAGATATTTGGCAGCTTTATGCAACATACAGTTTTATATTTATGTGTATATAAATATTCACCTAAAGGAGAAAGGAAAACATTATTTATACTCATCAATGATTCCTAGATACAACCAATAGAGGGCAAAATCTAACCTGTGACAAAGACAACACAGTAGACATGTTTGCATGTGAATCTAACAGTAGCCAGTATATGGCTGATAAATCAACCTGTATTGAGCTAAATGATGCTGTTTTTCCAACTATTCCAATTTTTTGTCTTATTTATAATCAAAATATATACATCTAGTTGTTTCCAATATACACATTCAATTTAAAAAAATCAAGACTGACAAACTGTGTGCTTATTTTCTTAGCACTTTTCTTTCATCAAGTAGTAAGTTTGCATTTTTGAAGGAAAAACAAACAAAATTATTTACCCTGACCATTATAAAGTACACAGCTATAAAAGTGGCAAGCATTCTTAAGCACAACACAAATATAAATTTTTCAAATAATAATTCCAAGCTCTATTAGAAAATACAAAATGGCAAATATATGTTGATGAAGGCAATACAGAACTAAAGGTGTAAGAAACAAATTGAGAGTGACCAGCAGTAAAACATTCAAACATTACTAAGAACCACTACAACAACTGATTAGGACACGCTTACCTTTCTACACATTGTAAAAAGTATTTCTAAATGCTTTGGATTAGATAATAAAGTATTTGTATCTATTGTCACATAATTATGCAGGAGAGGCATCATATCTGGAAAAAAAAATTCAAAATCCCAATGAGACTTGAGTAACAGGAGTAGAAATAAATGATTCCCATGGAAGCTATATTTCTATAGCACCCACATATTACTATCTTCCTTCACAGCCACAAATGCTAGTAAGGAAAGTGACAGATCTGCCCTATTTATAGATGAGGAAAATGTGGATCAGGAAGATTAAAATGCTCACCATTTATTATAGTGATTGTTCTGAATGTTTGTCCTTTACTCTAAAGGACTCATCACCACTTCACAAAGTATGTATTTTCTTGCTTATCTGTGTGTTCCCCACCTTCCCTCTGGTTCCCCCCAACCAGAATGGAAGCGTCAAAAGCGCAATGCTGTCTATTTTGTTCGCTGCTATACCGCTATACTTAGAACAGTGCTTGAAATATAGATAGTATTCAGAAAATACTAACTGAATTAATGTATGGACATTTGTTCTGACTGCAAACTAATTTGAGATACAACAGGAAACAGGCTCCTTCCTACTGCCTGTATCCCTAACTCTGGAAAACACTGCTCTAACAGCACCACCCTTTACTCCACAGAGAAATAACAACTGTTTTCTGATTAGTACCGGAATCGTATGTGTCTTTATGTCATGTGTCAAAGGAAATAATGTCCAGACACAGAAAAGCAAAAATGTTACATGGCCAAAGGCATACCTGTAAAGTATTCAAAACAATCCTGCTGAAACACCTCATATAATATACCTAGCAGCTGCCACATTTGAGGGGAAATGCCATGGCAGGTTAAACTGTAGGCCAGTGAAAGAATTTCTTCATAGAATTCTAGAAGGAAGAAAATCTCTAGTTAGAATGCTAGAAAACAGCAAAAATTAAAACACAAAGACCACAGACGGGAGGATTGAGACTATCTACCTGCATACTTTCCTCGGCACCTAACATACTTGAATACCCCTTTCTCAGCATTCCCATATTTGCCACCTTCCATCTGCCCCCTACCCAACAGGACAGGGCAAAGATTTGTTTTTACTAAATTTCCCTAGAATACTGGAAATACATATTTTCTTGATACTGTGTACTAAAATATAGTTATACTTCTGAAGCTATATTAGAAATGGGTACAAGAAGGAATTGTGTATCTCTTGTGCACAGTACTGTTAACTTACAAATAATTAATGTTCTTTGGAAAGCTTAATTAAGCTAGGCTACAATATCTTCTGGTCTCACATATTTTTACAAACTATGTTCTGGACCGTATTTTGTCAATTTACAAATCATGTAATACTTGTGCAGTATTTTAAAATTTATCTCAAGTCAGTGATACCCACTATAAAGTAGAAGAGTTCAAAGAGAATATTGTATTTGCATATATATTGCAAATATATTTGCATATATATGTATTTGCATATATATTTCTTATTGCTCTCAGTCAAAAGTGCATTATATCTAAACATACAATCAGAAAATACAAATCTCAATAGAAAATTTTTCAAATAATTCCCACCATGTTCATCACTGAGCAAAAGTCTTTTAAGTTCAAAGATTTTTTCCCTCTTATTTAATTTTCAATGTTTATTTATTTTTGAGAAAGAGAGGCACAGCATGACAGAGAGAGAGGGAGACACAGATCCAAAGCAGGCTCCAGGCTCTGAGCTGTCAGCACAGAGCCTGACGTGGGGCTTGAATTCAGGAGCTGTGAGATTATGACCTGAGCCAAAGTAGGATGCTCAACCCACTGAGCCACACAGGCGTCCCTCCTATTTAAAAGGAACTAATATTCACTCTGGAAGCTTGGAGGTTTTTTCTGTAATATAATTTTTTTAATGTTTATTTTTGAGAGAGAGAGAGAGATGGGGACAGAGGATCCAAAGCAGGCTCCATGCTGACAGCAGCGAATCCAACGTGGGGCCCAAAACCATGAACCTAACACTGAGATCATAATCTAAGCAGAAGTCGGACATTCAACCAACTGAGCCAGCCAGGTGACCCTGTAGCATTATTTAAAACAATATATATGGGGAGCCTGGGTGGCTCAGTTAAGAGTCCAACTTCAGCTCAGGTCATGATTTCAAGGTTTGTGAGTTCAAGCCCTGCCTTGGGCTCTCCTCACCTGCTTCAGATCCTCTATCTTTCTCTGCCCCTCCCCCACTCATTCTCGTTCTCTCTCTCTCAAAAAATAAATATTAAAAACAAACAAACAATATATTCAAAAGCTGATAAGACAGATAGTTGCCTTACCAAGAACAAAATAAAATGTAAATTACAGATATTGGGAAAGAACTTGTTACATAAGACAATCACTTGAAAAACAGCATTATCTGAATATGAAACATCTGAAAGTTCTGTTCATCATTACCCCACACCTTGGAGAAAAGGAGAGCAAACGCCTCTTCCTAACTTTATAAAGGCTCAAGACAGAAAAGGAGCCCAATATTTCCTTGCACGCACTCAGCACGTGTGCACAACCCGATACTCAGATGCTGAAGACCAGGACTCTGAAACTTGACAGAGAAACCAGAAGGCACAAAGCTGTTGCAGATTACTTTTTGCAGCTGTGCTGGAGGCTGAACTGTGGTGGGCAGCTATCTAGGACCCAGTGTGGACAAAGACAGCACTGACTTTCTCAGCAGACCACTTCTATGGCACAATCATGCTGGCTCCAGCCAATTCCAGCCTTCCCACGGATTCAGTGAGCTACCAAACATCCTTCCACTACATTCCATTTATGCTTGAATTCGCCAAAAGTTATTTCAATCATTCTCAATCAAGAAGACTCTTAGGGTGGGATGATTATACTAACTTTCACTTCCTGCATAAGATAAAGCAGATAAAGCAGTAATAGCTAAACCTAGGTTCTAATAATAAATGAAATCTTATAAGTAAATTAGCAATGAAAACAGGCAATGGAGAAAAGGAAAGTAGGACAATGGAAAGAGACTGGACCACGGACACAAACAAAGTCAGGCTGCTGTGGTGGGGGTCCCAGAAAAACAGATTCGGCCCATGACATCTTACAGAACTATTTTTTTTTTTATTTTTTTTAACGTTTTTATTTATTTTTGAGACAGAGAGAGAGCGTGAACAGGGGAGGGGCAGAGAGAGAGGGAGACACAGAATCTGAAACAGGCTCCAGGCTCTGAGCAGTCAGCACAGAGCCCGACACGGGGCTCGAACTCACGGACCGTGAGATCATGACCTGAGCCGAAGTCGGACGCTTAACCGACCAAGCCACCCAGGCGCCCCCTATTTTTTTTTTTTTTTAATCTGAGATCCTGCATGGCCAAATATTGGTTCAAAAAGGGTCATTAACATTACATCACAACTAAAAACACAAGAAAAGACCACCTGTCACCTTAAAGCTAGGAATGAGATACTAGACAGGCAACTGGAGCCATGGCTTTCTCATCTGTTCACTACACCCAAAAATAGGCCCCTTTCCTTAACATCCTGACATTTCAATTGCTCAAATCAAATAGCTGGTATAGACAGATGAAAAAGTTAGTATAAACTATTTCTCTTTATCTTACTTCACAGTGTCACTCCTCCAGATCGCTTTACTTTAAATGGAGAATTTTTGGTTACAATCTCTTCCATGAATAAAGACATAAATGAATATGTTCTTTTTTTGCTTATCAGAATCTCTAGGGTTATGGTCCAGAAATCTTCATTTGAACTAGCTCCTTGGTGATTCTTATGCATACCAAAGTTTGAGAACTACAGCTTTATAGCATTGATTTCAAAAGTAAGGGGTATGTACCCTAGGCAGTGTACTGAAATGGGAAATAATATATAGAAATATGTATATAATATATATATAGTATAAAATATGTGTGTATCTATGTATATAATGTGTATTAGAACACTTTATATAGACATTTAATCCCATCCTTCTACATTTCTGTTTTTATATATGTAAATGTGGTTTCGTAACATATATATTGCCTATAACTTGTATTCAAATATCATTCACATATATCAGAAATGCATGCTCAATTTTCTATCAATGGTGTGAGAAAAATTTTAGAGACAACTGCTCTTAAGCAGTAACACGCTTTTCTTTCAGCTTTCTGTCTGCACACTATATAGGCTGCAACACTCTCCAGGGCACAGGACTGGGGGCTGCCACCTGCAAAGTGCTTGGATACTGGAAAAACAGCCTCTTCTACACATTCCCATCTATTGTAACATCCTGATTCTATTAGTTACTGGTTCTATTCAGAAGTTGGGCTCTATAATAGATAACGGAACAATAATTATTTCATACTTCTGAAAAGACATAGATCTATCATTTCACATTTTTCAATTCCAAGACTAGGAATTCTTAATTGGATGTATTAAATTTTTCTCTAAATGAAAATACAGATATATAATACTCGAAAGTATATCCAAAAAACAGAAGAAAATGAAAGCTTCTCTCCCTCAAAATTGTCCATACTGTTGAATCTGAAGGGCTAAAAATGCACTTTAAGTTTACCAAGTTAAAAAATATCAATTAACTTTTTTACTCTACCTTTGAACTTACCAATTACATGTTTCTGTAAAACGAGATCAATGATCCGCAGACAGATGTTCTCTAACTGCTGAGTAACCTAAAGACAAATTTAAACATTTAGTTTAAAATCCATCGTGATAACTGGGGTGCCTGGGTGGCTCAGCTGGTTGACCATCTGACGTCCAGTCAGGTCATGATCTCACAGTTTTTGAGCTCGAGACCCACATCAAGCTCGCTGCTGTCGGCACACAGCCCGCTTAGGATCCTCTGCCCCCTGTCTTTGTCCCTCCCCAACTTGTGCTCTCTCAAAAATAAGTAAACATTAAAATAAATAAAAATAAAATAAAAGATAAAATAAAATCCACCATGATAACTCTTACTCTATAAATACTAACCCAGTAAAAACATCAACAAAACTTTTTTGGAGGGATAAGTTGACAATTCTAAATTTCAAGTGAAAAAAATAACCAAGAAATTCTGAAAAGTAGACGAATGATGGAAGTGAGAGTTAAATCCATAATAAAATTATAAATTAAATTAGTTCCTAACCTCATATTTTACAAGAAAGGAAGTTCCTAGTGAATGAAAGATTTCAACGTGAAAACTTGGGCCACAGAAATACGAGAAGAAATGAAAAGAAGTTGTGTATAATCCTGAAGATGGAAAATGGCTCAAAGCCCAAAAATCAGAAACAAATATATTGAGCCATTTGATTTCAAAAATTTAAAATATCTACATAGTGTAGGGAAAAATCAAAGATGAATGAAAAATTGAGGGAATTATTTTCAAATGGTATCACAGACAAATATCAAATTGGCTCCCGTGAAATCAAGTCAAGAGGAAAAAAAGGCAAAGGTCATGAAAAAGAAATACAAACAGACTTTAAGCTTATAACAAGATATTAACTCTCATACATGAGAAGGGTACAAATTCTAAGCCCAAGATTACCATTTTTCACCTATCAAACTGGCAATGATCAAAAAGTATTAGCTGGGAAGAGAGGCACTGCTATACATTGATTTGAGGAGTGTAATGTGGCCAAGTTAGCAATTATCTCTCAAGATCCTTTGACCCAGCAAGTCCACTTCAAGGAATCTGTCCTCCAGACATATTATTACCTGTGCAAATGACATGTAACAGGCCATTCACTGCAGCAATGTTTGTGATTAGTAATAACCAAAGGTCCGTTTAGGAAGGGACAGTTAAAGGATATTCATTAATGAGGGACTGGTTGAATAAACTGACACATAAAGAAAGATTATGCAACTACTAAAAATACTAACTTTAGTGTCTAATAATTATGGAAGGATCACCAAGACATAATTCAAAAATGGCAGATAAAAACTGTATACTATCATTTTCATAAAAGAAAAAAATACACGCTCATTTTTTTTTACTTAGACATTATAAGAGAAAATATCTCTGGAAGGGTACAAAAACCTAGGAGAGGAACTACCTCCTCCACAGAGGAGAATGACATCTGGGGAGCTGATGAGTGAGAAGGTGAAATTTCACTGAATACCTTTTCATGTCTTTTGAATTTTTCAACACAGGTTGTACTAAATATTTTTTAAATAAGCAAAAATTAAACTCCATCATGGGTTACATTGTCCATCTAAGTATCCTATTTCAACTTTTGAGCATATTCTTTGAATATTCAGCTTTAAAGTACTCTGTTAAAGTTCAAATGATCCAAAATCTCCAGTTTGAAAATTTGTCAATATATTTAAATCATTAAAGAAAACTGCATATACGTAAACATCTGGTTTAGATTTCTAATTTTGTTCTGCATATACTCAGTGTGCATGTATTCATACACATGTGATTTTTCCTTTTAAGGAAAGACTTTTCTCAAAGTTTGCTTTTAATAAGCCAAAGTTCAAAATCCCAAGACAAGCAGTCAGGAGACCAAGATTCTACTCCTTGTTTTGCCTCTAATTATCTATGACCTTCGTAAAGCCACTCACTGAAGGCTTCACGTTTTTTTCATAGGTAAGGAAGCTGGATTGGATTAGTGCTTCTCAATTTTAAACCATGCCTCCTTTGATAATCACAGTAAGTTCAAATGCTCCTTTAACTTTATCTGAAATGCAAAATTAATATCAAGAGTAAAAATATTAAAACAAAAAGGTAAAGTACTGTTTTGTTTTCAAACTAATCCTGCTGCTCATTTTACTACTGCCCATCTTCGACACACACATATTTTAGAAAACTGGATTAGGAGATTTCTAAGGTCTCCAAATTTAAAAATACAAGTTCTGCATATAAGGCAAAAGAATTATCCTTAAGTATGCTCGTTGTAATTTGGAACATCTCACTGTTCCTGAATGGCCATACAGTTTTAACAAGAATACAAAAATAAAATAATGAATATGGGAATAAAAATTCACATTAAGCCTTTTTAGGTGAAGGAGGCCTGCCCAGGAGAAGAATATCGAACTGTTTTTAAGAATCCAGTAATTTTCCACTGGTGTGTGATAAACACAGGATAAATCAACAGCCATGGGGTTTAACAATGCTATTTAAAGAACCACCACCTGCTTCCTAAGTCCCACTGTATGAAACAGGAGCTGCCGCCATTGCTGAGCAAGTCAGCCTAAGCTCACAGAAGGAACCAACTCAAATCTGAGAGGCAATGTAATACTTGGGGAGGAGGGTGGCAGGTTTCAGGTGGAGATAAATGGATATATTATCAGAATAATCTGACTGCAAACCCAAAACTCTATGGCCATGAGCAAGACTCCTGATACTACATAAACTTGTTTTCCACTTCTGCAAAAGGACACTACCATTACCAGCTCTAGTGATCTCATGGTGACACTAGTAAAATCCTATCAGTGAACAGAGGGGAAAGCACCTAATAACTATCTGCACAAATTCTTCTCCCAATATTGTTCTGGAATTCAGTTTAAGAAAGATGATGTTTTAAGTTCTTCTTCCCTTCCATTCTCATGATATTTGTTACATTTGAATTTTGTTCCACTACTTAATATCTGCCACTGTGATTGAATGGCTATCACTCTCTACAAGAAGACTAGACTGTGGGTTCCAAAAGGCAGAGTTCATGTCTTATTCAATTTGATATTCCCCCAAAATCTAGCCTGGAACACAGATGTGATGAACTAAACTCAGTTTAATAATACAGAGATGTCCTATATACCTTACAACAACATGTAATATTTCCCCCCTCAATCATTTTAATATGGCCTTTGAAAATTTGAAGGTAGTTTTTAAAATCTAACAACATATATAATAGCAATTTTAACATTTATTTATTTTGAGAGAGAGAGAGAGAGCAGAGAAGGCACAAAGAGAGAGAGGGAGACAAAGAATCCCAAGCAGGCTCTGCAGCTGTCAGCACAGCTGACATGGGGCTCGAACTCATGAACCATGGATCATGACCTGAGCCAAAACCAAGAGTCAGACACTTAATCAACTGAGCCACCCAGATGCCCCTAAATAGCAACTTTAAAGTCATGCCCATTGATCATATAAATTTCAGTTAATGGTACTATAATGACATAATAAAACACAAATTCCACCTCTTTATGATCTTCTACAACTGTCAAGATAGTATCAATAGTATGTAAAATTCCCATCGCCATTACTGTTTTGTCTTCGATTTCTTCATATTCATCACTTTGAAGGACTTTGCCAAATATCTCAGCCTATGAACATAACGTAAACATATTCAACAATTAGTAATGTTATACCTACCCCTCGTTGTTGTTGTAAGTTAATAAAAGGGCAGTAGCACTCATCTAGACGTCAGCATTGCTCAAACATAAGTTACACACTTTACCAAGTAAATCAATGATAGACTATCATGTTTTAAGTACAGCCAATTTTTCCTTATCTAGTCACTAGAGTGGAATATACATTAGTTATAACAATTAGCTATTATTTAACTTCTGGTTGTCATTAAACAAATAAACCCAAAGTCTAAGAAAACTGAAATCTAGCAATAGTCAAGTGAAAAATTTGATAGAAGGTAGAAGACAAAATTAAGAAATCACCTAGAAAATGAAACAAAAAAGACAGATAGACATGGAAGACAAGAGAAAAAAAGGTAAGAAAATTAAAGACTCGGTCCTGATCCAATATTCCTTATCAGAACTATAGAATAGAAAAAAAAAAAAATGGTAGGGAGAAATTAATCAAATAAGTAATGCAAAAATTGCCCAAAACTGAAGGAAATGAGTTTCCAGATTCAAAACCCACAAAATGAAAATTTAAAAAGCTCACGAAGTACATCATTGTAAAATCTCAGAATATTACAGATGAAATGATCCCAATGTTATTAGATTTAAGTCTAATTAAATATAGAAATTAACAACTGTCAGAATTACTAGAGCAAACATTTTTATATTAACATTTCAATTACATATAAAACTGAACTCCAAATTTTGGAATTCAATTTACTTAGATTAGTCAAGGCTTTTATTTTTATTATTCAAGGCTGAATTTACTTTCAAACTAACATAAAACTTTGCCCATTCTTACCAAATGTTGGGTCATATCAACAGCAATTGAAGCTACTTCTTGACTATATTCACATATCATCTTCTGGATAACATTAGTAACATCATCATTTTCTGTCTCTCTAACAATGTGCAACAGCTCCTGCATGATAGGCCTTACGTGTGGCTTCATATATTCCTTAGCTAATGCAATAAAACAAACAAAATGAGTAAAAAAATTAGGTATTCAAAATTGGCGATAGGAATTAACTTGGTCACAAGGTTAAGTGACACAGGGTAATAGGCTTTTGACAGATACTTGCTTTATGGTATAAGATACAAAGCTGTACCAGGGCACCTGGGTGGTTCAGTCAGTTAAGCGTCTGACTCTTGGTTTCGGCTCAGGTCATGATCTCACAGTTTGTGAGTTCAAGTCCCGCATCAGGCTCTGCACTGAAGCACAGAGCCTGCTTGGGATTCTTTGTCTCCCTCTCTCTCTGTCCCTCCCCACAGCACATTCTCTGTTTCTCTCAAAATAAAAAAAATTTTTTAAAAGCTATACCAAAATAATCTTCACTAACACATCCACTTCCCCTTAATTAGAGGTAATCAATCCTACAGAGGAAAGAACTGTCCTGCCCAAAATGCCAAGACCCTTCATTGAGAAATTCTAATTATACAAATGTTCTATCATCAGGATGACTTACAGAACATGTATATATCAAGATATAAGTATAAAAAATCATGTACATAAAAACTATGCCAAATACCTCCTCCCACACGTCCTTGTACAATATTCAGTCTTCCCACTGAAACACTGTTGAACAGAAGTAAATTAGATTCATGTACTTCATAAAACTGAATTTACTTCCCAAGGTTTACTTGAACTTTGAACAGAATATTCTTCTGAACAAACAAACGAGTTATCTGTGTTATCACTCACCAGAAATTCCACTTGCTACTTTCAGAACTAGTAGAATCAGAGTCCTAGAGCTGAAAGGTCTCTTGAGGCCATTTAGTTCAATCCCCTGAATTTAAATATATGGAAAGCTAACCCTTGACAGATGGTATGCCTCTACACAGGCTTACACAGCAACCTAGTAGCACCATCAAAATTAGACACCAGGTCTCCTGATTCCCAGCCTACCCCAGGGGCCAATAACTATCAACTTATTTCCTAATCCAAAATTTTTCTGGAGACCAGTCAACAGGAACTCCTGAAAAGGGCAAGGATAAACTGCTATAAAATTCTGAGGGAACAAAAGCTCAGAAATCTAAACCTTGCACCTGAAGACTCAGAGAAATCATCCTTAAGGATAAGAAGAAAGGATTTCAAAAAATAAAATAACATAAACCCTTTAAAAGATATTTTTGGCTTTACCTTGTGTCTGGTTAGAAATTAATGACTGAAGAGCAAGGGCAGCTTCAACTTTGACAGGCATCTCCTTATCTTCAATCAGGCTCTTCTTTGCCAGTTCGACTGCATTTCTCAGATTGAGCTCATTATGAAACTTCAAAGAACTAAACGCATGAAGTACCCAACAGGACTATAAGAAGAAATTAAGTAGGAAACTGTTAGGATTGTGGCATTCTATAATAAAGTCATGCACATAAGAACTTCTTAGTAAAATATCATTAACTCTACCAAGTACTGTTTGTTTTTGGAGGGTAGCATATTACCCATAGTTTTTAACTTCTGGACTTCCCACTCTTTTTATTTAAAAAGGCAGTTGTTACTTCTAAATTATCTATACGCAATTTTTCACAGGGAAAAGAAAATGGGCCTAACTGAAGCGTCTCTGAAAAAAGAAATCCTGTTTATGCTTAATAAATATTATGAGTCATAACTAATGTGTTATTTATACGTAAGAGCTACTACAAACCAACGTTTAACTTTCATTTGCTGGCCTTCCCAGCAAACAAATGAAATATTATTTTCCCTTACTCATGTAAGGACTTAGAAAACTTTTTTGCTCATATAAGGTATGAAGAATTTTAAATCTTATATAGATTACCAAACTTTAAACTATTAGACCACAGAATCATATTATTACTTTAATTCTCCATGTACATAAAACACAATTAACGGTAATTTGTTTTACTGCTAAAAGACTTTTAGCAAGAGAATTACAATTCACACAGACTGTCAAAGGTTACAGCCTACCTATAAAAACACTTGTATGCCCTCCATACCTCTAATCTACATGTGCCCAAATACTTCTCCAGTGAATGTTGCCATCTGTTTATAAAAAGGCTTTAGTGTGTAAGACATTGTTAACGTATGTTCTTTATAGCAAGACATTTTTTGTGTTGATGTAATTATAAAGATAAACACTAGGCTCTCAAATTAAAGTTCTATTTTTATTTCTCCATAAAAGATATTGATTCTAGAAGTCATATACACTTAGAACACAAATAAGTTTATGTGAATTATTATCTTCCCCATTTTTCTAAGGCATATCGACCTAATATACTATCTGTACTAATTAAGGTTTTAGCCAAACTAGAATTTCAGGCTGTTTTGGACACTGAAAATTAATCAGTTTACAAATTTACATTGTTACTATTGCTATAACATTATCCCTCTCACTCCATGTTTTATGAATGCAGCAAGTGGGGCTAGAGTGAAAATTTAAAGCAGCTGGAATTAAAATCCATAAATCCTTTATTTATTAGTTTGTTCTTTATTCAGCTTATGTGACCATAAGGGACAGTCTGACTTCATTTTGTTCCAATACATGGTAAAAGGTCAATTTATCCAAAAACATTTAGTTCAAAAAATATCTTACAAATGACCATTTTTTAAAGTTTATTTTTCTTAAAAAAAAAAGAAAAGTTTATTTTTCTTAATAATCCCTATACCCATCGTGAAGCTTGATCTCACAACCCCAAGATCAAGAATCATATGCTCCTCTAACTAAGCCAGCCAGGTGCCCCACAAATGAACATTTTAAGAAACACAATGGAAATATGGAAAACTTACTCTAGCTCGAAGATATCCCAGGTTAGACAATAATAGTGGAAATACATGATTCTGTAGCAACAACTCCATTTGGTCCTTGAATAAACTCTTCTGTTAGGAGATAGATATGAAGTTTTAACTTATCAATGCCTTTTTCATATATAAAAATCACAACCAAATAAAGTGTTTATTATGACTTATGCTTAGTGTATACTTCTATGTGTAATTTTATAAAATTATTTGACCTACATATTGTATGTTTTAAAACAAGAAATAGTACCTTACAAAATAATTTGATACTGATTGACTTTTGACTTTTGCAGCAATAACACTGAAGTCATATTGCATCCTTTTTTAATTTAGCAACAGTTTCATGCTGAAAAACTGACAAAGTAAAATTTTTGTTTTAATCAAAGAAACAGGTGACAGAGAAAAGGATGTTTACAGTCAAATCAATTATGCAGAAGCAGTCACAAGTTTTAAATTATTCATAACTGTCATATCCTCTCATTTGCCTATGCTCAAGTAAATTATATTTTGAGTAGTTGAACCTTCAATAAAATATCAGCAAGGGAACCAATCACATGCAGGGCTCCATCTTTCTTCCTAGGGTCAAAGTTCGGGTCTGTCAGGATTTGATAACAGAATGCCATCATTTTTGGTAACACCTACAGAAACAGAAGAATCTGTTTTAGTCTACGTGAGCTTTCACTGCCCAACTGCTATAGTATTAAATAGGATGTACAAATTTTCAAAACTAAAGCCATTTTACTGTGTTTTATCAAGCAATTATAATTAAGAAAACAACCCTTTTCCCTTACTAGGACAGAAAAATATTCCTAAAGTGATAGGTTATAATGAATAATATAATTTGTCAAATACTAGGGGTATAACAAGAGTGTCAAATCCACACAGTGCACCTCTCCATCTTGGATTTAAAAAGAATTACTGCATACCTCTTTTCTTTTCTTTGCAGCAGTATATAAGAGAGTCTGGGCTGCTGTGGTGGGAGAAGCATAATCTTCAAAAATATCTAAGATTTTAAAAGGTTAAACCACATTAGTAAAAATACAATTACTTATTATAGATTTTAAACCTGACTGACCACTATTCCAAAACAAAAAAATAAAACAGTCCACATATGACACTGGTTTATAGCATAAAAAAAGTTAAAGGTGTATCAGTGCTCCCATGCACAACAATTATTTATCAAACTCTGTAGGCTGTCCTTTTAAATAAGCATATTAAAGAGGATAATACATGGCTGGCATATCTGTTTCACAGGAAAAGTGCTTTCTATCAAAAAACAACAATAATTTATTTAGTGCTTACTATGTGCCAGCACTGTTCTAGGCTCTGGGGACACAAAGATCAAACAAACAGGGCCCTCACAGAGCTCACATGGTGGAAAAAAAAGAAACCAATTATACACATATACACACATAATAAGTCAGGCTCAGAACAAATTTACAACAGGATAAGGAGAAAGAGAGTGATGGAGTATGGAGAGTGAGGGAAATGGGGTGTCAGGGAAACCATCTTTAATTCTGTTAGGGCAACACTTAAGCAGAAATTGAATGAATGAGGGAGAAAACTCTACATGGAATACTAAAGAGAAAGCTCTCCAAGCCAAGGAACCACAAGTGTAAAAGCCTTGATGGACTGCTAGGCCAGAGCTCAGCTCTGTCAACAGGTAGATTTAGCAGGTATTCAATGGGCATTTATTGAATACACACCTATTTAAAACACACTGTTTAATGTCAAGAAAAATTTCACAAATTTCAGAATAGGTAGTTATAGATAAAAATCTGAAAACTTGAAAAGTATCTTATATGCCCATATTTCAATATATAAAAAAAAAAATCTAAGTCTTTGCCAAAATATAAAATACAAATGTAATAATACTAATAACTATCACTTATTGAGTGCCAGGCACTATACTAATGAGATTACCTACTGTACCAGGCACTTACTTCTTTGGCAGGCACTATGCTAAGATTTTACAACCATCTAATATTCTACTCTAAGCAGTTAAATAAGTTAATAAACTATTATCCTGCTTAATCTTCCCAACACTATTAGCATTGCTGATTTTATAGCTGAAAACACTGCATCTCAGAGAGGGTAAGTAACTTGCCCACAGTCACACAATAAGTGGCCAAGTGGGGCACCTGGGTGGCTCAGTCGGTTGAGCGTCTGACTTTGGCTCAGGTCATAATCTCACAGCTCATGAGTTCCAGCCCGGCATCCGGCTCTGTGCTGACAGCTCAGAGCCTGGAGCCTGCTTCAGATTCTGTGTCTCCCTCTCTCTCTGCCCCTCCCCTGCTCATCCTCTGTCTCCTTCTCTCAAAAATAAATAAACATTAAAAAAATTTTTAATAAAATTTAGAAATAAGTGACCAAGCCAGCGTCACACCCATACTGTCGTAACATCAAGAACCTGTGAGCTCTCATAATTTTTTACCAAATCTAAAAACATTATTAGTATCAGTCAATGCATTTAGATAAGAATAATTTGTTCATGTAAATAACTATAAATGACAAAAATGTAAAAAGAAAATTACATGATTCTGTAATTATTCTTTCCTATAGCTATCCAAAAGTAAAATATATGTATCCAAAATATATGCATCCAATATATCCAAAAGTAAAAAAATAGTAGGCACTATGTTCTAGTACACAAAAGATTATTTTTCAAAAAATACTTCAGTTAGTCTTGAATTGTCCATATTATTTTAATCAATAAAATGTAAATTCTATCAATCAACACTCACAGCTCTTAAGTATTATATTTCTAAAAACTGGGATACTATCTCATTCAACATGAAAAGTGAAATAATGATAGCTTCCTGAACACTAAACAAATACTCTGCACATTAGAAAAACACACAGGTATTAAAGAAAAACTAAACACTAAAAGAATATCTTGAAGAAGACAGAAGAAAGATAGGCTAATCACTCTGTTCCAGAAAACAAAAGCGTTAGGAAGGAGAAATAAATCATGCATATGTGAAATGACTTTCAAAAGGAAATGGTAGAATGGAGGGATAAAGCAGATGGGAAATACTGTTTCTCATTCATTTGCTTTTCCCATACTTTGTCTCCAAGACAAGAGGCACTCCCTCACTCAATAGACCAAACAATACTAAGTACAAAGCACTGTAAAAACAATATAACCCAATAATTTAGCATCTATACCAGCAGACTGAACTCAAGTAGCGAGAGACACCTGGCCGAACAAGGGAAAAGCACCGTGTTGTCACTATCTTCATCATGACTTGGGCAGGGCTAATTTTATCAATTATTTATTTCAACATTTACTGAAGGTAGACTAGAGCCAAATACTAGTAGAGGAATGGAGAGGTGTGGGAGGGATGGAGAATGCAACATAAAGCAAATAAACAAGATAAAGTCCCTGCCCTCAAATGGCTCTAAGCTGCAGGAGAAACAGGTATTCAAACAACATTTTGCTATGTTAAGTGACAGTATTCCATGAAGCAACTCATTTAAACCAGGGTAAAAGGGAATGAACTCAGGCAACCTACACAACTCAATAACTTCCAGAAAGATCCAAGCAAAAAAGAACCTCCAGAGAATGGGACCACACAGTGGTAATCTCACTCTCTTCTGGAATACTTAGCCACTAAGATAAAGAAGCATACTAAATTGGAATGCTCCTAAAATATGCAGAAATCCAAACGATCCAGACTAAGAACAACCCAATCTACAAATGGGTATTCCCAAAGGTAGAGATAGGGATGGTCCCTCCAGATCAGCATCAAAACAGAAAGTGTTGTAGCTGGCTCCATGACTGCTTCAGCACCCCTAAGAGGGGTGAACAAAACAGCTTTCCATCTTCTACACGCAAAGGCCTCAAGTCCACTGGCTCAAGAGAACATCAAACTCTTCAGAGTTTATCATGTAAAGCAGAACTTTGGGAATTTAATACAGCAATAAAATCTGCTTAAAAATATAAATTAAGTTATATTACTCTACATATCAAGAGACTAATGAGGAATAAAATCATCTCGATTACCAAATTTCATTCTTATATATTCATATGGATCTTCTTGCCACAGTTCTTCATCCTCATCTTTATAACACATCACAGAAAAAATCACATCTTCAGAGATATTCTAAGAAGAGAAAAAACAAAACAACAAATGGCTATAGGCTATTCAAATTTGGGGAATATTAATAATGTATTTACTGATAGCCTTTCTGATGTTCGTTTTCCAAACTGTTAATCTTTGTGTTCAGCCTGTGTTGGCTGAGGGGAAAGCAGGAAAGCAAGAGCCTGGGGGTGTGGGGCAGACAGAATTAAACTTAAGATTATTTTTAAACAACTGATTAAAATATAAAGAGATGAATGGAAATGCTATTCTTGGAAGCAAAAGCAGGGATAATAAAGTTTTACTAACAGATCAATATTAAACACACCTTAATTCTTTAAGGAAGAGAGATAATTATCAAGCCAAGATTATATTTATTATTGTATTTCTTATTGTGAACATTCTTACATTTCCATTTTGGTCCTAAATGTCAACGTGCCAGCAATATTAAAATTTCTTTTCCTCTTCCACTTTCAAAAACCGAATTTCCTACTCTAGAAATGCAGGTTTCAGTCAGAAAAAAAATCATATCTGCTGCTAATGCTCTACTAAGCCCATTTAACAATTATATATGTAGAAATAGGATCATCTATTCTCACTTATTCCAAATTAAATTCTGGGAGAAAAAAATTCAACCAAGAGACTGGACTTTTCTTATTCCTATACAATGGCTATGTAAAAGTAAGGCCAAAGGCATCAAGAAAAAAAATCCACTCTTACTTTATAAGAACATAGTATATAAAATGAAATCAGTACCATTATTAACTGCAAAGAAATTATCACTATTTGATCAACAGGATTAGACAAATATTATTAAGAGGTCTACAGAAAACAAAAGATATTATATTTATAAAACCAGTAATAAGGTAATACTAAGCAAATTCCATCCTGGACACCAAAGGCAAAGTAAAGAAATGTGTTTTCCTTTTTAGGAACTATCACAGAGATTACAGAATTTAAGAGTTCACAGTTTGAGAGAAAAAAAAAAATTCAGTTCCTAACATCCCTGAATTACCTAAAATTATCTACATACATATAAGAATTTATTCATTAATGGCTCATAATTTTTGATTCTCATTTGTTCTTTAAATAATGAGGCTGAATTCTATCTTTAAGTAAACAATTGATATAAAACCAGAAAACTATAACTTCTGCTACAGAACTTAAGCCAAAAAGAAAAATAAAAACCTCATTAGCTTCTATCTACAAAGGAAAATGATCATGCTTCAGGCTTCATCTACTGCAAAATAATACTACCTTAGTACAGACCTGGTGACTCTTTTAAAAATGCTACTGCATACAATACCACATCTGATCCTAGTGACCTTTAGATGAGAGGGATAGAGGGGCGCCTGGGTGGCTCAGTCAGTTGAGCGTCTGACTTTGGCTCAGGTCATGATCTCATGGTTCGTGAGGTCGAGCCCCGCGTTGGGCTCTGTGCTGACAGCTCAGAGCCTGGAGCCTGCTTCAGATTCTATGTCTCCCTCTCTCTCTCTCTGCCCCTCCTCCACTCTTGCTGTCTCTCTTTCAAAAATAAATAAAAACATTAAAAAAAAGAAGATAAGAAGGATAGAAAAACACTAGCCAACTGAACAGAGGAGAAACTGAGGCCACATGAGACTCCAAGAAAGACCAAATGAATCCAGGTCTTAAACTCTATTAAACTTGAAAGCTTCGCTCTTCTCACATACTTAAATTTCCAAGCCCCTCCTATCAAATATAAGACTGCACACATTTGAAATTAATAGAAATAAAAATATATTAAATATGACATACAGCATTAGTGTCTAGAAAACCTAACTTAACCAGAGAATAATTTTGGAGAGCTATTCCCTGACACTGACCTGTATGTGTGGCTTCATCTGCTTCCAGGTGACAGAATGAACAATCCCTTGATTGAGATAGTTGAATGCTTGCTGAAGAACACGGGGGGCTACATACTCTTTCTGTCTATATTGGTCTAAAATTTTTAGTAGTACCTACAGGTAAATGGGAAAGAAAGTATAGGAGAACATAAATAATTTTAAGGTTAAAGGGAGGGGCATTTTAGGCATGACATAAAACCCAGAATCCACAAAAATAAAAATAAACTGATTTTTAGAGAAACTAATATTTTGTGAGAAAACTTGTGGGCAGTTTTAATTAGATGGATCCAAGTTATACTGAACTAAAGGACGTCTCACTGGGATTTCCAGCCTTTTGTCCTACTTCTAACCTGTGGAACAACGCAGAACAAGTCACAAGTCTATGTTCTATTCCATGTAACTAAGCTCTTCAAATAAGTTAAGACTCCGGTTAAGAGAAATAATAACAGACTTCACAAAATGAACACTGAAAACATGTATACAGCAAGAGATACCATTAACAGATTTTAATTATTTGATAAAGCTGCATTTCAAATTGGAAGAGAAAATAATAAGTTATCCAGAAAACAGTATCAGGACAACTGATTAGCCCGACGAAAAAAAAAATAAATTGGCTCCCTAACTAAACTCCATCCCAAAATTAATTCCAGATGGGGAACTATTTCAACAACAAAAACGAAAACATAGAATGCCTAGAAGAAAATACCGAAGAATTTTATTTTATAATCCCACACCACAGAAAGTCTTTGTAAATATAACACAAAACTGAAAAGTTTTTGTTTTTTTTTTTAAATTGTTTCTAAGGAAGGAACCATGCCCAAAGTGGCTTATGACTATCCCAAGGACCTGCCCATCAGAGGTAGCACTACAACAAAATCCAAATCTTCCAATTCCTGATCCCAGAGCACTTCAGGATAGCAAGCTTAAACCTAAACTGCTAAATAAATAAAGAGAGTTCTTTCAAAACATGTACAGAATTGATGAACTCAGAACATAAATTCAGCTCAAGTTATGTAAAATTAGGTTTATAAGCATTGTAAGAAGTCCCACCGTCGCCTAGATGCCCTTTCTGCAATGCAGGCCAAAAGGGGATGCTATGGAACATGGGTCTTCCTAGACAGTTTGGCTCACCCAAAGAAACAACAGCAAAGGAGACAACAGTTTTTAAATAAGAAAATAATTTTTAAATACTAGGAATATATATCTTAAATAACCAACGTACAAATAGTTTATGACATGGATGCAACGCCATCAAATCTGAATGTGTATGTACATACAAAACATACACACATTTACATGACACTGGAAAAACTCGGCCAAACACACTTCAAGAAGGTATCAACTTCAAGATGGTTAATGAGTTTAACTGCAGTGGAAATAACAGAAGACAGAACTGCCTGGCTTCCTGATTATCCTAGTTTCCATACTGAACGGCTGAACAGATAATTTTATTCGTTATTCACTAATATTCCCTACAGACTGTCTTGTGGGCCAACAAAATAATTTGTGAGAAAATTACAGCCATAGCTTTCCTGAATTGTTGCAAGGTACTTTTTAGAAATGATAATCTATAAAATGATAGTAGACAAAACGATCATCTATAAAAGGAAGTACTCCATCTATGATGACAGGTTTGAGGCAGTTAGCTTGATATCACTGACAATAAAGAAGACTAATATGCATAGATTTATAAAAATCTAGAAACACCCTCTATATCATTAAAGCCTTTTACTATGTCTGATTAATCTTTGCTTCCTCACTGTAGTCCTGAAACAGCCAGTGCTTGAATAGTTATTAAATTTTATTTGTTGAAATATAAACAAAAATGTGATTCAAATGGCAATACAGATCAACCAATCTTCATGCCCAAATGTCCTCTGTACGTTTTAAATATTAATATCAACTTGGATTATTTCTCAAGAACTCCTAATTTGCACTGTAGAGAATGGTTCCTCAACTTCCACAAAAATGTGTTAAGTTCTCAACCAAAGATCTTAATTTCTGAGCTCAATCTCTCTTGAAATCAATCAATTCATTACATAAATCTTCTGATATAAAAGTTTAGAACAAAGGGGAGATCAAATGAACAGAGAATAAGAAACCCATAAGAGGTCCAAGAGTTAACAGAAGAACCCAATCTAAGCACTGGTCACTGTGACATCAGTATCAATAAACTTAAAAGCTTTGAATCTAGCATCTAGGAGTTTGGAAGGACACTTCTTATGGAAGCTGCCCTAGGACGTTTGGTTCTAAAACTGATTGCACTATATTAGATTCCCAGATCTGCCATTTTATCCCCTATAAATATATAATGTATTAATATGTTCATAATCTACTTTTAAATGAACAGAAATGACAACTATTTTCAGGAGTAACTGTCCTTCTATTTAAAAAGCATATGTTTATTACCTGCTGAATTCCCACTGCATAGGTTTTCAAAAAGAATTCAGAAAATTCAAAGTATTCTTTTGTGACATTTCCTGGGCTTCCATATCTTAAAACACAAAGAGAAAATGATTAAATGCTGTAAATTTTTAAAACAAGAGCATGCTCACTAGCTTAAATACCATCCCTTGTTGAAAGATCTATGCTATATGGGCAGAAAACTAACACTTGCCCCTTTTCCACAAGCCCCAAGATGAAATCATAATAAGCTTGTACTTAGATTCTGGGCCATACTTAAAATTTCAGACAGAAGCTTCCACCTACTTAACCAAGAGTTCCTAAAGGGCAAATATTACAAATAAAAATATTATATATGACTCTTTTTTCTTTTTCAAAAAATGCATCAATAATTAAATTTCACTAACTTTCTTATGGAACTAAGTAGCCATGCACCTTCTTGTACAATTCCTAGGTATTTCCAATGAACTAAAAAAATGTCATGCCCATTCTTTTTTTATAGAAGAACAGAAAGACCAGAGAAGACTGTCCACATCATTATAATCTCAAAGCCAATAATCACAGTTAGGCCTACCTTAAAACAAAGGGTGACTTCTTTTTGCCCACTGTGGCTTTAAAGACTAACAGTGAGGGGCACCTGGGTGACTCAGTTGGTTAAGCATCTGACTTTGGCTCAGGTCATGATCTCATGGTTCTTGAGTTTCAGCCCTGAGTCGGGCTCTGTGCTGACAGCTTGGAGCCTGGAGCCTGCTTCAGATTCTGTATCCTGCCCTCTCTTTGCCCCTCCCCCTACTCGCTCGCTCGCTCTCTCGCTCTCTCAAAAATAAAAAACAAGGCTAACAGTGATATACTGTGAAGCATCAAGGGACCTATCGAGCTTTATTATATTCAGTACTGAGGTACTGACCATAAGATCACAAATCTAGTAAACAGAATTACCGTTCAAAGAGACGAGCTACAATATGTAGTGCCCATTTCTTACACTTCCACCAGACTAGTTCTGGTCTATCATCCTCATCAATCTGCAGAGTCTCCTAAGGGGACAAAAACACCCAGATTAAATTCCTGCATGGTAAAGGGGTTTATGTAAATAACAAAAGCAAAATAAATCTTATTATAAATTAATATTATAGTGAGTTAAGGTTGCCATACAAATGCAAATTCTTACTTACGATTGCTAGGTAGGAATTAAATAAGCAAAGCAAATTTCAAGTAACTAATGCTATTGTTCACATTTATCTCCTACCTTCAAAAGGCCCAAATAAATGTAAAACAAAATACACAACACCATGTCCCTTGAGGAAACTCTGGGATGACAGAAAGGTTTGATATCTTGATCTGGGAAATAGTGATGCAGGTAAATGTTTGTCAAAATTCACTGATCTGTTACCTAAATTTTGTATATTTTGTATATAAATTAAACCTCAATATAGTCTGTCGCAAGATATGGATAAAATAAAGAATACTGCATATTTGAAGACAAGCTTACGTTTAAAAATGTGTAATTTAATTTAGTTATTTTGACTAGTTATTAGGTTGACTAGTGAAATACAGCATCACTGTTATTACAGATAAAAATGATACACTGTCAATGTTAAAAAAAAAAAAAAGAACTAAAATAAAGAAAAACAAGGGGGGGGGGGGCGCGCCTGGGTGGCTCAATTGGTTAAGCAGCTGACTTCGACTCAGGTCATGATCTCAACAGTTCCTGGGTTTGAGCCCCGCGTCGGGCTCTGTGCTGACAGCTCAGAGCCTGGAGCCTGTTTCGGATTCTGTGTCTCCCTCTCTCTGACCCTCCCCCATTCATGCTCTGTCTCTCTCTGTCTCAAAAATAAATAAACGTTAAAATAAATAAAATAAATAAATAAATAAATAAATAAATAAATAAATAAATAAATAAATGTTTTTAAAAAATTTAAAAAAAAAGAGACACCGTCTTTCATCTACCAAACTGGCAACCTTAGAATTTAACATGACAGACATTCTCAGTCCCTACTTAATAAAGTATAATCCAGGACAATGTTTCTAGAGAGCATTTTGTAAGATCTGTCAAAGTCTTAAACACTTCTAGGAGTTTATCCAAAGAAAATAATAGTGTATATACATAAAAATTTAACTACATACATCCTTATAGTTAAAACACCAACACCCTGAAGCCACCTAAATGTCCAGCAAATGAAGCATTCAACAAAAATGACAATATAAAAACATTCATAATAAAAAATATTTACAAGAGATTTTAAATGAAAAATGAATTTCAAAACAGTACCTACCTATGCCATTTTTATAAATAAAATGTGGCCATATATAGATCCAGAGGGAAAAAAAGGCCAGAAAAATAAATACCAAGTTTTAAAAATGGTTTCTCTCCTTCAAAATAAACTTAGTTTTAAAAATTAAAAAAAAAAATGGTTCTTATCGTCTTTAGTAGGATTAAATATATTTTATTAATTTTGCTTATCTGAACTTTATAAAAATAAGTACTACTATTTTTATGAGAATAGTAATTGTTTTTACAAATAGCAGGCTAAGATAATCAATTGGCCCACCACAAATATCCCAAACCCAAGTTTTCCCACTTTTTCTGAAGAACAGAAGCCCTTCCTTACAGGAGGAACTGTCCTGTCAATAATAGTTCGAAAGATCTCCATCCACGCTGTCATGGTCTGGTTAGTCACCAGTTGAAGAGGCAATGCATACTGAAAGCAAAAGAACGATGTCATCAAACAATAATTCTTCCCCTCCGAAAAAAGCCACAATTTCACCTATATTGGAAGGCTGAAATACATCCAATGGTTAACATTTGACCATGAAAATGGTAATTTCATATGGTTCAATGTAAATTTAACTTAGATATAAGCATATATACATAAACTAAAATTTTGAAAATCTAGAAGTATACATGCCATGAATTGTTTCTCTGCAACCTTTTTAAATGAAAAAAAAAGAACTTTATTACAGTAAGGTCTCATTTATTCAGCATGAGATTCTAGATAAGTGATTTTTACCATTTGCCCCTTTGTGTATCAAGCTTTTCCTTTTAACCACTTTTTTCCCCAGCTTTATTGAGATATAATTGACATATACCATTGTGTAAGCTTAAGATACACAATGTGATTATCTGATGCACATATATATATTTTTTTTGATTACCAAAATAAGGTTAACACCTCCATCACCTCACACAATTACCTTATTTGTGGTGAGAACTCATTTTAACCACTTAAATGAAAATCTTTACCTCATGACACACTTTGTTCAATTACTTTACGCTGCAGCATAACACCATAGCTACTCTATAACATAACCACACTGTGAGTTACAGGAGGCAAGGCACAGTGCCTCTGCATCCATGCATTTTCAAAACCTCTACACGTCAAGATCACAGTGACAGGTAAGAGGCAGTCTCTGTCCTCACAATGCTTACACTCTAGTTAGGGAAAACACACATATAAACAAGGAATTACAATATGGTATGATATATAATCCAGATAAAAAACAGTACAACATTGTTAAAGGCACACATGGAAGGATCGCCTCATCCAGGCTGGTGGGATCAGGGACATCTTTCTAGAAGTGATACACAAGCTGAGACCGGGAGAAAGAGCACAAACTGCCCAGGGCATAAAGGACAAGAGTGTTCCTGTATTTTTGTACAGCATTTCAGAGGCTGAAGGCATGACGTTCTCATGAAGCTGAAAGAATTTCGGTATGGCTAGAGTGTAAAGTACAAAGGTAAGAATGGTAAAAGATAAGGTGGAGCCAGAAGGGTTTTATAAGCCATGTTAGGAAGTTCCCAGCTTAAGTGCAACGGGGAATGGTTTGGGCCTGAGATAGGGAGCAGAGGAGGAGCGGATTCAGCATTAGTGGGAGAGTGACGAGGAGTTCACTTCTGGACAAACTGAATTCTGAAGCATGTATGGAATATCCACATGCCCTGTACACAACGTTTAATAAATGCTACTTAGACAAAGTCAACTTAATTGTATCATACTCCTTAAAATACATTTTTCTGCCTCTTCCCAAATTATCAGACATTAACTTTCTCCATACATTATCCTTGTATGGTACCTCTTAAAGCTGCCTGAATTTTTGCTTCCAGGATTCCCAGAGGGAGCATATTACTGTAGTAGCATAAAATAGATTACCAAAGTGATTAAAAATGTTGAGGTTTGCATTGGTTTTTTTAGGTTTGTAGCAGCAAATGTTGAGAGAAAACATTCTAGACTTTGGCCTCTTTAGCAAATCAAACAGAGGTGGAGGCTTTAGGAAAATCATTTCATCAGCCTCTTACTTCCTGATTCCTACTATGCTTCTTTAGATGGGAAAGGGAAGTCCAGCCTCTGTATAAATGGGATGTTCCTCTATCTAACAGCAGAACATCTCACGGAATAAAAAATATTTCCCTCAGAGTAGAGTGCTTCTCTCAAGGAAAATTTCTGAACAGTGTTTTAATAAATAGCCAAAGGTACCATATATCTTCCTTCTCTATTAGTTTTAAAAAAGGGCAGGGGTGGGGGGGCAGAATATAGTTTCCAAGTATCCTAGTTTCTTCTCTCTTTTCAGATACACTTCCTCCTCCCTTCCATCTCCCCACAAAAGGCTAAGCTGGAAAAAAAAAAAGAAAAAGAAAAAAACCCTACATCAGATCATTCTCTATTAAAAGTTTAAGAGATGCTGGAGTGCCTGGGTGGCTCAGTCAGTTAAGCGACTCAGGTCATGATCTCATAGCTCGTGAGTTCAAGCCCCATGTTGGGCTCTGTGCTGACAGTTCAGAGCCTGGAGCTTGCTTCAGATTCTATGTCTCCCTCTCTCTCTCTGCCCCTCCCTCACTCACTCACTCTGTCTCTCTCTCAAAAATAAATAAAAACATTAAAAAATTTTTTTAAGTTTAAAATATTCATCTAAAAATATAAATTGTTATTAAAGTGAAATATTCTGAAATACTACAAAAGTACTTAATTAAGTGGCATATGGAGCCAAGAACAAAACCAACTATCTTGGCTCTCTAGCTCAACAACACTACCCTCTTGCCATGACTAACTAAAAAGTCATGTTAGAGGAGTCTAGGTGGCTCAGTTGGTCAAGCATATGATTCTTGATTTTGGCTCAGGTCATGATCTCAGTCATGAGATCAAGCCCTGTGTCGGGCTCCACGCTGAGTGTGGAGCCTGCTTAGGATTCTCTCTCTCTCTATGCCCCTTTTCCACCCCACGCTCACTCTCTCAAAATAAATAAACTTTAAAAAAAAAAAAAGGCATGCTAACAGAGATATGACTCATTCATCTTCAAACACTTTAGAGCCTGAAAATTATTCTTCCTCCACCCAGATCTAAATAATTTATCTAAATCTTTCAAGGATTAAATTTAAAATATTTTTATATTTAAAACATTCCATCTCTGTCCCCTTCTAATTATGTTTTAGACTCTCATATTAATATTCTTTATAGCTTTCAGATAAGAAAAAGGAAGTAGTTTAAGTGAAGAAAAATGAGATACCAAATCTTTTTTGTTAGCTTTAAATTGGGTCAAATTGCAAAGAAACTATCACCAGTATGATTTCCCAGTAAAAGAGGGACCCTCTTCTTTTCCTTCCTCTTCTCCCATAATCCTAATTTATCAGTAGGCAGAATGCTGACAGATTAAGCAAGTAATTTAGGGGCAGTTAATTACCCTGGTTCTTCCTTACCCAGCACTTCAGACACTGGAGTGAAAGGTATAGTCAGTGACTCTGAGCTCTGACACTAAGATAACCTTGGATGACTAAGTTAATTTCTGTGAGCCTATTCTCTCATGAGGTTGTTTTTGTTTTTTGCTTTTTTAAGAAATACATGTGAGGGGCACCAGGGTGACTCAGTCAGTTAAGGGTCCAACTCTTGATTTCGGATCAGGTCATGATCCCAGTTTTGTGAGATCAAGCCCTGCGTCAGGCTCCATGCTGACGGTGCAGAGCTTGCTTGGGATTCTCTCTCTCCTCTCTCTGTTCCCCTCATCCCAACCTCAATAAATAAAACATTTTTAAAAAATAAATAAATACATGTGAGAATATACAATAATTTTTAATAACTGACACTTATTAAGCACTTTCCATATGTCATATTTACAAGACCCTATATTTTTCTTCTGCAGTAGAAACTTACCTGAACAAGTGCATAAAAGATTTTCAGAATCTGTTTCTGTAGTAAAACAGAATAATGTGAGGAATCAGGAAGGAGCTGCATGATTTGTTGCTGAATACGAGGCAGAAATATTTGCATTGCTGCTATAAGAGGCTCTCTTTCCTCTGCTTTCTTATATCTACATGAGCAAAGACAAAAAGACAAAAAAATCATTTCCCCCCCTACAAAAGAGCTATAAATAATGAACAAAAAATATTTTTTAAACTAGATAAAGCTAACAAAACATTCCAAACACTGGCTAACATTTTGTTTGGACTGTTAGAATAAACTTGGAAGAAACTTTGAAAGACCACATCCCTGTTTTAGGCAGCGAAACTAAAATCTTTCTAGAAAGATTTAAATTGATTTAAAAGCATTCTAGACTATTTAGCAAATTTCCTAAATGAATTTTTCTACTAAATTTTCTTCATACCACAACTCTTCCTATAAAATACAAGTTGATATGCCTTTTTAAATGGACAATCCTATTATAATGTGGGGAAAAAACATTTCTTCTTATAATACGTTAAACTGAGAAGCTAAAATAGCTTGCAAACTTAGGTGTTCTTAGATCATTTCAATTGCTCACAATTTAAAATATCTTCTAAAGACTCTACAGAGTCTGAACTAACTAGTTTTTAACTATAGGACTCTGCATACCTAAGAAGGAAGCAATCCTCTTAGAAACCAGAAAGCAATGCTATTAAATGTGACACTAGTCTCCTATCTCCCAAGCAACTTTTATCGAAAAGAAGGTTACTAGCAAAGAAACTTCAACATCTTGCATCCAAAAAGTTAAATGTTTGGTTTACTTAACAATGCACTCACCTGAACACAAATGTTAAAGTACCTCTATATGAGAGTTTCCAAGGAAAGCTGTTAATAAGTGGGCCTCTGAAACTGACAAATTCAAGAAACACTGCATATCTTATCACTG
This sequence comes from Acinonyx jubatus, assembly GCF_027475565.1. NCBI lineage: Eukaryota > Metazoa > Chordata > Mammalia > Carnivora > Felidae > Acinonyx > Acinonyx jubatus. Next base: position 62,188,997 of record NC_069387.1, read on the forward strand.
CCTTAGAGATTAGCAATGTACAATAGCAGATTAAAGGTTTTTTGAATAACTGTAGTAAATAAACATGTTTGTGCTTAACCTAACATTTCCCAAACTAACCTGATTCTGCAGAACACCCATAGAGCAGATCTCTCTATGCAATTTAATCCTTTCTAAGTAACACAAGACTGGTATCTTCAGCCAACAGAAATCAACTTACTCATATGTCTTCACCAGTTGATACAGACATAATAAACTGCCAAGCCAGCTTCCACTGCTCTGTGATTGCAAGTAATAGTCTATCTTGTCGACTACCGCCGGCCAGTGACCAGGGAAATCATATTTAATGATGGCACGGAGACACATTGTTAACTGGACTCTATAAGGTGAGGGAAAAAAGTCCAAAATCTAAGTAGTTATAAATATCAGGTTTCAAACACCTCTAATAATTTTCATAACAACACTCTAACTCCTATTTACCTATATTATATAGTTACATATCTGGGGTAGGGGGAAAAAAACAACAGTCCTATAAAGGAAAACCTCCTCAGTATCTTTACTTACGAAAACAAACAAAATAGGTAATTTCCTAAAATGAATGAAAACTTTCAAACAGGATTATCCTAAATACAGCTTTGGGGAAAAACAAGAAATTAAAAATAAAAATTCATTTAAATTTTTGCCAAAAAAAAAAAAAAACAGACAACAAATCCACCTCAGCTCTGCAAAATTTTCCAGCTTTTGGTTATTATATCCTAAGGGGAAAACAAAACAAAACAAATAAAGTATTGTATAATTTCAACTGGAAAAAGTCTAAAAATAGTCAAAGTAGGTAAAACAGAGGCCGTCATAACCATGGGAAGCATCTCTGTGAGCCAAAACCTTGAAGCATCCATTATCAGTTAATAGCCAACACAGTATGCTGCTCCTATCAAAGCTTCCTGAGATAATAATTTCTTTACTTTAAGAATAAGAAACTATTAGCAGGCAATTCTTGAAGATGAAAGCTAAGAGTTATTTGCAAAGAAATGAAGAAAAAGGCAGTAAGAAAGTCATGAAACAGAATTTTCTTTAATTTTTTTTTAATGTTTTATTTATTTTTAAGAGAGAGAGACACAGAGTGTGAGTGAAGGAGAGGCAGAGAGAGAGAGACACAGAATCTGAAGCAATATCCAGGCTCTGTCAACACAGAGCTTGATGCAGGGTTTGAACCCACGAACCATGAGATCATGACCTGAGCCGAAGGTGGACGCTCAACCCACTGAGTCACCCACGTGCCCCGAGAGAATTCTCTTTAATAACACCACAAAGTTAAGTGATAAAAGATGTGACCTCATAACATTTAAGTCGGTAATTATTTCTCCAATGGGATCCCTACTGTATTGAGATTGAAAAAAAAATAAGGAAAACATTTTTCTTCTACAAACAAACAATATGTCCTTATGTGGTCATTTGCAAATGGTTAGGAAAAAAAACTGTGTGTTCAGTTGAATAGCCAATAACTAGGATTCTCTGAAATGAAACCCACAAAATAATACCTTTACTTTATGTTACAAAATCCATTTGAAAAATTTCCTTTGCAATACTCTTAAACTTTGAAAACAGTTCTTCAAAAGTGATTACAATTAAGCCTTAAGGACATAAAGCAACTGCCTCATAACAAAGATAAAAGTCTCCTCTTGCACCACCACCAGTTGTTCCTAAACAATAAATAGGTCATATTTGTGTGAAATAAAACTGAAACTTTTCATTTTTCTAAATTTCACCTTCAGGTGACCCTCCCCCATCAACCCTTTCTTATTCCAACCACACCAAGAATGGCAGTGAGCAGCCATCCTTTCTTCCATTACTGTGTGGAAAGGTCACACAATTCAGAGAGGAAATGTAAAGATCTGACAAGACACAAACACATGACAGTAGCATAGGGGAACCACTGCCAGACTGGCGTTTGGGCACCCCACTGAGAATAATGGTGATTGTCTTTAATCAATATGCCTACTTTCTCCTCTTAACAAAATAACTACACAAAGAGGAGTTCAATGTTTACTCTCCTTCCTTTTGTTCTCCTCCCACGTTTTTCACCTACTACTGCTTATGACATAATGTACATGAGACACTTGGGGATAAAACTATATCTCATCTCTTAACATTAAACAGTTTCATTCCCCTACCTCAGGTTCACCTATTTCCCTCCTCCCTTTTCAACAGAAACTTAATTACAAGCTCACATTGAAAAAAAATCTATTTTTCCTTTTTTAAAATTGCAAAATTTTTATGACCCAAGAGCTCTGCTGTGCAATAGGGGAAGCCACTAGCTCTATGTTAACACTTTAACCAAAATTAGATGAAAAATTCAATTCCTCAGTTACAGTAGCCACATTTCAAGTACTCAACAGTCATGCCATGGCTATAGATTTCCATCATCACAAAAAGGTCTCTTGGACAGTGCTGCTCTATAGCATCCAATCTGAATTTTATTTTTTTTATGTTTGTTTGTTTATTTATTCTTTTGAGAGAGAGAGTGCACACACCACAGAGGGGCAGAGAGAGAGGGAGAGAGAGAATCCCAAGCAGGCTCCATGCCATCAACCTGGAGCCCAATGCAGGGCTCAATCCCACAAATTGCGAGGTCATGACCTGAACTGAGAAATCAAGAGCTGGACGCTCAACCCACTAAGCTACCCAGTTGCCCCTCTAACCTGAATTTTAAAAACCAGGGGCTCCTGGGTGGCTCAGTGGGTTGAGCATCTGACTCTTGATTTCAACTCAGGTCATGATCTCATGGTTCATGAGTTTGAGCCCCACGTCGGGCTCTGCACTGACAGCATGGAGCCTGCTTGGGATTCTTCCTCTCTCCCCGCCCCACCCTTGCTCATGTTCTCTCTCAAATAAAAAATTTTTTTAAATAAAATAAATTTAAAAACAATAAAAAATAAAAACCAGAGCCAATCTTCTAGCTTATACCTACTCTATCCTGTCTTCTCCAAAGGAAAAGATACTTAGTTCATAAAAAATGAGTAAAAAGATAGGTAAAGTATAAAGAAAAGTGGTAGGTTAAAATTCCCAGAAGTCAATTTCCCTGTATCAGGGTGGGGGAAGTGGCAGAAACAGATAGTAAAACGTAAAGAAACCATAACTAAGAACACAGATTATTTAAATAGCAAGGATTTATATAATCTTAGGTAAGTATGATTTTTGCCTTAACTCTTTGTGGCTAATTATGGCAACTAAATCTTTTGCAAAATATTCTGAGGCAAATAATTACAAATGCAAAGACAAATAAGTAAAACAATATTTTTTGAGTGCCCACCTTCATTACTTTACCTCTTTAGAAATACGAACTTGAAGCGGATGATTAAATCCAACCTCTCCCATCCAAGTATTTTGTGCCTGCTACTAATCATATATAGTATAATGTACCTCACTAAATCTGGAGACCGAATTATTCCTTCCACAATGTTATCACGTATTTGCTGGCGATCATTTTCATGAATGTTGAATGGAAATACCGCTTCCCCTGGTGGAGGTTCTCGGTCAGGCCAGTACTGTGTCACCATGTTCTTCAAGTAAATGGCAGCTAAGATAGAGGAAAACAATGCTAATGTAGCAGTATTGAAAAGATGGCTTTAATTCAGCTTTACAGAGCATGCAAGGCTAAGCCCTTCACTGCTAAACATGATACTCAGCAAAAATGGAAAATCTTACAATTATAAATAGCAAACTGGGGAAGGGAAAATGTGTAAGAAATGTAAGTTTCTCTTTAACTCGTAAAGCAAATTTAAGCAGAAAACATTTCATTAAATCAAGCTTCTGAGTTTATATGACAGAAAAATGATCGAGGAATCAAGTATGCATCCGTAGACTAAATACCAGGTAGTCTAAATGAAACTATGTTAATGTACTTTAATATCATAAAAATCATACAGTTCATAATGCCTAATGCTGAGTTTACAACAGGTGAAATTCTACTGTCCTTCAGGTAGACTGCTTCTCCTGTTTATTTTCTTTCACTGGCTACTACTATCCTGCACATACTACCATATTTGAAATATTGCTAATTTTTGTCTAACCCTTCTAAAATAATTACCACTTATAAATACAATAATAGGGAAAAGGACATCAGCCTTCAAATATTTTTGTAAAACCTCAGGAAATTTCTCAGCTGTTTATTTCTATCAAAATACCTAATTAATCATTTTGTTCCTATTCTTTCCAGCCATCTTCAATAGTTAGCAAAACGCTTCTGAAAGAAACAAGCTGACATACTACAACAGGGTTTTGATAGGGAAAGTGAAGCTCTCTAATTACCCCAGCTGAATACTGAATGTAAATACTCACTTATAATATCATATGCTTATATATACATAATATATAATAAAGAAATGCAAACTACAAAGACGTGTAACTTTCTTCCCTTCAATTTCTCCTCTCCCTTTTTGCCCCACCATACCCTCCCTTCATCCCAGTTTTAACATAAAACTAAATTGGTTCACAGAAGCATTATAACACAAAGAATAAACCAACATGTTCTACACTGCCTATAATACAATTGAAATTTAATGAAGCCATGAACTTGACATACTATAAGCTCTTCTTTCATTAGTTTTGATTCAACAAAGGTCTGAAAAAGACAATTCCACTTAGGATTTCCATTTTTTTGGGGGGGGGGGGGGGTAAAAACAAAATTTGAGAAAGAGAGACAGAAAGGGGGGGTATGCCTTGAGTTTTTGTCTTAACTTGTTTTTAATTAGGTTACACAAGCTCTGGACTAAGCACCATCTTTTATCCCAGTCATTTATTATATTATTAGCCATAAAAATTTATAGGCTGTTGAAAAACTGAATAAGTGATCTAAGAATATGGTCCAACCTGTCAGTAGTTCAGAATGATTTTATTAGACTAATCTTTGCAAAAAGAAAATCAGCTATATATTTTTAAACATTTATTTATTTATTTTAGAGAGAGAGAGAAAGAGAGAATGCAAGCAGGGGGAGGGGCGCAGACAGACAGAGACAAAATCCCCAGCAGGCTCTGCACTGTCAGCACAGAGCCCTACATGGGGCTCAAACCCATGAACCATGAGACCATGACCTGAGCCAAAATCAAGAGTCGGACACTTAGCCACCCAGGCACCCCAAAAATCAGCTATATTATACACAAGACCAAATTTTAATCTCTACAGAACTAGCCTTGAAAATAGCACCTTTCAGACAGCAAAGATACAGACATAGTAAAATAGTGGACTTACCTATAATTTAGTCTTTAGTGCTATTAATTTTACACACAAAAAAATATTTTTATTATAGGGCTCCATACAAGATGGCCTACATAAAAGGCACACCAATTTATGTATGTTAAAATAAATCTTGGGGCGCCTGGGTGGCTCAGTGGGTTGACTATCCAACTCTCGATTTCGGCTCAGGTCATGATCCCAGGCTCATGTGATTGAGCCCCTTCTCAGGGCACCACACTGAGCATGGAGCCTGCTTAAGCTTCTCTCTCTCTCTCTCTCTCTCTCTGCCCTTCCCCACACCCTCTCTCTCCCTCAAATAAAAATTTTTAAAAATCGTAACATAAATCTTCAATTAGTTAAAACAAAATTGAACTTAATGTAATAATTTAAAAAGAGAATATTAATTTCTCTTATGGATAATCATGGATTGCTAAGAATGATGAAGGAAAAGTACCAAAGATAATTCAAACTATCAATAACCTAAAAACCTCCCTTTAATTATTTAAAGTTATCTAACCATCTGCCAGACCTAAGAAACAAAATCAAAACAAAACAAATATCATCTTAATCCAGTCATAAAGAAATTATTAAACTTTATTTTTCTGCAAAATCTCCTTACCATTCCAAGCATCTTAAGTTTGAAATTAACTTTCTAAAGCATACACACAGTTCCCTTCTCAAGCATAATGAATCACCACTTACGCCCTACGCTCTGGACCCAGACCCACAACTACACAGGTCAGTCAGTCCCAGAATGTCAAAGGGGAAAGGATGCCACTATGAACTCATGGAAGCAAAATGCTGTGCTTTTTGAGTTGACGTTTCTAAGCTTTTCTATTTTCATTGTAATTTAGTAGCCGCCCCCCCTCAGTTGAATCTGTTAATGGCTAGGAAATCAAATAAAGTGTGTAAATTATATCCAAAACAAAATCAAATAGATTCTAAGAACCAAGGAACTTCATACAAACAAGACCCATGAATTTTAATGGAAGAGTTTCTTGTAATGCTTTTGGACTGATTGGAGGCATATTCCTGGTTTTTTCTAGGTTCTGTATTTTAGAACATTAAGGTTAAACTTAAAGAATCACCTGTGAATCGCTTAGCTATAAGCTGAATTTTTATATCCTCTCCCTATCCATCTTTTAGAAATACATACAAAAAGCCAGGAGAACAAAAAGCAAGCAACTGACAGAAAACAGAAACCATGCTATTCTTTAAATGACAGTCCCCGCACCAGACACTAACAATGCTTCTTTGGGTCTAATGTAACACCCACTCCTCAACTACCACTTTTTTTTTTTAATCTTTTTTTTAAAGATTTTATTTTTAATCTTATTAATAAAGATTATTAATAAAGATTAATCTATTTATTTTAATTTTCACATCAAACATGGGGCTTGAATTCACAACCCCAAGATGAAGGGTCACAAATTTTAAATCCAAACTACTTTTCTGCTGACAGTAACTCCAAAATGTACTAAAGAAAAGACATTTCTTAACCTAAGTTTACATATATTAGAGGGTCTCCTCACAGGCAAGGAGTAAAAAACTGGAAGCAAAGTCACTTGAGAGATTCTTAATCATAACTGTACTAAATTTAAAATGGGTTCCTTTCTCTGCATATTACATGATAATATTAATAATGCTATTATGCCTCTCAATACCTCAAAAGGAAATGAGAACATCCAAATTTATTTTATTTTGCTTACCAATATCGAAATGTTACATTTTTTTTTTCCTATTTCTTCACAGTAAGGTAATATAAGGGACATTCACTAATGAGCTTGATTGATGGTAGTAAGAATATTTTAGTATTGCCCACAAACCAAAAAATCAAGAACTGAATATTCTGCAGAACTATGTCTTTCCAGTTAACACTAGCATAATTTTTTACAGTTTTCTGCAGGCTTATTTTTTTTTTTCAAAGCAAAGATCACATCATTCTTTTTTAAATGTCATGATAACACAAGTTACTTGTCTGGGTGTCACCATAAGGTTCTTAGAGCATCCTTGTATTTTAATCATAGATTAAATAGGACAGAAAATTTATAAGTAGCATTCAAATTTAGGACAGTTATAATGTAGAATTTTACACTGTGTATTTCAGATTCTATGATAAAATGGATGCTCTAGGATAGAAAATTACCTAATTAAAAAATGAACCACCAAGATAAACTCTGTCCTGTGACTAACAGATTTGAAATCTACATAAATTATGAAGAAAAATTGCCTACAAATGCCATTTACATTTTATATCAAAACTTAATTACCTAAGTTATTAAGATTCAAAGTTGCATAGAGGATATGAGGAATCTAGCATTTAATGCAGTACTGATACAAAAAGTAAGCAAAAGCAACTTGGTGAGAAGATTCAAAATTCTACATGTTGAGGAGCCTGGGTGGCTCAGTCAGTTGAACATCTGACTCTTGATTTCAGCTCAGGTCATGATCTCACGGTTCGTGAGTTCGAGCACAGCATTGGGCTTGCTGCTGTCAGCCCAGGGCCTGGAGCCTGCTTCAGATTCTGTGTCTCCCTCTCCCTCTGCCCCTCCTCTCCTCATGTTCTGTCTGTCTCTCTCTCAAAAAATAAAATAAACATTAAAAAAAAAAAAAAAAGATTTAAACTGAAGTACTCCCCCGTTCACACTCTCTCTCAAATATGAATAAACATAAATATATATATATATCAAATTGTTTAAATTAACTATAGTAGTGGGGTGCCTGGGTGGCTCAGTCAGTTAAGCATCCAACTTCAGTTCAGGTCATAATCTTACAGTTCCTGGGTTCCAGTCCCGCGTCGGGCTCTGTGCTGACAGCTCAGAGCCTGCAGCCTGCTTCCAATTCTGTGTCTCCCTCTCTCTCTGCCCCTCCCTTACTCACACTCTGTCTCTCTCAAAAATAAATAAACATTAAAAAAAAATTTTTTTTTAAAAACCAACAGTTAGTTGATCATAGGTATCAATGGGGGTGGAATTAAGGGCAATCCAATGAGTTTTTGTAATGTTTATACATCATGTAAAGAAGACATATTAAATTAACAAAATGCTTTAAGAGCTTTAAAAATACTATTTCTACAAAACTTCACAGGAACTTCACAATGGCCCAATAAATACTTATTTAGGTTATTAAAATAGGTTCCATTTAGCAAAATTTTATTTCAGAACAGCCCTATTTTATGAAACAAAGATTAAACAACTGAGAGTTATGGTTTCAAAAAATCTACACAGAAGTCTTATAAACCTTATTAAAGTAACAAATAATTGTAATGCGTATGTTTCTCTATAGGTTTTCCTTTGTTTTCTTTTTTTAATGTTTATTTATTTTTTGAGAGAGAGAGAGACAGAGCACAAGCAAGGGAGGGGCAGAGAGAGAGGGAGACACAGAATCTGAAGCAGGCTCCAGGCTCTGAGCTGTCAGCACAGAGCCCGATGTGGGGCTCAAACCCACAAACGGATCATGACGTGAGCTGAAGACAAACACTTAATGAACTGAGCCACCCAGGCTCCCCTCTACAGGAAATAATACATATTGCTGTTAAGTATTTTCCCAAAGCTAATGATTCCTTACCTTTTTCTTTGTTATGTTCAAGAAAAATTAAATACTTTCATCAGCATATGGAGTATAAACTCATCTCTATAAAACTGTTAATCTGTACTTCTACCTGAACATATGCAAAAATCAATGTTCACCTAATATTAACAATGGCCATTTCTGAGCAATGAAAATACTGGGCATTTTTTTTTTACTTTCCTCTTTGTATTTTTCTGTATTGCCCAAATTATTTACAATGAGCATATAACAATAACATAATAAAAAAAAGTCTTTTCAGATTTTTAGCATTTGTCATTTTACTCCTTTTATCTTGAAATTACTATCTTTTCAGGACTCATGACACTCCAAGGCTTTCACCAGTTTTTACTTTCTGGGCTTTAATGACCAGCTCATTAAAAAGGCAAAAAGAGGAATACACAGCATCATGGAACTACCATAAGGTCCCAGAGACTTCAAATTAAGTTTCATGTTTAAAACAAAAGTCCTGCTCCCCAAACATGTGTTTAGGATCATCTGTGCACATATTATCTCCATGATCTGACTTATGAATGAAGCTCAAACCCACATACATAAATTCATAGTCTTAAACTGTGGGACCAAAGAGTGGGCCACCAGGAATAAAAAAAAAAAAAAAAAAAAAAAAAAAAAAAAAAAAATTATGGAGATTAACCTATTAAAATTGTGAAAGCCAAGGGAAAAAATGGCAAAGTTACCAAGGAATCCACAGGTAAAAAGGAAAGAAGAAGAAGAGGCAGGGGAGATGTAAGAGCTCAGTATCTACCTCTAAGTTTCCAGGGGAAAAGGAAGTGAGTTTCTAAGCCATTAGAAATGCTTTATGTGTGGGGCACCTGGGTGGCTCAGTTGGTTGAGCGTCAGACTTTGGCTCAGGTCATGTTCTCGAGGTTTGTGAGTTTGGGCCCCACATCTGGCTCTGTGCTGACAGCCCAGAGCCTGGAGCTTGCTTCCGATTCTATGCCTCCCTCTCTCTCTCTGCCCCTCCCCCACACATACTCTGTCTCTCTCTGCCTCTCAAAAATAAAGAAAATTTAAAAAAAATTTTTTAAATAAAAAAAAAGAAATGCTTTGTGTGTACTTCCATTTTTTAAAGAAATCACAGATACTCAGAATTAAAATAAAACTCTAGTTGTACTTTTACCTATAAATAATTTTATAAAAGATAAAAAACCTACTCACCTGCCTGGCGTACTGGGAATTCCACATGGTCAGAGACTATAATCCGAAGTAAACTGGGGGCAAAATTGATAATCTTGTAGGACTGAAATTACAAAGAAATATTTATAAAATAGGGCAATACAAACAAGTAACTGTTAACACTGTAACTGAATACATTACTATGCAAATAAAAGGAAAACTTTTAAAGTGAGAGAAATTCTCCAAGGCAAAATTAAGATTACCAAAATACTTCAAATCAAAATTGTAACAAATTGATGAATAAAGGAGTAAGAACATTTTTACAGTTTTTTAACATACATTGTCAAAAATGCTCTCTAGAAACTATGTAGCAATTTACATTTTTAACATACATTGTCAAAATGCTCTCTAGAAACTATGTAGCAATTTACACTCCCTAAAGTAGAATACCCCCATCTATCCAATACAAGGATTAGCATTATCATTCTTTCAAAACTTTAACACCTTACTCTCATATCATTTCTGCTAGGTTGAAATTTTATCAACAAAAAGGTTGGCTATTTGTTTTCTTCTACAAATTGAGTATTCCCTTTATCCTTTTTTAAATAAAATATTTGTTTTATTCTTTAAAAATCCTAAGAGCTATTTGTGAATTTAAAATCTTAACCTTTTATTGCACCTATACATTCCAAGTGTTTCTTCCCAGCTTATTTGTGCTTCAATTTTGCTTGTATTATTTTTGACAAACAGAAATGTGGAAAACATGGGCTACAGAAAACAGGAGATCCAACGCAGGAAAACAGACAAGATAATGTTAATTATGGAGAGGAGAAGGTTATGGAGATTATGGAAGTTATGGAGAGGAACCAGTCCAGATTGGAATAATGTGCCTCACAAGACAGTGTTGAGAGGTATCATCGCCATCTGCCCTCTGCTGGTGGAGCATCTTTTAAACTTGACACCCAGGGGCACCTGGGTGGCTCAATTGGTTAAGCATCTGACTTGGGCTCAGGTCATGATCTCATGGTTCATGAGTTCAAGCTCCACATCAGGCTCTGAGCTGTCAGCACAGCACAGGAGCCTGCTTGGATTCTCATCCTCTCCCTCCCTCTCCCTCTCCCTCTCCCTCTCTCTCTCTCTGCCCCTCTCCTGCTCACACTCTGTCTCTCTCAAAAACAAATAAACATTAAAAAAAAGTTTTTTAATAAAAAAAATAAAATAGACTTGATGCCCAAGTGAGCCTATACTGAATGCCTGCTGCCTAGGTCCTGCTGCCTAGGTCACTTCCCACACACATGTTCTACTTTGAACTACTCCTGAGTTTGGCCATGGTGACTTTAGAAGTTAAAAAATACAGGGGCACCTGGGTAGCTCAGTTGGTTAAGCGTCCAACTTCATCTCAGGTCACGACCTCACAGTTCATGAATGTGAGCCCCACATAGGGCTCTGTGCTGACAGCTCAGAGCCTGGAGACTGCTTCAGATTCTGTGTCTCCCTCTCTCCCTGCCCCTCCCCTGCTTGCTCTCTCTCTCAAAAATAAATAAGCATTAAAAAAATTTTTTAAAAAAAGTTAAAAAGCACAGAGCAGCCCATTCCTTCTGACCATATTCCCTCCAGATGTCTACTACCTGGACCATGTTACCACCGTGCCACACTCCCAGAGCTTACAATTGGCCTTGCCCACAGACATTCCCAGAAAGGACTCAAATTCTCAGTGAGGCTAAAGCTGACAATGATGCAGAGAATCTGTTCAGTTTACCTTCTCCCAGGAGCCTGGATCTATGGTGGCATCCCTTTCAATATACTGTTAGGTTTATGTATGCCACTCAACTTATTAATTTATCACCTTTCTTATTCATTTATTCATAATAGCATTTATTAAGATAAGGATTTGACTAAAAAATCTGGAGAAAACCCGCATCTTTAAAATATCAATCCTTTCCATCCAAGAACATTATGCTTTCCAAATCTTTCTATAAAATTTTGAATTATCTTATAATTGTTCTCCTTTTTATCCTGTATAAATCTCAGAATCTTCAATCTGTTGTATATAAAGTAAATTCTCGGGGAGCCTGGGTGGCGCAGTCGGTTAAGCGTCCGACTTCAGCCAGGTCACGATCTCATGGCTTGTGAGTTCGAGCCCCACATCGGGCTCTGTGCTGACAGCTCAGAGCCTGGAGCCTGTTTCCGATTCTGTGTCTCCCTCTCTCTCTGCCCCTTCCCCGTTCATGCTCTGTCTCTCTCTGTCCCAAAAAATAAATAAAAAACGTTGAAAAAAAATTTTAAAAAAAAAGTAAATTCTCTTTCATTTACCATTGAAACCACCATTTTAAAGTAGTTTTTAAGAAAATAGATTTCTTTTAACAGCAGTTTACAGGAGTCAAAATTAATACAGATTTAACCCAATCTAACCTATGTTTACATTCTTATTAAACAACTCATGTTTATGATAATGAAAGATCCTTTAGTGAATCAAGATTAAAACTCTACTTGAGACAGCTGGGTGGCTCAGTCGGTTAAGTGTCTGACTTCAGCTCAGGTCATGATCTCACAGTTTGTGGGTTTGAGCCTGGCATCATGCTCTGTTGCTAACAGCTCAGCCTAGAGCCTGTTTCAGATTCTGCGTCTCCCTCTCTCTCTACCCCTCCCCCACTCACACTCTCTCTCTTTCAAAAATAAACATAAAAAATTAAAAAAAAAAAAAAACTCTACAGTTTTACATGCCTGGGTGGCTTGGTTGTGTAAGTGGCCAACTCTTAATTTCAGCTCAGGTCATGATCTCACAGTTCAAGAGAGCGAGCTCCACACTGGGCTCTGCACAGACGATGTGGCGCCTGCTTGAGATTCTCTCACTCTCTCTCTCTGCCCCTACCCTACTTGTACGCTCATCTCTCTGTCTCTCTCTCTCTCAAAATGAATAAAAAGAAAACAAAAAAACAAACATCTATAGTTCTAATCCATACAGTTAGATACTTAATATATAAAGTACGAAATCTTTACACTTGATTAATGGTATCTATTTAAGAAGACTTATTGTGGAGATTGCTTTTATCTCAACACTATTGCCTTTATACACATTTTGGAACTCCTCTTTTTGCAAATGCTTGCCATTTCAATGAACTTGTACAACTTTTTCTCTTCTCCCTTCAGCCCTGATTCAGCCTACGTTAATCTGGCCAGCTAAAACATTCAAGGGTAAATTCAGATAGAGTCTCATACTACTTTCTTCACAAATATTTCTCCCATTTCTTTTTCCACCTTGGGCTTCAAGTTTCTAAGAAAAAAAAATTTCTTGATATTTACTTTGTATCTGTGAAGCTTTCTGAAAACAAAAGTTTGCTTACTGGGGCACCTGGGTAGTGCAGTCAGTTAAGCCTGATCTCAGGTCAGGTCATGATCTCATGGTTCATGAGTTCAAGCCCTGCATCCGGCTCTCTGCTGTCAGCACAGAGCCTGCTTCAGGTCCTCTATCTCCCTCCCACCTCCGTCCCTCCCCTGTTCATGCTCTCTCTCTCAAAAATAAATAAGCATTTAAATAATTAAATAAATAGATATGTAAACAGATAGATAGATAGATAGATAGATAGATAAATAAGAGTTTGCTTACTTACCTAAATTCTGCATCTGATGAGAACTCATTTAAAGCAACGATCTGATGTTTCCCATTCTCTGTCTCACTGTTCCCACTACATTAACTTTTCTAGTCCTCCAACATCCAAGTTGAAGTCCTTTACTGGACTTGCTCTTCCCTCTGTTGCCTTCCCAGTCCTTCAGTTGCTTCACTCCTTCACAACATCTAGGTCTCTACTCAGGAGAATGACCACCCTATTTGTACACCCCAACACTGCCTCTCCAGGACTTTATTATCTATAGCACTAATGACCTGAAATTATATTATTTACTTGTCTGTAAACCCCACTAGAATGCAACCTCCGTGAAAGCAGAGCCTTGTATTAGTGCCTGCATTATAACTCAATAAATATGTTATTCATATAAGCAATCTCTCTTAAAGGGCAACAGAAATGATATAGATAGATGCACGGAAAAGCGGGGATTCCAAAGCTTGGCAATGAAAGTAATTATCTTTATTTCCCTATTAAGGCCATGTGGAGAATGCTTTTTTAGAAAAAGATACTTTTCTATATGAGTTACTGAAGCAAGATATCTACCCATTTCTACTTTCCTTTGCTGCTGCTAAAGGGACTTCTGGGTCTAGAGACAAGGAGGAATATATTCAGGATGCATTCTTAATATCATGAGAGAAAATGAAAATCCATTTTCCCATATATACAACATCATACACGGCAATCAAGAAACCAGTCACTGGTAACAGATATATGTTGGCTACAGAAAAATATAGCTTCAAACAAGAATTTACCCTTCAGAACACAGGCTGTTGTTTTGAAACTGCCTACTCTTCTACCTAACAATTGACAAATCATCAATACACTGCTCCCATTTCCTCAGCCTATTTGCTGAGGGGGGACCTAGACTAAAATAAATGAACTGGACCCGAATCACTTATGGTAGATGACCCACCCATTTATCCAACAAAGCAAGATGTTACAGTGGCGATAAAGAATAAGCATACAAAACCCAACATTATAACCATATTTTACTATAAGGTTATGCAACATTATACTTGTCTTCTACTTACAGACAATTCAAAACAAAACACAACTCAGAGCATATTACAATCCAAAGCATTACACAAAATATAAATACTAAACGAGTGGCACAGCAATAAGCTAGTTTTAGAAGTTGCAGAGGAAATTATGGTCTGTGATGAAATGGGTGGATATGGGGCAGGGCAGAGTCAGGACGAAATGGTTTTGGATTGAAATACCATGAAGAAAAATGCAGAACTGGGCCGCAAGTGTCTCTCCTAGTTCTGCAGGCTTTCCCACCAACCTTCTCCTTCTATACAGTCTGCACTTAAATACTGATGAATCAGAAACAAAGCAAGGATAGGCTAACAGAGGCAGGAAGGTATAACATGACATCAATGATACGATCCCTACTGACACTATCAAAATAACATCTGGCCTCATTGTGAAGAGAAGGGGGTCACAAACAGGCCAACTCCCCTGTTCATACTAGTAGACTGCAAGTTCAGCTCTTGCTTTGTTCCTTCTAACCAACCCCTGGATTGCTAGTCTTCTGGCCAATCAACATATAGTACCTCTACTCTGCAAAGCCTGGGACAGGTACTGACTTTAACTTTCCACTAGTGAGCAAGAGTCCTTTTCTTTTTGAGGTACTAACACATTCTTTTAGGCTTCAGTTTAACTCAACCAGTGTTTTCACTCTCCCTTTTATCTCTTCAGAATCCTGAATTCACACTTACTCCAAGCACCACTCAGATTTCCCACTGGATTTCAAAGATTCAAAACACACAGCTGCACTTTGAAGTCAATTCCAACCAGGGCAAACTTGAGAGAACTCCTACAGAAACTTTTACTTAAGTTGCTCTCAAACTTCAGGAAGCACAGAATCACCTAGCCAGCTAATTAAAACATAATTAGGCCCCACCCCAGAGTTTCTGATTCTCTAAATGTGAAGCCCCATAACTTCCATTTCCAACAAGTTCCCAGGTGATGTTTATTCCTTTACATTTTAAAGAGTACCCCCAAAATCAACCAGCTGTCACTCTTAATTCGTGAGAGGTCTATCATTATTTACAGGTGAGGAGGGAAAACATAAGGTAGATTTTGGGATCATTACAATTTCTAAATGTCAGTGGTAACGCTGGAACAAGATCAGGGCTAGTAAGAACAGAGAAGATAAAAGAAAGTCTTACACATTTTAGCGTTTATAAGACATCCCTCCAAACACAAATTACTCGACGTGTCTTTTGTAAAGTAGTACCACCATGAAAATTGCCTGTTGTTCCCCCAGCCCTCTCCCGGCAGCGTTTCCCAGCAGTCCAACAAAACTCTGCCAATCAGTGTCAAAAACAGTCCTACCAAGCCCACAGAAGCAGGCGCTGGGCAGGGTTTCCCACCGCAACACCTAAAAAGGGCTGGTCTGGAGTAAAGCCGAACTCAGATTTGAATTTTAAGTGAATTTTCCCACCCGTGTCCCTAAATCAGCGAACTTAAGGAAATCACACCCTGCAAACACTAGCAAAGCTTGCCAAAGCCTCTTTCTCCGGACCAAACGGGCTAAACAAACTGCACCGTGGAAGGAAAATGACACGAAAAGATGCAAAGGTGGCCAACAGGTGCGCGAGTTGTTCAGAAAAGATCCAGGGAGTGCCGCTAAACTGGACCCCGGGGCGGGGGGCGAGCCGGGCCGAGACCAGCGCCAGGGTCCGAAGCCCCCGTTGGGGTGGAGATCAGGGGCGCCGAGGAGGGAAAGCCGGGCGAGACCGCGGGGGGTGCCAGGGGGGCGCCGCAGGCCCGCTCCTCACCTGGTTGAGCTCATTCTCAGCTGCAATTCGCAGCTTCGGGTCGATGGTGCCCTTCAGCGCCTGGATGATTCGGTTGAGGTCCATCTCCCCGGGTGGGGGCTCCGCGGCCCCCGGACCAGTAGGCCAGACTGCAGCTTTAGTTTTTCTTTTGACCCACTCAGCCTCCTCCTCCGCGACCCCTGGACTACCTCACTCCCCACCCCCCGCCACCGTCGCCACCTGCAGCCACTTGCTGCGCCACTCTGACTCCGCGCCCCCTGTCCTCCCTTTCTACCCCCCACAACTCGCTCTCCATTCACCCTTTTACGACAGCCGGTGGGAGGCGGGAGAAGGGAGAAGAGGAAGCGGCGCTTCCTTTACGGCGGCCTCTTCCCCAGGGCGTGATTCTATGGCCGCTCCCACAGGCGGCCTCCATGCTGTTGTACGAAAAAACAGTAGTGGCTTCTCTCCGGGAGGGAAACGGCACTTACTGTCTCCGGCAGGCGGCCGCCATGCTGCCTTACGGAAAACAGTCTGCCGCTTCCCAGATGAGGAAACCAGCGGGCTCGGTGTCTCTTTACAGCTGCTTCGTAATTAAGCATATACAGATGGAATGGCACTTTTTCTTAGTACGAAAACTGGGCATCACAACTGAACCTGTTCCAGGGCAGACTTGTTGGGACCTTAAGATCATCTAGCCCACACGAGGACAGGGTTCCCTTGGTTTGTAGAAACCATCATTCATTCATTCATTCATTCACTCACTGAACATTTGTTAAACATATGTTTTTGAACCAGAGTACTGAGATATTTAGGTACCACATTACAACAAGATGAATGAGATGCAGGTTATTATGAAGGAAATTACAATCTGATAGAAGAGACAGATGTACAAACATTTGAAGTAATTGGAAATAAAGAGATCTGAGAAACTATGTGCCTGAGGGTTTCTGAAAAATGTCCTACCTTCTCAGAAAAGTAGTAAAAGGCAAGAAGGGTTATACAATTTCCACCCACTGTGGCCATACTTGACCTGATAAATTCAATGGCATAGTGGGTGGCGATATGTCTCTAACTGCTTCCAGTTTTTGCCCTTCTTTAATCCATTCTCCACACTGCCATCAGAGCATTTCTTAAAGATTAATACTGTCATGTCCCTTCCTTGATGATTTCCATCAATTTCAAGATAAAATATAAACTCCTTACCACTCCAGGGTCTTAGGAAACCTAGTGCCTTTCAACTGTTCCAACCCTCAAGACTCTTCTCAAATTCCCTACCTTGTCTCATAGAGCCCTGCAAAGATGAGCAAAGCCATCAGGCTCAACTCACTCAAACATAAATTAATCTCTGCTTACCCCTCTTCACATCCTTACCTCCAATACAAATCCAATCCTTTCCCATCTCTTCTGGGAACTTGCTCCATAAGTTTCTCTCTTTTCTATAGATTTTTCATTAAAATAAACGTTTAGTATTAGTACATGCCTGCACTTGACAATTTTGTAAAACTTTTTCTTATATTTTCAACCCCTTTCTCTCCACGGATTCAACCTCAGCCTAAAAATATCTCCCCAGGTTAAAAGACAATCTTTCTCCAGTAATGCTCTCTAATTATTATTCATTCTTTTTCATTTTTCATTCCAAAGAATGGTCTTCACTTCTTGTCTCTATTTCCTTACTTTCCACTCATGCTTCAATCAGCCATCCCCAGGCTTCTGACCTCATTTCCCCCACTGAAACTGCCAAGCAAAAATCAACACTGATCCTTTAGATACCAAATGCAAGAGACATTTTCAGTTCTTTTCCTAAACGTCTCTTTCTTTGGTATCTGGCACTATATTACGTGCCCTTCTTCTTCTTTTTTATATGTTTCCTTATTTTCTCTTAAAGAATATATTTGTAATGTTTTGATTACTGACTTGATCACCCAACTGTTAAACACTGGTGCTTCTCAGGACTCTGTCTTCAGCCCTCTTTGTCTTCAACCTATTCTGCTTTTGTCATTTCATCCACTTATATGCTTATATCCACAAAACTGCTCCTAACCAAAATCTCTTTTCTTAAACTAGATATTGCAAATACCTACCATGTTTCTACCCAGATATACCCAAATCCTTTAAGGCACATGTCTAAAACTGAACTCTGGTAGCACTGAAGATGGTTTGGAGTAGGGGGAGACTTGATGCAGTCATTTCAATAGCATAAGAAGAGAGAAAAGACTTTTAAAAAATGCTGGCAAGGATGCAGAGAAACTGGATCACTCATATGTTGTTGGTGGGGTTTAAAAGGATAGCACCTCTCAGAAAACAGTGGTCAAACAAACTGGCACACCTATACCATGAAATACTACTGAGCAATAAAAAGGAATGATACATTTAACAACCAGGATGGACCTTTGGAGAAGTGAAAAAAGCCAATTCCAAAAGGTTACATACTATCTGATTCCATTTATATAACTTTTTAAATATAACATTCTTAAAATAACAAATTACAGAAAGAACAGATCAGTGGTTGTGAGGGCTTAAATGGGGCTGGGGACAAAAGGGAAGTGGGCATTATTATAAAAGGGCAACATGAGGGATCCTTCTGGTGATGGATATGTTCTTATCTCCGCTGTACCAATCTCAATATCCTGGTTGTAATATTGTATCATCGTTTTGCAAGATGTTACCATGGAGGAAATTAAAGGGTACACAGGCTCCATCTGTATTATTTCTTATAACTGCATGAGAATCTACAATTATCTCAAATAAAAAATTTGACAAAATACATAATTAAAGAGAATTGATGCTCCCATTAAACCTCTGCAGACATTGGAAAGACTCAGTGAAGATAAATTACTAAAAAACAATGTTGTCAAATTAGCAGTGTCTAAGGCAACAGGAAAAAAACAACATAAGTATCTATGATTCTGCTCTCAGATTTCTTCACAAGTATTTTAAAATAGCTTTCCCTAAACTATAACTCATATTTAAATTCTATATGGCTCATTGTTTATGAGTCCCTTTTTTTATTACTTTACATGAGAGGATGTCTTTATTTCTTGATACACTCACATTATTTATGGTAGAATTTGAGCCAGCTATATTGTCTTGGACCATCATGGTTTGCATATGCCTCTCCTCTTTGTACCTCTGTTTCCTCATCTGCTTCCAAGAGCTGTTGTGAAGACTAAATGAAATAGGCACGTTGCCTATGGTACATGCTCAGTATTAACTATCTTTGTATTCTATTTAAAAGAGAGGAGAGACCTTGTTCAACCTTTGTTGAAAGAGACATAGTGAGACCTAGTCTCACACTATGCATGGTACATAAAAAGTAATCGATAAATGGTTGAACGAATAAGTAAATGCATGTGAGAGAGGTAAGGGTTCTGAAACGGGATATCTACAATAGAAATTAAGAAAGTAAGACAGATATGAGACATTTCACAGGTTGAATCAACAGGAATTTGTGACTTACACAACATATAAAGTAACAGTGGGAAGGCAAGAGTGATTCTGAAGTTTCAAGCTTTGATGACCTATGGAAGTCATTAACCAGGGAAAACAGGAGTATTCAGTTTTGGAGAGAAGATCAGTTTGCCTTTCAACATGTTGAACTAGAAGCGCTTATGAGTTCTACAGCTAGAGGTTTCCAGTGACAACTGGAAATTCACATCTAGCTCTCCCTAAAGAGCTGGGTGAGGAGGTAGGAAACTATGGCAGGGATTAGAGGAAGGAATGCAGGGATGCTGTTAGAGAACTAGGAATCATCTGTCTATATAGGTTACTTGGCACAGAAACATGGACATGACCCAAGAAATACAGCATAGAGAATCACTGGCATGATTACAACTCAAATTACAGGAAGTAGTTTTTACTCCAAGCACTGCCACTGTAGCCTTTGAGATTTAATATATTTAGTCCTCAAAATGGAATATCACACAGCTGTCCTCCCCATCTGCTGGTCTATGTTAGTAGACTTGAATCTAGTCCATACCGTAAAGAGAAAATGGGAGTAAAAACTCAACACACAAAAATCCTGATCTGTAAGTTTAATAATACATCTTTTAAACCATGATAATCTGTAAGTGAATACCTCTACCCCAAAAGTATCTACAATGGCATGGTTCTACATCATAGCATCTGAAATATATGCAAGAGTATATACACACATTTTCTAAATATAAGACCCTTAGTATTTGGGTAATAAAAGTCAATGACAGTCTCCTTTAAAAGTCACATGTAACCAAAGGTCCTAAATGGACTTTTCTAAAAGAATGTGACAGACCTCTCAGTTTTAAAAATAAAAAATCAGGGGAGCCTGGCTCAGTCGGTTAAGCATCTGACTCTTGATTTCGGCTCAGGTCATGATCTCACAGTTTGTGAGATCAAGCCCCACATTGTCAGGCTTTGCACTGACAGCAAGGAGAGCATGCTTAGGATTCTCTCTCTCTCTCTCTCTCTGCCCTTCCTCCTGCTCGCTTGCTTTCTCTTTCTCTCTCAAAATAAATACACATAAAAAATAAATTTTAAAAATAAAAATAAGAAATCGGTGATAAATAAGCTAAAGCAATAAGGGATTAGGAAATTTCTCAAAGAAGCCAGAAACTTCCTTCTCCAAGAGACTGAAACAGTAGTGGTATGGGGAGGGATAAAGGCTAAAGATAGTAGTATTAACTAGAACTAAAGAAGAAATATTTAGTTTCAAATCAGGCATTTTTCTCAAAATGTCATTTCTTTATTTCCTCAGGCTTTCCACATTTCACACTGGAAAAGGAGTCATCCTGTCTCAGCTTCAGAACCTACTGGAGTTACAACTTAGGACAGTCTCAACTGAGTCCAGTTTATCCGGTTCACAAAGTGTTTAATTAATTATAGCAAAACTGAGTAGTGCACCCAAAACGTGTGAGTTCAAAATGATGGGTAAAATATGGTAAAAGCAATAGCACCTGAGAACTGAAGACAAGGAAAAAATACTGTAGAAATTCTAGGCTGGGGCGCCTGGGTAGCTCAGCCAGCTAGGTGTCCAACTTCAGCTCAGGTCATGATCTCACGGTCCGTGAGTTCGAGCCCCACATCGCACTCTGTGCTGACAGTTCAGAGCCTGGAGCCTGCTTTGGATTCTGTGTCTCCCTCTCTCTCTGCCCCTCTTCCGCTTGCACTCTGCCTCTCTCTCTCTCTCTCTCTCACAGTCAAAAATAAATAAACATTTTGAAAAAAGAAAAAAGAAAATGAATTTGGACTTGAGAGAGCAAAGTCTGGCCCCAGCACTTCGGCTAGTGGCCTTAGAAAGTCAATCTCCAAAAGACTCAATCTTCTTATCCCAAAGCAGTATCTACCTCACCAGGGCCACTGTGAAGATCCAATAATATCATACATGAGGTAAATGCAAATATTAGTGGAAAGTGAAGGTAGTTAGGTTTTTACAGTAAAACTCTTCCATGTGCTGCCCCGGGCTTAATGATATAAAAACAAACCCTCAACTTCTATCCAAGACAAGGTGGTATAAGAACCATGAAACCTACCACTTTTTAACAGGGGCTTCTGGGTGGCTCAGTTGGTTAAGCATCCAACTCTTAATTTCTGCTCAGGTCATGACTTCATGGCTCATGGGTTCAAGTCCCCACTTCAGGTTCTGCATGCTAAGAGTGCAGAGCCTGCTTAGGATTCTCTTTCTTAGTCTCTCTCTGCCCCTCTCCCACTCACACTCTCTCAAACTTTAAAAAAAATTTTTAACAAGTGATATGTATATTTCAAACTCTACAGCAAGGTTCAGAATGAAAAGTAAAAGTCTTCTTCCCTCTTACAACCCCCTTTCCTTAGAGGCAACATTATTAAATTTCTTGTACATACTACCAGAAAAACTGATCCAAGTAATCATACATACATTCTTTTGGAAATGTTTACAGGAACAATATTGCACTCCATAACTTCCCTACTGGCGGGCATCTAGGTTGTTTCTCCAGATTTTGCTTTAATCGTTCATACTACACAGAATATCTATAGACATGTACCATGGCATAATTCCAAAACTATCTGTAAGATTCCAACAGTGGAATTTCTGGGTCAAAAAGTATATGCTTTCTTATCTTGAAAGCTATTGCCAAGTTACTCTCCCAAAATACCAATTTTATTCCCATCTATAGTGTGAGTGTCCATTTCCCCAAATGCTTGCCAAAATATGCCCTTCAAAACTTTATGTATGCTTATTTCTCTGTGTATGTTTGTACAAACTGCCTCTCCACACATGTTGCCCTTTTTGGGGGGCCATCTTTTTCTTGATTTCCTCTGATTGCAGGTGGTCATTTGTCTTTTGACATTATTTCCACCAAACAGAAGTTTTGGAGAATAAATTCTATGTGTAAAATTTGTTCATCTTTTATGGCTTCTGGGTTTTGTGTCCCATTTAGAAAGCTCTTCATTCTCCCACATTAGTGCCCCCATCCTCCGCTCCAAATCACACTACCATGAAGCCCAAAGTCAACTAGTCCCACCACTGTATTCAAAGCTTCCAATTAAATTTTTGGTGCCCCACTCTTAAATATGAACAGTCAACCAATTATCACAAGGTTCTAAGCAAATATAACAACACAGGTAAGAAACTAGAACCAACAGAAAAAGCGTAGGGAATAAACTACACAGGGAAGAAAACTTTATCCTTAGAGTTAGAAAATAATGCAATCGTGAAACAAGAACAGAATACATACATGTAAGGAACATCCAGATAAAAGAAGTGTACTTATAAATTTTAAATGTAGCAGAAATTTAAAACTCTGTGAACAGATAGGAAGATAAAATCAAGGAAATTTCCCAGAAAGTGAAACTTGAGAGACAAAAGATAAGAAGATTAAAGAACTGGTCCAAGGAGGTCTAGCTTTTTTTTTTTTTTAATGTTTATATATTTTTGACAGAGAGAGAGAGAGAGAGAGAGAGAGAGAGCGAGCAAGTGAGCATGAGCGGGGGAGGGGCAGAGAGAGAGAGAGAGAGAGAGACACAGAATCCAAAGCAAGCTCCAGGTTCTGAGCTGTCAGCACAGAGCCCAATGCGTGGCTCAAACTCACAGACCACGAGATCATGATCTGAGCCGAAGTCAGACACTCAACTGACTGAGCCACCCAGGTGCCCCAAGGAGGTCTAGCTTCTATAGTTAAGAGTTCCAGATGTAAAACAGGAAAAAAAAAAAGTGTAACAGAATCAAAGAAATAATTCGAGATTCTCCTTTGACAATATTTATAATAGCCAAGATGCAGAAGCAATCTAAGTACCCACTGATAGAGTAATAGACATATAAGTGATGTGTATATATACCATGGAATATTACTCAGCCATAAAAAGGATGAAATCTTGCCATTTGCAACAACATGGATGAACCTAGAAGGCACTATGCTAAGTGGCATAAGTCAGAGAAAGACAAATACCATATGATTGCAATTATATGTGGAAATCTAAAAAACAAAATGAAAACAGAAACAGACCCATAAATACAGAGAACTGGTGGTTGCCTGAGGGGAGGGAGTGGGAGGATCAAAGAAACGAGTGAAAGAGAGTGGGAGATACCGGCTTCCAGTTACAAAATAAGTAAGTCATGAGATGAAAGGCACAGCGTAGGGAATAATCAATGGTATTTTAACAACATCGTATGGTGGCAGATGGCAGCTACACTTGTGATGAGCACGGCATCATGCAAAAGAGTGATTTGCTCTCAGCAAATGAAATGGATGAAATTGATACACCTGATGTGTCTGAACATCAGAATGTCATTCATCTTTGTAGCCCCAGAGCCAGGTACAAATTACATAACCCACATACTTGAAAGATTAATCATTTATTTCAAAAAAAGAAGCCACTGAAATAAAATGAATAAAGAAATAATGTTTGGAAAATCTAGAATGAGTGAGCCTAAGGCCTCCTGGTATCGATAATGGGTTAACAGTTTATAATCTGACATTCAGCATCTTGCACTGATCACAACTGTGATATACCTATCAGTTGTCAACAGTTGCCCAAAAGCTGAAAAATGGGGACAAAGCTATTGGCTAATCATTAAAGTGGTGATTAAGAATAACCCTGAGATAAATTATCAAGTAGAGGACCTAGGGAGACAAATCTAAGGTTTTCATCAAAATGAAGTGTATGGCAGGGAAGCAGAGTGGAAATCCCATGGAAAAACTTTGATGTCTATATGCCAACAATTATTTCACTTCATAAAATACATAAACTATCATTCTTCCTATCACGAGAATCACAATAGAACATTAGCCATTAGAGCTAAGGAATTAAAATTTGCAATCAGGAAAGATTAAAATATGAAAACACAGTATGTGATATCAAAGCAGTGTAAAAATATAGCGATTATGGAGTTGAGAAAGTTAAAACAATCAGGTGGTTGACAAATAATTGGTACAGGAAGCGAATATGCAAATCTGCCAAAAAAACATTTCCTGCTTTAAATACCTGAACTTATTCATTAAACCATTATAGAGAAGATAACAGTAGCTCACAATTCTTGGGGGACAGTTCATTCACAAAAGACTAAAAAATTTAAAGTCAAAGAAGAAAACTCCAGGGAGAATTCAGTACATAGAAAAACTTTCTCAAAGTCCCTGGGTGGCTCAGTCAGTTGGGTGTCTAACTGGCTCAGGTCATGATCTCAGTTTGTGAGTTCGAGCCCTGCGTTGGGCTCTGTGCTGACAGCTCAGAGCCTGGAACCTGCTTTGGATTCTGTGTCTCCCTCTCTCTCTGTTCCTCCCCTGTTCACACTCTCTCAATAAATAAACATTAAAAAAAAAAAAAAACTCTCTCTCCCACAGTAAGAGAGCTAAAAATCTATATATATTCAGGGACTACATGGTAACTATATGGAATGCTTTTCCTCTTCAGTTGTATCTATAAGAGTTTCCCAGTAAAATATAAGTTCTTTACATGAGGTCCACAAATAGGCTTTAGTAAAAGTCAGTTTTACTAAAACCTTCCAGAAGAACGGTATCTTCCGAAAGTTATATTATTTCAGAATGAAAGATCTTTTCCATTCATTCTCAGAAGTCTAAGAATTGTCCATTTCTAATCCATTGTCTTTACACTTGGGGAAAATAGTATTCCATTTAGAATACTCTCTAAAACATGACTATCATCATAAGGGGATACCCTAATGAATCTCTTTGTCACTTTCAAAAATATAAAAAAGGAGTTACTCACAATATTTTAAATAAATTAACAAAAATGGTCCTGATTGTGTGCAGGAGAAAAGACTAAGCTTAAGATCCTGATGTAGTAGAAAACAAAATGGCTAAAAAAAGCTGAGAAAGGCCTTGTTGAACTTGATCCACAACTCTTCTTAAACATCAAGTTTTCAAAAAAAAACAAAAACAAAACACATCGTTTTCCCCTTAGTCATTTAATAATATTTGTTTTTCCATATATTTCTTGGTTTGTATTCTGTATATAAGAGCCACTAATTTATTTAACTGGAATACTAACATCCCTAACCCACAAAATACCTACCATGAGTTTAAAAAATTCTGTTAAATAGTTAATGACATTACATTCTCCATCTTGAGAACATTATACTAACATGGAGAGTTAAAAGTGGCCTAAGGGTTTAATTGATGAACCCACGCCCAGATAAAAAATATTGATTACAGGGGCCCCTGGGTGGCTCAGTCAGTTAAGTGTCTGACTCTTGATTTCAGCTTAGGTCATGATCTCACGGTTCATGATTTCAAGCCCCATACTGATAGTGTGGAGCCGAGGTGGGATTCTCTCTCTCTCCCTCTCTCTCTGCTCCTTCCTTACTCACACTGTCTCCCTCTCTCAAATAAATAAAATATATTGACTATAAGAGGGGCGCCTGGGTGGCTCAGTCGGTTAAGTGGCCGACTTCAGCTCAGGTCATGATCTTGAGGTCCGTTAGTTTGAGCCCCACATCGGGCTCTGTGCTGACAGCTCAGAACCTGGGGCCTGCTTCGGATTCTGTGTCTCCCTCTCTCTCTGCCCCTCCCCCGCTTGTGCTCTGTCTCTCTCGCTCTCAAAAATAAACAAACATAAAAAATTATTTTTAATGTATTGACTATAATAATTTAATGCTCTTATACCATCTCCTTGAGATTACTTACCACCTCAGAGTGAGAGGTGTTTAACAGAAAACTTTCAAAACAAGATCAAAACAAGAAATTTCTGCCTTAGCTAGTAACTTGCCTTGGTTGCAGGTTAACAATGCCCTTCTCCAACCCTTCCTATATTCCAGAATACAAAATGCTTACTTTTATTTTTTTTTAATTTTTTTTAATGTTTATTATTTGAGAAAGAGACAGACAGCAAGCAGGGGAGGGGCAGAGAGAGAGGGAGACACAGAATTGGAAGCAGGCTCCAGGCTCTGAGCTGCCAGCACAGAGCCCAACGCAGGGCTCGAACCCACAGACTGCAAGATCATAACCTGGGCTGAAGTCAGCAGCCTAACCGACTGAGCCACCCAGGCGCCCCTAAAAATGCTTACTTTTAAAAACTATGCTTTAGGGGCGTCTGGGTGGCTCAGTCGGTTGAGCGTCCAACTTTGGCTCAGGTCATGATCTCACAGCTCGTGAGTTCAAGCCCCGCGTTGGGCTCTGTGCTGACAGCTCGGAGCCTAGAGCCTGCTTGGGATTCTGTGTCTCCCTCTCTCTGCCCCTCCCCCGCTTGTGCTATCTCTGTTTCTCAAAAATGAATAAATGTAAAAAAAAAAAATTAAACACTATGCTTTAATTAATAAAATTATTAAGCTCTTATTCATGAGAAACATAAATAAGCTTAAATTGTGAAGTGTGAGAATATATGCCTAAAATGGTTACTAAACTCTGTCAATGCCTGCTATACTAATACTACATCACACACACACACACACACACACAATTCTGTAAGTATGTGGAATGAAAAAAAAATCATAGCACCTAACATTTATTAAATGCTTACGTGCCAAGCACTGTGTTAAGTCTTTTAGATATTCTTAGTTGAACTTCACATTTGCCCTAGGAGGTCGTGGAAATAGTCTATTAAAAAAAAAGAGAGAGAGAGAGAAAGAAAGAGAAGGTAGGGGGGGATCTTAGAGGTAAAATAACTTGCCCAAGATCAGTAACTAAGTGGCAAAATCAGGACTCAAACACAGCACTGCCTGACCAGAAATCTTTTAAACATTCTACCTACTCAAATTGAGAATCCACTAGAAGGTATAAGCTTCACTGATGTCAGACCAGTAGTATTAGCTGTGTACCTATCTACTATTGTATCCTGTATTATTATACAAGTAGTAGGTACTTAAAAATAGCTAACAGATAATAGCATGTCCTAATGCACAATAGCTTCAAAAAGAAATGTTATTTAGCCAAAGGAAAACAGAGGATATCTTCTGATGAATGACAGGTATAACATCAGAGAAAACTCTAAAAAGAGCTATTATATATAGTCTTACTTTAAAATAATAGTATGAACCATGAATTAACACCCACCCAAAAGTTATCAGTGATTCATAGCAAAAAATTCAATACTTTACCCCTTAACTAAATGTTTAATCAAATAAGAACACTGAAGGTGCATGTAACTTTTTTATTGAGGCACAACAAGGCATTATAACTTGCCTGAACTTGAGGCAGTCAGTTTAGTAAGCTGAACGTTAATACAGTTAAGGATTAAGTGCAAACAATATACATTCACAGCTTGACTAGCGAGGCTACATCACAATTTATAAAGTGCCAGATTAGTGCTAATTGTCATTCAGCTTGAAATTTTTCACCTTGGGGAGGAAAACAAAAAAAGTAAGGACCTCCACCTTCCTCTAGGAAAGAAAACATTTTCCTAAACCAGTCACAAGGGCAAAGACTACTTCTCCTTTAACCCTACTAATTAGAACACCATTCTTTTACTGTCAATTCTGTACTGACTTTCAATCTTGATAAAGAAGATAGCCTGAAAATGTAGAATATTTCCAACTACTTCCATAAATTGCTCCCCTGTGCAAACGTAACCATATCTGGTCTCCCTGGAAGAGCTGAAGAATTGCATGATTGCTAGCAGTTTCATGGTCTGGAGCACCATCATTGGCATAGGCAGATACCAAGACCTCTTCATTCTTCATGAGGTTGACATATAGTGGCACATTCACTGCCAGCTTTAGCATGTGAAAAATGAAAACATAAGTGCCATTCACCGGGCAATTAAATCTACCAAGCTGAAGATCAAAAGTTTCTCCCAAGTTGTTTAGAAGAAGATCAAACACGATAGGTTGGTCTAAAGTTCCAGGGGCGAGATTAGAGGTTCTGGCTGCTGAGAAGGCAACGCGCATCTGCTGAGGCAGGGGATAGACGTGTACTGGCAGTATGGTGGCTGCTGGATTTGTCACGGGCACATCCACAGGGGTCATGCTACGGGAGTCTCCTTGTCCAGAGTCACCACTGTTAAACGTTTCGTTGTCTCTTTCTGGGCTGCTCACCTGAGAAGAATCACTCCACCCTGCTGTTTTATTAGCAACAGTGAGTTTCTCATAATGAAGCAGTTAGCTTTGAACACAATATTTAACATTAGTCGGCTACTGAAATACAGATAAAAATACATTTTATAGTAAATTCTAAAACAAAAACAACAAAGTATAGCTACAGTATACTTTTCTAAAGTTTTCTAGCAATAGGCTTTCATATTACTATTAAGCCAAAAAGGACCTAGATGATCTTGTCTAGTGGGCCTCATTGTTTTTTTAAGATTTTTTTTTTTTTTAAGAAAATAAGCCTCCAGGAAATGCTAAGTTACTAGTTAAAGATTAGCAAAGTCTGAAACCCAGGTTTGAACACTCTTTTTATTTCTTTTATCTTTCTTCTGTAATTCTCACTCAGTTCTTCATTCCTCAGTGATAAATCTACTCAAACTATCTAATGTTCAAGGACTCAAGAAAACTGAGATTACATAAAAGAACCAACTTTTAGAACTACTCGCCACTCAAAGATACTCTGTTATGATACTAAGCCCCATGATGAATGCCTGTTCTTCATTTCCAAGTTAATGTGATATCATGAAATCTTAATGTTTTAAGTACTACACAAAAACATAGCTCAGATAGAAGGCCAAGGCAGTGTGAATACTGATTGCTTTCTTAAAAGGAAAAGATTGTTTTTCTGTGATAAAGTTAGTTAATCTTCAGTAATTCTTGATTTTCTCAGTTACACTGAATCTTTTCTACTAAAGGTCCTATTAAACCTTCACATTTTAAAAAGTATTATAATATCTTCTGAAATTTCAAGTCATGGTGTCTTAATTGCTGCTTTTTCCTATCTTTCAATGTAGTGACACTAGAGTATCTAGAAATGCCCATTATTACAAGAAACATCATCCTGAATCATCACATGAAACTATTTGAAGTATGCAAGATGAATACATATCAAAGGCTGAATTATGCTGTGGTGTCAATCAAACTGAAAAAGCACACACATACACTTTTAATCTAAATGGACAACTGGTTTCCACAGCCATTCCAGTAGTCTAGTATTTCCCTCAGGTCTTCAGTACTACATTTATGCAAAATGAAAACTTTAAAAGCTAAATGGTGAAAACAATGTACTCTGGGGAGAACTTCACAGAAGACAAAGAAAGATCTAGAGGTATGTTCTGTGTAACCCAGTTAATCATCCTTACCTCTTGAATTTGTCCGAGGACCACCAGATGTCCCTCCTCGCTTGTAACACTGCTGGAAATTATCCTGAAATGAACATGTAATATTTAACCTTGGCACCAAAAATGCAAGATGATAGTCCTTTCCCAGTGTTATTGGCTAGTAAATTTGTAAGATTAAAGTCCTCTTAGCCTTTTCTCTACCCTTCCCCAGCAGCCACAGAGGCTCAGATGTTTCCAAACACCAAGAAAGGCAAAAAGGGCAACAATAGCAATACTTGCTTCATCTGTGAATTAACCTGACCAAGTAGGTATGCTAATAATTGCAAAAACAAGAAGGCATCCAGGAAACACTATGTAAAAGATACAATGTGAGGTAATGAGGGAAATTCAGAAATATGGCCTGGTCCTCTATCCCTTATCGCAAGATAAAGGGAAATAATAAGGCAAGAACACAGACTATTTCAATCTTGCTCTATTTATAGATCAAACTGTGAAGATAATTATGAACTACGTCAGGATTTTGTTTTGTTTTGACAGAGAGGTTGGTAAGAATTATACCATATGAATGTACTATTGCCTGAAAACATAATTTAATATCCTCAAGAAAAAAAATGTTCACGAGGCAGCATTTCAAACAGACTCCCAGGTATGTTGAAAGTCAGCCTCCAGACAACGCATGAAAAGAATGATCAGTGGCATGATTAAATTAGCACATACAATAAAAATAAACACATGCAATAAAAAATTTAAACAGGACAAGAAGGCACACAATAATTAAGTCTCCTACCCCAAACTCCTAATCCTTTTCCCAATAGCAACAACTATCTCATGCTTTCTCAGCAAGAAATTGACTTTCTTTTTTTTTTTTTTTTAATGTAACCTCTATGCCTAATGTGGGGCTTGACCTCATGACCCTGAGGATCAAGTCACATGCTATACTGACTGAGCCAGCCAGGCACCCCAGCAAGACATTTAAAGCAGCACAAAAAATTCCAGAATATGGTGTTAAGAACAGCTCCATTACAGGCACCTGGGTGGCTCAGTCAGTTGAGCGTCCAACTTCAGTTCACGTTATGATCTCACGATTCCTGAGTTCAAGCCCCACAGCAGACTGGCTGCTGTCAGCCTGTCAGTGCAGAGCCTGCTTCAGATCCTGTCTCTCTCTTTGCCTCTCCCTCCTTACACTCAAAAAATAAATATTTTAAAAAAAAAATTTTTTTTTTAAAGGAGCTGTTCATTACTGTCTGACATTACCGTGCTAAGCCTTCATGTATGTTAATTCACTTAATCCTCAGGATATCTCAGAAAGTAATCCTCACAACACTTCAGAGTAAGATGAGTCTTCATCCAACAGATGAGGAACCACAGATCAGAAAGTTTACTCAACATACCCAAGGTCACACAACAAAGGAAGTGATGAAATCAGGAATCAAACCCAAGTCATTTAAGTGATTTGGTGTGTTCTTCGAGGTGTGTTCTTAACCCCCTTTTCAATACTGTCTCTGTATAGACATCTACCTTACCTCATTTAACTAACTGTAAGCTCCTCAAAAACAGGTACTTTATATCACAACAGAAGTCAGTGGGAAACCACATACTTAAAAACTTGTAAAACTTCAAAACTGAAAATTCTGACGTATTCAGTCATATCCATAAATGATCAATGACAAAGAGGTCCCACGGTTTGTTAAAGTAGAATGTCTAACCTCTTACCAGTCTTTTATCATATGTAGTAAAGAAAATCTGAGCTATTCAAATAAAAATAAACAAAAAAAGTAAATTTTTGAAAAATACTTTTGCTACACCAGGTACCTAGAAAAACTGAAAGCAACATAATGAAGTTGGGGCGCCTAGGTGGCTCAGTCGGCTAAGCACCCAAATCTTGATTTCAGTTCAGGTCATGATCCCAGAATCGTGGGATCAAGCCCCATGTCGGGCTCCACATGGAGCATGGGGACTGTGTGAGATTCTCTCTCTCCCCTTCAAAAAAAAAAGGAAAAGAAAATAATAAAGTTAAGCTCATAGGGTCTAGAGTTAGGAAACATGCAGTCTCATGTTAATTCTACCATTCATTTGCTGAGTGACCTCAGATAAGTAATTTGTTTCTGAACCCCAGTTTCTCTCAAAAGGTGGAGGAGTGAATGAGTTAATGCAAACAACATGATAAATAAAGTTCTTAAGACCTTCTAAGTTCTGTGTAACAGACAATTGTCATTTATCTTCTGTGGGTTACTTGAAAAGCTTCCAACTCAACTCTCCACAGTACTGACAAGTAGTTCTAAAACAAAGAGTGCCTTGGGGTGTCTGGGTGGCTCAGTCAGTTAAGTGTTGGACTCCAGCTCAGGTCATGATCTCACGGTTTGTGGGTTGAAGCCCCGTGTCAGACTCTGTGCTGACAGCTAAGAGTCTGAAGCCTGCTTTGGATTCTGTCTGTCTCTGCCCCTCCCCTGCTCACATTCTGTCTATCTCTCTCTCAAAAATAAACATTTCAAAAATTTAAAAAAAACAAAGAGTGCCTTATACCAAATACACTGTGACTCGGCTATAGTTTAATCACAGCTTAACATCAACAACTGTATGATATTATTCAACTATGACAACTATTCTTACCCTTTGGGAATAAGGTGTTCCAGGATACTCTCTAGCTTGGAACTGTAGCTGGCTATAATTTCCATTGGTAATGGAAGGTGGTCCTCTATAAGTATCAAAACCTAATAAACAAACAACTTAAATAAAATTATGGGCAAAATTATACTAAACTTTTAAATAGTCTAATTCTATACCACTTTAAAAGTTAAACTGATCCTATAATACCATCATTAGATTTATGCCTTCTTTAAGCAAACTCTACTAATATTGCTTCCACAGGAAAACACGTATTTATAAAATACCGCTAACTTCAAATAAGCCAAGGGCAGAGATTTACTACTGCTGCAATGCAGGTGGGGTTCAAAAAGGTGCATGGTTAAGGCCTGTCTAGCGCAATTCTGCTAATACCAAGAGAATAACATGTGGAACCATATCTAAGACTTAAGAAAATATCACTATTATAGTCTCAAAATTTATATTTTTATGTATAGTATCCTCTCATAGAAAAATAACTAGAAAATGGGCACTGATTATGACACATTTTGAGACATATTTTTATTTGACATAGTTTGACTTGGGGCAGTCAAGTCAATTAAAAAAAAGCAAGTATTCAAATATGAAAACCCAAATTCATCCCCGGAAAAGAAAGATGCTCAACCTTTCACTGCAGCAAGTCACAGGATCAATCTGCTTTTCATACAAAAAGTTCCTCTGTTATATAGGCAACAGGTATATTAGAAAAGCTATATTTTACAGAAATAGGGAATTTTCTACCACAATATGGAGGGCAACTAAAAAAGGAACAAGGTAAAGTAAAAATAGTTTGAGTTAAGTAAATATATAAACAAAATAATTCAGTATAATTAAATTTTGTTCAGAGCATACCTTTATAACCACCAGGGGACCGATACGAATTGGTTAGTAATCTCCCACCACGAGTACATCCTCTAACAGATCCCCGGCTATTGACAAATGGTTGAGAGGGTCTGGGAAATACATTCGTCTGTGCTGGGTAAAAGGCAAGGCTACCATTGCTTACTTGAATAGTTCCATCAGGATAACTTGCTGCTTAAGGAAACAGTTTTAAGTCCAAGAGTTAAATGGTAACAAAGATTTAATATTCTTTATACTTAAAAGTCACTGTATATCAAAACCTTTAATATAATTTTCTCCCTTTGAAAAAAAAACAACAACAGGTGCTATATATACATATACGTATATATAGAGATCCTGGTATCTATACATATATTTAGGT
The DNA here is from genome assembly GCF_027475565.1 of Acinonyx jubatus. Classification (NCBI taxonomy): domain Eukaryota; kingdom Metazoa; phylum Chordata; class Mammalia; order Carnivora; family Felidae; genus Acinonyx; species Acinonyx jubatus. Next base: position 62,222,759 of record NC_069387.1, read on the forward strand.
AATAGAATATTATTCAGCCTTAAAAAGGTAAGAAATTCTGACACATGCTACAATATGGATGAAATCTTGAAGACATTATGCTGAACGAAAATAGGCCAGTCACAAAAGGACAAATACTGTCTGTTTCCACTTACTCTAGGTAAGTACCTAGAGTAGTCAAATTCATAGAGTAGAATGGTAGTTGCCAGGGGGCAGTAGGAAGAGGGGGAATGGAGAGTTAGTGTTAAATGGGTACAGAGTTCATTTGGGAAAGATGAAAAAGTCCTTAGAGATGAATGGTGGTGATGGCTACACAACCATCTGGCCATACACTGAAAAATGGTTAAAATGGTAAATTTTATGTTATGTATATTTGGCCACAATTAAAGGAAAAAAGGCTGAACACCCCAGATCAAGGAGTAAAAGACAATGAATTTTAATTAATACTATACCTAAGAAGGCACAGGACAAATATCCCTTATGTAAATCATCTACACTATGTTTTCACTCAGTACAAGTGAGAACAGAATGAGGTCTTTGATGGCTAGGTCCAAGGGTTTACATTTAGTATCTCTTGTGAGTAACCAAATACCTCTAATGTTCAACTCATTTACTCAGGCTTAAGTTTTAGAAAACTCAATGGGGATCTGAAACACCAACACTAAAAATCTACAGGTGTTTATCAAATTAGGAAATAACTACAAAGTTGCCTATTCTTTCATGTATTTGGATAGCATAAAAGAGCAAAACAGTTTTTCATCTCTAAGCAAACAATGGAAAAGCATACTAAATTATATCTTTGCATTAATCAATGCTTTATTGTAAGAGGGAAAAAGAGAGAAAAGACCAGATAGCTATCTGTGCTAAAAGATTTAACGGAGTGATTTCAAAACTCTTCTAGTAGAAGAAGGGCACTTCTATAGTAGAAGGGCACTATATATATATATATATATATATATATATATATATATATATATATCGATATCAATATATATATATATATATATCTCAATATATATATAGTGCCCTATCTACTTCTATTACTGTCCATGGTAATCAAAGCAATCAGATTTAAAAATATGAACCTACTTCAAGGTTTAATCAACCATCTAGGTTCTACCTCTACAAAAGTTAAAATTAATTGGCGAACTTAATTAATAGAAGAAAGGCATTTAAGTGTTTCTCAACACTTGAACATGCGAAGAAATAATGCTTACTAGTCAAGAAAGAACCCTTAAAGTATCACTACTGAATTGCTTTCCATTCTACTAGCTGTCATCTAAGTCTTCAAAATATCATATGCAAAGATCTTACCAGTCTCTTGAGAAAGGACAGTTTGTTCTACATGTATAGCTGGCAGTTGGCACTGGGGTGGTGTTTGTGTACTTGCTGTAGTAAAACTTTGATTGTAGCCAGGTGAATAAGGGGATTCTTTTACTTCTTGTTCTTTCCGTGGAGGCAGAGGTGCATTAACATTAAACACCTTAAGAGACAAAGGGTACACTAAGTCCTTTGTAATGTTTCATAGAAAAGGATTAAGGATGACATCCAACAAAGTTCTCCAACATTCAAAAACTTCTATTTGACAGGCAAAGGACTTGAATGGACATTTCTCCAAAGAAGAGAAATGGCCAATAAGCACATGAAAAGATGCTCAGCATCACAGTCATTAGGGAAATACAAATCAAAACCACAATAATATACCACTTCATACTCATTAGGATGGCTGTTACCAAAAGGAAAAAAAAAAAAAGAGAAAATCTAAGTGTTGGCAACGATGTGGTGTAATTTGAGCCTTGTGCATTACTGGTAGGAATGTAAAATGATGCAACCAACTGTAGAAAACAGTGTGGTTGTTCCTCAAAAAGTTAAACATGCAATTACCATATGATCCAGGAAATCCACTTCTAAAATATAACCAAAAGTACTGAAAGCAGAGGCTCACATTTTGTACATCAATGTTCATAGCAGCATTATTCACAATAGGCAAAAGGGGGGCGCCTGGGTGGCTCAGTCGGTTAAGCGTCCGACTTCAGCTCAGGTCACGATCTCACGGACCGTGAGTTCGAGCCCCGCGTCGGGCTCTGTGCTGACAGCTCAGAGTCTGGAGCCTGCTTCCGGTTCTGTGTCTCCCTCTCTCTCTGCCCCTCCCCCATTCATGCTCTGTCTCTGTCTCAAAAATAAACGTTAAAAAAAAAAAATTAAAAAAAAAAAACCAATAGGCAAAATGTGGAAACAATCCAAATGTCCAACAGCTGAATGGATAAACAAAATGTGGTATAGACATACAATAGAATATTATTTAGCTATAAAAAAATGAAATTCTGATCCATAATACAACATGAATAAACCTTGAAAATATTTTGCTAAATGAAATAAGTCATATACAAAAGGGCAAATAATGTGATTCCCCTTATCTGAGTACTTAGAACAGGTAATGAGGCAAAAAGAAGATAGGTTACTAGAAGCTGGAGAGAGGGAGGAATAAAAAGCTATTATTTAATGAGTATAGTTTAATGGTTTGGATGATGAAAATGTTTTGGAAACAGTGGAAATGGTTGTACAACACTGTAGATGTACTAAACATCACTGAATTATACACTTAAAAATGGTTAAAATGGTAAATTTTATGTCATACGTATTTTACTATGGCAAAAAAAAACCTATTTGGTTTCTAGTAGATCTAAACTCAAATACAAAAATTAATCTTCCTGCTATTATAATAATGCTTACTGAGCATGAAAGCTACACAGGCCAAGAGAGTACTTTTTCAAAAATTAAAGATGAAAAAAATGTGCCACCTACCAAATTTCTACCACATGGCAGGCAAATGACCTGTCCAGACTCTGGCCATTGTCTATAAAATAGCACTTCCATTACTCTCCAGCTCCCTTACCCTGCTCCATTTTTCCCCATGACACAGGTGACATTTCCCCACATGCATATACATATATATATATATATATATGTATACGTATACACATATATATGTGTGTGTGTATATTTTTCTCTCTAGCCCTCTCACCTCCATTATCAAATGTAAGCTTCTTGAGCACAAAGACTTGTCTCTTTTTCACTGCCAATACCCAACCCCAGTGATTAAGAACAGTATCTGATTTCATTAACGAGAAAAAGTTAATAAAACCAATGTGGCAATACTGTGCAGGAGGGACTGACAGGGTAAGAGGGAAAACAAAGAAACTAATCAGTTCTAAGAGGCCAAGCATGAAGTGATAAAACTAGTGAATTTAGGTGCCTGAATTCAAAAGCTTATCTCCCTGCATTGTATCTGCTTTCCATTGCCACTCCACTGGCCCCACCCTACCACCATCACTGAAAAGTATCCAGAGTGGGGCATTAAGCATCATCAGATACTTACTGGCTAAGACTTTTTTTCTAAAGAACTGTTCTATACTATTCTGTTTTAGAGAGTAAACATATAAACCTAGTTATATTACCTTGAAAAATGTTTTAAGCTTAAACAATTTGCAGAGGAATGTGTAATTCAGAATACCACACAAATTGGAACAATTATCCAAAATCAGCATAAGATCAAAATAAAATCAAATGAAAGTTTCCAGAATGACAGAACACCCAAGTATGTGCCCTATATTTCAGGCTATTGATGCTATGGAGCATCACTAGTGTGGTATTAGTGATGGTTAGTATTATTAAGCTGTTCACAGAAAATTATGTTTCTCACCCACACATTTTTTTTTAATTAATATGAACCCTCAGCTTTGCCTGCTACTAATTTTCTGAGTGGGGAAAATGTTCTGATAAAATATCCATTCAAAATTCTCAAGGCTTTGGATTTAATACTCTTTCACCACAAACAATATTTGCATTGGACAAAGCAAGGATCAACCCAAATAAGAGCAATACAAAAGGCAAAGTTTTTCACAAAGTAAGTACCCAATAATGGACGTAAGAGAAACAATGGCTTTTTAACAGAAACAATGAACTGTAATCACCATTCACGTTTCATACTCACTGTCTGCATGGCTTGAAAGGGCGCTGTGTTAATCGTTACTGAACTACTACTTGCTGGAGGTGACTGGAAGCCCTGTTCAGAGCCCTTTGACATGGGAGGATTTGAAGAAGCTAGTGAAGATGGTTGCTTGCTTGGGGGAACTGCTGCCTGGGAAGGAGAAATGCAGCATCAGCCAATCACCTGCCATATAACAAGCAGTTAACTTACACTAAACCCCAGACTGGCCTAAGTCAGCAAGTTCTATAGGATGACATTCGGACACAGGAATGCAAAAGAATAGCTTCTGCTTACAATTTCAAATCACAACTGCTGAGGATGCACACTAGCATTTGCTGTGCACAGCTTGCTGACTAAGTGAAAGAGTCTTACTATTAATCAGTCTAACAGATGAGGTACTGAACTTTTTATGAGTACCTAGTCAAACCCTGAAACGGTAGTTTCCAACTAAGAATCTAATATTATTCCAAATCTATACAGAAGAATTACGAAAAATCTTGGGTTAGTTGCTTAGTCAATGTTAATTTTTCTTGATTTTAAAGTCTTATTCCTGGATTTCTAAGTCAGCTGCCTTTAAAAAAGAAAATCAAACCTGATCTAATTTAAATAATACTTATCTATGGTAATAAGCAAATCCTTGATGTAACAGATTACAAATCCAAAGGCTTAAAAAGATACCAAAAAACCAGTCCTAATCAGATTATGAAACAGAGCTGTGACTCACTTGGTCACACCTTCCTCTTCTTAAAATGAGGAACCAAGTAATTTTAATTTAGACCAAGTCTACACCATAAAAATTAATGTGTATCTATATATTCTTATATTCTGTAATGAATACATTATCTTGTATAATAGCGAACCAAAAATAGTAAAATCTAAGAGCTGCTAAATTAATCTAAAAAAATCATGCTATCTTGCTATACCTATTTCAAGGATTTGCTCAAACTTAGCAAAAACTATCATTTTAGAATTGAAAGCACAAACATAATATAGTTGACCCTTGAAAAACACACAGGTTAGGAGTGCTGAACCCCAGAGTCAAAAATCCACATATAACTCGACTCCCCAAAAACTTAACTACTAATAGCTTATAGAGATGGAAAGGAAGCCTTACCAATTCTATAAACAGTCGATTAACACATATTTTGTAAGGTATATGTATTATATATTGTATTCTTACAACAAAGTAACCTAGAGAAAAGACAATGTTAAGAAAAGCGTAAGGCCCAGTGTCTATCAGTAGATGAATGGATAAAGATGTGGTGTGTGCGTGCGTGTGTGTAATGAAATATTATTCAGCCATAAAAAAGAATGAAATCTTGCCATTTGCAACAACAGGGATAAGCTAGAGAGGATAATGCTAAGCAAAAGAAGTCAGCCAGAGAAAGATAAATACTGTAAGATTTTACTCATATATGGAATTTAAGAAACAAAACAAATGAGCAAAGCGGGGGGGGGGGGGGGGAAGGAGAGGAAAAAAAAGAGAGAGAGACAAACCAAGAAACAAGACTCTTAACTACGCAGAACCAACTGATGGTTACCAGAGGGGAAATGGGTTAAATACATGATGGGGATTTAAGGAGTATTTATTGTGAGGAACACAGGGTGATTTAAGGAAGTGTTGAGTCACAATATCGTACACCTGAAACTAATATTGCACTGCATGTTAACTAAATGGAATTAAAATTAAAACCTAATTTTAAAAAAAAGAAAATCATAAGAACATACATATTTACAGTATTGTAGTTATCAAAAAACTAAAACGTATAAGTAGACCTTCACAGTTCAAGACCATATTGTTCAAGGGTCAACTGTGCTATCAAAATGCTTTTGACAAAATTAGCCAAAAGAAAATGTAATTCATTCCTATGGAGGTAGTGCTAATATTAACACTATAAATTTATTGAGTCTCAGTTATATAAGTAGATTTTTCTGCTAAGGATTCCATCAATATAATATATATAGTGAGAAACTTGACTTACTCCTACCTAGAACTTTTCATCTTTTTTGACAACAGCAATTTAGATATATTTATTGTATGTGATAAGGCATTACACTACTAAGTTTACTTATATGGCAAAGTCACAGCAAAGTTACCTGTAATTCCAGGACAATATCTACAGAAAGCAATACATTAGTCAAGTATAAATGTTAAATAATTCAACTGATCATGCCTGTAATGCATAAGGTAAGCTGGTTCTGCTATTATTTTAGACAGAAAAGAAATTAACACAATTGGCCTCTTATTACCTCAGGAGTCTCTGAGGTCATAAACTCTGTTTCAGATCCCGAAGAAGCCTGATCAGTAGTAACCAAGCAAGCATTTGAGCTACAAGTAACTGAAGAAGAAGCAGCCTAGACACAGGAAGATATAAAACATGATAAAAGGCACATTTTGTTCACTTTATATTTCTTGAGTCCTGAGCTTCATAACATGTAACTCTTACAAGCACTCACTAGTGCCAAATACTATGCTAAACACTTTATACATATTCACGTGTTTAGTCCTAACAATAACCCTGTGAGGTAGATACAACCATCCCCATTTTATAGACAATAAGGCATAGGCAAAGATAAGTTAAGTAATGGATCCAATATCACACAAAAATTAAGTTAGTGGTGAGAGTCAAACCCAAGCAGTCAGCTAAATTGCCTTTCCAGGTCTGGTCACCAAAGCTACACATCTAATCCCATCCTCATTTATCAAGATTCTTGGCCCTAGAAACCTGGGCCTCAACAGCAGATGGAACATCTGGCCCTCAACAGCAGTTCAATGGAAGCAGCTCAGGGCACATTCAACACTGTGGGCACAGCTCTGCCAGGGATCACAGTAACTGTGGTTTGGCTCTCTGTGCTCCCACTGTCTTAAAGAGGTAGGCAGAAGTACAAATAGAAATGATAAGCTTAGGGCGCCTGGGTGGCTTAGTCGGTTAAGCATCCAACTTCGGCTCAGGTCATGATCTCATGGCTTGTGAGTTCAAGCCCCACATCGGGCTCTGTGCTGACAGCTCAGAGCCTGGAGCCTGTTTCAGATTCTGTGTCTCCCTCTCTCTCTGCTCCTCCCCCATTCACACTCTGTCTCTCTCTCCCTCAAGAATAAACAGAAAGAAAGAAAGAAAGAAAGAAAGAAAGAAAGAAAGAAAGAAAGAAAGAAAGAGAGAGAGAGAGAAAGGAAAGGAAATGATAAGCTCTACATAAATTACAGAGGCACCAAAATTCTAACAAAATGTTAAAGCTAATAACATAAAAAAAAAACTGGAAGAAAGCAAGCACAGGAAAAACTAAGGCTGTGACAACTGTAACCAATAAAAGACTAAGAAAGTGGCTACAAAAGAATTCTACGGCACAAAGATATTAGAACATAACAGGGAGAGATCTATAAAAATCCAGCAATCACAAGGTCTGAAGTGTCCATGACATGAATCTACTCCTTTTATCTCAATCTCAGAAGCCCAAGTAATAAAATGGGTTAATTGGAAACTAATTAATGGCAACCAAATATCCAGAGCAGTTACATTTCAGTGACCTTCTAGAGAGGGTCATCATAATAGGCCACTTCTTGGGAAGGAGATGGGGACCAAGTTTTAAAAGAGATCTTAAGAAAAAAAAATTTTAAATCCTTTTGAAATTTTATATACCTAAATAAATAGGTATAATTTAGATCCGACTAAAATATTAGAACTATTATGATACTGTAGTGTTTCTAAAACTAGGTCTTTCTTCTGGTCCTCTTTTTAAAATAACAAGACAACTGCCCAAAATAATTGGAACTGGGTATTGTGGGGACAGAAGTTTCCTGCTGCGGAAAGATTTACAAATGTTAAGCTAAGACATTGATACCTGAGCTTTTGAATTTAAAAGGTTCACTTAACAACAACAACAAAAAATAAAGATAAATTCTTCACATTAGTATTTCTTTAGAAGTTATGGCAATTCTTGCTTCCAAATTACTGCTCTTTAAGCAGACCAGCTGAAAGCAGTTTTAGATATTGGTGAGTAAACATGATGCTGGGGACCTATGATTCCCAAACAATGCAGGTGCAGATTCACCCAGGAAGCTTATTACAAATATAAATGTCTAGATAACGCCCCTGGAAATTCTGATCCATTAGGTCTAAGGTGATATCTAGATATACATATCTTTAGGGGCACCTGGGTGGTTCAGTCAGTTAAGCCTCTGACTTCGGCTCACGTCATGATCTCGTGGTTCATGAGTTAAAGCCCTGCATCAGGCTCTGTGCTGATGGCTTGGAGCCTGGAGCCTGCTTCTGTGTCTCCCTCTCTCTGCCCCTCCCCCACTTCTGCTGTCTCTCTCAAAAAAAAAAAAAAAAAAAAATTAAAAAAACCTTACAGATAGATATATAGATATATATACAGAGATATATATAGATACCTTTATTAAAGTGATCAAGTGCTTCTGATGCAGCCATCCACAGACCTGCCCCTGAGAACTACTGAACTAGACCAACAGCTTTTTGAAAACCTTTAACTTGTCCATTGAAAGCCTCATGTAGAACCCTAACAGCTAGAACAGGTAACATGGAACCCTTAAACCAGTGAGTAGGGTGAGGGACTCAGCTCAATAAATACATTTTGAAAACTGAGCCATACCTTATCAAACTAAATATAAACCATTGTAAACAAATGGTATTTACTCAGAAGTTTTTGGACAGGAAGGCAACAACTGTTGAGCCATCTGGTCAAAATACTTAACCTATCAGGGATGCTACTGTTAAGAAAATTGCCATAAAGTTTTCAGAGGGATCCTGATAATTTTTTTTAAAGGTAATGACCAGAAAACTATCAAACCTTGTACTTTTTTTTTTCTTGAACTTACTATTGATAGAAGTGCAATGTGGCATCAGAGATCTCAATGATCTGGTTCCTTTGTAAATCTAAGGTGTTCTGTGAAAATCAGTTCCTCAGAATGTCAACTCTTATGTGTGAAGGGAGGCAGGAGATTAGCTAACCATGTGCTAAACAAAATTAGTATCTTTCTTTAGACTCTTGACTATGCTGCTCTACCAAAGTGACTTAAGTAGACAATGGCAGAGTAAGATTCCCAGACAAGGTATCTCTGAATTCTTCAGGCTTGCTCTTTCCTTATTAAAGTCTGCCAGCCTTCTCTATTTTAACAGATGTCTTCCCCATGATCATTAGGTAACCTTTGGAGGGCCAGTTGTACTTAATCTAAAAAACTAGATATCCTTAGAACATTTTCAATAATTTAGTTAGGTATATTAGAATCAGCAAGTCTGATCTATCTTACCAAAGCAAGAGTTTCTTCCCTGAATAACAAAGAAATTAAAAATAGCAAAGAAAGATTACTTTGGAGAAGTTACCTGTAATGGCTCTTGAAGAAAATCACTTTGACTGGAAAGATTTTGTTCTGTAGATGCTGCAGAGAGTGAAATCAACAGTAAACTATTGAGGGAGGAGAAAAGTTTATGCATATCAACTGGGTGGAAACTAAAAGTTTATACTTTACAAAATAAGCCATAGCTAGAAAAACTAGGTCTCAAAGCCATCATGAATTTTCTGTGAGAGCTCTAAAGAGTCAGAGAGGATTTGGGAGACACTAGTCCCATCTGTGACACTAATGATGTTTTAAGGTTAAAAGGGCAAAAGCAGCATTTCAAAGCTCCAAAAATCTATTACTTTAAAAAATGACTAGTAATAGTAAACTGGAAGATAAAATCTAAGCTATCATGAATAGTAATCAAGTGATACACTCAAATTCCAAGTTTCAAAATAACTCTTAGCTGGGTCATATGTCTTTTCAGGTTTTTTTCCCCCCTTTGGTCATGTATATTAATATGCTTTTCAATTATATAGTTTCGGTTTGGTTTTTTCTTGTTAATGTCTATCACTTTTGTTAATTACTCTTTATTCTCCTTACTTCATCCAGGAATTACTACACCCATCTTCTAGTTGGTGTCTGCTCACTACAACTGGACTGTGGCTTCAAATACCTCATTCCTCCCCTGAAATAAATGAGTGTAGAGCAAAAAGCCTAACGTCAGGCCAGATTCAATTCTAGGTTCCGTCATTAGGTACTGTGTTAATCGATGTACTTAAATATCACTGATGTAATTTCACTCATAATTGGGATCAAAAAGTTTCAATACTAGATTTATAGAGTCAAAAGGACCCCAATCACTTCAAAATTTGCAAAACCAGCTTGTGTTTCTCCATTTAACCATCCGGAGACCTTCTATAAAAGGCAAACAGGTCAGGTGAGCACACTAATGTCTTAATGGTAATTTACCCATATATAACTGATGACACATAGATACATTTAGAATTAACACAGAGACACAATTTAACCCTTAAGATATCTAGAGTAAAATTATTTGTAAGAGGTAACAAATGTTAGACCTATGCATGTTTACTCTCAGTTATGATTACATACCTACTGGGCTACCTGGAGTAGTTGAAGGCGGCTGTGACGATGGAATTGCACTTGAAGGTTTGTCAAAATCCAGAATAGATTCCTAAAGACAAGATTTTTTAAATCATGACTAGAAACAATTATTCATTTAAAAGCTATTACCATTGGGGCACCTGACTGTGGCTCAGTCAGTTGGGTGTCTGACTCTTGATATTGGTTCGGGTCATGATCTCACAGTTGATGACATCAAGCCCCATGTTGGGCTCTGTGCTGATGGTGTGGAGCTTGCTTGGATTTCTCTCTCTCTGCCCTTCCTGTGCTCTCTCTCAAAAATAAACTTAAAAAAAAAATAAACTGTTTAAAAGCTATTACCATTGCATTATTCACAACACTGTCCATAGCTATTAGCTATAAGAATCTAGCTAATAACTATCTCAAAATGTTGATAACTTACTATTTAAAAAAAAAAAGTGTTTATTATGAGAGAGAGCACTCATGAGCAGGGCAGAGGCAGAGAGAGAGGAATAGAGAGAGAATCCCAAGCAGGCTCCATGCTATCAGCGGAGCCTGATGCAGGGCTCAATCCCATAAACTGTGAGACCATGACCTAAGCCAAAATAGAGAATTGGACACTTAACCAACTGAGCCACCCAGATACTCCAACAACTTAGTCTTCATAAGAGAAAGAGTTAAGAGTTAAAATCTAAAGTAACTGTCAAACCTTAAAATTATGTCAAGTAATTCCAAGGCTTAACTATGAAAAAAAAAAAACCTCCTGACTTAAGCTCTTAAACACAAGCATTAATTCTGTAACCTTGCCTTTATTATGTCCAACAACTGAGGGTTTAACAGTCTCATCTCAACCACTAATCTAGCTCATTCATGCTCTCTGATCTTTCATAATGAGTAACGATTCTCTCCCCCATCTGCCTATCTTAGTTTTCAAATGTTTCCAACATTTTGAATAATTAAGCTACCCTTGTAGTAATCACTTTTCATCTTCAAATAACCTAAATGGGTAAGGAATTCCCTCATTTTATAAGTAGAGAATTACAGGCTAAATAACTTGCCATGGATTTTATAGCCAGTAAATAGCAGAACCGGGATTTAAACACAAGTCTAATTCCAAAGCTCAAGATCTTTTTACTACACAAAAAGATCTTATTTGTCTACTTCCTCCTTCAATAATATTGTACTATTCTGAAATTCTGTAAGACTCTGTATGACACAATTTAGCACTTAACTATTGCCACAAGTTAAAGTCTTATACAACTGGAATATAAACTCCTTGAAGGCAATAAATGTCTTATGATTTTCTACACACAATAGCACCTACCAGAATGCCAAGCACAGAGTAGGTTCTCACAGTCTGAGTGGAAACTACCAATGATCTACAGCAGAAAATATATTTGAACACTTATACTTTTTACATGTTTAATTCATTTCATTACTCACAACAAACTTAGGAATAAGAATTATTACCCTCATTTTTCAAAAAAAGAACCAAGGCAAAGAGTAAAGTAACTTGCCTGAACTGTGAGACCTAGGAAGTGGCCAGAATTCCCATGCATTCTGAACACCAGAACCTAACCTCTTAGCAACTTCATTACAGGAGCGCCTGGGTGGCTTAGTCAGTTAAGCGTCTGACTTTGGTTCGGGTCAGATCTCACGGTTTGTGCATCAGGCTTTGTGCTGACAGCTCAGAGCCTGGAGCCTGCTTCAGATTCTATGTCTCCCACTCTCTCTGCCCTTCCTCTGCTCACACCCTGTGTCTCTGCCTCTCTCTCTCTAAAAATAAATAAACATTAAAAAAAAAAACAAAAAACACTTCACTGTAATACTTCTGATTAGAAGCGAGTAGCCCCAGGAATATCATTTAAGATTCATTTAAGAATGGCTCATACTTGCATAAAGTTACAAGTTCCTTGAATCTGGGTCATCAGATCCTGCAGTTTTTCTTTCCTCAATACTGGATCCTTTGGAAGGGTCGAGGAAGAACCTACAGGCTGATGCATAGGCTTAGGCACCTACAAAATAAACCCACAATGTATAAGAGCGAAATTCACATTCAACAGCCTAATTCAGGAAACTCACCTTATCACTACATCTTAATGAAAGCAGAACACATAGCAAAGCCCATTTATCAGATTTATGTCAGGTAAAGAATTTCCACAACAATACATTTTCTAAATAATTTAAGCAAACTTTATAAACACTTTTTCCCTTTCACAATACCTCTAATGGATATCTTTCTAAAACAACCTCTTTTCAAAGGGAAGACCCAGAGTAACAAAACTTCCTTGACAGAAAGTTTTTTCATTATGGACAATCAGCTGATGATATTCTTTATAAGATACCACTAACTGTAAGACACGCAAATGATTTTTTTCCCCAGAGAAAAAGTTACTATCACCACATTCCACTTTTAAATGTCTGCTTTCAGAAACATTAAGAAGTAAATATGTATACAAACACATCCAAGGTTGAAGAAATACACTACTATATTTTGTTATCAGGTTAAGTACTTCAGGGGACTAATGATGTTTATAAAGTGGTTAGTCCTCACGCTAAGTTGCTTATGAAAGCTGCATACCCTGAATTAGACCTAATGCTGATATGGTTAACATCTTACAGCTGCCAGTATCTGTCTCCACCAGCTCCTCTTCTCCACCTTCTAATTCACTGGGAAGTCACACAGCTAAGCTTGTCAAAAGTGCCATACAAAATAAGAGTTAATAAATCCTAAGTAAATATACGAAAGACTCTTCTAGGAGAAAAGTATGAGCTTTAGTGATTAATTTCACGTTATCTAGTCTTTTAGCTTTGAACTCTATTTTGTCCTTGACTGTACTTAGTCATGTTCTAGAAAGCTGAAACTGCAAGACAGACAGTGTACTATATAGAGAAGTGTCCTCTCAGTCACTGAAAGGCCCTGCAAATTCAATATAATGCAGTCTGTACCATAAAGACAAATTAAATGAGTTTCGGCCTTTCCAACTAATTCTACATACTATCCAACATATAGTATAATATTCTGGTAAGGTAAAGGCTCAGTACTACTATACTTAATGGAATTTTAAATTGGGTTTCTTAAAACAGCTTTACTGAAATATTAAATTGGGTTTTTTAAGTAAGTTTCTCAAAATAGTTGTCATATTACAATTACTGTTGTGTGATACCTGGTTAATGAAATAAGGCTATCAATCTTCTATAGGGTCAGGAAGAAGCTAAAATTGATATTAGCACTTGAAGAAAAGAGGAAAAAAGGCGAGCAAAGGGAGACAAGGAACTCTGAAGTTCTCTTCCCGTAAGGCAAAACTGAAACAGTGACAGGTTTTTTTTATTTTTTTTAATGTTTATTTATTATTGAGAGACAGAGAGAGACAGCACATGAGCATGAGAGGGGCCGAGAGACGGGGAGACACAGAATCTGAAGCAGGCTCCAGGCTCTGAGCTGTCAGCACAGAGCCCGATGCAGGGCTCGAACTCACAAACCGTGAGATCATGACCTGAACCGAAGTCGGATGCTTAACCGACTGAGCAACCCAGGCGCCCCTTTGGCAGTTTATTTATAAAAAGCAATGCTTTGATTTCTCCAAGCAAAAGTTTTTCACACTGTTAGGGGACCAAAGATTTATCAGAGAGCCTCTGGCTAAAATGGCATGAAGTGCAGGGAACACTACTAGACATAGATGGAAAACACTGGGAAGATAAGTTCACATTTCTTAGCAAACAAGGTAGTAACAAGTTCATATTTAAATAGAAGTAAATAACTTGTAATTTAATAACCTTAATAGCAGTGTATCCAAGGCTTATTCATTATAAGCCTTCTTATCTTCCTGAAATAGGTTATCATTAACAGAATGAGGTCTTCTATTTGAACTAAATCTCATATTCCAAACTTAGTTACAGAATATTTAAAGCCTATAGTTTCCACTTCCAGAAAAATTCTCATTTTGAAACAGAAATGGAGAACTAATTCAGATCCTACCCGACCTACTGGAATATCTGCAACCACCATGTACCTTCTTCAAAGAGTGCAGGCTAACCTGAGTGATTACAAAGAGTGAAAGAAACTCAAGAGAATACAGAAAAATGGAACTTCTGTCAGAAAAGGTCATCCATGTGCCAGGCGGAAGATGATGAATGAAACACAGTAAAACAAGCCCCTCGTCTTGTGACATGCATTTACATTTCTCATGTGTTCACACTAAGGTCTTGTCTGAGCTATTCACTATTTTCATATCATATCATGTCATTAAAATTTTGGCATTCAAACAATAGTTTCTAACTGTGGAAATTTCACCTCAGCTTAGGCTTAAAACACAGACTAGGTCTACTTCCAGTTTCAAGGGGAAAACCAATTACGTATTAAGGAGTTAAGTGAAATACTTTATACATGAATTTAACACAGATTTCGGAGATTCTTTTTAAAGAGGACTAAAAAGTTATGACTACCACCAGTCCTTATTTATGCCTACATTGACCAGAGCAGACTGATAAAAACAAACTCACATCTTTGGGTTCAGTATTAAACTTCCTGGGCAGGAGCTGGTCATTTGGTATGAGGCTTGCTGGAGCTACCCCCCAGGACTTTGGAGAAATCTGTGATTGTGGTGTTAAAGGGCGTTTTTGACTCTCAACATTATTTTCCCAGGATTTTGGAGTCTCTGGCTGTCTTGAATCCTGGTCTTCACACATGGGAGTGGTCCATGACTTGGTGATGTCCTGTTCATTCTGCACAGAAGGTGTCCAAGACTTTGGAGATTGCTTCTTTGGATCCTGTTCTTTCTGCAGCTGAACTGGCCAAGGTTTTGGTGTCTCCTGCTTCTTCTGTTCTTCTTGAGTATATCCTGTTTTGGATTTAGGAGTTTCTTGCTTCCACTGGCTAGGAGCTGGCTTAGGTTTAGAGACATCCTGCTTCTTCTGCTCTTCCTGCAGAGTAGACCTGAGTTTTGGATCTTGTTTCCTCTGTTCTAAGGAAACTGCAGGCTTTGATACCTCCTGGTGCTTAACAGAAGGCTCCCAAGACTTGAAGGATTCCTGTTTCTTCTCCTGACCATCGGGTTCAGTAAGCATATCCCAACATTTGGGGAGATTTGGTTTTCTAGCATAATCTGCTTCCCAAGATTGCTCTTCATCTTGTTTGCTTGAATAATCTACTTCTGTCATGTAACGTCTGTTAAGAAACTAGACCAGAGGAAAATACGTGCTTGAGTCACAAGATTTATAAAAGACCTTGAGAGACCTTGAGGGGAACACTGACCTCTATTAGTATTCCTATGTCCATTGGTCTGAGTCACTATACTAAACTAACAGGAAATTTCTGTCCTTATCCTACTTGAAAAGACCATCCTATGTTTTTGTCCATTCCTTTTCCCTCAGTTAACAGAAATACAACCTTTGATACTTCAACAGTAGCAATGTATACTTGACCTACCTAAGAACTGCACATCACCGTGCCACGTTTGCTTGATTCAGGCTCTTTGACCAAGGTTATTCTGCCTCTGCCAACCTTAGACCACTCTACTACCCAACTCCCTAAAATGTTAAGGCAGAGGATATAGTTCAACTACACACATTTACACTATTTAACCTTAAGCCTTATGTTTCCTGAATTAGCAGCCTTTTCTTTATTTCTCTATCAGTCATACTGTGACTTTGACTCTTTGGTTTTTTTCAGCTTCCATGAATTTCAATGTCACTTCAAAAAGAGAACAAATACTTTATTACCAACGTGAGTAAATTCTAACGAGAGCAAAATCCTACCCATCTTTAAAGGGCCAAGAACAATAGCTAACGCTTGAGCAGTTTACTGTGCACCAGGTCAAATTCAAATTCTAAGTAATTTAGAATTTGACTCCTTTCATCCTCACAAGATGCCTCATAAGGCAGGCATTACTATTATCCCTATTCTATATACATGAGGAGAGCAGACACAGCTGGGCTAGACATCTTAGCCAAAGTCACTAAGCTCATAAGCTACAAAACTAGGATTCAAGTTTAAGAAACCTAGTTCCAGAGCCTCAGGTCCTAAATGCAACACAATACAAAAGTCCCAAAAACCAAAATCAGCAAATTACCTTTCAGAAACTTACCTCTTGTGGTTGTATCTCTGGCTGTGCAAGTTCCATAAGAGACTCTGAAAAGATAAAAGGAGTATTAAGCAAATACTAAACTACATTTTTAGACTTATTACAACTGTAATTCATTCTAGTAACATTTTTTAAAAAAAGGGACAGTACAATGAAATATATTAATGGCAGGAGTAATTCTCACTATTGCTTGTTGGTCAAAAGCATGTGGTCTGAGACTAGCTAAAGCTAGTAGTTCTCCTTATATAACACTTTTCTAAAGTCAAGTTGCAGTTAAAAACTGACTGAAAATAAGACTATCTCCTCTTACACACAAATACAGCTTCTTTCAAGTTGAAATTATACCTCTAGTCCCATGGGGTAAAAATTAGTCATTGAAACAGGCCTTAAAGGTCTCCTATGAGCCAGTTTAAGGTTGGAAGGTAGTAAGGGAATGGAAACCCTAAAGCATTAGATGAAATGTTAAGAACTAATAGAAAGTAGACATAAGAAATGACTTGAATCATGCTAGTAGTGGCCACTGGAACTCTGCCTTCTCTACCCCCATAGAAATGACTTTTTTTTTTTAATAAATTGAGCTTCAACAGACAGGAGCAAAACTGCCATTCACTCAAAATATTTCTTCCCTTAAGAAAGGTGGAATTCTGAAAAGTACATTTACTGATTTTGGCAAACATTTTCCAAATATGTTAACCTTAGATTATTTATATTCTCATTCTACTACCATATTGGATTCTACTATAAACATTTTAAGTGACAATTTTAAATGGAATTATCCTACTAACAATTTAACAAAGAGGTTCAAATTCCATAAGGGCCTCATTTGAGCAGGGTATTCTCTTGTAACAAAGGATAACCTATGTTTCTGTTAGCATTCATTCTGTAAATCACAGTAATAAAACCTAGAGACCTATTCTAAACCTAAGTTTATCCTGCAGCAAGTAAAGATTTCAATGAGTGTAGAAATTAACAAATTAAAATAAGGCAATCCTTTTACAATGATTTCACTCATTCTGTGTAAATATTAAAAATGCAACTACTATAAAGAATTTCCGAGATCACAACAAACCTGACTCTTTGACAGATTCAGTTTTCAATAATTGTTTTTTCTTCTCTGATTTTATTAGCATTTCTTCCTCCAATGATACTTCTTTCTCCTTAGCATTTTTTGGGACTGGGATACTTTCAAAATAGCCTGAGTTCAGCAATTTAGACAGCAGATCTTTCATGTGTTTGTCTAAGAAAGAGTGATTAAGACTTAGTTATCACATAACCTAATAGTTCATGGAAAATTATTTGGAATAGAAATCCTAGTATAATTTTATCCTAGTTACAGTATGTCAACACCCCACATTGGGGGGATTCAAAGAACTGGTCAGTATCATAAACAGCAATGTGCAAGCCATATTTCTGTCATGCTGAATCAATATAAATTTTAAAGATCAGAATCCCAAAGTTTAGCAAGTCACTTAAGTTTCTCTGGGCCTCCATTTCCACCATTTGAAAAATGGCTAAAATCAGAGACCCTAATCAAAGGCTATGTTACAAAAGCACACATCTGTTCCCTGAACTGAGAGAAAAGCCATTTTTCCTATCTGTCCCAAAGACATCACAACCAGCAATTATTCTACCTTCCAAGTAATTAAGGCTTTATAGAATTAAAAGTTCCTCAAACATAACCATTAGAAAACCCTATCTTGGACGATCTCTAAAGGATTTTTAAACTCCAAAATCCCATGATAAAGATTTTACTCTTGAATTATGCTGTGACTCTTAGCATATCACCATTTGATGAACAAGAAAAATCTTAAAATGATGTTAAAGTAGCTGCACCATAAACAGATCTAAAGTCTATTTCACTTTTAATATCCCCTAAAAACATAATTCCCAAATTACGTTTGCGTGCCCATACTTGATTTGGGTCTATTATTCCTTTCATAGGAGTACTATGACAGGTTTTTAATATATTTTTTTTAATATTCACTTATTTTTGATAGAGAGACAGAGCACGAGCAGGGCAGGGGCAGAGAGAGGGAGACACAGAAATCGAAGCGGGCTCCACTTACAAACCATGAGATCATGATGCAAGCTGAAGTCAGATGCTTAACCAATTGAGCCACCCAGCCACCCTGTTTATTATTTTTTTAATAAACTTTGAGGTATAATTTTAGTTCATTCATTTTAGTTCAGTCATTTTAAGTGTACAGTTTTAGCAGGTACATAGTCATGTTACTTCCACCAGAACCATGATATAAAACATTTTCATCAAAAGTTCCCTCGTGTCCCTTTTATATCAATCCCCTCCTCCCACTCCCTGGCAACAACTGACCTGCTATCATTCTAGTTATGTCTTTTCTAAAATTCCATATAAATGGGATCCATTTATCCATATAAATAAGTATCCATTTTTTGGTCTGGCTTCTTTCACTCAGCATAATTATTTTGAGATTCATCCATGTTGTTGCATGTATCAACAGTTTATCCTTTCTTTATTCCTGAGTAGATTCTATTGTATGAACATACCATATTTTGTGTATCAATTATCAGTTGATGTACGTCTAAGTTGTGTTCAGTTTGGGGCTATCATGAATGAAGCTGGTATGAACATTCATGTCAAGTACTTACGTGAACATGTGTTTATAATTCTCTTGGGTACTGGCAGTATAATTGCTTGGTCATTTGGTAAGCGTACACTTGTAAGAAACTGTCAAACTATGTCCCAAAGTTATTTGTATCATTTCGCATTCTAACCAAGAAAAAAATTTCTATAATTTAAACTTGAAAGGACATAGAAATTTTGAAAGCATTATATACTACAAATATATTTCCAAAAAAGGAAGCATTCACTACTAACAAAAATGTTTACCAGCTTGTAGTGTTCTCATTATCCTAAGCCAGTACACAAAACTATGTACTTAATGTTCATTTGTACTTGGTCATTTGGCTGAAGTCTATTTAGGAAGCCAAAAGCCTCTTTCTCTCCAGATCATTACCAGATTGACAGACAACAATGCTTCAATAGACTATGTAGCCAAGCCATCCCCATTTTCTTAGGCAGGTCCGATACATAACAATGTATGTATTTAAGATTCTTAAATAGAACTAGTACGGTACTGCTATGCAGAGAACTGAACCCCAAAATGGTCAAGCTGGTGTTGAAGCCAGCACTAGTCTTTAGCTCTTATTCTCAAATCATAGTGACTTGCCACTTAAAAACTCTCCCTAGGTTCCATTCAGTGAGTATGATTATACAGTAGTTGCTTTTAACCAAACTAAACAGAGATCTTTTTCCCTATGAATATAGCATTGTCAGACATGTAAGTTCTAATGAACTGACACAGTTTCAGCCCTCAATATCATACTAAACTTCTAAACATAAAGTCTAGTATTTACTGCATAAGTCCAGAGTAGAGAAAACTCACAGGTCGTTCCTACCACTGCTTTTTCACTACCTTCCAAAAGGTCCCAAAAGTACAAGGATGACTGCTCCATCTGGTCTTCAACACTGACAAGGAAAAGCAGAGCAGAACGAAGTAGCTTTAGAGGTACACACATATACACGTGGAGCAGTACAACTTATACGGTAGAACTCGTCAACAATCAGGACATTCAAGGTTAATTTTGTCTTTTTACTCTCTCAAAAAGTTAAAATTTTGTAAAAGATGACTAAATGCCTATTTATGGATATCAAACGTAAGCATTTTCTCTTAAAAACAACTAAAATACTGTACCAAATAGACCCACTAAGGAACAGACCAAAAAGAGTTTGAGGCTGTCAATGCAGTGTCATTAATTATCAAGTGTATGTCCTGGAAGGAAGAACCGTGGAATGGCAATATTAAGAGCTGCATTTGACTTTAAAGAGAGCAGCTTATTTTTCAAATTATGTTTCACTTACACATATTAAAGTAAGCTACACTCCCTAAATTCATCAAAGTGAAGAGAAGGAAACAACCACATAGGTGATGACGATGGGCTACACTATCAGAATGTGAATTTAAAAAAAATACATATGACTATAGAGATAATTGAGAGTTTTATTAGATTTTTTTCCTGATATAGGGCTGATTTCCAGTAATGGTTGAAATCTGACCCTGCTTTAGCATGGCCAAAGACACAACATTGGAAGGACCCATATCTAACAAAGCAGAAGCACAGAGATCTGCTCATTAGATGATTTCCCCCATCAAAGCAAAAACAGCAAACGGTTAACTGGGAAAAACTAGGTAGCCTCAAGTTGCTGGGTTTGTATTTGAAATTATCAGATTTGCTTCTCAGTATTTATTCACAGTATAAGAAGACCACCAAATAATTCTCACTTTGAAAGTTTTTTGTTTTTTTTTTTAACGTTTATTTATTTTTGGGACAGAGAGAGACAGAGCATGAACGGGGGAGGGGCAGAGAGAGAGAGGGAGACACAGAATCGGAAGCAGGCTCCAGGCTCTGAGCCATCAGCCCAGAGCCTGACACGGGGCTCGAACTCACGGACCGCGAGATCGTGACCCTAGCTGAAGTCGGATGCTTAACCGACTGAGCCACCCAGGCGCCCCTATCTCACTTTGAAAGTTTAATGATACTGGCCAAGTTAAATTTTATTAACCTCCACTGAAGTACAGCAGTAGTAAGAAGACAAAGACTCTCAGGTAATACAATAGCCTGAGACAATTACAAAAAAAACCTTTAAGCATATACATAATTAATACTTGTATAGGGGCAAAACTTGATGAGACATCATTTTTAAAATCAATGTTACAATAAAAAAAGCACATTAATGACATCATTCAAATTGACTTTCCTTCTAGACAGCCTATCAACCCTATCACAGTCTGGTCTGGCCAACGTTTCCCATTGTGAATCACAATAATGTTTTCTTAATTATTATATACGTATATATGTATATGTACATGTGTGTGTATGTATAAATACTATAAAATATATAAAACTAAAAAACTAGGCTAAAATGTTATGTGTTCTCTTTTAGGAAAATATTTTCTTCGGCTTACCTCAGACTTTCATTTCTTTCAGGGCAGGTCAGTTTTGAAAATTTAATGAGGTAGTCAAGTTCTTTTAAAGGCAAATACACTGCACCATTCAAGCCCCCTTTGAAATCCTTCTGTACGTGTTCCTGTGTCAAGTTCTGTAATACATACTGAACTTGAAGTATAGTACGAAGCTTTTTCTTCTCAGCCTCGAGCTTTAGCATGTGTTCCCTTCTCTGGGCCTTCTTCTGCGCTTTAAGTAGCTGTTAAAAAAAAAATTCTAATTAAAATTGGCAACTTTCTACCATCTCATATTAGCAATTCATAGTGCACAAAAATCTAATGCCAAAGAGCTGAGATTAGATGATGAATCTTATTTTATATATATATATGTATGTATGTGTGTATATATATATATATGCACACATATATACACATATATAACACTGACTGTGAAATTGACAGGTTCATTTATCCTCTTTTCTTTTTCAGTTGAGGAAGGGACTGAGTAATAAACTAGTATGTCTCAGGTAACCAAAGCTAAGAAAGTCAAAATATCTGACTCCCAACTCTAGGCTATATCTAGTACCTCTGATATCACTATGATAAGAAATAAGTACCTATCACTGATGCACATATTAATCCCCAAATTTAACTTTTCCATATTTATGTATATAAGCCTTTTTAAGCCGAAGATTTTAAGAAAATGCTCCAGTTTAGTTTTGAAGTTTTTGTTTTTGCTTTTTAAATTCTTGTTCCAGGGGAAGAGTATTTAAACTAAAAAGGTCATGGGGCGCCTGGGTGGCTCAGTCGGTTAAGCGTCCGACTTCAGCTAGGGTCACACAATCTCGCAGTCCGTGAATTCGAGCCCCGCGTCAGGCTCTGGGCTGATGGCTCAGAGCCTGGAGCCTGCTTCTGATTCTGTGTCTCCCTCTCTCTCTGCCCCTCCCCCATTCATGCTCTGTCTCTCTCTGTCCCCAAAATAAATAAACATTAAAAAAAAAAAATTTTAACTAAAAAGGTCAATTTTCAACCAAAGAATACTGGCTAAAGCATAAGGAATTGAAAACCAAACAGAAATAAAATAAAATGTCTTACCAATGTAATGCTAAAATACATACACAGCAAATAGTTTTGTTTTTGTTTTTGTTTTTTTAAGTAAAACTAAGATATTTTCACAATAGTTTGTCAGTCTGGATGGAGTTTTATTTTTCAATATTTAGCTGACAAAACATATAGTTAGCAAAACATAAATTTCGCCTCAAATAAATGTGTATGTAGATTGAGCAGACTGAATCTACTCTAAAGCTCAGAACTATAATACCTTAAAGTCTGACATAACACATGGGTCCCAGAAGTGGCTTCCCATTTATAAAATACCAATTAATAAAAAGTACCATCTATTTCCAGTAAGAAATCTAAAAGGTCTTTTCTCCCCATAGTTGCTTTTCTGATTGTAATGTTTCCATCATACTGGACATTTTCCAAGTATGAAGATTAAGAGAATAAAACAAAAATCTAAAAGAGTCTTCCTATATGCAAGTTAAAGTACTTTGATACACCATCATATTTAGGACTCTACAAAAGACATGTTCATAAATCCTAACAGATTAAGAAGGGGGGAGTCTCTGGAAAAGATTCATTATGGCATTATTAATTCCTTTCTAGGAGGTATGAAGATCACTTAATAAATTTAACTTGTGCTACTATCAGGGACAAGAGATCATAGGTGAAGGTAAAATTTCAAGAATGAGAAATGGACTGGCTGGAGCTTACAAGGGCAAGGATACTTTCAGGACAGCAAAGGCTCAGAAAAGCTTTTACCAAGATCTCAATATGGACTTACACCAATAACATTTACCAAAACTACATTATCCTCAGTTTCTGTTTGAGGACGATGGAGAATAGAGGTGGCAATTCTAGCTCTCCAAGACAGTGGGATTCTCTTGGACGGTTTCATGATGGTACAGAGAAAGGCAACTGACAAACTTATATCCCAGGATTAACGCAGATCTGTCTTTAGCCATTCCCAAGGCTGGATTAAGTGTTCTTATGGGCTTAAGACACCCTGAACTCCCCCTATCAAAGTACCTATTACATTAAAAGGCTATCTTTTTATTTACCTGCATCCCCATAGGTTTCAGCTTTGTGATGACTAGATCTCTGTTGTTTACCAATATATCACTAATGCCCAAAATAAAGCCTGACAGACGACTATCACATATCAAGTAAGAAAGTACACTGTCTCCTAGATCATAATCAGAAAACTACTGACAACACCCTATTTCTCCTTATTTATATAGAAACTAAGAAGTCAGGTTACATTTTCCTCTCTTCTACCAGTTGAGGACTGGTTTGTAAAGAAGCAGAAGATACAGGCACCTGGGTGGCTCTGTCAGTTAAGCTTCTGACTTCACCTCAGGTCATAATCTCACAGTTCATGTTGGGTGAGCTCCAGGCCCACTTCTCTCTCTCTCCTTCTCTCTCTGCACATCGCTCACTTGCACCCACTTTCTCTCTCTCTCAAAAAAAAAAAAAAAAAGCGGGGGTGGCAGAAGATATGAAATCAACCACTATCAACAAATCACACTGAATAATAAAATTTATTTTCTGATCCCTGTCTTAGAATGATAAATCCCCACCAAGGGAAAGAGCTTATGTCATGAAGACAAAGAGAGATGTAATTGAGATGAACAGAAAGGCTTCCAACTTTAGTTTGTAAGTAAAGAAAATGTTACACCCCATAAAACTGACTCTCATTAAAAGAGGTTTGACTAAAGAAAGGCTTTAATAAAAGGAAACTCAAAAAATTACTAGGCTGGAAGGTATTTGGCAAGCACCTTTGGGGTCTTTATTCATTAAGGCATGTTACAAAGTACCTTAATATCTCACCTAAAGTGAAAGTAAATCCACAGTACAAATTAGAAAAAATAACCTCATGGATAGCAACAAAATTTGGTGAATTGGTAACTACCTCTAGACAACAGCAGTGGAAAAGCATGTAAATAGATACTATATACTTGTATAAAGAACACAGTTTTTAGAGATAAAGAGTAGTTAGGGTCCTACCCTCACTCTACCACTTACTGGCTATATGATTTTGAAGAAGTTCCTTTTGTTCTGAGCATTGGATTCCTTATCTGTAAAATGGGGCTATATACATCTATTTCCTGGATTGCTGTAAAAATCAAGTTGACTTACAGAAGTACCTGGCACTTGGAAGGTGTTTAAAAAAAGATTTAAATATAAAAAGAAGGATAAAAGAAACAAAACATACTTTGAAAAAATAAACACCTGAATAAAAAACTAAAATTATCAAATAATTTTGAGTAAAAAAAGTTAATAGAAAATTTTAAGTATTATAGAAGTATACTTCCAAACATCCAACCAGAAAGAAGATATGAAATATCTTTTTATAAATTTAACAAATGGGGGAGTGATTAATCATAAGGAAAAAAATCAATTTAAAAGTATCTAAAATAGCCTAGAAATATTTAACAACTGTGAAATTCACAGAAAGCACTAAAATTAAGTGATAAATGAGTAAACAGGAGTTAAAATATACTATGGTTGACAAAAAGAGCTCATGTCATCTTAGAGTTGCATTAACAGAATTTTCTAGAAAACAGAAGATAATGGCTCTATACTAGGCTATTTCAGATTTACACACTACCTTTTAAGAGTTAAGTAAGTCAAACATCCAGAGAAAGCAATGATATTATAAAAAGATGATAGATGTCCTCAGCCTAGAAATGATGTGTTGGGTTTGTTTGTTTTTGGAGGTTTTTTGATGCCAGAGGAATGGAGAAGAGAATTTTAGTTCACTATACAAGAAAATACCCAAAAAGTGAAAGAGACTATTTTATGAAGCATGCTCCCCATCCCAGAAATGAATTTACAAAAATATTTCTTAATTGTTAAAAGATGATCTTTAAAGGGCCTTCTAATACAATTCTAAAACAGGGAAGAATACTTCATTAGTGAATGTTTAAGGCTTCATATTAATTACTGACTAAATCTGTCAGAGACAGAAGTTTGGACTGCCAACATAGAGACCCTAACAAGCTGTGAAACCAGACTTAACTCTATTTACCATGAATCACAAATCTTCCTGGTAATAACTGCCATGGTCTCAAGAAAAAGAGTCTACCAATTCTGTTTCTTTATACGTTAAATAATGCTAAACTTACAAGCCTGTGTTATACAAATTTACAAGCCTATATTCTAAAAAATCTTTTGTAAACTGCGTCCATCAAAATAGTTTTTATTCCCCTTCTCAATGATTTCTAAAACTCCACAGCGAATACACATTGGACAACTAACACTTTATTCACAGTGTCTCATATTCGGACACCATTTGTGCTCTCTTGAGACTCCAGAAATCTGAAAACACTAGTTCCTCAATAGCTATTGTCAACCCCCTCACCCCCAATAAAATATCGGCAGGAATGAGATGGATGGTAATAACTGAACACCATTAATGAATGCTAATATTTTCTTCCAGATCCGTGGCTAAAGTGGTTTCAGGAATAGCAAAGAAAACGTACTCACATCTTGGCTCAGTCCAGAAAAGGTTTTCTGAAGTTCCTTGGCAAATTCTAAGTTATGTAATACTTCTTCATATTTCTCCACCGCTTCCTACCAAATAGGATAAGAAAACATCAATTCTGTTAACTTCTAAATATAAATATGTCAAAATAAGTGTTCCTATAAAAAGAGTAGAAAAGACTTAAGACTTTATGGACTAGCCATACTCAAAAAACGTAGGAAGAGAGAGCATTTAATAGAAATTATATAAATTTTAAGATTCAATTTTTATGCTAGAAATCTGAGCCATAACAACAGACTTGAGTTCCTAACTATGAAGTGCACAGTATAAGATCAGAGAGACCTGTGTTTTTTTCTTTTTTTAATGTTTATTTGTGAGAGACAGAGGGAGAGAGAGCATGAGCAGGGAAGGGTCAGAGAGAGAGAGAGAGAGAAACAGAATCAGAAGCAGGCTCCAGGCTCTGAGCTGTCAGCACAGAGCCCGACGTGGGGCTTGAACACATGAACCATGAGATCATGACCTGAGCCAAAGTTGGACACTTAACAGACTAAGCCACCCAGGCGCCCCAGACTTGTGGTTTTTAAAAATTTTTTTTAATGTTTTATTTTACTTTTGAAAGAGAGAGACACACACACAGAACATGAGGGGGGAGAGGCAGACACAGAATCCGAAGCAGGCTCCAGACTCTGAGCTGTCAGCACAGAGCCCCAATGTAGGGCTCGAACTCACAGACTGCAAGATCATGACCAAAAGTCGGATGTTTTACCGACTGAGCCACCCAGGCACCCCTAGAGCCTGTGGTTTTCAAGAGCAATGAGCCAATAGTATTCCTCTGTCAATATTCATTCACTACTCAAATATAGTACACAAGTAGCAGAATGAGGATCACAAATAAGCAACTTCAAGAAATTTATACTATGGTAGAAAAGACTTGTAAACAATTACCTATAACAGACAAAATTAAGTATTATAACAAAAATATTGTAAAATGTTTAATGTTTATTTATTTTTGAGAGAGAGAGAAAGAGCGAGCATGAGTGGAGAAGGAGCAGAGAGGGAGACACAGAATCTGAAGCAGGCTCCAGGCTCTGAGCTGGCAGCACAGAGCCCGATGTGGGTCTGAAACCCATGAGCAGCAAGATCATGACCTGAGCCAAAGTCAGACACTAAACAGACTGAGCCACCCAGGAGCCCCCATATTGCAAATTTTTTTAAGTAGGCTCCACGCCGGGCATGGAACCCAACACAGGGCTTGAACCCATGACCCTGAGATTAAGACCTGAACTGACTGAGCCACCCAGACACCCCCAAAATATTGTTAATTCAAGGGGCATTTTTTTTTTAAGATTTCACAGATTAACAAAGTTGGTAATTAGGAAAGGCATAGATTTTTTTTTAATGGGACTTTAATCTGTTTGGAAAAACAAAGGGCTAATATGAAACAGACCAAGGTGGGAAACTTGTCTAACCACATAAAGATATACAGTATTTTAAAGTCTCCATATTTAAAGTAATATAGTATCCCACTTCTAGGTAGCTACCCAAAAGAAATGAAAACATATATCCACATAAAGACTTACATGCAAATTTGTATGGCAGCATATTCATTATGGCCCCAAATAAAAACAATCCAAATATCCAGCAATTGGTAAATAAACAAAATGTGGTATAATCATTCAAAGGAACACTCATCAGCAATAAAAAGGAATGAATTAATGATACATACTACACCAAGGATGAACCTCAAAAACATAATCATAACTCGAAGAAGCCATATGGGAAAGACTATCTTATGTGACATATCCAGAAAAGACAAACTTATAGAGATAGAAAGCAAATAAGGAGACAAAAAGGAATTTGGAAGGGTTACAGAAATGTTTGAAAACTAGATTGTCATGGAAGCTGCATAACTCTACAAATTGACTATAAATCATTGTCTTATACACTTAAAATGGGTTAATTTTATGATCTATATATGATACTTCAAAAAAGCTGTTTTAAAAACAATCTGATAACATAAGCTTTTACAAAAGTATAGAGTCTACCTATATACTGCTATATAACTACGTACTACCAGCATTAGCATAAATTAGTATAATAATTTTGGAAAAGTTTGGCATTTTTACCTATGAAGTTAACTATGGGCATACCGTACAGCCCATGATAGGTAATTTTTCAGGTGCACCCTGAAAAATTTCACACTTCTGTCTCAATAACACATATAAGATTGCTCTAAGTAGGACATTATCTACTCACAAACTACTACCAGAGAAAAACAAATAAAATATAACTACTTTCCTTAATATAAAATTCCTAAACATAATGAGTGAAAGACAAACTGCAGAACACAGTATGGTAACATTTATTATAAGGTATGAAAAAGCAACTCTAACAGATTCAAGGGCAACAAACAAGTGCTATTAAAATAAAGCAAGGAAATGGCAGTGGGCAGCTCAGAGTCAGGTTACAGTAAAGAGAAAGAACTGTGAAGGAGCTTTGGTGGTGTTGGTAATGTACTACTGGAGTTGAATGGTGGATTCTGATGCTTGCTTTATTATGCAGTATAACCTAGAAGCGACACTTAGTTGCAGCTGTATTATTTCATAATAAAAAAGACAAAGAGGTTTTCCAACTATAGAACCTTGCACAGATAATATAATCATAGTATACAGCCCTCAGAGGTATATAAAACCAGAAGGGAATACTCCCTCATATTCACTCCCAAATGGTATTAACTTTAATTCAAGAAAAGCAGCATCAAATGGGAACTACCTTAACTTCCCATCATCCAATGTGAATACATCCTTTCTTCCTCCCTTTTTTTGCTTACTGGAGGAAATATCCTTCTACCTTCTATCCTTTTCAATTACGTCTTCATAAAAAATCTTACTCTATGACTCCCTTTTAAAAATCTTGAATTTCTCACTCTGTTGATGCTTAAACTAGTACTTAACAAGTTCAAGTCTTGGGAGCCTGGGTGGCTCAGTTGTTAAGGATCAGGTCATGATCTCACAGTTTGTGAGTTTGAGTCCCACATCAGGTGAGCTCAATCTCTGCTTCAGGTGAACACAAGCCCCGCTTCTAGTAAAACACGAGCCCCAGGTGAGCCCCACTTCTCTCTGGATATCTCTCTGTCCCTTGTGGGATTCTCTCTCTGTCCCTCGCTCACTTGTGCCCTCTCTCTCAAAAACATAAATATAAATAAATATAATATATAAATAAATACAAGTTCAAGTCTCCCCCAATCTAAATAAGAAAAATAAAAAGCGCCTTTCTGGCAACCCCCTCCTTTCCATCTCAAAGTTTCAAAAATGGCTACACAGTCTCCATTTCCTCTTCAGACCTTATCAACCTGGATTCTGTTTCCATCATTCCACCAGAACTATCCTGGCTAAAGTAAGCATGTCAATACCACCTTTTAAATCCATAGATCTTTTATAACTCTCATTCTGGTTTCTCAGACTTCCACACAAAGGCAACTTCTGGCTCTACAAACATCTCTTTGTTTTTAGTAACACTAAACTTCCATTTTTCTCCCATTTCTCCAGCTTTTTACTTACCAGTAATTTTTCCATAAACTTCTCTCACCCCAGTTTTTAGCATTTACAAAATAAACAGGACCAACATCACAGAGATGTTGCCCAATTCAAATCACTCAAAATGACACCTGACCCTAAAGTTGGCTATAAATATTTTTAGCCTTTATTATCCAAACATTAAATGTCAAAGTTCCTCTGTCCTAGGCTTTTCTCCTTTCTATATTCTCATCCAACATAGTCTCATCTTTTCTTATGGTTTCAATTAGCAACCACACAGATGAGCTTAACTGTAGACTAAACTTCTTTGTGCTCCAGACCTGTAACTCAAACACTTATTCGATATTACCCACCCCTTAATGTTTCACAGCCACATTAAAAAATCAGTGGTCCTGGGGCACCTGGGTAGCTCAGTGGGTTAAGCATCTGACCTTGGCTCAGGTTATGATCTCATGGCCCATGAATTTGAGCCCCGCGTCAGGCTGTGTGCTGACAGCTCAGAGCCTGGAGCCCACTTCGAATTCTGTGTCTCCCTCTCTATCTGCCCCTGCCCCGTTCATGCTCTCACATGCACTATCTGTCTCTCTCAAAAATAAGCAAACATTAAAAAAAATTTTTTTTTGATCAGTGGTCCAAAATTGAGCTTTTTATCCTCTCCTCCCAAAACCATCTTCTCCTCTAGGGTTTCCAGGCCCAATAAATGGTTCTGCGACCCATCCAAGTGTTCAAGCCAGAAACCTGGAACCCATTCTTGGCTCTTCCTTCTACTAGATCCTATCACCAAGCTATGCTAATTCTATCTCTTGAATCTACTTTACCCAAACTCCTTTGCTGCTACTTTGGTACCAGCAAGATATCTATAACCTCTGACCAAGACTACAGCCAACCATTATCTAGTCTTCTTACATCCACACTTACCACCTCCAAACCATCACTCACCCTTAAAAGTGATTTTATTACAAATCTAGTTATTTTCTGCTTAAAACTTATCTGTATCATTTATGATGACCTTAAGAAAAAACACAGTCTTTAAATGGGAAATAAGGATGTACATGTAGCTTTCCCATTCCAACTACATCACTCCATCGATACTGGCTTTCTTTCCAGTCTCCTCTTTGTAAAAACATTCTTTCCCTACTCAGGACTTTTATACATGCTAGCATCTGCCTAGCCTGCTCTTCTTCCTCCTTCCCCATTTTAACTTGCTAAGTCCTTCTCATTTTTTAGGTCTGAACTGAAGCACTTCTTTCTCAAGGAAGCTGTCCTCAATTCTCCAAACTAGGTTAAATTCCTCATTACAATCCATTATCACTCTGTACCTCACCCTAACACCATCACATTTTTATTTACTTATTTCCTACCTCTTTCTCATCACACTGTATCTTTGAGGGCAAGGATCACATTTGTCCCTTACATCATAACCCTAGCATTTAAGCCCAGAATCCCCCAGTGTAAGTACTTAATATATTATGGTTGAATTAATAAAACACAGTTCAGAACATGATTTTAGGCTCAAATATGCTAAAGATTCTTGGGGCACCTAGGAGGCTTAGTCAGTTAAGTGTCCGACTCTTGATTTCAGCTCAGGTCATGATCTCACAGTTTGTGAGATCAAGCCCCAAGTCAGGCTCTATGCTGACAGCACAGAGCCTGCTTGGGATTCTCTCTCTCCCGCTGTCTGCACCTCCCCTACTGGCATGCACATGCACATGCTCTTTCTCTCTCAAAATAAATATGCTTTTAAAAAAAAGTTTTAAGAAAACATGTTAAAATTCTCAATAGAATTTTTAAACTTTTGATTAGAATCCTATACTGAGATTTCGGTTTCAAAAAAAGAACACTAGAGGGAGTAGGGCTGATGAACTGAAAAGGAAGGTCTCAAAACAAGGATATTAATTAGGAAGCCCATGTAACATTTGAGTGGTTTGCCTTGACAAGGCCAACTGCTATGGGACTACAAAGCAGAAAAGATTTCATATTATTTAATAAAAGAGTTTTGTATTATGCATTAAATATAACATAGGGTCAGAGTTTAGCAACTAGAGATGGCTGCCAAATCTTAATTTTTTAAAACTAAAAGTTTCACTGAAGCTGAAAGTACCCATTTGCCTTTTGCTCAAGCACTCACTTGAATCTCAGTTCTCTACTTCAAATCCAGATCTGAACCAAAATAAATATTAAAATTATAAATGGGACTCTAAAAAACTTCATTAAACAATCTTACTATTTCAAAGGAAAAAAATCTAGATTTATATTAGAAATCTCAATGAAATCTTATTAGTCTTTAGCTTAGTCTTGACAGGTTACTTAAGAGTTACCATTAAAAGGATTACAATAGCCATGCAGATCATAGAAAGTTTTATTTACAATATTAAGAATATCTGTTGGGTTAAAGAAGATTTACAAACTGAAATTACAAAATTTTTAGCCAACAATATTGAAAGTACAGTATCAAATGTATAGCTAAAGCAGTACTTGAAGGAAAATTCACAGCCTTAAATGCAAACCAATGGGGGGGAGAAAAGAAAAATGAATTAAACACTTAATTCAAAGTTAGAAAGTGAAGCAAATAAAACAAAGGACAGCAGAAAAAGAGAAAAACTAAAACAAACCCAAAAGCTAAAAAAAATTAAAAAAAAAAAAAAAAGAAGCACTAGCTAACTTAATTAAAAGTAAACTGGGAAAATACAACCACACAAAATTAGAAATAAACAGAAAGTGGGGCATCCAGGTGGCTCAGTCATTTGAGCATCCAACTCTTGATTTCAGCTCAGATCATAATCCCAGGGCCTTACTTTGTAAGATAAGAACCGAACAGAGGAAGGACAAGGTGAAAGAAAAACTGTCTTTTAAACTATTGCCTAATTTCTGAACTATGTGAATTATTACCAGCTTTAAAAACTAAACTTAGATTTTTCTAATTAAATACTACACTACTAATGACAGT
Organism: Acinonyx jubatus; assembly: GCF_027475565.1. Taxonomy (NCBI): domain Eukaryota; kingdom Metazoa; phylum Chordata; class Mammalia; order Carnivora; family Felidae; genus Acinonyx; species Acinonyx jubatus. Next base: position 62,255,226 of record NC_069387.1, read on the forward strand.
TCTGAGGGATCAGATTACAGATTTTTTTTCTTCCAATTTATCTGCATTTTCTGAATTTCCACCTTAAATATATATTGCTTATATGAAGAGATGTTCATTCCCATAAGAACCACAAACTAAGGGTGCCTGGGTGGCTCAGTCAGGTAAGCATCCAACTCTTGATTTTGGCTGTCATGATCTCACATTCATGAGACAGAGCCCCATGTCAGGCTTTGTGCTGACAGTGCAGAGCCTGTTTGGGATTCTCTCTCTCACACTCTTCCACCGCCCCTACCCTGCCTGCACGCTCTATCTCTAAATAAATAAACTTAAAAAAAAAAAATTAGGGGCACCTCGGTGGCTCAGTCAGTTAAGCGTCCAACTTCAGCTCAGGTCATGATCTTGCAGTCCATGAGTTCAAACCCAGCGTCGGGCTCTGTGCTGACAGCTCAGAGCCTGGAGCCTGCTTCAGATTCTGTCTTCCTCTCTCTTTACCCCTCCCCCACTCACACTTTGTCTCTCAAAGATGAATGTTAAAAAAAAAAAAAAAATTTTTTTAAAGTACCACAAACTATATGCTTAATTTTATCTAAAAACATAACATTCATTTTATATTTAGTAAATCCTTTTGTAATAAATATTTTACATGTCTGCTATATTCTCTAAACTATTCTAAGTACTAGGAAAACAGCAATGAACAGAGTCTCTACTTTAATGAAACATACATTTTAAGAGAAAGACAAACAAAGTAAACTTTATAGTTTGTCAGAAAAGCACTACTAGTTAAAAAATTAAAGCAAGGCAAAGAGCTAAGGAGTGTGAATGGAGGAATGGAGGTATAGCGTTGTCAGGACAAGCCTCACTGAGATGACCTTCAAATAAAAAGCTGAAGGAAGTTGGAAATTGAGCCATTTAGACACCTGGGGAAAAAGCATCCCAGGCAGTAGGAAAAGCACACAGTGCAAAAAGCCCTGAAGCAAAAGCGTGCCTGGGATGTTTGAGGAACAGCAAGAAGGCCAATGTAGCCGGAATGAAGCTAGGAAGGGACAGAAGTACAGGACATGAAATAAAGATGTGAAAGGAAGTAGCAAGCATATTTTGTAGGACTTTGTAGGCCACAGTAAGGACATTCTGCCATGATGGGAACCAATGGAGAGTTGAACAGAGGAATGACCAACTGACTTGCATCCCAACAGGATGACTGAGGCTACCATGTTGAGAACAAGCTTGGAGATACAGCAGAAATAGAAAAACCTGTGAGGAAGCTATTACAGTAATGTAGATGAAAGATGATGTGGCCTGGACCAGGATGGCAGAAGCGGAATTTGAGAAATGGCCAGTTTCCGGATTTACTTTGAAGGTAGAACTGACCTTGCTAATGGGCTAGATGTGTGGTATCAGGAAATAGATGAGAAATTCTCCAAGGATTTTGGCAACTCCATCCTTTTAGTTCCCCAAGCCATTAACTGACATCATTAAGATTAGAGGAGGAACAGGTTTTGGGGGTCGGGAGATGCCAAATAAGCAACTGAACACAGGAATCTCGAGTTCCAAGGGCTTATCTATTGGCAACATAAATTTGGCAGTTGTCAGCATTTAACTCAAGAAATAAAAGTTAATGCTACAGAAGCAACATGTAGTTATAAAGACAGTAATGAAATACTGAGACTACAGTTTACCTGGCCAGAGCTCTGAAATACAGCATGTCCTTGACCTTTGCTAGAGAGCTTCCATGAGAACCACCAACCTCCCTCTCCCTAACCCCCATATTTCCCCAAAATCAAGAATACTACCATATCAGAACACTTCCTTCAAGGATATTTACACAAAGAAAAATATTATCACTTCAAAAGTTATTGAGCATACCATGACTACTTTGAGAACAAAGCTATGTTGAAATGCTGGATGCCCAGCTAAGTCCTCTCACCGACTATGTGAGCACATCATTCTCAGAGCTCACACAATTCAAATCTGTGCCTCAGCAAAATTATAATTTACTACATCACAAAAATTCTAGGTCAGTGAAGAGGAGTCAATAAGGGAAAAGATCTCGAATGCCAGTATCTGTGATACACAACCAAAAATCTTAGTTGAAAAAGATGAAGATGATAGGTCTACAGACTAGATCAAATAACTTTTAATTCTGTCCCTTCTTAGCCAAGAGATATCAGACAAACATCAATTAAGCATTTTTATTTCCATATTGCAGAAACTTTCACCACATTAAACTTGCAGATACCAGGTATACCACAGACAAGTTAAACAATATTTTTAAAAGTTGCAAATACTCTTTCATACTAAAGTTAAAAAAAAAAAAGGCCAGGTATCAAGTAAACATGCCTCCTGAGAGGTGACATAGCAATCTAAGATAGAAAAGTAAGGAGAAAATACAAAAGGATTAAGAAGCAAAAGGAGAAAACCTAGGCAAGCTAGAATAAATACTCTTTTACATTTTAGAGCAGAAAGATGTCAGGTTTATATATACCAGTGAACAGTGGAAAGCTAGTCGTCCCTCCACCTCTTTAGTTCAGCCTAACAAAAGTTTAACTTAAATCCGTATGTTTAGCAATAGTCTATATTTTCACTCTTATTTAGCAACCCATACCTCCATCCATACCATCTGCTAGTGCAAAAGAAGTCTGTAAGATCTCATAAGTGAAGAAAAAAAAAGTCTTCTGAAAAATCCAGTGGATTCTCGCTCTTCTTTATTGGCCTTATCAAATCTTTGCTCTCACCAATCCCCTCTAGAGTTTTATTAAGAAAAAAAAAGAAAAAAAGAAAAAAGCCAACAAGTGTGACCCAAGGATTATACACTACTTACCAACTGATCTGGATTAAGTTGCTCTCCATTTTTCAGGCGATCCTTGTAGTCCTCCAGTTTGAGCTACAAAAGAGAAACTTGTATCTACTGTAGTCTCATACAAAATTCTGAAAAAAATAAACTAAATACCAGACTGTTTCTTATGAAAACAAAGTTCTTGAAGTATGCTATCAATCTGTAAGAATACTGGTTTACTACAAGGCAGGCAGCAACTGTAGATAAGATCCAGCCAGGGAAAAAATATTACAATCAACATTAGTGTGGAATTAGAAAAGTTAAGCAGTAATAAAACTCTTCTCTTCATGGCCTCTACTTACAATCAGACTACTTAACACACAGACACTTAACTAGTCAATCATATGCCCCTACCCCAGTGGTGCTCAATCAGAGATAATTTTGACCCCCAGGGATCTATGGCAGTGTCTGGAGATGTTCTTGGTTGTCACTACTTGAAGGATGAGAGGGAGGTGGAGAATGCTACAGGCATCGTGTGACTAGAACCCAAGGATGCTGCGAATCATCCTACATTCCACAGGATAGGCCCCCCCGCCCCCCCCACACACACACCCTGTCTGCAACAAAAGAATTATCTGGCACAAAAACGTCAATAGTGTTGAGGCAGAGAAATCCTGTTCTAACCTCATGCTTAAACTATTAGTTACCTGTTGAATTACGTGGCATTTGTCGAATAGCAAACTTCTTCATGGAAGTGTAGAAATGTAGAAGATATTTTCTCTAGCATTATAATAGACTTAACGCAAAGCTTTTTTTCTATTGAGTTTCATATTTCAGTGAATACATGACAAATTGCATTTATTGTCCCCAGAATAATGACATGACCCACTACAGTATTCTAAAAGCAATGTTTAGGCTTCTCCCATATTGGCTTTATAGTTTTAAATTGCTTTTCCAGAAGCTTGAAACAAAAGCATTGTTACTGACCAGGTAAGTATTCAAACTTAAGGAGGTACTATAGTTACACTAGAGCATGTAAGTATATACATATATGTAGTTCCTCCACCTGGGAAAAAGACATTAATGAGTCTCCATCAACAGATCCTGCTTTGAATAGATCGTGCTTTGACTAGTTTCCCATAGTGGCAGGGAATTTGTGCTGACCCAGGCACACTCACCTTATCACACTTGTGATCAACTGCATGCATTCAAAAGACAACTGATGAGAGCTAGGGTTACAGAGAAGCTACTAGTAACTGGTCTTTCTTCCCTACCTTGGCATGGGGGGTGGGGGCTGGGGGGAGACAGAGTCAACCAGACTCTTAAAAATCTCTTCATACTCCTCCATTAAAAGCAACTTTCCTATGGTTGAACTAGATCCTGGAATAAAAATATGTAAGTGTTCCCAGGTCCAGATAGTCAATCACTCACCTTACTATCACGAGCAAAAAAGAATCATGACACAACAAAGCAACGTGCAGCACTGTTTCACAGGCTACATGACTCAGGAAATAAGGAATGATTTGGATCTTTACATCAGCATTTACTGTAACATTGGGTTGATTATAATTTGAGTCTCTTTATAAGGCTTTCTACAATGTTAACCTACCAATCTTAAACGATCACCTAGCAACACAAAAATTAGTGCTAAAACCTTTTCTGGCTCTCCCATCGCTGAAGCTTCCAATGACTGCAGCAGCTTTACTGCAATATCAACTGCTGCAGAAAGTCACAAGGAAAACAAGCTAAAAAAAAAAAATCAGGCTATTACTCATCTATGAAAAGAAACATTAATACTACACTCAAAGAATTAATCTGACTTAAAGTTGCTGGCTCTTCAAGTATTTCAACAGCAGCATGCATAGTAATTTTACTATGAGGAATATTTTTATTTAGTTATGCTGAGAAATCAAATAAAATGCTTAATATACCCAATATTTAACCTACTTGTATGTTTTTGGCCAGCTAAATCCCAAGGTTAGGTAAATCTTTTAGGAAAGAGTACCTCTGAGCCCTGACAGAAAGCAAAAATGCCAGTTCCCTAACCCTTATTAAAGATGGTACATATACAGGGATGGGAGGGAAAAAAGTTACCTTCTTTTTCTCGATGTTTCTAATTTTGTGTTTAAGGCATATGAGTCCATTATCGATATATGTCTCATATGCTTGGGAAGGAGAGGCAGCAGAACTGAGAGCAGACTGCAAAGGGCTCATGGCCCGCTGGCTTTCCCCATGCTGACTGTGGTTCACTTGGGGCTTGGCTGACTTCATATTCCCCTCTCTTCCCTCCTCTGAATGGCCTGAAGGTGACTGGTAACCAAAAGGAGATGAAGAGAGTTGCACCATTGAAACAGATGAAGCTGAAGGAAGGAAGGGAAAAAAAAAGTTAAAAGTAAATTAAGACTAGAGGAGGCCATGCAGATTCGAACTTCCCTGAAAAATCTAGACCCACTCCCTCAAAATTCTTTTGCACAGAAGTGAGCTCAAAACCCAGCGATGCTAGGTACTGTGTTTCCATCTTACTACTTTCAAGGAGATTAGTGCCAAGTGCTAGCGCCTTTACGGGGCAAAATCTACAATACGGGGGATGTTTCCAGAAAGTCAACTTTCCACATAGGGAGAAGAACTGCTAATCAAGCAATGGCTTCAGAGCTCCTCTCTTCTCGTAAGGGCAATCCACATTCTGAATAATTTGTTTGGTCGAATGATGACACACAAAAAAGCTCTCCCCATTAGGACCTTAAGGCAGCCTTTGTAACCTCTTTACGTTACCCTCACCACTAGCCCCAAACGCAATCATAAAAACAAGCCCATTTAAAAGAAAAATTCCCAACACACAATTCTTTTAGAGCCTCATTCACTAACTGAGGAGTAGCTTCTTGAACAAGACCCCTAACTTCCCTTTGATTGCTCTGGGGCCTACAAGGCAAGTCCGTCACTGCTGCACATTTGTAGCGAGGTGCTTTCGAGCGCCCCGAGTTGGTTTTCTGTTCTGTTTAGACTAACCCATAACCACTCACACCACACGGGTTTAAAGGCTCATCCTCCCGAGCCTCACACCGCTCTGGTCAGCGGTCCTCGCAACCTTCACCCCCGCGCATCCCCTTACGGAGCACCCCAAAGCAAGGGCATAACAGGCCCCATGCACGCCAGCACTGATCCTCAGTCCCCGCAGCGCCCCGCGCGAGAGTCGCCTCTTTTGGGTGGTCACTTAAGTGCCCCGAGGGCACCGACCCCCGCCCTTCCCACAGCCTCCGGACGCCCCGGCACCAGGCTGGGGCCCCGTGTGCAGGTGCCTCTGGGGAGGCCGACCCGGAGAAAAGCGCACGGGCCACCTGCCCTCGACGGCCCCGCCCCGGGGATGCCGAGCTGCCCTTCCAGCTCACCGCGGCAGCGGCCGCCCAGCCCTGCCCTGCCCTCCCTACGCCGCGTCGACCCACAGGCCGCCGCAGCTCGGCTTCACCTCCGCTGGCCGCCGAGGCCGCTGCCGCTGCCGCAGCCCGGGCCCGCCTTCGAAAGCCGGCGGGAGCCAGGAGAGCTGCGGAGGTGGACCGGCGCCACCCCGCACTTGCGTCTCCTCCTCCCGCCTCCTCCCTCTCCCCTCCCTGTCCTCGCTGGCGGCGTCTGCGGCGCCGGGCGCTCCGCCGACTCAGCCGCTCTCGCCCAGGCCCGCCCTTTCCGCCGCACGGAGTTTATATAGGCGCGCCCCGCCCCCATCCTCCCGCACGCGCAGCCTCGGGCCGCCCCGGCACCGCCTCCTTCCGGGGCCCCTGCCCCGCCGCCGCGGGTCGCGGGCCCCGGAGGGCGTTTGTTCCAGGCCGGGCTGCGGCGGGAAGTCGGTCGCGAGAGGGCGCGTTCTCCCCGCGATTGCGCAGATTGCAGGGTACCAGGTGGGCCCGGTGTGTCGCCGAGAGCCAACCGGCGGTAGACCCAGCAGCCCTGCCTAACCTTGCTGATTGCAAGCGGTAGCTAGAGGATGTGCGACCTTGAACAGGTGATTTCGATCGTCCGAAAAGGGCGGCGCGCCCTTTGTGGAATTGCCAGTGAAAGGAGCTTGAGCTTCCCTGGTGGTTTAGGTGGGCACTCTTGAAGTGCTGGCGTGCCTTTGCCCTGTCAGATTCCATCCTTCCTGGTCGGGTAGGGAAAAATCACTGTTTCTCCCGAAAGGACTCAGCCTTTGACAGCAGAATGCCCCGAATCAGCATGGCCATAAAAATGGAGTGAGTGACTCCGCAACCTTCAGTGTAAGATTGTTTATTTAGGCTGTGTCATTTGTTGCTTTGAAGCAGGTGGATTTGTTGGCACTCAGAGAAAAGGCTGATAAAAATTTTGGTAAGGTTGCATAAAATCAAGAAAAAAGGCTGGAAACACATCAGTGTTTCTGAAGGAAGGCATAGTGTTTAATGAATAAGGGGGGGGAGGGGAAGGGGGGAAACATTCAGCAACATCTGGGCCTCAACATGTGTCCAGCTATTACACCACATAGAATTGATTTAGCTCCTGTCCCTGAGGCTCTGATGAGATTTATTTAGACTGGCAAGAAAAGAATAGAGAAAAATCAGAAGTATAATAAAGGAAACAAAGGTCCAGTTTAAAAAGTGTTAGCCAAGCCCACACCAAAATTATCATGATTTTTAACATTTCTTGATACAGTATTTTGCCACTTATTATCTGTGTTCTTTTAGGTCCCTCCTGAAGTAATGTACCTTAATGTTGCATCTTAACTTTGAAACTCTGAATCCCACATGTGACCTTGAGGGTCAGACAAATATTAGATTGTCCATTTGTTTCATTGTTTATAACTAGAGAGAACAGAAGCTGTTGAGCATGAAGGGAAACAAAAAACTGGACACAGTTTTTTGTTGAAAAAGTGAAGGACACACTTTTGGATCAATGAGAAGGCACAAAGTTACACCAGAGATTATGACTGTTGTAGCGACTGTTGTAGTCTACACTAATTAATACCTAAGAATGTTATTTCAGCCATATTAATCATGAAATATTTGCCTTCTAATTGATGAGGAGAAAATAATCTCCTGGGTCAGATAGATCGGGCCATAGGTCCTAAATGTCCCATTAGTGGAATAATTTTGAATAAACCTGTATGGATTTATTTCCCAAAATGGAGTCAAAAAGTGAACTGAGAAAGAATACAAAAACAAAAATAATTAAACGTCAAGTCCAGTAAGGTACAGTCTGTATAAGCATAACATAACATTTGTAGGAGATTGTATCTCAGTAGATAAGGTTGCAATAATGTCTTCTGACACAATTTAAAAAGTGATTGAGGAAAAAGCTTTCCTGCTAGAGAAGATCTTTTAAGGCAGTAAATCTGGCTTATTTTAGAAGGACATGCCCAGGGGCACTTGGGTGGCTCAGTCAGTTGAAGCGTCCGACTCTTCATTTCAGCTCAGGTCATTATTTCGCGCTTTGTGAGTTCGAGCCCCATATCAGGTTCTGTGCACTGATTGCAGAGCCTGCTTGAGATTCTCTCTCTGCGCTTCCCCTACTTGCTCTCTCTCTCTCAAAAAATAAATAAACTGATAAATTTCAAAAAAAAGGACATGCTCAAAGCACAAATTTATTATCTATTTTCCTCTCCCCACTCCCTGTTTTCTACTGCACCTTGATTTGTCTCACCAACTATGAGGCAGTATTTGTGGAAAGTCACCTCCAAGCTTAGCAAAGAAATGCTGTATTTAAATTGTGAGTTTAAAAGAAGTGTTTCAGGGGCACCTGGATGGCTCAGTCAGTTAAGCATCCGGCTTCAGCTCAGGTCATGATCTCACAGTTCATGGGTTCCAGCTCCACATCAGTCTCTGTGCTGAAGGCTCAGAGCCTGGAGCCTGCTTCAGATTCTGTATCTCCCTCTCTCTCTGCCCCTCCCCTGCTTGTGCTTAGTCTCTCTCTCTCTCTCTCTCTCTCTCTCTCTCTCTCTCTCTCTCAAAAATGAATAAACATTAAAAAAATCTTTTTCATAAAAAAAGTATTTCAAATCAATAGGGGAAGAATATATAGATTCATCCATTCAACAAATATTTATCATTATGTCAGTTACATCTCAACTGAGGGGGGTGGGCAGAGGACAAATAATTATTGGGTATCTGCTATGTGTTGGGTGATAGAGATACAATGGTGAGCAAGACAAATATAGCCTGTGCTCTCCTGGAACTAAGCAGGAATTCAGTAAACACTACAGGAATAACTAGCAAAAACAACTATGTCAATAAAAAAGAAAAACAAAAATACTAAAGACTTATGATGGATGGTTTGTTTGATTTCTGTAAAAACAGCCAAACTTTACAACCCTTGAAAATGTGAAGATTTTAAATATGCATTTTCTGGCAAATGTATGTTTCATCCAGGGATGGTTATGCTGTAGTCACTTAAAGTTAATGTAGCTTCATGTTGTTGAAACTGGAAAGATTAATTCACCAAAGGATGCTGAAGTTGGTAGCATGTGAGTGGAGATACGAGAAATGATCTTAGGTATTTTGTTATAGGTGATAGAAATCTGCTTCTTAGTGGCTCTACAGAGCTTTGTAAAGTATTAACGTGGGGGGGAAAAAGGACCAAGAAAAATAACAAGAGGGCTGAGAAAGACAGAGATTCTCAAGGAACAGTTAACACAGTAAAATTGTTTAAAATGTTGCACGTTTGGGGCACCTGGGTGGCTCAGTCGGTTGAGTGACTCATGATCTCAGCTTACAGTCGTGAGCAAAAGCCCTTCGTTGGGCTCCGCGCTGGGCATGAAGCCTACTTTAAAAAAATAAAATTAGGGGCGCCTGGGGGGCTCAGTCGGTTAAGTGTCCAACTTCAGCTCAGGTCACGATCTTGCGATCCCTGAGTTCGAGCCCCGCGTCGGGCTCTGTGCTGACAGCTCAGAGCCTGGAGGCTGCTTCCGATTCTGTGTCTCCCTCTCTCTCTGCCCCTCCCCCGTTCATGCTCTGTCTCTGTCTCAAAAATAAATAAACGTTAAAAATAAATAAATAAATAAAATAAAACAAAACATAAAAATTCTACATTCACATGCTTGCAGATTCATAAGGTGTCTTTTCAAGTATTTGAGGAGAGAAACTTATAAAGGACTAGCCAATATAGACTTCAGGTAGGAAAAAAAGTTACCATAATAGTTTGAGGCATTTTTTGAAAGAATTCCTGCACCTTCTAAGGTTAATATTCTTGTGGGTTTATTTTTTCATAAAATTATAGTACCACATTCCCAGTGGTTTTGTTTATACTGTTCTTCTGGTATTGGAATTAATGCATCAATAGTGCTTCACCATTAAGTCCCTTTGAAATAAAAATTACCAGGGCACCTGGCTGGCTCAGTCAGAGGAACATGCAACAACATGAAGCTACATTAACTTTAAGTGACTACAGCATAACCAGCCCTAGAGGAACCATGAGTTGGAGCCCCATGCTGGGTGGGCTCACTAAAAAAAAAAAAAAAAATTAAAAATTCTTAGGAAAGAAATGATTAATGTAGAACTTATGAATGTGTATGTGGTCAATAAAATCAAGCCCATACATCTACAATTTCTGTCCAACTTCCAGATATTGTAAAGTGGTAACAACAAAGACTGTGAAGCCACACAACATTGGATCTCATTCTAACTTCTGCCAGGGGTGATCTACCTGAATGATCTTGGGCAAGTTACCCAAATTCCCTGGGCCTCAGATCCTTGAGCTTTAAGACAGAGAGAATACTACCTGCTTAACGGTGTTTTTAAGGACTTTATTTAATTTATGAAAAAGCATATCTTGGGGTGCCTGGCTGGCTCAGTCAGTGGAGGATGCAACTCTTGATCTTGGGGTTGTGGGTTTGAGCCCCACGCTGGGTATAGGGATTGCTTGAAAATAAAATCTTTAAAAAAAAGAAAAAGAAAAAAGAAAGAAAAAGCGTATCTCTTGGAAGGGACCATGAAAACATATCGTCCACTGAGATATCTTCATTTGCAGCTTTTCTGACAGTGCAGAGCCCAGCATTTCTCCTGGTAGCCTGAGGAGACCTAGAGAATTTTAGGGCTGTGAAACCCCTCCCTTATCTTAAAGATAAGGTAAGTAGAGCTTCTGGGCATTTGGGAGTTTTCTGAGGACCTAAAGAATCTAGGTCTCCTGCCTACTAGAGCAACGGTCATTCCAAGTTTTTCACCTCTTTTCCTTGCTACTTCCATAGAAAATACAGAAATTTTAGGCAATTACACTGGCAGAATTGAAACTAAAAAGAATAAACAATTCAGTATTACTGTATCTTCAAAGGAATTCAGTCCTTTGAATAAGATATCTTAAAACAGTCATGTCTTTTGACCCAATAGTCCTTATTTTAGGAACTTCACCCATGGAAATAATCAGGGATATGGACAAAAATTTATTTATAAAAATGCTAATTACAGCATTTTATTTTAAGTTTATTCATTTATTTTGTGAGAGAGAGAGAGAGAGAGAGAGCAGGGGAGCGGCAGAGAGAAGAGAGAGAATCCCAAGTAGGCTCCAACCTGTCAGCACAGGGCCTGCCATGGGGCTCAATCTTAGAAATCGTGGGATGAGATCATGACCTGAGCTGAAATCAAGAGTCAGACACTCAACTAGCTGAGCCACCCAGGCACCCCATAAGTGGTGAAAAATTGTTAATGGCAACCTAGGCATTCAGTGATAGAATAATAGCTAAACAAGTTGACTCTGATCCATGAATTATAATTCAGGCAGTAATCTTTTTTTTTTTTTTTTTTTTTGAAAGCAAGAACTGAAGCAGAGGAGAGGCAGAGAGAGAGGGAGACGGAGAATTTGAAGCCAGCTCTGCCAACAGCAGAGTCGAATGCGGGGCTCAAACCCATGAACCATGAGATTATGACCTGAGCTGAAGTCAGATGTTTAACCAACTGAGCCACCCAGGTACCCTCAAATAATCTTTTTTAAAGAATATTCAAATAACATGATATTATGTGAAGTTTTAAAAAAGGCAGAATAATAACATGATATAAAACATTATTTAGTACAATAGTGATTTTGTAAAATGTTTAATTTTAAATATGCATAGAAAAAGCTAGAAGGTATTTTCCTCTATTGTTTATAGCATATATTTATTCTATATAGCTAGCAAGATAGAAAATTTCACCCAGCAATGAAAACTACTCTTTCTAAAGATAACCACTATTAATATTTTTGCTTACCTTCCAGGCTTATTTACAAGCAAATACCTATATAGTTGTTTGTTTATTTTTTATAAAAATGGGAATATACTAAAATTTTATGGTAATTCTATCTTCGCTCAAAATATAGAAAGTATTTTTCTACTAAAACAAATTGAAGGGCACTTTGGTGGCTCAGTCAGTTGAGTGTCTGACTCTTGATTCAGTTCAGGTCATGATCTCACTGTTCATGGGATTGAGCCCCATGTCAGACTCTGCACTGACAGCACAGAACCTGCTTGGGATTCTCTCTCTCGCTCTCTCTTGCTCTTTCTCTGCCCCTCCCCTGCTCTCTCTCTCTGTCTCTCTCTCCCTCTCTCAAAATAAATAAACATTTTTTAAAAACAGACACATTGGACTTCATCAAAATGAAAATTTTCTGTGCTTCAAAGGACACAACCAAAAAAATGAAAAGAAAAAGTTAAGTTCCCTTGAGACATGTAACTTTGTTTTGATATGGAAACAGTGTGATACATAAATGTTATTGTACAACAGTAGTTTTAAGAGTAAAATATGTAAGGTTGAAAAGGTTGAAAAAGAAAGCGAGCTCTGTCTTTTCTTATTGAGACATGTTTGTGTTTCCATTGTACTAGATAAATAAATGTGAATGCAAAATTGTATTAAAAAGAGTAAATGAAAAGACAATCCACAGAATTGGAAAAATATGTGCAAATCACCTATCTGATAAGGTACTTATATCATCAATAATATATATTGTATTATATTATATACTTTATATGTTTTCATATAAGAATATATGAAGAACTCTTGCACTAAATAATAAAAAGATAAACCAATTTAAAAATGGGTAAAAAAAATCTGATCAGGAATTTCTTCAAAGAAGATACATAAATAGCCAATAAATACATAAAAAGATGCTCAATATCCTTGTTCATCAAAAATTCAAATCAAAACACAGGGAGATTCCACTTCACACCTACTTAGGGTGGCTACAATCGAAATGACAGATAATAACAAACGTTGATGAGGATGCAGATACATCGGTTGGAACTCTCATACACTGCTGGTGAGAGTGTAAAACAGTGTAGCCACTTTGGACAACAGTCTGGCGATTCCTCAAACGGTTAAACATACAGTTTCCATATGACCCAGCAATGCCAAATAAATACTCCTAGATATATTCCAAGAGAAATGAAAGCATATCTCCACACAGAAACCTAAACACAAGTTTTCGTAGCAACGTTTTTCACATAATCAAAAAGGAGAAATAGCCCAAGTGTCCATCAACTGATGAGTGGATAAGTAAAATGTGATATACTCATACAAAGGAATACTAGTCAATCGTGAAAAAGAATGAAGTATTGATACTTGACATGGCAAAGATGAACCCGGAAAACACTACATTATGGGGAAAAAAGCTAGACACAAGGACCACATACTGTATGATTCCATTTATGTGAAATATGCAGAATAGACAAATCTGTCGAGACAGAAGGTAGATTGGTAGTTGCCTGAGGCTTGGGGGTAGTTTTAGGGGGGAAATGGAGAACGACTGCCAATTGTACAGGGTTTCCTTGTGGGGTGACAAAAATGTTCTAGAGTTGATAGCAGTGACGGTTGCACAATCCGTAAGTATACTAACAACTGCTAAATTGTAAGCTTTAAATGGGCCAGTTGTACAGTGTTGTAGGTTGATTTGTGTCCACAAAAAGATCTGTTGAAGTCCTAACCCCCAATACCTGAGAATGTGCCTTTACTTGGAAATAAGGTCTTTGCAGATGTAATCAAGTTAGGGTGAGGTCATACTGGATGAAGGTGAGCCTTAAATCCAATGACTGGTGTCCTGGCTAGAAGAGAGAGATTTGAAGACACAGAGGATAAAGGGGGAAAGAAGGCCATATGAAGACAGACAGATTGAAACCCTGGAACCACAAGGCAAAGAACACCAAGGATTACTGACAGCCATCAGAAACTAGGAAGAGGCCAGGAGCGATTCTTCCTCCAAACCTGTAGAGGGATCATGGCCCTGCTGACACCATGATTTTGGACTTCTAGTCTCTGAACTGTGAGAGAATAAATTTCTGTTGATTTAAGCCACTTTGTTTGTGGTAACTGGTTATAGCAGCACTAGAAAACTGACATATACAGTGTGTGGATTTTAGCCTAATAAAACTGGTTGGGTTTTTTTTTTAATGTTTATTTATTTTTGAGAGAGAAACAGAGAGAGCACAAGTGGAGTAGAGGCACAGAGAGAGGAAGACACAGAATTTGAAGCAGGCTCCAGGCTCTGAGCTGTCAGCACAGAATCCGACACGGGGCTTGAACCCACAAACCACGAGATCATGACCTGAGCTGAAGTCAGACGCTTAACTGACTGAGCCACCCAGGCACCCCTGTTTGGGTTTTTTTTTAATGTTTGTTTGTTTATTTGTTTATTTATTTAGAGAGAGCGTGCGCACATGTGAGTGGGGAAGGGACAGAGAGAGAGAGAGAGAGAGAGAGAGAGAGAATCCCAAGCAGGCTCTGCCCTGTCAGCTCAGAGCCTGACATGGGGCCTGATCCCACAAACCATGAGATGATCATGACCTGAGCCGAAATCAAGAGTCAGATGCTTAACCGACTGAGCCACTCAGGCGCCCCTGTTTTGTTTTTTGGTGTTTTTTTGTTTTGTTTTGTTTTGTTTTCAGGGCTCTGGCTTTAGTTTTGTCGTAAGTGGAAATTTGTATACTCTAATGGCAGAGAGCATTAGTGGTGTAGAAAGCAAAGGAAAGCCCTAACCATGCAGATTTCCCCTGGGGGGACATGAACTCATGTTTCATGCGTACAAACTGTCTGAGCTGCCAGGCAGTGTAATTCATTGGTTCCTGGGTCTTTTATTCTTTCTTATCTCAGGAGCCCTTCTCCCACCTAGGTTGAATTCTGTAACTGGGCCACAAACAAAGCAATCGTGTTCTCTCCATTTTCTTACATCACTGCATTTCTCAGTCTATTTCAGATTCTCAGATTTTCTAGGGAGAGGTTGGACTAGAAAACAGTCTGAGACCGTTTGCACTCTTCTACAACCAAAACTTTGCCCCAAGTAATGTTTATTATCCAAAATTAGATATTGTCGCATTTGTACCTTTGGGGGTTTAGTTCACAGAGGTGACTGAGTGACAACACAGAGAGGTCAGTGCCATTGAAAGAAGATCTGTGTTACTTCCATTTCCCAAGAGGAGGGTGCCTGTCATAGTACACAGGGCCACATGGGGAGCATCAGGTTTTGGTGAGGAGCAGAAGTAGAAGTGAGGGGAAGGCATAAGGTCAGGGCCCTAGCTGGGGTTTCTGCAGGAAAGACAAGGCAGAGTAGAGTAAACGGTTTAGGATGGGTTAGTCTGAATAATTTCAGCAGGCTTGGGGCTATAGGTCGTGGTCTTTGGTTGCTGTGGATGATTTAGGGCAGAGGAAATACTGGCTTACTGTGTGAGAGTTAGTATAAGAAGATGTGTGAGTTCCAGACAAGCTGACTTGCAGGAGATGGGTAAACACTGGCTGTGATTCACAAATGCCAAATAGACCTCTAGAATCTGAAAACACAGAACAGATACCCCATTATTTATTACCTTCAGGCCGAGTGTCCCATCTCCTCAAGTACACTGTCTGAGAGGTTAGCAGCTGAAATATCCTCCCTGTTGTTTGGGAACCAAACTTTTGTTCCTACTTTATTCAGTCATTACCTCTGCCCTGCATCCCTCGTAACTGCCAGTGTGTCCTAACAGGTCTCATCATGTCACTGCTCTACTATCAGTCAGAGATCAAAACTTCAGTAGCTCCCTACTGCCCTCAAGATAAAATGTTCTTTGTAAATTACTTAAATTTTACTCTTGTGGGTTTTTTTTAATTTTTTTTTTTTAGCGTTTATTTATTTTTGAGACAGAGAGAGACAAAGCATGAAGCGGGGAGGGTCAGAGAGAGGGAGACACAGAATCTGAAACAGGCTCCAGGCTCTGAGCTGTCAGCACAGAGCCCGATGCGGGGCTCGAACTCACGGACCGTGAGATCATGACCTGGGCCGAAGTCGGCCGCTTAACCGACTGAGCCACCCAGGCGCCCCTTAAATTTTACTTTTGAATAGCTAATGCAGTACAGCCACTCTGCAGAAGGAAATGTCTCCCTTCGCCCTTACCCTCACTTCCCTTCCTCCACGACGACCAGCACTGTTTCTCATGTATCTTTCTGTAGATTTTCATGCATATCCGACGAGTACACACATATATTCTCCCACCACCAACTCTTTTTTAGCCAAATGTTTGTATATAAACACTGCTGCACCTTGTTTTTTTTTTCCTCCTAACAGAATATCTTTGCAGTCATCCCATATCCCTGTACAAGGAGCTTCCTCATTCAAACCAACATAGTTTTGTGCATTGTTTAATTGTATCATTGCACCAGCTGATTTAACCAGTCCTCTAGTGAAGAATACTAAGGGTATTTCTAACCTTTTTCCATTACAAACAATGCTGTGATGGATAGTCTTATCCATATAGTATTTTGCACATTTTTTAGTGTATCTGGCAGAGAAATCCTTAAAAGCAGAATTACTGAATCACTTGTACTTTTGATAGGTGTTTCCAAATCAAATCCACTCCCTCCCCCAATAAAAGCGATAACATCTAGATTCCCATCGGCAACACATGAGGCCTATTTATCGTCGCCCTCATTAACATGGGTAGCATTTGCCATGTGCCCAGCTCACATTCCAGAGACCTGTCAGTGTTATTTACAACTGTCAGCATCTGCACCCTTGTGCCTGAGGGCCCACTCTCCCCATCCCCAATTGCAGAAGGTGTTTTTGGGGATTGGGGGAAAGCCAGATGCACAGAAAATTATCCGCCCGCCCCCAACACACGTGGACACACAGGGCAGCCCTCACCCATGACTTTTCAGGTCCTTCATCCCTCAAGTGGGGTAATTCTGAAGTTTATATGTTGCATAAACTCCCAGATTTTCCCACAGGCAGCTGGCTTAATAACCTACCTTTCCTTAGCTGCCTGACTTTTTCTTTTTTTTTTTTTTTAAACGTTTATTTATTTTTGAGACAGAGAGAGACAGAGCATGAACGGGGGAGGGGCAGAGAGAGAGAGGGAGACACAGAATCGGAAGCAGGCTCCAGGCTCTGAGCCATCAGCCCAGAGCCCGACGCGGGGCTCGAACTCACGGAGTGTGAGATCGTGACCTGAGCTGAAGTCGGACGCTTAACCGACTGAGCCACCCAGGCGCCCCATGCCTGACTTTTTCTATGTCACTTTCCTACTTCCCTTTCCAGTGTCCCTTCCCAGCTGTCCCACCCAGCCTTCCTTGGGTGTTTTTGTTTGTTTGTTTGTTTGTTTGAAATCAAAACAGCCAAAAGTGGGTGGACACGCTCCACCTCCCCAAAAGTGATTGAGCTACTTCTTGTTAATTGATGTGAATGTTCCATATCTGTTTCATGCTCATCATAATGTGGATATTTTTCAGTCTATTGGAAACCAATCTCTTTAAAACCATTCTGCTTTAATTAAAGCTTTAAAGCAGATTTCTGTGCCAGAATAAACTTACCTATTTTAAAAATAAGAATATTTACCTTAATCTCAGGAAGAATCCTGAGAGAATGCATACTGTCTTCTGGTAGGCTGGCCAAAGAAATGATTCCTGGCCATGGAGAAGAAAGGGATATAAATATGTTGATTTTATAGGAAACTTTTTTGAAAGATGTAGACTTTTAAAAACTTCCTAATACGGTTGCCTGGGTGACTCAGTCAGTTAAGCGTCCGACTTCAGCTCAGGTCATGATCTCACTGTCCGTGAGTTCGAGCCCCACATCATGCTCCATGCCAACAGCTCAGAGCCTGGAGGCTGCTTCGGATTCTGTGTCTCCCTCTCTCTCTGCCCCTTTCCCACTTGTGCTCTGTCTCTCTCTCTCAAAAATAAAATAAATAAAATAAGATAAAATAAATTTTAAAAAATTAAAAAATAAATTAAAAATAAAAAAATAAAAACTTCCTAATAGTTTTTTTCAAAATGCCTAACAACTAACAAGTTAAACCACACAGAAGGAGAAACGACTAAAGGAACTTCACTTAAATGTTTCTCCATTGATGCAATTTCTTTTTTCTAAGAAAGAGATTTACATTCAGACACAGGTAGGTAAGAGCATTAACAAAGTATAGGTCAGCTTCTTACAACTTTAGTTTTATTACCTCTAAAATAGGATAATAATTCACAGGGTTGTTTTGGTGGTTAAATGAGCTGGTAGACATACTTAACATATCGCTTGGCATGTAATAAAGATTCAGTAATTGGTAGTTATTCCTATGAAGACAGTTTCTGCTCTAATGACATTGTCTACTCTGGAAGACTAGTATGGAGTTGGAAGAACACATCCCATGAGAGTTCTTGACCTTGAGGACAGCCCAGGGAAAGGAAGTAGGGCCCTACATAAAGCATTCATAAGAAAAACCCCACATGTCAGGAGGGTGCAAATCAAGAAGACAGCACAGAGTCTCTTTCCCACACTCTGCATTGTTCAGTCTGTCCAGACTTCCATAAATGTGTAGAAAGTACATCACAAGAGCTGCTACATATAAGAATCGACAGGTCTCTTGCCAATACTGGAGTTGGCATGTTCTCTTCTCTGAGGCTATTGCTTTTGCTACCCTCACTTACCACAAGCAATATTAATGTCACCAATTCCAAAAACATCTTTTAGAGTTACAGCAACACTGCCTCCCCTTCAAAGCAACCTGTGCTATATTTGTCAAAATAAAATTTGGGGGGGTGAGAGGTAGAAGGTAAGAAATGGGAGTTGGTGGAGAGAAATATGTACTATATATATCTATATATCTATCTATCTATTATAGATATATCAAGGCATCTATAAGGGCATAATGTCATAGTAGAAAGAGACCTGGCCTAAAAGCCAGGCAGGCAGAGTGCTGAGTCTGGCTCTTTCAATGATAGCATTTGTAAACTTGAGTCAACTATTTTGTTTGCCTGTAACAAGCACGTAATAAGTCGTCAGCAAGTGCTGTCAACTCTGCCTCTAAGGTATATCTCCATTCTTTCCACTTCCTTCTAAATATTCTACCACCTAGGCCAGGCTACCGTCATCTCTCGTCTAGAATACAGCAATACTCTTCTGGAGTTCTTGCTTGCCTACTGGCCCCACTACAGTCTACCCTAAACACTGAAGCAGAGAATATTTAGGCATTTTTTTAAATGTTTATTTATCTATTTTGAGAGAGAGAGAGAGAGAGTGCATGCACATGAGCTGGCAAGGGGCAGAGAGAGAGGGAGAGAGAGAATCCCAAGCAGGCTCAGTGCTGTCAGCACAGAGCCCCACACAGGGCTCGATCCCACAAACCATGAGATCATGACCTGAGCAGAAACCAAAAGTCGGACACTTAACCAACTGACTCACCCAGGTACCCCCTATTTAGGCATTTTACTTATTTTTTAATTTGTTAATGTTTGTTTTTGAAAGAGACAGAGAAAGAGCCTGAGCAGGGGAAGGGCAGAGAGAGAGAGGGAGACACAGAACTGGAAGCGGGCTCCAGGCTCCAAGCTCTCTGCACAGAGCCCGACGCAGGACTCAGACCCACAAACCACGAGATCGTGACCTGAGCCTGAATCAGACACTTAACTGACTGAGCCACCCAGGTGCCCCTAGGCATTTAAAATCTGTTGTAATACTCTGCTCAAAACTCTGAATGATTTTCCACCCACTTAGAAAAAAAATCCATACTTACAATAGCTCTCATAATATTAACACACCCCTAACCTCTCTAACCTTACTGTCGCTGCCACACTCTAGTGGCCCCCGTAATCCCCACCTTCTGGTGTTCATGCCTTGCATAATCCTCCTCCCTTGAGTAGGTGGGCCTGGACGTATGTTTAACCAATAGAATATAACAAAGGTGATGGATGTCACTTCCCTAATAACACTGTAAAACATCTGGTTAGGAGTCTCCCTCCCCCTTGCTGGCTTTGAGAAAGCAAACACCCATGATGGGAAGACCCCCATAGCAAGGAATTGAGGGCTGCCTCCAGTGGACAGCAAGAAATGGAGACTCAGTCCAACAGCCCCACAAGGAACTAAATTCTTCCAATAACTTCCTGAGCTTGGAAGTAAATCCTCAGATAAGCCTCAGATATGAACCTCAACCCTTGATGATACCTTGATTGTAGTTTTGCAGAAGACCCAGCTAAAGCTGTGCCTGGACTCCTGACCTACAGAAACGGTGTTATTTTAAGCCACTAAATGTGTGGTGATATTGTTAGGCAGCAATACCTGATTCTTCTCTCCCACCACACTCCTCCTCGTGCGCTACGTCTACCTACACTGGGCCTCTTGCTGCTGTCCTCATACATCAAGATTACTCCCTCCTCAGGGCCTTTACACTTGCCATGCCCTCTGCCTAGAAGGCTCTTAATCAGAATCTTCACCTAGCTGACTTTTTCTTGTCATACAGGTCTTAGCTCTAATGTTCACTCTCATCTACATAATCTAAACAGCCACCCTGACATTAGCACATCATACTGTTGTAATTATGCATAGAGCTTCTTACTACCTGTAAAAATGTGTTTATTCAGTTTCCTCACATCAGAAAGCGAGCTGTTTGAGATCAAAGACTTCGTCCATCTTGTTTCCTACTGTGTGCTTAGAACCCAAAACTTCCTGGTACTAGAGTAACATTCCATAAATACTTGTTATTATAAAATGAGCTTTGGGGCAGTATTCAAGCCCTTTCCAGAACTAAAAGGGACATATGCAAAGACATTCATTGCATCAATATTTGTGGTACAGTGAGTGGGAGACAATCTGGGTGCCCATCATTGGGAGAGTCCGTTAATAGAATGTGATAGATGCACATGTGAAGGGCTGTGTAGCAATTAGAAGCAGTGGGTCAGATGCACACTGAAACATGGCAGAACTGAAAATGTAGTACCCAAGACTAAGCTGTATAAGATGCACATTTTCTGTAAGCAAAAATCCACGTGCACACAAAAATGCATATTTTGTAATAACAATACAGGCAAATAAAACCACATTAAATAGAACACTGTGCTCTAGGAGAGGAAGGAGATGCAAGTGGCAAGTGAGGTTAAGAGAGAAGGAACTTGCCCAGACCAATGATGATAATGGGCTAGGAACTGGGAAGTACAATTAATTCAGACTTCTGCATCTGAGAGCCAAATCGAAGGCCAAACAGAACCATGTGATTCAGAGACCATAGGAGACATCATTAGGTGGTATCAGTCTAAAGATAAGCAGGGCTGGATTAAATACTAGAAGGTGACTAGCAGTGACTGAAAGTCACTCTTTAGTGGATGATTCTGCCTTTCCCTCCTTCTTCTTATGGACCCAGGCATCTGGATGCTTCCAACATTTTTCTTGAATTCGTCTCCACCAGCCTTGGGTGTCCATCATGATCAGACTCAGGCTCAATGTTCTTGACACTGCTGCTTCCCAGATTCTGCCATGCTCTTCCACTGGGAAGTATGTTGTGTCTGGTGATCTCTCTTTGTGTAATGTAGAGCTATTAATGATCAATGCCATAGTTGATGTCAAGGTCTCTTGAATCATTTTGATTATCTGAGGCCAATTTTCTAGCATATTCCTCAGGAAGAGTTCATGGGAGCAATACTTTCTGAGTCCCTAAGAGTTTGTCTGTAGCCTTTCTACTTGAAAGTCAGCTTGATAGAATATAAATCCTTGGCTCACATTTTCTTTTCTTTTCTTTTCTTTTCTTTTCTTAGCACACAATTTCAGCTTATCTTTTTCTCCACCTGGAATGTCCTTCCTACTTGTCATCTGTCAAACTCTGTTGAGCCTTCTGGGCCCAGTGGTGCCTCTTCACTATTAGGAAGCCTTTCCTAGCTCCTCTGACTGAATTAAGCTCTACTTTCAATAGTGTCCTTATGGAACTTTACACATTTCTCTGTTGTATCACTTAACACATTATACAAAGCTACAACATATTAAGCACTTACTATGTGCCAGGCACAGCTGACCTATGTAGTGGACTGATTACATGTAGAGCACGATAATTGTATTTCTTTTCTTATACACATGTGTGTCCTTGCTTTGGAATTAAAAATTGCCTCATATTTTTGTTTGCCTAGATTTCACACACACAAAAAAAATTTAAGAGTTTTACTTTTTCTTCAGGGACTTCATTAATTTTCAGTCACTATACCATCCCTAAACTCTCACTCAGTTGTCTCTATCTCAACACATGTCAACACTTCAGGTACTATAGGATTTCATTTTCAGGGAGATCTCCCTCTCAGAGAGAGTGTGGCTTTCTGGGTGGCTCCTGTGTGGAATGTTGGCTCTGGTGCTGCTATCTGAGATTTACCCTTACCATCATCTGGGGATTCCCTTTGCCTCTTTTGCACGTGTGTGTGTGTGTGTGTGTGTGGGTGGGTGTGTATGATGGATTTTATATTTTCTGGATCTTATATTATCCCTTTTCTTGAGTTCCTTTCCTGATCTTTTTTAAAAAAGGGAACATGAAAGGTGAACTATTAGAGATGGAAGGACACTTTATCAATTACATACTCTCTATGTGATTGATGAAGCACCTACTTTATAATTCCAGGTTGATAATATTTTTCTATCAGAATATTGAAGACATTTCTATTGTCTTCCAGCTTTCAGTGTTACTAATGAGCAGTCAATGCTATTATTATTTTGAATCCTTTATTTTTTTCAACCGAGAAGCTTTTTATTTAGTTTTTTAAATTTATTGTTTATTTTGAGAGAAGGAGAGAGCAAGAGAGAGTGTGAGCGGGGAAGGAGCAAAGAGAGAGGGAGGGAGAGAGAGAGAATCCCAAGCAGGCTCCATGCTGTCAGTGCAGAGCCCAATGCAGGGCTTGAACTCACAAACTGTGAGCCAAAATCAAGAGTCAGATGCTTTACTGACTGAGCTACCCAGGCACCCCAACCTAGAAGATTTTATAATCATCTTTTTATCCCAGGGTTCTAAGTTTTCAAGATGAAATGCTTTGGTGAACTCAGTGGTCCTTATCAATTTTTTAAAATAATTTCTCCAAAGGGAGCCTGTCTGGCTCAGTCAGAACACTGTGTGACTTTTGATATCGAGGTCATGATTTGAACCCCACACTGGGTATAGAGATTACTTAAAATAAATTTTTTAAAATAATAAAATAAAATAATTTCCCCAATAACTTCCTCTTTCCATCTATCTTATCTATATAGTCTTTTATTTATTTCTCTCTCTCTCTCTCTCTCTCTCTCTCTTTCTCTCCCCCATTATTCAGGTATTGTATCTCCTAGGTTGATTTTCTAATTTTCTTATATTTGCTTTCATATTTTTCATCATTTTCTCTTTTTGTTCTACTTTTTGAGAGATTTCCCCACCTCTAATTTAGAACCCTACTTTTTAAAAAGTTTTTCAGACAGTTACTTTTATATTTCTTAAAGTGAGATTATGGAAAGAAAACAAATACCAGCCGCTAGTCGTGTTTGACATATGAGAATAGGTGCTAAACATATAGCTTTTTAAAAATGAATGGATTTCAACCCCAACCTGCCAGTCTGCATACCTTGTATCCATGCTTCATAAAATTAAGAATATCAAGGACTTTCTACTCATAGCCAGGTGAAAGGACACCAAATCTGTCAAGGTCAAAAAAAAAAAAAAAGGAAAATATGAAGTTTAAAGTTTGTTACTACAGACACTTTCATACCTTGTTCATCACAAAGAGAAGGCAGAGAAACTGAAGCAATCCCTGCCCAGGTTTAGTAATGAATGAACTAAAATCCACATTGATTGGAACTATATTAAAAATTTTTTAATTCTTTTAAAAAAGAAAAAGAAAAGAAAAACAGGTGACAATAGGCTTCATGTATTTCCCATTGCTCTCTTTTCCTTAGAAAATAATTACTACTCATTTAGTTTTAAAAGTACTTTTGAGGGGAGCCTGGGTGGCTCAATCAGTTGAGTATCTGACTCTTGATTTCAGCTCAGGTCATGATCTCATGGTCTGTGGCATCAAGCTCCAAGTCGGGCTCTTTGCTGACAGCGTGCAGCCTGCATGGAAGTCTCACTCTCCCTTTCTCTCTCTTCCCCCTGCTCAAGTGCACACACAGCCATGCGCACATGCTTTCTCTCTCAAAATAAATAAACTTAAAAAAAAATTCTAATTAAAAAAAGTACTTTTGAGTGGGGCACTGGCTGGCTCAGTTGGTGGAGCATGCAACTCCTGATCTCAGGGTTGTGAGTTCGAGCCCCACATTGCATGTAGAGATTACTTAAAAGTAAAATCTTTTTAAAAAATAAAATAAAAAGGGGCACCTGAGTGACTCAGTGGGCTACACTTTCGACTTCAGCTCAGGCCATGATCTCATAGTTCATGAGTTCAAGCCCCACATCAGGCTCTCTGCTGTCAGTAGAGCCGGCTTTGGATCCTCGGTCTCCCTCGCTCTCTGCCCCTCCCCTGAGCTCTCGATTTCTCTCAAAGATAAATAAATAGTTAAAAATAAATAAATAGGGGCACCTGAGTGGCTCAGTCAGTTGAGTGTCTGACTTCAGCTCAAGTCATGATCTCACAGTTTGTGGGTTTGAGCACTGCATCAGGATCTATGTTGACAGCTCAGAGCCTGGAGCCTGCTCCAGATTCTGTGTCTCCCTCTCTCTCTGCCCTCCCCTGCTCACATTCTCTCTCTCAAAAATAAACATTTTTTAAATTTTAATATATAAATAAAATAAAAGTACTTTTGAGTTAATAACATGCTTTTCCATGTTGTTTATATAAACTAATTTTTCTAAGAAACTAATGAATTAAAAAGTAGCGGTTATTCAAACAAGCTTATTTAAGTGCTAAACCCAAACAAGAAACTGATATCTGTTCGGCGTTAATATGGTAAAATAGCAAGTGAAAAAATAATGTAATCACAACTATGTGCTCATTTCATGTAATCTAAGACTTATGGCAACCCTACGAGTTAGTTACCGTTGTTATCCCCATTTTATAGAAAAGGAAGTTAAGACACAGGTAGGTTGAATAACATCCCCCAAAGTCATACAACTAGTATGTGACATTGACTTTTTAAGAATTTCTATCCATTGATTTTTTATTTTTATCATAATTTTTATTTTCAAGAGATAGCTTTATTCTTTTCAATATGTTTTTTTTTAATCTCATTTTTTCTTTATGAATGCAAGACTCCTTTTATTGCTGTGAGACCGTTACTTGTAGGTCTTAGTGTTTCTGATTCTTCTACTTATAGTTTCCTCCAAGTTCTTTGGTTTATCTCTCTGTTTTCATGCTTGGGGACTTTCCTCAAATGTTTGGTAGTTCTTACCTATTCATGTATAGTTAAGAGTGAGGCACTTAAGCCTAAGAAGAATCTGTGTGGCAAAGTGGTAGACTTCTTTGCAAAATTATTCCCTCGGGACATTCCCTCGGGATACTCCCTGTCAAATGTGTCAGAATGTCTAGCTCCTTTTTCCTGGAGTGCTCATTTTCCCCAGCGAGAGAGTGTCCCTCCAATTCCTTACCTTGGAGTTAAGTCAGGGGAAGAGGCTTTGGAATCTTACTTTGCAAGATACTGATTTCTGCTTAGTCCCCCTGCTTTCCACAGAGCTCCCTGTTTTTCCCTTCTGCCTGTACTCGGTTCAAAACCCTTCCCTTCTCTGCAGGGGTGCGTTGCTGGGTTGCCTGTGGTGTGAAAAGGGATTTGGGACCTAACTGCTTCATTTCTAGGATTTCACCCCATCTTTCCAGTTTCAGCTCTACCTCTCACCCCTGCCTTCAGAGATAACTGGGACCACAATGCCCAAAATTCTCCAGGCTCCTAAAGCAGGGTTTTGCTTCTTGGCTTCCCTCTCTGCAGGCAGTACAGTTTCAGCTTTCTCTGGTCTGCTGGATCAGTTAGCAATTGCCCAGCTGGCTTTTTGTCTTCTAGATTTTGATTGACAGCTCTCAACTGTTCTGCTGTCTCCTCTGGAGTTCTCCCCTTCCTCAGAGGTTTAAGTCTTTTTAATCCCTTAAATATCATCTGGGTGGAGATCCAGGAAGGAGCAGAGGGGAATGCAAGTATCCAGTCTCCCAGGTTTAGCAGGAAGCCTGTGCTTTTAACCTCTGTGTTATGCTGCATGTGTGTGTGGCCTCCATGTCTATCCTCCACATAGATTATGATTTTCTTGGAGACAGAGACCTGAAAATAAAGAAGTTCCCACACTCCTAGGAAAAGATGAAATGTCCCGCGGTTATAGCAACAAGTAACCACCAGAACCAGTTCTAAACCGGTTTCATGGATCAATGACAGCTTGCCTCGGTTTAATGAATCCATGGCAACTTGCCCAAGTGAACACACTTCTGAAAGTCAGCCAGAAATGGCCCCATGCTTTTGAAATCCAGCCAGTTCACACCGTTCCCATCAAAACAAGCAGGTTTCCACAGCTGGTGTCAACCCACTCCTGCCTCTGAAAGCCCACCAAACCCCAGATTCCACACTTCCTGAGCACTATCTAGATCAGCTCCTTGCTTTGCTGGAGAAGACTGTGCTTCAGTAAGCGTCAGATCTGGCTTTTTATTTAGGTATTTGGTGGTAGTCTTTTCCTTCGACAGACCTCAGCCATCACCGCCTGTCTGGCACACAGGAAGTGTTCGGTGGGCAGATTAGCAAAGGTGCCAAGGACAACTGTGTCTGAAATCAAAGGGCCTGAGCTGTTTCCCCTAGTGACCCAGTGGCAAGGTTAAAACAGTGATAACTATACCTTGGAGGCATGCCTTGGAGATAGTGCACGTTTGGTTCCAGACTACTGTAATAAGGCAAGTATCATAATAAAGTGAGTCAAATTAATTTTTTGGTTCCCCAGTGCATGTGAAACTTATGTTTACAGTGTCTACTAAGTGTACAATAGCATTATGTCTAAAAAACAATGTACATCCTGAGTTTAAAAATACTTTATTGGGGCACCTGAGTGACTCGGTTGAGTGTCCAACTCTTGTTTTCGGCTCAGGTCATGATCTCACAGTTTGTGGGATAGAGCCCCACATCGGGCTCTGTGCTGACCATTCAGAGTCTGCTTGGGATTCTCTCTCTCTCTCTCTCTCTCTGTCTCTCCCTCTGCCTCTCTCTCTTTCTCTCCATCTCTCTCTCTGTCAACAAACTTAATTAACTTGGGGCACCTGGGTGGCTCAGTCGGTTAGACATCTAACTTGGGCTCAGCTCATGATCTCGCAGTTCATGGGTTCCAGCTCCAGATCGGGCTCTGTGCTGACAGCCCAGGGCCTGGAACCTGCTTCAGATTCTGTGTCTCCCTCTCTCTCTGCTCCTCCCCTGCTCGCACTCTGTCTCTCTCTCTCAAAAATAAATAAACATTAAAAAAAAAAAAAGTACTAAGCTGCTTTCAGTGAGTTGTAATCACTGATCACAGATCACTGTAAGAAATATAGTAACAATGAAAAAGTTTGAAATATTGTGAGAATTACCACAATGTGTCACAGAGACACAAAGTGAGCAAATGCTGTGGGGAAAATGGTGCCTCTAGGCTTGCTCAACGCAGGGTTGCCACAAACCTTTAATTTGTAGAATAGAACAGAATAGAAGTGCAATAAAATGAGGTATGCCTGTTTATATATACATATTCATAAAGGTATGTTTATGTAATATCGTTCAACATTCACTCAACGACCCAAATTTATAGGTACCGGAAGCAACTATGTTTCCCTGCCACCTTTAATATAGCTAACTGTATGTAACCTGATCAATAAGAAGGACATGCTAATGAATGGGCTTTGTTTTTTACTACCCTCTATTTTCACTATTTTACACTCTTTTTTCTTTACCCTAGATTAAAGAAGGGAGGGAGAATCTTCCCTCCACAGGGATCATATTTACAGTAGCAAAACTGATTCTAACAGATATACAAAAGAAAATCCTCTGGGGAACTTAATTTACTGTAGGGTTAAATGTTCTCCAGTAACAACTGAGCACTGGGAGAACACGTGCCCTCAGAACTCTTCTGAGAATCGGAGTTCACCTGCCTCCAGGATCCCGGACTAGACGCTGCAGAAATTTCTTGCAGGAAGAAAAACAGGACTGCAGGCTTAGAGTAGCAGAGAGAAGACAACTACTAGCACAAGAAGCTCCCATCCGCAAAAGAAATCTCAAGATCGTGGGGCCGATGGGAAGGCGAAGATGTCGCTCCAGCCATCGTTTCTGCCACCCCTTCTGCCACCAAAGCCCTCCCGGCCTCCTTTTCTCGGCCTTTCCCGACATCCCTTCCTGCTCTGCCTTTGTTGCAGCCACAGATCCCGGCTCCGGCCCGCGGCCCTTCCCCGGGAAAGGCCGCCAGCATCTCGGGCCTGCCGCGCCCCCCTCCCCCCCACCCCCCCCCCCCCCCCGCCGCGCCTCCGGACCCCAAAAGCCGCACGGCCTCGCTCAGGCTCCCCGGACGCCCCTCGGCTCCAGGCACGTAGCTTGGCACCTCGCTGTTGGCCCTTCTAACAGCGGGTTTCGGAAGACTTAGAAGCTCTAGAAACTGCTAAGAGACCTCCAGCAGAAGCAGTCTGGCATGGTTCTGTCCGAAGGAGCTGTGCCCCCTTGTGTATCCTTCATGAGGTCTCGCAAGCCGCGGATCGTGGCTTTGCCTACAAAGGTGAGCATGCTTCTGGAAGAAGCTCCTGCCACCTTAGGCGTCAGTGAGAATGTTTGGAGGAGGAATAACAGGTCAATTTTGCAAAAACAGGATCCCCTCTTCCTCTGTCCTTTTGACAGTTTTTCAGAAATGGAAGGACCAAAGACGCTCTCCAAACCCAGGGGGTCCAATCACCATCTACGTGGGGATGATTTGCAAAGCTTTCTAAGCACAAATCTCTCACCTGATTCCAGACCCATAAATCCAAAAGCCTATTAAACAGGTGCCACAAGGACACCCTCCCCCCAACCCCCCAAGACGTTCAACTTCTGTATACACTCAACATTGCTCTTCCAGTAATTTCCTGTCTCAGGGAACTGATACAGAAATGGACCTGTTCTTGCCCTATCTTTCATCTGAAATCTTCAATGGCTCTCCATTGCTTATAGCATAAGGCCCCAAACTCATGACAAAACTCACAGGACCCTTTCAGAGGGGGCCCCTCTGCAATCCTACTACTACTTACTCTCCCACTAGAATGAAGCCCTCCACCCATACTAACCCATTCCCTGGGGAATGCCTTTGCACACATCAGACCCCTAGCCTGAAGGCTTCTCCCTCCTCTCTTTTTGTCTGGCTCACTACAGTCAAGCTTAAGTCTCCTCTGAGGCATCACCTACTCTCCAAGAAGGATTCCAAAGAACCCTGACTTCACACTGCTGTTATCTCAACCCACTGCATGAAAAAAAATTTCCCTGTCTGCCCACCAAACTGAGCTCCTTGAAGGTAGAGACTATGTCTGGGTTAACATTTTAGTCCCCAGGTCAAGGGCTTGAGTGATCAAAGGCACTGAGCAAGCTGATGGAGTTAGAAATAAAGCCGAACACTTTGGTCCCATCAGCCACCGTTCCTTCTGTAACACTAGCTGAGCAACTTGACTTCAGCTGCCCACATGTGCCAAACTGCTTAGAAACCACTGTTTAGGAAGCAGTGTGTTTGGCTCAGATCTGTATACATACACCTACCAGATGAAGCCTGTTAGTTAATTGTGTTAGTTACATTCTCAAAAAATTGATTTTTGGCAAATACGATCTGTCAGTCTCCAAAAGAGAGTATGTTTAAAATCTTGTTCTCATTCTGAATTTGTCTATTTCTCTTTGTAGTTCCACCTACTTTTGATTTGTGTGTATCACAGACCTGTGGCCGGTTCCACATAACATCATAATTATTATATCTTCTTGGACAGATGTTCCTTTTATCACTATGAAATGTTTTTCTTGATCTCTTTTAATATTGTTCACCTGTAATACTGTTGCATTTTTTGCCTAATAAATATTTTTTAGATATGTCTTTTTCTAACCTTTGTGCATCACTTGAAAATAGCAGTAATCTGGGGTGCCTGGGTGGCTCAGTCGGGTAAGTGTCCGACTTCGGTTCAGGTCGTGATCTCACATTCAGCGGGTTCAAGCCCCGCGTCAGGCTCTGTATTGACAGCTCAGAGCCTACAGCCTGCTTCAGATTCTGTCTTCATCTCTCTCTGTCCCTCCCCCACCCATGCTGTCTGTCTCTCTCTCAAAAATAAATAAACATTAAAAAAAATTTTTTAGGGGCGCCTGGGTGGCTCAGTCGGCTGAGTGTCTGACTTCAGCTCAGGTCACGATCTCGCAGTTCATGGGTTCAAGCCCTGCGTCAGGCTCTGTACTGACAACTCAGAGCCTGGGGCCTGTTTCAGATTCTGTGTCTCCCTCTCTCTCTGACCCACCCTGTTCATGCTCTATCTCTCTCTGTCTCAAAAATAAATGTTAAAAATTAAAAAAAAAATTTTTTTTTTAATTTAAAAAAAGAATAAATTCTTCCTGGAGCACCTGAGTGGCTCAGTCAGTTAAGTGTCTGACTTCATTCAGCTCAGCTCATGATCTCGTGGTCAGCGGGTTCGAACCCCATTTCAGGCTCTGTCCTGAGAGCTGAGAGCCTGGAGCCTGCTTCAGAGTCTCCTTCTCTCTCCGCCCCTCCCCCACTCATGCTCTCTCACTCTCTCGCTCTCTCTTTCTCAAAAATAAACCTTAAAAAATTTTATTTTAAATAGCAGTAATCTTTTTCTTCTTAGGCCTATTTTTCATTCTTTGTAACGAATAATGAGAGAAAAAGTTTCAGGGCACCAAAACTTCAGAATACCAACACATACAAACCAATGAAAGGGAATTTGTTTTTCCCTATATTCTCAATCTTAAACCATGCTAGAGATTCCTCAAAAGTTATATGTAGAATTATCATACGACCCAGCAATTCCATTCCTAGGTTTACACCCAAGAGAAATGAAAACATGTTCACACAGAAACGTGTACACAAATGTTAACAGCCAAAAAGTAAAAACAACCCAAATGCCCATCAATGAATATATGCACAAATTATCGTATATGCATACAATGGAATATAATTTAGTCATGAAAAGTAAGGAAGTACTGGTACATGCTACAAGTTGGATGAGCCTGGAAAACATTATGCTAAGAAAGAAGCCAAACACTAAAGGTCACGTAATTGAATGGTTCCTTTATATGCTGTAGCCAGAACAGGCAAACCCACAGAGATAGTGTCTTAGTGGTTACCAGTGGGTGACAAGAGGGGACAATGATCACTTAAGTGTGTGAATGTTTATGGGTGTTTGTAATGAAAAAATATTGAAACTAGAGAGGAGTGGTAGTTACACGACCCTGTGCATACACTAAACACCATGGAATTGTACACTTCATAACGGTTAATTCTGTGACATGTGAGTTTCACTTCAATAAAAAATAAATATACAGGCCAACACTAGATATCGCCTTTTGCTGGTGAGATGAATTACTTTTTGAGAACATGTAAGCAGTTCTGATATTTACTCACCTTGGCAATGAAACAGGGGGTTTGTCTGCAATTTACAGGCAAAGCTGTGACATGTCCAAGTCTGCTTCAAAGAGGGAAAGTGTTGTCTTTTCATAACCTCTCTTGGGGCAACAATTATGGACTGCGGTAACAATTCAGTTGTAATTCTAGTACTTGAGTTACATAGAAGAACAAGCCTAATGGTCAGTCTCTTCTTTCATAGAGACATTAAATAACAAAAATGAGTAGCTTCTGAATAAAGAAAAGCTTCTTAAATATTTGGCAAAATTTACCCTGTTCCTATCTCATTTTCAAATATATATGATTTATCTTCTGGAAGAAGGGACCACACACATCTTCTTGGGCAAGATATTTCATGGCTAATTTTTCTGGGCTCAGTGATCTTCAATTTTTCACAGGTAATTTTAGATACACAGTCACTGCCCTTCTGTCCCAAGCACTGCTCCTGCCTGGCACAGAGCCCCCCCGAAGAAACCTGCCCAGACCTATGAGGAGTGGAAGTTGGAGATATTTGCAAGGGTTTCCTGGTATATTAGTTAGTTTGCTGCATCCCAAATCATCCCAAAGCTCAGTGGCTTAAAATAACATCCAGTTATTCAGCTCACAACTCTGTGGGTCAGCAATTTGGACTGGGCTCAGTGGGCAGTTAGTTCTTCTACGGCCCAGTTCATGCATCTGTAGTCAGCTGCTGGATATGCAGTCATTTGGCTGCTCTGCTTGGGTTCGGCTGGTCCTGAATGGCCTCACTTGCACATCTGACAGGTGGCTGGCTATCAAACTGTAGCACCTTGGTCCTTCTCTGTGTGATCTCTCATCTTGCAACAGGCTAGCCAAGGCTTGCTCACATGGTAGCAGTGTTTGGAACTCACATAGTGTTGCTTCCCTCACATTCTTTTGGTCAAAGAAAGTCAGCCTGGTTTCAAGGGGTGGAGAAATAGATACCATCTCTTGGTGGGAGAGGTATTGTGACCATTTTTGCAATCTGTTGCACCTGAAGTCACTATTCCTGCTATAGTAACCCATTACTCCCCATACCAGTTTGCCCTAGATACCTTTCTGGCCCGACAGCCTCTAGGCATGAGGCCCACTTGGTTACTAATCCTTTGTGATCACACTGTCTCTTACCTCAATCGTGTTCTGGGTCACTACTTCCCTCTCACGCCTGATTCCATGTGTATTCAGTCTCAGAACACCCTCTAAATTCCTGGTCCTCTGAGAATGTCTTTCTTATTTTTGAGCCTGGCTGGGGTCACCTAGAGCTAGTGTAACCATAGGATTTGTCATTTCAGTTGGGCCTTCTGAGGATGAAATGGGGAGCCATGAATAATTATGCTAGCACACCAAGCATAAACTGGGATGTCTCTATTTAAAGCCCCAGGGGTTAGAGGCACAGGCTTTTAGAATCACCTTACTTAGGTTTGAATACCAGGTCTGACAATTGTTTGCCCCCTACTTAAACTCTTAGTAATGTCTCTTTATCTATTAAATGGAGATTATAAGTACCCACTTAACAGGGACTTTTGTGAAGTTTGAATGAGCTAACTTATATAAAATACTTAGCCATTGTTATTAAATTATTTCTAAGCTCTGCAGTGGATGGGTGAATTGCCTTCTTCATTTGTTATATTGCACATATAGTGTGCACATATGCTAAAGTTATTTCAGGAGCACCTGGGTGTCTCAGTCAGTTAAGCATGAGACTCTTGATTTCAGCCAGGTCATGATTTCGCATCCTGGGATGGAGCCCCGTATCAGGCTCTGTGCTGGCAGCATGGAACCTGCTTGGCATTCTCTGACTCTCTCCCTCTTTCTCAAAATAAACAAACTTTAAAAATTATTTTAAATTAAAAAATAAAGTTATTTCAAAATCTTTGTATCTATCACTTTCAATGGGTATTTATAATTTCAGTAATTAAAGTTTCAATAATTCAGGGAGCCTGGGTGGCTCAGTCGGTTAAGCGCCCAACTTCAGCTCAGGTCATGATCTCACAGTTCATGGGTTCAAGCCCTGCATTGGGCTCTCTGCTGACACTTCAGAGCCTGGAGTCCGCTTCCGATTGTGTGTCTTCCTCTCTCTCTCTCTCTCTCTGCCCCTCCCCCATTTGTAGTCTGCCTCTTTCTCAAAAATAAACGTTTAAAAAAATTTTTTAAGCTCCATAATTTACCTTAAAACTCTATTATTATTAAGTATTTAGATCATTTCCAGCTTTTCTCTCTTAGAAATGATTAACCAACAAACTTCAGTGTGGATAAATGTTTTTTGTAATAAATTATTTCTTTACATTAGTTCTAGAAGTAAAAATGTTGGATTAAAGAATATGAAAATAGGGGCACCTGGGTGGCTCAGTCAGTTGAGTGACCGACTTTGGCTCAGGTCATGATCTCATGGCTCGTAAGTTCGAGCCTCGCATCGGGCTCTGTGCTGAGAGCTCAGAGCCTGGAGCCTGCTTCATGTTCTAGGTCTCCCTCTCTCTCTGCCCCTCCCCCCGCTCATGCTGTCTCTCTCTGTCTCTCAATAATACACATTTAAAAAAACGTTTTTTTGGGGGGGCGCCTGGGTGGCTCAGTCAGTGAAGCGTCCGGCTTCGGCTCAGGTCATGATCTCACGGTCCGTGGGTTCAAGCCCCGCGTCGGGCTCTGTGCTGACAGCTCAGAGCCTGGAGCCTGTTTCAGATTCTGTGTCTCCCTCTTTCTCTGGCCCTCCCCTGTTCATGCTCTCTCTCTCTCTCTGTCTCAAAAATAAATAAATGTTAAAAAAAAATTTTTTTTAATGTTTTTTTTTAATGTGAATATTTTAAGGAGCTTGGCATATATTGCCAAGTTGCTTTCCCAAAGGATCACATTAATTAACCCTTTCTTGAAGAAGTATTAACCTTATTTTTCTTTAAAGAATTTTAATCATTTTTTTTCCTTCAAGACATGTGGAATATTGAATATATACTTTAAGACATTTTTGTCTTTTTTTTAAGTAAATTCTGTATTCCATGTGGGCTTGAACTTCACAACTCCAAGATGAAGAGTCACATGGTCTACCCACTGAGCCAGCCAGAAACCCCAGGAAGTATTAACTTTAAGACAACCTCATTAACACTGTGTATTATCGGTAAAAAATAAAATGTGCCTGGCGCCCGTGTGGCTCAGTTGACGGAGTATCCAACTTCAGCTCGGGTCCTAATCTCATGGCTTGTGAGTTGGAGCCCCTCATCTCACTCTCTGCTGCCAGGGCGGGGCCCACTTCAGATCCTCTGCCCCCGTCTCTCTCTTGGCACCTCCCCCGCTCACACTCTCTCTTTGAAAAATAAACATTTAAAATAAATAAATGAATAAAATTTGCCAATTTATTGTACCCACTTAAAACAGTTCTGACAAACTTGTTTTCTGGTTTCCCAGCCCTGTGAAATTGGAAGCAAAAAATTAAAGGTGAAGAATATTGAAAAAGATACTTGGACATGTTTGCTGACAGCTTGAGGGTGAGAGAAAAGACAAAAATAAAGAAATATGAAGAAAAAAAAATGCCTAGACATCTAGAATTATTTAAGAGTAACATGTCTTTGATCTTCAATAGTCCATGATACTATTGTTTGTTGTAGGACACGACAGTTAATTTTTATTATAACATGAGATGATAAAGAAAAATCCGGAACGTACTAACTTTGTTTTAGAATGATTTCCGGGTTGTCTGGGAACCTCAGTTGGTTAAGCTTTAAGCTTCGAACTTCAGCTCAGGTCATGACCTCACGGTCCGTGCTCAGAGCCTGGAGCCTGCTTCAGATTCTAGGTCTCTGTCTCTCTCTTCCCCTCCCCCATATGCACTCTGTTTCTCTCTCAAAAGTAAATAAACATAAAAAAAAGAAAAAGGAATGATTTCCATTAAAAAGTAAAAAGAAAACATGTATGCTGAAAGGGGACATCATCTATCTCTTTATTTTATTTTTAGGCCTTGAGGTGCTGCAAAGGGTCATATGACTTTGCTAAAGGTAGAGTGAGAAAATGGGGAGGGTATGAGCTCCCTGCTCAGGAATAAAAATGGAGGATAAGAGGGGCGCCTGGGTGGCTCAGTCGGTTAAGCGGCCAACTTCAGCTCAGGTCATGATCTCGCGGTCTGTGAGTTCGAGCCCTGCGTCGGGCTCTGTGCTGACAGTTCAGAGCCTGTTTCAGATTCTCCCTCTCTCTGACCCTCCCCCGTTCATGCTCTGTCTCTCTCTGTCTCAAAAATAAATAAATGTTAAAAAAAAAAATTAAAAAAAAAAAAAAAGGAGGATAAGAAACCAGGGGCCAGGACAGAAAGGCTTTTCTAAATTTTGGAATTCCTGCCAATTTCCCAGATTGGTTATCATTTGTATCCCCTTCCTGTTTTCCTTGAAGACAAAAAGGACTACTCTATCATCTTCCCCAGCATCAAGGAAGCAGGACACGGAGGAGCACATTTCCCTTCTGCACTTCTTCAGGTATGCTAAGGGTAAAGAGGAGGGTAGAGCGGCTGGCTATGTACCCAGGGAGAAAAAGTAAGTCCTATTCCCTTAGCTCTGCAGCAAAGAGAAAACTGGGGCATCCATCTCAGTCCGGAGAAAAGGCCATGATTCTCTAACTTTATCAAGCAGTAAATTGCCAGGAGAGCTTGTTAAAAACACAGGTTGTTCTCTCCAGAGTCTATGATTTAGTAGGGTGGGACTGGAGAATTTGCATTTCTAACAAGTTCCCAGGTGACACTGATGACCGAGGGTTCAGGGACCAGACTTTGACAACTCCCGCAGAAATGGGCCCTGGGCCTGACTAATCATCAGAATCACCTGGGAGGTTTAAAACAAAAACAAAAACAAAAACATTCCCAGGAGCTTCAGACCAGAACGTACCTATTAGAATCTTCAGAACTGGGACTGCAGGCATCTGCTTATTTCCTAAAGCTCTCCATTAGATCTTGGTGTTCTGTCACTGTGGTGTTTCACAGCTCCTGAGTACCCACAAGTATGCTAAGCACTTAGTCAGTGTTTAATAAAGCCTTCACTGATGGATTGATTTAGACCCAAGAACACTTTCGGCAGTTAAATATGAATCCTTTAGTATGCTAATTTTATTTGATTCGTGATGATGATATTCTTCGGAGAATATCTGTATTGGCCTCTTAGCCACATAAAAATGAACACTTTTGTAAAGGAAGTCTGTTCTAATAGACGAATGAAAAAGCTCTGACACAGTCATGTAAATTATCAGAATATTTCCATGGCAACAACGTGACTTTTTTTAATGCCCGAATGGAGCTATTGTGAGATTCTCTCAGACTTTTCCTTTAAAAATAGTTGTCTTTTATCAGAATATCTTAACAGTGTTACCAAACTGGTAGCTCATGTACCAATCAAAATTCAGGTTAGATTTTCCCAGGCAGCATTACTTCTTTCCTGATATTCTCTATCGATTGGTTCTTACAACCTATTTTTCTTGGGAATAGTCCAAATATTGAGCAGAACTTAAAAACAGAACAAATATTATTCCCATTTTTTAGGTCTTCTGTTAAACAAGAATTAGGACAGTCACTTCGATGATCTTCTCCAACCATAAATCAGAGATTGGATAATGTGGTCTAAACTGTAATTTCCTCTTTTCTTCATTTCTGTGATGACCTATCTTGCTTCTGGGTCAGACTTTTTGCTAATGAACATCTAAATTCTGTCCAACCTATTTAGTTGAAGTAGATCTTTAAGCTTTGGCTTCTTACAGATAGGCAAAAATATAGGAAAAGTGGCTTGTGAGCTTCATTCTGACTTGTGGTTAATTTGGAGAAATTGGTTACTATGTAATTTGTAGATTGAGTATTGAACTCATTTCTGAAATGAGATAATAATGAGCTATTATTGACCCAAATGGAAAAACACACCCCATATTCATGAAAAATATGCAAAACAGAATTTTATCATTCTACATGTGATGACAAAGAACACAAAAGCAACGTGAAGATTAACTTAATTGGAAATATTGTCAAATTATTTTCAACGTCATATGTTAAATTAAGGAGTTGCTTTGATTGCTAAGTAGATAATAGAGAAAACCAAAGTAGCAAGCCTGGTTAGAATTTGTGCAAATGCTTTACAAATTGCTTGTTTTCTAGTACTATCACAACACTTAATGGTGGTCCATTTAATAAGAAGACAGTTCAAGTTGAAATTGATAGACAGTTAAGTAGATGATTTCAGGGAAGACTACAAGTTGTTCAAAAACTTCTCAAAATGATACATCTTTTCTATCCAGAGAGCCAAAAAATACATTCCCCAGCATCTAGTCCTTTCCCCTTGGCACATAGCTGGCAATCAGTAAGTATCTGAGAAAGGAGGGAAGGAATACCAGAGGAAAAGGTTTAAATATATTTTCCCCATCTCCTGGGCTCTGGAGAAGTCTGGGTAGTAGAGAGAAACTGGAAATCAACCGTCATTCTTATCCTAGGATTAATTAATTTCATCTTTGAAATCTCTTCTGCCAGCCCATTCCTCTCCAGAGAAGTCCAGACAGACCTCAGCTCTTACATGTTACCTCCATAGGAGGCAGTGCAGCGGACTGTGCTCAAATGAACTACAGAAAGTATTGATGAGCTCAGAGCAGTCCCTAAGCCCTGGGCTACCCCAAAACACAGGGACCTAGCAGAAGGGGAGGGGCTGGCAAAAGGGGTTGAGAAGCAGGAACCAGAGAAATGAGATAAGCTACCTTCACCCAGGGAACTCTGCAAAACCATCTGAAGTTGAATAAACGCTCTGGGGTGGGGCCAGTAGAGAAACCTAGACATGACTGAGGTTATTAGGCTTCATACCTGGGCTGAATGAGGGCTCGGAGTGAGAAATTTTCCTGTGATAGAAAAATTTGTAAGCTATAGTTCTTACCTAGCTGAGCTTAGGGAGTAAGATCCCTACTCACTACTCATAAAGTGATTACATTCAATTTTACATTTACATAATTAACTAGATTATTTATATGTGTTTATATGAATGTTGCAAAATAATTAGTGTTCTGAAGGCAAAGAGAGGACCAGGAAAGAGAATGAGAAGGGACTCACCTGAGATGCCGCCTTCATAAAGAGAAAATGATTCAAAAGCCTGAGGTCTAGTGATCCCAAAGTGACAAGGAATTCTTTGGCTGAAGGGTGAGAGAGCAGAGATGAAATCTGTTGTAGGTTTGACAGCCCAATTCAAAGCTTGAGAAACAGAGGTATGTTAGAATGCCCAACACCCCCCCCCCCCACACACACACACATAATTTCTGAGAAGGTTGGGGGGAAACTAAGTCTTTAGAGGAAAGAAGTAAATTACTCATTATTGGAAAAGGTTAAGAAAAAGTTAAGGATATGGGTAGACTGTAGACTTTCTCAGCTGGAGTTCCTCATCCGAACCCACGAACAAGCTTGGAGTAACTGTTTACCAATTCTTCCAAGAGAATCGGGAATGGGTGGCCTGGTTCTAAAATATCAGGAAGAAGTTAAAGAACCTCATGCAACGGACGCCAGAAGGCACTGGGGCTTAATTGTTCTCAGAATCTCTGTGGAGAAAGACTCAAAAAACAGTAACAATAACAGATAACAAGAGTTAGACCTAACACAGAAAAAAAATGGAGCTCTCACCTAATGGCATTTCAGGCCTCACGGAACCAAAGCAGTGTGTTTCTGGAGTGGGGAGAAAGCTGTTCCCTGACCCTGATATCCTGTTATTCTAGGTTGACAGCCAATATGCTCACAGCTGCTCATTAAAGTAACTGCACCCACCTAGCTGATGGCAGTTGCACTCGAGCACCTGGCCTCTATTTCAGGACAAGCCCATCCCCATCACTATCAGTGAGCTCAGCTCTGGAACAGCATCTCCTACCACCAACCCTGGCCTTCAAAGCTCTGGAGAGTAGCTACAAGACATATTCAGTGAGGGGAGTGATAACATTGATGGTATTTGAGGGTACAAATGCGTAAGGAATAGTAAATAAGCCACAGGGACCTAATGCACAGTATAATGAATATAGGTAATAATACTGTACTGTAATTATGTAATGTGATCAATATTACTACAAGAACAATCATATTACAACATATAAATGCATCAGAGTAACATGCTGTACACCTTAAACTTACATGTTATATGTCAAATTTATTCAACAAAAAAATAAAATTTTTTTAAAAGAACTTCTCATCGATACTGTTACCTTCTCACCAGGCCATGCTTCTAAGAGGCAAATTTACAGTATATTAGCGCCATCTCCTGGGGCACTTGCCAACGTGTAAATCCTGTACCAGGAGAGAAGCTCTCCCATAACTCTCCCTATCCCGATGTTGTATTCTGGGCACCCTCGGGATCCAGTCCCATACATACACTCCAGCTTCTTGATGCCATGTGTGGACCAGGTCCTAAACTACTTCAGGGTGTAGTCCTTTTCTCCCTTAGCAGGCCCGGTACTTCTTGGCCAGGTTGTGTTGTGATTTGACCCTAGTTAGGGGCCTGATGGCCAAGAGAGGAGATAGAGGCTTGCAAGGCAAGGTCCTCTGCGTCTTCTACAAATAAACAAGAGGCACTAGTCTTTAAACAGGAAGGAGTGGGTCATGTCTGAAGGCCCAGAAGGTCCAAGGGAACTAAGGATTCAAAATTTTTTAGTGCATCACTCCAATGTTTATAGCAGCACTATCAACAACAGCCAAATTATGGAAAGAGCCCAAATATCCATTGACCAATGAGTGGATGAAGAAGATGTGGTTTATATATACAATGGCATATTACTCAGTGATCAAAAAGAATGAAATCTTGCCATTTGCAACAACGTGGATGGAACTAGAGGGTATTATGGCAAGCGAAATAAGTCAAAGAAAGACAAACATCATATGACTTCACTCATATGTAGAATTTAAGAAACAAAACAGATGAACACAGGGGAAGGGAAGCAAAAATAAGAAAAACAGAGAGAGAGACAAACCACAAGAGACTCTTAAATACAGAGAACAACTGAGGGTTGCTGGAGGGAGGTAATTAGGAGGATCAGCTAAATGGGTGATGGGCATTAATGAGGGCACTTGGGAGGAGCACTGGGTGTCCTATGTAAGTGATGAATCACTAAGTTCTATTCCTGAAATCATTATTACACTATATGTTAACCAACTTGGATTTAAATTAAAATTTTTTTTTAGTGCATCAACCCAGAGATCCCCATCAAAAGTCTCATTCCTTCCAGGGGCACCTGGGTGCCTCAGTCAGTTAAGTGTCTGACTTCGGCTCAGGTCATGATCTCACAGGTCACAGGTTCGAGCCCCGCATCGGACTCTGTGCTGACAGCTCAGAGCCTGGAGCCTGTTTCAGATTCTGTGTCTCCCTCTCTCTGCCCCTCCCCCACTGGCGCTCTGTCTCCCCCTGTCTCAATAAAAAGTAAACATTAAAAAAAATAAAAAATAAAATAAAGTCTCATTCCTTCCAAATCAGGGCCCTGGCCTAACCACAGTCGAGAATTCCACATTCTCTGGAACTCTGCTACTCTTATCACTTATAAGCCTCCAGTTTTACTGCTCCCAGGCTACAGGAGATGGGAACGCATTCATATACAGCCAAAGAATCACTCTGGCTTCATATTTCCCACCATATTGGTGAGTAATCCTCAACCCTTTATTGTCCCTCTCCAATGCATTGATGGCTCCCAGCAACAGCCATCTAATTCCAAAATTCTTACTTTTCCCTTGAAACTCTCAAATCAGTGAGACATTGCACCTGCCAATGCCCTACCTCCCATCGGAAGCCCATCCTAGTTTTCACCTGTAGACGTTTTAACAATTGCACGGGAACTGCTTGCCTGCGGCTGTGTTTCTCTACTACCAGCAAGGCATCCTTATTACATTCAGCCAGGTGCAGCAACAAAATCCCATTTTAGACCTAGTTCCTTAGGACCACATCCAGGACCAACTGTCACAGGTTAGATTTACTGGGAAACAGATTCTAGACACTGAAGTTTCCGTGCAGAGGTTATTGGAGAATCCTTGCAGAAACAGCCCCTGTGAGTGGTGAAGAAAGACCCAGAAGACAAAAGAGCTGAACTGCAGCGCAGCTCAGGGGAGCTTTGAAGCGGGAATAGCTCTAACAAGATACCCCAAATCAAGGCAGGGTGGACAAGTCTTTGTCCGTCACAAGAACCAATCATCGGATATACATAGTCTCAGGCTGAGGGTTGCGTAACCTTGGGTGAAGTGTATTTCTTTGGCTGAGGACAATTCCAGAAAGCAGTCCAGCT
Organism: Acinonyx jubatus; assembly: GCF_027475565.1. NCBI lineage: Eukaryota > Metazoa > Chordata > Mammalia > Carnivora > Felidae > Acinonyx > Acinonyx jubatus. The sequence goes on from NC_069387.1 coordinate 62,296,880, forward strand.
GAGAGGCGGCAGTCAATGACCCCACCCCCACCCCGGAACCCCAGAACTGGAGGAATGTATACCTCAGCCCTGAATGGGAATCTGGGTAACAAAGCACAGCATCCACGGTGCTCTGCAGCACTGGTCATATCACTTCCCTTGCTGCAACTGTTCCCTGACCTGCAAAATAAGGGATAACACCTACCTCACAGGATATCCAAAAGAGCAAATGAAAAACGGTTTGCAAACTGTTAACAAGATTATTCTTTTCAGCCTGAATTCTGTAGCAGTCTCATCCTCATCTCTCCATTGTGCCCCACACTCAATTCTCGTTTCAAAACAGTTGGTATATCAGTTTTCTGCCAAGATTTACCTTTCAAGTCAACTTTATTCTCTAAAAAGTTACAGCTATGGTGTTGCCACATAGCTAATTTATTATGTGTGTCTTTGGATTGTTTTTCGCTGTAACTTATTTCCAAAATAGGCCCTATAACAACAACAACAACAACAACAAATATATATATATATACATATATATATGTATATATATATATATGCACACATTATATATACACATATATACTATATATAGTATATAATTCAAGAATTGATAGTATATATATATATACATACTATATATACATATATGTATATATATGTATTTCAGATTTTTCTGGAACTCTATAAAGAATATAATTCAAGAGTTTATAGTTCTTAAAAATTGAAAACTGCTCTTCAAAAACTTTTACCAGTTCAGATAGAAATGAACCATTCAATTTTAAATAATTCTCACTAGAGGGAGCTAGTTACAAATAAATTTTCACACATAGCCTCAATTTCTGAGCTTAAACATATTTCAGACATTTGTAAACTAATTTCAGACATGTGTACACTAAATTCATCTGGTCAATGTGAGCATGTTTTTAAAACTCAAAGAGAGGGGTGCCTGGGTGGCTCAGTCGGTTGGGCGGCCGACTTCAGCTCAGATCATGATCTCACGGTTTGTGAGTTCGAGCCCTGCGTCAGGCTCTGTGCTGACAGCTCGGAGCCTGGAGCCTGTTTCAGATTCTATGTCTCCCTCTCTCTGACCCTCCCCCGTTCATGCTCTGTCTCTCTCTGTCTCAAAAATAAATAAAAACATTAAAAAAAAATTTAAAACTCAAAGAGAATTTTAATTGAGGATAGAAGATTAGACCTTACACAGAATTCTAAAGTGAGCTTAACAAAACTCCTTCTTACCTCTTTCCAAACATTTTGGAACAACTAAAATAAGTGTGCAGTAATTCTAGAGCATTCACAGATACGATGCCATGTTAGTATTTAGGAAGTGAAAACCAACTCTATAATCTGGAAGTTTCCCTCCAACCTTAACCTTCTGTGACCTATGAAATGATCAAGTTTGGTATATGATGTATAGGAGCATGATTTATATAGGCAATATTTAGAAATATGTTAGTTTAGAATGACTTTTTAAATTATTTTTTATGTTTACTTTTCATTTTGAGAGAGAGAAAGAGGGAGCGCAGGGGTGGGGCAGGAGAGAGGGAGAGAGAATCCCAAGCAGGCTCCACACTGTCAGCACAGAGCCCATCACAGGGCTCGAGATCATGAGCCATGAGATCATGACCTGAGCCAAGACCAAGAGTCAGACACTTAACTGACTGAGGCATCCAGGAGTACCTAGAGCTACTGTTAAAGGCTTTCTGTAATGAATGGAGCTACAACACAATGAACTGTATGAAATTTAGCATGTCTTGATTTGATTTGATTTATTAAAACAAGGTAACAACTTGAGAACAGAAGACACTTTATCAACACCATATTTAATTTTTTTTTACATTTATTTATTTTTGAAAGACAGTGAGACAGAGCACAAATGGGGGAGGGGCAGAGAGAGAAGGAGACACAGAATCTGAAGCAGGCTCCAGGCTCTGAGCAAGAGTTCAGCACAGAGCCCGATGCAGAGCTTGAACCCACGAACCGTGAGATCATGACCTGAGCTAAAGTCTAACATTTAACCAACTGGGCCACCCAGGCGCCCCTATCAACGCCATATTTAAACATGATTTATCCTAGTGATTTCGTGCCCTCTAAAGTGTCATTAGCTACAGAAAGACCTTGCTTTCAAAAAGGAGCTGGGAGTGAGGGGCAGGGTGGGGAGAACTAGTTCCCAAAATTGGTCATGTGGAACTCTCAATTATTGCTGTTTTTCTGAACTATCTCAGAGTTGTATCTGTTGCTTTTCTCCTTCTCTTCCTCCTCCTTATTATAAACTGCATTGATTTCTAAAATCTGAACATATTCTAAATTTTTTTTAATGTGTATTCATTTTTGAGAGAGAGAGAGACAGAACACGAGCAGGGGAGGGGGGAGAGAGAGGAAGACACAAAATCCGAAGCAGGCTCCAGGCTCCCACCTGTCAGCACAGAGACCCACAGGGGCGCAAACCCACGAACCGTGAGATCATGACCTGAGCCGAACTCGGACACTCAGCGCTCAATTTCAAGGGGCCCAGAGTTCCTGTGATCCACACAAACCCTCCCAGGTCACTGCAGTAACTGGCCACAGTGGATCGAGAGGAAAAGCCCTGGCCAGCAATAAGGGATGTTCATCACCCAGGATGGCCACTGTGAAGGCCTGAGGGCTCAACAACTGGGGTCATGGCTCCTCCTTCCCACAGGTTTTGTGTTCTAGAACCTTCACCTGTATCTTTCCATCGTATGTGCTGCTTATTGTGCGCTCTGGGCAAAAGAAACTGCTACTTTAGTTACATTTCAGCCCTTGAATCATGGATCCAAGATATTAGCTGTGGCACAAATTAGCTGATGTCAAAACGATCCTTTTTCCTAAGTCTTGCACTTTACACACTTTGTTCAATTTATTAAATGACATAAAACCTACATTCTCAAAATTGGTTGGTTTAACCTGGGACATATGGAAGTGGTACCAAATATGTGAGTTAAATGACCCAAATGCAATGACTCTGTTAGTTTTCCCAAAATTCTTCTCTGGCATAATTTTGACAAACCATTTTTAGGGAGGAATGGAACAAAAAAGAGTTGTTCCACTATTTAGGAATGTAAAGAGAGAGGGAGTCGTGATCTGCATAGTGGGTGCTTCATTTGTTGTTGTTGTTTTTATTTTTAGTAAAATAATATTGAATCAAAAAGGAAAACAAATATATTAAACTATTTGTAAAATAATGAAAATGAGAATAATACATAGAAAAGTTAGTTTTGGAGTTGTAACCAAGCTATACTCAGTGGTAAATAACTATAAACTTAAAATGCTTTTTTTTCTTAAAAAAAAAAAATTAAGGGCGTCTGGGTGGATCAGTTGGTTAAGAGTCCAACTCTTGATCCAATAGGTGTTCTAGGGGAAAAGATAAACAAATAAAATAAACATTTCCTGCCAAATCAATACACACACACAATGAAGAACAAAACATAAACGGGGGGCTCCTGGGTGACTCAGTCGGTTGAGCATCTGACTTCCGCTCGGGTCATGATCTCGCAGTTCCTGGGTTCGAACCCCATGTTGGGCTCTGTGCTGACAACTCAGAGCCCGGAGCCTGCTTTGGATTCTATGTGTCTGTGTCTCTCTCTGCCCCTCCCCTGCTCACGCTCTGTCTCTCAAAAACAAATAAATATTTTTAAAAAATTTTTAAACATAAATGAGCAATATACTGAAAATTTTCTATTACAAAATAATAAACATCAGTATACGCAGATAAGCAGAAATCTCAGTATTGGTTGAATACTGATTGAATGATTAACAGAAAAACTGTAATGGCCAGAATCGCCTCAAAAGTTGAAAAAACTAAAACTTATAACTGAAATATTGTTTAAATTATCAAAAGAATGTCAACAGAAGCTTTCCAATCTCAGTTACTTTTGCAGTTGAATTCTACTTTCCATAGTTTGACAAACATGCACAAAAATATGAAAACTAATTTACTGGCCAAACTTTGCTTATGCAGCAGAACTCATTTAAATGTCTAGGTTTGAAACATATCATGACCTCTTTCTTCCATTTACTCATGGAAGTCTATGACTCTCACCCAGGCTGCTAAAACACTTGATTGCACTTTTCATTTCTGTGGCTCTTAGAATGTTAAAATGTTTTTTTTCTGGCCAGCTCCACAGACCTATAATCTTATGAAATTTTGCCCTCTTTCATATTCTTAGGTGAAAAGCCACCCAACTCTTCAACATTTTTGAATGGCATCAGGTTGCATTGTGGAAAGCTCTGCAGCTTTGAGAGGCCACGAGGTTATACTTAGTAAGGTCATTCTACTCACTAGACCTTCCAGTTACTAAAACATTATAAAGCACAATAATTAAAACAGAGTGCTATTGACACAAGAAGAGCTTTTCAGTGAAACAAGACAGACACAGAAACAGGCACTAGAATTTAAAAGAGCTTAATGTATAAAAATCACTAAGTAACAGAAAAGAGGGAAATTGTTCTATTTCTTGCAGAGTGTTGTGGCATGCGTGGGTGGCTTAGTCAGTTAAGCGCCCGATTTCGGCTCAGGTCATGATCTCACGGTTCTTGGGTATGAGCCCCACATTGGGCTCTGTGCTGACAGTGTAGAGCTTGGAGCCTGCTTCAGATTCTGTGTTTCCCTCTCTCTCTCTGCACGTTTCCTGTGTGTGCTCTCTCTCTCTCTCTCTTTCAAAAATAAATAAATAAACTTAGAAAAAAAATAAAATAGCGTTATAAAAATAGCTATTTGGTAATACAAAAACAAAACAAAAGAAAAACCTCCAATGAATTGAAGATCCAAGCATAAAAAACCAAAAACTATAACATGAACTATAACATAAACATTTACCTTTTCTATGAATAGGAAAGGACTTACTAAACTTAAACACAAAAGAAAATATCACATTCACTCCATTTTTAAAAATTGTAAACATCTGTATATCATTAAACATAAAACCAAACAACAATAACCAGGTGAAGAACATAATAAATGATTAATATCTTTTATATATAAAGAGTTCATACAGCACCAAAACCCATAAAATACCTAGGAATAAATTTAACCAAAGAGGTGAAAAATCTATATACTGAAAACTATAGAAAGCTTATGAAAGAGATTGAAGAAGACACACACACACAGAAAATGGAAAAATATTCCATGCTTCTGGATAGGAAGAACAAATATTGTTAAAATGTCAATACTACCCAAAGCAATCGACATATTCAACGCAATCCCTATCAAAATAACACCAGCATTCTTCACAGAGCTAGAACAAACAATCCTAAAATTTGTATGGAACCAGAAAAGACCCCGAAGAGCCAAAGCAATCTTGAAAAAGAAAACCAAAGCAGGAGGCATCACAATCCCGGACTTCAAGCTATACTACAAAGCTATATCATCAAGACAGTATGGTACTGGCACAAGAACAGACACTCAGATCAATGGAACAGAATAAAGAACCCAGAAATGGAACCACAAACATATGACCAACTAATCTTTGACAAAGCAGGAAAGAATATCCAATGGAATAAAGACAGTCTCTTGAGCAAGTGGTGCTGGGAAAACTGGACAGCGACATGCAGAAAAATGAACCTGGACCACTTTCTTACACCATACACAAAAATAAACTCAAAATGGATGAAAGACCTCAATGTAAGACAGGAAGCCATCAAAATCCTTGAGGAGAAAGTAGGCAAAAACCTCTTTGACCTTGCCCACAGCAACTTCTTACTCAACATGTCTCTGGAGGCAAGGGAAACAAAAGCAAAAATGAACTATTGGGACCTCATCAAAATAAAAAACTTCTGCACGGCGAAGGAAATAATCAGCAAAACTAAAAGGCAACCGACAGAATGGGAGAAGATATTTGCAAAGGACATATCAGATAAAGGGTCAATATCCAAAATCTATAAAGAACTTATCAAACTCAACACCCAAAGTACAAATAATCCAGTGAAGAAATGGGCAAAAGACATGAATAGACACTTCTCCAAAGAAGACATCCAGATGGCCAAACAACACATCACTCATCATCAGGGAAATACAAGTCAAAACCACAATGAGATACCACCTCACACCTGTTAGAATGGCTAACATTAACAACTCAGGCAACGACAGGTGCGGAGGCAAGGATACGGGGAAAGAGGATCTCTTTTGCACTGCTGGTGGGAATGCAAACTGGTGCAGTCACTCTGGAAAATAGTATGGAGGTTCCTCAAAAAACTAAAAATAGAACTACCCTACAACCCAGCAATTGCACTACTAGGTATTTATCCAAGGGATACAGGTATGTTGTTTCAAAGGGGCACATGCACCCCAATGTTTATAGCACTATCAGCAATAGCCAAAGTATGGAAAGAGCCCAAATGTCCATCGATGGATGAATGGATAAAGAAGATGTGATATATATATACAATGGAGTATTACTCGGCAATCAAAAAGAATGAAGTCTTGTCATTTGCAACTACGTGGATGGAACTGGAGGGTATTATGCTAAATGAAATTAGTCAGAGAAAGACAAATATCATATGACTTTACTCATATGAGGACTTTGAGATACAAAACAGATGAACATAAGTGAAAGAAAGCAAAAATAATATAAAAACAGGGAGGGGGACAAAACATGAGACTCTTAAATATGGAGAACAAACAGAGGGTTACTGGAGGGGTTGTGGGAGGTGGGGTGGGCTAAATGGATAAGGGGCACTAAGGAATCTACTCCTGAAATCATTGTTGCACTATATGCTAACTAACTTGAATGTAAATTTAAAAAAATAAATAAATAAAGAGTTCATACAAATTCCTAAGAAAAACACTAAGAGCCTAATAGGAGATGGAGCAAATTGTATATTAAAGAGGTTTCCCAGAAAAGAAAATACAAATGGAAAGGAAATATAAAAAAAATTAACCCAGCACACCACCAAGAGTGAACCCTAATGTAAATTTTTTTTTACTGTTTATTTATTTTTGAGAGAGACAGAGAGACAGCCCATGAGCAGGGGAGGGGGCTGGTTAGAGAGAGAGGGAGAAGCAGAATATGAAGCAGGCTCTAGTCTCTGAGCTGTCAGCACAGAGCCCAAAGTGGGGCTCAAACTCACAAACTGTGAGATCATGACCTGAGCCAAAGTCGGTCGCTTAACTGACTGAGCCACCCAGGCGCCCCAAGTGAACCCTAATGTAAATATAGACTTTGGGTGATCATGATATATCAATGTAGGTTTGTCAGTTGTAAAAAATGTACCACCCTGGGGGTGCCTGGGTGGCTCAGTCGGTTGAGCGTCTGACTTCAGCTCAGGTCATGATCTCACGGTCCGTGAGTTCGAGCCCCACATCGCACTCTGTGCTGACAGCTCAGAGCCTGGAGCCTGCTTCGGATTCTGTGTCTCCCTGTCTCTCTGACTCTCTCCCATTCATGCTCTGTCTCTCTCTGTCTCAAAAATAAACAAACATTAAAAAGAATTTTTTTTAATAAAAAAAAAAAAAAGTACCACTCTGATGCAAGATGTTGACAATGGGAGAGGCTGTGCATGGGTGGGGACAGGGGACATATGTGAAATCTCTGCACCTTCCTCTCAATTTTTCTGTGAACCTAAAATTGCTCCAAAAAATAGGCTAAAAAAAGACTATAAGAAAAAAATATTAACCTCACTAGAGATCAAATAAAGGCAACTATTGTTAAGTGGCAAAATGCCCACTTTTTTCTATGAAATTAACAAAGATTACAAAACTTAACAGTCAGTGGTGATGAAGGCATTATTATATAAGGTATTATATAAGGTATTATTATATAAGCACTCTCACATACTTCTGATGGGAATTAATCAGTATGTCATCTCTGGAAAGCCATTTAACACTATCAAGCATGTTTAAATGTTCTATCTTTTAATCCAGTACAAAGTATCCCCAAATTTAACACTTATAACACAATAACATTTTTATTGAGATACATTTGACATATAATAGTGTACATTTAAGGTGTATAACATGTAAATTTGATACATTTATGAATTTTGTGCCATTTATATATGTAATTGCCATTATAGTGATAATTAGCACCTGTATCACATTATATAATTGTTTCTTTTTAGAGATTAGAATAATTAAGTTCTAGTCTCTTAGCAGGTTTGATGATTATAATACAGTATTATTGTCTATATTCCCTATGGACAATAACATTTATCTCACGTAGTTTCTGCAGGTCAGACATCTGGGAGTAACTTGGGCTAGACGGTTCTGTCTCAGGGTTTTTCTTTTTCTTTTATTTATCTATTTATTTATTTTGAGAGAGGGACAGAGACAGAGCACGAGTGGGGGAGGGGCAGAGAGAGATGGAGACAGAATCCAAAGCAGGCTCCAGGCTCTGAGCTCTCAGGACAGATGCGGGGCTCGAACTCATGAACCATGAGATCATGACCTGAGCCAGAGTCAGATGCTTAACCAACTGAGCCACCCCAGTGCCCCAAGCGCTTTTCAACTGTTCACCATGGCTTCAGTTATCTGAAGGCTTGACAGAGGCTGGAAGATCTGCAAACAGGACAACTCATTCACATAACAGTTGGCCAGTAGCTTCAATTCCTTACCACACGGACCTCTCCATGGAGACGCTGAAGTGTCCTCACGACGTGTCAGCTGTCTGCTGCTACAGTGAGTGATCCCACAGAGGGGGGAAAAAAGAATGATTTTTGTAGCCTAGCCTCAGAAGTCACACTTCATCATGGTTTCAATATCCTACTGGTTAAACAAAAAGGCTCTGTTTAGTGTGGGGTTGGAGGTGGAGAAGACTTTGACAAGGGCAAGAAAACCAGAATGGGATCACTGCAGTCATATTGGAGGCTGGTCACCACAGTCTACTTGTAGAAAACCACTTTAATCAAATAATCTGAAATGCAGAAAAGACTTTATGCATTAAGATAATCATCAAAACAATATTGATAATAGTAACAATTTGGAATCACAGTATTCCAACAACAGAGCTGGTCAAGTAAATTAGAGCATATCTATCCAATGGAACATGATACCCAATCATTCGTTCATAAAGATAAATGTTTTAAATTATTGTAGAAAATGCTTACGCCCTGGTGTTATGTGATAAAAATTATTTAAACTATAAATATAATACTGAGTATTTATTATGTGCCAGGAACTGTTCTAAGTGTTAACATGTATTAGTTAACTTAGTCCTCACAATAGCCCTACAAAGTAGATTACTGCTATTATTCCGTATTATAGCTCAGGAAACTTGAGTTACAACTGATAATAAGCAAATTGCCCAGATTACCATAATTAGAAAGTGTAAGAGCCACAATTCAAACCAAAATTCTCTGACAATGTTAACCAGTATATTGCCTTAAAGTATTATAGTTTCATGTAAAATATACAATTTTCATATTTCTATATATATTTTTTTTATGTATAGAAAAAGGACAAGAAGAAAACACACTAAAATATTAGTGACTACTACCTCTGGGTGATGGGATTATGAGTGATTACTTACTTTATTTTTTGCACTTTTCTTCATATTCAAAATTTTCTAACATAGGTGTGTATCATGCAGGTCATCAGAAATAGTACTTTCTGGGGCGCCTGGGTGACTCAGTCGGTTGAGCATCCGACTTTGGCTCAGGTCATGATCTCACGGCTCATGAGTTCAAGCCCCGGGTCAGGCTTTGTGAGGACAGTTCAGAGCCTGCAGCCTGCAGCCTCCTTTGGATTCTGTGCCTCCCTCTCTCTCTCTCTGCCCCAACCCACTTGCATTCTGTCTCTGTCTCTCTCAAAAATAAATAAACATCAAAAAAAAAATTAAAAAGAAAAAGAAATAGTATTTTCAAGGAACTACTGCTGGAACACTGTGCCTCAATGCTAGTAGCAAGAAAGCACAATTTTAAAAACCTCTTTGATCTTGGAAAAGCATTACCAAAATTATTTCATTTTCAGTCATTTTGTGGAAGGTGGAATGTGTTAGTCTATGTGCATGTATTATGTACACAAAACAAAAAGAATGACAATACTTTTGGAGTGTTTTGCGGAGTTTACAAAGCTCATTCACATAGTTATTCACTTGATAAACCAGCTTAATTCCGCAATTAACACCCTTTCCAGCTATTTCTATCACTCTTGAGATGTTTGGAAAATGCCCTTTGTTAATTAGAACTCAACACAGCCAAATTCTTCTAGAACATGAGGTTGTACAACATTCACCGAGGAAAGCAACCGATTGTATGTGAGTACACCCCAGGCAGGATTTAAGAGAATTGAAATATGTTTGAATTGAATCTTTTCCTTCTCTGGCTAAGTGGTTATTTTAACTGTGTTCCTTTCAAAGCTTTATTACACAGCCACGAAAATACTGAGCTTTTAAGCCTGCTGATGGGAAGCACGTAATCTTATTCTTTAAAGGGGCACTCACTCTTTCAGGTCAATAGGGTCATGTTGCAAGATCCTGAACGTTAGTGCCCAGTTGAATTAGAAAGTTTATGGTTGAATTTGCCTAGATAAGTACCTTAACAATTCAGTTGTCCCCAGCAGAACTTTGTTGAAGGGGAGGTATATTTTCATCATTTCTTGCCAAATTTTAAAGTATGGTATGTTTTATTGCAGAAACTAAGTTATTCTCCCATGGGGCAGGGGGTGTGTGGAGGAACAACTTCCATAGCACATATATGTTTCAGTTTACTTATGTAAGAAAACATAAAAAGGTATTGCCAGATGAGTGGAATGTTTTATTCTGAATCTAAATGATAAAGCAATCTTTTAGAGGGTGTATAATCAAGGAAAAGAAGGAAATTTGGGTATTTTTCTGACAGTTGATGGACCGGTTATGTGCATAGGGATAAAGGAAAGAGGCAGTAATTTAAATTGCAGATCTAAAGTCTTCAAAACAAAGGGCACAGTTGACAAGGTGTCTGGTTAATGTAATGGGAAAGCCAATAATTCAGGTTTCAAAGGAGTTTTTGTTGTTGTTGTTTTTAATGCTTGAATTAGCTGGTTTGTCTCATTTAACTACAGCTTTTTCCTTTATGTTAAAAAGTGACCTTTCCTTTATGTTAAAAAGTATCACAGAATGGCAGGGAAAGCCCCATATAACCCCAAATATGTCCAGTTGGGTTCCATTGGTGTGATCTTCTGACTAGCTGCAAACTGTCATATGCTGCACATTATGTTCAAACCATTGTAGTACAGGAGAAAAAAGCAAAAGTGACTACAAATTCTTTGCAGAAACTTTATCAAGATGCTGATTCTAGGGGCACCTTGGTGGTTCAGTCAGTTAAGCGTCACTCTGGATTTCAGCTCAGGTCATGATGTCATGGTTCCTGAGACTGAGCCCGTGTCAGGCTCCACACTGAGCATGGAACCTGCTTGGGATTCTATCCCTCCCTCTCCCACTCTCTCTGCCCTTCCCCTGCTCTCTCGTGTGTCCACACACTCTCTCGCCCTCAAAAAATAAAAAATAATTAAAAAAAACAATTAAGATATTGATTCTACTTCCCCACCTCTTGAACCTGGGCTGGCCTTACGACTTGCTTCGGACAATGATGGGACATTAGCAAATGTAATGCAAGAAGCAGCTTGAAAAACATTTATGCAGTGCGGCTGGTCCTTTCTTACTGTTTTTGGCAGTTGGTTTAGTCAAAATGTTCAAAATGTTTTTGATAAGAGATATTTACATTTACTCGACAAGGAACTATGCAAGATTTATGAAAGTCATGAAAATGAATACATTCCTATCTGTGGCCTGGAGGAAAATAAAGTAACTCAAAAAGAAATAAGGCAATAGGCCTAAAAATACTCAATAGGACCCCAACTAACAAATAGGTTATATTGTAACAATTATTTATAAGTCAGTTGTCAGAATCTTAGAATATGTATCCATGCATATATCACAGTGTCTGGCAAAAAAAGAACACAGTGTCTGGTGTTCAAGATATAGTTCTTGAATAAACAAATGAATTAATGCATGTATGAATGAACGCAGGAATGAATGAATCAATGGAAAGTATAAATGGCTGTTATATTTCCTGACCTGTAGCAAGAAAGAAACTTGATGCGCCTTGTGATGGTTAATTTTATGTGTCAAACTGGCTTGGCCATAATACTGAGTTATTCAACTTAACACTAACTGAGGTGTTTTTATTTTTTTTCTTTTTTCTTTCTTTTTTCAATATATGAAATTTATTGTCAAATTGGTTTCCATACAACACCCAGTGCTCATCCCATTGAGGAGGTGCCCTCCTCAATACCCATCACCCACCCTCCTAACTGAGGTGTTTTTAAGATATGGGTTTTAAGATATGGTTAAGATTTACAGTTAGTTGACTTTAAGTGAAAGAGATTATCCTGAGAATCTGGGTGGGCCTCATCCAATCAGTTCAAGGCCTTAAGAGCAGAACTATAAGAGAGGGATAGGGACAGAAACATCAAAAATTGGTGAATTTATATGAAGTTTATTGTACTGTTATTGTAACTCACTGAAAGTTTTTTCAGAATTAAAAATTTTTGTAAAGATAAGAGGAAGGTAAATGGAGCAAAAGTGTTCAAAGACCTCACACTAGCCATGAAGTGGTAAAAGTACTTACTTACATTAAAATTTTAATTAATCAAGGATTCATGTTATAATTCATGTTATATAACCACTAAAAGAATAGTAAAAAAAAAAAAAAATAACTAACAAGCTAATGGGGAAAGGGGTGGGCAGCAAAGAAGGAATAAAGAACAATTACTTCAAAAGAAAGGAAGAAGTGAGGGGGGAAGAATAGAACACACTGGATAAAATAGAAAACAAATAGTAAGATGTTATTTTTAAGTCCAAATGTATTAGTAATTACATTAATTGTAAACAGACTAAAAGAGAATGGTTGTCAGGCAGGATTTTTTAAAAAAATGATTGTTTTTATAATAAAAGTAAGACACTATTTGTCGTTTTCACTCTGTGGACACTCGCACTGACGGTGCAAAAGGCAGTGGTGGGAAAACTGGTGCTGGTCCCTTAGCCCAAGTCAAGGCGGCAGCACCAAAGCGTCCTGACGCCATTGTGCTTTGCCCTGCCAGGCACTCACCAAAACAAAAAGTCTGTTCCACTGAAGAATGCCCTTGATGAAGCATTAAACATTATTCATTTTATGAATCCAATTCTCAAGTACAGTTCTTTCTAATTAGCAGTCTTTTCCGCTAGTCCTCTTCCCACCTACAAATCACCACTTTGGGATTCTAATAAATGGCCGACTGGTTTTGGCTTGAATGCTGCAAGGTGAGAGGGAATGTGTTTCCTATAATAGTTTATTGAGCAGTCATCTATTCCTACTGTCACATCCCTGACCAGCCTCTTAGTACCCACACCCCCCCCAGGACACAGGTGCTCACTCCTCGGCAACGCAAACACGCGCCATCTTTAACGCTGCTAATTGCTGAAAGCAACATTTCAGTAACTTTGTCATAGCCTGGAAAATACTTGGTAACAAAGCTGGAGATTTCACAAACATTACAAAACAGATAATACCAAAAGACCCAGGAGTTTACCATGTTTAAGATAATCAAATCCACATCTTGTGGGTTTATACATTTTATTTAACCTTACATTGAGCACATGCAAGTTAATAAACTATTATGGCTCACTCCAAATTTTACAAACACATATATTTGAACACACCTCCTAAATTTGTTTTTAGAGATATAATGCGCACATCACTAACTCTGAGAATTATGGGAACTACAATTACACATATAACAATAGTTACCTTTAAGCTTAGAGTGCTGTGCCTTTCCTATGGACTCATAGTAACCTTCACTCTGCTCTGTTTCACTAAGAAGTAAACTAACTGCTTTTCTGACGAGTAACCACCCTGGCAAGGAGGAACTAGCATCTTATAGAAAACAAACTAAACAGAGCCAGGAATAAAATAACCGACACTGTTTAGGTTGACAAATAATGTGAAAATGCCAGCCATATTTAAAATGAGGCACAAAGACTCAAGGAGTCAAAATTGTATCTGATGGTCTTTACGGTTATATTTTTGGAGACAATATTTCTGACATTCCAACTAATTACCAAGGATGTTCAGGGCAAAAACCAGTCTAACCAACTTCTCTGATGGATATTATTCATAAAGTGTGTCCTACCATCAAAAAGGGACAGACTCATGCACACATTCATGGCAAACAAGCTGCAGTTATTTACATTGTTTAAATGTTGGATTTGCCTGTTGGATTTACCAAGAGGCACACAAGATTTCCAAAATCTCTGATGGCCAGTTCCATTCATCAGTCCCCAGTAAGTGCTTCTAATATAGAAAATGATGGAAAACGACCTCAAATAAATGGTCAATAAGCTTGGGCATGACACAGAAAAATCTAACCTATCTAATCTCTTAGATAATGTTAAAAGCTGAAGAAGCCTAAATTTGAATTGAGTAAGCTAACGAAGACAATATTTCTGGAAAATCCTTTGCAAAATAAAAATGCCTAGCTTAGCAAAAACAAGAAAAAAATAGTTGATAGATTTAAGCTACAGACCTGAGAATCTTCTTAAAAAGCAGAACTTTTAAATGCTGACAAAGAAGAATTCTTATGGGGCAGAGGAAGCAGGTGAGTGGTTAAGAGAATACAACATAAAATATTTTAAAAATATTAAATAGGGGTGCCTGGGAAGCTCAGCCGGTTAAGCATCCACCTTCGGCTCAGGTCATGGTTTCACGGTTCGTGGGTTCGAATCCTGCACCGGACTCTGTGCTGACAGCTCAGAGCCTGGAGCCTGCTTCAGATCCTGTGTCTCCCTCTCTCTCTTTCCCCTGCTGCCCATGCTCTTGTCTCTCTCTCCCTCTCAAAAATAAATATTTAAAAAAAAATGTTTTAATGCATTAAATAAAATTTTCTGCCCTCAAAGAATACATTATGTTCACTTCATGCACACTTTATTCTCCTCTCTTTGTTCTATTGTCTTTAACTTCTTTGCCAAATGCTAGCCAATATTTAATTTTTTTCTTCACAGAAGGAAACCACACTAAAACTGTTATTAAAAGAAAAATGGAATCGGTATATATGCACTCATATTTATATACCAGTAGAAAAGGACGGTGAAAACCAAGTCAGGAATAAATGAGATAACAGTGGTAACCAAAGCTAAAAACTCATTTTTAAGAATCAATCACATAGTGCCAGTAATAGCAAACATTTATCAAGCACTTACTATGTGCCAGGTATCATCTAGCATCTGTCATGTACAACCCCACTTAAGGCTTACAACCAATCTGTGTGTCTGCTGGATCCTCTGAGAAGCACATGGAGCTCAACTGGGGGACAATGCTGGTGAGAAATTAAAAAGGAAGATTGGGCAGGCAGTCTTCAGATCACACTGCCATCTGACACTTATCAAAGGAAAGGGGGAGGCGACACTTTGGATAAGGGGAGACTCACTGAGACCTCGCTGCAGTTTGACAAAGCCTTGACCATCAGGAACTCTTGAAGCAACATTTGCCCACCAGAGGGGTCTCATCCTGGGCTGAAATGCCTACACCCAACCCCCACGGAGCTCAGTCAGTAGCTGGGGGCTATCCAGGAAGATCACGACTCAGCTTCAGAATCCAAGGTGGCTCCTGAAGGTGCTAGGAGCTAAAGCACTCCTTAGAGCTGAAGAGCAAGTCCCTTCCTGCAGGGAGATCTGAGCGAACTCACAGCCACCACCGTGAGGTAGGTTTTATCATGATCCCCGTTTTTCAGAAAGAAAAACAAAGGTTATGTAAATTTCCTGAAGTTACACAACGAGTAAAGAGCTAATAAATGTCTCTTCTGTTCCTTGTGGCTGATAGTAAAAATTACTTTATAGTTTATTGAAGTTTTTAGAAATGTTCAACTTTCATCAATAAGTCGTTTAAAAATGCCTATTCAGGGAGCGCCTGGGTGCCTCAGGCGGTTGAGTGTCTGACTTTGGCTTAGGTCATGATCTCACAGTTCGTGGGTTCAAGCCACGGGTCAGGCTCTGTGCTGACAGCTCAGAGCCTGGAGCCTGATTCGGATTCTGTTTCCCTCTCTCTCTGCCCCTCCTCTGTTCACGCTCTTTCTCTCTCTCTCTCAAAAATAAATAAACATTAACAAAAATTTTTAATGCCTTTTCAAAATATTAAATGTTTGATATTGTTTTTAAACCTGCTAACTATACAAAAAGACTGCCATGTAACAGTTTTCATTTTAAAAAAGCAAAAGGATGTAGGAGAATATATTCCAAGGTCCAGGAAGGTTTAAATCTTATTTTCCTTTTCTCCTCAGTCAAAAGGTGGTGTTGTTTTCAACAATTAAATCTCTGGGCTTCAGTCAAAGGTGATAAGTTTCAACGTGGATGAAGAGTTTACAAGATACTTCTAAACATCTGAAAACTGGAATTGCAGGAAAGTGCTCAGAGACCCGTCCTTACAATAGCACTCCCAGGTGCTGTTATTACTATTTTACTGCCAACACACTGGTGTCTTGTCTCCTTCACGAGGGAGGTAGGAAGGGCCAGAGGAAAGAGTCAAGCAGCAGGCAGTCTAGCAGTGATAGGTACCATTTGCCTAACGACACTTTCTAAATCTATTTCTTTATTATCTAGAGACCCTTCTCCTCTCCCTTCAATTGTCAGGTTTTTTGGACTCTGAGGAAAACACTGCTTGGAGCAAGCAAGCTGGAGAGCCCAGGTGGCACGGGCCTTCAGAATTCCAGACTCCTCCACTCTTGCCCATGCTTTCACCACAGTCTGTCATGGGAAAGAAGGGCAGAGAAAACCTAGAGAAGCAAATTTTAGACCTAGAGTTGGGATCACCTTTGCATGAAATGTAATTCTTCTGGCTCTTTCGTTTTGTTTTTAACATAGCTTTTTTTTTTTAATGATTTTTTAAGTTTATTTATTTTGAGAGAGAACGAGAGTGCAGAGGAGGGACAGAGAGAGAGAGACAGAGACAGAGAATCTCAAGCAGGCTCCACGCTGTCAGCGCAGAACCCAACGTGGGGCTCAAACTTACAAAACGTGAGATCATGACCTGAGCTGAAGTCAGACGCTTAACCCGACTGAGCCACCGAGGCACCCCTATTTTTAACATAACTTAAAAAAAACACATCCTAGGAGCATGTGGGTGGCTCAGTCGGTTGTGTCTGACTCTTGACTTAGGCTCAGGTCTCAGTCTGGTGGCTCGTGGGTTCGAGCCCCATGTCCGACTCAGCGCAGACAGTACAGAGCCTGCTTGGGATTCTGTGTCTCCCTCTCTCTCTCTGCCCCTTCCCCCTCTCATATTTTTTTTTCTCTCTCTCTCTCTCCCAAACATAAAAACAAAACAACAACAAAAATACATCCTAAGTTTATTGTGGAAAAATCAGAGAATACTAGGAGGGAGGGAGGGAGCGAGGGAGGGAGGGAGGGAAGGAAGGAAGGAAGGAAGGAAGGAAGGAAGGAAGGAAGGAAGGGAAAAAGGAAAAGAAATAAAAAAACCACTACCCAGAGCTGTCTGACATGTTACTGTAACCCCTTCCAGTCTCACTCTTGTGTATTTTGTTGTTATTCCTTAAATATTATTTTGTAACTAGCTCTTCCTTACTCAATATCATGAACATCTTTTTACGTCAATAAATTAATTTCTACAAATTTGTACATATGGCTCTAGCACAATGTATTCAAAGAACATCCCATCGTTGAACGTTTAAAACTTTTTCTCTTCCTTCTTTTGTTATATTAAAAGTAACTAGTGAAAAAAACTAGTGAACATCCTTGTAGCCAAATTTTCTCGTAAATTTTTTGAGATAAAATTCACGAATAAAATTTACCATTATAACTGTGTTAAGATAAGATGTACACTTCACAAGATTGTGCAACCGTCACCACAGTTCCAGAGCATCCCCATCACCCCAAAAAGAACCCCCATACTATTCACAGTCACTTCCAATTCCCCTCTCCCCCATCCCCTGGCGACCACTAATCTACTTACTGTCTCTATGGGTTTACCCATCCTGGACATTTCATACAAATGGAATTATGCTATATGTAGCACTTTGTGCCTGGCTTCTTTCACTTAGCAACACGTTTCAAGATTCATGCAGGTTGTGGCACTTCAGCGCCATAGGAGTCATGGCGTGCCTCATTCCTTTTTACGGCTGAATAATATTTGGGTGACATTTGGGTTGGGTAAATGTCAGATAAAAAAAGATGTTGGGTAAAAAAAGATAAAACCATAGGGGAAAAGCTGCTGTAGCTCTTCTGCCACATGCTCATGTGGAAAATGGCTTATGTAGCAGGGAAACATAAACAGCCACTGGGAAAGAACAGGACTAGATTGGGAGCTCTGCAGCCGAGGACAAAGACAAGGCCATTGGAAGCTGGGGTTGGGAACGGACAGTTGGATTGACAAGTCATTTTTTTAGTTTGTTTTTTAAAATGTTGTTTGGGGGCTCAGTCAGTGAAGCGTCCCACCCTGATCTCAACTCAAGTCATGATCTCGCAGTTCCTGAGATAAAGTTCCAGGTTGGGCTCTGTACTGACAGCACGGAGCCTGCTTGGGATTGATTCTCCCTCTCTCAAAATGAGCAAACATTAAAAAAAAAAAAGTAAAAATAAAAATGTTCTTCCATTATCTTTACAATGAGAATACAGCTTGGCTTTGTAGCTCTGGTTATTTGTTCAGAGGGAAGGACAGTAATGTTCAACACACCAGTTGCACCCTACATAACCTGAGGAGAATATCGGCAGTCAAGAAAAACCATGTGAACTTATGCACCTAATACATACATATATATTTTTAAATCAACAAAAGTAGAAACCTGTATCTAACCAAGTAATAACTGAGTTCTCTCACAATGTGAAAAAATAAATAACTAAAATGTGGGCTTTAAACAAAGTTAAGGTTAGGGCGCCTGGATGGCTCAGTCGGTTAAGCATCTGACTTTCTCTCAGGTCATGATCTCATGGGTCGTGAGTTCGAGCCCCACATCGGGCTCTCTGCTCTCAGCACAGAGCCCACTTCAGATTCTCTTTCTCCCCTTCTCCCCACTCAAAAATAAACAAACATTTTTTTTATAGTTTAAAAATAAACATAGTTAAGGTCTAAAAGCTCTCTTCTTCAGATGAGTAAAAATCAAGCAGCTTGGTTCTCTAAGCCGTCTGGCGAGGCTAATACTGGGAATATGCACAAGGGTCAAGTGGGCAGTATTTTCTGTAGAGTGCACTTTGCAGCTTCACTTCAGACCCTTTAAATCCCAAGCAGTGCTGCTTTTTGACCTCCTTTGACTGGAGAGAGACCACTCCACGTGATACAGTTTTCCCCCTACTTCCTATCAATGGCAAGCCTCCTTTTCCATTACATATAATGTGCATTTCACAGGATACCTTGTAGCAAAGATTTCTCAAACAGGACTTGAACAAAATAACCATGAAAGAAAAAGATGATAAAGTAGTTTGTATTAAAATGAAGATGATCTATGTTAATTAATCAATTGGGGAGTCCTTTATATATATATAAAATATATAATATATATGTAAATAATATATATAATATATATGATATATACAATATATAAATATATAATATATAATATAAATATATATACTATATAAAACACTTTTATATAATGTATAATGTATGTATATATGTATATACATATATATATATATAACATTGTCTATTTTATTTTTTTTTAATTTTTTTTTAACGTTTTATTTATTTTTGAGACAGAGAGAGACAGAGCATGAACGGGGGAGGGGCAGAGAGAGAGGGAGACACAGAATCGGAAGCAGGCTCCAGGCTCCGAGCCGTCAGCCCAGAGCCCGACGCGGGGCTGAACTCGCGGACCGTGAGATCCTGACCTGAGCTGAAGTTGGCTGCTTAACCGACTGAGCCACCCAGGCGCCCCTAACATTGTCTATTTTAAATATCTTACAATGCTACTTGTCAATTATACCTCAGTAAAGGTGGGGGAAAAACCCACAATATTCCTACCCTAGTTATGTATTTGAAAGAATTTGGAATTACTATAAAAACTCAACACGAGACACCTGGGTGACTCAGTCAGTTAAGTGTCCAACTTCGGGTCATGATCTTGAGGTTTGTGAGTTCGAGCCCCACATCGGGCTCTGTGCTAATAGCTCAGAGCCTGGAGCCTGCTTCAGATTCTGGGTTTCCTTCTCTCTCTGTCCCTCCCTGCTCACACTCTGTGTCTCTCTCTCTCAAAAATAAATAAACATTAAAAACAAAATTCTTGGGGCGCCTGGGTGGCTCAGTCGGTTAAGCATCCGACTTCAGCCAGGTCACGATCTCGCGGTCCGTGAGTTTGAGCCCCGCGTCGGGCTCTGGGCTGATGGCTCAGAGCCTGGAGCCTGCTTCCGATTCTGTGTCTCCCTCTCTCTCTGCCCCTCCCCCATTCATGCTCTGTCTCTCTCTGTCTCAAAAATAAATAAAATGTTAAAAAAAAAAATATTTTTTTTAATTCTTGAAAAAAAGTCAACAGTTCAAAAAAAACCCACAGAAAACAAAACAAAACAAAAAACAATAACAACAAAACAAACCTCAACAGTTCTACCTGGGTGGCTCAGTCAGTTAATGGTCTGACTCTTTGACTTTGGCTCAAGTCATGATTTCATGGTTCATGGGTTCGAGCCCCACGTCAGGCTCTGTGCTGATAGTGTGGAGCCTGCTTGGGATTCTGTCTCCCTCTCTCTGCTTCTCCTCCGCTTGCTCTCTCTCTCCCTGTGTCTCTCAAAATAAATAAAAATAAAAACTTTAAAAAAAAAAACAAAACTCAATAGTTCTTAGGTCTCAGTTCCTCTAAACCTGGAACTGACCAAGCCAGGCACACCTCCCTACACGAATTAAATTAAGAACATTCGAAAGAAACCATTAAGAGATCTAAAAGGCAACCTACAGAGTGGTAGAAAATATTTGCAATACCTATATGTACACACACACAACTCTTACAAATCAATTTTTAAAAAGACAATCAAATAGAAAAAGAGAAGACATTGCAGATATGTCATTAGAGGATATACGAATGTCCAAAACACATCTGAAAAGTGCTCATCAGTCATCAAGGATATGTCGATTAAAGCTAACATGTGGCCAGAATGACTAAAATGATAAGATGCTAAATACCAATTGTTGGCAAGGATATGGAACAAATGGAATACTCACACACTGCTGGTGGAGTACAAAATGGCATACACACCTAGGGAAAGCATTTGCCAATATCTCTGAAAGGTGAACATATGCATATTGTATGATACATTAATTCCACTCCTACTATATACCCAACAGAAGTGCATCTATATGTTCACTAGAAGACACGTACTGCAATGTTCATCAAAGCTACCCAGCTATCTAAGAAAAAGTTAATGTACATTCAGATGATGAAGTATTACACTGCGAGGAAAATGAATGATCTAAAACTATTGCAACATCATAGATGAATCTCACAAACAAGGTTTAGCAAAAAAAGCCAGATAGAAAAGAATACGTGCTATCCAATTCCATTCATATAAAGTACAAAAACAGGCAAAATTAATCAGTCTAGGAAGGAGCACAGGGGGATTCTGAAAAACTGGTAATGCTATGTTTCTTAAACTGGACACAAGTTACACGGTGTGCTCAGTTATCAAAAGTCATTGAGCTTTACATTTAAGACAGTGCCCTTCTTTTCAGGTATTTTACTTTGATGAAAAGTTTGAAAATAAATGTACCTAAGGAAGCTTAAATTTGGGGGGGTTAACATGTTTCTTTTCTCTATAAAAGCTTTTCAAATTATTTTTTAGTTTTTCAGATTTCTACTTACAGAATTTTTGGTATTGGCATCGAAATGGTTTCTTACCAGTTGGCCTTTCCGAGCCTCTGTTTTCTCATCTGTAAAATGAGGATAACAGTAGAATTTAAAAGCCAGTGCGAGGGCTCGAGTGGCTCAGTTGGGTAAGCATCCGACTTCAGCTCAGGTCATGATCTCAGAGTTCGTGAGTTCAAGCCCTGCATCGGGCTCTGTGCCAACAGCTCAGAGCCCGGATCCTGCTTCAGATTCTGTGTCTCCCTCTCTCTCTCTCTGCCCCTCCCCTGCTTGCAGTCTGTCTCTCTCTCTCTCTCTCTCTCAAAAATAAATAAACATTAAAAATAGAATAAAATCCAGTGTGATTTTTAGGGGTGCCTGGCTGGCTGGCTCAGAGGGAAGACATGTAACTCTTGATCTCTGGGTCGTGAGTTCAAGCCCCATGTTGGGTGTAGAGATTACTAAAAAAGATAAATAAACTTTAAAAAAAAAATAAAAGCCAGTGTGATTATTGTGGTTTTTTTTTTTTTTTTTTTTTTTTTTAAGTAATCTCTACACCCCATGTGGGCTTGAACTCACAACCCCGTGATCAAGAGTCACATGCTCTTCCCACTGAGCCAGCCAGGTGCCCCAGAGCCAGTGTGATTTTTAAAAGTGCTTAGCACAGGGCCTGGCACAAAATGTTCCATGGTAACTTAATACTTTCCTCTAAAACAGTGGGACTGGTTTAGAAACCCTTCCCATGTGGCTACTATAGCATCCTGTACTAATCCCTGTCTTAATATTTCTTACTGTCTAGTTTCCAAGACTGTGAGGCACTTGAGAGCAGGAATACTGTGCAATACACAATATTCCCAGAGTCTAGTTCAGCATCTGCACGGAATAAGAGCTTATTACTTATTTGTTAAATAGATGATTGAATATAAATTTCGGACACGTTGCAACATCTATTTTATTGATTACGGAATCACATTCAGTTTCCTTGAAACAGCACTCTTGGTTTCTATCATCCACTAATAATTTCTCCCAAAATATTCTGACTTGATTCTATTCCAGGAGAACCTCTTTCTACTATTCCCTCATATTTTTCTATACCTGTCATATTAGGGCAGCCGTAGACCTTCATTTTTACAACTGCTAAATCTAAATAACTTATTTCTACCCTTCACTCTCAACCTTCCTTAAAAACTTCTGCAAGTAGCAATTTTTTTTTTTCTGTTCTGGCCTAAATGAATGAATAAGCCAGTTTGGTCATTCCCACTAATTTTTACAACGTTTCAACATGATTAAGAAAAAATAATCTGGGGCTAAGAATTGTAGGTATCCAATTGAATGGCAAAGGCAGAAACTAGAAGTCCCCAAGTAAGGCCAGGCTTTTGTTTCCTTTCCACCGATGAGACGGTATGCTTAATAACTTTACTCCTGCAGGATGTCCCATTCTGAAAAACACACAATTCTATGTGATAAAGGGAAGGGAGAAGAAACAACCATTTGATAAGCATGTATTATAAAACAGTTCTGGCAACTGTCATTCCTCCTTCCTCAAATCTAGGAAAGGTCCACAAACCTACTTTCATGAAAAGTATCTCTTGGACTTGAAAATAAACAGCCCTCACCCCCAACCTTCCATGGCTCTATGGTTTCCAGAGCACTCATCTTCAAATACTTTTAAACTTCTTATTGACACGTAATACACGTAGAGAAGCACACAACTCCCTAAACCTTTCTCATCTTTTTAGTTTTCATTAGTAAAAAAAATGAGTATGTACCTGTTTCATTTTTACATATTACGCACATGTAGCACTGTGCTGATATTATGTATACCATAAAACATAACACATATTAAAATTTATCAGAAGAAAAAAATTCTTGTAACTATGAAGGGTGACAGATGTTACCTAGACTTACTGTGGTGATCATTTTGCAATCTTTGTAAATATCGAATCCTTGTGTTGTACACCTGAAACCACTACACTGCATGTCAACTATACATCAATACAAAAAAGAATGAGACAAAAATAGAAATGGCAGTCTTCTAGGATAAAGACATGTAGAGAAGGAGAATACTTTCTTTCTCCCTTATAATAATTTAAAATTAATTGCAGTAGGGCTGGCTTTGAGTTCTTATTAAAGATGAAAATTGTCTTGGGTGGGACACCTAGGTGGCACAGAGCCTGCTTGGGATTCTCTCTCTCTCTCTCTCTCTCTCTCTCTCTGCCCCTTCCTGCCCCTCTCTCAAAATAAATAAACATTAAAAAAAAAAACTGTCTTGGTAAAATAGATCTAGAATCTACAAATAGATTCTTCAAACATTTTAAATCTTACTAAGGCTTATATTTAACCTGGAGTGACTACTTAGCTATGGATGATGTAATGGATTAACTCCAGTCTTAGTTCCAATAACTAACTACATTGGTGACCATTAGGCAAATTTCTTTTTTTCTTTTAACAATGTTTATTTTTGAGAGGAGAGTGTGAGCAGGGGACGGGCAGAGAGGGAGACATGGAATCTGAAGCAGGCTCCAAGCTCCGAGCTGTCAGCACAAAGCCCGACACGGGGCTCGAACCCATGAACTGTGAGATCATGATCTGAGCCAAAGTCACACACTCAACCTGAGTGACCCAGGTGCCACAGGCAAATTTCTTCATTTGTAAAATGAGCATACAAAACTGGATGATCCTAAAACATCCTCAGAGTATTATGTGTGACTAGCATCACCCCATGGACCTTGATATAATAAATAAGGGGAGCTATATGGCCAGGATAGGAAAGCTGGTTAAAATAATAGTAAAGGGCTTAGTTCTTCCTGGCAGTTCTATATGGCAGCCTCCTCAATAATTCATAGTTTAGTAGGGATATAGGAATGGCTTTAGTGCTTCAGAAAAAAAAATGAAAATTATAATTTTTTTTAACGTTTATTTATTTTTGAGACAGAGAGAGACAGAGCATGAACAGGGGAGGGGCAGAGAGAGAGGGAGACACAGAATCTGAAACAGGCTCCAGGCTCTGAGCTGTCAGCACAGAGCCTGACGCGGGGCTCGAACTCACGGACCGTGAGACCATGACCTGAGCCGAAGTCGGATGCTTAACCAACCGAGCCACCCAGGTGCCCCGAAAATTATAATTTTTAACTATGACAGGTTTCTTCCTTCTACCAATTGACAGTCTGACACCCCCAGGATGCTCTAGAAACAGCCAAACACCTCCCTACTGCCTTCCTCCCTCATCACTGGCTTATTTGGAAAAGAAAGAAAAGATTACAAAGAAATCTGACATCTGTCTAATGCAGTTTTAAGAAGCAGAGTCTCGAGCTGCAGGAGCTTAAAGCAGCTCTGAAATTCTGCACTCCAGTGCCATGGTCTTGGGCAGCAGAGTAACCAGGGGAAGAGGGCAGCATTTTGGTTACAATGTGAATGGTACTCCCTTGGAGTTATTCCAGCAGGCGAGGCTAGTGGAAGCAGGCAATTGGCCTGGCTTAAACTGTTCAGATTTGGGCCTCGAGGCTAAGAGGTATGCCGTATTATTTCAGCATGTTTTATGAATTGGTCCCACTGTTAAACACAGCCAAATTTTACCCTTCAAAAATCATCCCGAGAGCCTATCTTGGCCACTCCCTGCATTTCAGCACACTTTTGCACAGCTTAATTACTGTGTATCTGGCACCACTTCATGCCCTCTATACACTTTCCCAATCCTGGGATTCATGGGCTGCCAAAGCATAATCATCTTGTAGCGAATACATTTTCTCCTTAAAGCACTGAAACTTAAGAAAGCTTTATAGAGATTTTTTTTTGAAGGGGTAGGTGTCTTCATGTGCAATGTTTAAGACCTTTCCTGTGTTCACCATAACTATAGATGATAAAAAGTTTTCATTCCTATTGTATCCACTTAGACCTCAAAGATTAAAATAACAAATGATGGCACAAACCTTCCACTGTACATGAGGCCAGGACTTTTATGATGCATTCTCTTACTGAATTATTCTTACTGAAATTCTGCTATATTTCCTCCAATTTACAGAGGAGGAAATGAGCTCAGAGAAATGATCTGAGATCCTATAGCCAGAAAGCACCAAAATCAAGATTTGAATTCAAGTCTTCAGCCTCTAATAAGCTCGTGTGCCAAACATAGCCCCTACACACCATGCACATCTTTACTTCTGAATGAAAACCACAGAAAAACCAAGAAAATAAAAGTTAAATGCAACTAAGGGCAAGAATAAGCACAACACCTTCAGTGAGCTAAGATCCTCAAAGGACTTAAGGATTGCATGACTTCTCAAGTGTAAGGAACTATTTAGGATATTTAATAGGGTCTTGGGACATAGGTGCTCAATGAATACTTGAAAGTTTGTGTGAAACGTCTCCAGGCACCTGGGTGGCTCAGCTGGTTAGGCACCCGACTCTTGGTTTTGGCTCAGGTCATGATCTCACAATTCTGTGGGTTCGAGCCTGTGTGGTGCTTTGTACTGGTGGCTCGGAGCTTGCTTGGGATTCTCTCTCCCTCTCTCTGTCCCTCCCCAACTAGCGCTTTCTCTTTCAAAAATAAACTTAAAAAAAAAAATTTTTTTTTAAGTCTCACAGTAGAGGGGTGCCTGGGTGGCTCAGTCGATTAAGGTCAAGGTTTCTACTCAGGTCACGCATGACTTCATGGCTCGTGTGGTTGAGCCCCACATGGGGCTCTCTGCTGTCTGCACAGAGCCCACTTTGAATCCCGTCTTCCCTCTCTCTCTGCCCCTTTCCCACTAGTGACACGTACTTTCTCAGAAATAAACACTGAATAAAAAACTCACAGTACCACCCCACAGACTGCTCATTTACAAAAGGAAAAAAAATGTACATTAAAATGGAAAAATCTGGCAGTCATCTTAACCAAATGATCAATCTTAGCATCACCAAACAGTGCCAAGTTAACACTGTGTACATCTTCATGACACAGTAAGAGATAACCACACAGCCTGTTATACTCCTACCAAAAAGTATAACCCAAATCTACTAAAAAAGTCAGAAAAATATCCAGGATATGGGACATTGTAGAATGGATTTGGACGCTTCAAAAAGTTCATTGTCGTGGTGGGGGGCGGGGGGAACGCAGAGGACTTAGCAGATTAAAATGTATACAAAAACCTCATTGGCTAGATCCTGGATGAGGAAAAAGTTTAATAAGATTTTCTGGAACAACAGGGGCAATTTATCTCCTACAAATCTATGTTAGATGTTATTCACTTATTGTTAATTGTCTCCAGTGGAGCAATGGCATTGTGGCTTCATGTATAAAATTCTTATTTCAAGGAGATGAATACAGGAGATGAATAAGTATACAGGGAGGAAGTGCCGTTTTGTCACAACTTACTTTCAAATGATTCAGCAAGACAAATTAGATAAAATACATGTGGTAAAACGTTAACAACTGGTGGATCTAGGGAGAGGCTATCCTCTTGTATGGCCCTTTCAAGTTTAAATATATTTTAAATTCTTGATATTCATCAAGACCAATAGCATAAACTCAACTCTATGAACGACTTCTGAAACTACAAAATTATAACCAATAAATATGTATTGTGCTCCTGTTATGTATTTATTCCTGGTGCCTTCCACAACCTCACACCCTTTCTATACAGCCCATCTCCTGGTTCCATTTACCACTCCTCCCCCTCAACCTTTCAGACCTAAAGGTGGTAACAGCACCATTACCAGTCCCAGTGCAACCGGGCCTAAGAACTGCATTCCCCCCTGGGGTTTCCTTACCCTGTGCACACAGTTTTGTAAAGTCCCTTTACTAAAGTTTCCTTAAATTATCCAATTGCAGTAAGTCATCTATTTCCTGCCAGCACCCTGATTGACAAAAAGCTCTGGAGATAGACTTGGAAGATGCCTGCATATTTTACATAGTGCATGGGATTGTAGGAATGGAGATGGTCTGGGAAGAGGGCTGAAGATGACCCTGGCCAGTTGAGCATCCGAGGTAGGAGAATGTAGAAGCTGTAGTTGTTAGCCAAGAATGTTTCAAAAAAGAACGTATCCATTAAATCAAGTGCTGTTGAGAGGCTGGATGAAAAAAATGAGGGCTTTGGAGAATTCCCCATGGGAAAGCCATCAGTGATCCCTGGAGTGGTGCGGACAGAACCAACAATGGAGTGGATTATAAAGGCAGTTGTAGGTAAAGAATACACTTGTTACCTTAAAGGCGGGGAGGGATGCATAATTGTTCAGGCTCCTATTTTAATCATACCAATTACTTGCTGAGTAATCTTGAGATTTTTGAGACTTAATTTTTGATATTTAAAACAACCACTCCTTGTATGGAAATAAATTTCATATTTAAAAAAAAATACTCTTGGGGCACCTGGGTGGCTCAGTCAGTTAAGCACTTGACTCTCAGTTTCAGCTCAGGTCACAATCTCACGGTTTTGTGAGTTCGAGCCCCACATCAGGCTCTGTCCTGACAGTGTGCAGCCTGCTTGGGATTGATTCTCTCTCTCTCTCTCTCTCTCTCTTCCTCTCTCCCTGCCCCTCCCTCACTCATGATGTCTCTCTCAAAATGAGTAAATAAACTTAAAAAAAACGTTTTTTTAAAAAACCACCACTCTTTCTTGTCATTACAAAAATGCAGAAGCAAAAACCATGGATAATGTTAAAGCTAGTAAGCTGTTAAGTATAGAGAACTGAAGTTCTACAATGGAGTAAATGATTTTTCCCCTTTCAAGCACTGAGACAAAAGGACAGGCTTTGCCAAAATCTCTTCAGTTCTCTAAACTGAAAGATTAGGCTCTTTCAGACTAAAGCCTGCAACTATGTATGTCCAAGACTCCCTAACCCAGCATACAGTAACAAGCAGTTTCTAACCAGGGTGCAAGATATCTGAAACCTAAAGCATTCTCATGATCACAATGAGTAACCAAACTCCACAGCTCGAGAAACTGTTAGAACCCTCAGATCCCTTTGAGAACATGAGTCTGTGAAATTATCTTTGATCCAATTTGGCTTTTTCCCCCCTTTCCCAGTTCACTGAACATCACACAAAATGACTGCCAGAAGTACCACGATGCTAAATCTGGAACATTAGGAAGCTGTCATAGGGACGATGGATCAAGAGGCTCCCTGGGTACCTTCCATTCTTCCCTGCAGAGCAAGCAGTTAGCTTTGGACACCTTCATTTATTTTTAGAATATCCAGTTGTTTCACTAAACTGCCTGAAGACTATTTTCTACACAAAAAGACAGTGTATTAATAGGCACAACATCAAAATTAAGAAACAAAACTTGAACAACTGATTTAGACAGTTAACAGCTAACCTCTCAGCCAGGGTAAAACTTGCCTCCCATTTTCATCCTTCAAGAGAGCAAGGTGACCACCTCCAAATGCAGGTTAAGACAGCAGAGACGGGGGCCGATTCAGACAGCAAAGGCTTTGGAATCAGGAAAGTTGATTTTATTTAAGTTACATGACCTTCTTGCACCTCTACTTACTCACCTGTGAACAGGTTTGTGTTTTTTTTCTAAACTTTGCAAAGTTGTTTAAACAATGTTTAAAAGTGCCTGACCCACCGTAGGGGAACTTTTTTTTTTTTTTGTACTTGCTACAGAAAGCACTTGTAATGTAGGGCAAAGAGGCCCAATTTCAAGTTAGAAAAGAAAATGAGGTGCTGTTGCAGGCAACACTCTAAGATGTCCCTCATGGGCCCCACACCCCACCTCATGGTGTTCATTGTGTAACCCTCTTTAGAATGTGGGAAGGACCTGAGGACACTCCGACTCACCAGCAAACTGGCTCTGGAGACCTGCTGGCTCCATGCACCAAGCGGCCAAGTCAGGAGAACCCAGGTGGTAATGAGCCAAGGGGCCCTACAGCCAATAAGGAATCTGAACTCTCCATCCTAAAGCCACAGGACACAGGTGCTGCTGACAACCTGAGCTTAACTTCAGGGTAACTTGGTAACTTCACCGTTAACTAAATTAGGTACTGGCAAATCATCTGCAAGATCCCAAAGCAAATTTAAGCCCTAACGATAGTACAGAAAGTTTGGCCCACAGGATCCACTTTTCCCAACTAATAAGCAATCTGTTTTTAAAACTTTGATATGGATTACATACATCCCTTTAGATTCCT
Organism: Acinonyx jubatus; assembly: GCF_027475565.1. NCBI lineage: Eukaryota > Metazoa > Chordata > Mammalia > Carnivora > Felidae > Acinonyx > Acinonyx jubatus. The sequence goes on from NC_069387.1 coordinate 62,326,707, forward strand.
CATAATTCTATAAAGTAAGTAATTCTGGAAAGTAAATGATTTTACAGAAGTTTGGAGGCTCACAAATGCAAAGAGACTCAAATGGCTAATAAAGGGGCAAAGCCAGACATCAGAGACCAGGTCTGACCCCAATGCCCAAATCCAGCTTTCCCTATAACCAATTTTTATAATTTCTTTAAAGTCTCAATGACGATTCCCACTATGCCCATAGACAGTAATAATAAAACCACAACACAGACCTTAAAACACTGGAAACATTTAAAAAGTAATAAAATTAAGTTAAAATAAAATAGAAACGAAATCAACCAACCAACCATTGAAGAGTCTTTATCCTTCATTGTTAAAATCATCTTATCTACTAGGTCAATTATTGGGCATGTCAATTAAAACGTCTTTTATTTTAAAGTATCTCTCGGTAAAGAGGCCTTTTTCTCTCAGGGCTTGTTATAATACGAAAGGGTTAAAACTGCGTATCTGTGAAGGTCAAAAACATTCTTACCTAAGAACACCTTTTCAACAAAGCCACAAAACATCTTCTTTTATTTTCTAGTAAGACTAAATTTATTCAATACCCTAGTAAAAGTTTTGATTATAAGTATCCAACAGTATAAAAAGTACAAAACAGATCTGTAGATTTCTAATATATTAATACAAAGTGCATGACTACATACAGTACATCCTACAGGCAAAGAGGTGGAAGGGGAAAAAGAAGGCTGTGGTTGAGGTCTAGTAATAAATAAATAAATACAGAAGTAGAGATGATCCATATTATAGTATATTCTACCACCAATACTGTAGCCAAAATGTACAAAAAAAAAAAAAACCATTTCGAAACAACAGGAAGAAGATGATAATGGCTGGGACTCTTGTAATTCACCTCAGAGGCTGTGGGAGAGCCAACCCAACTCACGGTGTAATCTGTGCACATGGTGGCTTGTAGTTTTTGCCATAAGGAAGAAATATAAAATTTTAAGTTTAGATTAAGAATTATAAAACTATATGGTGCCCGTAAAAAGTGGCTCACTCCTTACTGTTATTTATACTAATTTTTAAAATCCAGTTTTAAAAATAAGCACTGAGTCATGTTATTATAAGGTAGGCAAATGATCCTCCCTAATTATGAGAAGTCTGAACCGGTGATAGGTTATTCCTGAACGTTTAAAAAAAGAGGCAATGACAGTACTTTGGTTTGGGTTCAAGTAAAAAGGCTTCAAATGAAGATTTTGGAATCGAAGAGCTCCGTGTTCAGGATGCATCATCTATCATCTCAATGTTCACAAAGCCTGACTAAAAGAAGTCAAACCTAAACCAGCCCACTCAGCATTAACACACACCTCTTTTCTTTTAGAATTTTACTTTAATATAGAGTGGAAAAAAAACAAAACAAAAAAAAAAACCCCAAACCCTAATAGGTTAAAACCAGTCAAACAACCACTCTACACAGACAAAACCTTCACAAAGGTCAACTGAAGTAATCCAGAGCTAAAACTGAATTGCGCAGATTTTCAATGAAGTCACCAGTCATGTAACACAAACAAAAGTCAATTATTTACACACTAAGCAAGCCCTCTAAGAAATGTGCCCCAAGAAGCATTAACCTTTGTTTTTTTGTGTGTGCCATCCTGAAGACTTGTACATTTTTAAAGATAATTTAACATTTTTAATAGAATGTGATCTCTACCATGTGGTAATGCTTTGGTTCTCTTCATTTAGGATTGCTCATCCTAAAACTTGACATTTCCCCAGAGGAGCTTTGATTCTGCTTTAGAAGTTTCAATATAGATTAAAATCTTTATCAAAAATGAATATGGAGGGAGGTGACAGAGGATGCAACATATACACTCAAGTTACCTCTCTGTATGTTTAGAAACTACTCCTTCAAGGCATTTGCACCAGAGAGCTTAGTCTGTCCTGCTTAATATTCAGTAGTACAGGTTTGAATCATCAGAACCTTGGCAAGACCTTAAATTATTAACAACTACCTCTTGGGGCAAGTCCACGTTACTGAGTTATGACAAATTTATTATCATGAAGGAAAACAAGTATAGCCAGCCATCTTTAAAATGCCCCAACCACTGCTTCTCAATATAGAAAGACTAAAACTACATATGTTTATCATACAACAAATCCCATCTCTGTCCCCTGAAATTCCCCTAGATTCATTCATTAGAAGGGGATTAAAAAAAAAAAAAAAAAGACTTAAAGAGCACTTTACAGCAGCATTCAGCTTTCCTATGAAATACTCAGCATCTTAAATATTATGTACACTTTTTTTCTTTTAGTAAGCTAGACACTGGCTTCAGAGTTTGTGGAACTGGAGGAGAAATAACAACTCATTCAAAACTATTCTAGAAAGTGTCTTTTGGCAGAATAGCAGGTATCCAAGTTAAAAATAGGAGGGTTTTGTTGCTTTGTTTTCTTTCCAAAATTTAAATCGTTTTTTTGTTCCCCTTCTACCTAAACCTCAGTCACCACTCCTGAGTGGAGATGGGCAGAGGCTCTGGCCCCTGCTCCTCCGGCTTCTCAGCAGCTGCTTTCTTATTGCTGCAGCAAGGCTTGAATAGATGTGTGTCAATGAGAACTTCTCCAAAACGGCCTTTATAGATAATCCCACAACATATTTTCTGTCTAAAAGAAAAAAATGGGAGAGGAATATATTAATAAGGTAGAAAACTAGCAATACAAGGAAACAAAAAAAAAAAAAAAGAAAAAGAAAAAATCTACATAATTATAACTAGTACAACATGATCAAAAGGTTCTACTTTTACAGTCTTACCACATTCCAACTGAAAGGCTCCTAGAGAGATCCCAATTAACTGGGTAATGGGAATTACCCAGGTCCCTTAAATTCCACACTGGAACCTTATCAAAGATTAAGGTGTGGGGATCATTCTGAGAGACAGCAGTTTCAGAGGCTGCTCCTGAAGTTGTAAACTGTTTCAAATATACAAATAGGCATTAAAAATGACTACCAAACACCCACGGATCACATACTCTAAGGGAATAATCATTTCCTGTGAAGTCCCCCTGTATGTTTCTCTCCAGTCCCATCCTGCCCAATCTCATTCACTCCAACTTCAATTTAAGCCTATCAGGGCCTTTTTGCTTTACACTTCACAGTTTTAAAACAAGTCTACATCTCTTCATATATTGCTCAACTATCTCCTATTTAAAAGAAACACATGTATGGAATCATACTCTACTGCTGCAATTTTCTCAACATTAATTGAGGTTCAGACCCATTGTCAAAGTTTTATTTCGTTTTGTGTATAGTATTCCACCATGTGAATTTATTCACACTCCTTTTGATGGGACTTTTGCTACCATAAACATGCTGTACACATCAATGTGCGTCTAACATTTTTTTCTTCTAAGTTATGTGGCTGGTATATAGGAATTGAAATATGTTCATGTTTCTTCGAAAATGCCAATTATTTATTAATGCGGTTCCCTTCTATCCCTATTTACTAAAGGTTTTATTTTAAACCTTGAAAGAACATTCAAATATATCAAACATCTTCAAAGTACTGCTAAGATGACAGGCATTTTTTTCCTTCCTTTACAAACTGTCAGTGTGGCAAATTCTATCAGTTGACTTTTAATGTTTAAAGCAATCTTACACCCCTAGAATAAATCCAATCTGGTCATGATATACTCTTTTGGTATCAAAGTTATATATATTAGCCTCAGAGAATGCTTAGGGCCTATGCCCTCTTTTATTCATAATCTGAAAACATTATGCAAGATCAGAATCATGTGTTTCTGGATTGTTTGGGAGAACGTGCCTAAGATGAGCCTGGGATTTTTGGAGAGAAGACTTTGGCCACTGAATCAACTTCTCTATTGTAACACTATACAGGTTTTCTATTTTGTCTTGAGACAGTTTTGGAAAACTGTCTTCTTCTACTAATGTATCCACTTCATCTGTATGTTCAAATTTACTAGCATACAGTTGTTTTAATGTCCTACTGTCTTTTACATTTGTCTTAATTATAGATAAATCTCCCTGTTTTGTCTAAGGTGCTTATGAATATGATCTCTTTTTATCTGCTTCATCTCTACTAATTTTTTTGGTCAGGTCTTTTTCAAGATCCAACTCTTAGCTTTACAGATCCTGTTCATTGCTTACCAGTTTTCTACTCCATTTATTTCTGCTTGTATCTTTAGGACTTCATTGCTTTTATTTTTCTTTGTACTGGGCTTCATTATCTTTAAACTGAATGCTTATCATTTCACAAATTTTTAGTTTTTTCTTTTCTAAGCATTGAAAGCATTAATTTTTCCTCCAATTCTTTTTAATTTCATACCATGTTTTGATTTGTGGTATTTTTCAGTTATTTTTTTAGTTATAAAGATTTTCTAATTTTTATTCTACTGTCTTCTTGGACCCATGGTTTCTATTTCCATTTTGTTTTGCTAGGTATATTTTTAAGCATATTTTTACATTTTCTGCCCTTCCCTTCTTGACTCTGGAGGTATTCACTCTTTTTATTTAATTCTATGAGTGGGGACACAGTTACTCAAGTCCCAAAGTTATTCAACATATTTATATTTGACAAGGCAAAGGATGTTAGGATACCTTAACTCCTATCCCTTTTATTCCCTTGATTTATATGCTACTGTTTCGTAACTCTGTTTTTACCCCCACAACTATTATTATTTTAAGCAATTTGTTTAAATTTACCTAAATATTTGCTACTTTATCTATCCTTCTCAGAATTTTAATCTAGGATCTCTTTTTCTGCCTGTAGAACTTTGTTATTTAGGGTCGGTCTGATGACAAATTCTCAACCTTTTTCCTAGTCAAAGTCTTATGCCCTTGTTCATAAAAGGTAAGTTTGTTTAAGTAATCTCTACACCCAATGTGGGGATCAAACTCCATACCTCAAGATCAAGAGTCACATGCTCTTCCCACGAGCCAGCCAAGCACACCCCCCCAAAGGATATTTTTGCTACACATATATATAATTCTAGGTTGAGAGTTACTACCTCTTGGCCCACTGAAGATATTAATCTATTATTTTTTGGCTTCCTTTGTCCATACTGAGAACTCAGCTTTTAGTGCTGTTCCTTTGAAAATAGTCTTTATTTTCTCACTGTTAAAGAACTATTTTGTCTTTCATGTTCCATAGTTTCATATAATCATCTATGCGTGAATTCTATCATAAAATAAATGCTTATTAAATCTCACTTTTAATTTGTTAGTCTTCTCGAATCTGTGAAACAGAAAATAAAATCCTTAGCTGTTTTTCTCTTTCCAAATCTACTACCTCTTTTCGACTTTGGGGTTCCACATTTACTTAGCATTTGGTCTGGTCTCTGATTATGCCTTACTAATTTGCTCACTTATCAATGCTACTTTTAAAGACTTAAAAATATGTATTTCTAGCTTTTACTTTTTTCAGTGAGAGTTGGTCAGAAAGAATACCCAGTCTACTCCATTACAGGAAACATACATTCCCTAACATGATTTTTATTTTAAATCAATTTTAATAGGAAAAGCACATAAATCACAGCTCTCGGCTCAATTCTTGCTTATCCACCTCCAACCATGTGTGCTACCAGCTGTGTGCCAAATGCCATTTAACTGCTAAGGAAGTGGGAAACCATCGCCTGTAATTAAGAAGGTTTGCTGGTTAGAGAGATATTTTGTTGCTTTTACCTTTTCCAGTACGTGAGATCTAAAAAGGAAAAAACTGGCGTTCTGTTAGAGCCAGAAGCCATCTCTGTATCTGAGCCATCATCTGACTGGTTACTATAACAAGGAGACTGAGCTGGGGAGGCACTTGAGGTGGTACTGTGAGCATCAGAATCTGCAATAAAGAGGGAAAAAAAATTATAATTTAATTTCATTATATGTAACTAAGGCTCAGCATAAAAAACTGTGAGTTAGTAGAAAGAAAAAAAGAATTTATTTTCTATTCACTACTGATATTTGAAGATATTTGTACAAGTGTTTCTAAAAAGAAAATGAGGCCGTAAGCTTCCAGGAAGATAGGAGTAGACATACCTTTCCCCATTCCTCCTGCTAATAAATAAGTACAACTAAAAACCCAGGATATTGCATATAAAACAAACCTAATGACTCTGAAAGTTGGCAACGGCTAAGAGAGAGCTTGACCTAAGGAAGGACATGGTGGTGCGTTCTCTAGTTTTTATGGGTTTTCTTTTTTTGCCTCATAAATCCAGTCTTCGAGCTAGAGAAGCCAGCAGCACAGAAATACCGATGGGTATAGACAAAAAAAAAAAAAAAAAAAAAGAAAGAAAAAAAACCAACAAAACCCTGCTCTCCAGTCAAAGGGGCAGAAAAGTGGCAGCCTAAGCAAGACAGGAAACTTTTATCAGAGTAATAATTTTATCAGAGTAATAATCACTCTACTCCAGCCAAACACCACAGAAAACAGAGGCCGCAATCCCACCCACTCCAGCAGAGGCCAAGTGGGGAGCCTAAGATTTCCATCCTCCTAAGACTGTTACAAAGCACCAACACATCCACCAGGGTGTCTGTTGTCTGTTGAGAAGTCAGGACTTTAGCCATGGCCCACCACAAATGAGTATCCCCACCATGTGGGAACTTCAACTCCCACCCCCATCCCACAGCAATGAGGAGCTCCTCCCACCTCAGGTGTTAACTGGGGAACCTTTTAACACCACCACACAGTGACAAAGTGATGCCTCTGTCTCATTGCCCCTGATAAAAGGGTGTCCAAAAAAAGACAGTAAAACCAAAGTTTTAAAGAAGATCCATAACATAATTTTTAAAAATCCAAGTTTCAATTAAAAAAAAAAGTCCCTCAAATCTAGAACCAAAATCTCAAACTGAGTGAAAAAGGAAGTAGATGTTAACACCAAGAGGACAGAGATGTTAGAATGATCTAACAAAGATGTTAACATAATCATGACAAAAATGCTTTAGTGAGCCATTATGAACATGCCTGAAACAAAAATATTATCAGCGAATAGGTCTCAATGTATTTATTTTTTTTAATATTTATTTTTGAGAGAGAGAGAGAGAGAGAGAGAGAGAGAGAGAGCAAGCGTGGGAGAGAGCAGAGAGAGAGAGGGAGACATAGAATCTCCAGGCTCTGACCTGTCAGCACAGAGCCCAACACAGGGCTTGAACTCACGGACCGCAAGATCATGACCTGAGCTCAAGTCAGACGCTTAACCAACCGAGCCACCCAGGCCCCCCAAACACGTCTCAATTTAAAAAAATAAATAAAAGTTATAAAGAAGAACCAAGTGGAACTGAAATTTGAGCTGCGAAAAAAAAAAGAAAAAAAAATGCAATAAAAAGCTCAGTGGATGGAGCTCAACAGCAGAATGGAGGGGACAGAGGAAACAATCAATGAACTGGAAGAAAGAACAACAGAAATTACCCAACCTGAACAACACAGAGAAAACAAATGAATAGAGCCTTAGAGACCTCTGGGACTATGACAAAAAAATCTACATTCGTGTCATTGCAGTCCTGGAATAAGAAAGAGGGCGGAGGTGAAAATATACTCAAGGAAATATAATGGCTGAAAACTTGCCAAATTTGGCAAGAGACAAACCTATAGAGAGATTCAAGAAGCTGAGCAAACCCCAAACAGGATATACTCAAAGAAATCAATGCCAAGACACATTGATAATTAAATTTCTGAAAACTAAAGATAAAGGAAAAAATCTTAAAAGCAACCAAAAACAACACCCTACCGATAAAGGGAAAACAACATATCCTGATTTAATAAGGAATAAAGGCAATTCATCAGATACAAGCTAAACATTAAACATGATTTAGTACTTTTGCCCTTAGAAGACTCCATATAAATTTACTAGCCAGAAAATGAGTCTTTTAGTGGATGGTCACCATGCTCTAAGGCTATCAAACTGCTATTCTACAGTGACAGCAGTATCACAAATAGGGGTTGAGATTACCACCCCCCCCCCCCCGCCACACACACACACACACACACACACACACCACCCGCCCCCAGGATAGGTGGATAGAGCAACCCTCCAATTCAAAGAAGCAATTAAGTATTTATTAAGTACTTATCTACTAGACCTCAAACCCCATGTCATACTCTACATGGGAAGAAATAGACCAAAGAAAACCTACGAATAGACCGTAGAATGCTTTGTATTAACAAAATTTTACATATAAAATCCTCAAGAATAGCAGGCTTTAAAGAATGTTGAACATTATTGGAATGTTTAAAAGGCTTCCCAAACAATTAGCAGCAGCAGCAGTCAGCTCTATGCTGGAGAAGAAAACTCACTATCCAAGGAAGTGCTTAATAGCTATGGAACATTTGAAGCAGCAGTTATTAGATCATTTTCTACCTATAAAAATGGCCGTTTCTTATGGTTTAATCTAACACTTGAGACACTAGAATATAACTATATAAAAAGCAGTTAGGAAGAAAACTCTTCTGGAACGCAGGCCTGGAAATTCTTCAAAGAACCACAATTTTTAAAATCTTAAAAATTGTGGGATTTGAAAAGGCACAGAAGAGTAATTAGCTAAGCATGGGGTAGTGGAAGCAGAACACACTATGCACAGGAAGGGAATGGACTCAGCCCAAATATTCTTTGCCTAAAATAGGACCTCCAAAGACTCACTAGGGATTTTCAGCTTTATTCCATAGCAACAAGAATTCATTGTAGATTTTAGGAAGAATGACAAAAAGAAGAAAGTAACATTTATACAGGAATTTGTTTTGTTTTACAAAATCTTTTTAGTTGATTATCCCCTTTTCTCGGATAAGAAAATTATGGTTCTATGTTAAGTTAAATTTCATGAACGGTAACTCAAATCCTGATCTTCAAGCTCTAGGTCTAATGCCTTTGCAGTACACCACCCAAAGGAAAGAATATCTCAGGAAAAAAGTCAGGTAAATGCAGGATGCAGGGAAGCAAATATATAACAAGAGACAGGGACACCATTTAGTGGGTGATGTATATAAAAATTGAAGTATATCAAAACTGTTGTGCTGCACACAGGTGCTAGCAATTCACAATGCACATGGGAAAACCCAGTTTCAGTCTAAGCCTCCAAAGCCCACACACCTTTTTCAAAGGGATTTATCTTCAGTCTCCAATCCCTCCTTCCACAACACAGCTTTATAATAAAAATCTAAAATTACACTGGACATATTCCCTTAGGTAAGGTGAAATTTAGTCAGGTTTCACTTTTCCCATAATTAAAGGGAGGAGCTAAGAACATACATATGAATAATCAATTCCTCTAACCTTCAAGCGGTAGAAGAAAATTACTATTTCTCAAATGTTCATTAAAACACTTAGTGAGAATGGAGGGTTGGCTCAGTCTTTTTCTTTTCCCCTGGTGATAGCTGGTTAAGAAAGGAACATGTATAAACAATCCAGTTACAAAATGGGTAGAGGATGTTAATAGACATTTATCCAAAAAAGATAAAAAAGGACAAGAAGTAAGTGTTGGCAAGGATGTGGAGAAAAAGGAACCCTCATACATTGTTGGTAGGAATGCAAACTGGTGCAACTACTGTTGAAAACAGTATGGAGGTTCCTCAAAAAACTAAAAATAGAACTACCCTACAACCCAGCAATTGCACTGCTAAGTATTTATCCAAGGGATACAGGTGCGCTGTTTCGAAGGGGCACATGCCCCCCACTGTTTATATCAGCACTATCAACAATATCCAAAGTATGGAAAGAGCCCAAATGTCCATCAATGGATGAATGGATAAAGAAGATGTGGTATATATACATAAAATGGAGTATTACTCGGCAACCAAAAAGAATGAAATCTTGCCATTTGCAACTACGTGGATGGAACTAGAGGGTATTATGCTAAGTGAAATTAGAGAAAGACAAATATCATATGACTTCACTCATATGAGGACTGTAAGAGACAAAACAGATGAACATAAGGGAAGGGAAACAAAAATAATATAAAAACAGGCAGGGGGACAAAACAGAAGAGACTCATAAATATGGAGAACAAACAGAGGGTTACTGGAGGGGGTGTGGGAGGAAGGATGGGCTAAATGGGTAAGGGGCACTAAGGAATCTACTCCTGAAATCATTGTTGCACTATATGCTAACAAATTTGGATGTAAATTTTTAAAAATAAAATAAATAAATAAATTTCAAAAAAAAATTAAAAATAGAATGATTATTTGATCATATTATTACCCTAATTTTTTGATAAGATATATGCACCCTGTGTTTACTGCTGCGTTACTTACAATAGCCAAGATATGGAAGCAACCCAAATGTCCATCTATATAGATGAATGGATAAAGATGTGGGGGTGGGGAGTGTCTGCAATGGAATACTACACAGCCATTAAAAAGGAGATTCAAAAAGAAAAAGGTTTCCAATGAAGTAGATGGAGCTAGAGAGGATTATGCCTAATGAGTAAGTCAGAGAAAGACAAATACCATGTAATTTCACTCATGTGGAATTTAAGAAACAAAACATGAACATAGGGAAAATAAAAAGACTCAACTATAGAGAACAAACTGAGGGTTAATGGAGGACACTTGTTGTGATGAGCAGCGGGTACTGTACGTAAGTGATCAATCACTGAATTCTCCACCTGAAACTATTATTACACTGTTTGTTAACTGGAATGTAAAGAAAAACTTGAAAAAAACTTTTAAAGAACATGTATAGTTAAAATACATACCTATTTCATATCACCTAAATATTTTACTATAAAGTATTAAAATATTTTAGTAGAAGATTAAACATATCATCAGAATAACTATGGACTGGTAACACCTACTTAAAAGAGCAGAAAATTAGCAGATGATCTGCAAAGGCTTCAGAGTCGTGGGCACTGGTTATATACTACCTCAAGGAGCAGGGTGGTGTTGCAGAAAGAGCAAACAGCTTTGAAGCTAGACAAACCTGAGGTCAAACTCATCTCTATCATCTTTACTAAGTAACCTGACTCAAGGTTAAATCACCACTCTACTTCCTATCCTAATCTCTAAAACAAATTACTGAGATAACTATGTGTGTAAAATGCTTGGTACATCTACCAAAATGTCCCAAGAGATGACAGTTTTCCTTTCCTCACTCTACTTTATCAGTGTATTTAACTCTCTTTTACCATTTTTCTAAAACAAGCATTGATGATATTTTGTCTAACAGCGTCCTACAAATTGTTTTTATAATCCTGAAAACTCTCTGACCAGTCCACAACCTCATCTACAGTTTTGAAAAAGCTCTGAAAACAGAGTCTATTCCTAACCCATTTGGCCACAAAATCTGGCCTGACATGAACTATAACATTAGGGTAGCCAAACCTGACTAGCCCATGCAAGTTTTATTTATTCCACCTTTGTGAATATGACTACATTTCTACGACAGAAATACTAATGCGTTTGATTTCAGTTGTTTTGCCTCAGAAACCCTCCCCTCATTGTGTTACATATAACAAACAACATTATATGCACTGCAATGCCTTTTCAAAAGCTGAAATCTAAATTCCGAAATACAGAAGTACCACTACAGGTGCTCTCCCCCTCAACAACTTCCTTTAAGAGTAGATGAACCTGATATTAATTTATCATTCCTTTCCCATTCCATCACTCCACACAACACACACTGTCCCAGAAACCTGAAACTCCTGAGGCTAGCTTTACCGCAATATGTAAGTTATGATTTCTAAAGTTACTTTCCAGAAAACCTGGGCTTTAGTCTCAGACTGTCCACTAATATTATTTACATACCTTTCTGCACATCTCCAGACCTCTATTTCCTTATGCATAAAAATCAAGTAAACAAGCTTGAAAAATTCATCTTCTAGAACTTAACATGTCAATAAACAGATCAGAGTGGTCAGAGCGATCTCCATACAATCTGAAGAAGTGGTCAGCTAGTCAAATTACTTTTATGTCATTAGGACTAAAGATAGAGTTTCAAGGGGCACCTGGGTGGCTCAGTCAGTTAAGCACCCAGCTTAGCTCAGGTCATGATCTCTCAGTTGGTGGGTTTGAGCCTCATGTCGGGCTCTGTGCTGACAGCTCAGAGCCTGGAGCTTCCTTCAAATTCTGTGTCCCCCTCTCTCTGCCCCTCTCCTCCCCTTCATGCTCTCTCTCAAAAATAAACATTAAAAATAAAACAAAATAAACATTAAAAATTTTAAAAGATTTCATAGAAATATCTCTACCATGTTGACAATGCCTTGCAACACTTTAAAGAAAATAACTTTAAAAATCTATACATACCATATGCCACCCCCAGGTAAAAATAAAAACCAAACAACTATTCTTAACTACTCTTGTTTCAATATCAAAACCTCAAACTTACTGTGACGTTTGAATTCCTTCTGTAGTTTACTGATCTGGTTGCTTTTTATCCTGTTTCCAGATAAAGTTTTCACTTTCTTTGGTTTCAATGTTGTCTTCAGACTGGGTCCTGCCCTTGCATCTACCACCTGGAAGAAAATACTGAATATTTAATACCACTTAAAAAATGACACCTCTTGTATTCCTTTAGTTCAGACAAATGCCTATTTGAAGGAGCCTAAATTGAGAAGCAGTTTTCTACTTAAGAGTGTTTGAGAGCCCATGTGCACTTTTAATCATCACATGGTATTAAAGAATAATTTATCTCGTAGGGTTTTTTTCTTCAAAGCAGGCAATAGTAACAATATACTGTACAAAAAATTTAAATAGATTTATATGTGGTAAGAATGACCCAAAAGGTTAAAGAAAATCAAGACTTACAACAACTAACATTTCTATCAGACAGTGTTTTACAGTCTGCAAAAAGCTTTCATACTTTTTTTTTTTTTTTTTTAAATAGAGAGTAGACACACGTTCCCAGGAGGGGCAGAGACAGAATCCCAAGCAGGCTCTACGCTGTCACACTGTCGGTGCTATGCCAGAGGCAGGGCTTGAACCCACAAATGGTGAGATCATGACCTGAGCCAAAACCAGGAGTCAGATGCTTAACCAACTAAGCCACCCAGGCTCCCCTTTCATACACTTTTGAGTTTACTTTCACTACAAAGCAGTAAGGGGACTATTTGTTAACTCCAATTTAGGGTGAAAGAAAACAAGAAATTATCTTTTGCCTTATTTCACTAAACTAGTAAGTGGGCAAGAATGGGTAGAGAGGGATACAAGACTCAAATTAACGTTTTCACAACTATGCTTTATGTTCTTTTCACCATACACTTTAATCCCTAAGGTCATTTATATGATGGCAATGGCATGTTCTCCCATAGTCTACCATGGCCATTGGTCTAGACCTACACGGTACTATTTCTTACAAATTTATTCACATTTACTATTTGCAGATTTGCACCCTTAAAAAGGTTGTCATCACCTTCAAAATCACAATTTTCAACTTCTCCAGACAAACTATTAAAGAAAATTCCCTTTTTATAAATTAACAGACCCACGAAAACCTATCAAAATAATGTAACACAGTAACCAAAGGAAAATGTAAGGCTAATACTAGTGTTAGGGGGAAAAAAGATAAAGAATAAATGCATGCTGGCTTAAAAACAAGTATTTTGTATAAATGCCATGTTTTAAAAGCTAGCATAAGACTTAACAGTGCTGTTCTGATCACTGAAAACCAATGACAAAAGGCAAACAGAATATACATTTACATATCACTACAATCTCAACTAGATTTAAATATACAGAGTAAGAATAGCTTCCACATAACTGATCACTATGTGTTATATTTTATATATAAATCTCATTCAGTTCTCACAACAGCTCTGTGGGATAGCTACTATGTTTCCATTTTATAAGTAAATGGAACTTGCCCAAAATTTGCAACTAGTAAGGCAGGATTCAAATCCAGTTCTGGTGCTAAATCCTATGTGCTCATTATACTACCTCCAGGAATTAGGATAAATGTTCCCCTGAGATGAAAAAAGGATCCATGTCTAATTAACCTTAGGAAATACATGAAATGTACACTGTGAATCTCTAAAATGGGGATACTGGATACAGCCTTAGGGAAATGATACACTACTCAAAATTTTGCTTCTAAACATGCCAAAATGTTAAGTAATTATATCTGAGCAGCAACTTGTGTTTTTCTTTATTCTTTTCACCTTTCCATCTGAGGAACATACTACTTCCTAAATTGGGAGAAAACTAATGTTACTTTAAATGTAATAGAAGTTATCTGGGCACTCAGGTGGCTCAGTCAGTTAAGCACCCAAATCTTGATTTCAGTTTAAGTCATGATCTCACGGTTCATGGGATTGAACACTGCGTCTGTTAGTGCAGAGCCTGCTTAGGATTCTCTCTCTCCCTCTCTCTCTCTCTCTCTCAAAACAAATAAATGTAATAGAGGTATAACTGAGAAAGACAAAAGATGAACTAACATGATTCCAGTTTTTTTTTGATCCTGCTGGCAATTTCTTCCATCTTTTCACAAGCAGGACACAGGCATTACAGATGTCTCCTGAACGAGTCTCATGCAACCTAGTAAGAAAACAATCAAACTTTTATTAGACTCATTTATATTTAAGAATTCATGCGAGTGTATTTCTTCTGGAAAAAAAAATCCAATTACAGTTTATAGATGCTATTGCTAATTGTCCTGGATGATACAGTTACATAGTTTCTATAGTACATTTTAGAAATATAATTAACTCCTAGATCCAATGAACCAATTCTATGTACTGCAATTTGGTCATTTTAAAATAAAATAATAATAAAATTTAAGACCTAGAGGAGATCCTGGTCACTATGGTTTAAAACAAGGTTGTCCACTTAATCTTTTCTGAAGTGTGTAGATATTTCCATAAGCAACAAAACGCCACTCTTTACATAAAATAATGTGTCATGATATTCTGGTTTTACAACACACAAAACCCAAGAGGCACTGTAATTTTTAAAAAATGATTATATCTGCATAAGGGGAAGAAATCTGTAACACTAGTCAACCAAGCTCTTTATAAATTATATCTTTGAAGAACTTTCATTACTACACTTTTCCTGTATTATAAATACATACAGAAAAATACTGGTAACTTTTATCATGTATACCATTGGAAATGAAGACATTAAGTGACAAATGTAATTTAAAAAAATGTAATTTAAAAATGTAATTTAAAAAAATTTAAAAAGAAACTCTTTTGACAACCTTCAAAATAAGCACAAAATACAGGATTAACAATAAGTAATCAACAAGTATTTTGATAAGAGAAACAAAGTGGTAAAAATTACTTCTAACATGGGAAATGGTTCAACATGAACTATTTTATCCAAGTATTTGTTGGAAAGTAAATTCCACTTTACTAAGCAGGTTTATTGTCAAAAGATAAATAAAGAACAAAATTATAAAATGAAATGTACCCTGACAGATCTCAGGGCAGAACATTAAGTCTTATTAGCATCCTCAGCAGGATGGGTTAAAATACATTTCCATAATTTAGAAAAACAATGCAAAGAACAGAAAACTACCAGAGGACAACTAGTATAAGAGAGAATAAGAGTAATTTCTTAAAAGTCTTTTATATCTTGATGTTAAAAACAAAAGAGTTTGATTATAACTACAAGGGGCTTCACAATTTGTAGTTCCTTATAATCTGGAAAAGGGTAGGCTGTCAGTATTGATTTGTTTTAAAAGCAAGAACCTTAAAATAGCCTAGATGAGAATGTAAGTGATTTTAATTTATTAGCACATTGCTCCAATTGCCTGCCTCGCCTGGAAGGATTTCCGTAAGCTATGATCTTTTTCACTCTAAGAATGATAAAAACATCAGATGATCTTACCCAAAACAGCTCTGGAAGTCCTTTTCATAGCGTTTACTGTCAGTGAATCGAGAACTGGAGGACTTAGCTCTGCAAATACAGCAGCCCTCTATACTTCGGTACATCTTTGGCTTGTGAAAACCAAACATCTTTTCTTCTGGGCAATAGTCTGTAAAGCCAGGGGAATTGACACAGCTTTATGAGGGCTATAACAAGAAACCATTAAAAGAGAGTTGTCTGCTCCACCCCAACCCTGGCAACTTGGTATTACATGACCAAGCCAGACAGAAGGGCTGTGGGGAAGTCCTCCTGGATCTCCCTCCATTCTTGGCACTACCCCGGCAAGTGTATAAAACACAAAAAATAACTCAGTTTTTTAACAAGGTCGGTCTCTATCACACCTCCTTCTACCCTCCTGGCCACACTCATTCTAAAACTGAGGGGAGGGAGGCATTTTTAAAAATCAACTTTTTAAGCAAAAAATGTAACAAAGTCTCCCCACTATAAAATGATGGAATCATGCACAACAAAGGGCACATCCTAAAATGTAAAGTAAGGCACCCCCTTTCTATTCTGCACCTTTACACTGAAATGATTCCCAGCTGGGGAAGTTTTGAGCATTTGACCACTATTTGACATTAAGCACACAAGTAGCTCAATAGTCGTCAACCCATAATACCTTGCCCTATGGGAAGTTTAGAGGGGATTTCTTCTGTGATAAAGAGAAGTTCTAAGCTGGCAAGTTGACTGAAAGGAGGATGTAAAATTCACAAAAATCCAAAGTCAGGATTTAAGAATAATAATTTTATAAAATCATTAAAATGGATTAAAAACGAGCTCATATTTCCTGACCATTGGTCTGCTCAGTTGTTACAGAGGTTTTTAGAGCTCTTCTATGAAGTCCTGTGCCTGAGCAGTGAGGCAGATATCCAAGAAATGTAGGGTGAGATAAACTATTGATTCTCATGATCAAAAAAAAAAAAAACAAAAAACAAAAAACAAAAAAACCTCAACATCATGCAAGGAAGGAAGAAACAGTCCTAGAGCTAGACATATAAAAAAAATGTATTTGGCAGTAAATACACGCCTTAGAAGAAATTTAGAATATCCAAACTGGGGGTACTTTGGTGGCTCAGTCGGTTGAGCATCCGACTTCGGCTCAGGTCATGACCTCATGGTTCATGAGTTGGAGTGAGTCTCACATGGGCTCCCTATTGTCAGTGCAGAGCCCGCTCTGGATCCTCTGTCCCTGGCCCCTCTTTTTCTGCCCCTCCTCCACTCTCTCTCTCAAAAATAAATTAAAAATATTAAAAAAAAAAAAAATCCAAACCAAGGGCCATTTTCACCAGAACATCTGGACTAAGAGAGGGAATAAAAAGGCAATGGATATACAAACTAAACCCCAATGGACAAGTGTATGTAAGGATCCAACTAAAAATCATCATAAAAGCATCACATACATCATCAATAAGTTACTAATACCAATTAGATTGGTGCTTATAGCGTTAGGAGTTATAACCACAGAACACTATCCTTTTAAAGTTCTTTTAGAAATACACTGAAATACAGGAGTAAGACAAAAACTTTAGTACTCTGGATGATCTCTCATCTGATCCCATTTCACCTCAGTTCTGGTTAGTATACCAGAGTAAGTACTTATGAAAGCAATTCAGAGAAATAATGTAATATCCAGGCTGTGTGTATGTCTCTCTGAGATGGAGGAATTCTGAAATATGGGCAAGGACTTTTGATTTGTTTTTAAGAAAATATTTTATTAGCAAACAATCAGCTAAACACTGAAGCTTTCATTTTAAACAAGGGCTATTGTTTATCAAGTGTTCTTTAATGTTTTTGTTGGTGAGAGAAGCAGGCAAAGAAGGGAGATGGGTGGGGCAGAAGTCCACTGATGCATTTCAAAAATTAAGGTTAAAGTTTCTTCAATTTAAGAATTGTTAAAACAAGAAAATATTCTTAGTTGATTATTTTTGTTCAATGGAGTACTTGGGAACTTGATTTTGAGAGAAAAAAAAATAATGAATATACTCCATAGTAGGAAAAGGTGTGGGGAGGCCTGTGAAATGAAACAGCTTTTGTTTGTTTGTTTGTTTGTTTGTTTTTTTTCAAATAAACCCAAGTGATAAACGAAAATGGTTATGTGTTGCTTTGGAAAAAAATAATGTCAAATGACACAGGATAATTAATACAAATTAAAAAAAAAAAAGTGGTAGAAAAGTAGAAGTTATTGCTTCAATTTGTATATTCCTGTTTTGAGGCCAAAATGTTCCATAACTCTTTCCAGTCCTCGCACTAATATGGGGGCTCCCCAAACTCCCCTAACATTCTCCATTACCATCAAGAAGGTCAAAAGTCCACACTTCCTCTTACAGCTTCATCAATGACTCTAGAAAACTTCAGCCTCCCTTCTCAGCAAGGACAAAGGAAGTACAGCAAGAAAGTCCAGTTCATTCCATTAATACACAGACCAAATCCTATTACAACAGATAGATTCCTATCTCTCCCCTCACAATCCCCTACCCTTTCCACAAATAAACATGCCAACAAAACCAAACAGTATTTGAAAAACAAAACAAAAAAACACAGCATTCAGGTAGGAACTACTGCCTGGATTGACCAAGAAACCAGTTTGTGCCAGTCATTATGCTTGGGTTAATCGTAACCCTAAGAAATGTTAGGGTTATAGCTAAATACTGAGGCTTTCCTTTTTATAATCAGCTATTGTGAATCAAGTGTTCATCTTCAATATGATTTTTTTTAAATTTACTTTAATACTTTTTTTTTTTTTAGTTTATTTATTTTTGAGGGGCGGGGGGGAAGGGCAGAGAGGGAGAGAGAGCAAGAATCAAAAGCAGGCTTGGCACCATCAGTACTCAAACTCCCGATCCAGGAGATCACGACCTGAGCCCAAGAGCCCCTTCAGTATGATTTCTTTGTTGGTGGGGATCTCCACAAAACTTACCCAACAGCCCTGCAAGACATCCCATTCTTCAGATTTAATAATATTCGTCTTTACATACCAGGCAAAATAAAATAGCCTGGTATCTTCTGACTGATCCTTTATACAGCTCTGTGACCTTACGTTCGTCCTAATAAAATTCAGCTTAAATATCTGAAAGTGGTCTAAATCCTAGGTCCACACTCTTCCAAG
This sequence comes from Acinonyx jubatus, assembly GCF_027475565.1. Classification (NCBI taxonomy): domain Eukaryota; kingdom Metazoa; phylum Chordata; class Mammalia; order Carnivora; family Felidae; genus Acinonyx; species Acinonyx jubatus. The sequence goes on from NC_069387.1 coordinate 62,345,580, forward strand.
CAGTGTTAAATGCAGTAAGGTGCAAGGCACTTGCCCTGATGCAACACACAAGTAGCATATGAACCTTTTAATGGATGATTACTTAATAAACTTATTAAACCTTTTCTGAGCTTATTCCTGCACTCAAGAGGCACCTGGGAATCTGCAGCAAATACACAGGGGTTTCATTTTGGGCTTTGTTTACAGCAACCCAGTTAAGCAGTGGTTGGTGTTTAACCATTTTGAGCTTTGCGGAGCCCAGAGACTAATGAAAGCATTTTCACAGAATCTATAGACCTACATGTGTTAAAAACTAACAAACAAGAAAAACCCCTACCTAATCTCCAGAGGAAAATTAAGGGCACAAAATGACTCTGAAAGCAAGTGATTTTTAGTATGTTTTTAATGTTTATTTTTGAGAGAGAGAGCATGAGCAGGGAGGGGCAGAGAGAGGAAGACAGAATCCCGAGCAGAATCCGTGCTGTCAGCAGAGCCTGATGTGGGGCTCAAACTCACGTACTGTGAGAACATGACCTGAACCAAAGACAAGAGTCAGACACATAACCAACTCAGGCACCCAGGCACCCCCTAACTTACTTTTTATATAGAGAAGGAGGTAGGTAAGCAAGCAAGACACAATTTGATTTTAAACTTGGGATTTCGTTATTTCAACAAACCTGGTGGTTCTTCAGAATACTTTCCTAGTTCCACAGAGGTACAATATTAAATGATTCCTCCAGAACAATTTATTTGTTCAAATGACACTGTAAACTGTTAAAGTATTTGTGACTTTAAAAAAAAATTTTTTTTTAATGTTTATTTATGTTTGAGGCAGAGACAGAACATGAACAGGGGAGGGCCAGAGAAGAGAGGGAGACACAGAATCTGAAACAGGCTCCAGGCTCTGAGCTGTCAGCACAGAGCCCCATGCGGGGCTCGAACTCAGGGACCACAAGATCATGACCTGAGCCAAAGTCAGACGCCTAATGGACTGAGCCACCCAGGTGCCCCTATTTGTGATTTTTTTATCTATTCTCATAGGCGTCACATTAATTCAGCAGTTTAAAAAAAATTTTTTTAATGTTTGTTTATTTCTGAGAGAGACTGAGCAGAGCACAAGTGGGGGAGGGGCAGAGAGGGAGGGTTACAAAGAATCCGAAGCAGGCTCCAGGCTCTGAGCTGTCAGCACAGAGCCCAACGCCAGGCTCCAACCCACGAACTGCGAGATCATGCCCTGAGCCGAAGTTAGACTCTTAACCAAATGAGCCACCCAGGCGCCCCTAATTCAGCAGTTTTAATAGAAGGAAGTTATTACCATCTGCTCCCTAATTGATGAATAATTATAGAAGAGAGTGGACACATACAATCTCACTCTTAAGCATGTGGGGAAAACAGAAGAAAATTAAGTTTTGAGATAGAGCCAAAAATGAGTAAAGACTTAAAATGATTATTAAAAACTGCCATTTGTCTTCTAAAATTAGATAATGGTGATGGATGCAAAACTCTGTAAGTATACTAAAAACCACTGAATTGCATACTTTAAAAGTGAATTTTACAGTGTGTGAATTATATCTCAGTAAGCTTGTTTTTAAAAATGAAAATAGGGATGCCTAGATGGCTCAGTCAGTTAAGCATCTGACTTCAACTCAGGTCATGATTTCAAGGTTTTTGAGTTTAAGCCCTACACTGGGCTCTGTGCTGACAGCTCAGAGCATGGATCCTGCTTTGGATTCTGTGTCTCCCTCTCGCTATGCCTCTCCCCCACTCACTCTAGGACTCTCTCTCTCAAAAATAAATAAACATTAAAAAAAAAAGTCTCTAGCGGGTGAGGATGGAGGTTGTGGAGAAATGGGAACCCTCTTGCACTGCCAGTGGGAATGCAAACTGGGGCAGTTGCTCTGGAAAACAGTATGAAGGTTCCTCAAAAAGTTAAAAATAGAACTACCCTATGACCCAGCAATAGCACTACTAGGAATTTACCCAAGGAATACAGGAGTGCTGATACACAACAGCATATGTACCCCAAAGTTTGTAGCAGCACTTTCAACAACAGCCAAATTATGGAAAGATCCTAAATGTCCATCAACTGATGAATGGATGATAAAGATGTGGTTTATATATACAAAGGAATTTTACTTGGCAATGAGAAAGAATGAAATCATGCTATTTGCAGCAATGCGGATGGAACTGGAAGGTATTATGCTGAGTGAATTAAGTCAATAAGAGAAGGACAGATATCATAAGTTTTCACTCATGTGTGTCTTGAGAAACTTAACAGAAATCCATGGGGGAAGGGAAGGGGAAAGAAAGTTATAAACAGAGAGGGAGGGAGGCAAACCACAAGAGACTCTTAAATACAGAGAAGAAACTGAGGGTGGATAGGGGGGTGGGGGAGAGGGAAAATGGGTGATGGCACTGAGGAGGGCACTTGTTAGGATGAGCACTGGGTGTTGTATGGAAGCCAATTTGACAATGAATTATATTAAAAATAATGATAAAAATAAAAAATCTTTAAAAAAAGACCTAATCTCTCTAAATTAATTAATTAATAAGAAAAGATGAAAAGAAAGAAAAGAAAATAGACTAGGGCACCTGGGTAGCTCAGTTGGGTGTCTGACTCGTGGGTTTCAGCTCAGGTCATGATCTCATGGGTTCATGGGTTTGAGCCCCAAATCAGGCTCTGTGCTGACAGTTCAGAGCCTGCTTCGGATTCTACCCTGTGTCTCTGTCTCTCTCAAAATAAATGAATAAACTTTAAAAACAGAAATGAAAACAGACTGGGTTACGAATTCTCCTGTCTTTATATATCTTTGCAACCTCAACATCTAGAATAATGCCAGTCACTTAGTAGGTACTCAATAAACGTGCTGATTCAACTTTTTTAAAAAGCTGTTTTTTAAAAAAAGTTGTTTATACAACATTTCATGTTTTACAAGGCACTTTCATTAACATTATTTCTTTGGCTGCTATCAGCAAACAACCACAAATTTTAAAAAACAGTCAGGGGCACCTGGGTGGCTCAATCAGGTAAGCATCTGACTCCTGATTTCAACTCAGATCATGATCTCATGGTTTGTGGGTTCAAGATCCACATCATGGGGCTGTGCACTGACAGGGCAGAGCCTGCTTGGGATTCTCTGCCCCCTCTCCTGCTTGCATGCACACTCTCAATATTAAAAAAAAAACTGTAACAAACACGAATCAACCAGCTAAATTACTGTTCTGTCCAAATTAATTCAATCTCCCAAAGTTAACAAGATTAAATTGTTAAGTCAGCAAAAACTAGAAGAGAAATAACTGTAATTATATGGGCAAATATTGTAACATAGACAACAAAAAGTGAATTTTTGAAAATGCAATAATTAATTCTAAAATATGATTAATTGGTTGGGTTTTTTTTTCACTTTAAAGCTGTACATTTCATATAAATCTAATGATCAAATTAACGAAAGGATGGGGAATGCAACCTTAGTGTTAAAACAAGGAAAGTGTGGGGGCAAACTGTTTAAAAAAAAAAAAGGAGCAAATCTATTCTTTATTTTTTTATAAAGTAATCTGTAGGCCCTACATGGGGGGCTTGAACTCATGCTCTTGCCAATTGACTGAGCCAGCCAGCAGCCCCATCGAAAGGACCAATTCTAGTGTGATTCGGCAGCACATATACTAAAACTGGAACAATACAGAGAAGATTAGCACGGGCCCTGCACAAGGATGACACGCAAATTTGTGAAGCGTCGCATATTTTTTGGAAACCAATTTGACAATATATATTTTAAAAAAATGATAAAGGAGAAAAAAAAGGACCAATTCTAAAGAGATTATGAAGCCAAAGAGCAGGGATGATATATTTTACACTTAATTCAACACACATAGGTTTACTAAGTGCAATGTAATATAAATGGAAACAAAACGAATCTTCACAGCAATAGCTAATATTGAAGGTATAATATTTAATTCTAAGTTTATTTATTTTTTTTAAACATGTTTTCTTTTTTTTTTAATTTTTTTTTTAACGTTTATTTATTTTTGAGACAGAGAGAGACAGAGCATGAACGGGGGAGGGTCAGAGAGAGAGGGAGACACAGAATCTGAAACAAGCTCCAGGCTCTGAGCGGTCAGCACAGAGCCTGACGTGGGGCTTGAACTCACAGACGGCGAGATCATGACCTGAGCCGAAGTCGGACGCTTAACCGACTGAGCCACCCAGGTGCCCCTTTAATTCTAAGTTTAAAGATGATCTTTTAACAACACTAAATTCACTTTAAGCCTGACTTTAATCAGGAAACAGTATCAAGAGGGGGACCTGAGTGGCTCAGTCAGAAGAGCGTGCAACTCTTGATCATAGGGTCAGGAGTTCGAGCCCCATGTTGGGTGTAGAGATTACGTAAATAAATAAAACTTTTTTTAACAAGGAAACAGTATGAAGAGTAGTAAAATGCAAATTTTAAAGTTTTTAAGTACCCTTTTAAATATGGAATTGGAGACAGGGAGGTGAAGAACTTAATTCTGCAGAGTATTGTCTTATCTTTTAAATCTTACAAGGGTGATAATTTAACATCAAGGAAAACAGATTTATTTTGTTATGATAAATACAACATCCAATAGGCTCACCTTTTTTGGTACACTTTGAAGGACACCAATAGTTCCTCCTAAATATAACTTCCCAATTCCACTTTCTAGATTCCTTTCAGGATGTAAAGTTTTTCTTACTTTCAAAAATACCTTTCAAAACTCAAAACGCAAGGGGCGCCTGGGTGGCTCAGTCGGTTAAGCGTCCGACTTCGGTTCAGGTCATGATCTCACGGTCGGTGGGTTCGAGCCCCGCGTCGGGCTCTGTGCTGACAGCTCAGAGCCTGGAGTCTGCTTTGGATTCTGTGTCTCCCTCTCTCTGTGCCCCTCCCCCACTTGTGCTCTGTCTCTGTCTCTGCCTCTCTCAAAAATAAACATTTAAAAAAAGTTAAAAAAAGAAAAAAGAATGCAATAGATATGTAACATGTGCAGCATGGGAACTATCCAAGATATCTTGTCTGTAATAGTAAGCAAGTTGAGTAACAACTATACAGTACAATCCCATAATGGGTTTTTTAAATGGGACTTTAAGTACATAAACTGACTTTCTAAAATATATTTTTAAAAACGAATAACTAGTGGTTGCCTCTGAGGGAAGCAAGAATGAAGATTACTTTCACTTTACTACTCCCTTCTAGCACCATGCCCCAAAACCTTAGTTATCATCGCACACCTTGACTTAACCAAAGTGGTAGTAGCTGAAACAGCTCAGAGAGCTTAAACAAACTTCCTCAAAGACATACAGATGGAGAGATACCCAGTGGGAAACATAGTCCACAGCAGAGAGTACAGAATAGACATAGAGTAGAATGGGAAGGAAGCTGCAAAGAGACAAGCAAAAGATTTGTAAAGTGGGAAGGAAGCAGCAGTGAACAAAGACAAAAGGAACCAAGCAACCAAAGACAACTTTGAAGTGAAGGAGATGGCATTTCTTTAGAGCTGAACTTTAAATGACAGGATGATGGGAAAGGAAGAGATATAAACACGAAAAAACACCCATGATCAAAAGTTATGAGCAACCCTTAGTTGCTGTAATTTTTAATGCCACCCGCGACACCATTTTTAGTCAGTGGTATGCTATCTTTAATCACCTGTAAGTACAGGATCCAGTAAACACTAACAGTGTAACTGGAGCAACACTTCACATAAAGAGTCAACCAGGACTAAGTGTGTTTTGTGTTCTGCTGCTAGGCCACTTGGTTGCAATGTGCCCTAACAATAAGACCTGTGTCATCAGCGCTTAAGGAAAGTCATGGAGCTATTGAACACGATTATTTCCTCTTACCTGTTTCCAGACACTAGTCCACATCCCAGCATCAGAAGTTCTGAATTTACTTTACTCACTTTTAAGGGACAAATTTTAACTTGCCTAGAGGAAAACTGAGAAAGGATGGTAGACCCCACCTGTTTGCCAATGGCTTCTCCAAAAATGCACCTAGTCTCTGAGAAATTATACGGTAAAGTATTTATTATGGCTGTCTACGAAACCCACACTTAGCAGAAGAATGTAGAACTCATCCTACAGGAAAGAGGTCAAACTCAGAAATAAAGTCTTCAACTGAAATAGCATAGGTTAAAAATAAAAAAAAAAATCACAAATCCAGGTCTCTGGAGTTTCAGACAGTGTAAAAAAATACTAGGTCCTCCCATTTTGATAGTGTGAAAAAACACTGGGTATGCCGATTCTAGATTAAGAGTGATTCCGGTGGATGAAAAAACTGTAAAGGTTGGGGAGATAGTATTAATCTTCTCTTAGATGATTAAGCAAATAATCAGTTAAGAAATGTAACTACTGTTGAGTCTGGTGAAAAAAGCACTATAATGAGTCAAGTTGGGAGTCTAATTCTGCATTTGTCTTTACAACTGACTAGGAAGTCACTTCTAATTTTATTTGCCCCTCTGCAATATTAGGGTGAAATCTCACTTCCACTTTCCAGGGATGCTGTGAATCAAGAATATGAAAACACCAGTGTCTATATACCACTTATTCCCTTGAACTTAAAAGACTTACACACAGAAATATAAACTCAAGGCACCAGGGTGGCTCAGTCAGTTAGGTGTCCAATTATTGATTTCGGCTCAGGTCATGATTTCACAGTTCGTGGAATCAATCCCCGCATCAGGCTCTTCACTGACAGCACGGGGCCTGCTTGGGATTCTCCCTTCCTGTCTCTCTACCTCTCCCACACTCACACTCTCTCTCTCTCTCTCTCTCTCTCTCTCTCTCTCTCAAAATAAATAAATAAACATTTTTTAAAAATATATAAACACTATCCCAGGATATGTCCAACAAATTAAACTAAGGGTAGAATCCTGATTTCTGAAGGCTTTAAGTTCCGGTTTATGCGAAGAGAAACCTGGGTCTTTTCTAGGAGATTTTAACATCATGAAATTGGACTATATTCGTTCTGTGAAGCTGTTCTCCTTTCTGAACTTGAGAAAAATATTAAGAAAGGGAGTGTAGCCATACATATCTGGTCTGACCCAAACCGCAGAAAATTTCCTTAAGCTGTCTGACCCTTCCATTTCCTCACCTATAAAATAAGGATAAATCCCAACTCTTCTGAGTACGATCTGTAAAGCACCAACACAAGGACTGGCAAGTCCCAACCTTTAAACACTCTAAATTAATTACATAATCTTCTCTCCCAAACATGTTCCTCCAGTGTTCACCTAACCTTGGTCATCACATATACAGTCACACAAAAAATCTGGAAGTCAACTGGGCTCTCCCTTCTCATCTTCTGCATGACCCTCAACATGTCCACTATGAAATCCTTAAAAATTCTGTTTCTTCCTTCACTTCTCGGGTGCATGTCCCTTCTGTCCCTGCTGCCTATTTGTCCTTCATCGTGGTGCTGGAGCCTCATAACCGACTTCCTCAGAACCTTCAAACAGGGGATCCCTTCCTAAAGCTCAAACAATCATCTCTTCCAAAGTATCAACATGGGCTTCAGGATAATATCTAAACTTCTTGGCAAGAAATGCAAAGCTTTTCAGGATCTGGCCCTGCCTACCAGCTGCTCCGAACTTGGAATCCTGATATTCCAGGATTGTCAAAAGAACTTTATTAACTAGCCACATCTCTACTCAGGTTGTTTTACCTGAGATGGTTTCTCCCTCATCCCCTTAACTCAGGAATTAACAATTTTTAACAAAATCTGTCTATATGTGTATTGTAACACCTAACACAAGATTTTCACATACTTGTTTGCTCTATTATCTCCTCTACTCAATGGTAAACTGTTGCAAGGCAGGAACTAAGTCTTATATTACAACCAGGTGCTGACTGTACATGGTATACAGACACTGGCAGAATTTGTTAATACCTGAAGACTGGGATAGGCAAAACAGATCTGAATAGTATATTTAATGCACAGAATGGGAAACAGTGTCCACAATAAAGAGGTGTATTTAAAAACTAGTGTTTTTAATTTAATGGAGTCATTTTTCTTTAACATTTAGTCTAGAGACTTTTGTATAAAAAAAATTGTGAGGTTCAAAGCTTTACAGGAAATGTAAACCAAGTGAATTACTTTAATTAGAGAAGATTAATAATAAATAACTCAATGCTTTCATAACAACTGGTAGAAAAATACTTATTGCTTATTTGAAGAAAGTATGTGGTGGGGAGGAAAAGATCAGGGGCAAAATAAATCTCAAAACGAGAGCTGTTTAAACTCACCATACATTAACATGAACCAAATTAAAATAACATTAAAACAAATCAAACTTATAATAGGTGGAAACAATACAAAGCTAGAAACGCATCATTTTAGATTAACTGCAACTTTCGTACTTCTGGTGCAAAAAGAAAACCTCCCTTGAAAACAAACTGCCTTCTCTTGGACTAGATGCATTCCCAGATCATTTCCATAATACAGAAAATCTTAGTTGCAGACTCAACTAAAACAGAAACTGAAGAGCTAAAAGACAATGAAATATTTTCAATTTATAACCTCCCAGAGTCAAAATTAAGTATGGGAAATCCAGGTCTCTTGTGGACAAGAGAAATCAGGAAAACAGAAAACGGCATCCTCTCCATTTCCACAAGTTTTTGATGTAAAATGGTTGAATCAGAATAATGTCTTCCCAGAACCAGTTTCTGAAGGTGGGGAAGAGGGCCAAAGATACTCATTCTTTCCACTCAACATTTACTGAATATTTCCCCCAGCAATGTCACTGGCCCCAGGCCTCAGTTTTGTCTCCTGTAAAATGTCTATTCCCAAGTTGTGAGAACAGCCAGTATTTACCAAGCATATTACCTGCTTAATTATTTACAACCTTATGAAGTAGGTATTGCTATTTTGCAGATGACCACAAAGTGACTTATTTAACATGAGCACAGCCTTGCAACCTAGGCATTTTAACTCAAGACTTCCAAACTAACTAGTACTTCAACGAAGGTGTTCCCTTCTTTCTCAGCCAATTATATTCCCAGCACCAGTAAGGAAGAAAAAAAGTTGTATTTTTGAAGCAACCTACTATGTGTTGGCATGGTAAATTAACTAACTTGTCCTAATAAAGCTTATGAAGTTGGTTTAGATTTCAAATTAAGCTTAAGCTTTCACCGGTGAAAAACTGATTTTACATGGAAAATCATTATCAAATTGCTTTTTCACATAAATCTGCTAGAGTCTGAGCCCCATGAGCCAGCTTTTTCTAGGGCCTCGTTACAACTCGGGGGAAAAAAAACGAGCCATCCAGGTTCCAGATCTACAGTTAAGAAAACTATGCAACAGCAGTCTTGAGGCCTGCTGCCCACCAGGGTTCTAAAATATACTACCTATTGAACTTTTCATCACCAAACTCCCGCAAAAAGTAATGCAAGAAGGAAAACAGTAGACCTTGTCTATTGGTCTTTCCCACTCTCAACTCATTCACCTTGATAAACCAAATCTCCGTTGCACATATCATGTGATATTTAAAACAAAAATTAAGCTCTATTGTATTTGAAATTTCCCAGGATATTGAAATTCTAGCTGTAAACCCAGGTATAAAATACTGATTAAGAAAAACAAATGAACGAATCTTAGTGTGCTTACAAAACATCTCTTATGCATCTTAAATAATCACAGAGAAATAAATGCCCAAAGGGAAAGCCATACAAAGTTTTTCACTTTCTTGACATGTTCTTTCTATCCACTGCAGATATGTACTGTTACTACAGTATTAAAAGTTGCCTTGAAGTATTTGTACTTTGGTCACCAAAACATGGGAGAAACATGTCTGTTTAGTAACAAAACAATGAGAAGCACAATCTGTACAGATTTTTGGTCTGGGTGTGGCATCTAAAGATACTATTTTCTGGTAACGACCACTTTTAGATTCTAACCCTTAAACATGATCCAAATGCAGGAGAAATCTGGAAAGCAGCAGCAGATACAGTGCTGCTTATCGGATGTCTAGACTGCAGGCAAACCCCAAATACCAAAGAAGCATCCATGTGTCAAACCAGCATAATTTTTGAGCTATGCCTGGGGCCACATACCAAAAAAAAAAAAAAAAAAAAAAAAAAAAAGATTGGCTTGAAAAGAAAATCTAAGAGGGGTAACCAGAAGGTCAACCCCAGTTTATAGGAACTAGGAAGAAGCTAGCAGGGACATCCAGCCTTTTACCCTGTCACCGCCCCCCCCCCCCGCAGCTTCCTTCCCAACCCCCATATAAAATCTCCAAGGCCCAATTCTCCACGTGCTAGCTTCTTCAAGGTCATCCTAAGATAAAGCAGTGAACAATCACCAAACATTGAGCCGGCATACCTTTAGGGCAAAGGGGCGATTTTCCCCTTCCCCAAATCATTATATAAATATTTTAAATGCCATCAGGCTTTTCTCCAACTCCTACGGAAACAAACTCCCAGACTTTAATTTAATTTAGATTGAGCAACTAAAAAAACGTGTTCGGTTTTGCGACATACATTATTAAAAGGCTTTTCAAGTCTGGCAAACTCCAGTACAAAAACAGGTGCTTTCAGTGTACTTCTAATGACAAGGTCAAACTCATATTTTTAATTACTAAAATTAAAAAGAAAAAAGTTTTTTTCTTTTTAATCTTCCTTAGGACAACCCGAGGTGTGGGGGCAGGGGGAGTATTGCTGGGGTAAAACTGTCTCGCACAGGATCCGTGTTGTTCTAGTCACTAATTCCTAGTCTTCCCAGTTGTCTGTAGTTACCTAAGGTTAGACGGAGAAAATAAAAACAAAGAAATCTACTAGGTCTCGTTACCAGAACAAACTCTGCACCGCCCTCCCACCCCAATAAACCAACCCCACCCGCTACCAAAACAAACCTCGCCCCTCCCGGATCCCCCTCCCACACGTAAACACACAAAGAAAACAGCGGCACGCACAATTCAGCCACAGTCCTCACTTCCCTTTGTAGGACAACGGGGAGCCCCGAAACTTCCCCACGGTGGTTTTTTCGTGTGTCGTCGGGGCTGGGTCCCCTGAAAGCGCGAGCCACGGCTCGGCTACGAGGGTTTGGGGGGTGCTCGCCGCATGCGCCGGCTTCCACGAAAGCAGCAAAATGCCTCTCCCCAGTCCTCCTGCGGCCCTCGCCGCTCCCCCCCCCCAACGCGCTTCCCCCTCGGGCAAGCGATGACGGCCGAGAGAGGCACCACGGCAGCAAATAGAAACGCTCCCCGGTGGGTTTGTTGGTAAATAGAACAACTTGGGTCGGAAAGAAAGTTCCTGCGGAGAGCCGCTCGCCTGGGCGAGGGCGGCAGGAGGTGACCCGCGTCCCTCGCCGCCTCCTCCCTCACCTGCGCCGGAACAACGGGCCCCCGCGCACGCCCGCCCGCCCGGCGCCTCCCGCAGGCCGCGCCTCCCGCACGCCGCGCTGCCGGGGCTTGTTCCTCCTCATGGCTTTGCCCTGACGTAATTCAAACATGGCAACAGTTCGACTTCAAAGGCGAATCCACAGACCTCCCAGACACAAACTCCGGACCACGGGTAACGGGCCAAGAAGTCGGGGCCACGCTCTCCCGGCCCCTCGGCTGTCGCGGCCCTCGACGCCCGTGCTGAAGCGCGGGGGCCCCGAGGCAGCCGCCTCCCCGCCCGCCCGGAGCGCGGAGCACGCCGCCTCTCCGCGCACCAGCATGGCACCTCATGCGAGCACGGCCGCCAAAGTTTCCCTGCGAGGGGCTGAGGGACAAAAGCCCCTCTCGAAACTCGCCCGAAGTTAGGGGGGCCCGGCCCACACGGCCCTCCGCCCGGCGGCCGCCCCGAGCGCCGGCGGGGCCCGCACGGGCACATGCAGCTCTTTGTTTTCTGTCCAGCCGGGCGCTGCCTACGTGCAGCATCAGGGATGTCGGATTGTTTCTCAGAGGCGAGACACTTGACGATCACCCCGGGGAGAGGTCCAGACCCCGCGCCCCGAGAGTCCGGAGCCTCTCCCCCCGTCCTCCCCTCAGCAGCAGGCCCATTTAATCAAAGTTTTGCAGTGTCCTTGATGAGAAACGCCGATTGCCCGCCCCGCATCAGCGGAGAGTTGGCGACTTTCACTCTGCTTTTTAAACTGGCAAGACGCCATCATCAGCAAATCACATTGTCCTGCCGGCCGGCCCCGACAGCGCCCGCATCTCGCTGCCGGCCCGGATCTGGACACTCACACAGACCTCCGGCGAAAACCAGGGTCGCAGCCCCAAGCACGTGGTCTGTCATGTAGAGCACAAAAAGCAGTGCCCTCCGGAGTTCTCTCACTCCTTCGGCGCAGACAACGCCGTTGCCTCCATCCCCAAGTCAACTTGGCTATGACTGGCCATCTTAAGCCGCACACAGTCGCCTCAGAAAGCCCTCACCGTGGCGCCCACATCTACGCTACAGGTGACTAAATTGCGAGCAAAACTTGAGGCTCCACAGACACACTGGCCCCCCGCGCTGCCTGGGCGCGGTCCGGGGGGTGGGGGGGGGGGAGGCGTTTGGGAGCCGGGCTGCTTCAGAGCGGCCGCGTGTTGCTCTCATTGTCGCATCCGCATCCCTCCGGAGTTCGGCAAACAACGCCACGCCGCGTGCACTCCGGCCACCCCCGGCGCTGACCCAAAAGGCCGATTTAAACCCTCTCACGCCCGCCAGCTCGCAAGTAGACGGCAACTTAAGTTTCCGAGCCTACGGCGCTCATTGTCCACCCTTCTCAAACAGGCGCAGGGGGGCTGCAACGAAACTAAACCACGAGGTTCAACCACGGCGCCCGACCACTCCCGAGGCGCGCGCCCACGCGGATGCACCGGCCCGGGGCCCCTTCGCGATTGCCAGCAAGTCGTTTTCCTCTTGGGCCTTCCAGCCACCCGCCTCCTTTTCGCCAGAGAACACTACGGCTAAGAAAAGTCATTGTCACCTTCAACGTGGATCCCTCAACTCCGGCGACTCCTCAGTCGTTTGCAGCCTCCACTCACTTCCCCCACCCCAAGACTTTCGGTTTGCCTCCACTACCCTACCCAATTAGAAAAGGCAAACTAAACATGTATACAAAAGAACCCGGGGTCTGAAGATCACGAGAACATTGCTCCCAGCAATGCCATCTCCAAGACAAAACTTCCTGTGCGTGCGTATGTGTGCTTGTGTGTGTGGAAGGACTGGGGGGTGGGGGGGAGGTGAAAAGAGAAAAAAAAAAACACTCTGAAATCAAAGCCTCGTGAGACAGTTTTGCACCAGAGTACTGGTTAGAGTCACTCACCTTCCAAAATCAGCCGTTCCACGCACAATAACGTTCCCGAGGTCTGGAGTGCACGCCAAGCCAGCCCCCCCCCCCTTCTAATCGCTCCCTCCTCCTCAACTGCCTTGTCTAGAAAGATTGTCTCCTGCAGTTCTGCAGTTGCTACCGCTGGCCGGGAAGGTGTAGATTCCGCTTTCCCTCTGCGCACGCGCGTCTCCTGGTGCAAAATTCTCCTGAATCGAACTTATTTGCATACGGGCGCGCGCGCGTTGAGGGCTGGGAGGGGAGAAGGCCCGGCGGCCGCGCGCGCTCCCGGGGCCTCTATTGTCCTTTTAAGGGGAGAAGCGCCGCGGCGCGGGAAACGAGGCGGCCAGAGGGAAACGGGGGCGGGGACTGCTTACTACGGCTGACGTCACGTAAACAAACGCCCCCTGGCTGGAGGCTGCGGCGAAGGGGGAGTGGCGGGGTGGGAAAGGCGGAAAGGTTAGCAGTCTAGGGAGAACGTTCGGCTGCTTGACTTGCTTTCCACCCTGAAGTTCTTGGGGCGCACCATTTCGCATCGAAAAATAGTTTTGGAAGCTGTTTTTGCAAAATTCTCACACCTATGCCCAGTTTTTGGCTTGAGGCGACATGGGAGGTGGTCTTGCAAGCACCCAGATGGAATTTATGCCTCCTACATTTCCTAAATTTTGTTTGAAGTTGGGTTTTTGAAGCTTTTTTTTTTTAATCCTTTGGGACCAGAGGAGGCTCATTTTTCGTGCAGTTTTAATGAGTCGTTTAATAAAGTCCCATTTTGACATTTTATCCATTCACAAACTCCCGCCTGCCCTCCTCAAGCAGTAACCCAACCCATAAAGATCCAATTTCCCACCCCCCCCCCAACTTTGGCCTTAAGATTTCAACCCAGTCCGAGTTGAATGGTTGTTAATTTCCGTGGGAACAGTGTAGCTTTCCTAAAAGACTAGTCAGTGGAAAGCCAGTAATCTAGGAACATGCACACCTCCTCCAGCTGCTTGTAAAGGGTGTTCCATTCAACCAGAAATAATACCACTAACTGGTGGTCTTGGGAAGGGAAAAAGTAGCCAAGGAAGTGCAGATTTTCCCTGGTGGAATATATAATAAACCAACAATCTAAACGCTTCCTGTCCCAGGAGGAAAGAAAAAAAAAAAAAACCTGAAGTAACTCTTCTCATATAAAGTGGAAAATGAAAAAAGAATGATTTTGATACATCTTTATTTGGAGAATACAACTAACACCAATAGGCTGAGACCCTGATTTAATATGATAGAGGGAGGGTGGGGAGAGAGGAAGGATGTTTTTCCCAGAAACTTGATATTGTTCCCAAGCTACAAAAGTGTGGACATCAACCATAAAACTTAATCATCTGCTGACAAGTTTCACTGCTTTCACTGTAATGTCAACAATATGGATTTAAATAGATACTTCTGAACCACTAATTTAATTCAACAACCAATTCATAATACATGCAGGACAAACCCACTTCTAGAGTCTGCAACTAATGTTTCTTCTTTTTCTTTGGGTCCTGTAACACAATATTTCTGTATCTGTATATGAAAACCATATATTAAATACCTGCAAAAGAGAAAAAAACAACACCCTCACTAAAATGTGAGCTCCCTCAGGGCAAGAATTTTATACTACATTCATTTTTGTACTCCAGTGCCTAAAACAGAGCACAGCAGATAACGGACTCTGAATAATTGCTTGTAAAGTAATAAACACATGGACATTTCCAAATTTATTATAGATTTATCTCAAATCAAAACAGCTTTACTTTAGTGTAGAATTTTTGTATTTAACCTAAAATGAGTTTGGAAGTTATAGTGCTCACCTCAATTAACATGATGTCTATGACGCCTGTTCCTATCATAATAAATAAAATGGAGTAGGCTTACTAGCTGTTGCTAGGCTTTCATTGGTAACAAGTTGGACCCGCAACATAAACACCTACCTTCGTTTTGAAGAAAATTTTAGGAAGTTGTCCTGGGTTGTCTCACGTACTTATTTGGTTTATGACAGATCTTCTGAAAATAATTTCAAATTAGCACATGCTCTTTGCAAGTATGAAAATTGCAAGTGTGATAATATTTTTCAAACTTCAATTATTGCTTATAGGATATATCCATATATTTTATATAGACAGATAATATAAAATTGTATCATGAATGCCTTTTCTCTTGAAAGTTTATGTAAAGAATATATACTGTAATTCAGGGATGGAATAGATTTAAATGTGTAAGCAATACAGGAATTACAGTATTTAGGATATAATGTTCAGGTAAAAAAGTACCTGTAAGCATCAGAGCTACTAAGTCAATATTGTACAGCAAGACTTCCTCAAAGTAGAGGTCTCAAAGTAGAGGTCAAGAAGTAATCTGGTAGTTTTTGTAGGAAAGGTAGCAAAAAAGTCCTTAAAGAAAAAGTTGAGTTTCTTAGAATCTTAAAAAAAAAAAAAAGGAAAAGAACATGTTATTTTTTAACAACCAGGTGCATTCCAAAGGTTCTTTTGTTCATTTTGTTACTTGAACATGTTGTTATGGCTGTCTCTATCCTGGGCCAAGAGCTCATTTATGGGCTACTTTAAAATACTGTTATATAAATAGCCCAAGTGAATTTTTCAAAAGAAAGAAAGAGAGAGAGCAGGAGGAAGGAACAAAAGGAAAGGAAAGGAAAGGAAAGGAAAGGAAAGGAAAGGAAAGGAAAGGAAAGGAAAGGAAAGGAGGAAGGAAGGAAGGAAGGAAGGAAGGAAGGAAGGAAGGAAGGAAGGAAGGAAGGAAAGGAGAGAAATGAGGAAAGGAAGAAAGAGAAAAAGGAAAAGAAATAAAAAACCACTACCCAGAGCTGTCTGACATGTTACTGTATCCCCTTCCAGTCTCTCACTCTTGTGTATTTTGTTGTTATTCCTTAAATATTATTTTGTAACTAGTTCTTCTTTACTCAATATCATGAACATCTTTTTACGTCAATAAATTAATTTCTACAAATTTGTACATATGGCTCTAGCGCAATTTATTCAAGGAACATCCCATCTTTGAACGTTTAAAACTTTTTCTCTTCCTTCTTTTTTTTATATTAAAAGTAACTAGTGAAAAATATAATACATAAATTTGGATTATACTAGATTGAATTACACAATGTTAAAAAGTATTTGAGTATTTTTTTAACGACTATAGTACTATGTTAAACTCACACTGAGTTCTCAAAAATAATGAAACTGAAAATATAGAAAAATTGAAATTGAAAATAAGTTACCAGATACTCTGGTTAAGCCAGCCACCTTCCTTATAGTATATTGTCCCCACTGTAGAATTATCCCTAGTGCCTGAACATTTTTATTCATTTAGCAAACATTTAAAGATCATAACTATGTGCCAGATAGTAAAACCATTTCAGAAGTAGAGGAGCTCAAGCCCTCCTTACCTCTTCTGACTTATTTCTGTATCATTCTATTTGCTACTTTTTCTTTGGTAACATTTATTGCCTTCTTTTGAGACTTAACTATCGAGCAACTTTACAATTTCTTATAATATTCTTTGCATTGATGATAAATCATATGTAAGGGACTGAAAATGTCAATTTTTACCTGGTAATGACGGATATTATCAGCAATTTAGTAACGTTTCTAATGCTAACTCCAACTAATGATTGTTTTTCAAATGAAGGCTAATACCCTCATCAGAGGCTGGTACCAACCACATCAAAACATTTTGTTGAGCGCAAGAAAGAGCTGATTATTATTATTAAACCTTGGGTTTGGTTCCTTAGCAGATAATAGCCATAGGACTAAATTTTTTCCTCACACCAAAACAAGCACAGTATTTGGTTACTTATTTGTTTAAAATCTTTTTAAGTTCAACTAGCAAGTGGTCAGAGCAAGTCAGATAATTTTAAGCTATAAGAATAGAACTGGTTATGTGATCTAAGCAATCTTCCAACAACCATTTGACAGCTTCTAGGAAAAGGTGTCTGTTACTTAATTAAAATTAACTTTTCAAATTTTTGAACTTAAAGACCTAACGAATTGTCACAAATTTATTTTTAGAAAAAGGAACCTCTAAATTTATAGACATTTTAAAGTCTTATACTATCTCATGACATTTGAATAGCAACCTTTGAAAAAATAAAATTACTGGTAACAAAATTAATTTTATTTTAAGAAGGACATTGACAAACTCGAATAAATTCATAAGAGAATAAATCAGGCTGATGAAAGAGGCTGAAAACCACAGCATAATAGCAATAATTGAAGGAGGAGTTGTGTTTTGATTGTGCAAGAGAGCAATCTTTGACTATCTGAAGGACCATCTTTAGAAGAACGAATGATCTCATTTGTTTATGCCTAGGAACCAAATTTGTTGTGAAAATCACAAAACAGATTTGTGCTAAACATGAGAAAAAATCTCTACACATACAAATAATCCAAAGATTGTTCAAAATATTTCAGAAGTCAACCCTCCATCACTAATGATGGTATTCACAAAAATAAAAGCAAAAATTTTATTTCAATGAATTGCATTATTTACAATATAAAGATTGCTACCTCTAAATTCCTATAGAACTCTATGAATCTATGATTTCATGGGGAAAATGAGTGGTACCATCAATAAGTGCCTCAAAATCATGAGAGGGATTTATCACTGTGGCTGTAGAGGTTAGGAATGTCTTTTTGGAGAGGATGGGATTTGAGCTTGGACTTCATTCATTCATTCATTCATTCAACAAATACTGAGTCTCTACTAAATATCAGTCTCTGACAATAAAATGATAAGCTAATGCAGAAACCAGAAACTGTCGCTCATGGAATGTGGGAGGCAGCCTTTCCAAATAACCACACAAATATAATTATGAACTGTGAGAAATAAAAGGAAAAAAAGTACTGTGAGCCTATCATGTATGGCAAGAGAATCTGATCTAAACTGGAAGTGAGAAAAAGTGTCTTTGAGGAAGTAAAGTTGAATTATCATCAGGATTAAGATGGAGAATTGGAGAGTGGAAAGAGTACTGAACCAGGGGCAATATCAGGAATAAGTTCTTAGAGATGGTACTTGGGGTGGTGGGGAAAGACATGATTACAAGAGTCATGTCTGTGATTGAATAAAAGTCATACATGAATCCTGTTAAAGGAAAAAGCAAGTGTCAGGTATTGGAGACCAAGAGAAATCATGTTTAAGCCCTATGGATTTGGAAGTACCTACACTGAGTTAGAAGCAGTTGCATGCCAAAAGTATTCAAGAGTCGAATACTACATGATTAGATTGCAATCAGTTTAATCAATATATTTTTCTTCTATGAAAATTTGTTTTTCTAAATGTCAATAAGAAATTGATCCTCCTGCCATAGAGTCCACTTCCTGGGAAAACCTCTGTTCTAATAATTTAAATCATTACTGAAGGTCAGCATGCCACATCATCAACAGGTAAGAGAGAAAGCAGACACATGGTACAGAAAGTCAGAGAAACATGCTGGGCTGCCATTTCTAAGAGCTTTGGGAACAAAACATCCAGGAATCTAGAAGAATTTAATATTTTGCTTATAGTTAATTTTAAAAATTTTAATATATATTTTTAAGAATTTGAATTCTTGGGGTGCCTGGGTGGCTCTGTTAAGCGTCTGACTCTTGGTTTTGGCTCAGGTCGTGATCTCACAATTTGTGAGTTTGAGTCCCGCATCTGGCTCAGCACTGACAGTATGGAGCCTGCTTGGAATTCTTTCTCTCTCCCTCTCTCTCTGTATCTCAAAATAAAATTAAAAAAATAGAGGGGCGCCTGGGTGGCTCAGTCAGTTAAGCATCCAACTTCAGCTCAGGTCATGATCTCACAGTCTGTGAGTTCAAGCCCCGCGTCAGGCTCTGTGCTGACAGCTCAGAGCCTGGAGCTTGCTTCAGATTCTGTGTCTCCCTCTCTCTCTGCCCCTCCCCCGCTCATGCTCTGTCTCTGTCTCAAAGATAAATAAAAACTTTAAAAAATAAAAAATAAAAAAAATAAATAGAATGCAGGGGTGCCTGGGTGGCCCAGTTTGTTGGGTATCCAGCTCTTTTTTTTTTTTTTTTTTAATTTTTAAATGTGAATTTATTTTTGAGACAGAGACAGAGTGTGAGTGGGGGAGGAGCAGAGAAAGAGGGAGACAGAATCTGAAGCAGGCATCAGTCTCCGAGCCGTCAGCACAGAGCCTCTGAGGGCCTTGAACTCATGAACCATGAGATTCAGGTTGTGATCTTAAGGTTCATGGGTTTGGGCTGCGACCGGTTCTGTGCTGACGGCTCGGAGCCTGAAGCCTGCTTCTGATTCTGTGTCTCCCTCTCTCTCTGACCCTCCCCTATTCATGCTCTGTCCCTTTCTCTCTGTCTCTTTCTCTCTCAAAATTAAATAAACATTAAAAAAAAGTTATTCATTCCAGTATTATTTGCAATGGAAATAATCCAAATGCATCAATAGAGGACTGGTTAAATTAATGAGGGAACATTCATAAAATGGAATTCTATGCTGCTATTACATAGAATGAGGTTGCTTTATACATACTGGCATAGAAAGATATTAACACTCTGTTATGTGGATAAAAAGAAATTTCCAGAACAGTAGGCTAAGTATGATTTCATTTGAAGACCAAAAAAGAATATATAGAGTGTATATGTATATACATGTACATATATAGAGACATTTATAGATATAGATGTCATGTGTTTGTACATGCATAAAAAATGATTGGAGACATACCACAATGTTAATCACAGTTACCTCTGAAGACAGAAATTAGAAAGAAAGTGGGAGGAGTGATTTTTATTTTATGTATTTTTTATTTTATATTATTTTTATATAACTTTTTCCTTTTTGGACTTTTATGAGCATCAATTACTTTTATAATGTAAAATGTTAAGGTAGAAAAACACCTATTAAAACACATGTAGCACATTAGGAATATGAAAAGAAAAAGTGTTGGGATCCCTGGATGGCTCAGTCGGTTAAGCATCTGACTTGGGCTCAGGTCACGATTTTGCAGTTCATGGGTTTGAGCCCTACATCGGGCTCTGTGCTGACTGCTCAGTCTGCTTTGGATTCTGTGCCTCCCCCTCTCTCTGCCTCTCCCGCACTTGGCACTCTGTCTCTCTGTCTCTCTCTGTCTCTCTCTCTCTCTCTCTCAAAAATAAACATTAAAAATTAAAAAAAGAAAAAAGAAAAAGTGCCTATATTAGTTTGACAAATTACTGAGGTAACTGTTAGCTTCTTGAACTCAAGAGCCATATCCTGTTTGGCTTTAAAGCTTCCAAAATATTTTTTATGATGTGTGCATATAAATAGCTATAAAACCATACAGGCCATAAATGCTCTTTATTTTTTCTATCCAAATTCTCTTCCCCCCTCATCTCTGAATGTTTAAATCCTACCCATCCTTCAAGGCCTGACTCAATGCCAGCTCAGGTTCAGACATAATTATCATTTATTGATTGCCAGCTCTGATCTAGTATCACTCTTTGTGCATGTTTCATCTCTCTTCATTGTTTAAAGTCTTCATGATAATCCTGTGACATAGATGTCAGTCCTCCTCATTTACTGATGAGAAAATGGGCCTGAGCAGTTATGAGGCTTAATCAGTGTCACATGTCATAGTAAGTGGTGGAGGTGCAAGGAAACCGGGTCTTTTGAGTTCGAATTCCAGATTCATTGTCCTGTACTCTTCTATGGACTTTGCCCGGATTCCATTAACAGAAAATAGTATTTTCCTCCTCTCAATTCCTCTAATATGTTGCCAGTACATCTTAAGACACACATCAATTTCTGCTTTATATTTCAGTGATTCGTGTGCAGCCTGGATCTCTATATGATGAGAATTAAGTCTAATAGTTTTAGTCCTTGGAGGGCATGAAAATCACCTGTGAAGTTCTTTTTGCCAATATTTTTATTGTGGCAAAATACATATAACATAACGAGTGTTATGTTAATGCTTGTAAGTGTACAATTGAATGATAATAAATACCTTTATTATGTTGTACAAATCATCACTATCAATCTCTGTAACTCTTTTTGTGTTGTAAAACTGAAACTCAACCCATTGACAAATAACTTTCCATTCTCCCCTCCCCCCAGCCCCTGGGAACCACCATTCTATTTTCTGTCTCTATGATTTTGACTACTCTAGGTATCTCATGCAAGTAGAATCATACAGTATTTATCTTTTTGTGACTGCCTTATTTAACATGTGTAATATCCTCAAAGTTCATTCATGTTGTAGAATATGTGAAATTTTTCTTCCTTTGTAAGGCTGAACAATATTCTATTGTATGTATATACCACATTTAGCTTATCAACAGATATTTGGGTTGCTTTGTGTTTTAGCAATTGTGAAGAGTGCTGCTATGAAGATGGTATACAACTATCTCTTCAAGACCCTGTTTTCCAGGCACCTGGGTGGCTCAGTAGGTTAAGTATTCAACTCTTGGTTTCAGCTCAGATCATGATCTCACAGTTTGTGAGTTCAAGCCCCAAGTGGAGCTCTGTACTGCTGGTGTGGAGCTGGCTTGGAATTCTCTCTCCTCTCTTTGCCTTCCCCCACTCATTTTCTCTCTCTCTTCTATCTCTCACTCTCTCTCAAAATAAATAAATAAAACTTAAAAAAAAAAAAAGATCCCGTTTTCAATTTTGGGGGGTATACACCCAAAAGTAGAATTGCTAAACCATATGGTAATTCTGTTTTTAATTCTTTGAGGAACGACTATACTATTATCCAACTATATTATTTTACAATCTCAACAACAGTGCATGAGATTTCCAATTTCTCCAAGTCTTAACCAACATTTGTTATTTTCTGCCTTTTTGATAGTAGCCATTGTAATGGATGTGAGTTGGTATCTCATTGTAGTTTTGATTTGCATTTTCCTGAAGATTAGTGAAACTGAGCATCTTTTCATGTGCTTATTGACCACCTGTGTATCTTCTTTGGAAAAATATCTATTTAAATTCTTTAGAATCAGGTTGTTTGTTTTTTGTTGCTGAGTTTTAGAGATTCCTTATATATTATATTAATCCTTTATCAGATACATGATTTGCAAATATTTTCTCCTATTCTCAAGGTTGCCTTTTTACTCTGTTGATATTGTCTTTTGATACAGAAAATGTTTTAATTTTTTATGAAGTCCAATTTGCCTATGTCTTCTTTTGTTGCCTATGCCTTCTTTGTCATAGCCAAGAAACCATTGCTAAACCCAATGTCATGAAGATTTGCCCTATGTTTTCTTCCTAAGAGTTTTATAGGTTTAGGTCTTAAATTTAATTTAAAAAAACATTTTTCTTAACATTTATTCATTTTTGACAGTGAGAGAGACAGAGCATGAGCAGGGGTGGGGCAGAGAGAGGGAGACACAGAATCCGAAGCAGGCTCCAAGCTCTGAGCTGTCAGCACAGGACCTGACGCGGGGCTCAAACTCACAGACTGCGAGATCATGACCTGAGCTGAAGTCGGATGCTCAACTGACTGAGCCACCCAGGCGCCTCTTAAATTTAAATTTTTGATCCATTTTGAGTTTTCTGCATATGGTGTTAGGAAAGGGTCCAACTTAATTCTTTTGCATGTGGATATCTAGTTTTCCCAGCACCATTTGTTGTAAAGGTTGTCATTTTCCTATTGAATGGTCTTGACACTCTTGTCAAAAATCAGTTGACCCAATACGTGAGGGTTCATTTCTGTGCTGTCATTTCTATTTCACTGGTCTATATGTCTGTCTTTATGCCAGTACTACACTGTTTTGATTACTGTAACCTTGTAGTAAATTTTGGAATCAGGAAATTTGGGTCCTTCAGCTTTCAAGGTTTCAAGATTGGTTTAGCTATTTGGGGTCCTTTATGATTTCAGATGAGTTTTAGGATGGGTTTTTCTATTTCTGAAAAATTGGGATTTTAGTCGGGATTGCATTGAATTTGTAGATCACTTTGGTAGTATTGACATCTTAACAATATTAAGTCTTCCAATCCATGAACATGGGATGTATTTCTATTTATTTATATCTTCTTTAATTTCTTTCAACAATGTTTTGCAGTTTTTATTACAGGTCTTTCACTTCACTGATTAACTTAGTTCATGAGTACTTTATTATTTTTTTTAGTGTTGATTTTTTTAAGAGAAAGAAAAAGCACATGCATGTACAAGCAGGGGAGGGGCAGAGAGAGGGAGACAGAGGATCAGAGGCAGGCTCTATGCTGATAGCAGAGAGCCCAATACAGGGCTCAGACTCACAAACTGTGAGATCATGATCTGAGCTGAAGTATGACACTTAACCAACTGAACCACGTAGGTGCCCTGATAAGTATTTTTTCTTTTTGATGCTATTATAAGTGGAAATATTTTTGTAATTTCCTTTTCAGATTGTTTATTGTTAGTGTATAGAAATGCAACTGATTTTTGCAGGTTGACTTTGTATACTGCTGCTTTGCTGAGTTCATTTATTAGCTCTAACTAATAAATAACTCTTTTTGTGGAGACTTTTCTACATATAAGATCATATAATCTATGATGAAATTTAAGGCCCACTGCCCCAAATATGGCACTTTGGCACATTGAATATTTCAAGCTAAAGGAATTTGATAGAATGGCAGAAGCAGGAAGGTCACTCTGGTCTTCTTCCCATCCTTCTCCCCTGAAAGAGATCATAAAACTCTCATGTGAGAGATGCCATTCCTATTACCAGAGGAAAGGAACATCCTTATTTCCAAAGATAAAGAGATGCTAAGAAGAATCTGAACAAGCAGACCTTGCTAAGTTTACTACACTTACCGTGTATTCTTTGACCTATCATATTTCTTCATGACTGTCCATTCTTCATCAAACTTAGCATAAAATATTCAGATTTAACTGTTTTTTTGGGTCTTCTTATGAAAGTTCTCATGTTGCATAACAAATAAGTTTGTATGCTTTCTCCCCTTAATCTTTGTTCATTCAATTTTCAAATGCAGCTAGGAACCCTAGGAGGGGCAAGGGAAATCTTTTTCTTCCCTATATCTACAAATAGAGATAATTATACTTCTTCCCTTTCCAATTTGGATGTTTTTTATTTTTCTTGCCTATTTGCTCTAGCTAGATCTTCCCGTGCCATGTTGAATGGAAATGGCAAAAGTGGGGCATCCTTGCCTTGCTCCTGATCTTAGAGGAAAAACATTCAGTCTTTTGTTGCATTGAGTATGATGCTCACTGTGGGTTTTTCACATATGGCTGTCATTATGTTGAGGTAATTGCCTTCTATTCCTAGTTTGTTGAGTGTTTTATCATTAAAAAAACAGTTGAACTTTATCAAAATGCTTTTTCTGCATCAATTGAGATAATCATGTGTTTTGTTTTGCTATTTATTTATTTATAAATTTTTAAAATGTTAATATTTATTTATTTTTGAGAGAGAGAGAGAATGAGAGCATGAGAGTGTGCTCAAGCAGGGGAGGGGCAGAGAGAGAGGGAGACACAGAATCTGAAGCAAGCTCCCAGCTCCACACTGTCAGTGCAGAGCCTGATATGGGGCTCAAACCCATGAATGGCAAGATCATGACTTGAGCCAAAGTTGGTCGCCTAACCAACTGAGCCACCCAGGCGTCCCTTTATTTATTTTAAACAAATGTTTGTTTATTTTTGAGATACAGTGTGTAAGTGGGAGAGGGGCAAAGAGAGAGGGGAACAGAGGATCCCAAGCAGGCTCTGTGCTAACAGCAGTGAGGCCAATGTGGGGCTTGAGCATATGAACCATGAGATCATGGCCTGAGTGGAAGTCAGATGCTCAACTGACTGAGCCACCCAGGTGCCCCTTTGTTTTGTTTTTTAAAACGATTTTGAACCATCCTTGCATTCCAGGAATAAACCCCACTAGATCATGGTGCATAATACTTTTGAATATGCTGCTGAATTTAGTTTTCTAGAGTTTTGTTGAGAATTTTTGCATCAATGTTCATAAGGGATGCTTCACTGTAGTTTTCTTTACTTATAGTGTCCTTGTCTAATGTCGGTATCGACAATACCTATGAACTTTTAAAAAATGTTCATACCACGAACCAATTGAATCAGAATTTCTGCAGTTGATATCTAGTTAACTGCATGTTTTAAAACCTGCATCTGGGGGGGGGGGGCGCCTGGGTGGCTCAGTCGGTTGAGCAGCTGACTTTGGCTCAGGTCACAATCTCGCGGTCCGTGAGTTTGAGCCCCACGTCGGGCTCTGTGCTGACAGCTCGGCGCTCGGCGCCTGGAGCCTGGAGCCTGGAGCCTGGAGCCTGTTTTGGATTCTGTGTCTCCCTCTCTCTGACCCTCCCCCGTTCACGCTCTGTCTTTCTCTGTCTCAAAAATAAATAAACGTTAAAAAAAAAAAAAACAAAAAACCTGCATCGGTCATTCTGATTCACACCAAGAGTTGAGGACTGCTATGCTCAGCCACACCTGATTCATCTTTGAATGTTCATAGTGCCTTGTGAAAAACAGATATCCAATAAATTTTTGTCAAATTACTCATAATCGTTAATGATTTTTTAAAATCCAAATGTAGAATCAGAGCTGTCTTTACCGGAAGACAACTCCAAGTGGTTGGGTGAAGAGAGGACACTGCAAGAATCAGGTAGCATAAGCTCAAGGGAAGTAGTGTAGTATGAGGATAAAAGGTAAAACAATTGGGGCAAAGAGGTGTGCTCAAACACACCCTAGATGTTAACATAAAAACAGCCAAAACAGCCATAAGGAGTGAAGACAACAGGCTTTTAGGTCATTCCCTCAGGTTACATATTGCCTCTTTATGATGGCTTTGCTCTTTCTTTTCCTTTGAAAGACATCCTCATTTTATCCATATCACGCTTTAATAAAGCTGATTGTACTGTGGTGGAAAAATAAAGAATTTGCCTTGGCTCCTCCAAATTCCCTTGAATTTATAAGATAGCAAAAGAGGACTAGCTAGTGCTGGGAGTGATTTGAAAAAGGATGAATTTATCTGGGATGGGGAAAAGGACTTAAGGGGACTACACCAGGAATGTGGTCAAACAGGACTGACTACATATGCCTCATAAAATATGGTGTTCCTCACCTGAGGAATTGCCCACTAAGGGAAACTATTTTTGTTAATATATCTGCCTCTTAGCCAGACAGTTTTATAATTACAACAACGACAACAACAACAACAAAAATCTACATGTATTATATTAACTATCAGTATAAGGATTTAGAAATCTTGTTGGAATTTGTTGTAATTAGATTTGGCCAGAAATGGGCTGTTGTTATTACACAGGGATGATAGAGCTGACCCACAATCAACAAAGTGTATGCTTGAGTTATTTTTCATCACGTTCACCACAATAATCATTAATAAATACCTTCATGCATATAATCTGCTATATGGTAAGGGTACACAGTGTTATACAATATACTTCCTACTCTTAATGGGCTTCCAGCCCCGTGAGGGAGACATAACAGTGACATAAAAAGTAAATACCCACTCAAAATAAAGTAATACAAGTTCAATATTACATGACATATACTTGCTGTTATTACTATATGAGTTCAGATGGTCTGTGCCCTCAGGTTAAGGAGTTTGTAAGGAAACAGATAGGTTAATAGATTTCAGCATAACATGATAAAGTATGTGCAAGGTCCTAAGGGCACACGAGGCCGGAGCATTTAGTCCAGCCTGGTGTTCAGAGAAAGCATGTTGCTTGAGTGGATCTGGAAGGATGGATATGAGGTTGACAGGTGAGCAAACATGGGCAGGGCTTTCCACACTGCAGACCAGCACAAGCAAAAGCCCGTAAGTGGAAAAAAGCATGCCATGTTGAAGGAACACGCAGAATTATTACAGCGTCAAGTGCATGATTGGGATTTATGGGGAATAAGTCTGGTCAGGTTATGGAGGGCCTGTGAGCCATGTTAATAAACAGTTTGGACTTAGGCTGTAGGCAATGGGAACCATTAAAAGCATTTAAGCAGGGGAGTGACATGATTAGATTTATGTTTTTAAGTATCCAATTCTAGGTGCGGTGTGGAGGATGGATTAAAAGAAATAAGACTGGAGGCGGGCTGATCACTTAAGATTTTAACACTGTAGTTTAGGCAAAATTCAGTTAAGGGCCATAACTGGATAGGAATGAACAAAAAAAGGAAAGATTTGGGAGATTCCAAGGAGGGAAAACAAGTACTTGGTTATTGACTGGATGTATATGAAGGAGAGCACAAAGTCTAGAATAAGTCCCCTGTTTCTAATTTGAATGATGGTCACAAGAACTGGGAAATGAACAGGTTTAGAGCATAAGATAATCAGATCTGATCTGAGAAGGGGAAGGAGGAGTAGAAGCTAGAGGGGGATGAAAAGTCAAGGGAAGCTTTTTGTTTATATGCTTTGTTTTGTTTTGTTTTGTTTTGGTGTGTGAATAACTTGATCATGCTCATAGGCTAACATCCAAGGACCAGTGAGTTGAGAAGAAGAACCTGGAGATAAAGAGAGAGGATGTCTGATAAAGTAAGGTCCTGGGGAAAACAACAGGGACTTGAATCAGGAGCAAAGGTGGATGAGTGAGTCTGCAGCAGGAGAATGATATCTCACTCTCTGAGACTTGTGGAATGGTTGAAGCCACGCTGGAAAACGAAGCCACATGTTTAGGAATGGGTGAAATCAAGTATCTGTTGCTTAATGACCTTGATTTCTCTCCATGAAATGGAAGCCAGTTAGTCTGTGTAAGAGCCAAAGTCCTGTACTTGAGTAGATTGAGAAGAATGGTGAGGGAGCCATCACTGGGTGGAGTGGAGAGAGTGCTTTCAAAGGGTTGTTGAGGAGATTGAGGATTCAGCTGAGTTGGGACATCATAAATTGGCAGTGGTGATGATCTGTAGTTGCCTAATTTTCCCCTTCTGGCAGGATTCAGGAGTTCTAGAGACAATAAGTTACTAGGCTAGATGGGAGAGAAAACAGGGATACAAAGAAGTGGAGGATGTTGGAGAGACAGCAACAATCAGCCATGCTGGCTGGAGTTAAGGAAGTAGAAAGGATAGATAGGCTGAATAATGGTCCTCAGAGATATCCTATGCCAAAGAACCTGTGAATGATACTATATATGGCAAAAGGAACTTTGTAGATGAGATTAAATTATGGACTTTAAGATGAGAGATTAGGGGTGCCTGGCTAGTTCAGTCAGTGAAGCATGTGGCTCTTGATCTCGGGGTTATGAGTTCAGGCCCCACATTGGTAATAGAGTTTACTTTAAAAAAAAAAAAAAAGACAGAGTGATTATTCTGGGTTATCTGGTTGGGCCCTATGTGTCATCACAAGTGTCCTCATAAGACAGAGGCAGAAGGAGATTTTACTATAGGAGAGAGTGAGAAGGCCATGTGACAACAACAGAAGCAGAGCTTGGAGTGATGCACTTTGAAGATGGAAGAAGGGACCACAAGCCAAGGAATATAGGTGGCCACAAGAAGCTGAAAAAGGCAAGTTAATAGATTCCTCCTCAGAACCTCCAGAAAGAATAAGCCCTGTTGACACCTTGATCTTAGCCCAGAGAAACTGATTTTTGACTTCTGACCTCCAGATCTATAAAAGAATAAATCTGTGTTGTTTTAAGCCACTATGTTTATGGTAATTTATTACAAGATCAAGTGGAAACTAATACAAGCAGTGAAAGATTTGCCAGAAAATCTGGCCCTTAGAAGAATGGTAGGACATGTACAAGCAAAGATGAGGGGATGGGACAATGGGTGATAAAAAATGGAGATAGGGAGAGGATGACAATGTCCATAGCATACTCAGGAACCAGGAAACTAGCTTTCTAGAACAAAAGATCATGCTGGGAGATGAGGCTGGATCGGTAGGGTGCACCAAAATGCTGAGTGACTAGATTACCTCCTTTGTGAGTTGGGCCATGTCCTGCAGGCTTTGGGGAGTAGCCAAAGGAAGAGGAACTTAAAGTTGATTTGTAAGACTTGGAGCAGAGAAACACTTCAAATACAGAGACTAGATCAGTTTCCAATAGTCTTTGACTAAGGATAGTGGCAATGTGTATCTTTCAGGGTTCTTCATAGAAACAGAAGCAATAGGAGATGAGATACAGATGATAGATAGATAGATAGATGATAGAAATGATAGCGACAGAGGACCGAGACCTCTCTCTTTCCCTCTCTCTCTCTCTCTCTCTCTCTCTCTCTCACTTATGTACCTTTAGAGAAGGAGACAGATAGTTATTTTAAGGCATTGGCCCAGCACGTGCGGGGCTGACAAGTCTGAAGTTTGTAGGGCAGGCGGGCTGGAGACTCAGAACTTACGTGGCGGTTGACACTGCAGTCTTGAGGCAGAATTACTTCCTTTCTGGGAAACTTCAGTTTTTGCTCTTACAGTCTTCTGTGGGGACCCATTTGGAATCCTAGAGTTGGTATAAAGATGATCATAAGCTGAAGATACTTGAGATTCGAGAGACAAAGAAAAAGCTTTCTCAGAGTTCCCCCTATCTAACACCAGCAACTTTTGGGAAATAAAAAGCTACCATGAATTCCTCTTCAGGGCAGATCTATTCCCAGAAGGGAAAATGTGAATAAAAACCTACCACAAACCCCTTGTACAGAGGAGATTTTTTATGGCCCTGAAGAAGACAGAAAGACTACTCATACCTGTAGAGACAAACATTATCTCCTGTTTATTCTTCTGAAAACACATTTATCTTTCCAAAAAGTCATTTTTTTCCCCATAACTGCCTTTCTCCCAATCCTCTTCACCCCCATCATGGTATATAAGCCCCAAATTCTAACCACTCCTATGAATTACTCATCAGTGAGGTCTCATCATTGTGCTATATGCACATCGAGTGGGTAATTAAACCCCATTTTTTCCCTCCTGTTAACCTGTCTTTTGTCAGTTTAATTTGCAGCTCCCATATACAAGCCCTAAGAGGGTTGGGAAAATTTTTTCCCTCTCCTACACTTTAAAGTGATTAGATAAGGGGTGCCTGTGTGATTCAGTCAGTTAAGTGTCCAACTTCAGCTCAGGTCATGATCTCAGGTTCATGAGAGTGGTGTCAGCTCAGAGCCTGGGGCCTGCTTCAGATTCTGTGTCTCCCTCTCTCGCTGTCCTTCCCCCCACTTACACTCTTTCTCTCTCTCAAAAATAAACATCAAAAAAAATTTTTTTTTAATTAACCTGATTGGATGAAGTCCACCCACATTATCAAAGATAATCTTTACTTAAGTCAACTGATTGTAGAGGTTAACCACATCTACAAAATATCTTCACGGCAACACAAACTTAGATTAGTGTTTGATTAAATAACTGGGTACCACAGCCTAGCCAAGTTGACACATAAAACTAACCATCACACCAGAGAAAGGAAGGATGGATAAAAAAAAAAAAAAAAAAAAAAAAGATTAAGAAAATATTAGCAGGATTCGGTTACTGGCTGGGGTATGGGAGTAAAAGAAGTCCAAAATTTTAGGCTTGGAGTCAATGGTTAACAACTATACATCTCACTTCTGTCCTATCCTTAACAATGGGACACACATTTCCAACGACTAGTTGGGGTTAGGGATGCAATGTGTGGCAAGGTAACAAAGGTCTACATGGGGATGGTCAATGGCCTTGGTCCTGTATGTGCAATGCTTTAGGTAAAATTAAGTCCCAATAGAAGTATTAACCTGGTTGTTATAGAAAAAGAGTCTGTTACTGAAGAACTGAATAATCAGACAGAAGAAAAAAAAAGCAAGAAATGATGTGGAAAGATTTTCTGAAACATGAAAAAAAATTGTCACGTTCCCCTGGGCATCACCATGCCGACTGGTCAATGCACTTGCTTTAATCCATTGAAATTTAAACAATTGGTGTAACCTTGAGCACAGGTCTACAAGCTTTCTACATTTGACATAAGATTTATTTATCTGGGTTGGTGTTTTCCTGAGTTTCATTTCTATTTTTAGGTTTGGGTTTCTTTCTAAGTGACACATGGGTACTACTTGTAAATTACAAGCTTGGCGTTTTGGCAACTGTAATAACGAAAACCTGAAGTATGAAGATTAAAAATCCTGCCTGGCCAGGTTTTCAATTGAGTCTGGATGCACTTCACTTACTCTATTAGACCGGTAACTTGTTGCCAACAGAAACTTAAAGAAGCTCTTTCTGCAATTAATATGTTAACTATCGTTAATGGTTTTGTTTTCTCCAGAGGAGCTAACAGCACAGGCATTAGTCTTTAGTCTTGATAAACTGGTTCCGAGAAATGAGAAG
Organism: Acinonyx jubatus; assembly: GCF_027475565.1. Classification (NCBI taxonomy): domain Eukaryota; kingdom Metazoa; phylum Chordata; class Mammalia; order Carnivora; family Felidae; genus Acinonyx; species Acinonyx jubatus. The sequence continues at coordinate 62,377,000 of NC_069387.1, forward strand.
CACATGAGTTCAGGAAAGAGAACACAACTAGGCAATGAATCGAGCTGCAAAATGCTTTGCCCTCCAAGGTGAATTAAAACCTTGAACTTAGAAGCCAATATGACAGACTTTATTTAATGTGTCAGAAATGATTGGTGACACAAGCTTCATGGCCTCTAGTCTAAACCTTACTAAACCAGCAAGCATATGGCTTTCTACAGCCCCAAGGGCACCAAGCCCCCAGTACACCCACTACGTCCCAGTTCTCCAGACCAGTGCGCTTTATCCGCTCTGGAGAAACTGTTTTCAACACCTCACTTGATTCCTCAACCTTTCCTCAGGGTGTTTAAATTGCACCTGTAGATGGTGGCTAAACTAGGGGTGAAGGAGGGAGGGAATTAATGTTTGATATTAGCCCCTATTACGGAAGGCCCCAGGCACCTTTCATCTACATCATCCCTTTCATCCGCTTTATCTCTTTACTTATCCCCGTGAGCTAAGCATTATTATTATCATACCCATCTTATCACCGAGCAAAATAAACTTAAGAGAAATGAAGTTAAAGTCTCACAGCTAGTAAGTGATGGAAATGAGATTGTACTCTGCTCCTTTTGAATCCAAATATTGATCCTTTAATCAAGCTGCATTACAAACCTTCATTTTGTCTAGTTTATCAGGGCAATTTCCTGGGAAAGGAACGCCTCTTCTTGGTTTACCTATCACTAAGTGTGGAGTCGTCCTACAGCTTACCTACACAGTGGACATTTCCCCAAACATTTGTTCACTTACTACAAACAAGGAAGAATCAACTTGGGCCTCCGGGCTGTTTTTACCGCTTTCTGTTCGAATCGTCTTGGTGTGGTGGAAGAGGGAGTGGGTCATTTGGCAAGTGGAGCTCTGCAGCTGGGGGATGCAGGAGCCACAACATCCCCGTCACCTTCTGTAGGAGACAGAGTCACTGGCTCACAAGGTCCTAACTCTGAGATCGTACAATGAGCTGCCAGATCCCTTCCAACACCACCAAGACTGCATCACGCAGCAATGTTGTGGTATCATTTTCAAGGAGGTTTCATATCCATTTTCTCATCCCAACTTCAAACCCCATTCTCAGAAAATTAAGTTGCAGAAGATTTTTATTCTACCCTCCGCCCTATGTGCTGGAACAAGAAGAGGAATAACATAAGCCTGTCCTGGTTAATTGCAGTTAATAAATGCATGAGTTCAGTCTGATTGTCCACAGGAACCAAGTTGTTTCTCAGTCTCATTTTGACTTGTGAGGACATGAGCTGAATTATGTGAAATGACAGTTGATCCATGAAAGATTCCCAAGTGATGAATTCAGGGCACGTGAAAGTGCCTTTCAGAGCAGATTAAAAAAAAATAATTATTTATTTACGTAATGCCTACACCCAACATGGGGCTTGAACTCAAAACCCTGAGATCAAGAGTCACAGGCTCTTCTGACTGAGCCAGCTGAACTTTAGATTTGTGCTTTCTTGCTTCCATTTTCCCTCCCTACTCCTGCTCCTAGTGGCTCAGGGCTGAGGAATGTGGCCGGAACATCTGTGGATTATCTCACCTTGTACATCAATCTCAAGGTCCATGAGATCTATATAGGTCTCATGTATGTAAAGGTCTATATATGTAAAGATCCAACTAGAGCTTTTCTTAAAACTTTGGGTGTAGACTACCCAAGATCTGCCATTTATTAACTCTGAAATCTTGCAAATCACTAAACATCTCGTAGTGTCAGTTTCTTCATTTCTAAATGGAGATAACAAAATCTACCTTACAAATCTTATGAAGATTAAATGAGGTAATATCTATGAAATTAAGATATTTTTAAAGGTAAGTCCTATCCTTAAATTAATTATTATTAATTCTTACTGAGTGATACTCTGGGGCAAGAATAAACTTTACTAGGTTATTCCAATCATGCCACTTAGGCAATCACCTATGGAATAGAGTTGGTACATTGGGACAGAACATTTTTTGTCAATATAGTACCTAAGAAAGATGGAAATACTTTCCAAGGAGCTAAACTATAAAATCAACATGCAATGGAATGAATGTAAAGATATGCTGTCTCCTTTGAAGATCCTGACTCACAGTTTAAATAAAGAAAATGAAAAATATTAATGCAAGTGAAGCATTCTTATGTCAATCTGAAGGAGTCAGTGAAGAGGGAAGGTTGTGGATCAGCAATAAAAGTAGAGTGAAACTGGAGGTAGATGTTGCCCACCTTAGCCCGGAAGGAGAGTGTGTCCTCTTCAGTCTCTTGTATCTTATTCCCTTACTCAATTGAAATTATCCCCATCTGTAGTCACATATGTGGTAGTAACTCCCATCTTTAAATCTGCCCTTCTCGACCTCACATTCCCTTTAGAGTTTCTGTCCCATTGTTCTACTCCCCACAGTAAATACAGATTTTGAAAGCATTGTCTACCCATTCTGACTCCATTGCCCACCTCCCATTCACTTTTCATCCCATCCAGTCTAGCTTATGCCCTCAAGGCTCCATTGGGGAAACTCTCGATGAGGTCCATCGAAAGTCCTTCTGTTTGCCAATACACATTTCCATCCTCATCCTACTGGACTTCTCAGCCACTGATACATGTGACCAGTGGCTCCTTCTAACATTCTCTTTTTGGAATCTGTGGCACTACGCTCTTGGTGTTTCTGCCACTGCCTGGTGGTAGCTTTTCAGTCTCCACTGTTAACACATTGGCTTGTACCAAACAATTAAGTGTAAGGAGTTCCTCTGATCTCAGTCCCTAGGCCCCCTTCTTAGGTAGTCTCATCCTATTGTTTTTCAAGTGGTTCACAGATTTATATACCACCAGCTCCCATCTTTCATATATCATGGGAGACTCACATATCTGACTGGCACTTAGTATCTCCACTTGGAAGTGCTACAGGCATCTTCTACCTAACACGTTAAAACCAAAACCACTCTTTGATCTTCCTTGCCCTTCTCCTTGCAACATCCTTCTTCATTATTTCTCAGTTCAGTTAATGGCAATACCAACTGCCTGAAGCTCAGGCCAGTAACCTGAAAGTCATTCTTGATGGCTCCCTCTCCAGCACCGACTGTGCCCACACCAGGCCTGGTGCCCTCAGTTCTACCTCCCATGTGTAGCTCAAATCCAGACCTCTCTACCACCACCTACTCCAAGCTGCCATCTCCTCTCCTCTGAACTACTGCAAATCACCTCCTAACTGCTCTCTCTTTTCTCTCTTGTCCTTCTTCAATTAATTCTTTTTTTCTTTTAACATAATTTGGAACATTAATTAAAGCTTTTCAGTGGCTTTCTGTTGTGGAAAGGTTTTCTGTCCTATAGTGGAAGTTAGGATAGAATCTGGAACCCTTACATAGGCCTGTTGTCTATGTCTCTGGGTTCTTTTCAAGCCACTCTCTTCCCTCTCTTATTACACTTCAGCTATACTTTGCCTTCCTTTCTAGTCAAGCTCTTTCTGGCTATAGGGTCTTTGCATCTACTATTTCCCTTGCATGGAATTCTCTTTCCTTCCCTTGCCTTGCCTTTCATTCCTCTCCCCATACATTTGTTGTCTGACAAACTTCTACTCAACCTGCGAGTCTTGATACTCTCTCCTCAGGCCTTTTTAAACCTTCTGATGTAAAGTAGGTTTCTTGGGGTATCTGGCTCGCCCAATTGGTAGAGCATGCGACTCTTGATCTCAGGGTTGTGAGTTTGAGCCCCACATTGGGTGTAGAGATTACTTAAAAATAAAATCTCTGCTGACTCACAGCTGTTCACTCTGGCCAAGGAACAAGTCGGTCAGGAAGCCAGGCCGCAGCCATGGCTTTTAAAGACACCAGGAAGACACCTGTGGAACCAAAGGTGGAGATTCACTGAATTAGAATTACTCTAACCAGTCACAACATAAAATCTTTGGAGAAGGTATGTGTTGACTTTATCAGAGGCACAAAAGAAAAGAATCTCAGAGTGAAAGGACCAGTTTGGATGCCTACCAAGATTCTGAGAATCACTACAAGCAAAACTCCTTGTGGTGAAGGTTCTAAGACTTGGGATCGTTTTTAGATGAGGATCCACAAGCGACTCATTGATTTGCACAGTCCTTCTGAGATTGTCAAACAGATTACTTCCATCAGTATTGAGTCAGGAGTCGAGGTTGAAGTCACCATTGCAGATACTTAAATCAACCTTTTTAATAAATTATCAGTTAAAAAAATTAAAATAAAATCTTAAAAAAGTAGTATAGGTCTCTCATAATTTCATCCCATAACTTTCGTTTATAATACTATAATTGGTAGTTATACATTTACTAGAGTATTTATTTGTTGTTGAATATATGTTCCCCCATAGACTGAAAGCTCCATGGGAGCAGAAATTACGTCTTTTGTGTACCACTACTCATCCTTACAATGCACCTGAAACATAATAGGCCCTTAATAAATATTTGTTGAATGATGAATAAATTAATATCTTCCTGATAGGCATATTACACTGTGAAAACAGACATCAGAGCCTGAAACCAGTAAATATTTATGTCACATAGCTTGTGTAGGTCCACCTTGCTAGGATTCTAGACTCGTCAACTAGTCTTTTTCTTTTCTTTCTTTCTTTTTCATTGTTTTTTCAAATTTTTTTTTTTTTTTTTTTTTTTTTTTTTTTTTTAGAAAGAGAGAGAGAGAGAGAAAGTGCATGCATGAGTGAGGGGCAGAGGGAGAGAGAGAATCTTAAGCAGACTCCGTGCCCAGCACGTAGCCCAATGCAGGGCTCGGTCTCACAACCATGAGATCATGACCTGATCCAAAACCAAGAGCTGGATGCTCAACTGACTGAGACAGCCAGGCACTCCATGTCAACTAGTCTTTTGATAGTCTTCTCATTTCTAATGGAAATCTCTTCAGGTCCCCGGGGGCATAACAAAGTCCAGCAGAGCTTTAACACCAAAATTCCTGATTGAGTGGCTCCTCTATAGAGATACATGCCTCAGCCCCCCAAAGTGTCACCAAGTATTTTTCAGAGTCCACTTCTCTTCTCCACCCAGCCCCACTGCTCCTCTGGGAGGATGTCATCCTCCTTGGGGGCTCTCAGGGGGTTCCCACAAGGTAAAGCCCTCAAGGTTCCCTTAATGCTCTGTCTCTTTTATCTTCACTATGCTGCATGAATCTCCTAGGACTCCTTTCCTTCCAAGTCACAGAACCAACTCCAACTTGTCCGAACACAAAGCGGGCATGATTAGTGTCGTGACCCTGGAAGAGCTGGGGCTGAGCGCTGGGAAAAGCTAGAAGCAAGAACCTCTAAGCTATCTGGCCTTGGCTCTCTGTCCCTCGTCTCAGCTCTTTTCTTCCTCTTGGCTTCATTTTCACCTCCTGCAGACAAGTTCTCTCCGTGTATTTGGGGACATAGGGGCAGCAGGTCTGGGGTTTCATGCACAAACCCCACATCCCAGAGAGTAAGGGCTTTCCCTCTATTAGCTCTACGTAGAAAAATCTGAGGGAGGACATAACTTGCCCTGCTTGAGTGACATCTCAGTCCTGTGCAGCCGGGGGTATGGAGTCACAGGTGTAAAGGGCTGGGCGATAATACTGTCCCACGGGAGGAAACGAGCAAGGAATACTACCAGAAGAGGGGGAAAAAGTGTATGAGGTGACATTAGAATGTCTATTACATTATGTTTTATGTGTACAGCAGTGAGGCTTCCTGTTATGGGTTGAATGGCTATGGGTTGAATTGAAAAAGACATGTTTAGGGAGTGCCTGGCTGCCTCAGTCAGTAGAGCATGTGACTCTTGATCTCAGGGTTGTTGAGTTCAAAACCCACATTGGGCATGGAGTGTATTTAAAAAAAAAAAGATATGTTGAGGTCCTAATCCCCCAGCACCTCAAAATGCATTTTTTAAAGTAGGCTTTACACCCAGCACACAGCCCAACACAGGGTGTGAACTCATGACCCTGAGATCAAGACCTGAGCTGAGATCAAGAGTCCAATTCTGGGGCACCTGGATGGCTCAGTCAGTTAAGCGTCCGACTCTTGCTTACAGCTCAGGTCATGATCTGACAGCTTCGTGGGTTTGAGCCCTGCATTGGGCTTTGTACTGAGTGCAGAGTCTACTTGGGATTCTCTCCCTCTCTCTCTGCCCCTGCCCAACTTGCGCTCTGTTTCTCTCAAAATAAATAAATAAACAAACGAAAAAGAGTCTCTAAAAAAAAGAGAGAGAGAGAGTCCAATGCTTAAGTGACTGAGTCACCCAGGCACCCATTAAAACGTGATCTTATTTGGAAATAAGGGCATTGCAGATATAATTAGTTAAGATGGGGTCACACTGGAGTAGTGTGAGCCAGTAATCTAATATAACTGGTGTCCTTATAAGAAAATGTTAGTCATGATACTTGTTAATAATAGGAAGGGAGATTTCATTCCGGGGTATTATGGCAGTAGGTGTAGAGACCACTGCAATAGGGTTTTGGCAGGAGAGAGATTAATCTTGACCCGGAACACAAGGCAAAGTGGGAATTTATAGCCAGGGAGCAGGGTGGGGGTCAGTGGATGGACAATTACTAGGAAAAAACATCAGAGGTAAGGAGGGAATTTTTTGCTAGGCTAACTTAACAGGATTCTTGCTGCAGGTGGCCCAGTGGAGGCAGATATCACCTGGGGGTGTGACGGAGGATGACAGACCCAATCAGATGTTGAGAGTGAAAATTCTGGCTAAAATGCGGTGACCCACAGAAGGACATGGAACTGGGAAGTTGAGGCCCTGTTGAGAAGAAAGTTGGGAGCCTGACTAGAGTGTGGTCAGGGAGAACACTGTGTAAAGAAGGAGGCACAGAGATTGGAGTGACGCATCTATAAGCCAAGGGACGCCAAGGATTGCCACCTGTCACCAGCAGCAAGGAGAGAGGCGTGGAACAGATCGTTCCACCGTGTCTCAAAAGGAACCACCCCTGCCAATGCCCTGATTTTGAATTTCTAGCCTCCAGAATTGTGAGAAAATAAATTTGTGTTTTCTTAAGCCACCCAGTTTGTGGTACTTTGTTACATAGCCCCAGGAAGCGAACACAGGGCCTCTTTTCTAACTCTGAATGGCCTTTTGTCAGAATCACATAGAGTTTCTCATAAAACCTCCCTATACCTTTTGACCAGCTTTGGACTATACCTGACTCCCCGTGGGAGTTCAAAACCAATTCTGGGGGGCGCCTGGGTGGCTCAGTTGGTTGAGCGTCCGACTTCGGCTCAGGTCATGATCTCACAGCTTGTGAGTTGGAGCCCCACGTCAGGCTCTGGGCTGACAGCTCGGAGCCCGGAGCCTGCTTCGGATTCTGCGTCTCCCTCTCTCTCTCTGACCCTTCCCCGCTCACGCTATGTCTCTCTCTCTCTCTCAAAAGTAAATAAACGTTAAAGAAAAAAATTAAAACAAAAACAAAAACAAAAACAAAACCAAAAAAAACCTATTCCGGGACTCTGAAAGTGGTTAACGCTACTCCCATTGTATCAGCTCCACTGTGGCCACTTCTCTCCTCTACCCAGCAACCACCGTCCCCCAAGGCTCATGCCCACCGTAAGCTTTGGCTCACACAGGAATGTTCTGCTATGGGTCTCTTTTACTGGCAGGGGGGGAATTCTTTGATTAGGCTGATTCAATACCTGTAAAGTTGGGCAGTTGTATTTTTCATTGGAAATGAATAATGTGGCATTCTCTTTTATATATTCCTATCTTTGAGCTTTGTTAGTGAGTTAGTATCTGAGTCCTGTTTGGGCTACTGATTAAGATTCTGCATCTGCGAAGGTGAGAACTAAATTTCCTGGCCCTGACTGAAGGTCAGGTGGCACCCACCTCCATGATATCCCATTGTTTCTTCCCATTGAAGTGTCCTCGCGGATGAGATGGACTCTGGTTATAGAACTCTTTCCTGTCAGAGGACCATGCCCCTCAGTCCTAACTGTGGATTAGAACTAAATGCGGCTGTTTATCTACATTATCCCTGAAAGCTGCTGTGATTTTATTTCATCTCAAATTTATTTTTATACTATAGAAAATAAAACACCCCCAATAGATTAACTCTACTGTTATTTAGTGGTAGCTTCAAATCCCCAAGAAGACTTGTCCTTGGCCATAATGTTTTTATCCACTAGTTATGAGTGTCTGTGTGCATGCATGGATGTTTGGCTTCAAATGAGTGGCTTTTACAACGTGATAACCTTGTGCCATATGTTGGGCAAATATCTCGGCCATAATTCACAGGCAACTGACAGATTAATAGATCCTCTGCCGTTCTCATTGTGGAGACTTTGTGTTAGTGGCCTTTGTCTACCATGGATCTGACAGAGGGGAAGGATTAGCTCACTGACGCTGGGAACATAGTTGACAAGGGATTTTGTGAAAACAAAGCCAAACAAACGAGGCAGCGTCCATAGGCACCTGGCTGAATAAATTAAACTTGATTGAATCCTCTATTATAACGATGACAGAAAAAGGAGGTAAAATATGCCTTTCCTAACGAGCTTCTTTAAAATCATTTACTATTTAAAACTTGCTTTTCCAGGAAAGCAGAAACTTACTTAGCAAGACACCTTCAACTGGGTCTTTAAGCTCTTCAACTGGCACTGGGCCCCCAGAAGTATAGTGCACACTTCCTGAAAGCATAGTCACTGGAAGTCGTTGCTTCAAAGCCAATGCTACAAACGAACTCAGTGCTCTTCTCCCCTTGGCCTGCCCTGGCTTCTGAGTGGCCACATGGGGATGGGCTCCATGCAGGAGAAATTAAATGTATCCAGAAGGGAAAAGACTGATTTGAAGTAACAGTCTAAAAAGGACTATGAAAATAGAGACAAAATAAGTCTAGATTCTATAAGAAAGATGAAGAAAAAAAAAATAGCACCAAGGTTTACTACTAAGCTTGGTGTAAATAAATACTGTACCGTTGAATTTAACATTATCTCGGGGCTTTTCCTTTGCTACAAGTTGGCATTACTAGCCAGCATGGGGCACCCAAATGGAAAAGTACAAAGGAAGAACATTTTTCGTTTTGTCAAAATGAACACATATGTGATTACACAAGTGCCCTGTGAAAAGGTGAGAGTCTGCATAGTGTGATTTTAATAGAGTCACACTTGTCCAAATAGAAATTCCCATCAACCCGCCATTGTGTTCTCTTCCCACAGAGAGTGTCCGCCAACAGAGAGACCCCCGGCAAAAGCCAGCGGTGTAGGTTCCAGAAGGATAGTGTTGAAATACGCTGGGATTAAAATGTTACCTAGGAGTGGAAGGCGTAGCTGAGGTTAGCTTTTACCCTTCAGCGAATTAGAGTCGACCAGAGAATTAGCTATTCATCTTGGTAGACAGGGGACTGATGTTTGATTTCCGTGTGGGATTGGGGTGCACACCCCAAACAGGAAGTGACCAAGGGTCATACAGAATAGAATAAACAAAGCCAGAGAGGCAGAGAGAGGCAGCGTGCGTGGTGAGAATACTTACTGAAACTGCTTCAGGAAACTTATTACTGCCATTTCCCAAGCTATATAATTTTTTGACAAATTACCTAAATTTTATGGGCTTTAGGGTCCTCATCTGTAAAACTAGGGTCATAATACCACTGTCATAGGACTGCTGTGGAAATTAAATAAGATAAACATAAACCTGAACATATGAGACCAGGTTTGCATTTGGAAATATAAACTTCATACTTGATTTGCTACAGGATAAGCTGCAGTTGTAAAGGAGAACCAGTTAGGAAGTGTAATGGGGCACCTAAGGAAGGTTCTTCACTGTGGCCAAAGGTGGAGACTGCTAGGTTAACTGATTAATAAAAGTCTTGCTTCATATAACTCTTATGATCACTGCTGGACCTCAACTGGAGATTTTGGCAAACTTGTTTTTTTTTTTTTTTTAACATTTATTCAGTTTTGAGAGACAGAGGACGGAGTGCAAGTGGGGGTGGGGCAGAGAGGGAGGGAGACACAGAATTGGAAGCAAGCTCCAGACTCTGAGTTGACACCACTCTCATGAACCGCAAGATCATGACCTGAGTTGAAGTCGAACGCTTAACCGACTGAGCCACCCAGGCACCCCTTGGCAAATTTGTTCTGTAAAGGGTCAGATAGCAAATATTTTAAGCTTTGCAGTTCATACCCTGTTGCGACTACTCATCCCAGAAAAGCACAAAAGCATCCGTGGACAATGAATGAATGAGCTTGACAGTGTTCCAATAAAACTTTTTTTTTTGAACACTTACATTTGAATTTCATATAATTTTCAGGTGTCACAAAATTTTATTCTTTCAAAATTTTTTGAACTATTTAAAAATGTGAAAACATTTCTTAGCTCATGGGTCATACAAAAACAGGTGGCAGGGGGAGGCAGGTAGGAGCAGGGCTGAAGTAGACAAAGGGATCAAGAGTACACTTACTATGGGGTACCTGGGAGGCTTTGTTGGTTAGGGCTCTGGCTCTTGATTTCAGCTCAAGTCATGATCTCAGCGTTTGTGGGATCGAGCCCCGTGTTGGGCTCCATAGCATGGAACCTGCTTTGGATTCTCTCTCTCCCCCTCCCTCTGCCTCTGCCTCTTCCCTGCTCGCACATGCGCTCTCTCTCTCTCAAAATACATAAACTTAAAAAGAATATACTTATCATGATGTGAGCACTGAGAAATGTATAGAAATGTTGAATCACTGTATTGTACACCTGAAACTAATATAACACTGTATGTGAACTATACTTCAATTAAAAAAATAAAAGAAATAACCAGGTGGCAGGGCTGGATTTGTCCTAGGGGCTGAATGAAGTTTGCTGACCTCTATTCTGGACACTGGATTATTTTCTTTATATTCATTATCTCCTTTAATTCACATATCAACCTGATGAGATAATGTCAGGAAGGGAACTCATGATGGGGGCACTTTGCTCTCCACGGTGACAGCCAGAGCAGAGGCACAGAGACTGGAACACAAGCATGACAAACACCTTACCACCTGGGAGTCAGTGGCAGGTTCAGGCACATCCATTCCTCGGGCATTTGAGCAGCTGGTTTCCACAGCATTTCTCCACAACAGCAGCAGAGTCCGATCAAAAACCAGGAAGCCAGCGGTCCCCTAACATCGCCCTCAACTTTCTCCTACTCTATCTCCTGCCAAAAAGACAAATAAAACGAATGTAGCACTTTTTCAACTAGACATTAACAATCTTTAGCTTTCTGCATTTTCAAGGAAAAATTACAAAGATTGTTGAGGTCTTTTTTTTTTGAAATGTACAAGAACTTGGGCCGCCTGGGTGGCTCAGTCGGTTGAGCGTCTGGCTCTGGACTTCGGCTCAGGTCATGATTTCACAGTTCATGAGTTTGAGCCCTGCATCAGCTCTACACTGATAGTGTGGAGCCTGCTTAGGATTCTCTCTGTCTCTGTCTTTCTCTCTCTCCCTCTCTCTCTTCCCCTTTATTGCTTGTGCTGTCTCAAAATAAACTTAAAACACACACACACTCACACACACACACACACACACACACACACACACGAAGCCATTATTGAACACTTACTACTCCTACTACATGCTTCGCACAGCTTATTTAATTTAATCTCAGAACAATAGAGGGAAACAGCTTATTCGTAGACCCAATTGGAGGACGAGGCCTAGTTTGGGTACCCAGCCAGGATCAAATACAGTAAGTGGCAGATCTGTCACCCCCAAGTCCGGGTCCTTCCTGTTATCATACTATGACACGTCTAGAGCACAGTTGATGGGTATAACCTTGTTAGCGACATGAGCAGCTGAGCAGAAAGCAGTCACAGAAGGCAGGCCAAGAGGAAATCTGCCCCTGAGTGCCGGAGGAAGGCGAACAGGACAGAAGCACACGCCAGAGGTGCAATGCTATTAGAAACTTCTTAACTAGAAAGAGGTGTGTTCATACCCAGGCGTGTCTTTAAAAAATTTTATCCATCCAGCTTGGACACAACAGACACGTTGGTAGATTGGTTGAGGGGATGGGGGATTGAGGGTGGTAGGAAGTGTGCCTGGGGGGTCTGGGGCAGTTGCCGCCCTTGTATGTAGAGCTGACACAGGGTAACAGAAGGGCCATAGGAGGCCAAGGGCACTGTCCTTTGTCTAACAAAGGGCAGGAGAGTGCACAGGAGCCCCAAGGGAGGTGCCACAGAGCACTCTGGGAACCCAGAGGTAGCACCTCATTCAGATCTCAGGGTTGAGTCAGATAGCGAGTGGCCTGTGGGTTGAGACACCAGAAAATGAAAGCAGCCAGAAGTACTTGCATTCTTTTTCTTTTTTTTCCCCCAGGGGACTCACACCCATGTCCTCCTAGAACAGTTCAGTTGGCTGCAAATAAAGGTGGAGGAACTGGGCAATTCAAAGCAGAAGGTGGCTCTCCCTCCCACCTTTCATTCAGAAAACCCACAAAAGTGTAGCCTGAGGGTGTGTGTAAGGAGCAAGGAGTGACTCCACCCACTCTCGAGTAGAGGGCAGTGGGCCGAAATGTGAGTGTGTGCGCATGCACACAAGTGTCTCTGGGAGGAGAGGGCAGGGAGGCTTGGCTCCAGCGGGCCAGAGGGTCTTCCTGGGGTTACAGGTGCACTTTGGGGCTATCACTGTGGACACTGTGGCTGTACAAAAACGTGGCCAAAGCAGAGCAGGTATTCAGAGTCTTGAGAGGGAAAATAGTGACTTTCTTCCCTCTCTTCCTTTTCCTGGTAGAGCCCATAATCTAGGGGTGCAGACATGCATAGATCCCTAATTATAATACTAAGGGCTAAGTACTGGGGATGACAGGTGGAGATACCACTGGCCCTATAACTCAGAAGGGCACTGAATTGGGTGTGGAGGAGAGGCAGGGGTCCAGAAGTCTATTTGTTATCTATTTCTGTGTAACAAATTAACAAAAACATAGCTGCTTAAGACAACAAACATTTATTATCTTACAGGTTTTTTGTTTTTTTTTTTTTTTTTTTTTGGGTCAGGAATCCAGGCATGACTTAACTGGCTGCCTCTCGTGGCTGAAGGTCTTCCATGAGGTTGCGGTTAATGCTGACTGCTGGGGCGGCCATCCAATCTGAAGGCCCAGCTTGGGGGGGGATCCCCTGTGCCAAGCTCACTCACATCATTGCTGGAAGGATTCAGTTCCTCACAGGTTTTTGGCCGGAGGCTTCCCTCTGCTCCTTGTCACATGGCCTTCATCACAGAGCAGTTCACAACAAGGCAGCTTCTGCCACATTCCTTTCTTCAGAATCCCAAGGGCTGGATATGAGGAGCCAGGGATCAGTGGAGGCCACCTCAGAAGCTGCCTGTCATAGTACCTGAGCTAAGACCTGCAAAGCAGACAAGGAGTCAGCTAAGCAGGAGGGAAGGCATGGAATGGCAGGTATGGGAAGCCTGCAGCTATAATTCAGTGTGGCCTGAGGAGAGTGTGGCTCACCTGGGTGGAGATGAGTGATGGAAAGGCCAGCAGGGCCTAGAGGCTATAAAACCCTTTAACCCAGATTTGCAAAGAAAGACTCTCTCCTGGAGGGATGGAAAGCTTAAAGCTAGAGGCTACAATTTAAGATTCAGCTCCCCACTGCTGTGGGGAGAATGGGCTGGAGGGAGTAAGAGAAAGAGGGAGGCCATCAAGGGTTTGAACTAAGGTGGTGACTGGAGAGACAGAGTCTAGAGATATTAGAAGTTGGAATCTGGGGGTGCCTGCCTGGCTTAGTCGGTTGAGTGTCTGACTTCAGCTCCATTCATGATCTTGTGGCTTGTGAGTTCAAGCCCCACATTGGGCTTTCTGTTGTCAGCATAGAACCTGCTTCTGATCCTCTGTCCCCCTCTCTCTCTGCCCCTGCCCCACTTGCTCTTTCTCAAAAATAAATATTAAAAAAAAAAAAGCTGGCTCACCTTTAAAAAAAATAATAAGTTGGAATCTGTTAGATTTGGGGACTGATTCCTTACTCTGTTTTCCCCTTCTGGAATACAAGTTTTTGGAGGGCACGACTTTTTGTAGTTTCTGTTATCCCCAGTGCCTAGAATAGTGGTTTTAAATGAATGAATGGGGTTACCCCCATGTTTCTAGCTTGACTAATGTGGTAGAACCCTTCATTGAGATAAAAAACACAAAGAACAGGGGCACCTGTCTGGCACAGTAGGAAGAGTGTGTGACTCTTGATCTTAGGGTGGCGAGTTCGAGCACCATGTTGGGTGAAATTACTAAAAAAAAAAAAAACAAAACCCAAAACAAACAAAAAACCTCACAGAAACAAACATAGCTAGGGATGTAATATTTGAGAAACACTGAGTCTGAGGTGCTTTGTGGGATATCTAAGAGCAAATGCTTGGTAGGTAGTTGAAATGTGGGGACCTGGAGACTTCCCAGAGAAACAGTGAGAGGTGAAGATCTGAGAGTCACAGCACCTTATGCCAGTTGTGGGAGCGGATTCTATGGCGCCTGGTCCGTTACCTCAAGTATCCAGGACACTTTGAAGAGCAGCAGGGCTTAAGAAAGCACAGGAAGAAAGGCCAACTGTCATTCACAAAAGAAAGCCCAAAACATGCTGCCACAGGGAGAAAGCAGGAATCTAGGAAAACCAGAGGGGACACGGATTGGTGAAAACAATGGCATCATCCGGCATCAAGTGTTAGGTAAGGAAGGACTGAAGGGTTCAGGAAGTTCAAGCCCTGGGTGGGTGGTGATGGAGGTGAAAAAAAGAGTATTTTCCGGAAATGCAAAGCATTATTTAACATTTTGGAAGTTAAAGCTGCCATTTCCAAATTTCACTAAAAGACAAACAAAATAGGGGTGCCAGGGTGGTTTAGTTGGTTAAACGTCCGACTCTTGGTTTTGGCTCAGGTCACGATTCCATAATTCATGGGTGAGAGCCCTGCTCTGACAGCGTGGAGACTGCTTGAGATTCTCTACCCCCACCCCCAACCCCTTCCCTGCTTGCTCCACAAGCATGAGTTTCTTTAAATAAAAACAAACAAACAAACAAGACAGACAAAATAGATTTAGCATTTAGACAACAGTTTCCCAAAACTGGCTTTTATAGCAGCAACTTAAGAATCACTGAGGAGGTTTTTCAAAAATACTAGTTTCTGAGTATGTCCCAGCCCTACAAAAATTAGTCTCCCAAGAGGGAGGGAAAACTAATTTTTTGAAAGCCGCCAAGTGATTTTGAAGTGTGACAAGGCTTTGAAATCATTCACTGAAACCTCTAAGAACCCCTGGTTCGCATTTGGCTTGAGCCCTTTTAGAAGAATTAAAGTGGCAGAGAAGTTCATAGATTGTTGTGAGAAGCTGATGGTTAAATTTAAGACTTTAATAGGAAATTTAAAGTAATCAAGAAAATAAACTCCCCCACAGTTAAAACAAACAAACAAACATAAAACACATCCTGTATGTTTATTATCAGGAAAATGCTGAGGACTGTAATTAGGACTATAAATTTAGTTGACAGTAAATGAGAGCTAGATTAGTAAATAAAACTGCCTGTAAACATTGGCAAATCAGTTATCCTCTCGGGTGTGCTTTATAAAAGAACCTAGCGGGTATCGTAAGAGCTGGGGAGCGGCTGTGACTGGGGGAGAAGCGCCCACCGTTTCACAGCCCACAAAAGCTCTAGGGACCACCATCTCCCGTTGTCCGGGGAAAATGCCACAGGTACCTTCTCCCCATTCCCGGAGCACGGCCGGAGATGCAGTGGCCTCCATTTCCTCACAACCTTCCTTTGTCCCTGGCAATCTGACTTTGATCCTCAAAAGTCCATTAAACGCCCCTTCCAGGTCCCCAGGGACCACAGGCCTCATAAGCGCTACAAACACATAGCAGCCTTTCCAGAAGGAAGTCTCCAGAGCCCTGGGAAGCCTCTTGCTCACTCCCTCCCCGCCCCACTGCCAGCCCCATCTTCAGGGACTTTCCTCCCACCGCCTGGAAACAGGCTTCAAACTTCACCCCTCCCCCCTCCCCCCTTCCCAGGACGTTAAAGTGAACTAGTTTTCCCACTTCTACTTTTTCTTGCTGTCCTTAAAGATAATTACACAGGGTTTTCATTTGCTTTATGAAACATTTACTCCTCATCAGGAAATGAAAATAACAAAAAATAACAAACATAGGGAAGCTAGTAAGTCACAGCTTCCCCTCCCTTGCTCAGGGGAAGCCTCTGGAGCAAGGCTCAAATGTGTTTACATCTTCTGGTCAAATCACACCAGACCATTGGAGCCCTTTGGTTTCACCTCACTGGGCAGAATGTGCCTGGTGTCACGGTCTCCTTTTCCACACAGGATTTCTCGGTGCTCCTTAAGGATATTTCTTTAAAGTTAGTCCAATCTCCACCTAATTAGTCCACAAAGAAATGCAAATAAAATGGGATATCATTTTTATCTTATCAAGATGGCAAAGAAAAAAGAGACAGAGAGAAATAAAAATGAAGGCCGATGATACCGAGTTTTGGCCAGCTTGCTGGGAAGCTGACTCACTCATTCTGGCGCGGCTGGAGGGACTCTGAATCAAGAGCCTTACATATGTGCATACCCTTCAACCCAGTAATCCCACTTCGAGGAAAATATCCTGAGGAAATAATCAAGAGATGCAGTCAAGGATTTATGCACAGAGGATATTCGTTGCAGAGCCATAATTGAGAAAAACTGGCAAGGACTTAGGTGCCTCCCAGGTGGGGCTTGGCTCCGCAAATCCTCCTACATCCCTATGATGGAACGGGGCTCATTCGGCTGTGCAGTCATCCGTTCGGCAAATATTTATTAGGTAACTACTCTGCATTAGGCACTTGGGCGGGTAAACAAAACAGGTAAGCTCCCAGGGCCCCCCCCCCGGAAGATGCACCCCCTAAAATTCGGGATCTCGGAAAGCAATTTGAAAGTGTTGACATTATGTTTTGGGGGGACGCAGGTTCCACACTGTATCACCCCCACTCTCTCACCGCCTGCCATAAGCAGTTACCGATTCCGAAGAGTATCTCGTTCAGCGGCTCTCCCAGGTCGACCTCTCCTTTTCAAACGCAGGTCCCGAGGCGCTGGGTAACCTGATCACGGCGGAAAGAGCCGCGACGCGGAAGTCTTCCGATTGGTTTCCAGTTCCAGGAAGTTGCAGACTTCGGGCAAATCGCGTCGCCTCTGGGACTGTTTCTGATCAGAAGAATGAAAGAAAAGGCCGAACCAACCCTTCAGGTTGTCTGGGTCTACTGATTTTTGGCCCGGGGACGGAGCCATTCGTGCGTGGGGGAGTCCTAACCCGCGCTGGAGGGAGGGAAGGCGGTGGAGCCCTCCAGGGTGTCTGCGTTTGTCATGGAGAGCTCTAGAACACAAAGAAGCCATGGACCACCTAGACTGGAGGGTGAAGGCGTCCGCACACAGCCGGGCTTCGGGGCGTGGGGTGGGGGCCGCAAGCTCAGAGCTCCCCCGCGCTCAGCTTTCCACCCCCCGCAGCGACGCCAGCCCCACGGCGTCCTTGGCCTGAGTTGCTCCTTAATATTAACACCTAACCGCTAACAATCACGGGCGCTTCCAGGTGCAACACATTGTGTAGGCGATTTGGTCACCTCTCCCTCGCGCAGGGAAAGTATGAGGTCTGTGCTGCTACTCCCATACTTCCTAAGGCAAAACAGGCTTCGGAAGGTTACAAGATTTATACGAAGTCACGTGGCTAGCCCCTGGGCCTGAGCGCTTCACCTCGTTACAGGACAGGACAGTCTTTCTTCCTGAAAGGGCAGTGGGACAGCCTCCCGTTTTATCCCTCGTTCCAGTTACAGAAGACAAGGAACAGGGGTCGTAATGGCAGTTAAGGCTTGTTGCTTACCGACTGGGAGCCTGAGAGAACTAAGTCACGAGCAGGGTTGCCACAGTTTGCAAGTGATCTTAGAACCTACCAGAGCCCTCTGCTTCCATTTAGAAACTCCCTTTCTCCCCCGCAGCGCCCTTCCCCCCGCCAGGGTGAGGAGGGGTCGGCTCTGAAAGGCGGCGGGGAAGAACAATAGGCGCCCTGGGCCCGAAGGGCGGAGGGCAATTTGCATCTCAGAGGAGCTCGGGTCGGGACGCCGGGTTTGGACTCTGACCCTTGCACTAAAGATCAGCGCTGGGAATTTCCTGTGACCTGTTGAGGTTTGCTGCTCGGAAGCAATAAGGAGTCTTTGACGTTAATATCCACTTAATTAAGGAATCTAAAATGGCAGTTTAGTGGCAGGATTCTGTGAGCTCCCTGAAATTGTACGGAAAAGTCTGTGTTGTGTGTGCATAGGTGCGTTTTTCTGGGGAGAGTGTTCATAACTTTCCTTGGATTCTCAGAGGGGCTCACAGCTGCCCAAAGGTGAAGAACTTCTGGTCACACGTGAGCCACACTGAAGGAGAACAATGGTGCGAATCCTGTGGGAGGAGTGGGAGCAGGAAAGGGAAAGACTTAACTGAGGGGAGAGGGGGGTGGGAGGGAAGACTTTCAGGTAAAACTTCTCTGGGAGGCAGGATTTGGGTGACGGGAGAGGAAGCTGACATTTCTTGTGCTCCTAGTGTGTGCCAGGCACTGTTCTAGACTAAAATTCACGAGGATTAATAGATTCTTAACAACAACCGCATGAGGTAAATAAGATTGTTCTGGCTTTATAGATTCATTCGTTTAGCAAATATTTTTCCAGCATTTATTATATGTATCAGGCACTGTTCCTAGAGTGGAAGATGCCTTCTTTCATGGAGCTTAATTTCCATGGGAGGCAGATGAGGAATCTGGGTTCACAGAGAGTTACCTGATACATAAGGGTCCTCAGCTAGTAGCAGGAGAGATTTGAACCCAGGCTGTACAGCACCAAAAGTTGTTTTTTGTTTTTGTTTTTATAATGACTTTAAACAAAAATAAATAAGAGGAAAGCGAGAAAATATTTACATCAAGTAGTGCAAAGAAAAGGTTTAAAGTTTTCAAACTGCAAATCAAAACCAAAATATATGTTCAAAATGAAGAAATGGGCAAAGATTACTATAATTCAGAAGAAAAAATATGAATGATCAATAATGTTGAATCCTGGCTTCCTGAATTGTCAGTAAAACAATCCATTTATTGCTTGCACAGTGAGGAAGAGTATTACTTTGAGTAGCCTTAGCAGCGTATCAGAGGGCAAAAGGGCAAAGTCTGGATTTTTACTGGGGTTGGAAGACTGGTCTAAGGAGGGTTTTTCAGTGGTGGTTGGGGATTGTGATAAAATACTTTAGGTTTGATGGACACGACCAGGCAAGGATTTGAGGAGAGGCCTTAAAAGAATCGTAATAATATGCCTTGTGGAAACCTAGAAGCTAAAATGCCAGTTGGCCTTCTTTGAAGGAGTGTGTCATGTGACTGCAGTCATGTGTGTTTCTCCTAGGCACTTGTTGGGTTTGTCCAGATGTACCCGACCTGCTTCCAATGTTTGGCACAGAGTGTACAACGTCTTAAGATGTCCAAAGTGCTTGTGGGTAACCAAGTGATGTACTAAGAAGCCCATTCAATGAGGTAGAAGGGAATGATGGGCACATTGTTATTGGGCTCCCCCCGCCTGTTTTTTTTTTTTCCGTTTTAGTTTCCATGTACGTATTCTCAACTTTTCAAATAGATTTTTAAAAACTTTATTGAGCTATCATTGACAGTCAACAAATTTCACATACTGAAAGTGTGCAATTTTGGTAAGTTTTGACACATGTATATGCCTGTGAAACTATCACACAATCCAGATGATGAATATGTCCTTCCAAAGTTTCCTTGTGCCTCTTTATCATACCATCTACTCAGTGGACCCTGTCTCCAAGCAACAACCCATTTGTGTTCTGTCACTGCAGATTCTTTACATTTTTTGTTTAATCTTATGCAAGTGTAATCCTATAGTATGTATTCATTTTTGCCCTTTTTAACTCAGAATAATTATTTTGAGATTCATCCATGTTGTTGCGTGTATCAATAGTTTATTTCTTTTTATTACTAGTAGTATTCCGTTGTGTGGATATACCACAAATTGTTTATCCACTCATCTGTTGGTAACAGCTGGGTTGATACCAGTTTTTGACTATTACAAATAAAACTGTGATGAACATTCATGTACAAGTATTTGTGTAGATACATGCTTTTACTTCTCTTTGGTAATTAATTACCTAGGAATAGAATGGCTTGATCATATGATAGGTGTATGTCAGACTTAAGAAACTGCTAAGCTGTTTTCCAAAGTGGTGGTCCCATTTTATATTCCTAGTAGCCATATATGAGATTTCTAGTTGCTTTGTATATCTTTACCAACATTTGCTGTAATCAGTCCTTTCAAATTTATCCATTCTTCGAGGTGTGTAGTAGGATCTCATTTTAGTTTTAATCTTTCCTTCCTTCCTTCCTTCCTTCCTTCCTTCCTTCCTTCCTTCCTTCCTCCCTCCCTCCCTCCCTCCCTCCCTCCCTCCCTTCCTTCCTTCCTTCTTGGCTTCATGCATGGAGCCCAATGTGGGGCTTGAACTCATTACCCTAAGATCAAGACCTGAGATGAGATCAAGAGTCAGATGCTTAGCCACCTGAGCTACCCAGGAGTCCCTTAATTTGCATTTCTGAGATAACTAATGGTGGTGAGCATCTTTTTTGGGCTCTTTGATATCCATATATCTTCTTTGTGAAAGTGGCCATTCAAGTTATTTGCTCCTTTTTGTTGTTGGGCTGTTTATCTTATTACATTTTGAAGGTGTATGTATGTATATATACATACATATAAGCATGTATATATGCATGCACACACACACACACACACACTCACTCTGAGTACAAATTCTTTATCAGATTTGTGATTTGCTAATATTTTCTCCCAGTCTGTGGCTTAACTTTGCATTCTCCAAATAGTAGCTTTCAAAGAGTGTACCTTTGGGCAGAGACTACTTAGTTAGGGCCTGGCTTTAGTGTCCTCTCCTTTCAGACCAGAGGCCTTTGCCACAAGATCTGCTCCCCTAGATCCTTGGTTAGGCCAAGAAGCCTTCAAGCTTGATTTCTCTTCATATTTATTGGAGCTGGAGGTACTGGAGCAGCAGTGTATGTCTTGTGTCTGGCATTGTTCAATCCAGATATCCATTGGGATGAAGAGAGTAACCCAGAATCCAGAATAAAGTGTGTCCTAATGATCAATGCAATGATCAATGAGTAATCTATAATTACTCGGTAATTATAGATTATAGCAAACTGAAGAAAGAGGACTCAGACTTCTAAATGAAATGTTTGACTATAAAGCTGCTTAGAATGAAGGTTTTCTGGAAGTCATTCGTATAATTTTCTACTTAACCAGGAACCATTTCCCCTGTAAACGCTCAAAATCATGTTGATGTACTGTGTTGGAGTTTACACTGATCAATAAATATCTCAAACTAGAAAAAAAAAAAACATGCATTCTTAATTTTTATTAAGTCCAGTTTATCGGCTTTTTCTTTTATGGACCGTATCTTTTGTTGGTATGTCTAAGAAATCTTTGCCTCATCCAAAGCCATTTACCTTTGTTTTCTTTTTAAGTTTAACAATTTTAGGATTTACATTTGTATCTATGATGCATTTTGAGTTAATTTTTATGTATGGTATAAGGGGTGGATTGAAACTTCATTTCTTTTGCATGTGAACAGTCACTGCAAAGGCTATTCTTTTTGCCACTTAATTGCTCTTGAAACTTCTTTGAAGCATTGACCATATATGTCTGGGTCTATTACCACCATTTCTATTCTGTTCAATTGATCTATTTGTCTAGATTTACCTCAATTTTTCTCACACTAAATTACTGTAGCTTTATTATAAGTGTTGAAATAGGTTAGTAGAAGTCTTCCAAGTTTGTCTCTTTTTCTCAAAGTTATTTAGACTCTTCTAGGTCCTTTGTTTTCATTATAAATTTTAGAATTGGTTTGTTAATTTCTACAAAAAAGATTATTAGGATTTGGGATGGGATTGCTTTGACTCTATAGGTCAATTTGGGGATAATTGACTTTTTTAAATTTTTTTTTAAATTTTTTTAAACTTTTTTTTTAAAATTTATTTCTGAGACAGGGAGAGACAGAGCATTAACAGGGGAGGGTCGTCAGAGAGAGGGAGACACAGAATCCGAAACAGGCTCCAGGCTCCGAGCTGTCAGCACAGAGCCCGACGCGGGGCTTGAACTCACGGACCGCGAGATCATGACCTGAGCTGAAGTCGGCCGCTTAACCGACTGAGCCACCCAGGCGCCCCTAAATTGACTTCTAAATAATATTGACTATTCTATGAACACACCATATCTCTCCATGTATTTAGGGCCTCTTTATTTTATTTTTATTTTTTATTAAATATAATTTATTGTCAAATTGGTTTCTATGCAACACCCAGTGCTCATCCCAACAGGTGCCCTCCTTAATGCCCATCACCCACTTTCCCCTCTCCCCCACCCCTCCACCAACCCTTAGTTTGTTCACAGTCCTTAAGAGTCTCTTATAGTTTACCTCCTTCCCTCTCTGTAACTTTTCCCCCCCTCCTTCTCCCCCATGGTCTTCTGTTAAGTTTCTCAGGATCCACATATGGGTGAAAACATGGTATTTGTCTTTCTCTGCCTGACTTATTTCACTTAGCATAATACCCTCCAGTTCCATCCATGTTGCTGCAAATGGCCAGATTTCATTCTTTCTCATTGCCAACTGGTATTCCATTGTATATGTACTCCACATCTTCTTTATCCATTCATCAGTTGAGGGACATTTAGACTCTTTCCATAATTTAGCCATTGTTGAAAGTGCTGCTATAAACATTGGGGTACATGTGCCCTATGCATCAGCACTCCTGTATCTATTTAGGGCTTCTTTAATTTCCCTAAGTAGTTTTCAGTGAGCAGATCCTGCACATTTTTTGGTCAAATTTATTCCTAAGTATTTCAGATTTATACTGCTATTGCATACAGAAGTACAACTGATTTTTGTACATTTAACTTTGTGTCCTGCAACCTTCTGAACTTTCTTTTTCAAAATAAAACTTTTTTAAAAAGTTGTTCATATTATTCCCCTTTTCCTTCTTTCTTTCTTTCCTTTCTTTCTTCTTTCTTCCTTGTTATTAATTTAATAGTTTTTTTTTTTTCCAAATTTTTAATTTAAATTCTAGTTAGTTAACATGTAATGTAATACTGGTTTCAGGAATAGAATTCAGTGATTCATCACTTACATATAAAACCCAGTGCTCATAACAAGCACGCTCCTCAATACCCATCACCCATCTAGCCCATCCCGCCCCCCCCCCCCCATCAACCCTCAGTTTGTTCTCTATGGTTAAGGGTCTCTTATGGTTTCCTTCCCTTTTTTTTCCTTCTCCCATATGTTCATCTGTTTTGTTTCTTAAATTCCATATGAGTGAAATCATATGGTATTTGACTTTCTCTGACTTATTTCACTAAGCATAATTCACTGTAGCTACATTGATGTTGCAAATGGCAAGATTTCATTCTTTTTGATGGCTAAGTAGTATTCCATTGTATATACATGCCACATCTTCTTTATCCATTGTCCTTCCTTATTATCCTTTCAGTATGTGTAGAATCTATTTTTATGTCAACTCTGTCATTCTTGATATTGGCAATTTGTATCTTTCTTCTTTTTTCTCTAAACAATCTGGCTGTAGGTTTAACAATTTTATTGATTTCTCAAAGAATTACCTTCTGGGGTGCCGGGGTAACTCAGTGGTTAAGCATCTGACTTTGGCTCAGGTCATGCCCTGCTTTGGATGAGCCCTGCTTCTCTCTCTGCCCCCGACCCCTCTGCCTCCCTCTGCCCCTCCTGAGATTCTCTCTCTCTCTACCCCTCACTCACTTGCGTCCTCTCTCTCTCTCAAAAAAAAAAAAAAAAAAAAAAATTCTGGTTTCATTGATTTTTCTTTTTCTGTTTTATTGATTTTGCTCTAATCTTTATTTTCTGTCTCTTTTGTTAGTTTTTATTTTTTGTTTCTAAACTAATATATGTTAGATGGAACTTAGTAACATGTTACATATGTAGCATAGAAAACCTTTTTGTAGGGTAGGTGTTCACTGCTAGCAATTTGTCTTTAAGAGCTGCTTTAGATGCTCTTTTTGCTTTCACTTTGATTCATTTTTTGACCGTGTGGCTAGAGAACATACTTTACATGACTTGTATCTTTTTAAATTTATTAATACTTATTTTGTTACCCCAAAGATTGTCAATCTTGGTAAATGTTCTTTGTGTTGTTGGAAAGAATTTGTATCTTGCCATTCGTGAAAATATTCTATAAATATCAATTTGGTCAAGTTGGTTGATGGTATTATCCAAGTCCTCTATGTCTCTACTGATTTCTATCTATATGCACTTTTAATAATTGAGAAAAGTGCTTTTCCTACTATACTTGAGACTTTGTCTCTTTCTCATTGATTCCATTAGTTTTTATTTCATGTATTTGGAAGCTCTGTTTTTGAATAGGAGGTCAGTGAGAAATCCAGAAGTTTTGAGGTCGTTTAAGAACACAAGGTATGGGTAGGTAAATGACAGACCTCAGGATTATGTTATGGGAGTTTTAGGAAACATCTGGCCCCACATGCTAGCTCTAACTAGAGTGATTTATTTTTAGGCTTTGCAGCCCAGAGATTAATTGCTCCATCTAGGTTACAGTATCTATTTTAATCAAATTATAACATGTCAAGATAAAGAACCAAAAGAATTATCATCACAAATATTAGGTTGAATCATATACAGTTGTTAACATTTGCCTTTGACCTACAAAAATGGTAGTTTCTCACAAAGCAAGGAATTTTGTTCATTATGGTATTCAGAATAGTGAAACACTGGGAGCTATGTACATGTTTTATATCATAGCATTTTACAGAATAGTGAAAACTTGGGAGGTAAACCTAAATGTCACATGATAAATCATGCCATATGCCTATCATGGAATTAAAGTGAATGTTTTGGGAGATGATTTAATAACTCCTTTTATATTCTCATCCAGTTTTAAGACATTAAATTCCATCTATGTATGTTGGCAACTCCCAAATTTGTATCTGAAGTCCAATTGCTCACAAAATCCAGACTCAGACATTCAATTTCCTGTTCATCATTTCTATGGATATCTAATCAATTTTTGAAATTTAACATCTCCAAACTTGAACTTCTGATCTTTCTCCAAAGCCTGTTCTCCCCACATCCTTACTTAACAGAATTTCTAGCTTCATCCTTCCAGTTGTTCAGGCCAAAATGCTTAGAGTTATTCTAGACTTTTCTTTCGCTCATCCCCCACAATCCATCAGGAAATTCTCTGCCTTTAGTTTCAAAATACACCAAGTACCCAACACTTTCCATCACCTTATTGCTACCCCTGTGGTCTTCTTTCCTTTAAACTGTAAAAGCCTCCTACCCTTTTTAACTGAAGTTTCATATATATATATATATATATAATATATATAATATATATAAAAATATGTATTATATATTTTCAATATATATATACACACATACACACATATATTTTAAATTAAAGTCAATATTTTAAAGGGTAGTGATGTAAATCATACAGATACATGTGGACCAAGTTCAAATGGACATGGCAGACAATTTCTGCTCTAAATCATTGCACCATAAAGTTTGGAGACATTGCTCTATTGTCTCTTTTCCTCCTGCATTTTCCTACTCCCCTCCTTTGTTTCCTCCACAACTGAATATAAGGACCTGGGGCAGTTATCAGTTTATTGCCTCTCAGCTCCAAATCTACCCTTTATTGCCCGTTCTGTGACAATGAAGCTAGACCCTTCTGTAAACATTTTTCCTTTGCCAGCTGGCACAATGTTAACCTTTGTCAGTAGAATGCACTGGAGAGAGGGCGCCTGGGTGACTCAGTCGGTTTAGTGTCAGACTCTAGTGCAGGTCATGATCTCGCAATTTGTGAGCTCGACCCCTGATGGGCTCTGTGCTGACAGCCCAGAGCCTGGAGTCCACTTTAGATTGTGTGTCTCCCTCTCTCTCTGCTCCTCCCCTGTTCACTCACTCTCAAATGAACATTAAAAAAAAAAATGGCACTGGAAATGAACTGGAGGAGGGAGTTCCGCTTCCTGTTTCTGCTGTGCTCCCCTCTGCAAGCTTCTGCAGTGGGAAGCTCCTGGCTCACCTCGTACTCAGCAGCTCACCTCGTGTGGCATTCCCTTGGGTGCTCTGCACTGAGTTTTACTGGTATAGCACCTGTCCATGGATGGCTTCCCTGGCACCACCTTCAGTAGCTTCCCAGCAGCTTCTGGGATATGGCATTTCCCCATGGATGCTTCCTTGGTACCTGAGGGCAGATTCCCAAGTGCCACTGGTGCATCAACTGAGTAAACTTCTTTGACATCTAGTGGACCTTGGTGTTACCCTTTCTAACAAAATCTGGCTCTCAGCCTGAGGGAAAGGGCATTTTAAGCCTACGGTTAGTGGCTGCTTCCTATAGATGCTATTGTTTATTTTTGCTATTCTTGTATTAAGCGTTCTTTTTGTTGCTTAGTAAATAAATCCTCTATTATTATAATTTATTATAGTTTATGATGGTTAATCAAACATATTTAATCAAACATTCTGAATATTTCTGTGAAAATGTGCTTTGGACAAGATTAATATTTACATTGGTGGCCTTCAAGTAATGCAGATTACCCTCCAGAATGTGGGTAGGCTTCATCAAATCAGTTGAAGGCCTGAACAGAACACAGAGTGACCTTCTCTGAGCAAGAAGGAAGTCTGTCAGCAGATTGCCTTTGGACTTGAACTACAACGCTTCTCTGGCTGTCCAGCCTACCAGCCTACCCTGTAGATTTTGGATTTATCAAGTCTCTAAAATTGCATTAGCCAATTCCTTAAAATAAATGTGTGTGTGTGTGTGTGTGTGTGTGTGTATACACACACACACACACACACACACACATACACACACACAAACATAGATATGTATATATACACACACATACACACATATACACACACAAACACATGACTTCTTGGTTCTTTTTCTCTAGAGAACTCTCATACATAGTTTTTTACATTCAACCCCCCCAGGGGTGACGGGCTGGCTCAGTTGGTACAGCATTCAACTCTTGATCTTGGGGTCATGAGTTCAAGCCCCATGTTGGGCATGGATTTTACTAAAAAAAAAAAAAAAAAAAAAAAAAAAAAATCCATCCCTCTTCAAATAGCTTATGGTTTCTGTCTCTTGATTGGATCCTGACAAATATATCCTTGTTCTCCCCTGAACTCCTAATCTATTCATGCAAGTGCCTACTAAGCTTCTCTACTTGGATGTCTAATAGGCATTCCAAAGTTAGGTTCAAAAGTAATTTTTTTTTCAGTGTTTATTTATTTTTGAGAGAGTGCAGTAACAGGGAAGGAAGGGGCAGAGAGAGAGGAGGACAGAGGATCTGAAGCAGGCTCTGCACTGACAGCAGGGAGCCTGATGTTGGGCTTAAACTCATGAACCCATGAGATCGTGACCTGAGCCAAAGTCAGACACTTCACCGTCTGAGCTGCATAGGCACCCCAAAAGTAAGCTCTTGATGTTGATCCTGCAGCCTTGTTTTCTCCTACACTTTTTCTAATCCCAGTTAAGGGCATCTCCATTTGCAGTGAGGCCTTCTCTAGCTAACCCATTTATAATTGCAGTCCTTCTCCAAGTGGCCCAATCATACTTTCAGTCTCTCTTCTTTGCTTGTTACTGTTATCTAAGTATAATATGTATTACTTCTCCTGTTCACTATTTAACTCCTTCATTAGAAAACAAATTCCAAAAAAAAAAAAAGAGAATATAAATCCCGTAACAGCAGGAATTTGATGTGTATGTATGTTTAAAATGTTATATGCAAGGGCGCCTGTGTGGCTCAGTCAGTTAAGTGTCCAACTTCAGCACAGGTCATGATCTCAAGGTTCATGAGTTTGAGCCCCGCATTGGGCTCTGTGCTGATGGCTTGGAGCCTGGAGCCTGCTTCAGATTCTGTGTCTCCCTCTCTCTGCCCCTCCCCCAATCATTCTCTGTCTCTCACTCTCAAAAATAAACATTAAAATTTTTAAAAATGCTATATGCAAAAAAATAAATAATTTAAAAAATAAAGAAAATGCTGTATGCCCGTATCTTAAAGCAATGACTTAAGTAATGCTTACAATGGGTAGTCAATGAAACCTTGCCTTCTGTTATTTTTGAGTGTCTTAAGAATACTTCCCTTTCCTAAGTTCATAAATGCATTCTGTATTTTCCTCTAAAAATTTTATTTCTCCTTTTTTGTTTAGGCTTTTACGCCAAGAACGGATTTTTCTGTATGGTTTTCTTGAACCTTAAAAAAAACTGTTTTTTAAACCTCTTCTGGATAACCAGTTGCCCAGCAGGAGTATTTTTACTACTTACTTAATGGTTTTGGTTTATCCCTCTACTTTCTGAAATCACTTACCACTCAGTATTAAGATTCTGTAATAACAAAGCAAAACAAAGTATCAACCCCACAGTTTTATTTGTAAAGAACAAAGCATGAAAAGTCATATTTAAATGTACTCCAAAACCTGAAAAACCCACGTCAGTTTCTCTGATATGTATGTTAAAGTGCTTGATATCACAATACTCTTTAAATTTTATATTATGTTCAGATGAGAAAAAAAAAATCCAGTTCTGATGCATTGTTAACAATACAAAGAAACACAATATAATTTAAATGCAGAAATGTTCATTTTTTAAAAAAAGATACACAGGGTACATTTACACACGGCTCAAGTGTAACATAGAAGGATTTTTCTATGTTTAACACCCTCAGCTGATTGACAACAGGAACTCCTTACCATACCTCTCTACTGTGAACAAGGTTTGGAACAGACTGGAGCCACACACAAATTCATTCAGGAAATTGGATCAAGCATGATTCCCTCCCACATAACCCAAGGATGCCCTGGATTCCTTTAGATGAGGAGAAATTTTTTGATATATATTTTTGTCCCTCTGGTGTCAACTGCTCAATGTGATACATTTCTGGAGCTAATCTTTATTCTGTCCTTGAGAGGATGATCAGCTCCAGGAAGATCTGGGACAATGCATTTCTTCTTGGATTCCTCTGATCATCAGTACCCTCTTCAAAACAGGTTGGAAATCCAAGAGATTTGTAAATGTATTTTAATAGGAATAAAGGACCTAGAAGTTTATTATTCGTTTCTGTCTCTTTTTAAAGCTAAATGGTAATGTAACAAATGCTTAGGAAAGAAACAGGGACTTCAAAAGAAACTGATGACTTGGAAACAGGATTCGTTTTATAAAAGTAGAGAGGAGGCCACGACTCCATTCTCAATGAAGGTATGTTAATACTGAAATATAAATAGCTAAGGTTCAGATTGTCCCTTCAACATGTTGAAAAGGATAGCTTCTGTAAACCTCACAGAGAAAATACAATACTCAAAGTGAAAATCTACTGAAAAATCATAATTCTTAGCAGAAAGAAGATATTTCGATTAAGAGCTACACTTTCAATGCTGTCAAATAAATATTTCCCTGGGGATCTGAGGTCCACATCTGTTGCCTCCTGTTTCAAAATATCTTAGAGGCATCAACATATACTACACACAAACTGTTACGTATAGTTTCTACCTCTCTTTCACTTACATTTACATACAACAGTGCTTTATTCCAAAAAAAGGAGATAGAAGCAATTCAGTATTTCCCCTGTATCATTCATCATTCATGTAGTGTGACAGAAGCTCATTAAAATGATTTTTTAAAAAGGCATGTTAAAGTAAATGTCACAGGGTCACAAAGATTCAAAAATGTCTGCAACATTTAAAATAAATTTTAGAGGGCAACTGCAGACTCTTGCAAGGTTTAGGTTTCTTATATCAGATTCTTGCTCCCAGTGGGAAAGGGGAGGGAGAGGGCGCCTTGGGAAGCCTTGCTTTTGTTCTCTATAAGGCCGATTTCACCCCAACTGGAATGGCACTTTATGCTACTCCACGCTGAGCCTCAGTCATTTTTATGGCATTGGTGAGCCCCAACCAGGGCACCGCTTGTAGGGCCTCACACGTAATACCAACAAGTGTAATGCCGCTGTCAGAAAGGCTGACATTAGGAGTTTCAGGACATTTGGAAAACACTTGGAAATTAGATGTTTCAAGAGGTAATATTTTTGGCAATTTAGTTTTAAAATAATTTCCTCTTAAGCTATTATTATGTGAAAATACTAATTATGGTTCCAGGCATTACTTTTAATTTATTCTGAGGAAAAAAAAATTACAAAGTTGATTTTTACTTACTTTAACTTTGAGGTGTAATTATATAAAGCAATATACTGATTTAAAAAATTAATATAGCAAAAAGGATACCTCTAAATAGGTACGGTCCTTCCAAAAGTCGGTTATGTACATTCATTCTAAAGGTTCTACTGTCCTGCTCAAAATATTCTGGTATTGGCTTAGGGACAGTTATAAGCCACATAAGAGAGAAGTCTTATTTCTTTAGAATGATTTCCTTGCGGCCTCAAACTCTGCTTAAGCATCCTTTTTATTAATCAATTTGGATTGTAAGAACTTTTTGTTGTTTCCGAATATTAAATTTCTTCTGAAAGGTCAAGATTTACCATCACTGGCAATACTCAAAAGAATGGGCTGTAGGCCCTTCAGATGGCTCAGAAGGAGGTCCCCACATGTTTGGAGTCCTGGCTGTATCACTGGAATAAGTATATGGGCTCCTGATGTGACCAATTCAAAGGGCCCAGCACTCTAGAAGATGTGTCAGTTCTGGTGTGACTATTTCTTGTGAAAGTGGTCATTCCCATTGTTATGGTCCTATCACACAGAGTGGGATAAAACTTTACGTATAATTTATTTTTGGGTATTACTTTTAATGTAATGGTTTTATTCATAGGCCCCAAATCCAATTTTGCTCCCAGTTTTTATAACATATAATTCTCAACCACTTCAGAACCATTTGTTAAAAAGAATGTTAATCCTTATAAATGCTTATTATAAATGGATAGTAATATTTATATCCTACTTGCTTGGGTGTATGAATAAAGATCCAGGGGTACAAAGACTTAATATGAATGCCTCGGAGCTCAGTGTCACGCAGTCTTGGTGTAATAAAAAACATGAGTTCTAGACTCTGTTGTCACTGACCAGCTGTGGGGTATTTAACCTCTCCGATCCTCAAGTGTTCCTATCTGTAAAATGGTCACTCAATGCTAGCCTGCTCACCTAAGTCATCCTTCGGCTGCCCAGAGTGTGCCAGAAGCATGGTCTTATGAGGAAGGTAATAAGAATAAAACCCTGCCCTGATCATTCAGTGGTTTCTGATCACGGCAACACAAGAACCTGTGTGAAATGGGTTCTGGACGTCTCCCATAATAGACTTTCCATGATCCTGGAAGAGCTGCGTTGTTACGCAGACACACTGTAGACTCAGGCGAACAAATCTCCAGTCTACCCAAGTCACCCAAAAACCTGTTCTTAAACCCTTCGTGGGTCTCTAAATGTGGCCTTCAACTCCCTGTTCCTCCTCAAATACTAAGTTAGATATTAAAAGGGGATGTGCCTTGGTCGCCTGGCTGAATACAGTGCTTGATAAGGGAGTGAGGCACTTGTTCATTAGTTTCTTCCTTCAGGAAAGAAGAGAAACAATACTGTTGGCTAAAGCCCAGGACCCTCAAGATCGTACGGGGGTCCTGAGAGGCCATGGCTTTGCTTCTCAGCCACAACTGGGAATAAAAGCCGGCGCAGTGCTGGGGCAATTTCACTGCTAACAATGTGCAAATGCCTAATTGGTTACAGGACCTACCATAAACGAAGTCTTAAGGTAACTAGCTAATACCACGTTTATTTAACTTCCTTATAAAATACCCAACTGGAAAGTTACTCGCAATGTTTGGTCTTTCAAAACTGTCACCTCTGGTTCTGCTCCCATTTTGTCAGTCTGTGCTGTACTGGCTTTTACCTTCTCTGGGCCAGTTGTTTTACATTTATTACCCCTTCTTAGAAAAGGAACATAAAACTTGCCCTGAAACACCCAGAAAGGGTTCATTCTTTCTCTTTCCCTCTGTTATTTGCATTATCATGGTCAACAAATACTTTCACAAAAACATTCCAAGCTACACCAAGCCCTCCTCCTTCTTAGACATTCCTTCCATTTCCTGAGAGGGGGATGGGCACAGGAAGGGGGGGAGGTGACTGAAACCTAACAAAGACAGGGTTTGAGATTATCCTTGAGGTAAGAACTGCTGCAGGGCGTAGATGGCCAAATTATAAGTGCAGAATCAAACTGCCGTTTGCAGTTCTTATAACTGTAAGACCAACACTTTGAAATTCACGTCTCCTCAAAGTACCTCACATAACAAGAATAAAAATGCCAAGAATGAAGTTAGTCTAGGCTAATCTTTCCAAAGGGTAAAGAAGTGATAATCCTACAATTTAACATACTTCTCAGGGCTTTGTGTGTTCTCTTTCCAGTTCAGCCAAGCTCCTGGGGTCCAGTATTTAAAATATTTGAACTGTGTCTTTATCTTGTGCCGACGGAAAAAGATTTTCCAAAAGACTGGAGAAGTGACTCAATTCAAATGTATGAAACCAACTGTAACTTAAAATATAGAAGTGAGGACTATCACATACAGTAGGTAAAGCTGTTTACATTCACAATACAAAGGATCAGACACACCAGGATGGATGGCTACGACATAACAATGCATTCTGGGTTCCTTTGTGATACCTGGAGGGAAAAAATAAGCCCGACTGGGTTGCACTGTAATTACGTGTTTACTGGCTTCTTCCTGGCTAGCACCACTCTTTCCCTCCCAACTCCCAATGTGGTTAAGCTACTTATGTTAAGTCACAGGAATATTCAATCTAAGAAAAGTATCTTATTAGAGTAATATAATTTCTTAAAGAAGATAGCATATTTACACACATCTAACACATGAAAATACTCTATTTTATACTAAATTCCAGGTTCAAATGAACTACAATACAGCATTTTGCCTTGTCTGTAGTGTGAGGATTGTTCAAATTGGGGAATATGGTGTGTTGCCCCCTGCAGTGACTCACTACCTTATCAGACAAGTCCAAATCGGTCCCCATAGTTGGGGAAGGTTCAGGAGCAAGGGGTCTGGACTGAGAGCTTCTAGCCAGTTGGGTTACACATCCACTCCTTTGATGAGTGATCCTTCCAAGACTATGGTGAAGTCCTGAATGGTCTGCAGAATGCGGATGAGAGAGTTGACAGTCATGCGGTCTCGCAGGAGGGCACTCTCCTCATACATTCGGGTAATGGCAGGACATTCGGCTAAGAGTGGGATCCACTGTGGGAGCAGGCGATCCCTACAGAGTCAAAGAGAAAGAAGTCCTGAGCCCTGCCCACCTTGCTGCAGAACAACACATGTTAGAACTTTCAATGGGAAGGTGTAGGACTGGATGGAGCAAAATCCAGCCAAGTTCTCAGGTCAGCAGAGGAGAAACCAAATTCAAGATTTTGGAAATTTGCTGGTTAAAAAGATACAGTAATGATACAGTGTTAATGGGAAAACCCAAGAGACTGAAAATAAATTTGGGCAAATTGGCCATAAGGACCTACCCACATTAAAGAGATTCTCTATTCTGATTTAACACTTAAAAAAAAAAGAGGCAGAAAGTCATTTTGTATCTCTTTTTTACAGGGGTGTTACTCAGACATCTGTGGCAAGGCATGCCAAAGTACGCTGACCCTTTGGGAAGAAAGACTGCATTAAATAGTCAGGATTAGCATTAAAAAAAAAAAAAAAACTTATACAACGTAACAAGGAACAAAAGGAAAGAAAAACATTAAGTGGATTTTACAAACCAAAAGAGGGGTTGCATTAGTCTAATAAATCAGAACAAGAGATAAAAGGAGGTAAGGATCATGTTTAAAAGGAATTTTAAAAGCATAGCTGAAACTGGGCCCTTTTATTAAGAAGAAATATAGAACTTAGTTTTATAAACCAGTTCTTTCAGGAGGACATCTCAACCTTCAGTGTGTCCTGATTAACCTCTGACATTAGTTACCCGCCACTAAATATCTAAGACATCCTTATCGAGCATCTCTCAATATGCCTTTTGTTTTTTTTAAAGTTTATTATTTTTTTTGTAGTAATCTCTACACCCAACCTCAGGCTCAAACTCATGACCCCGAGATCAAGAGTCACATGCTCTTCTGACTGAGCTAGTAGCCAGGAGCCCCTCGATATGCCTTTCATGATAAAAGCAGTCATAACCAGGCCTGCCAATCTCCTGTTGGGGCTCTAGGTCTGTAGGAAAAAAAAAAAAACACATTACACAGATAGCTTAAAAAAAATCTTGTTCTAAAGGCCTACATGTTTCATTTCTTATAATTCTGACAGCTGTTTAAAAATTAATGGATTGTAAAGCTCCTATGCGTGATTTTCAAAAAATAAAGGGGTAGGGAACTGTCAAAGAGAAGACTTTATATACTTAAGAATTATTTATATCATATGAATTCTACAATGTTATTAAATTTAAAACAACATGGTGAAAAAATTAAAAAAAAAAAAAGAAAAAGACCAACAACATGGTGCTATAGATACACAACACAAACCCTACACAGTAAATATACGTATGTGTGTCAAATTCCTTACCAAACTACCCATTACCTATCTACCCACCTTTGGAGCCAGTGTAGTATAATGGTTGAGAGCTTGGGCACTCAAATGAGACTGGGTATGAATCTTGGCTCTGCTTCTTTCTAGCTGTGTGACCCTGGGAAGCTTTGTTAACTCGGCTGTACCTTATACATCTGTACAGTGCTACTTCATGTATTGTGGTGGGGAAGTGATAGGAGGATTAAATGAGTACTTAGCATGGTGTCAATACACAGCAAGTACCCAATAAACATAGTTTCATAATAAAAATTGCAATGAAAGGAGCCCATGGGAGAGCTTTGGAAGGGGCATGATCTGAGGCAGCCCCTCCTGGACTTTTGTTCAAAACATAACAAAGATAGGGAAAGTCAAGAACTGGCTTTATACCGTGTTCCAAGGCAAACTAAAATCTGGAATTTGCCGTCCTTTCCAATGTTCCTGGGTGCAGTATTAATAGCATTTACATAGTGGCAGAAGGTTTTGCAGGATGATTTCTGAATAAGGACATCGTCTTCATTGTCTAGAATCTGGTCAGTGGTTTCAAAATAAGCAACCGCTTTCTCTGGGGAAGGAAGTCAGAATCATATCACAATACACATTAATACTTCATACACAGAAAGATTAATCACTTAGTTTATTCTGGAAACACTAGTGGTGCTTTGCATTAGAGCCAGTCTGGAAACCAAAATCATTACTTTATCACTGATTTCACGATGAATTCTAGAGGTCCATGTTTCCTGGTGGAACGATATGCTCCGGGAGTTTATTTTCTAATCTAGACTGCATTCCAGAAGGGTGCAAAGTTTACTCTCTTTGGAATACCTTCAAGCAATGGAAACTGGCAAAAAAGAAAAACAGATGGACTCCCCGGTCAAGACTGGAACCTTCTAGGAGTAGCTAGCAAATACATGGTAGCCATGGAGATGTGCCCTCTGTTCTAGTTATACAGTGGCTGGCTGACATTTTGCAATGAAATCCTTGAAATGGAACTGACTCAAGAAATCTGAGGAAGAGATATGTATACATATATTAGAAACAGGAGTGGTAAGATTCTGGGCATTCCAAAAGAAAAAAAAATCACTCCTGGAGGCCTAGCTCTGTTAACCTTTTCTTTGTCTAAAAACTCTAAGTTGGATAAAACCAACCACTTCATCTAGACTATATTTACAAGACACAAAATGATTAATCACCCCTTTAAGAAAACTGGGAATTCTAGAAGAACCGCATTACAAAGCTTATTTAGCAAGCTAGAGCGGTACACTGCAACAGAACTTTCTGTGATGGATGAAATGTTCTGTATCTGCAAGGTTCCAGTTGGTAGCTACTAGGTAAGGCAGGTGTGACTAACGAAGTGAATTTTAAATCTAATTTAAATTAAATTAATTTAAATAGCCACACGTAGCTATGGTAGTGGTTATCATACTGGATAACATAAAGCTAGAGTAATCCTTTTAAAACAAAACAGAAGTTATTTTATGTCATTTATTCCTTAGCTCAAAGCCTTCCGATGACTTCCTATTTCAATCATGATAAAGACCCAAGTCCTTGCAAAGGTCTAGAAGGCCCTGAAGCTCCTGTCTGGCAGTACACAGCCCTCTCCCCCAGTATCCTCTTACTCTGTCTCCCTCACTCTGCCCCACTCGCACTACACTTGCTACTCCATGCAATGGCCAAGCACACTCCAAACTTGGGGCCTCTGCCCTGGCAGTTCTCTCAGCCTGGAGTGCTCTCTCCCAGATATTCATATGGCTCAATTCCTCACTTCCTTAAAGTCTTTGCTCAAATATCACCTGGTCCACAAAGCGTATAATCACCCCACTTAAAAAAGCACTCTTCACTCCATTTCCTTTCACTTTACTATTTTTTTTCCCAGATCAACCATCACTTGCTAACATACCAGCTGAACTGCATACTTGTTATGTTTTTGTGTTTTATCTGTGTTCCTGTCCCCACCAGAATGTAAGTTTGCCAACCAAAGGAATTTTTGTTTTGTTTCCTTATATCTCAACGTGTATCTTTTTTTTTCAAAGTAGGCTCCACACTCAATCTAGGCCTGAACTCATAACCCCGAGATCAGGAGCTGCATACTCTACCGCCTCAATGTGTATCTTGAGCATCTCGAACAGTGAGTGTCTGGAATATTACGGACACTATAATATTTGTCGACTGAATGAAAAGCAAAGAGAGTGCTAATTTGATATATATTTTTAAAAACATACTCCCTTGTCACTAACCCTTATTTGCTTAAATTCCTGGGTCTTCGAGTTTTCTAAGAAACATTTCAGTGCCTTTACAGTAACATACACCTGTTTTAATTTACCTATGAAGTCCCAGATGAAGACATTCTTGTGAAAGATGCGGGCAGATTTGAAGCCATGGTGGAAGACTTGTTCAAGTGCCACAACCAGGCCATTTTCTCCACACAGCAACACCGTGAGGCTTCCTCTCTGTGGAACAAAACACACAGTGCCAAAGAATAATCTGCTGCACCTACGTTTAAGAAATATACTAGAGAAGGAGCATGTGAGTGGCTCAATTGGATGTCCGACTTCGGCTCAGGTCATGATCTCTCGGCTCATGAGTTCGAGCCCCACATCAGGCTCTCTGCTGTCAGTGTGGAGCCTGCTTCGGATCTTCTGTCCCTCCCCGCCCTCTCATTCATTCATTCATAAACAAACAAATAAAGAAAGAAAAAAAGAAAAACACTAGAGAAAAGGGTGTTGAAGGTAGCTATGAAGTATGTTCTTGTAGCTACTAGAAAGCTTACAAATAAAAACATACCCTCTACTGTATGTATCATGTATAAAAGTGGCTTTAAAATCATATATATATATAATTTTTTTTTAAGTAGAAGTAGACTTCATGCCCACTGTGGAGCCCAATGCAATGCTTAAACTCATGACCCAGAGATCAAACAGGAGTTGAGATCAGGAGTCAAATGCAACACTTCAATGACTGAGCCACCCAGGTGCCCCTAAAAATCCTATACATTAAGTTTGACAGATGATCATACCTCTTTTTCAGGTTTATGAAAATGCTTCACAATATTATTTACAGCTTCCCCAATTCCTTCTTGGATCTGTCCAGCATTGGGTTCTGAAAAAATAATGAACAGCGGCTGAATTCTCATGCAAGGGAAATACACCAAAGTACTATGGGATATCAACTGTGTCCACCCATGCAGGAAATGCTTCACCACAGAGGATGGCTTGTCAGGCGCTCCATGAAACTTGTCTCAGGTCAGTCTGGCCAAGGGGAGGCATCTTGGCACAAAGGAATTGTGATTCCTAGATTGCAATTCCAACCTTACCATTGCAATCTATAACCTTGGTTAAATGTCTAACTTCTGAGTTTGAATTTCCTCAATTTAAAATAGGGAAAACATATACCTCATGGGTCACTGGGAAAAGTGAATGAGATATTGCAGGTGTAAATAACCTGGCATGGTACTTGTCACAAAGTGCTAGCAAGCTCCTGGATCTGAGGAGTGAGGTGGAAAGACCCATGGCATCATTCCAGGTACTCCCTTATCCTACTTAACTCTTGAGTTCCTTAGTGGGCACAGACCAAGGTTTGTGAAGCTCTGAATGGCTAACCTGAAATCTGTGTTTTTGCTACTGTGTTTAAAGTAAAGGGAAGATGCCAAGTACACTGAGGCACCCAAAGCCCAGAACAGCTTCCCTTTCTGGCTATTTAGTCTACCTGGGTACTGCTTCATTCTCCCGGCCTGCACTTGCTCAGGTCTTGTTTTTAAGGGAGACCTTGGTGGGCTCCCTGAATGGGATCTAAACTGCCTTTGCCTCCCAAAACCCAAGAATGGTTAAAAAGAGATGTTAAACACATTTTATCTAGGGATAGAAGTAGGTAACGAGAAGTTTAAGTATTTGGTACTTTCTTGTGGTGATTAACTCTTACGTTTACATATCACATCATAAAGGACAAACTACACATTCTATTGTTTAAGAATCTTTGAATTCAGGGTTCCTGGGTGGCTCAGTCAGTTAAGCAGCTAACTTCAGCTCAGGTCATGATCTCTTGGTTCATGAGTTTGGGCCCCACATCGGGCTCTGTGCTGACAGAGTAGAGCCTGGAGCCTGCTTTGGATTATGTCTCTCTCTCTCTCTCTCTCTCTCTCTCTGTCCCTCCACCGCTTGCACTCTCTCTCTCAAAATA
Organism: Acinonyx jubatus; assembly: GCF_027475565.1. Lineage (NCBI taxonomy): Eukaryota > Metazoa > Chordata > Mammalia > Carnivora > Felidae > Acinonyx > Acinonyx jubatus. The sequence continues at coordinate 62,415,687 of NC_069387.1, forward strand.
AATAAGTAAACCTTATTAAAAAAAAAGGAATCTTGAATTCATACTGCTGGAGGATTTCTTGCATAAAACATTCTTCAGGTAAAACTCAAGTAAGTTTTTTTCTTTTCTTTTTTAAGTTTATTTATTTATTTTTGAGAGAGAGAGAGAGTGGAAAGGGGCAGAGAGAAAGGGAGACAGAGGATCTGAAGTCTGCACTGACAGCAGGAAGCCTGATGCAAGGCTCAAACTCACAAACAGCAAGATCATAACCTGAGCCAAAGTTGGACGCTTAACTGACTGAGCCACCCAGGTGCCCCCTCAGGTAAGTTTTTTCTATACCAATGCATAGAAATTGTTAAAAGGAAGGACTGATACTGTGGCCTCTTCAGTTGCTACTAATTTTTTTCCTTTCTCTGAATATTTTCTCTTTTTAAGAAAAAAATTTTGTTTTTATTTTTAAGTAACTTCTATGCCCAACATGGGGCTTGAACTCACAACCCAGAGATCAAGAGTCACATGCTTGGGGTGGTTAGGTGGCTCAGTAAGTTAAGCATTGGACTTCGGTTCAGGTCATGATCTCACTGTTCATGGGTTTGAGTCCCACATCGGGCTCTGTGCTGACAACTCAGAGCCCAGAGTCTGCTTCAGATTCTGTGTCTCCCTCTCTCTCTGGCCCTCTCCCGCTCACACTCTCTCTCTCAAAAATAAATAAAACATTAAAAAAAAAAGTCACATACTTTACTAAGCCAGCAAGGCACCCTGAGTATTTTCTCTTTTAAACATAAAAATCTAGGGGTGCCCTGGGTGGCTCAGTTAGTTAAGTGTCTGACTCGACTTCAGCTCACGTCATGATCTCACATCTGTGAGTTCAAGCCCCGCACTGGACTCTGTGCTGATGGTGCAGAGCCTGCTTGGGATTCTCTTTCCCTCTCTCTGCCCCTCCTCCACCTACTCTCTCTTTCTCAAAATAAATAAAAATAAACTTAAAAAAAAAAAGAAGATCTATTCTGAAAAGTTTTAAAAAAATAAATGAATTACATATATACTTTTTATTATTTTTACATATTTATTATTTATTTTATTTTTATTTATTATTTATTTATTTTGAGAAAGAGAATGAGCAGGGGAGGGGCAGAGAGAGAAGGAGGGAGAGAGAATCCCAAGTAGGCTTGGATTCTGCACTATCAGTGCAGAGCCCAGTGCAGGGCTTAAACTCATTAACAGTGATCTCTGAAATGAATGGTGACTTTAGCTGAAATCAAGAGTCGGATGCTTAACTGACCGATCCACCCAGGTGCCCCTATTTTGAAAACTTTCATTCATTATAAAATAGCCCTGTACTAATCAATAGTATTTTATTTTTAAAGACTTTATTTTATTTTATTATTAAGTTTATTTATTTGAGAGAGAGAGAGAGAAAGAGAGAGAGCTCACAAGCAAGGGAGGGGCTGAGAGGGAGGGAGAAAGGGAATCCCAAGCATGTTCCACACTGTCAGTGCAGAGCCCGATGCAGGGCTTGAACCCACCAACCATGAGATCATGACCTGAACTGAAGTTGGGACACTTGATCAACTGAGCCACCCAGGTGCCCCATTTTATTTTATTTTTTTAAATGTTTATTTATTTCTTTTTGAGAGGGAGGGATAGAGAATCCCAAGCAGGCTCTGTACTATCAGCACAGAGCCTAACTCGGGGCTCAATCTCACGAACCATGAGATCATGATCTCAGCTGAAATCAAGAGAGGAATGCTTAACCAACTGAGCCACGCTGGGGCCCATAAAGATTTTATTTTTTAGTAATCTCTACACCCAACATGGGGCTGGAACTTACAACTCCAAGATCCAGAACTGCATGATACAATGACTGAACCAGCCAGGTGCCCCTATTCAGTAATATTTTAAAATTGATTTAAAACTTTTAGTTCTCTAAATATCACCTTGCACACACGGTGAGAAAATACCAGTTTCCCATCTCTGAATTTCAGGTTATTTAAAATTTTCTACTTATTGAGTAAGGAAAAGAAAATATGACCAAAAGTAGAGGATAAGACCTCTCAAAACAGTAATACCCCATAAAACTGGGACTGTTTTAGACATTGTAATAATTAGGATAGGCTGAACTGAAATCTTTTAAGATCAGTCTTTTAAGTCAATTTAAGATTACATACAGTAAATTTGCCAATTTTAAGTGTGCAATTTGATGAGCTTTGACAGATGTATAGTCATGCAACCACCACAATCATAACGTAGAAAAGTTCCATCAACCCAAAAGGTTCCCCTGTGTCCTTTTCCATCAATCCCCTTCCCCAGCTCTTATCTCCTAGCAACTGCTGTTCTGCTTTCTATCATTATTATACTGCCTTTTCTAGAACTTAATATAAATGGAACCGTATAGGATCTAGCCTTTTGTGTCTGTTCTCTTTCACTTACTTAGTATGATGCTTCTGAGTTTTACCCATGTTGTTAGATGTATCAACAGTTTGCTCGTTTTTATATATTGCCAACTAGTACCCCACTGAATACATGTAGCACATTCTGCTTATCCACTCCCCAGGTGGTGGATTTTGGTGTTGTTTCCATCTTGGCTATTATGAATAAAGCTCCCAGGGACATCTGAATACAAGTCTTAGTGTAGATACATGTATTCATTTCTCTCCAGTAAATATTCAGGAGTGGGATTCTGTGTCAAGTGTATGCTAAGTGTATGTATGTCTTTATAAGAAACTGCCAAACTGTTTTTCTTTTGCATTCTCACTAGCAATGTCCAAGCATTCCACTGCTCTCCATCCTCACCAATATTTGGTATTATCAGTCTTTGAAATTTTTGTTTTTCCAGTGTGTGTGGTGTGAATTTTACTTCTGAAGGCAACAAGGAATTATGAATCAGGGGAATAATTTGAGAAAGAATAAGGGGGATTTTTAGACTATATCATTCTAATATTAATATATCACTATGTGCTAATAAATGGATAGGGAGTAAAAACATCTAGGGAAACTTCTTTGTTAAGTAAACTAAGGACCTCTCAGGTACCCTTGTTATTCTACTTATGGTTTTATTGTCTATGGCTAAAATAAAACCACTTCACTGATAAACTTCCGTAATTTTTCATTAAATCATACTGCCTCTGTATTAGTTTTTTGTGGCTCCTATAATAGATTATCGCAAACTTGGTGACTTAAAACAACAGAAATCTATTCTGTCATAGTTCTGGAGGTCCAGAAGTCAGAAATTATCACCAGGCAGAAATCAGGGCAGGGCCACAACCATCTGGAGGCTCTATGGAAGAGTATGCTCACGTCTTCAAGCTTCTGGTAGCTGCTGTCATTCTGTGGCTTGTGGCTGTTATCACTCCAATCTTTGCCGATACTGTCTTCTCTTGTGTGTTTCTAATTTCTGTCTGCCTCCCTCTTATAAGAATATATGTGACTGTACTTAGGGCCCATTCAGATAATCCAGAATAATCTTCCCATCCCAAGATCCTTAACTTAATAATTGAAAAGATTTTTTCAAAAAAAGTAACGTTACTGATTCTGGATTAGGATCTAATACCCTTGGGAGACATTATTCAGCCTAGTAAAGCCCACATTAGCATAAATTAGTAGAAGTTTATGGTACTATTAAAAATGGCATATAAGCACAGCATCCTGTCCATAGAAATCACTCCTTTACATATTTTATCATTTCTGTAGGACGATGGGGGTAAGGAGAGGAATTTTTATATTTTTCTCTTAGAACAACGGGCTCTGGATAGCTAGATACGGCTCTCTGGGAATACTGTAATATAAGCTATCTTTATTCCTCATTTAGGGTTTTTTTTTTTGTTTTTTTGTTTTTTTTTAAGTAGGCTTCATGCTCAGCTTTGAGCCCAACTTGGAGCCTGAACTCACAACCATGAGATCAAGACCTGAGATGAGATCAAGAGTCAGATGCTTAACCAAATGAGCTACCCAGGTGCCCCAGCTACCTTTTTTTTTCCCCCAAAGTACAATCTACCCCCAACATAGGGCTTGAACTCCAAGATCAAGAGTCATATACTCTACTGACTGAGCCAGCCAGATGCCCCTCCTCCTTTAAGTTTCAGTAAAAATATTATTTATTCATATTTCTATAGCTTAATTAGAACAGAGCACGCAGTTTTTAAACCTAAATTCTTCAGGCCTTTAATTATTTATTAATTCTTCCCTTATTTTTTCCCTTTTCTCTCCCCTCCTGTCTTTTAAGTTCCATTCGCCCAAATTAATTTTCTTCAGCTTTCTTCTTTTTAATCTTACCACAATTCATTAATGCAACAGTTTCCTGCAAAATGGCCCCAGATGATGCCTGCAACACCTGAGGCACACTGAAAATTTAACAAGGACAGTACTTACTGGTGGTTTTTCCTGTCAGTGAAGTGATGCTCAGTCTCCGAGCTGAGGTGGGGGATTTCTGCTGGGGTGGAGTCCGACACTGCTTTACCAGATCCTCATCAGCCACTGAGGTCATTAATTCCCCAATAAGGATTCTCTCCAGGCTTCCGTCATCAATGCCTTTCCCTAACCATCGTCCACATGGGAACCTTGTAGGTCAGAAAAACAACTTCTCAATCACCAGTACTTTACTAGTTTAATCAGAATTCTTTAAATGGCCTCATGGGTGAAACCCATCATTTTAGTGCCTATGGGTTGTTTTTTAAATTTATGTTTTAAGATTTCAAACACACAGAAAGGTAGAGAGAACAGTATAAGAGATACCCATATTCTTATCACCTAGACTTAATGATTAGCCATATGCTTCTTTTTATTTTTTGTTGACGTATTTAAAAATGTTTATTTATTTTGAGACAGTGTGAGTGGGGGAGAGGCATAGAGAGAGAGGGAGACAGAATCCCAAGTAAGCTCTAGCCTCTGAGCTTCAGCGCAGAGCCCGATTCGGGGCTCTATGTGAGATCATGATCTGAGTGGAAGTCAGATGCTTAACTGACTGAGCCACCCAGGCGCCTCTATTTTTTTGTTGAAGTATTTTAAAGTACATTGTGCATATAAGGACATTTCATTCCTAAAAACACTTCAGTATGAATCTCTGAAAAATAAAGACATTCTCTCTTATATAGCCACAAATTGTTATTGCACTAAACCAAATTAAAATGATTCAATATTTTCGCATACCTAGTCTATATTAAAATCCTGTGCTTAGATCTTCTGAGAAGAATATTTTCAAACTAGAAGTTAATTTGGGAGTTCAGTTATAGGAGAAAAGAGGAGAGTACTTCCAAAGAGGAGTGCCAGCTGTAACTAGTAGAGTCGAAAAGATCCTTTCCTTTTTACTAAATGAATTACTTCAACCTTCTTTTTTTTTTTAATTAGAGATCACTCTTTGCCAACACTTGTGGACTAAGCATTAACAGCAAACATAATCAATTTTTTTACAAGTTTTTTTGGGGGGCAATTTTGTATTCCATAAACAAAAGCAAAACCAAACAACCCAAAAAACTAAAGTAAAATTCAGAAGGCAGGGAGAAAGCTTTAGAAAGAAAACAATTCTTAAACCTCTTCTTGTCTAAAGAATCTCAAAGAGTTCTGATCTCCCAACGACATTTACTTACCTGTAAGTATGTCCTGTGATCTCATTTCTGACCATGACACAATCCACTAGCCATTTGGCTAACAGTCCTGAGTTATCGTGACCAATCTGAACAGTGGTCAGCTTCCCCAAGTTCTGGCACTGTAGGAACAGGACCACAGGTTATTCAGTGCCTGATCTTACCGCCGCTATCTCTTAGCTTCAGTGATGGCACTTTGGTCCCATCTAATTTAATAATCACAGAGGACCCATCCTGCATAATGGGCTCTGCTTTGCACTAGAGAAATATATTCACATCTAAGGTATCCCATCTATTGAGAGAGGAGACATATGGACATTAACTATCAAATGAGGGGACTGTACAAGGTGCTAAACTAGAGATGTAAGCAAGTACTAGAAAAACACTGGAAAAGGAAAAATTATTTCTAGCTGGGGAACTCAGAACTTGTGCCTTTAGGATGAGAAGAATTTCAAGAAGTGGCAAAAGTAGGGGCGCCTGGGTGGCTCAGTCGTTTGAGTGTCTGACTTCGGCTCAGGTCATGATCTCACAGTTCGGGGGTTCGAGCCCTGCATCAGGCTCTGAGCTGACAGCTCAGAGCCTGGAGCCTGTTTCAAGTTCTGCGTCTCCCTCTCTGTCTGCTCCTCCCCCATTCATGCTCTATCTCTCTCTGTCTCTCAAAAACAAATAAAAGTTAAAAAAAAAAAAAAAGAAGTGGCAAAAGGATGATATTTAGATTCAGTTACAGTGTGGTCAGGAAAACAACTACAGATATAAAAAAATCACTGACATGGCTATTTTTCTGTTTCTAACAAATACTAAGGCAGAACTGACTTCAAACCTCATCTGCTAGAAGTCTTTGAAGCTATCATAAAAAAAGTACAGTTATTAATGTCCTTCCTGGCCCTTGGTGGACAAGTACAAAAGAAAGCAATGAGGGGCGCCTGGGTGGCTCACTTGGTTGAGACTTTGGCTCAGGTCATGATCTCATGGCTCCTGAGTTCGAGCCCCAAGTCGGGCTCTGTGCTGACAGCTCAGAGCCTGGAGTCTGCTCGGCTTCTGTGTCTCCTTCTCTTGCTGTGCCCCTCCCTCATTCATGCTCTGTCTCTCTTTCTCTCAAGAATAAATAAAACATTAAAAAAAAAAAAAAAGAAAGCAATGATAACAGGACAGTAAAAATAAATGTCAATTAAAATCTGACTTTTAAACTCTGATAAAATATCACAGACCCCCCAACTGATTATGTATGGTTAGGAACAGCAGAGCTATGAGTTCTTAAAGCCCTTCACTTGTTTGTATCAAGGTGAGAGAGAAGGCATCATAGCAATCCAGGTGAGGGAGGATGGCATCCTGAATTAGTTGTGGCAGGATAGATGGAAAAGGAGACAGATATGAGACAGCGTCTGGAAACAATAATGATGGGATTTATATACAGTTTATGTTCCACACCTGCTAGTCAAAGAAAAGACAAGGGTTTTAATCTTTTATATACAGGTGGCTGGCTGTGAGTCCATTAGATAAACAGGGCCAAAACAGGTTCTTGGGGGTGTCATGATGGAGTGGAAACTGCTATTCCATAAGGAATATGAAGAATAGAAAAGGACAGTTAGTGCTACTTCCCTCCTGAAACAAGAGCACATATTTGTCTTCTTCCTGCATGCCAGGATCAACCTGCATGTGGGCTCAGAGATAAGGGAATACTTCACCGGGTGAGACCTGAAAATGGACTACAATATTGAGAGGTATTTTTATAGAATCAATCTATAAATGCCACCATATGGTATACAAGCCAGAAGCATGGATGTATGTCAGTTCTCCTGTCCTTTTGTCCAGGTTCAGGCAGGGAGCACTTGACAGTCAGGAAGAGAGGAAAAGCATGGACTTGAATGCTCCCTACTTGCCCGGTTCTGTGCTAGGCACTGGGAATCATGGAATAGGACCTTGCAAAGTCCAAAAGTATTTCACTGAAAGTAGAAAAATACAGCCTAATAATTAAAATTAATCGCAGTAAAAATACAAAACAAATTATTGTGTTTAAAACTTTAGGTTTGTACTCACAAAAATGATCCTGCATGCTTGAATACTCCTTTATATTATTTGATTTGAGGAAAAATAAAAAAGCAAAACTGGAATCCTTGTGTAGAACTATGTAAGACATTTTCTGCTAAGAAAGGTATTAGCTGAACTTACCTCAAAAGTCATTTCAAGGAGATTTTTTGGAATCTGCATTACTCCCGTGTCTCCTAGCTCCCCTGATACACAGATCCAAGGATTCGATGTGATGATTGCATTGCTCAGCTTTTTGATGGGGATAATCACTGACCTATAGGGAATCACTGAGAGAAATCATGCTGAAATTAATTAAAAATTGCAATAAAATTCTCATGATACTGGGGCACCTAGGTGGCTCAGTTGGTTAAGCATCTGACTTCAGCTCAGGTCATGATCTCACAGTTCATGAGTTCGAGCCCTGCATTGGGCTCTCTGCTCTCAGTACAGAGCCCACTTCAGATCCTCTGTGCCTCTCCCCAACTGGCGCATTCTCTCTCTCAAAAATAAATAAACATTACAAAAAAAATCTCCTGATGCTATAACAAATATTTATTAAGGACTCTGTTGGCTTTCACAGATAGTTTGTTCTTTATGATCAAGAAGTACTTAAAAAGAGGAGATCACCTCTTCCAGTCTAGAAATAGGAGGTCCAGTTTATAAACCACAAGTCCAACACTTGTGATGGCTTCCACGGTATATATGTCACCAGGTATGCATGGCATGCAGAGTATTAGCGTGGTGATGTATATAACCTTGCTTTTCTTTCCTTTTTCCTTTAAATGCTTATTTATTTTTGAGTGAGAGAGAGAACACAAGCAGGGCAGGGGCAGAGAGAGAGGGAGACAGAGGATGTGAAGCAGTCTGTGCGCTGACAGCAGTGAGCCGATGCAGGGCTTGAACCCACAAATGGTAAGATCATGACCTGAGCCGAAGTCAGATGCTTAATCGACTGAGCCACCCAGGTGCCCCCATAATCTTTACATTTATAAAAAACAATCTCAGGCATTAACACCAGAACTGACTGCTATATAGAATTTTTACTGCTTTAATATTTTATTTATTTCCTTTGTCTTTTGAAAGATTTTATTTTTAAGTAGTCTCCATACCCAACATGGGGCTCAAACTCACAACCCTGAGATCAAGAATCACGTACCTCACTGGCTGAGCCAGCCAGGCATCCCTGCTTTAATGTTTCAATTTTGTTCCAAAATCAAGTACACATGAGCATGGTTGCTGATTTGGTTTCATATGCAAAAGGGGGTGAATGTCTCTTCGTATCCCTTTGTTGCTAATCTTCTTGGACAATGCTTCAGAATGTTCCCATTCCAATTTTACAGCACAATATGCAAAGCCAAGAGTAATAAACAATGCCATTCTGGACATAAAAGTCTATAAATCACAATTTGGAAAGCTATTAAGGTGACTCGCGTGCAAGGAGCCCTGGGGGAAAGAACCAAGAGGTGGAAAGAGATCTGTGTGAAACCTCTTCCTTCTGAAGGCTCTTCAAAAGGGACACCACTAGATGTCACTGTCCTATCACTGCCTTTTGCTCAAACAAGGTAGGACAATTCAAAATAGACATTACGCACTCCCTCCATTCTTTTAAAAAAGGGGGATGGCTCAAACACACTAACACATTTTTATCCCTCAGAGCCATAGTTGTTTGTTTTTAAGCAAGATACAATTTTTGTTGGCATCCTTGGGATTTCTACTCATTTAGTCATAAGAGGGGGTATTAGAACCCCTCCCTCCTTGAATGATCTACACACCCGATGACACACATTTATTGTACAAGGTGCCCAGATACAGCCTCAGAGAATGAGCTCACGGTTCAATGCACTCTTAGATGAGGAAAATGAATGGGATAAACGGTTCATTTCCCTAATTTTATATAGAAGACTTTCTTTAGGTTGGGCAAATAAAACCTCCCTTTCTGTCTTTTTATTTTAGCTGAAGGAAAGGAAAATGTCAGAGGCAAGGCCACACTTTCATGGTTTAGTAATCATCAGAATCAAATGAGTTTTGAAACTGAAAGCAGAAGAGGTTAGTGCAAGACTTTATTTTAGGTGCCAGAGGCTTCTCTCATTCCTTTCACTGAGAGGATTAGAAAAGCTACCAAAAAAAAAAAAAAAAAAAAAAAAAAGGGGGGACTTAGGACCAGCAGTTCTGTGGCTGCAGAGACCACGGACTCACAACAGCGACTACATAAAGTATCAAAGGAGTAATATTATTAAACTTAAAATATTTCTTTTTAAAAAATGTTTATTTTGAGAGAGCAAGCATGCAAGGGAGCACGTGCACATGCGCACTAGCAGGGGAGGGGCAGAGAGAGAGAGAGAGAGAGAGAAAGAAACCCAAGCAGGCTCCGTGCCGTCAGTGCAGGGCCTGATGTAGGGCTGGATCCCATGAACTGTGAGATCATAACCTGAACCAAAACCAAGAGTAGGACGCTTAACTGACTGAGCCACCCAGGAGTCCCAAACTTAAAAATATTTCTTTCATGAAGATCTTAATTCTTCAAATTCAAAGAGTTACTTACATGAAATATACAGATACAAGTAGGATCTTAGGAGTCCTAACTACCTCTGCTATTTCTTCTCTTTTAAAACTGTATATACCTTGTTAGCTTCTTATACTAGCAGTAACTTACTAAACTGATTGAAAGTTTAGATACTAACAGACAGTTGACAGCTATTACTGGTTGGCTCAATACCCATTTCAACTCCATTTTTTCTTGTCTGCCTCTGTCAGACACTAGAAAGCCAAAACCTGTAAGTTTTTGGCTAGTGAAATGTTATAATTATTGGGATTTGGGGGGAAAATTGTTTTCTTAGCACAGATTCTACCCTTTTCTCCTTGGCACTCTTCCTTCTTCCTGTTAGAAGGTGGACTGAGAACAGCCATCTTATGACCATGAGATGGCTAGCACCCACTGAGAATGGTCTAGGAAGAGAGGGACAAAGACCCTGGGTCTGTGAACATACTGTGGACTATCCTGAAACTTCTCATTATGTAAGAAATATAAAACTACCAATTTGCTTAAAGCACTGTTTTCCAAGTTTCTGATTCTTGCAGCTAAACACAATTCCTAACTGACACAAAGTAAAAATTCTCCAAGTGGGGAAGGGGGGCCACTGCACATAAGAATTAGAAACAGTGGTGGCATGCCTGGGTGGCTGAGTTGGTTGAGCGCACCACTCTTGATTTCAGCTCAGGTCATGATCCCAGGGTTGTAAGACTGAGCCCCACACTGGGCTCCACACTTAGCATGGAGATTCTCTCCCTCTGCCTTTCTACCCCCACTGTGCTCTCTCTCTCTAAAATATTTTTTTTTTAAAAAAAGAATTAGTAATGGTGAACAGAATAAATGCTATAATTCGACTTTCTATCAGAAACACATCTCCAGTCAGCATTTCCTCCCTCTATATACCTACATCATCCAGTAAGGTCCTGAAGTCTTTCTGAATCATCAAAGTTTAATGATGCTCACAGTTCTATACGTTTATTTCAGTATGCTGGTTTTTAAAAATTTTATGTGTTTTGTGTAAGATACTGGACCATTTGTTTAATAAAACATTCCTTTTTTTTTTTTTTTTTTTTTAAAGAAAGCTCTAGATCCTACATGGGGCTTGAACTCATCACTCTGAGATCAAAAGTTGCATGCTCCACTGACTGAGCCAGTCAGACATCCCTAATAAAACATTCCTTTTTAACATCCATCCCATTTCCTACTGCAGACTGGGCTTCCTGGGAAGCAGACTGTCAGAAATCTGCATGCAGGATGTTCCTCCTGGGATCACCACCCGAGGAAGAAAGCAGGATGGGCTGAGAGAGAAGTTAAGCTGTGATGCAGTTACAGTGAAGTTCTCAGCTGATCCATGGTAATTTCCAGGGCAGCCCTATGATCATCCTAGGATGTTGGCTGACCAGCGAGGAGGGATCATCTTGGGGGTAAGGTAGTTTGTTCTGGTGAGGACTCCCCATGGGGGTTGACAGCTGAGGGCCACCCTCCCACAGCACCCCTGGAAGCTGGGGCACAACCTTCATTCCAACACAGAGGTCTGGGGCCCACCTCATCCACAGTGTCTACCTCACTGAACTACCATATATCTCACTTTTCAAAGTATAAACTCTTATTCCATTTGTCACCTGAGCAACTCTTCACCTAATAATAATACCTAGTTCTCCAGACTTACTGATAGTGGTGAACACACTGGTGAAGCAGAAGTAGTCAACAGCATTGAGGGAAAGAAGATGGTAAAGAAACTGCTCTCTTTCTTCTTCACACCGTAGAAAAGCATAACGCTTATAAAGCTTCCTAGGAACGGGTAAGACAAGCACAAAATAATAGTATAGTTTTCATGCTTTTCATTATGTCTTGCATTAAAAATAAACACCTTCACTTAATCAGTATAGGTAGAAACTTTCACCTGGAAAGAAGAGACAATTTACAAAAATGCACATACAAATGGTTAATGACACATTTGTAACTTAACTAGCAATTAAAGGAAAAAACCTCCATGAATCCATTTTTGTCTATCAAACTAATAAAGATTTAAAAAGTGCTAACCGGTACTGACCAGGTTGGAGTGTGTGTGTGGGTGCAATGAATAGCCATTCTTACAGCTGATGGGGCTGAAAATTTCAGGCAAGTAGTTTGTTGGTAATAATTGTTTTAAACCAGTCATACCCTCTGACACATTAATTTTACTTTTAGAACTCTGTCCTAAGAATATAATGTGAAATATGGGCAAAGATTTACTCATGAATGACCACTAAAATGTTATTTTGTAGGGGCACTTGTGTGGCTCAGTCCATGATCTCACGGTTCATGAGGTCAAGCCCTTTGTCTGGCTGCACACTGATACCAAGGACCCTGCTTGCGATTCTCTCTCCCTCTCTTTTTCTGTCCTTCCCCCACTGGCATGTGTGTGCATGTGCACGTGCTCTCTCTCTCTCTAAAGAAATAAGTAAACTTAAAAAAAAAGTTATTTGTAAAAGGAAAGATATATTATGGCATATGCATACATTGGGATGCTATGTGAGCATTAAAAATAAAGTTTAGGAGGGGCGCCTGGGTGGCTCAGTCGGTTGAGCGGCCGACTTTAGCTCAGGTCATGATCTCGCAGTCTGTGAGCTCGAACCCCGCGTCGGGCTCTGTGCTGACAGCTCAGAGCCTGGAGCCTGTTTCGGATTCTGTGTCTCCCTCTCTCTGACCCTCCCCTGTTCATGCTCTGTCTCTCACTGTCTCAAAAATAAATAAAAAAAAATGTTAAAAAAAAAAAAGTCTTAAAAAAATAAAGTTTAGGAAGAGTTTTAACAACACAACAACTACTAAAAATAGTAAATAATTTTTATTAAGCACTTACATTTAAGCACTTTTCCAAGTGTTTTATAGTTATTAATACATTTAATCCTCATGACTACCCCAATGAGGTAAGTCTACCAGCACTCTCACTTTATAGATGGGGAAAACAGAGACACAAAAAAGTTAAGTGTCTTGTCCAAAGTCATTAGAATAGTGAACAGTAAAGGCAGTATTTGAACAAAGGCATTCAGTCTTCAGAGCTTATGCTCTTACAATATAGTGAAATGTTTATAAAATGCTAAGCAAAAATAGGAGGATACTGAATTGTACATATAGTATGATCTTTTTTATTTTTTTTTATTTTTTTTCATTTTTTTAGGTAGGCTCCAAACCCAGTGTGGAGCTCAACAAAGGACCTGAATGCATGACCCTGAGATCAAGAGTTAGACACTTAACCAACCGAGCCACCTAGGTGGTCCTCAAAACCCTTCTTAATCCCCTTGCCCTATTTGACTTTTCATCATAATGATCACCATTTATGTGATGTTATTATGTGTCTCCCTCACATGATAAATATAAGCTTCATGAAGGCAAGAACAATATTTGGTTCAAAACTGTCCCTGGCACCTAGGATAGAGCCTGATGCTCAAATATTTACTCTTTGAATGATATTGACTGAATGAGAATTTGAAGGTAAGTCTTTATTTACATCCACAGTATCTGGTCATTTGTCTTCTTCATTTCTTTAGTCTTTCATTTTTTTTTCTTTTTTTTTGGTATATTAAATACATATAGTATAATCTTAAGTAAGAGAACATGCATAGAAGTACAGAAGAAAACATGTGAAATACTTGAGATTTACCTTTATGCAGTAGGAATTTATTCTTTTTTAAAATTTTTTAAAATTTTATTTTTTTTATTTAAACTGTAGAAAATGTTTATTTATTTATTTTGAAAGAGAGAGAGAAAGATAGAGGGAGGGAGAGGGGCAGAGACAGAATCCCAAGCAGGCTCTGTGCTGTCAGCATGGAGCCCTACACGGGGCTTAATCTCAGGAACGGTGAGATCATAACCTGAGCTGAGATCAAGAGTCACACGCTCTACCAACTGAGTCAGCCAGGCACGCAACATACATATATACATACATACGTACATACATAATGTATAATACATATACATTATATATACATATACATATAATACATATACATTATACATGTTATACATGTATAATGTATACATGTATATGTATGTATGTATGTAAAGTATACATGTATACATGTATATGTATGTATGTATGTAAAGTAAACTTAAACTCTATGCCATATGCCACATATGTGGCTTGAACTCATGACCCTGAGATCTAGAATCACATGCTATACCTATTAAGCCAGCCAGGCACCCCCAGGTGCCCAACCTTTATGTAGTAGGATTTTAAGTGATCATTATAATTTTCTTCTTTGTACTTTGGCAACAGTGGCCATGAATGATTTATAATGGGAGGGGATGGGTAAGGGGAGTAACCAGTTTTAGAGTACAAGATCAGGTTCACAGGCTATAATTCACTTTGCATTCTTTATTAAATCTATTCTTTGGACATTAAAACTCATGGTAAGTAGTCTGATGCTGATGTGTACAAATGCAAAACTACAGAATGAATTGTTACCATAAGATTCCAACACACTGTCAAGTTTGAGATCTTTGTTGAATTTTTTGCATACCTTTGCTCTAGAGAACTACGTCCTCAGCCTTCAAATTAACTCTAACGTGTATCTTATATGGATGATGTATTTCATCTAAGAAGCTTTCTTGATGCAGTAAAGGGAAACCTATCAAAACAGTTAACAATTAACTAACATGTACTCAACTGGTTTTCCTGGCTCTAAACTATTGAATGTAAGCACTGGCATGACTCTCAGAAGAAACCCGTTAATGTGGACTTTTTTTTCCCACTACTTCAGGTTTTGTTGTGATCTTTATAATATGATATAAATGGTTTACATAGATTCAACCTGTCTTTTGGATGTTACTGTCAGCCTGTGTGGATTAGTTAGTTTTCTGATTGAGAACAGAGCAATCTAGCCTTTGGCTGTGACGTCTGGTGTGCCCTCTCAGGTAAAATCAAACCATGGAGTGTCCAAAACACATGCCTGTTAGAAAGAAAGAATGCAGGTGCACAGAAATCAACAATTCATGCTGAAAAAGCCAGTTTGTCAGCTAATGCAATCTGCTTTGCAGACACACAGGTCACAGAGGCAGAAATGTCTAAGAGGCTATCACTTACTTGGTGAGTGGCTGGTTGGAGAGCAACTGCTTGAGATGCTGGGACAAGAGCTTCTTTTCTAGAGACAGTCTTATCCATGCCCGAGCTCGTCCGACGTCAGTCTTGATCTCACTCATGTTTTGAATATGCCTAAAGAACAGTAGCAACAGCAAAGATGTAGATCTTAAGGATAACCTTGAGCCGGAAAAGAACTAAAGAATTACAGCATTTTTCACAGAATATTTCTTTCAAACTTAGCAGAAGCAATGGCAATACACACTTTATATTGATTAAATCCTTCAAAGGTTCCGTCTGAATCATGAATTCATTATGACATCAGGATCACCATTACAACACAAGCATGCACAGACATCACCCTCAGATAAAGCATTTAACACGCATTTATTCAGATTTTATTATGTTCTTGTTTCAGCCTCATGGACCCCTATAAGCTGGCAGTTGGTTATTCCTGACCCTCAGGAAAATAAAAGTAATAAAAAAGGCTGAATATTTAAGTTTTTATTCAAAATAATTGGTCTCTAGTTTAACTAAGTATCTGTCACAACTTTAATCCATTGAATTAGTTCAAGGTCCAAGTAATTTCTGGAAATGTATGGAAAATACTAAATCTTACTTTCCATAGCCCTTGAGGACAAGCTGTACTGCACTTATAAATTCAAAATTTGTAAAAGACTTTGAAAATTGTATGGTCAAATTCCAACTGAATGTCACATGTATGTATAGAAGTCAATGCTATACTCAGAGGGACGTGAGTTTATTTTCCTAAATGGTTTTTCTCCTAAAGGGGAAGAAGTTTGGGCAGGAAGGGCAGGCCTAAGGGGCAAGGTAATTGTAAAACCACTACAGTGAGTCACTAAATTAAAGTTTTTGTGATTGTGACCCACCATCCTTTCCCTTGATTTTTTTAATGTCCAGAATGACTCATCTTAACCTATAATAAATATTTCAATGCACCCCTTTCTCTAATGATTCTAATAATTCAAAATAAGGAATATTCTCCCTATAAAACACACATATTCTTTCTCTCCCTCTCTTTTTTAAAGATTTCATTTTAAAGTAACTTCTACACCCAACATGGGGCTCAAACTCACAACCCAGAAATCAAGAGTCACATGCTCCACCGACCAACCTAGTTAGGCACCCCCTCTTTTTTTCATCTTTCCCCTCTCCCTCTCTCCTTCCCTTCCTCTCTCTTAATCCCTGGATCTGAAGATTTAGGCCCTCAAGCCAGAGTGCTGATATACGATCAAAGACTCTTGATAAGATATAAAGCATTATAATCACATTACACAGACACACTGAAGAGGTGGCTTAAAAACAAGTCAAAACGAAGAGTTAAAAGAAAATTCTGTTGCCATCTTTGTAGGGCTTAGCCAACCTCACCTCGTCTCTAAGAAGTTTTTTCAGAATGTATGACATACTTATTTTATTTTTAAAGGGCTAATACCAGTATACATGGTCATGAATGGAGAAAGCTGTCATTAGGCAAGTCCCCTCTTAGACCCTGGTTCTTACTGATGGTAGTGGCAGTGGTGGGACACCTGACAACCCAGTAGGGGCCTAATGAAGCAGCACTGGCTGTTCCTCCACCCTGACATTTCCCAAATGATGACACAGCTGACCAAAAGCAACAAAGGGAAAACGCTCAGGCATTTACCACTTAAAGTTCTAAAGTATTTTCAAGGCACCCCCGTTGAGTTCAGTGTCAACTCAGAGCTCACATAAGTGAGGAAAGTTGATTCAAAGTGTAGTCACTGAAAATGAATCCACATTAGATCTGATAAGCACTTATGTGGTCTAATCTTTTCCTTAGTATTTTCTATGCTAAAACAGTAAAATTTACTAAAATAAGCTTTATGTTGGCCTTAAACAAGAATCTGGAGACATGGTAGGTTAAGAATGACAAAATGAAAATAATTGTAATTTGGAAAACAATCTATGTTTAAGGAAAATGAGAAGGATTGGAATATATAACATGCAATCTATCTTAGGTGGCAATCAGCATTCCCATCATTAAAGAATTTGTGCTAGTTTTTTTCTTGGGAGGAGGCATGGGGGTTGGGAGACAAGGCCACCAGACTCTTCTTTGCAAGCTCATCTTATTCACTGGCACCAGGGAAACAGCTGTCTAAAATACTGCATCCATAATATAATTCCTTTGTTCCAGAACCTTCAAAAACTCACAGGATATAGTCTGAACTGTGCAGACTATACTTACTACCCCTCAGTCACAATATATCCTCTTATTCAAAAAAGTTCCATTCCAGACAACTGACTCATAAGACTTTGCATTCCATTACCTGCTTCCCTATTTGATTCTATTCATGTTTGAGATCCTAGCTCCTTCTAGATTGCTTTCCATGACCATCACAGCCTTCAATGACCTCTTTAATTTATGAAACACTATAGTCTAACTTGCATTTACCATGTACTGCTTATTATTACTTTTATCATTTTCTCTTGGTGTACACGTTTCTCAGCTTACAAAAGCTCCTGGGAAAAGGAGCCCCATGATTCCTTAGCAGCCTTGCAGCCTTCTTTGTACCCCATAGGGCCTAGCACATAGTAGGAGCTCAAAAACTCTGCTGCTTTGTGAATCTATATCTAACTCTATGCTTTAAAACAATTTATATGCATTTTGTTATTAAACTAATCCGAATCTATTAAAAATTTGCTGTGTAGTTATATGCCATTTGGATCTACTTTTAATTGGAATAATTTATTATAGATGACTATAATGGAATTCAGCATAATATTATACAAGTATTACTTCCAAAATAGATCCTGTTAATTCACAGAAAAGCACATATGGTATGGTTTAAATAACTTATTTGATTTATTCCTAACTCTACTACAAAGCTTTCTAATTTAGAAAAGTTTCTGTGTACCTTGTCTTATCTGTCACAAAAACTAGTCAGAGGGAGATCATCATTATTTCACTTTAAGGGTGAGAAAATGGAGACTAATTGAGACTAAGTGATCCAATCAAGGTCACAGAGATAATAAGTATTATTCTAGACATGTCACCCATTTTCTATCAATTACTTCTTTCTCACACTCACATTCTTGGAGAAGCTCCCCTTCCATAGACCCAGAAGACACAACTCCACTTACCACTATGATCCTAATCCTTCACTAAAATGGACTGAGTAAGAGGAACATCCCTGATCTAAACTGAGTTCACTGGATTTTCTCTCAGAAACTAGTAATTTGTATACTGGAAAACCAGATTAGTTTTTGTTGAATGCTAAAAATAAGAAAGGATGTTAAAGCCAGGGCTTGGGCCTGTACACAATAAAACAGAAAAAAAAAGGCAAGGCAAAGGAGGGACAGGGAGGGGAAGATGAGCAGATGAGAAGGGAGAAACAGAGATGATTTGCTTCCAGTGAGACAGTGACAGTAACTTGTGACAAGATTTAGCAGTCACAGTTCCTATTCTTGGATTCTGGAAAACACTTTTATATATCTCCAATAAATCCATTCCTTTTTACTGAAGCTAATTTGAATGGGCTTCTGTTCTCTAAAACCAAATGATTTCTAAGAGTGGTAGCAGCTACATTTGAATCCACATTTCCTGAGTCTAAAACCAGTGTTTACTTCCACTGTATCATTAACAAAACCCAGTTTTATTTAATTGTTATTTTTAAACCCAGCATTATTTTTTAGATAAATTAAGGATTGGCCAATTTTAATTTAAGCTCACATTCCGTACAGACATAAAAAATTACTCAAAATATTCCTTCCTGGGGTAATGAAATCAATAACCACTTAATTTTAGTGTAGAATAAAGCAAGAGGCTCACAGGGACCTATGCACATATTATTAGTAAAAAATGATAAAGGAAATAGCTAATTTGCCCTCAGATAATTTATTCCCATCTTTTCATATAAACAGAATTTTTCTAGGATTCACTCAGACAGCCGGTTCATTTGTTTACATAGTCAGAATACCCAGACTTGGATTACAGAACTTAACAGTCTCCTTGGTCATGTAATGTTCTATGGTGCTCCTCAACATTAATTACCTTGTCATCAAGAATAAAAGTATTTGAATAGCTAGATGACATGTACATAGTTACTCTGGAAAGAAATCTTTAATACTGGTAACATCATAGTAATACTTCTCTTTTCTATGTAGATAATCTATACACTTCTTTACTATCCCCAGCCTTTCTCTATGGAACTAAAAATCATTCTACAACTGACAGTGTGGTGATACTTGGCATTCACGATGGTCTTGCAGAATTGTCTAAGATACCAAGACAAACTGGATAGCCTTCAGATGAGTCTATCCTGGACTCATGCCAGCTACTAAGCAATTTGGTGCCAAGACTCTTGACAAGTAGCAGGACTCAAAGTGTCAATGTCTTTGCCTCAAGAGATAAACCTGGAAAGACAGGAGGTACCAACAAAGACATGTGCCCAATAGGGAACACAGACTCAGAGAGGTACACTAATCTTGGAAAATACATTTTTTCTTTAATTGTCTAGACTGAAAGAAATCAAAGTTTAGAATATTACTTGGGTGTTTTTCCTGAAGGAAAAACATCTATGTCAGCTATCTAGGTAATGATTAGGGACTAAAATGAAGCACTTGCCAAGAACCTGGAAACAGGGAAATAATCCTGTCCACTAAGAGTTAAACTCTAAAGTAAATATATCATGAAAAAGAACAACAGTGTATAAAACGTCATTTAAAGGAGGCAGAATGGAAGCAGAGAAGAGGGAGAGACAGCCATGGGCAGTGTTTTCTCAGGGGCTTCCTGAGATGCTATCAGTCCCATGAGCATGAGGATCAGTAGCATGGAGCTGGATGATTAGGCTTCCACATCTCTTCTTTTGAAGAGAGCAAGCAGTCTTCCGATTTTTATCTAGCTTCCAGGCAGAGAATACCCGTATTGGTGAAAGAGCATCAAGTCATCTGGTTGGGGAAATAATGCTCTCGTTTCACAGGCAGAAAACCTGGCACCCTGGTGTATTGCTGGTAGGAACGTAAAATGGTACAGCCACTGTGGAAAACAGAATGAATGGTGGTTCTTCAAAAAATTAAACACAGAATTACCATGTGACCAAGCAATTCTACTTCTGGGTATGTATCCAAAAGAACTAAAAACAGGACCCGAACAGATAACTGAATACCCAACATTTATAGTATTCACAATAGCCAAAAGGTGGAAACAATCCAATGTTTACTGTTAAAAAAAATGTGGTATATATATATAGAAGATGGAATATTAATCTTTAAAAAAGAAGGAAATTCTGATACAGGTTGTAACACAGATTTAAACATTTTGATAATGAACATTAAAAAGAATGTTTAAGGGTACCTGGGTGGCTCAGTCAGCTAAGTGTCTGACTTCAGCTCAGGTCATGATCATGAGTTTGAGCCCTGCACCAGGCTCTCTATTGGCACAAAGCCTGCTTTAGATCCTCTGTCTCTCTGCCCTTCACCCCCCCAAAAATATATTAATAAAACACTTTAAAAATATTCATTTTTGAGAGAGAGAGTGAGTGCACGCATGTGTGTGCATGCATAAAAGGGAGAGGGGCAGAGAGGAGAGAGAGAATCCCAAGCAGGTTGCATGCTGTCAGCACACACCCCAATGTGGGGACTGAACCCATGAACTGTGAGATCATGACCTGAGCCAAAATCAAGAGTCAGATGCTGAACTGACTGAGCCACCCAGGTGCCCTCATAATGAACATTTCAAAAAATATACGAAGTGAAACAAACCAGATGCAAAAAGCATGATTTGACTTAAATGAGGTACCTAGAATAGTCAAATTCACAGAGACAGAAAATGAAACAGGAGTGGGCTGCCTAGATGGCTCAGTCAGTCATTTGAGCGTCCCACTTCGGCTCAGGTCATAATCTCGCAGTTCATGAATTTGAGCCCCGCACGGGGCTCTGTGCTGACAGCTTGGAGCCAGGAGCCTACTTCGGATTCTGTATGTCTCTCTCTCTCAATAATAAACAGACATTTAAAAAAAAAAAAAAAAAGAAAGAAAGAAAAGAAAATGAAAACGTGGTTACCAGGAGCTTGGGGAGAACCAAGAATGGGGAATCATTTATTGTTCAATGGGTACAGAGTTTCAGTTTGGGATGACAACAGAATTCTGGAGATGGATAGTGGTGATGGCTGCACAATAATGTGAATGTACTTAATGGGTGTGTATGTGAGTATATATTCATACATATAGTCTTTCTTGTGATTAAAAAAATTTAATTCCAGTAAAACACACAGTGTTATGTTAATTTCAGTGTACAATATAGTGATTCAACAATTCTATACTCGGTGCTCTTCATAAGTGTACTCTTAATCCCCTTCACCTGTTTCACCCATCTTCCCACCCACCTCCCCTCTGGTGACCATCAGTTTCTTCTCTATAGTTGAGTCTGTATTTTTCTGGTTTGTCTTCCCCCCCTGCCTTTGTTCATTGGTTTTATTTCTTAAATTCTCCATATGAGAGAAATCATATGGTATTTGTCTTTTTCTGACTGACTCATTTCACTTAGCATTATACCCTCTAGCTCCATCCTTGCTGCAAATGGCAAGGTTTCATTCTTCTTTATTATTACCTCAACACTTATCTATTTATTTTTAATAAAGATTTTATTTTTTTCAGTTATTTATTTGTTTTGAGAGAGAGTAAGAGAGAGAGCGCACACAAGCAGGGTTAGGGGCAGAAAGGAAAGACAGAATCCCAAGCAGGCTCCATGCCATCAGCACAGAGCCTGATGTGGGGCTTGAACTCACGAACTGCGAGATCATGACCTGAGCCGAAGTCAGATGCCCAACCAACTGAGCCACCCAGGTGCCCCCAATTTTTTTTCTTTTTAAAGTAAACTCTAAGCCCATGATGGGGCTCAAACTCAGGACCCCGAGATCAAGAATCTAATGCTCAACCAACTGAACCAGCCAGGCACCCTGCCAACCAATCAAGTTTTATTAAAAGCATCTATCATTTTCTCAAAACATCACTTTAGGATACTCGGGGGTCTTTTTTAGACTTTTTGTAAGACAAAGACTAAAAATTAAAAGTCAAATTTTAATTTGTTGTGTGTTCAGTCACAGGACATCAGTTTTTCAGCTGAGTACCGTGAACAAATATAGATTTAGTCAGAGTTATACTAAATTATATTTAAACTGATATACACCCTTACACTACTGCCAACTTATTTGTGTCTAGTCACAGTAGATATTTTCCTGGTGATGTGGCAAAGGCTGAGAACTTGCATCTAGTTAGACAGAGACCTGACCTATGGTCAGGATACCTTAGTTCTAGTTCCACTTCTGCTGTTAATTGGTAATATGGTCTTAGACTTGACCACCTGGGCCTGAGCTTTCATATCTGTAAAAAGAAGCTAAGCAATAGGACTTACATTTCTTGTATACTCTCACATTTAAACCAATTAGTAAAAAGTATTTCAGTAAATCACCACCTTTCTTTCTTTTTTTTTTCTTATTTATTTTACAGGCATCTGAAAAATTTATTGTTTTTAATTTTATTTTTTAAATTTACATCCAAATTAGCATATAGTGCAACAATGATTTCAGGAGTAGATTCCTTAGTGTCCCTTACCCATTTAGCCCATCCCCCCACCCACAACCCCTCCAGTAACCCTCTGTTTGTTCTCCATATTTAAGAGTCTCTTCTGGGGGCGCCTGGGTGGCTCAGTCGGTTAAGCGGCCGACTTCCCCTCAGGTCGTGATCTTGTCCGTCCGTGAGTTCGAGCCCCACGTCAGGCTCTGTGCTGACAGCTCAGAGCCTGGAGCCTGTTTCGGATTCTGTGTCTCCCTCTCTCTGCCCCTCCCCCGTTCATGCTCTGTCTCTGTCTGTCTCAAAAATAAATAAATGTTAAAAAAAAAAATTTAATAAAAAAAAAGTCTCTTCTGTTTTGTCCCCCTTCCTGTTTTTATATTATTTTTGTTTCCCTTCCCTGATGTTCATCTGTTTTGTCTCTCAGAGTCCTCATATGAGTGAAGTCATATGATATTTGTCTTTCTCTGACTAATTTCATTTAGCATAATACCCTCCAGTTCCATCCATGTAGTTACAAATGGCAAGATTTCATTCTTATTGATTGCTGAGTAATACTCCATTGTATGTATGTACATATATATACATGTACATTGTATGTATGTGTGTATATGTGTGTGTGTGTGTGTGTATATATATATATATATATATATATATATATATATATATATATATACACATACACCACATCTTTTTTTTTTTACTTTTTCAAATATATGCACTTTTTATTTTTTGGACTTACTATGTTGTCTGGAATCTCCAGTAAGATATTGCTCAATGACAACACTAGTTGTTTGTTATCTTTAATGTGTTCCTGAGATTAGTGTAATTTTATTTTATTTATTTATTTTTAATTTTATTTATTTATTTTTGAAATTTACCTCCAAATTAGTTAACATATAGTGCAACAATGATTTCAGGAGTAGATTCCTTAGTGCCCCTTACCCATTTAGTCCATCCCGCCTTCAGTAACCCTCAGTTTGTTCTCCATATTTATGAGTCTCTTCTGTTTTGTCCCCCTCCCTGTTTTTGTATTATTTTTGTTTCCCTTCCCTTATGTTCATCTGTTTTGTCTCTTAAAGTCCTCATATGAGTGAAGTCATATGATTTTCATCTTTCTCTGACTGACTCATTTCACTTAGCCTAATACCCTCCAGTTCCATCCACGTAGCTGCAAATGGCAAGATTTCATTCTTTTTGATTGCTGAGTAATACTCCATTGTGCATATATACTGCATCTTCTTTACACATTCATCCATACATGGACATTTGGGCTCTTTCCATACTTTGTCTATTGTTGATAGTGCTGCTATAAACATGGGGGGGTGCATGTGTCCCTTTGGAAACAGCACACCTGTATCACTTGGATAAATACCTAGTAGTGCAATTGCTGAGTTGTAGGGTAGTACTATTTTTAATTTTTTGACGAACCTCCATACTGTTTTTGCAGAGTGGCTGTACCAGCGTGCATTCCCACCAACAATGCAAAAGAGATCCTCTTTCTCCACATCCTCATCAACATCTGTTGTTGCCTGAGTTGTAATGTTAGCCATTCTGATAGGTGTAAGGTGGTATCTCATTGTGGTTTTGATTTGTATTTCCCTGATGATAAGTGACGTTGAGCATTTTTTCCTGTGTCAGTTGGCCATCTGGATGTCTTCTTTGAAGAAGTGTCTATTCATGTCTTTTGCCCATTTCTTCACTGGATTATTTGTACTTTGGGTGTTTAGTTTGATAAGTTCTTTACAGATTTTGGATACTGACCCTTTATCTGTTATGTCGTTTGCAAATACTTATCCCATTCCGTCTCCCATTGCCTTTTAGTTTTGCTGATGGTTTCCTTTGCTGTGCAGAAGTTTTTTATTTTGATGAGGTCCCAGTAGTTCATTTTTGCTTTTGTTTCCCTTGCCTCTGGAGATGTGTTGAGTAAGAAGTTGCTGCGGCCAAGATCAAAGAGGTTTTTGCCTGCTTTCTCCTTGAGGATTTTGATGGCTTTCTGTCTTACATTTCGGTCTTTCATCCATTTTGAGTTATTTTTGTGCATGGTGTAAGAAAGTGGTCCAGGTTCATTCTTCTGCATGTTGCTGTCCAGTTTTCCCAGCACCACTTGCTGAAGAGACTGTCTTTACTCCATTGGATATTCTTTCCTGCTTTGTCAAAGATTAGTTGGCCATACGTTTGTGGGTCCATTTCCGGGTTCTCTATTCTGTTCCACTGATATGAGTGTCTGTTCTTATGCCAGTACCATACTGTCTTGATGATTACAGCTTTGTAGTATAGCTTGAAGTCCAGAATTGTGATGCCTCCTGCTTTGGTTTTCTTTTCCAAAATTGCTTTGGCTATTCAGGGTCTTTTCTGGTTCCATACAAATTTTAGGATTGTTTGTTCTAGCTCTGTGCAGAATGCTGGTGTTATTTTGAGAGGGACTGCACTGAATATGTCGATTGCTTTGGGTAGTATTGACATTTTAACAATATTTGTTCTTCCTATCCAGGAGCATGGAATCTTATTCCATTTTTTTTTGTGTCTTCTTCAAGGGCTTTCATAAGCTTTCTATAGTTTTCAGTGTATAGATTTTTCACCTCTTTGGTTAGATTTATTCCTAGGTATCTGATGGGTTTTGGTGCAATTGTAAATGGGATCGGTTCCTTGATTTCTCTTTCTGTTGTTTCATTGTTGGTGTATAGGAATGCAACCGATTTCTGTGCATTGATTTTATATCCTGCAACTTTGCTGAATTCATGAATCAATTCTAGCAGTTCTTTTGTGGAATTTTTTGGGTTTTCCATATAGAGTATCATGTCATCTGCAAAGAGTGAAAGTTTGACCTCCTCCTGGCTGATTTGGATGCCTTTTCTTTATGTTGTCTGATTGCAGTGGCTAAGACTTCCAATACTATGTTGAATAACAGTGGTGAGAATGGACATCCCTGTCTTGTTCCTGACCTTAGGGGAAAAGCTCTCAGTTTTTTCCCATTGAGGATGATATTAGTATTGGGTGGTTCATATATGGCTTTTATGAACTTGAGGTATGCTCCTTCTATCCCTACTTTCTTGAGGGTTTTTATCAAGAAAGGATGCTGTATTTTGTCAAATGCTTTCTCTGCATCTATTGAGAGGATCATATGGTTCTTGTCCTTTCTTCTATTGATGTGATGAATCACGTTAATTGTTTTGCGGATATTGAACCAGCCCTGCATCCCAGGTATAAATCCCACTTGGTCGTGGTGAATAATTTTTTTAATGTATTGTTGGAGCCGGTTGGCTAATATCTTGTTGAGGATTTTTGCATCCATGTTCATCAGGGAAATTGGTCGATAGTTCTTTTTAGTGGGGTCTCTGGTTTTGGAATCAAAGTAATGCTAGCCTCATAGAAAGAGTCTGGAAGTTTCCTTCCATTTCTATCTTTTGCAACAGCTTCAAGAGAATAGGTATTAACTCTTCCTTAAATGTTTGGTAGAATTCCCCTAGAAAGCCATCTGGCCCTGGACTCTTGTTTTTTGGGAGATTTTTGATTACTAATTAGATTTCTTTACTGGTTATGGGTCTGTTCAAATTTTCTATTTCTTCCTGTTTCAGTTTTGGTAGTGTATGTTTCTAGGAATTTGTCCATTTCTTCCAGATTTCCCATTTTACTGGCATATAATTATTCATAATATTCTCTTATTGTTTTTATTTCTGCTGTGTTGGTTGTGATCTCTTTCATTCTTGATTTCATTTATTTGGGTCCTTTTCTTTGTCTTTTTGATCAAACTTGCTAGTGGCTTATCAATTTGGTTATTTCTTTCAAAGAACCAACTTCTGGTTTCATTGATCTGTTCTACTATTTTTTTGGTTTCTACAGCATTAATTTCTGCTCTAATCTTTATTATTTCCAGCAATCACCACCTTTCTAAGCTTCAAAACTTGAACCAAAATAGTTCAATAGCAGTTTGGCCAGTAGAATCAGGTAAAGATATAAAGGCATATGCGAAAATATTAGATAAGCACACACACACACACACACACACACACACTCTCATGTACACTCACAGAGCTTAAAGTAGGCAAATCCTTCATTTAACAAGTATTAATTGAGCACCAATTACATGTTGAACTCCAACAACATTTAGTAGTAATTCAAAAGTTTTACATGTCAGATGATTGACCTCTCTCATGAAGGTTGTTAGAACAAACAAACTCAAATAACTGCTACGGAGAGGACACACAGGGGTGTGAAAGAGAGTGACTGGGTGGCTAGCAGGTGGTCTAACAGGTGGTCTGGGCAGGCTTTTTAGACAAAGCAACATTTGAACTAATATACAAATGACAAGAAGGAGCTTAGCCTGTGCTTTCTAATGATTTCTAAGACCAGTAACTGCAACTAATAATTCTCAGATTTGCATTTGCTTCAAATTAAACCTACCTAATAGCAGTTTTTTTGCCAAGTAACCTGGCATTATGTGCAGATATTTTTGGTCTGTGACTGTGGGCAGCAGGTATTTAAGGAGGTTTTAAAAAACTGAATAAACTGGAAAATAATTTCACTACTTTAAAACTCTTCTCAGTTGTATTTTCCCTTTGGATTTAATGTCAGGAAAAAAAACAGTAAAGTAAGCAAGATTATAAAAAATGTTTTCTTCAGAATACATAAGCAAAAAATACATATAGCCATAATTATTTGAGCAATATAAGTGAAAGCCACAAATATTTAACAGTTATCATCAAATATTAGCACATATACCTCATGTCTTGGATAAGAGAGACCCTGAGTGTTGGCAACATAACTCCTGAGTCAGATTTTCTTCTTTCTGGTCCAAGGGCAACTATATAAAAAAATACCAGCAAAGTATTAGAAAAATAATAGCAAGGGCAAAAAAATATATACATGGTTCACACCCTATAAATAAATACTTTCAAATTACTTTGATAAGAACAAATTTTTTTAAAATGTTTATTTATTTTTGAGAGAGAGAGAGAGAGAGCGAGCGAGCATGAGTGGGGGAGGGGCAGAGAGAGAGAGGGAGACACAGAATGGGAAACAGGCTCCAGGCTCCGAGCTGTCAGCACAGAGCCCAACGCGGGGCTCGAACTCACAGACCATGAGATCATACCTGAGCCGAAGTCGGACGCTCAACCAACTGAGCCACCCAGCCGCCCCGATAGGAACAAATTTTAAAGACAACAGAAAAGCTAGAAATTTTTTCCCTGAATGTTGCTACTTTATGAATACAGAAAAACAGCTATTTCTTTCTAATTAATCTGAAGCTGCATTTGGAAATTTAAAATGAATCATAAAAGCCTACTTTAGCAAATAATAAATAAACTTTTGGTCATAAGGACCAGTCATTGGCTAAAGTTATTCATTCTAATAGCTCAGGATAATTACAAGAAAGCAATGTCTATAAATTAAGCTACTAAGTGTGTGATTCACGTCTGGGCTCATAAATTGCAATCACATAATTTCCTTATGCTGTGAAAGAGTGCTTAGTAAGGAAAATCCAGGGGCACCTGGGTAGCTCTGTTGGTTAAGTGTCTGACTTCGGCTCAGGTCATGATCTCACAGTTCAAGAGTTTAAGTCCTGCATTGGGCTTTGCACTGACAGCATGAAGACTGGGATTCTCTCTCTCCCTCTCTCTGCCCCTCTCCCACTCTCTCTCAAAATAAACAAACTTAAAACAAAATAAAATAAAAAGGAAAATCTAGGGGTGCCTGGGTGGCTCAATCTATTGAGTGTCTTGACTCTTGATTTCGGCTCCAGTCATGATCTCACAGTTCATGAACGCAGAGCCTGAGATTCTCTCTCCCTCTCTGTTCCTACCTTGCACTCTCTCTCTAAAAATAAATAAATAAACATTTTCCTTTTTCAAAAAAAGGAAAATCTAAGAGTCTAGGCTCTCTAGTCTGATAAGTTTCTACTTCAAAGTTCAGAATCCAAACTACAGTATATCAGGCAAAGTGAGTAATCGTCATGGACAGTTAGAAGTTTAATGTCCATGAATCATTCTCTTTGGAGCTTGAATGGTTAACATTTATAAAAGAAGGAAAGATTATTCTCTTATATAGCAATAGCTAAGCAAGCAATTGTTGGCTAATGTAGCTGGAGGAGTACTCAATCTCACTTTAAATGGGATGCTGTGGAGTTTTGTGCCCTTTATTTCCATTTTACTATCTGTAAACGAAAACTAAATTGCAGCATCACACTTAGCAAATACATGGATAACATTAGAATTTAAGATGTGGGTTTTACTGTATATTAAACGTCCATTTCCCCAGTTTTTAGATCCATTCTAGTTTGTGGGGACTAGGGTACAGTGCGGAAACACATAGATATATTTGAAGCTGGCAGTGAACATTTTGTTGTATTTGGATCTGCATGTTTTGGCATCTAGTAAAAGAGGCTAGGCTGATACTTGGCAGGTATGAATGAGCACTGATGAGGCTGCCAGGATAAAGAGACGGTGGCCAGGACAACCTAAAGGCAGTTCTTTTCAGGGCCTTCCATTACCAGGTCATTTGTCATGGCAGTTTCGGGAGGGAGTTTTCAATGGGTCACTGAAAATGCTACTTTATCTGGATACCTAGGAGGTAACAGACACCCAGGAAACTGTTCCAGAGACTTGCAGGGAATGTGCTATGTTAGTCTTCCTGTCTGAGACTATCACGATTTAAGTGTGTTGTTAATGAAAGCACACCTTAGAGAATGCCTCTACGTGCTAGATGATTAGACAGCATGAAGGAAGGCCACACCAGTGGTAAGAAATAGGTTGAAAAGAGAGAGAAAAAAAAAAGATCACAAGGCAGGAGAAAGGAGCTGAAACCATAATCAGCAACTTGGCTAGAGGGAGACATGACAACAAGAAAGAATCATGCCTCTGGAAGCAGAGAAGAGGGGAGAGACTTAATAAAAAAGGAGGCTGACATTTAAAAAAGCAGCAGCATCCACAATAAGAGCATTCACAGGCCTAAGCTTTTTTCTAGGAATCCTATTTTGGAACCCTATATCCTCCACTCTTTGCTAATCAATGTTTCTTAAACATACGATGTATTTTTTCATGTCTCCATGCAATCTGTTAGTCGTTAGCTCACCCTTTAACACTTCTGTATCCTTCTCCATGTTTATAGCCTATTTAGCGTTTTTTTTTAAGAGAAAGAGCTCACACATAAGCAGGGGAGAGGGGTGGAGAGAGAGAGGGAGGGAGGGTGAGAGTGGGAGGGAAGGGGAGAGAGGGAGAGAGAGAGAGAGAGAGGGAGAGAGAGAGAGAGAGAGAGAGACAGAGAGAGAGAGACAGAGAGAGAGAGATAATCCCAAGCAGCACACGATTAGCACAGAACCTGACGTAGGGCTTGATCGCATGGCACTGGGATCAGGACCTGAGCTGAAATTAAGAGTTGGATGTTCAACTGACTGAGCCAGCCAGGTGTCCCCAGCCTATTTAGCATTTTAGGTTGAGAGGACTATAGTTTAACAGCCAAGAACATGGCTTTCTCAAACCCTACAGAGAACTTAACAGCTCCCTGACTTTGGGTGAGTAATTTTACCTCTCTATGGTTTGTTTTGTCATCTGCAAACAGGTCAGTAACAATATCTACCTTAGAATACTTTAGCACTTAGAATACTGCCTGGAACAAAATAAGTTCTCAATAAATAAAATAAAATTTAGCTTTAATTTTGCCTCTTTGTGAAATCTTTCCTGAATATTCTCTCTAAGGTACACTGTTAGATGTGGTTCCCTCTAACAGGACCTATAAAACTGAACATGTAACATAAACTTAGCATAATCTAACATTTCTATTACTGTTAAACTATATGCCTCGAGGCTCAGTCATATCTTTTTCTTAGGATACTCAAAGGGCCTAGCAGAGGCCCAACATACAGGCTCAACAAATACTCAAGGAGGAAGATGAGACTATTTCGGGCCAGATGGCAGAGCCTTGAATGACAAATTAGAAATCTGCAGAACTCCTAGGAAAGGGGGGAAGGATTGTGAAAAGAATTCTATACTCCCGAGGGCTTTTTATTAGTTAGTTAACCACAGTGAGAGTGTGATGGTATAAGAGAAGTAAGGGAGATGAGCTACAAGTTATTCCAAAGGCCAGCTTATGGATAAAGAGTGGCAGCCAGTGAGAACAAAGAGGAGAAACGTGCAGTGGCAGCAAACACAGAACTTAATGACTTGATGTAGAAAGTGAACAAGATTCATCCACTGCTGCCAACAAGAACTTG
The DNA here is from genome assembly GCF_027475565.1 of Acinonyx jubatus. NCBI lineage: Eukaryota > Metazoa > Chordata > Mammalia > Carnivora > Felidae > Acinonyx > Acinonyx jubatus. Next base: position 62,446,615 of record NC_069387.1, read on the forward strand.
AAAACTGCAGATTTTCAGTTTTGGAGGGGGCCACGGTGTGTGAGGCATAAGAATCTGGTCAAGGTCAATTACTCATGGTTTCAGGACTCTGACAGCGATGATGACTTTATTTCTGCAACTACACCTTTAAATGAGAAACCCAGAACACCACCAAAGGAGTTAAAACTAGAAACAAGGAAACCTAAACTGAAGAATCTCCAGAAAGGAGATATCCCACTGCAAGAGAAAACCCCTAAAAATAGGATGGCTTTAGGTGACAAGCTATACCAGCAAGACTTAGAAGTTGCACTAGCTTTATCAGTGAAGGAACTTCCAACAGTCACCATTGATGCAGAAGAGGCTGGAGATAAAAGCATTGAAAAATGTGACAGTAGTGAAACCAAAACAATGAGTAAGGACTCATATCTCCAATTGCAGTGTAGCCAGTGATTATTTAGATTTGGATAAGATTACTGAGGAAGATGGTTTTCCTGGTGTGCAAGGGAAAAGAGAAGCCGCATCAAAGACTGTGGTACAACAGAGGAAGATTCTTCTGGAAGGCAGTGATGGTGACAGTGCTAATCACTCTGAACCACACTTTGCAACTGGTGAACAGTCTGAGGATGACTCTGATTTTAGTGAGAGTGAAGACAATGATGAATACTTCACTATGAGAAAAAATAAGGTGAAAGAAATTAAAAAGAAAGAAGTGAAGGTCAAATCCCCAGTTGAAAAGAAGAAGAAACCTAAATCCAAATGTAATACTCTGGAAGCGACTTCAGGAGGCTGCTCAAGTCGCTGTGAAATCAGAACCTCAGCCTTCACCAAAAAAGGTCCCTGTTTCTTCAGAGGCCACTAGGAAACCACTACAAATAAGCAGTCCTTCAGGTGAAAACAAAAAACCTAAGTGGGTTCCACCAGCGGTATCTGGAAGCAGCAGCAGCAGGAGCCCACTGGAGAGTCTCCGCCTTGGTTTGTCCAGATTAAACTTTGCATCCAAATGCTGCTAGTAGCTGAGTGTGGTAGTAAACCCGTTTGATTAAGAGAATCACAGTTTTACAAGTGTGTTTATATTTGATTTGTGTTTATATTTAAGGAGGGTATCAAAATATAAAGGAATCCTTTAATGTCCTATAAATCGCCTCTACCCATTCTGTGATGTTCTCTGAAGCTATTCAAGACTTCAATAAAAGGTTTATCAGAATTATCTTGCAATATCATTTCCTTCTGAAGAACATATGCTACTTTTCCTGTGTATAATAAGTCATTGTCATTAAGTGGTTGTCAGTTTGACATGGAGGAAGTCCATGTTGCATGCTGTTCTTTCCTAGAAACATGATGTTCCTTTCTAGCTTTGTCTAATTTACACACCTTAACTGTAACTGTTCAGTTTATCTGGCAAAAGGAAACATTCCCACGTTTTCCAGGAGACATTTCTGATATTTTACCGAAGCCACACTGTCAGTTTTATTGCAAAGATGTTTCTTATTTTAGCCAAATACTTATAGTAAGAATTCAGAATTCTTTTACATATTAAAATGGTTGCTATAATGACATATGTCTCCTACTCAGAAGTAGATGTTTACTGTATAGCAAACAGAATTTCATGACATTTTATGAAGTTCTCGTCAAAGCCTTTAATAAAAGTGAAAAAGTTAAAAAAAAAGTGAAGACTTAAGAATCAAAAATATTAAGTATGAATATAAAATGATTTAATGTATATTATTTCATCGAATTATTACTTTCCTTTGGATTTGTTAATCTTAATTTTGCAAATGAAGAAACTGAGGCTCAAAGAGGTCAAGAAACCTGCTCAACTGTATGCATTCATCAAAAGGGGCAGAATACTCTGATGTCACATCCACTGGGTTTTCTGTTACAGTACAGATGACTTTCTAGCTGCTAAGCTTGATTGAGAGAAGAGTGCTAATGCCATTAAATAATACAGAGAGAAGGGAGAAAGCCAAATAGAGACAGGAGGGAAAGGTGCTGAGATAATTAGTTTGTTTTAAGATGTCCTGAGTTTGAGATCCCACTGGGCCATCAAAGATGGATGTGTAGGAACTAGGGCTGATTATTTTGTGAATAATCTTGCTAATCAGATAGAGGATGACAAGGGAAGTCAGCAACAGTAGCTGTTATGTTTTGAATTATGCCCCCAAGAAGATGTAGAAGTCCTAACTCCTAGGACCTGTGAATTTGACCTTATTTGGAAATAGGGTCTTTGTAGCTGATCAATTTGAGGTTATTAGGATGTGCCCTAAACCAATGTGAACAGTGTCCTTATCAAAGGGAAATTTGGATAAAGAGATAGACACAAGTAGAGAAAAGATGATGTAAAGACACATGGAATATACCATTTAAAGGCCAAGAGATTTCTGAGATGACCAGAAGCTAGAAGAGGGGCATGGGATCGATTTCCCTTCATAACGCAGGGACCACCACAGCTAACACGTTGATTTGGGACAGTTTGTTCTGGACTCCAGAACTGTGAGACTGTTAGCCAGTTTGTGGTACTTTATTGCAGCAGCCCCAGGAAGCCAATACAATAATTTATTAGTGGCTTTAGAGGAACGAGTTAAGAAGCTTGTGCAAAGAAAACAGACAGGAGTTAATGAGCGAAGCCACACATTTTACCTAGAGATCTAAACTCTAAGAAGGTTTCTGTGAAGTCTACTCCAGAAGAGAAATTTATATACTATTTAAATGTATACATCTATTACTATTTCTTAATTCACCACATTCAAATATAATAGGCCACTTTCTCCTTCAATATAAACACTGTGGATTTAACATTCAGCCATAGGAATTTCTTTCGTATATCTGCCTGAATCAAAGCTGCTACATAGGCAGCAAGTTTGTAGAGGGCAGAGACTGTATATATTATTTCTACAGAACCATCTACAGTCTACAGGCAAATAAGTAGTTAATAGAGAACTTAAAAACAATTTTTTTTAATGTTTATTTATTTTTGAGAGAGGGAGAGACAGAGTGTGAGCAGAGGAGGGGTAGAAAGAGAGGGAAACACAGAATCTGAAGCAGGCTCCAGGCTCCCAGCTGTCAGCACAGAGCCCACTGCGGGGCTTGAACTCACAGACTGCAGGATCATGACCTGAGCTGAAGTTAGATGCTTAACTGACTGAGCCACCCAGGTGTCCTAAAAACTTTTTTTTTTTTAAAAGTGAGCTCTACGCCCAACTTGGGGCTTGAACTCATGACCCTGAGATCAAGAGCGACACGCTCTACTGACTAAGCCAGCCAGGTGCCCCTAATAGAGAACTTTTGATGAAGATAAGATGATTGAAGAGTGACTCAAAATTCTTGGGCTAGACCCAGAATGACCATTTAAAAGCAGTATTTTCACCCTCTTCTGCATCCGACTCTACTACTTGCCAACTGATTAAAAAAATCCACTGAAAGTTCAGTGGAATCTTGTCTAAGGATGCAAAGTTTAAGAATACCATCTGTGTCTAAGCTGGCCAACATTAAAAAAAAAAATTTTTTTTTTTTAATTTTAGAGAGGAGGAGCACAAGCACAGGAGAGGAGAGGGGGTGGGGGGTTAAGAGAGAGAGAGAAGGTGGGGGGGGAGAGAGAGAGAGAGCGAGAGAGCGAGAGAGAGCGAGAGAGAGCGAGAGAGAGAGAGAGAGAGAGAGAGAGAGAGAATCTCCAGCAGGCTCCACACACAGTGCAGAGCCCAATGCAGGGCTTGATCCCATGACTGCGGGATCATGATATGAGCCGAAATGAAGAGTTGGACACTCAACTGACTGGGCCACCCAGGCACCCCTAAGCTGGCCAACATTTTTTTTTTAAATTTTAATTGGCCAATATTTTTAAAGGTAGAAACTTTTGAGTAATATGTCAAGAACAGTCTTTCTAGGATCGATTGCATCCTAAGATCCCTTCTCTGAAATAGGATCTCAAACTACTAGGTGCAGTGACTTGGCACTGCAGAATTTAACTAAGTCAAAATTAAGACAGTCTGAAAGACGTGAAAGAAACTTAAATGCACATTACTAAGTGAAAGAAGCCAATCTGAAAAGGCTACATACTACATGACACTTAACTACATGGCATTCTGGAAAAGGCAAAACTATGGAGAAAATAAAAAGGCTAGTGGTTGCCAGCAGTTAGGTAAGGAAACAGAGGAATAAATAAATAAGTGGAGTACAGAAAATATTAGGATAAATAAAGCGACACTACATGATCCTATAATGGTGGATCCACGTCACTCTACATTTGTTTAAACCCATAATATGTACAAAACCAAGAGTAAACCTAAACTATGGACTTAGGGTAATCATCTGTCAATGTAGGTTCATCAACTATAAGAAATGTACCACTATGTTAGGGGATGCTGATAATGGGGGAGGCTGTGCATATGTGGGGGTGGAGAGTATATGGGAAATCTTGTATTGTGTGCTCAATATTGCCATGAACCTAAAACTGCTATAAAAAATAAAGTCTATTTTTAAAAAATTAAGACAATCTACCCTGCTGTGGTCTTCTTGCTAAGACAGACTTTCCATTCTTCTGCAACCCTTAAAATGTCTCTGACTCCTGTTCAGTGTTGCTTCTGAAGGAACAATAATGATCTATCATCTAGTCTCATCCTAGCTCAATGCTAGTAACAGTGGTGTTCAAACCTACTGCTTGAACTCTAAGTACACAGAGGATCACTCCTTAATATGAAAATGTAGCCTGTTTATTGCCATTAATTAGGATGCCTCACAGTTGGTAAACAAAAAGTAATTTTGGGGGAAAAAAAACTCACCCCGATTTAAAAGCAAGTCAATAAACTGCTAATTTCTGTATAATTAGAACACACTGCTTCTCAATAAAGTATTTTATTTTTTAACTAATGTTTTTATATATATTTCACACTGTCATATTTTAAAATTCTAACATCATGGGCTGAATCATCAGAAGTGTTACAGCAATATTTATAATAAAATCTACCCCTCCTAACAGATAATAAGTTTGATTTCAAAAGCTATATGGCTTACATTAGTCCTACTTAGGATCAGTAAAAATATTTAGATTTTGTTCATTCTCTTATGACTAGCCCTTTATCAACACTTGACACTGCAGCAAAAATAGTGACTACATGAGGCTTGGACACGTTTGATACTTTTTAGCCTTGACTTGAGAGTTTTGCTGGCCCCACTACTGACTAACAAAAGGCCACTGCAAACAGCTGAGTCTCTGGTCTCCACCTCAACCACCCATCATTTGAGCAGCCAAAGCCATGAAGCTGCTGGTGTTGTCAGGCAGCTGCTCGCTTTAACAGCTGGACATTCTCACATGCCTCATCTGGCAAAACAGTCAAATGCTTCCATCTCTCTGCTCAGTTCTCCAACATTTCATCCTATAAAGGGTTTATTTCTTCGTAGGAATTTATTTTTTCTAAGTAGAGTAAGCTACCTTGGTTATGGTTTTATGGTCCGAACAGCTAAATTTTCTAGGAACACAGGTAAATGTTAGAGATTGTTTCAGGGCATATATGCGTTTTTACTTTTTATTATTTTTGTTTTAATTAAAAAAAAATTTTTTTTTTACATTTATTCATTTTTGAGAGACAGACAGAGCACAAGCGGGGGAAGGGCATAGAGAGAGGGAGACAGAATTCGAAGCAGGCTGCAGGCTCCGAGCTGTTAGCACAGAGCCCGATGTGGGGCTCAAACTCGCAAACTGCAAGATCGTGACCTGAGCTGAAGTCGGACTCTTAACTCACTGAGCCACCCAGGTGCCCCCTTTTTATTTTTTTTAGTATTTATTTTTGAGAGACAGAGACAGAGTATGAGACGGGGAGGGGCAGAGAGAGAGGGAGACACAGAATCAGAAGCAGGCCCCAGGCTCTGAGCTGTCAGCACGGTGCCCAACACAGGGCTTGAACCCACTAACTGTGAGATCGTGACCAGAGCTGAAGTTGGACGCTCAACTGACTTAAGCCACCCAACCGTCCTGCATTTTTACTTTTTCAAGAGAGAAAAGGGCAAAGGAGATGGACACTTGAGAACGCTTTTAAACTTGATCTCAATTTTTACAAATACAGTTACATCTTGGGACATCAGAACCTTGGCATTCTATTTAGTGGAGCTCCAGGATAACATATAGTATCAATTCATATTCCTAGCTGTCTGATTAAACACATTTAAAAACTAGGTTTCTGGGGTGCCTGGGTGGCTCAGTCAGTTAAGCATCCAACTTTGGCTCAGATCATGGTCTCATGGTTAATGAGTTCGAGTCCCACACTGGGCTCTGTGCTGACAGCTCAAAGTCTGGTACCTGCTTTGGGTTCTGTGTCTCCCTCTCTCTCTGTCCTTCCCCCGTTGTGCGTGTACGCACGTGCTCTCTTTCCCTCTCTCTCTCAAAAATAAATAACATTAAAAAAACAAAACAAAACAAAAAACCCCCTAGGTTTCCAACAATAAACACATTTAGGGTAGTACTACAATGAAGGGAATGGAAGGGTATGCTTCAATTATATTTGCAATGCCTTCTTAAGCTGCTGGTTGGCTTATTTTTTCAAATCTATTTTTTTTTTAACATTTCTGAATGTGCAAAATAATCTGTAACTTTATTTTTTATTTAAAAATTTTTATGCTTATTTTTGAGAGAGAGAGAGAAAGAGCATGAGCAGGGGAGAGGCAAAGGGACAGGGGGACAGAGATCTGAAGCAGGCTCTGTGCTAATAGCAGAGAGCCCCACGCAGGGCTTGAACCCATGAACTGCAAGATCATGACCTGAACTGAAGTCAGATGCTTAACTGACTGAGCCACCCAGGCATCCTGGAGAATCTATAATTTTAGAAAAGGTTCCCAAATAGCTGATTTAATATAAAACATTTTATCTCTACTAGATTTCCACTATTATTTCTACTTTTTGTGAAATAGATGGTTATTTTACATAAAGAAAAATACGTATCTACGAACCCTATATAACTCTAACTAGCTAAAGTATAACAACACTTCTAACAAGTGATGTCTTGCTGTAAACTGAAGAAGAAATATGACTCCTGAAGACTTTTGAGGCATATATACATATACATGTTTTTTCTCTGAAAGATTATTAATGATGGGTGTATAAAACTTTAAGTAGAAAAACCCAGGATACACTACAGCCTAACAGTGGTGAGAGTAAGGTATACTTGTATGATCCTTTACAATTCATTAGGGGTTTTCACATGTTATCTCATTTAATCAACATTATAGTCTTATATAGCATAACATTTTTTTCCCTGTCTTGTGGATGAAGATCAGAAAGGTCAAGTGACTATTGCTCCTTCTGCCTTACCCCACTACTGGCAAGATGGGTAAGTTTCAGCCTGAGAGAGAGAGAGGAGGTATAGACAAAGCCGTATCCTACTGATTCTTCCCATGGTCCAATGCCACCAGTTCCGCAGAAACAAACCAATGAACTCTCACCTGGTGATTCTGCAAGATGCTCTTGTTTCTCTTCTCTGTCCTGAAACTGAATTAAATGTGACCACAAAGCTGACTTCCCCTGAAATTACAAGGCACAAAAAATTTTTCATCTTATAAGAACTAATTAATCAAAAAATAATTTCTTACCAAAACCATTCACGTTGAAATGGCCATTTTGATGTTTGGAGATCCAAGCTCATCCATTCTCAGCTGTGTAATATTCTGAGCAACTCACTCCTTGTGAAAGGAGGGTCATCCTTTGCCTCACTGAGAAGATTAGCAATAGCCTGGGGAAGGGCAGCTAAAGAGACCGCCAGAAGTACGCATGGACTTCTGAACTTCAGCTCAGTTGTTATTTAATTGTATGTTTAGGACTGTCTACACTGGCCACACTAGTAACCACAGAATTAAAAGGCTCTAGCAGCACAGAGTGTATTTGTGTATATCCATATGCAAAATATGTTTGTGTGTATGGAATGCCAACTATGGAAGAAAAAAAGCCAGAGGAGAAAGAGAAAAGGGGAGGAAGAAAGAACATGTTCACAACAGAAAACAATCAGAACAGGAGATAAGAGGGACAAAAACAAAGAAACCATTTGATTTTTTGCACCCTGAATAACTAGATACCTTAAAATGGTAAAGAAGGTTAATTCTGGCTAACAGATTTTTTTCCTGCACAGTGACGAAAGCAGACACTCAACAGGGGATATGGCCTCTGCAGTAAATGTGCTGTTTTATCCTTTTCTGTTTACCAGGAAAAGAGCCCCAAACCACCTCTTAATCATGGGTTTTATTTTCTTTTTCTGGAATTAAAAAGCCTATGGTGCATTTCCCGTTATCCTGTGACAAAGAAACATACCCTTTAATGTTTATCTTTTTCTCTTTGTGACATTTCTTGACAGGGTTCCTAACGAGCCACATCACCAGGACCTCCTGAGACTATTACCTGCTTAATCTGCAAGCCGTGGCTCCATATCCTTTCCAGCAGGTCACAGAGACTGGCGATCAAGGTGTTCTCCTCCAAGCCGGTTATGTTTGCTTCTCCATGGCCCAGTTCCACTGCTTCATGTCCCATCTTCTCCACCAACATGCGTTTTGTCTGAGAACATCACATGTGGTCACAAGTGTTATCCCAGTAGTGAAGTAAAAAAGCCAACAAGTCAACTACTAGATCAGAGACCTGGGTTCCTTTCATTACACCTTTTTAAAATTGTATTTATTTATTAAAAAAAAATTTTTTTTTAACGTTTATTTATTTTTGAGACAGAGAGAGATGGAGCATGAACGGGGGAGGGTCAGAGAGAGGGAGACACAGAATCCGAAACAGGCTCCAGGCTCCGAGCTGTCAGCACAGAGCCCAATGCGGGGCTCGAACTCATGGACTGCGAGATCGTGACCTGAGCCGAAGTCGGCCGCTCAACCAACTGAGCCACCCAGGCGCCCCTACACCTTTTTTTTAAAGATTATTATTTTTTTTAGTAAGCTCTACACCCCATGTGGGGCTTGAATCCACAACCCCGAGATCAAGAGTGGCACACTCCACCTACTGAGCCAGTCCCCCATCCCTTCATTATACTTCTAATTGTAGATTTTTCATCACTTTGGGAAAAGTATCTTAATTTCTGTGGTCAAATAACTGCAGTAATTTCACATATAGTTTTATTATTTTGTCAGACAAATACGGGGTCACTAGTGGGAGAATATGATACTATATGAAAGTATCCTCAAGTAAACATTTATGACGGACAGTTTTCAGAATACTAGCTTGAATAACTTTGGGGAATCACACCAGACCCAGGAAATGGGAAGAATGTGAAACCCATCCTGCCACTGCAACTAAGCCTCCACTGCCCCTACACGTTGGCAGACTGAAGGTACCTGCAGTTAGCTTTGACTATACTTAGGCAAAAACGACAACACAAACAGCTCTAAATTTTTTCAGAACTCCCTAATCTGTGAATGAACCAGGTCTCTTTTTCCTTCCTCTTTTCCTCTTTTATCTTGTCTCTGCTCATGAGTATGCACCAGAAAATAAAAAGGAAATAGAAATTAGTTTCAAGTAAGCAACTTACAGCAGTCTTAGCTGCACTTATCAAATGTAAAGTGAGAGAGAATCTAGTTCTTTAAGGTCGAGACCATCTCTCTGATTCAACACTGTATGCTGATACTGAAACCAGTGTATATACTGAATACACAGAAGGTACTCCAGAAGTGACTGTCAAATAAAAGAATGGAATTACTGGCTAAAATGATGTCCTGAATTTTGTCAGTTTGTATTATCACCTTTGATGAACACAGCTATCTGAGAAGAAGACTAGTGTGTTAATATATACAAACCTAACCTATAGCTAAGGTCTTCTTCCTCATGGGTATACATACATGATGGGCATGAACAAGGTTCTACACAAAAACTGTGTTGCCTTTTGCATAAGATGACCACATTCCTGATACAACTTCTGACTGGCTTACTATCCTGTTCATGTTGGAGAAAAAGACAGCAATGGCTGAAGAGGTGAGAGAAATTGTGCAGGGCTCTCTATGTCACTGATTCTATGGGCAACAGAGAACCCGTGAAAATTCATGACCTCAGTAAAGAGTATGTGAGGTTTATACCCCAGGAAAAGTTTTCTTCGAGGAAAGCTGCAGGCCCAGATGGGAGCTGATTCAGCTCATCTTAGCCTCACAAATGGAATTAACATGATAGCACACTGTCTTCCATCAGTGAGTAATACATACCTTCATTCTACATTCTTTTAATAAGCCTTCTACAAATTTGCAGTTGGTCTGTGCAATCACTGCAGGAGAAAGGTCTGACAATTTGGGTTGCCTCAGGTTTTTTCCTAAACTTCGCGCCTCTTGCATATATTTCTAAAAATTAAAGAGTATTTTTAAATACGTAAACATCAGATACTCTCCTTTCTTAACATTACACAAATAAGTGCAGAAACAACAAGATGCAAAGAAGGCCATAAGTGTATTCATGCAATAGCAATTCAAGTTTTAGCGCCACCTAAAGGCAGAGGGCATTCGTACTCTCCTCACTTCCCAATTGTTAACCCTGTGAAAATGAGGGTGACAGAAACCCCATCAGGTTAAAACACATTCAAAATACGATGGAATCTAATCTCATCTAGTTTACTCTTTTTACTGGGAATACCCGAGGTTGTGATTAGTCAGGAGCATGATGGGGATGAAAAAAATTGGGGTTTCTGGATTACTAATCCAAGGTTCTACAAGAAACCAGTGATTCTCAGAGCACTGGTTTCCTCCTCTCCCCACAGATCGAGACTGAACACACTCCTACCCTCTCGGGCAGTGCTCTCCAACCCAACCCTTTGCTTTTAATCAAGTCACAACAGGGAAATCAGGAGCTCTAAAACCTGGTTGCAACTAATTTTATAACCTCAGGCATATTTGCTTACTTGTAAAATGGGCATAAAACATGCCCCCATACCTCACAAGAAAGACCATGAACTCACTCTGAACTTGTTTGCTACATTCCCCCCTTCCTTGCCTTGTTCCACAATCAAGAGAAAGTGGAAACATACTACTTTCAGAGAAAGTGATGGCTCAGAGAGTACCCCAGAAATCCAGTCCACTGCTCTTGAGCGTTAGTTAGTGAATGTCCAGGAGAAAAAAAATCACTATGGGTGATTACCACAGGACGCTGGTTGTCCCTCTTCTTTCTGTGCCACCTGCAAAAGTTCATCTACATACTTTACGTTTGCATCAGGACCACGGGGCAGAATCTCCGCAAAGTCCAAGTGTCTTAGGACCATTTTTAGAGAATAACTACTCTAAGTGATATAGTAAAACCAGCAGTTTGTTGAGGGGAGAGAGAGATTGTAAGCCAGCACATCCTCCCACAGGCACATATGTGAAATCTATCTTTACTATCTTAAGGGAAGAATTTGATATTGTAAGGGAAGATGTGTAAAATCCTTTGCATTCTTTAAACAAAAGGGAGTTTGTACATTTAAAATATTTCCCTTTGGAAGACAAATAATCTGCTAAATCTTGTACAAATTTCTAAAAAATCCCACTGATTAGGGATTTGGCTGATCAGTGTACCTGCTACTGCATAAACAGAAAATGTTTCCTTTCTAGTGCAATCATTTTAAGGAAAGATTTTTAAAAAATGAATGCTACAAATACTTAGTTTCCATTATATTTGTGTCTATATTTTTGGCTTCAAATCTTTTTTAGAGGGTCAAAGAAAGAGGGAAAATTGAAAATGAGAGACAACTATCACCACCAGGGAAGCTAAGGGTAATAAGGTCTATCAAAACATCCTGAAGGTTAGTTTTCAAATAAATAAACGCAGGAAATGAAAAGCTTCAGCAAAACCCACCTGAGATACAAGGCAGAGATCCTATATGAGAATTATAACACGTGCATTTCCTAACATTTCAGGTGGTATAGATATTATCTGGATTATTACAAATCAGAGATAAAAGGCTGGTAAAAAAAATGTTAACTGGCAAATGTTAAAGGGGTTGTTTCTCCCCTGTGTCTGTTCTTCCACCTTTAGGACTTGTGCAAATGCAGAGAGAACTACTGTGACTCAGTCCTCCAGAAGAGGGAAGATTCAGTCTTAGCTTAGGAAGAAACACTGGCTAGAAGGAGTGAGGAACACTGTCAGGCTAGAGACTAGAAACAGGTCTTGGCATTTCTGTTTTTTCAAAAATATATGAACAATTAGGTTATTAAGTAAATAACTGGATTAAGAATAAAGCCCTGTTAAAGTGTACGTTCTATTTTATAAATGAAAACAAGCTAGAATGGGGTTATCCTTTGACTGGTCATATTTACCAAGTACACAGCACATATGGGGCAATATGATTATCAGCCAACAGCGAATGCCATAGGGCCCAGTCTTCTCCTGAGCATCTCTGGTGAAGCCATGGAATGAGCAACATTCCTCGGACATGCACACAGAGGATAGAGGGGGTGGCAGGAGGCCCTTCCTCACAAGAAGTGAGGCTGCCTATGTACATTGCAAGAAATAGAGCACTTGCCTTTATAGTAAACAAGTGATGATAAAAATGTAATTTTCTTTGGGGCAGTTGGAGGAAAAGGTGTACTTTAAGGTGAAAAATGGAGAAGAAAGAGAAATCTTTCACAAGGAATGTCTTTATAAGAAGTTCATTTTACTACTAAAAGGAAGTGACCCCAGATTTCTTCTGAGATTTCTACTATGCTCTTCTTCATTTCTGTCAAAGACAAAAATAACAAACCAGGAGTCCTAAGTTCCTCTTGTCCTCAGGTGAGGAGCTGTTGAGTGCAACCTGGTAAACAGGGTTACTGGGAAGAGGACCAGTTTGGCTATCAGCAGTCCTGGGCTACAGGCCCAGCTCTGCCTTGTGTGTCCATTTAACTTTGGGCAAGTCTCTTGGACTTCATGTAATGTTGGACAAGGTGACCTCAAGGGTTCCTCTTAGAACTAAAATTCTATACTGATGATCTGCTTTTCTTACCACATAAAATACAAACCAGGAAGAGAGGAAACACGTCTCAAACTAAAACAATAAAAAACCAAACCAAAACAACAACAACAAAACCCTCAAAAAACAGATCAGGAAGTTCATTAAAATACTGTGGAGTAAAACCCAGCCAGAAAAGAAAAACTGTTCAAAAATGAATTATTCCTGCATTTCTGCAAAATACTTAAAGGGAGTTTGAACATTTAATATATTTCTCATTTGAAAGAACACAAGTGCTACGTCTGGTCCCTCTACAACTTCCCCCTTACCTTCAAAATACCACTAATAAGGAATCTGAATAATTAGTTTTACCTGCCAAGAGTTCAGAATTACTTGCATTAGCACACACCACCAAGAAAAGGTATCAAACATAACAGGAAGTGGAGAGCAAAATTGAGGGGCTGACAATTCACGTCACAAGGTGATGTGAGGCTCTACAGCTATATGCACACACACATGTGGATAATTCAAGGACACCAAAGACAAGATTCAGGAACATCTGCAAAGCACTTTCAGGCAAAGAACATACCAGGCAGCACTCAGAGAAGGATTTTTTAGGAAGTCGTGCAGGAGGAGGTAGACCCTGATCCCACTCCCAGAATGCCATGGAGTTCTGACAGACCAAAAGTTCCCCGGAAGGCTAAGAGGATGGAGAAGTGCCAATGACAGAAAAGCAAAAAAAAAAAAAAAAAAAAAAGGACAGGGAGAAAAAGACCAGCAAAATGTGCATGCATATGATATAAAGTCACAGCAAAAGGGAGGGGAAAGAAGAAAATATGATAGCACAAAGAAAAGCACTAGACAGATTATGTTTCAATTTTTAAGAAAATGTTTAAAATCATAAATGTATGAACATTTCAACCAAAAAGCAATAGATATTTGGAATGATGTTTTCTACTTATTTTACACATCTGAGTTTAGAAAATAGTTAATAGATCTTCCGATTGCATTTTTCTTTGATTACAATAACCAAAACTTACTTATAATTATTCAAATGTATAACTATGCTTGTATTTTTAAGTAGTACAAATAAAGCATAAAGATCTTAATTCAAAAATAATTTCTAAACACTTTAAAAAATGGTGTCCACAATCCAAGGATAAAGCACAAGCAAATGTATCTTTATTCTAAGTTTAAATTATGCTTGAAACTTAAAATATGTTTCTTGTATACTTTTTCCCCCCACAGGAGACATACTGACCAAAAATGTATCCTAAACTTAGCCTTTACTTGATGTGGTACACAGGGAGACTTGTTTAGGGCCGTATTTTAGGTGTATTAAAATTACAAAAAGGTGTTCTTTTAAAGTCAGTACAAAAGGATTACTATTTTAAAATAAAACAAAACCATTCTGTAAAGAAATCGGAAGAACTTGCACCATGACAACTGCTGAGCTGAGTAAGCCTAGTTCATGGCTCTTGTATGGAGGCGTCCTGGGAAGGCGGCCCACATACCTCCCTCAGGTCGTTGTCCAATCCAATGTGCTCGGAATGTTGGCGAAGGCGGTCTTTCCTGCGCTGCGCCGTGGCGCTCCGACTCACCCAGCGACTGGAAAAATAGCCGTACCCAAGAAGGTGCAGGTTAAAACAAACAACAAGAAAGCGATCACTTATCTCCAAAATAGAAAAAATGTACTGTTTAAAAGACTAACAATACTTATTTTTCAACCAATTCTTTAAATATGTAATGTCTTTATTGTAATGTAAATACCACACAATACACCTATTTAAAGCATACAATTCCAGCGGTTTTTATTATATTCAGAGACATGTAACCATCACTAAAATCAGTACTTTTTAAAAACTGAGGTTAAAAAAATACATAGTATCACCTCATAATGATCCTCTCCTTTCCACTTTACTGTTCAACAGAGCCCCAAACCCTGGATGAATACTATCGTGTAACTTCTCATATCTATGTCGATTAGTGGTTGATTTGTCATGCCCTTTATCACCTCTCTCCCATTCCCCTCAAAAACTGTTCCAAACCTTTTGCTTTATCCTCAAGAGCCTCCCCTCAATTGCCTGCCTTCTGCTTAAACAATGTATACACAGACATTTCATCTTTCTTCTAATCCCAAAGTATAAAATATACTGGCCATAGCTCAAAACTATTACTGCCACCTGTAAGAAACTCCTTGACTAATTCTCTCTTGCTTTCTTCAACCTGCCGCATTAACTATCTCTTTATTTTATTTTTTTTAAGTTTATTCATTTTGAGAGGGAGAGAGAGTGTACAAATGGGGGAGGGACACACACACACACACACACACACACACAGAGAGAGAGAGAGAGAGAGAGAGAGAGAGAGAGAGAATCCCAAGCAGGCTCTGCATGGTCAGGTCAGTGTGGGGCCCGATGTGGGGCTTGAAGTCACCAACCATGAGATCATAACCTGAGCTGAAGTTGGACGCTTAAGCAACTGAGCCACCCAGGTGACCCTAGTCATCTTTTTCTGAATCTCCAATTTTTCTTTCTCAACTGAATAATTTCCCTTCAGCTTACAAGCATGCTGGTCTCTCTCTTGACCCTCTACAGTTATGTGTAAGTTTCTTGCTTCACTCTTTCCTGTAAAAATTCTTAAAAGATTACATATAAGGCTTCTACTTAGTTACCTTTGGATGTTCGGTTTATCTCAAATAAGCTTCCCCCGACAATGCTCTTGAAGCCATTTATATCCTTAACTGTCATATCCAATGGCTATCATTCAATTCTTAGCTCAACCAATCTCTCTGCTACACTTAGTACCATCTTATAACTCCAGCTATTTTCAACTAAGTCAGTGTTTCCAATGGGGTCAGTTCTGTCACCTTTGAGCCCTTGTCCCTGAAGTTTCCTCCCAATTTCTATTCTTTCAGATAGCTTCAATGTTACACAGAAAATGTTCTTTAATTCTTCCAATTCTAAACTGTCTACCCTTCTTATACTCCCCAATTTTATTACCTATCACATTGTGTTACAATCACTTATCTCTATTCCTATAAAATCCTCTCTACTATAAACTCTCCAAGAGCTGGTATGTCTGTCACTGTTTTTTTGGCAGTCTGTACATCACCTGGACTTTCTATAAATACACTCTAAATACATAATCAGAAATCCAGTCTAACATTTAGGCTTACAGACATTCCTCACAACCTGTATGTAATAACAAATTGTTTCCTTAATCCAAGACTCATAGTTTGGCCTTTAAATGTTCCTAAAATTAATGTGTCTTCTATTCCATATACATGTTTAATGTATACAGTTTCCAAAAAGCTTTTGAGTTAATAACAGATCTTACAACCAAGAGTTAATCAGGATCAAGTAAATGTGCTCAAAACAACCTAACTGTTCAACAGTAGGGGGTGCTATATAATGAAATATGTAATCATTAAAAAAGTTGCTAGGAATATTAAGATAGGAGAATGTTCATGGTACAATAATGAATGGGGAAAACAAACAAGATAAAACATTGTATAAATAATCTCCTAATTTTGTGAAAAAGTAAACATGGACATGCATACCATGATCTATGCAATGCAAGAGCATGACAAGAAATGCTGACATCTCATGGTGATGGCATTATGGGCGTTTTAAAATTTACCCTATCACTTTCAAGTATTCTAAATTTTCTAGTGAGCGTATATTATTTTAAATCAAATCATTTTTAAAAATTTCTCAAATCTTGAGTTATCATCCCCATGACTATGTATTCATCACACTTTTCTAAGAATATCTACTCTTGCGTATATTCTTGATAGCACAGAGCTATATAAATTTTAAAAAATGAATTTATACTTTGGCACTCAGGAAAAGTCATATTGTATTACTGACAGTTCATTATTTTTATTTTTTTATTTAATAAAGTATGCAATTTACAAAAAGCTTAAAATGAGAATGCAGCTTCTTTTGTTGCTTTTAAAATAATTTATGCATGCCTTTGGTTTCAAGCTTCTGAATCATTTCGTTTCAGTCTGCTATTTAGAGGAACACTGAATAATTATGATAAAAATGACATCAAGAAAGGTAGTCCCTCTTAAAATAGTTTAAAAAAAATAGGTTTTAAAATAAAAAAAATAAAATAAAAAAATTAAAAAATAGGTTTATATTGGGACAAAAAATACCAAGTCCTAGTGATAAATCGTTGAAGTGGAGACCTTGGAAATGTCCCAATAACAAAGTATTAAAGTAAGACTGTAAAAAGGATACAAAAAAAACTGGGGTGGCTGAGAAGGAAGATCCAGAAAAAAAGAATATTAAGGCACTGACAAAGAAAGATTCTTCACTTGATCAAACCTTAGTTAGGCTTCTGAACCTTCTCCTAGGTCACTCTGTGCACTTCCTTATAAAATCCAGTTTTGACAAGAACGTTGCTAAGTCAGTTTAGCAGGAGAGCCCCCATCCTCAGTATTTGATCATTCTCAATGTCTGATCAGTTTCTTTTCTTTTTTTCTTTTTAATTTTTTTCAATATATGAAATTTATTGTCAAATTGGTTTCCATACAACACCCAGTGCTCATCCCAAAAGGTGCCCTCCTCAATACCCATCACCCACCCTCCATCAACCCTCAGTTTGTTCTCAGTTTTGAAGAGTCTCTTATGCTTTGGCTCTCTCCCACTCTAACTTTTTTTTTTCCTTCCCCTCCCCCATGGGTTTTTGTTAAGTTTCTCAGGATCCACATAAGAGTGAAAACATATGGTATCTGTCTTTCTCTGTATGGCTTATTTCACTTAGCATCACACTCTCCAGTTCCATCCACGTTGCTACAAAGGGCCATATTTCGTTCTTTCTCATTGCCCTGTAGTACTCCATTGTGTATATAAACCACAATTTCTTTATCCATTCATCAGTTGATGGACATTTAGGCTCTTTCCATAATGTGGCTATTGTTGAGAGTGCTGCTGTAAACATTGGGGTACAAGTGCCCCTATGCATCAGTACTCCTGTATCCCTTGGGTAAATTCCTAGCAGTGCTATTGCTGGGTTATAGGGTAGGTCTATTTTTAATTTTCTGAGGAACCTCCACACTGTTTTCCAGAGTGGCTGCACCAATTTGCATTCCACCAACAGGGCAAGAGGGTTCCCGTTTCTCCACATCCTCTCCAGCATCTATAGTCTCCTGATTTGTTCATTTTGGCCACTCTGACTGGCGTGAGGTGGTATCTGAGTGTGGTTTTGATTTGTATTTCCCTGATAAGGAGCGATGTTGAGCATCTTTTCATGTGCCTGTTGGCCATCCGGATGTCTTCTTTAGAGAAGTGTCTATTCATGTTTTCTGCCCATTTCTTCACTGGGTTATTTGTTTTTTGGGTGTGGAGTTTGGTGAGCTCTTTATAGATTTTGGATACTAGCCCTTTGTCTGATATGTCATTTGCAAATATCTTTTCCCATCCCGTGGGTTGCCTTTTAGTTTTGTTGGTTGTTTCCTTTGCTGTGCAGAAGCTTTTTATCTTCATAAGGTCCCAGTAATTCACTTTTGCTTTTAATTCCCTTGCCTTTGGGGATGTGTCGAGTAAGAGATTGCTACGGCTGAGGTCAGAGAGGTCTTTTCCTGCTTTCTCCTCTAGGGTTTTGATGGTTTCCTGTCTCACATTCAGGTCCTTTATCCATTTTGAGTTTATTTTTGTGAATGGTGTGAGAAAGTGGTCTAGTTTCAACCTTCTGCATGTTACTGTCCAGTTCTCCCAGCACCATTTGTTAAAGAGACTGTCTTTTTTCCATTGGATGTTCTTTCCTGCTTTGTCAAAGATTAGTTGGCCATACGTTTGTGGGTCTAGTTCTGGGGTTTCTATTCTATTCCACTGGTCTATGTGTTTGTTTTTGTGCCAGTCTGATCAGTTTCTACATCATCCATAACCCCCCAGGTGATGTCTGATCACCCAGGCCTGCCTTCAGCAAGAATCCTGTTAGGTTGGTTTAGTCAAAATCCACCCCTCACCTTACTTTTGATGTTTCCTCTTAGTAAGTTTTTTTCCACTCTGCTACTTGACTATAAATTCCTACTTACCACATATTGTATTTGGAATAAAGTTCAATCTCCCTCTCTCCCACTGCAAGCCCTCAGTGCAACGGTCCCTACATGGCCCCCCTTGAATAAAGTGTGTCTCAAATCTTCAACAAGTACTATGAATATTGTTTTTCTTTCACAACTCTGAAGCAGAATATAAATACCAGATGATAAATTTATATAATAAACAAAGGGGAAGTATAAGTAACAAAATGTATAAAGGGCTGGGGGCTTTGGAAATAGCCCTGTAGCAAAAAAGGTCAGTAAAACATAGTAATATTTGTTCAGGAATTTAAAAAATTAGGGTTACTGGACACAGTGGGTCAAATAAATAGTAAAAATAGACTATAAAAACAAGCCAATGAATTTATATAATAAATAAAGAAAAGGAGAATACAAATGGCAGAACAGTTTCCTTGGCAGGCAAAAGTGGGAAAGGCTTTAGGTAAAGAAAAGGGTAAATATTAATTTACATGACATAACTAGCATCTCACTATACACTCCTGTGGGACAAAAATTTTTAATTTTGTTTCTATTTTATTTTCAAAACAAGGAGATGATCATCTGCTTCAGAAAATTATGATGAACTATACCCATTCCTGGTCTTGTCAAGGAATTATTTTGTTCTTTTCATTATTAAGTCTCATTTACTAAGCATATTGTTGCCAAAGATGATCACATTCGCTGAAATACTAATGATTGCTTATTTGCTTTTGTTTCAAAAGCAGCCTATGAAATTCTAATAGTTGGTCAGCCATTTGCAGAGGCATGGTTATAAATCTCTTTATCCTGCCATGAGTTCTTAGACCTTTTCTCTTTCAGACTATAATATACCTGAAAATGTAATGCTTAGGGCTCAACCTTGGGATTATACACAAGATTAAAAGCAAGAAAATACTGCAGTAAGATTTTAAAGTTGAAATCTTCCCTATTTAACACTCCCTACTTCCCTTTCCTGCTTTATTTTTCTTCACAAATCTTATCACTACCTGATAGGTTATTTATTTTACAAATTAAGTTCCTTTGTCTCCTCCTCCTTGAAAGCAGGGACTTCTGTTGTTTTGTTCACTGCTAAATTCCCAGTGAACAGGACACTGTCTCACATACAGTAGGGGTTCCATAAATATTTGCTAAATAAAT
The DNA here is from genome assembly GCF_027475565.1 of Acinonyx jubatus. Lineage (NCBI taxonomy): Eukaryota > Metazoa > Chordata > Mammalia > Carnivora > Felidae > Acinonyx > Acinonyx jubatus. Next base: position 62,466,631 of record NC_069387.1, read on the forward strand.
GAATGAACAACCTAATGCTATTAAAAGGAAATACTATTTAAATGAAATGAAAACGATTTAAATTAATAGTCCACTAATGTAAAAGTAATTCATACAATTAGGATATTTTACAAGCGTAGGAAAAAATAAGTAAGCTGATGACTAGTCTGTTCTGATGGAAAATTCTCATTCATTTCTGCAAAATAGAATATTATATCTAGTACAATCATCTGGAAGGTTTGAACCCCCATACTGGTCAATATGTCTTAGCACACTTTTAAGTTCAGTGTTTAAAAAAGCAGGAATAGGGGCACCTGGGTGACTTTGTCGGTTAAGCATCTGACTCTTGACTTTGGCTCAGATCATGATCTTACAGTTTGTGAGTTCAAGCCTCGCACTGGGCTCTGTGCAGGGCCTGCTTGGGATTCTCTCTTCACCCCCCTCTCTCTCTGCCCCCACGCCCTCAAAATATATAAATAAACTTAAAAAAAGGGTTAAAAGAGCAGAAACACTTCTTTAATGGAGGGCAAACCCCTGCAAATTAACGAAGTAAGGTAACATTTTCAGTCATTAGCTATTTATTTCTGTCTTGTAAGAAGCACATTAAATTATCTCCACAATCTTCCTTTCCAAGATCTTAGTATAAATACTTGCATTTTCTATAGAAGGGTAAGATTTCATTGTGAATACATAACTTTTCCACCTTCCTCATGAATCATCTTCCACTACTGACTTCATTGAAGTTTAGACAATCTATTTAAAGAGTTTAATCAAAGTTTTTAAAATTCTTATTTTTTTAAGATTTTATATTTAAGTAATCTCTATACCTAAAGTGGGGCATGAACTCACAATCCCAAGATCAAAAGTCACAGACTCCACTGACATAATTTTTTACTTCACTGTACAGCACTCCTTTTCCAAATATGTAAAAGGATACTGGACTGAAGACTTTCCACACCTCCAGGCTTTATGAATGAGAATTCCGAACTCGGTCCCTGGAGCAAGGAGAACTGAGTTCTAATCCTAACTTTGCCAGTAACCCAATCTCAGACTTCTACCAACACATTATAATGCCACTCTCTTCAGGGTTAAGCCATTTGATCTCAACCATTGCTTCATGTAGTTCTTCCCTAGGAAAGATGGCGCTTAACATGTATCTTGCTCCTCAGAGTATTATCTTATCTTCTTTGGGGCCACCCCTCCTAATAGAGTCCATTTTAAGGTAGAAGTGAGGTATCTGAGGGCTCTTTCATTGTGAAAGATCTTGTTACACTGGGTACACAAAATGTAAGTGGCAGTGAGCCACCTGAATTTTCAGAAGAGGCAAGCAGAGAATTCAGTGAAGGGAATAAAAAAGAAGTAGAATTATGCCTTTTGACTAAATGGCCCAAACTAAATAAGTAAATAATATGAAGGTTCTTGAAAGATGGCTTAAAAGTAAGATGTTTCTTTCGGACTATTTGCAAAACTACGTATGTTACAAAATTTTTGGTACTTACCTTTTTTCCTCATAGTGCACCTTTATGTTCAATATTTTAGGTCACTCAAAATTTCCTGGGGGCTACCAAAGCACAGTTTCCAACTCCAAAAGTAAGACAAGGCATGTGTCACCCTTGTTTTCAAGTAGCTGAGCCAGACACTATGTGTAGGTGGTGTAACAGTTAAGGGCCTGGGCCCTGAATTAGCAGACCTAGGTCTGAATTCTAGTTTTACCACTTCTTAGGTGTGTGATCTTGGAGTAAGTTGTTGACTCTCTCTGAAACTCACTCATTAAATAGGTAAAACAATGTAGGTTTATATATAGGGGTATGCTTATAAAAATGAGCTAATGTGCTCAATGCTGTCAGCAGAGAAGCCAGTGTAGAATCAGCTTAATATTAGTTATCAGCAGATCAACTCCATAACCAACCCTGTGTTGGCACGGAGAAGGCTCCACTGGCAGAAAAGGTGTATTTGAAAGCAGAAAAAATATGGTGATGAAAATTTCTAAGTTTTCTGACTAAGAGCTGTAAAGGGGTATATATTTATGAATGATGAATACCAGACTCTGAAAGGAAAAGAAACAGCAATGCAAACAGTACTGCAACTGTGTGATCCATGCACAGCATTTTTTCCCTTTAATATGTCTGCTCTCACTATACAGCTTTCTCACATTTGGAACTAAATGAATTAATAATTCTGACACATTTTAGAAACATATTTAAAGGAACACCTTCAGGGGGACCTGAGTGGCTTAGTCTGTTAAATGTCCAACTTCGGCTAGGTCATGATCTTTCAGTTCGTGGGTTTGAGCCCCATGTTGGGCTCTGTGCTGACAGCTCAGAGCCTGGACTCTGCTTCAGATTCTGTTTCTCCCTCTGTCTCTGCCACCCCCCCCCCCACCCCCACTCTCTCTCTCTCAAAAATAAACATTAAAAAAAGTTAAAAAATAAAAAAAATAAAGGAACACCTTCAGCTAGGAAATTAGTAAGGATTTCATTCCTTTCAGGTTATTCAAAATAGAGTATAAGCAGTACAAACACAAGGATACACAAATATTACCGCATATACATGCACCCCAACAAATTCCAAATACCACAGTACCTAGCTTAGAATAGTGTTTATTAAATTAAGCCAAGTGTTACCGTCACATATTATAAAGATAATTTACTATGTTTTCCTTTTTCCTGACCAACAGAGACAGAGACAGAGACTGGAGTTAATACTGTTACAAGTTAAGGAATGCCTGAAGCCAGCACTGGCCTCAGCACTGGAAGAAGCAAGGGCGGCTCCTTTCTTAGAGGTCTTGGGAGGGAGAAGGACCTTGCCAATACCTTGATTTTGGACTTCTAGCTTCCAAAACTATGAAAGAATAAATTTCTGTTGTTTTAAAAGCTGCCAAGTTTGTAGTATTTTGTTATAGCAGTCCTAGGAAACTAATACAGATAGTGAAAGTATCATTTTTCTAATTCCATTAGATGGCATTACATTTGGTCATTTAAAGGGAAACTACTCCCACGGGGCACCCGGTTAGCTCAGTTGGTTAAACGTCTGACTTTGACTCAGGTTGTGATCTCACGGCTTGTGGTTTCGAGCCCCGTGTCGGGCTCTGTGCTGACCGTTCAGAGCCTGGAGCTTGCTTCCGATTCTGTCTCCCTCTCTGTCTGTCCCTCCCCCACTCATGCCCTGTCTCTCTCTCTCAAAAATAAACAAACATTAAAAAAAATTAAAAAAAAAAAAAAAAGGGAAACTTCCCAAGCACACACTACTTAAAAAATGAAAAATATGTCTAGTCTTTAGATTTTTTACATGATGGAATTAAAAGTCAAATACTCACAGAATGTCAATCCATATATTTTTTAAAATATGTATGTATGTATGTATGTATGTATGTATGTATGTATTTATTTTGATAGTAAGAGAGTTGCGTGTGTGCAAGCAGGGGAGAGGGGCAGGGAATCCCAAGGAGGCTCCATACTGCCAGCACAGAGCCTGACACAGGGCTTGAACCTACAAAGCATGAGATCACAACCTGAGCCAAAATGAAGAGGTGGATGCTTAACCGACTGGGCCACCCAGGTGCCCCGATCCATATTTCAAATGGGTTGTTTTGGTCTTTGGAAAAGTAATCAGATCGATAAGATAGTTAATGGTTACAATGCCCCATTAAAGTTGCACAGCATTGTACCTACCCTTCATTATCCCTTCAACCGACTATTCAAGTGAAGAACGTGCTTACTTGTTATTAGTTGGTCCTGTTGCCAAGACATCAGACTGTAGCTTTGGAAAGAACCCTTGCTCATATTTGCCTTGACCAATTTTCATATCAAGCAGATGTGGGTGGATTGCAGTGTGATCCATTTTCATTAGTCGCTGCTCAATTGATTGGGCTATAAATTAAATTTATAACAAATTAGAGACATTTCATTGGCTAAACCTTAAAACAATGCTTCCTCCACTCATGCACCAACAAGGAACTCAATCTTTCTGACACTCTAAAACAGATTTTTATAAAAGTTCTTTAGAAATCAGTGTAAATATAAAAAGGTTAATTTTAAGTAAACACTAGATGACTAATTTTCATGGTATTTTCTGCCTTTGTCAATCGCAGAGCAGCAGGGTTGAAAAATCTATAATTTAGTACTAAAACAAGTCTCCCCTAAGTGGAATACTCAATATTTTAATACTTCAATATTAAATATTTCAATATTTAAGAAAAATATTTTCTTAATGAAAATATGTTCTAAGTACAAATTTAAGAAAATGATGGCAAATAAAATATTGTCCTTCAAATGAAAGACAAGGAAGGAAAAGCAAGCACAGTAGCCTTTTTTACTTTTATTTCTTTGTACACAGACCCATTAAATACTCATAGTTCTCCATTTGTAAAAACAAGAAACTATGTAAAGTTTATGACTTCACTTTTAGCAACACTCACATTCTCATTAGTAGGAGTCATTTAGGAGTGTTTATTAGATCAGGAGGGGTAATGCAGAGAATAAAATAAGCAGGCATTTAGAAAATGTCCAGAGGATAAGAAACTGGCCTTCTGAAGAATAAAATAGGCCAAAGTTAAAAGATAGGAATTACTCAACATTTCTATTTAAAACTGCTTAAAGTTAGGAGATTATCTCAAAGACCCAAGAAATAGCAAATGATCTCTCTAGTAAAAAAAAAATCTGATCTTAAATGTTTTTATGAACTGAACTTTCAAGAGAAAATATATTTGTGAAGCGAGACTAGGTCTTTAATCCTTTAGATTACCAAAAGGGGAGAACAAGCAGTAATTGTGGTTGTGTGACAAACAGATCATACTGTGGGAACTGCTAATCTTGGGATTTAAGAGAAGTAAAAAGGTATTTTTATAAGTATTTCATGGAACCAATTTATTTTGCCCGGTTCAATACCAGCAGACTGAGTACTGCTGGTTATTCCCCATACATAGTCTTAAAAACTTTCCTTTTGAGTGGAAAGTTTTTTGAAAAAAACTTTCCTTTTGAGTGGAAAGTGAATCTGTCCATGGCATATTCCACACTTCTCAAAAGAACATGCTTAATACCATCTTGTGTGTGGTTAATGTTTCACCTAAGCCAGTTGCTTGTGTCTGATGACAGCAGTGAGGGATACTTTGCAGAAGTCACTATTATCCTCTAGGACTAAAACTTCACAATATTAGATATCTGTCTCAAACTTCCCTATTTTTCCTTTATAATTCAGAATAATTTATCCAAAACTTCTTGAATTTCATTTTATTTTTAATGTGTAACTTCTAACTTCTCTTAAAACACAGTCCATATGTTTTATGTTAGGCAAAAGAATGCCATGTTTTAATATGAAATGATATTTAAGTTTTCAGTGATGCCCCCTGGCTCTTCACAACCCTATCTATACTCTCAGTGCTCCTAATATTTATAAAACACTTAATTAACAGATGGTTTAGGCAAAATAAAGCTTAGATTCATGGCATGGAATTCTCTGAAGTCCCTGCCAATTTTATGTTCCATGAAATACTACAAAATTCCATCTCTGCCAATGAATGCTTCTGTTCTCATGAAAGGGAAAAAAAAGGTAGCTTCAGTTTTTCCGCTGGATTTAAAATGACAGACAAATCCATCTGATACTGAGTTATTCTCCTTTAGTCAGGAAGCTTTTTGAAAACAAAAATCATGATTCATAATGAGTTACTCTAGGGTTTATATTTAAGATTGCCTTGGGAGTGTAACGCAATGTTACTTTTCAGTAATTATACCACCAGTGAATACTGAACATTTAGAAATTATTAAATGCCTGCTTTGAGAGGTCACGGGCCTGTTAGATTTTCAAGGTTTTGTGCCAATACTCATTTTCTGTGATTGGTAAGAAAAAAGAAAAACTCTGTATTACTATCAACTTGTCTTTCTGCACAGAAATCATGCGGTTCTGGTGCCACAATATCAACAGCAGATAGCCTCTGCCTAAAGAGTTCACCTGCAAATCAAAATTCTTTTTAGTTAGAGGCAAAACAAAAAATAAAATCAAAACAACAAAGGACAAAAAAATACCCAATAAAAGTCAATAATAAACAACAAATGCCAACCTCTATACTTTTGTTTGGGGTGGGAAGAGGATAATTTTACATGATGAAAGAAATAACTGCACCATTTATGGGGGATATAGACACAGTCACAGCCAGCTGCCTTCTTTCACTTAAAAAAAAAGTCTTTTGATAAATTAGGTTCCTGGGAGTCTAGTGCTTTAGTCTAATCACATTTTCATATGTTAAACCTATAATGGTGTATTTTCAAGAGTATTATATAATTTCTGTGATGATAGTGGGAATGTCAACCTCTTTGAGGGGCTGACAGAAAATCTATTTTAATTGAAAAGATTTTCTGGAAGCACACAAATAAAGGAATCAATGCTTAGCTCCATTAAAAAAATTCTGTCATGAAGGTTGGAATGAAAATTTCTCAACAAGGCATTACATTATTCACATGGCTATTAAAGCACTGAAAGTCATACTATTCTCTGAATAGGCACAGACAGTTTCATTCATTCCACTCCCTCAATTTCCAGAAAAATGGAGGTAACTGTCATTTCCTGAAGGGGCTCCAAGGATCTACCCTCCTAAGTGGGAATAAAACAGAATGATGTTTCAGCATAATCATGAATTCTCAAAGAGACCTCTTAAGACTAAAGACATCATTCACATACTTCTTTCCTTAAATATGCTACAACTATAGCATCACCACTCCTGTGACTTTGATCTATTTAAATAAAGTGAGAAAGGCAAACATGGAGGCAGAACAAAGAAACTCTTTTCCTGCTTCTTTTTGCTTCAGCAAAAAACTTGCTCTCAAATAGCAACTATGCTTGAAGGGGAAAAAAAAAATTAAAGAAAGGGGCATTCAGGTGATAGGAGGCAGTTTATTTGGCAAAGGAAGTGTTAGGACAAGGTAGAAATGTATAAAATTGTGTGGACTGGTACACTTCATGTTTCTTTACTAAATAAGCATCTAATGTGGTAGTAAGGCTTCAGGTGCTAGAATCAGTCAACCCTGAGTTCAAATCATGCTCTATCAATCACTAGCCAAGCAACCATAAGCAAGTTACTTAACCTCTCAGCTTTCCCAACTATAAAATGAGGACAGTCATAAAACAGAAATAAATGTTTCTGAAATAAATCCCCTCATTGTTAAGGTCAAATCCAAAAATGCATGTGATATGATGTCTGGAACATAGTAAGTACTCAGAAAATACTATTAATATGTTTATTTATTTAATGGACTACATTACTGATGGCCAAGGCTGATGGTTCTCTCAGGGAAAAAACTGGTGTCAGGGTTGGGGAACCTCTAATTTTTTTTAATTTACTTTTTTTTTTAATGTTTATTCATTTTTTGAGAGAGTGAGCGAGAGAGGGAGGGAGGGAGGGACAGACAGAGCACAAGTGGGGGAAGGGCAGATAGAAAGAGGGAGACACAGAATCTGAAGCAGGCTCCAGGCTCTGAGCTGTCAGCACAGAGCCTGATGCAGGGCTTGAACCCATGAACCACGAGTTCATGACCTAAGCCAAAGTCAGATGTTTAACCGAGCCACCCAGGCGCCCTAGAAAAACCTCTAATTTGAATATAAGAATTCAGAGATTTTAATTTCAATAAATGAATTATAATTAATGGCACCACTAGAAAGTAAATAAATTGTTGTAGTTATGTAAATTAGGCAGCATCTCAGATTCACTATTTTAAATTAATACTTATTTTTCTTTTAATGAAGAGAAAAGAGGTGAGAAGTAAAAAGGCAACATAAACAGCAAGAAAGAAATTTACATTTTTTCACTTAAGGCAATAAAAGAGAATGAGACAAAAATCATAGCAACCTTATAGTTATATTCAAGTTTTCACTGTTTTTCCTCTTTTAAGGGGAGAGGAATGTCAAATAGGAATAGGATGGACACTAATTCACAGAAACAGAAGGAAACAAAAGGATAGAAAACACTTGATAGAGTATAAGGATTAATCATGAAATCTAAAATTGAAAATTAATTTTCAGCTTATAAGGCCAACAATGTGTAAAAAGAAATCATGAATTTTAAGTCAATTTTAAAAGGTGTGACAAATGTACCTGCTTCTTTTAAAGTGCTGCATTTCTGATAGATAGATGTCCTCAAGGTGGGTGCCCTTACATTATACAGTCTTATCTTCTCAATCCGAGAGTCAAAGACCCGTAGCAAAGAATCTTTCTCTTCCCACTGAGACATAATTTTATTATCAATAAAGGTAGCAAACATCTGTGTTTCAATGAAGCGTGAAAGAAATGGCAGGTAAGGCTCAGGCTGGTCAGACAGAAAGGAAGCCTGTAATGAGATAATTAGAAATTATTAGTGCAAAGACACTATCTTAGTACTACATGGTAAATCTGAAAAATATTTGTTGCTGAGGTCATTTAAAAAAAATCTTGTAACATGCAAAACTGATGCATGAAATTAAAAAATTTTTAAATTTACTTTTCCTTTTAAAGTCATGGAGTTTAGGTGACTTAGTCCTTTAGCCTTTCAAAATTAATTTACATGCTGAAACTCATGATCATTATATAGAAAATAGGGCATAATTAGTGAAAGATGGCGGATCAGATGCTGCCATATCATCAACCATCCTCTTCACTTATCAATAATTTTTGACCCTTTTTCTAATGAGCTATGATTTTTTTCTGCTCTCTGTTCCTAGTCTATGCAGTATACCTCTGAGTCATAAGGCACTAACATGATCAACGGATATGACTGTGATATATACATAAGTCATAACCTTCTAAAAACATGGAATTTGTGCCTATGGGTGAAATCTTTGTTTTTCAAGTGGATGTTTTTCTAGGCCCCAACACTGTTCAAGACTGATCAAGACTGTTCAAGACTGTTCAAGATCAAACTCCTTCCAGACCTGTGCTGATTGAAGAGTCTGGGCCTTAACTAAAACAAGTATTGCCTGAAAACCCATCCAAAGCTATTCAAGCCTTTGGAGAAAACATGTGCAACAAGCTGCAGGTTCCTGTTACCAGACTGTCTGCTGCACGGAATGGTTCAGTAAATTGTAACCAGTTCTTAATTCAAAGTGTTCTTTTTGTCAGGTCCATGTGTGTACAGGAATTCTAGTCACAGTTTGGTACTAGCTGAAATATGGAAGTGAATTACTATTTCAGCTGCTGGGTTGGTTTTGCTTTTCATTCTTTTGAGTAGGTGCAGTGTGGCAGAAGCCAGAAAGCGGAAGACGGAAGGGTAAGTTCTGACAATCTCCTCCTTAATAGTCATTGGCTTCTTACCAGCATGTTTATTTTTCATTCTAAAATTTAGGAAGCCTTTAAAAAAGTACCTTATGGAAACCTACTTATTCAATTTAAGTGCTTCCATAGTTCAGATGTATTTACATAAATCTGAATAGCCAGAGAAAGGTTCACGGTAGTCTCTAAAAATCAATACACCTCTTCAAAAGATATTTTACAGGTGAGTACCAATTTTACTTTTTCTAGAGCAGTTTTTTTTTTTTCCTCTAAATGGGCCAAATGTCTGCCTTTGATGTTCAGACCCTCACAGACTACAACACTGAAATCAGCAAAGACTTGGCTTGGAGAACTAGCATATGATAGTCCTGTACATTTTCCTAGTGAAAAATGAGATGGTTACAAGCCTTCTGGAATCCGCATGAAACTTTCATTTCTCTAGTCGTTACATAAAAAGAATTCCATTTATAGTTTGAAGCTACATAAAGATTAAGAAGGAAGAAAGTACCAGTGCTCGATTTAGATAAGAATTTGAATTACCCCAAGGATAAATCATGAGTGTACACAGATTAGTTCCAAGTTGGAGAGGAAAAAATGGTTAAGCTTAATAAGAAAGGAACCTAAGAGCAGGAATACATTTGGAGAAGTGAAGGCTTCTTAATTTATTGAAGAAGTTTTCTCAAACATAAAATGTATCAGAACTTAACCGTTCAGTGTAGTTTATATACTTCAACTGGAAAAAATGTCTGAGGAAATCAGAAAATAACCTTTGATACTACCCACCTTTACAAAATTTTTTATTAATATTTGTCAGAGACTCCATAATTGTAAATTAGCTTCTTAGAATACATTAGCTCCTTTGAGAGGTCTTTCAAGACACAAAGATACCATTTAGCAAAAAGCCATAATGCATTCTAATAGCAATATCGTGCCTTGGCAAAACTGAAGCAGGGGACTGAACTATACCCTAGTGACTCAAAAGAGTTAATGCACACCTCTAAGTGCTTTTATCTAGAAAACAAAAATAAACAAAAAAAATTGGTAGATATGCCAAGAAAATCTGCCAGAAAACTCTATGGTAAACCTTACACAGAAGCTTCAACTTCAGCAGGACAATCAAAAGCCAGTGTCATTTTCTGTCTTCCTTTCCCACAAACTTTGGAATAGAACCTTAGACTTATAGTCATAAAACCTAATTTATTCACTTTTCCTCTCTTTTTGATCCTAAGATGAGGTAAAACTTTGTCTTCTGAAACTAGAGTGTTATCTTTGCATGGACAAGTTGAGACGTCATTATAGGACAAAGACAAAATATAAGAATAAGTTCTAAACGGGAAGGGAGACAGGAAAAATCTGTGTTTAAAAAAGTTAACGAAATTAGTAAGACAGCCCACTACGAGTCATAAAAAAAGGGAAACTATGTTTTTTTTTTTACTTTGTCAAAGTTTTGCATCTGTTCTCGGTTGGTAAGCCAGGACTCCATGTCCTGGGCAGTCTGAATCACAAATGCTTCGTAATCTGCAAACATCTGTGTGAAGCGGTTGGCAAAGACCTCGCGGAGCTGCACATTGAGCTGGTAGTCCCTTAGCTCAGCCTCTTCACACTGCAGCTTTAAATCCTTTTCTTTTTCACTCAGAGAGGCAGAGAGGTCCATTTTTCCCACTGTCACACCAGTCCGCTTGGCCAGAGCTTGGAGGCGGGCTATGGTTTCATTGCCCTTCAGTAACTCATACATGCTGATGTTATGAGTGGAGACATTGCCATTCTTCTTGTCATTGACCAAGTCCTTAAGAACCAGATTCTTCAGTTTTGTGGCACTCTCACTGCAATGGAGACTGCCCTCAGGAGGGATACCAAATTGAAGAAGCACTTCAGAGAGTTCCTGGATAAAATCCACCTTATTGGGGAACTGTGGAAACTCTTCCGGCAATTCAATAAAATGGTTGTCAATATCCACAAAACACAAATTAGCCTGAAAGAGAAAAAAGTAATACAAAGGTTTTAAAATAAAGGAATTTTATATTCTAAAATATCCTTGCCAACTATTTTTTTAAGTTCATTTATTCATTTTGAGAGAGAGAAAGAGGCAGAGAGAGAGGCAGAGAGAAAATTCCAAGCAGGCTCCGTGCTGTCAGCACAGAGCCTGACATGGGGTTCGGTCCCACAAACCATGAGATCATGACCTGAGCCAAAATCAAGGGCTGGATGCTCAACTGATGGAGTTACCCAGGTGCCCTCTTGCCAACTGTTATAAATAAAGTCATAGATTACACTGACTTTTCAAAATTAAGATATAACTGACATATAACATTTTGTTTCAGGTGTATGAATCAATATAGATTATGAAATGATTACCACAGTAAGTCCAGTTAACATCCATCACCATAAATAATTACAATTTTTCTTGTGATGAGAACGTTTAAGATTTTATTGTGCCTTTTATGCTAACTTTCTCAAGGCTAAGAATTTTTATTCTTTAAAAATTTTTTTTCTAGCATTTTTATTCTTCAAAAACAAATTTCAGTTAAGCATGGGACTCAATTCCAGCTCAGGTCATGATCTCACAGTTTGTGAGATTGAGCCCCGTGTCAGGCTCTGTGCTGACAATGCAGAACCTGCTTGGGATGCTCTCTCTGCCCTTCTACCGCTCACACTTTCTCTTTCTCTCAAAATAAATAAAGAAAAAAAGCAGCCAGTTATTTAAAAAAAAAGTTCTTTTTCCAGCATTTTTTTCCCTAGGTGAGTATTTTATACCATATTTAATATATACGGATAATTTTCTCTGGGACTTAGCAATTTGTTATAATCTGGACATGATTCTGTAACAAAGAGCATCCATTAGGCATTCCTAAATGAGTAAAGGTACACAGAGTCATAGTACCTTACAAATAGAAGGCACTGGGTAAAATGTTCAATGGATGAATCCAGCCTGAACTTCCTATGCCATTCCACTGCTCTGACACCATCTGTAATTTAGAATTAATAATTGCTAAAATTTAGCAGCTTAGTACCCCCAAATGGGATAAAATTGGCAAAGAGCAATCCAATTCACAAAAAATTCACAAATTTTCAGTTTATCCAAAATTAGCTTCAACCTCTTAGACCGCAAACTGTTTCAGAAGTTATTAGACAAATAGCAGGAGACAGTGGTAGAGGCAAGTGCTTAGACAACTACAAATGACTGCCGCTTCAATAATTAAGAGCTGATTCAGGAGATATTTTTGAGTTGAAAAAAAGAGGAAATAGAAATCAGAGCAAAGTTTTTTTGAGTTTGCTTATGCAATAGATTTTGATTTTATATAGAATAAAAAGACTTTTAAATATTTTCTAAATAGTTATGGACAATTCAAGTGGCCAAGTACATGCATGCAATTCTGATTATCCCTCAGGTACTTGATTATAGTAGACTCTGAAACAATATTTTACTTTTACTGCTCACACTCTCTTAATCAGAACAAGGTTGTCAGTGTAAAGGAAGATTGTGCTCATAGACTCTGGAAGGGTGGGAGGCCAAAGGTATAGCCCAACACATAAAACTGATGGTGACTACATTAGTGGCTGGACACAGGGCATAGAGTGGAAGTCAATCAGCAGAACAGAAGTTTCACCTTGTGTCTCCCTGTCTCTCCTATAGCCCGGCCACCCAGGTCAGCAAGGAGACAATTCACACTGTCCTTTGATCCTGTATGGCCAGGTAAGATAAAAGGAGGAGAGCAAAGAGTTGGGTTTTTATTTTTCTCTTTTGATCCCTGATCTTTATGTTAGGTGCTGATGTACAAGAAGTACAGCAAAGTTCTACATTGAGCTCAATCGAAACTCAAGAAGACTTTCCTCCATCTAAGAACAGAGAATCAATAACAATTCCTCAAGTCTGAAGTGACCTCTGAATTCAACTGTTTATTCTGCAGATGAACTAATTGAGGCCCAAGAAGTTAGGCGACTTCCTGACACCTGTTCTAGATAAGCATCCTCAAACAGCCTGGTGGCTTAAAAGATTTTTTCCCTACAATTTTCCTCATTTCCAACATCAGAAGTTTCCTCTAATTAAAATAAGAGGTGAAGTCAAATCTTGCTGAAGACAGTATTGCTGCCTACAGTTTTCTGTAAATCCCCATCCTTATATATGTAACTATAGTCTCTAGAAAGCAGGGTATGTTGAAAGACTTAGGGGGAGAAAGTAGGTCACTATAATTCAAATGGATGATTCAGTATCTTTAAAGATGGAAGAAAAAAATTCACTAACTTGCTAATCTAAATGTTAGCCAGCAACCTCCCACCACTTACATTTTGTACCATCTCCTTCATTAATGCCTTCCTGCTATCTTCTTCTATCCTTCTATGAAAAGAGAAAATGATACATCTGGGAAATTTTAAAGCTTGTTATGCTCATATAACCACTGCTGAGCTGAAAGGGCCGTAGGGCAAGGCGGGTGTTCCAGCACCACAGCTAACTGGCCTGCCTTCATGATTCCATGAGTCTCTCATACCCTCCTATGACTGCTTAGGTTGGGGACAAGGTGGGGCTTTGATTATCGCAAAATAAAAATAGAACTGTTACCTTGCATTATGAAGACTTATGGAAGAAAAACCGAAAAGCCTTTTTTCTAAAACAAACAAGAACTCCATATAATAGGGCATTCTGCTAAGTCACTTTTTTACTTTTAATACCATTAAACTAAAAAATTCCAACAGAAAAAAATAAAAATAAAAATTCTATCAGGAGAGCTCAATAAATATTACATATCCAATAAAAAACACTCTTGACATCTCAATCTTATATTGTTTTAGGACTAAATAGTTCTCTATTTTTTACTATCAATGCTGCTTACACACATTCATGGTAAGTAATCATGTCTAGTTAAAAATGAAAAATGCAAAAAAAAAAAGAGAAAAGTTCCCTTAAAAGAAAGGGAACAAAGACTTAAAGTTTAATCATTTCTTCTGCCATGAAGCTTTCCCATGTCCCTACCCTAAAGGTATTCTGATTTCCTCTGCATATATGCATAGTTCATTCATTCCTCTTAATTATTTTTTTAACCTCTGTTATTGATATTTGTAAATGACTTACTTTGGAAAGCAAAAATTACATCTTATTTATCTTGATGTCTCCTAATGTATCCTACACTGGTAGTGTATGAGAAGACACTGTTTGGTGAATGAATGAATAAGACTGAAGGAGACAGTCATTTTGTGGAACCCCAAAGATGTACACAGGAGGAGGAAGTATCCAGGAATGTGAGGCCAGGGCAGCTCTCTCCATGCTTACTAAGGAATATAGTTTCTCAACGGCTGAAGTTAAGCTGGCATAAGGGTAAACTGGAGGAGAATATTTAAATTTTTTTTTAATGTTTATTCATTTTTGAGAGAGAGACAGAGAGCATGAGTGGGTGAGGCGCAGAGAGAGAGGGAGACACAGAACTTGAAGCAGGCTTCAGGTTCCAAGCTGTCAGCACAGAGCCCAAAAGAGGGCTTGAATCCACGAACCATGAGATCATGACCTGAGCCGAAGTCGGACACTCAACCGACTGAGCCACCCAGGTGCCCCATGGAGAGAATATTTAAAATATTCCCACAGAATCTCAGGGGCAAGACATAACAAAAACAAAGTGGAAAAACCAATTTCAGTTTTTCTCTGGATTTCTTGCCCACCATTTACTGTAAAGACAAGCAAGAATGGGAATAAGTGAAGTACCCTTCTCTGCAGTTCATCCCCAGTGCTGTATCCTTCTACCGTCACTTTCTCTACCCCACCCCCTGAAAAAACAATTTAACAAATGGCTACCCGTGCCTATCATTTTAGAACTATGGGGAAAGTAAGTGGGTGGTTAATTATAAGTCTATGTAGTTACATTAGTTAGCTAACAACTAAAATCATACCTTCTTAAAATAATCATTTTGCAAACTTATCATCTTCATAACTATTCTAAGAAGCCCTGTCACTATTTTTTTTCCCATCACTATTTTTAACTATTATTTTATTTTATAGTTTTCAGGGAAAGGAGGGAGGAGGTATTACTAGTGAGTGCATTTAAGTCAATTTTAAAAATGGCTATTTTTATACCTACATCTTCCTCAAATTATGTGAAGTAGATTATTTATCTCATTGTAAAATGTTATGAGCACAAGGTGATCTGTGTGTATTTTTTTTACTCTAAAGATAAGCAAACTTAAAAATTCTGAGAGCTAATGCAGCAATGTCTGTGATTTTCTAAACTTTTAACTCGTTAAATCAATCCTCTTTAATAAATGTACATACCCATCTATTCATAGAGTAGAAGAGTATGAAATAATCTGGGTCAGCTGTTAGCATTTTCTTCCAAAATAATGATGTACTAACATATACTTTCTATACAGAAGCACTGCTATTTTCACAGCTGACCCAGGTTATTTCATATTATTCTACTCTACGAATAGATGGATATGTACATTTATTAAAGAGTATTGACTGGGGCGCCTGAGTGACTCAGTCAGTTGAGCATCTGACCTTGGCTCAGGTCATGATCTCACAGTTCATGAGTTCGAGATCTGCACTGGGCTCTGTGCTGACGCTTAGAAGCCTGGAGCCTGCTTCGGATTCTGTGTCTCCTTCTCTCTCTCTCTCTCTGCCCCTCCCCTGCTCGTGCTCTCTCTCACTCTCTCTGTCTTTCAAAAAACAAATAAATAAACTTAAAAACGTATTGATTTAAAAAGTAAAAAGTTAGAAAATCAAAGTCACTGCTGCAAGAACTTTCAGAATTTTTATCTTTAGAGTCAGAAAATATACACATATAGGGAGACAGAAAGATTTCCTCACTCCAAAAATATATAGTTGGCATTTAAAAACTCTCAACAATTATAACTCATGTAAAAATGGGAAGATAATATTTATATACCAAAACATACTGTCTTATAAAATATCACTTGATTAATATACAAACAGACCAGATACTCAACAAGAAACTAAAACATGTCACTATTTAAGTCCTTAAACTTAAATTGCATTTAAAATACATTTGGCTAATCTATTTCTTTTTCCTTGAAAATTTAAAGGATTACTTTTGAACTGACAAGATACTTAGATTAATCTAATAAAAGAGAAAACAAGAGAGTTCAGGTAATAGAGAAAAGAGAGATAATGGGGAGGCAAAAGCAGAGAACATGCATAAGCTCAAAAGAGCAAGACAACTTTTATAAGCATTTTATATGATCCCAATCAAGCTATTTTTCCCTGAACAAAAATGTTAATTTTGGAAGGGAAATATTCATTGGAATAAAGTAAGCAATGGATGATTACAGGAATCATTAATGGGTATAACAGCTGTAGCTTAGTATGTTATTTTAAATTCACTTATTAAAATGAGAATCTCTATGGGAAATAAGAATAAATAAAAGCACAGCACAGCATGAAAGATCTTAAGAAAGATGCTAATTAAATAGCTAATAATATCATATAGTTAACTATTTAATGTTTTTTAATAGGCCATGGCACTCTCATCACTATTTCATTTCAAAGGTTTTACAGTCCAATTCCGAGTACCATTAACAACAGATAAAAACTACATTCAAAATACTTTTGAGAATTCCTAATTTTCTTAAACAACATCTGAAAATACAACACACAGAAAGCACAGTAACCTTAAGGTGGCCTAAAAGCTAGGGGTTAGAGTTTTTATCTCAATCACCTAGCCAAGCTGACATTTAGAAAAAAGCTGATAACTAGCTTAGGTCTGAAAACAAAGAATACTAAAGTATTTGATATTTCCATTATCTATAGTTTGCTGAAAGATGTTACTTTTCATTTGAAGGAAGTCAAGAATCAAATTCATCTCAATTAATGATGTGAAGATGTGAAAACCTGGGCTATTTTGTTTAAAAGTAGAATTTATAAAATAAATGAGGGGAAAAAGGAATTAAATGCTATTCGAATGATAAAGCAACTAGATAATGCTACTGTTGCTCCCTCCTCACAGATTTATCGCTGTGAAAACTTGCCACTGTCCTGTATGAACCATGCTTACTTAACTAATGACTAGTCCCAGCAAGCATCAGGAGTCAGGATCTGCACTCTATGGTTCAGGCTCTACCTTAGCCCTACTTGGAAAATTCAGGACAGTCAGAGACACAGTTTAGACAAAGACAATGCTAAGAAAAGTGGTCTTGACCTAAATCAACAAACAGCAAATGCTTCATCACCCATTATAAGTTTTACCTCTTGAGGAAGTTCTAGTTTAGAACGGTCAGTTCCTTCTTTTGACTGAAGGCCCATCAGATAAGGGACAGGAGCATCAAGAAAATGTAGCAGAGAAGCAGGGAGGATGGGCACATAAACATGCTGCCATTGAAATGGGAACAAAAGTGTGGTGATGCCTTCCGCCACAGTCATCAAGCGTTGATAATCTGCACAGAACAAGGAAAAAAGGAGGGGAAGATTCCAAATAAAAACATAATCACTGCATTAAGCTTGAAAATATTAATTTCCAGAATAGACTCTTGTTCTAATAAATAAAATGTTTCTTTATGATCATGCAGAAAATAGGTCTATCCCACTATAATTAAAGAGTTAAATGGTTTCACTTGAATGGTATTAAGGGGGTAGGAATAGGTGGGAAACCTTATCATATTTTTGCTTCTGAAATCACCAGTATGTAAATTTACATTCCCTTAAAATGTGAAGGAAACAAGAACTAACAGAATTGTTCTTGGCATGTCTCCTATTGAAAATGTATAAGAATATTGCTACTGATCACTTTTTGTATACATGCAGATCTATATAATCCCCAATTCAGAGGCTCTTTTTTTTCTTGTATGTATGATCATGGTGATGATGGCCTATGGTTACCCTGATAATACTTATTTTAGCCTTCATTTCGTGGGTATAAGAAATCAAACAAATACATGCATTCATAATTATACGTCTTATATTTAACCCCCAACTACATAACTATCAAATCTAAAAACAAAGTGAAAGTTATCAGAAAACTAAAAGTTGGTTTTTGCCTGTGTTTTGTTTACATTAATTAATCAAAACTAAAAACTGCTTATAATATTAAAGTGCCCCCTCCTCATTTTAGATATAATTGACATATAATACTATTAGTTTTAGGTGTACACATAATAATTTATGTATATATTGCAAAATGATTACCACAGTAAGTCTGGTTAATATCTATTACCTCACATAGTTACAAATAAAGTGTCCTCTTAAACCACTCTGCCATGGATTACTTTATATATCCACTGTCTATAATCCCTACTTAAACCTTTAGAGGCAGATGTGTTTAGAATTCAGTTTTCTTCTTTAAATTTATAAAGGTAATATTGTGCATATACCACATACATGAAATAGCCGGGGCAGGGCCCTGTAAAAAAAACACATTAATATTTCTGCAGCAAACTTTATGAGTGTCCTAGTAGGCAAGATAAAGAATTTAAAAAGGCCTGGTTCAGGTCTGGTTTTCTAATAAATGAGTTACAAAAAGAATCTTTGATTTTCTGAATTTTTTTGGATTTAAGAATTTGATTTAAGAATTTAAAAATTAAGAGATATTATGGACTTGTAATTTTGCTCTCACAGAATTCATTAAGCACAAAAGGAGTAAAATCTGGGGAAGGAAGATTTTGAGGAGTCTTTTAAAAAAGGTTAAAGAAAATGACCAGATGCTATCTGGTTCATGTCCACCCAAAGAACACCTGTCCAAGCATAAACAGGATGTTTTCTGCTTAAAAGTCTTTCTCGTGTTGTTTTATAATTCGTATACAACTATCTTTAATAGTCTACAGTGGGTTTTTGGTAATGAATCATCAGCTATTCATAGCCTAAGTAAATTAGAAGTTTCCTTATTTGATTCACTATTAAGATGTAAATGTTAGGGGCGCCTGGGTGGCTCAGTTGGTTAAGCGTCTGACTTGGGCTCGGTCATGATGTCGTGGTTCGTGAATTCAAACCCCACATTGGGCTCTGTGCTGGCAGCTGAGAGCCTGGAGCCTGCTTCAGATTCTGTGACTCCTTCCAAACAATAAACAAACATTTAAAAAAAGTTTTTAAAAAGATGTAAATTTTAGGTGAAAACCTGTTTATAGGAATATATATACATACGTATGTATATGTGTGTGTGTGTGTGTGTGTATTTTTTTTTAATGTTTATTTATATTGACAATTTGAGAGACAACACAAGTGAGGGAGGGACAGAGAGAGAAGGAAAGAGAGAATCTCAAGCAGGCTCCACATGTACAAAGCCCAACAAGGGGGCTCAATCTCATGACTGAGAGATCACAACCTGGGCATGATGCTTAACTGAACGAGCCACCCAGGTGCCCCTCAAAGGTATTTTTTAACAAATAAATGATTGCTGGAATAATACTATATAATTTTGCTGCATATCTACAACTTAAATAGACTTGATTAGATTTTGTCCAGAAGAGACTAAAGAACTTTTAATTTTTCAGTAGGAGAAAATGGTAACTACTCAGACAATAAACTATGCACTCAAAAATCACACTTCTTGCATATTCATATATTCACTTAATTATCTGCATGGCCACATTATGAAGAAAATTCAAATACCCATTTACTAAGCTGTGGATACTGCTCATTACAGAGAATTTTTACCAACTGACTCATACTTACTATGTTTAAGTGTCCAGAACTTATATGGATCAGAACTACTGTTTGGAAACAATCAAATTAAACATTTTTTTCCCTCTTCTATATTAAAAATATAAAGATTTTAATAGTGGAATATAATGCAAGTTTTCAAAGGCCTTTCATATTAGGAAGGGACCTTCAGGAAGCTTCCACAGCTTTTTGGAAGTGACGATAGAATGAAAGCACAGGGTGCCAGGGTGGTTCAGTCAGTTGAACGTCCAACTCTTGGTTTTGGCTCAGGTCATGATCCCAGGGTTGTGGGATTGAGGCCTCTGTCAGACTCCATGCTAAGCACAGAGCATGTTTGGGATTCTCTCTCTCTCTCTCCCTTTGCCCCTCTCCCCTACTTGTGCACTCTCTCTCTAAAAATAAAAATTAAAAATTAAAAAAAAGAGAGAATGAAAGCACAATGTTGCTCTACCAGGAAGAGGTATTCCACATGTCACTCCTGAAGTCTCAGAAACACAGAGCTCATTGAAAACTTAAGAGAAAGAAAAAAATTAACTTCATAGTAATCTCATTCACATATTTTATGATTTGACTATGTTCAAAATGTACAGTATGTATTATATAGATGGACTATTAGAAAAATAACTTGATTGTTCTGGTGTATGTTTGCTAACTTTTAAAAACTGCTATTAGATTTACCGTGGGTTTCTATGGAGTTTTATGGTTCTAAAAATCATGATCAAAATAAACTATTTCCAGGAGTTTTTTTGGTATTGTTGATTAAAGATTAGTTTTCTAAGACAATTACTTCCTTAAAAAAAGTCTGTTTCAAACTTAGCTAACTTCTTAAAAAAAAAAACCAAACATTAAAATCTAGATTTTAAAAAAGAATTACAGTTTTTACACATTAAATGGGAGAAAAATCTAAAATATCTTTAAGTAATTTATTTTTTTTTTTTTTTAATATTTCTTTAAAAAAATTTTTTTTAACGTTTATTTATTTTTGAGACAGAGAGAGACAGAGCATGAATGGGGGAGGGGCAGAGAGAGAGGGAGACACAGAATCGGAAGCAGGCTCCAGGCTCTGAGCCATCAGCCCAGAGCCCGACGCGGGGCTCGAACTCACGGACCGTGAGATCGTGACCCGAGCCGAAGTCGGACGCTCAACCGACTGAGCCACCCAGGCGCCCCTTTAAGTAATTTAAAGTAGGGGGATATTCTTCCTCCAATCCCTTACCCACCTCCAACTTATAAAAACCTTACTTAAGAATGTTTTTAAGGAAAAGGAGGAGTGAGAAGATCCATTCGGTTGAGAAATACTTAGTAGTAATCATTTATTCTGTCAATGTACTTCAGTTAAAAACTTCAGAAACACACCTGTTTTTGAACAAGTTGGGTTTACTACTTACTCCTTATGGAGAGGGAGAACACACACTATGGGGATCTGTGGAATGTCTTAGTAAGTAAGAGACAGGGTTTAGAGATAACGTATTACAGCATTTTGGGCTGGGTTGGGACAATTTTAGGTAGGGTCTAAGGAAGTGGAGATTTGTTTTGGATTAGATACTGTCAGAAATCAAGGCAATTCTAGGAGCGCCTGAGTGGCTCAGCTGGTTGAGCACCTGACTCTTGATTTTGGCTGAGGTCATGATCCCAAGGTTGTAGGATCAAGTCCTGCATCAGGCTCAGTGCTTAGTAGGGAGCCTGCTTGGGATTCCCTCTTTCTCTCTTCCTCTCTCTCTCTCTCTCTCTCTCTGCCCCTCTCCCCTGCTTTCATGTGCACTCTCTCTAAAATTAAAAAAGAAAAAAATCAAGGCAGTTCTATGACAGGGTATCTCAATAAATCTGACCTATGGGGAATGCAGACTAAGGGGGGTGGCTAGAACTGTACTTGGTAAAAAAGTAGAACAGCAGCTACTAATTCAGCAAGAGAAGAGGACGTTTGGTATTTTGTGAGGTGCACAGTGATCTTGCTTGAAGTAGATGCTCCTGTGAGACTATTTATATGTTCTATAGAACAACAGGGCTCAGCTGTGAGCATGGGATCAGTTTGCACTTACAGTGAGCCCTAGTTTAAGAGCTAGATCAGTTCCAAGGTGTCAGGGCTACTTTAATATTTCTTTCTCAATTATAAGCCAGACATTGCTGAAAGGCTCAAGACTGTAAGCAGTCAGATCCTGTGTCAGTTACATATTTATTGCCTCTTAGTTCCAAATTCACTTAGTACATGGTCTAAGCATTTTCTTTTACAGTAAGCACAATGTTAAGCTTTGCCAGTAGAAAGTAATGCTGAGACACTGCAGGAAGGAGCTTCTCTTCCTAGTTCCACGGTACAACCACAGTGTTTTGTTTGTTTTTGCTCCTGTTGCACGGTTGATCTGCAGTGTGGATATGTGAAGACATCTGGTTGTATACTTCCCCAGCCACATGCCGAGTGGGAGTAGCCTCAATGATTGGGCCAGTAGTCATCTTTCCATGGCCCCCCTAACACAGATATCACATACCCAGATTTCATACCCACAGTGGTGTCCTGACAACTTCTGTGTGCCCACTCACCAGCTACAGCTCACTTGTACCTCAGAGGTTTGTGTTCCACTTGCCCAGTGACTGAGGATCAGCTCTGGACCAGGCAACCCATCGACCTTCTCCACTGGGCCACAACTGCTCTTTCTTCAATGAACTACAAACCTTAGCCCTAGGAAATGGGTTACCCTCCAAGTTTGTCCTTCCTTGGGTATCTGTTAAGAGTTTTCTTCATATCTTTTTTTAAAATTTTGTTTAATGTTTATTATTGAGAGAGAGAGAGATAGAGCATGAGCAGGAGAGGGGCAGAGAGAGAGGAAGACACAGAATCCAAAGTGGGCTCCAGGCTCTGAGCTGTTAGCACAAAGCCCAACGCAGGGCTTGAACTCACGAACCATGAGATCATGACCTGAGCCGAAGTTGGACGCTTAACCAACTGAGCCACCCAGGCGCCCCTCTTCACGTCTTTATAGTCACTTTCTATTATAGCTTAGTCATTCTTCATATTACATTTCTCTGTTTAAAGTACAGATGTGGTTTAATCTGTTTCCTGATTGGACCTAGGCTGAAAGGTCCAGGGTTTTAAGCAGTCAAATCAAATGCCTAATAGTGTGGCCACTTTTTTTTTTTTTACTATTGGTAGGAAAAATGTTCAATCTTATAGAAAATAAATTCTTCTAGTAATGGCAAGTAGCACCCTGGGCTATTTTCTGGTTTGATTATGGAAAACTCTCACATGGAGAGTGAAAATCAATTATAGACTTTTCCCTCTTCTACCAGACACTGAAAGACTGATATAAATGGTTTATATTTCCTTCAGCACAATTCTCCCACTTGCTGTGGATATTCTATGTTTATTGTTTCCAGTTCTATGTTTTCTTCAAGACTGGCTGAAATGTCACATCCTTTTTAATAAGGCAATTACTTAGTGGAAACAAGACAATTATTTTTAACTGAATCAAGAAATAAAAGAGCTTTCTTTTTTAGGTATGATTTGAGATATTTAAATATTTTAGGAAAATTATTTTTTCTTTGATACTCAAAGTGGTGAATGTGTAAAAGATATTATTTTCCTATTTAAGACATCTGTCAGCATGGCATATAAGGCTCTTCATGATGTGTCCCTTTCCTACCTCATTTCTTACCACCACCCCACAGGCAGTCAAATAATTTGCCTATAGTTCATTCACTGAATCTAACATGTTTTCATAGGTTTCTGTGCCTCTGTATACACTTTTTCTCTGCCCAGGAAGTCCCTTTCCCCTGTAGTGTCTGGCTAAGTTCCACTTTTTCCTTAGGTAACAGTTCCTTTGCAAAGCCTTCCCTAAATACTTATCATTACTAGAGCCCCATCTACATGTTTCCACAGTACCCTAACTTTATTTCCATCAGAGTAATTATTCATCTCACTAAAACTATTACAATTCTATTATAATTATCTGTTTATGTGTCTGTCTTCCTTACTGTACCATCATCTGCCAGAGAACAATGACTGTATTTTTAATCTCACAATTTTCAGAACTTGGTATAGGGCCTACTACGTAGTGAGTGGTCAGTAAATGCATGTTAAGAAATTAATAGGTTGGGGTGCCTGGGTGGCTCAGTTGGTTAAGTGTCCAACTCTCAGTTTCAGCTCAGGTCATGATCTCATGGTTTTGTGAGTTCAAGCCTCACGTGGGGCTCTCTGCTGACAGTGCAGAGCCTGCTTGGGATTCTCAGTCTCTTCCTCTCTCTGACCCTCCCCTACTCGCCCTGTCTCTGTCTCTCTCAAAATGAATAAACTTAAAAAAAAATTAATATGCTAATATTTAAGGTAAGCAAAATAAAATAAAGCTATTTGGATATTTAAAAAATTATGCTTTACCACATTATACAGAATATACTGTCAAAAATTTGCCTCACAGTGGCTTATATGCAGACTTTGAGATGGCCCTGCCTCCGCCATCTCAGCCCTTTTCTAACCAGTGTCATTGTTTTGTTTTTTTTAAATTTTTTTAAGGTTTATTTATTATTGAGAGACAGAGAGAGACAGAGCATGAGCATGGGAGAGGGAGAGAGAGGAGGAGACACAGAATCCGAAGCAGGCTTCAGGCTCCAGCTGTCAGCACAGAGCCTGACGCAGGGCTCGAAGTCACAAACCGCAAGATCATGACCTGAGCTGAAATCGGACGCTTAACCGACTGAGCCCCCTAACCAGTCATTGTAAAGAACAAGGTCAGCCCCACTGGGACAGCTGAGGGGTCTGCAGTTAGACCTGAGGCAGAGGGCACAGGACATGGAGTGGCACAAGGCAGTTCCAGGGTTGGCTGGTGGCTCAGTGTCCCAGGGGGAGGCCATGTCTAATGAGATTTGCATACTGCAAAGTGCTGCCAATGGAGGTAATGAGGCTGGTAGTGTCCAGCACACCTTTGGTGAACATGATGATAGAGCTGGAAGATTACACACCTACAATCCTGGGTGCAGTGACTGGTTACCACTTGATGTCACCTGATGCTGGCTTTGAGGCCTCTAGCACATGCATAATTCGGCTCATCTCTCTGGCTCCAGAAATTCATCTCAGATACTGCCAACAATGTCCTACAATATTGCAAAATGAAGAGGATAGCCTCTGGAAGCTCTCAAAACAAGAGCAAGAATTACAAGTTTTCTTTCTTTTTATTTTAAGTAGGTTTTACACCCAGTGTGGAGCCCAACGAGGGGCTTGAACTCATGACCCTGAGACCAAGACCTGAGGTGAGATCAAAAGTTGGATACCTAGGGGCGAATGGGTGGCTCAGTCAGTTAAGCGTCTGACTATGGCTGAGGTCATGATCTTGCAGTTCACAAGTTTGAGCCCTGTGTCAGGCTCTATATAGACAGCTCAGAGCCTGGAGCCTGCTTGAGATTGTGTCTCCCTCTTTCTCTGCCTCTCCTCTGTTCACACTTTCTCTTTCTCTCTCTCAAAAATAAATAAACATTAAAAAAAAAAAAAAGAGTTGGATGCCTAACCAACTGAGCCACCCAGGTCCCCCAAGGATTACAAGTTTTCTAACAAAAGAGAACCTGACGCTTGACCTCAGCAAGTATGATTTCAAAGTGAAGAACCTGTGCCAAACTTCACTTGAGCTAACCTAAACATGCTTGTTTGTCCCCTTGTCCCCACACTGACCTGTTTTCATAATAAACTATTATAACAGCAACAAAGATTGCCTAAAGCTCATGAAGATATTACAAAAGACAGAGTACAAATGCAAACCAATATGAAAAAGTTCAACCTCAAAAATTCAATGGGGAAAATGAACCACATTTTGCTTATCATGTTGACAAAGATTTGAAAGAAAACCACAATAAAGGTGTGGAGGAAAAAGTATTTTCACAAGTTGGTAGAGCTTTCTATTTGGCAGTATCTATCAAAAGCTTAAAAATATATAGATCAGGGACACCTGGGTGGCTCAGTAGGTTAAGCACCTGACTCTTGGTTTCAACTAAGGTCAGGATCTCACAGTTTGTGAGTTCAAGCCCTGCATCAGGCTCCACACTGACAGCACAGAGCTTGATTAGGATTCTCTCTCTCTCTCTCTCTTTTCCTCCCCTGCTCGTGCTCTCCCTCTCTCTCAAAAGAAATAAATAAACTTAAAAAAACCCACTAAATTAAAAAAAAGAATGGACTAAAATAATGACATATGGAATAAATTAAAAATATACATACAGGGGCGCCTGGGTGGCTCAGTCGGTTGAGCGGCCGACTTCGGCTCAGGTCATGATCTCGCGGTCCGTGAGTTCGAGCCCCGCATCGGGCTCTGTGCTGACAGCTCAGAGCCTGGAGCCTGTTTCAGACTCTGTGTCTCCCTCTCTCTGACCCTCCCCGTTCACGCTCTGTCTCTCTCTGTCTCAAAAATAAATAAACGCTAAAAAAAAAAAAAAATTAAAAAAAAATACATACAGATAAGATCATTTAACCTATCAGTTCCAATTCTAGGAATTTATCATTTAAGTGTACAAAAATATATGTACATAATATTTTATGTATAAAGTATCATTTATAACAGTAAATTATTTGTAATATCCTAAATATCTAGCAAGAGGAATCTGGTTAAAATAATTATGGCCAGTTATATAATGGGATATACTGGACCTATTAAAAGCACATCTATATTACTAACATAGAAAACCAAAGGGTGCTTGGCAGCAGCTAGGGATTAAAAACTTGCTGAAATTCTACTTCTGGGTATATGTCCAAAAGAACTAAAAGAAGAGACTTGAAGAGATATTTGCACATCTATGTTTTTAGTAGCATTACTCACAGTAGCTAAGAGATAAAGCAACTCAAGTGTCTGTCAATGGATAAATGGATGAATAAAATGTGGCATATACACCCACTGGAATATTATTTAACCTTAAAAAGGAAGGAAATTCTGACACATGCTAAAACATGGATGAACCCTAAGGTTCACTTACGTTGAGTGAAATAAGCCAGTCACAAAAAGACAAATGTTATGTGATTCTACTTATATGAGGTATTTAAAGTAGTCAATTCATAGAAATAGAAAGCAGAATGGTAGTTGCCAAGGGCTGGAAGGAGGGGGACATGGGGAAGGGAAGTGTCCAACAGGTATAAAGTTCCAGTGTTACAAGGTGAAAAATTCTAGAGATTGACTGCATAACAATGTGAATATACTTAATCCTACTGAACTGTTCACTAAGAAATTAAGATGGTGAATTGTATGTGTTTCTTTTTTTTGAGAGTGAGAGCAAGCAGGGGAGGGGCAGAGAGAGAGGGAGAGAGAGAATCCCAAGCAGGCTTCATGCTGTCAGCACAGAGCCTGAGGAGGGGCCAAATCTCATGAACCATGAGATCGTGACCTGAGCCAAAATCAAGAGTTGGATGCTCAACTGACTGAGCCACTCAACTGACTGATGCTCAACTGACTATGCCCCAATTATATGTGTGTTTCTTTAAACACAATTTTCTAAAAACTTGCTAAATCTAATCTATATAAAGATACTTTGTGGGCAAAAAATCCACAAAAAAATGGGTAATTGATGAGAATAATCTGAATTTAACTGAAAAGGATTTTTTGACACTGGATGATTTTTACAAAAATATACACGTGTCTCAAAGTCAAATAAGGTTTGCAAAATAGGTAATGAACCAAGGACTCATCGAGAATTGTGTTATTATTAAAAATTCTTATTTAATTCACAATTTTAAGTGTAAAAAGTACATTAATCACAAGTAAGCCATGACACTCTGTAGAGCCTCAAAAAATCATTGGCAATGGCTTGACATCAGGCATTTCTTTTAAACTTTTTTTTTTTTAAGTTTTTTTAATGTTTTATTTATTTTTTGAGAGAGACAGTGTGAGCAGGTGAGGAGCAGAGAGAGAGGAGAACAGAGGATCCAAAGCAAGCTCCATGACAGGCTGAGAGCAGTAAGCCCCATGCAGGGCTCAAACCCATCAACTGTGAGATCATGACCTGAGCTGAACCTGAGTCGCTCAACCAACTGAGCCACTCCAGCAGCCCTTAAATGTTTATTTATTTATTTTGAGAGAAAGAAAGAAAGAGCACATGTGTGCATGGAGGAGAGGCAAAGAGAAAGCGAGAGAGGCTCCATGTCAGCTGCCAGCACAGTGCCTGATGCAGGGCTTGAACTCATAAAGTGTGAGGTCATGACCTGAGAGGAAACCAAGAGTCAGACACTTAACCAACTGAGCCCCCCAGGTGCCCTGACATCAGGCATTTTTTAAAACAAATTATTTAAAATAAAAATATATGTATCTATTGGTAAGAATATAATTTTCTAATACCCATGACTACCCGTGAAAAGTGAGATCTCTTATTGCTTCAACAGAAGATTAAGTATCTATGTATATAACTATGTACTTGAATTATTGAAAGTAGGTTAAATACAATTGGTAATTATTGTAAAAGAGAAAACAGACCTGGATAACTTTCCTATTTTATATTATTAATAGTTAAATTATACCTAGCAGTTGTTAGATTCTGTAGTAAGTAACACAATCAATCTTCATTTTAATTTTACTTCAGTGATCTTTTTCTTTTTTTAAAAAAAAAAATTTTTTTTAAACATTTATTTATTTTTGAGACAGAGAGAGACAGAGCATGAACGGGGGAGGGGCAGAGAGAGAGGGAGACACAGAATCGGAAGCAGGCTCCAGGCTCCGAGCCATCAGCCCAGGGCCCGACGTGGGGCTAGAACTCATGGACCACGAGATCGTGACCTGAGCTGAAGTCGGACGCTTAACCGACTGAGCCACCCAGGAGCCCCAGTGATCTTTTTCAAACACTTCTATTTATGGCAGTATGGTGGACTAGAGCTCCTTTATCTATCTATCTATCTATCTATCTATCTATCTATCTATCTATCTATCTATCTATCTACCTACCTACCTACCTATCTATCATCTTACCTGTATATCTATCTTTTTAAAAATTTTTTATGTTTATTTATTTTTGAGAGAGAGAGAGAGAGAGAGAGAGAGAGAGTGTGTGTGTGTGTGTGTGTGTGTGTGTGTGTGTGTGAGGGGGAGGTGCACAGAGCAAGGAAGACAGAATCCGAAGCAGGTTCCAGGCTCCAAGCTGTCAGCACAGAGCCTAAGGTGGGGGGCTTGAACTCCCGGACCGCGAGATCATGACCTGAGCTAAGTCAGACGCCCATCTGAGTGAGCCACCCAGGTGCCCCTCTCTTTTGAGAGAATGAGCATGAGCGGGGGAAGGGCAGAGAGAGAATGGGACAGAAGAACCAAAGCAGGCTCTACAGTGACAGCAGTGAACCCGAGTCGGATGTGGGGCTCAAACTCACAAACTGTGAGATCATGACCTGAGCTGAAGTCAGACACTCAACCAAATGAGCCACCCAGGCATCCGCAGAGCTCCTAACCTAAACTAAAATACTAAAAAAACAATTTTAAAACATTCAGTTCATGAATATATCGATTTGCAAAAATTAGGGGAAGAAGTCATTAGGGCCAGAAACAAAATGGGAACAAGAGTCCAGTGTGGTAAAGCTCAAAAGTCTAGCTATCTTTGAGGCATTTACTGATCCCAAGTGGCCTACAGCTTCAGTTTTATTTCTGTGCATGCTGGAGAACAAAGTCCAAGAAGGGGTGGGATTCAGACAGTAGATCCTGTTGTATAAAGCCAGGACCCCCAAATGGTAGAAATTTCAGGGAAAAGAGATGGAAAAAGGAAAAAACAAAAATGAAACAAGAATTAAAAAAAAAAAAAAAAACAAAAACCACTGTGCTGACAAGAAATTCATCTGTCCTGGTCCTTGCTCTGGGAAGAAGAGGTAAAAAAAACCCCTTGAGAATTCTTATCTACTGGCCAACATTCAGGTATATTTAGGGCCCAAAGTCATGCAGTCATACAGATATGACCCAAAGAAACACAAAGAGGAAGAATTTTAATTTAAGGTAGACCTGTATGTGAAGGGGCACCTTCGGTGTCCGAAGACTTAGTCAGTTGAGCCTCTGACTCTTGATCTCAGCTCAGGTCTTGGCCTCAGGGTTATGAGTTCAAGCCCCATGTTGGACTCTGCACTGAGTGTGAAGCCTACTTAAAACAAAATAAAGGGGTGCCTGAGAGGCTTAGTTGCTTAAGCGTCTGACTCTTCATTTTGGCTCGGGTCATGATCTCACGGTTCATGGGATTGAGCTCCATCTTGGGCTCTGCATTAACAATGTAGAGCCTGCTTGGGATTCTCTCTCCCTCTCTCTCTGCCCTTCCTCTGCTTGTGCACACTCTCTCTCAAATAAAAATTTTAAAAATGATAAAATAAAATAAAATAAAATAAAATAAAATAAAAGGAGACCTGTGTTGCCAGTGAACTTAGATGTTTAGTGAAAGAAAATACAAATCATTCCTGAAGGAAGAAACCCTCAATCCTCAACCTATCAGATACTGAATTTATCTGATAAATAATATGAAATGCATATGTTTAATATGTTTAAGGAAATTAAAGAAAGAATTAAGAAATAAAACCGTTTTAGGGCCACTGAAAGTAAAATGTCAAAGGAAGGGTTAACTACAGATTAAACACAGGTAAAATGAAAATAAATAAGCTGGAGACAGATGTGGAGAAATCATGCAGAACACAGAGAAAAGACAGAAAAAGAGTTTGAGAGATATGAAAGACTGAGTGAAACAGATTAACAGATTTAATTAGAGTTTCAAAGGAAAAAAAAGAAAAAAAGATGGACAGAAGTAACATTTAGGAAGATAGTTGAAAATTTCCCAGAAACTACTGAAACACAATGACACAAGATTTCAGGAAATACAACAAATCACAAACATAACAAATAAAGAAATCCTATCTAGATAAATCACAGTCAAAATATAGGTCATGAAAGGCAAAAAGAAAATCTCATATACAGCCAGAGTGAAAAAACAGATTTCTGGTCAGGAATGACAATTAGGGTGATTGTGACAGATTATATCTCAAGAGCTACACTGGAAACCAGAAGATGGTAGAACATTATTCTCAAAGTGCTAAGAGAGTAAAAAAAAAAAAAAAAAAGAAACCCAAAACTTTTAACCTAGAGTATAAGGGGCTCCTGGGTGGCTCAGCTGGTTAAGCATCTGACTGGCATGTCAGGCTAGTGTGAGCTGTAACTGCTTATTTCCATTGTAAGGAGTCAAAGAAGGTAAGCAAGGCCTCAAAATGTTCCTGAGACTTTAATTATTGGTATCAAAAATTAGACACTAGTATTTAAGTTCCCCTATCATTTATTCCTCCACTATGCCTTTCTTTTTTTTTAGATAGAAGAGAGAATTATTAAGAAATAGGGTGAATATGGGGTGCCTGGGTGGCTCAGTCAATTGAGTGTCCGATTTGGTTTCGGCTCAGGTCATGATCTTGTGGTCTGTGAGTTCAAGTTCCGTGCTGGACTCTGCACTGACAGCGTGGAGCCTACTTGGGATTCCTTCTCTCTCCCTCTCTCTCTCTGCCCCTCCCCTGCTCATACTCTTCCTCTCTCAAAATAAATAAACTGAAAAAATAAGATAAAATAAAATAAAATAAAATAAAATAAAATAAAATAAAATAGGGCCAAACAAGTTGGGTCTATTTACCCCAGTCTGGAGAAATTTAAAATATGGGAAAGGCAAAGATTACAATGAGAAACCAGACCTGGAATCATCTAGGGCAACAGTCAGGCAGATTAATCAAGATAAAGATTGATAAAAGGGCTAAGGTCTCTTGACTCACCCCCCTGCTGGAGACCCAAACCTAATGCACAAGAATGGGGAAAATGGTCAGCAGGTGAAGAGAAGTTTCTGAGACTCTTTACTCAGGAGCTTCATGCACTGTGGTACTAAAACCCTTTAGTGAAGTTTTAATACAGGCTACAATTAGATAGAATATAAAAAAGTTTTAAGGTTGATGGCATTAAGGTAAAAGTTTGGGTAAAAATTACAATGTTTAAATAGGCTTTACCTGAATGTTTTATGGGAGTGGATATTATGTATGTCTGTGGAAAACCTCCCCCAAAAGAAAAACAGAAAGCACATAGATTACTCTTCAAGCAATATTAACTGGACATGCTAAATGGGAATAACTGCCTGAGCCTACACAGTGTACAAAAGCAGCAGGAGTCATGGTATGGACAAATTCTGTACCACAGCCCTACGTGTAGAGCATAATCTGGGGTTAAGGCAAAAATCTGTGAGCATCTCCTAATGATAAGTATTAGGATGTTGGACTAGAGAATTCCTATTTGAGAGGCAATTACTAGCTTGTGCTGTATCAAGTAATGTTGGAAAAACACTCTAATGGAGAAGGCAATGTTAAGATGGATTCCAAAATAAAATGGAAACTGTTTATGTAGGACCTAATTACAAGGAGAATGCAAGGTAGAGATACAGCCAGGAGCCTCTTTTCCCATAGGACTGACTGTGGAATGTGTAAGGGGTTGCCAGATCCCATCATCACTTGTAGAATCCTACAACCTACTTGTGCTGTGTTTTTTTTTTAAGTGTTTATTTTTTTGAGACAGAGATGG
Organism: Acinonyx jubatus; assembly: GCF_027475565.1. Classification (NCBI taxonomy): domain Eukaryota; kingdom Metazoa; phylum Chordata; class Mammalia; order Carnivora; family Felidae; genus Acinonyx; species Acinonyx jubatus. The sequence continues at coordinate 62,498,941 of NC_069387.1, forward strand.
AGCATGAGCGGGGGAGGGGCACAGAGAGAGGGAGACACAGAATTCGAAGCAGGCTCCAGGCTCTGAGCTGTCAGCACAGCGCCAGATGCGGGGCTTGAACTCACAAACTGTGAGATCATGACCTGAACTGAAGTCGGATGCTCAACCGACTGAGCCACCCAGGTGCCCCAACAGCCTACCTATACCATAAATGAACCTAAGGTGTGTCTTCCCTTCAAAAGGTGGAAGAATTTGGGTATAAATAAAATGAAGGAGGAACAGTAGCTGAGGGTAAAGGAAAGAATAAATGAGTCTGTAGTAAGGGAAATCCAATATACATGAACACCTCAAAAGAGGCTTAGAGAAAGAGGTAACACTGTCTCTTAGCTCAAAAATATCAGATACCTTGAAAGGGTGAAGCCAAATATTGCTCAGACCACTACTGCTTTGGGAACCTTTGACAAGTTTGAATAGAAGTCTGCAAACCTGAGTGACCTCAGCCTGGAAGACACTTTCATACAATAAGGATGATGGACTGAACTCATTGTTAATGACTGGATGGGACTAGTAATGTGCCAGCATGTTTTAACTATACGGGATACAGCATGTTTTGCTATATGGGATCCATGGTCAAATACCAGGGGGCAGCCTGTGGTATAATAAAACATTAGTTGGTCTGTGTCCATGGTTGATGATGATGATGATGACGACGACGACGACGACGACGACGATGACAGCGATGGAGGAGGAAGAGGAGGAGGAGGAGAGGGGCAAAAGGGGAAGGAGAAACAAAAACACTAAACAAACCATTAAAAACACTGAATTGGTATCTTACATCTTTCCAACAAGACCAAACAGTTTACAGACAAGTTCTCTCAGTCATGGAACAAATAATTACAACCTTAAATAAACACTTCCCTAAGTAAAATCTTCCAGAAAAAAAGAGAACACTTTCCAACTCAACGTATAATAGAATAGCCTGAATACCAAAAACCAGATAAGACAGTACAAGAAATTAACATTATAAGTCATATCATTAAAAAACATAGATGTAAAAATTCTAATAAAAATATTAGCCAACTAAATCAAGCTCTATATTAAAAAAGCAATAGTAGGGGTGCCTGGGTGGCGTGGTACGTTAAGCGTACGACTTCAGCCAGGTCACTATCTCGCGGTCCATGAGTTCGAGCCCCGCATCGGGCTCTGGGCTGATGGCTCGGAGCCTGGAGCCTGTTTCTGATTCTGTGTCTCCCTCTCTCTCTCTGCCCCTCCCCCGTTCATGCTCTGTCTCTCTCTGTCCCAAAAATAAATAAACGTTGAAAAAAAAATTAAAAAAAAAAAAAAAAAGCAATAGTATATCATGACCAAGTAAGGTTTAACTCAGGAATACAGGGGTGGATTTTTCCCCTTATTAAGTGATCAAAATGATAAAAACATGATCATCTTTCTTGATGCAGAAAGAGCAGTCAATAAAATACAAGATGAATTCATGACTCTTAAAAACTTGAACTAGAAATAAAAGGGAACTTCTTTAACCTGGTACAAGGTAGTTACCAAAAACACTACAGCAAATGGTACACTTAATAGCTAAACATTAAAATCATTCTTCTTAAAATCAGGAAAAAGACAAGGATGTCTGCTACTATTAATTCTATTCTATATTATACTTGAGAGCCTAGTGTAGAAAGACAAGAAAAATAAGTAAAAATGAGAAATACTGGAATAGAAGAAACAAAACTGTCATTATTTGCTATTATCTACTGTTGTAAAACTTTACTACTGGAAGACATTAAACAAGACCCTTAGAAATGGAGAGAGATTACATTTTTATGGAAAGGGAAACTTAAATTGTAAGTATATCACTGTCTCAAATTGGATTCAATGCACTTTCAATAAAAATAGGGAGTGAGCATTATCTGTAACACAGCATTATCTATGTTAGAAAGCTCTAATGATGGTGCGACTTCAAAAGATTAATGATTTTGAAAGCTCTTATTGAGCTAAGTGCTAAAATGATGTCACTATTTTGTATTATAATGTAGATATACACACATGAAAAAAATGTGTATTGAATAAATTAGTCTATTTCTTGGGGAAAAAATAAGGTAGTGAGGGAACTGTCCTACCAGATACCAAGACGTACTTTAAAGCTATAGCAATTTTTTTTTTCTTTTAGGTAGGCTTCATGCCCAGCATGGAGCTCAACGTGGGGCTTAAACTCATGACACTGAGATCAAGAGCTGAGCTGAGATCAAGAGTAGGATGCTTAACTGACTAAGCCACCCAGGCACCCCGCTGCAGTAATTTAATTTAGTACAGGGACAGAAAGATTGGCAGAATAAACTAAAATACACCAGATAAACCCTCACATACAGGAATTTATACATTATAGAAGTGGCACTCCTACTCACAGGAAAAAACAATGGTCTATTCAAGAAATAGAACTGGGATAACTAAATATTTCTAAAATATTAAGTTTGATCTCTTCCTTAAAACAAACACAAATTAATTTCTTATAGAGTAAGGTCTTTAATGCTAAATACAACTTCAAAATATTTAGAAAAAAATATAGTCTGTTTTATGATCTCAGACTAAAGCATTTCTTAAATAGAAAAGAAAGGTAAGTTATAAATTAAAATGTTGGTAAATTTGAATTTATGAATATTATGAGTATCTTAATTCATCAAAGACCCCTAAAAGAAAACTAAGAGCCACATGTTGAATGGAGGTATGTGCTACACATATAATATACAAAGGATTAACTTCTTGACTATCCAACAAAACATCAGCAAGAAAAAGTCCTGTTTTTTAAAAAATTTTTAGTGTTTGTTTTTGAGACAGAGAGAGACACAGAATGAGAGCGGGGGAAGGGCAGAGAGAGAGGGAGAAACAGAATCTGAAGCACACTCCAGGCTCTGAGCTGTCAGCACAGATGCAGGGCTCAAACTCAGACTGAGAGATCATGACCTGAACCAAAGTTGGATGCTTAACCAACTATGCCACCCAGGTGTCCCAGTCCTTTTATTTTTTTTTAAAGTTTATTTATTTTGAGAGAGAGCAAGCATGCACAAACAGGGGAGGGGTAGAGAGAGAGAATGTCTGCACTGTCAGTACAGAGCCTGATGAGGGTCTAGGACTCACAAACCCTGAGATCATAACCTGACCTGAAATCAAGAGTTGGAAGCTTAACTGAGCCACCCAGGTGCCACAAGAAAAAGTCTTAATATTAAGATTCTATTTATCACAAAATAAAGCTAATATAAAGACATTGTCCAAAGTTAGTCAAATTCTACTGTTTTTAGGGGCACCTGGTTGGCTCAGTCAGTGGAGAGTCTGACTTCAGCTCAGGTCATGATCTCAGAGTTCTTGAGTTTGAGCCTTGAGTCGGGCTCTGTGCTGACAGCTCAGAGCTTGGAGCCTGCTTCAGGTTCTGTGTGTCCCTCTTTCTCTCTCAAAAATAAACAAACATAAAAAAATAAAATAAAACAACTCTACTGCTTTTAGGATATAAGTCATGGAATCCTACTGTCTGCCATCAAAATTCCAAGTTTACTTGTATGATTTAAAAACTCTATAACCCATAAGCTATGATGTTCAGTTGAGCATGAGTAGCAATTTGTGATTAGAAGGCTCCCATCTTTTTCAAGAAAACTTTTAAGTGGCTTTTACTTTCTGACAAGGTTAATTCATGCACAACTTACAAGAGAGAGGGGAAGAAAGGAGGGGAGAGAAGCACTGTGAAGGCATACAAGCTGGCATGTCAGTCTAGTGTGAGCTGTGAGTAACTGCTTATTTCCATTGTAAGGAGTCAAAGAAGGTAAGCAAGGCCTCAAAATGTTCCTGAGACTTTAATTATTGGTATCAAAAATTAGACACTAGTGTTTAAGTTCCCCTATCGTTTATTCCTCCACTATGCCTTTCTTTTTTTTTAGATAGAAGAGAGAGTATGTGCATATATTTGCTCAAGCTGGAGAGAGAAGGAGGGAGGAAGGCGGGAGGGGGAGAAAGGGGAAGAGGGAGGGAGGGGGAGAGAGAGAGAGAGAGAGAGAGAGAGAGAATGAATGAATGAACGAATGAACGAATGAATATCTTAAGCAGGTTCTACGTTCAGTGTGGAGCCTGAAGAAGGGCTCAATCCCACAACCTTCGGATCTTGGAATCATGACCTGAGCCTAAATCAAGAGTCACTCAACCAACTGAGCCACCCAGGTACCCCTCTTCCACTAGTCCTTTGTAAAGAAGATTATACTCCAATCTTCCCACTGTCCCGTTTCAGGTATTTTCAGGGTACAGAAAAAAGTGATATTCTCTGATTTGGGGTCCTAGAAAAGAGCCTCCATCTCCTGGGTACATTCTCTACTTAAAATTTCTAGCTAGTTACCACCACAAAGGGAGTGTGATACATACACTCTCTAAATAGCAGATTAAATCTGTTTAAATGGGCTATGGACCAGAATTTCAAATGAGTCTAGAAGGACAGTTTCATCACTAAAATCCATCTACTCTGATTCACTTTGGGTTTTCTTGGTAATTGTTTTTAGCACTTGCAATGTTTTTAAATTTTATGGCATAGCTATATCAGTGAATAAGAAATGAAGTATTAGATGTTATTAAAAGCCTCTCAACACAGGAAAAATGAAGGAGGGCAACAGAGTACAAATCAACATAATGACTCTTTTATTTCATTCATTTAAATGAAATCTCTTTCTCTAATGGGAGAGACACTGTCAATGTTAAAATGTGTATTTACACAGAGCTTTCATTCTATGCTGTACAGTTATTTAGCATGATACCTTAATAATAGATTGGCAGAGTGAGTTAATAATTTAAAAATAAATATTGAGGCAGATAAGGAAAGGTTAAGTGCAGGCCCAATACAGTTAACATGGTGGTTAAGTATTTGGAGAAAGACAGATCTAAGCCCCATTCTTAGTTCTACCACATTACCTAATAGCTATGTGATCTTAGGAAGAATACTTAGCTTCCCTGAGCCTCAACTTCCCTTTGATAAAACATAGATAAGAACAGTAACTCACTGTTGAAGAGAGAAAAAAATAAGCTAAAACATACAAGGCATTTTTATAGCATAATTCCTAACACAATGATTTCAATGAATGGTTATAAAATTACTGTGTAAGATTTTCCTTTTTATGACACTTAAAATGTACACACACACGTACTCATTTAGAGACAGAGAGAGTCCTACAATCTAGGGACTCATCTATTGTTCTCAGCATAAAACCAAATTACCAAAAAAACCCCCCAAAACAAAAAACTTCCAAAAAACCTCACAAAAACCAAAAAGCACTTCATTTAATACAAAAACATGCTCATAGATACTCATGCTTCTTCATCTGAAACTGAACTAAAGTGATAGATATTAATCAACTATAACTTTTTAACAGCTTCCATGAACCAGCTGGCATAAGCTAATCAAACAGCAGAAAGATGAGAGCTCAGGACAGACCACATGCCGTGAGACATAGAGTGCTTCTTAAAAGAGGAAGTGTGGTAATGAAAGGGTTTTTTCCTAAAAAAAAAAAAAAAAAAAAAGAAAAGAAAAAAAAAAAAGGCCCTAACATTCAGGATAAGAGAACATTTATTAGGTTCTCAACACTGAAACAAATACCCTATTTAATTTAACAAAGCTATACTTTAAATGCAATAATATGCTGACCCACACAACTGAAAATATGCATAATTTATAGAGGATTGTGTAGGACTAATAAAACTAATAATAATTACAATAATATCAGCTATCATTTAGTGCCAATTATGCCCCAACTATTGTGTACAGATTTTATTTAACCTTCATAATAAATCAGTGAGAGACAAGGAAAAAAACCCCGTTATCTCCATAAAGATGAATTAACTGACACTCGGGAAGATTACATAACTTGTCCATGGTTACAGTTGGTACGTGACAGAGAATAGAGTTGAACCTGTGATCGCTATGATTTCAAAAACCAATATTCTGTCTGGCCCAAACTACTTCCCTAGGCAGAACTAAAACTGAACTAAATGACCTTGAAGATCCCTCGCCAATCTAAGATCTAAGTTCTTTTTTTGCATAGGGTAATACACCTGAGAGAATCAAGCTCCAAGCCCCTGCCTCTTCCAACAACTCTCTAACCCTAACCCTGCTCAGGGTAAAAAGCAAGAGAGGAAGAAAGAGAAAGGGAGGGAGAATTACTTAATGTTTCACATTTTAGATACAAACAAGTGATCTACAGGTAATGATGAACCCTAAGAAAGTAAGAACAAGAGGAAAGGAGAGTTTAGATTGGTCATGAGAGAACTTCCTGACAACAAAAACTGAGACATCAGAACACATTATCAAAGAACATTATGTAGGATAAACTGAAGAAAATACAACCTCGTGAAGGGCTGTCAACACACAAATAGTGTCAACATACACACAAGATGGGGAAGTACAAATATAGCCTACTTGGCTCAGGCTCACTTATAATTTAAAATAGAAAAGAAAAAAAGGAAAGTGGTAAAATAAGCTTGATGGCAGCAGTCAGGAGACTGCACTACAATCCTGCTAGCTTAAATACAAGTTAGCAAAAAGCTAACCCAAGTATTTGTGCCACATTTTTCAAAGGACCCGTCAATGCACAGCAACCATTTTATATTTTCCTTCAATTCACATATCCATTAAGACAAAGCATCTCTATTTCTTCTGCAAAATCATGTTCAGGTTGGAACCAGTATTCTAGGCTCAACATTACAAATGCACTCATAAAAATAAAACTCAAATTTTGTTAGTTCCTAAGTATGTGCTGGGAGAACTCTGACTAAAAAACATCACAAAGGTCACTTCCTTCTGGAATTAAAAGCAAAACAAAACACCGGGCACTGGGATGGCTCAATCGGTTGAGTGTCCGACTCCGGCTCAGGTCATGATCTTGCAGTCTGTGAGTTCGAGCCCCATGTCGGGCTCTGTGCTAACAGCTCAGAGCCTGGACCCTGCTTCAGATTCTGTGTCTCCCTCTCTTTCTGCTCCTCCCCACTCTCACTCTCTCTCAAAAATAAACATTAAAAAATTTTTTTTAGGTACTAAAAAAAAAAGCAAAATGAAACAAAAAAACTCCACATAACTCTGGTGAAACTCTTAGACCCAAGAGAGTCACATCCAGTGACATCTCCCACAGGGAAAGATCCAAAGTTGACTGCCTTAGGAAGCTGCAGTCAACAACTTCATTTATCCCTTTCCAACGTCAACTGAGTTTTTATGTGAACCTTTACCAACCTGCAGAAAATAAGATGTCTACATGTTCCTGGTACTAACATCATTCTCTCACTTTCATTATGAAAAGAAATGTTTCTTTTATGATGATGATGCATTATCTGGAAGAAAGGGCCTATTTCCATTAAAAAATAATACACTTAAGTCAGCCAGATTAATGCTTTTGTATTCTTTCCTGTTTTTCTCCACGGTCCACTGACACCTCAAAGAGAAGTAACATCTTAGCCTCTGGTCCCACCTATACCTGCTTCTTTCACACAAAACAGAAGACTTCTGACCATTAAGTGTGTGGTTCTAGTAATATACCCAATGGAAATGCAGTAGTTGGGAAGAGCGTAAGTATTTTGGGGGGGAGAGACTTAAAATCCAGGGAAGACCTACCTTGTGAGTAGAGAAGAATCTGCATCTCTAAAAGAACACAGGTAAACACCTGCACCAGGTTCTCTAATCCCAGAAGCTCGAAGGCCTCTCGAAGAGGGTAATCGGAGAGGGGGAGTTCATTGGGCCCAGGTCTCTGGCAGATGACAGGTTCATAAACACCATAAAATTTCAGTGATCTCCCCGGAGGTGGAAGGGGTACTTCATAAAGAATGTTATGGATGTAGCTCTCAAGCGGCAAGGGTGGCGGCTGCTGTGAGGTAACTGCCTTGTAAAGCTGGATGAGGAATTTTTTGCAGGCCTGCATGAAAGGCAGTGGTGTGATCAAACATATACTTTTTGAAACATACAGGGTGTCTCTGCTGATGTCATAGGAGTTGTAGCGCTGGAGTTTCAAAAGGGAAGTTGTATCTCCTTCGTCAGTACTGCTTGCCAGCGAATCCATGCTGCAGGAGGATGAGGCATACACGCTGCTATAATGCTCTGCGTTGTGCATCTGGTAGAGCGTCTGCATTGCTGTGCAGATCTGCTTACTGGTAACTTCTTCATAAAAAGTGAGAACAAAACCATAGGTACGAGAACCATCTTCCCGGGTAATTATAAATGAGTGGAACTGAGGGTCTTTATTGTCAGTTTGAGTTCTGAAAGACAGCCCTTTAGGCATGCACAACTGTGGAGGAAGGGGAAAAAGCATCAGAATGCAGTACACAAAGAACTTCAAACCAGAAAAAATGTTCGTTGTTTTTAACATAACAGGACTCAAAAGGACACAGGTTTTATCCGGATTTAATATTATTAGCAGCAGTCTTAAATTAGAAATACATTGTAAGTTCCTCATTCACACATAGATAAAATTATTTTTAAAAGAAATATATACACAAGGAAAAACATCTTTGCTGTGTATTACATGCAGGATGTTTCACTAAGAATGAGAAGATCTTTGACTTACTCCCAGTAAACCTCTTACCCAATCTTATCCAAGCCTGTGACCTTCAGCACAGCATGTGACTCTTCTGAGCCTCACTTTCTTTATCTACAACATTTGCTAACCAATTCCTTGAAGACAAAATATTCAAAGGTATTCAAAGACAATATTCAGAGGTATTCAAAATATTCAAAGACAAAATATTTAAATTCAAATATTTAAAAATATTTAAGTACTATGCTCCATTGTGGGAGCCACACCACACTAAGGGAGCTCTGCCCACTCATCCTGCCAATGCAGGCTAGTTCAGATTTTGTGTTTGGGTGGTCTTGCCGAGTGCTTTCTGCTGTCTCCCTGAGACCTCCAGCTGCAACGTTCTCTCCTAAAGTCTCCATCTGTGCCTCCCCATCTCCGCTTCCAGCTATTTTGGGGTCTGGGTTTTAGTTCCTTTCTGATTTACCTTTTGGTTTCTCATTCTCATTGCACTGGGACGGATTCCGTGAGGGGAGCCTGGTAGTTCTGCCAACCTGTCAGAGCCTTCACCCTCTTCCTGCTCAGCCTTGTGCACTCAGCACCTACTTTTGTGCATAGGCTGCATTTGCTGACATTGGTCCCTGAGACTAGTAACACAAAAAAGACCTGGGGACCCAGTCTGTGCCAAGTTAGAACACGCTGCCAGGCTCTATACCACAATTCAAGGACAAGGCATTTAACAATAAAAATTTGGAATAAACAGTTTCATGATGAAGTAAACACACACACACAAAAATACTTAAGTACTATTTTTGGAGTAATGATGGTAATGTTTCAGACGAATAGAGAAGTAGGTGAAATCTCATTTGATAAATTTTAAAAAAAGTTAAACAGAAGAATAAAAATAATAGTATCATTTTCACTACTGTGAACAACAGGATACTTGATCTTAGAAACTTTAAAAATAGAATGATTTTTTGATTTACTGAAGAAGGTAGAAAAAAAGACATTTTAGATTTGTTCCAGTAGATATTACGCTTTCGGTTGGTAACTACTCAGGACTGAGCCAAACCTGGGAACAAAATTACCTGAAGAATTAAAGATGCCATATTTAAGATTCTTAAAATGCAATTCGAATTGATTCGTTAACACATTTTAAATAAAAGAAATAAAACCTTATGGAAAATTTGAAATATACTAAGCAAAAAAACTTGTAATTTAACTACCCTAACTTAATGATCATTATTAATTTTTACGTATTCCTTTCTATTTTTGTATTGCAATATGCTTTCTGCATAGAAATAATTTTACCAGTTATTATATTATATTTTTCTTTTTCAGATTTAACAACTGATCTGGCATAAAATTTAGAAGTTCTCCCCACATTACTAAGAAAATGCAATTCACCTTAAAAGTTACATGTCCTTCATTCAAGCTGTCAACAAACACTTATTAAGTGCCTTTATGAGCCAGGCCCTGTGATGGTGATACACTGGTGAGAAAGACATGCTCCTGCTCCTACACAGCTTCCAGTCCAATAAGGGCAACACACGACTTAAAAATCATAAACTGTAAAGTATGACAAGTACTACGATAGGGTAAATACAGACTGCCACGAAAACAACATCACAGGAGGACATTACGAGGAGATTAGAAAAGGAGCTACCAGATAAAAATAAAGGAGGTCCAGGGGAAAGGGTGGCTCAGTCGGTTAAGTGTTCAACTTCAGCTCAGGTCACAATCTCATACTTGGTGGGTTCAAGCCTCACATCGGGCTCTGCACTGACAGGGTTCTGTTCTGAAAGCTCAGAGCCTAGAGTCTGCTTCAGATTCTGTGTCTCCATCTCTCTCTGCCCCTCTCCCATTCCTCTCTCTCAAAAAATCAATAAACATAAAAGAAAAACTTAAAAAAAAATAAAAGAGGTCCAAGTGGAAACCTGAGGATGAGTATATATGTTAGTGAGATGAAGAGAAGGCAGAAAGGACATGTGTACAAGAAACCCAGAAGATAGAACACGAGGGTTTGAGGAACTGACACATGTTTTTTTGTGGGTGGGGAACAGAATGCAAGATTGGGGGAAGTGAGAGAGAACACAAGAGAAATAATTAGAGGTTAGATCGTGAAGGGGGTTGGTGAGTCATATTAGAAGTCTGAAGAGGAGGGGCGCCTGGGTGGCTCAGTCGGTTGAGCGTCAGACTCTTGATTTTGGCTCAGGTCATGCTCTCACTCTTTGTTGAGATCGAGCCCCGTGTTGGGCTCTGCGCTGGCAGCGTGGAGCCTGCCTGGGATATTCCTCCCCCCTCTCTCCCCACTCTCCCCCTTTCTCCCTCTCTCTCTCTCCCTCCAGTGCGTACAAATACGTTGCACATGCACTCTCTCCCTCAAAATAAATAAACATTAAAAAAAAAAAGTCTGAAGTGGACAATGGAAAGCCTCTGAAGGGTTTTTAGGAGGAGGGGGACAGAATTAGATGTGTCTCTTAGCATGCCAATCTTCCTACACTGAAGGCCCGTGGTTTTCAAAGAGGTTCCAAGGAGGCAGCAGGAATGCCTGAGGGCCTTACAGTCACTGACTTCTCTCCTCCTCTTCCACTCCATTATCCAATCTATCAACAAAGACCATTGGTTTTACCTTCAAAAATATATTTAGAAACAAATTTACTTCTTTCTACCTTTATTCTTATCACTCTCAGTTAAGCCATCTTCTTCTCTTGCCTAGATGACTATTTAATATTCTGCTCAACAGTATCCCCGCTTTTGCCTTTGTCCCCCATAATTTATTCCCCATAGAGTAGCCAAAGTGATCCTTAAAAAGTAGAAGTTAGATCTTGTCACTCTTCTCAGAACCTCCAGTGGCCTCTTATCTCACTAAAAGCTGAAATCTTTACAATAGAAGTCCCCTATAAGGCCCTAAATGAACCTGGCACGGGCAACTTCTCTGCCTTCATTTTCCACTACTCTTTAGCTCACCTACTCTGCTCCAGCAACACTGGCCACATTGTCTTCTGTGGAAAACACCTAGCAGGAGTAGGTACTTGCCAAAATTGGCTGTTCCTTCCGGCTGGAGCTATCTTCTCCTAAGTTTCCACCTGGTTCATTCCCTGTGGCAGACTGTATTTTCTACAAATGACTCCAACAATATTTCTAGTTCTACAAGCTGTTCCAGAAACTTGCCAATCTCCCATTAAGAGCATGGGTGGCTGAAAATGCCTACACCAGGGACCAGAAAACTTGCTCTGTAAAAAAACGCCAAATAATATTTTAGGCTCTGTAGGCCTTATAGTCTTTTTCACAACTACGCAGCATTATCATTGTGGTGTAAAAGCAGCCACTGACAATACATAAAGGAATGAGCATTATTTTGTTCCAATAAAACTAACTTTATAAATAGGTAGCCACTTAGATTTGGCCCAAGGGCCACAGTTTGCCCACTCTGGCCTGTTCAAATAAAATGTAATGGAGGTGACAAGTGACAAACGAAGTGGCTTTTCAGGCTAGACTTAAAAAAGGCAATACAACTTCCATCCCTCTCTCTCTCTCTCTGGTCACACACACTAGGAAGCTCTGAGCCAACATATAAGAAATCTGACTAACCTGAAGCTGCCATGCTAGCGACCACAACGAGAGATCACATAGAGAAAGAGGAGCCCCAGCTATATTCCTAGCACAGGAAACATACCTGTGAGTGAGTGAACCTTCAGATGATTCCAGTCTTCAGGCTTCAAACCACTCTGACACCCAGTAGAGCAGTGGGGTTACCTTGCTAAACCCTACCCAAATTGCAGATTTGTAAGCAAAGTAATGATTTTGTTGTTTTAAATCAAGAGTCAACAGATTACAGTTCTTAGGTCAAACCCAATCTGCCATCTGTTTTTATAAATAAAATATTTGGAACACAATAGTGCCCATCCATTGTCGGTGTCTGCTTTTGCATTTTAACAGCAGGGATGAGTAACTGACAGAAACTGTATGGCCTATAATGCCTCAACCATTTACTAACTGGCCCTTTAGGAAAAAAATTGCCAACCCATGTTTCTGGCCACTTCAGTAGTATTGGGATGGTCTGTTATACAGCAATAGATAATAGAAACCCTCTCTTACTTTCTTTGAGTCTCCACATAAACACTACCTTAAATTAGAAGTTTCCTTTACCATTCCGTAAGAAATAACTGTTTTCATCCTATAAGTGCTATTAAAATGTCACTTTTCCTCTAAAACATCTTTAGTGAATGGGGAAGCAATTAAAGTCTTATACCGCTCTATACATATGTACATTGTACACTGACACACGTTACTAGTTTCTCTATTTTGTTTGGCTCTCTAGACTGCAATGACTCAAGGACTGGTACTGTATTTCAAGAACCGTAAACATACAAGAGTACCACACATAGAACAATATACTATTTGGGGCCATAAATGGTGATTGATAGTAAAGATAGAAAGCAAACACCATGAAGCTTAGCATTATTGGTCAGTGAAAAAGTCTTCTGTATCACTGAATATGGGACCTAGAAATAACTAGAGTAGCTTTACCTAATTATTTTTATAGATGTTGAAAATAATTAACTTACTATGTATATTTGGGTAGAAGAAGATAAAGAGTCAGGTAAAACACACAAACACCCAACTCTGCTAGAGGAAAAATTTGTTTATTCCTAATCTTGGGAATAGTTGTGTATGGAAAGGTCATGTCAGGACCTTTTCATAATTATGTCTTCACATTCAAACTGCTTCCATTGTACAAGATGAGACCCTCTATTGATATTGTGAATAAAAACTCATCTGACACATTTATTATAGTCAATAAAGATTACAGAAAGGATGATGTGAATCCTTCTTGCTCCAGGCTTTGCACAAATTTCTTTAGCATGGTGCATGACATACATGTATTTGTTAAATGAATAAAGGAACGAACAAATGGACAAGAAAACAAAAACAATAGCTAGCGGTACAGGACCAGATTTAGTTCCTCTCTTGATTAAGTGTAGAGTTCTCTTTTTACATGTAGTAGGCAATACAGAAACACAGTGACCTCCAAAGTCAAAATAAAGATTTAATTTAATTGATAGGCTTTCCTGACATCATAAACCATAAAATTATAGCTCAAACTGTTTTGGAACAGCTACCAAATATTCCCTTAAGGTTTTGTAGCTTTCTTGAGCATGCATTCAAACATTTACAGGAAAAGCTTGCCAAAAGTTGTGCTCAAAGTAAAGAATGATTTTCTCTGCTACAGATAACAGATGTAAGAATTCTTAAATTCTCTTCTAAAATCAAAAAAAGTAAGAATTATATTTCTAATCTGGGAACCATGACTTGGAAAATGCTATTGCTTTTTCATTTTTAAAAGTGAGAATTCTTGTATGAATTGTCAGGTTTACTCTTCAGAAAACCTGAGATATAAATCAAGATTTGCTCACTATGGCATTCAACAATCTCTTGTTATCCCTACTATTGCCATATACTAACATTATTGCTTCTCCACCTCACTCTCCCACAATACAACAACTAAATATTCAGGGTTGTCATTGTTTACCAGATTGTACTGGTAATCAGATTACTTTAGCCAAAGTGGGCTCACAATGCTGGGTAACTCTCCTAGCTGATGTCACTACATGTCCTTATCTCTCTGCACTATTTCAGGCAGGCCAGAATTTTAACAATTCCTTTTTTCATTTTCTGTAGTTCTATCACTTCCATGCCCTCTCTTATTACACAAATAAAAGATAAATTATTCAGAATTGGTCCATTTGCCTTTCCTTTCTTCCTACCTTTGTTCCCTCTCTCCCTCCTTTTCCCTTTAATAAACATTTATTTTATGTCATATATTACATTATATCTTGGTAATTCAAAAGACAAATATGAAAATAGTATTTTCAGGAAGTTTACAGTCTGGTAAGAAAGACACACACACAAACCAATGGTTACAAAATAATATGCTCAGTGCTGCTATGGAGTATGTTCAAGAAGTTATAGAAACAGAGAAGAGAGAGTACCTAACTACTCCTAGTTAAGATGACTTTACAGTGGAGGTAACACATGAACAGACAAAGACAGGGAAGGGAAGTATTGTGAGTAAGCCAACATTCCTTCATTTATTCAATGATTTCAGCCTCTACTATGTGTAAAACTAGGGACAGAGCAATGAATAAGAAACAGTGTGCCTGTCTTCGTGGGGCTTACATGATAGCAGGACCCACACAGCTGATAACTGGCTACATAATCAATTATTTAATTGCAACTGTGACAGTTGCTACAAAAAGCTCCAAGGTGCTAAGAGAACCTGAAGGGAACTAACTGAAAGGTAGACAGAAGGGTGGTCAGGGAAGGTTTCTCTGAAAAAGGTGTGTTTAAAATGGAATCTGAAGGTTCAGTAAGAATTCACTAGAGGAAGGCGAAGTGAAGAGCCTTCCAGAGAGAAGAGGCAGCAAAAGCAGACGCTTTAGCGTGAAGAATGGAAAGGACAGGAGCAGCAGTCCATGTAAGAGAGCTTGGTGATTTGGACTAAGGTGGGTGTGTAGAAACAGAGAGAAGTAGGTAGGTAACTGATCGCACATGGGAGAGGGCAAGAAAGTGAGAACTTTCGAGGACAATCCAGATTTTTGGCTTAGGCAACTAGGTGGATGTACTAGGTGAATGGTTCACCGACCAAGGCTCATGGGAAGATCATGAATTCAGTTTTGGACATGTTGAGTTTGAAAAGCCAGTGAAATATTCTAGCTGCAAAATTAAGGAAACAAGTGGGCTCCTCAGTAATGGCTGGATTAGAGCCCCATTCCTATAGTTTTCATTGTGAGACATAAACTTAAAACCTGGATGAATATTAAGGCCTACTTTCATTCTAATGTCAAATCTATTAATGTAACTGTTATCCACTTCAAATTCAAGTACTTTCTGAATCTATAAAAAGTATACACAGCTCTTTTTCCTTTGAATGTTGCAAGATGGGCACCTGAATAGGTTTTTTTCAGTCAACCCTTTACTTTTTTTTACTCTTTGCTTAACATTCCACCCTATCCTTCTTTGTCATCAAAGTAAACAGTAAATTGTAAACTTAGAGCTTTACAGATTATAAAGAGCTTTACAACAGTTATGACTTCTAGTTACTTAAAATATCATATATCAGATGTTTCACTTAGTACTTCATAACTCGCTTAAAAATGCATTGACCATATTTTCTTCCTAATATTCCCTAGGTTCACTACATTCTTGAGGATAAGATCTACTGACCAGAATATTATATAAATAGCCATGGATGCCAATTTGCAGA
The DNA here is from genome assembly GCF_027475565.1 of Acinonyx jubatus. Lineage (NCBI taxonomy): Eukaryota > Metazoa > Chordata > Mammalia > Carnivora > Felidae > Acinonyx > Acinonyx jubatus. The sequence goes on from NC_069387.1 coordinate 62,514,718, forward strand.
TTACCTCAAAGAGATCTTTAATGGGGGAGAGGGAGGCAGGGGAACTTCAGCTCCATTTGCATTGCTTTGCTTCATTTAAAAGAAGTACAGGAGCGCCTGGGTGGCTCAGTTACTTAAGTGTCCAACTCTTGGTTTCGGCTCAGGTCATGATCTCACGGTTCCTGAGTTTGAGTCCCACATTGGGCTCTGTGCTGATAGTGCAAAGTCTGCTTGGGATTCTCTCCCTCTCTTTCTGTCCCTCCCTCACTCACTCTGTCTCTCAAAAATAAATAAACTTAAAAAAGAGAGAAAAGTACAGATCTGAAGCAAATTTGTCAATGTGGACATATGTGTTAGTTCTGGGGATATGACTGTTGTATTGTTCTGTTTAATGATACACCACCCCTCCTTTTTTTTTTTGTGAAAATCTCTGAATCAGGTACTAAAAGAGACATAAAAGCAATTAATTTAGAAACAATTTCACCTGTTATTTATATTTATTTTCTATTATATTTGCATGGCACTCATACACATGGAATTTTTTTTTTTTATTTAACAAAGTTCATTGCTTTGGAATATTTAATTTCTGTGTGAAATTAATGATCCTTCCTCAATCCATCACTGTTGCTTGTTAAAGAAATGACTGATATTGCAGAGGTGATGACTCACTAGAGTGGGATTTTGCTAAAGGCAAGAAGAAAGTTTTATATCCCTAGGTAGGAATAAATTATAGCTTCATACAATTGCACTTACTAATAAATCAGGAAATTAAGGGCAGTAAATCTATGACCCAAATGCAGACTAATTTAATGGAATACTTTTCAGAGATTTTCAAGGAATGCTAGCAAATCCTTTTAGATTTGCAGCAAAACCCAAAATGTTATGTGGTGCTTAACCATCAAAATACAAGACTATGTATTTATTCTTCGTAAGAAACTTTGGTTGCTTACATAAGAAATCTGAGAGGCAAGGGTAAAGAAAATATCAAAGACAGATTAAGGAAGCTGATCACTCTCTTAGAGATGAATGTTTTACAAACTGAGGCTAAAGCTATCATGGATATCTCACTATTAATGCATTCAAATGATTAACAGAAGAAAATATACCAAGTGTGGCATTTTGTTCCAAACAACTACGGATTCATATTGTAATAAGCACCTAGTTTTGGACACCATTCTAATTTATCACAGATTATACTTTGAAATACCTAAGAAGTCAAGTGTTGTGATCTATTTACATTCTTATCTAGGTTTCTATTACTTCATTTAGGCACTCTTTTCTTTAATACTTTCCTATTAATTTGCTGGCAGAGCAGCTGATAAGTTATTTTTTGTCACTGTTATTTGTTGACTGTTTTAGTCAGAGGCTTGCCTGTGCTCCTCCAGTGTCATAAATATAACAAAGAGTTGTGTTCTACTTAATATCTGTTGTGCTGTCTTTACCAAAGATGAGGCTAGGCCCCACAGTATTAATTTCCAGAAAAATGGTATCTCTGGTTATTTTGGTATTGGCTAACAGTTTAGAGAAACAACTACACTGTGTTCTATGAAGAATCAATGTCAAAATGCCAGTGCCTCAGGCATTTATACTTAGAAAAAGTACCATGCTACTCCCTCCTTGCAGCAAACTCAGACTGGAATGAAGTTACTGTGATACAGAAATACCACAAAAGGTCCAATGTGACCCATGCCATTTTGGCGCAGGTCAAAACTAAGTCACATCATTTTTCTTTGGGGGAGGCAGTAAGATGGGAAAAAAGTAAGCTAGAGAGTAAAAATGATCTGGATTTAGCCCTCTGAGACCCCCTGCAAAACTTTGGCTAAATCATCTCTGTAAAATATGATTAAGAACCCTCACTGGACGCATGTAAGCATGTATGTGAAAGTAACATACATGAGCTATCTAGCAGGTATCTACTATATATTAATTTCCTTCCCTTATAGTACCATATCAGAGTGGGATCTTTTGACTCTATCTTTAAAATACTCAAAAAGAACTACACCTATCAGTGTCTCAGTCCACTGTTAATTATTTCTGTGCCTATTAGGCCTGATCTCTGATTTGCTCACTTTGGGGCACCCTGATTTTTATAATCACAGAGTTCTATTCATGGAAGCCCAAAATATTACCCAGGTTTCCAATCAGGGCCCTTCCTAAATGATCTGAAAACTATGACTCTAAGAATCTTTAAAGGGACTTGTAACTACCACTGGTAACTCATTGCATTAATTCAAATTCCTTAAAAAAATTCCTACTAATGCCTAAATGATGAAGTTACTTTCCCTCTTTACTTTGTGATTATGTTAAATTACAGGCCCATCATACAACAGTCCTTGAAATATCAAAAGTGTAATCATGTTCCTTCTATCAGGCTCCTCTCCAGGCAAACCAAGAAATATTATTGTTTATCAGAGCATCTATGTATTAATTAATACAAATCCACAAACAGCTTAATAGTAGGAAAATAAAACAGGCTTTGAGGGACATGTGCACCCCAATGTGTACAGCAGCATTATGTACAATAGCTAAATTATGGGAACAGTCCAAGTGTTCATCGACTGATGGATAAAGAAGAGGGTGGTATGTAAATACAATGGAATATTACTCACTCATAAAAAAGAATGAGATCTTGCCATTTGCAACAACATGGATAGAGCTACAGAGTATTATGCTAAGTGAAATAAATCAGTCAAAGACAAATACCATATGATTTCTATTCATATGTGGAATTTACGAAACAAATGAGCAAAGGGGGAGAGAGGGAGAGAGAGAGGAAGACAGAGACAGAGACAGAGACAGAGAGACAAACCAAGAAACAGACTCCTCACTACAGAGAACAAACTAATGGTTACCAGAAGGGAGGTGGCTGGGGGGATGGGTAAAATAGGTGATGGGGATAAAGGAGTTCACTTGTGATGAGCACCAGGTGATATATGGCAGTGTTGAATCACTATATTGTACACCTGAAACTAATATTATACTGTTTGTTAACTAACTGGAATTTACATAAAAACTTAAAAAAAAAAAGAAAATGAGCTTTGAGGATCTGTTGTACACTCTTATTTGCTGTAGGGACTCTATGCAAGTTACTTAACTTCTTTGAGTTTCATTTTCCACGTCTATAAAATGAGGAAAATATTATGTGTCTTATATAGAATTGTTTATTTAAAACATTAAATGAAATAATGTTGACATTCAAAATACAGTCACTATTGTCATCTTAATAAAATAATATAAAGCTAAAGGTAAAAAAAACAAACTACATACCATGTTCACTGCATCTTGATCGAAAGGATTCCATTCTATATTCTCAGGATAGTGGGCCAGAACTTTGGATTTGAATGTTCTTCTCAAAGGACTCTGGTCAAAATTTTCACCTACAACAAATAATTAATAATTAGTTATATCTAGAATTTTTTCAGAAGCATGCCAAAATTTTATTTTTACTTTGCAGATGTATTAACAGATGATGTTGAAATCTGATTCAATTTCTACCTCCAACAGTCTGAGTGGTAAAATTCTCAATGGATGACTGAAAAGGAACTGTTAATAAAAAGATCTGCATTTAAAACTTCAGAATCTGGGGGCGCCTGGGTGGCTCAGTCGGTTGAGCATCCAACTTGAGCTCACATAATTACCTCACCAACCGTGAGTTTGAGGCCTATGTCAGGCTCTGTGCTGACAGCTCAGAGCCTGGAGCCTGCTTCGGATTCTGTGTCTCCCTCTCTCTCTGCCCCTTCCCTGCTTGTGCTGTCTCTCTCTCTCTTAAAAATAAAATAAAAACATAAAATAATTTTTTTTTAAACTTCAGAATCTGAATTTCAATATCCTGGCTAGACAACGGTACTAAAAATCAAGATCTACTACAAATAAACTTTGCTGTAACCTAATTATTGTTCTTTTTTCAATATGTGGTGATAACAAAAAAGTCTATTTAGGAACATTTAATTTACTAAAGAAACATCTTGAATTAAGCTAATCATACTTCTTCTGATCCTGAAATTTTATACACGAATAGACACAATGCTGCAGTGCTCAAAGGAGGCAATTTTGCTTCAGCTTCCACAGAAATCCCCAACAAATGTGACTGCATCCAGGCTTTTATAAGTAACAGAATTAACAGAATTAGAAACATCATCACTGAGTTGTCTAGTTCAGTAGACAGAACATATTAAACACACTAACCTCTGAAAAGAAACAAGCTATTCTAAGCCAAATTCATCACCTGTCAAAATTCTGGAAAGATAAAGGCAGGCTATACTTTGATTATTACATATGAATATATAAAAAACAAAACTCAATATGAGTTGTCAAGCTCAGTTCTTTCTCTCCTTGACAAAATTATTTCCCATAAGACCTGTTTCCCCCAAACGCCTTAGTTCCATAAAATAAATTAATGTGGATGGCTCTTAAATTCTCAATATCAAAAAGTTGAGACTGGAGAATTAGAAGACCTTAGAGTATCATTCTGTCTTCTGTGTTTTTTCTAAAGTTCTAATTAAATGCAAAACATGAAGTACCAGTATTTGTACAAGTAAAAATAACAAGTAATTTATAAATCATAATGGGGCATCTAGGTAGACTCAGTTTCCATTGTGGGTAAAAATTATATAGTAAAACACCTTTTAGTGAAAAACTTAACAGATCACAGAAGGAGGGAAAAGTCACACTCTCAAATCTTGTTGGAAACTGATATAAAATACACAGCTTTTCTGAATAAAGGAACATAGTTTAAATAGATTTGGTGCAGCAACTAGCCTACTGTTTCCAATATGAGCCCTTGGCTAATGATCATTTTCCTCTGTATTCCTCTTATTTAGGAAACACTTCATCTCTCTTTCGACTCCGTATTTCTGCCTTCTAAATGATAGAATAGAGAACTTTCACTTCTAGAAGGAAAACTGTCAAAAGTGTCCCTAGGGACAGTTTATTAGTTTTTGCAACATACTTCTGGAATATGTAAGGATCAACAAAGTCAATGGAAAAATGTGGAACTGTCCATGAGTCAGTGTGCCTGAAGAGTCAGGGTTCAGAATGCCCAATTTCAGGAAGGGTATATGATATCTTTAAACTGATTCTAGATTCTCATGAAAACACTAAAAATTTTTAGATATTTCACTTCTACATTTATTAAAAAAAAAAAGACTACTTTTCACTTCACTTTAAGTCACAGAAAACACAAAACAAAAATTCCCTCTTAATTCTAAAGTCTATGCTGCTGACTTTGCTTACTGACACAGGAACAGGATATCCTCAGATAATACACATCAACCAAGAAAGCCTCTCTCCTATACCCACTAAAACATACCAGAAATGTGTATTTTTATCATAAGTATAAATAAAATATGAAACACTGTGGAGGCAAAAGAAACAGCACATAATGCAAGATGCAATTCCTTGCAACACTTACCTTTTAATGAATTCCTGCCTAAGTTGGTTAAAATAGTAACATTATCTTCATTCATATATCAAGTTATTAATGGGTCAGAAAATAAATCAGAAAAGTCATGACAGTGCTATTTTCAATATGATTGTTCTCTTAACTAAGGAACACCACCTCTTGAAGCACAATGAATCACCCAGAAGAGAGATAAAGAAAGAAAACCCTTTTTCAGAGAAAAAAATTTCACAAAAACAGAAGACGAAAAAACTCACGAAACAGAAACATAAATCTAATCAAAGCAAAACAGAACCATCACCATTGCCACCACCACCGTCACTTATTAGACTGCCAAAAAGGGGAGCAATAGGAAAGATCACTGCTGTATATACAGCTGTCTTGGCAAATATTACTTTGAAGTAAATTAAGGGAAGGACCAACTATGCAGAAATTCTGATAACATATTAAGGGTTTAGAAATGAGTATATGTAGCTATTACTACTCCTACCAGCCAAAGAAGAGAATCTCGAAGATGCCTTTTGGAGATGAGAGGTAGGGGAACAACCTATTCTTCTCATTTTGAATCCATGTTATATGAACCCCTAACTTGGAATTTACTGCTAGAACTTGGCAGGAGAAATGAATCTATGAATTTGGGTTCCCAGGCAACTGAAATTATATATAAGCATCCTTAACTTAAAATCCACCTTTTAAACATTGTCCTGAAATGAACAAGGATTTTAAATTTGTGCAGATATTAATATGCCCACTACAAATACATATAAACTTAATTCCAAGTCATATTGCCAAGTATCCTGCTACTAAATTTAAGCTGCAATTAAGCCTTTTCTCCCAAGAAAACAAGACATATCTGCCAAGAGAGCTTAAAGACTAGTGAATAATTTTTTCAAGGCTTGAAGCAAATGAGGTCTTTCCAAAAATTAAGATGCAGACAAGAGAACAGAAATACAAAATAATACCTATGTTTTTGCCCAAGCAAAACCAAATAAAAAAACAATTATGATGGGCTTGAGGTGAATTAAAATAATTTCTAACATCTCAACTTTTATTTTTACTTTTATTTTTATTTTTACCTGAAGTCGTATTTGCAGCATCTTGGCTCTTGCCATGACGATCTGCTTCTAGCCATTGGTACAAAACTACATAATGTAACAGAAACAAAAAACTTTATAAACAAAGAAACACAAACACAAAAACAAAATGACTTTGAAGAATGGAAAATGAGAATAAAAAATTAAACAAAAGCAATTAAACATGAGACTTTAACATCAATGGAATGTAGCTTAACACCAACAGCATGTGGTTTATAAGCTATTAGTAATAAGAAAGCAAAGAGAACAGGTAATTGTATCAACATAATAAGTGAAATACTATTTAAACATCTGTAACAGTTATTCATATGGGAAAAAAGCACATATATTCCTCCTGATGCTGATTTAAAGAGAAGTATTAGGAGAAAACTAATGTTTCCATAGTCAGATATAAAAAAATATGATAGACGAAATGACCGACTTTAAAAATTACATCCCAACTTCTGTGCACCTATCAGAATGGCTAAAGTCGAAAAAACTGCACCAAATGCTGACAAATATGTAAAGTGACAGGAATTCTCATTCCTGGTGGGAATGCAAAATGGTACAACCACTTTGGAAGACAGTTTTGCAATTTCGTACAAGACTAAGCACAGTCTTACCATATGATCCCATTGCTCCTAATACCAAGAGGAGCAGCCTACAGTATACCTGATGAATACTTGTCACAACTATCAAGGACATTAAAAACAAGGAAAGTCTGAGAAACAGTCATAGTCAAGAGGAGCTTAAGGAGATATGATAACGGAATATAATGTGGTACATTGGATGAGATGCCCCAAGAGAAAAAAGTACACTAAGTAAACACTAAGGAGATCTGACATATATAGAATATAATGGGCTGAAAGTATGCTCTGTAATGAGATTCCATTTAATCAACAATCCCTTTATGTGCTATTAACTAGGAAGTGTCAACTCTTGAAGGAAAGTTTACTACAGTAAGGACACAGGCTATTAGAAAATTCACACTAGACCTCTCTAACCTAGCAGCTTTGAAGAGTGTTAAAACTTCTGAATGGGTTACCCAGATATCTACAACTTTTAGACATTCAGTCTTCCCTTTGAAGAGCTAAATAATGACAACGTAGGGTCCTAAAGGCCAGGGAACCTTCCTATCCATACCTCAAAAGTCTGAATTATCTCAAGGCAATTACAAAGGCTAAACTTCTAATCTGGGGGGCTATTTGACCACAGATATCGTGAGAGTTTTATATCCTCATCAAGATTTGCCGAAACTTTGTACACTCTCCTTTCGCAAAACAGCAACAAAACAAAGAGCTGGTGAAGGTGCCCATGGAACTCGTGAACTGAAGATAAAGGAACTGATCCATTACAAAGGCCAAAGACACCCTGAAATCACCAAGGAAGTTATTTGGATCTTTCCAGACAGTCAGATGCTGAACTGACATTTGTCATCAGGAATATATGGCCCCTAACGGACCTCTGAATAGCCCTCACACATATACCCAGTGTGCAAGGTCACTGGCTGAGGGTGCCCCAGTGGGCACACAAGTCAGTGCACTCCTCCAGGATATCGCATACTCCTGGGAGGCAAACAATTGTTATGACTGGGACCAGCAAGGAAGAATTTGAGAAGCAGACCACACTCATTAAATATATACCTATTTTATTTTTTTGCCTTTGTAGTTTACAGGAATAACTACTCATTAGAGTAAAGAAGTAGCAGAGTAGAGAAGTATTAGACCATGACAGAAAAATCTCTGCCTTTGTTTCTCAAAAATAAACATTAAAAAAAAAATCTCATTTGGAAAAAAAAACAAATATGGACTTTACAACTGACAATATCACTCTCACAAAAATGAGATGCAAAGTGGGGAAACTAATCCATTCACTAGTCTAACAATTCTGCCTAGCTCTCGTCTAAAGGCTATTATGCCCTGATCAAGGTAGAAACTCTTGGCTGCATTGAGGGTATCGTTAGGAATATTAACCAGTAGTTCAATTACTTCATATAGACCCTGTTTCTGGTTTTACCCAAGAAAAAAAGAGAAAATATAAAAAGTATTCCAGATCCACTTACACAGAGAATTATACATAAGCAAAAATCTTTTTAGATTCAGATATTCAATTATTTTATCCTTGCCTCCAGATTGCCAAAGTCCGATTATCCATGGTCTATATATTTCAGAGAATTTCCAGGGAAATAAGTGCATCTGCTTCATGCAAAGCTACAATGTGACTCACCATTACATCAAATTTGGATTTCAAAGCTCACTTTATAACACATATATTTTAAAAGATAATGTAATAACTAAAAAAAGAAATATGACAAATATTTTTACCTAACATACTAGAATGTAAATGGGTAGTTCTAGAAGGACTGAGCTCCAAAAAATTCTTAACTCTCATAAAGCATCTGAAATATGTTACAATACACAGTCTGCTACTATGTTTGTAGATGATGTTAGAATACCAAGAATAACCTTTTTTCACTGTGGCTGGAAGCATAAGATCTGACTTTTTGGTGGCTCCATGCTTCCTCTCATTTGGCACCGAGAGTAGGTACCTATAGCTCTGAGCCAGTGGTGAGAGATTTCTATAGCCTGTGCATGGGGTTGCAAGTGGAGAAGGATTTGTGCGATGTGTGAGCACTGGAGCTATTTCTCGGCCTGAGTGGTCCCGTTAACCCCTTTCTCTGAACCTTCCCACTCTTTCACTCTTCCCGGTGAATCCCCTCCCTCATTATCCATTTCCACCATAGCCTGTGTCTGACCACAGCATTTTCTCCACAAAACAAGGACAAGCCTCACAGTATTTCCCCATCCTTCTGTCCCCAAAGAATACCACAGAAGTCTAGGTGTTTTTAAAAAAGCTTGCTGATAGGAACAATGACAACAGATGGGAAGTTAAAAGGTAATCTCTTTTGTCCTGTCCCTTTTCAATTTTATTCCCTTTCCCTCCAAAGGGAAAGTTTAAAAACACACACAGAGATACACATAGGTAATAAATGGTTGACAGAATATTTAGGGTCAAGAAAATTTTCCTATTATTTTGCTAAAGGTGATAGGAGGAAGTGGGATGCTGCCTAAGAAATCCATGCTGAGGCAGAGAAGGGAGAATGTGGTGGTGAGGTAACTTTTCTCCTTCCCATGTCTATCCTTATAGGTTCCCAACTGTTTGTCTCTAAAAAGCCCTGCCTGAATTGACATGAGTTGGAGTTGGAGAGGGAATACTGGACAGCAGTAGATCCTACAAGGGAGACTGACTAGGGAAAGGGAAGCAGGGGCAGGGCAACTTTACACGTTGGTTTAAAAAAAAAAAAAAAAAGGAAAAAAAAGGAGCACTCCTCTGACATTCACAGAAAGCCATTTCCTATACATGCATTTTCTCTTCATCACATGTAATTGTCCTCTTCAAAACAGTTCCCCCAGGAGGCTGCATATTCATTATTCATTCTAATGGTTCTACCACAATTTAAATAATTTTTGAGCAGGTGACACTTAAGGTGAGACCTGATGAAGTAATAATAATCATCATAGTTAACATGTAGTGCTTACTATAGGGCAGGTGTTATTCTAAGTGTTCTACATACATTAAAGCATTTCATCATCACAATTACTCTATAAGGTAGCTCCTATTTTACCATTTTACAGATGTAGGACCTGAGGCACAAAAAAGGTTAAATAACTTGTCCAAGGTCAGACAACTAGAAAATTCAAACTTACACAGTCTGGCTCCAGACTGTGCTTTCAATTCTACATGTGAGGTCATCTCGGAAAAGAATATTTCAGGCAGGGGAAACAGCAAGTTCAGAATCCCTGAGGTGTCAGTGAGCTTGTCATGGCTGAGATGCAGCAAGGAGGACAGTGCAATGCATTTGAGTGAGCTGGTAGAAGATGAAGTCAGAGAGGTAGCCAGGGCCAGATAAGACAGGGCCTCACAAGCCTTGGTAGGATCTTTCTATCTTGTGTTAAGCATCACGGGAAGTAACTGTGGAGTGTTTTAAACAGAGAAATGACTTTGTTTTAACAAGCTCACCCTGGCAGCTCTGAGAAGAGACTGTGGAGGGTTAAGAGTGGAAACGAAGATACCAGGTGATTAGGAAACATGTTTTGAGGACATAAAAGATATGATTTGCTGACAAGTTAGATGTGAGAGAAAGGAGTAGTCAAGAAGATATCACAATGCCACAGTTTCTGGTCTGAGCACCTGGATGAATAGGATAGCTATTTACTGAAATGGGGAATAATGTAGAAGGAGAGGGTCTTACTGAAGGGTTGGAAGGCTGGAATAAAGAATTCAGTTTGGGATATATTAAGTCTATGATGCCTCTTAGTTATCCAAATGAAATTTTTCAGTCAGCATTTAGAAATCAGAATTTAAAATTCAGGGAAAAGTTAGAAAATTCAGTATCAAATAGATGGTATGGACATCACAGGGCTGGATAAGATCACTGAGGAAATGAATATAAATGAAGAGAGGCTGGGGTCACAGCCCTGGGACGCTCAAGAATAAACGTTAAGAGGTTAGGAAGAGAATGGGGAACTGGCAAAAAGGTAAATGAAAAATGCAGCCAGTGACGAAACAGAAAGACCAGAAGCATGGATATCACAGAAGCCAAGTAAAGACAATGTTTTAACAAGGAGAGAGTTGACAGCATGGAAATCACTGGTGACCTTGAGGAGATTTCTGTGGAGTAGTGGGAGTAAAAAGTTGTGTGGAGTTGTTCCAAGAAACAATGCAAAGAGAGGAAGCAGAGGCAGAGAGTATAAATAAGCCTTCTGGAGAGTTTTCCTGGAAAGATGAGAAATGGAAAATACTGAAGGAGAACAAGGGAGGGAAAGGGTTTTGTTTGTTTAAGGACAAAGAGGTATTAACTCATTCAAGTAACATATCCAGAATGCCTACACTGAGCCAGGCACAGTGACCGATGCTGCGTACAGGACTGATTAGTACAGTCCAGTCCTCTGGAGATCTCTCATTCTCCTATCTTGCCTTCCCAATGCCACAATAGAGAGCAGACTTTGCCCATTCCATATGCTATTATGGGGCTGATGCAGGTTGTACTGCCCAGGTAACCATACTTTCTATCCCCAACATACAGGTTACCTACTTTATCCTCATAAGGTTATAAACAGGACACTGAATCCCTTGAAAACTACATTCTCTCCATTACATTTTTTCCTCCTGGTACTCCTAGAAATGGCCCCAAACCATTCTCACTTGGATAAGCCATGTTGCACCAGTGTGTAGCCACTACTGGTTCTGGATCTGTGACAGCCTTCAGGTGCTCACCAACATCCATATTCTCTCCTTGTCAATATCCTTGCATCTGGGTGAGGGCCAAATCACTAGTTCTTGCCAATGAAATATGAGCAGAAGTGATGTGTGTCACTTCCAGGCTGAGGTACATAACCTGTCTGTCCTTTGCCATCCATCAGCTAAAGGCAAATGGAGATGAGGCCTTAAAAAAATGAGAAGGTCACACAATGGAAGAAAACTTGGGTCACTGAATGTCTCTACAAAAGAGCCCCTCCCACCCTGGCCTACATTAGATTAAACAATAAAAGAGAAATAAACTTTTACTGTCTCAAGCCATTGACAGTTTGTATTGTTGTCATAGCAATTAGCTACTTATGTGTTTCTGGATTACCCTGAGTTTTTATTTGTGTTACTGTTGATCTTCGTACTATGATACCAGTCCCAGACTATACTGTGTCTTCTGTTCCTTGGTAATTCTCTAGATTGCTTTTCAGTGTGCTCAAATACATAATAAATGCAGTTCTTTAAACATGGGAGGAGAATTTGCCCATTTTTTATGGATGCTCTTACCTTTCATAGAAGCCATATACTCACTACTAAACCTATTAATCAAGACCAAGGTTTTAACCCATGATGGTCCTGTTAGCCTTTCTAAATACACAACTTCTAAATCTAGTCAGCGATCCTGCAGGTCTAAGTTGCTGGTCACAAAGGGAATCAAGCAAAAGAAGCTGAAGGAATCTCTGAAAATTCATAGACCCTACTGAGGAATAAAAATCAGTTAAAAAGACATAAATCCTGGTAATCTTAAGAGTTTAAGATATTAATATAAGCATATCAACATCAACTTAGTAAATTTTGAATTTCTAAGAAATTCACTGATAAGAACAGATACTACACTTGATCTTAGCCAAAAGGCCAAGAAGCGATAAAAATTCAAAACATACTTCATTATTGATTACATCAAAATTAAAGAGCCATGCTATATTTAGCTAACACCAAATACACTTCAATTACTGAAGTTCATTCACTGGGAGCCAAAAGAGTATACAACACAGTTATTCTGTTTCAACTCCAATTTACATAATTTAATCTGTTACTAACCATCTGAAGTTGGCACAGATGTTACCTGTTAAAGGGCATGGACCCCACTAAGACAGCCCTTACTTCAGAGGTCCCTAGCCCACTAGCCCTTCTGACATAGTGGCTATACATCTGGGGCGTTCCCATGACTATCAGGTTTGATAATTCACTAGAGCGACTCACAGAACTCAGGAAAACACTAAACTTATGACTGCAGTTTTATTGCAAGGGATACAAATCCTAAGAACCAAATGAAGACACACACAGGGTGAGGTCTTAGAGGGAATGCAGAGCTTTCATGGTCTCTCCAGCAGAAGCAGGGTATGTCACTCACCACCACTACACATACACAACAATGTGTCCATCAACCAAAAAGCTGCACTAAGCTTTGGTATCTAGAGGGTTTTAAAAAAAATGTTTATTTATTTTGAGAGAGAAGAAGAGGTGGGGAGAGGAGGAGGGACAGAGAGAGAGAGACAGGGAGAGAGAGAATCCTAAGCAGGCTCTGCACTGTCAGCCACAGGTCCAACACAGGGCTCGATCTTACAAACTGCAAGATCATGACCGGAGCCAAAACCAAGAGTTGGATGATCAACTGACTGAGTCACCCAGGAGCCCCAGTATCTAGAGTTTCTAGTGGGCTTCATTACATAGGCAGGGCTGATTCAATCACTGGCCATGTGACTGAACTCAAATCTCCAACCTCCTCTCTTCCCCAGAGGCCTGGATGGCTCAAGTCCTCTGGTAACTAGCCCCTATTCTGAAGCTATCTAGGGGCCCTTCATTAGTTACTTCACTAGGATAATGCTCTTACTACTCAGGAAATTCCCAGGCTTCTAGGAGATCTGTGCCAGGAACCTAGGACAGAGAGCAAACAAATTCTTATTAGGCACTGTGCATTCTATCAACAAACACAGAACACAGTAGGCAGATTATTTGCAAAAATAACCTTTGCAATTAATTTGAGATCTAGAGTCCTCTGATAATGATGAATAAACAAAGCACTCTGCTTCTAAGCCATGCTTTTCATACTTTTCCTTTTTTAATAAAATGTGAAACAAGAAAAAAACTTTAATCACTTAAGTACTGTAACTGATATTATAAAACCCTATAAGAGAAATGGGTCCATAATTTTTAGGTTAGTCATCAAAAAAACAGCGCTTAGTAAGTGATTTTTATTACTCGGAAAAATATAACAGTGATTTTCAAATAATAATTATAGCTAAGAAAACAAGGCTCTAGTTCTATGTGAATATCCTGGGTTCTAGTAGTTTAGGGCAAATCATAATTTCTTTGAGCAAAGGTTTCCTCATACATAAAATACAGATTATATAACAACAACACATTAGTATTGACATCTAACTTATATGAGAATCATTTATGTAATGTATTTCTGAGAAAGCATATTAATGTTATTATTTGATGCTGCATGTTATACAATATAAAACAAATCTTCCCTATTGCTAAAGAACTTATTCTCTGGTAAAATGACATCAGGAGAGCCACCCTTTGCTTCCAGGAACAAAAGAAAGGCTCCTAGCATTAAAATATTTATAACTGACAAGTAACACTATAGGGCTAGAGTTCTAAGATGATTCAAACTGAAATATTTCTGCTGTATGACTCAAAGAAGCAGTTATTTGCTCAGAGCCAACCTAGATTTTTCCCTTCGTTTCCATTCATTACTTTTTGCTGCCAATACTCTCCCCCCAAAAATTTTTATAAGGAGTCAGAAACCAGTAACTCAGTTTAGTTTACACAGGGATACCAATGGACATATACAAGAATACCACTTTCTTCCTCGTACCCTCTTAAAAAAAAAAAAAAAACCTGCATAAGAAATCAACAAAGTTCTCTAAAGGAAAGATACACATTACAAAGTAGGAAAAGGAGTATATGTGATTTACTAATGCTCCCCTACCTCACCGTCTATGAAATTATTATCATATGAGCAAGATAGGGCAAAAAAATGTTACTAAAATTCACTGAGAAACAAAATCTTCCTATAAGAATCAAACAGAAGCATTATTATTCCAACAATTACTTGGAGTTTTTTTTGCAGCTAGAATGGCTGTGCTGATGTGAATATTGCTAAGTAAGAGTGACCTCAGAGTCTCTTCATCAGTATGCACTTTTATCCAAAGGCCCTCAAGTTCCTCCTCTAACATGCTGAGTGTTAGCTAGAATATTCAGGCTTTAAAATGAACTGCATGGGGGGCATGATCTCACAGTTCCTGAGTTTGAGCCCCATGTGGGGGTCTGTGCTGACAGCTCAGAGCCTGGAGCCTGTCTCAGGTTCTGGGTCTCCCTCCCTCTCTGCCCCTCCCCCACTTGTGGTCTGTTTCTGTCTCTCAAAAATAAATAAATGTTAAAAACAATTAAAATGAACTGCATGGGATGCCTGGGTGGCTTAGTTGGTTAAGCATCCGACTTTGGCTCAGGTCATGATCTCACAGGTTCGTGAGTTCGAGCCCTGCATCAGGCTCGGTGCTGACAGCTCAGAGCCTGGAGCCTGCTTCAGATTCTGTGTCTCCCTCTCTCTCTGCCCCTCTCCTGCTCACACTAGGTCTCTCTCTCTCAAAAAACAAATAAACATTAAAAGAAAAAATTAGGGACATCTGGGTGGCTCAGTCGATTAAGCAGCTGACTTTGGCTCAGGTCATGATCTTGCAGTTCATGGGTTTCAGTCCTGCATCAGGCTCTGTGCTGACAGTATGCAGCCTGGAACCTGCTTTGGATTCTGTGTCTTCCTCTCTCTCTGCCCCTCTCCTGCTTATGCTCTGTCTCTCAAAAATACATACATTTTTTTTTAATGTTTATTTATTTTTGAGACAGAGAGAGACAGAGCATGAACGGGGGAGGGTCAGAGAGAGAGGGAGACACAGAATCTGAAACAGGCTCCAGGCTCTGAGCCGTCAGCAAAGAGCCCGACGCGGGGCTTGAACTCACAAACCGCGAGATCATGACTTGAGCCGAAGTCGGACGCTTAACCGACTGAGCCACCCAGGCGCCCCATAAATTTTTTTTTTTAATTCTGTAAAAATTTAAAATGAACTGCATGGATTCTAATTCTTAAAATGGTATCAAGGGATAGCACAGAACTATGAAATTATGATCCACATATTCTAGGACGAAGACAACGTGACCTGCCAGATAACAAGGACCTTCCCAGAGGCTGTGATTCCCAAAGCTACTGTCTAGCATATTTTAAAAAGTTAAGTCACATCATCTATGGTAGAGAGAAAAAAATTTTAATAACTTCCTAAAGTTTTCAAAATTAACAGAAAACAATCAAGGCTAAAAATGAGAGCGAAGAGTGGAATTTTTCTCTTCCCTGTAGGAAAAACAAAGTCTTCCTCCCTCCATCAGACAAACATAAAAGAAAACCCTCAAGATGATCTCAAGCCCTGAGTTTCAAATCACAATTCCTACTATCCACCAAGAATCTTGCTCACCTGTTTCAGTTACCAGCAGCCTTGACTTAACACTTGCGAAACCGAATTCCTCTCCCACGAAGCTTTTCCTCTGTTAACAGTGCCACAATTCATGTAGTTACTAAGTACTGCTATCTACTTATTCATCCATGAAGAAAAAAATCAACACTAAAAGCAATCCTATAAAGAGACTCATATTCACTGTTTTTACTCCAGAACTCAGAGTACTATCTGGTTCTCCTCTTCCTCCATCTGGACCCATCTCCTTTCCTTCCATACTCAAATAATCACTAAATTTTGCAGTTTATACCTCCTTAACATCCCTCCAAATCAGGGTTTCCTTTCCATCTTCACTGCTATTTGTTAATTCTGAGCTTCAAGCCAGACTCAGAATCTTGCTACAGTTTTCTAACTAACTGGTCTCCCTGCCATACACTGTACAACACTGAACTCCCCTTCTAATTCATGTCATTCTCTCTGTTCTCTCTGTCCCTCTTTTTCTTTTGTCAACAAGTATTTTTTAATGTTTATTTCTTTGAGAGAGAGAGTGTGTGTGTGAGCAAGGGAGTGACAGCAACAGAGAGGGAAAGAGAGACTCCTAAGCAGGCTTCATGCTCAATGTGGAGTTTGATGCGGGGCTTAATCTCATGACTAGTCCTTAAACCTGGTAGGGCCTCATGACTGTCTCAAATGAAAGCCTATAGCAGAAGTGAGACTGTGGTTTCCAAGGCTTAATCATATGAAAAGTGCCACGCGTTTCCACCTCACTCTCTTGGAATACATGCCCTTAGAGTGTAGCTACATACAGTGCTGTCAGAAAGCCCAAGCAGCCTCTGGAAAAGCCCATAAGGACAGAAACGGAGGGTCCTAGCCCTTATTCCATTGTTGGACAAATATATTCTGAGATGGTCACTTGTGTGGCTTCACAGACTAAGGTTATATCCTTGTGAGTAGAGTATTGTCTCCCTCAAAGGAGGTGGATGGACAGTGCCATTGTTAATCAGCTTGGGAAAATACACCTCATTACATGAAAAGAAACCATGAAAGATCGAACTTAGACTGACATGAAGAAGAAACTCTTCTCTCTAGCCTTCATTACCTTGAGCCTAGACTACGAGCAGTCCAAATGTGCCTAACAACTCTCCTCACTTTTGGGAAAAAAATAAATATCTTCCATGTGGAAGCAGATCTTGGTTTCAGCAAGGAGGCAAACCTCTATCAGGGAAAGAACACAACTCTCTAAAGAGTCCCAAGGGGCCAAGTGATTCTATGAGTAATAAGAGCAGTCACACTGATATTTTCCTAAACTGGTTAATGTCACTTTCCATTTATGATTTCCTTCTATCATCTTTAAGTATTTTGTGAAGTGTTACTGTTTTCAGCTATAAGAAATAAGAGAGTCCAGTGCAGGAAGAGCAAGCTGTACTCGGCAAGACCAGCATAGCTGTAGCAGCAATGAGTGGTGAGATCCCCAATAAGATTTGGGATTGGAAAGTTCAGCTGCTCATATCCAAGTTGGTCTTCTCTCTTCTCTACCAATTCTTAAGAACTGGGCAGTTATCAAGGGAGCTTGCTTTCAGTTATCTCCATGGGTTTCTCTTTTGTTGCTCCCTACATATTTGTGTTCCATTGGGTTCTGTCCTTGTTCATTTTTTCTTACTCTACATGTTACACTCCACAGTTCACACTACCACCTACATTAATGACTTCCAAATATATATCTCTAGCCTAATCACTCTTCTCTCCAGGTCAACATTTTCAAGTACTATGGGAAATCTTTACCACAGGCTGTTAAAAGCCAACATATTCTATATGCTTTTTTAAAATGTTTTATCTTTTGAGAGTGAGCACGCACGTGGGGGAGGGGCAAAAAGAGAGGGGGACAGAGGATTCAAAGCAGATTCCACATTCACAAGCTGACAACAGCGAGCCCAACGTGGGGCTTGAACTCATGAACCACAGGGATCATGACCTGAGCTGAAGTCGGACGCTTAACTGACTGACCACCCAGGCACCCCACAATGTATTCTAATTTGAACTCCTCGTATGTCCTTCAGACTACCTCTTCTTTCTCTATTCCTATGGACTCTTCCTTCTCTTTAAAAAAGGCTGAGAAAGGGGCACCTGGGTGGCTCAGTCAGTTAAGTCTCTAACTTTGGCACACGTCACAATCTCACGGTTTGTGAGTTCAAGCCCCGTGTTGGGTTCTGTGCTGACAGCTCGGAGCCTGGAGCCTGATTCGGATTCTGTGCCTCCCTCTCTCTCTGATCCTCCCCTACTCACACTTTCTCTCAAAAATAAATAAAGATTTTAAAAAATTATAAATAAATAAATAAATAAATAAGGCGGAGAAAAACAAAATGCAATGAAAGAAATTCCTTCTAGCATACAAAGTGTTTTCTGTAATAAAGTTCAATATCCTCATAACATGGAGAATCTTAGATGTTCGTTTCTGGAGCATACATATAGAATAACTAAGCTTTGTATGACCGTGGGTAAACTAGTTTTTCTTTTTTTCATAAAGGAAAATGGCAGTGATAAGTGAAGTTATGTTTTAAAAATAATAACTATCATAAAGATTCTATTCTTTAAAAAAACTGTTTTGAGTATAGTGACACACAGTGTTACAGTAGTTTCAGGTATAAGACATAGTGATTGGACAATTCTATCCTATGCTCACAAGTGTAGCTACCATCTGCCACCACACAACACTGTTACAATACCACTGACTATATTCCCTATATTGTGCCGTTTATTCCTGTGACTTACTCCTTCCCTAACTGGAAGCAGGTATCTCCCAATCCCCTTTATCCCCACACTCCCCTCTCCTCTGGCAACCATCAGTTTGTTCTCTGTATTTATAGGTCTGAGTCTGCCTTTTGTTTGTTCATTCATTTGTTTTTTAGATTCCACATGAGTAAAATCATATGGTATTTGTCTTTCCCTGACTTGTTTCATTCAACTTAATACCCTCTAGGTCCATCCATATTGTCGCAAACAGCATGATCTAATTCTTTTCTATGGTTGTGTCTGTGTGTGTCCATGGTATATACACACCACATCTTCCTTATCCATTTGTCTATTGACAGACACTTAGGTTGTTTCCATTATCTTGGCTACTGTAAGTAATGCTGCAATAAAGACAGGCATACATAGATCTTTCTAAAATTTTTTTTTAACGTTTATTTATTTTTGAGACGGAGAGAGACAGAGCATGAACGAGGGAGGGTCAGAGAGAGAGGGAGACACAGAATCTGAAACGGCTCCAGGCTCTGAGCTGTCAGCATAGAGCCCGACGCAGGGCTCGAACTCACGGACCGCGAGATCACGACCTGAGCCGAAGTTGGCCGCTTAACTGACTGAGCCACCCAGACGCCCCCATAGATCTTTCTGAATTAGTGTTTTTGTGGTCTTTAGGTAAATACTCAGTAGTGGGATTATTAGATCATATGGTATTTCTATTTTTAATTTTTTGAGAAACCTCCATACTGTTTTTTCCCAGTGGCTGTATCAATCATAAAGGCTATTTTCAAAATTCTCCTTCAAATGTTAGGAGAAGTGAGCATGACAGCAGCATGCCTAACAGCATTCTTGACTTGCAGAGTTAGTTCTCCATTTGCTTACATCAATTTTTCATTAAAAAAAAAAAAGCCACTCAACCCTTCAATAACATGAATCTATTATTCAGGACTGATTTGTAGTTGGAAGAAATGCTCTATAGTTACTAATATAAAACAACATAAGCAGTATTTCTAACAAATATTGTAAAAGCCACAAAAATTATTTATGTATGTGTGTCTGTGTGTATCTCTGAATAAAAGGTAACCCTGGAAGAAGATGATCCATATATCATCACCCAAAGCCCATAATTTATAATACGTTCACTCTTGGTGATCTCAGAGTTTTAACAAATTTGTAATGACACGTATCTACTAATTTATAGTATGGTACAGAAGAGTACAGAAGAGTTTCACTGTCCTAAAAATCCTGTTCCCTACCTATTCGAACACCCCTCTCTGCCCTTAACCCGAAGCAGCCACTTAATCTCTTTAGTGTCTCCATTTTCTGTCTTTTCCATAAAGTCATATAGCTGGAATCATATAACACATATATAGCCTTTTCAGCTTGGTTTCTTTCACTTAGTAATATGCATCTAAGACATCTAAGACATCTAATATGCATCTAAGACATCTTCCATGTCTTTTCGTGTCTTGGTAGCTCATTTCTCTTTGGCACTGAATAGTATTCCACTGCATGGATGTATCATAGTCTTTTTATCCATTTACCTACCGAAGAGCATCTTGGAAACAACGCTTCCAAGCTTCCAAGTTTTGGCAATTACGAATACAGCTACTATAAACATCTGTGTTTAGGTTTTTATGTGGTATAGATTTTCATGTGGTATAGGTTTTCAACTCTTTTAGGTAAATACCAAGGAGTATGATTTCTGTATCAGACAGTAAAGTGTGTTTACTTTTGCAAGAAACTGTCAAACTGTCTTCCAAAGTGTACCATTTTGTATTCCAACTGGCAATAGAGTTGTGAAATATTTTAACATTTATTAGGTTAGTTAGACATTATATTTATGTTGTCACCCTTGACAACAATGGCTCTGTCATCATTATAGCTACTTTGTAAGTTACTTAACAATGGATTGTATTGACAATAAAATATTATATATAACTAAGTTATATATATAACTAGACAAAATTATACACTACCTATAGAAAACAGCATTCTGTCTACTTTAACAAATAAACCAATGAACTCTTACAATGAATCTTAACTATTATTTTGAAATCTGTGAGTAGCCAAAGATATGGACATCCTGGAAATGACATATTTACTTCCTTCCCTATTTTAAGCGAGTAGCAGTGAAAATAGTCTAATCTGCAGGAAACAGAATACGCTTTCTTAGTCAAGAATCACAAATTCTTGGACTCATAAGAGTTCTTACAGACCAAAGAGGAAATCACTTCCAAAGCCCTACCTGGTAATTTCTCTAGCTCAGTGAGTAATAACAACCACTGATCCAATGGCTCAAGCCGAACAGCTAGTCATCCTGGATTCCTCTTTCCCTCTTATTCCCCACATCTAATCAAATACTTCACCCTACTGATTTAACCTATTTTCAAAAAATCTATTTAATTCTCCCCATCCCCACTGCCACTGCTACAGTCTGATCCAATTTCACCTCTCATCTGAATTACTACACATGTCATCACTGTCCTAACTGCCCCCAAGCTTATTTCCCACCAACTCTTACTCCATAATGCAGCCAAGAAATCTTTCTAAATACAAATGTGATATACTCTCTTTTGAAACTTTTCAATAGTGCTTCATCATCCTAAGGATAAATCTCAAATTCCTTAACAGATTTTCAAAATTTTCCACAATCTGAGTGCTTATGTCTTAACCCTTCCCACAGGATTTTCCATATCCTTTATATTCTGTACTCCAGGCATGAAGAAATTAATAGCTGCTCACCATATGTACAATATTCTTTGAAATTAGCCAACTTTTACCTATGTTGTTCTGCTACAGATATTTCCTCTGGTAGTGCCCCCACCAACCCACCCCTACATCTCACCTGTAAATTCCTGGCCTCCCTTCAGATCTAAGTTTATAGGCATTTCTTCTAGAAAAGCCTTTAGCTCTATGAGGATAAAAGTTGTATCTTGTTTACTACTGAATCCCCAGGGCGTACACAGTGTCTAGTAGAATATAAATTCAAGGACCATTTGCTAGTAAGTAAGTGAATAATTAAGAACATGGGCTAGTTGAAAGAATGAGACTGCTACTGACTTTGTGGGAAGACTTTTATCCTGTTTATGCAAATTCCAGGATAGTTTTGTAGTAGTTTAAAGGTTGTTTAATAAGAATTTAAGATCTGTGATTATAACTGTACTGAAATTATAAATTAAAATTATCATTACTGGAAGACGGTGGAGTAGGAGGACCCTAAGTTCACCTCATCCCATTGATACAACCAGGTAACATTTACATGGTTATGTAAATAGCCCAGAAAATTACCCGAAGACTGAATAACAGTCTCCACAACTAAATGCAGAGTAGAGACCATACTGAGGAGGGTAGGTAGGGTAGAAATGCAGTAAGGAGCCAAAGCGGCCTGCAGGGAGTCGAGGGGGTGGAGAGGGGAAAAAAACAGACCCTCACATGGAGGAGCCTTTATAGGGAAGATAAATCCCTAGAACAGTTGGCTTTGAAAACCAGAAGGCCAGCCAAATTATGGAAAGAGCCTAAATGTCTATCAACTGATGAATGGATAAAAATAGATGTGGTTTATATATACAATGGAATACTACTTGGCAATGAGAAAGGATGAAATCATGCCATTTGCAGCAACATGGACGGAACCGGAAGATATTATGCTGAGTGAAATAAGTTAGTCAGAGAAAGGCAGATATGATGTTTTCACTCATATGTGGAACTTGAGAAACTTAGCAGAAGACCATGGGGGAATGGAAGGGGGAAAAAATAGTTGCAAACAGCGAAGGAGGGGGGCAAACCACAAGAGACTCTTAATACAGAGAACAAACTGAAGGTAGATGAGGGGGGTGGAGGAGAGGGGCAAATGGGTGATGGGCATTGAGGAGGGCACTTGTTGGGATGAGCGCTGGGTGTTGTATGCAAGCCAATTTGACAATAAGTTATATTCATAAAAAATAAAATAAAAAATAAAAAATAAATTAAAAAGTAAAAAAACCAGAGGATCTGAATTTTGTGAGTTCTTACAACCAGCAGGACTTCAAACCTGGAATTTTAAAAATAAGGAAGGAAAGCAAGGCGGGTGAAAGGATACTGAGTCCCTGCCCTTAAAGAGACAGCACAACAGGGCACCTGGGTGGCTCAGTTAAGCATGTGACTATGGCTCAGGTCATGATCTCATGGTTCATGAGCCCGAGTCCACCTGGGATTCTCTCTCTGCCTCTCCCCCACTTGTGCACACATGCAAATCCAAGCACTTTCTCTCTAACTAAATAAACTTAAAAAAGAAAAAAAGCTGGTACAAAATAGCCCCTGGGGATACAGCATAGAAGCAGCAGTTTAAAAACCGCCTGGGGCATACAGGAGGAAGAGTAGTTTATTCATCTCAGAGGGGTCCTGCAGGAACAGAGATCCTTGGGAGACTCCTCCAAGAAGAGAGGAACTGGCAGCTGCCATTTTCGTCCCACCCTCCCTAGAATAAACATAAGACTACCTGCTGGAACCAGCACAGCCCACTTACTACCTAACTTGCTTACACCAAACTCCACTACCCTCCCTCCCACTGCACGTTCTGGGTCTGTACTCCACCCACCCCCACCTCCCTCTCATCCTCCCCCCTCCCCCCCATCAATATGCTCTTGGCCAGGGCCCATCCAGGGCAGTGCCACAGGCCCAGCAGTGTGCAAGCAGCCTGGATACGGGCCAGGGATACTCCAAAATGACTCCTGCCCAGGGAGAGAAAAAGATAACCACAAACAGACTGCAGTGGACTGGGGGCAGACATGTGGTCTGACTACAGGCTCTACCCACCAATGCAAGCTTCTCAGAGAACAGAACAGGGAAAGTGTCCTGCAGTTTGTTGCTACTGCATCTCTGGCAAACACCTCATCTAACTCAACTCAAGCCTCAGACTTGCCCACTAACAGGACAGGGACCACACTCTGCCCACAATAGGCAAAGAGCCACTAAAGACACCTAGACTGAAGAAAAAAGCGACTCAACCACAACACACACAAAAGACACCCCTTAAGCACCAGGTTCTGGTAAACAGGGAACACTGTACTGCAGGGCACTACAGAACCACTTCTTCATAAGGCCACTACTTTCAAGAGCAGGGGACATAGCTGACTTTCCTAACACATAAAAACAGACACAAAGACATGGACAAAATGAAAGTAAGAGGTGAGAAGGTGAAAGAAACAAAAAATTATGCAAAATAAGAATAGACTTAGGAAACTCAGTGACTCCATCAAGCATAATAACATTCACATTTTAGGAATCCTAGAAGGAGAAGAGACAGAAAAGGGGATAAAAATTTTATTTAAAGAAATAGCTGAAAACTTACCAAATCTGGAGAAGGAAACAGAAATCCAAATCCAGGAGGCACAGAGATTTCCCAACAAAATCAACTCAAGCATGTCCACACCAAGACACTTAGTAATTAAAATGGCAAAAAGCAGTGATAGAGAATTTTAAAAGCAGCAAGAGAAAAGAAAGCAGTTACGTACAAGGGAAATCTCATAAGGCTATCAGCTGGTTTTTCAGCAGAAACTCTGTAGGCCAGAAGGGAATGATATATTCCAAGTGCTAAAAGGGAAAAATCTGTAGCCAAGAATACTCTATCCAGCAAGATTATCATTCAGAATAGAAGGAGATATAAAAAGTTTCCAGACAAACAAAAGTTAAAGGAATTCATAACCAATAAACCAGTCCTATAAAAAATGTTAAAGGGGACTCTTTGAGTGGAAAGCAAAGACCAAAAGTAAGAGTAAAGTAAAAAAATTGAGAAGCAAAAAGCAGTAAAAATAAGTATATCTGTAAAATTCAGTCAAGGGACTCATAAAAGAATGTAAAATATAACACCATTTACCTAGAAACATGGGGAAAGAAGAGTAAAGAATAGATTCAAACCTAAGCTGTCAACTTACCATGGGCTGTTATATGCAGATGTTATATATAAACCCAATGCTAAACATAAATCAAAAACCAGTAATACATATGCAAAAATAAAGGGAAAGGAATCCACGCATATCACTAAAGAAAGCCAACTAATCATGAGAAGAGAGCAAGTGAAGAAAGGAACAGAGATCTACAAAAACATAAAACAAGTAACAAAATGATAATAAATACATACATATCAGGAATTACTTTGAATAAAAGCTCCAAACAAAATACACAGAGTGACAGAGCAGATTAAAAAAAAAAAAAAAAGACCCATCTATATGCTGCCTACAAGAGACTCATTTTAGACCTAAAGACACATGCAGATTGCAAATGAAGGGATGGACAAATATTTATTAATGCAAATGGAACTGAAAAGAAAACCAGAATAGTAATACTTACTTTGGACAAAATATACTTTAAAACAAAAACTGTAACAAGAGACAAAGAAGGACACTACACAATGATAAACAGAACAATCCAACAAAAGAAGATACAACAACTGTAAATATTTATGCATCCAACATAGGAGATACATAAAGCAGTTAATAACAAACATAAAGGAAGAGAGAATAATATAATAATAGTAAGGGACTTTAACACCCACTTAGTTTTCCAAACAGAAAGTCAACAAGGAAACAATGGCTTTGAATAACACATGGGACTA
Source organism: Acinonyx jubatus (assembly GCF_027475565.1). Taxonomy (NCBI): domain Eukaryota; kingdom Metazoa; phylum Chordata; class Mammalia; order Carnivora; family Felidae; genus Acinonyx; species Acinonyx jubatus. Next base: position 62,540,266 of record NC_069387.1, read on the forward strand.
GATGGATTTAACAGATATCTGTTAAATGTTAAATGTTCAGAACATTCTATCCTAAAACAGCAGAATACACATTCAAGTGGACATGGAGCATTCTCCACAACAGATTACATATTAGGCCACAAAACAAATCTCAAAAATTCAAAGTGACTGAAGTCATACTATGCATCTTCTCTGACCACAACACTATGAAACAAGAAATCAACCACAAGAAGAAATCTGGACACAGCACAAATACATTAAGGCTAAATAACATACTACTAAACAATAAATGGGTCAACTAAGAAATCAAAGGGGAAATAAAAAATTACATTGAGATAAATGAAAATGAAAACACAATAGTCCAAAACCTTTGGAATGCAGCAAAAGCTGTTCTAAGAAGTTTATAGCAATATAGGCCTACTTCAAGAAGCAAGAAAGATCTCAAATAAACAACCTAACCTTACATCTAAAGAAGCTAGAAAAAGAACAAAACCCAAAACCAGTAGAAGGAAGGAAACAATAAAGATTAGAGAAGGAAGGAAGGAAGGAAGGAAGGAAGGAAGGAAGGAAGGAAGGAAGGAAAGGAAGGAAGGAAGGAAGGAAGGAAGGAAGGAAGGAAGGAAGGAAGGAAGGAGGAAGGAAGGAAGGAAGGAAGAAATAGAAAGCTAAAAATCAATAGAACAGATCAATGAAACCAGAAGCTGGTTGTTTGAAAAGATCAACAAAATTGATAAACCTCTAGCCAGACTCAAAAAAAACAAAAAACAAAAAACAAAAAAAACCCCAAACCAACCAACCAACCAACAAAAAAACACAACAAAAACAAAACTGCCAACAAACAAAAGTCCAGGACCAGATGGCTTCATAGGTGAATTCTACCAAACATTGAAAAAAGAGTTAATACCTATTCTCAAACTACTCCAAAATAACAAAAGAGGAAGGAAAACTTCCAAATTCAGTCTATGAAGCCAGCATTACCCCAAAACCAAAACCAGATAAAGATACTACAAAAAAAAGAACTACAAGCCAATATCTCTGATGAACACAGATGCAAATATTAGCAAACTGAATCCTACATTAAAAAAAAAAAAAATCATTCACCACGATCAAGTGGGATTTATTCCCAGGACGAAAGAGTGGTTCAAAATGCACAAATCAACCAATGTGATACACTGAATCAATAAGAGAAAAGATAAAAACCATTCGATCATTTCTACAGAAGCAGAAAAAGCACGTGACAAAGTACAACATCCATTCGTGATAAAAACCCTCAACTAAGTAGGTTTGTAGAAATATACCTAAATACAATAAAGGCCATGTATGAAAAACCCAATTAACATCATATTCATTAGTGAAAAACTGAGGGTTTTTCTGCTAAGGTCAGGAACAAGACAAGGATGTCCACTCTCACCACTTTTATTCAACAGAGCACTGGAAGACTTAGCTACAGCAATCAGGCAAGAAAGAGGAATAAAAGGCATCCAAATTGGTAAGAAACAAGTCAACCTTTCACTGTTTACAGATGACAAGATACTATATATAGAAAACTCAGACTCCATCAAAAAACTGCTAGAACTGATAAATGAATTCAGTAGAGTTGCAGGATACAAAACCAATGTATAGAAACTGGTTGCATTTCTATACACTAATAATAAAGCAACAGAAAGAGAAATTAAGAAAACAATCCCATTTACAAATATACCAAAAATAATAAAATACCTAGGAATAAACTTAACCAAGGAGGTAAAAGACCTGTACTCCAAAAACCATAAAACCCTGAGGAAAGAAATTAAAGATGACACAAATAAAAAGATATCCTATGTTCATGGATAAGAACAAATATTTTAAAATGTCCATGCTACTCAAAGCAATCTTCAGATGTAATGTATGTAATCCCTATCAAAATACCAACAGCATTTTTCAGAGAACTACAACGAACAATCCTAAAATTTGTATGGAACCACAAAAGGTCCCAGGAAGCCAAAGTACTCTTGAAAAAGAAAAATAAAGCTGGAGACATCACAATTTCAGATTTCAAGTTATACTAAAAACCTGTAGTAATTAAAACAATATGGTATCAGCATGAAAACAGACACATAGATCAATAGAACAGGATGGAAAGCCCAGAAACAAAGCCATGATTATATGGTCAATTAACCTTTGACAAGGAGCCAAGAATATGCAATGGGAAAACAGTCTCTTCAACAAATGGTGTAGGGAAAACCAGATAGCTACTTGCAAAAAAATGAAACTGGAGCACTTTTTAAAAAAAACTTTTTAATGCTTATTCATTTTAGAGAGACAGAGACAGAGACAGAGACAGAGCAAGCAGGAGAAGGGGAAAAAGAGAGGGAGACAGAGAGAATCTGAAGCAGGTTCCATGCTGTCAGTGCAAAGCCTGATGTGGGGCTTGACCCCCAAACTGTGAGATCACGACCTGAGCCAAAGTCAGACATTCAACCAACTGAGCCACCCAGGCTCCCCAAACTGGACCATTTTCTTACACCACACACAAAAATTAACTCAGAATGGATTAAGGACTTAAATATGAGGGCTAAAACCATTACAATCCTAGAAGAGAGCACAGGCAGTAATTTCTCTGACACTGGCCATAAAAACATTTTTGTAGATATGTCTCCTGAGGTTAGGGAAACAAAAGCAAAAATACATACTGGGACTACATGAAATAAAAAATTTCTGCACAGCAAAAGATGGGGGGGGGGGCGTGCCTGGGTGACTCAATAAGTTGAGCATCTAACTCCTGATATTTCCCCACAGTTGTGGGATCAAGCCGTGAGAGTGGAGCCTGCTTAGGATTCTCTCTCCCTCTCCCTCTGTCCCTTGTGCTTGCACTCACTTTCTCACATAAATAAATAAATAAATAAATGTAAAAAATTTCTGCACAGCAAAAGAAATAACCAACAAACTAAAAGACAACTTACTGAATGGGAAAAGATATCTGTAAGTGACATATCTGATTAAGGGTTAGTATCCAAAATATATAAAGAACTTACACAACTCAACACCCAAAACACCAAATAATCCAATTTAAAAAGTACACAACACATGAACAGACATGTTCTCCAAAGACAACACACACAAATGGCAAACAGACACGTGAAAAGGTGCTAAGTAACACTCATCATCAGGGAAATGCAAATCAAAACTACAATGCGATATCAACCTGCACCTGTCAGAATGGCTAAAATAAAAAACACAAGAAACAACAAGTGTTGGCGAGGATGTGGAGAAAAAGAAACCCCCGTGCACTATCGGTGGGAATGCAAATTGGTGCAGCCACTGTGGAAGACAGTGTGGAGGTTCCTCAAAAAATTAGAAATAGAACTACCTTACAATCCCATAATCACACTATTGGGTATTTACTCAAAGAATACAAAAACACTAATTCAAAAAGATATATACCCCCCCATGTATACTGCAGCATTATTTACAATAGCCAAATTATGAAAGCAGCCCAAGTATCCAGTGATAGATGGATGGATAAAGAATATGTGGTATATACATATACAATGGAATATTATTAAAATATAAGAAAAAAAAGAATGAAATCTTGCCATTCACAACAACATAGATGGAGCTACAGAGTATAATGGTAAGTGACATAAGAGAAAGACAAACACCATACGATTTCACTCATTTGTGGAACTTAAGGAAAAAAAAAACAACAGAAGAAAAAGAAACAACCAAGAAACAGACTCTTAACTATACAGAAGAAACTGATGGTCACCAGAGGGAAGGTGGATGAAATAGGAGAGGTGGAAGTAATTAAAAGAGTACCCTTATCATGATGAGCACTGAGTAATATATAGAACTGCTAAATTAATACATTGTACACCTGAAACTAATATAACACTATATGTTAACTATACTGGAAAAAAAGGTTTTTTTTTAAAATTATCATTACCATTATTATAAAAATAGTGGGTGTTTTTAAACAATAGCTGTAGAAATAGCTGAGAAATAATAGGAAAACTGCTTTATGGATTTTGTATACCTGTAAGACCATTCCAGATACTTACAATTTTGCAGATATACGGTAAACAAATATTACTGCCATAAGTTTGTTAAATTATACTTCTGTGAGAGAATATAATAAGTCAAATTCTTTAGGATGAGTTTGAAAGAATTTTGTATGAATGAATGAAAAAAACTCGAACTTCAAATACATATAATTAGTAGACTGTGATTTAGAAAAACTGTTACGTAGAAACACTTTTTGTACAAGTTCAAATTTATTTATTCATTAGGAACACAATTTTACTGGTGGTGAATAGACTGTCCAAAATTCTATACTGCCAATCAACAAATATATTCAGTTCTTGCTATAAGCTTAACCAAGCATTTTAGGAATACAGAAAAATTATTAGTAATGGTTCTTCTCTCAGTGCTTATAAGAAGAAATTCTTAGGAAGGCAATAATTCAAGCTGGTGAACACAATTATATCAAAAAGAGAGACTACACAGTATATTTTTTAAAAAACTAAATACACGCATTAAAGCCACTCTTTCAGAAAAGTGCTTATTTTTCATGTTAGATACATGCGTGTGAAAATCAGGTATACAGATTACCCTTATTTCTTGTGCAGTATACCTAAACTTTTCCTTTCTGGTAATAATGACTAAAATAAGTCATTTATTTATATTAAATTCTTCTAATGATGCACAATGTATTTTCTGTGTTAGGGTATCTCACACCTAAAAGAGGTTAAGCACAACCCACGAAGAAGTTTTGACCTGTTATTATTATTATTTTTTATACTTCTCCATTAATTTGTTCCTTTACTGTGTATGATCTTGGTCACTTTACAGTTCTTTGGTTGCAAAAAAAAAAAAAAAATAGACTATTTGTGTGTTCCTTCAAGACCCTGATAAATGACTACCATTACCATTTGCCTACTTAAGAGCTGGCTACCAATTTGCATATTATTTAAGTTTTTTTTTCCTTTTTCTCTTGTGCTGCTCAGCTTTAAGGCTATTTTCCTTTTTTGTAATTAGAATATTTCAAACATACAGAAAAGTAGAACAGAAATAATGAATACCTGAAAACAGGTGTCTTCCACCCAAATTCAACTAATGTTAACATACTGTATTTACTTCACAATCTTTTAAAACAGAAATCAAACTTTAGAGATAAAATTAAAATGCTCTTTGTGCCCCTCACCGAATGCTTTAGACTTGAAGGTCAGGACATCAGCCTGTTCTCACTCCATCCATCCTATCTTTCAGGGCTCAGCTTAAATCCTACTTGTATAAACTATCCCACCATAGCCACAGTGATTCCTCTTTTCTCTAAACCCCAACCACTCTGTATCTCATATAAGCAGATCTTCATTTTTTCTGGGATGGTTTCTTCCAGTCTGAGCTTACAGTGGCCTGTGAGTAGTTAACACCCTGACTACATTGCTCTGCATCCTGATTCGGTACTATAGTTGCTGCCTTGGTCTTGAGACATAAGGTAAAACGATCTCAGCCAAGGTGAAGGGCAGCGAAAAGTACAGCACCATACTGAATGAAAAGTGCACAGTGGGAAAAAAAAGAAGGATCCCTTGCTAACCACACCAAGTACAGTTTAGGTTAATAGCCTTAGTTTCATTGATAGTTGTATTCAGAGGTTGGTCTGTAAGAGAATTCACTCTCCACAAGAACAGTGTTTCAAGGTGGCTACAGTGGTTAAGTCTCCCTATTCTCCTAGCCCTGAAATAGGGGTACTTTTAATGACCCAGAACAGGAATCTGGAAGGGTCAGAGGGAGAGAGGGACAGACATAAAAGTCTGGAAGCTCTCGATTCCACAGCTCTTGAAGGGCTGGGAAGTGAAGCTTAAAGGTCCTGAGAGTCTGATGAGACTGCAGAGCATCATCACATGGAGTTCATCCTTCATGGTGCCTTTCTGTCTCACTCTTCTCTGTATTTGCCTTTTCTTTCCCGTTTCCCCTTCCCACACCTCTCCTTCTTACCCTCAGCTATTTACTCTGCCGTGGCAGGCTCCAAGGAGGTTCTTCTTTCCTCAACTTAGCCTTGCACTAGAAGGGCAAGAAGCCTGGGTTTCCTGTGGGCGAGCTCTGAAACAAGAGTGGTGCAGAGAGATGAAAGGTAGGGAAACAGAGCCTGGTAAACTGAAGCTTGAAAGTCAGAAACCTCTTAAGTTTGGGTTCTCTCATTACATGGTTCATCTTACCTCCTCATCCAGACTGGAAGTCCCTCTACCAAAGATGGCTCTATAAACACATACAAGCTGATTCAAATATTTTAGAAAATAACACTGCATAAATGAATAATTCATAACATGCCAGACCTGAATAATCTTAGGAGATTATGCAGTCCATCTACCCTCCCCCGTTTAGAGCTAGCAAATCTTTCAAGCAGCTTTTAATCAAACTCTTAGTGTTGTCTATACTACCTTCCCTTCCCAAATGAATTTAAAATCACCTGAATTCTACTCACTGCATCATATTCAACTAGCATAGCTAGTTTTCTTTTCTTTCTTTTTTTTTATTCCTTCGCTTCATGCTGTGCTAATTTAACCTCATCTTGGTAAACAAGAAAATGGTCTGCATTTGACAGACTCTAGCTGCAGCAAATGCAGCTGGCCTGTGTGCAAACCAATTTTGTTCATTCTTTATCCTGGCAGGGAGCCCTGCCCTCGAATTGTTTTGGGACTAATCAGCATTAAACCTGTGTCAGAAAGGTTACTGAAAGCAGCCCTAGAGCAAGGCAGCAGGAACAAGACTGTTGAGGAAAGGGATGAGGACAAATGCAGCAGCTGTGTAAAAATCTATGTGACGAGTTTTGCTCATGACAGTAAAATTGAGGCCCAGCTTCCTTTCTGCGCTTTGGCACTTCTGTGGAAATAACTTGGAAAGAGGACATAGGGAGAAAAGAGATCCACCAAATTTGCTGTATTTCTTTCTTTCTGGGATGATGGGTGCTTGGTGTCTAGCCAGGAAATGTTCCTTACTTCAGATGGCAGCAAAAGAAAAAGAAAGAAATGCATCCTTTGCCACTCTAGAGTTGAAAACACAGCATGGTTTTCTACAGGACGAACTTGAGGTATAATAAGAAACAGGAGACATGTCAAATAAGATCCAAGGTAGATATAAACAAATCTAAATTTGACTAAAAAAATTATTAAGGAATAAATACATCAACATCAAATAATCAAATACTGGAGTATTTTTTTCTACTCACCTGCGGGATTCAGGCTACACCTTTCAGAGTATCACATTTTGTATTAGAACTTAAATGAGAATGTAGTGTACTCAGTTAGCCTTTCAATCCTGTAATCTAGACATGTATTTTTTAATAGGCCACTAGGCTTTCCTAAATATTTACCACTAGCTCTGTGGGACTGCTGCAGAAGCCAAAAAAAGACAGTCCATTTTTATCTGATCACAGTATTTCTTGAACATATGGCTGCTTTTGGTTCGTCTGTTCACATAATTCTCATTAAATGGCTAGTAAGTCAGTAACTTCAAGAGATTTTTTTTTATTATAGCTTTACTGAAATATATTTCACACACCTTAATATTCACCCTTTAAAAGCACACAATTCAGCTTTTCTGCCCGTGGATGCAGCTGAGGAGGCGTCATTAAAGCCCCCCCACCACACCACCGTCCTAAGTCAGAGTCTCCCAAAGAGCCTGAACAGCTGTGGAAGCTCTTCATTGGAGGTTTGAGGTTTGGAACAACAGATGAGAGACTGAGGAGCCATTCTTAGCAATGGGGAACGCTCACACGCTGTGGTAACAAGGGATCCAAACACCGAGCACTCCAGAGACCTTGGGTTTGTCACTGTGGAGGAGGTGGATGCAGCCATGAATGCAGGGTCACACAAGGTGGATGGAAGAGTTGTGGCCAAGAGGGCTGTTTCAAGAGAAGATTCTCAAAGACCTGGTGCCCACTTAACTGTGGAAACGGTTTTTGTTGGTGGCATTAAACACTGAAGAACATCATCTAAGAGATTATTTTGAAAAGTATGGGAAAATTGAAGTGACTGAAATCATGACTGATTGAGGACAGTGGCAAGAAGAGAAGCTTTGCTTTTGTAACATCTGATGATCGTGACTTTGTAGACAAGACTATCATTCAAAAGTACTACGCTGTGAATGGCCACAACTATGAAGAAAGGGAAGTCCTATCTAAGCAAGAGATGGCTAGTGCTTCATCCAGCCAAAGAGGTCAAAGAGGTTCTTTCTGGAAACTTTGGTGGTGGTCGTGGAAGTGGTTTAGGTGGGACTTTGGCTGTGGAGGAAACTTCAGTGGGCAAGGTGGCTTTGGTGGCAGTGGGGACGGCTATAACGGATTTGGTAATGATGGAAGCAATTCTGGAGGTGGCAGAAGCTATAATGATTTTGGCAATTACAACAAACAATCTTCAAGTTCTGAACCCATGGAAGGAGGAAATTTGGAGGCAGAAGCTCTAGCCCCTGTAGTGGTGGAGGTCAGTACTTTGCCAAACCACGAAACCAAAGTGGCTATGACGGTTCCAGCAGCAGCAGTAGCTATGGAAGTGGCAGAAGGTTTTAATTATTGCCAGGAAACAAAGCTTAGTAGGAGAGGAGAGCCAGAAAAGTGACAGGGAAGCTACAGGTTGCAACAGATTTGTGAGCTCAGCCAAGCACAGTGGGGGCAGGGCCTAGCTGCTACAAAGAGGACATGTTTTAGACGATACTCGTGCATGGGCAAAAACCTGAGGATTGTACTTGTGACTAATTGTGTAACAGGTTATTTTAGTTTCTCTTCTGTGGAAAGTGTAAAGCACTTCAACAAAAGGTTTTAATGTGGGGTTTTTTTTTGCATTCATGCTGTTGATTGCTAACTGTAACAGTCTGACCATGATGCTGAATAAATGTGTCTTTCTAAAAATGTTCTGTGTAGTCTACTCTGAAGCCATCTTGGTAAACCACTCCAACAGTGTGAAGGTGGAATTCTTTCAGGATGATGCCAGGTTCCACTCGAAATTTATTTGTAACTTGCTTGGGCAGAGAAGCCATCGTCTCCACAAACTTTGGTGTAGCTGAACTAACATTAATGTGTTGTGACCTGGAGTTCAATGTTAAAAGGGTCACCCAAGCAAAGTCATAGAGTTTATTTGGTTATTAATATGATTGCTGGCACATCCTATGCAATATATCTAAATTGAATTATGGTAGCGATAAAATTATAGATGGGATTAAAGCTTGTGTATCATCCATTATCATGTATAATCAATAAGCAATTTACTATCCTCTTGAAAAAAAAAAAGACACACAACTCAGTGGTTTTTAGCATATTCACCAAGTTGTGTATCACTACCACCATGAATTTTAAAAGATTTCATCACTCTAAAGAGAAACCCTGTACCCATTAGTAGACAGTTTTTTTTATTTTCATTTTTTAACATTTATTTATTTTCGACAAAGAAGAGTGCGAGTAGGGGAGGGCCAGAGAGAGAGGGAGACAAAGAACCTGAAGCAGGCTCCAAGCTCTGAGCTGTCAGCACAGAGCCCAGTGCGGGGCTTGAACCCATGAACTGTGAGATCATGAACTGAGCTGAAGTCAGGGGCTTAACTGAGTCACCCAGGCGCCCCAGTAAACAGTTTTTGATAAGGCAGCCATCCCTAATTGCTAGTCATGTTTGTTACCTGTACAGGGATTTCTTGAAATTGTCAACCAGAACATGGCAAAAAAAAAAAAAACCAACAAAAAAACAACAAAAAAAAACACCTTTAAGAGTGTTTAAACAACACACAAAAATTCACAAAAAATGTTTTTCACATAAACTTTTTCTCTCGTCCAGTTTATCTATGCACCAGCTTATTAGGAACCTTCTTTGCAAAAACTATTTGTAGGAAGAGTGAATAAATGTTACCCAACTTACGGATTTCAAAATGCACTGTGACCTCACCTGCAAAAGCCAGTTTCCTACTGATACTCTGTATTGAGGTTCTTATCAATAAAATAGTTATAAGGTCTTACATAACTTTCAACTTTGTTTCCCAAATATATGAAAACAATTTTACATTATTGCTATTTCCAGATACCTATTATGAATTAAAATGAAACACTTTTTTTCTTTTAAAATTTATTTATTTTGAGAGAGAGAACACACACCCATTAGCAGGGGAGGGGCAGAGAGAATCCCAAGCAGGATCTGTGCTGTCAGCACAGAACCCAATGCAGGGCTCAATCCCACAGACGGTGAGATCATGACCCAAGCCAAAATCAAGAGTTGGACCCCTTAACTGATTGCACCACCCTGGCGCCCCTAAGATGAAACACTTTTTGATCAAACAACTAACAGAAAATTTAACCAGGTAATTGAACAGAAATACATTTAGTCAGCAATAAAAATAAACCAGAAATCGAACGTGAGACAAATCTAATGTAAGACATACATCTTAAAATTTTCTACTAGCCACATTTTTAGAATAGTAAAAAGAAATAGGAAAAAATAATTGCAATGATGTGCATTTTATTTAACCCAATGTATCCAAAATATTGCTTCAACTTGTAATCAACATACAAAAATTTTGGTAGGATACTATGTCTTTAAAATCTGTGAGTATTTTGCATTTACAGCACATGTCATTTTGAAGTAGTCAAGTTTCAAGTGCTCAATAGCCACATGTAGCTAAATGGCTCCCATACTGCATAGCACAGCCTTAGATTATTCATTTAGTTTCTGTGTGAATTCATCATAGGGGACTGCCTTAGTTTAAGTACTCATCTCTTGCCCAGATTATTACGGTAGACTCCTAACTGCTCTCCTTGTCAATCTAGCCTCTATACTGCTGCCAAAAAATGATCTTCTTAATATGCTAATCTGACAGTCTATTATTACAGTCGCCTGCATAAAATCCTTCAGTGGCTCTTTGTGGCTGGATAAAAATCCAAATTCCTTAGCTTGTAATATAAAACTTATATTTGGCCTTGGCTACCTCTCCAGTTATACTTACTACTCTTCCTCTTCTCTCCCATGTTAGCTGTAGTAAATTTCTTGCTGTCATATTCCCACTCCTTCCTGCCTTTAAATGTTTTCCCTATATTTAAGACATCCTCCCCTCAATCCTTATACATTTAGCAACATCTGCTCCCAGTTCAGTGTTATATTTTCAGTGAAATTCTTCCCATTTCCCACCAGGGAAAATCAGAGATGTATTGGTCTAAATTCCCTGTTACAGCATCTGTCACAATGTGCACTGGTATAAGATTTTATGAGGTTTGGCTCTAATAGGATCCTGCAAGTCTAAAATCAGACTCAAATTACCTTAGGAAATTTCTTAGGAAAGCATGGCCATAGTGGGAACTGAAATTTGCTGTATTCTGCAGCCCTAAATGCATCTTCCTCTGGGAAATGGGCAGATCTCCACTTCAAAGATGAGGGAAATATCAAAGAGATTATGGCTGGTATGACATTTCAAATAGTAAGGTTGCTAACATTATCCTTAGTATGCCCATAATCATCAACACTGCTTTTCCAACATCTTGTTAAAAAAAAATCATTACTATCTTAGGAGGTTATTTTTTCTATTTCTCTTCTTGCTTCTATTCTATCCCATTCTAATCATTAAGATGGATGTTGGAATGATCATTCTCCTGGACAGAGCATTTTTTTCTTCACAGATGTCTCCTCCCATATTCCTCCACTCTTTTTTAGGTCAAGAAAGATGGTATTTAATTCTTGAGACTATTGTAGGTATGGGAGGGAGACTACAGCAAAATTTTTAAAAACACCTTTAAATCTCTGATAACTTCTTATCTGATCCCAGTAAAGCACCAATGACAAAAATATCTAAATACCTTTCCCCTTTTAGGGGGAAAGGAACAGGGCTTGCAGCCACCCTGCAACTTGTGGCCAAAGTCTTCAGACCAACATGTGTCAGTCACTCTGCAGGAGAGGCTAAGGAATGTCCAATTTCCCTACTCCTAGGGAAAGGGCTGTTCTCAGGCCTAGAATGTGTCTATGAAACTCTCAAGCCATAGGGTACAGGTGACCAATTTGGTGGATTCCCTAGAAGAAGAGGGAAGGGACGGTAAAATTGATCTATTCTTGCAATTTTGGAGGAATCAGAAGGCTTCCACCAGGCAAGAAGGGGATTGATGGCTTAGGCCTTTTGGTTGCTGATCAGACACTGGCATTTAAGTGGGAAAGCAGTAGCCGCAGGGTAAGGTGGCCTATCTCTTATATCATTCCACCAAAGAAACACTATTTTTGAGTTATTATTTGGACATCTTCTTAGTCTGTTTTGCCATAATTTTATTGTTCTTCATTTCCCTGAATATAAACTCTTTCTTTAAAAAGTGTATGAAGGGGAGAGCCTGGGTGGTTCAGTCGGTTAAGTGTCTGACTTTGGCTCAGGTCATGATCTTGCCAGTCCCGAGTTCAAGCCCCGTGTTAGGCTCTGTGCTGACAGCTCAGAGCCTGGGGCCTGCTTCGGATCCTGTGTCTCCGTCTCTCTCTCTGCTCCTCCCCGACTCACACTCCGTCTCTCTCTCTCAAAAATAAATAAACATTAAAAAACAAAAAAATGAACAAAACTTAAAGTAAAATAAAAAATCTTAAAAAATTTTTGTAATTAAAAAGCATATGAAGGGGCACCTGGGTGGCTCAGTCAGTTGAGTGTCCAACTTCGGCTCAGGTCATGATCTCACAATTCATGAGTTGGAGCCCCACATTGGGCTCTGTGCTGCCAGTGCACAGCCCACTTTGGATCCTCAGTCCCCTCTCTCTCTGCTCCTCTCCCGCTCACACTGTCTCTCAAAAATAAATAAAAAACATTTTAAAAAGTAAATACGGGCACCTGGGTGGCTCAGTCGGTTAAGCATCCGACCTCGGCTAAGGTCATGACCTCACTGTTAGTGAATTAAGGCCCCGTGTTGAGCTCTGTGCTGACAGCTGAGAGCCTGGAGCCTGCTTCAGATTCTGTGTCTCCCTCTCTCTCTCTGCCCTTCCCCCACTCACACTCCGTCTCTTTTTCTCTCTCAAAAATAAACATACATACATACATACATAAAATAAATACATAAATAAAAAGTATATGAAATATTGTATAACATTGTGAATGTACTAAATGCCACTAAATTGTATGCTTTATTATTTTATTTTAAATGCTGATTTTTGAGAGAGAGAGAGAGAGAGAGAGAGAGAGAGAACAGGGGTGGAGCAGAAGAGAGGGAGACACAGAATCCAAAGTAGGTTCCAGGCTCTGAGCTGTCAGCACAGAGCCCAACGCAGGGCTCAAATTCATGAACCTCAAGATCATGACCTGAACTGAAGTCAGATGCTCAACCAAATGAGCCACCCAGGCACCCTTAAATTGTACGTTTTAAAATGTTAACTTTATGTTATGCAAATTTTTACTTCAATTTTTAAAAATGAAAAACTATATAGTGAGAAAAATACTACAGGATTACCAGGTATATCATAAATTCCTTCAAAGTGTATACATGACACATTTGGTTCTAGAATGTCCAGGAATAGATCTTGTATCCTAAGACTGCTATGATGTGCTCTGAGAGAAGAGATTATAATGTCAGAATACTTAACTCCCAGGATGTGATTAAGCTCATTTTGTTCATCAGTAAAGTGGCATCATAACATTCTTTCTAGCATATTAAAGGAAATGAATCCTAATTAACATCTGTAATAGCTCAGTGAGCCTTCTTGTTGTCTTTTAAGTCAAAACTACTGAGACTTTTTTTTAATCATGAAAAGTTTTGCATCATGTCTTAGAAACATCAGTGGCAGAATGTATATGGGAAGGGATACACAAATGCATGGAATAAAGAGTTGGAAGGATGCTTAGCAATAAGCACAGGAATACCATAAATTATAATATTATCTTTTATTTGTAAATTCTAAGCATCTATTCCCCTGTGGTAAAATGTCATTAAAAAATTGCCACAAAAATTCCAGCAAGAATTAAAAAATTTTTGTTTTAATTTCAAAAAAATTTTAAATAAAATAAAAATGGTAAAACCATCTTAGAAAACTGTTAGGCAATTTATCTTATAATTTTAAACATATGCCAGGGTGCCTGGCTGGCTCAGGTGATTGAGGGGCTGACTCTTGCTTTGGGCTCAGGTGGTGGTCTCGTGGTTTGTAAGATCGAGCCCTGCATTAGGGCTCCTCACTGGCAGTGTGGAGCCTGTTTGGGATTCTCTCTTTCCTCTCTCTGCCCCTCTTCCCACTCACTTGTATGTGCGCGAGCTCTCTCTCATCTCTCTCTCTCAAAATAAATAAACAGTAAAAAAAAAATTAAACATATACCTACCCATTTACCTACAGTTCTACTAGGAAAACCTGTATCCACAAAATGTTGTGTACAATAATGGCAGCTTTACTCATAATAGCAAAAAAACTGGAAACAAACTCAAAGCCCACCAACAAGCAAACAGACATACAAATTGTAGTACATTCATTCAATGTAATACAACTCAGTAATAAAAAAGGATAAACTACTACTGATGCATGCAACAATGTGGATGAATCTTAGTGACATTTTGTTGAGAGGAAGAAGACAAACAAAAGATTCCATATGAAGTTCAAAAACTAATCTATGGTCTTATCAGCTAGAAGCATCATCCTCCAGTAATTCGTCAAAATGATCAACGGAAAGGGAAGCAAGAAAGGTACTTGCTGTATGTTCTCTAGATCTTTTAGAAAACAGAATTGTTCTTTTGGCCACATACACATGAGTCTACAAGAAAAGTAATATTGTAGATATGAATGGAATGGGCACTGTTCAAAAAGGAATGCCCCACAAATATTAATATGGCAAAACTGGAAGAAGCTCATCTAAAGAAAGAAGAGGAAGGCACATAAGCAAGTAAATTTTTTGGCAATAAGGCAAAGAGGAAAATTATTTTTATAGTTATGTACCACAGAAGCTTGGGGTAAATGAACAAGACATCATTAATTAAGCTTTGGTGACATAACAACAATAAATTAACAAGGCAATTTAATAACCTTGATATTTGAACCAAAATACTTTTGATTTATCAACATTTCGTATAACAAAAAATAATTCCTCATAAGGGTGATTGGTTTTTTTAAGGACTTGAGATTTTCAGCCGTATTTTAACAAATATATAATGAATAGCTATATGAGTAAGACTCTGCTAAGTGCTATGAGAGATATGAGGCAGCAAAGGTAAAAAAACTCAGACTTCCATGGTACTATCTCACAGTAATATCTCGCAGAACTTAAGTCATTATAATATTTGGATTCATTACATATCATATGCAGGAATATAATGACTACTGCACTCAGCATATTTCAACAAATGTTACTGTACTATCAGCAGTCTGATGTCAGATTAATTGACACAACCACCTGTACAACTAATGAATGAAGCAGACTATTGGAACTTTTCAAAATCTATCTGATTTATCAAATGACAATTCATCAAGATTTCTGGACCATGAGAATACCATTAAAAAGGCTTTTTGTACTGTAATAATATACAATATCTGCTTTCCACCAAAGAAAAATTAAATGGAGAGACAAGAAATCATTTTTACTGTTCTTTAATGCCATAAGACCTATATAAGTTATGTGACAAATATAATATTCTGATAAAGAATATTAATAGAAGACTGAAGCAAGAGATTACTGTTCACAGGGCCTAGAACAAGATGAACTTAGAGTTTATCTAGACCAATCTCACATCTCCTATTAAAAAAATTTGTTTTTACCTCCCTGACATAAGTCATTAAACTTCTGTTCCAATGAACTCATGAAGTAATATCTATTTTAATAACAATTTTAATAAATCAGAAAAAAAATTTAAGAAGTAATCTGCTGTCCTATATTTTTCCTGTAATTCTTTAGTCCCAATTTGGCTCTCCAGACCTACTGAGGTCCACATTTTCTTCTGTCTGACCAGGCCTCAAATTTTCAAAATTGGCTGATATATTCACTAACTTTCCTCTTCTAAGGAAGCACACCCTGTATTCTATTTACCATTTCTCAATAAACAGTAAAGAACCTTCACCGTCCTATTCTCTATTCCCTGTGGATTCAGTAATTTTTTTAAGTTTATTTAAAAACAAATAAAGTTTATTTACTCATTTTTGAGAGAGAAAGAGAGAGTGAGCACACAAGCAGGGGAGGGGCAGAGAGAGAGAGGGAGACAGAGAATCCGAAGCAGGCTCCAGGCTCTGAGCTGTCAGCACACAGCCCAATGTGGGTCTTAAACCCACAAATCATGAGATCAATACCTGAGCTGAAGTCGGATGCTTAACTGGCTGAGCCACCCAGGTGTCCCAGTAATTTTTTTTTAAATGCACTTACCACGTATTGTCCACCAGGCATTAACATTCTATATTGTAGGTACTAGATATACAGCAGTAACTAAAACATAGTCCCTATCTCATAAAATTAACACTTTAGGGGGTATACTCTAGTTAATCAATGTGTATCTCAAAATCTACCACTCCAGTTCAACACAATATGAATACAGTGGAATTATTCTAAACGCTACATATAATGATGCAACCGAGGAGTCACATTAAAATTATTTTTTTGACAGCCTGGTCATTTTATTGAGTTATACTGAGCCTGAAGTCAATTCATTTCTTAAAAGTGAATATATGATTGTATGCCAAACATACTATTTCAAAAGGAGAACACATGAGAGTACGTAACTTGGAATATATAGTAGTAAGTTTTCTTAACCAATAACCTGGATTAAACTCCTTGTGTTCTCAGTAGACCAAAAATCAAAAGTGCTCATGGCCAGTAGCACTTCTGTTTCCTCTACTTGAATTTGCTCATCACACCCATTTCCAACCTCTTTATGTATAACATGATAGTGAATTCATAATTTAATTATTAAGTAAACCTATGAATTAAGATTCTGAAAAGAACTGTAATTTCTTTTATTATATAAAGATATTTTTTAATGTTTATTTCTTTTTGAGAGAGAGAGCACGCGTGCAAGCAGGGGAAGGGTGGAGAGAGGGGGCAGATTATTTGAAGCAGGCTCTGCGCTAACAGCAGAGAACCCCATGCGGGGTTCAAACTCACTAACCATGAGATCATGACCTTAGCCTAAGTCGGACGCTTAACCGACTGAGCACCCAGGTGCCCCAAGAATTGTAATTTCTTTGAAAATAAATATGAATATCTATATATATGCCTATATATAGATATCCACATCTATATCTAGACAAATATAGATATATATATATCCAAGTTGCTAAACACAAAACTGCTAATTAGATACCAGAAGACTAAAGATTAGAGTGGAAAATCATAAAACTCTAGGAGGATTTTCACTCAGATTTCTTTGAAATGGCTTTAAATTCTCACTCTACTTTAGATATAGAAACTAAAAATCATACATGATTCATTGTATGTGGGGTTTATGTAAGAAACATCACAAAAAAATTATAGTCGGCAGATCCTTCTTCAAAGGAAAAGACTTGATCCTAAAACAAAAGGTTGGTGAAATATACATATGCAGGTTTTAAAAGGTTTAAAATATGCATGCACTTTTTCTTTATAGTTTATCAGACTTTTTGATTAATTGGTACCAATTATAGTGGAAAAAAGGACTTCAGCTGCAATAGTCCAAAAAAAAAGAAAAGAAACAAGGATGCCAAAAGGGATTTCAGGATGCTGCTGTGTAAAGGATGATTAAAGATTAAAACTTGAGTCTGAAAAGGTAAAAGCTGAAAGGAGCTATGACCCAAGTTAATAAAATCAGCAACAGCATGAACAAAGCAGACCTGGATTTATTTACCACACCCTGAAATGCTGGGATAAAGGCAGCCTCTAAAAAGGGTTTTTTATTGGTACAAAATCATTCCCACTAGAAAAAAAGCTCCATGAAAACCAAGGATCTTGTCTATTTTTGCTCACTGATTTACCCCCTCACTTAGGGGACTCAGAACGCCTAGAATGAAGTAGGCCCTCTACAATTCTTCAGTGTTGAATGAATCAATTGAATGAGCTAGCCACAACACTTCCTGACATTTACAAAAGAAGGAATATCCTTGAAATGTGAGCAATGTAAACTGAAGATAAGCAGAGGACAGTGTGACTTGACCCATCAAAAAATAAACTTAGAGTCTAAACAGTTTCCCAGAGTTGTCTCACTCCCTTCCTCTAGGGACCTGACTCTAGTTTTACTGATTGTCTCACCATTTCTCAGGCCTTCATACCTGAAGTGCTTCCTTTACTTCCCTTTTCTCTCCATCTATTAAAATTCTATGTCTCAAAAGAATATATACAAATGTCCAATAAGCACATGAAAAGATACTCAATGTCATCAGTCATCAGGGAAATTCAAATCAAAACCACAATGAGATGCCACTTCATACTAGGATGAGGCTAAAAATCTTTTTAAAACGCAGTAATATGGGTTGACTAGGATGTGGAGAAACTGGAACCCCCATACACTGCTTGTGGAACGTAAAATAGTACAGCTGCCTTGGAAAACAGTCTGAATGTTCCTCAAGCCAGCAGTTCCACTGCAGTTTTAATACTCAAAATTATTGAAAATATATTATATGTCCACACAAAAACTTGTATATGAATGTTCCCAGCAGCATTTTCATAATAGTCAGAAAGTAGGAACAACTCAAATGTCCATCAACTGAAAAATGGAAAATGAAATGCAGTATACCCACACAATGGAATATTTGCTGGTAGAAAGGAATGAAGTACTGATAACTTACTACAACATGGATGAACTTTGAAAATATTATTATACTAAGGGAAATAAGGTAGACACGTTACATGATTCCATTTATATGAAATGTCCAGAATAGGCAAAAATCTACCGAGATAGAAAGTAAGATTTGTAGTTGCCAGGGGCTGAGCAGACAGAGAGGAGCATAATGAGTTGACAAAGGTATGAGGTTTCCTTGGGGGGGGGGGGGGGGGTGATGAAAATGTTCTAAAGTTGATTGTGGTGATTGTTTCATAACTCTGTGAATATACTAATAGACACTGAATTGCTTACTTTAAGTAGTATGTTTGTTACACATAGGGTATGTGAATTATATTTAAATCAAGTTGTTTAAAAAAATTCTATGCATATTTTAAGAGCAAGTTCAAATATAAGCCTCACCCATGTCTCACCTCCTCAGTAAAAATTAATAATTTCCTCTATACTGGCAAACCAGTTGCTATTATAAAGTGTATTCGTTATGTATTATCTGTATTATTAGAACCTAAGTTTCTGAGTGGTAAAAACTGCTTATTCTTCTTTGCACCCACTTTCCCAAGACCTAATACAGTGCATTACATAAAGTAGGAATTCAATATATCTTTATTGTACAAAAACACTAATTTGAAAAGATATATGCATCTCTATATTTATTGCAGCACTATTCACAATAGCCAAGACAAGGAAGCAATCTAAATGTCCATTGATAGATGAATGGATAAAGAAAATATGAGGTGTGTATGTGTGTGTACGTGTAAAATGGAATGCTGGTCATAAAAAAAGAATGAGATCTTGCCATTTGTGACAACATGGATGGACCTACAGGGTATTATGCTAAGTGAAACAAGTGAGAGAAAGACAAATACCATGTAGTTTCACTTATACATGGAATCTAAAAAACAAACAAAAAGCAGAAACAGATCCATAAATACAGAGAACAAACCTATGGCTGCCAGAGGGGACTGTGAGGGGAGGCAAATAAGCAGGTGGGTGAAGGGGAGTGGGAGATGCAGGCTTCTGGCTATGGAATGAATAAGTCACAGGGATGAAAAGTACAGCATGGGGATTATAGTCAATGGTACTGTAATAGTGCTGTATGGTGACAGATGGTAGCTACATTTGTGAGCATAGTGTAACATACACAGTTGTCAAATTACTATGCTGTACACCTGAAATTAATGTAACATTGTATGTCAACTATATTTCAACTTAAAAACGTGTGGCTAAGTTTCAGGATTTCTGTGAACAAAGTCCGAAACTGTATATAACATTTTGAGTGTATGTACATTTTTCTAGAAAAAAAAGTTCAAACATTACAATAGAATCCATGAAATCCACACAGTTAAAAAATTTCAGGTTTGAAAATTAACTGAAAACTGGAGAACTGGAAATCAAAATAAACTGCAATGAATTGCAGAACTGAATGTGTCAGAATTAAAAAACCACTGTATTTCAAAAATGGAATACACACTTTCACGCCTTTAAAAATAATTACATTGATGATAAGAAATTAAATGTGTTAAGTCCAAGCCACATTCAGACATGATGAAAATTCTCTGAACACATGCTCCAAAGAATTTCCTTAAAACAACATTTATACTTCTGAAAGCTTTAAACCTTAGAGGAACACAAACCGAGGACCTTAAATTCAAATTGCTGCTGTCAGTTACCAATAAGGTTATTAACTAATTCCTCCTGCTCCCAATGATCAGTCAACATTCATCTCCTATTTTACTCCAGGCATCTGAAAAAAGGCTTTTAAATTAGAGAAATGGATAAAGCCAAAAAGGGTCCTCAGTTAAATGGGTAAGACATGTAAGAGAAGGAGAGGCAGAAACAAGTTTAATCATTATTGTCACCTTGGTTCAGTTTATTCAGTGTTCAAGGAAATTCACATTTTCCTGAAACAAAAAGCTCCTGATACATTTAACATAAGACATAAAAGCTGACGTAAAAGTCTCTTCAGTTCTGTATACAGTATCAAACACTTATATTCTTATTATGTGGTAAGAACTGTTCTTAACACTTTATTTGTATTAGAGCTCACTTAATTCACATGTGTGTATATATATTTTGTTTTGTTTTGTCCATAAGGACAATGGTAAACTAATCTCTGTTGAGCCTTGAATTCTCTGGACTGGTAAGAATTACCAGTATAACATCCCAGTTATCCCTGAAGGTTCATTTTGGGGTCTGATTCAGAAGTATGACTTTCGAAGAAGAGTTTTTAAAGTCCTGCATCCTGGCATCAGAGCTATCACAGGTCTGCACTAACAGCACTACTGTGGCTCTGTTCAACATGGGATTACATTCTTTCCAGGATGCATAATCTCATTCAGTTCCAAAGTTACTCAAATACTGGACAGACCAAGCAAATGCCTTCATCTCTCCAGCATAAAATGACTTCCTTTATCCATTCTACTCACCATCATAGACAATGTGCACCTGGCCTAAAAATATATCAAAGCAGAAAGATATTTCTAGATTTCCTATTTGAGGCCATGGAGGTCTTCACCCAGACCTGACAGATAATTATTTCATTCAGATAATATTTACAGAAGAATGAATAATGAAAAGTACATATTTACAATGTTTAGTGAAAAAAAATAGAACAAAAAGGAAATATAAGGTAGGAGAAAAACTATATAAATCACATTGAAAAATAAAAGGAACCATAGCAAAACATTAACAATGGTTGTAGCTGGGGTTTACATTTCTAAAACATTTTTTTATTTTCTAGTTCTCTTTAATAACCTAGCATTAATTTGTGCTTTTTAAAAAATATTTTGTAAGTTTATTTATTTGACACGTACAGAGAGAGAGAGAGAGGGAGAGAAAGTCAGTGGGGGAGGGACACAGAGAAAGAATCCCAAGCAGGCTCTGCGCTGTCAGCACAGAACCCAACATGGGACTGGAATGCATGAACCGTGAGATCATGACCTGATCCGAAACTAAGAGTTGGACACTTAACCAACTGAGCCACCCAAGCACCCCTAATTTGTGCTTTTTAAATATTATTTTCAAATTATGAACTATATATAGGACCTATATAACAACTAATCCAGATAAGTTAACTTTATATTAGATATTTGTTTATCTCCTATCAAAATGTTATTTCCTAAACAGGTATCATTCTATATAACCATATTCTGAGCATTTCCCCAAATCTTTATCAAAGCAAAGCTCAACTTACATTCTTTCTCCATTTTATTTGTTTTCAACTCCTCCCTCAAAAATAGCTATTTAGTAGGAATCAAGATTTTACGGCAGAGTATAAAATTACTCTGGATTTAAAAGCAACATTATAAGCCTATATCTAAGAGACCCTTGGAACAGTAGAAAACATTTGCCTAATGTGCACTTCCTGTACCCTATTTTAAGTATCTTCGTCCTATAAAAATATGGTAATACTTGATTGATACATTCAACAACAGCCACCAACATCTATGTTGAGTTTACAGTTTTTAGAGTGAATTTCCAAAAATATCACCCTAACACATTCAAGTTTAGTTGGCATAGACACATTTGCAATGTTTAACAGAAACAAACAGCCCAAGACTTGCACATGGAGAATGGCAGCTCTGAGTTTCTCTGTTTGTAGCAAATGTGCTTCATTAGCCATTATGCTTGTTTCCTTCCAAGAGTTTCCTTCAGGTTATTACCACATTGCTTCCTACAAGACAAGTTAGTACTGAGAAACCATTGCCTGAAGCTACATACACACATACATGTGTGTGTGTGTGTGTGTGTGTGTGTGTATATATATATATATATGTATATATATAAATATGAAAAACATATATATGTGTGTGTGTACACACACACACACACACACATATATAAAACCTTAGTCTATAACCCTGGCAGATTCACATTTATTTTTGTATTTTACTTTTTCTTTTTTATTGTTATATACATTTTCAAACATACCTAAGAACAGAGAATAAGGACAAAGTATAATGAACCCCCATGTACTCATCACCCAGCTTCAACAATATCAGTATTTTATTATTCTTGTTTTATCTATTCCTCTCCCAACATTTTATGGGAAGGAAGTGAGTGTTGGAGTATCTTAAAACAAGTCTTAGACATGATCAGAAAAAAATTCTTACTAGCAAACTTGAAAGTTGTAAAAATGCTTGTCTTATTTTACTTAAACCTTACCATATTAAAAATATTTAAAACGTTAAGATAGTAGTCTTAATGCCAATAATAGCTTAAGTTAGAATCAGACTTTCAGAACTAGAAGGAAAGATAGATATCATTTAATTTCTTGCTATTCAAATTGTGATAGTTGGTCCAGTAGCACTGACATATCAGGAGCTTGTTAGAAATGCAGAGCCTCAGGCCCAGCTCAGACCTACTGAACCAGCCTGTATTTTTTTTTAATGTTTATTTAATTTTTTGAGACAGAGGGAGCCAGAGAGCGAGTGAGCACTGGGCAGAGAGAGAGGGAGACACAGAATCCAAAACAGGCTCCAGGCTCTGAGCTGTCAGCACAGAGCCCAATGCGGGGCTCGAACCCACGAACCGTGAGATGATGACCTGAGCCGAACTCGGATGCTTAACCGACTGAGCCACCCAGGCACCCCCCCCCCCTTTTTCTTTAATCCAGCTTGCATTTTAATACGATCCTTAGGTAACTGGCATCCTCATTAAATTTTCTGAAGGGCAGCTGAAACTACTCCACTCAGTTGAGAAAAGAGAGGCTTAAAGAGGTTAAATGACTCTCCCAAAAGGAATAAAATTCAGAGTATCTGATTGTGAGACCAGGGGTTTTTTCCTTACATGACATACTGCCTCTCAACAAAGCTGATTCCCACCACATCCTTCTGGAAATGAAGTCAATTAACAAATGAATTTCCCATATATATTTTTAAATTCATGAGAACCTGACATTTTCCCAAATACTATAATATGTACTAGAGCAGAATCTGTAAATTAATCAAACCTCTTCCTCCTTTGGGTAAAAGGACAGACCTTTTCAGCAAGAGAGCCTTCAAGGAGACCAATTTAATTAATTAATGGCTATGTATTTTTTTCAAAGGTCAGTACTAGTCTCCTTATACAGAGAATATATTATAGAGTGCAGCTGAAAACTTGGGCCTTTTAGCATAGGATCAATAAACACAATACTGAAAGCCAGGCTCATTTTCTAATTGTGGCTTCAGTAGGAAAGTTCAGAAATGAGTTAAAATGTACCACCGACCCCATCAGCAATGATAACCAAATCTTCTTGTTACACTAAAAAAGCACTGCCTTTTTCCCTTAATTCTAAGGAAAAAATTATGACTAAGGAAAATTAAGAATAAAACCTTAGATTAAAATTATTTTAAAAGGTAAATGTTACCTTAATTATGGTATCTTTGTATTGTTTAAAAAAATTTTTTTTCAGCCATATGGGCTTTCATAAGAAGCCATTCTTAATTTTCAGAAGAGAGTTTTATGACACATGGGAATTCTAGAGGTTTCTCCAGAACAATATTAAGAAACCTATTATTTATAGAATGAAGAGATTCTGAATTTTTCAGTGGAGAATGTCTTTTTAACAAAATACACAGTGGAGGATAAAAAAGAAATGTCAAAACCAATACTATTCCTTCAACAATACTGGTAGAAAAGTAAACTGGTACAGCCTTTACAGAAGGCAGTTTGGTAATATATGTGTGTGTATACACACACACACACACACACACGCTGCTTGACCCAGCAGTTTCCCTCAGAAATGTGACCTAAGGAAATAATTTAAAATGTGTGCAAATATCTTCCTACTAGAAGTTCTGTGCAATACTATTTATAATAAAAAATTTGAAACAATCCAAGAACCTATAGGAAGACAATATGTAAATAAATAAAAGTACATCATAAAGTATATGATGTTCTGCCATTAAAAGGATAATGCAGGGGCGCCTGCCTGGGTGGCTCAGTCAAGTTGAGTCCAACTTGATTTCGGCTCAAGTCATGATCCTACAGTTTTGGGATCAAAACCTGCATGGGGTTCCACGCTGAGTGTGGAGCCTGCTTGGGATTCTCTCTTTCTCCCCGCACCTCTGCTCCTCTTCCCTGCTGACACTTTCTACCTCTCTCTCCCTCTCTTAAAAAAAGAAAAAAAAAAAAGGATAATATAGATCTAACATGGGGTCATGTCCAAATTATATTATGGAGTTTTAAAAGGTTAAGATAATGGGGCACTTGGGTGGCTCAGTCAGTTAAGTGTCTGACTCGGCTCAGGTCATGATCTAGCAGTTCATAAATCAAGCCCCAAATCGGGCTCTGTACTGACAGCTCAGAGCCTGGAGCCTACTTCAGATTCTGTGTTTCCCTCTCTCTCTGACCCTCCCCCACTCCCACTGTCTCTCTTTCTCTCAAAAACTAACCCCCCAGAACAAAACCAACCACACAGACCAGTTTTAGGAGCCCACTATGGTGATAATCTAGCTGTAACTATACTCAGTGTGTCCTTTCTCAAGTAATATGGAAGTTTATCACAAAGCACAAAGTTTTACTGTCCTTCTTAGTAACTCCTCATAGAGAGCAGTTCTAAATTTCCTTCTTTGTGATGTACCAATATGGATCACAGCTTCCCTGCACCTCCTTTTTTTTTTTCTTTTTCTGGGGCATGGAGTGAAAGGCAATTGCACTGGTGACACTTCCCAGTGACATGAGTTCTCAGTTTTCCCATCAAAGATTATTCCAGTGAAACCAAAAGAATGGCAAAATAAGAAAACTGAACCACAGTTCCTTGATCTATGGAAACTTGTAGACTTCCTGAGTCTAACATAAAATTTTTCCTAGAACTCCAAAAATTTAGATGCAAGATCCAAATAACTCAATTCCCAGTCTTTTAGTACCCAAGGGGCACAAACTTTTATTTACAAGACTTATTTTGACCCTGTAAATAAAATTTGGTATTGTATTAACAATTCTCTGAACCCATACTCCATGAACAAAACAAGAAAAATACTCACACTGATGGATAAAAACATATTTTGCACAATGCTCTAAAATCAACTTTCATTTACTTCCCTCCTTATAAAGGACTGGCTTAATTATAGAGAAAAACCCAGACACAAATCAATCTAATGAATAAGAATCGACTATGTGTCCATTTAGCAATTGAAAGTTTATTTCAGTATTTGAAACTCTGTGGTTCTTCAAACTAGAAACCTCATGAACATAGTCTGACATTGATTTTTATTAACAAATGCAACTAATACCATTTCATCCTTCATTAGGATTGCTTTAAAACTCTTTTGACTGTCATTTGTTCAGCACTGAAGCATTATCTATATGGG
This sequence comes from Acinonyx jubatus, assembly GCF_027475565.1. Taxonomy (NCBI): domain Eukaryota; kingdom Metazoa; phylum Chordata; class Mammalia; order Carnivora; family Felidae; genus Acinonyx; species Acinonyx jubatus. Next base: position 62,566,219 of record NC_069387.1, read on the forward strand.
AAAGAGAAAAGTATACTTCCCTAAAAATATCAGTCATTCAATCACCAAATACAGTTTAATTCAATGGTAAATACATCATTTGGAACAAACATTTTAACCACAGGTGAAAAATGGAAAACAAACTTTCTACCATCTTAGTACTGACAGATAATCCTTATTACCAAGGAAAGGGAAAATAATCCATCTCCAACCTATTTTACTTGAACTCTTCCATTAGTACAATAAATGAACTAATGGCAAATCAAGGTACTCTCCGTAAGATACTTTTCCTCAACAAATCAATTGCAAAGACAAACTTAAGAACAGGGAACACAGAATGGAAGGAAAGAAGGAAGACACCTTCTCCCCTAAGCAATATTTTAGTTCAGAATCAGATCCATTAATCTAATTGGAAGCACTGGCAAGGATTTTCCATCAGCTATATCAGCTACCTTCTATCATTCATTATGATGTACTGCTTAAGCACAGAACACAAATATTTTGGAATTATCTCAGGCAAGGAGTAAAAACACAAGCAAAAAATTTAAAACCTACTGTGCTCAATAGCTGATCATTTTCAGAATTTATAGATGAATATATTGTTGGCAGTAAGGATATTCTGTCTGTATTTTGCTTCACTGTTCAGTTTAATGGAAGTATAATGGAAATATAAGAATCTGATAGCATTTATTAGTATCTGCTTAGCAATTAAAGAAGTTTAATCAAAGATTTAAGAACATCAATAAAGTAGGGGCACCCAGGTGGCTCAGTTAAGCATCCGACTCTTGATTTCAGCCTGGGTCATGATCTCACAGTTTCTGAGTTTGAGCCCTGCATCAGACTCTGCACTGACAGTGTCGTCTCCTTAGGATTCTCTCTTTCTCCATCTCTCTCTGCCCCTCCCCATTCCCCATCTCTCTCACTCTCAAAATAAATAAGCTTTAAAAAAAAAAAAAAAGAACACCAATGAAGTAGTGAAAGGGACAAAATCAAAAGATGTTAATCCACCAGAAAAAGAGTTGGCTGTGTGTTTACTGTGACCTTAAGCCTTACTACTAAATTTTAAAAATTTAAGAATTTTATGAGAAGAAAAAGGGGAAAGAGAAAGATACTTCGAGTGCTATTGCCATCTTATTATATCCTTTAAAAATACTCATAATTGGGGTGCCTGGGTGGCTCAGTCAGTTGAGCCTCCAATTCTTGCTCTGGCTCAGGTCTTAATCTCACAGTTCATGAGTTCAAGCCCCACATTGGGCTCTGCAGTCATGGCACAGAGCCTGCTTGGGATTCTCTCTCTCTCCCTCTCTCTCTCTGCCCCTCACGCAAGCACACTCTCTCTCCTCTCTCAAAAACCAAAAAAACCAAAAAACAAACAAAAAAAACCCCTCTTAATTTTGTACCCCAAAATTTAAGTGTGCTTATTCTTTTTTTATTTCTTTTACTGATACAGTCTCAATGTTAGAGTGTCTAAGAGCTATCTTTGGCCCTTTTCCTCTTCTGAATCTGTACCTCTCCCTTGGTGATCTTATCTAGTCCCAAGGACTTAAACACATGTGTAATTTGTAATTCCAGCTCAATCTTTTCTAACTCCAAACTCATACATCTAACTGCATTCTTGACTAAGATATCTAGCAGGCATCTCAAACTCAGCATGTTCAAAACTGAATCCCTAATTTGTACCACCCCTTCTCTAACCCGTCCAACAGTCTTCCCCATTTAAGTCGATGGCAACTCCATCTTTCAAGCTACTCAAGTCAAAATCTTTGCAGCCACCCTTGATTTCTCCCTTTCATTCACACCCCACCACTTGTAATGAAATCCTATTGTTTCAATCTTCCAAATATATCCAGAAACTGATCACATCTCACCATCTGTTCCGAGCTGCCATTATATCTTACCTAGATTATTGCAAGCTTCCTAACAAATCTCCCTGTACCTCTAAATTTAGTCTTCATACAACTGCCAAATTTATCTTTTTAAAAGTCAGGGGTCTGTGTTGTGTTCAAACCTGCAATGCCTACCCATCTCCCTTAGAGTTAAAACCAAAGCCCTTTCAAAAATACAAGGCCTTTCTGACCTCCTGTAACCCTTCTGCCCTGTTACTCTTTCCCCTTGTTCACTCTCCCAGTCTCCTAAAGGTTCCTTTAAGTCACTAGAAAACCACCATGGCCCCACTGAAGGCCTTTGCTCTTCCTGTTCTCCTAGCCCAAAAGGCATTTATGTCAAATATCTACTTGGCTAACTCCCCTAACTTCTCTCAAGTCTCTGTTCAAAAATCACTTCTCAGTGAGGCCTACTCTGTCCATGCTATTTGAATTGCAACCAGAGCTCCCCCTACACACTCACACTCACTCACTCACACACACACACACACACACACACACACACACACGGAACTTACCTTTGGTGAACTCATCTCACCTAACAAAGACTGCAGAAAAAAAAAAAACAAAAACTAGAATTACAGGGAATATTCCCATGAGAAAATGGAGTAAGGGATTAGCTAGAACCTTTTGTCAAGACCCTACTCACGTTTAGGGACTTGAAAAGATAACTCCATATACAAAGGATGAAGAAAAGAGGTCAGTTACCAAAAAAGAATCTGTATATACTCAGAGGTTCTATCTGAGTCATAAACATACAGCTGCTACACACTAATGTGAGAGTGTCATGGGGGGAAAACAAAACACAATTTAAAGCATAGCAAAGCATTTCCTTACCTACACATGGCAACAGAGAAATAGCAAGAAAATGTACCCTAATTCCAGGCATATGCAAATATATTAAATAATAACTTCTGATCCATATACCCTTAACAGTTTGTCTCTAAGATCCTTACCTGAGACTTGATGCTTAGTTTAAAATTTTTTTTAAAAAAAGAATCTCATCATTTAAATCCGATTAGCCAACATCTGACTTCCTGAATTCATAGTTTCAGTTTTCAAAAAAGACACCTAAAGGGCACCCCACGTGGCTCAGTTGCTTAAGTGTCAGACTTCAGCTCAGGTCATGATCTCACGGACCATGGGTTCGAGCCCCACGTCAGGCTCAGTGCCGTCATGACAGCTCAGAGCCCGGAGCCTTCTTTGGATTCTGTGTCTCCCTCTCATCCCCTCTCCCGCTCCTGCTTTCTCTCTCTCTCAAAAAATAAACATTAAAAAAAAAAAAAAGACACCTAAAACCAATCAGTTTAGCATAAAGTGACAAACAGAAAAACTTACATTTATTTTTTTTAACTTGTTTTATTTTTCATTTTTTTTAATTTACATCCAAATTAGTTAGCATATAGTTTAACAATGATTTCAGGGGCAGATTCCTTAGTGCCCCTTACCCATTTAGCCCATCCCCCCCCACTCCCTCCAGTAACCCTCAGTTTGCTCTCCATATTTATGAGTCTCTTCTGGAAAAACTTACATTTCAATGGGGAAATGAAAAATCAATAATTTGTTTAATCATGTACTGAGCACCTAATGTTATATAGGCCCATGATAGGAGCAGATGTGGCCTCAAGTATGGTGACTGTGCTCAAAATGAGGTATAAATATCAAATACATGAGAATTTTTTCTTTTCAGTAAATTTATCAAATATATTGACCACACTGGCTACATATTCTGGAAGTTTCCCATTTCAAAAAATGTGCAGCGAGCATCTATTATGTGCATGGCACTGTACAAGGTGCTAAGAGGTTATAAAGGTGAATAATAGGTTATATGTATTGTTTCCTATGTATCCCAGACATTGTACATTATCTTACTTATCAACCTACCAACTTTATAGTTAAATACATCCCTGTTTTATTTTTAATGTGTATTTATTTACTTTTTTTTTAAGTGTTTATTTTTGAGACAGAGAGAGACAGAGCATGAACGGGGGAGGGTCAGAGAGAGAGGGAGGCACAGAATCCGAAGCAGGCTCCAGGCTTTGAGCTGTCAGCACAGAGTCCGATGCGGGGCTCAAACCCACGGACCGTGAGATCATGACCTGAGCCGAAGTCGGACACTTAACCGACTGAGCCACCCAGGTGCCCCGTGTATTTATTTTTTAAAGAGAGAGAGAGAGACACACACAGAGCACGAGTGGGGGAGTGGCAGAAAGAGAGAGGAGACACAGAATCTGAAGCAGACTCCAGGCTCTGAGCTATCACACAAGAGTCCATGCGGGGCTTGAACTCACAAACCTCAAGATCATGACCTGAGCTAAATTCGTATGCTCAACCGACTGAGCCACCCAGGTGCCCCCACCCCTGTTTTAGAAATAATAATAAAGTAAGGCCCAGAAAATTTAAGGGACAGGGCACCTGGGTGGCTTAGTTGGTTGAGCGCCTGACCCCTGATCTTGGCTCAGGTCATGATTTCATGGTTCTTGGGATGGAGCCCTGTTTCAGGGTCTGGGCTACCTGTGTGGAGCCTGCTTAGAATTCTCCCTTTCTCTTGAAATAGATAAATAAACTTAAAAAAAAAAAAAAGAAGAAGAAGAAGAATGTTTAACGGGCAACACAACAAGTGGCAGAACTGTGATTTAATTTCAGGTACTTTAGGATGCGTGGGTGGCTCAGTTGGCTGAGTGTCCCACTTCAGCTCAGGTCATGATCTCACAGTTCCTGATGGCTCTCTGCTAACAGAGCGGAGCCCTCTTCGGAGCTTCTCCGCCCCGTGCTCGCTTGCTCCCTCTCTCTCTCTTTCTCTCAAAAATAAATAAACATTTAATCTCAGGCACTTTAAACTCCAGAACGCATGCTCTTAACTACCATGCTAACCTGGTTCTCTCAAATAGCTTTAAGGTTAGAGGGCAGAAAGATATGCTTAGAAATAATGTTAATACACCTGACCAGCCCTACCTCATCAGTGCCCCAAAAGTCTACCTGACAAAATAGCAAATTAAGTACTCAGGGGTAAAGAGTTCACACATTTTATACTACAGAATGACTCCCAAATTTAATTAAAAAAAAAATGGCTTGTATATGATTTGGGAAATGATAATTTTACAAGAAAAATAAAATGAATTAAATAATAGGTGATACAAGCAACTAATTTTCAGCTTCTTTCAACTCTAAAAAAACTGCATAATAACTTCAATTCTAATTCTGTCCAACTCACCTCTTCCTAAACATGGGAACAAAATCAGATGACTTATAACACAGCACAAAACTAAATACACTTTAAGTATTTACAGAGAAACTGTATCTTACACACTCTTAGCACTTATGTAGAAAAGGCTTGCTTCTGCCAATAAAACTTCTTTTTGCACACTGGCTGCACAAAGCTTCCCAAGACAGACGGGCAGCCTACAAGGCCTTCAAATCCTTTGTTCAAAAGGTGGCAAATGGGTCCTATTGACCATTAGAGTCAGCCAGGTTTCTGGGAAGCACTGACCCCAAAAAAGACATTATGTTTCTTCATCTTGCAAAGCCAGAGCAGACAAAAGAGCCAAAGCTAAAAAAAAAAGATAAACCAAAGGAAGATTCGACTTAAACATTAAAATCCGTATCATACAAATTTGACACAAACAGCCCCTAGTTTTCAACATTGCTGTCACAATGTTAACCTACAAAAATGAAAAGACTGACCCCACTGTTTTTAAAATCTTAATCTATCACTCAACTAGGTAAAATCTCAGCAGTTGGTATGAACACAACTGCCAACCTCCTTTAAAAAAAAAAATGAGGGCTGTCTTCTCATGTAAAACAGGGAGCTAATGGAAGGAAATCATATTTAAACATCGAAGACATTCCTAAATAGTAGCCAAGTTTCTTCTTAAAAAAAGAAGTAGGAATAACCAGGTGAATCTCAAGTTACTATTCAGTAAAACAGCAGTTTCATGAGCTTTGAGAATAATTTATATGACAAATTTTCAGAACTTGTTTTTGAATGCCAAATAATAATCCTAGTATCAATGATCTGAAATAAAAGTTAATTTTAAAATATAAAAAAGGATTACTTATGATCTCCTTGATCTACAATCATTTGATTTCAAAAGATCTCCAGGATTTAACAAGAAACATGCAAATGTCTTTTATAAATTAAAAAATTTACATTTACTAATCACATGGTCTCTAAATCAAAATAAAATATCTTTAATAAAAATGAAGGGTACTGCTTACTAATCAGGAGAGATTCATAATTCAGAGATGTTCAAAGTACCACAAATACTTTAAAGCATAATGCACTGTAGTGACTGACTGTTCTCAAATCTTACATTATTTCATTTGCTCCACAACTTATTTTGTAAGAAACTTGAGTATATATAAACCTTTCCTTGAGTGCCTATTCTTTATTGATTACACCGACAGCAACAAGGAAACAAAACAAGGGCAACCCACTGTAACTCCAGACTGGCTACCGGAAGATGAGAATATGTGAGGATCTAATGGAAACAAGGCCCAGGGACTGCTGGAGTCCATGAATATTTCAGAAGAATAAATGAAAAGTGTGCCAGATGGGTTTGCTTACAGCTGGCTAACAACTAAATTTCTGACCAAAGCCAAATGCTTCCTTACATAATTTATCAAGCACTTTTCTGTTCCCCTCCACTACAACGCTTTTCATTCCTTTTTTTCTCATTTTCATTTGCTTTTTTAGAGAGCAATACCATCATAACTTCTCTTTCAAATTAGGACTATTACATAAAATTTTTAAAAGAGAAAAGAAAGGAACACCTGTGTGCCATGAACTGCTGAGTCTGAAGCATAAATCCAGGTGTTACTACTGAAGCAGAAATGGACAAAGTGCTACAAAAGCTAACCACTTCTTTTTAAACAAAGTAGTTTAAAATAAACACTAATTGCCAAGGGTAAGCAACAGCAAAAACACAAATCAACTATGTATAGCCAGCAGAGGTGAAGGCCCATCCTTCCCTCAGCACACTGTTCCTGCCTAGCTCTCCAGACTCAACTTCCAATGTTGTACCATATATTCCAGACACAAAAGCAACTGAGTGCACATGTATTCTCAAGTTCTTTTAACAATAAAAATAATAAACATCACATCTGAGCACCCCCTATGTGCCTGGCACTGTTCTAAGCATTTGACCAGCATATCCGAAGAGCAGTTAAGAGTACTATTACTATTAGGTAAAGAGAATTGAAGTAACTTGTCCACAGCAGTCTGGCTTCAGAGCCCAAGCTCAAACTCTGCAGTACTGCTTCTCTAAAATAGTAGATCTGTATTATTTACTGCAAATACAAATTGCTTTAAAATCCTGCACACCACTACAGCTTTTGTATACTCTATTTAAAAATTGTTCCTAAAGTTTGTAGGTCCTAAATCAGAAGTTTAAGAGCCTTAACATTGCCCAAATCAGTGTGGTAGCTAGCCCCCAAGATGGCTCTCAACGACCTTGCCTCTGGTAACTCACAGCCTTGTGGAATTCCCTCTCACAGTATACCAAGCAGGGGTGGTCTGTGTGACCAAAAGCATAAGGCAGAAATGATGGTATGCCACTTCTGAGATTAGGTTGTAAAAGATGTTGGCTTCCGTCACGGACCTCTCTCTGTCTCTGGGCACTTGCTCTGAAGGAAACCAGCAGCCATGCCATTAGGACATGCAGGCAGCCTATGGAGAGGCCCAAGTGGTGAGGAACAGAGAGGCCTGCCCACAATCACACAGGTTGTGACTCTGATGCTTCAGCCACACTTGGGCCAGGCCCTAGGAGGGCTGCAGCCCCTTCCAACAGCTTGGCTGTAAACTTAGAAGAGAAACCCTGAGCTGGAACCACCCAGCTAAGCTGCTTCTGGTTTCCTGACCCTCACAAAGTATGCAAGATAATAAACATCTGTTTTGAGCGCTGTATGTTAGGATACTTTGTCCCATAGGAATAGTTAACTAACATAATCAAGTAGTTCTATTGACAAGCCTATTTATAATGAAGGTGTTAAGAGAAAGAGACTTTTTTTTTAAAGTTTATTTATTTTGAGAGAGAGAGAGACAGCATGTGCACATGAGCAGGGGAGGGGCATGTGGGGGAGGGAGGAGGAAAGAATCCCAAGTAGGCTCCACGCTATCAGCACAGAGCCTGATGCAGGGCTCGAACTCATGAACTGTGAGATGATGACCTGAGCTGAAGCCAGACGCTTAACCCACTGAGCTGCCAAGGCACCCCCCCAATAAAGTTTTTTTCTAAGTAAAACTTTTATTAATTCAACATGTGTATAACCTTCAACTACCTACTAAAAAGAAAAGAGTGTATCTATGGAGTCCTCTTACATTTATGTGGTTGAGCCCTCTTGACTAATTTATATGCCTTGAAAACAGATGGGCAGTCAACAAAATTTGTGATTCCCATGTAAAATGGCCCAAAGTTAACCCTGTTTTCATTTAGAATGTGATTTAAGTCAACATATAACAGGTTTACTATTATTCGTTTTAAGTATAAGTGCACTGCTTTCCATCAAATTAGGGAGGTGGGCTCTTTCACATAAGAGAATGGCTAAGTTCCTCTGTAATGAATAAGGAGCCTGGATTTGGGCGTAGAAGAACCTTCCTTCTGGTTCTAATTCTGCCACTAGCAATGTAAACTTATACAATTCATTTAACATCTCTGAACATGACTGGAAACTAGGGACTGTATCTGACTTGCTTTAAAAAAAATTTTTTAATGTTTATTTATTTTTGAGATAATGCAAGAGACAGATGTGTGCAAGCAGCAGAGGGGCAGACAGAGGGAGACACAGAATCTGAAGCGGGTTCCAGGCTCTGAGCTGTCAGCCCAGAGCCCGACGCGGGGCTCGAACTCACGAACCGTGAGATCATGACCTCAGCTGAGGTCAGACGCTTAAATGAGCCACTCAGGCGCCCCTGACTTGCTTTAAATAAAAAATATAATTTGAGCAATACCTTCATTATTATTATTATTATCAAATAAAGTGAAGTAAAAAGGCAGTAACATGGGTAAGAGAAATACATCAAAGTTCAAAGAGTATAATCTAAGATTAATAAAAAAAACCATATCGGAACACAAAGAATACCTCTAGAAACATCCACAAAGAAAGTGATAACTACAAGTGTGTCTGGGGAAAGGAACTGGAAGGCAAGGGAAAAGGATGAGATACATTTTTTAATATAATTTTTTCTACCTTCTGAAAATGAGATACCACATAAATGTATTATCTGTTTTATTTTAAATGGATAAAATTATCTGTCAGTAAAAAAGGATACAACCCCAAGGATTGTCTTGGAACATCTGAAATAGTTAGTCCCATCAACCCCTTAAATCTCATCAAAGTATCTGAGGCTTCCTCTAATCAATTATGTTTATGAGGATAATAGCTAATGTTTATGGAGCAATTACGTCCAGTCAGGCTCTATGGTAAACACCATATATGCATTATCAGCTAATTGGTACACACAGTTCTAGAGCAGTAACAGATGACCTGGACATTCTAGATGGGAATGCCTAGAACCCACTGCAAGCACCTGCAATCATTCCAACTGGTTAGATGGTTGTTTGCTGTACAAACTGCAAAATGTTAAAGAGCATATGGTTTACCGCCTCATAGCTGAAGAATACAGATGCATTCCAAATGCACTGCTAAAACTTGTCACAGAACAAATGTGCATTTTAGCTACAAACTGAAGCATTGCAGAAAAGAAGGTAAATTATTTACTAATTAATGCCCAGCAAATTATCCTAATTCAAAAATAAGTCTCAGCTTGTATCTGGCCAGTTTCTATATTTTTCTTAATTACAGAATTTTTACACTTCGTGTAAATTAACATGCACCCATTCTTGGTTCCTTCAATAAAAGGAAGGGAGGGCGAGAAGAAGGGAGGGAAAGAATTCATGAGTTATGTCTACAAATAGAGGTAAGTGTCACATTATGGAAAGAACACAGAACTCCTGGTCTGAAGCTTGAATTCAAGTTCTAGCTCCACCATTTGTTGTACAAATACCCTTTAACATTTAATCACTACTACCATGGCTAGATGCAAAAAAAGCAGTTTTAATTCTCCCTCCTGTAAAGGAAAATAAAGTTATACCAGCATTATCACTATCACAAATTCAAAACTGGCCTAAACATCCTCTGAGACTTATTTTCTCCTGTGTTCTTCCCTTCTATGAATGGCACTATCATATCCCTGCTGCCTGGGCCCAAAATCTCAGTCATGTGTGTCTCATCTCCCCTTTAACCTCACATACAATAAAGCTGCCACGTCAATTCATCTAATGTTTCTCCTACGTCTTGTATCCATCCTCTCTTCTTTATTCCACTGCCACTATCCTAATTCAAGCCCTTCCCCTCTAGTTTGTTTTGTAGAACTGTCTTCTACATTTCACAAAATTCCACATCTATTCACAATAAACAAAGTGTATTTGAGGAAACATACCTCAATATAATAAAGGCTATTATATATGAAAAATTCACAGCTAGCATCATACTCAATGGTGGAAAACTAAGAGCTTTTCCTCTAAGACCAGGAACAAGACAAGGATGCCCACTCTCACCACTTTTATTTAGCATAATACTAGAAGTCCTAGCCACAGCAATCAGACAAGAAAAAGAAATAAAAGACATCCAAATCACTAAAGAAGTTAAACTGTCACTATTTGCAGATAGCATAAGATACACAGAAAATCCTAAAGACTCCAATAAAAAATTATTAGAATAAATGAATTCAGTAAAATTGCAAAATAACAATTTCCTAACTGGTATCTGCACTTTTAGTTTCTCCCAGTTTAATTCCACTCTACACCCCTCATCCAGAGTAATATTCCTAAAGAACAGCTTTGAGCATGACATTCCCTTTGTTCAAAACCTTTTAGGGGCTCTTTTCCGTCTCTCAAAGGGCATTGTTCATAGTCTGGCATTCAGTTCGGTTGGTTCCTAACAGCCATTTCCCTTCCCCTTCCATTGTGAAGCAGCCCTAGTTTTCATCCTAAACTGGTCTCTAAACAGTCCATTTAATCCCATCTTCCTCACCACACCAGTATTTTAAGAATGGGCCTCAGGGAAGTGTCACCTAAAGGGGTCTAATCATAGCAAAGCCCAGATTTTTGTTTCATGATGTGACTAGGGAGTGGAGGAGGAAAGTAAAATCTAAGGAAGGTGTGATGTGCAAATGTGAAGTGTGAAGTACTGTCACCATTTAAAAAAAATTTTTTTTTTAGCGTTTATTTATTTTTGAGATAGAGACAGAGCATCAGTGGGGGAGGGTCAGAGAGAGAGGGAGACACAGAATCTGAAACAGGCTCTCAGCACAGAGCCTGACACAAGGCTTGAACTCACAGACTGCAAGATCATGACCTGAGCTGAAGTCGGACACTTAACCAACTGAGCCACCCAGGCACCCCTACCGTTTTATAACCATGAAGGAATGAAGGCACCCTGTAAAGGAAGTCGGCATTGGTGATAGAGCGTAAAGAACTGCAATGAAATGAAGCTAGAGCTCTGTTCAAATTATACCTGAACATCCCACCCCCTAAAAAAACTTACATGAACCAGCCAGATTCCTTTATTTCTTAGGTCCTCTCTGAACTATAACAAGAAGCATTCTGACAGAAAAATCATCCAAAAGCTAGATTCAGCCTGTCTTCCCAACTCATCTCCCACTCCATGAAATACTTAAAGCAGACTAATCACATCTGTTCTGAGTGACTAACATGTACATTTGGTCCTAGAAACAAAATGTAGGAACACAGATGTGGGAAAAAATAAGCCCCTTCTTCTCCACAGTGCCCCTCTACTTTCTTTAGTTACTATGCTATATGCTCCAAAAACGTTTTCAAGGATCAATGCCAGTCACAGTACTTAAAGCAACTAAAATCCACCTCAATTTGGCCCATCCTAAAAAATAACTAAACAGAAACAAAAATGCAAATAATGACTCTCCAGATAAAAACTAACTAGGGTTCTCTTTCTTGTGCTTTCTTTTTTGAGTTTTTTTTCTTTTTTAGAAGAGTTTGTTTCATTTACTCAAAAAAATTTTAGAATGCACTGTCATTACTGACAGAAGTCCTATTCATAACAGTAAATTGACAGTTTAAAGAAAAAGAGGCAAAAAAATTAAAAAAAATAAAGAAAAAGAGGCACATCTGCTCTTGTTTTTCCAATTACTATGATAAATATCCCTTCTTTGCTTTCTTAAGGTCTTCATTTGGTTTAAACATATTTCATATGTTTTTGATGTTTTGTATGTTCACGATAAATGGATTTTAGGAGGAAAGTCATTTACAGAAGGGATCTAAAAGCACCAACAGCCAAAACACTGCCAGACAATCAAAGACTGTCGTTGTTCTTATTATTACTCCACTACATGAAAAGAAAAACTGCAGACATTCACTGTGTTCTCTGCAGCTAGTGCCAGCACTAACCATGAAATGTTTACACAGCCTCTACAACGAGGCAGGCAGGGAGCTGTGAGGGGTAAGTGTCAAATCTGCTGCTGCTTCTAGATTCTGCCTCCCTAAAATGATTCTCTCCCAGCAACCTGAAGGAAGACAATCAGATTTTCCATCAGAGGTATCTCATACCACCTAAACATATTTCCATTCTGCTATATAACTACAAATAAATCAGATTCCCACTAAGACAAAAATCCAGAGTTTATCTTATCTGTCACTGAACTAACTGCCTCTTCTTCTTATTAGCTTCTTTCCTCCGTCTTCCCATCTCATTTGTCATCGGCACTTTCCCCTTTCTTTTCCATAAAGGAAAAAAACATAGATTATTTTAGCATGAAACTCCTGGGGTTCAAAGCTACTTTCTTTTCCCATTTCACTTTAATTCCTGGTGGTATAAAGCATTTTGGTTAAAAGAAAGCGTTGTCAAGTACTAAGGATTTAATGTTTATCCCTCAAATTAAACACCTGAGGCAGAGAACTCCATTTCATTTATTTATTCACTCTTTCAATCAATAATTATTTACAGAGATCTTTAAAGATGTCATATACTAAATCAGCGGCAATGACTTCAACATAAAAAAATGCTACTGTGTTTCTCGGATTATTGCTCAGCTCATTTAGCCACATCACTTCAGTTAAATGGTCACTCTGGCATCTAATTAGTGACCAGAAATCAGAACTTCTATTTTTATTTTAAATTCTACCCCTCTGGGATAACAGGTGTTCATTGTTTTCTTTAATGTAATCCTGTATTCTCCAGCTTTTATTTATTTTTGTTTTTATTGTTCTCATTAAAATGAGCATATATTACTTCTATAATTTAAAAGCCACAACTTTTTAATTTTTTTAAAGGTGTATTTATTTATTTTGAGAGAGAGGGAGTGCAAGTAGGGTAGGGGTAGAGAGAAAAGGAGAAAGAGAATCCCAAGCAGGCTCCATGCTCAGCCTGACATGGGGCTTGATCCCACAACTGTGAGATCATGAGTCAAAATCAAGAGTCAGATATTCAACTGACTGAGCGACCCAGGCACCCTCTAATGCCACAACTTTTTAAAAAGCACTTACTGCCTTTTATTAATTCAAACCAATTATTTTATTTATCTTCACCTCTGGTGGAACATTTCAGTGTGTAAAACAGACATTCCTCAGAAAGTTCTACTAAAATGTCTGAAACAGCAAATGCTTAGTTTTCTGGGTAAACCTAAAGATAGTATGCAAAACAATAATAAAATAGATCATCCCCAACATTTTATTTTTGACACTAATTTTATCCTGTCTAAAAAAGCAAACAAAAAACAAACAAACTTATATGCTCTACCAACAAGTAGCAAAATCAAATGATCTCCTTTTGTCTATCCCTGATGCTCTTCCTACTCTATTTTAGGCATCTAATAAGGTGTCTAAAAAGCATTTATTATCAAATAAGCAGGTTAAAGGGTTCATTTTCTCTGAAAATATTCAATTTGTTATTCTTGCATGATACCCTCTGAATCCAGATTTTAACTTTTCATTCCAAATAGACAACAATGGGGAGTAAATAGGGTCTCTCTTGGGTTTCCTTATCCTAGAAAGCTGTAATTTTTGGCCTCTCCCTAAATAAGCAACATTACTTTACAAAGTTTTATTCCAAATAAAAAACATATTTAGTCATACACACACCCACAAAACTTCAAAGTTCCTATTAGACAATATATAGATACTCTGGAAAATGTTAAGAAAAAAATAGACTTTTTAAAGAAAAAACGCATGTCTACAACTAAATCTGAATGTTCTCCTCAATTCTAAGAACATCTTTTAAGAAAGCATAAAGCTTTAATGTTGCTGTGTAAGGAAACTTGGGTACATTGAGGAAAAGCTCAAAGGCCCATAATCTCATCACAAAGCAGCAGGGTCAAAAGGCAGAGGTCAGGGAACAGGGGAACAGGGTGAAAAACAGTTCCCACACTTGAGAGGAGACTATATCTCATTTCAGGAGATGGTCAAAAGCTATTCAGTTGTATTTACTAAAATAATACAACCATTTACATTCTCCTTTAAGTCCCAAAGCGAATCTGTATTTCAAAAAGAATTTCTTATTTTTAAAAGCAAGGAATTTAAGAAGTTACTTCTTTCCCCTACATATTAAAAAAAGAAAAAAAAAACAAATCTCTCACACACATACACCAATGCTTCAGCTGTCCCTCAAAGACTGACTTTCAGTTAAAAGCTGTCACCTGACGAATTCAACGGAGTTCAATGGGGCAGAAAAATAAATACTAAATGTGCATACGTGTCAACAGACATTTCACATCAAGGCCTCTGCCCCCTAATGATTCAACAAAGTATGTCTACTTCTTGTGGTCCTAGGCCACATTCAGAAAAATCTAAATTTTCACTCTTCCAGGGAAGAATGAATGGGATTTTGTTAAACTTTCAGTCAGTGCAGCATTTGTGCTGGAGACTTTATAATGATTCCTCCAGCAGGCTATTAAATCTGAGGGCTCCAAGTTCTAGGACATTTGTCTGGATATCCCTGCACAATTTCTCACACTCTAACCATAAAATCTGTGTTCCAAGTACAAAAGAGAGAGAGAGAGAGAGAGAGAGAGAGAGAGAGAGATCAAAAGATCAGGAAAAGAGGACTTTTGGAATAAGAGGTGTGGTTTTCGACGGCCTTCCACCCTCCCATACACCCATTTTAGCTCTCTCCCCACTGACCCAGGGACAAGACAGTTTACAAGTGGTTAGTTTACAAGTGGTTCACAGTACATTGAAGCCCGTCCATCCTTCACTGTGAGGAGTACACAAAATATTACATTTGAGACACACAGCTTTCTTGTATTTATTTTAAATCAAATGGTAGCTAGAACTGCCAATCGAAAAAATAAGCACTGCCAGACAGGAGTGAGAACAACTAAACAAAATAACCTATTTTGGCATACTCACCTCAATGGTACCAATGCTTGTGTTTTAATAAACTGTGAAATCAGTCATTGTTCTTGTGAACAATGGCACAAAGCAAATGAAGTCAAGTTGGAAAGCTCATTTCCCTGGAGCTGAGCCAGAACATTTTAAAAGCCAGACAAAAGTTTATTAAGAAAAAGAATACACTTGAGACAGGAGATGGGAAACATTCTTAAACAATCTGTTATCTTATTACCCCAGCCATTTAAATTTCCTCAAAGGTTAGGGTTAAAGTTGAAGTGAAGAGAAAGTAACCTAGAAAATAAAACAAAACACTGTGGTCCTGGAAGTGAATCATCCATAAACTTTAAGCCTATAACTGGTCCTAAATTTCTGCTGCTCAAATTATTCTAACCCAAGTCCGTAGCTGATTCTCATCAAATTCCATTTGACACGCTAATTCCAAGTCTTGTGACAGGGAAGACTTCCATGTCAGGGAATCATACAGGAGTCCAAGATGCTCACTCCCCTTCAAAACAATTCCTGTCTTATCTGCCTAGGAGGTAATAATCCCTTCTTGCTATTTTAGTCCCAAACTACAGCAAAAAGGAAAAAAAAAGAATGATATAAATTTAGCATACAGAAAGAATATTGTTTAGCAAATTGTCCCTGTTTCCTCAAAGAACGATGAGAAAAGACAAAGGAAAGAAACTAAAGGTATACTAGAAACGAAGTATTAAACCTGAAAAACCAGGGGAAATCAGAAACTCTGCCCAGTTTCTGCTGGGATGAAGTAACTGGAAGATCTACTTAGACATTAACAACTCTTCACCAAGATGACACTGGAGATTTTGATCAAAAGAATATTTCTGGGGCGCCTGGGTGGCTCAGTCGGTTGAGCGTCCGACTTTGGCTCAGGTCATGATCTCACGGTCTGTGAGTTCGAGCCCCGTGTCAGGCTCTGTGCTGACAGCTCAGAGCCTGGAGCCTGCTTCGGATTCTGTGTCTCCCTCACTCTCTGCCCCTCCCCTGCTCATGCTCTGTCTCTCTCTGTCTCAAAAATTAAAAAAAAAAAAAAAAAAAAAAAAAAAATTTTAATTAAAAAAAACATTAAAATTAAAAAAAAAAGAATATTTCTTCTTCTTCATATAAAGAGACAACCAAAAAAGCAATAGGTAGTGGCTTCATAAGGACTAAGGTGAAAGGGCAATCTTTGTAGAAAGGATGGGGTGGGGGGGGGGGTGCGGGGAAGGTACAAAAAGCCTGGTCTGAGCAAATTTATGCCAAACTGTACAGAAGAATTAAGACTCTCAGAAACTTATGTATCACTTCTACCATGTTTCCTCAAACTATAGAAAAATTCCCTGTGTTAATAAATGACTATAAGAATGTACTGTACTCAGAAAAAAGGATGACAGGAAAGGGCAAGAAAACATGCTCTTCAAAGCAGAAACCCGATTCTCCAGGTTTGACCAGGAGAAAATTACGTAAAACAGATGGATTGACATCACAAGGCCTCTGAGATCTAGACAGACTACTGAAAAATATCTTTAAACTGGGTTTCACAGTTTAGAACCAATACCGAAGCATTAAGCATGCTGGTCCTCACAGCAGAGCTGAAATTACAAGTATCTAGTAGTCTAGATCAGCCTAAGTGTTGAAAAACGTATTCCCATGTGTGTCCTCAGATTATGAACAAAAAAAAATTTTTTTAATCTACAGGGAAGGGAAGCAAGTAAGAATACTTTTGTAGTGGTATTCCTAAGAGAGTACGAACATGTGAAAACTATTCACAGCTCATCAGTAACAGTAGCTTAGCAGCAGCATTAACTAGACATATTTCCCATTATGTGTTGGCTATACACAATGACTGTTGTGGTGCATAAAATGCCACCTCTTTCTCTTCCACCCAAAAAAGCACATAAGAATGGAACTGAGAGAGAATGGCATCATTAGAGGGAAGACCTTGAATCCATTCCACTTATTTTTTTTTCATTCCACTTATTTTTAAACGTATCATTTACAGCCTCAGTATTTCAACTACTGTTAATAATTACTGTGACTCAGCTCAGAAAAGACAGGCCCACTAATATGTCACCACCTAGAAGTTGAGGATAGCTGGTCTAGAGGATTTGGAGAAGCAGCAAGGCACAGTGGAAGAGGCATATGTTGGAGTCAGAGAGGCTGGGATACAATCCCAGTTTTTGGTCTCTGTGAGTTTGGGGAACACCTCACTGAACCTCAGCCTCCTCATCTATAAAATGAGGGAAATGATACCTTCAGGTTATTACGAAGACTAAAAATAATGCTTATAAATCACCAACCACAATTCATGACTCCATAAATGTTAGCTATTTTCATAGCTTCATTGTATAAAGGTGACTTCCTAGAGCGCCTTCTGACTTAATAATGCTAACACATATCTTTGAAAGTCATTTAGAGAAAACATTATTTCAAAAATAGCTTTGTACCAGTGACATATAGAAGTTTATAAAAGAAAAATGTAAGGTATTAACTCAAAATGTTCATGTTAACTAGAACAGTTATAATATTTAATTTAGAATAAAGTTAGTCGAAGTCACGGATTCTTGGAAAAGGCTCAGGGATGTCTAAGAAAGCAACTGTTTCATGTTTTTATCCTCATGATGTGCTATTCCAGCAGCATATAAAATACTTCCACTTTATTCCTAGAATTCTCACTTCTTAGCTCCTTACACTCATTTTGTTTGAAAAGTAAAGAGGAAAAGACAGTCTTACTGAAAGTTTTTGGTCATTACATGGTGCCATTTCAACAAGTCAAGTCTTAGATGGAACAGAACATCATGCAGGTTACAATAAAGACAAAAACTTTAGAGAAACAAAGAAACTGTCCTGGCTGACCATATCCAAAACTGATATGGGATGCTCATGAAGAAGGAAACTATGAATGCAATTTCCTAAGATATTCCTCTAAAATCACAATGGAAGCTACAACTGATCTTTAGTATAACCACTTTCTGAAATTTCGTAAACACTAGCCACCATTTATGTGCTCATCACCTGGCATTAGTTTTTAAATAAATAAGACATGTTGTATGCTTAAAAAACAAAAATGAGCAAAAAAACCTTGCTAATACCTGCATACTTGTTTGTATAAAGCTGTTTTTTAAAAAAAGGTTATTCGTTTATTCATCACAGTTTATGTCAAGAGAGAAGTAATAGGCTAACAAATTCTAGGGGCGCCTGGGTAGCTCAGTCAGTTAAGCATCTGACTCTTGATTTCAGCTCAGGTCATGATCTCACGATTTGAGGGACTAAACCCCATACTGGACTCTGTGCTGACAGTTCAGAGCCTGGAGCCTGCTTGGGATTCTCTCTCACCTCTCTCTCTGCCCCTCCCCCTGCTTGAGCTCCTTCTCTCTCAAAATAAATAAATACTTTAAAAAAAATTTTTTTTAATGTTCATTCATTTTCTTGAAAGAGAGAGAGAGAGAGAGAGACAGAGTGTGAGTGGGGGAGGGGCAGAGAGAGAGAGAGAGGGAGACACAGAATCCGAAGCAGGCTCCAGGCTCTGAGCTGTCAGCACAGAGCCCAATATGGGGCTCGAACTCCCGAACCCCAAGATCATGACCTGAACTGAAGTCAGATGTTTGACTGAGCCACCCAGGTACCCTAAATAAATATTGTTTAAAAAAGAAGAAACTTTAGTAGCTCACCCCAAAGCTGAAAAATACCTTTTTGAAAAATTAATCATGGGGCACCCGGGTGGCTGTCAGTTAAGCATCCAACTTTTCATTTCAGCTTAGGTCATGATCTCACAGTCCTTGACTTCGAGCCCCAGGTCAGCCTCTGCCCTGACAGCAAGCAGCCTGCTTGGGATTCTGTGTCTCCCTCTCTCTCTGCCCCTCCCTGCTCACGCTCTGTCTCTTTTGCTCTCAAAAATAAAAATAAAAACATCAAAAGGAGAAAGAAGGTGAAGTAAATAAATGCATTTACAATATATTGCCAGGAACCATTAGTGCTATGAGGAAAATAAAGCAGGGTTACTGGCAAGAGTGGGGCAGGCAGGGGAAAGAAGGACACTATCTTATACAGGATGGCCTGAGAAGGCAACTCTGAGGAGGTAATACTTGTGCAGAGACCTGAATGAGGAGAAGCAGCACATCTTGCAAAGATGTCAGGCTACACTGTCCAAGAGGGTAGCCAGCCACTAGTGGCTATTAAACACTTGAAACATGGCTAGGCCAAACTGAGATATGAGGTAAAATATACACTGGATTTTGAGATTTTTAAGATTTAGTAAGAAAAAAAAGAATGTTAAATATCTCAATAATTTTCATGTTGATTATATGCTCAAATAATATCCTAGATACATAAATACACCATTAAAATTAATATCACCTGTTTCTTTTTACCTTTTTTTGAATGTGGCTATTAAAAATTTTGAACTACATATGTGTCTCATATTATATTTATAATGGACAATACTGGTCTAGGGGAAGAGGATTCCTGGGAGAGGAGAGAAGATGAACAGGCCATGAGACAAGAACAGCTCGCTGTTTTTAAGGACCTTCAAGAAAACCAACATAGCAGGAAGAATGATCCAGTCAGAAAAAGCTGGAAAGGTAGGTAAAGACCAGATCATGAAGAGCTTTGCAAACCAGGGTGCTATATATCTGTGTCTCTCCCAAAATTCGTGTGTTGAAATTTAATACCAATGTGATGGTATCTGGAGATGGGGCCTGTGAGAAATGGTTAGGTCATGAGGGTGGAGCCCCCATGAATGGGACTCATGCCCTTATAAAAGAGATCCCAGAGAGCTCTCTCAGCCACTTCCACATAAGAGGGCCATCTATGAACCAGGAAGAGGGCCTTTCCCAGACACAGGATTTGTTAGCACCTTGAACTTGGACTCCCAGCCTCCAGAACTGTGAGATATAAATGTCTGTTATTTACAAGCCACCCAGTCTATAGTATTGTTATAGCAGCCTGAACTGAGACACAGGGTAAAGAGTTTGAATCTTAATCCAAATACAAAGGAAGCTACTGAAGAATTTTAAGCCGAAAAAATTATTCTTAGATCCCACTGCCTATTTTGTGGATAACTGGCAGTGTCACCTATACTGCTAGTACAGAAAGATTATCTAATACGGTGATTTCAAACAGGGGTCCCTGGCTCCCTAAGAACCAATATAGATAGTAATTGAGAGTCTGTGAACTGATATAATTATTTCAAAAAGCTTATTAAAAACTGCACCTTTCTGGGGCGCCTGGATGGCTCAGTCGGTTAAGCGTCCGACTTCAGCTCAGGTCATGATCTCACGGTCCGTGAGTTCGAGCCCCGCGTCGGGCTCTGTACTGATGGCTCAGAGCCTGGAGCCTGCTTCCGATTCTGTGTCTCCCTCTCTCTCTGACCCTCCCCCGTTCATGCTCTGTCTCTCTCTGTCTCAAAAATAAATAAATGTTAAAAAAAAATTTTTTTTTAAAAACTGCACCTTTCCTATAAAGGGAACTGCATAGACCTTTTTTTTCCCTTTCCTTGTGGCTGAAATTTTTAAAATTTTTCTTTAATGTTTATTTTTGAGAGAGAGCACACACATGCACGTGCAAGTGGCAGAGGGACAGAGAGACAGGGAGACACATAATCTGAAGCAGGCTCCAGGCTCTGAGCTGTCAGCACAGAACCCCACGAGGGGATCAAACCCACAAACCGTGAGATCATGACCTGAGCTGAAGTCTGGTGCTTAACCGAATGAGCCACCCAGGCACCCCTGTGGCTGAAATTTTAATTTCTCAATCGGTCCTCATGTGGCATATGCGGTATATATCAGTTCTTGTACACTATGCCATTAAAAAAATTTTTTTGTAATGCTTATTTATTTTTGAGAGAGACAGAGTGGGAGCAGGGGAGGGGCAGAGAGAGAAGGAGACACAGAAAATCCGACGCAGCTCCAGGCTCTGAGCTGTCAGCACAGAGCCCAATGCTGGGCTCAAACTCATGGACCATGAGATCATGACCTGAGCTGAAGGCAGTTGCTTCACTGACTGTGTGAAGCCTACTCTATGTCATCTAGAATTAATTTTTTTAAAATAGATATATTTAGTTTTTTCACTCAAAAACAAGTTCAGGCTCATGAAAGAGAGGGGTGGTATGTTCAGAAATCAGTCACTTCATTTACCCATTCAAAATAGATGAAAACACTGAAGCCCACAGATGTCCTAAGTATCAGGCCAGGATTGGACTCTGGCTTCTGCCTGTGCATCCAGCTCTAATTATGGTTTCACAAACAATCATACCTTCCT
Source organism: Acinonyx jubatus (assembly GCF_027475565.1). NCBI lineage: Eukaryota > Metazoa > Chordata > Mammalia > Carnivora > Felidae > Acinonyx > Acinonyx jubatus. The sequence goes on from NC_069387.1 coordinate 62,587,700, forward strand.
TTGTCCACACTTTTTCGATTGCAGAACCAACACAAAGGATCTTGCAAGTCTAAAATACTGCCTCAGCAGAAGGAAGAAAGGTTTTCTCCTCGCCTGGCAACAGCCCACCCAATAAGAGACTGTTACAATTCAGTGACACCGCAAAGCCACCACATTTTGAATTCCCAGTTTACTCCAATGGACTTTGTATTTACAAGAGGCCCTCCCCGACTCCCCTCTTTGCTTTGTAAAAGAGGAGTACTCTACTTTCTTCTCCAGACTTGCGTATGGTTTTGCTGTAGCTCACATGTCCTGAATTGCAATTCTCTGCTATTCCTGAATAAATCCATTTTTCCTGGTAAAATAACTTGGCGGCTTTATTTTTAAGATTAACAATGTCAACACAGGTAACAACCAAGATACCTCCAATGGTGGTCAGATCAGGGCAGCTCTAACCCACCCAAGTCTGTACATGAGGCCATTGCTTTTAAAGTCATACTTTAGCAGTCTTAACTATGACATGTAGTCTGGAATAAAGGCAAGCCTGAAATGCTTGCTAAACTCAAGTCAAGCTCATCTTTTTTCTGAGCTTAAATAAAATAACTATGGAGCCTAGTAGTGTACTACAAGAACCAGGCTCTAGTTGTCTGTCTGCTGCCAGTCAAATGTGTTCTTTGAGAGGGTCCTTCATCTCTTAGCCTTGGTTTCTTCCCTGATAAATGACGTCCGAGGTCCCTTCCAGGACTAGTATGGCATAATACTGTCAGTCTCAACTAAATTTTGTACAGTTGACCTTTGAACAACACATGTTTGAACTGTGAAGGTCCACTTACGTGCAGATTTTAAAAATTAAATACAGCATAGTACTGCAAATATATTTTCTCTTCCTTACAATAACATTTCTTAATAACATTTTTTCTTTCTTATTTTATTGTTAGAATACACTACATAATACATGTAATATACAAAATGTGTGTTGACTATGTTATCGGTAAGTTTTCCCGAGTTTTAGAGGAGCCAAAAGATAATATGTGGGTTTTCAACTGTGTAGGGGGGTTCAGCCCTCCTAACCAAGGGTTAACTGTATTTGAATTTAGACCATAGTCTTCACTGCCTCAAAGCTCTTCTGGAAACCACACCCAAGACAACCAAAGCTAAAAATAAATAGAGGCACCAAGGAAGATATCTAAACAAAGGCCTGTGACAGGGATTGCACCCGTCATACTTCAGTATCCCTCAGCAGAACTGAATCTATGCTACCATTGGAATGCTTTATTTTTTTTAACGTTTATTTATTTTTGAGAGAGAGAGAGAGCGAGCGAGACAGAGTGTGAGCAGGGAAGGCGCAGAGAGAGAGGGAGACACAGAATCTGAAACAGGCTCCAGGCTCTGAGCTGTCAGCACAGAGCCCAACGTGGGACTCAAACTCACAGACTGTGAGCTCCTGACCTGAGCCAAAGTTGGACACTCAACCGACTGAGCCACCCAGGCGCCTCACCGCTGAAATGCTTTAAAATATTCTGGTCACCACACAATTTGTGGACTCATATGTAAACTTTATACTCATTCACTTATTAAACACTGTGTATACGGTTCTATGAAAGAGAGAGGGCAAAGACCGTAAGGCCCCTCCGGGGGCTTGCGTATTTATGTTACTCAAATAAAGGTCCTTCATTTTTCTATTGCCTAAACGATTTGTTGCTGTAAATCAAGCCATGTAAATTCCTACAGCTAGGTCTTAGAGGGAGTAAGAGACATAAAAGAAAATTTCAAAATGTCGTCTGCCTTCATGTCAACTAATTCTAACAACTTCTATTTACACCTCCTTTCGTCTTATGCAATAACCAATTTGAAATCCTTTTCATATATTTAATACTTAAATAAAATTTAAATATTTCTACTTTAATATCAAAAGGACTTTTTTGATTATGGATACAGTGCATTTTAAAAATATACAGTGAATAGGAAAAGCACAACAGCTACGATGAGCTAAAGAAAGGACAATAGGAAATACCAGTATATCTGTATGTGTATATATACGTATATATGAAATCTTATACATATATATATATATATGAAATCTTTCCCACTGTCGGTAAAGCTAACCTTTACTGGGAGGAGTGTCTAAAAATCGATCTAAAGCCCTGATAACTTTATCATAAGGTCTTAGTCTATCTATTACTTCATCATATGATTTGTGTTCTTAATTTTATTTCAATGCCCCACCACCTGCAAAGCATGAATCCTAGGGACATGTATATGTTAAGAAAAAAAATCTGTAAAGCAATGAGTAAAATTTATGTTTAATAGAAGTCAACTTAGACCTTCTACAGGCAGGGTGACAACTTGCTAAGAAACAGTGTGATAAAAATAGATCAGTTCCATAAAAGTAAAATAGAAACTTAACTATCTTTAACTTTGAAATTAATGCAGCAAAACAGAAAATAACCTCCTGACTAATTTGCCTAACTCACTGGCCTTGTTTCCTCATCCTCAAATGTAGCTCTGTGGAAACAGTCAAGAAGATTGTTAGTTGAGAACATGATACTACATTCTCTTGTTTACCTCTCATCTTACTGGCCGCACTTTTTGGTTGTTTCCTCTTCATCCTCCTCACCTCTGAATGTTGGAGTATCTCCAGGATTCAGTCCTTGAGCCTCTTCTCTTTTCTATCTATACTCACTCCTTGGGTCATCCAATTTCATGGCTTTCAGCTCATGTCTATATATAAATTTTGACTGCCGGAGAGATGCCTTGCCTACCTGACATCTCCATTTGAATGTCTAATGGGTACCTCAAACTTAACACGTCCAAAACTGAGCTAATCTCCAGCCTGCTTCTCCATCCATCTTTCTATTTCAGTAAATAGAGATGTTTAAAATTGTTTAGGCCAAAAATCTTAGAATCATCTTTGATCTCTTTCTTTGACTATGAATACCATATCCAATTCATCAGCAAGTCCTGCTGGCTCTACCTCCAAAACATATCCAGTTTCTTACCACTTCACTGCTACTGCTTTGATCCAAGCCACCAACACCTCCCATCTCAAATAATGAAAAAGAGCCTCCTAACTGGTCTGCTTCTAACCTTGCCCTTGACATAGTCTAATCAACAAGAGAGCCATTGCAATCCTTTCAGAAGAGTGCATCAAATCTTTCCAATCTTATCTTTCCACTGCTCAAAACCTCCTGGTAGTTTTCCATCTCAGAGTAAAAGCTCAACAATTGTCTGTTAGACCCTACACAATCTCCCTACCCTTTCTCTATGATCATATCTACTACTTTCCTCCCCACTTAGCTCCAACCACCCTGGTGTCCCTACAGTTACCTGCACAAACTAGGCACTCTCCCACCTCATCTTTGCATGTACTTTCTGCAATGCTGTTCCCCAAGACAATCCTCATGGCTTGCTTCCTCATCTCCCTCATGGCTCTGTTCTAAGATCACCTTTTCTGAGGCCTTCCCTAACCACCTTACTTAAAGTCTGCAACCCCACCATCCCACCATTGTGCTGGCACTACCCTAGTCTCACTTCCCTGCTGTATTTTTCCTCATAGCACTCACTGACATCTGGCACTCTGTATTTTCATTCTTTGTTTACACTAGAATGTAAGCACTATGATGGCAGGGATTTTTGACTGCTTTGTTCATAGTTGTCCCCAGTGCCTATAACACAATCCACACCTTAAGGCTTTCAAAACTATTTGGTGAATGAATCATTGTACTGAAATATTATCAGGCAGAAGTGATTAGTACTTCAAAACACCAAATATTATGAGGAGCGAAATCTCAATCATCCACACTCATGAATAATACTGCAAAATGAGAAGCCAGTTGGTGTCTAAAAAATGAATTAAAAATTAATTTTTTACTACTTAATTTTATTAAAGCCATCTGCACTGTGCCTGAAGAGTCCCAGGCCCCATCTACAGATGTTTTAGCTTTACTAGGCATATAGATTGGAAACAGATAAGGAAAAAATACAGGCTTTTTCCTTTCATCATCCCTACTGACAAAAGGCCTCCAAGTGATCCAGTACCACAAATGATTACGAAGTTTAGGGAAGAAAAGATTCTAGAAAAATAAAATAATCCCTTCAATCCCAAAAGAGGAATCTCTCCAAATCTCTCTGCAGACATGTTTTCTAACTTCATTATCACTTAACAAAGCCATTCTTAATATGTACATGAAATTTTAATTGAATAAACAACATGACTATATAATTACACATACAGAAAAACCTGGTACTCATCCCTCTTTTCCAAAAAATCTTTAACTAAAACTAGACTTAGAGTTTTTGTTGAAAATGTTTTGTTGTGAGCCTGGCTTTAAAAGATACTGTCTTAGCTAAGACACGAGTTGATCAGTAGTGGACCTTACAGCTGAACACTTTTGTCTAGTTTGTTTATTATTTAATACATTGTTCTGAATCCCCTCTCCTACTCCCAAAAAAGTAAAAGAGAAAACAAAAATACACATTAGTGCAATCAATAAGGCATGCTATGTCCAAAGCAAGCTGTTCTGAAAGGTTATGAGCTAAGTGTTTGACACTGACACAGATAAAGTTCAGGCGATAGATGTCACTTGTCTCACCCATTAGCAACAACAACAACAAAAAACCAAGATTTAGATCCCAAGAAGGCAAGCATAAAGGAGCGTGAAAAATGAAATCGGTCACTCCTCCACGGCCTCCTCTCAACACTGCGCACTCATCCCTCCCGCCCCCCCTCAACGCAGTCATCCTTTAACGGCCCCTTTCCCAGCATCGGTTCCCAGCTCAGCCCTGCACTGCGCCATCAAATGAGTAAAAAGAAGGAAACGGTGCTCCTCCAAGAAAAGCCAGGCAGTAACACACGGTGCACCCAACTGAGGGGAGAATGTCCAACTACTAAACTCAGAAACAGCGTAGGCAGTGTCAACAAAGCGTCGTGCCGAGTCCCGAGCGTCCAAAGGTCCTCGCCAGCTCCCGTGACACTGCCAAATAGACAGGATTCCAAAAGGTGAGTCCACCGTCATCGCAGAATGCGAGGCGGGAAGCGGCGCAGACCCGGCACAGTCAAGGATGTTAAGTCCAACCAGCCTCCTGCCTGCACTCGCCCAGCGGGCCATCACCGCCTCAGTGGACGCAACGCCCGCCGCCCAGCGGTCTCTGTCCCCGCCTCCCCCGAAGGGGTCTGAGCGCCGCGTCACGTGCCAGGGCTGAAACTTCGCAGCCAGGCGGAGGGAGGTAGGATGCACGGGATCGCAGCAAGGCCGGGGAGTTAGTGCGCCCGGTGACTCACCCGCCGCCTCCGCGAGCAGCTGCGGGCGAGGGGGCCTGAGTGCGGGGTGGGGGCAGTGCCCTAGGGGCCGCCCCCGCCCCCGTTATTAATAACCCCGTGCCTGGGAGGCGAAAGCCCTAGGCGAGCGCCCTCAGCAGCAGGACGCCCGCGGGCTCAGCAGCGCACCCTGCACGCGGAATAAATAACAATGTCATTAAATCGCCGCCCGAGCGCCAGTCCGGATGGAGAGCCGGCGCCGCCGGGAGCCGACTTTGTCTAGAACCCGCCTCCCGCGCGTCCCCGCAGCGTCCCTCGCGTCCCAGAGGGGACCCCCGCGCCGCCGCAGCCCGGCCTTACCCGCCAGCTCGTCGGGCTCCAGCCCACTGTCTGCGTCGATCCCGCAGAGCACGAAGTAGTGCGCGAAGCGGCAGGCGGCCGGGGAGGAGCCCGAGCCGGGGCCGGGCGCCGCGCCGCTCATCCCGGCCGAGCTGCTCCTGCCGCTACCGCTGCTGCCGCCGCCGCCGCCGCCGCTCGGGAAGGCTCGCTGCCTAGGCTGCGGTCTCCGCGCGCCTGTCCTAGGGCGACACCGGCGCGCCCATGGCCGCGCAGCCGCCGCTCGTCACCGCAGCCTAGCTCCACGCTCGGCGCCCGAGAAGCGGCCGCGAGCTCGCGCTCAGTCGGTCCCGAAGCCGGTCCAGGGTGGGGGAGGGGCGCGCAGGGGGAGTGTCGGCGTGAGAGGCTCGCGCCGCCGTAGCTGCGCTTGCGAACTGGAAGCCGAGGCGTCTGGCGCCCGCCGGTCAGCTGAGCGGCGCTCTGGCTGTGGGAGCGCGGGGAGGGCGGGGGCGCCGAAGACCTGCGCGTGGGGCGGGAAGGGAAGGAGGGGGGAGCGCGCTCGCGAGGTGCAGGAGCGCGCGATTCGGCCGTGCGCGCGCGCGCGCCCCGTGGACTCCGAGGGAGCGCTTGGCGCGCGCAGGATTCATGCCCGCCAGCCGGGGCCGCGGCGCTGGGGGCGGCCGCACACACGCCTGCTGGCCTCCGCCCGCCAACTGGAAGGGTTAGCCGCAGAGCAGGATTCTGTCTTCTAAAGGAGATGCTACCTATCCTAATTAAAAAGAAAAAAACAATGCGGCTTTGGGGAAGGTTACAGCTGGTCTGAGATCATTTCCCACAACGGCCTGGACCATTAACATCTTTTAAACTGCGGCGTGTGCAGATGCCTGTCTCGTTTTAAGACCTTAATCCTTGAATCTTTCCCTCAGCCCTCACCCCATCCACAAGCCATCCTTAGTGAATTGGTGACAACTTAATATCCACAAAGCGTTGAGACTCCTAAAAGGACGATTACCTACTCTCCGCTCCCCTTCTGTAATTTACCCTGACATTTTCCAGGTCAATGTAAAGTAGCCAAGGCACTCCAATTCCCCAGCGCTGTACTCAGTTGATATAATCAGCTCTCCCTGCAGGTATAATCAGCGACTGATAAGGCAACAAGAATTAGACCCTGAACTCTGCTCCTCACAAGGCCATGGCTTTCTTACCCTGCTCTTCCCTCTGATTTTCCACTCAGGAGTTCACTAACCGGGTTTTATTCCTTTGAAAGGTGAAAAACCCAGTGGATTCCATTTCCACGTTGTCATTCCTTCCGTACCAATCCCTACTCTAAGGGTTTGGGTATAAGGTGGGCATAGTGAGAGGTGGGGGGCATCATGAATACCACTCCCTTCCAGGGAGGTAGACTGAGAGAATGGACCTCAATTATTTGACTAATGTTTTTTCTGAAAGATATGTATGCATGCATACCATCATTTACTATAGCTTTCTTTCTTCACTTTCCTGTATCTTCACTTTCTCTGTTCAATTTTTAAATGTAAGAAAAATCAAGAAATCAGAATGAACCACAGCCTGGGTAATTGACCTTTTGCTCCTAATGCACCCTGTACTTTCTTCAAAGCACTTGTAATGACTTTTTCTGTTTCTTAGCTGGATTGTAAGCTCCACAGAGCAGAAGTCATGCTCTGTGTTTCATCGTATTTCTAGTATCTAGAAGAACCCTGGTCCCATTAAGCCCCTTAATTTATTTTTATTAAATGAATGAATGAAAGAAAGGTTATTCAGATAGTAAAAAACTTATTGATGCTATGAGAAAATATACAAACTTTAGTATCTGTAACATTTGTGAACATATGCTAATTTGGTGTTATACAATTATTGCTTTTCCTCCTACAGAGAGTACTGAAATACATAAAGCAATTTCACTAATAAGAAAGAGAGGGAGTCACTGGGATGTGTGTTTCTCCTATTTTTGGTTATAGCTTCTTACAGAATATTATATTCTAGACTAATCAAACAAAGCACAATAGAAAATTAATTTACCGGGGCACTTGGATGGCTCAGTTAAGCATCCGACTCTTGATTTCTGCTCAGGTCATGATCTCCCAGTTCGTGAGTTCAAGCCTTGCGTTGGGCTTTGCACTGACAGCACAGAACCTGCTTGGGATCCTCTATCCCTCTCTCTCTGCCCCTCCCCTGTTCTCTTTCAACAATAAATAAATAAACATTAAAAAAGAAAGGAAGAGAGAAAACTAATTTACCATTTCCACTAGCCAAGAGAGATGCCATTTTTTGTTCACTTGAAAAGCAAGTAGGGGCACCTGAGTGGCTCATTTGGTTAAATATCGGACTTGATCTTAACCCAGCTCTTGATCTCAGGGTGGTGAGTTCAAGCCCCATGTTGGGCTACAATCTGGGTGTGAAGCCTACTTAGAAAAAAAAAGAAAGAAAAGCAATGGATTTAGGAGCTTGTAAGCCCTGCATTAATGTCTTTAAGATGAAAAAATAGAAAGAAATCCGAACAGAATTTATTCAATTATGATATATAAATCCCATCAAAATAGACAAAATCTCTAAAATCTTTCCCAAAGCTTCCAAGAGTCACGCATTACAAAATTAAACTCTAATTTGAAAATACTTGCATGCATTCCTTTCTTAAGACATTTTTTTTTAATGTTTATTTTTGAGAGAGAGAGACATAGTGTGAGCAGACGAGGGGCAGAGAGGGAGGGAGACAGAATCCGAAGCAGGCTCTAGGTTCCAAGCTGTCAGCACAGAGCCCGACGGGGGCTGGAATCCACGAACTGTGAGATCATGACCTGAGCAAAGTCAGGCACTTAACCAACTGAGCCACCCAGGTGCCCCTACCTGTATGCATTCCTAATTACCACTTCAGAATTACACTGTGTAGGTATATTCTGCATTAACTTGCAATGAAATAAAAGGATAATCAAGAATAACTATATATCATTGCATACATATTTTCCTGTAAAATAATGACAGATATAATTTCACTAAACAAATAAAAATGACTTGAAATAAGTCATCCAAAATATTTAAATTGTATTGAGGAGGAGAGGGATCATATACCTCTTCCCATGCTGAGACAACCCTTGTCAGTACCTTTCTTCACCTCCACCAGGCCATCCACACATACACAAAACCAAAACAGAAGGAATTGCTAAAGTAACTTCAGAGCCGCAGACATTCATTGGACCACATTTTACTAATAACCAGAATCACTCTACACCACCAGGTTAGCAGTTCTCAATTACTCATTCTTTAGCTTTCTGCGGACAGCGGACCTTAGTGGAGTTCAGCTACTCCAAGCATAAATCATGCCCTCCATTTAAGGAATTACCAGAATCCATCAGAGATAACAAATCATTACCCAGATACTTAGAACATTGCCTTCCATTCTGCCATTGTCTCTTGTGTATTTGCTGCCTGAATTGAGAACCTGCAGTAGAGGCAATAATCCCAACTTTAACCTTTAAGTAGCATAAAACATGCCAAATAATCACAATTCCAACAAAAGGAAATCCTGAGTGACATTTTCTTCTGCCGGGCTTTTTGCTTTCTGGGAAAATCTTATCACTGCAGAAGTTGATTTGGAAAATTGGTAATCATATTCTCTCATCATAGTTTTAGAAAAAGGGTAGTTTATGCCAATATGAGCTTGGTAGGAAAATAGCTGACTCACAATTTTGCATAAATCTGTTTTTACCTTTTATAATGAATCCGATATTATTAATTTTCCTTTTGTGTAAGTTATTGTGCTAATGCTTTGAGAATATGAAATTTAAAAAGACATAATCCCTCCTCTTCAGGAGTTTATAGTCTAGTAGAAAGGAAAATATTTTTCAAAAATAATTAAAAGACCAAAAATAGAGGAGTACCTGAGTGACTCAGTGAGTTAAGTCTCCGACTCTTGATTTCCGCTCAGGTCCTGATCTCACAGTGGTGAAATTGAGCCCCCCATTGGGCTCTGGGCTGACAGTGTGGAGCCTGCTTAAGATTCTCTCTCACCCTCTCCCTCTGCCCCTCTCTGTCCCCCCCACCATGCTCTCTCTTTCTCTCTTTCAAATAAATAACCAAAAATAGATTAAAAGTAAAATATGGTATATTCCACATGACAAGTTCAAGAAGCAATATAGGATTTACTGAGCAGAAATGTCAAATCTTATTAAGGAATTCAATAAGATATTGTTATGAAAGTGATAATATTTGAGATGGGTCTTACAAAAGCAATAGGATGTCATGAGTTAGAGATGGGAAGGGGGACATTCCAGGCACAGAAGAAATGACTGGGGTAAAAAATGTGTAAGTATGTTGAGGGGGGGAGGGAGTGTCTAGAGGACTGTAGTTCACTTGGCTCCAGAGCATGAAGAACGCTGAATGCCAGGGGAGTTGGGTTGACTCACGTTTTTACACTCTTCTAGTTACCTCATGGATTGATGCCCGAATGCTAGTTTACCTAGCTTTGAGTGAGTTTGACACAGAATATTTGAGATCAGCTAAGCCAGTCTTCTCATTTTACGAATAAAAATATGTGACTCTTACAGAATTTTGGTGATTTACCCCAACCATACATTGTTAGTGGCAGAACCAGGAGCGAAGCCTAAAAGACGGCGTTGTAGGATCTTAAAGGCCTTTTCACTTCTAATATCTATAGTGCTCTGAAATCTCTTTATCTGAGTTGACTAATCTTTCTCTTGTATGCTGCTTACTTCTTTTTAGTGATCCACTTTGGAATTTGCTAATTTTTTCTTCTTTTTATATAATGAAAAATTGTCAAATATAAAGAAAGACTAGAACAATGAACTTCTATATACTTATCACTTAGTTTTAATATTAACATTGTCATTTTGCTTCATCTATTTTTTTTACTGAAGTACTGAAAGTAAATGAGGCATAATATTTGTTGACATTTTGATTATGTCTGTTTGTCTAAAGTTTCACATGAATGTCTCCTTACTTTCTTGGTGAAATCGCCAGAACTTCTTTTCTCCCTTTACCTCGCATAAAATATACAACATTAGTTCCCGTTCATCATCTAGTCGTATTTTCACACTTTTTTTCCCCAATAATACTATAGTAGATTTATATGTAATTGTTTCCTCAGGATTGCCTTCTTCTTCCGAGAGCCCTTTTCCTTCATTCCATCCAAATTGTTCTCTCAGGAGCTACAATGATATGATATAACTTCACATACACATTTCTCCTTCCTCTCTACAACAGCAGACTGATCTAGAAGGCTTGTGGCCCATCCTGGGCCAATGAGTCATTTGCCATTGATCTTGGACTTGGGGCCCAGAGAGTTGAAGTGGTCTCTCTGCAGGTGACCAACGTTGTAAGCTGAAAATCTCAGGAGGTATCAGTGGTCACATTTCTATTATATGAAGAAAGATAGTAAGAGAGAAGAATGAGGCTGACAGAACACAGAAGACAGAGCAAGCATCCTGTATTGTTATCATGAATTTGACTTTTTTGCCTAAGCTAATTTAAATTAGGAATCTGGCACTTGCAGCCAAGAGAGCATATATGTAAATGTGATTTGGGGGAATATCAATAGGAAGAATCAGGCACCCTCTTTTCAAAGAGGTCAGAATCAAAGACTTGTGAGGGTCAGGACATCCTCTTGTAAGTTTTTGGCTCCTCCTGAGTCTGCTGTCCTTCACCCTGCTTACTACTTCTAGTTCCTCTTTTACCCCTTTACATCATTAACCACCTTTTACTAGTCAACAATTGTATTACATTTTCCGGTTCAAATGACTGGTTGTCTTTTGACGGATGTATAATCCAGATGTCCATCATCAGCTGAATGGATAAATATGGTGTGATATACTCACACCGTTAGCTACTACTCATTAGTAAAGAGGAATGAACTACTGGTACATGCAACCAGGTAACGATTGTCAAAAATATGCTGAACAAAAGGTGCCAGATCCAGATGAGTCCATAGTGTATTCATGAACTTATATGAAGTTCTAAAATGGGCAGAAAGCAGATCAATGGCAGCCTGGGGTCAGGGGTAGGGTGGGGTAGGGAATTGACCACAAAAGAGCACAAGGGAAGTTTTTGGAGGATGCAAAAATCTTATATATATATATATAAAATATATATTATATATGTATATATATATATAAATATATATATTATATATGTATATATATCTTATATATACATATAAATATAATATATATGTATTTAATGTTTATTTTTGAGAGAGAGAGAGAGACAGAGTACAAGTGGGGGAGGGGCAGAGAGAGAAGGAGACACAGAATCCGAAGCAGGCTCCAAGCTCCGAGCTATCAGCACAGAACCCGATGCAGGGCTGGAACCCATGAACCGTGAGATCGTGACCTGTGCTGAAGTCAGACGCTTAACCTACTGAGCCACCCAGGCACCCAGGAAAAAGCTTATATCTTGATTATGGTGGTCATTTCACAGATACATACGTTTGTCAAAACTCATTGAATTATCCTCTTAAGATGGGTGCATTTTCATACATGTAAATTATACTTCAATAAAGTCTATTTAAAAAGAAAAAATAGCCAAAAGATATATGGCAATTTTTAATTGCATTCTATGTTTCAAAATGTTACAATTCCAAAGCTCCAATCATTTTAGTTGATTGACAAGAACTGATTTAAATTCTTGCAAAAATCTTGTTCAATTTTCATTTTTCAGCTGGCATTTTTTGAGGCAGTTAGGTGTGCTGGTGAAGGGGACAGCCTCCAGAGTCACACTGCCTGTGTTCAGATCTCACTTCTTCCTTCCTTGCCTATAAGACAACCTGATTAAGGTTATTAAGTTTTAATTTTCTTATTTGTACAACAGAGATCAAAATAGGGTTGTTGTAAAGTTTAAAGGAGATAAGATACATGCTTAGCCTCGTGCATGGTACACAGAAAGTATAGAATAGATGGAAGGTGTTGTTTCTATGTGCCAGGCATTGAGCTAAATATTTTAATGTACAATACCTCATTAGTTTACTTCAACAGAATTTATGACATCAGAAAACTAGTGCTTGGATATTATTGTAAATATTTGAAATTCTTTTTTTTCTGTTTTTTTTTTTACTTTTTTAATGCTTATTTTTTGAGAGAGAGAGACAGAGACAGAGACAGAGCATGTGTGGGGGAGGGGCAGAGAGAGAGGAAGACACAGAATCTGAAGCAGGCTCCATGCTCTGAGCTGTCAGCACAGAGCCCAACATGGGGCTCGAACCCACAAACTGTGAGATCATGACCTGAGCCAAAGTTGGACATTCATCTGACTGAGCCACCCAGGCACCCCAGTAAATATTTGAAATTCTTAATGAGATTTCTAAGAGGTCTAGTGCTTCTTGGGTAGCACCTCAGAATACACCAGGACATGACCAATTATAATCATATGCAGCAGTGGGGATTTTAGACCCTAGCCCTGGACACACTCAGTGATGTATGATAAATAGCGGAGTGACGGGGTTGGGTGGACCCTGAGTCTGTGCTCAGATAATAGGATAGTTGGAGTTTGGCAGTCAAACTTGGCGTTCAAGGTGAGCCACATCCCTAGATGGTGTCTAGACAGTAAACAAAAGGGGTCAGAAGATTTAGTTGTTGAAAAGGAGAGCGGAAGGGAGGCTCCAATGCAGGCAGCATTCAGAAGTCTGTGCAAGCAGTGAGCTTCAGGAAGTCACAGGAGTCAGTTTCTCCAGGTGGACTAAAAAGTGAAGAGGGTGTATGGGTTGAATTGTGTCTTCCCAAAAGATATATCCAAGTCCTAATCTCTGTTACTTGTGAGTATAACCTTATTTGGAGATAGGGTCTTTGCTGATGTAATGAATTCAAAGATCTCAGGGTGCCTGGCTGGCCCAATCAGTGGAGTATCCGACTTTTTTTTTTTTTTTTAAGTTTACTTATTTATTTTGAGAGGGAGAAGGAAAGAGACTGCAAGTGAGGAGGGTGGGGCAGAGAGATTGGGAGAGAGAGAATCCCAAGCAGGCTCTGTACTATCAGTGTGGAGCCTGACGTGGGGCTCAGTCTCACAAACTGAGAGATCATGACCTGAGCCAAAACCAAGAGTCAGACACTTAACCAACCGATCCACAAGCACCTTTTTCTTTTTTTAAGTTTTTATTTATTTGAGTAATCTTTATATCCAACATGGGGACACGACCTCAAGATCAAAAGTTGCATGCTTTTCTGACTGAGCCAGCCAGGTGCCCTGAAGCATCTGACTCTTAATCTCAGGGTTGTAAGTTCAGGCTCCACCCCACATTGGGCATGGAGCTCTCTTAAAAAAAAAAAAAGTTAAGGATTCAAGATGAGGGCTTCTGAATTCAGTGTAGACCCTAAATCCAATTCTGATGTCCTTATAGACACAGAAGGGAAGACCATGTGAAGTCAGAGGCAGAGATTGGAGTGATGTTGCCACAAACCAAGGAATGCCAAGATTTCCCTGGAGACCCCTGAAGCCAGGAGAGAGTCATGAACTGGATTTTCCCTCACAGCCTCCCAGAGGGACCAACACTGCTGGTACCTTAATTTTGACCTTCTGGCCTCAAGAACTGAGGAAATCAATTTCTGTTCTTTTAAGTAACCAAGTTTATGGTAATCTGTTGCAGCAGCCCTAGGAAAATAACACAGAGGGGAACTGGCCAAGGTCCAGTCTGAAAAAGGAACTGGAGACCTAGGTTACCAAAGTTGGACCCAACATACATGGGACCTAGGGCTCATCAAAAGAGAGTGACTTCGCATATAAGACAGAAGCCCAATTCCAATAACATAAGCATAATAACAAATTCTACATAGAAAATGCAGGGACTAGGGGCGCCTGGGTGGCTCAGTTGGTTAAGCGTCCGACTTCGGCTCGGGTCATGATCTCGCGGTCCGTGAGTTCGAGCCCCACGTCGGGCTCTGTGCTGACAGCTCAGAGCCTGGAGCCTGTTTCAGATTCTGTGTCTCCCTCTCTCTCTGACCCTCCCCCGTTCATGCTCTGTCTCTCTCTGTCTCAAAAATAAATAAACGTTAAAAAATTAAAAAAAAAATGCAGGGACTAGATTGGGTAGAAGGTCTAGATTTGAAGCAGAAAATGGGGTAAGAATAGGCCTGGAAAATCACATTCAGGTGTTTCCATCCATGGGAAGGAAAAGCCTCGAAGAGACCAGAACCTGAAATGGTGCAATATTGGGTTTTAAAAGATCAATAAGCAACTTCGTCTCTCTGCCTCAAGATCAGAACCGATTGAGAAGTAAAGACACAGGACACCAAGAGGTAGAGAACAAAATACAGACTCTATTATCAATAAAGCTGATTAGAAGAGAGAAATTTAGACCTGTGGACAAAAAGCCTTGCTGCTAATTTACTCCCTGTCCCTCTAACCTCCTCCTCCCCTATGCCAGACCCTAGCACAGCACACAGCAGGGGATATTTGAGCCTGCAAAGGATCCACATTTATCCCAGTATTGCTGTCCCATTTAAACTCCAGGAAGAAAAAAAATAGCTAAATCTCCAGTGCTTGCAACCTTTCATTAGATTAGCTCTATCCAGTGGAGAAATGAACATGAATACCAGAATTTAGTATCCACCAGTCAGGGGAGGAGTAAGGAAGGGGTTACTTCTTTAGAAGTCCCTCTCTGTGGAAACCTGAGGCAAGAGGAAAGGAAGTTCCTCCCTAAGAAGTGGTTGTTTAATCAGCATCCATTCCCCTCCTCCCTTACTACGTAGCATTCATATTGTTTGGGTGGGATTGGCCTTACACTTAGCTCTAGGTTGAGGGTTTGTGGACCTATGTCCCTTGTAAGAGATATTGATTCGGGGATGGACAGTTATCCCAAGTTGGTCTAATTAGCGTAGGATTCAGGATAGAAATAAGGAAGTATTCAGTCCCTAGAATTGCTGGTCGCCCTCCCTGTAAGGAAGGCCAGGCCAAGGATGAAGCCAACATACAGAATAGGGAAGAGCCAAGAGAAATTCTAAAAAGCAAATCATATCATGAACCCTGGATCAAATCACACAGGAAGCCTGCCCAATATCTGTCATTTGTCAGTGAATGTAAGCCAATTACACTCCTTTTATTGTTTTAGCCAGTTGGGAGTTATTTCTTTTACTTGCAAATAAAAGTATGCCCCAAATATAGGGGGTTAATCTCTAAGTTCCCTTTCACTTAAAAAAAAAAAAAACCATATCCTAAATTTAATAGGAAAGAAATATATACTTCCATATTCTGGAAAAAATCCCAGGGCCGTCTCTTGAGGTGACAGTGTTATGCCACTAGAGCCTCAGGGGGGCAAGGCAGGCTGTCCCCTAGAATCAGGGTCCATTGGATGAGTAAGATATTTTAGTAAGATGTTTTCTATCGAAAACATTTTCCTTGGTTGGCTGTGTTCCTTCTTACTAACCCAAGGTTGAGAATACAAGAATACAAGAATTCAAATGTGTAGTTTTTATCAAAATTTAGAACACTCATACCTTCTGATTCACCAATTCTGCTTCTCAGAATCTCTCCTATAAAAACACACAAACGATATACGTGCAGTGATATTCCCTGAAACGCTATTCGTGATATTAAAAAAGGAGAGACAATTCTATATCCACCAGGAGGAAATGGTTGCATAAATTCTGGTATATCTAGGGGCGTCTGAGTGGCTCAGTAGGTTAAGTGTCCAACTTCAGCTCAGGCCATGATCTCATGGTTCATGGGTCGGAGCTCCACATCTGGCTCTCTGCTGTGAGCACAGAGCCCCCTTCGGATCCTCTGTGTCCCTCTCTCTCTGCCCCTCCCCTGCTCTCATGTGTGTTCTATCAAAAATAAATAAACATTCTTAAAAAATTCTGGTATATCTATACAATGCAATGCTAACGATGAGATTGCACTGATAGGAAACAATGTAATATATAATTGAATGGAAAAATCAAGAAAGAAAAACATATAGTATGATCTTATTGTGTTGAAAATAAGCTGTATACGTGTCTGCGCTTTAGAAAAACATGAAAGTCTTCCACCTTTTTTTTCATATTTCAGTACTGTTGAAAATTTTTACAATAGATACAAAAGGTATCTATCGCTTTTTTAATTCAAAACCTTTCTTTTTAAAGTGTATGTATGTATTTTTCTGTGAGAAAAGATCATCAATATTTTGAATCATGGCCATTGTATATAAATAACTCAAACTTGTAATTATTTTATTGACTTATTGAGACTAATTCAAATGACTATATCTATTCATATATGCATATATACACATGTATGCATGATCATTATTCAATAATTCTTACTGTGTGCTTACTATAAATGAGTAAAAGTCCTATAGATATATTGTTCTGCACATATATAGGTCCAAAATAGTCTCAAGAATGTAAATAAATATTGAAATGAAGCAAAATATGTACGTTTATGCATGTGTAATTTTCAATCATCAGAAACATTTAATTTGGTTAATCAATGATGAACTTGATTTCCTGTTATAAATTTGTAATCTTTCCCAATTTCATCTATAAACTTTATAGTTGAAAGCACTGAATTGGATAGCTAACTAGAATATTTTGGATGTAGTATCTTTAGACCCTTACCACATGCCAGAATTTGAAACTGAGTTTTCAGTTCCAGACTTGACATACAATTTCTAACACCTCTTTTAAATCATGGTTATCATACTCATTCATTTGCTCCCACTCTGAATTCAGAGGCACTTGTAATTAGTCCCATACAATTTAGTATTCCAATATTAATTAACTCAGGTATATAAATCTTTTCTTTCTAACTTGTGCAGCTGAGAGCTTCTGGAGGTCAGAAACTGTTTTCTCTTTCCTCACAATCATACACCACAGTTTATTCTTTCAGAAATTTGGTTGACTAAATGCATCCCTCAGCTTCCTCAACAAAGAATGTACATTTAAACTAAAAATAGAAGGCAGATCCTCTGTGCTTTTCAGTCATAATCAATATAACTATTCCTGAGGTAATTATTTTCAGTTTAGCAATTTAGACATAATCCCATCATTGAATTAGGCTTCAGGTCCTAGAGAGAAATGTCAGGATGTTTATTCACCCTAGCTCACATCGAAGCAACTGTTACCCTTCAAGCTGATAGCCCCCTCAGTAGGCATCATTTCCAGGGAGCAATTTTAGCTTACATAATAGTTTTTTTGGAATACACTGTGAAAAGTATCTATTCTGTTTTAGAAAAACAATGGTCTCTCTCTCTTTTAAAGAATTCTTGTCCTATGACGATTTCCTTGAACTTCAGACTCAAACAATAATTAAAGGTAGCAAGAAAGATGCCGGGAGAAAAGCCAATTTAATTGTACTATGCTGAATAATTGTTTCTGACTTCCAGCTTGCCCATTGTGATATTTTTTTTTTTGGCAGGAAAAAAATTAATATCAGACTCCAACAATCTTCAAACAAGTAAAAATTATAATCTGGTGGGTGCCTATTTAAAGTAACAGAATCCAAGGCAACACAAGAGGTTTAATTTTAGACATGCATGTTATTAACTAAGAGTAGGAAAGAGCATTATCTAGTAGTGAAAAAACAGGAGCTTGAAACCTTTTAAAATGTATACTCTCATTTCTTCAAGGTTTGAGTTGAATTAAATAACTTCAACTCCTTGTATTTAGCTGCTCTGTCCTTAAATTTGGTTTTGCTTACCTCTTGATCATTACACAAAATTGTTGACTATCCAGGCTTATAAAACACAAATTCTTTGTCTTAGTTTGGGCTGCTGTCACAAATTACCATAGACTGGGTGCCTTAAACAATAGAAATTTATTTCTGACTATTCTGAAATCTGGGAATTCCAAGATTATGGTGCCAACAGATTGCGTGGCTGGAGAGAGCCCTCTTCCTGGTTTGCAGTCGGCCATCTTTGCATTATGTCCTCACGAGGGGGTGGAGAAGCAGTGTAAAGGGTTCAGAAAATCTTATTTACTGACATACGTGTATATTATATAATTTATATATAGGAATGTTAAAATATTATGGAGTGACCTTTTCAACACTGGTGGGTAAAAAGTGAGTTTTGAAGACTCCTCTAAGGCAAAATACGATTGGATTATAATAAAGAACTAAGTCAATAACAGAATTTAAAAATTCTAACCTAAAGATAATTACTGAAAAATGGAAAGCTTGCTAAATTAACATGTGAATTTGGACACTAAAATATCTGTCTTGTCTAGTGATATATTTTAAAATGTTATCAGTGGCTACAGGCAGGCAGTAGCTACACAAAAGTAGCAATTAATGTGACAGCAGTTGAGTGAGAAGACCAAATTAGGGGGAATTATTTACTCTCATTGCTATGCTTGGAAGTGTATAGGAGGTACCAGGATTTATTATAAAGGAGGTTATGGATAAATACACACTACTTTTTATATTTGTCTTGAAATGTACAATTGCACAAAATCCTTTCAAGAAAAAAAAACTTCAAGTGAGTAAAATATAGAACAATTTACAGTCTCGGATCTTGTGTGTTCTTTTTTGAACAGCAGCCACAGTCTCCAAACATTGGATAAATATTGAGCTCTTTTCTTAAACTTTTTGTTATGGAAATTTCCAAACATACACAAAGTAGAAAGAATAGGATAATGAGTCCTCATGTATCTATTACCTGGATTCAACATTTATCAGCATATGACCAATTTTGTATATAACCCTGCTGTCCCCTGACCCCAACCACACTAGATTATTTAACAGCAACTGTCAGAACTGAAGGTAGGGTAACATTGTGTGCCAACTATATTTCAATTAAAAAAAAAAAGCCCTCAACAATAAAATGAAATAAGCTGTCAGGTAGCATATTGTTTCACCAGAAAATACTGTAGTATATATATCTAAGAGATAAAGACTTTTTTAAAAGCATCGTCATACTGCCATTTTCAAACATTAAAAAAATGAACATCTTATTATAAATAATATACAGTCAGTAATGTCAAGTTTTACTTATAGTCATCTAATTTCAATAATATTTAGTAGTAATACAACATTTTTTTCAGATTGAACTTTATAGGAATCTGAATTTTTGAGTTTAAGAATTTCTATGCAATACTTGCATTGTTTTGTTGTGTTGAAAGTATGTTAAATGAATATATCTTATAAATCACATTCCTGTATTTGATAGATTGGTTGGTTGATTTATTTTATACAAGAACTAGAAACGGAGAAAGTTGATTATTCGTAAGGCAAAACAAACAGAGCAAAACTGAAATCCAACCTCTCTGCTTTTGAAAATAATTTCTCTGAGTCCAGAATGGAAAGAGAAATATCTTGACATCTTTCCTAATGCCATGGCTGACTTTCAGTTTGTTTACACTGCTATGTTGCACTCAGCTTTAAAATACTAAAATTCTTGGGGTGCCTGGGTGGCTCAGTCGGTTAAGCGTCCGACTTCAGCTCAGGTCATGATCTCACAGTTCGTGGGTTCGAGCCCTGCGTTGGGCTCTGTGCTGACAGCTCGGAGCCTGGAGCCTGCTTCTGATTCTGTGTCTCCCTCTCTCTCTGTACCTCCCCTGCTCACAGTCTATCTCTCTCTGTCTCTCAAAAAGAAATAAATGTAAATAATAATAATAATAATAATAATAATAAATAAAATACTAAAATTCTTCTTAAAAAGAAGAGGCTAGTGGCTCAAGTCAGTTGAGTGTCAGACTCTTGATTTCAGCTCAGGTCATGATCTCATAGTTCATGGGTTTGAGCCCCACATCGGGCTCTGTGCTGACAGTGCAGAGCCTGCTTGGGATTCTCTGTCTCCCTCTTTCTCTGCCCCTCCCTGCTCACACTCTTAAAAATAAATAAAATAAACATTTAAAAAATCTATTAAAAAATAAAAATAAAATAAAGAATAAAAAGTCCATACCATGTTAATATAAATTATATATATGTATGTAATGCATCCATATTTTCCAAAAAAATTAAGTGAGAAGAGTGGCATTGCTTTAGTTTTTTGCCAATCCCCTTAATATCTAGTTTTAAAAAAGGGGGGGGGGGATTTTCATATCTACTTCTGCATTCAATAACTTCTGCTTCAATATCATGTCATATAGCCTCTGGAAAACTATATTCATGAAAGAATGAGAATAGGAAAGGCTAATAATGTCTTAGTGTTATTATGAAAATAGTTTTGACCTGAAAATAGCAGACCTATTAGTATGTCTCAGGGATTCCTAGAGGTCCTCAGGCTACACTTTTTAATATTTTTTTAACTTGAAAAATAATTTACATACCATAAACTTCACCCTTATAAGCTATACAGTTTAATGGTTTTCAGTATATTCACAAAGTTGTACAACAATCACTATTATCTTATTCCAGAACGTTTTCATCATTCCATTAGCAGTCATTGCCCATTCCCCCAATACCATCACCTGTTACCACCTAGTAACCACTAATTTTTCTGTTTCTATGAATTTGCTAATTCTAGACACATCACAGAAGTTTAACCCATATATAACATGTGATCTTTTCTTTCTGGTTTCTTTTACTGAACATAATATTTTCAAAGTTCATCCATGGTGTAGCATTTATCATACTTAATTCTTTGTAAGGCTGAATAATATTCCATTGTATGGATATAGCCAATTCTATTTTATGTATTTATGTATTTATTTATTTATTTATTTTTAATTTTAAAAAATATTTATTTATTTTTGGAGAATGCAAGTGGGGGAGGGGCACAGAGAGTGGGACAGAGGATCCAAAGCAGTCTCTGTGCTAATAGGCTGACACCGGTGAACCTGATGTGGGGCTTGAACTCACAAACCACAAGATCATGACCTGAGCTGAAGTCAGACACTCAACCAACTGAGTCACCCAGGTGCCTCTATTTTTTTTAACTTTATTTATTTATTTTGAGAGAAAAAGAGAGACAGCAGGGGAGGGGCAGAGAGGGAGAGAGAGAATCCCAACCAGGCTCCATGCTCAGCACAGAGCCAGACATGGGGCTCGAACCCACAAACTGTGAGATCATGACCTGAGCCAAGATCAAGAGTTGGGCGCTTCACCAACTGAGACACCCAGGCGCTTCTGGATATATTACATCTTAATCATTCATCGTTTGATGGGCATTTGATTTTGCTTCTGCTTTTTGGCTATTATCAGTAATGTTGCTATGAGCATTAGTGTACAATTTTTTGTGTAGACATGTTTTCAACTCTCTTGGGTACCTACCTGGAGGCAGAGCTGGTAGGTCACATGGCAACTCTACACTTAACTTTTTGAGGAACCACCCAACTAGACGCCACAGTCTGAGAACCACTTCCCTCGTCTCTGCCACTGTCACTTATGTCTGGACTATTGCAAGACTTGCCTAACTAATTTCCCTGTTCCCGCCTGGTGCCCTTGAAGTTTTTATTTCACACAGCTGCCAGAGCCATGTTTCTGAGAGCTCACATTAGAGCATATCACTTCACTGTGTAAAAACCTCCCATGGTCTTTTACACGTGGAATAGAATCCCAACTCTACCAGAGCTGGAACATGATCTAGTCCCACTTCACCTCTTTGACTGTGTCCCCCCACCACTCCACCCTCACTCACTGTGGGCCAGCCCAGGGACTTCTGCTTTTCAAACAGGCCAAGCCCCTCCCACCTCAGTGCCTTTTAACTTACCCCCTTCATTTGGAACTTGCTTCCTACTAATCTCTGTGTGGTTGGTCCTTCTAACCTACATTCAGATCTCTACTTGAAAGTAATGTCCTTGGAAGAGCCTTCCTTGGCCTCCCCATCTAAAATAACCACTCCTACCGATCACTCTTTATCCTTTTATCTGACTATATCTTATTCAGAGTACTTACATCGTTTACTTATCTGTTTAATTTTCAACATTATATCCAGTCCCTAGAGATTCAATATTTTGGTATGAGTGCAATAAAAGGCAAAGGCACCGAGTGTTCCAGTTATTTATCACTGCAAAACAAACTATCCCAAAACTTAGTGATTTAAAACAACTGTTTATTTTGGTTAGACTCGGCTGAGTGATTTTTCTATTGGTCTTGCCAATAGTCACTTGTGTAGCTGCAACAGATTGACTGGAGGCTGGGCTCAGCTGGACCTCCCCCTCCCCCACCCTCACCACATGGCCTCTGCATATGGTCTCGACATCAAGGTGGTTGGATTTCCTACATAGCACTTCAGGGTTCCCAAGAGGGAAAAAGTGGAAGCTGCTGTCCTTTCAAGACTTAAGCCTGGAAACTAGCACAGCATCACTTCTGCCATATTCTGTTGGCTAACAGAATCAACAAAGACAGCCCAGATTCAAGGGATTACACGGGGACATGAACACCAGGAATGTTTCATGGGGATGGTTGGGCAGGGGGGTAGCCAATGAAATTGGCAAGCACTCTATGCAAAGGCTCAGTACATTTTACTTATTGTTATTATAACTACCCAGTAGCTGGAGGAGGAAATTCCCTAAAGAGTTGCCTGCATTGCATATTAGAGCATCTTTGCTAAGATAGAGTTGTATGAATAAGAGTAAGAGAAAGATGATTAACTATTTCGAGTTTAGGAGTCTTTGCTACAACTTGGTCAGAAAGCACACACCTGGAGATGGATGTGTTTTATTATAGACACTTTGTAGTTATATCTGTTAAAATGGAATTCTAATGGAATCCTTATCTAAGCAGCATAGCGTAATAGTTCAGTACAGGTCTCTGGAGCCTGACTGCCTGGGTTTGGGTCCTGGCTAGACAGCTTACTAGCTGGTGATCTCACACGAGTTTCTTAACCTCTTCATGTTTCCGTTTCCTTATCTGTAAAATGAGGATAGTAATAATAGTAACTACATTATGGGTTATTGAGAATTAAGTTGGTTACTATCTGTAAAGTACAGGATAATGCCACGTAGTGACTGGTATGTAAGCATTTGTTAAATGGAACACAAATTTCAGGAAAAAAAAAACCCCTAAAATGTGAATTCTAAGAACATCAGTACTTACATTAATCAAACAGTAGATAATCTTTTTTTTTTTTTTTTTTTTTTTTTTTACTACTTTCCAAAAGGCAATTGAACTAAATCAAAATAGTTTACCAGGATGTAATAGAAACCCTTCTCTCCTCCAAGTTTTCTCCAATCATTAACTATATAAACACATGCCAACTAATCAGTTCTTTTTTAAAATATGTTTTTGCAATACTTAATCAGACTTTAAGACTTTGACCTTTGTTGCATTTTCTTTCACCTTCCTTAATAACTCTTTTTAAAGGCCTTCAAAAAAAAAACCCCACAATAATGACTGGCAAATTAAAGTAATATTGGACAGCAGTGCTCGTTCAAAGGTCGGTTTTGATTGTGCAGGGTTGGAAGTCACTCATAGCTATGAGTGTCATAGTCCCAGGAGAGCTGGTCCCTGGTCTCTTGAGACTCAGGTTAATTCAGGGCCACTCCAGGAATTTCGCTTGCAGCTTCATTAGCATAGACTATTCCAGACTCCACAGCCTCTTCCTTGAGTCCCCAAGCCAACGAAAGCTGTAAAAGGGGGGACTAGAGTTAATCTAGTTCTCATCAGAGCATTCTAGGGTAAATGTGCAGGCCAAATTGCCACTAACTATTTTAGAAACCCTAGACAAGATGGATTCATTTATGAAAAAGATGAAAATATTACCTTAGGTTTATGTGTCATAGAAGCTTTTTAAAGCATTTTCAGTCTTATATCATGAACAGCTGAGGAAGCATAGCAAGACTAATATAATAATTATTGCTTTCGTGACAATCAGCATTCCAAGGATGAGAGGTCAATGCAGAAGGGTAATTATAAGTAAGAATATGTGGAGACAGTGGGTTCCCTTTGTCTTTCCTGGACCTCCATGTACTTTTCAAGTTCTGAGCACTGACAATTAAAGCTTTAATCCTCTTCTTTTCTTCTCATTTTTGAAGCTATAACAATAAAGGAGGAAATGGAAGGTATGTATAATCTTACCACCTCAATGCAATTATTTTCAATTCTACGTATTTTCTTACAGACTTTGTCCAGACACATGCCGGTTTTTATATAATTACCATCATAGTGCATATGCTTTTCCATTTTTTACTTTTCTCCTTTTATAGCAACATTTGTTCATGTTGTTGCATAATCTTCTTAATTATCATGGCTTCATTTTCCTATCAGTTGATGTGTGGCAATTTACTTAGTCATTTATCTATTAGTAGACAAGTAAGTTGTTTTCACTTTTTTGGGATACAAAAGTTATAATGAACATCTCTGTTTTTATACCTTCTTTGGCATATTCTCCATGTGATAAATTCCTAAGATTATAAGTTGTGGCAGATTTTATATTCTACAGATGGCCACAACAATCTCTCCCAATCCCATTGCTCTTCCACAATGCAACCTTGACACTCCCCCTTTAACATGGGTGGGCTCTGTGACTGCTTTGACCAATAGAATACCATGCAGTCACTGGAGTATTACTCAGCAATCAAAAAGAATGAAGTCTTGTCATTTGCAACTACGTGGATGGAACTGGAGGGTATTATGCTAAGCAAAATTAGTCAGAGAAAGACAAATATCATATGACTTCACTCATAGGAGGACTTTAAGATACAAAACAGATGAACATAAGGGAAGGGAAGCAAAAATAATATAAAAACAGAGAGGAGGACAAAACATAAGAGACTCTTAAATATGGAGAACAAACTGAGGGTTGTTGGAGGGGTTGTGGGTGGGAGGGGATGGGCTAAATGGGTAAGGGGTGTTAGGAATCTACTCCTGAAATCATTGTTGCACTATATGCTAACTTGGATGTAAATTAAAAAAAAAAAAAAAATATATATATATATATATATATATATATATATATTTGTAAAGAGAAAAAAACAAAAGGGTCTCTCTAGCTTAAAAAAAAAAATATTAGTAACACTGCACCTGTTTCAAGTGTAGCCCTTAATTGGCCCCATAACATCTATTTCCTGCTTCTAGAAAGTACAATTATCCTGACAGTACCATGATGTGAGAGGCCCAAGCGACATGAAGAATCCCTGGGTTCTGAGATGCCAGGTGACAATAAGAAAATCCCAGCAGCAGTGAGACATCAGACATGTGGACAAAGACACAACCTTGGAAATTATCATCCAGACCTCACAAACTGGAGCCAGGCAAACTTCCCAGCAGAGCCCTTCCCACAGACCTACATGCAAAATAAATGGTTGTATTAAGCTACTAAATTTTGCGATAGTTACTTAGTCATAGGTATTTGAAACATGAGTGTATGGGCCAAGGGCAGGCTGTCTGAAGATGGGCCACTTTGGCATGATTATTTTGATTTAAAAAGCAAAGCAATTAAAACCCAGCAGATCCGGGAAAAGTTCTTTTCTTCCGCCTCAATTACCTAAAAAGAAGTTAGATGGGCAACCTGCTCTAGGAAGAGAGTTATCACCATAGATAATTACGTTTTGAGAGGGTCTACTATGGTAGACAGGGAGGAACCTAGCAAGATGGGTTAGATCAAAGTCTTCTATATTGCATTGTTTCTGAGGGGCCCAGCAAATATTTGTTTACCAAATATTTACTCCGTTTCACCTTCCTGTGAATTGTATTCCTTCCCTTCGAAGTCCAAGATCCTCACCCACTTTTCCTTAATTCAGAATGACATGCATACCTTTTTTTGTCTGTCTTTTGTATGGATTCCTTCTACACATTAAATTAAATTTGATTTTCTCCTGTTAATCTGTCTCATGTCAATTTAATTCTTAGTCCAGCTAGGAGGACCTTGAAGGGCACAGGAAATTCTTCCTTCCTGACATGGGTCAAAAGATTAAAAAAAAAAAATTCCCAAATGCTGGCAAAAGCATTTCTAACAGGACTGAACCAGTTTATACAGTGAATAATGCCTTAAAAAGTCTATACTTCTCAAGGTGCAAGCCTTAGAAGGATTTTGTTGTCTGCCCTGTTTTGGAATTACTTCATTTAAGGGAGAGCTGGGGTGCCTGGGTGGCTCAGTAGGTTGAGCCTCCGACTTTGGCTCAGGTTGTGATCTCGCGGTCTGTGAGTTCGAGCCCCGCGTCGGCCTCTGTGCTGACCGCTCAGAGCCTGGAGCCTGCTTCCGATTCTGTCTCTCTCTCTCTCTCTGCTCCTCCCCCACTCACACTGTCTCTCTCCTTCAAAAATAAACATTAAAAAAAATTAAAAAAAAAAAAAGGGAGAGCAATAGCATTCAACTCTTCAGAAGGGATTTTAATTTTGCCTCTATTCTGAGAAGGCAACTAACTGCTCACTTTGGAAGCCCTCCGCTGATTATCTCACCCTCACCATCTCTGGTTTACGTCCTTCTTGTCCACACCGTCCCCCCTCATTTTACGTTCTACTCATCCCCGCCCCCCCCAAATAATACCTGCCACTCACCCAGTTTGAATTGAAACATATAAAACAATTTGAACTTCCTTTAAGAAAGGAACCAAGAAGGGCTGAAGTGGGTGTGGATACCAGTACAGTACATTAAACACAAACATATGCTTGATTCATAAACTCATTCCAAAACCTCTTGGAGCAGCTACTATGTGTTAAGCACATTGATTCTCTCAGGTAGGACTCTGAGTATCTAGTGATAGAAACTACTTTAAACCAGATTAAGGCGAATGGGAATTGATTGGCACATGGAATTGAGGATTGGTTTCAGGAGAAGCCTGATTCGGGGCTCAAGCAAAACGGATTTCTCCGTTTCGTGGCTGACTCTGCTCCCCTCTGTGCGCTGGTTCTTTTCTCAGGCTCTGAGTGGTTGCTTCAGACAGCAGCTCCAACACACAGCCTCGTGGGCTCCAGTTCAGTGAAAGAGAGAGAGATTCTTCCATGGAGCTACTGCACATGCCCTGGCATTCAAGGATTGTTAACATCTCAGATCCTACGCCCATGCCTGACAGCCACGTGGGGGATGGGGGAGGGGGGAACGTGGTTCAGGATGCACTGATTGGCTTAGGCTGGGCCACGTGTTCCATCCTGGCCCTGAGTCCTCCTCTTCCCGAACTTTCTTACTGAGAGCGGGAGAGGGGAAGTAAGAGGGAAGTAAGAGGTCCCGGATGTAGCTGCAGAAGAACGCATCTGGCTTCTCTTCCTCTTATGCAGGAGTTTTCTGCAGACACTATGGTGTCACTGAGCATTGACTTCCAACCTTGTTTGATTAAATACTACCCCCCGCCCCAGTTTAATCAATGTCTTTAAAAGTGCTATCTCTGGACCAGGGATTCACAGTGCCTCAGCTGTGTTTTAGTGTACTGATGCAAGGATAGTTCTAAAAGTTCAGCCACTTCTCCTTTGAGGTGCCACAAAATGCCCTTCTTTCCTAGGAGAAGCAGCCTCCAGGGGAAGGAAGGAAGCCAGCAGATGAAAAGCTACTTCTTTCCTTCCGCTCCCAGGAAAATACATAATTAGAATTTTCCAAGATGTGAAGAAAAAGGGTACAGCTAGATTTCCGAATGTGGAGTGAGAAGTATTTTACAAAAGGAAGGAGTTGGATTAGACAACTCTCTAGAGTTCCTCCTCCGGATAGGGGTCTATGATTCACAGCCCTTCTTTCAGAACAGCCAGTTTGGGGGTATTGTTTTTAAGAAGGGGAAAAGGCGGGAGCACCTAGCTGGCCCAGTCCAGAGAGCATGGGACTCTTGATCTGGGGGTGGTGAGTTCAAGCCCCACCATGGGTGTGGAGTCTACTTTAAATAAAAAGAAAAAAGAAGGAGAAGAAGAAAGGGAGAGGGCATTGGCTCCTGAAGTGGAGACTGGTGGAGAGGGAGGAGTCTCTTCAGGAAAGAGGGAAGGGGAAGGAAGGGAAGGGTAAGTGCAGATAGAAAGACACACTTGACCCATTTTCCATTTGTAGCTGTCAGGCTGCTCCTCCCTCCTACACGGATTTTGAGCCTTTCCACAAATCCTCAGAATTAGTTCAAATCATCAGCTGCTTACTTGACAGCTTTATTCCCTTGGCTCTTGAAGGGGAAAGTAAATCAGAGCTTGACTGCTCAGAACCTGACAGGAAATCTTAATAAAGATGTTCATGGGAGGTGGGGGCAGGCTTGAGGATCTGCAGTCATCTCTCAGGCCCTACTTCCCATCCAGGCTGGCTTCCAGAAAAATACAGCAAGTTGTAGGAATTGCAAGATGGCCAGGCTCTACTGCAGAATGAATGATCAGCCCTCAAGCCATGTCACTTTTAACAAAAGCAATGAAAAGGAAAGACTGAGAGGAGAGAAGTTATAGGGGCAAAGTGGTTGAGAAAGCCCCAACTTGCAAGTGAAATGTTTGCATTCGTACAAGGGAAGCACAGTAAGCAACACAGGAAAACATTCAGCCATGTAGCAGAGGCAGAGGGAGTGCAGGGGAAGTCTGCCGGTGAGCAGCATTTCAATGCTGAGTTACAGGCAGAGAATGGGCTAAAGCGACGGAGAGAGAGAGCTGTTCCCTCAATATGGGTTGAACTCAAGTACAGTTTCAGCATTTGTGCTGATGTTGCCTCATTTGAAGTTTCATTTCCCATGGATCCTCTGGGGGGTCAGAAGAAATGCAGAGCCACACAAGCTGTGCAACAAGCGAGTATGTTCCAAACAGTTTAGTTTGCCAAGGGCATCACAAATAAACAAGTCCTCTCTCCAAGCCCTCTCGCTTACAGAACTGTGCCTCTGCATAAGGATCCAGAATGTCTCAGGTCATATCAAAACCCAAATGTTGTCTTTTATCTGGAATAGAACACGTTGAGAATTAGGAAACATGTTGCATTTGACCTGAGCCCTGTGTTCCTGGAAAAGAGTAATGGGGATTAAGAAATCCCCAACCCTTTATGTTCTGGAAAAGGGCCTACTGCAAAGAACCACCCTTCCCCATATGGCTTAAATAAGAGTCACTAATGTCCCCTTGTTTATCTGTGACAAAGCTGGACACGGATTTTAAATTCCCTTTGTTTGCTTCATAAATGATTAGCTGAACTGTTTGTCCTCACTGATCAATTGCAACTAAATGTTGTTAACCAAATTTTGGTTAAGCTTCTCTACCTCTGGGCGCTTGAACTTTGGCCCACTCTCAGCCTGAGCCCCCGCACACAGCCCCTTGTGAGAATGGGTAGGCCTTAGGATCAAACACTCTCTGGCTTACTATCCAATCATGCCACTCTTCCATCTCACTTCCCCACGGATTCTTCTTAGCCTTGTTTACTCTTCTCTATAACCGAAAAACTCTTTTTACCTGACTCTTAAGCTGCTGGCAGACATGTTCACAGCATTCTCCTATTGCAATGGTCCCTTCCCTCCTCCCCTCTTGCAATAATCCTTTTGGTTTTTGGTTGTTTTTGTTGTTGTTTTGCAATAGTCTTTTTGGATACAATCTATTACTAAGTCAGGCAATTTTTTTTTTTAATTTGTTAAACCAGATGTGGAAGACAACCCATCAACTCCCTTTCTGAGCTCCTTCTATCTATAGAAGTTTATAGAAACCGAATATTTTTTGGTTCTTCAGCCACCTGAATGGGTTTCCAGAGTGACTGTGCCTTACCAAGGGAAGGTGACCTCTGACAAATGATGAAAAGGGTAAATAATCTAAGTTAAATGCTTTTCATGCGCTGGGCACTTGTTTTAAGTGCTTATATGTGTTATCTCACTTAATTTTCCCAAATTCCATAAGAGTTAGGTATTGTTTTTAGTTCTGTTTACAAAAGCAGAAACTCTTTAAAAGTGGGGGGGGGAACACCTGGGTGGCTCAGTCCATTGAGTGACTGACTCTTCATTTCAGCTCAGGTCATGATCTGAGGGTCATGGGATTGAGCTTCACATCAAGCTCTGTGTTGAGTATGGAACCTGCTTTAAGATTCTCTTTCTCTTTCTCTCTCTCCCTCTGCCCGTCTCCCTTGCTCACATGCTCTCTTTCTCTCTCTTTAAAAATAAAATAAGTCTTAAAAAAAAAAAACAAAAGCAGAAACTGAGGCACAGAGAAGTTAAATAACTTACTCAAGGTCACATAGCCAATGAGTGGCAGAGCTGGGACACAAAGTCAGGTTGGTCCAAGGCCACAGCTTGGCATTTAACCACCACGTCCCCAGCTTTCCTCAGGGATGGCTTCATGGGGATGCTCCTTCTCGTGGTTGCTCCTTTCTATCTGTGGATAGAAAGCATGTGAAAAGAAAAAAAAAAAGAGTCCTGACAAGTGTAAGCTGGGAAGTGGCCTGGTATCAACAGCTGGGAACTGGTTCAATACTTAGCAAACACAAACCATTTCACATAGCAGCATGTCTAGTAAGGTCCCTCTGTGGCTGTCATAGAGTGACACAAAACAGCCCACTCCACAATCATGCCTTTAGCACAAAAACAAGATCCTCGTGTGAACCATAGAAACAACCAAACATCTCACTCTCCTGGCTAACATGAGCACCTGCTAGTTCTTTATCAATGTCAGTGTTATCTTGATCCCACTCCTGCCACCCCCTTGATAAAAATCAAGATGCTCAATCACGATAGTACTCCTATTTTCTGACAGCTCCCAATTCAGAACAAACTTCACTCTCCTGAATTATCCCCCAAACCATCTAACAGAAACCCAAGTCCTAATATAAACCCCTCCTAATTCCCTCTTATCTAGATGCTGCTCAGTCCCCAAGATTTATAATTATCTTGCTACAGCAAGTAATAAACCCTACTTTATGTGATTGCAGGTGTGAACCTTGTAGGCTGGTGGGCTTTAGCACAAACCTGGAGTTCTGTAAGGGCTCAGATTTGATGTTTCCCTAGGCTCCACCTGGTGGTTATATCTTGTAATGGCAGGAGCTTCTACCTGGGCTGGTTCCGGAAGGGCCACCCCTGGGGTTGCTTGCTCCTTTCTGCTTAGCACTCCTCCTCTTCTCTTTCTCTTTTTCTTAACCATCCCCTCCAACACCACCCCCACCATCTTACCCTTCAACTGCCTCTGGAAAAGGCTTTATTTCCTTTGAGATACTGCAAATGGTTTACCATACTGAAGAGGTCTAACT
This sequence comes from Acinonyx jubatus, assembly GCF_027475565.1. Lineage (NCBI taxonomy): Eukaryota > Metazoa > Chordata > Mammalia > Carnivora > Felidae > Acinonyx > Acinonyx jubatus. The sequence goes on from NC_069387.1 coordinate 62,619,187, forward strand.
TGGTTATCTTCAACTCACTTTTGCCAGCTGGAGAACGCTAAGTCTCCCTGCGGTTTCTTGACACATCTGAAAATGAAAGAGAGGCGTCAACAGAGACCTCTGTTGGTGTATTCAGATTCCATCTGTGCAATAGGAACTCCAGAAGCATCTCTTCCCAGTTTACTTCTTGAGTTATGTAACTTAAATTAAGTTGGGCCCTTGAGGTGAGGGAGAAAACCATTTGAACACCTAAATTATTGTTCTTACTAATATTCCCAAATACTGATCATAAGAATCACAAAAATTTTTTGTTTAAGGGGCAGGACATTGGCTCTAAATTAAAACGTTTTATTTTTGTTGAAACTCTTTTATTATCTGTAGATAATGTCCTATGTAAAAACTCATAGCTGTGGCCCATACGAAATAATGACAGAAACACATATCTATAATGCTTTGTATCACATGAATGTAAGTTTATGACGCCGAAACTCAAATACACATGGTATGGCTGTAGTAGACTGAAGACTTTATGCAGGAACATGGTAAGGAAAATGGATAACACTGTCATGCACTTGGCTTCTGTTATAATTATACTACATGAGAATTCTAAAGTGATGTGATTGAACACGTTAATGCAGGTTTCTATGACACTGCTTTAGATATTTCCTAAAGCAATCCCTTATGGTAAAATCAGTATGATTTTTAAAAAAATTTTTTTTAATGTTTATTTATTTTTGAGACAGAGAGCGACAGAGCATGAGCAGGGAAGGGGCAGAGAGAGAGGGAGACACAGAATCTGAAGCAGGCTCCAGGCTCTGAGCTGTCGGCACAGAGCCCAATGCGGGGCTCAAACTCATGAACTGTGAGATCATGACCTGAGCCGAAGTCGGACGCTTAACCGACTGAGCCACCCAGGCGACCCCAGTATGATTTTTTAAAATATTTATTTATTTTTGAGAGAGAGAGAGAGAGGGTGTGAGTGGGGGAGGGGCGAGAGCGAGGGAGACACAGAATCTGAAGCAGGCTCCAGGCTCTGAGCTGTCAGCACAGAGCCCAATGTGGGGCCCAAATTCACAAGCAATGAGATCATGACCTGAGCCAAAGTGAGACACTTAACTGACTGAACCACTCAGGTGCCCCTGAATCAATACAATTTTTAAACGCATTTGTATTTTTTTCCAGATATTTTCAGGTAATTTTAGAAAATAGAAAACCTGTATTACTTAATGAAATGATGGATATTTTTAGTATGTGATGTGATGTTTTCTAACAGTGTTGCAATGACCATGCATATCTACACATCACATTTAAAGTTCCACAAATAATTCATTGATAAATAAATTCTCATTGTAAAAAAGTAAAATTCAGAAATATATGGAGTAAATGGTTAATGTCAGTCATCATTCTGGACCCCTTCCCCCCAAATCTCACTTCTCTAGAATAACCACTATTTCTAGTTTTGCATGCTTCTTTCCAGATCATGTGTTTTGCATTTATATCCATGTATATGCATATATTTGGTAGGTAATAATAGTAAACATTCCTTCTGTACTGTTGTTTCAGATACATTGTTATCTTATTTAATCCATGTTGGGGAGGCAAAATTTTACCTCTCTCCTCTTGGAGTGTTCACCTGGGCCTGAGAATTAACTAGACAAAGACATTAACAGGGGAAAAGTACACATTTATTTAATATAAGGTTTATGTGACATGGGAGCCCTCATAAGGAAATGAAGACCCAAAGAAGTGGCAAGACCTAAATGTGTTCATACCAAGTTGGACAAAAAGAAGCAATTGTGGAAAAGCAACTAAATATAGGGGAGGTTAAATGAAGATAGAATTATTTGAACAAGGTCTGTACAAAATTCTTTTGCCTTCAACTTTCTGCGGTATAGGGAGGACATCATCCACATGGGGGTTTTATCTTCTGCCATTAGGAAGAAAAAGGACAGACAGCACTCCTTGCACCCACCTTGGTTTTAAGTGCCTTTAGCTCAAAATAATCTTTATGCCAAAGTGGCCTATTTTGGGGTGGCATATTATGCCACACTTCATCTCCATAACACCCTTCATCTTTGCAACAACCTTGAGGCTGGGGCCATTGTTTATTCATTTACAGCTGTGGAGCTCAAATCACAGAGGAGGTAACTACGTTGTTCAAGTTGTACCACTGTAAATAATGAAGCCAGATGTTGAAATCAAGCTGTCTGTTCAGTGTCACAAACTCTCAACCACTACATTGTGCTGCCTCCCAATGGCAAGTTCAGTATCATCCCAGCTACTGTTTGGTTTGTTAGTCAGAGGAGTTGACTACAGGCAAGTTCTGTGTAGATATTCAGTGCACTGGTAACTACTGGGCAACTTCGTGCAGCTGAATCAGAACTGTTGGGACACTTCCCTGCAGTAATAAACCCAAGAGGAACTAATTTGCAAGTGCTGCTAGCTACAATTGCACCAAAAAGAATAAAATACCTGGCAATAAACTTAACCAAAGAGGCAAAAGATCTGTACCCTGAAAACCATAAAACTGAAATAAACTGAAGAAGACACAAACAAATGGAAAGACATTCCATGCTCATGGGCTAAAAGAACATATATTGTTAAAATGTCTGCTGGGGCGCCTGGGTGGCGCAGTCGGTTAAGCATCCGACTTCAGCCGGGTCATGATCTCGTGGTCCGTGAGTTCGAGCCTCGCGTCAGGCTCTGGGCTGATGGCTCAGAGCCTGGAGCCTGTTTCCGATTCTGTGTCTCCCTCTCTCTCTGCCCCTCCCCCGTTCATGCTCTGTCTCTCTCTGTCCCAAAGATAAATAAACGTTGAAAAAAAAAATTTAAAATGTCTGCTACCCAAAGCAATCTACACATTTAATGCAATCTCTATCAAAATACCAAGAGAAATTTTTCACAGAGCTAGAACAAACAATCCTAAAATTTGTGTGGAACCACAAAAGACCCCAAATAGCCAAAGCAATCCTGAAAAAGAAAAACAAAACCGGAGGCATCACAATCCCAGACTTAGAGTTATATTACAAAGCTATGGCAATGAAAACAGTATGGTACCAGTACAAGAATAGACACATAGATCAGTGAAACGTAATAAAAAATGGAGAAAAAACCCACAATTATACATGGTCTATTAAGCTTTGACAAAGGAGATAAGAATATGCAATTGGAAAAAGAGTCTCTTCAACAAATGGTGTTGGGCAAACTGGACAGCTACATGCAAAAGAATGAAACTAGACCACTTTTTATGCCACACACACAAATAAACTCAGAATGGATTAAGGACTAAATGTAGGATTAGTCTATCCATTAGACTAAATGGATTAAGGACTAAAACCATAAAAATCCTAGAAGAGAGCACAGGCAGTAATTTCTCTGACATCAGCCATAGCAATATTTTTCTAGATATGTCTCTAAAGTAAGAGAAACAAAAGCAAAAGTTAACTATTGGGATTACATAAAAAATAAAAACCTGCACAACAAAGGAAACAACCAGCAAAACTAAAAGACAATCTATGGAATGGAAGAAGATATTTGCAAATGACATATGTGATAAAGGGTTAGTATTCAAAACATATAAAGAACTTATACAAGTCAACACCCAAAACACCAAATAATCCAATTAAAAAATGGGCAGAAGACATAAACAGACATTTTTCCAAAGAAGACATCCAGATGGCCAACAGACACATGAAAATATGCTTAACATCACTACTCATCAGGGAAATGCAAATCAAAACCACAATGAGATACCACTCACACCTGACAGAATAAGTTAAAATCAAAAAGAAACAACAGATATTGGTGAGGATGTGGGAAAAAGGAACCCTCATGCACTCTTGGTGGGAATGCAAACTGGTATAGTCACCATAGAAGACAGTAGGGAGGTTCCTCAAAAAGTTAGAAATAGAACTATGTTATGATCCAGTAATCACACTACTGGGTATTTATCCAAAGAACACAAAAACAGTAATTCAAAGGGATATATGGACCCCTATGTTCATTGCAGCATTATTTACAATAGCCAAATGATGGGAACAGCCCAAGTGCCTAGTAATAAATAGATAAAGGAAAAAGAATGGGATCTTTCCATTTGCAGCAGCATGGATAGAGCTAGAGAATATCACGTTAAGAGAAATAAGTCAGTCAGAGAAAGACAAATACCATATGATTTCACTCATATGTGGAATTAAGAAACAAAACAAATGAGCAAAAGGGGAAAAAAAATGAAACAAACCAAAAACTAGACTTTAACTTTAGAGCCAACAGAGGGTTACTGGAGGGGAGATGGGTAGGGGGGATGAGAGAAATAGGTGATGGGGATTGGGAGAATACTTGTTTTGATGGGCACTGAGGAATATATGGAATTGTTGAATCACTATATTGTACACCTGAAACTAATGTAACCCTGTTCCCTATACTGGAATTTAAAAAAAATAATAAAGTGCTGCTAGCTTGAAGCTACAAATGCAGCCAATCTAAGCCTGTATGTGTTATCAAAAACTCGGTGAATTTCTGAATGAAACTGCAAGATTTATTCAACTGTCACAATTTGTCGGTCGGGTAAAATTAAATTTGGGAATAGTTCATCACAACCACTTTCTTGCCGCATTCCTGACACCCAACTGGGTTCTTCAGATACTGTTCCAATTCATCAAGAGTGAAAGAGTAGATTTGTCTTTGAATCCTTTTAGCAGCCACATCCCGGTTTCATCTATGTGGTGAGAATAATCCTGGCCCTGTTCCTTCAGAAAATTGTGAAGATGATATTAGAGGATATTTAATTGAAGGCACTTTATCAACTGGGAAGAACTCCAAGCCACTATCTCTGACTTGTGCCCCCGTGAATTCCTCTCGGGCTGTGAAGATGGATGAATTAGCTCTGTGCTTCAATTATTATGAAATAATGAATGAAAGTGATCAGAGATGATTAGTGCTTTCTACGGAACTTTCAAACATCACAGACTCTACCTCTGTAACCTCTTGTTATGAATATCTGGCTGAAATACTGTAATGGCAGAATGCTATGCTTCTCTGCTACTCTAAGTGCATTCCCTTCTAAGGAGTGCAGAGCAGTAAAGTAAAAGCTGCATTAGGTGCCTGCCACACAGTAGGCATTCAAATACCTATTCAAAGAATAAAAAGGAAACATTAGTCCCAGTCCAGCTCTGTTACACGTTGAGACATTTATTTAAACTTATCACACTTCCCGTATGCGTGTTTTTCTCATCTTAAGAGAGAATAACGTCCCCCCTCTTTTCAGCCTCTCAGAGATGTCATGAGACTAAGATCATATATTAGGTATTTTATCTCAATGTATAGATTTAAGACATTAAAAAAAATTTTTTTTAACACTTATTCATTTTTGAGAGACAGAGTGTGAGTGGGGGAGGGGCAGAGACAGAGGGAGACACAGAATCCGAAGCAGGCTCCGGGCCCCAAGCTGTCAGCACAGACCTTGACGCGGGGCTCAAACTCACTGACCACGAGAGCGTGACCTGAGATGAAGTCGGACACTTAACCTACTGAGCCACCCAGGTGCTCCGGATTTAAGACATTTTTAATTTTTATTTATTTATTTTTAAAGATTGTAATTTTAAGTAATCCCTACACCCAATGTGGAGCTCAAACTCACAACCCCAAGATCAAGAGTCTCATGCTCTACTGACTGAGCCAGCCAAGGGCCCCTAAGATATTTTTATATATGTATTTCCCATTAAGGGCCACACAAGTAAGGTGAATTGTCAACATGAGTGTGTCGATGGGAGCTGGCAGTCCTCAGGTCTGGAAGGTAGGTGGGGGGAACCAAGGCTCCTTATGTAGGGCAGGGAGAAGTGTGTATGAAGCGTGAGAAGGAACAAGTAGAGAACCTGACTTGGAAGAGCATTCGGAGCTGGAAGACTCAGAAAGTGAATAGGAACTACTTAATAAATACCGGGAAGAGGATGAGAGGCAAAGAACTCTTCAAAAGATCAGCCTCAGTGCAGGAGCCTGGCAGTCAACGGGAGTGAACTGGCAACCGGGTTACCATTGCTAGTCCTGGTGCAGGTGTTAGCTGCACTTGCCCCGATTTACTGTGTCTGAGTCAGAATTCCTTTCCAGCTTTGCTTTGGAAGGTTTTGCTGACACATGGAGCCAACGGTTGATGTCAGCACTTAGAGGTGGTCTCCATGTAACCACTCGGTGTTGCTTGTAGCTCTTGCCATGTTATTGTGCATATTCATGGCCCTATCTGCTGCTAACAGGAAGTCATCCTTGCATATAAAGTAAATATTAACATGTTTATGTGCATGGTATACCTTACGCAAATCCTATGAGTGGTGTCACAGAAATAACACATTTAGGAAGCAAAATAAATGTTTAAGTTGACAATTCCCACATGTGATTTGGGTAGTGCTATTAGATTTTATTTTTCGGTAATTTCTACACCAAATGTGGGGCACGGACTCACAACCCTGAGATGAAGAGTCACACGCGTTACCGACTGAGCCAGCCAGGTGCCCTGGGTACTGCTATTACAGGTCTTGATGTCACATTATGCAAATACTAATGTTCGCTCATCGTTCTTCAGTGTTTGACTCTTTGCTATAGGCGGCAATTCTTCGTAATATTACTAAACTTATTGTCTATTAATTATTAAATTTTGTCAGATATCCATAACAATGCATAAAGAATAGGAAGAATGTTGGCAGTACTTTAAGAAGAACTTAAGGTTTCTGGAATTCCTGGGAACTTTGATTTCTCATGCCTGAATCGCAAAGACAGTATCTGTCAGGAATTTGGAAACATGACTCTAGTTTAATGTTCTTAGCTATGTGTAGGAGGGTTAAGGCTTTACAACTGCAGAGAAGCAAGAACTTACCAGTGATTTCTAGGTTCTAACTATAACATGGCCTGAAGCCTAAAGGTAAGAATGGTGGGGGGAGGGTTCTTCTGTCTATGGAGAGTGGTTTATAATTAAAATGTTCCTCCAGGTTAAGTATGTAGGTTAACATGTCTTTGATAATGTCACAAGAACATTAAAGTTTTATTTAACTTCTCTCTGTTAATTAGAAATTTTACAGAATCCAAGGGGGTGCCTGGTTGGCTCAGTCAGAATAGTGAGAGACTCTTGATCTTGGGGAGGTGAGTTTGAGCTCCACATTGGGTACAGAGATTACTTAAAAATGCAATCTGTAGAAAGATAAAAATTAAAAATGTCTTAAATCTTAAATCTTAAAAAAAAAAAAAAGGAATTAAAAAAAAAAGTCACTAGAAATTTTGCAGAATCCAGAAGGTGGAATTGACACAGAAAGATGAAATTGATGTTTATAGGAAGTTCCTTTGTTAAAAAATAATGATTAACAATTGTGGCAAAGGCAGTTCCGTGTGTTCATGGAACCATTTCATTGTCCTTTTGAGCTCTGAGGAAGACTACATTTCCCAGCACCACTTGCATAAAACACTTCTCAATCTTTCAGGCTGGCTTTCTTTCCTTGTGCATGGCTGGAAGTGAAGGTTCCAGGATGGCGGAGGCACATGATAGAGAAGCATCAATCCCTTAATTTGCTACTTAGAGAACAGCTGCCTGGTGAACCCTCTGACCCAGAACACCAACATGCGTGAGAAATAAACCTTTATGGTGTTAAGATCCTGAAAGTTCAGGGATATACAGTGTGGTAAGTGACTATAAAATAAGACACATTCATATTGTAGTACATATGGGATATTACAGGTAAATGTATTCCCCATACTTGTAAATAATGTACCTACTGGGAAATCAACCAACAAAACTCACATTTAATAGATTAGGCTGCCATCTGTTAAAGTAACTTCAGCAACCCAACTTTAATAACCCAAGAGCTCTTTCCATTAAACTGTGTGCCTCCGTCATTATTCCTATGCCCTAGTTGTTCATTATGACTTAATAAATGGCAACTTATTGTTTTTTGTGTAACAATCTCTTGAGAATGTGGTAGTATAAGACTCAACCATCATGCCCTGTCTAAGTTGATTTTTAGACTGTGTGTCAAGGAGGGCCAGACCCTGGAATGTGAGGTCCCCACCAGCTTTCTGCTTTTGAGCACGACCTACATTAGCAGCCAGCGAGGCTTACCAGCTACAATTTCTCATGCAGCCCAGTTGTCTTTTAAGTGGTTTAAAGGAACTTAGGCCTTAAAAAAGCAGATCATCAGCAAGAGGAAACAGCTGAAAGGCAAAAGCAAACTACTGAACAGCATTAATGCAAGAAAAGGGGTCCCCATACCTATTGTGCAGTAACAGTATGTATCTTCATGAGGAGCAGAGCCATGGAAACGGAGTGGGGCTGGATGGCTGCCATTTTCTTGACTGGGGGTTTGGTTTGGTCTAGAATCGAACTCCCTTCTTGACATAAATAGTACTTACGCACCTAATTTATCTAATTTAAAGACATAAAAATCTAAGGTCAGATTCTTACTTAGATTTGGTGTTTCAGAGTTCATAGAGATGAGATTATCTACTCTGGCAGATAAAAGCTACAGGGCCATGTCAGAACTGGAATATTTCTACAGGCTCTGGAGAGAACGGAGAAATGAAGTCAGTTACCCCCAAGACTACATTTAAAAACATGTATACAAGGTATCTTAGTGACACAGCAAAAACCTAATTACATCCCAAATCTTTGGCAGTCTCTAGGTTACAAATGCTAATTTGTAAAAATCTCAGCTGAATGAATGCATGAAAAGCAAGTTGGTTTTTTTCCTTCTTTAACTGTCCTGGAAACAGCCCTTCCCCACTCATAGCTCCCAGTGCCAGGCAGTTCTGAGCTGATGGAGCCCCCTGGTGGGCAGCACAGGGAATCACCAGGCAGAGCGCGCCTCCTCGCTTTGTGCTTGTAATCTCCTTATTCTTGTGCCTGTACGCAGCATTTCTTAAAATTAAGAGTAAAAAAAGTTGTATTTATGTAATCTGTAAAAATTTATATGTTATGGGAGTTTTGATTTCCAGAGAGCCAAATGGTAGTCGAATTCTCACTTTTATTTCACAATCTTCAAATATATATTTCTACTAGTTGGCACATGTTCTTTAATTTTTTTTCTTTTCCTTCACAGGTAGATCAGTGGATATTTGACTGAGATTTAGGATTTGTTCCTTTGAGAGTCCTCTCTATCTCAATTGTGTTCTACTTATGTGGTCTACATATTTTCTTTATTTTTAAGTGTTCTCACATTTTTAATGTTTTCTTCACATTTTTAAAATTCAAACGAGGGAAAACAAAATAGGGTATGAAATCACATGGCAAGCAATGCCAAACAAAGATGGCGACTGTACTGTTGACCAGCAGAAACCTCTGCAGAAGGGCTTAACTCCATCATTTGCTGTGTCCCAATATTTACCACGTAAAAGTGCAGGTTTGAAACATGCAGTGGTTGAAATTATGAAAGACAAGAGCTGCTGATATATATGTTTTCTTTTGGGGAACTCTAGCCCATCTTCCTTCCTTCCTTCCTTCCTTCCTTCCTTCCTTCCTTCCTTCCTTATGTTTATTTATTTTTGAGGGAGAGAGAGAGGGAGCACAAATGGGGGAGGGACAGAGAGAGGGACAAAGGATCTGAAGCCTGCTCTGCACTGACAGCAGTGAGCCTAACACAGGGCTCAAACTCAGGAACTGTGAGATCATGACCTGAGCCAAAGCCAGAAGGTCAACCCACTGAGCCACCCAGGTTCCTGCCTGCCCTATTTCTTAATTCCATTACAGATAGTTTTTTTTTCTCCCATGTGTATACACATAGGTATAAGGGAAATATAACTTCTTTTAGTCCTCTTCTGTCCTTTTAAATTCCACGTACAGGTGCAAAACCACTTCTAATAGTGGTGAAAAACAAAAGCCATAGAACTAGTGAATAAAATAAGACTTTCTAAAAAACTAGAGTGTCAACCTCTAAAACCTTTCAAGTACTTAGATATTTCTTTCCCTCACGTTACAAATTTCCACACTTTTCATCCTTTTAAAATTCTACCCTGTTTTTCTTCAAGTGCCAACTTACAAGATAAATAAAAAGCGACTGTTTATATTTTTAATCATTGTTCCATTTACTTTCTGCTATTACAATAGAATGGCCTTAAATTTGTTTTTAAGCTACAACCATGCAAGTCTTAAGTGATAGCGTGGGGTTAATGAGCCTTTTGTTCAGGGCCTGGGAATTAAGCATCATCTATTACAATGTTTCTGTGTAAAGATATACTCCGACTCCTGAAATAACAAACAGACAAGGACTTCTTGTGCTGAGTTCATAAAAATTCTAGCTCATTTGACTCATGCAGGGATAGAATACTCATTGGTAGTTTAAATAATAATAATAATAATAATAATAATAATAATAATAATAAACATTTACTGAATGTTTTCTATGGTCAAGCCCTGCTTTCAAAAGTTTGTATGCATTGACTCATTCAATCTGCACCTCAATCCTACAACACAGGTACCTACCTCTCACTGTCTCATTTTACGGACAAGGACGTTGGAACAGAGAGAGGCCAAGTCACTTCATCATAAGCTCACAGAGCTATTAGGTGGTGGACTAGTTTGACTTTAGAGCTGCTGTGCTCTGCTTTTTTACAGAACTTATTTTGGAACATAGGCATATTTCAAAATCTCAGTTTACTTCTGAGATTCATATTAAAGCTCCTTGAAGGCAAGGACCAAGTCTCATCCATTTTGCTTCTCCTACAGTATCTACCCCTAGCAGATTCTCAGTAGAGTTTTGACAACTGAGTTAGCTGGGGCATCTCTCTAATGGTCATTATTAGCCATCATACACAAGGTTTCTATGTTTCCCATATGCCCCTGAGGGACATGCCCTACTCAGTGCCATACATGTTGATTTAATAATCAAAGGGGCACGGGCACTGTCCCCAACCCTCAGCTTCTGAGGATCACTGCAGGCTGAGGCTTGGGGACAGTCTGTGAAATGCTGCCTCAGAAGCAGACATGGCTCACTAGGCAGAACACTAGAGTCTGGTTGATGAGGGAGCATAGGGCAAGGGAGGACAAAGCACAAGCTAACAACACCCGCCCCCCCTCCCCCACCCCAGGTGGGATGTGTGTGACATTCCTCAGTCACACCTGGCTGCCCAAGAACAAAAAAAAGGAACGAAAACAAATGGTTAACTGATAGAGATCACAATCGTGCAAGACAGGAGTCTCTATCAGTTTACACATATCTTAGTAAATTATAAGAAGGCAATCTTATCAATAACCTAGTCTCCAGAAACCTAGACTTAGTTTCTTGGACTAAGGATGTTGGAGCCCCAACATCACCCTCCCCTCCCTAGTGATGTGGGAAACAAAGAGAGAAGGAGATGGCAGATAAAATTAAATTTCCTTATAACCTGCAGCCCATTAATAGCTATTTGAGGCAAATACAGAGTGTAGAGTTTTTTTCCAGGAACCCCCTACTGTCATAATGTTAATGCCTTACTAGAGGGAAAACAACCTTAGCTTGACAATAGCTAGGCCTCAGGTATTTTAGGAGTCTTCTTTAACATATGAAAGTCCTTCTGGAAGCCTCTCTTTTGACTTTACCTCCCCCAGCTCCATGGTATATAACCAGTCACTCTTTACAACCCCAGTGCAGCTCTTTCTGCCCACAGGTCCTGTCCTCTGCTTTAATAAAATCACTTTTTTTGCACCGGAGATGTCTCAAGAATTCTTCCTTGGCCATTGGCTCCGCACCCCCACCATGCCAAAGCTCCATCATAGTGACTCTACTGATCTTCAGATGTTGCAGAAAAAAAACTGAGCATTAGTGTGGGTGACATGAAAGTTTCTTTTCTGTTCTAACAGCCTGAGATTCTAGAACTGAGCATTGTGTTCCTCTTCTGAACAGACTGCTGCACAGATTAAATGAAATACTTGATGTAAAGGACGTGAAATGAAGTAACATCGGTGATGCCAGGTCACGACTCTGTCACCACCATTAACACTGGCTATTGACTTGTACATCTGAGTCTGTCTTTTAGAGACAGGGAAAGTTGGTAAGGACACCTGGCTATATTTCCATCTTTTTATAATGCGTAATTAAAATACAGAGTAGTTTGAGCTTGGTGATGAGAAAGCTTTTCCTTCACCTTCCCAACGTTCCTTATTTTGTGTACTTTATTTTCCGAGGCTATTAACAGGTTGACAAGGTACAAAGCTGCCATCTTCATTTTATTACTCCTCTGATCACACACCTACCGGGATTCGCAGTTAAAATTTCTGATGGAATCCAAGCTTCTAAGCCCAGCCATTGAGACCCTCCACCAGTTGGCCCCCACCTTCTCCTAATTTCATCTCCTAGTCCCTGGTGCAGGGATGCTCCCTTCTAGCTGGCCTGAGCTCTTTATTCTCTCCAGAAAACAAACAAACAAACATGTAAATTCTTGCCCTTCACTCGGTGCTTAAAACATCTTTCTTCTTTCTTGTTACCAAGTCTAGATCCTAGAAGGCTGAGGGGATAAAGCCTGGTGCACAGCTACACAGGCACAGCCCAAACCAGATTGGCTGGGTCTGTCATCCTAGCTCCCCTGCGAATTAGTTATGAGACCTCGAGTGAGCGTGGTACTTAATTTCCCCGTAACTCCATTCCATTACCTGTAAAGCAGAAGTCAAATAAGTCTAGACTTATTTTGAAGCTTAAAGGAGACGATTCGAGTAAAGTACTTAGACCAATTATCCACTGGTTAGTGTGACCAAAGCATGTCTGCTCAGCTGTTATCCATGTTGCCTTCTCTGACCTGAGCCTTTTCACAATGACGACTCTTTTTTCTAAATTCATACATTGTCTGTGCTGCTTCTTTGCACATTCATTAATTCCACAAATATTTGTGGGGTGCCTATTATGTGCCACACAATGTCCTCAGTGTTGTAAACAAAGCAAAGTCCGTGTCTTCATGGAGCTTATATTCTAGTGAGGGGACATAAGCAGTGGACAATGAAATAAGCAAGACATAGAGTTTGTCAGATGGTAATAAATACAATGGGAAAAATTAGGGGAGGGGTTGGGTATGCTGGGGTGGGCATGGCGGTGTTGCTACATTATTGAGGGTGTTCAAGGACACTCCATGAAAAGGTAAGCTGAGCCCTGATGGAAGCAAGGGAGAGTCTCAGCTGTCTGGGGTGGGGAGCGAAAGGGCAGCGGAAATGCTGGCTTAGCTCATGTGAGGAGCAGCCAGGGTGAAGGGAGACTAAAGAAGCCCAGGGTGACTAAATCCTCAACAGGGTAAGGGCAAGGGGGTTGGGGGTGACATCAGGGACAGCCCTTAAAACTCATTGTAAGGACTTTGGCTTTTTTCTGAGAAGAAAAGTGATTCCTACAGACATGTCTTTTTCTCCTGGGTACTATCTCCATCGGTCAAGCCCTGTAACTTTAGCTTTTCTGTCTATGCTGTTCTTCACTTCTCCTCAATTTGAAACAAATTAAAGTGCAGTTACCAATTTGAGAATGTTGTCCTCTGGTTTGTATTCCTCATCCAGCAGTCACACTATTTTGCCCTTCGATTTGCACAGCAAGGGCCTTGAAAACTTATGGTAAAATGCTGCCTGGGTCTGGCATCAGCAGGATGGCTTCTCCCACACAGCTCTGCTGAAACTGCCCTGGTCAAGGTCATCATTAGACACTTTAAAACATTTCTCTTTCTTGGCCTCTCTGCAGCATTTACAACTATTAATTCTCTTTCTCCTTAGTTTCTAGGACAGGACTCTTTCTGATTTTCTTCTCACCTTTCTCTCCTTCCTTTTCCATCCTGTGCCACTTACCATGCGTTTCCTCAGTGATGTCATTTTACCAGTGAGGCCTCCTTTGACACTCCATATAAAACATTATTGACCTCGACCTACTTTTCCCTAATCCCTTTATTCTGTTTTTTTTCCCCTTTAGAAATTATCAATAGCTATTATATGCCTTTATTTATTTTATCTGTGTACTCCATGAAAAAAGAAGACTCAATTAGGACAAAGATTTTGTTCTCAAAATAGGTGCCAAGATTGACCACAGGTAACTGAAACCATGGAAAATGAAATCCTGGATAAGGGGGGGACTGTTGTTACTCAAAAAATATATACTATTACAAATGATAAGGGAATTAAAATATCTACTTTACACAAAGGAAGGCAGTAATGGAAGAATGAAAGAACAAAAGAGACACGAGACAAAAAAAAAGTAGCAAAATGGTAGAGGTCCTTCCTTATCAGTATATATGCAATATAAATTGATTAAAACTCCAATTAAAAGGCAGAGATGGATAGAATGGATTAAAAAAAAAAAAAACCAAACCATGATCTAAGTACATGCCGTCTACAAGAATCTCACTTTAGATTCAAAGACATAAATCAATTGAAAGTAAACAACAGAAAATTGTCATGAAAAGAGTAAACAGAAGAGAGCTGGAGTAGCTAAAACAGTATTAGACAAAACAGACAATGAAGACAAAAATAGTTATGAGCAACAAAGAAGGATATTATATAATCACAAAAGGGCCAATCCATCAAGAATGTATTATAATTATAAACTTATACACACTTAACAATGAAGCCACAAAATACATAAAGCAAAAACTGACAGCACTGAAAGGAGATATAGAAAATTTAATAAATGGAGACTTTAATACCCCACTTTTGATAATAAAACAACTGGATGGAAGATCAACAAGAAAACAGAAGACAAACTACAGTACAAACCAACTACATCTAACAGGTAGTGATAGAACACTATGTCCAATGACAGCAGAATATACATTCCTATCAAATACACATGGAACATTCTCCAGCAGAGACAATATGCTAAGGGAAAAAATAAGTCTTGATAGGTTTAAAAGTATTAAAATCATACAAATTAGGTTCTGTAATCAGAGACTCTTTTTAATGTTCACTGATTTTTGAGAGAGAGAGACAGAGACAGAATCTGAAGCAGGCTCCGGGCTCTGAGCTGTCAGCACGGAGCATGACGCAGGGCTCAAACTCATGAGCCAAACTCACTAGCCGTGAGATCATGACCTAAGCCAAAGTCAGGCGTTGAACCGTCTAAGCCACCCAAGTGCCCCAGTATGTTCTCTAATCAAATCCAAAAGATAAACCACAAGAATCCCTTCATAAACCTTCATCCCAGAGACTTGGGCATATTGAAAAGCATATCAATGTAAGACTGTTCTCTAACAGCACCAGGAGGAACTTTATCAGAAACAGAAAACATCATGTAGGAGATGGTTTTTCCAAGAGCCTCAGACTACACAGCAAGTGGCTAGACATGAACAAATTCTACCCAAGATCTTGAAAACAGGGCCTAGGCAAACCTAGGGAGTCATTGACTGTCATATCCTTCTTAGTCTCTTTCCCTTCCATTTCTTGGCTTTCTTTTCTCTCTGTTAGTTTAGAGCTTTTATTGCTAAAATTAAATACTTAAGGTTTCCTTCCCTAATATATGGTACTTTGGGTAAATATGGAAGATAAAGAAAGTGTTACACAAAACTGTTAATATCAAATTTCATTTCTCTACAGACTTAGGATGGGAATGAAATTTAGTTTCCCTCCTAACCCCAGGTGGGGTAGTTCAGAATTAACAGAATACCATTGACTGGATGGCTTAAACAACAAACACATGTTTCTCACAGTTTTGGAGACTGGAAGTCTAAGAGCAGGGAGCCTCATGGTTGGGTTCTTGGTGAAGTCCCTCTTCCTGTTTTACACATGACCACCGTCTTGCTTTATCTTCACATGGTGGTAAATAGAAAGAGAAGCAAGCTGTCTCCTATCTCTTCTTATAAGGGCCCTAATTCCATCATGAGGCCTCCACCCTGATGACATAATTACCTCCCAAGGGCACCATCTCCAAATACCATCACATGGGGAATTAGGGTTTCACTGTATGAATTTTGGGGGGATATAAACATGCAAACCATGCAGTCAGTACTAACGTGACTTAGAGGCACAGTTCAAGACCTTCAGATAAGTCTCATGCTAATATTTGTCTCCACAGTCATTCTCCATTTTCTCCTTTGGGCAACCACTCACTTGACAAATGATTAGAATTTCACCACAAAGGTAAAAGTCATGGGGAGCCTTGATGCTCATTCTTACCAGAGTCTGAGATAGCAGTCTTTAGGAGTAGTGTAGACCTCGTGAACTAAGCAAACTTAGATGTGGTCAGACCAAGATACGCAACTTGGTGTCCCTGTTGACCAAGACGAGAGCTTTTGAGACACTGATACTGTACATTTTCCCTTGAGGACCTGGCAGGTGTCTGTTCTGCAGCTCTTCTGCCTTCTTGTACAGGACTTTAGCCCCTTTTGATCCTCTCCATCACTCCAGGTAAAATCCAGATTGCTCAAGGTATGGCTGCTAAGTCTCTAGAACAATTCGTCTCCATTCCCAAAACAATCTGAGCGTTGACAGACCCCTCTTGCTCAAGTCCTATAAAGCATTCTACTCTTTTCTTCTAAATTGACTGCTCCTCTTGAGATTTCTCATGCAGGCCTTCTCTAATAAAAGCTCATGCTGAAATGTTTGGGTTATTTTTTTTCCTACATAAACAATAATTAAACGTTCTAAACTGCCCTCTGGGAATGCTTGGGCTCCTTTTAGACTCAGCGCTGGAAAGTCTGATTAAGGTAAAGATAAAGAAACGGAGCAGCTTATCAACACCTGTAGGAGATAATTCAGAAGTTAACAATGACAATGAAAGAATGGAGAAATCTGAGAACTAGAACACAGAATGGTTTTATTAAAAAAAATTTTTTTTTAACGTTTATATTTTTGAGTCAGAGAGCAAGTGGAGGGGGGCAGAGAGAGAGGGAGACACAGAATCCGAAGCAGGCTCTAGGCTCTGATCTGTCAGGACAGAGCCTGATGAGAGCTTGAACCCACGAGCTGTGAGATCATGACCTGAGCGGAAGGCAATCACTTAACCGACTAAGCCACCCAGGCGCCCCCAGAATTGAATGGTTTTAAAATCATGTTTGAGGCCCACTGTCTGCCAAACTTCTGGCCTCCTAATCATTTGTGTCTCTTATAAAATAGATTTCTGAATTCTACCCCAAACCTGCTAAGTCAGCATCTCTGGGCCAGAGTCTGGGGACTGGAATTTAATAAAGAGTCTCAGGTGGGTCTTATCATGAGGGAGTTTGAAATACATTGTTTTAGAATTGTGTTTGTAAATAGAATTGGCTTTGGGAGCTTTAAAAGTTACAGCTCCCAGATTCCATTCTGAGGATTTTGCACCTAAATGTATAGTGAGGAGAAGAGTGCGTGTGTAATTTAAATTTCGTTTTAGGTGATACCCACTGATGGTGCTGTCTTCCTTGGGAACTTGTTAGAAATGCAGACTTTCAGGTGCCTCCGTGGTGAGCCAGCATCTGACCTTTAACAAGATTCCTAGGCGGTTGATATGCATATCGAGGTTTGAGAAGCACTGCCCTGGGGTACTTGGAGGGGCAGGTATTTCATTCCCAACTTTATGTGGGACAGCACAGGCCTCCGTCCAGAGAGGAGGCACCAAGCCACGTGTGAGAAGGAGCCCAGCATACCTTTTGGGTTCTGGGTAATATTTGTTTTGAAAACAGGTTTTGCTGATGAGGACATTGGAAATAGGCAAAGGGAAGTGCTGCTGTGGAAGAAATGGGGTTGTGTGTGAGCGAGGCTTGGGGTTCAGAGTGTAGGAGTTACAATATGGTGAGAAGGAATGCTGGGGGCTGTGTCGAAACTGTATTTGCAAACTGTTTCTCCTTAAGGTATATGTTAATGTGAGGCTGCTGGGAGGGGTTCATGGCTGAAGAGACTCAGGTTAGCCCTGGGGACCCCACTGCTCTCAGGAAGACCACTTTATCTTCTTAAGATCTGAATTTGAACTTCTGTTGAGCAATGAGGACTTTGGCAAGGGACAAATTCCTTTCAGCTTTATGATTGAGAAATTGGGAAGAAGAGACCTTGTTTTGCCGTACTGAACATTAAAAACAGTTCACGTTTAATGTTTCGTTTGTAATACTATTATTTAAAACAAAAAAGACTGGTCTCAGAATTCAACTCAGGGTGCCTGGGTGGCTCAGTCGGTTAAGCAGCCTACTTTGGCTCAGATCATGATCTCATGGTTTGTGAGTTCGAGCCCCGTGTCAGGCTGTGGGTTGACAGCTCAGAGCCTGGAGCCTGCTTCGCATTCTGTGTCTCCATCTCCCTTTGCCACCCCTGTCTCCCCAAAATAAATAAACATTAAAAAAAAAAAAAGAATTCAACTCTCTTGTTGGCTGTCCTAAAGCTTTTCTGTTGGATTTCATATCAGTCTGGGGTCCAGGTTTCAGGAGAAGGAAGACAATTCACAGGGAAAAGGGAAGATCAAATGTTTGGCAAATAAATGTTGCCATGCTACGCAGAGAAGTCTTTCTGATGTAAAAATTCTCTCTGGTAATAGCTCTCTTTCTGGTACAGGCCCCCTATCTAAATTCTTTTAGGCAGTTAAGCGGGGAGGTTAAAAGCTCTTTTTTGAGTCTGTTGGGCCTCAGTTGTCTTCAGCTGGAAATAATCTACGTGCCAAAGAGGCACCTTTTGAGGCAGCTTGCCCTGAACCCTATCCCTTACCCGATAGTCTAGCAACTCCACTCCTAGGTATTTACCTGAGAAATGAAAACACATGTCCACAAGAAGAGTCCTACAGGAATATTCAGAGCAGCTGCTTTATCGGTAATGATCTCAACCTGGAAACAACACAAATGTCAATAAACAGAGAAAGTGATAAAGTATGTTCATACAATGGAATGCTACTGAGTGACAAAAGGAACGGAGTGCCAATATCAGTGACAACATGGCAAATCTCAAAAATGTTATGCTGAGCAAAAGAAGCCAGATGCAAAAGACTACACACGGCGTAATTCCATTTATGTGAAACTTTAGAACAAGTAATAGTTACCTATGGTGATAGATATCAAAACAGTGGCTGCCTAGAAATGGGTGGGTGGATGGATGAGATTGGATGAGAAGGGGCAGGAGGAACTTTCTGGGGCAATGGGAATGTTTTATATTTGACAGGCGTGGGTTACATGCATGCATATATTTATTCAAACTCTCATCAGGGGTGCCTCGCTGGCTCAGTCGGTGAGCATGTGAGTCTTGATCTCGGGGTTGTTAAGTTCAAGCTCCACGTCAGTTGTGAAGATTACTTAAAAATAAAACCTTAAAAAAAAAGATCTCTCATCAGACTGTTCGCTTAAGATTTGTGCATTTCAGAGAATGTGAATTAGGCCTCAACCAGAGGGGGAGAAAAGGGAAACAAATCCCTGTCCTCATGGCAAGTCCCTGTCCTCAGTTCAATAAGCAAAATAAGGGATGAATACCTATGGAGAAAAGCAAAAGAGGGAAAGGAAGGATTACTGTTTTATGATTTATGTATTTATTTATTTAGGAAGGATTGCAATTTTAAGTAGACTGGTAAGACCTTATGGAGATGGTAGCATTTGAGCAGACTTAAAAGAGAGGAGGGGTAAAAATCTCCAACAAAATACTAGAGAACTGAATTGGGCAGCATAGTAAAAGGATCATACACCATGACTAGGCATGATTTACCCCTGCAATACAAGGATGATTCAACATACAAAAAAAATTTTTTTAATCTAAAATCTGTTTATTGGAATAGTTTCCATGCGTGATGATTCGGGGTGATTTTGGTACTAAAGGAGCATCCTTCTGTAAGCTTTGCTGTTCCTCCTGTGGGTTGGTACAGGACAATGGAGCAGCCCGCACACAAAACCACTGTCCATGATGTAGGAGCTGGGGCTCTGCGCCAGGTGCTCCTTCTTGTGCTTTCTCTTCTCCTCTTCCGGGGACGGGTGCGGGAGGTCCTTCGTGAGGAGCATGTTCTCCTGGGCAGGTAGTCATTGCTGGAAAGCTTCAACATACAAAAATTGATCGATGTCATACACCACATTAACAGAATGAGGGGGGAAAACCACTCAATCATCTTAATTGATACAGAAAAAGCATTTGACAACTGAGGGGTTAGTTGTGCTCGTGGTCCGAGGGAAGACCATTCCACGTGGTCCAATGGAAGACCATTTGTGGTATAGCAAGTGTAAGGACTTTCCTGAAGCAGGAAACAGCAAATGTATTTGAAAACAGCAAGATGATGGGTCTGGCATGTTTGAAAAGGCGTTGAAGGGGGCAGATGATAGGAGTGGAAGTCAGAGAAGGGGCCAGGCTTGTGTGATGGGAAGGCACGGTGGGTGCAGTGCTACTGGAGGGCATACAGGGGGGCATTCACATGACCTGACTTCCTTTTCAAAGGATCCCTCTGGCTTTTTCTGTTGGGAACAGACCACAAGGAGCAAGGGTGGAAATGGAGAGGTTAGGAGGGCTAGTGCAATAATCCAGATGGTAGGTGATGGTGACTTGTACCAGAGAGAAGCAGTGCCGGTGGTGAGAAGTGGTAAGATTCTGGGCATATATTTTTTAATGTTTATTTATGTAAAAAGTTTTTAATGTGTATTTATTTTTCAGAGAGACACAGAGTTGTGAGTGGGGAGGGGCAGAGGGACAGGGAGGCACAGAATCTGAAGCAGGCTCCAGGCTCTGAGCTGTCAGCACAGAGACCGTCACAGAATTCGAACTCACAAACTCACAAGATCATGACCTGAGCCAAAGTTGGAGGTTTAACCGCGGAGGCACCCAGGTGTCCCTGATTCTGGGTATATTTTTGAAGGTAGAGTCTATAGGATTTGGTGGTGGATTAGTTGTGGGGAGTGTGTGTGTGTGTGTGTGTGTGTGAGAGAGAGAGAGAGAGAGAGAGAGAGAGAGGGAGGGAGGTGATACTGAGAGGGAGAGAGGGAGACGGATGGAGAGGGAGAGGGAGGGAGAGAAGGAGAAAGCAGGAGAGAAGAAGAGAGCAGTGAGAGAGAAAGCAGGCAGAGAATGTGTCATGGGTGACACCAAATCTTTCTTAAACTTTAGGATTTAGCTATCATCGGTGATAAGTGTTTCCGCCGTATTTTACAACTGAACGAGTGTATGGTAACATTGTGAGTGAGAATCTGCTCTTTACACAGAATTAAGCCTATGTCACAGTTGCAGGGTTTGTTGGTTTTTGTTTTTCTTTGACCATTTAGCTGACACACCTGGCTGATGTTAAGCTTGCTTATCACTAGATGGCACCGTAGCTTTAGTTGGCAGAAGATTGCATGTTTCAGTAACAGCTCAATCCCTTTCATTGCAAACTGGTCTTAAAGGGCCAGCTGTCAGGATTTTTAGGCATGACTAAGTGACCTGGGTTTGTAAGTTTGCTTCCTGAAGGAGCAGCAACCTCAGATGAGGAACTGAAAAGAAAAAACCTACACATTCACACCGACATGGTCCTACACAATGATTGCAAGGATAGTTTGGTGGAGAGAACCTAGAAGGAAGCTTAAGCTCTAGAAACCCCTCAACTTCACACTTCAAACGTCTGGGGAGAAGCACATTCTGGGATGGCAGAGGCAAATCACACTTCCTTGCATGCAATTTTTTTTGCAAGTAAGCTTTACACCCAACATGGGGCTTGAACTCAAGACCCTGATATCAAGAGTCACATGCCCTACAGACTGAGCCAGCCAGGCACCCCTCCTTGGGTGCAATTTATGTTCTTTGCATCTTGAGGCTATTTTTACAACAAAACTGACGTGTCAATATTTTATTAGAAATATATTTACAAACTTATTTGTAATTTGTATTTATAAACACTTAAAAATTATGTTATATTGGGGCACCTGGGTGGCTCAGTAGGTTAAGAGTCCAACTCTTGGTTTCAGCTCAGGTCATGATCTCACAGTTTCGTGAGTTTGAGCCCTGCATCAGGCTCTATACTGGCAGTGCAGAGCTTGCTTGGGATTCTCTCTCTCTCTCTCTCTCTCTCTCTCTCTCTCTCTCCCCCCCTCCCCCACTCACACTATCTCTCAAATAAATAAACTTAAAAATTTTTAAAAATTATGTTATATTTATAAACAATATTCTCCCAATGTGGCAAAAGAAGTTATGTTTTTCTTATCATTCCATATAATTCCATTAGCTTCATTGTTCTCCCGGCACTGAGGAAAAACAAAGATAGAAAGCCCCTATTTTTGGTGTACCTGAATTGTGTAAGAACAGAAAACAATGCAACAACTTCGATTTAAAATAAGCCACAAGGCTCAATCAGTTAAGCATCCACCTCCTGGTTTTGGCTCAGGTCATGATCTCACAGTTCGTGAGATGGAGCTCCACGTTGGGCTCTGTACTGACTGTGCGGAGCCCTACTTGGGAGTCTCTCTCTCCCTCTCTTTCTGCCCCCCCCCCCACCAAAATAAATAAACTTTAAAACTATTTAAAAAATAAAATGAGACGATTTAAATAGAAGATGAATGGATGGCAAATAAGCATATGAAAAGATGCTCAAACAACATAGATGAATCTCAAAATAATCATGTTGAGTGAAAATAAAGATGAAAAAGAGTACATACTGTATGATTGCTTTCATATAAAAATCTAGAAAATACAAATTAATCTGTGGTGACAGAAAGCAGATCAGTGGCTTCATGGGAATGGAGGAGGGGATGTGGGCAGGGACGGGGTGGGGGGGAGAGAACATGGGGACACCGAATATGTTCACTATCTTGATTTTGGTGATGGTTTCATGAGTGTATACATACATCAAAACATCAAATTGTACACTTGAAATATGTAAAGTTTATTGCATGTTAATTATACCTCAATAAAACTGTTAAAATTTAAAAATGAGACACCGACGTGTAATGTTTGTTAATTTACTCATTTATTTGCTTTCTCTTTCATGTAGCAGAATTTATTGAATCTCTTAACCGTGCCAAAAGAAAGAAGAGGAAAAAGATGGTCTGCCTCTCAGTCTAGTAGAGGAGCCAGGCAGTGACAGTGCTGCATGATATTCCTGTCGGATAGACCCGTAAGAAGCTAAGAAAATGTCGAGATTAGCGTGTATGTGTGTTGGGGAAGGCGTTTCAGAGGGCCTCGACCCTGAGCTGAGTTCTGAAGGATGAGGAGGTGGTTAGAGACAGTGAGGATGGGTTGTCTATGTGGGGGTGGCCCTAGCTTGCTGTCTTCATCAAGGCTTAGGGTGAGAAGACAAGGCCCAGAGGCAGGGGAGCAAACTGTAGGAGAGAGAAGGAGAGTTTTGAAACCAGGCAGGCTAGAGAGATAGGGAATGATCCCTAAGACCCTGGGAAGCTGTGAGCAGGAACTGGACTCTGATAGGGAAAGTCTGGGGAATCAGGGAGGATTTTAAGCAAGGGAGAACATGATCAAATAGCATGGTTTAAAGAGCATGGACAGGTCAAGTTGAGAAAGAAACACCAACATTTTTGCCCTTAGGTTTTTCCATCATTATGGTTACACAGGTATATTTAACTAGCCTCCAAGCCCTGCTAGGAACTTTTCCTGAATCTGTTCAGATGTGTCCAATTCTTTCCATCCTTGGCACAACTACCTTAGTTCTGTCCTCATTATTGCTTGCTTGGATTACCACTACATCCTCCGACAGGGGTCTCCTTGTCCTCTGTCCTGTCTCTGTGCTCTACCTGCAGCTTAAAACATTGTTCTGAAACTCAATCTGATCCTCTCAGTCTTAACTGAAAACCTGATCTTCAGCCTCCAGTCTTGTGCCTTACCAACACTATCTCCACATTTCCAACGATAATCAGTTTCAGTGTACTTATCAAGCATTTACAATATGCCAAGAACTGTGCTAAGCACTTTACTTTTTTTCATTAAATCCTTCCAATTCATTATTATTATCATCATCACTATTTTACAGCTGAGAAAACTGATTCTTAGTGTAGGGGAGGGAAAGCTTTCCTCTACCTCTTATGGGATCTTCATATTTAACTGAGAGAAGATAAATGAATGGAAAAAAAATAGAACGTAAACATGCAACACATACAGAACTCACTCATGAGTAACTCAAGGGGGGTGGTTAGAATTTGGCACTCCTACATCTAACTCAGTAGGTGATGGGCAAGAGTAGAGAGGGCACTTACAGGAATGACTTTTTGGAAACATCAGTGGTTCTTTAGGAGAATAGGTAGGAGGTAATTTTGAGACAATGTCTGTTTGGGTGTAGTATTGATTTCTCAAGTGTAAGAGGATTAGTTGCTCCCAGGAAGGGGTTTATGACAGTTGAGTTCTTTTGGGATGTTCTGCTTTGGGCAGATAAGGGGTTTCAGGAAGTCAAATCCCTTCAGCTCAAAAGAATTCTTATGCTGAAGTAGCATATTTTGGGGTGGCATATCCGGGTCCCCCTCATTAGGGAGGTTTTTAATATACCTGAGGTCATTTAGCTAATAAGTATAATTGACTAAAAAAACCCTTGAAGACAAATTTCAGTACAGAACAAGATTTTTTACTTGCACTTGCAAGAGAGTCTGCTTATTAGAGAGCTGGCTCTCTGAAGAAAAAGAAAAATGTAGGCAGATATTTAGAGGTAAAAATCATAAAGTCAAATGATAGCTCAATTGTTATTAGACACTTGACAAGTCTGCTTGGTAGCATTTGGGTCAATTTTAATAAAAACAAGACAGTTCTTTCTTTTAACTAAGAAATAATAATACATCAACACCAAGCAACAACAGAAAGAAAAATCCATGTCTGTTTTTCATGACTTATCTGGTCTATCTTATCTTATAGGAATATAAGGCCTTTTCTGGACTATAGAATATACAATAGCCCAGGAAAAAACATTTAAGTTGTACCATAGAGAAAGAGAGGAAGGCAGGATTGGAGAGAGACTAGTTCTAAGAATAGAAAGTGGATCAATTTTAAAATTATTAAGGTGGGCTGGGGCAGCTGGGTGGCTAAGTGGGTTAAGCTACCAGCTCTTGATTTCGGCTCAGGTCATGATCTCAGGATTCATGAGTTGGGAGCCCCACATCAGGCTCTCTGCTGTCAGCACGGAGCCAGCTTTGGATCCTCTGTCTCCCTGTCACTTCTCCTCCCCCACTCATATGCGCTAGCTCTCTCAAGAATAAATAAATGTTTAAAAAAATATTAAGGTGTGGAAAGGACATTGAGCAGTCCCTTTACCTAGTTCCAAGTGTTGGTTAAAGTAGCTTCACATTACTAAATGCATCTTCAGTGATGAGCACTTAGATTTTCTTTAAAGTTTATTGATTTATTTTTGAGAGAGACAGGGACAACATGAGTTGGGGAGGGGCAGAGAGACAGGGAGAAAGAGAATCCCAAGCAGTTTCCTCGGCACTGTCAGTGCAGAGCCCTACGCAGAGCTCAAACTCTTGAAACCGGGAGATGGTGACCTGAGCTGAAACCAAGAATCTGATGCTAAACTGACTGAGCCACCCACGCGCCCCTTGAGCACTTAGATTTTTACTACAAATCCTCTTTTGTAGCAACATTAGGCTTGCTTCTTCTCCCTGGTGTCTTGGGCAACAATTGGGTTGTTCATGCTATTCACTGGGATAGAACACAGAAGCTAGTTAAAAATAATTCTTTGACAAATTGATCTTGAACATGTATTAAGGTTTATTGCTAGTGAGGGAATGGGAGAGCATGTGGAAATAAGAAGTTATAGTTGAGAAAACAAAGGTTTACATCAACAGCTAATTTTTTAAAAAGTAGCTAGTTAATAAATAGAGTTTTATTCACAGTCATTAGTTTTATAGAGGAAATCTAGGGCAGAATGACTCAGAAATGCTAGGTGTGTAGCCTACCAATTTAAAATAAGTATAGCTATTCATGCAAGAAGGAAACGATAAGGATGCATCTGGGCTTGTTAACTGGAGTAACAGTTTCATTCCCTTCTAGTAGTTCCTAGAAGTTCCAGTTTACAGGGAAAATGGGAAACCCCATAAACTGAGGGCAGAAATGGAAAACAGAAGCAACGAGCTCTAATTTTGAAAGGTGGCTGCCAGATACTACTGCAAACTAAGACGCAGAAACATGGTTTGTCTGTTTTTTCATTTGGGGTCAATTTTCCTTTCCTTTGGCACAGCAGAGCAGGTTTTAATTGTTGTCAGGAGGGATGGTGAGTTGATTTTGGACTATATTTAGTTGAAGGTTGGAAGATGGACATATGGGTCCAGAAATCGAGTGATATAGGTTGCAAACAGATTTACATTGTACATTTATGAAAATTATTGTAAAAGGGAAGACATACATCATGATTTAATCTCAGTTGAAGGTAAGCGTCATAAAAGGCTTATACTGTGACTATTT
Source organism: Acinonyx jubatus (assembly GCF_027475565.1). Lineage (NCBI taxonomy): Eukaryota > Metazoa > Chordata > Mammalia > Carnivora > Felidae > Acinonyx > Acinonyx jubatus. Next base: position 62,645,351 of record NC_069387.1, read on the forward strand.
TGCTCACCATTCTATGCAGGGTGCCTAGAAGTGTGTGAAGGGCCTCAGAAGGAATTGCCCCAAGGTATGCCACTTTGGCCTGCAGATTATTTCTGAGCTGAAAACAATCAAGGTACAAAAAAGACTCAGGAAGAAACTGACCTCCCCTAACTGCCTAAAAGAATTTAAAAAGAGGACCTGCTCCAGAAGAGAGCTATCACCATAGATGACTATAGTATAAGATGAATTAGATGTGATTAGGGAGGAATTTAGCAGTCTTAAAATTCCTCTCTATGTCCCATTGTTTCCTATGGGGCAGCAAACATTTCTTTACCAAACATTTACTCCTTTTCATCTTCTGTGAATTGCTTTCCTTCCCTTTGAAGTCCCAAACTCCCTTCTCCTCAGTTCAGGATGACATATATCCTCATTTTATCTTCCTGCCTTTTCATTTCTCCTGTACCTGGCATTCCCCATAGGTACAAAATTCAATTTGGTCTTCTTCTGTTAATGTATTTAATGTCAATTTAAGACTAAGATCAGCTGGAAGAAGCTTTGAAGGGTAGAGGAAAGGAAGAGAAACCTATTTCCTCTCCAACACGTGCCTGGCACAAAGCAGATGCTCCAGTTTGACTGGATTTTGTAGAAATCAGAGTTTGGCGGTCCCCGGTTCCCAGAGGGAGGTGGAGCGCCACCTCCTCCGGAAGCCCTGTCCCTTTAAGAAAGGTAGGAAAAGGGAGAGAGAGGCTGCTGGGAAGGAGGGCGGGGCCCTCTGCCACCCGGAGCAGCGCGTCAACCTCCACGCGGGGGTTCGCAAGCGCCAGGCGCGCTTCTAAAAAACGCAGGAAAAGACGCACTGGGGCCGGGGGCTTAGCTTCCCTGGGCCCTGTTAGCCCAGCCTGGTAAGAAGAGGACTGTGTCTGCCCCTTTAAGGCTGACTCCTGTTCTCCTTGGAGGGAAATAACGTGGTCACACACACATTTGGGACTTACCCTTTTGAACTTCCCCTTCTTTCCTTAACAGTGCATACAGGTACCAAGTGTCCTCTACGTAAGTCGCGTGTTCATAACAGATGCTTCATTGGTGCTGGAGTGGGACGGGGAAACGTCGGTCTAGAAGACATGGTGTCCCAAACCAAAACCAGTTTCACGTTTGTTCTGCTGTATTTTTAAGCTTAGGCTTGTGCGATTCAAGGGCTGACCCGATACTTCTAATAGAAGGAGTCCAGAGAGAAGGCAGGCTGTTAGAGACCTGGGATCCCGAGGGCACGATCCGGAGATGATTAACACCCGATGGAAGTCTGTACCGAGTTCACACAAGTGGCCTGACAGGTATTTTAGCCTGCCCTGTGTTTTGATATTTTAATTGATCGCTTGCATTTGCAAGTGGGAGTTTATGTGTAAATATCTGGGTTATTATCTTGGGAAGATCTGGCAGTGTGTTCTTCCCTGACCAGTTTGCTGGCCTCTTTGGCCTATTGAGAAACCATCTCCAGTTCGCTACAGTCTTTCTGTTACAACCATTGGCATCACTCATCACGAGTCTGGACCCTAGTAAGGGTTTGAGTTTGGGGCCCCTCCTCTAAATATTTGAGTGGATGGATATATGACTATTTAAAACATTTATGTAGAACAGATCAGAGGTCCCAAGTAACTGGGTGTATAGTTCGTGTTTAAACTGCTGTTCCTTACTCTCGCTTATTCTCATTCAAGGTGTTTTTCTGTTGGAACAAGCGTTTTTGGCCCAGGCTTGGGAAAGATGAGTCATCAGAGATATTTACAGAAAGATATTTGGGAGTTGATATTCTTTTGTGACAATTAAATCCACAAAGTTTTCTTTTAAGGAAAACATCTGAATCTTGATTACATTGATGTTTTATGCTACAACAATTTTTATTGAAATAGAGTGTACTCAGTATGATTTATATGTCTTTGTCCACAGGCAGTTATAGTTTGTTAACCTCCACAACTCTTGGCAAAGCTTCATAAAAGCAAGACCAGTGTTTGCCCTGGTAATAACTCTGCCTCACCCACTAGAATCTAAGCTTCCTGAAGCCGCAGACTTTTATTTTGTTCAGGGTGCGTGCTTAAAGGTAAGTGATTTATTCAATGTGTGAAAGCACTTTAAAGGTAAACCTTACTTTATGTAACAGGCATGTTGCCAAGGATTTCTCTCAGATTCAAGTGCGTGTATATTTGTTGTTCTAAATTATTAAAAGGCTTTTGTTGTGAAAAGGCTTCCTTTTTGAAAGGTTGTATTTTCCTAAATTGATGCACCAACACTTCCATCTGAAATGGACTTGCACTTGTGAATCATCTGCTACAGAGCTTACACTGTAATATTTTCTCACTGTGTAATGGGATTTGGACGTGTCCGTGAGCCTTGGAATTTTCAGCTTTATTTCTATTTTTAGAGACGCACAGATTTCCAGTTGAGATCAGTGTGGCAGCCAGACCCTTCCTTCCTCATGAGGAGCGGCAGCTCTTGTCAACAGCATCACTGACAGAACCTGTGTTTTGGAAAAGGACTGATGGCTTTGAGCCTGGGTGGGAGAACATTTGCACCATTTCCTGTGAACCACTCTGGTGTCTTTCTGAAAGCTGTGAGAAGCAATGGTCTTCCCTTGTTTCCCTGGAGCCACAGCCCCTGGAGAAGAACTGGAAACGTTTTGGATCCTGAGATGAAAGGTTTCCTGGAAGAGAACACTGAAGTCACCAACAGAGGCAGCCTCACTCCTGAGATCCAGTTGCGGCTTTTGACACCAAGATGCAAGTTCTGGTGGCAAAGAGCTGACCTGTGGCCCTACAGCGATCCTTACTGGGCAATCTACTGGCCAGGAGGCCAAGCCCTGTCTAGGTACTGCCCTAATTGAAATGGGAACCTTTAAGGACCATTCAGATCCTTTCTGTTTTCTACAGATCCTTTTTTCTGCATTCTCCTTCTCACAAAAAACCAGAGTAAATCCCTAAATTCTTGTTTGTTTAATTTGGAACAGTTTACTTCAGGCTTATCAAGGTAATTCCCCATAGACAGTTCTCTCTCCAAGAGAAACCCTAGGGTCAGCTGTGAAGACCATCGCCAGCTATAAATGATCTGGAAATTTCACACTATTCTCAGGTTCATGGTTCATAATATATGGCCAGTGCAGAGTTCCTAGATGGAAACTAAAGCCCCAGTCCTTCAGCTTTCCTAGTTTAATTTCATAAATATTGCTCCTCGAGCCTCACACTCCCTCCATCATTGCATCTTAATCTCTCAAAGAACAAGAGATATGAGTGGGCCCCACAAAGGTTCCCTCTTCTGTAGTGGCTTATTGACGTCTCAAGTGAACTCTGGACTTGAATCAGCATTTTTTTTTTTTTTAAAGTAAGCCATATGCCCATTGTGGGGCTTAAACTCATGTCCCCCAGACCAAGTGTTGCACTTCTACTGACTGAGCCAGACAGGCGCCTCTGAATCTGCATTTTTTAAGGTCTCCTAATTCCCCAGACTGCAAAAGTGTTCTTTTTTTTTTTTTTTTAAAGTGTATTTATTTATTTTTAGAGAAAGCACATTCGAGCAGAAGAGGGGCAGAGAAAGAGGGAGAGAAAAAATCCCAAGCAGGCTCTGTGCTGTCAGCTCAAGTCCTGGGGCTCCATCCCACAAACCTCAAGATCATGAATGAACCTCAATATCATGACCGGAACCAAAATCTAGAGTTGGAGGCTTAACCGACTGAGCCACCCAGGCACCCACAAAGGTGTTCTTTAGAACATTTTCTCACACATTCACACTATGCTTTTTATTAAAACACAGCTGCTGAAACAAAGGCAAGACCTTGCAGCATTTCAATCTGGTCTTTGCTCTTGGATTGGTAAATGATTAAACCTGTTTATGCCTTGAGGTTCTAGAGCTCTGAAATGAAAAGGATAAGGACTTCTCATTCATAGGTATCATATGGCCTAACAGAACTAATGTTGCTTATAGTTTTAAATGTAAATTAAATAAATGTAAATATAGGGCTCTTCAGAGAATGAAGATTGGAAAGCTTTCTAGGTGTTAATAAACAATTCTGATTTTCTGGTTGTTGTTGGCAAATTTTCATGCTTTCTTCACTTACATCCTACCTTAAAAATATTGACATTTTAAATGACGTCTATTAAAGTGATTGTTTATCAACTTCAAATACAAATTCCTTAACAGACTGAATCAGAGGCTGCACATCGGTGCACCCACAGATGTGTTTTGTTTGGCCTTGTAAGCTTAAAACAAAAAATTAGTTGCTAACATTTTACAACTTGGAAAACTTCATGTAAAAATCTACTCTGACTTGAAAAACAGGACTATGTGATAACATGGGATTTTGTGTGGCAACAGTGCGCTGAAGATGGGGTAGCAGCTCTCCCTTTAGCCTGGCCATGGACACCCCTACTTTGCCATAGTCCCTGCTGTTCTTCACTTTCCACTAGTAAGGTCGAGTGTCAGTTGATAATTATTATTTCAGGGTTTCTCATCCATCTTCATTGTTTGATAACTATTTATCCCTGGTCCAAATTCTTTAGTTGAACTGGACTGTGTGCCTTATCAGGTCATTATAACGTTAGCAGTAGGTAAAACCATTCTAGGATGAACAATCAAGAGGAGACTGTGAATTTCGGATCTCACTTACTGAGTCCTGATTGTAGCAGTATTTTGTCTGCTTATATTCTTGGTGCTTAACAGTTTCTGGATCCTAGTAAAGTGCTCAGTACTTTAAAATGACACATTTTTGGTGGGTGCTTGGCTGGCTCAGTTGGTAGAGCATGTGACTTTTCATCTTAGGGTCATGAGTTCAAGCCCCATGTTGGTGTAGAGTTTAAAAAAAAAAAGGCTTTTTCTTTTATTATTTAAAAAAAAAATTTTTTTTTTTAACGTTTATTTATTTTTGAGACAGAGACAGAGCATGAACAGGGGAGGAGCAGAGAGAGAGGGAGACACAGAATCTGAAACAGGCTCCAGGCTCTGAGCTGTCAGCACAGAGCCCAACGCGGGGCTGGAACTCCTGGACGGTGAGATCATGACCTGATCCGAAGTCGGACGCTTAACTGACCAAGCCACCCAGGCACTCCGCCATTTCTTTTATACTTCTTACTGACCTTCTCCCATCTCAGATAGTGTTTTTTTTTCTTTCTTTCTATTTAGGTATCTTTTGGATAATCCTGATGTTGTCAGAGGAAGGTCTGTATTGGATCTTGGGAGTGGATGTGGAGCTACAGCTATTGCTGCTAAGATGGGCGGGGCATCGAGGATCTTGGCCAACGACATAGACCCTAGTAAGGATTTCATATTTAAAAATATTTAAAACTCTATTTTCTTTCAGGATAAATATCTATAGATGCCTCAACGTGATAGCTTATTTCCATGCGTATTTTGTAATCTGATATCGTGAACTTATGTTCAGTGGGATATTGATATTATCTGTGAGGATCCTGTGAGGCCTGAATTAAGTACATTTTTCTTAACAGGATTTATATTTATGTCTGTCAGATATCCCAAGGCGATACCACTTGGGAGCCTGGGAGCACTCACGTTAATTTCTGGGCTGCGAATTTCCTGAAATATGTAGGTTGTGTGTATTTGACCCCAAACCGAAGTGAGGAGAGGCCTTGGGTTCTTAAGGGAGATTTTAGTCCATTAAAACCCAAGTTGAGACAGGTAAGTTTTAATTTCATCCGAGTTTCTTTTAGTTTTCAGTTTTACCGAGGATTTAGCTCTTGAAGATCTTGTTTTATACAGGGGTCTCAGTTCTAACTTGCCACATTGCTCAAGCCCAAGGTTTGTTTCCCTGTCTTCTAGACTAACAAACCAAACCTCTTGGTTTCTAGGTCAGCAAATGTTCCTTAAAACCTCCACAGTTTTAGGTGTTTTGTGTTGTTTTGTTTTGTTTTCAGGATATCCATTCATATATCTGAAGCAGTAAATGGTTTCTATTGGTGTAAACTGCTTTACCTAAAAAACAACTTACAACAAAAGGGAAAAAATATTGTTAGGAGATTTTCTGAATCACTTAAATGAACCAATAGGGAATCAAAACTGCCCAGCATATACCAATGCATTTTGTTCTTTTTAAAGTTGCAGGAATGGCTATCACACTGAATTGTGAATTGAACCAACTGAATCCTTTTCCAATTTTAACCAAAAACATTTTGGATTTGGAACAAGATAAGTGGGACCTTGTTGTGCTTGGAGACATGTTTTATGATGAAGACCTTGCAGACAGTCTTCATCAATGGCTGAAGAGTTGCTTTTGGACTCACAGAACTCGAGTACTGATTGGTGACCCTGGGCGACCCCAGTTCAGTGGACATAGCATTCAACATCAGCTGCACAAAGTGGTAGAATATTCACTTCCAGAGCCTACTAGGAAGGAAAACAATGGATTGACAACAAGCACAGTATGGGATTTTCGGCCTTGAGTTGTCCAAGTGCTTCTAAGATGAATATAGCTATGTTTGGGTTTACTCCTAAGAGACCTGCCAGTTTAGAGCATGCCATTCCTGTTAAATGGCAAATCTTGTTTCCAAAATGTGAAGGCTTAAAGTTTTGTCAGCCATTGTCACGTAGTTCTGCATTATGCCAAATATACAAATCTCTACCTGCAATTTTCTAGTTTTACTGCTGTAGGGATAGAACTATAAAAGACAGTACCAAAATGGTAGCAACATGTAATTTAAGTAGTGGAGAGAAATGAGAAAGTGTAGCAAAGTCTGTTTGTGTAGTTGAGGACAACTATATGATATATCTTTGAATTAAACACAATACAAAATATATAAGAATGCTGTATTTCCAAAAAATCACCTGTAAAGATCAAAGATGCAGTTAACATGGTACAGAGTACATGGGCTTTGGAGTCAGGCAACTCTGTCACTTTCTAGTTGGGATTTTCAGGTAAAGCTCTCTGAGCTCTAATTTCCTCATCTATAAAATTGTAACAAAACTTAGTAAACCTCACCTCAAAGGCTATTATATTAAATGAAAGCATAAAGTACATAATATATAATAGGACCTCAATGGACAGTCATGCATAAAAATAAAGATTCTAGAATTTCCTACATACTCTGTACTGTGACACCTTATGATGCCTCTTTATGTCTCGCTAAGGTTAGCTAGAAATTGGTTATGCTGCCACTACATGTCCCAGGTTGTCAGGATCTGATAAATCAGAAAAAACCCTATGACATAAATGAGAATGTAAAGAAGAATATGTACAGTATACCACTATTTATATAGAAGAGATATACATATGTACTTACATATATGTTCACATATAAAATACATATTTGCTTGCAACATACATAGACTATCCCTGAAAAGATAAATAAGTAACTGGTAACAGTGGTTGTGTTCGGGGTAGGGTACCAGATAGCTGGTAGACTGGGGTGGGAGGGAGACCTAGATTTTACCTTTGGGTCTTATAATTTTGTACTAATTATATGTACTACATTTTCTTTCTTTTCCTTTTTTTTTTTTTTTTTTTTACTTTTTTTAATGTTTAGTTTTGAGACAGTGAGCACAAGTGGGCAAAGGGCAGAGAGAGGGGGACAAAATCTGAAGAGGGCTCCACCCTGACAGCAGCAAGGCAACGCGGGGCTTGAACTCATGAACTGTGAGATCATGACCTGAGCTGATATCAGACGCTTAACCTACTGAGCCTCCCAGGTGCCCCTATGTACTACATTTTCTATTCTCTAATTTAAAACTAAACACCAGCATCATATATGTTACAAGTGAAGTAGAAGATGCAGCCTTTCTAATGTGCTCTCACGTTCTTATACACTGCTTAGGAATTATTTATAACATACGCATTATATGTAAGCTTTCTAATAATACATGCATGCCACTGGGATTAGGGTACCAAGGAGATGTGATCAGTTATAGTCATACAGCAGAAATGTGCAGAAAGCAGTAAAGGACAAGTTGTTGCTTAAATAGGAAAATAGGATAATTAGATGGGAATTTTGGAGCTGGGGCTGCAGAGGAACTTGGGATTCTTGAACTTGGAAGTCAGAATTTATTCCAGCCTACTGAAACAACTCTTCTGCATCTAATTCCTGCTGGTTACTGGTCTCAAACATTATCAACTGTAAATTTTTATTCAGCCTTGGTTAAAATTAATAGAAATTATAGGCTACAATGGCATTGGATGATATTTGAGAGGAAAGAGTTTTATTGACATATCCTTTGAAGATTCAGAGTATTCTGCTGATTATTGCCCTTCTTAGCAAGATAAGAAAGAAAAATGGGAGAAAATTACACTCTGGAGCACTGTGGAAATTAACCTGAGACAAAGAGAAGATTTAAGCCTAAATATCTACGAACCCTGCTTCTATTATCCTCTCTTGGTGATTTATTGGGAGGGCACAAGAAGGTCGTTGAGGTATCCAAATGTTACTTATTTTAAAATCTCCCATGTATATAATGGTGAGCCGTGAAGGACTTCATAGTTTAACAAACAGGTTTGTATTAAGACTATTCACATTTAGTGGTGCCTGGCTGGCTCAATTAGTGGAGCATGGGACTCTTGATCTCACCCCACGTTGAGTGTAGACATTACTTAAAAAAATCCTTTTTTTTTTTTAAAAAAGGACCATTCAGGGAGCGCCTGGGTGGCTCAGTCAGTTAAATGTCCAACTTCGGCTCAGGTCATGATTTCACGGTTCATGGGTTCAAGCCCCGCATCGGGCTCTGTGCTGACAGCTCAGAGCATGGAGCCTGCTTGAGATTCTGTGTCTTCCTCTTTCTGCCCCTCCCCTGCTTGCGTGTGCTCTCTCTCAAAAATAAACATTTATTTTTAAATTTTTTAAATGTTTTTTAATGTTTATTTTTGAGAGAAAGAGAGAGAGAGAGAGACTGAGCATGAGCAGGGGAGGGGCAGAGACAGAGGGAGACACAGAATCCGAAGCAGGCTCCAGCCTCTGAGCTGTCAGTGCAGAGCCAGATGCGGGGCTCAAACCCACAGAGTTGTGAGGTCATGACCTGAGCTGAAGTTGGACACCTAACCAACTGAGCCACCCAGGTGCCCCAAAAATAAATAAACATTAAAAAAAATAATAAAAAAGGACCATTCAATTTTAAAGTGGTTATTGATATAGTTGGATTAATATCTTCCATATTTGTAACTGTTTCCTATTTGTTGCCCGAGTTCCTGGTTTCCTTTTGGTGTTCTACTCTTGTCCTGCCTTCTCTGCTTTAAAGTTTTTTTTGTTTAATGTTTATTTTTGAGAGAGAGATAGAGCGAGAGACAGAGTGTGAGCAGGGGAGGGCAGAGAGAGGGAAACACAGACTCTGAAGCAGGTTTCAGGCTTTGCGCTGTCAGCACAGAGCCTGATGCAGGGCTCGAACTCATGTACTGTGAGATCATGATCTGAGCCAAAGCCAGGCGCTTAACTGACTGGGCCACCCAGGTGCCCCCTGCCTTCTCTGCTTTAAAAAAAAAATTTTTTTTTAATGTTTATTTTTGAGAGAGAGAGAGAGAGAGAGCACAGGGGGAGGGGCAGAGAGAGAGGGAGACAAAGAATCCGAAGCAGGCTCCAGGCTCTGAGCTGTGAGCACAGAGCGTGAAGTGGGGCTCAAACTCACCAACTGCAAGATAATGACCTGACCTGAAGTCAGACGCTTAACTGACTGAGCCACCCAGGTGCCCTGTGCCTTCTCTGCTTTTAATTGAGCATTTTCTATGATTTTCTCTCTTCCCTTAGGATATCAATTATACATACTAAAAAAAATTTTTTTTAGTGGTATACATTTATGACTAGGCCGAGTCCACTTATAGTACAAGGAGTATTGTAGCACTTAATGACTTTCAGTTTGTTCAGCTTTTATCTTTCGAGGACAGGAGTGATGACTTCCAATCTCTTTATAACATCAGACTGGAAACTGGAAGTACGGAGATTATTTTTATTTATTTATTTTTGTCCTTTATTTTTTTCTGTGTCCATCAATTCAACAAATATTGGGTGTTTGTTATGTACCAGATACTGTTCTAGGTACTGGGAATACAGCAACGGGAAAAAAATTTTTTCTGTCTTTGTGAAGCTTATATTCTAGGGTGGGGAGACAGACAGTAAACAAAAAATAGACAAGATGTCAGATGGTGATAGATGGTAAGGAGAAAAATAGAGATCAAGGTAACAGGTGAGGATGATAGAGATAGATAGGCACGGGGTCCTGAAATTTTAAATAGAAATAGCTAATACAACCAGCAATATAAAAAGTCAAGAATATTAAACTGCAAAGTGCTTTAGGAAGATAATCCTTTACAGACCCTAAAAAGCTGATCTTCAGATCTTAAAACTTGTTTCCCCAAGAGAGGAAAAAGCTACTTTGTTTGATATTTACTATTAAATTTTATTGAATTTGTCTTTAGGGGTAGCTGGCTGGCTCAGTTCGTAGAGGAGGTGAGTCTTAATTTTAGGGTTATGAGTTCAAGCCCCACATTGGTGGAACCTACTTAAAAGAAAATTCACAGGTAAAACAGGCTTTACCCATTTTACACATATACATATGTACCACCTTTGAGGGGCAATATATATATCCATACTATAAACATACCATATTTATAAAGTAATCAATAGTAAGGTCAAGAAATAGAGTTGACTGTGTAAACCCTCCTTCTAAACATGTAGAAGAATTTTGCCTATGCTATACTTCCCTTCTTTTGCACTACTTCAGAGTTAAAATAGAAAATCTTTAAGAAAGTCCCACTGAGACAGGCTCATGGCACAGGGAATATTCTGAATTTGGGGGTAGTTTAAACACTGTATATTTCACTGTATACGTATGATAATAAAAGAGCAATACGTTTGAAAACTAAGACCTGTGCTATTTGTTTCACAATGTGAAACCAACAGAGCTTTAGAAACAGCCTCTATAATGATATTTTGTAGCTACTCATTCTTACAAATTCCTGAATGCAGTTTTTAAGGAAGAAATTTCATAGATACATAGCACGTATTTGGAAAAAGTAGCCATAAAAAGTAAGTGGCTGGGCAAGGGCCTCAGTAACATTCATATGCTGAATGGCTGAGGTGTATGATGTCATGGGTTTATGGCATTAAACTATTATATTTCTTTCTTTTATTGAAATATTGAATTCTGGGAAGATTTAAAGGCCTGATGTTCAGCTTTCCTTTTAGCCAATGAGCACTTAAATACTTCAGGAAGGTAGGGGCCAGAAAATAGTTAGGAAGGTAATTATGCCTTTAGAGATACTTCGAATTCTAATGGTTATTCATATTGGTAAAATTTCTCTTACAATGGCTCAAATATGTAAGTAGGAGAAGGAAATCTCCAGGGAAAACTGGTAATTTAAAACTTTGTTATTTAAGAAACAAACACAATACTCCCCCCACCCCCACCCCCGAATACATCAGAGGGCATGCTAGGCTTACCATGTCAAAAACAATGACTCCTCAAACAAACATAGAATAATACCACTATTAAAATGTTTAAGAGTCTGGTTAACTTCAAAGCAAAAACCACATTATTGGAAAGCCAATCTCAAAAACCATTGTTTCCTGGGAATGTAGTATGAAGATCATTGCTTTGATAAGCTTCAATAAGCATCAATAAACAGTCCAAGTCACTTGCTTTAGTTTGTTTGGGCCTACTAATTGCTCCAGGACTTCTCGTGAATGATCTACAAAAGAAAACAATGACAATATATTAACTCACAATAATCAGAAATATTTAATATGTCCTCAATATAAACTAGGGGTGATAATAACTATTATATCTCATAGGGGTATTTAAAAGATTAAAGGGCATGATATACAAAGAATAGCATACAACTAAAAACATTTAATTAATGGTAACCTTCATTTATTAGCTGCAGTGCACATGTCATAGTAATACTTTTTAAAAATGGGTATTCATTATTTTCTCTGTAATTTCATCTTAATTTCACCAACCAGAGAGTAATGGTATAATTTCACCATTAGTCTGTGTATGAACTTTCCCAGGGTCCTGGTGGGAAACAGACATACTAAAGTGATGTGCTTGAACAGGGTTTAACGAAACAACTATTTACAAAGGAGTGAGCAGGATTAAAGAAAACCTATAGGTGTGGTAAAGCACCTTGGAAAGCTGCAATATAAATGGATAGGGGAAGGAGCAGTTACTAGGACAATTTGACCGGTTGGTAAACATTTCCACATCATACAATATTATTATAAAGCATGATTTTTAATCGATAACTATTATATGAATTCATTATGATTTAACCAATCTATATTATTGGACATTTAGATGTTCTCAGTTATTCATATTGTATAGCAGCAGTTTTAATATGGTTTACATTTCTTTTGCAAAATTGATTTTATAAGATCTTTTAAAAATATGAATTAAAGCAAAAATACTGATAAAATGTTATTGCTTTAAAAATTATTCACAAGTTTACCAAACTTGTTCCATAGATACAGCCTATGTTGTAAATACAACAGATCTCCAAACTAGTCTTGGAAAGTTTCTAGGTTAGTGGTTGTTAGTTACAGATTTCACAAACCAATAGAAAAAAATTGGGCCCAATATATGGTCCCTAAATTTGATTTTAAACAATACAAAAATAAGCCAAAATGCCAAGATTTAGTGCAAGCAAGAGAACCAGAGTGTATGAAATGAGAATTATAGTTCAAAAAACAAAGGTTTATATCAGCAGCTATTTTTTTTTTTTAAAGCAGCTTGTAAGTGAACAAATGTAGTTATTTTGTTATAAATATCAGGGGTGGGGGTCCTAGGTGGCTCAGTCAGTTAAGCGACCAACTTCAGCTCAGGTCCTGATCTCACATTCCTGAGTTCGAGCCCTGCGTCGGGCTCTGTGCTGACAGCTCAGAGTCTGCTTCAGATTCTATGTCTCCCTCTCTGTCTGCTCCTCCCCCACTTGTGCTCTCTCTTTCCCTCTCTCTCTCTCAAAAATAAATAAACATTTTAAAAATGTATTGGGGCGCCTGGGTGGCTGGCTCAGGTATGTCCAACTCTTCTTGATTTCGGCTCAGGTCATGATCTCAGGGTGGTGGGATCAAGCCCCATGTCAGGCTCCATGCTCAGAGTGAGATTCTTCCTCTCTCTCTTCCTCTGCCTCTTCCCCTTGCTCTCTCTAATGTAAATTTAGAAAAAAAATTTTTCAATGTTTATTTATTTATTTTTAATTATTATTATATTTTTTTAGAGAGAGCGTGCGCGAGTGTGAGAGGGGCACAGAGAGAGGGAGACACAGAATCTGAAGCAGTCTCCAGGCTCTGAGCTATCAGCATAGAGCCCGATGTGGGGCTTGAACCCATGAACTGTGAGATCATGACCTGAGCCGAAGTCCGACACTTAACCAACTGAGCCAGCCAGGTGCCCCAATGTTTATTTATTTTTTGAGAGAGAGAGCGAGAAAGGCAGAATGTGAGTGAGGGAGGGGCAGAGACACAGAATCTGAAGCAGACTCCAGGCACCAAGCTGTCAGCACAGAGCCTGATGCAGGGCTCAAACCCACAAACCGTGAGATTATGACCTCAGCTGAAGTCAGATGCCCAAACACCTGAGCCACCCAGGCACCCCTCTCTAATGTAAATTTTAAAAATATCATTTATTATAGAGGAAATCTAGATTAAAGGCAGGTTTTAAATAGTTTGAAAGCAAAAAGATGGACAAGGCTGTATCATGAAAACAGTAACTATTAACAAAGCTGGAGTGGTTTTACTAAGAGCCGAAATGGGGAATACTTCCTAACTCATTCTGTAAGACCAGTATTACCCTGATGCCCTGATGCCAAATAAAGATATCACATACACACAAAGCTACAGACCCGTATCTCTAGTAAATATGTACTCAAAAATCCTCAACAATACACTAGCAAATCAAATCTAACAACATATAAAAAAGCTCATATGCCATGATCAACTGGGATCTATCCCAGGAATGAAAGGTTGGCTTAACATCTGAAAATGAATTAATGTAATACACTGTATTACTTTCTTATTACTAATGTAATAAATTACTACAACCTTACTGGCTTAAAGCAACACAAATTTATTATTATATAGTCAGAATCCAAATTAAGTCTCATTGGGCTAAAATGGATCAGCATTCCTTTTTGGAGGCTCAAGGGAGAGGATTTACGTTTGACTTTTCCAGCTTCTAGAGGCCACCACATTCCTTGCATTCCTCCATATTCAAATGGAACAACATGGGACAGAGTCCCCATGTTGCCATCTCTATGATTCTCCTTCTGCCTCCCTCTTCCATTTACAAAGATTTATGATTACACTGAGCCCACCTAGATAATCCAGGATAATCTCTATTTTAAGGTCAACTGATTAGCAACTTTAGTTCCATTTGCAATCTTATGTAACATAGCATACTCAGGTCCTGTGCATTAAAATGTGGACATCTTTGGGTGGGGGCATCATTCTGCCTATAACATATATATCAATAGACTAAAGGACAAAAACCACATCATTTCAATAGATGCAGAAAAAGCATTTTACAACACTGATGGTAAAAACATTCAACAAACTGGGAATAGAAGGGAACTTCCTCAACCTGATAAAGAACATCTAGGAAAAAGCTAATACTTAATGATGAGAGACTAATGTTTCCCCACTAAGATGAGAAACAAGATAAGGATGTCTGCTCTTTCCACTTCTATTCAGCATTGCAGTGGAGGTTCTAGCCAAGGAAATTAGGGAAGAAAAAGAAATAAAAGGCATCCATGTTGGTAAGAAAGTAAAACTATCATTACCTGTACATTATATAATACTGTATACAGAATGTCCTAAGGAATACACTAAAAAATTAGAACTAGTAAATGAGTTCAACAAGTCTCCACATACAAGATCAATATACAAAAATCAAATGATTTATATACACTAGCAAGGAACAATCCAAAAATGAAATTAAGAATTCCATTTATGTTACCAATAAAAAAGAATAAAATACTTAGAGATAAATTTAACAAAAGAAGTGAAAAAGTCTGAAAACTATAAAACATTGTTGAGAGAAATTCAAGATTTAAATAAATGGAAAGACATCTGTGTTCACAGATCAGAAGATAATATTAACATGGCAATACTCCCTAAACTGATTGCAGATTCAATGCAATCTTTCCCAGAATCCCCGTTCCCTTTTTTTTTTTTTTTTTAGAAATTGACAAGGGATGCCTGGCTGGCTCAGTAGTAGGGCATGTGACTCTTGATCTCAGGGTTGTAAGTTTGAGCTCCATGATGGATGTAGAGATTACTTAAAAATAATAAAATCTTTAAAAAAATTGAGAAGATGATCCTAAAGATGAGGGAGCATGGGGCACACTGAGGGCAAGGTATAGGCTAACAGCACACTCTGCACCCACCCCCTCCCCCCCCCCCCCCCCGGCCTCCTCCGGTGGAATACGTGTGATATTCCATGGACACTCCTGGCTATCGAAGAACAAAAGGAAAGGGATTTAAGTGCTTGCCATGGTGATGTGGGAAACTAAGGCAAATGAAAAATTAAACTCTCTTACTGCCTACAGCCCACTGACAAGTCCTTGAAACCAGCAGAGTGACCTCCCACTATGAGCTCAGCTGCCTCTAAGATGACACTTTGCTGGGGGCAAAAGAGAATCTTAGCTGAACATTATCCCAATCTCAAGGATCCTGTAAGTCTACTTCCTTTATCTCAACTGCCCCAACATATATGCTGTCAATCATACTTCAAGATTATGGCCTCCTCATATACATCTGAAGGGTTTCATGACTGAGGCTTTACTAAACGGTAATAAATGGTGTTTTCCTAACAACAGTTAGCCACCCCCCCCCCCGCCAGGTCCTGGAAACCTTGCTTCCAAAATTTCTTAGAGACTCACACTGTCCCTGACCCTCTCCCAACCTGAGGGTATATAATGAGTTACCGGTCACAAACCCAGTGCAGCTCTTTCTGCCCATGGATCCTGTCCCTGTGCTTTAATAAAATCACCTTTTTGCACCAAAGACGTCTTCAAGAATTCTTTCTTGGCCGTCAGCTCCAAACCCCAAAACTTCATCACTAATATGTATATGGGAATTCAAGGGACCCAGAACAGCCAGTACAATTTTGAAAAGAAGAACAAAATTGGAAACTATACTTCCCAATTTCATTTTAGTTGTTTTTAGGATTATTTTGGCATTTTTACTAGTTAGGAATATGTTATCAAACATTATACATACATGTTTGTTTTCTAACTCTATTTGAGTCATTCTTCTATAGAAATTTATTACTGCACATAAATAAGAGGACACTTTTCCCTCCAATAGTAACCATACAATATATTTTTATGTACTTTAAAGATTTTGAGGCTAGATGGCAGTATTATATTACTCAAAGCCTCCCCAGGCACCTTTTTCCTGAGAAAATAGAGTATTTAGGACTGTGAGTTTGAACAGGAGGAGTATTTGGTGCCTATGAGTTTATTATGCTATATGGAGAAACTGTGGATTCTCTAAGTATTTAGTGATCCCTTGCCAGAACACTGTAGAAACTGTAGGGGAGGAAAAACAATTTCTCCTCTATCCTCTAAGTTCTTGGCTGAGACACTCTTGTAAAAAAAAAAAGGCAATTAACCAGAAAAAAACCCAGTTTATCAATATGTTTACTTACTTCATGTATGCATGAGAGATACTCAGGGAAAATAAGTAAACTCCCTGAGACAGCCCTAGCCACCACGTCAAATCCCATCTTCAGCTAAAGACAAAAGAAAGATATTGGGGTGGAGTGGGCAGGCCAATTATAGGAAGTTACTAGAAAAAGCACAGTAAGGAGTACAAGGTAAGATTTGCTATACACATTTAGGTTGGTGTCTCCTCCATTGGTAAGATTCTCTTGGATTTAGAGTTACCCTTTTCCCTCCCAGTGTAGAGGGGGAGATCCTTACAGATGGAGATTTCCTTTATAAATGCAAGTTTCTCTTACAAGAGGATAACTTCTCCATTTTCAGAGCTCTCTGGTTGTCTGCTGTTTCTCAGACACAATCAGCTCAAAAAAAAAAAAATCCTTATCCTAAAGAAGCATATTTTGGGGTGGCATGTTCTGCCACCCTTTAAAACACAAACTCTCAACATTGAAAAAGACTCAAAACGTCATCAAACCAATCCCACTGCTGTTGCTTGATGTCACTCTCTTATTTCCCTCCCTTTTCTAGTAACAGTTAAGCCTCTTGACACTGTCGGCTCAGGAAATTGCTCTGTTGGGGAAAGAATTAGAGACTGAATCAGGTGACCTAGGTTTTTACTCCCAGTTCTACTATCAAGTGTTTCCACTTAAATTCATTCTCTGTTCCCTTATCCTTAAAACAAGGGTGTTGTATAGATGAAGTCTAAGGAAGCTTCTACCATCTCTCAAAATCTATGACTAACATAGTTGGAGGCCACTTTTTGAAAGAGATGCATGGCAGGGGCTTTTAAAGCACCAAGAAAAAGAAGAGAACTGTGGGAAATATAAATTAATGAATGTTTTCAAATGATCAAGGAAGATGTAATTTAGATATTTTTGTAGAATACACAGTGAAAAAGGTGAGGCTGGAAGATTTTTACAAACAACAGTTCTAATGCTTCAAAGTTCTAAAGCTTCATTTGTGTCTGGCAGCAAGAAGTTCTGTCATGCGTGGGGCGGGTGGGGATCGCCCCGGGTGGCTCAGTCAGTTAAGCTCTTAAGCATCAGACTTCAGCTCAGGTGAACTCAGGCTCAGGTGATCTCAGGGAGTTCAAGCCCCCTGTCAGGCTCTGTGCTGACAGCCTGGAGCCTGCTTTGGATTCTGTGTCTCCCTCTCTCTGCCCCTCCCCTGCACACACACACACACACACACACACACACACACTCTCTCTCTCTCTCTCTCTCTCTCTCTCTCTCTCTCTCTCTTTCAAAATAAATAATAAAAACATTTTAAAAACATTCAGTAAAAAGTTCTATCATGTGGGATTGGTAATGGATGAATAAATAAGGAGAAGGAAACAATAATATAGGGTTTAGAAAAAGTAAAATACAAAATAAAAAAAGAGTTGTCCTTTAAGCAAGGAATCAACTTTAATTAAAGGAAACTCTGAAGCAAAACACTTGGGTCTTAAAATATATATTTTTAAAGTTTATTTATTTATTTTTAGAGAGATTGAGAGAGAGAGAGGGCAAGTGAGTATGAGCTGGGGAGGGGCCGAAAGAGAGGGAGACAGAGAATCCCAAGCAGGCTCCGTGCTGTCAGCAGAGTCTGATGAGAGGCTGGAACTCATGAATTAGGAGATAATGACCTGAGCTGAAACCAAGAGTTGGTTGCTTAACCGACTGAGCCACAGGTGCCCCTTAAAATACTTTTGTTTTGGGCTCTATGTGGTAAATCGTGACATATTTATGATCCAGGAATTGAAGTAAAGAACTTCCTTGTATAGTAATCAAGATGAAACATATTCTCACATGTGACTAAAATTTGGGTCAGTTCAATAAAAAGTGGCAGATTTCCTGTTGGATTTTCGTGTCTTTCAGTGTAATACATAAATTAATCTAGTGCCGTCTCATTGCTTTATTGCCCTTCTAAAATCTAAACCTCCATGCCTGCAAATACTGTGAAACTGAAATGCATGTCTGTTGTAGATTAGTAAAGGTGTATGAGTTGAACTTACTGATAATCATTGCAGACATAATTGAATTAAAAATAGTTTAATAAGTTGTAAAATTATTTTCCTGTCTCCATAACGTGTATAAAAAATATATTATGTGAAAGAACAAAATTCAACCGAGTAAATTATTGGCTTTATTAATCGGTTCATTAATCAGGCTGCATCCCATCTAGCAAGTAGAGGGGAGTTCTAAGGAGTTGTACAAAATGGAAGATTTTTATAGGAAGGAGAGTAAGGCAAGAACTTATTAGCAAAAGAAAAGAAAGGATTGGTTCAGGCAAGTTCACCTTCTCATAGGAGGAAAGGCAAGGAAGGGGTCTTATTAGGTGGATTATCTCATCTTTCTTTGGGGGATGAAGAGGGCCCATATGACAGATTACCTCAGTGGTGCTGACCAGAAAACTCACATTGATTGGCTTAAAATTTCACTCTTGGAGAAGTTGAAACTTCAGTTAAGTCTTAGTTTGCTGTACTGGGGCAAGTGACTCTACCTTTGGCCTGTGGCTTTCTAACAATCATAATTTACGATATTTTAAATAACAGCATAGTTTTTTTTCTTTTCTCTTCTGCAGTAATAAAATCAGCGTGTTTCTAAGTTTCAAGACCCAATTTATAATGTGGAGTTCTGTTTATAGTGTGACCGTAAGGTTAAGAAAATTTAAATACACTAAGAATTATAGTAGAGAAGATAAACCTATTAATTGAGGGAATCTGATGAGAAACTACAGCAGACACTGCCAATTTTGGGGTCTGCTTACTTTGAGGTTAACATTATAATTGAACATACATGTGCATATATGTTTTCATGGAAAATAAATCATATTATCTTATATATTCATATATAAGCAACCACATAGATATATGAGCATGAAGAAAAAATGTTATATAATGTGTCACATGAAAGACAAAAAACTTTCATTTACCAGGCCAAGAAATTCTTTGGAGAAAAAATAAATAAAAATTAAACATAAAGTGAATATATTACCTCAGTTTATTGTCATTCAATGACAGCAGCAAAAATATACAATGGTTGTAGTGCTGACAGGAAAGGGGGAAGAGTAGAGATGATCTGGGTAGCTGAAAAACTTCAGCTTCTTCTCTTTATAAACCTTTATTAATAAAACCATGGTATATGAAATCTTTTGCATTATTATCAGATCTCCCAATTTTATGTCTGACAATTATACGCAAGGGAAAGCTGAGGTCCACAAAAGTGTTCTGTGCTAAAAAATCTTGGGAAATGCCTGGATAAAGAAAGTTAAATAAGATTCTTAGCTATAGTGTTTCTCAGAGTCTTTGATAAATTAAAATTCATTATAGTGGTATATTGCATTTCTCAAACTTTTTGGACATATAAACACTTTTAGTTCTATGCTATTGTTGGAGAATAAAAATTTCCCTCTACCCTTCAAGATTTTTCTGGCTGATCTATGAATTAAATTGACATGAGACAGATTAACAGGAGAAAATCAAATTTAATTTCCATGTATGGAGGTCTCATAGATATGGGACCTAACAAGTGACCAAGACAGGCAGCTTTTATACTTTTTTGACAGAGAAACAATAAATTTGTGGGGAACTGACAGGAAAAAGAAAACTTATGTTTGGGAGCTTGAATTAATAAGGAATTCTAAACAGAATTTGGGCTGGGGTAGTAAATAAGTAAAAAAACAAGGTTTGTTTACATAGGCTTCTTAGGTCCTGAGTTCAGCATCTCTGATGATAAGGATGTCTTTCTATCTCCTGGTACAGGGAGGGTACCTTTCACATGGGAGATTTGTTTCCTGCTTTCTAGAGACAAAAGACGGTCAGAGTGTTCTTGCACGGGCTGTTTCTTAAGTAACTTTACTTTTTATTTTTATTTTTTAAAACTTTTATTTATTTTTGAGAGAGAGAGAAAGAGAGAGCTCAAGGGGTAGAGGGGCAGAGAGACGGGGAATCAGAGGATGTGAAGTGGGCTCTGTGCTGATAGCAGAGAGCCAGATGCAGGGCTCAAAGTCATGAACTGTGAGACCATGACCTGAGCTGAAGTTGAATACTTAACTGACTGAGCCATCCAGGTGCCACTCTTAAGTAACTTTAATTCAAAATAATAAATACACTCCAGGGCATACTTTTGGGTGGCCTGCCCTGAGCCCAACACTATATCTATGGTATTTTCTAGAACACCATACCATACCAGGTCACTGTAGTAAGTTTAAGGGATTTCAGGGTAGAGCAAGGAAAAAGATATGACCACACGGTGGCAGTAGGACACAACGAGCTTTATTTGGGCAGTGCTTTGACAGATTTGTTCGCAGAAGTCCCTCACAACATAAGACCTTACAAAGACAACAGTGTGTGTGTGTGTGTGTGTGTGTGTGTGTGTGTGTGTGTGTGGTGGGGGGGGCACTACTGAGAAGGGAAGGAGGGTAAGGCAACTCTCAGAGGACAGGAGAGGAGGTTTAGGTCTCATGATGTTGCTCAGCATTACGATAAGGAGTCTCTGGGTCAGAGAGTTCCAAAAGGCAAGGGGGTCTTTCACACCCCTAGGTTTCATCTTATCTATGGTGGTAGATGTTGAATGAAGTTTTTCAGGGTATGCAAAGCAGGCAAGCTCTGGATGGCTAAAAATCGTCTTCTTCTTTTAAAAATTTATTTTATTTTATTTATTTTATTTTATTTATTAATTTTTTAATTGTTTTAAAATTTAAGTTTATTTATTTATTTTGAGAAAGATTAGATAGCACAAGCAGGGGGAGGGGAAGAGAGAAGGAGAGACAGAATCCCAAGCAGGCTCTACACCATCAGCACAGAATCTGATGTGGGGCTTAAACTCATGAACTGTGAAATCATGACCTGAGCTGAGATAAAGAGTCGGCCACTTGGGGCGCCTGTGTGGCTCAGTCAGTTAAGCATCCAACTTCGGCTCAGGTCACGATCTCACAATTCCTGAGTTTGAGTCCTGCGTTGGGCTCTGTGCTGACAGCTCAGAGACTGGAGGCTGCTTCAGATTCTGTGTCTCCCTCTCTCTCTGCCCCTCCCTTGCTCACATTCTGTCTCTCTCTCAAAAATAAATAAATGTTAAAACAATTAAAAAAAAAAGAGTCAGATGCTTAACTGACTGCACCACCCATGTACCCCCTTTATTTTTTTTATTTTAGAGAGAGTGTGTGAGTTGGGGAGAAGGACAGAGGGAGAGAAAGAATCCCAAGCAGTCTCCTCATTCAGCGTGTAGCCCAATGAGGGGCTTGATCCTATGACCCTGGGATCATGACCTGAGCTGAAATCAAGAGTTAGACACTCAACCAACTGAGCTACCCAGGCCCCCCAAGATCTGCTTTCTTAGCCTGTATTTAAAACCACTGGATAAACAAAGATTCAGTGCCGGTGGGCTTTTGAACTAACAGTTCCAATTTGATGTGAAGAAGTAAACAACATAGAAGTCATCTTTGGTTCATTTACATAACAGTAACATAGTTGGTAAATGCTGGCCTAGATAATCTTCCAGGTCAAACTATAGTTATTTTATCCTAAGTATTTTGAACTTCTGTCATTTTAATGTCTACTTTCACTTCCAGCAGTCACATGAAAATATAAGAAGTGATTTGAAAGGGATATTTGTTCCTGCTCCAAATGCTGAAGTTAACTGATAACTGTTTTTTTTACTGTAAAGCAATGGTTCTCAAAGTGTGGTCTGCAGATCCTCCAGTCAGACCTTTTTAGGGTTGTGAGCTAGTCATTTTATTCATAGTGCACCATTTTTATTTGAAAGAATGACTGTTAGCCTAAGGTTATTCAGACTTGGGCGCTTCTCAGACGATTTCTTGAAAAAGAGCGAAATGAACCTGTCACTTCAAAGAAAACAAGTGACAGAATTTGTTGGCAATGAAAAATTTTAGCATCCAAGTGAATTTTGGAAAATTTGTAGCTGCCACTATGATCTTGACAACCACCCAATGGTGATATTAACAAATGTGACTTTTTTTTGTCTGATGAAATGTGTCAACATTGGAAGATCTATATTACTAACAGAACCAATATTGTCTAAACTGCCAATGCATGACATTACAAAATCATGTATGGGTAAAAGATCCAAAGATCTAATCAAATGCAAGACAGACCAATGGATTGTAATGTAAGTATATAAAAATTTCATTAATATGTTTTCATTTCCTACACTGCAATTAACCTTTAAGAAATTACCAGTTACTGAGTTTTGGGGTAATGTCAAAGAAGAGCATCCACAGGGTAACCAGAAGGATAATGAGGGTAAAATGAGCAACAGTTGATTTTATGACATGTTGCCTAGCCAAGTTATCCTGAGACAAATATAACAGAACATTAAAATAGAACTATTTCAGCTAATGTTCCAGGAGTGGAGTTACCAGCTACTCTCTGATTCTGGTGAGATTCCAGACCACGTATACATGACTTGAAAATGCTTGGCTAAAATCTGATTTTGGAATCCATGGCACTTCATCCATTCAAAGATACAAAAGTGTTAAAGTTAGAAGGGATGGAGAGTAGGAAATTGAAGAAAGGATTTCTTTGAAGACAGCTGTGACTGGAGTTCTAGAAAGAAGCCTGGAGGTGCTTGCTTTTCCCTTCAAGCCTAGTGAGAGGAAATTCTAAGGAGATCAGTCGGTGAGTCTGATATGTCCCTTGGAGCTTGGGGGACACAGGACACCAATATCAGACCCATATCTGAGAAAAATAAAGGACAAAAAGCTATGGTGAGAGTCTATAAAGCTAAAGAGAAGACTGGGTTGGGAAGTACCCACACTCTCATTGCTGAAAGTATGTGTTTCCTGTGGACAGAGGTGGGCTGCCATGGGTTTGCCTTATATTCTGCTCATGAAAGCAACTGAGACAAGTTAGGAAACCTGAAACAGAGAAAGACTGAAGATATATGCTGGATTCCTGGGGATAGAGAAAGAAAACAGTAGCTACTAGCCAGAAGAGGCACCATGGCTTGAATCAAGAGAACTGCAGATAGGAGATATATGCAGTGATGGGGGTGGGTAGTAGGAAGTGGGCCCTGAAGAACCTCAAAAGTGCCCCACTGTTGACAGAGTACAGATCAGCTTTCCACAGGCCTGGAGTGCTGATATTCAGTCACAGTAGCACCGATAAGTAAGCCTTTTCTTTCCCTTCCCTCTGTTCCTGCTTATCCCAGGCCCACCCTGTACTAACATCGGTGGGATCAGAAACTGCAGTGGGCAAGCTGGGGGTAGGAAGAAAACTGAGGGCTGGTAAAAGAGAGGAACTAACAATGTCTGCGTATCCACTGCAGGCCAAATCTGAGCTGACCAGAGGAGCAAAAGCTTTCACTTGAACTTGTTTGGAGTACTGCATGGATTGAAGACGTTTTAGTTAACGAAATGAGAGGTTTCAGTGATAAGAAATGACAAGGCATTTTAACTCTCTGAGAATGATAAGAAAAGCCAATGGCACCTGGGATTTCACCTGGCAGTAGGGAAAATCTGCTCTTTAGAGCAGATTTGTAATAAAGTAGTGTGAGGAAAACAGAGTGACTATGAGTACCCCTTGCTTATTCAATCTATTGATCAAATGCACACATAGCTCAGGGGGTAGATATACACACTTAGATTGTTATTCTGGAAAGATTATCAAAGATTGCTGTTATTACATTCCATATTCTGTGGTCTTCTCTACCTTAAAATAAGAGCCTACTTGTTAGAATACATTTTTTTTTGCCTTATTTGATAACCAGAGAACCTCTGTTTGCCTTCTCACAACCCCCAGGATAATGTACGCAGGTACCAATCCCCTGCACTCAGTCCCATGAGTTTTTCTTGCTCTAAGTGATTTTTTAAAAATTATTATTACTAATTTTAATAGATATAACCATCCACATGATAAAAAATTCAAAAGGTACAAAGGGTATATAGTATAGGCTTTTTCTTGCTCTTGTCCCTCCACAACTTTCCCTGGAGGTAAGCACTGTTAACACTTCCTTTCTTTCTTTTTTTTAATTTGAGAGAGAGAGAGAGAGAGAGAGAGAGAGAGAGAGAGACAGCAAGTGTGAGCAGGGAAGTGGGGCAGAGGGAGAGAGAATCCCAAGCAGGCTCCATGCTGTCAGCACAGAGCCTGATGTGGGACTCGATCCCACAACCCTGGGATCATGACCTGAGCTGAAACCGAGTCAGATGCTCAACCAATTCAGTCACCCAGGTGCCCGTTAACAGTTCCTGATGTCCTTTTTGGCCTTAGTTTTTTGAGAAATGTCTTGGCCAAAAATAAGATTTAGTCTTCATTATAGATGTCACTGATACCACATACAACCTGTTGTCGGCTAGGTTTACATTCACAGTCCAAACATAAGAACAGAAGTTGCTAAAAGGACTTCTAGGATCATAACTCAACCCAGAGAATAACTGTTTAGACTGTAACTAGAGAAATGACATGGAAGGACTGGGCATCTATGCTGACTTACAAGTGAAGTCCAGGTTATATTGTAGTATATGGGCCATTGCAGAGGTGATGCAAAATGGCTGAGGTGCTAAGGTTTCAAGACATGGTCATGTATATTATCATGGCTCTTTTTTTTTTCACAATAACAAAATATTTTATTCATTATTTTATATAAATTGTGATACCAAAATGACATTTTGCCATTTAAAAATGTATGTTCTTATATATTACTATTATTGCAATTATATTTTATAAACAATAAAATATTCTTAAAGGTAAAATCTTTATATTTTACTATCTTTAGTAAAATTTTTTCTTAAAAAATCTTTTTTTTATTTGAATAGAGTTGACACACAATGTGACATTAGTTTCAGGTGTACAACATAGTGATTCAACATCTCTGCATGTTATACTATCCTCACCACAAATGTGGCTACCATCTGTCACCACACAACAATATCATTGGTTATATTCCCTATGTTATACCTTTTATTTCCAGTATCATGGCTCTTATACAGGCCAAATGGGCTGTGACTACTTTGTTCTCCTTCAGTGATGTATCACATTAGCCTAAGAATCCAAATTGTTCTGAATACGTTATGCTCTGCTCTGCTCATCACAAGTGCAGCTACCGTCTGTCATCATACAACATCATTGGCTATATTCCCTATGCTGTACCTTTTATTTCCAGTGTCATGGCTTCCAGCCACAGGCCAAATGGCCTGTGACTACTTTGTTCTCCTTCAGCGAAGTATCTATCACATTAGCCTGAGTCCAAATTGCTCTGAATCTCATTGGCTATAGTTTGATGAGATTATAGTCAACAGATCATTTAGCATATTTAATAGATGTAATATTACAAGCTTGAATTTTTTGTGTCTACATAAAACATCATGTTTAATGTCAACACTAGTACCACCACTATCATCCTCATCATAGTTAACATTTTTTTAATTTTTAAAAATGTTTATTTATTTTAGAAAGAGAGTGTGAGCAGTAGAGGGACAGATAGAGAGGGGGATAGAGAATCTAAAGCATGGTCAGCACAAAGCCCAATGTGGGGCTCGATACCATGCACTTGCGAGATCATGACCTGAGCTGAAGTCAGATGCTCAACTGACTGAGCCACCCAGGCGCCCCCATAGTTAACACTTATTGAACACTTAGCATTACCAGCACCACCAACATCGTGACTAACATTTACTGAGCCTTTACTATGTGCTAGCCACCATATAAAGTGTTGTCAGATAATTTTCACGATCAAGTTTACTACTATCATGTCCATTTACAGATGAGGAAAGTGAATAATGGAATGAGTTGAGTAATTTATTCAAGGTCACAGTTATTAAAAGATGAAGCCAGGATTTGAACCCAAGCAGTCTATCATACTAACCTGTTATTAGGGGGCATCCATGGAAGAGTAATATACGTATCTGAGGACAGCAAGTGAGGACAGCTTCTACAGCTTCATCAGTCAGATTCACACAATGTCCCATATGAATCTCCTATTTAAAAATAAAGAAAGGACAGTTAAAAGAAAAAAATTTATGATGACAGTATGAAAAAGCATGGGAAATACTCTGATACAAAAAGAACCAGGGGCGCCTGGCTGGCTCAGTTGGAGGAGCATGAACATCTTGATCTCTTGGTCATGAGTTTGAGCCCCATGTTGGGTGTAGAGATTACTCAAATAAATAAAACTTAAACAGCAAACAAACAAAAAGAACGAAATATCTACTTGCAAGAAAAATCCTATAGAAAGGACTAATGTAAGTATGTAGTAATTTGGAAAGTATAGATGACTTAAAAGTTAAGTGCCCAACCATTTTATAAATCAATATGGCAAAATCTGTTAAGGCTGAAGACAAGTATACCCCAGAACCCAGCAGTACCAACTGCAAGCGTCCATTATACATAGAGTTACTCTTGTATATGTGCCCAAGGAAATAACTTATAAATGTGCTCATTTTAATATTATTTGTAATAGTAAAGAAGTGAGTAATGAATAAACAAATGGTGGTTTATTAATGGGACAGAAAAAAGAGTTAAAATGAAAAATATCTCCTTGTATTAATAGGCATAAATCTCAAACAGAATGTTAGTTCAGAAACTTTGGAAACCTGTATGGTTGTGTTTTTTAAAGCCAAATGTGTACTTTCTATATCTAGCAATTCCATTCCTAGGTGTTTACCCAAGAAAAATGAAAATGTATGTCTATACAAAGATTTGTATGCAAATCTTCATAGCAGTATTCATAACAGTCCAAAATTAGAACAACCCAAATATCCCTCAAATGGTGAATATCCAAACAAACTGTGTCATATCCACACTATGGAATACTACTCAGCAAAATGAATAAATAAAAGGAATGAAATATTAATACATGCAACAACATGGATGAATCTCAAAAACATTATGCTAAATGAAGGAAGTAAAATAAAAAGGTAAAAAACAAAGAACAGTATTTCATGACTCCATTTATATAAAATTCTAGAAAAGGCAAAACTATAATGACAAAGTAAATCACTGGTTGCCTGGGGATGGAGGCATGGCAGGGAATGATTGCAAAGGGATGGGAGAAAACTTTTTTAGGATGATGGAATGTTTTATATATAATTGTGGTGGTTACAAGGCTGTATAACAATTACCAAAATTCATCAAACTTCATTACACTTAAAATGGGTAAATTTTATTGTATGCAAATTATACTTTAATAAAGCTTGGAAAATTAAACAATTTTGAATAAAAAAGCAAATTGTAATAGAACACATATATTATGAAGCTATCATTTGAAAATTTATAACATAAGACAATACTCTATCTTGTTTATAGATCTATATCTATATGTTTCTATCCATATATAGATAAAGTATGCAAACACACAAGGATAAATACACAGGCATCTTTAGAATAGTGGTTACTTCTGCAGGAAGAAAGGGAGAATGAATGTCATGGGAACTTTATAGGTAACATATAATTTTTAGGAACTGAAGTAAGTGCAGAACATGTTAAAATTCAAGGAGTGTCTGGGTGGCTCAGTCGGTTAAGCATCCAGCTCTTGATTTTAGCCCAGGTCATGATCTCATGGTTCATGGGATTGATCCCCATGTTGGGCTCTGTGCTGACAGCATGAAGCCTGCTTGGGATTCTCCTCTCCCTCTCTCTCTGCCCCTCCCCTGCTCATGCTCTCTCTTTCAAAATAAATAAATAAATAAATTAAAAAAAAAGAAAACGTTAAAATTCAAGTGTTTGGTCCACGGGTTTATGTTAATATTACTTTCTATACTTTTTCATATGTTTGAAATATTATATACCCCTTGTTTGATGTTTTAATTTGGAATCCTTCTGCATTGGTGGTGGGAATATAAAATAGTACAGCCACTATGAAAATAGTATGACAGTTCCTTAAAAAAATTAAACATAGCATTACCATATAATCCAGCTATTTCACTTCTAGGTAAATGCCCAAAGAATTGAAAGCAAAGACTTGAACATATTTTTGTATACCTATGCTCATAGCAGCAGTATTCACAATAGTGAAAACGTAGAAACAAATATTGATAGGTGAATGGATAAACGAAATGTTTATGTACTTATATAGACACACCCATAAGCATACATATATAAACATATTCATATATAAGCATGCACATGTTTCTGCATATATATATGAATATACCATATATCTACAATGAAATATTATTCAGTCTTAAAAGGAACGAAATTCTGATATGTGCAACAACAGAGATAAACCTTGCAAACATTGTGCTAAATGAAATAAGTCAGACACAAAAGGACACATATTGTATGATCCACTTATATATGAGTTATCTGTAATAGGCAATTCATCGAGACAGAAAGTAGAATAGAGATAGTTAGAGGCTGGGGGTAAGGGGTAATAGGGAATTACTATTTTAATGGGTAATGAGTTTCAGTGTAGGATGAGGAAAAATATCTGGGAATGGATAGTGGTGTTGGCAGCACAATAATGTGAATGTGCTTAATTCCACTGAATTGTACACTAAAAATGGTTAAAGTGGTAAAGTCTGCATTGTGTATATTTGACCACAGCAAAAAATATTTTAAGAATTTTGGAAGTAAGGGGGCACCTTGGTGGCTCAGTCGGATGACTGCCTGACTCTGGATTTCCGCTCAGGTCATGATCTCACAGTTTGTGAGTTTGAGCCCCGCATTGGGCTCTGTGCTGACAGTGCAGAGCCTGCTTGGGATTCTCTCTCTCCCTCTGTCTCTCTCTGCCCCTCCCTCACTCATGCTGTCTCTCTTTCTAAACAAACAAACAAACAAACAAACTTTAAAAAAAGAATTTTGGAAGTAAGGTTATGTAATGGTTGACACATTTATTTATGGCATTAATATTTTTTCCTTCCAAAAAGTTGATATTAAGTTGGTGTGCATACTATAATCAATCATATTGTGTAAGTAAAGGAAACCTGCGTATACCGAAAACTCATAAAATTGAGGAAAAAAGCATTTTCTGTTATAAACTGGCAAAGGTAGCCTATGATATAAATTGGCAAAGGATACGGACAAAGAAATACAATTTGAGAACAGATGGAAGGAATAGCGCTCCACCCAGGTACCATTTAAAATATATTAAGGCATTTAAGAAAAAAAAAAGATTCAATGTTGCAAACTGGGGTCTTGGCAAAATTGTGAATTCACAACATAACCTTTATAGGCAACAATCTTACAATATGAATTTAGGAGCATTAAAATATCCATACCTATTGACCCACTGATTCCATTTTTTGGAGTTTGTTACAGCAATGGAAGAAAAAATTTGTAAACCCCAACATATGACTATTTCTAACAGTTAAAAACTGGAAATAATCTGGATTACCAATAACAGAAAAAATGATTAAAGTAAGGAATGATACATTGTATGAACAGATTTTGTTCTCTGATACACCAATGCCTAGAACATAGCAAGTGCTTAATAAATAATTGTTGAATAAATGAAATTTTACAGGAAAAAAACTTTTAACCATGAAGACTGTAAAAACTTACAAAATGACTGTAATATAAAGTTAATATGATAACATTTATTGAGGTACTATCATGTGCCTGGAACTGCAGTAATACATAGGGATAAAATGATGATAAAATGATGAACAAAATGGTCTCTGCCCACTGGGAACTTAAATCAACAGAAATTTCAAAAACAATCATGACATTCAATAAATGTTGTCACATAAGTTTGTATAACTGTTTTTCAGTCTTTAGGAAAGGTTGTTAGACTTTTTTCTTTCTTCCTTCCTTCCTTCCCTCCCTCCCTCTCTCCCTCCCTCCCTCCCTCCCTCCCTCCCTCCCTCCCTCCCTCCTTTCTTTCTTTCTTTCTTTCTTTCTTTCTTTCTTTCTTTCTTTCTTTCTTTCTTTCTTTCTTTCTTTCTTTCTTTTAATTAAGTAAGCTCTATTCCCAATGTGGGGCTTGAACTCATAACACTAAGATCAAGAGTTGCATACTCTACTGACTGAGCCAGCCAGGTACCTGAAGTCCTTAGAGTTTTAATCAAATTTCTTGTCTTTCTTTCTTTTTTAAAGCTTATATATTTATTTTAAGAGAGAGAGAGTGAGCATGAGCAGGAGAGAGGCAGAGAGAGAGGGAGAAAGAGAATCCCAAGAAGGCGCCATGCTATCAGCCCACAGCCCAATGCTGGGCTCAATCCCACAAACCATGAGATCATGACCTGAGCTGAAATCAAGGGCAGGATGGATGCCCAACTGACTGAGCCACCCAGGCATCCCCAAATTTATTTTCAAGTTATAAACAATTCAGTAACATTGATAATATAATTTCCAGGAAGAGAACATATAAAAAGCAAGAGATTAAAACAGAGCATGTGATAAAAGGTAGGAATACATATTGCCCACAAGAGAAAAATCAGTAAAAAAGATGAAAAAGTTTGTGTTTCAATGAGCCAGAAATTGTGGTCACAAAAATACTAGATGCTATCAGACAAAAGTCAAAGTATATTTACTTTAAGGAAGGACTTAAGTTCTTCTTTAAAAAATTAAAAAAAAATTTTTAATGTTTATTTTTGAGAGAGAGAGAGAGAGACAGAGCGTGAGCAGGGGAGGAACAGAGAGAGAGGGAGACACAGAATCCGAAGCAGGCTCCAGGCTCTGAGCTGTCAGCACAGAGCCCAACTCAGAGCTCGAACTCATGAACTGCAAGATCATGACCTGAGCCAAAGCTGGATGCTTAACCGACTAAGACACCCAGGTGCCCCTTCTTTAAAAAAATTTTTTTAATGTTTATTCATTCTTAAGAGATAGAGAGAGACAGAGTGTGAGTCGGGGTGAGGCAGAGAGAGAGGGAGACCCAGAATCTGAAGCGGGTTCGAGGCTCTGAGCTGTCAGCACAGAGCCCAATGTGAGGCTTGAACCATGAGATTATGACTTGAGCTGAAGTCAGAGGCTTAACCGACTGAGCCACCCAGGTGACCCAACTTCTAATAAAGTTTAGAAATATTTCCATTGAAATATTTTGGCACTTAAAGAAATAAGATTTGTAAGTTTGAAAATATGAAAAATTGAATGATATGGCAGTATAATTGCCAACACTTATTGGTTCCTGAATCTCTTCCTAAGTCTGCTTAGGTTGGTGCTCCTAGTTTTGTAACACTGAAGTAAATATGCCGGTATGTTTCCTATCACTGCATAACATCTAATTTCCTGGTAGTTTTATTTGGGAATGGTAAACTGTGTTAACTGTTTGGGAACTTTATCAAAAATGATGATGGGGGCTCCTGGGTAGCTCAGTTGGTTGAGTGTTGACTCTTGATTGTGGCTCAGGTCATGATCCCAGGGTCATGGGATCAAGCCCTGCATCAGGCTCTGTGCTGAGTGTAGAGCCTAAGATTCTCTCTCTCTCCCTCTCTCTCTCCCTCCCTGCCCCCCTCTATCCCCTCCCCTGCTCATGCTCTCTCTCTCTCAACTTAAAAAAAATTATGATGAGTATAGGATAATGTTGTTGTAAGAATTAGATAACCTAATGAATATAAGGCAACAGTATGTAATATATAGTAAGTGCTCAACAAATGTTAGTATTTCAAACAGTAAACGTTATGGCAGAGTTTATTATCCCTACAGTTAGGATGCAATTTGGAATATTGGAACTTGGTATAAGAAATACGGTAATTTGTTAATCAAAGGATTTGTAAAAATATATATGCTATATGTATGTATATATACACATACACATGCAAACACACATACATACAAGCAGCATGCAGATATAAAAACAAAAAAATTATCTCAGGGCAATAACTCAAGGAGAAATATTTGGGCAAAAACATGGCACTGCTATTCTATTATGATAGTTAGTATTAACATTTATAATTCATTTACAGCCTGTTTACTTCCAAAAAACATTTGATGTGGCTTATTAATATAAAGCACATCTATATTAAATAAGACTTAAAAAACCCCAATATAAACTGGGAAAGGCGGAAATCAAAATCCTGGGATAAAAGGCTTCTTAATATATTTAGAAACAGGTTATAGGTGCCACATCAGTCACTGAATGGAAGGGCTGCACACTAATTTAGGATCTTTTTAAATAGCTGTACAATGCAGCTGTTGGGGAGGAAACCTTTTTCTCTATTCTATTATGTTCTATCTTTGGGAGCTTGTGAATTAAACTGACAAAGACAGACTAGCAAGAGAAAAGACAAAGTTTATTCACACACTAGC
Source organism: Acinonyx jubatus (assembly GCF_027475565.1). Lineage (NCBI taxonomy): Eukaryota > Metazoa > Chordata > Mammalia > Carnivora > Felidae > Acinonyx > Acinonyx jubatus. The sequence continues at coordinate 62,678,083 of NC_069387.1, forward strand.
TCACAAAGAAAATGGCTCAAAGAAATGGCTATGATTTTGAGTTTATATATCATCTTAACAGGAGAAAGGGAGGGGGAGATAGGACACTTAGAGAAAAACAGATGACTTTCAGGGAAAACAAAATGGGCCTTTAGAGAGTAAAGGAGGTATGACAGTCTTGTGATAATGTTTGTTTATGTAATTTCTCATTTGATTCCTCCAGTGATGGAAGCAATCTTCCTGGTATTGGGTAGTCTTCCTTGAAAGTGGTTCGAGGCAGTTGAGTGCTTTTGGAAGTCTCTGTTTTTAGGCAGATGGGGTGTGTGTGTGTGTGTATGTGTGTGTGTGTGTGTTTCAGACAAAGCCTCTTTTTGCATTTGTAGATTTTTTTAAAGTTTATTTACTTTGAGAGAAAGTGAGAGAGCAAGCTGGGGAGGGTTAGAGAGAGAGAGAGAGAGAGAGAGAGAGAGAGAGAGAGAATCACAAGCAGGCTCCACACAGTGAGCACAGAGCCTGATGTGAGGCTCCAACTCACTAACCATGAGATCACAACCTGAACCGAAATCTAGAGCCGGATGCTTAACTGACTAAGCCACCCAGGTGCCTGCATCTGTTGATTTTTAAACATCATGGGGCGCCTGGGTGGCGCAGTCGGTTAAGCGTCCGACTTCAGCCAGGTCACGATCTCGCGGTCCATGAGTTCGAGCCCCGCGTCGGGCTCTGGGCTGATGGCTCAGAGCCTGGAGCCTGTTTCCGATTCTGTGTCTCCCTCTCTCTCTGCCCCTCCCCTGTTCATGCTCTGTCTCTCTCTGTCCCAAAAATAAAAATAAACGTTGAAAAAAAAATTAAAAAAAAAAAATAAACATCTTTAGCTCAAAATAAGTTTTATGTGACTGGCATATTCTGAATCCCTTCATGTATATTAAGAAAATAGAATAGTAAGGGACTAAGTAGTCCTGGCAATGAAGATTCTAAAGAATGTAATTTTTACACTGATAAACTTTCATAATCTTTACCCATAATAAGATTATCCTTAAATGTGTTAGAAACTAAAACTTATGGAAAATGAGACCTTTTGTTAGAAGCAGAATGGGTTTTTATTTGAAGCATGCTTTATCTAACTTTACTGTTTTTCTTCACTCTGGAAATAAAGAGGTGGAGGCAAAAACCCAAAGCAAACCCAATCAAAATAATGCCATGGAAACACCTAATTTATAAGGCATTGGTTGTTTGCTACATTCAAAAAATAATTTCTGACGATAATATAAAGAATTTAGTCAGCACCAACTTCATAGATATTTAAAAATTACCTCTAATTTCTTGGCACAAGGTCCATTAACAAGTGCAACCACCCCATCATCTGACACCTAAGCAAAGAGAAAAAGCAACACAGCACACAAATGGGAAAGATGGAACTAAAATTTTCTAAATATTATTAATCATTTATGTATAGTTTTATCGCCTCCCATTTAGCAAACATGTGTTTTAGCCACACTTATCTTTTTCACCCTTACTTAAAATAATTGAGGGAAATGTGCCAAATTATATTGCAATTATATGAACAGTGAAGCATGAGGTAGTCAACAAATTCAACAACAACCAAAAGAATTAATTATGCTTTTCTGATGAGTCATGGAAGTTCACTGGGCAAACACATACAGTCTCTATATAGTAAGTCTGTATTTCATTTACCTGCGTAGCTGAGAAATCAACACACTGCAAAAATGGGCAGTTTTCTCCTAATGCATGTAAGGACACATCAGTAATACCTAAACAGCCACCTAAATCAATTATCTTTAGTAGCCGGCAGTTACGTGCAAGAGCAAGGACTCCTTCATCAGTGAGATTGCAGCATCTTTTCAAAGAAGCTTCATGCAGGTATGAACAGGAGGAAGCCACTGCTTTTATTCCTGAGGGGAAACATAATTATGTATCAATGAGCTATATATGCATATATATGAGAAATGTGACTGATTTTCATTTTAGCAGTCACCAGTATTGATGTATCCAACTGTATGTTAGCCTTTTGCAAAGTAGTCCGTCTGTGAGGATATACTTATTTTCCAGTGATGCTGCCATTATTAAAACTTTTTTGGAAAGTTTCAGGAATTCTCTACATAGTCTGTAGTATATCATTCAGAATATCTGTAACGAATGGCAAGGCTTTATTGTTGACAAGTAGATTTGCCTTTAGGAAACAGCCAAAAGTTATTCAGAACCAAATTAGGCAATTGAATAGTAGATAAGTCTTTTTGTTAAAACAAAAGTTTTAAAGTAATAAAGTTAATTTTCTTGTGGACTCTGAAGGGAAATCAAAAGTTAAATTGCCCCAATGTCTTAGGTAATAGTTTTCATTGTTATCCTTAGGAATCATACATATGTTTCTGCACTCTCTCTTCCCCCTTTGACTCTTAAATCCAATTAAACTGATATAAATGCACATTGGAGACTGGTACATGATAATGAGCCACATAAATAAGAGAGTACTTTGGGAATCCTGGGCCCTTTAATCATGCACACACATTACAACAGTGTTAAAAGATAGCTTTATGAGCAAAATACACAAAAGGGAAGATGGTAAATTCATATGTAGGTCATTTTTACTGTTCTCTGTATCTTAAGAACTTAGATTTTTTATTTTTTTTACCCCCCAAAAGAACTTTTATTTTATTTATCAGTGTCCAGCATGAAAGTTCTTTTTAGTGAGTTACTATTTGTGTAAACATTTAAAAAACTTAAGCTTCTTTGTAATATTATAGGTAGCTTAACTTGCTAACCAAGATGACTGCAAAATATAGCCAACTACTCACAAAACTTTCTAGAAACCTAGCTAGACAAATTAGTCCCTCTTTTTTTTTTTAAATTTAATTTATTTTTAAAATTTACATCCAAGTTAGTTAGCATATAGTGCAACAATGATTTCAGGAATAGATTCCTCAACGCCCCTTCCCCCTACCACATCTTCTTTATCCATTCATCCATCGATAGTCTCTCTTTCTTATATTGAAGGGAAAGGTTAAAATTCTATATTGATAGAAAAAAAGGGCAAAAACTCTGTAATTCATGCAATAGTGACACTGAAAAATGCAGTCTGACTGGCTATTAAAAACTATGCATTGTAGGGGATGAAAGGTACAGCGTAGGGAATATAGTTGATGGTATTGTAATGGTCTTGCATGGTGACAGAGGGAAGCAACACTTGTGGTGAGCTTTGCATAATGTACAGGCTTGTCTAATCACTAAGTTTGTACCACTGAAACTATTGTAACATTGTATGTCAATCCTACTCCAATAAAAAATTTTTTTAATCAAAAGACATAAAAACAAAAAATAAACTATGCATTGTACAGACTGATAGCAGAGTACTTAGTAAGCTTACTCTGATGATGATTTAACTTTCTGTTGTAATTTTGCATCAAGAAAGCCTTAAAGTATGAACTGGTCATTTCTTATTCTGTTATACCAGGAAAAATATTTAAAATACAGACATCCAAACAAACATCCATGTTTATTTTAAATATGTTTAAATTGCAAGTAGTGACTTAGTGTATTCTTAACTTTCAGCAAAGGTTATAAGCAGGAACTCTAATTTGGATTCTTTAGCTTGGTTTGAATATTAAACATTTTTTTAATGTTTATTTATTTTTGAGAGAGAGAGAGAGAGAGAGAGAGTGTGTGTGTGTGTGTGTGTGTGTGTGTGTGTGTGTGTGTATACTTGAGTTGGGGAGGGGCAGAGAGCAAGGGAGACACAGAATCTGAAGCAAGGTCCAGGCCCCGAGCTGCCAACACAGAGCCTGACATGGGGCTTGAATCCATGAGCCGTGAGATCATGACCCGAGCTGAAGTCAGACATATAACTGACTGAGCCACCCAGGCACCCCTTAGTTTGAATATTTTTATTGATAAATACAGTTTCTGTTTCTTTGATATCTTCATACTCATTTTTGACATATTTACTACCCCTCCTTCCTGTTCTTTGTTCCAAAATTATACTAGATGAGGAATAGTAGTCTACCAATGTATTCAGTGTTAACAAACATACCTTTTGAAGTTATGGAAATTCTGTTTTCTTTTGAGGAACTTAAATTTAATTTCTTCAGCTTTCTGCAGTTGCACAGGTGCAGGAGAGCAGTATCTGAAATATCACAGCTCCGTAGATCTAGAGTTTGGACTTCAGGATGTAAAATCTATAAAAAATACATGATTTAAAAATTAATTTTTCCTATGAATATAAATGTTTATTCCATATTCAGTGTTTTGGTGGTCCCATCAGATAAATGGTGGATGGAAAATGTAGCAGAGAATACAAAGACATATCTGTGTGGAGACACATATGTAAGGCAGGAAAAATACAAGCCCACTTCTAACTGGAGGTGCAGCTTCTAGCATCCCCAAAATCTTTGCTGGGACCTGAGAAGCAGGATCGAGGTGGTGGCACGTGCTTATCTTTTTTCAGTAGATCTTGACTATTATTAGAGATCCTGGCTACATGCCTCTGCTCAGCAGGTATGAGTCTTTAATCACTTAGACACTGAATGGTTATAGGATATGAATATTACTTATCTACAACATTTACCTCCTTCATTCTTATTGGGAGCTAGTACAAGCAGACCCAGTATTTCTGAATGTTTACTTGAAAGCAACAAATATAGCAAATCAATTTCAAAGGGTTTTGAGCTCTTTTCTTGGGCGTTCTTTTTACTTTATTTTTTCCAAAGTAGAACTAACTTTACTTTTCTGAATGTAAAAGTAATGTATTATTACTGAAAAGATTTAGACAATATAGACAAATTATAAAAATAAGAAGAGTACTAAGTACATTATATACATGATGCCATTTAGTATTCTCTCTTTCTCAAACACATAAACACTCCTGAGAGATTCGTCATTACCATATTATAAAGGAGGGAACTGAGGCATCCAGAGCTTAAATAGTAACACAAAGTACAGAGCAAAAAAGAAGCAGAGCTAAGATTGAAAACCAGGTCTTTCCAATTCCAAAGGCTATGATTTTATCCACTATAACTAAAATTACCCATCATACCAATGCCCAGAGAAAAGCATTTTAGTTTTGGTGGCTTTTGACTTAAAAAAAAAAAAAAAAAAACTTTGAAGAAAAATGGGATCAGATTATATATAAGATGAGCATTTTTTACAAAAACAACTTATTGTGGTTGCATATGATTCCATTTTATGAATGCACCATAATGTATTAAATGCATCCTACATTGACAAACACTTCAGTTGAACATTTAGGCTGAGTTAGGAGGCAATATAGTATAGTAATTAAGAACATGTCCTCTGGAGGCAGACTGCCTGAGTTTGAACCCTTTGAGTGTGATCCAATTCTGGTTTGTGTGTGTGTGTGTGTGTGTGTGTGTGAGTGTGTGTGTATGCGCCTCAATACCCTCTTTATTAAAATTGGTAGAATATTTTGTGACAAATAAAGGTGTCTCGCTTATGTGTTATATGTAACTGTCAACTATTATGATAAATGGTATTATGATGAGCATACCTGTGTACTTTCCTGATTATTATTTCTTGGGATTCATGTCAGAAGTAAACGGTAAATGCAGATGCTAACTAACCCTATTGTGGTAATCATTTTGCAATATGTAAATGTATCAAATCATCACATTATGTTGTAGGCTGTCAACCTACACAATGTTACATGTCAATCATATCTCAATAAAACTGGAAAAAATACTAGGACTAAAATTTTTGAGTCCATAGTAAGTACATTTTTAGGACTTTTGATAGTTAATGCCACACTGTCCTCCTAAAAGGTTTTTATAAATTTACACTCCCACCAACAGGAGACAAAGTGACTGTTGGCCACACTATTGTCAACACTGGGTGTTATTATTTTTTAAGTCTCTGGCAATGCCAAACTGAAAGACAAACTGTGACTTTTATTACTAATGAGGTTAAATATACTTTTATACACTGATAGTGATTTATATTTTTTCCTTTGAGTATTTCCTGATTCTTCTGTTTTAGTATTTGTTTTGATTTTTCTTATTGGTTTGTTACAAACCTATAGAATTACATGTGTATTGCAAATATTTTTCCTAGTTTGTTACTTGACTTTGTTTCTTTTTTTTTTCTTCTTGCAGTAAGAAATTTCATATTATTATGTAATCAAATCCATCAATAGTTTTCTTCTTGGTTTCTAACTTTGGTGTCATGTTTAGAAAGGCCTCCTCCATCTAACTATAAAAAGATTTAGGAAATATTTCAAAAAGAGCCATCCAATGATGCATTCAACTTTGCAACAGATGTTAGATCTGGCTTTTTGAATAATTTCATAAGCAGGACTCCATTTTATAGGACAGGGATTTGAGAGAGAGCACTAAAGAAAGCATACTTCTGTTTTTTCTCTATCTCATTCACCCCTTCGCCCTTTCCTATTCAGGTAAAATGAAGTTTAAATGAATATTAAGGATGGTCATAAAATGAACATTTAAGCCACTCCAATATAAGCTAAAGGGTTAGAACAAAATGGGGATAGTGGGGAAATGAGGAAAAGCATCAATTTTCTGTAGTTTCATAATGTTTCTTCTGTGAGCCATACACAAACTATATATATATCCACAGAACCACTGGCAGTAAGAACCTGGGGATATTATTCTACCTCCATTGAGTCAAGCAGACTGCAACACTAAAATGTCTATGTTCCAGTGCAAGCTAACATGAAGAAATCAAAGCATTACAGGTACCTCAGGCTGTTAAAAGAAACACTAATGGCACATGTAAGTGCAATTACAAAGAGAGGTCACAGGGACAGTCATGTGCTGGAGTGCTATCACCACAGTTTGTTCCCTTTTGATTCCGGGCTTTGGGCAGAATGTGTACTAAAGTCAGCAGTTGGTAGTTAGAACCAGAGTTTCTATAGTAGACTAGTCTAGTCTAGACTAGAGTCTCCGAAGACAGTGATGATGGCTGCAAACCCATTTTATAGTTAAGGGCACTGACGCTCAATGTTAGAGAGTGGCAAAGCTAGGATTTCAAATCGGGTTGGAGGCCTTTACTATACTTATTGCCTTACAGAATAGCCAATTTTAGCTTAGCTGTAAGGAGGGAGAGTGAGCATTAGTTAGCAGTAGGGAGGTATCCAGAAGAGTGAGTTTAGAGGAGAGGCTTTTAACTGCTGATTGTTAGCCATGAGTGGATAAAACCAACGTAGTGGACTCTGATCAACATTTTTGTAAATTGAAATAAGACATAATAGAACAAAATAGAAAATATTCAAGTGTACTGCACACAGTATGTTACATGTAAATGTGGTTTGTGTACCAGAGGCATAATAGAACATATATTTCTTACTGTGGGTTTTTTTTTTTTTTTGCCATTTGTGTATTCACCCTGCATTTTAATTTTTTCCAGCCTTATTGAGCTATAATAGTTCAAAAAGCTTAAAACTTTTAAAAAATGTAGAGATCAAGGGTGCTGGTATGATGAAGACAAGGGAAGCAGATGAAAGAATGGTGGGAGAAGATTTTTAGGTAACTATTACACATAAACATTTGGTTATATGCAGAGAAAAAAAGAACCCCAATGTTTTATTATATTTTGAAATTATTACTAAACCTAAAAAAAAAACCATTATTACTAACCTACTATATGCCATTGCTCTAAAAATCTGAAACCATATCTAAATAGTAAAATATAATATGCTTGCTTTACAAATATACATACTCTTACCTCACTTATATTTGAATCTGTTATCTGCCCCTGGGTACTCATTATTTTAATCAGTCTGTCTTTTATGTTTGGAGGCAAAGGCTTAATGTCTGTGATATATCTGGAAATATTCTTCATGAAGCACCAAAGGCATCTGAAATACAAAACAATATAGTAAATTACATGGTACCTATACTGATTCCTAATATTTGATGCTGTTTGTTAGCACTTAGTCCTTTCATAAATAGGGTGTACATTTAATATAAATATTTGCAACATAAGCTTGGTAAGATTTAAAAGCCTAGTGTGTACTCAGTTGTGGACCAGAGGCTCTTCCCTCACATTTTTTTTCTCAGCATACCTCATTTACTAAAATGCATTCTAAATTTCAAAAAAAGTTTTTTCTAAGTCCTAAGTTTTTCTCTAATTCCTAAGACATACTACTAACATTTCTGTTACATATTCCTAAATAAACAGTGATCTAGGGCCTGTTAATTGACAAGTTTTATCTATTCATGCAGCAAACTTTTCATGATTTTTCTTAAAAATTATTTGTGTAATGAAATCATGAAAGAACTATGACCATGAAGACTGCACAAATAGTACAAATCATGGAGATAACAACCAGGGTTGTATATGCCTAGAGTAGGGTTATCAGAGCAGGCAATAACCAAGACCCATATGACCAACATATCTCATATGTGGCCTGAAATTCCAACTATCTGAGAACCTCGTACTTTAAACAAACAAATAAATATAAACCTTACTTAAATTTCTGACTACAAATATCCCCACATATATATAATTTTACATTCGTGAATTTCCCTCTCTGATCCTTTCCCCTTCCTTCCTCCCACTAATATCTAGTGTATGTTCTTTCTTATTTTTTTCTATGCTTTTACACACACACATACACACACACAAACATACACACATACACATTTAAAGGGTTGTGGGGGGTGGGTGATCATTGTTTCCTAAAATGGCATCACTGTGTACTCTTTTCTATACCCTCTTTAACTCAATAATATCTTACAAAATTCTTCAAAGCATCAAGTATAGTTCTAATGCTCCTTTCATGGCTATATAACATTTCACAGTGTGGATGATTTATTTAGTCATTCTCCTATATATGATATTCCACTGCTTCTAGGACATGTTAACATATGCTGTCAGATTGTTTTCTAGAAAGTCTATAACACTTCATATTTATTATATCTACCCTATTTCTCTACATCCCTCAGGAAATAGGTTTATTTTACTTAATTTTTCATTTCCATTATCTCCATTTCCCAATCACATCCTCCATCATCCAGGAATCTAATGTCTAGTATGTACCCTTTTGATGTATGTGTCCTTTTAACATGCTTGTATTTCTAATTTATATATGTGGTATTTGTCATAGATTTATCTAGTTTTTCACTCACCACTGCTTTAAAAGTCTACCTACTCTTGAATGTTGGAAAATCTTATGTGTGAAAAGTGGTACATTATTACTTTAATTTGCATTTCTCTATTTACTATAAATTTGACATCTTTTCATGAACCTATTGGCTATCTGGATAGCCTATTTCTCTAAATTGTCTATTCATATCCTTTGCCTATTTTACTATTTTTTGACTTAAATTTGTAAGAGTTGTTTTTGTGGCCAAATATATGACTGAATTTGTATTTGCTCTATAAACATTTAGAGAATGTATGTTCTCTAAGAGATGTAATGTTCTCTCCATTATGCATGTTTGTCTAACTATATCTCTCCATGTATGTATATGTGTATGCACACAAATATATTATGTGGACATATGATTGTTTATGGATAGTATTAATTCTTCTATATTCTTTTTTTTATGTTTACTTTTATTTTTAAGACAGAGAGAAACAGAACATGAGTGGGGGAGGAGCAGAGAGAGAGGCAGACACAAAATCTGAAGCAGGCTGCAGGCTCTGAGCTGTCAGCACGGAGCCCGATGTGAGGCTGAAACCTGCGAACCATGAGATCATGACCTGAGGCGAGCATGATGCCTAACCAACTGAGCCACCCAGCTGCCCCAACTCATCTATGTTCTTATTTTTTCTACTAAATTTGTAGAATTCTTAGTTTACAATACAATGCTTGTATTTTGAAATCAAGTTACTTTCTTTTTTTGGGGGGGGGGGATATTTTATTTTATTTATTTATTTTGTAATTTACATCCAAGTTAGTTAGCATATAGTACAATAACTATTTCAGGAGTAGAATCCAGTGATTAATCCCGTATGAAGTTACTTTCATTTCTACTAGTTTTTGCTTTTTGTACATTACTGTTTTATAATGAAAAAATTTAAATACATAAAAATAAAATAGAATGATATAAAATCCTTGCATCATAAATCTAGAATTTTAAAATTTATTATTTATCATATTGTGTCAAATATCTTTAAGACATAAAACATTTCAGATAAAATTAAAGCCTCCTTTGTACACCTACATAGGTTTACTCTTTATTGCCCTTGGTAGAGGCAACCACAACCATGAAGTTTTTTTTTTTAAACAGCTTTTAAAACAGTTTCTGTCCATGATTTTATTATATTTTTACTACTAAAGTATATGTGTGTAAATAACAGAGTATTGTTTTCTATAATTGTAAAATGTAGTATATTAAATTTCCTACCATGGCTGAATGTATCAATTGTCTTTGTATGTAATGACATTCCTTTTAATAAGACTTTGGTGTTAGTTGCAAATTCATGATCATTATTTCTTCTTCTTCTAGAATATTCCTTTCCTCAGTAAGTAATTTCTCTATCCACATTAATGTTTTTCACATTAGATTGTATTCAGTCTGGTTTTAACGTTGTTCTACCATTTTTCTTTGGCTTCTTTGGCTAACATGTTTACAAGATTCATCTGCATTGTTGCAGGTAGCTATAGTTGATTTAAAAAATTGTTTCTTAAAGTTTATTCATTTTTGAGACACAGAGAGAGACAGAGCATGAGCGGGGAAGGGGCAGAGAGAGGGGGACACAGAATCTCAAATAGGCTCCAGGCTCTGAGCTGTCAGCACAGAGCCTGACGTGGGGCTCGAACACATGGACTGTGAGATCATGACCCGAGCTGAAGTTGGACGCTCAACTGACTGAGCCACCCAGGTGTCCCAAGTTGATTTTAATTTTGAGTTTGTTCAAGTCCATTTTTAATACTGTATACTATTCCATTGTTTGAACAATTTGTCTTTTCTATTGTCAGTGAACATTTGGGTGGTTTATAATTTACTATTATAAATTATATTCATATGAATGCTCTTGGACAGGTCTTTTGGTGCACGTGTGCCTGTTTTAATCAAGTATATGTCTACAAGTGGAATTGCTGGCTCATAGGGTATGCATATGTTTAGCTTCATGCCAAACAGTCTTCAGAAGTGATTGTACTGATTCTTATCTTCAATTAGTGAAAGTTCCTGGAATCCATATCCTTGTCAGCATGGCATTATCAGTCTTTTTAATTGTAGCCAATTTATGAATATATGGCAGCAATGCAATGTGACTTTAAATTGCAACCCCTTATTGGGGCGCCTGGGTGGCTCAGTTGGTTGAGCATCCAACTTTGGCTTAAGTCATGATCTCGCAGTCTGAGTTCGAGCCCAGCGTTGGGCTCTGTGCTGACAGCTCAGAGCCTGGGGTTTGCTTTGGATTCTGTGTCTCCCTCTCTCTCTGCCCCTCCCCTGCTCATGCTCTCTGTCTCTCTCTCTCTCTGTCAAAAATAAATAAAAAAACATTAAAAAAATTGCAACCCCTTATTATGAATTAATTTGAGCATGTTTTCATTTCTTTATTGTTCATTTGGATAGTCTCTCGTGGAGTATCTGTTCAAGTAGCCTGCCCAGTTTTCTTTTGGGTCTACATTTTACTTACTGACATGTAGGAGTTCCTCTTCCATTCTGGACATGAGCTTTCTGTTGGTTATATATGTGGCAATTATATTCTCCCATTCTGTGGACTGCCTTTTCACTCTCTTTCCCATGTCTTATGTTGAAGTATAGTCTAATGTTTTCTTTATGGCAAGTTTCTTTTGCATTCTGTTTATGAACTCTTTCACTGTCCTAAGTTCATTAGGCTAATCTGCTATGCTTTCTTCTAGGAAAAATTAACTAAATGTGTTGTTTTATCTTTCACTTAAAAAAATTTTTTTTTAATTAAATAATCTCTGTGCCCAATGTGGGGCTTGAACTCACAACCCTGAGATCATGCTCTGCTGAATGAGCCAGCCAGGCACCCCGGCTTTTCACTTTTTGACTTAAAAACTACCTGGAATTGAATTTTGCAGTTGTCAAGAACTATGCAGAGTCTGAGAATTTCCCCCACTTACAAGCTTGCAAGTTAGCCTACTACCATTTCATGAGTGCTAGCAGAAGATAGATTCCTGAGTCAAAGAAAAAGGACTTTATTACACATGACAAGAGCAGTAGTCAGAGCTTCACATTTATGCTGGCTCTTCATGCCCTCTAAGTCCTACCGTGTAATATAGGTAGGGCCCAGATAAATGCTTGAGAAAAACAACGAGCTTGGGTGACTCACAACTTTTATGGTAAACTGAAGCAAGTTTGCTTTTTTTTTTTTTTTTTTTTTGGAAGGAGACAGTATTTGCTGCAAAAACACATTTGAGAAATGCCCTAGGTAAAGAGTAGTCAAAGCCTTACATTCTTGGCATAACCAGTAGGTTCATGGCAGATTGCCTCTCCCAACATCCACCCAACATGTTCTTGGCTGAACTCAAATATTTATATAAGTACACCACTCAGTCAGCTACTCTAATTTGACCAACAAACGGAGAAACCAAATCTGTTCAATTTGTCTCTTAAAGCATTTAATTAAGGCTACTATCAATAGTATCCTAAATAGTAAGATAAGGCCAATCTGCAGTAATGACCTCAACAGTGCCCGCCAGAGTCCCAGACTCAGCTAACTGTGAATAAGTATGGAGGGGGGGAGGAGGACTAGTCAGTCTCATTTAGACAGACAGGATGTAGTCCAATATATCAGCTATTATGAAACATGAAAAGGAATTTAGATTGTTATTCAATCTGAGGATTCCTTAATGCCCTTTACCCATTTAGCCCATCCCCCCTCCCACGACCCCTCCAGCAATCCTCTGTTCTCTATATTTAAGAGTCTCTTATGTTTTGTCCCCCTCCCTGTTTTTTATTTTTGCTTCCCTTCCCTTACGTCCATCTGTTTTGTATCTTAAAGTCCTCATATGAGTGAAGTCATATGATATTTGTCTTTCTCAGACTGACTAATTTCGCTTAGCATGATACCCTCTAGTTCCATCCACGTAGTTGCAAATGACAAGATTTCATTCTTTTTGATTGCTGAGTAATACTCCATGGTGTATATATATATATATATATATATATATATATATATATATATATACCACATCTTCTTTACCCATTCATCCATCGATGGACATTTGGGCTCTTTCCATATTTTGGCTATTGTCGATAGAGCTGCTATAAACATTGGGGCACATGTGCCCCTTCAAAACAGCACACCTGTATCCCTTGGATAAATGCCTAGCAGTGAAATTGCTGTGTTGTAGGGTAGTTCTATTTTTAAGTTTTTGAGGAACCTCCATACTGTTTTCCAGAGTGGCTGCACCAGTTTGCCTTCCTACCAGCAATGCAAAAGAGATCCTCTTTCTTTGCATCCTCACCAATATCTGTTGTTGCCTGAGTTGTTAATGTTAGCCATTCTGACAGGTGTAAGGTGGTATCTCATGTGGTTTTGATTTGTATTTCCCTAATGATGAGTGAGGTTGAGCATGTTTTCATGTGTCGGTTGGCCATCTGGATGTCTTCTTTGGAGAAGTGTCTATTCATGTCTTTTGCCCATTTCTTCACCGGATTATTTGTTTTTTGGGTGTTGAGTTTGGTAAGTTCTTTATAGATTTTGGATACTAACCCTTTATCTGATATGTCATTTGCAAATATCTTCTCCCATTCCGTTGGTTGCCTTTTAGTTTGTTGTTTTTGCTTATTGTTTCCTTTGCTGTCAGTTTATTTTGATGAGGTCCCAATAGTTCCATTTTTGCTTTTGTTTCCCTTGCTTCTCGAGACATGTTGAGTAAGAAGTTGGCCAAGATCAAAGAGGTTTTTGCCTGCTTTCTCCTTGAGGATTTTGATGGCTTCCTGTCTTACATTTAGGTCTTTCATCCATTTTGAGTTTATTTTTGTGTATGGTGTGAGAAAGTAGTCCAGGTTCATTCTTCTTCATGTCACTGTCCGGTTTTCCCAGCACCACTTGAAGAGACTGTCTTATTCCATTGGATATTCTTTCCTGCTTTGTCAAAGATTAGTTGGCCATATGGTTGTGGGTCCATTTCTGGGTTCTCTATTCTGTTCCATTGACCTGAGTGTCTATTTTTGTGCCTTGATTACAGCTTTGTAATACAGTGTGAAGTCTGGGATTGTGATGCCTCCAGCTTTGGTTTTCTTTTTCAAGATTGCTTTGGCTATTTGGGGTCTTTTCTGGTTCCATACAAACTTTAGAATTGTCTGTTCTACCTCTGTGAAGAATGCTGGTGTTATTTTGATAGGGATTGCTTGTTTTTTTTTTTTTTTTTTAAGATTTTATTTTGAAGTAATCTCTACACCATCGTGGGTAGAGAATTTACAGTCCCGAGATTGAGAGTCCTGTGCCCTACTGAATGAGCTAGGCATCCCCACATTTTGTTTATTGATTCATTGGTGATGGACATTTAGTTGTTTCCACTTTTTGGCTATTGTGAATACTGCTACTATGAATATATGTGTATAAGTATTTGTTTGAGTACCTAGTTTCAGTACTATTAGGTATATACGTAGGAGTGGAAGCTGGGTAATATGGTAATTCTATGTTTAACTTCTTGAGGAACTGCCAAGTAGTTTTCTCCTTTACTTCTTAATATGACTTCCCTTAGTTCTTTGAACACATTTATAATACTTTCTTTGAAGCCCTCGCTAAGTCCAACACCTGGGTCCTCTCAAAGGCAGTTTCTTTTGCCTATTTTTTTTCTCTGTGTATGGGTCACAGTTTCTGTTTCTTTGTCTTGCAATTTTTTTTTTTTCAAAAACAGCATAGTCTAGATACTATAATACAGTAACTCTGGATATTGATGCCACAGATTTGTGATTATTTACTTGTTTGTTTAGTGACATGACTGGACTAAGGCTATTTTCCTGACTGTATGCAACCTCTGATTTGCTCCTTAGTGGGCACGACTTGGACGTAAGCATTGTTACCCTGGGATGTCAGCGGTTGTAGTAGGGGTCTCTTTGACTATCTCTCTCTCTGATTATTTTGTTAAGTCTGTATTAATATCACACCCGCTGTCAGCCTTCACTCATTACAGATCGATTGCTCTAATGTTTTCAACAATGCGTGGGGTATAAATTGCTCCATAATGTCATCCAATTCATTTTGGACTCCTTTGTAGGATTAGTTTCAGAGGTCAGTGTTTAAGGCTTGTTCTGACCCCAGGCAGGCTCTTGTTATATGTTCCTTTCCCCGGTTCTCTCTGGTAAACTTCCTGGCCTATGGTTTAGCTTGCATCTCACATGAAGCTCTCAGGCTCTTTGTAATTACTTTTATTTAAACTCCCCCCACCCTCTGTTTCAAATAAAGTCATTTTCTTGACAGCTTTGGAGTTCTGTGTTTTGCAGTCTGTCTTTCTTCCTGGGAAAAATCTTTAAGCCAGAATTTCAGAACTGGGAACAAGGATGATGATATACTTTCATCTGAGTGAAACCCCTACTCTAGGAGCAGGGTGCTGGGAATTAGCTTCTGGTCTTCCTGGCTTGTCTTGTTTAGGATGGAACCTCCACCCACAAATGAGCTGCCTGATAAGTGGGGGCTAGGTGGAGGTAGCAATCCCCCAATCACTGACCATACTCACCCATAATTTAGCCTGTGCACAAGTATCTGGGGTGGAGTGTGATGATAAATGCTGGCATCCTGTCCTTCCCAGGAAAACACTGAGGCCTCTGAGTAGGAGCTGGGGGGAGAGGTAACCCCATCACCTTGGCCATACCCACCTGGAGTGGAGTTATAGTTCCAATGCCAGACTCTTGTTCTTACTGAGTTTTAAAAGATTATCTTGAATGAATATTTCTTCATTTGCTGTATACCCTTAGGAAGCTGTCTGGAGACTTGAGGCAGTTGTTTTTATAATTTTCAACTTTTATGCTTATTTTACTGGGGGACATATTCTTGGAGCTTCTCATGCTGCCTTTTGTAAGTCTTTCAAATATCATCAATGTTCACATCCATTTAACAAATACCTGTATGCCATTAATAAGAAATGTGGTGACTCCTTTTCTTTTAAATATGTACTTGGGTTCTTTTAAAATAAACTGTTCACTTTAAGTTTGCTTACTTTTCAGTAAAAGTTCTTTCTATCTCCATTAATTCTACAACAATTCTTGGAAAGAAATGGTGTGTGTGTGTGCGAGAGAGAGAGAGAGAGAGAGAGAGACATTCATGTATTTTTAAAAATACATAAATTTGCTAAATTGTGTTAAAAATTGAGGTGAGAGATAGTTTTCCTACTTGTGGCTGGTGTTCACAGTTTAATCTTTCATACTTCCATAGGTATGCCATGAATGTAAGGTCCCAACCGCTCTTTATTTGGAGCATTTCTCAAGGGGGTTGTGTTTGCAGCAAACTAAACTGAGAGATGAGGTATCATCTCCCTCCAACCCAAAGGAAAGCTTGCTTACTGCTTGTTATAAAATTGTATCACACAATTGTTTTTGTGTGATACAAAAAACACTCAGTGTTTTTCTTCCTGTAATACACCCACTGTGCAGGTATCCATCTGAGACCTCTGTGTCATCCTCATGGGATTTGGGGGAGAAGGGTAACTGAGGCAAACTGCTTGTGCTGCTTGCTGTGCTGTAACACAGTCCTTTGTCTCTAGCCCAGAAATCGTAGGTCTTCTGCCAGTATCCATGAAACAGTAGTAGTCTAATCAAGTAAAATCAAATCCTAGATCTAACAATATTGTGATGAGAATTGGATACTGATGGAAACATAGTTTTATGGAAGAGGAAGAAGAAAGGTTCTGTGGGCCTGGTCTGGAGATATGAGGAGACTCCTTGCGATCTGGTAGCAAATGTTCTCCCCATTTACAGCAATCTGTGCTGTCACCCAAAATAATATTTTAAAAAAATTGTTGCTTTCTCCACCTCCAGCCAAAGCAATTTTATGATCCACCTGAGGCAAGCAGCAGCTGTAGCTGTCAATTTGATCTGCTGCTGGGTTTCTTATCTCTGTCCATGTGCAGTAACAGAAAAATGTCTGTGGATATGGGTGGCCCTGAACTTCTGTGTATTATAAGGAAGGTTGCAGTTACTCAGCGACACTGCCCAGATGGCAGAAGCAAAACGATGTCATAGTGATCCAAATCGAGTTTAACAATAAATCCAGACTAGAGTGACCTGTGTCTCTTTGGTTTATATGGTTGTATGTAGAGAAGAATAGGCCATGGAATATCTCTCAGTTGGGCTGAGGGTTTCTTTTTGGCTCATCTACTATCCCCGTAATTACTGACCATATCACTAAAGATTAACAGGTAAGCTTCAATTTCCTTGTGCAGGTCATAATGGATACTATCCTGGGCTTATACTACCTCTTGCCTAAGACCTACCGGTTTCCCTTGGGATTTATTCACAGCTGAGTCTGGGCTCCTGGGAACACAGCTGAGGTCAATATTGCAGGTTGACCTCACCCTGCTTCTTGGAGCTCTATTAATAGACTCAGTTAAATGTTGTATTTTACAAACTCATTACATTTGGTCCTAGCCTCTGCTGATCAAATTAATCAGTGTGGCTGAAAAAGTATCATACTCATGTGATAATTTGTCAGAAGCCAAGATGGTAGGACCAAAAAGTGGAATGTTAGGAAAGGCAGTTCTTTATGGGTTTTTCATCATCTTACCAGTCTTGCTGGGAATGACAAGAATACACAGCCCTGATATGCTTTATCCGGGCCATCCACAGAGTTGTGTTTATAATAAGCAGACCTGTGCCATAAAGTAATATCTCCTTCCAGGACAAAGAGGTTGCTTACTGCTTACTATACATTGGCAGAGTCCCTAAATTCAGTGTTTCTTTTCTGTAATGTAACTCGTTGCTTGAGTAGACATTCATTTGGGCTGTGTTTCTCTCCTGGAATGCAACCCATTGTTTGTGTTGGCATCCATCTGAGCCCTTTGTGTTGCATCTGTGCGTCTTGGAGGTCAAGAGGAAGTGACATAAACATGCGAATGCTCATGTTGCTTGCTGTGCAATGAATAATAAAGTCCTTTGTGCCTTTGACCTAGGAGACTTTGTTCTTCTACCAGTATCCATGAAACAAGACCAGGCTAAAAATGTATCTGTTTATATATAAGACAGGTAAAATCAAATTCTACACTGACAGTCACTCCCCTTATATTTTCCTTAAGCAGATTTCAGCTATATTTTAAACTTTTTTCCATGGTGCCATCTTTTTTGCTCCCCCATGTCTCTTCCTCAGTCTTTGTCATCTTGGCCTTTACGGTCCTCTTCTCTGAGCTTAGCTGTGCAGCCTGTGCCACGTATTCCCCACAGTAAACAGTTTCCTCTTTCTGCTCCAGTTCCCTCCAGCAGCAACATAAGGGAGTTGGGACAGAAACAATTTAGTATTTTGAAAAATGCTGCTATGAGATTTACTAAATGGCTCACAAAAACTATCTAAAATTCTGTTGGTCAAAGAAAGTTTATTAAATTTACTGCAGCAAGGGTTTAACAGGGTCTGGGTAATGTCTCAATAGGGGAAAGCTATGTAAGAGTACATTTGGGATTCTCCCTCCAAGATGGGGAACGGGTTAGGATGAGACAAAATTTGTAACATAATAGTATAAGACTGATGGACACGACACAGGGTCTCAAAGTAAGCCCCGATGAAACAATCTATCCTGATAAACATAATGTTTGCTCTAACAATCAAAATGTTTGCCCTAATAACCAAACATTTGTTTAGATAAACTGATTGCAAAAATTTCCTGGAGCAAAAAGTTATATTGACGTTAAGCAATCTCAGTTCTCAGTCCCAACAGTTGACATAGGTGGTCTAAGTTCTCAATACAAAATGAAAACTGGCCAGCTAGAACTTAACAAAATCTTTAAAAGTTATTGACAAAAAGGGGGGGGGGGGCGGTGGATAGATCTCTCATTCAATATGAATTGCTCTACATTTTATACTTAAACTTATTAATATAACCATCAGTTATATGGTGAAGTAATGTAACAAAGAAATGATTTTTGGCAAAATGGTCTACTGATATGAGTGTTGCACAAAATTTCATCCTTAGCTTCCTTTTCTTCTCCCCATATTCTCTCTCATAAATTTAATATGGCTTCATCTACCATTTATTAGAAATTTAGTCCTAATATTTCAGTCTGCTTGTTTGATATTTCTACTGGATATTTGGATTCATTTTTCTCATAAGACACCTACTTCTCCACAGTTATCTAATATCACAATTCTCCTGGTCAAGAACGCTGAAAACTTTAGAGTAATTTTTGCTTTTTCTTTTTTCTTGGTCCTTCTATTCAAAATTATTCACCACTTCCCAGATCCAAAGGATTCTCTAAGGCAGTGCTGTTCAAAATGCTAGTCAGTGAGATTAGGAGCTCATGCAAGGATGTAACCAAGCAGTTTCCTTCATGGAGAAGTCCCATCCTCTGGACAAACAGTGCACTTAATAAAAGGGTTGATTGCTATTCTGGATCAAGCTCCTCATTACAATCCAGAAATAGCTTACTGCTCACCAAGTGCCAGCCTGAACATACCTTGTCCCAAAAGGATTTGCAAATATGATTCTCAAGGCATATATGGACCCTTACATGGGGGACAACACCCTAGTATGACAGTGAAGGTCATGTGGTCATCTTTTTACTTTACTTCCAAGTTCTAGATGATTTTTCTTTTTTTATTTTATATTTAGAGAGAAGAGAGCAAGTGGGGGAGGGGCAGAGAGAGGGGATGGAGGATCTGAGGTGGGCTCTGTGCTGACAGCTGAGAGCCTGATGCAGGGTGTGAAGTCACAAACTGTGAAATCATGACCTGAGGCGAAGTCAGACACTCAACCAACTGAGCCACCCAGGTGCCCCTAGATAGTTTTTCTTACCATGTTTTATTCTGTTTCCTCTTTGCTCACTAAGCACTACATTTTAAAGCTCCATCCATTTGAATATATATTCATCTACTCTTCACTTTCCTAACAGCTTCATAATACTTGAAGGCACCTCTCCCAGCAATGGACATTCCAATTCTCCACAATCGAATTCTGCAATGAACATCTTCATACATGTCTCCTAGTTTGAGCACTCCTTACCTCTTTCCAAGATTTTGCAACAGTTTCCTAATTGTCTCTTTATTCCCAACTTCTCCCTAATGCAAATCTCTCTCTACACCCAGTACAGTTCCAAAACCTTTTATAGACCCCTACTGCTACAAAATTAAACAGTCTAATATCATTTTGATCCCCAAAGTTCCACTTCTAATTAACAGCTTTATGTCTTACTGCTCTGCTATTCACATTGTATTCTCTAGCCAAATTGAAATGCTACTGTCTGGTCTTACATATTTCTAACTCCTGCTTGTCAAGCCTTTGCCCTTATTATTCCACTCCTTCTTAGACGTTTTTCCTCCCATTTGCAAACGTCAGATGCTACCAACCTTCAAATACAACCCTCTTTACAAAGCCTTCTCCTAGTCTTGTATATTCTTCTCATCAGAAATTTCAAAATTCTTTGTTAATCTCTCTTTTGTGCTATTATTCTACCAATATTATAGTTATTTATATACTTGCCTTATGCTTGCCCCATAAAACTGTACCTCTTTTATGCTAGATATTTGTCATAACCATCAGCATAGTGTTTCATATGCTAAATACATGCTTAACTGAATATTGAGCAACTCCTAAAAATAAGGAACTGTGGCTGTGAAGAGATAAAAGACTTGATTCTGGCCACAGAAGTTCAGAGGATCATTTATATGGATGCCTCAGGGAATCTTCAATACAAAGGCAAGAATTAAAAGACAGGAAGATAGCTAGGCTTTCATCTGTCTTCGTAACTTGCACTCTTAACTATTTCTCTGTCTTTACTGACAGAAAGAAAATCTTATTTGGATCAGGTATAAAGTTAAAGCCAAGAATGAAAGCAAATACTTTTCTCAGGACTCTACACAAGCCTGAGTTATACAAAGGAGAGTCAACAGATTTCTCTTTTACAAGAAGTGACTGTGAGGGGTGCTTGTGTGGCTTAGCTGGTTAAGCGTCCAACTTCAGCTGAAATCATGATCTCATGGTTCATGAGTTTGGGTCCTGTGTTGGACTCTGTGCTGACAGCTCAGAGCCTGGAGCCTGCTTTGGATTCTGTGTCTCCTTCTCTGTCTGCCCCTCCCCCTCTCGTACTCTGTCTCTCTCAAAAATAAATAAACATGTAAAAAAACATTTAAAACAAGTGACTGTGGATTGAGGGACAGAAGTTTATGAGATGTAATGTAAATATCAATTCAAAAGCATTGATTTCAAAAGCATTCAGCAGATAAAGATAATTGTTCTCCTCAGCCTTAATTTTTACATGGCAATTTTTTTATGTAATATTAACAGACTGAAAACTCCTGGAGAGAAATAATTGCTATTGTAACTACAACTTCCAGCATATATTTCAGTGAAATAATTAATAACAATAAATAACACTTAGTAGTATTTACTACTTGCTAGGGTTAAAATAACATGCAGACCAGGCTTAAAAATTCTTCAAGCAGACAAAACCAGTCAGGTCATATAAGTGAAATTTAATCCAGCTTATATCATGAATGTAAGACAAAATTAACCTAGGTTATTTCTTGTAAATGTCTCTGATAATCATAAATAAACCACCTTTCTAAAATGGTATAAAGAATCACTTTTAACCAATCCCCTTCTATATGTAAACTCTCATTTTTAAAAATTTTAATTCCAGTATACATAACATACAGTGTAATATTAGCTTCAAGTGTATAAAATAATGATTCAATAATTCTATGCATTGCTCAGTGCTCATCATGTTAAGTGCACTCTTTAATCTCCATTACCTATTTCACCCATTCTACACCCACCTCCCCTCTGGTAATCATCAGTTCTCTATAGTTAAGAGTCTGATTCTTGGTTTGTCTCTCCTTCTCTCTCTCTCTCTTATTTTGCTTGTTTTGTTTATTAAATTACACATGAGTGAAATGATATGGTATTTGTCTTTCTCTGACTTCTTTCACTTAGTATTACATTTTCTAGCTTCACTCATGTTGTTGCAAATGGCAAGATTTCATTCATTTTTATGGCTGAATAATATTCCAGTGTGTGTGTGTGTGTGTGTGTGTGTGTGTGTGTGTGTGTGTGTATGTGCGTATCACATCTTCTTTGTCTATTCACCTCTCAATAGACACTTGGGTTGCTTCTATAATTTGGCTATTGTAAATAGTACTGCAATAAACATAGGGGTGTATATATCTTTTTGAATTAGCATTTTCATATTCTTCGGGGAAATACCCAGTAGTGAAATTATTGGATCATCCAGCAATCCTATTTTTAATTTTTTGAAAAACCTCCATACTGTGTAAACTCCCCTTGTAATAACCAATCATTGTAAAGATTAAACAACTTCCTCATTCTCACTTTATGAGCCATCCTATGACCACATCTCGAGATTCTAACTATTTTTGGTTTTAAGTCTCCCTGTTCACTAACAGTTTGTTTCTCACTCAGTAAAACATTCATATCAACTAAAAATCTCTGAATTTTCTTTTGAAAGTTTTTGGTGTCAAAAGTGGGATCCAAAGATGACTCCTGATGAGCTCCAAGGCCAGAGAGTAATTAGGTGCCAGCATCCATGGAGCCCAATGCACACTGCTTTCTTAACAACCATGGGATTCCAGGGCAAATCTTCCTCAGATCTAAACTCCATTCCCTTTGTGTTGACTCCTCTGATTTTACCGAGCAACACTTGTTGAAGCTTTTCAGTAAGTGATGATATTCTGTTCAAAAGAGGGGGGAATGTGTGATTCCCTCTACTTTGGAATAACTGTTGGAAAACAGGAGCCCTGATAATTAAGTTTTCTTAGGGAATCTAAGGCAAAGATGGGTTCCATCTGGTCCAAAGCTCAGATCAGGATCTTATACTTTTTTAGAAAAATGGGTAAACTTTACGAAGAATAATTGGAACTGCAGTGACCATTTTGGGAAAATCTTTAATTTAGATAAAATAGCCCACGTTAGGGGCATCTTTAAAAAAAGAGGATCCCAAATTTCTTAAAGGCAATAAATGCATTCCTTGGTTGGTATGTCAAAGCTTCTAAAAGACAAAATGATTCCAAAAATAGCTTCTCTAGAAAATTCTTACAGCAAATGAAAAATGTGTGGTAAAAGCTTAAGTCATTGCAGCACATAACCTTATCCCATCAGCCAGAAACACAATTTGGGTCCAACTATTCTTTTGAGTTTTGTATTGTTGTACCTGACATACAGCTAAAATTTTTAAATGAAAGCTACAAGATCTGTTTACAACTGTCTGTATACTAATGTATATGTATGTATATATGTATGTATGTTATGTATATGTGATTTCAAAAAGAGCTCTATTTAATTAGCTTAAAGAAAAATAAGTACTTATATAAGTTTAAGGATTCTTAAAACTCTCAGAAATATAAACTAACGGAAATGCTTTTCAAGTTCATATGATCTGGAGAATCTTGAATTATAAAAGCTTCAGAAGTAGTTTAGGGGTGCCTGGGTGGCTCTGTTGGTTAGGCGTCTGACTCTTGGTTTCAGCTCAGGTCATGATCTCACAGTTTGTAGGATCAAGCCCCACATTGGGTCTGCACTGATAGCGTAGAGCCTCCTTGGAATTCTCTCCTCCCTACTCTCTCTGCCCCTCCCCCCTCTCTTTCTCTCAAAATAAATAAAGTTAAAAAAAAAGAAATAATTTAAATGTGTTGGTTTAATAAAAATAGGCATGTCTTCACAGTAGTCAACATTAGACACAATGCAAATATACAATCTTTTCTACCTGAGTTTACTAGTCAGATACGCTGGTGCTATCTCTGTTATAAAGTTTGTAAGCAAGGGGTGCCTGGGTGGCTCAGTTGGTTAAGGGTTTGACTCTTGATTTCGGCTCAGGTCAAGATTTCATGGTTTGTGGGTTCAAGCCTCACATTGGGCTCTGGGCTGAGAGTGAGGAGCCTGCTTGGGATTGTCTCTCTTTCCCTCTCTCTCTGTCCCTTCCCTGCTCTCTCTCTCTCTCAAAATAAATAAACAAACTTTAAAATAGTTTTAAATTTGTAAGCAAGAAAAACTTAAGATGCTAGTTAAGTGTTTAATGCTTAATACAAATATGATTATTAAAAACAAATTAAGTAGATTACATTAAATGATGGGTATTTGTTAAATACATAGATCATTCAATAACAAGCTAATATACTGAAATATTAATTGCTAAACATATGTTCAAGTTTATTTACTTTTGGCTGCTTAATTTTTACGAGACAAAAGATATTTGGATCTATTTGAATGTGGCCTTTTGCTGCATTAAAAAAATGTACTATGAAGAAGCACATGTCTCTAAAAAGTATATTTTTTTATAATTAAATATTTATAAATTTGCTAATCTACTACAGGATGCTGATATATGCCAGGCAGTTCACAACTTCCTGTCCTAGTTTTCACTGGAAAATAAAGATTAATAATGGTTAAAACTTATAATCCATATATAAAAATAAGCCTCCTAAAAACAAGAGTGAAAGAAAACAACTTTGTATACAAAGTATGAGAGGAGAATGGGATGTGTTTTTTGTAAGAGTAAGCAAAGAATATAGGATGTGTTTTTATTAGGAAAAAAGGTAATTTTGTCTTAAAGTAAAATGAGAAAGAAAAAAGGAATAAAACAAAAATCTAAATGAATACAGAAAGTTGCAAAAAGCTTGTGAAGAAATTTCATGTTGCATGGTCAAAGTTAGCTAAAATTCAATGGATTTATTTACAAAGATTTCCAAAACTGAGCTGAATAATATACTGACACAAAACCACAGTTTAATTTTCTCTGTTAAAAGAACAAATTTTCTTAGGTTGTTAGTCTGCTCCTAATAAGGGATTATGAAAGGTTTTTCTTTACCTTTGTGTATTTTGTCTAGGAAACAAAGATTCTGTGTCTTATTAAAGTAATTTCCTGTGTTTCATTTTGTCTTTATCAGGTTTTTGATTGCTTAGGAAAACAGTCTTTTCAATATTAAAAGAGCTAAGGTACTTTTTTAAAACTATGTACTTTCTATATTTGCTTTTGAAATCTTTTTGTCACTTTGGTTGAATAGATAACTAAGTATTATTTCACAATGACTTGTGATCCTATTTAATCAAGTGTTTTAAACCTTTTGGCATTTTTTACAAACTTCGCAAAATCAAATTCTAAATTAAGTCTTTTTGACTTTGAGCTAACTTTCAGGGTTCCTAAAGATCTTGAAGTTTTTTTTCTCTTCTTATAAAAAGGGAGACATTAAACTATAGGCTTTTTAAATGTGAAATTGCATGGAAAACATTATCAAGTAAAGCGGATGCTTAACCTTCTTAGGTTGTATTTGTATGGATACATGTTATTAATATAAGTGTTCCAGAAATTGCATGAAATTCCTAGGAATCTGATATGCCCTGATATAATGTTATCAGTCATAGTTCTAATCATTTTTAAATGTTGTATACCACAAAAATAGCCAAACTTAGCAGTCAATCATATCATTTTTTTTTTGTAGTGAGCTGTAACAAAGGCTATTTTTATCTTTTGTCATTTACAAACAGCTATTATTATACACTGAATCATCTATGAAAGCATTTATAACCAACTGCAGGCCAAAATGCCTTGTCTTCAAGGAAATTCATGGAAAAGACCCTGACAAATACTCTAGAATACAAGTTTCTGATAATTTTAAGATCATACCACTTAACTGGGTAAGAATTTCTAGCATGCTAATGGAGAAACTGATTGATTCATAAAACTGCTAACCCAAGAGCAAGAAAAAAATAATTGATTACATGGGACTAAACCAACTAATAGAGATGATTATCATTTTTATGACATTGTTTGAAGCATTGCTGGTTCTTTAATGTTTTGCTTTCCAAATTTAAAGAACCCCCTTTCTGTTTTCTTTTAAACTACTATATAACTGGGGAGCCTGGGTGGCTCAGGTGGTTGAGCATCTGATTCCTGATTTTGGCTCAGGTCATGATCCCAGGGTCTTGGGAGGGAGCCCTGTGTCAGGCTCTTTGTTGAGCATGGAACCTGACTAAGATTCTCTCTCTCTCTTTTCCTCTACCTCTCTCTAAAATAAAATAAAATAAATAAAATAAAATAAATAAAATAAAATAAAATAAAATAAAATAAAGTAAAGTAAAGTAAAATAAAATAAAATAAATAAAGTAAAAACTATATAACATAACAATGTGGTAAACTTTTGAGAACAAAAATTAAACATTTATCTTGTTCTCTCTACCTGATCCCTTCAGAGTTAAGACAAAAGAACTCTTACTGAGTATTGAGTATTCTTATTTTCATGGCAGTGTAGGTATTAGCACAAGTTCAATCAGAATTTGCTCTCTTTGTAACAGAACACAATTGGACAACCCATTAGCTTGAATTCTTGGCCTAAAGGGGTGTTTAAAGATCTAATCTGAGATTTCTTATTACCAGACAGTTTTTAAGAAACTAACATTGGATTTTTGGAGCAAACAAAGACCCTTGGATTACCAAAGCTTGGACTTGAATATCATTTTTGAAAATGTGCATAAAGCAACTATTCTGCTGCACTTATATAAATAATGAGCTGAATTTAATGGGACCAGATTCATTTTACAAATAAATTGGTCTTACTATGATTATCTTTGGTAAAAACAAAGTGGTTATAGAGAGAAAAATTATGTTTCAATAGAAAACTATAGTGTACCTGTTATTATATTCTAGTCCTGTTCATTATCTTTGAGGCTTTGTTATCTTTCTGTAAACTGGACTGGATCCTGAATTCTTCTAGTTTCCTCCAACATCTGGCTACAACTTTCCAACCTAACTTTTCCAATCTTCTCTTACCCTTCTGACTTGGAATAAAAACTAAAACTACCCTTTTCCTCAAGTCCTACAACCTAAAGTCAGACAACTTGATATAAACTTCAGAGAAATCACCACAACAGATCATGTACAGACAATCTTCGTGCCTACTTCTATTTCAGGCCACTCATGAGAGTTCACCAAAATACTCAATGATATCATCAAAATCATTCAAACTGTAAACCAGGAAAATCCAACAGATAGAAATTGCCTCCTCACTCCATTATCTAAAGATGTTTTGAAAAAAATGAAAATAAAATAAAGATGTTTTGAGCTCAAATCTGGAAATTTTCTTGACTGGTTGCTCTCCAGATTCAGAAACTGAGTTTGTAATTTGCTCCAAGTGTTAATTTGTATCTTTCTTTAGTTTCAATAGAAATGCCTAATTGCTCACACCATAGAGGCGTAACTTAGATGGAAGCGCACCTATAACACTCCTGAAATAAGACATCCTCATGTTTATCTTCGGTGATCATAACATGATTCAATAGGGCAAGGCACTAATGCAATATTAAGAAATGTACTTTCCACCAGATTTAAAAATGTGATCCATTCCAAAAGAAAACATTCCTAGAGACTTAGTTTATTGGAAAGGATACTCACAAAAGACTACAGTTAAATCTCTTCAGGAGAGATCTTATCTTCTGCAAAATCCCTACCATTACAGCAAGAATCTGTAAACTCTTGCACAGCCTTAGACACCCTAACCACTTAACAAGGAGATGCATATGCTGTAACTGGTTAAAAAAAAAAAAGGTTCCATGGATTTAAAAAAAAAAAAAATTTAAAGTAGGCTTCGTGCCTACTGTGGAGCCCAACACAGGACTCCAACTCACAACCCCAAGATCAAGACCTGACTTGAGATCAAGAGTCGGGCACTTAACTGATTGAGCTATCCAGGTGCCCCGTTTCCACGTTAATAAATTAGGAATTATTACCCCTTATTTAAAAGATCTTAAAGATCCGATGTCAATCTTTCATCAGATAGGTGATGCTTCTTCCACTGATTTACTTAGTGGGTTAAACCTTGGCTCCTGGGAATCTCTCCCAGAATTTTTGAATTTCCATCTCATAGTCATCATATTAACATCCCTAGCTGTAGCAGCGCTGACAACACTGACTCCATCTTTGGCCCTCCATCTTGTTTCTGCTCTTGCAATGACCTCCCTCGGAGCTGTATGTTCCAAGCCCCTTGGAGGTTAGAGTATGCCCTGACTGGAATGCAGAAAGGCTTGCTCTGATCTTCTCTAAAGTGGTGCACAGAAGGTACCACTTTAGATAACTAGTAGTGATGACTGATGCACAAAAGGCACCACTTTAGATAACCAGGAGAGATGATCTCGAATAGATGGCGCCACTTTAGATAACTACACTTTGCACCATAATGCCCTTTGCTCTATAAAAGCTGTAAGTTAAGGTTTGGAC
The DNA here is from genome assembly GCF_027475565.1 of Acinonyx jubatus. Lineage (NCBI taxonomy): Eukaryota > Metazoa > Chordata > Mammalia > Carnivora > Felidae > Acinonyx > Acinonyx jubatus. Next base: position 62,706,339 of record NC_069387.1, read on the forward strand.
TGGGTGGAGAATAGCTGCATAGCACCTGGATTGTAATGGGACCGAGGTCCACACAGAAGAGTCAAGACACTCAGGCTTTTCTTTCCAGGGAGCAACTTTATTCATTGTGCCGGCATGGGCTCAATGGGTTTGTACCTGAGAAACTGAGCACCGAGCACAGCGGGGGGTAGCCTTTTATGCAATTTCTACTTCTTTGTCTCCCATAAATGGTGACATATAGACATACAGTCTGATTGGGCGGTCTATGTTACAAAGTCGTGAGGAATGTCACGTACACACACATAGCCAGGTTGCCTTCCCTTGAGGTTTTCACCACATTCCTTAGGGAGGGGCTCTACCACAGGATCATCTATCCACTGGCTCCCCTTTGTCAATAGGTCACCCTGAATAAAAGTCTGTGTAAACAGTAATGGAGAGGCTGGCTTCACTTTTCTGCTTCCAAGTGCCTACTCAGTCTGGAGGATACTTTACTGTCCCTCCCCCACCTTTTAACACTAGTGCACTGTATCCTCTCAAGAGTTTTAAATGCCTTTCGGCAGCCACTCACACACCAAATGATAGCCATCAGGATTACACAACTCAAAGAACTCAGTGGTCCCACTGCCCATGTCTTCAATGACTATGCAACTGTTGGTAATGGCAACTACATGACCATACAGCCCAATGACTACATCAATGGGTATACAGTATATTGGGCATACATCAATGGGTATACAGTAACAGTATATCGGCTCACACTTTCAGCTTTCTGAGGGAATGACCCCAAGGGAATAATTTTTAAAATAAAATAAAATAAAATGGAGACCATGCTTGAAAATCCCCTAAGCAGACCCAACCAGTTAGGTCACATAAGTGAAGCTAAATCTGGTTTATTTCACGAACAAAGTGAAATTTAGCAGGTTATTTCTTGTAAATCCCTCTGATAATCATAAACAAAGTTTATTTAAAAAAATTTTTTTTAAACATTTATTTTTGAGAAACAGAGTGAGACAAAGTGTGAGCAGGGGAGGGGCAGAGAGAGAAGGAGACCGGGAATCTGAAGCAGGCTCCAGGCTCTGAGCAAGCGGTCAGCACAGATCAAGATGCAGGGCTGGAACCCACCAACTGTGAGATCACGACCTGAGCCGAAGTCGGGAGGCTCAACCGAGTGAGCCACCCAGGCGCCCCAATCATAAACAAAGTTTAAATCATCTTCCTAAAATAGTGTAAGACGACCACTTTTAACCAATCCCTTGAGGTTTTTTAAATTGTAGTAACCAACCATTGTAATAACCAATCACTGCTTAGGATAAACAATATAGTCATTCTCAGTGTATAAGTCATTCTGCAACGACATGCCTCTGAGATTCTTGTTTCTCCCTCACTAAAATATTTTTATCAAGTAAAGTTCTTTGAAATTTCTTTTGACACTAGGCATCCTTCAAAGGACTTTACATCCGTTAAATTTATTCCTTACTACAATTCTATGAGATACGTACTGTTGTTACACTAATTCGATAAATCAAGAACTCAGGCACAGAGGTTAAGTTACTCTCCGTGGTCACGCAGCTGGTGAACGGCAGCCTGGGAGCTGAACCCAGCAATCGCGGTCACGCAATCACCGAGCCGTGCTGCCTCAAAGAATCAATATCTATCCCAGTTACAGGAACTGGGGGAACTCTGCTGAAGGCTTTTGAGAGCCACATGTAGTGTTTTTGTTGTTATTGTTCTACCAAGGCTTTCAGCTCTCCTCAGAAACAGGTCACTGCCAGCAACTACCAGAGCATCGAGGGTCAAGGCTGACAGAGTTCGGACCACCACCCATCTGGCGGGGCCCGGGGCGGAGGACAGAGGGGCAAGCCTCCCCAGCAACACACTTGGCACAACTGTCATCTACGAGGAGACAACAAGTCAGGAACCCAGCAACAGAAACACCAGCAAGCCCTCTTCAGAGGTCCAGAGGTGGAAAGCGGGCGGGGAGGGAGAGCGAGCACAGGGCGGGGCGAAGGGGAGGCGGGGACCGGGTGAACTCACAGATCCAGGAGCTGACTGACCCGCCGCGAGCTAGGCATCGCGGCCGACCAGGGAAGCCTCTTCCGTGGTCCCGGGGCCGCCCAAACGCAGCCAGAGACCGTCCGTCAACTCCTGCCACCCGCGCGACGCGTAGGCCCTCGTGACGTCACACGGCTTCTTCCGGTGACCAGGACGCAGCCACCCTCGGGACTACAGAGGGAAAGAAGAGAAGTGGCTGGAGGTGATAAAATGTAGAGTAGCCCTAAACTCGGTGAGGCACGACGGGAGTTGTAGTTCTTCCACCTCGCGGGCTCCGTTTCCGGGCGGTTTCCCAGTAGTTTTAGCCCTGCCTGCAGCCTGGCCTAGTACGCCTCCGGCGGCGCTTTGCTTGGAGCTTGCTGCTGTTACTGTAGGGATGTGTTTGATGCTGGTCCATGCATTTGGCGACACACCCTGGAGACTCTCTTGGATACGGACACCATTAACGTCAAACGGAGAGTTTTAGAACAACCAAGAGTGACCACTGTTTACCGAGCACTTTCTCTGAAGCACGCACTGCGCTACGTGCTCTCAATAATTAGCCACATTCATTTAATCCTATGAAGTCGGAATTATTTAGTCTTATTTTACAGATGACACTACAGGCCAACAAAAAAGCTCAGTAAGAATTCCATTATGGTGGTTGGGGGGGGGGGGGCGCTTATATTCAAATCAGAAGGAATTCCAGAGGGACACCCTTCATTTATCACGCACTGAAGGAGAGTAGAGATCGTGTTGGTGCTGAGGATTCAGTGGTGAACATATGCACCAGACAAGTAGAAGGACAATCAGAATAACTGTTAAACGCTGATACGAAGTTGGTTCTATGTGAGCACCCATGGAAGGGTAGGGAGAACAGGCAGGTAGGAGGGAAAATGGTGGTCTGTTAGGGACTGCAGACGGTTCAGGGTGGCAGCTACGAAGGGGAGTGGTGAAAAATGAGTAGAGCAGGGGTTGGCAAATTTTAAGGGCCAGACAGTAAAGATTTTACGGTTTTGTGGGCCATACAGCCTTGGTCACAGCTACTCAACTTGTAGCTGAAAAGAAGCCATAGACAGTATGAATGGGTAGAGCTGTGTTCCAGTAAAGTTTTTTTTTATGGATGCTGAAGTTTGAATTTCATGTAGTTTTCACTGTCATGAAATATTATTAATATTTTGAATTTTCATATATATATGTATGTATATATAAAAGTTTTGTTTATTTTGAGACAGAGATAGCATGAGTTGGGGAGAGGCAGAGAGAGAAGGGGAGAGAGATAATACCAAACCGGCTCCTCGCTGCCAGGGCGGAGCCAGTCACAGGGCTTGAAACTCAAGAAACTGAGATCATTACCTGAGCCAGAACTGAGGGTCAGACGCTTAACTAACAGAGCCACTCAGCCGCCACATCATATTTTGATTTTTCCAACCGTTAAAAAATGTAAAGGCTTTACATTGGAAACAAAAACGGGCAGTGGGCTGGATTTGGCTGGCTGGTAGTATGTCCTCTCCTGATCCGAAAGCTAAACTGGGGCCTGATGATCTGTGTTATATTAAACAATTTAGGCTTTGGGTGGAGTCATAGATAAGTTTTAAGCAAGGACAGGGCATGCATAGGTAAAACGAGTTTTAGAAAGAACTCTAGCTGTTAAGCATTAAAAACTGTAGAGGTCACAGGTGGAGACCAGATAGGAGTCTTGATGACAGCTTAAGTTAAAGTAGTAACAGTGGAATGGATGGACAGATTTGAGAGGTAATAGAAGTAGAACTGATAGGATACAGAGATTGGTGGGGATGAGGGAAAGTGAAGACTCAAGGCTAATTTCTAGGCTTTGGGATTGGAGAATTATGTGGCGTATGGTGGTGCTATTTATTGAGCTGAGAGGATTACAGGAGCTTTTTGAAGAGAGGAGGGTATTTAAATGTTGGACATGTGGATTTTGAAGTATCTATGGAAAATGTAGGCATGGAGCTTTAGATCTGCAAATTGTGCCGGTTTGCTTATAAAGACGAGATTGAGGGGTGCCTGGGTGGCTCAGTTGGTTAAGCCTCTGACTTCGGCTCAGATCATGATCTCATGGTTCCGTGGATTCGGGCCCTGTGTTGGGCTCAGTGCTGACAGCTCAGCCTGGAGCCTGCTTCGGACTCTGTGTCTCCCTCTCTCTCTCTGCCCCTCCCCCACTCACGCTCTGTCTCTGTCAAAAATAAATAAACGTTGAAAAAAATTAAAAACATAATAAAGATGAGATTGAATAGCAATGACAATACATCCATTTACTTATTAATACAGTAATTTTTTTGGAAGAATTCTCTGTTCTGGGAGCCAATTACACCTTGGAAGACCATAAGAGAGCTTGACAGAGCAGATAAGGTAGGACTTCATGGTCTTTTCTGTCTGTTGAGTGCTGCACATCTGTCCATCTAGGTCTTCCCACTGATTACTTGATTCTTCAAGCCCAGGAAAATATAGGCCACGTCCCATCATTATGAGATGTTCAGCCCTGGGTGCCTGAATTGTTCTCAGTGGTCAAAGGAAGTCATCACAGCTGTTTTTTTGTTTTTTTCTTTTAAGAAAATAATTATATAATGAGATAGGATGACAAAGTTCTAGTTGTTTCTAGCCAGTTATTTTAAAGGTCAAAGATGTGTAAGCCCTCATGATATGAAAATTATTAGAACTATTTTGATTATGATTTCCTGCAGCTTTTAGGACCTGTGGTGTCTACAAACCAGCCTCTCCGGTATTTAGCATACTGTATCAAGAATTATTTTGAGTCTCCACTGAATAAGATAGATCTGATATACATTGTGATTGCCTTGACAGTTTTATTTCATCCCTTCCTCTTTTCTTTTCTCTTTTCTTCTTCTTCTTCTTCTTTTTTCTTTTTATGGCAGCCATGTGGTTTGGAGAACTGACCCCATCTTCAGAGGTGGGTCTAGATTAGGCTAATCAGTGATTGCTGCAGTAATTGATTCAGGGATAAGCAGACCTTAATCAAGAAATCACCATATTCCCTCAGCCACAGAGTTGGGTTCAAAAATAGGCCCAGGGGCATATGACTTATTTGGGACCAATAAGAAGCAGGAAAAGTTTTGCTGCAGATTTTTGAGAAAGAAGTTTTCTCAAATTTATGATAATGCTTCATGAATCAACATTCTCAGCATTGTCACGTTGAATGAAGTTATATAGAGGAAGACAGATTAAGAGAATCAAGGGAGAGCAGCTAGGGTCCTGATTGAACTGTGCCTGAACACCACCCTTCCTCTCTATTATGAAATGACAAAAATAAAACAATTTAGCATCGAGTTTGATGTTCTTTACTTGAGGGAAAAACATCCATAGATTGAGGGAATCAGTGCCCCACAAGCAGTGGAGCACTCTTGCCATGGGATGTTTGGGCAGGAATGCATTTATAGTGTTTGAAGCAGCAACAAGGAAACAGGGAATGATTGGCTAGTGGGTCAGGGATTTCCTTATAAGGCTAGTATGTTAATCAGGGAATAAAGAAAGAATATTTGGCTTAAGCTGATTGGCTGGAGTTGCATATCTGAGAACAAATAAATCATTGCAGATTCTTAGCAGTTGGGGATTGGCTGACTGGATATACCAAACTCTGGTGAAGCAGAGCATTTACAGAAACATGAAAGTTAGAATCCAAGTTTTGTTTTGCTGATGTGGCAACCTGGGCAGGGGTGGCTTTATTTTGTGCTGTCACACAATTCAGTTAATTCCCTTTGTTGTTGATAAAATTAGTGGAGTTGAATTTTCTGTTTCTTGCTGCCAAAACATCCTAACAATTATGTATCCATAACAGGAGTCACCAGCATATAAATGGAAATTGAAGGTATGGGAATTGATGAGCTCACCCATCAGATGTATATAGAGTGAGAACAACAAGTCCTTGGAGAGGCAGCTGAGAACAACAATTGACTGGCAATTGACACTGAGAAGGAACAGCCAAAAAGGTAGGGGAAAAAAACAGTGGGGTGCTACAGAAGATAAACATGAGCAAAATTGTCACATGCTGAAGAGATGTCAAGTGGAATAACACTTGAAGGTAGTTTAGCCACAGGAAGGTCATTGAGGGTCCTTGAGGTGATGGTAAAGGATGTAGTCTGATGTAATGGGAGGAATGAAGGGGAAGAGAAGAAATAAACACACAAGTAGCCCAGCTCTCACTTACAATACATACTTGTTCAAACGAATTGCTGCTTCTATTAAGAGTCATGCTGAGAAGAAAAGGAGATTGTATAAAGGTAGAGCTCTTTGAATTTTTTTTTTAATGTTTATTTTTGAGACAGAGGGAGACAGAGTGTGAGTGGGGGAAGGGCGGAGAGAGAGGGAGACACAGAATCTGAAACAGGCTCCAGGCTCTGAGCTGTCAGCACAGAGCCTGATGCAGGGCTCGAACCCACGAACCATGAGATCATGACCTGAGCCGAAGTTGGACGCTTAACCAACTGAGCCACCCAGGTGCCCCATAGACCTCTTTTGCAAAGAAGGTAAAATGGGATATTTCAGGATGATTTATGGACCTTCTAGGTGTCAAACATGGTAAATACTTACATGATCTCATGTAGTCAATCATCAACCAAGTCTGAGATATCATGCTATCTTATAGATGAAGGTGAGCCTTACCTAAATAAATAGCCGTGTCAGACTCCAAAGACCATGCTCTTCCTACTTTATTTGGGTGCTCAGGAGAGGTTTATTTTATTTTTGAGAGACAGAGAGAGAAAGCTGGGGAGGGGCAGAGAGAGAGGGAGCCAGGGGATCTAAAGCAGGCTCTTCATTGAGAGTGGAGAGCCCAATGCGGGGCTCAAACTTATAAACCATGAGATCATGACCTGAGCCTGAGTCGGACGCTTAACCAACTGAACCACCCAGGAACCCCAGGAGGGAGGTTTATGATGCATCCAATGCCATCAATATAACTTGCAAAACTCCTTTTCAAAAGGTTATTAGGAATTTCAAGATGGTGATAGCAGAGCATTAAACCAAGGCTGGGCCTTGTATGACTGCATCATTAGTTTGCCCATGAAGCTGGCCTTGGTATATCCAGTACTTACCAAGAAAATCAGTTCCAACTACTGTCTATCCAGTAACTCTTTGTCAGAATAAAATTCAGAAAGAAATGTGAACACAGGGAAACTTTTTTAAAAAGTTGAAGTACAGTTGACATATTAGTTTCAGGTGTACAACATGGTGAGTTGACAGTTATGTACATTACGCAGTGCTCATCATAAGTTGTCATTATACAAAGTTATTATAATATTATTGACTGTATTCTCGATGCAGTACTTTTCATCCCTGTGACTTATTTTATTTTATCTTTTATAACTGCAGGTTTCTACCTCTTTATCCCCTTTACCTATTTTGCCTTTTATTTGCTAATAAATAAGCGAACCAGGCCTTCAGAAGTAGTGGCTCATCTCATAGAATAGGAGGAATTTATAGCTCTGATGATATGGCGGATATTTATAGCTCAGATATGGCAGTTGACAGTTCAGATTGGATAAGAACAAGATGTTCCTGTCTTTTTGAAAGGAAAACAGGATGTTCTTATTTTTGTGGCTTATCTCAAGAGGCAAAGATTTCAGGATTTCCTGTTAGTAAATGCTTTTGGGAGGTTCCTGTTATTCATGGTTTATCTTGGAATGCAAGGTTGTTAGGAATAAGTCTTTTCTGGTGCATGGTAAGTGATTTGTGGACAGTGCTAGGCTAAGGGCAGGATGTCATTTTCCCATTCTCCCCTCTTTGCTTGCTGTGCCCACTTTGCTATAGTTTCCTCTAGCTCGAAACCTCTTCCATTTCCTACCCTAGCTACCATATAAAGAAAACTTTATATGTTTCTTTAGGCAGGTTACATGTTTCTCTGGGCAGGTTATATAAGAATAATAAGCAACATTACTTTCCTTAAATTATGCTATTTATTCCTAGTGTGTTTGTGTATGTAAAGAAAAATATATAATAAATGTATACAGATAAAATGATTAAGTATACTTTATGCTATGTATGTATGTGTATATATGTACACACACAGTTGACCCTTGAACAACATGTATTCGAACTATGCAAGTCTACTTATATGTGGATTTTTTCCAGTACTGCAAATGTATTTTCTTTATGTTTTTCTTCACTTATAATATTTTCTTCTCTCTAGCTTATTATAAGAATACAGTATATAATACATACAACATATAAACTATGTGTTAATTAACTTTATGTTTTGGTAAGCCTTCCTTCTGGTCAACAGTAGACTATTAGTAATTGAGTTTTGGAGGAGTCAAAAGTTATATGTGAATTTTCGACTGCATAGTGGGTAGGGGCATGTAACCCCCACATTATTCAAGGGTCAACTGTATATGTGTGTTTTTGTGTGTGTGCATGTGTGTGCATGTATGTAGTAAATCTTGGGTCATTTATAAGTACGTATAGGCATACAAGTAGATAGAAATAAATTGTTGTTCAAATCATCTTTACATGTCATATCAAAATATAAGAACAGGCTATGAGTTAGGGTCTTCACTCTTAAACCATATTATATATTTTTTTTAATTAAAATTTTTTTGGGGGCGCCTGGGTGGCTCAGTTGGTTAAGCGTCCGACTTCAGCTCAGGTCACGATCTCGCGGTCCGTGAGTTCAAGCCCCGCGTCGGGCCCTGGGCCGATGACTCAGAGCCTGGAGCCTGCTTCCAATTCTGTGTCTCCCTCTCTCTCTGCCTCTCCCCCATTCATGCTCTGTCTCTCTCTGTCTCAAAAATAAATAAACGTTAAAAAAAATAAATAAATAAAATTTTTTTTTAATGTTTATCCATCCTTGAGAGAGAGACACACACAGTGTGAGCAGGTGAGGGGCAGAGAGAGAGGGAGACACAAAATCCAAAGCAGGCTCCAGGCTCTGAGCTGTTAGCACAGAGTTTAATGCGGGGCTCGAACCCACGAATGGTGAGATCGTGACCTGAGCTGAAGTCAGATGCTCAACTGACTGAACCACCCGGGTGCCCCATATTGCTTATATATAGATTCAAAATAGCAATTGCTCTTCTAAAGTTAATTTTCAGCTCAGTATAATCTATACTTCATCATCCACTGTTAACTCCAAATCTTCAGTTGGGTGTTAGTGTCCAGACCAGGTGCAAGATGGAACCACTTACGCTAAGCCCACATCAGCAAACTGGAATTTAACCAAGTTTCTATGCTTGGCTCTCCCAGAAAAAGTGGGCCTAGGCCAACCAATCAGTGCTTGCCTGTCCCCACAAGTTATCTAACCTGGCTCCAAGACTCTCCTTTGCTCCATATAAGGGAAGTAATCCTGCTTTAACCAATCAGCAAATGCCTAGTACAACTTCCTTGTTCCTTCTCACTTTGGTCTATAAATATTTCTTGCCTTGTACAGCTCTTTAGAGCTCCTTTCTATCTGCTAGACTGGATGTTGCCCCATGTATGAGTTGCTGAATAAAAGCCTACTAGATCATTAAATTATGGAAAAAACTCTGTTAACAGTATCAGTGATAATTGTGAATACTTGCTGGGTGGCTAGAATAGTGCCTTGCACACAGTGAGTATTTTACAGGGTCAAACTCATTTCACCCTCAAAGAAATCCTCGTTGGCAGGTATTTTTACTGTTATCATACCGATTTTCCAGTTGAGGAAACTGAGGCCCAAAGAGATTAAGAAACATGCCCAAGTCCATGTGGCTAGTCAGTGGTAGAGCTGGGATTTGAAGCCAAACAATTAGGCTGCAGAGCTGGGTTCTTAAACAATACTATATTGTTGCCTCTACCTCTTTAAAATAAAAACTCTTGATAGTTCTTCATAATTATAAAATATAGTTATCAGAGATTTAGAACTAAAAGTTATCTTAGCTATAACTCATTCCATCATCTTAATTTTGTAGTTTCAGGAAAGTTGACTGATTTCTCAAGATTTCTGAGCAAAGATAGAACTAGAATATGTTTGCTAATTCCTTGCCCAGTACATTTTCTATTTCTCAGCTCTTTAGGTTGTAACTCTAAAGGGGGCTGAAAACAAACAGAATAAAGAGAAGCCAGATGAGTGACTACTTTATTATCCTACCATGTGCAGGTTATTTCCAGGTAGGAATGTCCTTAATTGGTGCCAATGTGAAAATATTTAATTTCTTTTTGTATCTCATACTGTGTCTTACTCTAAATTGGAAACAACAGTGCCCACGCTCATGAATTCTTGTGCATTGTTAAAATTTTCCATTGACTGAGCCCTTGATTTAATTTGTATATAGGCTATAGACCCAGGTCTTTCAAATTCTCAGGAGTTTGAGGCATAAAATGTATGACTCAGGATTCTTGCAGGAAACAGCTGCAGAAGTTCAAACAGGATAGGCAAGGAGATATTAATAAAGAGGCTGTTTATAAAGATGTGGGCAGAATTTAGGGAAAGCAGGGATAAGGGTGGTTCAATACCTAGACTAGCAATAGCAGGAAGCCCTTACCTCTCCTAGTCCTGAAAGCCAGGAAGGGAACAGTTACCAAAACCAGAGAGAGTGGCCATAGGTGAGGCCATCTAGAAGCAGCTACGGCTTTTGGGCCAGTAAAGGGATGTAGTCAGCCTATGGCAACACAGCTGGCAGGGATCCTGAAAGAGTAAATGCTCTAACCCCATTCTTCATCCCCCTTTAGATCTCCTGGTGCTTCTGTGCATAGTTTCAACACACCCAGAAATTAGAGGTGCAGTCTACAAAAGTCAGCCTCTTAGAGCCCAAAGTAGAGAAGGATAGAGTGGAAAATAACGGATTCATAAGCCACTGATTTTTATATAAAATAATTAAATATCACAAACATTTTGAAAATTAATAAGTAATAGCTTAGTCTGAGCCGAAGTAATAATTGTTGTAGTTTTATAACAGTGAGAGGGATGGCAATCGTGGTCTTTAATCATGATGCTGAGAGCCAGTGCAACAGCAGCTTAAGTGTTGCCTTTTCCTAGTTAGCTTCATTATTTTTATAAAACTATACAATTCGTAACCCACATTTATTAGTCATTTGCAATAGAATCTAGTGCCTGTTATTTCTGTCAGATAGACTTTAAAAGCCTATTTATTCAAATAACTGTTTAATACCTATTATTTGCCAGGCAGTTTATCAGTAAACAAATGTCTCTCTTGGAGTTTACACATTAGTGTGAGAGCTACAAAACAGGCACACAAACAAAGCAATATATGGAGATAAGGGCTATAAAGAACTATAAAGATAGAATGGGGGAGAGATGGGGGAGAAGGGAGAGAGACAGAATGAGAGGGATTAGTTTTACTCTGGTGGTCAAGGCAGGCATCTTTAAGGCTGTAACATTTTTGATGAGATTTGTTAAAAGATAAACTGAGGGGTATTAAAAATTTTATTTGAGCAAAGATGGATTGGAATTGGGCAGTGCCAAACCAAAAGTAGTTATGAGTGCTGAGCCAACAATTCAGAAGAAAGACTTGTATAGAGAAAGTGCGGAAGCAAAGAAAGGAAATTATTTGATTGGCTATATATTAAAGTCTAGTTGGCTTTTTGTGATTGGTTATCCTTAGTGTTTTGATATTGGAACCTTGAGGCATTTACAGGCTTAGATTTTGGCTTGCATACGTAGGCCACCATGGCATTAGAGCCACCTCAGTCTAATGGCCTCCTTGTTTAATTAGTTTAACAGACTTGAAGGATGAAAGGAGCTAACCATGAAGGGATCTGGGGACAGAAGGAAAAGAAAGGCTCTGAAGCAAAAAATGTGCTTGGTAAAGTTCGAAGGATTGAAGGAGCCAGGTGGAAGGTGCCCCAGGGAAAGAGAAGAACTGTGGTGATAGTGAGCATGAACATCCATAGGACCTTCATGCCTGGGACTTCTGGGATTTCAATTCTGGGTTGGGGTCATGGTGTTGATGAGAGCATTTAGAATCTGAGACTGTTAAATCTCAGAGCCATGAAGCCTGCATGGGAAGAGCTTGGGCTGTAACCTCAGAGTTGGAACGCTTATTTTTTCCACAGTGAATGTAATGTGATTTGTAACAATGGTGAAGTTTTGGGGTGATGGGCGGTTCATGAGGTCTGGAGCCGATGGCCCAGAAATAATTCTTGAAGACATCTTAGGGGGCAAAAAAGGTGATTATTAAAGCATGGGGACAGGACCCATGGGCAGGAAGAGCTGCACTGGGGTTGTAGGGAGTGACCATTTTATGGAGTTAGGGGAGATGAAGTTAAGAGGGGAGATAAAGTCAAGAGGGAGTTTCCAAAGAGACTTTCATACACTAAAGACTTACTGGAGGCCTAGCTATTATCAAGGTAAGGTTCCCCGCCCCCCCTCTTCTCTCTCTCAAGTCATTAACATTAAGACGGTAGGGAGTTCCTGGATGTTAGGCTGTGATGAGGTTGCCTTTTTCTGGTAAACTGGTGGAGACTCTTATCAGTTTAACCATTTGTTTTTGTTTTTGTTTTTGTTTTCTTGTCCTTTCCTGTTTTGGTGTGGCTGGGAGTGTCCAAGGAATATCATATATTTCCTACCTCGGGAGGGGGTGTGGGCTAACTTGTACTTTGCCCTCAGTTTGCCGCAAGCTTCCTCATCAATAGGACACATTTATTTGGTCTTCATCTTGTTTCTGGCAGAGCTCCTAAAACCCTTGGAATTTTTTTTTTTTACATTTATTTATTTAGAGAAAGAGAATGTGCGTGCATGTGGGAGGGGCAGAGAAAGAGGGAGAGAGAGAATCCCAAGCAGTCTCTGAAGAGCCTGATTTGGGGCTGAAACTCAGGAACTGTGAGATCACGATCTGAGCAGAAATCAAGAGTCCTGTGCTTAACCTGCGAAGCCACCCAGATGCCCTAACCCTTGGAATTTCTTAAGAGCAATGGGAGTAGCCTTTGTTATAATATTTGGTCTTTTGTCCTTTGTCCCTGAAATAGCTCCAGATCCTTAAAGGTGAAAGGAGTGTCTTGTTCTTCATAACAAGCCCCTTTCAACCACACCTGAGTTTATGTTAATTTGGTAACTTTTGAAAAGGCTCTAAGGATGGGGGCTGGTTGCCAGGGGAAGCTACTGGATTAGAAGGTTGGAATTTTTAGTCCCACCCCCCATCTCTGGGGAGGGGAGAAGGGCTGGAGGTCACCAGTGGCCAATGATTAAGTCTATCATGCCTGTGTATGAAGCCTCCATAAAAACTCAAAAGAACAGGTTTGGAGAGCTTCCTGGGTTGGCAAACACATGGAGATTTGGGGAGGGTGTTGCACCCAGAGAGAACATGGAAGCTCCATGCTCCTTCTCCCAAAACCTGCCCTATGCATTTCTTACATATGGCTGTTCCTGAGTTACATTTCTTAATAATAAATTGGTAATCTATTAAGTAAAATGTTTTCCTGACTTCTGTGAGCTGCTTTAGCAAAGTAATTAAACTGGAGAAGGGGTTCATGGAATTTCCAATTTATAGCCAGTAGCTCAGAAACACAGGTGACAACCTGGACTTGTGACTGGCATCGTATGTGAGTGTGGGAGGGGATTTGTGAGCCTTTAACTTGTGAGATCCGGTGCTATCCCCAGGTAGATAGTGTCAGATCTGAGTGAAATTGTAGGACACCCAGCTGGTGCTGCAGAATTGCTTGATGTGAAGAAAACTCACACATCTGCTGTCAGAAGTAAAGTAGTGTGCAGATGGTCCCCAACTTACAGTGTTTAACTGATGATTTTTTGACTTTATGGTGGTATGAGAGCAATATGCATTCAGTATAAACTGTACTTCAAATTTTGAATTTTGTTCTTTTCCCAGGCTAGCGATATGTGGCAGGATCCTCTTTTGTGATGTGGGTAGTGGCAATGAGCCACAGCTTCTAGCCAGCCATGATTGCAAAGGTAAACAACCAATACACTTATAACCATTCTGTTTTTCACTTTCAGTACAGTATTCAATAAATTACATAGATATTCAACACTTCATTATAGAACAGGCTTTGTGTTAGATGATTTGCCCAATGTAAGTGATCTGACCATGTTTAAGGTAGGCTAGGCTAGGGGGCGCCTGGGTGGCTCAGTCAGTTGAGCGTTTGACTCTTGATTTCAGCTCAGGTCATGATCTCAAAGTTCATAGGATTGAGCCCCGTATTAGGCTCTGTGCTGTCAACACAGAGCCTGCATGGGATTCTCTCTCTCTCTCTCTCTCTCTCTCTCTCTCTCTCTCTCTCCCTCTCCCTCTCCCTCTCCCTCTCCCTCTCCCTCTCCCTCTCCCTCTCCCTCTCTCCCCCTCCCCTGCATTCTCTCTCTCACACAAAATAAATAAACATTAAAATAATAATAAGTAGGCTAAGCTAAGCTATGATGCTCAGTAGTTTAGGTGTATTAAATTCATTTTTGACATGGTATTTTCAGCACATGTAGCTTTATCAAGGTGTAACCCCATCATAAGTTAAGGAAGATACATAGTAGCAGAATATTGAGACTAGAGGAGAAACACACGGCAGTGAGTTTTCCTTAAATTGAGTCACTTAACTCCTTGGTAATTCAGTTTCTTCACTTGTAAAATGAGGATAGTAATATAGTATCTTATCCAAAATCCATGAGGACAGATATATCTGAGAATTTCTAAATTTTAAGATTTTAGAATGCTGTCATGGTACATATACCAGATATTATGAGACACCCTCACGGGGCTCTAGGGCAAATCAAACCTTAATATTTCTGCATTGAAAGGTATTATGGTGGACAGACTCTTAAAGTGACCCCACACTCTCCACTTCTTGATGTTTACTCCCTTATATGATCCCGTCCCTTCAAGTGTGGGTAGGACCTATGACTTGCTTCTAACTGAAAGAATATGGCAAAGATAAGATGTATATGATTGCAAGTGCATGATTATGTGATTACATTACATAGGATTGTAGTATCCGTCTTGCTGGAGTGTCAGTCTCCGTCTTTTCTTCTCCCTAGCACTCATCCTTGCTGGCTTTGAGGAAGCAAATGGCCATGGTAGGGGATGCCACACAGCAATGAATATGACTTCTAAGCTGAGGGCAGCCTCCGACTTGCAGGCAGCAAACAAAACAAAACACACACACACACACACACACACACACACACACACCAAACTGAAGCCCTCAGTCCTACCACCTCAGGGAACTGAATTCTGCCAATAACATGAGTAAACTTGGAAGTGGATCCTTCCCTGTTTGAACCCGGTAGAGACTGCAGCCCCAGCTGACCTTGATAGAAGCCTTGTGAGATCCTCAGCAGAGAACCCAGCTTGGACTCCTGACCAGTGGAAACTTAGAGATAGTAGGGGCGCCTGAGTGGTTTAGTCGGTTAAGTGTCTAACTTGGGCTCAGGTCATGATCTCACGGTTGGTGAGTTTAAGCCCCGTGTGGGCCTCTATGCTGACAGCTCAGAGCCTGGAGCCTGCTTTAGATTCTGGTACTCCCTCTCTCTCTGACCCTCCCCCACTCACACTCTGTCTTCCTCCATCTCTCAAAAATAAATAAACATTAAAAAAAAAATTAGGGGCGCCTGGGTCGCTCAGTCGGTTAAGCGTCCGACTTCAGCTCAGGTCATGATCTCACAGTTTATGAGTTTGAGCCCTGCATCAGGCTCTGTGCTGACAGCTCACAGCCTGGAGCCTGCTTCGGATTCTGTGTCTCTTCTCTCTTTGCCCCTCCCCAACTTGTGCTCTCTTTCTCTCTGTCTCTCAAAAAACAAATAAATGTAAAAAAAAAAAACTTTTTTAATAAAATAAAAAAAATTTAAAACTTAGAGATAGTAAATGTGTTGGTCTAAGTCACTAAATTTGTAGTAATATTGTTCCATAGCAATAGAAAACTAATAAAGTTATGGATATTCATACTTTTTTCCTGATTTTTAATTTTTTAAATAAAAAACATTATAAGTAATCTAAATAGCCTCACATCCATTCAGGACAAATTTTGCTATCAGGAGAGTTTGGGCAGCAAATATAGGAAAAGTCTGTTGGTTTTCAGGGTCTTTTGGGCTTCCAAATTAAGATAAGAGATCTTAGACTTGTACCATATAACCTTATAGGGTTGCTGGGCAATGGAAAAAAAATACTGTGTTAAGCATTTTGGAACAGGATTTAGCACATAAGAAGTACTCCGTAAACTATGATTGACTATTATTATGATTAGAATCGGAGCTCCTGGGACAGGTCAGCCTCTCTGCTGTTATTCCTTGTAAGTTGCTTCTCAAGTTTCCCCATTTCTAACAGGAGGGCTTCTTAGCGGAGACCAGAAAGATAGTTGGGGGAATAACTTCTGTTTATTGAGCCCCTGTTCTGGGGAGGTTTGGGCTGGGTGTTCAGCGAGCTATAATGTGAATTGCTTGTGAGTGAAAAGACATAGGGTCTGCTTGTGGCCTTACTGCTGAAGAGGTGCACAACCCTAGGGAAATGGCTTTTTGCTGAGTCTCAATTTCTTTTTTTTTAAATTTTATTATTATTTTTTAAGTTTTTTATTTTGAGAGTGAGAGAGTGTGCAGGTGCATGAGTGCATGAGTTGGGGAGGGGAAGAGAGAGGTAGAGAGAGAACCCCAAGTAGGCTCCACTGTCAGCACAGAGCTTGATACAGACTCAATCTCAGGAACTTGGAGACCTGAACTGAGCTCAAGAGTTGGACACCTAACCAACTGAGCCACCCAGGCACCCCTGAGTCTCAATTTCTTGATCTCTCAGATGGGGCTAGCTGATCCCTCCCACCTAAATATGTGAGAGGAGAGGTATGACAAGTGTACTTGAGACTGAAGGATTATTTTTGTTTTTAATGTCATTTGGAAAAGGGAAGAACATATGTAAGTTGTGCCTGACCTTTTCTTATATACACAAAGGAAATGCTCCCAACCCCAATACAAAACCTCACCTTCATCCCTGCGCAGAGCACAGAGGAGTGGCTCCTTGTTTTTTGCCTAGTCTTCTGTGCAATGTGAATGGGGACTACAGGTCTCTACCTGCTCAGATCACCATACCTACCTTTGCATCCCCTATATTTTTTTAAGTTTGTTTATTTATTTAGAGAGAGAGAGAGAGCACATGCGAGTGAGGGAAGGGCAGAGAGAGAGGGAGAGGGAGAATCCCAAGCAGGCTCCACACTGTTAGTGCAGAGCTTGAACTCATGAACGGTGAGACCGTGGTCTGAGCCGAAATCAAGAATCGGATGCTTAACTGGCTGAGCCACCCAGCACCCCTGCATCCCCTATTTCTTATGCAGTGATGACCTGTACAGGATCTCTCTCTACTTCCTCCACTAGACTATGGGTTCATGAGGGCAGTCCAGTGCCCTGCATGCACCTCAGTAAACATGGAATCAATGAAAACAGGAAAAGGAGTAAGGAGATTACCAGGTGAACAGGAGGGTAAAACACTTTCAACCTGGACACTCACTGTTGATAGTCCCAGGTATGGTCAGAATAGTCAAATTTGGATATATTTTGAGGGTTTAACCAATAGATTTGCTGAAGTATTGGAAATGAGGGAAAGAGAGAAATCAAGGCATTGTTCATTCATTCATTTTCAACTGATAATTATTGGCTATTGACTAGATACTAGGTACTATTTAAGATGCTTTAGGTGCAGAGCAAACAAGATGTTAAAGAGCTCATGTTCTGATTGATGGAGGCAAGCAATAAACAAGCAAGATATTGCAAAGAATGTCAAGTGCTAAGAAGAAGACAAAAGAGGACAATGTAACAGGTTATTAGGTAGGATATATTTGGCTGAAAACCCAATTCAGAATGGCGTGAACGTTAAGAGTTTTATGTCATGGGAAAACTCAGAGTAGGATTGTTCCACAGTTGGTTATTCGGTGGCTCGATGACATCATGGCTCCATCTCAGCATCTCTGTGACTCGCAGGTTTTCTTCTCACGCTTGTAAGATGATTCTACAGGTCTAAGCAATACCTCCTCGCACTAAGGTGTAGGCAGGGAAAATCTGTTTTTTCTCACATCTCTCTTTTAAGGGCATAGAAATCTTTGCGTAGAAGAACCCTCCAGCTCTATCCTTACTAAACCATCCTTGCCAAGGGGAACAAGACATCATCTTTGATGTAGATCAGTCATGATTTATCCCTTGGGGTTGGACATGGGCCTGACCACCCTTGTAGCATGTAGGTATTGGATACATGAACAAAATGATGATTCTGTTAAAGAGAGAGGGAATGACCATAAGCAACAAACAGTGTCATCCAAAGAGGCAGGGAATAATTAGAAAGGGTAATGTGACCTCCCTAGAGATGGTAATGCTTGTTTGAGTCTTGTCAAGAAGTAGTTGTTAGTCTTAGGAAATCTGGGGACTAGCACTGAGTATAGGGTTTCTTTTTGGGGTGATGAAAATGTTCTGAAATTGATTGTGGTGATTTTTGTACAATTCTGTGAATATACTAAAATGTGTTAAATTATATACCTCAAGTGGGTGAATTATATGGCCTATGAATGATATCTCAAAGATATTATTTTCTAAAAGAACAATAAATGCAATGCCTTGAGACTAGACAAACTTGGTATGAATCACAAAAATTGTTTGATTCACTGGGCCAGATTCAGTGGAGAATTCTCATAGCAAACTTTAGTTATAATTCATTCATTAACAAAGGGTATGAAACTCAATTTCAGAACTTTTATTTTATTATTATTATGTTTTTTGGTGCGAAAAGGTCATTTTATTAAAGCGTGGGGACAGGACCCATGGGCTGGAAGAGCTGCGTCAGAACTTTTAATAAAAGGTAGAGAAATACCCTGTATTTTCAGATGTGATATTCCCTGTTGGTGTTTTTTTTTTTCCCCCAAGAATGCAGTTTTCCTAGGCTTCAAACCACTCAGCATGGATGGCCTCCAACAGACCTGCAGCCACTAGTAGGTGGGATCTTGTCTCATCCAAAGGGCTTCTTCTGTGGCTTATAGAGGGAGATGTTACATTCTCCTTACATGTAACATCTGGTCTACTAATTCAGATGATCATTTTCCATTGCATACAAGCCTCAGTGATAGATATTACCCAGCTTAGTTTCTGTCTTTCTCTTTTGTGGCTGAGATTATTTTTGCTGTTCAGGGATTAGTTTTTGTTTGTTTGTTTTTGTTTTTGTTTTTTTTGGTCCTAACACAATTATAAGAAAACATGTTTAAAAAATCACTTTAACATTATTGAAATATAGGGACGCCTGGGTGGCTCAGTTGGTTGAGTGTCTGACTTCGGCTTGGGTCATGATCTCATGGTTTGTGAGTTCAAGCCCCGCAATGGACTCTGTGCTGACAGCTTAGAGTCTGGAGCCTGCTTCTGATTCTGTGTCTTCTTCTCTCTCTCTGCCCCTCCCCAACTCCTGCTCTGTTTCTCTCAACAATAAATAAACATTAAAAAAAAAGTTTTAAATGGGGATGCAACTGGTACAGCCACTCTGGAAAACAGTATGGAGGTTCCTCAAAAAGTTAAAAATAGAACTACCTTACAACCCAGCAATTGCACTACTAAGCATTTATCCAAGGGGTACAGGTGTGCTGTTTCGAAGGGACACATGCACCCCAATGTTTATAGCAGCACTATCGACAATAGCCAAAGTATGGAAAGAGCCCAAATGTCCACTGATGGATGAATGGATAAAGAAGATGTGGTATATATATGTACACAATGGAGTATTACTTGGCAATCAAAAAGAATGAAGTCTTGCCATTTGCAACTACGTCGATGGAACTGGAGGGTATTATGCTAAGTGAAATGAGTCCGTCAGAGAAAGACAAAAATCGTTTGACTTCACTCATATGAGGACTTTAAGAGACAAAACAGATGAACATAAAAGGGAAGGGAAACAAAAATAATATAAAAACAGGGAGGGGGACAAAACAGAAGAGACTCATAAATATGGAGAACAAACTGAGGGTTATGGGAGGGGTTGTGGGAGGGGGGATGGGCTAAATGGGTAAGAGACACTAAGGAATCTACTCCTGAAATCATTATTGCACTATATGCTAACTAATTTGGATGTAAATTAAAAAAAAATAAAAGAAGTTAAAAAAAATTTTTTTTGAAAACACTGTGCTCACCATTGATAGGAGTACAGTGCCTTGTACAGATGAGGAAGCTGATACAAGTGTTATGTAACTGTTCTTTGTGTTTAATAAATGGCAGCATGAGAATCTGAAAAAAAATATTTTTTAAATTATTGAAATATAGTTGACATACAATGTTGTATTAGTTTCAGGTGTAAAACACACTGATTCAACAATTCTATACAAAAAGAAAGCATTTTTATCAGAGCCAGTGCTTTGCACCTTGCAGCTGGGCCTTTTCTAACACTCTGCAGAGGTGCAAATGAGCATTTACTAAGAACTGGCATTTGTCCAAAGCTGTGCAAGAGAGGGAGCTCAAGTCTATCTCCTAAACATAACTGAGGAACAAAAAGAAGGCCAGTGTTGCTGGAGTTCAGGGACAGAGAGATAGGCGGGACTGGATCATTTAGGGCCTTGACAGCTAACTGCATTTGGGAGCCACTGGAAGTCTTGAAACAAGGACATGACAAGACCTGGAAGGCATTTTAAACAGATCAATTTAGAGCCATAAATTTGGGTAAAATACCTGCAACACGAGTAACTGAAGAAGACTAGTATCTAGAGTATAAAAAGTACTCCCACAAGATAAATATGATAAAAGCCAAAAAATGCAATTGGAAAATCAGCAAAATACCTGAGTCACCAGTTTCCCCAAAGAGGAAATCCAGGTGGTCAATAAACATGTAAAAAATGTTCAGTCTCATTAATCAACCAGGAAAATATGCTAAAACCACACACACACACAAATACCCATATAAGCCACCAGATTGTTAAAAGTAGAAAAAAAGAATCTGATATTATCAAAGAGCTTTGACAGTAGTAATGCAAACATTATGTAGGGAGACAGTGGAGAGCACCAGGGACTCAGGATAGAGTGTTCATAATTAAAAGCCAGACAGAGGAAGGGGTGGGTCCTCAAAAGGAGATTGAGAAGGAGCAGCCAGTGAGAAGGGAGGGGAACAGAAGAGTGTGGCTTTAGGAAATCTTAGAGAGGAAGGTGTTTCAAAGAGATACCGCTCAGAGATCAATTATGATTTAGATGGAGAACAAATCATTAGATTTGGCAAGGTGAAGATGGGTGGCAGGTTTGATAAGGGATATTTTGTGGAGGAAGCAGGCAAAAGCCTGACTGACTTTACCTAGCCACACTGGGGAGTTGAATGCTCAGGGGCCACCATTTAGTTTGTTCACTTTCTTCTTTTTTACGGTTTGTCTCAAAAAATATCAAGAGACATATTGTTGACCACCAATTCTTTATAAAGCAGTGCACGTATGCCTTCTTACATGTAGCTAGCTGGTATCAGAACTAAATCCATCATACCCTTTCCAGTCCAAGTTACAAAATAGTGATAATCTTAAAAAAAAAAAAAAAAGAGTTCTCCTTAAGCACTGGATTTTAATAATGAGCAGAACAAAAAGTCCTCTAGTACTTCTCCTTATACCACATATATGCCTAGAACTGACTCATTTTCTAGACATTTGTGATTAGTGGCATCATACAACTCTAAATAGAATATTTGCTAGCATGAACACAGAGCAGTAATTCCTCTTTCACATTAAATGCCATTGACATTATATGATGCCAAATGCACTGACATGGAATTTTGCCAGCAGCTTGTTTTGCTTTCTCTGAGCATATTTTCAAGAACTTTCTAGCTGGCTTTTACAAACCTTTTGACAACAGTGAGAACCACCTGGTTTAGTAAATAAGGAATGCAACTCTGAATGAAATATTGGTAGTTTTGGTCTGTTTCTGACTTTAGCAAAAATAATTATTAAATTCTGTACTAAATTGTTTTGTTGTAGTAGTAAAAAATTTAATTGGTTTACCGGAGGTCACAATGTTATGCTAGAAATTGAAATGAAGGCATCATTAACTTCATGCCAAAACCTGACAAAGTTTCTTAGAAGATAGATAGCACAGTGTCAGAAAAAATAACTGCATTGCTGATTTTCATATATTCACCCTTACACTTCTATCCATATATTTTTTTACTTGTTTCTGTGAAATTACCACATTGGTCTCCTTCAAAAAATGGGCATCCTGTTCATTTTTTATATTTATGCCATTATGAACTTTAATATTTACATTGCTATTTTCATCATTAAAGTTTTGCTTTAGTGCTTCCCGAGTTCTTGATAACATTTAAACATTGGAGATATAAGACCACACAGTAGTAACCACACAAAACTTAAAGTGTGAAAATATTTTAAATCGAAATGAACTGCACCTGATAACTGAATATTAGTGGAGACAAATTGCCAAACACAGTTCTTATAGTTCATGTGGTATGCCAAAAATGGTATAATCACAAAGAATGTAGCAGGACTTATTATTTGAAGACAGTAGTATAAAGTTAGTATTTTTCCTTTTGGGGGGTAAATCACTCAAAAGTAAAGAACAGAATAAGAAAAACTATGAGGCAAATCCTTAAATTACAAAATAAGTGGATGGGAGTGAGAGTATGGGAGGTTGTTAAGAGTGCAGATTTTAGAAAGATCTTATTAGATTTAGGGTTTCAGATTGGATTGGGGTCAGGGTTAGGATTAAATAGCAAAATATACTACTTAAAAGTTAAGGACATAGCTTAAATCTCTTGTATAGAGCCTAAATCTTTCATTTCAAAGGTAGGAATGCAATTCACAGGTTGGTTGTAGGAGCTTCCCTGGATCCACATGGCTTCAAGAATCAGAGAAAGTGCAGCAACATATGTATCACATAGACAAGTTGTACCTTCAGAAAACAGTCTTTGTCTGTGACACTTGGGGAGAAGAGACTGCACTGTGAATATCCCTATATGGCCTATATCCATTTGCTGGGGAAAAGTTAAGGTCAAGCAAAATACTGGGTCATAAGCAAAATTCTTGTTGGTTTGGAAAACAGTAGATAGCCAGAGTAACAGGAAGCTGCCTGAATGCGCAGGAAGCCAGGAAGAACCGTGTAGGCCTGAGGAAGTGTTCCTATAGCAACACGATTGTTGTGCGTACCAACCCTTGGAATGGCAGCTATGTGGACAAGCTGAACCTGGGACACTCTTAAGCCAAAACCCAAGGAAGACTGAAGTGGTCTTGGCTGCTGACAGAAATAGAAACAACCATTATCTGGAGGAGAGCTCTCCAAGTTCGGTTCAGAGGACTCCCACAGATTATGACTAAGCACTGAACTCAGAAACAAGATTACCAAATACACAAGAAGGCAACAACCATGAGTAAGAGTCAGCAGAAACAAACTATCAATTTAGATTCCCCAAAGATTTCAAGTATTGGAATTATATATATATATATATATATATATATATATATATATATATATATATATGTAACATGTATAAATAAAACATATGTATAAATAAAACATATATAAATATGTATAAATAAAATATATGTATTTATATATTTTTGAGGGGCACCTGCGTGGCTCAGTCCTTTAAGCATCTGACTTCAGCTCAGGTCATGATCTCACAGTCATGAGTTTGAGCCCTGCATCGGCTCTCTGCTGTCAGCACAGAGCCTGCTTCAGATCCTCTGTCCCCCTCTCTCTGCCCTTCCCCTGTTCTTGTGTGCACGTGCTCTCTCAAAAATAAAACATTTTTAAAAAAGCAGCTGTGTGAACTGTTTAAATAAAGCATGTAATTTAAAAAGTGATCATTCAATTAAAAACATCCAGGAATGAACAGAAACATTTTGGGAACAATTCAAAAGAAACCAGAAATAAAAAATACAATTGTTGGCAGCAAAAACAAATAAGCAAACAAATAATAAACTGTAAAGAGATTAACTAGATAACTCAAGTGGGAGTTTATGAACCAGAAGATCTGTCTGAAGATCTGATCCAGAATGTAGTAAGGAGAAACAAGGAAATGGAAAATGTGAATAAAAAAAAAAAGGTTAGAAGATATGGAAGATGGAATGATAAGATCTAACAGAGTTCCACATAGAAAGAATGAGAAAGGAGGAGAAACAATATATAGAGATAATGGCTGTGAATTTTTTTCTAGAACTGATGAAAAACCATAAATCCACAGATCTTAAAAGCAAAGGGAAAAAATTAAAAATCTAATTCAAGAAAAAAATCACAGAAATAAAAAGATACTTGAGTCTGAAAATATAAAAGGGCAAATACTATTTTACAAAAATAGTCCCACATGGTCAATACCAACATATGTCCTCATAAAATTCTTAGATTTCAAAAATTAGCATTCTTTGAAAGTGAAAGAAAATAAATCACTTATAATGAGGAAAACAGGCTGACTTCACATTTTTCCACAATATTCATTCCTAGAAGACATTGTAGATAGAGCAATACAGATAAAATCCTCAAGGAAAGAGATGTGACCCAGGAATTATATATCCAGTCAAACTGTTGCTGAAGTATAAAGGTAAACAGTTCTGAAAACACAAGATCCTAGGGATAATGTTTCCGTTGACTCATTTGAAGATTCTGCCAGTGAACAATTTTTTATCAAACAATAGATAACTAGAAAGCATAAGGTAGGTAACATTAAGGATTGCTGATAAATAGGATTAAAGCTAAAAAACAAATATGGGTATTATATTTACTAAACAAAGATAAACATTAAGAAAGATAATATAATTAACTAAAATTGGGAAATTATGGAGAAGAAAGGGAGGTGGAATGATGAGGCAAACTACTGATTAATTGTTGCTTAAAATTGGGCATTTATAATCCTGTCTAAAGATTAAACATTGACAAAAATACCAAGTCATAATTATCAGAAGAATTGCATGTCATAGGGGCACTTGTACCCCAATGTTTATAGCAGCACTCTCAACAATAGCCAAATTATGGAAAGAGCCTAAATATCCATCAACTGATGAATGGATAAAAAAATTGTGGTTTATATACACAATGGAGTACTACGTGGCAATGAGAAAGAATGAAATATGGCCCTTTGTAGCAACGTGGATGGAACTGGAGAGTGTTATGCTAAGTGAAATAAGCCATACAGAGAAAGACAGATACCATATGGTTTCACTCTTATGTGGATCCTGAGAAACTTAACAGAAACCCATGAGGGAGGGGAAGGAAAAAAAAAAAAAGAGGTTAGAGTGGAAGAGAGCCAAAGCATAATAGACTCTTAAAAACTGAGAACAAACTGAGGGTTGATGGGGGGTGGGAGGGAGGGGAGGGTGGGTGATGGGTATTGAGGAGGGCACCTTTTGGGATGAGCACTGGGTGTTATATGGAAACCAATTTGACAATAAACTTCATATATTGAAAAAAAAAAAAGAAGAATTGCATGTATAACCAAGCAAAATACCACACAGGAAATAATTTTTTAACCTTAAGAGCATGAATGATATCACAGTATAACAACTAAACAGTCATGGCATTCTTATGACTAAATAATTGTAATAATTATAATTATAATATAATTGTAAATAATTGTAATAATTATAAATGAGTTAAACTCATCCAGTAAAAGGGAAGAGTCAGATTGTATACAAAATAAAAGTAATTCTACACTGTAAAGAAAGAGAAACTTAAAACTGAAAGAAAAAAAGCATTAAATAAGACACTTCATATGCAAAAGGGTGCAATTCACAGAGATAAGAATTAGGGATACCTAGGGGCGCCTGGGTGGCTCAGTCAGTTGGGTGTCCGACTTCAGTTCAGGTCATGATCTCACGGTTTGTGAGTTCAAGCCTCATGTCAGGCTGTGTTGACAGCTCAGGGCCTGGAGCCTGTTTTGGATTCTGTGTCTCCCTCTCTCTCTCTGCTCCTCTCCTGCTCATGTTCTGTCTCTCTCTCAAAAATAAATAAAGATTAAAAAAAATTAAAAAAAAAGAGTTAGGGATATCTATGTACATATGACATAGCATCAATATAAGCATAGTCCTTAAAGCAAAAGTTAAGGTCTACACAGAGAAGTAGACAGAAGCACATTAATGGCAGGATACTTCAATTCATCCCCCAAGTCCATGACAGATTAAATATACAAAGAAACAAATAAGGATATCATGGACTTAAATAACATAATATAGTAGAGTTATTAATCAATTTTGTGATTCTGAAAACAGAGAATATATCTCATATTTTCCCAATTAAACAGGAAACCTTAATAAATTCCAAAAACAAACAAAAACCAAACAGTACAGACAACTTTCTCTAGAAGCAATACAAGAAAACTAGAAGGCAATAGCATAACAAGGAAACAAAAGCCCCACTTGGAAAATAAAATATCTTGGGTTATACAGCTCTTGGGCCCAAGGGAAAAATGGAATTGCAGACTATTTGGATAAAACAGTAATAAAAACATTACATATCAGAATTTATGTGTTACTGCTAAAAGAGTGTTCAGAGGAAAGTATTTTAAATATTTTTATAGTATATCACAATTTGGTTAGAATAGCTAGGGATTGTACTAGGGGATTTCAAAAACCTACTACATACATAAATATCCTATTTAATAAGCAAAAATCACTGGCAACAAAATTATAATCCAAAACTCAATGGAATTCTAGAAATCAAAGTGTCTTTCAAACTCTTACAATGTCAAAACAAAAATATGAGTCTGGATATTAGCAAGGCAAGTATTTATTAAGGGGGACTATTGCAATAGGGAGATACTCAAAACCTAAGCGAGAAACATCTCTGAGAAGGTGTGGGCAAGCAAAATTTTTATATGCACAGACCAGGGGACAGGTGACTGTGGAAAGAGGAAGGGGGACACTAAAATTGCAAGGAGGGTGGGTCTTGAACTTAATTAACTGTGTCAAATATTGCAAAAGCAGAAAGATCAAGGTAGGAAATTTTAGTTGGTGGTTAGGCACATGGGGTGGAGTTTGCATCTGAGACGGAGCAAACAATTACAGTGCAGAAAGTTTGCATAAAGGTCAGTGTCTAACTGTCTTTTAGCAAACTAACGTTACGTCAAGCATTAAGTTTGACCAGTTTTGTCACTGGCTATCAGTGGCTGCTTAAATGATTTTGTTTTTTAAGTGGATATAAATTGCATATGTATCAGGTCATGTTGATACAAACATATCCTAGACTATAGCTCTATAAATGTTCCAAAGTAGGTCTTATCCACAGGTCATTAAATTACAAAGCAGCTAGAATATTTCACCGTATTAACTAATAAGAAAGAATGAAGCATCCAAATGAAATTAAAGATCAGCAAAATAAATGTAAGAAAACAGAGAAGATTAAAAAGATAAAAGTAGAAACTACTTAATTATAAAATAAAAATGGTAGAATTAAATAAGCCAAGAGCTGGTTGCTTGAAAAAAGAAAAAAAAAACTTTTAAGTATGTTAATTAAGAAAAAAAGCACAAATATACATGATGCAATAATTTGGAAATTCTAGGTAAAATGGGTTTGTTTTAAGAAACTATAATATACCCAGGGTGACTGAGTGGCTCAATCAATTAAGCATCTGACTCTTGGTTTTGGCTCAGGTTATCATCTCATGGTTCATGAGATTGAGTCCACATTGGGCTCTGTGCTGACAGCATGGAGCCTACTTGGGGTCCTCTCTCTCTCTCTCTCTCTCTCTCTGCCCCTTCCCATGCTCTCACTCACTTGCTCTCAAAATAAATAAATAAACCTTAAAAAAAAGAAAGTAGCTGTAATATGCCAAACTGATCTGCAAAGAAACTGAAAGTCTAAACAAATTAATTACTTAAAAGAAAGTATAAAGAGCTATCCCACACACACAAAAAAACACTTTTTATAGGCTGTTACACTGCAACCTTAAAGGATAGATAATTCCAAAATTATTTAAGGTATTCCAGCACACAGAGAAAGAAGAAACCTTCCAAGTTCTTTATATGAAACAAGAATAATTTAGGTACTAAATCTGATAAAGACTATAAGGAAAGGAAATGCCCATTAATTTCACTTACTGATGAAATAATACTAAATAAAATATTAGGACATGGAATCATGCAATATCTTAAAAGAACAGTATGACAGAATGGGTTTATTTCAGGAATACAAAGGTGATTAAATATTAGGACATACATTTTATGAATAGATACAAAGAATATCAACTACAGACTTTGAAACAGGATTTGATCAAAACTTAAAATCTACTTTTGAATCAAAATGTTTATAAAAGAATAAGAATAGAATATACTACTTTAACATAAATCTAGTTTAATGCCCAAGACAGCTTCTGTTTGATAGAAAAATGTTAGAAGCACTCCCACTAACAAAAAGTTTAAAAAATAATGACTACTATTTTCACCAACGTTTTCCTAGCTAATGCAATTATCTTTATAATTTGGGGAAAAATTAGAAGTTAAAAAATATTGGAAATAAGTATGCTGCTCCCATTCAACATTGTACTAGAGGTTTCAGCCAAGGCAATTAGGCAAGAAAATAAAATAAAAGGCATCTAGATTAAAAAAGAAGTAAAACTATTTCTATCTGCAGATGACATAGTTTTATATATATAGAAAGTCCTAGAGAATCTACAAATCCATGGGGGCTAATAAATGAGTATAGCAATGTTTCAGAGATACAGCATCAATATACAAAAATAATTGTATTTTTATGCATTAGTAATAACAATCCAAAATTGAAGAAAATACTTCCATTTACAATAGTATTAAAAAGAACAAGAAAGTTAATATAAATTTAACAAAAGAAGTGAATGGCTCATAGTTAAAAAATAAAACATCATTGAAAGAAATTAAAGAAGACTGGAAATTGAACAAACACTCATGTTTATAGATTGGAATACCTAATGTTAAGATGACACTACTCCCCCACATTAACCTACAATACAATGCCTGTCAAAATTCCAATCGCCTTTTTGCAGAAATGGAGAAGCTGGTCCTCAAGTTCAAGGGGCAAGGGGCCTTATAGAGCTAAAACATCTTGAAAAAGAAACACAATATTCCAATTATAAAAATAAGTAAGATAGGGTCGCCTGGGCGGCTCAGTTGGTTAAGTATCTGACCCAGCTGAAGTCATGATCTTGTGGCTCATGAGTTCGAGCCCCACATTGGGCTCTGTGCTGACAGCTCAGAGCCTGGAGCCTGCTTCAGATTCTGTGTCTCCCTCTCTCTCTCCCCCTTCCCCACTCATACTCTGTCTGTCTGTCTGTCTGTCTGTCTCAAAAATAAACATTAAAAAAATAAATAAGATATAGGGATATAATGAACAGCGTAGGGAATATAGTCAATAACACTGTTACACTTTTATATGATGACTGACTTATTATGGTGACTATTTTGTATATAAATATCAAATCATGTTATACACCTGAAACTAATACAACATTGTATGTCAATTATTTTTTCAATAAAAAAGACTTTCAGATGTATAACAAAAGAAAAAGTTCAAAGTTCGAACACACAATTCTCCATTTGAAAACTTACTTTAAAGCTCCAGTATTCAAGGCTATGTGGTACTAGCATAAGGATACACATACAGATGAATGGAATGAACTGAGAGTCCAGAAAAAAACCCATACACTTATGGTAAAATGATTTTCAATAAGAGTGTCAAGACAATTCAATGGGGGGAAAGAATAGTCTTTAATGAATAGTTCTGTGACAATTGGAATCTACAAACAAATGAATTTAGAACTTAAGTACCACCCACTATACACAAAAATTAACTGAAACCGGATTAATACCTAGATATAAGGGCTAAAGCTATAAGAAAACATAGATATAGATCTTTGTGACCTTGCATTAGTCAATGGTTTCTTAGATATGGCACCAAAAGCATAAGCAACAAAAGAAAAAAAATAGATAAATTGGACTTCATTAAAATTAGAAA
This sequence comes from Acinonyx jubatus, assembly GCF_027475565.1. Classification (NCBI taxonomy): domain Eukaryota; kingdom Metazoa; phylum Chordata; class Mammalia; order Carnivora; family Felidae; genus Acinonyx; species Acinonyx jubatus. Next base: position 62,736,145 of record NC_069387.1, read on the forward strand.
TTTTTGTGCTTCCAGAACATTACCTAGAAAGTGAAAAGACAACCAGAGAATGGGATAAAGTGTTTTCAAGTCACATTTTAAAAAAATTCTGCAGGGGAACAGTTACCATAAAGTAAGTCGAAAGGTAATGGCTACTTGAGGAAATTCATTTTATATTTGTATCACAAAGGGATAATTTTCCTAATATAAAAGAGCACCTACAATAACTAAAGGAAAAAACAACCCAATAAAAAATGGACAAATCATATGACCAGATAATTCACAGAAAAGGTAATACAAATGATTCAAACATAAAGAAAAAGTAAACTTCTTTCACAGTAGAATGCTAGTTAATGTCCTGCTAAGTGATCATTTTTGAACTGTTTGATTAGCAGAGAAAATAATTTGATAATAATGTATTGTGTGGCTGAGCCTGTGGGGAACTAGGCACTCTAATTTCCATGAGAGGATGAATTGCCCCCATGAAGAGAGATTTTGGCAGTAACTTTAAAAGTTACAAATTCACATACCTTTTGACCCAACAGTTCTGTCTCTAGGAATTTGTCCTACAGATAGATTCAAATGTGTATGAACTAACATTTGTACAAAGTTATTTATTAAGATCTTAGTAGTTTAAAAAAGAAAACTTCTTTATGTCCATTCAAGAATTCTCTGAGCTGTATAAGAGAATGAGACTACTCTGTGTACTGAAATGGAAGGCTGCCATAGACATACTGTTGCATGTATGTAACAAGTAAGGTGCAGAAGACTATAGCCTTAAACCACTTGTCTAAAATGATCTGTGGTGTGTGTATGTGTGAGTGTGTTTTCTTACATGTTGTAAAATATCTCTGGGGGCTCCTGAGTGGCTCAGTCAATTAGGCGTCTGACTTTGGCTCAGGTCATGGTCTCGTGGTCTGTGAGTTTGACCCCGCGTCGGGCTCTGTGCTGACAGCTCAGAGCCTGGAGCCTGTTTCAGATTCTGTGTCTCCCTCTCTCTTTCTGACCCTCCCCCGTTCATGCTCTGTCTCTCTCTGTCTCAAAACTAAATAAACATTAAAAAAAATGTTTTTTTAAATAAAGTATCTCTGGAAGGATACATAACAAACTGACCAATATTGGCTAGGGGATGTGGTTGTGGTGAGACTTTTTACTGTTTATCCTTTGACCTTTTTCAATTTTATGTTTTAAGTAATCTCTACACCCAAGGTGGGTCTCACTCACAATCCCTGAGATCAAGAGTCATGTGCACTACCGACTGAGCCAGCCAGGTGCCCCAACTGTTTTCAGTTTTGAATCATGAAAATCATAATCTATTTTTAAGATAATGAACTAAGAATATAAAAGGATTTCTGTAAAAATAAGTAATGAATCTTTAAAAAAATTTTTTTAATGTTCATTTTTGAGAGTGTGATAGAGCATGAATGGGGGAGGGGGAGAGGTGGGGGTGGGGAGGGACATAGAATCTGAAGCAGGCAGTCTCCAGGCTCTAAGCTGTTAGCACAGAGCCTGACTTGGGGCTAGAACCCACGAACTATGAGATCATGACCTGAGCCAAACTCAGACGCTTAACTGACTGAACCACCCAGGTGCCCCCAAGAAGTAATTAATCTTAACCTCACATTTATGAACTATGTGTGAACAAAATTACCTCTTTGCTTTTTCCCCCTGAAATGGCCAACTTTTTTTGAATATTTGATAAACCACCACTAGTTGACTACTCTTTGAGCAATTCTGTCCTAGAACATTAAACATTAAGATCCCAAAGAGTCCACCACAGATGGACTCAGGATCTGTCTATATTGCCTTAGGACTAAGTATTATATTCTTATACCAGAAATTAAATGGGATCTTATTTAGAGAAATTTAGTTCTTAATTCAATTCAATAAATATTTGTTGAAAACCCATTATGTAATGTAACTTGTTATGGAGAGATGAATGTATCATGGCTACCGTTCTTAAGAAGCCCACAACCATGCTAAAATACCAAACTATACTTAGCCATATAAAATACGTTCCAAAGATCCTAGCAACACCATGGCAACTGGCTAAAATAGCCTTTTATAACACCTCTGTGCCTAAGTTTACATCTGAGAAGATATACATAAAATTGTTATTAGCAATTACCTCTATTGGGTGGGGTTAGTAGGAAGCAGATCAGGACTTGTAAGTTTTTAAATATTAAGAAAATGAAGATGGTGGCATCATGAGTGATTTCATTTAGTTTTAGGATTTTTGTTTTTCAAATGTAAACATAGGAACAAATCAAGAGTTTTAAAAAAAACAAATAGAAGGGGTGCCTCGGTGGCTCAGTCAGTTTAAAGTCCAACTCTTGATGTTGGCTCAGGTTATGATCTCGCGGTTTGTGGGTTCAAGTCCCACATTGGGCTCTCTGCAAAGCCCACTTTGGATCCTCTGTCTTCCTCTCTCTCTGCCCCTTCCCCATTTGTGTGCTCGCTCTCTCTCTCCCTCTCTCAAAAATAAATAAATATTAAAAAAACACATAAAATTATTTCTTCCCATAATGAAAACAAATTCTTATATACTGCTTTTCCAACAACCTTCACTTAACAGTATCAAAACTTGGCACTTTGTGTTTTCCTTGACCCTTGATAAATTAAGAATAAGTTTGTCTTAAGAAGAATGTATAATATTTCAAAGGATGAGATCATCAACCAAAATGTGAAACCTAGACACTGAATTTATTGTTTACTTAAGTAAGGGAAGGCTATGCTGATCAGACACAGTCTCACTGAGCAAAGCAAATACAGGTTTTATGGGAAATTTTGTTTGGGGAGGTATTGGTTACTGAGGAAGGAGTAGCTGAAAATCAGCCTTAGAGACATGGGTTATAGAAGCATGTTTCCTGTTCCTGAGGTGTGTTTACTGAAGTTGTCACTTATCAGTTAAATAGTTTTTAAAACCAGCTTTGGTGTTTGTTACCATGGCTATAAAAATATCCATCTTTTCCTAGGTTCCTGGGGATATTTTTTTATTCTTAAAAAATAAGTTATGTCTCTTTTTGCCTGCCCTGGATTTAAAAACTAGAGGTTATCTTACACTAAAAGGAAACAATTTCCTTAGTCTAACCATATTTGTTATTAAAAGGTCTTAATATAGTGTATTCATTTCCTATTGCCAGTGTAACAGATTACTGCATATTTAGTGGTTTGAACAACAAGAATTTACTGTTTTATAGTTCGGTAGGTTAGAAATCTGACACAGGCCTCACTAGGCTAAAACTAAGGTGTCAGAAAGGCTGCATTCCTTCTGGTCTCAGGGGAAGATGCTGTTTCGTTTTCCAGCTTCTAGGGGTTGCCTACATTCCTTGCCTCACCGCCCCCTTCCTCCTCCTCCAAAGCCAGCAACATAGCATTCCTTTGACTCTGCTTCCGTTGTCACATATTTCTCTGATCCTTCCTTCTACCTCTCTCTTTCCCTTATAGGGACTTTTATGATCACATTGGGTCCAACTGGACAATCCAGGACATTCTCCCCAAATCTGGTTGAAGGGAGGTCCAAGACTGGTATGGTAGCTCAACACCACCACCAACTGACCCTTCTGTCTTGCTGTATACCATACTTGGCAATGACCGGTCAGACTCCAGAATCATGCATGTGTTCCAGGCAAGAAGCATGAAATGGAAGAGGCGGTACCAGAAATAGTATTCAGCTTACATTTCATTTGCCAGAACTGAGTTATAGGACCACCTCTAATGGCAAGGACATCTGAGAAGGTAAGTTAGCTTTCTTACATCTCTAAAAAGGGAAGGAAATTGGAGATCCGTGTTGGAACAAGGGATAGATGTGCTAACTTACCAGAATGACTGCAAGAACTAGATGAACTTAACAAAGAACTTTGTCCGGTTACTGAAGAGCAGGGACCAGGTGCTAGAATTTTAGTGGACGACTTGCTACATGTGTTATGTAATACCTGGTGACAGGTTAGGTGTGGCTTCTACTCTCCTCCACTCCTCAGGGCTGAGTCACAAGAGATGAGGGCAAACCTGATGCAGACAGTTTCACCTTAGGACAGCCACCCCATCTGTTCCCTCCCCGTGTTACCCGTGTGTAATCCCCTGCTTGTTACATAGTCTCTTCAGGAGCAAATGCCAAGTCACATGCCTCCCAGTGCAGCTGCAACCCATCAGTGAGATTTCACAATGAATGCTTCTGTAAACCAGGTGCAATCTGACCTGCTAACATTCCACGTTTATCTTACTTTGCTACATTCTGGAGAGCTGAGTGGCAAGAAGGCAAATCTAAGGTCATATCCCCAGGGTCCCTTGGTCTGATGTAGGAGTTCAGACCAGCTGAAACCCCTTTTCTTGCAGGAACCAAGTACCTAAAAAAAATCATCCCTTTCTTCCTCTCCAATTCAGAATCAGTTGAAAGAGATACAGAATCAGACAAATGAAGGTCAAACTATCAGCTTCATAAAGCTGACTGGAAGACACGGCCAAGTGGGCACTCTCACACTTTTCCCAGAGTTATCCAGTAGTCACTGGCACAGTGGAACAACACAGTCTTCCCAGCGGAATAAAATCCCCGGAGAGGAAAGCTGACACGCTGTCTGCAAAACACTGGACTAGAGAGGGTGGGGGAAGGGCTGAGCTGTTTATTCTCCCCAGCTTCCCTAGGGAGGAGTAAATGAGGGGTGGAGAGAAGCTCAGTAATTCTCAGTTTTCCAGGAAGTTTGAGGTCACCAGGGAACAAATGAGCAGCCAGGTTAGAAAACCGTTTTGGTCTAGTTCAAATTACTGTGTATGGAAACACAAGGGGTGGAAAGAACTCTTCTTCCCTATATCTAGGAAAGCTCATTTTGTGTTTGTGTGTGCGTTGTTTTTCTTCTTTTTTCCTAATGTTTATTTCTGAGAGAGAGAGAGGGAGAGAGAGAGAGAGAGAGAGAGAGAGAGAGCACGCTAGAATGAGTGGGGGAGGGGCAGAGAAGAGGGACAGAGGATCTGAGATCTGAAGCTGGTTCCTCGCTGACAGCAGAGAGCCAGATTTAGGGCTCAAACTCATGAACTGTGAGATCATGACCTGAGCTAAGATGCTCAACTGACTGAGCCACCCAGGTGCCCCTGTTGTTTTTCTTTTTAATTAAACTTTTTTTTTGAGATAATGGTAGATTCACATACAGTTGTAAGAAATAATGCAGAGAGATCCCATCCAGCTTTCTCCGGTGGTAACATTTTGCAAAACCATAGTACAATGTCACAACCAACATATTGACATTGATACAGTCAAGGTACAGATTATTTCCATCAACACAAGGACCCTTCATCTTGCCCTTTTATAACCATGCTCATTTCTTGTCCCCCACACTCCAGAAAGGGTTGGTTTAATGTGCTCTACTGTTTTCATAAATGGTAGATTTCCTCTGATGTATTTTCCTTCCTTTTAATACACAGCAAATAAAGACACTTGCTTTCAATTTCTTTGTATCAGTAGGATTGTCTTTAGGCACCAAAAACGTTTTGCCTCTAGGCTTGTGTTAACACTCTTTTTGTTTGAGAGTCATATTACCTAGTCATATTACCTACAGTCATAAAACATTTCTCTGGGGAAAGGTGTGGGTAGGAAAATAAGTTCATTCATAAAATATCCTTCAGACATTCTTCACTAAGTTTGTAAATACCATGATCAATATAGATTTCATTTTTCCTTTGTTCAATCTCTGGAGCAGATTTTATTTTTAAGATGGTTGTGAAAATGAACTGTCTCCCTCCTGCTTAAGTCTTCAATAGCTAAATAGTGTTCTTTGATTGTATCAGAAACTAAAACACAATTAGAACTTTATTTTTTCTTTGTGGACCCATCATGACATACCTCAGTTTCTCAGGACATGTCTCTCACTGGGTTTACTTCATAGAATTTCTGGAATCATCTCAGAAGACTCCCAGAAATACCCTCACCTCACCTGTTTCACCACCCTGTCCCTCCAGTTCTCCTGGTTTTGAAGTCCCCTTCTGGCCTTACGTTTCTTTTTTTTTTTTTTTTTAAGTTTATTTATTTATTTTGAGAGAGAGAGAGCATGTGAGCAGGGGAGGGGCAGAGAGAAAGGGAGAGAGAGGGAGAGAAAATTCCAAGCAGGCTCCGTGCTGCCAGCAGAGAATCCGATGTGTGGCTCGAACCCACGAATGGTGAGATCATGACCTGAGCCAAAATCAAAAGTCAGATGCTTAACTGACTGAGCCACCGAGGCACCCCTGGCCTCACTTTCATCCCTAGCTTGGAGGCCCTACCACCCATCATCATTTGCAGGCTTCCTGACCCTCTCACATTCTTACTCTCCTGTTCCACCTGTACTGTAACCCCCAAACAATTGTCTTCTTCATTCCCATTAGGAGGCAACTTGGCGAAGAACATACCATATTAGGTTTTACATGTGACAAATATAGATTCAGATCTTAATTCTGAAGCTTTTATTCTTTTATCTATAGCAGACATTTATTAATTTTTGCTCACCATCATCCAACCCCTTTTCTTTTGGCAACAGCATCACAATTCTTTAGTGAATTACCTGTCCAACCCTCTAGGCTTGGAGGCAGCTCCCCTAAGCATATGAGCCTTGCTAGGACAAACAGTTCCTGTCTCTCTGGAACTGGACTCTGGAATGGAGTGATCCAAAGCATTAAGTGATTCACATAGGCAGCTATTTGTTTCTACTACCAAGACCTGTGAAAACATTTTGTCCTTTACATACTGGTTCATTAGCCTCCCCTTTGTTTTGATAGCTTGCACATATCCTATCAATGAAATTGCTTTTTATCTTCTATTAGCCAGAGTAATTTTCTGTTGTTTGCAACCATGAGACCCTAATGTGCTAGCGGTAGAAGCTTATATTAGTGCCTTAAATTCTGTATAATCAAGACAAATTACATATACATACATGGATGTCACGAGCATTAAATGTGAAAACAAACCTAATGGTTCTGGCATGTAAGAGCCACAATAAATCCATGACCTCTAAATTCAGGTGAAACTCCAACAGAGCTTGGCAATCTTTATTTGTTCTGGGCCATCTGCTTCTCCAAAATTCCCTCAGCAGATTTTACAAACATTTATAATTTTCTTCAAGCTGCCCATTTAGCCTCCCACTCAATCTCAACAGCCTGTCTTAAGCATAACAGGAGAATGTCAAGGAGACAGAGGTACTAGGTTTGCAGAACCTTGCAAGGTTTTATTGATCTTGTGATTCATGCCAGTGTTGTGATGTCTCAAACCTAGCTCATGAGAATAAACTTTTAGAAAACCATATATGATCAAAGCCATCCCAGATTGACAATGTTGATGACAACAATGGTAAGAGTCTCCTTTCCATTACCTACATCCTATAATAAGTAATACTTGGAGTGCTTCAGTGGTTCCTTTGGCATATAGGTACCACTGTGCAATATGCAGACTTAGACTGGGCAGATGGATGGAGTGGGGTTGCTCTGCTGTTGAAATTCTTTCTCTTAATTTGATGATGGTGGACTTGAAGGTCATATCTGCTAGTTTACCTTCTAACGTAGGCTTCTGGTATGCGTGGAAGTCAGTACTATTCAGTCTTTGAACAGCTGTTAGGATCAGAATGCTCCTGGTTTATTCCAGTACTGGAGACACTATTGGAAACTTTTTGTGCCTTTTTCCCAAACATCAGAATATCAAGATTACATGTGGCTCTAAATAATTAATGTAGTAAAGGATGCAAATTATGTCTTTTTTAATTGACATATAATTAACATACAGTGGTGTATTAGTTTCAGGTGTACAATATAATGATTCATCAGTTCTGTACATTTCTCAGTGCTCAAGATAAGTATACTCTTAATCCCCTTATTAATATTTCATATTTTATATTTCACCTGTGAATTATGTCTTGGTTACAAGAGTCTATAAAGCATTCTCAAAATAACAAAAATACAAGCATATCAGTGTAAAACAACATCAGCCATAAATTTATGCAATCTCAATAAGTAAAAAAATAGTGCTATAAGAGAAAGGAATCCTGACTGACTTCCAAAGGTAGTTTCAGAGCATCTAGAGCCAAACCTTGTATTTTCTTATTAATTTCTAGAAGCTTTTTGTATATACTTTTCTCTTTCTTTCCCTTCCCCCTCACTTTTCCTTACTCTTCCCTTCCTTCCTTTCTTCTTCTCTGCCTTTTCACCACAAATAATCTAGAACTAGCATTAAGTTTATTAGACATGGCATTTTCTCAGTACATATGTTGTAAATATTCTATTTATTTGTTTGTTTATTTATTTATTTTCCCACTTGAGAGAGAGTATGCATGCACAAGCAGGGGAGAAGGGCGGGAGGTGGGGAGAGAAAGAGAGAAAGAGAGAGAGAGAGAGAATAGAATCTCAAGCAGGCTTCACTCTGAGCATGGAGCCAAACATGGGGCTTGATCCCATGGCACTGGGATTATGACCTGAGCTGAAATTGAGCCAACCAGGCACCCCATCACATTTTTTCTATTTAAAATTTTGTTTTATTTTACAATTCTCTCCCCCCACAACTACTAAAGTTTTTCAATGTTTTCATATTTTTCCCTGGATGAAACATAATTTTTCTTCTTCTTTTTATTTTTTTAAATGTTTATTTATTTTTGAGAGAGAGAAAGAACATGAGCGGGGAGGGTCAGAGAGAGAGGAAGACAGAGACTCCCAAACAAGCTCCATCCACGCTGTCAGTGCAGAGCCTGATGTGGGGCTTGAACTCAGGAACTGTGAGATCATGACCTGAGCCAAACTCAAGAGTTGGATGCTTAATGGACTGAGCCACCCAGGCACCCTGAAACATGAGTTTTTCTTGTGATCCCTGATCAGTTTTATACCTTAGAACCACAGTAGCACTTGCTGGCTGGTTTCTGGCAGTCTCTTGACTAGATGGGCTTAAAGTACAGAGATGGTTACATTAGCCTTAGAATGAGGCTCTGGAGGCTCCAAGATACGAAGAAATTCTGGGTGCTCAGTCTCAATGCCAGTGACTTCACTGGCAAAAATAAGGTTTGTGGCTTGAATAAAAGGAAACACCTAAGCATCTGACGTCTAGTTTTTCCCGTGAGAGGAGCACATACCAACGTGGAAATGTTCAATGTTTCTGACCCTGTGGGCATATGTACAGCAGGCTGCTGCCTGGGACCATGTGTCTGGGCATCATGACGTTATTGAACATGATGAACTCTTGCTTATAGCACATTTATATGGTGGAAATGTGAGGATGTGAGGACGGCACGAGTAGCTGCAGTAACAACAGCTGCGGGTTGTGGACCCAGCGTCTGTGCTAACAACACACGGTGGGACGTGACTCAGAGTGTGGTCTCGTGACAATAGTTTGGGAGCAGTTTAGGTCTGAAACCCTGAGCATTCCAGGGAGAAGCTGGTCTTCGCTGGACAGTTTGTCCAAGAGGACAGAATGTGGCAAGGTCCTGGGAGCCTTGGCACAGCCACCGTGAAGTATCTGAAGGTGGTGCTGGCGAATGGGAGTTGATTATGAAGCTGCATGCAGCTCTTGATTTTACCAATCTCTGCATGAACTGATTTTGACAGTGAGCTGCTGACTCTTCTTTATGTTGAACTAAAATGGTGAATAATGGCTTGGTGGATACATTGGTGGCTTCTCCTCGGAAGACAGGGAAAGCCTTGGCTGGGATCACACTCCATCATGCCTTTGCACTAAAGGTTGTGCCAAATGGATAAAACTCTGTTTGGAGATAAGGTTTCCTTTAGAATACTTTTTTTTGGGATGCCTGGGTGACTCAGTTGGGTGAGTGTCTGACTTCAGCTCAGGTCATGATCTCACAGTTTGTGAGTTCAAGTCCCACATCGGGCTTGCTGCTGTCAGCAGGGAGCCTGCTTTGAATCTTCTGTCCCTTTCTCTCTGTGCCCCTCTACCACTTGTGTTCCATCTCTCTCTCTCTCTCTCAAAAAAAAAAATATATATATATGTATATATAATACTTTGTTTTCTTATTAAGGTTTCCCCTCCCAATTACAAGTTCTCAGAAGTAACTGATCTCCTCAAACTGAGTCAACACATCTATCTATTGAGAAACCTGTGGGGCTTTCATAGTCTTAAGCAAGGAGTTGGTTATAATGGTGTGAAGTTCAAGAAAGAGAAGGAATCTGGAGATTTAGATTTGGCAGTTAGCTGCATACAGATGGTAGCAAAAGCCACTGGAATAGAAAAAAGGGAGAGTGTTTAAAATAATAAGAAAAAGAGTTGAGGGTTGAATTGCAGAGAATACCAATACTTACAGAGAGGTAAAGGAAAAAGGTCAGCAATGGAAGTAAGAAAGTCATGAAATTAGAACAAAAGCCAGGGAGGAATGGTGTCACAGCAGCCAAGGGAAAAGAAATTCATGGAAAACAAATGACGCAGAGATTAAGTAAGGACTGAAAATGTGTTGGAATTTACATTTTTAAATGTTTATTTATTTTTGAGCAGAGAGAGAGGGAGACAGAGAATCTGAAACAGGCTCCAGGCTCTGAGCTGTCAGCATGGAGCCCGATGCAGGGCTTGAACACATGAGCAGTGAATTCACAGCCTGAGCCGAAGTCAGATACTTAACCAACTGAGCCACCCAGGCGCCCCAAATGTATTAGAATTTTAAATGAAGAACTCCTAGCAATGTTCCAGTGACCTGGGATTACAGTTCCATTGGACAGGTTGGGGTGCAGGTCAGATTTCTGTGCACCAGGTGAAGAAATGTAAGCGTGTGTGGATTTCTCTTTCAGGAATTCAGCCATGGAGACTGACTGGTAACTAGAGTTGAACTAGGAAGAACAGTTTAGGAAGGACTTTGTTTTTTCTTTTTTCCCAAGAAGGTATACAAGTGAAGTTTCAGAGGATAGTGTCAGAGTGTCTAGAACCAAGATAGAAGAAGAGCTAGTAAGGACAAAGTAGTTTAAGTTGAAAGAGCACAAGGGTGATGGAAGCCAGAGAAGAGAATAAAGGATACAAGGGAAGGGAGGTAGCCAGGCTCCAGGATGTCCCCCTATGAGCCCTGCATCCCCGTATTCACACCCTTGTGTCACCTCCTCCCATATAGTATCAGGGATGGTCTTTGTGACCGATTGGATACAACAAAAATGGTGCTATGTCACTTCTGAGATGAGGTTATAAAAGACACTGTAGTTTCATCTTGGTGCCTTCTCTCTCCCTCGTCATTTGCTCTGGGGGAGGCCAGCTGCCATTGCATAAGCAATCCTATGGAGAGGGCACACATGGTGACGAGCTGAGGCTTCTTGCTGACAACCAAGTGACAGGCTTGGGAGGGGATCCTCCAGCTCCATTAAGTCTTCATATGACCGCGGTGCTGGCTGACAGTTTGGATGTAACCTCATGAGATATTCTGAGGCAGCAACACTCAGCTAAGCTGTTCCCAGATTCCTCACCATTTGAAATGGTGTGAGATAATAAGTGTTTATTGTTTTAAGCTGCTAAGTCTCCGTAATTTGCTATGCAGTGTAGGGGAGGAAAAAGTTTTCTTCAACCCTGTTAAGGTCCCTGGCTGGGTCTGAAAATTAAACCGGCAAAGACAGATTAACAAGAGAAAAGCATACAAATTTAATACAAGTGTTATGTGACACAGGAGCCTTCATAAGGAAATGAAGACCCAAAGAAACAGACCTCAGTATTTTGATGCTAGGTTTGCTGGAGAGTGGATTGTTGTGGAGGAATATGATAGATGAAGGGAGTATGAGGTAACTGTAGTAGCATACTTAGCAAGGCCTGTTTGCTCGGATTCTTCTTAGTGTCCTTTTGTCTTTGGAGATAAAGATGCTCCTTTCCACCACATTTAGGGAAGGCGCCTCTCACATGAGGGCTTTATGACCCGTTTCAAGGCAGAAGGGTAGGAAGAGGGTCAGAGTGATCTTGCTTCTGCTTGTTTTCTCAAACTCCTTCAGCTTAAAACACTCAGTACTCATATTTTGGGATAGCGTGTTCTGAACCCCATCTGCATAAGTAGATAAATAATACAGGAGGGATTGGCTTTGGGCAGGAGGATGTTCTTTGCTTTCTCTGAGACATTATCAAGTCTGGTCATTTTTACAAGTTCTTATTCTTTAAGCTTATCTTTTATTGCTTACACTTGGTATCTTAAAATATTTCACATTCTAACTTACAACTAGACTTTAACTATTTTTATTACTCAAAAAAACCACATTAGAATCTCCTACTTTTTTGTAACATCCCATTGGAATTTGTCTATACTACCTCTTAGCTAGTATCCATTTAATGATTCATTTGAAAAATGTTTAAACTTTAGAGAATGTTATAATGTTATAATGTTATAAACTTTAGAGAAAGCAGTGGTTACTTTTAAAATAGTAGAGTGACAGATGAGCTATTTGCTAGTGTATCCAAATTATCCAACAATAAGGCTTTACTGAACAAAGCGGTATGGGTGTTAGCATAAAAGCATGAACAAATACCCAAATGGTATACTTGTGAAGTTAATAATTCAGGCAGAAAAAAATGATACATACAGAGAACCCATGCATGCCTGAAGAACAATCTGAAAACAAATCAAATCAAAGTTGTGTTCAAAGCAAAAATCATGTTTGCATGACGAACAGTAGAGTATCAGTGAAGACAAATGATACCCTTGATCACAGAACAATGAGAAATTCTTCCAGCAAGTGAGCGTAACTGCCAAATGGGATCATATAAAAGAAGTATGAAGGGAAAACTAATTTTGAGGATATAACCAGGTGGAACTGAAGCTGATTCTTGAAGTTCTGCTTCAGGTCATCCAAGAGAGTTGTGCCCCGCTTTTAACCATTAATGATAAGTATAAGATTCATGCAGGAGCGCCTGTGTGGCTCAGTTGGTTAAGCATCAGACTTCGGCTCAGGTCATGATCTCACGGTTCGTGAGTTCGAGCCCCATGTCGGGCTCTGTGTTGACAGCTGGGAGCCTAGAGCCTGCTTTAGATTCTGTGTGTCCCTCTCTCTCTGCCCCTCCCCTACTCATGCTCAGTCTCTCTTTCTCTCTCAAAAATAAACATTAAAGGGGCGCGTGGATGTCTCAGTCAGTTAAATGGTTAAGCATCTGACTTCAGCTCAAGGCATGATCTCACAGTTTGTGGGTTCCAGCCCCACATCACGCTCTGTGTTAACAGCTCAGTCTGGAGCCTGCTTCAGATTCTGTGTCTCCCTCTCTCTTTTCCCCTCCGCCCCTCTCACTCAAAAATAAACAAACATTAAAAAAATAAAAAAAATAAACATTAAAAAAACTTTTAAGTAAAAGATTCATACATAAACAATTATTCTGCTGGTGGATGTGACTTATTGCATTAATAAACTTGTGAATTTTCAGTCATTTCCATTATTTGTCTCAGACCGTTACTCTTGTATTCATTTTAGGAAGGATTTATATGCAAACCATTGTACAAATTTTAAAATGCCAAATATGCCTCAAAGAAATGAAAGACAGTGGGTTTTTTTCCTTAACAAAAGAGGTCTTTTTTGTTTTTGTTTCTGTTTTTGTTTTTCATTTTTTTATTGCAATCTATTCTCCTTTGTTGTATTTTGGGTTTCCCTAGCTTGGAGCAGGATGGACCACAGTGAGAGTCTGGAGCTTGGCAGGGTCATGGGACCAGGCAAAGGTGACAAGATTAACCGGCCCTTCTGTCAGTACAGAGAAGGGTTTAACAAGGTGGACAAGACATAGTTTTCATGGTTTCCCATTAATACTCTATAGGAAAAATTACAGTACTTGGGTATGGAAGATCTTGATTTGAATTCTGATTTTACTATTTAGTAGCTATGTGATACTGAGCAAGATATTTACCTCTCTGAGTCTGTGTCTCCCCCACAAAGTAGAGCTAATAAAAACCCTGCCATTATTACATTCTGTTTTTTTTCTTAAAAGTCAAATGAGCCCTGTATGAAATATTTGTGAAGCTATTTTTTAAATCTATAAACATTATTATTTTTATTGTTGATACTATTATCGTTTCTTCTTACCTTGAATTTTTGTGTTCTTGGCAAAAGCTTGAATGGTCTTTAAGTCTTGAATGCACTAGAGAAAGGCTAACAGCTAATGCTAAAAAAAAAAAAGGAAACAAAATCATGTCTTTTAAACAAAATTATTAACACATTTGAAATTAATTTTTGAGTCAAAAAATAATGTCTAAAACAAGTCTTTATCACTGGAAAATATTAAATATTTATTTCTTTTATTAAAACTTTTAAAAAATGTTTTATTTATTTGTGAGAGAGGAACAGAGTGCGAGTGGGGCAGTGGCAAAGAGGGAGACACAGAATCCAAAGCAGGCTCCAGGCTCCAAGCTGTCAGCACAGAGCCTGATGCAGGGCTTGAACTCACAAACCGTGAGATCATGACCTGAGCTGAATCAGGTGCTTAACTGACTGAGCCACCCAGGTACCCCACATATTTATTTCTTTGAGATTGCAAGGATTGTATTTAGCACCCTAGAACAAGATCTGTTTTCCCAACACTAAAAAGCTAACCTATTAGCATTTGCTATTGCAAATAGTTGTCACAAAAAGAAAACAATGGAGATTTAATTTATGGATTATATAAAAGGTGAGACCCTTAGTGTATTAAAACAATTTTTTTCTAATTATAAACATAACACATCCATTGAAGAAAATTTGGAAACTGCATATAAGTATGAAGAAGAGAATTATAACTCGTAACCACATTACTTAAAGATAGTCACTGTTAACATTTTTGCGTAGTTTTTCCAATTCCTTTCTCCCTCTTTTCTGCTTCTTTCCCATATATTAAAAAAAATGTTTTTTTTAGTGTTTATTTTTGAGAGAGAGAAAAAGAGAAAGAGAGACAGATCATGAGCTGGGGAGGGGCAGAGAGAGAGGGAGACACAGAATCTGAAGAAGGCTCCAGGCTCTGAACAATCAGCAGAGAATCCCAAGCAGGCTCCTTGCCTTCAGCACAGAACCAGACATGGGGCTTGATCTCATGAATTGTGAGATCATGACCTGAGCTGAAACCAAGAGTTGCTCACTCAATAGACTGAGTCACCCAGGCACCCCTAAAAATCTTTTTAAAATAATATCTGAAATTATTTCAAAGGTAAATATTTTTTTCTCCAAGTATTTTCCTAAGGGTCCTACGTTCAATGCTTTGCATTACTCCAGACTCCTTTTTTTTTCTTCCTTGTGGGAAGTCATCAATTCTATCATTGAATCCTAAGAATTCTTTCCTTTCTATCCTATTACCGTAGGCCTAGGCCAGGCTCTTTTCTCCTCCATTCTAGATTATTGAAGTAAGTTTTCTTACTGGTCTCCTTCTTTCTAGTCTTTTTGCTCTATAATTCATTTTATAGACCTTTTTAATGCATCATTACATTGCTCAAAAATATTGACTGTTTCTACGTTCTATAGCAGAGGTTGCAAAGTGGATCTCCAAGGCTGGATATAGTCTGCAAATTTGTTTTATTGCTCCAGTGTTCTGAACATTGTTTAATTAGTTGGAATCCTTTAGGTGGGTCATATGCTTCACTGATTTATGTTCCTCGCCTGGCTTCTAGGTTTCCAAGTATAGCTGAGCAGATTTTGCATTGTATAATTCCAGGGGGCACTATGTACATAGCACCCCCTACAGTTGTGCAGTGCACAACCTATATGATCACAGCCCGTCTTGAAGCCTCCAGATGTTTGAAGCTCTACACTCTAGTTTATATAATATGGCAAAGAAAACTGTTGTCTTGTCTAACCCTGTCCACAATAACGACTAATCAAGCCCATGACGTACTAAAGCCTAAAAAAAGGCTGACATTTCTAAAAGCATTTCGCTCTAAGACAAGTCTTAAAAAAACAGGAATATTCTAAAAGCCTTGAATTCTAAGATAAGCCATAAAGTTATTTTTTATTCAAAAGAAACATTTTGTTTTTCTTTTTTATCAAAATGGACCCCAAAGCTATCTAATCAGAATTACTGACTACCAAGGAACAAATGGAATTATCTCCTGACCTTGTGATTTTTTTTTAATTCAAAGACTTCTATTTTCTTGAATAGGTGAGCCAGTTCTGTATTAACTTGTCTCCTTTGCAAATGCAAGTTAAAACTCTAGTCAGTTCTTCAGTTTGTGTCTGAGTTTTGCAAAGTAAAGTTCCTTTAATCCTAATTCTAAACTCTTTACAATGTGGATCCTATATCCCCACAGTTTTCTCTTTTGCACAAATATTACACTGGAGACAAACCAATTCCCCTCTTCACATAAACTTCACAATGCTTTGTTGCATTTCTCCTTCCCCTAATCCTCTGCCCTCCTTTCCTTCTTCTCTTAACCTACATCACTTCTGTTTAAGGCCATTTCACTGCCACTGCCTTTGTGAAACATCTTTTGCCACTCTAGTTTCCATCTGTTTTTCTTGGAACTCTTTATGCCTGTATTGTCTTAACCTTATTTATTTGACGCTGTGTGAACCTGTATGTATATGAATTTTTTAAAAATTATTTTTTATCTTTTTTCTTAAAATTATTTTCTATCATTTTTCTTATAAAAGTAAAACTTGTCCAACTTAAAATACAGAAAATATAAAGGTGCAAAATGAAATGAAACACTTGTCATAAAACAGTGAATATCAAAGGAAAAGAAACCCTAATGAATATTTGTATAATCTTGGGATGAAATGGGGATATTCTCATGCCAAAAACATAAACCTTGAATTTAGAAACAATAATTTCCTTTGTAAAAGAGTTACCTTTCTACATGAACACAGGAAAAAATGGACAGCCTTTCCAGACCTTGATTAATAGCAGCATGTATCTTTATAAAGCTCTTTGTGCTGTTGTACAGATAGGGTAAAAATGTGTAGAATGTTGACACTTACAATAGAAACTGTTCATATCACCAGAGCTTTTGGTTCTGGACAGAATTTGGACAGTTCTGGCAAGAAAATAATGGAAAATTTGTAATTTCTGGGAATGAAACTACTAAACAGCAGATGGGAATTAATCACCATTCTTTCAGGCTTAGTGCTAAAGAGAAGCTATTGGATTAGTCATTAATACTTTTGACATCTGAAGAAATCTACCTTATTTTCACAGAGCCAAAAAAAAAAAGGAAAAAGGAAAGAAAAAAAAGAATTTCTTTCCCCCAAGGAAAATATAGTAAAACCTCTAAGTAATAAGTACCAAATAAAACACCTTCAAACTACTATGAATCACCGGTCTGTGTTCCAACCTATTGAGCGGGTGAGGTCCAACGATAGCTTGGGAAGTCCCCTGACTCCAAAATCTCTAGGCATACTCTCTACCCCTCACCTCATATGGCTTTTGAAGTTTTCATCCTTTATTATGAATAATTGATTTTTTCTCAAACTTACGGAAACTGTGAATCAAAGCTTCTGTAGTAAATTGTGTTTTATTTATTGGCCTATAATATGTAATCTAAGTAGAAAATGATGAATTTATTATGCAAATACAAGAAAGCCTTGGGAAAGTCCCTTAGCTCTCCCTTAAAGATCCAGAATGTTGTCTTTTAGAGATGGCAACTTGGTTGGGTTGAGAAGGATGGCGAATGGTACAGTGTCATAGGGATTAGTGTTGAGCTAGTTCTTTGAGAACAAGTCATTTTCCACATCAGAGGATGTATGTGGAAGAGTTTATTAAAATTATGGAAGCAGGCGCCTGGGTAGCTCAGTCGTTTTGTATCTGACTTTGGCTCAGGTCATGATCTCACAGTTAGTGAGTTAAGTCCCACATCAGGTGACCACGAGCCCCCTTTCGGGTGAACACAAGCCCTGCTTCAGGTGAACATGAACCTGCTTCTCTCACTCTCCCTCTCTGCCCCTCATGGGATTCTCTCTCTCTTCCTCTGCCTCTCGCTCACTTGCATCCTCTCTCTCTCTCTCAAAAAAAAAAAAAAAATTACATAGACACGAATGCCAATCCAAGCCTCCTTTTGTTACTGACCCCCTTCCAAATGAATTGTGTCAGTCACTGTTTTGCCTGCTTTATATTTAATAACATATTTACTCTTCTCAACAACTTGGGAGGTATGTAATATATATCCTTTTGTTTTGTGGTGAGGGCATTTGAGTTTGGGAGAGAGGAAAATTTATGTAAGAGTCCCTGAGGATGCAAGAGTTTTCCGTGTGGCCCCTGTATGTCTACTTTGCCTGAATTGTTTCTCCCATTCTTCTTGCACAGGATCCTAGTCCCTATCTGTCTCTCCCATCTATGTTGATAAATTCAAGTTGCCCAAATAATGGCTGGTAATCTGCAGTACAATTTCCTCCTCTTTCAAGACACTTTTCTGACCAGCTATTCCCCAAACTAGCTGAATTTTGGCTGATAGTCTCCTACTCAACACCAGCTAAAATTCTATGAAATTCTTGCCCCTTCCTTCCCGAAGATAAACTGTTCTCTAGCTCCTTCAAGACACTTTTTGGGACCAATATTTTAAAATAAAGTCTTATGCTAATGGTGCTCTGACTGATTTTTTCCATATTATTTTCCCCAAAGCCACATAGTTAGGAAGTAGTAGAGCTAGGATTTAGACCCTGATTGTTTAGTAGACTATACTGATAATTCTCCATTTTAAAAGTTACTGGTTGAATTGGTTTGCAACCTGAAATACCCTTTCTCATAGAAATATCCTTATCATAGAAGTGATCCCATGGTCTGAAGCCAGCTCTTTAGGATGTTATAACCACCCTGAGCTGCTATAAGTGGAAGAAACAAAGCAATAATGAAATAAAAGATTGGAATTAAGTGAATGAAAGAAGCAGGTTTTGACAGAGTCACCATAAAGTTTATTGTCCAAGTAGGAGACTTGGGAGAGTGAGAGTTGCTATTAATAATTACACTAGGAGAACAGGCATAAATGGGGACTATACTGGACACGCCAGCACATATCTTCAATCTAGGTGTAGGCCACAGCTGAATGACTTTGAGCAAGGCCTCTTAGCCTGCTTGAGCCCCAATTTCTTCACTGTAAGTGGGAGTGTTGACACCTAACTCAAGGGGGCAGTAGCGAGAATGAAACAAGAGTATACTGCACACTTGAATTTGTAAAGTACTGTATAAATATAACCTTTTAATAATGATAATTACTAATATTACTTACCTGCACCATCACACAGTATGTGAATACATATGTATGTATGTATAATTTTTTATTGAGGTAAAATTGACATATAATATTATATTAGTTTCAGGTGTAGGATTTAATGATCTGATATTTATATACATTGCAAAATGACTAGTGCACATCATCCACTGTATGTTAAATGTTGATTTGTATTGCTTTTCTCTTTGATACTCTCCCTGTCTAGATAGTCTCTTTGTAACTGTAGTAAGAGGCAGAGAAAGCAAACCAAGCAGTAAGAGGCCATAGGCATCCATTCCCTACCAGGGCACACAAACTACCTGGGGAATAAGTTGTTTCATTTCAGGAAAAACAAAACAAAACAAAACAAAACAAAACAAAACAAAAAAAACAACTTGTTTTTATTGAAGTATAATATGAATCAATGTTGTTGATTCAAAGGTCAAATTTATAACTACAAACCCCAGTCGTGAATCCAGCTGGAGAAAGGTTCATGG
Organism: Acinonyx jubatus; assembly: GCF_027475565.1. NCBI lineage: Eukaryota > Metazoa > Chordata > Mammalia > Carnivora > Felidae > Acinonyx > Acinonyx jubatus. The sequence goes on from NC_069387.1 coordinate 62,755,667, forward strand.
ATATTCAATAACCATGAAGTTCTTGAGCCCAAGTTTATTTTTATTTACAGTCTAAAATCTGTACTCAGGTATTCTTATCCTTGATCCATGGTTACATCTCCCCCAGGTCTTCCTCCAAGGTGGCACTGATTACATCAATATGCTTAGTGATGATTTTCTTCATTTCTCATTATAATATTATCCTCAAGAGGAGGCTCATCTCTTTGGTAACCAGTGCATGCCTGGGGAGTCCTGCTTTGTGGAGCCCTTTACCTACGCCCTGGGCCAGCTTCCAATGTGTTCTTGGCTTACTCGGTAAGTAAGATCTGGTTGTCTCAAGTCTGAAGCACAATTTGATCTTCATTCTTTTATCTCTTGTCTGAGAGCCAGCTATTCAACTTCATTCTTCTTTATTGCTGACCAGGGCAATTTTCCCATAGAACTGAAAACCCTCCAAATACCCATATCTATATGTCCTTGTTTTCCATTTTCCAAGGCTTTTAACCAAATATAACTGTTATTTACAATTCTATGTAAATTCTGTGTGTGTTTCTTGCATTCTGTTAGGATTCATTTATTTGTACATTCAACAAATGTTTATTGGGCACCTAGTATATGACAGGCATTGGTATAGGTGTAGAGATAATACAGTGTGAAGACTAAGTTTTTGTTTGCATTCAATTGGGGAACACAAAAACAACAAATAAATAGATAATATATTAAATAGTAATAGGTGCTATGGAGAAAAATAAGAGCAAGGTGGGTTAGGCTGTCCTAGGGGTGGGTGGCAGAAATACAAAATAGTTTGTAGGGTGGTCAGGGAGAGCTTCTCCATGAAGGTGACATCTAAATAGAGACCTGAAGGATGTAAGGGAGGAAGCCATATGGTTATGCGATGAAATAGTCTTCCAAACAGAAGGAAAAGTAAGTGCCAAGGTCCTGAGGTATAGAAGCATGCTTGCATTCAGGAAACCGAAAAGAAGCCAGTGTGGCTGGAGATGAGGGACCAATGGGAAGAATAAAAGGAGAAGTAGGGAGGCGAGGGCTGGGTGTTGCTTATAAAATCATGAGTGAGATAGAATGTCATTGAGGCCTTGAGCCAAAATGTGACATGATCTGGTGTCCATTTTCAACAGCATGAAGAACAGCTACAAAGAAATCTAGAGATTAATTAGAAAGTTATTGCAATAATCTGGGCAAGAAATGATGATGGTTTGGAACATGGTGGTAGCAGTGAAGTGCTATGGGATGGGCAGTTATGGTTATCGTACATTTTGATTTTAAAGCCGATGTAATTTGTTAAAGGATTCATGGAGGGTTTGAGAGAAAGACATCAAAGATGACTCCAAGATTTTTGCCCTAAACATGCAAGAAAAGTTTTTCTTCACTGAGCTGGGTAATGCTATAGGAAGGGTAGGATTTTTTTTGTTTTTCCCAGTTGGGGAATATTGGGTTGTTTCCAGGTTTTGGTGATTATTGATAAAGCTGCTTTAAACATTCACATACAGGTTTTTTGTGTGAACATAGATTTTCATTGCCTTCAGATAAATGTGCAAAGTGTATGTTTCACTTTAAAAGAAACTGCTAAAGACTTCTCTAAATTGGCTGTCTCACCAGCAAAATATAAGGATGCCAGTTACTTTGAGTCCTCACCAGCACTTGGTATTGTCAGGTTTTTGTGTGTGTGTAGTCATGCTAATAGGTACCTAGTATTTCATTTTCATTGTAGTTTTAATTTGCATTTCCCTAATGACTAGTGATGTTGAACATCTCTTCATAGGCTTATTTGCCATCTGTACATCCTATTTGGCGAAGTGATTGTTTAAATCTTTTAAAAAGAAGGCTATTGGGGCATTTGGGTGGCTCAGTTGGTTAAGCATCCATTTCTTGGTTTAGCTCAGGTCACGATCTCATGGTTTGTGAAATTGAGTCCGACATGCTGACAGCATGGAGCCTGCATGGAAATCTGTCTCTGTCTCTGTCTCTGTCTCTGTCTCTCTCTGCCCCTCCCCTGCTCATGTGTGTGCATGCGCACTCTCTCAAAATAAATAAATAAAACTTTTAAAAAATAAAAAATAAAATAAAAAGAAGCCTATTTATTTTCTTATTTCTGCATTTTGAGAGTTCTTTCCATATTCTGGAGTCAAGTCCTTTGTCAGATAGATGGTTTGCAAATATTTTTGAGGAAAGTTAGGATTGAAAGAAAATCGGGAACTTGTTTTTGGAGAAGTTGAGTTTGTGATCCCTGACATTCAAGTGGGGGTGTGAAATAGGTAGAAGTTCAGAGGGGAGGCTCAGGCTAGATATATAAATTGGGGAGTTATCAGCTTGTAGATGGTTTTTAAAGCCATGTAACTAGTTAAGTCCACCTGAGCAAGAGTAGACAGAGAAGGGAAGAAGTCCAAAGAGTGAGTTCTGTGGGAAGATGTAGAGGAATTAGCAAAGGATACTGACACATAGTAGGGAGATAGGAGGGGGATCAAGAGATAGAAGGGTGATGTGGTGCATGGGTGGCTCAGTTCGTTAAGCCGCTGACTCTTGATTTTGGCTCAGATCATGATCTCCTGGTTTGTGGGATCAAGCCCTGAGTCTGGGTCTGCCCTGATAGGTCTTTCCCCGCTTGCATGCCCTCTCTCTGTCTCTCAAAATATATCAACTTTTAAAGAAAGGCAGAGGAATATCACATAAGCCACATGAAGAAAATGGTCATAAACATACTCTAAAATGATATGCTTTTTAATTTTATCACATGATATCAGTTTCCTCATTTGCCTTCTTCACTAAATGTCAGATTTTGAGGCCCGGGAATTTATCACATCCATTACTCTCTCTCTGGGGCTCTGGTTAGCTCAGAGCCTGCCACATATTAGACTCTCTTGATGGGATTTCTTTTCCATGTATTTATTTATTTATTTTTAATTTTTAATTTTTTTAACGTTTATTTATTTTTGAGAGAGAGAGAACCAGTGCGGGAGGAGCAGAGAGAATGGGGGACAGAGGATCTGAAGTGGGCTCTGTGCTGACAGCAGAGAACCTGACTCAGGGCTCAAACTCATGAAATGTAAGATCAACTGAGCTCAAGCTGGATGCTTAACTGACTGAGCCACCCAGGTGCCCCTACTTTTGTTTATTTTGAAAAAAGTTGTAAATTAGAGAAAAGTTACAAGAATACTATCATGAGCTCTGGAACCCCCTTTACCCAGGTCAATAATGTTTAGTAAACATTTTGCCAGGTTTGATTCTTTTTCTTCTCCCTTTGAAACTAAGTTACAGAGATCACGACGTATCATACCTAAGTAATTTAGCATCCATCCTTAAGAAAAAGGTATAGTCATACAAAACCACAGTATAATTACCAAAGTCAGGAATTTTGACATCAATACACTGTTGCTGTGAATATACAATCCATGTACAAATTTTGCCAGTTGTTTCAGTAATGCCCTCCTTCCCTTTCTCACTTTTCATTCAGCTCCTGTGTCCCTTTAGTCTCCTCTGATCTGGAACAGTTCCTCAGACTTTGTCTTCTTTGACATTGACTTTTCTTTTTTTGACATTGATGTTTTTGAAGCACATAGACCAATGTTTTTAGAATGTTAGCCAATTAAGATTTTTTCCAATGTTTCTTCATGTTTAGATTTCTTCCATTTTAGGCAACAAAATGCATAAGTGACATTGTATACATATTAGAAACTCAATGTTGGTTGAATCATTATTAAAGAGAGTAATTCACTAATTTCTTAAAGGGAGATTATGTCAAGTCAGAAACGAAGATGAATATTAGATGCTACCCTGCTTGCATAGAGATAGGTAGATAGGAAGGTGGGGTTGGGGGGAGGTGCTAGCAAAAACAGGTCTCTGGATGAGAGATTAGAACTTTTATTTACTCACAGCAATAACGCCAGGTGGACTAACACTGTTGCATAGTCCCTCGGGCCTAAAACCCCACATAGGGAGACACTGATGAGAGCAAGGTGGCTAGACCTACATGTAGGGAGGGATGAGGGACTCTGCTCCCTTATAGAAAGAGAAATAACCTTTCTTCTTTCCCTTCCTTGAAGGAGGGAGAAAAGTCTTTGCCTCTAGTGTAAACTAATTCTCCTTAGGAACAGAGGGGAAGAATTCTTGGATTGTTACCCTTTGGAAGCTAAATTATCTAAATTGTCTCTGAGGGAAGATAAAACCAGCCTCTTTGAGATTGCAGCCAGGGTTTTCTGTTCTTTTGATGTGTGAGCACATAGGCAGATAGTTCCCCAAATCCTTCCTTAGGCATCTCTGGGGAGGAGGGAAAGTTCCCTGTTCTGGAATGTAAGGCTTTGACTCCAGGTGAGATAAGTTTTATTACCCTTTAAAGGGCAACAAACATCTTTGAAAGCAAGACTTTAAACATTCTCATCTTCATAGTAGATCAATGTCCATAGCTCAATGTCCTGCAGAAACACAGGAATATAGGGAAAATTGCTCTTCCCTAGGCTACAGTGCAAAATTTCAGAATGGGCAAAATTTGTATTTTGTGATGCATGGACATCCTTTCTGCACTCTTTCCCTCTCATTTAGTGCATCTTTCCTTTGACCTTTGGTAGTCTCATGAGACTCTACCCTATCACTTCAGTTTGGGTTATGAGATCCATTTCAAAATACTCTATGCTACAAGATTATTTTGTCCTGTGTCCCCAAATTAAAAAGTTCCCTACTTTTAGGGTACTGGATCTTAGCTTCTTAGAAGGAGAGCAAGCTAAAGTTTAACCATCAAAATTAGCCATCAGCAAATCATGTGCTCTTAATATTGCAGGAGATTTTTGTCTCCCAGAGTTCTGATACCTATCACATAGAGGTGGAGAGATTGAAAGAATGAGATGAAGTAAATTTTGTGAAAGCACACTTGGGATTCGTAAAATCCCATATAAATGAACGCAAATTTGTGTAATAATAATTACTAATGCTACTGCACTAAGGCCTGGGTACAAGAAGACACTATTTTAATTCATGGCTTGTGTTGACTTCCGCCATTTTAGTGCATAGGCATTCATTTTCCTGCTTTCCGTCTCATGGCCACAAGAAGGTTGCTGCATCTACAGACACATTTGTGTACATTCCTGGCAGAAAGAAGGATGTGAAGTAAAGAGCAAAGAGGACAAAATAAGCTGTGTCTTTTTATTCAGAAAGAGACACTATCTCCAGAAACTACTACCCGATGGGGTTTTGGAGTGGTGGTGGGGGTTTGGAGCTGGTGGCCAAGAAAGAATTCTTGGAGATGTCTTTGGTGCAAAAAGGTGATTTTATTAAAGCACAGGGACAGGACCCGTGGGCAGAAAGAACTACACTGGGGTTGTGAAGAGTGTCTGGTTATATATTATGGAGTTGGGGGAGGTAAAGTCAAGAGGAAGTTTCTTAAAGGGATTTCCATATGCTAAAGAAGACTCAGATTACTGGCGCCCTAGCTATTGTCAAGTTAAGGTTGTCTTCCCTCTAGTAAGGCATTAACATTATGACAGTAGGGGGTTCCTACTCTGTATTTGCCTCAAGTATTTGTCAATGGGCTGCAGGTTATAAAGAAATTTAATTATACCTGCCCTTTCCTTCTTGTCTTTGTTTCCCATATCACTGTGAAGGAGAGGGTGATATTAGAGGATCCAGGAAACTGAGTCTATAGGTTTCTAGAGATTAGGCTATTGATAAGATTGTCCTTTTCTTGTAATTTACTAAGATATTTGTAAACTGATGGAGACTCAGGACTGGCATGACTGTGATCTCTATCAGTTAACCATTTGTTTGCTTTGCTTTCCTTTGTTCTTGGGCAGCCAGGAATGCCTGAGGAATATCACACATATCCCACGGTGGGGGGAGTTGTGAAGGGTGGGGGTGGGGAGAGTGTGGGGGGGTGTGCTAGTTTGTGATTTGCCCTCAGTTTGCCTTATGCGCCCTCATCACTACCTTCATCTTATTTTGAAAACTGTCACCTGGCCAGCCCAGATGCCAAGGAAGATGAAAGAGTATTTTTTTAAATCACATCTACTTTGAATAAAATCAGTGCTCTATTAGGAAGAAGGACTGGGCAGGGGTGGGGTGGGTATTGTTTGAATAGGCAACTGGCAATGTTAGTCCCATATAACAGTTTTACTTCTAGGAATTTATCCTACAGTTTTACTCACTGTTGCAGAATCTGTTGGTGCCCCAGGCATCCCTGCTACCATTTTGGTGTGCTCATCCCCCCAGCAGCTGTGGGAGCTGCTGGGAATAGCTCCCACCTACAACCCCAGAAGATTGCCCTTGGATGATTAGAGCCACCTGAATCTTAAAGTGCCTGGAGTTATGTGCTGCTTTCCCATACCTCCCCCTCAACCCCCATCCTGGAGTAGCCAGTGACTATTTGGATGTTGGAAAGTGGTGGGAGGGACACTAAAATATCCTCCAGACTGAGAATGCACTTTGAGACCAAAAAACAGAGCAAGCCACTCCATACCATACACAGAACTTCTTTAGGGTGAACAACCTACTGATGGGGGAGATCAGGCAGGCAAGGATCCAGGCAACACACAGCTATTCTCTGCCCAGTCTGGACTTTAACTTCAGCTTTTTTAGAGCGAGGGGATCATTGTGGTGAGGTCAAAGGGTAGTCATCTAAAGTGGTGACTTTTGTCTGTAAGTCACCTCTAGTAGTTATCTAAAAGGGTGCAATCTGTGAGCCAGTCATCTCTACTGGTTATCTAAAGTGATGTCTTCTGCGTGCCAATTTAGGGAAGGTCAGAACAAACCTTCCTGTATTCTGTTCAGGGCACACATAGTCTGGAACACATAGTCCCGAGGGAGGTCATTGTGCAGGCATGAACAAGGTGGAGGGCCAAAGATGGAGTCAGTGTTGTCAGCACTCCCACAGTGAGGGTACAAATGTTCTGGTCCTTGTCTGAAGGCAGACAGCAGCTGCTTGTACTTTATGCTTCAGAGCTCCCTAAAGGAACAGCCTGAATCCAGACTTCATCTGCAACCACATTCTTGCTTTACTTCTTCTCCTTCCTTGTCCTGCTTCCCTCATTCTCTTAGGTATACTCCTGAGAGTGTTCTAATAAAACACTTGCACAAGAATCTCCATCAGAATCTCTGCAGCTGGAAAGACAGTCCTAAGACACTCACACATATGTGAAATGACACATACAAGATTATCCATTGCTTTATTATTTGTAATAGGAAAAGACTCTTAACAAGCTAAATGCCCATCATTAGTATACTGGTTAAATAAAGTATGGTAACATATATAATTGAATACTTACCATGCGAGGGTTAAAAAGAATGAAGCAGCTAAACTTGTAATATTGGTTCTTCTGGGAAAGAAACTGTGGGTTGAGGAACAGGGTGAGAAGTAAACATTTCACTGTACTGTTTGTTCCTTTTGAATTTGAAACCATTTGGATGTATTGAATATTTTATAAAGCAAAATTGACATTAAAAATTAATGTGGACTAAGCAAGTAAATTTGGTACTTAAGTGAAAACTCCCAAGTACCTGTAACATTTATTAAATGACTATAAAATAGTAGTAACGAAAACTATTATTTACTAAGAGATTACTCTGTGGCCTATGTCTTCTCCTTTTATATCTGCATTTCTCAAAGTCATATATACATCCTGTCACCATACAGGTCTGTCCTCTCTGCTAAGATAAGTCTTAATAAGCTTATCAATGACCTCCTTGTCTTTAAATCCAGTAGCTGTTTTTCAATCCTCATTTTTGTTGTCTCTCAACAGCATTCTGTGACATTATGCCTCCTGGTTTACTGCCTACACTATACCCATGTCTTCCTAGCCTCCTTGCTCAGTTTGTCTGCTGCTGCCATCTTTAAATGTCCAAATTTCTCAAGACTCAGACTTAGGCTGGCTTCCCTTCTTACTTTGTGCTCTTTTCTCAGGCCTTACTATCCACATCCATGGCTTCAGTGACAATCTATGGACAAACGCATCCCTGATTTTATAAAATCTCCTCTGAACTCCTCCTGTTTTCAAATGCATGTTTACTATGTCCTCTTGGATGTCCAGTGAATGGCACCACCAGTGACCCAATTTCTCCTTTCAGGAGACTAGAGATTGTCTTTCTCCTTTAATGCTCATATCCAATCCAATGTAATGTACCTCCCTTCAATAAAACTTTGCAATGGGTTTTCATTGCGTTTCAAATAAAATCTAAATTTCTCACCAAGGACTCCAAGACTACATGATCTGAGCTATGCCTACCTCTTCAATCTCATTTCAAAGCATCCCTCAGGGTTCTGTTCTCAATACTGGCTCTTCATTGTCTCACCTACTTTTGTTGTTTTAAGTTTTTAACGTTATTTTTCGTGCTTTCATGTGTTTGGCCTTTTCTCAGTGTTCAAGTCTCAGATCAAGTGTTACTTCCTCAAAAATTGTTCTCTAACTATGCATCTAAAGTGCCTTCATGCTGTTTTATATTTTCTTCTTAGCACTTACCACAATATGTTGTTACACTCATTTATACATGCATATACATACATACAGTATTTATTTATGAGTTTATTATCTGTCTCTAAAATTCACCTCTATCCCACATGTCCACCCTATTAGGGCAGAGACCTGTCAGTCTTATTCACCACTGTATTCCTTTTATCTAGAAAAATGCCTGGCATATAGGAAGAAATTAATAAACATTTGTTAAAAGACTTTCACATCACTCTTATGTTTTTGCCCTCTGGTCACATTGGCTTTATTTGAGCTCTCAAAAAAATGCAGGCAACTTTCTCCCTCAGCACCTTAGCACATCCTATTTGCTTTGCCACCAAGAATTCCTTGCCACCATATTTTTAGTTACCAGCTACTGTTTTTCAGGTCTTACTGTACATGTTATTTCCTCAACTTTATTATCCCTGATATTCTAGACTAGATGAGGTCAGTGTTATATAATCTCCTAATGCCTGTATTTTTCCTTCATAGCACTTATGAAAATTTGTAATTATATTTATTTGTTGCTCTGTTTCCTACAGACTAGAGATCAGCAAGCTATGGCCAATGAGCCAAGTCTAGCCACAACCTATTCTGTAAATAAAATATATTGGAACACTGTAACACCCATTCATTTATATATTGCTTGTATGGCTCCTAAAATATTTACATTCTGGGTGCCTGGGTGGCTTAGTAGGTTAAGTAGCCGACTCTTGATTTCAGCTCAGGTCATAATCTGGCAGTTCTTGAGTTCAAGTCCCGCGTTGGGTTCCGTGCTGACAGTGCAGAGCTTGCTTGGGATTCTCTGTCTGCCCCTCTGTCTGCCCTCCCTGCTTTCTCACTCTCTCTCCAGATAAATAAATAAACAAACTTAAAAACAATTAAAATATTTACATCCTGGTTCTTTACAGAAAAAAATTGTTGATTATCTGCTGTAGACTAGAATATAATCTCTATTAAGGCAAGCATACTATCTGTTTTACTTATGTCTTCCTAGATCACTACTAAAAATTAAAGAACTCCAATAAAAACTAGTTAAAATAAATGAATGGTAATCACTCTGCTAAGTACTTTGCATATATTATCATATTTTATTCTTTACAACTTTATGAAATAATTAGTATTATCTACAATTTACAGATGAGGAAACTGAAGCTCAGAGCCATCAGTGAGTGCCCTAAGATCACACAACTGATATGTAGCAAACCAAAGTTTGAAACTAAGTTAAAATTTTTTTTCTTCTATGAATTTTATTTAGAAATAATTAATTGATGCTAAAACTAGTCAGTAAAAGTTTAATAAGGAACAGTATGTTATTACACAAATTACTAATTAATTATAAAAGAAAAACAGAACTTTGCAGTGGAAACACCAGTTGATCAAGGTTAACGTCACCAATAATGGGGTAAACTGATATTATTCCCTCCTGATGCAATATAATGAGAAGGTCATAACATCTGTTATGCAATGTTAATGCCCAAAACACATGATCTGAATCTAATTACCAGGAAATATCAGACAAATTGAGGGATATTCTGCAAAATTCAAAATTTCAAAACATCAATTAAAAAAACAAAATTCAAAAATGTCAATGTCATGATAGATGAAGAAAAGCTAAGGAACTATTACAAAGGAAACTAAAGAGATATGACAACTAAAGGCAATGTGTGATCTCAAGTTGGATCCTCGAATAGAGAATCTTTACTTTGTTGATAAAGGATATCATTGGAACAGCTGATGAATTTATGTTAGAAATATTGAAGGGGGTGCCTGGGTGGCTCAGTTGGTTGAGCATCTGATTCTTGGTTTCGACTCAGGTCGTGATCTCATGGTTTGTGAGATTGAGCCCTGTGTTGGGCTCTCGTCTGATAGCATGGAGCCTGCCTGGGATTCTCTCCTTCCCTCTCTGCCCCTCCCCTGCTTGCACACACTCTCTCTCAAAAATAAGGAAACATTAAAAAAAAAATAGTGGAGGATTACATGTAGGTGCAGATTTGTTTGTAGCTTCTCCTGAAAAGAGGGGGAGACTGTTTCTTCACTGTATAAGTCAGGGCTCTCTAGAAAAAGAGAACCGATGGAATGGATATGAAAACAGATCTAGATATATAGATAAGAAGGATTGGCTCATGTGATTACAGAGGCCAAGAAGTCCCAATGTCTGCCATCTGCAAGCTGAAGAACCAAGATAGCCAGTGGTATGTTAGTCCAAGTCTGAAGTTCTGAGAATCTGGGATTGTTGGCATGTGTCCTGAGCTGAGTCTGAACTCCTGAGAACCAGGAGTGCCAATGTCTGAGGGCAGGAGGCGATGGATGTCTGAGTTCAAGCAGACCGAGTGAATTTGTCCCTCCTTTTTGTTCTACTCAGGCCTTTGAAGGACTGGAAGATGCCCACTCACACTGATGAGGGTGTTGTTCTTTATTCAGTCTGCTGTTTCAAATGTTAATCCCTCCCACAGACATCCCCACAGACACACTCAGAAATCATGTTTTACCAGCTATCTGGGCATCCCTTATCCCAGTTAAGCAGACAACATAAAATTAACCATCATGCCTACTTCTTGAATCTTGGGCTGGTCTCATGACTTAGTTTGCCCAATCAAAGTAGAAACAGTGTTATAGATTTCTGAATTTCAGCCTCCAAAGGTCTTGTGCTTTTGCTCTTGCTTTCTTAGAATGCTGCCCTGAGACTACCATGTAAATAAGCTCAGTCTAGGTTACTGGACTATAAATAATAAAACAAATTTAAAATTGTTTTATTTTCATGAAGTCAGGGAGTGATTCTGTGTGCTAAGGTTTTAGATACATACTTGGTATAGTTAAAAGAGAGATGATTGTCAGAAAGGTTTATTTTTACACATAAAGCTAAAAAAACCAAAAAAACAAAAAAAAAAACCACCCTTTTTGTGAGCCTGGGTGGCTCAGTTGGTTAAGCGTCTGACTTCAGCTCAAGTCATGATCTCATGGTTCATAGGTTCGAGCCCTACATCGGGCTCTGTGCTGACAGCTCAGAGCCTGGAGCCTGCTTCTGATTCTGTGTCTCCCTCTCTCTGCACCTCCCCTGTTTGTGCTCTATCTCTCTCTGACTCTCAAAAAATAAATAAATGTTAATAAAAAAATAAAAAAAAATAACTATCTGTTAAAAAAATTTTTTTAATGCAAAAGAAAACATAAGAATCATCTTATTTTACTTATGTGCCACTTAACTTTAATTTATTATTGTTTATTTGTGTTTAGACAAGAAAGAAGGATTTTTTTTCAGAAAGTAAACAATTTCTATTTCAAAGGAGCACTAGTTGAGAGCCAGCACAAGTGCCATTTGTGTGAATGAGACTATCTTGGAGAGATTACTGTAGCCACATTAGTAATTCCAGGGAAGACCAACAGAACTACCACCCAGCTGAACAAATTGCAATTCTCAAAACTATGAGCAATAAATAGATGCTGTTTTAGGTTACTAATTTTGGGGGTGGTTTGTAATGCAACAAAAGCTAACTGAGACAGGTGTATCTGAGATCAATTGGCTGCTTGAGTAAAGGCTCATGAGGTGAAATTGTTAATTAGAGTCATCAATGTACAGTCTGGTTCTCAGCTCACAGATGTGCAAATTTAAAATCGTTAATAAATCCAGCATTGATCAGACTCCATGAATATGATGATAACCAAACTCAGAAGAAATGGTTTATAAACCAGGACATCTAACAGAAAAAATTATAGTAAAAATTATATATTTTTTCATTTCCTCTGTTTAGGTGACTGGAAAGCATTTATATAATCACTTTACTTACAGGCGAATGGAATTAGAGCAATAGGAAGTATATTGTTTATCCAAACTATGAAATTCTTTTTTTTTTAATTTGTTTTTAATGTTTATTTATTTTTGAGAGAGAGAGAGAGAGAGCACGACTGGGGGAAGGGCAGAGAGAGAGGGAAACACAGAATCCGAAGCAGGCTCCAGGCTCTGAGCTGTTGGCACAGAGCTCAACACGGGGCTCAAACTCACGAACTGTGAAATCATGACCTGAGTTGAAGTTGGATGATTAACTGACTGAGCCACCCAGGCACCCCAAACTATGAAATTCTTGATCTAAATTATAATGAGGTAAAGTAAGCCAACTTTATCTTCCAGGAGTCTGTAACTATGGCACAGAGTACATGTGTCCACCATGGTCAATTTCTCTGGACTCTAGTAATTAGGTAATCAGTGCCAAAATCTTGCTCTCTTGCTATCATCAATTATCTCCTCTAAACTTTTCTTTTACTGCAAAATTTCTTTGGACAGTGTAAAATTGATATTTTAGCAATGTTGGGTACAATCACATTCTAGTCCTTTCTCAATAGTCTTACATCCCAATCACCTTAATGGATCTTGTGTGTTTCTAGGTATTCTTATATCATAGGTGTTTCTCATTTGCCTTTTGACTTTGTTAATACTTTCTTTTTTTTTTTTTAATTTTTTTTTCAACGTTTATTTATTTTTGGGACAGAGAGAGACAGAGCATGAACGGGGGAGGGTCAGAGAGAGAGGGAGACACAGAATCGGAAACAGGCTCCAGGCTCTGAGCCATCAGCCCAGAGCCTGACGCGGGGCTCGAACTCACGGACCGCGAGATCGTGACCTGGCTGAAGTCGGACGCTTAACCGACTGCGCCACCCAGGCGCCCCAATACTTTCTTGACTTATGCCATGTGTAATTTTTTTTAGTAATCAAGTTTGTCATTTAAAAAGATCTCTTTAGGATTTTGTGTCACACTTAGGAGGTCAGAGTCCTCAGAGATATACCTCTGGGTGTTGGAGGCAAAAAAAAAAAAACAAAACACCAAAAAACAAACAAAAAAAACAACTTTTATCCCAGGGTCAGCACTACAGGAGTAGGCTAGTTGACCTGGTAACAAAACACATGACTTCAATATAGATAGTAAGAACCCATGTCAATTATATCTCAGTAAAGCTGGAAGATAGATAGATAGATAGATAGATAAATGAATAGATAGATAGGAAGAGTTCCTGAATATAATAAAAAATCAAAAACTTGAACTTGAAGAAAAATAATCTTCCTCATTCCTGATCTTTGAAACAATTTCCTGATTCATAATAGAGGATTGTCTCACTAGCTTTGGTTTTGTTTTATTTTCATGAAGTCAGGGAGTTGCTATTCTTTTCTGTGTGATAAGGTTTCAGATACATACCTGGTATACTTACATGAGAGATGATTGTCAGAAAGGTTTATTTTTAACACTAAAGCAAAAGAAAACACAGGAATCTTCTTATTTTACCTACCTGCCACTTATTTTAATTTATTATTGTTTATTTGTGTTTAGACAAGAAAGAAGGATTTTTTTTTCAGAAATTTAAATAATTTCTATTTCAGAGACAATTTAGATAACTGTGCATTCTGGGTAACCTGAAATTTTTGTCCTGTTATAATATACACAAATATTTTTTGTATATGCATAAAACAACTTACGTTTATGTTCCCTGGCCATGACCCAAATCTATTATCTTTTAACCTAATGGTATATTATCTTTTGTATCAAAGTAAAATTTGACCTAACAGAAAAGCATATGTAAAAAAGAATAAAGCAGCATTTAGGGTATATTTGCTTATGTTGCTGTCAATTTGTATAAAGTGACATTCTAGTGATACTTCCTATATTGTCACATTTATAAATATGTGACCGGAGCACTGGTCGGTTAGTTGGTTGAGCCTCCGACTTTGGTGCAGGTCATGAACTCCAGGCCTGTAAGTTGAGCCCCATATCAGGCTCTGTGCTGTAAATGCAGAGCCCCGCTTTGGGATTCTCTGTCCTCTTCTCTCTCTGCCCCTGGCCCACTCTCATGCTGTCTCTCTGAAAAATAAATACATACATACATACATACATACATACAACAACAACAACAACAAAAAATGTGACCATACAGTGTGGAAAAGTAATGCTATGTGTTCCTTATATAATTGTTATTATAAGATCTTATTCATTTTCAACTGTATTTATGTCATTAAAATTGATCTCCATAGGTCTGCTTTTAGCTTATAATGCTAACTAGTGAAAATACAGAGCTTGGTTTTATCAGTGCAAACTTTTCTAATGAATAAAAGATGTCTCAGAAAGCTATAAAGGATATGCTCCCATGCCCTATAGCACAGAGGAAGAGATCTCTTTCTGTGACATAAACCTTGTTCAAAATATTTGATTTTATAAAATGTTAAATGGTGGATATTCATAAAAATATCGATTTTTTTTCTGTACAATATTGAGATAGTGTAAATATTCATAATTATTTTCAGCATGTTTTATATCTTGTTATTATAAATCTGTCCTGGAAAGTATATATTTTTTCTATTTAATGAAACTCTGTATTTCTTTTCTTTTTTTTCTTTTTATTTATGTATTTTATTTTAATTTTATTGTTTAAATTTACATCCAAATTAGTTAGCATATAGTGCAACAATGATTTCAGGAGTAGATTCCTTAATGCCCCTTGCCCATTTAACCATCCCCCCTCCCTCAACCCCTCCAGCAACCCTCTGTTTGTTCTCCATATTTAAGAGTCTCTTATGTTTTGTCCCCCTCCCTGTTTTTATATTATATTATTTTTGCTTCCCTTCCCGTATTCTCATCTGTTTTGTCTCTTAAAGTCCTCACATGAGTGAAGTCATATGATATTTGTCTTTCTCTAACTGGATAATCTCACTTAGCATAATATACTCTAGTTCCATCTATGTAGTTGCAAATGGAAAGATTTCATTCTTTTTGATTGCTGAGTAATACTCCATAGTGTGTGTGTGTGTGTGTGTGTGTGTGTGTGTGTGTGTGTGTGTATACACCACCTCTTCTTTATCCATTCATCCATCGATGGACATTTGGACTCTTTCCATGCTTTGTCTATTATTGACAGTGCTGCTGTAAACATTGGGGTGTATGTGTCCCTTCAAAACAGCATCCCTGTATCCCTTGGATAAATACCTAGTAGTGCAACTGCTGGGTCGTAGGGTAGTTCTATTTTCAATTTTTTGAGGAACCTCCATACTGTTTTCCAGAGTGGCTGCACCAGTTTGCATTCCCACCAACAGTGCAAAAGAGATCCTCTTTCTCTGCATCCTTGCCAATATCTGTTGTTGCCTGAGTTGTTAATGTTAGCCGTTCTGACAGGTATAGGTGGTATCTCCCTGTGGTTTTGATTTGTATTTTCCTGATGGTGAGTGATGTGAGCATTTTTTCATGTGTCAGTTGGCCATCTAGATGTCTTTTTTGGAGAAGTGTCTATTCATGTCTTTTGCCTATTTCTTCACTGGATTATTTGTTTTTTGGGTGTTGAGTTTGGACTTAGCATGCTTTCAAGATTCATTCATGTTATAACATGCATTAGTACTTCATTTCTTTTTATTGCTGAATAATATTCCATTGTGTAACTATATCACATTGAATTTATCCATTCATCAGTTGATGGAAATTTGTTTCTACATTTTGGCTATGATGAATAGCGCTACCATAAACACTCATGTACAGGGTTGCCTGGGGGAGCTCAGTTGGTTAAATGTCCGACTTTGGCTCAGGTCATGATCTTATGGTTCATGAGTTTGAGCCCCGCGTTGGGCTTTGTGCTGACAGCTCAGAGCCTGGCGCCTGCTCCAGATTCTGTGTCTCCCTTTCTCTCTGCCCCTCGCCTGCTCACACTCTGTCCTTCTCTCTCAAAAATAAATAAACATTAAAAAAAACTAAAAAAAATATTCATGTACAGGTTATATTTGAACATACACTTCCATTTCTCTTGGGTATATAGCTGGGAGTGGAATTGCTGGGTCATATGGAAGTTCCAGGTTTAACGTTTTGAGGAACTTCTAAACTCTTCCTTCCAGCATTGCATAAGGGTTTCTATTTTTTCACATCCTCCCCAACACTTATTATTTGTCTTTTCATGACTGCTATACAAGGTGGATTTTTTCTTTCATACTTCCAGGTATAATCTGTGATGAAAAATCAATAATTACCATCTTGAGACTGTCCTAAGTTCTGAAAAAGGATAATGCTCTGAGAGAATAGTTTCTTGTTTATCACTCAATTTTTCTGTTCAGTTTTTAGTTGGGAATATTATATTATATAATTGTTCAAGTCAAATGATTTCTAAATTTACATATCACCAAGAAGTGGTGAATTCACCATTACTGGGCATATTTAAATAGATACGGCATGACTAGTTAGCAGAGACATTAATTACAAAGACAGTATGGGTTAGAATAGATGGTGTTTTGGGGACTCCAAGATCACCCCACATTTGGTGATTTTTTTATACAACATAAGCTACAGAGCAAAAGCAATAGGAAAAAGACATGAATCAGGTGGTGTCTAAAGAGGTCTAATACGTATTACAAATCCTGCCTTATCTGAAGCCACACAGGATATGCTTTCTCTCCAGAAGCAAATTACAGGGACATAGGAGGAATATCTTTACTCAGAGAAGGCCATTCAGGACTCAGAGTATGAGGTTTTTATGGAGGACTGGTCACACAGACACATGCTGTTGTGCTACCAGTGGTAGCAACCACAACTCAGGACCTCAACAATGAGCTCAGGTGTATATCATCAGTATGGATTTTGTGCAAAGCAAATTGACAAGCTGGTATGGCATTGTACATTGCTTCGGATGTACATAATAAAAATAATTAATTAGTGATGTAAAGAACACTCTGAGGACCACATTGCTGGAGGCTGGCCAAGGGTCAGCTCTAGTTCAAGCCTGCCTTAGAGATGTGAGGACTGAGTGACTAGACCTGGTGTGTTGGCTTTCCTCATGGATAGTCTCTTAAAGAGAGTTTTTATCATTCTAGATTCTTTATTAACAAGATTCACACACAAAAAAGTCAATATGCCGAAAGACTGGAGAACAAATTTATTGAGGAGAAAACTTAGATTGCAAGGAAAATAATAAGGAAGTGACTAGAATCAATTACATAAACCAGTTTAATATATTTGCTTAAAGAAAAGATTGGTAAGTAGAACTTAGATATCAATATTGTGGTATTAATTTTTTATTATTTTTTAAGATTTTTACTTTAATTCCAGTTATTTTACATACAGGGTTGTATTAGTTTCAGGTGTACATGTGGTATTTATTTTTAACTTGGGATGGACATATCAAGTCTATTCTATCTTCTACAGCATGAAGTCTAATTTCTATCTTGATATGAGCTGAAATATGGCTCAGTAGGAGTCCAGCAGGTAGGCATGCAGGAATAAGAGAGCATATAATCCGTTTCAGAAAGGGGAAACAGAAATTCTGGGTATCAGAAGGTTAAGTTTGGACCAGATAGCAAGGTCACACTGGCCCTTTTAGGAAAGGGAAGCTTAAACAGCTAAGAGTGAAACTTAAGGGTAGATGAGGAAGTGAAAATGCTTAGTAGGGGAAAAGAGTAGAAGCAGGAAGGGAAATGGGACCACAAGTGTTGCTTTTTGTTTCTCTTCCTTTTTCTTCCTTCCTCTTCTCTCTCAACAAATATTAATAAAATACCTGTAGTATAGACATGAAGAAAATTTACAATGTGCCCTGAATGAATGATTTTCAAATCAACTTGAGTCACATGTGTCTAGATGTTTTCCTAATGTGCATTAAACCCCTTGGTTTGTTGAATTTGCACTGAGGGCTCTTAAAGGAAAGGCCTTTCCTGGGAAAGTGTGGACAGACAATAGATTGATTTATAGCTTTGGGGAAGCCTGGATGTTTGGATTCTGACTCTTGGTTGACGTAAGGGCAGTGGAGTTTATGATGTGCTATTTAAAATTTGAATCTCCCCAGCAACTCCCAAAGTCACTTTCTTTACTAATGGTTTTCAACTAGTCTAACCAGTTAGATCACCTGGTTTGATTATGTGACCAGAGGGACAAAAACCCTGCCGGAAACTTCTGTTCTAGCCT
Organism: Acinonyx jubatus; assembly: GCF_027475565.1. Taxonomy (NCBI): domain Eukaryota; kingdom Metazoa; phylum Chordata; class Mammalia; order Carnivora; family Felidae; genus Acinonyx; species Acinonyx jubatus. The sequence goes on from NC_069387.1 coordinate 62,774,001, forward strand.
CTCCTGAAGCCAAGATTCCTTGCACATATCTTTATGGTTCAAATTGGTGATAAAGCCTCAGTCCTCCATAAGTTTAAGAACCAGGGGAACTTTTTTATTTTGTTGTTGTTTTAAGCTACTAAACTTTTGAGGTAATTTCTATACAGTAATAGATAAATAGCTAATTAATCAAGGCATGGGTTGGTCATTTGGGTATCTGGATGAAATAAAGCTGAATGTGATGAATAGTCTCTTTATTTCTTGCTTTAGAGAGCATTTTTACAGTTCCCCATCCACACACTACACACATTATACACATTTTGAAATGGGTGAGAGGTATGCCTTATTTTCTAAGTTGGGAAAAGGGTGATTGGAATACTAGTACACCACAACACATTCCCAAGCAGATCGGTTTTATGAGAGGGCAAATAGAAGCTGAGAGACAGAAATTAGTTCTTTTAAAGCTATTCATGTTCATGCACATCATGGAAATTCTTCAAGTTCCCCCAAGGGAACATATCCCAGTTTGAAGACTGGAGAGGAGATGTGCTGGGTTGGGAAATACTCCATACTAGGAAACAGTGAGTGTGATGAAATAAATACTTTTGAAAAGGATTCCAGTGGGTCACTGTTGCTGACTGTCAAGCTATAGTCACATCTAGAAAGGCATCATAAACCAGGATCTGGGCTCAGTTGGGTTTTCTGGGACAATAGAAGACATCTATGCATGGGCTCCATCTCCTTGTCTTTTTTTTTTTTTTTAATTTTCTTTCCAGTGTGTGTTTATTTTTGAGAGAGACAGAATGCAAGTGAGGGAGGGGTAGCGAGAGAGGGAGACACAGAATCTGAAACAGGCCCCAGGCTCTGAGCTGTCAGCACAGAGCTGCACACGGGGCTGGAACCCACAAGCCACAAGATCGTGACCTGAGCTAAAGTTGGACGTTTATCCGATTGGGCCACCCAGGCACCCCATCCATCTCCCTGCCTTTGATGCTCTTTTTCTCTGAGAGATGGAAGATGGGTGTCAGCTTGCTTGGTTGTTTTTGACAACTTTTTTCCCCCTGGAATTCTTTTGTTTTATTATGCTTGTTAATGTGGATCTTCTAATTGTTTCTTTCTCCCTCATACATATTTACCCAACATAGGATCTTTTGCCCTTCATGGTATGTTTTGCATGGCAACTCTTGATACATTTAGCCAACATAAGACATTTCAAATGTGACTCTGCAATAGCTATTTAATGTTTTATTATCACTGCCAGTGCATAATCACATTTTTAAAATTTCTTTTTTTTAGTTTTTTTTTGAGATATAATTGATGCACAGCACTACAATACATTAACACCTGTCATCTCATAGATACAAAAAAAAAAGGAAAAGGAAAAAAATTGTTTCAAATATACTATACCATTTAAAAAATCTTTTCAATCCACTTGGAAGCTGACTCTTAATAAAGGGTACAAGTAGAACTCATTCTCAGATATCTTTATAGTTCCTGAGGTTTTGGTCAACTCTCATAGCTTCACTTGACATCTATGCATCTATAACAAAGATGCTAAAAGTGATTCTTCACTAGATCAGAATTGGGGACTGGTGTTGAAAGCCGAGACAACCAAAAAAGAGAGATGTTTTAAAGAGAGTTACCCATTTTGGGGCTAGATTCCACCCCTGGGCTTACCAACACACAGTAGGATACGCTTTACTCAAACCAGCTTTCACCCTGTCTCCAACTCCAATCTACAGAAGAGGGCTAGGGAGGGGTGAGGGTCAGAGTTGCCCACAACCAGTGGTCCTTGCTTCCTTCACAAAACTACATGAGGGAGAAGACTCCAATAGAAATACTGAGAGAGCTTGGGATGCCTACAACACGAAGACTGGCATTTCTTCTCCAGGTGAACCTTAGAGTTGTCAGCATGATAGTGAGAGACAGCCTTGGAGTCGTCACAACTCTCACTGGATGGAATGGCAGGAATACACGTGTTTCCTTGGGCCTTTAGCTAGCCCCAAAACACTTTTGGTAAGGTGAAGGGACGCTAGCAGTAAAAAGCTAGAGGAATGCAATAGGGGTAGGATGAGGTGGAAGAGGTCAAGTGAAAGCCTGATCTCATGTCAGTGTAGTGGAGGAAATCATGGATCTGAATATTACTGACCCAACCCCACCCCCACCCCCAGCTACTTTCGGTTCCTCAAGCCAAAACTCTAGCAAGAAATGAAGAATGAAGGGTAGGGAAGTTTTGAATTACATAATGACTGCATTTTTTAAGTGGGCTGGACTAAGTTTTAATAACTGAAAGTGAGGAATCCAAATGGAGATCATGGACTCTGTCCATGATGTTGTTACAAGACAAAGAAAGGGAATTCAGCAGAGCATGATTGAAAGCACTGACTTGAGAAAAAAATTTTTTTCCATATATTTTTTTCCCCACTGAATTGAGATTCTTATAAGCTACTTACTGGCTGATGACTCTAAAAATCACATTTCTAGCTCCATTTCTATATTCTCAATGGCCTTCTGGGCATCTCCACTGGGATACTGTACAAAGTCCATATATGTTAGTTCATTAGTAGGGGCTCAGGAGCCAGACTGACTGGGTTAATTGCAGTCTCTGTAACCCTAGCTCTGTAACCCTGGGCAAGTTATTTAACCTTTTTGTGCCTCAGTTTCTTCATTTATGAAATGTTGATAATAATATATTACTCTTAGGATTGTTATATGGACTAAATTATTTATATTGGCTGGCACTTGATAGAACAAAGCGAATAGAACAAGGATTTCAACCCAGTTTTATGAGATTCCAGAGTCCATGCTGTCAATCTCTGAGATCTACTCATGATTACATGCTGGAGTGACAATATTTTGACATACATGACTGTAAAATATATTAGTAAAATTCATTTCAATTAACTTCAGCTCTTTCATCTTCTTTGATGTGATTACTAGAAAATTGAAAACTGCACGTGTGGCTCACATTCTATTTCTGCTGGACAGTGCTGCTCAGAACCTTATCATTATCTGAAATTTTCTAGCCTTCAAAACCTCAAACATCTCACTTACCAAATACAATCTCTTTCCTTGCATTTTTCCTAAAATGGTCTCAGCTCCTCAACTTATGCACAGAGACACCCAATCCATCAGTTCACCTAATAAACATCTATTCATCATTTAGGGGCAAATCAATGATCACTTCCTCAGAGAAGCCTTCCTTGACTTCTCTGATTAGGTCACAGGCCCTATTATAGCATTCCTTAAACATTGTATACTCAGTTCTTTCTGTCTTATTCCTTGTTATAGTTACAATTTTCTGTTTATTTACTGGTGCAATTATTTGAGTGTTGTTTGGTTCCTCCACTAGAATGGAAAATCCCTAAACGGGTGAACTGTATGTTTTGACCCAACAGAAATTCCCCAGTGGCTAGCCAAGCAGTTAGCCCATACTAAACATTCAAAAAGATAAATTTTAAGTACATAAACATTCTTTAAAAAAAAATTTTTTTTTTACATTTATTTATTTTTGAGAGACAGAGTGAGACAGAGCACAAGTGGAGGAGGGGCAGAGAAAGAAGGAGACACAGAATCTGAAGCAGGCTCCAGGCTCTGAGCTGTCAGCACAGAGCCTGATGTGGGTCCCGAACTCACAAACCATGAGATCATGACCCGAGCTGAAGTTGGATGCTTAACCGACTGAGCCACCCAGGTGCCCCAGTACATAAACATTCTTAATAATTTCCAAACTCACAGGGCTCTAGACTCTACTGACACTAATATTCTATATTTTGTCCCTATTCATCAGTCCTAACTGTATTGACACCTGCCCAGATTAGATGCCATGATTAATTACTGCAATGGTTTCTTGCAAGTATCAAACTCGTTTTATTGCATCTCACTAGCTCTAACTTGAGGTAAACCCGATCCTCTGCCTTCTCTTTTTTTAAACCTGGCTAGCCTTTTTCCAAGCCCTGGTGGAGAAAATGAAACCAGGTATGGTGGGTGCCTCTAAATTCATAAACTCTAAACTTGACTGTTTGGCAAACCCAAAAGGGCTTCATACTTCCTGGCAATTCTACCTTATCTTGATGTAGAATTTCTGTCCCACTGTTGTTTAAAAAAATTTTTTTTATTGTGAAATATCATTTGTACAAAACTTTAAACACAACATATACATAATAATAAAAAGCATCCATATATCCACCGTTCTGTTTAAGAAATAGAATATTACCAGTATCTTTAACTAAGTGTGACTTTCACCTTTTCACTTTTAAGAGTGAAAGGGTGTGCTAAATGGTCAGGATGCAATGACAAGAGGTGTAAACCAGTACTCTCCCAGGCAAATCAGGACACATGGTCACCACAGGCACTCTCCTGTGCCCTCCTGTGTGCCTCACTCAAATTGTATACTCCTCTACTCTGAATTTCATATTATCTTATTTTTGTTTCTTTATGGTATGTATGTATTCCTAAAAAAAGTTGTTTCATTTTATCTGTTTCTAAGCATAATATAAGTTGAATCATACCACATAAATTTTTCTGGTGTTTGTTTCTCTTATATAACAGTGTTTTTGAGATTTATCCATGTGATGTAAATATCTGTAGTTCATTCATATTTTTCTGCCGTATTCCATTCATGAATACACAAAATTTACCAATTCTGTGGTTGATTGACATAAAGCAGTTTTCAGTTGGTTGACATAAGGCAATTTTTAGTTGGGGGCTATTACAGTGTTGTTAAGAATATTCTTGGGATTGTGTCCTGATGCTCATGTGCCAAACTGTGGATCAAGGACTTTAGGTTATGTGCATGTTCATCTTCACTCTGTAATGCAAAACTACTTTACAACGTGGTTATATCAATTCCCACCAGCACGGTGTGAATGTTTTTATTCCATATCCTCACCGACACTTGGTATCATCAGATTAAAACATTTTTGCAAATCCAGTGCCTAGGAAATATTATCTTATTGTGTTTTTAATTTGCATTCCTTCTTTCCTAAACAGGTTGAACATTTTTTTCATATGTTTATGGTTCCTACTTTATGAAATGCTTTTTGCCCATTTTTCTGTGTATTTTTCTTTTTTATTTGTAGAAATTCTTTATGTATTCTGGGTATTAATCCTTTTGGTTGCATGACTGCAGGTATTTTCCTTTTCCTTATGCATTATCTTTCACTTAATAATGGCTTTGATAGATGTTCTTAATTCTAATGTGATTCAGTTAATCAATCTTTTGTTGAGTGTTGTTTGTGTTGTTTAACAAACACTTGCTTACTTTAAATTCTTAAAATATTTTCTTATTTTGTCCTCCAAAAGTTTTGTAGTTTTGCCTTTTATATTTAAGACTATAATTGGTTTAGAATTCTTTTTTGTCTCTTTTCTCAGGAGCCATGCTTTTTACACTGATGTGCAGTGCTGTTCTTTCATAAGTAATGATTCTATATATGCAGGGAACTTTTTCTGGGTTCTTATTTTTATTTCATTGATCCATTTTATTATTTGAAAATTTTTTTTAATGTTTATTTTTGAGAGAGGGAGAGAGAGACAGAGTGCAAGTGGGGGAGGGGCAGAGAGAGAGGGAGCCAGAATCTGAAACAAACTCCAGGCTCTGAGCTGTCAGCACAAAGCCCGATGAAGGGCTTGAAATCACGAACAGCCAGATCATGACCTGAGCCAAAGTCAGATGCTTAACCAACTGAGCTACCCAGGTGCCCCTCCATGGATCCATTTAAAAAAATCTCAAAGCTAACATACGTTTTTAAAAAACGGAGTATTTGGGGCGCCTGGGTGGCTCAGTCGGTTAAGCGTCCGACTTCAACTCAGGTCACGATCTCGCGGTCTGTGAGTTCGAGCCCGCTCTGGGCTCTGGGCTGATGGCTCGGAGCCTGGAGCCTGCTTCCTATTATGTGTCTCCCTCTCTCTCTCTGCCCCTCCCCCGTTCATGCTCTGTCTCTCTCTGTCTCAAAAATGAATAAATGTTAGAAAAAAAAAATTAAAAGCAAAACAAACAAAAAAAAAACCGGAGTATTTGACTATGGTTGGCTCTTTGTTCTTCAATAATACCTTTAGAATCAGTTTGTCAAGTTATAAATTAATCTTAGAGAGTTTAAGATATTGATCCTTCTTATATAAAAGCATGATATATCACTATTTTTAAGGTTTTCTTTACTGTATCTCAATAAGTTTTATAATTTTCTCCCAAAAGGCTTTGTACACTGTTAAATTTATTCTTTTTTTTTTTTTTTAATGTTTATTTATTTTTGAGAGAGAGAGACAGAGTGCAAGTGGGGGAGGGACAGAGAGAGAGGGAGACACAGAATCCAAAGCAGCCTGCAGGCTCCAAGCTGTCAGCACAGAGCCCAACATGGGGCTCGAGCTCACGAATTGTGACACCATGACCTGAGCCAAAGTTGGACACTTAGCCAGCTGAGCCACCCAGATGCCCCAAAATTTATTCTTAAGCACTTGAAATTTTTATAAAATGTGTTTTTTGGGGGTATTTCCCCCAACTTTTTGTTATGAAAAACTTTCAAATACACAAGAAAATTGAAATAATATAATGAATATCTGTATATCCTTCACCTAGATTCAGTCACTGTTAATTTTGTCATATTTAATGTCTGTGTGTGTAATGTTTTGTTGTGCCATTTCCACAAACTTTGTGAAGTCATCATTTAAAACTAGGAAATCTAATTTTATTGTCACATCAAGACATTCTAAGCTAATTTTGTGTTTTCTAAGTATTCACAGTTGCCTATTCCTTTCCCTCTGCTTTGTCTTGACCAAACTGTAGTCAGGCTTCGATTTCCCCTAAGGCCTCTGAACTCTGCTTGCACCAAGCTTCAGCATACACATAAAAAAAATGGACCATGCACCCCCTTATTAGCTTCTCCTGAAATTTGGCTGATCTTTTCCTGTCAGACCCCCCTTGCTTATCCAGTTTCTCCATAAAAGATTCTGCTCATCTCTGTTTCTCTTCTTTTATCCTATAAAAGAAAAATCATTTTCTGTTTGATTTTTAGATGCTTGTAGATTTCTGAGATAAGAATGTTCTCCCTACTACAATAGTCTTTATTTCTAATTAAAGTCTCTTCCTACCTAAGTCTGGGTTTGTTTTTATTTGACATTTCTCTGCCTCAGACCTGGAATCTGCCGTTTTTTCCACTTAAAAGGAAATTATTCCTTTTAGTGTATACTTTTTTATTGTCTCTGTGTGTGTTTTAGGCTTTTTTAATGTAACTATTTGAAAGGAGGTTGTAGATATCATGACATTTCGCCTGTAAAAATCTCAACAAGCATGTTTTAGGAATAAGGGGAGCCTCTCTCATAACTATAATCTGTTACCCCACCCAAGATAATTAACTATAATTCTATAATACCTTCTGACATCTAGTCCATATTCAAATTTCTCCAAGCATCAACATGGGCTTTTATTGCTGGTTTTTGTTTGTTTGTTCTTTGATTGTTTTTCTCTTCTACACAAAATTCAATCAAGGTTCAATTTGGTCATCTGGTCTTTGGGTCACTTTCACCTTAGAACATTGGCCCTACCTTCTTTCTTTGTTCTGTATGACATTGGCTTTTGGAAACTATACATAACTATTTTTACATATATCATAGGATAATGCAAATTAGAAAATATATCAAGAGTAAGCCATAAGAGAAATAAGATACAAAAATAAAAGAAGAGAAACCAGCAATGTTAAATTTGATCTGACAGTATCAATATCAACTCATTATTTTAAAAGTGTATCACTTGCTAATTTTCTTCACTAAAGAAGTAATGACACTCCAGTAGCATTGAACACACTGAGTGCCCAGATTAGAGTTTCTAAATATTATTCCCCCCTAAAAGGAATCATTGGCTTTTAATTGAAAAAAATGGGTGATTCCAGATCTGAGGCAGTGAAGTACAACGTAAGCATAGAACACCTTGTTATGACCCTGAGATTAGATTTCCTAGTTTTAAATTATGACTCTCCCACTTGCTAATTTTTGTGAAAAATAGGCCAAAAAAACCCCATTAACTTCTCTGTGTTTCAATATCTTAATCTGTAAAGTAGAAGATAATAATAATACTTCATAGAGTTTAATGGAATAAGTGCTCAAGAGGTATTAGGTATTAGGTAGAGGTATTAGGTATTGTCATTATTTTCATTAGCACCATTCAGACTTCCTATTGTTATTATAATAAAACCCAAAATCTTGGGGCACTTGGGTGGCTCAGTTGGTTAAGTGTCTGACTTCGGCTCAGGTCATGATCTTGTGGTTCTGTGAGTTCTAGCCCTACATTGGGCTCTCTGCTGTCAGTGTGGATACTCCCTCTGCCCTTCTCCTGCTCATGTGCATGCTCTCTCTTTCTCTTTCTCTCTCTCTCTCAAAAATAAATAAACATTAAAATTTTTTTTAAATGATATAAACCAAAATCTATTTTTTAAATTATTTTTAAAGTTTATTTATTTATTTATTTTGAGAGAGACAGAGACAGCATGAGCAGGGGAGGCTCAGAGAGAGAGGGAGACAGAGAATTCCAAGCAGGCTCCCCACTGTCAGTGCAGAGCCCAACACAGGGCTCAAACCCATGAAACCTTGAGATCATGACCTGAGCCAAAACTGAGAGTTGGATGCTCAACCAACTGAGCCACCCAGGCACCTGTAAACCAAAATTGTTAATAAGGCCTGCAAGACCCTGTCTTTCCCTTTCTACCTTATTATGTTCACTGCATACCATTCTTCTTTTTGCTTTCAAAATATGAACCACATTTGTTAATGTGCCACATTTTCATCCACTTCAGAGACTTGGCTCATAATGTTCTCTCTTTTTGAAATGTTTTCTTTGTCTTTTACATGGATGCCTCAACTCAGCTCAAATATAACTTCCCTAAGGAATCCTTTCAAAGAACCCTCGTTGTTGTATAAACCCACAGTACACTATACTTCTTCGTAGCACTTTATCAGTTATGATAGATTAGATTATGTTGCAGAAAAAATAATCCCCAAATCTCTGTAGTTTACGACAACAAAGGTTTTGCTTTCTAATCACATGTCCCCGAAGATTCTTCAAGAGATTTTGTTCATTTTAGACACTTAGTCATTTAGTACTGACAATGTACTTACCATCTTAAACATTGGCAGTTGCCATGTTAGGGAGAAAAGCTCCTTAGTTTCTCACATTGGGCACCTAAATACTTATCCTGGCTATGACCCATGGCACTTTTTTCACAAATTGAAGAGAAATTCACAAAAATAAAATTAACCATTTTAAAATGAACAATTCAGTGGCATTTAACTCATTCACAATGTTGTACAACCACAAACTCTATCTAGTTCCAAAAATTTCATACCCCAAAATAAAACCCTGTACCCATTAATATACCCATTAAGCAGTTACTCTGCATTTCTCCTATCTTCTAATCTCTGGTAACCATCAATCTGCTTTCTGTCTCTATGGGTTTACATATTTTGGATATTTCATAGAAATGAAATCATGGAATGTGTGACATTTTGTGTCTGGCTTCTTACACTTAGCATGTTTTTCAAGATTCATTCAGACTGTAGAATATAATAATAATTCATTTCCTTTTGTGGCTGAGTAATATCCCATTGTATGTGTATACCACATTTTTAAAAATCCATTCATGGATATTTGGATTGGATATTTTGGCTATTGTAAGTAGTGCTGCTATGAACATTAGTGTCTAAGTAATTGAATTTCTGTCTTCAATTCTGTTGAGTATATATATAGGAGTAGACTTTCTGGATCAGATGATAATCCTCTGTTCAACTATTTCAGATACTGCCAACTGTTTTCCACATGGCTGAACTATTTTATATTCCTACCAATATATGAGGGTTACAATTTCTCCACATCCTCACCAACACTTGTTATTTTTCTTTTTTCTTTCTTTCTTTTTAAATCATAGCCATCCTAATGGATATGGTATGATATCTCTTTGTGGTTTTGATTTGCATTTCCCTAATGATTACTGATGTTGAGCATCTTTCACTGTGCTTGCCACTGGCCATTTGGTATATCTTTGGAGGAGAAATGTCTATTCAATTCCTTTGCCCATGTTTAAATTGTATTGTTTGTCTTCTTGTAGTTGAGTTGTAAGAGTTATTTATATATTCTGGGAATAAGACCCTTATGATTTGCAAGTATTTTCTCCCATTCTCTGGGTTGTCTTTTCACTTTCTTGAATAATGTCCTTTGCTGCACAGAAGTTTTTTTTTTTTTTTTTTTTTTTACTTTTAACGAAATACAATTTATCTGATTTTTCTTTTGTTATTTGGGCTTTTTGTGTCAGATCTAAGAATCCACTGACAAATTTGAGTTCATGAAGATTTATCCCTGTTTTCTTCTAAGTTTTATAGATTATTTAGCTCTTATATTTAGGTCATTGATCCAATTTAAGTTAAGTTTTAAATATGGCATGTAGTAGGGGTTACAGCTTCATTGTTTTGCAAATGGATATCTAGCTGTCCCAGAACCATTTATTGAAGAGATCATTTTTCCCCATTGAATGGCCTTGGCACCCTTGTGGAAAATCGATTGGCCATAAATATATGGGTTATTTCTGGATTCTCAATTCTATTCCATTGGTAAATATGTCTATCTCTATGACAGTATCACACCCTTTTGATTACTGTATCTCTGTGTAGTAAGTTTTTACTCTTTTTTTTTTTAATGTTTTTTTTTTTTTTTTTTTTTTTTTTTGAGACAGAGAATGAGCAGGGGAGGGGCAGAGAGAGAGGGAGACACAGAATCCACAGCAGGCTCCAGGCTCTGAGCTGTCAGCACAGAGCCCAACGCGGGGCTCAAACTCACAGACTGTGAGATCATGACCTGAAGTCGGACACTTAACCGACTGAGCCACCCAGGCACCCCTGTGTAGTAAGTTTTTAAATGGGGAAACATGAGTCCCCCAACTTTGTTCTTTTTGAATACTGTGTTACCTCTTCACAGCCCCTTGCAATTTCATATAAATTTTAGGATTGGCCTTTACACAGCTGCAGAAAATAGACATGTGTCACTTCTGTTCATAACTCATTGGACAGAATATTAACTTGGTCTAACCCAACTCCAATTTAATGCTATGTGTCAGAAAGAAGAGGAAAATCATATATTAGTGAGCAGCACCAATATCTATGAGTCTTATTTTTAAATCAAGAAAGTCACCTTGTCACTCTAGGAGGGGACTGATGACCGACACCCCATATATTTAAATGACACTCATATATTCACTTTTTTCTGATTCTTCTTTTCCTAACCTCTTCTTGCTAAGTCAGAAAGTATGAAAGGTATGAGATTTTAAGCTGTTTGCAAGCTAATAAATGATCCTGCCATAGGTTTTTATATAGACAGTGGCAGAAAACAGGAAACCTCTGTGTCAGAGACAAAAACTGTGTACTCACAGCAAAGGCAGCAGCCGAGGTGACATCATAGCTCAGTTCCCTGAACCCTGGTCCTTGTGGGGTGACACAGAGAGGGCCAGATGGTACCTATACACGCCTTTTGGTTACAATAAAGAAGATGACATCCAACTTCGGAGACTCTGATCTTACACAGTGCTGCTGGCAAATCCACCCATCCTACCTTCTAGAGAAAGACATTATTTTATTATCCTGGAATGTAGGTTAATGTTCCAGGGAAAAGGTATCTGTAAATTTCACAGAGGGAGTCACCATTTTGATCTTTGCTTATCTAGGAATGCAAATACATTTGCTCCAGGGTAAGTCCCTGTCTCTCTCTTTTCAGGGTTGCCTGGCTGTACAAGCATTCCTAGACAGATAGTTCTGGAGCACATGGGCTAAACATGTAGGAGTGCTGCAGGTTATGGAAAATTGTCTTTTAACATCTCTTAAATTGCCCCCTTCAAAGTTCTGCTTTTGAACATTCCACTGTACTTGCCTTAAAAAAAAAAAAACAAAAAACCCATCCTTTCCCAACTATTTCAATTGCAAAGACTCCTAAATTAAGTGCTACTAATTTCCTCATCATCAAAACACTGTGGGCAATAAACTTAAAGTGTTTGATCACAATATGTTGGCAAAAAGCACAATGATAAATGGTGTATGGGACAATAATCTTGAGCTAAAAGAGGAGGTAGGAAAACTCCAAGCCAAATTTATTTTACTTATTTTATTTATGTAAGTATTTATTTATTTATTTAAAGGCAGAGTGAAAGCAGAGGAGGGGCAGAAAGAGGGAGACACAGAATCTGAAGCAGGCTCCAGGCTCAGAGCTGTCAGCACAGAGCCCGACACAAGGCTCGAACTAACAAACTGTGAGATCATGACCTGAGCTGAAGTTGGATGCTCAACTGACTGAGCCACCCAGGCGCCCCCAAGCCAAATTATTTTAAATATAGCCTATTATACGGGTGCCTGGGTAGCTTAGTTGGCTGAGCATCCAACTCTTCATTTTAGCTCAAGTCATGATCTTGCAGTTTGTGATTTCAGGCCCCACGTCAGGCTCTGTGCTGACAGTGCAGAGACTGCTTTGGATTCTCTCTCTCTCCCTCTCTCTCTGCTCCTTCCCACTTTTCTCTCTCTCTCAAAATAAATAAACTGAATAAATTTTGTTTAAAAGATAGCCTATTATATTAGATACTAGGAATTTGTATTGAATATTACCATTTTTATTAAAAAGGGAGTAAAGAAAGAATACATATGCAATTTCTTGTGTATAGATATCAATGTAATTTTTGCATTTTGTACCATATGAATAGATATTTATTTATTTAAATTTTAAATATATCCTGTCAAGCACATGTGCTAAAATAATTCAGGATAGAGATAGGGTAGTTTTCATATTGTTGAATGGTTTCTTTTTATCCATGTCTTTCCACTTCCTTTTCTTGAACCCAAGATGATAGTAGTGAGGGTACAAGTGTGAAAAGGATATTTTTGAAGTATCTTGGTGATGTCTTCAAAAATCTGAGGGAATTTCATTTCCAACATAAAATTCTGTACCTAGCTGAGTGAAGAATCCAGTGTGAAGGTAGAATAAAATCATTTTCATTAATTGCACCAGTTAGTGCTACAGATGAGTTAAAACTTTATTTTTGGGTTCAAAATGACACTCTCTACTTCACACTTACTAGGTTGGCTATGATTTAAAAAAAAGAAAAACACCCTGAAATTAAGTGTTGGTGAAACTGTGGAGAAATTACTATATATTACTGATGGGCATGTAAAATAGTGCAGGCAATACAAAACCAGTCTGGCAATTCCTGTAAAAGTTAAACATAGAATTGCCGTATGACTCAGCAATTCCACTAATAAGCCTATTCCCAAAGGAACTGAAAGCAGGGACTTAACCAGATACTTGTAAGCTGGTTTTCACCACAGCATTATTCACATTAGTCAAAAGGTGGAAATAATCCAAATGTCCATCAACAGATAAATGGACAAGCAAAATATGGCATATACATGCAATTAAATTTTTTTTTAGCCATAAAAAGAGAATAAATAGTGTTTTGACACATGCTACAACATGGATGAACCTTGAAAACATTATGATAAATAAAATAAGCCAACTACAAAAAGATACATATTATAGGATTCTAGTTACATGAAATATCTAGAATGGGCAAATTCATAGGGACAGAAAGTAGAGTAGAAGTTACCAGAGGCTGGAGGGATGGGGATGAGGAGTTACTACTCAATCGTTGTAGTTTCTGTTTGAAGTGATGAAAAAGTTATGGAAATAGATAGTGGTAACCAAAGAACAACATTTTGAATGTGATTGATGCCATGATACTTAAAAATGATTAAAATAGCAAATTTTATGTTACATATATAAACTAAAATTTTTAAAAATTAATAATTTAGTATTCCAAAAGCCACTGAATTTTATAAATAGGTGAATTGTATGGTATGTGAATTGTCTCCAATAAATCTGCCTTTAAAAAAAGGGCATTCACAATTTCAAACTTGCTGAAAAAGAGACAGCTCTGTATATGTTAGTAAGAACAGTCTGCACATAGGATAAGGTTGACCTATCATTATTATTATTTTTTTTAAGTTATTTATTTTGGGGAAAGTGCAAACAGAGGGACAGAGAGAGGGGGACAGAGGATCTGAAGCGGGCTCTGGGCTGAAAGGCGACAGTAGTGAGCCCGATGTGGGGCTCAAACTCATGAACTGCAAGGTGGTGACCTGAGCTGAAGTTGGAGACTAAACTGACTGAACCACCCAGGCACCCCGACATATCATTGTTTAATAAATGCATGTAAGCTAGCCTATCTTGAAATCCAAAAAAAAAAAAAAAAAAAAAAAAAGGAAATACAGAACTAGAAATTGAGGATAGAGCTGTTGTTCCTCAGATCATTTGTCAAATCTTCTAACACACTACTGAAAAAACCCTGTTCGTCAGGCAAAACTTTGTTAGGCCAATTGCAGTAAGGAAGAAAACCACTTTGAGAGAGTCTTAGTAATGCTTCAGAAGAGTGAAGTCAGAGGAAGCTATTTGTAGGGTTTTAGAGCCTTGAGTTCAAGTGGCTTAGATGGGTCTCTCAGTATTGGGATTGGACAAAGTTTGTGATACAAAAGTTGAGGACTGGTGGAGGATATAGTGAGATGAAGATCTTGAAGTGAGTCATGATAAGTAAACTATTACTTGATAAGTAGGTTTTTGGTCCAGATGGTTGATCTATTGTCCTAATAGAAAAGCCATTTGCCTACATGAACAAATTGCTTACCTAGATAAAATTAGATTTGCAAAAATTTGCCCAAATGCATAGTAAAGTTATTGATTTATCATCCCATCTTTCTGGATAAGATTTCCTGAGGCAAATATTTTAGTTCTCTGTCCCAGTACTTAAACTATGTTGGTGCAGGTGGTCTCAATTATTACTCAGGAAAAGTGAACAATTGTTACAGACAGAAGCCTAAGCATTCATTGCACCCTATTTGTTTCTTAGTCTAGAGCAGTGATTGGCAAACTACAGCCTGTGAACTAAATTTGGCCCATTTCCTATTTTTGTACAACTCATAAGCTGATAAAGGTTTTTACATTTTTTAAATAGTTGGAAAAAATTAAAAGAATAATACCTTGTGACACACGAAAATTAAAAGAAAATCAAATTTCAATGTCCATAAATAGTTTTATTGGGACAATGTCACACTAATTCATATTGTCTATGGCTGCTTTCATGCTACAAGGACAGAGCTGAGTAGTTGCAACAGAGACTATATGTTCTCCCATGCCTAAGTATTTACTATCTAGCTATTTATTTATGTATTTATTTATGTTTATTTATTTTGAGAGAGAGAAAGAGAGTGCAAGCAGGGTAGGGGCAAAGAGAGAGGGAGACAGAGAATCCCAAGCAGACTGCACGCTGTCAGCACAGAGTCCGATGCAGGGCTCGAACTTACTGAATCGTGAGAACATGACCTGAGCCAAAATCGTGAGTTGGATGTTTAACTGACTGAGCCACCCAGGCGCCCCCTATCTAGCTCTTTATATATTAAAAAAAAGTTTGTAGACCCCTTCCCTGCTTGGGAAAGCATATTAATTACCAAAGGGTGACCAAGCTTTTTGAGAACAAAAAGAAGAGGACAATGTACAGGTTGAAAAGTATAAAGAAAAATAATGAGAGAAATTCTTTGTCTGAATAACTAAATCAAAGGCAATTGGACCAAAGATATTCTATTCATGTATGAGCACAAAGCTGACAGCAAGATACCTTAAAGAAAAATATTTTCTCAAATACAAAAGTTAACAGAGCAAACTAAAACCAAATCTTGAATGTCTTCATATTTGAAACATAAGGCACTTACTTTTCAGCAATTGTCTGCATCCTTCAGCAAAAACATAACAAATGTGAACATGTGTTCCTGCTGGGGAAGAAGGACAATTGATGGAAATATTTTCTAATTTGTTCCTCACTGCATACACATACATACCCACTTGCACAAACTCACACTAACCAAAAATATGCTCAGTCCCCAAATCAAAATTAAAACACTAATAACAAGGGTGGCCATGTGGGAATGGAGAAAAGAGAGAAAAGAAAAAAGAAACATGAAATAATGCTGCAAACCACATCTACAGTTTGTATTTCAACAAATAAATGAAGATCCTGGGAAGAAATGCAAAATGCAAATTAATTGGAAGAAAAATGATGAATCAACAGCATTATTAGTATACAAAAATACTCCTATTACATAAGTATTAGTGGATGATGTTCTCTGCCTCTCTACAACTTTGGAACTATAGAGTTGGATTGTTAAATATACTCCATGTGAGTGCCAATACCAAGGAGACTTTGCTGTCATCCTTTGATGTCACATCAAAAATTTCTAGGGTATTTAGACTGAGAGGCTGAATATACAAACAGACAATAGCCAGACTGTACATAAAAATAGAACTCTGACCCACAATCTGCAGCAACTAGCATAGGAAATTAACCCATTATGTACAGTAACCAACACAACAAGTCAACCCACTCTCTATAAGTCAGACTTGTAGGAAGTCAGACCACCATCTCTAGCAAACAGTCCAGGAGGCCAAACAGTTACACAATAATCCCTGTAATAATCAGCCCCAAATGTCTAGGACTTGATTAATACCTGATAGCTTTTCTAATTTTTGCCCCTCCCAGTTCCCTCCCCGATTCCAACGTAGGGCCAAATAGAGAAAGCCAAATCACGTAACCAATCACATAGGATATTCCACTTCTCCCCAGTCCACCTACTGCTTCCCCACACCAACAAAACCCCACCCAATTCAGTTAAGCCCCACCCAAAGCCTTCCCTTTTCCTCCGCTATGAAACTTTCCTACTCTTCTGCCTGACTGAAGCCAAGCACAAGTGATGGTGATTCTCTTGCTATAGCAAGCTGAGAAAACAAGCCTTACCTTGTTCTCATTTGGGTAGTTTTCATTTGTTTCCGCTATCTTCATCAGAAATATCTTCTAGTTTTTATCTTTTCCTATTCAACACTCGCTCTGGGAAAGACTGTTTGGCTAACATCCTAGGATGTGTAACATTGTCAGTGCCCAGCTGCCTTCATATTCTAGGGAGCATTTCTGAAACTGCTTTGGCCTTGTACGATAAGTAAGTATATAAAGATTTTAGAGAGGAAAGGCTGGGTCATGGTATTCCCCCTTCATCTTTAATTAGGTTTATCTCTCCACCCCATTAATATTATTTACTGCTATTTTTTTTTAAAAGAAACTTCAGAGGCTTTTTTGTTTTCAGCTGTTATTATTCTATACATCACCTTTCTGCAGTGTAAGGTGTAGCTCTGTCTCCATTCCAGATCTGACCTTTAAGTCTGGCCACCTTTTCTTGATTCATGTTATTGTTTAATCTGAAGCAAGGGACTCCATCAATACAAGCAGGTGGCAATAGCAAAATGGCTGCTTTGGTGAAGATAGAGAATGGGGGCAATTAGTTTTAAGAAAATAAGTTTCCAGATCTTCAACTCTCTATATACTTTTTCTTAAGCCAGATCTAAGAATTCAGCTGTGTAGTCAAGACATCATGCTGGTTTTCAGGTTTTATGCAGGTCCTTCCTTTCCAGCTCCCCTTTTGTGTCCACTGTCTTATATGAACTTGCTATGCTTGGAGGAGAGGAAGACTCCAGGATCCCAGGATGGATATACTTTGAAACACAGTGTCAGCTACTGAGGAAGTGAGTGACTCAAATGATATAGTAACACATCCTTTGCAAGTCAAATGTTTCTCAGTTCTTTGCTTTCAGCAAAATTGAAGGAAGATCTAAAGAAGATGACAGCCAAAATTACATTAAAAATGAGCATTTGATGATTGATAACTATGTAATTTGGGACATATATCTGAGAAAAAGTTCATACAATTGACCATCACTATAATTAAACCCCTTCCATTCCCATCTAATTTTTTATGCTATAAGGTGTCAAATGAAAACAAATCCAGACTTAGGAAGGGAGATTTTTTTCCCCCAAAAAAGACTATTGGGATAAGGGGAGGAAGATATTGCAAAAAAAGAGAACAGGTCATTGTAGTAAACAAGGTCAGAAGGAACAGGGTGCTGGGGAATGGGATTGGCAGAGGGCACTCTGAGCAGTTGGCATGATGGACAGTTTTTCTTTGTGGCCAGGCACTTCTGTGAGGGCCATTAGAGAAGTTGTTCCACACTGCAGTGCTCATTTAAGCAGAAGGGTAGGCCAAAGTTCAGGGGCCTGGGGGAAGGAGAGAAGCCTAATGAAAGTTTGGTCAAGTCAGATTAGGGGCATTTTGTTTAGATTGGTCAGTGCAAACAGTTCAGTTAATCATTTATGAGCCAGAGAATGGGAATTTGGACAAATGCCTGGCTTTGTCATAGGTAGACAGGCTCATCAATGAGTCTTATCTAAGTCATATAGGACAGGTTGGCTTTTGGAAGTATGCCACTTCTTGAAACCCAAAATAATGGGGGGCTTTTTAAACTATAGCTGTTTTCTAGGACAAGACTCAAGTAAAGTTCAACATTGCCAAAGGCTCACACAGAATTGATGCTGAACCCTAAGTCATTTTCTTACTAAGTCATAATCATCCATGGATGCATGAACTGAAAAACAAACAAACAAAAGAACATCCATCTCACTAATACATTCCCATTAAAATTTTACTTTACTCAGCTATTGGTGAGTATTAGGTTCAGCACTGATAGAAAGACTTTCTGGATTCAATTTGTTTTCATATTATAAAAGCTTATTCCATGCAAACTACTCCATTCTGCAATATCCTCAATTAAATTGTTGGCATCCTGACGATTTTATCTAAGGATCCAAGATAACAGTTGCTGGTTTTTGGTTTTTTGGTTTTTTTCCCGGACAAAATAGCCCAATTTCTTCATAGTGCAATGCTGGGCTTCTCTAGTGAATTGCACACCTCCATTAAGACCTTGGTTAGTTTGAGGGGCGCCTGGGTGGCTCAGTCGGTTAAGCGTCTGACTTCGGCTCAGGTCATGATCTCACATTCCATGAGTTCGAGCCCCATGTCAGGCTCTGTGCTGACAGCTCAGAGCCTGGAGCCTGCTTCGGATTCTGTGTCTCCCTCTTTCTGACCCTCCCTCCTTCATGCTCTTTCTCTGTCTCAAAAATAAACACTAAAAAAAAAAAAAAAAAAAAAAAAAAAGACCTTGGTTAGTTTGATTAGTTAGGGATCTCAGTGGGGTGGCAAAGCAAATAATTGTGGTGTCCTTTTATGCCCCCAACAGGGCTTTAAGGAAGCTGTAAGAGTGAGCCTTTGTTTCAAATAGTGGTTTTGGGGTTCTTGGCTCTCCTTTTTCCTTCTCTCTGTCAGTGGTTTCATATCCAACAATGCTGTAAGCAGCAACTATGGGATGGTATTTTTAGCCTCCCCCCCCCCCCCGCGCCCCCCCACCTGTTGCTCTTTGTCAACACTAGCAGGTGGCATTTCATCAGTTCTTAGTGACTCGAGTCAATGTTTTTACATCCACTGATCATATCAATTCTTGGACAGAATTATAAAATGGCACCCATATCAAACAACATGATGGGTCATCAATTTTCAGGCATCAAAAATCTCTTTTTTCTTTTTATTACCCTTTAACTAATACTTCCCTGTTCCCCTTATCCCTACCCCTGGCAACCACCATTCCACTCTGCTTCCATGAGCTTGTCTATTTTAGATTCCTCGTGTAAGTAAATCATACAGTATTTGTCTTTCTGTGTCTGGCTTATTTCATTTAGCATAATGTCTTCCAGGTTCATCTGTGTTGTCACAAATGGCAGGATTTCCTTCATTTGTAAAGCTGAATAATCTTCCATTGCATGTATATACCACATTTTCTTTATCCATTCATCAGTTGATGGGCATTTAGGTTGTTTCCATGTCTTTGATATTGTGAATAATGCTGCAATGAATATGGCAGTGCAGATATTTCTTTTGAGATCCTGATTTCAATTCCTTTGGATGTATACCCAGGAGTCTGATTGTTAGACCATGTGGTAGCTCTATTTTTAGTGATTTGAAGACCTCCCTACTGTTTCCCATAATGACTGTACCAATTTATATTCCCACCAGTAGTGCACTAGGATTCCAACTTTTGTATATCCTCTCCAACGTTACTTTTTTTTTTTTAATAAAGCCATCCTAAGAGTTGTGAGATGATATCTCATTGTGGCTTTAATTTGCATTTTCTGATGATTAATGATGTGTGCACCTTTTCATATATTTGTTAGCTATTTGTCTTCTTTGGAGAAATGTCTATTCAATTCCTTTGCCTATTTTTAAAAATTGGGTTATTTGTACTATTGAGCTGCAGGAATTTCCTTAAATTTTGGATATTTACCCTATAGCAGATATATGGTTTGCAAATATTTCTCCCATTCTGCTACATTTTATTGATTGTTTCCTTTGTTATTTGACATAAACAAAATTCTTCATCCCCTGTCTAATTTCTTACTATATAAAAGTTTTGCCATGTGCAGTTAGGGATCCTCACATCACTTGTCACTTCAGATACAAATATGGACTAATGGAAAGATTAACAAAACATAATGTGTTTCTAATGCCAGTTTATTTATCTTACTCAAAGGAAATAGGACAGATACTTCAACGGGCAAGCAAGCATCACTTTTAGCAAAAAGTTTTGCAATATCCCAGACACAGCCAGGTTCCAAGACCTCCAATTTCATGGGTCATACTAAATTGTATGGGATGAAGGTAAAGTGGGGTGGACAACCTTGGTCTGGGGAAGGTATTCGACTGTCTGCTCCTTGACTTTTATACCCTATTTGTCATATTGTCCCTCAAGGTGTGTATAATTTACTAACATTCTTCAGGGCAGTTGAATCTTATCAACGATAGGTTATACAACAAATAATCTGGACAACCAGATGCATTTCATGTGGAAAAAGCAGTCTGTACCCCATTCCATATTTATCTTAACATTCCCAGAATTAATGTTGCAAGAAGGTAATTTCAGGGTCAGTTTCCCCAGGTGTTCCTGGGCCTAGAACAAGTTTCAATTTACTGACAATTTTTTTCATACAATGTTTAAGAATTATGCCTGCGTCCAGCTCCAGCAGGTCCAGGGGTTCCCAAAGGATGAATGGCGTTGGTGAAAAAGTTAAAAAAATAAAACAAAAATAAAAATGGACACAGACAACAGCAGTGTGTTGAACTGGCCGCTTTATTGTGGCAAACGTGGCATTATATTTGTTAGTAAGCATACGTCATCTACGTTTTCTAGCATTACCTAATTCTAAAAATGTTCCTATGTGTAACCACCCTTTAAGGAATAACATGGTTATTTTCTCATAATGTTCCCTCCTGCCCTTTGCTTATTGATTAATTTCTTACATTATTTTCATTATGTATCTACGTTTATCTACAATCTATAGAGCATTTGCTTTGCTGTTTTCATGAAACTTCATCTATCTCTCAACACCTCAAGTGGAACAGTTACAGGGACATGAGCTCTTAGTTGTTTCCCTGAACCACTTGTGGTTTGAGGAACAAAAGTGTTCGCCTGGGTCCAAGGTGCCAGGAGGGGGCCAAGAGGGCCTTAGGAACCCACGCCTTATGCATTCCCAGAGAGACAATGCACCTAGGAACTAATGAACCATTCTGTACCTTAACCGACTAGGTTCAGTCATCACCTGGAATGCCTCCTGGGGGCCAAGTGGGCCTAGGGCTTGGAGTAAATTGTGCCCGTAGATACACTCCTTTGTCGCCGGAGTGGGGCTTTCAAATCCATTTATTCCTTCTTTGCTGGCAAATGTATGAGGCTATCCTTCCTTTAGGTAGAGGAGTCTTTATAGGGGGTGGCAAAGGCTAATGTAGGGCTGCACAATTTCCTTGCGGAACCTTATTTTCTTTCCCCAATGGTTCTTTGCCCAGGGGGCCTGGCAAGGGCAATTCCCCAACAGACAATTCCCCAGGTACTTTTATTAAAGCTAAACTACATAAAAGGGGGAGTACAAGAAGCTTCACTGTCGTTGGACTGCCCTGCAGTCCCGATGCGTCCACCGCCTGGGCCCTGCCATCAAGCTGGTTGGATAGCTCGGCTTCCGGCAGAATTATTTCTTAAAAAGCACAATGTATTTATTTTTTTTATCATCACTTATTTACTACTAGTAACTATAGTAATGATTTAATCCAGAAGAAACATTTAACACTTAGAACTTTAAGATCATAGAAAATAAAAAGTTAAATTTCAATTTATATACATATTTTTGCTCAGAAAAATATGACAGGATGATGAATAAATTACTTTTACCCAGAAAAATATGATAGGATGATAAATAAATTACTTTTAAACATATGTTACATTAGAATAAAATTTTGTGGGGTAAAGGAATGGAAATATGTGTTCAAAGAGGAAAGAGAAATTACATGAAATGTCTGTCCATTAAAGAAGAGCTCCTCCTCCTCCTCCTCCTTCTTCTCCATCTTCTTCTTCCCCTTCTCCTCCTCCTCCTCTTCCTCCTCCTTGTCCTCTTCCTCCTTCTCCTCTTTCTTCTTCTTTGCTTTTGTTGACTATGGTGTATGTCAAAATCCTATTTTATTTAGATAACATTAGATGCATTAAGTTATACACATTTTTATTTTAAAAGATCAGTACTTACACTATGTCCAAAATTCTGTTCTTTGAAACAGGTTAGAAGTAGCTGAAGAAGTTATTTTTCAACACCATTTTAGGCACAAATAAGAAAAGGTAAGAACACCCACAAGTTGATATTAATTATCTTGGTACAATGGAGAGAAGGGAAGAGATGGCTGAATTATGCAAACACTATTTAATTATATGAGGGTTATTTTGGTAATCTTACAATCCAGTCATAGCCCCTTAGTTCCATCTTTAATTATGTTTCAATTTACTGAAAAATTGTTTTCATACCATGTTTAATAGTTACTTCTTAAAAAGCACAATGTATTTACTTCTTTATCATAACTTATTTACTACTAGTAACTATAGTAATGATTTAATCCAGAAGAAACATTTAACATGTATCTTCTCTAATTACTTCAGGCTAATATTGTATGTTGAACATCATGCCACTTAAAAAAAAAATCATAGAGTCAGTAAGGTAGATGGGATCATTATTCTTAGTTCTTTGTATGCCTCCATGTACCTGAATTTTACCTTTACATTCTTTGCTGTGTGACTTTGCAATTCTTCCCACTAGAGATGGGTTATATTATCTGAAAGTTATTTTGACCAATAAAGTGAGTTGAAGGGACAGTGTGACAGTTCTTGCTCCAAGAGATAACGCCACCCCTGTGTGCTCCTGTGATCTCTTTATAAGAAGGACATGCACCCATGCTGGTCCAAAGAGACTGAGGAAACATGTAAAACAGACCTGAACCCAAGTAGAAGCACAGAGCCAAGACCAGGCAACCTACAGCTTAAAGCAAAGTTGCTCCAGCCCATGCAGACTCATAAGCTTGTTATAAATCTCTGAATTTTAGGGAGGAGTGTTAGGTAGCATTATTGTGATAATAATTGACTAATGCAATGGGGTTTATATATCTTTCATTTAGCATGTGTGTGTGTCTTGCATATCTGTATGGCTACGTATTTTGGTCCAGCACTTCTTTATTGGTACATTAGAGTGATAGTCAGGCATCCTTCATAATATATGAGTTTTTGAGAGTGAAAAAAGAGAGGCTTGGTAATATGATGAATTGGTAGACATCACCTTAATCAAGTGATCTGAGTTAACATCACCAGTAATGAGAGATTTTGACATTATGTAGTCCCTCATGTAATGCACCAAGAAGGACATAACTTTTGTGGTATTCTTGCCAAAAATATATCACCTCAGTCTAATTATAAGAGATATCAGACACACCAAACTGAGTTTACAAAATAACCAATTCAGCACTCTCAGAAGTATTAAACTTGTGAAAGACGAAGAAAAGCTGGGCAACTGTCACAGATTAGAACAGACTAAGAAGATATGATAGCTAGACAAAATGTGGGATCCTGGATGAAATCCTGGACCACAGAAAGGACATCAGTGGGTAAGCTAGCAATATTTGAATAAGGGCTATAGAATAGTTCACAGTATTTTATCAATGTTAATTTCCTGGATTTGATCATTGTACTATAGTTATATAAGGAGTTAACATTAGAGGAAGCTGAGTAAAAAATATATGGGAACTCTGTGCTATTTTAGCTTTGTGGTATCTAAAATTACTTCAAAATAAAATTAAAAAAAAATCAAGAATGAGACCAATTATCTTCAGTGACACATTTTAAGAAAAATATAAGGTTTCCATTAGGATAATATTTTCCAGATCCCATAGTACTTAAATAAGAATCCCTGAGGTAGGAGCTGGGTATCAGCGTCTTAAAAGTTCCATTGCTGATCCCAATGTGCAGCTGGGTTTAATAGCCAATGTTACGGAGAATGAACAGACAAATGAATACCAATGCACCCACCACCCACTCTAAAAAATACTCGGTTTTAATAAATAC
Source organism: Acinonyx jubatus (assembly GCF_027475565.1). Taxonomy (NCBI): domain Eukaryota; kingdom Metazoa; phylum Chordata; class Mammalia; order Carnivora; family Felidae; genus Acinonyx; species Acinonyx jubatus. The sequence goes on from NC_069387.1 coordinate 62,798,395, forward strand.
AGAATGGGCTCTTTCTGGATCCCATTGCATTTTGCCTAAAAGTATTTCCATCCTGATTATGGTTTTCCTCATTCTCCTGATTTTCTTCATAGTTAACCAAATATGCATGTATCCTAAAAACATATAGTTTTACTTTTACATTTTAACTTAATATAAGTAGAATATATACTTAATATAAGTATAATTAAGTATATATATACTTAAGTATAAGTAGAATCAACTGTAATATAAATATATACAGGCAGCTTGCTTAACATTATGTCTATGAAATGTATAGAGTGTTTTAACTCATGTAGCTGTAGTTTATTTTCAATAATGTGAATATTCTATTATCATATTGTACTTTTTTTTTCATTCTATTTGAGGACATATGGGCAGTTTCTAATGTTTTGCCATTATATGCAATCCTGCTATGAGCGTTTTCATAGACTTCTTGTGCCCACATGCAAGAGTATCTCCAGGGAGCATGGCCAGGAAGTAGAAATGCTGAGTCATAGGGCACATCCATTACAGCTTTTCCAGATGATGCCAAATTGATTTCAAAGTGAACACACCAATTCAGACTCCCATCAGCAGTGTATAATATTGCTTATTGCTCCACATCCTTGGCAGCGCTTACTTTTTTTTTTTTTCAATATGGTAGGTACAAAATTATGTTACATTACGGTTTTAATTTACCTTGCTCAGATTACTAGTGAGATTGTGCTTCTTTTCATTTTCTTATTGGCTGTTAATTTGTGACATGTCTATATGCCTTCAAAGATGTTCAGGATATGCCACCCCAAAATATGTCAGTTTGGCATAAGAGATATTTTGAGCTAAAGGCAACTGAAAACCAACAGATATAGGAACAGTTCTCTGCCCTCCCCTTTACTGCCTAAAAGCATGGCATAAATTTCCCATTATGAAAGTGTCCCCACTTCTCCTGTACCAGGAAGAGGAAAATAACTCTTGTCAATGGAGATGAAGAGCTAGCACCAAGATGAGGTTACATAAACAAACCCCTTACTAAAATAAGATAGCCCTTATCTTTCATTGGCTTTCCTAGACTTTTGCATGATTTATTGTCCCTCAAAGTCAAAACATCCCCCTACACCTTTCCTCCATTTTTCTCACTAGTTGTTAGGTATTTTTTACTTATTTACATTTTCTGGATTCTAATCCTTCTGATCCTTTGTTGGGATTATATGTGCGTGCCAAGTATCTTCTTCCAGTTTGTAGGTTGATTTTTCATTTTCTTTATGGGGTTTTTTGGTGAGCAGAGTTTTAAAATTATAATATAATATAATTGATTGATGTTTTCCTTTAAATTATTTCTATCTTTTTCCTGTTTTAAATGGTGAAATATTAAAGTTTAGAACTAGATAGGGATGCTATCTATCACTGTAATTTTTATTATCTTAAATCATCTAATAAATTCAGTAAGATTTTAAAAAGTGAAGAAACTGGCATATATGCTGGAAAAGAAAAGATAAAATGATCCGTTTGGGCTGATTATAAGATTTATGCCTGGAGATCCCAAAGATTCTAGTAAGAAACAAACAAACAAACCTACTGGAATCAATGAAAGTATTAATATGGTAGTTGGATTCAGGATAAATATACAAAAGCTACAAAAATCAACGTTTTCACAATTCCAGAAATAAACTTCTAGAAATTAAAGTGGGCAAATAGTCTAGTCCCAGTAGTTGACAAAGAGTGTAAAATATTTAGGGATAAATTTAGTAATAAGTAGCATTAGTTGAGCATTTGCTTTGTGTGATGTACTGTTCCAGACCAATGCATTGCTATTGTAGGTGCTGGAGCCCAAGATTAGGCATCTGGCTCCAGTGTCATGCTCCTAGCTCTCTTACTTCCTCTTCATCGGTGTTAACATAGTCTCATTCTCCTCATTTACTTCTACCTCTTCCTACTCCTCCCCTATAACCAGTTTGTCTAGATTCTTGTTCATCCTCCTTATATTTGTTTTGGTCAAGGAGCAGATATGTGTGTGTTTTCTTATATACCCTTCTTTTTCACTTTAAGGGGAGCATACTATAGATATTCTTTCGGACTTTTTGTCACTTAACTACATGTTTTAGAAATCTCTCAATACTGGTATATAGAGATCTTGCTCATTCTTTTGTACAGTTGCATAGTCCTCCATCTTGTGGATGTGGCAATGGTTGATTCAACCACTCTCCCATGTATGGGCATTTAGGTTATTTCCAATATTTCACAATTATGGTCAAATATTCAACAATGTGCATGCATATATTTGTATACTTTAATTGTGTTTAATTCAGGCATACCTCATTTTATTGTGCTTTGCAGATACTGCGTTTTATACAAATGGAAGTTTTGCATCAAGTTTTGAGTCAAGCAAGTCTATTGGTGCCATTGTTCCAGTAGCATTTGTTCATGTTGTGTCTCTGTGTCACATTTTGGTAATTTTCACAATCTTTCAAACTTTTTTATTGTTACTGTATTTGTTGTGGTGATCTGTGATAAGTGATAACTGAAATCTCAGTGTTGGTTAGCATTTTTTAGCAATAAAGTATTTTTTTATTGATGTTATGTACATTTTTTAGACACAAAGCTATTACACATTTAATGGGGTGTAGCATAATGTAAATATAACTTTATATGTACTACGAAACCAAAAAATTCATTTGATTCATGTTATTGTTACAGTCTAAAACTAAAGCCACAATACTTATGAGGTATGCTTGTACTTTAACCAGGGAGGTTTTTGTCTCTATATATTTGTAAAATATATTTGTCTCTATATATTTGCATACAGTTACCAGTTTTTAATGAAAATTTAAAAGTGTTTATCCTCTGCTTATCTTTAAATGACTTTCTACTCCCTGCAGTATTTAGTTTAATCCTTTAAGACCATACAAGACACTTTTCTTGTAAAGTATTTCACATTCACTTGTCTGATTGTATCCCTTTATCATTTAAAGTTGTTTTGTCAATATATATACACGTGTGAATATATATACACATGTATATACACACGTGTATATATATATATATATAGAGAGAGAGAGAGAGAGAGAGAGATGCCCCAAAATATGCTGTTGAACTTATATAATTTATGAATTTTAACAAATGTATATCACGTTGTATGTAATGTTTTCAGTCTCAGCTTTTTCATTCAAATGGAACATTACTAGGATTCTTTCATATTCATGTGTGCAATTTTTTAAATTTATCATTTTTTTAAGTTTTTTTAAAAGTTTATTTATTTAAGTTTATTTATTTATTTTGAGAGAGAGAGTGTGCAGGTACATGTGTGCACTCTGAGGGTAGAGAGAAGGAGAGACAGAATCCCAAGCAGGTTCCAGGCCATCAGCACAGAGCCCAATGTGGGGCTCAAACTCATGAACCATGAGATCATGACCTGAGCCGAGATCAAGAGACTGAACCACCCAGGTGCCCTGATATGTACAATTTTATTTATTCATTTTCACCACTATATGATATTTTCTATCTATTCATTATCTTGTTGAAGAGCTTTTAGGTGCTTTGTGTGTTTGTTTTTACTATGATAAGCAATAATATAGCAAGCATTCCTGTACTTGGGTCCTGGTATATATAATTCTTTTAGGTATATAGCTGGGAGTAGAGTTACTTCTCTCAAAAATGCCTAAATGGACTTATATCCTTTCTATGTTTAAGACATCTGTTGACTTATATCCTCTCCAATACTTGACATTATATTTGGCAGTCAGATTGGTAGAAAATGGCATGCCATTATGGTCTTGATTGTGGTCCTGATTACTGTTGAAGTCGAATATCTCTTCATTTTTATTGAACTGGTATTTCTTTGGGTATAAACCTGTTCTTGATCTTTGTCCAGTTTATTTCTAGTGAGTTGGTCCTTCCTTCATTTATAGTTGTTCTTTTTATCGTCTTGATACTAATCCTTTGATCACTTATGTATGTTGAATGTATATTCTTTGAGTTTATGTCTTGACTTTGCATTTTATTTATGGTGTTTTTGATGAATACACATTCTGAATTAAAAAAAATTTTTTTAACTTTATTTATTTATTTCAAGACAGATAGAGACACCATGACCAGAGGAAGGGCAGAGAGAGAGGGAGAGAGAGAATCCCAAGCAGGCTTTGTGCTGCCAGCACAGAGCCAGATGCAGGGGTCAAACTCACAAAATTGTGAGATCATGACTTGAGCTGAAACCAAAAGTCAGACACTTAACTGACTGAGCCACCCAGGTGGCCCCACATTCTGAATTTTATATGGGCAGACTTTTTTCATGCCCTCTAGGTTTAATATTTGTTTGTGTCTTAAGAACTTATTTAGGCCAAAGCCAGAAACATACTTATCCATATTTTCTACTAAAAGTTTTAGAATTTTACTTTTGATTTTCAAGCCCCTAATCTCTCTATGGTTGATTTTTATCATGGTGTGAATTAGTGCTCCAACTTCTTTTTTTTTTTATGGATAATTATTTATCCAGCTCAATTACTTGAATAGTCCCTCTTTTCCCCACTGATTTACCATGCTTCACTTCCATACATCAAAATTCTCCCACCCCCACACACCACACATTGTTTTAATTACTATATCTCTATAATAAATAGAAGTTGAGCAAGTTTCACTCTTTTGTTCTTCTTGAATGTCTGATTATTAGTAAGAATGCAATATGACTGTTTAAAAGCATAAGTGATTGTGTTTGTAGACATGAGCCCACTGGTTGAAAGTGTTCAAACTGCTATAACTATCAGCCATGTTTCTCAACTGGGGTGCAGGAATGCAAAAGCACCTGACTGCACAAACAAAACAGGTTCCAAACAAAACAGGTTCAACCAGTCACCACTGACAATATCCAAAGGCAGAGGGAGAGAGAGAGAGAGAGAGAGAGAGAGAGAGAGAGAGAGAGAGAGGTGATAATGATGTGGGAAACAAAGGCAGAAAGAACTGTAGATAATATTAAATCTACATATAACCCAACCATTTACAGATCCTTGAGATAGACAGAGTATGACATTCTTCCAGGAACTCCCAACTCTCTTAATGTTAATGCTATGTGCTTGAGGGAAAAACAGCCTTAGCTTGACAATAACCAGGCCTCTAGAATCTTGTGAGTCTTCTTTAGCATATGAAAGCCCTTTTGGAAATTTCCCTTGTTTTTACCTCCCCCAATTCCCAAGTATATGATCAGTCACTCCTCACAACCCCAGTGCAGCTCTTTCTGCCCCTGAGTCCTGTCCCCATGCTTTAATAAAAGCACCTTTTTTTGTGCCAAAACCATCTCAGGAATTCTTTCTTAGCCATCAGCTCCACATACCAGCACTTCAAAGCGCGTCAGTAACACAAGAAATTTATTTCAGTGAAGCCAAAACCAGGAAGACAATGGACTAACTTCTCAAAGACTGTCTCGGAAATGCTGAAAATACTTCTAGGTTTATATAAGGAAAATGTGGGATGAAGGTAGGTGGGTACCTGCAGGTAGGCATTAAGGTCAGGTTGTTTGTTGTCTTGGAGTCAACTACAGAGGTCTTGCTGGCTTGGGGCAGTTGCTATTGCTTGAGGGAGTAGGTTTTTGTTTTTTTGTGTTTGTTTGTTTGTTTTTTGCTTCAGAGATAAGCTGGAAAGTAGAACTTAATGAATTAGAAAGTACAGATGGAGGTAAAAATGGAGGTAGTTCAAGTCCTCTTTTAGTCTTGCTAAAGGAACCATGAGCATTGGTTAACTCACAGAGTAGGTTAAGAAGTCATTTAAAGAAGTTTCTATTGTACTCACTTTTATTATAACATGTATTGCATTATATTTCAAGATTTTGTTTATATGTCTTTCTTTTTTTACTAGGCTGAGATCCATGAAAACCCATATGTGTTATTTTCTTTCTCATGTTTCCAGATGTCTGGAACTTGCTTAGCAAATAATAAATGCTTAACTCATATTTGTTGAGTGGAATACATAGATTTGGATCTACCAAAAAGAATCCTCAGAAAGTCACTGGGACTTTGAGAGATCAGGGCAAGTCAGGACAGAAGATATGCCTTGATGACGCCACAAACTTAACCTAAATCACTGGGTTTCGGGACAGCCAATTGCCAAATAAAAACATATTGTGAGAGTAGGTTGGTGGTTCTACTATACACCACCGAATAATCAGATTGCCCCGGTACCTAAGACTGGAAAATGTCGTATTACTGAGATAGGGAACAAACTCACAAAATAGAGGCGTGGAAAGTATAGCACTAAACATTAGGGTGGCCACAATGGAAGAAAAATGAAATATTCAATAATCTCACAAAACATTGGTACTTCTGACATATCCCCAGGATATCAAGGTGCTCATTACTCTCCTATCCTAGGGATCACAAGTGACAAATTTGAATGAAATTAAATGTTTTGGTACCTACTGAATTATCTACTTACTACACACTGTAGAATAGGAAGTTCAGTTGTATGGAAGTCATTATTACATGTGCTCTGTGCGCTTTAAACACACTGTTTCAGGATTCTTTATCTCAGTGCCCAGGGTTCATTGATTGCTTCGAAGAATGAAGAAGAGGTGGACACACAATAAAATGAGCAGCGGGCAAAGGTTTATTAGAGTATAAGATCAGAAAGTAAGAATGGTATGAAAGCTCTCTTTACAGAGAGGGGGCATTTGAAAGTGAATACCCCCAACTATAGGCAAAGGACTTTGTTTTCTAGGGTTTTGGTTGGCCCCCTACCCTTCCCCCTTGATCCTTCTCAGGTTCTACCCTTATTGACTAGATACCTCTAGGTGCTGGGTTGTCCATTCCTGATTGGCTCAATTCCATTATGTGAGGAGTCAGACTATGGTCGTACTGTCCTTCATATAACATAAGTTTTATGGTTTGCTTATTTTAGTTAGGTATTTTGTTTGTCAAATTCCTGAGGGGAACCTGAGGGGGAGTAAATGGTGTCTGTTACATTCCTAAGAGGCACCTTACACCTGAGGGGGTTTGCTGTGGTCAGCCACTCCCAGTATTGTTCCAAAATATGTGTTTTTCCCCCACCCAGGGTCCTCAGGTCCTAACCTTTCCCTCTCTGCCTGTTTTATCCTATCTTTCCTTCATAACACCAGCCACTGACTTTAATATTCAGAGTTCAGCAGCCCTTTTCATAGAAACTTATAGTATAATTATCACTATATTTTTCATATTAATTATTTTTTCTAAAAAATAAGTTTTAATGTTGTCGCCTGAAATTTTGTATGTATATGTATATTTGTTAAATTTCTGTGATTTCCTTTGAAGTGCCTTTCTTTACCTTTACATCAGACAATTCTCTGTGGAGACCTACTCAGATCCCCAGAGTTGGTATGAAGATTAAACTGAAGACATTTGAGATATAGCAGATGAGAAAGAAGTCTTTTCAGAGTTTCCCTTATCTGACTAATAGGCAGAGAGTGTTGCTGCCATAAATTCCCTCTTCAGGAAAGCCTCACTTCTAGAGAGAAGACTGACAGCTCACAGGGGGATGAGAAATTACATAAACAAACATTATCACAAACTGTCTTACCTTCCATTTGTTTCCATTAAAGTCCATTTGCTCTTTGAAACTCTCTCTTATCCCATTCCCTTATTAAATTGGTATGTAAACCCTTATCCCTAGCTATTCAAGGAGCTTCTTCATCTGAATGCTCCTACAGGTGTATGAATAAAATGTGTTTTCTTCTGTTAATCTATTGTTAATTAATTTGCAGGTCCATGGCTATAAGACCTAAGTCAGTAGAGAAAAAGATTATCCTCCAAATATGTCTAAAATTGGTTAAAGTCAGTTATTGTTTTATTTCCTGGCTTGGTTTTGAAGGAAGGATTCTATTTGTGCTACATATCAGAAGACAAAGAAGTAAATGTTCGTAAAAACATAGTGTCTCTGTTAGAAAGTCATTAAACTTTGGTTGATTTTCAGTCTGTTCCAAGGTGAGGCCAAAGAGAAAGGAAAAAGAAGAGAAGAGAGATAGGAAATGGCTTATCAGAGTAAAGTGTTGGGTGGGGTAGTTGAGAGGTGAACAGGGAACTTGGCTGTTCAGGTTTTTTCAGATAGTTTTCCCATTCCTCGGCCTTTAAGATTATTGTGGCATCTGGTTTTACTGCCAGTTATTTCTGTGGAAGAAGAAAAACTTTCCTCTACCCTCTTAAGTTCTGTAGCTACAGTATGCAAATTAAATTGGCAAAGAAAGAAAACAGAAGGAAAAGCATAAAAATTCTTATTAATGTTAATGTTTTCAATTTTACATGCATGAGAGCAAGTTCACAGAAAAGAAGTGAAATCTTGAAAAGGCAAGCTGGAGAGCTTATACACCATTTTGACAAAGGTCAATAAATTGTAGAAAGTACTAGATAAAGGAAAGGAGGCTTTTAGAGAAGGTAAATATGTGGGGAAATTTATGGAAGATAAGGACTTTTTTAGCAAGATTTCTTTGTATAGATGCCTCTCAATGCCAGCTTTCCATCTTCATGGCCTTAGAACTCCCCTGGAAAGGGGATTTACGGCTGTCATCATTTTTCAGAAGTTTCTGCTTTTAATCAGATAAGGGAATCTCCAAGAAGATTTTTTCTGCATCTGTTGATTCTCAATTTACTTCAGCTTGAAATAATACATATTTTGGCATATTTTGGGTAGCATATTCTGATCTCCTTCATTTCTTCGGGCCTTCCCATTACCATCCTTTCCATTTTTCTGTGACATCAAAGCAAGTAACATGTCCATAATTGTTTCCTAGCCTACAAAGAAAAAAAATGGACTAAGATTACTTCCAGCTCTAAATTTCTATGATTCTATGAGCTAGCTAATACAAGACACTTCAAACTGTTCCAGTCATAACTTTCCCCAAAGTTACTAATATATATTTAAACTTTACATTGTCTGAAATCAAGGCCCTTCTGAAGATGGTTTTCAGAGAGTGATTCTAAAATTTTTTGGTCTCAGAGTACCCTTTTTCAGATCCTACCTTTCCACATTACTTCAGTTACATAGCAATTAATAATAATAATAATAATAGGCAATAGTATTGATGTTTAATAGTTGTACCTTACATATATTTTCTCATTTAACCTTCAGGATAATCCCATGAAGGGTGGCATTAATGTTATTTCTTTTTGTAGCTTAAGAAACTGACATAGGGAGGCTAAGTGCCTTCTACAAGATCAAACAGCTATAAGTGATGAATCTGGGATTCAAACCCAGTCACTGACTACAGAGCTGTGCATTTATCTTTTAAATTATATAGCACTCAAGTCAACTTTTAAATATTTCCCTTTTTTTTAGAACAAACTCTACATGAATACATTTTTGTAAAAGAGCCCCATTGTATACAACTGTCTTAAAGAAAACATGAAGCACTTCTCAACCTTTGGTAGGACAAAGATATTTCTTCTGTATCCTTCCAAACCTTTACACTTAGCAAAAATTTTGCTTCAGTGGAAAACCCCATTATCTATAGCTCACTTTCTTTGGTTAGCTGATTCTAAGAGAGCTATTTTATAACTCTGTAAGTTTGTTAGCAATGTTAAATAATATTGATTAATACATGAAAGCATTAAAAACATTGCAAATAATGCTTGCCTATGGATATGCAAATGGAGTCTGTTCAAGTGGAGGACAACCCACTTGCTCCACCACAAACCAATTTTGCTTTCATTTGCACATTAATTTTAACATTCCTTTTTTTTAAATATGAAATTTATTGTCAAATTGGTTTCCATACAACACCCAGTGCTCATCCCAAAAGGTGTCTCCTCAATGCCCATCACGCACTTTCCCCTCCCTCCCACCCCACATCAACCCTCAGTTTATTCTCAGTTAAGAGTCTCTTATGGTTTGCCTCCTTCCCTCTCTGTAACTATTTTCCCCCCTTCCCCTCCCCCACTTAACTTCTGTTAAGTTTCTCAGGATCCACATAAGAGTGAAAACATATGGTGTCTGTCTTTCTCTGCCTGACTTATTTCACTTAGCATAACACTCTCCAGTTTCATCCACATTGCTACAAATGTCCAGATTTCATTTTTTCTCATTGCCAAGTAGTATTCCATTGTATATATAAACCACAACTTCTTTATCCATTCATCAGTTGATGGACATTTAGGCTCTTGCCATAATTTGGCTATTGTTGAGAGTGCTGCTATAAACATTGGGGTACAAGTGCCCCTATGCATCAACATTCCTGTATCCCTTCCATAAATTCCTAGCAGTGCTATTGCTAGGTCATAGGATAGATCTATTTTAATTTTTTGAGGAATGTCCACACTGTTTTCCAGAGTGGCCGCACTAGTTTGCATTCCCACCAACAGTGCAAGAGGGTTCCTGTTTCTCCACATCCTCGCCAGCATCTATAGTTTCCTGATTTGTTCATTTTAGCCACTCTCACCAGCATGAGGTGGTATCTCAGTGTGGTTTGGATTTGTATTTCCCTGTTTAGGAGTGACATTCAGCATCTTTTCATGTGCCTGTTGGCCATCTGGATGTCTTGTTTAGAGAAGTGTCTAGTCATGTCTTCTGCCCTTTTCTTCACTGGATTATTTGTTTTTTGGGTGTGGAGTTTGGTGAGTTCTTTATCGATTTTGGATACTAGCCCTTTGTCCGATATGTCATTTGCAAATATCTTTTCCCATTCCATCGGTTGCCTTTTAGTTTTGTTGATTGTTTCCATTGCAGTGCAGAAGCTTTTTATCTTGATGAGGTCCCAATAGTTCATTTTTGCTTTTAATTCCCTTGCCTTTGGGGATGTCAAGTAAGAAATTGCTGCGGCGGAGGTCAGAGAGGTCTTTTCATGCTCTCTCCTCTAGGGTTTTGATGGCTTCCTGTCTCACATTCAGGTCCTTCATCCATTTTGAGTTTATTTTTGTGAATAGTGTAAGAAGGTGGTCTAGTTTCATTCTTCTGCATGTTGCTGTCCAGTTCTCCCAGCACCATTTGTTAAAGAGACTGTCTTTTTTCCATTGGATGTTCTTTCCTGCTTTGTCAAAGATTAGATGGCCATACTTTTGTGGGTCTAGTTCTGGGGTTTTTTTCTATTCCATTGGTCTATGTGTCTGTTTTTGTGCCAATACCATGCTGTCTTGATGATTACAGCTTTGTAGTAGAGGCTAAAGTCTGGGATTTTGAAGCCTCCTACTTTGGTCTTCTTCTTCAAAATTAGTTTGTCTATTTGGGGCCTTTTGTTTTTCCATATGAATTTTAGGATTGCTTGTTCTAGCTTCGAGAAGAATGCTGGTGCAATTTTGATTGGAAATGCATTGAATGTGTAGATAGCTTTGGGTAGTATTGACATTTTGACAATATTTATTCTTTCAACCCATGAGCACAGAATGTTTTTCCATTTCTTTAGAACTTCAATTTTCTTCATAAGCTTTCTATAGTTTTCAGCATACAGATCTTTTACATCTTTGGTTAGATTTATCCCTAGGTATTTTATGCTTCTTGGTGCAATTGTGAATGGGATCAGTTTCTTTATTTGTCTTTCTGTTGCTTCATTATTAGTGCATAAGAATGCAACTGGTTTCTGTACATTGATTTTGTATCCTGCGACTTTGCTAAATTCATGTATCAGTTCTAGCAGACTTTTGGTGGAGTCTATCGGATTTTCCATGTATAATATCATGTGATCTGCAAAAAGTGAAAGCTTAACTTCGTCTTTGCCAATTTTGATGCCTTTGATTTCCTTTTGTTGTCTGATTTCTGATGCCAGAACTTCCAACACTATGTTAAACAACAGCGGTGAGAGTGGACATCCCTGTCGTGTTACTGATCTCAGGGAGAAAGCTCTCAGTTTTTCCCCATTGAGGGTGATGTTAGCTGTGGGCTTTTCATAAATGGCTTTTACGATGTTTAAGTATGTTCCTTCTATCCCGACTTTCTCGAGGGTTTTTATTAAGAAAGGATGCTGAATTTTGTCAAATGCCTTTTCTGCATCGATTGACAGGATCCTATGGTTCTTATCTTTTCTTTTATTAATGTGATGTATCACGTTGATTGATTTACGAATGTTGAACCAGCCCTTCATCCCAGGAATGGATCCCACTTGATCATGGTGAATAATTCTTTTTGTATGCTGTTGAATTCAATTTGCTAGTATCTTATCGAGAATTTTTGCATCCATATTCATCAGGGATATTGGCCTGTAGTTCTCTTTTTTGCTGGGTCTCTGTCTGGTTTAGGAATCAAAGTAATACAGGCTTCATAGAATGAGTCTGGAAGTTTTCCTTCCCTTTCTATTGTTTGGAATAGCTTGAGAAGGATAGGTATTATCTCTGCTTTAAACGTCTGGTAGCACTCCCCTGGGAAGCCATCTGGTTCTGGACTCTTATTTGTCAGGAGGTTTTTGATAACTGATTCAATTTCTTCGCTGGTCATGGGTCTGTTCAGGCTTTCTATTTCCTCCTGATTGAGTTTTGGAAGTGTGTGGGTGTTTAGGAATTTGTCCATTTCTTCCAGGTTGTCCAGTTTGTTGGCATATGTTTCATAGTATCCCCTGATAATTGCTTGTATTTCTAAGGGATTGGTTGTAATAATTCCATTTTCATTCATGATTTTATCTATTTGGGTCACCTCCCTTTTCTTTTTGAGAAGCCTGGCTAGAGGTTTATCAATTTTGTTTATTTTCTCAAAAAACCAACTCTTGGTTTCATTGATCTGCTCTACAGTTTTTTTAGATTCTATATTGTTTATTTCTGCTCTAATCTTTATTATTTCTCTTCTTCTGCTGGGTTTGGGGTGTCTTTGCTGTTCTGCTTTTATTTCCTTTAGGTGTGCTGTTACATTTTGTATTTGGGCTTTTTCTTGTTTCTTGAGATAGGCCTGGACTGCAATGTATTTTCCTCTCAGGACTGCCTTCGCTGTATCCCAAAGCGTTTGGATTGTTGTATTTTCATTTTCGTTTGTTTCCCTATATTTTTTAATTTCTTCTCTAATTGCCTGGTTGACCCACTCATTCTTTAGTAGGGTGTTCTTTAACCTCCATGCTTTTGGAGGATTTCCAGACTTTTTCCTGTGGTTGATTTCAAGCTTCATAGCATTGTGGTCGGAAAGTATGCATGGTATGATCTCAATTCTTGTATACTTATGAAGGGCTGTTTTGTGACCCAGAATGTGATCTATCTTGGAGAATGTTCCATGTGCACTCGAGAAGAAAGTATATTCTATTGCTTTGGGATGCAGAGTTCTAAATATATCTGTCAAGTCCATCTGATCCAATGTATCATTCAGGGCCCTTGTTTCTTTATTGACCGTGTGTCTAGATGATCTATCCATTTCTGTAAGTGGGGTGTTAAAGTCCCCTGCAATTACCCCATCTTATCAATAAGGTTGCTTATGTTTGTGAGTAATTGTTTTATATATTTGGGGGCTCCAGTATTTGGCGCATAGACATTTATAATTGTTAGCTCTTCCTGATGGATAGACCCTGTATTATATATTGCCCTTCTTCATCTCTTGTTACAGCCTTTAATTTAAAATCTAGTTTGTCTGATATAAGTATGGCTACTCCAGCTCTCTTTTGACTTTCAGTAGCACGATAAATAGTTCTCCATCCCCTCACTTTCAATCTGAAGGTGTCCTCAGATCTAAAATGAGTCTCTTGTAGACAGTAAATACATGGGTCTTGTTTTTTTTATCCATTCTGATACCCTATGTCTTTTGGTTGGAGCATTTAGTCCATTTACATTCAGTGTTATTATTGAAAGATATGGGTTTAGAGTCATTGTGATGTCTGTATGTTTCATGCTTGTAGCGATGTCTCTGGTACTTTGTTTCACAGGATCCCCTTTAGGATCTCTTGTAGGGCTGGTTTAGTGGTGGGAATTCCTTCAGTTTTTGTTTGTTTGGGAAAACCTTTATCTCTCATTCTACTCTGAATGACAGACTTGCTGGGTAAAGGATTCTTGGCTGCATATTTTTTCTGTTCATCATATTGAAGATTTCCTGCCATTCCTTTCTGGCCTGCCAAGTTTCAGTAGAGAGATCTGTCACGAGTCTTATCAGTCTCCCTTTATATGTTAGAGCATATTTATCCTTAGCTGCTTTCAGAATTTTCTCTTTATCCTTGTATTTTGCCAGTTTCACTGTGATATGTTGTGCAGAAGATCGATTCAAGTTACATCTGAAGGGAGTTCTCTGTGCCTCTTGGATTTCAATGCCTTTTCCTTCCCCAGATCAGGGAAGTTCTCAGCTATGATTTGTTCAAGTACACCTTCAGCACCTTTCCCTCTCTCTTCCTCCTCTGGAATACCAATTATGCGTAGATTATTTCTCTTTAGTGCATCACTTAGTTCTCTAATTTTCCCCTCATACTCCAGGATTTTTTTTATCTCTCTTTTTCTCAGCTTTTTCTTTTTGCATAATTTTATCTTCTAGTTCACCTATTCTCTCTTCTGCCTCTTCAATCCGAGCTGTGGTTGTCTCCATTTTATTTTGCAGTTCATTTATAGCATTTTTTAGCTCCTCCTGGCTGTTCCTTAGTCCCTTGATCTCTGTAGCAATAGATTCTCTGCTGTCCTCTATACTGTTTTCAAGCCCAGCGATTAATTTTATGACTATTATTCTAAATTCACTTTCTGTTACATTGTTTAAATCCTTTCTGATCAGTTCATTAGCTGTTGTTATTTCCTGGAGATTCTTTTGAGGGGAATTCTTCCATTTTGCCATTTTGGATATTCCCTGGAGTGGTGGGGAACTGCAGGGCACCTCCCCTGTGCTGTCTTGAATAACTTGCCTGGGTGGGCGGGGCCACAGACCTGCCATTTGCCCCCAGCCAACCTCTGGGGCCACAGTCAGACTGGTGTGTACCTTCTCTTCCCCTCTCCTAAGAGTGGGATTCACTGTGGGGTGGCATGGCCCATCTGGGCTACTTGCACACTGCCAGGCTTGTGCTGGGGATCTGGCATATTAGCTGGGGTGGATTGGCAAGGTGCACAGGGGCAGGAGGGGCAGGCTCAGCTCGCTTTTCCTTCGGTGATCTGCTTCAGGAGGGGCCCTGCGGCACTGGGAGGGAGTCAGACCCACTGCTGGAGGGATGGATCCACAGAAGCACAGTGTTGGGTGTTTGCGCGGTGCAAGCAATTTCCCTGGCAGAAACTGGTTCCCTTTGGGAGTTTGGCTGGGGAATGGGCGAGGGAGATGGCGCTGACCAGTGCCTTTGTTCCCCACCAAGCTGAGCTCTGTGGTCCAGGACTCAACAACTCTCCCTCCCGTTGTCCTCCAGCCCTCCTGCTCTCTGAGCAGAGCTGTTAGCTTATAACCTTCCAGATGTTAAGTCCCACTTGCTGTCTGAACACACTCCATCCGGCCCCTCTGCTTTTGCCAGCCAGACTCGGGGGCTCTGCTTGGCCAGCGGGCTGCCCCTCTGCCCCGGCTCCCTCCCGCCAGTCCGTGTAGCGCGCACCGCCTCTCTGCCCTTCCTACCCTCTTCTGTGGGCCTCTTGTCTACATTTGGCTCTGGAGATTCCATTCTGCTAGTCTTCTGGTGGTTTTCTGGGATATTTAGGCAGGTGTAGGTGGAATCTAAGTGATTAGCAGGACGCGGTGAGCCCAGCGTCCTCCTATGCCGCCATCTTCTTCTCAAAACCACACTTTACCCCTTACTCCACTGTGGGATATATTTTCAAAATCCTTCTCTATCTCATTGGGTGGTATAGAGGATCAAAATATGCCATTCCCAAATATACTACTTTGGCATAATAATTATTTTAAGCTGAAGAAAATTGAGAAACATCAGATACCAAAATAGCTCTCTGCCCACCCCCCCTTGCCTAAAAACATACTTAGATTATTTTTGTAAGTTTTTATTTTTTATTATTTTTTTGAGTAAGCTCTATGCCCAAAGTAGAGCTTGAACTCACAACCCTGAGATCAAGAGTTGCACGCTCTACTGAGCCAGGAAGGCACCCCTAAGTTTTCATTTAAATTCTAGTTAGTTAACATACAGTGTAGTACTAGTTTCAGTGTACAATATAGAGATTCAACATTTCCATGCAATACTTGGTGCTTATCACAAGTGCACTCCTTAATCTCCATCATCTGTTTAACCTATCCTCCTATCTCCCTCCTCTATGGTGTCCATCATGTGGCTCTCTGTAGTTTAGAATCTGTTTCTCGGTTTCCCTCTCTCTCTTCTTTTTTTCTCTGTGCTCATTTGTTTTGTTTCTTAAATCCCACATGTGAGTAAAATCATATGCTGTTTGTCTTTGTTTGACTGACTTATTTCACTTAGCATAATACTCTCTAGATCCATTCATGTTGTCATAAAGGGCAAGATTTCATTCTTTTTTATGGCTGAGTAATATCACATCATTTATATATACATGTATATGTATATATACATGTATATATACATATATACATGTATATATACATATATATACACGCATATATGTATATACATACATATATGTATATACATACATATATATACATACATATATATGTATATATATACATACATACATATATATGTATATATATATATACATACATATATATATATGTATACACACACACACACACACACACACACATATATACATATATATATACCAGATCTTCTTCATCCATTCATCAATTGATGGACATTTGGTCTGTTTCCATAATTTGGCTATTGTAGATAATGCTGCTATAAACATTGGGGTGCATGTATCCTTTTGAATTAGTATTTTTGCATTCTTTGGGTAAATACCTAGTAGTGCATTTGCTATATTGAAGGATAGTTCTATTTTTAACTTTTTGGGGAATCCCACACTGTTTTCCACAGTAGCTGTTCCAGTGTGCATTCCCACCAATAATGCAAGAGGGTTTCTCTTTCTCTACATCCTCACCAACATCTGCTGTTTCCTATGTTGTTAATTTTAGCCATTCTGACAGGTGTGAGTTGATATCTCATTGTAGTTATGATTTGTATTTCCCTGATGATGAGTGATGTTGAACATATTTTCATGGGTCTGCTAGCCATCTGTATGTCTTCTTTGGAAAAACGAGACAGTCTTTTTCCCATTGGATATTCTTTCCTGTTTTGTTGAAGATTAATTGACCATATAATTGTGGGTTCATTTCTGGATTTTTTATTCTGTTCTATTGATCTGTGTCTATTTTTATGCCACTACCATACTGTTTTGATTACTACAGCTCTGTGATATAGCTTGAAGTCCATAATTGTGATGCTTCCAGCTTTGTTTTTCTTTTACAAGGTTGCTTTGGCATCAGGGTCTTTTGTGGTTCCATGCAAATTTTAGAGTTGTTTGGTCTAGCACTGAAAACACTCTCATACTCGTAATCACTAGAGATTTTTATTAGCCCAGAGATGGCACCAAGAGGAATCTACACAATAAACTTTACTAAAATAACCCTTATGTTTCTTATTTCCCCCTATATATTTACCTTCCCATAGTTTGCAACACTTGGAAGCCTAAAACCCTTCTTGCTTGTCTTGTCACTTCTCTACAAATTTATTGTTCTTTGTTAAGATGTTATGTAAGTCCAAATTACCCCCTTTGAATTACTCATCACTGAGCTTCTCATGTGTATGCACAATGCACATGTTAACAAATTCTGTTGTTTATTTCTTATTAATTTGTCTTTTATCAGCCTAATTTGTAAGACACCAGGCAGAAAACCTTGGAAGGTAGAGGAAAAGTTTGTTTTCCTCCCCTGTCGTGCCTTTTCTTGTTCCTCTTGGTATCCCTCCCATCTCCATTTCATTGGTCCCAGAGAGTAAGTGAATAGAAATAGGCCCAGCAAAGTAGGCACTGGAGATGAGAGGGCCCTTGGTAAATGGTTTTTGTTTTCTGGCAGCAACTGCACCTCAGTGTATGTGGAGTGATATGATACATATAACAAAGATCTAGCACCAAGTGCTCTCTCCAACAGACTTGCTACACTACCACCCTTTAAGCAAAATGCTCCCAGAGATTGGAGTATTTAAGAGAGGTCAGGGTTATGGTAGCATGGTCAATAAAGCACATTCTGTGTCTTAGAGAGGCCTGACAATCTTATATAAATGAGAAGCTGACAATAGAATCAGAGCCCTTAACCTCAGAGTGGAAATTTGAGTGCTGGAATTCCATAAGGATTTATTATTGCTACCAGCTGCTCCTGGGTGAATGACCAAATCAACATGCCAAGGACCTTTCTCTCTGTGACCTTGTGTGTGTGTGTGTGTGTGTGTGTGTCCATCCAATCTATTGGGGTTCCCAAGAGCTGCCTAAAAAAACCCACAAAAGCAAAAGGAGAAAAACCACAAATAGTCTGTTTTGGTGGCTGGAAGAGACTAACAGGAAGTGATGTAGGAGAGTCATAAAGTCTAAATCACATCTCAGTGTGTAGATCTATGTTGTTAATGCTAAAGATTTTACTTATTTCATTAATTAAATGAGAAAAACCAAGAAGATATTATGATCTATTCAAAGAAATCAAAGAACAACAAATTTATGTGGAATAAAGGAATGTTAAAATTGATTCTGGACCAACATGGCAGAGAAGTGGGGGGGGGGGGTGGCCCATACATCCCACATCTCTCAAACAAAGAAGTGTAGAAGCCAAAGGACTTTGAACACTAGAGCCTGGGAGGAAAAGAGACTGAATCTACTAGGAAGAAAATGGGAAAGTTGGAAAAAGAGAGGGCTACTCCAAGGAACAAATCAAAGCACACCTGATAGAGGGTACAAAGTATTACTATGAGTGGGGTAATAAAATAACTAAAATCACAACAACAGAGAGCAAGTAACAATCCCTGAAAAAACAGGGCCAGGCTCTGGACAGTGTATGACTCTCCTTTAATATAGCAGTGCTCGCAGGTGCAGAGTACACAAGCTTTTAATATGCATAAGGAACAGAAAACTAGCCAAAGTGATGAAACAGAATAATTCTCCTTAAAAGAAACTCCAGGAAGTAGTGACAGCTAACGAATTGAACAAAACTGATTTAAGCAATATAATGGAATAAGAATTTAGAATAATATTCATAAAATTAATCGCTGGTCTTGAAAAAAGCAGAGGATAGCTGAGAATCTATTGCAACAGAGATCAAGGGACTAAAAAGTAGTCATGATGAATTAAAAAACGCTATAAATGGGGTACAAAATAAAAATGGAGGCAGCCACAGCACGGACTGAAGAGGCAGAGGATAGAATAGGTGAATTAGAAGATAAAATTATGGAAAAAGAGGAAGGTGAGAAAATGATTAACAAAAAATCCAGGAGTATGAAGGGAGAATTAGAGAACTAAGTGATGCAATCAAATGGAACAATATCCATATCATAGGAATTCCAGAAGAAGAGAGAGAGAAAGGTGCTGAAGGTGTACTTGAACAAATCATAGCTGAGAACTTCCTTGATCTGAGGAAGGAAAAAGGCATTGAAATCCAAGAGGCACAGAGAACTCCCTTCAGATGTAACTTGAATCGATCTTCTGCACAACATATCACAGTGAAACTGGCAAAATACAAGGATAAAGAGAGAATTCTGAAAGCAGCTAGGGGTAAACGGGCCCTAACATACAAAGGTAGACACATAAAGGTAGTAGCAGACCTATCTACTGAAACTTGGCAGGCCAGAAAGGAATGGCAGGAAATCTTCAATATGATGAATGGAAAAAATATGCAGCCAAGAATCTTTTATCCAGCAAGTCTGTCATTCAGAATAGAAAGAGAGATAAAGGTTTTCCCAAACAAACAAAAACTGAAGTAATTCATCACCCCTAAGCCAGCCCTACAAGAGATACTAAGGGGACTCTGTGAGTGAAATGTTGCAAGGACCACAAAGTACCAGAGACACCACTACAAGCATGAAACCTACAGACATCACAATGACTCTAAACCCATATCTTTCAATAATAACACTGAATGTAAATGGACTAAATGCTCCAACCAAAAGACATAGGGTATCAGAATGGATAAAAAAAAACAAGACCCATGTATTTACTGTCTACAAGAGACTCATTTTAGATCTGAGGACACCTTCAGATTGAAAGTGAGGGGATGGAGAACTATTTATCGTGCTACTGAAAGTCAAAAGAGAGCTGGAGTAGCCATACTTATATCAGACAAACTAGATTTTAAATTAAAGGCTGTAACAAGAGATGAAGAAGGGCAATATATAATACAGGGTCTATCCATCAGGAAGAGCTAACAATTATAAATGTCTATGCGCCAAATACTGGAGCCCCCAAATATATAAAACAATTACTCACAAACATAAGCAACCTTATTGATAAGATGGGGTAATTGCAGGGGACTTTAACACCCCACTTACAGAAATGGATAGATCATCTAGACACACGGTCAATAAAGAAACAAGGGCCCTGAATGATACATTGGATCAGATGGACTTGACAGATATATTTAGAACTCTGCATCCCAAAGCAATAGAATATACTTTCTTCTCGAGTGCACATGGAACATTCTCCAAGATAGATCACATTCTGGGTCACAAAACAGCCCTTCATAAGTATACAAGAATTGAGATCATACCATGCATACTTTCCGACCACAATGCTATGAAGCTTGAAATCAACCACAGGAAAAAGTCTGGAAATCCTCCAAAAGCATGGAGGTTAAAGAACACCCTACTAAAGAATGAGTGGGTCAACCAGGCAATTAGAGAAGAAATTAAAAAATATAGGGAAACAAACGAAAATGAAAATACAACAATCCAAACGCTTTGGGATACAGCGAAGGCAGTCCTGAGAGGAAAATACATTGCAGTCCAGGCCTATCTCAAGAAACAAGAAAAAGCCCAAATACAAAATGTAACAGCACACCTAAAGGAAATAAAAGCAGAACAGCAAAGACACCCCAAACCCAGCAGAAGAAGAGAAATAATAAAGATTAGAGCAGAAATAAACAATATAGAATCTAAAAAAACTGTAGAGCAGATCAATGAAACCAAGAGTTGGTTTTTTGAGAAAATAAACAAAATTGATAAACCTCTAGCCAGGCTTCTCAAAAGGAAAAGGGAGGTGACCCAAATAGATAAAATCATGAATGAAAATGGAATTATTACAACCAATCCCTTAGAAATACAAGCAATTATCAGGGGATACTATGAAACATATGCCAACAAACTGGACAACCTGGAAGAAATGGACAAATTCCTAAACACCCACACACTTCCAAAACTCAATCAGGAGGAAATAGAAAGCCTGAACAGACCCATGACCAGCGAAGAAATTGAATCAGTTATCAAAAACCTCCTGACAAATAAGAGTCCAGAACCAGATGGCTTCCCAGGGGAGTGCTACCAGACGTTTAAAGCAGAGATAATACCTATCCTTCTCAAGCTATTCCAAACAATAGAAAGGGAAGGAAAACTTCCAGACTCATTCTATGAAGCCTGTAT
The DNA here is from genome assembly GCF_027475565.1 of Acinonyx jubatus. Classification (NCBI taxonomy): domain Eukaryota; kingdom Metazoa; phylum Chordata; class Mammalia; order Carnivora; family Felidae; genus Acinonyx; species Acinonyx jubatus. Next base: position 62,819,711 of record NC_069387.1, read on the forward strand.
TACTTTGATTCCTAAACCAGACAGAGACCCAGCAAAAAAAGAGAACTACAGGCCAATATCCCTGATGAATATGGATGCAAAAATTCTCGATAAGATACTAGCAAATTGAATTCAACAGCATATAAAAAGAATTATTCACCATGTTCAAGTGGGATTCATTCCTGGGATGCAGGGCTGGTTCAACATTCGCAAGTCAATCAATGTGATACAACACATTAATAAAAGAAAAGAAGAACCATAGGATCCTGTCAATCGATGCAGAAAAGGCATTTGACAAAATTCAGCATCCTTTCTTAATAAAAACCCTCGAGAAAGTCGGGATAGAAGGAACATACTTAAACATCGTAAAAGCCATTTATGAAAAGCCCACAGCTAACATCATCCTCAAAACTGAGAGCTTTCTCCCTGAGATCTCCCTGAGATCAGGAACACGACAAGGATGTCCACTCTCAGCGCTGTTGTTTAACATAGTGTTGGAAGTTCTAGCATCAGCAATCAGACAACAAAAGGAAATCAAAGGCATCAAAATTGGCAAAGACGAAGTTAAGCTTTCACTTTTAGCAGATGACATGATATACATGGACAACCTGATAGACTCCACCAAAAGTCTGCTAGAACTGATACATGAATTTAGCAAAGTCGCAGGATACAAAATCAATGTACAGAAACCAGTTGCATTCTTATGCACTAATAACGAAGCAACAGAAAGACAAATAAAGAAACTGATCCCATTCACAATTGCACCAAGAAGCATAAAATACCTAGGGATAAATCTAACCAAAGATGTAAAAGATCTGTATGCTGAAAACTATAGAAAGCTTATGAAGAAAATTGAAGTTCCAAAGAAATGGAAAAACATTCTGTGCTCATGGGTTGAAAGAATAAATATTGTCAAAATGTCAATACTACCCAAAGCTATCTACACATTCAATGCATTTCCAATCAAAATTGCACCAGCATTCTTCTCGAAGCTAGAACAAGCAATCCTATAATTTGTATGGAACCACAAAAGATCCCAAATAGCCAAAGTAATTTTAAAGAAGACCAAAGCAGGAGGCATCACAATCCCAGACTTTAGCCTCTACTACAAAGCTGTAATCATCAAGACAGCATGGTATTGGCACAAAAACAGACACATAGACCAATGGAATAGAATAGAAACCCCAGAACTAGACCCACAAACATATGGCCAACTCATCTTTGACAAAGCAGGAAAGAATATCCAATGGAAAAAAGACAGTCTCTTTAACAAATGGTGCTGGGAGAACTGGACAGCAACGTGCAGAAGGTTGAAACTAGACCACTTTCTCACACCATTCACAAAAACAAACTCAAAATGGATAAAGGACCTGAATGTGAGACAGGAAACCATCAAAACCCTAGAGGAGAAAGCAGGAAAAGACCTCTCTGACCTCAGCCGCAGCAATTTCTTACTTGACACATCCCCAAAGGCAAGGAAATTAAAAGCAAAAGTGAACTATTGGGACCTTATGAAGATAAAAAGCTTCTGCACAGCAAAGGAAACAATCAACAAAACTAAAAGGCAACCAACGGAATGGGAAAAGATATTTGCAAATGACATATCGGACAAAGGGCTAGTATCCAAAATCGATAAAGAACTCACCAACTCCACACCGAAAAACAAATAACCCAGTGAAGAAATGGGCAGAAAGCATGAATAGACACTTCTCTAAAGAAGACATCCAGATGGCCAACAGGCACGTGAAAAGATGCTCAATGTCACTCCTAAACAGGGAAATACAAATCCAAACCACACTGAGATATCACCTCACGCCAGTCAGAGTGGCCAAAATGAACAAATCAGGAGACTATAGATGCTGGCGAGGATGTGGAGAAACAGGAACCCTCTTGCACTGTTGGTGGGAATGCAAACTGGTGCAGCCACTCTGGAAAATAGTGTGGAGGTTTCTCAAAAAATTAAAAATAGACCTACCCTATGACCCAGCAGTAGCACTGATAAGAATTTACCCAAGGGATACAGGAGTTCTGATGCACAGGGGCACTTGTACCCCACTTTTATAGCAGCACTCTCAACAATAGCCAAATTATGGAAAGAGCCTAAATGTCCATCAACTGATGAATGGATAAAGAAATTGTGGTTTATATACACAATGGAGTACTACGTGGCAATGAGAAAGAATGAAATATGGCCCTTTGTAGCAACATGAATGGAAGTGGAGAGTGTTATGCTAAGTGAAATAAGCCATACAGAGACAGACAGATATCTTATGTTTTCACTGTTGTGTGGATCCTGAGAAACTTAACAGGAACCCTTGGGGGAGAAGAAGGAAAAAAAAAAAAAGAGAGGTTAGAGTGAGAGAGAGCCAAAGCATAAGAGACTCTTAAAAAATGAGAACAAAAGAAAGAACAAAAAAATAAAAAATGAGAACAAACTGAGGGCTAATGGGGGATGAGAGGGAGGGGAGGGTGGGTGATCGGTATTGAAGAGGGTATCTTTTGGCATGAGCACTGGGTGTTGTATGGAAACCAATTTGACAATAAATTTCATATATTGAAAAAAGGGGGGGGGGGGATAAAGTGTGAGAAGCAAGGTTTGGAATATCAGGGAAGCCAGGAAGAGATAGTGTGTCAAGTAGGGAGTGATTAATAGTGTCAAATGACACATGAAGACAAAGTAAGTAAGAAATGAGAACTTTTGGATTTGTTCATTACAGTCATTGGGAAATTCAACTTATGAATTTCAGTGGCTAGTGAGTGGGAAGGATAGACCACAGTGGGTTATAGGGTGAGTAGGTGGGGAGAAAGAGAACAACATTTTAAACTGCTCTTGAGAGGTTTAACAAAGAAAAAAGGAAATACTAGCAGAAGAATAAAAGGGGTAGATCCCAGAAATAAATTCTTCAAGGGAACACTCACTGCTTTTCATTTACACCTACTGTAGAACTTCCAAGGACTCTCTTCATAAAACCCTGGGTCCTTAGGTTCCCAGAATAAATGAAAAAACAAACACCAGACCAATTCCTATAATCTTAAAAAAAGAAAAAGATTATTAGCATGTTAACATCATGGAAGCAGGAGCTCAATACCTCAATCTGAATTTAAGAAATTTTCTGTTGTGGGGCACGTGGGTGTTTCAGTCAGTTAAGCGTCTGACTTCAGCTCAGGTCATGGTCTCACTGCTTGTGAGTTTGAGCCCCAAGTCAGGCTGTGTGCTGACAGCTCAGAGCCTTGAACCTGCTTTGGATTCTATCTCTGTCTCTCTGCCCCTCCCCTGCTTATACTCTGTCTCTGTCTCTCTCTCTCAAATATAAATGAACATTAAAAAAAAAAAAAGAAAATTTCTGTTAGGTGAGAAATTATCTGTTATAATTGCCAAGTATACTACACAAAAAGCTAACGCAAAGGCTATGGTACAGAAAGGCTTACAGACAAATTAAGGTACACTAATCACATGTTTAATGTAAATCTGAAACAAGTAGCAAGAGAAAAGAGCATAAGTTTAATACAATTAAGATAGGGTGCAAACAGGATACAGTGACCTTATCACCTGAATCCTGGGATACATGATGTCCATATGTTCTGCCTCTCTCCCTGCTGCAGCAGCCTTCCCTGCTACTCACATGGTTTCAGGGACCAGACTTGAAGTATGAGCAAGAGGATTCAACTAGAGGAAAGGTATTTGGGTCCAATGACACACACTTTCCATATTGGAGAAACCCAGGAGTAAGTGTACCTGGCCACAATTGTAATTTGCCAGTTAGCCTGCTGAACAACCCTGCGTTTTATTTGCATGGGGATGGCTCTGTTACCAATTTATCAGAGCCACTAACTCAAGAAACTAATCCATGAGCCCTGGCACACGGCCTACTGCTCTATTCCAGTGAATCCTCAGAGGCTGGGCAAATTGAAAGTGAAGCTCCCAGCTGGGTTTGCCAACACTGTTGCTAAAACAGTCAGATAAACTCATTGCAAGAGAAGTCAGTAACTCAAGAGACAGGGTTTGGAAAAGAGAAAGAGAGAAATTTATTTCAGGTGGTGGCAGCCAAGGGAGCTGGCAGGCTCTAGTCTTACCAAGTGACCTCTGTCCCCAAGATGGACACCTAAAGTTCTATAAGGAGAGGTTGCAGGGGGAGGGTGGTGCATGCAAGAGAGCAGACAGGGAGCATGTGATCATGGGTGGGAGTTGGTGTGTTCAGCACATGAGTCGTGGTCAGGGAAGGGGTTGTGTGGGGTGTTCTATTTGCTATCAGGGCTTTTCTGGTCTGGCAGTTGGAATGTTCTGGGCACTGTAAAACATCTTCATCAATGTCTCAAGAAAGTGTAATAAGAAACAAGAACAATGGATTTTAGTTCCAGCATGAGTTAAATAGTCTTGTATCTGGTTTTAACTGTTGGGGCCTATAGTTGAGCAAGAGGGCTTGCTAACAGCTCATCTATGATTTTACAGACACTGAGCACTTGTATTTCTTGTGTATATTTAATGCATTACAGTTTTTTGTTGCTTCATATACCTCATATATATTCAGTGTTCATGAATACAATGTTCATGAACACATCTTATTGATTCTACCTGTCTCACAAACTACTTGCCTCTAAACAATTCAGTGTATCCTCACTGGTGTATTTCTTAAGTTTTCTATAGTAGAATTGAATGATATAGCTTAAATAATATGGCACATACCTATTACATTCTCAAAAAGATTTTTCTGATGAATCTCTGCCCACTGTTCTTGGATCTTCTCCAGTTCTATTTCATGCTGGCTGCATCATCATAACAGTCCACATTCAATAATAACTTGATTCATTAACAAGAGCCAGAGGTGAGACTTCTGATTTGGGGTTTTTGTGACTTTTTGCTTCTTTATGATATATCTGGAGTAGCTGGTGGGGTGATGGTTGGGTGGCACTTGAGGGACTCAGGGAAGCAGCCATTTTACTTTTCTGGGTGCTTCCTGTTTCTGTCTAAGGCAGAAAACAGTCCCTGGAGCCAAAGTCAGGGAAGCCTATACAGGACCACCCTTTCAAGTCCTTTGGATTTAGATACTGTGTCAGATAGTCCTTAAAGATGAGCACCATTAATCCCTTCCTCCCTGCATGCATGTGCTGCTCTAGCCATTAGGAGGTGGAGATTATTTTCTTTTCCAGCATCTGGTCTGACCTGTACCTTGCCTTAACTAGTAGAATAAAGTGGAAGTTGAAGAGACTCACAACCCACCAAAATGATATAAATATTGTTTTAAAATGAAGATTGTTTTAAAATGAAGTTTGAGATACAGTAGATGCAGAAAGAAGCCTTGTCTGAGCTTCCCTTATCTGACTTAATACAGAGACTTCTGGGATGAAAAATTGCATAAAGAATCATGATTACAAACTGTAATACCTTCCATTTATTCTATTTCTTTCCCATAGAAGTCCTATATCTACACCTCTTCATCATTCTACTGTGAATAAACCTTTACCCCTGACTGTTCAAGGAGTCCCTTTTTTTGGACATTCCTGCATGCATGTGAATAAAACTCATATTTGTTTTTTTTTTCCTGTTAATCTGTCTATGGCCAATTAATTTGCAGTCTCTCAATGAATAGATCTAAGCTGGTAGAGGAAAAGTTTTCCTTCCAACAAAGTGATGCTGTGCCCATTCTAGGCTTAGCTTTTCAGGAGTCTAGAAGCTTCCATTTTTGTTTCAAGAAGATACATTCCATGGTATTGTCAAAGAGAAAGAATTTCCTGTCCCCTTCAAGGTCTCTCTAGCTGGACTATGAATCAAATTGACATGAGACAAAATGCCAGGAGAAAATAAGATTTAATTTCATTCTTATAGGGAATGCACACAGACATGGAAATTCCAAAGACAAGCAAAATGAAGTATATATGCCATCCTGAACCAAGTAGAAGGTGGTAGGGATCTGGGACTTTAAAGGGAAGGGATGCAATTCACAGGGCAGTAAGAAGAAAAGCAGATGCTTGGTAATTAGATGTTTGCCCTGCCATATAGGTAGGTCACTCAGATAATATTTATCTCTGACAATAACCCTTATACTGGGTAAGACCCCTAGTTTAGATTCTTCTATGTAGTTAGGGAGGGGAAAAGTTTATCTTGAACCCACGGCATCTTCACTGCCTTCAGCTCAAATAGTGCACATGACAAAGTGGCACATTTTGGAGAACCTGTCCTGAACCCCTTCAGTATAAAGAAGCTCAGGCAAGACTATTTTTTTTAATATAATTTATTGTCAAGTTAGCTAACATACAGTGTATACAGTGTGCCCTTGGCTTCAGGAACAGATTCCCATGATTCATCGCTTACATACAACACCCATTGCTCATCCCACCAAGTGCCCTCCTCAATGCCCATCACCCATTTTCCCCTCCCTCCCCATCAACACTCAGTTTGTTTTCTGTATTTGAGAGTCTATTACGGTTTGTCAGGCAAGACTATTGAAGGGAGAGACCACATGAAGAAAGAAAAGCAATGTGGAGGAGCACTGAGGCACTAGAGATAAGAGTGACATCTTCCTGTGCCTCCCAGCTTAGCCCAGCCGCTAGCTGGAATCAGCCTAGTGAGTGACTATGGCTGTGGCCACATGGAGCAGAACAACCATGTAGTCAAACCCTGCCTGCTGTACAGACTACAGAACCATGAATAGTTTGGAATAGTTTATTATGCAGCCACGCATAAATAAATGGCTACAGAGATGATTTTAGTAAGATTTCCAGGCAAGGTTCTCTTCCCATTATTTGTAAGATTCTTCTAAATAGCATCTATAGAGCTGTAAGTATCCCATCCAAACAGATGGGAGAAAAAAAAAAAAACAAAAACCCTTGATAAGTTGCTGTGGAAAACTGCTGAGTCATGTTATCTGTGCCTTCCCATGAACTTACAAATGAACCAGCCCTCAAATGTACCTCTGGATATGACAAACCATCCTAGAGGGGCCTCTGTGTGTCCGCAGTAACTTCGTATCTTTCAAAACTAATTACATGAAAATGTCTACACTTTAGTGTTTATGCTGAAGCCCAGAGACTCCAATAGTCCTCCCTATCTTGAAGTGAAAGAACATTACAGTTGACCATTGAATAACACAGGTTTGAACTGCATGGGCTCACTTATAGATGAATTTTTAAAATAAATATAGTACAGTGTTGTGTATTTTCTTCCTTATGATTTTCTTAATAACATTTTCTTTTCTCTAACTTACTTTATTGTAAGAATACAGTATGTAATACATATAACATACAAAATATGTGTTAATTGACTGTTCATTGGTAAGGTTTCTGGTCAGCACTAGGCTATTAGTAGTTAAATTTTGGGGACTCAAAAGTTATATCTGTATTTTTGACTGTGCGAGGGTAGAGTGGTGCTCCTAACCCATGCATTGTTCAGGGTCAACTGTAATTACAAATTCTATAACACTGATAATATCTGGCCAGTTGCTATCTAGACACATTATTTCATTCAACTCTCATATTAATGTAAGGCAGTTTTTATCATGCCTGTCTTACAGCTGGGTGGTAATTTAATTCAGGGCTCAGCAAAACTTTTCTGTGAAGGTTAGAGAGTGTTTTAAGTTTTGTGGGCCATTTAGTCTCTGTTGCAACTACTCAACTCTTGTAGAATGAAAGCAGTTATAGAGAAAATATTTATATTCCAATTCATTAACATACAGTGTAATATTAGTTTCAAGGGTAGAATTTAGTGATTCATCACTTACATATAACACCAAGTGTTCATCACAACAAATGCGTCCTTAATACCCATCACCCATTTAACCCATGCCCCTGCCTACTTCCCCTTCAGTAACCCTCAGTTTGTTCTCTATAGTTAAGAGTCTATTTTCTGATTTGTCTGTATTTTTTTCATATATATATGTGTGTGTATATATATGTATATATATATACATATGTGTATATATACACACACATATATATACACATATATACACACATATATATACACACATATATATACACATATATATATACACATATATATGTATGTATACACATACATATATATATATACACATACATATATATACACATACATATATATATACACATATATACACACATATATATATACACACATATATACACATATATACATATATATATACACATATATATACACATATATATGTATGTATACACATATATATGTATATATGTATACATATATATATCACATCTTATTTATATATATATGTATATATGTATATATGTATGTATGTATATATGTATATATATGTATGTATATATATGTATATATGTATATATGTACACACATATATATGTATGTATATATGTATACACATATATATGTATGTATATGTATATATGCACACATACGTACATATATATGTATATATGTATATATATATGTATATATGTGTATATGTGTATATATGTATATATGTATACATATGTATATATATACATATGTATATATGTATGTATACACATATATATGTATGTATATATGTATGCATATATGTATCACAACTTATTTATATATGTATATGTATGTATGTATACACACATATATGTACGTATATATGTATACATATATATATCACATCATATATATATATATATATATCTATATATATCTATATCACATCTTATTTATTCATTCATCAGTTGGTGGGCATTTGGTCACTTTCCATACTTTGACTATTGTTGATAATGCTGCTATAAACATCAGGGTGAATATATCCCTTCGAATCAGTACTTTTGTATCCTTTGGGTAAACACCTAGCAGTGCAAGATAGAGTAGTCCTATTTTTAACTGTTTGAGGAACCTCCATACTGTTTTCCAGACTGGCTGCCCCAGTTTGCATTCCCACCAACAGTGTAAGGGGTTTCCCCTTTCTCCATATCCATGCCAACATCCATTGTTTCCCATGATGTTAATTTTAACCATTCTGAGTGGTATGAGGTGATATCTAATTGTAGTTTTGATTTGTATTAACCTAATGATGAATAATCTTGAGCATCTTTTCATGTGTCTCTTAGCTATCTGGACATCTTCTTTAGAAAAATGTCATTCATGGCTTCTGCCCATTTCTTCACTGGATTATTTGTTTTTTGGGTGTTGAGTTTGATAATTTCTTTATAGATTTTGGATATTAACCCTTTATAAGATATGTCATTTGCCAATATCTCCTATTCCATAGGCTGCCTTTTAGTTTTGTTGATTGTTTCCTTCACCGTGCAGAAGCTTTTTATCTTGATGAAGTCCCAATAGTTTATTTTTGCTTTTGTTTCCCTTGCCTCAGAAGACATATCTAGAAAGAAGTTGCTACAGCTGATGTCAAAGAAGTTACTGTTTGTGTTCTTCTCTAGGATTTTGATGGTTTCCTATCTCACATTTAGGTCGTCATCCATTTTGAATGTATTTTGATGTATGGTGTAAGAAAATGGTCTGGTTTCATTTTTCTGAGTGTTGCTGTCCAGTTTTCTCAACACTATTTGTTAAAGAGGTTGTCTTTTTTTCCATTGGGTATTCTTTTCCTGCTTTGTCAAAGATTAACTGACTATACAGTTGTGAGTTCACTTCTGGGTTTTCTTTTCTTTTTTTTAAAGTTTGTTTATTTTGAGGGAGAAAGAGGGAGGGAGGGAGGGGCAGAGAGAGAGGGAGAGATAGAATCCCAGGCAGGCTCCACACTGTCAGCGTGGAGCCCAGTGCAGGGCTCAAACTCATGAACCTGTGAGATCATGACCTGAGCTAAAACCAAGAGTTGAAACCTTAACTGAATGAGCCACCCAGGTGTCCCCACTTCTGCATTGTCTATGTTGTTCTGTTGATCTATATGCCTCCTTTTGTGCTAGCCCCAAACTGTTACTGTCTTGATCACTACAGATTTGTGATACAGCCTGAAGTCTGGAATTATGATGTCCCCAGATTTGCTTTACTTTTTCAAGATTGCTTTGGCTTGGGTCTCTTATGGTTCCATACAAATTTTAGGAATGTTTGTTCTAGCTCTGTGAAAAAATGCTGGTGATATTTTGATAGGGATTACATTAAATGTGTAGATTGCTTTGGGTAGTACAGACATTTAAACAATGTTTGTTTTTCTAATCCATGAGCATGGAATGTTTTTCCATTTCTTTTTTTTTTTAATGTTTATTTATTTTTGAGAGAGAGAGAGAAACAGAGCGCAAGCAGAGGAAGGGTAGAGAAAGAGGGAGAAAGAATCGGAAGCAGGCTCCAGGCTATAAGCTGTCAACACAGAGCCCAACGCAGGGCTCAAACTCATAGACTGCGAGATCATGACCTGAGTCAAAATTGGACACTTAACCAGCTGAGCCACCCAGGCACCCCTGTTTTTCCATTTCTTTGTGCCTTCTTCAATTTCTTTCATAAGCTTTCTGTAGTTTTCAGTGTACAGATCTTTTACCTCTTTTGTTAGCTTTATTCCTAGGTATCTTATGGTTTTTGGTGAAATTGTAAATGTGACTGACTCCTTGATTTCTCTTTCTGCTGCTTCATTATTGATATATAGAAATGCAACAGATTTATGTACATTGATTTTTGTACCTGAAACTTTGTTGAACTTGTGTGTCAATTCCAGCAATTTTTTGGTGGAGTCTTTTGGGTTTTCTACATAGAGTATCAGATTGTCTGCAAATAATGAAAGTTTGACTTCTTTCTTGCCAATTTGGATGCCTTTTATTTCTTTTCGTTGTCTGATTGCTGAGGCTAGGACTTCCAGTACAATGTTAAGATAAGATAAGATCTTAATAATGGTAAGAGTGGACAACCCTGTCTTGTTCCTGGTCATACAGGAAAAGCTCTTAGTTTTTCCCCATTGAGGATATTAGCTGTGGGTCTTTCATATATGGCCTTTATTATGTTGAGCTATGTTCCCTTTATCCCTACTTTGATGAGGGTTTTTGTCAAGAATGGATGCTGTACTTTGTCAAATGCTTTTTCTGCATCTATTGAGAAGGTCATATGATTCTTATCCTTTCTTTTATTAATGTGGTGTATCATGTCGATTGATTTGCTAATACTGAACAACCTTGTAACCCAGGAATAAATCCCCTTGATCTGGTGAGTGATATTTTTTTTAATGTTTTACTTATTTTTGAGACAGAGCATAAGCAGGGGAGGGACAGTGAGAGAGCGAGACACAGAATCCAAAGCAGGCTCCAGGCTCTGAGCTGTTAGCACAGAGCCCGATGCGGGGCTCAAACTCACAAACCATGAGATCATGACCTGAGCTGAAGTCGGATGCTTAACTGACTGAGCCACCCAGGCACCTGTGAGTGATTCTTTTAATATACTGTTGGATTCAATTTGTTAGTATCTTGTTGAGAATTTTTGCATCCATATTCATCAGGGATACTGGAGTTCTCCTTTTTTTTTTTTTTTAATGTTTATTTATCTTTGAGACAGAGACAGACAGAGCATGAACGGGGTAGGGTCAGAGAGAAAGGGAGACACAGAATTGGAAGTAGGCTCCAGGCTCTGAGCTGTCAGCACAGAGCCCGACGTGGGGCTTGAACTCACGAACCATGAGATCATGACCTGAGCCGAAGTCGGAGGCTCAACCCACTGAGCCACCCAGGCACCCCCGGAGTTCTCCTTTTTAGTGGACTCTTTGTCTGGTTGTGGAATCAGGGGAATGTTGGCTTCATTTCCATGATTTGGAAGTTTTCCTTCCAGTTCTATTTTTTGGGGGCAGTTTGGGAAGAATAGGTACTAACTCTTCCTTAAATGTTTGGTATAATTTGCCTGTGAAGCCATTTGGCCCTGGACTTTTATTGGGAGATTTTTGATTACTGATTCAATTTCTTTGCTGGTGATCAGTCTGTTCAAGTTTTCTTTTTTCTTTTTTCTTTTTTTAATTTTTTAAATGTTTTTATTTATTTTTGAGACAGGGGGAGAGACAGAACATGAGCAGGGGAGGAACAGAGAGAGAGGGAGACACAGAATCCGAAGCAGGCTCCAGGGTCTGAGCTGTCAGCACAGAGCCCGACGCGAGGCTTAAACTCACAGACTGTGAGATCATGACCTGAGCCCAAGTCGGATGCCCAACCGACCGAGCCACCCAGGTGCCCCAAGTTTTCTATTTCTTCCTGTTTTCATTTTGGTGGTTTATATGTTTCTAGGAATTTATCCATTTCTTTCATATTTTCTGATTTGGGGGCATATAATTTTTAATAATAATCTTATATAATTGTTTGTATTTCTGTGGTGTTGGTTGTTATTCCTCCTCTCTCATTTCTGATTTTATTTATTTGGGTCCTTTCTCTTTTCTTTTTGGTAAGTCTGGCTAGGGGTTTATCAATTTTATTAACTTTTTCATTCAACCAGCTCCTAGTTTCATTGATCTTTTCTACTTTTTTTTTTTTTTAGTTTCTATATCATTTATTTCTGCTATAATCTTTATTATTTCCCTTCTTCTGTTGGATTTAGGCTTCATTTGTTATTCTTTTTCTAGCTCCTTTATATGTAAGGTTAGGTTGTTTATTTGAGATTTTTTTTTGTAGGTAGGCCTGTATTCCTATATACTTCCCTCGTATGACCACTTTTACTACCTCCCAAAAGTTTTGAACTATCCTATTTTCATTTTCATTTGTTTCCGTGATTTTTTTTTTATTTCTTCTTTCATTTCCTGGTTTACCCATTCATTCTTTAGTAGCATGTTGTTTAACTTTCATGTATTTGTGGGCTTTCCAAATTTTTTCTTTTGTGGTTGACTTCAAGTTTCATAGTGTCATGGTCAGAAAATTTGCATGGTATGGTCTCAGTCTTTTTGTATTTGTTGAGCCCTGATTTGTGATCTAGTATGTGATCTATTTTGGAGAATGTTCCATGTACATTCAAAAAGAATGTGTTTTCTTCTTTAGGATGGAATGTTCTGAATATATCTGTTAAGTCCAACTGGTGCAGTGTGTCATTCAAAGCCATTGTATCCTTGTTGATTTTCTGCTGAAGTGATCTGTCCATTGATGTAAGTGGGGGTTTTAAAATCCCATACTATTATTGTATAATTATCAATGAGTTCCTTTATGTTTGTTATTAATTGTTTTATATATTTGGGTATTTCTATGTTAGGGACATAAATGTTTACAATTATTAGATCTTCTCGTTGGATAGTCTCCTTTATTGTGATATTATTGCCCTTCTTCATCTCTTGTTACAGTCTTTGGTTTAAAATCTAGTTTGTCTGGTGTGCCTGCATGCCTCAGTTGGTTAAGCATCTGACCCTTGATTTTGATTCAGGTCATGATCCCAGGGTCATAGGATTGATCCCCACATTGGGCTCTGTACTGAATGTGGAGCCTGCTTGGATTCTCTCTTTCTCTCTCTCTCTCTCTCTCTCTCTCTCTCTCTCTCTCTCTCTCTCACACACACACACACACACACACACACACACACACACACACACTTCTGCCCCTCTCCACAGCTCATGCTCTCTCTCTGTCTCTCTCAAATAAAAAAAAAATCTAGTTTGTCTGATAAGTATTGCTACTCTGGCTTTATTTGATGTTGATTTATTTGCATGATAAATGTTTCTCCATCCCCTCACTTTCAATCTGCAGGTGTTTTTAGGTGTAAAATGATTCTTTTATTGGCAGCATATAGATGGGTCTTCTTTTAGTACATTCTGACAATCTATGTCTTTTGATTGGAACATTTAGTTTGTTTACATTCAAAGTAATTTTTGATATATATTTAGTGCCATTTTATTACTTGTTTTATCATTATTTCTGTTCCTTAATAAGGAACATTATTTCTCTGTTCCTTTTTAGTTTTTATCGCTTTTGGTCTTTCCTTACCACTCAAAGAATCACTTTTAATATTTCTTGCAGGGCTGGCTTAGTGCTCACGAACTCCTTTAGTTTTTGTTTGTCTGGAAAACTATCTTTCTATTCTGAATGATAGCCTTTCTGGATAGAGTGTTCTTGGATGCCTATTTTTCCCATTCAGTAACGTTGAATATATCATGCCACTCCCTGCTGGCTTGCCAGTTTCTGTGAAGAGATCTGCTGCTAACCTTATGAGTCTTCCCTTGTAAGTTAGGAATTTACTTTTTCTTGCTGCTTTTAGGATTTTTTCTTTATCACTATATTTTGCAAATTTAACCACAATATGTCTTGGTGTTTGCCTGCTTCTCTGATTTTGAATGGAGGTCTCTGTGCCTCCTGGATTTGGATGTCTGTTTCCTTCCCCAGATTCAGAAACTTTTCAGCTGTTATTTCCCCACATAAACCTTCTGCCCCCTTTTCTCCCTCTTCTTATTCTGAGACTCCAATGTATGAATGTTATTATGTTTGATGGAATCAGTGAGTTCTCTAAGTCTATTCTTGTGATCACAGTTCTTTCTCTCTTTTGTTCAGCTTCATTATTTTACATAATTCTATCTTCTGTATAACTTATTCATTCCTCTGCTTCTTCCATCCTTGTGGTCATTACTTTCAGTTGGTTTCAAATCACAGATATCGCATTTTTCATTTCTTCCTGATTGTTTTTTACCTCTTTTTCTCTGCATTAAGTGTCCCCCTGAAGTCTTCCATGCTTTTCTCAAGCCCAGCGAGTATCCGTATGACTTTTGCTTTAAATTCTGTATCAGGCATATTGTATCTGTTTCAGTTAGATCTCTGGCCATGACCTTTTCTTGTTCTTTATTTTAGGATGAATTCCTCCATTTTAGTATTTTGTGTAGGTCTCTGTCTGTGTTAGAAAATCCTGTTATGTTTCCTGCTCCTGTGAGTAATTGCTTTATGAAGAAGAGGTCATGTAATGTCTAGGGCCTGATACTTCAGGAAGTGTCTCGGTATTTGCTGCATGCACTCTACTTCTATATTTTGACTGCTCTGCCCCTGAGGTCAGAGGCTTATCTGCAGAGGCTCTCCTTGCCTGCAATGAGGAATATTTGGAACTTGGCCAGGGTGTGGTGAGTTTTAACTATATGTGCTCTGGTCTGCTTGTTAAATGAGACCAGATGCTATTTCCATTAGACCTAAAGCTTTGCAGGGGTGCCTGGGTGTCTCAGTCGGTTGAGCATCCAACTTCGGCTTAGGCTGATCACACGGCTCATGGGCTCAAGCCCCAGGTTGGGCTCTGTGTTGATGGCTTAGAACCTGCTTCAGATTCTGTGTCTCCCTCTCTCTTTTCCCTTCCCCACTTGTGCTCTGTCTCTGTGTCTCTCAAAAATAAATAAATAAGTAATACATTTTATTTTAAAAATATTTTTAAAAAACCTGAAGATTTGCAGAACTCTGTGGTCAGTGGATATGGTGTGTGTGGAGGTTTCTGCTCATCTTCTGGGGAAGACACCTGCTGCACTGGTCCTACAGCACACTTGCCCAAGAAAAGGAGAGCCAGCAGAGCACAGGGGAGCAGGACCTGGTATAACCAGTTTAGGCAGCCAGTGTTGGTTGCTGTGCTGTTTACTGAAGTTGGTTTATGGTGAAGGGTGGGGAGGGAAATGGTGCCTGCTATCTCCTTTGTCCCTGTAGAGGGGAGTCCATGCTGCTGCTCTTGGGGAAGTCCTCCCAGAAGAGTAAATAATTTCCTCTTGTGTGTCCTTGGCATTTTTCAAATAGCTGTTTTCTCACTGTGTCCAGGTTGCTTGCCTGCTTGGACCAGTGCAGTATATTCTGGGTTCTATTCTAGCTAAGTCTGCTGACTTGTAAAACTCCAAACTTTAGGGACCTGCTGTGGTGGGGACCTGCACTGGTCTTCTGGTTAAGGGTCTTGCCGTGCTAGGATCAATGCAGATTTGAGCCAGAAGTGCGGTCACACCAGAACACAGGGCCTTGGGATTTGGAGAAAGCAGGCTTAATAGCCAGTGTCTGAGTTAGCTGCGCCCAGCAGCGTGTTTCTCTGTCAATGCCGATGGGCAAGGGAATGAAATGGTGCCCACTGGCTCCTTCTTCTATGGAGACGTAATGCCACCTCTCACAGATGTGCTCCAAGAGGAAGGAAGGGGTGCCTGGGTGGTTCAGTTGGTTAAGCATCCCACTTCAGCTCAGGTCATGATTTCACAGTTTGTGAGTTCAAGCCCTGTGTTGGGCTCTGTGTGGACAGCTCAGAGCCTGGAGCCTGCTTTAGGTTCTGACTCTGTCTCTCTGCCCCTCCCCTACTTGCTCTCTGTCTCTCTCTCTCTCTCTCAAATATAAAAAATAAAACATAAAAAAATTTAAGAGGAAGGGATGTCTCACCCATGTGCTCTAGGCAATCCTCAGATTGCATCATCTGCCCCGGGTGGCTTGCATGTCTTCTCTCCTTGCATGGATTTTCTCTCATAAAAGAATCTTTTCTTTCTCTCAAGGAGTAGGGCAGCACCCTCAGGTCTCTATCCCAGCCAAGCCCATGGACCTCCAAAACTCCAGTCCTCAAGCCCCTCTGGTTGCAAGAACTCACAAAAAGCAACCCCTCTCATTTTCCCACCAATGGCTTTGGAGAAGTGTTCTTGTCTATATCCTTGAGTGCTCCACTCTCTCTTACCTTTCTTCATGACCAGGGCTCCCTCCCCTCAGCAGCACCCTTGATCCCTTTCTCCTAAACCACATCCCCACACTTCCTATCTTCTTTAATGTGGCCTCCTCTCTTCCTCTAGTTGTGCAGCTTGTTCTGTCAGTGGTCAGGTCAATTTCTTGGATATTCAGAATGATTTGGTAGTTATCTAGCTGTGTTTGAAGGATGAGGCAAGTCTACAGTCCTCCTACCACACCACCATCTTTGCTCCCCGCTGAAGGACACCAGTTATAGAAAATACATAAACTAACAAGTGTGACTATGTTCTAATAAAATCTTATTTATAAAAACAAGCAACAGCCACATCTGGCCTATGGGTTAATGTTTTTCAACTCTTGCATTAGTTTACTTAATATTCAAAAAAAAATATGAGAATTATTATCTCCATTTTACAGGTAAAGAAATAGGGACAGATAAGGAAAGAGAAAGCTCATGTAAATTGCCCAAGTTCACACAGTTATCAAGTTACAGAACTGAGATGTAATCCCAAGCAATCTGTCTCTAGAGAAGTTCCTTCAGCCATGATTAAAAACAAAATGTTTTTTAATGTTTATTTATTTTTAAAAGAAAGAGACAGAATGTGAGCAAGGGAGGGGCAAAGAGAGAGGGAGACACAGAATCTGAAGCTGGCTCCAGGCTCTGAGCCATCAGCAAAGAGGCCAATGTGGGGCTCAAACCCACAAACCATGAGATCATGACCTGAGCTGAAGTCAGATGTTTAACTGACTGAGCCACCCAGGCACCCCTCAGCCATGATACACATAAATGCACATTTGTATTTTTTTTTTAATCTTACACTATACATACTGTTCTGCATGTTATTTTCTTTTAATGATATCTTGGCTATCTTTCCATATCAACATATTTATAAATCTACCTCATACCTTTTAGTAGCTGTACAGTATTCCATTGTATGAGTTACCAATCAGTAAATATCTAGCTTATTTCTGTGCATTTGTGCTTAAAAACAATGCTTCACTGAGTATCCTTGTACTGAGGTATTTGCCCACAGGTGCTCACATATCTAAAAATTTAGGGAAAATTACCACAACTGCTAAGTCAAAGAATATATCAGTTAGAATACATTTTAAAAACAGAACAAAACAAACAAAAATTTAAAATCACACTCCAGGTTACTTTTAATAGAGGGAACTCAATATGGTGAGCCAGTTTCAAAGACATAGAAGGGAGCCTGAAAGAGCAAATAGGTCACTCAAAGATCTGTAACAACATAAAGCCACCAGGGACTGGAGAGACAAAGAGGTGGTAGTATGACCAGAGGCTGGAGCCAGAAGCACTTTGTGGGAGTTGGATTGTCCTGCCTGGCAGGCACTGGGTCATACATGAGTCAGATGCAGCCACTGCTGGGAATGCCCTGGAATTGAAAAGGGAAAAGAAACATACTAGCTTCTTCTATTCTTTGGCTCTTCAATCTTTGCTGGTACTTCCTATTGACCGAATCTACCTGGAAGCTAGTGGGCAAAGGAGCCTGGGGTCTGTAGTTTGCAGGAGTCCGCCCCTGTGAGACAAATCTGAGCAGGAGGGTAGGAAATGGAGCAGAGAGCAAATGGGACATGGCTGAAGCAAACAGTATCATGCTTCCAATTTTGATATATATTTCCAATATTTGCCAATCAAAGAAGCTGCAAAGATTTGTAGTTCCAGTATGTCTCTTATCCAACAAATTCTCCAGCACCATGAATTTATCTATCGAAGTTAAAATATTTTGCTGTTTTAATTTGCATTTGTTTAACTATGAATACAGTTGAACATCTTATTTGTTTATATACCATTAATATTTATTTTTTTATTTTATTTTATTTTTTTTAATTTTTTTTTCAACGTTTATTTATTTTTGGGACAGAGAGAGACAGAGCATGAACGGGGGAGGGGCAGAGAGAGAGGGAGACACAGAGTCGGAAACAGGCTCCAGGCTCTGAGCCATCAGCCCAGAGCCCGACGCGGGGCTCGAACCCACGGACCGCGAGATCGTGACCTGGCTGAAGTCGGACGCTTAACCGACTGCGCCACCCAGGCGCCCCAGATATTTATTTTTTTAATAGTAGGTTCACATCCTCTGTCAATTTTTCTATTAAACTGTTGTACTTTTTCTTATTATTATAAGAGCTTATTATATATGTATATATACATATATATGTATATATTATATATATGTATTGTGTAGTCAAACATGAATCTTTTGCTTTATAGGAAGTTTTTTCCTGAAAGATTATAAATATATTGGCTAGAGAAACCTAATTTTTTTTCTTCTTTTTTTTTTCTGCTCTAGCCAGAAAACATCATGATGACTAAAACTTTAGGTCTCTTCTAGGTTGTTATTCTAAGTTAACAGATCTTAGAATTGAGACTATCCTCTTGTACATCCTACATTCCTTCTGCATTAATCTCCAAAGGAATTTCTTTCTTTTGAAAAATTTTTTTATGTTTATTTTTGAGAGAGGTAGAGAGACAGAGCATGAGCAGAAAGGAGGAGAGGTACGAAGAGAGGGAGACACAGAATCTGAGGCAGGTCCAGGCTCTGAGTTGTCGGCACAGGGCCTGACATGGGGCTTGAACTCACAAACTGTGAGATCATGACCTTAGCCAAAGTTGGACACCTAACCAACTGAGCCACCCAGGTGCCCCCAAAGGAATTTCTTAATTAATGAGAGAAGCCCTTTTCCTCCTCTCTGAGATATGAAATGTGATTAAATTGGAATCTCTGATTGGCCTCCCATTTTATATCTAGGCCTATACTGTGCCTTGTCTACTCTTAAGTCTATGTTTTGATTTTGGGATATGGATTGTAATGGAGAAGGCCTTGAATTAAAAGGGAGTTGGAGATAGTATTGGAATAGGAGTAGAGGGTCATTTTTCCAATACATGCAAAAGTTTTCTCAGCAAAATTCTAGAGATGGTGTCCATATTGACCCCATGGTGCTAACTGGTCCTATGAAGTTAACAAAAACATGCTTCTCAAAAGCAAGAACCATGTGAGTTTTGTGTTTAACCAGTTTTCCCTAGCATTTGGCATGGTACATAATACAGCAAGGATCCTCAACAAACATTTACTGACTTGAAGATTCTTTAAGTCAGAAGGATCTCCTGCTTCTCCAATATATCTGGGCCTTAAGGTGTGATGACTACAAGGGTGTTAGGAAAGGTGTTTCTGCTATTATGAGATGGCATGGTTAGGTGTCATAATAGTAATTTGTTTATTTTCAAGAATGATGACATGAATCTATTATGATTTATTTGCTTTCCCACTGTGAACCACATGCCTCCCTGGGCAAACCTGGAAGATAATCCTTATATCAATGCATTACAGAATGCTTTAGTAAGGGGGACACCAACATCCATATAAAGCTCTCTGGTGGCTGTACTTTGCCAGCTGGAGATGTCAGTGAAGGATATTGCCATCTCAAATGTAATGAAGAGGTACAGAAGTGGAAGAAGCATAGCAATACTTAGGCTTCAGTAACAAGGTGAGTACAATTACCAGAATAACCCACAGAGATGAAGCAATAATCAGAGTGTATGACCTATAGGGATATGTGACAATGTATAATTGGTCATAAGACCTTAGGAAATAAATACAAGGGCAGCCTACCAACATGCCATTTGGCATATTCAGATAGTGATTCTAGGTCTAATAGGCAAAAACCTAACTTAAGTCACTATAATGGGGATTCACAACGTCTTATCCAGTTTGTAGAACTAAACTCATTCACAGACTTGGAGCCCCAAAGGATTCTGCAATATGATCACAGTTGTGAATCTTTAGTAAAGTTTTCCCCAATGACAAGTGGGGCCAGTATGACTGTAAACTGAAAAAAGATAAATATCTTTTGGGGTTATTTAATATTGGTTTCGAATTGAAGCTAATCTCTAATCCTCAGAGACACAAAATAAGCAAAATAAAATAAAACAAAACAAAAGCAAACAAAATCCACCAAGTCCACTACTCAGTATTAGTTCTTATGAGGTCAGGTGACAAATCTGGACCAGAATCAATTTCACAGTGGGTCCAATGTCGTGATGGAGCCATCCTATATTTACTTCCCTACCTCTCAGAATACATGATGAAAAAGGAATATTTATTAACTGTCCTTTGATTGATGGGGTGAAGGCCATTACAGTAAGAAGGTTCAAGTAGAAACCTACTAAGATAGTGTTCCAAAAGTTATTATGCTTCAGTGGGAAAATTCTAAAGATTTGTATTACCAACATACACTTTAAAGATGCAGAGTGGTGATTTCTACCACAATCCCACTTAATTATCTGTTGGTGCAAAAGCCACATGTGTTTTAGAAAATGGCTGTAGATTACTGGAAATTTCTTTTTTTTAATTAAAAAATTTTTTTAAATGTTTATTTATTTTTTTAAGAGAGGGAGAGATAGAGCATGAGTGGGAGAGGGGCAGAGAGAGAGGGAGACACAGAATCTGAAGCAGGCCCCAGGCTCTGAGCTGTCAGCGCAGAGCCCAACACGGGGCTCGAAATCACCATCCGTGAGATCATGACCTAAGCTGAAGTTGGACACTTAAGCTTAACTGACCGAGCCACCCAGGTGCCCCTGTAGATTACCCGAAATTTAACCAGAAAGTGATGCCAATCACAGCTGTGATCCTGGGTGTGGTGTACTTATGGAGCAAATCAACATAGCCTCTGGCACTTGGTATGAGCTAATGACTTAGTAAATAATCCTTTCCAATTCCTTTTAGCAATGATAATCAAAAGCAGCTTGCCATCATGTGTCAGGGATAGCAATAAAACTTTACCATCTTACCTCTGGACTATATCTTTTTCTCCTCCATATATAGTGTTTATTCTTCTCTATCTTACCCTTTCCTAGAAGATTGACCGTTATGGACACATTCTGCCAGAGAACAGTAGATAAATCCCACACAATTCAAGACCTACCTCTGTGGTGGATTTCTAGGGGTCCAGTGGCTTGAGGCTATGTTGGGATTTCCCTCTGAAATGAAAGAAGTTGCTGAATGTGGCATTGCACCAAAGAGAGAAAGAAGCATCATACTTGGAGGACCTCTTTAAACTGACAACCTACATTCTGTCTGACGTGTTGCTCCCTCTCATTTACCACGTAACCCATAAGGTTTCTAGTTTTGAGTAAAGCCCAGAGTTAGAAGTTATTGTAGCAAGTCTAGGGTACAGTGCAAGATTCCCTGTTACTTGTGCAGGTGACAGAAGTCCCAGTGATATTGGAAGTATCTTTGGGAGGCAGAAATGATGCGTTCAGCCTCCAGGAAACCTTAATAGAAGACTCATGTTAGAGAGCCCTAGAGTTTTGGAAGAAGTACACACCCTCTTCTTCTGCCAACTTTTCTCTTGAAAAGTAGCTCTTCACTTGCTCCTAGGACCTGGTAGAGACTGGGTCCTTAAATGTGGAACATCCAAGTATTTAGTTCACTCAAACTGCCAGTCATAAACTAGAATGACATGATGATCAAATCAGAACATTACCTGGGTACAACAACATTTAATTTCTGTAGCATTTCATTATTTATAATGGCAATATTATATGTAAGACAAGGCCCAAGTAGATTGAAGAGGTACAGTTAAACTGTATGAGTGGGTGAGACAGAGCTGCTTGGTAGTAACTACATATACTATTTGCTGTCTTGTCTTCATCTCACATTTAAGGTTTTATATGGAGTTTTCTATGCCCAGAAAGCAGAATAAGAAAAAATGCAGACCTGATTTGTGGATGAGACTCATGATATGCTGACATAAGCCAAAAATGGAAGGCCCCTGCACTATAGCTCCACTGAAGGGTAATTCTGAGGTGGTTAAGAAACCCTCCCTGGGGCAGAAATCTGGATCATATAATGGTTGTGCACTTCATAAAAGAGAGGTGACCTGAGATCTGTATCTACACTAATTCATGACTAATGGTAGATCAGTTACACAGAAACTTGATAACAAGAGGATTGGAAGATTGACAAAAAGAGGACAAGAAGAAAGGTGTGGGGATGGACTTATCATAAAGGGTATAGAATGTGAAGATATTTTTTTCCCATAAGTGCCATGAGAGGGCATCCACTCTGGAGGAAGAGTTCAGTAATCAGGTAGACAAGATGGCCTATCCTCTGCATATTAGTAACCTTCTTTCCCCAGTTACTCCAGCATTTGCTTAATGGTCCCATGTACAAGTGTCCATGGTGGCAAGAAAAGAAGCTATGCCTGGCGTCATGGATTGAATTGTACCCTTCTGTGAAAAACTCTAATGTTGAAGCCTAAACCCAGTACCTCAGAATGTGTCTGATATTTACAGATAAGGCCTTCAGAGCACAGCTACTGTCCAGGGCCTCTAGGTGATGCTGCTGCCCCAGTGGACCAAAAAGGCAGGACCACCATCCAGGTGGGACCAGAAGACAGAGAATCAAACCAAGGAAGATTATTCTTGAGCCTTAAAATCTAATGGAATTTACTCTGCTGCACTTATGAACTTGCTTGGGACTTGTGACTCATTTGTTCTTTCTGACTTCATCATTTTGAACTGGGAATTTCTGCTTCCTGCTTATCCCATCATTGTATATCAGAAGTAGATAACTTGTCTGATTTCACATCTTCAGACAATAGAGAGGAATTTTGGCCTCAAGATGAATCATACCTTGAGTCTCACCTATACTTGATTTAGATAATGTTTATTTATTGTTATTCTTTAAATGTTTATTTATTTATTTCAAGAAGGAGAGAGAGCATAATCAGGAGACGGGCAGAGACAGATGGAGAGAGAGAATCCCAATAAGGCTTTGTGCTATCAGCGCAGAACCCAACTCAGGGCTCAAACCTGCAAACCATGAGATAGTGACCTAAACCAAAATCAAGAGTTGGATGCTTAACCAACTGAGCCACCAGGGTACTCCAATTTAGCTAATATTTAGTAGATGAGATCTGAGATGTGGGGGGTGATGCTGAAATGGGTTGACTTTTTTTTTTAGTTTATTTATTTATTTTGAGAGAGAGTGAGTGATAACATGTGTGTGACTGAGGGAGGGGTAGTAAGAGAGGGAGAGAGAGAATCTCAAGAAGTCTCTACACCCACGAAGATCAACTATACCTGAAAATCAACTAAACCCATGAAGTCATGAGATCATGACCTGAGCTGAAACCAAGAGTCTGATGCTTAACTGAGTCACCCCAGTGCCCCAAGACTTTTGAGCTGTTGTTATAGGGGTGACTGTATTTTGCATATGAGAAAGATATAAATTTGGGGGATCCAGAGAGCAGAATGTTATGGACTGAATGGTATTCCACCAAAATTTATGTGTTGAATCTCTAACCTCTATAATCTCAGAATATGATGGTATTTGGAGATAGGGCCATTAAAAAAGTAATTAAGTTAAAGTGAATCCATGAGGGTGGGCCCTAATCCTATCTGACTGGTATTCTTATAAGAAGGGGAGATCAGGACATACAGACAGAGATACTAGGGATGAGTGCACACAAAGAGGCCCTATGAGGACACAATGAGAAGGCAGCCATCTGTAAGCCAAGAAGAGAGCCCTCAGGAGAAACCAAATTTGCCAACACCTTGATCTCGGACATCTAAGCCTCTAGAACTGTGAGAAAATATTTCTCTTGTCTAAGCCACCCAGTCTGTCGTATTTTGTTATGGCAGCTCTGTCAAAGTAATACACATGGGTTTAACTACATCTTCTCATCATCAGATTGAGGTTGTGACTACCAACAACAATAAAGGCCAGTGATGAGCCTGAATATGGCATCATTTCCCAAGAAACCAGGCAAACCTTTGGCAGATGGATTACACTGAATCCCTTCCATCATGGAGATGGAGCAGCTTGTTGTCATAGGGATAGACATACATTTCAGGTATAATTTTACCTGCCCTGCCAAAAATGCTTCCACCAGCTTGTGTGTGTGGTATCCACACACAGACTCAGACCAGGGCATTCATTCTACAGCAAAAACATTGTGACAGTGTGCTCATGCCTGTAATATTCACTTGTCTCAACATGTATCCCATCACCCAGAGCTGCTGAAGATGCCTGCCAGGAGAGGATGCCTTGTGAAGTTGGCACACCATCCTACAGTATGCTGTGTATGCCTTAAGCCAGTAACTAATAAATGTTTCTGTGAAGAAAAGAGTTAATGCCAGGCCTGTGACTCATTTCCTCCCTACCAGGGACACGGTTGACATTAACCATCCTGCCTTGTAAACATGCTAAAGGTATTTACTAGTGGAAATAGATAAGGAATTCATTACCTAAAAATGGCTATACCTTGTCTGTCTAGATTTCTTATTGTAAATAAATCTGGAATTTACGGATTGGTGTACATAATGAGAATTTCTCCTGCAAACCTTTTTATCTATCAAATGACTTTCTCTGAAAATGCACTGTTAAGTGCTCATCTGTTGCTCCAAAACCAAAATACATCCCAGGGTGGAATAAAGGGGAAATTGGGAAGATGTACCCCTCCAGGGATAAATGTTACATTTGTATCTATATCCTATATGTATCAATTGAGCCAATTGGCAAAGTTTGATTTTGGTAAGATCTATGACTCATGTGAGTCTGTTTTGACGATCTAACTATTTGTGGCAATTCAGGTCCATCTCTTCTACTACTGTGATACATAATTCTGAGAGCAAAAGGGATAAAGTGGGAATAACTTTTTCACTATTACACATAAACACCTGGTGAATGATTTTTTGCTTCCTATCTGCAATTCTTGGGCTTAGTGTGGTTACAGGTCCTAGCACGCAGGAGAGGTGTGTGTCTTCCTGGGAAAAGAGTCAAGTTTTTGGTAAACTGGAAACTGAGACTCCCCCTGACACTTGGAGTTCTTCATGTCACTGAACCACCAGAAAGAGAAGTTGGTCATTCTATTGGCCAAATTGATTGATCATAATTACCAGGGGAAAACTGGAAATGAAATCAAGGAAGACTACATCTAGAACCAAGGAGATTCACCTGGGTACATTTCAGTACTGCCATGACTCATAATAATGGTCAGTGGAAAACTGGGAACTTAACAAAGATAGAATCATCAATGGTTGGGTCACCCCCCCAGGTAAAGGACTCTGTATAAAACAAGAGGCTAGCAAAGGTAAGGAGATTATGGAATGGGGGGGGGGGGGTAGAAGAAAGAAGATACAATTATCAACTTAACTGTGCAACTAAATCCAGCAGTTGAGAAATTAGTAGACACATTTTATATTAATGACTTTCCTCCCTTCTTTGTTTTCCCCAGACAACTTATATAAAGAGTTCTGGAAATTGCTAATATTTTTGGTTTCATGTTGAAAGTATGACTGAACTGACATCATCCCATGATAATATGGTGACTGGTGGTACTTTGTATGTCTCTTATTTTGAGGAACAAATTTCTCATTTTGTCTAAGAACAGAATGCATGGTGAGGATTAAAAAAGAGTAGTGCTGTGTGATTTATATTTGACCATGGCAAATTTATATTTGCCCTGTCCCTTTCCATCCTATTCTGTGTCCATGGGATTGGATCATTATGGACTGCATCAACAGGTTGCCTTGTCCTTGGTTTTTGTATTAGTCTTCTATTGCTGCTATAAAAAATTACCACAAATTTAGTGGATTAAAACAACACATAATTGTTATCTTACAGTTCTGGAAATAAGAAGCCTGAAATGAATGTCACTGGGCTAAAATCAAGGTGGTAGCATGGCTGCATTCCTTCTAGAGGCTCTAGAGGACAATCTGTTTCTTTACCTTTTCCAGCTTCTAGAGACCATCTGCATTCCTTCGTTTATGGCTCCCTCCTCCATCTTCACAGTCAGTAACACAGCATCTTCAAATCCCTCTCTCTGACTCTTCTTTCACTTTCACTTCTCCCTCTTTCACTTATAAGGACCTTTACAACTGCATTGGGCCCACCCCAGTATCCCCCATCTCAAGATTCTTCATCACATCTCTAAAGTCCCTTGCTATGTTAAGAAAAATATTCACAGTTTCCAGGGATTAGAACATGGACATCTTGGAGAGTCATTATTCTGTCTAACATAATTACCATTTGGATTCAGTCCTTGGGAGTGGGGAGGTGGTGGTGACAAGATTAGAGAGTACTGGGGCGCCTGGGTGGCTCAGTCGGTTAAGTGCCAGACTTCAGCTCAGGTCATGATCTCACAGTTTGTGGGTTTGAGCCTCGCGTTGGGCTCTGTGTTGACAGCTCAGAACCTGGAGCCTGCTTCAGATTCTGTGTCTCCCTCTCTCTCTGCCCCTCCCCTGCTTGAACTCTCTCTCTCTCTCTCTCTCTCTCTTTCTCTCAAAAATAAATAAACATTAAGAAAATTAAAAAAAAAGAGAGTATGAAGAAAGTAAGTTTGAAGTATTTATTCTCTGGATCCCTCCCTGCTCCTTGCCGCATCCCTTTCTGAAGGCCATGGCTTCTATCAAGTGGCCCTCTCTTCCAGCTTGAAGTATGTCCTTTGAGTTCTTATAATTACTCTGCCTCTTGGCTTTTTGGGTCCAAGGGTAGTAACTGTTCCATGCTCTTTCTAGTCCTGAGAAGCTTCATCATCCTTTTTTGGTTTCTCTTCACTGTTCCCACACCATTATAAGGAGTGCCTTTTTGTTTCTCAATTACCCTGTTGCTTTGGATGGACCTTGGCTGACAACAGCAGAGCAATGGTGAAACAACTATCTATGTGAAAATTATGATGATGATGATGATGATGATGATGATGATGTTGATTACCTACTTTTAGATAAAAGCAAACAAATAAACAACCTGTTCTCTCCCTGTACATAATCTTTAGTCTAGATTCTTTATGTCTTCCTATAAAATATCTAGTTTGGCTTTCTCCTACAGCTGTAGTCAACTCTACTAACTGTTCAAAAGTCATCTTGTATTTAAATCTTTCAATCCATCCACTGTCTCTTTGCAAACTGTAGGATGTTATTTTCTTCTTCACTAATATGGAATGATTCTCTACCACTTCCAAAACTTCCTCTCATTATTTCCTATATCTTTTTCTTTCTAGCTAACCCCAGCCTTGGAGTTTTCTTTCCTACTAAGATCCAAAGGTTGATAGTTACCATTGTTCTACAGAGAGCTTATTTTAACAGGAAATTCATACCTGAACCCAAATTCGGGGTATTGTGGAAAATTATAGACACAAAACATCTGTGAAAAAGGACATCTTTAATGAAGCAACACCTGGGTTTCAGCCTATGCCCAAATTACCAATCCAGGTCCCAGACATAAAATGAGATATTAAATTTTTAAAAAGATGTATTTATGTAATGTTTAATTATACCTGTAAGAGAAAAGCAATTCAAACTTTTGCCTATTGGTTTGGAAGAGGTAAGGCGAGAGTATAGAGAAATAGGCACTTTCTCATATAGTTTATGGGAGTATAACTTCTATAGGAAACAAATTGACAATAGCTCCTGAAATTGAAAATGTATATGTCTTTTGACTCAGAAATTCTACTTCTAAGGGGCACCTGGGTGGCCCAGTCAGTTAAGCATCCAACTTCGGCCCAGGTCATGATCTCACAGCTTGTGAGTTCAAGCCCTGCGTTGGGCTCTGTGCTGACAGCTCTGAGCCTGGAACCTGCTTCAGATTCTCTGTCTCCCTCTCTCTCTCTGCCCCTCCCCTGCTCATGCTCTGTCTCTCTCTGTCTTTCAAAAATAAACATTAAACATTTTTTTAGTCTTTTAAAAATAAAAAAAGAAATTCTACTTCTGAGAATCTACCCTATTGATCTGTTCCCAACTGTGCCAGTTGATCTGTTAACAAAAATCTTTACTCTAGCATGAAACAATCCACATATTATTCATCAGGAGCCTGGGTAGATAAGTTGATCTAAATTATGACCTACACACAATGGAATCCTATGCAGGTGTTAAAAAGAGTCAAGACCTATTGTATGTATTCATTTGGATGCATCTTATATATGATGTGGCTATGAATCAGAAAAGCTATGGATGACATCCAAAATTCACATATTGGGATAGCACAAAGGATCAGACTACAAATCAAACTCATCAAATAAGAGGCTTCTCTAATATTAAGCTCTAATTTCAAGGATATAAGTAGTCATGAAGCACTGGTGAGGTAGGGACAGATCTGAGACCCATCCCTCAGATCAATATAGCTCTGACCAAGATTAGCATGTGAGGTTTCTAAGCAACGTGTTCAGGTGACATGAAAAAAAAACAAAAAACAAAAACAAACCCACAACATTTTAGTCACAAAATATCCATTTTATACTCAGATAGTTGCATAGTTTACATGACATTTTACAGGAAGACTTATAAATTCATAGACTCCAAGTTAGTTACCATAACAGTCCTGGTCAACTAGATGCATTCTGCTAAAAGCATTTCATACATAAGGACTCTTCCGCTAGCAAGTACCATTAGCTTCTTTGCCAGGAGGTCTATTTATTAGAATATTCACAAGAAAACTATATCAGATCTCCTCCTCTCCTTCTTTCCCAGAAGTGCCTCCCAGTAACAAAAGAGAATTAATTGCTGACCTGCTACACAACAACCCTTTTTTCTCATATATCATTTAAATATGAATAAAAATTGGGTGGTTCTGAGAATATAAAAATGATGCTGGCTTACATTAAGCCTAAAGGTCTTTAAAATTCAACAAAATAGACATTTATGTGTCTTAGGATATGATCAAGTTTAAGGGTCTTTAGAATTAGAAGGAAATACGTTGAACATATTTTAAAGTATACATGGATAGAGTCCTATGCAATCCAAATTTAAAAGAACTATGGACTACTTCATATATCCAGAAAGTCTTCAATTTCTTCACCCTCCAAAGTCCATCAAACAACTTTTCTTTCAACGTATTTGTAGATATCTTCTGAAATGTTACTCTTCGCCCCCTAACATCCCCTTTATGATAAAAGGAACATGTTTCAATACTAAGTTGAGCCGTAGAAAATTCTTGGTACTTTATTGTGTTGGCCTGCAAAAACAACACTCTAATAAAGTTAGACAAAATACTACATGGACACTACCTTGTTTCAGCTCTAAATGTAAGTCAGACAAAATATAGAAACAGCCAAACAGATAGAAAATGATAAGGCAAGATTGTGGAAGAAGGAAAAGCCCTTGTTCGGGTTAGGAAACCCTGACTTTAGTTTCTCCTTTACCATCTACTAACTGTATTTGGGCCATTCTATTTGTTGCTCCTAATTTCAATTCCCTTACCTCTTAAATGAGACTTTACATGTAGACAGTTAAACTGGATTGAGAAACCACTTCACACGCACTAAGATAGCTATTACCATACAAAACAAAAGTGAAAATAACACATATTGGCAAGGATAGAGAGAAATTGAAACTCTTGTGCATTGTTGGTGGGACTATAAAATGATTTAATGCTGTGGAAACAGTTTTGTGGTTCCTCAAAGAGTTAAACGTAGAATTGCCACATGATCTAGCAATTCTACTCCTAGGTATTCAATCAAGAGAATTGAAAGCAAGTACTCCAACAGATACTTGTACATCAGTTTTCATAGAAGCATTATTCACATTAACCAAAGGGTGGAAGCAACCTAAAAATCCATCAATAAATGAATGGATAAACAAAATGTGATATATATCCTGGGAATATTATTTGGCCTTAAAAAAGTATGGAATTCTGATCCATGCTGCAATGCAGATAAACTGTGAAAACATTGTGCTAAGTGAAATAAACTGGACACAGAAAGACTATTGTCTGATTCCACTTATTTTTTAAAAAATTTTTTGTGTTGATTTTTGAGAGAAAGAGACAGAATGTGAGTGGGGGAGGAGTAGACAGAGAGAGAGACAGAGACAGAGACAGAGACAGAGAGAGACAGAATCTGAAGCAGGCCCCAGGCTCTGAATTGTTCACACAGAGCCCAATGCAGGGCTTAAACTCACAAACCATGAGATCATGACCTGAGCTGAAGTAGGACGCTTTACCGATTGAGCCTCCCTGGTGCCCTGTCTGATTCCACTTATATGAGGCACTTAGAATAGGTACATTTGTAGAGATAACAAGTAGAATAGAGGTTACCAACAGCTGGGGAAGGGGATAATGGGGAACTATTATTTAATGGGTACAGTTTCTGGTTATGATGATGAAAAAGTTCTGGAGATGGATAGTGGTGATGGTTGTACAGCACTAAGAATGCACTTAATGCTACTGAATTTTGCACTTAAAAATGTCTAAAGTGATAATCCGGTGAAGAAATGGGCAAAAGACATGAATAGACACTTTTCCAAAGAGACATCCAGATGGCTAACAGACACATGAAAAAATGCTCAATATCACTCATCATCAGGGAAATACAAATTAAAACCATAATGAGATACCACCTTACACCTGTTAGAAGGGCTAAAATTAGGGGCGCCTGGGTGGCGCAGTCGGTTAAGCGTCCGACTTCAGCCAGGTCACGATCTTGCGGTCCGTGAGTTCGAGCCCCGCGTCAGGCTCTGGGCTGATGGCTCAGAACCTGGAGCCTGTTTCCGATTCTGTGTCTCCCTCTCTCTCTGCCCCTCCCCCGTTCATGCTCTGTCTCTCTCTGTCCCAAAAATAAATAAATGTTGAAAAAAAAATTTTTAAAAGAAGGGCTAAAATTAACAACTCAGGCATCAACAGATGTTGACGAGGATACAGAGAAAGAGGAACCCTTTTCACTGCTGGTAGGAATACAAACTTGTGTTGCCACTCTGGAAAACAGTATGGAGGTTCCTCAAAAAATTAAAAATAATAACTACCCTATACCCAGCAATTGCACTACTAGGTGTTTCTCCAAAGGAGTGCTGATTTGAAGTGGAACATGCACCCCAATGTTTATAGCCACACTATCGACAACAGCCAAAATATG
This sequence comes from Acinonyx jubatus, assembly GCF_027475565.1. Lineage (NCBI taxonomy): Eukaryota > Metazoa > Chordata > Mammalia > Carnivora > Felidae > Acinonyx > Acinonyx jubatus. The sequence continues at coordinate 62,851,034 of NC_069387.1, forward strand.
GAAAGAGTCCAAATGTCCATCAGTCCATCAACTGATGATAAAGAAGATGTGGTATATATATATATATATACACATATATATATGTAAATATATATATATATGGAAAATTACTCGGCGATTAAAAAGAATGAAATCTTGCCATTTGCAACAACATGGATGGAACTAGAGTGTATTATGATAAGTTAAATAAGTCAGTCAGAGAAAGACAAATATCATATGATTTCACTCATGTGGAATTTAAGATACAAAACAGATGAACAAAAAGGAAAGGGAAGCAAAAAATAACATAAAAACAGAGAGGGAAACAAACCATAAGAGACTCTTAAATTCAGAGAACAAACTGAGGGTTGCTTGTGATGGCCCCTGACAACAATGTGATGATTGAAGAAAAACATTATGCAGAGCTATGTCATAAATAATATAGCCTTGAGAAAATGTAATATTGAAAGGTCTCTCTGGAGAGGCGGCTTATGTACCTCATGGAAGCGGAGCAGCTGGGAACGCCTGGCCTGCTCAGGGTGGAAGGCTGCCTGCTTCTTTTGTTTGTACTTCTCTGCTTCCCCAGAGACCATGACCACCTGCAATGGATCTGATAAGATTCATTGATTGTGCTTGCTCAACCATAAGTTACTCCCACTACATGCTTAAGCAAGTTCTGTTTTTCTCTTGAGAACACTCTTTGAACAATGTAATGAATCTTGATGTCTTTTGATGATTGATATCATTTTCCCAATAAATATGGGAATGAGGAGTTGTTCGGGGCTACAGTCCTTCCAACTGTCGACCCCTGCTCCCTTTCTCTTGCAGCTGACTTGTTTGTGCTTCATTCTTCTTCTGTTTGCTGCTGGAAGGCGGCAGTTGCTGGCAGGATGTTGGATGTGGGGAGGGGCTAGAGGAGTGAGGGCATTGGGGAGGACACCTCGGATGAGCACTGGGTGTTATATGTAAGTGATGAATCACTAAATTCTATTCCTGAAATAATTATTATACTATATGTTAACTAACTTGGATTTAAGATAAATAAATAAATAAATAAATAAATAAATAAATGGTAAAAAAATGGCTGAAGTGATCAATTTTGTGTCATGTATTTTTATCACAATAAAAAATGTAGATAATCATTATAGCACTATTATTTTAACTAGTACATAAGTTTTTCTTTCATTTTATGGCAGAAATAGTAGATAATTAAAATCAAAGGTAATTTCAAATATTGCTTGTTGTCATTAAGTTCAAGAAGGAAGCAACAAAAAAGAAAAATCTCACAAACTTTTAAAAATGAGTAATAAACTCCATAACATGTATTTAATTTTTTCTTGTTTTTTAATTTTATACATATGAACATATATATGCAATAAAAATTTTAAAATAAATATGTAATTAATTGTGGAAATATATATAATGAAGAAAAAGACACATTATGTGACAAGAAATGACAAAAAATTAACTTTTAAGGAAGATTGTAAATTATCTTAAACAATTTAGAAAATTTACAAGTGCCTGAGCTGTCACAGCATTAACAGGGAACATATTGAAGAAGGATGTAGTCAGAGGATGTCTATTGGTTTTTCAGAAAAACATGTAACTCCAAAGCAGCTGATATTAAAAGAGAGGTAACAACTCTTTTAATTCTTCATATTGTTGCCTCATAGATGACTTGAAATAGTCCAAAAAGAAGTAATCCTAAATTTCTAAGTGTTTTCAACAAGCATTGAGTGTTTTATGTATAGTGATAATAAAGAATTATGTGAATGCATGACTCAGTGGTAATAAACTTCGTTTTAGCCATAAACTACTTAAAGGGGGAATTCTTTGTTCAACAAACCTCATTTGAGTGCTTATATAGCATAGGCTCTGGGGTCCAACAACACTGGGTTCTTCTCTTGATGTTACCACTTGAAGCTGTGTGATTTGAGAAAAGTTATTCAATTTTTTGGTTTCTCAATTGTCTTGTTTGCAAAATGGGAGTTAATAATGGTATTGTTGGGATAATTAAATAAGATATTGTGTATAAGATTTTTAGTCCTATACCGAGCATATAGTGACGCTTCAGTAAACGCTATCTACTAGTATTACAAGTGATGCAAGATATAGCAGGCTAAAATTACGTATGTGGCATGAGTTGGAGTTTGAGCCTATGCTCCACTCACTCTAGGATTCAAGCAAGTGTTGTATGTCATTTGGGCTAATGACCAGGTGTAAGGAGAAGACAAATTTCTGAAATTTATCCTAAAGGAAGAGAAAGTTAAGAAGGACAGTTTAGTTCAAGGAAAAGGTGCTAGAGTAAGAAAGGAAGGTAACAATGCCTTATACTCAGAATAGTCTACTGGGCACAACCTCTGACTGTAATGTAATTAATTAATTTTTAAAAAGGTAACATAAATTTTATTTGGTAATTTAAAAGTGTAACATTAGGGGCGTCTGGGTGGCTTAGTCGCTTGAGTGTCTGACTCTTGATTTAGGCTCAGGTCATAATCCTGGGATTGTGGGATGGAGCCCCAGATTGGACTCCACACTGAGTGTGGAGCCTGCTTAAGATTTTCTCTCTCTCTCTCTCTCTCTCCCCTTCTGCCCCTCTCGCCCACTCACACACACACTCTAAATAAATAAATAAATAAATAAAATAAACACCTTAAATAAATAAAAGTGTAACATTAAATAACGCATGGAACCAAGCAGAAATCTTGATAGAAATGATGAAATCCTAAACTGAGTGATAATATAAATACCAAATAACAGTACCTCTGGACTGTATCTGAAGCAGCACATACAGAAAATTTTTTAGTTTTAAATGTTTATATTAGGAAATAAGAAAGGCTGGAAATTAACAAGCTTAAGATGCAAACAAAAGAACAATTTAATAAACAAAAGAAGAAAGTAGGGGCACCTGGGTGGCTCAGTCGGTTATGCGTCTGACTTGGGCTTAGGTCATGATCTCAGGGCTTGTGAGTTCGAGCCACGTCAGGTTCTGTGCTGACAGCTCGGAGCCTGGAGCCTGCTTTGGATTCTGTGTCTCCTTCTCTCTCTCTGCCCCTCCCCAACTTGTGCTCTGTCTCTCTATGTCTCTCAAAAAGTAAATAAATGTAAAAAAAAAAAAAGAAGAAGAAGAACAAGAAAGTAAAAAAGAGCAGAAAATAAGAAGCTGGAAAGCAAAGACACAATAAGAATCTACAAAGCCAAAAGTTGGTTATTTGAAAATACCAACAAAACAAACTTCTCCTGAGATGATAAAAAAAAAAAAAAAAGGCCACACATAATATTAGGATCTGAAAAAAGGGAAATGTAATAGCAGATTTAGCAAATGTTAATATAATGCATAAATAGTAATTATACAAATAAATTTATACCAATAAATTTGAGAATTTAGATCAAAATTTCAGATTTTTAAGAAAAATATAACATACCAAGACTTACTCAAGAAGAATAAAAAGCCTAAATAGTTCTATCACCAGTAAAGTACTTCCAATAATGAATTTAAAACATTCCCACGAAAAAAAATTAGACCCTTAAGATTTTCTGTGTCAGTTATATTAGACCTTTAAGGGAGAGATCATTGTAACCATACAAGCTCTTCCAAGTAAAAGAAAATGAGGGAAAGTAAAACTGTCAAATGTACATTAAAATCTGTTCCCCCTAAAACAAAAACAAAGACAAAAACAAAAAAAGGAGGCACCTGGCTGGCTCAGTAGAGCATGCAACTCTTGGTCTCAGGATCATGAACTTGAACCCTGTGTTGGGTATGGAACCTACTTACAAATACATACATACATACATACATACATACGTACATATGTACATATGTACAATCTTACTCCACCTTTTCTAAGGGGAAGAGGCATGTAGCTGTCTAGCTAGATACTATGTTTATCCCTCTTTTGTTGTTAGATATGATTATGTGAATAAGTTCTCTCCAACTGAAGAGCAGACAGTATAAATACAATGTCCTTCCTTAGCAGGGCATGTGTGCCCACTCCACTTTCGTCTTACCTTTTCCTCCTAGCTGAAATAGGACTATAGCTGCAACCTTGCTTGAACCAAAAACTGAATCAAAGTCCTAGGAAGTGGCTTAGACTCAAACTGGAAGAAACCTGGACTCCTGAATGACTACAAGGACTAGAGCTACCTGGCAAGTTGGAATATCCATCCTTGACTTTTACATATTAAATAGAAACCTGTATTAATATGAAAAATTGTGCACTGAGTCACTTTAAAAAAAAAAAAAAGGAAAAGGCAAGCCACAAATTGAAAGAAGATATGTGCTACGTATGTAACCCATAAAAGATTAGCATTCAAAATATATTAAAATATCTAACAAATTATTAAGAAAAAGATAATTTTTAAAAATGTATGCTATAAACATATTGATAGGGTTTAGGACATACTATCCCCAAATATGGCAATTTGGCATATTGACTATTTTAAGCTGAAGGAGTTTGAAAAAACAGCAGAAGCAAGAAAATTACTCTGACCTCCTCCTTCCCTTCCCTTTCTTTCCTGAAACAGATCATAAAGTCCTCATGTGAGAGGTGCCCTCCCTATACCTAGAGGAAAGGAGCATTCTTATCTCCAAAGACAAAGGGACACCAAGAAGAATGTCAACAAACAGGGATTGCTATGTGTCCCCCAGTTTTTTGCAGTTACTTCATACTCCTTAACCTATCATATAACCTCCACAATTTATCATATTCCTCCATTGCCCATTCTTCAATCAAACCTAGCATAAAAGTACTCAGGTCTAACTACTTCTGCAGGTCTTCATTTTCTTACAAAGACTCCCATGTCATGTAAAACTTTTATTAACTAAATTTGTATGCTTTTTCTCCTGTTGATCTTTTTTTGTTAGTTTAAATTTAAGACCCAGTCAGGAATAGTAAGAGGTTCAAGGAAAATTTTTCTTCCCTACAGTATGCAATAAATTTATATATACTTGTAAGCAAAATATTTTTAAATATATATATTTAATATCTACAATGTATTAGACATTGCTCACTGAGGATACAAAGTTCTCCTCAGGAAACTTACACTCTTACACATATGCAACTCACAAAAATAGAGAATGTAAATAACCAATAAATACATGAAAAGGTTTTCATTGATTAGCAAGGAGATATAAATCAAAGCAGCAATCAGATTCACTTTTTTTCTTTTTTACATTTATTTATATTTGAGAGACAGAGAGAGACAGAACACAAGCGGGAGAGGGACAGAGAGAGAAGGAGACACAGAATCCAAAGCAGGCTCCAGGCTCCGAGCTGTCAGCACAGAGCTGGAAGCGGGGCTCAAACTCACGAACCATGAGGTCATGACCCGAGCTGAAGTTGGATGCCCAACCGACTGAGCCACCCAGGTGCCCCCAGATTCACTTTTAAACCCACTGTCACAAAAAATTTGAAGTTGGACAATACCAAATGTGGAGTACATTGTGAAGCAACAGGAATTTATATATTGTTGGGGTAATGAGGATTGCTAATTGCTAAAGCAATATTGAAAGATATATTGATACTATATAGTAAATTTGAAGATGTTCTTAGAGTTTATATGAAGTTTCATCTTTAGGTGTATATATATATCTATATATATATATATAGATATAGATATATATATAGTGTTCATTCAAAATAATAAGCTGTGATGTAATAAGTATAATATGATACCAGTACATACAGTAAAAAACACACAAAACAATTCTATGTTTTGCTTAAAGATACATATATAAACTGTGAAATTAAACATGTACTTAATGAAATGATAACCCACTACCTTCAAGGTAGTGCTTCGTTTTGGGGGGAAAAGTGGGGAGGTATATGAACCAGGGACTTAAATGCATTGGCAGTAATTTATTTCAGCAGCTAGATAGTGGTAGTCCTGTGCCTGCTGAGCTATTCTTTATACATTTTTGCGTGCCGTAAATATTGAAAAAAAATTAGGAATTCCCCAACTCCAAGATCAGCAAGAGGTAGGGCGCCTGGGTGGCTTAGTCGGTTAAGTGCTGGAATCTTGATTTTCACTCAGGGTGTGATCTCAAGCTTCGTGAGATTGAGCCCCAAGTAGGAATCTGGGCTGACAGTGTGGAGCCTGCTTGGGATTCTCTCTTTCCTTCTCTCTGCCTTCACATGCATGCTCTCTTTAAAAAAAAAAAAAAAAAAAAAAAAATCAGCAAGAGGTAATCTCAGAAGGACATGATTGGAAAAGAAAGCAGACATCTAATGAATGTTATTTCATTCTCTCTGCAGAGGCATATTTTTGACCATCTTGAGCTGTAAGGCATCTATAAAAAAGAAGCTGAATCACATGAAATTCTCATTGAATCTGGAAGGCATGCAAGAGAGGATTTTATACCTGTTTGACTTGATTGAGAACCGGATAATGTGCTTTCAGAGTAACATCTGGCATATTCATTGATGGTATTATTATCACTATAAAATAACAAATATAAAAGCAGGTATCTCTACATATAGATCATATGCACCATAAAGCTAGGATTATGTCTTTTTTTTTCACCTTTGTATCCTTAGCACACAGCATAGAGGATGACACATAATCAACATTAATTCCTTTATGAAAGAATGGATAAATGAACTTCTTGAGGTTGTGATGTAAATGTGCGGTAAATGTATATTTACCATTTTAATTTCTTTTTTTTCAAGTTTTTATTTAAGTTCTAGTTAGTTAAAATATACTGTAATATTGGTTTCAGGAGTAGAATTTAGTGATTCATCACTTACATGTAATACCCAGTACTCATCACAAGTGCCCTCCTTAACACCCATCATACATTTAGCCATCCCATCCCCTGCCTACCTTCCCTCCATGTAAACCTTCAGTTTGTACTCCCTAGTGAAGACTCTTATAGTCTGCCTTCCTCTTTTTTTTCTTCCTCCCCTAGGTTCATCTGTTTTGTTTCTTAAATTCCACATATGAGTGAAATGGTGTCGTCTTTCTCCAACTTATTTCACTTAGCATAATACTCTAGATCCATCCATGCCATTGCAAATGAAAGATTTCATTCTTTTGATGACTGAGTAATATACCATTGTATATGTACACTACATCTTCTGTATTCATTCATCAGTTGATGGGCATTTGGGCTCTTTCCATAATTTGGCTATTATTCATAATGCTACTATAAACATCAGGGTGGTTGTGCCACTTCAAATCAGTATTTTTATATCCTTTGAGTAAATACCTAATAGTGCAATTGCTGAGTCTTGGGTAATTGTATTTTAGACTTTTTGAGGAACCTCCATACTGTTTTCCAGACTGGCTGCACCAGGTTGCATTACCACCAATAGTCTAAGAGGGTTCCCCTTTCTCTGCATCCTCGCCAGGACCTATTTCCCATCCCACTGTTGGTAATTTTAACCATTCTGACTGGTATGAAGTGATGTCTCATTGTAGTTTTGATTTGTATTTCCCTGATGATGAATGATGTTGGGCATCTTTTCATGTGTCTGTTAGCCATCTCTATGTCTTCTTTGGAGAAATGTCTATTCATGGCTTCTGCCCGTTTCTTAACTGGATTATTTGTTTTTTGGGTGTTGAGTTCGGTAAGTTCTTTATAGATTTGAACACTAACCCATTATCCAATATATCATTTGCAAATATATTGCAAATTGTTTCCTTTGCTTTGAAAAGTCTTTTTTTTTAATTTTTAAAACCTGTTTTTTGTTTGTTTGTTTGTTTATTTATTTATTTATTTATTTATTTATTTAGAGAGACAGACTGGGAGTGGGACAGGGGCAAAGAGAGAGGGAGACACAGAATTTGAAGCAGGCTCCAGGCTCTGCGCTGTTAGCACAAAGCCCAATGCAAGACTCAAACTCACAAACTGTGAGATTATGACCTGAGCCTAAGTCAGACGCTTAACCAACTGAGCCACCCAGGCACCCCCTGTGTAGAGGTTTTTTATCTTGATGAGTTCCCAATAGTTCATTTTTGCCTTTGTGTCCCTTGCCTCCAGCGACGTATCTAGTAAAAAGTTGGTATGGCCAAGATCAAAGAGGTTTTTCTGCTAATTGTGTCCTTTAGGATTTTGATGGATTCCTGTCTCACATTTAGGTCTTTCATCCATTTTGAATATATTTCGGTGTATGGTGTAAGAAAGTGGTTCAGTATCATTCTGCATATTGCTGTCTAGTTTTCCCAACACCATTTGTTAAAAAGATTGTCTTTTTTTGCCAGTCGATTTCTTTCATGCTTTGTGAAAGATTAGTTGACCGTATAGTTGCGGGTCCATTTCTGGGTTTTCCACTCTGATCCATTGATCTGAATGTCTGTTTTTGTGCCACTATTATACTGTCTTGATCACTACAGCTTTGTAATAATAGCTTGAAGTCTGGAATTACCTCTAGCTTTGCTTTTCTTTTTCAAGATTGCTTTAGCTATTTGGGGAATTTTGTGGTTCCATACAAATTTTAGAATTGTTTGTTCAAGCTCTGAAAAGTGCTGGTGATATTTTGATAGGGATTGCATTACATGTGGGGTTTGCTTTGGGTAGTACAGACGTTTTAATAATATTTGTTCTTCCAATCCATGACTGTTTTCAAAGTACAGATCTTCTCCTCTTTGGTTAGCTTTATTCCTAGGTAAGTTATAGCTTTTGGTGAAATTGTAACTGGGACTGGTTCCTTGATTTCTCTTTCTGCTGCTTCATTTTGGTATATAGAAATGCAGCAGATTTCTGTACATTGATTTTTTTAATGTTTATTTATTTTTGAGAAAGAGAGAAACAGAGCATGAGCAGGGGAGGGGCAAAGAGAGAGAGACACAGAATCTGAAGCAGGCTCCAGGCTCTGAGCTCAGCACAGAGCCCAATGTGGGGCTTGAACACACGAGCTGTGAGATCATGACCTGAGCCAAAGTTGGACACTTAACCAACTGAGCCACCCAGGTGCCCCAATTTCTGTACATTGATTTTGTACCTGAAATTTTGTTGAACTCATCTATGAGTTCCAGCAATTTTTAATGGCGTCTCTTGGGTTTTCTACATAAACTATCATGTCTGCAAATAGTGAAAGCTTGACTTCTTCCTTGCCAATTTGGATGCTTTTTATTTCTTTTTGTTGTCTGATTGCTGAGGCTAGGACTTCCAGTACAATGTTAGATAATGATGGTAAGAGTGGACATCCCTGTCTTGTTCCTGGCCATAGTGGAAAAGTTCTCCGTTTTCCCCATTGAGGATGATATTAGCTGTGGGTCTTTCATATATGGCCTTTATTATGTTGAGCTATGTTCCCTCTACTCCTACTTTGTTGAGGGTTTTTATCAAGAATGAATGCTGTACTTCGTCAAATGACTTTTCTGTATCTATTGAGAGGATCATATGGTTCTTATTCTTTCTTTTATTAATATGGTATATCACGTTGATTGATTTGTGAATATTGAACCATCCCTGTAGCCCAGGAATAAATCCCACTTGATAATGGTGAATACTTGTTTTAATGTACAGTTGCATTTGATTTGCCAGGTGTTTTTTTGTTTGTTTGTTTGTTTGCCTTGAGAATTTTTGCATCCATATTCATCAGAGATATTGGCTTCTAGTTCTGTTTTTTAATGGAAACTTTGGTTTTGGAATCAGGGGAATGCTGGCCTCATAGAATGAGTTTGAAAGTTTTCTTTCCTGCCGGAGTCCAGCCCCAGCAGGTCCAGGGATTCCCGAAGGATGAACGGTGTCGGCGAATTGACAAATGGACACAGATAACAGCAATGTGTTAGACTGGCCGCTTTATTGTGGCAAACGTGGCATTATATTTGTTAGCAATTTCCTTGTAGTGTGCATCATCTATGTTTCTTGGCATTACCTAATTCTAAAAATGTTCCTTTGTGTAACCACCCATTAAGGAACTTCATGGTTATTTCTTTGTAACATTCCCTTCTGCCCTATGCTTATTGATTAATTTCTTCATACTACTTTCACTATGTATCTACGTTTATTTATAGTCTATAAAGCGTTTGCTTTGCTATTTTCATGAAAGGTCATCTAGCTCTCAACACCTCAAGTGGAACATTTACAGGGACATGACTTCTTAATTGTTCCTTTGAACCATTTGCAGTACAAGGAACAAAAGTCGCTTTGGTCTGGGGTGTCAGGAGGGAGCCAAGAGGGCCCTGGGAACCCATGCCTTATGCTTTCCCAGAGACAATGTATACCTAGGAAATAATGAACCATTCTGTACCTTAACCCACCAGGTCCAATTATCATCTGGAATGCCTCCTGGGGGCCAAGTGGGCCTAGGTGTTGGAGTAACTTGTAATCATAGATACATTCCTTTGTTGCCGGGGTGGGGATTTCGAAACCATTTGTCCCCCTCCTTGGCTGGGAAATATAGGGGGCTATCCTTCCTTTAGGTAGGGGATGGACAGGCGGGTGGCACCGGCTGGATATGAGGTTTCATTATCCATCTTCGGATTCTCATGGTTTTTTCCCAGAGAGAGTTTTTCCTGGGGGTCTTCCCCAGAAAATATCCCCGAGTTTGCCCCCATGGGTTTATTTTGAATCATCAGTGCCAACTGGACCATGGGGATGGCCAAGATGAGTAACAGGGGGGATACCAGTAGCTTCCCATTCAGAGGGTCACTATGCATTGCCCTTCTGCCAATCACCGGGCTGTGCCATCAGGAAGGCTGGATGGATTGGCTCCTGGCACTTTCCATTTCTATTTTTTGGAACAGTTTAGGAAAATAGGTATTAACTCCTCTACAAATGTCTGATAGAATTTCTCTGGAAAGCCATTGTGGGGAATAAGCTTAGAAATTCCCTGGGTTTACACCAATGGGTTAACAAGTCATAAAGAATTACAAAGCCATAGGATGCTCTCACCCAAGCTTGTGTAAACAACATAAGACACCCAGAGTAAAGTAGGGAAGGGCCAGGGCCCCCAGAATAGAGAGGGAGGGACAAAGGCCCCAGAATACAGAGGGGCAAAGACCCCAATACAACAGTTTATGAGGTAAGCAAGATTAGGCATTCAGGGCAAAAGTGTCCCCAATTTAGTACTATAGCAGAAAGCTGCTCTCACAGGATGGAAGGACAAAATTAGATGAACAGGTATATAGGGCTATAGACCGCCATGCTGCCCAGAGCAGAGCTGATTAGCAGAAGAAAAGTGCCCTGTTAACCCTGAGGTTATTTCCCCTATCTGTCTTATCCCCTAGGCTAGCTAAGATCAACAGACATGGCACCTCCTGTCTGCTGTTAACAACCATCTGCCCATCTGCCCAGAGCCAGGATTTTGTTTTATATTGACCCAAACACCAAATACCATATATCTTCAAAACCCCCTTTTCCCTCATGCTCATGAGTTAATGTTCACTGAATCATTGTTTCTTTGTACACGCCCATCACGTTTGTAAGCCTTCTGATCTTAATAAACACAGGGCAAGGACCCTTATTCAGGGCTCTTGTCTTTTCCCGGACATTAGCCATCTCTCGCATTTTAATCCTGTGTCCTGCTTTTTTGGTAGACAAGAAAGAACTTTAGACTTAGAGTCTACAACAGCCATCAGTCCCTGGACTTTTGCTTATTGGGAGATTTTTGATTACTCATTCAATTTCTTTGCTGATTATCAGTCTGTTCAAGTTTTCTATTCTTCCTGTTTTAGTTTTAGTAGTTTATATATTTCTAAAAATTTATCCATTTCTTCCAGATTTCTCAGTTTGTTGGCATACAATTTTTAATAATAATCTCTTATAGTTTTTTGTCTTTCTCTGGTGTTGGTTGTGATCTCTCCTTTTTCATTTGTGATTTTATTTATTTATCTCCTTTCTCTTTTCTTTTTGATAAGCCTGGCAAGGGGTTTATCAATATTATTCATTGTTTCAAAGACCCGGCTCTTAGTTTTGTTGATCTGTTCTACTGTTTTTTTGTTTGTTTCTGTATCATTTATTTCTGCTCTAATCTTTATTATTTCCCTTCTTCTGCTGGTTTTAGCCTTCATTTGCTCTTCCTTTCCTACCTCCTATAGGTGTAAGATTAGGTTGTATATTTGAAACTTTTCTTGCTTCTTCTTTTCTTTTTTAATATTTATTTATTTTTGAGAGAGAGAACGCATGGGGAAGAGGCAGAGAGAGAGGGAGACAGAGGATCCAAAGCAGGCTCCATGCTGACAACAGAGAGCCCAATGTGGGCCTCAACCTCATGAACCATGGGATCATGACCTGAGCCAAAGTTGGACACATAACAGACTGAGCCACCCAGGCACCCGAGACTTTTCTTGCTTCTTGATGTAAGCCTGAATTGCTATATACTTCCTTCTTATAACCACTTTTGCTGTATCCCAAAGGTTTTGGGTGGTTGTGTTTTCATTTTCATTTGCTTCCATGTATTTTTTTTATTTCTTCTTTAGTATTCTGGTTAACCCTTTCATTCTTCAGTAGGATGTTGTTTAACCTCCATGTATTTGTTGTCTTTCTAAATTATTTCTTGTGGTTGACTTGAAGTATCATAGTGTCATGGTTGGAAAATATGCATGGTATAATCTCAATCTTTTTGTGTTTGTTGAGGCCTGATTTGTGACCTAGTATGTGATCTGTTCTGGAGAATATTCCATGTGCACTCTAAAAGAATGAGTATTCTGCTCCTTTAAGATGAATTCTTCTGAATATATCTATTAAGTCTATCTGGCATGGTGTGTCATTCAAAGCCATTGTTTCCTTATTGATTTTCTGCTTAGATGATCTATCCATTGTTGTAAACGGGTTGTTAAAGTCCTCTGCTGTTATTGTATTATTACCAATAAGTTCCTTCATGTTTGTTATTAATTGATTTATACATTTGGGTGTTTCAAGTTGAGGGGCATAAATATTTGTAATTGGTAGATCTTGTTGGATGGTTCCCTTTATTATGATATAGTGCCCTTCTTCATCTCTTGTTACAATCTTTGGTTTAAAATCTAGTTTGTCAGATACATGTATGGCTTTCCAGCTTTCTTTTGATGTCTTTTTGCATGATAAATGTTTCTTCATGTCCTCACTTTCAGTCTGTAAGTGTTTTAGGTTTAAAGTACATCTCTTACAGTCACCAGATAAATGGATCTTGTTTTTATTAATCCATTCTGACACTCTGTGTCTTTTGATTGCAGAATTTAATCCATTTATATTCAGAGTAATTATTGATAGATATGAATTTAGTGCCATTGTATTACCTGTAAAGTCATTGTTTCTGGATATTTTCTCTGTTCCTTTTTATGTTTGTTGCTTTTGGTCTTTTTTCCCATTCAAAGAGTCTCCTTTAATATGTCTTGCAGGGCTGGTTTAGTGCTCATGAACTCCTGTAGTTTTTGTTTGTCTGGGAAACTCTTTATCTTTCCTTCTATTCTGAATGACAGCCTTGTTGTATATAGAGTATTCTTGGCTGCATATTTTTCCCATATAGAATGTTGAATATATCATGCAACTCCCTTCTGGCCTGCCTGCCATGCTTCTGTGAATAAGTCTGCTGCTGACCTTATTTGTCCTCCCTTGTAAGTTAGGGATTTGTTTTCCCTTACTGCTCTCAGGATTTTTTCTTTATTTCTGTATTTTATCAGTTTTACTAAGAATATATCTTGGTGCTAGCCTGCTTTATTGATTTTGATGAGAGCTTTCTGTGCCTCCAGGATTTGAATGTCCATTTTACTCCCCAGATTAGTGAAGTTTTCAGATACAATTTGTTCAAAAAAACCTTCCGCCCATTTTTCCCTGTCTTATTCTGGGACTCCAATGATATGAGTGTTATTACACTTTATGGAATAATTGACTTCCCTAAGTCTACATTTGTGATCCAATATTTTTATTTCCCTCTTCTTTTCAGCTTCATTATTTTTGATAATTTTTATCTTCTGTGTTAATTATTCGTTCCTCTGCTCCTTCCATCCTTGTGTTCATTGCATGCTGTCAGTTTTGCATCTCAGTTATAGCATTTTTTATTTCAGCCTAACTAATTTTAGGTCTTTTATCTCTGCAGTAAGTGACTCCCCAGTGTCTTTTATGCTTTTCTCAAGCACAGCTAGTATTCTTATGATTGTTGCTTTAGATTCTGGATCAAGGATATTACTTGTATCAATTTTGAGTAGATCCCTGGCCATGATCTTTTCTTATTCTTTCTTTTGGGATGAATTCCTCCATTTTGGCATTTTTTTAGGTCTTTGATTTCTTCTGTGTGTTAGAAAAGCCTATTATGTTTCCTTCTCTTGAAAGTAATGGCTTTATTAAGAAGAGGTCATATACTGTCCAGTGTCTGGTGCTTTAGGAAGTGTCTCTGGTGTATGCTGTGTGCAATCTGCTGTTGTGTTTTGGCTGCTCTTTCCCTGCAAAGTTTTTCCTTCCCTCATTGGGTAGTGTTTGGACCTTCTCCAGTGTGTGATGAATTTTAATTAGGTGTACTTGGTCTGCTTGTTAAAATTAACCTGATCCTATTTCCACTAGACCTGAAGCTTTGAAGCACCCTATAGTTGGTAGGCTTGGTGCCTGCAGGGGGTTTGTGCTGGTCTTCTGGGAGAGGGGCACACTGCTGTTCTGGCTTTCAGGCACACTTGCTCTAATAAAAAAATCACCTGAAGAGCACAGGAGTGGGGCTCGGTATAAGCAGCTCAAGCCTCCACTGTGGACACTGTGCTGTTCACTGAAATCCATCTGTGCTGATGGGCAGGTGATAAAAACTGGTGTCAACCTGCTGTCTTATCTCTGCAGAGGGAAGTTCTTACCTGCTGTAGTCCAGGAAGCCCTCAGAGAGGAGTGAACTATCTCCCCTCTTTTATCCCTGGCATCTCTCAGATCGCTGCTTTCACCCTGTGTCTGGGTCATCTGTCCCCTCAATGGTACAGTGCCCCTGTGTTTTATCTCATGCATATTGGCTGAGTTTCAAAAATATTTTAGGGACCCTGCACAGCATAGACCCATGATGATCCTCTGGGGGAGGGACTCCCCACGCTATGGCTGCTGCCAGTTTGTCCCAGAAGGGCAGTTGCACAAATGCACAGAGGCTTGGAGTTTATAGGAATGTGCAACAAAAAGCCAGTGTCCAGGTTAGTTGCCCTTAGCAGGTTCCCTATGCTAAGTAATAGGGCAGTGCAGTGGTGCCTGCCAGCTCTTTTGTACCCTAAGAGCCATTGCCAGCTCTCCCAAGTGCACTCCAACAAAGAGAACTCTCTCTCCTAGTGAAACCCAAGTGGTGCATAAACCACACTGTCCACTCCCACTGCCCTTCTACTCCACAGGAGTACTGTTTAGCCTGCCAGCTTCCACACCTGTCACAGTGTGGATGTCTAAAATTTCTGTCTTCAAGCTCTGCTGCTTTTAAAAACCCGTGATAAACAGTCCCTCTCATTTTCCTAATCAATGGTTTTGGGGAAGTGCTTTTCTTGCATAATCCCCTGTGCACTGTTCTCTCTCATACTGCTCTCTGTGATCAGGGCTCCCTCCCCTCCTCAACACCCATGATTCTTTTCTCCCCCAATCAGGTCTCTGGACCTCCTACCCTCCATTGTATAGCCTCTTTTCCCTCTTTAGTTGTGCAGTGTGTTCTCTCAGTCCTCAGATACATTTCTTGGGTGTTCAGAATGATTTGATATTTATCTAGCCATGTTCAAGGGACAAGGCAAGCATAAGGTCCCCCTATTAATCTGCCATCTTAACTCCTCTTCCATCATTTTAATTTCTAAAGACCAGGCCTTAGAATGGATGACCCTGCTCAGATAGCATGAGAAGGCTATGGACAGGCCAGTTTGCCCTTGAAGGGTGGTAGAATATACAACCCTAAAATATGCATTTTTGACATAAGTGTTATTTTGAGCTGAAGGTACTTGAAAAATAGAAAATGCAGGACAAAACTTTTTAAAATTCCCTTTCTCTGCCTATAGACAGATCCTCCAAAAGAAACTCAATTGTCACAGATCTCTTCCTCTAGAGTTTCATCAAGTAGGGAAAATTGGCTCTTACCACAGGAGAGACTAGAAAACTATCACAAACTATCATGTCTCCCATATAGTCTTCTGAGGACCCATTCCTCTTTCCTAAAAATCACTTATTCTCCCCTCAGCAGCCTAATCCTCCTTTCCCTTCCCCTATTAAGACTGTATATATTTTTTAAAAAGACTACATATAAGCTCTTAAATCTCACTGCTTTTTTGGGTATTCACTCCTTTTTCCCTATAATTTCCCTGTGCATGTAACTTTAAAAGTCAATAAATTTATATATCCTTTCTCCTGGTAGTCTTCCTCTTATCAGTTTACTTCATAGATCCAACTATAGAACCTAGAAAGGCAGAGGGAATATCTTTCCTCCTCTATACCCTGTACAGACAGACAATTACCTTTCTCTTCCTCTCGTCTTTTTCCTTTTTTCTCTCTCTCCTTCCTCTTTCTTCTTATCTTCCCCCACCTCATACCCAGTACATTCTTAAATAACACCACTTTGACTTGTGATTCAGAAAATGCAAAAAGGGGGATTTTGAAAGAGAAGTCTGCTGCATCCATTCCCTAAACTATTCACTGATTTAATTTTGAATATGAAAAAGATTTCAGTGATAAGTAGTCAAAGCATTTCATTGCTTAATCTTATGATCTGTCTACATGTTCCCTCAAACAGTTTGGCTATTAGTGAATGAGTCTTTACAAAATGGTTGACTCTACAGATGTTTTTCTGGTGAAGTGCCAAAGGAAGACGACATGGCTAATGAAGAAAAAAAGCATTGGAAGCATTGTAGGTTAAAGTGATACATAGAATATGCTAATCTAATTTTATTTCTCCTCTAAAACTACAATAGTGGTATCTTAAAAAAAAAAAAGGCATGAAAGCACAAAGATAGGGAGAATAATAACAAAAATAAACCTTTGGAAACTGGAAAGCAAACTGATTGCAAACTAACTTAGAAGAACTGAGAAAACTGAATTCTCTGGCAACAGTGGAAAAAATCCTCTCCCTAAATCCATGCTATTGGGTGACTATTTCTCCCTGACTCTAGTAGAGGCTGGAAATATCTGGAGAGGATGAAAATGAGTCTGTGAACTGGGGAATAGTAGGCACAATTGAGGTCATTAGTACCATGCAAAATGGAGGTTTACATTGAGGGGCAGGGTGCCCCAAGATGGGCCACTTTGGCATAAAGATTATTTCGAGTTAAAAGTAATCAAAACCCAACAGATGCAGGAAAAGCTCTCTGCTTCCTCATCAACTGCCTAAATTTACATTGTGAAGAAGAGCCTATACCAGCAAGAGAACTGTTAACAGAGACTTCACTTTACCTAAGGAACTTATCTGCAGAAACATCTTTCACCTTCCTGCTAATGATGGCCTTCCCCCACTTTGTATCCTCTGACCCTACCCTCACCTTAGTTCATGTAGGCTTCATGTCGCCACATTGTTTTTTGGAACTTCGTGTCTGTGGGTTCCCCATACTTACAACTGTTAAATTTGAGTTTCTCCTGTTAATCTGTCTCATGTCAATTTGATTCTAAGTCCAGCTAGAAGGACCATATGGCAGAAGGAGGTCTTCCTCTCTGGCAACATAATCACATGCGTTGTGTGTGCTAATACTCTATCTTCCACTCCACAGTCTTTATCAACTACTCAGCCCCCGAACCATGGCAGCTGTATCTATACCCTCTAGGCAGGATATTGCACACCTTTCTCTGAGGGAATATGTGCAACCTAAGAGAGAAGAAAGAGAAACTGACATTTAGGATTGCCCAACAAATAAATGGCCCTAGAGTAAACTCAAAGTATACAAAAGCTCTCCATGTACTCAGAACTTCCAATCAGCTTTTCTGTCTTTTGCCCTCAATCATGAGCAGAAAACTAAAGATTACCAGAACTCTAAAGAAAGTCTCTATCATGAAAGGTAAAGACCAAATAGGCAGAAGAAGCACCTGTTGAGGAAACAATATGCTGGAGAAAGAAAATGTTACATAATTTCGGTTCAAAACTTCCCAGAAGAGACCACCTAAGAAGTCTATTATGATTACAACAATGCATACCAAGCATAATTTATTAGAAATGTGCCAGACAAGGGAAATGGCCTAATGAAATCAGTCAAATGGACTCTGAGAAGCTTTGGCACTTAAGTTTTATAAAGTTTTGTTGGGGAGGAGTTAGTCAAAGGATGGTTTTAGGTGGAAGTAAGAATGGGGGAGGGGCAGGAAGGAAGGGTAGGGCTATGACAGGAAAGAATTGGTCAGAATTTGCAAGTGAGTTAAGCCTCTGACTGCTTTGATAGGTTAGGCAAGGCTGTTTGTGAAAGAGTCTGTGGTTTTATCTTTCCTGAACCCATGAGCTGTTGCTGAAATTGTCTGTCTTGCAAATGTGGTCTTGGTGCTTTTTGTTTTTGTTTTTCAAGTTGTGGTTTCAGTAATTTTCCATTTCTCAGTCCTGAGAGAGGTAAGAGAATATATTTTATTTTTAAAACTAGAACAAGACATTATTTTTAAAAATAAGTCAAAATTTAATAAATTTGAAGAGATAAAGTTGAAGAAATCAGACACAGAACAAAAAAGACAAGGAGATATGAAATAGGAGAAAAAAGGTAAGAATATTAAATCAGTCTATGAAGTTCAGCAGACAAATAATAGGATTTCCAGGAAAGAAAAAACAGAAGGGAAGAAATCAATGATGAAATAATTCAAGGAAAATTTCCAGAGCTGAAGGACACAAATTTCCAAATCAAAAGAGCCCATTTTAACAGATAAAAATTGCCCTACACCAAAGCATATAATTGTGAAATCTAAAACATTTAAGGTAAAAAAGGAGATTCTCAAGCTTCCAGCAAAGGGACAGGAGGAGATAGGAGATAAAAAGCAGATCAACAGGAATCAGAATTGCTTTGGGCTTTTCAGCAGCAATGTGATATAGGGGAGGAAAAAGTTTTCTTTAACCCTGTTCGGGTTCTTGGTTATGTCTAAAAATTAAAGTGACATAGATTAATGGAAGAAAATTATACAAATTTTGTAGAATTCTTACATGGATACAAGAGCCTTCATAAGAGAACAAAGATGAGAAAAAGTGACCAGAGCAGGAAGTTTTGATACCTTTTAGACAAAGGGACAATAAATTTGTGAGGAGATGACAAGACAAAGGAATTTGGGTTATGGGTAGTAAATGGTAAATAGGCGACAAGGCTTATTTATGCAGGCTTCCGGGCCCTAAATGCCCTGTCTTTGGTTATAAGAACACCTCTCTTTCTCCTAGTGGAGGGACGGTATCTTTCACATGGAGGAATTATCTCTTCCTTTGAGGAAACAAGGGGGGGACAGCACAGAGGTCAGAGTGACCTTCCTGCTTCT
The DNA here is from genome assembly GCF_027475565.1 of Acinonyx jubatus. Lineage (NCBI taxonomy): Eukaryota > Metazoa > Chordata > Mammalia > Carnivora > Felidae > Acinonyx > Acinonyx jubatus. Next base: position 62,870,289 of record NC_069387.1, read on the forward strand.
ACTGTTTTTTCAAACTCCAAATTAATATATTCAGTATGCCAAGGTGCCATATGTTGGGGTTGTGTGTCTAGAACCCGATCATTGAGATGCTAGAAGACATTAGAGTAGTACTTTAAAAATTCTGAAGGAAAATTTATCCCAAACATAGAGCTCTCTATTTAGCCAAATTATCAAAAAAGTGCTGGTGTATATAAAAACTTGCAAAGACTTAAAAAAAAAAAAAGAAAACTTTGCAAAGACTATAAAAATAATCTCCATATACCCTTCCTTAAGAAACTACTAGAGGAAGGGTGCCTGGGTGGCTCAGTTGGTTAAGCGTCCAGCTTAAGCTCAGGTCATGATCTCACAGTTCATTAGCTCAAGCCCCATATCAGATTCTGGGCTGTTAGTGCAGAGCCCACTTTGGATCCTGTCTCCCTCTCTCTCTCTCTCTCTGCCCCTCCCCTCTTGCACTCTATCCCTCTCTCTCAAAAATAAACATGAAAAAGAAAAAGAAAAAGAAACCACTGGAGGATATGTGCCACCAAAATGAGAAAACTAAGAAAGAGCAAGGTATAAAACATAGGAAATGGGACAGAGGCAAAGGGAATGCCTGACATGACAGTGAAAGGAAATCACAAATAAATATCAAGAGCCAAGGGTAGAAGGCAACTGGTCCAGATTGGGAGAGACAAAGACATGCTGAGAATGTCACCCCCACGATGCCTACTGCCATGTTTAACCTGAGGTGAGAATCTTGTCTATGCGTGGCATTTTTGTATTTCTTACCCCTTCTCCCTTGCAGCCTGGATCATCTGAGAATCTTCATTTTACCTTAAAAAAGTGTTATGCTTTGCTCTACTCCTGAGACTTAAGATGTAGCCCACAGCTGGCAGAAATAGAAAATACAGAACATTCCCCACTCCTTGACCGTATTCCTGCTGGATATCCAGTCCTAGGCTTGCACACTACAACCCTGTGTATGTTTTTCAGCACCATGTCTCCAAATTGCCCCAGATGATGTTCTTAAAAACTCTCAGAAGACACTCTTTTCTGTCTTGTGAGCATTTGCTAAATAGTGACAACATTGCATTTTTCTTATCTAGATAGTTTTGTTCTTGCTGCACTCAGTGTTTCACAACTGAAAACTATCAGTAAATTCTTTCTTAGTGTAATGCAAATGGCACCCCAAGATTGAATTGCATAGGATTTGGGGCCTTACTACTGCCAGAATAATGAAGTGACCAGGTGAATCTGCGGTTAGCTTGCTGAGAATGCTGGAGAGCAGAGAAACAATTGCCAGGTACTTTATGGCATAATTCTCATTAAAAGCTTTTTTCCTTCTCTGTTTGTTAAGAGAAAAAGGAATTTGTGAAAGTTATAAAGAAAGGCAAGGGCATGATTAACATGAAAATCAGGAGAGAAGGACCAGGAGAGTGTTTTATTTAAGAGGAAACAAGGGAGATATAGGCAAATTACCTTGGTAAAATCAGGACTTTGCTCCTTAATTTGTAATATACTTCCTAAAAGACCAGCTAAAAGCCCCATTAATCAAACAAAATTGTTTATTAGCCTTATTACAATAAGGAAAGTCATCACATTGACAGAGTCCTAACAGCATCTCAAAAGACAAAAGTCAGGAGACAATATTTATAAGGTTTTAGGCTAGGGCAGGGTGATTTTATGGTGGGTCTGGCAAAACAAGGAGTTGAGTGGGATTAGATAACATGTATCCCATTATAGTTTTGAATTGTTTAGGAGAGCCAGATGATGTTCTTGAGTAAGTACTAACCAGTCAGCTTGATGAATAGGCTATTTTAGTTGTTTCATAGTTTTATTTTCTAAGGAGAAGTATTTCTTGGAGAAAGTAGCTAAGTTATTTTTGCTAGATCCTAATATTGATAGCACAAAAGCAGGAAAGAATGCTTTCTTCCAGAATTATTTAACATAGAAACAGAGAAATATGTTGGTTTCAGTTATCATAATTACCAAGATCCAAAGAAGATAGAAACTTGAGAATAATGGAATATTCTTATTGAAAGTGTAAGCCCCACTGGCATCATGGGAGGGGTGTGTACCAATCTCAAGTCTGACTAAGAGTTGGAGACATTTACAAATATTTTTCTAGATGAATCTCTTAGTACATTACATTATCTTCTGCAATAACCTCAATTCAATCAAACCTCTTCTTGATCTTAATAGTCATCATAAGATGATTAAACACTTTGTCCAGGGTCTTACAGTAAGACCCAAGAAAATAGGTGAGAAAAGGGAACACAGCATTTGCTGCCAGCTGAAAGGTGAAGAGGTTCAGAATAAGCCTCTCCAAAACGTGCCATTTTGGATGGATTACTTTGAGTTGAAATCAATCAAGGTCCAAAAGACTCAGGTTTTTATCTCCCCTCTTAACTGTCTACAAGAATTTAGATAGAGAGCATGGTCTAGGAAGAGAACTATCACCTGAGATAACTCTAAAGAATATGGGCCAGGTGTGGTAAACTGGGGGGAAGTTTGTCAGGGCCTGTGGATCAGATTACTCTCTGTGTCCATTGTCTCTCCATGTTTGTTTACCAAACATTTGTTCTTCCCATCTTCCTGTGAATTGTCTTCTTCCCTTTTGAGGTCTCAGACCCTGACTGCCTTCTTCTTAGCTCAAGATGGCATAGAGGCCTCAATTGCCTGACTGCCTGTGAGTCTCTCATTCTTAATTTTTTTTTAACGTTTATTTATTTTTTTTGAGAGAGAGAGAGAGAGACAGAGCATGAGCAGGAGAGGGCCAGAGAGAGTGGGAGACACAGAATCTGAAGCAGGCTCCAGGCTTTGAGCTGTCAGCACAGAGCCTCACAACAGGGCTCTAACTCATGGACCATGAGATCATGACCTGAGCTAAAGTCAGACACTTAACTGACTGAGCCACCAGGCACCCCATGAGTCTCACATTCTTATGGTGCCCTATACTACATCATTAAATGTGTTTGTTTCTTGTTAATCTGTCTTATGTTAATTTAATTAGTAGACCAGCCAAAAGAATCTGGAAAGGTAGAGGAAAATTTTTCCATCCCCTATAAGGGTCAGTCAGAAATTGAGATGACTCACCTTCCTCCCTTTTCTGGTAGTTAGCAGAAACTTTATGGGTTATAAGGAACAAAAATATAATGTGTGAGGCAAGGCAAAAGTTTATTTCTAGTTACCTAAGGTAGATGGCTTGAGAGTTAATTATGTTCAAGTTTAGCAAGAAACTTACGATTTAAGCTAGTCTGGAGCTTTGGTTTCCATTCTACCTAGAAAAAGGAGTGCTTTAACTTGAGGCCTGCAATTCTATTATATAAAGTCTATAAGAGATTTTAACACAAGTTACAGAACAGCAAGAATTGTAGAAAAAAATATATTTTGTGGTCTTCCACAGAGAGTCAAGCTTCTGAGTGTCCATTAGGACATCCTAGGACATGCAAGATTTGATACTAGAAAAAGATGTGGACATTAATTTCCTGAAGTTTAGCTTTTGATCTAAGACTTAACTCTGGACTTTGAGACCAGTCTGCTCTCTTAAAACCCGAAATTATGACTCAGAAAAATTGCAAATTGCTTAAAGGATATTTCTGATGATTTTTTTACATCATGAATGTTAATCTAAAAATTTCAAGTGTCTACTGTACTTTAATTAAATATTCTCCCAGACAAAATCCTAAAAGAAATTTATGAGCTAGTAAATTCAGAGTTACTCCTTTACATTGAAAATTGATCCCTTGAAGTCACTTAAAACACTAATTTTTTATTCTTTTCTATTTTGAAATCTTCAAATGTTGACTGTTTAAGAGTGGAGCCCTTTTGGATAGGGCTTGATGAAGGAGTAAGTGAAAAGCAAGACAGTTGGGATATTTGCCATCTTTGAAATTATCTTCAAAGGGCAGGATAGAAAAAATTTTGTAAAACATGATTTACCCATACTTGGCATTTGTGTTATTTCCACATATGTTTCCTCAAGTAGATTCACATCATATGAAAAGGGTTTTGTGTCCTGTTTTCAGGGGGAGGGAAGGTTGAGGATGACTCTTCAAAGTCTAACTTGAAAATCAAGGCAGAAAGAATGGATGACAGTATTTGGATGACTTCCTTCAAAATACATGGGCTTGACATTATTCCACAGTGCTTCTATTGAACATGACCTCTGGGGTTAAAAAGACTTCTGTTCAGGGTACCCGGGTGGCTCAGTCAGTTAAGCATCTGACTCTTGATTTCAGCTCAAGTTATAATCTTACAGTTCATAGGTTTGAGCCCCATGTCGGGCTCTGCATTGACAGCATGAAACCTCCTTAGAATTCCTCTCTCCTTCTCTCTCCCTCTCTCTCTTACCCTCCCCTGCTCATGTTCTCATTCTCTCTCTCTCTCTCTCTCAAAAAGAAACAATAAATTTAAAGAAAAAAAAAAAAGAAAGACTGTTTCAAATCCTTGTTCTGCCATGTGTTGCTACCTAGTCTTGGAACAATTACTTAACTACTCTGAGCCTTAGTTTTTGCATCTGACAAATGGGGATAATAATGGTGTCTATTTACTGTGTCACTGAAAACATTAAATGACTTTAAAAAACGTAAAACAGTACCATGCTCAATAAATATTAGTGGCAGTTTCAGTGACTCCCCACCATTATCCTAAAAATATTAAAGGTGAAACTCTTTAAGATGGCAAAGTCTTAATCTGGCTCATGCTCATTACCCCAGTGTACCAAATGGAATATACATTCTTCCACAAACTATGATGTTCTTTGGGTCTCTGCCTTGTTCATGCCTTCACCTCCTCTATTCCCAGGAGTCTTTATCTTCTCAGATTGACTATTTTTGAGAGAGCTAGAGAGAGACAGAGAATGATGGGAAGAGGGGCAGAGAGAAGGGGAGACACAGAATCCAAAGCAGGCTCTAGTATCTGAACTGTCAGCACAGAGCCTGACACAGGGCTCCAACTCATGAACCTCAAGATCATGACCAGAGCTGGTTGGATGCTTCACCGACTGAGCCACCCAGGTGCCCCTCACTATCCATTTCTTAAGGCTCAGCCCTGGCATTACTTCTCTAAAGTCTCCATTGATTATGTTAAGGCACTCCTCGTGTGTCCTTGGGATAACTTCTGTTCATATGTATCTATATCTTTGCATTTATAACTTTGTTTCACTGCTGTAAATTCTCTGAGAGCAGAGATTATGTATTATTCATATTGTGAACCCCAGAGGCCAGTGCAGTGATTTGTACATGGGAGATATTCAGTGAACGTTAGATAAGTGAATAATGAATGACTAAATTATGCTCAGACAAACTAATTCCAGGTTCTAATCCTTTGTTTTGCAGTTCCAGGACCTCAAGTTTCTTTAAACGTTCAGGAAGAAGCAAGCTTAACGGAATTAAATCATACTAAATAGACTCTCAAAGTAGTGTATAAACCAGAATGCAATTTATTGAAAAAGAACTCCTATCAATGCATTGTCTCCTCTAGAGGTAAGTCTATACTAATAATCAGTATAACTTCTGAGGGGCTCAGTATGTTCCAGGTAATGCCCTGAGTTCACCAGGAGTGAGTCCATCTCTGAAAAATGAACTAGTGTTAAGTAGGCTATTGAGATGGCCTTGAAAAACTAGAGAGTCAATGTATCAATTTACAATTACATTGAGCACAGAATGCTCAATTCTGTATGAAGAGCACATTCTCTTCCAGTACTCAAGCCATCCAGCAAGCCAATCCCAACCAAGGGCTCAATTATTAATTTACAAGGTAAAAGTTACTATGACAGGGAGGGGAAATACTATACTCAAGAACCTTATGGTGTACACAAGTTGTACTCTTACAACTTATAAGTACATAAGATGTACTCTACAGTCTGACCTTTGAAGCCAAATCATTAGAATAAAGGAAGCTAGATGATCAAATATTTAATGGTATCAGGCTGAAATGAGATTTGTGAAAGGGAACTGAACACTAGTAGTCTGTGGGTTAAAGCCTTCTCACTGCAAAAACACCAAAGAAAACTTGTGAATTTAGTTTTTACACCATTTATCTGGCTAACCTACCACCTTCACACTAACTTTTCTATGGATGGGTGAATCTGGTTGACAATTTTTTTTTCCTTAAAGAATCAGATAATAAATATTTTCAGCTTTGTGGTCCATATAGTGTCTGTTACAAGTACTCAACTATGCCATCGCAGCATAAAAGTAGCCACAGGTAATACATAAATGAATGAGCATGGCTATGTTCAAATAAGACCATTTATGGACACTAAAATGTGACCTTCATATAATTTTCATGGGTCATTAAGTATTATTATTCTTTTGATTTTTTTTTTCCCAACCACTTAAAAAGCCACTCAACCCACAGGTGATACAAAAATAGGCTGCAGGTAATTTATTGACCCATTATCTAGTCAATAAAAAAGAATCAGGCTAGGAGGTGTGGCCTAATATTAATAAAGAAATAAGGGAGTTTTGAAAGGCAGTTCCCTAAATTATTCCTTAAAGTTATCTCAGCAGTGACAGGTTAATCTCATTACAGAGTTGGGTAATCTCATTATAGAGCCCCTACACAAATCTAGGATGCCTACTTATTCTGTAGTTTTCTTGGGAGGCAGATTGCTAAAACTCTCACTGCTTTAGACCTCCCCCATTTTAGCCCCTCTCCTCAGTATTTCTACAGCAGGTGATTCGTTCTCTAAGCTTTGACTCCAGCGTCCTTTAGAACACAACATTGATCATTTTCCCTATGCCTAGACACTGTGCTACTCTACTGCTACTCCCCAACAAAGAGTTAGTTATCATCAATATTTATTGGATATCAGCTGGAGAAACAAAGAGTAAGACAGAAAATGTCCCTGCCCTTAAAGAATTTCCAGCCTCATCAGAAGGCAGATTTTCTTCATATAACACGTGATTGCCAATTAGCTGTGTAAATGGCTAATTTTGCAGTCCTACTCTTTACTGGCCTCTCCAAAAAGCCACCTCAACTAAAATGGCCTCTGATACAGAAAATCTATGTTAATATCAACGGAAGCTTCCTTGGGAGCTATCTTTATTTATACACACTGTCTTTTGTTTAGCTTAATTTATATTATTGCCATTGCATTATGTGACCCTTCAGGACATAAATCAAGTAGATGATTAACAAAATATTTCATATTAATATAGAGGGGTTTTACAATATTAAGCTGACAGTCATTTCATATTTCCATACTTATATGCTTGGGTCACTGTGTGTGCCTTATATGAATACTTACCTCATTGGTTCCATCAATGTTCTTTCATGGTGGATTACTTTGTATTTTAGTCGACTTAACTTTAACATCCTAAAATAGAGTAACGAGAGTCATTTCTATTTTATTTTTAGCAACTGTTATTGAATTAGTATTTAAATTTTTTTTAATGTTTATTTTTGAGAGTGAGAGAAAGAGAAATAGTGCAAGCAGGGGAGAGGCAGAGAGGGAGACACAGAATCTGAAGCAGGCTCCGGGCTCTGACCTGTCAGCACAGAGCCCAATGCAGGGCTCAAACTCACAGACCATGAGATCATGACCTGAGCCAAAGTCAGACACTTAAACAATTGACCCACGCAGGTGCCCCAAATTATTATTATTTTGGAGTGAGATTTTAATAAATTGATTTTGAAGTTGAAGGGTGAATAAATGTGTGGGGTTGTGGGTGGGGAGTGGGAACATCATTCCCACCATTCCCACTGTATTGGGAACGTCAGAGTGGTGCCTTCCAGCTAAGTAGTAAAGCTGGGGTGTGTGTGAAGAAGAGGATCATGGATGCCTGGTGATGAGTTAAAACTTCATGCAGGATAAATACATCAGCATTCTATGATTTCATTTTACATCTGTTTCATTTCATTCTGCATTCCAAAGCAGTATCAAATAGAAAATGACATTTAGATGTCTTCCATTTTCTTACAGAATTCAAATTTGTTGCCTAATGTCAAGATTGCTCCCATTTCAGAAATCTCACATTCAGGGATCCTGGGTGGCTCAGTTGGTTAAGTGTCCAACTTTGGCTCAGGTTATGATCTCACAGTTTGTGGGTTTGAGCCCCCCATTGGGCTCTGTGCTGGCAGCTCGGAGCCTGGAGACTGTTTGGATTCTGTGTCTTCCTCTCTCTCTCTACCCCTCCCCTGCTTGTGGTCTCTCTCTCTCTCAAAAATAAATAAATATTAAAATAAATAAATAAATCTCACATTCACTGTTCCTTCTACTAAAAAACACAATTCAGGGCACCTGACTGGCTTAGACAGAAGAATATATGACTCTTGATCTTGGGGTCGTAAGTTTGAGCCCCACGTTGGGTATACAGATTACTTAAACAAACAAATAAATATTTAAAAATAAAAATTAAAAACAAAATTCAACTGAGAAAATTTGAAGATCTAATTGGCTTTATTAAATGATTCATGCAATCTAGCAAGTAGAAGGGAATTTCTTTGAACTAAACAAAAGAAAGGTTTTTAAAGGCAGAGAAGGTGCATAAAACTAGAAGAAAAGAATTTATTAGCATGAAATGCATTGTTTAGGCAAGGTTGCCCTCTTAAGGGGAGTGTGTAGAGAATAAGATGGACTTACTCATGTCAAGCAATGACTCATGTCAAGCAGTGATGTAAGCAGCCAATGGTGTTGCAACTAAGACCAGATATCACCAAAACCAGCACAGACTAGCAGTTCCAAGGACTGATAATCTCTACGACCACTGGAACCTGGAAGAACCAGGAGCTGATAATCACTAGAACCAGAAAGGGCCTACAAAGGCCTAACACTGATTAAACTCCATTGGAAAGGGAGAACTTCTGCATCTAAATATCAGACTCTCCAGACACAGACCCTTTCACCTCTGACCGAATTTGAAAGACATCTGCCTCTCAGTTGATCTCCGAACATTATAGGGAGCCTCCAACGCCAGAATATAATAAGCAGTACATGCCAAAAGCTGACCCGGACTAGACAGGCTTCATCTCAACTGTGTACTTACAGACTGACTTTACTCTGGCTCATTAACTTCTTACCTCCTGATGTATCTTGTTTGTTGTGTGACTTTGTGCTTTGCTTTGTTGATATGCATGAAGCCAAGTTAAATGCGTGGTGAAATGCCATTGAGTTTGGAATCCTGAACCTGCTTTACAATTAATGTTAACCTTGTTTTATGATTAAATGCTGGAAGCCGAGCTATCCCAGCCTGAGTGGCAAGGCCCGGGCTGTGGACGGATTGGTGACTACAGGGTGGCCCGCCGACAGTGAAGCTTCTTGTACTCCCGCTTTTAGGTAATTTGGCCTTAAAACTACCTGGGGTATTGTCTGTTGGAGAATTGCCCTCGACAGGCCCTCTGGGAAAAGAACCATTAGGAAAGAAAATAAGGTTCCGTAAGAAATTGTGCGGCCGTACATTTAGCCCTCGCTATCCCCTATGGAGACTCCTCTACTTACAGGAAGGATAGCCTCATACATTTGCCAGCAAAGAGGGCCTGTATAGGAGAGACATATGGATTTGAAAGCCCCACTCTGGCAACTAAGGAGTGTATCTATGGACACAGGTCACTCTAACCCGTAGGCCCACTTGGCCCCCAGGAGGCATTCCAGATGATGACTGAACCTAATCGGTTAAGGTACAGAATGGTTCATTAGTTCCTAGGTGCATTGTCTCTCTGAGAATGCATAAGGCTTGGGTTCCTAAGGCCCTTTTGGCCCCCTCCTTGCACCTTGGACCCAGGCGAACACTTTTGTTCTTCAAAACCATGAATGGTTCAGGGAAACAACTAAGAGCTCATGTCCCTGTAACTGTTCCACTTGAGGTGTTGAGAGATAGATGACCTTTCATGAAAACAGCAAAGCAAATACTTCTTAGCTTATAGATAAACGTAGATACGTAATAAAAACAATGAAAGAAATCAATAAGCAAAGGGCAGGAGGGAACATTACAAAAAAACAACCACGTTATTCCTTATTGGGTGATTACACAAAGGAACAATTTTAGAATTGGGTAATGCCAGAAAACATAGATGATGTATGCTACAAGGAAATCACTAGCAAATATAATGCCACGTTTGCTGCAATAATTGGCCAGTTCAACACACTGCTGTTGTCTGTGTCCATTTTTATTTTTTATTTTAGTTGTTTTATTTTAGTTTTGTTTTATTTTCACTTTTTCGCTGACACCGTTCATCCTTCGGGAACCCCTGGACTTGCTGGAGCTGGACTCCGGCAATTAAATAAAGCTGACATTGTGGAGAGACACATCTTGTGTGTGTTCATCTTCATAGAGTGACCAAACCAACGTGAATTCATTCCTTGGTGAGTCACAGATAGAAACTACACCAGGCTGAGTTGTTGCACAAAGTAAAGTTTATTTGCAGCAAATAAGGAGATCACAGAGAATAACTTCTAAAACTGTGACTCTCCAAGTGACGGTGGATGGATTCCTTTTATTTAGGGTTAGGATAAATATTTAAAAAGGGGGTTCTTATATATATCAAGGGGCATAAGGTTGTGCATGTGCTTTAAGGAAACATGCCTACACATACATTGTATGTTATGTAAATGAGGCTTGTGCTCCTCTTTGGGCAGAGATTTTAGTATTATAATGAGGTAAAGGTAATTGTCGGTCATTCTAGAGGTCACTGCATAGTCTATCAGCACAGTTGTGAGTCAGGGTTATGCTCAAACTGATCTGGGTGGTCTGGGCCTCTGGAAGTCTTGCCAGGGCTGTTACCATTGCTGAAGGGGTGCTTTTGCTTTCCATTTGCCTAAGTTAAGAAATAAACTGGAAAGAAGAACTTAAGGAAAAATGTGGGACAAAGGTCAGTGAGTACACAAGTAGCTGTACAGTAAAAGTCAGGTCTTGGGATCTAGCCTGTGACAATAGTATACTTGTGACAGTGTAGAAGGGATATATCAATAAATTTCCTAGTATTAGGGCACCTGGGTGGCTCAGTCAATTAAGCGTCTGACTCTTGATTTCGGCTCAGATCATGATCTTATGGTTTGTGAGATCAAGCCCCATGTCAGGCTCCACACTGACAGTGCAGAGCCTGCTTGGGATTCTCTCTGTCCTCTCTGCCCTTCCCCTGCTCATGCTCTCTCTCTCTCTCTCTCAAAATAAATAAATAAACTTAAATAAATAAATTTTCTAGTATTGACCAATAAATTCCACATTGACTGGCTAAAGATTACATTCCTGGAGAGTTGAAACTGTAGGTAGGTTAGGTATTAAATCTTGCTCTACTGACTTGGGGCCTTAACCTAAATGATGCCATTTTGGGCCTGTGACTTTCTTTTTAATGCTTATTTTTTTGAAAAGTATACTATTCCTCCTAAGGCAAAAAGTATGTTGTTGGGTCTTGGGGCAGGCACATTGGCATATTGGTTATTTGTGATTTTGGCTCAGGTCGTGATTCCAGGATTGTGAGATCAAGACACATGAGGTGTGGAGCCTTCTTAAGATTCTCTCTCTCCCTCTCCCTCTCAACCTCCCCTGCTCCCCCTTTCTCTCTCTCTCAAAATGAATAAATAAAAATAAAAATAAAAATAAAAGAATAAAAACAGCCAATGCAAGAACACCCTCCTTTGTCTCCAGAAAGCAAGAAATAAACCTCCAATATGAAGGGTATGCTCCCTGAACCAAGAGGTAGAAACGTGCATCCTTATCAGAGACAGGAATTCAGGGCCAAAGACATAAAAATAAATAAATAAATAAAAAGTCTCTGGATAGATTCAAACCTATGTTTCTTTGTCTTATCGATTCCTCACATATTTGTTTTTGTGTATAAAAAGTATAAATGCTGCCTGCCTTGGTCATTTCTTAAGTCCCATATCTATGAGACCTTTGCATGAATTAGCTAAATTTGCTTTTTTCACTGTTAACCTGTCTTGTGTCAGTTTAATTATTAGACCAGTCACAAGAACCAAACAGTCTTGGGAGGATATTTTCCCTCTTCCCAAAGTGTCCGTCTTTTACAAATGGTATTTCAAAATAAATCCCTTAGGCATTCAACCCATCCAAACAGACTGCCATGCTAAAGCTCCCTTACCCAGAATTTCAGGCACCTCTGCTCTTAGTCTATCTTGGGACTCTGAGGAAGGCTTCTAGGAAAAGATAAGCTAGAATGAATTTTGAAGGATGGGTAAGAAAAAGTTGGAAGAGTGTTCCAAAAGAGTATCAGCTACCTGAGAGGCTGGAGAGTTTATGAAGAGCCTTCCATTGTATATGATGCTATGGAGCTTCAAATCTTTTTTTCCAGTTTGTGATGAAAAAGTTTAAAGCTGTGTCTGGTTGTAAAGGAAAACTAAGGTCTTCATTTATATTATACACACTAACCTCCGAATATTCAGACCACTCCAGTACTCAGAATTGTGAGGTTTTGGAGTGATTGGGGGGATCCAGAGCCAACAGTCAAGGAATTCTTGAAGACATCTTTGGTGCAAAAAGGTGATTTTATTAAAGCATGGGGACAGGACCCGTGGGCAGAAAGAGCTGCCCTGGGACCATGAAGAGACACAGGTTATAAACTTGGGAGTTGGGGGATGTAAAGTTCAAGGCAAGCTTCCAATCAGATTTTCATATGCTAAAGAAGACTCACAGGATACTGGAGGCCTAGCTATTGTCAAGCTAAGGTTGTTTTTCCCTCTAGCAAAGCATAAGCTTTGGGGAATTCCTGGAGAAATGTTTTACCCTGCCAGCCTCAAGTATTTGTCAGTGGGCTGCAGGTTTTCAGGAAATTTATTTTATCTGTCATTTCTTTCTGCCTTTGTGTCCCACACCAAGAACACTCCACAAACACTCACGATGCCATATATGGGTTTTCTACACATCATGCAATTCTGCGACACCCACTGGGTGTCCTGCAATTTAACTCAATTCTGACACTTTCTACCTGGAGATAGCACCAGGTCCCAGAGGTTAAGGGCTCAGTTCCTTTAGACTGTCCCCTCATTTCTACCCCAGACTCCAATCACAAACCTAGGTTGTCACTTGTGCTTCTGACCAACAGGCTATAACGTAGAGGTTCATCCCCTCCTCCAATTAATTTGCTAGAGCAGCTCATAGAACTTAGGAAAAGAGTTAACAACAGTCCCTGGGGCCCTGGGTGGCTCAGTCAGTTGAGCATCCGGCTCTTGATTTCAGCTCAGGTCATGGGATGGAGCCCAGCAGCAGGCTCCACTCAGAATAGAGTCTGCTTAAGCCCTCTGCCCCTCTCCCCTGCTTGCTCTCTCTTGAAAGAAAGAAAGAAAGAAAGAAAGAAAGAAAGAAAGAAAGAAAGAAAGAAAGAAAGAAAATTTCATAAAAAAAGAAGAAAGAAACAGTGGGCCCCAAATGTAGTCACTTGCCCCCAGCACAGCAAATCTTAACTGCAGTTTGAACCTCTCCCAGAAATAAATGTGACCTTTAAGCAGTTGATCTGAAATGTCCTGATCAGCACCTGTGAGATAATCTCCATAAGTCCCTGTATTCCCTTCCCCCCAAAACACAGAAGCCCTAAAACAACCTTCCTTTTCTTTTGCTAATAACTTCCCTGCTCCCCTGCTTTTTGCCTAGAAAAACCTTGTGTTTGGTACAATTCCTCAGAAAGCCTATCTATTTGCTAGGAAGGATGCTGTCCAATTCACGTATTGAATAAAGCCAATTAGATCTTCAAATTTGCTCAGTTTATTGCAGAGGGCATTAAAGGATACGGATGAACAGCCAGATGAAGGGCTACATGGGGCGGGGCATGTGGAGAAGGTGGGGAAGTACACCTAGCTTCTGTGTCTTCTCTAGAAGGACCACTCTCAGCACCCTCACATACCCCTGAGGCCCGGGCTTCATCACACAGACAGGACTGCTTAAATCCTTGGTCGTTGGGGACTGATTTGACCTTCAACCCCTCTCTCCTCCCCGGAGATGGGGGGTAGTGAGGAGAGACTGAAAGTGCCAACCCTCTAATCACAGAGTTTGTTCCACTGGCAATCAGCCCCCTTCTTAGATGCACTCCAAAAGTCTCATTAACTTGAACTCAGGTGTGGCTGAAAAGGGATTGTTACATGAATAACAAATGGCACCCATTTCTTCTTCCTTACCCTGGAGCTATTTCAGGAACTGGGAACCCAAATCAATACTGTAAACAAAAGATGTCCCTAAAACTCTTAATACTGAAAATTGCAAGGGTTTTGCAGGAACAGTAGACAGAAAGAAATAGATATTTCTTTAATAAATCACAATATCACAGTGGCACAATCAGATTAGTAGTTTAAACTTTAAACTAGATGAGTCATCCTAATTGTGACAAGGATAGGTTTAGTGGAGGCAGACAGAGTCAGGCAAAGCTGTGGTAATGAAGGCAGACACTGAAAAAGCCCTTAATAACTCAGTGGTGGTGATGAAACATTGTAGTTAGACGGTCAATCTTAACACTCATTCATTCTTCATACTTAAAAAATAACTGTTAATTGGTGAGTATGTGTTTTTAAGTATATCCTCAGTTGCCTGGCAGGATCCCCATTTGACCTGTTGTCTTGGTTTCTGCTTTCACTCTCAGTGGTGACCTCATGTGGGTGATCATTTATGAAGTCTCCCTATTATTTAAGCAACCCCTACATAGGACACCAATAATTGCTAATGGTTTTGCAGTTTAATGTTTCATTTCAGCTTTTCCTCTCATTGTCTGCATGACTTTACCTCTGTTATTGTTTCCTTTGTGAAATATACAGATTGATCATATCCTCAGTATGTTTTTGTTCTTTTTAGGATCAGTGTTGTCAAGATCCCTTCCTACATTAATTCCTAAGTCAATGTGGGGTGTGTGTGTGTGTGTGTGTGTGTCAACATTTTTTCAACTTTGTTGGAAACCCATAGTTAAAGTTCAATTTTATATCACCACCCAATATAGACATAGATGCATATATAATTGAAAGAAAAGTTTCACAATGTAATTGCAAGACAATCTTGCAATGAATTCTGGTATTTCATAGTCTACTCTTTTCTGTTATATTCTAGTCCATTTGATTCCACTTCGTTTTTTAAAAATTCTGGTCAAAACCCACCACCATATGGTTATGGTTTCATGAATTGACCAATGGGTTGTAACTTGAAAATTGAAAACTACTGGAGAGCCTGGATGACTCACTTGGGGTTGAGTGAAGGACTCTTTACATGGGCTCAGGTCATGATCTCATGGTTTGTGAGTTCGAGCATCGAATCAGGCTCTGTGCTGACAGGTTGGAACCTGTTTGGGATTCTATCTCCCTCTCTCTCTGCCTCTCCCTGCTCACTCTCTCACTCTCTCAAAATAAATAAAAATAAACTTTAAAATAAAGAAAATTGAAAACAACTGCAGTAGATTATCCCATCATTGTGTCACCAGCAAGACCTCAATAAGTAGGGAAAGTGTTAGCAGTAGGCAGGGATAGATAAGGGACCCTCCCTGAGGCTGATTGCAGCTGCAGTGGCTCTACCTGGGCCACGCCCTAGACTTCAAGGCTCACCTTAGGGGCCCTCAGCCCTCCTACTCCTCACAGTGTCTACCATGCTGGTGGGAGGCTATAGCTGTGGGTGGGTTTTGGAAAAAAAGGATAAATGCATTCCAGACCTGCCCATGCTAGGTGCCATGAATAGTCTCACAAACTGTTGTCCAGTTCCTGATAAGGTACCAATAAAAAGAGACAAAAATATTTGGCAGCAACCCAGTCGGGGACCCTTCTCACTCTTCAGAGCTTTGTACTTTCGCTCAACAAACTCTATCGCTTTGCTCACTCTCTCCTGTCTGAGAGACTCATTCTTCAATTCCATGAGACTCTCCCACCCTCCTGTAACACTAAGACCTAAGCTTTACTGCACACCAACTTATACTAACCTACGTTTGTTCCACATTTTTCCTTAAGCTCTTATTTCTAGTTTCTCTCTCTCTCTTTTAGTAATCTCTACACCCAGTTTGCGGCTTGAACTCACAGCCCTGAGTCAAGACTTGCATGCTTTACTGACAGCCAGCCAGGTGCTCATTCAGTCAATCTGTCCTACTCTGGTCTCTGGCAACTGTGGATCTGCTTTCTGTCACTATATAGCTTACCTTTCCTGGGATTTTATGTAAATGGAATCATACAGTATAATCACTTGTGTTGGACTCTTTCCATCCAGCATAATACTTTTGAGATTCATACCAGCAATGAATTAAAGTTCCAAATGCTCCACATTCTCACCAACACCTGATATTATTAGTCTTTTTAATTTGAATCACTCTAGCGGGTGTGAAGTGGTATTTCGTTTTATTTTGCATTTCCCAATGATTAAGTGATGTTCTTATTTGCCATTCATATAACTTCTTTGGTAAAGTGTCTGTTCACATTTCTCTCTTATCATTCTTGCCAGACTTGTGTATTCTTTTAAAATAACTTCCTTTTAAGTTGGATTTATTTCTGTGTTTTTCTCATTTTGGGGTTTAGGACATGCTACCTATAAATATGACACGTTGGCATATTGAATATTTTGAGCTAAAGGAGTTTGAGAAAACAGAAACAGAAAGGTCACTTTGACCTTTCCTCTGTCCTCTTCCCCTACAAAGGTCGTAAAACCATCAAATGAGGGGAGCTTTCCCTATGCTGAAGGAAAGGAGTGCCCTTACTCCAAGGACAAAGAGACAAGGAGAAGAATCCAAACAAACAGGTCTTGCTATGTTTCTCCCAGTTTACTGTATTTACTTCCTAATACAAGCTTTTTAAGTTTATAAATTTCTCTCTATTATTTAGTTGCATTCTGCATTTACCATCTGTGATATTTTTATAATCATTTGGCTCAACATACTATCATTTCCATTCAGAAATCTTTTTTTTTTTTTAGGGGTGCCTGGGTGGCTCAGTTGGTTAAGCGTCAGACTTCTGTTCAGGTCATGATCTCGCAATTCGGGAGTTCGAGCTCCACATTGGGCTCGGTGCTGACGGTTCAGAGCTTGCAGCCCCCTTCAGATTCTGTGTCTCCCTCTCTTCTCTGCCCCTCCCCTGCTTGTACTCTGTCTCTCTCTCAAAAAAAAAAAAAGTATTAAAAAAATTTAAAAAAAAAGAATGCAGGCATAATAAAATAATTTTCAGACAAAACTGAGTCTCTAAAATAGGAAAAGGTTAGGTAGGAGGAAATTAATCCCAGATGAAAAGTCTAAGTTCAAGAACAAAGGTAAAAAAAAAAAAAGTAGTAAATGTTTGAATACATTTTTTTAAAAATATTTTTAATGCTTATCTTTTGAGAGAGACAGAGACAGAGCACAAGTGGGGGAGGCGCAGAGAGAGAGGGAGACACAGAATCCGAAGCAGGCGCCAGGCTGTGAGCTGTCAGCACAGAGCCTGAAGTGGGGCTTGAACTCATGAACCGCGAGATCATGACCTGAGCTGAAGTCAGGTGCTCAACTGGCTGAGCCACCCAGGTGCCCCAATGTTTGAATAAGTCTAAACAAATATCAACTATAAAACAATGATGACATTTAATGATATGTATATTTAAAATAAAAAAATCCAAAGTAATATATGTCAGGTCCATCTTCTGGAGGCGATAAAGATATTTATTAACTTCAGACATTGTAATTTAAATGATCACATTGCAATGTATAGGGTAATCAATAACAAAAAACGAAAACAAAAACCACATCCCCAAAACAAATAGAATATATAACTCCCAAACTAGTAGGAAAAATAATAAAATTAATCCAAAAGAAGACAAAAAAAGAGTAGGAAGTAAATACAGCCTAAACTAGGACGGTAGATTTTTGTGGGTTCGGCTTTTGGCTTTGTTCTTTAAAGTCGATGGCTGCAGAAAGAATTACTCAAGACTCTATGCAAGTCAAGAGAGATGAGAGGGAGGCCAAAGGAAGTCTCCCTGAATTGCTCTCAAGCTCCTGTATTTATTAAGCATATATTTCGGTAAACAATATGCAATACATCAGTGTGCTACATGTCAGTAGGAACATATGGAAAACATGCAGAAAAATACGTTAAGGCTTTCCCAAGAATTCAAAAGAGCAGTTGTAGAAAACAGAGTAAAATATTCCATGTGATAACATGATCTAAGAAATTTATGAGCACTGACAGGACCTAACCCCTAGATATACATACATTAACTATATAAGCGAAGAGTGGTGTTCCCCCTATGTGTACATTAACTAGGTAAGTGAAGCCTGGTGTGCTGTTTTCAGCACAGCCAGAAAGCAGTGTTCTGCTTTGCAATGGGTTCCCTATGATCTCCTAACCCAGTGAATGGCTGATTGATTTCCCATAGATTTTTATGTAACTAATTTCATAAAGTAAAGGTAGATGATTTGATGCCTTAGTTGTTAAAAGAAGATTGGATTTTAAAAATTCATTTATAGACTGCATGGAAGAATTAAGAAAGGTTTAGGGGCACCTGGGTTACTCAGTTGGTTAAGTGAGTCTTGATTTTGGCTCAGGTCATGATCTTATGTTTGCTTTGTTAAATTGAGCCCCACTTTGGGCTCCATGCTGTCAGTGCAGAGCCTGCTTGGGATTCTCTCTCTCCCTCACGGTCTGCCCCTCCCCTGCTCACACTTGTATGAGATCTCTCTCTTTCTCTCTCTCAAAACAAAACAAAACAACAACAAAAAAAGAAAAGAATATAAGACTATTCTTGGCTTACTCATCCATGTAACTATGTAAATTTGACCATCAAAACATGGTCAAATGACCATGAAAGACATCTTTCATATGTCTATTATCACAGCAAAGATTTGTTCATAAATCATGTTTTTTCTTCATCAACTTTCTTCTTCTCCTTTCTGTCCTTCTCCCCATCCTCCCATTTTTCCTCCTTTATCCTTCTCTCCTCCCTCCCCTCCCCCCCATCCTCTTCCTCTCCCCTTCTCTTTCCCTTTCTCTTTCTTTCTCTGGAGGAAGATGGGATAAAAATAAGACTCCTGAGTTAGAGTAAAATAAAGATTTTCAAGGCTTTAAATTTATTGTGGGGGTGCATGGCTGGCTCAGTCAGTGGAGAATCTGACTCTTGATCTCGAGGTTGTGAGTTTGAGCCCCATATTGGGTGTAGAAATTACTTTAAAAAATGTGTTTATTTCAGTAAACCCTTACCAACATTAATCTTTTTGGAGAAAAAAAGTATAATGTTTTATTTAGAATTTCTGTGATTACCTGTAAGTTTGAACTGGGGGATGGCACTTGGGTTCCTCCTTTATGAATTACTGTCTCATATCATTTGCACATTTAATGGCATTTTTGCATAGTTATACCTCCCTCCATCAAAGGTGGGGACTACTACTTAATATCTGTAGAGAAATTTATGACTTACTTAAATAGGGGAATATTGTACTGATTCAGGCACAGTATCCTTGAAGAAAGCAAACTGTCTTATGAGGTTCATGGGAAGCATTTGTCTAGTGGTTGTCTTGATTATAGAGGCAAGATATGTGGCTTGTCACATATCAGCCCTAGATATGTGGCTTGTCCTAGTTACAAAGAAGAGAGTGGGTTATTCTGGCAAGCCTTTGTGGGGCCCCAGGGCAAACCACCCCAAAATATGGCACAAGGGCATAATGATTATTTTGAATTATTTGAAAAGCAGCCAGTGCAAGAAAGGCATCTTGACCCCTTTTCTCCTTGAATGCAGGAAATAAATCTCCCACGTGAAGGATACCTCCCCAACCCTTTACCTGAAGACTGAGAGAAGTATCCTTATCACCAGAGATGGGAATTCAGTGTTGAAGAAGCCTATATAGACAAACCTTGTTACTTCTACTAATTTACTATCTCAGCCCAAATTCTGTTTAGAATTCCTTATTAATTGAAGCTCCCAGTTTTTCTCATCTTATCAATTCCTCAAAAACTGCCTGTCTTGGTCATTTCTTTGTGTCTCAATTTTATCATTGGACCTCCGTGTGCACCTAATTAAACTTTGTGGGTTTTTTTTTTTTAATTCTGTTAATGTCTCTCATGACATTTTAATTCTTAGACCAGCCAGATGAATCTTGAATGATAGAGAAAAAACTTTCCTCCCCAACACCTTGCTGACTAGTGGCTTTCAGGAATATTGGGCTGTCTCTGATTGGTTGGTTTTCATGTTCACAAAAGCAAATTGATTTAAGAGGGTTTTCCTGTTTTCATGGCTGTAGAACTGTCAATCTTTCTTCGAGGAGCCTAAAAACTTTCTAATACTCAGTTTTCTATGTAGGGATATTTAGCTTTTGTCATGTTGTTTAAATTTTTGTTTTTAGTTTATCTTTTAATTTGGAAATTCTTCAAATGTAAATATCTATAGTTTGTCAAATTTCCTTGTCTTCTTTATGCTTCCTGTCTTTTCAGTTTAAAAACTTTCAGTGCTCATGGCGTGTGATGGGAACTTCCATTTTTTTTATCATTAATTCTCATTTTCAAAACAATTCTTTGTACTGATTTATAATAGCTTCCTATCTATATGTCTCGCTTCCTCTAAAATTCCAAGCTTCATAAGGTCAAGATTATATCATGTTTTTCCTCCCACAGCCCATATTATGGCATATGTGAGGTATGTGAGTTGGCAGTGAGAATCCTGTATTGAAACAGGAATAAAGACTGAGATATAATAGGCTATCTATTGAGGTAAGAATTAGTAAACCAAGGACAAGTTGGATATGGGAAAAGATTTAAGAAGAGGTAAATGAGGATCCAAATTTGATTGAACTTAACTTGTTGACAAAATTAATTCTCTTGGGAAACACAAATTTCTGTCATATTTTTTTGAATAATTCTGCTTTTTTTTTTTCTGTCTTAATTCACTGGATTGGAAATAGTGGAGTCCTCTTGTGGGATCTTAGTAAGGTGAGATGGGGAAGCATAAAGATTTGTCTTGTAAAAAGAGCCCTTAACAACTGAACTTAAAAAACCCCGGGGAGGATTACAAGACTGAGGACTCAGGTGGCAGCTTTATTTAAATGGCTATTTCTAAACTTAGTGGGCAAAAAGTAACCATTATTAGTGTGCTTACCTAGGGTGGTCCCCAAAGGCACCTACATCCCCAAGCCATACCTAGGCCATCCTATGGGTAATGAAGATCAAGTTTTCCTTTTCCCCAAGGAATCTCAAACATTTTTGTATTTGTTGCATTAAACTAAAAGATAGAATACTTTACATCTGGACTTCCATTATGTGAAATAATGAATTTCCTTATGATGATGAAAGCAAAGAGAGGAAAGGAAAAGAGAAGAAAAGAAAAGAAAGGGAAGGAAGGGATTGAGGGAGGGAAGGAGAGAAGAGGAAGGAGGGAAGGAAGAAAACAGAACAAAAAAGGAGAAAGCAAGTGACTAGACTAGAAATGAAAAGTCGTGCTCAGTGACCTGATAAATGTGAAAGAATAAAGCCTAGAGTCTAGGTTTCCTTGAAAAAAGTGCTTTGCTAATTATAGGCTAATTGTACCATGCTATAGTTTGGGTATGCAAAGAGATCTGGAAGCAATCTAGTTCAACTCCTTGAGTTTTTAAAGAAAAGGGGTGCCTAGGTGACTCAATCAGTTGAGTGTCTGACTTCAGGTCAGGTCATGATCTCACAGTCCATGAGTTTGAGCCCCACATCTGACTCTGTGCTGAAAGCTCAGAGCCTAGAGCCTGCTTCAGATTCTGTGTCTCCCTCTTTCTCTGCACCTCCCTGGCTCGTGCTCTTTCTCTCTCTCAAAAATAAATAAATAAATAAATAAATAAATAAATAAACAAATATTAAAGAAAAAAATCAAATGCTTAAAGGTTAACTTACTTGCTAAAGTTAGTTAGCACCAGAGTTGGAACTATAATTCAGATTTTCTGATTCATAAACTAATGGTATGTATTTTACAAGATGCCTCATTACACACCCCAACCTCTGTCTCATAGGTCAATAGCTAAGAGGTGAGAGAGCAATTTAGACAGCTAAACAAAGAGTTTAGCTTTCTTTTAATGATTCTGGATAAGATGATCTCTCTGGATGAATTCCTGAGGATTTAATTAATATTTCCCAGGAGTACTAAAGTCAAGTTTTCAATTCCTTATGCACCTCATATGATTTAGGTTTGTTAGGCCCTATGAAGAAGATAAATCATTTATGGTGGCTCTGATAAATATATTCTTTGCTTCCTACATCTTGCAAAGTAATGAGTGGGTGTGTAAAATAAAGTTTTTAAGAAAAGATGGTTTGGGGTGCCTAGGTGGCTCTATTGGTTAAGTGGCTGACTCTTGACTTAGACTCAGGTCATGATCTGACAGTTTGTGAGTTCAAGCCCTGCATCAGGCTCTGCACTGACAGTGCAGAGCCTGCTTGAGATTCTCTCTCTCTCCCCTCTCTTTCTCTGCCCTCTCCTGTTCTCTCTCTCCCTCTCAAAATAAACTTTTTTTTAAGTTAAAAAACAAAAAAGAAAAGATGGCTTTATCTTGATTAAGTGTGACTTTTCCTGTTAGCACGCAGTATTCCTTTGCAGTGGTCAAAAACAAAAACCACACAAGTAAGGGGATTGATTTTATTCAGATCAGAGTGTCTCAGCAGGGTAATATTGGCTTAGACTTTCATAGGCAAGGGTAAACCAGCTATAGCTGGGGTGTTTTACAGTCGGGGTTGTTTTATAAGCAGGGGCAGTATCAGCCAGTTATTGTAACAAATGCTTTTGTCTCTAGTTAGCTAGTTGCAAAGAGACAAATAGTTCTAATCTTAGCTGAAAATAAGGAGACAAGGAAAGAGAAATTGGCTAGGTAGAAAGCAGGTTCAGGCAAAGGAGAAGAGTTGTGTATCTGGCCTTGTCACAGCCTTTCCCAGTCAACAATTATTGAACCACTTGTTCTTTCTTGATTAAACTAGTAGATCCCTGAAGTCATCAGATCTTCCATTGCCTTGGTCTAGGCTTGGTAGAAAGCTCTCCGTTATAAAAGTAATTTATAGAAAATATAACAGTTTGTTATGAATGCTTTCAAACTTTTAGTTGAAAGTTTTTGCAATTAAGGTTGTCCACCAGGAGCTCTCAGAATGGCTAGACTTCAGTAAGTAGCCAGAAATAAGAAAAAGATAGGAATAAATAGGAGGATAGTGGTGATGGTTGTATAACTTTGTGAATGTAGTTAATGCCACTGAATTATATACTTAAAAATGGTTAAAATGGTACATTTTATGTTATATATATATTTACCACAATTTTTTAAAGTGTGTAGAAGATGGAGCGCCTGGGTGGCTCAGTCAGTTAAGCATCTGACTTTGGCTCAGATCATGATCTCACGGTTCATGGGTTTGAGCCCCACATCAGGCTCTGTGCTGACAGCTTGGAGCCTGAAGCCTGCTTCATATTCTGTCTCCCTCTCTCTCTGCCCCACCCCTACTTGCACTTGGTCTCTCTCTCAAAAATAAATAAATGGTAAAAAAAATTTTTTTAAATAATAAAGTGTGTAGAATAAGTGAAGAAATTAGAAAACAAATGATGCAGAAATCTTTGTAACAGTAAGAGAAACTAGACTATCTAGGAAGAAAAGTATAAGACTGAATAAAAAGGCATGAAAGAACACCCGGATAAATGGAGAAACATTCAGTGTTCCTGGATTGGAGGACTCAGTGTAAAAAAAAAACAAACAAAACACAAGGAAGTTCTCTAATTTATCTATGTATTCTATGCAATACAAAGGAAATCTTCGTAGAATATATATACACATATGCTATACACAGACACACATACACATGTACAAAATTGATTCTATAGTTATCAATGATCTGGGATGGATTATTCAGGAAGTAGTATTATGACAAGTAACTAGTCAATTCAAAGTGATAGTTAAACTCCTACAACCTACATTACACCAAAATTAATTATAAGTGGATCAAAAATGTAAACTTAAAGCATAATGAAAACAAAGAGAAGATAGATCTCTCCTCCCCAAATATGCTAAAGTCTTGAACAAGCATTACATAAAACAGAAATTACAAATGGCAAGTAGATGGGTAAATGTGCTAATCCCGCAATAATCAGTAAAAGCATAATAAATTGTGCCTATATCCACAATAAGTTATTTTATATACCCACCAAAATGACTGGGTTTCAAAAAATTAATAAAATAACATATTGGTGAGAAAGTGAGTAATGGGAACCTTTGTGCCCTGCTGTTGGGAGTATAAACTGGTATAACATGTATGAGAAACAGTTTGAAATTAAACATATCCAACAACTCCAAAATTCCACCTCTATTAATTCCAAAGAATATAATTAATAAAAAAAAAAAAAGAATATCTTGTGAGCCTGGATGGCTCGGTTGGTTAAGCATCCAACTTAGGCTCAGGTCATGATCTCACAGTTTGTGGGCTCAAGCCCTGCATCAGGCTCTGTGCTGATAGCTCATAGCCTGGAGCCTGCTTCACATTCTGTGTCTCCCTCTCTCTGCCCCTCCCCTGCTCATGCTCTGTCTCTCTCTCTCTCAAAAATAAACAAACAACAACAACAACAAAATTAAAGAATGTCTTGAAAAACAGATTCACATAAATATTTTGAATAGAAGAATAAACATATGGGACATGGTCTCCTAGATATCAAAATATAAAATTATTTTTTTCAATTGACCAAATTTTATTTTATTTTAATTTTAATTTTTTTCAACATAATACTTAATTTTATTATTTTTTTAATTTACATCCAAATTAGCATATAGTTCAACAATGATTTCAGGAGTAGATTCCTTAATGCCCCTTACCCATTTAGCCCATCCCCCCCCACACCTCCTCCAGGAACCCTCAGTTTGTTCTCCATATTTATGAGTCTCTTATGCTTTGTCCCCCTCCCTGTTTTTATATTATTTTTGCTTCCCTTCCCTTATGTTCATCTGTTTTGTCTCTTAAAGTCCTCATATGAGTGAAGTCATATGATTTTTGTCTTTCTCTGACTGACTCATTTCACTTAGCATAATACCCTCCAGTTCCATCCACGTAGTTGCAAATGGCAATATTTCATTCTTTTTGATTGCCGAGTAATACTCCATTGTATATATATACCACATCTTCTTTATCCATTCATCCATCGATGGGCGTTGGGCTCTTTCCATACTTTGTCTATTGTTGATAGTGCTGCTATAAACATTGGGGTGCATGTGTCCCTTCAAAACAGCATCCCTGTATCCCTTGGATAAATACCTAGTAGTACAATTGCTGGGTCATAGGGTAGTTCTATTTTTAATTTTTTGAGGAACCTCCATACTGTTTTCCAGAGTGGCTGCACCATCTTGCATTCCCATCAAAATATAAAGTTTTTAAAATATTGTCATATTAAAGCAGTTATAAACAAATCGGTCACTGAATGGGAAAAATGTTCAGAAATACAGTTAAAAATATATATTTATATTGTGCAGTTACCTTAAGGACATATTTCTACTGTGTAGTTACCTAAAGTTTCATCTCAAGTTAGTGGGGAAAGATGAACTATTCAATAAGTGGTGTTTTGTCTGTTCTGATGAAAAAAAGATTCATACATCACATCAAAAATAATAAATATTTTGAGGGGCACCTGGCAGGCTTAGTCGGAAGAGCATGTAACTCTTGATCTCGGGGTTGCAAGTTTGAGCCCCACGTTGGATGTAGAGATTACTTAAATAAATAAAAATTTTTAAATAATAATAATAAATATTTGGGGAGGGGGAGACTTAAAAATCTAAAGATAAACAAAGGTATAAGGTTACAAAAAACTTTTTAGGAGAATACCTTTATAATTTTGAAGCGATAAAGGGTATATGTGTGTGTGTATATACCTTAAATATACATTGTATATGTGATAATTAGTTGTTTGTTTGCTTGTTTTAATACACACTAGAACATTTACTAAGTTCACTTACCCTGGTGTTACCTGAAAATGGGTTTACCTCTTGATGGGTGTCCAGCCAAAAAGACACAGTCAAGCCAAAGAATAGGAAAAGGAAGGGTCTTAACTTGCAATAAGTAAAGGAGAACACGGGGGATATCTCCCATATGAACAAACCTGGGGAGCTTTTAAGCTAAGGGTGCATACATATTCATAAAAGGGTTTGTGCAATGGAGATTTCAGCATGGAACTGTCACCTCTTAAGGTGACAGAGTTTAGGTCTTAGTTGATAGAAGTTATGAGCGGCAGCAAGGATCAGAATCGTCAATTCTGTGGCTCCAGTTGGTCTGGTATTTGAGTGCTCAAAGGGGTTTAAATCCTGCAAAGATAACTCAAGAATGTGCATAAGGTCAATCTTTACTTTTGAACCAGCACTGGGAGTTTTACTACTGATTTATTGTCCCTGATATGATTAGGCTATCTACTGACCTGATAGCGGCTGTTTGTTCTTACATTCTTTTGTTCTCTTAAAATCATTAACTTCTGAGGTCTATTCTGCTATTTCAACATATCCCAGGAAATTCTGCAAGAAATGCGCTGTGGACCAGCAGTTCTGATCAGGCATAGATCACAAGATGGCCAGGCTCAAAAATTGCTTTTCTAATGTCAAGAAAGCTATGTCTCGTCTTTCTTTTTCTGAGGACCCCTCTAACTCTGCCTACACTAATGTGACACTCTTGGGAAATGACACTATATATTTGACAACAATCAACATCGATGAGGGTACAGAAAGACAACTGCTCTATAAGATTAGAAGTTAACATGTAAACCTAATAAATTGTTAGATGCTTAGCTCCAAATGTGATAAGCCTTTATTGCTCTGAAAAAGTTAACCACTTTTATTGCTAATTAAGCAATCTTATTTGGCATTTCTTTCTCCTCTGAGCATATAGATAAGACTCTATTCTCAAATCTTCCCAAGCCAACTCTTTTCTTACCTGCTGTTTCCTTCATAATTCAATAAAACCTTTGCATGTACTAACAAATTTATCTAAGAATTTTGCCTGTCAATATAATTGTGTATTCACAGTCAAGGCTCTGGAAGGAATGCACAAAGGAAAATTGGACAGTGATTTTATTTCTGGGGATACAAGTGGGAAATTGAATTTTTACATTTCTGTATTACTTTTATATTTTAAACATCCTAATTTAAAAAAAATGTTAGGGGAGCCAGCATTTGACTCTTGATTTCAGCTCAGGTTTTGATCTCATGGTTCTTGAGTTTAAGCCCCATGTTGGGCTCTGCCCTGACAGTGCAGAGCCTGCTTGGGATTCTGTTTCTCTTCCTCTCTCTCTGCCCCTCCTTTGCTCACGTGTGTGTGCTCTCACTCTCTCAAAATAAATAAACTTATAAAATAAAATAAAATAAAATAAAATAAAATAAAATAAAATATTATTGTGTCTGAGTGAAAGCAAAGAAAACAATGTTTCCATGAACTCTATGTTCACTAGAAAAATGATTTAGTAAAACTATACCTTTTTCTTAGAAAAATATTCAATCATTAAAATTATGTTTGTGAAGATTATATTTCATTTTATTTTAATTTTTTAAAGATTTTATTGGCAAGTAATCTCTACACCCAACATAGGGCTCATACAATCCCAAGAGTAAGAGTAACATGCTCTACTGACAGCCTGTCAGGCACCCCAAAGATTATATTTTAATTGCTTAATTTTTTATTGTTGTTTTGGTGGTATTTTTTTCTTTCAAAATTTTATTTAAATTCTAGTTAGTTAACATACAGTACAATATTGGTTTCAGGAGTGGAATTCAGTGATTCATCACTCACATACAACACCTAATGCTCATTATAACAAGTGCCCTCCTTAGTACCCATCACCCATCTAGCCCATGTCCCAACCACCTCCCTCCATCAGCCCTCAGTTTGTTCTCTATCAATAAGAGTCTCTCCTGGCTAATTTCCCTCTCTTTTTTTTCACCCTCCCATATGTTCATTTGTTTTGTTTCTTATTTTTTTGTTTATTTATTTATTTTTGAGGGTGACAGAGACAGAGAGAGAGAGAGCACGCAAGAGGGAGAGAGAGAGAGAGAGAGAGAGAGAGAGAGAGAGAGAGAGAATCCCAAGCAGGCTCTGCACTGTCAGCACAGAGCCCAATCTGGGACTTGAACTCACGAATCGTGAAATCATGACCTGAGCCTAAGTCAGGTGCTTAACCAACTGAGCCATCTAGGTGCCTCCATCTGTTTTGTTTCTTAAATCCTACATATGACTGAAATCATATGGTATTTGTCTTTCTCTTACTGCCTTATTTCACTTAGCATAATACACTCTAGCTCTATCCACGTTGTTGCAAATGGCAAGATTTCATTCTTTTTGATAACTGAGTAATATTCCATGCATATATAAACCACATCTCCAAAGATTATATTTTAACATATAAAACTATTTAAAAAATCTATGCATAGAAAAGAAATAATAGGAGAAAATAATCTATATTAATGATAGTTGTCTTTGGGTAACAAAAAAAATTTTTATTTTTCACTATTTTCTTCATTGCCTAATGAGCATATATTATTTTAATAATAAAGAAAATGTTGATACAAACAAAACACAGCATGTTTCAGCATGCCCTGACTCTTGTCTTTGAGGATGTGTGAGGCAATACTTTGGCCTATTGTGACTTTTACAAAGACTTGTAGTTTGTATTCCCTCCCACAACTTTGAATTTTACCTCACATAGTGGATATTTGATAGTTGACTTTTTTTTTTTTTTTTTTAAGGAGTGCAAGTTAACACTTTAATCTGCGATTAGGGGCACTTGGGTGGTTTAGTTGGTTAAACATCCACCTTTGGCTCAGGTCATGATCTCTTGGTTGGTGGGTTTGAGCCCTGCATTGGTCTCTGTGCTGACAGCTCAGAGCCTGGAGCCTGCTTTGGATTCTGTGTCTCCCTTTCTTACTCTGCCCCCCCTGGCTCATGCTCTCTCTCTCTCTCTTAAGAATAAATAAACATTTTTTAAAAATCTGTGATTGAATTAAAATCTTGTAAGTTTTGACTAAGAAGACATCATTTCTGTACTGTATTATTAATCAAAGGGACTACTTCAGATGGTTTATCTATTTGGAAAATACTTTTTTAATAGACATAAGGAGGAAAAAAAAGCTTTACCCTGTTAGGTTTAATACCTAGGGGTATGCAAATTAAATAACAACAACAACTCTGATGTCCATCATGCTGTTGTTAAGACCCCTAGAGTTTGTCCTGATTTTTTATATACAAATAGAAAGAAAGGGTTGTGACGATTAGGGAACCCAGGGGTGATGGGTCTACTCAGGGCAAAGACTCAGGTATGAGGGGCAAAGGCAGGCTGCCCTAAAATGGGTCATTTTGGCATGAACATCACTTCAAGTTAAAAAGCAATCAAAACCTGGAGGATTCAGGAAAAACTCTTTACCTCCCTCTCAACTGCATAAAAAGAATTTAGATAGGCAACCTGCTCCAGGAAGAGAGGTATTATCACTACATTTTGAGAGGAACTAATTATGGTAGACAGGGAGGAACCTAGAAAGCCCTGTTTGAGTAAAGTCCTCTATGTCTCATTATTTCTGAGTGACCTAGCAAACATTTGTTTACTAAACATTTACTCTTTTTCATCTTCCTGTGAATTGCATTCTTTCCCTCTGAAGTCCCAGACCTCTACCCCCTTTTCCTTAGTTGAGAATGACGTACACACTTCATTTTTGCCTATCTTTGGAATTTCCATGTCCATGTGGATTCCCTGTATGTACAAAATTAAATTGATGTTTTCCTTTTAATCTGTCTCATGTTGATTTATTTGATTTTTAGTCTGGCTAGAGGGACACTGATGGGGACAGGAAATTCCTGCTCCCTTGTAAGGGTTAAATTGTAGTGTAGGGCTAACCTGTAGCCTTGAGAAATAACTGCTTTGTTTTGACACTGTAGGTTAAGAGATAACAGCCTTGTCCTATCAATCAAGGGAACAAAAGTTCAAGGAAAATCAACTGGATTGGTGATTGATTGGATTGGGGCTAGGGCATGTTGAGAACTTTGAAAAAGTGGCGCCAGAGGCAGGGTCAAGGAGGTCGACTGGTTGGGCTTAACAGCAGAAGGTCTGAATTGTTTCCACCCCCATCTGGGAACTATTTCTTTGTTCCGTTCCCAAGTGATGATAAGACAACGTGGTTGTGGTCGGCTATAAAAACTCTGTACCCTGGCTGCTCGAGGCCACACTCTGATCAAGAGTGTTGGTTCCAATCGGTCGGCCTTGCCTCTCCTTGCAATAAACTTTGCTGTGACTGTCACTGGTGCCCGTAGCATTCTGTTTCAGGAGTCGTGTGGATGCAACACCCTGATGTGTATCAACTAAAGATCATATAAAGGGGCAATGAACACAAAAAGTTAGAAATCCAATGTCTACAAGATCCTATGAGTCCAAGAACTCTTCTAAATTATGCTTTGGTGATTAGCAAGGTCAAGTCATGAAGAACTTCTAGTCTGTGATG
Organism: Acinonyx jubatus; assembly: GCF_027475565.1. NCBI lineage: Eukaryota > Metazoa > Chordata > Mammalia > Carnivora > Felidae > Acinonyx > Acinonyx jubatus. The sequence continues at coordinate 62,900,568 of NC_069387.1, forward strand.
GGAAGAAAACTTTCTATTTTGTACAATAATGTCATGACGAGGATTACATTTTCCTGCCCTTACAGTATCATCTATTGGAGAATGCCAGGTATGAGAAGGCTCCAAATGATCAGTCTCACTTGTAAAAGGATGGCATCTTAGCAGGAGGGGTAAATTGAAGTTTGGCTAATTTTGGGAACAGATAATCAAAGGTAGGTCCTTAATAAAGAGAGGAATAATTTTTGTAGATTGGTAATCATTGGTCAAGAGGAGTGGAGGAGGGTAAAAAAGAGGAGTAGAGGGCATAATAGGTAGGGGCTATGGTCATGTGCAAGGAGGTATGAGGGGGAACACCTGTGGGGGGGACAAGGGCAGTAACAGCTTTGGAGAATTCTCAGACCTTCAGTGTCTTTAACAACATTCAATGTCATGTGGGATACCATCACTGAGAATTAACTGGCCTAACAAAACTGGGCTGAAATTCAGTCTTTAAAAACTAGTTTCCTGTGGTGGTAGAATTGATGGCCCCTTGGCCACAAATGTGAACAGAATAGTTATTTTTCAAAAAAGAATGAGTTGATCAGTTAGTAGCATTTTACATTCAGTCTCAAAGCTCTTAGCATCTGAATGGCTGGTCTATTTTCTTTTTTGACTACTGAACCCTATGGCCACCTCCAACCCTTTTGCTCTTTGTTTTCCAAATTGACCTTGAATTTTGTTTTCCAGTTGGTAGTTCAACTCCAAATCTTTTTGACTGTTCAAATAAACACAACAAGGAGATCACTTTACATAAATTGAGAAGTTAATAGCCATTGTTAATGATGGGGAAAGGATAACTTTCTGGATGTTAATGCAAATTCTTATAGCCTTAAAAGGAAATAATCTGGCAATACCTGTTATATTAAAATCACATTTTAATCCAACAATCCTCCTCCTGGGAATCCTTCCAATACTTGGGATTGTTCACCAGTGGCAAAAATGGGAGTTTCAATTGGGTCATGATGCATTTTAACTAATTATTAAAAATGACTTAGAGCTACTTCCATGACCTGGAGGATTGCTATGGCTTGTTGAATAAAGCAAGAATCAGAGAAATGTGTACTGTGCTATGTAATAAAATGATGACCAAAATGTCTCTATATGTATATTTATTAATACATGGTTGAATGAGCATGAAGAAAAGTACAAAAGTAGACATGCATTAGGGGGAATTGATGGTTTATCCCTAAACCAAACCTACATTTATTATTATTTAGTAAGTCTTGAAATCAGGTTGTGAAAGTCCTTCGATTGTTCTTCAGGACTGTTTTTGCCGTTCTTGTTCCTTTCTATTTCCAGGCTCAGGTCTCCAATTATCCTTTCTTGTTAAATCCAAAGGATATTTTCCTATTTACTTTTCTGTGATATTTAACAAACTGAACATTTTTTACTCACCTGAACCAGTCTCTTTCTTTGCCTCTGTAACAACATTCTCCTTGTTTTCCATCTTTCTTTCTGGCTATTCCTTTGGGTCTTTAAGGCTTATCCTCCTCTCTTGCCATTAAACATTAGAGTTTTTTGAGGCTTGGTCCTAACCTCTTTTCTCATTTTACATTTCACATAAGGTAATACTCCTTCATATCCAGAGTTTTGATGAACTTTTAAAAGTCAGAAATTTACTTCTTTATTAGTAACAGTCTAGTTGGTCCAGGCTTCTTTACAGATATTTCTTCTTTACAGAGATTTCTTCTTTACAGAGATTTCAGTATGTATTTTCCTTCCACTTTATTCCTTAAACATTGCCTTGGGTAGGGGTTATAACCTGGAGTCCATTACATTACTTCTCTATTACTGCCATCATAAGTTACCATAAACGGAGTTGCTTAAACAACACCTACTTACTATCTCACAGACTTCACTTCCAAGCCCATTCATGTTGTTGGCAGAAATTACTTCCTTTTTATGTTTTCCATGCGGCCCCCTCCATTCAAACCAGCAACAGTGAAGTGAGCCTCTCTTATGCTTTCAATCTGATTTCCACTTCTGCCACATCTCTCTGGTCTCCTGCCCCATCTTCCTCTCCTGATTTTAAGGGCTCATGTCTGGATCCACCCAGATAATCCAGACTCACTTGCTTATTTTAAGGTCAACTGATTAGTAACCTTAGTTATCTGCAAAATCCCTTTTGTATGTAAGTAACATAACCTTTGGAGTAGCATCGGGAGGTGAAGATTATAAAGGCCAAAATCCTAACTACTACATTCATGGATAGGATTTAGTAATACCATGAAATTGGTGAAAATGGTGAAAGGGTTTGGGACAGCCTGCCCCCTATGTGCCCCTTCGGTATGTGGACTATTTTGAACTGAAGGCAATCAAGACCCTGTGGGCTTAGGAGAAACTTTTGCCCCTCCCTTTACTACATCTAATCTAAATAGGAGGGTCTTTCTAGAATAAGGGTTATTAGCAAAGATAAATTTTACCTGAGTAACCCATCTGTATGGCAGGGCAAACATCTAATCACCAAACATCTGCTCTTTTCTTACTGCCCTGTGAATTACATTCCTTTCCTCTGAAGTCCCAGACCCCTACCTGCTTCTCCTTAGTTCAGAATGACATAAACACTCATTTTGCCTGTCTTTGAAATTTCATGTCTGTGTGGAGTCCTTATATGTATGTTATTAAATTTGGTTTTCTCTAGTTAATCTGTCTCATGTGAATTTGATTCTTTTTTTTTTTTTTTTTTTTTTAAGATTTTACTTTTAAGTAATCTCTACACCCAACATGGGGCTCAAACTCAGAACCACAAGATCAAGAACAGTTGGTTCATGCTCTACCAACTGAACCAGGCTGGCACCCTGTCAGTTTGATTCTTAATCCAGCTAGAAGGACCTTTGAAAAGGATATGAATAGTTGGTCCCCCATAATGGCAAAACAATTAACTCTATTTTCACTAACATTTTACTGAAATGTACCATATCCTTTGTTGATCTATCAAGAAGAGGCTGTAAATCAACCAAAAATTTATTTAGGATCTTAGGGATTGCAATCAGGAAGACACAAGTGTCCACCAACATCCAAAGTATGCTTTGAACTGGGAATTTGTAAATTATGAGTGGGAAGTGCAGGCTTATAAAGGCAAAAACCACAAGGTAACATAATTTGTTTTGAAAGAATTATAATCAGTACTGGCAGAATTTAAACTGACTATCTAACACATGATTGGCTATTTAGCTAACAAGTACTAGATTATCTCTATTTCAGTCCATAGCAGAAGGATATGTTCCAGGAGATGATCCAGTTGCAACTGACAAGCTGCAATTGACAAAAGTCAAAAGTTCATGGTGTTCTAAGAATTGAAACAGGAGATGCGCATAGGCCTTACTTCTTAAATATCCTTCCAACTCTATTTTGAGTGACTATCTTAGCAATGGTTATTTCATTTTGAATCTTCTTTCATACCTTCAATTATGAATGTTGGCAAAAAAAATTTTTTTTCCACAGTAACATAACAGTATTAATAGTTAATTTGTCACCATTAAAATCACAGGTATTTTCAGGGCACCTGGATGGCTCAGTTGATTAAGCATCTGACTCTTAATTTTGGTCATGATCTTGGGTTAGTGAGATTGAGCCCTGTGTCATTATCTGTGCTGGCAATGTGAAGCCTGCTTGGAATTCTCTCTCCCTCTCTCTGTACCCCCCCATAAATAAATAAAATTTTTTTAAAAAATCACAGGTATTTTCATTTTATTAGAGTTAATGCAGATGATCTTGAAATATTTAAGTCCATTGGTTAAAAACAAAATCACAGTTGTTAGATCTTATCTGTTAACAAAGAAATACATATTACCATGTTACAATTTGTTTTTAAAAATGTTTTGAGAACTTTCAAACTGAATTAATTTCCTTCGTAGTCTTATGTATTTTAAGCATTCCCAAGCATTATTCTAAGTAGGGGTCTATGGGTTCTACCAAGCTGCTAAAGAGATTTATGGCCCCAAAAAAGAAAACAATTCCTGTCCTCAGGAATTAATCTTCTTTTGTATGGTTGAAATTTGGTTACTGCCTTTTCTACATTCCAACCCAAACAAATAAGAAAGATAGAGAACTTTTGGGCAAAAGCATTCCCTTAGGCGGAAGTTGTGTACAACATTTCTGCTCATAAGTCTTTGTGAGAGCTGAAATGTGGAAATACTTAGCTGCAAGGGAGGCTTGGGGAATGTAGTCTTCAGTTACATGTCCCTGTACCCAGCTAAAAACTACTAACAGGAAGGGGAAACAGAATATAGGGGACATTCAAGAAAAGAAAAAGAAAACCAATGACCCAATTTACAACTGAAATGAGTAATAGTCATCTTTAGTACACCACTATAATTTTGTTTTATTATAGACATGCTAATGATGTCATGTACTTTTCTAAAACTTGTTTTATAAGTTTAGGAGTTAACTATCCTTGAGGCTAAGTATTATGCTCTTGGAAGATTGAGATAGTATCTATAGTAGAATTAAGTTTGAATTTTTGCTTTTGAATGTCGGGAAACATAGTGGGAGGATGTGTAATTTATGATAAGGGACATAGCATAGAACAATCTAATCTTTTGGGGGAATCTTTCCTCAGCCTGGCCAGCTGGGTAACAAGGTTCCTCATTTGGCACTTTTTAAGGTTACAAGTACCTTAAAAAGAAGGCAATGTAAAGTCGAGCCCTGGATTAAACATACTTTCAAATCCTAGAGATTATGTCTTCTCTTTGCAAGTCTCTTTGCTGATGACCCTTCAGGGCTGCTATAATGATGAATGCCAGTTGTACTTTAGGATTTGTGGAAAGAAATACTTTTGGGAAATCAGACAAGCTTTACTTATCTCAAGGAGAAAGGAGAAAGTCAGCATAAACACAGACAAGGATACATGGCAGAGAGATCAGCAACTTCATCCCAAATACAGTTGTAGTTTCCCGGGCACTAAATCTTGCTGGGCATTAAGGCTTCCTCAGGCTCTATAGGAGTGGGGTCTGTATCAGACTTTTTGGCAATAAAACTCCCTCTTCCTTGGGTTGATTCCTTATTGCTGATCTGTGCTACTTAGGCTCTGGAAAACCCCTTTTCTGAGCCAAGCGCACCATTCCACGTTCCAGGAGATGTTCTAAGTTATGTATTAATTTATGGAATGACCTCAATAATCCTATGAAGTAAGTACAGGTGTAATGCCCGAAGTTCCGAAACCTCCCACAAGAGACCACCAGAGCCGTAAGTCAAAGCCAAGTGGCAAGGGTCGTTTATTGCAGGTTCGAACCTGGACCTCTGCTCACTCGTTGCCGGTGACGCTAAGAGGCCCCCGAGTGAGGTTTTTACAGCCTTTTTATAGACAGGTACAAACAAGTTATGGGGAAGTTAGGGATTCTTCGCGGTTACAGAGCGGTTATTGGTTGATATCTTAATTTAAACACTTAGCAGAATTTAATTGGTCCCCGCCTTTAGGTCAAACCACAACTGGGGTGTGGGTGTCTTAATGATTGGTCAAGAATACGCGGTTACGCCAAGCAGTTGTACAGAAGCGGAACAAGCTGGTTAAGCAAGTGGATTTAAGCTAAGTTTGTTTTTCACAGACCAAGATGACTAGGCAAACAGTTTGCCCAGGTCTCTCATTTCTCCCCTTTCTCAAGTACCTGAGGAACCAAGGGGAAGGGGAAAATATGTTAAGCAAGCAGGTTTACAGAAGGGAGAAATGCCGATTAGTTCATGTACAATCACTTATTCTATTACATACCAGACTACATTTAGGAAGTTTCACAACTTACTCTATTACATAGCGGGTTACATTCAGGAAAGGTTTCACAATGCTCGTAGCAAACAGCAAGCAAAACAGACTTCTCAGCAATTGTATTTCTTATCAAAGATCCATAATAAGCAGAAAAGAGAACTTAGCTTTAAACTAAGGCAGGGCTGTCATTTGGATTTAAAGCTGTTCTTATCACAGGTATCCCCTGCTTTTCACTTTTTGAAAGTTCTCCTTATGCCACTTTGCTTTTACAAAAGACCTACATTAGTTACCTGTTTTTGCTAACCCCAAAAAAATCTGAAGAGGATTTTTGCTTTCATGAAAAGAAGGTGAAAAGTGAATATAGCACTGATCATTTGTTTTGCACGTGCACCCTGAGTAGCGAGAGTGGCACCATTAAGTTCCTTCCTTGGGAACTACACTGTCTCAGCATCAAGCTGCTATATAGCTTTTAACTATGTCTGTGAGCATCTGTGCTTTATCCCCATTTATTTAACAGATATTAGCAAGATGTGTCCTAAGGAAAGCCTAAAAGGAGTTGTTTTGGGGGTCTGGGAATATTAAAAAATGTTCCCATATAAAGTAATGGTAATTGCTGCATCACTACACTATTTTGGATTAGCAAAGTTTTCATAGAAATTCTCTACTTTTGGATAGCAGGAGAAACCTGCATTCCTGTTATTCTCCTTTTATAGGTGAGAAAACTGAGCAGAGACAGGTTAAGTGATTTTCCCAAGGTTGTAGATCTAGTGAGTGGGAGTGGCAGAGCCAAGATCCAAATCTTAGGTCAAAGGAATTCATTCCCTGCCCACCCTTTGGCAAAAACTAACCACCTCTGCCCTTTCTTATTCTTAACCACTCAGATGGGACTCCCTTATTTACTTCATATTATAAAAATCCTTGTATAGAAAACATTGATTTATTTTATTTATTTATTTATTTATTTATTTATTTATTTATTTGGAGAAGCTTCCTCTGCATTAATGGACGTTCTCCCTATTCCATTGGCTTGGGGGAAAAAACATCTCCCTAGCTTCACTTTGTGTGCTTTCTTTCACATGCTTTATGGAAAGTTTGCCAACCCCATTCTCTACATCATTGGTTCTGAGACCAGCTGCAACAGCCTATCCTGGGAACTTGTTAGAAATCTACATTTTCAGTCCACTTTAGCCCTACTGAATTGGTTTTGCAGGTGGTGCTCTTCCATCCTTTGGACGATTCCGACGCAAGTGAAACGTAAAGTACCACTGATGGAGACGTTTTCTCCATAGGACAAGTAAACCTGCCTTTGCAAATCTCGCCGCCAGGGACTGGAGGGCGGGGCTGGCCACAGCCGTTGTATACGTGTGGCACTAGGACCCGGGCGGCGCAGGGCTTACCGCTGCCGCTCACGGCCGGGGGCGGGGCCTAGCTGTTCGGGGAGCCTGGGCCTCGCTGATCGACCCGCCCCTGAAGGCGGACCGAGTTGACTTAAACTCAGGGGCCCGGGAGGCCCAGAGCGTCCTCCCCGCTTACCCGCGCTGGGCTCGGCGCCCGTCGGTAAGTGTGGGGCCGGGGAGCCCGCTGCACCTCGCTCTCCTCAGGTCCCAGGCGCGGCGCTGGCGGTCAGGAGCCCAGGCGCCCGCGGGCAGGCGCCGCGCGCGAGGCGGCGGGCGCTTTTGTTCTGAGGCGAGGACGGAGTCTCGGGGTCGCGGGAGCTCGGGCGTCTCCGGGCCTCGGCCCCGCGACTCGCGCGCCCCACCGCGTGCCGGCCCCTTCGCTCGTGGCCCTGCCTGCCGCGCGGGGCCGGCCGGGGCCAGCCGCGGACGCCGAGCCCGAGCCGGAGGGCGGCGCCTCCTGGGTGTTTTCTTTAAATTGCCTCACTCCTTGCGGTGGAGGTTGGGGTGGAGAGAGCAAGTACGCATTTTGTTGAACTACGAGGTGGTGGGTGTGAGAGTACCTTATGTTTTTAATTATTTCCTGTCGGTGGCGTGGAAAAAAAAATCTTTGTTTTGCATTTACGGTTTCTCGAGCGTTGCCTTCCTCCCCACCTCCATTATGCTGACCCTCCCGAAACAGAATTGCTCTGCTTGTATCTCCAAGTGGCCCGCGAACGCCTCTGTTCCGCAGATGCTTTCTGTTCCTCAGCAGTAGTTAGTTCCTCGAGGCATTTTTAAATGCACAAATGCATACCGATTTTAGGTGTTTTCGAGGGAGGCGAATGCTCTAAGCAAATGTCCTTAGGATCTTGAGTTCAGCAGCAACCTTTTGAGGAGAATCGTTTCAGTGAAAACAATTTATTTGTAATACTTTAAGGAGCCTACCTTCAAAATAAAGAGAACAGCCCATGATACGAGTCAGCTTGGGGTGCATTTGAATAGGTGGTTCGCAGAGCTTGTTTGGGGACTTTTCTGCTTGTAAATTGTATGTTTTAGTCATTGTTAGCATTCACGAATGTTAAGGTTTTAGTTACGTTTCCCCCTGTACAGTCGGATTCTTTTACTGTTCCAGTGAGGAAAGCTGGTAAGATAAAGTATTTCTGTTTTGGAATGGTAGGGCAGTAGTGATCCTGGAGGACCAACTTGAATTCTAACTTAAACAGTGAATGGTATTTTAGGCCACCCCTAGTTTCTATTTGTTACTTTCCACACCTAATGAGAATTCTGTAAACTTAGTATGTTTTTGGTGCAACCTTAAAGGAACACAGTTTGGCACAGCAATGTCCTATCTAGCAAACAGAATAGCATGTGCTTTTATCATAAAGTAAGTTTCATGTGAATAAAAAAATGCAGTTCATATTAAATTATCACTAATTATAAAATGTTTCTTGCTCTTCCTAGGACCAAAGAAGTATAATAAACACTGTGTGAAGGGGGACTGACATGCTTGGAGGGAAATGGGAACATAGTAGTAAAAGACTAACATTGTACTTAAAAGTAAGTATGTTACCTCCAAGTAGCCTGCTCTAATTTATTATGGAATTAAATTGTTAATTAAATGAATCAGCGTTGGTTACATATTAAACAGTCGGGCACAATGGATTTGATGACAGAGCTTGAGGAGGAATATATGGTTGACATAGCATAGAGAATTTAGTTGTTAGTCTTTGCAAGAAAGAGTAGATTATGGGAGGTGACTGGTTCAGGTTACTCAGGCAGAGGTCTACTTAGGATTGCTCTATTTTTTAGAATTTTTGTAAGTTTATTTTATTTTATTTATTTGTTTTTGAGAGAGAGAAAGACAGGGAGACCGAGATCCCAAGCAGGCTCCTTTCTGTCAGTGCAGAGCCCGACATGGGGCTTGATCTCACAAACCATGAGATCATGACCTGAGCCAAAATCAAGAGTTGGAAGCTTAACCGGCTGAGCCACCCAGGTGCACCAAATTATATGAGTTTTAGTCATACAACACACGTGGGACAGCCCCTGTCTGTGAGTGGTAAGAGCTCAGTAAATTTTAGTTGTCCTGTTAGAGGAAAGATATTTTATGGCCTCAGACAGCATTGTATCTAATAGGAAATTCAGTTTGCTCCTTTAAGGTCTAAGTTTATCAGCTCTACGTTAATCAGTTTTGTGTTGATTAAACCCTTTACTATAGATCCTGTTGTAGGTTATGTTTCTGTAGGGAAGTACTAGACACAACTCTGGTTTTTACCTCTAGGCTTAATTTGAAATCAAGAATATCTCCATTAAATTCTCCTTTTAAAAAAAAATTTTTTTTTTTAATGTTTTATTTTTGACAGAGACAGAGCATGAACCGGGGAGGGGCAGAGAGAGAGGGAGACACAGAATCCGAAATAGGCTCCAGGCTCTGACCTGTCAGCACAGAGCCCAACAGGGCTTGAACTCACAGACTGTGAGATCATGACCTGGGCTGAGGTTGGCCTCTCAACCGACTGAGCCACCCAGGTGCCCCTCTGTTAAATTCTTAATTCAGGGCATATTTGCCCCAGAGCCTCGTTTTTCCATATTACTGTGTGATATACAGGACTCCCTTACCATTTAGGTTATCGATGTCTTGTATAAATAGGAACCTAAATGTTTAGGGAATTGATCTATCTTGTTGTTTGAAAAGGTATTTATAAAGGTGAATTTCAAGGGTTTTGTGTGTGTGTAAGCAGGCCTTCTCCACCCTCCTGCCCCATCCCTCCCATTGAAACAGACATGGAAAGCATTCAATTTGAGATAAAGAGACAACGTTTACCAACTCTGTCTCTAGAATGCAAGTTAAAATTTACTTTGTAATAAGTCTTGTAAAGAAAGAACTAACTGGGGACTTTGAGAAATTCTAAATGCTTTGTTGGGAGGTAGCATTGTAGTGTGTATATTCTTGAGATCCTAAGTGTGCTTGTAAATTGAAGGGCAGTGTTAGAGGCTGGCCTCTTGAGGTAAATGTCGTGAGACATTTGCTCATAGTTCTAATGACTGCAAAGATTTAATGACAATCACTAAGATTCTCCTGAGATGTATTAAATTATATGACTTCACTGTAAATTAAATCTTTAATTTATGGTTAAGATTGCAAAGTATTATAAGAAATTATATTGTCTACCCTATGTTTTAAGAAACAAATCATAAGCAAATTATTATTTTTTTTAAGCCCTAAAAGATAATTTACTGGATCACATCATTAAGAAGTTCAAATAGTTCAACCTTCATGTTTGGCTGGATCCAGTATCTGAATATAAAGAAAGAAAAACTTTAAAGACTTTTGAGACCCTCCATCTTTGAGCTCTGTTCTTCAGCATTGACTCCATTCTCAGGCACACCTTTCTTCCTTGAGTGGCTCTAGCATCTCCAGGTATGTATCCAATCAGCTTGAACTTAGACAGGCCTTTTGTATGGTTGCTCTACCAAAAGTCTATAATTTCATTGGCTTTCATTGGGTCATGTACCCATGTCGGTGCTATTGACAGGGAAATAACTATGTTTGGTTTTTAAACCACAGTTTAGGGATATAATTCATATGCGGTATTTATAAAATTCAGTTTGTCCATTTACAGTGTACAGTGTTTTTTTTTTTTTTTTTAATTGTGGAGAGAGTGTGCCCTTGTATGTCTGCGTGAGTGGGGCAGAGGGAGAGGGAGAGAGAATCTTTAGCAGGCTCCACTACTTGCTTGGAGCCAGATGTACGGGGCTTGATCCCAAGACCCTGGTAACTTAACCAATCAGGAGTCAAGACACGTAACCAACTGAGCCACTCAGGCACCCACTACAGTGTACAGTGGTTTTAAGTTATGTTCACGTGGTGTGCAACCATCATTGCAGTCAATTAGAACAATTTCTTTACTCCCAAAACAATCTCCATGCTCATTAATGGTGTTGATCCTGAAGGTGATGAATCTGCACAGCAACCAAAAAGGTTTATTTAGACCCTTAGGGATTGCAATCTGAGACACACAGAGTTGACAAAATCCAGAGTAAAGTGCTGGGACAAGTGGGGAGTGCAAGCTTACATAAGCAGAAGGCACAAGGTTACATAATTTGTTTTGGATGAATAAATGATTGGTTGACGGGTGCTAGCAGAGTTGAAACTAACTATAATACGTGTTTGGCTATTTGTAGGCTTTGGCTATTTAGCCAAAGTAGGACGATGCATTCCAGGAGGTGGTCCAGTTGTAACTGACAAAAGTCAGAACTTTGTGATGTTTTGAAAATTAAAACTGGGAAAAAAAAATTAAAACTGGAGACAAGCCTCGACCCTACTTTCCATATTCATCTGACTCTATTTAGAGTGACTCTCTTAGCAATGCTTACTCTGTTTTGGAATCTTCTTTCACAGATCACTCCCCCTTTTCCCCAACCCAAACATTCCCAGACAACTATTAATCTAGTTTCTGTCTCTAGATGTGTGTACATTTCGTACAGATGGATTAATAATATGTGATCTTTTATGACGTCTCTCACCTAGCATTTTGTTTTCAAGGTTTATCCGTGTCCTTCACTACTTTTTATTGTCAAGTAATAGTCCATTGCATGGATATGCCACATTTTGTTTATCCTTTAATCAGTTAGCAGACATTTGGATTGTTACCACTTTTTAGCTACTATGAATAATGCCCCTGTGAGCGTTCATGTGCAAGTGTTTGTGTAGACATACATTTTTAATTCCTTTGGGTATGTACCTAGGAATAGAATTGCTCCATCATATAACTACTTAGTCTTTTGAGAAACTGCCAGAGTGTTATTCAGAGTATTTATATATATTTATATTCTCAACAGCAAGGCATAAGAGTTCCAGTATGTCCACATCCAGGGCAAACACTTGTCTTTTTGTGGTATGCTACTGTGGATTTTTTTTTTTTTTTTTGCTTTTTTAAATGTATATTTATTTTTTAAAGATTTTTAAAAATACTCATTTTTGAGAGAGAGCATGAGTTGGGGAGGGGCAGAGAGACAGACAGACAGACACAGAATCCAAAGCAGGCTCCTGGCTCTGAGCTGTCAACGCAGGGCTTGAACCCACAAACCCGGAGATCATGACCTGAGGTGAAGTCACATGCTCCACCCACTGAGCCATACAGATGCCCCTGCCACACCGTATTTTTTATTGCATTCTCCTGATGGTTAATGATGTTAAACATCTTTTCATGTGCATATTGACTATATATCTTTGGAAAAACTTTCAATTTGAGTTGTCTTTGTATTGTTGAGTTGCAAGAGTCCTTTTTTGAATTCTAGTTCCTTATTGTAAATGTGAGGGTTTATTTTTGGATTCTGTTCCACTGATCAGTGTCTATCCTGTGTCAGTGCCACATGGTTTTGTTATCATAGTTTTGTAGTAAGTCTTGAAGTTGGAAAGTGTAAGTCCTCCAACTTTACTCTTTTCAAAATGAATTTCAGGATCAGGTTCTCGATTTCTAGAAAGAAGACATCTGGGATTTTGGTAAGGGTTGTACTGACTCTGTAGATGAATTTGGGTGGTGTTTCTACTTTAACAGTATTAAATCCTTTAATCCATCGAATGTGGGATGTTATCCCTTTTTTTTAGGTCTTTAATTTTCTCTTCTCTTCTCCCCTCCCCTCCCCTCCCCTTTTCTTTTCTATCTCTGCATTCAGCGTGGGGCTCTCTCTAACTCCAAACCCTGAGGTCAAGAGTTGCATGCTCTTCCACCTGAGCCAGCCAGGTGCGCTTGGTCTTTAATTTCTTACAGCAATGTTTTATAAATTTTTCACTTTTGTTAAACTTATTCAAAGTGTTTGATTCTTTTTAATGTTACTGTAGTGAGATTGATTTCCAGATTAAGTGTTGTTTAGAAATACATTTGGCTTTTGTATACTGAGCTTGTAGTAGGCAACTGAGCTAAACTAGTTAATTAATTATGTTAGTTTTTTAGTGGATTCCTTAAAAGTTTTCTATATGCAAGATCACGTCATCTGCAAGTAGAGATAGTTTTACTTCTTCTTTTCCAACCTGGATGTCTTTTATTTCTTTCTTTTCTTTCTTTTTTCTGAACTGCCATGGCTAGAACCTCTAGTACAATGTGGATTAGAAGTAGCAAGAACAGGCATCTCTGTTTTTTCCCTGATTTCTTAGAGGATAAACATTCAGTCTTTAACTATTATGATGTAAGCTGTGGGTTTTTTGCAGATGCCTTTTATCAAATCAAAGAAGTTCCCTTCTTTTTCTAGGTTGAGTGTTTTTACCATGAAAAAGAGTTGGATTTGAAGATGCATTTAATTTCCATCCTGTTATGTCCTTCTTCTGAATCTACTGAGATGATCATGTGGTTTTTGTCCTTTATTGTATTGATATTTTATATAACATTGATTTTTTTTAAATCAACCTTGCATTTCAGGGATAAGTCCCACTTTGTTGTGGTATATAATTATTTTTATATGCTGCTGTATTTGGTTTGCTAGTTCTTTTTTGAGGATTTTTGCATCCATATTCATAACAGATTGGTCTGTAGTTGTATTGCGATTTCTTTTTTGGTTTTGCTATGGAGTAATCTTGGCCTCTTAGAATTAACTTGGGAAGTATTCCCTCTTTTGTGTTTTAAAAAAGTTTGTAGAATTGGTTTATAATATTTATGTTTTTGGTATGATTGTCCAGAGTGCCATTTGGGCCTAACCATTTCTTTTTGGGTAATCTGGTTACTAATTCAATCTCTTCATAGGCCTAGTTAGATTTTCTGTATCTCAAGTCAGTTTCAGTCAGTGTCTTTTGGAGTTTTTTGGGGTTCTTCACTGAATTCCACTGTATGTGTGTGGGGAGGTTCCCCTCACATCAACAACAAGCAGTTCTCTGGGGACACCAGCTGGGTCTCCTACAATTCTGACACTATATACCTGGAGGGTAGCATCAGATTCTACAGGTTGAGGGCTTAGTCCCACAAGACTGCCTTCATCCATACTTGAGACACCAGTCACAAACCCAGGTTATTCCCTGTGCTTCTGACGAACAGGTTACGGATTGGAGGTTTTTATAACTCCCCTCCTTGGACTTGAGATACGAGTCTCAAGTCTAGATTGTTTGTTGCCTGTACTTGTGTCTAACCGGCTATTGATTGGAGGTTTCCCGAACCCCTTCGTTGGAATCTATTAATTTGGTAGAGAGGCTAATGAAACTCGGAGAATCATTTTACTTACTAGGTTACTGGTTTATTGCAAAGGAATTTAAAGGATATGAATCAACAGTCTAGAAGAGCTGATAGAATGAGGTATGTGGGAAGTTGTGTGGAAGTTCTGTGCTCCCTCTGGGCATGCCAAAGTCCCCAAATCTTCATGTGTTCACAAACCCAGAAGCCCTCTGAATCCTTTCCTTTTGAGTTTTTATAGAGGCTTTATTACACAGTCATGACTGATTAAAAACATTAGCCGTTGATTTAACCTCCAACTCTCCATCCCTCCCTGGAGGTGGGGGAGGGCTAAAAGATCCAACCCCCTATTCACATGGATGGTTCTCCTGCCCGCCCCCACCTTTTGATGCAGTCTAAAAGTCACCTCATTAACCTAACAAAAGGCACCTTTTTCACTCAACACTTGGGAAAGCCTCAGGATTTTAGGAATTCTGTGTGAGAAGTAGGGACAAAGATCAAATATATATTTCTTTGTATAAATTACAATATCACAGGGAGCTTGTTCTTTTCTTTCAGATTATCGAATATATTGGCATGTGGTTGTTCATAGTATTCTCTTTTTAGTAGTGTCTATTTCCTGATTTTAGTAATTTGAGACTTTTTTTTGGTCAGTTTAGGTAAAGGTTTATTAGTTTTGTTGATCTTTTCAAGGACCCAAGTTGTGGTTTTGTTCCTTTTCTCTATATTCTCATGGCTAAAGTTTATGACAGCAAAGGATACAATATAGGACTAACAGAAAAGAGATGCATAGGCAAAGTCTGTGGAGATGAGGTACATGCTTATGCTTCCAGGTTCTTCCATGAGTACTGAATGGGCGTGCCATCTCTAGCTACAGTCAGCAGGGACAGATCAAGTCAGGAAGCATTTATATACATTAGAAATTCTTAAAAATAATTTTTTTTAAATTCATTTTTGAGAGAGTGTGAGTGGGGGAGGGGCAAAGAGAGAGAGAGGGAAACACAGAATCGGAAACAGGCTCCAGGCTCTGAGCTGTCAGCACAGAGCTCGACGTAGGGCTTGAACATGAACAGCGAGATCATGACCTGAGCCACCCCAGCGCCCCAGAAATCTATTTTTTTTTTAATATTTATTTTTGAGCGCACTAGTGTGAGTCGAGGAGGGGCAGAGAGAGGGAGACAGGATCCCAAGTTGATATCATAGAGCCTGACGTTAGTCTCACTAATCACGAGACCTGAGCCAAAACCTAGAGTCACATGTAAACAGTCACATTTAACCGACTGAGCCACTCAGGCGCCCTACCTCTCATACGTTAGAAATTCTTTAGGACCCTGAAGAATATTTATGTAGGTTATATCAAATCTTCTTCTGCATTTAGTTTCTTGCCATGTGTTATTTTAGTTGAAGTAGTTGAGGGTGTTTATTGGAGGTCAGAAATTTATCTCAAGTAGGTCACTTTCATTATGGCCATAAAGATTCACTGCCACAACTTCTGTTGGTTTTTACATTTTCCTTCCACATGACCATGCTACTATACAAGGTGTTGTGGGTAAGGTGGCTTAGAGCATGGAAGTGATGAGTTCACAGTTGAGTGATTGCCATTCCTTCTCACCCACCATAACTTGCAGAGGTCCTCTATGCTAGTTGGAGAAGGGAGACCATAGACCCAGGGGATAAGGGTTGGAGGAGTAGGCAGAAACTAATAATCTAATTTACCTCAGGCTTGTAGCTGCCTACTACTCTTAGTCAACATACTGCTGGCCAGTGGAAGATCTTAATCTTAAGGACTCTTAGAAACCCTCAGCAGTTGCTAATTTTTGGGGAATGAATGCTCTTGGGAGTGGTGTCCTTTGGGCCAAGACTTGTGTAATTTATTCTGTTAGTCATGATTTCCATTGGTTTCCTGATTGAGGGAAAGCAGAATTCTCTTGTCTGTATCTTCTAGACTACAGTTATGGTTCTGAATTTAACTGGATCTGTCATCCCCTACCTGACCCTCATAATAAGAAAGTAGATTCTATCCTATAGGTCTCTTCTGGTACTTCAGGTCCCCTTGTGTCATTAGTCTTAACCTTTACTTTTATAAAACCTGGATCTTAATGGAATGCCAACAAAATGCCTGTGTTAATATTCTTGCAATCCTCCAAACAAAACCTGGTACAACCAGAGTAAACACTAGAGTATGGTCTATAATGACGAAGGTAACTAACTGGGTGTAACAGTTTTCAGATTTCTCTCCAAGGCAGTTGAGCCTGCTTTTATGGCAACTGTTTGGTTCTGTTCAAAGAGTTTATCCATCTCAAGAGGCACAGAATTGGCTCATTCCTGTTGTAATAGTGGTATTTATCCTCCTAATACACTTTGTACTCCAACAGCATATTGCATCTTAGGTAGCTTATACTGGCAAACTACTCCTCTGTATTTGAGGCACTTGTCAGGAATTTCTAGATATTTGAGACCACCACCCCTCTAATGAATCTTGTTTGCTTAAGGTGGTGGGTACCTGGAGGGTTCTAAAATGAGTTGCTAGGCAGAACTCCCAGGAGGGATAACTGACTTTTTCATGTGTGCTCTCTGATATTTAATTCCCATTTTAGGGAATAGTACAACTCTAAAGTTAGTTTGAAATTTGTCTCTGACCTCTGCTCTGGAGACATAAGCGTAAACTTTCTAGCCTGAATGATAAATGCATTGCTCTGAACTTCCTACTGGCCAGTCATGATGGGGTATGTGTGATTGCCAGCATCCCACGCTCTGCTTAGATTAATCAGTGAGCAAAATTAGAGCAATTTATTTCCCACTCCCTTGTTCTTCCAGAGAGAAAGCCATGTGACTCTTATTGGTGAGCCTTGATGATACCTGGGACGTTACATGGCTCTGTATGGGGAGCTTGTGGCCTGACGTCCACAAACGGCCTGATCATTCTGCCAGGGGTCAGGGTCAAGTCACTCTTTTCCAGTGTTGCCTAAGAAGAAGTACAGTTCGTTAGGGTATTTGATTGAGTGTCCTGTGCTTCTGAATAGAATTTGTAGCAGGACACATGTAGGGTGGAGGGTAGAGATGTAGGGGGCAACTTCTCCATTGTACTCTGATGACCTTTGTCTATTCATGGGCCAAATAGGCAAAGCCTAATCTCTGTCTGACTCCTACCTTGGCAGGACACCCAGTAGGCCCTTCTGGAACAAAAGTTGATAAGAACCCTTGTGAGAAATAGCCACAGGGATGTTTTTTTTTTCCTGTTGAGCACAGGACTTTACCACCTCCCTTATCCTTGGGTTATATAGTCGCCAGCTATAAAATGGCTGCAGTTTAGAGTTGGTTTTTGGCAACCTGTGTTCTCAAACACCTTGGGATCACCCTCTGGGAATAGGGACACTGATGTTATTTTTTTCTGTGTGGGTAAGTAATAAATTTGTATGTGAGGTTATATTCTTGTCTCCTTTCTGTCTCTGGCAATGTGGACAGCTGTGATAGTGGGATTTCTAGAGCCTTGCACTATTGCCTGGCTTCATTCATTTGTTGTGACAGTTACGTGTGATCATGTATTTAAAGCATTCAGTGCAGTTCTTAACATAAGGTAAACTCTCAAATGTTAGCTGTTATTTATAGAATTGTATTATAAATAATGCAAAATTTAGAATATTCTTGAAAGCCTAATTCAAGGATTGATAGCCTAATTTCTTCTATGACTAAGGATACGAACAGCCAGAGCTAGAATAATAGGTTGAGAAAATCATGATACTTTTCGAATTTCTGAAAAGTGCATTTTATATTGAAGTGTTGGTATTGATGGTTTTGTTGATGTTACAGAAGCATCTATAGCTTTTGCTAACATAAATCAGTTTTTCAGTGGAAAACAGTGGCTTTCCTCGTTTTGACCACATCACCCAAATAACTCCAAATAAACTTTGGTTTGTGGAACACATTAGATGTCAAACTTAAGCCATAAGGGAAAGTTTCACTTTAAAATACCAGAATGGGGGGGAGGGGTGCCTGAGTTGCTCAGTCGGTGGAGCATCTGACTTCGGCTCAGGTCATCATCTCATGGTCTGTGAGTTCAAGCCCTGCATCAGGCTCTGTGCTGACAGCTTGGAGCCTGGAGCCTGCTTCGGATTCTGTGTCTCCCTCTCTCTCTGCCCCTCCCCTGCTTATGCTCTCTCTCTCTCTCAAGAATAAACATTAAAAAAGTAAAAAAAATAAAATAAATTAAATTAATAAAATAAAATAAAATACCAGAATGGGGGGGGGCACATGGGTGGCCCAATTGGTTAGGTGACCGACTTTGGCTCAGGTCATGATCTTGCGGTTCGTGGGTCAAGCTCCGTGTCAGGTTCTGTGCTGAACAGTTGCTCAGAGCCTGGAGCCTGCTTCAGATTCTGTGTTTCCTTCTCTCTCTGCCCCGCCCCTGCTTGTGCTCTGTCTCATTCTTGTCTCTCAAAAATGAATAAATGTTAAAAAATAAAAAAAAAAAAATACCAGAAGGGTTTTATGTTTTTTTCAGGTATAAGAAGAGTATTTAATGTATTTTTTAAGAAGTTATATATTTTTGAAGTATTGAAATCATGTGATGTTTATGGCTGACATGAATCTGAAGGGAGAAGTGGGGACTTTTTCCCATCTGGAAGTTTAAATAGGGACTTCTTTTTAACTTGGTGTTCAGTACTTACAGATTATGTTTATTCATTTAACAAACATTTATTGAAGCCTGCTGGACATTGTCTAGGTTTGCATTTTTTAGGCTGCTCTGAGACCTTCTTTTTTTATGCCTATCATCTTGTCTATTAATAGCATTATCTTTCATTAATAATGTTCCAGTTTCTTTGACAAATTAACAGTCACCCTTGTATATAAAACAATTCTTGATGTGGCTCTGTCCTGTTCTATTTCTTACAATTTCATCTGACCTGTAGTAGGCAGATCATAATGTAACCAGTCCATTTTTGTAGAGTTCTGTTCATGGGTGTGTGTGATTGTGTTTAAAGTAGACATTAATATTACTATTCTTCCACAAGCTGTGATTTTTAGGTTATTTTTTTACTTTGAAATTTCTGTAATAAGGGTAAACTACAAATAAAGTTGCTGGGTTGAAAATTTTTCTTTTTTTAAGTTTATGTTTTGAGAGTGAACGAGCAGGGGGTGGGGGCAGAGAGAGAGAGAGGGAGAGAGAGAATCCCAAGCAGGCTCTGCACTGTCAGTGTAGAGCCCAATGTGGGGCTTGAACTCACTAACAGTGGGATCATGACCTGAGCTGAAGTCAGATGTTTAATTACAGAGCCACCCAGGTGCCCTATTTCTCACAGTTTTAGAGGCTGGAAGTCCAAGATCAGGGTTATGGTTTCTCCTGAGGCCTCTCCCTTCTTGGCTTGTGGTCAGCCTCCTCCTATGTGATGTCACATGGTCTCTCTCCCCCCCCACCGTGTGCGTATGCCTTTCTTATGAGGACAACGGTTGTCCTGTTGGATTGTGGTCCTATCCTTCTCACCTCATTTAGACTTAATTACCTCCCTTAAAGGCCTGTTTTCAAATATAGTCACACTGGGGATTAGGACCTCAACATTTGAAATTGGTGGGGGGAATAATACAGTTTAGTTCATAACAGCATCCCACCCCCAAGTACATACAAGAAGTAAGGGGAATTTATTAGGCATCATTAACTCTAGTAGAAAAGCTAGTTTGTATTATGCTTCGGCCTTTATTTATTTTTTTCTTTTTTAAGTAAATTGCTCTTAACATGGGATTTGAATTCACAGCCCCGAGACCAGGAGTTGCATGCTTAAGCAACTGAGCCAGCCAGGTACCCCTAGTCAGTTGTATTATTAAGGAGCTTTCCTGAGAGAAGGCATGTGAGGAATATACAGATCTCTCTCTTTTGGGGATTCATTTTTAATTCAAAAGCATACATACCTTCTTCAATCTTGTTTTTCTTTTTAGTGAAAACACTATGACCCAAGACTTGATAGATGTAAAAGATCTGCAGATTGTTTTGGATTTAAAAAAATTTTTTAAATATTTATTTTTGAGAGAGAGAGAGACAGACAGACAGACAGATCCTGAGCAGGGGAGGGGCACAGAGAGGCAGAGAGACAGCATCCTAAACAGGCTCCAGGCTCTGAGCTGTCAGCACAGAGCCTTACACAGGGCTTAAACTCTCGAACCATGAGAGCATGACCTGAGTGAAGTCGGATGCTTAATCAGCTGAGCCACCCAGGTGCCCCTGATTTAGATTGTCTACATAAACTTTGTGAACAGTCAGTTTTATGTTTTCCTTCCCAATTCTTATGCTTTCCAGATCTCTAGTACCTTGGCGAAAAGAAGGGGTAATAGTGGCGTTTTCATTTTATTGTCAATATAAATGTTTGAAGCTGCTATTTATCAAAATTAAGGAAATTTCTATTGTTGGTTTGATATGATTGTTCTTCTAATAAATGGATATTGAATTTTATCAAGAGCTTTTGTATCTGTTGAAAATTTATCATCTGGGGCACCTGAGTGGCTCATTTGGTTGAATGTCCTACTCTTGATTTTGGCTCAGGCCATGATCTCATGGTTTGTGAGTTCAAATCCTGTGTTGGGCTCTGCACTGACATTGTGGAGCCTGCTTGGGATTCTCTCTCTCCCTCTCTACCCCTCCCCTGCTTGTGCTTGCTTGCTTGCTTTCTCTCTTAGATAAATAAATTATTGTCCTGTGATTACTTTGGTTAATTTTTAAGTGACAAACTTTGTATTTTTGAAGTAAAGCCAGTTTGATCATGATGGGTTATCCTTTCCATAGGTCACCCATTTGGTTTGCTGACATTTTGTTTAGGATTTTTTTCATTTACATTTCTGAAAGAAATTATTAATTTTCCTTCTTTTCAGCATTTGGATGATAGCCTCAGTGAATGAGCTCTGAGGTGTTCTCTCTTTATCCTTTTAAAGAAGCTGTATTGGGATTGTTTTCTTTCATGAATGATTGTTGGAATACTCCAGCAAAGCCATACAGGCCTGGCATTTTCTTTGTGAAAAGATACTTAATTATCAATGTAAGCTCTTTAAAGAGATAGGGTATTCTTACTGTGTTAGTCCTGGTTGTATATATTTTTCAAAGAATTTGTCTATTACTCCTAAATTTGAAATGTATTGGAATAAATACTTATTATTTTAGTGTCTATAAGGTCTAGTGGTAGCCTCTATTCCCAATATTGTGCTTTTAATGTTTATTTATTTTTGGGACAGAGAGAGACAGAGCATGAACAGGGGAGGGGCAGAGAGAGAGGGAGACACAGAATCGGAAACAGGCTCCAGGCTCTGAGCCATCAGCCCAGAGCCCGATGCGGGGCTCGAACTCACGGACCGCGAGATCGTGACCTGGCTGAAGTCGGATGCTTAACCGACTGTGCCACCCAGGCGCCCTGCCAATATTGTGCTTTTAAAGTTTCATGATCGGTATTGTCAGAGGCTTAATGATTTTTATTCTTTTGAAAGAATCAACTTGTGACTAGCTGAATTTCTACATTTTTATTCATTATTTTATTTCAGTCCGTCATCATTTCTTTCCTTGGGTTAACTTATTAGTCTTGTGATAAATACAAAGATTGTTTCTTGGTATTATTCATTCATTTATTTATGAATGAATGCATGAGTGAGTGAATGTTTTTAAGTAATCTCTACGCCCAGGGTGGGGCTCAAACTCCCTGAGATTAAGAGTCACAAGCTCTACCGACAGAGCCAACTAGGCACCCCTCCCAGTCTCTTTAACATATTTATTTATGCTGTAAATTAGTGTTATGTGTTACGTGAACATGGGGATAGGAACATGTGATGGACTGAATTGTGTGTCTTCTCTTCTCCCATTTGTATGTTGAAGCCCTAACGCCTAATGTAACTGTATTTGGAGGTGAGACCTTTATAGGTAATCAAGGTTAAATAAGGTCATAAGGGTGGGGCTCTGATCCAATAGGACTGATGTCATAAGTAGAGGAAAGAGGCACCAGAGAGCCTGCGCGCGCGCTCTCTCTCTCTGTAAGTGTAAAGTGTATTCTTTATTTCTCAATTATTTGGCAATTTTCTATTTACTTTGTTTTCTATAATTTCTAGATTGATTCCACAGTAAATTAATCTGAATAATTGAATACTTTGAAAATTGAGATGTGCTTATGGCTCAGCTAGATGGTCATGTTGGTAAAAATTCCATGTGTACTTGGGAAGAATGTATATTCTGCATTTAGGGTGTAGTATTAATATGTTTAAGTGAAGTCGGTTTTATTTTATTTTAATTGGTCTTTCCTCATTTACTATGGTTGTAGAATTGACCATTTTTAGATTTGTCAGTAGCTGTGGGTGAAAGTGTAAGTTATATTAACCTTTTTGGAGGGCAGTTTGTCATTGTTTGTGAAGATAATTTTAATGTCCTTTGACACATTGATTTCACTTCTAGGAATTTCCAGAAACATTTAGCCAAAAATGTAAAGTATAAATATAAGAATCCTTAGGATAGTTTACAAGTGCAAAAACTTTATCTGCCAATAAAGGACTGGTTAAATGGTAATATATACTCAGAAAGTGTATGTTCTGCAGGCAATGAGGATAATATATTTGTAGTGAAATAATAAGGTATCCTAGGTATAGTAATGAAAATGAGGCAAAAAGATGAGGTTTCCTTTATGTAGTTGTTTTTTACCTATAAAATTTTCTGTAAGAGGAGGTAACAATAGATACCTCTGGGGAATTAGACAATGGGGATAGACAATAAGGACTATTTGCCATGTGTTTGAAGTTTTTTGTTTATTTTGTTTCAGTGAACATGGGTTACTTAGAATAAAGAGCCTGTTAAGATCAAAGTAATTGCCACTTAAATGGAGCAAGCAAAATACTATATTGTGTAGAATTCCTATAAAACACCCCAGAGATTTTATTGATACTTGCCATATTTATTGTTACATCCTTCTTTGCTCTTTTCTTTGTATCTCTTCTCCAAATTAAAGATGAAGTTTTGACTGGTCAGAGGTTTCTGGAATTCTAATAGACCATAGCATTGGTGTTAAGGTAAACTAATTTTCTTGAAGTTTTATGCAGACAAAACAAATTTTTAATGAAAGATCTTTATTTCCTACAGATTCCTGACATTCAAAACAACTGACTTTTAATACTCTGCTACTACATCAAATCAACAATGAATTGGAATGCAAAACCAGAGAATGTCACCTTACCACCACATTATCCTAAAAAGCCGTCATCTTTTTTGGAGCAGGCTTTAATAAATACATTTAACACAACATCTCAAAGTTCTTTAAGCTATCCTGGAAGTAACCAAGAAGCATGTATGTTTCTTGGAAATTCAAATCCAGTTTCACAGCCACTGCTAAACATGAGAAATTATACAGCTCCTCAGCAAATCCCTATTTCTGATATACATACCGGGACAGTTGTGGCCTCACAAACGTCAGTAGAAAGAATAACATATGCAAATGTTAAAGGATCCAAACAACTAAATCACAATTTGCAGATGTCTTCAGGCGTTACCCAAAATGTATGGTTGAACTCACCAATGAAGAATTCTGTGCATTCTCATACAGGGGCAACTGTATCTCATCAAACTAGTTTTGGAACTAATACACCTAATGTACATGCACTACAGAATCAATTTGTAACTTCAGATACCTGTTCTGTGCAACTACAAATGATCCCCTCCAATTCTCCAAGAGTTCCTGTAACTTATCAGTGGACCCCAAGACTTAACCCATCTGTATCAGAACGACAGGTTGACTGGGCGCAACAGTATACATCCAGTGGACTGACTTATCCAGATTACAGACCACTTCCAAAGCAATATAGTTACACATCACGAAGCTCTTTGCAAGATCCTTCCCTTCAGAAACAAAACCCTATGCCATCTGCATCATTGCAAATTAAAAATAGTCACCCTCCAGATCCTCCACAGACTTTACAGTCAAAGCAGACTGCAACTGTACATTCCTATCGATACGCAGTTCCTCAAACTGACAAAAGGCCTCCTCCTCCTTATGACTGTAGATACGCAAGCCAGCCTTTGCAAAGTACTCAGCATGTTATTAAACAGGCTTCTGTGGAAGTTCCTCAGAGTCAAGAAATGCACTTACCTGAAATGAGGAAAGACTTTTCTAGAAGTTTTCAACAGCATTGGCAAAACCTTAATGAAAATGTCAGCACAGTTGGAAATTCCTGTAACTTGAAAGTAAATAGCAGTGTCATTCAGCCTTTTAATGAACTTGTTAGATCTTCTGTGGATGGTGTTCAGACTCTTGGTCAAAATAATCAAGAGAGGAGAACAGACTCTTGTGATCTAACTTCAAATCAAGTATTGGACACAAGTGTCACAAAAGAAAAGTTAGTGAGGGATATTAAAACATTAGTAGAAATAAAAAAGAAGTTTTCGGAACTTGCAAGGAAAATCAAGATTAATAAAAATCTTTTGATGGCAGCAGGTTGTATTAAAACAACTGATACCTCTTATAGTGAATTAGCCCCAAATTCTGGATTGTCTCTGAAACAAACTGCCCAAATCCGGTCTGGACCACAGGTAACCCTAGTGACTCCAGAGAATAAACCACCAACAGTAATGGAATCTGCAAAAGAAACAAATAGAGCATACAGTACAATGAACTCCAACATTCAGGACCCCAATTGTGGAAATTTTAACCAAGTGAATTCTGTTTTACTAAATTCTGTCTGTTCAGAAAAGTTTCCAATGCCAGACCAGTTACAAGATTTGAAAGTTAGGACTTCTTTAAAGGCATCGGCTGTTGAGATTACTCAGGCAACCTTAAATAACACCCAGATTTCATCAGGAAATGTCAGTGTTGAACTAAATGTGCCAACAAATTCTGAAACAACTTACGTTCCTCAGTCTGCGTCCTTTGAGGAATATGTTTCAAAATATCCAAATAAAAATACGCTAATTCTCAGTTTACTTACATGTAGAGATAAACCTCAGGAGAAGTTGTTTAAAAATGCTAGCGAAACTGTTCAGGGTTCTAAACCCCATAGTTATGAAGTTAATCCAAGTACCCAAATCACTGGTAACCAGCTAAATTTGAAAACAGTGGAAGCTCCAAGTACTTGTAACACAAATGCCAAGATTTTAGATAACTCTTTTTGCCTTGAGCATAAATCCTCAACAAGTGGAATGCCTTCTAAAAGTGACAGTCACTTTTCTATGGAATTGCTAGCAACATGTCTTTCTCTGTGGAAAAAGCAACCTTCAGAACCTACCGAAGAAAAACAGTGTAATGAGTCAAGAAAAAATAGAACAGCAGTTGGAGTTTCCAAGCCTGTGGAAACCTGTGATAAGAGTCCATTTTCAGTTGTGGGAAATTCTCAGAATAAGGTGTTAAACAGCTCACAAGAAACAACTTTGTCAATGGTAGTACAGAATTCTGAGTCTTCAGGCACAACCAACACAAAAGGAACAGAACTTCAGGTTGCTGTAGTGTCACCACTAATTCTTTCAGATGTCAAAACCTTGTCTGTCAAAGGAATAACACCTGAAGCTTTATCTGAAACAATGTATCCAGTTATTAAAGAAGGCAGTGTTTGTAGCTTACAGAATCAGTTGGCAGAAAATACAAGTATTACTGCTGCTTTGAAAGCTAATGTTGATGAACCCGTAGCAGGTGCTACAACAGACACCAAGATGTTCTTGCCAATTCAGAAGGAAGAGCAAAATGAGTCAACTAATGCAGCAGACACACCTCATGGCAATCAAGGAAAGCATATCAAATCAGAACCAGATACCCATTATACTGTGAGTGAACAGCAAGCTTCATACAAGCCAAGGAAAAGTGATATTGCTAGCGGTGATATATTACATATTGAGAATATTTGTTCTCTTGTTGAAGGTGATACATCTTATAATTCCCAAATAGCGGAGATATTCAACTTGCCGCCTTTGAAAAGAGTTGAGCCACAGAAATCTTCTCTCCCTAAGCAACAGGTGATTAGTAGTGGACAACAAAAAGAACATACAGACAATGTCACTGAAAATAAAGACTTTGGTTTTCAAAGTGATAATTTTTTAAAGTGCACAGATGTTTCACATAAAATAACTGACCAGGCAGAATCACCTCAACCTCCAGAATCATCTTTGAAGCATGTTAAAGCAAATAGTGGAATTTTAGAGGAAAGTGATTTGGAACATATCACTAAAAAAGAAAGCATGGCTAATGATATGTGTTCATCGGCAGCTATCCAACAGGGCAGTTGCCCTCAGGAAGCTGATGCAGTTTGCAGTTACACTGCCCAAGATCCTACAAGAAATGAGATTCTTAATGATAAGGCATCCATCTTATACCTACATGATCAGCTGTCAGAACTTTTAAAAGAATTTCCCTATGGCATTGAAGCTGTGAACACACATGAAGGTTCTGTGGCCCAACAAATAACAAACCAAATCCCAAAAGGTCAAACTTGTGATAAAACTGGTTGTGACTCCAAAGACTCAACAGACCAAATACAAATTACAATATTAAACTCAGAGCAAATGAAAGAATTATTTCCTGAACATGAAGATCAACTCTGTGAGGTAGACAAGTTGGGAGAACATCAGAAAGAAGAACCTGTAAACAAAGAAGGGGGCCAGTGTGACCCACAAACAGATACAGATGAAAAGAGTCATGATTCTATAACGGATTCAGAGAAAGATGATGTCCGTTGCTGTGCATTGGGATGGCTATCTATGGTTTATGAAGGAGTACCCCAGTGCCCGTGCAATTCCATCAAGAACTCAGCTTCAGAGAAAGAAGGGGAAGATAAATGTTCTCCTTTGAAGGTCAACAGTTGTAAACAAGGAGAGAAAACTGATAGAAATGCCCCTGTTGAATGTAATAGTCCTCTAAATAACAATCCGGAGATTCCTTTGACTTGTCCAGATACAAAAAATCATCTTCCTGAAATAGAAGAAAGCAAAAATATAAATAAGCCCAAAACAAAACATCACAAATCACTGAGGACAGAACAAGAATTATCAGGTCAGTTTTTATCTAAAGGTGATAAAAAACTAGATTCCTTGCAAAGTCACAAAAGGAAAGGAAAACTGAAGTTTCATGAGATAACTTTTCATAGCAGTAATAAAATGACAAAATTTTCTCAAGAGAGCCTGCACCAGAAGCTCATGGCACAAAACTTACGTCCACTAAAACCAAAGGTGGGTTTTTTGACAAATAAAAATAAAGATCTGTGTATGAAGAATGGTTCTTTGGTACAGTCAGTATCCCCAGAGAAAATAAAATTGAAAGCAGGTGGCTTGAGACAAAAAGTTTTGGAAAAAAGGAAGTTAGATGATGGGGGCATACTTGATTCAAAGATAAAGAGGAAGAAATATGATAAACGAGAGCATAATAAAAATATGGGAGATGGTACATTTAAGTTGTGTAATTTTTTGTCACTCGCAAATGAAAGAGCCAGAGTTAAAGAAAAGACAGTATCAAATGCTAAGTCCTCAGGCTCCAAGGATGTTTCATCCAAAATGAGTAGAGTTCTGACACCGAAGGAGTATTTACAAAGGCAGAAGCACAAAGAAGCGATGGGTAGCAACACATCAAAGAAAAGCCACGTGAGAAATGTAACGTGTGATTCTCAGTACATGAAGTCCAGTAAACTTTTCATGCAAGCAGGGAGTTGTGGGAAATCAAATGAGAGACACAATAGTGTACAGGCTTCTAAAGAATCATTAAATACTTCTTTAAGCCATGCTAAAAACCTCAAATTTCACCACTCTGAGGAGTCTAAAATGTGTATTTCAAGGAATGTTAAAGGGATAGTTGGTGGAAAGCAACTTGATAAAATGTGGATTGATAAAACCAGAGTAGACAAAAATTTGAACAGTATAGACAGTGAAGTTGAATTCAGCCAAATGTCTCCCCAATCAAAGGATCAAAGGAAACTATATCTGAACAGAGTTGCATTTAAATGCACGGAACGTGAGAGCATTTGTCTCACAAAATTAGACAGTTCGCCCATGAAGCTTAATAAAGAGAGGAGACCAGAAAATAAACCTCAGAGCTTCTTACCTGTGAAAGATGCCACAGAAAGACCAAACATGCTGGAGTTTAAATTATGTCCAGATGGACTGATTAAGAATA
This sequence comes from Acinonyx jubatus, assembly GCF_027475565.1. Lineage (NCBI taxonomy): Eukaryota > Metazoa > Chordata > Mammalia > Carnivora > Felidae > Acinonyx > Acinonyx jubatus. The sequence continues at coordinate 62,928,919 of NC_069387.1, forward strand.
CAAATTCTGATGACAACCGGAAGGATCTGCAGCCTTGTCCTAGCAAGGAGCAAGCACCTGTGCAAGGTCTGGTATGATTTTTTTGATGATGTCTACAACATTGTAAGGCATGGTTTTAAGTTTATCTTCCCCTTACTGTAAATTGTACTCAATTTGTACTTGATGACAAGAGGTGTATCGAATTGTATGGTTTGCCAAATACAAAGATTTCGTTTTGCACCAAGAAGCCGATATTATGAAAAATGTTTTTGTGCTAAGTTAGAAGAGTGTTAGTTATACATTATTTCAATCTTTTTAAAAAAAATTTTTTTTAATGTTTATTTATTTTTGAGACAGAGCATGAACAGGGGAGGGTCAGAGAGAGGGAGACACAGAATCTGAAACAGGCTCCAGGCTCTGAGCTGTCAGCACAGAGCCCGACGTGGGGCTCGAACTCATGGACCGTGAAATCATGACCTGAGCCGAAGTCAGCAGCTTAACCGACTGAGCCACCCAGGCACCCCTCAGTCTTTTGTTGATTCTCATTTGGACTTGTGATTTCAAAGCTCTGTGAATTTGAAGCTTTGGTCTAAATATGAGGAAATAATCATTACATATTTGTGAAAACTTTTTATACATATGGAAATGGTTTGATTTTCTATTATCTTTGGAGTAGTTGGTAACTGTGTTATCACGAAAGTTAAAGCACTGTCCTGTAGTCTGCTCTTGAAATGGGAGGGCAACGGAAGCAGTCTTGTCCAGTGTTAAGTTACCAAGGCCAGAAGGAAGCATGACTGTCATTTGGCTGAATGATAGAATTCTCAGTGTAGTGCCAGGAGGGAAGGAGAAAATAGAGGACTAATTATTTGGTAGTCAGGAAACATTTAAGTGTTGTGAATATTACTTATAAAACATTGTGTTGAGAAATTCAGATTGGAAAAGTAAAGGATTTGAATGGCAATCTTCTTTTCTCCTGTGCTCTTCAGATGGTATCTGGGCACAGAAAGTTACAATGTAAATATAAGGTACATTTTCTTGGAAGGATATAGGGATGTATGGTAAAAACAGACTATAAAATTTATGTTGTAAAGTATTGGTAATTTCACTTGGCCATATAAATGTATCTGAGGCATGGGTGTAACAAGAACATTGGAAGTAGGTGGGGGCAATGGGAGGGGCTTTCTTTGTCTCATGTACCCTTAAATACCTTGGAATTTGTTGGTGTTCAGCCTAAGTGGGAGAAACAATTCCATAGTGAAGATAAACTTTTAATGCAACCCATTTTTCATTTATAAGATACTCAGACACTTGAAATGGAAGGATTTTTGAGGCTTCTTTTAGACTTGCAGTATATGTGAATATATTTAATGCCTTCTAAGATTTATGTTGATATGACTTTCCTTCATTAAAGTACTAAAAGATGAATAGCAATTTCTAGAGATCTGAAAATGAATATTTAGTTTCAGGAATAAAAAGTACAAAAGAAGACTGGTTAAGAGGTGTAACTGAGGAGAAAAGGATGCCAGAAGCCAACCAAAAAATAGGTAAAACCCTCATGTATTTAAATTTTTACTCTACATATTGGGCACTTGGTCACACAGAAGCTGGATTATAGTTATGAAACTATTGTGAAGTTTGATTTTTATCCATATTTTTTGAATGATTCAGTGTATGGTAGGAAGATAATTTCTGATATTTTCTGTCATACTGTGGAGAGGGGAGCAGTGGTCTGTTTCCTGTTAACAAGAAAATATTTCTCCTCTTGATGAGTTAGGTAACTTTTCTGTGCAGGATTATGCAGTAAATACTAGGTTTTGCAGATCGTAAGGTTTCCTGAATACTCAACTCCGAGACTATAGTGAGAAAATGGTAGTAGAATAATAAATGAATGAGTATAGGCTATACTTCAGTTAAACTTTATTTACCACATTGGGCTAGAGGGTTAGCCATACCCTGTTTGCTAGCTCCTGGGTGGGGTGATTAGCAAGTTTAATTCATTTAATTCTCAAAACCAGGTAGATGAGCATGTCCCCATTTTATCAGTGGGAGGTAAGGTCATTACGAATTCCATGACTAATAACCAAATAGGGACTTAAACTTTGTCCCCTCTTTTCAAAGTTAATTCAATGTGGAATTTGAGTTATTTTGATGATAAGAGACTGAGTCTCCTAGTTAAAATTTATTTCTCTTTGTATGGGAGGGATTTAGGCTGAGTGCCAACCAGAAAAACCAGAGCTTTCAGTATCTTAGTGGAATGAATGCACTTTGTTTTTAGGGTTTTGCATTGAGAACTAGAAGCTAGGGTTCCGGAGTTTTATCTTAGTTTTGGTTAATTGAATATGAAAAGACAAGTGTTTAGAACTCATTGAAAATGGGTAGAAGCAGAATATCACCATGAAAAATAAAGAAGCACATTTCTTAAAAGAGAGGAAGTGATGAAGTGGAAAAGAGTTTAAAACAAATATACATAAGCAGGCTTGCAGAAATCGAGTCCTGCACAGTAAAGGTACACATAGGAAAAAACTAAATTGATTTAAAATCTTAAAGAACAACTGCACTCTTCGTCAGAACAAGAAAACAGCTGAAACAGGGCAAAATGAATTTTAAAAGTCCTAAGAGTGGAAAGCATACTTTTAAAGTTGGAACACAGGAATTCAAAAGTGAGAAAAATGGAAATGGGCATTGAGATTGGATAAGAAAGGTCCTTGGAAATAGGAGAGATGTTACTCCATAGAGAAGGTAAGAGACATAACTGAAATCTGAATCTGAAAATACTCATAGATGCCTGCGCAAATTGACCAGATATAAGCATGAGCTAAATGAGAGACATAAAGACAGCCACAAATAAGATGAGCAATAAACTGAAGTTGAGTAAACATCAGTGCTGAGAACCGTGATAAAAAAAACACAGACTGGCGCACAAGCTCAAGGAGATCTGCAGCAGGGTAAGGAATAGCCAAGATGCGAAGTGTGAGATGAATCACTATGTTGTACCCGAAACTCATGTAATATTGTATGTCAGCTATACTTCAATTAAAAAATAAAAGCAAATAATACTTACAATCCAAAAAAAAAAAAAAAGTCTGGAGATTCAGGAAAAGCGTGAAAGAACAAATACCAAGATGAAGAGGTGGAGAACATGAACCAGTGAGAAATGAGACAAAAAACAAATGTTGCAAACTCCCAAACAGATCAAAGAAACAGTTTAGATAATTATACATCTACATTTGGCAGCAAAGGTTTGAGTGTAGATGGAGCAAGTTGTGAAACTATCAAGTCACGGTAAGGTACAGAGAAGAGGGAGTAACAGAATCTAGTGAAAAATGACTTAGGAACCCATCTCGGATATCAGTGTCATAGAAGAAAGCTAATGAGGATGTACAAGAATTTGAAACTAAGAGGATAGAATGCGTGAGTTTCTAGGCAAAAAAAAAAAAAAAGTAAAACAAGACTATTATGCAGAAAGGAATGGCTATAGCAGGAATGAAAACCAAGGGAATTCTATTCTAGACCAGGGGAATTGGCTACTGAGAAGTACAGCCACATCTAGAAATGCAGGAGGTAGGAAAAGCTGGACCCATCAAAAAGATAGGCTAATATAACGCTGAAATGGTCTGACAACAGAAAACTATAGACATGTCTTAGAATACAAAAACTTTTCCATTCACTGGTTGAAACTGGCTGGTTTGTGCTCTTTATATTGCTAGTTTAGATAGCTGTTAAAAAGGTCACATTTATAATAGTGTGCAAATGATAGAACAAAATAGCTGTGGGATGTTAAGATGGGATGAGAGTAGAAAAAAGTCCCCAAAAGAGGCAAGATGTCCTGTGTGTGTAATTTATAATTCTGTAGGTAAAAAGCCATAGTTTGTCCAACTCCTTGTCCTAATTTTATCCCAGAGAAGAGTGCAGGGTTACCCTCTCTATTTTAATTGATTGTATATTGGTCACAAACACTGAATAATAAAGTAAACAAAATTTCTGTTTCCTTAGATGATAATGTTTTGGCTAATGCAAGACTCTCCAAGAGAAGCTTCAGTGCAGATGGATTTGAAACACTACAAAATCCAGCAAAAGATTCAAAAGCAATGTTTCAAACCTACAAAAAGATGTATATGGAAAAGAGAAGCAGAAGCCTTGGTAGTAGTCCTTTAAAATAATTTCAAGGCTAATTTTTTCGATGGTTCTGTAATGGGCACCAGGAAGTTTCTGCCAGTTTCTGTTTAGAATATTTTGCTGAAAATGCTCAGAATTGTAAAAAATGTCAAGAGAGTTTGGATACTACGTAAGTTTTATACATCTATGAAATCAATTAAGTGGCTTGAGAACCTTGCTTGTGGGTACCAGACATAAGAGATAGATGGTATTTGTCAGCAAAACCATAAGGTATTGAATTTTGACATTACTGAACAAAGTTTACCATTGTTTATTTTGAAATGCTAACTATCGATCCTGAGGGAGGACTGTTGTTCTCAGTTAAGGACTTGTTTATTTTAGCTGGGACTGTAAATAGATTTTTATTTCTAAAGCTTATTAGCAAAACTTATTTTTCAAAAATGCTCACTGTGAACATCAAAGTATATTCTTAAGTATTTTATACCTAATTGTAAACTTTGTCAGAAGTCTTGTTTTGTACTTGTTAAGCTGAACATAATTTTTGGATAATGTTTAAACATTACTTTTCATACTTGAAATAAACATTTATTTTTTAAAAATATATATGTGAAGTCATAATGGATTATGTTTTGTTTTCTACCCTCACAACAGGACACATTTTAGAACGGTGTTTTTAAAAGGAGAAATGTTAAATTAAGCTGTCAGAAGTAAATATTTTCAGGTTGCATTCAGAAGAAGAGCAAACATTTTACTGGGGTCAGGAAATTGGAAGAAAGAAGGCAAAATGTTTCTGGGTTTTACTTTATGACTCCTAGAAATGTGTTGGTTAGTTTCATAAAATCTCAATGCCATATATATATTATATTTATATATATTTATAAACTATATATATGTTATAATATATATGGCACTGAGATTTTATGAAAATATAATAAATTATATATTATGTATAAATTATATATAATACATAAAAGTAACAAATTATATATATATATGTATATATATATATACACATATATATATATGGTTCATACTTAACCACATTTCTGGGAGTAGGGAGAAATGAGTTTAAGGGGAGTATAGTTTCAGTTTTGCTATTGTGAATATCCTTAACATCACTGAACTGCACACTTAAAAATCCTTAAGAGGGGCACTTGGGTGGCTCAGTTGATTGAGCATCCGACTTCAGCTCAGGTCATGTTCTCACAGCTTGTGAGGTCGAGCCCCACATTGGGCTCTGCTGACAGCTTGGAGCCTGGAGCCTGCTTCAGGTTCTGTGTCTCCCTCTCTCTCTGCCCCTAACTCACTCATACTCTTTATCTCTGAAAAATAAACATTAAAAAAAATCTTTTTTACTAAAAAAAGAAGTCCTTAAGATAGTAACTTTTATGTGTATTTTATTACAAGTTTAAAAACTGTTCCGAAGACTACAGAAGACTGGGCTTTTCATAAAATACTAAGCAGCTGTGCTCATTTTGACTCTGATGGTTTCATGTCAATGATAAGATTCAGTTAGAAAAGCAGTGGTTGGGAAAACTGCTGGCACCATATTTTTTTTAAGTCTTAATGTCTTTGAAAAAGTAGTGAAAATTGCTAATATAATTAAATCTCAACCCTTGAGTACACGTCTTTTAAATATTCTAAGTGGTGAAATAGCAAGTACAGAAACTGCATTTCAGAACAATCTGAAGCAGAGATTATAAGCAAATATGATACATTGGTCATTGAGGAAAAATGTAACATTTTTACTTGGGAACTCAACCTTAGGATGTCATTTTTACTTGAAGGAATCATTGACATTTTTCTGAAAACTGCCCTCCTCACATTTCCATGAAAATAAAGATATTTATTACCAATGATAAAATGAGCTTTCTAAAAAAATTCAGATTTTGGAAAACTTATATCTGAGACCAAGTTTGATAGCATCTTACTACTAGACCTCTGGTCAGCTCAGTGAAAATGAGTTTGATCATTTAAAAAAAATTTTTACAGTAGGCTCCATGCCCAAATGGGGGCTTGAACTCAACCGTGAGATCAAGTCACATGCTGAACTGACTCATCCAGCCAGGCACCCCTGAATGTAATTTTTGATGTATGTCAATATTTGGAAGATCTGCATAACTTAGTGAACCAATGTTTTCTGATGACCGATGCATGTTGATAAGAGATTATTGAAAATGCCAGGTAGACCAAATGGATTTCGATAGAAGAATGCAAAAAGATACCTATCATGTCAAGCTTCCATGTTGCAACTAGCCTTTAGGGAATACTGTCAGCTTTTGATGCAGTGTCCAAGAAGAATATTATGCGATTATCTGAAAAAGCTGGAAGAAAGCTCTTGTGCACATAAGCCATCTATGTGTGTGAGATGGGATTTCCTAATACACTTAAACCATGGCATGGCTCAACAACAAGCTGAATGCCCAAGTAGGTAGGAAATTCAAGGGTCTTCTATCAAGTCATACATTAAAGAGATTGGCAGAAATGTAAAACAAGGCCAGACTTTTCATAATTTTGTCTGGATATATATTTCTCATAAAAATGCTATTTATGTAACCATGTAATAGGTTTACTTTTAAACAAAACACTTGTTAAATGTTTGAATTTTTCACGGAATAAATATTGACATATCTCAATTCCTCAGTTTTTTAAGATGGTTTAAAAAATCAGTGATTACAGTGGCGATTAAGGAGCAAGCACAGATGGATATGGTTAGTCTTTTTTTAAATTTTTTATTTCGTTTTGAGAGAGCATGAGTGGGGTAGGGGCAGAGAGAGAGGGAGACAGAATCCCAAGCAGGTTCCATGCTGTCAGCACAGAGCCTGATGTGCTGCTCGAACCCACGAACCCTTAGATCATGACCTGAGCCAAAACCAAAAGTAGGACGCTTAACCACTGAGACACCCAGGCACCCTGAATGTATTCAGGCTTGCATCATTCCCAAAAGTCAACACTAACTTTCAAATATTTCAAAAAACCAGTATAGTATAAAACAGGGTTGTATATAAGGTTGCATGTAACCATGTTGAATGTCTGCTTTTCTTATTCTTTAATACTTTTTATATTAGGAGTGCCTTTTACAATGTTAAGGCTAGAACCTTATTATAGGTACCAATGAACATTCTATGACAATGAATTTTCAAAGGACAGGAGAGAGTAGCCTGCATAAACCACTAAAATTAGTAAAAAGATAAATTCAGTCTTTTAGGTGTTTGAAGCTCTGAGCAGTGTGTCTAAAATATTCTTTATGCATAATACAGCAAAAGACAAACCCTCAATGAAAGAAAGACCAATGAAATTTCTTGAGGAAGAAGGGAACTGAAAATAGAAGTGAGATGCAAGAGTGAAAGGTCAAAGAAATCAGATATTCATCTAAAGAATGACTACAGAAAGAAAGCATTAATAAAACTGATTTTAAAGGAAAAAGCATAAAATCCATTTGGTAACATTGGGCAGCATGTTACATATACCTTAGTTCCTGGAAATGGAAATTTGCAAGTGTTAAATACCTATAATGTATGAGGCTCTGTGGAAAGTATGGTACTACAACAGAAGCTGCAAAGAGGAGTAAAACAAGTTTTTCTAAGGAATTTCCAATCTGGAAGATGAGAAAAATCAAGTGTCCAAATGTCACTTGATATTTATGAGGGGCATAAATGTTAACAAAAGATGAAATACAATTACAGAAATTTTCTTACTTTGGAATGCCTTATATTACCTTACCACAGCCAGGTTGGTACCTTCTCTTGCCTTTATCTAGATGGAAGTGGCCAAAACTACTAGTCTTCCCAATTAATTTTTATCTGAGTTTCTTTTCAAGATAAGCGTCCAGAGAAAGGAGCACAAATAATATGTTGTTATTACAGTAGAAACATAAATAATGTTGGTTTCTTACTATTTCCAGGTTTAAAGGAGTGCATTCAAGGTTCATTTTCTTCCAACTCTAGATGTTTAAAAATAGAACTCAGAAGTATTCAAAACTCTCCTGTATCAAGTTTAGACTACAGAGCAGAGATTATGGAGTATGAATCAGGACTGCAGCGAAACTATAGTTAAATGAAGACTATCACATCAAACAGCCATCAGGACTCGAAAGGCTTCTGAAATAGTCAAGAAAGCAAAGCTTGAGACTGAATGTCAGATTATTTTGCATCAAGATTGGGAAGGTGCCCTGAAAAGGGTGTGAATACACCTTGAAGAAAGCTTTGCAGAGGAAGGTTAAGTGATACAAGCTGATAGCATTTCGATAGTCCTAGTAAACCTAGTAATCCTAGTAAACCTGCTGTAGATACAGGTAACCAGAAGGTAATCAATGAGCTTAATTGTTCAAAATGGTAGCCATTAGCCATATGTGTCTGTATTGAGCACTAGAATATAAAATGCACTAGACAGTTTGAACCTATGTTCCAAAGGAAGAGCCAATGGAACTTGATGGTAGATTGGATAAGGGAGAACAAGAGGGAGTAATGTTTTTTCTAGATTGTGCCACTGAGTAGGTAGAGAGGCCTGCCTTGCCTGCGTAACTAGGGAGTTGAAGTCTTTAGGCTGACCAGGAATTGATTACGTTAATCCTGTGTCCAGTTTCCATAGAGCTTTTACTTGGAGGCCAGCCTGCAAGGCAACAGTCTTGAATAAATTAACCCACACCTCTTAGTGGTTGAGTCAACTCAGCATAACTTTTAGAAAGGAATGGACTTGTACTCCGAACACCATTTTCACAGACATGATTATTTTCATAGCTGATATTTCAGGGTAAATTTCATAAAACAAATTGAGGTTTAATTTGAAATCTTTGTAGTTTCTCCCAACTTTTGCTTTGCCTAAGTAGAATGGATTTGTCTATGAGATAATTGTTGTTGTTTTTAATAGCAAGAAACAGACCATTGACCTGAATTGAAAGAGTTGGAAGCAGCAGGAAAGGAAATTGAGCATTTTCTTTTCTAAGTCCTTTTCAGTCACTTCCTTCCTGTCTTCTATTATCTGATTTCTCTGTAACTACATGTTGATAATGTTTGAGATTCTAGGTTGTTGTAATTGTGGGGATTTGATGATCAGAACTGTTCCTGTCACTTTGGGAACATTTTAGATGTGTTAAATTCCATTGGTCATTGGGAATTTGCCTGCTCTGATTGCTTTGAATTGCATATCCAAAATGTGGCTCCTACATTGTTATTATTTTCTGGACCCCAAACACTTTTAATTATTTTTAAGACCTCATATCAAATGTAAAACATATACTTACTCATGACTGAATGGGCTGAGCAAAATATTAACTTCCTATGCATGGGGAGAATTAACTCCGTTCCTTTTGGATGCTTCAAAGAATCTTGTAGGAAACAAAATGTGTGGATAGTTAAGTTTTGTGCTCATACTCAAGTATGCCCTTTAGACCTTTACTCACTGCCTGTCATGAATGATTATTTAGTATTCATAGTAAACCAGGAAGTTATATTGTCCTTGTTATACATATAAGAAAACTGAGTTATAGAGAAATAAGGTCAAACAGCTTTAAAGTAATAAAGGAGCACCTAAGAATTAATGTAGTCATCAAAGAACTTCTAATTTGGTCCAAAACACTAAAATCGGTGATTACAATACATTCCTTACCAAGGAACGTTTCATTACATGATAGTTACAAACATTTGCCCTTTCTCCAGTATTAGAACTGCTGGATTAATTGGCTTGACTATGTCTGCTATGTAATCCCAATATACTACTCCCACAGACAGCCCTTCAGCTTCCACTCTGTTTGGCTTTGCACTTACAATTACTAGAGGCCTTGTGCTTCCCCCCCCCCCCCCCCACTTCACCTTGTGTCAGTGTGATCTTAACTTCCCTTACTCTTCCCTGCATTTGTGATTTAATACTATATACCAACTTCATAGATTTGGAACATACTATCATGTGTTTATCCTTTTGCAGACTGAAACTCATTGTTAGGTTCCTCCATCAGGTACTGACACTATGTAAGGCTTGAAACATTATGTCACAGTTCATAAGTTTCAGAGATCTGGGTGTGCTGGGCTGAGTGCCTCCTTCAGGTCTCTCACAAGGCTGAATCATGGTTGTTGGTTGGGACTGTAGTTTCATCTGAAGGCTTGACTGAGGAAGGATCCACTTCCAAGCTCATGCATGTGAGTGATTGTTGTCAGGGTTCAGGTGTTTCAGGCTTTTAGACTGAGTGCTTCTGTTTCTTGCCAGCATTGGCCTGCAGCTTCCTTCAATTCTTTGCCATGCTGGTTTCTCGATAAGGCAACCTACAACATGGCAGCTGACTTTCCTCAAAGCAATAGAACATGAGTGTGAGAAAGAGCAGGCAAGAGGAAAGTCACAGTCTTTTTGTTACTTAATTTCAGAAATGACATCCTGTTTTGTTATATTCATTTTTTAGAAGTGAGTCACAAATTTCCAGCCCACATTCAAGGAAAAGGGGTTTAGGGGTCACTAGGGACCATCCTAGAGGCTCCCTACCACAGTCTTTACTACATTAAGCCCTAAATTCTTTTGTTGTATGGAAATGGAAGCATGACCTTTCTGTTAGATTTAGGTAGCTCTGTGTTTATTCCAGGGAAGCCTGGAATGGAAGTCTGGCTTCTTGGCCAAAATAAGAATAGACGATGATGCATATAGTTAAATGGGTACCTAACCTGGTTTTAATTCCCTGGTATATAGTATAAAACCCCTCAGTAAACTCATGCCTCAGCATCCCTGAGATTATAATATCTTGCTCCTATCTTGGTAGTTCATACTGCAAAGACAAAGTATGTTCTGTGTGATTAACCAAGGGCCCTGGGAGCTGTGCCCTGAAGCCTCCGATCTCTATCTGCCTGTGCTTTCCTTCCTGTACTGTATCCTTTACTTTTACTAAAGCCTTATATAAGCATATCCCCTGGAGTCACATCATCCCTTTGAGTGATCCAGTCCCATGTGATCATTGCAGTTAGGCTGGTCTGTCCCCACACTGTGCACTTCAGATATAGCCACTGTGTCTGAATCCCAACAGCATCCAGGTGGCTGTGGAAACTCTCAGCATTAGTCAAATAACCCATGGGGCTATGAATAACCTCCTCAAATGCCTTTCCCTAAGGTCAGTTTTTCTGTGAGGGGAAGACCTCTTTCTATCCTGCTGCCCATGCCACTGTCCCCTATTGTTTCTTTATATAAAACCAGCTTGCTGAATTTTTATGTTGCTGTAGGAATGCTTATCATGTTATATTACAATTAATCTCAATCCCTAGACAGATTAGGAGCTTGAATGCAGGGACTCTGGCTTAATTTTATTTATATTCACAGTGCCTATTGTCTAGCACAATGCTGTGCAATAGCAATGAAATATGGGCCACATATGTAATTTTAAGTTTTCTAGTAGTCCAATTAAAAAGTGTAAAAAAACTTCACTGCACTGACAGTATGGAGTCTGCTTGGGATGCTCTCTCCTCCTCTCTCTGTCTGCCCCTCCCCTGTTCTCTCTCTTTCTGTCTCAAAATAAGTAAAAATTTTTAAGGGTAAAAAAATTGGTAAAATTAATTTTAATAATGTGTTTCATCTAACCAATATATTTAAACTATATTATCAACATGTAATATGAAAATTACTGAGATATTTTTCTTTTGATACTGAGATTTTGAATTTTAGTGTTTATTTTATATTTACAGTACATCCTAATCAGATTAGCATTTCAGATTCTCAATAGTCATGTGTAGCCTGTCCCCACTGAATGGGACAGTCAGGACATGTTAGCACATAAAAGGTGTTCAAGTATCTCTAGGTACATAAGAGGTACTTATTTTTTTAGAATTTACCAATTGCTATGCCAGCTTATTCCTTGACACTTAGCATATATTATCTCAATACACATACAACCTTGAGACACAGGTATCATTATTCTCATTGTTAAACAGAAAACCGTTTTTTTTTCCACCATTGTATACCCAATTCCTGGCTTATTTTTAAGATATTTATTTTATGAATAAATGAATGACTATTGATGAGTGAACATTTGGGCTTAAATGTTCAAAAGTGAGTGACAGTCTCAAACCCAGCTCTCTGACTTCATCCATGGGCTCTTCACTCTCCTGCTATACTTCCTCTATGGACAGGTGAAAGAACTGATACGTTAATTAATAAGGAGCAAATTAATAAGAACCTGGAACTCTACCCAAAATACAAGAATCCAGCATGTATCACTTACATGAAGCACTTGTTGAATAACTATCTGTCAGAAACTGTTTAAAAGTGGGGTTATTAGGAAAAATATGTTAAAAGACACTTGTGTTATGTCAATGACTAATAAAAAATGAATTCTTATTGCAACCAACCTTATTATGTGTATCATGCCACTAGAAACAGATGAGAATAACTCTTATTTTTATCTATTTTTTAGTTGAAGTATAGTTGACACACAATGTTAAATTAGTTTCAGGTGTACAACATAGTGATTTGACAAGTGCATACATTACGTTACAATCAAAAGTGTAGCTCCCATCTTGTGTATGGTTGTAAGTGTATCACCATACAACTCTATTATAAATACCACTGACTATATTCCCTATGCTGTACCTTTTATCCCCATGACTTATTCATCCCATGACTGGAAAGCCTGTACCTCCCACTCCCCTTCACCCATTTCACCCATTCCCCCCAACCACTGCCCCTCTGGCAACCATTAGTTGTCTATATTTATGAGTCTGTTTGTTCATTTGTTTTGGTTTTTAGATTCCACATATAAGTGAAATCATACAGTATTTGTCTTTCTTTTTCTTATTTCATTTTATTTCATTTATTTCACCTTCTAGGTCCATACATGTCACAAATGGCAAGATCTTATTCTTTTTTATGGCTGAGTAATATCAGGCTCTGTGTGTGTGTGTGTGTGTGTGTGTGTGTGTGTGTGTGTATGACATCTTTATTCATTTATTGATGGACACTGCTGCTTCCATATTTTGATTATTGTAAATAATGCTGCAATAACCATAGGAATGCATATATCTTTTTTACTTTTTCTTTGGGTGAATACTCAATAATGGAAATGGATCATATGGTAATTCTATATTTATTTATTTATTTATTTATTTATTTATTTATTTATTTATAAATTTATTTCTTAGAGTGCACAAGTGGAGGAAAGGGGGCAGAGGGAGAGAGAGAGACAAAGAGACAGAGAGAGAATCTTAGGCTTCATGCCCAACACCGAGCCTTCCATGAGGCTTGATCCCACAATCCTGGGAGCATGACCTGAACCAAAATCAAGAGTCAGACACTCAACCAACTGAGCCACCCAGGTGCCCCTATTTTTAATTTTTTAGGAACCTCCATATTGTCTTCCACAGTGGCTATACCAATTTGCATTTCTGACAATAGTACACAAGGGTTCCCTTTTTTCTATGTCCTCACCAACACTAGTTGTTTCTTGTGTTTTTTATTTTAGCCATTCTAACAAATGTGAGGTGGTATCCTCTGAAGGTTTTCATTTACATTTCCGTGATGATGAGTGATGTTAAGTATCTTTTCATGTGTCTCTTGGCCATCTGTGTGACTTCTTTGGAAAAATGTCTATTCAGGTCCTCTGTCCATTTTTTAATCTAATGTGTGTGTGTGTGTGTGTGTGTGTGTGTGTGTGTGTGTGTTGAGTTGTATAAGTTCTTTATATATTTTGGATATTAATCCCTTATTGGGTATATCATTTACAAGTGTCATCTCCCATTCAATAGGTTGCCCTTCAGTTTTGTTGATGGTTTCCTTTGCTATGCAAAAGCATTGTATTTTGGTGTAGTCCCAATAGTTTATTTTTACTTTCATTTCACTTGCCTGAGGAGACATATCTAGAAAAATGTTGCTAAGGCCAGTGTCAGATTACTGCCTATGGTTTTCTTCCAGATGTTTTATGGTGTCAGATTTCACATTTGGATCTTTTATCAATTTTTAGTTTATTTATGTGTATGGTATAAGAGAGTGGCCCAGTTTCATTCTTTTGTAGGTAGCTTCCAGTTTCCCTAGCATCATTTATTGAAGAGACTGTCTTTTCCCAGAGAATAACTCTTTAAATAGCCTTTGAATTAGTATACTGCGATATCCCACAGACCTTCCTTTCATGAGCAAATTCTTGGATATGATTAAATGTGAAGCAGATAGAGAGGGACTGTTCATTCACCTGTGTAGCAGCTACAAACTGGCATAGTCCAGACAGGTCCAAACCAATACTAAATGACTAGCAGAATCTGTGTAGGGATTGCCCTATTTGGTTCGATAGGCTTTTATGAACCTTGTTTATTGGTTAGTCAGGGAAATATCACCAGCTACGCCTACTCTGGCTTTGTATAGCAGCACTGGCCAATAGTTCTGTATCTACATGGTCTAACTGCAGCTGCTGACCACCTGTGTCTATTGAGGAACTGAATTTTTAATTTTACTTAATTTTAATGAATTTAAAGTTAAATAGCTACATGTGACTATTTGACCACATGTTTCTTCTTGGATAATACAGTGTTACAGGGTGGGTGGAAGATTTCCACAGATGTATCTCTCTGTCACTGGGATCCCCATAGGCTTGTGGGAGTTATCAGTGGCACCCTGGTAGAGCCTGTCTGAGGCCTTATCTGAGTTCCCCTATGGGCTGATTCAGCACCTAGTTGCCTTCTTGCCTCCTGACGATAATTCTTCCTACCTCTAGGACATGGACATATAACAATGAGTATATCTATGTGTAGCTTAGACATCTGCCTTTGAACAATTTCCTTTCTTTTATAGAGTAAGATTTGTCATCTTGATATCCTGTAGAACTTTGGTCCATTTCTTTGATGATATTATGCTAACGAGATAGACCTGACAAATAGGAAAAAAAGTAAGCATTCTGTAAGACTTAATAAAACACACACATGCCAGAGGATGGGAAATAAATGTAAAAAAATTCAAGGACTGCCACATTAGTGAGATTTTGGGGGTCTGACTATAGTCTGGCGCACAAGTTGTACCACTCACCACAAAGAGGCACAGTGTTTGATGAACCTCTTTGGGGTCGTGGGTAACATACACCATAAATGGATGTGTTGCCCTAAGTAATTTATAAAGTAATTCACACAACTCCACCTTTATATGAGGCCACAAGCAAGAGAAGGCTCTATACCATGCTCAGGCTATGGTGCAAGTCGTCTGCCCCTCTGGCCTAATGGCCCAGGGAGTCCAATGGTACAGGGAGGTTTGGTGCTGTATGAATCCTCTCCAAAACCCCCCCTTTTTTTTAAAAGGGGAATTCTAGCAAAAACCCCTAGCATCATGCCCTCTTTTGTTGACAAGTATTCTCCGTTTGGAAAAAGGGTTCCTAGATTGCTACCAGGCTCTGTTCTTAGTACATAAATTCACTATGCTGAACTGTCCATCATGAATGGGGTATTCTCTGATTCACAAAACTATATAATTCGGTTGGCACAGCAGCATTTCATTGTTACAGGAAACAGTATATACATGGCCAGTCCAAGCAGCTCTTTTTTTTTTAATGCTTTTTAACATTTATTTGTTTTTGAGAGACAGAGAGAGACAGAGCACAAGCTGGGGAGGGGTGGAGAGAGGAGGAGACATAGAATCCGAAGCAGTCTCCAGGCTCTGAGCTGTCAGCACGGAGGCCGATGTGGGGCTCGAACTCACAAACCATGAGATCATGACCTGAGCCGAAGTCGGACGCCCAACCGAATGAGCCCCTCAGGTGCCCCCAAGCAGCTCTTAAGGCATAATTAGAATATATAAGCAAGTCACCTCAGTGTTCTGTCATACCTCAGTCCACACATATGGCTGCATGAGGAGTGAATGAAAAGAAAGAAAGTAGGGTCCTGGTTTATGAATTGGGTTTGTTTAGTATGCTGACTCCAGCCAGAACTATTTTATAGCCCTACTTAGAAATGATACTAAATGACAGTGATAAAGCCAACCTTGTTATAGCCTGCCACCAGGAACAGATGAGAGTAGTTCTTTTAAATGACTTTTGAGTTACTTATACTGAAATACCCCACGGCCTTTATAAGAGCAGATTCTTGGATGTGATTAAATGTGAAGCAGAGATAAAGTACTGGTTCATTCACCTTTATAGCATCTACAAACTGACTAGTCTAAACAGGCAAAAAAATCAACAATAAGTAACTATCAGAACAGAATTCCCTATCTGGTTTGATAAACCTATTAAGCAAGTACGAGAGTGACTGACGAGCCACTACATCTGGTTATCAACTTTGGACTTTGGTGGATAGGTATCCTGATGTATGAATTAACATTGATTCATGGACAGGGGCTAATGGGTTGACTTGCTGGTCAGAAACAGTATATCCAGTACTGTGGGTGTCAGTCAACCTCTTTCACCAGCCACCCTGGTGTTTGCTTATTAGGCCTATCCATAAAGTGAGATGGCAGCAGGGAAGTAGGCTCTGCGTGGACCTCCCCTCACTTCTGCCTCTGCTGGGTACCCGTGTGCTGTGAGTCAAAGCCATGCTGAGTTCCAGACAGAGCACACCATTCTCCAAGGAACTGATGAGCTACTTGGAGGCAGGTGAGTACATTGGACACTTTGCATCATGGAAGGAGCAGCAGTTTGTTCTCCTGGGCATAGAAACATATTTCAGAAATGAATTAACCTTTTCCTGCCCCAAGCGCTCCACCAGCACTAAACAGAAGACCATACTCATTGCCATTTATGTTCCATACAAATCACTTCAGACCAAGGAACTTGTTTATATGGAAGGACATAATGGAATGGAATTACACCCACAGGATACACCAACATTATCACAAGCTCCAACAACCCAAAAGCATCTGGCTTGACAAAATGGTAGATTGGCCTGCTAAAAATCCAGTTACTACATTAGCTGAAAGAAAATCCTTACAGGATTGAGATGCTGTTTTACAGGATGAATAATTGACTTAAATCAGTAGACAGCAAGTATACCTTTCCCTCGTAGCTAAATATATGAGCCCAGGAACCAAGGGGTGGAGGTCAGGGATGGTCCTATTCAGTCTTTTCCTTGTCTTTTAAAAATTGAGATGTGGGGCACTTGGGTGCCTCGGTTTGTTAAGTATCCAACTTCTGCTCAGGTCATGATCTCACTTTTGAGCCCTGCATTGGGCTCTCTGCTGTCAGCATGGAGCCTGCTTCAGATCCTCTGTTCCCCTCTCTCTCTGTCTCTCACCTACTTGTGCTCTCTCTCTCAAACATAAATAAATATTTAAATGTAAGTAAATAAAAACTGAGATGTAATGCACATTTACATAGTGTACAATCAATTAATTATATTTTTGAGAGAGAGAGAGAGAACAAGCAGGGGAAAGGGTCGGAGGGAGAGAGAGAGAGAATCCCAAGCAGGCTCCATGACCAGTGCAGAGTCCAACATGGGACTCGATCCCACAAGAGTCACTCAACTGACACTCAACTGACTGAGGCACCCAAGCGCCACACCATGAAGTGATTTTCTTTAAAATATATTCACAAAGTTGTGCAACCATCACCACTATCTGATTCTAGAACATTGTCATTATCCTTAAAAGAAAGCCTGTACCCTTAGTGGTGTCCCTCCATTTCCCTTCCTCCTAGCCCTAGGTAATCACACATCTACTTTCTGCCTCTGGGTTTGCCTATCCTGTATATTTCTTATGAATGAAATGATATATAATATGTGGCCTTTGTAGCTAGCTCCTTTCATTTGGTATGATGTTTTAAAGGTTCATTCACGTAGAATGTATCAGTACTTTATTCCTTTTTATGGCTAAATGATATTCCATTGTATGGCCTTTCACTTTTATCTGTTTTTTTGTTTTTGTTTTTGTTTTTTTTTTTAAGTAAGCTCTATGCTCACGGGGCTTAAACTCACAACTCTGAGATCAAAAGTTGCATTCTCCACCAACTAAGCAATTATTTTTCTGAACTATAGCTCATTGGTCTCTTGCATTAGTGGATTTTAAAAGGAGAATTCTTTAAAGGAAAAGTGGAAATTGAGGCTATCTGCTTTAATTCTTTGTTCCAGGATAATCTTGCCCAGGAATATAAAGAATACATAACTTCACTATTTGCTTTAGGATGTGCTTGCCAGTCAGTGTATCTGGGAAGATCATCTGTAGGAACATTTGCTATTAAGATAACAGCTTGCTCACCTGGAAAAGAGCTTGCTTCTCTGACAACAGTTTACTTATCGAAAATTACTTTAAATCCTCACTTTGTTGTCATAAACTTTGCCAGTTCCAACCAGGTCTCTGTCTAGAAGGATCTTCTTTAAACCACTCAAGTCTAAACCTTCAAAGCCTTAATCCTTAACCCTTCCTTAATCCACCCTCCTCCCCTCCTTTCCAGTCACAATTGAGTCAAGGTGGCACTGTCCTCTCCTGCAGTAAATTTAATAAACTCAACTCTCAACTTTGAGTAGATTTCTCTGGTGGTCTTATGCAAAGTTGACAAAATTTGACAAAAATGACAACAATGACTGGGCATTTTTTACAATTTGTAGGTAAACAAAATTCTCTTGTCAAACACAGACTCTATGATCTAATCTTAGTTTCATATCTTACTTTCATTTTTTTCTTAGTTCACTTACCTATTTTTTTTTAAGTTTATTTATTTATAATCTCTACACTCAACATGGGGCTTGAACTCACAACCCCGAGATCAGGAGTCTCATACTCTACCGAGCCAGCTAGGTACCCCTAACTGCTCACTTATCTAAACCAGATTAAAATGACAATACTTGTTTTGAGCCAACCAAAATAATAAAGATCTGTGGACGCTGTTAAAATCAGATTTTTATTTTCCCAAGTAATTATTAGTAGGCTGTCAATACAGGGTAAATATTTTTAATCAATATTAAGACGTGTATCTTCTAAGTACAGAAGCTACACAGTTACCTCTGATTTTGCATCTACAGTATATCTAGTTCCTTTAGCTTAATGTGGTAATTTATGGGAAATAAAATGTGGTTGTGTTTGTTACACTTTGAGTCTTTAGAGTGGCGTTTTAAAATATTTTTTTAATGTTTATTTTTGAGAGAGAGTGTGTGTGAGTGGGGGAAGGGAAGAGAGAGAGAGAAAGAGAGAGAGAGAATCCAAAGCAGGCTTGAGTTTCCAAGCTGTCAGCACGGAGCCCAATGTGGGGCTCGAACTCACAAACTAAAGATCATGATCTGAGCCAAAGTCAGACGTTTAACCAACTGAGCCACCCAGGCACCCCAATATTGATTTATTTTTGAGAGAGAAAGAATAAGTGAACAGGGGAAGGGCAGAGAAAGAGGGGGACAGAGGATCCAAAGTGGGCTCTACGCTGACATCAGATAGGCTGATGTGGGGCTGAAACTAACAAACCTCGAGATCATGACCTGAGCCAAAGTTGGATGCTTAGCCAACTGAGCCACTCAGGTGCCCCAGAGTGATATCTTTAGATAAAATATTAGAGTAAAAATATTATCAGCCCTCTGCATAAGGTCTTCATTGACTTGGCATTGCTCTGAAGGTAATTTCAATGTTCTTCATCCAAGTGAAAGGCACTGCATTGGCTCTTGCCGTAGTGTCAATTTTCAGGTCTCAACACTCCCCATCTCTCTCACTGTTTCCCAACACCCAAGGTTCCCTCCTTTCTTTGAACACCCCCAATTCCTCTGACATTCAAGGCCATCACATTTACAGTTATATTTCCTGGAACATTCCCCTTGTCTTCAACATTTCTTTCTGCTCCTCTAGGTCTCATCTTTTAGATGTCAACTTAAATAGCACTTCCTGGGATGCATCCCAAGGCATCCCAGTCTAGATGGGATAGTCTTAGTCATAGTCTTCTTTGCACTCCACCTTTTCCTTCCTAGTGCAAACCTCAGCTGTAAGGATATAACCATTTGCATGCTTATTCCATGTTGTGTCTCCCACTGGGCTCTAAGTTCTCTGAGGCACTTTGTTTACTGTACAGCACAGTGCCTTTCTCCTAGGAGTCCCTCCATAGATGCTTGTGGAACAGATGAATCAATTTTTATTTTTATGTTTTTTTAGAGAGAGAGCGCAAGCAAGAGAGGGGCAGAAAGAAGAGAGGGAGAGAGAATCTTAAGCAGGCTCCACACTGGGCATGGGAGAGAAACAATAAACTCTCAGAGCTTGATCTCATGACCATGAGATCATGACCTGAGCTGAAATCAAGAGTTGAATGCTTGGGTGCCTGGCTGGCTCAGTTGGTTGAGCATCCGACTTCAGCTCAGGTCATGATCTCATGGTTTGTGGATTCAAGCCCCGCATCGGGTTCTCTGCTGTCAGCAAGGAGCCCACTTCAGATCCTCTATCCCCCCCTACCCCCTCTGCCCCTCCCCCACTGGTGTCTTCTCTCTCAAAAATAAATACAATATTAAAAAAAAAAAGAGTTGAATGCTCAACTAACTGTGCCACCCAGGCGCCTTGATGAATCAATTTTTAAAACTCACTTTTCTACATAATTATTCTTTCAATATAGGAAAGTATGCTAAGTAAAATATTTTTTTTTGCTAAGTTTTTTTTTTTTTTTGCTAAATTTTAGACAAATTACAGTTACAACTTAGCTATGACTATATTAGGTAGAATGACTTGAAGGAGTTACACTTTTGTGGACCTTTCATACAAGATCAAAGTCTGGAAGTCCCTCTGGGTGAGAAGATTGAGTGGCTTCCTGTTTTCTTGGGTTATCACTTTTGGTGACTTGCTCCCCTAACCAATGTCCTCTAGTTCCTGGCTGCCTGCTCATGGTAAGAGTCCAGTACTTCACCAGTTAGAACCTTCATGAAGTAAGGGAGGCTTATCAGTTTGAGCATGCTGGTGCCAAGACTTCCAGAAGTAGGAATAAAACAACCAAGATATAAGTTTCTGCAGCATCTGGAGATATAAGTTCTCTTCCTTCAGTTTCTTCAACTATTAAAAAAAAAAAAAAAACGACAAATTTAACTCCATAAGTTTTAAAGTTGTTTTTTTTTTATTCCCTGATTCTAAAGAGAGTAAGTCTATAGAGGCAAATTGGGAAAATTCAAAAGAAATTTAAAATGACCTCAAATCCCACTATCTATAGGTGACAATGATCAATTCTTGGGTTATTTCAAATAGCTTGTGTTTAGGGCTACTTCCAGAGCTCTAAGATGCAGTTTTGGGCTCAGTGAACATCCTTATAAGTTTACTTCACTCCAGTCTCAATGGCTTTTTTGTAGCTCCTTGAATGTTAGAAATACTCTACCCCAGGGCCTTTGTACTTACTCTTCTTTCTGCCTGGAAAAATATCTTCTCAGATAGCTACATGGTACATTCCCCGACCCTCTTTGTATAGGCACTCAGATGTCACTGTGATAGTTAAAATTTATGTCAGTTTGACTAGATCATGGGATGCTCAGATATCTGATTAAACTATTTTTGGGTATGTCTGTGAGGGTGTTTCCAGGAGAGATTAGCATTTGAATTGGTGAACTGAGTAAAGTGGTTTGCCCTTCTCAGTGTAGGTGAGTATTATCTAATCTGTGAAGGGCCTTATTAAAACAAAAAGTAGAAGGAAAATTGAATTAGCTTTCTGCCTGACTTCATGAGCTGGGGCATTGATCTCCTGCCTCTGCTGCTCCTTAGTTCTCAGGTCTTCAGACTTGGACTGGAATCTTCCATCGTGTGTTGGCTGTCAGGCTATAGAGCTATACCATTAGCTTTTGTGCATCTCCAGATTGTACACATCAGATCTTGGGACTTCTCAGCTTCCACAATCATATGAGCTAATTACCTTATAATAAATCTCTCTCTCATTCTCTCTCTCTTCCTATCTATCTATCCATCCATCCATCCATCCATCCATCCTGCTTCTGTTTCTCTGGAAAACCCTGACTATTACAGTCACTTTTCAGAGACAGTTTCCTAGCCCACACTATCCAAAGTACACCCTCATCCTTGGGGCTGATTTATTTTTCCTCCTAGTGTCTATCACAGTGTTTTGTTATATGATATGTTTATTAGCTTATTGTTTCTTTCCCTGCTAGAATTTAAATCTCTGCGAACAGGGCTTTGCCTTGTTTCTTGGTGCCTATTTTTATTTCTTTAACAAAAAGTTATATACCATTTTCTATATGCTAGGAAATGAGTGCTTTAAAATGCACTACCATGAGTGCTTTAAAAATATGAACTCATTTTGTCCTCATAATAATGTTCTGGGGTAGGTACTTTTCACTATCCTCCTTTTATAGATGGAGAAATGGAAGCACAGATTAGTAAAGTACATAGTCCAAGGTCACACAACTAGTAAGTGGCAGAACTGAGATTTGAACTGATTAAGTCTGATTCTAGAGCCTGTACTTTTGACCATGATTGTATGCTATGTAGAACAGTGCCAGGCATTACAGTAGGTATTCAGTAAATGCCAGTTGGATGAAAAATGCTTTCCTATGATTTTTCTTTGCACAGGTTCAGGCTAGTATTTTGTTTCAAGGCAAAAACTGCATCTCTGAATTCTGTGTTTCAGGGCCGACATTATCTCTCTCAGATAGTCACAACCTGACTATCAGCCAGTTGGAAGGTCAGGATGAAATCACTGCTCTCTGATTCTAAATCCTAGTGTATTCTTTGACTCCTACTAAATCTGGGATCACAGACCATTGGTGGGGGCGTCATTCTAGCATATGAATCAGATCAAAAGATTTGGAAAAAAAAGTGTAAATTTTCTCTTCTGAAGGTAAATAAATATAAAATGAAAACAAGCAGGAGTGAATGTTGGCACACAATGCAAACCAACACAAAAATTTAAAGTAAAACTGGAACATATAAAACAACGTTTTGCCTGGGGTGCTCCCCGTTAGCAGTACACCTGCCAGTCAAGAGAAGCACATTTACTCTCCTAGAAGTAAGACCCTAAGGAGAAGGTACTTCACTGGGAATTCTGGAAGGTGGAGGACCCACAGGGGACAGCCAGGGAGGAAACAAGAAAGAGTAAATAACCTGAGCCACAAAACCAAGAGTTTGGGCTGTTACAGTTCACAGTGTGAGTCTTACCTTGTTCTGCTTCCCCAGTGGCGGCAATGGAGAGGACATTGTAAACACTCAACCAAACGGTTGCCCCGTTTTGGATGATTTCACACTTACAGAAAATGAAAAATATGTGGCTTTTACATTTCCTGTCCTTTCCCTATTCCCTTCTTTCAGTTTTCTACCAAATCACTGGGAGTCTTTTATTAGAGAGCTGTACTCACTTTATAGCTTGATTTTGTTTACCCTGGGGCCAAGGACAATTCCATCTGTTTAAAGAGGCAGAAGATAAGAAAATGTAAGTGACTCCTTGTCCTTGAGCCTGGCATGAAGTCTAGACAGTGGAGCAAATTTCAGGGTTAAGGGCCTTCAGGAGGGTGGCTTTAATAAATACTTTACTCAAATTACTAAATACTAAAGCCAACAACATTTTAAAATTTTAGTTAGGTAACTACCTGCTCTGTCTTGCAAATGTTTTAGACACGTGTTAAGGAAGAGCCCTACTAGCTCAAACCAAGACTCTTCTTGAGTTAATTGCATGAAGTTGAAGAAAATTGATACTGTCGCGCAGTGTGATTTCTTGTTTTTTTTTTTCCCCTCATATTTATACCCATATTTTGTGAAACATTCCATTGCGCAGTAAGATTCCCACAGAAAACTTGTCTTATAATCCTTACTTACAGATGAGGACTCTTGAGATGACAAAGGGGTGTGTAATTTGTCCCGAAAACACACGGATGGCAAATGGCAGCAACAGAACGTGAACACGGGCATCAAGATGAACACTGCCCTACACTGCTGCTTTGTATTTTCGAGTCATGAGTAAAGATAGATGCCCCCTAACTTGATTAACTTTTTACTCTTTACTTCTTTTTTTTACTCTTCTCTTTTTTACTCTTCTGCTCTTTTTTACTCTTCTTCTTTTTACTCTTCTACTTCTTCTTCTTCTTTTTTTTAACGTTTATATTTGAGAGAGAAACAGAACGCAAGTGGCAGATGGGCAGAGAGAGGAAGACAGAATCCAAAGCGGGCTCCAGGCTCCCAGCTGTCAGCACAGAGCAGGACATGGGGCTGGAACTCCTGAACTACAAGATCATGAACCTGAGCTGAAGTTGGATGCCCCATTCTTCAGCAATTTTATACTGAGGAAGGATTCAAAAGAGAGGCAAGAATGTTCTAATTCCATAAGCTGCATTGTTACGTCTCCTGGAAAAAAGTTCCTTTTCATCTGAATATGGCTTTTGATTTCTTTTCCCTGTCTTTGTGAGTCAGTTTACTCTTAATGTTAAAAAATATTTTATTCATAAAATTTTACAAAAGAAAATAAAAGAGCAACTATATTGCCAGAAACATTTCTGAAAAGTCTTATAAACTGATTTTAAAACAAAACAAAATCCTTTAATTTTATTATGGGTTTTCAGAATATATTTCAGCAAGGATTGCATTCATGAGCCAACCAAGAAGTAATTTGGAGCTGTGATAAAAATGATAAAAATACCTGTGCTCAAAAACTGCTTGGGAATTGAAAGGTAATCTCAGAGGACTAGGCTTTCATATGCTAAATAGAACAGGAGGAACAACGCAAATGTTCTTCATCTGGTGAATAGACAAAGCAAAACAAACAACTTATGGTAAATTTGTACTATGGAATGTTATTCATCAGTAAAAAGTAATGAAGTGCTCATATAACCTGAAAGAACCTTGAAAAGATTATGCTAAATGAATGAAGCCAGTCACAAAGTACTCCACAAAGTGTGGAGGGATTGGGGTGGGGGAGGGGGGGGGTCATAGGTAAAGACTACGTGGTTTCTATTTGAGGTGATGAAAATGTTCTAAAATTGATTGTGATGATGGGAGCATAATTGAATACACTAAAACCATTGAATTACACACTTTACTTTTTAATCTAATTTAATTTCTTTTAAAGTAGGCTCCACATCTAATGTGGGTCGTGAACTCACGACCCTGAGATTACAAATCCCATGCTCTACTGACTGAACCGGCCCGGCACCCCTGAATTGCACACTTTAAAAGGGTAAATTGGATGATATGTGAATTATACTTCAATAAAGCTGTTTATCTGTTGTGCTTAATCCTCTTTATCTGTTTGGTTCATCCCTCCACCCACCACTGCTCTGGCAACGACAAGTGTGTTCTCTGTGTTTAAGAGTATATTTTTTTGTTTGTCTCTTTTTTGTCTTTGTTTGTTCATTTGCTTCTTAAATTCCACATATGAGTGAAATCATACAGCCTTTGTCTTTCTCTGAATTGTAATGCCCCCGATTTCAAATCCAAGAGACCACCAAGGAGCCGATACTGATGCAAACGCATGAGGGTTTATTTGCAAGCTCGAGCTTGGGCCCAAGTATACCCGACACAGCAGAGCAGGGATTTGGACCCCTAGGTTAAAAGGCGTAGCAGTTTTATAGGGGCCAGTGGCCAATGAGATTGTAACACACACAGAAAGTTGCATAGTCATGTCAGTCCACACGCAGGTGGCCAATTGAATTACAATTTACCCTATAGTAACTGTTTTAACTAGCCTATCACTCTGGTCAGAATTGGCGCGCAAGTTTGGCGGGCAAAAGGCGGGGTTTACATTCTTTGGTGGTGAGGGGTTCCGTATTCCTATATGAGCCGGTCTCCAGGAAGGGTGTGCTCAGCGGCTTGACTAGGGTTGGGGGAGTGTCTTAAGCAATAAGTAGGTCATGTGGGGGTTATACATGAGATGGTGGGTGTAGCACAAAATGGAGTTAGTCTTGCTCTGCTTGTCCAGGGGTAGGGGATTTTTGTTAAATTCCTTGGGTCCCACATGAATTATTTCATTTAGCACTGTACCATCTAGGTCTATCTGTGAGGGCCACTGGTAGGCAACAGGCTTGAACAATGGAGAGGTGAGCAAGGCAAAGGGCCCATGGTGACCACCAAGCTGAATACAAACAGGCTCATTAAGCAACCCACCTTGAAATGGCCACAGGCGCTAAATGACCAATGGACTGCTTACAACCAGTCACAGTTCCTAAGATTACCAAAAAAGGGAAGATTCCATATGTCCCCATACTCCCTTACTCAGCTCTTTAACTATGGACCCTCGCCACTGCCTTGTGGCAGACAATCTCTCATTTGCTGTCCTGCCCGCTACTTTCTTGCAGTGTATTCAATAAATTTGTATCTCTTTCATTTTGTCTTGGATGAATTCTTTCACCACCCGTGCTGCCAGCTCCCACCCAGTCAGAGCGCCCCACATTTGGTGGCCCGTATTGGGACCCTTTGTTAGCTTGGGACTGTCCCCAGATTCTCCAGGAATATTTTGGGACTTTCCCTCAGTGAACCGACTCTAGTACTCTTTGGGGAACTGACGAACTCCAGTGAGGTTACCCCTCAGTAAGGATCCGAAGATCCAGGGGGAACCCACCAGACCACTCTTTCCTAGAAGGGTGAGGGATTTCCCTCTTTGCCCTTCAGAGGGATTCTTCCCTCCCTCTCCTTTCTCTCTTTGGCCTTTCCACAGTGTAGCCCTAGTACTCCTCAGACTACTGAAGTTCTGGCCGGGTCATCTCCCTCATGTGGTCCAAAGTCTGAGGCAACAGGTCAGACTGCCCAGGCGTGTGAGGGCAAAGGACTGCTTTCCCCTCCTCTGACACTCCATCTGTAACTTGTCTAGGGTGAGTCTGCACACTCTAGGGACCCAGTTGGGACACTTTCATGATACTGGCTGACTCTCAACTGCTGTTTCTTTCGCCACGCCCCCCACTTTTCCTTCATTCCTGGAGATCCAGCTGCCATCTTGATCTATAGGCAAAACACATTCTGACGTGTCTGAATGGTAAGTCCTCCCCATCCTTTCTCCAACCCAATTTGGCCACCTGGTGTTCAGCTTTCTGTGTTGCAGGGGATGCCCCAGCAGGGATTAAAATTGCCCTTTGCTCTGACCCTCTCCTTGGGACACCCTAGTAGAGTCAGTTGTCCTGTATAAGGTCTGGTCCTTTTTCAGATCAGTGGGATGCCCCAACTGAAATCGTGACCACAAGTTGGAGCTCTGTTCCCTTTGGTAGGCCACCCCTTTGGAAACCAGCAGCCAGACTTTCCCACTATGAGCACACCCCCTCTATTTCAGATTCTGTATGTGTATTCTTTGGACCTGCCCTTGGGCTGTATTCTTAAAAATGGGAACAAATTTGACCCCCAAGTTTTAAGGAAAAATGTCTCATCTTTTAATATAATGTTTCCTGGCCGCAATAACAAACTCCCAGATCAAGAGGTGTGGACATTCATGGAACCCTTTCTTATAATTTACTTTCCAGCTTGACCTCTTTTGCTGGAACTCCTCTAGATGGTCAGAGTTCCCATATATTCAGACCTTTCTGGCTTTGTCCCCCAAATCCCAACCTTCGCAAAACATGGAGAATGTGTCTTCCTTGGTTTCGTGGCTCATCTGACACTGTGGACCTTCTAGATGACCTCTCTTTTACTCCACCATCTTTCCCCTCCCCTGAAGGCACATGGACTCAAACCACCCACATTAGATTTCCATATAGGTGTCCTAGGTAAAAATTGCCAATGGAGAACAAACTGATGGATTTTAGTGGACACAGATGCAACATAGTTGGTATTTAAAGCAAACTACAGTTTGTTGGTTTAACTAAAATAGATAGGTCTTTAGAGTTATCGACATTAAATATAAAACTTCTATTGTACCAAGGTTTACTAAAGGTTAAATGAGCTCATGTTATCTCTGTTGCAATTTGTCAGCAAAAAAAGATGGCTTAAAATAATGGTTAATTTTGTCTGTCTCAAAGTTCTCATGGGTAATTGTTAAGATAGCTTTCAAAATCTTTGGTAACCTGAAACTTTGAGGTTTTGCTAAGTTAAATGATAAATTGGGTTAGATTCATTGGAAATCTAAGTCTTTTCCAAGTAAGATAAAATACTGAAACATTAATTACTAAACATAAGGTTGATCTACTTTTGACTTCTTATTTCAGAGAAACTAAAGATATTTGGATCTATTGGAAAATGTGCTTTGTGCCTTACTGAAAATTTGTACTATGA
Organism: Acinonyx jubatus; assembly: GCF_027475565.1. NCBI lineage: Eukaryota > Metazoa > Chordata > Mammalia > Carnivora > Felidae > Acinonyx > Acinonyx jubatus. The sequence continues at coordinate 62,957,023 of NC_069387.1, forward strand.
TAAATGTATGTTCCTAAAAATTATGAAATGTATTCAAAAATCTACCTAGTGTAATATGCTAGTGTACAATCCTAATGTAATAGACAGTTCACAGTTGGTTACTACTTACTTTTCAGTGGAGATGAAGGTTTCTAAGAGTTAAACTCCTGCTAAATGTCATTAAGACTGATGGAGATGATAAGAAAAGCAACTCTGTAGGTGGGAAAGCAGGAGATGTGTAAGGAGGATAGAAGGAATGTGAATACATTTGTGTTGAGGGAAGAAGAGAATTTTGTCCTAAAATGAGGTGGGTTATTTAGAGAGAAAAGGCTTAGGACAAAATCGGAATGCAAAAGAAAGTTGTAGGTTTGTGAATGGAAATCTTTAGAAAATAATTTTATGTGTGGTCAGGACAGACTAAGATTGAAATGAGTGATTCTAAAAATACACTGGTGAGGCACTTGGTTGTCTCAGTTGGTTAAGTGTCCGACTTAGGTCGTGATCAAGATCTCATGACTCGTGGTTTCTAGCCCTGTGTTGGGTTCTGTGCTGACAGCTCAGAACCTGGAGCCTGCTTCAGATTTCAGTCTCCCTCTCTTTCTCTGCCCTTCCCCCGCTCACACTCTGTGTGTGTGTGTGTGTCTCTCTCTCTCTCTCTCAAAAATAAATAAACATTAAAGTTAATAAATAAAATCTTTTAAAAAACGTACACTGGTATAAGATTGAAACTCTTTACCCTCTGTTCAAAAGACAATATTTTCTTGGATTGTTGGTCTGCTCTTGATAAGAAAATGTAAACAAAGGGGTTTATTTCTTTATCTGTGCAGAAAACCAAAGCTTCTATGCTTTGTCTTTATCAGGCCTTTGATTACTTAAGACAGTTAAAACCTCTCAATGTTAAAGGAGCTACGTTTTGGAAAGAATTGTGTGGCTTCCTGGAGAATCTCTTACTGCCACCTTCATTATGTGTAAGTAATCCTATTTAGGCATGTGCTTTTAAAATTTCTAAGGTTTTTGAGGCACCTGGGTGGCTCAGTTGGTTGAGTGACGTCGGCTCAGGGCATAACCTCTCAGTTCAGAAGTATGAACCCTGCATTGGGCTCACTGCTGTCCCTCTCTCTCTGCCCCTGCCCCACGTGCACTCTCTCTCAAAAATAAACATAATTTTTTTTTAATTTTCTAAGGTTTTTAACAAGCCTCCCTGAGATTTTAATTGTAAATGAAGTCCTTTTTTTTTTTTTTTTTTGACTAATTAGTCTTGTTTATTTGGTATCTTATGTTCTGGTATAAGGTCATCGCTTGATATTCTGATTATTGAGGTGTTATGTGTCACAGAAACAACCAGATTTCCATGTCTGATGCTTTTGCAAATGAGTTTTGTCTTCAAGGAAAGTCATGAAAAGGACTTTTTTTTTTTTTTTAAATAAATACAGGTATTTGATGTCTTTAAGATCATAAAATTGAACTGGGTGAGAATTTCCAGAACTAGCAAAAAAGCTGCAACCAAACAATTAGAATTGGTAATGTGGGTCTGAATGAATTGACAAAGATGATTATAGTTTGTGTGACTCTTGGTTAAAACATTACAGGTTCTATAATGTTCGCTCTTCTAGATTGAGAAAATTTTCTGTTAAAATATCTGTGACTGGTCGGAGGGAAGATGGGCTCACCGCGTCCTGCTGATCACTTAGATTCCACCTACACCTGCCTAAATGACCAAGAAAACCGCCAGAAGACTAGCAGAACGGAGTATCTGGAGCCAAGTGCAGACGAGAGGCCCTCGGAAGAGGGTAGGAAGGGCGGAGAGGCGGTGCACGCTCCACGGACTGGCGGGAGGGAGCCGGGAGAGAGGGGCAGCCCGCTGGCCAAGCAGAGACCCCGAGTCTGGCTTGCAAAAGCAGAGGGGCTGGATGGAGTGTGTTCAGAGAGCAAGTGGGACTTAACATCTGGAAGGTTATAAGTTAACAGATCTGCTCGGATAGCGGGAGGGCTGGAGGACAATGGGAGGGAGAATTGTTGAGCCCTGGACAACAGAGTTCAGCTTGGCGGGGAACAAAGGCGCTCACCAGCGCCATCTCCCTCGCCCATCCCCCAGCCAAAATCCCAAAGGGAACCAGTTCCTGCCAGGGAACTTGCTTGCACCGCGCAAACACCCAACGCTGTGCTTCTGAGGATCCATCCCTCTGGCGGCGGGTCTGACTCTCTCCCGGGGCCGCAGGGTCCCTCCCGAAGAGGATCACCCAAGGATAAGCGAGCTGAGTCTGCCCCTCCCGCACCTGTGCACCTTGCCAATGGACTCCAGCTAATACCCCAGATCCCCAGCACCACAAGCCTGGCAGCGTGCAAGTAGCCCAAATGGGCCACCCCACCCCACAGTGAATCCTGCTCCTAGGAGAGGGGAAGAGAAGGCACACACCAGTCTGACTGTGGCCCCAGCGGTGTGCTGGGGGCAGACATCAGGTCTGACTGTGGCCCCCGCCACCAACGCAGGTTATTCAAGACAGCACAGGGAAAGTGCCCTGCAGTTCTGCACCACTCCAGGGACTATCCAAAATGACGAAACGGAAAAATTCCCCTCAAAAGAATCTCCAGGAAATAACAACAGCTAATGAACTGATCAAAAAGGATTTAAACAATATAACAGAAAGTGAATTTAGAATAATAGTCATAAAATTAATCACTGGGCTAGAGGACAGCAGAGAATCTATTGCTACAGAGATCAAGGGACTAAGGAACAGTCAGAAGGAGCTAAAAAATGCTATAAACGAGCTGCAAAATAAAATGGAGACAACCATGGCTCAGATTGAAGAGGCAGAGGAGAGAATAGGTGATCTAGAAGATAAAATTATGGAAAAAGAAGCTGAGAAAAAGATAAAAAAATCCAAGAGTATGAGGGGAAAATTAGAAAATAAAGAGAGATAATCTATGCATAATTGGTATTCCAGAGGAGGAAGAGAGAGGGAAAGGTGCTGAAGGTGTACTTGAACAAATCATAGCTGAGAACTTCCCTGGTCTGGGGAAGGAAAAAGGCATTGAAATCCAAGAGGCACAGAGAACTCCCTTCAGACGTAACTTGAATCGATCTTGTGCACGACATATCATAGTGAAACTGGCAAAATACAAGGATAAAGAGAAAATTCTGAAAGCAGCTAGGGATAAACGTTCTCTAACATGTAAAGGGAGACCTATAAGACTCGTGACCGATCTCTCTACTGAAACTTGGCAGGCCAGAAAGGAATGGCAGGAAATCTTCCATGTAATGAACAGAAAAAATATGCAGCCGAGAATCCTTTATCCAGCAAGTCTGTCATTTAGAATAGAAGGAGAAATAAAGGTCTTCCCAAACAAACAAGAACTGAAGGAATTCATCACCACTAAACGAGCCCTACAAGAGATCCTAAGGGGGATCCTGTGAGACAAAGTACCAGAGACATCGCTACAAGCATGAAACCTACAGACATCACAATGACTCTAAACCCATATCTTTCTATAATAACACTAAACGTAAATATACTAAATGTGGCAACCAAATGACATAGGGTATCAGAATGGATAAAAAACAAGATGCATCTATTTGCTGTCTACAAGAGACTCATTTTAGACCTGAGGACACCTTCAGATTGAAAGTGAGGGGATGGAGAACTATGTATCATGCTACTGGAAGTAAAAAAAAAAGCTGGAGTAGGCATACTTATATCAGACAAACTAGACTTTAAATTAAAGGCTGTAACAAGAGATGAAGAAGGGCATTATATATTAATTATAGGGTCTATCCATCAGGAAGAGCTTACAATTATAAATGTCTATGCACCGAATACGGGAACCCCCAAATATATAAAACAATTACTCACAAACATAAGCAACCTTATTGTTAAGAATGTGGTAATTGCAGGGGAATTTAACACTCCACTTACAGCAATGGATAGAACATCTAGACAGAGAATAAATAAAGAAACAAGGGCCCTGAATGATACATTGGATCAGATGGACTTGACAGATATATTTAGAACTCTGCATCCCAAAGCAATAGAATATACTTTCTTCTTGAGTGCACATGGAACATTCTCCAGGATAGATCACATACTGGGTCACAAAACAGCCCTTCATAAGTATACAAGAATTGAGATCATACCATGCATACTTTCAGACCACAATGCTATGAAGCTTGAAATCAACCACAGGAAAAAGTCTGGAAATCCTCCAAAAGCATGGAGGTTAAAGAACACCCTACTAAAGAATGAATGGGTCAACCAGGCAATTAGAGAAGAAATTAAAAAATATATGGAAACAAACCAAAATGAAAATACAATAATCCAAATGCTTTGGGATACAACGAAGGCAGTCCTGAGAGGAAAATACATTGCAATCCAGGCCTATCTCAAGAAACAAGAAAAAGCCCAAATACAAAATGTAACAGCACACCTAAAGGAAATAGAAGCAGAACAGCAAAGACATCCCAAACCTAGCAGAAGAGAAATAATAAAGATTAGAGCAGAAATAAACAATATAGAATCTAAAAAAACTGTAGAGCAGATCAACGAAACCAAGAGTTGGTTTTTTGAAAAAATAAACAAAATTGATAAACCTCTAGCCAGGCTTCTCAAAAAGAAAAGGGAGATGACCCAAATAAATAAAATCATGAATGAAAATGGAATTATTACAACCAATCCCTCAGAGATACAAACAATTATCAGGGAATGCTATGAAAAATTATATGCCAACAAACTGGGCAACCTGGAAGAAATGGACAAATTCCTAAACACCCACACACTTCCCAAACTCAATCAGGAGGAAATAGAAAGCTTGAACAGACCCATGACCAGCAAAGAAATTGAATCAGTTATCAAAAGTCTCCCAACAAGTAAGAGTCCAGGACCAGATGACTTCCCAGGGGAGTGCTACCAGACGTTTAAAGCAGAGATAATACCTATCCTTCTCAAGCTATTCCAAAAAATAGAAAGGGAAGGAAAACTTCCAGACTCATTCTATGAAGCCAGTATTACTTTGATTCCTAAACCAGACAGAGACCCAGCAAAAAAAGAGAACTACAGGCCAATATCCCTGATGAATATGGATGCAAAAATTCTCAATAAGATACTAGCAAATCGAATTCAACAGCATACAAAAAGAATTATTCACCATGATCAAGTGGGATCCATTCCTGGGATGAAGGGCTGGTTCAACATTCGTAAATCAATCAACGTGATACATCACATTAATAAAAGAAAAGATAAGAACCATATGATCCTGTCAATGGATTCAGAAAAGGCATTTGACAAAATTCAGCAACTTTTCTTAATAAAAACCCTTGAGAAAATCGGGATAGAAGGAACATACTTAAACATCGTAAAAGCCATTTATGAAAAGCCCACAGCTAACATCACCCTCAATGGGGAAAAACAGAGCTTTCTCCCTGAGATCAGTAACACGACAGGGATGTCCACTCTCACCGCTGTTGTTTAACAGAGTGTTGGAAGTGCTAGCGTCAGCAGTCAGACAACAAAAGGAAATCAAAGGCATCAAAATTGGCAAAGATGAAGTTAAACTTTCACTTTTTGCAGATCACATGATATTATACATGGAAAATCTGATAGACTCCACCAAAAGTCTGCTAGAACTGATACATGAATTCAGCAAAGTTGCAGGATACAAAATCGATGTACAGAAATCAGTTGCATTCTTATACACTAATAACAAAGCAACAGAAAGACAAATAAAGAAACTGATCCCATTCACAATTGCACCAAGAAGCATAAAATACCTAGGGATAAATCTAACCAAAGATGTAAAAGATCTGTATGCTGAAAACCATAGAAAGCTTATGAAGGAAATTGAAGAAGATATTAAGAAATGGAAAAACATTCCATGCTCATGGATTGGAAGAATAAATATTGTCAAAATGTCAATACTACCCAAAGCTATCTACACATTCAATGCAATCCCAATCAAAATTGCACCAGCATTCTTCTCGAAGCTAGAACAAGCAATCCTAAAATTCATATGGAACAACAAAAGGCCCCGAATAGCCAAAGTAATTTTGAAGAAGACCAAAGCAGGAGGCATCACAATCCCAGACTTTAGCCTCTACTACAAAGCTGTAATCATCAAGACAGCATGGTATTGGCACAAAAACAGACACATAGACCAATGGAATAGAATAGAAACCCCAGAACTAGACCCACAAACGTATGGCCAACTCATCTTTGACAAAGCAGGAAAGAACATCCAATGGAAAAAAGACAGTCTCTTTAACAAATGGTGCTGGAAGAACTGGACAGCAACATGCAGAAGGTTGAAACTAGACCACTTTCTCACACCATTCACAAAAATAAACTCAAAATGGATAAAGGACCTGAATGTGAGACAGGAAACCATCAAAACCCTAGAGGAGAAAGCAGGAAAAGACGTCTCTGACCTCAGCTGCAGCAATTTCTTACTTGACACATCCTCAAAGGCAAGGGAATTAAAAGCATAGATGAACTACTGGTACCTTATGAAGATAAAAAGCTTCTGCACAGCAAAGGAAACAACCAACAAAAGTAAAAGGCAACCAACGGAATGGGAAAAGATATTTGCAAATGACATATCGGACAAAGGGCTAGTATCCAAAATCTATAAAGAGCTCACCAAACTCCACACCCGAAAAACAAATAACCCAGTGAAGAAATGGGCAGAAAACATGAATAGACACTTCTCTAAAGAAGACATCCGGATGGCCAATAGGCACATGAAAAGATGCTCAATGTCATTCCTCATCAGGGAAATACAAATCCAAACCACACTGAGATATCACCTCACGCCAGTCAGAGTGGCCAAAATGAACAAATCAGGAGACTATAGATGCTGGTGAGGATGTGGAGAAACAGGAACCCTCTTGCACTGTTGGTGGGAATGCAAACTGGTGCGGCCACTCTGGAAAACAGTGTGGAGGTTCCTCAAAAAATTAAAAATAGACCTACTCTATGACCCAGCAGTAGCACTGATAAGAATTTACCCAAGGGATACAGGAGTTCTGATGCATAGGGGCACTTGTACCCCAATGTTTATAGCGGCACTCTCAACAATAGCCAAATTATGGAAAGAGCCTAAATGTCCATCAAACTGATGAATGGATAAAAAATTGTGCTTTATAAACACAATGGAGTACTACATGGCACTGAGAAAGAATGAAATATGGCCCTTTGTAGCAACATGAATGGAAGTGGAGAGTGTTATGCTAAGTGAAATAAGCCATAGAGAAAGACAGATACCATATGTTTTCACTCTTATGTGGATCCTGAGAAACTTAACAGAAACCCATGGGGGAGGGTTAGGAAAAAAAAAAGAGGTTAGAGTGGGAGAGAGTCAAAGCATAAGAGACTCTGAAAAACTGAGAACAAAGTGAGGGTTGATGGGGGGTGGGAGGGAGGGGAGGGTGGGTGATGGGTATTGAGGAGGGCACCTGTTGGGATGAGCACTGGGTGTTGTATGGAAACCAATTTGACAATAAATTTCATATATTGAAAAAAAAATAATATAAAAATTAAATAAAATATAAAATATATATATAAATAAAAATAAAATAAAAATTAAATAAAACAAAATGACTTAGACAAATGTGATTAAGTGTTCTTTTTGTGAACAAATTGAAACATATTTTACTTTTCTCCCTAGTTGAACCCTCTGAAATTCAGAAACTCTTAGTGAGTATTCTCATGTTTGAGAGAGACATGCCTAGATTCAGATATGACCAGACAGCTCTAAGGAACTAAGTTTGACTTTATGGAGCCAATGAAGCTCCTTGGAAGTGTTGGCCTGATACCTTTCTTACAGAGTTCCCAGCAGTGTTACCAGGTGAGTAAAAAATATCACTTTCTGGCAGGTGCAGGAAACTGAGGATATTTTGGGAACCTCGAGAAGAGAAATTCAGCCAAATCTCCAAGTATTGCAGGCATGTCTGATGGCAAGTATTTGGCTTGACTTCTGGCCTCGAGAGTCTATTAAAAGTTCAATCTAGAGATTCCTTTTGAAAAGTTCCAGCAAAACAAGTTTTAAAGAATCCATATGGTCAATCACTATTCTTACTAAGCTTATGTAAATAATTAGGCCAAGTTTGTTGAAATTGGACTTGTTTTTCAAGTGAATCAGTCTTGATTTGAAATGAGGATGATTTTAGAGAGAAAAATTGTGTTTCAATAATGCACCTTTGTGGATGTTAAATTCCATTTCTGATTGTCTTTGAATGTTTGTTGTTTGCTTAAGCTAGACAACTTAAAGTAGCCTTCAGAGAATTTGCCACAATAGCTCATGTATAGACAATCTTTGTTCTTGATAATAACAGAACCCCATGGACATATGATTATTTGAACAGCTATAAAGTGGGATGGACTGCCCGACAGCTGTATAACTCAGATATCACCTTGGCCAATTCTGTGTGGCTGGAATGACAAAATTATTCCTCAAAAGCTGGAATGTACCCCACTCCATAAGGTTAATTATGGGCTTATGATAGAAATAGTGGATGGCCCCACTTTCCTTACGATTAAATAGAGCATACACTTGGGGATGCCCATATCCCCAGACAAGTCTTCTCCCACTTGCCCGTGATTCCTCATAATTAGGATATTTGTTAAGGTTAGACATCAGACAAAGAGGGCTTCTTGGTGGTTTTATCCCTTAGCTGTATTTGTCTTAGGAACGGCCTCTGTTGATGCAAAGTTGCAAATAGAGTTTTTTGCCAAACCTTTAACCTTTCACCAAACCCAACATGTAGTCACCTACAAATTCAAAAGGTGGCCCTCTAAAACCAAATGGCCCTTGATATCCTGACTGTAGCTCAAGGAGGAAACTCTATTAAGGTAGTGTTATGTATATAGTCTAGATTCCCACAGAATTGTGACAGGGATACTAAAAGACATGAATACTCAAATTGGCACCTAAATGATCTCTCTCCTTTACTTGGTTAAACTTCTGGACTGGAGGAAGATTTTTGTCAACCATCAAAGCTCTTTTATTTGGGCTATTCTTTCTCATAATAGTAATAATCTTATTGTCTTTTCTGAAGTCTCTCTGACTGGTTCCAAGATTCCTTCACTGTCATATATTCAAGCTGACAGATGATCCTTTCTTAAAAAGGGAGATTCATGCATGCTGTCTACCTTGGATTTGGCTGCCTCTGTCCTTTGTAATTCTTACATATAAATTCCCAACTGACCAATGTTGACCCAAAGGTACGGATATCTCTATGCCCCTCATTGAGCAGGAAGAAGCTACTGAAGATGAGACCTCCTCCCACATGCCAAAAATCTGTCATTGTTGATCTGTCAGGGGTGGGGGAATGTCAGGGCTGCTTTTAGGCAATAGGCTTGAGCAATGGAAACCTGAGCAAGGCAAAAAGGCCCATAGTGACCACAAAGCTAAATACAAGCAGGCTTATTAAGTGACCCACCTTGAAATGGCCACAGGCCCTAAATGACCAATGAGCTACTTACAACCAGGCACAGTTCCTAAGATTACCAAAAAAGGGAAAATCCCATCTGCCCCCATACTCCCTTAGTCCACTCTATAACTGTGACCCCTTACCACTGCCTTGTGGCAGATAGCAGGCACTGCCTTGCTGTCCCTGCCTGGTGCCCCCTTGCAGTATATTCAATAAGCTTTATCTCTTTTGTTCTGCCTTGAGTGAATTCTTTCACTGCCCATGCTGCTGGCCCCCACCTGATCGGAGTGCCCCACACCATCCATATTGTTGCCAATGGCAAGTTCTTATTTTCCATGGCTGAGTAATATTCCATTGTGTGTATGTATGTATACATATATATATGTATGTGTGTGTGTGTGTGTGTGTGTGTATCTCACATCTTCTTTATCCATTCATGTATTGATAGACACTGATGCTTCCATATTTTGGTTATTGTAAATAATACTGCAATAACCATAGTGTTGCATATATCTTTTTTGAATTAGTGTTTTTGTTTTCTTTGGATAAATAGCCAGTAGTGAAATTACTAGATCATATGGTGTTTCTTGGTGTCAAATTTAGACATTCTTTTTTTTAAGTTTATTTATTTATTTTTGAGAGAGAGAGAGAGAGAGAGAGAGAGAGAGAGAGAGAGAGCACAAGTTGGGGGAGGGGCAGAGAGAGATGAGAGAGAGAATCCCAAGCAGCCTCCATGCTGTCAGTGAAGCCCAATGCAGGATTCAATCTCACAAATCATTAGATCATGACCTGAGCCGAAATCAAGAGTCAGATACTCAACCAACTGAGCCATCCAGACACCCCCATGTGGTGTTTCTATTTCTAATTTTTTTTGAGGAAACTCCGTACTGTTTTCCACAGTGGCTACACCAATTTGCATTCCCATCAACAGTGCTCAAGGTTTCGTTTTTCTCCAAATCCTCACCAACACGTGTTGTTTCTTATGTTTTTTATTTTAGCCTTTCTGACAGGTGTGAAGTGATATTTCTTGGTGGTTTTGATTTGCATTTCCCTGATGATGAGTAATGTTAAGCATCTTCTCATGTGTCTGTTGGCCATCTGTATGGTTTTTTGAAGAAATGTCTATTAAAGTCCTGTGCTCATTTTTTAATCAGATTGTTTGGTTTTTTGGTGTTGAACTGTGTAAGTTCTTTATATATTTTGGATACTAATCCCCTGTTAAACATGCCATTTGCAAATATCTTCTCCCATTCAGTATATTGCCTATTTTTTAAAATATTTTTTTAAAGTTTATTTATTTTAAGAGAGAGAGAGAGAGAGATAGAGAGCAAGTGGGGGAGGGGAAGAGAGAGAGGGAGACAGAGGATCCCAAGCAGGCTCCGTGCTGTCGGCACAGAGCCAGATGTGAGGCTTGAACTCACAAACTGTGAGATCATGACCTGAGCTGAAAACAAGAGTTGGGTGGTTAACCAGCTGAGCCACCCAGGCCCCCCCTATTGCTTATTTGTTTTGTTTGTGGTTTCCTTTGCTGTGCAAAAGCTTTTTATTTTGGTGCAGTCTCAACAGTTTATGTTTGCTCTTATTGCCCTTGCCTGAGGAGACACATCTAGAAAAATGTTTCTACAGCTAGTGCTAAAGGAATTACCGCCTATGTTTTCTTCTAAGAGTTTTATGGTTGCAGCTCTCACATTTAGCTCCTAATCCATTTTAAGTTTGTGTGTGTGTGTGTGTGTGTGTGTGTGTGTGTGTGTGATGTAAGAAAGTGGTTCAGTTTCATTCTTTTCCATGTAGTTTTCCAGTTTTCCTGGCACCATTTGTTGAAGAGGCTGTCTTTTTCCCAATGCATATTCTTACCTCCTTTGTCATAGATTTGTTAACCATGTAAGTGTGGGTTTATTTATGAACTCTCTATTCTATTCCATTGACCTATGTGTCTATTTTCATTCTAGTACCACATATTGTCTTGATTACTATAGTTGTGTAATATATCTTGAAATCTGGGAATGTGATACTTCTAGCTTTGTTCTTCTTTCTCAAGATAACTTTGGCTCTTCGGGGTCTTTGGTGGTTCCATACAAATTTTAGGATTATTTTTTCTGGTTTTGTGAACAGTGCTGTTGGTATTTTGATAGGGATTGCATTAAATCTGTAGATTGTTTTGGGTAGTATAGACATTTTAACATTGGTTCTCCCAACCCATGAACATGAAATATATTTCCATTTGCTTGTGTCATCTTCAGTTTCTTTCATTAGTATTTTATAGTTTTTGAAGTATAGGTCTTTCACTTCCTTGATTAAGTTTTTTTTTTTTAAGACACATTTATTCAGCATCATGATGAGACTATTACATTTAGCAATCAACAGCATGGGTGCAAAAAAAAAATCTACATTAAAACACTTTGTTGGCATGCTTTACACTTTCCACGGAACAGAAACTAAAATAACTCTTATACAATTAGTCACAAATACAGTCCTCAAGTTTTTTGCCCATACACATGAGTATTGTCTAAAACATGTCTTTGTAGGTGCTAGGCCCTGCCACTACTGTGTGTGGCTGAGTTCACAAATCTGTTGTAACCTGTAGCTTCCCTGTCACTTCTCTGGATCTTCTCTCCTGCTAACCTTTGTTTCCTGGCAGTGATTAAAACCTTCTGCCATTGCCATAGCTACTGCTACTGCTGCTGAAACCTCCATAGCCACCGTGGTTTCATGGTTTAGCAAAGTATTGGCCTCTACCACCATAAGGGCTAAAGCTTCTGCCTCCAAAATTTCCTCCTTTCATGGGTCCAAAATATGAAGATTGATTGTTGTAATTGCCAAAATCATTATAGCTTTTCCACCACCTCCAAAGTTGCTTCCATCCACCAAATCTGTTATAGCCATCCCCACAGCCACCATATCCACCACCACCTGAACTGCCACCAAAGCCACTTTGCCCACTGAAGTTTCCTCCATGACCAAAGTTGTCATTCCCACCAAAACCACCTCCAATTTCCAGAAAGAACCACTTTGACCTCTTTGGCTGGATGAACAACTGGCCATTTCTTGCTTAGATAGGACTTTCCTTACTTCACAGTTGTGGCCATTCACAGTATGGCATTTTTGAATGACAGTCTTGTCTAGATCATGGTCATCATGATCATGGTCATCAAATGTTACAAAAGCAAAGCCTCTCTTTTTGCCACTGCCTTGGTCGGTCATGATTTCAATCACTTCAGTTTTCCCATACTTTTCAAAATAATCTCTTAGATGATGTTCTTCGGTGTCTTCTTTAATGCCACTAACATCTTTTTACAGTTAAGTGGGCACCAGGTCTTTGAGAATCTTCTCTTAAGACAGCCCTCTTGGGTTCCACAACTCTTCCATCCACCTTGTGTGACCCTGTATTCATGGCTGCATCCACCTCCTCCACAGTGGCACACGTGACAAACTCAAAGTCTCTGGAGTGCTCGGTGTTTGGATCCCTTGTTACCACAGTGTGTGAGCGTTCCCCATTGCTCAAAATGACTCCTTAGACTCTCATGGGTTGTCTCAAAGCTCGAAACTCTGATGAAGGCTCTTTGGGAGACTCTGACTTAGACATGCTGGTGGTGGGAGGGGAGACTTTAACGATGCTTCCTCGGCGCTGTCCATAAGCAGAAAGTCCTTGATTAAGTCTTTACCTAGACGTTTTATTCTTTTTGATGAAATTGTAAATGGGACTGTTTCCTTAATTTCTCTTTCTGCTACTTCAGTATTAGAGTATAGATATGCTGCAGATTTCTGCCTATCAATTTTGTATCCTGCTATTTTACTGAATTCATTTAGCAGTTCTGGTAGTTTTTTGGTGGAGTCTTTGGGTTTTCTCTATACAGTATCATGCCATCAGCAAATATAATCATAGTTATTTTAAGTTCCAGTTTGATAATGTCAACATCCCTGCCATGTCTGATTCTGATGCTTGCTCTATCTCTTCAAATTGTGTTTTTTGCCTTTTAGTGTGCCTTACAATTTTTCTTGATAGTTTGACAGGATGTACCAGGTTAAAAAAAAAACCACAAAACCTGCTGTAATGTGGTGCCTTTAGTAATGTGGTGAAAAAGTGTGGCAGTAGGGGAAACGTTCTATAGTCCTGTGATTAGGTCTCAATCTTGGTGAACCTATTTCTCTGGATTTTGAAATTTACAAGTATTTTTGTGTTTTTTTCTCCCAGCTTAGGTGGGACAGGATGGCTAGAGTGGGCTGGAGTTGGATATTTTCCATCTTGCAATTCAGTTAGGCTCTGGTTAACTAGTTAGGCTCTGGTTAACAGTTACCCCTGAAGGCAGACCTTGTTCTTAACACAGTGCTCTGGTATATTTCAAATTGGTTCCTTTTCATCTCCTCCTACCAGAAGCACAAAGAGATTTTTTTCCCAATATTTACAGTGAGAACTGTAATATGTAGATCTCAGTGAGAACTGAGATATGTAGAGCCCTGGAGGTATAATTCACAAAAGTATAGTAGCCTTTGTATGTCTGAGTTCTTCTGGAGTTTTTAACTCTCATATTTGTCCATGTTGAGCCTCTAACAATTTGTCAGTTGCAGATTGGGTTTCCAATCCTGGAAGTTTCTCATGGTGGTTTCCATTTGAGTCTCTGCTCCCTGTATTTACCTGTAGGTCTCTCCAATCTTGGGAACAGTGGGTTGCTGTCCAAGAAGAGTTGGATCCAAGAAGAGTAATTGGTTTTTCAGTCTTTTAAGGTTTTTACTTCTTGCTGGGACAGAGCGGAGACTTCCAGACTCCTAACATGCAGAACCAGAACCTAGAAGTCTTTACTATTTTTTTTTTTTAAGTGAGCCAGAATGAGAGAGAGCTCATGAGCTCTCATGAGAGGCAGAGGGAGAGGGAGAGAGAGACTCTAAGCAGGCTCCACACCCAGAGAGGAGCCCGATGTGGGACTCAATCTCATGGCTGTGAGATCATGACCTGAGCTGAAATTCAGAGTCAGATACTCAATTGACTAAGCCAGCCAGGTGCCCCTAGTAGACATCTTCTATGTACTTATCACTGTTTTAGGAGCACTGTATTAAAGGACAACAGCAAATAAGACAATGACCCTGATCTTAGAGAAGTTAAAATTTGTCAGGAGAGACAGGTGGTGTTTTTTTAAAAAATTTAAATCACATCATTCTCACAACACACACACACACACACACACACACACACACACACACACAGAAGGTGGCAATGTGTGATAGGTATGTTAATTGGCTTGACTGCAGTAATTATTTCATAATGCATATATATCAAAGCATGACATTGTATACTTTAAATATATACACTTTTTATTTGTCAATTATACCTCAATAAAGCTGGAAAAAATAAATCATATTATATTTTAAAGATATTTTTATGGGAAAATACAAATCCTCTATGAATTCCATTTTAGTGTTTTAGATTTTAAACTCTTCTGGCTGGCTCAGTCAGAAGAATATGCAACTCTTGATCTCAGGGTTGTGAGTTTGAGCCTCACGTTGCATGTAGGGATTACTTAAAAAAATAAACTCTTTTTCCAAAGCCTCTTATTTTTTTTAATGCATTTAATACTGAGATCTCAGTACAGTTTTCCAGACATTTAAATACAAAAACCCCTGTCATAAGTGAAGGCCAGGGTGAAAAATGGCTTATTTAATAAAATAATGAAGTTTGCTTATAGGTAAAAGCAGTATAGGAAAGTAGACAATTTTTTTGAGAAATTGTCCATGAATAATATCTTTTCTTCCTAATTTGAAAAATACAGAAATTACAAAGAATAGTATAACAAACACCTGATGGGGAAATATAATTAAAAACAAAAATCTCCCAACCCAATAAACCTCTCCACAAAGGTAGAAGAGAAAGAGAATAGTTTTTGTCATTTGCATAAAAATTAAACTAGAACTTGATATTCATTACAGGCATTCTGCTAACAAATTACACAGAAATAAATCTCACAGTTTTTATATAGCCAGGCAGATACAACCCACTGTATATATGTTCTCAAGATAAACAACAAAACTAGTTCTCAAGTAGGAGAATTTGAGAACATCATTTGTCACATGTAGTTCCTCCTAAATTCACTTGGAATTTGGAGTAACCATGTTTGTTAGTTGGCTTTATTTATTTATTTTTAATGTTTATTTATTTTCAAGACAGAGACAGAGACAGAGTGCGGGCAGGCGAGGGGCAGAGAGTGAGGGAGACGCAGAATCTGAAGTAGGTTCCAGGCTCTGAGCTGTCAGCACAGAGCCCGATGTGGGGCTCGAACTCACACAACCTGAACGGAAGTCGACACTTAACCAACGGAGCCACCCAGGCACCCCTGGTTGGCTTTACAATGAAGGAAAAACAAATATTCATATCTTTATGAGAGCTGGTAGTTTTGCAGTTTGGAGCCAGATGCCCACCAAAATTACTCTCCTAGTCTCCCATGGGAACTGGCAAGTAGGGGTGGGTGCTATCTCCCTTGACATTTACATTTCAAGGAGGTGGCCCCCAGCTCCTTGAGAAAAATATTCCTGGGTTATAAATCTGGCAAAAAAGCCTTAAAAAGGATTTACATCTCAAACCTAAAAGTTTTCTAAAGAAAATGCTCTAAGAAAAGGGAGGAGTCTCTTCCTTCATTTTTAACAGAGAGCATTAAGCCTTTAAGTTTCAATTTTTATTTTCCCTTACACACCCAAATGCCTACCACATACAAGTAATAAGTACTAACAGTTAATTATGTTTGCTTCACATTTTTTTTATAAACAATTTTTTAACGTTTATTTATTATTGAGAGAGACAGAGTGGGAGCAGGGGAAGGGCAGAGAGAGGGAGACACAGAATCTGAAGCAGGTTCCAGGTTCCAAGCTGTCAGCACAGAGCCCGATGCAGGGCTCGAACTCACAAACTATGAGATCATGACCTGAGCTGAAGTTGGATGCTTAAGTGACTGAGTCACCCAAGCATTCCACATTTTTTTTTAATAAAAGAAAAAATATGGAGGTTAAAATTCCTTCCGTGCCTTCCCCACCCTCCATCTCTCTTGCTCTCTCCTTTGAAGCCGCCACTTCCCCACCCTCCATCTCTCTTGCTCTCTCCTTTGAAGCCGCCACTACTCTATATTTGGTGTGCTTCCTTCCAATTGTGGTAATAGCGCTTTGTTTACTCTTACAATTTGTAATTAGAAAATGCCTCTTTTACGTGCTGCTTCTGTTTGGCTTTTTTAGATTCCACATATAAGTGAGATAATGAAGTATTTTTCCTTCTGTGTCTAACCTCTTTCACTTAGCATACTGTCACCAGGGTCATCATGTTGTTGCAAATGGCAGTATTTCCTTCATTTTTAAGGCTGAATAATATTCCACTGGATATACACACCACATGTTCTTTATTCTTCCATCCGTCAACAGATACTTAGGTTTTTTACATATCTTGGCTGTTGTGAGTCATGCTCAATGACTATGGGTGCACTGATTTTATTTTCTTTGGATATATATCCAGAAGATGGATTGTTGTAGTTTTAGTTTTATGAGGGGCAGAGAGGTAGGGGGAAAAAGGAGATGTTGATCTATGGATACAATGTTGCAGTATATAGAATGAATAAACCTAGAGATCTAGTGCAGTGAATATAGTTAATATTTATTGAATACTGGAAAACTGCTAAGAGAGTAGATTTCAGGTGCTCTTATTACACACAAAGAAGATAACTATGAGGAGATGGTATTTTAATTAGCTTGACTGTAGTGGTGCTTTTATTATGTATATCAAATCATCTCATATGCCTTAAATATATACAATGTTTATTTGAAAAAGAAAAAGAAAAGAAAGTCTCTCTTTTGTAGTGAAAAATATGGAATATAAACAGAATCGCTTCCCTATTGTCCAGCCTGGATTAAAAAGAACAATAGATGAAGTGCCTGACAAAGAGGAGCGTTCCCCGGATTTAATATGCCTGTGCTTTGCATGTATGCTGTGCCCAAAGTCTTGTTCTGAGCTGATAAAGAAGCTTGGCTCTCCTTCAGTGCTCGAAACAAAGAATGTGGTCAACTGACTGATCAAGGTGCAGCTAAGTTCTAAGTCACGTGAAAATTGGTTATGCTCTGAAGATTGGGTCTAGGTCAGGTCTGTGCCGATTGCTAGCATATCTCCCCTTCCACCTTCCCCCAAGCCTCTGTGCTTTAGAAGCTGGAAAGTCCCTATCCTTGGGCACTGGGTGCATGTACAGCAGCAATAAATAGCAATATGAAGAATATGGGCAACAGGTGCTGGAGACTTGTCAATTAGCGACAGAGTGTTACTTCCATATAAGGATATCATGACACGGTGCCCCAGGTTAGAAAGATGCCTAAGGCCAAGATCAAAAAGACTAGGTGCCTCAACATCTACCTATGTTGTAACCCACGTTCAGTGGAATGTGTACTGTCTGCTACATGATTTGTATATCCTTTAATGCAACAATTTCTCCAGTGTAGTCCAGAAACCCTGGGGATCCCCAGAATCCTTTCAGGGATTCCACAAGGTCAAAACTTTTCAAAAATGCTAAGCCATCATTTTTTATTCCACTTTCATTCTCTCACAAATGTAAAATGGAATTTTCTAGAGACTACATGGCACGTGGTATCATAACAGATTGAATCTATAGCAGATATGAGAATCCAGCTGTCTTCTAGTTGGCTACATACCAAAGAGATTTGCAAAAATGTAAAACAATGCCTCTCGGAGAAAATTGTCTTAGTTTTTTTTAAATGTGTTATTCATGATTATGACTGCTATTTTAAAAAGTAATTAATACATATTTTTAAGTTCTTAGTTTTAATTTGTAATGCAGTAAATATTGATAAATTAAACTACAGATGATTCTTGAACAACATGGGTCTGAACTGCATGGGTCCATTTGTATGCTGATTTTTTACAGTATAGTACTGTAAATGTATTTTTTCTAATGATTTTCTTAATGTTATTTTCTCTAGCTTACTTTATTATAAGAATACAGTATATAATGCATATAACATACAAAATATATGTCAATCAACTGTAAATGTCAACAGTAGGCTTTTAGTAACTGAGTTTTTGGGGAGTCAAAAGTTACATGCAGATTTTTGACTGTGGCCGTGGTTGGTGCCTCTAACCTTTACATTGTTCAGTGGCCAACTATGCATAAATAAAAGTTCATTGGAGTTTCAATAATTAAAAAAAATTTTTTTGATGTTTATTTATTTTTGAGAGACAAAGTGCGAGTGGGGGAGGGGCAGAAAGAGCGGGAGACACAGAACCTGAAGCAGGCTCCAGGCTCTGAGCTGGCAGCACAGAGACTGATGCGGAGCTGAAAGTCATGAACCGTGAGTTCATGACCCGAGCCAAAGCTGGATGCCTAACTGAGCCACCCAGGCGTCCCAATAATTTTAAAGAGTATAAATGTGTCCTGAGCCCAAAACATTTGAGAACTGCTGCTAAAACATTTGCTTGTTTAACTAATGGTAAAGTTCCCCCATCTACCATAATTGAGAGATTTCTGGTTCAGTTTTCTTTCATTTCATGATAAAAAATTAGAGTCTTTTATCATATGATTTTACTATTGATTTTGCTCTAACCTTTTGCATTGAAATCTTTTACATCTAGTTTTATGTTAATTCAAAAGCTTTAAATTATTGTGTAGAGTGATATAATTTATTACTAAAAATTGCTTGCTAATGAACCAGATGCCTGTTATTCTTTAAATTGTAAATGGCATTACCATTTCTTTTCTTTTTCTTTTCTTTATTTTTCTAAAACATATTTATCAGTGAAAAACCTATGGGACAGTCTAGTCTACTCTCTGCAGTGGCTAGTTATTATAATAAATGTGGTTCGGGTTATTTCCAATTCGAACACTGTATTCATTTGAGTTCCCACTGAAGCAGACCCTGAGGAAAGAATTTGACAGCAAGTTATTTATTTGAGAGGTCATCCTAGGAAACACTGGTTGGGGATGGAGAACACAAGAATGGAAAGGAAGGTGGTAAGGAAACTGTGAGCAAATGTAGCTTAATCCTGCTGGAGAACTCTGGGAGTCAGTGTAGAAAGCAAGCCTCCCATCATCCTACCAGAGAAGAGAAGAAACTGGGGTATTTATATACCAGCTGTCTTCAGTCATTGGTTATGTACAGCTGGGGGGGAGTGCTTATATTCAGGCCACTGGAGAAAACCCTCAGGGTTGGAAATCAGCCGAGCATACTACAGAGTCAGGAGCATGGATGGGGCACTGACAGTGGCAGCTACAAACACGATGCAAAGCTTTTCATCATAAACACTTTATTATTTTGTGTGTTTTGGAAGATTTCGGTAGTTGGTATCAGTTAATATCATTGGAAAAGGTATGAGTAGAATAGGAAGACTTGAGGTGATCTAGATGGCAGTGTAGACTTGATTGTGTGGAATTAAACAAAGACCACCTGAATGAAAACAAAGGCTATTTGTTCAGAGCATGCTATGGCAAGGGAGACAGCTGCTGTCCTTTATAGTTTAATGGAGACTTAAGGCAGGCAGAAGAGTGGGAAAACTTGGTAGTGGGAAAATGGAAGTCTTTGGGTATGTCTGATTAGAGGTTGTTGGCATGGGGAAGCTGGTAAGCTAACTGGAAATGGAACATCCTGTGTCTTGGTTAGGGGAACATATTTGGCTTTCTCAGTTGGTCCCTAGTTAGAAACCAGGGCAAAATTTAGGGAAGCTTGCAGTTATTAACCAAAGCTTGGACATTGGGGGATATGGTTGGTCTTTTGGTTTATCTGTATTTCCACAGACCAAACTATTTTTACTTTAGGCCCATATTCCTATCTTATATTTTCTTTGTGCCAGCCATATTAAACATCCCACTTTCCCCAGATAAATACACCAGACTTTGGCATGTAGGAGCTGCCTGCCGTTGCTCATAGTGTTATGTCTCCTTTCTAGAAGGCAGAGGAGGGATAGTAAAAGTATCCTCCAGACTGAGAATGCACTTTGAGACCGAAAAACAAAGCAAGTCACTCCATACCTTTTACAGAGTTTTTATTCAGGGTATCTTACTGATGGGGGAGGAATTGGATGGGCAATAATTCACTACACAGCTATTCTCTGTGTTTGTCTTTGTTCTCTGAATTAAGTTTGGACCTTAATTCACAGCTTCTATAGAGCAAGTAGATCATCATGTTGCAGTCAAAGGGTAGTTGTCTAAAATGGCACCATCTGTGTGCCAGTCATCTCTACTAATTAGCTAAAGTGGTACCCTCTGGGGCTCCTGGGTGGCTCAGTCGTTAGGCATCTGACTCTTGATTTCAGCTCCAGGCATGATCTCATGGTTTGTGAGTTTGAGCCCCGTGTCAGGCTCTGTGCTGACAGTATGGAGGCTGCTTGAGATTCTGTCTCCCCTTCTCTCTCTGCTCCCCCCCCCCACTTGCTCACTCTCCCTCTCTCTCTCTCTCTCTCTCTCTGTCTCTCAAAATAAACTTAAAAAATATAAAGTGGTGTCTTCTGTGTGCCACATTAGGGAAGATCAGAGCAAGCCTTCCTACGTTCCAGTCAGGGCACACGTTAACTTCCATGGAGCCTGGAACATGTAGCCCCAAGGGAGGTCATTCTGTGGGCATGAACAAGATGGAGGGCCAAAGATGGAGTCAATGGTGTCACCACTTCTATACTCCTCTATCTAGAAAATCCTTTCATTGGTTCTCCAGTTGATGGAACAGATCCTACTCCTACTCCTAATCCTAGCTCAAAATCACCTCATGCTTTATAAAGCATTTCCTAACCCTTTCAGGGAGAATCAGTTGAGCTCCACTTCTGAGATCTTTTTTATAAAAATTTTTAACGTTTTTTAAATTTATTTTTGAGAGAGAGCAGGGGAGGGGAAGAGAGAAACAGAAACACAGAACATGAAGCAGGTTCCAGGCTCTGAACCGTCAGCACAGAGCCTGATGTGGGGCTCGAACTTGTGAACCTTGAGATCATGACCTGAGCTGAAGTTAGCTGCTTAACCGACTGAGCCACCCAGGCACCCCTCTACTTCTGAGATCTTATTACACTTTATTCATGCTATTAGCATAACCATTCAAACCCTGTTATAGCCATAGATTTTCAGGCAGTGTCTATATCCCCTGAGAAAGTGGGAACTCCTTTAGATTAGGGTGCATCAGTTTATCTCTTTATGTGGCTCTTCACACTTAGAAAATGCGCAGTAAATGTTTGTGAAATGAAGTTGAATTAAATTTCTACTCCAAAACAAAGGTAAAGGGAAGGGGGTGATTGATAGGTTGCTGTCTAATTAATTTTACTAGCTAAACAATTCCTTTGAACCTCAAAATATGTATTTTATTTAGCTTTTAATCTACCTCATTGAAAACATATTTAAACTCAACAAATCTGTTATTGCCATCTTCCCCTTTCAAGGTCATTTTTCATTTAAAAAGAATTCATTTGGTTCATATATGTTTTCTCCCATCCTGTAGGTTACCTTTTCATTTTGCTGATTATGTCTTTTGCTGTGCAAAACCTTTTGATGTAGTTTGATGTAGTCTCACTTGTTTATTTCTGCTTTTGTTGCCTGCGCTTTTGGTGTCAAATCCAAAAAATCATTGCCAAGACTAATGTCAAGGAGTGCCTCCTCTACATCTTCCTCTAGGAGTTTTACAGATTTGGGTCTTATGTTTAGGTCTTTAATATATTTTGAGTTGATTTTCGTATATGGTGGATGTGGATATCCAGTTTTCTCAACAGCATTTTCGGAAGACACTGTCCTTTCCCCGTTATGTATTTTTGGTGCCTTTGTTGAAAATTAGTTCACTCTATATATGTGAATTGGTTTATTTCTGGACTGTCTATTCTGTCCCAGTATTCTGTATGTCTGTTTTTATGCCAGTACCATGCTGCTTTTGATTACTATAGCTTTGTAATACAGTTTGAAGTCAGGAAGTTTGAAGTCTGGGTCTTTTGTGGCTCTGTATGAATTTTAGGATTATTTTTCTATTTTGGTGAAAATTCCATTGGCATTTTGAGAGGGATTGCATTGTATCTGTATATCACTTTGAGTAAAGTAAATATCTGACAGGAGGTTAACTTCCAAAACATATAAGGAATTCATACAAATCAATAGCAAGAAACCAAATCACTAAATTAAAAAGTGAGTAGAAGATATGAATGGACATTTGTCTAAAGAAAACATGCAAGAAGCCAACAGGTACATGAAAAGATGCTCCACATCACTAATCATCAAGAAATGTAGATCAGGGGCACCTGAGTGACTCAGTCAGTTGAGGGTCTGACTTGATTTTGGTTCAGGTCATGACCCCAGGATCATGGAATTGAGCCCTCCATTGGGCTCTGTGCTGACTGTGGAGCCTGCTTAAGATTCTCTCCCTCCCTCCCTCCCTCTCCCTCCCCCACCTCTCTTTTTCTCTGTCCCTCTTTTCCCCTCCCCTGCTCATGCACATTCTCTCTCTCTCTCTCTCTAAAGTAGAAAGAAAGGAAGAAAGAAAGAAAGAAAGAAAAGAAATGTAAATCAAAACCATAATGAGCTATCATCTCACACTTGTTAGGAGGGCTATTATCAAAAAGTCAACAGGGGAGCCTAGCTGTCTCAGTCAGTAGAGCCTCTGAATCTTGATCTCAGGGTCATGAGTTCAACTCCCATAGAGCTTACTTAAAAAAAAAATGGAAGGCTAAAAAAGAAGTAAACAGGTAACAAGTGCTGGGAAGGCTGTGGATAAAAGGGAACCATTGTACACTGTTGGTGGGATATAAATTGGTGTAGCCACCATGGAAAATAGTGTGGCTGTTTATCAAAAAATTAAAAATGGAACTGCTATATGATCCAGCAATTCTGCTTCTGGGTATATAGTCAAAGAAAATGAAATCAGTATCTTGAAAAGATACCTGCATTCCCATGTTCACTGCAGCATATTCACAATAGCCAAGATACGGAAACAACCTAAGTGTTAATCAACAGACGAATGGATAAAGAAGATGTGATACACACACACACACACACGCGCGCGCGCGCGCACACACACACACACACACACACACTCTTTAAAAAGAAGGAAATGAGGAAATGCTGGCACACCTGCGTGGCTCAGTCTGTTTAGCATATGACTCTTGATTACAGCTCAGGTCATGATCTCATGGTTTGTGGGTTTAAGCCCTGCATTGGGTTCTGTGTGGACTGTGGGGAGCATTCTTGGGATTCTGTCTCTTTCCCTCTGTCTCTGCTCCTCCCCACCTTGCATGTGCTCTCTCTCTAAAATAAATAAACATAAAAAAGAAAAGGAGGAAACACTGCCATTTGCAATAACTGGAGGACATTGTGCTAAATAAAATAAGCCAAACATAGAAAGACAAATATTTTTTTTATTAACTTATTTTTTATGTTTTTAAATTTACATCCAAAATAGTTAGCATATAGTGCAACAATGATTTCAGGAGTAGATTCCTTAGTGCCCCTTACCCATTTAGCCCATCCCCCCCTCCCACAACCCCTCCAGTAACCCTCAGTTTGTTCTCCATATTTATGAGTCTCTTATGCTTTGTTCCCCTTCCTGTTTTTATATTGTTTTTGTTTCCCTTCCCTTATATGTTCATCTGTTTTGTCTCTTAAAGTCCTCATATGAGTGAAGTCATATGATTTTTGTCTTTCTCTGACTAATTTCACTTAGCATAATACCCTCCAGTTCCATCCACATAGTTGCAAATGGCAAGATTTCATTCTTTTTGATTGCTGAGTAATACTCCATAGTATATATATACCACATCTTCTTTATCCATTCATCCATCGATGGACATTTGGGCTCTTTCCATACTTTGGCTGTTGTTGATAATGCTCCTATAAACAGGGGGTGCATGTGTCCCTTTGAAACAGCACACCTGTATCCCGTGGATAAATGCCTAATAGTGCAATTGCTGGGTCGTAGGGTAGTTCTATTTTTAATTTTTTGAGGAATGTCCATACTGTTTTCCAGAGTGGCTGTACCAGCATGCATTCCCACCAACAATGCAAAAGAGATCCTCTTTCTCCGCATCCTCACCAACATCTGTTGTTGCCTGAGTTGTTAATGTCAGCCATTCTGACAGGTGAAAAGTGGTATCTCATTCTGTTTTTGATTTGTATTTCCCTGATGATGAGTGAAGTTGAGCATTTTTTCATGTGTTGGTTGGCCATCTGGATGTCTTCTTTGGAGAAGTGTCTATTCATGTCTTTTGCCCATTTCTTCACTGGATTATTTGTTTTTGGGGTGTTGAGTTTGAGAAGTTCTGTATAGATTTTGGATACTAACCCTTTATCTGATATGTTGTTTGCAAATACCTTCTCCCACTCTGTCGGTTGCCTTTTAGTTTTGCTGATTGTTTCCTTTGCTGTCAGAAGTTTTTTATTTTGATGAGGTCCTAGTAGTTCATTTTTGCTTTTGTTTCCCTTGCCTCCGGAGACGTGTTGAGTAAGAAGTTGCTGCAGCCAAGATCAAAGAAGTTTTTGCCTACTTTCTCCTCGAGGATTTTGATGGCTTCCTGTCTTACATTGAGGTCTTTCATCCATTTTGAGTTTATTTTTGTGTATGGTGTAAGAAAGTGGTCCAGGTTCATTCTTCTGCATGTTGCTGTCCAGTTTTCCCAGCACCACTTGCTGAAGAGACTGTCTATCCCACTGGATATTCTTTCCTGCTTTGTCAAAGATTAGTTGGCCATACGTTTGTGGTTCCATTTCTGGTTTCTCTATTCTGTTCCATTGATCTGAGTGTCTGTTCTTGTGCCAGTACCATACTGTCTTGATGATTATAGCTTTGTAGTATAGCTTAAAGTCTGGGATTGTGATGCCTCCTGCTTTGGTTTTCTTTTTCAAGATTGCTTTGGCTCTTCGGGGTCTTTTCTGGTTCCATACAAACTTTAGGATTGTTTGTTCTAGCTCTGTGAAGAATGCTGGTGTTATTTTGATAGGGATTATATTGAATATGTAGATTGCTTTGGGTAGTATCAACGTTTTAACAATATTTGTTCTTCCTGTCCAGGAGCATGGAATCTTTTTCCTTTTTTTTCCTTTTTTTCCTTTTTTCTTCAATTTCTTTCATAAGCTTTCTATAGTTTTCAGTGTATAGATTTTTCACCTCTTTGGTTAGATTTATTCCTAGGTATTTTATGGTTTTTTTTGTGCAACTGTAAATGGGATCGATTCCTTGATTTCTCTTTCTGTTGCATCATTGTTGATGTATAGGAATGCAACCGATTTCTGTGCATTGATTTTATATCCTGCAACTTTGCTAAATTCATGAATCAATTCTAGCAGTTTTTTGGTGGAATCTTTTGGGTTTTCCATATAGAGTATCATATCATCTGTGAAGAGTGAAAGTTTGACTTCCTCCTGGCCGATTTGGATGCCTTTTATGTCTTTGTGTTGTCTGATTGGAGGCTAAGACTTCCAATACTATGTTGAAGAACAGTGGCGAGAGTGGACATCCCTGCCTTGTTCCTGACCTTAGGGGGAAAGCTCTCAGATCTTCCCCCATTGAGGATGATATTAGTGTTGGGTGGTTCATATATGGCTTTTATGAACTTGAGGTATGCTCTTTATATCCCTACTTTCTTGAGGGTTTTTATCAAGAAAGGATGCTGTATTTTGTCAAATGCTTTCTCTGCATCTTTTGGGAGGATCATATGGTTCTTGTGGAAAGACAAATATTTATGATCTCACTTACATGTGGAATCTGAAAACAAACAAACCAAAAGGTTCACAGTAGTGCACATGGGACATTCTCCAGAATAGATCACATACTGGGTCACAAATCAGCCCTCAACAAGCACAAAAAGACTGAGATCATACCATGCATATTTTCTGACTACAACACTAGAAACTTGAAGTACATCACAAGAAAAAATTTGGAAATTTTTTTTATTTTCCAAATACATGGAGGCTAAAGAACATACTACTGAAGAATTTCCTGGGTTAACCAGGAAATTAAAGAAATAAAAATACATGGAAACAAATGAAAATGAAAACATGATGGTCCAAAACCTTTGGGATGCGGTAAAGGTGATCCTAAGAGGGAAGTATATTGCAATACAGGTCTACCTTAAGAAGCAAGAAAAGTCTCAATTATACAACATACCTTTACACCTAAAGGAGCTAGAAAGAGAACAGCAAATAAAGCCTAAAGCCAGCAGAAGAAGGGAAATAGTAAAGATTAGAGCAGAAGGGCTCCTGGGTGGCTGAGTCGGTTAAGTGTCCAACTTCTGCTCAGGTCATGATCTCGTGGTTCATGAGTTCTAGCCCTGTGTCAGGTTCTGTGCTGACAGCTCAGAGCCTGGAGCCTGCTTCGGATTCTGTGTCTCCCTCACTCTTTGCCCCTCTCTTGCTCATGCTCTGTCTCTGTCTCTTAAAAATAAACATTGAAAAAAAATTTTTTAAAAGATTAGAGCAGAAATAAATGATATAGTGTGGGAAACAGAACACCACAATGACCACAGGCACATATTTGTTCAGGCTCCAAGACCTCTGAGAAAACTCAAGATCATAGGGTTAAAAATAACCTGAAAGGACTTGAGTGAAATGCCCTTGGGAAATGTGGTCTGTTCTTTAGTACCACAGATAGAGATGTTTTGCTTAAAGGAAGCCAGCTGTATATAGCACAGTGCATTCACTCCCTTCTTTGTCTTTGCTTCTATCATAAAGAATCTTATTGGAACATGTGTATCTGCTCTCATACACAAGACACATACAATAGCTGAATCAGATGTACATTGTTTACAGGCTTTGCTAAGCTTCTGTTGTTAATCATTGCTGACCTGTTTTTCCTGAAAACGTATATAAGAAGATGTACAATAAACCTCAGTACCTTGGGCTGTTGGCTCGGGGTCTCCTGTGCCTCACTCTACTATCATCTCTTTTTCTCAGTTCCTTCACTGCCCCAGGTCCACGGCCCATTGAGGTCAACAATATAGAAACAAACAAACAAAAACCCAGTAGAGCAGATCAACAAAACTAAGAGCTGGTTCTTTAAAAGAATTAATAAAATTGATAAACCCCGAGTCAGACTTATCAAAAAGAAAAGAGAAAGGATGCAAATAAATAAAATTACAAATGAGAAAGGAGAAATAATAATCAACATCACAGGAATACAAACAATTATAAGAGAATATTATGAAAAATTAGATTCCAACAAACTGCGCAATCTGGAAGAAATGGACTAATTCTTAGAAACATACAAACTACCAAAACTGACACAGGAAGAAATAGAAAATGTGAACAGATCCATAATCAGCCAAGAAATTGAATCAATAATCAAAAATCTCTCAACAAAGTCCAGGGCCAGATGGCTTCACAGGGGAATGCTACCAGACATTTAAAGAAGAATTGATATCTATTCTTCTCAGGGTGCCTGGGAGGCTCAATCAGTTAAACATCTGACTCCTGCTTTCAAGTCAGGTCATGATCTCACAGTTTGTGAGTTCGAGCCCCACATCGGGCTCTGCACTGACAGTAAACCTGCTTGGGATTCTCTCTCTCACTCTCTCTGCTCCTCCCCTGCTCATTCTCTCTCTCTCTTTCACAAATAAATAAACTTAAAAAAAATACCCATTCTTCTCAGTATTTTTCCAAAAAAAAAAAAAGAAGAAGAAAGAAAAGAAATGGAAGGAAAACTTCCAAATTGTTCTACGAGGCCAGCATTACTGTGATTCCAAAACCAAAGACCCCACTAAAAAGGAGAATTATAGGCCAATATCCCTGATGAACATGGATGCAAAAATTCTCAGCAAGATGCTAGTAAATCGAATCCAATAGTACATTAAAAGAATCATTCACCAGGATCAAGTGGGATTTATTCCTGGGCTTGAGGGGTGGTTCGCTATTCACAAATCAATCAATGTGATATACCACATTAATAAAAGAAAGTATAAAAACCATATGAGCCTCTCAATAGTGGAAGAAAAAGCATTTGACAAAGTACATCATATATTCTTTATAAAAAAACCTCAATGAAGTAGGTATAGATAGAACGTTGCTCAACATCATAAAGGCCATATATGAAAGACCCACAGCTAATATCATCCTCAATGGGGAAAAACTGAGAGCTTTTGCTGTATGGTCAGGAACAAGACAGGGATGTCCACTCTCACCATTACTATTTAACATAGTACTGGAAGTCTTAGCTTCAGCAATCAGACAATAAAAAGAAATAAAAGGTATCAAATTGTCAAGGAAGAAGTCAAACTTTCACTATTTGCAGACGACATGATATTCTATGTAGAAAACCCAAAAGACTTCACCAAAAAATTTCTAGAACTAATACATAAATTCAGCAAAGTCACAGACTATCAAATCAATGTACAGAAATCTGTGTCAGGGTACCTGGGTGGCTCAGTCAGTTAAGCATCTGACATTGGCTCAGGTCATGGTCTCACAGTTTGTGGGTTCAAGCCCCACGTCAGGCTCTGTGCTGACAGCTCAGAGCCTGGAGCCTGCTTCCGATTCTGTGTCTCCCTCTCTCTCTGCCCCCTGCCCTGCTCACACTCTGTCTCTGTCTCTCAAAAAGTGAACAAACATTAAAAAAATTAAAAAAAAAGAAATCTGTTGCATTTCTATGCACCAATAATGAAGTAGCAGAAAATGAAATCTAGGAATAAGCCTAACCAAAGAGGTAAATGAACTGTACTCTCAAAACTATAGAACACTTAATGAAAGAAATTGAAGAGGACACTAAGAAATGGAAAAACATTCCATGCTCATGGATTGGAATAACAAATATTGTTAAAATCTACACTACCAGAGCAAACTTCACATTAATATAAATCCCCATCAAAATACCACCAACATTTTTCACAGAGCTAGAACAAACAATCCTAAAATTTGTAAGGAACCACAAAAATCCTCAAATAGCCAAGCAATCTTGAAAAAGAAAAGCAAAACTGGAGGCATCACAATTCTAGACTTCAAGCTGTATTACAAAGCTGTAGTGATCAAGACAGTATGGTACTGGCACAGAAACAGACACATAGATCAATAGAACAGAATAAAAAACCCAGAAATGGACCCATTACTATATGGTCAACTAATCTTCAACAAAGCAGGAAAGAATATCCAACGGAAGGAAGATAGTCTCTTCAACAAAAGATGTTGGATAAAATGGACAGCAACATGCAGAAGAATGAAGCTGGATTACTTTCTTACACCATATACAAAAATAGATCCAAAATGGTTGAAAGATCTAAATGTGAGACAGGAAACCATCAAAATCCTAGAGGAGAACAATGTTAGCCACCTCTTGGACCTCTGCCATAGCAACTTCTTACTAGGCATGTTGTCAGAGACAACAGAAGCAAAAGCAAAAATGAACTATTGAGGCTTCATCAAGATAAAAACCTGCAAAGTGAAGGAAACAATCAACAAAACTAAAAGGCAGCCTACAGAATGGGAGAAGATTTTTGCAAATGACATATCTGATAAAGTTAGTATCCAAAATCTATAAAGAACTTATCAACTCAACACCCAAAAAATTAATAATCCAATTAAGAAATGGGAAGAAGACATGAATAGACATTTTTCCAAAAAAAGACATACAGACAGCTAATAGGCACACAAAAAGATGCCCGACATCACTCATCAGTAGGAAATACAAATCAAAACCATGATGAGATACCATCTCACACCTTTCAAAATGACTAAAATTAACAATACAGGAAACAATAGATGTTGGTGAGGATGCAGTGAAGGGAGAACTCTTTTTTTTTTTTTAGTGTTTATTTTAGAGAGAGAAAGACAGAGTGTGAGCAGGACAGGAGCACAGAGAGAGGGAGATACAGAATCTGAAGCAGGGTCTAGACTCTAAGCTGTCAGCAAGAGCCCAGTGTGGGGCTTGAACTCATGAACTGCAAGATCATGACCTGAGCCAAAGTCAGACACTTAACTGACTGGGCCATGCAGGTGCCCCAAGGGGGAACTCTCTTGCACTGTTGGTGGAAATGCAAACTGGTGCAGCCACTCTGGAAAACAGTATGGAGGTACCTCAAAGAGCTTAAAATAGAACTATCCTATGATCCAGCAATTTCATGAATAGATATTTACCCAAAGGACACAAAAACACTGATTTGAAGGGATACATACACCCTGATGTTTACAGCAGCATTATCAACAATAGCCAAATTATGAAAAAAGCCCAAATGTCCGTGGACTGATCAATGTATAGAGAAGATGTGGTAGGGGTGCCTGGGTGGCTCAGTCAGTTAAGTGTCTGACTCTTGATTTTGGCTCAGGTCATGATCTCACAATTCATAGGTTTGAGCCCCACATTGGGCTCTGTGCTGACTAGCACAGAGCCTGCTTGGGATTCTTTCTCTCTCCCTCTCTCTCTGCCCCTCCCTGCTTACATTCTCTCTCTCTCTCTGTCTCTCAAAAATAAACATTAAGAAAAAGAAGATATGGTATATATACACAATGGAATATTACTCAGCCATCAAAAAAAAGAAATCTTGTCATTTGCAATGATGTGGATGGAGCTAGAGAGCATTATGTTAAGTGAAATAAGTCAGTCAAAGAAAGACAAATACATATGGTTTTACTCATATGTGTAATTTAAAAAACAAAACAGATGAACATATGGGAAGTGAAAGAAAAAAGAGTGGAACAAACCATAAGAGGCTCTTAACAATAAAGAACAAACTGAGGGTTGATGGAGAGAGGTGGGTGGGGGTTTGGGCTCAATAGGTTATGGGCATTAAGGAAGGCACTTATTGTGATGAGCACTGGGTGTTGTATGTAAGTGATAATTCACCAAATTCTACTTATGAGACCAATACTACACTATGTTAACCAACTAGAAGTTAAATAAAAATAAAAAAAAAAAAGACATCTCATAGTAACAGAGAGTAGAATGATCGTTACCAGAGGCCGGAGGATAGGTGAAAAAGGGAAATGCTGGTCAAAGGATACAACCCTTCAATTATAAGATCGATAAGTTCTGGAGACATAAAGTGCACCATGGTGACTATAGTTAAGAGCAATGTATTCTATACTTGAAATTTGCTAACAGTGTAGAGCTCAGGTTTCTCACCACATACAAAAACAAAAGCGACTATATGATGTAATATATTAATTACTTTGTTAGTACTGATCATTTCACAATGTATACATATGTCAAAACATTGTGGGGCCACCTGGCTGGCTCAGTCAGTAGAACATGTGACTTTTTTTTTTAGAGCAAGATCTTTTTGTTTGTTTGTTTGTTTGTTTGTTTGTTTGTTTTGAGTGCAACAGAGAGAGAGAGAAAGCAGCAGAGAATCCTAAGCAGGCTCTGTACTGTCAGCACAAAGCCTGACTTGTGGCTCAGTCTCACAGACCATGAGATCATGACCTGAGCCAAAATCAAGAGTAGGATGCTTAAATGACTGAGTTACCCAGGCACCCCAGAACATGTGACTCTTGATTTCAGGGTCATGAGTTCAAGCCCCACAGTGGTCAGAGAGATTACTTTTTTAAAAGCATTATGTTGTACACCTTAAATATGTACAGTTTTGTCAATCATACCTCAATAAAGCTGGTGGGCAGGGGGTGGGGGGAGAATTAAGCAAAGAGTAAAATACATTTTTTTAATGTTTTTTTAACATTTATTTATTTTTGAGAGACAGAGAGAGGCAAAGTGTGAGCAAGGGAGGGGCAGAGAGAGAGGGAGACACAGAATTTGAAGCAGGCTGCAGGCTCTGAGCTGTCAGCACAGAGCCCAATGAGGGGCGGAACTCACAAACCACAAGATCATGACCTGAGCCGAAGTCGGACACTCAACCGACTGAGCCACCCAGGTGCCCCGAGTAAAATACATTTAAAATCATTGTTGAGACAATCCAATATAATAACATATAAATTCCCTTCTCCTAACACACACAAAGAATACTGAAAATCAGTTGCCTTCCTTTTCATGACTGAGGTATTAGGAAGAAATTATCAGATATGCCAAAGGGAGAGGTAAATATTTTGAGATTCATTTAGTGTTAATACCAGAGATGGAGGCAGAAACATAACACTGTGGTTACTTAGTCCATCATCAAACCAATATTGTTTAAATATGTGTTCAACATTTGTCTAGAAGGAGATGTGTTCCTCGGAGACCCCAAACTCAGCTAAACAGGTGGCTCATAGTTACCAAATTTTTGCTCCTTTGAGACTAGTTAGGGTCATTTGAGTATGACCCCTAGGGGACCTAATTACTGGGCCACCTCAAGCAGTTCAGAGAAGACAGCTTCTAACCAAACAGGTTATCCTTAAAAGAACTGATAAATAAATTGTCCTCCAAGTTCTTTTACATAGGTCCCTAGAAATTTGCACCGAACAGCCACGGCTCACCCTTGTCCCATTTAAAAAAACATATTTAAGGGCACCTGGGTGGCTCATTCGGTTAAGCACCTGACTTCAGCTCAGGTTGTGATCTCATGGTTGGTGGGTTGAGCCCCACGTTGGGCTCTGTGCTGACAGCTCAGAGCCTGCAGCCTGCTTCAAATTCTGTGTCTCCCTCTCTCTCTGCCCCTCTCTACTCACACACACTCTCTCTCTCTCATTAAAAAAATAACAGTAAAACATTAAAAAAAAAAACAGTAAAAGGGGAGCCTGGGTGGCTCAGTCGGTTGAGCGTCCGACTTCAGCTCAGGTCATGATCTCATAGTCTGTGAGTTCGAGCCCCACATCGGGCTCCGTGCTGACAGCTCAGAGCCTGGAGCCTGTTTCGGATTCTGTGTCTCCCTCTCTCTCTGACCCTCCCCTGTTCATGCTCTGTCTCTGTCTCAAAAATAAATAAACGTTAATAAAAAAAAAAAATTTAAAAACACAGTAAAAAATAATAAAAAAAATTAAAACACCTTTATGAATAGACTTATTAAAATAAGCAGGGGCTGGGTTTGGTTGACTTGCTCTTTGCACTTGTAACTTCTGGGATGGTCTCATGAAGCAGCGTGTGAGGCACATGTGCCACAAGCAGGGATCTCATTTTCAATGGGAAGGACAATGTCTCTTGCTCTTTTCAGGTCTCATCACACATTCTCTAAGCAATACCTTCCTCTTCAAGAAACGCAGGCAGAGGCAGAGTGCTTACTGTCGAATGAAGTATGCTCCCACACAGGTGGCTAGGGGCAACTAACTCAGGTCTGGTGATGGTGGAAGGATTGGATGCAGCTGGGGCTGACCACTTGCTATATATGCGCCATGGCCCATGCTTCCGTGGAAGAGCTGCACGAACTTCCAGGCCACCTAATTATGGGTAAGTTGTGTATGAAATAAGTGGAGAAAATAGACGGAGCTGTCCTGCCACACTGTGTCTGGTTACTCTTGCTTTAGTGGTTTTATTATATAATATATAAATAGATATGTGTAAATATATGTGTAATATATATGCATGTATAGTGTAAATCTACAACTACTTCTTATACCCTAGTTTCCCCCCATCGTCTCTTTCAGCAAGAATAAGCTTTTAAAAGTTCTTACAGAATGAAAAATTAAATCCAAATTTTGGTTTCTCAATGAAGTTCATGATGAATGTGTAAATTGCACAGAGTATTTATCAACATTTACCACGGCCAGTAATAAGGCTGGCTCTAGTAAGGAGTCTCTAGTAAATATCACTGACTAAGTGAAAAGTAGAAGATTCAAATCTGCTGAAGGAAAATCCGCATCTACTTCAAACGTTCGTTAGGAATTTTTTTTTTTAATGTTTATTTTTTTGAGAGCAAGACAGAACGCGAGTTGGGGAGGGGCAGAGACAGAGGGAGACGCAGAATCCAAAGCAGTCAGCACAGAACCCGATGCGGGGCTCGAACTCACCAACCGTGAGATCAAGACCTGAACCGAAGTCGGACACCCAACTGACTAAGCCACCCAGGAGCCCCTAGTTAGGAATTTTTAAAAGAAGACTGTGCCTGAAAATGACTGTGTAACACATGCAGATACATAGGTGTATTTTCTTAGCTGAGAAGCAGGATTCTCACTTAGAGCAAATGATGGCTTTTCTAAAGTACTTTTGTTCACTTTCAAGTCTAAGTTTTCTCGTGCACAGGTGAAAAGTAAAATGATATCTGTTAATGTGTTGGCTTTTTAAACTTTGCACCCAGTTCGATAATGTTGGTTTTATATTGGTGTCATCAAATAAATTAATTACAATAATAGTTTGATTTCTTTTCATCCGATTCAAGTTAAGTTTTTAGAAGCTCATCCCGTCAAAGAATCTAACTTCATTTGTGAATGCTATTGTAGTTTCAGTTTAAAAAGTTCCACATCAAAGTAAAAGGATTTGGTTTTCTTTGATAATAGAAATGTAAATTTTGAAGGAGTACAGCTTTATGGAAAAACAATGTTCTTATTAAATTAAGAAACCCATGGATCCAAAAATATTCTTGGGATTGATTGAGATGCATGCATAATTCATAATCATTTAAAAAAGTGTAGTAATAATTTACTAATGTAAATAAAAGCTTTAATTATAAACATTTATAATCTTTTAATATACACAGATTAATGAAAGTACCAAATTTTGGTGAAGCTAATTTGAATTTAAATAAGAACTATTATTAATTAAATTCTTTAAGTATCTGAGACTCAAAAAGAACTAAGTAAACCCAAGTATCCTATAATAGCAGTAAGCGTTTTGGTTAGGAAGTCCTGTATGAGTGCATTGGGTATAAAATGAGATAGAAACCTTTAATCAAGTATTTAAGAAATGAAGTACCCTGCAAAATCCAGCTACCAAAGGTTTTAGCAACTTGTAATTATTGAATTCAAAATTTGCAAATAGGAAGATACTGAAATTTATTCCTATAATGCAAAGAAAAGCTGAACAATTTTAACAGAGCTGAAATCGGTTTAATTTTGAACTTCTGTGATTTTGAGGTAAAATGACTTGACATCTGAGAATGATTTGTTTTCTTCTCTACAAAGTTCTTACAATATTATTGACTATATTTCCAATGCTATACTTTACGTTTTTGTGACTTACTTTTTTTTTGTGACTTACTTATCTTATAATGGAAGTTTGGGGGTGCCTGGCTGGCTCAGTCAGTTGAGCGTCCAACTCTTGATTTTAGGTCAAGTCATGATCTCAGGGTTGTGGGACCAAGCTCTGCAATAGGCTTCTCAGTAAGTGTGGAGCCTGCCTTGAGATTCTCTCTCTCTCCCTCAGCCCCTCTCCTGCTTGAGCACCCATGCACTCTCTCTCTAAAAAAAAAAATAATGGAAGTTTGTACCTCTGAATCCCCTTCACCTACTTTGCCTATCTTCAGCCTCCTCACCTCTGGCAACCACCATTTTGTTCTCCATATTTATAAGTCCATTTCTGTTTTATTTGTTTTGTTTGTTTGCTTTGTTTCTTAGATGCCACATAAAAGTGAAATCATATGGTATTTGTCTTTCTTTGTCTTATTTCACTTAGCATAGTAACCCTCTAGGTCAATCCATGTTGCCACAAATAGCAAGATCTCATTCTTTTTTATGGTTGGGAAATATCATATATATATATATATATATATATATATATATATATGTACATACATATATATACATATGTACATATATATATATATATATATGATGGACACATAGGTTGCATTATCCATTATCTTGGCACAGTGAACCACAGTGACACAGTGAACATAGGGGTGCATATATCTTTTTGAATTAGTGTTTTCATTTTCCTCAGATAAAACCTAGAAGTAGAATTACTGTATTACATGGTATTTCTATTTTTAATTTTTTGAGGAACCTCTAAACTGTTTTCCATAGTGGCTGTACCAATTTACATTCCCAACAGTACATGAGGGTTTCTTTTTCTCCATATCCTCACCAATATTTGTCATTTCTTATCTTTTTGATGCTAGCCATTCTCACACATGTGAGGTGATATCTCATTTTGTTTTTAATATGCATTTTGCTGTTGATGAGTGATGTTGAGCATCTTCTTATGTGCCTGTTGGCCATCTGCATGCCTTCTTTGGAAAAATGTCTATTCAGGTCCTCTGCTCATTGTTTAATAAATTGTTTTTTGTTTTTGTTTTTGTGTATTGAGTTGTATAAGATCTTTATATATATTGGATATTAACTCTTTATCAGATATGCCACTTACAAATATCTTCCTTCATTCAGTAGATTGCCTGTTTGTTTTATTGGTGGTTTCCTTCACTGTGTAAAAGGTTTTTATTTCAGTGTGGTCCCAATTGTTTATTTTTGCTTTTGTTGCCCTTACCTGAGGAAACAGATCCAACAACATCTTGCTAAGACTGACATCTAAGAGATTACTACCTATGTTTTAAGAGTTTTATGGTTTAAAGACTTACATTTAGGTCTTTAATTCATTTTGAGTTTATTTTATGTGTGATGTGAGAAAGTAGTCAAGTTTTATTATTTTGCAGGTAGCTGTCCAATTTTCCCAGCACCATGTGTTACTGCCTTTTCTCCATGATATATTCTTGCTTTCTTTTTGACAGACTGAGTCACCATATAAGCATGGATTTATTTCTCTATTCTGTTCTCTTGATCTATAGATCTATTTTTGTGCCAGGACCATACTGTTTTAATTACTATAGCTTTGTAGTAAATTTGTTGAAATCTGGGAGCAAAATACCTCCAGCTTGATTCTTCTTTCTCAATGTTGCTTTGACTATTTGGGGTCTTTGTGGTTCCACATAAATTCTAGTATTATTTGTCCCAGTTTTGTAAAAAATGCTGTTGGCATTTTGATAGGGATTGCATTAAATCTATAGATTGCCTTGGGTAGTACGAACATTTGAAATTAATTCTCCTAATCCATGACCATGAAATATCTTTCCATTTATTTGTGTCTTCAATTTCTTTCATCAATGTATTACAGTTTTCAGAATACAAGTCTTTCACCTCCTTGGTTAAGTTTATTCCTAGGTATTTTATTCCTTTTGATGGCATTGTAAATGAGATTGTTTTCTTAATTTCTCTTTCTGCTGGTTCATTATTAGTGTATAGATATGCAACAGATTTCTATAATTTACAAATTTTCTGATTTTTGTATCCTGCAACTTACTGAATTTATTTATTCTAACAGGTTTTTTTTGTGGAGTCTTTAGGGTTTTCTACGTATAGTGTCATCAGCTGCAAATAGTGATAATTTTACTTCATTCTTACCAAACTTGGATATCTTTTATTTCTTTTTCTTTTCTTATTGCTGTAGCTCATATACCCAGTATTATGTTGAATAAAAGTGAGCATCTTTGTTTTGTTCCTGATCTCAGAGAAAGGCTTTCAACTTTTTAGTTGAGTATGGTGTTAGCTGTAGGTTTGTTATATGTGGCCTTTATTATGTTGATGTATGTTCCCTCATACCTGCTTTATTGAGAGTTTTTATCATGAATAGATACTGAATTTGACATACTTTTTTTTGATCTATTAAGATAATCATATGATTTTAACCCTTTATTCTGTGCAAGTGGTGTATCACTTTGATTGATTTGCAGATATTGAACCATCCTTGCTTCCCTGGAATAAATTTTACTTGTCATAGTGAATGATCCTTTTAAAATAAAGAATTCAGCTTGCTAAAATTTTCTTCAAGATTTTTGTATCTATGTTTCTCAGGGATATTGGTGTATAATTTTATTTTTTGTAGTGTCTTTGGTTTTGGTGTCAGTGTAATGAATTATCTCATAGAATAAATTTGGAAGCCTTACTTCCTCTTCAATTTTTGAAATAGTTTGGGAAGGACAGATATTAACTCCTCTTTGAATGTTGCTTAGAATTCACCTGTGAAGCCATATGGTCCTGGACTTTTGTTTGTTGGGAGTTTTTTGATTACTGATTAAGTTTCATTACCAGTAATCTGTCCAGCTTTCTATTTCTTCCTGAATTAGTCTTGGAAGATTGTATGTTTCTAAGAATTTATTAGTTTCTTTTAGGTTGTCCAGTTTGTGGGCATAACATTTTTCATGGTAATCTCATAATCTTTTGTATTTCTGTGGTGTTAGTTGTAACTAACATTTCTGATTTTATTTGAGTCCTCATCTTTTTTTCTTGATAAGTCTGGCTAAAGGTTTATCAATTTTGTTAATCTGTTCAAAGAACAAGCTCCTAGTTTTTTTGATGTCTTCTATTGCTTTTTCACTTTCTATTTCACTTATTTCTGCTCTGATCTTTATTATTTCCTTCCTTTTACTAATTTTGAGCTTTACTTGTTCTCTTTTTTCTTTTTCACTTAGGTATAAAGTTAGATTTTTTTGTTTGAGATTTTTCTTGTTTTGAGATAGGCCTATGTTAGAATGATTTCCTTTTTAGAACTACTTTTGCTGTGTCCCCCAAATTTTGGGACATTGTGTTTCCATTTCCATTTGTCTCAAGGTTTTTTGTTTGTTTTTTTTTTTTGTCAACCTATTGGTTGTTTAGTAGCATGTTGTTTAGACTTTGTGTGCTTTGGTTTTTCCTTGTAATTAATTTCTAGTTTCATAGTGTTGTGGTCAGAAAAGATGCTTGATATTATTTCATTCTTCTTAAATCTATTGAGATGTGTTCTGTGGCTTAATATATTCTGGAGAATGTTCCATGTGCATTTGAAAAGAGAGGGTAATCTGTTGTTTTTGGATGGATTGTTCTATATGTATCTGTTAAGTCCATCTGGTCTAATGTGTCATTCAAAGACAGTGTTTCCTATTGATTTTCTGTCTGGATGATCTATCCACTGATGTAAACGGGGTGTTGGAGTTCTCTATTTTTATTCTACTATTGTCAATTTCTCCTTTTATGTCTATTCATATTTGCTTTATATATTTAGGTGCTCCTTTTTGGGTGCATGAATATGTATACAATTATTATATCCTCTTGTTGGATTGGTCCTTTTATCATTAGGTAATATCCTTCTTTTTCTCTTATTACAGTCTTTGTTTTAAAGTATTTTGTCTGATGTAAATATTGTTACCCCAGCTTTCTTTCTGTTTCTGTTTGTATGGAATATATTTTTCTATCCCTTCACTTGCAGACTGCATGTGTCCTTAAGTCTGAAGTGAGCCTTTTGTAGGGAGCATATAGATGTGTCTTGTTTTATTTTCCATTCAGTTACCCTATGTCTTTCGAGTTAAGCCTTTAGTCCATTTACATTTAAAAGAATTATTGACAGGTATGTACTTATTGCCATTTTGTTCATTATTCTTGTTTGTTTTATTGTTCTCTTGTTTTCTTCTCTCGCTCTCTTCCCTAGTGATTTGATGACTTTCTTTAGTGTTAAGCTTACATTCCTTTCTCTTTATTTTTTGTGTAACTATTATAGTTTTTTGGTTTGTGGTTACCACGAGGTTCATATGTAACATTCTATTCATATAGCAGTCTATTTTAAGTTGATGATTGCTTTAGTTTGAACACACTCTGTATTTTTAATCTCTCTCTCCTTAACCCACAATTTATGTATTTGACATCATATTGTAACTACCAGAGGTAATGGAAGTGTTAAATAACCTCATTGTGGTAATCATTTCACAAAGCATATGTACACTTTAAATATAAATTTTATTTGTCAGCTACACCTCAATACTGGTGGAAAAAAAAAAAAAAAACTAAGGTATGTGAATATGTACCTAAAATAATTTTTCTATGTTGTTTTTTAATATTGGTATAAAAACATAAAGGTTTTAAATTTTGCTTTAAGAGATGTAGATAGATCTTGTTTTTATTTTCTTAGGACATTATTTTTTAAATAGTTTTGCAATTAAATTATTTTATAAATCCACCAAAATAACAAAACCAATTTGTTGGTCAATAAATATATCAAAAATTCTAGGATTATGATTACTTTTGGCACCTCCTTTTGATCCAAAATTTCACTATTTGGAAGATAAATTATATGATAATCCTCTCTATTCACAGATTTGTGCTCTGGGGTTTTGCCTAACTGGCTCTTCACTCTTATCTGGCTCAGGATAAAGGACCAAAAATAGCACAAACAAATACATCACAAGTCATTAAAAGAAGATGTCTTACAAGGGAGGAGCAAGGAGGATGAGAAAGGAGGGAAGAATAGGAGCAGACATTATTGTGGTACAATTCTTTTCCTTCCTTCCTTCCTTCCTTCCTTCCTTCCTTCCTTCCTTCCTTCCTTCCTTCCTTCCTTCCTTCTTTCTTTCTTTCATGTTTATTTTTGAGAGAGAAAGAGACAGAATGTGAGCAGGGAATGGCAGAGCGAGAGGAGAGAGAGGGAGACACAGAATCCGAAGCAGACTCCAGGCTCTGAGTGGTCAGCACAGAGCCCAATGCAGGGCTTGAACCCACGAACTGCGAGATCATAATCTGAGCCGAAGTTGGACGCTTAACCAACTGTTCTCTGGGTCATTGTTAAGCCACAACCACGTGCCAACCCAAATCGGAGTACACTCTACTTTCTAGTAAATCTGTGAATGTTATGTCTTTCCTCAAATTTATCAAAAATCATTTTTCACTTTTGAAATTTTACTGTATCTTGTGACTTTTGCAAAGTAATTGTGATTTACAAATATTAGCATAAACAGTGTGCTATCAAGTAGGTGTCTTGTAGGGGTAGTTCAGTGGTGTACCAACAGGGCTAATTAATTAGAAAGATCACAGTCTAGAAGTAGCCACCACAAAGTTCAAGTTATCTTTATTTCTGGAACCCCAGAAGCTTTACAGTTATCAAAATGAGTGTTAGAAATGAGTGTTTATGGATGACATTAGTGATAATTCAAGAAATATGGATTGGCTGAAAGATTTTTAGCAATGCTTCCATTCTTGCATGAACCTTGTCAAAGAATTCAGAGTTCTAGAGGCCTATAGCCCTAAGGATGGCATCCAGATCTTAATCCCTAAACATCTTGCATCCTGCCATGGGTTCAGAGGATTTGGAGTCTCTAAGGCTGACTCTCATCCTGATTAACTGCCTGAACTTGTTAGGCTAGATGTGTTCCAAGAACCTGAAGGGACAGATAGCAGGTCTTTGTTGAACAGTACAGGGTTTCTGAATTGTTTTGTATCTATTTGCAAATGAATGTCTGTGTGCTTCAGACTTGCCTTCACCATGACCTGGTAGGGAGGGTGCCAATGAGTGGCTAAACCTCACCCACCTCTAACTATGAGAGATGACTATTTCGGCCTAAAAGAACTGCATACTTGGGCATGACCTGCCCCCTCAGTCTGGCTCCTTTTAATTTTTTCCTGATTTCCAGGATCTAGAGGGGTTCTCAAAGTGGGGTCGCCAAGATAGCAACACCAGCATCCTCTAGGAACTTGTTAGAAATGCAGATTCTCAAAACCCACCTTGAAACTGCCAGATCAGAAGCCCTGGTGTTGTTTTAACATTTTTCACGTGATCCTTACGTATGAATGTTTGAGAAGCACTGGACCAGATCACATTTTGCCATCTCTATTTTCTTGATGGCCCTCTTTTGCTACTTAAAGCACAATTGACTGAATAAATTATCTGAAACTCTCTACATTGTTTATTTCTTAGTATTATGTTTTGTAAAAAAGTCTCCATAAATCAAGACCCAGTTTTCTGGAGTCCAGCTCCAGCAGTTCCAAGGGTTCCCGAAGGATGAATGGTGTCGGCAAAAAAGTGGAAAAAAAATAAAAGAAAAGAAAAATGGACACAGACAACAGCAGTGTGTTGAACTGGCCGCTTTATTGTGGCAAATGTGGCATTATATTTGTTAGCAATTTCCTTGCAGCATACGTCCTCTACGTTTTCTGGCATTATCTAATTCTAAAAATGTTCCTATGTGTAATCACCCCTTAAGGAATAACATGGTTATTTTCTCATAACGTTCCTTCCTGCCCTTTGCTTATTGATTAATTTCTTACATTATTTTCATTATGTATCTACGTTTATCTACAATCTATAGAGCATTTGCTTTGCTGTTTTCATGAAAGTTCATCTATCTCTCAACACCTCAAGTGGAACAGTTACAGGGACATGAGCTCTTAGTTGTTTCCCTGAACCACTTGTGGCTTGAGGAACAAAAGTGTTCGCCTGGGTCCAAGGTGCCAGGAGGGGGCCAAGAGGGCCTTAGGAACCCACGCCTTATGCATTCCCAGAGAGACAATGCACCTAGGAACTAATGAACCATTCTGTACCTTAACTGACTAGGTTCAGTCATCATCTGGAATGCCTCCTGGGGGCCAAGTGGGCCTAGGGCTTGGAGTAAATTGTGCCCGTAGATACACTCCTTTGTCGCCGGAGTGGGGCTTTCAAATCCATTTATTCCTTCTTTGCTGGCAAATGTATGAGGCTATCCTTCCTTTAGGTAGAGGAGTCTTTATAGGGGGTGGCAAGGGCTAAATGTAGGGCTGCACAATTTCCTTGCGGAACCTTATTTTCTTTCCCCAATGGTTCTTTGCCCCGGGGGCCTGTCAAGGGTAATTCCCCAACAGACAATTCCCCAGGTACTTTTATTAAGGCCAAACTACATAAAAGCGGGAGTACAAGAAGCTTCACTGTCGTTGGGCTGCCCTGCAGTCCCGACGCGTCCACAGCCTGGGCCCTGCCATCAGGCGGGTTGGACAGCGCGGCTTCCGGCACCAGGTGTAAGTTTTAATCAGAATTCCTCACTAATCAAGTGTCCAGAAAGGCTCTTTGTATTAAGTTGATTTTATAAACAACATGGTTTCAGAAATTCTTATTCCTCTGTGATGCAGCAGCAACAGTGTAATGATTATCAAATTCTGTTCTTGGAATTCTAGGCATTTCTTTGAGTGCCCTTCTGGGGCACCTGGAAGGTTGGAAAACGAGGAATAACACTCTCTACACTTGTCTTTTAAAAAAGCCAACATTTGGAGTGCCCGGGTGGCCCAGCTGGCTAAGCGTCTGACTTTAGGTATGCTGACAGGTCAGAGCCTAGAGCCTGCTTCAGATTCTGTGTCTCCCTCTCTCTCTCTCTGCCCCTCTCCTGCTCACGCTCTATCTCTCTCTCAAAAATAAACACTTAAAAAAAAAGAAGCCAACATTTGTTGAGCATTTACTATGAGCCAAGCATAGTTCTAAGTATTTCACATGCAAAGGCATTCATGTAGATGGTGTTTTATTAACCTTTTTGATCCAAGAAGTTATGCCTTCATCTGTTTTATTTACCAGGGTGCAATATACTTTCCTTTTAGGACAGAGGGTTGAAGCTAACGACAAAGCAAACTATACCCTTTACTCACTAAACTCCAAATATCCAGTCCTCTCTTCAGTCCCGGAATACACAGGTTCTTTCCTATCCCAAGATTTTACATGCTCTCTGTCTTCCTGAAGTTTCTCCTTCAACCAACCATAGCAGGCTTTCTCATTTAGTTTTCTACTTAAGTGTCATCTCTTCTGAGAAACCTTTCTTAACCACCCAACCTGTTTTAGGTAGTTCTTTTATTCTCACTCAAAGTACCTTGTTATTATTATTTTTTTTTATAGCTTTTAATGGAATTTGTTAGAACCAATTTTCCTTGTTCAGTTTTTGTGGTTTGTTTTCCCACTGGTCTGTAAGTTTGGCAAGGACTGGGACCTTATCTGTCTTGTTTCTTTTGTCTACCCAGAACCTATTAGTGTCTTATCTTAATTGCTTGTTGTGTAAGAGAAAAACTTATGTTAGTATCTCAAGTGAACACCTTTCTAGATGAGTTAAAATAAATACAAAATGGAGACCAGACTTGAAAATTCCCTGAATGGACAGAACAAGTTAAACCATGTAAGCAAAACCTAATATAACTTATTCTGCAACATAAGCAAAACAACTTGGATTGTTCCTTGGAAATGCCTCTGAAATTTTTTTCCCAAAAATGGCATAAGAAGACCACTTTTAACCAATTCCCTGTTGCTTGGAAAAATCCCAATGCTGTAACCAGTCATTATAAGGATGAAATAGTTCCCATGTGTTTACTATATAAGCTGCCTATAACATGTCTCTAGGCTTCAAGTCACTGTTGGTTTGTAGACTCCCAGTTTGCAAACT
The DNA here is from genome assembly GCF_027475565.1 of Acinonyx jubatus. Taxonomy (NCBI): domain Eukaryota; kingdom Metazoa; phylum Chordata; class Mammalia; order Carnivora; family Felidae; genus Acinonyx; species Acinonyx jubatus. Next base: position 63,001,308 of record NC_069387.1, read on the forward strand.
GTTCTTCTGTGTACTATAAACTCTTACTAAGTACAAATTATTGATTTTATTTTTAACAGTTTTTGGATTTTGACAGGAGCCACCTGCCAACTTTACATTGGGCTGGCCATAAATATTAGGATCTGAACTCTGTGCAGTCATGCTTTTTTTTGACTTGGGTCAAAAAAAGGAATGTTGGAAATTACATGTATAGCTTATTTAAAATTTGTTAAGATTGGGGTGCCTGGATGGATCAGTCAGTTGAGCATCTGACTCTTGATTTCAGGTCAGGTCATGATCCCAGGGTTGTGGGATTGAGCCCTGCATTGGGCTTTGCACTGAACATGGAGCCCGCTTAAGATTCTCTGTCTTTCCCTCTGCCCCTCTCCCCCACTTGTGCTCTCTTTCTCAAAAACCGCTTTTAAAATTAGTTAAGATTTATTTATTATCTTATAACATAATGTATTTATTAATCCAGTCAAAATGGGCAAAGGTTGTGAATACTTATTTTTCCAGAGAAAACACACAAACGACCAACATGTACATGAAAAGGTGCCCAACCTACCAATCATCAGGGAAATGCAAATCAAAATTGCAATGATATCACCTCATGCTTGTTATAATGGCTATTATAAAATTTTTTTTTCAACGTTTATTTATTTTTGGGACAGAGAGAGACAGAGCATGAACGGGGGAGGGGCAGAGAGAGAGGGAGACACAGAATCGGAAACAGGCTCCAGGCTCTGAGCCATCAGCCCAGAGCCTGACGCGGGGCTCGAACTCACGGACCGCGAGATCCTGACCTGGCTGAAGTCGGACACTTAACCGACTGCGCCACCCAGGCACCCCATAATGGCTATTGTAAAGAAGACAAGAGAAGACAAGGATGTGGAGAAAAGGGAACACTTGTGCACTCTCGATGGGAATGTCAGTTGGTAGAGCCACTATGGGAAACAGTATGGAGCTTCTTCCAAAAATTAGAAATAGAACTACTGTATAATCCAACAATCCCATTTCTGGGTATGTATTCAAAGGAAATTAAAACAGAATACTGAAGAGATATCTGTACTCCCATGTTTATTACCAAACTGTTCACAGTAGCCAAAGTATGAAACAACCTAAGTGTCCATCAACAGATGAATGATAAAGAAGATGGTATACCAATTTGACAATAAATTTCATATATTGGAAAAAAAAAGATGGAAAAAAAAAGAAAAAAAAAGATGGTATAGACATACAATGGAATATTATTTGGCTGTGAGAAAGAAGGCAATCCTAACATTTGTGACAACATGAATGGACTTTGAGGGCATTAGGCTAAGTGAAATAAACCAATAGAGAAAGACAAACTGCATGATATCACTTATTTTTTTAATGTTTATTTATTTTGGAGAGAGATAGGGACAGAACATGAGTGGGAGAGGGGCAGAGAGAGAGGGAGACAAAGAATCTGAAGCAGACTCCAGGCTCTGAGCTGTCAGCACAGAGCCCGATGTGGGGCTCAAACTCATGGACTGTGAGATCATGACCTGAGCTGAAGTCAGATGTTTGACTAAGCCACCCAGGTGCCCTACATGACATCTTAAAAAAAGGTCAAACTCATGGGAAAAGACAGTAGAAAGGTGGTTGCCAGGGGCTGAGGAGTGGGAGAAATAAAGAGGTTGGTAAAAGGTACAAACTTTCAGCTATAAGGTGAATAAGGTCTGTGAATCTAATGTAAAACATGGTGACTATAGTTGATGACACTATTATATAACTGCAATTTGCCAAGGAAGTAGAATTTAAATGTTCTCATTAAAAATGTATATATAAGGATGGATGCATTAATTAACTAGATGGTGGGAATCCTTTCACAATTAAAAAAAATAATAATAATGCAATGAATTAGGATTGTATCTATTGAACAATGAAAAATGGCAGAAATATTCCCAAACTTTCATTAGAGCTTTCACCTTATAGAATTTTGTCTTCGAAGTCAGGGTAAGAAAATTCCTCTTTTGTCAGTTCTGCCTTAATGACGTATAACTAGAAAATTTTATTTATATATTTAGAAAAATTTTAAGTTTCAAACCATTTGTAGTTTTGTTTTCTCTTTGGGTGTTTTAATAAACTGTAGACAAATAGTCATCAGTAAGCCACAGATACAGAAACTCACTACTCACAAGACTCCTGGTTGTCCCATCCTCCAGTACCTTAAGTAACTGCTGTATGATTAGTGGCATTCAACTCAAATTAGCGCATTCAGGGTCCTCCCTCAAGGCATTTTTACTCCAGGTATATGCAGGAAGAATGGAGAAGAATGCCAGCTATCCACACCTGAGTACTCTCCTCTCCATCAGCAGGTATGGAGTTAGCAGGGAGAACCCTGGTTGAGAAATTTGAAGACCGAGGTTCTCACTCTGTCAACATGTTGCTATGTGATCTCAAGTACATCACTTCATGTCAATGGCATTAACTATTTCTCATTTATAAAAATGATGGAGCTTGATTTAAGATGTTTTCAAGAGTCCTCTGAGATTATTTTTGTCTTTATCTGTCTATCTATTTACAGAAATAAGATTGACCTGACTTTAAAAAAAAAAATTATCTGCCTGGTTTTGTTCTTCACTGGTCTACCAGAAGCACGTGAAAGAAGCTGCTTGCCAGGAGGCTAGAGAAACCAGAGGACAGTGGTAATGCAATGAGCTTTGGGTTTCAAATGCCAAACTTAGGGCAGCTGAAAATTCGACTGATTTGGGCTACCAGTAATATAAGTTGGTAGGTGAGTTGAAAGTGTGAGATCAGATCTCAAATCCTGGCCTATTGATGTCTACAACATTTAGTATTAACTGGGTTTCCCTTCCCTTCAAGTAACTACTGGGGACTTCCTAGAAGAGTTCTCAAAGGAATGCACCTTATATTATTACCGAGGACATATATCCATACATACATATCTACTTACATATATACCTACCTGACTGAACCAATACTTAGCCTTATAACACCTAATGCATTGTTATTTTCTATTCTATTGTATATGTTTTTGTTTTTTAATTCTTAGCTTCCAACAGCAATTTAAAATATTGCCTTGGGAAAGAAGGAATATGGCTAGCAGCTGTCTCCTTCTTGGATCTGTGTTGTGGATTTTAGAACAGATGTTTGTTATTCCCTCCCAAGCTTTCTAGGCAATGTGCCAGTGGGCCTGTCCTGCTGTTGGTCTTTGAGTTGATGGCCCATCTGTCCTGGATCTTGATGAGAGTGGGGGCAGAAGTGGGGGGTACAGGGAGAAAGCTCATTAAACATGGTCTTGTTCTAGGATTTAGAATGTGGTGGGTATGCACTGAATCACTATGTCAGTTAGGTGGTGCTTTAAAAGAGATTTGGGTCTATGATTCAAAAATTTCTTAAAAAAATAAATAATTCAGAAATGTAGTCATCTTCTGCTGTCCATCAGTAATCTGTTACTGAAAACCAGGTGTTCTGCATGCAAATGCTAATCTGGAGCCTATTTCTCATTTAGGTAGGAAAACATGTTATGTCAACCCCAAGCCCTCAACCAATTTCTTAAACAGGCAACTAAAGTGTGGTAATATACCTATATATAATGTTTAAAAATCCAAACCATCTTTTTAGGTGTGAAGTGCTTAAGATATTATTTCTTTTTCACCAAATAATTAATATAATCAGTAACAGCAGATTTTGTACAAAGGCCACTGACCAAGATGGTTTAATGTTTTCTTTAACTTGACTTCATTTAAACAGGCTTCTTTCTGACTCTAGGCGCCTCAACTCCCTTTTCTTAGAATATTTACTTTAGAAAACTTGTAAATTCTTTCTCTACCCCTCTGAGATATAAATCTATTAAAAGCCTCTGATCAGTTTTACAACCCAGGAAAATCTCAGGAACCTGGGAACCATCTCTTTGAAATTTAATTAGCAAAGGATATAACACCCCTATCTCTCAGCTTCCATGGCGGGATAGGAGCCAACTCCAAGGTTTCTTGCTCCAACTTACAAAACTATTTCTTGTCGTAAAGATAAGAGACATTTATTTTTTCTTTGGATAAAGCCCATTAGCAAATACAGATGGCCTGTGATGTCCCCCTAACATCCTCCAGTACTTTTCCACTAGCTCACCCCAGCCCATAAACAGCCCTGCCCAGTCTGCTGCTGTGGAGTTGAGTTCAGACTTCGTGCTGGCCTCTCTCCTATTGCAGTAGCCTCAGATAAAGTCTCCTGCACCAGTTTAACTTTCTCCAGTGAAATTTTTGCTTTCATACCACCAATGGTCCTGTACTACACTCCTTTTCAAGACACTCAATTCCACAATTTTCAAAAATTTGAACAGGATCTTTGTTAGTTTCCTAGGGCTGCCATGACAAATCACCATAAATTGGAAAGTTTAAAAAAACCTAGAAGTTTATTCTTTTACTAATCTGGAAGCCAGAAGCCCCAAATCAAAGTGGTTAACAGCCAGGCTCTTTGTGAAGGCTCTAAGAAAGAATCAGTTTCATGCCTTTCTCTTGGCTTTTGGTGTTGCCAGTAATCCTTAATGTTCCTTGACTTGCAGATGCATCATTGCAATCACTGCTTACATGTTCACGTTGCATTCTCCCTGTTCGTGTCTGTCCCTGTGTCTTTTCTTCTTAAAAGGAAACCAGTCATATTGGATCACGGGCCCATACCACTTTTGTATGACCTCATTTTAACTTAAAAAAAAATTTTTTTTGAGAGAGAGAGAGAGACAGAGAATCCCAAGGAGGCTCCACACCACCAGCACAGAGCCCAATGTGGGGCCTGAACCCACAAACCATGAGATCATGACCTGAGCTAAAACATAGAGTCAGTTGCTTAACTGACCGAGACACCCAGGTGCCCCTAAACTTACATTTTAATTACATCTGCAAAGACCCTATTTCCAAATAAGGTCACATTCACAAGTACCAGGGGTTAGAATTACAATATACTGGGAGGGGGGAGGGACACATAATGCAACCCACAACTGACTCGGAAGAAACATCAATAGTATTTAGAATGAAAGACATTTTTCTGTATTATTTTGTTAAAAATATTGTATTATGGTTAAGACACAAATAGAAGATTTTTCTATGTAAATGTTGGCTGGAAGTGTTATATTGAGAGATAAGTATGTTCTATGAAGTTTGGATATTGATGTAGGCAGACCAGGTCCAAGGACCCAGAGTGGGTCCTGTAGGACCAGCCAAGAAGCTCCTTGGCTTTGTTCAGGATAGAAATCAAATGCAAGCCAGGAGCAAGTGAGAAGAGAGTTTATTGAATAGTGTTAAGTGATAGACTATAGCAGATGGAAGCTCTGGAAGACTTGGAAAAGGAGAAGTGAATCTCTCCTTTGCTTGAGGTGAAGGATTTATACTGGAAAGGGGTCCAGGGTATGTATTCCTTCAGGAATCTAGGATGGGGTGCAATCACAGTTGAGTGTCAGGTAAACGATAGATGTTATTCCATAAATCACCAAAGGCACCACTAAAGGTATTGATGCAGTGTCAATCAAGATTTGTTTGAAGCTGATCTCCTGGAACATGTTTGGGATCCAGTTGTTTTGAGATGTTATCAGGTGTTTGGGGGCCTAAGACGAAACTCAGAGAATGATCAACTTTCTTGCTTCCCCTCTAGAATAGGGAACATATCTTCTTTGGTTTAGTCAGATGCAAAATATAGAACATGAATAAATGGGATTTAGCAGAGAAATGGTGGAAATAGAGCCTTTCTAAAATGGAGTCCCTTCAGTTTCCCTATCTCAGTATTAAATATGAAGAGGTATCTCTTTTGGGAGAAGACTTATCTAAAAGACATTGTACAGGAACAGTAGTAATTGGCTTAGGTTTGGTGAGGGTGAAGCTTTTTAAGGATGAGTTGGTGGATGTGTCCAAACAAAACCAGACAAGTAAGGAGATTGCCTTTATTTGGGCTATCAGGGTGCCTCTGGGGGAGGGGTATTGCCTTAGATTTATATAGGGAGGAGTAAGCAGACAATGAGTGGGATGATTTAGAGTTGGGTTGTTATGTAAGCAGAAGTCTCAGTGAGGTAGCTGAATACGAAATATTTTTCTCTGTGGTTAGCTAGTTTCAGGGAGAACAAATAGTTCTAATCTTAGCTCATCAATTACAACAAAGAAGGGGAAGTTGGAAGATCTGTGTCTGCTCTGGTCATCACGTTCTGAAAAGGGAGGAAAAGATCTGCATTTGGCCTGGTTACAGTTAAACAGAGAAATCATCTGTGAGAATTCAGGGGGTCATAAGAAAGGGTGGACAGTGAGGTTTATCTAAGCCAAATGGGTAAGGGTGACTCTTTGAGTAAGCCCTTTCCTAGAACACAAAGGAATGGGGGAGATTTCGGGAAAGCAAAATGTTGGGGGAGGTGCTCTTTATCATCACTGCTTTCCAGAAGCACAGGACTTAGGTAAACTTCAGCACTGTCAACAGTCGCGAGGAAGGGCCTGTGTAGGGCTGAATGCACATTGTCATTGTTTGCTATTAATTATTTACACTTAATCTTTTAAGAAAAGGTTTATCCTTGCAAAACAGATCCCACAGTTGTGGGACACTGCTGCCACCAAGTGGTGGTACCCACTTAGTGACTGCCAAACCTCAGACTTGCAAAGTAAAGACATCCTTTTTTCAGACTCCAGGGGGGCTACGTGTACCCTAGGAGAGTGCAAGAAAAACCACTGGGATGCAGGAATTAAAAAACAGAATTTCTGCTTCATTTTATTTTTATCAACAAAGCAAGCAAGAATTTAAACTTAGTACTAGGATTTAACATACTATTTTATACTCGGTTTCTCACCCTGAATTTATGTCACATGTCACTTTCTTGGGGAAGAATAGAAGCTTCACATAGTGGTAACTTCCTTCTCTGAACCTCTTTAGAGTGTAGTAATATAGTGCAGATTATGAGTGCCTGATTAAAGGGCAGATAATATCTAGTTTCAGTTAAATTTGTCCTTACACATGGACAAGTGACTTTAAAAGACTCCTACTGAGAAATTGTTGGTTTAAAAAATAATGTATGTGCCATCAAATAGGAATCCATGGAAGCACTGACATACACTCTTACAGTGCTAGAAGATCTTTGTCAGCTACTTAAGAAGAAAAAAACCAAGAATATAGCATATTTTACAAGAAGCTGGTCAAAAATTCAAAATGATCAACCCTGTTTGAAATATGGATTTACTTTAACTATTTTTTAATGTTTATTTATTTTGAGAGAGAGAAGGAGAGCAAGAGTAGGGGAGGGGCAGAGAGACAGGGAGAGAGACAGAATCTCAAGCAGGCTCAGCTGTCAGAACAACGCCCTATGCTGGGCTCAAACTCACAGTCTGTGAGATCATGACCTGAGCCGAAATCAAGAGTCAGATGCTCAACAGACTGAGCCACCCAGGTGCCCCAAGTAGTGTTAAAACAAACTTCACCCCAATTGTTGTGTATGAAGAGGTTTCATAAGATATCTGTTTTGGCTATTACAGCTACCTGTCCACCAAGATTTGAAATAAACTGAAGTTAGAGCCAGTTATTTACATCTCTATTTTATAGTGTTAATCAGCCTTTTCAAAACTTGTGGAAAGGCAGCATGTATAACCACTGGCCCTTTCCCTGTTATAGCAGAAAAGACCTGTGACTGTTTGCCCCCTTACGATGTATGTTAGAGTATAATGTTCAAAAAGGTAAAGTCACGACTGTCTAGCAAATACAAAATGAGCACATTTCAAAGATTTCATTTAATGCATTAATTACTGAAGGAACCAGCCAAGATATTATGACAAATTCAAAGAAGCAAGGACATTTATAGAATAAGATGTATGAAATATAAAATACTCAATTGGCCGTAAATTTTTGGAATTATCTGTTCCACTGACAGAAGTTATTTGCATCTCTTGCAGACAAAAATCTTCAAGTTAACAAGTGTTAAAGAACAGATATTCAACTGAGTAAATTTGAAGAACTAATTGGCTTTACTCAAGGATTCACAGATGGGCAGCATCCCCTCTAGCAAGTAGATGGATGCTCTGAGGAATTGTGCAAAATGGAAAGTTTTTATAGGAAGGAGGGTGGGGCAAGGAAGCTATTAGGGAGGGAAAAGAAAGGATTGTTTCAGGTCTTTTTATCATAAGATGACCTCATTAGTCCTGATTAGAAATTTCCAGACCAATTGGTTTAAAATTCCACTTTTGTGAGAGACTCAAACTGCAATTAGGTTAGGCGGTAAAGCTTGATGGGATTTAACATAAGTGACTCCATTTTGGTCATGTTTCTTGTTTAACACAAGTAATGTCCTAATTCTGGGACCTTTAATCAATAGTAAATAACGAGGTAAACTTTACATTACTATGATCCTCTGGCCAAATTTAGCCCATGTGATTTGTTTTGTTTTGTTTTGTTTATTTTTGACAGACAGAGACAGAAAATGAGCAGGGGCAGGAGGAGGGGCAGAAAGAGAGGGAGACACCAAATCTGAAGCAGGCTCCAGGTTCTGAGCTGTCAGCTCAGAGCTCAACATGGAGGTTGAACCCATGAACCCTGAGATCATGACCTGAGCGAAGTCGGACACTTAATCACTGAACCACCCAAGCACCCCTAGCCCATGTGTTTTATAAATAAAGTTTTATTAGAACTCAGCAAGGTCATTCCTTACTGCCTATGACTGCTTTTGTGTTACAATGGAAGACCTGAGTACTCAAGAGTGCTAACACCCACAAAGCCTAACATATTTACTATCTAGACCTTAACAATTTGTTGGCAACTTGTCCTGGTCAGTACTTGGGTGGGCTTTATCCCCATATGATGCAGAAAGGATGGGCTACTCACCTTTTCTGCCTTATTTCCAAGTTTTAGATAATTTTCTTGACAGCTACTTGAAAACCCTCAATACATAGTTTATCTCTTTTCGTTATCTTCAGGTAAGACTTTTGGTGCAAATTTCCTGTTTTATTTTATTTTTCCCTTCAGAATGTTCTAGATATTTATTTTCTTTTATGTTGTTTTATTAATTATAAGTAACTCAGACGGCATTTATTTTTATCCTTGTAAATGAACTACAGCATTTCTTAAAGTATAAAATGTTGCATTTTTACTGTGAAGTTTAATTGACCACATCATGATATATATTGTTGTAGTTGTGAATTTCATTTTCTTGGAGGACAATGAGACCACCCATCTGCATTGTCTTCATTTCAGTAGCATTTTCTTTCATATTTGATATTATCTTTAACATTTCATTTGGTATGCTTTCTCAAATTTACTCTAATCATATGTCTAAGTAGTCCATGGTCTACCATTCATTCCTCTCATTGGATTTCTTTTGTAATTGTACTTTCCACAAGCCTCTTCCCCAGGTTATTTTTTTTTTTTTACAGTGTCTTTTATTTAGGCAGTCAAAATGTGTTCAGCAATAGCATTAACTTTATTTATTTATTTATTTATTTATTATTTATTTATTTTACCATTTATTTTTGAGAGACAGAGACAGAACATGAGTTGGGGAGGGGCACAGAGAGGGAGACTCAGAATCTGAAGCAGGCTCCAAGCTCTGAGCTGTCAGCACAGAGCGCGATGCAGGTCTCAAACTCACAGACCGCGAGATCATGACCTGAGCCAAAGCTGGACTAAGCCACCCAGGCGCCCCTTTTATCTTAATTTATATACCTAGCTCCACCAGCTTTTTTTTTCTTTCTGTCGTGTGTTCTCTTCACTCATTCTTAAGCAAATATTTGTATCCATGTACTTTTTTTTACATTTTTTTATTTAAAAATTTTTTTAATGTTTGTTTATTTTCAAGAGAGAGAGAGCACAAACACAAGCAGGGGAGGGACAGAGAGAGACACACAGAATCTGAAGAAGGCTCCAGGCTCTGAGCTGTCAGCACAGAGCCCGATGGGGGGCTCGAACCCACCAACCGTGAGATCATGACCTGAGCTGAAGTCGGATGCTTAACTGACTGAGCCACCCAGGTGCCTCACCATGTATTCTTTAATGTTTGATTTAGATCACTAGTAAAATGTAAAAGGGTATATAACTCAGGAATAGCCAGATGGAAGAGATGCGCAGGGCAAGGTCTATGGGAAAGAGTGCAGGACTGTCATGTTCTCTGGGCACACCACTCTCCCCAAATCTCCACGTGTTCACCAACTTGGAAACTCCAAATTCCCTAAGTTTTAATCTAACCAATGTTTATTGAACACACACTATGTGCCAGATACTGCAATGAATAGAACCTGGCTGTGTCACTTTCAGTTTAGTGAGAAACACAGATGTGTAGTGGTAAAGGTGTTCTCTCTAAGAGGTAAAATCCGAGTCCTGTCTGAGAAAGATGTCCTAGGTATGCGAAGCCTGAAAGCAGGGGGGGAAATGAGACACAGTTAATGGTTGCTAAAGGACTTTGGGATCTCCTTGGTTTTTAGAAGGGAACTTGTGATTAAGGGAAAGTAAAATTAAAGTCCTATTTGGGGGAAGCTAAGATAGCAGTGCAATAGGAGAAACCTGGGCTATCCTTGTCCCTCAAACAGGTAGATCACTATCAAATCATTCTGAATACCCAAGAAATTGACCTGAGGACTGACAGAACAAGCTGCACAACTAGAGGAACAGAAGAGGCAGGAAGGAGGAAGGTAGGAAGTATGTGGAGATGTGGTTTAAGAGAAATGGATCATGGGTGCTGCTGAGGGGAGGGAGCCCTAGTCAGAGAGAAAGGTGAGAGAGAGTGGAGCACGCAGGGATGAGCACAAGGAGAACACTTCCCCAAAGCCATTGGCTGGGGGAAGGGGCTGATTTTTGTGAGTTCTTGCAACCAAAGGGGCTTAGAGACTGGGTTGTTAAAGGTCTGTGGGCTTGGCTGGGACAGAGTTCTGAGGGCACTGCTCTATTCATAGAGAGAAGGCAGGCAAGCAACCCTGGAGCAGAGGGAGTGATCTGAGAATTACCTAAGGTGCATGGGGAGAGACTGCTCTTCTTGGGGTGCCTTTGTGAGAGGTGGCATTCACAGAATCACCTCTCTGGAGACAAAAAAGCAGGCAGGCACCATTTCCCTCCCGTGGCCCTCAGCATAGGTGCACAGAAACCTGCTGAGGGCAGCTGACCCAGATACTGGCTGTCTAGCCTGCTTTGCTCCAAATCCCATGCCCCTGCATTCTGCTGTGACTGCCATTCTCAGTCAAATCTGCATTGGTCCCAGCGCAGTGAGACCCTCCCCCCAGAAGACCAGTGCAGGCCCTTGCCACAGCATATCCCTAATGTTTGACGTTTTAAAAGTCAGTAGTCTTGGCTGGAATAGAGCCCAAAGTGCACCGCACTGTTTCAGGCAGGCAAGCAACCCAGAGACAGAGACAATAGCATGAAAACAGAGCTCTGAAAAATACCTGGGATACACAAGGGGAAATTATTTGCTCTTGTGGGAGGGCCTTCCTGAGAGTAGCAAGCACGGACTCCTCTCTGCTAGGACAAAGGAACTGATTGGTGCCATTTTCCTCCCCCCACCCCTTAGCATAAACCAACTTCAGTACATAGGACAAGGCCAACACTGGCTGCCTAACCTCCTTATAGGAAGTCCCACCCCCTGTGCTCTGCTGGTACTGCTTTTCTCTGACAAGTGTGCCTAAGGAGTAGTGCAGTGGGCCCCTTCCCCAGAAGGCCAGCAGAAATCTCTGCACATACACATGACCATGGAGTTCTGCAATTCTTCTGTTCTAGTGGAAGTAGCATCAGGTCTCATTTAACAAGTAAACCAGAGCATGTCTAGTTAAAATTTGCCCCACCCTGGCTAAGGTCCAGACACAGCCCACTATAGGCAAGGAGAACTTCACAGGCAACTGACCTGAGGGATAAAGCAGCCAATACAGCAGCACAATGCATACAGCACACACCAGAGACACTCCCTGAAACACCAGACCCTTGACATTATATGACCTCTTCATAAAGCTATTACTCTCAAGAGCAGGAAACATAATAGACTTTTCTAAGACACAGAAAAAGATAGAGGAATTCATTCCAAAAGAAAGAAGAAGAAAAGGTTATGGTCAGAGATCTAAGTGAAACAGATATAATACACCTGATGGAGAATTTAAAGCAGCAATCATAAGGATACTCTCTGGGCTTGAGAAAAGCGTGGAAGAGATTATGGAGTCCCTTACCATAGAGATACAAGAGTAAAAATCCATTCTGAAATTAAAAATGCAATAACTGAGATTCAAAACTATCTGGATGTAATGACCACAAGGAGGGAAGAAGCAGAGGCACAAATAAATGATATAGAAGATAGAATAATGGAAAATAATGAAGGTGATCAAAACAGAAAAAGCAGAACCATGGATCACAAGAATAGACTTAGGGAGCTCAGTGACTCCATCAAATGTAATAACATTCATATCATAGGAGTCCCCAAAAAAGAAGAGAGAGAAAAGGGGGAGGGGGGTTAATTTGAGGAAATAATAGCTGAAAACCCCACTAAACTTGGGGAAGGAAACAAACATTCAAATCCAGGAGGTTTAGAGATCTCCCATCAAAATCAACAATGGCAGGCCAATACCAAGACATATTGTAGGTAAATTTGCAAAATATAGTGATAAAGAAAAATTCCTAAAAGCAGTAAGACGAAAGAAGTCCCTAACTTACAAAGACCTATAAGGCTAGCTGCAGATCTGTCCACAGAAACTTGGCAAGCCAGAAGAGAGTGGTGTAATATATTCAACATGCTAAATGGGAAAAATCTGTAGCCAAGAGTACTCTGCCAAGAAGGCTATCATTCAGAATAGAAAGGAGGGATAAAGAATTTCCCAAACAAAAACTAAAAAAGTTCATGGCCACTAAACCAGCCCTGCAAGAAATATAAAAGGGGACTCTCTGAGTCAGAAGGGAAGACTAAAAGTGGCAAAGATTAAAAAGGAACAGAGAAAATTTCCAGAAACAATGACAAAACAAGTAAAAAATGACACTAAATACATATCTATCAATAATTACTCTGAATGTAAATGGACTAAATGCCTCAACCAAAAGACATAGGTTGCTAGATGGGTAAAAAACAAAAACAAAAAAACCCAAGAACCATCTATATGCTGCCTAGAAGAGATGCATTTTAGACCTAAAGATATCTGCAGATTGAAAGTGAGGGGATGGAGAAACATTTATCATGCAAATGGAAGTCAAAAGACTTTGAGAGTGTTTTAGAGTGCACATGGAACATTATCCAGAATAGATCACATATTAAATCACAAATCAGGCCTCAACAAGTACAAAAAGATTGAGAGCATACCATGAATATTTTCTGACCATATGCTATGAAACTTGAGATCAATCAATGAAAAAATATGGAAAGACCACAAATATGGAGGTTACACAGCATGGTACTAAAGAATGAATGGGTAAACCAGGAAATTAAAGAAGAAATATAAAAATACAAGGAAGCAAATAAAAATGAAAACACAATGGTCCAAAACTTTTAGGAATCAACAAAAGTGGTCATAAGAGGGAAGTATATAGCAATGCAGGCCTATTTCAAGAGGCTAGAAAAATCTCAAATAAACAACCTAAGTTTCCACCTAAAGGAGCTAGAGACAGAACAAATGAAACCTAAAGTCAATAAAAGGAAGGAAATAATAAAGATTAGAGCAGAAATAAGTGATATAGAAACTAAAAAAACAGTAGAACAGATCAATGAAACCAGGAGCTAGTTCTTTGAAAAAATCAATAAAATTGATAACCTTTAGCCAGACTTACCAAAAAAGAAAAGAGAAAGGACCCAAAGAAATAAAATCACAAACAAAAGAACAGAAATAATAATCAACACTACAGAAATACAATTATGAGAATATTATGAAAAATGATGTGCCAACAAATCGGATAATCTGGAAGAAATGGACAAATGCCTAGATAAACTAACAAAACTGAAGCAGGAAGAAACAAAATAACCAGCGAAAGAAGTTGAATCACTAATCAAAAATCTCCCACAAACAAAAGTCCAGGGCCAGATGAATTCCCAGGGGAATTCTACCAACCATTTAAAGAAGAGTTAGTACCTATTCTTCTCAAACTTTTCCAAAAAAATAGAAACAAAAGTAAAATTTCCAAACTCATTCTATGAAGCCAGCCTTCCTCTGATTCCAAAGTCAGACAAAGACTCCACTAAAAAACAGAACTACAGGCCAATATTCCTGATGAACATGGATGCAAAACTTCTCGGCAAAAAACTAGCAAATCGAATCCAACAGTACGTTAAAAGAATCATTCACCATGATCAAGTGGGATTTATTCATGGGTTGCAAGGGTGTTCAATAATCACAAATCAGTGTGATACACCACATTATTAAAAGAAAGGATAAGAATCATGTGATCCTCTCATAGATGCAGATAAAGTATTTGACAAAGCACAACATCTATTCATAATAAAAACCCTCAACAAAATAGGGAGAGAGGGAGCATACCTCAACATAATAAAGACCACCCTTCATTATGTGAAGGGCTACCCTTTATTATTAGTGAAAACCCACCGCTAATATCATTCTCAATGGGGAAAAACTGAGAGCTTTTGCTGTATAGTCAGGAACAAGACAGGGATGTCCACTATCACCTTTGTTATTTAATTTTTTTAATGATTATTTATTTTTGAGACAGAGAGAGATAGCACAGCAGGGGATGGGCAAAGGGGAAGAGGGACCAAAGATCTAAAGTGGGCTCTACACTGACAGCGGAGAGCCTGATATGGGGCTCAGACTCATGAACTGTGAGATCATGACCTGAGCTGAAGTCAAGAGTAAGACGCTTAACTGACTGAGCCATCCAGGTGCCCCTCTCACTTTTGTTATTTAACATAGTACCGGAAGTCCCAGTGTCAGCAATCAGACAACAAAAGAAATGAAAGGCATACAAACCAGCAAGGAAGAAGTCAAACTTTCACTATTTGCAGACAACATGATACTTTATATAGAAAACCTGAAAGACTCCGCCAAAAAATTGCTGGAACTGATACATGAGTTCAATAGTTTCAGGTACAAAATCAAAGAACAGAAATCTGTTGCATTTCCATACACCAATAATGAAGTAGCAGAATAAGAAATTAAGGAATCAATCCCATTTACGATTACACCAAAACCCATAGGATATAGAGGAATAAATCTAACCAAAGAGGTAAAAGATCTGTATTCTGAAAATTATAAAACACTGATGAGGGGCACCTGGGTGGTTCAGTTGGTTGAGCGTCCGACTTTGGCTCAGGTCATGATCTCATGATCATGATCTCATGATCTCATGATCTCATACTCCGTGGGTTCGAGCCCCACGTCAGGCTCTGTGCTGACACCTCAGAGCCTGGAGCCTGCTTTGGATTCTGTGTCTCCTTCTCTATCTGCTCCTCCCTTGCTCAGGCTCTGTCTCTCTCTCAAAAATAAAGAAACATTAAAAAATTAAAAAAAAAACCACTGATGAAAGAAATTGTAGAGGACACAAAGAAATGGAAAAACATTCCATGCTCGTGGATTGGAAGAAGAAATATTGTTAAAATGTTTATACTACCAAAGCAATCTACACATTTAATGCAACCCCTATAAAATACCACCAGCATTTTTCACAGAGCTCCGAAAAACAATCCTAAAATTTGTATGGAGACACAAAAGTCCTGAAGTAGCTAAAGCACTCTTGAAAAAGAAAAGCAAAACTGGAGGCATGGCATCACGATTCAGGACTTCAAGTTACATTACAAAGCTGTAGTGATCAAGAGAGTATAATAGGGGCACAGGGGCACCTGGGTGGTTCAGCCAGTTAAGCGTCCGACTTTGGCTCAGGTCATGATCTCACGGTTCATGGGTTCGATCCCTGAGTCAGGCTCTGTGCTGTCAGGCTCAGAGCCTGGAGCCTGCTTCATATTTTGTGTGTGTGTCTCTTTCTGCCCCTCCCCTGCTCCCTCTCTTTCTCTCTCTCAAAAATAAACACCAAAAAAATAAAATAAAATGGCATAAAAACAGACACATAGATCAATGGAACAGAGTAGAAAACCTAGAAATGGACCCACAGCTATATGGTTAACTAATCTTTCACAAAGCATGAAAGAATATCAAATGGAAAAAGTCTCTTCAACAGTTGGTGTTGGGAAAACTGGACAGCAACATGCAAAAGAATGAAACTGGACCACTTTCTTACACCATACACAGAAACAAATTCAAAATGGATAAAAGACCTTAGAGGAGACAGAAAATCATCAAAAATTCTAGAGGAGAACATAGGCGGTAACCTCTTTGACATGGGCCATAACAACTTCTTACTAGATATGTCTCTTGAGGCAAGGGAAACAAAGCAAAAATAAACTATTGGGACTTCATCAAAATAAAATCTTCTGCACAGCAAAGGAAACAATCAACAAAACTAAAAGGCATCCTTTGGAATGGGAGAAGATATTTGCAAATGAAATATCTGATAAAGGGTTAGTATCCAAAATCTGTAAAGAATTTCTAAAACTCAATACCCAAAAAACAAATAATCCAGTTTAAAAATGGGTAGAAGACAAGAATAGACATTTTTTCCAAAGAAGATGTACAGATGGCTAAGAGACACATGAAAAGATGCTCAACATCACTCATCATCAGGGGAATATAAATCAAAACCACAATGAGATACCATATCACACCCATCAGAATGGCTAAAATCAACAACAGGAAACAGGTGTTGGCGAGGCTGCAGAGAATGGGGAACCCTTTTACACTGTTAGTGGGAATGCAAACTGGTGCAGCCACTCTGGAAAACAGTATGGAGATTCCTCAAAAAGTTTAAAGTGAATCTACCCTATGATCCAGCAATAGCACTACTGGCTTTTTATCCAAAGAACACAAAAATACTAATTCAGAGGGATGTATGCACCCCAATGTTTATAACAGCATTATCTACAACAGCCAAAATATGGAAATGTGGAATATGGAAATAGTGTCCATGGACGGATGGTTGGATAAAGAAGAGGTGGTATATATGTATATACACTGGAATATTACTCAGCCATAAAAAATGAAATCTTCCCTTTTCAATGAACGTGGATGGAGCTACAGATTATTATGCTGAGTGAAATAAGTCAGAGAAAGACAAATACCATATGATTTCACACATATGTGTAATTTAAGAAACAAAACAGTTTAAGAGAGGGAGAAAAAAAGAGAGGCAAACCAGGAAACAGACTCTAGAGAACAAACAGGGTTACTGGAGGGGAAGTGTGTGGGGAGGGATGGAGTAACTAACTGGAGGGGAAGTGTGTGTGGGAGGGGTGAGATAAACAGGTGATGGATATTAAGGAGGGCAGGTGTTGTGATGAGCACTGGGTTGTTTTTTTTTTTTTAACATGAAATTTATTGTCAAATTGGTTTCCATACAACACCCAGTGCTCATCCCAACAGGTGCCCTCCTCAATACCCATCACCCACCCCCCCATCAACCCTTGTTCTCAGTTTTTAAGAGTCTCTTATGTTTTGGCTCTCTCCCACTCTAACCTTTCTTTTTTTTTTCCTTCCCCTCCCCCATGGTCTTCTGGTAAGTTTCTCAGGATCCACATAAGAGTGAAAACATACGGTATCTGTCTTTCTCTGTAAGGCTTATTTCACTGAGCATAACACTCTCCAGTTCCATCCACGTGAGCACTGGGTTTTGTATGTAAGTGATGAATCACTAAATCCTTCACCTGGAACTGATATTACACTGCATGTTAATTAAGTGGGATTTAAGTGAAAACTTGAAGAAAAATAAATAAATAAAGTTCTATTTTGGGATGAAGATAGGTGCTTTGCTCATTATTATAAAATTTCTTCTCATCTGTCTCCTTTCAGTAATAAATATGGTGTAACATCATTTTTACCATTCACCTATTTTTATATACAGTTTAAAAAAATATGATTTTAATTTTAATGCTCAAGTTGAAATATAAACGATTGATAAAAAATTACTATAAAATTAATATATAGCTAATAAGTAAATGTTTGGTAGGATCATACTAGAAGGCATAATGAATAGTGAGTTGCTTGGGCCTCTATATAGAAAAATGAGAATCTACTAGGTACAAATGCATATAGCAACAGTTATAATATTGTTGGACAGAAATTTTTTCCTTTATCTTTCAAAGTTTCTTCTGGCTAAGATTTAAATTGACATGAGACAGATTAACAGGAGAAAATCAAGTTTAATTTTGTATGTACAGGAACCCCACATACATGAGAGGTTCAAAAAGCAGTAAAATAGTGGCACCTGGGTGGCTCAGTAGGTTAAGCATCCCACTTCAGCTCAAGTCATGCTCTCACAGTTTGTGGGTTCAAGCCCCACATCGGGCTCTGTGCTGACAGCTCAGAGCCTGGAGCCTGTTTCAGATTCTGTGCCTCCCTCGCTCTCTACCCCTCCCCCACTCGCTCTCTGTCTCCCTCTGTCTCAAAAATAAATAAACATTAAAAAAAATTTTTTTTAAAAAGAGCAGTAAAATGAGTTATATGTGCCATTCTGAGCTAAGAAATGGGATAGAGGACTGGGGCTTCAGAGGGTGGGAGGGCAGTTCATAGGCAAAGAGAAGAGCAGGTGTTTCGTAATTAGATGTTTGCCCTGCCATAGAGATTGGTCACTCAGTTAAAATTTCTCTCTGGTAATAACTCTCCTTGTGGGAAAGGCTCCTTATGTAGATTCTTCTAGGTAGTTAATGGAGGGCAAATTTTTTCTTAAGTTTTTCTTAAGCCTGCAAGGCCTCAGTCATGTTCACCTCAAAATAGTACACAGGCCAAAGTGGCACATTTTGTGGAGGCTTGTTCTGAATCACTTCAATGTATCACCAACTCAAAAACTATAACCCAAGTTGGCTTCAGAGAAATGATTTTCCAAAATGGTGAGTAACTCAGTAAACTCCTGGGCCAAGTAAAGTATAGTCTTTCCTAGATTTGCACAATGGTTGCATTTGTGGAAAATTCAGTGTCTAGTAAAAGCATGCAAAGTGTTTTGTTTATATGTGAAAAAAAAAATTAGGTTTAAGCTCAAATAATTATGAACAGGTTTTTAACCTCTATAAATGTTTGGAGGGACTAGACATTCATACTCAGAAACAATTTTGCATTGTGAGACTATTCTACACACTGTTGTGTGCCTGGTCCCTACTAAACTAAATGGGAGTCCATATGAGTCCTTCCAATCCCAAATTCCAATGACTGAGACAATCAAAAAGACTTTCAGGGGGCTCCTGGGTTGGTTGAGCCGCTGACTTCAGCTCAGGTCATGATCACACTATTTGTGAGTTCAAGCCCCACATCTGGCTCTGTGTGGACAGCTCAGAGCCTGGACCCTGCTGCAGATTCTGTGTCTCCCTCTCTTTCTCTGCCCCTCCCCTGCTCATGTTCTCTGTCTCTCTCTCAAAAATAAATAAACATTTAAAAAAGTTAAAAAAAAAAAAAAAAGACTTCAGAAACTTCCAAATTGACCTCTAGGGGGCAGTCTGATTCCTGTGGAGATCACAACTTGAAAATCTCTGTTTTCTTCCACTTGCCTGTGAGGTTAAGTAGGGTGGCATTATTCTGTTGCCTGGGGGGCTGGCTTGGGGTGGGGGTGAGTGGTGGAAACAAAGGAACAATTTTTCCCTCTTGCTAGCCATCCGGGAAGACTGCAATACTAGGGCTTTTACATAAATGAATGGGTAGGTAACTTTTGACACGTTTCTCATGCATTTTAAAATTTCCTTGATCAGTTTTCCTTGCATAGAAAGCTGGAGTCAAAAACCTCTCCCTATAAATATGATAGAATAAATGCAGAGATATCCATGTATATCGACATGTATGTATGTAAATGTACAGATATGTATATCGTATGTATACACACACATATTCATCATGTTGTTTGTACTGTAGAAAAAGTACAGGCAATAAATAAATGTCCACAAAGAGGAGAGTAGATTAAACAAACAAAGAAAAACAAACAAAATCCTGTGGCACCTGCATAAAATGGAATAGCATTGTAGCCATTTTTAAAAAATGAGATAAATCAGGGGCACCTGGGTGTGTCAGTCAGTTAACTGTCCAACTTCAGCTCAGGTCATGATCTCAAAACTTGTGAGTACGAGCCCTCCATCAGGCTCTTTGCCGTCAGCACAGAGCCTGCTTCAGATTGTCTCCCTCTCTCTCTGCCCCTCCCCCCCTGGTGCTCTCAAGTCTCTCTCTCAAAAATAAATAAACATTTTTTAAAAAATGAAGTAGATCAATTCATTGCCCTTGAAGAATGTCCTTAAGAACAACATAACTATAAATTTGATGTGTACAGAAATAGAATTGAAAGAATATAAACTGAAATACTATTAGTGGTTATTCTGGAATCTGAAAATTACAGGGGGTATAGGGACTTTCATAGTTAGGTCACTTAGGGTGACCTCCTAAGTCATGACCACAACCCACAGAAAGCCATGTGTGATATCGGGTTTCAATTAGGTATCTTCTTTTCTTTTTTTCTTCTTCAGTATTGTTTAAACTTATGTGACCATGAAACCCTATTTACCTTTCAGAGAAAGTGATATTTGAAGAAACTGATAGCATGATAAATGTAAGTGTGTGAGTTTTCTTGTGAAATTATACTGGCAGGCACAGAGAGCTCTAATTATGTTCCAGGCATCATTCTAGGGTTTTATAAGTATTTGCTCACTTAATATTCATGGCAAGTCTATGAGGTGAGTTGTTCTCATGATCTTACCTACGTCCAGCTTCATAAAACTATTCAGTGGTAGAGCTGGGATTTGAACCTGGATAGTCTTGCTCTAGAATCTACACTACCTGATGATATTCAATCTATTTCTCTATCTAGTCTAGAAATGCTCAGGCAAACTCAA
The DNA here is from genome assembly GCF_027475565.1 of Acinonyx jubatus. NCBI lineage: Eukaryota > Metazoa > Chordata > Mammalia > Carnivora > Felidae > Acinonyx > Acinonyx jubatus. Next base: position 63,022,102 of record NC_069387.1, read on the forward strand.
AGTATGTTGGGTAGATGAATTTACTACTGTTTTCTGCCAATCCAGATACTGTTCTCTATCAATCCAGTAACCTTAGCAAAACTGAGAATTTTGTCAGTCTTAAATCACTTCAATTCATATCCCCATCCTAGTTGGTCTTCCTGCTTTCTGTATAGTCACTTTATTTCTTAAAACTTCCAAGACTTTTAGGGTAGAGCCGAAATCCCTTACTTTTGCTTACAAATCTGTGTATGATCTTGCCTCTCTTTATGTTCCAGTTGAGGGCTGGACAACTGGAGGGCAAGCTGAGAGCAAAGTACAAGCTAACAGCACCCCACCCCAACTTGGGGTATGTGTGATATTCCTCAGACACTCCTGGCTGCCCAAGAACAGAAGAAAGGAAAGACAGCAAATGGTTGACTTGGTAGAGATCACAGTTATGCAGGACAGGAGTCTCCTTCAGTTTATGTATAACTTCAAGAAAAAGGCAATCTTATCCATACCCTAATCTCTAAAAACCTATAGATTCTGTTTCCTGGAGACCTAATATCACCCTCATCAAGATGTAAGGGGGTTTAAGTTCTTGTCCTGGTGATGTGTGAAAAAAGGAAAATTAAAAATTAAATTCCTTTACTGTCTACAGCCCATTGACATCCTTGAAACTGGCAGAGTGATCTTCCCCTAGTTGCTCAGCTGCCTGTGTGAGCTGTGCTAGGGGCAAAAGGGAATCTTGGCTTAACATTATCCTGACCCCTCAGGATCCTGTAAGTTTACTTCAACATATAAAAATTCCTTTGGAAACTTCCTTTATCTCAGCTCTCCCAAGATATACGCTGGCAATCATACTCCAAGCTTGTGGCCCCTGATACACATCAGAAGGGTCTCATGACTCAGGTTTTACTAAACGGTAATAAATGGTGTTTTCCTAACAACAGCTAGCCCCTCGGGGTCCTGGAAACCTTGCTTCCAAAATACCTTTAGAGACTTACTCTATCCCTAACCCCCTCCTAACTTGAAAGTATAAAATCAATTACCCATCACAACCCCAATGCAGCTCTTTCTGCCCATGGGTCCTGTCCTGGTACTTTTATTTATTTATTTTTTTAATGTTTATTTGTTTTAGAGAGAGAGAGAGAGACAGAGAGAGAGACAGAGAGTGTGTGTGAGCGGGGCAGAGTCAGAGAGGAGACACAGAATCTGAAGCAGGCTCCAGGCTCTGAGCTATCAGCATAGAGCCGGTTGTGGGACTTGAACTCACCAATCGTGAGATCACGACCTGAGCCGAAGGGACACTTAACTGATTGAGTCACCCAGGCACCCTGTCCCCGTGCTTTAATAAAATCACCTTTTTGCACAAAGGTGTCTTCAAGAATTCTTGCTTGGCCATCAGCTCTGAACCCCACCATCACCCCAAAACCCCATCACAATCTCATCTCTTGCTTCCTCCCCACTTCCAATACATAGACACTCTCTCTGCCGAAGAGACCGCCTTCATTTGTTCCAGCAGGAGAACCTCTGCTCATGCTGTTCTTTCTACCTGAAACTGCCTCCCCTCAAATCCCACATATTTCTGGCTAACTTCTGCACATTCTTCAGGCACCAGGTTGGCTGGTAATTTCTTTAGGAAGGCTTTCTGACCCCCTAGATCTCAGATACTCAGGAACTTTTCCTGCATCTCCAATCCTCCACACGGGAGGCACCCTGTCCTTCCTATCTGTCATGAGCATGCTATGAAGGTACACACATGGATTGTGTCTTTCTACAATGTCAGCTTTATTCAATCTTAAAGCAAGGTTAACATAATTATAACACAGGTTCACAATTCCAAATTCAATGACATTTCACCCACGTGTTTAACTTGGCTTCTTACATGGTACATAAAGTAAAGCACAAGACCAGCCACACAACCAACAAAATACAAGAGGGGGTAGGAAGTTAATAAACCAAACCCAAAGTCAGCTTGTGGGCAAGCAGTTGAGGTAAGGCCTCAGTCCAGCCTGGTCAGCTTGCAGCTCTTACTGCTTATTATGCTCAAACAATGAATTATCTCAGTTCTGTTTGGAGATGAACCGGGCAAAACCTTTAGCAGCAGCTGCCTTCTTGAAATGGTCAGACACAGAGGGGTCAGTGTCTGAAGAGTCTGACAATTTCCTGCAAAAATCCTTCCTTTTAAATGGGATTTTATCAGTCTTGGACCCCTGCACACCTCTTTGCTTCTGTGAGTTATCAGTTCTGGGATGTCATCAGCTGGCTCGGGTCTTGGCCATATCTGGTAGCTGCATTACCCTTGGCTGCTTGAGTCAGTGATTGACACGGGGCTCTGCTTGACATGAGTAACTCCATTTTGCTCTCTACACTATCACAGTTTGGGTTGTCTGTATCATCACCAAATTCTGTAGTCTCTGTGAAGCAACCAGGGTCACTTTCACCTCTGTATCTCCAACATCTGGCATATGGTAGATGCTCAATAAATATATATTTTTAATGTTTATTTATTTTTGAGAAAGAGACAGAGTGTGAGTGGTGGGAGGGGCAGAGAGAGAGGGAGACACAGAATCTGAAGCTGGCTCCGGGCTCTGAGCTGTCAGCACAGAGCCTGATGCTGTCACCACGAACTGTGAGATCATGACCTGAGCCGAAGACAGACACTTAACTGACTGAGACATCCAGGCATGCCAATAAATATTTTTTAAATGATGAATGGCTTAACCAAATAAAAAATGGAGAATGTTCTCTACTAGAAAATATTCATACTTCTTTTCTTAGTAATTTCACTTCTAGAATCTTTAAAAAAAACTTTTTTCTTTTTTGTTTATTTTTGAGAGAGAGAAAGAGACAGAGCGCCAGCAGGAGAGGAACAGAGAGAGAAGCAGACACAGAATCCGAAGCAGGCTCCAGGCTCTGAGCTGTCACCACAGAGACTGACACAGGGCTTGAACTCATGAGCTGTGAGATCATGACCTGAGCTGAAGTAAGACTCTTACCTGACTGAGCCACCCAGGTGCCCCTAGAATCTTACCTAAAGGAGAGAATCAGAGAAATTTAGAAAATTATGTTCATGATAACAGTAAAAAATGCAAAAGAATCTAGATGAACAGCAAATAGGGCTTCCTCAAATATAACATGTCCAGAAGACATTATTCCACAAGGCTTTGAGAATGTCATTTTTGAAGAAATATAATGAATAGGAAATTATATACAATTTAATATTAAATGGAAAAAGCAAAATACCAAAAAGTGTAATTCCACTTTAATTTAAAATATACAGGGGCACCTAGGTGACTCAGTTTGTTAAGCATCTGACTCTTGATTTCCTATCAGGTCATGATCTCACAGTTCATGGGATTGAGCTCCACGCTGAGCTTGAGATTCTCTCTGTCCTCTCTCTCTGCCCCTCCTCAGCTCACATGCATGCTCTCTCACTTTCTCTCAAAATAAATAAATAAACATTTAAAATGTACATGTATGTGTGTGTATGTATACATGTTTATATAGCTCAGTTACACACATGTACATACATAGAAAAAAATGAAAGAAGAGAGAAAAATGTTAATAGGGATTATTTTGGACTGATGGAATTTATAGATGCTTACTATTTTATTCCTTACATATTGTTCTATTATCCATGTTTATTTAAAATAAATGTGTTACTTTCTTTATTATCATTTTTTTATTTAAAACTTTTTACTGTTTATTTTTGAGAGAAAGAGAGAGAGTACGAGTGGGAGAAGGAGCAGAGAGAGAGGGAGACACAGAATCCGAAGCAGGCTCCAGGCTCTGACCTGTCAGCACAGAGCCCGATGCAGGGCTCGAACTCACAAACCGTGAGATCATGACCTGAGCTGAAGCCAGATGATCAACTGACTGAGCCAACCAGGCGCCCCAAATGTGTTACTTTCTTTTTTTTTTTTTTTTTTTTTTTTACCGTTTATTTATTTTAGAGACAGAGAGAGACAGAACATGAATGGGGGAGGGTCAGAGAGAGAGAGGGAGACACAGAATCGGAAGCAGGCTCCAGGCTCTGAGCCATCAGCCCAGAGCCCGACGCGGGGCTCGAACTCACCAACTGGGAGATCATGACCTGAGTCGAAGTCGGACGCTTAACTGACTGAGCCACCCAGGTGCCCCTGTGTTACTTTCTTAATCAGAGAAGAATAACTAAAATGTTTTACCAATAGATAGCTGGGTTATGACTATTTTGGTTTACGTTATTTTTTGTCAGAGTGAAGAAAATGATAATTTAAAATTTTAAAATTTACTAAATTTCCCATGCTGTATATTTATTATATGAATTTTTAAAGGCTTATTTACTTTTACTGTTTCCTTTTTTAATTTTAATTTTATTATTTTTAAAATTTTTAAATGTTTATTTATTATTTTGAGGGAGAGACAGAGCATAAGAAGGGGAGAGGCAGAGAGGGAGAGGGAGACACAGAATCCAGAGCAGGCTCCAGGCTCTGAGATGACAGCTCAGAGCCTCCTGCAGGGCTCAAACCCACGAACCATGAGCTTATGACCTGAGCTGAAGGCGGCCACTTAATCGACTGAGCCACCCAGGTGCCCCAGTGCTGTTTTCTTCATTATGATTTTTGAAGTGAGATATAACTGACATATAACATTGTATTAGTTTTAGGTGTATGACATAATGATTTGATTTATGTATATATTGTAAAATGATTACCACAGTGAGTTTAGTTAACGTCCATCACCATATAAGTTGAAAAATTTTTCTTATGATGAGAATTTTTGAGATTTTCTTGTGATAACAATTTTTGAGATCTAGTCTCTTAGCAACTTTCAAAATACAATACAGTATTGTGAACTATAGTCACCATGCTAAACACTCATCCCTATGACTTATTAATTTTATGTTTTATTATTTTTTAAATAGGACTTTACTTTTTATTTTTTTATTTATTTAATTTACTTTATTTTATTAACTTTATTTTTTTAAACTTACATCCAAATTAGTTAGCATATAGTGGAACAATGATTTCAGGAGTAGATTCCTTAGTGCCCCTTCCCATGTAGCCCGTCCTGCCTCCCACACCACCTCCAGTAACCCTGTTTGTTCTCCATATTTAAGAGTCTCTTATGTTTTGTCCCCCTTCCAGTTTTTATATTATTTTTGCTTCCCTTCTCTTATGTTCATCTGTTTTGTCTCCTAAAGTCCTCATATGAGTGAAGTCATATGATTTTTGTCTTTCTCTGACTGACTAATTTCACTTAGCGTAATACCCTCCAGTTCCATCCACGTAGTTGCAAATGGCAAGATTTCATTCTTTTTGATTGCCAAGTAATACTCCATTGTGTATATATAACACCTCTTTATCCATTCATCCATCGATGGACATTTGGGTTCTTTCCATACTTTGGCTGTTGTTGATAATGCTCCTATAAACATGGGGGTGCATGTGTCCCTTCGAAACAGCACACCTGTATCCCTTGCATAAATACCTAGTAGTGCAATTGCTGGGTTGTAGGGTAGTTCTATTTTTATTTTTTTGAGGAACCTCCATGCTGTTTTCCAGAGTGGCTGCACCATCTTGCATTCCCACCAGCAATGCAAAAGAGATCCTCTTTCTCCACATCCTCACCAACATCGGTTGTTGCCTGAGTTATTAATGTTAGCCATTCTGACAGGTGTCAGGTGGTATCTTATTGTGGTTTTGATTTGTATTTCCCTGATGATGAGTGATGTTGAGCATTTTTTTCATGTATCAGTTGGCTATCTGGATGTCTTCTTTGGAGAAGTGTCTATTCATGTCTTTTGCCCATTTCTTCTCTCGATTATTTGTTTTTGGGGTGTTGAGTTTGAGAAGTTCTGTATAGATTTTGGATGCTAACCCTTTATCTGATATGTCATTTGCAAATATCTTTTCCCATTCTGTCGGTTGCCTTTTAGTTTTGCTGATTATTTCCTTTGCTGTGTAGAAGCTTTTTGTTTTGATGAGGTCCCAGTAGTTCATTTTTGCTTTTGTTTCCCTTGCCTCTGGAGACGTGTTGAGTAAGAAGTTGCTGCGGCCAAGATCAAAGAGGTGTTTGCCTGCTTTCTCCTTGAGAATTTTGATGGCTTCCTGTCTTATATTTTGGTCTTTCATCCATTTTGAGTTTATTTTTGTGTATGGTGTAAGAAAGTAGTCCAAGTTCATTCTTCTGCATGTCGCTGACCAGTTTTCCCAGCACCACTTGCTGAAGAGACTTATTCCATTGGATATTCTTTCCTGCTTTGTCAAAGATTAGTTGGCCATACGTTTGTGGGTCCGTTTCTGGGTTCTCTATTCTGTTCCACTGACCTGAGTGTCTGTTCTTGTGCCAGTACCATACTGTCTTGATGATTATAGCTTTGTAGTATAGTTTGAAGTCCGGGATTGTGATGCCTCCTGCTTTGGTTTTCTTTTTCAAGATTGCTTTGGCTATTTAGGGTCTTTTCTGGTTCCATACAAACTTTAGGATTGTTTGTTCTAGCTCTGTGAAGAATGCTGGTGTTATTTTGATAGGGATTATATTGAATATGTAGATTGCTTTGGGTAGTATCGACATTTTAACAATATTTGTTCTTCCTATCCAGGAGCATGGACTCTTTTTCCATTTTTTTGTGTCTTCTTCAATTTCTTTCATAAGCTGTCTATAGTTTTCAGTGTATAGATTTTTCACCTCTTTGGTTAGATTTATTCCTAGGTATTTTATGGGTTTTTTTGTGCAACTGTAAATGGGATTGATTCCTTGATTTCACTTTCTGTTGCTTCATTGTTGGTGTATAGGAGTGCAACCGATTTCTGTGCATTGATTTTATATCCTACAACTTTGCTAAATTCATGAATCAGTTCTAGCAGTTTTTGGTGGAATCTTTAAGGTTTTCCATATAGACTATCATGTCATCTGCGAAGAGTGAAAGTTTGACCTCCTCCTGGACGATTTGGATGCCTTTATTTCTTTATGTTGTCTGATTGCAGAGGCTAAGATTTCCAATACTATGTTGAATAACACTGGCGAGAGTGGACATCCCTGTCTTGTTCCTGGCCTTAGGGAGAAAGCTCTCAGTTTTTCTCCATTGAGGATGATATTAGCGTTGGGTGGTTCATATATGGCTTTTATGATCTTGAGGTATGCTCCTTTTATCCCTACTTTCTTGAGGGTTTTTATCAGAAGGATGCTGTGTTTTGTCAAATGCTTTCTCTGCATCTACTGAGAGGACCATAAGGTTCTTGTCCTTTCTTTTATTGATGTGATGAATCATGTTAATTGTTTGGCAGATATTGAACCAGCCCTGCATCCCAGGTATAAATCCCACTTGGTCGTGGTGAATAATTTGTTTAATGTATTGTTGGATCCAGTTGGCTAATATCTTGTTGAGGATTTTTGTGTCCATGTTCATCAGGGAAATATGTCTATAGTTCTTCTTTTTAGTGGGGTCTCTGTTTGGTTTTGGAATCAAGGTAATGCTGGCTTCATAGAATGAGTTTGCAAGTTTTCCTTCCACTTCTATTTTTTGGAAGAGCTTCAAGAGAATAGGTGTTAACTCTTCCTTGAGTGTTTGGTAGAATTGCCCTGGAAAGCCATCTGGCCCTGGACTCTTGGTTTTTGGCAGATTTTTGATTACTAATTCGATTTTTTTTACTGGTTATGGGTCTGTTCAAATCTTCTATTTCTTCCTGTTTCAGTTTTGGTAGTGTATATGTTTCTAGGAATTTGTCCATTTCTTCCAGATTGCCCATTTTATTGGCATAAAATTTGCTCATAATATTCTCTTATTATTGTTTTTATTTCTGCTGTGTTGATTGGGATCTCCCTTCTTTCATTCCTGATATTATTTATTTCTGTCCTTTCCTTTTCTTTTTGATCAAACTGGCTAGTGGTTTATTGATTTTGTTAATTCTTTCAAAGAACCAGCTTCTGGTTTCATTGATCTGTTCTACTGGTTTTTTTTGTTTCAATAGCATTAATTTCTGCTCTAATCTTTATTATTTCCTGTCTTCTACTGTTTTGGGGTTTTATTTGCTGTTCTTTTTCCAGCTCTTTAAGGCATAAGTTTAGGTTGTGTATCTAACATCTTTCTTCCTTCTTTAGGAAGGCCTGGATTGCTCTATACTTTTGTCTTATGACCGCCTTTCCTGCGTCCCAGAGGTTTTGGGTTGTGGTGTTATCATTTTCATTGGCTTCCGTGAACTTTTTAATTTCCTCTTTAACTTCTTGTTAATAAATGGGTGAGCCCATTAATTCTTTAGTAGTATGTTCTTCAGTCTCCAAGTATTTGTTACCTTTCCAAATTTTTTCTTGTGGTTGATTTCGAGTTTCATAGAGTTGTGGTCTGAAAATATGCATGGTATGATCTCAATCTTTTTGTACTTGCTAAGGGCTGATTTGTGTCCCAGTATATGGTCTATTCTGGAGAACGTTCCATGTGCACTGGAGAAGAATGTGTATTCTGCTGCTTTAGGATGAAATGTTCTGAATATATCTGTTAAGTCCATCTGGTCCAGTGTATCATTCAAAGCCATTGTTTCCTTGTTGATTTTTTTGATTAGATGATCTGTCTATTGCTGTGAGTGGGGTGTTCAAGTCTCCTACTATTATGGTATTATTATCAATGAGTTTATGTTTGTGATTAACTGATTTATATATTTGGGTGCTTTCACATTTGACATATAAATGTTTACAATTGTTAGGTCTTCTTGGTGGATAGACCCTTTAATTATGATATAATGCCCTTCTTCATCTCTTGATACAATCTTTATTTTAAAGTCTAGATTGTCTGATATAAGTTTGGCTACTCCGGCTTTCTTTTGTTGACCAGTAGCATGATAGATGGTTCTCCATCCCCTTACTTTCAATCTGAAAGTGTCTTTAGGTCTAAAGTGGGTCTCTTGTAAATAGCATATAGATGGATCTTGTTTTCATATCCATTCTGTTACCCTATGTCTTTTGAATGGAGCATTGAGTCCATTGACATTTAGAATGAGTACTGAAAGATATGAATTTATTTGCGTTATGATGCTTGTAGAGTTGGAGTTTCTGGTGGTGTTCTCTGTTCTTTTCTAATCTGTGTTGTTTTGTTTTTGTCTTTTCTCCCCTCAGAAAGTCCCCCCTAAAATTTCTTGCAGGGCTGGTTTAGTGGTCACAAACTCCTTTAATTTTTGTTTGTCTGGGAAACTTTTTCTCTCTCCTTCTATTTTGAATGACAGCCTTGCTGGATAAAGAATTCTTGGCTGCATATTTTTCTGGTTCAGCACATTGAATATATCCTGCCACTCCTTTCTGGCCTGACAAGTTTCTGTGGATAGGTCTGCTGCAAACCTGATCTGTCTTCCCTTGTAGGTTAGGGACTTTTTTTCCCTTGCTGCTTTCATGATTTTCTCCTTGCCTGAGTATTTTGTGAATTTGAGTATGATATGCCTTGTTGATGGTCGGTTTTTGTTGAATCTAAGGGGGGGTCCTCTGTGCTTCCTGGATTTTGATGTCTGTGTCTTTCCCCAGGTTAGGAAAGTTTTCCGCTATGATTTGCTCACATAACCTTTCTACCCCTATTTCTCTCTCTTCCTCTTCTGGGACCCCTATGATTCTGATGTTGTTCCTTTTTAATGAGTGACTGATTTCTCTAATTCTTAAATCGTGCTCTTTTCCCTTAATCTCCTTCTTTTTTTCTACTTCATTATTCTTCATAAATTTGTCCCCTATATCGCTGATTATATATTCTGCCTCATCCATCCTTGCCGCTGTGGCATCCATTCGTGATTGCAGCTCAGTTATATCATTTTTTACTTCATCCTGACTAGTTTTTACTCCTTTTATCTCTGCAGAAAGGGATTCTAAGCTATTTTCAACTCCAGCCAGTATTCTTATTGTTGTCATTCTAAATTCTGTTTCAGACATCTTGCTTGTATCTGTGTTGGTTAAGTCCCTGGCTATCGTTTCTTCCTGCTCTTTCTTTTGGGGTGAATTCCTTCATTTTATCATTTTGAAGGGAGAAAAGGAATTAATGAAGTAGAAAAAATTAAAATTAAAAAAATTAAAATAATTAAAATTAAAAAAATTAAAATTAAAAAATTAAACACACACACACACAAATTGAATAAATGATGCTAGATCCTAGGTGTATTTTGGTCTGGGTGTTTAAAGTGGCTTGATAGATTAGAAGAAAAGAGGGAAAGAAAAAACAAATCGTTTGAAATTTGAAAAAAAATGAATACGCTGAAGTAGACTAAAATGAAATGATGGAAATAAAATAGAATTTGAAAAATTTACGCAAAAGTAAAAAATACAGTAGAAAAAATTTAAGGAAAATATTTTTAATAAAAATTAAAGATAAAAATGAATTTTTTCTCTTTCTGTATTCAAGAAAAAGAAAAGAAACAAAAAAGAAGGAGAGAGAGAAAGAAAGAAAGAAAGTTGAATAGATGGACCTGCTAACAGACTGAAATATGACTGAAATTACTTCGTTTTCCCCTAGAAGTCAGACTATGAAGACCTTTAAAGTCCATAAACTAAGTAGGCGGTGAGACATCTGTTCATAAAGAGCGAGGTTGGCCCAGTTGGGTGGGGCTCAGTGTAACGGCTCTGTTCTCACTAGATGGCGCTGCTAGCCTACTGGGGTGGATTGCTGTAGCACTCGTAGGTGCATATGCACATGCACGGAAGTGGTGAGAATGGCATCACCCAGCTACCCAGTCTCTAGTATTGGTACTCTGTTCTCCCTGATCAGCAATCGTGCGTCCATCCTTTGTCGTCAGCTTTTCTCCACTGTCCACGTTTACACTGTCCGCAGCCAAGCCCCAGGCAGTACCTCTTTCCTGAGTTTTGTCTCAGATGCGGCTATTTTCCCTGGCCCCTTACTTCTGAGGGACTGTGGCTTTGACCCGTTCCACCCCTCTGCGGAGGGTCTTATGGAGCAATGGCTGAATGCCGGCCACACCCAGGAAAGTTTGTGGGACTGTGCTGCTGCCGATGCCCAGAGATTGCAGCCAGGTGCCAGCCCTCCCTAGAAAAAGTTTGCAAGGTAGTGTAGCAACAGTGTTTCAGGGATTATGCAAAATCACAACACACATCTGGCACTAGGCTTCACCCTTAATAACCTTGTTCCAGCACCAGTGAATGTGGCTGTTCTCTGAGGTCTGCAGGGACCAGGTGGCGTCACAACATCTACCAAATGTCCTTCTAGCAGTGGAACCGCTTCTCCCCATGGGTCCTGAGAACCTCCCGGACCCCAGTCTGTTCCTCAGGATTTGCCCTTCCCACCAGAGCACCGCCAGATATCGAGCTGCGGAGTTTCAGACTCTGCACTCCCCCTGTTTATAGTCTTAGTGGAATTTAAATCCTCTCCTTTCTCCTTTCTCCCTTTTTAGTTCAGTCCCTGCAGCTGTTTCCAATTTTCTACTTTCTCTCCAGCTGCTTTTGGGGAGGAGTGCTTTCCCATATTCTCTCCCCACCCCCTGTCTCCACATGAAAAAGCAACTCCCTCCCCTCTGCCCTTCTCTCTCCCCAAGTTCACCTCTCCACACTGTGTATGTACTGAATTCTGTGGTTCAGGTTGTGCAGATTGTTGTGTTAATCCTCAGACAAGTTTTCTAGGTGTGCAGGATGGTTTAGTGTTGGTCTGGCTGTTTTTTATGGGCACAAGACACACAAAAAACTTCCATGCTGTTCCGCCATCTTGGCTGCCCCCTGACTTATTAATTTTACAACAGAGGTTTATATCAGTTCACTCCCCACCCCACCCTACTCCCTGCCCCTGACAACCACCAATCTATTCTCTGTAGCTATGAGTTTGGGTTTGGGTTTTTGTTTTTATTTTGCTTTGCTCTTTGTTTCCACATATAAGTGATATCATACAGTATTTGTCTTATTCGTCTTTCCCTGTCTGACTTCTTTCACTTAACATAAGACCCTCAAGATCCTTCCATGTTGCCACAAATGGCAGTATTTCCTTCTCTTTTTTTATGGTAAACAATATTCCATATACTGTGCCCATTTTTTAATGGAATTATTTGGGTTTTTTTTACTATTGAGTTGTATGAGTTCTTGTGTATTAAAAAAAATTTTTAATGTTTATTTATTCTTTGAGAGAGAAAGAGAGCATGAGCAGGAGAGGGGCAGGAGAGGGAGACACAGAATCTGAAACAGGCTCCAGGCTCTGAGCTGTCAGCACAGAGCCCAACACAGAGCTTGAACTCATGAACCATGAGATCATGACCTGAGCTGAAGTTGGACGCTTAGCCAACTGAGCCACCCAGGTGCACAAGTTCTTATGTATTTCAGATATTAACCCCATTTCAGACCTATGATTTGCAAATATATTCTCCCATTCTATAGTTTGCCTTTTCATTTTGTTTGTGGTTTCTTTTGCTGTATGGACGTTTAGAATTTGATATAGTTCCGTTTCTTTATTTTTGCTTTTGTTGCCTATACTTTTTTTTAAGTTTATTTATTTTTGAGAAAGAAAGAATGAGCGAGCAAGAGAGCCCACAAGTGGGGGAGGGGCAGAGAGAGGGAGAGAAAGAATCCCAAGCAAACTTCACACTGTCAACCCAGAACCCAATGTGGGGTTTGATCTTAGGAATTGTGAGATAGATCATGACCCGAGTCGAAATCAAGAGTCAGATGCTTAACTCACTGAGCCACCTTTTCACCTATTCTTTTGATGCAAATCCAAAAACTCATTTCTAAGACTGGTGTTAAGGACCTTATCCCTTGTGTTTTCTTCTATGACTTTTATAATTTCAGGTTTTATATTCAAGTCTTTAACCCATTTTGAGTTTATTTTTGTGTATGGTGTAAGAAAGTGGTCCAGTCCCTTCTTTTGCATGTGGCCGTCCAGTTTCCCCAACACCATTTATTGAAGAGACTATCCTTCCCCATTGTGTATGCTTGGTTTCTTTGTTGTGAATTTATTGACCGTATGCATGAGTTTATTTCTCATTTCTCTATTCTGTTCTATTGGTCTGTGTGCCAGCTTTTATGCCAATACCATACTGTTTTGATCACTATTCCTCTATAATATAGTTTGAAATCAGGCAACGTGATGCCTCAAACTTTTTTCTTTCTCAAGATTGCTTTGCCTATTCAAGGTCTAGATACTATTTTTTACTAGGTTTTACTTTTTACAGTGAACATAAATTCAATCAATATAGGACCCAGACTTTGAAGTTAAATATTAAATGGATGAATAATTTTCTTTTTTTTAAATGTTTATTTGTTTTTGAGAGAGAGAGAATGAGCCAGAGAGGGACAGAGAGAGAGGGAGACAGAGGATCCGAAGCAGGCTCCTCACTGACAGCAGAGAGCCTGATGCAAGGCTTGAACCCACAAACCTCAAGATCATGACCTGAGTCAAAGTCTGACTTTTAACCAACTGAGCGACCCAGGTGCCCCTGGATGGATAATTTTCAAATGATACTTTTTTTCAGTACAATGTAAATGTTTTCTGTCCAGTAGAAATGATTACCCCAAAGGGTAACAATTTTCTTTTTATTTTAAACAGTTTTGTATGTAATTTAGCAAACATGCTGGCATTCTCTTTTTTCCCCAGTGATTATATATATCTAGTCTCTCAAATTCTCCTTTGAACCAGTTTTTCCACCCTGTTGGTCCCTTCATTAATAAGTTAAGTAAACCTGTAGCCTGGATTAACCTTTAATACTTTTTCACTTTGTATTCATCTGAGAGTCATGTTTTTAAGTATTTGAATACCTCTGTATTTCTTAATTTTTTATCTAGAAAAATTCACACCTTTAGAAAAGTTGCAATACTACAGTGAAGACCCTTATGCCACTTACTAGATTCAATCATTAAATTTTTACTACATTTGCGTTAGCTTTCTCTCACTCCATCCATCCTTGTAAAGATAAAATTTTTAAATGAATTTCCCCAGTGGCCAAGACAGAAGGGAAAGAAAACTTTTGCTTCTCCCCTTCTTAAAGAAGATCATTTCTGTGAGAAAACTTAGTGATTATGAATCCTTTCTCTAACCTTTTTTTAAATAAACATTTTGTTTACATGTTAAGTATGAGGGCATTCTACACATCTAAATATAATTATCCGACTCAGAAAACTTAGAATTTAGGGATGCCTGGCTGGCTCAGTCAATTGAGAATGTGACTTTTGATCTTGGGGTCATGAGTTTGAGACCCATGCTGGGTGTAGAGATTACTTTAAAAAATAGAATTTATACAGTAAGCTATCCTAAATTTCTAATATATGGTCTGTATTCAAATTTGCCAATAGTCTTAATAATGTCCCTTATGGTTTTCTTTTTTCTTTTTGCTTCAAGATCCAATTAAGGATTATAAATTCCTTCTTTAGGAATTTGGACCTTCCATTGGCTAGGTAAAAGGTTACATTTTTAACCTTTCTTCCCTCAGAGTTTCTGCTTTTTTTTTTCTGTATGCAAGAACAGGTAGATAATAGCATGATGTGCTATATTCAAATCTTTACACTTGTAAATTATTTAATTTTACCAAACCTCAGTGAATCAGTTAAGATGCTTTTGGTTGCAAGTAATAGAAAATCCAAAATAAAAATGACTTAAACAATTACCTTTAACATCTCAACTAAAAATAAGTCTACCATTAGAACAGCTGCTCAGTGATGTCATCAGAAACCAGGTTCTTCCCATCTTTCCACTGTGCCATTCTCAACATATTGGTTTGCTGCCTTAGGCTGGCTTCCCATGTAATCCCAAAATGGCCACCACAGTTTCATGGTCACATATCAATAATAATGTTCAGAGGCAGGAAAAAGGAAAAATGTCTTCTTGACTCTCTTTTAAAGAGAGAAGATAACCTTTCTAAAAGCACCAGCCCACACACTGAGGCTTCATTGGCTAAAATTTCATTCCATGTTCCTGCTCAAACCAGTAACTTGGCAAGCAAGATGACAACTCCATGATTGCTCAGGCCAGTTAAAATTTATCTCCTAGTCTAAGAAGGTGCTGAGACTCCTCTGAAGGATTTGTCTGCATGATGAACATAATCTGGTTTGGGAAAGTGACAACAGTGTCTGGTACACTCAGTTTTTTCTCTTACCAAAAGGAGGATATCACTTATGGAATATTGCTATAAGTATGAAATGAAATAACATGTGTGAAGTCTAAGCCAGTGCCTGGCATGAAATATGTGTTGATTAAGATTAAGTTTCTTCCCTTGCTTTCTTGTTAAGATATACTGTTGTTTAACCAAAAGATGGCAGCAAAGGGAAAACTCTTCAATTTAATATTCTTTGCCGGCATCTACCTAGTCCATCACTTTATCTATGTTAGAATTTATCAGAATCTTTAAGTACTCTGAACTTTAATGTTGCTCGCAGAACAATTTTTAATAGATCAGGTCTTGTATTTTTAATGTTATAATAATAGCTGTTCTTGAAATCACATAATTTCCACTATGTGACTATATCAGTCACTTCAGAAGAAGAGAATATATCAGAATTCTTAGCTGGGAGAGCAATTAAATAGACTGGGAAATATGCTGTTCAAACCACTTGATTCTCCAATCATTTTTATTTGAGGGACAAATCATTTAATAATTTTACAATGTCTATATCAAATATATTAATTAACCACTGATTAATACTTACATCTCCCAATGGAATTTGTTATAATAACTTCAGTTCAGTTCAGCAAACATTTGTTAAGCACCTGTTATATGCCAAGTTTTGTGCTGTGCTGCCTTGGAAGAATCTACTGGGTTGGACAAAGACATGAATAGAAATTCCAACAAATAAGGTAAAGGTATGTACAGGTTGCCATAGGAGCAATGAGAAGGGTACTATACCTGGTCTGGGAGATTGGGGAAATTTTTCTAGGGTAGATGAGGCCTGAGATACAGTACAGTGAATGAGCAGGGTTTAGATGAGAAGAGTTGGGTGATCAAAGAAAATTGGGAAGACATTCCGAGGGTGGGGTGGGGGGAGAAATCACAAGCCATAGCATGAATCCCAAGCTTACAGTGAAATGTTGGGAGAATGGGAATCTATGAGCGGGGGTTAACTAGCTTAAGTATTACCTGAGAATGAGGTTTATTACAAGGAAAATAAGCAGATGAAACTGGGGGCCTAGGGAGCCCAGTTCATTGAAGACTTTTCAGACCAAGTGAGGAGAATGAATTTTAATGAATAAACAGTGAGCCCTTGACCACTGTCTAAAGGGTTTTAGGCAAAGAAGGAATATGGTAAAAATTTCCTGTTTAGGTATACTGATATGTCTATTTGTTGCATTTGATTTTTGTTTCTTAAAAATGTTTTGAAAAAATGTGTTTTGGAAAAAAAATGTTTTGTAAAATGGGATTAGGGGGCACCTGCCTGGCTCAGTCAGTAGAGCATATAACTCTTGATCTCAGGGTCATGAATTCAAGCTCCGTGTTGGGTATAGAGATTACTTAAAAAAATTTTTAATGAGATTAATAATGGTATCCACCTCATAGAATTGTTATGTGTGTTAAAAGGCTAAAAGATTTATCATATATGTAAAGTGCTTAAAACAGTTTTGGCATATTGTAAGCATTATATAAGTGCTTATTAAGTTAATAAATTCTAATTTGTAACTGAAGAATGCCATATGAGATACACAATATGTTATATATATGTAATAATTACATAAACATGAAGGCTATTTACATATAGACATATAAATGTATACATATATAAATAACATATAAATTAAAACATTAAAATATATAAATAAAATACACATATATCATAAATATACATATAAAATGTACATATCTGCATAACTAAAATAACTTTGCAATGATTTTTCTGGTATGAAATTATGTTAGCCATGTTTGTCTTCATGTGGGAATAAGTTGGCTTTATAAAGTTTGAAACTAGGCAAAATATAAAGGAACTCTGGAAGTATAGGTAAGAAACTAAGCACAGTGCATTGGGATGCATTTCCTGGGGTGGAAACCAGGCTCATGTGGGACAAGATGAGAGGGAGATTTTTACCTACTGTATATATTTTTATAATTTCTGGATCTGGAATCAGTATCTCTTCATCTTAAGTTCTTCATATGATGAGTGAGAATCATATCTACGTGTTGATGTTTTTTTCAAAGAATTTTCAAATAGTTACTGATAGAGAACATTCTGAAGGATCCCCAACACAGTCCTGCAAAAACTTTTAACTGACTTTTGAAACAACAACCTACTAAGAAAAATGTATGATAGCTCAGTACAATTTACAAAGTGCTTTTAGAAATACTTTCTCATTTATTTCTGACAACTCTGGAGTTGACCAGAAAAGCTACTTTTCTACTTTTAGATATAAGAAAGCTGAAAGTCCCAGAAGTTTCTGGGTGTGAAAGCCAGTATTTGAAACTGAGCCCATGTCTAGAACTATTTTTACTCTACCACCTACCTCTATAAAACAGATGCCCCAGGGAGGCTGGCTGGGTGGCTCAGTCAGCTAAGCATCAGACTCTTGGTTTCAGCTCAGCTTGTGATCTCACAGTTCATGAGTTCAAGCCCCGCATTGGGTTCTGTGCTGACAGTGTGGAGCTTGCCTGGGATTCTCTTTTTCTCTCTCTCTCTGCCCCTCCCCCATTCATGTGCATGTGCTCTCTCAAAATAAATATTTTAAAAATCAACAATCCAGGGAGAAATTTACTATTTAACTGATAGTTAAATTAGTTAATTTACAACTAATAGTTGTAATGCTTAATAACCAGCAAATAGTGATATTGACTGATTTATTAAGTTTTCATTATGTTTTTTACTGACTGCATAGTCAGCTGATGAGGAGAGCATTAATTATTGGTCAAATAGTCATAGATCATATGGCACAAAAAAGGAGGAAAGGAAATAAGCAACGCAGAGCACCCAGCACAGAGCCTGATGCAAGGCTTGATCCCACAAACCATGAGATCACGACCTGAGCTGAAATCAAGAGTCGGATGCTTAACCGACTGAGCCACCCAGACATGCCTGGATTGTTGATTTTAATTAATAACACATGTTAATTCTCTACCACCTTGGGAAACTGAGTGTTGTCTGCAAGTTACACATGCACTGATAACATCTGCTTTAACAGATACCTGGTAAGTGGAATGAGAAAGTGGTGGTTTGTGTGAGTTTGCATTTCTCAACTCTTTTTCATGCCTCTCTTCATATTTGTAATTGAGATTATTGGGATAGTAAGGTAAATAATCACTGTTAGGAAAGCATTTTCAGGCATGTGATAGGTAAGTTGGACAAAGAACAAAGCCCTGATCACAGCTGTTAGAGATGTCGATATCTGCATGACAGTTTTCTTTTTAATGACATTTATCGCCAGCTCTCTTATTTTTGATGTACACTAATGATCCATTAACCAGACAATCCTCACTGTTTTCCAGAGGAATATCAGACTCTGAAAAGCTAACTGATAAGATGAAAAGTTGGGGGCAGGTGGGATGTGAAGGGTACCCCCACTGGCTTTCCCTGTGCTAGAGAAAGTGTCACTCTAGTTGTCGTCCTTGACCATGTGAAATGGTAGGAGCACTCCCAAGGTGCAGGGGCACTGGTTTCCTGAAGCTGTCATGGTCTGGGTGTTAGCTGTTGTATCTCTTTAGAAGTCTCCTACAAGACACTTGAAACTTTTCCCTTAGCCTCTCAGGGCTTTAAGACTGGGACCATATCTTGCATACCTTTAATCTCTACATGGGACTCCTATTTCTTCCCATATTGAGGGATGCTGAAGCCTTGGTAAGCTGTGCCCTTGGCCAGTAGTTATTTTTTTCTCTTACAATTGTTCTGGGAGAACCAGCGGACTCCATGAGGGCAGGGATTACATCGGTTTTGCCTATTATTGTATCTCCAGCACTTAGAACAGTGTTGTGCATGTAACGAATGCTCAATTTATTGAAGGAACTATCTTTCCTTTCTTTAACAGCTGAGTGTCACAGACTTGCTCTAGGTTTGCACAGTCTCCAAGTCAATGAAAAGTACATCCGACTGGCTCAGGACCCCCAACATCTCACATGTCTGGAGTTGATCAGTTTAACTGAGCCCAGAGTAAAGTTTTTCCCTCTTCTCCCTCACTCAGTATACATTTTATGGGTCTCAGTTGATTGAGTGGGATTCTTCTTAAGCTCATACTGAGATTTGAGTCCTACCATTAACCAGCCCATTTGGCAATGGACCAGATCCCCTGCATAGCTCTATCTTGCTTTCTTTTTCTTCCTAGGGAATTGGCTTCAGCTCCAAGAAGCCCTAGATTTGTCCTGTGTCCTCGGTATCTCTGAACCTCCACTGGTGCCATGATTTTAGCAACAAATTTTGCCACTACTCACAGACTCTTATACTGAGGTCCCTCTCTATCTGAATGGATTTGTTAATACTGATTCCATTCTGGATGAGACATGAATCAATGCCCCCTCAACACACACACACACACACACACACTTTTGGACTTAAATTTTATTTTACTATTATTTCTTAAATATTTATTTATTTATTTATTTATTTATTTATTTATTTATTTATTTTGAGAGAGAGAGAGTGTGCATGCACATGAGCAGGAGATGGGCAGACAGAGAGGGGGACAGAGGATCCAAAGAGGCTCTGCACTGACAGCAGAGAGCCCAATGCAGGGCTCAAACTCACGTACTGTGAGATCTCGACCTGAGCCAAAGTTGGATGCTTAAAAGGACTTCAATTTTAAAATACTGTCTCCACTTTGGGGATTGGTTCCATTACAAATATGCTATCTTAGTCACAGCTCATTCATTCCTGGGGCTTACATTCATCTCTCTGCCAGTTCACTGTTGGATTCCTAGCTGATCTCAAGGCCAAGGCTATATATGGTTATAAGAATAGCTCCTTCCTTTGGCAATGCACAAGGACTTCTGGGGATAAGTAGCAAAAAAGATGGCCTGATGTTATTACTTCAATTCACCCTTATCTGTTCACTTCTTTGAAAGAGAAGTGTCTTGTTTTCCCTTGGTAAGCCACACAAATTACATGATATTTTTAAAAATAAAAATCAAAGTATTACTGTGATTTCATTCCATTGGCTAGTAATTTAGTTAAAATGGATACATAAGCCAATTCTGGCATATGAGACAGAATGGAAACTGACCTGTGCAGGGTTTCCTTCCTGAAAAACAAGACAAAGGCACCAAAGGAAAAAGCTCTTGCCCCCTACCCTTTTTGTTGGCTTGGGTTGGGGGAATGCCCAGAGCAGAATGCAGCCCTCCTGCAACCTTGACATGACAAGCACAGGACAAGAGCCAACATGCCGAGCACAGGAGAGCAACAAGAGAGCTGAGTTTTGCATCATTTGGCAGCTGAACTGATGCCAGCAGCAACCTACCTCCAGGCTTGTTTTAGGGGAAAATTTGTCTATTATTTGTTAGGGCCTGAAGTTGGGGTTTTTTTACTTGCAAAAGCATGAATTCTAACTTGGAGTTAGTTTTCTCTGTTTAGAACATCAGTTCTTATCTTAGAACTGTTAGAACATCTTATTTCTAGGTATTTTCTCATCTGACACTTACTGTGACCTCACATTTCCACATTCCTGGCCCATCCCTGTCTGGAATTTTATTTTTCTTTGTGTCCTAATTGTACCCTTTTCCCTGCCCACCACTGGATGTCCACCTACACTTTTCTCTAAAGGTTTTTTTTTTAATTTTTTTTTAACGTTTATTTATTTTTGAGACAGAGAGAGACAGAGCATGAATGGGGGAGGGTCAGAGAGAGGGAGACACAGAATCTGAAACAGGCTCCAGGCTCTGAGCTGTCAGCACAGAGCCTGACGCGGGGCTCGAACTCACCGACCGCGAGATCATGACCTGAGCCGAAGTCGGCCGCTTAACCGACTGAGCCACCCAGGCGCCCCTCTAAAGGTTTAATAGTCTACTGTCCAACTCAGTTTTGGCTCAGGTCATGATCTCATGGTTCATGCGTTTGAGCCCTGCATTGGGCTCTGTGCTGACAGTGTGGAGCCTGCTTGGGATTTTCTGTCTCCCTCTCTCTCTGCCCCTCCCCTGCTCATGTGCTCTCTCTCTCTCTCTCTCAAAAATAGATAAACATTAAAAAAAATAGTCGGCTCCAACATAAATATTATATTTTTTAAACATAGGAAACAATGATTTATGGAGGACCTACTACATGTCAGGCTCCATACCAGGTATGTTAGAGACCTTACCTCACTGACTCTTCAGAGAGTTACAAACGAAAGTAATGGTTGCAAGCAAAGTAATGCATTCTAGCTCATTTAAGCGAAAGGGATTGATTTCCCGGTACAGGGTAGCTTACAGAATTTCTACGAGTCCCAGGAACCAAGCTTAAATGCTGCAGAGTTTAAAGGAACACTCAACCACATCATGGACTGTCAACACAGAAGCCCCACTGCTGCTTGTGCATGAAAGCACTGGACACCTGTGACACTAGAGCTTGATCAGTAGAACTTCTGCCACAGCGGCCCTGGAGAAATCATGTGCTTCCATCACAAGAGCCGATGGGCCCCAGTGCAGCTGCCCCCTCATGGGACTTTTTTCACCTCCCAAGTCTCCCAAGCTTGCTTGGCAAAACCTGGCCGTATATGTAAAAAACTGTGGCCACGAGAGAATCTAAAAAACTGAGTTCTTAGTTTTCCAGCATCTAGAGTGTAGGATGGCAAGCTAGAGAGTGTTGCAATTGATGCTCAATGAGCCAATAGGAGGGCCTGGCACAGGCTTCCTTAAAGAAAGAGTTTTCTTTACAGGGGAGCTGTTTAACTGGTTAATTGCCACAAGGCAGAGAAAACAAATGGATTGCAATTCAGTGGCATCCTCAGAAGAGTAGTGTTAGAATGATTGAGATGGAATTTCAGGAATGAGGGCCATGATGAATGAAGGATGCCTCTGCTGGCTGAGAAGGGTTAAGGAGTTATTCCTGAAATTTCTTTTAGGTAGCTTCACAAATAAACATTAAAATTTTCACATAGTTCTTGAAATAAGTTGATGACCTGGGGCACCTGGGTGGTGCTGTCGGTTAATTGTCTGACTCTTGATCTTGGCTCAGGTCAGGATCTCACAGTTTGTGAGTTCAAGCCTTGCATCGGGGTCTGTGCTGATGGTGCGGAGCCTCCTTGAGATTCTACCTCTCCTTCTTTCTGCTGCTCCCTTTCTTGTGCTCTCTCTCTCTCTCTCTCTCTCTCTCTCAAAGTAAGTAAATAAATAAAATGACGATCTGCTTCAAATAAATTAGGTACTTAAAGTTTTTGTTTTAACCTATTTTAAATTTACTTCTGGAAGTAAATGGGCAGATAAAACTTTCCTTCTGCTCCTCTGTGAGTGTATGGGAAAACCAACCCGTGGGACATCCCTTCTATGGTGCTGTGATCTTCTACAAAATATTAAATAAAAATCCTTCTAGCTGTTTATGGAAAGTCTTAATGAACTGAAGGGTGGAGGAACGCTTTCTAATTCCTCCCATATTCATCACCTTAGTAAGAGACACATTTTATTTTATTTTTTTTTAAGGTTTATTTATTTTTGAGAGAGAGAGGCAGAGTGTGAGCAGAGGAGGGGCAGAGAGTGAGGGAGACACAGAATCTGAAGCAGGCTCCAGGCTCTGAGCTGTCAGTATAGACCCCAACGTGGGGCTCCAACTCACCAGCTGTGAGATCATGACCCGGGCCAAAGTTGGACGCTTAAGGAATGAGCCACCCAGGTGCCCCAGTAAGGGACACATTTTAACATCTTAAAACCCAAAAAACCAAAAACAAAAACCTTGTAAGTTTCTTCATTGATTATTCTGTGCTAAACTGTTTTTTTTTTTCCTTCAAGGGCAATGTTCATTAATTTAGTACCACCAGCTAGCTGACAGCTTGTTCTGTAGGCTGTCAAGGGCATTGACAAGTGACAAGGATTTTGCTTTTCCTGAAGGATTCCGGGGAGCTTTTCACCGCTACTCACAGGGTACTGACAGCAGAGAATGTGAGTCCACTGGCAAGGAGTCTCCAAGCGGCAGATTGAACATTTCCTGCCGCTGCTGCCAGAAACCCAATACCATAGAGTGAAGCTCTTTGCATTCAGCACCCTCGCCCCCCATTCATTTTCAGAGCCTGTTTTTCCTTTGACAACACTTCTCAGAACAGTGACAAGTGTACAAATGAACTGTCTATTCCTACTCTACTGTATAGCAACATGTCTACTGTCTTAAATCCTCAAACATAGCAGCTTCTAGTTCATTTCCTTGATGTATTCATTATGGTAGCTGTACCGGGGGTTATCAAATAAAATTTTCTTTAATGAATATCTCGAAAGATAAAGTGTGTCTCTGCAGGATTGCATTGCTTTCTTAAAGTTTACCATGAAGTTACTTTCAAATGAAACATGCTTTTCTCATTCACGTCATCTTACAAATGAGGAATGCATGCTTATAAAAAAAAAAACTAGTCTCACTATGTAAGTAAAGACGCTCAACAGAATGCAACAAGTTAAGGAAAGGAAAAAGGAACATCAGTAATAATTTTAGCACATTTCAGCACAGATATAAGATTCAGTGTTTGTTGGACTAAAATCATATTATTTAAACATTAATCCTCCTGGTTATTAGGCCTAGTTAATAGGTAGCCCTTTTAAAATCTCAAGTCTATTGCTTTTAGGCCTTTGTTGCAAGTGTTTTTCTGTTTGCTCATCAATTTCATTTATTTTGTTAAAGGCTTCTCTTTGAGAGTAGGTCTCACTACTTTTAGAATGTCTAATAGATAAAATGCTCAACTGGTGTTTGAGTTTTATGCTATTGTTTGTGAGCCTGGGACTGAACCTTATCTCCAGAACCAGTCCTGCTCCCTGAGCCATAATACAATGTCAGTACCTGTATGAGTTAACACTGACGCCCACAAGGGATGAAAACAATCACTGCCCTATTTTTTTTTTTTTATTTCTATAAGTTTGTCAGCATAGGGAGTTTTAAGTAAATGAAATAATATATAGTAATTAACTGTAAAAGTTGAGGTGAAGGCAACAACAACAAAAAAAGAAAACAGTTGATTAAGAAGAAATGCATAGAAGTTTGAATAACAAGAATGTTTGAACAGTTACTAGGTGACTGGTTTAGCTTAGAGCAGGGTTAGCAAACGGTGGATCATTGGCCAAATCTGGCCCAATGCCTGTTTCTATACAGCTCATGAATCAAGAGTGGTTTTTTTTATATTTTTTAATGGTAGAGGGAAAAAAACACAAGAGAAATCCATTTTGTGACATGTGGAAATTAGAAGAAATTCAAATTTCAGTGTTCGTGGATAAGGTTTTATTGGAATACAGCAGCTCTGTATGGCTGTTTTCACACTTTTTTGGCCTAGTTGAGGAGTTGTGACAGAGATCATATAGTCTGCAAGATATTTACTACCTGGCCTTTTACAGCAAAAAGTTGCCCACCCCTGGACTAGATTTTGAAGTTTAATATTTGATACTTTGCTCTTCCTTGCTTTTCCTGTCTTACACCACTTCTTTTCTTTCTTCTTTTTAATTAAAAAAAATTTTTTTAATTTATTTATTCATTTCAAGAGAGACAGAGAGAGTGAATGGGGGAGGAGCAGAGAGACAGGAAGAGAGAGAATCCCCAGCAGGCTCCACAATGTCAGTGCAGAGCCTGATGTGGGGCTTGAACCCACAAAACGTGAGATCATGACCTGAGCCATAACCAAGAGTTGGTCCCTCAACTAAATGAGCCACCCAGGCACCCTACATTCCCGCTTTTCTATGCACATCTTGGGGATCCTCAATCTGAGCTCAGGGGTGGCATTAACTTAAAGTGAGTGTCCGTTTATACCTAAGTCTGAAATAGAAGAGGCCCAGAAAGAGGAGAGAACTTGATAGAAGACAAACTTGGGTTTGGATTCTGGCTCTGCTGGTTGTATATCTTCTCTCGAGGAAGCATCAGTTTTGTCATCTGTACAATAGGGATAATAATTCAGACATGTGTACTGTGTAGTCAAAAAAAATTGAATATGTATGGTGACTGATCTATACCTTCCTTCCCAATTTCCTAAGGAGCAGTGCTCTATGTTTGAGCACTGCTCAATTTGTTTGCCCAAATTCATAGAGATGGTTTGGGGAGAAAGAACCCCTTGTGTGGAGTACTTTCTTCCTCTGGTTCCTCTCCTGATGGGGTGATTTAAAGCAACCTACCCTGGATTAAGTGGACTTTCTCTCAAGACTGCATTAGAACTCCTTTCCCCTAGTGTCTAAGGAGGCCTGCCTTGCACAACTAACATTGTGGCTGATGTGAAGAATCTGTGCTTATATGTGACTTTTCATTGTTCTATTGAAGTTTGTCAACTTTGTTTTCATTTCCATTTAGCTCTCTTTTCCTATAAATAGTGTATGTCTAGATTTATACTTAGACTGAATAACATTATCCTGTAATATGTCATTTCTTGTGTCGGGCCCTAAAACATTAAGATCCTGGTCAATCTCTCTCTCACACAAAAAATATAAATATATTTGTTGTTTTTTTTTTTTAACCAAAATGCTCTTAAAGTTTTTGGTCATATGCTCTTAAAGATATACTGCAAACACTGAAACATGTTTTTAAATGTCACTTATTTTCTCTACAAAATGTAGACACTCGTTAAAAGTTCTCACTCTTAAAATGCTGCCATGATTATTGTTATAGCTCAACTTTGTTTTGGTCTGGATAGAAGCCACAGTGATGACTCAGTTCATTCCATGAACCTTCAGTCTAGTTTGCTAAAATGGACAACAGCTGAGCCATATTTATGTCATAATCTAACGAAACAACAGTGTATAAAGTAACATTATAAATCCTTTTTTGAGAAGGAAATTCATTTAAATTAAATTTCTGTTTATATTTATCTAAAACAGGTATTATGTGATTTATATATATATAATATATATATACATATATATAATATATATATGTATATATATATTATATATATATACATATATATATTATATATATGTATATATATATATATCCCCTACTTTATCTCTACAGGTACCTACTAAGTTTTGGAAAAGTTTAGAATTTTTGCTAAATAGATTCAGTCTTATTTTCAAATCTAGGCTTTGACAATTAAGATAAGGCTTGCTTTTTTTGTAAAGTGAGGATAAATTTAATGTCACATTCTTAATCCTGGGTTTATATTTGCATAAAAGAGCTAGTGGCTGAAAGAAGGAGCTCCTCAAGTTTGGAAGGAACTTTTTCCCTCACAAGCTGTCACTAAAATAGATCTGCTCCCTGACATTACCCTGGAGGTGGCAGGAGTGGTGACAGGACTGGTCAGGGGTAGCTGGCTACCATGGCTTGAGTGCCACGGTGTGGAACTGTGGGTAGGTCCCAGACTTACAGGTTCATCTTAGATATCTGTTGTCCCCTGACTCATAGGTGTGACTGATGAGGGACTGACTGAGCTGAACCAGAGAGAGAGGCTGATTTTTGCCTTTTGCCTGACTAGGCCAAGGACCAGAAAGGACGATGATTTTATAATAGAACTCCAGGTAAGGTATTCACTGATGTATTTTTTTTTTTTTTTCCTTAATGCTAGGGGCATCAAGATGAGGCCATTTGCTTCATTCCTTACTGATCTCTATGTGGATTGGCTATATTGCCTGATCCATGAGTGAGCCACTGGGCCTTTTTTATTAAGTGGGTTAAGCTCAATTATCAAAGGTCTCAAGCATGGAGATTTTGGTCTATTTCTCCCTCCCTCTTTTTTCTAGCCCAATGAAAGCAAACACTAGGTGAATGTATCTGCTCTGTTCTCTGAAACTTGCCCTTAGGTGGGTTATTCTAAGGGCTAGACTGGAGGACAAGGAATTAACACAATCATTTTATTTTCCACACAGAGCTTCATCTTCCAAACTATACTTTATCAGTACTAACAGTAACAATGGAGTTTCCATCTGCCTTATTCCTTTGGAACGTTTCTTAATTGGTTCAGAAACCAGGTAGGAAGTGAGGTACTATTTATGGGTTGCTCTCAAAGACTTGATCAAGAATGACCCCCTGGAATAGTCAATCTCACCAAAATATCATGACTTTTACACAAAGGAGGGGAAGGGAAATGAATATTGGTCGTAATTGTTAACTGACATACAGCAATTTGGACTTAATATAATTTTAAAGTTATTTCTTGACTGATATTGGTGATAGCCCTTAGTTAGAGGTGGGTTAGGTTTAGCTAATCCCCGTTCCTCACTACCAGCTTATGATGAAAACAAATTTCAGATAAAATCAAGGTATTTACCGAGCTTGCACTTAGCAGCAAGCAGGAACACAGCAGTTCTTATGATGTTTTATTCGATTAGATTAAGACCAAGTCTGTTTCCTCAGGTGCTGGAGTGCATCTTGCATAAAATGTTTACCTTAAGACACAGGTATCAGTATTCTGGAGGCAGGATGTGGTTAACTTCATCACTGAATCTTCTGAATCAATGACTGAACACAGGAGGTTTAGAAGTCGATCTGGGTGCCATCCCTTAGGGAGCAGGCTCCAGAACATCCTAGATTCTTAAAAAAAATTTTTTTTAATGTTTATTTTTGAGAGAGAGAGAGAGAGAGAGACAGACCACAAGCCAGGGAGGGACAGAGAGAGACACACACACACACAGAATCCAAGCAGGTTCCAGGCTCTGAGCTATCAGCACAGAGCCCGATGTGCGGCTCAAACTCATGGACTGCGAGATCATGACCTGAGCCGAAGTCAGATGCTTAATGACTGAGCCACCCAAGCACTCCAGAACATCCTAGATTCTTATACTCTGTTCCTGCCAAGAGTGGCTAAAACACTTTAGCTAATCCACCTATCTTCATCATCACCAGTTTTACCAATGAAAACTCTCTTGTAACATAATGATACTAATTGGCAAAGTCTCCTTGCTTATTACAGAGAAGCACTTGTAGGGTGGGCTTTCTGGTTAGCATGCTGGCCAGCCCCTGAGAGGATGGAGCAGTTCCCAAGAAGAGCATCTGACCTGCCTACTTCACATGTATTACAGAGTGCACAGCCTTTGCAAAGGCCTTCTTTGGTATCCTTGCAGTCTCATTTATGGAGGTGAAAGAATTCAGCACATGCCACCCCAAAATATGCCCCATTTGTATATTGATTATTTTGAGCTGAAGGCACGTGAAAGTCAGCAAATGCTAGAGGAGGCTTTCTCTGAACTTCTATTATCTGCCCAAAGAGAGATCCTCCAAAAGGAAGGCAGTTGTCATAGGTGCCCTCCCCTGGAATTTCCTCAACCAGGGAAGACTGAGTTTTATCATAGGAGGCAAGACCAGAAGTTGGAACCCCACCCAGACACATTTTGTCACAAACTATCCTATCTCATATTTTTCTCCTAAGGCCCATTCATTTTACCAAAAAATCAAGTAGTCGCTCTGAAGTGGCCTACAACCTCTATTCCCTTGCCCTGTTAAGATTGTAAAGCTCTCAGATTTCACGGCTTCCCCCTCCGTGTACATAATATTAAAAATTAATAAATTTGTGCACCTTTTCTCCTATCAATCTGCCTGTTGCCAGTTTATGTCATAGACCCAGATATCATACTTAGAAGAGGAGGGAAGGGGTGCCCCTGGGTGGCTCAATCGGTTGAGCGACCGACTTTGGCTCAGGTCTCCATCTCACGGTTCATGAGTTCAGGCCCCGCATCGGGCTGTGTGTTGACAGCTCAAGCCCAGAGCCTGCTTCTGATTCTGTGTCTCCCTCTCTCTCTGCCCCTCCCCCGCACACACTCTGTTTCTCTCTGCCTCTCAAAAATAAAGAAAACTAATTAAAAAAATTAAAAAAAAAAAGAAGAAGAGGAGGGGAAAAGTCTTTCTTCCCCTACAAAAGTTAAGTCTTTTATATGCCCATTTATAGAGGACAAACACAATAGCAGGTTTCCTGCTTCAATACATATTTGAACTCTCCAGTGAGGAGAAAGTATGAAATTTGTAAGGAGTTTTTTTCCATTTATTATTTGATCGTCGATTATATTATTCTTTTTTGGTTTCCCTTTCTATGCTTGAACATATTCCTTATTATATGCTGCACATTGAATAATTTTGGATTTCCTTAGTTCCTCTCTCCCTGCCCCCCTACTTTTGTAATTTTGTAATTTTTTCTTAAGGCCAACTCGTAATCATAGTTCAATTTCCTACTGTAGGCTTGGTTGGACATCATTATTATCATAACTATCATTATAGGTTCCCCTAACCCAAATTAGTCCATATCCTATGTCTTTCCAAGGTTTTGAACATGTTTGGAAGGTGGCACCTGTGTCCCCCCAAGATACGTGATCTATAGAAGAGCCCAAGTCATGAACTGGTGAGCTCAATGAAGACATAACAGGAATAGTTCCCCTTGATCTCAAAAGTATTCCATTAAGGATTGATTGTATGTATAATGTTTATTTTTCAGTATCCGTCCCGAAGAGCCAAGTATGGTACAGGCTCAATATTATAAGGTGAACAGCCACAGACATGGTTTGGTGGATTAACAATGGACCCTCCACTCAGCAGCCTTTGTAACAGGCTGTGGATACATTGGGAAAGATTGCTCAGGGAACATTCTCTTTAGGGTCATGTGGCCTGACCCTCATGGTGAATTGAATTTCCTCTGCTTAGTTTCCTTGTTCTCCCCTAGGGAGAGAACATTTTTTTTTTTTTTTTTTTGCTTACAATCTTTATTGAAGTTATACAAAAAGAATCCCCCCAAAGTGAAAAAATACATTATATACAAAAACACTTTCCCTCAGGAGGAAGGCTCTGCGCTCTCTCTTAACATGCAGTGCTTTCAACTGTTGCTCCGGCCTCCACGGTCCCCTCCACTGCTGCCCAGCTTTCAGCCTGATTCTCAGCCTCCTCCTCCATGTTTTCTGAAACTTCATTTCCACTGGAGACGGCATCCCCACTGCCTCCATTCACCTCCAGCTCTTGTTTGGCTTTCTTTGCATCATCTTTTCGGGGACTCTCTTCCTCTGGTTTCCTCTTCTTTCTGACAAGGTGGGAAATATCAGTCACACAGTTAGATGAGGAAGCACCATCTGTTGGCTTTCTACTGGCAACCATGGAGACTGAAGTGCCTCCTCCACTAGGAGTGAAACCTGAAGTAGAGCTCTCCACCAGAGTTGCTTTCAGAGCCAATTCAGCTACATTCCCACTATGCTGGGACCCCTTCTCATCTTCTATCTTCTCTCTAATTTCAGGTAGCAGTTCCTTCAGCTCCTCAATTTCTTTTTCATATTCAGAAGATGATCTATCAGCCTCCTTCATCTGCTCACTTAGTACAGCCATTCTCTTCTCAATGGGCTTCTTCGTAGCCCATACCCTCGGTCTTATAGAAACACATGGCTTTGAGGGCTCCTCTACCCGTGTCTATTCCCAGTCACATTTGAAGGGTGCAGGAAGGCTATTACCATGAAGAATGCTT
The DNA here is from genome assembly GCF_027475565.1 of Acinonyx jubatus. Lineage (NCBI taxonomy): Eukaryota > Metazoa > Chordata > Mammalia > Carnivora > Felidae > Acinonyx > Acinonyx jubatus. Next base: position 63,052,421 of record NC_069387.1, read on the forward strand.
TCCATGGAGTAAGATGGATCCTGAAGGCATCAGAGCTTCTTGCCTTAGCCACATAGGAGATGGAGCCAACCTTATGCGTTTATCTCATCAAGATTCTACCTGTTGCATTCAGGGCAACAATTGAAAGTGTTTAGGATTTCTTTATTTTAATCTTGAGGATGAATGATAGAATTTTTGGCCTTGAAGTGAAAAAAATGGTTTTTAAAAATTAATTGAATGCATTGTGCCATGAGTCATGTCCTCCATCCCCACCCCTCCTCCTGTACATATCCCTCAACATGTCCTCCATGTTGGTCGTGCATGTGTGGCTTCGTTATATGCTCCCATAGTCTGCAAAGCCCTCCCCTCATGCTCCTGACATCTCCTGTTGTGTGTAGCAGCTGTGTCACCGGTCCATCTCAATTTCCAGTTGTGCCAATGCTTCAGGAGTGGTGTTTGGCAACATGAACAAAAATCATCAACGATGTTGTATCTGAACTAATGTGCGTGCGTGCGTGCGTGCGTTTGCTCGTTGATGAGTCATAGATAAAGACTAACCCAGGGGTGCCTGGGTGGCTCAGTCGGTTAAGGTCCGACTTCAACTCAGGTCATGATCTCACGGTTTGTGAGTTCGAGCCCTGCGTCGGGCTCTGTGCTGACAGCTCAGAGCCTGGAGCCTGCTTTGGATTCTGTATCTCCTCTCTCTGCCCCTCCCTAACTTGTGCTCGGTCTCTGTCTCTCAAAAATAAATAAATGTAAAGAAAAAAAAAAGACTAACCTAGGTGCAGTCATCACACAAAGGAAACTTTATTTGCAACACATAAGGAGATTGGGGCGGGGGGTGGGGGGGGTGGGGGGGAGGGCAACGAGGAGGAGGGAAATAACTTCCAAAGCGTGACTCCTGGAGCATGGGTGAGTAGGTTCTTTTATTTAGGGTTAGGATGAATATTCAGAAAGGGGAGCTTTATTATCACATATAAAGGCAGGCATAAATAAGGTTATGCAGGTACTTAGAAAACATCCTATATTATGTTCATGAAGCTTGTGCTCCTCTTAGGGTAGACTTTAACATTATAATAAAGCAGGGGGAGGGGCTATATGGTCATGTTCCTAGAACTGGTATAAACTCCATGGGGTCTTGGGCTTGTTATCTCAGAGAAGGAATGCAGGGCCTTGCTTACTTTTGGAATAGCACTGGGAGTTCTAACATTTATTTATTGTCTCTGAACAGGTTAGTTTATTTCCTGGACTGTTAGTGTTTGCATTCCCTTTGTTCCCTTAAAATCCTTAATTACTATGGTTTTTGCATTTCTTTGTAATTCTGACGCATCCTAGGAAATTCTGCAAGAAGTGAGCTCAGATTAGCGGGGCATACATAGATCACAGAAAATAGCTGCCTACAGTGACTTCTCTGATGTCACTAAAGCTATGTCTTGTCTTTCTTTTCTGGGTACCCCTAACTCTTTCTGCTTACAATGTTTCACTAGACTCATTCTATATTGCTTAAGGCTTAAAACAAAGTTTTAAGTTTTGTGGACAATCCCGGTTTCCAGTCCAATGAGAGAGGAGTATGTGGTTTACTAGAAAAGCCTATATAACAGTTGATGAACATCATTTACCAGTTGTGAGTCCTTGGACAAGGTATATAACTTCTCTGTGCCTTCATTTCCTCATCTGTAAAATAGAAAACTGATCTCCTGGGATTGTTGAGAAGGGTAAATTAGTTGTAAAATGCTTAGAACTGGGTCTGGCACAGAGTAGCATGGAGGACATGAGACATGTTGTCTTTAAAGAAGGAGTAGAGGAAAAGGACAATGGGTTAGGATGGGATCCACTTCACATGTTTTCCAAATTGAATGTCAAAAGCTTGCAGTTGGGTTTTCCTTAATCACCTAGAGAATGCAGTTGCACGTGAGATAAATTGTTGATGAAGTTTGTATAGCTTTGTCAAGCATGTGGCCATGGTCTGGGCTTAGCATCCTTGAATCTCTCAATATCCTCATGAAAATAGGCTGGAATATCCAGGGGCCTTATTAGGAGAAATCAGAGGAGAGATTAGAGGATTATTATGGCATGTCCTTTGTACTTATTGAACAGTTTTAAAAGAACAGAAAAAGCTAAAATTGTCAAAAAAGAGATGCTAAGAAGTTGAGCCAGTTGTGTAACACAATGCCAAACCATCTAATTTCCCTCTACCAGCAATATGAGAAAGCATTTCTAAAATGAAATGATTTTGGTAGATACACGATTTATTTGACTTGGTTTACTAAAAATTATTTGTGCGAGCTGGTTATGTAGTCATGGTATCAGCTGTGTTTCCATGGCTACAAAAATAATTGCTCTTCTACAAACAGTTTTTGCAACAGACAAGTGTTTGATTATGATCTTAAAATTGCTCTGTAATTCAAGGAATTTTATCTCAACCAAAAGAACAAAAACCTAATGCTTTAAAAACTTATTTTTCTGGAATTGATTTTGTTTTAAAAAAACAAGAGGAGAGAGTTAGATTATGGAAATGATCTAGCAACTGTATTTCGAGTGTTTTGCTTTTAGAACTATGTATCCATCCTCAGTTAATAAGATGGCAGTTCATTCTGCAGGGCCTGCATGCTGACCTGAGCACCCATTTATGTGTTCCTGGTTGCCCCTTTTCTATTCCCCATGACTGTTCCTCAAGCTTCTCTATTAGGCTGTCTCCTCTCAGCAGATGACTAGAGACAGAAAAAATAGAGTCTGTTATCTTATTTAAACAGATACAAGGAAAAACACAAGGACCTTGATAGAAAAATTGCAAAAGATGGAAAGAGAGAAGAAATGAAGTGATTAATAAAATAAATGTAGTGGTTTGGGTCAGAAGGTTCAATCTCATTAGTTATCAACAAAATGTAGATTGAAATGACAATAAGATAATACTCCTTTTTTTTGCCTGTCAAGTCAGCAAGGATTTTAAAAAGAACTCAGCACTGCTAAAGCATGATAAGACAGGAGTCTTATCCTGTCTTATCCCATTGTCTATGCCAGTTGACGGGAAAATTAAGCACACAGCCTCCCAAACACCCATGGTCTTTGCCCAGTCATTCCAATTGGAGTAAATCCTATATAAGTAAAACTGAAACAATAGAAATATTCTAATGACTTCTTTTTAATTATTTTAAAACTTCTTTTAACCACTTAACTATGAGCCTTCACATGTATCTTGTCATTTAATCCTCATCAAAACTCTATGAGGCAGGTAACAGTATTCCCTTTTATACAAAGGAAGAAACTGAGGTACAGAGGAAATAAGTAACTTACTTGCCCAAGGGCACACGGACAGGAAGTGGCTTCAAATCCTGAGCCAGGCCCTGAACAATTATGCTCTATTACTTAGTTCTAGAAAAAACTTAAGACAGCAGGCAGTACTCTATAAAACACAGATAATTTCAAGAATTCTGTAGAAGAAAGAAAAAAACAATGATGGGGACATAAAATAGGAACGATGCTAAAAATACATATTATTTCACCTATACCCTTGCTAAAAGAAGGTCACAAATTTGCCTAGAAGCTTTCTAGCAGCCTGAGGATAAAGAAAAATCTGACCATTATAAAATTCACAATACTCATGATATAAAAGCAGACCACTTACTCTGCAGAAGTCCAATTATTCTTAGTAGTAAGATCAGACATAGATTTATTGCACACAACACAGAGGGTTCTCATAAAAAGATATTAGGTAATGTCATAGCTAATGACCTTGATAGCATCCTTGTGTAGACAAGATGACCACTTCTGCTGAGTTGAGTATTCCAACTTTTCTCATATGGCCTCATGACCCAACATCAAAATAAAGCAGGATGTGGGCCAAGCACCTCATCCTGTACTGGTCTAGAGATTATAGGGTACCTGTGAATGAGTAAGCTGATATCCTTTAGATAAACCTCCCTTTGATAAATGTTGTAGGGCATGAGATTGAGATTGTGTTTTCAACAAGTACCTAGAACTGTCAGTTTCATGTGCACTAAGGACCATTGAATTGGATAGAGTATTAAAACAATTATGAAATAGTCAATTATGCAGCTATTAGAGATGATGCTTAGGAAATATTTTGCTAACATGAAAAATGTTCCATACTACAATATTAAATAAATAAAACCGGATATAAAACTGTATATAGCATATGATATCAACTATTTGAGAATATGTATGTAGCAAGACGTGATTCTTCAGTTTTTCTTAATATAGAATCTTATTTTTTCTGTTATTTACTGCAATAGAACAAAAAGTACTTTCTGGATTGATGAGAATGTTTTAGAAAAAGGCAGCAGTTTTCAATTCCTAATTGCTTGGGTCACCATCAAACCAAAGGGAAAGAAGAAAACAGGTTTTGTTTTGATTTGGTTTGGGAGGCAAGAATACTTGGGGGAAAGCATAAAGACAATGTGGGGGAAACAGATTGGGAGAGGATGGCAATGAGGAGGATTTCCAGAGGTGCCTTCAGAAACCTAAAAACTAATCCCTGGAGTTGCCCATGAAGAGAGGGAGTCCAGTGCTAGGAGATTTCTGTGCCCAGGAGAGAGCTGAGCCCTCATCTCTTATCGGATACACCTGCACTTGAATAGTAACATGCCCAACACTGTTGTCCCAGGGTCTGTGGCTGTTTCTTCTCACAGAGATGTAGGGAGGGACTTGATCCTTCCTGGACTTGCATTAAGCTGATAATTGCCAGACCACAAGACTGTGGGACCCCTCATTCATTACCCCAGAAAATACAGAGCATTTTCTGTAACCATGCCTTAGGATACCAGTGCAGGGTGGAGAGTTGGGGGGCAGGGGGAGGTGAGCAGACACAAGGAGCTTCTGATGTAGAGAAAAGACACTGAACTAGGTAAGTCTGAGATCATTTTAATAGTGTGCACACACACACATACCGGAAAAAAAACTATACCTCCTTCAGGGTCCTACTCTGCTTCCCCTATCTGCTCCTTAAATATGCGTGTTGCCCAGGATCGGTTCTCACTCTTCGTTCTTTTTATTCTGATACACTTTCTGGGCTGTTGCAGCTTCCACACAAATTCTGATACACACTAAATGTGAAGTCTCCAGTATCTTCTCCTTCAATTACAGTCTCATGACATCCAAACAGCTTCCACAGAGGAAACACATCTAGTTTCTCATCTATAAACTTTTAATCTGTTTTTGTCTTTGTTTCTCAATCCCTAAATCCTTGATAAATAGTGTTGTGTTGTAAAAAAGAGGGTCCTGGGAAGGAGAAGGAAATTAGCACTCAGAATCCTTGCAACCGTTTTATGAAGTAGGTGTAGCATTATTCCTATTTATAGATGAGGAAATTGAGGTTGGGGCAGGTAAGTCACTTGCACAAGATCAAACAGCTTGGAAGTAGAATGAGTAAGGTTTAAACTTAGATCTGTTTCCATAAGAAAAGAAGCCTGATGCTCATGCTGGGGAATCAAACTTCCTGTCCCAGGACCTGGGATACTGTGCTAACCAGGAAATAACCAGTTCTTCCTCCAGGACATGTTAGCATTTGAGGTGTTTTGTAAGTCATCATTGCTTTTTAACTTGTTTTATTTAAGAATTCTGAATAAATGCAGTGACCTTCTAGCTTCATCTACTTTCTGATGTTACCTGGGACCTCAGTGTATTCTGCAAAAAGGTACATTACGCTATGCACACCATAAAGAAGAAACATCCCTCCTGCTGTGTGTCTCCTTTACTCTCACACTACACTCCTGACCCCAGACGTGTGGGTTTTCCACACATCAAGCAATTCTGGGACACCAGCTGGGTGTCCTACAATTTAACACAATTCTGATACTACCTACCCAGAGATAGTGTCAGACCCCACAGGTTAAAGACTTAGTCTCACAAGACTACCCTATACCTCCTCCTTCAGACACCAATTGAAAGTTGAAGTTGGTACCTGTGCTTCTGGTGAACTGGCTATAATTCAGAGGATCCCACACCCCAACACTTGGGTGTGATTAATTTGCTAGAGCAACTCACAGAACTCAGGAAAACAGTTTACTTACTAGATTACCAATTCATAATAAAGAAGATAATAAAGGATACAGATAAATAGCTGGCTGAAGACATACATAGGGCAAAGTCCAGAAGAGACTTCTGTGCAAGAGCTTCTGTCCCCACGGAGTTGAGTTGTGCTACCATCCCAGCACATGGATGTGCTCACTGACCCAAAAGCTCTCAGAACTCCACCCTTTTGGGTTTTTATGAAATATTTAAAATTTTATTTATTTATTTATTTATTTATTTGGAGAGAGAAAGAGAGAGAGCATGCAAGTGGGGAGAGAGAGAATCCCAAGCAGGCTCTACACTGTCAACACACAGCCTAATGTGGGGCTCGAACTCATGAACTGTGAGTTCATGACCTGAGCTAAAACTAAGAGTTGGACACTTAACCAACTGAGCCAACAAAGAGCCCCTGGAGTCTTTATTATATAATTAAGCTTATATAATTAAGCATGAATGATTAAATCATTGGCCATTGGTGATTGATTCAACCTCCTGCTCACTCCTCTCCCTAGAAGTGGGGGGGTGGACTGAAAGTTCCAACACTCTGTTCTTGGTTGATTTCTCCAGCAACCAGTCCCCATCCTTAGAGGCTTTCCAAAAGTCACCTCATTAATATAAACTCAGATGTGGTTGAAAGGAGCTTGTTATGAATAACAAGATACTCCTTTCACCTTTATGGATCTGGAGCTACCTCAGGAACTTGAGGAAAGATCAAATACTATAACAAAAAGTGTTCCCATTTCTCTTATCACTTAGGAAATTCCAAGGATTTTAAGAGCTCTGTGCCGGAAATGAAATGACCAAATATACGTTTCTTATTACAAATCACAATATCACATATACCTCCCAATTTCGAAATTTACAGCAAAGCAACAATAATGAAGACACTGGTACTGGCATAAGAATAGACAAATGGACAAATGGAATAGAATTGAGAGTTTAGAAATAAACCCACATGTCTATAGTCAACTGACTTTTGACAAAAGTGTTAAGACCATTCAATGGAGAAAGAATAGCCTTTCAACAAATTGTGCTGGGATGACTGGATAGTCACATGTTCACATGTAACAGATGAAATTAGGCCCTTACCTCACACAACATACAAAAATTAACGCCATATGGATTACAGGCTTAAATTTAAGAGCTAAAGCTATAATAACTATTAGAATAAAACAGGTCTAAATCTTTATGACCTTGGATTTGGCAGTGGATTTCAGCTATGAGACCAAAAACACAAACAACAAAGGGAAAAATAGGTAAGTTGAACTTCATCAAATTAAGACCTTTTGTGCTTCAAAGGACACTATCAAGAAAGTGAAGAGGGGCACCTGTGTGGCTCAGTCAGGTAAGTGTCTGACTCTTGATTTTGGCTCAGGTCATGACTTCACCATTTGTGAGATCAGTCAGGCCCAGCATCAGGGTCTGCACTAAGCATGGAGCCTGCTTAGGATTCTCTCTCTCTCTCTCTCTCTGCTCCTCCCTCCACTCATGCATTCTCTCTCTCAAAATAAATAAACTTAAAAAAAAAAAGAAAGTGAAAAGACAGCCACATGATGGGAGAAAATCATTGCAAGTCATATAACTGATAAGGGAATTGTATCTAGAATATGCAAAAAACTCACACAATTCAATAATAAAATGACAACCCAGTCAAAAAAATGTATAAAGAATCTGGAAAGGCATTTCTTCAAAGAAGATATACAAATGGCCAATAAACACGTGAAATTATGTTCAATATCATTAGCCATTAAGAAAATGCAAACAAAAATCACAAGATACCATTTCATATCCACTAGGATGGCTAGAATCAAGATGTCAGATAATAATAAATATTGATAAGGATGTAGAGAAATTGGATATTTCATACACTGCTGCTGAGGAGGTGAAATAGTTCAGCCACTTTGGAAATCGGTCTGGCAGCTTCCCAGAATGTTAAACCTGGAGTTACCACATGACCTAGCATTTCTACTCCTAGGTATACCCTAAAGAAATGAAAATATATGGCCATATAAAACCCTGTATGGGATGTTTATAACAACATTATTAATAATAGCCCAAAGGTGGAAATCAAATATCCAGGAACTGATGAATGGATTAAAAATATAGTATATCCATACAATGGAGTATTATTTAGCCGTAAAAAGGAAAGTAGTACTGATATATGCTACAACATGGACAAATCTCAAATACATGCTAAGTGAAAGAAGCCAGTCATAAAAGATAACATATAATATGATTCTATTTATATGAAGTGTCCAGAATAGGGAAATCTATAGAAACAGAAAGATTAGTAGTTGGGGCGGGGGGGGGGGCAAGGTACTTGGAGGATAGCTAAAGGGTATGGGGTTTATGTATGTATGTATGTATTTAGTTAGTTAAGTAAGCTCTACACCCAATGTGGGGCTTGAACTCATGACTCTGAGATGAAGAGTTCCATGCTCTACTGACTGAGCCAGTCAGGCACTCCACAGTGTTTCTTTCTGAGGTAACAAAATTTTTCTAAAACTGACTATAGTGATAGCTGCAGTTTTGTGAACATACTAAAAACCATTGAGTTGTATACTTTAAATGGGTGGATTCTAGAGTATGTGAAACATATCTCAACAAAACTGTTAAAGAAAAAAGATTGACTAGAATAGATGATTAAAATTTTTTTTTCATTTTTATTTTAGAGAGAGAGAAAGAGAGAGTATGTGGGGGAGAGGGGCAAAGGGAGAGAGAGAGAGAATCTCAAGCAGACCCTACAATCAGCACAGGGCCTGATGTGGGGCTCGATCCCACAACCCTCAGATCATGACCTGAACTGAAATCAAGTTGGATGCTTAACCCACTGACCCACCCAGGTGCCCCTAGAATAGATGATTTCTAATGTTGCTCTCAGGCTTAGGTGATCCTTGCAGTCAGGATGGAACAAGGGCTAAGCTGATTTTCTCAAGCTCTTTATTTTTTCTAACTTAAAAAAGTCTACTTTACATGGGTGTTGAGTTTGAACATTAAAGCTGGTTATCTCACCAATCCTCTTGTTAAGATTTAAGAACTGGGCACTTAAAATTTTTTTTTAAACAATTATTTACTTATTTTGAGAGAGAATGAGAGCATGTGTGCACACAAGTTGAGGAGGGACAGAGGGAGAGAGAGAGAGAGGAAGAGATAGAGAATCCCAAGCAGTCTCTGTGCTACCAGTACAGAGCCTGATGTGGGGCTTGATCCAACAAACTGTGAGATCATGACCTGGGTGAAAGCAAGAGTCGCTAAGTTAACCAACTGAGCTACCCAGGTGCCCCAGGACCTAGGCATTTTCTATCCTGTTGTCCAGTCTACATGATTTTCATTATCAAAGTTATTTCATGGGGGAAAAAAACCCCACAAAGTTATTTCATGGGCCAGGATGGCTCCTGGAGCTCCAGTCATTCTATGTGCATTCCAGCCAGCAAGAAAACAGAAGGGTAAAAGGGTATACCGTACATTAAGGACAATTGCAGAGTTGTATGCATCACTTCTTAAATCCAGTTAACTGGATCCTCGTTGTTGGCAAGTAACTGAATGTACTCAAATAAATAGCCAGATTTGTTACATGACCATTCACACAGCATGACCATTCTTCTATGGAAGAAAAGAGATGTTGAGAGACACCCAGCAGTTGGCCATGTTCCACAATTTAACCCATCAGCTACCTTTTCATCAATATCCCCAATTTGCTCGTCTCCTAGTCCTCTTACACACTCACTGACAAAACCCTAAGTCTGGACTGATACATCTACTCACCATCTCTACTCTTATACTTAATCCTCTGGAAAAAGCCATACAACTATATGGCTTTAAGTGTTTCTACAAATCCACGATATTTAACTATAGTTGGGCTCTTGACTCAGCTGGCTGACAAAAATTTACTTAAAACAATCTTTAGATTCTTTGATCCATAGCACCTTGTAAGACCTTGGATGTATTTATCACTTAGCTGCTAGCATGTAGTTTTAGTCACTAGAGTGGTCCTCAAAATAAGCTTTATAAAAGAGAGGAACTGGTATTCTGAGATAAGTAACTCAGAACATCGCCTTAGATCAAGAAAAGCAAGGCTGGTCAGTAGAAAAATTCTAAAGAAATAAGAACTGGCACTCAGAATTTTTTAGTCTTCTTTTAAAGAAAGAATACATTATATTAGCTTGTGTCCTACAGTGTGCAAATTCTTTTGGTTGTTTTTCAACCAATACATACGGGAGATAGATTTAATAATGAAGAAAGAATTAAGAAGATGAGATTGCCCCTGAAATAGTCAAATGCTGGTGGCAAAAATGGCAAAATCAGGAGTTTTTAAGTAAATATTATTTAGAAAGTAAAGAAAAACAGATGGAGAAATGTAATCCCAATTAAAATTAAATCGAGCGCTTGGAGAAACCAGTGCCTTTCTGGTGAGAAGATGACAAGGATGTAAACTGTGGCTAAGAAACAACCCCAGAGAATCTGGTAGTCACTGATTTTGAAGATGTAAAACAGGAGAGAACAGCTATGTGGCTTTTCTTTTTCTTATTACAAAATACTCCAGCTTTTATTAATTAGCATCTTGCATCTTGAAAGAAAAGAGACAAAAGATAGATGAGATAGCACAGTTGGGAGTGCTCCCTGAATAAGCATCCAAAAGAGAGCAGACGGGGCTCAGGAAGCCATGTAAACAGGGGGAGGCAACACCCTCTGGGAGTGGGTCTGGACCCAGGGGTGCTCCAGGATCTGAGCCAGAGGCAGCTGTGCAGAGGGCTGGTATCTGAGCAGCTTGGAGATGAAGTCCTGGCCTCAAAAGACATTGACGGGGGAAAACCCACTCTTATCCTGGGGAGCATTTGGAGGTCCCAGTGTGTGAGATGCTCTTGAAGGGCGGATTTCTCACCAGCAGTTCATAACAGAGCATTCCAATCCAGATCCACCTTCTCACTGTATACATACATTGTTTCTGGGGTGTTTCTGAGGGCGTGGAGTTGTCTGCTCAGGCTGCTTCCTTCCACATCTTAAACTTCTCTTCATGCTTCAATCTCCTACATTTTGGTTTCTACCCTCTCTGTCATGCACAAACTGCTTTTGTCAAGAGTACCCACTTCCATGTTGCTAACTATGGTGACATTTTTGTGTCCTCATCTTACTTGACCTTGACCTCACAACAGCATTGACTTGGTCCTTATTCCTTCACTTTTCTTCTTCTTTTTAATTTTTAAAAATTTATTTATTTTTGAAGCACAGAGCACAGGCTGAGGAGGGCAGAGAGAGAGGGAGACAGGATCCAAAGCAGCCTCTGCACTGACAGAAGACAGACCTATGCGAGACTTGAACTCACAAGCCAGCTGTGAGATCATGACCTGAACCCAAGTCAGATGCTTAGCCAACTAAGCCGCCTAGGCATCCCCTCCTTCACTCTTCAATGTTTTGTTTTGTTTCCTTCAGATATTTCTCTCCTGATTTTCCCCCTACCACACTTACTGGTCTCTTTTAGTTTTCTTTCTTTCTTTCTTTGTATTTTTTCAGTTTTTATTTAAATTCCAGCTAGTCAACATACAGTGTAATATTAGCTTCAGGTGTACAATATAGTGATTCAACAATTCTATACATTACTTGGGGCTCATCACAAGTGCATTCTTTAATCCCCAGCACCTATTTCACCCATCCCTCCACCCACCTCCCTTCTGGTAACCATCAGTTTGTTCTCTACAGTTACCTCTCAGCTTTCTTTGTTGGCTTTTCCTCTTCAATTCAACCTTTATTAAGGGTATTACAGGGCTAGGTCCTGGACCCCCTTCTCTTCTCTATTTGTGCCCTTTCCCTAGATGGTACCATCCATTTCCTTCACTTGAAATACAGTAAAACCATGGTTTGCAAGCATAATTCATTCTGGAAACATGCTTGTGATCCAAAGCACTTGTATGTAAAAGCGAACTTCAAGAACCATTGGCAAAGTCGTGATCATGTGACATTCGGCATCATGTACTGTTGTACTGCAAGACATCACTCATTTGTCAAGTTAAAATTTATTAGAAATGTTTACTCATCTCACAGAACAAGTTACTTGCAATCCAAGGTTTTACTCTACCATATAATCCTGGGGCTCCCGGCTGGCTCAGTCATCAGAGCATGAGACTCTTGATCTCTTGGTCATGAGTTCAAACCCCCTATTGTATGTAGAGTTTACTTTAAAAAAAATGCCGTCTAATGCTAATTTCCAGAGGAGAATTGTTATACCTCCCAAGAAGTCTTTTGTTAACCTTGGTCTTGCATCCAATTTTCGACTTAACATTTCTATTCAAATGTCTCCAAATGTCTTACACTTAATATGTCCAAAATAGAACTCTTAATCTCCTGAAATTTCCTCCCAGCCTTTCCCATCCAACTAATGGCAAACCATCTTCCAATTGCCCAAGTCAGAAAATTAGAATTTGTTAATGATTCTTTTTTTTCTTCCTATCCCACATCTAATCCCAAACAAGTCTTAAGACTTCTATCTTCCCCTCCCCCCAATATATTATGTATCCATCTACTTCCCCTACTGCTACCACCTCAGTCAAGGTCATCATCTTCTTTCTCCTAGACAATCACAACAGCTTCTTAACTAGTGACCCTACTTTTTTTTTTTAATGTTTGTTTGTTTAGATACAGAGAGAGAGAAAGAGAGAGGGAGAAAGCAGGGGAGATGCAGAGAGAGAGGGAGAGAGAGAGTCCCAAACAGCCTCTGTGCTGTCAGTGTGGAGCCTGATGTGGGGCTTGATCTCATGAACTGTGAGATCATGACCTGAGCTGAAATCAAGAGTTGGATGCTTAACTGAATGAGCCACCCAGGCACCCCATACTTTTTTTAAAAAAAGTAAACTGTACTCCTAACGTGTGGTTAGAACTCGTGACCTGGAGATCAAGAGTTGCAAGCTCCACCGATTGAGTCAGCCAGGAACCCCCCTATTTCTGTTTTTTGATACCACCAATCTTTTTGCATCAGTAGTGATTTTTTTTTCCTTCATGCCCTGCGTGGCGCCCAACGTGGGGCTTGAACTCACGATCCTGAGTTTAAGACCTGAGTTGAGCTCAAAAACCGGACGCTTAACAGACTGAGACACTCAGGTGCCCCAGTAATGATGTTCTTAAAGTACAAATCAAATCATTTCATTTTGTGACTAAATAATCAAGTCTCCTACTGCACTGAGAATAAAACCCAAATTCCTTTTTCTTCTTTTTCTTTCTTTTCTTTAGGCTGTTGGGTAAAGGAATGTTCCTGAACAGGTTCAGAATCACTATATAAATTCTAGGGCTATCAAAAACCAAGAGAAGGGACATATTTTGGCAGAAAGAAGCAGACTAAGAAATTTTGTTCAAATCTTGAAGAGCTGGGTGCAAGTCCAGCCTTAGGCAAAAATGTGAATTAGATGATATTTGTCTTCAGTGTTCCCATCCTCCACTTCTTCAGCCATTCAGTTCTTTCCTTGGGGGCATTTCTTTATCAGAATCAGAAAAAAATACAAAGCAAATATAAGTGTACATTTAAGTTCAATAACTTTTTGCATTTTAAACTTATTTCTAATTATGAGATGATAGACTTCTTTGTTTATTACCAAAGGAGTCTCAGACATCATTTTCAGGGGGATTAGAAAGAACAGAGGATTTAAAAAGTCCTTTCTGGCAGCCTTAAAAATCCCAGCTCACAACCTACCAGCTCTTCTGACTCTAAGGCTAATCCAGTTAGTAGGGTTATTTAAACATTTTTCAAAAGCATGCTGAGAAATGAAACAGAAATATCTTTTCTTGTTCTTGTGTGGTATGAAACTCATTTGCCTTGGAAAGTTTTTTACTCTGCGAATGCTTGCAGTTTGAAAAACCATAATTTTTTTTTCTTTTTTAAAAATTGGGATGTGGGGCACCTGGGTGGCTCAGTCCATTGAGCATCTGATTTCAGCTCAGGTCATGATCTCACAGTTCATGGGTTTAAGCCCCACATCGGGCTCTGTGCTGACAGCTAGGAGCTTCAAATTCTGTGTCTCCTTCTCTCCCTGCTCCTCCCACCCTCCCCGCCCCCAGTCTCTCTCAAAAATAAATAAACATTAAAAAATTTTAAAAAATTGGGATGTAATTGATATATATAACATTATATTACTTTCAGGTGTACAACATCCAAATTATTCTAACCTGCAAGGCAGGCATGATCCCTGAGTGTCCCCCCAGCATTGCTAATCTTTATATTGCAGTCTTAGGCCATCTACTCTTGGCTTATTAAGCTTCAGCTTCTGATTTTTTTTTTTTTTTTTTTTTTTTGCACTCACCAAGCTCTTTTCTGCCTTAGACTTTTAGACATGCCTGTTCCCTCTTCCTGGAAAGTTCTTCCTTCACCTTTAGCATATCCAATTCCTTCAGGTACCTTAAATATTAAGGTGTATATCACTTTTGTAGAGAGATTTCCACTGATCGTCCTGTTTCTGTTTTCTACCTCAATTTTATCCTTGTTTTTTCCCCCCCAAACTTAAAAACACACACATTTATGCTGCTTATTAGGTGTCAGTTATTGTTCTGTTCACAACAATCTCATTATTGTCCCCTCTTTAAGGATGAGGCAACTGAAGCATACACAACTAGTAAGTGGCAAAGTTGGATTTGACCAAGACGACTAACTTCTGCTCTTAGCTGCTCTACTGTATCCTGCTTATCAAGTCAAAATTTGGAATTTTGTATTAATTTATCTTTTTTGTTGTTGTCTGTTTTTGGTCTGTTTTGTTGTGTTTGTTTGTTTATTCCTCCCAGAACATAAGCTCCATGAGGTCAGGGATTGTTGACCCCTGACATCTTATTGGTCATAGATTTCACAATGCCAACTATTGTTCCTAGGACGTAATGGGTACTTAATAAATATCTGCTTAAGGAATGAATGAATGAATGAATGAATGAGAGCAAGAGAAAGCAATATTTATGTAAAGTTGGTGAAAGGTTGGTTTGAGGTACTAAGTCACAAAATATAAATTTTCCTGGATATTTGTAAGTAAAAAAATTCCCTAATTAATCAGAGTAATTGGAGTTCCCCACTAGGATAAAGAAATATGAGGGAGCCCTAGTTCCAGGAACAGTTTAAGAAATTCTTTCCTAGATACTTGTCAGTGTTATATCTATCTATATCTATCTATATCTATATCTATATCTATATCTATATATACATGATATGTATGGCATATATATGAAGAAAGAGAAAGGTAACTGTGCAGTACTGGAAGAGTATGGTGGGTAAGGGAATAAGTTGACTTTCTTCAAGGTAAATGCCAACATATACAGGATCAAAGTTGTAATAAGCAAAATCTTAATGTTAAAATAGTGTAATATCTCAATGAAGTCAGACTGAATACATTAACAAAAGTGGATCAATCAGCAAAATGCGGCAGGACAGAGCATAGGGAATGGGTGGCAATGGAAACTTGGAAGAAGGAAGATCACAGAGGCAAACTCCGTTCTTAGTTCTACCCAAAGGAAAGGGAATCATAGGCAATCTACTCCAAGTGTTATGATTCCTTTGGAAGGGCTCTGCTTATACTTTGCTGAGTGAGGAAAGGCCAAGGGCATCCTGGGAAGGAGGCAGTTTAGCTCCCTGCACTTACAGCTTTCATCTCTTTTCTCTCAGCACTTCATGATCATTGTTCATCAATTGTGATAGGGGATGGGCACTACAGGAGCACATGGGAGGGTCTTCTCAATTGTGGTGTGACCTCAAGGTAGTATAAGTGGAATGATGCGGTCTTGATCACCCCCACATCTCTGCCAGCTTGCCATTCATGGTTGGTTGCATGTTTCAAGTGTTTTCTTATTTATTTATTTATTTATTTATTTATTTATTTATTTATTTATTTATAGATTAGTTTATCACAAGAGAATATTCTGTTGTAATTGTCAGCATCTGGAAGGAATCTTTTCTGTGTTTTCCGAGGTAGAGAAGATCACATCCAGGCTATTAGTCAAGGCTTTGTAAGACATTGTTGTTTGTTTGCTCTTCCTCCCACACCATCAGCAACTGCCTTTTTTTGTTTACCAGGTACAAAATGAAGGGGAGAGTGGAGTCCTGCTTTCTAAAACGGGAAGCTAGCCAGTGTGTGTGTGTGTGTGTGTGTTGAACACCTCCTGGCCCCTGAGAAGCAGCTCTCTAATAAGTGCAACCCAATAGAAGAGAGGGAAGGAACTGGTTAGACTTTTGGTCTATGGATCCCACAGCTTCCCTTCCATTTCCACAGAAATCGCTCCTTTTCTGCTCCTATCCCTCCCTTTTCTGTAGGTTCTGTATGCTCATCTCTTCTCTGCTTTTGGTCTTTCACTCTGACTTTGCCTTCACCTCTTTTTGTGACTCTTCATCATCACTCTTCATATTGCTCAAAGTGCTCATTTTAAGAGCATATGATATTTAGTTGCTGGATTTGTATTGTTAATGAATGGTGAGGCCAACATAATGATCCAGTTTAGGGCTCTGGAGTTAAGATTAAATTTTGGCTTCACCACTTAAGAGTTGCCTGATTTGGACAAATCCCCCAACTTCCCTAGGCCTTTCTTTTGCCACTTGTAAGTTGGGGATAAGGGTTGCTACCCTCCAAGAATTGTCATTAGGACTGGAGAGAATGAACATACTATACTCAGAAGAATGCCTGTCACATGGGCTCAAGAACTATTAGCTGTTACTATTTTTAAAATGTTTATTGTAGGGTATATCGGTGGTACCGTATAGAGGGAAATTTCATGCAGTTTTGCTTTATTGAAGAATCAGTAGAGTCATGAAATAATAGTACCCAGAGGCTTACTGGGTGCCTGCATTACAGATCTCTTTTTCGGAACAGATGCCGATCTTGAGGCAAACTGGGCACAGGACCCCTGTGCGAGGGCAAGCAATCTTTAGCGAGACTCTCTGCAGCGGTAATAAGGCTATTCGGTGACAGAGTGAGGTGAACCAGGCCAAGCTGGAGAGCGGAAGGGAGGGAAGGCGGAGGGGGTGGTGGTGGAAGCGGGCGCCTGGGGGCGCGTCTGGCAGGCACTGGAACCCAGCGCTGGTTTGGGTGCCGGAGGCTGCGAGCCCAGGGGGCGAGAAGGATGCGCGGGCCCCGAGCGCGTTAGTTACTGTTTGCTTTTCTTTGGGGAAGGCGCCGAAGGTCTTAGAGCAGGTCCCTGAGCTTGCGCTCACGTCGCAGCTGCAGAGCAGGGGCGTCGCAGCTGCAGAGCAGGGGCGTCCCCGCCACTCTCGGGGGCTGCGCGTCCGCTGGGCAAAGCCGTACGAGGAACTCCCGCCCGCAGCGAGCCGAGCAGGGAGGAGGCTCCCCCCGCGCGCGTCCCGCCGCCTTCGCCTTGGCCTCTGGCCCGCGCTCCCCCCGCCCGTGCAGCCGGCGGCGGCAGCGGCGGTGGCCCCGCGCGCCCGGCGGGAGGCGCCTCGGGATGTTTCCGTCGGTTCCTTCCCTCCCCCCGCGCTGACTCCATCCGCCTCCCCGCCCCCTGCTCGGAGCCGGGGCCAGGCGCGAAGGGAGGGAGCGGGCCCGAGACTGCATCATTCCGCACCGGCTGCAGCACAGCCAGAGGGAGCAGGTGGAGCGAGCGAGCGAGACGCGAGCCGGAGCGCGCCAGGCCCCGGGGAGACTGCAGTGACGCTGCCCCGGAGACATGGCGGCCGGGCGCCTCTGAATAAGCAGAATCCGGAGCCCCTCGTCGTCCGTGGCCGCCGCAGCCCAGGCCATGCCGTACGGCTGCTGAGCGCACGCAGGGGCCGGCCCAGAGGACACATGCGGCAGCGGCTGCCGCCTCGCCCCTGATCCTCTCCCTGCGTTCTCCATGTTGCATTCCTCCTCAGTTTCTCGGGCTGTGTAGCCGCTGCCGCCGGGAGCAGCAGTCAGGGCATCGCTCCGCTCCGCACGTTCACCCAGCCACACTTTTCCATTTTTACCCTTCCCTCCCCACCGCCTTCACCCTTCCCCCCCGCCTGCCTCCCATCCATCACCCCACCCCGACACCCCCTCCTGCCTCCATCCGCCGGGGCTATGGCCGCAGAAGAGGTATTGCAGACTGTGGACCATTACAAGACTGAGATAGAGAGGCTGACCAAGGAGCTCACGGAGACGACCCACGAGAAGATCCAGGCTGCCGAGTACGGGCTGGTGGTCCTGGAAGAGAAGCTGACCCTCAAACAGCAGTATGACGAGCTGGAGGCAGAGTACGACAGCCTCAAGCAAGAGCTGGAGCAGCTGAAAGAGGTGAGTTGCCTGTCACCTCATCCCTGCTCGGCCCCCGTCCCCCCACCCCCAACGCCCACTCATCATGTACACAGAAGTCGGGAAGGATGCGGCTGGAAGGAATGTTTCTTCATCTTAGGGTCCTTTGTTGATAAGAGAGGATTGAAAGAGTCCATTGTTTCTCCCCCCCCCCCCCCCCCCCCCCGAGAGAAAAATAGCCCAGGAAATGAATGTATAAGCTGGAATTCGAGAGGCAGTGGCCCTTCAGGCTGTGGGGGAGGGACATTCAGAAGTCTTCAAGTCTTAGCACTCTGCACTCTGAGGCGACCTTCTGCTGGGTTGGAATGTGTAAATCCAACTTCTCAAAACTGCTGTTATTTCAAACCTAGGTTCCAGCGACAATTCCATAATCCACAAAGGCGATGAGTAGGTTTGTGCTGAGGGACCCACAATTTAAGGATGTAGGATCTATGCTACCTCAGCCTTCTGAACGTAACCACTCCTTGATGCAAGAGGGGACTGTTATTAGAAGAACTCCCCGCCAATCCCATTTGACAAAGTCTGGGCAATCTTCGTTCTCCTTGACTTTAGTTATTCTTGTCATGGGCTGCCTGAGAAAAACAACTCCGCTGGATGATCCCACTGCCTTGATTTCACTTCTGAGTGAGGCAGAGCCATGCCCAAGTCCTGTAAGGTCACCCTGACCAGGGAGGATTTAAACTCCCTTACAAATGGTCTGAATGGTAGGTAGCAAATACATGGGTGGCTGTCCATATCAAATGAGCCTCTTCTGTTTGAAGGGACTGTGTTTATAAAATGCGTAACACTTGTCCTTTTTAGTCTTTTCGTATTTGGCTTTTTTTAAAGACTGGCTAATGTTTTGGAAGAAAATAATGGATATGCTTTGATGTCCTGTCAAGCACTCATAAGCATATACATACTGTTGAAGGAACTCAGTCTATTTTACCCGATTCCTGAAGCACTATGGGTAGCAACTCACTGGTTATAAATTTAAATGTACCCACTGCTTTTCAATGTGGCAAGTCTTTATTTTTAGGTGCATTTTGGCATTTAAAGTGTTATTTCTAAATTTAGTATGTATTATTGAAGATGTTTTCTTATCATGTACTCACTTTTTCAGAAGGCATCTGTTTTATGTTGTTACAGTTAAAAAACATGGTTTATGACCTGTCTAATGAACTTGCCTTCTAACTTAGTACGTAATATGGCCAACACTTATACTTTCAGGTATGTCTAATTTTTATTCTGATGCCTAAAAGCCAACTAATAAACATACAGTGAACACCCCAACTAGACACCTGATCTTTGTGTATCAGGCTGTTAATTTGGAGTTCATGTTTTTCTTACCATGGACATGTCTGTTCTTAACAACAGCTGGGCTTACTGGTATTGTCCAACTTAGATTAGGTCTGATGTGTTTAAATTCAGCAATGCTAAACCTTGTGAAGTCAGGAAACAGGATAGTGATTGTAATTCTCAGAGATGTTTTGATGTTTACACCCATCAACACTGCTTTGCCAAGACGAGGAAGTGCAAACCAGGCAGTGGTAAGCTATCACCTCCTTGATAAAGGAGGTAGACTTCATTTAATGAAGTATTACTGTTAACTGACCTTCCTGCTTGATTTAAACAACGTTTCTAGGGATATTTCTGTGTCATTTGCACTTAGCCTGCATAGTAAACCATAATGCAATTGTCTTTGCCTTTACTAGACCATGAGCTCTTAAGGCAAGGAATCTGTCTTAATTTACTTTGCATCTAAAGCCTTTAACAAAGCCTAGCACATAGTAAGTGTGTAATAAATATTTTATGGAAAAATAAATTTATACTGGAAGAAGGTACACCTTTATCAAACATTCACTAGTCAGTATTGGTTAGTGTCAGAGAAAGACTAAGAAAATTAAGAGGTATGGGAACTGTTATTGAAACACTATATTACTATCATCAACAATAATGGGGAAAATGAGAAAAAACATTTTGTGAGCATGGTATAACAGTGGTTTCTTAATAAAGAATGATACAAATAGTAGTTATAAATTTTTTTCTTTAAAAATCTAAGGCGTATTTTGTTCTATATAGCAGGAGGTTAATAAAAAATTTATCGTGATTATTTTTACCAAATGATACTCATGTACATATGTATTTTAAGTTGCACTTAGCATAAATTAATTCAGTGTTTTGATTCCTAATGAACTGTCTTAAGCAATTACATACAATTTATTTTAGAGTAATAAAAATAATCATTATATTTGATTGATAGACTAACCTGGTATTTTTATTCTTTAAACATAATGTACACTTTAGTTGGGAATATTATTAAATCAGCTAAATCTGTCTCAATAATATTTCCTGTTTGAAAAGTAAATCCAGAAGAATTGTGCAAACAAAGATATCCCAATGATGATATCATATAGAAGCCATTTTTGAAAGACGTGTTTTATGAGTGCTCTGATTTTTAAAAGGGAAGTTTTGTTCATTTTCAGGTGCATATAGGTGCATTTCAGGTGCAATGTTACATTTTATCTGTCAAGCCAAGTATAAAAATCTTTGGTTTATTTCTAGGCTCTTTCAACAACTATGATTCATTTAAAAATAATTGGTCCAGTTTATGGGAATATCAACAGAGAAAGACTGTACTGTTTTTCGAAGTTGAACATTAGTAATTTGTAGGGTAGCAATATGGCTCAGGCTTTACAGGTCATTTTGTTTTCAAGAGTCAGCACCCAACAATGTTGCTGCCCTCCTTCCCAGGCTGATTACTGCTGTGACAATAATGGAAATGAGCAGCATTGCCTGAAGATGTTCAAAATCAAGACAATGAATTCCTGAATGTTTTTCTAGTTATTTCTTCCCTTAGTCTAGATTGCTTTTTGACCTGGCCTGACATCATTTAGAGCTCTGCCCTGTGCCTACATCACTGTCTACATGACCCAAAAGAACACACTTAAAAAGAAAAGTACTAAGGATATGAAAAAAGCAATGACTTCTGACATCGTCATAATGTTCTCGTTTTAATTATCTTTGGGGAGCTGGACAAAACCATATACCCGTTAGAATACGTGACCATCATTTTATGATTTCACAAGTAATGCTTGCTTCTCAGTGACCTGAGGGGCACCCATGCCCAATTATGTCCAGATCCTGCTGATTGTATGTTTGGGATGTGTATAAATCAGCACTGTGAGTGTCATTCAGGCCAAAATAGTGTTTGAAGAAGAGTCATAGTTCTAAAATAATTTTTAAACTAAAAATATACATACATTAAAAAAAAACCCCTAGAATTTAAGTTTGTTTGGTTTTTGTTTTGTTTTGTTTCTTACTCAAAAAAATATTTGAAATTTAGAAAGTAGTAAAGTTGAGAAAGATCTCCTCAGAAAGGAATGATTCAGCATTCCCGATGGCATTTTAGAAAACATCCATGTGACGTCTTTAGAAAAGTTTTGCAGCTAGGTTACAGTAGACTATGTGCTAAGAATCTCCAACCCCCTTTGTTTGCTCATGTTCTCAACCCTGACACCAAGGATAGACCCCACTTGCTGAAGAAGCACTTTGTGGGCAATGGGCAGCTTTTCTTCCTGGCACCGATTTTATGATTTTTCAGGGCTATGGTTAAATCATTCAAGGAGTAAACATTGAACTCACACACTTTCTAGAGACTGTCACATTAGGGACTTGAGGAAACCCATTAAATTACTTTGATTCATCTTTAAACAGAAAGTTTTTTCTTCATATGCTTGTTGTATATTCTAAATCATGAAATCATACTGTGGTGGGAATCCCCAGATTTCACTTCCCATCTATAAATAAACATAGAGAATGTTAATAATTCATTTACCTAAGCTAATATTTTCTTGCTCGCTGTTTTTTCAAAAAAGAAATATTTATTTTTATTATCAAATTAATTAAAACATCTAAAATATATCAATGTAGGGTGCCTAGGTGGCTCAGTTGGTTGAGCATCTGACTTCTGATTTTGGCTCGTGATTCCAGGGTTGTGGGATCAAGCCCCGTGTTGTGTGCCAAGTGTAGAGACTGCTTGGGATTCTGTGTCCCTCCCTTTGCCCCTCTGCCCCTCTCCCCCACTCACGTGCTCTCTTTCTCTCTCTCTCTCTCAAAAAAAAAAAAAAAAAAGAATGATACTTTAAAAAAGTATATGCACATACATTTTTGGAAAGTATTTACAAACAACCTCAACAAACAACACAATCACTTTCAATCATATTTCTTCCTTTCTTTTTTTTTTTGACCTAATTGCTCTAACTTGCACCCTTCTTTTTATTTCAACTCAAAATTTCATCTCTGGCAAAGTTATTTCTCAGATATCATTTAGCAAGTTGTTATATCTTTAATCACACTCATTATGCTTGTATGAACATGTATGGTAACCATGGTTGGGCAATTTTTTTGGATTTGCATGTTTGTGAATATTCTACTATATCATTCCCTTAAATACAGTTGTACTTTATGGACATCGCATTCCAAATTTGAAAATATGATGGCTACTTGCATGTTGAAATATACTGTAAAACATAATGTTGTACCTGTAAATATGGCTTTGAAGGAGAGGAAGGCATGAAGAGATGCACTCACAATAATTCATTGTGCTGAAGGAGAAGACATGTGAAGTCAAGTGGCAGGAGTTGAAATTGGAAAGTGGCAGGAGCTACATTTTGCCTTGAAGATGGGGAACCATTAAAAGGAAATGAAAAGAAACACTTTGTAACTGTATTTGGTGCCTTATATCTTATTTGATATTCGAAGTAATTCGAAGACTTACTGCTCATTTTTACAGATAAAAAATAGCAAAAATAATAAAGTGTTTAATTATGTACAAAGCTCCATTTAGGACTAGGCATTTTGCATGTCTTATCTCTGATTCTTACAGCGATCTTTTTATGAGGTAGATATTACTCAAATTATGCAGAAGAGGAAAGTAGGTTTTAGGTTAAGGATTCTTCTCAAGGCTGCCAAACTAAGTGGTGAAACCTGGTTTAGGAAGAAGCCCATTATCTTCTCACTGCACCATACCACCCGGGAACGTGGTACACGTCCGTCACAAGTGTGGTTTAGAAAGTCCCAGCGTTGGCTCTAGAGGGTGGATTGGAGCTGTGCGGGAACGGTAGGGATGGTGAGGAGGGGTCACACCTAACAGCCCTTCAGGAGGTGTAGGGTGGAACCCAATGCTGGGTGACTGGATGTGGAAGGTACGGGAAAGAATAGAGTGGAGTATTTTCTTAGGATGTGTAGAAGGTGGTTCCATTTACAAAGGAAGGTGCTATGGGGTAGAGCACTTTTAGAGGGTAAGGTTGATGGCCAAGGCATATGAGTCCTTTTAATTCATGTTTTCTTTGAGGGGAGGCATAAGTTCCATGAGACAATCCAGTACTCAACTCTCAATTTAATAAAACAAATGAGTAATTTGTGCAATTAGTCACCATTTCATTCAGACCTAATTTCCAGAACACGGAAGACATGAACAACTTAACAGTGTTTTCACCAGTTAGTTTGACTGCATTTTGAATTAGGAGATTTGAAAATTAATAAACAGTGGGCAAAGAAGCTGGGCTGACACAGCGAGGGCCCAGAGGTCAGCCTAAGTGGAAAACAGTCCTTGCTGACCTCTTCAGTTAGAGAGGGGCCTGGGAGAAACAGCTCACACCCCTTTCTGACTGAAAACTTGAAATTGCATTAGTGTTTTGTTTTGTTTTGTTTTTATTTGAGAGAGAGAGAGAGAGAGAGAGAGAGCGAGCATGTGAGCAGGGAGCGGGACAGATGTAGAAAGAGAATTCTAAGCAGGTTCCACACTCAGTGTGGAGCCTGACATTGGGCTTGATCCCACAACCCTGGGATTATGACCTGAGCGGAAATCAAGAGTCAGATGCTCAATCGACTGAGTCACCCAGGCGCCCCTTTTGAATTTACGTGTTTTTCCTTTCCTTTTTTGGTGACAAGAGTTTGCTCCTTCAGAATTATGATTCTGTAATTACAACAATTTATGGCAACAATCCAAGTTAGGTAAAATCATATACAAATTAATAGTTTCTCCTTTCTCTCCTCCCAATTCTGTCTGTATTTCTAATACTTTGATGAGTATTCTTTTATACTTGTTTTAAATGTCCTTAAACATAAATCCATTGACAGGGTTGTTGTTCCTATTCCTTTGTTTTTATAAAAATGGGGTCACTTTATACATATTACTTTGCAACCTGCTGTCTTTCATTTAATACTGTATCCTTTTAGAATGCAGATTTTTCTAGAGCAGGGCTACCTTTTTAAGGCACTGATGTTGCAAGTGTGAAGAAAATTGGACTGCGTAGAGAAGAAAACCAGAGAATCTCAGGGAGGGTGAGTGACTCTGGGGGCTTGGAGGGAGCAGGTGGCCCAGCTTCTGCCCTGAGGATGGCTCTGGTGCTGAAAGAGAGAAAATAAGTGCAGGCGTGTGTAAAACAAATGGATGGTGTTTGTTGGGTTGTCCTGTGGCAGGCCCGTGTGATAATACCAAGGAAAAAGATGGAAAGTCTTGTGGGTGAATTAGCAGCAGTTTTGATTCTTGTCTCCTTGGCTGACGATGGAGCTATGTATATCAGCATAATAGGTGGCTAGGTTCCATGGCCAGCAAGAGCTGGTCCTGCAGTGTGACTGCATCCTGTCCATACTGGGTCTTGGTGAGAAGCCAAGATGATTCAGACAATTGGGCCTCTTTATGTTCTCCCATCTTTGCCCCGTGATAGTTGAGTTTTGAGATAGTTGGTTAGGCTCTTCCACAGCACCTCATATTTGGCATGTCATGAAGTCGATGGGGATCAGTGGGTACAAGACAGGAGATTGTTTGGCAAAAGAGTTCTTCCTTATTACAATGAAAAAGAATAGAAGAATGACAATTGATACCTTTTCCTTCTGGGATTTAATTATTTTGTCTATAAAATTAAGGGGATGGGATAGATAATTTCTATGATTTTTTGCAGCTCTAAATTTCTGTGATGCTGTGTTTTAGAGTTACCTTGTCTACTTATTTTATCTACCTGTCCTTTACTTTTCAAATTCGTTCTAATTTTTTTTTTTTTTACAAAATACAGAATGATCTTATGTAATTACAGTAATGTTTACCTGGCCTTTAGGGATGTGCATCAGCTGTTTTTGGTATTTTTCGTCCTAGTTTTGCTCTGGTCACTCACTTGTAGCCAGGATAATCCACTTGTTTTCACACTTGTATTCTGTCCATTTATTTATTTATTTATTTATTTTTAATAATTCACAGTTTTCCTTTCCTTTGATACCTGGCCCAAACTCCTTTTCCTTCTGGATTCACTTTAGTTCTTTAATCATATCTATATTGTTATAGAACTGATTCATTGAGTTTATTTCATTGACATATTTGTACTTGGCTTCAGAGAGCAGAACCATGGCCCAGTGGGTCTCTGGGAGCCAGATTTGGGGCCCAAATCAAGAACTAACAAGTACAGGTGTCCAATAATGGAATGAGGCAGCTTTCTTTAGGAAGTAGTGAGCTCCCTGTCACCAAAAAAAATTAAGGAAAGGCTAGGCAACCACATGCTAGAAACACTGTCTGGAAGGTTCATACTTAGAAAGGAGTTTATGTAGAATGATCTCCATGTTTCCCCCCAACCCAATCTGAGTTTTTTTGATTTTATCATTTCATGTGTTCCAAGTAATTTCATACGTTTATGTGTTTTTAATATGCTCTTCCCCATGACTAGATAACAGTGTTTCCAACTTGGTTACATTTTTCTGTTTAATGTTTAGCATTTTGCTGTATTTCTGACTTTGAATATTTGGAATGTTTTCAAAGTATATCAAAAGTTTATCTTAATTTTGATTTATGTTTTGCTTGATTTTCAATAGGAAACATGCATAATAAAGAATTTAAGGTGACTACATCTGTAAATTTGGGGTAATATCCATGAAACTTTGTATAGTTTGAAGCTATATGGTTACGTTGGGGGGGGTCTATAGCCTCTAGAGTATTTGTTTTTGTACACACACACACAGTGATATATTTTGTCATTTACACTTAGTTCAGTATTTTGTATCTGCACTGTCAACTGTTTTCATTAGGTAGCAATCTGAGTTTTTGTTTTGCTTTAGATTGCCCATGCCTGTTGTTGTGTTTCAGTTATCCATTCAAAAGTTTGTATTGAGTGGCTACTATGTTGGGCACTATGCCACATGGTGAAGATACAGTGTTGAGCAAGACAGACAAGATGGAGGTGCTTGAATGGAACTTATGTTTCAGACCTGGGAGAGAGTCCACAAACATACACAGTCAGGATGTGAGAAATGCCACAAGTGAAGAGATGGAGACTGGCTAGGGATGGTGTGATCAGGAAAGCCTCTCTAGGAGGTGATGGTTGAGCTGGGAAGTTATGAGCTAATATGTAAACCTTAATTGCACAGTCTTTTTACTTCTCCAGTTTCTGAAAACTAAAACACTGTAGGGGCACCTGGATGGCTCAGTCAATTAAGTGTCTGACTTCAGCTCAGGTCATGATCTTGCGTCTGTGAGTTCAAGCCCCGTGTCGGGCTCTGTGCTAACAGCACAGAACCTGGAACCTGCTTCAGGTTCTGTGTCTTCCTCTCTCTCTGCGCCCCCCCCCCCCCCTCACGCTCTTCTCTGTGTCTCTCAAAAATGAATAAACAGTAAAATAATTAAAAACAAAAAACTAAAACACAGTAAAGCCTTTCAGAAAACCAACAGATATCATCAAAAACTTGACTGCGTTGGACAGAAATGTATGTTAAATGAGACTGTGTTTATTTTTATATACTCTAGGGTTCTTTAAAGTTTACTTTAAAAGTTGTCTTCTTTGGGGCGCCTGGGTGGCTCAGTCGGTTGAGCGTCCGACTTCAGCTCAGGTCACGATCTCGCGGTCCATGAGTTCGAGCCCTGCGTCGATCTCGCGGTCCATGAGTTCGAGCCCTGCGTCGGGCTCTGGGCTGATGGCTTAGAGCCTGGAGCCTGCTTCCGATTCTGTGTCTCCCTCTCTCTCTGGCCCTCCCCTGTTCATGCTCTGTCTCTCTCTGTCTCAAAAATAAATAAAAAACATTAAAAAAAATTAAAATAAAAGTCTTCTTTGTTGAATCTGTTTTTTTGCTTTATTCTGTTTGCAGTTGCCAATGCAAACTTTACAAGTTTATAAATAGAGAATTAAAAAAGAATTGCTTTGATTGATCTTTAACTTCTGGGGTTCTTTTTTTAATTATTAATGTTTATTTATTTATTTTGAGAGAGAGAGAGAGAGTGGGGGGAGGGAAAGAGAGAGAGGGAGACAGGATCTCAGGTAGGCTCCACACTGTCAGCGCAGAGCCTGACATTGGGCTGTTTTACGAACCATGAGATCATGACCTGAACTGAAATCAAAAGGATGCTTAATGGACTGAGCCACCCAGGCACCCCTGGGGTTATTTCCAATTGTTCTTTTGGTTATACATGCTCACTGTTTTCAAACAGTATTTTATGGAGAAAAAGCACTCTTCTAAAATGTAATATTTAACTGGTGTGTTTCTGTCTTTAAAATTAGAATTGAAAATAAGAAACCTGTTTACATTTATGGGAAGTACCCGGTGACAGCAATTTCCTTAAGAATGTTTGTTGCAGTTTGGCGTGGGTCTGTAATGGAAGGTTCAGAATGACGGGTCTTTGTTTTTCTCTTGCATACTGCAGACTAATGTGGAATCAAATGCCACTGCTGAAGAGGCCTTATCCATCACTTTTTGAAATTGAAAAAGGTTTATATTATAACGGATGTGTGTTGTTGATAAGCCTTACTGAGTGCCATTCTCTAGAAGGTTTTAGGAGATTTTTTTTTTTTAAGTTGACCTCTGTGTGAGGTAACTAGATGGAGACAGGATTGGACATGACTTCTGTTGTTGAGCTGAAGATACTGTCATCTTGCACATTATCTTTTTGGCATATACAACCATTTTTTCCCGCTTTAAATCACAATGTGGCTTGCTTTCTGCTAATGCTGGCGTATGTGTGCAGAGCTTTTAAACCCAAAACCTCAAGTAAACATAATTAGGAAGGAAAAGCAACCATTACAGAGGGGAGGAAAGGGGTATATTGCACTTGGAAACCAATTCTGAATACCTTTTGAATTGTTGGCTTTTTGGATTATTTAAAAAAAAATTGATACTGGGGACTCCTGGGTGGCTCATTCGGTCAAGTGTCTGACTTCGGCCTGGCCAGGATCTCACAGTTTGTGGGTTTGAGCCCCGCATTGGGCTCTGTGCTGACAGCTTGGAGCCTGCTTCGGATTCTGTGTCACTCCCTCTCTGCTCCTCCCCCTCTGGCACTCTGTCTCCCCCTCTCTCAAAAATAGACAAACATTAGGGGCACCTGGGTGGCTCAGTTGGTTAATCGGCCGACTTCGGCTCAGGTCATGATCTCGGGGTCCATGAGTTCGAGCCCTGCGTTGGGCTCTTTGCTGACAGCTCAGAGCCTGGAGCCTGTTTCAGATTCTGTGTCTCCCTCTCTCTGACCCTCCCCGTTCATGCTCTATCTCTCTCTGTCTCAAAAATAAATAAACGTTAAAAAAAATTAAAAAAGATATGATACCGGTTCTTAAGTAGTGTTGGTAATTCAGAATTAACTATGGCTTAATGATCTTCTTTTAGTTAATATTTTAAAATAATTTAGGGGCACCTGGGTAACCCAGTCATTCATTGAGCCTCTGACTCTTGATTTTGGTTCAGGCATTATCCAGGGTTGTGGGACTGAGCCCTGCGTTGGGTTCTGCGATGAATGTAGAGCCTTCTTGGAGCCTCTCTCTTTCTCTCTCTCTCCCCCCCCCCAAAAAAAAAGTCCACCTCCTTCAAAGAGGGGAGAACACATGGGCATACACACACACACACACACACACACACACACACACACAAAATAATTTAGAACTAGAACCCTAAGAGACCTCAGGGTGTCTGTCTTAATTACTGTAGTTACCGTTATATGTGCTTTTTTTTTTCATTGTAGCAAAATAAATACAATACCTTTGCAAGTAACTTTGAAGTGTTTGGGATAATATGAGCTATTATTTGCTAGAATTGAGACCAAGATCTCAAATCCACAATTATATTTTTAGACAATGGTCACAGTAAGACATTTCAGGGAAAGACAATGAAAAGAACTTTATACCCATGAGGTTTTTGTCATCTTTGATCAGTTTGACGTGAAAAAATTTTAAGTTGCATTTTTAAAAAAAGTTTATTTATTTTGAGAGAGAGGGAATGAGGGTGAGTAAGCAGGGAAGGGGCAGAGAGAGAGGGAGAGAGAGCATCCCAAGCAGGCTCCATGCTGAGAGCGTGGAGTGTGGAGCTCATTGGGGGGCTCAATCTTATGAGCCATGCGTGACCTGAGCCAAAATCAAGAGTCAGGCACTTAACCCACTGAGCCACCCAGGCACCCCTTAAGTTGTATTTTAATTTGTGATACCCATGTGATTTAGAAATACAGAAAATGGACACCAGAGTAAATACTGTGAGCAGATCATTGCATAAAGCTAAATAATGGTTCATTCATTCTTCCCTACAATAATGATATATTTAGCACCTTCTATGTGTTAGGCATAGAACTGGATGCTGAGGATACACCAGAGAACAATTCCAACAGAAATCTTGGTGATGGAGGGAGACAAGGAGAGGGTAGTGTGGGGACAATAAACAAAATGAGTAAGTAAAATAGAATGTTAGATGGTCCTAAGTGGTAGAGAGAAAGAGCAGAGAAGAGGGAGATAGGCTTTGAAGTGGGAAAATGTTACTATTTCCAATAGTGTGGTCAGAGAGAGGCTTCTTGAGAGGGATGGCAAAGAGGCCACCTGACTGGCTGGGATTGAGTGAGGGGGGTGAATAGTAAACGAGGCAGAGAGGGAATGGGGGTTAAATGATGAATCAACTTTTAGGTTATTACCAGGACTATGCCTTTTGGTCTCAGTGAGATGGGGAAACTTGAGAAGGATTTGGAGCAAAGGAGTCACAATGCTCTTTTCCCCCACATTGAGATAATCTGTGCATACTTTCAAGTAAGACTTAACTTCTTTTTGGGAAAAGGAGTTTAAATTGAACTGGTAGCTCCTGAGATGTGACGCATCCTTTTTTTAAACTCTCCTCCATAGCAAGTATTTAATAGATATTTATGGTATTGCATTGATTGAGGCTGGAAAAAAATGATAAAGTTATTCAGGTATTTTATTTTCTTTTTAAAGAATATTTATTTAAGTAATCTCTACACCCAATGTGGGGCTCGAACTCAAAACCCCAAGATCAAGAGTCACATGCTCTACACACTGAGTCAGCCAGGTGCCCCGGGTAGCCAATTATTTTGAAAAGAGGTTGGATTAGACCACTGTTTTAAAAATAACCATTTGTATCATGTCTCTGCCTTTTGGCTAAGATCAAGAGTAAAAATAGCCATTTGTTTGATTGATTAAACCAGTTCACTAAAGAGACACTGTGCTGACTTTTCTGGTTCCTTGTACCTGAATCTTTAACTTTCTTTTATTCTCTGTCTCTTATTCTAGACCTTATGAACCATCCAGTAGATCCCAGTTGAAGGTGACAGAAAGACAATTTCAACATTGTATTATAGATTCTGTGTTATGGTTGATATCCTACTTTCTGAGGCACTGGAATGGATGCTAGTCATTATTTCATTCATTTGTATATTAAAAATTTATTTAATGTTTATTCATTTTTGAGAGACAGAAGGAGACAGAGCGTGATCAGGGGAGGGGCAGAGAGAGAGGGAGACACAGAATCCGAAGCAGGCTCCAGGCTCTGAGCTGTCAGCACAGAGCCCGATGCGGGGCTCGAGCTCACACATCGAGAGATCATGAGCTGAGCCGAAGTCAAATGCTTAGCTGATTGAGCCACCCAGGCACCCCTACATATTAAAATTTTTTTAATTGAAGTATAGTTGGCATACAGTATTGTATAGGTTCAGGTGATTTAACATTTATATACATGGTGAAATGATTACCATGATAAATCTGGCCACTATCTGTTACCATGTGAAGCTGTTGCCTATTATTATGTATGTTCTGTACTGTATGATGCACGCTGTATCCTCATGTCTTGCTTATTTTATAATTGGAAGTTTGTATTAAATATTTAGAGAGGATCAGTTGTATGCTAAGCATTATGGTTATACGAAAATGAGGAAGACACAGTGTCTATGTATTAAAAAAATTTTTTTTAAGTTTATTTATTTTGAGAGAGAGAGAGAACATGAATAGGGGAGAGGTAGAGAGAGAGGAAGAGAGAGAATCCCAAGCAGGCTCTGCACTGTCAGCACGGAGCCCGATGTGGGGTTTGAACCCACAAACTGCAAGACCATGACCTGAGCTGAAACCAAGAATCAGGTGCTGAACCTACAGAGCCACCTACGTGCCTCGAAATGGTCTATATTTTTAAGTTAGTTATTTACTCTTGGTAGCAACAGACATGAACAAAGGTGATTATGATACTTTACTGGAAAGGTCATGGGCTTTTTTTTTAATGTTTGTTTCTTTATTTTGAGGGAGAGAGAGCATGTGTGCAAGAGCGAGGGATGTGCAGAGAGAGAGAGAGAGAGAGAGCAAGAGCAAGAGAGAGAGAATCTGAAGCAGGCTCCTCACGGTCAGTGCAGAGTCTGAAGTGGGGCTTGAACTCACAAACTACAAGATCATGACCTGAGCTGAAATCAAGTCAGACGCTCAAATGACTGAGCCACCCAGGCGCCCCAAGGTCATGGGCTTTTGAGTCAGAGTGCTGTGTGATCTTAACACTTAAAACTCTATGAACCTCACTTTCTTCTTCTGTAAAATAGGGAAAGATATTAACTATGGGTGTTAAAGAAAAATCCCTGTGAGGGATGTAAAAGAGTCCTTGACACATAGTAAACACCTGATAAATGATGGATGTGTTGGGGATGATGATGATAATAATAAAATAACAATAAAAACAGTAACGTGTTGGCTGTGCTTGATAGGATACTCAAGTGGAGGGCAGCAAAGTTAACTGAAAAGAATCAGAGAAAGCTTCCTGATTGAGGCAACATGTGAGAGGGCATTGAAGAACAAGTAGGGCTTTATCAGGCAGCTGAGAGGGCAGAGTCATTCAGTAAGATGGAAACCACCTGCAAAGGAGGGAAGGTTGGAGGGATTGATGCTTCTCAGCTGTGGTGGCTGTAGTAGGTGGTGTTTGAAATGAGATAAGAGGTGGGGAGTGAGCCTGGGGAGATGGTTTGGGGCCAGAGGGGGAAAGGTCTTCTAATGAGGTTGTCAGTCCCCACCAGCCAAGGCCTTGGTGCTGACTGTGATGTCTGCCATGAGAAGGCTCTGCCAGTGACAGCAGGCTCAGCCACCCTGGAGGAAGGTACCTCTAACAAATCAGGGGGCTGGAAATATCTGCTGTTCGTATGTGCTCTGTGGGGTATGTTTTAGGGTTTGTTTTAGCCTCATGGCTTTTTGTGAATCTGAGAGTGGCAGCTTCCCGGTCTTTTACCGCCATTGTGGTCAGGTTGCCTAATTGCCTGTTAGTTTGGGCCCTCAGCGCCCACTGTCTCTTCACGGCATTGGGCTGGTGCTGCTCCTCATGGTCCTGATCTCTTACGTCCCCCTCGGATCCCTGACTCTGTCAGCTCTGAGAGCCACTAGTGTCCTGCAGTCTTGACATAGATCCTTTAAAAAAAAAATTTTTTTTTTAAGTTTTAAATTTTAAGCGTCCGACTTCAGCCAGGTCACGATCTCGAGGTCCGTGAGTTCGAGCCCCGTGTCGGGCTCTGGGCTGATGGCTCAGAGCCTGGAGCCTGTTTCCGATTCTGTGTCTCCCTCTCTCTCTGCCCCTCCCCCGTTCATGCTCTGTCTCTCTCTGTCCCAAAAATAAATAAACGTTGAAAAAAAAATTTAAAGTTTTAAATTTTATTTAAACCCAAGTTAGTTAACATATAATGTAATAATGGTTTCAGGAGAAGTTGACATAGATTCTAATCTGTTGGTCAAGCCTTTGGATATGTTAAGCTCTGTCCATACCGGACTTGAACATTCTCTGTCATTGGGTTTTGCTAATTAAATTTAATTGCTGTTTTCCTCCTGTTGTCTTTTCTCTCAGTTGCCATTGATTCAGGTTCAACCTTCCTTTTGCTTCTCCTCTGGGACAATCTCTCTTACAGCTTGTGAACAGGAGCAGGTCACTTATGGGGAAGTTCAGGAGCTTAAACTATTCTAATGCTATGACAAAAGTCTTGAAAATTTCCAAGCAGGAAAATAATATAATTAGTTTTGTATATTTTTAAAGTTTATTTATTTATTTTGAGATGGGGGAAGGGAGAAAAAGAGAAAGAGAGAGAGAGAACCCAAGCAGGCTCCACACTGTCAGTGCTGAGTCTGTTGTGGGGCTCCATTCCACAAACTGTGAGATCATGACCTGAACCCCAATCAAGAGTTGGGTGGTTAATTGACTGAGCCACCCAGGCACCCAGGTTTATATTTTAAAATTGTGATTTTTAGTTTTTGGTTCTGGCAGTACAGTGGTCTAGGACCTCTGACTAACCCTTCTGCTGGAAACAGTTAAAGATACTTGATAACATATAACACTATCCCTTAAAATGCACAAGTGAATTGGCTATTTCGGAAGGATTCTCAGAGGCTAAAACTGAATTAAAGAGGAAACCCTTAGAACTAAGTAGTACATCAAAGCTGACTTTGGCTTTGAGTGCTTTTGCTGAATCAGGTAAAAATGAGCATTGTTTCTGTGGGCTGCTTGGGGTAGAGAAAATAGGAGAGAGAAAAAACCTAATGTCCTTCTAAGTTTGAGGCCCAAAGGACTTAATGCTCAGTGTAAGGGACAATTGGATATATTGTCCTTCCCCACCTCCATCACCTGACTACATGAAAAATTGGGTCTTTTTCCTCAGATTTCATATTCCCCACAATTGGTTCTCACCATAGACTGCAGATTGTTCACACAGAATGTATGTGTATGGAGGGGATGAATCCAAAAAAATCTTAAGGTCCTAAAGTCAGAATTTAGAATGATTCCAGGTTGGTCATGCCTGCAGACATCTGTTAGAAGCAAATACAGACCTGCTCTAAGAAACCTACTGACATGATAGGTTAGAAAGAATCAACACAGATAATATTCTGAAAAATACGAAGGGTGCCTGGGTGGCTCAGTTGGTTAAGTATCAGACTCTTGATCTCAGTTCAGGTCTTGATCTCAGGGCCGTGAGTTCAGGCTCCATGCTGGGCTCCACACTGGGTATGAAGCCTACTTTAAAAATCAATCAATCAATCAATCAATCAATAAATAATAAATAAATGGCAAAATATACAAGGAGCAAGGCACCTTTGGCTCCACATCTTTGTCATTACCTTTTAAATTTTAATTTATTTATTTTTATTTGAGAGAAAGAGAGGGAGAGAGAGAGAGGGAGGGAGAGAGTCATAAGCAGACTTGGGGCTCAATCCCACCACCCTAGGATCATGACCTGAACTGAAATCAAGAGTTGGATGTTCAACCGACTAAGCCACCCAGGCATCCCCTGGTCATTACTTTGTACTGTTAAACTTTAGGATATTTGCCTCACTGGTAGATGTGAAAGTTATCTCATTGTAGATTTGGTTTGCATTTTGGAGATTGTTAATGAGGGTAAGCATCTTCTTAGATGTTTACAAGTATTTATGTTTCCTTATTATTGAAAGGACTTTTTTTGTGTCTTTTGCCCATTTTTCTATTGGGGTTGTTTATGTTCTTTTTACCCATTTGTAGGAGTATATCTGTGTTGTGTAGACTAAGCCTTCTCAGTCATATAAGCCGGAAATCTCTTCCTAGTTTGTGCCTTGTCTTTTGACAGTTTCTGGGGTGTCTTGATGAGGAGAACTTCATAATTTTAATTTGGTTGACTTATTACTTTTATGTTGATACATTGTGTGTTTTTTTTAAGTTTATTTATTTATTTTGAGAGAGAATGAGTGAGAGAGCTGTCAGCATGGAGCCCGATGCAGGGTTCAATCTGACTAGCTGTGAGATCATGACCTGAGCCAAAGTCGGATGCCCAACTGACTGAGTCACCCAGGTGCCCCTATAATAACATTCTTAATAGCTGGTGGAATACTTCTTCCTATTTTTCTTTTCTTTAGAACCCATTGGTTTTAGGAAGTCTTCTTTGCTCTCATTGACTCTTTGCTTTGATAGGCTTTCAACGTTTACAAGGAAACAACAAGTGAATGAGGGCAGATCACACCATTTCTATCTCACCAGTAAGTGTTAAGGAGAAGGATGCCAAGTGTTTGGTTGTGGTTGTCCTAGACTTTGCATACATTTTTATAAGCAAAGCAGGCAAGCTCCAGAAAAGGAACTAAATTGTCTAATTAGATGTTACTAGAAAACTTAATGGGATCTGTGCTCTAATTCTTAAGAAGTCACTTGGGAGAAAAATATTATTTAAGGGCTTTTCATAAAGTATCAAAGATATAAGTTTGAATCCCTTTTTAGTTTTTGGGCAAGCACATGCATATTTCTAACTTAAGCATCTGGAATATCTTACTACCTGAAGCTCTGAAAATTCTTCCTTTGGTTATTTTCTTCTCATGACAGTTGTTGGAAAAACAAACTTGTAGACTACTTCCCAGTTCACTGGTCTACTTAGGTATAAATGACATCATAATACCATAAAATTTAAAACTTTTATGGAAAGCGTCAGGTGAAGTATTACTTAAGTAGGAATTAACTTATTATCATTTTACATGATTCCATTTATAGTATTATGAAAAATGTAATTGTTCCTTTTAAGTTGAAAAATTCATAGTATTACTTTTGTTCCGATAGTTTTAAACCAATAATTTTCTCTTATGTTTATAGCTTAATTACATTTTCAAGTCACAATATTTGACCTTTTCCCCTTCATAATATTAACTATATGAAGAAGAAAAGTTCAGCAATGCAGCATTATATGGAAACTCCCTCTTTAACATTACAAAATAAGATTTCTCCAGTCCCTTTTTCTACCCAAATCCTTTTCTTTTCTTTCTTTCTTTTTCTTTTCTTTTCTTCTTCTTCTTCATTTTTTTTTTTTTTTTGATATTTTTGAGAGCAAGAGAGAGACAGACAGATAGAGTGCAAGTGGGGGAGGAGCAGAGAGAGAGGGAGACAAAGGATCTGAAGCAGGCCTCATGCTCCGAGCTGTCAGCACAGAGCCAGATGCGGGACTTGAACCCACCAACCGTGAGATCATGACCTAAGCTGTAATTGGACGTCTAACCAACTGAGCCACCCAGGTGCCCCAATACTTTTCTTTTTTATCTTCATTTATCCCCTCCCTCCATTAACCTTACACTAGAATTTTGAGGATTCAATGGATCATTTAATGGATCAAATGAACTCTAATTAGGAGAAAATTCCTGAGAACACTTATTAAGTGTCAGTGTGGGGGAAATATTCCTAAGCAAGATTTGAAACTTGGAAACAAAAGACAGGACTGACACATTTGGTTACATAGAGATTTAAAAAAAATGTGATAGACATTGTAAACAAAAGTAAAAAACAAGCAGCAGACTGGAAAGAAAATAAAGCAGTGTGGATGATTTACAAAGATTATTATCCCTAAAGTACAGTTCCTACAGGTCAACTGAAAACAATGATACAGTGGAAAAAAGGACAAAGACTAAATAGACAAACAGGAGGATTTGCAAATAATCAATAAACATCTGAAAACATGCATGATCATAGTAGTCCATGAATGCAGATTAATAATAGTGAGTTTTTTTGAGATGCCTGGTGGCTCAGTGGGTTAAGTCATAGCCTATTGATTTCAGCTGAGGTCATGATCTTAGCGTTGTGAGATGGAAACCCCCACTGGGTATGCTGAGCCTGCTTGGGATTTTCTCTCTCTCTCTCCCTCTCTCTCTCTCTCTCTCCGCCCCTTCCCTGCTTACTCTCTCTTTCTCTCTCTCTCAAAATAAATAAATAGACCTATAAAAAAAGAATAGTGAGTTTTCACTTTTTCACCAATCAACTTAAGAAGAGTTAAATTTTTTTTTTTAATGTTTATTCATTTTTGAGACAGAGCATGAATGGGGGAAGGTCAGAGAGAGAGGGAGACACAGAATGTGAAACAGGCTCCAGGCTCTGAGCTGTCAGCACAGAGCCCGACGCGGGGCTCGAACTCACGGACCATGAGATCATGACCTGAGCCGAAGTCGGACGCCCAACCTACTGAGCCACCCACGTGCCCCCAACTTAACAAGAGTTTAAAATACTGATCATGTACAGCGTTGGAAAGGGTGTGGAAGTGTGAGCATTCTCCTACATTGCTTATGGGGGCATGAATTGCTATGAGCTTTGAGAATGGCATCTGGCACTCTTATTAGAATATAAAATGTAGTCGGTTAAGCGTCTGACTTCAGCTCAGGTCACGATCTCTTGGTCCGCGAGTTCGAGCCCTGTGTCGGGCTCTGGGCTGATGGCTCAGAGCCTGGAGCCTGCTTCCGATTCTGTATCTCCCTCTCTCTCTGCCCCTCCCCCGTTCATGCTGTGTCTCTCTCTGTCTCAAAAATAAATAAACGTTAAAAAAAAATTAAAAAAAAAAAGAATATAAAATGCACACAGCACTTGGGCCCAACAATCTCACACAAATCCTAGGTCATTGTATACCAGTCCCCAAATATCTCTTATCAAAGAAAAGCACTTAGCGTTTAGTATCTCCTAGTCTAGACCCTATCCAAATATAGGTCATGTATGTGGGGAACATGACAGGAATCAAATTATATTTTCTTCTTTAACAGACTTCTATATGTTTAATTAAATAATGCTTCTATACATTTCATAAATTCATATTATAAAATCTAAATGTAATCCTACATATCCCCGCTTATCCCTTCTCCCTTAGTTCATTTCATAGACCTGGTTTGAACATTAGATTTAGTGCTCCTAAACTGTGTTTAAAAAATAATTTTGTAACGTTACTTTATTTTTCAACTCTTTTGAGTCTTGAAAATATATTTTGTGAGCACTTTTAACAAAAGGTGATTCTCATTCTCTCTTCTGGTGGATTTGGGAGTTGTTCCCATCAAAGTAAAGGGACTACCACCCACGTATTTACTTTTGCCCTTGGAAGTACTTCTCCCCTGCTCTACTGACCATGTTAGTCAGAAGTAGCACATTTACTGTGAGGTTTAGAGAAATATGGTGCCCATAAACCCCTCCCCCCCTTTTACATTCTGTGAAAGAGGTAATTGGTGACTTGGAGCATTAAAAATTTACTGTTACCTCTCTGTGCCGTGGAATGATGGGTCAGTGCCACTGTACCTCAAAATGAAGTTTTGTTCATTCCTAATTCTAAATAAGAAAAGTTATTGTAGACATTTATTCATTTCACAGAAAATTACAAATTTTCTCAGGGTACAAATTCTCTCAGGGGGTTAACACACCAGAGGGGGAGAAAAGCAATAAAAGAGTAAATAAATAAGTAAATTTTGCATAGTGATATGTGCTAAAAAGTAAATAAAGCAGGGTAAAAGAAAAAATAAAAAGACTGTCAGGAATGCTGGTAGTCTACTATAGAAATGAGGGCTGGTCCATCTTCAAAGGAGATGACATCCCGTCCCACACGTGAGAAAGAGCAAGCTGGGAAAAGATTTCACAGTGTGTTGGGCTGAGTACCTGCAAATGTAAAGACCTTGATGTGGGAATGAGCTTGGTGTTTGTGAAGATGGCAGCGATACTCCTGGCATTTGGGTACAGTGATCCTTTGTCGTGTAGAACCGTGCTTGTGTTGCGTGATGTTTAACATCTCTGGCCTGCCTACTAAATGCCAGTAGTGCCCCCTCCCAAGTCACTGTGATTACAAAAACGCACTCACTAGACCACACGGTGGCTATAGTTAACAGTCCTATATGGCATATTTGAAAGTCGGTAAGAGAGTAGATCTTAAAAGTTCTTCTCATCACAAGAAAAAACTTTGTAACCATATGATGGATGTTAACTAAACTCATTGTAGTAATCATTTGCAACATGTACATATATCAACTCATTATGTTGTACACCCCAGACTAATACATTGTTGTTTGTCAATTGTATCTCCACTTAAGTAAATACAAAGAAAAGAAATGCAAACAGAAAACATTCTCACGTATTTCAAACACTGCTTCTCCCCTCAGGGTGCCACTACTGCCTTCCACCTAGAGCCTCTGAAAGCTGGGAGGGAGGGAAGTTGGGGAAGGGGATGTTAGAAAGCCTCGGATGGGGAGGTGGAGGGCAACCAGGCCCTTGAGCCCTGGCAAGAAACCTGAATTTTATTTTAAGCATAACAGGCAGCCACTGGAGTGATGTGATCTGATAAATGTTTTAAAAAGATCACTCTGGCTCTTCCTTGCAGACTGTGGACAGAATGAGCTAAGTTAGGAGGCTGTGGCACCAGTTCCCATATTAGATGGCGGTGGCCTGGACTGGGGAGAATCTACCCAGGGAGAGGGCGGGATGATCTGATTCAGGATGTTGAAAGACTTGCTAATTAATTGGATGTGAGAGCAAAAGAACAAGAAATTAGGATGGTGCCCGGCTTTTGGTTTTGTTTTTAATAAGGAGTTAAGAATATAAAGAAATCATATGGTAAGGAGATATGAAAATGAAGGAGGAGGAAATTTCACAATTAAATTTAGGAGATGAACTACTCCATATTTTTGAATTTTCAAATTCTTGTGGACTTCAATTTTGATGCTCTGTTTAAAAAAGAATTTAAAAATGTGTGTGCCAAAAGCCTTTAACATTTGGAAAGGATTCATGACTTTGGTAGATAAACAAGCATCATCCTATAGTTATTATGCTCTATGATGTAATTTACTGAATTTAAGTTGGCTCCATTTCATGACACACATTGGGTGTATGGCCATATTGCTTAGTTTTCATTTAAAAGCTAAAATGTTAAATCATTTTCTTCCTATGAAATTAAACTAACCATATACACTCTCAATATTCTGTGAAGCCAACCCCATCTAGTTATCAAAATGGATGTATCTTTTAAACTAAAGATTTAAAAAAAATTATTTATAGGACACAATGTGTAAATTCTAGATGAGGAACATGGAGACAAGGGCATAAATATATCCTTAAACTGGAATTATAGCAAACAAACAAACAAACAAACAAACAAACATGGCTCGTAGAAAGAACACTTCTCTTTCCCTCTGCTGTGGATCTTTGTTGACTCACTTGCATTGTAGATTGTTCCATAGTCTTGAAGGGCAAGGAGGCAAGTGTACTAGCCTCATGAAACACTGTCGAGGCTGTGACGGTAAATGTGAATCCATCTACTCCTGGGATCTTTGTGCTCTAGGTATAATGATCCAGGAACAAACGGGTGGCAGTTACAATACAGAGTTCACCTTAATATGAAGAAGGACCTTCCATATGGGGAGACTAAGAGTAGAGTGAAAATTAGCAGGCCTTCTGAAGAGAGAGACTTCCCTGTTGGCTAATGGAGATGTTTAAACAGAAGCCAAAAAGCTACTTGCTAAGGGGGGGTCCAGGAAGTGAGTCAGGCACTTGATGGATTTTGGAACAGATGATGTCGAAATTGTTCTCATAAATGCAGTTCTGTCACTGAACGTCCCTGCCCCATTAATACTGCAGAGTTAGGATAAAATCCTGGTAGCAACAGTTGCACCGTCCATTGGCTTGCTTTGCAGTGATGGCTTGGTTGTTAAACTCTAAACTCTACTGGTGAAATACCACAGTGACGGAGAGCAATGCCAGTCAGATCGGCCACCTGTCATCTAGAGCAGAGATTGCAAACCGTTATCTGATAGGCACAATGCAGCCCAGTGATTAGGAAGCATTTGATTTAGGGAGCTTCTTTTTTAAAAGATGAGAGTCATATAAAAAGACTGGATTGCAGAACTCTCTCAAAAAATTGGAAGATTTCACAAAACCCCGGGCCCACCTGCCCTTCAGAAAGGGCATGAAACTCCAGTTTGCCACAGCCCTCCCCATTCCATGTCGTCCATATCCTCTAACTGTCTATTTTCCTCATTTACATCATCTGTCAGTTCCCTATTGACATTTGAGTTTGACTTCTGATTTAGATGCTGACACTCCCTTGCCTTTCTAGAGAAAAAAACAAAGGAGACAGGAAAATCAAGAATGAGAAAGTAGAGGAGGTAGAGAAGCATCATAGTGCCTTACAGAGAGCCCAGGACTTGGATTAAGAGGGCCTCCATTTCATTCTGAGTTCTACCTCTTACGTCTTGAAGCCTCCATTTCTTTATCTACTGAACAGGAACCGTAAATAGGACTGATATTGATTTTTGAATGAGATAGTATATACAGGAGCACCTGGCATAATCTTTGCTGAAAGTATATGTTCTGGTTAGCTAGTTAGCTGAGGTCTTTCTGTATTGTCCTGTAAAAACCCCAGGGAACTATAATGTTCCCTTGTTCTGTGACTCTTGATTTTTGTATCTGTTTTCTATACTAGATTCTTTGTATTGTATTCAACTTTATATCACCAAGCACTGAACTGTTTTGATGAATAGACGAATTTTTGAGTGAATTTTGAGAATGGAGGAAAACCGAATAGAGAAAAGGGAGTAACTAGTCACCCCTTGCTTCCCTTTCTCCAGATCCCCCTTTCCTCCTCCTCCAGACCCTCAGGCTCATAGTCTTGCTGTGAACCATCATCTCTCTAGAAGGAAGTCCAGCCATACTGACTTGGACCACTCTGTGCCTGGGTTGAACATTCTTAAGAAATGAAGGAGGTAGTTCTTTGCTAAACATACCCCAGTTCTTTATTTAGGAGCATTATTATCAGCTTTGCTTATGGGTCCA
Source organism: Acinonyx jubatus (assembly GCF_027475565.1). Classification (NCBI taxonomy): domain Eukaryota; kingdom Metazoa; phylum Chordata; class Mammalia; order Carnivora; family Felidae; genus Acinonyx; species Acinonyx jubatus. The sequence continues at coordinate 63,094,462 of NC_069387.1, forward strand.
AAAGTGGCCATTGATACACGGACCTAGAGGAAGCACTGTTTAGGTTTATGAAGACTCTGGTTTTCATTGAATACTCAGTATTTTAAAGCTGGTCACTTTACTGACAAGTTATTTTGCTTTTGCAACCTGAAGTAATACTATCAAATATTTATTGTAGTGATTCATTGCTTGTATACTTTTTCTATACTTTTCAAGAAGGAAAATGTCCTAGCAGAAAGAGAAGAACCTAGTGTGTTTGGTGGTGTATGTCCTACCAGGGTATCTGACTGGATTATCGTACAAACTAGAAAGCCTTTGGTACTCAGTGTTACCCAGTACACAATGCAACCAATGCTACTTTTTGTTACTGTATCATAATAGTACTTGTATCTATTCAATTAAATGGCCTCTTTTGATGTTTTCTAGCAGTGTGGCTGTAGAAAGTGCTCTAAACTTTATCAGGAGACTCGGGTTTTAATTCAGATTCCCTATTTCCTGGCTGTAAAAATCACTAAATTGTGTTTGCCATCTACCGTGCACGGAGTCTTGTGCTAAATACTTCATACTTCTTATTTCACTCTCACTAGCTTGTGAAGTATATGTTTTTATTATTACTTGCATTATATGAATGAGAAAAATTGAGACGCAGATAGATTAACTTGTCTCACGACAGAACCAAAATTTGAGTCAGGCAGTATGACTTCAAAACTTGCATTCTTGAGTAATAATAATAAATAATAATAATAATAATAATATCAACAACAATAATAATACTGTAATGGTAGGAATGATAGCTTGGGCTTCCATAGTGCTGCTTGTGTGTCAAGGAGTTCTCTAAGGCTTTACATACGTTTATTCAAACTCATTGACCTGTGCTTTTTTAGTTCATAAAATTGTTATGAGTATTAAATATGAAGATATGTACATATTTATATATGTATAGATACATGCTATGGAAATTATAAGTTAACTAAATTTCTTAGATGGTATTATTGTATGTTCACACATAAGAATGTAGGATTTTATGGGACACCTGGTGGCTTGGTCAGTTAAGCGTCTGACTCTTGATCTCAGCTCAGGTCTCCATCTCATGGTTGTGAATTCAAGCCCCATGTTGGACTCCAGGCTGGGCATAGAGCCTGCTTTAAAAAACAAAAAGAATGAAGGATTTTGTGATTTTTATTAATTCATAGACTTTAAAGGGACCAGGAAGGTAGAATTTTCTGCATTCAGAAAAGCTGCATGTGTATTCATTTTATATAACAGCATAGCAGTAATAGCTTGGTCTTTCCTTAGTAAGTGTGTAGTGCAATTTGTTTTCTTTTTTTTTTTTTAATTTTTTAATGTTTATTTACTTTTGAGAGAGAGACACACACACAGAGAGGCAGTTCTATCATTAGACAGTGAGCAGGCGAGGGGCAGAGAGAGGGAGACACTGAATCTGAAGCAAGCTCCAGGCTCTGAGCAGTCAGCATGGACCCCAACGCCAGGCTCGAACCCATGAACCGCAAGATCATGATCTGAGCTGAAGTCTGATGCTTAAGTGACTGAGCTACCCAGGTGCCCCACAATTTCTGTTTTCTTGAAAACTTTGTACTGGAGAATGTGCTCAGTGCTCTTATTTAGAAACTATATGACAACTACATAATTGAGGGAGCTAATCTGCCATATGCCCTGTAGTTGCTGTAAAGTGACTGCTTTTAACAACAGTGTTACCTTTGCCTGCTGGATTAGATATTATTGCACCATCTGTGTTTGAGGCTAAGTTTTCTAATGTAGATTCATGCTGTTTCTGTGAATTTGTGTTTGTTGTCGTTTTACAGATTTTAAGGCAGTGCTTTTATGGGCTCTTCTTTTTTCTTTTTGTGTGCAGCATGATGAAAAAAAAAATCAAAACCTCTTAAATTAAATCAGAGTTTAATCCCTGTCCCTAAACTAGATGGTAAGCTGCTTTAGACCTTTTCCTCTCCCTTTACACAGAGTCATGGCCCAGTAAATACTTGCTGATTGGCTCTCAAGTTAAGGATTATTTTTATAGTAGCATATGGTAGGCTTTAAAAAAATATTGGTAGTGGAAAACTAGCTGGCATATATCCATTTTTCAGATTTTTCTAGAAGACATCCTACCAGATGAAAAGCAGCAGAACCATCTGTCCCAGTACTTGGGACAGATCTTAGCAGTCTTCCTTTGGGTTGCACTCTTTGTAGCGGATTGCCTTGCTGCACTGTAATTAAGTCAGCCGGTGGGAGTCCCTGTGTTGAAGGGGCCCTTCCCTGCTGGAGAAGCACCACTGCCTTTGTGTTACATGCCATGTTATTGTGGAGTGGGTAATTTTTTTTTCCTGCATGGGTCTTGATTTAACAGCAGGATCCTCTGGGCTTCTTCCAAGCAGCATCATGTTTCCCTGAAAATAAATGGTGGATGAATTCTTTCTCGAGATGATGAAAAACTGTTAAATGAAAGCTTTTCTTTTTTTCACGTTCAAAACAATGCTAAGTGTTTATAATTATACTTACAATGAGTTACTTGGTTCACTGGCTTTCTTCCTGTTATGGCAAAGATGGAGTTGTTTTTTTTTTTTTTCCTTTCACATGGCAGAGAAATTTATAAAGATACAATATTTTTTAAATGACTGAAAGTCAAGAATATAACAGATTTATATGCCTCTCTGTGGCCTAATAAAAGAAAGACTACATGTAAGACTGTAATAAAATTGATCTGAATATCCTTTATTCCTCTTTTCTCTTATTCTTACCTTCTTAAAGCCCTGTGTCCCCTCCTTCAGCCAAGTCTCTTTCTGCTTACCCATTCTCTTACTCTGCACACCCCCTTATTCTACCTACCCTTCTCCATGGTAAGCAAACTTTTTTGTGCCTTAATCTCTTCCTGGAATATTCTTTCCATCTCCTTTTCTTGGCCTTACGTGTATTCTCCTGCAGCCCTTTGTAGGAGACATTGCTCATTCTCTCCCACATCCTTTAACCTAAGACTCCAGAGACAGTGGCATAGTCTCTTTTTTTTCTTCCATATTGTGATGTTTAGACCATTATTCCTCTATTGTTCCACTACTTTTGCTATGTATCCTTGTTTGTAGTCTGTTTAGACTGAATAGCTTAGTGAAAAAGAATAGACTCAAGGGAAAAGGGAAGATGGGGAGATGCAAATGGGAAGTCTGTCAGCTGTGATAAGATGCTGTTATATACTGTGATAGGATGCTGTTACTTTTTTATGAAAATTTTTTATCTCATTCATAAGCACTCAATTTTGACTAAGTGGCTGGGTACAAAGCAGCTCCAAGAATGATCATATAAAGTTTGAATATTTAATTTGAGGGTAGAGAAAATATGCTTCCAGTGGTAAGATGCATAATTTCACCAAGAAATGTCTGGTAAATCAAGTCAAAAGGCCCTCAGTTTTCCAAGAAGCATTTCATGGTACTTTCACTTCTTATGGGAAATCTTCCTAGGCATGACCTTGTGAAGTCTGTTATTACTCTGAGGATGTATTAACAGGAACAAACATGTGATCAGAAACGTAAATTATGAAAAATGCTGGAATTGCAGTCATAAGTGTTATTGACCTGTTACACATAAGAAACAGAAATCTAGGGGCACCTGGATGGCTCAGTTGGTTGAGCATCTGACTTCTGCTCAGGTCATGATCTTACAGTTTGGCTCAGGTCATAATTTCACAGTTTGCGAGTTTGAGCCCCGCTTTGGGCTCTCTGCTGTCAGTACAAAGCCTCCTTCAGATCCTCTGTCTCCCTCTCTCTCTGCCCCCCCACCCCCTCAGAAATAAATAATAAAACATTAAAAAAGAAAAGAAACAGAAATCTATGCCTTCTTTCCCCAAACCTCTACTAGTATGCCATACATAGTACATACATAGTACATACATACATACCTCTACCTGGTATGCCATACATAGTATTTTGAATTTTTAAATTGTTAATAAGGGTGAACAACCCTCATGTTGTTTAACCATTTAAAATTCCTTTCCTGTCAGGTGGTTTTGGTGTGCATATCTGTTGCCTTATCAAACTGTATGTCACTGCTTCCATTGAAAGAAGTGCCATAGTTTAAGAGGATCTTTATTTTTTAGGCAGACTATCTATTGGATTCAATGTTTATAAGAACTAGGTCTACAAATAAGAAGCAAAATCTTGGGTATTAGTTTCTTTGAATGAATACAATTCCCATATATTTCCTCATTCTTACAGGGTTACATGCTTGAGTGTGTATAGTTTTGGCATTGGAGAGAGCAGAACTGAGAAAAAAGATGTTTGCAACCACATCATCACTATGTTATACAGCAGAGGAAATGTAGTGACTTAAATTCACTAACTGGAAACTCAAAATTTTTCAGTGTCACTGAAATCTTTCTTAGAATGTATATGTTTCCTTAAAAGGAAAACACATTAGAGAAATTTACATTAGTTACTTTCTATTTCTGTAAAAGTTTTTGAAATTCAAAGTCTCTCTTACCTTTGGAGGGGATAAAAGTTCAGAACCATGGTTCTCTGTTTTGCTTCTTTGCCTTTGGCTGAGTGGTTACCTTTTCTGAGCCCTTGGCTTTCCATCTGTGAACATAAGGCGCTCCATCTGCCGTTTTAAAGTGAAAATTTATAATTCAAACAAGACAGTGTTTTGATCTTACACTGCTGTTTTGTAAGTGTCCAACTTAAAATTAAGAAGATGGAATTATTCAAGTTATTATTATCTCATTCATATCGTATTAGGAATTAACATTTCTGACTTATTTTGTCCAGATATCTGCTTTTGGCCAATTTGTTGTGTTTTTGGTTGTAAGCTAAAAATGTATGAAGTGGTATCTCAGAACAAAATCCTGTATTTGTAATGCCCAGTGAGAAATCTGATTTAGATACCTCCTGCTTTGGACAGACTTCAATAATACTTGCCATACCCATGTCCTGAACATGTTGGTTTTCTTACCTTTTTCTCCCTCCTGTTGTTGGTAAGCTTCATGAGTCCGTGATCCTTGTCTTGTTTTTGTCTCTCTAGGCGCTAGTGCATGGTATGTGATCAACAAATATTCAGTGTACGGGTTCAATCATAGTCTAGTTTAAAAATAATATCATCCTCATCAGTGTTTTGAGTTTGCTGAACAGAAGATAGTGGGTTCCTTTTAAATAGAGAGGAAAAGTTATTATGAAAAACATACCTTTTCTACATAATGTCCAGCTCTTCAAGCACTGTAAGGCAGGACTGTGTCATAAACAGGACACAGCTTAGACTGCAGAGGTCGCATGTTAGGACAAATCATATGAAACTGCCTTTTTGTAGCTCAAAAATGATGGGCTGAACCATGTGGAATTTTAATATTCTAATATATTAAACAGAAAGGTGTGAGTGTGAGGGCTTAAAATTTAATGCATTTTCAGGACCTTTGTTACCTGAGAACAGCTACCTACAGAAAAAATAAAACCAGTTCACTTAAAAATTGGGACCAACACTTCATAGTGTAAATAAGCAGGAAAAGAAAAAGGACTCATTGGAATTCTTCCTTGAAATAGACAAACATATGGAAATGTTGATAAAAATAACGAATGCTTCAAATTAAAAATGAATGGCTTGTTGTTATTTATGACACACAGCCTTAACTTCCCATCTCAGATCTTCGGATCTCACGTTAAATTTGAAGACTTCGTTAACTTTTCCAAGGCTTTAATAAACATGTTATCATTAAAATTTTCTTATGAAGCATCCAAAATATAGACTGTGTTTTAAATTTTATTTTCTTCAGTGGTTAACTGGCTAACACTTCCAGATACTTATCTATCAGGGACTTTGGGTATCACTGGAACCATCTTTTATGGATTTTATGAAATCTTGCATGCGGCACAATTTGAAATTTCATTGTGCGTTCAATTTGCATTGCCTTTTTGTGTCCACAACAGCACTCCATTTGTAGCTGTGGAGATGCTGATTTTGTAGGCTATAAACAGTTCTCTCCCCTCAACCCCTTGCCCTTTTCCTGCCTTATATTTCTTCATGGCAGTTGTTCTCTACTGATGATATTTCTTGTTTGTCCTTTGTTTCCTCCCATCCAGTTTCCAGAACATCTAGTCTTACCTGTCTGTATAACCTTTTTAAAAAGTGGCTTAAACTGTGAAATACGCCCTTCTATACAGAAAAAGCACACAAATAGGAAGCACAGTTTAAACACATAACGTAAAGCCACTCTTTGTGTAGCCACGACCTAGGCAAAGGGAATAGAATATTATGAGCATCCCAGAATCTGCCTTTGTGCCCCTCCTCCATTGCAACTCTCCCCACTCCAGGTAATCCATAATTTTGTCATAATAATTGTCTTTTTTCTTAAATAGTTTTACCACATGTGGTTTAGGTTTTGTCTGCTTTTGAACTTTACACGAATGGAATCATATTGTATATGTTCTTTCATACCATATCATTTTGTTTAACATTTTTTGTGATATTCTCCTGGTCATTGCATGCAACAGTGGTTGTTTTATTTAATTACTATATAGTACTCCATTGTCCTATTTATCTACTCTTTGGTTGGTGGGTTTTGGGGTTACTTTAATTCTTTGGGCTATAATGAAGAGTGCTGCTATGAATAGTTTGCACATATAATCTCATATACAAGTTTGTGAATTTCTACAAATGTAATTTCTGTGGCATAGCATATGCCTATCTTCAACCTCATCATGTTTTCCAAAGTGATGGTACCATTTTATATACCTCCCAGCAGTGTATGAGAATTCTTACATTATTGGATATTGTCAAATTTTAAAGTTTTGCCAATCTGCTGGGTATAGAATGATAGCCCATTGTAATTCTAATTTGCATTTCCCTGATTACTGAGATTGAACAACTTTTCAAATGTGTATTTGAATTTCCTATTTTATGAAATGCCTATCTAAGGTTTTAGCCCTTTAAAATATTAGGTTATCTGTCTTTTATACTGGGATATAGGAATTCTTTATATATAGTCAGGATTCTAGTTCTTTATCATTTGTGTGTTGCAAATATCTTTTTTTTTTTTAATGTTTATTCATTTTTGAGAGACAGAGACAGAGCGTGAGTGGGGGAGGGGCAGAGAGCAAGGGAGACACAGAATCCAAAGCAGGCTCCAGGCTCCGAGCTGTCAGCACAAAGCTGTCAGAACAGAACCTGACATGAGGCTCAAACTAACAAACTGTAAGATCATGACCCAAACTGCGAGATCATGACCTGAGCTAAAGTCTGATGCTTAACTGACTGAACCACCCAGGCTCCTGCAATTATCTTTTCCTACACAGGGGCTTGTTTTTTCTTTTCATTCTTTTTGTGATGTCCTTTGATAAAATTCCTAACTTTAATTAATGTAAGTAAATTTATCAATTTTTTCCTTTATGTATTTTTGTGTCTTAAAAAAAATTTTTTTTAATGTTTACTTATTTTTGAGAGAGACAGAGACAGAATACAAGTGGGTTAGGGGCAGAGAGAGAGGGAGACACAGTATCCGAAGCAGGCTCCAGGCTCTGAGCTGTCAGCACAGAGCCCGATGCAGGGCTCGAACCCATGAACTGTAAGATCATGACCTGAGCTGAAGTCAGACACTCAACCGACTGAGCCACCCAGGTGTCCCTATGTATTTTTGTGTCTTAAAGAAAGTCTCCTTTTCCCCCTAAAAAGAACATCTTCCCTATCCTGAGGTCTTAAATATAATTTTCGTCTAATACAATTAGTTCTTGAATCTTGTATTATTGCAAATATAAATAAATTGTGACCATCACTGAATCCACAGTAGTTGAATTGCGTATATAGACGCTTGAGTCATAAATGATTCTTTCCAGGTTGACTATTAGCATATCACAATAGACCAATGGCTCTTTTGCTAGGAAAATCTAATATTCTTGTTTCCCTGTCACAAAAACATTTTTGCTAAGCTAGAAAGAATATATATAAGGGTATAAATCTGTAGTAGACGTGAATGCCAAAAACTGTGGTTTAAATCAGCAAAATGTACCTTCTTAGATACAAGAAACCTTTGTCAAATAGCCTCTGGCTTCTTCTGGTCCAAGTGAAGGATCACCAGGAGATGTCACATAGTGAAATTAATCCACTTGTGGTAATAGTACTTGGTAATTGCTTGCATTAATCAAGGCAGGTTAATTTCTATTTATTTTCATAACTGTAAAAAAAAATCTATCATCTACCGAAGCCTTTTATTTAATAAGCTAAGCTCTTATTTCTTTCATAAAGATTAAAGATCAAATATTAATCCAAACTACTCAGAATCCCTTTCTTTCCCTCACCTTTCTGATACCTGCACCCCACTCCCCTAAGAGAGAGGCCAAACTACATTATCAGTCATCTCAAAGCCCTCTTCTTTTATATCCAATACTAGGCCATAAATTAAAAAAAAATGTTTTTTAATGGAAAGATGGGAATGGAAAGATGCATTAGTTAGTATGGGGTGGGGGACCGTGTCAACATCTTTTACCTAGGAAAAGAGTTAGCTGTCTCCTGATGGTTCAGTAATATGCATGGACATAGAGGGAGACCTGAGTTTTCCTGAAAGCAGTATTCTTTAATTCTTGTCAATATTTTAATCAGTGCCACCATGTGTATGTTATTTCTGCATATTGTAGTGCTTGGTGTTGAAATGACAAAAAATGGCCGAGGAAAAGGCCATGGAGAGATACAAAATAGGAAAGAAAAGAAAGGATTCACTTTGGCTATAAAAATCCTGTCTATGTTCCCAAATCTCATTTCTTCTTTCTTTTAAAGACAGTGATTTCTGAGTACCAATTAAGTTACAAGGTACTATGTTGAGCCCACTTATTACACAGGAGATCCTGAAAATCTTTAATTAGTCCCTGGTCTTAGAAGAGGGAAGGAAGAGAGAGATGCTAAAATTATTATACTACATGATAATTTGCAAGATACTCAGATAATGTGTAATGGAAGCACAAAAAGCCAGTAACTACACAGAGAAAGCAGTTTTTGGGCTGGATCTTTGAGGACCAGGCTGATAGAATTTGATGATCAGGTAGATTTGAGGGGCTGGGGACAGTGAGTTTTTTGTTTGGCTTAATACTGGAGTGAATATTATTGTTGCAGGATTTTTTTACTTCAAAACTCAGGGTTCATTGTCTTACCGCTTTGAAGAATGAAGAGATGGACACAAAATGAGCAGCAGGCAGAAGTTTATTAGAGTATAAGATCAGAAAGGAAGAATAGTATGAAAACTCTCTTTCAGAGAGGGGACCTGTGGCTATAGGCAAGGGCCTTTGTTTTACAAGGTTTTGGTCCCCACCTCCCTTCCCTTCCCTCTTGTTCCTTCTCAGGTTCTACCCTTATTGGCTTGGGAGCTCTAGGTGCGATCATTCCTGATTGGCTCAATTCCATCGTATTGGGGGTGGTGTATGGCTGGCCATACCAGTCCTTGAGCGTCAGACGTTTTCTGGTCTACTACTTATTTTCAGTTAGATCTTTTGTCAAATTCCTGAGGGAAACCTGAGGGGAAGTAGGTGGTATCTGTTACATTCTTAAGAGGAACCTTACACCTGAGGGGCTTTGCTGTGTCAGACACTACTAGCATTGTTCCAAAATATGTGTTTTTCCCTACTCAGGGACCTCAGGTCCTAATCTTTCCCTCTCTGACTATTGAATCCTATCTTTTCCTATCATATTATGTCTACAAATGCAGGGCTTTAAGGAGAAAGGCGTAGGACAAAGTGCCAGAAGACAACAGGTTTCTATTTTTTGTGTACTTATAGATCACGATAATTCATTTATAGACACCCTCATCCTCGTGAATAAATTGTTCATATCCTATTCACCTTTACCTGGTCTGAGTTGTCAGATTTAGTCATAGAGAGTACAGAGTCAGCTTTTCCTTCTGTGGTGTTTGTGTGGAATGTTTTCAAAGAAGTTCCTCTTCTTGGTCTACAGTTTACCAGAGATTAGACTATTGATGAGATTGCCTTTTTCTTGTAATTTACTAAGATATTTGTAAACTGATGGAGACTCTTATCTGTTTAACCATTTGTTTTTTGTCCTTTCCTTTGTCCTTGGGCAGCAAGGAGTATCTGAGGAATGTCAGACATATCCCACCTGGGTGGGGGTGCATGTGTGTTCTAGTTTGTATTTTGCTCCCTCATCATGGTCTATTGGTGTTCTCTGAGTCTGCTTTGATTTTGATAGAAAAACCAAAGCAGAACTCCATTGTTTTCAAAACCAAAGCAGAACTCAATTGTGTTTTCAGTTAATGTGAGCTAATGTGTTAGCAACTATGTAACCATCAAGCATTTACTAAGCACCTTCACTATAGGTGAAGCACTGTACAAGGTGCTCGCCATACAGAGATAAGCAAAACAAGCATGGGTCCTACCCTCATAGAACTTCATGTTGAGTGAGAAAAGTAGAATTAATAAATTTTCCATATTTTAATTACAAGTGACACACACATGCAAATAGAGGTCACACATAACCCATTCATTATTCCCTTTCACTCTTCCTAATATACTATCTGTGTAAGTTAACAGTCATTTGTCAGGCTTATTTAGCAAGTAGCTTTGCAATTTTCTCTTGATGTTTTTGTTGACAATTACTGTTAGTTACACAGTCACTCTTACATATTGGCCAAAGTACCCCACAATCATGATGGCTTCTAGATTTTCAACTTGGGAAAACAGGTGGATGGAGAGGCCATATACTGAAATAGAGAACGCAGGAGAGAAATTTGAGACCAAAGAAAAACAATGTTTTGAACACAATTTAAGGGAACTGTGAGATGTCAGAGTGGAGGTATGAAATAGGTCTTGGGTAATATTGGAAACATTGTTGGCCATTGATAAAGATTTTACTCTGTGGTGATGGGCTGGTGCAAATGCACTTCTGAATCTCAAGACTGACTAATGATAAAAAGCAAGAAAATTAACAATGAGGAACCAATCACACGTGTCTTACTTGGGCTATGTGATATGTGGCTTCAAATCATGTATGTAAGTCATTCCTGAAGTCATGGAGCGAATGAGATGAAAGTACAGGAAGAAGGACGAGAGTGCTGGTGGAGTCCTGGGGATCACAGTCGTTCAGGGCAGGCAGAGGCAGAGGCTGCAGGGAGAGCCAGAGCCGTGTGGTGGGAGAGCTGTGAATGGGACCAGAAGAGCAGACAAATGGAGACCAACACAGGAAGCGTTTCGAGAAACCAGAGACCAGCACTTCAGAGAGGCCAAGGCAGAGGGGCACTGGACAGCAAGCTGGTTGGGAGGTTCCCAGGAACACCTCCGGAGAATTCTGAATTCTGAAATCCACAGGTGTCATTTCATAGAAAGGACAGTGGGGTGATGGTTTCTTTTGTTTTCCTTAGCCACCATTTGGATATTTGATTAATTATCAGACAGCTAAATTTCCAGTGTCCGGGTAGTTAAGATTTACCAAGAAGAATTTCTATGCTCTTTAAAAGTAAGTGACTTGTGATTAAAATCATTCAAGTTGGTTGTTCACCTCGCTGCTCACTCCATTTCTTTGTTCTGTGTTTTAACATCTGCTTCAAGGCTTATTCTCTTTAGGGTCTCTATGGTGATCATTTTTAAAAAGCTTTTTCAGGTTTTCTAGAAACATGCATAGGTGCACAATAACTCAGTGAAAGTGGGCAGTAAGTACCTGGGTGTGATGGTGAAGTGCTTGCTCTGCCCTGAGAAGAAGGGAATAACATGAACAATTAAAGGGCTAGAGTAGAGAAGGAAAAAATCTCAGAGACAGAATGGCTCCAGGTCAGCAAGCTTTGTCTACAGTCTTAAGAAAAGAAGTCTTAATACTATATCAAGACTGTAGCAGTCAGAGGTAGGGTTGTTTTAAAAACGGGAAGCAGAGAACAAAGAGAACCCGAGAAGCAGAGGTTGGCAGTGCGCACCGAGCAGGGGCGGGCACCCTGCCTGGCCTGCATAGTGGTCAGCGCTGCCGACAGGCTTGTGCTGTGGAGACACACAAACTGCTTTTCCAGGGCCTGATGGAGTTACATTTGAATCAGGCATGTCTCATTTTGATGTTGATTCCATGCTTCTCCAACTGGTGCCCGGTTAACTGGTTGCTGGAGAGAATGTGATTTTCTTACTGATGTCCTTCTCTGACCTCTTGGCAGTTACAGAATTTTTTGTTGTAAGATAAATGTCTATTCTGGTTTTGTGTATCAGTCTCCTGGGGATTTAATTCACATGTGAGAGCATCCATGAGCCTGAATGAGTCTGGAATGGGATCGAGTTTCCTAGTCCCCGGCTCGTGACCAGAATCATGTCAGATTCACCAAGTTAAGCTCCCTGTTAAAGTCTCTTGGCAGGCAGGCACTTGCCCGGTGCAACTCCTCCATATCACCATACAGCCTTCCTCTGGGAGCTTTCAGAGATTACCATTATTTTTCTAAAAATGATAAAATTTAATGTACTAAGACTTAATTCTGTAATTGTAAAGATGTGAAACAGGTATTATCTAATGCGAAATGAATAATTGGTCATTTGCAAGCATGCCATGGTTACTACTGTGTTGCATTCTGTCTCCTGGTGCTCAACTGCCTGGGCCAGACCATTTGTGTATAGCCTGGTCATCTGGCTCATAAACATGTATTAAATATAGATCTTGGGTAATATTGGAAACATTTTTGGGTTTCGGCCATTGATAAATGTTTTTGGCCACCACTGTGTGGTGATGGGCTGCTCTCTTATAAATGATAGCATTATACATCTATATGTTCTTGTATGTTAAAATTCATGTACCTTTATTAATAAGTTACGTAAGTCACAACTTAATCTGTCCTTATATATATTTCAATATGTAGTATAGGAGAAATCATTTAAAAATGTTTTTTAATCTTATTTTTGTATTTTACATCCAAATTAGTTAGCATATAGTGCAACAATGATTTCAGGAGTAGATTCCTTAGTGCCCCTTCCCATTTATCCCATCCCCCCTCCCACAACCCCTCCAGTAACCCTCTGTTTGTTCTCCATATTTAAGAGTCTCTTCTGTTTTGTCTCCTCCCTGTTTTTATATTATTTTTGCTTCCCTTCCCTTATGTTCATCAGTTCTGTGTCTTAAAGTCCTCATATGAGTGAAGTCATATGATATTTGTCTTTCTCTAATTTCACTTAGCATAATACCCTCCAGTTCCATCCACATAGTTGCAAATGGCAAGATTGCATTTTTTTGATTGCCGAGTAATACTCCATTACACACACACACACACACACACACACACACACACACACACACACACCACATCTTTATCCATTCATCCATTAGTGGACATTTGGGCTCTTTCCATACTTTGGCTATTGTCGATAGTGCTGCTGTAAACACTGGGGTGCATGTGCCCCTTCGAAACAGCATACTTGTATCCCTTGGATAAATGCCTAGTAGTGCAATTGCTGGGTCGTAGGGTCGTTCTATTTTTAATTTTTTTGAGGAGCCTCCATACTGTTTTCCAGAGTGACTGCACCAGTTTGCATCCCCACCAGCAGTGCAAAAGAGATCCTCTTTCTCCACATCCTCGCCAACATCTGTTGTTGCCTGAGTTGTTCATGTTAGCCATTCTGACAGGTGTCAGGTGGTATCTCATTGTGGTTTTGATTTGTGTTTCCCGGATGATGAGTGATGTTGAGCATGTTTTCATGTGTCGGTTGGCCATCTGGATGTGTTCTTTGGAGAAGTATGTCTTTTGCCCATTTCTTCACTGCATTATTTGTTTTTTGGGTGTTGGGTTTGATAAGTTCTTTATAGATTTTGGATACTAACCCTTTATATGATATGTTGTTTGCAAATATCTTCTCCCATTCCATCAGTTGCCTTTTAGTGTTGATGATTGTTTCCTTCACTGTGCAGAAGCTTTTATTTTGATGAGGTCCCAATAGTTCATTTTTGCTTTTGTTTCCCTTGCCTCTGAGAAATCAGTTTTTTAAGTGTTTATTTATTTTTGAGAGAGAGAGAGATGGAGGGAGCGCGAGCGGGGGAGGGGAAGAGAGGGAGGGAGACAGTATCTGAGGCAGGCTTTGTGGTGTCAGTGCAGAGCCCGACGAAGCAGAGCTCGAACCCCCAAATAATGAGATAACGACCTGAGCCGAAATCGGACTCTGAACGAACTGAACCACCCAGGTGCCCCAAAACCTTTTTTTCCTGAGGTCAAGAAATACATATCGTTTCATACCACAAAATGTGTATGCTTTGTCAAAGAAGCACTTATAGAAAGTAAGCTGGAGTTGTGAACAATAAAGTTGGGGCTTTAAGATGTTTTAAGTGAATCAGGAAAAAGAAGACTGGCGTCAAAGTTAAAAGCATGCAAAACAAGAGTAAAGGCAAAACATTGACCCTACCTGGCTTGGGAGAATTTTGGTCATGTAACTGTAAGCAGAGTAAGTATCCAGGGTTCCTGGGTGGCTCAGTGCATTAAGCGTCTGATTTTGGTTCCAGCCATGATCTCATGGTTCGTGGGTTTGGGCCCCATATTGGGCTCTGTGCTAACAGCGCAGAGCCTACCTGGGATTCTCTCTCTTTCCCTCTCTCTCTCTCTCTCTCTCTCTCTCTCTCTCTGCCCTCTACTCCTGCTCTCTCTCTCTCTCAAAAATGAATAAGTGAACATTTAAAGAAAAAGAAAAAAGAAGAATAAATAACCAGTTTGGGATTTCCCTGATAGCCCTAGTAGGTCATTTTAGCTTCTCTGAAGGTTTTATCTAGGGAGAAAAAAAAAAGCTTTCTTCCTGACCTGGAGAGTTTATTCTGGCTTTGCTGTGTACAAACAGGAAGATCCTAGGAGATGCCCAATCAATTTTTGAGAGGCATGTCGATAAAGGTAGGGATTGCAAGAACTGGGCTTGGGGGCTGAGCAGAGAAAATGATAATCTGAAAGGACACCCAGGTATGATGCTTCTCTTTAGCTGTACAAATACATTGCTTGTTAACATCACTGAATTCACATTGTTGCTTTTCCATGGTAATTTCCAGGCCTGCTGTGCTACATAACTTTGAGGAGTAGGGATGGAAATGGCACCACTGAAGTAATGCAGTGCAGGTCTGCAAAGCCTGACTTAGGTGTCTTGGGTCGGTCTGTGACAGCAGTAAGTGTGTGACACTCCCATATCCTGCTAGAGCAGAGGTACTTTGCTATTTTATGAAATAGATAAGATATGCAGGCTGTTGTTCAGAGATAGTATTCTAAAGAGTTAGAACCCTTTCCATAGGTCAAGAAGGCTGGCAAGATTCCTGGTAAATTCACTGACTCATATAATTGTAGCCCTTCCTTGTAATCTTAATATAAGCTATATTGTGCTTCTCAGCAATTCTGGTAAGTCTTTGTGCTTCAGCAAATACTCCTAAACATGTAGGGTCTACTGGCTTGTCTTCTGTGTAGACATCAAAACAGATGATGGTGACGTTGTTGGAATGTGGTATGAGACACAGTTGCTTAAAGATAATAAGATTGCCTTGATATAAATGACTGGAAATACCTGCACAAGGCAGGTGATGGTGTAGCGTGTTTTGAGACAGAAGTACAGGGTCCCACTCCCCCCAGAGCACCTCACACAGCCGTACAGCTGCCACTCACAGAAGTTGCACAGATCCCACCAGTGGACAGCCATTCACCTTCTTTCTTAGGCAGTCTTTTTGCCCTGACAGCCCTTCTGACTCTTCTGGAACCTCTGGCTGCCCGCCTGCCTGCTCACCAGGTACAGCTCATTAATTACTTGTATACAGTACGATTATTGGATTATGGTACAGCTTTGCTTAAAGCACATTTTTCATTTTTATTAATTTGGAGAAATGCATATGCCAACCCAAACATAGTAAGTTGTACAATATTTATTGTAAGACTAGATGAATGGGAGGCCATGTTCCCAGGCATCCCTGGGCTTGGTAACTGTACATTATGGTTACTTCATATTGGGTGATGACTAATCAAACTTGATCAGATCCACTCTCTGGGAGTTTGTGAGACACAGGAGAAAGGAGCAGAGAAAGAAAGAAGAGGAGCGGAGCCTGAAAGAACTGAGAGTGCACTGAGTCACGGAGTGAGGAATATCCAAGTAGACTCTGAGGGGTGGAGGGCATCCCTGCCTCTGCCTGCACTGTTTCACGTCTTTCTTCCCTGCCTCTGGTTTTCCTTTTTCTTTTTCCCAATGGCCATGGTGGAAGATGGATGCTCCATGGTTCCTGAGATTACATGTCTTCAGTTTAAGCAGTTAGCAGAGATAAGTGTTTTTAAATCCCAAATCCACCTGCTAGGGAGGGTGAAATTGATTGGTGTACCTGGGGTTATGTGTTTGAAGCTGGTCTATTCTGCTGTAGCCACGGAGACCGGTTTGTGTGTATAAACATGACTGCTAGGGTCCAGCACAGAGAAGACAGAGATATGAGCTTGTGAGAATAAGTTCTCCTATTTAAGGAGTTATATCTATAGGTGTATAACATAACCTACTATTTATTTGTTTATTCAAAGAAATCAAACCTACTTAATATAGTAATAACATAGTCAAAGAAATACACAGCCACATCTGGTTAGATTTGGTTGCTCATCTGGATCTGAGAGGATTGTTCAGTTATGTTCAAGAGGTTCAGTAGGAAAACTGCTCCTAGCAAGTTAGTCAGCAAGGCCCCCCTGGCAAAAGAGGAAATTAAAAAACATTAAATCAATTAAGAGGTTTATCAGGTTCCCAATACTTGACATCAGAGAGTGGATTCAAGACTCACCCAATTCTAAGATTTTTTTAAATGTTTATTTGTTTATTTTTGGGAGAGAGAGAGAGAGAGAGAGAGAGAGAGAGAGAGAGAGAGAGAGAGAGAATCCCAAGCAGGCTCCGTGCTGTCAGCACAGAGCCTGATGCAAGGCTGGAACTCAAAAACCATGAGATCGTGACCTGAGCCGAAATCAAGAGCTGGACACTTAACCAACTGAGCCACCCAAGTGCCCCATCTGTAAGATTTTTTAATGGGCTTCTTTAAGGTCATTGTGTACCTTATTTTAAACAAGTCAATAATTTTTTTTTCAGTATTTTGGACCTATTGCAAATATTTTCAATATTTTACCTGTAATGCTTTTTAATTACTTTGTACCCTGGGGCTTCCATGGCACTATTCTCATTCTCCTCTTACCTCTCTTCCTCAAAGGGCCCCCAAATGCTCTGTATCTCCCCACTCTGTGAAGAGGGGCTTGACTTAAGTCCTTTGCCTCTGCTCTTCTTTTTCACTCATTTTCATAAGTTTTTCCAGTATTTTAGCCAAGGAGGCACATTTCTGCCCCTGACCTCTCACATAACTATTTCTTGGTAGACACATTTGCCAGTTGAATGATAACTCAGTGGCTTCATGTCCCACAATTACTAACATTCCCCTAATTTTGTCAGTCACTGAAACTCTCCCATTTACTTAGGTTTAATACCATGAACTCTTCTTTGACAGCTTTTCCTTCTTCATTTTCATTGCTATGATCACAGACCAGATTCTCATTGGGATATCATCATATTCTAAGAGGATTAAAAAAAATTCTTTTTGGCTTTGTTTTGCTGCTTTTTTTTTTTTTTAAACTTCACCTAATGGTTCATAGCCAGAAATCACACCAGGATTACTTGAATATTTCTTAAACATACACCCTCTGATCTCCATTACAATCACGATCCCTGGAGTGATTTGAAAAATCTCAAAAAATAAAGGCAAGTTCTAGTGTAGAAAGGTTTTGCAGGTGATTCTGATGTGTACCCTGGGTTAAGGATTACTGCTCTTATCTTACCACTGTTAGATCAGTTCTTTAAACATTGCATAAATCCTTCCTTTTGCCAGCAGCCTCCTTAGGCTTGTCAGGTCAAGGTCAAGGTCAAGATCCTCAGTCTGACATTCAGTGCTCCCCATTCCTCTATGTGAGTCCTGAACTTGAGGCAACTTGTTTTCTTGTCTGCCACATTCATATTCAATCTGTCACTTTATCGGTCTCATTAAAGCAGTTCTGCCTTAACTTCTCATAAGAACCACCTTCTCCACCAAGCATTCCCAATGAATATAGCTCCTGTTCTTTCCTTTGCCCAAATTTTTGTGGTTTACTTATTGTTTACACTGCTTATAACCCAATACTTGTTTAGGTACTGTCTTATATGCATGAAATCTTTTCTATCAAAGTAGATTTTACGTTTTCTAAAAGTGTGAAAAGTCTTTGATATCCTGTACACAGTCTAGGATAGCCTGGTACTTTGAGTCAACTTAATCAAATACTAAATAACATGCATACTGATGCATTGTGGATAAACCTCCTGCTTCATCCTGTATCCAATTAAAATGATCTCATTTCAGTTTCTCCTCTAATTCAAGCATTTTACCCCATATTGTTTCTGCAATTAGGCAGAAAGATGAGCATCTGTGAAATTAACCTTTTTGCTTTTCTTACTCTGAAATGTGAATTTTAAAAATACGCCGTGGTTTTAAAGTCCAGTGTAGTGAATGACGTTTATTGTTTTTTTTTGTCTTCAGGTAACATATTTTAAAATTTCTTTAATGCACAGTGCAGACAGGATGCTAATAGCAAATGTGGACTTTGTCCACAGCTGTACGCTATCAGCCACTAACACTCTGATTGCATTATTTCAAAGGCGCAGCAATCATTTACACTTTTTATTACCCAGGGGCATTTCAAACTGTTACTGAAATGCATCCATCCCTGGAGTAACCATCTGTGAATGTTGACACCATAAGGTAGAATGATGAGAACTAAATCTAATTGATATGCAAAAAGCAGAATTTCAGTTGTCCAGCTATGGAGATTAAAGTTCAGAAATGAGCTAAATTTTTTACATAGTATCTAGTTCAAGAACTTATTGTATTGAGATTCTCAAGGAGAAATACAGCCCTCTTTATTCTGATAAGAACATCTCAAAGTATCTTCTTTAATACATGCTTATTGTAAACAAATTCAAACTCTGCAAAGAAAGGAAGTTCTTCTGAAGGCAAGGAGATTGCTGTTGTTGCTATAGGATACCACAATAACAATACATTTCCGTTATACGTTTTCTTGCTCTCCAAAAACAAAAAAGAAAAGAATGCCTTATTTTAATAGTTCAGCTATATTAAAATAAACTATTGGGAGCAACATTTATTAAGATATTAAGATATATTCACTTATATTAAATTGGTTTTATAACAATGGCTTAAGATCTTTGAAAAATTTCTGTCCCTTTATTATGAAATATAATTGTGAAAAGGTCACTTAAATTAGCTGTCTGGCAAGATGTACCATGCCCTCATTCACTTGGAATTATCCAGAAATCCTACAGAGCAGCTCATCCTTCAGAAAAGATGTTCCCTGGTGATTTATATGTCTGTGTGGACAAATAACACCTTCAAAATGCAGTGAGGTCTAGAAATGGCCCTGCTGTGGCTGTCCATTGAGAGATCACTATTCTCCTGAGGTCTACCCTAACTGCTGGAAGTAAAATAGCAGCTCCTGTCAGTCTGTGACAGGAGTGTGTATTAGCAGGCATTTGTAAAGAGACAACAGTGCGGACTCAGGCCTTTCTGCAATAAAATTGCACTTAAAAATGATTGCCGCTCCAGAGTTTTTGTATGCAGTGTTATGGGACGCTGCAGTTCGGGCAGCAGGCAAACAGCTCTCTTTGAATGGCAGGACAAGTGTATCTCTGTGTTTGAAGTGCCTGCGCTTGTCTTGCCTTTTGCCAGGGGGGACACAATAGCATCGTCTCTTCTCAGCACAGCTCAATCCTGGCTCCTGGGATGAATTAATAAAGGGATGTGACCAAGGGCAGCGTTAGCCAGGGCTCAGGTTCCCAGCTATCATATTGCTGAAATCTAAGGATGTGCTTAAAGTAATTGAAGGAAAGCACAGCACTATTTTATTGGTTCGAGATGAGGCACTCTGAGAGAGGTCTGTTACCAGCATTTGGGGAGTTATTTGGCACTGGAAAACTAGATCGTGTCACCCCAAATTGCAATATTTTTTGGTGTTCTGGGCTCCACATACTTACCATTCTTTTCTGAAGAGCTGCTAACTGCCTGTCAGTTTAAAAGATTACATTTTGAATAATGCTATGAGGATATCCCTGTGCTGTCTTGGTATTATTTACCACAAGCAGGGCATGTGTGTGTTTGGATCAACTAGGAGATCTGCTTGGGACACAATTCTAGAGGTGGTCAGGACTGCTTTTTATATTCTGAATAAGTTATTTGAAAATTATTTGTATTCAAGAAAAATTCCAACCATATGGATTTTGCTCTCCAAACAGGAAAATTCTACAAAATTGTTATAAAAATACATATACATAAACATATATATACACACATATGTGGGTATGAGACCTTTTGTTTAGTGTTACGTAGTGTGTGATACTGTGTTTTGTGATGCGTGTGTGAGGTGCGGTGTTGATTAATGTGTGTGTGAGTATATCTCTATTACCTTAAGATTTGACAGTATTGACACTGTACCATGTGACCTAAGAATAGATCAGGAAAGACTTAAGTTTTGACTATCAAAACAATTTCTCAAACATGATGGTACTATTTTATACTGAGTAGATACCGGTTATTATAAAAGAAATAATTTTGGCGTTTACAAGTTAAGTAATCTTTTTATAGTCAAGCTAATTCTCTGGTTAGTGCTTTTCTTTTTTATAAAATGTGTATTTTTTTAAAGTTCTATGCCCAGCCTGGGGCTTGAACTCATGACCTCTAGATCAAGAGTCATATGTGCTATTAACTGAGGCAGCCAGGTGCCCCACGTAAAGTATGTATGTTAATAATAGTACCTATCTTTTTTTTTTTAATTTATTTATTTTTGAGAGAGAGAGAGCATGCGATTGCAGGGGAAGGGCAGAGAGAGAGAGTCCCAAACAGGCTCTGTGCTGTCAGCACAGAGCCCAACACAGTACTCTATCTCATGAATCGTGAGATCATGACCTGAGCTGAAACCAACAGTTGGACACTCAACCGACTGAGCCACCCAGGCATCCCATTAATAACACCTATCTTGAAAGATTTTATGTATTTGTCTATCTATACATATTTGTCTCCGTATACATTTATACATCATTCTCCCCAAACCAAAAATGTGTGATAGAAATGTACGTGTACACCCCCCGCCCCGCCCTGTATATGCATCTACAGATTGAATTAGTGTATATCAGTTAACTGGCTGTTAACTGGGAGTAATTTTGCCCTCTCTTCCTCCCTGCCTTGGGGGGCATTTGGCAATGTCTGGACACATTTTTGGGTGTCACTGTTAGGAGTTGCTGCCTGCATCTGTATAGAGGTCTGGATGCTGCTAAATTTACTAAATGCATGAAACAGCCCCCCCAAAACAAAGAATTATCTGACCCAAATGTCAATAGTGCTGAGGTTGATTATCTCTGGATTAGCATAAATTAAATATTGTCAACCTGGATACATTTGTCTGTGTGTGTGTGTGTATACACACACACACACAAACACACACACACACACACATACATACATGCATGTCATATATAATATATGTATATACTATATACAAGGAGAAAGAGAGACGGAGACAGAGAGGCAGAGACAGACACACATACATACACTAAATGAGTTAGTAAATATAAAACACTTTGAACTGTTCCCTAGAATATAATTGCTGGTACATATGCATACATTATAATTATTTTTCTAAAGCAGTGCTCTGATTTTCTTAGGCTTAAAACCCAATAAAGTTGGATGTTAATTAGCATGTTTTAAAAATATTAGATATTGATTCAGCTAATTAAATTCTTTAGAAATTACTCTTGTCTATTATAATTATTTTGAGTCTAGAGTCTTATTTTCAGAGATAAGGACTTGATCCCAGCCTCTGTGTCAATATGAATTTAACTTTTTATGCATATGCTTTTTTCTAGTACTCTTTATATACAGGTGAAAACATTAATGAAGGACCCAGGCCCACTCTGAGGATGCTCAGAAGTTTACCTTCTCTAGAAGAGATGAAATAAATGTTGGTAGGACAGACCTCTTTGCTTCAGAGCAAATTCAGGTGTGTTGTTACAAATTTTGGATAGTTTATATTAACAGATTTTCAGACCCACCCGTAAACATTTGGGTGGCCAGGACAAGAGGGCAACTGGAAGGCCATACATTCTATGTCTCAGTATTAAAAGTGATAAATCAAGTGTGCTCTCCATGTTTTTCTGTTTCTTCTGGAAGCACCCAAGATTCCTGAGTGCTCAAGGCTGCCTATTGGATGGAGCCAGGAACCATCTGATCCCAAATTTCCTTGCCATGTTTCTTTATTCTCTCAGCATGACTGTTCATTTCCTAGATATTTTCTTAATCTCTCTCCTTTTTTTTTTTCCTGTCTTCATTGGCCGTAGCTTAGTGAATTTCACCTTAGACATTTGCTTTTCCACCTATTTACATTAAAAAAGTTCCCCCCGATGTTCACTGTGGTGTCATGATTAAGAGTGTGTGTTCTAGAGCCCAAATACCTCAGCCAAATCCTCTATCTGCCCTGGGCTGGCTAAGTGATTCTGGGCAAGTTGCCTCCCTATGTGTTAGACTATGCATCTGCAAAATGGGGATAATAATAAGAATACTTTTAAGGGTGTTTTGAAGACAAATGAGAACGTACATATAGAGTAGGTAATAAGTGTTTGATAAATGTTACTATTTTTGTTGACAGGAAAGTAAATATAATTCTTGCCTTTACCTAAAATGTTTGTCTAACCAGAAGCTCCCTTTGGGATTTTGGTATTTTGATTTCTGGTATTACAAAGGTGTGATACTTTAGCAGCTTTATGGACTAAAGTAAGTTTTGGTGACTAGATAGGGCACTTTGGCCATAATATTTGAGGAAATATTTTCAAAGATAGATTAAGGTTTGGAACATGGCTGTTTTGTAAGTTGGGACTGTGTTCACTGAATTGACAATTGACTGATGCCCTGTCATCTGGGGTGACTGGGGTGGCCTCCCTGATATCTGTGCCTTCACAGTTTGAAAGGAAGTCAAGGCCTTTAGCCAAATAAAACATGTCACAAAGTTTATTTAATTTTAATTTGGCCATTAATTATTGGCCACTTTTCTACGTGCTAAGGGTTGGGGCAATAATATAGTTAAGAGGTTAAGGTGTAGGCTTTGGAATTAGACAGCCTGGTTTTAGAGCCTGGCTCCCCCACTTACTTAGCTCTATGACCTTTGGCACATTCCTTCTCTGTGGCTCAGTTTCCAGAAGTAAAAGGAAAATAAAAATGATAGCTACATGTTAAGGTTGTTGTAAGAACTAAATGAATTAATATGTGGAAAGAACATCTCTGACACGTAGTAAGCACTCAGCCAGTATTAGCTGTTAGCTTTTAAATTCCGTAGGTGGCAGATGTGGTCCCTGTTGTGGTCTTGTAGAGAAGAAACTCCTGCCGTGGATTTGTGGAATAGCCCTCCAGGACTCTCGTGATGGCTTTGCTTCTGTTTCTGTGTGGCTTTCACACTTGTGCAGAACTTTCTTAGTCTCTGCGACATCCTGCAGCGTTATGTTTGTATTCCCTGCTCTCCATCCCCACTGGTTTATGAGCTCTTCAGATGCAAGAACATGGTCTTTGGTATTCTTTTCAAAGGGCCTGCACAATGCCTGCCACTCTTGATTAAAAATGCTTAAGAAATGTTTGTTGAGTGAGTGAATGAAAGAATGGGACCAATAATTTGTGTGTAATTTGTACCCTATCAAAAAAGATTGGTTTCCCAGTTTTCTAGTGTATAAATGAACTGGTAACGTGTATTTTTGGAGAGGTTGGGTGGGGAGACTTGGGGAAACTGTCAGGCGTACTGACAGCAACATGTGACTACTGGTAGGCTACCAGGGAGGGGAGAAAAACTATGAAAAGCCTGATGTGGGGTGCCTGGGTGGTTCAGCCAGTTAAGCATCCCCCTCTTGATTTCGGCTCAGGTCATGATCTCACGGTTTGTGGGATTGAGCCCAGAGTCAGAATCCATGCTGACAGCACAGGGCCTGCTTGGGATTCTCTATCTCCCTCTCTCTCTGCCCCTCCCCTGCTCGTGAGTGTGCATTCTCTCTCTCTTTCTCTCAAAGTAAATAAACATTTAAAAAACTTAAAAGTCTGGTGATGCACAGCTATTTCATGTAGACATAGAGTGCTACACATTGCAGTAGCCCTCCCTGGCATCCCTGTGATGTCATGGTGCAATAACCAAAGTGCCAACTATGCCCTCCCTGTCCTGTTAGCTGTAGCCATTATTATCCCATTAGTGCAGCACCAACCACTTGGTCCCCAAAGCCAGTCCTGGCAAAGAGTGTTCAGGGAGAATCAGTTAACCAGCGGTGGGATTCTGGAATTGTCTTGCTGCCAAAGACCCACTATTTGATATATCTCTGTCATTACTGGATATGTGTGTCTCCAAGTCCAAGTCCCCATACTAATCTTGTCTTTGACAGAACTCTGGCTTGAACCCTGTCTGTTTACCTGGTGCTTTGACATTCTTCCAGTTTATTTTGCCATTCTTGTTCCCGCAGAGAAAATAGGGCAATTAGTGTCTACCAGTAGTTTGGGACTCTCTTTCAGGAGGAGCCACACAGTTGCCCACTTTGAACACAGAGCTCTCCTTGGATATGATGGGTTGGGCCTCACAGACTGAAGCTCGAATCTAGGCTCCAATGTGTCATAGTTGTGAACTCTCTGAGCCTCAGATTTCTTACCCATAAAGTGGGGATGATAATGCCCTGTTGTTACAAGTTTGTTTGTTTACTTATTTATATTAAAATTTTTTTTTGTTTATTTTTAAGAGAGACAGAGCACAAGTGGGGGAGGGGCAGAGAGAGAGAGGGAGACACAGAGTCCAAAGCAGGCTCCAGGCTTTGAGCTGTCAGCATAGAGCCTGATGCAGGGCTCAAACTCATGAACCGTGAGATTGTGACGTGAGCTAAAGTTGGGTGCTTAACTGACTGAGCCACTCAGGGACCCCTTGTTACCAGTTTAGATAGCATGTATGTATGACATCTGACACACATGTGGCATGTGGTTTAGTCTGGCACATACGTCATAGTCAACAAATGGTAGGTATTATCTCTCCCGCTGCCATGTCCCAACTACTGGCTTAGCGCACTCTGGATATTGTCTGGAACCATGTTTGCCTTTACCGGGCAGCTCTGGCTAAATCTCCTAGAGGTGAACCCATAGCATGGAGAATCTCTCCCAGCATGCCCTACACTGCCCCTTTTGACAAGAGGTTTATAATACCCTTTGTAGTTAAAAAAGGTTTTATTGTTAAAAAGTTAAGCTGATGCAAGAAAAGCTATCTTTTAAAAACTATTGTATACTTTATAAATATTTCCACCCCAAAAGGGTTAAAATAAAAGTAACCACTCTTATTGAGGTTATGTTCATTTATCTGAAAATAGAACTGCCTCACCTTAAAAAAAAAATATTGAGCCTCAGTATAGATTTTGGAAAATCAGGAAGTATGAGTTTTTCAATATCAAATCTGGGTAATAAGAGCTAGCTAATTCAAATTACTTAAAAAATTTGTTTTATTTGAAAGAGAGGGAGAACAAGTGGGGGAAGGGCAGAGGGAGGGAGGGAGAGAGGCAGGGGGGAGAGAGAGAGAGAGAGGGAGAGGGAGAGGGAATGAATCTTAAGCAGGCTCCATGCTCAGCACAGAGCCTGTTGAAGGGCTTTATCCCACAACCCTGGGATCATGAGCTGAGTTGGACACTCAACTGACTGAGTGACCCAGGCACCCCTCAAATTACTTTTAATCCTTATAATCTGGTATGAAAATTGAAATCATCTTGAAGTACAGTGGTACCAATTAAAATGGCTCTTCTGTTTCATATTCATTCATGCAACAATTTAGTGTTTATTATGTAGATACTGAGTAATAAACAATGAGATGGGTAGATGCTCCTGTTTGTTAATGGTTAAATGTATTTTTGTATAATTAAATTTCAGGTATCTCTCTTGTGTACACACACATACATGTATACATATGTGTGTGTTTCCCCTTTTTCTCCTTATGTAATTAAAAGTTAAAACAAGCAAAAGTTGATAATGTTTCAGTTGTACTTAAACTCTATCTAAATCTGCTTTATTTGCAATAAGACTGACATAATTTCATAAATATCAAACATCATTCAATTTTTTAAAGTTTATTTATTTTGAGAGATAGAGAGAGGGCATGTACATGAGTGGGGAAGAGGCAGAGAGAGAGGGAGAGAGAGAATCCCAAGCAGGCTCCACACTGTTAGCATGGAGTCTGACGCAGGGCTTGATCTCAAGAACCGTGAGATCACGACCTGAGCCAAAATCAAGAGTTGGATGCTTTACCAACTGAGCCACCCAGGCACCCCACACCATTTATTTAAAAAAAAACAAAAACAAAAACATTTTTACAGCATAGGACATAGAGTATATGACTCTATGACCAAAATCTTTATCTTTGGTCTGGGAGTCTGAATGCTACAGTAATACTCAGTGATACAGTAATTGCCCATAATCTGTTCAGATCAGAAAGAAAAATGATTTGAGTGTCATTATTTTTTCATACTTACTTAAATCCAATCTTTTACATGACTCACTGAGCCCCCCATATGGTAAAAGATCTGAGCCTGAAGACACCCGTTGCCAAATCATTAGCCATCATAATGCTGAGTAGTAATCCTTCCAAGCTGAAAGATGGCATGCTGTATAACAAATGAAAGGGAGCTGACACTAGAAAGAACATTAGTGAAATCAATATTATTCAACCAGAGACCTAGACTCCATTAACAGTATGTCAATATGACCAATTATTTTCTGTAGCACTGACATCATGATTGTATTTTTTTTTCTCTTTGTCTTTAGCAGAGAATAGTTTTGCTTACCGTAATTGTTGAATTGTAGCCATTTTCCAGAAGAAGGTCTTCTTGGAAGTTTTGCACCGTCATCATTACAGGTTCAATTTGTCTTTATTTGGTATCTAAACTCCTGATTGTAACTTACCTTAGTTTGAAGTTAAGATCAATAAACTGAACTAAACGTTCTGTAAGTCAGTATGAAGTCTAGACATTTCTGATGGTATTCACTGCCTTGCGAATAAGAAGAAATGAAAGCAGGCAGAACTTTGAATAATTAGAGTTTGTAAATATTTGCATAATTATTTTTGTTAATTTTTGCTTTCTCAACAAAGCTGTAAGCTCCCTAACTACGGACATGTATATTTTGCTTGTCATAGTGTTCCCACCTCGTAGTAGTGTATTGTGCCTGGCAAATAGAGGGCTCTCGGTGATTTTTTTTTTTTAATGCATTTCTAACGTTTCATGGACTTCTGTTCAATTTTTTTGACATTGGGAAGACACCAGCTTCAGAATTATACCTCCAACTACTATAATAAGGGGACCACCATAATCAGGCAATTCCACATACTGTTGCTGGTTCCAGAACCATCCCATGCCTGCTACAGTATATACCAGCCAATGGATGCACCTCATCATGTCCTTCAACACCCATGAGGTGAGGGAATAATCTTTGGTAGCACTGCTCCAGCGAAGGAAGATCCCCGTATGACCATGTTTGATGGCAGAGACAAGCTGTGATCTCAGCCTCCCTTCTCCCCTCTAAATCCAGATGAGTATGTCTGTGGTGGACTGGAAGTTAGACTCAAAAACCTAGCTGCAAGGAAGTCTAGAAAATGCGATTTTAATACTCTAGCCTCTGCTGGAAAGAAGGCTCATTAGAAAGAAGTTGAAATGGATGTTAAGCACAATCTACTGTATCTGTTCTATCTCCTTAAAAGTCTATATTCCATTAGCAATCTTGTGAAGAAGGTAAGTGTCGGTGATGACTTTGCAATGCCAAAAAATAATTGACGTGTATAGGGTAGTGGGTAAGGGTATGGGCTCCAGGGTCACACTATCTGATGTCAAATCCTCTTTCTACTCTGTGTGCTCCAATTTCAGTACCTATAAATGAGCATAATCTTGTTAAGATTCGAGTTTGAGGAATACATGAGATTAAAAAGTGTGATATGCTTAGCACAGTGCCTAACTAATGGTAACTGACCAATTAGTGTCACCTATTATAATTCTAACCCTTATTCATCAAATTCTTGTTCTCTAATAGGAAGTGAAGATTCTGTTGATTAATAAGTAGAATTTCAATTTTCCATTATAGTATATTTGTCAAGTAAGAGTAACAAATCTCATTATTTAATTCTTCCTGTTCCCTTTTCATTCATTCATGCAGTGATTGAGGGTTTATTAATACAAGGTCCTGAAGTGGATTTTACTCTAGTTTTATTGGATTGATTTAAATTCTTTTTTTTTTCTTTTTTCCAGTGCAAAAAAGTGATTTTATTAAAGCACAGGGACAGGACCTGTGAGGCCAGAATGATTATATACTTGGGAGTTGGAGGAGGTAAAGTGAAGAGGAAGTTTCCAAAGGGATTTTCATATACTAAAGAAGACTCACAGGATACTGGAGGCCCAGCTATTATCAAGCTAGGGTTGTTTTTCCCTTTAGCAAAGCATTAACATGAAGACAGTAGGGAGTTCCTGATGAGCTGCCTCAATGGGCTGCAGGTTATAAGGAAATTTATCTGCCATTTCCTTCTGCCTTTGTTTCCCACATCATTCCCCTCTGAAAGATAGAGCACAAAATTTTGACCCTTAAATCTTTAAGGTTGCTGAGGGTAGAAGGTCTTCTCTTCTGTAACTTCTTCCTGCTGAATAGGGGTGTAGAGATGGCCCTACCTATGGGTCAACATTGGTCATTTGGGGTATTGATATACCAAAAATAGAGGCAGCCAGTCCATGGTAGACAATATAGAGGAACCTCCTCGAGTAGAAAGGATCACCTGTCAGCTAGACATAATGACAATGAAGGAGTCTTGTCACCAGGCAGGAAGACACTGGAAAAGACAACAAAATAAGGTGAATATTATGAGAAAGAGAAGCCTCAATAAAAGACCTTTGAGAGTTAATCAGAATTTTCCTCAAGTCCTTTGTTGTTGTTAGAAGAGAAATTTGAGGTCTTCCACAGGTTCACAGGAATAAGAAGGCACATCAGTTTGCTCATTGGTTTCATGTGAAGGAGATACAGGTTTTATTCTTGATATATGAACCTATGAAGAGTACCCCCTCTCACTTTACTGCTGTGGGAGTACGTACCTAAGATGACCCGGTAAGGGCCCTTCCATTTTGGAGTTAAATTCCCTGCTGTATTAGACTTCCAGTCCTTTAAATAAACCATATCTCCTGGGTTTATATTGGATGGGTTGTTAACTGTCACATCAGGTTTAGGGAGGATATGGTTTGCATATTCACTTAGGGATCTATGAATTAACCCAGCCTCAAGTGAATGATTTAATAAGGCACTATAGGCTTTATCTATTGATAGGTCTACAGTGAGAACAGGCTTTTCATATACAGTTGTTGGGGGAGTCCATCCCATTTTCCAGTTGTACAAATAATTCTGTGTCTATGGGGTCCTGTTACTATCCCCACAGAATAACAAGCACAAAGATTGTCTATACATGAGCCAGCTCTCTGAAGTTTACCTCAAGTTGTCCAGCTTAGGCAAACAACAAACATTTAAAGACAATCAGAGCTAGAATTTAACATCCACAGAGGTGCGTTATTGATACATAATTTGTCTCTCTAGTAACCTTCATTCCCAAAGACAGCCAAGTCAAGACTAATTTGTTTGTAAAACAAGTCCAAGTTTAACAAACTTGGCCTTATTATTTACATACGCTCAGTAAGAACAGCGATTGGCCATGCAGGTCTTTTAAATTTTGCTTTGCCGGAACTTTCTATAAGGAATCTAGATTGAATGTTTAGTAGCCTTTAGTAGCCAGAAGCCAAGCTGTACCAAGTACTTGTGCCATAAGACATGGCTGCAATACCTGTAGATTTAGGTGAATTCCTCTTCTTGAGGTCCCCCAAACATCCTGCACCTGCCAGGAAGTAACATTATTTACTCACCTGGTAAGGCTGCTGGGAACTCTGTAAGCAACGTATCAGGCCAACATTTCCAAGGGGCTTTATTGGCTTCCTGCTTCATAAAGCCAATCTTAGTTCCTGAAAGCTGTATGGTCATATCTGAGTCTATGCATGTTGCTCTCAAATATGACATTCCAGTCAAAACTTTGGTAAAATAACCAGCATTTCCAATCGTGTCTTGTTACAAAGAGAAGATTCTTACTGAACTTATGCAAATAACTATGATTGCCAAGGAAGAAAGAACTCTCGTTGAGAGTTTTTTGAATTTCACAGGGTTTAGGTAGGTAGGGGATATAAATTCTTAATATATTGTTACTGTATTTGGCATGGTATTGGAGAATTTGACAATAAGAAAGTACATAGAGAACAACATCAAGCTACCTCTAATTATACTATATGGAGATAACTATTGGTAATAAAGTGGTATTTTTGTCTAGCTTTTAATTTTAATTGCTTGTAATATTTTATTATGTGGAATATAAATATTGCTATTTCTAGTGACAGAAATAAATGTTTTGAACATGGATTGTAGTGCTCACCAGATATTCCATGTGCCCCTTATGTTTTTTAGCTTCCCTTTTAGTTGAGTTAGGATCCTCAGACTGGTTTAGACAGTGACCTGTGAACAGAATTCACTACTGGCACTTCTTGGCGAAGGCAGTTAAAAGCTAATGTGTTTCCTTTATCCCTTTCTTCCCCTGGTGAAATGAACTTGGACATGGTATATTCCCAATGGCATACCTGAGGAAAGCTGCCCAATCTACTTTGGACTTTACCTGAGTGAAAAACATTTGTTGAGTTAAACCATTGAAATGTACAGATTTGTCTATTGTAGCAGCTTCTGTTAATTGTCCTAATGATTTGTAGAATTTATCTTGTTTATCAATGGTATTGATTTACTATTATACTCCCAGTGTTAATGGGCTAGGCTATTATGCACCAATTTTCATCAGTGCACTTAATAGTCGGTTCTTCCCACCATGTTAACTGAAGATAAATCAGAATATATGGTTGAGGGGGGCCTGGGTGACTCAGTTGGTTAAGTGTATGACTTTGGCTCAGAACATGATCTTGTGTTCGTGGGTTCGAGCCCTGTGTCAGGCTCTGTGCTGACATTTCAGAGCCTGGAGCCTGCTTTGGATTTTGTGTCTCCCTCTTTGTCTCTGCCCCTCCCCCACTCACACTGTCTCTCTGTCTGTCTCTCTCTCTAAAATAAACATTAAAAAAAATTAAAAAGAATATAAGGTTGAAACGTGAAAGACCAAGAAAGTTTACTACCATGTAATTTATTTTTGTCTCTTTTTTCTTTTTTTATTGACATCAAACCAGTCCGTGTTTTAGACGACAAAATTTTTATTGCATGGAGGAAAAGTCAGATGGATTGAGATAGTCCCTATTGTTAAATGAAACTTTATGGTATTTGTTATAGAGGCAATTAAAGTAATTATAGAAATTCAAATATAACCTGTCTTTCTGTCTCAGTTCCTTAGTTGCGAGGTCAAAGGAGGAACATTGCAGCCTAGATTCAGAAGTCCTTTTCATTTCTTTTTCTTTTCTTTTCTTTTTATTATTTTTTAATGTTTTATTTATTTTTGAGAGACAGAATGCAAGTGGGGGAGGGTCAGAGAGAGAGGGAGAGAGAGAGGGCGGGAGACACAGAATCCGAAGCAGGCTTCAGACCCTGAGCTGTCAGCACAGAGCCTGATGTGGGGCTCGAACTCACGAACTGTGAGATCATGACCTGAGCTGAAGTCGGAACTTAACTGACTGAGCCACCCAGGTGCCCCCAGAAGTCCTTTTCAATAACATATTGATAGTTAAAGACAAAGATTGTTGTTCAAGGGCATGAAAGGACAGAAGTGAATCCATTAACACCATAGATAACAGTCTGACTACTGTGAAAAAAAATCGGGAGGTAAAATGGATTTTAGAAGGTCACAGGAGCTAATTGTCATTGTTTATGCTGTTCATCAAAATTATTTTTAATGAGCTATGTGAGGGCCGTGCATCCTGACAGTGTAGGTGAAGTGGCAAATCTAGGATCATAGGGCGTAATTAGCTGACACTTCCTGCTTTTGCTGAAAGAGGGAGATCTCTCCTTGAGAAAGATCCAGAGGGGACCATGGTAAGTTAGACAAAGCATTTGGTGAGAGCTTGAATTTCGCATCAGAGCTCAAAGGAACTGCAATAGAGATGAATTGGGTTCATGAGTATAAGACAGAATATTATGAGAAGAAAGACCAGAATTACTAGAAGAGATATTTGAAAAGAGACTCTAGGACTGATGGTTCAGATCTATATAAAAGTATTTGAGGAGATGCTCTGTCAAAATTCATTTGTCAAGAGGATTTGGCAAGTTAGCCTCAAGGTGAACATGGTGAAACAATGCAGAATCTCCAGAAACTGCAGAGACCCTTCAAGAATCCTAACAGGGCTCTTTATAAAGGAAATCTGTAGGTAATCATTATTGAATTGTTTCTGCGAAAAAGGTCTGTCTTAGTTAATGGTATATGCGAATCAGACTGAGTTTCCAGAGATTGTTACAAGGTTTATTAAACTGCAGTAGTTCTCAACTGGGGGCAACTTTGCACTCCTTTCTCCCTCCACAATGTCTGGAGGCATTTTGGGTTGTCACAACCAGGGGAACACTACTGGCATCTAGTGGGTAGAAGCCACTAGAATTCAAATGTCCTATGTTGCACAGGACAGTCCCCACAACAAAGAATCATTCAGCCAACAATGTCATTATTGCTCAAGTTAAGAAACCTTGAGTTAATAAACCAGGGAACTTGTATTTAAGTGAAAAAATGGAGAATACTGGAGGAAATGAAAATGAACCATATTTGTTAAGCCTCTACCCAACATAGTGCCTAGGACTATAGTGCCTAGGAAGGATTATAGACAGAGTGCCTGCCTCACGGAGATCATAGGATAGCAGTTCTTTTAGTAGTAGGTTGGAACCTTGGCTGAGAGCAAGTTTCCAGACCTTTCTAAGCCTCAGTTATCAAAAAAGTAGGAATAATAATAACAGTACATTGTTGGTTGGTTTTTGTAAAAATTAAACAAGAAACATAATAAATGCTTGTCACAATGCCTGACAATCTTTAAATGCCCAGTAAATGGTAGCTGGTATCAGCACAGAAATAAAATTGAAAAGTTATATACCACAGTATCTGTATTGGTTATCACTG
The DNA here is from genome assembly GCF_027475565.1 of Acinonyx jubatus. NCBI lineage: Eukaryota > Metazoa > Chordata > Mammalia > Carnivora > Felidae > Acinonyx > Acinonyx jubatus. The sequence goes on from NC_069387.1 coordinate 63,127,586, forward strand.
GGCCATATAAAAACATAATTTTTTAAGTTTATTTTATTTTTTTTTTGAGAGAGAAACAGAATGAGTAGGAGAGGGTCAGAGAGAGAGGGAGAGAGAGAATCCTACTGTCAGCACAGAGTGCGATGCGGGATCGAACCCACAAACTATGAGATCATGACCTGAGCTGAAATCAAGAGCCAGGCGCTTAACCGACTGAGCCATCCAGGTGCCTCTGGGCCATGACTTTTAACTTAGATTGTATTTAAAAATTTTCTACCATAACACTCTTATTTTTATGAGAAAATAGTAAACTTGTTTTAAGTCAGTTCAAAAGGAAGCTTCAGATTCCATATTATAAATTCTAAATATTCTCTTCCTTTTAGAGTCAAGTCTAGGTTATCTAGATTACAAAATAGATATTTTCAGCTGCTACCTAAATTATGAGTGTATAGAAAGCTGCGATGCTGGAATGAAATAGGACTGTGAAATAAAATGGTTGTCAATATGCTGTGATTAAAAAAAAAGCAGTGATGTGTTTATGACAGATGGAATGAATTGCAGGATTTGGTTTTGTTCAAGGTATTCACATATATTCTTGTTTTGCTTAGACTTTAAAATTATTTCTCTTTCTGTGGGCACATAGCAATTACAGAGAAGTAGCTGAGAGTCATTCTTATTTCACATGGATTTTCTTAATGCCAGGTCATATGTGATTGAGGGAAACCCAGAAAGACTCTTGTGAGTGGTTAAGAGCACACACAGACCCTGCAGCCCAGCTTCTTTGCATCAAATCCCAGCCCTACCACTCATTACCTTTTTGATCTTGGGGAAGTAACTTAACTTCCTTGTGACTTAGTTTCCCCACTTTTTTTTTTAATTTTTTTTTAACGTTTATTTATTTTTGAGACAGAGCATGAACGGGGGAGGATCAGAGAGAGGGAGACACAGAATCCGAAACAGGCTCCAGGCTCCGAGCTGTAGGCACAGAGCCTGACGCGGGGATCGAACTCACAGACCGCGAGATCGTGACCTGAGCCGAAGTCGGCTGCTCAACCGACTGAGCCACCCAGGCGCCCCTTAGTTTCCCCACTTTTAAAAAGGAAATGTTCTCATGCTATGAAGGTTAAAAGGAGATGATATACGTTTCTGTTTCTATTTATTTGTTGAATGTTGGATAGGTTTTTAATTTCTATATTTTTTTAACCTATTGCAAACACACAGCACTAACTTTTTGATAACAAAGGTAATTTTGATAGCCATTCTTCAGTACATAAATAGTAGGTATCAGACTGCTCTGTATTAATTAGTTCACTTACATTGGATTGTATTCTATGACTTCATGTTATCTGTTACATTGGAAGATCTTATTATTTAGAACTAGCTACTAATGCATGACTCAGCTTTTCCAAGTTGTGGTTCTTGGTCAAACACCTTCTTCACCTTTCATTCTTTCTCAAGAAAGACCTTTCATTTATGTTCAGCTCATGAGATAAAAGCTGAGATGCACACTTGTGTGTTCTTGGTGGGAGAGTGAAGGATTCAAGGTCCCTTTCTCCTGGTGCAGTTTCCTATACTTGTTTTCTACTTACGTGGTAACACTTGGCCTCTGTGAGCCTTCTGCTTTGAAAGGCCCCGATGTAGGACTGAGGAGCAAGGCCAGATGAGGATCCAGGGACAAGAAATGGAAGCCAGCTACTCAGGGGTAGTTCTACCCTGGATCTTGAGGAAAGAGGATGGGAAGTGGGGTGGGGCAGTCTTTGAAACTGGTGAGGAGAATTTGGCATTTGGTTGACAGGAGCCAGGTCATGTAACAGAGGTTGATCACTGATAACATTTGTGCTGAAAGATTTTTAGGCTCAGACTGCCTCAACAATGCTCAGCAATGTAGAAACTTTGGATGTGGACCAAACACTCAGTCAGGTCCTGAGTGAATCCAAAATAGTTTTCTGAGAAGAATCCTGATATTGTGTGTGTCTATTGTGAGGAGATGGGACAGTGTTGCACCTAGATGTGAATCCTGGTCAGACGCTAGAAGTGGGCTCAACAATGAACTCTTCTAAATTCAAGGATCTGGGTATTAATCTACTTCGCAGGCTCTCTCAGGAAATTGTACTGGGAACCATCAATTTTCTCATAAAAAGTTCAACTAAAAAAATTATTTAAAAAAGTTTTTTTAATGTTTATTTATTTTTGAGAGACAGAGACACACACACGCACACACACAGAATGTGAGCACGGGAGGAGCAGAGAGAGGAAGACACAGAATCTGAATCAGGCTCCAGGCTCTGAGCTGTCAGCACAGAGCCCATGTGGGGCTCGAACCCATGAACCGTGAGATCATGACCTGAGCTGAAGTTGGACACTTCACCGACTGAGTCACCCAGGTGCCACAGCTGAAAAAATTATTTTAAAGAAAATATCTAAAACAATATTTACTCTGACACTTAGGAGCACAATACGTAATTGTTGAATTGTTGAAAGTATTCTAGGTATTTGAAGTTTTATTCTCTAGGTTAGTGGCTTTTGAATTTTGCCTTGAGTCCCTGAGGCCTTCTGAGGATGAGAGAGAGTAGAAAGAAGGAAAGGCACAGATTTATTCAAGACTTCTCTAGAAGGTTCTCCTTGAAGAAAAGTTTCCTCCACTAGCCACACTTTGAAAACCACTTTTATAGGCAAATAACATCTTATCTTTGGATAACCTAGGTCATTAGACAGCTTTCATTGGAAAGCTACCTGTGTTGCTTTAGTTTCCCAAAGAAACACCTTCACCAAATTGTGTTTCAAAATTATGCTTTAAAATTACATTTAAGGTTGATATAAAAACTGGCTTTTTCTGTGAAACCATGACTATGGATCCTTTGAACATGTATTCCTCACATGAAACATATCTGATAAAATTCTAAGGAAACCCTTGTTTCTTCTTTTTTATTTTTTTTAAGTTTATTTATTTGTTTCAAGAGAGACAGAGACAGCATGAACAGGGTAGGCGCAGAGGGAGGGGGAGAGAGAGAATCTCAAGCAGCCTCCATACTGTCAGCACAAAGCCTGATGCAGGGCTTGAACTCATGAACCATGAGTCCCTGACCTGAGCTGAAACCAAGAGTTGAACACTCAACTGACTGAGCCACCCAGGAGCCTCTGAAAAACTTTGTTTCTTTAGAGAGTAATTCCTCTTCTCTGCCAATGCAAATTATATAATTACTTTGTCTCCAACTTTCCCTTCGACATCTTAAATTCTGATCCTGATAAAATTATGCACAACCACAGAAATGATTGACTTTGAGGATCGCAATAGTTGTTTACTCTTTGTTCTTTACCTATTTCCCTTTAATTTTCTTCTTTTCTTTCCATTTTATTATGTATGCCTCTTTGCAAGCTGCCTCAAATGCTTTTTGGAATAAGGCAGTTTATGCATTCAATAAATAAAATATGTTTAAACCACTTATGAACAGTACCTTCTTGGGACAAAGCCTAAACATTGCTTGTATAAAAAGATCACCTGGGGTGCCTGGGTGGCTCAGTCAGTTAAGCATCTGGCTTTGGCTTAGGTCATGATCTTGTGGTTCTCGAGTTTGAGCCACGCATCAGGCTCTGTGCTGACACCTCAGAGCCTGGAGCCTGCTTCGGATTGTCTCCCTCCCTCTCTCTCTCCCTCTCTCTCTCTCTCTCTCTCTCTCTCTCTCTCTGTCCCTCCCCTGCACATGCTCTGTCTCTCTCAAAAATGAATAAACATTAAAACAAAATTTTTTAATATGGTTTCCCAAATTTATTCTTAAAGTAGCGACACAGTGAGAAATTTCCCTTTGAGAATGAGATCAAGATAAAGATGTCTTTTGTCAAAAACAGCACCGTCCCTAAGAGTGCCTCTCTATAGGAAGATTGTGCATTCCTGCCCTGCTGAAGTCAGACATGGCTACTTTATTGTTTGGGCCTGTGAACTATGAGCAGAAGCAACATGTCACTATCAAATAGAAGCCTTAGGAGTGCATGCATGATGTGCCACGTTCACTCTTCCCCTTGCCGGCACGACTGGTAATGTTCCAGGTCCGGCAGGTCTGTTAGCGTGGTCTCAGAGCTACAACCAACCCTTGACAGGGATGTGGTGGGAACTAGAAATGAGCCTTTACTGTTTTAAAAACATATCACATCAGGAAGTATGATATACAGTTTTCCTATGAAGAGCAAGATTTTGATGCTTCCTTTACTTTGTAACTTAAGGTCTACACATACAACATTCAGTAAGTTTTTCTTCTTTTGTGGGTATCTCAACAAGGGTGATGAAGTTTTGTGGGTGATGGTGGGATGGTCTGGAGCCGACGGTCAAGAAAGAATTCTTGAAGATGTCTTTGGTGCAAAAAGGTGATTTTATTAAAGCATGGGGACAGGACTCGTGAGCAGAAAGAGCTGCACTGGGGTCGTGACCTGTAACTCATTATACACCTTCAGGTTGGGAGGAGGTCAAGGGTAGAGTAAGTCTCTAAGGGATTTTGGAAGCAAGGTTTCCAGGACCTTGAAGAGTTCAATGTTGCTAGGGAAACACCATTTATTACTGTTTAGTAAAACCTCAGTCATGAGACCCTTAAGATGTATATCGGGGGGCCATAAGCTTGGAGTAGGATTACCAGCATATATCATTGGGGGCAGTTGAGATAAAGAAGTTTCCAAAGGAATTTTTATGTGTTAGAGTAGACTTACAGGAGCCTTGAGGGTGGGATAATGTTTAGCCAAGATTCTCTTTCGCCCCTAGCAAAGTGTCATCAAAGGAGGTCATTCTGCTGGTTTCAAGGACTTGTCAGTGGATTTTAGGCAGTAAAGGAATTTAAGTTTTCATTTGCCTTAGTTCCCCACATCACCATGGCAAGCACTTAAACCCCTTTCCTTTGTTTTTTGGTAGCCAGGAGTGTCTGAGGAATATCACGCATATTCCACCTGGGGAGCGGGGTGGTATGTGTGCTGTTGCCCTCAGCTTGCCCCACGCTCCCTCATCAAGGGCACCCTCTGTTCTCACCCATCTGGAGTTAACAGTAAGGCTTATGTCACAGTACTGTTATGATGGAGTTAGCTATATGAATGCTTTTCTTTGTTGTTATTGTTGTTTGCATATTTATATTTTTAAAATTATACTAAGACTGCTGGAGTTGAGCACTGGGCTTTATGAGGGATTTTTCCTTCATTTCTCTCTTATTTGTATCACTTTTCCCCTTCTTTTTCCTGTCCTGCTTTTATATTTGTTTCTACTTTGGACTGAGCACTAATGCATTCATTACTGGATGCTTTTATGTATTAAGTCTAGAATGACCAGTTACCCAAAGAAGGAGTTAAGTAGCTAGAGTTAAGGAGTTGTAGTTAGCTAGGGTCACCAAGCAGCTGGCATCTTTGTGAGAGGGAGTGACTAGTTTGCTTTTATACTAGGTACTGGTTATATAGGGATGAAAAGAGAAGGATTCTTCAATCAAAAACCTTAGAATCTAGAAGGGAAATAGATTTATCAGCAAGCTAGTTTGTCTCTTTACCCCTAAACTTACACCAGAATCTCTGATGGTAACACTTTTCTCAGGAAGGACTTTTCTTCCACATTAAAGGCAGTAAGAGATCCAGAGTCCAGAGTTTCTCCCCTCAGGCTTAGAGTAGATCTGGCTGAATTCACTATCTTCTCACTCACCCTCTACCTAACATTGGTCCTACACACAACTTCAGATCTTTTAAAGTTGTGGAGAACTTCCAAGACTCAGGCCCTCTTACCTCATTCCTGTGTAGGGAGGTCCAAAGTGACTAATCCTCCAGGGCTTTTATAGATCGTGTGGTGTTACAGAAGATTTTAATGTGGGTAGGATAGAACATCCATTCATTCCTTCATGTGCTTACCATGTGCCAGAATTGGGGATCCATTGCTAAATAAGACAGACAAGGTCTTTGCCCTCAAAGTGCCTGTGTTCTATACATTAATATTGTGAATTTCCTTTCATAACATGCCCTATGCCAAGTCATCCTCTCTTCTAGATCTCATCTTTAAGCGTTGTTCAGTTGCTAAACCAGCATTATCAGGTAGGGTTATGCCAGTTGATAGCACAACCTACCTAATACCAACAACATAAAATGCCTGAGTTTACCACTTGCCTGTGCTGTTACCTGGCTGGCCAGGTGTCTTGCTCCATTCAGGCAGAGCTTTAATTGACTACCATCAACTGCATTACTCCTGGATTCTAATTTCTGCTTGGATTCCTTAAAGCTATGTCCCACTTACCTGATTGGCTATCTGAATACAAACTGCTGATTAGCTGAGATAAGCATGGTTTTGACTTCTGTCTAAGCTATCCATGACAACTTTAGCTAACATGATCATTTTTAGAAGTATTCTCTTTAGAAACAAAGGGATGGGAGGGAAGGAGAGAGGAAGGAGACCAAGGAAGAAAGGAGGGAAGGAAGGAAGGAAAGGAAAGGAGGGAAACAAGGAAAATAACAGCTAGAGTCATGCTTACCTAGTTTCAACTTTCCAATTTTGCCTCTTTTCTTACCAATGTAATAGCTCAAAAATAGATCAAACACCCTAACACAATAATCCCCAACTCCAAACCTGATTTTTATAGATTTCTTTAGAAATTATTTTAGCCACTTTATTTAGGTTTTTCTCTTTGAAAATTACTTTAATTTCCATTCAGTTGCCAGATGTATTCATCAAACACTTCTCTAAGAAACTTGCACATATTTGGAATTCAATAAATATTGGTTGGATAAATGAATGTGAACTCTGTAAGAATCACTTATTCCACAAATAGTCTCTTACCAAAATTTCCAGAAACAATTTTTGTGTTAAATCAAAAAACAAAACAAAAAGCCAATTCTGCTTCTTCCCACAGAGTTTTACAATAGCCTTTACAAAATAATCTTGAACATATTTCAGTCTTGTTTATGGTAGAAATAAAAAAGCATCATCACATTTTTCTGTTGGGTGTTGTTTCCTCCCATAATTTATAGGCATTCTTTGTCTATTATGATTATAACTTTAAAGCTTTAATCCACTGGAACTACTTTGTTTTTATTTTCTTCCAGTTGGATAACGAATTGTGTCAGCATGATTATACTGTACTGCCCTATGAAATGAATTGCCATCTCTTGACTCTATAGACTCCTCTTTCCCTGTATATCCTGTTCTCCTCCACTGGTCTATCTTCTGTAGTTAGGCCTGTATAATGTTGGAAAACATTGTTGTTAACATAAGTTTAAAAATAGTAGAGATTCTCTTCATTATTGGTTTTCATAATTTTCCTGGTTATTTCCAGATTTTTATTTTCCAATATATGCAATTGTAAATCACTTAGCTCCAAAACCTCATTGGAATTCTAACTGGAATTGCATACATCTTCTGATTCACAGAATCAGAATGTATTTCCATTTGTCTTCTTTTATGCTTTTTAAAATATAGTTTTCTTCATATAGGATTTGTACCTTTCCAACAACATTTTATAGGTTTCTTTTTTTGTAAATGGAATTTAAAAATGTTCTTTTTCTACCTGGTTACTATTAGTATAGAGAGAAGTGATTGATTTTTATTAGCCCTTTATTTCATTTATTTGCAGGCATTTATTAATTGACCCTTTTTTGAGGTCTGTTTCCTGTTTTGAAGCGCAAGATAGATTATGTTTACCTTACTTACTATTTTATTCCCATTTCAGCAGGTTTGATGAATAAATGAATGAATGAACTTCTTTTAAAAGGAGTTGGAGAGGAGATTCATAATTTTCTCTACTTTCTCTTTTATGTTTATTATAAATGTGTTTCTAACACATACCAAACACTTAACATCCTTGGATTACTGCTGTCAATAAATTGAGAAGATTCTTCAATCTCTTCCTTAGCTTTTTAAAAACGACTTTGTTGGGCACCTAGGTGGCTCAGTCTGTTAAGTATCTGACTTTGGTTCAGGTCATGATCTCGTGGGTTTAAGCCCCACGTCAGGCTCTGTCCTGACAGCTCAGAGCCTGGAACCTGCTTCGGATTCTGTGTCTCCCTCCCTTTCCATCCCTCTCTGGCTCACTCTGTCTGTGTCTCTGTTAAAGATTAAAAAAACAAAACAAAACACACACACATTAAATAAATAAATAAATAAATAAATAAATAAATAAATAAAACAACTTTGTTGATGTATATATTTTGTATATCATAAAAATCACTCATTTCAAGTGCACAATTAAATGACTTTTGGCAAATTTATTGAGTGGTACAATTGTTACTATAAATCAGATTTAAAACATTTTGATCCTCCTAATAAGATCCCTCATGCCCATTTATAATTAATCTCTCTTTCTACCCCCACTCCCAGCCCCAAGCAACTACTCATCTATTTTTTTTTCAATGGATTTGCTTATTCTGGATATTTCATATGAATGGGATCATATAATATGTGACCTTTTGTGATTAGGCTCTTTCACTTAGTATAATGTTGCTAAGGTTCATTCATATTGTAGCATGTATTAATATTTCATTCCTTTGTTGCTAAATAATATTCTATTGTATGGTATACCACATTTTATCTATTCATTAGTAATTATACATAGATTATTTCTACTTCTTGGTTTTTATAAATAATGCTGGTGTGAACTCTATATGCAAACCTTTGTGTGGATATATGTTTTCATTTTTCTTGGGTAGCATCTAGGAGTGGAATTGCAGGTTCATTTTACTGTATTTGAGAAAATGCCAAACTGTTTCCCCAAGTGACGAGACCATTTTATATTCATAGCAGCAATGTATAAAGTCTCTGTTTCTCCTTCCTTACCTCTTTCTTCCCAATTGATATATGATTGAGATATAGTGTATGTTGAGGTACAACTTATATATGATAAAATTCTTAGATTTTAAGTGTGCAATCCAGTGAGTTTTGACAAATGTACACATGTGTGTATACCATCACTATGTCAATCAAGATAAGGAACATTGCCATCACTCTAGAAAGTCCCCATGCCAGTTGCCCTCAGATGTAATTGCTGTTTTGATTTTCATCATTGTGGATTAGTATAGTCTATTCTAAAATTTCATATAAACCAACTCATACAGATGTGCTCTTTTGTGTTGACTTTTTTCACTTAACATAAGGTTTTTGAATTTCATCAGTGTTGTTTATTCTCAGTAGTTTGTTCCTTTTTATTACTGAGAGTATTTCAGTGTATAAATGTACCATATATTATTTATCCATTTACTTGTTGATAGACATTTGAGTAATTTTTATTTTATGGTTATTAGGAATAAAAGCTACAGTTGAGCATTCTTATACAAATGTTTTGATGGATATGCTTTTAATTTTCTTATATAAATACCCAAGAATGTAATTGCTAGGTTATAAGTTTTTTAAGGTTTTTTATTGCTTTAAGTTTTTTTAAGTTTTATAGGTTTTTAAAGTTATATGTTATCTACTGATTTATACCTGATATTGTCAGCTTATGAAATTTTATAAGAATTCGTTTTTGGAGTGCCTGAGTGGCTCATTTGTTAAGGGTCTGACTCTTGGTTTCAGCTCAGGTCATGATTTCACAACTTGTGAGTTTGAGCCTTGTGTCGGGCTCTGCCCTGATGGTGCAGAACCTGCTTGGGATTCTCTACCTCCCTCGTTCTCTGCCACTCCCATGCTTATGCTCTTTCTCTTTCTCTCTCAAAAATAAAAATAAAAATAAAAATAAAAATAAAAATAAATAAATAAATAAAGGATTTTAAAAATATGTTTTTGATTTTTAAACTTTTTAAAAAGTTTATTTACTTATTTTGAGAGAGAGAGAAGAGCGGGAGGGGCAGAGAGAGGGAGAGACAGAGAGAATCCCAAGTAGGCTCTGCACGGTCAGCACAGAGCCTGATATGGGGCTCGAACTCATGAACTGTGAAATCAAGACCCGAGTTGAAATCAAGAGTTGAATGCATAACCAGCTAAGTCACCCAGGTGCCCCCTCATGTCTTTTATTTTTAAAGTAATTGTACAGTCTGCTGATAGATATATAATTTTATATTTTATGCTATTTTACTGATTATTTAATTTTCTTGTATAGAACCTATAAAAAATGTTTAACAATGATGGTGATATTTGGCATTGCCATTTTGTTGCTGATATGAATAGAAATGGGTTTTTAAAAAATGTTTATTTATTTATTTTGAGAGAGAGTCAGGACAAGTGGGAGAGGGGCAGAGAGAGGGAGAGAGAGAATCTCAAGCAGGCTCCTTGCTGTCAGCAGAAAGCCTGGTGCAGGGCTCCATCCCACGAACCGTGAGATCATAACCTTGGCCAAAACCAAGAGTTGGACCCTCAACCAACTGAGTCACCCAGGCACACTGAATAGAAATGGTCTTGATGCATCACCATTTGGTATGATGTTTGCTTTTGGTAAACAGTCTTAAATTAAAAAAAGATAAAATAAAATAAACCATCTTTATCATACTTAAATTGTTGTAAGCTTTCCCTATTTTACTTAGCTACTGAATTTTGCCCAGTACATTGTGGGAATCTCTTAATGTCTTCTTTTACTTCACTTCCTTTTTTAAAAAAAAATTATTTTTTTTTAATGTTTATTTATTTTTGAGAAGAGGGAGAGAAAGAGAGAGAGAGAGAGAGAGAGAGAGAGAAGAGTGTGTGAGTGTGGGAGGGGCCAAGAGAGAAGGGAACACAGAATCTGAAGCAGGCTTTAGGCTCCAAGCTCTGAGCTATCAGCACAGAGCCCCGTGCAGGGGCTCAAACTCATCCAGGTGAGGTCATGACCTCGAAGTCAGACGCTTAGCCTACTGAGCCACCCAGGCACCCCTACTTTATTTCGTTTTTTTGTTGAGATGATAAATTATGTTTATAGATTTCTTGAACTAATTTAACAATCCTGAAATAAATCTTACAAAAGACCAAAGATAGAAATAGGATTTTATTAAAAAAAATTTTTTATGTTTTACTTTTTATATTAGAGAGAGACAGAGAGCGAGTAGGGGAGGGGCAGAGAGACAGAGACAGAATCTGAAGCAGGCTCCAGGCTCTGAGCTGTTAGCACAGAGCCCGACACGGGGCTCAGACTCACAAACCATGAGATCACGACCTGAGCCAAAGTCAGATGCTTAACCGACTAAGCCATCCAGGTGCCCCTAGAAATAGGATTTTATAGAGAAGAAAATCTAAATGACCAACAAACATAAAAAGAGGCTCAACTTTAGTTTTAATGAAGGGAATATATATTAAGGTAACACTGATACACCACCCTTTATCCATAAGATTAGCAAAGAGGGTGATGATACTCAGTACTAGTGAATTTTAAAAAAAAGAACACACTCCTATTTATTGGAGGGAATGTGAATTTCTGAAGGCTTTTGGGAACACTATCTGGCAAATCTTTAAAAAATAATGCATACAATTATTAGATCATATATGTAAGATCTATGATCTAATAGTCATAATCTTGCTTTATGTTGACATAGCCTTATATTTTTCATGAATTTCATGCTGTATAAGAGTTGGATTTTATACTGTGACTGAGTGAGAAAGTTTTTTTTGTTTGTTTGTTTTTTAACGATTTTATTTTTAAGGAATCTCTGCACCCAACATGGGGCTTGAACTTAAAACCCCAAGATCAAGAGTCACATGTTTCACCAACTAAGCCAGCCAGGTGCCCCAAGTGAGATAGTCTTGTAATCAGAACATTGAGTTCTTTTTTTTTTCCTTAAATTTTATTTATTTTGGGGCACCTGGGTGGCTCAGTCGGTTGGGTGTCTGACTTTGGCTCAGGTCATGATCCTACAGCTTGTGAATTCTAGTTCTGTGTGAGGCTCTGTGCTCACAACTCGGAATCTGGAGCCTGCCTTGGATTCTGTGTCTCCCTCTTTCTCTGCCCCCCCACCCCATGTTCAGTCTCTCTCTCTCTTTCTCTCTCTCTCTCTCTCTCTCTCAAAAATAAACATTAAAAAAATAAAGTTTATTTTTTTATTTTGAGAGACAGAGCATAAGCAGAGGAGGGGCAGAGAGGGGAAGAATCCCAAGCAGGCTCCTCACTGCCAGCGCAGAACTGGATGTGGGGCTTGCACTCATGAAACTGCAAGATCATGGCCTGAGCTGAAACCAAGAGTTGTTTGCCAACTGACTGAGCCACCCAAGTGCCCAGAACATTGAGTTCTTAAGTAATAAATGTTACCCGTGATTAGCATGTAAATTTGAAATAACATTATAATAACATTCTAATTATCAAGTCATTATTTCAGTGTATGTAAACATCAGGGTTTTTTTTTTTTTCAGTATATGAAATTTATTGTCAAAATGGTTTCCATACAACACCCAGTGCTCTCCTCAATACCCATCACCCACCCTCCCCTCCCTCCCACCCCCCATCAACCCTCAGTTTGTTCTCAGTTTTTAAGAGTCTCTTATGCTTTGGCTCTCTCCCACTCTAACCTCTTTTTTTTTTTCCTTCCCCTCCCCCATGGGTTTCTGTTAAGTTTCTCAGGATCCACATAAGAGTGAAAACATATGGTATCTGTCTTTCTCTGTATGGCTTATTTCACTTAGCATCACACTCTCCAGTTCCATCCACGTTGCTACAAAGGGCCATATTTCGTTCTTTCTCATTGCCCTGTAGTACTCCATTGTGTATATAAACCACAATTTCTTTAACCATTCATCAGTTGATGGACATTTAGGCTCTTTCCATAATTTGGCTATTGTTGAGAGTGCTGCTGTAAACATTGGGGTACAAGTGCCCCTGTGCATCAGTACTCCTGTATCCCTTGGGTAAATTCCTAGCAGTGCTATTGCTGGGTCATAGGGTAGGTCTATTTTTAATTTTTTGAGGAACCTCCACACTGTTTTCCAGAGTGGCTGCACCAATTTGCATTCCCACCAACAGTGCAAGAGGGTTCCCGTTTCTCCACATCCTCTCCAGCATCTATAGTCTCCTGATTTGTTCATTTTGGCCACTCTGACTGGCGTGAGGTGATAGCTGAGTGTGGTTTTGATTTGTATTTCCCTGATGAGGAGCGACGTTGAGCATCTTTTCATGTGCCTGTTGGCCATCCGGATGTCTTCTTTAGAGAAGTGTCTATTCATGTTTTCTGCCCATTTCTTCACTGGGTTATTTGCTTTTCGGGTGTGGAGTTTGGTGAGCTCTTTATAGATTTTGGATACTAGCCCTTTGTCTGATATGTCATTTGCAAATATCTTTTCCCATTCCATTGGTTGCCTTTTGGTTTTATTGGTTGTTTTCTTTGCTGTGCAGAAGCTTTTTATCTTCATAAGGTCCCAGTAGTTCATTTTTGCTTTTAATTCCCTTGCCTCTGGGGATGTGTCGAGTAAGAGATTGCTATGGCTGAGGTCAGAGAGGTCTTTTCCTGCTTTCTCCTCTAGGGTTTTGATGGTTTCCTGTCTCACATTCAGGTCCTTTATCCATTTTGAGTTTATTTTTGTGAATGGTGTGAGAAAGTGGTCTAGTTTCAACCTTCTGCATGTTGCTGTCCAGTTCTCCCAGCACCATTTGTTAAAGAGACTGTCTTTTTTCCATTGGATGTTCTCTCCTGCTTTGTCAAAGATGAGTTGGCCATACGTTTGTGGGTCTAGTTCTGGGGTTTCTATTCTATTCCATTGGTCTATGTGTCTGTTTTTGTGCCAATACCATGCTGTCTTGATGATTACAGCTTTGTAGTAGAGGCTAAAGTCTGGGATTGTGATGCCTCCTGCTTTGGTCTTCTTCTTCAAAATTACTTTGGCTATGCGGGGCCTTTTGTGGTTCCAACATTAGGGTTTTGTATAGCAACAGAGTAAGGAGTGTGAGTGGCATAAGTATTAAAGAGTGCTATCCTTTAAGAAATTTATAATAAAAAATATATGCTCTTCTAAAATGGGCAGATCCGAGAGTTGATGAGTTATTTGCTTTATAAAAGCAGTAACTATTGCTTAAGTTATAACCTTAAAGTGTAAAGTTTACTACAAATACGTGAAAGTTTTCTTATATTGTATGTTCATGGCTTCTGGCAATAATGCTTTTTAATAAGGAAGAAAAGAAATGCTCTGATTTTCAGAGTTTAACTAGAATAATTTAAAGATAGCATGTGTTCATTATTTTCCCTTACTCTCTCTTTTAAAAATAGTGTAGTTTTTCCTTAAAATGTGCATTTCCCCCAACATACTAGATTTCTGTTTATTTAGACTTAACTTATTCGGTAAGAGTAGCATAATGTTTGGATTCAAACTCAAGCTAAATCTTACCTTCTTCAAAATTAATAATGTGTAGCTTTTTTCTACCCATTTTACCCAATAAAATATTTTCACGGTTAAAAAAAAAGATAGGATCTATCCCAAAGAAATAAAATTACCAGGATTCAAATGTATGTATAAAAAGTCAATTTTATATTATTTTGTATAATGTCAAGAACTAGAAAAATCTGAAGCCCATCGTATCATGCGTTCATGCCATGGAATTTATACAAGTAACAAAAAGAATGAGTTAGATCTTTATCTGTTGATCTTGAGTTTGTTTTTTTGTTTTTGTTTTTTTTAGTGAAATAAGCAAATTGCTGAGAAATGTACATGGTATAATACAAATTTTATCAGGCAGGTAATAACATATATGTATTTGTTTATAATCTCATAGGCAAGGGAAGAGATTCAAAAGATGACCACTGGAACACTGACCCTGGTTTCCTGGCTGAGGTGTGGGAATGTCTAAGGAGAAGTGGAAGGAGTTGAGTTAAAAAAAAAAAAAAAAGAAACAAACAAACAGGGATAAAAATATATTATTTTGAAAAGAAAAGTATTTTATTTTAGTTTTTAACAATTTTTTTAATATTTATTTTTGAGAGAGAGAGAGAGAGAACACAAGCAGGGGAAGGCAGAGAGAAGGAGGGGCAGAGAGAGGGAGACACAGAATCTGAAGCAGGGCCCAGACTGAGCTGTCAGCACAGAGCCTGATGCAGAGCTCGAACTCCTGAACCAGGAGACCATGACCTGAGCCAAAGTCAGATGTTTAACTGACTGAGCCACCCAGGCACCTTGAAAATTATTTTAAAAGAATATAAATATTTATGTAAAATAATATTGCAAAAACTCTTTATAATGATAAAATTTAGAAATAGCACAAATGATTAACTTAATGAAATTATTTACAGCTGTTAACAATAGTGACATACATGTGTTTAGTATGTGTATTAAATGACAATTCACATTGCAAAAGAGTATATATGCTGTGATCTTGTCTACTTTGTGCTAATGTGATTGCGATGATGGGTTTTTTTTGTTTATTTTTTTTAGGGAACAAGAGCTGAAGTTATTTTTGGAAGTATGAATTACTAAAGTACTTATAGTCTCTATTAAATTATACTCTTCCTGGTATAGCTGTAATTTCATGAGATTTAGTCATATCTTTAATTAGATAGTAGTCTGATTGAGGGGAGGAATCACTTTTTAAGATTCTATGTGTCACTCTCAGCACTCAGAATAATTCTGATTCATAATTTCAAGAGATCACCATTAAATACAGCCCCTATGAGAGAATGGGTTCAGCATTAAAAAGGTGAAACCCTGAGTTTTTAAAAGCAGCAGGCCACGGTCAAACTATTCTTCACTTGGCTGCAGTGCTGGTGCCTGCCTGTTGCAAGTAACCAGCTTGATCACAATGCTTGCTGGGACTGAAGCTGAAGTTTCTAGGAAAAGGACAGGAAGGTGAGATAGGACAGGAGACTGATCTGTTTGCCAGGTCAGCAAATTAGTCTCTGATATATGGAAATTAGGATTTGCTTAGAATTTGATGAACTGGTTGCTTTGATTCGAGCTGGAGCCTCTACTCCAGGATCTTCTATCTGGTGGATGGGCCATAGAAGCAAGAATCTCAAAAAAAAAGGGGGGGGGGGCGGGAAGGGAACAGGAAGGGAAGGGAAGGATCTTATGTTAATGTTAAAAAGTCAGGTAGCTGGCCACTTGTTGAGTAGTCTCTATAACGGTGTGGAAGTCTGGCAACTGACTGGGTTTCTCGGTCCATACTCCCCAGTGCTGATGCAGGGAGTTCCTCTGTCTCTGAGGCTGGCTGTCCTGGCCCACCGCAAGTCAGACACCTGGGGGTTCCTCACTTCCGCACCTTCCAGCTGAAGGAATGAATGATGCATAAGGCTTTTGTATTATACTTTCATTCAAGGGCTTCGCATTTCATTGTAGGGAACTTAGCTGTTCCTTAAACAGCACTCTACTTGTAACAGAGCAGCCACCCTTGTCTACTTCTGGTAGGGCCAGCTTTTGGAGTATGTCAAATATTAATCAAAAGAACAAGATATACTTCATTGTTCTCTCAGGGCCACCACAATGTAAATAAATCGGGTTATTCCGCATAGTTGAGGGACCCAGTTTTGTATTTTTCTGTGTAATCTATTTGTGCTTCTGTAGAAACAACAGGCCATGCCTCACGTGATGAAGCAGTTCTGTGGAGAAACCCATATATGCCAGATTCCGGATGCCATTCCCACCAGAAACGATGCCAAGAAAATACTTTTATTTTGAATAAATGAGAAAATCAATATCTAGATGAGGTATACATTGCAAAGTAGAAATTTTATATTGTTGGTATATTTATCAATCCCTATTAACTCAAGCTGAACTTGACAAAAAATATTAGTCCCTCCTTAAAATAGATAAAACACATTTTGAGGTAGGTTGTTTTTCTTTCTATTGTGCTAGCCAGTGTTTAAAATTTAATGGTATAAAAATGTAGGGGAGGAAAAAGTTTTCCTCAACCCTCAACCCTCTTAGGATCCCCGACTGGGTCTGAAAATTAAACTGACCGAGACAGATTAACAGGAGAAAAGCCTACAAATATTTAACAATAACCTTATATGGTATGGGAGCCTTCATAAGGAAATGAAGACCTGAAGAAGCTGTTAAAGCTGAATATTTTTATGCTAAGTTTGATGAAGAGTGGGCATTTGTGGAGACATTTGATAGGTCAGGGAGAATGAGATTAGTGCGGTAAACTGGGAGAGATTTAGCAAGGCCCGTTTGTTCGGATTCTTCTTCTTACTGTCCCTTCGTCGTAAGAGATAAGGATGCCCCTTTCCTCCCTTATAAGGAAGACCTCTCTCATATGAAATTTTTATGACCTGTTTTAAGGGTGAGAGATGGTGAGGAGGGAAGGTCTTTTCTACTTTTGCTATTTTCTCAAAACTCTATCAGTTTAAAATTTTCAGCCTGCCAAGTTGCCATATTTTGAGATAGCATTTTCTGAACCTTATCAATAGGTTGAGTGGTGAAAGAATCTAAATTTCTACCTTTTTTGACTTTCAGAGTGCTTATTTTACTACAACTGTGAAAACAAGCAAGATGTTTTCATAGCTGTAACACTGTGTTATTTAAAAAAAATTATGTGAAGATTGTATATTAGGCTAATGTTTAATAAATTATGTGAAGCCTGAAGTAATTCATGTCTTTGTGGTGGGAATAAAGGGGACTTAATGTGGGGGATTTCCCCTCATATAAGGCAAAGAAGCAAAGCCCTATTTATCCACTGAGCCTGAGCCCAGATTTGAACATCTTTCCCCTTATGAAGAGGCAGAGCTAGTGAAATCTACATGTAGACATCAGTGCTCCTGAGCTCTTGGGTCCCATAATTAGCTTTAAAGCTCTGCCCAAAGAACCCTAAGGATTTCTCCCCAGACCTTGCAGTCACCCACTGAGACGTGTTTTCTTGGTCTGCTTTTCCTTCTTCCTCTTGGATGAATGTCTTCCTTGCCTTCATGAAGAGTCTCTACTTCACTGAGCCTTTCATCTGGAGGCCAACTCAGATGATTTATAATAGGCACCAGGTACATATTCTACTTATATTCTGGAGTTAGGCCTTTCTCTTGATGCTTTTTCTGGTTACGTTTTTTATTTCTTTATCAGATTTCCAAATATACTGCCCCTTGTGTCCTTCATTCTCTTCTGCAAAGGTTTTTCTAGGCAATATTACCCTAGCTCCACTAGAAGTACATGGCTCCCTTGGGGAACCTAAAATATGGGCATACCTCGGAGATATTGTGGGTTTGGTTCCAGACCACTGCAATAAAGTAAATATTGCAATAAATTGAGTGAAATGAATTTTTTGGTTTCCCAGTGTATATAAAATTAATGTTTGTACTAGACTATAGTCTATTAAGTGTACAATAATATCATATCTAAAACATGATTTAAAATAATTTAAGTTGGGGCGCCTGGGTGGCTCAGGTGGTTAAGTGTCTGACTTCAGCTCAGGTCATGATCTCATGGTTCATGGGTTCAAGCCTCACATCGGGCTCTGTGCTGACAGCTCAGAGCCTGGAGCCTGCTTCCGATTCTGTGTTGCCCTCTCTCTCTCTGCTCCACCCCCAGTCATACTCTGTCTCTCACTCTCTCAAAAATAAATAAACTTTACAAAAATTAAAAAAAATAAATTAAAATTTAAATAATTTAAAAATGATTTAATAATATTGCTAAAAACTGCTAAACATCATCTGAACTTTCAGTAAGTCATAATCTTTTTGCTGGTGGAGAGTCTTGCCTCAATGTTGATGGCTCCTGACTGATGAGGGTATTAAGTGGTTGCTGAAGGTTGGGGTGGCTGTTGCAATTTTTAAAAATAAGATAATGGCAACAATAAAATTTGCCGTATCAACTGATTCTTTCTTTCCTGAATGATTTCTCTGTAGCATGTGATACTGTTTGATACTATTTTACCTACAGAAGTACTTTCAAAATTGGAGTGAATCCTCTCAAACCCTGCCACTGCTTTATCAACTAAGTTAATGTGATATTCTGAATTCTTTGTTGTCACTTCAGCAGTCTTCACAGTGTTTCACCAGGGGTAGATTCCATCTCAAGAAACCACTTTACTCATCCATAAGAAACAACACCTTGTCTTTTAAAGTTTTATTATGAGGGGCACCAGGGTGGCTCAGTTGGTTGAGCGTCTGACTCTTGATTTCAGCTCAAGTCACGATCCCAGGGTCATGGGAATGAGTCCATACGCTGAGTGTGGAGACTCTTTGGGATTCTCTCTCCCTCTCTGCTCCTCTCCCCTGCTCATACTTTCTAAAAGAAATTATGAGATTGCTACAGTTCAGTCCCATCTTCGGGCTCCTCTTCTAATTCTAGTTTCTGGCTCTTTCCACCATATCTGCAGTTACTTCCTCCACTAAAGTCTTGAACCCTTCAGAGTCATCCATGTGGCTTGGACTCAGTTTCTTCCAAACCCTGTACATGTCAATCTTTGACCTACCCATGAATCACAAATGCTTTTAATGGATCTAGAATAGCAAATCCTTTCCAGAAGGATTTAAATATTTCTTTTATGGGCTACACAATGGATGTTATGTTAGCAGATGTGAAAACAACATTAATCTTGTACATCTGTATCAGATCTCTTGGGTAACCAGGTACATCATCAGCAGACAGTACTATTTTGAAAGGATTCTTTATTTTGGAGCTATAGGTCTTCACAGTGGGCTTAAAATAAATATTCAGCAAACCATGTTGTAAACAGGTGTACTGTCATCCAGGCTTTGTTCCATTTACAGGGAAAAGGTAGAGTAGATTTAGCATAATTCTTTAGGGGCCCTAGGATTTTTGGAAATGGGCAGTGAGCATTGGCTTCAACCTAAAGTCACCGGCTGCATTAGCCCCTAAAAAGAGAGCTAGCCTGTCCTTCGAAGCTTTGATACCAGGCATTGACTTTTCCTCTAGCAATGAAAGTCCTAGATGGCATCTTCTTCTAATAGAAGGCTATTTCAACTGCATTGAAAATCTGTTGTTTGGTGTCACCTTTACTCATTATCTCAGCTAGATCTTTTGGATAACTTGCTGAGGCTTCTACATCAGCACCTACGGCTTCATCTTGCACTTTTATGTTATGGACACACCTTCTTTTCTTAAATCTCATGTACCAACCTCTGCTAGCTTCACACTTTTTTTCTGTAGCTTCCTCGCCTCTCCCAGCCTTCATGGAATTGAGTAGAAACAGGGCCTAGCTTTGAATTAGGCTCTGGCTTAAGTGAATCTTGTGGCTGGTTTGATCATCTATCCAGACCACTCAAACTTTCTCCATATCAGCAGTAATCTCTCTGTGTTATCATTCGAGTGTTCACGGGTGTTCGTGGGAGTAGCCTCAAGAACTTTTCCTTTGCCTTCACAACTTGGCTAACTGTTTGATGCAAAAGACCTGGCTTTTGGCCTATCTCAGCTTTTAACATACCTTCCTCACTGAGCTTAATCATTTCTAGCTTTTAATTTAAAGTGAGATGTGTGACACTTCCTTTCACTTGAACACTTAACAGCCCATTGTAGGGTTATTAACTGGTCCTAACTTTAATATTGTTGTGTCTTGGGGGAATAGGGAAGCCTGGAGGAGAGGGAGAAAGACCGGGGAACACCAGATTGGTGGAGCAGTCAGAACACACACAACATTTATGGATTAAGTTCACTGTCTTACATGGGTGTGGTTGGTGGTGCCCCAAAACAATTACAGTAGATACATCAAAGATCACTGATCACAGATCACCTTAAAGAATATAATAATAATGAAAAAATT
The DNA here is from genome assembly GCF_027475565.1 of Acinonyx jubatus. Taxonomy (NCBI): domain Eukaryota; kingdom Metazoa; phylum Chordata; class Mammalia; order Carnivora; family Felidae; genus Acinonyx; species Acinonyx jubatus. Next base: position 63,148,090 of record NC_069387.1, read on the forward strand.
TGCCAGAATTACCAAAATGTGACACAGAGACACAAGGTGAACAAATGCTCTTGGGAAAATGTCGCTGATAGACTCATTTCACACACAAACCTGGGGCGCCCGGGTGGCTCAGTCGGTTGAGTGTCCGACTTCAGCTCAGGTCATGATCTCATGGTTCGTGAGTTCAAGCCCCGCGTCAGGCTCTGTGCTGACAGCTCGGAGCCTGGAACCTGGAGCCTGCTTCAGATTCTGTGTCTCCCTCCCAGTCTCTCTGCCCCATCCCCACTCATGCTCTGTCTCTCTCTGTCTTAAAAATAAATAAAACATTAAAACACACACACACACACACACACACACACACAAACCTTCAGTTTGTAGAAAAAGAAAAACTAGTATCTGCAATGTGCAGTAGATCAAAGTGCAATAAAATGAGGTATGCCTGTAGAGCTTTCCCTTTAATAATTCACAACTCTGGTCTCAGCAGGTTACATTTTCCTCCTAACATTCTGTTTTCTTAGTCCTGGCTTGCCAATTTGAAACTTTATGCCACCTTCCAAAAGATCACCCGTTGTAGACATTCTGTTGAAAATAAAGATTACCCATTTATTGGATGCTTTATTTTGTGACCTATATTATCTCATTTAATCCTTATAATAACGTTATTGACTAAGGAGTCTTGGCTTTCTCAGGTTTGTGGAACCAGTCACTCTTCATCCACATGTATTCCAGCTTGTGACAGTTGCCTCCTCTCATATTCTCTGGTGGAAAGATAGATACATATTTAATTTTACTGGAGGTTTAAAGGCTTTTCAGGGAGAACTAAAAATACCTATGTTTCCATCTATCTTTACCCAGAAGTTGGAATATTACTTTCTACAGTGAAGTCATGAATTTAGGTATATTTTAGTACTTGGAAAGAAACATAAAAGAACTAAATACGTGTTTATAAAAAAGTTCCACTCTACTAATTTGTCATATTGAATGCCATGGTGTATAGTAATTCTGACTATAAAATGAAAATTATTTTTAGACTTGATTTTTTTCTCTGATTAATATTTGAAATCCTTAAAAGTTACTATCAGGAGCCTTTTATTTTGTGCATATAAATGCAGTAAGACAGCTTGCTGGTTATCTTATGCACTTATGTATTATCTTATGAAATATATTTTTGTCCATTTCAAGTTCACATAAACTAATGATTCTATCAGAAAACATAATTTTTCACTCACTGGATTTTGGAACATAATTCAGTTTTTTTTTCAGTAACTACCGTTTATAATTGGAATTTACTTGTTATCATTCTAACAGCAAAATACTGGCCTATGTAATTTGAGTGCTATTACATTTTTCTCTTTATGTCTGTATGTACTTCATCAATTTAGTAAAAGCAATAGCAAAACTTTGAAATTCCTGCACAGCAGATTGCAGAGGAAATATCTGCTGATTTGTCTGCACTGTAAGACCCTGGTTCTGACAGAATTGTGATGGTAATTGCTCAAAGATGTATTCTGTTTACTAAGACTAATGTTGCATCTGCTTTTAATTAGCTGCTACAAATGATAAACTGCCAGTTTATGCTTGTTAGATTTACTTAAATTTATTCTATTCCAAATAAAGAAGAACTTAAAGAATACCAATATAGGACAGAAAACTGCTCATTGTCAATCAAGTTCAGAAAGGTGGTGGTAAATATCTCCATGCATCTTTTTGATTTTATGGGAAGGAGAAAAACTTGACTTCCTGTGGTACAGGCGATTATATCTCGTGTCTATTGTAGTTTCCTAATTTTTTCGTATATATGAATTACTGTTTTGAGTAGATGATTCATTTCCAAGGACAAGGCTCTCTGCAGTCTCACACTGTCTGCCACTGTGTATAGAAAATGTTTACTGACATAAGGAGATTTGTAGTATTCCTATTCATAAGAGTTTTAAAAGTTGTTTTGAGAAAAAGGGTTGGAAAGGACGGAGAGTTAAAAGTGTTATGATTTATCATGAAATTTGGTGAATATCATTCACAGTGCTTTATTTATCCAATGGGTTGGAAAAATGCGTGTTAATTTCTTATTTTTTCATAATTTTACAGGCTGTTAAGCCATCTTGCTGTTAGTTTTAAAAGAGCAGTATTGGGGGTGCCTGGCTGGCTCAGTTGGTAGAGCATGTGACTCTTGATCTCAGGGTTGTGAGTTCAAGCCCCACATTGGGTGTAGAGCTTACTTAAACAGGAAAGGATTATGACGTGCTGAAAGATGAGATATGATGGTTTAGCATCTTGGGGCACCTGGCTGGCTCAGTTGGTGGAGGATGTGACTCTCAATTTTGGGGTTGTGGGTTTGAGCCCCATGTTGGGTGTAGAGATAACTTAAAATCTTTAAAAAAAAGAGCAATGTTGATGATCATAATCAGGACTGTTGAAGAAAGAGGACATTTTAAGTAACTGTAAAGTGTTTAAGTTGTGTTGGTATCTAATGCAGTGCCTTGCAAGGAGAAAACATTTATTGATTTGGTTTCTTGGCATACTGATTCCTTGCTACCGTATGGCCTTGAATAGTCAGTAATTGACTAAGACTAAAATGTTATATGGCAGATGATTGTTTTCCGTCCTAGGTGAGGACCTAATGAGAAGTTGCTTAAAATAGCATCAAAGGAACTTAGACTTAAGAAAAACAAAAGGAGGATAACAGGAATCCTTTTGCAGAGGATTCCTTTTTACCTGAAACTTTGGAAAACAGGTAAATGAATTAGAAAGTTCAATTTTTATAACTTTTGCTTTCTTGATTTTCATTGTTATGTGCAGTTTGTGAAATCTAAATTTTCTTCATGAAATGTGTGTTTTATGGTTTAATAGAACAGTTAGGTCAAGTTAGTTAAGTTATATCGATAGAGTTATATATTAGAATGTCAGCTTTGTTCCTGTCAGCTAATTCTGGCAGAACCAATTTGTATTTTTCAATATGATTTGTTGAATTCCAGAAGTTTATTTGTTAGTTGTTACAAACATGGTTTTATATTTAAGCTCTGTCCAGATGGAGGTGTTTTTACCTTTGCATGTGCCTGAACTAATAGTGCCAGAGAACAGAGGAGCAGAACTACCCCCCAGGCGCCTCGCCCCTTCCATAGCCTTCACTACCTGGCAGGGAAGCAGGGACTTCACGTCTCTAAGCCACTGGTAGAATCCCTTCCCCAGGACCTGGGAAGGAATATGACAAGTAAAAAAGGCCAAAGTAAAGGTCATACCTAATTTAAATTATTGCTTTTGTCATATTCTCTGCCAGTCACAAGAATGTTTTATTATTAATCACAAACCAAGGAATTGCTATTCTTAATTTATAATGCTTTTTTTTTAATGTTTATTTACTTTTGAGAGAGTGAGAGAGAGTGTGAGCAGAGGAGGGTCAGAGAGAGAGGGAGACATAGAATCCAAAGCAGGCTCCAGGCTCCAGGCTCCAAGCTGTCAGCACAGGGCCCGATGTGGGGCTCAAACTCACAAACCTGAGATCATGACCTGAGCCGAAGTGGGACGCTTAACCGACTGAGCCACCCAGGTGCCCTGTAATTTATAATGCTTCTAAAGAGCCGCATCCAGTGCTATGGTTTTGATACTTTAGTAGTCACTGAAGCTAAGTTATGCTGTGATAACAAACCACCCTCAAAGTTTCAGGGGCTTGAAGAGGTTTGTCCCTCACGCTCTACATCTGTTTTAGGTAACTAAGACTTATTCCATGTCGTTGCCGTTCTGAGACATGAGCCACGGGAGCAGCCCCTCTCTGAGACTTTGCTTATCATTTAGCAGAGGGGGAAAAATCCCACAGTGAAAACCTACAGTGGATCTTAAAGCTTCTGCTTGAAAGTGGCACATGTCATGCCACACACATTTTACAAACCAAGTCACATGGCCGCTCTGGGGGGTGCACAGAGGGGCACCGCAGGTCATGCAGCCAAGTCTGGCGTCAGTGTGGCAGGGGTATATAGTCCTTCCTTGTGGGGCCACCAATAGTTTTGAATAGCAATACCATCTCCTTATAAAATCTTGAGATTCGTCTGTGTGTGTGATGAGGTCTGAATGTTGACTGACTTTTCATGCAAAGACAGCCATCTGTACTCAACCCATCATTTCATTTCTTCTGGGATTTATAGGAAAATAGCCTGTCTCAACCCCTTTGCATCTATGTGGGACCAGAAGACTACTTATGGCCAGGATATTATGGAGAGAAGTGTTGTGTGGCACTTCCAGACCTAGCTCCCAAACATCTAGTAAAATCCCCCCTCCTCTCATTATTGTTGAGGTGAATTCAGAGGAGCCTACTTCTCTAAATCACAGTTCCAAGGGGATGTAGCCAAGAGAACCACCTGACCAGAAACATCTACTTTGGACCATGGGATAGAACAAATGAACCTTTGTTGTCTTATGACACTAAGATTTCATGGTTGCTTATTCCTGTGTTACCCTATCCTGACTAATAAAACCTTGCTTTATGGTTTATTTAATGATACTCATTTACTAGGATTACGTACATTCTGTAATAGAGTGGCCAAATAAGACATACTTTCAAAATTGCTGAAAGTATGCATAGATTTCTTTTTTATTTATTAAAAATTTTTTAATGTTTATATAATTTTGAGAAGGGGAGAGATAGAGGTGAGTGGGGGAGGGACAGAGAGAGAGAGGAAAACACAGAATTCAAAGCAGTCTCCAGGCTCTGAGCTGTCAGCACAGAGCCTGACATGGGGCTCGAACTCAAGAACCATGCTATCATGACCTGAGCCAAAGTTGGACACTTAAGACTGAGCCACCCAGGCGCTCCTCTTTTTTTTAAATGTTTATTTATTTTTGAGAGACAGAGCACGAGTGGGAGAGGTGCATAGAGAGGGAGACAGAGAATCTGAAGCAGGCTCTAGGCTCTGAGCTATCAGCACAGAGCCCGATGTGGGGCTCGAGCTCACAAACCATGAGATCATGACTTGAGCTGAAGTCGGACACTTAACCGACTGAGCCACCCAGGTGCCCCTGCATAGATTTCTAATGTAGAAATCTGAATATGTGACTAAAGAATTGATTTTTAGATTTTATTTAATTTTTTCAAAGTTTATTAGAGAGAGAGAGTATGTGCAAGCATGTGCAGGGAGGGGCAGAGAGAGTAGTAGAGAGAGAGAGAGACTCCATGCTGTCAGTGCAGAGCCTGACATGAGGCTCAATCCCATGAATCTTGAGATCATGACCTGAGCCAAAATCAAGCATTGGATGCTTAACTGACTGAGCCACCTAGGCACCTCCAGATTTTATTTAATTGTCATTAATGTAAATGTAAATGTCCACATGGGGCCAATGGCTCCCATATTGGACCACAGAGCTTTAAACAGTAGGAAGCTTTTTGACTTTTTGATGTATTATAAATCTTTCCACTATTTCATCCATTAAGCATAAAACCAATGTGTTGTCTAAATTAGACACTTACTGAATGACTGAGACTTATAAAAATGAAGAGCAAAAATTAATCACATTTTTATATAGTGTTTCATTGGGGACAGTTTTGACATGGGAGCACGAGTCAGAGTTCTTTACTAGTACGAGTTGACATGAGGTCCCATGTTAATAGGTTCCAAATATAGCGCAGAAGAACAAATGGTGAAATGGACATTTTTGCCAAAGTATAAGTGTAATCTTTACTGACATAAAATAAATTTAAAATGAGTAAGACTTCACAGTCTTAAGTTTAAAAAATTTTTCACTGTGAAGTATATAAGATGTGTTGAGTTGATAACTTTGCAAATGCTGTGCCTTTGCCTGAATGTCTGTATTACATTTGTAGAGATGCTTGTGATCCCAGGAACCATTTACAGCTATCATGAAAAACGATCTACATTTCTCTATGTTTAAAGGTCCATTTCAAAGCAGGAGCTGAGTCATGTAATGGAAATAGTATTGGATTCAGAGCAAATATCTATATTCTGTTGTCCACACTCTAACTTGCTATATGAACTTAGGTATGTTATCTAAATTCCCTGGGTCTCAATGTCTTCTACAGTGAACGTATGAGCTTAGACTCCTCACCAAATTCTAAAATTCTATGGTTGAACTTCCCTCTATTTCAATCATGTTTTTTCTCCTTAACCATTTGTTATTTATTTACGATTAGAGAGAGGGGGGAAAGCATGCTCAAGTGGGAGAAAAAGGCAGAGAGAGAGAAACAGAAACAGAAACAGAGAGACAGAGACAGAGACAGAGAGAGAATCTTAAGCAGGTCCCACGCTTAGCATGGAGCCTGATGTGGGGCTCGATTCCATGACTCTGGGATTATGACCTGAGCTAAAATCAAGGTTGGACTCTCAACCAGGTTGGACTGAGCCACCCTGGAGCCCCTAACCATTTGTTATTTACACATGGAATGGGGCATATTAGAACTGAGCCCACCCGTGTCAACATGACTTAACTCTTTGCTCCAGGAAATTATCTTGCTCAGGAAGATTAGACAGTAATTTAATAAATAACTTCACTATTTGCTTTAGAAAATTCTTGCAAATCAATTTATCAGGACAAACACTTTGCTCATCTGGGCAAACAGCTCTCTTAATAGAACGATATATTGTTCATCTGGGCAAACAGTTTGACAAGTATGGAGAACAATGACATTATGCTTTGGGGTCTTGAAAGTGAATCTGCTGTAAACGCTATCTAATTGGGAGAAAAATATCTTAGTATGTGAGTCTAGGTATTTTTCTTGACTAGCATGAGATTCTACATAGTTTGTATATTGCTGAGGTTAATTATATATAACATGGATAGTGAGAACATAGACATTGGGTTAATTATAACAAGGCAGGTGAGCAAAATCAATTTTCTCTGTCAAACGTAGTTTACATCTTTATGTAAACAACAATTTGTTTATAAAATACATTCTAAGAAATTCACTTTTCTATAACAAACATAACATAGTTTTAAGGTTCGAGGTTAAAGCCCTTATAGTTTGCATCTTTTTTTAGTTAAGTAAGCTCTTTGCCCAATGTAGGGCTTGAACTCACAACCCCAAGATCAAGATTCTCATGCTCTACTAAGTCAGCCAAGTGCCCCAACTCTTTATAGGTTGAAATAACATACTACAGAGGTTCCCTGACATTACTTACCCAACATTTAAGAGCTACTTATTAGTTTGACAAGAGGCAGAGCATGTGCAAATTTAAACTTAAAGCAGAAATTTGTGCCTGTTGTTTGAGTATTCTTTGTTCAGTGTGCTTTTAAGACTCCCAAATGAAACTACTTCTCAACTTGTTATATTTTTGATCCTTCCTGAATTCTTTTTTTTTAAATTTTTTAATCTTTATTTATCTTTGAGAGAGAGAGACAGAGTGAGAGTGAGGGAGGGACAGAATCTGAAGCAGGCTCCAGGCTCTGAGCTGTCAGCACAGAGCCTGATGGGGGGGCTCGAACTCATGAACTGTGATATCATGACCTGTGCCAAAGTTGGATGCTTAACTGACTGAGCCACCCAGGCACCCCAATCATTTCCGAATTCTTAAATAACTTCTATCAAAGTTATTTTTCTCAAAATTTCTCACTCAGTACCTTCATTACTCATGTGTTCTCTATTTAATTTTAACCAAGACTGAATCAAGGTATTTTCAGATTTATACTTTGTATTTCCTCACGAAATGTGGTAGAAAAAGTTTTGTCCTTAGAGTCATAGTTTTACCTTAGGAAATTGAAACATGGATCTGAAAGCAGGTTGTTGAAGATATGGAGTTAGAACTTAGAATGTGCCTTTAAGAAGGAATAACCCTGAGAAGAGCCTGTGACATTACATTTTGTTGTTCTGACATAGCCATTTTGTTGTGGGATCATTTGGTGTGTACTAAAAAGGATACCTTGGTTTTCAGTTGAAAGAAATGGCCAAATAATGTGCAAAGCAGACAGCCTTACCTTTCCTGAGCCTCATCCTGGTTGGCTACCTGTTACATTCTCTTTCCCTTCCTGAACTCCTCTTCCCCTACTCCCCACCCTGGCCCTGTGGATACTGGATAATGTTGAATTGGGGATGTGGCATAAGGTGAATTGGAGGGAAGCATGAGATGGGCTAATGGTTAAATAACATCTGGCAGGCCAACTGCATATAACTAGGCATTAGAAGTTTTCCAGCACCCTTACTTATCTCAGGAAAAGCCATCAGTCATTAAAAACAAAGCGTCTTTTCCTTCCTGAGATTTTACTTATATCTTAAAAAAAAATTTTTTTTAACACTTATTTATTATCGAGAGACAGACAGAGCATGAGCAGGGGAGGGGCAGAGAGAGGGGGAAATACATACTCTGAAGCAGGCTCCAGGCTGTGAGCTGTCAGCACAGAGCCCAACGCGGGGCTTGAACTCACAGACTGTGAGATCATGACCTGAGCCAAAGTCGGATGCTTAACCCAACTGAGCCACCCAGGCGTCCCTACTTATATCTTTAATGTCTGCATCTCAAATTCCATCCTCTCATTTCTCCCTAAAGTTTCTTTTTTTAAGATTTTATTTTTAAGATCAATACACCCAATGTGGGGCTCAAACTCACAACCCGGAGATTAAGAGTCGTCCCCTCCACTGGCCGAGCCAGCCAGATGCCCCTCATTTCTCCTTAAAGTTAAAGGCACTGATGCAGATTGGAATTGGAGTGGAAATGTTTGGGCTTGTGGGAGAAAAATTCATATTAGTTTTGGTTTGAAGAGAAGAATCTACTTGTGGTTATCATATTATTACAATCAGGCCCGATGGAAGAAACCGAAAAGTCTTGTTTTCTTACTGACTAAGGAATTTAAGGATTTTGCCAAGGATGTTACATATAGAGGGCTGGAGACAGCTTCCTTGACAGCCAATTAGTATGTATAGTTTTGAAGTTTATGACTATATTCCTCAAGAAATAGAATTAGCCTTCTGAAGTCTGGATGTCTCCAGGTAACTTGTTACACATTTGTTGGGACGCTTTTATGATGAAAAGGTACAGAGTAGCCGTAAGTAAGACAGGAAAGAATCTTCACCCGGCACACGGTTAGGATTTGTAGATCTCCAAGTCCTAGGTATTATGGCTGTTCCTAGCCTTCACCTTATCAACTGGCTATGACTGCTTGTCTAACACAAATCTCTGAGTAATAAGCATGCATCATATATTTTTTTTCCCAGTCCTTATGTATAATGATGAGTTTGGGGAGAGGACCAAATATCCTTAAAGTTCTATAGACATTTTAATAAATTTTTGAGAGGAGAATGATTATAGGAGTAACATGTATGTTATAAATGCTCTAAAAATACTGAAAAAAAATAATGAGGAGCCTGAACATTCTTCATAGCCAGGGTCGGGGTCAGGGATGAATGTTGCATGACTTGGTAATAAAACCTGCACCTGTGCGCTTTGACAGGCCAGTCTGAATACCCTGCTTGTTAGTCTGTTTCCCCACCCTCATCTTCCCCATGCTGGTGGTTGAGAGGCATCTCTAGCCTACTTATTTCATGATTTTACTCCTCCCTTTAGTTCTTAGCACCAGGTCTGCTTAGTACTGCACCAAGGTCTGTTCTTCCTAAAATGCCCCCTCACTCTCATGGCTTCTGATGGTCTGTAAGTAAGTACCATCTACCTCCTTCCTTCTCCCTCAAGGCTTTTTGTGAAACCAGTCATCCTCAACTGGAAGCTTTTTCCACTTCCTTCTTGCCTGTTCACTATCAGTGTTTCCCTTTAAGACCAACATCATAGAGGAGCCTTTAGGTCTGGGCTCCGGTTTCATCAATTACTGGACTGGTGATCCTAGACAAATTTCTTACCTTTAATTTCTCAATATCTTTTTTCCCTTTTATATCACGGCTGTTGACTTTTCATTTACTGTTCATTTCCACCTTTACTGATGTTCCACTGTTTTATATTAAGAGTATGCCATGAATTCACAAAGACATGAATATAAGACTAGTAGGAATGAACTGCAGAGAAGAATAAATGTGAGGCGGAAAGGAGGTTATTGTGAATTAGAATAAAATTTGTTTATTTTTTAATGTTTATTTTTGAAAGAGAGAGAGTGCAAGCCAGGGAAGGCAGAGAGGGAAGGGGACAGAGGATCTGAAGCAGGCTCCGTGCTGGCAGCAGAGAACCTGATGTGGTGCTTAAAAACTGTGAGATCATGACCTGAGCCAAAGTTGAACGTTTAACTGACTGAGCCACCCCGGTGCTGCTAGAATAGAATGTATTAATAGTTCTTGTAAATTTTTGGAAAGTATGGAGGATAACTAAAAGTTAAAAAATTATATAAGACAGTATATGGGGTACCTGGGGGCTCAGTCAGTCAAGTGTCCAACTCTTAATTTTGGCTCAGGTCATGATCCTAAGTTCATGAGATCGAGCCCCATATTGGGCTCTGCCCTTACAGCACAGAGCTGCTTGGGATTCTCTCTTTCAACCTCTCTCTCTGCCCCTCTCCTGTGCTTGTGCTCTCTTTCTCTCTTTCTCAAAATAAGTAAACGTTTAAAAATATGAAAAAAAATATCTAAGAGACTATATCACTTACAATTTGGCTACATTTTACAGAAAACTCAAGTAGGAGTGGTTTAAACATAAAAGAGGCCCAAAACTAAATAGTTCAGCACTAGTTTGGCAATCCTGTGATCACAGAGAGCCCAGGCTTCTTCCCACCTTCTTCCTGCTCTCCTTAGTGCTGGCTTACATGCCAAAAGTCTGCTTATAGTCACAAGATGCTCTTAGCACTCCAGCCATCATGTCTGTATTCCAAGTTGGAAGAAAATGAAATGGCAAAAGTGCACATCTGTCAACTGAATCAGTCCCCTTTGAAGGAGCTTCCCTGGCTTCTATCTACTTGGCTTCTGCTTACATTTCCTTGAACTCCTGTAGAAGTCAAGAAGTTAGGAAAAGCAGTCTTTAAGCTAGGGCAGTATACCCCAAATAACATCAACATTTCTTATGAAGGAGAGAGAGGGTGGATATTGTTTAGATAACTCACAGTCCCTTCCACAACAGCAAACTAGGGTGGGGGTAGCTGGATGACAGTTTCACTTTGGTTTATTTTTATTTTTATTTTTATTTTTATTTTTATTTTTATTTGTGTTTTTAATTAAAATTGTTTTTAATGTTTATTTTTGAGAGAGAGAGAGAGAATGTATGAGTGGGGGAGGGGCAGAAAGAGAGGGAGACACAGAATCTGAAGCAGGCTCTAGGCTCTGAGCTGTCAGCACAGAGCCCAACATGGGGGCTCGAACTCACAAACTGCGAGATCATGAGCTGAAGTCGGACACTTAACCAACTGAGCCACCCAGGCGCCCCTATTTTTATTTTTTAAAGTAGGCTTCATGCTAGCGTGGAGCCCAACACGAGGATGGAACTCAGAATCCTGAGATCAAGACCTGAGCTGAGACCCAGAGTCTGATGCTCAACTGACTGAGCCACGCAGGCACCCCAGTTTCACTTTGTTTTAGCCTAATCTTTGCTTAAATTACTTTCGTATTTCCTAACTTCCTATAAGTTCAGAACAAAAGTCTCATATTATCTTAGTAATGCTTTTTATCAGGTTTTTCATTTTCCGATTTGCTGCAGTTCTGCTCTGCATAGTACAGAATACTTGATGCCCAGGCTCTGGAGTCAGGCCACTGGGCTTTTAATCCTGGCTGTCCCGTTGTCCAGCTGGTGACTTTGGCAGATTACTGAACCTACTATTGAAAATAGTCAATAATAATACCATTATTTATTTTAAGTAATGTTTTAGGCTGAGGTGGTTTTTAAACATTCAAGTAAAAGATCAGGTTACTTTACATGAAGGCAAGAAGACACCCTCAAAACATTTGGTTCATATATTTTGTTAACCAATAAGAACATGAGGGTCCACATACAGAGGAAAAGAAACAATATATCCAAGAAACATTTTTCTTTTCTTATTTGATTCGTAATAAAAGTCACTCAATGTAGTCTCATATCTCAGTCACAACTGAGTTTTAAGAAAATCTAGGCCACATTGATAACTCCATGTTAATACTGCTTTTTTATTTTTGCTAATAGCTGCAAAACCAGGAATATTTCCTCATTACTTTCTTCTTTAGGCTTTCCAAAAAGCCTACTACAGTATTTCTTCTCTGAGAATAGAGTGTGAGATAATCTTTTTCCTGAATGAAACAAGGTTTTCCTTTTCTGACTCTGGAACTAGAATGATCTCCTGGGGGATCCCTCTTATCTAGGGCGATTGTGGTGGTCACTCTGCCTGAGCTGATTTCTGTTCACTTTCTTGAGCTGAATCACCTCAATGGCTCTACAAGTTGTCCTTCAAAGCACTAGACTTGTTTTTATACAAAACTTGCATATAAATAAAACCACCAGTTTTCCTAAGTTTTAACGAGGCCTTGATATTCCAGCAATTTGGTACCTAAATGCACAGGTTCTGAATGAATGTTGGAAGGAAGGAAGGATGGCAGAAAGGGAAAAAGGGAAGGGAGGGAAAGTTAGCAAAAAGAAATTGTTTTTTTACTGAATATTGGTTTGATTTTTAGTTGGGAAAAGGAATGTAAAATTTATTATTTTTCTACTTGGAGACCCAGAATATAACTTATGATGACTTAAGAAGTTAAGTTCCTTTTATCTACATCTTAATAGACAAAGACGCTCAATGGATAAAATCCAGAAAAAAATTTTACCTGTATTTTATACATATTTTGTTCAGAAAACAGAATCTATTTAAAGATTGAAGAGTTTTTTTTTTTTCTGGTTGTAATACTCATAAAATGTGTGCATTTGAGTTTTGCTCCTGGACAGACTTATTCTGCTAAGCAAGCAGTCTTAAAGAGATTGATTGCTGAGCATGTATGTTTTTCCTTATGCTGATTCTTAAAGTCTCTGTAATTTGCTTGAGACTGTGGATAGCTATAGTAATAAGAGACTAGCTTAGGCAAAGGAGGCTGAAGTGAACCATCAGAAATAAGACTGACTATATACATCAACTAAGGGACAGTGGTTGCCTAACCCTTTTGACCCCAAGATTTCTTATGACATAAATCACCCTGCCAACAACAGAAAAATATACTTAGAACCCAGGGAAAGCTAAGGAAGAGGAAGCATGGTGATCACCAGCCTGGCCAGATGGAGTCCTTTTGGTTGAGCCAAGTTCACCAGGGTAGAAGACCAGATCTTAGCTTGAGGCCCACACCCTGATGAGTAAAACATGTGTTAAAGACTTCAAGGGGCCCAGTGGGGAACACTGGGCAAGATTTGGAGGTCCTGAACTTCCCTAAGTTTTGGGGGTGGGAGAGGAAAGGTGTAACTTTTTTCTTTTTCTACTTTTTGGGTTTATCTATATTTTCCTCAGTAATTACATATATTACTTATATAAAGGTTTTATATATTCACTGGCTAAATTTCAAAATCAATATGGATTTGCTCCTTTCCTACAAAGTATGACATTTTCGTTTAATAGATTGCCATCAGTACTCACATTCTGTTTGATGCAGATAGTTCAAAGCTTAAATAACAATGAATAAGGTTTAGATGATACAAGTTACCCCTTCTTTCTCAGGGGAACTGCCCCTCACTTCAGTATCTTAACATCTGTGGCGCATTATGGGATAGTCTAGAGACAGGCACACTTCTGTTAATATGATTTATGATGGACTTGGCACTTGATATCAGCAGGAAAGGAGGGGCAATTCATTACATTGTGCTAGGGATATTGATTATTTATATAGAAAATAATTAAAATAGATCTGTACTTCATTCCACACACAAAAATCAATTTCATGTAGATTAAGGGACTTAAATGTAAAAGGCAAAACTTTTGAACTTTTGGAAGAAAATACAGAATAGCCTTATGACCTTGAAGAAAGGAAGGATCTTAAATGAGACACAAAAGTCCTGGCCAGAGAGCAAGGGATTAGTCACTGGACCTAAAACTAAGGACATTACTTCATCAAAAGACATCACTAAAAGATTGGAGCAGCGGGGAGAGCAACAAACCAGAAAATATTTGCCATACTTATTAGTAACAAATAGTAAGGGAACAGGAACCTGTCCTTTAGAAAATGAGACCTTATGTTTTGAAAAGACACTGTAAAATGTGTGAAAAGACAAACCATAAATACTGGGGGAAGATATTTGCCATGCATATAACTGACAAATTAGTAAAGGCGGGGCGGGGGGAAAACACTCTGTTGAAAAATGAAAAAAAAAGCCTTGAGTAGAAACTACACAGAAATGGAAAGGTGAATGGTTAATAAAAATATGAAAATGCATAATCTCATTTGTAATCATGGAAATGCAAATTAAACCACTAGGTGGTACTATTTTACCCTCCCCAAGGTGGTAAAAACTTTAAAGTCTTAAAGTAAACAGTAAGGATGTGGGGCATTAGGAACTCTCGGTCACTGCTGGTGGCAGTGTGACTTGGTCCAGCATTGGAGTCCCCTGCAGCCCTGCTGGGGAGAGCAGAGCTGTGTGTGATCTGCAACCTGGCCATTCAGCTCCTGGCCCGCACCCCAGACCCGTGGTCCTCAACCCTTCCTTACATTAAAATCTCAAAATGAGTGTGTCAGAAATACTTAGGCGAGGACTTACCCCAGACTTGTGGATACCAAACTGTGTGCCCAGGGTGCCCAGGGGCACTGCGACAGCCCCACAGAGGACCAAGGGATATTCACATATATTTGTTTGAGGGCAACACAGTGATACTTGGCCTCTGTTGACACTGTGTGAGCTACTAGCTCCAGATAGTTCAGTTCACAGTTTCAATATCAGATTGGGCTACATTCTTTTTTTTTTTTTAGCACAATATTTTGCAAAGCTGGGTTTTCAGTGGTTGCTAATAAAAAGCAGATGCCATGCGAAAATCAATGTGTAACAGGAAATGAGGGTGACAGGGTCCAGTCTGATTCCAGGTTTGAGAAGTTGTGCAGTGCCCAGTGGATACACACATCTCATTAGTAAATAATTATGGTTATTTAAGAATGACATTAGAATATTATTTTTTCTTTAAATTTGCATACATTAGATTTTTTTATGAATGACAACTTTATTTTTTTATTTTTTATTTTTTTACTTTCTGTAATTTATTTGTCTTTTATAATTTACATCCATGTTAGTTAGCATATGGTGCAACAATGATTTCAGGAGTAGATTCCGTAAGCCCCTTACCCGTTTAGCCCATCCTCCCCTCCCACAACCCCTCCAGCAACCCTCTGTTGTTCTCTATATTTAAGAGTCTCTTATGTTTTGTCCCCCTCCCTGTTTTTATATTATTTTTGCTTCCCTTCCCTTGTGTTCATCCGTTCTGTGT
Organism: Acinonyx jubatus; assembly: GCF_027475565.1. Lineage (NCBI taxonomy): Eukaryota > Metazoa > Chordata > Mammalia > Carnivora > Felidae > Acinonyx > Acinonyx jubatus. The sequence continues at coordinate 63,163,342 of NC_069387.1, forward strand.
CTTAAAATCCTCCTATGAGTGAAGTCATATGACATTTGTCTTTCTCTGACTGACTGATTTTGCTTAGCATACTACCCTCTAGCTCCATCCACATAGTTGCAAATGGCAAGATTTCATTCTTTTTGATTGCCGAATTATACTCCATTGTATATATATACCACGTGTTCTTTATCCATTCATCCATCAGTGGACATTTGGGCTCTTTCCATACTTTGGTTATTGTCAACAGTGCTGCTGTAAACACTGGGGTGCATGCGTCCCTTCGAAATAGCACACCTGTATCCCTTGGATAAATACCTAGCAGTGCAATTGCTGGGTCGTAGGGTAGTTCTATTTTCAGTTTTTTGAGGAACCTCCATACTGTTTTCCAGAGTGGCTGCACCAGCTTGCATTCCCACCAACAATGCAAAAGAGATCCTCTTTCTCCGCATCCTCGCCAACATGTGTTGTTGCCTGAGTTGTTAATGTTAGCCATTCTGACAGGTGTAAGGTGGTATCTCCTTGTGGTTTTGATTTGTATTTCCCTGATGATGAGAGATGTTGAGCACTTTTTCATGTCTCGCTTTGCCATCTGGATGTCTTCTTTGGAGAAGTATCTATTCAGTGTGACAACTTTTTTTTTTACACTTAAAGGCTGATGAAAAACCATTACTAATCCTTTTAAAGAAAATGCAACATCTCGATCAGAAAGGATAACTGTATTTACTCATTAAATACCATTTACGTTTTTTACAACACAACTCGAAGACACCGAACATACGTGTTTAATCTCAGTACAGTGGATTCAAGACCAAGTATAAGTGTTAAAGCATCAAGGCCAGATTACAAATTATCGTAGTCGTCATTGTCGTTGTCATCATCATCATCATCATCATCATCTTCTTCTCATTTTCTTTTCAGCGCATTTGATGATTCATTAGCAGTACTTTGTGATGACACCATTTTAGTGGTAATAAGGATGTTTTTGGACCCAATTAATGATGGATTAACCAGAATGTTCTGAACTGTGGATGTTGCAGAAATTGATGCTTTATCAGCTCGGGACTGTGCAGTGGGCAGCACAGGACTGTAAACCTGTGCTCTGTGAGGAACATTGGAGTCCCGAATTTAGTTGACACAGTGTGGGTTTGTGGGTTTGGCATGGCAAGTGTGGGTCTACTAGTCTACTACATCGTGGTCTGCTAGTAACTGAACCAATACTTAACTGTGGAACTGTTATTCTTCTCACAGAAGTAGATGCCTTTTTTTTTTTAAATAAAGACTGAAGTCTGTAGTTTGGAGCAGTGAACCAGTATCTCTCAGGTGGCAACCTGGGACCTGAATATGGCTTGATTACTGGCAAAGGAGTTTGATTTCTTTGCCTTGCAACATCTAATAGAAAAATCTCTTGGGGGAGGGGAGGTAAAAGACTGATCAGCATTACATTGGGTTGCCAATCACACATCATTTGCATTAACAGTAGCTTTCTTAGCATGCCTTCAATAAATTTTTGCTTCATCTAGAATTGTGGTCACATATCGGAAAGCAAACTCCATCTGATTTATAACTCTTGGCTTATATTCTGTAATGCCCATATCTTCAGGATTTGTGCCATCATCTGTGCATCTTTCAGCGTGCTCTTGGGAGAAGCCGTCTTGCCAGACTCCATGATCTCCATTGTGGCTAAATAACCCACATTAATGTATTTCAGTCCTGATCTTGCAAGTTCTTTGCCTAGCACGTTTTTTCCAACCCCTGGTGTACCACACTGGCTCCAGGAGCCTTGGCTCATGTGCTGTACATACGTTAGTTTTTCAAACACCTACTACATTGTTAGGACATAAATACTTATTTAGGAAAGAGTTGTTCAGTAGTTCTTTTGTCCTGGGGTGCCATGAAAACATTATTGAGACACCATGAATGCTTAGGAATCTCTATCCCAAATCAGTTAACTCAGAATATTTGGAGATGGAGTCCGTGTGTCTGTTTTCAAGAACTTTACAGGTGATTCTAATAGGCCACTAGGGCTGTACCATTATAGAGAAACTTTTGCACTTATGATTTAGGATAATGCTATTCAAAGTATATCTGGGGACCAGTACTGTTTGCAAATTATTTCCTGCAGGTCTGTACCAAGATAAATATAGTTTATATTAATCACACTTTCAGTGAGGTACAGTTTTTATAATCCTTTTGTAATCCTCTTTTACTCCTACGTTATGTTTGTTCTGGTTAAGTTTATTGAAATACAATTTTATGTCTCTTACATTTATTAATAAAAAAATTGGTTAAGTGAATGCTGGTGAGGATGTGGAGCACTGTGAACCCCCATGCATTGCTGGTGCAAATGAAAAATGATGCAACCACTTTGGAAGACAATTTGGGAGTTTCCTATAAAACTAAACATACTCTTGCCATATGATCTAGTGATCACGGTCCTTGACATCTATCCAAAGGAATATGGATATGAAAACATATCCAAAAAAAGCCTGTACATGGATGTTTACAGCAGCTTTGTTCATAGTTGCCAAAACTTAAAAAAAAATTTTTTTAATGTTTGTTTATTTTAGAGACAGAGAGACAGCACAAACAGGGGAGGGGCAGAGAGAGCCAGAGACAGAATCTGAAACAGGCTGCAGGCTCTGAGCTGTCAGCACAGAGCCCGACATGGGGCTTGAACACACAAACTGTGAGATCATGACCTGAGCTGAAGTCGGACGCTTAACCGACTGAGCCACCCAGGTGTCCGATAGTTGCCAAAACTTGAAAGCAACAAAGATGTCCATCAGTAGATGAATGAATAAATAAAAAGTAGTCCCTCTAAACAATGGAATCCTATTCAGTGCTAAAAAGAAACGAGCTATCAAGCCATGAAAAGACATGGAGGAAACTTATACACATATTGCTAAATGAAAGAAGCCAATCTGAGAATACTAAATACATATGTATGATTCCAACTATATGACATTGGCAAAACCACAATGGAGATAGTGGAAAGATCAGTGGTTGCCAGGAGCTAGTGGGGATGAGTAGGCAGGACACAGAATTTTTAGGGCGGTGAAACTGTTTGGTATGATGAAGGTGGTTGCATGTCATTATACATTTTTCTAAATCTATACAAAGTACAACACCAAGAGTGCATCCTAATGTAAAGTATGGACTTTGAATGATAATGATGTGTTAGTGTAGGTTCGTTGATTGTAACAAATGTGCCTCTCTGGTGGGGAAGGCTATGCATGTGTAGGGACAAGGAATAATGGGAAATCTCCATAACCTTCCTCTCAATTTTGATGTGTACCTAAAAGTGCTCTTAAAAAAATAGTCTTAAAAAGAATTGAGGCCTATATTTTGTATTTTTCTTCTCACATTTTTAGCAATTTATGTTTGTCCAGCTTTATTAAGGTATAATTGACTTGCAACAAACTGCACATATTTAAAGTGAACGGTTTGTTCAATTTTGACATATGCATGCATTTATTAAACCATTACCACAACCAAAATAATGAACATATCTATCAGTCCTTAAAATATTTTCATGCCCCTTGATAATCTCTCCCTTTTGCCCCTCCACACCCCTTCCTCAACACCCCCTACCCCATCTCAGAGCAACCATTCATCTGCTTTCTGTCACTACTGATTCTTTTACATTTTCTAGAATGTCATGTAAATGGAATCTGACAGTATACACTCTTGTTTTGTCTGGGTTCTTGTACTCAGCATGATTATTTTGCATACGTTGCATGTATCAACGTTCATTCCTTTTCATTGCCGAGTAATGTTCCATTGTATGGCTCTACCATATTTGTTTATTCGTTCACCTATCGGTGGACATTTGAGTTGTTTCTCATTTTGTATATTACAAACAAAGTTGCTATAGGGGTGCCTGGGTGGCTCTGTTGGTTGATCATCCAACTTCACCTCAGGTCATGATTTCACAACTCATGAGTTCGAGCCCTGCGTTGGGCTCTGTGCTGACAGCTTGGAGCCTGGAGCCTGCTTCAGATTCTGTGTCTCCCTCTCACTCTGCCCCTAACCCACTTGCATTCTGTCTCTGTCTCTCTCAAAAATAAATATTGAAAAAAATTTTTTTAAAAAGTTGCTATAAATATTTATGTACAAATCTTTATGTGGACACATGCTTTCATTTATTTTGGGTAAATAAATACCTAGGAGTGGAACAGTTAGGTCATATGGTCGGTGTATGCTTATAGTAATTTATTTTTATTGCATTTTGCAAAAGCATTAGTCCATCAAAGATTGGAAATAAAACTGTTCCTTACCACATGTATTTTGAGAAGTATTAGCCTAGGAGATAGGCAGAAGAATATCCAGAGCTACATTGTTTATATCAAAAAACTAGAAGCAATCCAATTATCCATTGTCAGGAGAATAGATTATTAAAATGAGGTAATTGGGCGCCTAGGTGGCTCAGTCGGTTAAATGTCTGACTTCAGCTCTGGTCATGATCTCGCAGTTCATGAGTTCAAGCCCCGCCTGGGTCTCTGTGCTGACAGCTCAGAACCTGGAGCCCACTTTGGATTCTGTGTCTCCATTTCTCTCTGCTCCCCTGCTCATGCTCTGTCTCTCTCTCCTTCAAAAATAAACATTCAAAAAAAATTTTAATGAGGTATATATTTATATATTTGTTATTCAGTAGAAGATAGCAATGAAAAAAGATGAATTACAGCTATACCAATCAAAATTATATTGTAGGAATGTAAACGAGTTAAAAAAACAAATTACAAAAGAATGCATATGGAATGATTCCATTGTAGGACTTCAAAAACAAGCAATATTGAACAATATATTATTTACAAATACATACATATATGGTAAACTACAAAAAAGGAAATGGTAAATACAGAATAGTGTTTACTTGGGGGGCGTTGGGGTGCAATGAGGGAGATAGGGCAAATAGAAACTTTTGAGACTAACAAATCATGGTCTTTTTTTTTAAACTACAGAAATTAATTTTGATGTTATTTTTTGTGCTTATATTTTGTTATAAATTTTCTTTGTGTATGTTCAATATATAACAACAACATTTAGAAAAATCTCTGAACTGGGGCTCCTGAGTGGCTCAGTCGGTTGAGCGTCCGACTTCGGCTCAGGTTATGATCTCACACTTTGTCAGTTGGAGCGCCATGTCGGGCTCTGTGCTGACAGCTCAGAGCCTGGAGCCTGTTTTGGATTCTGTGCCTCCCTCTCTCTCTGCCCCTCTCCCACTCACGCTCTATCTCTCAAAAATGAATAAATGTTAAAAAAAAAAAAAAGAAAAGAAAAGTCTGAATAGTTTTAAAAGGCTGCCTGAATAGTTCTGGGGCACCTGGGTGGCTCAGTTGGTTAAGCGTCTGACTCTTGATTTCGGCTCAGGTCATAATCTCATGGTTCATGGGTTTGAGCCCTGCCTCAGGCTGTGTGCTGACAGTGCACAGCCTGCTTGGGATCCTGTCTCTCCTCTCTCTGCCCTGACCCTGCCCCGCCCCCAAAATAAATAAATAAACTTAAAAAAAAATAAAAGGGGGTTTGTTTACCAAGACAGAAGGTGCCAATTATAAACCATCAAGAATACAAAAAAAATCTAGGCTTTAAGTAAATATATATGTGAATGATAGGCTGTTAGGTATTACACTTGGAAATATCAGAGGCAATAACTCAAGTTATCATAGATATCTTGTTTTTCCAAGATGGATGGAATTTACAATGAGATAGGAGTTAGGTTAAAAGTCAGAAAAGATAGGGAAAGTTAAGGAAGAGTTGCAAGTTCTCACTGAAGGAAGATAAAGCTGAATTCTTTGCTAAAGTAAACTTTAGAGCCTAGGCCTTGAGACATTTCTGTTGTTTTTTTGCTTGTTTGTTTGTTTTTACATTTTGAATGGCTTAATAAGAAAAAGCGTACATCAGAACTCCCTTTCCGGTAAGAGGTTTAGGGTTTCAGAAATGCACAGGGAGCTGTGATCCACGGAGAGAAGAACGGCCCCCTGAGTCATGCACAAGTTCTCAGAGAACCTCGCACCAGACCTGAGATTTCCAAAGGGGAGGTGAGAGGCAGGGGCAGACAGTGTTTAGTAAGCCTTTACTGTGTGCAAGGTATTTTGTATGGGTTTTATACCTCTTCTCTGATACCCTTACCTTTGAGGGCCAGTCTGTTTTTACTTTTAAGGTAGATGGTATTATTCTCGTTTATGTACATGTGAGGACTGAGACATAGAAATTCAAAACCTTGCCAGACATTTCAGAAGAGGCTTATTTAAACCCAAATGTGTTTGATTCCAAAGCACGTTTTCTTCCTCCTGATAATAACCAGTAATTTTTGAGCATTTACTGTATTTGTACCAAGAACTGTTCCAAGCGATACATAGATTTTCTCTTTTAAGCCTAACAATAACCCTATGAGATAAGAAAACTGAGGTTTAAGATATTAAGTAACTTGTCCAGTGCTCTACAGTTAGGAAGTGGCAGAGTTGCTCTAGCTCAGGAGCCCATGCCCTTGACCTCTTCTGCCTCTTACGAGTACATGTGCCCTTTCAAGGATCAGGCTTGATTCTCACTGTCAAGGATACCCTAGGATTCCTAGTAACTTTTGAGCCATGAGTCATGGAAACCGATTTTTCCCAGCTGGGTACTTTTGGGTTGTCTCACCTCCAGTGATCTCGTCCCTTGTTATTGGATCATATCCTCTAAGATACTTTCCTGCTGGAATAAGTCGTTTGGGAAATGTTTCTCAGTCACTTCTAACAAGTGTAGCTCATTTATTCCTGTGTGTGTTATGCACACACTTTATGAAATCTTTTGGACCCATTATTTCCCACGGAATGAGTGAATCCTTAGTAGAACTCTCAGTTCTCTTAAACTCTCAGACTATAATCTTTAACATGGGCTTTCTTTAAGGCTTAAATTTCAAAGAAATGGTAATTCAACATTATTTAAACCATTTGATGGGATTATAACTCCTATCCTTTCTACTCCAAAAGTATTTGAAGTAGATCAAAATAAAAGAAGCCCATACCATGGGGGTAAATACAACAAAAACTCAAAACAGTATAGAGAAAACAGGAGAGAGTTATGCCAGAAACTTAAGATATTTTAGTTAATTGCTCTAGAGCACTTAATGCTGAATTTCCTGGCCAGCTGAGGCAACAGAGAAGTATAATTGGCCAGATAGTTTTTATTATATGTTTACATCTTTTTTTTTAATGTTTATTTATTTTGAGGGAGAGAGAGACAGAGTGTGAGCAGTGGAGGGGCAGAGAGAGAGGGAGACAGAATCCAAAGCAGGCTCCAGGCTCCGAGCTGTGAGCACAGAGCCCGATGCGGGGCTCAAACTCACAAACCATGAGACCATGACCTGAGCTGAAGTCGGATGCTTAACTGACTGAGCCACCCAGGTGCCCCTATATGTTAAAGAAGGTAAAGTTGTTCATTGGAGAGGATGGGTTACAATGATAGGTTAGTTGCCAACCGTTTTTTCCTACATATTAAATCATGGCTCAATATTTCCTGATGCACCCAGATCTTAAAGTGCTACATATAGTAGAGATTTTGAAGGACTGCCATTGATAGTCCTTTAAAGAGGTGCCATGGCACTGCAGTAATTCTTGTTTAGTAACACCGAAATTTAGGCTTGCTGCTGAGGGGAAAGGGCAGATTCTGGCTCACTCTCCCTCCTTTGTTCAGGTTCTGCTCAAAGGTCACCCCCTTCCCTGATGGTGCTGTTTAAATGGGTGGGCACCTGCCTTACTCTCTATCCCTGTTCTGTCCAACATGGGAGCCACTAGCCAAATGTGACAATTAAAATTAATGAAATTACATAAAATGAAAAAATTCAATTCTTTGGTCACTCTGGCCACAATTTCAGAGCCCATCAGTCACATGTGGTTAGTGGTTAGTGGACAACATAGATACATCTTCGCAGAAAGTTCTATTAGGCAGTGCTATTCTGTGCTTTTATGCTTGCTTTCATTTTCTTTCTAGAACTTTTCCAACTTACTGATTTATTTATGTTCCACTGGAATGTATGCTCCCACTAGCAGAGATCTTTTTTCTAGAACATTGCAGATCTTCAGTGCTTAAAGCAGTGCCTATTACAGTTCTCTGTAAGTACTTGTTGAGCACTTAGATCAATGAAATGAATGAATAGATTTTAATATTTGAAATAAAAAAGATTTTGTCTGATGTCCTTGGATGATTTAGTATATTGTTTTGCCACAATTTTTAAGATGAAAGAATGAAAATTCTGTAACCAAGGACACATATTTTCAAGATAATGTAACATTATTAAATACACTAGCCAAACTTTTATTTCTTTTATCATTCATATTAAGAAGGATAATAAGTATGAAAACTCCACTTAACAGCTAGTGTATTGTCCTGAACATGAAGGTAAAAAATATCAGTTCTCTTTAGGTTAAGAAGTCATGTGAGTAGGATGAGAAAGGAAAAAACTATTTTGTAGCTAACTGGACTTCCATTGGTATGTAATTGAAAGCAACTGTGATTCCATTGTAATGGAATATATGAAGATAATATTCTACAATTAAATCCTAATACATTCCAAAATTGTATAGAAATATCAATTTACCTGAATTAATTTCAAATGAAAATTACCCATGAAATGATTGCAGTACATAAAAGTATTTTCTGTCTGAAAGATAACTAGAGGCATGACTACCCTGGGTTTGCCTATATACATAGACATCGAAGCTAGTTTTGTGATTTCTGCCAAGGATACAGCTTCAGTGGCCTTGAAGAAGATTGTCTTTTCTTGGGTCCAGCTTTGTCGGGATATACTTGGAGTAGTGATGGAGGATGAAGCTACCTGGCAGAGCCAGACAGGTCTGATGAATGCACTTTGACAATTAACCAAATGATAGATGTCAGCTGGTATCCCATCCCATTCTAGTTACTGACAGTTAGGAATTAGGTAAAGTAGGAGTGTTTTCTCCTTTTTTCTTCCTTTCTAAATTGCAGGTATTTTCTGAGTAGTGTTAGCACTCAGTGCATTTGCAAATGTAGATCATGGGGCTTCTGTAGCCTATGCAGCACTGCTATTATTTTTCTATTTCAGTTGAGAAACACCATGGTTAATGTCCTTGGATAACCTTGCATACTTTCACTGGTTTTTAAATCAGGTCCAATGAAGGGCCAAGTTCTTCATTAAAATAATGACTAACTTTGGAAGCCCATATGTTCAGTTAAGGTTCTGAGCTGCAGTAAATGTAAAGAGTCATCAAAATGTTTATATTTGCAATTTCAGTTCTTGATTCTTTTTTGAAATCTGTTCTATGTATATATCTGAAAAATTTTATCCCCTTTGGTGTTGGACCCAGAGTATAATTTTTAAAACTTTATGTCAGGGGTGGAGAGGCACAGTCACTTGCTGTTAAGACTTTAGGGTTTGTTTTAGCTACCAAGAGAGCATTGCTTACGTACTGAGAATAATATGACCCCCATTTTTGAGTGCCTAATAAGTCTATTGATTTTACTCAGGAAGAGTAAAGAATATGTCCCCTGGCAGTTTTCTATTATGAAGAAGTGGAAAAATAGGTTGTAAAAAAGAAGGTAGCTGAGGTGCTTGACACAGTTAATGCTAATTATAAATTTTACTAATACCTAACTGTGTAGTCAGGGTTCCTTTGCTAGGGGGAAGGTAGGTGAAGACTTCACCAGGTCACCATGGGGAAGTGTGCTGTCAGACCTCTCCCCTCCAAAGGCTTTCTAATGGGTAATGAATTCAGAATTGCCCTCACAGAATTTGACCACTACTGATGGAAAAGCAAAGTAAACATCACCTCTGAAGATAATTTTTCATCTGCTCATGAGTCTATATGTTTATTACTACATCTAGAAATTTGGCTACTCAAATAAGAGTTTATTTCTGTTTGGAGACTTAACAAGCCAAACACCAAAATGAATGTTACACTCTGTGCAGATGAACGTCCATCTGTCCATACTGGAATGTTTCCTTCTCAGTTGATGCTTAGGAACCATCTTTTGATTTTGATCTATGTAGAAATTCTAAAGAAGATAGTTTACTGAGACATAGTTGTGCAGGTTATTATTTTTTAAAATTTCTGTTCTATGAGTATAATTTGAAGAAGAGTCTTTGAAATAATGAAATCATACTGTCTCCTCCTAAGTTTTAACGATTTACCTTGTAATGGATCAACACACACCTTTTCTGCCTTCAGGTTTGTAATGATGTCAAACAATTTTCCAGATTAACTCCAGCCTGTATGAAGTCCAGCAGCATAATTTTACGACATTTTAAATTTCAGAACAAAATTGCATTACATACATAATAAAGCCTCAGTACTATTTTTTTTAATTAAAGCATAGTTGACATACAGTGTTACGTTAGTTTCAGGTGTACAACATAGTCAGTAACTTTATATATTATGCTGTGGTTATCACAAGTGTAGCTACCATCTGTCACCGTATAATGCTATTACAGTACCATTGACTGTGTTCCCCATGCTGTACCTTTCATCCCGGTGACTTACTCATTCCATAACTGGAAGACTTTGTCTCCCACTCCCCTTTGCCCATTTTGTCCATACCCCCACTCCCCTCCCTCTGGCAACCATCAGTATGTTCTCCGTATTTATGGGTCTGTTTCTGCTTTTTGTTTGTTTTGTTTTGTTTTTGAGATGCCACATATAAGGAAATCATATGGTATTTGTCTTTCTCTATCTGACTCATTTCACGTAACATAATGTCTTCTAAGTCCATCCATGTTGTCACAAATGGCAAAATCTCATTCTTTTTTATGACTGAGTAATATTCCAGTGTGTGTATATGTGTGTGTGTGTGTGTGTGTGTGTGTATACCACATCTTTCTTATCCATTCATCTATTGATGGATACTTGGGTTGCTTTTGTATCTTGGCTATTGTAAATAATAATGCAATAAATATAAGGGTGAATATATTTTTTTGAATTAGTGTTTTTGTGTTCTTTGGGTAAATACCCAAAGTACTTCTAATTAAATATAGTATTCCATTGGTGTTGAAGTACATGTATTCTTTTTTTAAAAATTTTTTTAATGTTTATTTATTTTTGAGAGAGAGAAAGGGCACACAAGAGGGGGAGGAGCAGAGAGAGAGGGAGACACAAAATCCAAGGTGGGTTCCAGTCTCTGAGCTGTACGCACAAAGTACAATGCGGGGCTCAAACTCACAAAATGCAAGATCATGACCTGAGCTGAAGTTGGATGCATAACTGATTGAGCTACCCAGGGACCCCTCAAGTACATTTATTCTTCATAATTCTTTATGCCACTATTTTATCAGATCTACCAAATTCTTTAGGGTAGAAACTATACCTATTTATGTAACTTTTCATTTTGAAATAACTCTAGACATAGAAAAAACTCCAAAAATACTACACTGAATTCCCCAAATGTTAACATCGTACAAAACCATAGAAAAATTATGGAAACCAGAAATTTGCCTTGATACAATATTATTAACCGATATAAAGAATTTATTTCATTTTTGCCAGTTGCCCTACTAATGTCTTTTTTCGGGTCTAGGATCCAATCCAAACTCCCACATAGCATTTTATTGTCATGTTTTCTTAGTCTCACCTAGTCTAGAGGTGTCTTTACTTATTTTTATGGAACTTAATACTTTTCAAGAGTCCTGGCCAATACTTTTGTGGAATGTCCTCCAGTTATGGTTTGTTTGATGCATTCTTATGATAAGAATTGGCTTATATGTTTTTGGCAAGAATACCACAGAAGAGATGCCGTCCCCTCTTATTGTGTTATATTAGAGAGTACATGATGTCAGTATGTTTCATTGCTGCTGATCTAACTTTTGGTCACATAAGGTGATCAGGATTCTCCACTGCAAGTTTCCCATTTTTCCAACTGGAATTTATAAGTATCATGGGAGAAGATACTTTAAGACTATGCAAATATCCTGTTTCTCATCATACTTTTGGCCTATGAATTTTATATTCCATTGATCATTTTTGCCTGCAACAATGATTACTTGGTGTTTGCCAAATGATGATATATTTTATCTCCACCATTCCTACTACACCTAAAAATTAGAGTTCTATAAGGAAGAGCAATTCCTTCTTCCCTCATTTATTCAGTTATTTTATCAATGTGGACTCATGACTGTATTATTCTATGAATTATAATTCATTACTGTAATTATTTATTTTATTGACCAAATTATCCCAGATTTGGCCATTGGGAGCCCCTTCTGGTAAGCTCTTGTGTCCTTTGATAGATCCCTATCATTTTTTGAAAGCATTTTGTTACTTACTCTTTGGCACCACAAGATGTATGAAATTCATTTTGCTCTAGTTCAAGAATGGGTTATTTCTCCAAAGAGCCCTAGTTCTTTTATTTACTTATTTATTTTAATGTTTATTCATTTTTGAGAGAGCGTGAGCAGGGGAGGGGCAGAGAGAGGGAGGTACAGAGGATCCAGAGTAGGCTCTGAGCTGTCAGCACAGAGCCTGATGCGGGGCTCAAACTCGTGAACTGTGATATCATGACCTGAGCCGAAGTTGGATGCTCACTTGAGCCACCCAAGTGCCCCGAGCCCTAAATCTTTTCTTTTTTTAAAAAAATTTTAAACGTTTATTTATTTTTGAGAGAGTGAGCGGGGGAGGGGCAGAGAGAGAGGGAGACACAGAATCTGAAGCAGGCTCCAGGCTCTGAGCTGTCAAGCACAGAGCCTGATGTAGGGTTTGAACTCATGGACCATGAGATCATGACCTGAGCCGAAGTAGGACACTTAACTGACTGAGCCACCCAGGCACCCCCCGAGCCCTAATTCTTTTAATTGGAGATTGATATGTAGAAACAAAATTTGGGTGCAGGTATGTTCTTGGCTGCTGAGATGTCCTTGCTACTGCGCCTCTCAGAGGGCAGAGTTAGGAAATATGTGCATGTGTATGCACATGCATAAATGTCTCTCTCCATCTGTTCATCTGTGAATATTTATCTACCTATTAAAGACTGTAAGTTCACCCTGATGCTTCTAATTACAACACAGTGCCACCAGTTTTCTTCCAGAAGTCTCCCTTTCCTTATTTGTAACTTTCTCCAACAGTGAGAAACCTGGCTTCCATTATCGATAATACAGTTATTTATTTGCTCAACCCTAGTGTACGTATAAAGAAGTTTTTAGAATTGTGATCCCATAATCCCTGTGAGAATTTACTAGCTTGACTATAGTAGTTGGGTACAGTTCTTTTTGTATTTAGCTTTACAGTATACAGCAAATACACTGATTTCCAAAATTAGCTCTCCACTCCTCTCAGTATGGTTAAGTTGTTCATTTGTAGTACAGCTAGGAACATTGGTTACTTTTTGTGTTCCACATGGGGTCACTGGTTTTAGTTACTATTTGGAAGGTGTGTGAAACATTACTAGAGTTGCGAGAATCAGGGCTATATGAAAAGGTGTGCCCAGGAAAGTGAGTATCCCTCATCCCTTATATCACTTTTCCTTCCTGCTGCTCTCACTCGCCCTCTGTGGCTTACCAGTATCATTAGTTTCTGGTTTATTCTGTATTTCTTTTTTATTCTGTATATGTAGATACATATCTTCTTACACAGTGATTACAGTTCTTTTGTGTGTGTGTGTGTGTGTGTGTGTGTGTGTGTGTGTGTGTTTAGTAGTGTGCAATTTGAATACTGTTTGGGGATTTCCTCTCTTCAGGGTGCTGTTCCTAATTGGTATATTCTTACCACTAATGTATTCGAAAGCTAATGAAACTATTATTTTCTTCCTTGAAAAATAATTTTGGGATTGTTTTCTAGAATGAGAGTGAGAACGTGAATTTTGTTGGCCTCGTTAGCACTGAACTGTCTGTTCCTTAATAGGCTTGGTTTAAGAAAATTGTAACATAAAACAAGCAGTGTTTTTCAGGTTTTCTTTAAGTCATTATATATATTTTTAGCAAGACATTTAAAAATTTTCTTTCCCCTTACTAATTGAGTGAATTATTTCAAGTATCAGTGAGAGCAGTTAGACTGTTGCATAAAATGTATTGTTTTGCTCCCAGAAGTCTTGTAGAGTAGCTTTTCTAAAAATACTAAAAACCAAACATTTCCCAGAGTTTGTTTAAATAGTGCTGTGGTGCATTTCATCGGGCACTCTTTTTCTTTTCACATACTCTCCAGGCATTTGGGCAGTCCTTCTCCATCCACCGGAAGGTTGCTGAGGATGGAGAGACCCGGGAGGAAACACTTCTGCAAGAGTCTGCATCGAAGGAAGCTTACTATCTGGGGAAGATCTTGGAGATGCAGAACGAACTGAAACAGAGCCGGGCTGTGGTCACTAACGTTCAGGCAGAAAATGAGAGGCTCACGGCTGTCGTGCAGGATCTGAAGGAGGTAAACAGCCAACTCCCTGTGAGAGATTTGTGGGAGAGAGAAATAAGATAAAATTCTTTCTAGGAGAGAGGAATAAAACACACAAAGCACATAATACTGATGCTAGTGATTTTTCTTGTTTAGTGAAATGACAGCCTGTTCTGAGATGAGCTTTTTTGTCTTCTTGTTTGTTAAGAATTGGAAGTCCATTTATCGAGTGGTTGGGAATTGGCCTTGCTTTTCTGCAAAGGTTTTTAAAAAAATATTGTGACCTTAGCACTTCCTCTCCCCTTTACCTGTTTTAATACAAGGTGGAGAAAAAGCTGGCTGTGATGCTCTGTGTCAGCACTAATTCAAAATGACAGTCGTGTTGGCTCAGGACTCTTCTCACTGGGGAGTGAGACCCCAGGGGAGTGTCTGTGGGGTCGTAGAGTCTGACAATGCAGAGCCATAAACTATTTTTTTGGCTGTAGAGAAGGCAGCAGATTACAGCTGGTATGAATTAGGTCTGGGAGCCTTCCTCAGTTGCTGGGCCTTCTGGACTCACTCTCTTCAGCTTTTCCATGGCAGCATCACGTGCCAGATCATTTTCAGAGTGGCAGAGTCATTCTTTAGTGGAGGGGGGATATTGGGAACAGCTTAATCTACCACACCCTTTTAAGAGCATTTTTGGAAACTTCATATTAAGTCATTCACTCCATTTTTGGATGTGAATGCTATAGAGGAGGTACAGATGTCCTCGAATTCTTATACCAGTGCAGAAGAGAATGATGAACCAAGTGGGCTTTTCAGTTTTAGTAATGTAAAAGGGTAGAATGAAAGAATTGTTAAATATTGTAAAATACAAGAGAAATAATACACTGATGTTTTTCTCCTGAAATTAGTGACATTACAAATAGAGTTTTGTAAATAGAGATGTAAATTGTCCTAAATTTGTTGGCATTTAATAAATAATTTGCATTTCCACATGTCCATGTTACAGTGAACTAAATGCATATTACAGTAAGGTTTCTGCTTTACCTAGCTCATTCTCTTTGGACATGCCCAAGAATAGTAATATGATTTCTAGAGACCAAGAAAGGGTCGACCAAGTGGAAATTAGTGCTGGGTACTGAGAAGAACATGAGACAGTTTTCAAGATACCCTGCCTCCTTTTCCTCCAATGCAAGTGAAGGTTAAAAACAAAGCTCCTCTCTAGTTCTTTATATGATGCATCTATCAGTGTTGGGTTTGGGCCATCACTTGCTTACCCTTTATGGTAGCAGACCCTGCTCCTCCTAAGGAATTGCCATTCACCCTTTCAGCCCCAGGCTTCCCTGTGAGACAGGTGTCCACTACAGAAGTGGACCCAAGATCATGTAGTGCTACAGGCTACCATCCTGGATCAAGTGAGTCCCTGAACATCCACCAGGGGCTTACGTGGAGCAGCAGGTTCACGTGGCAAGTTGGCAGATGCAGTGTGACACAGGCAACACGGGACCATGGGCACACACAGGCAGTTGGTTTGTGGAGAATTCCCATGGCCAGTGAGTCAAGCGGTCTCAATTGCTAATTAGATGGATCCTCTGAAAGCCACACACCCTCACTGTGCACAGCAGCTAGAGCTGAGGAACAAGCAGTGAGGGTTGGGGAAGGGCAGAAAATTCACAGATGTTTCTCTGTGGAGGCATTGCAGTGGTGATTGACCAAGCATCCTCACTACAAGCTGCGCTTGAGTGGAGTTTCCAGGGAGTAGATTTACGATCACCAGTGGGAGTCGGTACTGAAGAGTGAAGGTATAAGTTATGAATGAATTGAGGGAGCAAAGAAAAAAATTTTGAGGAGCCATTCATTCCGATCAGTTTTCAAATTTTAGTGAGTATCAGAGTCACCTAGAAAACACATCAAAACATGGCCCCTAGCCCCACCCTCAGGAGTTCTGATTCTGGAGGTCTTGGTGGAACGCAATTAATTTGCACTTCTTACAGTTTCACAGCAGGTGATGCTGTGGCTGCTGCCCTGGAGACCATGCATTAAGAACCACTAATTTAAACTTTTTGGTTGGCCCCAAATTAGGGAAAGGAGTATCATAATCATACGGCTCACAATTTGGGGAATTGCTGAATGAATCACTGGGTTATAATCCTCTATTTCTATACAATAGTTGATTTGCAGCAAGAGAATAACTTGCTATATCCAAATTTATGTATTTTTTAATCTAAAATATACATAAGGCAATCTAGCCTATGAGTGTATTCATTCAGGTTTATTAGTTAATGAAAAGAAAAAAAAACCCAGTTGTCAATTTCCTGTTCTTCTAAGTGTGCCAACAAGATATTTGTTGGTGTTCTTTCTGATGGGCTGGAAGCTACTGGTATTACTATATTTGGAGGCCTGCAGGTTTTCATCCAGGCCTCATGTTTTCAAGTACCTAGTAAAATTATTAGCATTTAGAGCTGAGTACATTTGTAAAAGAAGAAAAGGAATAAATTCTATTTTTTGGTATATTGATATAAACTTTTTTATTGAGATATAATTGACATACAACATGTTAGTTTCAGGTATACAGCAGAATGATTGATATTTATACAATGATTGATACAGGGTAATGATTTGATGTTTATATTGTGAAATGATCACCACAATAGGTCTAGTTAATGTCCATCACCTTCCATAGTTAAAAAAATTTTTTTTTCATGTGATGAAAAAATTTGTTAAGATTTGTTCTCTTAGCAAATATATAATACTGTATTATTAATTATAGTCACCATGCTGTACATTATATCCCCATGACATTTATTTTCTAACTGGGAGTTTGTATTGACATAGACTTTTGATGTCTGGTGTTAAATTGAAATCCCAGATTTGTTTTTATTGTACGCTCAATTTTATTTTTTATTTTTGTACTCTGAGCATGGAATGATGCATAATGATTGGAAGAGAGATCATAAAACAAAAAATCATAACCTGATGGGCCATGGGAAATACAGAAGGATAACCAACACAAGATGTAGTAAATCATCAGCTTGACAGATGCTATGTGAATTTAATTGATGGAATCACATTTATTTACTGGCAGTAAACTATTTACTCATTTATTTACTCATCTCTTATTTCAGTAGGATTGTTGGTACTGGCCAAGATGTGTGTGTCTGTAAATGTTGCATGTGTATTATAGAAGCTTGACACATGTTTGTATACATGTGTAATTCCACAGTCAAATTCTCTTCCATATATGGTAGATATAGGATAATATAGTAGAAAAAAAATAGAACATTTTCTGAACTAGGTATTAGAAAATTAATATTCTAATCTCAGCTCTGCTAAAAGTTTTACAGTTATATTCATGGTATTTGTAGAAGCTTATTTTATCATATAGTAAATACAGTACATATTAAACATAAACTGTTATCATTAAAAATTTTCTGCATCCTCCATAAAAACATTGTTGAAAATATCCCTTATTATGTTGATCTATATTCTTAGGTCAAAGAAACATCAGCTAAATACCTCTTTGAATTTATTACCTTGAAAATTCTTTCTGTTGATATATGAATCAGGCAGTAGGAATTACAGTATGCTTTTTTTTCTGCTTTGGTTGTTAAGAAGCTCCAGGACTATGTTTAACTGTAAAAACTCAGATTTTTCATATATTCTTCCCATTTTTATCATCCTGATTGTATGTGTGTCTTTAATGGTAAACTGCTTTAACAAATTTTTTGAAGTATAGAGAGCATAAAGAAAAAATATCACCCCAACTAAAGAACCAAATTAGGGGTTAATCCTACAGGGCCAGTAAAAAAACCCTTGGGTTGCCTTGATCAGCATCATTTTGGTGAGAGCTTAAAGAGAACAGGTTACTATAGTGCCTAAGCAAATATTTAGTAAACAAATTTGATTTTCATTTTTCTCTCTCCAACCTATAGGTGTAACATGTAGACGATAGCCTAAATAGGTTTATTTGAACAAACTTTGTATTAAAGTAAAATCCACATTGATAAAATCATAAAACAGGATAATGAAACTTCTAATAATACTGAATACTCTCAGTTGTTAGTAAGGTAAGTCAGAATTTACTGCAATATTTTACGAAGCATACAATGCACTTTTACCGGTATTCCTAACCAGAATTGGTATATATGTGAAAAAGAGATGTTATGGGAGATAGAACCTTCAGGTAGAATGCAGAAGACTGGAGTTATAAAATGGATTATTGACCTTAATAGAGATTAAACCTATACTTTAAAATGCAAATAACTTAACATTGACTGCCAGATAATATGCCAGGCACTATTCTAAATTCTTTACATGGATTAACTTGCTGAATCCTTATAACACCCTGTTGAGGTAGATTCTATTATACCATTTCATTTTCTGACAGGGCACATAAATCACAGAGATGTCACATAACTTGTCCAAAGCATGTGAGTAGTAAGTGACAAGCCAGGATTGGAACTCAGAAACTGTCGCTCTCATCTAGACTGTGTCTGTCGTGTCACTATACTGCCAAGAGCACAGGTTTCCCTCCTCTCAGTCTTGCCTCATGCTAATGAAATTTCTAGCAAAATATATGAAGCTTTAGTACATTATCTAAATTTGTAACTTACTGGAATATTATTATTAGTTTTGTGATGTGGCCATTTTTTTAAATAATTTTTTTTGTTAACATTTATTTATTATTGAGAGACACAGAGCATGAGCAGGGGAGGGGCAGAGAGAGGGGAAGACACAGAATCTGAAGTAGGCTCCAGGCTCTGAGCTGTCAGCACAGAGCCTGACTCCAGGCTCGAACTCACAAACTGTGAGATCATGACCTGAGCTGAAGTTGGTCGCCTAACCAACTGAGCCACCCAGGCGCCCCTTGGGATGTGGCCATTTTTTTTTCCTTTTCTTTTTTATTTTTTAATTTACATGCAAATTAGTTAGCATAAGTGCAAAAATGATTTCAAGAGTAGATTCCAGTACTTCATCCCCTATGTATAACACCCAGCGCTCATCCCAACAAGTGTCCTCCTTAATGCCCCTTACCCATTTAGCCCATCCTCCCCACCCACAACCCCTCTAGCAACCCTCAAGTTTGTTCTCTGTATTTAAGAGTCTCATGTTTTGTTTCCCTCCTTGTTTTTATATCAT
The DNA here is from genome assembly GCF_027475565.1 of Acinonyx jubatus. Lineage (NCBI taxonomy): Eukaryota > Metazoa > Chordata > Mammalia > Carnivora > Felidae > Acinonyx > Acinonyx jubatus. The sequence continues at coordinate 63,182,772 of NC_069387.1, forward strand.
TTTTGCTTCCTTTCCCTTATGTTCATCTGTTTTGTATCTTAAAGTCCTCACATGAATGAAGTCATATGATCTTTGTTTTTCTCTAATTTCGCTTAGCATAATACCCTCTAGTTCTATCCACATCATTGCAAATGGCAAGATTTCATTCTTTTTGATTGCTGAGTAATACTCCATTGTGTGTGTGTGTGTGTGTGTGTGTGTGTGTGTGTGTGTATCATCTTCTTTATCCATTCATCTGTCAATGGACATTTTGGGCTCTTTCCATACTTGGGCTATTGTCAATAATGCTGCTATAAGCACTGGGGTGTATGTGCCTCTTTGAAACAGAACACCTGAATCCCTTGGATAAATACCTAGTAGTGCAATTGCTGGGTCATAGGGTAGTTCTATTTTTAATTATTTGAGGAACCTCCATTCCTCTACTAGAGTAGAGGAACCTCTACTATCTGTGGAAATAGAGAGTAAGCTGTGTTTTAGACAATATATATGAATGTTTGTGCCCCCCCCCCCCAACATACATATGTTGAAAACTAATCTCCAGTGTGATAGTATTTGGAGATGACATTTTTAGAAATTATAGGTCATGAAGGTGGAGCCCTTATGAATGGGATTAGCTCCCTCATAAAAGAGACGTCTCTAGCCCCTTCCACCATGTGAAGACACCGTGAGAAGATGGCCATCTCTGAACCAGGAGGCAGGCCCTCACTAGACACTGAACCTGTCTGTGCCTTATTCTTGCACTTCCCAGCCTCCAGAACTGTGCAAAATAAATGTTTGTTGTTTAAGCCACACAGTCTATGGTATTTTGTTATAGCAGCCTGAATGGACTGGGACAACATATAACATTTTATATAATATACTCATCATCTTAGTCTCTCATTATAACTACAAATATGTGGTACTTGCTGTGACTAAGTGAAAAATATCATCTAAACAGCCAGATTAGATGTCATTGACCTGAGCTACTAAGCACATGTTCACTTTATTCTAGGGAGAGCCCTTCAGCCACTCTTTAAAAATCGATTTGCTTGTTTTATAAATAGGTGCTTTGGTAATGGGGTAGAATTAGCAATCAGGAAATCTAAGTTTGCGTCTTAACTATTGTACCAGTTGTGTGATTAAACTTTTCATTTCCTATGTAAACACTATAATAATACCTGTCCTGTTCCCTATGATTTTTATGAAGATAAAATATTTTCATGAAAATGCTTTACAAGAAATAAAAGACTGTTATTTATTGTTTCAAGTTTTGGTAATCAGACTTACTCACACATAACAAGACAGAAACAATAAATTAGAAAGTTGTATTGAAGTGTCAGGAAAAGCCCCCCACACCTTCTGACAGTAGCAAGAATAATGCCTGACATCCTGACACTAAAACAGGAAACAACACATATTTTAAAACCAATAGGTTGAAAGAGGTGAGCTGTCTAGGTGCTCTTACTATCAGTGTAAGCAGCCTTTTATACCAGGCTGGTTCTTGAAAGGGTCACTGTGTTATTAGTACAACATCGAATGTGCTTACAGATGACCCAAGTGATGGGGACAAGATTGAATTATTTAATTGGCATAGCCAATAAATAACAAAGATTTTCTTATGGTCTCTGATGTTGATCATTGGGAGCTATGTTTATACATAGTTGAATGAACTTGACACTTCCAACTGAATGATGATTTTACCATTCTGTAAAGATAGGGCTTGGATGTAGTCAGAAAACTATTTCCCTGGCCTGTCCCATTTTCTCCCCTGCTCCCCACACTTGTTGGGTATGGGCCTCACACCTCTCTGAGATGATACAAAGCCCCAAACAATGAAGAATTATCAGGGTTTTAATTGGTTTAGTAACTAATAACAATATCATAGCTAACATTTTGAGAGCTTACCACGTGCCAAGCATGGTATCAACACTTTACCCTCATCATTTCATTTAATTCCTTCTCTGTTTTCTATCTTTGCCTGCCTTTACTTGTGAGGCAAAGAGAGGCTAAACAGCTTGTCCAGCAAGTAGTCAAGAAGGCCTAAACAATCTGACTCTAGAACCCCTGCTCTTAATGATGTTAGTGCCTACTATTGGTTTATTAATTCCACCAGAGAGTGCTATATTTCTTTTGGTCAAAAAGTTCTTTCCAGGGGCACCTGGGTGGCTCATTCGGTAAGCGTCCGACTTTGACTCAGGTCATGATCTTGCAGTTCGTGAGTTCAAGCCCCGCGTTGGGCTCTGTGCTGACGGTTCAGAGCTTGGAGACTGTTTTAGATTCTGTGTCTCTGTCTCTTTCTGCACCTCCCCCACTTGCACCCTGTCTCTGTCTGTCTCTCAAAAATAAACATTAAAAAAATTCTTTTTAAGTTATTTCCAACACTTGCTAAGCTATCGTAAACAAATATCTCTATTAACATTATTAGGAATTTGAAAGCAAAGTTTAACAATATACAGACAATTCCCTTTTGTATAATTGTGCTTTGTGCCTTTTGGAAAAATAAGTTACACGAGTGGATTTGTTTGTAGGATTAATTTAAAATTATAAGCTCATAGAATGGTTTTTTGGCGGGGGGGGTGTACAATTCTATGAATTATGACACATAAATAGATTCATGTAACTGCAGCCACAATCAAGATGCAGAACAGTTTCATCGCTCCAGAAACCTCCGCTGTGCTGGGCGACTGCTTTGTGGTCATACGGTCCCCCACTCAATTTCTGATAACCAGTCATCTGTTCTCAGTCACTATGGTTTTGTCTTTTCAGGAATGTCATGTAAAGGAAATCCTACAACATGTAAACTCTTGAATTTCGGTCCTTTCTCTCAGCATAATGTCTATGAGATTCATCTAAGTTGTTACATATATCAATGTGTTCCTTTTTATAGTGGAATAGGATTCCACTATATGGATATACTATAGTTTTTTTCAATCAGTTCACTTATTGAAGAACATTTGGGTGTTTTCAGATTTTGGTAGTTACAAGCAGAGCTGTCATGAACATTTGTATTTTTGTGTGAATATAAGTTTTCATTTCTCTAGGACAAATAATTAAGAGGGTGGGAACTCTTGGTCAGGTGGTGAGTGTGTGTTTCAGAGTGGCTGTACTGTGTTGCATTTCTGATAGCAATGTGTTAAAGTTCTAATTTCCCTTCATCCTTTCCAGCACTTGATATTATTAGTATTTTTAATTTTAGCCATTCTTATATGTATGTAGTAATATCTCATCATAGTTTTGTTTGAATTTCCCTAATGCCTAATAATATTGAACATCTTTTCATGTGCTTATTTGCCCTCCACAGTCTCCTTGGTAAAGCTTCTGTTTCAGGCTTTTTTCCATTTATTAATTGTGTTATTTCTTTTCATAGGTAAGTTTTGAGAATTCTTTATATATTCTGGATATAAGACCTTTGCAAATGTTTTGTCCTAGTATTTGGCTTGTCTTTTCATTCTCTTTAATTTTTTGCAAAGCACAATTTTTCTCATTTTGATAAAATCTAATGTATCAGAAAACACTTATGGGAGGTGGGAGTGGGTGGAATGAGTTAAGGGGAGTCAGAAGGCACAAACTTCTGGTTTGTAATGATGTAATATATAGCATGAGGATGTAACATATAGCATGGTGAGTAGAGTTAATAATACTATATTGCATAGTTGAAGGTTGCTGAGAGAGTAGATCTTTTTTATTATTTTTTTTTTAATGTCACTTTATTCCTATTTGGTATATAGATGAGCCAAAGGATTTTTTTTTAAATATCAGTTTATTCCTATTCAGTTGTTGCCTGCTTCCAGACCTCTATGGAAGACAAAGTTCCTTTGATCATCTGGTAAGTTGTGGGTTCTGAGCTGAGCAGTGCTCTTGGTCATGGAGTAGATAGACATAGAGTAGGTTCTGTGTCTGTGTCTGCTTGGGGCTCACAGCTAACAAGAGAGTAGATCTTAAAAGTACTCATCACACACAAAAAGTTCGGTAACTAGGTATGGTGACAAATGCCAACTGTATTTACTGTGGTGATCATTTCACAGTGTATACAAATATCAAATCATTGTGTTATATACCTGAAATTATTGGAATGTCATGTGTCAGTTATACCTCAGTAATATTAATATTATTAATAATAATAATACATTTATGTATTATGTTTTTCCTATCAGATTTAAGAATACTCTGGGGTGCCTGCGTGGCTCAGTCAGTTGAGCATCCAACTCTTGATTTCAGCTCAGGTCATAATCTCACAGTCATGGGATTGAGCCCTGTGTGGGGCTCTGCTCTGTGTGGGGTGTGGAGCCTACTTGTGATTTTTTCTCTCCCTCTCCCTCTGCCCCTCCCCTGGTCTCTCTTTCTTTCTCTCTCAAAAGAAACAAACAAACAAAATAAAACAAAAAAAAAACCCTTTTCTATCCCCAAGTCATGATAGATGATAGCTAGATTTTCTCCTATATTTTTATCTCAAAGCTTTAGAGCTTTAAATTTAGATCTGTGATCCCTTTGAGTTAATTTTTGTATAAAGTATGAAGTTTAAGATGAGGTTCATTTTTTTGCATATACATATCTGATTGTTCCACCATCATTTGTTAAAAAGACTTTTCTTCTTCCATTGAATTGCCTTTGCACCTCTGTCAGAATCAATTGGCCATATTTGTTTGGGTCTATTTCTAGATTCTATTCTCTTCTGTTGATTTATATGTCTATCCCTTTGCTAATACCACACTGTCATGAAGAAGTCATAGAGGTAACAGGAAGCCAAATCATGTAGGGTATTATAGACCATTGAAAGGATTTTGGCTTTTGCTTTGAGCGAAATGGGAAATTATTGGAAAGTGTTGAGCAAAGGAGTGACATGACTTTAATGAGACAAGGATAAGAGTAGGACATTTTTGCAGTCATCCAGATGTAAGAAGATGGTAGTTTTGGCCAAAATGATAGGTGGAGGTGGTGAAAAGAGGTCATATTCTGAAAGTATTTTGAGAGTGGAGCCAACATGACTTTTTAATGGGTCGATTGTAGAGACTAAGAAATAAGAAGGGGAAATGTTGACTCCAGTCAAAGGCTTTAGCTTGACCAACTTGAAAAATGGAATTATCATCACTTGAGATGGGGAAAGCATCAGATGAAATAAGTTTTAGGAGGGAAGATCAGAACTTTTAGACATGTTGAATTTTAAATTTTGATTAGACCACCAAGTGTAGAATATGCAGGGGTCATGGGGAAAGAAGGCCTGGCATTTGGGAGAGAGATTTAGGGATAGAAATACAACTTGTGGAATTATCAGCAGATACATTCTATTTAAGGCACATCAGTGAGATCACCAAGACTGGAAGTATAGATAGACAAGGAAGAGGCCCAAGAACTGATCCCTAGACCACCTCAGCACTGAGAGGTTGGGGACAAGAAGGGAAACTAGCAGAAGACACTAAAAATCATAGTGGGATAGAAAGAAAATAAAGAGAGAATGATTCCTGGAAGCCAAATGAAGAAAGTGATATCTATGAAGGAAGTTATCATAAGTGCAAATGCTGCGGGGCACCTGGGTGGCTCAGTTAGTTAAGCATCCGACTTTGGTTCGGGTCATGATCTCATGGCTTATGAGTTCCAGCACCACATCTGGCTCTGTGCTCACAGCTCAGAGCCTGGAGCCTGCTTTGGATTCTGTGTCTCACTCTCTCTCTGCCACTCCCCTGCTTGTGCTCTGTCCCCCTCTCTCTCAAAAATAAATTAAAAAAAATTTTTTAAGAGTGCAAATGCTGCTAATAGGTCAAACAAGATAAGGAAACTAAATATACCACTGGGTTTAACATCATGAGGTCATCAGTCACCTCAGTGAGAGATATTTCTGTGGAGTTGTAGAAGCAGATTTAGAACAGGGTTGAGAAAGAAAAGAAGGAGAGGAATTGGAGACAAAGAATAGAGGCAACTTTGTGTGTGTATGAGGGGTGGGAGGAGCTAGTTTGTTTGCAAAGAGGACCAAAGAAATGAGGAAGTAGCTGGGGAAAGACAGAATGGGCTTAAAATAAAGTTGTTGATTTTTGTTCTTTTTTCTTAAGGTGAAAAATAATGTAATGGTGGCCTTTGTAAAGGCTGATTGATGATGGGTGACTCAGCAGGAAGGGAAATTTTAATGACATAAGAGGACCAGGGGAGAATGCTAGAACAATTGATTTTCTTGATGGAAGGAGAAAGGGATGGGATTTGGTACAAAAAATGGAGAGATTGCCTTTAAAAAGGAGCAAGGACGTTTCATCAATGGCAATGCCTGGAAAAGCAGAGTATGTGGATGCAGATGTAGGTACTATGGCAGGTGTGAGCAAGTCCTCTTCAGGTTGCTTCATTTTCCTCACTGAAGCAGGAAGCAAGGTCAGCAGCTGAGAAGGAAGGTTGGGGGGAAGTGTTAGGAATTTGAAGCGAGAAGAGTGACAGAATAGTCACCTGGGACGGTGAATCACTAAGGGAGGAGCAGGGGAAAGAGTGGCTGAAGCCAGAGGAGGACGTTCCTCAAGAGGAGGAATTACAGGAACCAAGATCATCTATGTGCATATTGAGGATGCCAGGAAGTATGACCAGAAGTTTTAGAGTTATTGACAGTAAGCCTGGAGCTAAAGTCTTGGAGAAATGACGGGGAATGAGTTGGTGTCTGGGAAGTGACTGTATCATTGGTGGTAATGGATAGTATACAGGGTTTAGTCCTACCCTGCTGCCACTATCTTGCCGCAGTGGAAGCTACTGTTATTTTGTCCCGCCCCCCCCAAATATGTATTTATCAGCCTAAGAAGAAAATCTCATAATGACATGAGATTCGAAGCAGAGGAGTTTTAGGAGAGGTGGGAGACTGCTCTGAAAGCAGCCATGTGGAGCAAAAGGGGCACCCATCCCACCTCCAGGCCAGCACTTGAGAGGGTTGCAGGGGAAACAGTGTCCCCAGGGGAGAGTCAGTTTTCCATTAAAGCAAGGTGAGGAGTGCATTATACACATCTATAAAACCATCATGATGCCTGCTGCAATCCCATATGCTCATAGAGTCAGTGGATATTGTTTAAAATGCGTGCATTATTGTAAGGAGCATATACATTTAATTTCTCTTTTTAAAGATTGAAAATATTTGTCCATGATTTTGGAAGTTGGTTGTTCTATTTGTCAATGAGAAATAATACAACAGCTCTTGAATAGTTTTGAAAATGATGTCAGTTGATCCCTATTAAATATTTTTAGCCTTTTTGAGATTATTTTGGAGAGGTAATGAGGACCTGCATCTTTATAATGCCAGATATTCTGAGGGCAACTTAAAAAATGAAAGCATATGTAAATATTTCCAACATCCAGATGTTGGACATCATTTGGACACAGCTTCAAAATAATTCCTTTTTTGTTTGTGACTCTTTTGTTTCTGCACTAGAATATGAGAAGAGGCATAAACTTCTGGCCTGATATGATAGTTGCATCAATTTCCTGTGTAATAGCCAGTCATTAAACCAGTGCCAAATGGAGGGGCGCCTGGGTGGCTCAGTTGGTTGAGCATCCGACTTCAGCTCAGGTCATGAGCTCGCAGTTCGTGAGTTCGAGCCCCGCGTTGGGCTCTCTGCTGATAGCTCAGAGCCTGTAGCCTGCTTCAGACTCTGTGTCTCCCTCTCTCTGCCCCTTCCCTGCTCATGCTCTGTCTCTCTCTGTCTCTCAAAAATGAATAAATGTTAACAAATTTTTTTTAATTAAAAAAAAAAAAACCAGGGCCAAATGGAGAATTAAAAGGGAAACTGCAGGGAAGGTCAAGTCAAAGTTAGAAATGGTCAGAGAGTATTGCTCAGAACATACTGTAGAAGTGGAAACTCTGAAGTTGATCTAGGTTTTAAAGAAAATCTATTTTTAAATGTTTATTTATCTATTTTTGAGAGAGAGAGAGAGAGAGAAAGAACAAACATATGCATGCACGCATGTGTGGGAGAGGGGCAGAGAGAAAGGGAGACAGAGAATCCAAAGCAGGCTTTGCGCTGTCAGCTATCAGCACAGAGCCCGATGCTGGGCTTGAACTCACAATCTGTGAAATCATGACCTGAGCTGAAGTCAGATGCTTAACCAACTGAGCCACCTAAGTGCCCCCAAAATCTATTTTTAAAGTAGTCTTGAATAGTCTACTTTTTTAAAAAGGTAAGTAAGTTTCTGTTAGTTCTCATTCATCATTTAAAAATAATAAGCTGTGAAAGGCAGCCTGCTAAATGTAAAATGGGTATGGTATATATGATCGATCTATCTATCTATCTATCTATCATGTATATATTTCTTTCCTTTCCCCTTCCCTCCCTTCCTGCCTGACTCCCTTCCTTTTCCCCTTCTCCTGCCTTCCCTTCCTCCCTTCCCTTTCATATCTTGTGAATAGGGTCAAACATCAGCTTTCTGTCTCTTGGAATATAAGAAGAAAGATCCGTGTACAATCCATTTTGTATACATTGATTCTTGGACTAAAAATAGCTTGATTCCATTTCAAACTTTTTCTCCCATCCCAAGAAGCTCAGGTTTTGTTCCCAGTGCAGACTGGGTAGAAGGAGAAATAATGCAGTCAGCATTTTAGCTGGAGTGCTTAGTGGACAATTTTAATGTTTTTTTACATCTTGACCTCTATTTCCAGAGAACATCCTGGTTGGCAGCTCAGGCCTGATTAAGATTCACTTCAGGCATTTAATTCTCCTAAGGGAGTTTATAGCTTAATCTAACAATCAAGAATACCTGAATCTACTCAGAACTTAATTTCTTGAAGGTTATAGGAAACTTCTACTTGAGCAAGGCAAAAAGAGCAAATAAATGGGTGAGCTTAGGTATATAATGAATTTTGATGTATATATTTTGAATTATACTTCTTAAAAATTTTAATTTTTTTGAGAGAGAGTGCATGAGTAGGAGAGAGAGAGGGAAGGAGGGAGAGAGAGAGAGAAAGAGAGAGAAAGAGAGAGACAGACAGAATCCTAAGCAGGCTCCATGCTGAGCAGAGTCTGATGTGGGGCTCAGTCCCATGACCCTGGGATCATAGCCTAAGCCGAAATCAAGAGTCAGATGCTTAACTGACTGAGCCACCAAGGTGCCCTGAATTATACCTTTAAATATTTAATCAACAAATATATTTTTTGAAATAAATATTAAAGACCAAATCGTACTAAATGTATTAATAGATCCAATTAATAGATCCATTAATAAATATTAAAAGACCAAATCGTACTAAGTGTATTAATAGATCCAAACTTTAACTTTCAATTTGAGTTAGAGTAGAATACTATATATCCCATTAGACAGCCTATACATTGATTACTTTCTTATCTAGCTTTCTCATTATCACTTGTTCAGCAATATTAAAAGTACTCAGATTTAGAAATAATTCTTTGATAGGGTTTTGGTTTCACTAAAACAATTACTCAAAAAGCAGAATTGGAACTAAAAATCTCTTTTGAGGCTACCACAATATAAAAAAACCTCACCACTTACATTACATTAAGAAATCTAGAATACCAACATGTGTTTCCTCATGGGCTTTAGCAAACAGTATACCCCTACAATTGTTTTTATTTATTTATTTTTTTAGAGAGAGGATGCAAGTAAGCGAGGGGCAGAGAGAGGGAGAGAGAGAGAGGGAGAGACAGAGAAGTGGGGTTCACCAGAAGTGGGGCCCAAGCTTACCCAATATGGGACTTGAGCTCACAGTCCATGAGCTCATGATGAGCTGAAGTCAGATGCTTAATGAATGACTGAGCCAGCCAGGCACCCCCACAGTTGTTTTTAAACATCAAGGTAGAGATTTGACTACTTGTACCAAGAAGTGGCCTTCAAACGTTTTTGGATGGTGAACTTGGTGATTAAGAAAGGAGAATATGACGGGGCGCCTGGGTGGCGCAGTCGGTTGGGCGTCCGACTTCAGCCAGGTCACGATCTCGCGGTCCGTGAGTTCCAGCCCCGCGTCAGGCTCTGGGCTGATGGCTCGGAGCCTGGAGCCTGTTTCCGATTCTGTGTCTCCCTCTCTCTCTGCCCCTCCCCCGTTCATGCTCTGTCTCTCTCTGTCCCAAAAATAAATTAAAAAAAAAAAGTTGAAAAAAAAATTAAAAAAAAGAAAAAAGAAAGGAGGATATGAAAGAATCTGTCAGTATAACATCACCTCTCTTCTGCAGCTATTAATGATGGTGAGACTGGGCCTTCAGAGTAATAAACATCTCACTTCATTATTTGAATCAGTCTTTCACTGGCAGTGCTTACCACTTTTCTTTCATTATCATCTCTATAAAGGAGACTTTTAAGATATTTTTTCCTAACTGCCACAAAATTAAATAGCGAGGAATAAGATTTTGGAGGATAGGGTTGAGCTTGCGGGAATCACACACCATCGTAATACCTAAGACTTTTTTCACTTCCCCTAGGACCAATTTCACTCCCTTTGGGTCTGTATTGATTTTCTAGGGCTGCTGTAACAAAGTACTTCAAATTCTGTGGCTTGAAACAGCACAAACTTACTCTCTAGTTTCTGGAGGCTAGAAGTCTGCAGTTTACTGGGCTGAGGTCAAAGTATGGGGAGGGCCACACTCCCGCTGAAGGCACTATAGGAGCGCCTATTTCCTCTTTTAGCCTCCACCTTTGTCCAATTTCTAGAACTGCATTCCATACATTCATTGGCTCAAGGCCCCGTCCTCCACCTTTCAAAGTTAGCAGTTCAGCATCTTGCTTCAGTGTCATATTGCCGTCTTCGTCAAATCTTCCTCTGCCTCCCTCTTATCAAGACACTCTGGTTACATTTAGGGTCTACCTGGGTAATCCGGGATAACTTTGCCATCTCAAAATCCTTAACTTAATTACATCTACACAGTCTCTGTTGCCATAGAAAGTAACATTCACAGGTCCCAGGCATTAAGACTTGATATCTTTGGGGGCCATTATTCAGCCTACCACATGGGTGATACCACCCAATTGGAAATGTGCCATTAAGAAAGAAAGAAAAGAAAGTAGAATAGAAGGTAATAAATATGTACCTTTGGCTATTTTTTTAAATTATATTTTCATCTATTTGGGGCACTTGTCATTAGAAGATAGAGGATGTGTTTAAAATTCATAGGATTCAGAAGAGTAGAGTTGGTGATGCCCATCTTACTGTGGTGTACATTTATTCTGCATCACCCTTTCTGCTGGGGCCAGTCAGCAGAGAAGGGCAGTGAGTCACTCCAAGGTCAGACAGTGTTATTACCTAACTCTTATTGTGATGGGCAAATCCACCATTAAGCTTCAGATTGAGAGAAATACTATTGAGTTGGCAAATGCTTTCGATGTGTACGTGCAGATAGTCATATGTAACCACAATTTCTCACACTCTGTGGCAAGAGAAAGAAAGATGAAATGAAAAGAGAAATGAAAATTCTGTGCTGTATTTTAATTTGCTGCAAAACTCCTCCTTCATGAATGACCGTTCTGTTAAGCACCTACTTTGTGCAAATGCTATGCCAACACTGCTGAACATATGAGCATGTGTGATGCAATGTGTGCTTCTATGAGACTGTTCAGAGGGATAAAATAAGTATGTAATTAAGTATAGTACTGGAAGGCACTTCTCTCCCCCTGTGCTGCTCAGGATAGTTGTCTGAATTAAAGCAGGAAACACCTGCCTGACATCCTCTAAGTACGTAGCCTGATTAGTGCCCTCTGGAAAACATCCAGTGGCCACCACTTGGTTCTCTAGCCTAAGAGAAATATTATTAATTAAAGACTTACTGCCAGGTTCTTCTTTGTTTATTATAATGAATATCTTAGATGGCCTTGAAATCGATTAGGTCTCTATTAACAATCCATGAGTTGTACTTCCATCCGAAATGAGTAGAGGGTATTATGGAGGCTGAATAATATATTTAATAGTTATGGAAGTTGAATTCAACAAGAATTGTTATCAAGTCCAACTAGATTCTTAAGGCTCTGCTCAAACTGCTTTTGGAGACAGACTTTCCCTGACATATTTAACCAAATCATAGGCTAAAAAACCTTCATATTTGCCCTTATTCTTGGGCAAATAGGACCTGGGCATCTTAATCTTTATTTTAAAACTGAATTGCTGGAAAATGGTATTGAAGGCTAGCATAATAACATTTCATTTTGGATAATGCAGAGGAACAAAAGAAAAATTGTATTAGGAAAAATCTCCTAAAAGTTTATTATTTAAAACTTTGCAAATAATTGAAGTCAGAAATTTTGGATTTTGTTTTTAGAGCTATGTGTAGATTTTGCAAGTAGTTTCATCCCCGCATTTGCCAGAGTTTAGCGCTGGTTCTGCACATGTTAGTGAAGTAATGTTAGGCAAGTAAAACAGCCTCTTCAGGCCTCAATATTATTACCTATTAAATGGGAATAAGTTAATACGTACCTCTCCGGGCTTTTGTGAGGATTAAATGAATCCTGACATGTGACATACCTGGAAAAGCACCTGGCACGTAGTTAACATGGAGTCAGAGTTAGCTATTTGATTATTTTATTGCTGTTTGCCTATATTTAAAAATATATTTAGGATTATTTCACTAGGATAGCATTCCAAAAATAGAATTACAAGATCAAATGATACAAAGCTTTTTTTTTTTTTAAAGATCCTACATGTAGCTATATTGCTTTCTTAATTGGTTCAAGCAATTTATGCTCTCATCAGTAATAGAAAAGAATTCCCATTTCACTGAGCCCTGGCAAGCATTAAGCTTTATAACTCGTTTTGATTGCTTATTTGGTAGGTGAGTAGTGGCATTTCAGTACTAATTTATAAGGTCATTTATGGTAGAGACATGATTTATCTTGTTCATCAGTGTATCCTAGCACAAAGCTTGGAATACAGTAGACACAGAAAAAAGAACAAGTGAATGAGAAATTTGCTACATTCATTAAATTGTGGAATAATTAATGAATAAATTCATTTAGTAATTAAGGAATAATTTGTATTCCTTATGTTTTTGCATATTTATTTATTAGGTTTTAGTGTTTCTATTATGTATGTGTGTTTCAAGAAGTTACTGATTTTTTTCTTTTTCATATTTATTTATATTTATTTTATTTTCATTTTAATTCCAGTATAGTGAATATAAGGTATTCTATTAGTTTCAGGTGTCCAATATAGTGATTCAACACTTCCATACATTACTCAGTGCTGGTCATGATAAGTGTACTCTTAATCCCTATCACCTATTCCATCCATCCCTTCACCCACCTCCCCTCTGCCCAGTTGATTTTTCTTAATCATTACTATGAGTATTTCCTCCAGTTTTTTTATTTGCCTTTTGATTTAATTTTACTTTTGACACACTGAAGTTTTGGCAGTTCTATTTTTAAATCCACTGCTTGTAATCCTATGAGGTTCCTTTTAGTGGTTTTAAGAATACAATGTTTTTCCCTCCTTCTTCCCTTCACCCTTCTCAAAACTATAAAATCATAATATTTATATCAGTTTGATGCTTTGATTTTTAATCTTTTTTAAATTTAATTTTATTTATTTATTTTGAGAGAGAGAGCACATACAAGTAGGGGAGGGGCAGAGAAAGAGGGGGAAAGAGAGAATCCCAAGCAGGCTCCACTGTCAGCGTGGAGTCTGATGCTACTCTTGAACCCATGAACCGTGAGATCATGGCCTGAGCCAAAACCAAGAGTTAGCTGCTTAAATGTATGAAGTGCCCCTGATTTTTACTTTTAATGCTTTAGTCTATGTGAGATTCAGTTTGGTATGTAGAACAATGTGAGAGTTTAAATTTAAAAAGTTCCCTGAGATGGTTAAATAACCAACATCATTTACAACATGGTGCCCCTCTTTTAGAAAGAATATCCTTCTCGGGGCACCTAGGTGGCTCAGTTGGTTGAATGTCTGACTCTCGATTTCAGCTCAGGTCATGATCCTAAGGTAATAGGATCAAGCCTTTGCATGGGGCTCTGTGCTGAGCTTGAAGCCTGTTTAGGATTCTCTTTCTCTTTCTGCCCCCCTCTCTAAAGTAATAATAAAAAAAGAATATCCTTCTATTTTCTTTTAAATAAGCTCTACACCCAATATGGGGCTTTAGTCACGACCCTGAGGTCAAGAGTCAGTTGCATACTCTATCGGTTAAGCCTGCCAGGTGTCCCTCTTTCTCTATACACTCTATTTAAACTTATCACAAACAGTTTAAATTGGGAGAGTCAGAATAAATTAGTTTTTTTAAAAAAACAAAACAAAACCCAGAATATCTTTAATTAATGAAAAGAATGAATTGTTAATAATTTTCGATTCAAATGAAGAAAAATAAGCATATTTAATGTTATTAATATTTTCTGCAATATATGATTTTTTAATTTGACATAGTTCTTTTTTGTTTTTAAATGTTTATTTATTTTTGAGAGAGAGAGAGAGAGAGAGCACAAGTGGAGGAGGGGCAGAGAGCGAGGGGGACACAACCTCCAAAGCAGGCTCCAGGCTCTGAGCTGTCAGCACAGAGCCAGATGTGGGGCTTGAACTCACAAACCATGAGATCATGACCTGAGCTGAAGTTGGATGCTTAACTGACTGAGCCACCCAGGCGCCCCCTTGGCATAGTTCTTTAAGGCATGATTTATAAGCTTTTAGAATTGGCCTAAGTTCTTCGGTTAAGGGTTTATAATTTTGATAAGAGTCTCAGTATTTTTACTTTGAATATCAAAAATAGAACAGTATAGTCAAAATTAGTCTTATTTCTTTCTGCTTGATTAGCCAGCAACAGATTTTGATTAGCTTCCGGAAACCTAAATATTCAGTAGCCTGAGGGTTTCTTACCAGGTCTGAGAAGGTAATTATATACATAGCTTCTGAATAAATAACACATTTTTTGGTCTGAGTGATTTTCTTCATAATTTCCCTTTAAACTAAAGTTGATTCCTTTTTTAAAGAGACTTGTGTTTTCTTTCCCAAAAGAACACCTGCATGAGTCTGTCTTCACTGTATTGTGTTTTTTATCCTGTCTGTCCTAGTTTGTCCTGTTTCTATTGTATCCTGTTATTCTGCCTATATGCTCTTACGGCTGGGGATTCACTTTGTAATTATTACCATGTAACAATATGTTTAAGTTTTACTAGTACTGTTTCTCTCTTATTTTTTTCTTTTGTTTCAATTATTTTGATGGCCCTTTTACTTTTAGATTATCAATATGCCTGCACTCTTGATAGATAGTACAATTTGGAAGACAAGCTCAGGCTCCTTTTTCTTTTCCTGTGATGATTTAATATTTCTTCTAGGAGTAACTTAAAAAAATCATTAATTCAATTGTCTACAGGTAACAGTTCTTTATCAACTGTTCCAAAATTAAAATCATTGCTTTCATATGTATTCTCTAAAATGAAATATGGAAACCACTGATATTTACAGCCAGACATTGCAAAAATCAAGACAGAAGTTCTTTTGGATTTGAAATACAGAGCTCATAATATCCAGTCATAGAACTTCCCGTCTAATTTTTTTTTCTGCTAATAGGTGCTCACTCTGACAGCTCTTCTTAAGGACCACTTGATCCTGTGTCTTTCTTTGCCCTTTCTCTTTATGCAAATAAGATGACCCCTATATCCAGTCAAATTATCACAGCAGGCTTTTCATCAGTTTTAATGGAGTGTCAGCCTTGTCACCTGCTTATCTGGTACCCAAAGCTTGTGTATCTCCCTTCATTCTGCAGCACAGGATACTCATCAGAGGCTGTCATCAGACAGGGTTAACTTCAATTGCCTACTTGTTATTCTATTCCTGTCAAAAACCCAGCTGACAGGTGTTTAAGGGCCATAGCCCAAGTGACATGCAATCCGCCAACTCCTCCATTTTTTCTTAAGTTTTAGTCTTCTCTTGACATGGACTATTGGAAAGCTGTATCCTTTCTCTTATCAGGAATTTGATGTGATGTTTGAAAATATGGACCCAGAAGTCAGGTAAGAGTTAAGTTCAAATTCAAGCTCTACCACTTTTTTTTCAGTGGAATCTTGTCTAAATCTCATAGTGTTTGTCAGCCTTAGTTGTTTATCTGTGCAATAAGGTTAAAAATAATGGGGAAGAAATGTATTTCTCTTGAATATCTAATGGTATTTTAAAAATGTTATTTTATATATTTTTCTATTTTTATTTTTATTATTTTTTATTTGAATATAGTTTTTTAATGTTTATTTATTTTTGAGAGAGATAGAGACTGCATGTGAGTGAGGGAGGGGCAGAGAGAGAGGGAGACACAAAATCCGATGCAGGCTCCAGTCTCTAAGATGTCAGCACAGAGCCCGATGCGGGGCTTGAACCCACGAACCATGAGATCATGACGTGAGCCAAAGTTGGATGCTCAACTGGCTGAGCCACCCAGGTGCCCCTATTTGAATATAGTTGACACACAATGTTATATTAATTTCAGATGTACAACTTAGTGATTTGACAAGTTTATACATTATACTATGTTCATCACAAGCGTAGCTGACATCTGTCCCTTTGCATCACTATTACAGTATCATTGACTGTATTCTTTATGCTCTGCTTTTTATTCCTGTGACTTATTCATTCCATAACTGGAAGCCTGTATCTCCCTTTTTCCTTCACCATTTTGCCTGACCTCCCACCCCCCTCCCTCTGGCAACTTAAGTTTGTTCTCTGTATTTATAGGTCTGATTCTGCTTTTTGTTTATTCCTTTTTTAAGTTTTTATTTATGAGTGAAATCATATGGTTGTCTTTCTCAGTCTGACTTATTTTACTTAGTGTAATACCCTCTAGGTTCATCTGTTGTTATCTCAAATGGCACAATAGCATCTTTTTTTATGGCTGTATCATATCTAATGGTATTTTATTCTATTTTTTAAAATATTTATTTATTTTGAGAGAGAGAGAGAGCAAGAGTGCATGAAGGGTAGGGACAGAGAGAGAGGGAGAATTCTAAGCAGGCTCACATCAGCACAGAGCCTGATTTGGGGCTCTGTCTCACTAACCATGAGATCATGACCTGAGATGAAACCAAGAGTCAGACGCTCAACTGACTGAACCACCCAGGTGCTCCAATTTTATTTTGTTTTTAAAGTTTATTTATTTATTTTGAGAGAGAGAGAGAGAGAGAGAGAGAGAGAGCGCATATGCATGCAAGCAGGGGAGGAACAGAAAGAGAGGGGGAGAGAGAATTCCAAGCAGGCTCTGAACTGTCACCACAGAGCCCAATGTGGGGCTTGATCCCAGTTACTTTGAGATCATGACCTGAGCTGAAGTCAAGAGTCAAATGCTCAGCTGACTGAGCCACCCTGGCACCCCTGTCTAATGGTATTAAAAAAAAGAGAAAACTAGAATTAAATGACTCTGTGTGTTTCCTTTTTCACATGTTTGCTGGGAAGCAGAGAGCTCAGTTTAAAGCTCAGTTACAGTGGCTACTTGAGACCTGGTCAGGGTATTGCTTTTTGGTATGTGAGCTATTTTCCTGGGTAAGTAGATGATTGGATCGTCAGTAAGTAACTGATCCAAGATCAGTTAATTTTCCTAAAGTAAAAGTTTATTTAAAAGTGAATTAAATTATCAGTTTAGAGTCTTATCTGTCCTAGGCAAAATTTTCCTGGAACAAATAATTCATGTTGACACTAGGGGTCTCAGTCTTTGTCCTGAGAATTCAATTCTCAGGTCCTAGTCCTAGGACTAAGGCATCATATTAATGCTTTTGGTCATACTTCTCAAGGACATGTGCTTCTTTTTTTTCATTTTGTAAAATTTTCTATTTTATTTTAACTGCTTTATTATGTATATAAGCATATATAATAAATATTATATATTTTTTTTATTATAAATGTCCTCAAAACATTTTAAGTAGGGGGTATAAATAATAATAACGCACAAATGGTAATATAACCCAAATCATCAGGAGGGACAAAGAAAGCAAAAAAGGCCATGGTGTAGTGGTTAAAGCATAGGATTTAGAGTCAGACACACCTTGGTTGGAATCATGGCCCTGAGCAGTTCTTTACCTCTCACCTCCTTAGTTTCTTAATTTGTTATGTGAGCATAATGTTACCGTATAGGGTTATTCTCAGGATTAAATGAGGTAGTACAAAGCTCTTAGATAGTAAAAAGCTCTTAGAATGAATAATAACATGGGTGCCCAATAAACAGTAATTATAGAAAAAAGGATGAAATCACAACTTGGTGCCACAGGCATTTTAAGGATTTGAATTTTAGGTTGAAGCAAGATTGACATCAGGAAAGAAAAAGTGTCCCTCAGCTTTTCAAGAATCATGAACTACAGAAGCTAAACAGTGCCTGACTTTAACCTACCTCCTGTTAAAGAATTATTTAAAGTATACCACAAAGTCCTGATTTGATTAAATTCTCTAAGAAGGTGTAATTCCAAATTCCAGAGCTGGAGATGGACATGGTAATCACTGGACTTCGGTATTAGAATCAAGACATCCAAGAGGCAACCAGCATTGCTTCGAGTTCTCTCTCTAGTAGATGTAAAGACCTTTGCCAGCTGATTGGCAAGTGTGAAAGAGGAATATTAACAATACCCAGGAGTCTAAGTCAGAAGGGAAAATTAGGAAATGTTGCTCAAGTTGACTTCCCAGTGTAGAATAGAAGGGATGTTTAGACTGAAAAACAACTACCTGTTTGTAAATAATGTAAAGACGTAAATAACACCTTTAGGGACACTTGAATGTCCTATTACTTCATTAGTTCATTAGTTCACCTCCTGCTTAGGCCCACCTGAAAACTAGAAGAATGATGGGAGGGACTAGTCATTAAAGAGGAAAAGAATTGATTATCTCAATCTCCAGAAATAACAGCATAATATATGGCAGATTTCCACCAAACCATTAAAAAAAAAAAAGGCAGCACTTTTCTGCTGATTAGGAAAAACTGTTAAGCATCTTTATCGTTATTTGATATTTGTAGCTTTTACAGTGTTTATTGTTTTTACTTTCCTTCTCCCACTATTTTGCATTCATCAAATACTTGTTGAACACGTTCTGTTCACCAGGTACTGGTCTAGACAGTGGAGGTACAGCAAGAAACAAGACAAAATCCTTGCTGTCATGAAGCTTACATTCTGGGTGAGAATGACTATAAATGTAATTATAATATCCTGTCATGTTGTAAAATGGGGAACTCTCATGGAGGGACTGGGTTGGAAGGCTGGGGGGGTGTGTAACATCAGAGTTTTGTTTTGATCATATTTTGTTTGAGATGCCTGTAAGACCTCCAAGTGGAGAAGACAACAAGAAGAAGAAGATCATTGGATATACAAGTCTGGAGCTCAGGGTAGAGGTTGAGACTAGGGAAAGAAGTTTAGGAGTTACCAGTGAAAGATGACATTGAAAGCCATGGGTCCAGATCTCATCACTGTGGAGTAACAAGAGAAGATGTCCAAGGATCTAGCCTTGGACAGTTACTTACAGAAATCCATGAAGAAAAGGAGGAGCCATTAAAGGAGGCTGAATCCTAGAGATACATGTGTTTCCAAAAGGAAGAAGTGAACTGTGAGTAGGATGAAGCCAAGACTTGACCATTCAATTTGGCAAGATGGGGTTGCTGATGACCTTGGCAAGAGATATTTCCCTGGGGTGGAGGGAACAAGGCAGAGTAAAAGGGAAGAAATGACAATATAAACAATTCATTTCAAGATTTTTCTGTGAAAGGTAGCAGAGGAATGGGGCTACTATTATTTTTGTTTTCTTTCTTAGTTTCTGTTATGGTGGTTATGTATTTTATTGCAAGATGTGTGTTTGTAAAGTGATGATCTTTATTTTTTTTTTAAGTTTATTTATTCTGAGAGAAAGCATGCAAGCAGGAGGGGGGCAGACAAAGGGAGAGAGAGAAACTCAAGCAGGCTCTGTGCTGTCAGTTCGGAGCCTGATGGGGGGCTCGATCCCACCACCTGTGAGATCATAATCAAGAGTTGGGCATTTAACCAACTTAGCCACCCAGGTGCCGCATAAAGTGATGATCTTTAAAGAAGGAGAAATTGATAATGAAGAAGAAAGGTAGGAGAGATATTGGTAAGAGCAAAGTCCTTGAGCAGGTAAGCTTTCCTTGAGCTTTCCTGATATGCATAGAGATAGAAACCTTAGAATGAAAAAAACAGACTCAACTCTAAGTTAGGTTATGGTGGGGTTGGTGTGGGGGCCTATGAAGCTGGGGAGCCTGTATATTACTGAGTACCAGTCGTTAGGGAAAGGAACCCCAAGTGGGTAGGGTAGAGTATGGTAACAGCTGACCAAAAAAAAAAAAAAAAAAAAAAAAGAGAGAGATTTGAATAAACAAGTGTCGTGGTGCCCTGGAGAGAAGATCTGGGATGCAAAAGTGAGCCTGCTCAATTGGTGAGAAGACTGATATGGACAGGGATCTCTATGAAACAAAATATGTTCTTATATATGGGTGTTTTGAAATAGTTTAATTGGTCCTATACTTTGTTTAACAATATGTATATCTATTTTCAAGTAATTTATTGATTTGCCTGTGAATGTATCTTTCCTCTTCTCACTTTTTCTTACTTAAAGACAACAGAATAGAGTTTCTTATTTGATTTTCATGGAGGAAAGAGATATAGATCATTGTGGCTGGAGAGGAGTATTTCTAGGTTTCCCAGGTGTCCCTAACAACATTCAAATGGAGTCTAACTTAAAATGCTGTGGTTTGGGGAATGTTTTCTTAGGGATCACTAATTACTTCAGGAGCCCTGCAGAAGAGTTGTTTGTTGACAATTTAAGATGTATTTGGTTAACTGGCAGTATTGAACTGAAGTTGTCACATTATTGTGTTGTTCATTTTTATGTACAGTGACTTCCTGTGTAATTTGATAATACCATTAATTTGTGAGTGTTTTTATGGTAGCACAGCTTTAGTTCCCAGGAATGCTTAAAGCATGGGTCCTACAACAGAGACTTGACAAAGAAATAAAAGGGATATAATAATAAATGCTGTCGAGTTGGTATGCCAGACAATTTGGTTAGTGACCCGTTTTTTGAGGTCAAGTAGGAGACACAAGAAAGGATATTGGGAGAGCCTGTATGGTGGAGAGGCTGAACTATTGGAAAGGCCAGATGGAAAAGTATATTATTATGTTAACTCTGCAGCCCTAGATCTGCTAACAGGACTGCTAAAATAAAGCTTGTCCTGTGCTTCATTAATCATGAAGAAATTTCTTTTTAGACGTTGAGTCGAACTTTCTTGGCTATATTGAGCACAGCATTAAGTGGTTGGTTGAGATTGTGCACTTAGCAGTTACCCTGTTCCATTCGAATCTGGTTTTTATCACTTATTAGCTGTGTGGACTTTGGGCAAGTAAATGCCTTGTGCCTAAGAAATAGGCATGATAATAGTGCCAACCACAGAGGGGTTATTGTGAGGATTAAATGCAATACATCTAAAACAATTAGAAGGATATCAGGGACACAAGTTAGATGTTTTCATTATTACTGCATTGGGATATATAATAATATGACTGTCTAAAAACCATTGTGTGGTGCATAGTTAACTTTAAGAGATGGTGAAAGGGTAGAATGACAAAGCTAATAAATACTGAGGGATGAGAAATGAGACTCATCTTTTATCTTGCTTGGTTTTCCCATACTTTTCAAAATTGTGTTATTTTAATCTTTATTACATATAGACATTTTCAGTAAATTTGGGCACTATATGTCATTGTAAGGATGAAATTGCAAGCCTAATTATTAGTCCTTTTGAGTGTGTAAGAACCTATACAAAATTTCCTTCTCTTCAAATTTTATTTTTCTTATTTTTACCTCATTGTTTTTGGCCATAATAGAAACTTGTCTTTAAAAGTTATTCCCTACAGAGCTGCCTGGGTGGCTCAGTCAGTTAAGCATCAGACTTCAGTTCAGGTCATGATCTCATGGTTCATGGCTTTGAGCCCCACTTTGGGCTCTGTGCTGACAGCTCACAACCTGGGGCCTGCTTCACATTCTGTGTCTCCCTTTCTCTCTCTGCCCCTCTGCAGCTTAGAGAATGACATACAATTGAAATCTTTAACCAGGCTGCCCCAACCTCCAGCACCCCCTTGTAGAACTAACCACTCGCATTAGTTTCCTGTAACAAATTACCACAAACTTTTTTAGATTAAAAACTCCAAATTTTTTAACTTAAAGTTTTATAGTTCAGAAGTCTGAAATGAGCCTCACCGGGCTATAATCAAGGTGTTAGGAGGGCTGGGTGTTTGTTCCCTTCTTGAGGCTCTAGGGAAGAGTCTCTCCCCTTGCCCTTTCCACCTCCTGAGGCCACCCACATTCCTTGGCTCATGGCTTCCTTCCATCTTCAACATAAGCAATGTCAAGCCAGGTCTCTGTTGTGCTACCATTTCTCTGGTTCTCTCCTCTGCCTCCCTCTTCCACTTTTAAGGACCCTTGTGATTACATGTGCCCACCTGGATAATCCAGTATCATCTTCCTGTTCCGTGGTCAGCTGATTAACAACTTAATTCATCTATACCCCTAATTTTCATTTGTTTATAATTTAACATATGTACAGGGAGTTAGGACACGGACATCTTTGGGGGGCTGTTGTCGTACCTGCTGTGCCACTGTTAACACTTACTTACATATTGTTTCAGAAATGTTTAATACTTCTTGATTTTTTTCCATTTAATTATACATTTCATAGAAATTTCCATAGTTTTTTAATAGATATATACTGTTCTGTGTGGATATACCATAATTATGTATGCAGTCCCCTGGACAGTTGGTTTATTTTTATGCTTTTTGGTTTTTCTCTTAAACTATATGCTAAAGAATATCTTTGTAATTTATATTTGCATGTTTTGGTAAATATATCCATGGGATAAGTTGTTTGAGGTTTAGTTTCCTGGTAAAACAGGATGGACATTTACAATTTTGATATTTTTTTTTCCAAATTGCCTTGCCAAAGACTCCATCAGTTAACCATTGATAAGAGTTCATGTTTACACGCACACTGGCAAACACTGTTCTTTTCAGGGTTTTTTTTACAAAAGTTTTAAACTCTACAACTATGATATGTTGGGAAAAAAACCCACTTCTTTTACTTTATTGTTTTTCATTATGAATTGGTGTTAGCATCTTACTGTGTTTATTAGCCATTTGGATTCTTTTTTCTTTGAAGTGCTTGTTCATATATTTGCGCAGTTTTTCTGTTAGATTTACCACATTATTAATAATGCCAAGAACTCTGCTAGTTGCTATGCATGATGCAGAGATGAGGAAAATCTGATCCCTAATTTCAAACTGCTTACATTCTAAATCTGAACTCATTTAGTGTACTTTAATGCCCATGTACTTATCCAACCCCGTTTGTCACTTTCCCCTTTCAAAAGGACTTAGTATACATACAAATTTAATTGAATGAAAATAGCCCAAGAAGGACCATGGATTAGTATTTTATTGTTTTTGACCAGAAGTGATTAGAATGTTTCTTTTTTCAAGAACAGCAGTAGCCACAACAACAACAAAAAAGCAAAAGTGAATGTTAAGCTTCCAACTAATATTTATTAGTCAGAAGTCTTAGGTGAATAGTGACAGAAACAGCTCTGCAGTCACTCTCTAGCACATTTCTATTTGATTTTATTCTTAACGTTTTTGACCATATGAGCTTTTCTGGGTTTGTTTTATTTATTTTCTATTTCCCTCCAACCGCACTAGAAGCTCTCTGTAGGCAGCGACCATATCTGTCTTATTCATTGCTCTATCCCAAACACCCAGAATAGTGTTTGGCCTTCATACAAGAATATTTGCTTAGGAAAGTATCTGTTGCATAAACAAAATAGGGAATTTAAACCTCTTAATAAGTCCCCTATTTTGATATATTCACATGTAATATCTATTTGCAAATCCAAAGCAACACAGGAAAATAAATCAAAGCCTGGCATTCCCCACAACCTTTCCTCCTCTGTTCAGCATGCTGCTGTCAAGAGCAGTGCATTTGCTTGCATCACTAATTCAGTTGGGGGCAGTCACATCATGTGCCTCTTGCTGAACTAAGCCTTTGAATCAGATGAGTGAAATTTGGACTCAGTCTTCTGGAATTCGATGAATACTATTACCTAGTTTCCCTCTGGTGCAATTAGAATGGAGCAGTGGCACCAAGAGATAACATTGCTTAAAAAGCAATTTCCTCTTTTGTTCTCTGTCTTCATTTAGTCTGTTTATTTGTCTCCGCACTGCTGAGGGGCATTTTTTTCTCCCAAAGCAAAAGCATTAAGATCCATTTAGTGTTTTGATTGAGACTCATATCTTCTTCCCTGACTAAATCTTGCCCACTGTGTTAGTCTGCTCAGGCTGCCATAACAAAATGTTACAGACTGGGTAGCTTACATAACAAAACTTTACACCCCAAACTTATGGAGGCTGGGAAGTCCAAGATAAGATTCCAGCCAATTTGGTCAGGGCTTTTCTTCTGTGCTCATGTGGGGGGTGAGGGGCAAGCAAGTTCTCTGGTGCCTCTTTTTGAAAGGGCACTAATCACATCATGGAGTGCCCACCCTCATAAGATCACCTAATTCCAATTCCTCCCAAAGGCCCCATCTCCATCACATTGGCAGAGCTTAGGACTTCAACATGAATTTGGGGTGGGGGACAACAACTCAGTACCTAGCTGCTATAGTGGGCCAGTCATCTGGAGGGAGTTTGGAAAAGCTCTACCCATGCCAAAGCTTTCTCTCTTTTTAAAGTAATGGAAGTATAATTACTAATGTGACCCTTTTGATGCTCATTTATTCTACAAATATGTGTGCCATATTACTCACTGGATTACAAATCTTATCATGCAGCAGTGAATTGGAGAACATAACCAATCTGTCTGTGAGGCTGTGATCAGGCACCTCCTCAACTCCCAAATGCACTGTAGCACTCTCTTTTACCCATGTTGCTTCAGAACTTTGGCCACTTGTGGCTGCTTCCTTCCTTTTTTAGGGCCTTTGTTCTTGCTGTTCACTCTCCCTGAAATGCTTTGACCCAGATGGTCAGCTCATTGTCATCATTCAGCTAAATGTCATCCCTCATAGGACATCCCTGACACCAACCACAATTACTCCCTGGGCTAGTTGGTCTGTGCCAGATGCTTTGCCAGATAGAAAGAAGACAAAGATCAGTAGTAAAGTGCCAGGCTTATCAAAGTGTTACCCTTAATAAATGTTGGCACGAATGTTCATGTTGATAATAGCTGGCAGGTATTGAACACCTACTATGTGGGAAGCACTGTGCCAAGGGCTTACCATTATTTCTCTGATAAAATCCTTACAGATATCCTCTGATATACACATGATTATTGTCTTCACATCAGATCAGAAAACTGCAGCGCAGGAGAAAATGGTAGAACTAGAAATTACTCAGTTTCACTGGGCTTCAGATTTTAGAGGCTTACGTAAGATTTCCTTTTTGTCAGATGATAAATCAGATCAGCAAGACAAAGTATCTTTATCTTGAAAAGTTGAAAAAATAATAGATCAGAAGGAAAATTGTAAAAAGAAGCAGTGGTGATTAATGGACATGAAGGTATTTTGTAATTAGACCTGCATTTGAATTCTGACCCAGCCACCATTTGGCTCTGTGAAAGAATTAACTCTTATCTTTTGTTTCTTATCTGTACAAAGGAAGTTCCAACTGGCACTAACACATTCTCATTCAATGTTAGTTTGATTTTCTTGAATAATAATAATAATAATAATAATGCTCCGTTGTCTAATTTGTGCAGTTCAGCACCAAACACAAATAAACATTTAATAATTTCTTTTTAATGGTATAAAGTCTTTTCTAAGCAGCACTAAGATTAGAAATGCAAATTTTCCAGAAATTTGAAAGCTGTGTTGAAAGGATCAGACATTTTGTTAGGGAAATAGAAATAAATGTACAATTATATACATATAAAATTATTTTATTTGTTCTGGAATACAAAATGTTGCCTGTATTACTCACTGTAGATCCAGTGACCGTAGAAACTTGTGTAGCATTTTGTTGAGCTCCTCTGTCTCTTTAAAGGATTGTGCCAACGTATTAAAAATGTCAATAGGAACTCTCAAATATTAAGAGTGGGAATATATCTTGGTATAATCACTTTGAAAAACTGTTAGGTCTTATGTAGTAAAACTAAAGATGCATAGACTCTAAGATCTAGTGATTCCAATCCTACGTATGTACCCTGGAAAATTTTGCACTTTTGAATCAGGGGGGCATATACAACAAAGTTCCCAGCAGCACTGTTTGCAATAGAGAAGGCTGAAAACAGATGTCCATCCACAGTAAAATGAGTAAATTATAGTATATGCAATAGAAACTTATGTTTGTACAGTTTATTTAAGTAGCTGCTAATCACTAATGTGATGGCAATTCATTAGTTCTCATTGATAAATAATGTTTTATATATAATCTTACGTATATAGAATATGTCAACAACACACATGCACGGAATTTAGCTCAGGTCATGATCTTGCAGTTCGTGAGTTTGAGCCCCACATCGGGCTTTGTGCTGAGCTCTGAACTTGGAGCCTGCTTCCGATTCTGTGTCTCCCTCTCTCTCTGCCCCTCGCCCGCTTGTGCTCTGTCTCCCTCTCTCTCTCAAAAATAAATAAACGTTAAAATTTTTTCAAATTTGTTTTCATTATAGTATAGTTTACACACAATGTTACATTAATTTCAGGTGTACAATATAGTGATTCCACAAATCTATATAGTATGCTGTGCTCACCATAAGTGTAGCGACCGTCTGTTACCGTACAATATTATTATAATACTAGTGACTATATTCTCTATGCTGTACTTTTTATCACTGTGACTTAATCACTCCATAACTGGCAGCCTGTATCTCCCATTCCTCTTCGCCCATTTTGCCCATCCTCTCATGTCCTTCCCCTATGTCAGTCATCAGTTTGTTCTCTGTATTGAATCTGTTTCTACTTTTTGTTTGTTCATTTTGTTTTGTTTTTTAGATTCCACATATATGTGAAATCATATGGTATTTGTCTTTTTCTCTCTGACTTATTTCACTTAGCATAATACACTCCAGGTCTACCCATGTTGCTGCAAACGTCAAGATTTCATTTTTTCTTATGACTGAGTAGTATTCCATTGTGTGTGTGTGTGTGTGTGTGTGTGTGTGTGTGTGTACCACATCTTCTTTATCCCTTCATCTGTTGATGGATATTTAGTTTGCTTCCATATCTTGGCTATTGTAAATAATGCTGCAATAAACAAAGGGGCACATACATCTTTACTAATCAGTGTTTTCATTTTCTTTGGGTAAATAACCAGTAGTGGAATTACTGTATTATATGGTCCTTCTATTTTTAACTTTTTCAAGGAGCATCCATACTGTTTTCCGTAATGGCTGCACCACTTTATATTTCCACCAAGAGTGCACAAGTGTTCCTTTTTATCCACATCTGTGCCTACACTTGTTATTTCTTGTCATTTTGATTCTAGCCTTTCTGGCAGGTGTAAAGTGATATGTCCTTGTGGTTTCGATTTGCGTTCTCCTGATGATTAGTGTTGTTGGCATCTTTTCATGTATCTAAATTGTTTGAGATATTTGGCTATTAAGAATAGGGCTTCTCTGAACATCCTTCTTCATGAAATGCAGCATGTGTATGTGCACTTCTGTTGGTTATATGCCTAGGAGTAGAATTGCTGTAGGATGTGCCTGTTCGAGGATAGCAGAGACTGACAAACAATTTTCCAAAGTGGTTGTACCAGTATACATACCTAATATGTGAGAGTTTGGCTCTACCACATCTTCAGCAATGCTTGGTATTTTTTTTCCCTTATTTTTGCCACTCTTGTGAGCGTACAGCTGTATTGTACCATGGTTGTAATGTACATTTTCCTGAGGGTTAATAAAATTGAGGCCCTTTTAGTATGTTTATTGGTCATTTGTATGCTATTTTTAAAGCAAGATATTTATTAATAAAAGGATCCTTGGAAACATTATTTAATAAGGCTGATTATGAAATTTCTGTGTAAATCGTTGTATCGGTGAATTGAGGCTACATTATTCTACAGTAAGGGACATAATAGCACTCGAGAATCTGAGTCACTCAAAGCAATAAGGTTTTAATTATTGCTTTTGCTTCTTGCCTATTTCTGATGGTTAGTGGTTCTGTTCCACATCCCCACCATTCTGACAGCTTGGCTGTAAGGACAGCTCCTATTTGGGGCATTGCTGGGCTCTGGGCAGAGAGAAAAGAAAGGCAGCAATGTGATGGGTCATACATCAATGCCCAGACATGGCAGGCACTTCACTTTTACTCATATCCATTGACCAAACGTATCATGTGTCTAAGACTGATGTCAGTGAGAGCATTATATAATCTTCTAAGAGGAAGGAGCTTATTGGAAGGGGCAGTAAACATTTGTGGACAAGAAAGTGACCAACACAGTCTCTGTCTACAGAGTAGGTTTGAGAATCATTTGGAGCTGAATGGCAGCCATCCTTCTAGGTAGGGTATACACTCACCGGTTCTTCAGAACTGTGTCTGGTGGCTGCCTTCTCTGCAGTTGTGCCTTTCAAATACTTTTAAGATAGCCCACAATAAATAGTACATTTTACATTGCTATTCATCACTTACATGCGTGCATATGCATGTGTACACATTCACGTGCAGGTGTAGAGATGCATATACATATACATTCTAAAGCAAAATTTCATGGAACAATGCTTACTGTTACTTTCTGCAGTGCATGCAGATATGACCTCTTCTATTCTATCCTACTTTACCATATTCTGTTATTCGATACTTTTTTTTAAATGCTGGAATCAACCCTCTAAATTGATTTCACAAACCACTGCTGGGTCATAGGACACAAATTGAAAACATTGCTCTTGATCATATCCCTTGTCTGCTGCTCCTCTGAATGCTACTGGTTAGTTTTCCAAACCGAATTTCTGCCTATGCTTTTTAGGATTCCCAGGACAGTTTGTTGTGTGGGTGAGCAGCATCTGCTTGCCCTCACTGATTTAAGCCTGTGCAATTACTGTTTTTGCCCAAGGGCCCTAAATAAAACTTATACTGCTTAAGTACCCAGAAGTTTCCCTGACTCCTCTTTCTTTATCTGACTTTTTATTTCAATCAGAATAGCCTTTTAGGCAAACAGACCTCTGATTCAAAGTATCATAATTTCCTAGCTGGGCAAATGTGAGTGAGTCCTACTGTAGGCGCAGGAAGGAGAGTTCCAGGAGCATGAGGGCTGTGAACGGGGACTTCATTACCTGGCAAGGCCCGCAAGCACTGTTTTCATAGGATCAATTCCTCTATCTCATGGAATCATTTAATAAGTATTTATTGATCACCTATGTGCCTGGCCCTGTGCTAGAGACCTTACCCAAAACTTGTACAAAGATTCGTAGATGCACAGAGTGTAGATAGTAGTAATCATTTATTTCTATGTTTTACCCTTCCTGTTTCTTTTTTTTTCTCTTGACCCAGAAATCCAGCCGTTGTCAGAGGACAATTCCACTTAAGTGTTTGTCACTCAAATGTGTATCCTGCTCAGATCTTTGTGAGTTCTCATGGTGGTTTGTCTATACGTGTGTGGAATGGGTGTATGCATGTTGTTATAGGAGGAAGGTATGGGGACAGTGAGACACTAAGTAAAGGTCTATCAGCCACCATGACACAGCAGCTTTGTTATGAAACCAAGTGGAAAAGGGTAATGCTAAAAGGAAGGAAAACAGTGCCTCCACGTTTTTATGGAGTTCAGTGAGGCTTTGCATTTTGAGGACCATACCTATTTTGATACCGAGAGGATCACACCATCTCTGTGGTGTTGGTGGCTGGAAGAGATTTGGCACCTAGGGGAGTACTGGTGTCAAAGAACCTGGCATGATCGGGCAGCAAGGCCTAGAGGGACACGGCAGGAAAAGGCCCGTTGGGATCGTCAGAGGCAGCAGTGAGATCCTTTCGTGCCAATTAGGAGGCAGTGGAGGCGCAGCAGGAGAGGAAGGAAGTGGCGAGTGCCTTGACAAGACATGTTGCTGAGCCCAGGAGGACAGCTAAGGAAGACTACCAGAAATAATTACGGGGCTGAGGTGAGTTCACACCTAACAGATCTTGCAGTAGCTGTTAGAGGCAAGAACTGGTGATACATGCGTTGTTACTATTAATTGTAACCCCATTTTAAGTCATGGGCTTAGATAACAGGGTTCTTTATCCTTGTCTGTATATATGCT
The DNA here is from genome assembly GCF_027475565.1 of Acinonyx jubatus. NCBI lineage: Eukaryota > Metazoa > Chordata > Mammalia > Carnivora > Felidae > Acinonyx > Acinonyx jubatus. The sequence goes on from NC_069387.1 coordinate 63,212,870, forward strand.
TTACCTGTAAATGCCCTTTCCTAACAGGGTGCACGGAGCTCATTACCAGGAATCTTTGAACACTGTCCCCAGCCTTCCCCATTGCCTTGACATTTGTTTCTTCTCTTTTTAAATGTTTTATTTATTTTTGAGAGAGAGAGCATGAGTGAGGGAGGGACAGAGAGAGGGGTGGACAAAAGATTCCAGGTGGGCTATGCACTGAGAGCAGCAAGACTGACGTGGGGCTCGAACTTACAGACTGTGAGATCGTGACCTGAGCTTGAGCTAAAGTCAGACGCTTAACTCACTGAGCCACCCAGGTGCCCCTCTTCTCTTTTTAAAAATCTTATATCCTTTTCTACCTATTCTGTTCTTGATCTCTCGAGTATATATTTGAGCCTGAGGAGTCATGAACTCTTTGGCTGCTCTGTTATGTGTGTCTTCTGTTTCCTCTGTTGTTCCTCCTCAGTCTCCCATTCCCTTCTCCATCCCCGTCCCTATTAAGAGCAAGCCTCTTGCTCATGCACTTCAGCCTCCTACCACCCTTAATGTTAGCAAAGCAACAAAAAATAAGAGTAATTAAGGTGGGTGTAGGGGATTGAATAGTGGCCCCCCCAGTAAATATCACACAGCTCAGCACAGGCTAATCCCTGGTACCTCAGAATGTGACCTTATTTGGAATAAGGGTCTTTGCAAATGTAATTAAGGGGAGGATCTTGAGATGAGATCATCCTGGAGAAGAGTGGGCCCTGAATCCAACTAGAGGTACCCTCATCAGAGAAGAAAAGGAACAGACATAGGGAAGAATGCCTTGTGAAGACAGAGGCAGTGATTGGCTAATACAAGACAACAAAGGCCAGGGACCACTAGAAGCTGGAAAATGCAAGGAAGGATTCTCCCCTAGAGTCTTCAGAAGGAATGTGGCTCTCCTGGTACCTCAATTTCAGACTTTTGGCTTTTAGAACTGTGAGAAAATAAGTTCTATTGTTTAAGCCACCAACCTTGTGGTAATCTGTTGCGGCAGCCCTGGGAATCTCAGACCACGGGAGACTGTACAGCACCAAAGGATCATTTATTTCACAATCGGTGAACATTTTAAATAAGAAAATATTCTAAAAAGAATATGAAAACATTTTCCAATTGTTAAAACATTTTTTAAATGTTTGCTAAGTAATTATATGTAACATATTATAGAGCCAGTTTTCACCTGGCAATAAAGTGCTCTTAAAGTTAATGCATACACAAATTGTTTGAGACTCATAATACATTTTTTCCTGTAGGAGTCATGTGATATATTATGGGTTTTTCAGATATTAATCCATAACAATCATTCTAATGTTAATCATATGAAGACTGTAAATTTCTTGAAACTGGGAATCGTCCTAAACACATTTAAATGTCACTGCCTAGCAGACGGCTTTGCATATGATGGGTCCTCCAATAAACACTCCTTAAACAGTTCATTTTTTTAAGTTCCAGTAATGTGTTATGGCAGCTGTTTTGGAGTCTGATTTTAAGTCTCGAAATCCTGGCTCTGCTACCTACAGGATGTCAGTCATTGAGCAAATTATATAATCTCACTGCACCTCAATTTATTTGTCTTATAAAACTGTGATAATCATAATACCTAACTCATAATGTTGTGGGGAGTAAATGAATTATTACATATAAAATACTTATAAAATAACAGTACTTGCATACCAGGATTCAATGCACATTAAATATTATTAGCTTTTAAGCACATCTCCCCAACTAAATTATAAACTCTTTGAGATAGAGGCAATGTCTTATACTTTTTATAATACCAGAGCCTATATAATTTCTTACATATTATATGCATTAAGTGAGTATTTATAAAAGTATATAATAAAAGGCATGAGTGAATGATTATATGCTTACAATACTTTCTCCATAAAAAATCAAATATACACAGAATTGGTAACATTCTAACATTTGTTACAGTAAAAAAATGTGATCAGAAATTAAATAAAATTTAAGACTTGTCAGAGAACTACAAGTATAAGTAAGAGAAGGAAAGAAACAGAAATCACTACCAGTGGGAAATTCTTCGCTATATTTTAGCCCCTGAAAGACAGGGACTTTTATCCTATGTTTCATTGTAATTCCAGTGTTTTGCATAATGTTTGGGATGGGAAGGCATGTGCAGCCTCATACACAAGAAGAGTTCAAGGAAACCCCTATGCAGATTTCCAGAGACCTTGTTCTTTTCTTTTTAAAAATTTTTTTTAATTTATTATTTATTTTGAGAGAGAGAGAGAGAGAGAGAGAGAGAGAACACGCATGCATGAATAAGGGAGGGGCAGAGAGAGAGAATCCCATGCAGGCCCCACACTGTCAGCCCAGAACCTAGTGTGGGGCTTGATTCCATGAACCATGAGATCATGACCTGAGCGGAGATCAAGATAATGCTTAACACCCAGGTGCCCCTGGAGGCCTTTTTCTGTGTAGCTCTCTTCTTTCCAGAATTCTACCCTGCAGATTCCAGCCACCTCAGCTTCCTGAGCTCTGAACTCCATCTGCTCACCTCAGGTGAGCCTCTGAGTTCCCCCACCTGGCACCTCCAGGCAGAAAGTTGGGGTGTGCATAGCATTTACCTCATCTGGTTTCATTCTTCCAGAAATCATAGTCCTATAGGCCTGTCATTCAGTGTCTGAAAACAGCTGTTTCATATACTTTGTTCAGCTAATTGTTTACAAATTAAAGTTAGGACTTTGTTACTTTATCACGGCTGAAAGCAGAAGTTCTCATGCAAGTGTCTTGGTTAAAAGAGGGAAGAAAATAAGTAACTATAAACTAAGACTTTTAAGTCTTTTGTTTACTAAGAATTAAGTGCTATAATTAATTTAAAAAGACAGTGTCATTCCTCAATTCTAGGCAAATTTTCAGGCTCAGTCAGCAGTTTGCTTCAAGAATAAATAAAGTCTTCCATCTTCACTTCCAGCATAAGTGAATTAGAATGGAGAATGGAATTCTAAAGTATAAAGAATGTACACTGTTCACTGACCCAGAACCCATATCTCATAGCTTGTTAGGCAGGATGGTGCCTAAGTATGTCATCTCTCCATGCATTTGTACATCCATTCTTACAGCCATAATCTATGAGGATCTTCCATTGCTTCTCACAAATTGGCTTCAACTTTTAATGATGATGTATACAGATTCCTTCATCTAAGCACAGAGACCATGTCTATTTACATTATTTCTGTGCAATCAGTCATTTCCCCTTGAAGGTCATAGCTGTACAGTTCTATTGTATGTAAACTATCTATTTTAATCCTATTTTAATCCTCCTGTACTGGTGAGGAGAAAGGGATGAGAGTCATTTCATCAAAGAAGTACATTATATCTACTGGAAGATTTTCTTGTTTGAGAAACACTCTTGGAATTATAGTTTTCAAAAAATTTCAAAGTTTACTAAAATGCGGTAATTGTCAATTTTACAATGGATGATTTCTTTTCAGCATAGTGGTAATGAGTGGGCCACGTTGTAAAATTCATCCCATTGTTAGTTATGATCAGGCTCTTAAAAGCTCCTTCGTGTGAGCTGCCAAACAGCAGGTGAACCCCATCATCTAAAAGATATTTGGGGGGCCACCTTTGGTCCAGAATCCAAGACAACACAGCAGGGGTAGAATTTAGGATGAGCAAGAAGTTAACGAATAATACCTCAATCACCTTATGGGACGTAGAGCCCTGGTCTGAGAACCCTGGCACCAAAGCTTGAATTCTTTCCTGGCTGACAGGACTCCCAAGCCCCACCTTCATGGTCCCATTGTGCCAGCACAAGAGTGGCTGATGACAGAGGCTGTCAGATTTCAAACTTTCCAGACTTTCAAACTTTCTATTTTTGGGTTCCTGTATTTATATATAATGTACATAATTTACCCACAATTTAAGCAAATAACTGTATGATTTCCTTATTGATTAGGTCTGTTGTAAGCAAGGCATGTAAGTTCAGGAGAGCAGAGATCTTTATAGTTTTTTTGTTGTTCTTTACTATATCCTAACACTTATAATAGTGTCTGGCACATAAGCACTCGATGAATAGTTGTTGAATGAATACATACTAAATATGAGTCTTTGTCAATATGTGTGAAAAACATCTATTCCTGTTTAGAGGCTTATCTTTTCATTTACTTTATGATAAATGATACATGTATAAACATATATTGAATTTTAATGCAGTTAAGTGTACCAATCTTTTCCTGTATAGTAAGCTGTTTTTGTTTCTTGTTTGAGAAATTTTCTGCTACAAAGTCATAAACGTGTTCCTATATTTTCTTCTAGCCCCTTTTTCCCCACTGATGTGCAATGGCATCTCTGTGGTTTATTAATTTTTTTTTCACCCATTCCCCTACCCATCTTTTCTCCGGCAACCATCAGTTTGTTCTCTGTATTAGGAAGTCTGTTCCTGTTTTTCGTTTATTCATTTTGTTTTCTAGATTCCACACATGAGTAGAATTGTTGTCTTTATCTGTCTGACTTATTTCACCTAGCATTGTACCCTCTAGGTCCATCTGTATTGTTGCAAATGACGAGATTTCATCTTTTCTTATGGCTGAGTAATGTTCTATTGTGTGTGTATGTGTGTGTGCGTGCCGCATCTTCCTTTTAAAAAAAATCTTGTTTTGATTATAGTATAGTTAACATATAGTGTTAAATTAGTTTTAGGTGTACAATATAGTGATTCACCAATTCTATATGTTGCTTGGTGCTCATCAAGATAAGTGTACTCTTGATCCCCTTCACCTATTTCACTCATCCCTCCCCACCTCTCCTCGGGTGACCATCTGTTCTATATGGTTAAGAATCTGGGGGCTTTTTGGTCTCTTTTTTTTCTTTGTTCATTTGTTTTGTTTCTTAAATTCCACATATGAGTGAAATCATATGGTATTTGTCTTTCTCTGACTTATTTCACCTAGTATGATACTCTCTAGCTACATCCATGTTGTTGCAAATGGCAAGATTTCATTCTTTTTTATAGCTGAATAACATTCCATTATATACATATATATATCCATTATATGTATATATATATATATCCATTATATGTATATATATATATATCCATTATATATACATATATATCCATTATATATATATACACACACACATATATACACATATAATACATACATGTGTGTGTATTTGTATACATGTATATATACACACACAAATACATGCACACATACCACATCTTCTTTATCCATTCATATATCAGTGGACACTTGGGTTGCTTCCCTATCTTGGCTATTGTAAATAATGCTGCAGTAAACATAGGGGTGCATTTTCTTTAGTAAAAACCCAGTAGTGGAATTACTAGATTATATGGTATTTCTGTTTTAAATATTTTGAGGAGCATCCATACTGCTTTCCACAGTGGCTGCACCAATTTGTATTCCCACCAATAGTACACAAGTGTTCTTTTTTATCCACATTTGCACCAACACTTATTATTTCTTGTCATTTTGATTCTAGCCATTCTGACAGGTATAAGGTGATATCTATCTCATTGTGGTTTTGATTTGCATTTCCCTGATGATTATTATGTTGAGCATCTTTTCATGTGTCTGTTGGCCATCTGTATGTCTTCTTTGGAAAAATATCTGTTCAGGTCTTATGCCCATTTTTATACCAAATTACTATTGGGGGGGTACAGAGTTGTATAAGTTCTTTCTGCATTTTGGATATTAACTCCTTATTGGATATATCATTTGCAAATATCTTCTCTCTTCTCCCATTCAGTAGGTTGCCTTTTTGTTTTGTTGATGGTTTTCTTTGCTTTTTATTTTGGGATAGTCTCAATAGTTTATTCTTGCTTTTGTTTCCCTTGCCCAAGGAGACATATGTAGAAAAATGTTTCTATGGCTAATATCAGAGAAATGATTGCCTGTGTTTTTTTCTAGGAGTGTTATGGTTTCAGGTCTCACATTTAGGTCTTTCATCCATTTTGAGTTTATTTCTGTGTGTGGTGTAAGAAAGTGAGCCAGCTTCATTCTTTTGCATGTTGCTATTGTGAGTCAGTTAACTTGGACCAGTGGTTATCAAACTTTCCTGTACATCAGAAGAGCTTGTTAAAATGTGGATTGTTGGGGGTGCCTGGGTGGCTCAGTTGGTTGCGTGTCTGACTGCTGCTCAGGTGATGGTCTCACAGTTCGTGGGTTTGAGCCCCACGTCGGGCCCTGTGCTGTCAGCTGGGAGCCTGGAGCCTGCTTCAGATTCTGTGTCTCCCTCTCTCTCTGCCCCTCCCCTGCTCACGCTCTGTCTCTGTCTCTCAAAAACAAATAAACATTAAAAAACATTTAAAAAAAAAAAGAGGAAGGTAAACAGCTCTTCTTGAGTCTGTTGGGCCTTGATTGTCTTCAGCTTGAAATAATATACACGCCAAAGTGACATTTTTGAGGTCATGTATTTTGCTCCCCCTCACTTTTATAGACAAAATTCTCTGAGTTTATAATACTTTCAACTTTTCCTTTTGGTGACACCAGAAAAGGATGAAAGCTACTTCACACATATCTTGATTAATTAAATAGTAGATGAGAACATATTTTGTCTCACTGTTTAACTCACTAAAATGTTAAGTAAGTAAAGCAAAAAGTAATTATTAGAAGTTTTTAGGTAACAGTATAACAGGATAAAAAAAAAGGCAACTCCAACAGAATACTCTTAAGAAATGTCCACCCCCTCCCCATGCACACTGAGAGTTCATTTGGCTAATAGTGATTTTTAATATATATTTTATATTTCCTTGGCCTTGGCCCATAGACTAAATGCAGACATTTCTCATTTAGTTATTTTCAAGTTTTTGCCTAAGATGCTAATTGAAATTCAGGGCAGGGAAAAATACATCACTGGCCTTTGTGTATCTATGAAAAGGCCTTCTTATTGGACTTTGTTCAGTATAAAAGCTTCTCTTCTTTGCCAAGTGAGAGTGACCCTATGTGTGAAGTGTGTTCAGTGGGGTCTTCAAGAGCAACATCGACACCAGTCACTTACCAGCCGGAAGCCATCATGCTCTCTTCCCAAGAGGACAGCTTACAAGCTGTATGTGTCCCTGACCAGGTGCCAAAAGAAGATATTCACTCATGCTTTCCAAAATTCTTTCCCAGGCCTGGGGGAAGGGAGCCATCCTTTGAGCCCCTTTGTGGAACTCTGAGTCTCTAAGGAGGTAAAGCATGTTCTCATCCCTCAAACACCGCCTTTTCTCCCTGAGCCAAATAAGAGTGTACTTAGAGCTTGAGGGTATGACCCCTTAGTTCTCTGTTTACAAAGAGCTTCCAGCCTCCTTCTGAGTTTGAAGGCCCACAAAATAAGGAATTCATTTTGATTTGCAGAGAACTCCTCATTTCACCTTGCATATTGTATTCTTTTCCTTTCAGTCTGTTTTCTTTGGTTATCTGCCTGCAGCCAGGAGATGAAGTCCGGGTGTCTTAATGAGAGGAGCCCTGACTGAGGGTTCTGGGGAATCTGGGTCAAAACCTAGAGCTATCATTTCCTACCTCTGTGACCTATCTCCATTTCCTTAATCTCTCTAGGCCTCAGTTTACTCATTATTGGAGTAAGATATACACTACAAGTTCTTTTTACTTAACTACTTACACCATATTTAATTACCAAATATTAGTATTACATACTAGTTATATATAGTTGAATCATATGTTCTCTAGCTGTCTTTTTTATGCCTGACAAATTGCTTTCCTAGTTCTGATAACTCATATGCATGTGGTTAAAACAACTTTTCTTAAAACTTTTTTTTTAAGTTTATTTATTTATTTTGAGAGAGAGAGAGTGTGAGGGAGGGGCAAAGAGAAAGGGAGGGAGAGAATTTCAAGCAGACTCCACGCCAGCAGCGTGGAGCCTGACCTGGGGCTCAGACTCATGACTCATGAGATCATGACCTGAGCCAAAACCAAGAGCCTGATGCTTAACCAACTGAGCCACCCAGGCACCCCTAAAACAACTTTTATTAAAACATTAAATAATCAAGGTGTCATTCTTCAATGGCACTGTAATTGATTGAAAATTTCACTTTGGGTGATTATAAAATTGGTAACAACAATAAAGCAGCTGTTATTTTCTTATAAGAGAAAAATCACAAGATTGAGAATTTACTTACCTTTACCTGCCAAGAAGGAAAAATGTTGCTGAATGTATTTACATATACATACATATGTATTTGTATCTTTCAAATATAACTGAATTTCTGCTAATACTTCACTCTGTTCATCTTGACCTATAGTACTTCTTATGGTTTTAGATGTCCATCTGCAAAGATATACCTTGTAGGGGTGCCCTGGTGGCTCAGTCAGCTGAGTCCAACTCTTGGTTTCTGCTCAGGTCACGATCTCGCCATTTTGTGAGTTCGAGTCCTGCATCAGGCTCTGCACTAGCAGCATGGAGCCTGCTTGGGATTCTCTCTCTTTCTCTCTCTCTCTGCCCCTCCCCCACTTGTACTGTCTCTGTCTGTCTCAAAATAAATAAACTTTTAAAAAAAATTAAAAAAAGATATAGATTGTGGAAAAATTTCTTACTGTTATGGAGAATGTAAAGAAAATGCCTCAGAATATTCTCTTAGGAAGGCAAAACATTCCTGATGCCATTCATATCCCTGACACCTCTGTTCCACTTGAGGGCTGACTTGTATCATCTGCCTTCCAGTGACCCAGCAGCTCTGTCCCACCTGAATATGCAGGATGTGAGGGAGGGAGGCTGCACCCTCTCATCCTCTGCATAGTGTCTTCCTGGATGGTTGCTGGAATTCATCAGTATTGCATTCTATTTTCCTAGCCTCAACTCTGTTCCTGTTTGCTTTTATTAAAGTTGCAGAAATTATGCAGGATCAGATCATTGAAAGGACTCACATGATTCCAAAGGGTATATTCATATAAGGCTTTGTAGGGGCAGAAACCTTTCCTCTCTTCCCTTCTAGGTTCTTTGCCTTGTCTAATAACTAAATTGACTTAACACATTAACAGGAGACAAATTTTGTATGTATGGGTGGCCCCATAAAAACAGACTCCCTAGCAGTCAGGTAATTGAGTCTTATATGCCATCCTGAGCTAAGGAGAAGAGGGTAGGGGTCTGGCACTATTTTTTTAAGTTTATTTATTTATTTTGAGAGAGGGAACTGGAGAGGGGCAGAAAAAGAATCCCAAGCAGGCTGTGTGCCATCCACAGAGCATGTCATGGAGCTCCATCTCACAAACTGTGAGATCATGACCTGAGCTGAAACCAAGATTCGGATGCTTAACTGAGCCCCCCAGGCCCCCCATAGGGTCTGGCACTTTCAAGGGGTGGAAGATGGGAAGAGCCAGTGTTTGGTAAACAAATGTTTGCTAAGTCATGCAAGTAGTTCGTTCTTATACAAAACGTTCTCTTTGGTTACAGCTCTCTTCCTGGTATAGCCCTCACCCCCCCCCCCCCGCCCCCATCTAAATTCTTTGAGGCAATTCAGGGGAAGGTAAAAAATTCTCCCTGTCTCCTGGGCCTCTGGTTGTCTTCAGCTGCAAATAATCCATATGTCAAAGTGGCACATTCTGGGGTGGCTTATTCTGCTCCCCCTCAGCTTTGATAAACTAAAGGATGGGGTACAGCAGGAGCAGGAAAACACAGACAGACAGAGAGGTCTGAGCCTTCCAGACACAGCTTTAGGGCTCTTTCTTAATCTCAGTGGATGTGATTTGTGTTTAGGTTATGCACCATTAAGATACACACAAGATATCTGTTTCCAGGGCAGCCAAGACACAAGTTTACAGAAGAGTCTTTTGTATCGCCCTGCTCATATAGCTAAATTAGACAATATAATTTATGAATCGGAGTACCAATCATCGACCTATAAGTTTTCTATAAAAGATATAGATAATGGGGCACCTGGCTGGCTCAGGCAGTAGAGCATGTGACTCTTGATCTTGAGGTTGTGGGTTTGAGCCCCAAGTTGGGTGCAGAGATTACTTAAAATCCTTTTTAATAGGGGCGCCTGGGTGGCTCAGTCGGTTAAGCGTCCGACTTCGGCTCAGGTCATGATCTCACGGTCCGTGAGTTCGAGCCCCGCGTCGGGCACTGTGCTGACAGCTCAGAGCCTGGAGCCTGTTTCAGATTCTGTGTCTCCCTCTCTCTCTCTGCCCCTCCCCTGCTCATGCTCTGTCTCTCTCTGTCTCAAAAATAAATAAACGTTAAAAAAAATTTTTTTTTAATCCTTTTTAATAATATACAGACAAGTTAGTAGAGTATGTGTCAAGGAGAATTTCAGACTTTAAACAGCATACAAGTCACTCTTTAGTTCATTTTGTCTTTGTCATGGCCCAGGGTCAGCCACGGATGTCCAGGGGTCCCCAGAGATGAGCACAGACCTACCTTTGACTGCAGGTTAACCCGTATACAGTAACTCTTACTCTGTGCTAATACTGTTTCACTCTCACCTGAACCTTATAACTTTTAAATTTCACTACCTAGGATTTCCACTATATGTCAAGTTATCACTCCTGTCATACCAAAAGTTCGTTTTTTAGGTGATACCAAAGTTCAGTTTCTATTTACTTATTTCATAACAACAACAACAACAAAAAAAGCTTATACCAAGAAGACCTTGGTAAGGAGAGTTCTTTTTGAAACTTTTTAAGAAGTTTATTCATTTATTTTTGAGAAAGAGTGCATACACGTGAGCAAGGGAGGGGCAGAGAGCAGGAGAGAGAAAATCCCAAGCCGGCTCCACGCTGTCAGCACAGAGCCCAACACGGAGCTTGAACTCACAAACCGTGAGATCATAATCTGAGCTGAAACCAAGAGTCAGACGCTTAACCGACTGAGCCAGTCGGTACCCCTCTTTTGGAAACTTTAATGGAGATTTTAAGAGGTATAAAGTTTATCACCTTAAATATTTATGTAAAAGATACATCTTTGAATTTCTTAAGACTTTTAATACAACAGTAAAAAATTGGAATGCCGGTTAACTAAAGATCGATCAATACTTTAGAGTTTGTAACTTGTATTTTATTAAGCACATACACAGCTGGCTTCCTATATTAGTTAGCCTGTAGGACTCATATTCCCAGAATATTAAAAGCCTTTAATAGGGAAAAGATTCTGGATACACTGTAACAGTCAGGACCATAGCTACCACTGCTTCAGTAATCAGAGTCTTTACCTATGAAACTTATTTAATAGGCAGTGAGTATTCAAAATGTGGGCACCTCTTACTACCATCATGTCATTAGCTCCAGCATCAATTCTGAGGAAAATCTGTAGGAAGTCTTCTTGGAAATAATAAAATAGTTTTTTTTTTTTCCAGAAATAGCACCCACTAATTCATTATAAACTGGGATAGATTTGCTGAGGCATTTATATGTATATTCATTCGTTATTTCTTAGAGAGAAGGAAACTATAACCTAAAGACAGAAGTTAAAATAATCTGGTTCATATTAGCCATCCCATTTAAGCAATAAATCACTTTAAAGATCATTTTAAAGATAGCAGAACATAGTGGTTAAGAACATGTGTTCTAAAACTACATTGACTCTTGCTCTGCCATTTATTCTTGAATTTAGGGAAATTATTATGTAACCAAACCAAGCCTCAGCCTATGTGTAAAATGGGATTAAGGGCACCTGGCTGGCTCAGTCAGTAGAGCACATGACTCTTGATCTCAGACTTGTGAGTTTGAGCCTTATGTTGGATGTAGAGATTACTTAAAACAAAATTTTAATGAGATTAATCATGGTATCCATCTCATAGAGTTAAGTGTGTTAAAAGGTTAAAAGTATTTCATATTTCTAAAGTGTTTAGAATAGTCTTAGCACATTGTAAGCATTATGTAAGTGCTTATTAAGTTAATAAATTCTGGCTTGTAATTGAAGAACGCCATATGAAATACATGATATATATGATATATATATATTATATATAAACATATATAAATACACATATATAAATAACATCTAAAATACTTATTAAAACATATAAATAAAATATACATATTCCATAAATATACATATAAAATATACATATATGCATAAATAAAACAGCTTTCCAATGATTAGTCTGGTATGAAATTATGTTAGCCATGTTCGTTTTCATGTGGGAATAAGTTGGCTTTATAAAGTTTGAGACTAGGCAAAATGCAAAGGAACTCTGGAAGTATAGGTAAGATACTAAGCACAGTGCTTTGGGATGGGGTGGAAACCAGGCTCATGTGGGACAAGATGAGAGGGAGATTTTTACCCACTGTATATATTTTTATAATTTCTGGATCTGGAATCAGTATCTCTTCATCTTAAATTCTTCATATGATGAGTGAGAATCATATCTACGTGTTGATGGTTTTTTCAAAGAATTTTCAAAGGGTTACGGATAGAGAACATTCTGAAGGATCCCCAACACATTCCTGCAAAAACTTTTAACTGACTTTTGAAACAACTACCTACTAAGAAAAATGCATGATAGCTCAGTACAATTTACAAAGTGCTTTTAGAAATACTTTCTCATTTATTTCTTACAACTCTGGAGTTGACCAGAAAAGCTACTTTTCTACCTTTAGTAGAAAACTTTTCTTTTAATAAGAAAATACTATTATCTTAAAACTTTTCTTTTAATAAGAAAACTGCAAGTCCCAGAAATTCCTGGGTGTGAAAGCCAGTATTTGAAACTGAATCCATGTCTAGAACTATTTTTACTCTACCACCCACCTCTATAAAACAGATGCCTCAGGGCGTCTGGGTGGCTCAGTCGGTTAAGCGTCCTACTCTTGATCTCAGTTGAAGTCATAATCTCACAGTTTGTGATATGCCTCCTCATCGGGCTTTGCACTGAAAGTGCAAAATCTCTTGGGATTCTCTCCTCTCCCGCTGAGCCTCCCCCATTTGTGTGTGTGTGTGCAAACATGCACATGTGCTCTCTCTCTCTCAAAATAAAAAAATAAATATTAAAAAAAATTACCTAAACAGAAACTTAAAAAAACAGATGTCTCTCTGCAGCTATTGTTTTGGATACTATGCCATAAATTGAAGACTTCATTTGAGTAACTATATTCACTGTTTTTTAAGTTTCCTGCTTTATTGCCAATGTTTGGACTAAACTTTTATTTCCTGGGTAATAAAGGTGTTTTATAGGAACAAAAAATAAATAGCTAGGTCAGACAGGCCAGATATCCTGGAAAAGCTTCAGAAACTATCTGGATGAATGACCAATCATCCTTTACTATACACACATACCTGAAGAATAAACAAAAATAGTGTCTGTAATAATCAGTCCCCTGAGGGACTAACTTGTCCCTTTCAAATCAAATTATAAGTTGTATTAATAACCCCCTTTCTGTCCAGCCTTTTCTTCCTGGTGATAATCATCTCACATTTTGTTACCTTCCGTCCCTTCTCCCTTATCTTTCCTCTAAATTTTTTCTTTATTTCAATGTTTACTTGCATTAAAAAAAATCACTTTAATGGATACAATTACCTCCTTTTTTATTCACTTCTTTCCCTTTCACGATGTCTCTTTTCAATAAAAAATCTATAAACAGTATATTCCCTTGATGATGGGAATTAAAATTACTTATCATAATCAATCACTTTGACCCTGTTGATGCTATGTATTTCTTTGGTTAGATCATTCTTTACAGTAAGATTAAGGAAAGTATGAGAAGCTGAGGTAAAAGGGTAACTGTTAGAGATTGAACTATTTCTGGAGTATTTGTGAATACAGCTTTCATGTGTATTGCACAATCTAGATTCAAATTTATTTAGTACGTGATGTAAATTTCCCTTTTCCATTTAATAAATCATCACAGTAATTGTGTAATCAGAGCAGCATGTATGTTTAATGTTATAAAGAGAAACTATCAGAAAACTGTTGTGCTATCATTCATTATGGTGTTTTATATCTTTAAATTTAAAAAAGAGAAATTAAAAGAAAAATCAAACAAGTAAGCAAGAGGTAACTAGACTGCTTTGGGAAATGATCATGGTTTCCTGACGTCAAGGTTGGTTATAGAAAAGAGAAAAGATTTCAATATTTTATGTGTGTAAGAGCTCATTCCAAAACAGATCAGTATATTTAGGTTACAATACCCGGGTCACAAAGCCACATTTTATTGATAAAAAATAACTTGCAGCAATTGAATGAACTTTAAATGATCATGCTTCCTTGTGAAACATAATATTGTGATTGCTAGATCTGATATATGCTGGATAAATGCCAGCACGATTATAGCACTTTGCTGATGTAGAATGAAATATGTTTTGTGCTGTAGTAAAGCTGCCTATAGACTTCAAAAAGCCAAGATATTTTATCAGCAGTAACCAATTGTTTAAAATGTTCCACACAGTTTTAAAGGACCACATATTATATGATTCCATTTATATGAAAATATCCAATAGAAGCAAGTAGAAAGTGGATTAGTAGTTGCCTGGAGCTGGAAAAATGGGGTGGGGTATGAGGTGGGCAGCTAAAACGTTTAGAATTCATTTCTGAGGTAATAAAAATGTTCCAAAATTGATTGTGGTGATGGTCACAACTCTGTGACTATATTACAAACCACTGAATTGTATACTTTAAGTGGGTGGATTATAGGTATATGAATTGTATCTTAAGGAAGTTGATACCAAAAAAAAAATCTTACACAAAGAGCTTTCCTGTAAAACACATGTTCCACACCACTAAGATACAATGGAAATGTTTCTAATTTATTTTGAAAATTTAGAAGTATGTCTGTGTTCTTTTAATGCACTCTTTATTAAAGTAAAAGAATGAAAAAACTATAAATCAGGGTATAAGAAAATAAGTCACGCTATTTATTTTGTGCCATTTATTTCAAATGTTTGCATTAAAAGGATAGGTTTTATTTTGCTGGCGAGCTATTGCTTATGATAAATGTTTGAGATGAGGCATTGAAATGTGAACTGTTTGTGAGATGTATTGGTCCTTGGCTTCTTTCTAATGGAGTCAGGTGTCCTATGGGAAAGATGCCTTTATTGCTTCAAATTCAGTCTAAAATCGTTAACTCTTCATGATAGCACTTCTTCAGAGCAAGATTTGTGTACGCTTCAAAGTGAGAATTGCAGAATTTTGGTTTCATTATAGCTTTGTTTCTCTGTTTTTTTCTTTCTATTTTTTGTTTCCAGTTTTTATTTAAATTCCAGTTCGTTAACATACAGTGAAAGGTTAGTTTCAGGAGTGGAATTTAGTGATTCATCACTTACATAAAACACCCAGTGCTCCTCATGACAAGGAGCCCTCCTTAATACCCATCACCCATTTAGCCCAAAACTCTGCCCACTTCCCTTCCAGCAACCCTCAGTTTATTCTCTGTAGTTTAGAGTTTGTTTTATGGTTTGCCTCTCTTGATTTTTTCCCCTATGTTCATCTGTTTTTTTTTTCTTGAATTCCACATTTGAGTGAAATTATATGGCATTTGTCTTTGACTGACTCATTTAGCCTTACATAATATGCTCATGCTCTAGTTCTGTCCTTGTTGCAAATGGTAATATTTCATTCTTTTTTATGGCTGAGTAATATTCCATTGTATATATATACCACATATTCTTTATTCATTCCTCAGTCACTGGACACTTGGACTCCTTCCATAATTAGGCTATTGTTGATAATGTGGCTATAAACATTGGGGTGCATGTGTCCCCTTGAGTCAGTATTTTTGTATCCTTTGTGTAAATACCTAGTAGTGTGGTTACTGGATCGTAGGGTAGTTCTATTTTTAACTTTTTGAGGAACCTCCATACTGTTTTCCAAAGTGGCTGCACCAGTTTGCATTTCCTACCAACAGTGTAAGAGGGTTCCCCTTTCTCCGCATCCTCACTAACATCTGTTCTTTCCTGTATTGTTAATTTTAGCTATTCTGACAGGTGTGAAGTGATATCTCACTGTGGTTTTTATTTGTACTTACCTGATGATGATTTATGTTGAACATCTTTTCATGTGTCTCTTAGCCATCTGTATGTCTTTTTGGAAAAATGTCTATTCATGTCTTCTGCTCATTTCTTAAGTGGATTATTTATTTTTTAGGTGTTGACTTTGATAAGTCTTTTATAGATTTTGGACACTAACCTTTTATCAGATGTCATTTGCAAATATCTTCTTCCATTCCAAAGGTTGCCTTTTAGTTTTGTTGATTGTTTCCTTGACTGTGAAGAAGTTTTTCTGAATCTTCATGAGGTCCCAATAGTTCACGTTTGCTTTTGTTTCCCTTACCTATGGAGATGTTAATACAACTTATAATTTGATTTGAAAGGGACAAGTTAGTCCCTCAGGGGACTGATTATTACAGACACTATTTTTGTTTATTCTTCAGGTATGTGTGTATAGTAAAGGATGATTGGTCATTCATCCAGATAGTTTCTGAAGCTTTTCCAGGATATCTGGCCTGTCTGACCTAGCTATTTATTTTTTGTTCCTATAAAACACCTTTATTACCCAGGAAATAAAAGTTTAGTCCAAACATTGGCAATAAAGCAGGAAACTTAAAATTGTTATGGCCAAAGTCAAAGAGGTTGTTCCCTGTGTTCTCCTTTAGAATTTTGATGGCTGTCTTACAGTTAGGTCTTTCTTTCAGTTTGGATTTACTTCGTGTAAGGAAGTGGTCCAGTTTCTTTCTGCATGTTGCTGTCATTTTCCCTACATCAGTTGTTGAAGAGACTGTCTTTTTTCCATTGGATATTCTTTCTTGCTTTGTTGAAGATTAGTTGGCCATATAGTTGTGGGTCCATTTTCTGTTCTGTCTTCTGTTCCATTGATCTATGTGTCTGTTCTTGTGCCAGTACCATACTGTCTTGATCACTACAGCTTTCTAACGTAACTTTAAGTCCAGAATTTTGATGCCCCCAATTTGCTGTTCTTTTTCAAGATTGTTTTGACTATTTGGTTTCTTCTGTGGTTACATACAAATTTTAGGATTGTTTGAGATCTGTGAGAAATGTTGGTAGTACTTTGATAGGGATTGCATCAAATGTGTGGATTACTTTGGCTAGTACAGACATTTTAAAAATATTTGTTCTTCCAATCCATGAACATGGGATGTTTTCCCATTTCTTTTTGTCATCTTCAATTTCTTTCATAAGTGTTCTATAGGTTTCAGAGTACAGATCTTTTACTTCTTTGGTTAGGTTTATTCCTAGATATCTTATGATTTTTTGGTGCAATTGTAAAGGGATTGGTTCCTTGAATTCTTTTTCTGCTTCTTCTTTATTGGTGTATAGAAATGTAACAGATTTCTGTACATTGATTTTATATACCTGCAACTTTACTGAATTCGTGTATCAGTTGTAGCAATTTTTTGGAGTCTTTCAGATTTTCCACATAGAGTATCATGTTGTCTGCAAATAGTGAAAGTTTGACTTCTTCCTTGCTGATTTGGATGCTTGTTGTTGTTGTTGTTGTTGTTGTCTGCTTGCTGAGGCTAGGACTTCCAGTACTATGTTGAATAACATTGATGAGAGTGGACATCCTATTCTTGTCCCTGACCATAGAGGACAAGCTCTCAGTTTTTCCCCATTGAGGATTATATTACCTGCGAGTCTTTCATACATGGCCTTTTCTATGCTGTACTTTGCCAAATGCTTTTTCTGCATCTATTGAGTGGATCATATAGTTCTTATCCTTTCTTTTATTAGTGTGGCGTATCGGGGCGCCTGGGTGGCTCAGCCGGTTGAGCGACCGACTTGAGCTCAGGTCACGATCTCACGGTTCGTGAGTTCGAGCCCCGCGTCGGGCTCTGGGCTGATGGCTCAGAGCCTGGAGCCTGCTTCCAATTCTGTGTCTCCCTCTCTCTCTGCCCCTCCCCCATTCATGCTCTGTCTCTCTCTGTCTCAAAAATAAATAAACATTAAAAAAAATTTTTTTTTTTAATGTGGTGTATCACGTTGATTGATTTGCAGATACTGAACCACACTTGCAGCCCAGGAATAAATCCTACTTGATTGTGATAAATGCTTCTTTTAATGTACTGTCGGATTCGATTTGCTAGTATTTTGTTGAGAATAATGGTATCCATGTTCACCAGGGATATTGGCCTATAATTTTCCTTTTAAAATTTTTTGAAAAATGTTTATTTATTTTTGAGAGAGAGAGAAAGAGAGAGAGAGACAGAGTGCAAGCTGGGGAGCGGTAGAGAGAGAGGGAGCCACAGAATCTGAAGGGTCCAGGCTCTGAGCTGCCAGCACAGAGCCGACTCAGGACTCGAACTCCCAAACCATGAGATCATGACCTGAGCCGAAGTTGGACACTCAACCAACTGAGCCACCCAGGCACCTCTGTAATTCTCCTTTTTAATGGGGTCTTTATCTGGTTTTGGAATCAAGGTGATCTGTCCTCATAGAATGAGTTGGAAGTTTTCCTTCTATTTCTATTTTTTTGAAAAGTTTGAGAAGAATAGGTATTAACACTTCTTTAAATGTCTGGTAGAATTCTCCTGGGAAGCCATCTGGCCCTGGACTTTTGTTTGTTGGGAGATTTTTGATTACTGATTCAATTTGTTGGTTATGGGTCTGGTCAAGTTTTCTATTTCTTCCTGTTCTCGTTTTGGTAGTTTGTATGTTACTAGGAATTTATCCATTTGTTTGAAATTGCTCAGTTTGTTAGCATATAATTTTTCATAATATTCTCTTTTAATTGTATTTCTGTAGTGGCGGTTGTGATCTCTCCTCCTTCATTTGTGATTTTATTTATTTGGGTTCTTTCTCTTTTCTTTTTGATAAGTCTGGCTAGGGGGTTATCAATTTTAGTAATTCTTTCAAAGATCCAGCTCCTGGTTTCATTAATCTGTCCTACCTTTTTTTTTTTTTTTAATTTTCTGTATCTTTTATTTCTGCTCTAATCTTTATTATTTTCCTTGTTCTGCTGGCTTTAGTATTCATTTGTTGTTCTTTCTCTACCTCCTTTACATGTAATGTTAGGTTGCATATTTCAGATTTTTCTTGTTTCTTGAGGTAGAACCGTATAACTGTATACTTTCCTCTTATGACTGCTTTTGCTGCATCCCAAAGGTTTTGAACTATCTTGTTTTGTTTATCATTTATTTCCATGTATTTTTTAATTTCTTCTTTGATTTCCTTGTTGACCCATTCAGTTTTGAGTAGTATTTAACCTCCATGTATTTGCGGTCTTTCCAAATTTTTCCTTGTGGTTGACTTCTAGTTTCATAGTTTTGTAGTCTGAAAATATGCATAGTGTGATCTCAGTCTTTTTGTACTTGTTGAGTGCTGATTTGTGACCCGATATGTGACCTATTTTGGAGAATGTCCCATGTACACTCAAAAAGAATGTGTATTCTGCTTTAAGATGAAATGTTTGAATAATCTGTTAAGTCCATCTGGTCCAGTGTGTCATTGAAAGCCATTTTTCCCTTGTTGATTTTCTGCTTAGAAGATCTCTCCATTGCTATAAGTGGGGTGTTAAAGTCTCATTATTATTATTATTATTATTTTATTTAGACAGAGAGTGAGCATGAGTGGGGGAGAAGGCAGAGAGAGGGAGGGAGGGAGAGGGAGGATGTCAAGCAGGCTTCACTCTCAGCATGATGCCTGAGGCGGTGCTTGATACCACAACCCTGGGATCATGACCTGAGCTGAAATCAAGAGTCAGATGCTCAACTGATTGAGCCACCCAGGCACCCCTAATGTCCCCTACTATTATTGTATTATTGTCAGTGAGTTCTTTATGTTTGTTATTAATTGATTTATATATTTGAGTGTTCCAAGTTGACATAAATATTTCCAAGTTTTAGATCTTCTTGTTGGATAAACCACTTTATTATGATATAGGTATTCATCTCTTGTTACAATCTTTTGTGTAAAATCTAGTTTTTCTGATATGAGTGTTGGTATTCCAGCTTTCTCTTGATGTCTGTTTGCATGATAAATGGTTCTCCATCCCCTCGTTTTCAATCTGCAGATGTTTTTAGGTCTGAAATGGGTCTCTTGTAGGCAGCATATAGACGGGTCTTTTTTTTTTTTTTAATCCATTCTGACACACTGTGCTTTTGATTGGAGCATTTAGTCCTTTTCCATTCAGAGTGATCATTGATAGATATGAACTTTGCGCCATGGTAGTACCTGTAAACTCCTTGTTTCTGGATATTTTCTCTGTTCCTTTCTAGTCTTTGTCCCTTTTGATGTTTCCTTTCCATTCAGCAAGGCTGAATATTTTAATATTTCTTTAATATTTCTTGCAAGGCTGGCTTAGTGGTCATGAACTCCTTTAGTTTTTGTTTGCCTGGGAAACTCTTTATCTCTCCTTCTATTCTGAATGACAGCCTTTCTGGATAGTATTCTTGGGCTGCACATTTTTCCCATTCAGCACGTTGAATATATCATACCACTCCCTTGTTGCCTGCCAAGTTTTGAGGAAGGGATATGCTGCTAACCTTATTTGTCTTCTTTTACAAGTCAGGGACTTCTTTTGTCTTGCCGCCTTTTGGATTTTTTCCTTATCTCTATATTTTGCCAATTTAACTATGATATGTCTTGGTGTTGACCTGCTTTTGTTGATTTTTGATGAGAGTTCTCTGTGCCTCTGGGATTTGGATGTCTGTTTACTTCCCCAGATTAGGGAAGTTTTTAACTATTATTTCCTCAGTCAACCTTCTGCCCCCTTTTCCTCTGTTCTTATTCTGGAACTCCTATGATATGAATGTTATTAGGCTTTATGGATCACTGAGTTCTCAAAGTCTACATTCATGATCTAATATTTTTCTTTCCCTCTTCTTTTCAGCTTCACAATTTTCCATAATTTCATCTCCCATTTTTTAAAGGTTTGTTGATTTATTTTGAGAGAGAGAGAGAGAGAGAGAGAGCAAGCAGGGAAGCGGCAGAGAGAGGGAGAGACAGAATCCCAGAGCAGGGTCTGAACTGTCAACCGAGTGCTCAAACTCACAAACTGTAATATCATCCACCTGAGCCGAGATTAAGAGTCAGATGCTTAACTGACTGAGCCACCTAGGCACCCCCATAATTTTATCTTTTTTCTTTTTAACAATGTTTATTTTTGAGACAGACAGAGCATGAGTGGAGGAAGGACAGAGAGAAAGGGAAACACAGAATCTGAAGCAGGTTCCAGGTTCTGAGCTGTCAGCCCAGAGCCCGACACGGGGCTCAAACCCACAAACTGCAAGATAATAATCTGAGCCAAAGTCAAATGCTTAACCAATTTAGCCACCCAGGTACCCCCATAATGTTATCTTCTATATCACTTATTTGCTTCTCTACTTCTTCCATCCTCGTGGTCATTACATCCAGTCAGTTTTGCATTTTGGTTATAGCATTTTTTATTTTGGCCTG
Organism: Acinonyx jubatus; assembly: GCF_027475565.1. Lineage (NCBI taxonomy): Eukaryota > Metazoa > Chordata > Mammalia > Carnivora > Felidae > Acinonyx > Acinonyx jubatus. The sequence goes on from NC_069387.1 coordinate 63,234,146, forward strand.
ACTAGTTTTAGGACTTTTACCTCTGCAGTAAGGGACTCCATGGTGTCTTCTATTCTTTTCTTAAGCCTAGCTAGTATCCTTATGATTGTTGTTTTAAATTCTGGCTCAAGCATATTACTTATATCTGTTTCGCTTAGATCCCCTGACCTAACCTTTTCTTGTTCTTTCTTTTGGGATGAATTCCTCCATCTTGGCATTTTGTCTAGCTCTCTGTCTTCTTTTGTATGTTAAGAAAGTCTGTTATGTTTCCTCCTCCTGACAGAAATGGATTTATGAAGCAGAGGTCATATACCATCCAGAACCTGGTGCTTCAGGAAGTGTCTCTAGTGTATGCTATGTGCACTCTGCTGCTGTTTTTTGGCTGCTCTTTCCCTCCGGTCAATCTTCTGCAGAGTTTCTCTGTAGAGAGTTAAACTAAGCCAGAGTGTGGCTAGTTTTAACTAGGTGTGCTCTGATCTACTTGTTAAAGAAGACCTGATGTTATTTCCACTAGAGCTGAAGCTTTGCAGAACTCTGTGATCGGTAGTAGACATGGTGTGTGTTTGTTGGGGGGTGGGGGTGGGGGGTTGTGCTGGTCTTCTGGAGGAGAGGCCCATTGCACTGATTCTTAGGCATACTTCCCCCAAAAAAGCAGTACCTGCAATGTGCAGGGGGGTGGGCCTTGGTGTAAGCAGTTTATTTAGGCTGCCACTGTCGGCACTGTGCTGGTTAATGAAGTTAGTTTATGCTGAGGAGTGGGGACGAGAAATGGTGTCAGCTGCCTCCCTTGTCCCCAGCTAGGGGAGTTTGTGCCTGCTGTTGTCTGGGAAGTCCTCCCAGAAGGGCAAACCATCTCCCCTTGTATAACCTAGTCATCCCTCATATCCTTGCCCTCACCCTGTCTGTGTCTGGGCCATCTGCCCACCAGGCAGCACAGGCTTTGTTGCTCTTGTATAGTCACTAATTCGTGTCTAGTCAGGACCTGATCCTGATTACCCTTTTTTAAAAAAACATTTATTTATTATTGAGAGACAGAGAGAAACAGAGCATGAGCATGGGAGGGGCAGAGAGAGGAGGAGACACAGAATATGAAGCAGGCTCCAGGCTCTGAGCTGTCAGCACAGAGTCCAACGTGGGGCTCGAACTCAAAAACCGCGAGATCATGACCTGAGTCGAAGTCGGATGCTTAACTGACTGAGCCACCCAGGCACCCCTGTTTTACCCTTTTTAAAAATAATTAATGTTTTATTTTTTTTTAGAGAGAGAGAGAGTGCAAGTGGTGGAGGGGCAGAGAGAGTGGGAGACACAGAATCTGAAGCAGGCTCCAGGCTCTGAGCTGTCAGCACAGACCCCAGTGCAGGGCTCCAATCCACGAAACACGAGATCATGGCCCAAGCCAAAGTCAGACGCTTAACCGACTGAGCCAGCGAGGCACCCGATTTTACCCTTTTTTATATTGATCTACTCCTCTGCTTTTATTTTTATGCCATTATTTAAATCTGATCGTCCAGTCAACCCTTGGCAGTTGCAAGTGATAAGGGGCTTAGTGGTTTACACCATTCAGCTGTACAGATACTATCATTTTCTACTGTCTCAAAATAACATTTTTCAGTGATTTGGTCTGTGGATTGTTTAAAATTTTCCTTTAAAAGGCAAAAGTCTTGCAGTCAAATAAACTTAGCAAACACTGCATACCATGTCTTGCTCTTACAAAGTTTCAAAGCATACTAGCAAATGAAGTGCTCTGGGAAGTCCAGCAACAACAACAAAAATAAGCGCATGACTTTATTTAACGTAGTATTTCCCAAACTTATGTTTGAATGACTCCTAGTAACTCTATATAGAATAGCCTACTTCAGAACTCACTGTGGGAAATGCTGTCCTGAAATCATAATTCTCTTCTTCTTTATTACTCTTGCCCAGCCACAACAAATCTTCTACTTCCTTTTTCTTGCTGAGCATGTTTGTTTTAAGCCACATTTCAAAATTGCCCTGTTTGTTCTTCCTAGTTATTAAGTCTAGATTGCAATTAAAGATACCGACTCTTTGGTGCTCTGGATATTGTGTTTTCTTCATTGGTAGCTCTCCTGAAGACTTGTGAAGCCCACATACTGCCTGTTAGAGCAATAGGGTTTACCTTATTGTGATTTTGGAAGAAAATCCTTATGTGTCCATCAGCTTGTTATCATAGAGATGTCTTGCTCTGTTTCTCATTCATTGTACCCATTCTTATGAGAGATAACATTGCAAGTCATGTCAGTCATATATCAATACAATAAATGAGTTTATCAAATCTTTTCCTTAGTGCAAATTTCTAGAGATGGAATAAAGTATAAATATGCATGGAATGGGTGTCACCAATAAGAATTTCTTAACACTAGGGGATTTTACATGGGACCTGCTTCGTAGGTGTGCTTTTTAAATTTTTTTTCGGTTTATGAACTCACATGTATAAAATATACTCACCCCTACAAAGACTTCCTTAGCTTCTCTTCATGTTACCACTAATCCTGTCCAAGCTGGAAATGATGAGTTGAGTTGTGGGATACAACTACCATGTGTGACATTCCCACTGGATTCTAGGGCACTGTGACAAACAATTACTGAGAAAGTCCCTGCTGTCATGGCTCTTACATCTAGTACGAGAAAAAATAGCCAATAAGCAAACAAACAAATCAGTAGCGATAAGCATTTTCCAGACCATTAACACAGGATTATGTGAATGTGACTGGGTAGCTACTTTAGACTGAATGATCAGGAAAAGCTTCTTATGGAGAAGACATTTAGGTTGAAATCCTAATGAAGAAACAGCAATGTGAGCAAGGAAAAGGGAATCCCCAAATGCAAAAACTCTAAAGGAGGACCCAACTTGGGGTGGTTGAGAAACCAAAAGGCCAAGGAAGAGAGCCTCATGGGTGAATGTGAGCAAAATAGACGATGAGCTCTTTATTTTTTTTAAATTTTTTTTTAACGTGTATTTATTTTTGAGACAGAGAGAGACAGAGCATGAACAGGGGAGGGGCAGAGAGAGAGGGAGACACAGAATCTGAAACAGGCTCCAGGCTCTGAGCGGTCAGCACAGAGCCCGACGCGGGGCTCGAACTCACGGACCATGAGATCATGACCTGAGCCGAAGTCGGATGCTTAACTGACTGAGCCACCTAGGCGCCCCAAATGATGAGCTCTTTAAAGGAGGCAGGAGGCAGGGCACATGGGGTTCTGTTAGCACTGGTAAGGATTTGAGAATCATTAGCATATAGGTGGTTTATTGAAAGCCAGAGACCTTGACAAGGTTGCCTTTGGGGAGTAAGTAGACAGAAAAGGGGGGGTCCTCAGCATAGATTTGGAACAGTCAACATTTAGAGGTTGAGCAGAGAAAGATGAGGAGCAAGTCAGAAAGAACTCTAAAGAAGCAACCAGTGAGGTTAGTTTAGATGTCTAGAAAGCCATTAGGAGAAGGTGTTTCTAAAAGGAGGGAGTGGTAAATCCCATTGAAGAAGTGGAGTAAGAGGAAAACAGATATGCTTGTTACAAATCTAGTGGCAGCACGCAAAGTCATTGATGACTTTGATGAGAGCAGTTTGAGTGTTCCTCAGAATGGACTGAAGACAAATATGATCTGAGAAAGGGTGATCATGCATAAAGAAATAGAGATACAGATATAAAGGTCAAAGTTTTTTTTAAATAAATTTTAACAATATTTATTTATTTATTTATTTTCAGATATAGAAAGAGAGCATGAGCACAAGCAGGGGAGGGGCAGAGAGAGAGAGAGGGAGACACAGAATCCAAAGCAGACTCCAGATTCTGAGTTGTCAGCAGAAAGCCCGACGTGGGACTCAAACTCACAAACTGTGAGATCATGACCTGAGCCAAAGTCAGATGTTTGACTGACTGAGCCACCCGGGCGCCCCAAGGTTTGTTAGTTTTAAGGAAGGATTTGTTATCTTTGTGAACAGCAGATTGGAAGCAACTAATGAAAATGAGAATGGGAATAGGAGCCAAACCTTGCCTTCCTCCCCACACTACCACAACCAAGGAAATGTGAGACAAGGTTCTAGGGGAGGGAAGGACAAACTGATGATAGGAGAACAGGGAAGCAGGAAACTTACTACATTGTGGACATGTAGCATGACCACTAGTGCTTAAGACCCGTTTGGATTTGAAAGAATCAAGACTTTTTTGGTTTTTTAATCGATCCCTCCTACCAGGTACCATTTTAATCCACAAAACAACCCTTGGAGGTGGTTCCTCCTGCAAGAAAAGAAGCAGACATGGAGAAGTAAGTAACCTCGGCCAAAGTTAGTAAGTGTTGGAGTATGGTTGTTCAGCTTTGGGCATGCAAGGCAGAGTTAAGCTTTATGATCAAGAGAGAGGGATGGAAGGGAATTAAATGTGTTTGCAAGAGAGTAAGTGTGTGACAGTAGTGGGATCGAAGCTGGATGAGGAGGGAAGTGAAGACCCAAGGTTATAGATAATGAGCAAGTTGGAGATCAAAGGTGGAAGAATGGCTGGGTTAGGAGAACCAGAGATGATTTAGAAGAGTAGGAGATTTAGTTACTGGTGACAACATGACAGAGTGGGTGGCTGACATGTGATAGAAGAGCAGATCACCCGAGTTGAGGTTGAGGAACTGAGAAGTCAGGACCTGTCCCACGATCTGTCATCCAGTAGCCCCATCCTTCTTCTTGCCTCGCGGAAGAGAAACTGAGAGACTTGTGCTCACGGAACCCTCAAATAAAGCGTAGGCTAGTCCTAAGGCATGGAGAGTTGGGGCAATGCAGGTGGCAATGTCAGCAGGTTCCCTTGGGTTAAAGTGAGTCACGACCCCTTTTCCTCTCCGTTCCCCACCCCTACACTTTCCTCAGCTACCCAATTCCAGGCATTCTTGGCCCCAGGGCAGAGAATTCTTGGCCCAGGAGAGGCAGAGAAAACAATGGTCCACTCCTCTCACCAACTGAGAGAAGTGTTAATTTTTGGCAAGGGAAGGAAAATAAGCAAACTGCCTGGCAGTGGCAACTCTGTGGCAGAGAAGTGAGAAATAACCCCATTCGTTCCCCCTCTGCAGCTTTTCCCACTTGGACCAGCATCTCTGGTCCAGATCAGATCAGAAGTTCCTGCTTTGACTATCCAAATTGATACTACTGACAACTTTATAAGCCACATCACTAACTCTCACATTCACTTTGTCATAAATGTCTTTTCTTCTTACAGCTCGATTTAGGTGCCTTTATCCTTACTCTGTTTTTTTCCCTCTTCTTTTCTTATCATGTCAGCCATTCTAGCTGCAGCCTACCTCAGTACTCCTAGCTCTCTCACTTTGGCTCTTGGAGTGGCTGCTCAAGTTCATTCTCTGTGGCTCACTCTTCTTGTAGCCCAACCTCCCTGCTCCAAGCAGGGTCACTTGTCCAACTATAGGTCTGATCACATGACTGCTTTGCTTAAGAGACTGTGATGGTTTGTTCCCCCCGATTCCTTTGTTTAACATAGAATTTCCCGCAAAATTGTCTCGAGCTACTTTGCTCCAATCACACCAAACTGCACTATTTTCTAACCTACAGCCCATTTAAGGACTTAAAATGTTCTAAGCACTGAAAACATTTTGGTTCTTCCTCCATCCCATAGATTAACAATACTAGTCTGTAATTCAACATTTTATTGTATGGAATAATACTGAACTTAGACCTAAGCTGAAAATAATTGTCCATTTTCTAGATTTTTGTGAATTTCTCTTTCTATCTCTCTGTCAGTGCTTTATCTTTACTGATTCCCGCAAAGTAATGCCCAGCCTGACCACTGGGTATTTTTTTTTTCAATATATAAAATTTATTGTCAAATTGGTTCCCATACAACACCCAGTGCTCATCCCAAAAGGTGCCCTCCTCAATACCCATCACCCACCCTCCCCTCCCTCCCATCCCCCATCAACCCTCAGTTTGTTCTCAGCTTTTAAGAGTCTCTTACGGGGGCGCCTGGGTGGCGTAGTTGGTTAAGTGTCCGACTTCAGCCAGGTCACGATCTCGCGGTCCGTGAGTTCGAGCCCCGCGTCAGGCTCTGGGCTGATGGCTCAGAGCCTGGAGCCTGTTTCCGATTCTGTGTCTCCCTCTCTCTCTGCCCCTCCCCCGTTCATGTTCTGTCTCTGTCCCAAAAATAAATAAACGTGGGAAAAAAAAAAAGAGTCTCTTATGCTTTGGCTCTCTCCCACTCTAACCTCTTTTTTTTTTTCCCTTCCCCTCCCCCATGGGTTTCTGTTAAGTTTCTCAGGATCCACATAAGAGTGAAAGCATATGGTATCTGTCTTTCTCTGTATGGCTTATTTCACTTAGCATCACACTCTCCAGTTCCATCCACGTTGCTACAAAGGGCCATATTTCGTTCTTTCTCATTGCCCTGTAGTACTCCATTGTGTATATAAACCACAATTTCTTTATCCATTCATGAGTTGATGGACATTTAGGCTCTTTCCATAATTTGGCTATTGTTGAGAGTGCTGCTCTAAACATTGGGGTACAAGTGCCCCTATGCATCAGTACTCCTGTATCCCTTGGGTAAATTCCTAGCAGTGCTACTGCTGGGTCATAGGGTAGGTCTATTTTTAATTTTTTGAGGAACCTCCACACTGTTTTCCAGAGTGGCTGCACCAGTTTGCATTCCCACCAACAGTGCAAGAGGGTTCCCATTTCTCCACATCCTCTCCAGCATCTATAGTCTCCTGATTTGTTCATTTTGGCCACTCTGACTGGCATGAGGTGATAGCTGAGTGTGGTTTTGATTTGTATTTCCCTGATAAGGAGCGACGTTGAGCATCTTTTCATGTGCCTGTTGGCCATCCGGATGTCTTCTTTAGAAAAGTGTCTATTCATGTTTTCTGCCCATTTCTTCACTGGGTTATTTGTTTTTCGGGTGTGGAGTTTGGTGAGCTCTTTATAGATTTTTGGATACTAGCCCTTTGTCCGATATGTCATTTGCAAATATCTTTTCCCATTCCGTTGGTTGCCTTTTAGTTTTGTTGGTTGTTTCCTTATCTTCATAAGGTCCCAGTAATTCATTTTTGCTTTTAATTCCCTTGCCTTTGGGGATGTGTCGAGTAAGAGATTGCTACGGCTGAGGTCAGAGAGGTCTTTTCCTGCTTTCTCCTCTAGGGTTTTGATGGTTTCCTGTCTCACATTCAGGTCCTTTATCCATTTTGAGTTTATTTTTGTGAATGGTGTGAGAAAGTGGTCTAGTTTCATTCTTCTGCATGTTGCTGTCCAGTTCTCCCAGCACCATTTGTTAAAGAGACTGTCTTTTTTCCATTGGGTGTTCTTTCCTGCTTTGTCAAAGATGAGTTGGCCATACGTTTGTGGGTCTAGTTCTGGGGTTTCTATTCTATTGCATCGGTCTATGTGTCTGTTTTTGTGCCAATACCATGCTGTCTTGATGATTACAGCTTTGTAGTAGAGACTAAAGTCTGGGATTGTGATGCCTCCTGCTTTGGTCTTCTTCTTCAAAATTACTTTGGCTATTTGGGGCCTTTTGTGGTTCCAAATGAATTTTAGGATTGCTTGTTCTAGCTTCGAGAAGAATGCTGGTGCAATTTTGATTGGGATTGCATTGAATGTGTAGATAGCTTTGGGTAGTATTGACATTTTGACAATATTTATTCTTCCAATCCATGAGCAGGGAATGTCTTTCCATTTCTTTATATCTTCTTCAATTACCTTCATAAGCTTTCTATAGTTTTCAGCATACAGATCTTTTACATCTTTGGTTAGATTTATCCCTAGGTATTTTATGCTTCTTGGTGCAGTTGTGAATGGGATCAGTTTCTTTATTTGTCTTTCTGTTGCTTCATTGTTAGTGTATAAGAATGCAACTGATTTCTATACATTGATTTTTTATCCTGCAACTTTCCTGCATTCATGTATCAGTTCTAGCAGACTTTTTGTGGAGTCTATCAGATTTTCCATGTATAGTATCATGTCATCTGCAAAAAGTGAAAGCTTCACTTCATCTTTGCCAATTTTGATGCCTTTGATTTCCTTTTGTTGTCTGATTGCTGATGCTAGAACTTCCAGCACTATGTTAAACAACAGCGGTGAGAGTGGGCATCCCTGTTGTGTTCCTGATCTCAGGGAAAAAGGTCTCAGTTTTTCCCCATTGAGGATAATGTTAGCTGTGGGCTTTTCATAAATGGCTTTTATGATGTTTAAGTATGTTCCTTCTATCCCGACTTTCTCAAGGGTTTTTAATTTTTACTTTTTAATTTTTTTTTATTTAAAATTTTTTTTTTAATGTTTATTTATTTTTGAGACAGAGACAGAGCATGAACGGGGAGGTCAGAGAGAGGGAGACACAGAATCCGAAACAGGCTCCAGGCTCTGAGCTGTCAGCACAGAGCCCGACGCGGGGCTTGAACTCACGGACCGCGAGATCATGACCTGAGCCAAAGTCGGCGGCTTAACCGACTGAGCCACCCAGGCGCCCCTCTCAAGGGTTTTTATTAAGAAAGGGTGCTGAATTGTGTCAAAGGCTTTTTCTGCATCGATTGACAGGATCCTATGGTTCTTCTCTTTTTTTTTTATTAATGTGATGTATCATGTTGATTGATTTGCGAATGTTGAACCAGCCCTGCATCCCAGGAATGAATCCCACTTGATCATGGTGAATAATTGTTTTTATATGCTGTTGAATTCGATTTGCTAGTATCTTACTGAGAATTTTTGCATCCATATTCATCAGGGATATTGGCCTGTAGTTCTCTTTTTTTCCTGGGTCTCGGTCTGGTTTAGGAATCAAAGTAATACTGGCTTCATAGAATGAGTCTGGAAGTTTTCCTTCCCTTTCTATTTCTTGGAATAGCTTGAGAAGGATAGGTATTATCTCTGCTTTAAACGTCTGGTAGAACTCCCCTGGGAAGCCATCTGGTCCTGGACTCTTATTTGTTGGGAGATTTTTAATAACCGATTCAATCTCTTCGCTGGTTATGGGTCTGTTCAAGCTTTCTATTTCCTCCTGATTGAGTTTTGGAAGAGTGTGGGTGTTTAGGAATTTGTCCATTTCTTCCAGGTTGTCCAATTTGTTGGCATATAATTTTTCATAGTATTCCCTGATAATTGTTTGTATCTCTGAGGGATTGGTTGTAATAATTCCATTTTCATTCATGATTTTATCTATTTGGGTCATCTCCCTTTTCTTTTTGAGAAGCCTGGCTAGAGGTTTGTCAATTTTGTTTATTTTTTCAAAAAACCAACTCTTGGTTTCGTTGATTTGCTCTACAGTTTTTTTAGATTCTATATTGTTTATTTCTGCTCTGCTCTTTATTATTTCTCTTCTTCTGCTGGGTTTAGGCTGCCTTTGCTGTTCTGCTTCTATTTCCTTTAGGTGTGCTGTTAGATTTTGTATTTGGGATTTTTCTTGTTTCTTGAGATAGGCCTGGATTGCAATGTATTTTCCTCTCAGGACTGCCTTCACTGCATCCCAAAGCGTTTGGATTGTTGTATTTTCATTTTCGTTTGTTTCCATCTATTTTTTAATTTCTTCTCTAATTGCCTGGTTGACCCACTCATTCTTTAGTAGGGTGTTCTTTAACCTCCATGCTTTTGGAGGTTTTCCAGACTTTTTCCTGTGGTTGATTTCAAGCTTCATAGCATTGTGGTCGGAAAGTATGCATGGTATAATTTCAATTCTTGTATACTTATGAAGGGCTGTTTTGTGACCCAGTATATGATCTATCTTGGAGAATGTTCCATGTGCACTCGAGAAGAAAGTATATTCTGTTGCTTTGGGATGCAGAGTTCTAAATATATCCGTCAAGTCCATCTGATCCAATGTCTCATTCAGGGCCCTTGTTTCTTTATTGACCGTGTGTCTAGATGATCTATCCATTTTTGTAAGTGGGCTGTTAAAGCCCCCTGCAATTACCACATTCTTATCAATAAGGTTGCTTATGTTTATGAGTAATTGTTTTATATATATTGGGGGCTCTGGTATTCGGCAAATGGACATTTATAATTGTTAGCTCTTCCTGATGGATAGACCCTGTGATTATTATATAATGCCCTTCTTCATCTCTTGTTACAGCCTTTAATTTAAAGTCTAGTTTGTCTGATATAAGTATGGCTACTCCAGCTTTCTTTTGGCTTCCAGTAGCATGATAAATAGTTCTCCATCCCCTCACTCTCAATCTAAAGGTGTCCTCAGGTCTAAAATGAGTCTCTTGTAGACAGCAAATAGATGCGTCTTGTTTTTTTATCCATTCTGATACCCTATGTCTTTTGGTTGCCGCATTTAATCCATTTACATTCAGTGTTATTATAGAAAGATACGGGTTTAGAGTCATTGTGATGTCTGTATGTTTTATGCTTGTAGCGATGTCTCTGGTACTTTGTCTCACAGGATCCCCCTTAGGATCTCTTGTAGGGCTGGTTTAGTGGTGATGAATTCCTTCAGTTTTTGTTTGTTTTGGAAGACCTTTATCTCTCTTTCTATTCTAAATGACAGACTTGCTGGATAAAGGATTCTCGGCTGCATATTTTTTCTGTTCAACACATTGAAGATCTCCTGCCAATCCTTTCTGGCCTGCCAAGTTTCAGTAGAGAGATCGGTCACGAGTCTTATAGGTCTCCCTTTATATGTGAGGGCACGTTTATCCCTTGCTGCTTTCAGAATTTTCTCTTTATCCTTGTATTTTGCCAGTTTCACTATGATAGGTCGTGCAGAAGATCGATTCAAGTTCCGTCTGAAGGGAGTTCTCTGTGCCTCTTGGATTTCAGTGACTTTTTCCTTCCCCAGATCCGGGAAGTTCTCAGCTATTATTTCTTCAAGTACACCTTCAGCACCTTTCCCTCTCTCTTTCTCCTCTGGGACACCAATTATGCGTATATTATTTTTTTAGTGTATCACTTAGTTCTCTAATTTTCCCCTCATACTCCTGGATTTTTTTTATCTCTCTTTTTCTCAGCTTCCTCTTTTTCCATAATTTTATCTTCTAGTTCACCTATTCTCTCCTCTGCCTCTTCAATCCGAGCCGTGGTCGTTTCCATTTTATTTTGCATCTCGTTTAAAGCATTTTTCAGCTCCTCCTGACTGTTCCTTAGTCCCTTGATCTCTGTAGCAAGAGATTTTCTGCTGTCCTCTATACTGTTTTCAAGCCCAGCGATTAATTTTATGACTATTATTCTAAGTTCACTTTCTGTTATATTATTTAAATCCTTTTTGATCAGTTCATTAGCTGTTGTTATTTCCTGGAGATTTTTCTGAGGGGAATTCTTCCGTTTGGTCATTTTGGATAGTCCCTGGAGTGTTGAGGACCTGCAGGGCACTTCCCTGTGCTGTGGTGTATAACTGGAGTTGGTGGGCGGGGCCGCAGTCAGACCTGATGTCTGCCCCCAGCCCACCACTGGGGCCACAGTCAGACTGGTGTGTGCCTTCTCTTCCCCTCTCCTAGGGGCGGGATTCACTGTGGGGTGGTGTGGCCCGTCTGGGCTACTTGCACACTGCCAGGCTTGTGGTGCTGGGGATCTGGTGTATTAGCTGGAGTGAGTAGGCAAGGTACACGGGGGCAGGAGGGGCAGGCTTAGCTCGCTTCTCCTTAGGGATCCACTTCAGGAGCCCTATGGCAGCGGGAGGGAGTCAGACCCACTGCCGGAGGGGTGGCTCCGCAGAAGCACAGAGTTGGGTGTTTGCGCAGAGCGAGCAAGTTCCCTGGCAGGAACTGGTTCCCTTTGGGGTTTTGGCTGGGGGATGGGCGGGGGAGATGGCGCTGGCGAGCACCTTTGTTCCCCACCAAACTGAGCTATGTCGTCCTGGGGCTCAGCAACTCTCCCTCCCTTTGTCCTCCAGCCTTCCCGCTTTCCAAGCAGAGCTGTTCACTTATGACCTCCCAGATGCTAAGTCCCGCTTGCTGTCGGAACACACTCCGTCTGGCCCCTCCCCTTTTGCCAGCCAGACTCGGGGCTCTGCTTGGCCAGCGGGCCGCCCCTCCACCCTGGCTCCCTCCCGCCAGTCCGTGGAGCGCGCACCGCCTCGCCGCCCTTCCTACCCTCTTCCGTGGGCCTCTCGTCTGCGCTTGGCTCCGGAGACTCCGTTCTGCTAGTCTTCTGGTGGTTTTCTGGGTTATTTAGGCCGGTGTAGGTGGAATCTAAGTGATCAGCAGGATGCGCGGTGAGCCCAGCGTCCTCCTATGCCGCCATCTTCTGCCCTCCCTTGACCACTGGGTATTTTAACACTGCCCTCAACACAAATATGACTCTGCTTTTGTTTCAAAAGTTTACTTCTGACTAGAAGGGCTGTTCTCTTTATCGATTTAGTTAACTCTACTACATGTCCTTCAAGGTCTGCCCAAATGTAACTTCCTTTGTAAGGCTTTCGCTGACTTAACCAGTAGTAATTGACTGCTCAGCCTTGTGGTGTGAACCTCTCTAACAACACTTGTTCTGTTGTGTTATGGTGAATTATCTGTGTGTCTGGCATCTCTGCTCCTTTCCCCATGTTACATTATTAAATCCTTATAATTACCACATAATGTTAAGTATTAGGATCCCCATTTTACAGATGAATAAACTGGAGGGTCTAGTGCCCATCTCACACAAGCTGTTATAAAGACCTAATGTGACAGTGAATTAACTAATTTATAAAAGACTAAGCTATATGACTGGAAGGCATTATTTACACAATACTTTTGTGTGCTAACAAATGCTTAGATTTTCTTCTTGCCGATAATAGAAGGAATGTATTGTTTGCGCAAAAAGAAATACTTTTAATATTAATTAAAATAAAACTAAGAATGCTGCTATGCTCTAGTGCAATGCAAATAATGAGGATAGTCAACCCCAAACATTTCAGGTCCATTTGCTCTGAGGAGGAACTGGAGCTCACGTCTCTGGAGGTGACAAACTAAAGCATTCCCTAGTCGTACCTCGTCTCCCTTTCTCTCCTGCTTTATTTTTCTCACTCTCCTTATTCTTTACAGGGGTTTTTAGAAGAGCTCAGAAACATCTTATCCCAGGAAGAAAAAATTGTAGGAGATAAATGTATGATGCGTGGCACAAAAAACAATAGGAGAAATCTTTTAAATTTATCATGGAAGCAAAGAACATTGCTCAAAGAATGTAGTCTTTGCCAGTTCAAAAACAAGGACTTCTAGCAAAATACATAAAACCAGGGGCACCTGGGTGGCTCTGTCGGTTGAAGGTCTGACTTCTGTTCAGGTCATGATCTCACGGTTCATGAGTTAGAGTCTTGCATTGGGCTCGCTGCTCTCAGTGTGGAGACTGGAGTCTGCTTGGAATCCTCTGTCTTCCTTTCTCTTTGCCCCTCCCCTGCTCACATGTGCTCTCTCCCCCCCCCACCTCAAAAATAAATAAACATTAAAAAGAATACAGAAGACTAGTTTTCTTCCTTTGGGCCTTATGTCTGTTTCCTTGTTAGCTAGTCTTTCAACTTAACCTGTCTCCCAGCTAAGCTCCTCCTTTTCCTTATTTAGCATCAGGAGATTTCATTAGCCATTTTATGAGTTATTTGATAGTGATCCTCATTAGCGTTGCTGTGGCCTTAAATTTGACATTTACCATCTTACTATATAAGATTTTAATGGCTAATTCTCAGTGTATTCAAGCTAGGCTTCTGGTTATTACATTTTTTTTACAATGTCTATATTCACATTTTAGAGCATGTGTTACATCTTAACATGTTTCTTTACAATTTTATATAAATGACTGGCATCCAATTTATCAGGCTTCTTCACATCTTTATGCAGGTAAATATGGACAACTAAATAAATATATATCACTCAGTTAATGGTAAATTTCTCAAGAAATAGAACAATATTATTTCAAGGTTTCATGTTCTGCAAAATAAAAGAATTTAATGAAATATTTTAATTTGGCTTTATAGCCAAACTCCACTGTTTTTCATTCTATACTTATTGAGCACGTGTGTCCAAGGAACAGGGAATAAAGTAACATTTCTGCCTCCAAGTTGCTGGACTATATAGTGAAGAAGAATTATAGCAAGTCTAGTTATTTCACAGATTTAGGTATGTTTTATTTCAAAGTGTGTTATTCTCCCTTTGGTCCCCACTCTAAAGCAATGCAAGACCAAAAGCCATCATCCCAGCAATAATATTCTTCTTTAAATTTTGAGTTAACCATTTGTATTCCTGTTTTGTTGTTAATTCCATGGTTATAAGGGCCTAAAATTTGCCAGGTATTAGGGACACATTGATGAGCAATACAGAAAAGGTTCACTATGTTCAGATGAAAAAGGAAATGTAATGTCAAAAGTATAAAAGGTACGTGAATGATTTCAAGTAATGATTGGTGCTATTCTTTCATTGGTTATTTTTTGAGTGCCTACTATATGCTAAAGGCTGACATATAAAGTAAATCATGTAAGGTGAAGGGAGGGCCAGGGAGCTGTCATCTTAGCTGTTGAGAGAAGGTCCCTCTGAGGAGATGACATTTGAATTGAGATCTAAATGACAAGCAGAAGCAGAAGAGTTTTTTTGACCTGGGTCCTCAGAGTCAACGGATAGAATTCAGGAGACTTGATGATAAACTTGGGTGGGAAAAATAATTACATTGCGTTCACTGAAGTCAGGCTGAAATTTGACTTTGTCTTGATGTGAATGTAGGCGTCAAACCTCAGTAGTATCATCATCGCCTGTTACTTTGTGATCAGTAATTTCATACCACATGTCTGTTCTTGCAGGTATTTTGAAATATCATCATTGCTTTGAAATTATGGTATTTCTTAGATCTGCCACTAAATCTGATTATTACGTTGGGTTAATAAAGAAGCACACGTGATTATGCTGTCAGTCAGTATTGCTGTGTAGTCACCTCAACATTTAGAGGCTTAAAGCAGCAGTCCATGATTCCAAGGATCGGTCATTTGGGTTGTGCTCGGCTGAGCAGTTCTTATGGACGGGCCTGTGGTCACTCACAGGGCCGCTTGTCACCCGGCAGCCCAACTGAGCAAAATAGTCCACAAAGTCCCTCTCCAGTGCTTGGCAGCTGGTGCTGACTGTGGGCTGGACGGCATGGCTCCTGCAGGCGGGCCTGGCTTCTTCGTATGGTGGCACTGTTCCACCTCGTGAGGCTGAGGCTCAGAAATCCCACAACACTTCCACCCCCTTCTGCAGGTTAGAGCAAGTCAGAGGCCAGCTCAGAGTCCGCTTAGGAGGAGACTCCAAGAGAAGTATGATTAATTGGGGTCCATTACTGTAATAAATGACCTGATTACCATATCGTAATTTTTAAAACACTGTATTAATTTAATTGTAATATAATCAGTATCCTTTGTGATCCTGTCAAAGCATAAGCTCTGAGGGAGGAAATTTTCCCTCCTCTCTGTGCCTGAGCCTAAGAATTAAACATAAGACATATTATATAAGACATACACAAGATACGACAGATGAACAAGAAGAAAGCATACAAATTAACTTTTTTATGTGTACACAGCGGGCTTTAGAAGGAAAATGAGAACCCAAAGAAGCCATCAAGCCCCCAAACTTACATATACCTTTTACACAAAAAATGATAAATTGTGGGGATGTGACAAGATATGATAACTTGTGCTAGGGGCAGTACATTGTGGAACAGTGACTAGGAAATGTATGGAGAACCTAATAGAAGATCAGGGTTATTTTAGTAGGTTTGTTTGTACAAGTCCATTTTGGTGCCCATACTGTCTCTGCTGATAAGAATGTTCTTCTCTTCTGGTACAGGGAGAGCGCCTTTCTCAGGGGCAGTTTCGTGTCCTGCTTTTAGGTAGAAAGGGGGAGGGCAGAGAGAACGCTTCCTGCATCAGCTGTTTCTCAAGGGCCTGCAGCTCAAAATAATCAGTATGCATGCTCTGAACCCTTTAAAATATCATTCTGAGAAAAGCTTCATCACCTTCAACATGTTGTCAAAGAGGGCCATGGCACAAATGAGGTCAAGAACCCTTGATCAGGGGGCACATGGGTGGCTCAGTTAGTTAGGCATCTGACTCTGGCCCAGGTCATGATCTGGTGGTTCACATGTTCAAGCCCCACATCCAGCTCTGTGCTGACAGCTCAGAGCCTGGTTCCTGCTTCATTCAGATTCTGTGTCTCCCTCTCTCTGCCCCTACCCTGCTTGCACTCTGTCTCTCTCTCTCTCTCTCCAAACTAAATAAACATAAAAAATAAAAAAATTAAAAAAAAACTGATCTGGAGGCAAGAAGTTCTGGGAGGGAAGTGCAAAGGCCTCAAGGCAGGAGCAAGCTGGCAAGTCCAGCATGGTTGGGGGGCACGAGGAAAGCTACTGAGACTGCCATGCATGACCAAGGGCTGGACAGAGGCAGGTCAGACCATGTGGCTTATTGGGAAACTTGTGGATGGACAGCCCCCATACTCGGAGGCTGGAAAGTTGGTACTGTATGTGTACTAACCTATAATTTTCTTTTATATTTCATAATATATTGTAGCTGTATTTCTCTTTCAGTATATTAAGCTCCTCATTTTTTTCTCATTCTTTTAAATAATTTTATAATGCCAATTCAGCAGATGCCTGATTCTTTATTTCATTGTTTCCCCGATAGCAAACATATAGGCTGTTTCCAGTTCTTTGTGTAAATATATACAGGTTTACTTTTCTCTATGAAAATACTTTTAAAATTGTTTTTTCTATGTAGAATTGCTGAATCTCGTGTATGTGCTTTTAAAGTTTTGTCACATACCACTACATTGCCATTCGAAAGATGGTGGGACTGACTTACCTTGTATGAGGTGTTTTTATTGTTATCTTTAACCACCAAGGTATCTGTACTTTATAAAACCTAGCATAAGAAAGTTTTATATCTATTGTCTATTCTGTTGTTTCAGAACAATGAGATGGTGGAGCTACAGAGAATACGGATGAAGGATGAAATCCGAGAATACAAATTCCGAGAAGCCCGCCTCCTTCAGGACTACACTGAGCTGGAAGAAGAAAATATCACGTTGCAGAAACTCGTGTCCACGTTAAAGCAGAACCAGGTGAGGTTCAAAAAGTTTTTCAGTTACACTCCAGATAGAGCCACATCTTCTGACCACCAAGGTTAAATCTCTTTATTTCTCAGAAAGGAACTTGCCTGAATTTGCCTTAATCTTCCTACAATATTTATGTGCTGGTATTTCCTGACCCTCCTCCTGTTTCAGCTAACCTTTAAAAGTCAAACCTAGAAGGATAATTTACAATAAAACGTTGCTGGATAAGAAGCAAAATCTTAGTTTATCCTGTAGCCCTGTGTTAACTTATTTTAGGTGGAATTGAATTGTATTATAATCAATTTAACCTGACAGCTTCTCATTAAGAGCAATCCCTTCTCTCTCTTTCTGTAGATTGCTTTCAAATCACACAGGGAAAGGGATTATGAAATATAAATGAATAAGAATAAAATTATAAGAAAAAGATAATATCTGATTTTTCTTCAGCTGTAACCTGACCAAAAACATTGCATGTGGACGTTCAAATAATTTTTTTTTTTTTGTAGTGAGGCTTAGTTTAATTGCTTAATTTTCCAGATTGGTTTGCTTGTGGTATGTTACAGTAAGTAACAAAAGTAAGTAACTTAGTAAGTAAACTTAGAGGCCATCCCAGGTGTATGCTTATATTTCTCCTCCCTTCCCAAGCTGATATCTCTATCCAAAACTATTTTGGGGTTTGATAGATAACAAGGGTTGGGAAGGGAAAGAAAGAATCCAGAAGAAAAAAAAAATCCACGTGTTGACACAATTGAAATTTGATTTCTGATCATTGCTACTTCCCCCTAGCTTTGGAATGTTGGGGAAACAAAGTATCTACCAGGGAGCACAGGAGTGAGGGGGTTGGTTTCAGACCATTACAATGGGCTACCAGGACATCCCCCTCTGTTTTTACCTCAATCCTTGCAGTTTAAGTACTGACTCCCTGTGTGTGTGTTCTGTTCTGAGGGCTGGTGAGCATCCCAGGTCTCAGTATGGCTGGGGCCAGTGAGCTCACGTGAAGAAAATCAGTCTGAGAAAAAATTTTTAAGTATGTTTCTGAGAAACTTCTTAAGAAGGGTGTTATTTTGTTGTTTGGTGTTTTGGTCACTGATGAAGAATGCAGAGGACTTGAAGCGAATTTACTTGAAGTGCAGATATTTGAAGTGGCCATTAGCTCCAGTCCTTCTAAACCCTCTCTGCACAGGCAGGAGTGTGGCCAGACAGCCTTGCTGTAGCCTCCCATCACTGCATGTGGTAGACTGATAGACTCAGGAGGTTAATTTAGGCCAGTATTAGGTATTCTTGAAAGTCTGCCAAGGTATCCTGTGAGTATTCATTAACCCAGATGCCGTTTCTGTGGGAATCCGTACTATTAGTCTGGCTGATTACTGTTTATGGCTCATCCATGCCCTTCCACCAGTAATTGAAATATGGAAATCAAATGCTTAACTCAGAAGTTTGAAAAAAGACAAAACAAACAAATGGGAAAATGTACGCATCTCTTCAGTTTTATTTTCTAGATGCAATATGGTAATTTTCCCAATCAAGTGTCTAATTAATTAACATGAAATCATTTTCTGCACAGAGGGCCATTCTGGCTTATTCCCTGACAAATGGATACACTGTAGTGTTATAAGTCTTTCCCAATTAAGAAAATGCTAGGTTTAGCTTTTTGGTGTTTTTTCTTCCTGTTGGCCTTTATTGCCAGGAGTTAGAATCCATCATAAACTCTCTTCCCAATTAATGCGGTATTAAGTATAATATTTTATGTATACATGCCACAGTTGTTTTTTTTTTTCCCAAAGAAATGACGGTGCTGGCTTTCAATCTCAAAACTGGTCTGAATGTTGCTTTGTACTGAAGCTCCCTAAGCAAAGTATACTCCCGCAGCCTGGGTATTGACATTTCTCTGAATAGGTAAGCTAGTAGCATTGTAAAATGCTTAGTTCAGAGAACTAGAAGATTCTTTTTCTTCCTGAGGTTCTATTTCTCTTTTAACTATTTATTATTTTCTAAATAACTCTGGTTTAAATAGCACTTCTTATTCTCTATATAGTTCCTATATATTACTTTGTTTATTTTCTATCCCCCTCAACAATTATATAGCACTTAGTACAGAGCCTGACCCATAGAAGGCGTTGAATAGACATCTGTTAAAAGAATGAGTAGACTGTTTCTTTCTTTCTCTTATATTCATTCTTTTCAGCTTAGAAAGGAAATTATAATTTCAGATAATTATAATTAACCAAACCACATTTTATTGTTTTATTTATTTTATAAATATGAAATATATGGGAACACCAGAGAGTCGACTTTGAAAACTTTAGCTACTTTGCTCTGTGTGCTGGTTTGGTTCCGTGTACAAAATAAAATCAGGTCCAGTCTTATAAATATTATTTATACCTCGATATTTTTTAAAAATAAAATATCTGAAAGAAGTATAGGAGCCATGAAGAGAGGTCAAGTGAACTGTCAATTTCTTACCAGAAAAACCCATTGATGAAGCAGAGCTATTTATTAGACCTCTCCCAGTAAGAGACCACCCATCTCGACAGAGCCTCAGTAATGTCTAAAATGGGAGGTTTAGGGAAAGGGTGTTCATAGGATTTTAGGCTCTGGACTGGGTTTTGCATGGTGGGGAGCCGGTTGGGATAGATTTAGTCTATGACATAATGGCTGTCATTTAGGAGGCACAACAAAGCAAGGGTCCTGATGTGTGGGTCTCATCTTTTAGGAGCAAGTATTTCCCACAAGCAGCCAAGTTTTTTATCCCTCCTCTCAGTATTGGTTAACACAGAGTTAACAGAAAAATTTGCCTGGTCCCAGTATTACCTACAGGGCAGGGAATTATGTTAGCTTCAATTTCTAGAGATGTACAGGTGGGGGGGGGGGTGGCGGAAATAATAAGTTCTCTGTCCCTAATATCTCACATGCTAAGCTAAAGCACTCAATATTGGTTATCTAGCCTTTGAAACCCTGTTTAAAATTAATAATTCAATCATACTTCTATTATGAAGAACATTTCCTCCAGGGATATATTTCTATATCAAGAAATAATATCATAAGAGACCTAGGGAATGTATTCAATTCAGTTTTATTTCATTTAACCAGTGTTTCAGGAGTATCTTTCAGTGAGGTCATGTACTTTTTTAAGGACAAAAGATATGGTCACTGGCTTAAAGAATTTATAGTCCCAGTAGGGAAGGCAATAATAAACTCATAGCCTTCCACATAATTGCATATTAAAGCTATGTGTTAGATTTGGCAATACAGGGCCAGTGCCGGGAGCCGATCCATCCAGCCTTCCTGATGGCACAGCCCGGGTGGTTGGTGGAAGGGCAATGCACAGTGACCCTCTGAATGGGAAGCTACTGGTATCCCTCCTGTTACTCATCTTGGTCATCCCCATGGTCCAGTTGGCACTGATGATTCAAAATAAACCCATGGGGGGCAAACTTGGGAACATTTTCTGGGGATGACCCCCAGGAAAACTGGGAAAAACCATGAGAATCCGAAGACGGATAATGAAACCTTATATCCAGCCGGTGCCACCCCCGCCTGCCCATCCCTTACCTAAAGGAAGGATAGCCCCCTATATTTCCCAGCCAAGGAGGGGGGCAAATGGATTAGAAACCCCCACTCCGGCAACAAAGGAATGTATCTATGGATACAAGTTAGTTACTCCAACCCCTAGGCCCACTTGGCCCCCAGGAGGCATTCCAGAGCATAGCTGGACCTGGTGGGTTAAGGTATAGAATGGTTCATTAGTTGCTAGGTATACATTGTCTCTCTGGGAGTACATAAGCGTGGGTTCCCAGAGTCCTCTTGGCTCCCTCCCAGCCCCCCAGACCAAAGCGAATACTTTTGTTCCTTATGCTGCAAATGGTTCAAAGGAACAATTAAGAAGTCACGTCCCTGTAAATGTTCCACTTGAGGTGTTGAGAGCTAGATGACCTTTCATGAAAATAGCAAAGCAAATGCCTTATAAACTATAAATAAACGTAGATACATAATGAAAGTAATATGAGGAAATTAATCAATAAGCAAAGGGCAGGAGGGAATGTTACAAAGAAATAACCATGAAGTTCCTTAATGGGTGATTACACAAAGGAACATTTTTAGAATTAGGTAATGCCGAGAAACATAGATGACGCACACTACAAACAAATTGCTAACAAATACGATGCCACGTTTGCCACAATAAAGCGGCCAGTCTAACACACTGCTGTTGTCTGTGTCCATTTGTCATCTCACGGACGCCATTCATCCTTCGGGAACCCCTGGACCTACTGGGGCTGGACCCCGGCAGGCCAGATTAAGATTTTTAGAGTTCCTAAACTCTGAAAAGATTATGATACTTACCCCCAACCCTCTTGTAGTTAAAAATAAGAAAGTTACTAAGCTGTGAAGTTGCTATAAGAAATTGTACCAAAGTACTGATTTTTCTAATAGTGACTACTTTGATGATATCTTTAAAAAATCAAACATCAATTTTTTAATTGCCTTCTCATTCCTGTTTCTTGGTACCTCTCCTTTGCTGGACCTCTAATCATGTAATGTGGCCTTATGGTAATGGCATCAGAAAAGAGGGATCTGTTTGCCTTTGGAGTTAGGATCAGATTTTTGACATGGGTCTTGAAAGATGAATAGGAGTTTTCCAGATGACGTCCTTTGCTGAGGCAGAGAAACATGAAACAGCTGGGTAAATATTAGGAGTATTTGAGTGAGATGTGAGTAGAGCGAGTGAAGCTGCCCAGAGACAAAGAGATCAAGTCTTATACGAAGTGTACCGTCAATTAAATAAGAATTATAAACTAAAAAAATCTACAGTGTCTTCAAGTATAGCTCAGAAATCAGTAAAATTTTCAATAAAGGGCCAGGCAGTAAATATGTTAGGTTTTGCAGGCCTAATACATGTCTAACAGCGTCTCTTCCAACTACTCCACTCTGGTGTTGTAGCATGAAAATAGCCATAGACAAAATAGGTTGAATGTATTCTAATAAAACTTTATTTGTAAAAATAGGTGGTGGGCTAGCTTTTGTCCAGAAGACACAGTAATGTTTGACAGTCCCTGGCGTAAGCTATCAGTTTAACAAGGATTACAGAATAAAAGGTCTACAATGCAAACTAGAGAAATGTCTGCATATGTAAAGCTGTCATATAATTTGGGGGCAGTCAGAGGATTGGTTGAAATACTAGGAAAGGTTAGCAAATGATAGGTATCCTGAGTTGTCCAGGGAAGGGAAAAGAGAAGGTCAAGAGGAAGATAACTTTACAGTATATAAGCAAGCCTAGAAGAAACCATGATGTAAAGACACAGATTCTGTTATCCCAAGCAATTTCCATGATTTGAGTCTTTTGAATGATTCTGTCATGGACATGTGAAGTTCCAATGATCTCGTATAACGGTGAGTGCTGTTTGTCCAGCATTATCCATTATTCCTTTCTCCCAATGTATTACCCAGTTTTAACTGAGCATAAGGCTACCCAGAGGAAAGATATATTCTTATTCTTTCACCTCCCTTGTAAATAAGTTTCATATGACTAGTATTGCCCAATGGTATATGAGAAGTGATGAGCACCTTTTGGGACATGTGCTTAAAGGGAAGGGGTGTTCCCCTTACTTTGAGCCACTGCTTGAAACATGATCAAGGTGGCATACTGCCTTAGATTATATGGGCCAGAGTAAAAGACAGTGCAATAAGCCAGGAGAAGCCTGGTTCCTGGATGAACTTACGATGGAGCAGAGAGTCCTATTGGCCCTTGACTGACTACGTCCATAGTGTTACATGAGACAGAGAAACAAACTTCTATCTAGACTAAATCATTCTTACTTAGGTCTCTGTTACATCAGCCAAACCTATATCTGACCTAAACCTATAACAAAAATTGTTATCCTAACCTTTATGAGATAAGCCATTGCATTGAGATTATGTGAAGAACAGGGGTTGGAGGGTGGAATTAAAGATCCCCATCCTTGGGGCGCCTGGGTGGCTCAGTCAGTTAAGTGTCCGACTTTAGCTCAGGTCATGATCTCGCAGTCTGTGAGTTGGAGCCCCGCGTCGGGCTCTGTGCTGACAGCTCAGAGCCTGGAGCCTGCTGTGGATTCTGTGTCTCCCTCTCTCTCTTCCCCTCTCCTGCTCATGCTCTGTCTCTCTCTGTCTCAAAAAATAAATAAAAAACATTTAAAAAAAATATCCCCATCCTTTAATTTTTTTTAATATTTCTTAAAATAGAAGTTTAATATAAACACTAAGATAAATATAAAGCTAAACACATAGTTTATATTAGTATCTAATATAATGACTTTATTATATTACCTTCCTAGTTTATTTTTTCTTCCACAATAATTTATTCAGCAAACACTTGTTGAAGAGCAGAATTCTGTTGGAACATGATGGAAGAATATTGAATCACTGTGAGGGACGCCTAGGTGCATAACAAGTATTTCCTCCTTCTGAGGAAATTACCTCTGTGGAGGTAAAAGAGTTATTAAATTAAAAAGTGACAAGTGAAAGGGGAACCACAAAAGACTAGAGATAGAGAACAAACTGAGGGTTGATGGTGGGGAGGTGGGTAAGAGATGTGCTAGATGGGTGATGGGTACTAAGGAGGGCACTTGTGATGAACACTGGCTGTTGTAAGTGAAGGATCACTGAATTCTACCTCTGAAATCAATATTGCAGTGTATGTTAACTGATGTGGGAAGGAAATGGCAGGTAGAACTAAATTTCCTTATAACCTGCAGCCCACTGACAAATACTTGAGGCAGGCAGAGTAAAATGTTTCTCCAGGAACTCCCTGCTGTCTTAATGCTAATGATTTACTAGAGGGAAAAACTATTTTAGTTTGACAATAGCTAGGCCTCCAGTATCCTGTGAGTCTTCTTTAGCATATGAAAATCTCTTTGGAACCTTCCTCTTTGGAACCTTTATCTCCCCCAACTCCCAAATATATGACCAGTCTCTTCACAGGGTCTGGGGCAGCTCTTCCTGCTCATGGGTCCTGTCCCCATGCTTTAATAAAGTCACCATTTTTGCACCAAAGACGTCTCAAGAATTCTTTCTTGGTCGTAGGCTCTGGATCCCACCTTCACCCCAAAAACTTCATCATTAACTAAAATTTAAATTCAAAACAAAAGAAAACAAACAAAGTGGCATGTCGATTTAGAGTAGGGATCTCTTTCACTTGTGGGCATTCATGACCGGGAGAGTGTTTAAGCAGGCTATTTGATTCTAATTCAAAAGAATATTACATTGATAACAATATATATATATATATTTGTTATTAGATAATCAGTACCGCTATTCCAGATTCTATCTGTAAGCACATAAAATTGTTCTTTGTTTTGTTTTACCCTCACACATATTTTCTTGAGATTAAATTCTTATTGTGATATTTTAGCTAATTTATCTGAGTATAAAAATTTCCTTATCAATAATTGAATAAAACAAAATAATAGTGATGATAAAATGTTTTCTTGGTTGTAAATATTCTGATAAACTATGTTGTTGTTTTTTTTTTTTTTTAATTCCTGGGTTTTTTTTTTTTTTAGGCAAACAATGCCCCCTTTTGGCCATTGGCTCCTATAAAAAGAAATCATAAAAACAGACACCTTTTTAATCTCTGCTAAGAATTGAATTTATATATATAACTTAACATATATATAGATTATATATCATGTTACATATATAAATTATATAATAATAATATGTTATAAATTATATAATTTACATACAAAGAACCTGTCCTGTGTTACCTTAAGAGTATATATACTGTGTACTGAGATTTGAGATTTATTTTGTAGAGAAACAATTTATACTGCATAGTTTCTTTCTTTTATTTTGTTTTTAGTTAACGTACAGTGTTATATTAGTCTACTTGCTATATTGTATGCCTGAAACTAACATTTTATTTTTTTAAATAATTAGGTCTACTAGAATGGTTAATGGCAGTGTTGTAAGACCCAAATTTTAGTTTTATGAATCTTCTTTGTCATATCTAATTCAGGTTGAATACGAAGGCCTAAAGCATGAGATTAAGCGATTTGAGGAAGAAACCGTGCTGCTCAACAGCCAGCTGGAAGATGCCATCCGGTTGAAAGAGATCGCAGAGCACCAGCTGGAAGAAGCCCTTGAGACCTTAAAAAACGAGAGGGAACAAAAGAACATCCTGCGGAAGGAGCTTTCCCAGTATATCACCCTCAATGACAACCATCTTAGCATCTCTGTGGATGGACTCAAGTTTGCGGAGGATGCGGGTGAGCCGAACAATGACGACAAAATGAATGGGCATATCCACGGGCCTCTTGTGAAACTCAATGGAGACTATCGGACTCCCACTTTAAGGAAAGGAGAGTCTCTACACCCCGTTTCTGACTTATTCAGTGAGCTGAACATTTCAGAAATACAGAAGTTAAAGCAGCAACTTATGCAGGTAAAATCTCTTCTGTTACTGTGAACTTCTTGCAGGCTGCACGGAGCCTGTTTTGTGATATCTTCTTCTCACATTTTACTTCTAGCTTATTTTTTGAAAAAATACTGCTTCTTCACCTGGCAACCTTGAAAGTATAGTATTTTAGAAAGACACAACCGAAGAGGTGTTGAAAAGAAATCTCTCATTTGCCTGGCTTTAGGAAATATATCTTAGAGCCACAAAGTGGATTATGATCAGGTGTGAAGGGAGAGAAGCCTCTTGATGCGTTTCTAACAGAAGAATTCAAAAGCTTTATACATGAGTGATCTGACTTTTCCATCACAAACAACTGTAGTGTTAAAGAATAACGATACACTTCGCAGGAATACTTTAAGCTTTTTTTTTTTAATTTTTTTTAATGTTTATTTATTTCTGAGACAGAGAGAGACAGAGCATGAGTGGGGGAGGGGCAGAGAGAGGGCGAGACACAGAATCAGAAGCAGGCTCCAGACTCTGAGCTGTCAGCACAGAGCCTGACGCAGGGCTCGAACTCACAAACCGTGAGATCATGACCTGAGCCGAAGTCGGTCGCTGAACCGACTGAGCCACCTAGGCGCCCCGAAGCTTTTAAAAGACATGAAGGACTTTCAGTCTATAAATTAGCCAGGATATCATATGATTCAAAATACAGAGCAGGTATAAATCTGAAACCAAGGAGTTCTTATTGCAACATGAGCTAGGCCTTAAATTTTTAGCATCTTCAAATTCAAATATCTTGTGAAGAGTCCTACCTTTTAAGTTTATCTCACTGTGAGATGGCTTTTCTAGTTTAGATACTGCCTCCCTGCCATACCTTAATCTAGTGCTAATGGGAATCTCGTCTGAAGCATAGCACTGCCACCAACACCATCATCTGAGGGCTTCTTTATAGTACACATTCTTGGGCTCCACGCAAATCTTCTGAACCAGGAATCTGGTTCAACAGGCTTGTCAGGTGATTAACTCTTTGGTCTGTTACCCACCCCCTCACCCCCCAAGTTTCTCTGCATACAGCTGGTTAGAGGCCATCAGGACTGTGCAGTCATTTATTTCTATGGTAAACAGGGCTTATAATGTTCTGCCTCTACAGAAATGATGGCTAAAAAGTGAAATTAGCGGAAATAAATAAAGATCTGGAGACCGAGTGAAGTTAATTTTATAGGTTTATTGTTAATATTACATCACGAGTTAACACATTGTGCACTTTACCTGCCCTGTGCTCTTGGCTACTAGCAAAGAATTCGTTTTCACGATGTTTAACTGAAATCAAGAGGGCATGGCCATTGGAAGAAAATGAATGTATATAGACTTTTATCTGACTGCAAAGTTCAGTTCTGTGTAGGTAATATTTTTTTATGTCTTTTTGCTCAGTTCACACTAATACAACTAGATTGATAGCAAACATATTTTAAATTTGTATGTGACAGATAATATAAGAATTCATGCCCCCAAATTAAATAGAATTAATATAAAATTTTTCTTAAACTATCACGTTGGTGGCTTTAAGATAAAAAGTTAGCATGCCAAGACTTTTGTTTCTTCTTATTTAGGGTGGCAGTGTCGATTCGGAAGAGGGGCTTTTCTGCATAAAACAGCACAACAGTTTTCAACTAGGTCAGCCCTTGGGCTGCAAACTCAGGGCTGCTCTCCCATTTAATCCTGTAGGTCATCTGAAATAATAGAAAATTCTGAAAGAAATGAGTCGTGTAACAAAAAGAATGGTGGAGACAAGTTCTCAGCAAGGGAGCGATTCCAGGTTGGAATGTCATTTGCATTGGGGTGGGATGATTCCTCCTTGTCTGTGACTGGTGAGCTACCAGAGGTTTAGTGTCTCTGGTCCCAACCCATTAAGTGCCGGTTACATCTCCTCAGGCAACGTGATGATGAAATGTCCCACCCGTTTCAAATGCTCCAAGGGTCAACTGCCAGTTGAGAATCCTCCTATAGAAAGACAGCACTTTACTCTCCCATAAAATGGGGATACAGACTACCTTCTCCATTAAAGTGGCATGGTTTATGAGTTAATGTGTGTAGAGTGCCTCGTAAACGCTCAATAATTGTGAACTGTTATGACTACTTCAACTCCATAGTGCCTGGAGCACTCTCTTTAGCTTTTATTAGTATTATTAACTTACTGTTGGACAGTTGGCTCCGGGAGAGTCATCTCAGAAGGGACTAATGTGCTCACTGGTAAGAATACAGGAAGGTAACAGTGAAGTGTCAGCGTGAGGTCTGAAAAGGGATGTTCATTTAGCAGAAAGTTAGGGAGAGAAAGACTTGGCCGGGTAAACCTTCCCTCAGTACAGCAGACAACAGTGTACCAGGGTTTAATTAATGTTGACAGTTTGTCAAGATATGAAGAGGCACAGGCACGGCCTTATGTTCCAAAGTTAGCACCGCATTTAGTTGTGGAGACCATGCTCAACACAGGAATGGGGGGCTTACAGCTTCCAGTCTCACAGCAACAACACTAACATCTAATTATGGTTTAGACAAAGTCACCATCTTTTGGTAAGCAACATTTTTTAAAAAGCGCATTAACTGGGGCGCCTTGGTGGCTCAGTCAGTTAAGCGGCCGACTTCGGCTCAGGTCATGATCTCGCGGTCTGGGAGTTTGAGCCCCGCGTCGGGCTCTTTGCTGACAGCTCAGAGTCTGGAGCCTGTTTCAGATTCTGTGTCTCCCTCTCTCTGACCCACCCCTGTTCATGCTCTGTCTCTCCCTGTCTCAAAAATAAATAAAACGTTAAAAAAAAAATTTTAAAAAAAAAGCGCATTAACTTTTTCTAAGAATATATTTCGTTCAAACTGTTGAGTACAAGTATAGCGGAATGTATCTTTTCATGCATAATTTATAATCTGATAGGTTTTCCTTAGCTGTGCATCCCCCTTGGGTTTAATTTGTATAAATAAGCAAATTATAAAAACATTACAGGATACATTACCGAAAAGTAATTGCAATTGTCTTTGATGTTAATGAGGCTTGAAAATAATATGACAGTTCTGATACACAGCAGTACTCGTAATGCACCTTGCAGCATATCCTGTGTGTCAGCACCACTGTCTGGACATCCCAAGGAACAAGCAATCAGATGTACTTTACGTGTGACTATCTGAAATGCTTGGAGCCAAATGTGTTGAATGAAATGTTCAGAATGTAGAAAGGTAATATACAGCATATACTATATATTTTGCGACATCCCTAATGAGATCAGGTGCAGCAGTGAATGATCAAATACTATTAACATTTTTTTAATGTTTATTTATTTTTGAGACAGTGAGAGACAGAGCATGAACAGGGGAGGGTCAGAGAGAGGGAGACACAGAATCGGAAGCAGGCTCCAGGGTCCGAGCTGTCAGCACAGAGCCTGACGTGGGGCTCCAACTCAGGGAACGTGAGATCATAACCTGAGCCGAAGTCGGACGCTTAACCGACTGAGCCACCCAGGCGTCCCACTATTAACATTTTTGTAGTGAAACATGTGACTGTTCACTCTAAGAGGAGAAAATGAGGACCAGAGAAGGCCTCTCATCAGGCAGGTGCAATTTTGCTGCTTGAGGAGTGTAGGGCTGTCTGAATATCACTACCCGGTGAGTTATAATACAACTTTTATTTAAAGCCACTTGCGATTTTGAAATTATGGCTGTCGTGGGGCATTACAGCTGCCATACTGTTCAGGCAGTTCTCAGTCTTGTGTACCTCAGCTTCTAACATCAGAATACTTTGGATATCCCAGCTTGTATTTTCATAGTTCACTTGTCTCTTAGGATTTCTTTTGGCCAGGGTCCAAAGTACCTCATCTGAGAGAAAGTTGTGCACCTTCAAATTGAACACCTGTGCTTAGTTAATGTTGTCAGTTTGTGGAGACATAGAGAGGCACAGGCAGGGATCTAACACCCTGTACCAGGGAATATGCAGTTTTTAAATTATTCTTCCTGAGAATTAAAGAAACCTTTTGTAAACAGCATACCCAGGTCAAAGCCTATTGGCCTATTCTTATCTTACAAGTTTCCATCTATGCATGTTAATTATGTTTTCCCATCTATGGGTATTTATTTGCCTTGGTTCTGAAAAGAAAAAAATCTGTTTTTGCCTTGGGTATCAGGAATGATGGGTGAGTTGCTTTACTTCTCTGAGATGCATCTATAAAGGGAAGGTAATAAATTAGCCCCATCAGTAGTCTCTAGGCCTTTGTTAGTTAGAATTAGGGAAAAAAAAAAAAAAATAGGTCCATTTCTAAAGAGGTCATACTGCCATCTGCTGGGAAATGGCAATAATTAATATGAAAATCTAGGACAACTGCAATTTAAATAGTGTCTCTGACAGTTGTATTGCCCTCAAGACTCGGTTATTTAAAACAGATTAAACAGCTTACCCTTGAACAACATGGTTTGAATTGCATGGGTCCACTTACACACAGATTTTTTTTTGTAAATACAGTACAGTACTGTAAAGGTGTCCCTTCCTTATGATTTTCTTAATAACTTTTTTTCTCTAGCTTACTTTATTATAAAAAAACTAGTGTATAACACAAATAACATATAAAATATGTATTAATTGACTTTATGTTATTGATAAGGCTTCCAATCAAACAGTACTACGTTGTTCAAGGGCCAACTGTAATTGATATTTTCCAATGCTCGTCAGGTAACTTAATTAGTTTTATTAGAATGAAAATAAGTAGATCCTGTCTGAGGAAACTAAATTTCTTAATCTACTTAAAGGAGTCTCTATGCTTATGCTAATATTTCTGCCTTCAATAAATAACCTCTGTCTAACGTCACATTGCAGAGAGTTTTCTCCTTGGTCAAACTAAGGGGAAAACTTTTGGATTTTTTTCTTTCAGTATCACACTAGCTATATTTTACATTTAATGTGACAAAACAACAATGTTTCTATGAAACTGAAACTGATATTTTGTTGTATCCTCATGGTTGTGAAAGAATAAAGGTTCATATTATATTTAGATCCACTCCATTAAAAACAATTTTAGTTTTTCCTATAATGATGGTAAGTGGTCAATTTGCTATATGCCCCATAAGAGTTCAGAGCAGTTTATATATATTTGATTAATTGGTTGGTGTTTGCAACAACTGTATGGGGTAGATAGTATTATTATCTTCATTTTACAGGTAGGGAAACTGAAGCACAGATGTTTTTGTCACCAAAATCAAATCAAATCAAATATTATATGTGCTTAAAAAAACTTACAGAATATTTATGGGGGGAAATTAATTATAAGAAGATGCTCTGTGTTTTTTAAAACTTAAAGTGACATATACAGTTTCCTAGGACAAAGTTGACAACTCATTAAATGATTACAGACTTTATAATTAAAGATTACCTTTAATATAAGCTTTATAAGCAAATGAATTGCTCAGAAGCCTTACTTTTCCTGCCATATATCAAAACATAAAAGGGCATCTATTATCACAACAGCAAGGGAGTCTATGTCATTTTTTAAAAACTTTCTGGAGATATAATTCACGTAAAATACATCCACCCAGCTAAAGGGTATAATTCATTGTTTTTTAGTGTATTTACAGAGTTGTGCAACCATCACCACGGTCAATTTTAGAGTATTTTCATCACACCAAAAATAAACCACGTACTCATTAACCACTCCAGCCCTGAGCAACCACTAATCTACTTTCTGTCTTTATAGATTTGTCTATTCTAGACATTTGATGTACATGGAATCATACAACAGGTGGCCTTTCATGACTGAGTTTTTCTTTTTTCTTTTTCAATGTTTATTTATTTTAGAGAGAGAGCATGAGCAGGGGAGGTACAGGAAGGGGGGGGACAGAGGATCCGAAGTGGGCTCCATACTGACAGCAGAGCCCAATGCTGGGCTCAAACTCACAAACCATGAGATCATGACCTGAACTGAAGTTGAACCCTCAACAGACTGAGGCACCCAGGCGCCCTATGACTGGCTTTTTCCATTTAGCATAACATGTTTGAGGTTCATGTATGTTACAACATATATTAGTATTTCATTCTCTTTTCTTGGCAAGTAATATTCCATTATTTGGATATACCGCATTCTATTTATCCATTTACCAGTGATGAACATTTGAATTGTTTCCACTTTTTGACTGTTATGAATAATGGCATGAACATTTATGTACAAGTTTTTGTGTGCACATATGCTTTAATTCTCTTCAGTATATGCTTAGGAGTGGAATTGCGGTCCTTTGGCAACTCTGTTCCACCAGTTGATATTTCACTAGATTGATCTTTTTCATAGTTCTTGTTTG
Source organism: Acinonyx jubatus (assembly GCF_027475565.1). Taxonomy (NCBI): domain Eukaryota; kingdom Metazoa; phylum Chordata; class Mammalia; order Carnivora; family Felidae; genus Acinonyx; species Acinonyx jubatus. The sequence continues at coordinate 63,265,792 of NC_069387.1, forward strand.
TCAGGGAACAGATATGCATTGCCAGAATAGTTTTACTTCAAGCAGAGAAGAATAAATTATTTATTTCTGATTTCTATTTGTGTATGTCAGTCCTATGTATACCATTACAAGAATCACACTATCCATTCAAATTGAAAGTCAGTTGACCAGGATAAAGACTTTATGAAAATGAATAGCATATAGGGGTACCTGGGTGGCTCAGTCTGTTAAGCATCCAACTTCGGCTCAGGTCCTGATATCACAGTTTGTGGGTTCAAGCTTTGTGTTAGACTCTGTGCTGACAGCTTGGAGCTTGGAGCCTGCTTTGGATTCTGTGTCCCCCTCTCTGCCCTTCCCCTGCCCACACGTTCTCTCTCTCTCTCTCTCTGTCAAGAAGGAAGAAAAGAAAGAAAGAAAGAAAGAAAGAAAATTAATGGCATATAAAGCAACTTTGATTTCTTTTCCTATAAAAGTCCTTTGAATGTGCAAATTCTGACTATCTTTTCTTTTGTTCTTCCACAAAAGAGCTATCAGTACTCAATACATATAAATGTGTTCATTTAAAAGATAAAGATACAGTGAAATTAAAAAATTTCTGTGGGAGGGACACATGGCTCCGTCAGTCAGTAAAGGATGCAACTCTTGATCTCAGGGTCATGGGTTTGAGTCCCACATTGGTGGTAGAGATTACTTAAAAAAATTTTCATGGGACATAATGACAACAATAATAATAGTTAACATATATTGTATACTAAAACTGGATTAAAGAGTTCACAAATTCTGCATTCAAGTTTTCTGGCAAAACAACCCGCCCTACCATAAAAAATAAAATACTCAGTTCCAGATAGAAGATGAAGATTGTAGAAGATGAAGATTTTAGTCACTATGGAAGATGCTAACTAACAGAGCAAGTCTCCCTTAGATAAATTCTTCACCAATAGAGATTAAAATAGTACCCTTAAAATGAATAGTAATTTTAATCTTTGAAGTGCTTTACACATCTTAGTTTGTGCACTGCTTCTGAAATCCAAATATAATTTAAGGTACTCTAAACCTCAATAGCTAAGCGAAAATATCATGCTGAAGTTGTATAAAATTATCCACAATTTAGTTATCATTGGAGGGGGAACAAACCAACCATAACTGTCTGGAAAAAAATGTGTGTGTGTGTATGTGTGTGTGTGTGCATGTGTGTAAATTTTGATATCATTCTCTGTTCAAGTGATTCCACCAGAAATATACTGAGTGTGATAATTAATACTGTATGTGGAAAATACAGACATGAAAGAGACAGTGTCCTATTTGATATTTTCTGGAGAGACTATCATGAAGAACCTGACAGATTTACCTTGTAGGCTTAGAAAATGTTATTTATAAATCAGAATTGGCAGAGTACAGATTGAAATTCTCCTAATGGTATCACCTCATTTATTATAACACTTTTTCCTCTAAAAACAAGGTTGAGACATATTTAGTGCCTTTTGTTCTGGTCCAATTTTTATTTTATTCAAAGGCTTTTTGGAAACAGCTTTGTCTGTTGTAATCATATATACTAATCAAATGATGTTTAGGTTTTTCTGAGTAAATACACTTAGTTTTCAAGAGAAAAAAACATTCCTAAAATAATACATTTTCATTGATATTGTCTACAATATCAATAATAGAATATTTAGAAGATTTTCTGTCTCCCTTATCAAAAATTCAACTGACTTGGCTTTTCATCAAGTACATTACATAATTACCTGCATTTTTTCATTTAAAATTATTGCCCAATAGTCTGGATAAGTCCATTCATCTTCGGCTATGGTGATACAATTTGTTATATCTCATGAAACCCAACCAGGGGGATTTGTATTGAAATATGTCTTGACTTTGAAATGAAATAGTTACTTTTGCAAATACAGATACAAATCTGTGAAACAAAGGCATTTGCTGTGTAGAAATATTTTGGTCATGGGAATGACCAGTTACCCAAATGTTAACAATGGCTAACATTAGAATACCTGGAGCATTAAATTCACTGTCTTACTCAATCATCCTTTTGTAAGTTAAGAAACTTGCCCAGAGCCATAGCGTTAGGTAAATGCTGGTGCCAAGATTAGAGTTGAATTCTCTGATACTACAGCCTAGTTGGGTTTTTTTTTTAACCTGTAATACTATTATTTTGGAATATTTTGGTTTCTATAGCCATAATATATACCTTGTGGATTGTGTTTCAGATATGGGCAAGCACTATGTCATAAAATCAAAGCTATGACTTAGAAGGCTCTAATAAGATAACATAACTGTATTTTTAATTCTAATTTCATGACTGTACTATACATTTGATCTTAGCCAAAAGGCCGAGAAGCTATGAGTGTACTATACAGGCAGTCCTCGTTTTGCATGATATTGATGGGTCATAAATGATTGTGTAAACTGAAACCATGCAAAACAAACTCACAATTAATGGAGAAAGTTCAATTGTACTATGATCTTTTTTCTTTCTCTCTCTCTTTTTTGTTTTGAAGTAAGGTCTATGCTCAATGTGGGGCTTGAACTCATGACTCCAAGATCAAGAGTCGCATGCTCTACCAACTGAGCCAGCCAGGTGCTCTTTGTTTTGTGATCCTTAAAAATTTTTTTTATCAGAACATTCAAAACTCCCTTATTGTTGGTTATAAATATATAAAGAATTGAAAAAATAGTAAAACTACTTAGTACACTGTAATCCAAAAATTAGAAATATATTTAAAGTTTTCCTTGTAAAAAACTTATCTTTGAGATAAAAATTTAACCCTCCCCAAAATAAACTAGGGAAATTAAATTTATGTTTTATAGAATATTAAAGATATCCAAGCTTTTGAAACAGAAATTTGAACTGTGCCTCCTCCCCACCAAACACTTATCAAGAATAGTTTGATCTTGCCACCCTCTCATCACATAATTTATTATCGGAACAAGAATCTTTTCTATGCCTTGTTAAATTGTCATACTCATAAGTTTGGATCAGCTTTCAACAGTCTATCCTTTGTACTTTCAGTGTCTGAAAATATCTCTGAGAGTGCCTTTAGTGTACCCATGTCATTTTCTCTAGAACCTTTTAATCCTTTTTGTAACAACTATTCTTTTGATTTATATCGATACCTCTCCATCACCAAATTGCCTTGGCTGCATATCTAAATTCTTTGAAATGGCATCAGGGTCAATATTCGCAAATTCAACCGTTTCTCCTGTAACTCCATTTATGTTTAATTCAGATTTCACTTCCAATGTGTCTCTCTTTGTTTCTCTGCTGCTTGTTCATTCCCTCCTTCCTTTTCTTTTTGTTTTTTCACTTTCCCTCCCTCCCTTTCTTCCTTTCTTTTCTTTCTTTCCATCTCTCTCCCTCCCTTCTTTTCTTTTCCTTTCTTCTCTTTCCTTTCTCCTCTTTCTTTCTTTCTTTCTTTCTTCCTTTCTTTCTTTCCCAATGCCCTCTTTGGACTATTTTTGTGAAACATCATGTGGGTTTATCACTGGAAGATGGTGAGACAACACAACTACACTTTGCTGTCTGTGAATGAACTGAATAACAGATATGCAGTGACCAACCACTGAAAGACTTTGGAAGAAGTAATGTAATTGTTCACTGGTCATGATGTTATTATGTAATGATTTTGTATATTGAAGCAGCAAAGTTTATACCTTACACATTGTTCACAGTTAATGTATCAGTCATCAAAATTCAAACTGTGTTTTGGGGGACAGGTGTTTTAACTAACGATGGTCACTGAAATTAATACATATTAGAACATTAAGTGAAGACTCTCTATATATGATAATAATATGAAGGATATCAAGTATCACAAAGAATCATAAAAATATTACTCTACTGTATTACAAATTTATAGATAGCTATGGATCTTCTAAAATAATATGCTGATATAATATTAATTATAGTTTAATAATTGATATTATCATGTTATTATAATAATAATTTTATTTAACCCCTAGGAATTTAGAAGTTTGGAGGGATATAATGTATGATTCAGGAAAATTTTAAAGTTCAAATTGATAAATTACTTTAGTTATAAAAACATTCAACATCAAGCTGTTATCTTTAAATAATATTTAAATATTTAAATAATAATATCAATATATTAGTAATATCAATATATTGATACTGTATTTATAGAATATATTATATTATGTATTCTATTATGTTATATATTAGTATAATATCAAATATTAACAATATCAATATTTGCTTATTAAAAACACATTTATGTCATAATCACGTAAAAACTTTTAATTCATAATGATTACCTGAATTGAGGGAAGAAAATGTTCTTTTAAATATATATATTTAACACAAATATGTATTTAAATATATATATACTTTTTGTTTTTTAATTTTTTAGTGTTTATTCATGTTTGAGAGACAGAGAGACATGATGCGTGAGGGGGGGGATAGAGAGAGAGAGGGAGACACAGAATCTGAAGCAGGCTCCAGGTTCTGAGCTGTCAGCACAGAGCCCAACATGGGACTCGAACTCACAAACCATGAGATCATGACCTGAGCTGAAGTCAGATGCTCAACCGACTGAGCCACCCAGGTGCCCTATATACTTTTAATATTTATTTGTTTTGAGAGAGAAAGAGAGCAGGGGGAGGGGCAGAGACAGAGGGAGAGAGAGAATCCAAATCAGGCTCCATGCTCAGCACAGAGCCTGATGTACGGCTTGAACCCACAAACCATGAGATCATGACCTGAGCTGAAAGCAAGGGTTAGATGCTTAATTGACTGAGCCACTGAGACACCCCCAGGAAATGCTTTTTAAAATTCTCCTATTATAGGGGTGCTTGGGTGGCTCAGTTGGCTAAGCATCTGCCTCTTGGTCTCAGCTCAGGTTTTTGGAGTTCGAACCCCACATTGTGCTGTGCTGACAGTATGGAGCCTGCTTCAGATTCTCTCTCCCTCGTTCTCTGCCACTCCACCCCTCTCAAAACAAATAAATAAACTTAAAAAATTCTCCTATTATAATTTCTTATAAACTTAGGCTTTTTTTAAAAAAATTAACGTTTATTTATTTTTGAGACAGAGGGAGACAAAGAGACAGTGCACGAGTGGGGGAGGGGCAGAAAGAGAGGGAGACACAGAATCTGAAGCAGGCTCCAGGCCCCAAGCTGTCAGCACAAAGCCCAACATGGGGCTTGAACTCACAAACTGTGAGATCATGACCTGAGCACAAGTTGGATGCTTAACCAATTGAGCCACTTGGGTGCCTTTTTATAAACTTATGTTTAATGAGACAGTATTTTACATTGAGATTAGAATTTTTTTAATATACAATAATACTACCTATGTAATAACAAAACTGTCATGTTAATCAAATATATTGCTAATTTTTAAAATTCCTGTTTGGACTGAAGGAATTGAAATGGTTTATAAATTGTTCTTTTAGCCCTAAAACTCTATGTTTTTATATTAAAATCTATCAAATTTTGAGCATGTCTGTTTTGGAGATCAAATGCTTATTTTTTATTTTAAGGGGATGGTTAGTGTTCCCAGCATTATTTAGTAAGTTAAAGCCTTAGGTGTTAAATCTGATTTTTGGTTGAGCTCTCAGAAGGAAAGGATGATTCATAGGCACCTTGAGACAGTCACTTATCCCACATGAACTAAGGAGCATATATTCTCCAAGGCTCTGAAAATGAAGACAGTGTTAAGTACCATCTCTTGAAGTCATGTTGTGTTTTCTGCAAGATGTTAAGATAAAAATAAGATTGTTTGGATAACATTCAGGTTTCATGAGTGTATGTGTATAATGCATGAGAATTTGGATGAGTAAATATGCATAGCATAATTCTTTTAAAATGATGTACTTTTAGACTGATTGACTTACCAGAACTGCTGAAATAAGAAAACACACTCCAATTTAATTTGCAATAATGGGGACATTGGCTCTGCTACAGTTATTTTAAATGTATACATGCCTGACTGTGAATGGATCAAGTGCGTCATTGGCATTGCACTGAAATCATTCAGACACTTTTTTTTTTGCCATCACAGGTAGAGCGGGAAAAGGCCATTCTTCTGGCCAATCTTCAGGAGTCACAGACGCAGCTGGAACACACGAAGGGGGCGCTGACAGAGCAGCACGAACGGGTGCACCGGCTAACAGAACACGTTAATGCCATGAGAGGCCTACAGAGCAGCAAAGAACTCAAGGCTGAGCTGGATGGGGAGAAGGGCCGGGACTCAGCGGAGGAGGCCCATGACTATGAGGTGGACATCAATGGCTTAGAGATCCTTGAATGCAAGTATAGGGTGGCAGTAACTGAGGTGATTGATTTGAAAGCTGAAATTAAGGCCTTAAAGGAGAAATATAATAAATCTGTAGAAAACTATACTGATGAGAAAGCCAAGTATGAGAGTAAGATCCAAATGTATGATGAGCAGGTTACAAGTCTTGAAAAGACCACCAAGGAGAGTGGAGAGAAGATGGCCCACATGGAGAAGGAGTTGCAAAAGATGACCAGCATAGCCAACGAAAATCACAATACCCTTAATACAGCCCAGGATGAGCTGGTGACATTTAGTGAGGAGCTAGCCCAGCTTTACCACCATGTATGTCTGTGTAATAACGAAACCCCCAACAGGGTCATGCTGGACTACTATAGGCAAAGCAGAGTCACTCGTAGTGGCAGCCTGAAAGGGCCTGATGATCCCAGGGGACTTTTGTCTCCACGATTAGCCAGGCGGGGTGTGTCATCCCCAGTAGAAACAAGGACCTCATCTGAACCAGTTTCAAAAGAAAACACAGAGGCCAGCAAAGAACCAAGTCCAACCAAGACCCCCACAATCTCTCCTGTTATTACTGCCCCACCATCATCTCCAGTATTGGATACAAGTGACATCCGCAAAGAGCCAATGAATATCTACAACCTTAATGCCATAATCCGGGACCAAATCAAACATCTGCAGAAAGCTGTGGACCGGTCCTTGCAACTGTCTCGTCAAAGAGCAGCAGCACGGGAGCTGGCCCCCATGATTGATAAAGACAAGGAAGCCTTAATGGAAGAGATCCTCAAGCTCAAGTCCCTGCTGAGCACCAAACGGGAGCAGATTGCCACACTGAGAGCAGTACTGAAAGCCAACAAACAGGTGATGTCATTCTACTGACAACACACGCTAGCCAACACTTTCTTAACTAGTTAATTCTTTAATGGTTTTAGTGTCCGTTATCATCAGGGTGAGAGTTCAGATTCCTGGTCAGCAGAGTAATAAATCAAACTATGTCTCAGTGCCAGATCAGAATGTAATAATTATTTTTCAGTGAGTGAGTAGATGATACAGGAGAGTAGCTATGCCCCTCTAGGGGAGGTCGAGGTGAGGAAGTTAAAGCAGGATCCAAGAGGAAGATCTAGTTGCAGATGTAGAAAGGCAATTCAGGCAGTACTTAGCTGGAGTCCAGCAGTCACTGAGTGTGGAAACAGGAGATGGAGGGGGGTTGAATGGGCTGGCATGGCAGCATATACCAGGGAGACACTCTGGCAAGCCCCAGAGCAAGCAGAGGGGAGCCCTTTAGAGAGAGATATAGAATGTCTACGAGCTCTGCCAGTGACCACGTATCTGAAATTTAGGTTCAGTTGCGATGTTAATTCATCACCTAGCTTAAGCTGTGGAAAGTTTTTCCTAAGCATAGATCTTGTCCTTCTGGAATAAGCAGGAATGCTACAACATGACCCTACCTGACTAATTCCTAGATCTTCTCTGTGACTGAATTTGTTTTCCACCCTTGAGCTTTACCTGGGTGAGAATGCTGTGAAATATAGATGGGAAAATATTTTTAACCTCTGTTTAGTTTCTCTGGAACATAAACCTTAAAAGATACATTTGAGAAGGGTGCTGATAAAGGGTGTTGATAAAGGGAAAGCATCAAATGCCTTCTTGCAAATGTAGGCAGTGCTGGTGTTGGGGGGTGAGGGTTAATTTCAGATGCAATGCTCCTTCTCCTTTTACCCTCATATGAGGGAAGCCACACCAATATTGTGTCATCCACAGTACAGTTTTCTAGCGTCTTTGTCTTTAGTTCCCATAAATCCCCTGATATAATTGGGAGGTCTGTCCCACAAGCAGTAATTTCTTTGCACTGTAAACATGTTTTATATAAATCTAAGGACAAATTAGGACCTTCTTTTGTGCCATCACTTCAAGGAAATAGAAGAGATTAGGATGAGTAAAGAATTTGCGAGAGATCTGACTCCAATTTGAGGTCAGAATGAAAGAATTTGTGGGGCGCCTGGGTGGCTCAGTTGGTTAAGTGTCCGACTCATGGTTTTGGCTCAGGTCATGATCTCATGGTTTCTGAGTTCGAGCCCCTATCAGTGCAGAGCCTGCTTGGGATTCTCTCTCTGTCCCTCTCTGTCTGCCTTTCCCCTGCTCTATCTCTCTCTCAAAAATAAGTAAGAACTTAAAAAAAAATAATTTGCTACCATAAACTACTAAAATCCAAAGACCCAGTTATTTAGAGTAGTCATAAAAAACCAATACCATATCACTAAAAACCACATTAGATAAGGCTTAGACAACCTTTATCAAGGACCTAATATCCTGGGCATTCTTGCTCAAGACACTCAAATACCATCTCTGACTTCTTCCTGAAGGTTGAATATGAACAACCTAGAAATCTAGATCTATAAGTGACAAGACGCTTAAATGATGCAGAAGTATAGATAGGCATGGTTGATAAGCCATGAAAGACTAATTTGTGAATGAGCATTCATTGATTACATAGTTCAAGGCAGGTGGTAGATAATGATGCCAATTAAGTGACCAAGTAATCTAGTAGGAGTTCAACACATGCCTGTTAACTGTTTGCAGAGTAGGACATGTCATTGAGAGGTATAAACAGTATCATAGGAATTCAGTGCAATACAAGAATACAAAGCATTCCTGGCTGAATTTTTATTTTCTCAGTGGTTTGTGGTACCATTTGCATTACACTAGCGTCACAAACCTTATGGTCTCAGTAAATAAAATGAAAACACATTTCTAGCCATGCATTTAGTTTACATTTTAATGATGTTGGCCCTATCGCTATGATGCTTATGTGCCATAAATAACTTCAGATGTCTGCAGATGACATCCATTATGTTTAGACATTGTGGAATGTTCACTATTAAGACTAAGGTAAGAATTCTGTCATAAAGGGAAAAGGGGGAATCTTCTTGTTTTAAAAATAGACATTCTGCATTCTCTATGAATTTTTTCACAGACTTCAGGTTTTTCTGTATGCACAGTGTCTTCTGCTGAAATATGCAAATGTTTATGAAATAGCATCTGTGTACTAAACTGTGCTAGATGCTAAACATTCAAAGAAGACTGATACATGGTCCCTGCCCTTCAAGAATAGGACTCACAAACTGGTGAGAATGTTGGGAAAGAAACAGATCATTACAGTTTGATATTATACATGCTGTAATAGAAGTTATGGAAACATTGCCGAGGAAGCAATTGATGTTTCCTAAAGGAGTTAGGAAAAAAAAAAAGACTTCATGGAAGCAGTTTTACTTGAGTTTGTTGTTAAAGGATAAGGAGTTGTTTTCCAGGAGAGGAAGAAACAATTCCAAGCAGAAAGAATAGTAGGTAGAAAGTCAAAGAATAGAATGATATATTCAGGGAATGGTTGTGAAGATGTCTGTGGCTGGAAGCAAGATTTTTTATTTACAAAGTTAAGTTAGGGAGCATGGAGAATGTAGCAAATGCAGACATCAGCAAATCTACTCATGGGCTGAAGATACTTAGAGTTTCTAACTTCTGAAAAAGTTTTGTGCAGTCTGGACCAACAAGTCTACAAACAGAACTGAGTCTTTGGGGGCATTTCTCACAAATAATAAATGAGTTTGTGCTTCTATTTCAGATCTTGCTCTTCTGTTATTCCCTTCTCTCCTCCCCTTGGATAACTGACCATTTGGCTTCATATGCTTAACAATTTGTTACACCTACATTTTCACAACTTAAGCTTAATGGTTCTATATGAATATATGTATAAATTAAAAAAAAAATTAAACTGCCATTTTTCTCCCCAGATCAATTTCTGCATTCTGGATAATTTTCTGAATCGATAGTATTTCTGAAGATTCCATTGAGTTATAGCTACAGAATATGCTAAAATATTTTATCAGTAAATTCTCATTTTAATCTGAATTTAAATTCAATTAAAACCTATAAGAAGCTACTTTGGAATCAAGACATTAACAAGTTACTCTATCCTAACATTGTTTTAATTATAAAAAGAATCCAGGTATCTCGATAGAAATTGGCACTTTGCATAAGAAAGTTCAAGCTGTCCATTTTAAGCACAAAAGGAAATGTTAAAAACCAGGAACATCCCATTAGCAATGGATTTTTCTTCATTAGTAGTGGATTTTTTCATTAGTATTGAGTATTTTTACACACTCTGAAAAGCTGCGGTTAACAGTTTGTTTAAAATGGTATGTTTTCGGGGTGCCTGGGTGTCTCACTCGGTTAAGCATCCGACTTTGGCTCAGGTCATGATCTCGCGGTTTGTGAGTTCAAGCCCCACATGGGGCTCTGTGCTGACAGCTCAGAGTCTGGAGCCTGCTTCAGATTCTGTCTTCCTCTATCTCTCTGCCTCTCCCTTGCTCATGCTCTGTCACTTTCTGCCTCAAAAATAAATAAAACATTAAAAAAATTTTTTAAATGGTATGTTTTCTGTTTGGCTTCAATATATATATACCATGTGCTGTGCATTAAACAGGCAGTCCCTGAATACACATTGATTTCATGCATTGATTCAGTTAACATTTTTCTTTCTTCTTACGGTGTGTCAAGCTAGTTTTCAGTTTGAAACGCTGTTAATTCCAAAAGATTCAGAAATGCCCAAATTCTAAGTTCAAAGGGATATTTTAATTCATTCAAACATTTTGGAATTTCTCCTTTTTATGGAAATTGTGAAGAATTAAATTAGACTATAATTTATTGTTTTGAAGTTGTATGCAAAGGCAGGAAGTAATCGGTTCCTTGTGAATTCTTTTCCTTACACACGTGATATGGATTTATAGTTTATTGTGTACTCATACTATAAATTGCAATGGCCTGTGTCTTTTATTCTATGTTTTAGGCCCCTAGAGCACAGGGGCAAGAATATTTGCATTCTGTTATATTTCTTTTTCTTTTTTACTTTTTTTTAACATTTATTTATTTTTGAAAGAGCACAAGTGGGGGAGGAACAGAGAGAGAGGGAGACACAGAATCTGAAGCAGCCTCCAGGCTCCAAGATGTCAGCACAGAGCCCAACATGGGGCTCGAACTCACGATCCGTGAGATCATGACCTGAGCTGAAGCCGGACATTTTACTGACAGAGCCACCCAGGCGCCCCGCATTCTGTTGTATTTCATTTGGAAGCTGTGCTTCTTTACTGCCTTCTCCTTGATAAAATCCGTCTTGGATAAAGTTTAATTTTAGCTCCCTTTCTGTCTGAAAAATTGCAGACTCAGGAATCTGCATTAAAATATTTTCTGAACTACGATCATTTCCTTAGCTTCTGATACTCTGGTTCACAGCTGGCTTCCAGGGCGATTTAACCATGTTATGGATTTTAAAGAAAAACTGCCTTATGTCCGTCCAAGTACATATATATGTTTATATAAAATTAACCAAACCAATTTCACTTTCCATTTATGAAAGAAAGTCCTAGACCCAACATGGAAAAATCTGTATGATAGGTTTTCCTGATACGAAAATCCTAAGCGTTGTGATTTTTCTGCTTCAGACAGCTGAGGTGGCTCTAGCTAATCTCAAGAACAAATATGAAAATGAGAAAGCAATGGTGACTGAAACTATGACGAAGCTTAGAAACGAACTGAAGGCTTTGAAAGAAGATGCAGCAACTTTCTCATCCCTGAGAGCAATGTTTGCAACAAGGTAACAGTTTTTTCTTCCAAGATGAGGTGGGGTGCTTGGGAGAAAGACTTTAAAATTCACATTCACATGCACACCTCTTGGTGTGCCATCTAAGAGGGTGAGGGGTGAAGAAAATACTTGAGATTCCACTCTGACCTAAGGCAAAATGTTGTGTACTGTTTTCCAGAGCGCTCTACTGGACACACTGGATCAAGCAATTCGTTTACATAGAAGTATTTTTAAATTAATAGATATTTTTTCCTAGAGCTTATGTGCCAAAAAGAATTATGACCCCCCCCCAAAAGCTTCCGATAATGGGGAGGAATTGTTTTTCTTAAAATTGCTAAATATTGTATTATCACCACTGAAATTTATTTCTGTGACATAAAAGTGCTTATCATTAGTAGGTATTGCATGAGAAAGACATGTTCATGATGAATATAAGTACTCATTATATCAGCTAATTATTTGGACTTTAATACACTATGAATTAAATTATAATTTTTTTTTGTGAGAGAGAGCATGAATGGGGAAGTGGGGCAGGGAAAGAGAGAGAGACAGAGAGACAGAGAGAGAGAGAGAGAGAGAGAATGAGACAATCTTAAGCAGGCACCACACTGTCAGCACAGAGCTCAACGTGGGTCTTCATCTCATGAACTGTGAGATCATGACCTGAGCTGAAATCAAGAGTCAGACGCTCAACCAACTGACCCATCCAGGCACTCTTAAATTATAATTTCTAAAATGTAGTTGTATTTATCACCAAGTTTTTCACATTGCCATGCTAATTAACTAGACAAATGTTAGTGACTACCTCTCCCCACCAGTTTCATTATGAAGTGCTTTGTGTTTAAACTTGAAGTGATTAAGCATGAATGGATTCAAAGGTTTCAAAATCTTGAGATTTTCAATAGTGTCGCCATCCCCTTTTTACTGTCACAATTCGGTGCCACAACAAAAGCAGTCATGTATCTTATATAATACACACGTGGTACAAAATTCATAAAGCATAACTATGGGTTTATTTGCAGATTTAGTAGATAACTTATATGTAGCTGATATAAATGTAAAAAACAAAACAAAACTAAACAAATCCTGGGATTTATAGGAGCCCTGGAATCTGCCCGGCTTTCTTGCATATGAGGAGAGAAAAGTTTCAAGCTCATACTTTGTGATTGACTCTCTTGGTGATGGCCGTTAGACGGCTGAGTGCTTGGTGAACCACAGAGATGCAGAAGACCTGAATGAGCTGACCTCTGGGTCTGATCCTGGGAGAGTTTGAGGAATAGAGTGGATATATTTAGACACCTCTGGCCACCGTGGGGGGCAGGATAGAGAATGGGGATGGTACACAGTGCTCCCCTCTTTGATGAAAGAAATCAGTCAGCATTACATGTAGAATTAAAATATATATATTTCCTCTTTTAAACAGAAATCAAAATATTTTTAATGGGACATTTATAGTCTTAATCTGGCTTAAATAACCAGAAATTTGTTTTTTTGTTTTGTTTTGTTTTGTTTTTTTTTAGGTATAGTAACTGCCTTGCTCCATAGTATTTTTAAAAATATTGTTATCTGACCAATTAAAATAAATCCAGGATGTTAAACCCACCTCGTATTTTACTAAGACGCAATATTTCTTTTGGTATCCCTACTATGCTTCTTGACATTTAAGTTTAACAAATATGGGACCCACCTGCATTTCAAGTTCTTTCACCTAGAGTCTGTTTTTTCTTTAAAATGCTGCAAGGCTTATCTTAATTTCAAAGTTTGCACGGCACATTTTGGATATCTCCATCAAGTCATTAACTCTCAGCTGGTGCATGAAGAGTATTTGTTGTTATTATGTTAGTGGGTAAGTAAACTCAGAAAAAAAAACTGAAAATTGTGTGATCAAGCCTCCCTTCCAAATGTTTATGTGCTTAGATTTTACTTTTGTTGGGGAAAAAAGATCACTGAGCTTATCTTTTGGCTACAGCACAAGTATCAAAGCCGAAGAAAGATGTCCCCGACAGCCTGCTATATCTGTATCAAACCCTATGCAAATCTTGATTTTCTTTGACATCTATGGCTTTATCTTCTGGTTAAGAAATCTTTGAAAATATTCAGGTTTCTAATTCAGGCAAATCTGCCATATTGAAAACAGTGCAGCTGCAATGGGGACTCAAAGTAAAACCTATAAATACAGATAAAGGAGGAAATGTTTTCTTTATAAACACTATTATTCCTTTGCATGCTACAAGCCTAGTCTATGATAAACCTGTCACATTCCTCTGAAGAAGATCATGTTACACAGTAGAAGAAGCTATTGTAACACATCTAAGATGATGTGAACATTACCTGAAATGTTACAGTTCACTCTTCTGCCACCATGGAGCAGCCTCCATAATAACTCTGTCACTGGGGTTTAAGATGTCATCCATTAAGAGTGTCCCCATATGCACTCCATGGTATGGAAGAACCATCAGTTCTTGAACCTTCTCCAGTTTTCCACTGTAATAGGTTACCTCCATTCTGCTCAGGGAAGACCAGTGTTCTATATCTAAATTCCAGTGAAATTCTCAACTCAAGTTCCACATTTAGTGTCCCCAAGATTTTCTCCTGACCACTTTTTTGTTTGGGTTCTAGATGTGATGAGTATGTCACACAGTTGGATGAGATGCAGAGACAGTTAGCAGCCGCAGAGGATGAGAAGAAGACTCTAAACACTTTGTTACGAATGGCTATCCAGCAAAAACTCGCCCTGACCCAGCGGCTGGAGGACTTAGAGTTTGACCATGAGCAGTCCCGACGCAGCAAAGGCAAACTTGGAAAGAGCAAGATCGGCAGCCCTAAAGTAAGTGGGGAGGCATCAGTCACCGTGCCCACCATAGACACTTACCTCCTGCATAGTCAGGGCCCACAGACACCCAACATTCGGGTCAGCAGTGGCACTCAGAGGAAAAGGTATGCATGCAGCGATCTTCATAGTATGGTGCAGAGGCCAGATTTTTAGTTAACTGCAAAAATTAATGTGCTCTTATTGTGGAGGATGGAGGAAGGGAAGGAAGAGAAAAACTGGGAGTGGGTGTATAAATGGGCCTTGCTTGGCCCTTCCAAATCAAATCCTTTTGATAATCGTGTTTATTTGTTCCTTTCTGTCCCCCGTGCCCCATGTCTTGATTAACCATAATATAATTTTTGAGTATCTGTCAACATTTTTGCTGTTCTTTGTATGCATAAATTTGCCTCTCCCTTACCTCCAACCTAAAAATTGATAGACAAAAAAAGGTGGATATTAAGAATGAAGCTGCGTTTTACGTGACATTTAAAAGTCATTGTACCTCTGGTAATAGTGCTAGTTACCAGCTTCTCTTTAATGCGGCAAGGATATGAATATGTTCTTTTAGGGAAGCTTGTCCACATTACCAAATCTGACAACTGACTCAAAGGAGATGTCTATATTTAGGTAAATGGAATTGATTGTGTATAGTCTTTTCCTTAAAAGCAGGTTGTTGTGCCTTTTCATTTCGTATGTGAATGTTGCTCAAAGAAATCATTTGCAAGGTTATTAGTGGCTTGATTTGGTGACCTTTTTACAGAGTCCTGGATGTTGAATTACTTACCCTGTATTTTCAGTTAATGGTAAAATTTGTATTTTAGGAATTTTCAGTAAAGTATCAAATAATATAAATATTTTCTATTTGCGGTTCAAACTGACTAACGATAATAAATTTCTTTTCCAGTATCCAGTACAGTTTCCAAATAGGGTTGTATCCTGGTATGGAAACTAAGCAAAAAGCAAAAATCTTGACTTACATGTTTTAAAAAAATTAAATGCCAATGTAAATAATGTTGTCACTGGTGAGGCTTTGAAAGGTAATTAAAGTAAAACTTTTTTGTTTCCTATATGTATTTTCTTGGATCTCCTGCAAGACAATTTTCACCTTCCCTTTGTGATCAGAGCCGTCCCAGGACTTCAGGGGCTACCTACCTACAGAATTTATTAAGAGTTCCCCCTGATCCCACCTCCACAGAATCATTTCTTCTGAAGGGCCCCCCTTCCATGAATGAATTCATCCAAGGGCACCGGCTCAGCAAGGAAAAAAGGTTAACCGTGGCTCCACCAGGTAAACATTTTTTCCTTGGGTGCATGTGATGCAGATGATTAGCTGAGTAGACCACTCCCCCTTCCTCCCAACCACTCATGTCCACCCATCCACGGAGTCCAACTTGGACCACAGGTAAATTCCTGCAGCTAACATAAAAATGCCTTTATGCCTAGCGTCCCGTTTCCTCCTTGACTCGGCCAGACGAGCATTCCTTAGGAGTCTCCAAGGACTTCCTTTTAACAGCCAATGATGGAAAATGAGAGTTGGAAGGAATGGGATAGGTCAAGGGAACCTAGCAACAGGCGTAATGCAGGGCACACCCCCCGGGTCCTATCTGCAGCGTGGTAGCTCATAGCGATTCCATCTTGATCAAATTTTGTCATTTTGTTCTGATATTTTTTAAGGTAGTTTCAGTCAAGGGAGCTATCTTTATAAAAAGCCTTTGGGGCTAATCTCCTTTTGTATTGACTCAGAATGTCTCTTCAATCACTATAGAGAAAATAGAAGTAAAATCCGCTAAGGTTTTGCTCCTCTGGAACATTTACATCTTAATGTAATATTCTTGTAGTTTGCAAGCCCTTATTGATTTATGCTTACCAATATGCTCACATTTTATTTTTAGCTTCACTGTTTTGCATTTTTCTTTTTCTTTATAAAAAATTTTTCCTATGAAGAGCTTCCTATGTGACTTCTGGCAAATAAAGTTCAGCCCTCTGAGAAATCCCTGCATGCTAATTATAGGTCAAAGGTGTCATACAGGAAGTCCATGAAACAAAATAAGCCCAAAGGCATCATAATGGTTAGTTGTCACAGGGAATGAAAAACTAAAACTAATTCAAGTTAGTTGTCAACACGAGCATCTATATTTCTGGCCTCCCTTGAAAGATTCTGAATATCTGACAGCCCGAGGTCAGTGTCCATGCGTGTCAGTAACCTGTCAGAGCCTCGTACTGGCTTTTCCACAGCCCCCTTACTCCCGAGTACTGATACCCAGCCTGCTGCACCCATTTTTGTTACCTTCTGGACCCTACTATAGCCTTTGAGTTTG
Organism: Acinonyx jubatus; assembly: GCF_027475565.1. Classification (NCBI taxonomy): domain Eukaryota; kingdom Metazoa; phylum Chordata; class Mammalia; order Carnivora; family Felidae; genus Acinonyx; species Acinonyx jubatus. Next base: position 63,282,801 of record NC_069387.1, read on the forward strand.
CCACAGAATTTTTTTTTTTTTAATTCACTTTAGTTGTCTCACCTACCTCATTTACTTGATGTTTACCTTAATTCCTTTTTGGAAACCTCTGCCTTTGGATCTGTAATAATATCCTCATATGATTCATGAATCAGCCTACTGATTGGGATGAAAAGGTGTGGTGTGGAAATTTATAGCACATAATCAACATTCTAAGAATGTTTGAGCAAATGGGTGATGATAACGAGTTGGGAGAGCATAACAGCCCAAATGTATGCCAAAAAACAAAACAAAACAAAACAAAAACAACAAACAAAAACCTACAACTCTGCCAGGTGTTCTTACCTTCATAGCTCATTTCCTAATATTTCAGACCCCTTTGGAAGGTACCTTGAAGTATCTGTAAATCACCAAAACGATTGTGATTCATCAGGACATCTAACTTGAATAAAACACGTCAAGTTGTTTTAGTGTTCCAAGTGGATTTAGTAGCACTATCTATTGGAACTTAGGAAAGAAATCCTATGATTAATTAGGAACCCTATTGTATTTGAATTAAAAAGTGACCTATCAGTAAGATTAAAAATTAATAAATATTAACAATAACTGTTTTCATTTTGTGTATGATCATTTGATCCTTATTCACATTAATGTGTATTTACATCATTGTCATTACATTGTCGAAACCATTAACATTACATTGTAAACTTTTCTATGCTACTACCTCGACTATTTTTATTTTTAAAGGTTGTATCATAAATTTTATTTCAGATTTTATTCCTTTAATCTCTACTTCTCCTGTTAACTGCTGGGGTGTTTTTTCATTCTTTGTTATTTTCTGCAGTGCTACTAGAAATACCCTCATGCATTCAACTTCTCATCGGTTTTGTGTTTTTCTCAAGTGAGACCACTGGGTTACAATGATGAACATCTTTATGTTTTTTGCTCCGTTTTGATGTTGCTGTCAAAGAGGATAGATCAGTGTGCTAAGAGTCGCACAAAATACTTTTCCCTTTTCCACACATTCTGAATGTTTCTAGTTCTTTTTGCACACTGTACCCATCTTGCAACTCTAAGGCTAGTGAGCCTACATGAACAAGAGTAGCATTATGTTTTCTCAAACGCTTGAGTTTCAAATAACCAGAAAATGCCATTGGTCTTAGAAATTATTATTTTATACAAGATTAGAGATGTAAATAATGTGGCATTCAGAATCATCACTAGGCCAGAAAATCATTTTAATCACAACTTACTATATATCGATAAACCTTACATTTTTAACCATTTATTTGAAGTTAAAATAATGGAAGAGGGAAGGGAGTAAAGCTGTTATCATAGCCTAAGGAATTTTCAGTTTTATACCACGGGCCCAACCAGATTAGTTCTTAATCAATTTTTAGAGCAACCCAGCAACATTTTTTAAAAAGTTTTGGTTAAATCAATTACTATAAAAAGTGACTAATTACCTATACCAAATTGTAGCTTCAAAAAATATATTAGGGTTATTGACACTATATATTATTTTTCCTAGGCTGAACTGCATTGGGTAAGACATATTAAGTATTATTTATAATGGTTTTACTATATAAAATATGTTCAATAAGCTGAGAAAGGGAAAATATACCATATATATCCAGTCCAATGTTCTCTGTAAGAAGTATTTTGGACCCATGGGAAATAATAGATTTTATTAGTCTTTTTTATTCGTGAGTTTACTGTAAGTTACTGATAATTATAAAATTTACCAGCTAGTAACAATATATGTTCATTTTAAAAGGACAATTCCCTGTTAACTTATTAGAATGTTTTTTGATAAGTTTTCTGAAATATGTTTTTAATAGGTTATTGTAGGTGATTATTATTATTCTAATAAGTGGGTTTTCTATTGAGGACCATTGAAGTAATTAAATTAATCAAATCATTTCAGTAGACATACAAAGAGTTTAATTTGTTTTGAAGCCTTTTGTTGAGGAATTATGACAGATATGAATCTCATTTAAAAATTTAAAACACAAAACATAAAATATTATTTACCATATATAAGGTATATTTTCAAATAGATTTTATTTCTTTGAGATGGTCAGGAGAAAACCCATCTTCTTCAAGCTACAATTTCTCAGTTTCTGGAGAATCAACTCTAGGATGGGGCACTGATTTTCAAAATTAATAGATTGTTTTGTACTAATTAATTTTCAACATTAATATAACCTTTTGGAGGAAATTTTGGCCTTTGCTTCTGATTTCAGCTGTTTCTGCTGCCTCATCCCCTGAAATTCCAGAGTTTCTGTCCTTAGCTTGTTGACTTTCTTGTTGATGACTTTGTCCTTATCATGGCATACAAAATGTAGTGTCCTCACACATATGGCTACTATCCTTGATGAATTTGAATCCAAAGGGACTCTGTTGTCATCAACGAGTTTACAATCAGGCAGCAGGTGGCGCATCTTTATAAAATCATTAGTTGTTTTATATTATTTATAATATAAATGGTTGTATATTATTTATATAATAATAATAACAATAACAACATCTTACTATTTCATCAATACTTACAATCAGTCTACCAGAATATGTGAAAGAAATCCGTGTAACGTATAGGTAAGAGTTGCTATTTGAGTAAAGACTTGACTGCATGATTTGCGCAGGTAAATTAGGTTCCTGAACCCAGCTGCAATGTGTGTATCTGTGTCTGTGTGGAGGCTTCCCCACACCAACCAGCAATTCTCAGACACCATCAGGGTGTGCTACGATTCAACTGAATTCTGACACTGTGTATCCAGAAATAACACTGCATTCCACGGTCCCACAAAACTGCTGCTCCCTGCTTCCAGACACCAGTTGAAAGGCCAGATTATTACTTGTGCTTCTAACTAACTGGCTGTAGATTAGGGGTTCCAATGACTCCCACTTTGGCTTCAGATACCAATCATAAATTAAGTTGTTACCTATATTTCTGACCAACTGGCTATGAATCAGAGTTCCCATGACCCCCTCCTCAGGTTCATTAATTTGCTAGAGCAGCTCACAGAACTCGGAGAAATATGTTACTTACTAGATTACCAATTTATTGTAAAAGGATCTAAATCAGGAACAGCCAGATGGAAGAGAGGCATAGAGCAAGGTATGGCAAAGGAACTGGGAGTTCCATGTTTTCTCCCAGAGCACACTGCTGTCCCCAAATCTCCTCAGGCATTCACCAGTTCAGTCCTTTTGGGGTTTTTTGGAGGCATCATTACACAGGCACGGTTGATTAAATCATTGGCCATTGGTGATTGATTCAGCCTCCAGCCCCCTCCCCTGCCCTGAGGTTGGGCCTGGTAGGACTGAAAGTTCCAAGCCTCCAATCACGTGGCGAGTTCTCTTGATTTTCCTGGTAACCAGCCTCCATCCTTAGGCAGAGTCCAAAAGTCACTTTATTAACATAACTGGGGACACCATTGTCACTCCCAACACTTAGGAAATTCCAAGGGTTTTTTGTTTTTTTGTTTTTTGTTTTTTGTTTTTGTTTTTGTTTTTGTTTTTTGAGAGCTGTGAACCTGGAACTATGGACAAAGATCAAATAAATCTTTCTTATAAATCACAGTATTGCAACAGGATAAACAAGAAATTTCAAACTTACAAAAGCAAGTTGGAACTCTCTTCTTGAAGTAACAGCCTAAGCAGTTTGCTCTTCGTGCTGCATTTTCCGTTTAGGAGCTTTCTCTTTTGGATGTTTTGCTTTCCCATATCATTTCACTTCCCTCTGTCCCTCCACACTTCTCTCTTTCTCGCCCTCTCTCTGAAACCATTACTGAACTCGTGTGAGAGAATGGTATTCTTGTGAAATCTGAACATTTTGTATGATGTTTTAGATTTTACCCGTGTTTAAAGCAGCTCACAGAAATGTGTTAACCTTAGATATGCAATCACCCTTTCAGATGTATAGTCAACAATAGACACGAACGTGTTCATTAGTGAAAATTTCACTGCATTCAAACATTTATTTGTCTGTCTTTTATATTGCAGTTTATGCTCTTAAGCATGTATCAAAACCATATTTCTTAACTCATTTGCTCACTCACTCATTCATCAGAATGTAACAAAATGTATTGAGCTACCATTATGTGTCAGGCACTTTTCTTGGCTCTTGACATAATATGTTATGTAAGTGAAACACCATCCCTGTGCTTCAAGAAACTCATAGTCTGTAGGGGAGGTAGGTAGGCAAATAAGTAACGGTATTAATAGGTTTTCCCAGAATAAACAGAGGGTTTTGGGTGTTTAGGAACATTCTCCCAAAAGAAATGCAAGCCCTGGTCGTGAAAGGTGGCTAGATGTTGATGGGCAGATGATAGGGATGCAGGTGTGGGTAATGAGCAGAGCCTCCTAGGAAAGGAGGTCGACCAATACAAAGGCCACGAGGTTGGGAACTAGAAATTGCAGCAGGACTGAGGAGTGATGGGAAATGACACTGGAAAGACAAGCAAGGACCTGAAAACAGACGGCCAGGTTAGTGAGAGTGGACTTTATTCCATTGGCAGAGATGACTGTTTTAAGAATAAGAACAGGTTTTCATCATATACGATTGCCCTGATAAAAGGTGGAGAATGGATTGGATGTGCCAACACCTAAGGGAAAGAAGCAGATACAGTGTCTGAAATTTGCAGATGAGAGGTGGTAGAGACTGGAAGTCAAAACTGGAGCAGTGTGAATGTTGACATGTGTCTGAATGTAGAGAAGTCCAACCATACCCGACAGCTGGTATGTCCTGTGTACCCACAGCCTACTTTAACAGCCTGTCTCCTTCATCCTCCCACATTTTGTAGGTAGAAGGAGCTCAGTGAATGCTATTTGAACTGACTTCCTGAACTAACAAACAGCCTCAGTGGTGGTTTTTTTTGTTTGTTTCCTAAAGCTTATTTTTTCCCTTAGAGGCCTCTCCATTTTTGTGGGTTCCCTTTCCCCATATCAGTATGCTTCCCGCCCCCAACAGGATTTAATTCTTGAAATAGCCAGAGTGAACAGCATTCTGTTGAAACTTGTAACCTTGGGGCGCCTGGGTGGCTCAGTCGGTTGAGCGTCCAACTTCAGCTCAGGTCATGATCTCCCAGTTCATGAGTTTGAGCCCCGAGTAGGGCTCTGTGCTGACAGCTGGGAGCCTGCAGCCTGCTTCGGATTCTGTGTCCCTCTCTCTCTCTGCCCCTCCCCTGCTCATACTCTGTCTCTCTCTTTCTTTCTCAAAAATAAATAAACATTTAAAAAATTTTTTTAAAAAAAGAAGCTTATAATCTTTTGGGCTTGTATTTTCTCTTAACATAGCTTCTATAGAGTTCTTCTTTACAGATGAAAGCTTGGGTCTTTTCTGATGCTGGTCCATGTTGCCCTTACTTTGAATCTGACAAAACAGAAGTTAAATCAAAAATATCAATCCAGGGGCGCCTGGGTGGCCCAGTCGGTTAAGTGTCTGACTCTTGATCTCGGTTCAGGTCATGATGTCACAGTTGGTGAGTCTGAGCCCCATATCAGGCTCTGTACTGACAGTGCAAAGCCTGCTTGGGATTCTCTTCTCTGCGTCTCTCTCTGCCCTTCCCCCACTCTCTCTCTCTCTCTCTCAAAAATAAATATTTAACAAAAATATCAATTCAGAAAGTTACCAATCACATGTCGAAAAATACATGTTTCTGTCTTGCCCCGATGTAATATGGAATTAGAAATTGGTTCAGATTTCCAAATTTCAGTGTATCATGTATGTTGCAGGAGTATTTTTATTTTTCTGGGTTAGTCATGCTTCATTTTACAGTGGAAATGTCCGACATCCTCACATTTCTTTTCAGTATTTCTTTCAAGGAGCAATTCCATTTTTATAGGAAATCTTTTACTATAGAATGAATGATCTTGAGTTGGAATATGCAATGTTAAGAATGCCATCTGGGGGAAGAAAAAAAAAAGAATGTCATCTGAGAGATGTGTCTCTTCATTAAATTCCAGTTGAAAATTGAAAAATACCCGATTGAAACTGAACAATGTAGCTTATTTTTCCCAATAGCTCTATATTTGGTTTGGTTAGAGAAATACCTGTGTATTCTCTAATTTAGCTGAATGTTTTGATTTTTGTCTAGATAACGAGTTTCATATAAAAATATCTTAGAATTTTAAGATTTTTCCCCTTTCTTATTTTCTCTTACAAAGTGTTTAACCTATATGTATCCTATACACCAGTTTTACCATTGGGTACATAAATTACACAAATTATGAAGACTTTTCTGATCCCTTGTATCCACTAGATAGAATTGCCTTCCTCTTCCTCTCTGCCTCACTACAGGTGGCAGGGACACAGTGTCTTAAATCAGATTCCTCTATGAATCTATAAGGTTTTCAGCAGGAACCCTGTTCCTTGATCTTTTACTCTTCAAGATCTTGCACTGTTCGTGGCACATAGTTGGCCCTCAGTTTGGTGGATAATTGATAATCAGTCCAAATTTTCTACGGTGTCTCAAAATATTTAGCTTTATTGTGGTTTATCATCTATACATGTAGTTCTTCTGATGTGTAGATTAGAAATAGTGTATTTCAGATGTGATGTAATGTAGGTAATAGAATAAAATCTGCATAACAGTTGTATTTGGGAACTTTTCAAGTGGGGTCTTCACTTCTCTTGTTTTATTCAGACAATGTGATATATATATATTATATATATAATCTTGAAGTTCCTGTATTTGGTTGTTTTTATATATGGGTACTTAAAAATCAAGGCAATTATAAGAAAATATCCACTTTAGAGGCAAAGTTTATGAATCCATGTAGTACAGAGTAAAAGATTGCATATAAATATGTAGGCTTTCCTCATTTTTTACTCTTACTCCTTTTTATATGTTTTTAAAATAGTTTTTAAGTATATTTTCAATAGATAATGATGGTCCAAAGTTCAAAAGGTACGAAAGAATATAAAATAGAAGGTAGCTCTCTCCCAGCCTCCTTCTCATATCCTTCCAGAAACATTCTCTATATGTACAAGAGAATATATATAAATACGTACATATATAATCACAAGTATATATTATATAAGTATGTATTAACATTGGCACAACCACAAACATTGTTATGCATGCTATTTTTTTCACTTAATATATCTTGGCTTCCTTTATATCAATATTCATCTTTTTGTTTATTTTTAACCAGATGTTAATGAGGAGAAGGAAGATATACTTGAACCCTTTACAAAATCTTAAAAATGTTTTCATGTGTAGAATAGAAATATTTCTTGCTATTCAATAAAATGGGAGTCATCAGATGTTTCACCTCCTAGACCAGAGCTATTCATTAGTAAGATAGTGTGAACTAGATGTGTAATTTTAATCTAGTAGCCGTATGAGAAAAAGTAAAAAGAAACACATGAGCTTAATTTTAGCAATATGTTTTAACACAGTGTGTCTATATTATTATCATTGCAACATGCAGTGAATAGAAGCAAATATTAGTGAGATATCTTATGTTCTGTTCTTCTTGGTCCTTGAAATTCAGCCTATATTTTGTACTTGGAATACATTGCAGTTTGAATTAGCCATATTTCAAGTGCTCAATAGCCAGATTTGGCTGGTAGTATTTTATTGAACAGTGTAGTTCTAGGCCTTCTTGCTTACCAATAGTTTTAACTACATATAATTTCTGCACAGAAACTTCAGTTTTACTCACTAACATCTAATTTTAAAATGAGACTTAAGATGGTACATATTTAGGTTTTCTTTTAAAATGAAATGCTAGGGGACACCTGGGTGGCTCAGTCAGTTGAGCATCACTCTTGATTTCAGCTGAGGTCATGATCCCAGGGTTGTGGGTTTGGAGCCCCGTGTTGGGCTCCATGCTAAGCATGGAGCCTGCTTGATAATTCACTCTGCCTCTTCTTCTGCCCCTCCCCCCATTCTCTAAATAAATTTAAAAATGAGACATTGGGCCAAATGTTTTTTGTTGCAGATTTATTCTGCTTTGTTTGTCCCTGATTGGTGGCAATGCTTTTTTAGATAGGTACATATTAAATGTTTGTATACTCTTCTTTATACTTCTCCTTTATTTGTTACTAGGCATCTTTGTCAGTATTATAATTTAATTCCTGTTGTTTAGGAATATCCTAAGAAACCATATGTCTTAAATATTCTTAAAATAATAACACAACTGAATTTTTCTAAAATTGGTATAATCAAGCTTGTAAAAAGTCCATTTTATTTAAGTAGGGAGTACATTGAAAATGTTTATAATGCATCCTGCTACTTTTAAATGACAGAATTTAATGACACCATATATAGACTGAAAACACACAAAAAAAACTCTTTCCAGGTGGGTCCCCTGTATTTCCCTTTTGTCCAGGATAACAGAGAAGATAAAGACAATACTAAATAAATAGTTTCATGGTGCGTACTAAAGCCACTCAATAAATAATGCAGAATTTAATGGAACATCTAACGACCAGAGGATTTTAATTTATTTTTATTTTTGTCTTTGTTTCCTAGTCCTTCCTCTGTGAGGTATACTATCCAGAACTTAAATTTTCTTGAAAGACTCCATATTTAAAATCTGAGCATTGTAAGCAAAATTAGCAGTGATAAAAAATTTACTGAAGGGATCCTCAGGAAAACAACATTGTGGCAGGAATGTACATATTAGATTAGACAATATTTTTTATTCCATGTTGACTATTTTAGTATAAGTATGTAGTTTTAAACCCACAGAAATTGAAATTTTCTTGTTAAATTCTTCAAGGAAAAAATGAAAATCTTCCCCAATATATCCATTAAGTGAAAGAAAATATAGTTTTTGATATACCTAATTATTGCATATTCAGGGCAAAAGTGGTCAGGTCATACTTGTGTCCTCTAGAGTCCAGCCATGTGGTGCTAAAGATGGAGGTCTCCAGGGGCACCTGGGTGGCTCAGTTGGTTGAGCGTTCCACTTCAGCTTAGGTCATGATCTCGCGATTTGTGAGTTCGAACCCCATGTCAGGCTCTGTGCAGATAACTCAGAACCTGGAGCCTGCTTTGGATTCTGTCTCCCTCTGTCTCTCTGCCCCTCCCCCATTCCATCTCTCTCTCTCTCTCTCTCTCTCTCTCTGTCTATCTCAAAAATAAGTAAACATTAAAAAAAGAAAAAAAAAGATAGAGGCCTCCATAAACTGGCTAAGTTCAGAAGGATAATGGAGGGGCATAGATGGGCTGGGACACACAAAAGACACAGGACATTCCAGGCAATAACTGCCTTCCTCTTCTGATTCTGCCCAAATGACACTTTCTAGCTCACTAAAAAATATCAGTAGGCAGATAGAAAACATCAAGGAGATGTATACCTCTAGGATAAGTTTCTAGATTAGAGATCCTGCTTCCGACTCACTGAATTGACCAGCCTCTGCCACTAAAGGACCAACTAGTCCAAATACTGAATTTAAAAATTGCTCATGTTCTCTATGATCTACCTGTGCATGCTCCCAACTCAAGTCAGGGAACAGCCTTTATTCTGCCAACCTGTCATCAGTTACCTACAGCACCTAACCTTTAGTATCTTGGGTATCCTTTGTGGGTGTCAGGTGCTACAACTGTCTAGCACTGGCATCACCTTGCCTTCATATCCCAAAGCTCCTTATGCAAAAGAAGAGTTTTAGTATTCTGTTCTGTTGGGCAGCTGGGACCTCCCCCTCATTGTATTCCAGGGGAGAATAGCCATCAGCCTCTTCTTTGCTTGCTCCCACTATTTAATCCTGTTTGTTGGCACTAGTCTATTGTATTCTACTGTTTGCCCTCACTGCAACTACTTAACAACCTCTGTTATTTTAAAACAAAACTCCTCTGATTGTAAACATTTCCCGGGATGTTAAATCCAAACTTCAGCTTTCAAAGGGATGCTTTATATCTACAAAGAACTCTAAGAAAACATAAGAAAAAGCCACAATGGGTCTCCAGTGAAGCCAATCTTGAGGTTAACAAGAGTAGACTCTCCTTTACATTCATAGTGATATATGGACAGAGCTTCTCCCAACTCTGGAGACTCTGATTCTATGAGTACACATTATTCCCTTCATGCTCGGGACTGGAGCTTGTGTACAACCATGTTTCTAAATAGACTTGCAAGTAAAAACATTAAAATATTTCAGTACCAGTAGTACACTTTCCAACAAGAAAAAGGAATATTCCCATTATCTTAAACGGAACAACCTTTTTTTGTTTGACAGTCTGAAGTGTCTATGTGTTATGAACTGACTGTACAAGGCAGAAAAGAGCAGTGTCCCACACTGAATTCTTGCAGTGTGCTAATGCTTTGATTTCCTTCCCAAAATTGATGGGACTCAATTTCTAAAAGCATACCTAGATTATTACACATGATATGGAGGCCACTGATTTAATTTAGATATGTTTCTTTGGTGCCCATCACCAAACTCTCTGGAGGCATTAATAAATAGCTGGGGAACGGACCTTTCCACGTGCTAACACTGGCTTCAGTGGCTCTCCTGAGCTCTGGGCAAGTTGGTCAGGGTCTGAAGGGGCAGTCTGAATTCTGCTGGGAGCATGGTGCAAATAATGGGTAGATGTAATGCTCATGGGAAGACTACACTTGCTTGAAATGAAGTAGTGAAAAGGTAGTTCCATAGCACTTGCACCCAGACTACTTACAGTGACCTAGTAATTAAACTTGTACAGCTCATCGACCAGAAAAGATTGACCGTGGGTGATACTCATTACATGACAATGGAGCCACCCTGGCTTTCCTTTTGTGCAACAGTATGTCCCTTCTTCTACACACCCCTCTCTTCCACCATCTATTGATGCTTCTTTGGTTATCTTGGCAGTTTCCTCAGTGTATTGTGCTTGAAAGGTATGAGAGGAAAAAGGAAAAACACCAAACAGTTGACTTTATTCCTTTCTCTTGTTTACTCTAAAAAAAGTAAAGTCATAAAGATGTCGTATAACTCTTAATTTTATGGTCCTTTAATTGTCACCTCTCAGCCAAAAAGAAACAGTCATTAATGTGCTCTCCACATCACAAATCCAAAGTTTTTAGGAACTGTACATGTAAAAGCCAAGTTCGTTTCCGTTTTGCTCATTACTGGACTCTGGAGATTTCCTTTTTCTTTTTTGGTGTATAGGTTATGTCACTTTCATGTGTCCAGACCATAAATCAGATCTCCTTCAGGGGGACTGCTCAGGTAATGGCATTAGTCAGTGAAGGTTCTCAAGAAACGGACTGATCAGATTGTTACTCTTAAAATAGTTAAAGGAAACAACTCTAATTTCAAATATTTGCATTGATTTATATGAAAATGTGTGTGTTTATTTTGCAGGATACTGGTTTAGAAACAGGACTGTCATTTTAGCTAAACCTACTTTTAGTGGATATGAAATTGTTGCTTTTTTTAGTTGAAGGGATAAACTTTCCTCACGTGAAGCACTTTTTTGCTGCTGCGATGCTGTTCATCTAGTCTGTTTTTTGCTCCAAACTGGGCCCTGCCTTCCAATTCTTCATCACACATCAGGGTATGTCTGACTCCAAATAGAATCAATCGATGATCAGCTTAGATGGTAAGATCTGAAATTACAAGTTTAGAGTAGGAGGGAGTACCATCCCTGGTACTCTGGTCAAATGGTACCCAAGACTGGCACAGATGTGACAGGGAGGATGCTGTTTAGCTTACCTTGCACACCGGTTTCTGGCAGCCCACAGTCACGGCTCCGCCTCCATTCATACGTCCTTAAAAAAACAAGTATAGATTAGTTGCTTACTCTGAGTAGATATTTATGGAATAAGCCGTTATGTAATGACACAGAATCAGTTAAACATACATTTTTTTTCTCTTTTTATGCACTACTTGACATCAAAAGCAAAAAGAGGTAAGTTGGCTATAAACCTGTAGGTGAACCTCATTTTCTTTAATAGATTTATTCTTGAGTAGCTTTGCTTCAAACAAGTTTCCATAAGTCAAATACTTTTACATTAGGAAGCTTGTCATTGTAAATCCTTATTCTTTGATAAATGAATAAGCACCTTCTGTAAACCTGGATTTTAAAAATATTTAATATTTAAAGATACTGCTTTTCCTTTAACCGAGTTATACTTAGGATTTAATTTGCTTGTGAGGACATAGTGCATTTTGTAACACTTGGTTTAGTTTGGGGGTTTCTGAATTGTTTCCCCCCCAAAATATGGATTACATCAGTATTTCTTCTTTTCCAAGAAAAGTGAAAAAAGCCAAGAAACAACTGACATTGGTGAACATCTATAATTTTCAGATCCATCGCTTTACAGAAGAGGATGCCCTGAACCTCTCAGAATATTTTCTAGTGTTGACTTTTTTATGATGAAAAAATATTAAATAAGAAAATCAAACACATTTCACTGAGTGGTGTCTCATATATTTTTCTTTTCGGGATATATTTTTACAATTGATCTTTTTGGTGGGTTTTCGGTGGTAGTTTGTTTAACTTATTTCTCTCTTGTGTCTTTTTGGTGATGAATCAATTCTGACATTTCAAAGGTATAGCTGGTCTTCATCTGCTACGTGCTATTATTCACTTTGCTGAATGAGAACAGACCCATCATACCACCTTGAGTTAACTCTGCCAGCTAACATTGTCCTTGGGAAGGTCATTTCTGAACAAAAGGCTGTTTTCCAAAAGGTGTCTAATTGGTGTAATAATCTGGTAGCAAAATGTACTTTTACCTCTTGGTGCCACTGTATTTCATCCCCCTCCCTTCCTTTATCTTCTGTCCTTCCCACCGTAGGAGTTGATTACACATGTGCTCATGGTTTCATTATACATTGTTCAGGAGCAGAAGGCTGACTATATTGCAGGGCATTTTTATATTTCTCTTTCGCAAGGTTTGAAATAAAAAACAGATTGTGAATATTGCTTTGTTTTATCAGCTAGTTATGTGATATCCATGAGGACAGCAGATGGAAAGCTGGGTGAAAGTTTTTGTTTAATCTATGATGACTGAAAGGTCTAAAGATGCTCCCTCTTCTTCGCAAGTCATGCTCTGATTCTACATCATTGAAGACAATTTTAATGCTTGTCACCAAAATGTGATAAACTATATGCAGTTGTCATTTGTATGAAGGCGGAGCCAGTTTAAAGATGTGTTATCGGGTCATATGTTTGCATTGTCTATATTGAATTTTTTCTATGTATTTCAACAATTCTGTCTTTACTGTTCTCTGGAAAATTTTAATGAATAATGATTGTTTCTATCAAGGGTATAAACGTGTCATGGAATTTGCTGTGTTAAACACTGATGGAAAGATAAGGCTGAAGTGTCTGGTGACATGAATTAGCAGATTACACTCCTGAGTAGTCAGAAATAAGGCTATTGTCCTATCGGTGGATACTTTCAGAGAAACTAATGTATTAACAGGATATGTTGTATGTTTAGCAAACAGGGATGAGATAGCCAGCTCTATGTGTTTGATTATAAAATGCTAAAAGTTGATTCACAGCTATCCATTTTTATTAGTGTCAATGTACCTTTAAGTTCATCATTAGACTTTTACAAATATTTCAACTTTTCTTAATTACTGTTTATATTTATGTCAGTGTTTCTATTTCATGCTCTCCTTATTATTTTTCTTTATATAATGTTTCTACTTTAAATATTTCTTTTTTTTTCCTAAATATTCTGTATGTCTGTTTTTTTCAGTTTATGTGTATAGGCATCCATAGGACTATTTAAGCGTTCAAGCCGTTACTATTAGGAGAATGTATTTTGATGCTTCTTTCCATGAACTTTTCTGTTAATTCACTAACACACTATTAATCATTTTGTAGATTTAGTGAGGAATAATTTAGTATTGATGTTATTTGGCACACTTTAAATAATGGCACTTAAAAATTATTTTCAAGATTTATACATCCGAGTTTTACAATTATCAAAGGACAATAATTAATCACCCAATATCAGTAAATTAGCTCTAAAACCTCTATCAGATAGTATTTCCTCCTTCTTAATTCTTTCATTAGAAAGATGATGACAGGAATGCCTAATTATAAACTCTCCCCTCTTCAAGTGGATCCATCAGACAATGCATTAATGAAGTACTAATAAAGAAACAAATCCAAGAATCCTTTAGGGAAGATGAAATCAGTATATTAACAAGGATTTTTTCACCACATGCATCCCCAAGCAAACTATTGTGGGGAAACGAAGAATTATAAGAATGATAAGACAGGGTTCTCTCTCTCTGAACCACGTAGAGTGACCAAGGAGATTAGACATACTTCAAGGACAGCAGTGGTCAAAGCTGTATACAAAAGGAGTTTAGGGAAAGCAAATGCTTCCCTCTGGGTGGTCAGGAATAAAAACAAACTTGTTATTTCTGAATGATCCAAGAGAAGAGCATTTCAGATGAATGTAATGATAGAGGCAAAAAAAAAAAAAAAAACCCAAAAGACCCATTGTCAAGATGATTTCATCATATGGTCTATCTTGGCTTTTTAAATTTTACTGTTGTCAAAGGCATTTACTTAGTTACTTCAAGCTGAAAACCTCAAGGTCACCTTGACTTCTCCCCATGGTGTTCCTCATGTGTAATCAGTGGCCAATTCCTGTCCATAGACCTGGGCTGTATGCTTTCACAGACATTCTCTCACCTGGTCTGCAAAGTTGTATTTAATGTCCTCACTTAACAGAGAAACTGAAGCTCAGAACAGTTAAGTCACGTCTTCGGTGTCCCTCAGCTACTGTTTGGTGGAGTAGGATCTAACCACAAAGGTCTCTCTGATGGACTTTAAATCTCATGCTGAAATGGAGGAAAGTTGAGGAGCACAGGGGAGAGAGAATGGAGAATGAAGAGGAAGGCAAGGAGACCACAGAATTGCTGCAGAAGTATCATTGGCAGATGGAAGAAAATTATCATGATTTACCCATTATCCATCCCCAAGGATTGTTGTGTAAAGCCCTCACTTAAGACCTGGCTGTAGGCATAAGTATGACAGTAACTAATCATGAGGAGCATCTTTGTGTTGTTATCTGCAAATATCCAGAATTCCTGTGTTTGGGAGGCTTTTCTTTAATAATTATACAATTTTTCTAGAAACTTGTATTCTAGAAAATACTCAGATATCATATTCTGTCATCGGTTTAGTTTTCGCCAATACCACTGATTTGACCACTTTGGCATTTAAAATGCTTTTTTGCTAAGAAGAAAGTCTGCAGAAATTCGGGTACAGATGTTCATTTAGAATTTGTGCTTCTGGCCTTTTGTATATGTCTTTTTCCCTGAGTTTCCTTGAATTAAACCTTATTTATTTGTCCCAACTCTTAGACTGTTTAGAGTTTGGAAAAGTTTAAGTTCTCAGTTTACTTAGACTAGAGAAGTACTGGTGACAGAGTAAGAGAGAAGAGTGGGGGTGCTAACTGCTTCCACTTTGGAGCAACTACAGAGGCTCCACATTAGTTTGCTAGGACTACCATAACAAAAGACCATAGACTGAGGGGCTTAGACAATATACATTTATTTATTCATCGTTCTGGAAGCTAGAAGGCCAAGATCAAGGTTGGGCAGGATTTGTTTCTCTGGAGGCCTCTCCCCCTGGCATGTAGATGGCCACCTTCTCTTCACATGGCCTGTGTGAGCCCATCCCTGGTGTCTCTGTGTTCTCTGTCTCCCAATCCCTTCTCTTCATAAGGCCATCAATCAGATTGGATTAGAGCTGACCCTAACACAGCAGCATTTTCACTTAATGACCTCTTTAAAGACCCTGTTTCCAAATATACAGTAGTTACATTCTGAGGTAGTGGTAGGGCTTCCAACATATGAATTTGGGGTGACAAAATTTAGTCCATTACAGATCCATGGGGCATTCCACTGGGCTTGTGTTCTCACTGTGCTTCCCTCTGCAAGCGTGCAAAGAACATCACTTGAACCTTTCTGATCCTCAGTGTCCTGATATCTAAAATGAGGATCATGACAACCAAACTCAACTGAGTTTTGTGAGCCCAAAAAAGCTTTATAAAAATCACTATAAAAATCTTACGGAAGGTACCCATGCACAAACTCCTTAACCTTGGCCTCAGGTTCTTGTTTGCAAAATAAAAATAAATCCTATCTCTTTTAAGTTTTTTTAGGGATTAAAGAACTGTTGCATGCAAAATGCTTAGCCTAATGTCTGCAAATATACAGCACTTACTGAATGTTCCATGTTACCATTATTTCTCATCCTTTCCTCTTCCTTCTGCATTCCTTCTGCCTGCTCTTCCTTTTCTGTCATGGCCCAAATCCCAAATAGTGACTAGTTTGGAAGTATATGGCCAGGTGTGTGGAAAGAAGAACGAGGGATATCCTTTCATCTCTCATAAGGGCACAAAAGAGGATGTCTCTACGTTTGGATCATTAACTAAGGAACTATTTTAGGACAATCTATAACTATCTCTGTTGACCTTCTGTTTAATAACTTTCATCGTTAAACATTTTTTTTCTACTGTTAATCATCTGTCCTCATTGAAAGGTCCTTAATGAATATTGACCATTTACTCCAAGTAGGTAAGATTTTTGTTCCAAAGTGATATCCATTTGAAAATAACAGTAATATCATTATTTATGACAGCAGTTGTTTAAGTGGGTAAATTCAATTACTGAGCCCATCTTTCTTTAACAGTCTTGGAAATAGTAAGTACATCAAGTAGACAAAGTGATTAACTGTCTCACCAAGAGGCATGTTTGCATTTGTATCATGATTTTAATTTTCCCTGCCATTTTTGAAGTATGTGAGTTGCCATTTGTAAATGAGAAGGGGAAAAAAAAGGAAAGCACACATACGATTCCTTCCCACTTTTCTTGTTGAAGGAAAGATGCTAAAAATATCATGGCCTTATGAAAGATGAGGAAAATGTGCTCAGGGAGAATATGGAAGTGAGAAGGTGAGTTCCTAGATGAGTCAGAGAAAGAAATGTGGAAATAGAATTTTTATATAATGGAAAAGAAAGATATTTCTCTGATCTGTAGACCAAAAACCTTGAGGCTGATTCTAGGGAAATTTCTGGAAGCTGATGGGTTTCATATGCTCAGTATAGAATAGGGATCACTAACAGCCAGCATGAGTTCATCAAGAATGACTTATGCTAGACTTATTTTCATTCTCTATCTTGTAAGATCAGGAAGAGTGGTAATATAATATACCTGAATTTTGGCAAACAACTGACCAGGTATTTTATAATGTTTTTTAGGATAGAAAAATTCTAGATGATGTAATTGTTTAGGTCCGTGACTGGTTGAAAGACATCTTCAAAGGGCCCAAATTCATAGATTGGTACTCATGACATAAGGTCTCTACTTAGCCTGACCCCATTATTGGTTACTAATCTTAGATAAAGATGAAGATATCAAGGTCATGATTATCACATTTTCTAATTTGAGGGAGAAATAACAGGGAGAGGACGTTACTATACTAGATGACAGAATAGGATCTAAAAGATGCATCAGGTAGGAAAAGGTGAGACTTACTGGAGATAAACATAAAATTAAAAGTATGTGAAGGGCACTTGGCCGGCTCAGTCGGAGGAGCGTGCAACTCTTCATCTCAGGGTCATGAGTTCAAGCCCCATGTTGAAATCACTTAAATAAAACTTTTTTAAAAAGCACATGAAATATCGCATTGGGATTCCAGACACCCCAAGTACAAGTTGGAGGAAGCATAACTGGATGGCACCCTCTGTAGGCAAAGTGAGCTCGTATGAAACAGTGTGACACATCTGCCGGAAAAAAAAAAAAATCCATGCAGGCTTCTGCTCTTTGAATAGAATCAGGGTATCTCAAATGAGGCAAGACTGCCAGCCCACCCCACCAATCACATCTTATCCCACATGATTTCCTTTCTGAACACCTCACTTTTAGAAGATTGTTGCACAAACTGGAACATGAAAGGAGGCGAGTGAGGGAAGTTGAAATTGGGTCCTGTGAAGAGGAATTTGCATTATTTGGCCCGAGGAAACCTCAGGGGACAGGGAATTTTCATAGGAAGATGTGTAGCGCCTGGCGGAGTCTGTGGTCATGCGGGAAGGAGATGTGGTATGGAAAATAAGAGCTCATGAAACGATAGGGATGCGTCAGTTCTCAGGTCTGGAACCCCAGGGGTGGGGAAGGCTGGCCACTCTGTAGGGGACCATTTGCCACAAAGAGCTGCTGCTACGCTTCCCGCAGAGCATCTGGCACCAAGGAAGCTGTCCCTGCAGCCGCAGGGTCCTCATCCTCTCACCACTGCCTGCTGAGCCCAGTGTGGAGCCAAAACACAGAGGCGGTCCCTGCCTCCTTCCACATGAGGCTCTCCCTCCCTCCCCAAACAGCCACCAGGAGGCTCATGGGACCTTCTAAGGCATTGACTTTTTTAAAAATTGGTTCATATTTCTAAGTTGCATTAGGAAGTTTAAAAGTAATAGAAGCCAGAGGGGAAAACCCTATAACCAGACTTTCTCTCCCTAATCGTTAATTTACAGAAATTGCATATTATCTCCATTCTTGCACCCTTGATCTTGCTTTGTGTTTTGAGGGAATTGGTTGCCTTCAAATTACTATGTCAACTATCTGGTGAAGTTCTTATTTTTTAAACTTTTTTTTTAAATGTGAATTTATTTTTGAGAGATGGAGAGAGAGAGAGAGGGAGAGAGAGAGACAGAGCATGAGTGAGGGAGGGGCAGAGAGAGAAGGAGACACAGGATCTGAAGCAGGCTCCAGGCTCCAAGCTGTCAGCACAGAGCCTAACAAGGGGCTCGAACTCACAAACCAAGAGACCAGGACCTGAGCCAAAGTCGGCCGCTTAACCGACCGAGCCATCCAGGTGTCCCTGGTGAAGTTCTTATTTATGTTTCTTTGACTCTATGACCCTGATATTTTCTAGAGGTAGCTAGTGTCAATTTGATCAACAATCAGAGTCGTGAGTAGAAAATAGGCCTCAGCATCAGAAAAGTCTGCCTGTTTTAAATACTTGCTCTGCCACTTTCTACCTGTGTGACGGTGAGCAAGTTAATATATATGGTGATCGTGTATTAATTTAATCAATGAATGTTTGTGGAACACCTACTATGATGTCAGTTCTGTATTTGTTGCTAGTGCATGAAAAATGTTAAAGGAAAAAAATAGCCTCAGGGTATAGGAGTTTCTGATATCGTTCCCATATATCAAAAATACTTATTTTCTTATGGTAGGAATAGTGAAAATAATACCTCCAGAGCGTTGCTAAGACTTAAAACAGATAACTAATATAAAGTTCCTAAGAGAAATTACATCATGTTGATTCAGCGAATAATTTTCTTTCTTCTTTCTCCTTCCTTTTTTTTTTTTTAACTTCCTTTCTAGTCGGCTTTATTTATGGAGGAATGTCATACAAGGGTAGTCTTTATGTGTATACCAGTATAGACCTGTCAATGCTTTAAGCTATAATATCCCTTATTCATCTGCCCTTGAGGTACTAACAATCTCTTGAATATGCTATGACACTGACACGTCTGAGGCCTGGGACCTTATGAACATACAGTGTTATCTAGTTCAGTTCTGAACATTTCAAATACTTGAATTTTGTGAGAAAAGATTTTATTACTATTAGTAGAGACCATAAGCCATTTATAGTTGCTAAGAAGTTCTTTGGCTAACTCATCATTTTAGGCATCAGCCTAGATGTTACAACCTCCAGGAAGCATTTTCTGGCCATTTAGACTCAGTTAAGTATTTCTGCTCTGAGATTCCTACATTTTCCTATTCTGGAAAGCAATGCACTGATTTGTGTGCAAATGCAATTCAGCCTTTGGCTTATACAATCCTGGATTCAAATCCAGCTCCACCTCTTGGTGGACTTTGGCTAGTTACTTAACCTAAGTCCTCCTTTCCTCATCCATCAACTGTGATTAATAAAACAGGATTACAGGAGAGCATGCATGTTAAGTGCCTACCCAGTGCCTGGCACATGGTAAGCAATGAATAAGTGCTGGGTGGTTATCATCATCACCATCATCATCATCACCATCACCATCACCCCGGCATCATGACACTTACTGTAATTGCTGGTTGAATATGCTTGTTTTACCCAATTGGCCAGGGACCATATCTTCTCTGTTTTCCTTTTGTCCCCAGTGCCTCACAGATTTGAACACATACTCAGAGTTTAGTAACTTGATTGTTGAATGGTTGTGATGAGCTCAGGTGACAGTAGTGACTCCTGGAGTACTTTAATATATCCTGCATGAGTCACATAATTGTCATCTTTTATGCCCTCAAAGGTAAAGGGATTTTCCCAATCCCCAGCCCACCCACTTCATTTTACAAAGTACATGCTAGTACACATCCCACTGTTCAGCTGGGCTAGATGTATATGTAACTGGAAGGCTGTCAACCCAATAAGAGAGTTTAAAAAAATTTTTTTTAATGCTTATTTATATTTGAGAAAGAGAGAGAAAGAAACAGTGCACAAGTAGGGGAGGGGCAGAGAGAGACAGAGGCAGAATTGGAAGCAGGCTCTGGGTTCTGAGCTGTCAGCACAGAGCCCAATGCGGGGCTCGAACCCATGAGCCATGAGATCATGACCTGAGCTGAAGTCAGACGCTCAACCGACTGAACCACCCAGGTGTCCTGAGAAGAAAGTTTTAGAAGGCAAGTCAGAGCAATATGGCTGTTTTTCAAATTTTATTTTTCCATCTATCACCATATTATTTGTGGAATTTGCTTTTTAACCTTTAAGGACAACACTTGCTAACTACTTACAAATAACAAGTGCAAAGTAGTAATGATAATGAGCCCAGAGGTGATGTTGCTACTAAAGTAGAAAAAACTGATACTCACTACAAGTGTAAGGAATATCCACCACTTATTAAACAATTCATTAAGGGAATACACTGTGGTCCTGCTCATCTGCTTGCTAAATTTTATCACAGAGCATATTTTGAATGAATAATAATTTGTAACTACCTTAGCAAAAAATATTTCTATTGTAAGGGAGAAATAGGAAAAAATTTAGACCATGTAAACCCTCAAAATTAATTCTAAGGCTTGTCATTCCACAGAGGCCAAATTTTTTTAAAAGAAGAGCTTTACCTCCCTGGAAATGGAAGACATAAGGCCACATTCCAGAGTGGTTTTCCCAGTGTTCACTTTCATTTCAATCCATTGTATTTACCCAAGTACACCATAGGAGGGCAGCATTCTCTTGGTTAACTTAAACAAAACTGCTGATCGTATCAAAATCATTATCTGAATTAGCCCAAGACATCCCTAAATTATCACTTAGATCAGAAAGCTGTTGGAAAAGATAAAAGGAGCATGAAGGAAATCATCCTTTAAGACTCTGAGTTTCTACAAAAGGGAATCATTGAGTTAATCAAGCTGCAAAATGAGAAGACAAAGTTAAAGGAAAGAAAAAATAATTCTCCAAAGTGGAGAAAATGGAAATATTTGTTACATTTGAAAGACTTTTACTAACTATGATAATCTGAACACAAGCTACTCAGTGAGAATCCTATCTCATTCTTATTAGTAAGCAATAATTAATAAGCTATTCTGCAACAAAGACCACCTATGAAAGGCTCCCTTCAGTAATGATGTTCCCTTGAATGAACTCAAATCAGGCCTGTCTACTTAGCATCACAGACAGCTTTAGTGTAGTTTCAATGTTGTAAGCAAAAGCATCAGCAGTTTTCACTTTCACAACTTTTGGTATTCTGGAATTATATAAGCAGGTTTTGCTGTATTGAGAATATACTGGCTTTAGAACAAGTGATACTTAGACACAAGCCTGTGAATGGAAATTTCAGTGAAGCCTCAAAAATTCAAGGCTATAAATCATGATTTTATAATTTGGCTTAAATGTTATCTTTATAACATATAAGGAAAGAGGTTTGCTAAGCAAATCCATGGTCTAAGCAGTTAGCAAAAGACATGCTGCAATTATTTGAGAATAATTGAATTTTCAAGTCTAACTCTAATTTTGACTTTTCTGCAAAATCTTTTTGCAGAAATATGACACATGCATTTCTAACTAGCTTCTCAGGTGACAGTCTGGTGCTAATAAACAGACTATTCTTTGATTATTTTAGAACACCCAGTACACGGTCTTTCTTGGGAGTAGATGATTAACATAACTGATCAGCTAACACATGGAGTTCACTAACTAGCATTTTGCCAACCTAGTGTGAGTAATATTATGTGACTTTAAAATGGCAAAAATATAACAAAAGTGATTCTCCCATTCATGTTATCTTTCTCTATCAGTCCAAGTTACTAACAATTAGCTATTGTAATGAACATTCTAATATTTCTGCTAGTAGTTCTTGCTTTTGATTAATAACATTATCAGAAAACTGTAAAGATGACTCCTTTCTCTGATATCTTCTTAATCATGGAAAATATTGTATTGCATGCTTTTCTCAATGTACCTATGGGATTGACAATATGCCCGTGTGTTCTGACAATAAAGGCAGTTATCTGAACGGATCCCATTTTGGAAAAGCAGACCTAGGTGCAAAACATGTAACTACCATCAAGTTCAGAACTTTCATTATATTAATAGGTCCCTTATTTTTAGATGTATCCAGATACCAAATATGAATGGCCACATATGTTCAAAAGTACTTGAGAAATCTCACTAATTGTGAGATTAATTGTGAGACTAATTGTGTCACTAATTTTTTAATACTGTATTTAAATAAGAAAAACATCTTGTCTTTTCTATTGGCATCATTCAGGGGGGAACAAAGCTTAATCCAGATGTTTCAATGAGAATGCACATTCCTCACTAAATCTCTCAGGCAACTGCTTTAGTTACTGTTACTAACACGATGCTCCGTCATCTCTTTGTATACATGTCTAATTTATCAGTTTCTTGTAGATTGTCAGCAGCCTGCTGCCTCCGTACCGCCACAGTGCTCACAACTAGCCGGGAGGCAAGACTGCCCAACTGTCAGGTAAATTTGGATGTCATTTCTCTTCTCACCCAGCTGCATGTCAGATCCATGGATCCCAAGCTCTCCTTTCTAACACCATAACTTCCTATCCATGATTATATTTGCTACATTGTATCTCAAATATGGGCTACGCTAACATACACTGGATACCTGAAGTCCACGTGTACCCGATGGAAATACAAGAGAGCTAGAGTTGATTTTACTGGCTGCCAGTGGGTAGACTAAGGGCTGCCTTCAGCTCCCTTGTGTGAGTAAATAGTTGAATTAGTCCAGTGGTTCATTACCTTCCCAGATATAAAACCTGGAATTGTTAGGATGCTTGCCCTACTTTTTCTTTTGCTTGTCTTCTGTCCTTAGAATATAGTTCTCAGGCAAAACAAGCAAGAAGAATAGAAAGCATATCTCCTGGCTGTGGCAAGATAACTTTATGAAAATGTTTCTCTTTTTTCTCCACCCACCATCCTCATTAAAACTGAATTTGAAAGCTGGAGAATAACTTATAATTGGCATTTAAAACGAATATTTGCAGTGATAGTGCCCTTTATGTGAGATTAACTGAAGAATTTTAAAGACAGCTTTACATACTCCCTGGACACTAAGTTGGAGAGTTTGCTGACGACTTCTGTTCCAATGAAAGCTTTACAAATCCATCATGAATTTACCTCCATGTGGCTGCACTCCCACTCAGCATCAGAGCGCCCCCCTCAGGACCTCACATTCTTGTGGAATACTTCATCTCCAGTTACTTGGCCTCTGATGGTGCCAAGTTTTTATAGTCTGGTGCCGCTTGTATAGTCGACTTATTGTTCTTTCCGGATTTTAATTTGTGCTTTGCTCTTCTACCAGGGCAAGGCTGGTTTTGAGCAGGGGCAGGTCTGATTGTATTTCTACGTATGTCAGAACTAGACATCAGTAGCTGGCTGCCCGTGGCCATGGGTTAGAGCCAGGAGGACTGGGGAGCCATAAGTGCTCCCCAGAAATACAGTGGCAGCCAAAGCCCCCATGGGACTTGGTCTCCAGGTGGTTGTCCAGCCAACTGTAGAAGTGAGACGGGGAGTTAGCAGGAAATGGTGCACGATTAAATAGGCCCCAAGCCAGTATCTCCTGATTGATGTCTGGTCTGCCAACAGGATTCCAGCAACAGGATTTTTACTTTGGAAATGTTCTTTGCTAACATATGAATGCCATTTTATTACAGCAGCCAACTGTAGAGTCACTTTAATTGTGTAAGTAATTGAATATAATTATAAATGTTCACACCCAACCTAGCGGGACTCTGTGTGTGGAGTGCTGAAGGGGTCTTAACCCGCAGTCCATTCTCCACCGGGCATCCCCACCGCTCCACCGATGTTCAGCACCTGTTGATTACAGGAATGAGTGAATGAGCTCTGGGGGCAGATAGTTTGAGTTTAAATCCTACCCCTACCACCTGCTAGTTGTGTAATTGTGGAAAGTTGCTTTTGCTGGCTCAGCTTCTGTGTGTGTCTGTTGTTGTTTTGTTTGTTTGTTTTTTTCCATTTATAAAGTAAGGAAGAGAATAGTTTTGAGGGATTCTGTGAGGCACAGGCCTGATGCACACACAGTGTGCTCTCAATATCTGTTACCACTACTAACCATTCTCAGTGCCTAACTGTTCCTCAAGGCAAAGGCCTGTGGTCTCTTTCATAACTTCTCTAATTTGCTTGTGGAAAGTGTGAGGAAACCTACGTCTTATTTATTTATTATTTTTTTTAATTTGTTTTAATTTACATCCAAGTTAGCTGGCATATAGTACAATAATGATTTCAGGAGTAGAATCCAGTGATTGATCTCCTACATAGGAGAAGTCTACTTCTTTAAGTGTTTCAAATGGGTAAGGAATGGAAAGGCTAGTGGGGAAATTTTTTACATTGAATTTTATTTCACCTTCCTTTCTTTTTCTTAGGAACCAGTTTGACTAAATGGTTACCTACCCCAGTTCCATATCTTCTGAGTGTACAGGCCTTCTGAGTGTACAGAATTTAGGTTGTTTGCTACACCCCCACAGGGATTATTTCCTTTAAAGAAAAGCAACTTAATGAATTACAGATGTTTCCAGTTTCTACCCATGTGAATGCAGCATGGTCCAAGCTTCCGCTGTCCCTTATTGTGGTCCACACAGAGAAATGATAAAGTACATACAGACCTGAAAAGACTGTCCTTTTCAGAGTCACCGAGATTATGATCGTCTTCCTTCCCACCCACACCTGCTGCCAAATGGATTGAATTTGATGCCCTCACTGCTCTTTTCACTTCTTTCTGGCAAGAAAAGTTAACAGCCAACGTTTGAATTCTTACCATGTACCCGACATGTGTTCAGTTCTTTACAGTTTTTAATCATTGCAACCCCCCAAAGGTAGGCACAGTTACCCCACCCATTTTTAAACCAGGACACTGAGGAGGAGGAGGAGGTCACATGACTTCTCTGGGGTCACCCATCCTGAAAGCAGTTGAGCCCAACGAGTCTGGCACCCATGGTCCCACCACTACAGTACACACCAATGTGCTGCCAGGAGATGCTCACCGATTTTAATTCTGCTGTGATGAGCGTAGAGAGCATTTAAACCACCCATGTTGATGCTTTATCCCTGCCTGGAAAGGGAATGTTCATTCCATAGAAACATGAGAAATGAAACACGCTAACAGTGTTGAGTAACCATACCTCAGTGTTCTCTATCTCTGTTTCTCACAATGAAAATTACCTTATACTTCCTTCAGCCTACATAGGTGTTCAAATAACTTTTTGGGCATGTGGTTTTGAATACATGAGCATTTTCCTCCTGTTTTTCATGTGTGCTTTCTACAGACTGATTCCATTATAGAGCTAAGTTATTGCAATTGTTTATAGATGATAGATATTATAATATGGACAGAGTGCCCAAGGTGTTGCAGCGTTGGATGTAATATTTAAATATATGCAGATGTTTCTTATTTAGCACTTCTGCCCTTCTGTCAAGTAGTTGCTTATTGGGACCAGAAAAAAGAAACTTTCTGAAGAAATACCCATTTTTATAACTTAATAATAGTTTCCTAAGCCAACTGTTTACAACGTGATCTACCTACAGAAAGTAGGTTCTTAAATGGTAAAGGTTGAATAACAGGTGGGTTCCTGAAGGTGTTTAGCCATCAGAACTCAATACATTCTGTGCCTTAAATAATTAGAACTTCTCTAATATTTATATCTAAGAAACAATTTCTTAACCTGTAAGCCAATGTGTGATTGCATTTTTATGGAAATTTAAAATGGCCATAATGTATTATAAAGTATTTATGGGGGTGCCTGGGTGGCTCAGTCGGTTGAGTGTCTGACTTCAGCTCAGGTCATGATCTCACTGTTCCTGAGTTTGAGCCCTGCATCGGGCTCTGTGTTAAGAGCTCAGAGCCTGGGGCCTGTTTCAGATTCTGTGTCTCCCTCTCTCTCTCTCTGTCTCTGTCTGCCCCTCCCCTACTCATGCTCTGTCTCTCTCTCTCTCTCAAATAAACATTAAAAAAATAATAAAAAAGAAATAAAGTATTTATGATCCCTCACTTTATGTAAAAAATCTGAAATAATGAACAAATTTTGAAATCATCATGAATAGCATAATTTCATAATCACCATGAAAACATCATGGTGTTGGGCCAAGCGGACCATAACTTGGAGTTAAGCTGTTGCGACACCCTTCAGCTGGTCAAGCAGAAATGCTTGTCTTCTTTGATGAAGAAGAGTATTTGAACGACATGGGGCCTTCAGACAGCCGTCTTGTGTAATGTGACTACCCCATGCTGCTTGCCACAACTTATGTTGAATTATATGTTTCGTTCCCCCCAGAAGAAACTTGTTCTTAATTATGCAGATTTAATAGAAAGAAGCCCTGTTAGGTCCGTGGGAGAGTCTGTCTGCTGCTGTGTTTCCTCCGCCATCTGACTCTGTGTGGAGGGTGGAGGAAGACTCTTGCCATGCGATATTTTTTTAGTGCTTGTGTTGAAGCTCCAGCTCTCCCAGGCTCACCTACCATATTTTAAAAATAGCTGGGAAAAATCATTGTTATCGCTTGTTGCTCTTACCAATACAGAAGAGCACCTCTCCTCTGAAATTAAATTCACAGCAGTTCAAAGAGTTTGGGAGGTAAAGATGACCTCAAGCAGATCGGTATTTTACATAATTATAATTTTGTATTAAAATTCAAGAGATATACTTGAAGGATAATCTCAGTACCAAAGGTAAAAAGTATTTTTTTTAACGTTTATTTATTTTTGAGCGAGAGAGAGAGAACACGAACAGGGGAGGGGCAGAGAGAGAGGGACACGCAGTATCTGAAGCAGGCTCCAGGCTCCCACCTGTCAGCACAGAGCCGGACGCGGACCTCAGACTCACCGACCGTGAGGTCATGACCTGAGCCAAAGTCAGATGCTTAACTGATTGAGCCACCCAGCTGCCCCAAGATAAAAAGTATTTTTAATGGCAATTTTTAATGAATTCAATGATAATATTAGCTTTAAAAACTATGATTAAATAAATAATAATACTCATCATCATGGTAAGCCATGAATACTTTTCTCAAATATTACTCCTGACAGAAATGAATTCTATGGTACTGAATTTCATAATATATGAGGGAAAAAGCAGAGCGTTAGAAAAATGCCCATCTTTTTCTATTAAAAAAAAATCCCCATAGTGTGTGTTCCCCTCCATTAGTTACCTTTGAAAAGGTCTGAACTCCAATGTGTTTTATAGTTTTACCGTAGAAAATTCAGTGATTTCACTCCCTTATCCTGCAAGATTATTCATCAAAACATTGATGAGCCTGAACATTTATGTGTTCATTTAAACTGGAGGCTCTCCGAAGTGGTTGTTTGGAAGTCTGTATTATATGCTCATCGAATAGGAAGTTTTAAAACTGTCCCGTCTGATTTACACCGCTAAGCTAAAGCAAGCAGTGGCAACCTTTAGAGCAAATTAGGCTTCCATAGACAAAGGACTTATCCTATGGAATCTGGATCTACCAGAGAACTGAAGAGTTCTCTAAAGCCTTGGTCCAGCATTGTCTGCATTCCCCTGGAGCTTGTTAGAAATAAAGATTCTCAGGTCCCCCCTCAGAGCTATCAAATCAGAATCGGCATTTTACCAAGATCCCAGGTGATTGGTGTGCACATTAAAGTTTAAAAAGAACTGATTTGAAGAAATCTTGCAACTAACCCAAAGACCTGAGGGAAACGAGACTGTGTGCAGAAATTAAAGAGCAACATTGGGGGAAGAGTTATATATGTCCTTTCCCTACCACATTTTTCTTTTTCTTTTTAATTCCTTTCTCTCTCTCTCTTTCTTTCTTTCTCTCTCTCTCTCTCTGTCTCTTTCTTTCTTTCTTTCTGTGCACTGTTTTGAAAAACTCCAGTCGTCTTAGCATGCTTTAGATTTAAACCGTTTATTGTGCAGAGTTTCTGTTTCTGTTTTAAAATTTTCTGTGAAGAGATTGTGTCTCTTTAACCCTTACAAGTGTGCCTGGCCCCCTGTACGTGTGTTTCTTGCTGACACGCCTGTTTCTCATTTTCAGTCCTGACATAGCTCTCCCTGACGAGCAGCCACATTCCAGCCCGCAGTGCGCCCCTCTCCACTGTCTCTCCAAGCCTCCTTACCCCTAGTCTCCATCTCCCACGGACGAATATCTGAGGTGAATGCTTTGTAACCACACACAGGATACTGCCCAAGATCCTGCGGGTGTTTTCTTCTCGGGTGTGAGAGGTAGGATTGGATTCGTGTTCGTCATTTTGGAAGATGAAAGAAAGTTAAGAAGAATAACACAAAGCACAGACTCCAGTGTGATGAAACATTTGATGGTTTCTCTAAGTCACAGACAAACGTCTACAATCAAATGGCTATGGTTAATTAAAAGCAAGAAATAAAAGGAAACAGGAACCGTGTATCTCAGATGGCCGGCTTTACCTCGATAGCATAGAAAGACCTCAGACAATGTAAAATACATAGATTGTAAAATCATCTTTCCTTGTACTTCTAATTCAGCTATAGAAGTCGATTCCCATATTTTTTGTCATCAATATTTATTTTATACTTTATTTGCCACATGACTTATGTCTATAAAAATCATTTCTGTGAGAGGTGAACTTAATTCATTTATTTTTAAATACACATAATTTGCTCAATTAAGTATGAGTTTTAATTTAGCTTGAAATCTGGAATTGACCAGACCATGGTCATATTTCTTGCACAAAATAATAAATGAGGTGCATCGGAATGTTAACAATAACTGTATTTTGCTGCTACACTGATATTGTTTATGTGCTTATTTACATTAACTGCTGGTGGTTTTTTTTTTTAACTAGAATTCTTTACTTGATTTTATTAAGTAAATCTAAGAAAGACTATGTTATGATTCACTGACTTACTCAACTTTTGACAGCATCTTTAATTTTTTAAAACTGCAGACAAGTAGATCACTGGTGCTGCTCTCTTGTGTGTGTGTATGTGTGTGTGATAATGTTAAGGAAGCTAAATAACGTTAAGGGGGAAAAAAGCGTGTTCATTTAAAGACCAGATTTTTTTTTTTTTTTACTTTCCCAAATTCAGGGTCCCTAATCATGAGTCTTTCCTGCAAAAAAGGTATCAAACTGGGAAAAAATATACTACATAGATGTAAGTTAGCCTTTGATTAATTAATTTACCCAGAAAGTGTTCAAATTTTGATTAAAAGTGTATGTTTTGTTGTTGTTAGGTTTTTTTCATAATGAATCTTCCTTGCCAAAAAACAATAAATAAACCTTAGCTCATTGTCTACTTTTGACAAACACTCAGGTGCCTACAATCATTATATTATATTGAGATAATACATGTTCCTAGTTCATTTACAGATTCTGCTGGGTAACTTTTATGACTTGATTTAAGGCAGTGGATTTTCATAGCAAAATTTCTTTTGCACATAATCTGATGAACAAGGAAAACAGCTAATTGAGCTGAAAGGTCTAACACTCTTGGGCTCCTTAAGTACCAAGTGCTGCCCACACAATCGCTCCTAGCCCTGATTCCTTGTCTAGTCAGGTAGCCTTAACTTATTTAAAACCATAACGGTTTGACCTTTTCATGTAACTGTATCTGTAACTTCTCTTCAAAACAAAAACAATCCTCACTGTTAACACAAAAGATAGTTAACAATGCAGGGCTCTAGCAGTGGAGATCTAGTTGTGGAGATCTCAGCTTCATGGGTGGGGGTAGGGAGCACATTCGTGGATGGTCTATCAAAGATGGCAGCCAGTCGGTAAATCATAAAGCACAGTGCAGGAGCTCTCGTCAGTGGTACGTACACCTATTAAGTAGTGGTCACTATTACCAAAGCAACCAAGAGGTTTTGAGTTCCTTATGTGAGTGCTATTTTCAACAGTGTCATTTATTATGCAGCTTGGAGTAACTGCAAATCTTCACCAAAGTAAAGATTCAGGTTAAAGTAACAGAAACAAGAAACAAAACAAACCTTCATAAAGTCCTGATCGTGGCAGCCAAATGTTCTGCTCGTTCCTACCTGCATTGCCTTGCTGTTCTTAATCATTTCCTTCATTTTGTTAATGTTTTATCTGCTTGGTACCAGTATTAGTGAGACGGTGTGGATTTCGTTGGAGTTCAATTCAAAGAAACTATCCCATACCCCCTCCTACTTTTTCTTTCTCTGTTTCTTCTTTTTATTTCTCTTTCGAGTATTATGTTTTCAGACCTGAGAAGTGGCATGGCTGCTAAGTTGACTTTTAATAAAAACTGTTTGTGCCTGAGGGAAAATACGCCTTTTTAAAAAGTACCTCAGAACATCTTCCTCTATTGCCTCATCAACTTTGTTGGTGGTACAGGGATTCAGCAGTAAGTATTGTCTGTGTGGAATACAGGGCAGTACTGTCTATTGACAGTGCAGTATTGCTTTCGTGCCCCTTTACTCTGTAGTTATGACCTGGTGAAAAGCCAAGGTATAGACAACACGTTTATTTCTTTCAATACAAGTTTATCATTAAGTCTATTATATGCTGGTTTTATTTCAGTTCTTTATCCTAATAGAGTGGGAAATGCTTGTTTTGAAGTATCAATTCTATAAAGTTGTTAATTTTAGCAAACTTTGCCAAGAAGATATAGAAACGTGGAAATAAATTTCTAATTTTCAGCACAAACTTAGATAATAGTCCCTAACCGGTAAGAGAGAATTTCATGTATTTACACTGTGGCATCATTTAGTATAGTTTAAACCGAGCCATATCTATATTTATTTATAGGCATTTAAAAATTAAATATGTGTAGCATTGATAAAAATCAGTACCTTTAAAAAAATCAGAATTCAAAAAGAAATTGAAAAATTGAAGAATCAGTGAAAATCAGAAAGAACAAACCTCAGTGAGACTGACTGAAGACAGACTTGGTGAATGAAAACCAACTACAGAAATACAATAATATTGGTTAATCATTGGAAACACAGTGGGCAAAGACGAAAGGTAACCGGCAAGAGTGGTTAGCAAAGGAACTAGTAGTTTTTTACAAGTAAGCACAATTACTATACTAAAAAGAAGTCATTATGCAGAGATGCTTTCCTACTGAAGCTTTTTCTTAGCCAAAAAATAAAATTAAGTTTAAAGGAGCAATAAATTGCCTTTGGCCTGAGTGCACAGGAGTATACAGGACCCTTGGATTTATCTTTCCAGTCAACTTGTATTCCATCAGATCCCTCTCATACATACAATTCTGCTTCAATGAGAGGAATCTGAAGAACTTTGAGAAAATGAAAAGTTATTAAATAATTAAGAAAAGACCTATTTAGAAAGATGATACTTTTATTTAGCTTAAGGAAAAGGAGGTACAATAGTGATCCTCAAGCCAAGAAAATGTAACAAATGAGAAGTACCAGTTATAGATATCATTATTAAGACTGGAATAAGAAAAACTAAGTCTTTAGTGTGAAGGATTTATATTACCTCTATGAAAGAGATTTTTAACAGTGGAAAATAAATCAGTGGAACTGATAATCATAAGGAATTTTTGTTTTTCAAAAATTAAATACTATTGGTTTTCTAGTAAGGATTGATAGGTGGCAAGGTATTTTATGATAACATATTATAATTCTGGGATTCCATAATCCTATGCTTCTTTTGAACTTGAAAATACTCTGAAGTAATGCTGGTTAATCATAAAATATTTTATCCCTTGAAAATAGGATAACAATCTTAATTTTTCCAAGATCTCTGATAAAAAACAAGACCATTGGTATTACTTTTTCTTCCAGCTATATTTCATAATATCTTTAAAGTTTCCCAGAATGTAGTAATTTTAGTATAAAAAGCCTCAATTGTCAGAGTCTAAAAAACAAATATCCTCAGGAATACTTCAGAAATAGAAAGTATGCAATCCCTTGGGGGCCAGATGCCTCTCAAATTTTATCTTTTCTTAAAAGGATCTTCAATCTCAGTATTTCCTCTTTCTAATGCTTTGGAAAATATTCCTGTACAGATAGCCCTTCTGTTTCCAACAACCATGAAACATTGGTCATATAAACCAACCGGGAATGTGGACAGTATTAAATAAAATCCTCTACAATTCTCAAGTGGAAATTACAAAATATGAAAAGGAAGAAATGGAATATATTTTCTACTAGGATAAGAATGGCAAATTTTAATGTGTAATTATTGTAATCAGTCAGCCAAAAGACATAATCTGTCTTTCAGAAAGACCTATCAAGGGAAAGTAATCGATTTCCAGTAAGGAACTATGTTGATCCAGCCCAAGGATGCCAAAGGCATTGATATTTTAGATCTAAAGGAGGACTTAGATTTAAAAGGAACTCTTAGGATAAAGTTCACAATTAAAAAAAATTGTCCTCCAGACTTTTTGTTTGTTTTTAAGCCAGAATGATTTAAAATAATCCTTGTATTTAAGATTGCAAAAAATTTAGAAGAATATGTTTTCAAATAAAGGGAACATAATTCTTGACAAAGCTGTTGAACTGAAGTTGTGATAAATGGCATGATCAGTGCTGCTATTGACAAGGAATTTTTACCTTGAAATCAATTTCTATGGACATAGAAGACCAATCTAGCTCCCGAGTGACCTTTTCCACTGTCTGTAATTATGTCCCCAGATGAGTTGCATCTGTAAGTAAATTCATGTTTACTTAAACGCCAAGTTAACTGCCATAGTCCCTGATGTGTTGCATTTGTAGCCTGATCCAATTACGTTGACATCAGAAGGATTTTGTCTAGACATCTCTTTCATCCTTCTTACTCAAAGTATAACCGCAAAAGATAGTTAGTATTAAGGTGTGTTCCCCAATCGATTTTTCCAGAAATAATGTTCTACTTACGAAGAAGAGGAGTAATTAACTGCCTTTACTTTAAGGGTGTGAGTACATAAAAGTATGCGTGTAAAATGTTTGCATGAGATATTTCACATCATGTAAGCTTTCCCATATTCATAATATGAACACTATAGAAGTCTTATTTCTCTTGTGATCTTCTCTCCATTAGGAATGTAAGGAGATTATTACCTATATCTGGTCTCCTTTCCATATTGAAATGCATGGCTCTAATCCTCAGTGTATTTTTATCCCTTTCCTCTGGAGTTATTTAAAATTTGTCCTATTTAAACTGACGCCTGAATAAACTACCGAGCCAGATTATTTCTGTGATTGGAGTTTAAGTGCTATAGAACATTGGTCAAGAACACATCTTTATTTTAACTTTTATTTCTTTCAGAATTATTCTCTGATCGTTATGGTTCTCTAATAAAAACACTGAGAAGTAAATCGAATGTTTTTAGTATAGCTGTATGCTTTCCTTTCTAAAAAGTCATTTAAAAACAAAGATCAGAGAACTATAAAGAGAAATGTCATCATTTTGTTGACAAATCATTATTCAATAATAACAAATATCCAGAATGAGTCATTTTGTTGTTTAGGTTTATAGATTTGATTATGTACCAAATCTTAGAGGAAATAAATGATTTTACCATTATTGCCACAAAATTTTTAAGCTCAATGGTTTGACTGTTAAGAGTCAATTAAACAATTCTTTGAAAATCTTTTATGATATTTTTATAATCTACTCAGTGTTTTTATTTGCATGATTATGCATATATGATGAACCATATATGATTCTGAATTGTATTTCTTTCCAGTATTAACATTTGTGTAATGTGTGGCCCCCCTGATTTGTACACTATATAATTGTTGTTGTAAAGATTCTGCTGTTCCTACATTTAATTGCAATTTTGTTATTATACCTTTTGGGATTAAATGATGTGAAGTGTTTCCACCTAATGATAATACCATATGAAAACATGACTAAAAGACTGATCTAAGAAACTCTTTTGTTGCTAATTATTTTTTAAAATCCAAATTTCAAAGGACACTTGTTCTCCAAGACATATACATTTATTTTAAATTCAGAAAAATTCTTATGAATTTATTATTGCTTGTTCTTTAAAATTTTTTTATTATAGACAATCCTCAGTGAATGTTTCGTGGGAGAATCCATATATGATATGTTCTTGTATTTGTGTAATCTGATCATGCACTCAATGGTTGGAAAAGGAACTCCAATGCTAAGAAAATAACCAAAAGCCAATATATCGATTCTTATATCTTGGTTTATGTTACCAACTGAATATGGTGTAATGCATAACTCTTTCCAGTAAATAAACTGGTTATCTTTTGTTCATTTCATCTATGCTACCTTTTTATCAGTTTGAGCGATTTTTCTGTATGTCATTTTGATTTGTACTTACCAAAAAAGAAGAAAGTATAGGAGTTTCTATGTGATTTATATATTTATTCAAAGAGCACTTATTTGAACTGAAAACTAAATGCTTCCCTTTGACATTTCTACACATTCCTATTAAGTAATGTGTATCAAATTTGCCCATTTTCTCCATTTATCATCTCTTGTACCTGTAATCTTTTCTAAAAGGGTATTTTGGCAGGAGGATACACTTAGCTGAATTAGATTAGGATGTACCAACATGAAGAAAATGTTCAAAAAAAAAAAAAGGAAACATTACTTTAATGAAAGAAGAATGAAGAAGTTTGTATGCTTTATTTTGGAATACAATCCTTCTTTGTTCTCTTTCATGTGAAGGAAGAGCAGAGTCCCAAAACTTGGAGGAAGGTTAGTTTGCTAGCTCCTTCTTCAACTATGTGTTGTAGCAAATCAGCTGCTTTGGGAGTTATCTGCTTTGACGTGATTGTATTTCAGGAAGTGGGAGAGAGGGAGAACCAGGCAGAATATGGACTTATGTGAGGCTTTGATGAGTTGAAACCTCTAATGCAATCCTCACCATAACTGATCAGATTAATGGGCACTGCAACAATCCTAGCTGAAGGTGCCTGCTTAGCTGTTGTATGAATACAACACTAGATATAATAGTGTAAACTTTCCCCCAAGTCTCTCCTTTTCCTCTTCTGAAAGCTATTGCTTTTCCTGGAGGTTGGATCTAGAGGTCTATTTGATCCATGATCTTCTCTTAAACAATGAAGCTAATAGTTGCATTCAAAAGCTAAAAACTGGATCAGCCTCCAGGAGCACCAAGCAAGTTTCTTCTTATCCCTGCATTTTGCAGGTGACTTGAACAGCACTGCATCCCCACTGGGCGTAAGAAAGAATCCAGAATTGATGGGCACTTGTGGGAGGGATTTTCTTAATTTGGGGTTGTACACACATTGACTAGTAAGTACATTGTGGGAACTCAATAAACTCAAGTGGTAACTTCCTGAGAAGTGGGTTCATTGGCTCCTTACCATTGAACCTTTCTTTTAACACATCTGGAATTGAGTTTATAGAACCTAAAGTCACCTATTGTAATATCAGCAGGCACAAAATACCAACCAATTGAGGGAAGTGGCCTTTAAATTAAGTGAATGGTTATTCTCACCATTTTCTTAGTCTAGGTGTCTAACTATATTTGAAGGAACCTTCATGTATATAATGAAATCATCTGACAGAGTTCCTTCTTAAACATTTCATGAATCAACTATCATTGAAATACCTTAAGCAGAAAGGATAATTCAGCTACAATATTAGCTGTCAAGGAAGATAAATCTCACTGGAAAAAATATTGCCAGTATCAAAAGTAAACATAATTCATAATGTAATTTAAATGTAGAAAACAATATAAAGATAGATAAGTCATAACTATAGTAACATCCTGTTAAAGAGTAAGAAAAGTTACAGTTGTTTACATAATTTGTGAGGTCTGGTGCAGAATGAAAATGTGGACTTCCTTGTTCAAAAATTATTCAGAATTTCAAGATCTTGACAGCAGAGCATGAAAGCAGGCTGGGAATCCTCAGCATAGGGGATTCTGTGTGTGACAGTAGAAGGCCGGCCCATGAATAGAAGTCCCGCCCCAGAAGATGCTGAAGTAATGCTCCGGGACCTAAACAGTGAACGGAGCTATGCAGAACCTGGACCTTATTATTAACAGAATGGATTTTCCAGTTTCTGTGTTGGCAAGAAAAAAAATAATGTGTTTATTATCTGGGACAAAGCATTTTAATGCTGTTACTTCAAAGAGTTATAATGTTGAGTCTTGCAATACTCTCATAACCCAATGCAGTCATACATTTCAACTTGAGATTTTAAAATGCTGACATACCTACTAAGTCGTATAGAGATGGTAAAAATCATTAAAATAAATCTTATATCAGCAGTAGACGTTTTAATTACTGTGTATTTAAGTAAAACCAATTTAAAAACCCTGCTGGTAGCTTCATAACTTGACTTCCCTTGAAGTTATGAATGATTAATAATGTCAGTCAAATATCACAGGAAGATTTGCCTCATTTAGAAGAGCTAATAGCCCAAGATTAGTAAGTGATTTATCTCAATTTCTAAATAAATCAGAGGAAAGAAATTATTTACTTCTTTGAGATCCATTGATATTGAAAATAAAAGGGCTCATGTTTTACTGTTACCCTATATGAAAGAAAGGGAGAAAATTTGAATATATATTAGTTTTTTTCCCCCTTGTTACTTTTGATAAAGTAACAGTGGAGACCTATAGAAATGGTTATCTGTAAAAGAGCAAGGGGTATGGTGGAAGCGAACCAAGGGAGCCAGATCCCTCAGTAGGAGGTGAATGCTTTTTTACATTGTTTTCCTATTTCAACCATGGAAATATAGTATCTATTCAAAAATGGAAAAATAAATATTGGCTCTCAAATATTTTACAATGAAGTCAGAAATTAAAAATTAGCATGAATTCTGGAGCAATAATTGTTTTAAAGCAGACTATGTCATCAGAAGTATTTTGAAAAACATGAAATTTGTTCAGATTTAAGCCCTGGTATTTACAATCTCTGTGCATTGGAAAGGTATTTAATATCTTCTTGCCTCAACTATCTCATTTTATAAGTGAGGATACCAATGCCCACCTGCAAGGTTATTATAAAAATTAAATGCAAGGGCGTACGTGACTTCTTTCAAACAGTATTTAGCCTTTCACAGCTAATAATATTTCCAATACCATAATGCTTAGACTACTGAATTTCATCCTATCTGGATGAAATTCATCATTCACTTGTACATGCATTACTTCAGGAAAGATTTATTGAGAACCTGTTTTGTGCCAGATATTCCTCTAGGGGCTTAAGATATATCAGAAAACAAAACAAAGAAGGTTCATGTCTTTCTGAAATTTGTATTGTATATGTTGCGTTAATGAGGGAGATATACAAAAAACAGTAAACAGAATAAAAGTGTAAATATCAAAGTATGTTAGTGAAATTGTTATGGAAAAAGAAAAAAAGTAGCACCAGGAAAAGAGATTGTGCTGGGTTGGGGTGGGGTGAAAGTGAAACAGATCACAATATTAAATGGGGTGGACAGGTGGGGCCTTATTAAAAGAAGATAAATATAATCCTGTTCACATCACGATTGCTTCAGTTTTTAAAATTATTAAATTACATCTGTTGTTCGGATTTTTATATGTTATTATCCATCTAAAAACATCAACCACAATGAACATTAAGCAATAGCATTTTCAAAATCTGCCTTTTAAAATATTCTAATAATTTGGAATGAGCATTAAAAAATCTGCATATATTTCATTTCATGACAATATTGGCTTAAAATCCCAATATTTATTTTACAAATAGCTTTCATGCCTTTTTGAAACTTTAAGACATGCCCATTTATGCTTCCCCAATAAAAATTTGAGTCAGATAATTTTACTCAATAGGCTCACTGATAATTGTCAATTCTAATGTCAATTGACCCTATACATAATCCTTAAGATAACTCATGTTTTTCAATGTATAGTCAGAGACTAAATGGTTCTTTCCTTTATGTATTAATTCCAACTCTCTCCTTGAATGACCCTTTCATCCAAAATAAAATTAAGGGTTCTTCTAGAAATATATTTGTAGGGGTGCCTGGGTGGCTCAGTAGGTTAAGCATCTGACTTCAGCTCAGGCCATGATCTCACAGTGCATGGGTTTGAGCCCCACATAGGGCTCTGCACTGACAATGCAGAGCCTGCTTGGGATTCTCTCACCTTCTCTCTCTGCCCCTCCCCTACTTGTGCTTGCTCTCTCTCAAAATAAATAATTTAATAAATAAAAACTTAAAAAAATAAAAATGTATTTGCACACTCTCCCCTAAAAAATACATTTATGCAAACTTTCTTCCTAATACAAAGGTAAGAAAGATATTGTCATGGAGTGCCTGGCTGACTCAGTTGGTAGAGCATGCATGACTCTTTATCTTGGGGTTGTCAGTTCAAGCCCCACATTGGGTATGGAGATAAAATTAAATCTTTAAGAAAAAAAAAGAAAGATATTGTCACATTGCTAAACTTCGCATTGGCTTGCTGCTGAGAATTACCTTTTTTCTTAGACTTGCATAGATTCAGACTTCAAGCCTGCCTATTTCATTAGAATGGGCAGAAAATCATATATATTTTGAAGCCAGCTTTCTCTGTATTCTCATGAATAGTTGCCCTAATTCTGGGTTATTTTATTAGAA
This sequence comes from Acinonyx jubatus, assembly GCF_027475565.1. Classification (NCBI taxonomy): domain Eukaryota; kingdom Metazoa; phylum Chordata; class Mammalia; order Carnivora; family Felidae; genus Acinonyx; species Acinonyx jubatus. The sequence goes on from NC_069387.1 coordinate 63,321,666, forward strand.
AATAAGGCCCATGCTACTAAATATACTTATGAAATATGGAAAGAGCCTCATCAAATTACAAACATAGGTAAGTATGCATACTTAATAAATATCAAACAAAGATGAAAATAAAATCCAATTTATGAAAATATCATCTATTAAAAGTCTAATTATCTCCTGTGAAGAGTTCTTTAATGTCACTCCTTTCCAGCAGCTGCATCAACAAAGCTGACTTGAATTCAAGTATAATTATGATAATGTCACTTTAATTACACACACACACAAAACCAGTCAAAGGTTGTTCTTTAAAAGTGTGTTTTATCTGGTAAATGGCTGCCTTTGGACTGGAACGTGACAGCCTACAGTTATTGGTAATGTCATTTAATTTCCACATCTAACGATTGATGGGGAAAACAAGATTTTTCAAAAGTACTCTTTAGAAACACATTATTATTGGAATATTCCAAAGACCACATTGGAATATATTATGCACATTACTATATAGTTTCTATATATTTTTTAATGTATATACATTATATTTAAAGGATATTTTCTTGCTCAATATACTTCATTAGAACTTTGAAAGTGAAGTCAGACCGGGGAAATGGAGTAACTTCATGTTGTTGGAATAAAAATTAAATGAATTCTAATGAATTCAATGTGTAGGCATCACCTGCTCCTGTCTTATGTTCTCTCTATAATAACACTGCACATGACCATCAAAATTGCAGTTTTCATTTATCAACTGTTTAGTTACTACTAAAAATTCTTTTTGAACATTTATTGACCACGTATTACATGTATCAGTGGAATCTTAAAACTTCCTTTAAGACCAACCAGTTGGACAAAATTATACCACCTGGAAATTATACCAAATGGAAAGCTGGACCATGTGCTGAAGTAATGGCAATCTCCTGGTGCTTGAAACCCTGTATTGAACAATATGGATGCTTCTAGAACAGTCCTGTTATTTAGGACATATGAAAACAGCATAATACAGTTAAAACATTCACCAGAATGCATCTGATAAAGTCTGAAAACAAGCACAGAAAGCCTGGCTGTCTATTTTCAGATGGAAACATTGTGCCTAAGGTATTGAACAAATTATGCAAGAACTGATCATGTTCTTAAATATACTCTAGATCAGCAAAGACACAGGGTGATAAGTGTCAGGGTAAGTGATGATCACACTAGTGAGGCTGAGGAGGCAGTGTCAGCTTTTAAGTTCAAGATCCTAGTCTCACCCGAGACTTGCTGAGCTTCTCTTTGTCCTTGGATGGGAGTTACTTTCAACCAGGAAATTTGGGAGAGAGCTGATCAGTTCAGGATAAAAGCGTTCAGTTCAGCTGGAATAAATCAGATTATTTTCCTTCAAATCAGTCCAGGTGAGGTTCTGCCAACCCCATTCATGTATTTCCCAGATGTTTGTTCCTCTTTTCCTAGTAATAGAAGCAATAGAAGCATGTTTATTTTAGCAAATTTGCAAGATGTGGAAAAGGAGAAAGAGGACAATAAAATTCACCCATAGTCATCTCTCAATAAAAACTGCTGATAATATTTTGGTGTCTTTCCTTGAATGATATTGCATATACAATTTCGAATCCTGCTTTTTTTCTCTTAACATTTTATAGGGAATTTCTTTCTAGGTTATTAAAACTTTTGAACTATATCATTTTTAAGGCTGGTGTAATAATATTCTATGGAATGAATAAAGTATACTTTTTAAAACACTCTCCTATTTTTGGACATTTAGGTTGCTTTCAGACTTTTACTATTGTAAATAATTATTAAATTTTTAATAAAATTTTAATTATTAAATTAAAATTTATTAAATTTTAATAAATTATTAAAATATTTATACAGATATTGTTATCTAAATTTCTGACTCTTTTCATGGGATCCATTCCTTCAGGAGGAATTACTGTTAATCATGGTCATATATATTTTTCCTTTAATGCATTTTTCTTCAGTAAATTTCACTGAGTATTTTACTATACAGAAGTCACTGTGCAAGATGCTACGGGGATACAAATATGAATTAAACAGACTTCACCATCATAGACCTTACAATCTAGAAAGGAAAATCATACAAAAGTATACATAATTATAATCAATGTTTGAAAGTGATACATTCCATGAACAAAGGTTTTGATTTGCCCTTTGGAGACTCAAAAATTAGGAGTCTGTTTTCTCATGACAAATTGAAATCTTTTTGCACGAAAACATTATTCCCTGCTTTAAAAAGTATTTCTTTTTTTTTTTTTAATGTTTATTTTTGAGAGAGAGACAGAGAGACAGAGAGAGAGAGACAGAGCACGAGCAGGGAAGGGGCAGAGAAAGGAAGACACAGAAGCCAAAGCAGGCTCCAGGCTCCAAGGTGTCAGCACAGAGCCCGCAGCAGTGCTTAACTCAGGAACCGGGAGATCATGACCTGCGAGATCCTGACCAGAGCGGAAGCCGGAAGCTCAACCGTCTGAGCCACTCAGGCACCCCTAAACAGTATTTCTGATTGCCAGTGTTCTCATTAAAACGTTGTGTCTACTTTGAAAACGACTCAATTGGATGTACTGCATAAATAATATCACCGAGTTCAGGTTTGTAGTTTGTCTCTTTTTCATGAGAAATTTCATGGCATTTTGAATATGGTTATTTTGTATTCTAATGATGTAGGCAAATGCCTACAGATGTGAGTTGTATAATAAAAGCAATGGTGTCATTGGATAAATTATACATTATACAATTATACAATTAGCACTACTATCTTATAGCTACAATATATCAGCTTTGTTGACATTGTTACGGTATATCAGCTTTGTTGACATTGTTACGGTATGTACGAAGGCATAATATAGCAGAGCTTAAATGACAGGTTTTGATACTAGTTTAATTATTTTTCAAAATCAAATGAACATTCTACGTAGGTTTCTTATTTTCATTATATCAGGGGTCAGAAAACTCTGTAAAGGGTCAGAGGGTAAATATTTTCAGACTTGTTCTCCATCTTGTCTGTGTCACAGCTACTTAACTCTGCCGTTGTAGTATGAAAGCAATCATAAACTGCTGACTGGGTTCAATAAAAATTTATTTATGAACATAGAAATTTGTATTTTACATAGATTTTATGTGTGATAAAATATTATTATTTTGATTTTCCCCACTGTTTCAAAAATTAAAGGCCATTGTTAGTTCATGGGCCATACAAAAATAATCGGTGGGTGGGCTGCATTTGGTCCACAGGTCATAGTTTGCTGACCTGTTACCTAGATTATCATATTCTAAAGTGACATATATATACATATATATATATATATATATATATATACCCTAAAATAAAACCTTTCTAACCAGCAGTAATAAAAGATTAAATAAAAAGCTTTATAATTTCACCACTTTAAGTACTTTTCTTAAAATTCAGATAAATTATTTTCCTTGTATTAGTATGCTTTTGGCTACAGGTAACAAGAAAGGGTGACTAATGGTGGCTTCATTCTAAAGACAACCTATCACTTACGAAGGATTCAAGATGTAGGAAGTTTCAAGTTGCTTGCATAGCATATTGAACTCAGCAATTCCCTGGGCTCTTTGCAGCATTCTGTTCTAGCACCCTGAGTAGATCCAGCAACCTTTCCCCTCCTGGTCACAAGATGGCTACAGCAACTCAGGGCTTACATCTGTATCCTTATAAAACCACTTCTATAAGCAGGAGGAGCATGAAGGACATGGGTAGGGAATGGGTTCTTTTCCATAGGTTATTCTGTTATCGAGGAGGAAAGTTCTTCCCAGAAGCCCACAGCAGAGTTTCCCTTAACACCCACTGTGTGGAACCAGCCATATGCTCTCCCCTTAAATCAACGAGCAAAGAAAACAGGATTACCATGATCATCTGACCCCATCCAGCTTTTCCTTTGAAAGAACACAATTTATCTGCTATATTGCTGCCAACATTTAAATGACATTGGGTTTTGTTAACAAAGAAAAGTAGGGATGGCAGTTGAGTACACAACCAAGAGTGTTGCCGTATTCTTTCAGTTTTTAATAATTTATGAGGCAATATATTTAAGGTGTATAAAACCAAGTTAGGAAAAACCACACTTCATTAAATGAGATATGGGGTTTTTGTAACATTGTAATAAATTTTCTAATTTCTTTATATATTCTGCCACTAATTCACTTCTGATCATTCCTGGAATATTTTAGCTCAAAGAATAAGCTTCTTCCAGTAATAAGTACATAAAATACATACATACATACATACATACATACATAAAATATCTGAGAAAGAAAATTGATTTAAATCATGCACATATAAGAAGCTTTAGAAAAAGTCTATCAGAATGTTATTTGGATTTATAACAGTACAAAAAAATATGCATGTTTACAAATGTATGTATATCATATTTCATCCATCCATTTTTTTTCTTTTTAACATCTCTGAAATTGCATTGCATCTTACAATCAATGGTATCATATAATTTAAGGCTAGATAGCTCCTGATAAAATATATCATTGTGGACGTGTAAACTTGGTTTTTGAGGGTTTTTTTAATCATAGTAAAAATACATAACATGAAATTTACCATCTTAGCCATTTTAAGTGTATAGTACAGTAGTATTAATTATATGCACAGACACTAGAACTGTCCTTTTGCAAAGCTAAAACTCTATACCCATTGAACAACAGCCCCAGCAACCATTGTTCTACCTTCTGTTTTTAAGAATTTGGCTACTTTGGGGGTGACTGTGTGGCTCAGTCGGTTAAGTGTCCAACTTTGGCTCAGGTCATGATCTCACAGTTTGTGAGTTCAAGCCCTGCATCGGGCTCTGTGCTGATAGCTCAGAGCCCGGAGCCTGCTTCAGATTCTGTGTCTCCCTCTCTGTCTCTGCCCCTCTCCTGCTCATGCTCTGTCTCTCTCTCTCTCTCTCTCTCTCTCTCTCTCAAAAACAGATAAACGTTAAAAAAAATTAACAAAGAAATTTGGCTTTTTTTTTTTAAGTTTACTTATTTATTTTGAGAGAGACAGAGCAGGGGAGGGGCAGAGAGAGGGGGAGAGATTCCCAAGCAGTCTCTGCACTGTCAGCACAGAGCTGGACATGGGGCCAAACTTATGAACTGTGAGATCATGACCTGAGCCAAAACCAAGAGTCGGGATGCTTAACCAACTAAGCTACCCAAGTGCCTCCAAATTTAGCTACTTTAAATACCTCATGACCATTGAGTTTGTGCATTGTAGGTTTGCGTGTGGTGGGTTTAAAAGCATTTAAAATATCTCCAAAGAAATTTCACATAAAATGGAATCAACAAAATCTTAGAGTGTATACACACAAAGGTACAGAAACAGAACAATGGCTGCAAACGTGATTATTAGTAACATTAGTGATGGCTGTAAATGTGATACTAGCAAATATTTGTTGGAGGAAGGACTGTATTTCCATGTTTCCTTAGAAAAAAATAAGAGTTCTTTTTATGGGATTAACAAGTTACCTATAAGTAGATACGGCCGTTTTATTTCTCCAGGTAAGATAAGCAATTTTCTATCTCATACAAAGCAATACAATTGGAAGTAGGAGAAATTGTAAAATTCTTCAGAATAGATAAAAGAAATTTCACAGCAAGATTCACCAAATGATCATTAAAGCATTTGTCATGGATGGCTCTCTATGCCCTCCACTAGGCCTTGTCTTCACCTTGCCATTCCCCCTTAACATTGACTTCCTCTGGGAAACTTCTGATAGGCCAGCTTCAAGCTGGGTGCCCCTCTCCTAATATCACAGAACTATCAGGGACTGTATACTTTATAAGGTAACTGCTTTCTTTCCAGTTTCCAAGTGGTTTAAAAAGATATTGACTGGCTATTTCCTTTCAAAGAGCAATAGGGGTAAATTGAAGTTCAAGGCCAAACTTGTACCATGACAGTTTCAGAGGACTCTTTGAATTTGTGCAAATCTTCTAAGAGGTGTGTATATATGTTTCCTTGATGCAATACTTGGTCAAAATATAGGTGTAGAAGTTAAATTAACAAAAATTAATTAACATTAATAATATATATGAAATTATATATATGATTGCATAATTTCTAACATGCGATTTCATATATATAGAAAACTATTGAAATCTCAAGTAGTATCAACTCAATATATCATACTGTTTACTATTTCCTGTTAAAATAAATGTAGCATCTTCTTTAATTAGGTCTTCAGAAAATAATCTTCTGTATGTCATCCCCCTAATGCTACTACATAAAGTCAGCATGATTCATGCCTTTTAGTGACCTTTATTACTTTAATGACATTTCTAAAGATTCTTACCCAGTGATGGCATCAAAGTAAATGATTAATAAGTTTGTAACTCATTTACTGAGGATATAACACAATTTATTATTAAAGTGAAGAGGTTTTATCTTTCTTTAGTGAGATAAAAATAAGAATGAATTTGCTGCAAAGCATTGATTTATCATAAATTCTAGTTTGGGAAATGATGTCCTATCAGTCATGGAAGCAGCTTATTGGCTCATAATTTTTCTCCTGAATGTTCTTTTTAGGCTTTATCTCACTTATTAGGGACTAGATCAGTTGGAGACTGGTTAGGTTGTTAAAATTAAATTGCATGTTTGTTTAAAATATTTAAATCAGAATTAAAAGATATATCAATATACATAAAACTTTTGCTACAATGCGAAATATAATTATAGATAAAATTTAAGGAACATGAACTAGTCTATAGTCTTGCTATGCATTTTTCTAGTCTGACCTTACACGTTAATTCCTGGGAAAGAGGTGATTCTGGGCTGCCAGATCCTCTCCAGGAGTTCCACCATGGTGTGGGGCTCCAGCTTCTCCTCCGGCCCTTCTGCATTCCAGCTGGCAATTAGAGGACTAGAGAGTCTCATGGTGAGGGTGCAGAAGCCAGGCCCGGAGGTGACACATACCACTCCTGTCCACAAAATTTTGAAGAATGTGGTTACATGGCTCTACCTAACTGCAAGAGAAGGTTTAAATCAGTCCCCTTGTGTGCCCAAGGAAAATGATACAGGAGTGGGTTAGCATCCCGCACTGTCTCAGCCACAGAGATGGGGTGTATAAGCACCTGTGAACTGTGCTTGTCTCTGTGTGTCAGTATCCAGTGCAGTTCTCATTCAATATGTGCTAATTAGTGGCAAATCTCCTATTAGCTATATAGATCAAAAACACAGTACACAAAGACTATATGTATTAGATAATATTCAATATTTTGTTCTACTCTTACCTAAGATAACTTGAGATCAAATGACCCACTCGTTCCATGTTGCAAATCATAGCCATCAAATGTGAAGTTCCTTAAAAATGGTTTTTATCAGAAAATAGTAAGCAGCAGTAACACTGATAGAGGTAATGTCAGTTGATATGTATGTTATAAAACATCCCATCTGAAAATACAGACATCCACTGATGTGAACTGATATTATATCATTAGGCAAATGTGAACAACTTTGAACCAAGAAAGAAATAGAAATATGTACACACTACTCAAAATATCCAAATAAGGGAGGATAAAACTGCTGCCCCAAATACTTGTAGTAAGATACCTTTTTGCCCCAAATAGATGTGTTTACTGTAGTCCTCTTTTGACAGAGAAAGCATCTCTCTCTCTCTCTCTCTCTCTTTCTCTGTGTGTGTGTGTGTGTGTGTGTGTATGTTGGGGAGGGGAGTTCATCAGTAGCCAGTTCTCTAAAAAAGAAGATTGCCAGCATGTTCTCACTTTTAGAAAAAAAAGGTTACTCTGAGCTAGGTTGCTAGTACAGTAGTATTGATTGCAATACTACCTTTTTATGGAAGCAAATACATTATGTTAAACTTTGTATTTCAATTATGGTTAACTCACGTATATGGAGTAAAATCTATTTCAGTATTAATTTATATTTGAAACTACTATTTAAATTATTTCCAGTACCATATGGCATAGTATATAAACTTTTAAAATAAATAAATAAATGTTTATTTATTTTTGAGAAAGACAGAGCATGAGTGGGACAGGGGCAGAGAGAGAGGGAGACACAGAATCTGAAGCAGGCACCAGACTCTGAGGTGTCAGCACAGAGTCCAATGTGGGGCTCGAACTCACGAGCAGTGAGATCACGACCTGAGCCAAAGTCAGACGCTTAACCAACTGAGCTACCCAGGCACACCAGTTTATATAATTAGGTGCAATGTAGTGATACGGATAATAAATCCAAGGGGAGCAAAACCTCCTTTCAACAAGGTGTGAAAACTTAAAAATTAGGGGGTATTTTCTTCTCAGGGGGTATGTTTATTGAAGTAGCAGCCAAGGAGATTGAGACAGTTGAACTGCCCTCTTTAAAGTTTTCTTGAGAACTGGGTTATGAGTTACACTCCAGGGAGCTGGAGGAGATGTTAAGCGGGTGAAGGACCATTTGAATAAATGTGGAGTGGCTTCCAAGGTGGAAACCATGGTTGGGGAACTTCTTCAGCTTGAGTTGGGGTTCTTGGAATGCTGTTCTTTCCTCTGTCTGTGATTTTGGAACACAGCCTTTTCATTATTAGAGAGAGTAGTGAATTTTTAAATGCACGTGAGCAAACCAATTTAACGTGTATTTTCTCCAATTTGCTATTTAGCTGATGTGAAACAAAACAACGAATTAAATGGACCCTACAGTGTGTTACTAATAAAGTCCTAAAAGTGTTCAAGGTGATGGAGGGTCTGATGCTTTTCTGGAAACCTGTGGATTGTTAGTTCCACCTTTTCCTTTTCCTTCCACACATGCCTTCGTCGTCTCTGGTCTGATGCCTCTGGTAAGACAATTTGATTCGGTGAGATAAAGACAAGACATTGATGCAGAAACTCGAGTAGGGATTCTAGCAGTGCTGTGTGACCCAGTGTGGGTTCCGCTTCGGTTTCCTGATCGGAGATACTTAAGTCACCGGGTAGCTCTACGACCACAAATAAGATTATAATCAAGGGCTCCGGACAGCGGCCTGGGGCGCACGTGTGACCCCAGGCATGTAGGTGTGTAAGAATGGCGAGCCCTTGGGCAGCGTTCAGAGTAGCTGTTAATTTTCTTCTCTTTCTCCTCGAGACCAGTGCGCGGCCGGCAGGTGAGCACGGCTGACCCCTTGAGCACCCCAGGTGTGTGCCGCGCCATTCCTCTCGGCCAATGGGCTGGCCCGTAGCGCGCCGGGCGGGGCGGGGCGGGGCCGTCCCGAGGAAACCGGCTCAGGAACCGCGCCCAGGGCGCTCCAATCGGCACTGCGAGTCCTTGGCTGCTTCCCCGGGAGGAGGCGGCCGCGGCGGCGCTGACTGTCTGTACTCTGCGCTCCCGGCGCTCCGCCCCCGGGACCTGCGGGCGATTGGCTCCAGCGAGGAGGGTGGACACAGCACGGCTGGCCGCTGCAGTGGCCGCGTCAGGTGAGTGCGGGAGCCGCAGCGACCGAGGCGTTGCGGCTGCGGCAGGAGCCCGAGCCAAACTCTCCGCGCGGCCCTGCGCGTCCCGGGAAGGAAGGCGCGGCGGCGCACTCGCGAGGGGCGCCGAGCAGCCCGGGGTCGCCCCTCTCGAGTCGCGCCGAGTGTGGCACGCAGGCGACCCCCCCCCCCCCCCCGAGGTCCGGTCCCCCCGAAGGAGCGGGTCGAGCGCACACTTGCGGACGGACGAGGGCGAGGGAGAGCGCGGAGCTGCGAGCGAACCCGGCGCGATGAGCGGCGAGGGCGGCTACAACTTCAGGCGGGTGGCTATCCGGCGGAAGTCCAGTCCGTCCTACCTGCCGCCCGGGACCCCTCGGCCCTGGAGCAGGCCCTCGCCACACCTGGGACGGGCCGAGCCGGCCGCCTTCAGGAGCCAGGCGCCCGCAGACGGCGCAGGTGAGTGTCTCGAGGGGCAGGGTTGGGCGGGGGCGTGGCCGCCGGTGGAGGAGGCGCCGGGCGCCCTGCAGGTGTGCGGATCTGCTGGCTGCTAAGGGAGCCAGCTGGGGGCAGCTTCCCAGACGCCGGAGCCTGGCCTTCCACCGTGACGGGTTTCGTCCCTTCCCCCAAAGGACCTTGGGCAGGAACTCACAGAGGGCTGAGTATGCCCTGGAGGTCACTTACCAGGGAATTCCGGAAGTATGGATACAGCTTAAAAAAGAAAAAAAAAAAAAAAAACTTAGGAAGTAGTAAGGCCCATTTTCGAGACCCTGAAGTTTAAGTTTCTTAGCTAAATTCCTGCTACGGACCTAGTGAAGGACTCCTACGGCACATGGGGGAGGCTGATGTTCTTCTTAGTCCGGTAGCCCAGCTGTTGGGTAACCTCGGACCGGCTATCCTGAGTGCTCTGGTTTTGGCTGTTGAAAAATACGCTTGACCTCCACTCTAATTGTGAAAGTCTCTCTCATAAGGAAACATGTTCCTAACATCAAGAAATGGAACTCTTATTGCTCTCTTTGTATAGATAAATTCAGCTATCAGTAATGCAGGATTTTGAGTTCTGAATTCTCATTTAATCTTAGTGTTGGCAGGAATCCTAAAGATGATCTATTCACGCCCACATATTTTCCTTCTCCCTTTAACGGCATTCCTTTGATCTGAGGGGAGCTTGAACCTATGTGGAAACTAGGGATTTTTTTCCCTTGATCTGTAAAACGTTTTTTACCCCCCCCCCCCCCTTTTTTGTGCTCCTATCCTACAATACCAGAAATGTCTTCTGTGTAGATCAGTTATCAGGCAAAACCGTCGTTTAAGCGGCAGAAATACAAATGCTCTTATTCACTTTCACACGTTTTGATTAGGCAAAGCTGTTATGAGGGTTTAAATGGGATAAGTATTGGAGTTTTAAAATTTCTCTGTCTAGTCCTTGTCCTGAAGCAGTAGTCCTAGGCTAGAAACACATGATGGCTGGTGAATTAGAAATTTACAGCTAGAGTAGGTAAGGGTAGAAACAGTGATGTGAGAAAATAGGTAAACAAGTAACTGAATTATAGTTCTTTATGTCTCAATTTCCTCATCTGCAAAATGAGGACAGTGGTGAAATCATCTCTTCTAGATTTAGGTGTGATTCGCTCTAAAATGAATGGAAGAGTGTGTGCCCCCCCCCCCGACCCCCCCCCCCCCTTTATGTACTTGAGAGAGAGAGAAGGCAGGAGGCAGGGAGGGGCAGAGAGAGAGGGAAAGAGAGAGAATCCCAAGCAGGCTCTGCCAGGAGTCAGTCACAGGTCTCAAATCCACCAAAAGGAGATCATGACCTAAGCTGAAGTCGGGTGGTGGCTGACTTGAGCCACCCAGTCTCCCTGAGTGGTTTCCTTTTTTAATGAAAATATGTTTGCTTTGTTTTGAAGTTATTTATGAATTAATTTTTAGGTTGAGCTACCAAATTTCTTAGTCATCATCTGTTTTCAGTCTGAGGCTGATAGGATCCAAGTTCTTTACATCATCGTTTTACTTAAAATCGCATGACTTGAGTAGGTGAGCAAAAGATGAAGAGACTTCCTTAGAAGTAGGAGTGAATGGAGTTGTGGCAGTCTATAAATCTTTCCTACAAAGCAGTTGCACTTATAGAAGAAATAGTCTTTTTTTTTTTTTTTTTCTTTTTAAAATGATAGGTAGGGTTTCCTGGCTGGGTCAGTTAGTGGAGCATGCAACTCTTGATCTCAGGGTTATCATTTTGAGTGCCATGTTGAGCGTAGAGATTACTTAAAAATAAAATCTTAAAAAAGCAATAATAAATGATATGTAGAATGTAGCAATAACTTTTGTAGGTCAGTTACATTGTTTTAAAATGGTTTATAAGAACTCAAAGTTTTTGCTGCTGTTATTTTCAGAGTTGAAAAGTGGAAAGTACTGTCTTCCTCGATAAGATTCTTTCTCTTTACCGTAATATATATATTCTCAATATATTTGAGAATGATCTGATATTTAGACAAGTAGTCTTAACCTATTGAGCGACCACACCCTATGCAAAAATGCTTCCTTTTTTGAATCAAATCTGCCTCCCTCTTCAGTCTCATCCAATGATCATTACATAAGTAGGATCCTCTCCAAATAAAAAAATAAACCAGGTTTAATTTGCAAGAAGTGTCCATTTCTTTGCAGCACCTAGAAACGTATTTATATATGAAACCACAACATTTAGACCCATTGCATACACAGTGGATGTGACTCATAATTGAAAAATTACTTTCCCTTTTAAAGAAGGAACAAAAACTGCGAGGTTAAGAACTTAACAGAAAATTCGGTGTAGTGATATTGTGTTATATCTATGATTGTGAAACCGGCTATTTTTAGTTTGCTGATTTGGTGCCAAAAAAAGTGAAAGTAAAGTCTACCAACTGAATCTTCTGTATACACCTGGAATGTGCATTTCCTGATCTAGGTGAAGCAGAGAGTTAAGATGATTAAGATATAGGGTTTGGGTCTCATAGCACCCAAGTTTTAATTCTTCTTTTATTACGCGCTGTGTGAATTGGACCAAGTCCCTCAATTTCTCAGTTTCTTCATTTGAAAAATGCAGAGAACAGTACTTTATAAGATTATATAAGTAAATGGCAGAAAACAAACATTCCAGATAGTATTGTAACAAGGAATTTTTTTTATCTATCTGTGTCTGAAAGAGTGTGGCACTAGGACACAATAAATACTTGTTGAATGAATGGATACCCTCCCCCTGTAATATTCATAATAGCAACTATTTAGTGACTGCATTTTCTATACTAAGTACTGTGCTATGTGATACACACACAAACACACACACGTATGAATTTATTTTGTAACAATCTTAGTAGGTAGGTAGCGGTAAGCCCATTTTACCACTGAAGAAATTGAAGCACAGAGAGCTTTACTCACTTGCTTGAAATCTTAGAATTGGTATTTGGTTTGCTAGGATTCAAATTCAAATGTGCCTGGAGTCAAAGGCAATGGTCCTATACACATAAAATTAAGCACATAATTCTACTATGGAAAAAACACATAATTAAAGGGATGTTTTACACACACACAAATTTTTTTTTTCTGTTGTCCTAGGGAAACTCCTTTATTTTCTTATGATCTTAGCAATAAAAATACATTTAGAAGCATATCTGTTGTAATTTATTCATCATCCAGGTGCTTTGTGGTGAAGGACTTTTCACATTGTATGATGTGCTACCTTTCTGTAAGTGGAGTTTCTTTTTCCAGTTCTCGTCACAGCTGGAGTACTCAGATTTTCAACATTTACCTCCAATACCCCAAGCACTTTTGGAGGGCTGATTTCACCTTTGTTGTGGGAGGAGGGATGGAGATTTGGGTAAGAGTGATGAGCATTTACTGTTTATTGAATGCTGTCTCTGAACCAGGATTACATGTGGTTTTGCTTCCATTTCTATAACAACCTGTAAGACAGGTTCTATTATCATTTTAGACAAGAAGAAAGCTCAAGTTTCAGAAGGTCGCAACTGTAACGCGCTACAACCAGCCTAATCTTCAGGGGCAGGATTTGAATGGAGTCTCTCTGGTCTCAGTGCTCATACACTTGTAACACTAGTTCTTGAAGGTTTCCCAGGGCTTTGAGAGGCAAAGTGCAAGGTGACACCAATATGTTACATATGTAAGCGCTAATATTCTTTGTGATGTTAATAATGTATTTTACACTTAAAACAATGATCTGAACAAATAATTTAAAGATTTATAATAAAATAGTGGTGTGCAGCAATATCATTAATGTTTGTTGAAGCTGCTTAAAGAGGGACTTTGAAATAGGAAAGTCCTTCAGAGGGACAGGAAACAGGAAGTGTTTTTTAGTTTGGATTTCCTTCCAAGGGCAGTTAGAGTGGTCCTTTGTCTCTTAATGAACAGCCATGCCAACGTGTGAAGCTGAGGACCTTCAGAGACTTACTCCGCATTTACTTATTTGCTTGCATTTTTCTTCTGCTGACAGACACTTGGGTTCATGGATCCCACTGGTGACAGAAGAGGATGTGGGACTTTTGGGGAAGGGATTAGGGATCTGCCCAAAGCCACTACCTCTGGGCTTCCAGGACCCTGGATGCATACCTGGTATAGTCCCAGTTGTACTGAAATTCTTTTCTACATGCATGTGCTGAAAAGTTGTTTGAAAAAGGAGTCAAACATGATGCATTTAATTTTGTGAGTGTAATGTGAGATTCACTAGATTTGGACAGGAGCCCGGAAACCTATGCTTTTTAAATAGTACATTGGGGGATGCCTGGGTGGCTCAGTTGGTTAAGCATCCAGATTTGGCTCAGGTCATGATCTCATGATTCTGTTTGTGGGTTCAAGCCCTGTAGTGGGCTCTCTGCTGTCAGTAAGGATCCTCTGTCCCTCTCTGTCTCTGCCCTCCCCCACTAACACTCTTAAAAAAAAAAAAAGTACATCAGAACAGGGCACCTGGGTGGCTTAGTCGGTTAAGTGTCTGACTCTTGATCTCTGCTCAGGTCATGATCTCACAGTTCGTGGGATTGAGCCCCAAGTCAGGCTTCACGCTGTTGGCATGGAGCCTCCTTGTTGTTCTCTCTCCCTCTCTCTGTTCCCCTCCCCTACTTGAGTGCGCTCATGTGTGTGCTCTCTCTCTCTCTCTCTCTCTCTCTCTCAAAATAAGTAAAATTATAAAAGGAAAGTACATCAGGTGATTTTGATGATCTACTTGGTTTCCAAAGGTCCTCCTACTGGCTGCATCAGAATTACTTGGAGTGCTAATTAAAAATTCCCAAGGGTGCCCGGGTGGCTCAGTTGGTTGAGTGTCAGACTTTGGCTCAGGTCATGATCTCGCGGTTTGTGAGTTTGAGCCCTGGGTGGGGCTCTGTGCTGACGGCTCAGAGCCTAGAGCCTGCTTCAGATTCTGTGTCTCCCTCTCTCTCTGCCCCTCCTCTGCTCATGCTCTGTCTGTCTTTGTCTTTCAATAATAAATAAACGTTAAAAAAAAAATTAAAGAAAAATTCCCATCCATACCCTGGGTATAATGAGTCAGAATCTCCAGGGGTAGGGTTACAGAAGCTGTATTTTTAACAAGTGCCCCAGATGATTCTAATGTGCAACCAGCTTTAGTGTGAATTCCTAAACATTGGTAAACCCTGCCTTTGGTCCTCAGCACAGGTAACCAAAATTAGCAGGTGCAAAGCAAAGAACATTCTAGATGGCCCTTCAACTAGCACAACATCCAGGCCCTCTGTACTTTTTGGCAAACATTTTGCCCATTTCTGGCTGATTCTTCATTGCATTTTTTATATCTGTTATAGGTATTTTCTACTTTGTTCTTGTTTCTCAGCTCGAGCTGTGAGATCATGACCTGAGCAGAAGTCGGAGACTTAACCGACTGAGCCACCCAGGCCCCCCCACCCCACTGGATTAATTTTCTTAAATCTGGACCTTGATCATAATCTTCACATTGTCGGAAGCATTCTGTGGCTCTCCAACTGCCTGTTATTGATGTCTATAATGGAATATTCTAAAATGGTCACCTTGGTGACTGTTGGTTAAATCTTTACCAGTAACCTCTCAGTGGGGAGATGGACCTTTTAAAATTCATACATTCGTTCTTATTTGAACTAGTCATGCATTGATCACAGTTCAGGAATTGTGTTTGTTTTCATGAGTAAATTTAGCATTGTTTGCAGAGCATTGTCTAGAATTAGTTCTCTGTCCCTGGAGTGTAGTTGGCAGTGTGGACATCACCAACAAGTATTCTGGGTGCCCATGATCAATTTTGTATTGCCTCCCTTATGCAAGAATACAGTGGAGAAGCCAACCCCAGCTGCTATGCCCCTCACGCGTACCAGCGCACTGAAATTAAGCCATCAACTTCAGCAGCAGCATCTGCAAAAACTAGGGAGCTGCCACCATTCTGGGGAATGGTTGAGCCACAGTGGAGTCTTGCTGCACACCAGTACCCCATCTGCTCTGCAAGGCTGGGTTGTTCTCTGGGGCCTCTAGCAAGATTTTGTGTTAGGCTCCATGTTAAGAGTAACCCTAAAAAGTGCAATGACTTTGCGAAGAGGTTATTTGTATTTTTTAAAATGTATGCTAGTGAGCATATTTAGGAAGTGAAAAGTCAGTAGGTAGAACCAAATAAGATGCCCTGACTGAAGAATACAGGTGAGTTATGCTTACAGTTTCAAGTACAGTGCAATATAATGTGTGTGAGGTTATCAAATTATAGCCAGCTAAAACCCTTGATAGAAAGAGTAAAACATACATTTATTTATTTATTTATTTATTTATTTATTTAGCGAGCTGGGGAGTGGCAGAGAGAGAGGGAGAGAGAGAATCCCGAGCAGGCTCTGTGCTGTCAGCGCAGAGCCCAATGTGCACTGTGGGAGATCAAGCCCCACTAACGGTGAAATCATGACCTGGGCCAAAACTAAGAGTTGGCTGCTTCCCAGGTACCCTGAAAAATAAAACTTTTAAACAAAGTGATCTTCATTTCACCTGCAGAAAGTTGAGTGATCTGTACCTTTTTCCCCTAATTTATGCTATTTAATGGTATCATTTGGTGGTATGCCATGTTGATAAATGATATTGGGAGTCCAAAGGTGAATGAGATGAATGCCTTGACCTTTGGTTATTTCAATCCTAGAAGGAGCAGTAGGATGTAAAATAAACACCTGGGTATAAGTTAGTGTTGTATGTAAAAGCAGTGATTAGAGTGGTTGTAGTTCAGAGGAAGGAAATCCATACCAGGTCGGAAAAATGATTTCACTCCCAAGTCCATTCAGAGCCCTACACCAATTAACTCCATCTATGTATCTCCATTCTCTTTTCAGTTCTCTGTATCCTTCATTACAAAGCTTGCCTCCTAGAATCCCACTAAAGCTAGGGATCCTTCAGTCTTTTAACAAGTATATCAGTGTTCACTATGGACGAGGCATTGTGGCAGGCCTAGAAATCTAGGTGAAAAGAATCCATGATAAGGGCTGATAGTATCTTTTGGAGTTGGACAAGCTTTGGAGTTGGACGGACTGAGTTTGAATCCTCCTCTAGTAATTAAGTGGTGGATTTGGAGCTCTTTTTGACTCTGCTCCCTTAATGGGAAAGTTAATATTACCTACATCATAGAGTTGTTGGAAGAATAAAAGTTAATGTTCTTAAGGGCTTAGAGCAGTGTCCGGGAAATGTTGAGGGAATAACTTTCAGTAGTTTTGTTGGGATTAACACAAGTGCTATCCTCATAGTCTGGCCTTCTCTTCTATTGTATGTGTCCCTCTAATCTGGTGCTATCTCACGAGATTGTGATTGGTTGCTTACAGTTGTACCTTTTGAATGCAAGCTCAAACATGCTGAGCTCTTTGCTGCTTAGCCCTCTTCTCCTGAGTCCCTGCCGAAAGGGCCTCTCTCCTCCGTCTTCCCTCTTGTGCCATCCTGAGCCCCACTTTCATGTCAAACTTCCCTAAAGCCTGGAGTGCATCACAGAACCACCACCCTCTACCTCTATTTCCTAATTGAAGTCTGGCCTTCTCCTCTTCACACTGATCCTCTGGTGACTCAAGTGGCCATTGGTCATCTTGCATGATCCATGGACCTCGTGGTCAGGATGTGAGGCCAGTCCACCCGTAGCTTTCCCTGACTATTTGTCTTCTATGTTCCTAGAAAAAAAATCCTCATTAACTCTTGCCAGCCAACTCCAGTTCTTCATGTTTGTCTGTTGTACCTGCCCCACCAGTCCCTAACTGGAGTCATCCATTGCCATCACTCCTCAGGGGCCCTTCGAAGTCCATGTAAGGGCACAGTAAATGTGAAGTAAATGGAAGAATCCGAAACGAGCTTGGCACATCTTGGTCCAACAGAAAAATTTTCTGGCAATGCTGTCAGAGAATGGAATTGGGTTCCTTTAATGATGGTGAGCTCCTTATTAATGAGGATGCTCAAAGATAGGCCAGGTGACTTAGTGGCTGTGCTGTAGAGATGGGGTGTCTTTCTGGCCTGTGCTCCTAGCTCAGAGACTGTTCTCCTGTCAGTGGTTCTTTGCTTTCCTTCTGTGTCTACATCATTTGTATGCACCTATCAGCAACGTGTGGTAGTTTTGTGCAGCGGTGTGTTAGGGGAAGCTTGGGAGTGGTATACTTCGGCCTTGTTGAGAATTCATTGACTAGGTGCCCTTTTTGTTTAACAATTGTGATTAGTCCCGGCATTCTTTTTTTTTTTTTTTAATTTAAATTTTTTTAACGTTTATTTATTTTTGAGACAGAGAGAGACAGAGCATGAATGGGGGAGGGTCAGAGAGAGGGAGACACAGAATCCGAAACAGGCTCCAGGCTCTGAGCTGTTAGCCCAGAGCCCGACGCGGGGCTCGAACTCACAGACCGCGAGGTCATGACCTGAGCTGAAGTCGGCCGCTTAACCAACTGAGCCAACCAGGCGCCCCAAGTCCCAGCATTCTTTCTGATGCTGTGGTATGTCTGGACTAAGAGACCTTTGGAATTCGGAGAACCTGGGTTGCTCCTCTATGGAAAGACACAATGCTTTTTTGTCCAAAGTTTTGTTCTCTTCTAGCTTTGTCTCTCCCATTCTTGCTATCCTCCTTTTATGGCCTTTTTTTCCTTTTTCTGTTGTTTCTCACTCTTAGGACTTAGCTTTTGAGATCAAAACTCCTAATAAAAGTTGTCTTTTGGGGCACCTGGCTGACTCAGCTGGAAGAGCGCGCAACTCTTGATCTTTGGATCATGAGTGCAAGCCCCACTTTGGATGTGGAGCCTACTTAAAAACAAAATTAGGGGCACCAGGGTGGCTCAGTTGGTTGAGTGACCGACTCTTGATTTCGGCCGCTCAGTTGTGAGATTGAGGCCTATGTTGGGCTCACGCTGAGCATGGAGCCTGCTTGGGATTCTCTGTCTCCCTCTCACTCTGTGCCTTCTCTCTCTCTCTCTCTCTCTCTCTCTCTCTCTCTCTCTCTCTCTCTCCCCCTCTCCCCTCCCCCACCCCCCACCCAAAAATTAAAACCTTAAAAAAAGTTTTTTTAAGTTGTCTTTCTGCCCAGATCTAATGGGCTTGCTTTAAAAAACAATCTGAGGGGCGCCTGGGTGGCTCAGTTGGTTGGGCATCTGACTTCGGCTCAGGTCATTGTCTCGTGGTCTGTGAGTTCGAGCCCTGCGTTGGGCTCTGTGCTGACAGCTCAGAGCCTGGAGCCTGCTTCAAATTCTGTGTCTCCCTCTCTCTCTGCCCCTCCCCCGCTCATGCTTTGTCTTTCTCTGTCAAAAATAAACATTAAAAAAGTAATAAAAATAAAAAATAAAACAATCTGAGTGATAGATATTAGGTATGATCAGAAGCAAAATTTTAGTTTCCAGTTCTCATAGCAAAAGGTGAGACTGTGGAACATCTGATACCTGAAATCTGTCTGTATTGTTTTCCAGATCTCAATGTATTTCACCAAATCTAAAATGCACACTTTTTCACATTTTAACATCTCTGAAATTGGGATGCTTTCCGTTGGTGGCATTTAAAAAATTGTAAGATGTTAAAATATAGATTGGCTTGAATTGTAAAATGTAACTGCAGTATTTACTCCCTCTGAATAATAGTGAAGATGATGAAATGTATTCCTGGATTATATAACTGAGAACATTGACTAACCACTGCCTTCTCCCTCTTGTCTAAACCCAAAACATATGTTGTGTGGTTATCTCCTTTGTATCTTTGGCTACTTCTTCAGCCCCCTTAATTATAATTATTATAATAAGAGTCGTAATAGCTATCATTTATTGAGCACTTACTTTGTTGGTCAGACACTGTCCTAAGTGCTTTATGTGCATAAACTCAGTTACCACAAGTCCTCACTGTCCAGAAGTGGAACCAGAAGCCCAGACAGATTAAATCATTTGTTAGAAGTTCATATGGCTGGGGGAGCCAGGATTTAAATCCATGCCCTCAACACCTGGGCTTTTCTATCTCCCATTAATTTCTTATTGCCAGTTTTTAACATCCCTGAACATAGAGTTACTGATTGTTGCTCTTGAGTAACAGAGGAAGCACTTTTCCCTGGCATTTTTCTCTCTTCTATCCATAGTATTCAAAACAAAAGCAATGCTCTGACCCACTGTAGCTAGTAAGGAAGGGAGGAAAAAACAAACAAACATATTCATGGAGAAACAGAAACATTCTTAGAAAAGATTCTGCAGATGGAAACAAGAAATAGCTACCTGGTCTTTGCTGTGCACCCAGACTTCCCAGGAATACTTACCTAATTCAAGTCCTCTGCTGCTTTCTTTTTAGGAAATTTTGACTAGATTATATCCTATCTTTAACAGGGTGATACTTATGTACCAAACTTTGAAGTTATATGAATAGTATTAATTTTCAAGAATCCTGCTATTTATAGATGTTATCCAAACAGGAAAAACTGCATTTCTCTTACCTAATTAAAAAAAAAATAGAATTATAATGTATGCCTATGTAATAGAATATGTCTATTATACACATGTATACGTGTGTATATAATGTTAATAGATCAATATCATGATCCTCTTGGTATGTGTCAGCAAGGCACTTTAAATTCTCAAGGAGAATTCTGTAAGCTCCCTCCTCCCACCACTCTTAACACCTTAAAGCACAGGGTGTGGGTAGTCACACTCAGATGCCCACTGTGGAAGAAATAGGAAACTGACGAGGGTGCTAATTAGAGCCCCTTTTTAGTCCTTTTATAGAAAGTGGTAAGCTCAGGCCACTGGTTGTGAAAACAGTGAAAAGAAGGGAAGAGAAGGATTCGCGGAGAAGCAAGGAGGAAACTGCCAATGATGGCCATCATTGTTCTGAAGTCAGTGTGGTGCCCAGTAGAGGCTCATTTTCAATTGAGAACTGATGCTCGTTTCCAAGTTTTGGAACTGAAGGACCAACTTGCAAGTTTTTGTTAACCTGGGAGATTTGCTTTAACCACATTGTGGGCACTGGGGAGATAGAAAAAAGAAATGGAAAAGTAAAAGATATTTGTGTAATCCCCACTTCCAGGGGGCATCCTATAATGTCATGAGAGCTTCCCAGAGCCAGCAGAAGTGCATGGGGTACTTTTCTTCCTCATGGTCTTGATGGTAACCCATTTCTGTAAACCTGAGGAAAATTGTATTGGCAATTACATGTATCATTGACACACTAAAAGCCCTTATTTCAGAATATTTCACTCCTGCAGATCTTTTGTTAATTGTCCATTTCTGGCATAGATTCCTGGGTTCCACTATTGATACTTTTTCATCTGGAAAAGGTCTCAAAGCCAGTTCCTTACAGTTAGTTCCTGCAAATGTTATAGTGGCTCATTCAGAAAATAGGCTTCGTTATGGACTTTTGGAAAAGCTTAACAGTTTATATCTGCTTATTTGCCTTTATCTGAAAATACTACTCCCCAGTTATAGATGGAGAGAATCCCTTCCTGTTATTTATTTCTTCTAATATTTTCTCTTTGCTCATGTGTTATGTGACACAACTTCTTATTGTAGACCTGAAAGTCTTGGATAGGAACTTTCAGTCACTTGAAACATTCTTTTTATTTTTTTATGTCTGCTTATTTTTGAGAGAGTGTGAGCGGGGGAGGGGCAGAGAGAAAGGTAGACATAGAATCCGAAGTAGGCTTCAGGCTCTGAGCTGTCAGCACGGAGCTTCTCAGACCCACGAACTGCGAGATCATGACCTGAGCCGAAGTTGGACACTTAACAGTCTGAGCCAACCAGGCTCCCCAAAACATTTTTAATGTTTAAAAAGTATTGAGTTCATGTGTTTCCCATGTTTACTTAAATTCACCTTCACCCTGAGGCCTTTTCCTGACCATCTTATTTAACGTTGGAAACCCTGCTCTCCCACTCTTTTCCGGGTTTTATTTTTCTTTGTAACACTTGGCACTATTTAACTGTTTTCTACTCCTACTTTCTGCTGGTCGTCCCCTCCCCCGCCCCCAGTACATGAACTAACCTCCATGAGATCAGCTGGTTTTGTCGGTTGTGTTCTTTTTTTCACAAAGACAGGGTATCGTCAGGGTCCACATTGTGGCAACTGCCCAGCTTAGGCCTGAGGGCTTGTGAAACAGGGATGTAGGTGGTGGTTGTGTGTTCGGGTGGGTAGTGGGAGTGAGCATTGGTCAGACCTGTGAGGTAGGGTGCCAGGCTGGGCCCTTTGACCAGAGTGCCAGCGCTACGGCAACTAAGACACTGTTGGTTGCAGTTTTGACCGGAACAGGTGGAGGCAGAGTGTGGGATCAAACTGATTTAAGAATGAAGTAGAGACGAGTTGGCATGAGGCCTCAGTTCATCAAGTTGAGACTATGTAGTTAGAGAAGCTTCTTCATCGCTTTTCCTAATTAGTTGAATGACTTTAACACAAAGATGATTTTATGTTACCATAATGAGAGCAGTGACTCTAGTGGTCTTGTTCCCTGCTATTTCTCCAGCACCTAGAAGAGCTCCTGGCTCACTGGGTTTTTGTGAAATTGGGTGAGGGCGGGGGTACAAATTTAGCACTCAAGCTTTCAAAGTGCATGTTTTATGCCAGCCCAATATTTAAAAATCTAGTTAGTAAACAAACTTTACCCTACCTTACCTTCATTTTTTTCTTTACTCACTGTCTTTATTTTTCCGAAATAGAGTTCCTTTAAATAAGTTTTCTTGGTGCAGATGAGAGGTGATTCAGTTTAAAGGTGCGCAACTAGAACTTTTAAAAGTATATTTGTTTGATATACAAAGTATACTTTAATTATAACTATTGAAGTTACATCTCTGAGTTGTTTCCTTGAGACAAAGTTCTATCTGTGAAAATCACTCTGGGGGTGGGGCGTAAGGGAAAAAGTCCTTTGGCAAAGCAAAGGGATTAGCTATCTGAGAGTATGTTTAACCTGAACTACATAACAAGCTGAGCCTTTTCCCTTGGTTTTCTAAGGTTTCTCACAGGACTCTGAAAGATTTTTTCCTTTCCAGCTCTTTTATTTGATAGTACATTCTAAAACTTTCCATCTACATTTGTATGATGGAGGAAGACCTCAAACCATAGTAATTAGCTTTGTGTTAGCTTGCAGTAGATCTCAGCCACAGAAAAGTTGGTTGTCCTGTACCTACAAAATGAGGTACAGGTGAGCACTTAATAGCTTGAATACAAAACTCCTTACAGCTGGAATATTTAAAATAGTTTTGTTCTCTTCCCCGTAAATTTCATGCACAGGAAAATAATTTTAAATTCATAGGCTAAATTCATTTCTTTGCTCCTTTATAATAGTCTGGCCTTTTCAAAGAAGAAAGCTTTAATTATAGTGTGTATAGGAAGGTCACTTCCTTCATGTCAATTAGGATTTTTGTGTATCTGGGGCCACTCTCTGGTTTCTTTATGGGTGTAATTAATTGCCTTCTCAGTGCTTTATGCTAGGGAAATGGGAACTGCGTTAAATTTTTTGTAGATATTGACATTTAGAATGTGATTAATTTGTGAATTAGGGTTCAGATTTATTCTAATGCAAAAATCTATACAATGTGATGAGGCATCATTTGGTGTTTTGATCAAATTTTGTTCATTCTGTATAAGTCATGGAGTAGTGGACAAGATTAAAGAAAAATTCAGTACAATGATGAGTGGTAGAAATTTTTTGCTCTGAGAGAAATAGCTTCATTTCTTGAAAGTGGGGTAAAATTGGTTAAGAGATCTGGCTCAGTAATCACACAGGCCTGGGTTCAAATCCTGCCTCTGCCACTGCACAGCTTCGGGCAAGTTGCCTTACCTCCTGAAGGCTTTCTTTATAATCAGGATAATGAAAATGATCATAACATTGTAAAGGATTAAATGAAGTAATGCATGTCAGGTTTGGTACATTTACATATTCAGTACTCAATAAATGCTGCTACAAATTGTATACAGACCGTGTATATATGGTATATGTAATATATGTATGATTGTGTGTGCATTTTAATTGGTAATTAGAATTGGACCCAGGTCTTTTGAAGATGTCTGCTGAAACTAATGTATCAAAACTTCTACACGGATACCCACAGAATTAAGTAGAACAAGCAGATTTCAAATTAGCAAATGTTTTTATTAGCTCCTAAAATCTTACAAAGATTTTAATGTGTTTTTATGTTTACAAAGGTATGCTTACAAAGTTTTTTCAGATGTTCTATGAATTCCTTGTTACTTTTTTGGGTGTTTTATATTTGACCAGTGTCTTTTCATTTTCAACAGAAAGGAAATACCTTTTGTAGACCCCCCCGATCTTCCTATTGCACATTATTTCACATATTTCCCTCTATCATCCTCTATGCTACTGATATGTTGTCACCATGAAACTTATTTTTCATAATGTTGCACGTCAGTGTTGAGGGTAGGAATATGCAGGAAATGCTCAGTTCTTTTCTTCTTAGGAGATAGTACGTTCTCCTTTGCATTATTGACATGGCTCGGAAATATGTCGTACTGACCACACTGTACCTTCCTAGATCAGTCTTGTTTAACAGCAGTAACTGTTAGGACATTACCCCAAGTTGAAAAAGAAAAAAGTATTTATAGCTCTTAAAGTAATGTTGAAAGCTCTGAAATTTTTTCATGTTAGCCTTCATCAACAAATATGTTAAGCTTGATTTTACTTTCCCCACTGTTCATTGCGGATGAAAAGCCACAAATTAGAGGCAAGAAGGGGAGTGACCACAGGAGTGTGCTTCTAAACAATACAGCAGAAATTGTCTGACAATCTGATATAAAGAATAGAAAAAATTTGCAATACCATCCAATGTTTCAGTAATGGATATTCACAACTATGTCTTTGTCATCAAAAAAGTTAAATAATGTTCAACACTGTAAAAAGCAATCGTGTATAATTTCCTAAAAATTTTGACTGTGATTGTTTTCAATTTTACCTTCATGTACCAGACTAGGATTATAGTGTGACATCATAGAAATAGCATTCTGGCTGTTAAGTCACAATCAGACTCTTTTTTTCCACCCCCTTTCCCTTTGGTTTCCATTGGCCTACCTCTTGGGTCTTTATGAAATCAAAGCAAACTGTAGATAAAGGGTGTGAAAATTCTCTACAAGTACTAGTGGTTGGTAAACAGCATTTAATTTGTAAACCCCAATTATGATGGTTTTTTTAAATTATTTTTTAAATGTTTTTTATATGTTTATTTATTTTTGAGAGAGACAGCGCGCGAGCATGGGAGGGACAGAGAGAGAGAGGGAGACACTGAATCTGAAGCAGGCTGCAGGCTCTGAGTGGTCAGCACAGAGCCCGATGCAGGGCTCAAACTAACGAACCGTGAGATCATGACCTGAGCTGAAGTTGGATGCTTAATCGACTGAGCCACCCAGGTGCCCCTAAATGAATTTTTTTAATGTTTGTTTATTTTTGAAAGAGAGAGAATGAGCAGGGGAGGGGCAGAGAGAGAGGGAAACACAGAATCCGAAGCAGGCTCTAGGCTCTGAGCTGTCGGCCCAGAGCCTGATGCGGGTCTCAAACTCATGAGCAGTGAGATCATGACCTGAACCGAAGTCGGACACTTAACGGACTAAGCCATCTAGGTGCCCCTCAATTATGTTTAAGAGCACCATCCATAAAGTATTTGGTTAATGCAGAATTCCCCAGTCTGCACCATTAACACTGTGGGGCTCATAATTCTTTGTTGTGGGGGCTGTCCTGTGCATTGTAGGACATTTACCAGCATCCTAGCCTCTACTCACGGATGAAAGTAGCTCAGACATTGCCAAATTTTCCATGAAGAGCTAAAATTGCCCCAGCCTGAGAACCACTGCTTTAGTGCAAGTGTATTTAAATTAGGTATAAACTGGTGTGCCTGGGTAGCTCAGTTGGTTAAGCGTCTGACTTTGGCTCAGGTCGTGATCTCACTGCTCATGAGTTCAAGTCCCACATCGGACTCTGTGCTGACACCTCAGAGTCTGGTGCCTGCTTCAGATTCTGTGTCTCCCTCTCTCTCTGCCCCTGTCCCACTCGTGCTCTTTCTCAAAAATAAATAAACATTTATTTATTTATTTATTTAAAAATTTTTAATATTTATTTATTTTTGAGAGAGAGACAGAGACAGAGAGAGAGAGAGAGACAGAGTGCGGGCAGGGGTGGGGCAGAGAGAGAGAGGGAGACACAGAATCTGAAGCAGGCGCCAGGCTCCGAGCTGTCAGCACAGAGCCCAATGCAGGGCTTGAACCAAGAACCGCGAGATCATGACCTGAGCCGAAGTTGGACGCTTAACCAACTGAGTCACCCAGTTGCCCCCCAAAATAAATAAACATTAAAAAAAAATCAGGTATAAACTTAAAACCAAATGCACTGCTTATGTTTTATCTACACAAAAATGTCCAATTACCGTCTTTTCATGGTGGTTTTGGGTACCTTCTGTGCTCACTTTTTGTTGTTGAACAAGGAAAGAACTGCCTATGTTTGGATTTGTTTCCTACTTGTTTTATATCGCCCTTATTGTGACTTTAAAGTACTGAAAAAGACTTCTGTGACTCATAGAAGGAAGTATACAGCATTGTTTTAGCATCTCATTATTGAAGTTTCTGGACTGTTTGGTGGGGCATATAACTCCTAGTAGAATGCCAATGCTGGTTGAAGAGGAGGGTACTTGCAACTTGCCTGATTTGTAGCTGGTCCCCTGGAACAGATGGTGCTCTTAAAGCCAGTCTCTGTGGATATGCTGATCTCTGTGCACAAAGTGGGGCAGAGTGCCATAGTCTACTAGGGAGATGAATGTTGCCAGCCTTTGCTCTCTGCCAGCAAGAAAGGGTGCCGAAGTCTCTGTTTTCTCGTTTCTTCTTCTTCTTCTTCCTTCTTCTTTCAACAGTTCTGTCATTTTCATGTTAGTTTTACAGGAGCATGAGCTGGACAAGGGAATGGGCAGAAGAACCAAGAAGTCTAGGGCTATAAGGAATGCTTTGGGGAGAGTTCAAAATAGGCCCAGGGACAAGCACAGAGTGTAAGAAGCACATGGGAGATCAGAGAGGGTTTTAAGACATGTTGCTGTGGAGTGGACGTTGTATTTGTAGGGTTTGAATGCCTGCCACATGCCAGGTGTTGAGCAAAGAGCTTTATATACACAATTTTACTTAATCCTCCCCCCAATTTTCCGAGATGTGCACTATTTCACTTGTTCTATCGATGAGGAAACTATGGTCTTGGAAAGGTGATTGGCTTCCTCAAAGTTTCCTAGCTAATGAATGATAGAACTGGGACGCACATCTAAGCTAGTCCGTGTGTAAAGCCCACAATCAACCACAGTATTATTCAGTTAATATGCTGCTAGAAATTAGATTCCTCTTCTGTGGGATTTAGAGGTATAAAACAGTAGAAAATTACCTTTTATCTTAATTAAACAAAAGAACTAAAGTACTTTGGACCAGATGGAAGAGGAGAACTAGAGTGTTCCCTGGCCTGCATGAGAGCTCATGTCTGCTCATGAGCTAGCACAAAGTGGCTCTTACTCCTTTCTTTTGCAGGCATGTGCACGTGGCTTCCTGGGTTTGGTTGGTAGCTCGTTCGTCTAGGTGGATGCTTGGGTAGATTTTCTCTCTCTCTCTCTCTCTTTTTTTTTTTTTTTTTTTTTGGTAGGTACTTGTAAGGATAGGGAGGAGATTACATGCACCGTAACTGTTGCTTTATGGTGAAATAAATGTATAAATCACCCAAACATGTCTCAAACCATTGTTTCTGCCCACTGCCATCTTCATAAATCTCTGGATCAGTTCTTACAGAATTCCTTCTGGTGATAACAGCTTACAAGCCAGTAACGCTCTGGTTTTATGGATAAATTCCTCTGTCCCTCCTACTTAAAGATCACTGAACTGTCAGCCCTAGGATTTGGTCCCAGTGGCTTAGCTCATCCCTGTCCCCAGCCAGTATCTGAAGCTGTATCTTCAGAGCACCACTCTTGTTTGCAAAGTGTCACATTCCTCAATGTCTTGCCTTATGGCTAAGAAAAGGGCTTGTGAGAAAGAGAATGTGAGGTCAGAAAAATCTGTTTCAGGAGAGCTGTAGTACTGGCAGTCCTGAAAATGCCAGAATGAAAATGAACCATAGTCCTGAAGTTCAGTCTCTGCATTTGATTGTGATGACAGTTTTGAAAAAGGAGCCATATTTGAAAAGGCCTAAAACCAAGTTAAAGTAATAAATTGTGGGGTTGTGTTTTTGTTTATTATTTGAAAATTAACAGGTTGACTTTTGTTTTTTAAGCTTATTTACTTTTTATTAAAATTTTTAAATTTATTTTTTAATGTTTATTTTTGGGGGGGGGTGCAGAGAGAGAGGGAGTCATAGAATCTGAAGCAGGCTCTGGGTTCTGAGTTGTCAGCTAAGTGCCCCACACAGGGCTAAGCTCATGGACTGTGAGATCATAACCTGAGCCAAAGTCGGATGCTTAACTGAGTGAGCCACCCAGGTGTCCCTGTTTATTTATTTTGAGAGAGAGAGAGAGCAAACAGGGGAGGGGCAGAGAGAGGGAGAGAGAGAGAGGGAGAGGGAGGGAGGGAGGGAGGGAGAGAGAGAGAGAGAGAGAGAGAGAGAGAGAGAGAGAGAGAGAGAGAGAATCCCAAGCAGGCTCTGAGCTGTTAGTAGGGAGCCTGATGTGGGTGGGGCTCAAACTCACAAACCGTGAGATTCTGACCTGAAGCCAAAATCAAGAGTTTGATGCTCAACTGATTGAGTCACCCAGGTGCCCCAGGTTTACTCTTTTTAAAAACCAACTTTATTGAGATATAACTAAAATATCATACACTGTATCCATTTAAAGTGGATAAACTGACTTCTAGGTGGAAAAAACAGTGGAAAAACTTTGGAATGTTTCAATATAATTCCATAGAGCTCTGACTTAGGCAATGATTTTTGACAGAGGAATTTTCTCTCTTCAAAAGGGCTTAATTATGGCCAAGTAAGAACTAGGACAAAGGTCAAACAAAAAATGGGTAGCATTTCTTCAGAGTTCAGAAAGTTTTGGCTACCTTTAAGAAGACACCCTGTCCCAAATTTGTAATGATTTAAGTGCTTTCTTCCAATTGCCTAACATTTGAGATGGTGATTGATAATGTATATAGACATGGTTGGCTTATTAGAAAATCTTTCACAGAAGCA
The DNA here is from genome assembly GCF_027475565.1 of Acinonyx jubatus. Classification (NCBI taxonomy): domain Eukaryota; kingdom Metazoa; phylum Chordata; class Mammalia; order Carnivora; family Felidae; genus Acinonyx; species Acinonyx jubatus. The sequence continues at coordinate 63,350,623 of NC_069387.1, forward strand.
TAGTAAATGGAGATAGAAAAGCAAGGGTCACTGATAAATAAGTTCCTATGCAAATATGTGCTTTCTTTAACACTTCCCGGTTGGAGACTTTGGGGTGTGTTCATGAATTGCCCATGAAAGAGAGTGAAGCAAATGAGGTTGAAGGTGGTTCAGAGGTTCTTAAAGGAACAGGAGAAACTGCACTTGGCATAATGAGATTTATTAGAAAAAGCTGGCGCCCAGTGAAGTCTTCAGTGTGCTCTGTCTAGTCCTTACAAGGGAAAAATCCTTTAAAAGAATACACAGTCTTCTTCATATGGCTCTTTAAAGGTAAGTTTTTTATGTGGTTAATATTTGTAAAAGCTTGTATCAAGGGTTTTTTTTCAATTTCTTTTGCTACTTCTGTGGTATAAAATAGGTATTTAGGAAATGAACTTTGACTTACATAATTCTTACCCTTTGACCATTGCTTAGGAACCATTAGGTTGCAAATTGGGGCTTACCTAGTACAATGGCTTTTTATATGGGTAAGGACTGAAGGAAGTAGCTAATTCATGGTAGGATTATTGAATAAAATGTTTTGTTTCTGTGGGTGCTGAAAATGGCAGAAAACATATTTATTGCATTTCATCAGTAGGTCTTTACGCATTAATTATTTTGGGACTGAATTTACATAACTAACATAAGCTTCACTGAAAATGAGGAATAAGTTAGACTGGGAGTCAGGCTATACTGTGAGCTGTGAATAAGATACATATTCTTTCCAAGAGTGTAAAATTTCTTTGCTAAACATGGATTAAAAAAAAAAGAAGCTCTGTAAGGACCTCCTGCCAGTGGAACCTCTAATTTTTCTACAGAAGCTCAGAAGCTGGAATATTATGTAAAAAATTTCTCAGTGGTTGCAACTAATTACAAAATGTTACTTTGTTTCGTGGGCCAAACCAACAAGCTCTAGTTGGCCGTGTGCGCTCTCCTGCCCAGGTGGTGTGGGCACGATTCTGGCCTCACTGGAGACATAGAACAGCAGCAGTACCTGTCACACAGGCTGGAAAGTGGTCAAGCCTGGAGCCCATGGACGTGCGGAAGTCCAGCAGCGGGACAAGGAGGCGTAGTGCAGAGACGAAGTGGCGTTGATCTGGGCCCTGGAGCCCGGGGAGGATTTAGAGGTGCGTCAGCGAGGGGGGCGCATTGCCCAGAGGACAAAAAGCACAGGCTGATTATTGGGAGTAGCAGTTATTTCAGTGTGCCACCAGCCTCCTGCTGTGGAGATGTCTCCAGGAAGAGAAGGATAAAGTAAAGTCCTCCCCATAATATGTGTGAGCCCCCACAGCCCCAGCCTCTTAAAATGAATCATACAGTATAGGTTAAAAGAGAATGTGAAAATTCAAAAATAAGGAAAATCAACTTTCAGACAGGTCTCGTAGCCCGACCAGATTTTTGATCCTTAAAGGCTCTTCTGTGTGGTGGAGCTGCTGCTGTCTTATGAGTAGTCACCCACTTTTTGTCTGCGGAGTCACTGGCTAAAAGTAAAACCACCACACGTTTTACTTTTAAGTAAAAAGGATATTGGCTCAGTACTGGAAGAATTGAAAGCTTTGACCCCTTATATTTTGTTCTTCCTTCACTAGACTTTCATATTTAAAATAATTTTTTTTAATGTTTATTTTTGACAGAGAGAGAGAGAGAGAGAGCACAAGTTGGGGAGGGGCAGAGAGAGAGGGAGACACGGAATCCGAATCAGGCTCCAGGCTCTGAGCTGTCAGCACAGAGCCCGACGCGGGGCTTGAACTCACGAACCACGAGATAATGACCTGAGCCGAAGTCAGATGCCCAACTGACTGAGCCACCTAGGCGCCCCTGTATTAATGATTTAAAAAAAATTTTTAATGTTTATTTATTTTTGAGAGAGAGAGAGAATGTGAGCAGGGGAGGGGCAGAGAGAGAGGGAGACACAGAGTCTGAAGGAGGCTCCAGGCTCCAAGCTGTCAGCACAGAGCCCGACTTGGGGACCAAACCCACAAACTGTAAGATCATGACCTGAGCTGAAGTCGGTCGCCCAACTGACTGAGCCACCCAGGCGCTCCTAGACTTTCATATTTTAGAATCACCTTTATATTTCTCATTAAGTAGTTTCCTGAGGTGTGGTTGGATGACTCAAAGGTTACTAAAGTTATGCTTTCACTTTCCGGGAGTTAAAGTTTATTGTCTTTACCGTTAAGCATTAGATTTCTGATTTAAGGTGACACACCGTATGAACTATTGTGTTGTATTAAATGAGACTATCTGTTCCATTTGCAGTATGGGAAGTAATCTTATACGACTAGAATTAAATGTACAACTGAAACAGCCATTTGAGTCCTGAGTCATCCATTAACTTGCTCAGTGACCTAGAGCAAATCACTTACCCTGAATGACTTGGGACGTTTTTCATCTGTTAAATAGAGATAGATTGTGTAAATACTTGATGGGGCAAGGTTTAGAACATACACACCAAAATGCTGTACCTCCCCCTGTCTGATTTATTCACCTTGTAATCATAGTATGATGCCACACACATAGCATCCCCCCCCCTCCCCCCGCCGTATTAGAAGAGATGGAAGGTATGTATCTTCAGGGTTTGTTTTTATGAATGTATGTGTGTGGAAAACCAAAAGCCAAACACTTATGAAGAGGGGAAGGACACGGAGAACTGTCTGGCCAAAAATTAAAGGTGAATACCTCCCTGACCTGTCCCCAGATCTTTAGGTGCTGCAAATTATAACCTTGGCCCCTTTTGTGCCCTCATGTGCTCATTCACTTTGGTAGATTCATTTATTCAGAACTCGTTTATTGAGCACCTACTAGGTCCCAAGCCCTGGTTTAAGCAAGGTGGTGGCTAAGATGATGAGGTCCATACCATCAAGTAGACCATCATCTTAATAGAGAAATGAACAGAAGCAGATAATGGTGCTGCTATATGATGTTAGAGGTATTAAGGCAAGTGAATGTAGAAGGTACAGTGGAAGTGCAAATAAGGGAGCCATTGTCTCTGGACAGATGGAGCAGAGTCATCTGGGCTCATAGAAAAAAGGGGTACTTGAGCCTGGTCTTAAATGTGAATGTCTATTGAATAAGGATAAGGAATAGGAAAGAATGGAAAGCAAGTGAAGCATAGGGCACTGGGGATCATTTCCTATAGGCTGATTTATAGGAGAGGATGTATGAGGGGGATGCAAGGAAAAACTGGGGAAAACCTGAAACCACATATCCTGAGACAGAGTATTTCTAAAGTACGGTTATAAATTAATGTACAGGAAAACCTTGGTTCGTGGGCATAATTGATTCCAGAAACATGCTTGTAATCCAAAGTACTTGTATATCAGACTGAATTTCCCCATAAGAAATAAGAATTTCCCCATAAGAATCAGATGATTCAGTTCACAACCCAAAAATATTCATGTAAAAATGATTACAATACTGTAATAAAATACAAAACAGTAAAGAAAATATAAAGAAAAATAAATTAACCTGCACTTACCTTTGAAAACCTTTGTGGCTGGTGTGAGGGACACAAGAGAGAGGAGGGTTACTGTGTAGCATGACTTTCACCATCACTAACAGAATCACTGCTATCTATTGGCTCAATGGGATCTTTTTCTGCATGGGGGCCTTTGTGTATATGCTCACACAGATGTTGACTACAGTACAGCATCAATAAACTCTTGTCATATACTGTATTTAATGCAACTGGCAATAAGGCAGCTGAGGAAAGGGTCTATCTGCAGGCAGCCTGACCTAGAATGAAGCAAAGCGTTCGAAGCGTACTCTTGTGTGGAAAAGCAAAGGACTGTCCATCGGTGCTTTGAAGTGACAAAAAATTCACTGGTGCCAGTTGTGGGCACCTTCCAGCATTCTGAAAAATCACTGACTTCTGCCAAACACTATGGCCTGAGATGGAGCATCCGAACATGGGAGTTGATCGCCTACAATCCTGCAGTGAGGAAGAGAGAGAGAGAGAGGAGCTGTTGGCTCAGTAGTGATCATGTGACATTCGGCATCATGTACTACTTGTATTGCAAGACACTGCTCATTTATCAAGTTAAAACTTATTAGAAATGTTTGCCCGTCGGGGTGCCTGGGTGGCTCAGTCAGTTAAGCATCCGACTTTGGCTTAGGGTATGATTTCTTGGTTTGTGAGTTTGAGTCCCACATCGGGCTCTGCTGTCTGTCTCTCTGCCCCTCCCCCACTCGTACTCTGTCTCAAAAATGAATAAGCATTAAAAAAAATTTTTTTTAATGTTTGCTCATCTTGCGGAATACTCACAGAACAAGTTGCAATCCAAGGTTTTACTGTATTTTATATTAAAATTTCTTCCAATATATTAAATTTTGTATTTTTATGTAATTAATTTTCATAATATTCTTGGAAGAGTAGACAGTATTATTTCCATTTGTTGACTGAAGAACTGAGGTAATCCAACTCAGACAATTTGCTTAGGGGAATTACTGATTATAAATCCTGTGTCTTTAAAAAATTTAAATAGTATCAAATATACAAAAAAACCTGAAAATGTAATACACAGAACTTTTTTCCCTGGTTGACTTGATAATAAGTTGCCTACCTGATCCCCCATCATCCCTGAATATTTAGTGCCTGTATATATTTTAAACTAAAGACATTGACCTACATATTCATAATACAACCATCAAAATCAGGACATTAAATTGATTACAACATCTAATCCTTAGGTCCCACTCAGGTTTTACCAGTTGCCCCAGTAATGTTCTTTATGGCAAAAGGATCCAGTACAGAATTGCCACTTGGTTTTAGCTGCCATATCTATCTTGTCTCCTACAGTCTGCAATACAACCTTAGTCTTTCCTTGGCTTTTGGAATATCCTTGACACTTCCAAAGATTAAAGACCAGCTGTTTCATGGAAAGGCTTTCAATCTGGGTTTGTCTGAGGTTTTGTCATGATTGTGTTGAGTTTAAAAATCTTTGACAGGTATATCACAAAACTGATACCGTTTCTCTTCTAATTGAATCTTACCAATCATAAGATTGACTGATTGCTCTTGGTCTCATTACTAAGGTGATTTCTGCCCGACTTCTCTACTGCAGATTTGCTTCTTTGTAATTAAGTACAAAGTACTTTGTGGTCAAGTACTTTGAGACTATGTATATATGTTCTTTCTCAACAAACTTTACATTTATTTGGTTGCACTCCTGTGTATTCCTCATTTCCTAGTAAGTTTGTATTTGTTACACTCCTTTCAAGTTGGCTTTTGTTCTTTTTTGGCAAATTCCCATAATTCTCTGAGCACTTCTGACTGGCACAAGGTGTTCCAAGATCATCGTGTTCTTCCCTTTCTCCTCAGTACTGGAATCCATACTGGAACCAGTAATGCTCCAAGACATCCTGGTTCTTCTTAGTGGAGAATGGTATAGACAAACCAAGATCATGACTATTGGGATGTCAACTGCTCCCAGGTCTTCTCAGCTAGGGGAAGATATGCATTTATATACATATGTATGTATGTACACACTTTACATATTCTCTATCTAAAAACAATGAGCCATTCACACGGATATAGCCAGGTCTAATCTGATACCACAGGATTCATTCCAGTTTTCTCCCTTGCCATATTTGCAGCTTCTTTCAGAAAGTGGATATTCTGGCCCCTGTTATCTTTGTTATCTTTGATGCATTTACTTATTTGGTCAGTCCTGTACTTATTTGGTCAGTCCTGTACTTAACCAGTCTCCCATTGCTGTGGTAGCCTCTCCTTCTGTGCTGGTGTCCTTGCACCTCTTCAGCTCTGATACACTGTATCATGTTGACCCCAACGTGTGGATACCCTTTTGACTCAGTGTGGGGTTGGCTCTATTTTTAAGCGTGGCAAGTCTGAAAGCACTAGGTTTAGGTCTCTTGTACTTTGGATAAAGCTTTGTGAAGGGGTAATTGAGATCTTGCCTGTACTCTCCTAATCTTAACTTGTATATTTTTTGGTCAGTTTTTTTCATGTAATTAGGTTTCTTTTTGTTTTTGTACTTTGTATAAAATGATATACATCATTATTGGACAGCTTGTGGCATATTACATAAATATTATACCTAAAATATATACAAGTAGTGAAGCCATGTTTGTGTAGCAACATAAAATGCAATTTTGTCTGTAATCCTCATTATCAGAGATTGCAGTATAAATTAGAATATTGCACAAATTTGTGATTCTCTAATTTTAAAATTATAGCAAAGACTTTACTATTGGTGTACTAGTTTCTTTTGATTTATAATTGTGTTATTCCTTAAATTTCTTTTTTCTTTCAAACATGCACGAGGAAGAAATTACTAATTAAGGTCATGCGTATGTTTTAAAGATAACAGTAACAGGGCGTCTTACTTTCCTGAACTGCATTACTTTGGAAATCCTTCACAAGCAAGTCAATTTGTTGGAAAGTAGAGCTTCCTGGACATTCCTTTCTTGTGTGCACTTATGTGTTTTATAGGAAGCTTATGTAAATGTGGACACCCTGAACAGTTGTTGACTGATCCCCACACGGACTGATTAGAAGCACACTGACGTTGAAGTTCTTTTACATTTTTGTTCCTTTACATTTGTCATTCATAAGTCTGTCCTGAAATAGCACCTCTGGGAAGCCCTCGTTTTTCACTATTTTGTAGTGACTTGAGGAACAATTTTATAGGAAAAGGTTTTATATCTCTGCCTGTTATGCCTGATAATTCTGGTGGAGTTGGGAGTGTCAGTATGTACCAGACAATATTCAGATCTCATCTGTCTTTCTTCGTGAATCTAGAGATCACTGTTGCATCCATGAGTGGGCAGATCACTGTTAATTCAAAACAAGTTAACAAATTCATTTGTCTAAGAATGCCATGTTGCAGAAATTATCAGTACAAATGAAGGTATATCAGTTTGTGAGGTACAGTTACACTGGAAAGTAATACATTTGGCTGGATTGGTTGGATTTACTACTTTTTAGAAGCTAGGATCCTGAAGCAAAAAAGGTAGAGAACTTTGAGGACCATATGGTAGGTGAATCATTTGAGTATTCTCCTTACTTTGAATTCTAGCCCATCATTGCCCTCTGGAACTACATGACCCTTAATAGCTGAAAGTGTCTTAACACCTTGTGGTAAAGAATGCACTAAAATAATTTAACTTTTTATCATGGAAAATACCTACTTTGCAGAGGTTTGAAAAGGGTATAACCTCCAGCTTTATCACCCAACTTTAACAATTAACATATGGCCAAATGATTTTAAGTTATAAAGTTTTCTTTTTAAGTTTGTTTATTTATTTTGAAAGAGAGAGAGAGTGCGCACATGTGTGTTGAGGAGGAGCAGAGAGGGGGGAGAGAGAGAATCCCAAGCAGGCTTCATGCTGTCAGTGCAGACTGATGTGGGCCTCGATCTCACAAACAGTGACATCATGATCTGAGCCTATATCAAGAGTCTGACGTTTAACCAACTGAGTTACCCAAGTGCCCCAAGTTATAAAGTTTTTAAAAAACTCTTTGAATTTTAATGAAATGGGACTCACAACTTTTAGTCTGCTATATTCTCAGCACTAAAATAATTTATATTTAGAGTGATCATGCATATGTAAACTTTGTCTAATAGGGAAAATGAGACATTTCCCTTGAATTCCAGTTTATTGCCTTAGGTACAATTGATTCCAATTCTCCCTTTCTTTTGTAAAATCATTAAGATGACTTTCTGGGAAAAAAAGTTTTCCCCTAGGCCTAAACAGTAAGTAAAAGAAACAAAAAACCTGAATACACTGATGATTGTTAGTTACCTGAATTAATCAGAAAGGTTCAAGGTGATATTTTGCATAGCAAGATTCCTTCCCTTCCTGATTTTTTGATATGCTTCTTTCCTGTCTGCACAGCATATCCTCAGAACTTTTTTTCCATTTTTAAAAACTGTGGTAAAATACACGTAACATAAATTTTGTTGACTTCCCCATTTTTAAGTGCACAGTTCAGTGGTATTAAATACGATCGTGTGCAACCGTCACCACCATCCATCCCCATAACTCTTCATCTTTTATAAAATTGAAACTCTACACCCATTAAACATAACTTCCTATTCTCTCCCTGTACTATGCAACCTCTGGAAACCACCGCTATACTCTGTCTATAGTTTTGACTGCTTTAAATACTTCATATAAATGGAATCAAATGTGACTTATTTCACTCAGTATAATGTTCTCCATGTTGTGTCATATGGTAGAATTTTTTTTCAATTTTTTTAATGTTTATTTTTGAGAGAGAGAGAGAGCAAACGAGGGAAGGGCAGAGAGAGAGAGAGAGAGAGAGAGAGAGAGACAGAATCTGAAGCAGGCTCCAGGCTCTGAGCTGTCAGCACAGAGCCTGATGTGGGGCTCGAACTCACAAACCACAAGATCATCATGACCAGAGCTGAGGTGGAACGCTTAACTGACTGAGCCACCCAGGCGCCCCTAGAATTTCTTTTTTAATGCTGAATAATCCATGTGTGTATTTACCACATTTTGCTTATTGGTTCATCTGTCAGTGGACAGTAGGCTTGCTTTCATGTTAAAGCTACTAGGAATAATGCTGCCATGAGCCTAAGTGTATAAATCTCTCTTTAAGACCCTGCTTTCAATTCTTCGGTTGTATATCCAGAAGTGGAATTGCTGGATTATATGGTAGTTCTATCTTTCACTTTTTTTTTTCTTTAAAGGAATTGCTACAGTATTTTCTACATTATACACTTGCACTAAAAATATACAAGGATCCAAATTTCTCCAGGCCCTCACTAACAGTTGTTTTCTGTTTTTGTTTGTGTTTGTTGGTTGGTTTTTGGATAGTAACAATCCACATGGATGTGAGGTGGTATCTTGTAGTTTTGATTTGCATTTCCTTAATGATTAGTGATGTTGAGGATCTTTTCATGTGCTTATTGGCCATTTGTATATCTTCTTTGGAGAAATGTTGCCCATTATTTTAAAAAAAATTTTTTTAACATTTATTTATTATTGAAAGAGAGAGAGAGTCAGAGCGTGAGCAGGGAAGGGACAGAGAGAGAGGGAGACACAGAATCTGAAGCAGGCTCCAGGCTCTGAGCTGTCAGCAGAGTGACGCGGGGCTCAAACTCACAAACCGTGAGATCATGACCTGAGCTGAAGTCGGACACTTAACCGACTGAGCCACCCAGGTGCCCCAAATGTTGCCCATTATTGAATTAGGTTGTTTTTTGTTGTTATTGAGTTTTGGGAATTCTGTATATATGCTGGATATTAATCCCTTATCAGATTTGTAAATATTTTCTCCCATTTTGTAGGTTGCCTTTCTGTACTCTTTTGAATAGGTCTTTTATGCACAAAAATTTATTTTCATGAAGTTTCATTTGTCTATTTTTCTTTTGTTACCTGTGCCTTTGCTTTGCTGTCAAGAAATCATTGCCAAATTCAATGTCATAAATCTTTTGTCCTATGTTTTCTTATAAAAATTTTTTTGTTTTAGGTCTTAAATTTAGGTTCTTGATCCATTTGAATTCTTGCATCTGGTGTTAGGTAAAGGTCCAACTTAATTATTTTGCATGTAGATAACTAGGTTTCCCAGCACCATTTGTTGGAAAGACCATCCTTTCCCCATTGAATGGTCTTGGCATCCTTGTCAAACATTCGACCATGTATGTGAGGGTTTATTTTTTAGCTCTGTGTTCTATTACATTGGTCTATATATCTTTATGACAATACCACACTGTTTCGATTATTGTAGCTTTGTAGTAAATTTCAAAATCAGGAAGTGTGAGTTGTCTAGTTTTGTTCTACTTCAAAGTTGTGTAAGCTATTTGGAATCCTTTGAGATTCCATATGAATTTTAGGATGGGTTTTTCTATTTCTACAAAAAAAAAAGTCATTGGGATTTTGACGGGCATTGCATTGAATCTGTGGATCAATTTGGGTAGTATTGACATTTTAGCAATATTAAGTTTTCAAATCTAAGAGAATGGGATGTGTTTCAATTTATGTCTTTTAAAATCTTTTCAGCAATGTTTTATAGTTTTCATTGTACAAGTATTCCTACTTGCTGCTATTGTAAATGTATTTTCATAATTTTTTTTCAACTCATCGTTTATAGAAATGCAACTGAGTTTTGTGTGTTGACTGTGCTGAATTTAATTTTCATTTATAACAGGTGTGTGAGTGTGTGTGTGTGTGTGTGTGTGTGTGTGTGTGTGTGAGTGAGTGATCTGTAGGGTTTTATAAATGGCCAATAGGATTATTATCTGCAAACAGATAATTTTACTTCTTCCCTCATTTTGGATGCCTTTTATTCCTTTTTCCTGCCTGATTGCTCTGGCTGGAAATTCCAGTACTATGTTGATTAGAAGTGGTGAAAGCAGGCATTCCTTGCCTTTTTTTCTTATCTTAGAGGAATAGCTTTTAGTCTTTCTCAAATGAGTGTGGTGTTTGCTATGGGTTTTTCTTATAAGGCTTTTATTATGTTGAGATTGTTTCTTTCTATTTTTAGTTTTTTGAGTATCGTCATGGAAGGGTATTGAATTTTGTCAAATGCTTTTTATGCATCAATTGAGATGATCATGTGTTTTCCCCCCTTCATTCTGTTGATGTGGTATTACATTAATTTTTCATATGTTGGACCATCCTTGAATTCTAGAAATAAATCTAACATAGTCATGATAAATAATTGTTGCATTATGTTGCTGAATTGTTTGCTACTATTTTGTTGAGAATTTTTGCATCAGTGCTCATTGGAGTATTGGCTGGTTAGTTTTCTTGTAATGTCTCTGTTTTGTTTTGGTATCAGAGTAATGCTGGCCTCCTAGAATGAGTTAGGAATTATTCCCTCTTTGATTTTTTTTTTGAAAGTTTGAGAAGGATTGGTATTCTTCTTTAAATGTTTGATAGAATTCTCTAGTGAAGCCATCAGGTCCAAGGCTTTTGTTTGTTGGGAGATTTTTGACTAATGATTCAATCCCTTTACTGATTATAGGATTGGTCAGATTTTTTCTTTGTGATTTAGTTTTGGTAGGTTTTGTATTGTTAGGCATTTGTCCATTTCATCTAGATTATTCAGTTTGTTGGTATAGCATTGTTCATAATACTCATCCTTTTTATTTCTGTAGAATTGGTAGTAATGTCCCTACTTTCATTTCTGATTTTAGTACTTGGAGTGTTCTGTTTTCTTCTTCGTTCATTTAGCTAAAGGTTTGTCAACTTTGTTCATCGTTTTGAAGAACCAACTTTTGGTTTCATTGATTGTCTTTATTTTCTAGTCTATAATTTAGCTCTGCTCTGTATTATAGTTCCAGCTTTCAGTTCATTTTGTTCTTCTAGCTCATTATGTTGTTACAGGTTGTTGATTTGAGATTCTTACTTTTTAATGTAAGCAGTTACAGCTGTAAATTTCTATCTTAGCATTGTTTTTACTGCATCCCATAAGTTTTAGTATTTTGCTTTCATTTTCATTATTTAAATATTTTCTGATTTCCTTTGTGATTTCTTCTTTGATCTGTTGGTTCTTTGAAAGTGTGTTCAATTTCCACAATTCCATGAATTTTCCAGTTTTCCTTGTTTTATTCTTAACTTCATTCTATTGTGGTCAGAGAATATACTTTGATATTTAAAAAAATCTTTTGAGATAGGGCACCTGGGTGGTTCAGTCAGTTAAGCATCTGACTTTGGCTCAGGTCATGATCTTGCAGTTTATGAGTTTGATCCCCACATCGGGCTCTCTGTTGTCAGCACAGAGCCTGCTTCAGATCCTCTGTCTCCCTCTGTCTGCTGCCTCCCCTATGCTCTCTCTCAAAAATATGTAAACATTAAAAAAATATTTTGAGGCTTAATTCATTTCCTAACATATGGTCTGTCCTAGAAAATGCCCCATGTGCAGTTGAAGAATATGTATTCTGTTGCTGGATAAAGTGTTCTGTATATGTCTATTAAGGCTAGTTGGTTTGTTGTGTTAAATCTTTGATTTCCTTACATCTGACTGGTGGCTGTATCCATTATTGTGAGTAGAATATTCAAGTCTCTAACTTTTAGAACTTTTTATTTCTCCTTTAAGCCTATCAGTGTCTGTTCCATATATTTTGATGGTCTGTCCTTAGATACATAAATGTTTATAATTGTTATCTTCTTGCTGTATTGAACCTCTTATTATATAATGTCCTTTTTTTAAATTTCTTGTAACCTTTTTTGATTTAAAGTCCATTTTGTTTGATATTAGTATAGTCACCCTTCACTCTTGGTTACTATTTGCATGAAATATCTTTTTTTCCCCATATTTTCACTTACAAACTTTTTGTGTCTTTGGATCTTAAGTAAGTCTCTCTCAGACAACATATAGTTGGATTGTGTTTTTTATCCATTGCGCCAATGTGACTTTGTTTTTAATGTTTAGTTCTGAGAGAGAGAGAGAGAGAGAGAAAGAGTATGAGAGGGGGAGGGGCAGAGAGAGAGGGAGACACAGACTCGAAAGCAGGCTCCTGGCTCTGAGCTGTCAGTATAGAGATTGACATGGGGTTTGAACCCATGAACCGTGAGATCATGACCTGAGCCGAAGTCAGGCACTTAATCGACTGAGCCATCCAGACATCCCATGCCAATCTGACTTTTGATTGGAGAGTTTAATTTAAAATAATTATTGATAAGGAGAAACTTATCATTGTGCTGTTTCTATATGCCTATGTGCCTTATAGCTTTTTTTGTCACTGATTTCCTGCATTACTGTCATCTTTTGTTGACTTATTTTTTCTTTTTTTTAATTTATTTAAAAAATTTTTTTAATGTTTTTATTTATTTTTGGGACAGAGAGAGACAGAGCATGAGCAGGGGAGGGGGAGAGAGAGAGGGAGACATAGAATCTGAAGCAGGCTCCAGGCTCTGAGCTGTTAGCACAGAACCTGATAGGGGGCTTGAACTCACGGACTGTGAGATCATGACCTGAGCCAAAGGTGGATGCTTAACCGACTGAGCCACCCAGGCGCCCCATTTGTTTTTTCTTTGTAGTGAAATGTTTACCTGCGTTTCCCATTTCCTTTTATGTATATTCTGTATTTTCCCTGTGGTTACATGGAAAGTACATTCAATCCTAAAGTTATAACATGAATTTGAATTAGGCCAGCTTAACTTCAATAACATACAAAAAAAAAAATCTCTCTTACAGCTCTATCTTCACTCCTTTGGGTTGTTAATGTCAAAAAATTACCTCTCTGGGCATTATGTGCCCTAAAACAAACTAGGTTTTAATGCATTCATCTCTTATGTAGAAAACAAGATTTTGAGTTATGAACCAAAGTTAAAGTAATACTAGCTTTTATATTGATAATTGTTTTTTTCCTTGATGGAACAGTATCTTAAATCATGTAGAAAACAGAAAGTTCAGTTATAAATCATTGTTAAGATAATACTGGCTTTTATTATTGCCATGTATTTACCTTTATTGAGGTCTTTATTTCTCTATATGGCTGTGAGTTACTGTCTAGTGTTCTTTTTATTTTACCATGTAGGACTCCCTTGAGAATTTGTTGCAGGGCATATCTAGGTGTCACAGACTCCCCAGCTTTTGTTTGTGTGGTAATGTCTTAATTTCTCCCTCACTTTTGAAGGACAGTTTTGCTGGATATAGGATTCTTGTTTGAGAGGTTTTTTTCTTTTAGCACTTTGGATATATTGGCCCATAGTCTTCTGGGCTCTAAAGTTTCTGATGAGAAATCTGCTTATACTCTTAATGAGGATCCTTTTTTGTGATGATTTACTTCTCTCTTGCTGCTGTCAAGATTTTCTTTAGTTTTGACTTTTGAAAGTTTGAATCAGAGTTCTGCCACAATAGTAGCTGCCCACTTCCTTGTTTGCACTTCTGTGATCAGAAGCAGCAATCAGCAATGAGAGCATAGATCCTGAAATTTGGAGGATGGGGTCCTTTTTGCCCACCCTGATTCCTATAAGCTGTATGGAAACTACTGCCTGTCCTGTGACTGGGGTTGGGGAACAGGATGCTGCTGTTGCACTAAGAGCTGAAGTTGACCTATATTGACTGCAGTTTACCACCCAAGTCTTCCCCTGGAAGTTACAAGCCTTCAACCAACTCCAGAGTTCCAAAATAATTAGCATCAGAGAAATTCTGCAGAATTGTTGTCCAGGTGGGGAGACAAGATTCCTGCTTCCGACGATGCCATCATCCCAGATCTTCTCCACAGTGAAATTTGTTTGTTTGTTTTTGTTTTTGAAAGACAGAGCATGAGCAGGAGAGGAGCAGAGGGAGAGAGGGAGAATCTCAAGAAGGCTCTGCACTGTCAGCACAGAGCCCCAACGTGGGGCTTGAACCCACGAGACTGTGAGGTCATGACCTGAGCCAAAATGAAGACATGGATGCTTAACTGACTGAGTCACCCAGGCACCCTGTCAACAGAAAGTTTTTGAAGAGCACAAGATCTTCCCACTAGAGCACAGATTGGATATAGCCATACAAGTACTCAATTTTATTTGACTTGGTTTAAAATTTGCTTCTCCTCTTCCCCCTTGGATCCACTCATTCTAGAATCTGATCTTGTAGCTTATATTGCCCTTTTATCATTCAGCTGTTAGCAGAAGACTTCATAAAATGAATATATCAAAATGGTGTTTTAGCTTAATTTTGAAGGATTGGTAAAATTTAGATTGGGAAAGGTGGGATAGGAATTGGGAAGGATATATTCTAGATCTCTGGAAAGTACAGAGCTATATCCAATTAGAATACAAGTAAATGCCTTTTTATGTGTTAACATGTTTTAAAGTATTGTCTACAATTCAACAATAACCTTAAGAGGTAGATATTGTTATCTCCTTTTTTGGTATAATACTAGTCTTTCTGGTACTCTCTTGGTTTCTCTCCTGGCATCTCTTCCTGTTTAGCTTTGGTCCTGGATAAGTGTTCTAATTTGGTTGATGAAATCTGTGCTCATCCTATACAGAAGCAAAGTGGTGTTCAGACTGATTAACCAGCTTGCCCAACTTCCTGGGAAAGAGCCTGATTTTGGCTCATTATTTCAAATTCTAGTAAACAGTATTTTCAAAAACTGTTCATTTTCCCATGATGTAGGACGCTTTATTTTATTTTATTTTTTATCTATTTGTTTGTTTATATGCGTATCATCTCCCTTGTTCTCTGAAGAGTAAGATCCAGGAAGCCAGGATTGCATCTGTTGTATTTACTACTGCACATCCGATACCTAGTATAACATCTGCTATATAATGTTGAATAAATATTTGTTGAATGAATGAACTCAATTACTTTTTTAGTAGGAGTTTTGGACTTGCATTCTAAAAATATTTATATGGCATTAATTAATTTCATTTCCATCAAGAACAATTCCCAGTTTTTCTTCATAGTAGACTATTGCCACCAGGGACAGAGTAGACTTGATTACTCTGAGTGTTTGTCTCTAATAAAAAGAACCTACTAAAGGTAAAATATGAAAGGACTATAAAAACTGTTTATTTTCCAACCTGTCAGCCAGTTGCTGAATTGATATTTATAAGCAATGGGTAGCATTGAGGAGAAAGAGGCATGTTGGTAATGGGAAGTGAAAGAGTAGTTCTCCCATATTCCAGGAGCAGAACTATGTAGCATCTATGTTCTCTTCTCCTTTTAACATAATCATAGTGTAAATGAGTAATGTGGGAATGACTTGAGGGAATGAGTGTATGTACCCTGTGCAAGTGTCTTTCCATTTTACCTCATTAAAGCATTAGTGTCACATAGTTCGCAATGCAAAAACTTAGGTTGCTCAAAAAACAGAGAGTGGAAATGAGCAGGAAATGCCTTTGTTCCTTGAGAGAAGTACTTTTTCTTTTAATTGTCAAGTTAGTCTGTATGCCAAGACTTTTTCCCATAGTAAAGGATTTCATGGCAACTTTTTGTTATTGGTTTAAAAATATTTTTTAATGTGCTTGGTTTAATAGAGGCAACCTGAAGTAATCCTGTGTGCCTGTCTTCACTTTGAAGTTCATCATTTAATTTAATCCAGTGTATAACATAAAATGCTGAGTCAGCATGCTCTCTAGGGTTTTTCTAGTTAGTTTCTTGAATTAAATCATCAGGGATTGTTAAACTACTCAATTGTCTCATAATAAAAAAGCATATTCTGAGCCTAAGACATAGAAACAAAAAAAAATGGACCTTTATATTTATCTAAGTGAATGTATCTGAGCAATAACATTCACCATTTCTCAAAAATGTTATTAGAAAATATTGCTAAAACTACTACACTAATCAAGAGTATAGAGTGCTGTTAGGGCAAGCAGAGTGAGCCCTAAATGTCATGTTGGACATAGGCGTTTCTTGTCAAAGGCAGCTTTGTGGATGAAATTAGGAAGTCATAAAATCATAATTCCACATTTTGTTTATATTCTCCTTTGGATTGATGTTTTGAATCCTAGTGTTGCCCCTCACCCCACAATGTATTCACTTCTCTGTGCTTGTCTTCCTTCAGGACTTTATCTGTGTAATTCCTGGGTAGCTCATGGGTAGTGCATAGTGATTTGTAAAGACTGAATCTATTCTCTTCTGATGCTTTTATGGCAGTAAAATTTTAACATACATTATGAGAGGTTTCTGTGTTAATTTGGATCACATTGATTCTGGCCTTTGGGTAGTTTCCTTTTATGCAAACAATGATAGGTATTCTATAGAAGGTCGCTCTGCAGATCTCTAGGGATTTCAGGTGACTATATGGTCATCTTTCATTCGCATCCCCTACTACCTATGAACCATTATTTGTTTAGGGTCTGCCTTCTCTACAGAATTAAAAGCTGCAGGAGGACAGAAACCACATTTTCTTCACTTGTATATCCTGATAGTCTGGAACATACTAGACACTTAATAAATATTTGCTTAAAAAATAAATCAGTAAATGTCAAAAATGACTGGACTGGCATGATTTTATAAATCATGTACTCTTGAGTATTCTTTATTATAGAATACTCATGTACTCTTGAGTGTTCTTTATTATAGAATTCATGTGGTGTAGAATCCATGTGGTATAGATATATTTGGGGGTATCTGCCAGTCAATCTCTGAATTGCTGCTTCTCTCCCACTTTCCAAATGGATAGGCTTGAACTTAAGCTTCTGCCTAAGATGGGATAACTGAATTTACCCTCCCATCCAAAACAAAAAAAGCAAACAACCAACAAACAAAACAGACAAAAGACATGGCATAAAATAATAAAGAACAATGATCCTGAGAATTGTTATCCCTGGGAGATGGGAAATAGATGAGGCAAGCTCTAAAAGTTTTATTGCCTGGAGAATGCTTCTAGTTCACAGCTCAGGAAGGGAAATCTTAGAAGGAGTGCAGAGGACTGAGTTGAGAAATCAGGGAGACCATTGTGGTTAGAATTTGTAGAATACTGATCATTGTTTGCATAAAAGGAGACTACCCAAAGGCCAGAATAAACCACCCAATGTAGATTATAAGAAACAATGCTCAGTGCTCAAAGGGAATAGTACTTTTTCTGAGTCATGATGGGACCTTGGAGAGAATACTCAGAATGATTATGCCTTAATAGTGGAGAATTAAGTAGCCCTGGACTGAGCAATGCCTTGGATCTACCTAACAAATCATAAAAGCAAGACCTGAGAGGCACAGTTTTCAAGTGATTTCTAACTGCATCCTGGAACAAAACTTAAGAATATTTATAGGAATATAAAAATATCCAGTAGAATAACATTAACAATGTCTGGCATTCAATCAAAGATTACTAGGCATGCAAAGAAACAGGAACACAATCCTTAATGAGGAGGATAATCACTTGAAACCAATCCAGAGGTAACAGATGTTACAATGATCAGAAGGCATTAAAATGGGTTATTGTAACTATATTCCATATGTTTAAAAAAATACAGATGTGAAGGATGAAAAAAAGACCAAAATAGAACTTCTGAAGATGGAAACTATGAGATGAAAAACACACTGGCTGGGAATAATGGCAGGTTAGACATTGCAGAAAAAAGACTAAGGAACTTTAAGCTTAATAGAAATTATCTGAAATAAAACATGGGGGTGGGGGACAAGAGTGAGAAAAAGTGAAGGGAGAGTAAGTGAACCATGGGCAACTTTACACAGACTGATACAGTGTACTTGTAGTCCCTGAAGGGTAGAAGAAAGGGGTGGGAGACAGAAAAGAGTTTTTGAAGAAATAGCCAAAAAAATTCGAAAGTGATGGAAACAATAAATCTGTAAATCTAAAAATTTTAGTAAGCTCCAAGCACAAACACTAAGAAAGTTACACAGAGGCGTATCGTAATTACATTGCTCAAAATCCATGATAAAAGAACATCTTAAAAGCAACCAGAGGTGGAGCTCCTGGGTGGCTTGGTTGAGCATCCAAATTTGTCTCAGGTCACAATCTTGCAGTTTGTGAGTTTGAGCCCCACATTGGGCTCTGTGCTGACAGCTTGGAGCCTGGAGCCTGCTTTGGATTCTGTGTCTCCCTCTCTCTCTGCCCTCCCCCATTTGTTCTCTGTCTCTCTCTGTCTCTTTCTCTCTCTGTCTCAAAAATAAATAAACATTAAATTAAAAAAAATTTTTTTAATGTTTATTTTTGAGACAGAGAGAGACAGAGCATGAACGGGGGGAGGGTCAGAGAGAGAGGGAGACACAGAATCTGAAACAGGCTCCAGGCTCTGAGCTGTCAGCACAGAGCCCGATGCAGGGCTCCAACTCAGGGACCGTGAGATCATGACCTGAGCCGAATTCAGACACTTAACCGACTGAGCCACCCAGGCGCCCCAAACATTAAATTAAAAAAATATATATATTAAAAGAAATAAAAGCAACCAGAGGTAAAAGATACCATACATGTAGAGGTCTTTGACAGCAGATTTCATCTGAAGCAATGCAAGTGAGAAAACAAAGGAACAACATTTTTAAAGAACTCAAAAAAAAAAAAAAGAAAGAACAAAAAGAAAATGATAAACCTAGAATTCTATATTATCAAAAATATCTTTCAAAAATAAAGGTGAAATAAAAACATTTTAGACATTTTCAGTTTCAGACACTCAAAAGCAAAAAGAATTTATCACCGGTAGATGGGCTTCCAGGTATCCATTTGATTGGGCACAGATGATTTGATCACAAATAGGCAGACCTTGGGGCGCCTGGGTGGCTCAGTTGGTTAAGCGTCCAACTTCAGCTCAGGTCATGATCTCATAGTCTGTGGGTTCGAGCCCCGCATCGGACTCTGTGCTGACAGCTCAGAGCCTGGAGCCTGCTTCAGATTCTATGTCTCCCTCTCTCTCTCTCCCCCTCCCCTGCTCATGCTCTGTCTCTCTCTGTCACAAAAATAAATAAAAATATTAAAAAAAAAATACAAATAGGCAGACCTTACCTGGGCCCATCAGAATATTCTTCTAGGGCTAATATTACCCTGTATGTTAAGTAACTGGAAATTTAAATAAAAACTTAAAAAATATTTTTCTAGGAATGTGGAACTTGAACTAAGAGAATCATGTTAATATGTGAAAATGGGGCTGATGTGCAGTAGCCCAGGGGAGGTTGTGAGCACAGAAGGAATAGTTAATGAAATAACTATTAATGAATAACAGAGGTGACAAGCAGACATTCCCATGATTCTTGGTGGTCTTCCAATTCTCAGTTCTAGTCTTTCTTGCGAGTGAATTTGGATTCTGCATTTGAATTCTGTGAGAAACCATTCTATCTTTAGAATAAATTTACCTCTTTTTAACATACTTGTCACCAAAATCCAAAATTTTTTTGTTTATTTTAGCATAAATACACTGGGGTTGTCACATCTAGACATAAGAACAGAAAGAGTAGTCACTTGTGAGGATTTAGCATTTTTAGGCCAGTCATCTTTAGGATACCATGGTCTTTTGAGCTTTAAGACCTTGGATTTCTGTTGAGTCATGGGAGAAGAAGATGCTACAGCTTTTAAAGTTTTCTTTTTCACTATATAGAGTGCCCAGCCAGCCAGAAATTGTTGAAAAAATGAGGAAAACGGCAGCAAGTGCTTTGCAATATTGGTGTAAGAGTCCAGGAGAAATTAGAGTTTTCTATATGTACTATTTGCTCTTCTAGCATCCTTCACAAGATGCCCCTAAGCCCTGGTTGTTACTAATAGAATCTTTGACTTTTGCTTTTTCATTAGTCCTTAGTCTTTTTTTTTTAAAAGTTTTTATTTTAGGGGCACCTGGGTGGCTTGAGTCGGTTGAGCGTCTGACTTCAGTTCAGGTCATGATCTCACTGTCTGTGAGTTCAAGCAACAGCTCAGAGCCTGGAGCCTGTTTCAGATTCTGTGTCTCCCCCTCGCTCTCTGCCCCCCACCCCCACTCATGCTCTGTCTCTCTTCTCCTCTCTCTCAAAAATAAACAAACATTAAAAAAGAAAAAGTATCAATGTGGTATATGCCAGCCTCTGAGTCTATACCAAACGATTGTTTTAAACAAGTTTTGGTTTCCATGTGTCCGTATTTCTATTCTAGTCATTAGGTATTAGGTTTTATTTTCTTTTATTTAATTCAACAGGATAATAAGCATGCTTTTGACCACACGTTTTGCTGGTAAATTGACTAGACTTCAACTTAGAATCTTAGAAAATTTAAATCTTTAAATAGTCGCTCTTTTTATAATCTTTAATGTTCTTGTTTCTAACAGTGTATCCTGTGATTTTTTGTATTTTTCTTCCCTTTTGGATGATGCGACAGTGTTAAAGTCTTTTATGAAGGTTCTGGTGATTCTAAATATCGTTTGGGGGTGTTTTGACCTACTTAGAATGGCTCTTTGTGCTATAGAGTGTGTTTATCCCCAGGGTAACTCTGCTACAGAATTTCCTCATGTGAATGCATTGAAACTTCCCACTTGCCAGATCTTTTATTACATGAACACAATGAAGCAGCATGTGGCCAAAAAGCAGTGAGGGAGATTGCATTGTTCTTGACTTCCTTGAATTAGACATTTTATTCATCTAGTGTTGTCTACAGATTGTTTAACAGTAACATCGTGAACCAGGGTTTTGCAGCAATAGTTGCTCCCACGTGTGTTAATTCTCAATATGTTTGCTGTGCATTTTGTTTAATAGCACATACTTTCAGATAAAAGTTTACTTTATACTGCAGTTTTTTCAGGTGTATGGCTCTATTAAATGTAACAATGTAATCCTTTTAGATATTTAAAGATGAGCTGTCAGGTCATTGTATTTAAACTTACAGGATACATTTTCAGTATTTGCATTTATTAATACTCCATATTTGTGGATTTGTGTGAATCTGCATGTCATTTGCTTGATCATTTCAGGGTTGGGTCATTTGCAGTAGACATTTTTACCTAACCATTTCCACTTTTAAAAACTGCAAGTAAGTATTTACACAGAAATGAGAAATAATCACTTGAAATAAAAATAAGCAGGTCATGTTCTGTTTGGTTGCTGTCAACACATGAACTTGAGGCCATGTGATGTTTGTTGAAAGTGGACAATTGTGATGAATGTAGTATTTTTATGTACTTTGCCTCTAGGAGGCAGCATGATCTAGTAAAATTTCTGCATCCAAATAAGAAAACAAGTTTCCTTTGTCATTTTCCTTTGTCATTTTAAGAACTTTTCAGTACGAGGGGCGCCTGGGTGGCTCAGTCGGTTAAGCGGCCAACTTCACCTCAGGTCATGATCTCGCGCTCTGTGAGTTCGAGCCCCGGGTCGGGCTCTGTGCTGACAGCTCAGAGCCTGGAGCCTGTTTCAGATTCTGTGTCTCCCTCTCTCTGACCCTCCCCCATTCATGCTCTGTCTCTCTCTGTCTCAAAAATAAATAAATGTTAAAAAAAAATTTTTTTTTTAAAAAGAACTTTTCAGTATGAAAACATTTGCCCTCTGATTCATAAAGTTATATTGGGAACAAATAACAGCTGATAGTCACAGACTCCTAGAGAAGGAGATTTTGTGATTGTGTTGTTCTCTTTGTGAGTACTTAAAAAGGAAAAGGAATTATTGTGATTGCTAAAGTAGTCGCCCAACGATTGAGAAAGCAAAGAAATTGATAATTTTAATGGATGGGTACTTTTCCATTTACAGATCATAGTTTTCTCATGTAAATGCTCTGTGAGCATTACTATTATTAATAGTTTGGGACTCATTTCTAGCTGGTATTTTTGCTAGAATACTATGTTAAGTGTTTAAATATAATTTGAATTAAATCATTGGCAAATGTTATAGCTCTCTTATAGCTATTATTAAAAGCTGTCTAAAATTGGCTGAAATTGAAGAGATGCATTATGTCAATATTTTCATTGTAATATACTTTTGAGTGTGATCAAAGTATACTCATGACCTACAACTATTGCTGGCTTCAGGAGAACAGGAATTGTGAATGTCTTGTTGGGGGACAGTTGGAGAGCGGCCATCTTTATGTATTTTTCTTTTCCTGTTTTCATGGCACCTGAATAAATGCTATTTAGTGACTTGGATGAGAATAGTATAGTAAAAGAATAATGCTCCTCCCCCCCTTCCTGGTTTCCTGGAATTGCTACTTTTAGGAGAATTTATTCTGCTAAACCTCAAAAGGTGGTTCACAAGTCAAAGGAACTGGTGGGAAGATTTATTTATAACCTTATTTATGAGATTGATATTATTTCCATTAATTGAATTTTGTGTTAGTTTCAACCCGAACCTCATAAAGTTTGGGTCCTACTCTTTTGACCTTGAATGTACTTAATCCAGAAGGAATTAACCAAATACTGAAAGAATTGATAAATGTGAAGGAAAATTAGAGTGCCATATATTCTAAAGAGGTCCAGTGCTTTTTCCATAAAAGAATGCGGTCCTTTAAAATGGGTGTCTGAAAATATAATCTGGCATTTTCTCATTTGGATGGTCTGAGATTTCCACCTCTCTTTTTGTATTTGGCACACAAAGGTTTGCAGTCAGCTAGTGAGCTGGGTTTCTTTTGGGTTAAATGTTCAATGTTTCTGCATTCAAAGGGTGATATTTGGGACAAAATGGAAATGGGGGAACATGAAGTGGTATAACCTGTTCTGACTTCTGTAATGATTAGGCATTTGCTTGAAGGGATTAAAGCATCTCAAAATCTTCAGATTTTAGAAAGCAAAATGGGGCTTCAATTCTCAACTTTTCATATATTCTACATTATGTCACTAAAAAGTTACTTACAGGAAAACATAATTTCTACCAAGAAAAACAGTGTCTCAAAGTATTCTATTTCAACATTGTCTAGTTTCTTGTTGTTCTTTTAACTAGAAATCAGAGTTATATGAAGGAGAAGCATTGTGAAGCATGTTGTATTTTAGCCTAAGTGTACCTAGGATTTTTTTTGTGCATTAACGTAATTTATGACCGTTAGACCTAAAATAATCATGCCTAAAAGTTGTGTCCTGGTCCTCGTAAGAGGAGGAATTGTAGTAATGAGATTATTTTTTGTACCATTTACAACTGTCCTCATTTTGAAGCAAGTCTATCCAATGCATGCTCTAAGTATACATCATAAATATACTGTAGTGTTTGTAGAGTACGGGAGGAAATTTCTAATATCTAATTGCAAGAGTCTTCTGTAAGAAAACATGGCCTGTGCTTGGTTTGTCAAATATGGAATAAAATGTACTGTTAGAGCATTCAGTGTGCTTCAAGGATGTCTACAGTGGACTGAGCCCTCCAGGGTTGTGTTTTGTGGGGATGTGTTTATGTGTAAGTACATGTACATGTATGTAGGCTGGGCTGTTTCATTAAAAACAGCTTATTAGGTACTATTAAAAATACTACATTGGGCACTTGGGTGGCTGAGTCAGTTAAGCGTCCGACTTCGGCTCAGGTCATGATCTCACAGTTTGTTAGTTCGAGCCTTGTGTCGGGCTCTGTGCTGACAGCTCGGAGCCTGGAGCCTGTTTCAGATTCTGTGTCTCCCTCTCTCTGTCCCTCCCCTGCTCGTGCTCTATGTCTCTCACTCAAAAATAAATAAGCATTAAAAAAATAATAAAAATATTGCTACATTTGTGCCCCGAACGGTATGTAGCATATATAGACAGAATGAACATTTCAGTGGAAACAGAGTCCTAGGGCTTAGAGGGACCCTGGAGAGTGGCAGTGCTTCAATCCTCCAGCTCTGCTCTCAGGAGCTGGGGTGAAGAGTTCTGTGTTAAAATTGAATAATTAAATGATTAATAATTAAATTCAATAAGGACAGGGTTGCTTTCCTTTTTGTTAATTAGATGTAATGAGTAGAATTTCTTCATTAAAAAAATTTTAGCGCAATGTTTCTTTTAACCTTTGTCACTTCTTGCCATTTGTCTGCCTGAGAGTGCTAACTGAATTCACGGTGAAATCTGTATAGATACATATGAATGCAAATTAATGGGAAAAATGCAAATAGCTCACTTTTTTGTGGCCTTGTTTGCTTGTGGCTATGATTTTCTTTCTTCTAATAGGTATAACATGGTTGAATTTTCCGGGGGTAAGAGTCCCCTGTGTGTGTGATAGAACTGAACTTAGCCGGTAAATCAATATTCTATCCACAGGAACATGTTCTGCAAAGAGCGTTGTGAATTTCAAGTGTTCCATAACCCAGACAATGATCATAGCCAGTGATTTGGTCTGCTGTTTGTTCTTACCAGTGAAGCCCAGAGAGATTTAACGACTCCATTAAGGTCAATGAACAAAGATTGGTAGGGTTAGGGCTCTAAAATGTGGCTCTGACTTTATGTTCATTATTCTATATTTAACAGCAATACTTCACAAGTATAACTGAATTTGGGAGGAGCTTTTTTGTTTTGGAAATATTCATCTATTTGATAATGTAATCTCTATTTTTACAGATAAGGAAACAGGTTTATAGAGTTTGAGGGATTTGCAAAGTTTTCTAAATGACTCATTGGAGAAGCCAGGTCTTGTTCTGGAATTGCTGGTCCTTTCTTCATATAATTGGATATTAGTAGGGGGGAAATTATCAACAGGAATGATGACACCTTCAAAAATCTCTCCAGTCAACATTTCATTTAAAATCACATTTTCAAGGATTTAAATGCAGGAAGAGCTGGGCCAGCTGATAGCCTTTTGAAAGAGATTTGGTTTGTAAATTGTGGTTTTTGGGGGATGTTTGACTCTTGCTATTATAAGGATCACAAACAAAATTCAAAAGTTTTTTTTAAGCCTTTGTCTTAATTTAAAAATTTTATGTCCTTCAACAAAAATAAAGCTTGGAAGAAGTAAGCATGCATTTAAAAATCTAAAAGTCTTTTCAAGGAAAATAGATAGTTTTGAAATAGAGTGTCTCAGATTAGATTGTGCAGCTGATTGAATTTAGTGTCTTATTTATTCCTAAAATATTTTCCTGCTGTAATTTTTCTGTTCTTTGAAATTCTCAATTTGATATTTAAAAAAGTTCTTATTTTTGAAAAAAGGTCCAGTTAAAAACTAGATTATTGCTCCTATAGTGTCGGACTATAGATGTTCAGGTTGTTACTGGAACTCAGAAAGACCTAAGGTTGGGTGCGGGTTACTGGACTGTGTCCATCGTATGAAAATTCATTCAGCGTGGTGGGTGCACTGTCCTCTGTGAATATTGTGTTTCCATTAAAAATGGGGATAAATAAAACCCCTGTGGAGCAAATACATTTCTTGAATGGCTAATCTTAACTTTAAAAGTTTGCTAGTTGTCATTAGATGGAATCATTATTTTGCAGCTTTGCCAGCTATTTTTTTAACATTTGAAGATTTACCTTTCCACAAAAGTTGCATTGAAAATGTCATAATAATACAGCAGTAAGTGTTGTTTATAACAATTTGACTCAGTGATATAGCAGCTACTGGGAAGAAGTCACAAAATCTTTCCAGGCCAGTTTATGAAGTAAAAATGGACATTGGAATTTGATTTTGAAGGATTAGTAAGAGGTTATTGAACAAGGAATAAGGGAGGTTAGTATACTCTGGGTGAAGGAGATAACACCTACCTGACAGAAGGAGCTAAGAAGCATCCCAACCCCAGGCTTTCATAATACTTTGCATAAATCTCCATTAGAGTACTTTTCACATTATGCTGGAATCTTATTTATTTGATTATTGTGCTGGAAATCTGGGCAATGACTGGGTCTTTATCTTCCCCAATGCCTGGCGTATAATAGACAGCCAATAAATGCTTGCTGAATGGGTGAAACTATGCAAGACCACGTGTTAGAAACATCTAACAATTTGGTGGGGCTCTAGGATAAGCCTTAGTGTGGGCATTGGTAAGAGGAAAAGCTGTGTATAGATGATATGAAGTTTTGGGGTGATGGGGGAGTTCAGAGCTGATGGCCAAGAAAGAATTCTTGGAAGTGGGCGGAAAGAGCTGCACTGGGGTTGTGAAGAATGACTGGTTATATACCATGGAGTTGGGGGAGGTAAAGTCAAAAAGGAAGTTTTCAAAGAGATTTTCATAGGCTAAAGACTCACAGATTACTAGAGGCCTAGCTGTTGTCAAGCTAAAGTTGTTTTTCCCTCTAGCAAAGCATCACCATTAAGACAGTAAGGAGTTCCTGGACTTTAGGCTATTGATGGGATTGCCTTTTTCTTTTAAACTGGTGAAGACTCTTATCAGTTTAACTATTTGTTTTCTTTGTCCTTTCCTGTTCTTGGGCAGCTGGAAGTGTCCAAGGAATATCACACATAGCACACTCCTGGGAGGGGCATGCTAACTTGAACTTTGTCCTCAGCGTGCCTTATGCTCCCTCATCAATATCCTTCTCCATATCATAGACTTTGTATGCAAGGCTAAAGGGTTTGGATTTACCCTGTAAGGAGTTGTTGTGCCATGGAGGATATCTAAGAAGGGAGTGGGTAACATGATCAGACTTATAATTTAGAAAGGTAACAGTTTGAGGCCATGCAGAACATAGACTGGAGGAGGCTGTATTAAAAGTTTAAGGCCAAGTGGGGTGTAAAGTGTGTGTATACTTGGGGATATGTAAGACAATCCAGGTGTTAGGAGAAAATATTCAAACTTTGATTTCTTTTTTAAAAATCTTTACCAGCATTTATAATGTATGGTGAAATGTCATCTTAGTTATTGTATATGTTGATAATGGCTTCCTCGTCTGAATGTCACATATTCACATCCATGTGGTAGGTAAGGCTTCCTGAAAAGAGAAAGGCAATTCTATGACTCAAAAGGCATGGCAGGGATTTTTTGTTTGTTTGTTTTTTGCTTTTAGTATTTTGCTGAACTTTTTTTTTTTTTTTTTTTTTTTTTCAAGAGAGGCTGGGGTGGTGGGGGGTGGGGGGAGGGCTTACATGAGAGAGGGGCAGAGAGAAAGAGAGAATCCCAAGAGGGGCAGAGAGAGGGGCTGGAGTTCATCCCAAGCAGGGCTTGTGCTCATGGGATGTGGGACTCAAACTCACGAACTGTGAGATCATGACCTGAGCTGAAGTCAGATGCTTAACGACTGAGCCACCCAGGCATCCTGAACTTTGTAGTTTGCGTGTGGTTGGTTCAGTGGATTTACAGAATATATTGTCTAGCTTTAAACTCTCACAAAATGGTGCATGAATGTAAAAATACTCTTAAGGAAACCACAGTTTGAAGATAAGCCTAAAAATAAAACCCAAATAAACAAGTAAATAGTAGAGTTTACATTTCTAGTAGTTCTGAGTCACATGATGAGGCAAAAACAGTGACTGTTTAACCGGACAGGACAAGCAGGTGACCAAAAAAATAAAATCAGAATTATCACAAAGATTCTCTGAAGTCTGGATGTACATCCAGTGTGAAGTATGAATTTTGACTTAAGCTTTACCATGCTTTGAGATATTAAGTAATATGAAGCCAAGACTGCTTTTCAGCGCTCCTGGGTGGCTCAGTTGGTTAAACATCCGACTTTGGCTTAGGTCACAATCTCACCGGTTGGGAGTTCTGTGCTGATGATGCAGAGCCTGCTTGGGATTCTCTCTCCCTCTCTCTCTGCTCCTCCCCCACTTGTACACACACACACACACACACACACACACACACACACATTCTCTCTCTCTCTCTCTCAAAGTGAATAAATAAACTTTAAAAAATTAAAGAAAAATAAACAGGTTTTCATTTTATCTTTAGAGCCTCTTATTAAAAGTTCTACTTTTGTGTATTTTTTAATACAGTAGTACAGTGGTACATGTGTAATTTATAAATGGTCATGTCCTGGGGTGCAGAGTCAGAAGTTTTAATGGGTTGTATGAAAAAAAAAATTGGGAGGATTGGTTTCAAGAAAGATGCTGAAAAACTAAGGCAAATAAAGGTTGGTTATTTGAGGATCTATTTAGATTCTACGAGGTACTGTAGACCTTATGGTTTCCTCTGTATATATTTCATGATGTTAATGATAATCCTGTGAAATAGATATTATCATTTTATAGACAGTGAAACTGACTTAGAGAAATGAAATAGCATGTCCAAGATCACAATTACTGTATTGCAGATTGACTATTTCAGCCTAGGTCTCTTAAAAATTCATGGGCTTTCTATATATTGTTTATATTGAATGGCTGGGCATTTTAAAATGCTTTTAACTGAGATAAAGAATACAAGTAACTCATTTTCTCCAGTAGATTACTAGTGAATTTGTTATGAAGTTGTATTTGTAGTAATTATGTATGATGTGTGTTACTTGTTCCTGTGTCTGAGGGTCCAAAAATTATCCATCGTGTTCAAAGTTAATACTGATTTTTCTAAGCTTTTGTATGATAATAGAATATTCCAGTTAAGGAAAATATTTTTCCTTTGGAAAGTCAGTCCTGTTTTGAATCAGGAACATATGGGGGGGGGGGGAAACATAAGCACTATTCAAGCAACTAAAACTGATGTAAATACAAAATTTACTGATGCATTTAATTAAGCCCTTGTCAGATGAAGGTTTTCATGTCTCCTTCTGTATCTCCAGGCTTGTAATAAAAGTTTTCAAATGATTTCTTCAGTCTTAGAAGCTAACAAGATAATGAAAACTGCCTCAGAGCTTAAGAGGCTTTTACTTGATGAGTTTAGTAGTAATATTTCCCTTGATTCATTTGTTTATTTCTTTTGATGTCTTTTTGCCAGGTACATTATTTATTTGCTGTGAATTTATACAACTAGCAGAAGTGGAATTCACATATTTGCACAGAGTACTGAGAGATGCTGTAAAGCAAACAAAAACCTTCCTGGGGGAATTTTAAGAATGCTGTATATTTTTTAAATGCAAGTATCTGCTTGTTCCCAGTTGATGCCCTCTGCCCTGTGACTATTATTTTCTGTCTTTTTAAAGGTTTTAACTATGACCTTTTTCTTATAAATTTGGTTTGGTTTCTGCATAATGTCAGGTGGTTAATAACAAGTAAACACTGCATATCTGTCATAGGAAAGTTGCTAGAAAATTCACTTTTCCATTCTCCTTGTGGCACCCTTAAATGCTGTTACAGCTTACTCCATGGTTTGCCTTTTTCTGGTAATTGTCAAATTCCATGATGCATTATTTCTTTTTCTGCTTATTTATTTTTCATCTGTGAGGAAGCTACCTTATACTTACATTCAAAATGAAACTTAATTTTCAAAATAATAAGTTTCCAACTATTTAAAACAAAATTTTTTTTAACATTTATTTGTATTTTGAGAGAGAGCACGAGTCGGGGCAGGGGGCAGAGACAGAGGGAGATACAGAATCTGAAGCAGGCTCCAGGCTCTGAGCTGTCAGCACAGAGCCTGACATGGGGCTTGAACCCACAAACTGTGAGATCATTACCCGAGCCGAAGTTGAATGCTTAACCGACTGAGCCACCCAGACTCCTCAGCAAATATTTTTTAAAATAGACAAAAGGCTGGAGACAGTTTGTAAGTGCAGAAATTCTTGGGACTCTAGTTCTCTGAAGCTGCCCACCCACCCACCCACCCACCCCCCATGACTCCAGTAGTTTCAAGAAAATATAGCCAGTGTGATAAGGGAGAGAATGCAATCAACACACGCCAGGCACGGTGCATAGCTGTTAGTGCACATTATAGAACGTATCGTTCCCATATGACATTGGAGGAAACTAGGCTTCAGAGAATTTATATATGTTTTCAAGGTTGTACGTCCAGTAACTGACAAAGTGGGGATTGACTTCTGAGTGTGCTACCATTGCTCTAATTTTTCTTGGGAAAGATAACCTGTGTGTGTGTGTGTGTGTGTGTGTGTGTGTGTGTGTATACACACATATATATATATATACACACACATATATATATATACACACACACATATATATATATGAAAGCCTTAGCTTGGTGTCTGTCACATGGTAGCTTCTTTTTAAAACAATTTTTTTTAATGCTTATTTATTTTTGAGAAAGAGAGCGAAAGAGAGCATGAGTGGGGGAGGAGCAGAGAGCCAGGGAGACCCAGAAACTGAAGCAGGCTCCACTCTCCGAGCTGTCAGCACGGAGCACAACTGGGGCTCGAACTCACAAGCTGTGAGATCATGACCTGAACCGAAGTGGGAGGCTTGACCGAATGAGCCACCTAGGCGCTCCACATGGTACATTCTTAATACAGATTCTCCTCTTTTTTCTGAACTTCTCTGCCTATCACTGAAACAATTAAAAAAAAAAATCATACACACACAAAGGGGATTAACTGCTATTTCCTCCCTTCTGGGAAGGGGCAACTTGATTAAAAGAAAGGAAATGTGTTAAATACCCCTATGCTGCTTTATCCCTTTTTGGCTAAGCGTCAGGAAACCATTCACAGAGAACTTTTCTTACTGTTTTAACTCTTGTTATTGATGTTACAGTTGAGACACAATGTTACTGTAGTTTCAGGTGTACAACATAGTGATTCAGCAACTCTGTACATTAGGCTGTGCTCATCGTAAGTGCAGCTACCATCTTTCACCATATAAAATTGTTACAATATTATTGACTGTATTCCCTATGCTGTACTTTTCATCCCCACGACTTTGTTTATAACTGGAAGTTGGTACCTCTTAATCCCTTTCACCTACTTGCCCTTCATATATGCTAGGTTGTGAATGCTCCTTCAGACCCCCAGAGTTGTGTAGCACAGTGCCCTTGAATCCAGTAGATGGATAATTTCTTTTATTTTTCATTTATTTTTTATTTTTGTAATGTTTACTTATTTTTGAGAGAGATAGTGTGGGGCGGGGAGGGATGGAGTGGGGGCAGGCAGAGGATCCTATGTGGGCTCTGCACTGACAGCAGAAAGCCTAATGTGGGGCTCAAACTCATGAACCATGAGATCATGAGATCGTGACTTAAGCTGAAGTTGGACGCTTAACCAACTGAGCCACCCAGGTGCCCCCAAGAGATGGATGATATCTTTGAAGAGATCATTTTCTACTTGTATGAGTCTTTGAGTCTCTTTAAAATCCCATCTGTATGTTTTACCATTTAAACAAATATTTAGCAAATACAGTGGCTTCTCAATTGATGGCTCCTCTGGAAATTAAGGTTGTCCTAATGAAGACCAGTTTTTTTGTGAGGTAGGAGGCATCTGAAGGCCAGAGTCCCAAGGGGACAGTCATTCTCAGCAGGTGGCTGAGGGAACAGCCTTAACAGCCTTTGAACACAAGAGTCATCATTTGCTCTGGTCATGTGAATCCTTGCTGCCACTAGGTGGCAGGACAGGCAAGAATTCTAGGCAGTCCTATAAGGTTAGGAGGCCAGGTCAGCCATTCTTGTGGAGGTGGGAGAGGGTATAGGCAGTCAGGGTGCTACAGGAAAAGAATTTGCGCCCTAGAGTTTGTTTTTCTGCTATTTATTTAAATTATGTCCTTATTTTAATTCTGATAAAATTTCTGGTGATGGAATTTGTTACTTAGAATGTGTCCTCTTAAAGGCATGAATCATTAAAATCTTAGCTATCAGAAACTGCAAAGTTCTGCCATACAAATAGAGGTCCATAGAAATTGGCTTTCCCAACATCTTAGAGCAAGTCACTGGCTGTTCTTGCTCTTTGAGTTCCAGTTCTGTGCCAATTAAGCTATTGTTTTGAGCGCAATCTATTTAAGGAGAAAACTAAGAGACTGAAGGATGTTCTAAATTGTACCTTTATCCATAATCCTGAATGTGGACCCTATTCTGCCTAAATCAGGCACTGCTAGTCAAGAGGTGTAATGTCCAACCTTGTCAGTCCTGTGACTGCAAGAAAATGACCTTCATTAGGTTATGAATTAAAATGAAGAACTATGAAATCTAGCTACCACATTGTGATACTTATAGGATTAGGTGGATTAAAGGGGGAATTCTAGAGGTGTGCCTGGCATATAATCTAGCACCATGACTGGAATTAATAAAATATTTTTTCCTTTGTACCTGTCCTCTCCCTACTGATTCTTTCATATATGTGTCTTGACTTGGAGATATATCAGTTATTTGGGCATTTTAATGATCATTTGGACTGAAGTTCAGTAGGAGGAAAAACTTTCTTTTTAATAGTCAAGGCTTTTATTTTTAAATTTCTTTTTAAGTTTATTTATTTATTTTGAGACAGAGAGAGAGAAAGGGAGGCAGGGGGAGGGGCAGAGAGAGGGAGAAAGAGAATCCTAAGCAGGCACTGCAGTCCAACACAGGGCTCAGTCTCACAAATTGTGAAATCATGACCTGGGTTGAGATCAAGAGTCGGATGCTTAACCGACTGAGCCACCCACGTGCCCCAACAGTCCAGCCTTTTAAACTGTCTTTTATAATAGCAATGACCTTTTAAAAAGTAGTGTTATTGTCAGTTACCTGTTTTCAAAAGGAAAGCAGTTAGTAACTATGCTTTTGAATAGCAAACTTTTTAACCACAACCCAGTACAACACTATCTGCATGTGTGAGCATGTGTGTATCTGGGATAAAATGTAGCCTTTCTGTGTGCTTACATACTCTATTTTCTGGTGGGCTTGCTAATGGGATGAAACCACATTTTGAAAAATCTTACGCCTTAGAGAAAAAGATGATAAGAAAACATTCTTTTTTGGCAGATTGCAAACATCCAGGGCCAAATTTAAAATGAGAAGGTGTTAGAAGGTGGAGGAGAGATAGTGAAGTATCTCTCAAACAGACAGGGCACTTGGAGACCAGGAAACAAAGAAAGACACTGCGTATCTTTTACAGAGTTGTATTCAGGGTACCTTACTGACACGGGGGGAGATAGGGCAAGGACAATCCACAGCAGCTTCAGAGTTATTCTCAGCAAAATCCAGACCTTCGTCCACAGACTTTATGAAGCGAGGGGACATGCAGAAGCGCACTGTAGTGAGACCAAAAGTTGACACGCGCCGCAAAGGGCTTGCACATACCCTTTAAATCTTGTGGCACCTCCTGTGCGTCAGGAAAGAAGGAAGTCTATGTTATCTTCAACAGATTCCTGGGAAGCTAAAATAAGCCTAAACCCATTCTGGCCTTGGCAGGTATCCCTAAGGTATGTATGTCAATGTCCAAGGGACCTGGGACACGTAGCCCGAAGAGAGGTCATTGAGCAAACATGAACAAGATGGAGGGCCAAAGATGGAGTCAGTATTGTGAGCACTCCTACAGATTGTACCTCTTGAAATATGTGAGTTTGGGTCCTAGATCTTGGTGAGGCAGATGGGGCATTGACATTTCCTTTTCCTTTTTCTGTTTTTTTTTGTTTGTTTTATTTTGTTTTGTTTTTAGAGGGAGAGAGCATTAGTTGGGGAGACGGGCAGAGGGAAAGAGAGAGAGGATCTTAAGCAGGTTTCACACTCAGCATGGAGCTTGATACAGGGCTCGATCCCATGACCCTGGTATCATGACCTGACCCAAAATCAAGAGTCAGGTGCTCAACCAACTGAACCACTTAGGTGCCCCAGGCATTGTCATTTTTATCAGCTCTCCCTATACTTACTTGTGCCAGGGCTATGATTTAAGGCTGTGAGAGCTGAAAGAAAATGCAACATAGGTACTGTGAATCGCAACTAACAGTGTTGCTAAAACTTTTACTCACCCTGTATTTTTTCTGTGGGTAGGTTTTAAACTTACTTGTTGTAGTTCTTGGATCAGTTCTTGTGTTAGCTCCCATCAGTTAGCAAATCCACTTAGACAGCTTTGGAAATCCAGGCGCGAGTGAAACCGACTGCCTTCTCACTGCTGGAGGAGTAGGGCAGCAGTGTTGACTGCTGCTGCCTTGCTCATAACTTGGTGTGTGTGACCTCACTTGCTCCTCATAACCCTGCGAGAGAAAAGGTAAAATTGTCTTCTTCGTTCAATAAGACCACCAGTACCAAAAAGCAAACAAGCAAACAAGCCCCAGGAATCTAAAATGTTAGCTAGCTTGCTCAAAGTCACAGAGCTAGCAGAGGAGGGTAAAAACGTCAATTCGGGTCTGCCTTACTGCGAGAAATCTTCATAACAAAGCGTTTTGCAATATGAAATAAAAAGCATCAGTGTCAGAAGTATTCTTACTGTGGATTAAATACTAATAAAATGGTAAGATGCCTTCATTTGGAGAAACATTGATGCCGTCCCCACACACGATTTTTCCCCCTCTGTGCAGCAGACTTGGAAGCCTGAGTTAAATGCCTGTTTTTTATGGTTTCTCTTGACTGTTTTTTTGTTTTGCTTTGTTTTTTGTTTTTCTGAAAAACCTGTGAAGTAGTGGGGGGGGGGCGGGTTGGTGGTGGTATCATTATTGTCAATACTGAGGTCTGAAAAGGTTGTGTGAGAATTTAAATGAAAGCTCAGATATTCTGACCACCTGCCCACGTCTTCACAGAAGCATTAATCCACGTGGGCAGAGTACTTGAATGTGTTGGGTAGAGGCCCAAGGTCAAAATGGCAGAGGAATAGGATCACGCAGTGTATTTGCTGTTTGAGTTGAGAATGTAGCCATATCAATACTGTGTTTGGTCCGGCAACCCTCTTGCACTGTTGGTGGGAATGCAAACTGGTGCAGCCACTCTGGAAAACAGTGTGGAGTTTCCTCAAAAAATTAAAAATAGACCTACCCTATGACCCAGCAGTAGCACTGCTAGGAATTTACCCAAGGGATACAGGAGTCCTGATGCATAGGGGCACTTGTACCCCAATGTTTATAGCAGCACTCTCAACAATAGCCAAATTATGGAAAGAGCCTAAATGTCCATCAACTGATGAGTGGATAAAGAAATTGTGGTTTATATACACAATGGAGTACTACGTGGCAATGAGAAAGAATGAAATATGGCCCTTTGTAGCAACGTGGATGGAACTGGAGAGTGTTATGCTAAGTGAAATAAGTCATACAGAGAAGGACAGATACCATATGTTTTTACTCTTATGGGGATCCTGAGAAACTTAACAGAAACCCATGGGGGAGGGGAAGGAAAAAAAAGAGGTTAGAGTAGGAGAGAGCCCAAGCATAAGAGACTCTTAAAAACTGAGAACAAACTGAGGATTGATAGGGGGTGGGAGGGCGGGGAGGGTAGGTGATGGGTATTGAAGAAGGCATCTTTTGGGATGAGCACTGGGTGTTGTATGGAAACCAATTTGACAATAAACTTCATATGTTGAAAAAAATAAAAAATAAAAATAAAAAAAATACTGTGGTCAACATTCTATAAAGTGACCTCATAAGGGACAAAATTAAGTGCTGTACTGACTGGCTATTTCACATAGCCAATAACTAGCCAGCTCAACAGGTAGACATGTTATCTGAGTTGAGATTTTTCCTTTCTGTGTCCAGTTTCTTTGAAGTACTTATTGACATGCAGTGCAGTAAACCATGCTAGGTGAATAAACAGTGGATTCATCAGTGGCTTTTAAGTGTATTTGGCCTCATCCAGCTGAAATTTAAGATTTTACGAATGATTAAAGAAAAAGGATAAGTGTAAGTAGGTCATTTGTACCATAACTGTAGAAAGGCTGATTAAATTATAAACAATAAGGAGAGTGGATAAAGTTTACTAAGAGTTTCCTATGTGTCAGACAGTGTTCAAAGTGTTTTACCCATTTTAGCTTAGGAAATCTCCTTAAAATCCCGTTGAAAGTCAATACTACTCTAGTTTTTACAGATGAGGAAATCAAGCCACTAATAGCTTAGATTAATAAACTAATAGCTTCATAGACCTGAGGGTCATAGTTTGATAAATAGTAGAGCAAGCATAACCTGACTCCAGATCTTATGCTTATGATACTGTTATATAGCCTCCGTGTATAACAGAAATTAAACTAAGTTAATAGAAAATGGGTCCTAATTGTAATTTTGTTGTTAACTTATAATCTGAACTTATACAAGTCACTTCATCTCTTTCTACCTCTGTGTCGTCATCTGTGAAGTGTGTATAATACCTATTCTGTCAACAAGTTTAATTTGTGATAGGGATCAAAAGCTGGAGTGCTAAAGTGACCCTAGGGCAGGATATGTTGTGGAAATGAGAGATGATGAGGAAGAGGTAAAGACGATAGAAAGTGCTAGAAAGTATATGTTTTAAAAGCTTATATGCAAGAAATATTTCACAATGTTGGTTTGGTGGCAGAAAAGTAAGTGCCAACATGGCAATTGTCAGGGTAGGCTGTGGGTACCATCTTCATGGGAAGATGGGTGGGAGGGGCCAGAAGTAGCTCTGTGAGTGGATGTACAGCGATGCCCTGTGGGTGGCGCTACTCAGTGATGGCAGGCCACATTGGACGGCTGCAAGATGAGAGAAAGCTGATGTGGTGGGGGAAGTTAGGATGAAGCATAATCACACGTGGTATGTATGTATGTATATATGTGCCCCTTCAGCACTTTTGTATCCTTCGGATACAACATCCCTAGTAGTGCAATTGCTGGGTCTTAGGGTAGCTCTAGTTTTAATTTTTTGAGGAACCTCCATATACTGTTTTTCAGAGTGGCTGCACCAGTTTGCATTCCCACCAACAGTGTAAAAGGGTTCCCCTTCCTCCACATCTTCACCAACATCTGTTCTTTCCTGAGTTGCTAATTCTAACCATTCTGAGAGATGTGACGTGGTATCTCATTGTGGTGTTGATTGGCAGTATTCACTGATTTAAATGTTAATCTTATCCAAAAACACCCTCCAAGTGGACACATAGAATTAACCATCACAACCCTCTGCAGGATGTGCTGTAAGCAAGGCCTTCTTAGGACATTAGAGCCTTTACCATCCCATTCTCAGAGTGTGTTTTAAATGCCAGCATTTTTTTGTTCAATGTATTAGGTAGAAATCCTATAACCTGCTTGAGTTAAATTAATGGATAACAAGGTACTTTTAAAATTGTGTAACAGCCTACAAATGCAAGGAATTTAGGGAAGTGGTGAGTGGAAAGGGTATGGGTAGAGTTTAGTATAAATGGGTGGATTGCCACCTGTCAGGAGGAGTACAGTTTGGCAAGAGAACAATCAACCCTTGTTTTTGTGACCAGACACTTTACTACACACAGTGCAGGGAGGAGGGGCCTTCTTAGAACCTTCTCTTAGATCTGCAGGAAAATCCCATTTTTGTTCTGGCGGGGAATGGCTTGGGTGGGGCCTTTCGAACTCTGGTGCTGCTCCCTAACCATTGAGTTCTTACCTACTGTTCCTGCTGTTGGCTCTCCGAGAGGTCTCCTTGTAGTGCTGTGAACCCGTGGGTTGAGGAACTGGGTAGATACATATAACTTGTTTCTATAGTAGCTGTCTCTTGAGCCATATTGTCTCATAAACTTGGGGGGAATCTAATTAATTAGAAGGGATGATTATGTTACTAATATACTTACAGATAGAGTAACCCCAATTTTAATTCTTCGAGTCAGAATAGAACAGCATTTTCACATTGTTGCTCAATAAATGTTTGGAAACCATTATTCTATTTTTATAATTCATCTCTTTTCTGTCTCACCTCTGATGTTCCCCACAACTCACATTTGAGTGCCTATGATAGGAAGGATGCTGTATTTTTTTTTTTTAGGAGTAATGAAATAGAATTTAGATTTCCTTGAGGAAGTTTTAAATGAGATGGATCTTAGTATCACTATGGAAATTAAGTTTTTATTAACAAAGTAAATATTACATACTGTCAAATACCTTTTAGAGTATGTTTTTATAACTGAAATCTTTCTACAGAATAAGCTTTTCTTTAGTCTGACTTGCAGACTGGTGGTTTTATTTCCAGTGAACTCTTACAACAAAATGTTCATTAATTAAAAATAGCTGCCCCATACAGGAAACAGCTCATATAGCAGCTTCTGACACTGTTCTAAAAACAGACTTGAGCTGCTCTGAGTGCTAAAGAAGAATGAACGCTGAAAACCTTGTGAACGAATTCAGGTAAAAGCATGATATTTTTAAAGAAGGATCTATGGTCTTTACATTTATGTTTTTCTGTTTATAAGACTCATGTGCTTATTATTAAAAAACCAAGTATTACAGCAATGTATTCTGTAGAAACTGAAATTCCCACCCAAATTGTGGTGTCCATGGAGTCTGGTGGTTTTTACCAGATTTTTTTTTCTATGCATCTACAGAGTATATGCTTTTTTTTTTTTTTAATGTTTGTTTATTTTTGACAGAGAGCACATGTGTGAGCACGGGAGAGGCAGAGAGAGAGAAAGACACAGAATCCAAAGCAGGCTCCAGGCTCTGAGCTGTCAGCACAGAGCCTGATGCAAGGTTTGAACTCATGAGCTATCAGATCATGACCTGAGCCAAAGTCAGACACTTAACCAACTGAGCCACCCAGGCACCCCAAGTATATACTTATTTTTAAAATGGACTTATACGGGGATGCCTTGGTGGCTCAGTCAGTTGAGTGTCCAGCTTCAGCTCAGGTCATGATCTTGCTGTTTCCAAGTTGAAGCCGCGTGTTGGTCTCTGTGCTGACAGCCCAGAGCCTGGAGCCTGTTTCAGATTCTGTGTCTACTTCTCTCTCTGCTGCTCCCCGACTTGCACGCTGTCTGTCTGTCTGTCTGTCTCTCTCTCTCTCTCAAAAATAAATAAACATTTTTTAAAAATGGGATTGTATGTTCTTTAAACTTGGTTTTTTCATTTGTATGTATTAGAAATTTTCCACATCAAATTTTCAAAGCCCTCTTCCTTTATTATTTCTTTTTAAAAACATTTTTTTAACTTTTATTTGTTTTTGAGAGAGACAGAGCACAAGGGGAGAGGGGCAGAGAGAGAGGGAGACACAGAATCCAAAGTAGACTCCAGGCTCTGAGCTGTCAGTGCAGAGCCTGATGTGGAGCTCGAACTCTCGGACTGGGAGATCATGATCTGAGCCAAAATCTGATGCTTAATCAACTGAGCCACCCAGGCACCCCTATTATTTCTTCTACATTAGCATCTCACTGTATAGCTGTACTACAGTTTGTTTAAACGAGGTGTCTATTAATAGGTTAATGAGTTGATATTCTATTTACATTTTTTTCCTTGAAAGTCATTGTTTTTAGGGCAGATGTAATTGAACAAAGTTAGCACATATAGTATATTGATAGTGTAATATATTGGGAGTTTATTATATGTCTGGAACTTTTTAATGCATTATTCTGTGAAAATTAGAATAATTCTATGCTATAAGGAATTTATTATTGTCCGTATTCTCGAGATGCAGAAAGCCTCCAGGATCCTTGCATGCCAACATCTATAAGATGAACTGAAAGTCAGGGGTGACTGGAGCAGACATGTGAGAGCCCGTTAAATCCAGAGGAGCAGGGGTGCCTGGGTAGCTCAGTTGTGTCAGACTCTTCATTTTGGTTCAGGTCATGATCTCATGGCCATGAGATGGAGCCCCGCATTGGGCTCTGTGCTGACAGTGCAGGGCCTGCTTGGGATTCTGTCTCCCTCTCTCTCTGCCCTTCCCCCAGTCACGTACACACTTTCTGTTTCTCTCTCAAACATTAAAAATAAGAATAAAGAAAGAGG
This sequence comes from Acinonyx jubatus, assembly GCF_027475565.1. Classification (NCBI taxonomy): domain Eukaryota; kingdom Metazoa; phylum Chordata; class Mammalia; order Carnivora; family Felidae; genus Acinonyx; species Acinonyx jubatus. Next base: position 63,390,410 of record NC_069387.1, read on the forward strand.
AGCTAAGCAAAAGGACAGCAGCCGTGTTAGCATAAGAGAAAACATAGCATAAGAGTTTAGAAATTCTTACTGGTGTCACTGATGTTAAAAATCCTTTCTGGTTGCCATAACAACTGGCTTCAAAAGACCTGCCATCTTAACCCCGTGACTGTGCCTTGAGGAATTCTGGCCATTACCACAGACTGCTTGGCATTTGTCTATCCCTCGCCTGTCTTCCGAATGCCTGTTGTGAATTTATCTGATACTCAGGGACTTTCCTCACATTTGTCTGTGATCCTCGTGTGCCTTGCTGAGCACCAGGAGATGTCAGCTGATGCTGAGATTCCCATCCGTGGCCAGTCCTCTTTGATGGCTTGTGCAGCTGCTTATTGTTTTTTACTGAAAATGGAAACTTTTAAGTTCTTGTCACTATTAGTCACTTACACTCTAAGATAGACTCTAAGGAAATTCTCCGGAGACTTAGAAGGTGTATTTCATATGCCTCAATGATTGCTGAATTGATCCTAAGTACAATAGATTAAGCTTTTAGAGGGGAAAAAAAGTTTACTGCACAGTATATTTCTTTATAATTTAGTCTGTCATGCCTAGAGAGAAGTGAAGCTTAAAAAGCCACTAAAAGGGACTTGTTGGGGTTATTTATGGCAGTGTAACAAACCACTCCAAAACCAGATAGTCTAAAACAGCAATTTATCTCGTGACTCACTGAGTTGTCCAGGAGGTTCTGTTTTTTTGCGGTATCATCTGGATGCTGGGATGGCTGTGGTCCTCCGAGTCTTGGTTGGGGAGATCAGCTGGGACCCAGTGGCGGCTTAGGTTGCCTTGTGGTATCTGGGTTCCAAATGGAAGAAGAGGATGCTGCCCAAGCAGTTAAGGGCTAGGCCTACAACTGGCACTGCATCATTTTTGTCATTGTCTGATGGTTCAAGCAGTAATCGGCCCAGCCCAGAGTCCATGTGGGAAAGAACTCCACAAGGAGTGGATACCTACAAGGGTGGTTCATTGGAGGTGATCACCAGAACAGCAATTTACTACAGGGCACACTCTGGCCACTCACACACGTGCACACTGCACTTGCCCACACCCAAGACTCCCACAAGTCTTGCTCTATTGCTATGTTAGCTTGAGTTCAGGAGCTCATTCATGTCAGGTCCAGGTACAGATGAGGCTCTTTTGGTGCAGCTGTTCTCAACCAAATACCTGTGAACTAAAGGCACAAATTATTTGCTCTCCTCCCCTGACCCAACATGCAATGGCAAGGCAGGGACAGGAAAATTGCCACAGACGCTCCCCTTCAAAAAGGCATCAGAGGCTGTGGAGAAGTCACAAGGATACACTGCTGGTGGAGATGTAAAATGATGCCATTGCTTTGGAAACAGTCTGGCAGTTCCACAAAAGGTTAAACATAGTTAGCATTTGACCTTTCCTAAGTGTATATCCAAGAGAAAACATATGTCCACCCAAAACTTATACAGGAATATAACATAAGGTTATAATAGCCAAAAGGTGGAAACAACTCAAATATCTATCAACTGATGAACAGATACATGAAATGTAGTGTATCCATACAATGGAATGAAGTACTGATACATATTGCAACGTGGATGAACCTTGAAAATGTGCTAGGTGCAAGAAGTGGGTCACGGAGACCACATAGTGTATGATTCCATCAATATGAAATGTCCAGAATGGGCAAATCTATAAAGACAAAGTAGATTAGCAGCTTCTTAGAGCTGAGTATATGGGTGGGATGGGTATATGGGGATGATAACTAAAGAGTACAGGTTTCTTTTGAGGTCATGGAATTTTTTTTTAATTTTTTTTTTTAACTTTTATTTATTTTTGAGACAGAGAGAGAGCATGAACGGGGGAGGGGCAAAGAGAGGGAGACACAGAATCTGAAACAGGCTCCAGGCCCTGAGCTGTCAGCACAGAGCCTGACGCGGGGCTCGAACTCACGGACCGCGAGATCATGACCTGAGCCAAAGTCGGATGCTTAACCGACTGAGCCACCCAGGCACCCCGGTAACGGAATTTTTTAAAAGTAACTTGCTTGTATCTGTGAATATCCTAAAAACCTGAGTTGCAAACTTTGGGTAAATTATATGGTAGGTGAATTATATCTCAGTAATGCTGTTATTTTTTTTTTTTTTTTGAAAACACAGAACAGGGAAATGGGAGACACCTAGCGCCCTCCCTGGTCCACAGCGGTTCTAAAATCCAGCTAGGTAAATGTCAATGGTTTCGTGAAAAGTTTCTAACTGGGGTGGTTCTTCGTGGCTCTGGTCTCCGCCCTCTAGGCTCTTGGTTATGTCCTCTGAATCTTACTTTTCCATAAGAAATGACTTATATTTGTAGCCTCTTCCTGCCTGAATAAGGGCCCTGGTATTTTTCATTTTGAAATGTCTCTTTAGTCCACACCAATGCTCTTTCCGTTGATATGTTTTTCAGAGTTTTTATGTGTGTTCTCACAGATCTCTTTGGGTTCACAACATTACAAACCATTCCCACAAATCTCTTTGAGACAGGGGTCTACCTTGAACTGCCTTTAAGTCAGGGGTTATATGAAAATATCTTTAAGAGTCTTACGAGCTCTACTGTCTAGGAGAGATGGTTCTTAGAATCACACTGAAAATTCTTCACAGCCTTTTGGTCTAGCTCTGTGATTTGCAAAGTGTGGTCTCTGTAGCAGCAGCATTAATATCACCTGGAGACTACAGAGGTCAGACCCCATTCCAGACCTGAAAATTGGGTGCAGCAGTCTGGGTTTTAACACCCATGCCTCAACCCCAGCTGAGTCTGGTGCACACAGAGTTTTAGAACCACTGGTCTAACATAGTCTATGAGGAACCAAGCACCTAACATCTTTGATAGCTCAAAAAAGGTTGAGGCCACATCTTACTGGCAACACAGGATTTGATTTTGGCCTTGAGCCATGTCTCACTTTGAGCTTACTTTGTGCTAAGATGCTGAAATGAGGAATGGTTTTATTTTGAACCCATCAAGTTTGGCTCCTCTATATTTCCTCTAAATTCTTCTTGAAAAGGAACCAAACGGTTCCTTTTTAGTTCATCTCACTACTCCTGTATTTTATCATAGGCGGCTAACATGAACCACTTAGTACTTTCAGCATTCTTGCTGAAATTCTCCATAGTCTGATGCATGAATCTGTTAGGTGCCCTTTCTATTTCCGTGCTATTGCATGCTTTGGGTTTGCTAGTTATTCTGTCAGTGCAGGATGTAGACTCCCTTTCTTTAGCCACCAGCAGCATTTCTTCATGTTTTTCAGATCTTTATTAACTGTCTCCTAGAGACCCTTCTTGATTCTGCCCATCACTGAGACTCAAGCTGGTATAGATTTTAGGTTTTTGTTACAGTCCCACTTCTGGTACCAAATTTTGTTATCTATTGCTGCCTAACAAATCACCGTCAAATTTCATGGCTTAAGGCAACAACTATTTTCTTGCTCACAGCTTTGGGATCTGGCTGGGGTTTGGTAAGGATGGCTCCTTTCTGGTCCGTGTGCTGTTTGCTGGGACAGCGTGATTAGAGCTGGAAGATTTATTTCCAAGGTCGCTCGCTTACAGGGCTGGCAACTTGGTGTTGACTGTTGACTGTCAGCTGTGATCTTAGCTGGAGTTGTCAGCTGGACCTTCATTCTCTTCCATGGAGGCCTTTCTCATGCATGTGGCTCTTTGGACTTTCTCATAATGTGGCAGCTGGACTCCAAAAAGAAGGAAGCAGAAGTTGCCAGACCTCTTAAAGATTTAGCTCAGAGCTGGTGCAATGTCATTTCTGTTCTTTTCTGTTTGATGGAGTCATTCAAAGAGGTGATAAATGACCCTACCTCTTGGTATGAAAATAGTGGCAAAGAATTTGAGGCTGTCATCAACCCGCCCCAGTCTGTTAGGGATATATTTTGTTTGTTTGTTTGTACTATTGGAAAGGCACTCTTGGCTTAAGTTATAAGTTGGTGAAAAGTAATTGTTAGCTGGAGAAAGTTTCAAGGTTTGGAAGGAGGCTAAGAGAAACATTTACATATAACTAGCCTCTCAACATTTGCGGAAATTTTATTTTTTTATTATTATTTAAAAATTTTACTTGTGTATGTGTGTTTTAATCAAAGCAGTGGGAAAACCTCATCAGATTTTTCTTTTTTTTTTTTAATTTAAGTTTTAGTTAACAGGAGTAGAATTCAATGTGTTTGTGGAAACTATATTTTTTTAAATGTTTATTTTGAGATAGAGTGCAAGTCAGGAAGGGGCATAGAGAGAAGGAGAGAGAAAATCCCAAGCAGGCTCTGCTTCTGTCAGCGTAGAGCCTGATGCGGGGCCTGAACCCACAAACTGAGATCACAACCTGAGCCGAAACCAAGAGTCAGATGTTCAACTGACTACACCACCCAGGCACCCCTGTGGAGATTTTAAATGTTGTATTTCACTGGTTGACAAAAGTCATTTTTTTTTCCATGGAATTAAACTCATTAACAGAATATAGTCTTTAGCACTTGGGTTATGCCAAGATTTGTATGTGACAGGGATGTCTGAATGCATTTATATATTTTAATTGGTCTGAAAATTGAGCTAGTTATTTTTGGTAAAGGTTGTCTTATATATTACCAAAGGTAGAGAAATAACCCCTTTCTATAGACTTTCCTCCCTAGAGTCAGGACTAAATGCTATTCAGGAGTTGTGAACAATGAAAGGCAAACTCACTGCATTGTAGAAATGATTGTGGTAAAGGCAGAAGTGAATAGTGGGGGGGAAAGAATTCCCAAGATTTTCTACCATTTGGAGCTTTTGCAGCTGTTTCCAGATTGGTAAGAGAGGACAAGACCGATGGCAGAAACTCCCTCTGGTCCTGCTTATTCACCCAAATTATGTATGAAGTTTGCTCATACAGGCTCATAAGTGGCTTCCTGAATGTGTAAAGCACTTATGTTAGTAAATTTTTCTCTATCCACATTGGAACTCCATCAAAAAAAAAAAAAAAATCAGACTTAGTGCTTTATTACAATAGTGATTCAACAGAGTTTAAATACGCCTTACAGGCATATTTTAAAATTAATAGAATCTGACTGGTATTAAATCTTTGACCTTTAGTTCCTATTTTTACTTAGAATTGAACATTTGATTGAATGCTTTTGGTTTGGGTTATAATCTTTTTTTTTTTTTAATGTTTATTTATTTTGAAAGAGAGATTGAGTGAGCGAGTGGAGAAGGCAGAGAGAGAGTGTGAGAGGGAATCCCAAGCAGTCTCCATGCTCAGTACAGAACCCAACACCAGGCTCAATGTCACAACCGTGAGATCATGACCTGAGCCGAAATCGAGAGTTGGATTCGCTTAACCCACTGAGCCACCCACGCACCTCTGGTTTGGGTTGTACATTATCTTAATAATACTGATAAGATATTGTTAAACATAAGTTGAATATTTTTTCTCTAATTTGATCATTTGTAAAAATGGGGCAGCACTACTTTCCCTTACTTTTAGTTTTTCACTCTCCTGCATGTAAGTAGTTGTCAAGTTGACTAGTAATGTACTTCCTCCTTTTTTGTTCTTTCCTTGATTCGTCTCTTTATGTTTTTCTTCCTTACTCTCCTCATACCCTACCAAGTCTGGTGGAGTGACCTATTCAGGAGGGAAATTATGGATAGTATGGATAAGATGACATGATACATGTGTTTAGAAGAATCCTTCTAGATGCCATTGTCAAACTTCCCTGGCATAATGCTCATGACCAACAGTTTAGAAGATGATAACATGCACATGTAATGCACAGGTTTGAAACCTAGAAGAAATATAATCAAAAAAGGCAAGAAGTGCTGCATATAACTAGAGGGTATGTAACTCTATCCTTTAAGCTTCCAATCTGTCCTTTTTACAGTTTTACTTGCAAAATTCCCTGTGGTGCCTTTTTATTTCTTTGTAAATTATGTGAAGCCAGCCTTTCAGCAAAATCTGCTTATTTGCCCCAAATAAATGTGTTTATGCGATTCCTGATTTTTAATTTTAGTTACTCCAGATCTCTTTGATTTCCAAAACCTGTTTGGCCTATCACTTTTTATTTTGGTAGCATTTATAAGCTATTTCTGGGCCATTGTTTGGGTTGTTTTTAAAAGATATACCCATGAAAACTACAAAGTGCTGATGACAGAAATAAAAGAAAGAAAGAAAAATCTAAGACATATTGTGTTCGTGGATTGGAAGATTCTTAATAAAGAGGACAGTTCTCCCAAATTGCTGTATATAGGTTTAATATAGTTCCTGTTAAAATTCTAGCAAGATTTTTTATGGGTGTAGATAAGATTATCCTAAAAATTTACATGGAAAGGCAAAGTAACCAAAACAGCTAAAAAATTAAAATTAAAAAAAAAAAAAACAGTTTTGAGAAGGAAGCATAATGCGGGGAGAATCACTCTAAGACATTATATAGCTACAGTAATCAAGACTGGTATTGTCAGAGTAAGAAACAAATAGGTCAGTGCGACAGAATTGAAAACCCAGAATTAGCCCCACACAAGTAGGGGGCTTTTGCCAAAGGTGCAAAAGTAATACAGTGTGTCTTTTAAACAAATAATATTAGAGCAATTGGATATCTATGGAAAAAAAAAATAACTTCAACCTAAACCTTAGACTATATATGTGAATTAACTCAAAATAAGTCATTAATTTAAACGTAAGACATAAAACTGTAAACTATTTAAAAATTTTTTTTAACAATGTGTGTCTATTTTTGAGAGAGAGAGAGACAGAGCGTGAGTGGGGAGGGGCAGAAGGAGAAGGAGACACAGAATCCGAAGCAGGCTCCAGTTTCTGAGCTGTCAGCATAGAGCCCGACATGGGGCTCAAACTCACGAACTGTGAGATCATGGCCTGAGCCGAAGTCAGACACTCAACCAACTGAGCCACCCAGCTGCCCTATAACTATAAAACTTTTAAAAGAAAACCTAGGAGAAAATCTTCTAGACCTAGGACTTACCAAAAAGTTCTTAACCATGATCCCAAAAGCATAAATCATTAAAGCAAAAAATGGATAAGTAGGATTTCATCAGTTTAAAACTTTTGGCTGTGTGACTGTTAAAATGGCAAAAAGACAAGCTATAGCTGGAAAAAATATTTGAGAACCCAATGTTTGACAAAGAACTCTATCTAGGATATATATAAAGACCTCTCAAAACTGAACAGGAAAACGAAAACCCTAACAATCTCACTAGAAAATGGGCAAACAACATGAAGATATTCAGATGATAAATGAGGATAGGCACGTGTGGACACTCATCATACAATCTAGCAGTTGTACTTCTGAGCATTTATCCCAGAGAAATGAAAACTTAGATCCACACTAAGACCGTACAAGAATGTTCATAGCAATTTTATTTGTCGTTGCCAAAAACTGTAAGCAATTTAATGGTCATTAACATGTGAATGGCTGAACTGACTTTAGTACAACTGCACTATGGAATTCTACACAGCAGTACAAGGGAACAGCCTATTGATACATGGAAAAACCCGAGAGGGTCCTAAGACCATTATGCTGAATGAAACAAGCCAACGTCAGTCACACACAGTGTGTTTCCACTATATACAGTGTGCTGTAGATGACTACATGATAGGAATAGGGAACAGAATAGTGGCTGCCAGAGGTTAGGAACAGTGAAGAGAAAGGTGTTGGTGATGACTAGGAATGGCTAACATGAAGGAGCTCTTAGTGATGGCAGAATCCTTGAGTGTCGTGATTGTGGTTGTGCTGATGCAGATCTATACCAGTGATAAAGTGGCACAGAACTAAACACACATATTGTGCCAAAGTCGGTTTCCTGGTTTTGATATTGTACTATAGTAATATAATATGATGTAATCATTAGGGGAAACTGGACCTCTCTGTACTTTTTTTGCAATTTCCTGTGAGTCCATAATAATTCAAAATAAAAAGTTAAAAAAAAAAGATATCCAGACCTTAGGCCTAAGCTGTCCATCAGCCACTGGTTGCTTTTAAAATTAAAATTTAAATGCACTAAAATGATGTTAACTTAATTCCCTGGTTACTTGTTTCAAGTGCTCACGTGGCTACCTTATTCTATAGCACAAATACAGAACATATCCATCACCACAGAAATTCAGTTGGCGGTGCGAGTTCAGACCAGATCCTCTACGGTGCCAATTCCCATGTGTTGGTAGCTACGTGTTTCTTAGTGAACTGTCTTAAAGTTATAAGTCAAAAGATAATGGTCTGTACCAATAAAATTTAAATAGAAGAAATGGATTTAACATGATGCTTTTTGAAAATGTCATACTTTTTGAGGCTATATACCATATTTTAATAAAAGGAAATGAAACTTTGCTTCATGTTTGAAATAGGAATAAGCTTTTTCCTTATTTGCCAAAGCAGTTGGAGTTTCTTCCCATAATCACAATATAAAATATATATGAAATGGGAAAAATATAGAGGAGGGACAAGTAGAGGAAAGAGATCAGCAAAAATATATATATATATATTTGAAATATCTCATACTTCTTGTTGTTTTTCGTTTCTTAGTGACCAGTCTACCAATGGTAGCTCGCTATTGCAGAGGAAGCGTGGTTTAGCAACCAGACCTTAAACCAGAATTATATTTCTAGCTCAAAGTGACCTTGAGAAAGTGACAAATGTGCTCTTCCCATTTTCGTGACCAATAATCAAACTAAGATAAAACTGACTATTGCTTGGGTGGGCTATGGGGTGAATTATTCAAAATGATCCTACATTTGTAGGATCATTGGTCAAATATTGGCTTCCAAGTAGATTAAAAAAAAAGTTTTGGGGAATTTGGTTATGAAAAGGTCACATGAAGTAGGAAGGGGAAGTTTACCAGGTATGAACAGTTTTAGGTTTTGAGCTTGGAGTTAAATACAAGAAAGCGCAGACAGGGTAAAAAGTTTTCTTAGTTTGTACCAGCTTAATAATTTCAAGAAGTCTCTGGGAGACTAAGCAGACATTTGGATTTTAGAGACCAGGTTTTGAAGTTAAACAACGCAGGGTCTGAATCACAGTTCTGCTGGGAGCTGCTTACCATTATTTTTCACTTTTACGATCTGTAAAATGGGGCCCCTGACACCTTTGTTACGGTCGTTATGAGAAGGACACATAAGTATACAGCTGTAGTTACTGATGATAATTTTAATTTTATCAAGACATGGCATAGGATGATGGTGTTAGGAGCAAATAAATAGCTCTTTTTGCTTTTCTAAAGATTTATTTTTAGCCCCATAATGTTTTTTGGAGGTAGGGTACTAATTTTAACTTTATAACACATTGGTTGATAATCATGGTTTCTAAAGCCACTTTCAAATTTAATTAGCATCTAGAGTATGACTAAATTGATCAAAATCACTTGATTTAAAGCCAAGACACATAAATCTGTTTTTATAAAATATAAACAGCCAAACTGAAAAAAAAAACCCACACATTTATGAGAGAAATGTTATTTCAGTGCATTTTTTGCAACCCATTTCTACAACTATAGCCACATAATATCGGAAGTGAACAGTAATGAGAAGCCTTAATTATAAAGATTAATTAAAAAAAAATCTTCATTATACAAGGTCAAATTATCAGAAAATATTTTGTACGAATTTTCTTTTTTCTTTGCTTACTACTCTGCTAAAAACATTGAAAAAAAAAAAAAAAAGGTCAAGAACCAGAGCCACCATACTCATTAGGACCCTTCCGGCCTTGGTAATGTAGCGGAGGAGGACGGTTGCAATTTTAGGCAATAGTTCACTGGCATGTGGTCAGTTTGAAGGGAACCAAAAATGCTGACATCCTCATTTGACTTCATCACCCAAGACTGAGTACATACACCAACACTTCCTGTGCAAACCTACCCTGACTCTGCAGAGGACACCCCAGCCCTTGGCTGATCTGGGTGGGGAGGGTGGCTTGGATCGGTGACGTTTGCAAAGCATTCGTCCTCAGTTGGATACCACCACTACTGTATGAACATGCCATTTCTCCTTATCTTTCACTTCATAGAGATCAGCTTTCAAAGCTGATAATAATATTCACTGACAGCAAGAGATTGTTGCCAGTACGTGACTTGCCCTGAAAATCACCACTCCTTGAAAATACACCAGAAAACAGCATGTTTGAGAAAGAACTAATTCAGAAAGGTACTTTAAAAAGTCTGTAAGAAGATCTGGAATGTTTATAGCTTGTCTCCCTGATGTCAGTATGTCTACACCTACCTTAGCACCCTTGGCCTCAGTTTTCTCATCCATATAATGAGAGGATTTCTAAATTTCTAAGACTTTGTGATTTTAATGTATTTTGCCAAGTAGTTTCCTCCATGATTGCACTTGTTGATTCATAAGCTACATTAAATGCTTTTTCTATGCATCAAAATTTCCTCAAGTATTATCAAATTCTTTAAGGTAATCTACTATTTTCAGTTTGTCATTCTTTCAGACACATAGTAGTTTGAAAAAGTGATATTGCAAAGTGAACTTAGTCTTGATGTTAGACTTTGATGCTGACAACATCATCTAAATAGTACATGAAACGGAAGTTAACATTGGGATTATTATGTAAATGCTGAACTCATGTTGTAGTAAACAATTAGGTGTTTTTAAATTTTTTCTGATGTTTGTTTATTTTTGAGAAAGAGACAAAGTGTGAGTGGGGGAGGGCAGAGAGGGAGACACAGAATCTGAAGCAGGCTCCAGGCTGGGAGCTGTCAGCACAGAGCCCAGTGCGGGGCTTGAACTCACAAACTGCGAGATCATGACCTGAGCCGAAGTCGGACACTTAACCAACTGAGCCATCCAGGCGCCGCCCCTGGGTGTTTGAGATGTCTGTGTGAATTATGAAGTAAAGCATGGACTTCAGTAATTTTCCCTTATAAACGTGGCAAGGATGAGAAATCTGCTCATTCGCAACTTTCCTTATTTATTTTTTATTTGTTACAGTTTATTTTGAGACAGAGACAGTACACACGAGCAAATAGGGGGAGGAGCAGAGAGAGGGGAGGTGGAGAGAGAGAGAGAATGAATGAATGAATGAATGAATGAATGAATGAATGAATCCCAAGCAGGCTCCATGCTGTCAGCACAGAGCCCATCGTGGGGCTCGAAGCTGCAAACTGAGATTGTGACCTGAGCCGAAATGAAGAGTTGGATGGTCAACCAGCTGAGCCATCTAGGTACTGCCCCCTGCCCCTTATCTCCTTTAAAATCCTGTTGCTTTTATGAAGTTATTTGAGATTGTTAGGTGACCTAGGAAAGGAATAGAAGGGTCTTTTGCTCCAGAGAGGCAGAGAGCTTAAACACTCTTTCACTGTCTCAGTATTCGACATTTCTTATGACTTCTAATGAATATGAAAACAATTTCTAAGACCTTTTAAAACCTATTTTTAAAGGATAGTCTGTTTTAAATCTAAAGGCTGTAACTACAGTAAAATCACATGTCCTTGGGCCCATCCTTCCCATTCCACCATAGTATTGAAGAGCTCTCTCACTGCATTTTGAAATACCTTCATGGAATTTTGAAATGCCGTACTTGCGTAGGTCTTTGAAGCTGCATCAGTGCTAGAAGAGTTATGAAACCTAGTTCTGCACTTCCCATTAGTTAGTTCTTCATGTCAAATGGAGGATGTGTGCGTGTCTGGTGTCTAAATACAGACCTGTAGGTTTTACCCATAAATTATAGATACAAATAATTCCTCCACAAGCAGGAAATAATTATGATTGATCAGAAGAATAAAAGGCAGCACTGGATGTTGTTGGAAAAAGATCCTTTATGGGGGGCTGTGAGTATTTTATTTTTGCAATTTCTATTTCCGAGGTATCTCAGGTTAAAAACGTGAAGTTTTGAATATACAAAGTAGGTGAGTAGATGAAGTAACTGGTTTTTGTCTTTTTGATTACTATTAAATGATAAGTCATTTTTTCACTACTGAAATTATCACAGCTCTTGTTTAGAATGGTTTTGTGGTGTGGTTTTAGGACATAATGTACTTTATGGTCCATATGTGATTCCTTGAGGTAATGGCCTTTCTCTGTAGGATTCATGGCATAGCAATGTTCTCTGAGGGTGGTGAATGTAAGCTGTGCTTTGAGTGAAACTGTTGACCTTTCTGATCTGAGACTTTTTATGTTAAGCTTTTTCCTTCTATTTCTAATTCCCATTTCTTGCCTTCTTTGGTTTCTAATACACAAAAACTATACTTTAGTCAATTTCTTAGAACTTATTTGTGTACTTAATATTCTCTTAGTCATCAGTTATTTGGGAATAAAATTCTCTCTACTACTAAAACATTAGCAAGGTACATTGGCAATGTGCAAGTTTAAGGATTTCTTGAAATTACATACTAGGATCTGAAGTCCAGTTGACTAGATCCTTCTGTCATTGGGGCTATAATGTTCTCCTGGTCTTTTGTAGTTAACTGAAAAGCCACTTTAAGTAAATGTGTTTGTTCAGAAAAACAATTTTAAACAGATTTTTCTTGATAAGAAAGAAAATAAACATCTAGGTGTAACTATTGCCAACATTTTGATGTATGTTTCTTTGTATCTGTTTTACAGAGTTGGGGTCCTATTTTTATTTTTTTTAATTTTTTAAAAATCTTTATTTATTTTTGAGAGAGAGAGAGAGAGAGACCGAGCACGAGCAGGGGAGGAATAGAGAGAGAAGGAGACACAGAATCTGAAGCAGGCTCCGGACTCTGAGCTGTCAGCACAGAGCCCGACATGGGGCTTGAATTCATGAACCGTGAGATGATGATCTGAGCCGATGTTGGTCGCTTAACCGACTGAGCCACCACCCAGGTGCCCCAGTTGGGGTCCTATTTTATGTGGATCCCCTCCCATGTAACATGGAATTATCTCATGTTACTAAAAATTCTTAGTAAAAATTCAGTAGTTGTATGATTCTGTTAAAAAGTATTACTTTAGTTAACATGTCCTCTATTGTTAGATATTTAAATTTTTTTCAACATTTTGGATTATAAATAAGTGAGGACACCATCATATTTAATTAAAGACTATCTTGCAAAGTGCCTGGGGTGGGGGAAATCTCACTGTACTTATATTCTTGATTTATCATATAGCCTGACCTTAGAATTTTAAGGAAAAACACTGAATTAGGATTTTAAACAAATGTGTTGGGTGCAATGCTGGCTTAAACTTATGGATCTCACATTTTTTTAAACTTTTACTTCTGTGTGTCAGGCAGTCTATGCACTTGCTGTTTTTCAAAGGTGGGGGGCATTGCTTTATTTAGAGAAATAAACTGGAGTGGAATTTGTAGAACTTTTGCAAAATAAATGGTTCATTGAAGAAAACTGAAAGAGGACTCCCCTAACTAAGGTTGGTTCTTCTATGTCCAACCTCATGTAAATGGAAAACTAGATCCATGCAGCAAAATAAATCAAGCATGGGCTATAAAAATATGGTGCCTGGGGAAAAAAACAGATTCACAAGGCTTTGGCCAAAGTTTTTCTTTGTTTTACTAGGTTAGAAATGGACTGGGATTCTCCCTGTAATTCAGCCACACAAGAAAGAAAAAGCTTCTTGTTCTTCATTCCCATTGTATAGAGCCCCTATGTCACTGACTTGCACCAAGATGGACTACTGACCTTTCTTGTGGAATGAATAGAACTGAGTTTAGAGTACTTTGAAATACTCATAATTTCTCAACTATATCTTACTTTTAAAACTTGATAGGCATAATAATTAATTTTAATAGACTAGAACTAGCTGGGGTGTATGAATATAAAGTCAAAATATAAAAGTTTGGAGCCTTACTCTTCAAGGAGTTATTTTGGATCAGAAAATTTGATTTCAAGCAGCACCTGGGTGGCTCAGTCAGGTAAGCATCCAACTCTTTATTTCGGCTCATGTTATGATCACAGTGTCATAGGATCAAGCCCTGTGTCGGGCTTTGTGCTGAGCATGGAGCCTGCTTGAGTTTCTCTCCCTCTTTCTCTCTCTCTCTCCCTCTCTCCCTCTTACCCTCTTACCTTGTCTCCCACTTGTGCTCTCTCTCTCTAAAAATAAATAAAATGAAAAAAAAATGTTTTAATTTGATTTCAAGATTTCAGAAGATTTTTTTACTTTGCCCTGCTTCTGCCTTCCCCTTACTAGTTTAGATGCCAATACAAGTTAATATCCTGACTTTTCTTTATAAATGAGTAAAATATTACTGACTATGTGTTATACTTAGAAATAGCCATTTCTCCTAATATTTATTAAAACTTTAAAATTTAGGATCTGGTTGCTACAAAATACCAGATCTTATACACACACACGTATACACATATTTTATACTAAAAAGAAGCCAAAGTGAGATTTACTATAGGACTATATGTTTTATTCTCTAACGACAAGTATGAATAGACTTATTTTTAAGACTAAAGGAGACTCAGGATTACGCTCACAACCATAGTAATAATAAAGGACTTTTGTCCCCATTTTCATTCTTTTGTTTTTTGGGCATTGTAACCTGCACGTGCTTCTCTTCAGAGTGCATACAGTGCACTTAGTGTTCTCTAAGGATCAACTTTGTAACTGAACCAGTTGGACTCCTATCCAGTTTATACACTTGTTGGCATTTCTCCTGCCCATTTGTTTAATCTTTCCAACTCATTTGATCCTCTGGCATTAGAACTGACAGCTGCAATTACATGTGGGTTTATAAAGTAGCTGAATAATAAAATGCCATGACCTGGTTCTTGTATAGTTTCACCGATGACTGAGTTGGCAATGCTACAAATTGGTTTGGCAGGTCAGGTGGAACATTATCTTTACAGGAAAAGAGTTTATGTATAAAAAAGACTGGTATTGATCCTGAGTGATAGAAGTGCTGTTGCCTAAATCCCAGTCTTCCTGTTTACTGAACACCTATTAGACATAGTGCTTTGCTTTATAGGCACATTATTTCTGATCCTCAGAATTGTCTTGTAAGATGGTTATGACCCTGTTTTTCAGATGGAGAAAGCAGATTTTTGAGGCTTTGTACTCATATCTGCATATTTAGTCCTACATGGTAAACTGAAATTCATGTCCAAGATCATTCATTTCCAAAGCTTGTGGCCAATCCATTGCACACTGTAGCAGTAATTTTGTTCATTGTGATTAGTAGTTTATTTCCATTTTGCCATTGACGGGCATTGACTATTATGATGAATGGTGCTATGAACATTTTGTACGTGTCTTTTAGTGGAATTATTGGGTCATGGGGTAGGCATCCGTTAAACTTTAGGAGATGTTAGCCTAAAATTTTTCCATACTGGTTGTAGTGTGTGAATATTCTGGGTGTTCCACTTCTTTGCCAGTATTCTCCGTAGGTTTTAAAAAATTTTAGCCACGTGACAGGTGTCCAGTGGTATCATTTTGTGATTTTAATTCACATATCTCTGATGGTTAATCATTTTTATATGCTTATTGGAGACCTTCTTTGGTGAAGTTCCCAATCAAGATTTTTGCCCATTTAAAAAAAAATTGGATTGTCTTTTTTTTTGGTCTGCATTCTTTATGTATTCTGAATACTAGTTCTTTGAGCACTCACTTATAAATACTTATTTTTCCTGTAATGCTTTCTTTTTTATACTTACTGGTGTCCTTTCATGAGCAATGCTCAATTTCAGTTCTATCCTTTAAAGTTAGGCTTCTGTGTTCTTTTTTTTTTTTTTAATTTTTTTTAACGTTTTTATTTATTTTTGAGACAGAGAGAGACAGAGCATGAATGGGGGAGGGGCAGAGAGAGAGGGAGACACAGAATCGGAAGCAGGCTCCAGGCTCTGAGCCATCAGTCCAGAGCCCGACGCGGGGCTCGAACTCGCGGACCGCGAGATCGTGACCTGAGCTGAAGTCGGACGCTTAACCGGCTGAGCCACCCAGGCGCCCCATTCTGTGTTCTTTTTAAAAGCCTTTGCCTATCTGAAGGTAGTAAAGATGATTTCCTACAGTATTTATAGAAGCATATTGTTTATTTGTTTATAATTGTTTTACCTTTCACATTTAGGTCTATGATTGCTCTGAAATGGATGTTTGTAAAAGATGTGTGGTAGGGGTCAAGATTTATTTTTTGTGCCATGTAGATATCAATTGGACTTAGCACCATTTACCGAAAAAACTGTCCTTTGCTCACTGTATCTCATTGGCAATTTTGTGGTACAGTTTTGACTGAGAATTCTGACATTTGACATTTGCAGAATCCAAACCACCCCAAATTCTTTTTGTTGTTTTCCTTAAATTGTCTCGAGCATGGATTATGCTTTGTATTTCTTTTTTTTTTTTATAATACTCCTGTAGAGTTTCTTTTTTTTTTTAATTTTTTTTTTTTTAACATTTATTTATTTTTGAGACAGAGAATGAATGGGGGAGGGTCAGAGAGAGGGAGACACAGAATCCGAAACAGGCTTCGGGCTCTGAGCTGTCAGCACAGAGCCTGACGCGGGGCTCGAACTCACGGACCGCGAGATCATGACCCGAGCCGAAGTCGGTCGCTCAACTGACTGAGCCACCCAGGCACCCCTATGCTTTGTATTTCATCACATCTCACCTAGTATAGTGCTCTGTACACATTGTAGGAAAGAGTTGAGAATTTACCAATCCTGGAAAGGTTTTTATTAATGAAATGACAGCTGTTGGGGTTTACATCCCTGCAGGGGAAGGAAAAGGAAGTGGTTTGCATTGCTGGGTGCAAGTGGTGTGTATGTGAGTTTTTGAGGCAAAATCTGCCTAGCTGCACTTTTCCCATGAATTTCTTTACACTGAAAATTATGGACGTTTGGATTATAGCTCTTCTCACTGGATTGAAAGCAAGTATCAGAGGAATTATTCACTGAAAACACAGTTCTTCAGCTGTACTCTCTGATGAGTTCTGTATGTGCTCAATAAACTTACGTGTTCACCATAGTGGGGACCTATTCCCCCCTCATTTGGTTTATTTCTTTGGTTCTTTTTTTTTTAAGTTTACTTATTTATTTTGAGAGACAGCAAGAGCATGTGTATGAGCAAGAGGGGAGGAGCAGAGAGAGAGGAAGAGAGAGTATCCCAAGCAGGCTCCATGCTGTCAGTGCACAGCCCAACTTGGGGCTCTTTCCCACTAACCATGAGATCATAACCTTAGCCAAAATAAAGAATCGGTTGCTTAACTGACTGAGCCATGCAGGTGCCCCTATTTTGTTGTTGTTGTTGTTGTTTTTAATTTAAATTCAAGTTAGTTAGCACATAGTGTAGTATTGGTTTTGGGATTAGAACCCAGTGATTTATCACTTATATATAACACCCTGTGCTCATCCCAACAATGTCTGCCTATCACCAATTTAGCACAGCCCCCACCCACACTGGTTCTTAATTTGATTTTTAAGTAAGCACTAAGAAGGAGTTCCGTGAAAGAATTTTGGTCCTGGCCATGATGGAATAATTGGTATTGTAATACTCTTCTGCCATCAAAAAGCTATAAAACTGGAAAAATATATGCAGCTTTATATGCTTACATTAGAAACGAAGTTTTAGAATCAATGATCTGAGCTTCTACCTGAAGAATTTAGAAAATGAGGAAATTAAACCAAAAGTAAATAGAAAGACATAAAAAATATAAAAGTGAAAAATATGCACTAGAGAACAGACAATAGAGAAAATAAAATGCTTCCTTGAAGTAATAGTAAGATTGATAAGTCCCTGTTGAGACTGATCAAGAATGAGACAATTCCAATATCAGGATTGTTACAGACACTAAAAGGATAATAAGTGGTTACTATGAACAACTTAGATAAAACAGACACATTTCTTTGGAAGACAAACTGAATAAACCATGAAGAAATAGAAATTTGACTAGCCCTTCAGTCTACTAAAGAAATTGAGTTGGCAATTAAAAGTTTTCTAAGAGAGGGGCGCCTGGGTGGCGCAGTCGGTTAGGCGTCCGACTTCAGCCAGGTCACAATCTCGCGGTCCGTGAGTTCGGGCCCTGCGTCGGGCTCTGGGCTGATGGCTCAGAGCCTGGAGCCTGCTTCCGATTCTGTGTCTCCCTCTCTCTCTGCCCCTCCCCCGTTCATGCTCTGTCTCTCTCTGTCCCAAAAATAAATAAACGTTGAAAAAAAATTAAAAAAAAAAGTTTTCTAACAGAGAATACCATGATGCTGCTGGCCCAGGAGCCACATTTTAAGAACCAGTATGTTAGACTGTGACGTCTGTGAGGGCAAGGAACAGCTTTCGAACCCCTTTTTATTATCTGCATGTGACATAACATTCCTGGTAAATGTTTCTTAAATAGAATTGATTGGATGACATGGTACTAAGTAGGGAAGTTTCTTCCCTTGAGAAATCTAACAGCTTTTTATTTTCTTTCTTTGGTAAGGAATTTTGATCTTCTAGTTCATTTCAGAAAATGTGTACACCCTACTGAAATGAAAACACTTAAATTTCTTGTGTTTGTGAAACTATATATGATTAGGAAGGTCTCAGGGTTTCCTTGGTGATCATATAAATCATGTTGGGTGTTAAGTAAGTGTGGGCTGTATTGTTCCCAGACATGATGCTTTAAAACCATAAATCCTGTGGTTTTACATGAGTTAAACCAAAAATGACATTGATCCTCTCCCTAGCAAAGGCAATTTAGGGTGGGGTGGCATTGGGGAGAGGGGAATCTTATGAGGGCAATGTGTGTGTGTTTTCTGGCATTACAGTTCTGTTGAACACTGTATCGCCAGTTTTTAAAGAAAGAACCAAATTGTGGCACCCCAATTGCTTCTTAAAATTCATGAGTTTCATCTAGCATGAGGCATTATTCAGCTAATAGTTGAAAATCCTCCAAAGTGAACAGCATTTAAGAGGCTATTAGAAACCTTATTAGAAAGGCAGATAGTGACTCTGAACAATAAATCAGCTCAACCTGCAGGAGAAAATGATACATCAGCTGAAAATAAGTCTCCTTTGAATCAGGAGCCAACTCTTGTTGGGTGGAAAGTTTTGTTTATGTGAAGAAATTTGAAATGGCTGTGCTCATATTTATTGGACTCTTAGAGAAATTATGTCCTTGAGCATTACCAACCTCTATAAAATGTTAAATAGCTCAATTACATATCAAAATCATCTTTTAAACCCCATCTACCCTGGCATAATTGAGAAAAAATTGAAGCAAACTCTTCTTTAGAAATAAATTCATAAAATTTATTTTTTTAATGTTTATTTTTGAGAGAGCACAAACAGGGGAGGGGTAGAAAGAGGGGGCCAGAGGATCTGAAGCAGGCTCTGCACTGACAGCAGTAAGCCTGACGTGGAGCTTAAACTCACGAACTGAACTGCAAGCTCATGACCTGAACCAAAGTCAGATGCTCAACTGACTGAGCCACCTAGGTGCCACGATTTCATAAAATTACTTAAAGAGCACAATGTTTAGAATAATGCCAAACCTGATACATATTATGCAAAAGTTTTAAAGGAAATGCATCAAAACGTTAACCACGATTATATCTACTGGATTGTTTTATAGGTGATTTTAATTTTATTTCTAATTTTTTTATTAAAAATTTTTAAACATTTTTTAAATTAATTTATTTTGAGAGAGAGGGAGACAGTGTGAGAGGGGGAGGGGAAGAGAGAGAGAGAGAGAGAGAAAGAGAGAATTACAAGCAGGCTCTGAGCGATCCGTGCAGAGCCTGACAGAGGGCTTGATCCCACTAAGCGCAAGATCACCACCTGAGCCAAATCCAGGAGTTTGACACCCAACCTACTGAGCCACCTACACGCCCATTTCTAAAATTTATTTTTAATTTTTTATTAAAAAAATTTAATGTTTATTTTTGAGGGAGAGACAGAGTGCAAGCAGGGGAGGGGCAGCGAGAGAGAGAGACAGAATCCAAAGCAGGCTCCAGGCTCTGAGCTGTCATCACAGAGCCTGACGCGGGGCTTGAACCCACAAACTGTGAGATCATGACTTCCCTCCCTCTCTCCTTCTCTCCTCTCCTTCTTTTCTTCTCTCCCTCTCTCCTACTCTCCCTCCCTCCCTCACTCCTTCTGTCTCTCCCTCTCCCCCTCCCCTCCCCATTCCTCTCCCCTGCTTCCACTCACCCTCTCTCTCACTCTCTCTCTCTCTCTCAAAACGAAACAAAACAAAACAAAACAACTTTGAGCATGGGAGTCTGCATTTTTTCTAGCATTAGAAAAGGTATAAAGCTGGTGCTGCTGTAAACCCAGACATCCCTGCTGTCCAGTGAGTGACAAATCAGTGAAGGTGGAGACAAGTGAAGAGAATATAACTGGGGCTTATGAACTGACTAGCTATTTTGGGCTCCCAGGTTGGCTGACTGTACTTCTGTTTTCAAGAGGAAAACACCATTGTGTGATCACATTGGAATAGTGTTAGGATTTACATGACTGCCAGGTTTAGGTCATGACGTAAAATCTGGATCATAAATAGGGAAAATGGAGAGCTAGCGTAAAGTCACGCGTCACTGTCAACCCACCCTGTAGAAGAGCAAAGGAATAGAGAAGAGTGCCAAGAAGAAAGTTTAAAAAATTTTCCCTTGATTTACATTTTTGCTAAATCAGACATCTCTTGTTCACTTTTCCCCCAGAAAGCATCTAGAATATCCGTGACCTCTATAAGATCCCTTATCTCCTGGACTGCCCACCATCTTCCCTTTGAGACTTACTCTTTTGTCCTGGAGAAAGTGTGGTATCCTGATGAGTCAAGTTCATTAGTCCTGGGCCATAGACTTCCTGCCTGCTTGTTCCTCAAGACTAGCAAGTGTACTTGCTGCTTGACTTGCTTCAGAAACTTATCATGTATTTCCGTGCCCATTCACTCAGATGTGTCTGTGACCTGGCACCGTGGTCACTACCTGGGTAGGTAACAGTGGTGGAGCCCACACTTACATTGTCTTTATTCATTCCCTACTGTTTTTTCTTCTGTTCATTTTTCAACAAAGATTTAGTGAGCACCTACTTTGGGCCAGATACTGGGGATTCCTTAGTAAATAAAACAAAATTCCCTTATTCATGGAATTTACCTTCTAGGGTGGGAGGCAGACAATAAAATGAGTGGGGGAAAAAATTTAATGTTGGGCAGGAATAAGTGCTATTAAACGACAAAAGGACCAAGGTGCTGGAATAGGTAGGAAGTCTCAAGGGGTTGTGAGGAAGCAAAGAGATACTTGAAGAAATGGCATCTAAGCACAGACTCTAATGAAGTGTGTTATGGAAGCAAGAGGAAAATTTGGGGAAATGCTCTAAACAGAGGGAAGGGCAAGTGCGGAGGACCTGAAACAGGAATGAGGTTTGACATCAGAACTTGACAGGGAAGTATTTAAATTCCTACACACCTGTTGGGCAGACTAGCTTACGAGGAATGGTAAGGTCTTTACTTGGACCTACCTCCAGCTATATGTTCAGTAAGATATCATTTACCTTGTTTTCTCACATATAAAGATTAAAAGCTTTTAATCTGTTAATGGGGTTCCATGTTTGAACTGATAACTTCATGTTTTGCCAATGAATTGTTGTATAATGTCTAAACACATTTACTTGTGATGTGTTTATGAATATTTATTTAGTGAACATTTATGGGTCTTACCTGATGGATTGGATGTGGCTGAGGAGGGAAAAAGTGGGGAAGGAGATGCTGATGAGAAGAGGAAAGGAGTTGCTGGAGAGACCCCCGCAGAACCGGGAGAGTTGATTGTGAGGCAATACAGGAAGAAGGAATGCTAAAGAAGAATGAGGTCAGCCCAGTCAGATGCACCCAGGGAAGTCCAGGGATACAAGAACTGAACAGTGACCTGTGGGTATGGCACCTGGGATGTCTCTGCTAGTCTTGGAGGGAGCAGAGTCTGGTGTATGTTGGTCAGACAGAGGTGAGCTGAGGAAGTGGAAGCCATGACTGTAGAGTTCCCACCTTTTGAGAAGTATGAACAAGAAAGACAGGAACAAGATTAGACAGCTTGACAAAAATATGAATGGAGCTAAGAGGGTTTTTTTGCTTTTGTTTTTGTTTTTTATTTTAAAAGAAATTTCATTGGTGGTTTTTCATGACAGGAAGTCATCCTTTGCTATCCTTGGCTCACAGAGTAAACAGTTGTTTTACGTGCATTTATGTCCCACCACCACACTTTTAAACATGTTTAAAACTTCTTACAGCTATATAGTTATCCAAGTATTCAAAGAGAGTTCACCTATGTAATCTTGATCTTCTTGAAAGGAAGGTACCAAATATTATGCCTGTTTCTTAGATGCATGCCTCAAATCCCAGGTTATAGCTGAGAAGTCACCCCCCAAAAAGCTGTAGGACAAAAAATTCTATAAGTATTTCCCATCCTGCCAAGAGTTTGGCAATCTATATTCACAGCATTAACTAACCATGATTTGTCCCCATATTCAACTGATTATCCTCTGGTTACCTCAGAAAAGAACCCAGGGCATTTATATATAATTTATAGGGAAGATGAAAATTTTCAGAATACACCATTATGTCCCTCTTGCCGCACACATACCCTGCCATACACAGAGCAGATACGGTCACCTTCAAATGTTCACAATGGAGTACACCTCAGTCCTAGTCTTAAAGGATTCTTGCCCACACAGCCTGGCTACTCTTTTCAAGACTTTCCTCTTTCTGGGGTTTGGACTTGGAGTAGAAATGTAAGGTTAGGTAGAGAGAGTTGATTTTATAAGACCAGATGAGAGGCCATAAATAATCCCCAGGTTTCAATAGTAAGGGTTCAGTTGGTTATTTTTGCTGAATTTGCTTTCTCTCCTAACAAAGAAAACCCTGTAGAACTTAAGCTCAACAGTTTTGTGTAAATTTGATCTAAGTAGTAGCGGTGCCCCCAAGTTGTGAGCATCCAAATATACAAATTAATTAATAACAAACATAAACTCATTGGTAATAATAGTAGGGGACTTTATCACCCCACTTACAGCAATGGACACATCATCTAAGCAGAAAAATCAACAAGGCAACAATGGCTTTGAATGTCACACTAGACCAGATGGACACTTAACAGATATATTCAGAACATTTCATCCAAAAGCAGCGGAATACACATTCTTCTCCAGTGCACATGAAACATTTTCCAGAATAGATGACATACTGGGTCACAAATCAGCCCTCAACAAGTACAAAAAGATTAAGATCATACTGTGCATATTTTCAGACCACAACGC
Organism: Acinonyx jubatus; assembly: GCF_027475565.1. Lineage (NCBI taxonomy): Eukaryota > Metazoa > Chordata > Mammalia > Carnivora > Felidae > Acinonyx > Acinonyx jubatus. The sequence continues at coordinate 63,413,552 of NC_069387.1, forward strand.
TATGAAACTTGAAATCACCACAGGAAAAAAAGACCACAAATACTTGGAGGTTAAAGAACATCCTACTAAAGAATGAATGGGTTAACCAAGAAATTAAAGACACCAAGGCACCTGGGTGGCTCAGTAAGTTAAGCATCCAGCTTCGGCTCAGGTCATGATCTTGTGGTTTGTGAGTTCGAGCCCCACATTGGGCTCTCTGCTGTCCCAATACTACTACCCCTGCCACTCTCTGCCCCTTCCCCGCTCATGCTTTCTCTCAAAAATAAACATTAAAAAAAAAAGAAATTAAAGAGGAAATAAAAAAGTGCACGGCAGCCAATGAAAATGAAAGCATGACAGTCCAAAACCTTTGGGATGCAGCAAAGGTGGTCATAAGAGGGAAATACATAGCAATCCTGGTCTTCCTAAAGAAAGAAGAAATATTTCAAATATATAATCCAACCTTACACCTAAAGGAGCTGGCAAAAGAACAGCATATAAAGCCCAAAACCAGAAGAAAATGGGAAATAATAAAGATTAGAGCAGAAATCAATGATATCAATATCAAAAAATAGTGGAACAGATAAACAAAACTAGGAGTTGCTTCTTTGAAGGAATTAATAAAATTGATAACCCCCAGCCAGACTTACCAGAAAGAAAAAGGACCCAAATAAATAAAATCATGAATGAAAGAGGAGAGATCACAACCAATACCGTAGAAATACAAATTGGGCACTCTGGAAGAGATGAACAAATTCCTAGAAATATGTAAACTACCAAAACTGAAACAGGAAGAAATAGAAGCTTTGAACAGATCCATAACCAGTAAAGAAATTGAATCAGTAATCAAAAATCTCCCAACAAACAGGAGTCCAGAGCCTGGGAGCATGACTTCCCAGGGGAATTCTACCAAACATTTAAAGGTATTCTTTTGAAACTGTTCCAAAAAATAGAAATGAAAGGAAAACTTCCAAATTCATTCTATGAAGCCAGTATTACCTTGATCCCAAAACCAGACAAAGACCCCCTAAAAAGGAGAGTTACAGACCAATTTCCCTGATGAACATGGATGCAAAAATACTCAACAAGATACTAGCAAATTGAATCCAATAATATTTTAAAAGAAATATTCACCATGATCAAGTAAGATTTATTCCTGGGCTGCAGGGATGGTTCAATATCCACAAATAAGTCAACCTGATATACCACATTAATAAAGGAAAGGATAAGAAATATATGATCCTCTCAATAGATGCAGAAAAAACATTTGACTACATACAGCATTCTTTCTTCATAAAAACCTTCAAGAAAGTAGGTATGGAAGGAACATACTTCAACATCATAAAGACCATATATGAAAGACCCATGGCTAATATCCTTGATGGAGAAATGTATAGCCAACTAATCCTTGCCAAAATAGGAAAGAATATCCAATGGAAAAAAGTCTCTCCATCAAATGATGTTGGGAAAACTGGACAGCTACATGCAGAAGAATAAAACTGGAACACCATATGCAAAAATAAATTCAAAATGGATGAAACTCCTAAATTTAAGACAGGAAGCCATCAGAATCCTAGAGGAAAAAACAGGCAGCAATCTCTTTGACCTAGGCCACAGCAACTTAGTAGGCATATATCCAGAGGCAAGGGAAACAAAAGCACAAATGAACTACAGGGACCTCATCAAGATAAAAAGCTGCTGCACAGTGAACAAAACAGTTAACACTAAAAGACAACCAGTGGAATGGGAGGAGATATTTACAAATGACATCAGGTTAGTATCTAAAATCTATAAAGAATTTATCAAACTCAACACCCAAAAAACAATCCAGTGAAGAAATGGGCAGAAGACATGAATAGATACTTTTCCAAAGAAGACATCCATGGCTAACAGACACACGAAAAGATGCTTCACATGACTCATCATCAGAGAAATACAAATTAAAACCATAATGAGATACCACCTCACACCTGTCAGAATGGCTAAAATTAACAGCTCAGGAAACAACAGATGTTGGCAAAGATGCAGAGAAAGGGAAACTCTTTTGCACCACTGGTGGGAATGCAAACTGATGCAGCTACTCTAAAAAACAGTATGGAGGTTCCTCAAAAAATTGAAAATAGAACTACCCTACAATCCAGCAGTTGCACTACTAGGTATTTATCCACAAGGATACAGGAGTGCTGATTCAAAGAGGCATATGCACCCCGATGTTTATAGCAGTGCTATCAATAATAGCCAATGTATGGAAAGAGCCAAAATGTCCAGTGACTGATGAGTGGATAAAGAAGATGTGGTATACAATGGAGTATTACTCAGCCATCAAAAAGAACAAAATCTTGTCATTTACAACAATGTGGATGCAATTTGAGTGTATTATGCTAAGCGAAATAAGTCAGAGAAAGACAAATACCATATGATTTAACTTGTGGAGTTTAAGAAACAAAACAGATGAACATTAGGAGAAGGGAAGGAAAAGTAAAGTAAGATAAAAACAGAGAGGGAGGCAAACCGTAAGAGACTCCTAACTATAGAGAACAAACTTGGGTTGCTGGAGGGGAGGTGGGTGGGTGGATGGGAGCTAAATGGGTGATGGGCATTAAGGAGAGTACTTTGTGGGATGAGCACTAGGTGTTCTATATAAGTAATGAATCACTAAATTCTACTCCTGAAACCAATACTACACTGTATGCTACTAACTCCAGTTAAAACAAAAATAAGGTAGTAAGGGTTTGCATGTGTTGGTCTTTCAGGATATTTATTTTTTGAACTGTAATAACTGTTGAACATTGAGTTTTACGAGTGCAAACCTGAGTTGTCCTTTCCATTCTGGCTCAATCTCAGCCTCTAAAAGAATGTTTAGGGGCACCGGGTGGCTCAGTTGTTTGGGCGTCTGACTTCGGCTCAGGTCATGATCCCGCCGTGAGTTCAACCCCACGTCGGGCTCTGTGTGGACAGCTTAGAGCCTGGAGCCTGGTTCGGATTCTGTGTCTCCCTCTCTCTCTGCCCCACCCCTGCTTGTGCTCTCTGTCTCTCAAAAATGAATAAATGTTTAAAAAAATTTTTTTAAATGTTCATAATGTTGATATTTTGATCATTTTTACAGAATATTTGCGTATCTTTGCCTAGTACCATAGTATTTTCCTAGTACCATCCATCTATCTATCACTGTTTTATCTTGTTAGCTCCTCACCAGCTCCTGCCCCTGCACCAGAGGTAAAGGTCTTTGTTTCTCAAACGTGCTGAAGATTCCTCAAGAGAAAGGAACCAGTGTCTCATTTTTGTCTATAGAGTTTAGGTTGGAACTTCGCAAATTGTGGAGCCCAAAGACTTGTTTACATAAGTCTTTGTTTTTAACCCTTTTTCCACTTGTCACACTGTCTCATAAACATTTAACTTAAATGCATTTACTAATTAATACATTACCATAAATGTATATTATGTTGTATATATTGTACTCCCTGCAAAGAGTCTTCAGCTTTCATGTATTTCAGGAATTTTCTTAAACAAATAAAGAAGAATTAAAACATCTAGATTCCAATTTAGATGAGTCACTTCCTGAAAAAAAAAATGTAAGAAGGAAGAATGTGAATGGCAACAGACTAGGACCCAGATGCTTGTATAATTTCCTCCCACCTCTGTTTTAGAGTCAGTGTTAAAGATCTGTAAGGAGAGGGTTTATTACCATAACGAAGACAGTAACAGATACTCTAATGATGGGAAGAATTGGATCCTGTTATTCACACTGGACTAAGACATCATCCTTCCAATTTTAATCAAAAACATCCCTTAGGGGTTCTTGGCTGGCTCAGTTGGTAGAACATGCAACTCTTGATCTCAGGGTTATCAGTTCAAGCCCCACATTGGGTATGGAGCCTACTTAAAAAAAATCCATGGGGCATTGGTAGATCTGAGGTCAAGTCCTAATGGTTGGACTTTGATGAAAGATGGCTAGTATACAAGCCTCCCTAACATAGACTAACCCTCCTCAACTTTTGTTTTCTTTATAGTGTGGTACCTGGGCATGTCCCAGAAAGGGAAATACTTCTCTGAAATGCTAACCACAAGAGAGGAATGATGGGCAGTTAAAAAAAAATTGCTTCCATCATGTCAGGCTAGACTCGTTACTGTATCATCTTAACCCCCTGCAAACTGGGCAGAAAAGTTCCACTTATTTCATTGTGTTTTCTTTTGCCTATAAAGCACTCTTTACCCTGCAAATACATTTTTCTAAATCATGTCTTTAAAACTAGTTGCAAAAGAGAAAAGTTAAATTTAAAAACAAATCTTATAGAATGTTAAGAATACAAAATTCTCGGTAAATGTCTGAGAAAATATCACCTGTTTACAAATATTGTATTTTGTGTTTCAGTGTCCGTGCCTGGTCAGCCCTGTTGTTTAGTCTGGTCCTTCTTAAGCTGACATGATGAGTTTGATCTCCAATCAGGATAGGTAATTTGAGTCTGTTTCATAGTCACTCCCAGCCTGACAATATCCAGTCACCTCATAATGCAAACCATTTGTCCAGGAGGAGTTTGGGTAAGAGTAGAAACAGCACACGGAAAGAGCAGTGCTGGTGTCAATGTCACTCAACAGTGTGCCCTACGGGGGATGTAACCACCACCTCACCTGGTAGCCTAGTAACATCTCATGCTCTAACCTTTCATCATAGCACACCTAAATTTTAGTATGAATTTCCTTCTGGAAAATAAATACTTGTCCTGGCTGCTCTAGCCCTTTCTCTGTTCCCCCTGAAACCAGTAAGAATGAGGAAGAACCTTCCTTCCTCTAACATTCATTCTTAGTGTTTGAGAGCAGAAGGGAACTTGGGAGATGATCTACACTAGCTCCCTTATTTTGAGACTGAAGCACACGTGATAGGGAGGGCAAAACAACCTGCCCATGTCATACCACTGGCTAAGCAGTAAGTCCAGGCTTCTGAATTTCTAGTTAGGGAGTCTTTTCATGATCTGGCACTGCGAGAACTAAGGGCTTAAAGACATCATTGACAAAATATGTGCCTAGGCTGAGGTGCTCTGGGGCAGTGCCACCAGCTCAGTGGGGTGCTACCTGGAGGGTATTTTAAAATTTCAAGGGAAACACAGGGACATCTATTAAACACTGTGGGAACAATTAGCTCTAGGTGGTTCTGTTTTAGAATTACAGTGTACTGTGTTTCTTTTGATGACATCATAGTTTTTTGCAGAGCTGGGGTTTCGGCGGGTTATCGTGATAATAAGCAAGTATCTGGTAAAAATCAGTGTGGAACAGAAATGAGGATGGCAAGGTCTAATATGATCCTGTGGTGTGAGAAGTTTTGTAGGACCAAAACCCATCCAGTACCTACATGCCATTAGTCAGTAATGGTAATGATTTCAGAGTGGAATAAAAATATTAATTTTTCTTGCAACTGTTTTATGTTACATTTTCAAATGGTGGTAAGTTGCTGGGTCAAAAACAGTTACAAAGTTGTTTATACCTAATTACTTAATAAGTGAGCCTGTTAGGGGCACCTGGGTGGCTCAGTCTGTTGAGGATCTGACTCTTGGCTTCAGCTTGGGTCATGATCTCACGGTTGGCGAGTTCAAGCCCTGCATTGGGCTCTGTGCTGACAATGCAAGCCTGCCTGGGGTTCTCTGTCTCCCTCTCTCTCTGCCCCTCCCCAAGTTGTGTGTGTGCATGTGTGCACACTCGCTCTCAAAATAAGTGAACTAAAATAAAATAAAATAAAATTAAATAAAATAAAATAAAATAAAATAAAATAAAATAAAATAAAATAAATGAGCCTGTTAGAGATTTCTCTTGGCCTGGAGTGCCATGAAAATGTTACTGAGAGGGGCGCCTGGGTGGCTCAGTTTGTTGAGCGTCCGACTTCAGCTCAGGTCATGATCTCACAATTTATGAGTTTGAGCTCCGTGTCGGGCTCTGTGCTGACAGCTCGGAGCCTGGAGCCTGCTTCGAATTCTGTGTCTCCCTGTCTCTGCCCCTAACCCACTCACATTCTGTCTCTGTCTCTCTCAAAAATAAATAAACATTAAGAAAAAAAAAAGTTATTGAGAAGTGGCTAAGGACTCCATGATTCAAAAAAAAAAAAAAAAAAAAAAAAGACGTTAGAGTGAAGAGAGCCAAAGCATAGAGACTCTTAAAAACTGAGAACAAACTGAGGGTTGATGGGGGGGTGGGAGGGAGGGGAGGGAGGGTGATGGGTGTTGAGGAGGGCACCTGTTGGGATGAGCACTGGGTGTTGTATGGAAACCAATTTGACAATAAACTTCATATATTGAAAAAAAAAAAAAAAGTTTGGGAAGCTCTGACTTACAGCATCTTCCTCGGTAAAACTTCTTGCTAAGGGAAAGAGAAAGGCTGAGTAAGGATGGATGCAACCAGGTACGTTCAGTAGCCAAGGGAGGCAGAACAGTACTCACAAGGCTATTTGATCGCTGCTTTGCTGGCACAGTGGCCACTATGACGGATGCTGGGCAGTGTTGCTGCCCACCCAGCATTTGAAGAAGATAAATTATCCGGCCTGTTTCCAACCCTTTTTCACCTTGAAAATCTTTACGGGATTGTTGGCTCTTTGTCACATGCTTACGTTTGGAGGCCCTGTTACTAGATTGGTGGACAGTGCGGCTGGAGGTGCCATCATGTAGACAATGTCAGAACCCCCAGAGGTGCACGTGGCTCTGAAGAGGACACTGCCGCTTGTGTGCCTTTCTGGGATCTGCCGTTTTTTTCTTCTTTCTCAGTAAATGTCCATGGAATCAATTCTCTAGAAACTGTGAGTCAAGTTCTTCATAGATTTTTTTATTGTGTCTTGCTACTTGGTAGATCCACCTAAGAACAGAGTAGAATCACCATTGAAAAATATGTGTAGAAGGAGTAAATATTATTTTTAGAGAGTAATCATTTTTGACATCAAGAATTTTGGAAAACAGAGGAAAGGAAAATATCACCAATATTTCTTCCTCACAACTGCTCTTAGAATTTTGAAGTAGGTAACCCTAGGCTTTAGTTCCTAAGTATCTTTTCTTTTTTATGTAGTTGTTCATAGTGAGTATTTAGTTATGTATTTATTTTTTCCCCTTTACTTCCAGAAGATAATGTAGCAATAATGACTTAGAGCCAAGCTTTGGTCTCAAATGAAGTTCAGATCTTAGCTGTGAGACAGAGGGCACAGAACCGAATTTCTGAGTCTTTGTTTCCACACCTAAAAAATGAGGATAGTAAGGTCTACTTTATAATCCCTGTGAGGTTTAAATAAAATATTGTGAACTGCTTATTACAATACCTGATACCTACTAGGGGCTCAGCAAAGAGTATATACTTTTTTAAATGTTTATTTATTTTGAGAGAGAGACACACACACACACACAGAGTACACACATGAGTCGGGGAGGGGCAGAGAGAGAGAGAGAGAGAGAGAGAGAGAGAATCCCAAGCAGGCTTTGCACTGTCAGTGCAGAGCCTGACAAGGGGCTCAATCCCATGATCTGTGAGATCATGTCCTGATCCAAAATAGAGTTGGCTGATAAACCAACTGAGCCACCCAGGTGTCCCAATAGTATATTGTTATTAAAATGCCATCAACATTCTCCTTATGCCACATAGGTTTTGTGACCATATTTTTAATAACTGCATGATATTCTATCAAGTTGTACGCATTCTTGTGTAATCATTCATCTGTTATTAGATTCTTAGGTTGCCTCTAAATTTTCACTAGACTAAAAAATTCTGCAGCAAGCTGTTATTCATTGCAGATTTAATAAGTGCTCACTATACACAAGGACCTTTGCCTGGCATTAGGAGCATAGAGTCCAGAGTGGCAGTCCCTGGCTTTGAGGGGCTGGCTCACAGTCTGGTGGCAGGGGAGATGCATACAGATAACTGGCCTGTGGTAAACACCATCACAGTCCCAATTACTGAGAAAGTGCAGAGGAGAGGACAAACTGTCAGAATGCCTGAAGAGCTTGGGGAAGGCAGGAAAGGGTTGTAGAAGAGAGGATTTCGGTGAGTAAAGGGGTTGGGTCCCAGGTTATTAAGGGCTTTTTAAGCCATCGCATAGAATGGGACCTTTTTTTTTTTAATGTTTGTTTATTTTTGAGAGACAGGGAGACAGAGAATGAGCAGGGGAGGGGCAGAGAGCAATGGAGACACAGAGTCCAAAGCAGGCTCCAGGATCTGAGCTGTCAGCACAGAGCCCGATGCAGGGCTTGAACCCACGAACCATGAGATCATGACCTGAGCTGAAGTTGGACGCTTAACTGACTGAGCCATCCAGGTGCCTCTAGAATGGGACGTTTTTAGTGCAACAGGAAAGTCAGTTTTGAGAAGAGAGTTGGCATTATCCATTTAGGTTTTATAGCCCTGTAGGAGGTGAGATGGAAGCAGAGTTTAATTAGGAAGTTATTAAAGAGACCAGGTGGTAAGAAGTGGCCAGTTTGGAAGAAATAGCCCATGGCATGAGCTGTCAGGTTGGATGTGAAGTTGTCAGAGAAGGGTCAGAGATGGGCTCCCAGACATTTAGCCTGAGTTTGGAATAGTGAAGTTGCCATTTCCAAAAACAAGGAATGATGCAAGAGGAGCAGGTCTGGGAGCTTATGTTTGAGATAGTTGTTAAACATCAAAGCAGAGATGTTCAGTAGGAAACTCCATGGGAAAGAGGTTTTTCCTGAAGTTATACATATGGGCCATATCAGTAGATTATATTCATAACATGTTTTAAAACTTGATATAGTTATTTTGCCCATTATTACTCTTCTCATATAGAATTTTCTTTGGTATTTTCATCTTTTTAAATCCAAGTAAACGTCAGAGTTACTTTGTTAAATTTATTTTCTAAAGTATGTTGGAAATTTTACTACTAGGTTATGTGGTAATTTGGGCATCTTTAAAATAGATCTTTGTATTCAGCAACATACTAGGTTTTCCTTTACTCCTTCTGATAAGAGTTCATTCTTTCCCCCACCCAAGTAGTTCTCACATACTTCTTGATAATATTCCCGAGAATTGTATACTTTTCATTGCCATTGTTAGGAAATCCCCTTTCATTGGTATTCTGATAGTTTTTTGCTCTTATAAAGGTATTATATTGATATATTTGGCTATTTCACTGAACTTCTGGTACCATAAATAATACCCTACTTGATTTCTCTGATTTTTCTCCAGGTAGAATCATATCATCTGCAAATAATTTTGTTTGGTTCTTTTCAATATTCGTGTCGTTTATATTCATGCCTGGAAGAGAACTCGTAAATTTAAGATAGGAGATAACTGTGGAGGTAATTAATATATCTACATCTAGTCACAGCTTACAAGTTTTGTTTTGTTTTCACCTTAGGCTTATCCTAATTATTTGACCTTTTAAAAATTTATTTCTGATAGATTTTTGGAGTGATTTGAGTTTATCTGTTTTAGATTTGTGCATTACCTCATAGTTGGTTTTGGTGTGAAATAGTATTTGGTTTTCAGCCATTTTACTCCTTCAAGGACTTATTCTCTAATTCGTTGAGTACCACCCGTTCACTGAAAGCTCTTTTTTTGCTGAATCAGCATTTAACTTTTGCGGCTGCAGAAACAAACCTGTAGAGAGTACATAATGAAGAGATTTCCATCCCGTAACTGGGTAAGGCTCTAATGGAACATTTAAATTCAATAGCCATCCCTCCAACCTGAAATCCACATAGTAAAAATGAATGAATACAAGTTTTTAAAAAATGATTGCACGCACATTTGTAAAACAACTGGTTTTGAAAACTTATTTTCAAACTAAGGTAGTTTTACAGATTTTAGAAGTCCTATTTGTTTAAAAAATCTAAATACAAAACCAGTTTTACTTCTCACGTGGATTGCAAATCAGAAAATGATTTGCTGCCACAGCATAGATTTCTAGAATGCTTTATCTTGAATTTTCAAGTTAAGTTTCAAGTGTTATTTTCTATTTGTCAAGTTAAGCCTCTTGTGACCTTTCTCCCTGAATGAGCAGTGGGCACTATCTGAAATGTTAGGACTTTGAATCACCAGGAGTAGATTCGCGGAAAAGCTTTTAATTGGCCTGCATCGCCTTGTTTAAATAGCCAAACACCTGCTAGGCAAGCCCTTGCGCATGTGAGTGGCTATATGTTGCTTCCTTTAGGATTTGCAAGGCTGGAGCACAAAGACAGTGATTGTTACCCAATAAGCTGTAGTCACACACTTCTACCAATCGCCTTAGGAGGGCTGGTTACCATGGAATCCACCATCTGTTCACTCCCCGCTGGAATGTGATTATCCTTGCTGGGCTGGGAACTGGGAAGCGTGTGCTGTGTGAAATTATCTGCAATGGACTGGGTTAATGGGAAGCTAGATTTGGCTCACTGGAAGAACAAATGAAGGGAGTTTCACTTAAACCATTTGTGACTTCTAATCAAGAGGAAAAAATTCAGCTTTTATAAGGTAAGTAACCCTAGTACTGTGTATCCAGTTTGTACTACGTTTGGTGTGGGGCAGTATCTCCATATGGTCCAAGGAAAGGGAGCTGTAAGCTCTTCTGGAACAAATCTCCAGCGTTACACACTTCTGTTGTATTGAATTTAAGCAGCTCAATTATGCCTACACAATATCCGGTTGGTGGGAAAATGAATTATATTTTAATCAGTTAAAATATTTTGTGCCTGTGAAATTATGTTATGACCCCTGAAAGTGGCAAAGAGACAATCATTTTTAGCGGTTTCTAAGAGTGAATTACACCGATATTCTTTTTGAAATACGCCCATGGCTACAACGTGTTCTCTGCCTGTTCGTCAAACGAGAAAATGTCTCAGGTCAGGGGCGTTTGTAGGTTACGATTTAATTAATAATTATTCTAACCTACATGACCGCCCTACCATTACTAGCTCATGTTTTGAAATGCCATGTTGATGCAGTTTTATTTTGCAATGCTTTTACACAAGTTTCAAGGGCCTGAGCATGTGGAAACAATGTGACAGTGCTTTAACGGCAGGCATGCAGGCACTGTGATAAGGGCAGGGGCAAAGCTCGGAGATCGGTTTCTTTTTCAAGGGCTTCCTTTGTTTTTCTGGTTCAACATCCCCTTAAAATGTGTGGTGCATATTGTAAGCAGTCGAAGGAGATTTTGGTGCTAACAAATGGATGACTGACATTTTTCTGTGTGGCTATAAGAGGTTGGTAGCTCAAACAAGGGAGTTCTCTGTCCTTTGTAAAGCAGCATTGTATCCCCTTCCCCAAAACAGTGCCCTAAAATATAAAAGTGAGAAACAAAAAGAGTGCTGTCTGTACTCTAGATACTCCTTTTGTGTTTTTCTGTCATTTAAACCATAGCACCAGGGCTCTGCGAGTCTGGCTAGGTCTGCCATTTTTATTTGATATAGGAAGGGTTGCAAAGAAAAGCTTTTTGCTTATGCAGCATGAGTCCTTCTAATTGTGCTGTTTTGCTGTCATCTTATACATTCATGTCAGTGGGTCACTGGCTGCCCAGAGAGCTAGGAAAGGTCATTGCTATCAGACCGAATCTTGTTTGGTTTTCTTTTTTAAATGATAGTATAAAATTAGATAACCTTGTGTTGGTCAAGGACTCCTGGTCTTACTTCAAGAACAGGATTTTAGGCCTGACTGCTAGTTATGGGTTCTTGGTATTAAGTGTAGTTGACTTTAAAATTCTTACATTCTTTTGCATTTACTGATCTATATACAGTATTATTGTTTTTACTATGAAAAATTAAATGAGATACATACTAGCTCTAAAAAGCATCTTTTTCAATAATTAACAGATGCCTGTCTGCCTGAAATTTTCCTTAGGAGCACGTGCAAGAAATTTTAAGCTAATCTTGTATTATTGGGGTGAAATTTTCACCCATAAAAACACCTACAAGCAATGTAAGTTGGGGGGGGGATGAAATAATATAAAAGTGTCTGTTTTTAGGGTGTTCATGTTGTTTTAGTTACTTTACCTTAAAAACCTAGAAGAGGCTTTGAGTAAATGAGTGTGAAGGGTTTGAGCCTCCATGTGCCTGGGGTGTGGTTACCTCAACCGGTGCGATGGGCTGGATAAATCTGTGCACTTCTCAAGTTCTCTAGTGTTTGTGAACTTCTTCACCATTTTTATTGTTACTGAGTTAAAGTTCTAAGACTGGTTTTCTTTAAGTGGGGATTCATGTCAGAATTTATCCCAGCGTTTTATGGGTGTTGGCAGGCACTTGGGTCATTTATTTTCACTTATAAGCATATGTGTTACTATCACCCCTTACTGGGTTTTTTGAGTAATAATTAATAAAGCCACGAGTGTGTTCAAATGTGTTGAAAACTCTCTTCTGCCAGCCACTGACAAGAAACTTAGGGCTGCACTTTCTAAATTACTGAAGAGGGGCTGGTGGCTGGGACACTCCCAGAGAACTTGAGATTCCTACCAGCACACCTGAGGGGCAGGGGTGCACGACCCCAGATCGCGAGGTCGCTCACAGGGCGGTGGTGTTTGGACCTGCTGTTTCTTATCAGCGGGGCTGAGGTGTTTGCTTCCATTCATAAATGGTGTCCACAGTCTTGTGGTAATGAGTTCAGACTGTACTCCCTTCTTGGGTCTGCTGCCAAGCCTTGCCTTCTGGTTCTCACCGTCCTTGCCTGAGGGTGGGAAAAGGTGTGAGGTTTCCCTGATTTCTGAGCTGCCTTCCAACTTTTCAAACTCTGATGGTGTGATGCTTTTCAGTCCTTCAGTATAGCTTAAGGTTTCACTAAATGGCAAGTTTATAACGTTTGTTAACACCCATTTGCAGTTACTACTTATAAAAGTATTAAATGGATGACGAATCGGAAACTCTGAATAAAGTGCTTGTTCTGATTCAAACCCATAACGGTCTGAATAGACAGCAAATCAACTCACTTCTGGTTCAGGGGCAGGCACGTCTTTCTGCTGCTTCCATAATGTATGCTGGGATGCTGCCTGACTTCACTTCTATTTGGACAGGTAGACTACAGAGCTAATAAATAGCACTTAGATGCTTACATTTTTTCCTCCTTTATTTTATTGCCGCATTCTTTCTAACTTCTCAACTGAGTCTCTTTGCTTTTGAAGTACAGGTTTAGAATCCATTCTTTGAAGTGAATTCTTTTGGGCCGTTTTGGCGCATTTGGGCCTTGAGCTGCCTCAGCTGATGGAACACTAGGGATTTGAAGTGGAAGAGAAACTGCAGAGGCTGTCATTACTGATGCTGTGTTCACATGTTTTCAGTGTTGAAGCTGTTTGCATGTTACATGACATTTAAAAATAGATGTACTGAAATTTTTCCTCTTTTATCCTCTCCAACAATCCCATACTGTCATGGTCTTAAGAAATGCATAGAATGAATTGATATTATGCACCAGTAAAATTTTGTGTTTGTGTTAGATATAGAACTACAGGATGGGAAGCCTCGGAAGAGGGTATGTGAATGATGTAAGGTCACCCAAAAGCCACGGCTCAAAAGTGGTTGCATTTGGCAGGAGTTTTCTCTGAGTGTGCCATAGTTTTGATTATCAGCTGCTCTGCTTCTGAGATGCTTCCTCTTCTGTGCTTGTAACAGCTTCTGTGCTTCTGTAGAGTAAAAAGGCAAACTTTGTATGAATTGGGAATGAATGGGTCTATGGAGGCAGCAGCCCATCCTTGGAATGGTTTTGTGTGACCACTTCAGATCTGGGAATGGCTTTGATGGAGCTGTGTTGAGGGTGTCTAGCAATACCTTACTCTTAGAAAAGTTCCATATTTTACAAATAACCCCCGCTCTGAGGCTAATTGTTCTTTTGTAACAAATGTGTTCAGTTACTGACTTCCCTTCTAAGGAGTTGTTTTCTTTCCTTCCTTCCTTTGCTTCCTCCTTCTCTGTTTAAATCCTGTGTTTTTATTTATTTATTCATTCATTCATTCATTCATACCAATTTTCTGGTCCTGTGTTCAGATTAATAAAGTCATGAGACAAGGTGTATTTCCATAAGGCAAACAGATGGAATATATTGGATTTTTTTGATCCCTAGTATATTTTGCTAGATGTGTATTTTCACATACTTTCACATAATTTTCACATCTTGCCACCTATTTTGAGGATCTGTCATGATCATCTTGTTTTACAGCTCTCATTTTATAGAGAAGAATCTGAGGCCCATAAACATTAAGCCACATGTCCAGGGTCACAAAACTCGGTTGCAGAAACAGCTAATGTTGAGCGTTACATGTTGAATGCAAAGATACGGGGTAAAATCAGCTGACTTCCTACGTTGTTAGCCTTATGAGGAGCAGAACATTGGGGTGTCACCCTAACATCTCACAGGTGCAATTTTCAGTATGCCCAGAGGAAGAGAAGCTTTGAAAGATGATTCCTTAGTAACCAAGGTCATAAGAAACAGATACAGCTTTTTAAGAAGTTTAGGCATTTAAATGAGAACTGTAACTTCCAAGCCAACTAGATGTTTGTGTTTTTTAGTTTGCATGTTTGCTTCCTCACATCCATATCTGTAGCAGAAGGAAAGTAAGGATCGGAATGTTGCTTAGTGATTGTGGAGCCCAGAGCAGGTGGGGAAAGACAGCCTGAATGACAAATATAGTTCCACTCGAGGGCACACTTGTTGTCTGGATAGTATATTTCTGATGTGGGCTAATGCATCCTCTTTGAACATTGCTGGAGCCATAGAACCTGGGATTACTTACCTGGTCTTCCTTTTCTCAGCTTCCCACCACCCCAACCACTTGCTTCCCCTTGCCCAGAACCATCCTGCTGCCTATTGATTCTTTCTTTCTTTGTGTTACTGTCATCATTTTTAACTTTGCATTCACTTATCAAACATTTATTGAGCACTTACTCTCTGCTAGGCAGTATTGCAAGTGTGGAGGATAGGGCACAGAACACAAAGGGCAAGGACTTTAGGGGAAAATAGTAGAGGGGGGAGATAGATAATAAATAAATGAACAATGTTAATTTCAACTAGTGACAAGAATGTGAAGACAAAACCTTGATATGTTGAGGGATTTTAGTGCAGCAAACTTCAGATTGGTTTATCAGGAAATGTTTATCTGGGGAGGTCTCATGAAGCTGAGACACAAATGATAAGAAGCCAGCATGGGGTGCCTGGGTGGCTCAGTCAGTTAAATGTCCGACTTCTGCTTGGGTCATGATCTCAGGGTTCGTGAGTTCGAGCCTCACTTCGGGCTCTGTGCTGATAGCTCAGAGCCTGGAGCCTGCCTGGGATTCTGTCTCCCTCTCTCTCTCTCTCTGCCTCTCGCCCACTCATGCTCTGTCTCTCTCTCTCAAGAATAAATAAACATTTAAAAAAATTTTTTTTAAAAATCCAGAACAATTCAGTGGAGTGGGGGTGTGTTATCCCCCCTTCATTCAGGAGAAAATTGAGGAAAGCCTATCAGGATCATATCATGGTCACGTAGTGCTCCAAAAGCGCACTGCATGTTGTCTTTTCCAAAGTCAGAGTTTACTTTGTTAGCATGGGAAGGCATTCAGTACAGTGGTTTAGAGCACAAGCAGCCTAGATTTTCTGCCGTCTCTCATGCTGGCTACGTGGAAGTTTCTAGGCAAGTTACTTAGCTTCTTGAAACCCCTTCCCCCATTTGTTAGAACTTAGGGAGTTATCATGAATATTAAAGGAGGTAATATTGAAAACCCCATTTAGTGCTAAAGATGATGGTGATAGTTGTGATATTCTCTAAGAGGCATTGGTAATAATCCCATCAATGTTGGAATATTTGCTTCTGTTTAGCAGTGAAAGCCCAGGAGTACTTCTCTCTATAGGGTACATTTCTCTTTGATCTCTCCCATCATTCTTACCCCTCACATATATTCATTCATTCATCTCTCACATTCATTTATTCAGCAAACACTTTTGTTGTTTAAAAAAGGCTTTACTGAGTGATGCCTGGGTGGTCAGTCAGTTGAGCGTCTGACTTTGGCTCAGGTCATGATCTCACGGTTTGTGGGTTCAAGTTCTGCATTAGGCTCTGTGCTGACAGCTCAGAGCCTGGAGCCTGCTTCGGATTCTACGTCTCCCTCTCTCTCTCTGCCCTCCTCCACTTGCACTCCGTCTGTGTCTCTGTCTCTCAAAATTAAACATTTACAGAAATTAAAAAAATAAAAAAGACTTTATTGAGGTACAATTGACATAGAGAGAGCCGTACATATATACAACTTGAGGTTTGGAGATAAGTATACACTTGTGAAATCGTTGCCACAATCTGTGCCATAAACATACCCATTACCTCCAAAAGAATGCTTTTTGCGTGTTCACTTACCCTTGCTAGATTCTGGATGAAGAACTTGATTAGACATGGTCTGTGCTCACAGGTGCTCAGTCAATAATCTATTAACCAATCTATTGCATTCATTGTGGTTGGTGATGGAGGAGGTATACCCAGGACAGAGGAGCAGATAATTGACCGTGCAGGTGGAGTGGGCTGGGAATTCTGGTCTGAGGCAGCAAAAGCAGGGAGGCAGATAGGCCTAGGAAGCTGAGTGCAGAATGTGAGCTGAGGTAGGGTTGGGATTTGAGAGTGGAGGTCTTGGCTTGCGTAGAAGTTTTTACTCTATCCTGTAAAGAATGAAGAACTTTGAATAGTTTTAGATATTCTGAGAGTAGATCTTCAGTTTTGTAGTCTAGAAATGCATGACAGTTTAAGTGATGGAAGCACTGAAAGGAATAATATCCAAGACAGCCTAAATTGTTCTTTTGCAGCTTTATCTTCATCATCTTCTTCATCCGAGGTGGGCAGAATTTTTCTCCTCTTATCATCGTCATCACAATATAGTTGTCACATCTTACTCTTGATATTTAGACACTAAAGTCAGCACAGAGTAAAACTTGCACAGAGCAAAAAAAAAAAAAAAAAAAAAAAAGTCCTTGAGAATTTGCTTAGGAAGGTATTGTTTTGGAGATCAACTCTTTCATTGAGTTTAACCTAGTGTGTGTTTTATTTGTTCCCAGGTTTGGAAGAGATTGCTACTGCTTTGCTCTGGGTAGGAGATGAAATAATTACTTTGCTTGCATTTGAGGGCCATTCTGCATGAAATATGAGGGCTCAGCAGGTTCATGATCTCTATCTCACTCCTATGACAGGGCACATGAGCATTGGGATCAAATTGCTCAAACAACTTAAGCTATGGAACCTGTGTTTGTGCTGCTTCTACATAGCTGTTTTCTATGTCTGCAAAGCACATTAGTTCAAGCAAGTTTAAATGCATTTACAGTACAATTACTGTTATTGCATTGTTCCAACTTTTAGTGCTTTTCTGTGTGTGTCAAACAATGCAAAGTGTATTCATCATCTCATTTAATCTTTTTTTTTTAAGTTTATTTATTTTGAGAGAGGGAGAACACAAGCGGGGGAAGGGCAGAGAGAGAGAATCCCAAGCAGGCTCCATGCTGTCAGCTCAAATCCCGATACAGGGCTTGAACCCATGAACTGTAAGGTCATGACTTGAGGCAAAATCAAGAGTTGGACACTTAACCAACTGAACCATCCAGGTGCCCCATCATCTCATTTAATCTTTAGCAACCACTTGAGATAAATGGAATTTATCCCCGTTGAACAAATAAAACTTGTTATGAGATAAATACTATTTTCAAGTTTGCTAATAATTAAATGATAAACTGGGGTTAAAACCCCAATCCATTTTGGCTTCAATCCTATATTCATAGCTTTTATGCTCAGTTTTCTTTTACTAGAAAATTTAACCTAAGCAAAAACAAAACAAAAACAAAACAACCTAGGAGACTTAAATACTGCAATAGCTGAGGAGATAGAGAAATAAGATTCCAAAGAGATGGAGAGAGAATTACTAAGTTTTACTATCTTTAAGAAGCCCATAGGTAGTGAGTAATTGTCAAAGAACATGAACAGACATTTCCAAAAGAAAGAAACACAAATAACTAATACATGAAAAGAAAGTTTTATATAACTGGCAATCAAAGAAATACACAAAATAAATACTCCTTTATTGCACTGGCAAAAATTTCCTGAATGGTTGTATTTTGGATTGGCACCCTTATTTATTTCAGATGACAGTGTCACTTCAGATGAAAGTGTAAATTGATATAACTTTTTGGAAAATAATTTGGTAATATGCATTATCTTAGGGAACATTTTGTTACAAAGGATAGAAGAATCCACTCTAACTTAAAAGAGGGTTGTATAGAAACAAGGCACAGTACACTTATCCAGGCCTCAGAGGAGCCTGGAGCCAACATACTTACACTTTATCTCCCTCAGATGACCTCTTCTGCATCTCTGGATGGCAGAAAGCAGGGCCACCCCAAGTCTCGATTATACCACTTTCTAGGCCCAGTGCCCAGCAGAAACAAAGTCCCAACTACTGATGCCTTGGAGAGAGACTCTGATGGTGAAGTCTTGGTTGGCACTTACCCATGGTCCCATCAGATGTGGTTGTGGAACACAGAGGTCATTTGACTTATCAACCTATTCAGAATGTCCTGTGAAGCAGAAACTCTGAAACGGGAGTAAAGCAAGCAAGTGAGAACATACCTGGTATGTGTATCATTAGTGCTAAAAATATTCGTATTCTTTGATCCCACAGTCCCAGTTTTAGAAATCTACCAGTAGTTAAGTTGCCTAGTGATTCTGTGAATGATTTATCACATCACGTCAGGTGTTCCTGTGGAATGGAGAGAAATGGGAAACTACAGGTATGTTCCACAACAGGGAAATGGCTACATGAATTATGACCTAGTCATGAGATTGTATGTTGTACAAATATTAAAAGCCTGTTTTCAAAAAAATGTAGAACAGTGCTCACAATGAAACATAGTATGCATACATGTTGTATATGCTGTGCTGAGTTGCGTTTTATATAATACATAGAAAAAAATACTAAAGAATTAACCCCAAACACAGACTTGTTTGTTGCTATTAGATTTTAGAATCACTTTTGTTTTATTTACAACTTGTCTGTAGATTTTAATTTTTAATTTTTTTTTTTAAGATTTTACTTTTAAGTAATCTGTACACCCAATGTGGAACCTGAAATCAAGAGTTGCACGCTCTACCAACTGAGCCAGCCAGGCACCTCTTGTCTGTAGATTTTAAATAATTAACAATGGCCTTATAATTAAAAATAAACTAATATAAAATTACTCAAATTATAATCTGGTAGAGAAGATAAACCTGTCCTAAGTAAAGTAATAGTAGCTAACATAACTATTATTTTGTGTTTGGATGGTGCAATAAAAACTTAAGGATGGATTTCCTAATAATTTGACTTTTTATGAGTGGACTAGTGTATTTAAGAACCATTTTCTTATCAATGGTGGTATTCAAATAGTAATCAGAACTGTAGAGAAGATTTGTCTGTTGTGTAGTAAGAATTAGATGACATCTAAAGTCCTTTCCAACCCCAGTGTTCTGTTAGAGAAACAGGTTTATTTTGGAGTGATTGTTTTAAAAAAAAGTACATAATGTTAGGGGAAGATACACAAGGCAAGTAGCTTTTGTGAAAGAGATGTGAAATTCTTCTATAGGAGATGTCACAGTGTAGGATTAATAAGGAGGCAGTGAATTTGAGTCAGATCTTGAAGGATGTGATAGGGATCAGATAATGTGTTGGAAGTAATCTGAAGGTCTGCTAATGATTGATTCTAAGGCAGTTTGGACTTGGCCATTTATGGATAAGGGATAGTAACCAAATTGACTCGGTGAATGGTAGAGGCATTTTCCTTGTTCATCTTCTAGTGAGATGAGTGAAGTGGTGCAAAACTTAAATTGAACAAGAGAACAAAGTCAAGCCAGTCTGCTTGTTTGGGGGTTTAACTATGTTCTGGGAATAAAACTTCAGGATGATTGACCTTGATGTTTATGTTTTGGTAGTTATGTTAAATTATGGCAGTAATACATTAACAGCTACACTATAAATTCAACCTGCTTGCTTAACTGTCGGACATTAAATTTTTTTTAAAATTTTTTTTTAACGTTTATTTTTGAGAGACAGAGAATGAGCAGGGAAGGGGCAGAGAGAGAGAGAGACAGACAGACAGACAGACAGACAGAATCTGAGGCAGGCTCCAGGTTCTGAGCTGTCAGCACAGAGTCCACTGCGGGGCTTGAACTCACGAACTGTGAGATCATGACCTGAGCCAAAGTTGGATGCTTAATCGACTGAGCCACCCGGGCGCCCCGACATTAAAATTTTTTGAAACGACACACAACTACTCAGGAAACGAGGACCTTCAATTCTGCTGGTGTGTGTATGTGTGTGTAGTTGTCTTTTTGCCAAAGGTAATAATGAAGATATGTTCTTTCTGTTCATTAGGAAAAGGTGTAGCTCCCAGGCATCTGGGTTGGTCAGTTGGTTGAGCATCTGACTTCAGCTTAGGTCATGATCTCACAGTTTCTGAGTTCGAGCCCCATATCTGGCTCACTGCTATCAGCACAGAGCCCCCTTCCGTCTTCTGTCCCCCTCTCTCTGCCCCTCCCCTGCTCACACGCTCTTTCAAAAATGAATAAATATTAAAAAAAAAAAAAAAGGAAAGGTGTAGCTCCCTTAAAGAGTAAGCTGATCTCAGGGTTGGCAGTGTAGCATTTTCTGTAAAGCTAATTTTCCCTCCTTTTTAAAAAAAAATAATTTATTTTTAGAGAGAATGAGAGAGAGAAAACACGAACAGGGAAGGGGCGGGGGGGGGGGGGAGAGAATCTCAACCCAACTCCATGCTGGCTGCACAAACCCCGTCTCAGGAACCATGAGATTATGACATGAGCCAAAATCAAGACTCGGACACTTAACTGACTGAGCCACCTGGGTGGCTCAGTTGGTTAAACATCTGACTCATGGTTTGGACTCAGGTCATGAAATCAGGTTCATGAGTTTGAGCCTCATGTTGAGCCCCACATCGGGCTCAGCACTGACAGTGCGGAGCCTGCTTGGGATTCTCTCTCCCTCTCTCTCTGCCCCTCCCCTGCTCACGCTCTCTCTCAAAATAAATAAATAAAACTTTTAAAGAATTGAAATAGGTATAAAATTATTGCTGTAAAATGATCACTAATATATCTGTTCCTTAATTTATTTTTCTTCTTTCTGATTATTGTATACATTGAGTCTCTTCTGTGATGATTGACAACTTCTAGGCCAATTCTGATGAGCACATTCTCAACTCATGGTCATGGCCACTTTGAGGGCTCTATGGAGTGGAGTGTTTATGACTTTGAGCTCATTTAGCTTCAGACTTAAGGTCCCTGATGGTGCTACAACATTTGGCAGTCCTTTTCCAAATTAGTATTCCCGTTCCCTGTTTGAGTTTGTCATTGCCTTTTTGTCATAGAAAATTGTCAAGGAAGTAGTGTCTTTCCTCAGAAGAACCGGGTCTGTATCTGGAGTACTAGCCACTAGCTAATTCAATAGTTTGACTACCTGAAATGCAGTAGCTTTGAAAACGGCTGTTTTAATATCTATATTTATGCAAAAATGTCTAAAATTTACCCAACCATGAAGTTAGTTATATATTTCAGTAATAAAATACTGAAGCAGTGTGAGTGTTGAGGCAAGAAATGGCTATACATTGTACAGTTTTTGTTTTAAACAGAAAAAAATACTTTTTGTGTTACTTGGGCTCCTTTAAGACACCGCTCAACTATCAGTCTTCCAGTAAACTTTTCTTTCCAGCTGCATTTCTCTCCTCTGGGCTCCTGAAGCACCTTGTGGTTAGATCTGTCAGCACCATATTTTGCAATTGACTGTTATCTTGCTTCTCTACCCAACTGACTGATTTCCTGAGTCCAGGAATTATTTTACTCATTTTAATTCCCAGCTTTTCGCTCAGCACAGAACCCATGCTTACACTTCGATTGTTGAACTGAGCTAAAACTAATGAAAAAAAAATGTTAGGTAAAGGAATTTACCCAAGTGACCAGTGACAGTTGTGTGTTGCCATTTCACTGCCTGGAAGATAAGGAGAGGGCTTCCCCCATAGGATTAGAATAGTCACTACGTCACCTGACTCTCATGTCTCTGCTCCTGGAAAGAGCCCTACCCCAACAAAGAGAACTAAGCAAATCCTCCTCAAGTCTCAGATGGTTCTGGATGCATTCATGTCTGTCCCTGGCTAAACTGGGTCCTGCTGGAGGTCATGGATTTTGTTGATCAAATTTATGCTCGCAGGTGCTTAAAGCCCAGGATACTGAAACTGTTAAATAGAGCATCCAATGGAAGAGATGAGGAGAAGAATGAGTCTTGCCCGGAAGTCTTCAAAGTGTTGGTAGAATCACTGGTCTCCTTTCTGCCCATGGAATTTTAGGCATGGCTGGTTAAAAAAGACCGGGATTACATTGTTAGATAATTGTGATGATTACATATGTTAGATAATGTAATGGAATTCTGGTAATACTGGGTGACAAATCATCATAAGCATCATATTTGTAGATTATATAATGGCACAGTACTTAAACAAGTTTGCAGACTAAAGACCTTTATATCCTTTTCTTTTACCAAAACAAACCCCACAAATGTTCCCCATTTGCTAATCCTCCATGTGAAGAGAAGTGTCTGTCTGTACATATTTAGCAGGTTCTTACCTAGCAGATATATTTGAAAAATTAAGCACAACCTGTCCTTCTGAGGGAAGGGTAACATTTGAATTGAGTGAGAAAGTAACTGCAATCAGCAAAGGGAAAAAGTACGTGATAGAGCATTTTTGGAGGGACTCTTTGGAAATATTTCCATTATTGTGTCCTCAGCAAGATAGATATTAGTGCGTCTTTTATTTATTTTATTTACTTAAACTATTTCTGGTGTGCGTGGGTGGCTCAGTTGGTTAAGTATCCGACTCTTGATTTTGGCTCAGGTCATGATCTCACGATTGTGGGATCGAGCCCTGTGTCGGGCTGTTTGGGATTCTCTTTTTCTCTCCCGCTGCCCTTCTGCCCTGGTCACATTCTATCTCTGTCCCTCTCTAAAATAAAAATAAAAAATAACTATTTCTGCATACTAATTCAGACTTAAATACAAGATCCTTTTTGCCTTATTTTAAAATCTTTGAGATAGTTATAGTAGGGTTTGGACCAAATTAAAAAAAAAAAAAAAACAGTAACACTTTCCAAGACATCAAGGCAGATAGAAATATACTAGAAGAATTTCAAGGAGAACTTTTGCATAGTTGGTAGATGGATTTAAAAATGTATATCATGATTTAGTAAGTGCAGCTAATGATGTAGTTCTTCCTTTTAGAACAATGAATTTTTCTCAGCTAGAAATAACCATTAAAACCACATATGGAAGTAAACTGACTTAGATCTGCTCTTTCAAATGGCTATACCATGAACTATTTAACCAAGATTTTAAAAAACAAAGCAGATTGAATCACACTGATCCCTCAAAAATAGTATTTTATCTGTACCTCACACCATATTAAGTTCTATTTTAGTATTTCACAGTATGTATTTTAGTGCAACAATACTTGTATTTAATGCATTTAACTTATGCATATATACATGCATCCATGCATCCATACATACTTGGAGGTGCGATGCCCGGTTTTCATACTGAGAGGGCTGTGCCATCAAAAAGTTTGGAGTTCATTGTTCTAGCAAGCCCTCCTTGACCTTCCTACACCTGTTGCAGTAACAGGGCCCCCAGCCAAACTTGTCAGTCACCATTCTACTTGTCTGCTCTTTGACTCCTTGGAAGGGATTATTAATTGAGATTGTATTAAGTGTTTGATACTGTGTGCAGAGGACCTATAGAAATGAATGGGACAGTCATGGCCCTTGCTTTCCAGAGGCTTTGAGAATAGTAGGGAGGACAAATGCTAAACAAGGAGGACATTGCATGAACTTTCATTTAATTACGGTTGTAAATAAGTGTTCAAAGGAAACCTGCAGGGGGAAGTGAGACCTGACCATATGAAAGACCTTGAGGTCTTAGGAACTGAAAAGAATAGTGCAGTTGAAAATGAGATTCCACTGAAAGTGATCATCAGGACTTTCTAAAAAATTCCCAAGTACCTAGCAGTGTGCCATGTATACTGTATGGAGTCCCACGTAGGGGCTCAATAATTCCTTGTGAATGAATGGAGAAAATAATTTCAGAACAAACCTCAAATCAGTGGCCCAAAGTTTTATTTGATCCACACAATGTTTTTGAGCTTTGACATTTAAAAACAATAATTCTCCAATTTGCCACAAGTAAATAATTCATACTGTTGTAGACTGGTATCCTTACCCATTTGTGTTATGTGCCCAGATGCTAAATACATTGGTCTTTGTTACCCTGTGTAGAAGATAAAGATTATGCCATACCCCATAGACAGTGAACTGTTTACTAGTATGAGATTATTTGAGTTTTAGTGATTAATGTACAAACTAAGTGTTATGTCTTGAAGACTTATATGGATATTTTATCCTTAGTATAATACTGAAAATCTGTTTCAGCATTATTGGTAAAATTCACAATATATAGATTGCTAGGATAATGATTTTAAAATTTCAACCAAGTACATTTATAATTTATCATGTACCCCATTCATCAGTTTAAGGCCCATATGATGGAAATTGGCTGTTTTTTTTTTAAGTTCTTTTTTTATCCTTGATCTTATTTCCTACCACAAACATAATAACTTAGAAAAAGTTATGTGAAAGCTTACTAAAATTTGAAATGACTAATATCCTATTTTTATTTCTTTGGAGTTTTCTTTATTTCTGTAATATATCCCTGTGATTGCATCAAAAAGGAAACTGCATGTTTAAGTGTGTCATTATCTGTGGGATAAAAGGGAAGAAATAAGTAGAATGGCTGATTTGCAGACGGGATGGTGATGGTTATATTTAGGTTATCTTTTCTTTCCATATTCTGAGTTTGTCCTGTAAGAATATTTGGGCCAACACAAAAGGCTAGGCAGCTGCTGTTACACCATCACGCTGTGCATAAGGGTCTTGAAGAAAGGAAGACAAGTAATTAAAAGAAATCTGGATGAGGCAGCGAGGCAGCTGATGAAAAAGAGAGAGAGAGAAACAAAAGCCCTCCCTCTTTTCTCCCAAGTTAGTAGCAAGTAACTGGCTGTACTTTACCCTTTATCTGACCTGCCAAGGGCAAAGCCTAAGTTTTATTTTCTTAAAGCCTCAGAGGAGCCTTTTCTGGAAGCTGCATGACTATTTCAAAGTTGGAAAAAATAATAGTTAGGTTCCTGTGGAAATTTATGAAAAGAAAACATTTTTTTTTACTTCCTTCTGAAAACCGGTGATTGATAGAGGGAACATGGTTTGGGAACATATTTTGAAAGCAACGTGGCAAGGAATGAGGCTAGAAAGGTAAGCAGGGGACAGAGCCTTAAGGAATTATGTGGAGTTTGGATTCGTTCTGAGGGCAGTAAGCAGCCATTGAGGAGATCAGCTGGGAAGTGATGAACAGTCCTGCCAGCCGCAGTGAAGTTTGCAAATCTGCCACACGTCTCCTCACTATGCAGCCTGAAATAAGGTGCTTTCCCTCCTTTGCTGCCTAATAAGATCTCATTTACCCTTCAGGGTTAAATTCAGTCTTCCCTTCTCCAGTGTAAGGGGTAGCTTACAGGTATATGGGAATGAGAGCATGAAGCTGAGAGACAGGTTGGTACCAGAAACAGGTGTTTTATAATCTTCTGCATAGGGGAGGAGCTGTAGCTTTCAAGTGGGTCAGTTGTCCCGAATAGATAGTCAAGAAAGTAGAATGCAGAGGCACGGTCAGGCAGTGGAGAGTCTATGAAAGGGACTTCATAAGCATCAACAAAGAGATTGGCCAAAGCAGAAATAGGCTGGCTGAGGTTGGGTGTCATAAATTCATGGTGGAAAATGTCCTAGTCGCAATAATTTTTTATTGTCATAAAATATACATAAAACTTACCATTTTGCTGTTTTTAAGTGTACAGTTCTGTGGCATTAATACATTCACATTGTTCTACCACTGTCTCCACTTAAGCCATTTCTAGAACTTTTTCATCTTCCCTAACAGAAATTCTATATCCTTTAAAATAGTTGTGGTGGTATTTTGTTCACACCAAATGGCAGCCTCCGAACCAGAGACCTACAGGTGGACAGTGTTGTGGTGTGTACAGGTGAAGGACAAGAAACTGCTAGAGAAAGCATTTGTAAAGAGTGACTCTGTGAGGTGGGTGAGGCAGGGGGACTGTGATGGGGAGGGAGGAGGAGAGAAGAGAAATGGACATGAATCGTGTGTCCAGCATCATAGTAAGTGCTGTGTGTAATATTCTTTAATGAAGCTATTAGGACAGCTAAGAATAGGTTCATTCAAGAGTTTAGAGTAGGAAAAGGAGGAATCCAGGTGGTGACAGGATGATGACTGTGGAATTTGAAATCTCAGAATTAACTTCTTGCTGAAGTGAATGTGATTTCCTAAAGGAAACACATACATAGCTCTTCCAGTGTAGGGTCGTTACCTGGCATTGTTCAAGTGGAATCCAGAGAAGTTGTGCAAAAATAATAATGGTCCTAATTAAAGAAGAAGCACTGTATTTATCCATTAACTTTGTTGCTCCTTTGAATTTAGATCATATCAGTTACCTGGGATTAGTACAAAGGCTGAATTAGATAAAAAGCATGCCAGATGTGAAGGTGGACTATAATGAGTGGGGGAAATGCTACAAGAGAGACACATCACCAGCTTCAAGTGTGTGTACTGCTGAATGGTGTGTGTGAACATGTGAAGTGAGCGTTGTGACACAGGAAACACATACCAAGAAAATCAGACAGGTTATAACTTGAGATATGCAGATCAATTCCATAACTTAGGTTAGAAAAGAGTGTTTTTATTCTCTAGGATTGTGTATTTTTTATTAGAGGATTATTAATGTCGGATGACATTGCAGACATATTGCAGATTTCTCTCCTATATATCTAAAGTATACAAGCTGTCCCTATCCACACACCATAAGAAAGATGTATAGCTCTCGCTGGGCAGCCAGAGTGGAAGAGGAACAGAATTGAATTAGAAGCCAGAATGGGCAGCAGTGTAACCAAGGCTTATATTATCTATCATCCATCCAGAAACTCTGGTTTGAGGGGTCCTTAACAGTACTGTGTGGTTGGGACTCTAACTGAACGTCTAACTACAGAATTAACATAAAACATTTCTATTAAATATTTTTTAAAAGAATAACAATTCAGGGATAATAGTCTTGCTTTGAAGATCTGTATAAAAATAATTTGGTACAAAAATATTTAAGCAACAAACAGCATTTACCTGGAATGTATTCAAGAATTTTTAGGACTTCATTAAGGCTCACAGACGTGCAGAATGGAAATTAGGCATCAGTTGGTTGACTTTTTAAATTAAAATGTGTGTTTTTTTAGGTCAATGAGGGAATCATTTTAGTATCAAATTGTTACTTGATTTTATTAGATTGTTATTAGAAAACTAAAGAGTGCAAAATGGGTTAAGATTCAGGTTAGTTTTATTCTGTGAAAATGGAGATTGCCTCTCAGTTAAATAACATTGGAGAGTGAGGATTTTGCTCCTTAGTTGATAACTGAAAGTCATAAATACTTCCGTTTTCTTACTCCTTGTTGTATCTGAACAAAGTGAAATACTAGCATTCACTTGGTATAACTGTCTTGTTATTTATTGCCAAAACGTGTTTATTGCCAAAACGTAGTAAATAATTATTAAAGTCACTTTTGGCATTAGTCCACAGACATTTTCAAGTATATGACAGATGGTGTGCCAGGTAGCTTTAAAAAAAAATGCTAGGTCAGACAAGTTAATCCACCATCTTTTTAAAAAACATTGCAGATTAATAAATTTTAGTTGAGAAAGCACAAGCCGTGTGGTAACATTTTTGTCTTAGATCACTTCCATTAGAAATGGTAAGCTATAGAAAGTTGTAGAGATAGCCTTTAACACAAAAAGTAAATGAAGTTCAACAAATGGTTATGAAATACAGTGTTATGTGAATGTCTGACAGACCTAAGTCCTTCTTCAACAATTTGTGAAGAATAACCTCTCTGTAAGGAGGAGAAGCATAGGAGCAGAATGCCGGCCCGTGAAGTCTTCCATGCATAAGGCATTTGGTGAATAACTGTGAGTTGTTTAACATTGATTTTAGGTATTTTCGGGGCTATGATATATGTGACAAATAATCTTATTAAATTACCTATTTCCTAAACATTTATTTGAAAGTTCCCTTTAAATGTATTATCATAAACTTCAGTTTTCCCAGAGGGACTCTATGTGGGTAACTAATTAGGTCACTTCTGAGTTTAAGATTTTTAAAAATCAGGGGCGCCTAGGTGGCCCAGTCAGTTAAGCGTCCAAGTCTTGATTTCAGCTTAGGTCATGATCTCACATTGGGACCTGAGATCGAGCCTTAAATCTCTCTCTACCTCTCCCTCTGCCCCTCCCTGACTTGTGCAGGCTCTCACTTTCTCATTCTCTCTTGCTCTGTCTCAAAAAATAAGAAATAAAAGGGAAAAAAAGATTTTTAAATGAATAAAATGAACCAGTGATTATCTCTACTACTGATGAGAAAGGCAATGAATGTACCAAAATGATTTGGTTTTGAGTTTACACTAAGACTATGCATTTCATACCCTTTTGCTTTCTTAAAGAATATATTGCTTTATTTGCTCCTTAATTTTTAAAACTAAGGGATAATTTGTGTACAACATAATTAACCCTCCTTAGGGTATAATTATGAGTTTTGACAAATGCATACAGTTATGTAACCAGCACTGCAATGAAGATCTAGAACAGTCCTGTCTCCAAATATTCCATCATGCCCTTTTGTAATCAGCCAGTTTGTTCCCATACTACCTGCTGC
This sequence comes from Acinonyx jubatus, assembly GCF_027475565.1. Lineage (NCBI taxonomy): Eukaryota > Metazoa > Chordata > Mammalia > Carnivora > Felidae > Acinonyx > Acinonyx jubatus. Next base: position 63,442,301 of record NC_069387.1, read on the forward strand.
TTCAGACTTATTCTGTCCCTGTAGGCTTGCCTTTTCCAGAATGTCATAAGGAATCATATATATGTAGCCTCTAAATTAGCTTCTTTCTTTTTGTTTTTGTTTAAATTCTAGTTAGTTCACATATAGTGTAATATTGGTTTCAGGAGTAAAATTTAGTGATTCGGCACTTATATAACACTCAGTGCTCATCACAAATGCCTTCCTTAGTCTCCATCACCCACTTAGCCCATCCCTCACCCACCTCCCCTTGAGCAACCCTCAGTTTGTTCTCTACGTTAATAGTCTCTTATGGTTTGCCTCCCTTTCTCTTTTTTCCCCTTCCTTCCCCTGTTTTGTTTCTTAAATTCCACATATGATGAAATCCTATGTTACTTGTCTTTCTCTGACTGACTTATTTTGCTTAGCATAATACGTTCTAGCTTCATCCACATCATTGCAGATGGCAAGATTTCATTCCTTTTGATGGCTGGGTAATTTTCCAGTGTGTGTGTGTGTGTGTGTACACATATACATACATACACACCACATCTTCTCTATCCATTCATCAGTTGATGGACGTTGGGCTCTTTCTATAATTTGGCTATTGTTGATAATGCTGCTGTAAACATAAGAGGTACTCCTTGAAGGTACCCCTTTGAATCAGTATTTTTGTATCCTTTGAGTAAATACCTACTAGTGCAATTGCTACATCGTGGTGCTAGTTCTATTTTTATATTTGGCTTCTTTCTAAGGCACATGCGTCCTTAGTTCATTCCTTCTTATTGCTGAATGTTAGACCATTGCATGGATTTATCGCAGTTTGTTTATCCATTCACTAATTGAAGGATGATTGGGTGTTTCCAGCTTTTGGTGACTATGAGTAAAGCCCCTGTAAACATTCATGTGCAGGTTTTTGGGTGAATGTAAGTATTCATTTCACTTGGGCAAGTACCTAGGAGTGTGATTGCTGGGTCACATGGAAGTGCATGTTTAACTTTGTAAGAAACTGCCCTGGCTATTATTAGGGAGCTTAGAATTTAGTTACAAGTTTGTGGTAGATGCTTGTTGGGATGAGCACTGGGTGTTATATGTAAGTGATGGATCACTAAATTCTACACCTGAAGCCAATTTTACCATTTATGTTAACTAGAATTTAAAACAAAAATGTGAAGTAAAAAAAAAAAAAAGATAAAATTTCTTCTGGATTAAAAAGAAAACAAGTTTACGGTTTGATGCTGAATATAATTGCAGATTATCCGCTTGTGGCCAGTGAGAGTCGATAGTAGTAGTTATACTCTATTATCACTTGAGTTTACACTAAGTTATACTTTATTATCACTTACTAGCTACAAATCATGTTTCTATAAAAATTCAAAAGTGGATTCCATTATATCTTAATTTATTGTACAAAAGTGAATTTAACTTCTTAAAGGTTGTTGTTTTACTAGTGTTATTGGCCAAGTTTTTTAACCTCTTGAACCTAGTTTTCTCTTCTACAAAATGGTAATTACTATTTCCTCCCTGACCTGAATTATTCCTCTATAGTGATAACTCATTTTTGCCTTACAGTGAGGATTTAATGACGTGCTGCATGGAAGGTGCTCAGCAGCCCCTGGCACAAAAGTAAATGTTAAGTATAAAAAAAAAAAAAAAGAAAAGGTATTTATTTGTTGGACAACCAAACCTGAATTTATAATTTAAACATTGCTATCAAAGCTCAGAAAGCACATCAACTGGAGCATTTTTATGTACAGGGAAACGTTCTGTTTTTTACATTACTGAAATTTGCCAAGTCTAAGTGGTCTTGGAATCCAATATAGACAGTTTTCCTGCCACTGTGAAATTCAAACACATGGGTGGAGTTTGCAAAGGAACTAAAAGACAATTCCGATTTCTTCTTTCTTGGACTCCTTTTCTTAATGTTTCAAATTATCCCTTCTTTTTAGATGAGTTTTAAAATCTATTCATGGCCTAATATGTAAGTAGATTTCTTTTATTCAGAATTACTAAGTTGATGACCACGCCCTTCCCGGTGAGCAGGTGGAAGTTATTGTTCCACAGCCCCTCAGACCTCATCCTGGGTATCGCCCTCCTGCCATTGACATCAAGCAGTTCTAAGTAGATGCAAGTGAGCCAGGGCATTAGGCCCTCAGTGAATGAGGCAAGACTCCAAACAGGCAAATTCTTGCCCTAGTACTTCTCCTAGGGTGGTCCTTGAAGTGTAGTGCCAGATCAGTAGTGTTCCTGTCACTTGGGAGCTTGTTAAAAATGTAAATTCTGGGCTCCACCACAGACTGAATTCAGTTGCGGAGATGGGACTAGACAATCTGTGTTTTATTTATTATTTTTTTTAATGTTTATTTTTTTATTGAGAGAGAGCATGAGCACAAGAGGGGCGGCGGGGGGGGGGGGTTGTGGAGAGTGGATAGAGGATCTGAAGCAGTCTCTGTGCTAACAGCAGAGAGCCTAACATGGGGCTTAAACTCACAAACCATGAGATCATGGCCTGAGCTGAAGGTGGATGCTTAACTATCTGAGCCACCCAGGCGCCCCAGGCAACTTTTTTTTTTTTTAACTTTTTAAATGTTTACTTATTTTTGAGAGAGAGACAGAGACACAGTGTAAGCGGGGAGGGGCAGAGAGAGACACATACATACAGAATCTGAAGCAGGTTCCGGGCTCTGCGCTGTCAGCACAGAGCCCAACATGGGGCTCAAACTCACCAACCGTGAGATCATGACCTGAGCCAAAGTCATATGTTCAACCGACTGAGCCACCAGGTTCCCCCAGCAATGTGTGTTTTAAAATGCCATCCAAGGGGCTCCTGGGTGGCTCAGTGGGTTAAGCTTCCGACTTCGGTTCAGGTCATGATCTCACGGTCTGTCAGGTGGAGCCCTGTGTCAGGGTCTGTGCTGACAGCTCAGACCCTGGAGCCTGCTTTGGATTCTGTGTACCCCCCTTTCTCTGCCCCTCCCCGACTCATGCTCCATCTCACTCTGTCTCTCAAAAAATAAATAAATGTTAAAATTTTTTTTAAATGCCATCCAAGTGATTTGATGCAACTGGACTGTGACACTGATTGCCTATGGACACGATGAGGAGGAGATTGGAGAGGTTATTTCTAACCATGAGAGGGATATCTGTGTAGCCTGTTACTTCATTGTGATCTTATAAATATTTTAATTGACATTTTCTAATATTTCAGTATATGAGGAATTTTTCGAGTACTTGTTGAATGATACAAAATAAAAAGATATAGAAAAGTAATAAATATTATACCAATTGTACAGTGTTCTAAATAACAAAACTTGGCTTTCTTAGGAAATCTATGAGTAGTATTTATTCACCAAGCTCCATGACCTGTCGTAAAATGGAACGTCAAAGTGGCAAAATAGCATTTTTGATCATCCAAAATGACATTTTAACGTCTTAAGCCTGTGAAGCCAGAGTCTGTAACCTCTTCCGTCCAGGGCATGGACCCAGTTAAAGTGGAAACAAACTTTTCACGCTGGCGTTTTGAGAGCATTACTAACAGTTAAGGAATTAGGCAGTTTATAAACCATCCTATTCCCAAATGCATTTCTAGTTCACTTGAAGCTTCCATGTGCCTCTGTTGTTGTTTATTTTACCGTAATAAATAGACGTCTCTGTATCATCAGATACTTGGCCTCATGAAAACCCTGCAGCAGCCCTTCCTCTGGGGGTGTGGCATATTATGCATGAGGTTGTCTTTGAGAAGTAAGGTCTGAGAATGCCCTGAGGTACACAGGGCACTGGTGCGGGCTCCTGGCTGCTCTGTGTGATCTCCAGTCTAGCAGAGGCTTTAAAGCCAGGAGTGAGATTTTATCCCATGATCTCTGAAAGAGTAAAGACAAATATTTTCTTATCAAACCAAAGTAAACTAATTATCAATATATGTGAAGTCACGTCCACTGATCAAGGTAAGTGGTTTCATTTTCTGCTGTATCTTTCTTATGTTTTGTTTTGTTTTTTAATAGTGTGGTCAGATGGTAACACAGCATGCCAAGGGACTTACAAGTGGCAGAGAGTTTGGTTTTGTTTTCATGTTAAGAATAGGGTTCACAGTATTTTTCAACTTTCACATTAAATATGTAGTATCTTCAGGGTTTTTGGCTCTTTCAGGAGGCGTCTCTGGGCTAGCAAAGTACAAATTGGTTTAAGTTCTATTTCTCTGACTCATTCTTAGTAACATTAGGACAGTTTAAAAATTCAGTCAGTAAGGAGAAGAATGCAGAGAAAGAAAGCAAGAATTTTCTTTCCTTTTTTTTTTCTTCCCCTTCAGTTTCTAGTGTGAACAAAACTAAGGAATGTTTACTACTAATCCTTTTCTAGTGCTACTGCATGGAGCACTCTTCTGTTCAAACAAACCCCACCATCCCAGCCTTCTTGTTTTAGTAAAGTTCAGAGGAGTGTTATGTGTTTTACATTAGATAACATTGCAGAGATAGGCATAGATCTGGACTTTTTTTTTTAATTGTTACTGGTATTAAGCTACTGTTTCCTTCCTCTAGTATTCTAGAGAGCATATAAATGAGAAATGGACTTTGAAAGAGGAATGAAATTCTACTGTGTGGTAGAAATATAACCATGTGACAGGAAATTTATGCTAAAAATATTTTTTAAGGCTGAAATGGATTCATTTTTTTTCCCATTGTTTCTGCATGGGTATCAACCCTCCTGAAGAATGCCTACATTGCTAAACAGGGTGAGCTGCACCTTACGACAGGCAGTCTTCACAATTACCAAGGTTCTCTTTTTTTTTCTGACGTCACTCTTTCCTCTTTTGGCCTCAGTGGAGCTTGCACGGAGTGTAGAAGCGCGAGGGTAGGGTTGGTCCTAGCACTGCTGCAGGCAAGCTGAGGCTCCCTCCTGGAGCCCCACAACCTTGGCTGGCTCTGCTCCCAGGTTCTAGTAGTTGCTAGAGATTGAGGAGCCCAGTCCTTGCCTGCTCCTGCTTCCTCCCTCATGTAGGTGGAAGGCTTGATTCCTTTGTGAGGGTTCTACTGTTCTTGCGTAAGTAAGCTCAAGGTTTGTATGATCTCACCATGGTTTCCCATCATACTCTAAATATGAAAAATTGTTTCAAACTGACAAAAGGGAAGTATTTTTCTTTCTCCATTAGTGAAGTTCTCTCTCTCCTTGAAATAGCTGCTCTCTCTTTTCATTCCGTCTTCAAACAGTTAGGGTTGATTGGAGGGAATTAATATTCCTTCCTGGAAGGCAGCTCTCAGATGGAGAGAAAACTACTAGAATTTTCTGTTCTAATGGACACCTCCCTGTAGTGAGTGGCTGCTACCATAGTGTGCGCTTTACAAGTTCCTTTTAAGGTTTTTAAACTGAAAAGACAGTAATAGAGCACTTCCTGCCCATACCAGTGGTTTACTTTTATTGCCAGTAAGTTGTCTAAGAAAACATTTCACATACACATAGTTACATGTTATTGGTAAAAGTTTTATCTTCGTTTAATGACTTGAAGAAATTTTCCTTTTTAAAACGTGTACCTCTAGACAGACTCTCACATGGAAATTGAAAAGTGAAAATAGCGTGATCAATGACTCAATAGTAAGTATTGTTTAATCTTTGCAGGGATAATAATATGGTCTTCATTTCATTTTCATCCAAAATAATGTAACTTATGTTGTAATCCAAGAGTGAGATTTAAATTTGGCTGCCTCTCCTTAGATGCTAGAACACCATTCATTCAAAAAATAAAAAAGCCTTTTTTTAGGTGTCCGGTCCCTACCTCCTTTCTGATCTATCCTCTGATAATCATATTCACTCTCTGTGTTCTTTCTTGCTTATAAAATAGGGAGCTAATTTTACTGGTCTGAAATATATTTTTAAAGGTTTTCTCCCTGATTTAAATATATTTTCTGACTTGTCCACTACCACAGTACCTGTTAAGCCCTGTTTAGATCGGGTCCTTCTATGATTTTTTCCGCTCTGCTAATTGACCAGGGTTCTGTAGTTGGTTGGTCCTATTTTGAAGCAGCAGAGGGAAAATGCCTATGAGGAGAAACATAGTGTTGGCCATGGAGGTTCGTTGTTCTACATGGTAGTTATTAAGACCTGTCCTGGAGAAAACCACTCGTTCTGCCCTTAGAGAATGAATATAGACAAGATTTTTTTTTTAATAATTAAAAAAAAACCACTAAATCATTGTGGCCTTCTGCATATCATTGTGTATCATCTGTTACTTCTTAGACTCAGGCCAAAAACCTTGCTCTTCTTTAAATTTTTTTTTAATGTTTATTTTTGGAGAGAGAAAGAGAACATAGCAGGGGAGGGGCACAGAGAGAGGGAAACACAGAATCCAAAGCAGGCTCCAGGCTCCGAGCTGTCAGCACAGAGCCCAACGCGGGGCTTGAACTCATGAATGGAGAGATCATGACGTGAGCCAAAGTCGGACACGTAACTGACTAAGCCACCCAGGCACCCCCAAAAACATTAGTCTTTTTCTCTTCCATCTAATCTGTCAACAAATCCTGCTTCAAGAGACTTCAAACTGACCATGTCGTAATATGTCCACTGCTGCTACCCTGCTTCAAGCCACTCAAGTTTTCTTTGGATTATTCCAATAGCTTCCTACCTGCCCTTGACTACTTAGAGTTTGTTCTGCACCCAGCAGCCTGAATGCTTCTTTAAAAATGGAAAACAGATCATGGTCTCTCCTCTGCTCACAACCCTTCAGTGGATTCCCAGTTCTGTCAGGGACGATATACAAGGTCCTGCCTCTCCTGACCCTAGCTTCTACCCTGTTAACTCTGACCTCGATGCTAAACGTGCTCCCTGCTCATTCTTATCTATCCATGTTGTCTTTCTGATTTCTCCCTGAACACTTCTGTGCTCCTACATTAGGGCTTTTGTAGTTTTATCTTTTCCCTTGGAGTGTTAATCCCCCAAATATTTGTGTGCCTCACTCTCTTTGGGTCCACTCATTGTCACCCGACTGGGGAAGCCTTCCTTGAACTACCTTGCCCAACAGCTCTCTGTCTCCTTTACCCAGCTTTGTTTTCCTCATAGCACTTTATGCCAACTAGCATTTATGTAATATATTTTGTTGTTGTTTTGTGGTTCACTGCTATATCCCTAGAGCCTAGAACAGTGACTGATAGATACTGGGTGCTTCGTTAATATGTGTTATATGAATGAGTATTTTTCTAATATTCATAACCTTTTCTGTTAGGAAATTTAGAGCTAAATGAGCAGGGATACAGAGAAGTCAATAAATGATACATATTTGTCATGTTTTTCATTTATTCCCCTCAGTTCTCTTTCATAGAGTAAATATTGTGCTAATTAGTTTCTGGTCTTCCTTGTTGAGCAGAATCTGAGTAATGAGTGTCTTTCTGTTGGAAGACTGGAGGCCAAGCTGATAACAGTTTATAAAGAACTGAGAACAGCGGCGCCTGGGTGGCTCAGTTGGTTAAGCGTCTGACTTCGGCTCAGGTTCTTGCGGTTCGTGAGTTCAAGCCTCGCGTCAGGCTCTGTGCTGACAGCTCAGAGCCTGGAGCCTGTTTCAGATTCTGTGTCTCCCTCTCTCTCTCTGACCCTCCCCCGTTCATGTTCTGTCTCTCTCTGTCTCAAAAATAAATAAATGTTAAAAAAAAATTTAAAAAAAACCCTGAGAACAAAGGGGGTGACACTGAAGTCATGGATGGGCTCAATAAATGGTTTTGGATTATGAATTATAGGGCTGTGTTGCAGGAGAGAAAACAGATGGGAGAGGTTTTGGGGTGTGAGAGCAGGAAATTTGGGGAACTGTCTGCATGGAGAAAATTATGGCAAGATGAAAATAAAATGTTTAAGATGTTTTGTTACATATTAAGGGTATACTTTCCCCTCTTTGTTTTTCTTGGGTTTTTTCCTCCTGCCTTTAAAGGCATTTAAGTTTGAAACTCTCCTATAGAAGGAAAGAAGGAAAAGAAAGAAGATAGAATAAAATGTAACAATCTAGAAATGTTTCCTCTAAATAAATTCTTACAAAGCTTGAAAACCAGTTCATGGATTAAAGTATGTGAATTATTTATGTGTTTATATGTTATACAATTTCTTTCCAAATCCATCTGGATAATTGGAAATTGACCCACATTTAAAAATCTATAACAAGCAGTTAAGTTCTATGAATGATGATTTTCTATATGATAATATATTTATCAGAGTAATAATGATGATACATTGTTAGATCACGTGACTTCTTAGAACTAGGAAATCTACTTAGAGTGTAATAAGAAGTACATTAAGCTTGAAAATGATTATTTTCATTACTTTGTAAATGTAAGCCCCCCAATGACTATTGAACTGGTGAAGTTACCAATTTATGTAGAATATCATCAGTTTTTCTCTTTTAATATTGCCCAATAAATTTTTTTCTTGATTTGTTTCTATCAGAATTGCTAATTTAGAGCAGAAAATAGCAAAATAGTGAATGAAGATATTGAGCAAAGAAGATATTTTTTTATATTTCTTTAGTCTAAAATTCACTAACTTATTTAAGTACAGGATAGTGATAAGGAGACATGCTTAGAGATGAGGAATGTAACTGTCCAGTAGTCCCCCTTCATCCATGGTTTCACAAGCAGATGATCCTTCTTCTGATGTGTTGTCAGAAGGTCACTAGTAGCCTAACAGTATGTTACAATGCCTGCGTCATTCACCTCGCTTCATCTCCTCGCACAGGCATCTTATCATCCCACATCATCACAAGAAGAAAGGTGAGTGTGGGACAAGATAGTTTGAGAGACTGAGCGAGCACACTCGCAGAACTGTTATTACAATATGTTATAATTATTTTATTAATATTGCTAATCGCTTATTGTGCCTAATTTATAAAATAAACTTTATCTTAGGTATGTATGTATGGGAAAAAGAGTAAATATAAGATTCAGTACCACTTATGGTTTCAGGTATCCACTAGGGGTCTTCACATATATGTAGAATGAAAGAATATGATTATGTTCCAGGAATGGAGAAGGTGGGAATGTGGCTGCAGCATTAGGCTGTGTGTGGCTGTGAGTAGACGTGCGGCCTTTACAAGTAGGCTGATGTCTGATGGTGAAATCTTTTATGCAAATTAGAATTTTTGCTACAGGTCTTGTAGTCCCATTAAAGGATATTAAGCAAGAGCAGTAATGAGACTGGTTTCATCATGGAATGAATAAAAGAAACTTTTTCTTTGTGGGAGCAGTCCTATTAAACATAACTAAACATGAATTATATAATGCAGTTTTAAAATTCAGAATTAGAAAAGTGGTTATATTTGATGAATTGGCTTATTTTTCTTCCTAACTTCCTCTGTGAGCCAAAAAAAAAAAAAAAAAGGAAATAATAGAAAAGCTAGATGGAATATTTGCTTTTTAAGTTTTGCGTGACTGAAACAATCCCCTACACTGTTAGAAGCTGAACACACAATGCTATTGTACTCCTGGTCTAGAACCCAGCCAGGGAAAAATACGAGGCCGCAAGGCCTGCTGGTCTGATTACACAGCAGGGAGTAAGGAAAGCAAATATCTAACTTGGTAAGCTGTTAAATATTAAATTTTCAGTAAAATGGGCTTTATATTAATGTTTGTCTTAAAAGAAAGGGTATCGAAATGAAAAGGTGGGTTGGGACTGATAAGAGACTGTCTCCAAGGTCACCGACCTTGTCAGGTTTTTTAAAAAATTGCCACTCTTCAAATAGAAGTACTGAGATCCACATCTATCTACCTGTGACCTGAAACTAAGCAATGACACTAAAGGAGAAAAAAATGTCTTTATAAAGGTAAGCAACTTTCTCACGGTCACAAAGTAAATAATAATGTCAAAACCTTGCCCTTTTACTAAGCCACCCTGTTTTCTCTGAGGAAAAAAAAAATGCACTTCCAGATAAACATTAGCCTTGCTTCCCACAGTAGGTTTGGCTGATGATGGGCTATAGAGATTGTATTGGTTATGTTTAAATAAGTGGCTTTCAGGGTGAAGGACTGGCTGGCCCTGAGGAACTTTTCCTACTTGGTAGAGTTCATTTTATCCATGACTGCCAGGAAGCTAAACCCAGGTTTGCAAAGTGAATGAACAGTGTCGGTAACTGCAAAACAAAGTTTAAGAAGACAGTGGGCTGGGAAGTAGAAGTCTGCCAGTAATTTTATGTGATTTAGTGTGAAGTAGGCAGATAGATGCTTGCAGATACTGGCTAGTAGAGAGTGTCAGGCTGGAATGTTTTAGCTGCTGGGAATCAGGTTCAGAGAAATCAAGTTCAGAAAAGCAGGTGCAAAATTAATGAAAATCAGCAAAGTCAGGAAGGATTTGGTTATGAAAAGGATCTATTTTGTGTATGTGTCAAGAGACGCAGTAGTCAGTTCTTGGTTGCTTGTGATTAAGATAATTAACAGTTCTGTTCGGTCTTAGCAACATCTTTGTCAAACCTTACAAAACTTTGGCCAGTTTGATTTTCTTCTCTCTGGATCTGCAGATAAATTTATTGTGAATAAATGGAAAATAGTTTGGCGTTGGGTTGAAGGAAGAGGAAAAGCCAAAATTCTGGTTAATTTATAAACCAGACATCTTGAATAAATGAGTTGGCTATAGCTCTTAGAAAAAAACAACTTTATTTTGCCCTTCAAGTTCTTTTCTTACATCTGTTTTTATTTCTTTCAGAGTTTATGAAGTCAATAAAATTTTTAAATTTTATTGTTTTAGAAGCTTCCTTTCATAGCAGAACTTTCCTTACTTGGCCAGGAATAATGTCCCTCTTTTGAATTCTCAAGGCTTCTAACTGATAGCTTTTCATATACACCATTGTTTTTGTTTTTGTTTTTGTTTTGTTTTGTTTTTCAGCAGTGGATTCTAAAATCGGATAATCTTACTTTATCTACCACATGGTGAAGAGGGCCTCATTCTTGAGATATAAATTTTGGCTGTGACTTAGATAGGAGCTAATCGATGTTGTGAGCCTAAATTGTTTCTATTAAAATTTCACTAGGTCTTCGTGGTACTCTTGTTTTATGATATAATTTTGGTGGAACTTCAGCTTAACAGCTTAACATTTAAAGATTCATTTCATACAGCTTCCACTGCAAATACTAATTTGATTCATGCCTGTTATGACACAACCTTGACCGCACATTGGAATCACTTTAAAACACAGATACCTGGGTCCCAGGTACTCCAGGTCCCCGGATACTCTAGGTCCCTAGAGATTATGATTTCATTGACCCAGAATTCTGCGCAGGTATTGCAGGTGTTTTGTTGTTGTTGTTTTTAAAGTTCCACAGTGATTTGTGGTTGAGAATTATTGACCAAGAGCATGACCTATTGGCTTATTGGTTCATATGCACGAGATAGCAGGGGAAGATAATTTTTACTAAAAAGAATTAGGGAGGTAAGTAAATTAATAGCATACCAGGCATCTGGGATTAAGATCAATAAGAAAGTAAAGATCATACTCTGTAACACTGTTAGTTTACTCCTGAGTCATCTGTAAGCCCAGATGTGGTAGATACTATGTAAGATCAGCTGTGCCGTGATGCTGTTAATGACTTTCCTGAAACCTAGTGGTTTTTACTTGTCCAAGGTCACATTGCTAGCTGGGGACAGAGCCAAGACTGGTTCTGGAAAATTATAATATTAACATAGTGCTATAGTAGTAATAGTGTTTATATAGCACTTCACCATTAATCCATGGTTTGTTGACTTGATTATTTAGGTCAAGGTCTGCAAACCTTTCCTGCAGAGGGCCACATCACAAATACATTTTGGGCTTTGTGGGACATAGGATTTCTGCCATACCTACTCAGTTCTGCCAATTTAGTGAAAAGCATCATGCACAATATATAAAAGAATGAGTGTGGCTGTATTCCAATGAAACTTCATTGACACAAATAAATGGTGGGCCAGATAAGCCCTGTGAGCTATAAATTGCAGACCTTGAATCAGGTATGTTTTAACCTTCCCACTGAGAGACTCATGGGCTGTAGCTTGCAGTCTCCTGATTGAGGGGCATTTTAAACTTCCTTTGAACTTAAGAGCAAGATGAGGATCTTAGTGATCCTAAATACTGATCACTACACTGGCACTTACTGTTCCTGTTTTGATGCCCTCTCTTGCAAGGTACTAAGTACATGCTTATTGAATTAGCACATATGTGCAACTTTTAACATGTTTTCTCTCATCTTCAACCAACCTGTATAACCAGTCTTGCAGTAGGGGGAAAAGTTGCACGTATGCCAGCTATGGAGAAGAAATGCACTTCAGTTCTTTGAAGTCTGTGGCAGGCTATAATTGCTGTGTCTGGCAGAATTCTTGAAGTAAATAGAGATCTGAGTTGCTCTGAGGACATTTATTATCTTAATTTCTTAGAGCAGATTCTAAGACTTTATTTCTAAAAAATATTTCTTAAACTCCGTTTTTGTAATAACTAGGGTGTTTAGTGATTAAAGAGTATGTTTGGTTTCTCAGAACAATATTTCAATTCATTTGGATTTAAGATCACTGCAGCGCTCATATGTGGTGAGTGGAGTGTTTGGCAAAACAGAGCAAATACTGGAAATAGTGTTCCGGATCATGAGCCCATTTGCAGTGCAAAATGTAAATGGGCCTGACCCCAGTTGTAGTGGAAAGAGCACTGCCCTTGGAATCCAAACCCCTCATGTGACTCTTGGCTTTATCATCATTTACCAACCTTACTATAACATGCAGATCTCTGTCCTACATACTTCTGTTGATGATGAAAGTGAAATGTGGTAGGACCTATGTGAAAGTGCCTTATGAGGTGTTTCCTGGCCTCTCCTTGTAGAGTCTGGGTCAGGTATAGCAGGAGCCACAGTGCAGCCCTGAACCGTAGCACTGGACTGTCATGGAGGGAACCTGAGAGATAGGCCCACTGGTCTCCAAAGAGAATGGTTAAAGAGTATATAATGGAGAGGCTTTATTGACGTCAGCAGAGGAAGGAGATGAAAAATGTCAAGAAGTGAAGGGCAAGTGAGGAGGTCAAACAGGGAAGAGGCAGAGAAGACTGGAACTGTGTCTTGATCTATTTAGTTACCCCAAATCAAAATTCTTACCTCATATTTCCTTTTTTTTAAATGTTTATTTTTTTATTTGAGAGAGAGAAGGAGGAAAGGAGGGAGGAGCACAGAGTGAGTGAAAGAGAGAATCCCAAGCAGGTTCCACGCTGACAGCATGGAGCCTGACGCTGGGCTTGATGTCATGAACTGTGAGATTATGACTTGAGCTGAAATCAAGAGCCAGACACTTAACTGACTGAGCCACCCAGGCACCCCTTACCTAGTATTTCTTAAGTAGGATTTTTTAATACCTTGGGTATTTTGAAGCTACTGGCTGCAGTGTTGGCTGAAATAGAGGCACAGGATCAAGGCACATAGCCATAATATAACAGATGTAATCACTTGATTATGTGCAGAGTGAAGCCAAAGAATTATGAGCCGGAGTCCCTGTCCAGAGGATACTGACAAACTCCATGTAGATATGACCTCTGACATCAGCCTAGTCACTTACCACCAGCTCCATGTATCACCACCCCCATTTACCACCTTCATAATGAACACAACAGTGCCTGCCTGCCTGCCTTTATCTCACAGGATTCTTGACAGGAGCAAATGAAATAATGCATATAAAGTGCTTCACATACTGCATACTTGGCTCAGAATAAACCACGTTGTTAAGTTTTATTACTACTACTATTGCTAACAGAAAGAACAGTAGTATTTACAAGCAAATTTGTTATATACTGTGTAAGTTTTAAAGCATTACGAAATTCCAAGTTATGATTGTTAATATTTTTGTGACAAAATGTATGTTCCTGAAGAGTGTATCTTGTAGCATCAATATATCCCTGTCTGAAGCTATGCCTTGCACTGCATTTATACAAATGCCTCTTGGTGTTTAGAGAACAAATCAGTTGAGGAAAGGCCAATTTGAAAACTAGTTTCTTTCCAGGGAGCATAACCTTTTCTAATTCCCTGTTGGTGTATGGGTTATAAGTCTTGAGGAAGAAGTCAAGCTTCCTGTCAAATGTACTGATCAAGATTTGCCTGATCTTGGGGTGTGACCCTGGGGAGGTCACAGAGCAAATGAGTAGTTGGATCTGTTTGTGACTCAGCAGAATTAAAGTCCAGTAATGTGCTTTTACATTCAGGGGTCTTAGGATACTTTTCTCAATGACATAAAACTGCCCACAGTATTCTACACATGGCTGTTCTCTGCATGGTTAATTATTGTAATACTTTAATCCTATTTTATAACCACTTTAAAGGGGAGGAAAAGTCCCTTTGCAGAGTTTTCTGTGTTTGCTAAGTTGTATGCCTTCAAGTCTGCTAAAATGGGGGATTTTGCAGGGGAGAGGAGGATGGGGGGTGGAGAGAAAATGAACTGGCAGAATTCCAGAGTTGTGATCTTACCTGGGCTCATCCAGGAGCTACTCCAGTTTGAGACTCCATGTGCAAGACTCAAGCAATCAGAGCCTTGTCCCTAGTGCTGCTTTTGTGGTCAGCACACTGTGGGAGAGTGCACCCCAGTGCCGAGGACAGGTTGGAGTTTCAGCTCAGTTTGAGTCAGGGTCACGAAGGCAGCCAAAATGATGGCAACGTCAGGAAGAGATGCCAGTAATGGAGATGGGAAAGTGGGGGGAATCACCAGGGCTATAGCTGTCAGAATGAAGGAGCCCCTAAGACAACTTTTCCCAAAACGTGTTCCAAGACACGTTAGCTCCATGGGATGTTGACCTGTCATCTGTAATGACAAGTTTTCCTGGACATATACTGGGTTCAAAGTCAAACGTTTTTGTTTTGTTTTGTTTTGTTTTTACTGTAGGGGCTTTTTGTAGCCCATAATATGCCCACTGGCATCATGAGGATACAAGGTAAAGCTGTAAAATTTGGCAGGTCACAAATATTTCACACAGAGTCGTCGTCCATTTGTGATGGTGGTAGTGGGGGATGGAGTGGATTGGGGTAGTGGGGGAGGGGGATGAGAGTTCCTGTTGCCAGAGTGGAGTTTCCCAGAACACATTGCGGGAAAAGTTGCCCTAGGACGTGTGGTATGTGCTATGAAGATTGCTGTGGTTTTTTGCCTGGGCTCTTTAGTGGACTGCTTGAACCCTGTGGAGTCCTGAAGGAACTGGCAAATACCCAAAAGCATTCTTCAGGCTCTCAGTAAGTGCTTTTTCTTCTCCCTCTAGCCTAATCACTTGACTGATATTTGTTACTGCTATTAATAAAATTAAAGAAATTAGTCCTTCTTATAGAAAGAAGGATAAGTGGTTTAACCCATAATTACTGAGACCAAAGACGACAACAAAAAATGGGTCATAGCTTCTGTACAGTTGGCTCTGCCTTAGGCAAATAGACTCCCCGCCCCCCCATCTTAAAAGGCAATGAAATGGTATTTTTTAAAAGGTATCAAAGAGAATACATTTGAAAATGTTAACAATGAGTTTGAAAAATGAGGCAGATGGAGTGTTTAGGGATGGCTGAACCTAATGAATACCAGGGCATGCTATTCATTCTGGACACTCTGACAGGCTCCTGAAACTTAACACACACAACTGTATTCTTGCATTCTTACTTAAAAGGAAAGGCAGTGTTTCCTTGTCACATTAGCCAGGAGCCTAAGCAAGCTTTTACTCCTCTCTTTTCTTCCCTTCTTCGGCCAGCCCCTACTGATGCTTTCCTCAGTATGTCTCATAGGCTCTCTTCTCTTCTTTGGTCCCTGCCATGGCCATCGTGCAGGCTCTTAGCTGGTGCATAGACTGGTGCAGTCGCTTCTTGTTGCCGTTAGCAAGGGCCCTGGGGAAGCAGGGGAAGGTGAGCATTCCAGACACCTATGGAATTGTGCATATCTCTATTTTATTATTTCAGTTTAGTTTATTTATTTATTTTGAGAGAGAGCACGCGCATGAGCAGGGGGAGGGACAGAGAGAAAGGGAGAGAGAGAATCTCAAGCAGGCTATGTGCTGAAGCATGGAGCCCAACGAGGGGTTCGATCTCACAAACTGTGAGATCATGACCTGAGCTGAAATCAAGAGTTGGATGCTTAACCAACTGAGCCACCCAGGTGCCCCTCTGTTTTCTCTTTTACATCTTGAATTACATGAGGGTAAGGATTACAGTTTATTTGTCCGCCTGTCACCAGTAATTAGCAGCTTCCTGGGCCCTTTTAATTAGGGAGTTTTCACTCAGTACATTAACATAGAGACAGATAAAACAAAGAATGAAATAAAGTGGTAACTTGATAGGTTTTGTTATTCTCTTTGCAGTTGCTTATTAGATATTTTCATTGCTTACAGAACAGCTTGTATTTTGGAGGCATAAAGATGAGAGCTGTTAAAATTAAAAACCGAATTTCTTTAAGGGGTCATAAACACAAACATGCTCTTCAGAAAATGATTCATTGTCAAAACAGCAATTGTGATTAGTGGGAAATGGAGGAAAATTTGAAAAGGTTTATGGAGTCTAGGACATATATTTACAATCATGGTAAAGGTGAAAGATAATGATTAAATTGTTGGGGATTAAAATTATCTGCCATAAATTCTCCACATCAAATGTCAGACATCATTTTATCATTACTAATGCTGTTGTTACCTTTATTGAATAGAGATTCATGTTTGTAGTTGGCCATATAGTTGTAAGCAAATTATTGTACTAATGTGCAAGAGAGTCATTATTTGGCAAGAATTTATCCCAGTTTATTGGGAATCCCTGAAAGACGTGGAGGGATTGGGCACTGAAGCACATGAAGATGCAGAGAAAGTAAGCCAGTATGAAAAAGTGCTGGGCAGTAAATCAAAAGCTAAGCAGTGGTCAGGGCAAAGACAGGCTAGGCAGGCAGACAAGGAGTGTTAAGGGCCTTAGGAAGCTCGAGGGAGGAGAGAGATAAAGGATCTGGTCCCCTGATCCACTACCTTGATATCCTATCACGCGGAGTACTGAAGGGGAGGAAGAAATTTTCTTCTGTCTGGGATTCGTCTAGCTGGACTAAGAATTAAATTTATATAAGATGGATTATCAGGAGAAAAGGCCCAACTTTTACACATGTGTACAGAGGCCCAATAATAAAATTGAGACTTAAAGAAATGACCAAAGCGGGCAGTTTTTATACTTTTTAGACAAAGAAACTATAGAGCTGTGAGGAATTGACTGGACAAAGAAAACTTTAGAATTCCTTACTAATTGAAGCTCCCAAGAATTTGGGCTGATGTAGTAGATTAGTAAGAAATAAAAGGGGTTGTGGGGCACCTGGGTGACTCAGTCAGTGGAGCGTCCAATTTTAGCTCAGGTCATGATCTCATGGTTTGGGAGTTTGAGCCCCACATCGGGTTCTGTGCTAACAGCTTAGAGCCTGGAGTCTGCTTTGAATTCCGTGTCTCCCTCTCTCTGCCCCTCCCTCACACGTGTTCTGTCTCTTTCTCGAAAATAAATAAACATTAAAAAAACTATTTTAATACAAAAAAAAAAGAAATAAAAGGGGTTATTTATGCAGCCTTCTCGGCTCTAAATTCCCTATCTCTGGTAATAAAGGCACCTCTAACTCCTGGTACAAGGACATAGCCTGGTACTTTCGACATAGCAGATATTTTTTTCTGCTTTCAGGAGGACAGAGTAGGATCTGAGTGTCTTTGCAGAGGCTGTCTGTTAAGTAATTTTTATTTACAATAATCAGTATGCCAAAGTTTTGGCACAACAGTAATGCAGGGTGTTTAGATGAATCTAGGGCCCACTTTAATCCATCTGCTTACCCTTTGCAGTAGAAAGAAGGAGCTAAGAAATGGGTGTTATTGTACATTGAAAACAGTTTATCAGATGAAGCACAGCAGGCTGGGGACCTCTTCCAACTCTGGATGGTGTCAGCTAGAACCACCCTCTCCAAGTAGGCAAAAAAAAAAAACAAAAAAAAAAAACCAAAAAAAAACCCACATGTAATTGATTGTGGTTTCTCTTTACTCCCACCTTCCGCTCTAGTCATGGCTGCAGACACAGAATAATCTTTGTGCTTTAAAAATAGCCAGAGCTTGCTACAATCTTGACCAATATTCTTATTTGAATATAATCAAAAAGTGAACATCAGACCATGGTTTTAGGGGTGGAAGAGCTACCTCCAGCTCCCTTCCTGATGCAGAAAGTTGCTGGAGGAAGTTCAGTCTCCAAGATAATACCATGCCAAGGCTCCGCAGAACTGCGCCAGCTCCAATCCGGAAGTCATCACGGAATGTGTACTTTCGCACTGCTGTGCAGGGATTCATGGGACCTAACAAATGGTCACACTGAAAAGGGAAACAGATTCCTAGGCCAACATTTAAACTGGGGTGATAAAATGTAGTCAGCTACATAACAGGCACTATAGGCATGGGCCTCAGCTGTGATCTACTCAGTACTGGAATTTCGACAAGCTTATGTGGTTTTGTTTCAGTTACTCTAACAGAATTCTAACTTTTAAGGGACCACAAAGCATTCTTTAGAAATGTTATCCTTTTGGGGTGCCTGGGTGGCTCAGTCAGTTAAGTTTCCCACTTTGTCTCAGGTTATGATCTCACGGTTCGTGAGTTTGAGTCCCATGTCAGGCTCTGTGCTGACAGCTCAGACCCTGGAGCCTGCTTTGGATTCTGTATCTCCCTCTCTCTCTGCCCCTCTCCTGCTTGCATTCTGTCTCTCTCTGTTTCAAAAATAAACATTCAAAAAAAAGTTATCCTTTTCTTTCCTTATACATGGGAGAAAAAAATCGGTAAATAATTATGGAGCATGTTTCAGAAACATAAAGTATTTCTATTTTGAAAACAAATTATGTTTGTGTTTTTAGAGGCTATACATTTCTCTGATCTCATTGCATACATGCAATGTTGCATTTGCTTAAGAAAAATACAGTAGTCACAATTGCCTTTTTACACATATTACACATTTTATCTGTGCACATCCAGCTATGGGGCCTTGAAAAATATCGAATATCTGCAGTTACTACCTTCAAGACTTAGTTTGAATTCATATTGCTTTTGAACTTTAAAGACCTCAAGCAATCTGCTTTTTCTGGCAATTATAAAATTCTATAATTTTAGGTAGCATCATCATAAGTCTGAAACATTGGCAGCCTACGGTGCATTTTAGCGACTCGAGTAAATGAAAATAACAGATTATGATGGATGGAAACATTTGAGTCGATTACTGGGATTTTTAGCTGCTGCTGTTTTTATCAAGACATCTGGATAGTTCCACAATTCCAGATGTTTAGAAGTCTGTTGCTGGGTTGTGGAAAGATTACTTGTGTAAAAATTTTTCCTAGGTATTTAGAATCTGGTTGTTTTTGTTTATTTGTTGGTTGGTTTTTTTTTAGAATGTTAATTTTATTTCATTTAAAATTTTTTTTTTATTTTTGAGGGGGGCGGTGCAGAGAGGGGGAGACATAGGATCCAAAGCAGGCTCTCATGAACCGTGAGATGGTGACCTGCGCTGAAGTCTGATGCTTAACCGACTGGGCCACTCAGGCGCCCCGGTATTTAGAATTTGTGTAGAAATGACCTTCAATGTTTAAAAGTTGAGGTAAGAATGGAAATGTTTCGAATTTTGCATGGGCTCTAAAACAGCTACGTATCTACTTATTGTTGGAATTTAGAAAATATCTCTCTTGAATTAGAAACTAAGAATGTAGGCAAATGAAGAGAAACTTGCCTCAGGTCTCGAGAGCTCATTTGTTCAAAACTATTTATTGAGCATCTATTGTGTGGCAGGTGATGTTCCTGGGATACATCCGAACAAATGTCAGTGCCTTCTCACAGCTTACAGTCTAAGCAAGAGACACAGACAATAAACAAACAAAATAAATGTTGTACTGATTTAATTTAATTTAATTGAAGTATAATTGATATATAACAATATGTTAGTTTCAGGTGTACAACATGAGGACTGAACATTTGTATACATTACAAAATGATCACCATAGTCAGTCTAGTTACCATACCTCACCAAAGTTACAGCTTTTTTCTTGTGATGAGAACTTTTGAGATTTACTTTCTTATCTTCAAGTTTGCAATACATTATTGCCTGTAGTCACCGTGCTGTACCATTGCATTCCCATGACTTCTTTTAGAGCCGAAGTTTGTACCTCTTGAATCTCTTTACCCTTTTATCCCACCCTGTTCTCTGTATCTTTGAATTTTGTTTGCTCAAGTATTTTGTTTATTAGATTCCACAGATAAGTGAAGTCATATGGTATCTGTCTTTGTCTGACTCATTTCATTTAGTGTAATACCCTCAAGGTCCATCCATGTTGTCACAAATGGCAAGATTTCATTTTTTTAAATAACAATTAGTATGCCATTCAAGTAGGTTGCTTTTTAAATTTTGTTGATGGTTTCCTTCACTGTGCAGAAGCCTTTAATTTGATGTAGTCCTATTTGTTTATTTTAGCTTTTGTTGCCATTGCCTTTGGTGTCAGATCCAAAAAACAAAACTGAATACAACCCAAAAAAGCCAAATTGTTGCTAAGACCTATGTCAAGGAGCTTACCACCTATGTTTTCTTTCAGGAGTTTTATAGTTTCAGGTCTTTAATCCACTTTGAGTTCATTTTAGCATATGGTATAAGAAAGCGGTTCGATTTCATTCTTTTGCATGTGGCTGTCTAGTTTTCCCAAGACCATTTATTGAAGAGGCTGTCCTTCCTCATTCTTGGTTCCATTGTAATAAATTAATTGACAGTATATGTATGAGTTGAGTTTTGGGCTCTCCATGCCATTCAATTGATCCGTGTGTTTTGTTTCTATGCAATACCATCCTGTTATGATTCTTAGAGCTTTGTAATATACTTTGAAATCAGGAAAGGGGATGCCTCCATTTTTGTTCTTTTTCAAGATGGCTTTGACATCTTCAGGATCTCTTTTGGTTCCATACAAATTTTAGAATTGGTTGTTCTTTCTTTCTTTTAAGTTCATTTATTTATTTTGAGGCAGGGGACAGAGAGCGAATCCCAAGCAGGCTCCACACCATTGGTACAGAGCCAGATGAGGGACTCAGACTCACAAACCATGAGCACACGACCTGAGCTGAAATCAAGAGTCAGATGCTTAACAACTGAGCCACCCAGGCACCCCTATTGTTCTGTGAGAAATACCATTGTAATTTTGATAGGAATTGCATTGACTCTGTAGATTATTTGGGGTAGAATGGACATTTTAACTATTAATTTGCTTAATCTACAAACACAGAATAACTTTCCATCTATTTGTGTCTTTTTCAGTTTCTTTCATCAGTGCTTTATAGTTTTCAGTGAACAAGTCTTTCACTTCCTTGGTTAAGCTTACTACTATTTTATTTTTTGATGCAATTGTAAATGGGATTGTTTTCTTAGTTTTTCTGTAGTTTGGTGTTGCTATATAAAAATATAACAGATTTTTGTGTATTAACTTGTTTATTCTAACAGTTTTTGGGAAGCTGTCAGGGTTTTATGTATATGAAATCATGTTTCCAAATAGTGACAGTTTTACTTCTTCCTTTCCAATTTGGATGTCTTATTTCTTTTTCCTGCCTAATTCCTCTGGCTAGGACTTCCAATACCGTGTTCAATAAAACTGGCAAGATTGGGCATATGTGTCTTGTACCTGATCTTAAAGAAAAGCTTTTTTAACTTTTCTGCATTGAGTATGATGTTACTTCTGGGCTTGTCATATACAGCCTTTATTCTATTGAGATACGTTCCATCTATACCCATTTTGTTGATAGTTTTTATCATAAGTAGATGTTGAATTTTGTTAAATGCCTTTTCTGTATCTATTAAGATTATCACGGTGACTTTAGCTTTCATTTTGTTATGTGCTATATCGCATTATCACATTGATTGTTTTGCAGGTGTTGAACAATCCTTGCATCCCTGGATATATCCCACTTGATTATGATGTATGATCCTTTTAATGTATTGTTGAATTCAGTTTGCTATCATTTTTGTTGGGGATTTTTGCGTCTCTGTTCGTCAGGGATATTAGCCAATTGTGTGTGTGTGTGTGTGTGTGTGTGTGTGTGTGTTGTCATTGTCTGGTTTTGGTATCAGGGTTATGCTGGCCTCATAATGAGTTTGGGAATGTTTTCTCTTTGGTTTATGACTTTTTTCTCTTATGACTTTCTATAGTATTATGCTTAGATTTCCTTTTTCATTATCTTTTGTATGTCTGCTGTAGGTTTTGGCTTTGTGGTTGCCATGATGCTCACATATAACAGTCCATTTTAAATTGATAAGAAGTTAGGTTTGTGAATGCATTCTAAAACCACATTTTTAGTCCCTCCCCCCCATGTTTATATTTCTAATGTCCCATTTTACATCTTTTTATTTTGTGTATCCCTTAACTAATCATTATAGCTATCATTATTTTCACTACTTTTACCTTTTAAATTCATACTAGCCTTATAAATGATTAATCCACTACCTTTGCCGTATTTACCTATACTGGTGAGGTTTTTATTCTTTTCTTCTTACTAATTAGTGTACTTTCTTTTCAGCTTAAAGTTCCTTTAACATTTTTAGTACGGCCAATTTAGTGGTGGTGAACTCTGTTAGCTTTTGTTTGTCTGAAAGCTCTTTATCTCTCCTTAAATCCTGAATAGAGTTTTCTTGGTTGGAAGTTTTTTCCTTTCAGCAGTTTGAATATATGATGCCACTCCCTTCTAGCCTGTAAACTGTCTGCTGAGAAATCTGCTAATAGTCTTATGGGTGTTCCTGTATATATAACAAGTTATATTTTCTCTTGCTGTGCTGCTTTTAAGATTCTTTATTTAACTTTTGACATTTTAATTATAATGTGTCTTTGTGTGGGTCTCTTTGGGCTTGTTTTTTGTTTTTTTGTTTTTTTTTTTTTGTTTGTTTGTTTTTTGTTTTTTGGCAGGGGGGAATTCTTTGCACTTTCTAGATCCAGATGTCTATTTTCTTCCCCAGGTTAGGGAAGTTTTCAGCCATTATTTCTTCAGGAAAGTTTTCTGACCCTTTCTCTCTCCTCTGGAACATCTATAATGAGAATGTTAATCTGCTTGTTGTTCCATAAGTTTCTTGAGCTATCTCTAATTTTTAAAGTTTTTCTTTTTGCTGCTCTGTTTGGGTGAGGTTTCATTGCTCTGTCTTCCAGATCACTGATTCTTTCTTCTGTTTCATCTACTTTGCTGTTGAACCTCTCTGGTGTATTTTTCAGTTCTGTGATTGTTATTTGTTATTCTTCAGATCTATGACATCTGTTTGCTACTTATATTTTGAACTCTTTTTTAAAGTTCTAATGTGTTTATCCATGGCCATTACTTTGAACTCTTTATCAGGTAAATCACTTCTCTCTTTTTTATTAAGTGGTTTTAGGGGGGGGAAGGGGCATATCTTGTACTTTCATTTGGAACATATTCCTTTGTCTTCCCATTTTGCTTGACTCTTTTCATTTCTGTGTATTAGGTGAAACACCTATCTCTCTCAGTCTTGGATGAGTGGCCTGTATAGATGATGAACTTTATTGGTAACCTTACCCTTTGTTATCTCTCAAAATTTTGTGATTGCCTAAGCAATGTGATTTATTCCTGATAGGCTACAGTTGTTGATGGAGTCGCTAGCCTTTTGAGTCTTACAGAATGTGGGATCTCAGTCAGCCCCAGTTTCAAGCTAATTGAAAACTTAACCCTCAGGCAGCAGCTTTTAAGATATGCAAATATATACAGTCCTGCGGGACCATAATCCTAAACCCTGCTGGCCTCCAGACCAGGCAATGTTTGAAGCTAATTGAAAACTTAACCCTCAGACAGCAGCTTTTAAGATATGCAAATATATACAGTCCTGCAAGACCATAATCCTAAACCCTGCTGGCCTCCAGACCAGGCAATGTGGTCATTTCTGGGAGGAACAGGTGCGCTATGGCAAGGCCAAGGGAGGACAAAAAGGTAATGTTCCCTGGCCTACACTCCCTGAGAGGATGGCATGTCCTTTAGGTATGTAGTACCCATCCAACTGAAGCTCCAGGGCAAGTAAATAATCCTTTTTCACACAAGGTTGTGTTTTGGACTGCTATCTCTGCAGTGTTCTAGAGGTAGTAGCCCACCAAGAACTGTCACTCCAATGTTTCAGACCTGCTAGGACCAGAAACACAATCATCTCTGTCACCAGAGCCAGGTGCTCAAGGGGCATCCCTGTGTGGGGTGTACCTACCTGTTCTAAGCAGGTTTGAGGGGAGTACAAAAATGGCACCCACCAGTGCATCTGTCCCTAGAGAGAGTCCTAACCACCCTTTGGCAGATAGTCTAAGATTACCAAGTGAATCTCATTCATATATGGTCTAGGTGCTTTTCAAACTTCTGCTTTTGTGCTGGGTCCCAGGGTGAGTGAGTCTGCAGGCAAGCCCTTTAAGAGTGGAATCTCCATTTCCTATAGCCCTATGTTCTTCTGGATATAAGCCCTGTTGTTTTTCAAAGCCACTTAACTTTGGAAACTCCTCATCTCTCTGGTGTAGGTCCCAAGGATTGAAGTGCCTGATGTGAGGCACATCATGTTGCTCCACAAGGAGAAACTCCCTATTTGTGACATCCTTCCCAGTTGTGAGTTGCCACGACAGGGGAAGGGTGTTTGGTGAGACCCATCTCTGCTTCTCCTACCTGTATTGATGTGGCCTAATTATCCGTTACTGTAGAGGAGATGTTCAGCTAGTTTTCAGGTCTTTTTCAGGGGGAGTTATTTCACAGTTGGCTGTAAATTTGTTGTGTGGGAGATGAGTTCAGGTCTTCCTATGCTGACATCTTAAACTGCCTTCCTCAGTAATGTGGGCTTTTAGAAGGTGATAAGTGCTATGGGGGAAAAAACTGTACAGCTAATAAGAGTAGCAGTTACACTAAAGAGAATGGTCAGTATAGTACATATTGACAAAAAAATTTGAGCCAAAATATGAAGAAGACAAAGCAATTAACCAGCAGTTATCATGGCGGGGAAAGCATTGCAGCAGAGAGTAGCTAGACCAAAGGTGTACTTGGCCTGTTTGAAGAACAGCATGGAACCAGTATGACTGTCATAGAATGAGCAAGGGGGCAATACTAGCAATGAGGTCAGTGGTAAAGGGACTGAGACCAGATCATGTAGTGCTTGTCAGCCCTTGTAAGGAGATGCATTTTTATCCTGTGTGAGATATAGAGCCATTGGAGAATTTTTAGCATAGGAGTGATATGATCTGATTTGGTTTTTAAAAGGGATCTCTCGCTGGTCCTGTTTGAAAGTATGACTATACTGGGGAAAAGGTAGGAGTAGGGAGACCAGGTTGGAGGGTCTTGCTCTCATCCAGTTGAAGTTTATGGTAAGTTAGGCCAGAATAGTAGCCTTGGAATGGTGATGGTAGATGGTGGAGTTGGCAGAATTTCTTGATGGATAAGATGTTGAACAAGAGAGAAAAAGAGGACTTGAGAATGCTTCCAAGCTTTTTGGCCTAAGCAAAGGTGAAACTGCCATTAGCTGATGTGGAGAAGACTGTGAAGACAGTGGTTTGGGGTGAGTGTTGAGAGGTGAGGATGTCAGATTTGAGTATGTGGAGTGTGAGCTAGCTCTTAGACACACTAGAGATGTGAAGTAGGCAACTTGAATGTATTAATATTTCTTCACCTTTTCTTTGTTAAGCAAGTGATAAACTTTTTAAATTAAAAGCTTTTAAAATTATTTTTAAAAAATACATAAAATTTACCACCTTAACCATTGTAAGCATATAGTTCGTTGGCATTAAGTGCAATGATACCATGGCCACCATCCAGCCACAGAACTCTTCATCTTATAATGAAACACTGTACTCATTAAATAGTAACTTTCCAGGGTACCTGTGTGGCTTAGTAGGTTAAGCGTCTGACTTCAGCTTAGGTCATGATTTCGTGGTTTGTAAGTTTGAGCCCTGCATCAGGCTCTGTGCTGACAGCTCAGAGCCTGGAGCCTGCTTCGGATTCTTTGTCTCCCTCTCCATCTCTGCCCCTCCCTGCTTGTACTCTGTCTCTCCCTGCCTCTCAAAAATAAATACTTTTTAAGAATTTAAATAGTAACTTCCATTCTCCCATCTCCTCAACCCCTGGCAACCACCACACTACTTTCTGTCTGATTTTGACTATGTAACTCAGATATGTGGAACCAGACAATATTTGTGTTTTTTAAACTAATTTATTTCACTTAGCATAATAGCTTCAAGATATCCATGTTGTGGCATGTGTCAGGATTTCCTTCCTTTTTAAGAGTGAATAATACTCCATTGCATGTATATTTGTCCATCTGTCAATGAGTTGCTTCCATACTTTAGCTATGAGAATAATCTTGCTGTGAACATAGGTATGGAAACATAAAGGATATGTTTTTAAACAATCTTTAATACACATATTTGGTAACTTTCATAGATTTTCTCTTTTATGTAAGTAATTTATAAGCACAGTTTCATTATAAAACGTTTAAATGATTCAGTTGTACAGACAGCAAAACATGAAAGTTCCTATTCATCCTCTCTTCCTACTCTCAGTTCCCGAAATTAAGTTTGCCATGTTACTAACATCCCTCTCTAATGCATTTAGGCACATTTGTGTGTGTGTGTGTGTGTGTGTGTGTGTGTGTGTGTGTGTGTGTGTGTGTTTAAGTTTATTTATTTTGGGGGCACCTGGATGGCTCAGTTGATTAAGCTTCTGACTTCAGCTTGGGTCATGATCTCGCATTTCACAAGTTCAAGGCCCTCATTGGGCTCTGCACTGGTGGTGTAGAGCCTGCTTGGAATTCTCTCTCTCCCTTTCCACCCCTCTCTCTGTCCCTTCTCCACTTGCGTTCTCTCTCTTTCTCTCAAAAAAAATAAAATTAGAGAGAGAGAGAGAGAGAGAGAGAGAATATGAGTGGGGGAGGGGCAGAGAGACAGGGAGAGAGAGAATCCCAAGCAGCTCTGTGCTGTCAGTGCAGAGCCTGATGTGGGGCTCAGACTCACGAACTTAGGGGATCATGACCTGAACTGAAACTGAGAGTCAGATGCTTAACCGACTGAGCACCTAGGTGCCCCCCGTATCTTCATTTTTAATGGGGATCCTACTATACATATTTTTCTATAATATTTGTCTTTTATTTAATAATAAATACTAATTAGAGATCTTCCCAATCTTATTTTTCTTTTTCTGTTTTTAACAACTATGTATATTTTCCATAATGTTGCGTTGACTATTCATGTACATATACTTTTACACATTCAGGACGATTTCCGTACATTAAATTCCTAAAGGTAGAATTCCTAGGTCCAAGGAAATTTCTGAAACTGTTGATCATATTTTCTTTTCTAAGATCCTTTGTGGTTTGCTTATCATTTTTCTGGAGAGTTTATTATGGAGCTCCAGAAGTTTGGGAAACAAATAGTTTTCTAAAATAAATTTCCTAACAGTGAATTTGTTCCCCTTGGCAAAAGAGTTGTAAACCATGAATTTTATTAAAAAAAATAATAAATAAAAAACAAAAAACTAATTGATCTCTTAAACTAGGCATTTTAGGTAACACATGGGAGATAATGACTCTTCCTCGAACTAATGGGACAAATGGGGAGTTTTTGAAAGGATAATAGGAAAACACTGTTGAAAAACGTCTTATGGGGTGCTTGGGTGGCTCAGTTGGTTAAGCATCTGACTCTTGATTTTGGCTCAGGTCATGATCTCTCATTTCATGAGTCTGAGCCCTATGTCAGGCTCTGTGCTGACAGAACTCGGAGCCTGCTTGGAATTCTCTCTCTCTGCCCCTCCCCTGCTCACGCTCACGAGCTCTCTCTCTCTGTCTGTCTCTCGCTCTCTCTCTGTTTCTCTCAAAATAAATTTTAAAAAAAGTCTTATAATATTTTCCAGTGGAGAAACCTGGCAGACACCACCTTTCCCAGGGACCAAAGTTAGTATCAAATGTGATAGTCACATTGATAACATGCAGTGATGTAATACTGTTTACAGATGGGCACATTGCCTCTGTGAGGTCCTGCCCTCAAACCCATAAACCCAATGTAATCATGAGACAACATTAGAGAAATTCAGTTTGAGGGGCATTGTACAAAACACTTGACTGTTACTCTTCAAAAGTGCTAATGCTCTACAAAACCAGCAAAGACTGAGTAACTCAGGTTGGGGTGCAGTAAGGAAACAATGAAAACTAAATGCAATGTGATATTTTGGATCAGATCCTGTAACAGAAAGGGTATTAGTGGAAAAATTTGTCTTTATAAGACTTGTTTTTATAAATGTGTTGTAATAGATGCTAACTTTAGGAACCTGAGTGTAGCTCCCTGTAAGTCTAAGAATATTTCAAATTAAGTTTTTTTGAGGTATCTCTTCACTCTGTATAGTGTACTCCTAAAAAATTTGTCATCCCTGTAAAACTGCTTCTGTCCTCTTAAATCCAAGAGATCCTCTTGTCTCAAGGAGTGAAGTCCATTGAGCTTTTACGGACTAGAGATTTGGTGCAGTTGGAAGAGATGTTATGAATGGTTGAGGCCGTGTAGACATGGCCATAGCAAAGTCATAACAATGTGGGCTGGGGGCATGAGTGGTACTATGGCAAGAGATCAGGCATGAAGAATCAGAGAACTGAGTGGAATTTGCTTTGGAATGGATAGCCAAAGAGTAAGATGTGAAAAAGCCACTCAAGAATGATTTGGCAAAGTATAACAGCTTAGAACAAAATTTTGCAAATAGGAGACAAAGTCACCCTAACTAGTCATTATCTGCCACTCACAAGTATGATACAAAAGAAGACAGATAAACTTAAGCTGTAGTGGCAACCTCTCCAGTTGGAACAGGGAGCCTTATGTAAAGATGAGGCTGGATTGAGAATATCTGAAGCCTTTTGCAGTTAGCCTATGTCTAGACATTCCTTACAGAAGATATGACCCAGCAAGCGTAAATTAGTAACCCAAAGAGGAATGCAAAATGGGTAGGACCAGTGGTTGAAACTGGATTACCAATACTCAGGAGGAGACATTATTTAAATAGGACACTTTCCCCCCGCACTAACATACCGTAAACTAGTTGTATCTGTGCCCAAGATTAACTGTTTGGTCACCTTCTTGGTAAATTGGAATCTAAAAGTTGATATAAAATTTCTTGAATGGGTGGACCACCTGGTTACAATTTTGGTTTCAGTTCTGTATTGTGCAATTGGCACCCAAATAAGAACTGTCTCCAAATGTGAGTAGGCTGAGTGCGTCATAGACACTCAAAAGTCTTCTTTTGTATTGCTATTCCAAAGTGTCAGAAGATGAGCAATTTAATAAAATGGTCCTTTTTTATGGCACATTTTCTTTACCATGATGTGTCTGACTTAGAGCAGTGGTCAGCAAACTTTTCCTGTAAGGGGCCAGACTATAAATATTTTTGGCTTTGCAGCCACAACTAGTCTCTGTTGCCTATTTGTCATTGCCCTTTCCCCCCCCCCTTAACCCTTTAAAAATGTGTTTTCTGTGTCTTTAACCATATTTTCATACTTTGTGATAGTGGCTGAAGTTTGTAGACTGGTATTAAACAATGATCTAAAATCAAGTTTCTGGCTGTAGATTTTTTGCCACTGGCAAAAAAAAAATGTTATAAACATGACTTTAATGGATTTATAAGAAAATAGAATATGTAGCTGATCTCTTACTGCAGGCATTTTGGCACATTCGTGGGAAATCTTCTCTAATAAATATGACACCTGCATAAAACACATCATGCCCTGAAAGTTTGCTCTCAGGAAATTGCCTAGTTTTTAATTTCAAGTTATTATTTATTCAAGACAGTTTTTGTTTCTAAATAGGCTAATTATTAAAGTGGTGTCATCTTTTAATATGTAACAGTGTTGATCTATTTTTCAAAGATTCAGTATACTCCCGTTTCCTCATTTAACCCATTAACTGCCTTCTTTTTATAGATTTGTTGCTATAGATCACATTCTTTCAGTGCCTCATTTTACAATTGCGTTATAGTTTCTGCCTCTGATTTGGAGCTAAGCTCTGGCTTTTCACTCTTTTGTCGCAAGGCCACACTTCCAGACCCCAGAAGGTGGACTTTAGAACCACCAAACCATCCTTGAGATCACTGTGGAACCAACATCCCAATGCTCCTAAAAGACTAAGTGGTTGGATGTCATGCTACAGATTTTAGAGATAGACTTTGCCTACTTCACCCAGTTCTTCTAAAAAAGTAGATAGGCTCACACATTTAAAGATTCAACCTTTTATTTCTTCTGTTCACAATTGCAGTAATATGCTGTCAAAGAATCTCTAGATCTTGCATTCAAAGCCTTCTGTTTGGCTAAAGAATGTTTAATCCAGCCAGCAGCTCATTTTAGCAGAAGAGTGTCTGATGAAAACCCACTTAATTTGTTTCAGCACTGGGTCTCTAAAACTTCTTGACAATACTTAAAACTGTTAATATCTTCTAAAACTTATTTTACCAAGATAAATTTCAAGGAGAATGCAGAAAATAAAGCAGTAGTATGTGCAGATTTTAATCAATACTGTATAATAATCAATTGAAATAAAAGGGAATTTTTTTACTCAGTAAAAAGTTGATTGGGTTTTATTAGCTTTTCTTGTTTTGAATAATTAAGGTTTTTTATCTCTCCTAGTTTTCTTTTTAGTTATTTGGATTCTGTAAAAATGAAACTCTGTTTTTAAACCAATGATAG
Source organism: Acinonyx jubatus (assembly GCF_027475565.1). Lineage (NCBI taxonomy): Eukaryota > Metazoa > Chordata > Mammalia > Carnivora > Felidae > Acinonyx > Acinonyx jubatus. The sequence continues at coordinate 63,472,927 of NC_069387.1, forward strand.
TTTCTTAAATGGATCATGATCTCCCTGGTAGAAATTGTATTTTCTCCTAAGCAGGGTCTAGTCTATTGTTAATATCACTATGTCAACTAGAAGGAAGGAAAGTTTGAGTAGTATAAAGAGAAAGCTCTGGCACACGATTTCTTAAAAAGTCTCTGAAACTTAACAATTAACTTCTTAAATCAGGACTCAGAAAGTTGATCTATTTTTCTACATCTTGGTCTCATGATGCCTTTCAGTATCGACATTTTAGAGTTTTGAGCTATAAATATGACAGTATAATCGGTATAATCCTTTTGTTGAAAACATGGGTATTAGCTTACAGATGTAGAGCTGGACTCTGGTAAACTAGTGAGTGAGGGAAGGGTATATGTATTTTTTCTTTATTCATCGAGCCGTTCTTCTAGAGTCGTTAGGTCAGCTGTCATGTTGGTGCTTTCCTGCTTTGTTCTTGAGAGTCACTCAATGACTGGTGACTGGCTGCTGGAAAGGAAAGCTTTCAGCAGATTAATGCTGGGGCCCTCCTGTCTTCTCCTTCACCAGTAGCAGCTGCATTCTGCCCTTTCTGTGGCCCTGAAAGGAAGGGAGGGAGGAAGAGAGGGAGTGTGTGTGTGGTGGGGGAGGAAGGGGCTCGATCTCTGTCAGCGTGCATTACCGAGGTTTCTCAACACATGGAATGAGATCTTTCCCAAGAAATTCTGTCAAGGCCAGTACACATGGGAAAAATATTTCTATGCTTAGTCTTGTAACTGTGATTGTTTTTGTTTTACGGGATAAAAAGGAATTTAGGTCATGTGACATAGCTGTGCTCCACCTCTGTATTTACCTGTCCTTTCTTTTTCAACTCTCCCAGGCATCAGTACCTGTCCAAAGATCACTCTAGTTCCACCTTGTGTGAAAAGCAGCACAACCCCACGGGTTGATCAGAATGTATCTGATGAAGAGGCTCAGGGAATAAATGGAAAAACGCCAGCAAAACACTCAGCTGCAAGTCCAAAGCCACAAGGTATGCTGGTGGGTTGTTTTTTCTTTTTCTTTTTCTTTTTCTTTTTTAATTAGATTGGGTGTTTTGTTCATTGATGAAGGCTATCCAGAAGAATGATAATGACTAAGAAAGAGTTTTAAGCTTTCAATGGGAGGAATTGGGTGCATTTATTTTTTTCAGGGGAAAAAAAATCAGTCTCAGGCAGAGTTGGGTATTTGTTCTGCTCCTAAAACACCTTATACATTTTTTCTCTTAGGGTTCTTTTCTCATTTTTGGAATTACTGTCCCTTACAGGGACACTTCATGTATTATGCTTGACCTCGTACAGGGCCTAACTTACTATTTGCATAATAAATGTGTGACAAATGAATGAGTGCTGTCAGAAAGTCAGTATGCCTTGCTAGATTTCAGAGGATCTGTGAAACAGATCATTGTAAAACCGTGCTTAACATACTTAGTAAATGTGATTTTCTACTGTTCAGGAACTGGGGCTTGAAAAGGCTTCACAGAAATTGAAATAAATGGCTCATCCATTCAGGAATTGAGCAGCCAACAAGGGGAGGAAACAATTACAATGGTGGAAATCTTTGAATATTTTGTTCAGGAACCATTTCCTTTTAGCAATAAATTTCTGGTGAACCAGGTATTAACTGTGAGAAGCACAAAATTACAGTTTTGATGGTACACAGTAAGGCCTTTGGAAACGTTAACACAAAGCTAAGCTCTACTATGATTTAATGTGTAGTTTCTTCCGAATAAATTTTTATTTATACCAAATGCTGAGCATTTTGATTTATGTTGTATTAACTTTGGTTTCTTTCCTGTTCTTGCAAGGAAAAAAGTGTTATAGAGAATCTATCATAAAAGAGTGACTGTTACTCTTTAAAGTTCTTATGTTTTTAGGATTTCTGAAAGAGACCTTTAAAAGGGGCTTATCTTCCAGATTATGGGACGTTTTCCTTTTTGTTCTCACTGGTAGCTGTATTTGTAGTCGTATCAAGTATGACTGTCAAGTAAGGTCAAATAATTGGTGCTTCAGATGAATGGTCCATTCATGAGTTTATAGCCTTTTATTTTGGCCATATCTCTCCCTATTTAATTCATATGAATATGAACATAGACATTTTTTTGAGCATGATTTAAGCTATTTTATTTACAAAATACAAGGTTCCCTCTTGCTCATTAGACCTCAGCTGACAAAGATCAAATGAGGTAAGACTATAAAAAATGAATGCAATTCAGTTTTATGTAATTGCCCAGATCACAAACAGGAATTTCATTATTTAATAAAGTCTTTTTTGGGAAGATGCATTACTTCATTGTTTTTCGTAGTTCATTGAGATAAATTACACAAGTGTCCTTCCTGAGCTATGTGCCAAAATAATCATATTCTTTAGGGAGACAACACTTGAGCTTGCCTTTGCTGTTTGTAGCTTAATGAAAGTTTAATAGAAGTCAGTATTTTGATATTTAAATACATATTTACTTCCTGTTTTGAATATGGGTTAATAAATATAATTTTATATAACTATAGGGACTATTTTCAGATTTTAAATAAATGACTTTAGAGAACATTATACTTTAAAAGTACTCTCACTCATTGTTTGGCCCTTCCCTAGTTCCCCAGCTAAAATTTTAACCCCACCCTAACCCTTGATATTTTGTGTTTCCTCCAACGTATGTTATGTTTTCGCATTCACTGCAGTCTGACCTAGAATATGTTTCATTCGTCCATCTTAGTTTTCTTCTGCCTTTGTACTGCCAGTCCCTCCATAGCAGAGCAGGCCTTGAGCAACACTTGTTGAATTGGCTCCCTGCTCCATTACCACGTTTCCTCTATTTTGTTTCTGCTGTTCTTTGCTTAAGACTTGGAAGAATGTGTGCCATATAGAGAAAAACATTCAGGAGAGAAGGCTACATCTTGGTATTGTCAGATCAGCTGCCAAAGAGATTGGGGACTACTTATTGACCAAATGAAAGTGTTCTCCACCCTCTAGTGGAGAGAAGCTTACTTTTAATTTCTCCAAACTCTTAAGAGTATTTGGATAACTGAAGGGGAGAAAGCAAAGGGATATCATGGGGACTTCCTGCACACATCAAGAGATTATCACACTGATATCTTTATTCCCACTTAATTGCAAATCGTGAATGGTGAGCCTACTGACGCTTTAAGCTCCATTATGTAATTTTAATTTAATTGAAGATGCTTATTTCTTTCTTGAGAGAGAGTGCACACATGAGTGGGGGGAGGGACAGAGGGAGAGGGAGAGAGAATCTTAAACAGCGAGTCTCAGTCTCAGGACCAATCTCAGGACTTCTCAGCACCGTGAGATCATGACCTGAGCCGAAGTCAAGAGTCACCACTCAACTGACTGAGCCACCCAAGGGCCCTGAAAATTCTTATTTTAGATAAGTGTTCTCAACTGGAGACAATTTTGCAGCCCCACCCCGCACCCCAGCCCACCCACTCCATCCCACCCCACCCCACTGCCCATACTTGGTATCGTCTAGAGAATTTTTTGCTTGACACCATTTGTGGGAGTTTCTAATGGCAGCTAGTGGGCAGAGGCTAGGGATGCTGTTCAGCGTCTTACAATGCACAGGCCAGCCCCCTCAAAACAAAGAATTATCAGCTATGAAATGTCAGTAGTTTGAGAAACTCTGATCTGGATCTTCAAAAGAGCTCATAAATAAATGTGTTTTTTTTTTCCTCATGTGGAGTGCTAATAATATCATAGCTACAATCTATTTTAGTGATATTTATTTTATTTATTTTTAAATTTTTTTAATTTTTATTTTTGAGAGAGAGAGAGAGAGAAAGAGAGTGTGTGAGCAGGGGAGGGGCAGAGAGAGAGGGAGACACAGAATCCGAAGCAGGCTCCAGGCTCCGAGCTGCCAGCACAGAGCCCAACACTGGGCTCGAACTCAAAAGCCATGAGATCATGACCTGAGCCGAAGTGGGACGCTCAACTGACTGAACCACCCAGGCGCCCCAATTTTAGTGATATTTAAAAGGAAGCACAATATTAAATACATTTATTCATGGTGATTATATACTAACGTGTCTGGAACAATATCAGGTTTCTATTTTTGTGTTTACTAGTAAGTAAGTCATGGGGATATAGTGTACAGCTTGGTGATTATAGTTAATAATACTGGAGATTTTGTATATTTGAAAATTGCTAAGAGAAGAGATCTTTAAAGTTCTCATCACGTAAAAAAAAAATGTTAACTGTGTGGTGATGGATGTTAATTAGACTTTGGTGATCCTTTGGCAATAATACAAATATTGGATCATATTATACACCTGAAATTAAAATAATGTTGCATGTCATTATATCAATTAAATACCAACAAGTATCTTTGAAGAATTACGGTTTTTAAAACAATAAAAGTGCTAAATTTTAGATGAGATAAGCTTACATTTGAATGTAAGTAAGAGCCTGTAGCTTTTGAAATGGATTCCTTCAATAGTTAGGGCTTATTTTGCCTCAGCCTCAGAAATACCCTAAAGCCTTGGAAAACAATGGTTTATTCACTTCATACCAATCCTACCAGTCAAACAAATAAATTACTGAGCAACTTCCAACATAAGTCTTTATTCTTGTTTACCACTTTTAATATTGGCCTATTTCCTGCCATGCTAGACATAACTCAAAATAACTTCCTTAGCAATTAAAGCTAATAGTTCTTTTTCTCTTAGGAGCTTTGATCCACAACATTCTCCATAGTTAATTATTTTGATAGAGCCTACATATTATCACTTGTCAATCATTAAACCTTAATGTTTAAAAAGTATCATGAACTTTGAAACATTATTGCCTAAATAATTTAAGTAAATGTAAAGTACTGAAACCTATTCCATTTGCTCTTAAAGTAAAGCATTCTATGTGTAATGTCGCATTTTTAAAGTATAATATGTTATAAATGTATAATGCATTAAAAATAGCCAGCTATATAGGACGCCTGGCTGGTTCATTTGGTAGAACATGCGACACTTGATCTCAGGGTCATGAGTTTGAGCCCATTTTTTTTTAAATGTTTATTTATTTTTGAAAGACAGAGCACAAATGGGGAAGGAGCATAGAGAGAAGGAGACACAATATCCGAAGCAGGCATCAGGCTCCGAGCTGTCAGCACAGAGCCCGACGCAGGGCTCAAACCCGCAAACCACAAGATCATGACCTGAGTTGAAGTCAGACACTTAACCAACTGAGCCACTCAGGCGCCCCTCAAGCCCCATGTTTAAGCGTAGGGTTTACTTTAGAAAAAAAAAAAGCCAACTATTGTTTCTCATAGTAAGTAAAATAAGAGTAACCAAATCCTCTGGTAATCCCCAAATTTAAACTGTTAATTTGGGGTTTTTTTTCATGTTCAGTAATTATTTTGGATGGTTGGATTTTTTTTAATGTTTATTTATTTTTGAGAGACAGAGTGTGAGCATGGGAGGGGCAGAGAGAGGGAGACGCAGAATCCAAAGCAGGCTCCAGGCTCCGAGCTGCCAGCACATAGCCCAACAAGAGGCTCGAACTCAAAAGCCACGAGATCATGACCTGAGCCGAAGTGGGATGCTCAACCGACTGAGCCACCCAGGCGCCCCTGGATGGTTGGAAATTGTTAAGTAAATTGTTTTATTGTACTTATGGTCTGTAAAATTGGCTGTAATAAGCCCATTTTATTTATAGTCAACTTGATAATGTCAAACTTATCATGTCCATAACTGGACTGCTGATCTTCCCTCCAAAAATTGCTTTACCTGTTTTGTCCCTTGATGAAAATTCCATCCTTCCAGTGGTTCAGGCTGAAGGTCTCCAGAGTCATCCTTGATTCCTCTCTCTTTCTCTCATACCTCACATTTATTCTTCCAGGAAGTCTACTTTTATTTATTTATTTTTTAAGTTTATTTGAGAGAGAGAGAGAGCATGAGCAAGGGAGGGGCAGAAAGTGAGAGAGGGAGAGAGAATCCCAAGCAGGCTCCACACTCAGCACAGAGCCCCACACAGGGCTTGACAACTGTGAGAACGTGACCTAAGCCAATGTCAAGGGTCCGAAGCTTAACTGCCTGAGCCACCCAGGTGTCCCAGGAAGTCTGCTTTTAAAACATACCTGGAAACCAACGTTCCTCACTGCCTTCTTCTAAGTACTCTTGGCTGAATTTCCACAGTACTCTCCTGACCCTTCTCCCTGCTTCTACCCTGTTTCTCTGCATTGTCAACATTGCAGCCAGAGTGACACAGTTGGACAGAAGTCCTGTCATGTTATTTGTCTTCACAGAAGTCTGTGGCGACTTCTCATTTCACTCAAAGTCACTATTCTTACAGGGTTCCCCAAGATTCTACATTATCATGCCCTCCCTCTGACCTCAGTACCTACTCTTGCCTGTTTGCTGCTTTGACTTCAGTCACATTGGCTTCCATTTTCTCTAGCTTGTTCTCTACTTGATGGCATGCTCTTCCCAAGGTAACTCCCCCAACTTCCAGTCTTCTTCAAATCTGCACCTTTTGAAGAGGCCCCCTTTGAATGCCCTACTTAATACTGCAATCTGCACTTCTTACCATATTCCAGATCCCTTTAATCTTGTTCTGAGCCCTCCCCCTTCTTTCTTAGCTCTCACCACCTTCTCATATATGGTTTACTTATTGGACATTTTTGTTTCATTTCCTTTGCTCATTGATAAGATCAAGTGGATAGAACTTAATACGTATTCAGTAATACTGAATTAATTTAAAAATTTTTAAAGCTCTGTATAGATATGTAAGAATTGCTGTAGGATATATATTTTGGAAATGTCAAGTTCTTTTTTTTTAATTTTTTTTTTATTAACGTTTATTTATTTTTGAGACAGAGACAGACCATGAACAGGGGAGGGGCAGAGAGAGAGGGAGACACAGAATCTGAAACGGGCTCCAGGCTCTGAGCTGTCAGCACAGAGCCTGACGCGGGGCTCGAACTCACGGACTGTGAGATCATGACCTGAGCTGAAGTCGGACGCTTAACCGACTGAGCCACCCAGACGCCCTTGGAAATGTCAAGTTCTTAATGGTTCTGTAAATTTATACTCCCTCCCAGAATGTGTGAGATTTCATATTGTCTGATTCCCTCACTGACATTTGGTATTGTCAGATTTAAATTTTTTGGTTAACTTGATGGTGCTGAAGTAGAATACTTCCCTAATTATTAGCGAGGTTGAACACTGTTTTTATTACTTTACATCCCTTGGGCTACAGCGGGAAGAAGTAGTAAGTTAAGTTTCAGGATTGAAGTGGAGGTGCTGATAGAACACGGAGGAGATGTCCAGAGGGCATTTGGAAGTTGGGGAAAAGAAAGATGAGAAATGATGAGAGAGGAGGTGGGGGAGGGAAAGACAGTCATTTTTACATCAGTTACAGTTTTTGACCAAAATACACATTATTTCCCCCTAGGACCGTGTTTCTGACGCGTTAGCCATTCATGTATCATCTTGAGATTTTTGTCATATACATGTAACATTTGTACTCTTTTATTTAAGATGTGCATATTTACTTTATTTTCCATTTGGGTTGTCTCCCTTTGCTGAGATAGATGCCTCCTCTGTGCTTCTAAAACACCCCAATGCCCACCTTTCCCAACATTGCTAAGCTGTTTCCTCACTAGATGATGAACTCCTTGATGACACTAATTTGTTCCTTCGTGTATTCCACAAATTTGCCAAGCACTGTGCATGTGGTTACTGTGAATATATTTGTGATCAAAATAAACTTGTTTCTTACCCTCACAGAATGCCAATCTTGTGAAAGAGAAAGCTTTATATCTCTAATATACTTACTGTTTTATTTCTGGTTGGTGCGATACTGTTTGACTACCTAATCATAATAATTTATTATAAACACTTTGGAGAAAAAGTACACTATCCTCTGAAACAGTTTAAGAGATAGGCATACTTGAGACAGGAAAATGCCTGATATGTATATATCTCCACAGGAAATTTTTCCTTAAAATTGACAAATGTCACACTTATTTAGGTATGTATCATCTTATTTGAGTTTTCTAAGCATCTAAGAGAGTCTGATATGTAATAAGTAAGTAATGTTCACTGAGTAAACTCTGGATGGATGAGTTACAAGAATTTCATAACAATGTTTATATAACCATTTTTACCGGACTATAAATAACATATTCATTCCCTGTTTTGAATATTCTAATTAGGAATGTTGAAATTTTTTCTGATATTAAAACTGCTTTTTTGGTGGGATCTTGTCCTACTTTGCTATTTTGGTATATATTCTACACAGGAAATTTTTCCTTAAAATTGACAAATGTCACACTTATTTAAGTCCCTTCTTTTTCAATGGGTACTATATTTAACCATCCCCACTGAGCAGATCTTGGAAAATAATTCCATTTCCATATAAAAGAAGCATATCATTTTTTTTAATCGGGATTTTCTTCTTGCCTCAAAAGGGAATGAGGTGAATTAATTATTCCTCCTCTAGTTCATTGTGATATGTTTTTCTTCTTCTTCTTCTCTGAAAGAATTGATAACTGGCATAGAAATGATGACATCTGGGCCGGTGAGCATCAGGCAACTGTCAGCTAGCTGAGTTTATAGAAGAAATGAGATGACTAAAAACCAGGATAACCAGCTGGGGGAAAATGGGGCATGTAATTAGGAGACATGATTCTCCTCCCTTCTTTTGGAAGTTAGGAGAAGGGTTTAAAAAAAGAAAAAAGATGATTTTATTTAATTTGTTAGAACCAGTTATAGAAAAATACATACATGTTCTATAATCCTTTGCCCAGAACGTTAATCTAAGAGGCAAAGTATATTGATTTTCAAAACTGAAGTAATGCCTATACTGGTAAAGCACTTATGGCATATTATATTTTCTCATCTACAGAATTCCTCATCTGTTAAGAGAAATTCTGTGGATTTTAGTATTTCAGGAAATGATCTGTTAACTGAGGGAAGGGCTTAGTAGTAAGCAACGAATCTGTGGTGTATTAATACAAGCCAACAATTAACATAGCAGACAATACTAGTAGAACTCCTATCACCCCCTTTTGCTGGATGTGTGATGAGGAGCAGTGCTGGAGGAGGAAGGAGCTAGAGTCTGGGAACCAGTCATGGAATCAGATCAGCCTTATTCCTCCAGGCCAATCACTTAACCACTCTGAGCCTTCATAGACATAAGAGGTGAATAACGCTACCTACCTCAAAGGACTGTGATGCGAAAGATTTCCTCTAAGATCAAATGAGATAAGGAGTTTTTGTTAAATGGGAAGATGCTACAGTAATTACTGTTGTTTGATGTTGTTTTGTTGGCTTTTATGTCTAATTTACTAGCTTTGGATTCTGGTATATTACTTATCACTCTGTTGTTAGAAAATCTGTTTTGTAGCAAGCAGTGTATCCCTGGGAATTAGTTTCAAACTTAGTACTTTCTTTTCTCTGTTTAGATAAATAACTGCTGTGTTATCTCTAATAGGTTTGGGAAGGTCATAGAAATATATAGATCCTTAGATGTTTAATAAAGCCATATTTAAAATGACCTAAAATTAAAAGAACCGCTTGATTCTTGGAGATGGGATTTCCACAGGACACAGCGAATGTCTAAGATAGATGGAAGTCTGTTGATTAAGATTCAATACAGATTTGATAGACCCCTTTACAGAAGCTTGATAATGCTGAAGATTTTTGCATGAGATATGAAATATGTTTGTTGTGGAACACATCTTAGTGAAATATTCAATTCTTTTCATTTTTTGTCTACAGTGCCTCCAAAGCCATTACATCTGCAGAATCCACCTTCGTCTAATATACACCAAACTCCCAGGCATAAAGCTTTATCTAGTGCAAAACCAAGGATGGAGGAAGTTAAACCTGCCTCTGCTTCTTGTGTCTCAAAAGAAAAACCCAGCAAGGTATCTGATCTCATCAGTCGCTTTGAAGGAGGCAGGTAAGAGCTAATATACAATGGGAAAAGGACGTGGGGAGAGAAAAGCTGTTTGTTTCATTTTAAGATGATAGAGTAATAGATTCTGTAATTCAAAAGTATTTTATTCTACTGGGTTTGGTAGGCTTTTGGAAAGAGTAAATTTTAAAAATATTTAAACTTGCCCTAATATGAATTACCATTTTCTGTATATGACCGGTGTGTAGCACTCTGTGCCAGAAGCTTTTTTATCATGCTGTGTGCTGTATAGATCAATAGATACACTCTCTCATTTCCTTTGTATTTGCCTGTGTCACTCTGGGTTACTCCATTGCATCCTTCTGTTTGTGGCTAGATGTCTGGGTCGGAAGAGCAGGAGGTTGCCTCTGTCTCTTTGTTTCTCACTTTGTATGTTTGTGCATGTAGTTTCTGCCGGCCTGTGCCATCTCTGTGGCCTTCTTTCTGACCCACTTTATTTAACAGGAGTCTTCAGTACCCATTCAGTCCCTAGTCTCCTCTCTTCCCTCCTTTGTAAGGAGGAGATATTGCCAGCAGCAAAATGCATGCTCAGTTTTGCATTTATTAGATATAATTTTATATTCTTTAGTCCTAATGTTTCAAAAAAAGTAGGTGAAAAGTGTATTTCTCACTTAAAAATAAAAATAAACTCATATATGACCTCAGTTGCTTTTTCTTGGAATGCCCATCACTGATAGAAGTAGAAGTTTTTTAAAAAAATTTTGTCAGAAGGATTTTAATTTTATCTGTCACCAAAAGTCTGTATTTAATTAAGCAACATATATAGCCTCCCTTTCATCCTTGAAGCTAAATGTTTCCATTTATTCTGGTGTAATACTTGGGAATGGTTTCCCACTGGGTGATTTCATGATTTATTTGCAGGATGTATTGTTATTTATATAGTGGATCATAGCTTGGAAATACTTCAAAAATCTTCTGAAAATTGTGACCAAGTGCAAAACTACAACATCCCTCATTTAAAATGCTGGGGTGCCTGGGTGGTTCACTCGGTTAAGTGTCTGACTTGGGCTCAGGTCATGATCTTGTGGTTCGTGGATTTGAGCCCCATGTCGGGCTCTGTGCTTAACAACTCAGCGCCTGGAGGGTGATTTGGATTCTGTGTCTCCCTCTCTCTCTGCCCCTCCACCAATTTGTGCTCTCTCTCTCTCTCAAAATGAATAAACATTTAAAATAAAATGAGACTATAGTAACAAGTTCTTGACAAAAGGAGTCCAGAAGCCTGTCTTCATTTTTCATTCCCAATCAATTGTGGGAATTTGCGTCATAAACACTAAAACTTCAACATCTTTCCCTCTGAAGTAGGAATTTTAATACCTTTGCTACCTTAAATTATAGTAATCTTTACTAGAATGATTTAGGAAAGAACAGTTAATTTTTTTTTTCTCAGGGCAAGTTGATTCAGTAGCACAGAGAATGACCCTTAACGTGTGCAGATTCCCAGGGCCAAATCCAGTGACTGCATAATATCAGGAAATATCAGGAAGGCCTGGAGCCCGGACCCCTGTCTGTAGTGCATACCTGGTCTGGGGGTGGCTTTAGAAAGCCCATGGGGCACCTGGGTGGCTCAGTCGGTTGAGCGTCCGACTTCAGCTCAGGTCATGATCTTGCTCGCGGTCGGTGAGTTCGAACCCCACGTCGGGCTCTGTGCTGACAGCTCGGAGCCTGGAGCCTGCTTTGTATTCTGTGTCTCCCTCTCTCTCTGCCCTCCCCCGCTCATGCTCTGTCTTTCTCTCTCTCAAAAACAAATAAACTTTAAATAAAAAGATTAAAAAAAAAAAAAAAGAAAAGAAAAGAAAGAAAGCCCTGAGTGGGTCAGTATTCACAGGTTGAGCCTTCTGATTCTCACCATTTTGGTAACCCAACTGTTTGCATTCCTGCCCATACACAAAATGGACATAGTTTTTCCACCTGTTAATACCAGTTTTCTTTGACTCTTTCAAACCTCACAGATTCAAAGTCATTTTTTGATGCAAAGTTTGAAGGTTGTATCTAAAGAGAGATGTTGTGGCTTAGGACATTTTAAGCAAACTGGCTTTAAGTGTAGATAGAATGTAACGTGAGCATTTTGGCAAATCTGGTGAAGGGGTGTTACTTGTAGCAGAGTCTGCTGCCAGTTTTAAAAAACGATTGTCTGTTCTTAGTGAGGTATTACTAGTAGGAACTGGCCCTAAAAGTGTGTGAATGGGTTAGCGTTGCATTGAGTCTACAGGACTTGAATGGAAGTTGTATTTCCTGTTGAGTGATGTCCATGTGCCTACAGTGTGTGTAGCTCTCAGGTTTCACCCCAGTTATTACAACTCAGACTAGCATTTTGTGGAATAGAGATTCATCAGGCCAAGTTACCACAGTAAACTGACAGGAAGAGTGGGATCATAGACCACCAACTATTAGACCACCCTATTAAGACTTTACCTAGGAATCAGAATTTTGCTCTGCAGTAATGCAGGTAACACTATTAAGATGAGTGATTTGGAGGATGTCGTTGGAGCATGTAAATTTTATTTACTTATTTGTATTAATGTATGTATTATTAGGTTTTTTGGTTTTTTGGGGTATAAGACAAACTGGTATTTTTAACCTATGAAAGATTTCAGGATTATAGAAAGAAATAACATCTTCCGTGAAACTGAACACTGGTTTTCCTAAGGCACTTCAAGGCCAACTGTTTTTCCGCACGGTCTGGCGTCCACAAACCAGCAGGAATATATGTATTGGCTCAACCACTGCCCTTACTTACCTCTCCCCACCTTATCCCTATCCCACCTCTACCTGCATATCCCCTGCATGTTACTTATTACAGGATGTTCTTATCTTTCACGCCTAACTATTCTTTCCAAAAATCCCAAGCAAGTCTAAAGTTTGGTTCAGAGGATCTGCTGGGGATTTTTCTATTGGGTTTCTGGACACTGATGTGGGCAGGAAAAGGAAGACCATACCACTCAAATGTCCAAAGACTGCTTGAGAAATTGTCTAGGCTAAGGGTATACTCTCCCAGAAGGCAAATATTAATGGTGGAGTATGTGATATTTATTTATATTGACAACGACCAACTTTATATATGTGACATTTTCCCCTGCCAGATTTTTCCTTCCCTTCCTGTGGTGCTGAGCTTACCTTGTCTTTTTTTCCTCCCTCATTACCTTATTGCCGTCTGTTGTTGTTCTCTGTTCCATTCTCCAGTCCAGATCAGCAGTGTCCAGGAGGAGTAGAATGAAGGGAGAAGGAAATGCACATCTCAGCACTGTCCATGAACCATGTTGCTGTGTCCTCTACCCTGTAACGTCGGTCTGCTCTGGGGAAGAGGCCACCTCTGGACTTTATTCCCACATTTTATATGCAGCCTGCTCACTTGCTTCTCACTCCATCTTTCATGTTCTAGTGTGTTACAATGTGGGGTTAAGACCATGGAATTTAGAGTCAGACTTTATGGTTTGGACTCTAGCTTTATCATTTCTTAGCCATGTGATGCCACCACGTTATGTAAGTGTCCAAGCTTCAATTTCCCTATTTTGGGGTCCTGTTTTCAATTATTATGAGTAGAAACAAATAATGTAAAGAATACCATGTACTTTCCAGCACTTAATAAATGTTAGCCACTGGGCGTGCCTGGGTGGCTCAGTTAGTTGGGCGTCCGACTTTGGCTCAGGTCATGATCTCGCTGTCCGGAGTTCTAGCCCCACATCAAGCTCTGTGCTGACAGCTCGGAGCCGAGAGCCGAGAGCCTAGAGCCTGCTTCAGATTCTGTGTCTCCCTCTATCTGTCTGCCCTTCCCCCTCTCATGCCCTGTCTCTGTCTCTGTCTCTTTGTCTCTGTCTCTCTCAAAAATAAATAAACATTAAAAAAAACTTTAAAATAAATGTTAGCCGCTGTTATGAATTACTGCCATGATCACCATCACAATCACAGTTACTCATTGCTGATTACTGAGCACTTTCCTATTTCCAGCACTGTGCTAAGCAGTGGGGGTAAAACAGAGAGAACATGATAGGCATGTTCCGCGCCCTCACAGACTACTAGTCTGTACTCATTTTTGTCTCCTTATTAGGTCATAGGAATCTCTCCAAGACTGCAGCCCAGAGATTTATGTTTTTCCTCCCTGGAATCCTAGATTAAAATGTTATGCAAATATTTCTATAGGGACATTGTAATATATTGGCGGTTAGGTTCCATTGTATACTATTAAGAGCTATATATAATATCAAGTAATAACAAGGGCTTTAAGGAAGACTAAAATGAGATGTGTAGTTGGTGGTAGAGTGTGCTATAATAGAATAATCCAGGAGGTGATGTCTGAGCAGAATCCTGAATGAGGGGAAGGAGTCAGCCTTCCCATACCTAAGACATACCAATGTCTTAGGGAAGCTGTTTGGGCAAAGAGAACAACAGCTGCAGAGATCCTTAGATGCACACATTGGCTTGTTGGGAATGTGGGAGCAGCAAGGAGGCAGGAGGGGCAGGAGCACAGCAAGGGAAGAGAATGGAAGTGAACGGGGCTGGGGCTAGCAGGGGCTTGTGTGTGCACAATCCTGGGCCATTGTCAGAATGCTAGACTACCTGTAAGTGTACAGGGTGCCCTCAGAGAGTTCGACCTCCGTGGTTGACCTAGAGAGATGGATTCCAAGGGGTGGAGAGTGGAAGCAGAGAGATAAGTTAGGTTATGGCGAGCAGGTGACAAAGTTTCTGAGAATATGTGTTCTGCTTTCCAAACAAAAGTAACCTTTGGTTTCCAACCTGTTGATAAACTGAGGGGCCGACTATACTTGTTTTTAAAATGTTATGAAAGTAAAATCTTGGAAAAAGATGGCTTTATTAACTATAAATGTGTCTCACATCTCTGTCCTTACAAATGAGCCGTACTGATAAACAGCCTAAGGAAATGTTCCAGACCCTGTAGCTAATGCTCAGTCTTATCATCTTTATTGAAATGTTTATTTAAGGGTGTATAGTATCCCAAGAGACTGAGAACTATACCCGCCTATTCTAATCCACATTTCTAAAACCATCAGAGGAAAGTCTTCACTAAATACCTCCTTTCAGCTGGAATAAGCTGGTCTGTCTTATAGAACTTTCCCATGCCAGTGTTTTCACCCTTCTTTTGTATTTTATCTTCTAGCACATTATCAAATTACAGTGATTTGAAGAAAGATTCTGCTGTGCACCTGAATGCTCCTAGGACACCAGGAAGGCATAAATTGACAACCACCCCTCAGCAAAAGCTCCTCTCCCAGCATCCACCACAGAAGCAGGGAAATGACACAGATCCAACTCAGGGTGTACAGACTGGTGTGGCTAATGGTGTGATGGCAGCACAAAACCAGATGGAGTGTGAGGAGGATAAAGCGGCCACTCTTAGCCCAGATACTCCTATTCAAACTTCAGAACCCTTGCTTGCTATGAACTTAGTGAATGGAGAAGGAAAGGAGAAAACTACCACAGAACCCGCATCACCCACGGCAAATGACTATGATGGAAACGCGTCTGATAGTAGCTGCAGGACCTCCACTGTCAGCCAAGGGCTCCCCCTAGAAGAAGGAAGGGCAGATGCGGAAGCAAACGTGCAAGAGCGGGAAGATGGAGAAAGCCCTCTGGAACAGGAACAGCTGGACCAGCACCAGGAGATGAAGGTAAAGCGGGAGACTGGCTCAGAAGTAGGAGGAAGCACCACCTGTTCCACTACTGTCTTAAAACTCTACTTAATAGCACTCGTGAAAGCAATGAGTCAGATCACCCACACTACCAGTTAAACAGTTTTAAGCTTTAGCTGCTAATGGATGTTTCCTCTACTCTATGAGAAAACACTTCACTTTTTCTTGTGTAGTTTCTGTTGATCTTTCTCTTGTGATTTCAAGAGTCAGAACGTTCTGAAGACTTTAATGTAGGAAAACCACAAGCTTATTGTTTTTACTTGCATAGGAAGAAAATGTTCTTTGTTGCTCTAGATGTTAGGGACACATCCCTAGTATATTTACGGGATAAGCAAGAAGAAATTGTATACTCTTTGCTTTTCAGACATTTCTAATCTAGACCTGGAAGAGTAACTTGAACCAGCAAATGTTTCAAGTAAGGACAGAAATATGGAGGGGGCCGGGCACCCGGGTGGCTCAGTCAGTTAAGCATCCAATTCTTGATTTTGGCTTGGGTCATGATCTCACAGTTGGAGAGTTCAAGCCCAGCATCGGGCCCTGTGCTGACAGTGTGGAGCCTGCTTGGGACTCTTTCTCTGCCCCTCCCCCACCCAAGCACGCACACATGCTCTCTCTGTGTCTCTCAAATAATAAAAAAAACAAAAATTTTTAAAAAGGATGCAAATATGGAAGTATTCACACATTATTCAGATTATAACCATAACTCTTTCCAGGCTTCTAATTTAAAATTTTTTTCTAACTAGTATGGTTTTAAAACAGTTGACTTAATCTTGGATTTAAAGATGATCTCTTTAAAGATCATCTTAGTTCAGCAATTCATTTATAGAAGTAGAAACAGTTCTAGAAATCACTTCCAGAAAGTTGATGTGATTCTCTGGGGTCACAACAATAGCCTGGACCTCTTGGTGTTCTGACTCACAGACCAGTACTGTGTCCCTGATGCAAGAAATCACAAACTTAAGTGCCTGAATGCAGGAAATGTCAATGAATACGGCATCCATGAGTAATGTACTAGAGAGAGGTGAGGCTGTGGCAAAATGGAAGTTCACATCCTTTCTAAAGAGGGCTGCAGTTCAGTGAACTGCTCGAATGGCATTTCTGCCTGTGTGCAAAATCTAAGCTTACAAGGAGCTGATTTGCTGGTGAGATACATTCATAATTTACTTGTGCTATAGCAGAAGCTTTGATACAATTCTTAGAACAAGAGCATTGCATTTGTATTCTTTATTCATGTCAATATAGTGCTTTGAAGAGATTAATAAATATGGCCTTTACACAGTACTTGGAATTTCTTGGGTCAAAGGTGCACTATAAGCATCATCATACAGTTCCCTAGAATAGAAAGTTTGTTTTTGTCTCCAAGGACAAAAAAAGTTCCCATTGCTCAGTCTCTTTTTGATTATAAATAACAATCTGTGTGGGAGAGTTGAGAATTGAAAATTTGACAATTATAGGAAAATCTGTAAATGACAAATCCAAGTCCTAAGTCTAATATTTAGGATTTTTTAAAGTTTATTAATTTTAGGACACCTGGGTGTCTCAGGTTAAGTGTCCAACTTGAGCTCAGGTCATGATCTCACGGTCCATGAGTTCGGGCCCCGCATCCAGCTCTCTGCTGACTGCTCGGAGCCTGGAACCTGTTTCAGATTCTGTATCTCCCTCTCTCTGCCCCACCTTTGCCCGCACGTGCTCTTGTGCGCTCTCTCTCAAAAATAAACATTTAAAAAAAAATTTTTTTTTAATGTTTATTTATTTTTGAGAGAGAGAGAGAGAGTGCATGCGCAAGCAGGGAAAGGGGTAGAGAGAGGGAGAGAGAATCCCAAGCAGATTCCACACTGTCAGCACAGAGCCTGACATGGGACTTGAACCCACGAAATGCAAGATCATGACCCGAGCTGAAATCCAGAGTTGGACACTCACCTGACTGAGCCACCCAGGTGCCCCTCTATTTAGGATTGTTTATGGTGCTGTGCCTTAAGTGGCATTAACATTAGGCAGAAATTCAAAAGGACTGACTGATAGTAAAATATCAGAGTAAAAAGTGATTGATTGATGTTTTTAGAACTTTAACTAAAATGAAATCCACAGTATGGTACAGTTTTCACCAACCCTGAAAAAGATCCCAAATAGACAAAAAGCCAGTGGCTTATTTTCTTCCAGTTAGTGAATTAATTTTAAATGCTGACTCTCAAGCAGGGAAAGTTTAAATAAGGAAGTGGGTGGGAGAAAAGTGAGTCATACTTGGTAACATTATCTGAAACAGTAAAGAAACAGGACATTGCAAAATGAATCTCTTCACTACATCTTGATGTGGTCATAGATTTTAGTGTCTCTGTGCTTGAACCATGGTGAACAGAAGAGAAGGGTAGAATCGAGAACTCAAGACTCCTCATTTGTCCTTTTATAGTTGGAATGATGCCACCAGCAAGCATTTATAAAACAGTAAGAACTATTCTTATTAATATTTTGATTGGTAATGCCTGTGGTTGCTGGGTACTACTTTTTTTTTCCCTGTTCTATATTATTGTCTGTACATTCTCATTGATGAGTCTTATTCGGCTTGGGAAAGAATTAATAGGGCTTTCTTATTAAACTAGCAGCACGCACTAGTACAGCTGGCCTTTCTCCTAAGTGGGAATGTAAGTAGTAGATGGCACATGCTATGTGTGGGAAGAAAAATGACATCTTCTCTGCAGAGCTATTGCTACAAACACTACATGTGTCTCTCATCTAAAGGGGAGCATTAGGATTTAATATATGTGTGGTGATAATATGTTCTCCTTTGCTGCTCTGGTGTCTGTTATATTGCATTGGTTCAAATATGCAAACATAAATATTAGTAATGTTAAGGTGGTAAATTTTATGTTATATATATTTTGCCACAGTTAAAAACAAACAAAAAGAAATGTTAAAAAAAATAGCATATAGTGGAACCATTGGAACCAGGAAATCTTGATGCTTCTTCTGACTTGTCCACTAACTAGTGATATGACCTCAAACAAATCAATTAAATTATTTGTGCCTTTAGTTAAAGGATATAAACTGGATGTGATCTTAAGGCCCTTTTCAGTGATAATGTCATAATAATTCTATGCTGTTTTTAATAGGTATATTTCTTTGTTAGTGTAGCCATCCCCCCCATATTGTCAGCTGCTTCTTGAACTGTCTGGTGTGTTGAACGTCTAAGATACTATGGAATACTTTGAATTTCACTCTGCAGACAACTGAAAAAAATTACTTCAGTCTCTATATAATTCGATGTAGAGACTTAAATCAGAAGTCTTAAATAAGTTTCATTTGAACGAGTATTAATTTTTTTTAATGTTTATTTACTTTTGAAGGAGAGAGAGAGAGAGGCAGAGTGCGAGCCAGGGAGGGGCAGAGTGAGGGGGAGACCCAGAATCTGAAGCAGGCTCCAGGCTCTGAGCTGTCAGCACAGAGCCCGAAGTGGGTCTTGAACCCACAAACTGTGAGATCATGACCTGAGCTGAAGTCGGTCACCTAACCCACAGAGCCACCTAGGCGCCCATAACCAGTATTAAATTTAATGAGTATTTCTTAAATGCCCACCAAGAATGAGAGCAGGAGGGATTGGGGGATGGAGGGGTAGGAGCAGAATAGAATCACAAAGATAGTTCAGGAAAGTAGATACACATTAAACTAGATCTCTTTTTTTAATTTTTTAATGTTTATTTTTGAGACACAGAACGAATGAATGAGTGGGGGAAGGGCGGAGAGAGAGAGGGAGACACAGAGTCTGAAGGAGGCTCCAGGCTCTGAGCTGTCAGCACAGAGCCCGACGTGAGGCTCCAACTCAGGAACCGGGAGATCATGACCTGAGCCGAAGTCGGCCGCTTAACCGACTGAGCCACCCAGGTGTCCCCACATTAAATTAGTTCTTGAACAGGTATTATTAATAATGAAAACTTATTTGAAAATTGTCTCAGCTTGTGTAACTTTCACTGATATCTAATGTATTGGGATCAAGAATCACTTCAGTGGTGAATATAGAATACTGTTACATTTACCATATAAAAGATAAAGAATACCTACCTCATTGAAACTCTTGTCCCTACCATACTTGAGCAAAGCTACACTTTTCCGATATTTAAACTTTTGCAGTATCAGTGATCTAAAATATAGCCAGACACCTCAAAGTAGGCAGATTGTTGTTTTTTTAAACCTCTGAACTAAAGGAAAATTGTGAGTACTTTGTGACACCTTTAGCTCTTACCCACAAGGTGTTATCAGTGTCTTTACATTAAAGTTAGATATGTATAACATGAGATTAAAAAACTGAAATCTACTAAAGGGGATATGTTATAAGGAAACCTTAAAACCTGTACATGACAGGGAAGGTAGGGGCAGAAGATTATCATGTGTGCCTGTGCAGGCATGCCTACCTGAGGGCACAGTGGGCAGGGTGTGGACAGTATTATAATAGTATTTGGCATGATGAATTTGGGTTATCAAAAATAGCTTAAACTATATTAAGAGACTCAGGTAAATGGGTCAATCAGTACATTTTAGAATGAATTTCGTTTGAAATGGTTATTTTTTTTTTCCCCTCAGATCTGTGTGCTTCGGTGGGTAAGTTTCATTAGAAATACACTAATGTGGAATGCAGTCATTGATTATGCCACATAATAAACACCTCTCTTTATAGTTTTCATGAGCCTGTTAGTATCCAAGATGTACTTTAACAGGTTGTGTTCATAGATCTTTCTGAGATTTATTCAGTGTTTCCTTCCTCTATATTTCATATTGTAGACCAAATATAAACACATAGATGTGACCTTTTAAAGACTAAAGTTGATAGAAATTACATATCTGTTGGCAGCATAAACTCAAAGAAGCAATGTACTTAAATTTAGTAATAGTTTTATCAAGAATATTACAGAAACATTTTAAGTTAATCATTCATTTCATGAAAAATGAAAGAAATTGTATAATAAAGTGAGGAATTAATGAAGATAGAGATTTGATAGAACTGATGGAGAATTGATATTTATAGAAACATTTTTGTTTAAAAACTTAAATTTTCTTTCTAGTTTTTTTTTAAATTACCATTGTATATTTTAACATAATCTTTGAGAGTTTATAACCTTTGAACATACTCAAATAAAAATTAAGAAGACAGGAGCACTTGGGTGGCTTAGTTGGTTGAGCGTCCAACCCAACTCTTGATTTCTGCTCAGGTCATGATCCCAAGGTTGTGGGATCGAGCCCCAAGTTGAACTCCATGCTGAGCATGGAGCCTGCTTAAGATTCTCTCTCTCTCTCCCCCTGTCTCTCTGTCTCTCTCTCTCTGTTTCTCCCTTTCTCCCTCTGCCCCTCACAAAAGAAATTAAGATAATCATCTCTTAAGGAAAAGAATGACAGAGAATCAAATTCAGAAGTATTGCAAGTAGAATGTCAATGCTGTAATCCAAGTTAAGTCACTTTTCCTTTTCTCCTTTAATTTTACTTAATTGTAACTCTTAACACTGTTGATTTTGCAGGATGTAATGTGAGGTATCAGAGTTTTCTGGCAGTTAAAACATAATGTTTACCTTGGCTGTCACTTTCTTGTGGTGGGCTATAAGTTCTTTTTCTGTAAGGCTTTGAATTTCTTTTTTTTCACTTTTTAAAAAAGTAAAGGTTGGGGGTGACAACTGTTGAGATCATCTTAGACCTGAAGGCACATAGTAAGTTACTCTTAGCTATTTCTTCCCTTGCCAGCTCAGCTTTCATTCCAAGAATATGAAAGACAGCAGAAGCAAAGGAATTATCCAGCTTCACTAATCAGTCTTTGTTGTTGCTAGTATTACAGTGAAAGTTCTCACTGAAGTTGTTGGAGTTTTAAAACAATGTGTAGAATAACAGAAAAGGTGTCCCACTAACCATATGGATAGTCCATATGAGGATTGCTTTTCTTATTCACTTAGAACTGAATGGTGAATTTGGAAAGTTCTTTATTTTGTGGCGACTCCATTTAGTCTATTGGAAAGGTATAAGAAAGCGAGGTGAGAAAAAATGAACCTCAGCCTGTATCTGAAAAAAACACCTGTTCCATTTGCAAACTCATTGTGCCAGGCTTACTGTCCTAAGTGCCAGAAACACCTAGGATGTGAAGAGTACACGTCCTGCCTTCAAAGCCTTGGTCTACCCAGGGGAGAGAGATAAGAGAAAAATCACCATGAAATGGTACAATAAACACATACTTCAAAAACACAGACGAGGAATGACCTGAGCCTGGGGAAGGGCTGATTGAGGGGCAGGCTCCTGAGAAGCAGTTGAATTTAGCTTGAAGAAAAGTAGGAGAGGTTGCTGGTTGGTTCAGAATAGATGGGAATGGGGTTAGGCAGGGAGGAGTGGCTCTATCTAGGCAGAGGCAGAGTATAGGAAACAAGCAGTGGCAAGTGGATAGATGTCATATTTGTGGGTACTCCTGGCCTCATAATATGAGGCCAGAGGGCCAAAGAATTGAGTGTGAGAATAGGATAGGCTTAAAAAGAAAACGTAAGCTAGGGACAAATTGCAGGCGGTTTGTATGCCTAACCTGTATCTTTTCTCCCCTGAAAACAATGAACAATCCTCATAGGTAATAAAGAAAATGCAGCAAAGCATAGAGAATACAAATCACTCATAGTTCTACTACCCCAGAGAGAGCTGCTTTGATATTTAACATTCCAACTTATTTTTTATTTTTTTCTGAGCTGATTTTTGGGAGAAAACAATTTCAGTAGCCTAATGTATGGTCATTCTGCATCCTGTTTTGTAGGATTAAACATAGGTGCTTTCCTGTGTTATTTCAAATTTTCCATAAGCCAAATACTGTGTGGCCTCAGAGGCATTTAATTAAAGCATGGAAGTGACATGATTATACATCTGTGGGTTTTAGAAAAAATGAGTCAGATAAAAGGAAAACAGATGGAGCGGAGTTTGCAAGCAACTACAATAATCCAGGTGTGAGAGGATGAGGTCCTGGACAGATGCAGCAGAAGGTTAGGACAAGGAAGAGAGGTTTCTAAGGACCTTCTGATGGAGGTAGGGAATGAGTCATGTTCAACTCCTAGCTTGGGTGAAGTGTCCGTTGGTGTATCACCTTCTGAACTACAAGAGAATACAAGGAGTGGCATATTTGGAGGAAAAAAAAATAGGTTTAGACATACAGAAGTTGAAAGATGTGTGGATTGTCCTCATGAAGATGTCTAAGACAAAAATGGAAACTCTGGAGGCGCCTGGGTGGCTCAGTTGGTTAAGAGTCTGACTTTGGCTCAGGTCATGATCTCATGGTTCGTAAGTTTGAGCCCCCCTTGTTTGGAATTTGCGCTCTCTCTCCCTCTCTCTCTGCTCCTCCCCCACTCAAATAAAACTCAAAAAATGAATACTCTGGAGGTTTTATGGTGTATTGATTAAGGATAAAGACATTAGAATTAAAAGAGGTGACTTCAAACCCAATCTTCATCACATACCAGCTAGGTGACCTCGGACATGGTATTTTAACATAATTTGCTAGGCCTTGGTTTCCTAACATGTTAATAATTGAGGTGGAAGACAGGAAGGAAAGCAATTGTGTTTGGAATGATGGGAAGGAGTAGACTTGCTAATTAGGTTAGTTTTGTACTACTGAGTTTATGACACCTGCAGGACATCCATTTGCAGCTATTAATTAGCAAGTGGAAATGTGGGTCTGGAGCTCAGGAAAGAGGGTAAGAATGTAAGAGGATGTACATAAGGGTGTGATTAATACTGCCAAAATAGAATGTGCAGGAACAGGAAGAAGGGCAAAGACTGAGCCCTGGAGAGCACAAACAGAATCAAAAGGGGAACATAGCTGTATGAGAGGAAAAAGAAAAGAGAGCAATGTTATGAGAATCACAGGGTTTGGGGGAGGGGGACATAGGATTATTGGTGAGCTTATGAGGATTGGACATCATAGCAAACTAGCTCAGAGAACCTGGGTAATCAAATTAAACAGACTACGTTTATATTGCACATACACTATGTGCAAGGCACTGCAGAAAATAAAAGAGGAAACAGCTGAAACAGGATTGAGATAAATGATCATTACATAAGATATCTTGAGGCAAGGGAAAAAGGGAACTCAAAGATTAAATCAAGATTCAGAGCAAGGCTAAGAGGATGAATTCCCCATTAGCATAAATTGAGAAGTCAGGGAGTCTGGAACTCAGTGAAAGAGGTACAGCCTCAAGGGGTGGGGCTTGGAGCTTGAGGACAGTGGAGAAAGCCCTTGTGGTGACTTGTGACTAAGATTCTGAGGGCCAAGGTCAAGGGTAGTGGGCACAATCAGCAGTCTCCCCAGCGTTGCTGAGTGACCTGGAACTCAAGAAGGAGAAGATGGAACTGGCAGTGGGAGTGAGCCGCGGTCTGCGAGTCAACAGTGCCAAGAGAACAAGAAGATAACAGTCAGTGGTGGGGCTTAACAGAATGTTGACATGAACCAGGAGGTTTGGGAAAGTGAGGTGCGTGGAGGTCAGGATGCATATTAACGATGCTGTTTGGCATGGGTGTGAGAGAAATGGAAAGGTCAGATCTTAAAAACACAGCAGTCATCATATGTGGCTTAAAAATAAAATAAAAATAAAAAGAGCAATATACAATAACCAGTCAAGAAGACAGGCTCAAGGACCAGAGTCTCTAGGTTTGTAGCCCACGTTAGCCACTTACAGTTGTAGGACCTCGAGCAGGTCACAAACGCTCTCTGTAGCTTAGTTTTCTTCATCTGCAACATGGAAATAAGAACCTACCTCACAAGGTTATTACAAGGCATATAGATCATCAAATCGTTGTAGAGGATTTAGAACAGTACCTTAAAACGTAATGTGAGCTATATATATGTTAAGTAAGCATAAAAGTAAAATCCTGTTTCCTCATTTGTAATTCAAGGGAAACAGACACATGACCTGAAATGTCCCTTAATAGATCCAGAGTTTAGTATATCCTGCCAAGTGAGTGTCCCAGCACCTACCAGTTTGTTTTAAAGTGAGATGCTCCTTTGTGGGAGGCACAGAGGGCATTTTGGCTGACGCTTCCTTTTTAACACAGGTTTCTTATATTTTGTTTGTTTCTCTCCTCTGAGGCCCATAGGTTATTAGCACATAATGCACTCATTTATATGCATAAGGTTTTAACTCCAGGGAATTATCATCAGAAATATTTATAAGTGACCTAATTACTTTGATGCTCTGCCTAGATTTGAGATAGGTTAATTCAGTTATTGATTGTGAGCATATATTCTTCCTGATGCATGATCTTTAATTTCTGCAAAAGGCAAAAGACAATTTAATGTATACTAAATTGGATATAAGAAGAACAGAGTTCTCTCTTTGCTACCACTTACTTCCTGTCTGATCTTGTGCAAGTAACTAAATTGTCCTTCTCAGTGTGAGCTCTATTTTGCCCTTTTCCCACCCTATCTCAAAAAGATAGAATGTAAACCTTCAGATTAAACTCTCAGTCACCTGTTCTCCTGTTTAGAATTAAATAAATAGAATAGAGGACATCGGATTGGAAAAACATTGTCGCTGGGTCAAAAGTAGGTTTGGGGGTGCCTGGCTGGCTCAGGCAGTAGAGCGTGTGACTTTGGATCTTGGGGTTGTGAGTTCCAGCTCCACATTAGGTATAGGGATTACTTAAAAATAAAATCTTAAAAAAAAAAAAAAAAAAAAGAAAGAAAGAAAGTAGGCTTGGACTTTGCTCCCAAAGCTTCCTGAAGGATCATGCTAAGGTAATAGACTATTTATTCTTGTGATACTCTATAATGAAGCCCTGGCAAAGGAATAATGTGCATGGGTCGTAGTGGGTATTCTTTTTCCTGTAATGTGAACCTGGTGATAAATTACTTGCTGATTACAAATCTTCCCTGAGAACATATGGCCTTCATTATGGCATTATTACATGATCTTCATTGAACACAAAATCTGTGTTTTATTCCCTTACCTTTCCATTTTCTTGTCCTGCAAATCCCCAGGGAGTTCTCTTCCTTACGAGGCTGTGACAGAGCAAGAACTTTATTTTCACGGACCTAGATTTGAATCCTGGCTGAGTCACTTACTTAGCTATATGATTTGGGGCAGGTTACCCATCCTCATTAAGAGTGAAAGGATAATGATCTTTACCCATCCTCATCTTTAAAGTGAAAGGATAATGATGCCTGCTTCCCAGGAGTATTATGAGGATTCCATTAGCTAATTCATGTGAAATACATTCTAGTGCTTAGCACACAGTAAGTACTCAATAAATAGGGCTGTCACTATCACTCACTTGTGATACCTTCCCTTGATTTCCCTGTTCCTTAGTATTAATAAGAAAGGATCTATAGAACTCTATAGAATTATGGATTATTGGAATGAAGGTGTCTGACACAAGTTAGAGATTTTAAGATGCTTTTTGAGATGATAGGACAGTTATGTAACATTCAAATATTATTGTGATCTAATTTTAAATTATCACCTGGAGCCACATGGAAGACATTAAAAATGACATATCAAAATTTTCATACAGCTCATGAATTGTGGTAGAGAATCAAGTGTTAATTTCCTAAGTTGACTCATCTTGTTATGAAAGAATGGACTTCAGGGAAAGCAGAAACATGTGTATTCATATAAAGCTACATCTTCCATCTGCAGGGTAGAATTTAATTAATTGGTAGCAAACATAGGTAGAAACTCCCAGGACCAAGAAACCCAATAACTTATATTACTTTAAATATAACCTGTAATGAATATATGAAAAAAACTATAAGAACTTTTCGTAGTTTTGATTCCATATTTTTAGAAAAAAAATTCTTCCTGATTAAAATGAAATCATGAGAACATGTACTGAAAAGTTAAATAGCAT
Source organism: Acinonyx jubatus (assembly GCF_027475565.1). Lineage (NCBI taxonomy): Eukaryota > Metazoa > Chordata > Mammalia > Carnivora > Felidae > Acinonyx > Acinonyx jubatus. Next base: position 63,499,350 of record NC_069387.1, read on the forward strand.
AGTTGAAGAGTAATAAAGCATGATGTCGGTATCTGGTTCATTTTTATGTAATTGAAGCTTTTGCCCTTAAAGCATCTTGTAGGAAACTCTAATTGTTTATTAACCTTTATGAAGTTCTTTCCAAAATGTCTGCTCCCCTGCTTGGTGGTTCTGAGACATGTGGCAGTGCGTATGGTACTAAGATTTTGAAGAATGAATCTCTGGCTCCACATGAGCATTTTCTGCCTATCCAATAAACGAAGTCTGTGAGCTGCCGTGGGGGCTCTTTGTCTGGGGCTCCTGCCATATGGAAGAGTCATGCCAAAAGGTCTGAAAAGAGCCGTAGGAGCTGGTGACATCTGTAAATGAGGAGGCAGAACTGACAGTGTAGCACATTCATGAGCCAGCAGGCACACTGACTAATGACCAGGCTGAATCTAGCCTAGTGAGAATGGAGCAGCTCTCTACTGGAAGGTCACTGGGGGTGTGAAGGTGCACAGTCCTAACCTAGGAAGTGCATTAAGCAAGTGTAAGAAGCAGAGAAAAGTAAATTGTGTAATCTCTTACTGTAAGAAGTGTGTATTTTATCTTTTCAGTTTCAATAGTTCAGATGTACTCTATTGCATCTTTATTTGAGGCAATATTCTGAGAATCAGCTTTCAACATAGGAACATAGTGTCATTTACAAGTGAAAAAAAATCTTTATATTATAGAGGAATATCAAAGGTAAGATGCTTTTGTAATAGCATATTTATGATTGTTTTTAAAGAGTCAAGCCTGTGTATTAGGTTCCAGTAGAGGCAAATAGGATTGTTTATTAAATCAATATTGTGTAGCCATTACTATTTTCCAAAGAATCACAAGAATATATGACTTAGTGAAGTGCTAAGCACAAAAGTAGCAGTTACATAGTTTTGAAGTGGCAAATAATAAGAAACAACATTAACTTTACCTATTTAACTTTTTATTTAAAAAAAATACCAGCCTACATCTCTAATGTACCAGCAATTTTAAAACAACTTTGTCTGTTATTTAAGCATAAGTCTTGGGGCACCTAGGTGGCTCAGTCAGTGAAGCATCCAACTTTTTGGCTCAGGTCATGATCTCATGGTTTGTGAGCTCGAGCCCCGCATCGGGCTGTGTACTGATAGCATAGATCCTGCTTGGGATTTGGTCTCTCCCTCCCTCTCTCTCTGCCCCTTCTCCCCCCACTCAAAAATAAATAAACAAACCTTAAAAAAAAAAAAAAAACTATCTCCTAGAGTAATAGAGCCCCTGGCATGCAGATAGATTCTGTATTTCTCCTTAAATGTAATTCATAGATGAGTTTCAGTAACTAATTTTTTTAAAGTTAGAAGCCATCATATCGTTATATCAAATATGACTGAATCTTCAATACCTGATGATTATTTTTTTAATTTTTTTATGTTTTTATTTATTTATTGTTTTATTTATTTTTTGAAGGAGAGACAGAGCATGAGCAGGGGAGGAGCAGAGAGAGAGGGAGACATAGAATTTGAAGCAGGCTCCAGGCTCTAAGCTGTCAGCACAGAGCCCGACGCGGGGCTTGAACTCACGAACTGCGAGCTCATGACCTGAGCTGAAGTCGGACGCTTAACCAACTGAGCCACCCAGGCGCCCCATTTACCTGATGATTATTACCAAAATGCTGAAAAGCCTGCCATAAACAGAATTTATATTAGAGAAAGAGTATATACATTAAAATGCAGAGTAGATACCACATTTCATTTTTAAGTGGATAGCTTGTATTTTGTTAGTCAAAAGAAAATTGGGAAGGGAAAACCCTTGCAGGCACTTTTTATAGTCTTGTTGTTTGTTGCAGAGAAGAGTTCGAGCGAGAGCCAAAGATTTACTGACCAGTGACTTAAAAGCCCAGGCTCTCTTAGATGATTGGAATCTGATTCAGTTACCTTTCAACCGTGTGACTTAGAGCAAGTCACCTGGCCTTTCCAAGCCTTGAAATTTTATTTTGTTGTATGTGTGTGCTGCCAATAAAACAGGAATAATGTACCTATTTTATAGAATTACTGTAAAGATTAGTCAATTTATATAAAATAATTGTAACAGCATCTGGTGCATAACAAGCAGTCAGTGAATAATCGTTAGCTGTTCTTATGGCAACATTATTGTTTGGGTCCATGATTTCCTCACCTCTACCACAAAAGTCCTTAGTAACTTTTCACAAACCTGTGTGCAAGTGATTAAACCGAATGTCAGCGAGTTTACTTTTGCTTAACTTTGTGTTGGTTTTGGCAAGGTCAGGGACCTAACATTAGAAGACCATCTGTGTGGAAGGACACAGCTTTTGCTAATAACTGCTGGTCTCTCCCTTGGATTTTGCAAAATATGACCAGGATACCCACAATTTGCCACATTCAGCTAAAGTGTAGATTTAGAGTCAGCAGAAGACCATTTATTATAAGCTTCTGATTTAAGATCCTGTAGGATGTGGAAGACCTCAGGAGTGACTTCATTGCATGGCAATGATAGACAGTTTGACTTGTTGGTTAATGAATTCTCTGACTCATAAAGGATGTATTATTTTATCATGGCACAGACTTTGCTGGATGGTTTTCCTTAAAGGTATTTGTCAAAACCAGAATCAGAACATATGAAAGTGAGTGAGTCACAAAGATACAGTACCACTATTCGAATAAAACAAAGGTCTTGGAAAGAACAAGTCACTAATACTAATGACATCATGGATGTATCTCAAATGCATTTTGAGAAGTGGAAGAAGCAAGACTCAAGAGGCACATACTGTGTGATTCCATTTATACAACCTTCTGGAAAAGGACAGATCTAATTATTAACAGGAGCAGGTAATAGGAGAGGGGTGGGACCGACTATAGAGACTTCAGTTTTGGTGGAAATGTTCTTTATCTTCATTGTGGTAGTGATATGATTATATTAATCATTTGTCAAAACACTTAGAACTATCCACCAAAAAAAAGGGTGAACCTTACTACTGTAAGTCATATATCAATAAATCTGGCTTACAAAAACACAAATGCCTTATAGTATTGATGCAGGTCAGTATTTCTTTTGAGTATGTTGAATATACATTTATCTTCCTCTGAAATGTTGATATATTTCTTATATATTCACTATATATTTGTGTTCTCTTATTATAGGTTTGGAAGTCACATTTTCAGCTCATTATTTTCTCCTCTATAAGTAGTAATTGTTTAAAAATTACTTGAGACTTTTTCAGTCGTGCAGAATATACCCCATGTTTCATAGTATTTCAGTTTTCCATATCAATGAGGATGCTTCTAACACAAATAACACCAGTAACGCTCAACCTGGCTTAAATAATAAGGAAGTTTATTAACTTCATCTCTGTGGTTATGGGGTGGCTGCCCATAGCACTCAAGTCTACAGGTACCCTTATTTACATGGAGCATGGAAGAGAAATTTCTTTTTCTATGGCTCTTCCTTAAGAGTAGAAAGTCCTAGTGCATATTCCCTCATGTCTCATTGGTTCTTGAACCAATCACTGTATATTCTTGATTATTACACCAGTTCAGACCCACCTTTTGATCTGGGGAATGAGGATAGTTTCTCCAAAGGGAAGGCCACCTAGTAGTAAGGTAGATATACTAACCAAATCTGGATATCATTAAGAAATAAAGGGAAAAGATGTCAAACAGACAGACAACAATGCTAGTACTTTACCCTGAATTGATCGTTTAACCAAAACCTTGGCTAGCTGCGGGATTTAATGACAATATAGTTTTTATTTCAGTATTTTTGAGACCACAAATTATTTTAACAGTATTATGTTACTTTACCTAAAGCCTTCACATAAAAATACTTCATTTCAGTGCTACTGTAATAAGCAACATGGTAACCTCATATGTTGAACACGATGAAGCATGCTATACAGTATAATAGCATTTTATACACAGTTTTAAATGTAGCCTTTACACAAACTAGGCACTGGTTTGAAATATGCTTTGTTCTCCTTTGGTGCAGAGTTATTACTAAACCTTTACTATGCTTCGCACTTGCCTACAATGAAAAGGGTACTTCAGCAAAGTAGCTAGGTAGAAATTTCTCAACAAACAGATGTATAAAATAGAAAATGAGTTCTAATAGGACCAAGTTCAAGAGCTCTGGGTAGTTGAAGAAGGCTCCATGGACAAGGAATAAAAATTCAGCAGCCCATCCCCCCCAAAAAAGTATGTCTTCAATACTGAGAGAGATAAAGCAAGAATATATGCCATGCAGAGAGGATGGAAAGAAAAAAGGTTTGGGAATGACCATGGACACATTTGGATAATGGTGGGTTAGATTCATGTGTTTGGAGGGAAGGGTGCCTGCAAAGATACAATGGGAAAAAGTCTGAGACAATGAGTAGAGATGAGATTTGAACAGCCCTGAATTATACATAGTCTGGCTGTTATCCCACTGGTGAAAGGAGGACTGTTGGGGCACCTGGGTGACTCACTTGGTTAAGTGTCCGACTTTGGCTTAGGTCATGATCTCATGTCTCGTGGGTTTGAGCCCCATATCGGGCTCTGTGCTGACAGCTCAGAACCTGGAGCCTGCTTCAGATTCTGTGTCTTCCTCTCTCTGCCCCTCCCCACTCACACACGTGTGCTCTCTCCTCCCTCTCAAAAATAAATAAACATTTTAAAAAATTTAAAAAAAGAAAGGAGGGCTGTTAAACGTTTTCTTTCTATGGAAAGTAGAATGATCTTGGCAAAGCAGAGTTGGAAAGATTGCTTATACAACCGCATACAAGGTGGGTTAGAGCCAAAAAGTAGTAGAATCACATCAAAACGGGAGTTCTTGATTAGCCTGGGTTTGAGATACTGTATGAGCAAAACCAGGCGGCAGTGATGAGAATTAAAGGGATGGTTGCTAAAGACATAGTATGAGTAGACATTCGTAGCCAGCTGGATTTTATAGCAGGGAGCTATGTTTACAGTGATTCAAGGTACCAAAGGCAGATGACTGGAAAAGGATGGAACCATTGCCAGGCTGGTAAAGTTCCAGTGGGGTGGAGTTGGGAGGTGATAGGATGGAGGCTTTCCTGAAAAAATGAGTTTGGTCTTGCATTGACAGCATGTCAGAGTGGTAATAAATGTCCACCAATAGGAATGTGTGATTGCTACTCATTCATTTATTCAGCAATATTTTATCAAACGCCAGTATTTTATTGAAGCACTGTATTAGACCGGAGGGTTACCAGGTTACCGAGAAAAAAAGTGTTCCCATTCTCACAGAACTAGCAAAGCTCTACAAATACATTTAGGGGCCAAGTAAACATACACTGAGGAAATAATAAAATGTTTGTTTTTAATTTATATAATATGGGTAGAGAGAGGAGGAGGGCATAGATGAAACAATATTAACAATGAGTTGATAGTTACTGAATCTCATTGATAGATATTTGCTGGTTCATTTTACTCTTTACTCATATATGATTGAAATTTTTCCTAATGTTTTTTTAAAAAAGCAAAAAGTTAGATGCATAGAGCTAATAATTAGACAAATTATCTGAAAGAGTGTTGAAATCATTTCTGAAGAGTAGCCTGAGAGAGACAGGGAGAAAATGAGCCAAATTTAGTGTCTGAGAAACATAAAAGGTGTTTCAAGGGCAAAATAGATGATACTGTTGATTTTGACAGAAGCTAAAGAAGTCGTTATAGGTTAAATCTAGCAGAATGCTTATTTTTAATTTTGTTCATTTCTGGTTGGGTGGTCCTTCATGGCTGAAAGGAATTGGGTAGCTAACAAGCTTGAGAAAACTGTTTTGACCATTTGATAAGGTGTTTATTACTTGAAAAGTCTTGTCTAAGTTTTATTTCCTAATATGTGGATATCTATTCTATTTTTAGGAAACTAATGAACAAAAACTTCACAAAATAGCCAACGAACTTTTGCTTACAGAAAGAGCTTATGTCAACCGACTTGACCTCTTAGATAAGGTAATATTTTCCCATTCAGGATTATTTTATTTTTTGGCATCATATATCATTTTTAGTAAAGGGGCTTTAGAAACTACTGGATGGGCATAACTGTTTTTTGCCAGTGAAAGCTTTTTCTTCAAGGAAATCTTTAGGATTTTTAGCTTTGTCAGTGAATGCACTAGACATAAAGGTTTTTCAGTTCATAAAAAGCAGATTCAAGGACTCTCTGTATGAGTCACAAAATGCCTTTATCTTTCATCCCTAAACACTAGTCTGTTTCGTGACCATTTATTATGATCCTAAAGCCATGTTCCCATTATAATCTAAATAAGAGATTGGTGATTCTAATGCCTGCATGAATATGTCATTGATTCTGTTTGTCTCATGTGCTGTTCAGACCCATGTGAGTCATCTGAATTGATGGAGTAATAGGGCCAGAAGGCATTTTGAGCGTTCACTTGTTCAAGCTTGTAGGAGACATCTAATATAGTGCCTGGCGTAAAGTTGCACAGTCAATATTTGTTAGAAATGGCATTCAGAGTACTTTATCACATTTTGTACTTTCGTCATGTTGGGGCCTTGAGTATCATTTTAAATATACATTACAAAGAATCGCTTAAAAATTATTAAGGCTTCTTAATATTGTTTTAGTGATAAAAGAACAAGATAACTGGTAAATTGCTCAGATAGACCCCTCTTATTAGAAGAGAAAGTTGCCATGTTTGAGTACTAACTATAAGAAGAATTATCTCACTTCTGTCATTGGAAAACTGGAACTTCATGGGAACAGGCCATCCTGGGTATGCCTCCTTATCATTGGTTCCTAGAGTGGACTATGGCCCCGTCAGATGAGCCTTAAGGGGCCACATTAAGGCTTCTGTCCTTTGAAATAATGAGTTTGTGTCTTAAACACTCACTTTCCAAAGAATTTCACTGTAAGTCAGTCAATTCATGTGTTTGTATGTTTGAAACAATTTCCCCTCAGGGGAATACAGACCAGAAACGTTAAGTATTCCTATTGTGGAGACATGTCTTTTCCTCTTACAAGTTTTGTGGTTTTTTTGTCTTCGTTCTTTTTTGTTATTTTAGCCATATTAGCTTGTCAGCTACTGTTGCTGACCTTTTTAGAATTTTAGAGTCTTAATTACTTAAAATATCCTATCTGTTGGAGTCTCTAAGGACATGATTTTGTGTTCTTTTTGCCTCCCAAGAAAATGCAGTGGAGGTGAATTTAGAAAATTAACAACCATCTGGACATTTGAAGGAACAGACTTCCTTCTGCCTACATTTAACAGAATGGCAATTAAGAGGTATAGTAGCCATAGTGGAGAATAGCTAAGAGTGCAGTTTTTTAAAAAGTATCTTTAAGATACCATTGTTATGTACAGGAGAAGATCTTTGTACCCTTTATAAGTGTTTAAGTTATCTTGCATTATTACTTACTAAAAAGCAAGTAAACATCTGTGAACTGAAATATTCTTTTATTCATCCACTGGCCAGATATTAAGCACCTGTTCTTCTGTGGGAACTAAATTATGATGGCCTCCCTTCCCAAGAGGGCAGACAGTTTTAATAGGGAAAGTGAGATTTAGGCCCACAAATTACAATAAAGGACAGTACTGTCAAAGTCATTCAAAACATAAAGAAGAGTGAAAAATACCACCAAAAATTATTAATTTAGATAAAATTTTCCTTCCATGTCTAAATAGATAGAAGTAAATCCTTTTACCTCAATTGGAAATTTTCTGGTGTAGAAGAGGTTAATATCTCCAAAACGGAGGGAGAGCCTAAGTTAGAGTCAACTTTTCTAATTCTAACTCCTGGTTCTTCTCAATCAAAGCATATACTCATCCATTTCAAAAATGATTGATTTCTTGATTCATGAACTTTTTCATTCAATAAGTTACTAAGAGCCCACTATGCCTAGCCCAGTGCTAGGTGGTTAACCAGTAAATTTGAAGTAACATTTGCTTTATTCTCTTATTCAGGTATTTTACTGCAAATTATTGGAAGAAGCAAATCGAGGCTCATTTTCAGCAGAGATGGTGAATAAAATCTTTTCTAATATTTCATCAATAAATGTCTTCCATAGTAAATTCCTATTGCCAGAGCTGGAAAAACGAATGCAAGAATGGTAAGAGGAATAGATGGCCAACGATTTGTCTAAGGCAGTCATATTAGATGCTGTGTTATTTGCTTATAAATGGAAACAACAATGCTACACAGAGCTATAGCCAAACATCTGTGTTAAATTTGTATGGTAAAGAAGTTGTGGTACATTTTTAGCTTTGGTTTAAAAGGATTTCATCTCTGCTCTCTAAACTATCTTTTGATTAGTGGAGACAAGATTCCAGGGTAATCTGGAGCTTTAAAAACTCCATAGTTTTTCACTCTAAAGTCCCTTTAAAAAGGTCCTGCTTCAGGGACTCCTGGGTGGCTCAGGTCATGATCTCACAGTTCGTGAGTTCAAGCCCCACATTGGGCTCTGTGCTGACAGCTCAGAGCGTGGAGTCCCCTTCAGATTCTGTCTCCATCTTTCTCTCCTCCTCCCCCACTCGTGCTCTTTCTCTCAAAAATAAACTTAAAAAAAAAAGGCGCTGCTTTATTCTCTACCAATCTCATAGCAAGGTGGATCTGATCAAGCAAAGAATGTGTATACACAGTGATCACTTCATTTGAAGTCCTATTAATTCACTTACTCTATAAGAAATCTTAATGACTTGTTTCTGTATTTTATACAGGGAAACTACCCCTAGAATTGGTGACATCCTTCAGAAATTGGCACCATTCCTTAAGATGTATGGAGAATATGTGAAAGGATTTGATAATGCAATGGAATTGGTTAAAAACATGACAGAGCGTATCCCCCAGTTCAAATCAGTAGTTGAAGAAATTCAGGTAATTGGACTCTTGTTCAAGGCTCTGAATTATTTTCCTATACAAATCATAAGGTCTTCTAGATCTAAGGTTTAGTTTGAGACATCTGTCTGAGACCACCAAATTCCATGTTATTCTGAATGATGTAAAAATCATCTATGCAGAATTAATGTATTTATCGAGCACATGCCATGCGCTGAGCAGTAAATTCTCCATTTGCTTTTGAGACCAGGAGAGTGTAGCTTTTATAAAGATTCACATGGATTTACAAAGTGATTTCCCATTCGGGTCTGTGACTCTCTTGCTTTCTTTCAGAGGTTGAGATGATGCAATGAATATAAAAAATGATTGCCATAAACCTGACATTTTGCAGACATTATTATTCTGTGTGTGTGTGTGTGTGTGTGTGTGTGTGTATGCATGTGACTTTACATATGTGTCCTGACTTTTTTTCAGTTGTGCCAAACCTGGATAACATATTTTAGATAACTCCATAGTGATTTCTATTTGATTCTCTAGTCAAAGGTGTTAATAACTTGATAGTTTAAATGTTGAAAAGGAATTCTTGAGATCACATAAGGTCCTTGGGGTGAGGATTCTGCTGCTCTTTCTCTGCTTTCTTTTGTGCTATACAAATATTTTTATTTACCATTTTAATTCCTCTAAATTTTAAATGTTTTTTTCCTACTGTTTGTTGGAGGAATTATAATATGCATCTTAATTTACCACAATCTACTTCAGGTTAATGCTAATATTAATTCTAATAAAATACAGGCATTTTGCTCCATCGTAGCTCAGTTCCTCCATGCTCCATGCTTTTAGTATCATATACATTACCTTTATATAGGTTTTAAATTCAATAATACAGTGATATAATTATTATTTTGTATAATTTTGTATCTTTGAAAGAAGAGAGGATATAAGAAAAAATGTACCAAAAAAAATTATTAACCCATATATTTACCATTTCTAGAGTAAGTTCCTTTCTACAAAGGGTGTTAAATATTTTGGGTTACGTGGGTGGCTCAGTCAGTTAAGCATCCAACTTCGGCTCAGGTCATGATCTCATAGTTTGTGAGTTTGAGCCCCACATCGGGCTCTGTGCTGACAACTCAGAGCCTGGAGCCTGCTTTGGATTCTGTGCCTCCCCTCCGCCCCTCCACTGCTCACACACACACTCTCTGTATCTCAAAAATAAATAAACTTTAAAAATTTTAAAAGAAAAGTGATAAATGTTTCTTACAAGGCAGAGATTGGATAGTAACAAATTTTCTTGGTCTTTTTTTGGGAAAATCTTTATTTTTTTCTTCACTACTGAATTGATAGTGTTGCTAGATACAGAATCTGGGTTAATAGGTTTTTTTTTCTTTCAACAAAATGAATGTCATTCACTGTACTCTGTCCTCTGTTGTTTCATATGGGAAGTTATTAATTATATTATTTCCTGTATGTGCTGAATTGCTTTTCTCTTGCTATTTTCAAATTTATCTCTTTGCTTTTTTCTTCCAACAGTATGTATCTAATGTAAATCTTTCTATATTTATCTTGCTTAGGATTGAATTTCTGGGATGTGTAGGGTTTTTTTTAATTAATTTGAGAAGTTTTCAGCCATTATTTCTTCAAATAATTTGCTCCAAGTACACATATGTTGGTGTTCTTGATGTTATTCTACAAGTTTCTGAGACTATTCATTTTTCTTCAGTCTTTTTTCTGTTCTCCGGATTGTATAATTTCTATTAATCTTTCTTTGAATTCATTTTTTTCATTTTTTTCATTTTTTTAATATTTATTTTTGAGAGAGACAGTGAGAGTGAGCAGCGGAGGGACAGAGAGACAGGGGCAGAGGATCCGAACCAGGCTCTGTGCTGACAGCAGCCAGCCTGATGCATGAGATCATGACCTGAGCCAAAGTCTGGTACTCAACTGACTGAGCCACCCAGGCACTCTGATTTTTTCTTCTGCCATCTGGAATCTGCTGTTGAGTCCCTGCAGTGCATTTTTCATCCCGGCTATTGTATGGTTCAACTCCAGAATTTCCATTGGTTCTTTTTATAACACCTGTTTCCTCCTTGAAAATTGCTATTTGTGCATTCATTATTGTTACACTTTTCATGTTTTTCAACTACAATTTCCTTTAATTCTTTGAATGTTTTTATAATAGCTACGCTGAAGTCTTTGTCGCCCATATCCAGTATCTGTGTTCAGAGACAGTTTCTTTTGATTGCCTTTTTTTCTTCAGTATAGGTAACAGTTTACTATTTCTCTGAATGTCTCTTTTTTGTTGTTGTTGTTGTTGTTGTTGAATACTGGACATTTTAGATAACCTATTGTAGCAACTCCAGATTTTGCTTTCCCCCACTGAAAGTGGCTTTGGTTACTTTCGTTTGTTTAGTAACTTGCTTATACTAAATCTATAAAATCTGTCTCTCTTCTGGTATGCTGTTGCCAATGTCTCTATTCAGTTTTTTTGTTTAATATTCATGTGTGTGTATGTGATCCCAGTTTTGTAGGGATTACCCCTATGTCTGTGTAGGTTAGGGGTCAAACAGTTATTGAACAGAGATGATTAACTACCTAGAGCCAGTACACTTCTGTACTCTGCTGATGGACCTGTCTATGCATAGGGGAGCACATTTAAAGATCTGACCATTTCCAAGTCCACTGGACCCTTTTACATCTCCTCAGGACGAGTTCACAGCCTCAGGGTGGCCAGGAGACTGTGCTGAGTCAAGCTGTCTTCAGTCTCTGCTGATCATCTACAGAGCCTCAGCCAAGAAAATTATTATCTGCTCCCCTTCCCCAACACACAACCACAGCTTCAGCCCAGTGAAGCCATTGGTCTTCTCCACTTGCCCACCTCAGAACTATTCACTTTCACCAACAGTGTTCCTGCATGTGTGCCTCGCCCACCATTCCAAATCTAATAATATGAGCCCTCTTGAACTTTAGCAGAGACACTGCCAGTCCCACCCCTGCTGAACCTTTCGGTCATTGAAACTTCCTTTGTTAGGGGAGGAATGGGTACGGCCTCAGGCCAGAATGCCACAAATTCTCACTGTTCTTACCCAAAGGTCAACAATTTTCAAAGCATAAATACTTTTAAGATCGTTCTATGCCTTTCATCAGTTTCCAAAGTACCAAAATGGTCGTTTTATCAGTTTTATCCCCCTTTCTAGTTGCGTTTTCCAGGGGGGATTTTGCTAGTCTGCTCTGTCAGCCATAACCAAAAGTCCTGCCTCTTCCCATTTACTCTTTCTTTTTCTTCTCTCATCATTAAGCACTCATCTACCTTTCTGAATACTGGCTCCTTTGATTCTGTTACTAGCCCCTTATACTGAAATGTGACAGAGTACAAGAATGTGGCCCTTCACATTCTTTTCAACCTTCACACCCTCTGTGATGTCACATGTTCCTGAGGCTTTAACCATCATGTCCTACAGATGCCTGTAGGGTCATTTTTCTAGTCTGTTTCCTGCCTCTAAACTGTCATTGCACCTTGTTGAATGCTGGTTACACAACTCTGTATCAACATTTTGCTATCAAAACAAAGTCAACATGTTCCATTCCTGCCTTTAGCGCCCAAGTACTTTTTCCATCTTGATTTTTTGTGCCTTATACAGAGTAGCTTGTGGTTATGTGATTATTAGAACAAATATTTTCTCGTTCACCAGAGTTTGATAAGTTAACTTTATCTTTCGTCACTTTTCCTCATTCTCTGTGCATTAATTTGCCTGTGAAACAGCATACTGAAGATGTTTAGTATGTTTACTGCATAGTAAGTGTTCACTAAATGATGGTGGTGATAGTGGCCATTACTGTTTTATGAAATCTTTAAAATTCTATCTCTGAAATATCAGTCTTCTCCCTAGTATGAGGCATTGTTGAGGTGTTGAAAAGAGTAGTGGACTGGGAATCAACTGAGTTTAGGATTCTAGTTTGCCACTTAGTCATGGGACCTTAGATGACTTTAACTTCTCTGAGCCACGGTTTCTTCATGTAAAAATGTGGGGATCGGTAATATTTTCTATATTTCATAGATATATAATATTATATATTATAGGCTTGGAGAAAATCAAATGAGATGACTAAACTTATAACATTAATATTCTACACTTTATTAAGTAAAGTTATGATTTCCTCAGCTTCCATGGTGATTTCAGACTCTATACTTTTTTTCTGGTCTACAATAATCCCTTCCAAACTAATATCCCCACATCTCCCCACTGCAGTAGGTTAAGTCACACTGCAGTAAGTTAATGTTAACACATCTCAAATCTAATGCTATTGCTCTCCTACACGAAAACCTGCATTAGATGAAGCAAGTCTAAATAATTCACCTTGACTTAATTACCCCAGATTACCTGTTCTTCCTCAGCCCCTGTTTCCCCATACATATCTTATTGCCAACAAAACTCAACATGTTTCATGCCTGACTGTTGTTCTCCAAGGTCCCTCTTCCTGCCCTTCGACCCTGGTCTTCACTTCCCTTTGCACCAGCAGCTGTTCTTATCAGAGTTCATGTTGAATGCTCTCTTGTCTGTGAATGCTTTAGTTTCTTGTTTGCTTTGAATGCAAACATCATGTCTTAAGGCAACTTTTATACCCTGCAGTGCCTTGATCACAGTAAGAGTCTAATAACTATTTTAATTGGATTCCTGGTTTGTTTAATATGAACAAGAACATGTCTTATTTTTCAAGTAATCTTTTCCCTGTCTTAACAGCTTATTGAAAGCAAAGGCTCTATAGACTCAATGTTGCTGTAAGAAAAGGAGATCTATTTACAGAGTTCAGTTTCTAATGGAAAAGACTGCCATGACCTAATGAAAAATTAAAATTTTGTGACAGATACTAAGCCACTCAGATCTTGTCATTCTTCTCTGTGGAGTCTTTAAGTTCAAAGGAAATGACATTTATGGTAGCCTTGATATTAAACAGTTTCTGCTGAGTCCAAAGTCATTTAACGCAGTTGGGCCTAGTGAACCTCATTAAATACATGCATCTTTTAAAAATCTCTGGAGTCTGATTCAATGATGTGACCACACAAACCTTTCTAGTGACTGATTGAAGTGGTTGCCAGCAATCTGAGAATTTTCTTCCTTAAAATTCTGCTTGATTTTTCTTTCTGTTCTTACTCTAGTTTAGTGGGCCTCAAACTTCCATGGTGTCAGAAACTGGGTTGTTTTCAAATGCATCTTCCCAGGCCTGAGCCTCAAAGATTGTGGTTTCATTATTGGGGTGGGGTTCAGAATTTGCATTTTAATAGTGCCTTAGATCAATCTAATGCAGGTGATCCACAGAGCACGCTTTGTAGGGAAATCTTGTCCACGATTAAAGTTCCGTATGACCGTTTTTAGATTGGCCAACTTAATTTTTAAATCTTTCTTTAAAAAACCTCTCTCATTATAGAGACAGAAGGTGTGCGGGAGCTTGACTTTGCAGCACCACATGCTAGAACCTGTTCAGCGGATCCCCCGGTATGAGATGCTCCTCAAGGACTACCTAAGGAAGTTGCCACCTGACTCTCCAGACTGGAACGATGCTAAAAGTAAATGCTCCTCCCCCACCCCCTTTCTGCTCTGGGTTAATCAAGTGGCCAGGAAGGCTTGTGGTTAAAGAGAGAGATAGGTCTCACAGCCAACTTAGTAAGATATTGCTGCCAAAAAATAGCCTCATCGGAAATTGTCATCAACAGCTCAGTTAGGCAAGCACTTCTGAGCCCAGATCCCAGGTTTAGAGAAAGGCAAATCACATTTCTCATGCTGATTTCATGTTAATCATTAACTCAGAAATCTGAAACAGTAGTTTTAGAGACATCTGGAATAGCAATACACAATTACCTTCTCACAGAAAGAATGCAACCATTCAGAATTACTGGTGCTGCTGGTTAATTAGATAGGTTGATACATACCAAGAAAGCTAACATGACATTTACTGTGTAAAAACAACCTAAGCCAACTTGGCTCTACCTACCCTGAAAGAGAAGAGAAAGTGATGCTTTTTAGTGTCAGTTAACATTTTCTCAGGAAAACTTCATTCCTATTCCTCCAGTTGCCTTTTATTTTTTCACTGGTTCCTAATGAATGATTTTTTTTTTTAAGACTCAGGAGTTTCAATACTTCAGCTTTCTCAGGTTCTTTCAAAAAATCAAAGCATGCGACTCTTGATCTAGGGATCATGAGTTCAAGTCCCCCGTTGGGTGTATAGCTTACTTGAAAAAAAATTTTTTTAATTAAAAAAAAAATCAGGTAACTGAAGGGAAGAATGAAAATTTAAGAGATAGGGATGGCTTAGTGTCAAGTACTAACAGTGCTGCTGTACAATCTTGAAACATTGGTACTTTGCTAATAATTGCTTGTCTTTATTATAAATGAACCCTGGCAAGAGATGAGAACACAGAACACAATCTTTGGTCTCGGCACCTGGGTCTCTTTTTGAACACAGGCTTTCTCTGATGCATTTCTCCTGCCATCCAAGTGAGTCAGTGACCACAGGAACTTCTCTTCTTCCCTTTCTCCCTTTACGGTTTAGAATTATCCTGACTTGACTTCTTCTGTTTTCCACTTCATGCCCACTTCACACTCCTCTGGGCTAAGTGGTTGGTTTTGGCGACAAAATTAGTGGTAGGACTAAGGGTGGGATTACTGCTACTCTTCCTCAAACTGCTGATCCCAGGCTATTTTATTTTGTTTCCCTCTACCTTGGAGCCTGTGTGACATGCACAGCATTCCCCAATCAGGATAGTTCTCCAAAATCTAAATAAAAATGCAGTATCTTCTAAACTCAAAGACTTAGACTTGCCCTAAGGTGGCAGGGTCAAAAATGAGACCGTTAGCAACACTGTAGGGCATTTTATTTCTCTCTTTGCTTTCCCATTGCTCCTTAAACTAATATCGTAAGGAAATCACAGAAGTGCTTTTAGAGACCCAAAAGAGAGGAGAAAGCAACAAAAGTGCATTCTGTTCAGCCACGGAACAAAGAAGAGAATTGGGTCCAGAAGTAATGAGGTTGTTGTGGTAACAGAATTAAGCAGGCTGTGGTATTCCTAAGATAAAAAAGAAAGAGCAGGACATGATTTAGGATTGAGGGCATTCCCTGGGGTTGATCCTCCAGGAGGCCTCAGCCTCCAGAGCCCTTCCCCAGCAGCACTGGGGCTCCTACCTTGTCCACACCAGACGGCTCCCATTCCCACCTCTTCCACTGCCTCCGCAGCAGAGCCTTCCTTCAGCATTGTCATCAGCTGATTCCCCTTTGCCCGACCAAGAATAGAACTGTGAATATATTTCACCAAAGAAAGTTGGTTATGCGTGGTGGTTAATTTGCTTATAAAACTAATAAAATAGTACTGCTGAAATGTTGTAGGACATTGAATCAGAAGATGTAGGTTCCAGTGTGTCCCTACAGTATCATAGTTGTGTGACCTTGGCCAAGCCACATCACTCGCCATTCCTTTCATCTGCCTAGTGGAGCTAACAGACTCTCCATTCAAGGTTGTGGAAGAGTTAAGTGACATAATATATATGAACATCTGGCGAAGTGCCTTATGCCAATCTAGTGTACATGGTAATTGTTAATTTTGAAGGTCTGTTATCTGGGTCATATATAAAAATGTGTATGACCATTTACAAGGAAGTATCCTTCAAGTTCCAAATAATCTGCTCACAAATGAAGTTCTGAAAGTATTCATTTTGTAAATGGAAGTTGCCCCTGCTTTTGGTGTCAGATGTACAGTCTCAGGTTTCTTCTTACTATAACGTTACGTTATTCAACTATCTAGTAGCGTAGCAATGACAAAATACATTTATTTACTTTTCTTTTTTCCCATTTAGAATCACTTGAGATTATATCTACGGCAGCAAGCCATTCTAATAGTGCAATAAGAAAAATGGTAAGTAATTTTCAAAGGAGTTGGAAATCTTCCAGTTAGATAATTGTCAATAATATAGCCTAATGTTATCTGTAGGTTTGGACCAAAATGAATTGGTAAAGGTAAACAAAAAAAAGATTATTTATAAAGTGTTTAGTGTTATGTGGAATAATCCTGTCCTCTTTCCCCCTCTGTTTCAATTTGCTCGGAACTGACACATTTTATACCAAATTTGTGCTTAGTCCCAATCCCTTCTGCATTATTCGGATTTTAGCTAAGGTCATTGTATTATTAAAGGCACGAAAGTAAAACCTCCCTTTATTTGGTCTTGCTGTATTTTGTTTTCATTTCCTAGGAGAATCTAAAGAAACTCTTAGAGATTTATGAAATGTTGGGAGAGGAAGAAGACATTGTCAATCCTTCAAACGAACTCATAAAAGAAGGACAGATCCTGAAACTCGCTGCTCGGAACACATCAGCACAAGAACGCTACCTTTTCTTAGTGAGTATTCTAGTGTGAGCTGGTCACGTAACAGTAATTCAGAGACATGGTTCTGTATATCTTGGAAAAGTAGGATGCTTGTGTGCTCACCAAAGCAATTCTGTCTAATCTGGTTTAGTCAACACTGTTAGGATTCCACATAAGACAATGTCCTTTAGTAACTGAAACTTGTTCCTTCAAGGACTCAAAGTATTTTAAAAATAAATTTTCTGTGTACTTACCATGTGTCAGTTACTTCAGTAACCTACAGCTGATGACAACTTGTCTATGATGATCTTAGCCATCACTCACTCTTTCCTTCAGTTCTTAGAGGCTAATGAGTACCATTTTCTGACAAGGGTTCTCTTTCGAATCCTCTCTGATCACTACTTTAATCTTTCCAGTTTGAGGAAGTATGTACTCAAGGTTGTGAAGCTTATACCTAAAATATCTCTGAAAAATGCTTGAGTTTGCCACATAGTTCCTTTACATTGGAGGCAGTCCCTGTCCCTTCCTTTACTTCCTGGAAATGACATTTAGTCTGGGGCTTATCTCAAATGTTAAGAGCACTTCCTGGGGCATCCAGGCCATTATGTTTTTAGTCTCTGTTAATTCCAGTTCCTTTCTGTATCTAATGATGTGATAATAATCAGAATAATAGCTAATGTGGAGTAACAATAAGCTAACACTGAGTAATAGCTAGTAAATGTTAGCTATTGTTATGATTGTTATTATCGTCCAAGAAACCAGACACATTGGTCATGAGGCTTGCCCAGTGAATGGCCCACGATACCTTCTCAGGATGTTACTCACATCTGACTTTCTGGTACAGGACAGTCCTCTCATCAGCCATACTATGAGTTTATTTGGGAGCTTACAGGGTTTTTTTCCCCCTCTGGTTACAGCCTCCTTTGATAGGAAAACTTACAGGAACTAATTACCATGCATAGTAGTATTCAGTATCTCTCATTTTTCAAAAAGAACATTTGGTCACCATATTTATTACCTAGCAGCTCTTCCAAGTTTGTATACAACTCAAGAAAATTGAAAACATGTCTACACAAAACTTGTATGTGAATGCTTATGCAGAATTATTCATAATAGCCAAAATATGTGGCCATACGGATATAGTGGTATATCTATGCAATGGAATGTTATATGGCAGTAAAAAGGAATAGAACACTGATACATGCTATATGAATGAACTTTGAAAGCACTTTGACAAGTGAAAGAAGCCATTCCCAGAAGCCCATACTGTATGCTTTCATTTATATGCAATGTCCAGATTAGGCAATGGAGAGAGGCAGGATGTAAGTAGAGGTTGCCTAGGGCTGGTGGGGAAAAGGAAATGGACAGAGTTTCCATTTGGAGTCATGAAATGTTCTGGGAGTAGATAGCAGTGATGCTTGCACAATTTATAGCTATACCAAAAACCATGAATTGTCATTTTAAAAGGGTAAATTTTATGATATATGAATTATATCTCTATAACTTTATAAGATTTACAGATACTATCCAAATTAACTCCAAAATCTTCATTTGAAATCAACAAAAATACTTTACCACTGAGAGATCATACAGACAGCTAAAAATGTAAATCTAGGACTTGTGATGCCATGTCAGGGTTCTGAGCTCTAATTATTTTGAAATGTATGATTGTTGTTTAGGTACAGTGAGACCACTAGATCAGGAGAAAATTGCCATGAAAAAGATCATTATACGCAGACATTCCTCAAAGGAGAGGCTTGCCATACCAAGGGGGGGGGGGGGGGTGGTTACACAAGAAAGCACCAGAGTCCATAAGGAGGCAGAGGAACCAAACAGAAAATGTGAGCAAGAGTGTTTATTATGGGTTCAGTGAGAAGGAATGGGCAAGACAAAATAAACAGACTTAGGATTTGCTAGTTTACATTAATTCCATCAGGCTCTGGGGTATATACTGGCTGTTGTCTGAGTGATTAGGGCAGGGGAATACTGGCCCAGGGTGTAAAAGCTCAAAAAAGGAGGTGGTTAGGGTATGGCCTCTGGATTGGTTGGTTTCCATATGAAAAGCATGCATGTAGGTCACTCATTTACTACTTCTAGTAAGTGGATAACCCGAAGAAGGACAAATCCCTCCATTGTCAGCAAAGCCCCAAGATGTCAAAGCATCAAAAATACAGATTAGGGACGCTTAGGTGGCTCAGTCAGTTAAGTGTCTGACTCTTGATTTTGGCTCAAGTCATGACAATCGAGTTCCGTATCGGGCTCTGCACTGACAGCACGGAACCTGCTTGGTATTCTCTCTCTCCCTCTCTCTACCCCTACCCTGCTCATGTGCACTTGCTCTCTCTCTAAATAAATAAATAAACTTAAAAAAAATACAGATTAAAAAGACAGATTAATATACTATTTGGGGCAAAATGCCTGGGAGTTAATGTCTTCCCTCTACCAATGTCTTCCCTCTGCCTTTCCCCTTCTTTTAGGTGCTTAGGTAATTTCCTTTCCCTTCTTCTGCATGATTGTTACAGTTTCAATACTTAAGCTTCTAGCTCTGTGTCTAACCAATTGCCTTGGTTTAATCTTCACATTTGAGAATTATCCTGGAAATAGTTTTAGGTTGAATATCTTGGTGCAGAGCCAAATTAAGCAGCTATTTGGAGGACAGATGGCAAGGAGCCTTGGGGAACTACAGCCATAGTGTCTTTGAAGAAAGGACCCATCTCGTTCCACTTATTGTAAGCTATCAAACCTCTCTTGCCGTTGCCTCCCAGGAGAATGGAGTCCTAGAGCAAGAGTTAGTGGAAAGCCGCATTCGTCTTGTGAAGACCATCTTAAAAGCATCTCTGTAGGTCCGTTCTCTTGATCCCAGCACGCCCACCCACCTCCATCCCCTGCACTGTTCTTGTCGTGCACCCTCCTCTTGCCAGCACACTTTGCTTTGCATAGAGCATTTTGGTTTTTTATACATAGTAACCTCAGCAACCTTTCTTATTTTTGTCTCTAGAAAGAATATGAGGGCTAGTTTTCTGTGTCCTTCTCTGGTGGTATTACATTTCTCTAAAAAAGCCAAATTGCATTTAAAATCTGATTTCAACATTTAGCTGACCTTCATGTGTTTGCACGTTTTCTTGCCTCCACACCATACTTGTTTGTATTACTGCAGTGTATTCTGTTGACTGAATTATATAACCACACCTGATATCTGAATGTTTAAAAAAAAATCACTAAATTATCCTACAGAATGACCTGGGAGGTTTTTATTCTTGGCCCTTTGGAGTTCTAGCCTTTATTTGCTTGTAGCTGGACAGGTTTTGATTTCCCTCCCCCATTCCATGACTTATTTAAACTTTGAATACAGAGCAGGCACTGGAAATTTTCTCCAATAATGTCCTTTTTTCTTTTACCTGGAATGAAACTGTCACTGGCGAGACATGAAATTGAGTTGTTTCAGTTAAATACACATTTTAAGAGACTTAATATGAGTAGCTGAGGACACTGGAGATCAAGAAGGGGGACTTGCCCTGTGTTTTTAATAAAATTGAGACTGGCTTCTAGCTTAGCACTTCTGAGCTGTGGCCGTGGATAACAAGGGATCTCCTGCACCAAAAGGGAAAGTCAATCTACTTGGTGCTGCACTTGCTATCACTTCTTCTTCAGTACCAGCAGAAACCCAGAGGCAAGGTGATAATGGCTTTCACCAAAGGAGCAGGGTTCACAGAGGGAACAAGAGTGACTACCTAATTCCTGTACATATATGGCATCTGCTACTTCGTAAGCGCTATTTTATGTCTGTCAAGAGCTCTTATTTTCAGCTGTAAGAAAGAAGAAAAAAGGTATTTATTGATGAGCATTAGATTGTGACATGAGTTCTAGAAGGGTGATAAAACAGTTATTGACCACTGAGAACGTAAAGCCCCAATTAGGAAGACTATATAATAAGGGAAACATAATCTTGCAAGTGTAAAACAGAAAGAGAAACATCATTCATAAAACAGTCTGTCATCTTGCATGAGTGTTAACTGCAAAAACTAAATGCCAAGAATTTCCACATTCATGGACGGTGTTTCTATAAAATAAGAAGACTTTGCTGAACTTTATAAAGTGAACTGGGTACAGCATCAGATAACTCAGAAATTTTATGGCATGACATTACATTTGTCACTCAGTTTGCAGAAAATGAGGCTGTTGTTGCTGTCTTGAAAGTTGAGCCCTGTGCATGTCGGCGGCTCTCCCCTTCCTGCTTCACTGTTTACAGCCTGGACCAAATCCACTCCTGAGACGGCCTTCGTACAAGATAGAAATGTTAACACAAACAGCAGCAAGCTGTTGCATTAACCAAGCTGGATGGTGATGAGAGCCTTTCAGAGTGTTTTAAAATCCCTAAGTCCTGTGTACTGCAATGAGGCTAGTGATTGCCATACTTAGAACACAGCGGACTGTTAATAATAGGGCATAGGTCATTAGGGTTCTCTTCTAGAAATGTAAATGTGAAATGTGGTGCTGAGATGCATCTGTTAAAGTGTATTTAGTGCCCTTTTATTTCCATTGAGGAAATGAAATTTATGATGCTGGTTACAGGATGTTGCATAATCACAAGGAACAACCGATGAGAAATTTGCTTTCAGAATGAGTACAATGGACAGTGTCACATAAACAGGTTGAAATGTTTTCAGAACCCATCAAGATTTCTTGTCTTGATGGCTTAGGTGGAGCCAAACGGGACCTGGTTCAACAGGACAGTTTTCTTCATTTAATCCTCTTAACAACCTGTGACTTTTAGAGATAATTATCCTGAGACAGGAGAAGTTATGTAGTGCATAGTCCCCAGTTGCCCTTGTCTTCCAAAAATATATGTGACTCTAGAAACAGTGTAAGAGACAATAATAGGAAGAAAGAAGGTAAGTATGGACCTTCTTTAGGAATCTGCCTACAGATTAACCTAAGCATTTAGTCTTTCCTCTTTCTGTATGTTTTAATATACTCAAAAGTGAATTAAATGCCTCCCCAAACTTACTGCTTGGTCCTGATTAGCAGGGGTAGTTCATTGTGACTAGAAATGAGGTATTATACAAAGTTTGATTCAGTTTTCAAAATAAAGTCCTTCATGTTACTTAAATTTTTTTCAAATGTTTATTTTTGAGTTAGAGAAAGCACGAGTGGGGAGGAGCAGAGAGAGAGGGAGACAGAGGATCTGAAGCGGGCTCTGAGCTGACAGTAGAGAGCCCAATGTGGGGCTCGAACTCACAAACCATGAGATCATGACCTGAGCCAAAGTTGGACGCTTAACTGACTAAGCCACCCAGGTACCCAGAAGGTCCTTCATTTTAAAAGCAGATCTGGTAAAGAAGATCTTTAAAAACTTTTTGCCAAAATAGATGACTTCTCTATTCATACATGACAAATCCTTAAGATGTGGGCCAATATAAAACAGTAACTTAGATTTTTATGTAGGGCTTAGTGTGCTAACCCCACATGTTCTAAAGTAATAATTTGGGGTTTTTTTAACCTAATATTAAACACACAAAAATAACTGCTAAAAATTACTCTTTTTCTCTAATAACTATTGTAGACTTGCTTTGTAAGACACAGCAAAAATTTTGATGCCTAAGGGCTTCAACTTATGTGGTTGAGAATTTCAGGTCCTGGTATGTGGAAAGTCTTTAATAAATTATTGCTGAATTTAATTGAACTAATTTTCTTAATAGTACAAATGATGATTGATTTACTTAAATATCAATAAACTATGAAGGGCACCCAGTGGCTCAGTTGGTTAAGCGTCCAACTCTAGATTTTGGCTCAGGTCATGATCTTGCAATTTGTGAGATCAAGCCTCACGTCAGGCTCTGCACTGACAGTGTGAAGCCTGCTGGGGATTCTCTCTCTCTCTCTCTCTCTCTCTCTCTCTCTCTCTCTCTCTCTCTCCCTCTCTCCCTCTCCCTCTCTCCCTCTGCTCCTTCCCCTCTCTCAAAATAAGAACATTAATAATTAATTATTATGAACCAATAAAGAGAAATATGTTATAAATTTTAAAATAGGGTAATTTTGACATAGGCCTAAAATCTCAATATAGTATTTCAATAATTTTGCTCACATAGAAAGTATGATATTCCCTAGAAATTCCTTGGAATTTTTGCCTAGGGCTACTTTTCGTATTGGTCACTTTCCTCTTTCTTCTTTGTTTTCTTACTTGTTGATGTGTGTTCTGTCTCCTTGCAGTTCAACAACATGTTGCTGTATTGTGTACCAAGATTCAGCTTGGTGGGCTCTAAATTCACAGTTCGAACCAGGGTTGGCATCGATGGAATGAAAATTGTAGAGACCCACAATGAAGAGTATCCACACACTTTCCAGGTATCTGGAAAAGAGAGAACACTGGAGCTACAAGCCAGGTGAGAGATTCATTCACACAGCTTTCTACAAGCATTGGAAGGAGTTGTAGGACAGAATAATTCTGAGGATCTTTCCCAAGTGAATACTATAGACCTCTGGGAATCTGGTTGGACATAAGAGAAGTAGTAGAAGCTCTTAAAAGGCAAGAATGATGTCTTCCCTTTTGATTCCTCCATAGTGCCTAGGATAGTGGTTTCGAGATGGTAAAAATTCAGTAAGTTACTTTGCCTCTTCAGATTTACAGGGTGCTCAGAGAATGAAGTTGTTGCATTCAAGCCAGGGTTTTGAGACTTGTAGGAAAAGGTTCTCCCCTAACACTTCCTCCCTCCGCCCTTCTTTTGGGTGCACAGTGTTTATTGATGCTTATTATTCCATGCTAAAGTTGAAGCATCAACTGTCAGTCCTTCAGTGTCTCTGCATTTGTGGGACTTGTTGGACTTTGATGGAGAGAATATTCAGAAGAGGCAGGGTAGAAAAGGTAATGATTCTCCTGCCACAGTGGAGGATACATGAAGGGGGCCATTTAGAGCCATCGTGGCCTCTAGAAACCAGGAATTCTGGAAGGGGTGATTCTTTTTTGCATGCTTTATTGAATTGGAAAGAAGGCTAGAGTTCTAGCATCCATCTCTCTAACCTAACCATGTTTAGAGGGGAAAAAACAATGAGAACCACTACAATGGATCATAGCTACCTGACGTGTGAACCTCTGGGAAACAGCATGCTGTCAGATTTTGAAATATCTGCCTTAGAAGACTGTCATCCATTTATCCTACAAAGACCTATGTCATGGTGAAAATTGAGAACCTTCAGAAGGTCACAGATCAGAGGGTTAAGTACCAATCCTCACTCTGATGGTTCTGATACCCCAGGATCTGGAGACTCATAGAGCACTTCTGTTCCTTTTTGTTCTGTTGTACCTGTAGTGTAGTTCTGAAGCTCATATGAATTCATCCTGGATACTTGTACTTAGTAACCATAAAAGCTTGAAGTTCAGACTTTCGAAAGAGAATAATTCATTCTGGCAGGAATCTGCCCAGGGAATCAGGGAATTGGTGATCTTACAGTTAGGGGAGATCCAGCAGGCTGGGAAAATTTGAAGAAATAGCCAGCCAGTACTTTGGTTTCCCACAGCAAATCTCTCCTGAACCTGGCATTACTTAGGGAACTGCTAGGGGACTGCTCTGAGGATTAGAAGGTGGCATTTCAAGCATGAATTAAAAGTATAGAGGACTTGGCTTTGAATGCCATGGTTTTCCGACTTTATGGTGGGATTTGGGCCCCAGCCATTCAAACCCAAGGGAAGAAGGTATTTTGCTGTGCTTGGGGGTTCCTGACCTGAATCCTCACTCAGAGCCTGACTCACTGAGTGACTGGTTCTGGCAACGGGGAGGACTTATCAGTAGTTCTGACCCTCAGAGAAGTTTTCAGTGCAGAAGTGCATGAAGTGCATAAGTGCAAGTTTTCAGTGCAGAAGTTTTCTTGCAGAAGAATGAAATGCTGCTGCTCTTAAATACCAGCACACTTCCAAATCTGCAAACCTGAGACATGTCTAAACAGCAGAAGAGAGATTATCAAGGTTTCAGGGATTGTCTAAATGGGAACTCCAGCCTGCCATTGGCAAGTGGGCTCTTTTCTCTTGAGGATGGGGCTGATTCATGAGGAATTTTGTTAAGTACAGGCAGTAATCACTTTGTAGAGTTCCAGTATGCAGTATTGGATACATTTCAACTGGTATTGGAAACACGGTCATGTTTCCTTAAATTTCCTCTTCCCCTAATCGCATTGCTGCACTTATATGTATGATTACATGGTGAATCAAAGATCCAAATTAAGTGATTACTTTTCATCCAGTCTATGATTCTTTCAAGAATAGAGACAAACATTGAAAGTCTCAGAACATCAGAGTGTTACAGAGATTGCACGGAGCCCAAAATTGGATGTATGTTTGGACATATTTATAGATAATTCACTTCTAAAACCAACTGGGGGGAAAAAGGATTCTGCTTTTCTTGCAGAATGAGTCAGCCTTAAGACTGACCTCCTACAGAAGCTGTGGGACCCATTTTGCACCATGAGTTTGTGAAATCTGGATTAAAAAATTACCTCTTCAGTGTTTTGTCATACAAGCTTTCTTCTAGCATGTGCTTTGAGTAAACTAAAACTATTTTCAGCTTTTCTCAATTAACATTTTGGTAGTGTACTTCAGAATGATGTTATCTGAATGAAATTGGTTTTGAGCACATTAAATGGATCTTTTATACCACATTACTGTGAACACATTGGGGAG
Organism: Acinonyx jubatus; assembly: GCF_027475565.1. Classification (NCBI taxonomy): domain Eukaryota; kingdom Metazoa; phylum Chordata; class Mammalia; order Carnivora; family Felidae; genus Acinonyx; species Acinonyx jubatus. Next base: position 63,525,152 of record NC_069387.1, read on the forward strand.
ACATACTTTTTTGGAAAACTCAAGGTGCTAGATCCCTAATTAAAGAGGAACATTTCTCATGTTTGTTCATTCTAGTTTACTTTTATTTAAAATCTTTTAGGTTAAGTTTAAACTTTTAAAAATAAGTTAGTTTTGAAAATTGAGACACATTACTAATACCATAGGAATTGGTGAGGCCTTGACTTGAAACTTTCTTTGTACTGTGATTTCCTTTTGGGTGTATTTTGTTAAGTGAAACTTGTTAAACTTTTTTGTTAACTAAATTTTTTTCTTAAAATAAAGATTTTTCCACAGTGACCAAAAAAAAAAAAAAAGAAGAAGGGAAAAAAAAAACCTCTTACATTCTACTTCCTCTTCCATATTTAAAAGAATATAAAGTATTCGGTCTTACATAGTTTTTATTTCATGGTTTTATGTTACTAAATGTATGTAAAAACATAGTAATAAGTAAGTTACAGGAGTAAAAAATTTGCCATGACTGAGAAAGTAAAACAAAAAGCATTAAAGACTTATCAAGTTTCTTTGCATTTAAAAGGCTGAGAGCAGCTAGGAAATAACTATGATTACAAGGCAGTAGAAATAATTTTATCCACGCAGGCCACTGCAGTAGGGAGCAATCTTTTTTAGGAGCAAGATTGAAGCCTTCCCCGGTAAGAGTCTTGGTCCAAGGATCCCCAGGTGAACAATAAGCAGAATCTTCCATTTGACAAGCACGGATTCTAGCTGCATTCTTGGCACATCATGATGCTCAAGAATAAATTTGCTAGAAAGATGGATGATGTCACAAGAGCCAAGCTCCTGCTAGACTCATTTATATGTGACACCTGTAGGAGCGAGGCATGTGACATTCGGGCTGGAACTCAAACTCAGCCCTAGCCTAGCAAACACATGCAAACAAATGGAGCCCCACTCTTTTGACATTCTTCAAAATCCCCCAACTTGAAGATCTAGCTCAGGCCAGAGTCTACTAATGAGGACTTTTCTAACACATTCTGTGACAGCAGCCAGCTGTGTAAGCTACCTGCAAGGGAGATGAAATAAAGAGAATTTGCCTCAATAGGAAAATAGAAGATTTGATTATAGTCAAGGAATTTTCTTTTTCCCAACAGAAAATTATTAAGTACTGGAGTCCATTAATCTGTGAAACTTCCTTCCTACAAGCATCTAAAAATTTTGTTTTGCTTTATCTGTAATAGGTTGAGTACAGTATTGCCTAAAACTTTCTAGCAAAATTATTTATCAGAGGAAATATTAAATAGCTCCCTAAGACCTTTAAAAAGATATTTTAGATTCTAGAGGATACATGTAATGTTTTCTAAGATGAACTGTGACTAGTAGCCTTTGAAAATCTCGTGTGTTTTCTTAAAGGTGCATTGGAAGACTAGTTGTATATCTGGTATAACTACATCTACGTTACCTAATATGTTCAGCTAGATGATGGTTATTAAAAATAACATCAGGGCAGTATATTAATGGAAGTTAAACTTAACTCTCCCACTCAAAAATTATGTGTACCATAATTTTGTTTAAGAATTTGTTTGTTCACTTGCCAAAGATTCTGTTTAATTTTTGTTGAAACTTCTTCCTGGACATCCCTGAATTTTCCAGAAAGTTGAAACAACATCAAAGCATAGTTTTATTCTTATTCACAAGTTATAACTCATTAATGTTTTCTGCATTCACTTATATTCACTTATATTCTGTTTTGTTTTAGTTCTGAGCAAGACAAAGAAGAATGGATCAAGGTAAACCGGATTTCTATTTTTGTTTTTGTTTTTGTTTTTTGGTAACCTTTGTGTACACAAACATGTACATATTGTAGCGTATACATACATCAATGTCGTAAGAACAAGGTCAGTTAATTCTTAAGGTCATTTTCACATCATAGATATTTGTTTGATAAGGCATTTTCATTAATTTGTAAGTGATATTTTAATGTGTGCTTTGAATCTCATTTATATTTTAGGCGCTTCAGGAGACCACTGATGCTTTCCATCAGAGGCATGAAACCTTCAGAAATGCAATTGCAAAGGATAATGACATGCACTCAGAGGTTTCTGTAAGTTGAATTAAATTCTTTAAGTTCTTTTCTCTTTGCAGTTGCAGAACTGGCTAGACAGAATCTCATTTTTCCTTCCATGAATACAATAGCGAGTGCCTTTTTGTGCTGCTTAAACTTCTTTGTACTTTTTATTTCTTTTCCTGGGTCTTGAGTTTCAGAGCATGATATAAGCAATGTTGTTGAAGTGCTTTTTAATAAATAAGTAAAAAAATAGATGGAAATGACAGTGTTTTCTATTAAAATTGAATCTCTTTCTTTTTTAGACTGCTGAGCTAGGGAAAAGAGCTCCAAGATGGATCCGAGATAATGAAGTAACGATGTGTATGAAATGCAAGGAGTCTTTCAATGCACTGACAAGGAGAAGACATCATTGTCGAGCATGTGGACATGTAAGTGAGATTTCTTAATGGTCATGAAGGCTGCTAGTAACTATATAAGTGTTGTAAAAGCATCAAGTTTGGAAAGGCAAAGAAAAAAAAATCATTCAATTAAATAAATTACTTAATTGATAAACTTATTTTGATGACAGCTATGTGCAGAACACTGTGCTGGATCATGGAGAAAGAATGGTAAGCAAAATGATAGCCAGTTTCACCTAGTTTACATTCTAATGGAGAAAATAACCAAAGTCAAGTAAATGGACAAATAAGCATTTTAAATTACTACAAAGACACCAAGAAGGCAATCAAGAAGTTAGAATAGAGAATGATGTTAACAGAGGAGGACTTGGAACCAATTTTACTTAGAAAAATGAAAACCTCTCTGAGGCACAGATATGTAAGCTGGTGCCTAAAAGGTGAGAAAGAGCTAACCATGGCAAGGGGGGTGGGAAAGGCATTCAGTGGCTCTGTATGTCAGAAGAACTGAGATAGGAGAAAGTTGGGTCTGCTATTGGGATGCCAGAGGTAATGGGGCTGGAGCCTAATGAGTAAGAGGAACTGGGGCATAAGAAATAGTTAAATGGGTAAATAATAGTTAAATAGGTAAATAATAACCAAAGGAGTTGATGTCTCTGAGAAAACAAGAGTTGGAACATACAGCATAAATGGAAGTTCAGGCTTTTGATGGGAGAGGAAAACTTCCCTCCATTATAACAGAAAGGAAAAAGGAAATGATGGGTGCAAATGTGGGTGTGTTTTTGATTTTGTGGTAGGAAATTTTGTCATTGAAGTATGAGGAAGAGTCATCAGCTGAAAAAAGAGGGAGAAGAGGGATGAGGGAGATTCGAGAAAGAGGGTTCAGTATGATACACTTGTCTCTGGGCAGGGAAGTGAGCCTCCCAGAGGAACATGTGTGGACTTCTGTGCCCATTAGAGGTTTATGGTTATACATGTAAAGGGGCACGCAAAACTCAATAACTCAGGCCAGAGGGGGCTGGTGACAGGTTTTCAGCAATTTGAGCTATTTCATATGGAAAGAGTGAGGGAGGAACAAAGCATGAAATGAAGCAGGGGAGAGAGAACAGCAGGTTTTTGATGGCCTTGTGTACCAAGTTGAAGATTATATACTTTCTTCTAAAAAGCAACAAGTAAACAGAAGGGCAGGCATTGTGGTGCCATGATTTAACATATTATTAGTATGCTGAAGTGCAACACTTCTTACTGATCATTCATTTAGATTGGTCTTTTACTGCAGATTTATTCTTCTGCTTTCCTCCTAAGTTTTCTCAGTGAAACAGTTCTGCGATCAAAGTTCAATTTGATAGCAAACTTTCCCCTCAGGGTAAGACTTTTTAATCTGTCATTGAGTTTGCTTGAAATGATTTTGGGTATTGACTGACACACTTGCCTTGTGTTCAAACAAACGTGTTTGAATGTGGATTACCAAAATACTATGAGTTGGAAATAAATAAGAGAGTAGCTAATATGAATATGCAGATGCAGGCATGTTTAATTCTAACTCTTAGAGTAATTTCATTGCAATTATGAGAAAATAATGAATTGAGTTTTTTTTAGATTTTTAAAAATTTTCATTTTAGAAAGAGAACATGAGCAGGGGAGGCAGACAGAGAGACAAAGAATCCCAAGCAGGCTCCACAGTCAGCATGGAGCCCAGCATGGCGCTCAATCCCTACGACCCTGGGAATACGACCTGAGCTGAAATCAAGAGTTGGTCGCTCAACCAACTGAGCCACCCAGGCGCCCCAACAATGAATGGTTTTTTTTTCTATCATGAATTGTATATGCTGTGAACCTAAACTAAAAGTTTTACTAATATTTATATAGTTTTAAATAGTTTGTCCACTATAATTGGGAGGAAATATGCTTTTTGAAGCAAGAAGATGCTTTTTTTTAAGTGTGTGTGTGTATGTGTGTGTGTGTGTGTGTGTGTGTGTGTGTGTGTGTGTGTTATGTTTTCATTTAAATTCCAGTTTAACAGACAGTGTAATATCAGTTTCAGGTGTACAAAATCGTGATTCAACACTTCCATGTAACAAGTGCAGTCTTTAATCCCCATCATCTATTTAACCCATCCTCTTACCCACCTCTCCTCTAGTAACTATCAGTTTGTTCTCTATAGTTAAGAATCTGTTTCTTGGTCTGCCTCTCCGTCTCTCTTTTTTCCCCCTATGCTTATTTTGTTTCTTAAATTCCATATATAAGTGAAATCATATGGTATTTGTCTTTCTCTGATATACTTTGCTTAGTATAATATTCTGTAGCTCCATCTGCATTGTTGCAAATGGCAAGATTTCATTCTTTTTATGGCTGAGGAATATTCCATTGCATGTGTGTATGTATGCATTATGATACACACACACACACACACACACACACACACACACACACATATATCACCTCTTCTTCATCCATTCATCAGTCAGTGGATACTTAGGCTGTTTCCATAGTTTGGCTGTTGTAGATAATACTGCAATTAACACTGGGGTGCATGTATCCCTTTGAATTAGTATTTTTTGAGTAAATACCTAGTAGTACAATTGCTGGATTATAGGGTAGTTCTATTTTTAACTTTTTGAGGAACCCTCCATACTGCTTTCCGGAGTGGCTGCACCAGTTTGCATTCCCATCAACAGCCCAAGAGGGTTCCCCTTTCCACACATCCTCACCAACACCTGTTGTTTCTTGTATTGTTGATTTTAGCCATTCTGATAGGTGTGATATGATATCTCATTGTAGTTTTGATTTGTATTTCCCTAATGATGAGTGATGTTGAGCATCTTTTCATGTGTCTGTTGATTATCTGTCTTCTTTGAAAAAGTGTCTATTCATGTCTTCTTCCTATCTTTTAACTGATTATTCATGTTTTGGATGTTGAGCTTTGTAAGTTCTTTGTGTATTTTGGATACTAACTTTTTATCTGATATATGTCATTTGCAAATATCTTCTCCCATTCAGAAGGTTACCTTTTAATTTCGTTGATTGTTTCCTTCTCTGTGCAGAAGGTTTTTATTTTGATGAAGTCCCAATAGTTTATTTTTGCATTTGTTTCCCTTGACTCAGGAGACATTTCTAGTGAGAAGTTGCTATAGCCAAGAAAATATTTTTTTCGTGTTTATTTATTTTTGAGAGACAGAGCATGAGTGGGGAGGGACAGAGAGACAGGGAGACACAGAATCTGAAGCAGGGTCCAGGCTCTGAGCTGTCAGCACAGAGCCCAATGCTGAACCTATGAACCATGAGATCATGACTTGAACAGAAATCAGACAGTTAACTGATGGAGGCACCCAGTTGCCCCAAGAAAATAATTTTTTAAACTGGGAAGTGTTTTTTGACAATTATCCTATAATAATTAGGAAAAAAATGCTATTGACTAAGAAATGGAATGCATTTGCATTGTACTCATTCATTCATTGGCATTCTAAGTTTATTGTGTGCCTTATGAGCAAAATCTACAAGAATGATGCCTCACAGAGCTTACAGCCCAGTGAGTGTTACAAACACCAAATAATCACCCAAGTGTATGATTAAAAACTAATAAGTACATCAATGGGGCACCTGGGTGGCTCAGTCGGTTGAGTGTCCGACTGCGGCTCAGATTATGATCTCGCGGTCTGTGAGATCAGGTCATGACCTCGAGCCCTGCGTCGGACTCTGTGCTGATAGCTCAGAGCCTGGAGCCTGCTTCAGATTCTGTGTCTCCCTCCCTCTCTGCCCCTCCCCCGCTCATGCTTTGTCTGTCTGTCTCTCTCTGTCAAAAATAAATAAACATTAAAAAAAATTTTTTTTAAACTAATAAGTACATCAAGAAAAATAAGGGAACTTCAGTAGCATAGTGACAAGAAACAGTTCCTCATTCTGGAAGTTGGAGGAGTCTTCCTTGAGGAAGTGAAATTTGAGTCAACATCTGAATGATGAGCAAGAGATAACTCACTGAAGCAGAGTTGAGAGAGGACAGGCGTATAGCACTTCAGGGGCTCTTAAGAAGCCAGTGTCACTGGGGATACAGAGAGTAAGAGGGGCCAATTATATGGGATATTGTGGGCCATCGGTAGGAATCTGTTCTTTATCAAGAGCAAAGGGAAAACTAAGGATTTTAAATAGAGGAGAAACCTATCAGATTAGCATATTTAAGACAGCATCTGGTGCTGTTTGGAAAATAGCTTGGACGGATGTAAAAACAGAGGCTAGAGAACGCTCAGGTAAGAATGCTACAAGGACCAGTCGTGAAATTGCAGTAGTCCAAAGTAGGATATTAATAGCTTGCACTTAGAAGAAAGATGTAGAGAAATGGACAAATCGAAAAAAAATATCTAGGAGATAAAATCAGGACTTCGTAATATGGTGACTGTATGGGGTGAAATAGAGGTATATGTCAAGGATGATGACTCCTAGGTTTCTGACTTGCCATGACTGGTTGGATGTCAGTGCTGTTTTCCAGGATAGGGAGCACTAGTAGGGAATAGGTTTGGAGGGGTGGGGTGGAGTCAGGAAACAGCTTCAGGCAGGGAAGATCCTGAGTTGATTTCGGGAGCTTATTGATGAAACATCCAGAGATATGAAAGGTAAAGGTCTCCTACCTTTAGAGCAAGGAAGACAAGGATGAAGTAGCAGAGCTCATCACCAACAGCATTATAATACCGTGATAAATATTCCTAATGTTCATGGGATATTCTTGGTCCGGTAAAAAATTGCCTTAAATATTTAAGTCTTTCTCATGTAGCATTACTGGAAGTGATTATTGCTTAAATCTGTATGATTATTTACTCTTCATTTTTTTTTAATTTAAGGTGGTTTGTTGGAAGTGTTCTGATTACAAAGCTCAACTTGAGTATGATGGTGGAAAATTGAACAAAGTTTGTAAAGACTGTTATCAAATAATAAGTGGATTCACGGACAGTGAAGAAAAGAAGAGAAAAGGAATTTTAGAGGTATGGAATATTAAATATTGGAGAACTGAAATTTTTATGCAAGAAATGTAGAATTGTTTTTTAGCCCTAAAGAATACAAATAGCGTGTTTTATTATTTCTCAATTTGAAGAAGAAGCAAGATTCATACTTTTCTCTCATCTTGCTTAATTTTGGGATCATATTCAGTTGTGTAGAAAGAAGAGGGTCAGTGCTATGTTTAGTCAACATCATTTGAGGGTGAAATACATTAATGTTGTGAAAGCAGCTATAATAAAATACTAAGAGTATGAATTGTTGTCTCTTCTGATGCCCAGCATTACAGTGTATTTTTTTTTAAGTTTATTTATTTATTTTGAGAGAGAGAGATAATGTGCAATTGGGGGAGGGGCAGAAAGAGAGGGAGAGACAGAGAACTCCAAGCAGGCTCCACACTGTCAGCACAGAGCCCAGATGCATGGCTCAAACCCATGAACTGCAAGATTGTGACCTAAGCCAAAGTCGGATGCTTAAGTGACTAAGTCACCCAGGTGCCCCTCCACTGTATTTTTTAATAGGAAAGTGTTTACCTGGTAATTTTATCATATTGGCTTCAAAAGCCACTGTCTGAAATTATTAAAATTCATATTAAATTATTACTTTATTACCTGAAAATGTCTTCCAGCTTATTGTATTAAAAATGTCATTTAGCAGCCAGTGACAGTAATCTGGTAACTGCTTTGAAATATTATTAAAATATCTAGCAAGTGAATGTGACTCATATTTTTAGAATAGTCAGAACCTCCCAAGCCCGGGCACTATGATGCAGCTTGTACCTGAAATGAGTTTCACACTCAAAGATACTAACATAAGGAATAAATTATATAATAAGGCCTTTGTGACAGAAATTTCAAGGTAGCCTGGAAAGTCTGTGAAGAATAGGCTCATGACCATAATTCTATGTATCTAAAGTCATAGACATACATAGTTTACTAAGAATTTCCATGCTTTATTAGGGATCAGTGACAGTTGGGGCACCTGGGTGGCTCCGTCAGTTAAGCATCTGACTTCAGCTCAGGTCATGATCTCACGGCTGTGAGTTAGAGCCCCACATTGGGCTCTGTGCTGACAGCTCAGAGCCTGGAGCCTGCTTTGGATTCTATGTCTCCCTCTCTCTCTGTCCGTCTCCTGCTCATGTTCTCTCTCAAAAATAAATAAACATTTTAAGAATATTAAAAAAAAAATCAATGACTATTTATTGAGCATCTATACAGTATAAGCATACAAGGGTCATTTCTGTTAAGTGAAAAAGAATCATAAACTTCAGAGTCCATTTAAGGCTGAAAAGCTAAAAGTTTAACTCTGAATTCTTCTAGGGTATATGTGTTGCTTGTAGGCAGACCCAAATGGGGCTTTCCCTGGCGAGGAGGTGGAAAGACATGTTTCACTGGCTCCCAAGAACACAGCCTTAAGACTTTTAAACACAGCAATTGGCATAATATAATGAGTCCAATGACTTGTTTTAAGGGATGGGTTTCAGGTTGTATCTCTGAATTAAAAATCTCTAGGTAGTTTTCTCGAAAAACCTTTATTTATTTAATCAAATAAATCTATTATGTGAGGTCTATAAGTAGAAGATATGTATATGTGCATGTACACACACATACATGCATTTTGAAACTTGCTTCTTGCCAACTAGTGTGTTATGTGCCTTAGACCGAGAGTCAACACACTTTTCCTGTAAAGGGTCAGAGAAACTATTTTAGTCTTTGCAGGCCAAGAGGAAAACCTGAAAACATTACTTCTATAATAAGAAAGAAAACACATTTTCACAAATTTTTACTGACAAAATTCAAAATACAATAATAATGTAGTATAGTTTTTTATCATAGGGCAATAAGATTGGAATTCTTTGTAGGTAGGGGAGATAACATTTCATTTCATTGGAGTCCAAAGTTAGTGTTCCCTGTCATCAGATTGATTTTAAATTTTATCTATAAAAATCAAAAAAATCTAAACAAATTCTTAGCTCTTAGGCCATACAAAAACAGGTGGTGGGCTGGTGGGCCGTAGTTTGCCTGCCGGTGCTCCTTAAGGTATATATGATGAAGGGCCAGTTTTATTTCCAAGCCACACAACTCAATATTTTTGTAAAATACGCAATCATGTTGCTTGCATGTCATCACAAAGTCAAATTGCTCTAAAAGTTTCTAAGTGCTTATTCCTACTTTCTGTGCTTTGTCTGGAATGGGTAACAGAGCAGTTTGTGAACTGGCACTGTTCAGTGGATGGCACCGAGTAGTGCTACCCTAAGGATTTGAGCAATTGAAAATAGAAGCAAACCACTTGCTTCCCATAATGTGTATAATAAAATCTATTTAGCCAATGATTTTGTTCCCTTTTTAGCCAGTGATATATATATCAGGGGACAAAGCAGAAAACTATAAATGGGTCTTCAAAGAGTTGTTGCAATTTTAGAACCTTTTTTTTTTTTAAATTTACATCCAAATTAGTTACCATATTGTGCAACAATGATTTCAGGAATAGATTCCTTAATGCCCCTTACCCATTTAGCCCATCCCCCCTCCCATAATCCCTCTAGCAACCCTCTGTTTGTTCTCCATATTTAAGAGTCTCTTACATTTTGTCCCCCTCCCTGTTTTTATATTATTTTTGCTTCTCTTCCCTTATGTTCATCTGTTCTGTGTCTTAAAGTCCTCATATGAGTGAAGTCATATGATATTAGTGTTACTCCGACTAATTTCGTTTAGCATAATACCCTTCAGTTCCATCCACATACTTGCAAATGGCGAGATTTCATTCTTTTTGATTGCTGAGTAATACTCCATTGTGTATATATACCACATCTTCTTTATACATTCATCCATCCATGGACATTCGGCTCTTTCCATTCTTTGGCTGTTGTCGATACGGCTGCTATAAACATGAGGGTGCATGTGTCCCTTCGAAACAGCATACTTGTATCCCTTGGATAAATGCCTAGCAGTGCAATTGCTGGGTCGTAGAGTAGTTCTATTTTAATTTTTTGAGGAACATCCATACTGTTTTCCAGAGTGGCTGCACCAGTTTGCATTCCCACCAGTAGTGCAAAAGAGATCCTTTTTCTCTGCATCCTCACCAACATGTGTTGTTGCCTGAGTTGTTAATGTTAGCCATTCTGACAGGTGAAAAGTGGTATCTCATTCTGTTTTTTGATTTGTATTTCCCTGATGATGATTAATGTTGAGCATTTTTCCATGTGTCGGTTGGCCATCTGGATGTCTTCTTTGGAGAAGTGTCTAATCATGTCTTTTGCCCATTTCTTCACTGGATTATTTGTTTTTTGGGTGTTGAGTTGGATAAGTTCTTTATAGATTTTGGATACTAACCCTTTATCTGATATGTCGTTTGCAAATATCTTCTCCCATTCTGTCGGTTGCCTTTTAGTTTTGCTGATTGTTTCCTTTGCTGTCAGAAGTTTTTTTTATTTTGATGAGGTCCTAGTAGTTCATTTTTGCTTTTGTTTCCCTTGCCTCTGGAGACGTGTTGAGTAAGAAGTTGCTGCGGCCAAGATCAAAGAGGTTTTTGCCTGCTTTCTCCTCGAGAAGTTTGATGGCTTCCTGTCTTACATTTACGTCTTTCATCCATTTTAGTTTATTTTTGTGTATGGTGTAAGAAAGTGGTTCAGGTTCATTCTTCTGCATGTCGCCGTCCAGTTTTCCCAGCACCACTTGCTAAAGAGACTTATTCCATTGGATATTCTTTCCTGCTTTGTCAAAGATTAGTTGGCCATACGTTTGTGGGTCCATTTTTGGGTTCTCTATTCTGTTCCATTGATCTGAGTGTCCGTTCTTGTGCCAATACCATACTGTCTTGATGGTTACAGCTTTGTAGTATAGCTTGAAGTCCGGGATTGTGATGCCTCCTGCTTTGGTTTTCTTTTTCAAGATCACTTTGGCTATTTGGGGTCTTTTCTGGTTCCATACAAGTTTTAGGATTATTTGTTCTAGCTCTGTGAAGATGCTGATGTTATTTTGAAAGGGATTGTGTTGAATACGTAGATTGCTTTGGGTAGTATTGACATTTTAACAATATTTGTTCTTCCTATGCAGGAGCATGGAATCTTTTTCCATTTTTTTGTGTCGTCTTCAATTTCTTTCATCAGCTTTCCATAGTTTTCAGTGTATAGATTTTTCACCTCTTTGGTTAGATTTATTCCTATGTATTTTATGGGTTTTGGTGCAATTGTAAATGGGATCAATTCCTTGATTTCTCTTTCTGTTGCTTCATTGTTGGTGTATAGGAATGCAACCGATTTCTGTGCGTTGATTTTATATCCTGCCACTTTGCAGTTTTTTGGTGGAATCTTTTTGGTTTTCCATATGGAGTATCCTATCTTCTGTGAAAAGTGAAAGTTTGACCTCTTCCTGGCCGATTTGGATGCCTTTATTTCTTCGTGTTGTCTGATTGCAGAGGCTAAGACTTCCAAGCCTATGTTGAATAACAGTGGTGAGAGTGGACATCCCTGTCTTGTTCCTGACCTTAGGGGGAAAGCTCTCAGTTTTTCCCCATTGAGGATGATATTAGCATTGGGTCTTTCGTATATGGTTTTTATGATCTTGAGGTATGATCCTTCTATCCCTACTTTCTTGAGGGTTTTTAGCAAGAAAGGATGCTGTGTTTTGTCAGATGCTTTCTCTGCATCTATTGAGAGGATCATATGGTTCTTGTCCTTTCTTTTATTGATGTGATGAATCACGTTGATTGTTTTGTAGATATTGAACCAGCCATTCATCCCAGGAATAAATCCCATTTGGTCGTAGTGAATAATTCTTTTAATGTATTGTTGAATCTGGTTGACTAATATCTTGTTGAAGATTTTTGCATCCATGTTCATCAGGGTAATTGGCCTATAGTTGTCCTTTTTAGTGGGGTCTCTGTCTGGTTTTGGAATCAAGGTAATGCTGGCTTCATAGAAAGAGTTTGGAAGTTTTCCTTCCATTTCTAATTTTTGGAACAGCTTCAAGAGAACAGGTGTTAACTCTTCCTTAAATGTTTGGTAGAATTCCCCTGGAAAGCCATCTGGCCCTGGACTCTTGGTTTTTGGGAGATTTTTGATTACTAATTCGATTTCCTACTGGTTATGGGTCTGTTCAAATTTTCTATTTCTTCCTGTTTCAATTTTGGTAGTGTATATATTTCTAGGAATTTGTCCATTTCTTTCAGGTTGCCCATTTTATTGGCATATAATTGCTCATAATATATTCTCTTATTATTCTTTGTATTTCTGCTGTATTGGTTGTGATCTCTCCTCTTTTATTCTTGATTTTATTTATTTGGGTCCTTTCCTTTTTCTTTTTTGATCCAACTGGCTAGTGGTTTATCAATTTTGTTAATTCTTTCAAAGAACCAGCTTCTGGTTTCATTGATCTGTTCTACTGTTTTTTTGGTTTCGATAGCATTAATTTCTGCTCTAATCTTTATTATTTCCTGTCTTCTGCTAGTTTTGGGTTTTATTTGCTGTTCTTTTTCCAGCTCTTTAAGGCGTAATGTTAGGTTGTGTATCTGAGATCTTTCTTCCTTCTTTAGGAAGGCTTGGATTGCTATATACTTTCCTCTTATGATTGCCTTTCCTGCATCCCAGAGGTTTTGGGTTGTGGTGTTATCATTTTCATTGGCTTCCATGAACTTTTTAATTTCTTCTTTAACTTCTTGATTAGCCCATCCATTCTTTAGTAGGATGTTCTTTAGTCTCCAAGTATTTGTTAACTTTCCAAATTTTTTCTTGTGGTTGATTTCGACTTTCATAGCATTGTGGTCTGAATATATGCACGGTAATGATCTCGATCTTTTTGTACTTGTTGAGGGCTACAATTTTAAAAACTTTTAAATTATCTCGGGTTCCAGGATTCTGATTGCTGGTCAGTATTTACCTTTTTGCTATCACGTTATTATATCATTGATGCTGGTATAGCATTGTGGTTAAAAGTTAAGGCTCGGGGCACCTGGGTGGCTCAGTCGATTAAGTGTCCGACTTCCACTCAGGTCACGATCTAGCAGTCTGTGAGTTCGAGCCCCACATCCGGCTCTGGGCTGATGGCTCAGAGCCTGGAGCCTGCTTCCCATTCTGTGTCTCCCCCTCTCTCTCTGCCCCTCCCCCCGTTCATGCTCTGTCTCTCTCTGTCTCAAAAATAAATAAACGTTAAGAAAAAAAATTAAAAATAAGAAAAAAAAAAGTTCGGTCTCTGGGGGGCACCTCTGTGGCTCATTCGGTTTAGTGTCTTTGGCACAGGTCATGATCTCACGGTTTGTGTGTTCGAGCCCCACATTGGTTTCTGTGCTGACAGCTCAGAGCCTGGAGCCTGCTTTGGTTGGATTCTGTGTCTCCCTCTGTCTGCCCCTTCTCCCGCTCATGCTCTGTCTCTCTCCAATAAACATTTTAAAACATTAATTTAAAAAAAAAAAAAAAAAGCTCAGGCTCTGGATCCAGATCCAAATTCTAGCATGCCAATTCGTAATGTGTGACCTGGGGAAAGTAATTTCCTCTCTGAACCTCAGAGAGAATGCAAATGATATCTTCTTAGGGTTGGTGAAGATTAAATGAAGTAGTGAACTAAGAAAAGTGCCTGCATAGCAAGCATTCAATAAATGTTTAACTTTATTTAAATTTGAGGCCTGGTAATACTTAAATATTTTCCCTTGTTCATAAAAGATCTAGATAAGTATTTAAATAATAATTGGGGATGAGCCCTTTTTGGACATCCCCGAGAGACATTTTATATGAATATATTGTACTTTATGAATGTTCCAATAAGGTGAATTACTCTCTACCCAGTTCATTTTGTGTTCTCTTTCTCTCACTCTCCTTCCATTGTATTTTTTAGATTGAATCAGCAGAAGTGTCTGGAAACAGCGTAGTGTGCAGCTTTCTTCAGTATATGGAAAAGTCAAAACCTTGGCAAAAAGCTTGGTGTGTGATCCCCAAACAAGACCCTCTTGTGCTGTACATGTACGGTGCTCCCCAGGTATGTAAACTGCATTTTTCTGAGGGGATGGAGGTCCTGGGGTACAAAAGGAGGTGAATAGACACTGAAATCAAAATCTTTCCATTACTATCCTCTATAGAACAAGAGAGTTCAACCACTTGCATTGTCTTTCATTACAATTGAAAAATAGTAACTAAAATTCAAGTTTATTTACACTGATTTTTAAAGTTTTTAGGCTGCTTTTTAAAATATAGCCCATAATTTCTTCCCCTTGTGCCTCATTTGTCTCCTTCCTTCTTCTCATTCCTCTCCAGTGGTTTGAGAAAGGGTGAGTTGGATTAGGAGGGGGCATGAGAGAAGGGGTGAAGCAGAGGGAGAAGCAAGGAGGAGAAGGAGCCTTTATAATGCCAGGAAATGATTATGATAAGTTGGGGTTTTTTTTCCTGAATGGATGGATACCTGAAAAAGAAAAGAATATGAGAGGAAGGGGAGTTTAAATCAACCTTGGATTAACATTATCCAGTAGCAAGTTTTTGAGAACCATGTGTGCATAGATGTGAGCTAAATCTATGGGAACAACAGACATGCAGGCTGAGCTTCTCACCAGAGCAGCCCCAGACACTGTGGCTTGTGTTGTGCTTGAAAAACACCTGCATTCACCTGGAAATATATAAAATCTTCAACGCATCTGTTGTATTTTACCCTATGTCTGCATTAAGAGCTAGGAAAACCTTATTTTAGAAATAGACTACAAATACCAAGGTATATATTGTCTTCTGTTCCATTGTTTTTCCCATAACATTTTTTGTCCATAAATACATTGATGCCTGAATAAATGGATCACCAAATAAAGCTGCGTTTGGTAATGAAATCATCATTAACATTTGCGGCTTTTATACGATACCTTATTTTTTTCCCTTTTTCATCTGAATGAAGAGTTGAATGGACTCCTTCACAGAGAGAGGGTATAGGATCAGTGAATCGTAGCTGATTTAGGTATCAGCTCTCATTCATTAATTCATTCAGCCAGCATTATCAGTGGCCTCACGTGCAGGCAGTATGCTAAGTCCTGGATGCCCATCTCTGTCCACGGAGAGCTCACAGGGCGCATCTGTGTAGAACAGTGGTAGGAAAAGAGGTTTAGTGGGAGCCAGGTCACACAGGCCCATGCACAGCAAGCTAGTACATCTCACGCTCCTATGTACCATGTTTTTTCCTTAGGATGTCCGAGCCCAGGCCACCATTCCACTCCTGGGTTACGTTGTGGACGATATGCCAAGGAGTGCAGACCTGCCACACAGTTTCAAACTGACCCAGTCCAAGTCTGTGCACAGCTTTGCCGCAGACAGTGAGGAACTGAAACAGAAGTGGCTGAAAATCATCTTTTTAGCTGTCACAGGTGAGACACCAGATGGTCCCAACAAGCATCCAACCACCTTGGATGATCATCCTGAACCTAAGAAAAAATCAGAATGCTGAACTTCAGGACCATCCACAGTGTGGAGGTCCTAAGATTTACAGCTCAAGACATTCCCAGCCCTCCTCATTCATCTCTTAGCACTTTATGTTGAAAAATATAGGCTCTTAAATGCATCTTTTGGGGAAGTACTTTCCTATGTTTCTGTATTCATAGTGAAACTAATGTGCAGAGCCATTCTACCGGTAAAAGTTTGAAATAATGTGAAAATGGAACATTTTTTAATGAGCTATTCCTTGCATATGTACTTTTGTCTTGAAGAAAATGTTATCAGTGGATTCTATCACTATCAGGTTAGAATAGGCCACCTCCATTTAAGGTCCTGTAATGTCTTCTCCTTCACAGGTAGGACTTGTAATAGTTTGAAAGATATACCTCCATGTTGCCAAAATAGATCCGTGGTAAAAATAAATAAATAAATAAATAAATAAATAAATAAATAAATAAATAAATAAATAAATACAGGGACAGTTTAGGCTATTGTATTAACTTATTTAATTTAGTTTATAAAGCTCAAGCTGCATAAATGATGTATGTTCTTTTAAAACAACAAGGACAAATTGTTGGTGTTCAAACTTTCAACTTATTAAGAAAAGATAATACTTGTTTTTGTAGAAATACTCCTAAGAATAAAATATCTCAAGTATATAGCAATTATGTGTATATAGTATTAAATATGAATATAATTATATTATACATGCTTTTCTCTTCAGCTTTAGGTTCATATTTGTCTCTAATTTATTTTTTAAATGTAAAGCATGTTTTATCTTGCAATTGAACAGTGTTCTAAACTTTAAGAAATGTTTTTGGTGATTTATGTTTAACTGATTGACATCTTAAGGTATTGATATTTTTATAATAAGAAAAAGCAGTAATTTATTTGGCATGGGATATATTAGTTCCAACAGTATTTTTAAAGTACTATTTTTTTGTTCTGTGCCTATTTAAAACAGTGCCTCTCTTTGAAGGTGCTAATAATACCTATTGAAATATATGATGAGGGTGTAATTAATGCTTCAGTCTTGATTATTCTGAGATAAAGTGCACTTTGGTCACTGGGATGGTCAAAGTCACACAGGTTATTTTATCTTTCACAGTCTCACAATTTTTGCAGCAGTTAATATCAGCATGTGCACAAATTTTCACAGATACCT
This sequence comes from Acinonyx jubatus, assembly GCF_027475565.1. Taxonomy (NCBI): domain Eukaryota; kingdom Metazoa; phylum Chordata; class Mammalia; order Carnivora; family Felidae; genus Acinonyx; species Acinonyx jubatus. The sequence goes on from NC_069387.1 coordinate 63,542,116, forward strand.
AAACTGTACAAGATACCTGACTCTATACAGAACTGGGACATAGGGAAACTACATTGATTGTAATGTTTTTCTTTTCCATAAGACTGTTAAAGTATGGTCAAATGCGGACTATATAACTAACACTTCAGATAACTGTGTGGGCCTATTCCTTTGTCCAATGGGGAACAAAATTCACATGTGATCACCTGTGTTTGAGGTGCAGGGAGATAGATATTAGAGGAAGTTTATGCTCAACTCTTTTAACCACCTCAGTGAGGAAGAGGAGGGAGAAACACAATAATGAAAAGCAATATCTTAATGGCAAGTTTGGGGGAGGTACAAGATGATTGAAGAGAGTCTGAGTGCTTTTTCTCATCTTCTGGAGAATTTTTAATAGTCCAAACATGATTTCTTGTACAAAGGCTACTCTTCACCATACTGTGGTTGTGACTAAAATCTCACATTAGGTTGACTATTTAACTTAATCTTTTTCTCAAATTAGTATTTTTCCCCCCATATAGCCTGTTATACCCCAAACATTATCATGTTTAAATGCCTAAGTCAGCTAGAAATCCACAAGAATGACCCCACTATTTGGCCTTTAAGGATGACACCTTAAATGTAGAATAGATTCACTCAGAATTTGAGACTGCCACACATTTATTCAGGCCTGCTGTTTTAAGAAATATTTAAAGTATCTTTTTTCCCCACTCCAAAAAAGAAGGTAAACTGATTATGGCGGACACAGTTAGATTGCCTTCCTCTATAAAAAGGAAGGTCAGCCACGATCATTAACATTAAACCAAATATTTGGAGTCAGAAAGAGATAAAGGTAGCTTCTTAGGCCCTATCAAATAAGGGACAGACTCAAAGAAGTGTTACATTACTTCTCTTTTCTAGCTGCCAACCTTGGGGTGGGTATGTATATACAACATATGTGTTCAGGGTGGCTTTTGAGAAGGTTACACTATAGCTATAGATGATGTGTTGGTGTTCTTAATCTCAAGAAAAGAGAAGCAATAAAAATGCAGAATGATTATCAGTAAAACATGACTTTCGTAAATGTGGACAGAGCAATGGAAACATAAGGGCCAGTTAGAAGATTTATGGGCCAAGTTAGTTTTGAAAACTCTTTTGAACAGCAAGCAGACTACACTTTCCCTACCATAAGTTCTTCTCCTGGGAAATCGAGTGATATGGACACACTCAAGTTTTGGCTGAGTAAATATCAATGTCATTTAATTTAGGTTATTGAGAGAACACTCCTGTAAAAAGAATATCATCATGCTCTTAACATTATCTTTAATTTAAAAAAATCAGAAATATTCGTACTAGAAGAGAATTTCTGATTATTCAGTCACCGTCTTCATGTTTCACCCCGTGTTCTTTAGACAAGCACAAAGAGAAGCACTGAAGCAGCCTTACCTGTTTCTCTTAAAGAATCACTAATGCTTTTACTTGGAGAAAGGCAAGGGCATACTCTTAGGCATTTAGTAAACACTCAACTAAACTAAAAGACTTCAAAGTGTGATTGGTTTCAAGAACCATGTCCATCTTGGTTTTTGACACCCCTGAGCAGCCATGACAAATTGAACATAAAAAAACAATTAATTGCTTTCCTATTAAAACCAACATCCCATATAGGCTTTATTCTTTATCTTCCCTAATTTGGTGCTTTCCAAGCCATCTTTAAAGTGCCCTTCCTCCAAACCTAAAAAGTACTTCTTCGATAAAAACTGCTACTCACCACAAACATTCCAGTTTTTTAAACTTAAATTTCGCTTTTATTGAAAGTCTCCCATTTGGTATATTAAGTACAAAATGTAGTGCAGACTTCTCTCCAGATTTAAGTGGGACTCGGTAATGAAAAATGCCACCAGCCACTTTCGTAATAATGGCATCTACGATGCCATCATGTATGCAAGCAATAAAATTCTTCAGGGTACGTTTTTATACTGAAATTTTAATACGAATGCCTCTAGTCACAAGGAGATAGAGAATTAACTTCTAGAAATGATACTATAACTTCTAGGGAAGAGAAGGGGAGGGCATTATTCCTTGGATTCAAGTAACTGTCAAGGGCATCTTTACTTTTGCAAAGGGTATGGATAGTGAAAGAATTAAGCACATCTGCACTACGTCATCAAGCTCCTTTCATTTTCCGTGTAGTTTAACATAACATGCAGGTTGGCGTACTTACCTTCACCAGGTGACCTACCCCAATTAAAAACAAATACTCCAACCTAAAAAAGTACTAAACTTTTTACAAAAACCTTTTAAATATACCCTGTCCCATATATAGATACACATTTGGATTTTTTAAAAGAGTACTTGTAGTAGTCATGAGTATATAAAGAAAACGACAAGCTTCATAGTGCTGCAGGGTTGCTAAAGACTCATTGATGCCTTTAAAAACCGTATATCAAAAATACTTCTGTGAGTTCACAGCTATGTTTTACTTTCTCTCGTCAACTTTGTGGAAACAGGGTGGTTGTTTTCCCTTCAAATTTTCGATCCCACTTCTGATTATATTTAAAGCCTTAAGTTCTTATGCTGAGAATATTGTCTGTGATAACTCTAATTATTATCTTTCTGGACTAGATATGTCCAGAGGAAAGGGCACCAACAGGAGCAAATAAACTTCTAAGGAACAAAGGTCTTATTTTTTTTGCAGGTATCCTTGCTATAATGCAGAATAGAAGATTAAAATTTCTTACATCACATGATATTCGTGTTAGCGGGTCTAAGATTAAGCACATGGTATTAATAAGCTAAAATTAACTCAAAAGGCAAGAATGTCTTAATGTTTTCATTCTTCAATTTTGTATTCTTCAAGAATGTATTAATATAAAAACTGTGGCTAACCAGTTCTTATTCTATAGAACTGTATTGACACCTGTAGTGGATCGTGTTACTTCTTCATTCTCATCCAATTTTAGTAGAATCAAATTGCTTTTTATTTTCATATTACTACCTACTATAGATTCTTCAGATTTAGAAAATATGAGTCTGATATATAAAGACCACTAGATCTACTTTTAAAACCCTTTCTGTGAATTTATGCATATATGTATATATGTAAAAACACTGTTGATTTCCAATTCTGTTTTTCCATAGGAATGAAATTTTTATAGAAATTGTTCTCTTCACTTAAATATCTTAACATGAATTATTTACATGGGTTTTTAATACAATTCATTCTTCTGTATGCCCCGTAATCATGTTCTCATGAGCAGATAACTTTGCTTTCTTTACTGATACAGTAAAGAGGAATAAAAAATTAGGAACTGAAATAAGCAAGAGTGAACAGAGAGGTGGACAGAAAGAGACTGCTGATCTCCTGATCAGAGCAGTGTATGTTAAGACAAGAGAAAAATACTTTAAGTGCAGTAGGGATATGAACTATAAAGTAGAAGTCTTTGTAATAGCATACTGATGGGATCTGTTGCCCCCAGGTCTTTCTCTATTACTTACCTTTTTCTTTAGGCTTAAAAGACTTTCATCCTATTGGGCCATTTTCTGCACTGTTTTATGAGGTAAAAAATTCCTCTAAAGTCAATCATGGTTTTCTACTTTTTGGACTGAGCGTTTGGCAGAACTAGCACATGGCTTCTACAAGATAGTTTTTAACTCATTGGAGTCACTGAGGGTTACATGATGGTATCCTTCTTCCTAAAATTTGTTATGGTAGATTTAGTGAGAGCGTAAATCAAGAAATCTCATTGTAGCATATTTTAATAAGTAAATACCAAATACATAGAGTGATATATACACAGGTTTGGAAAGAAACACAGTAGTCTGTGGGGACCATTATGATAACAGAATTGTATTATATATTACATATTATGTGGATATTGGAATGTATCACTTTGGGGGAGGGGTCTCCATTCATTAGCAATCATATCTGTATATAAAACTTTTTTTTTTAACCAAACTAGCATTTTATTTTGTGAGTGACAATTGACCGATATTTTTGAGTAAGTGTTATCTGGTTTTTGAATTGTTGACTGGTCAGTTTGAAAAGGTATGTTATCAGAATTTTAGAGTTAACTCCAATGTGAAAAAAGCATACACAAAAAGTAATTCTTTTCTAGCTATATGAATGTAAAATATTTGCATATAGTGTATATATTGTGTAACATATGTATATTTGGTCACAAAGGCATAGAATTGGAAACATTGTAAAATTAAGCACTTTAATTCCTATTAAATATTAAGCATTTGTATCTTGTAAATAAATACATCCTTAAATGAATTATAAAGACTTAAATGTTATTGCAGCCAGGATTGGAGATGTTCACAATGATTTTGTTTGTCTCAGAGAAAAGTTACTCCAATAGAGTACCAATGCTGCTTCGTACCTCTCATTCCCTACCGAAACCTATGTAAATCTCTCAAGAATAAGGCTGTGACAGAAGTCCGGGTTCCCCAGGTGTGGAAATAGGGACTTCTCCCTGTGATAACTCCAAGATTACATCTGCAGGAAGCACTACAACAGTGCTGCTCTCTTCTCTGAGAAATGACTGCTCTACTCCATAGTTAATGGTGTTCGCCTAAATTTTCCGGTCATGTGTGGGGAAACAGACATGGAAATGGAAGTCAGAGAAACTGTCTTTGAGTTGTAGTCCTGCTATTACGTATTATATGACCTTATACAATTTACCTGAGTCCCAATAATAAAGTCTTATGGTCAGTCCAAGAAATATGAAAAAGGCACTTGCTGACTACAAAGCACTCTAGAGGTAAATTGTATTTCAAGGAATGCTTCACTGGGTTTCACCCAGTTACTGGCTTCTGATTTAAAACATAAAACATATCTCAAAAAGGAATGTGTGAACAGTATGATTTCACAGGTAAAGTATCTCTAGAAATCATCCTTTTTAGAAATGTATAGCCTTCGTCAGGCCTTAATGAATTAATTTATTAATTGATACCTAAAAACAATTAGCATCAGGACGCCTGGATGGCTCAGTCAGTTGAGCATCCAACTTCAGCTCAGGTCATGATCTCGCCATCCGTGAGTTAGGGCCCCGCATCAGGCTCTGTGCTGACAGCTCAAAGCCTGGAGCCTGTTTTGGATTCTGTGTCTCCCTCTCTCTCTGCCCCTCCCCCACTCACGCTCTGTCTCTCCGCCTCTGAAAAATGAATAAACCTTAAAAAAAAATTAGTAAAAACAATTAGCATCAGCTGCAGAATTCCTTAAACTAAAGGTTGTCCTTGGCTCATTGATATGACTTGTTTGAGTTCACCTTATACCAGATTAGAAACATGGTGGAGAGAGCCAGTGTGCGTAACTCAAGGCTTCTCGAATGAATGTACATAGGAATCACTTGTTAACGTGCAGATTCTGATTTAACACGTTTGTGATGACACAGTTCCAACAAGGTCTCAGGTGATGTTGATGTTCTGCAAACCATTCTTTGGAGTGGCGGTTTATACTCATACATTAACATAGCGGCTCATACTTAACTGGCTAGAAATACCTGACTTCCATGATTTGTGACTTTAGACACAAACGCTTTCTTGAAACGTTGTGGGACTTAGGTGATATTTTAGTAAATTGCCTAGCCCACATGAGGCATTCAGCACATAATATCTTATTTTTAATTGAACTATAGTTAAATAATTACTTCCAGGTGTACAATATACTGATTCAACAATTATATATATTACAAAATGTTTGCCATTAGTTACCATCTTATAATATTAACTATATTCTCTCTACTGTACTTCTCATCCCCATGACTTGCTTTTATAACTGGAAGTTTATATTTCTCAAACCCCTTCACAAATTTCTCCCATCCTCCCACCCCTCTGGCATCCACCACATCTCTATGAGATTTTTTTGTTCGTTTGTTTTTTAGATTCCACATATAAGTGAAATCATATAGTGTTTATATTTCTTTGATTTACTTCACGTATTGCCCTCTAGGTCCATCCCTGTGGCAAGTGACAAGATTTATTCCTTTTTATGGCAGAACAGCAGAACATATTTTATTGTATTTATATGTACCACATCTTTATTGATAGATACTTACGTTCCTTCCATATCTTGGCTATTGTAAATAATGCTGCAGTAAACTAAACATATATCTTTTTTAACCAGTGTTTTATTTTTCTTTGGGTAAAGAGCTGAAAGAATTAATTGGGTGGTATGGTATTTTTATTTTTAATTTTTTGAGGAAGTTCCATTCTGTTTTCCAAAGTGGCTGCACCAATTTACATTCCCGCCGCACCAACAGTGCATGAGGGTCCCACTTTCTCCATCGTTGCCAAGAGTTGTTATTTCTTATCTTTTTGATAATAGCCATTCTGACTATACGGTGATACCTCATTGTGGTTTTGATGTGCATTTTCCTGATGAATAGTGATGTTGAGCATCTTTTCATGTGTCTTTTGGCCATCTGTATGTCTTCTTTGGAGAAACATCTATTCATGTCTTATGCCCATTTTTGTAATTGGACTATTTGTGGCTTTTTGAGCACTTTTGTGGTTCCATACAAATTTGGGGATTATTTGTTCTAGTTCTGTAAAAAACACTGTTGGTGTTTTGATAAGGATTGCATTAAATTTATAGATTGCTTTTGGTAGTAAGAAAATTTTAACAGTATCCTTCCAACCTGTGAACATGGTGTATCTTTCTGTTTATTTGTGTTGTCTTCAGTTTCTTTAATCACTATCTTATAGTTGCAGAATATAGGCCTTTCATCTCCTTGGTTAAATTTATTCCTACACATTTTATTCTTTTTGATGCCGTTGTAAATGGGGTTTTCTTTTTTAAATTTATTTATGTTAAATTTTATTTATTTTGAGAGAGAGCACAAGCAGGGGAGGGGCACAGAGAGGGGGAGAAAGGGAATACCAAGCAGGCTCTGCACTATCAGTGTGGAACCCAATGCAGGGCTCGAACCCATGAACCATGAGATCATGATCCAAGCCAAAACCAAGAGTGAGACACTCAACACACTGAGTCACTCAGGTGCCCCTTAACTTGATTTATTTTGAGAGAGGGAGAGCAAGAGCAAATGGGAAGGAGCAGAGAGAGAAAGAGAGGGAGAAAAAAAAAGAATCTCAAGCAGGCTCCATGCTCAGCCAGCCTGTAGCCCAATGTAGGACTCGATCCCATGACCCTGGGATCATGACCTGAGCTGAAATCAAGAGTCAGACACTTGACTGACTAAGCCACCCAGATGCCCCAGTGTTGTTTTTTTTTTCTTAATTTCTCTTCCGTGAGTTTGTTATTAGTGGATAGAAACGCAACAGATTTCTATATGTTGATTTTGTATTCTGCAACTTTACTGAATTCATTTATTTTAATAGTTTTTTGGTGGAGTCTTCATGGTTTTCTACACATAGTATCATGTCATCTGCAATATAGCAGTTTTACTTTTTTCTTACCAATTTGAATGTGTTTTTTTTTCCTACCTGATTGCTGCAGCTAGGAATTCCAGTACTATGTTGAATAAAAGTGGTGAAGGGCACCTTGGCGGCTCAGTTGGTTATGCATCTGACTCTTGATTTCAGCTCAGGTCATGATCTCACAGTTCATGAATTCAAGCCCCGTATCAGGCTCTGCACTACTGGTGCAGAGCCTGCTTGGGATTCTCCTTCACTCCCTCTGTGCCCCTTCCTGCTTATGTTCTCTGTCTCTCAAAATAAATAAATAAACTTCAAACAAAAACCCAAAAGAATAAAAGTGGTGAAAGTGGATATCCTTGTCTTGTTCCTGACCTTAGAGGAAAAACTTTCAGCTTTCACCATTTAGTATGCTAGCTATGGGTTTGTCATATATGGTCTTTATTATGTTGAGATATATTCCTTCTATACTCACTATGTTTTTATCATGAAAGGATGTAGAATTTTGTCAAATGCTTTTTCTGCATCTATTGAGATGATCGTATGATTTTTGTCCTTCAATTTGTTAATTGACTGATTTGTATATTTTGAGCCATCCTTGCATCCCTGGAATAAATCCCACTTGATCATGAGGAATGATCCTTTTAATGTTTTAATTGTTCAATGCAGTTTGCTAATATTTTGTTGAGGGTATTGGCGTCTGCGTTCATTGGGGATATTGATTTGCAGTGTGTGTGTGTGGTGTGTTTCTTTGGTTTTGGTATCAAGATAATGTTGGCCTCATAGAATTTGGAAGCATTCCTTTCTCTTCAATTTGTTTAAATAGTTTAAGAAAGATGGGTATCAGGGCGCCTGGCTGGCTCACTCAGTAGAGCATGTGAATCTCGATCTCAGGGTTGTGAGTTCAAGCCCCATATTGGGCATAGAGATTACTTAAAAAAATTAAAATTAAAAAAGTGTTTTTTTAAAAAAAGGATGGGTATTAACCCATTTTCAAATGTTTAATAGAATTCATCTGTGAAGCCATCTGGTCCTGGGCTTTTGCTTGTTGGGAGCTTTTTGATTACAAGTAATGGAATTGATTTTCTGTTTCTTCCTGATTCAGTCTCAGAAAAATGTATATTTCTAGGGTTTTATTCATTTCTTCTAGGTTGTCCAGATTGTTGACATATAATTTTCATAGTGGTCTCTTACAATCCTTTGTATTTCTGTGATGTCCATTGTACTTTCTTCTCTTTCATTTATGATTTAAGTCTTCTCTCTTTTTTTCTTGATGAATTGGCTAAAGGCTGATCAATTTTTTCTTTTCAAAGTACTAGCTCATTGTGTTTTTTTTTTTTTTTAGTATATTTCATTTTGCTCCACTTTGATATTTATTTCCTTCCCCTATCTTAGGGCTTTGTTTTTTTCTAGTTCCTTTAGGTATAAGGTTAGATTCTTTCAGATTTTTCTTTTTTCTTGAGGTAGTCCTGTATTCCCATAAAGTTTTCTCTTAAAACTCTTTTTGCACTAATAAAAAAAAAAAAAAACAGGTCATGATCTCACGGTTCCTGAGTTCAGGCCCTGCGTTGGGCTCTGTGCTAACAGCTCAGAGCCTGGGGCCTGCTTCCGTTTCTCTGTCTCCCTCTCTCTCTGCCCCTCCCCCACATGTACTCTGTCTCTGCCTCTCAAAAATAAAGAGAACTAATTAAAAAAAAAAAAACAAAACTCTTTTTGCTGCATCCCAGAGGCTCTGGAGCATTATATTTCCATTTCATTTGTCTCTGGGTGTTTTTTTAATTTCTCTTTGGTTTCTGCATTGACCCATTGGTTGTTTAGTAGCATGCTGTTTAGCCTCCACATGTTTCTGTTTTTTTCCAGTTTTTTTTTTCTTGTAATTGATTTCTAGTTGTATAACATTGTGGTCAGAAAAGATGCTTCATCTGATTTGAATCTTGCATTTATTGAGACTTGTACCCTAACATATGATCTATCCTGGAAAATGTTCCATGTGCACTTGAATGTGTAAGGATGCCTGGGTTGCTCAGTCGGTTAAGCATCCAGCTCTTGATTTTGGCTCATGCCATGACTTCACGGTTCATGGGTTCAAGCCATGCATCAGGCTCTGCACTGACAGCATGGACTCTACTTGGGATTCCCTTTCCCTTTCTGTTTGCCCCTCCCCACCCCCTTGCATGCACATGCGCATGTTCTCACTCTCAAATATAAATAAACTTAAAAAAGAATGTGTATTCTGCTGTTTGGGGATGGAATGTTCTGTATATATCTGTTAAGTCCACATGGTCTAATGTGTTCAAAGGCAACTGTTTCCTTATTGAATTTCTGGCTGACTGATCTATCCATTGAGGTAAATGCGGTGTTAAAGTTCCCTGACAGTATTATTGTCAATTTCTCCCTTTAGGTCTGTTAATTATTATATGTTTAGGTGCTCCTATGTTTGATGCATAGATATTTACAATTGTTATATACACTTGCTAAATTGATCCCTTTATCATTAGGTAAAACCCACCTTTTGTCTCTTGTTACAGAATTTGTTTAAAGTCTGTTTTGTCAAAAATTGAGTATTGCTACCTCAGGCTTTTTTTCCCTGTTGCATGGAGAATCTTTTTCCATCCCTTCATTTTCAGTTTGTGTGTGTCCTTAGGTCTGACGTGAGCCTCTTGTAGGCAGCGTATAGATGGGTCTTGGTTTTTTATCCATTAGCTCACCGTATGTCTTTTGTTTGAAGCATATAGTCCATTTACATTTAAAGTAATTATTGATAGATATGTACTTATTGCCATTTTGTTCGTTGTTTTCTGGTTGTTTTTGCAGTTCTTTGTTTCTCTTGTTCTCCTCCTTTGTGGTTTGATGACTTCATTGTTATGCTTAGATTCCTTTCTGTTTGTTTTTTGGGTATCTATTACAGGTTTTGGTTCATGTTACAATCAGGTTCATATATAACATCCTATACGTGTAGCAGTTTATATTACATTGATGGTTGCTTAAGTTCATACACATTCTAAATGTGCTACCTATCTATGCTGCATCCACATGTCATGTATCTGTCCTATATGACATCTTTTTTATTTTGAATATCACTTTACTATTTTTCATAGATATTGATTTTGCTTTTGTCTTTTAACATTCATATGACTTCAAAAATGATTGATCTACTATCTTTATGTGTACTTTTTAGCAGTGAGATTTTTTCTTTTTGTAAATATTTTCTAGTTATGGCTTTTTCTACTTAAAGAAGTCCCTTTAACATTTCTTGTAAGGTTTAGTGGTGATGAATTTTTGTTTGGGAAGCCTTTCCTCCTTCTCTTGTGAATAATAACTTTGCTTGGTAGAATATTCTTGGTTGTAAGGGTTGTAAGTATAATACTAGTTTCAGGTGTACAAAACCGTGATTCAACACTTCCATACAAGTGCAGTCTTTAATCCCCATCACCTATTTAACCCATCCTCCTATCCACCTCTCCTCTAGTAACCATCAGTTTTGTTCCCTATAGTTAAGAATCTGTTGGGGAGACTAACTGGCTCAGTTGATAGAGTAGGTGACTATTGATCTCAGGGTTGTAAGTTCAAGCCCCACTTGGACATGGAGCATACATTAAAAAAAAAAAGTCTGTTTCTTGGTTTGTCTCTCTTTTTCTCCCCCTTTGCTCATTTTTAAACGCATTAGAGAGGGTGGGGGAGGGGGTTAAAGAGACAGCGGGGGAGAGAATCCCAAGCAGGCTCCTCCCTGTCACTATAGAGCCTGACTCGGGACTTGATCTCACAAACCATGAGATCATGACCTGAGCCAAAATCAAGAGTCAGATGCTTGACTGACTAAGCTACCCAGGCACCACTTATTTTTTTGTTTCTTAAATTCCACAAGTGAGTGAAATCATATGCTATTTGTCATTCTCTGACTTATTTTACTTAGCATATTACTTTTTAGCTCCATCCATGTCATTGCAAATGGTAAGATTTCATTCTTTTTATGGTGGAGTAATATTTCTTTGTGCATATACACCACATCTTCTTTATCCACTTATCAGTCAATGGACACTTGGACTGTTTCCATAATTTGGCTATTATAGATAATGCTGCCAAAAACATCGGGATATACATATCTCTTTGAATTCATATTTTTGTATTTGTTTCCTAAATACCTAGTAGGGCAATTACTGGATCATAGGGTAGTCCTATTTTTAACTTTTTGAGGAACCTCCATACTGTTTTCCACAGTGGCTGCACCAGTTTGCATTCCCATCAACAGCACAAGAGGGTTCCCCTTTCTACACATCCTCACCAACACCAGTTGTTTGGTTGAAACAACAAGTTGTTTCTTGTGTTGTTGAATTTAGCCATTCTGACAGGTGTGAACTGATCTCTCATTGTAGTTTTGATTTGTATTTCCCTGATGATGAGTGATGTTGAGCACCTTTTCATGTGTCTGTTAGCCATTTGGATGTTGTCTTTGGAAAAATGTCTATTCATGTCTTCTGCCCATTTTTTAACTGGATTATTCAATTTTTGGGTGTTGAGTTTTATAAGTTCTTTTTCTTTCTTTCTTTCTTTCTTTTTTTTTTTTTTTTTGATGTTTATTTTTGAGAGAAAGAGACAGAACTCAAACAAAGGAGGGGAAGAAAAAGAGAAGGGGAGACACAGAACTGAAGCAGGCTCCAGGCTCTGAGCTGACAGCACAAAGCCCAGTGCAGGACTCAAACTCACAGACTATCACCACCTGAGCTGAAGTCAAATGTTTAACTGACTGAGCCACCCAGGCACTCCTATATGTTCTTTATATATTTTGGATACTAACACTTCGTCAGATATGTCATTCCTCCATTCCATAGATTGCCTTTTAGTTTTGTTTACTGTTTCCTTCATTGTGCAAAAGGTTTTTATCTTGATGAAGTCCCAATAGTTCATACTTGCTTTTGTTTCCCTCACCTCTGGAGACATGTCTAGTAAGAAGTTGCTACAGCCAAGGTCACAGAGATTGCTGCCTATGTTCTCTAAGATTCTGATAGTTTCTTGCCTCACATTTAGGTCTTTCTTCCATTTTGAATTTATTTTTGTGTATGATGTAAGAAGGTGGTCCAGTCATTCTTTTGCATGTTGCTATCCAGTTTTCCCAACATCATCTGTTGAAGAGATTGTCTTTTTCCCATTGAATGTTCTTTCCTGCTTTGTCAAAGGTTAGTTGACCATATAGTTGTGGGTCCATTTCTGGGTTTCCTATTCTGTTCCATTGATCTATGTGTTGTGCCAGTACCATACTGTCTTGGTGACTACAGCTTTGTAATATAGCTTGAAGTCTGGAATTGTGTTGCCTCCAGCTTTGCTTTTCTTTTTCAGGTTTGCTTTGCCTATTTGGAGTCTTTTGTCATTCCATACAAACTTTAGGATTGTTTGTTACAGTTCTATGAAAAATGCTGGTGTTATTTTGATAGGGATTACATTGAATATGTACATTGCTTTGGGTAGTACAGACATTTTTACAATGTTTGTTCTTCCAGTCCATGAGCGTGGAATGTTTTTCCATTTCTTTGTGTCATCTTCAATTTCTTTCATAAGTGTTCTATACTTTTCAGACTACTGATCTTTGACCTTTTTGGTTAGGTTTATTCCTAGGTATCTTACTGTTTTTGGTGCAATTGTAAATAGGATCGATCCCTTGATTTCTTTTTCTGCTGTTTCATTATTGGTGTATAGAAAGCTACAGATTTCTGTATGTTAAGTTTGTAACCTGAGACTTTACAATTCATGTATCAGGGAGTTTTTTTGGTGTAGTCTTTTGGGTTTTTCTCTATAGAGTATCATGTCATCTGCAAATAATTAAAGTTTTACTTCTTCCTTGCCAATTTGTATGCCTTTTACTTCTTCTTTGTTGTCCGGTTGCTGTGGCTAGGACTTCCAGTACTACATTAAGTAACAGTTTGGAGAGGGCACATCCCTGTCCTCTTCCTGACCTAGAGGAAAAGCTCTCAGTTTTCCCTGCTGAGGATGATATTAGGTATGGATTTTTCATATATGGCCTTTATTATGTTGAGCTATGTTCCCTTTATACCTACATTGTTGAGGGCTTTTATCATGAATGGGTGTTGTACTTTGTCAAATGCTTTTTATGCCTCTACTGGAAGGATCACGTGGTTCTTATCCTTTCTTTTATTAATGTGGTGTATCATATTGATTTGTGAATATTGAGCCACACTTGAAGCCCAGGAACAAATCCCACTTATTTGTGGTAAATGATTCTTTTAATGTTCTGTTGGATTCAGTTTGCTAGTATTTTATTGAGAATTTTTGAATCCATGTTCATCAGGGATATTGGCCTGTAGTTCTCTTTTTTAGTACAGTCTTTGTCTGATTTTGGTATCAGGGTAATTCTGGCCTCATAGAATGAATTTGGAAGTTTTCCTTCCTTTTCTACATTTTGAAATAGTTTGACAAGAATAGGTATTAACTCAGGGCGCCTGGGTGGCTCAGTTGGTTAAACACCCAACTCTTGATTTCAGCTCAGGTCATGATCTCATGGTGGTGAGATCGTGTGGAGTTTGGAGCCTGCTTGAGATTCTCTCTCTCCCTTTCCCTCTCCCGCCCTTCAAAAAAAAATTAAAAAGTAGGTATTAACTCTTCTCTACATGTTTGGTAGAATTTGCCTGTGAATTTGTTGGGAGTGTTTGGATTATTGACTCAATTTATTTGCTTGTTATCAGTCTATTCAAGTTTTCTATTTCTTCCTGTTTCCATTTTGGTAATTTATACCTTTGTAGGAATTTATCCATTTCTTCTAGGTTGTCCAATTTGTGGCATATTGTTGTTTGTTTTTTTCATTTCCTAGTTAACCCATTTATTGTTTAGTAGCATGTTGTTTAGCCTCCATGAATTTGTGATCTTTCCAAATGTTTTCTTGTGATTGACTTCAAGTTTCATAGCATTGTGGCCAGAAAAGGTGATTGGTATGATTTCAGTCTTTTTGTATTTGTTGAGGCCTGTTTTGTGACCTAATATGTAATTTATTCTAGATAATGTCCCACATGCACTTAAAAAGTGCATGTATTATGTTGTTTTAGGATGGAATGTTCTGAATATATCTGTTAAGTATGTCTGGTCCAGTGTGTCATTCAAAGCCGTTATTTCCTTGTTGATTTTCTCTTTAGATGATTTGTCCATTGATGTAAGTGGGGTGTTGAAGTCCCCTACTATTATTGTACTATTAATTACTTCCTTTATGTTTGTTATTAATTGTTTTATATATTTGGGTGCTGTCATTGTGGGTGCTTTATTGTTTACAATCATTATATCTTCTTGTTGGATTGTCCCCTTTACGATTATATAATGCCCTTCTTGGTCTCTTGTTACACTCTTTGTTTTAAAGTCTAGTTTATCCGATATAAGTATTGCTACTCCAGCTTTCTTTTGACATCCATTTGTGTGATAAATGTTTTCTCTGCCCCTCACTTTCAATGTGCAGGTGTCTAGGTCTAAAACAAGTCTCTTCAGGTGCCTGGGTGGCTCAGTTGGTTGAGCGTCCGACTCTTGATTTCAGCTCAGGTCATGATCTCATGGTTGTGGGATTGAGCCCTGCATTGGACTCTGCACTGAGTGTGGAGTCTGTTTGGAATTCTCTCTGTCCCTTTCTCTCTGCCCCTACCCTGCTTGCTCTCTTTCACAATAAATAAGTAAAAGCTTTTAAAAATAGTAATAAAATAAAATGAGTCTCGGGGCACCTGGGTGGCTCAGTTGTTTGAGTGTCCAACTTTAGCTCAGGTCATAATCTCATGGGTTGTGGGTTCAAGCCCCATGTTGGGCTCTGTGCTGACAGCTCAGAGCCTGGAGCCTGCTTTGGTTTCTGTGTCTGCCCCTCTCTTGCTTGCATTATGTCTGTCTCTCTCTCTCTCTCTCAAAATAATAAATAAACGTTAAAAAAATTGTTTTAATGAGTCTCTTGTAGGCAGCATATAGTTGGGTCTTATTTTTTTAAATCCATTCTGAAATCCTATGTCTTTTGATTGGAGCATTTAGTCCATTTATGTTCAGAGTAATTATTGATACGCATTTATTGCCATTCTATTACTTGTTTTGTCGTTGTTTTTGGAGATTTTCTCTGATCCTTTCTTGTCTTTGTTACCTTTGGTCTCTCCTTTGCACTTAAAGAGTTCACTGTAATATTTCTTGCAGGGCTGGCTTAGTGGTCATGAACTCCTTTAGATTTGTTTGGGAAACTCTTTGTCTCTCTTATTCTGAATGACAGCATTGCTGTGTAGAGTATTCTTGGCTGCTGACTTTCCCATGCAGCACTTTGAATATATCATGCCCCTTCCTTCTGGCTTGCCAAGTTTGTCTTAAGAAATCTCCAGCTAGCTTTATGGATCTTCCTTTATAAGTTTAGGACTTTTTTTGTCTTGCTGCTTTTAAGATTTTTTCTTTCTCACTATATTTTGCAAATTTAATTATAGTATGTCTTGGTATTGGCCTGCTTTTGTTGATTTTGATGAGAATTCTCTGTGCCTCTTTGATCTGGATGTGTTTCCTCCCCCAGATTAGGCAAGTTTTCTATTATTTCTTAAAATAAATATTCTGCCTCCTTTACTCCCTTCTCTTCTTCTGGGACTCCTATAATATGAATGTTATTACATTTGATGGAGTCACTGATTTCCCTAAGTCTATTCTCGTGTTCCATAATTGTTCTTTCCCTCTGTTGTTCAGCTTCATTGTTTTCCATTACTTTGTGTTCTGTATCACGTACTCATTCATCTGCTTCTTCCAGCCTGCTGTTCATTGCATCAAGCCTGTTTTTCCAATCTCATTTATTGCATTCTCATTTCTGATTCTTTTTACTCTTTTATCTTTGTGGCAAGGATCTCCCTGATGTCTTCTTTTGTCGAGCCCAGTGAGTATCCTTATGATTGTTGCTTTCAATTCTCCATCCGGCATGTGACTTATATCTATTCCACTGAGATCTCTGGCCACGGACTTATGTTGTTCTTTCCTTTGGGATGAATTCCAACATTCTGGCATTTGGTCCAAGTCTCTGCCTTCATCTATGTGTTGGAAAAGCCAGTTATGTCTCCTCCTAAAAGTAATGGCCTCATGAAGACGAAGTCATGTAGTGCCGAGGGCCTAGTGCTTCAGCTAGTGTCTCCGGTGTGCGCTGCATGCACTCTGCTGTCATGATGTGGCTGCTCTATCCTTAAGGATAGTCATTTGCAGAGGCTCTTCTTGCCTGCCGTGGGCGGTGTTTGGTCCCTGGCCTGCAGGTGGTAAGTTTAGCTAGGTGTGCTCTGGTCTGCTGGTGAAATGAGACCTGACACCAATCCCACCAGAAATGAGGCCCTGTAGAACTCTGCAGTCAGGAGACTTGGTGTGGGGTTTTGTGCTGGGCTTCTGGGGAAGGGGCCCTCCACGTTGGAACTGAGGCAAGCTGGACTTAGAAGGGCAGTCCTTCTAGAACACAAGGGGGTGGGGCTTGCTGCAAGCAAGTTAGGCAGCTAGTGTAGGTTCTGGGCTGCTTCTCTCTGGTGACTCTCTGTTTATGCTGATGGGAGGGGGAGGGAAATGGCCCCAGCCAGCTCCTTTATCTCCAGAGAAGCATCTTGGTGAAAGCTAGCTCTCAGGGAAGTGCTATGGAAAGAGCAAATAATCTCACCCCCTACCCTCACCGTGTGCCCCAGGTATTTTTCCGATAGCTGTTTCCGTGCTGTCTGCCTCTGGGTTGTTTGCCTGCGTTCTCTCCAGAAGCAGGGCTGTGCCCTCCCGGCTCTATCCCAGCCAAGCCTGCTGACCTTTAAAATCCCAGGCTTTAGAGGAATGGTGTGGGTAGGGGCCTGCACTGGTCTTCTGGGGGAGGGGACTGCCAAGCTGGGACTGAGGCAGATTTGACTGAGAAGGGCAGTTGCGCCAGAGCAAAAGGGGTGGGGCTTGGTGTAAGCAAGTTAGGCAGCCAGTGTCAGTGTTGTGCTGCTTCCCAAAGGTTGCTCTGTGTTTACGCGGAGGGTTGGAGGAGGGAGGGAAATGGCGTCTGGTTGTTCCCCTGTTGCCAGAGAGGCACCTCCCTTGAATGCTGCCTCTGGGGGATGCACTCCAAAAAGAACAAATAATCTTCCTATTGTGTCCCAAGCTTCAGATGCTGTTTCCATGCTGTCTGCCCCCGGGTTGTTTGCCTGCCTTTTCTCTAGTAGCTGGGCAGCACCCTCAGGTCTCTATCTTAGCCAAGCCTGCCGACCTTTAAAACTCCAGGCTTTAATGGGGCGCCTGGGTGGCTTGGTCGGTTAAGCATCCGACTTCAGCTCAGGTCACGATCTCACGGTCCCTGAGTTCGAGCCCCGCGTCGGGCTCTGTGCTGACAGCTCAGAGCCTGGAGCCTGTTTCAAATTCTGTGTCTCCCTCTCTCTCTGCCCCTCCCCTGTTCATGCTCTGTCTCTCCCTGTCTCAAAAAATGAATAAACGTTAAAAAAAAAAAAAAAAAAAAAAAAAAAACAAACTCCGGGCTTTAAGCCCCACTCCTTGCAAGAACTTATTAAATTCAGCCCCTCTCACTTTCCAAGCCAATGGTTTTGGGGAAACTTTCTCCTTGTGCGTTCCCCTATATGCTCCTCTCTCTCTCTCTCTCTCTCTCTCTCTCTCTCTCTCTCTCTCTCTCTCTCTCCCTCCCTCCCTCCCTCTTCAGGACCACAGCTCCCTCCCCTCTGCAGCACCTGTGATCCATTTCTCCCCTAAACCACATCTCTGCACTTCCTACCTTCTTTGATATGGCCTCTTTTCTCCCTTTAGTTGTGGAGTTTGTTCTGTTAGTCTTCAGATCAATATCTGGGGTATTTAGAATGATTTGATAGTTATCTAGTTGTGTTCATGGGACCAGATGAGGCTAGGGTCCTTCTCTGCTGCCATGTTCTCCTCTCAAGTCATAAAGGTTTTTTTAAGGTTGAAAGGTTTTTTCCTTTCAGCACTTTGAATATATCATGCCACCCCTTTCTGTCCTGCAAAATTTCTGCTAAAAAATTAGCTGATAGCCTTATGGAGTTTGTTTTGTATATAATTATGTATTTTTCTCTTGATGTTTATGAGATTTTCTTTATCTTTAATTTTTGCCATTTTAATTATCATGTGTCTTCGTGTGGACCTCCTTGGGTTCATCTTCTTTGGGGCTCTCTATGCTTCCTAGACCTGAATGTCTGTTTCTTTCCCCTGGTTAGGGAAATTTTATTTCTTCACATACATTTTCTGCACCTTACTCTCTTCCCTTCAGGGGTTCATATAGTGTTATTGTTAGTCCGTTTGATGTCACAGATGTCGCTTAACCTCTCCTCATTTCTTTAATCATCGTTATTTTTCCCCTGCTCTTCGTTATGGCTGCTTTCCACTAGCTGTCTTCAAGATCACTGAGCCAGTCTGCATCCTCTAATCTGCTCTGATTCCCTCTAGTGTATTTTTCATTTCAGTTATTCTTCAGATCTGACTGGTTCTTTTAAATATTTTCTCTTTGTTGATGTTCTCACTGAATTCCTCTACTCTTCTCTCAATTCTGGTGAGCACCTTTATTACCATTACTTTGAACTCTTTATGAAGTAGGTTGCTTATCTCCATTTTTACTTAGCTCTTTTTCTGAGGTATTGTCTTGTTCTTTGATTTGGAACATATTCCTCTGTCTCCTTTTGTCTGACTCTCTGTGTTAGTTTCTGTATAATAGGTAGGTCAGCGACATCTCCTGGTCTTGAAAGTAGTGGGCTTGTGCAGGTATCCTGTTGTTCCATTAGCATAATCCTCTCTGGTCACCAGAACCAGGTGCTCCAGGGTAACCCCTGTGTGGGGCTGCATGTGCCTTCCTGTTGTGTCGGAGTCACAACTGCTGCAGGTATACAGGTGAGCAGGGCTGCCCCTCAGCCTACTTGTCAGCAATGACTGGCCAACCATGGTTTTAGTAGTGCACAGGGCTTGTCCACATGTTGACAGGCTGAGAGGCCTGGCTGTAGCTACTGCAGGCATGCTGTGAGTGAGACTAGCTCCCAATTACCAGGGCAAGAATTTTTCTGGAGAGGCATTAGGTCCCAGGGGGTGTGGGGCAGTAGTCACTCTAGAAAGGATGTCGTTCCTGACAGAGGCTGCCTGCCAGGTGTGGTGGGGCAGGAGCCCCTGTGGTGGAAGGGTGCCTGTTGGGGTAGGTGGGTAGGTTGAGTGGCACAGGTCTTTAGGGGAACACTTGGGTGCTAGCGAGATAGATGGACAGTGTCTAAACCCACAGGTGTCTGTTTAGCTAAGCTGAAGGAGGGCAAGAAAAACGGTGCCTACCAGCACTTCCATTCTCAGAGAAAGTTCCTACAGGGCTCTGCCCCTCCAGCACACATCCTAAAATTAGTCATTAAGTCTTCACATATAGGCACTTTTCAAACTGCTGGGTCTCAGACCAAGTGACATAGCACATTGGCTCTTCAAGAGTGGGGACTCTGTTTCCTATGGCCCTGCTGATTTCCAAACCAGGTGTTATAGAGGCTTGTGTTCCCATGAAGGTCCCTGGGGTTGGGGATGCCCAGTGTGGGGCTTGTTCCCCTCGCTCCTGGATGCTTGCGATATAACCCCTTCTTGTGAATAGCCACACTGGGGGCTTGTTTTCCTGTCATGTTTCTGCCCTTCCTTATCTTCTTGATGCCGCCTTCTTTTGATGATTTTCAGCTGTGGGAGAGCTGTTCCGAGAGTCTGCAGATTGTTTTCAGAGTGAGTTGCAGTGTATGTAGTTGTTCCCTCAGTGTGTCCGTGGGAGGAGGTGAGTTCCGGATCCTCCTCTTCTACCATATTCCCTCCATTCCGTCTAATTGATAATACTAATAGAGATCATGTAGTTAATGCAAAAGTTTGCCGCCCTGACTACACATTAGAATCATCTGAGGAATAGACAGAGTGAAGATCTGGCCTCACCCACTGAAATTCTATGTGCCTGGGTTGGGCTCTGGGCATTCCCCAGGTGATCCTCATTTGAGAAACACTGAATATATATTCGGTGCTTGGTCCTTTAAGTGTTCTTCTATATATACATCATCTCACATAAACCTCATAACACCATATGCAGATTTTTAGGTAGGAAACGTTTAGAGAGGTGAAGTAATTTGTCACTGCTCTTGATGTCCTCCTTTCTTCCCCCCCCCCCCCGCCCCCCGCCCTTACCCAGGTTAAACGCCACATTTAATCACTGTAATCACTGCTTTGCATTCACTCAACTCCCTTGCTCCTTCCTAGCTTTGTCTCGCTTGGCAAAACTAGAACCTGATCTACTCAACTCTGTCTTCTCCATGCCAATGCCCATGCAACTGTCCAAAACAACCAACTACATGGATTGGTCTCACTTTCAATTTATTATTAGGTCATTATTTCACATCTCCTTTCTCCTCCAACTTCCAATGCTGTCTCCCTCATCCTGGGTCCCCACGGATGACCTTTCCTAATTTAGTGAGAAAATCAATCAGCAAGGGACTTCCACAGTCTCCCACAATCACATCAAGGCATCTGTCAACACCTAAACCCACACATTCTATCTTCCTGCCCATCCATCCATGTTCCTACCTAACTCTGATCCCTGCACTTGTGCCTGAACCATATCCTATCCCCACCCACCTTCTCAAAGGTATCGCTACAGCCATTTTCCCTTTTTCATACAATATTGTCTTTTCTGTTTTCAATGGGTCTTTCTATAAGCGAACACACCTGCTGCAAATTCTTCCCAACTTAAATGAACCTCTTCACTCCGCTTCCCCTGTCATCTACCACCCCATTTTCCCTTTCTTTTGGAGCAGTATTTGAAAGACTTTTCTGTACTTGCTATCTCTAATTCCTCTGTCCACATTCTTTCCCGAATGTACTTCAATTAGGGTTTTGCCCCATCCACCATTTAACTAAAACTGCTCTTATCAAGGTTACCAAATGATTTCCATGTTGCTAAATCCAACGGTCAATTCTCAATTTTTAACTTATTAATACAGTAGCATTTGACATGCTTCATCATGCTCCCCTCGATTCGCTTTTTTCACTTGTTTTTCTGGACTCCCAACTTTTGGTTTTCTTCTATTCCTTTAGATACTCTTTCTTGAGCTCCTTTGCTGGTTTCTACATTTCTCCTAGACTTCTTAGGGGTATCCTAAGTATGTCCTGGGTTCTCTTCTTTATCCACACTCATTCCAATGGTGATCACATATAATTACTTGCTGTCAACTCCCAATTTTATATCTCCAGCTCTTACTGTTCTTCTGCACACCAAAAACATTTTTCTAACCATCTAATTGTCATCTCCACTTGGATGTCTAGTACATCTCAAATTTAACCCATCTAAAAGTGAACTCCTGATGTTTTCCCCCATAAAACTCATTCTATCCATAATCATCTTTATGTCAGTTAATAGCAACTGTGGTTTTCAAGTTGCTCCAGTCAAAACCTTTCATCTTTGACTCCTTTCTTTCTCAGTTTACACATCCAGTGCATCAGGAAGTTCTCTTAGGTCATCTTCAAAATATATAATCAGATTCTATTTCACAAATTTCACTGCTACCATTCTGGCCTGAATCATCATCATCTCTGGCCTACATTATTGCAATAGCTTTCTAACTAGTCTCAAGACTTCCATTCCACCCCCCCAGCCCACCCCTCCATTGTCAAATATTCAGCCAGGGGAGTCAGTTAAAGCACAAGTCAGATCATGTTGCTTTTCCACCCCAGTCCCTGCAACAACTCCCCATTTCACTCAGAATAAAAGCCTAGGGCTTTGTGTGGCCTCCCAGGCCTTATATGTCTTCCCTACCACCACCCTGAACCATACATGTCCTTATTTTTCCTTAAAGAAGCCAAGTACACTTCAGCCTTATATCACATATACTGGCTGTACCCTCTTCCTGTGATACTCCTTCCACAGATACCTGCATGAGTAACACCCTCACCACTTTAAAGTCTTTGTTCAAATCTCACCACCTCAATTTCTCTTGACCACGATATTTTAGATTACAACTGCCTTCACTACCAATGTAACTCCCATTCCTCCTTAATTTGATCTATTTTTCCCATAACACCTATTTTCCCATAACTTATAGCAAAATAATTAGCTATTTTTATGTTTCTTTTCATTGTCTGCCTGTACCTACTAGAAAATAAGTTCCCAGCTTCCTCTTTTTCCATAATTTTATCTTCTAGTTCACCTGTTCTCTCCTCTGCCTCTTCAGTCTGAGCCGTGGTTGTCTCCATTTTATTTTGCAGCTCGTTTATAGCATTTTTTAGCTCCTCCTGACTGTTCCTTAGTCCCTTGATCTCTGTAGCAATAGATTCTCTGCTGTCCTCTAGCCCAGTGATTAATTTTATGACTATTATTCTAAATTCACTTTCTGTTATATTGTTTAAATCCTTTTTGATCAGTTCGTTAGCTGTCGTTATTTCCTGGAGATTCTTTTGAGGGGAATTCTTCCGTTTCGTCATTTTGGATAGTCCCTGGAGTGGTGAGGAACTGCGGGCACTTCCCCTGTGCTGCCTTGAATAACTTGCGTTGGTGAGAAAATAAGTTCCAAATAAGTTCCGCTTATCTTTTGTGATTACTGATGTCCCGAATCCACAATACAGTGCCTGGCACATTTTAAGAACTTAATAAATACTTATTCAGTGCACAAGCTAGGTTATATAAAAGGAAAAAAAATGAATAGAACCTTTCTTCTGAAGTATCAAATTGTAGGGCATATAGAGCTTTGGAATAGAGGCTGAGGGGAAAAGAAATCAACACTTTATATAGCTAAACTGCTTTAATAACAAAACCAGATTTCTGATTAGTTAATACATAATCAAGGACTTCAAAATATAATGATGAAAATCTTAATCTTCACATAATGGATTTTTGCTTTCAAAACTCAGTGTCACCATCACCACTATCACCACCATCACCACCATCACCACCATCACCATAGCACCTGGACTGAGGAAATTAGAGGCAGCTGGTCCCTGTTCCAAAAGGAGCCAGAGGCGCTGAAAGACACATGTCCTAAGGAAGTGGGGCTGGCAGGGTGGATCTGGCCCAGGGTTTGGATGAGTGCCTAGTCTGCAGTTACTTCATAGAGGAAGTGATTCATGGGTTGTTTTGGTCCTGCATTTAAGTAAAAACAAAGCCAGCTTGCTTTGTCTTAGTAAAAGAAACTCTCTGCTTTCATACAGTGAGAATGGACCTTATCGTTCATGATGGCATTTTCGCAAGAAACAATATTTTATATCACTTAAATATGTTGTCATATACTATGAAATATACTGTGAAAAGATTAAGAATGTTGTTTCTGTAGAGAATCATGTCCAACGGTGGAAGAAACATGCCTTATCCTAAAGATCATCTTGTAGTTTTTCAGTATCTTTTCCATCAAGATGCATTTATGTATGTTTGTGTGTATGCTCGAGGAGTAGAGAGCAAGCAGGCATGGAATATAAAGAGAATAAAGCAAAGGACCCAGGCTTAGTTATAAATATAGAAGAAGGAACCCTCAATAGAGAAAAATTATTTTCTAAAGTAGTCATGATGCTTTTCTTTTTTTTTTAATTTTTATTATTTTTGAGACAGAGAGAGAGCATAAACGGGGGGGGGGGGGGGTCAGAGAGAGGGACACACAGAATCCGAAACAGGCTCCAGGCTCTGAGCCGTCAGCACAGAGTCGACGCGGGGCTCAAACTCGAAATCATGACCTGAGCCGAAGTTGGCCGCTTAACCGACTGAGCCACCCAGGCGCCCCAATGATGCTTTTCTAAACATACCTTTTTTGTTGAGTTTTGACTTTTGAACCATCTTAATGTTTTACACACACACACACACACAATAAAATTGTGAAACAAAATCTAAAGTAAAATACAAATGCAAATGAGTGAACCTATCTGTATAGCAAATAATAGCATACGAATAATAGCCAAACTGAAGCTAAAAATTAGAAGAACTAATTAACACATACTTTTAAATACAGAATATTAACTATGTATTCTTAAACTAAAAATGATAGACTTACGAACAAATATTGAATTCCAGGTCATTGGTGTGTTTCTCCCAGTGGCATGGCTTAACGTCTCTAACATTACTTCTGCTGAATTTTAGAACTGAGCAAATAAGTGATGTGTTGAGGATAATGGAAAACAAATTTCTCACTGTCAGAGAAAGCAGTTACAATATGGAGAGGGAGAACATGCTAATAAATCCTGTTTTTGGGCTAGAATTGCAGGAATCGGCACGAATATACGGTTTTATAAATTTAGCTATCTAGGTGGGTATAGATGTTTATAACAAACAGATATAGTTGTAGATATATAGATATAGATATGGATATAGATATAGATATAGGTATAGACACATCGATGTGTGTGTTCATATATTTCCTACCTGTCTGCTGTGAGGATCTAGAAGCAATAACACCCCAGTAATATCCCAGCATATCTATGTTGGTTTCTAAATACCATTCTCCTTTAAAAGAAACCAGAACTCCTTGGAAAACTAGCTGATTCCAGGGCTAGGGTAGAGAACATTCAAAGTAAGTTTAGAATATCATATTATGCTAGAAAATGGGAAAGTGCCCAAAGAACGATAGCGACACGTCCAAAGAACCAGGAGTCAACTTGAAGAAGCTCCCACTGGCAAAATCTGGGACAGTTGAACATGAAAATAAAAATGGTGGTTGTTATATGTCAATTATATCTCATTAAGCCTGGGGGTCAGGGAGAATGATGGTAATGGATTAAAATCCATTAAATAAAATAGGAACACACGAATTCAAACTGGTACGAATGAATGAATGAATGAATGAAGAAAAAGGAAAATTTCTTCCTATAATAGAATGCAAACAAATGTAGAAGTAATGATGAAGTTAAAAAAAATAGCATTTCACAAAGCATAGCAATAAATGGGCACTGTAACTAATGGATAAAAAATTCTTGAGGACAAGTATATCTATACAGTCTTGAAGTTGTACCTGCACAATTCTTATTAATTACAAAAAGAAAAAGATAACCTTACAATGGAAAAACATGGGGACAGCACCCTAACCAAGTGAATATCACCAGTAGAGACAAATTAGTGTCATGGGCCTATTGATCCGAAGCACTCAGAAAGGCATAATGTCATTTCTGTGGTATTCCTACCAAAAGGGCAGAACCTAATCTAATCACAAGGAAATATCAGACAAACACAAATTGAAGAATAGTCTATAAAATGCTTGGCCTATATTCTTCAAAAATGTTAAGGTCATAAAATACAATGACAGACTGAGGAACTTTTCCAGAATAAAAGACTACAGAAGACAACTAAATGCAATGTGTATGTAATCCTTGATTGGACCCAAGCCAGAATATTTTTTCCTACTATAAAGGACATTATTGAGACAATTGTGAGAAATTAACATTTCCAGATTCGATAACAATATTGCATGTGTTAATTTTTCTGTTTCAGTAATTGCAATGTGATTACATAAGAGAATATCCTTGTTCTAGAAAATACACACTCAAGTATTGGAGAGTAAAGAAGCAACATGTCTGCAACATACCAACAAATGATTCAGCAATGAAAGAGTGAGAGAGAGATTAAGCCAATGAAATAAAAATGTTACTAGAGAATCAGGATTAAGGATAAGCTAGAATTCTTGTAATTTGTTTCTAACTTTTCTGTAAATCTACATGTATTTCAAAAAATTTTTTCCAACAAAAATTTTTTAATGTTTTTATGGAGTTTAACCTAGTTCTTTATTTTCCTGCGTTGTGATTCTATAATTGCAAACTTCCTTTTATCTCTCTTCATACAAATTAAAATTTTTCATAAAGATACATAAAGAAAAAACAACCTCAAATTGTCCTAGGAAAAATAATAGTCTCAGAAAATAGTTTATCTTGAGTCATTCATTCATTCAACATTCAAATATTAATTGAGTGCTTTCTATATGCTAGTTGCTTATTGTATCAATATTTAAGTCTAAGGGCAGGCACCTGGGTGGCTCAGTCGGTTAAACATCCAGCATGATCTCACGATTCTGTGGGTTCGAGCCCTGTGTCATGCTCCACACTGACAGTGCAGAGCCTGCTTAGAATTCTTTCTCACACTCTCTCTCTCTGGCCCTCCCCAGCTTGTGCATGTGCACTTGTGCTCTCTTGCTGTCTCTCTTTCTCTCGAAATAAACTTAAAAAAAAATTTTAAGGTCTAGGATTACTCTGAATATATTGACAGTAGGTTTCATTTTAAATTTCTCTGAGCATACAGCTAACTATCCCCATATTTTGTCATTCCTCTAATCAGAGGATATGTTCTTTGTAAGCAAAATGATTTTTGAAAATATATAAGCAAGGCATACTTTCACAAAATGTTATATGTCAACATTCACAAGGAACAGTTTTGACCTCACAGATGTCAGCTGTCATTCAACCTAAGGTAATATTTCCTTTTTTTTAAAACGTTTATTTATTTATTTTTGAGAGAGAAAGAGTGAATCCCAAGCAGACTTCACATGGTCAGCATGGAGCTCGACGCATGGCTCGCACCAACTGACCTGGGCCAAAATCAAGAGCTGGTCGCTTAACCGACTGAGCCACCCTGGCGCCCCTACTGTTGTGTTTTTAAAACGAAACAAAAACAAGAGAAACATCCTATTTTAACTAGAATAGAGATATGTACCAACCAATATCTGGAATGTTATAAAATTACACATTATTTCAAATAAAAGGAACTGGGATTGATTACTAAAAGCATTGCTTTGATTATATATTAATGATTGGTTTATTTAAGGGATCCAAGAAACAGTAATAGGTTTTTGGGAGGAAAAATTGTGTGAGAGTAAAAGAGACAACAAGCTGAGTAAATCTGTGATTAACTTCCTGCATGCATTTGGTGAGACCAAAGTTCTGCATAAGGGACATTTATGTATTTCGTTTACTCTTAAAATACCAAATTCCAGAGGATCTGCGTTTCTATTGTTTTCAAGTGACATTAGAAAAAGTGCAGTAAGGGGGCACCTGGGTGGCGCAGTCGGTTAAGCGTCCGACTTCAGCCAGGTCACGATCTCGCGGTCCGTGAGTTCGAGCCCCGCGTCAGGTTCTGGGCTGATGGCTCAGAGCCTGGAGCCTGTTTCCGATTCTGTGTCTCCCTCTCTCTCTGCCCCTCCCCTGTTCATGCTCTGTCTCTCTCTGTCCCAAAACTAAATTAAAAAAAAAAAGTGCAGTAGGACAAGTTGTACATTTCAGCATTCAGAAACCAAAGCAAAGAAAACCATGAAACCGGTATGAGATGAGACTACAAAGCCCAGGCTTCAAGCAGCCTAAGTAAAGATCAATGTAAGGTTTAAAAATAAAACCATGGGATCCTGGGTGATTTCACCTTGACTTTTCTTCTCTGTATCTTCCATTTTCTCTCAAATCTAAAAATTAAATTGAATTCTCTCAAATCCAGAAATTAAGAAGAAACACACCATCATTAAGGACCTGCTGACATCACCTAAGAATATGCCACCCCTAGTGGCAGTCACCCGTCAGAGTTTGCCAACAGTGGTGGCAGACTGGCAGATCCAAGCTTCCTCTCACCTCGGGGTATTATCTGACAGTGACTTGGGCCCCGAACAGAGGAGAGAGTCCCCAGCTCACACACTTTGCATTAGTAGTTGTCACCTAAGCCCCAGTTATAGGACACAAGTCGCTCAGATCTTGGTATGCAACAGATTCCTTGGCCAGCATAACAACCGAAATGCAACAAATAAAAATTCTTCAGCTTCTGCCAATAATCCTGTTCTTTATGAGCTCCGAAGAAGGCCAGGGGGGCCGGCCTAGGATCAGGGTCAGATAGGACATACAGGGCCCCAGGGAAAAGTAATAATTTGGTGCCTTTTAAAACTAATACTATTTAAATACTTGTTTAACATTTATTTGGAGAAAAGAAGGAAGGGCAGAGAAGTAAGACTTCTGGGGGCAGCTGGCAACCCAGCTATTGTGTTCTGGGCTCTCCAGTTTTGGCAAGAGAGTTACATATGCTTACTATTCACAACACGAAAAGACAGCAATCAGCTGGACCCAATTTCACTAGAAAGTGGTGTAGGGGCCACTTACTCACGAGCGCCACCTGGGGGGGGGTCTCAAACTGTGACAAGTGACTTTAATCACATTCTGTACTCTGAGAGTTCTGGTAAATACGATTTTCCCCAAAGCACTGTTTTCCACCATGACTAGCGCTCACCGACACTTTAGCATCCCTTGTACAATGGCAACACGGGAGGCTCCCCTGCTCACCCACCCCTTAATCCAGCTCTGCCGGGAAGGACAGCCCAAAACACAGCTGTGCTATGACCCTCCAGGTAGTTGTCTTTTCCCCCTCCACTCTGCTCTCTTATTCTACTTACTGTTCTAATGTTTTCTTTATTTTTGAGAGGGCACAAGTTGGGGCAGGGGCAGAGAGGGGGACAGAGGATCTGAAGTGGGCTCTGCACTGACAACAGTGAGCCCAATGTGGGGCTTGAACACATGAACCTTGAGATCTTGACCTGAGCCCAAGTCGGACGCTCGACTGATTGAGCCACCCAGGTGCCCTCTTATTCTACTTGATACCAGAGCAAATTCCTCGAGCGTGTTTCCCCACCAGTCATAACCACACCCAAGGGATAGCCTGTCACAGCTCAGATTGAGCTGGAATCCCCAAATTATAAACATTAAAAACGTTTTTTAATGTTTATTTTTGAAAGAGACAGAAACAGAGTGTGAGCCAGGGGAGGGGCAGAGAGAGAGGGAGACACAGAATCCGAAGCAGGCTCCAGGCTCCGAGCTGGTAACACAGAGCCCAACGCGGGGCTCCAACCCACGAACCGTGACATCATGACCTGAGCTGAAGCTGGACGCTTAACACGCTATGCAGGTGCCCCTGTAATTCCCAAGTTATAGATATATTTTTGTAAAATAGGGATCCACTATTTGTAGCCTGGGTTCTTACTAGTTTCATTCAATATCATCTACCCTAAGCACTTCTCTACCTCCAAAAGCAGTTTTTCATATTTAATTTTTTTTTTCATTTTATTTCTTTTAGAGAGAGAGAGACAGCAAGCATGAGTGGGGGAGAGGGGCAGAGGGAGAGAGAGAAAGAGAGAGAGAAAATCTTAAGCAGGCTTAGTGCTCAGCACAGAACCCAAGGCAGGGCTGGATACGATGACCCTGGGATCACAACCTGAGCCGAAATCAAAAGTCAGAGACTCAACTGACTGAGCCACCCAGGCGCCCCCAGTTTTTCATAGCAACAGTTAACATTTGAGGGCTCACTATGTGCTAGGCACTAGCACTATAAAAATTCATATTTTTTATATAAATTATTTCATTTATACTCCACCACAACTTTTTAAGCAAATGTCCTACTTCCTAATTTTCACTACTTTATTTTTTTGTTGTTTATTTACTTATTTTGAGAAAGACAAAGACAGTGTGAGTAAGGGAGTGGCAGAGAGAGAGAGAGAGAGAGAGAGAGAGAATCCCAAGCAGGCTCCACACTGTCAGCGCAGAGCCCGACATGGGGCTGGAACTCACGAAACTGTGAGATCATGACCTGAGCCGAAACAGAGATTCAGATGCTTAACCAACTGAGCCACCCAGGCACCCCTTCATTAGTTTAGATAATGCTTCAAAGAACATCTTTTTTTTTTTTTAAGTTTATTTATTTATTTATGTCAGTAATCTCTACATTCAACATGGCGCTCGAACTCACAACCCTGAGATCAAGCATTGCATTCTCTTACAACTAAGGCAGCCGGGCACCCCAAGGAACATCTTTAACTTGTTACTGAGAGCCCACTTGTGACTGAGATTAGATGTCCTAGAAAACTTCTTAGGCAGGTGGTTGTTCTGGGAGGAGAGAGTGGGAAGAAGTAACACCTGAGAACCGCACGGGATGCTTATTGGAAACCATCCCACGGATACCCATCGGCGCTCGCGGCTGCTGTGATTTTGATGTGCCTGGGGCTACGTGCCCGCAGGTGGACAAGGATCATTTTCTCCCAGATGATTTTTTTTATTAAAAAAATATTTTTTAATGTTTATTTTTGAGACAGAGACAGAGTACTAGTGAGGGAGGAGCAGAGAGAGAGGAAGACCCGGAATCTGAAGCAGCTTCTAGGCTCTGAGCTGTCAACACAGAACCCAACGAGGGCTCAAACTCGTGAACTGTGAAATCATGACCTGAGCCGAAATCCATTGCTCCCCTGACTGAGCCACCCAGGCGCCCCTTCTCCCAGATGATTCTGATTTACCCCTTTCTTTCTTTACCTGCTCTCCTCCATTTTTATGAAGCACAGTGATAGTCAAAACTGTGGTAAGAACAGGCCGAATACAAGACCTGTCCCGATGAGCTCCAGCCTGCACCCTGTGCCCTCGTGTCTTCCTTCTCTTCTCCCAGATGCCCTGGTCTCTTGGGTAAGTCTCAGCCTGTCATGGGGTAACTAGAATGAAAAAGATATAACTTTCCAGCCAAAAAAAGAGAAGGGAATTAAGGGATCCAAAAAAAAGCCTTTTAAAGCCCGAAAATGTTTATAAAGGAGAAAGGAAATGTTTATAAAAGGAGAAAGGTGGGGAGGCAGATGGCAAGGGTATATTCCCATCCTTTGCTTCCTCACACCAAGAGTGACAGCTCTCAGTCTGCTTTTCCATCTCCATGTCTCCTCCCTCCACAGGGACATTTGGCAGAGTCTGGAGACGTTTTTGGTTTGTCACAATCGGGAGGGAGGTGGTGCTATTGGCATCTAGTGCATAGAGACCAGGGATGCTGCTAAACAGACATCCTACAGTGCACAGGACAGCACCCCGCAGGAAAGAATTCTCCCATCCAAAACTTCAGTAGTGCCGAAGCTGAGAAGCTCTGCTCCACACCCTGTACTTCCCTACAACCCTCTCCTCCTTTCTTCTGTCCCCCTGTCCAAATGTTCTCGCCTCTACTCCCTTTGGGTCCAAATGGAAAGATAGGATCTAACCAGAATGCTTTAGGGACCTCAAGTATTTTCCTTATGTTCTCAGTCTGTAGGTGGTATTTAGCAATAAGGTTCCTGGAGCAAAATTCCTTATTTCATCCATGAAACTGGGAACTCATGGAGACCCATGAATAGCCTAAACCCTAGTGGGCTGGGAACATGATCTGTGACCTGCAGAGTTTGAAAATTACTGTCCTAAATGGACTTGAGCCATGATTGCTAAACACTTGTCTTTCAGAGCCATCTCTAGTTCTCTAGCTTAACATTTTTTTAGGATGTTTCTCAGCTTTGCATTCCTTTGGGCTATGATTCATTCTCCGGTAACCACTCCCCACTCCCGCAACGTGTCATTACAACTTGTGTTCCTATTGAACTTGTAAATTCAACAGAGAAATAGAATTGGTGTTAGTTATTTGATAACTTAAGAAATTAATTTGCTGAGAAAACGTATGCCTTGAAGGAAGAAGTCCTCTGCGGATTTTTTTGCTTACGATTAACATTCTGATCTGAATACATTTTAATGCTATTCATTATATCTCATTACACTTCTTGTGAACTGCTGGGTAGACTGAGCCTATAGAAAGGATTTTAGATGATGGAACAATGACAAGAGCGCACAGAGGTTCTGACTTTAAAACTCATCTTCAACACGGCTACCTTAGAGTCAAATACACTTTATCTGGGGGCACCTGGCTTGCTCAGTCAATAGAGCACACAACCCTTGATCTCAGGGTCGTGAGTCAGAGCCCCATGTTGGGCGTGGAGCCTACTTGGCAGTCAGAAAGAATGAAATCCTGCCATTTGCAACAACGTGGATGGAACTGGAGGGTATTATACTAATTGAAATAAGTCAGTCAGAGAAAGACAGATATCATATGTTTTCACTCATGTGGAATTTGAGAAACTTAACAGAAGACCATGGGAGAAGGGAAGGGGGAAAAATAGTTTCAAACAGAGAGGGAGGCAAACCATAAGAGACTCTTAAATACAGAGAACAAACTGAGGGTAGATGGGGGGGAGTGGGGAGGGGAAAATGGGTGATGGGCATTGAGGGGGCACTTGTCGGGGTGAGCACTGGGTATTGTATGGAAGCCATGAATCATGGGAATCTACTCCTGAAGGCAAGAGCACACTGTATACACTGTATGTAGGCGAACCTGACCGTAAATTATATTAAAATAAATAAATAAGTAAAATGTGCTTTAAAAAATAAAAACATTACTAACATACATACATACACACATACATAAATAAATAAAATACCCTTCATCTGTGCATGAAGAACTGGGAAGGAAAAAGGGAAGGAGTTGTTGTGTATTCCCATTCAAAGACCTGAATGCAGTGCTGAGTGCTTATATGTACCATGTTTTGGGAATGATCTAAGCATCTTACTTCATCCTCACAACCCCATAAGGTAGTATGAGAAAACTAAGGCTCAGAAACTTTAAGAGAACCCCTCAGGACATGTATCTAAGGAGTGTCAGAGGCAGATTATAAACCCAGATTTATCTAGCTTCAGTGGTCACACTTGACAACAATGGCTACTATTACTGAGCACCTTTCATGAAAAAGACACTCTGTTAAGTAAGCCCTTTATATGCCTTATTTTGTCTTGAATCACACAGCTATTTTTTAATGTATTTTGTAGCGGAGCAAATGGACTCAGAGAGTGTGCATCACTCGTTCCAGGTTAGAACCCATAAACAGAACTTGAATTCAAGCGTGCTGTGTCTGCCTATAAAACCCATGCTTTAAAGAGTACAGTATATTGCCTCTCCAAAACATCATTTCCACCTCACCAGTAATCCCTTACGCATTATCTCATCAAATGCCACCATCACCCTCTGGGCAAGAAATCTTGGTCCCTTTTTGCAGAATGGGAACACTGAAGCTCAGAAGCATAGGTAACCTATCTAAGGCCACACATCTTTCCCTGTACATGGATTATTTTAGGCAAGGAACATTCATTAGTACTCATTCCACCAATAATTTTCAAGTTCTCTCAGTGTGGGTGTCTTTAAAGACCAGTGCAATTAAAAAAAAAAAAAACAAATCAGGGGCACCTGAGTGGCTCAGTCGGTTAAGTGTCCGACTTCGACTCAGGTCATGATCTCGCGGTCCGTGGGTTCAAGCCCCACGTCGGGCTCTGGGCTGACAGCTCAGAGCCTGGAGCCTGCTTCAGATTCTGTGTCTCCCTCTTTCTCTGACCCTCCCCTGTTCATGCTCTCTCTCTGTCTCAAAAACAAATAAATGTTAAAAAAAAGAAAATTTTTTTAATAAAAAAAAAAATCAAGGGCGCGCCTGGGTGGCTCAGTTGGTTGAGCGTCCGACTTCGGCTCAGGTCATGATCTAGCAGTTCGTGAGTTCGAGCCCCATGTCAGGCTCTGTGCTGACAGCTCAGAGCCTGGAGCCTGTTTCAGATTCTGTGTCCCCCTCTCTCTGCCTCTCCCCAACTCATGCTCTGTCTCTGTGTCTCTCTCTCAAAAATAAACTTTAAAAAAAACTTAAAAAATAATAAAAATAAAAAATCAAATCATAAATTGTGTTCTACATACATACATACATTTAAAGGTATTAAAAAGAATGAGGTGATGCTACATACATTGATTTGGAAAGATGCCTACAAGATAGTGAAAACTTAAATTATAAAACAACATGACTCTACTCCAACTTAGACATGTGTGGGAAAATTTTTTTTTAATTTTTTAAGTGTTTTACTTATTTAGAGAGAGAGAAAACGCACACAGGAGTGGGAGAGTGGCAGAGAGAAAGGGTGAGAGAGAATCCCAAGCAGGCTGTGTGCTGAAGTATGGAGCCCAACGTGGGGCTTGAACTCACAAACTGTGAGATCATGACCTGAGCCGAAATTGAGAGTCAGATGCTTAACCAACCCATGTGTGGAAAATTTCTGAAAGCACACACCAGAAAACTTTGATAATAGTTACCTCTAGGGCGAGGGATTTGATGAGGTGCCAACAGAGTTCAGGTGACTTTTATCTTCCCTTTTATAACCTTCATTATTATTGTTAAAATTATTTCCACCCTTTATTTGAAGTGAAAAAAAAATCTAAAACAACCTTTAGAGAATCTCCTAGCTTGAGAACATACCCCAGTCTGGGTGTGATAAAATTAATCTAAGGTTTGCTAACATGCTAGTGTTTTATAACGGGATCTGGAGAATGAGATGTATAATCTCTGACACACAGTTGGCAAAGTGGGTGGGGGGAGGGTAGGAAAGTGGCTTTTAGAGAAGTTATAGGTTAGGTTCCAGGCCACAGTTGCTTCTGGGTGACTGATCCTGGGAGTTGGTCATCTTTGTGAATTTAATGTCTGTGGGCAAAACTCAGGGATGCTACTTCTTGGGGCTTTCAGTTGGCTTCAGGGTTTGGGTTCACCTTCTACCAGACAGTGCAGCTGGGTCTTAGGCAGGGACATAAAATAATTGTGAAAGCCAGATAAATAACTGTCAAATTTTAATTCTGCAAAAAGTCTCATTTTTTAAAAAAAACTCTGACAGCTCAGAGCCTGGAGCCTGCTTCAGATTCTGTGTGTGTGTGTGTGTGTGTGTGTGTCTCTCTCTGCCCCTCCCCTGCTTGCACTCTGTCCCTCTGTCTCTGTCTCTCTCTCTCTCTAAATAATAAATAAACATTAAAAATAATAATAAATTAAAAAAATTTTTTTGAGAGGAAGAGAGAGATCAGAAGCTGGGGAGAGGCAGAGAAAAAGGAATAGAGAAAGAATCCCAAGCAGGATTCACACCGCTGGTGTGGAGCCCAACAGGGAACTCAAATTCACCAAACGTGAGATCATGACCTATACTGAAATCAAGAGTCGGACGCTTAACCCAGTGAGCCATCCAGGCGCCCCCAAAAGTCACATTTTAAAATGTATGAGGGTTTTTATTTTTTGTTTGGTTGTTTTTTTGTTTTTTAAATCTGGAGATACAGGACTCCTAGATCAAGGAGGTTTTGTCAAATTGAAGGTCAAGAGAGTGGAGTTCGAATCCCGTCTCTGCTAGTAACTGGAGCTATGAACCTGAGCAGATCATTTTACCGCTTTAAGCCTTTGTTTTCTTATTTGTAAATCACTAAAGTTGGACTAAAATTTAAAATGATGAAATTGTTAATGTTTCTTTAGATTCTAGTACTGTAAGGTTTTTTTCCAAAGTCAGTTTTTAATTTTTGTACGGTTATTAATTAATGAAATTCCAGTATAATTAATGTACAGTGTTATGTTAGCTTCCGGTGTACAATATAGTGATTCAACAATTCTATACAGTACACAGTGCTCATCATGATAAGTGTACTCTTAATCCCCGTCACCTGTTTCACCCATCCCCCACCTCTCCCATCTCCCCTCTGGTAACCATCAGTTTGTTCTCTGTAGTTAGAAGTCTGTTTTCTGGTTTGTCTCTTTTTTAATTTGTTCATTTGTTTTGTTTCTTAAATTCAACATATGAGTGAAATCATATGGTATTTATCTTTCTCTGACTGACTTCACTTAACATTATGCCCTCTGGATCCATCCATGTTGTTGCAAATGACAAGATTTCATTCTTTGTAAGATTCTTATTATGTTTTTTGTTATTCATTGTCCCCCTGATTCTCCTTGCTTTTTTGAAAGCCTGTATTTGGTATCATATACAAGTATAATTTATTGTATGTATAACTATGCATTGTCACTTCAATTTTTTAAATGTTCTATAGTGCTTCTCTCCATTCTTGGCTTCTCTCTATTCCTGTTCATCTAGAAGTCTAATTTCTCAGCCAAAGCCCCTGGGCATAGTGAATCCTGTGAGCACAAATAAGGTAGCTGGTGGGCTCAGCATTAGTGTTGATAAGCACATAGAAATCTCCACTTCAAGATTCCAAGTTTTATGCAGGCAGATAGGCTGGGCTGCTTGTCAAATAAGACACTGTAAGTGCTGCACTTGGGCACCAAGAAGGCATTTGTAAGGACCATTTTTTTTAAGTGTGCTTATTTTATTTTATTTTAAATGTTTAGAAAAAGAAATAAAGGACCAATATATGCAAAATTTCACTAATAATTAAATGCAAACAAAATGATTGCTTTTTTACCTATTAAATTGGCAAAACTAAAAATATGGACACTACCCTAGGGTGGGTATGAGGAAATGGATACTCGCATATACTCTTACTACAATTATAAACTGGCATACAGTAACTATTTAAATTTTAATGATGCATACCCTTTGACTTAGCAATTGCATGTCTAGGAATCTACCCTACTGAAATAATAATATAAATATGAATATAATTGACTCTTGAATAATGCAGGGTTTGGAGCACCAACCCCTGCACAGCTGAAAATTCCACATATAATTTTTGACTCCCCCAAAACTTAACTACTAATAGCCACTGTTGACCAGAAGCCTTACCAATAAATAAATAATTAACACATATTTTATTGTTATATGTATTACATAATGTATTCTTACAATAATACCTAAATCTTTCTTAATTTTTTCAGTATTTTTAGGCTACTTGGTTTATCTGTGAGTTTTTTCAAATTGTCACAAATTTTCTGCAACATTGTCCAGAATAAGAAATTTGAACTGATCTATCATCTGTCAAAAGAAAAACTTAAGTAAACTTAAGTAAATTGTCACACTCTTTACAACAGAAGACTATGCAGCTATTTGAAAGAATATTTTAAGGGGCACCTGGGTGTTCAGTTGATTAAGTGTCTGACTCTTGGGTTAAGCGTCCAACTTGATTTTGGCTCAAGTCATGATCTCATGACTTGTGAGTTCGAGCCCTGCATCGGGCTGTATGCCAACAGCACGGAGCCTGCTTGGGATTCTCTGTCTCCCTCTCTCTTTGCCCTTCCCCTGCTCAGTCTCTCTCTCTGTCTCCAAAATAAATAAATAAACATTAAAAAAAAAGAAAAAATATGTTGGGATTTGTATGTGCTGATATGGATAATGTCTATAATATAGCAATAAGTGAAGAAAAATTATAATAGTTTTTTCACTATAAGTGAAAAAATAGCTATAGGTATAGTATGATCTAATTTATATTATGAACAGTAAAAACATAAACAGTAAAAAATATGAAGAACAGAAAGAAGCTACTAACTCTCCCGTCTAGAGAGTATGATCAGAAGAGCTCTCCATATGTTATATTATTAATTCAATGATTCTGTCATGGACTGAATTGTGTCCCCTCCTGCCCCAAAGTCGTATGTTACAGCCCTAACCCCCAATGTAACTATGTTTGGAGATAGGGCCTGTAAAAGAAATAGCACAGTTAAATGGTCATATGGGTGGGGCCCTAATCCTATAGGACTGGTACCCTTATAAGAAAGGGAAGGGAAACCAGATGACTTTCTCTTTCTGCTTGTGCCTAGAGGTAAAGCCATGCATGAACACAATAAGGCAGCCATCTCTAAGCTAGGAACAGAGGTCTCACCAGAAACCAATCTTGCTGGCACCTTGATCTTGAACTTCTAACCTCCAAAAGTGTGAGAAAATAAATGTTGCTTAAGCCACCCAATCTGTAGTAACTTGTTTTATCAGCTTGAGCAGACTAATACAGATATGTAGGAATTTTTGTATTCTTCTCCTTGAATATTCTTTGTTGGGAGAGGTGCACCACCCTCCCTCCCTCCGCTCTTTGGCAGATGCTTTAAATTTTTTTTAATGTTTATTTATTTTTGAGAGAGAGAGAGAGACAGAGTATGAGCAGGGGAGGAGCAGAGAGAGAGACACAGAAACTGAAGCAGGCTCTAGGCTCTGAGCTGTCTGCATAGAGCCTGATGTGGTGCTCAAACTCATGACCTGTGAGATCATGACCTGAGCCGAAGTCAGATGCTTAATGTACTGAGCCACCCAGGCACCCTGGCAGATGCTTTAAAAAGTCCATTTCAGGACATAAACTGAACTCCAGGATGGGAACTTTTCCAATAATCTGCCTGTCAAGGTTAGGCTGCTGTATTAATGAAGATAACTAACACCAACTGCTGCAAACAGGCCTCTAAATCTTAGTGTCTCTAAACCACAAAGATTTATTTCTTGCTTATGTTACATGTATAATATGTTTTGGCAGGGGACGCTATTCTATGTAGACACTCAGGGACCCAGGCTGACAGGCTGACCAAGGGTTGACCTTTTTGGTTCATCATTCTTTCAACATGTGTCTTCAAAGTTTGTCAAATCAGGAAAACGGAGCTAGAAGGTTGAGCAAGGCTTCTCACTGACTCAGCTAAGAAGAAATCGACACCACCTCTGCTCACAGCTATTTAGAGAAGTAGTCACATGACCTCAACCATACTGCAAAGGAGGCTGGGAAATCAGAACCATGTGAATATTTAAGGAATACTAAATGTTCCTGTCATATTCCTTGTTATGGATTGAATTGTATTCCCCTCAAAAAATAAGTTCAAGTATTAACCCCCAGTACCTCAGAATCTGATCTTATTTGGAAATAGGGTCTTTTTAGAGGTAATCAAATTAAAATTCCTTTGAGTTAAAATCCTTACTGTGTCTTCTCTTAATATGAGGTCATTAGAGTGAGCCCTAATCCAGCATGACTGGTGTTTTCAAAATAGGAGGACATTTGGACACAGAGACAGACATGCACAGAAGGAGGATGTTGTGAACATATGCAGGGAGCAGATTGCTATGTGAAGATTGAGGCAGAGGTCAGAGTAATGTTGCCACAAGCAAGAAACACTTGGGGTCACCAAAACCTAGAAAAGACGCATGGAACAGATTCTCCCTCACAGCCCTCAAAGGGAACCCATCCTGCTGACAACTAGATTTTGGATTTCTAGCTTCTAGAATTGTGAGACAACAAATTTCTATTTTTCTTTTTTTTTTTGAAACGATTTTTCTAAGTCATCTCTACACCTAACATGTGCCTCAAACTCATGATCCCAAGATTAAGAGTCATAAGCTCTACCAACTGAGCTAGTCAGGTGCCCCAAATTTCTATTTTTCTAAACCAATGAGTTGGTGGTACTTTGCTATAGCATCCCTAGAAAATGAATACACTCCTCTAACAAGTTTATGCAGAAAGAGATTTGATACATGGAATTAGATGCTTATAAATCTATTAGAATGACTGGGAAATGGGCTCTAGGCTAGACATCCAGCAATTAGTCCCAGAAAAACTGGGGCACCAAGAGTTACTAACACATTTATCACAAGCAGGAGCTGGCTCTCAGGGTCTGCTTACCTCAGCCACTATCTGAAAATCAGAAAGTATTACCAAAACCATTAACTCCTGAACCATGTCATGCCTCCTATATCTGCACAAGCAAAATGGATGCCTTGTGTAACACTTACATCTTTTCATTATTTAGAACAGAATTTAAGCCTTGAGTGAATGTACCTGTTTTATGGAAATAAAATTATATATAGAACACTTAGCTGAAAAGATATTGAGAAATATAGTTTTTTTTAGTTTTTAAAAAATTTTTAATGTTTATTTTTGAAAGAGAAGACAGAACATGAATGGGGGAGGGCGAGAGAAGAGCGGGGGAGACACAGAATCTGACACAGGTTCCAGGCTCTGAGCTGTCAGCACAGAGCCCAACACAGGGACTGTGAACTGTGAGATCGTGACCTGAGCTGAAGTCGGACACTTAACCAACTGAGCCACCCAGGCACCCCTGAAGTTTTTAGCTTCTGAAGCAAGAGAAGCCCACAAGAAGGAGGTTAAAATACATTTTGGGGGTGCCTAGGTGGCTCAGTCAGTTGAGTGCCCGACTTAGTTCAGGTCATGATCTCAGGGTTCATGAGTTCAAGCTCCACATCAGGCTTACTGCTGTAGGTGCAGAGCCTGCTTCAGGTCCTCTGTCCCCAACTCTCTTTGCCCCTCCCCCACTTGTGTGTGCACTCTCTCTCAAAAATAAATTTAAAAAAAATCTAAAATACACTTTGAACAAGCCATTCTTTTTTATTTTTCCTTTATGTTTTTTGGTTACTATTTTATGGTTCCTTGTTCTAATATCCTTCTCCTGTCTCCTTTTAGATGTTCTAATTGCCCATTCTGCCCTTGGCCATTTTTTTTTCTTTATATTACCTGCACAAGTTCATCTATTCCAAATTTGTCCAGATGTCTCCACCTTCATTATTACCACCCTTGTATACATTACCATCATCTCTGACTTGGATTACTACAGCACTCCCTGTCTGATTTCACATTTTCTGTTACCTTGTCTCAATCCAGAGGGATGTGGTTCATCTTTATACAACTCGTAAGATCATATATGTCTCTTTGCCTACTCTTCTGATCTTCTCCCTTGCCTCTAAGATTCATCTCTAGCTCCTCACTCTCATGAGTTCACCTCTGACTGACCAGCTATTAGCCCGGCCATTCACCACTCCCTCACAGACCTTTATGCCTACATTTAGCCACACTGAACTCTTTAAAGCACCT
Source organism: Acinonyx jubatus (assembly GCF_027475565.1). Lineage (NCBI taxonomy): Eukaryota > Metazoa > Chordata > Mammalia > Carnivora > Felidae > Acinonyx > Acinonyx jubatus. The sequence continues at coordinate 63,582,788 of NC_069387.1, forward strand.
AGAATTCATCATGTGCTTTCTTTCCTCTTCACTTTTGCACAAGCTGCTCTTTCTGCTTGGTTTAGAAGTCCTTTCTCTTCCTCTTTGGTCAACTCCTATTCATCCTTAAATCCAGGAAGCCCAGGCTAGGTCTCTCTCCTATGTGCTGATGTGTATGAATTCTGCCCACTTGCCAAAAGAGAAAGAGAAGAAAGGAATTTTGAGGATGCCAATGGGTGTGTTTTGTTCACTTTTGTAACTAGTATTTAATAGTTCTTTTTCTGTTTTCATTTTTATTTTGTTTACTTTTGTATTTGATACTGGTGTGAATAGTGGCACACATTTGAAACTGCTGTCTGGGTTTTGTGGCACACCATTTTCTTTTTCCTTTTTTAAAAAATATTTTAATGTTTATTTATTTTTGAGAGACACAGAGTGAGAGCAGGGGAGGAGCAGAGAGAGAGGGAGACAGGGAATTTAAAACAGGCTCCAGACTGTGAGCTGTCAGCACAGAGCCTGTTTCGGGGCTCGAACACAAAGCCTATGAGATCATGACCTGAGCTGAAGTGGGCTGCTTAACCGACTGAGCCACCCAGGTGCCCCGGGGTACACCATCTTCTATCTTCCCATTAACTTACTAGTACTGCTCATTCTATTTAAAAATTTACTTCTGTTTGGGTAGTAGGTCACATCCTTAATAGTTATATTATTATTCCTATTTCATAGATTAGGGGTTGGGAGTAAGTAAGACTTCTCAAAGAGGTTGATTAATTCAGAACTTTTTCCTCACACTTTTCTAGTTCCAAAGTAACTTGTTAGTCTCTGACTAGCCTATATGAAGTGTATTTAATATGCAAAACATTTATTCAATCATTCATTCATCTGTCCATCTATCTATTGATCTATTTAGTCAAAATTCCATAACTGAAGGAGACAGAATAAAATCCATCAGAAAGAAACAGAAAGTCAGCTGTTGGATAAACCTTTATATATATTATAAATACTTTTTGATATACTGTCTTATTCACTAATTTTACTAATTGTGTCACTAATGTATAAGTTTTATCATCACAATTGTGTGGCATTTTTAGAAAATTGGTTCTTATAACTTAAACTGACTCATGCTACTGACTGCTGGTTAGATGGACCATGGACCGTTTGGGCAATTAGAAAGGAAAGATGTTCAAAGTCTATACTAGGCCTGACTACCAAAGGAAGAAATCCAGAGTGGATGTCCTTCTGTTTACCACAGTGTACTGGTGAGTCTTTGGATATGCAAAGGTAGCTTAACCAAGGGCTGAAAAGCTAAATTCCTCTTCACCAAAAAGTGTGAACTAATTGAGTTGGTATAGGGAAGACACAAAGGAAGTCTGAGAAACAGAGGAAAAAGGAGATTTGCAGAGCATCTAAGAAAGGCAAACAACATCTTGGGGACCTGTGATGCAGTTGTTAAAAAAAAAAAAAAAAAAAAAAGGCCAATGATAATTTCCCAGAGACAAGGTAAGAAAGGTAGTTTAAGAACAGGGATGTCTAATATGTAATTTTCAGTTGTTGGCATTACCACGATGGAAAGTCACTCTACATCTCAAACAGTTAGTGATATACACGTGTTTTGAGGGTGAGAGGATTAAAAAATAAGCAAGTTCCATTGGTGAATGGTATGCAGCAAAGAAAAGAAAACTGGCGAGGGAGAAGAGTCAATGCTATTACTCTTAATTGTGTTGTCACACTGCCCTCTACTGGGTTGTCAGAATCCCCCTAGATTTAATTGCTGGCTGTCGTACCCGCTGACCGGCCCCATCATCTGTAGACAATTTCCTGCACCTGCTGACAAAGTATGTGTTAAGCTTGAGGCCTGGGGAGTAGTGCAAATTGATTAAAGCTGTTTACTTTACCGTCTTTGCAAAATACAGGCAGTTTCCAAAATATAACAGAGGCTTCCCCATCAGAGGGGTGTGTGTGTGTGTGTGTGTGTGTGTGTGTGTGTGTGTATGTGTGTGTTTTGTTTTTTGTTTTGTTTTGAGAGGGACTGAGACAGCGTGAGTGGGGAAGGGCAAAGAGAGAGGGAGAGAGAGAGAATCCCAAGTAGGCTCCACACTGTCAGCACAGAGACCTATGTGGGGCTCAAACTCACCAACCATGAGCCAAACCAAGAAACCTGAGCCGAAACCAAGAGTTGGATGCTCAACCAACTGAGCCACCAGGCGCCCCCAGAATTGTGTATTTCATGTTAACATTAGATCTGCATGTTCCACTATGATTTGAAGGCATGGACAGTGGCAGCTTGGTTATGATTAGTGATCAAAACACTGGCAGAAAATGATAACAGACATTGATGCTATAAAGAAAGTCTGGATGATCTTCTGCGAGAGCTATTAAAATAATTTCTAGTTATTAATTTAATTCAAAATAAACTTTCTTTCGGGATATTAAGTTAGAACAAAGCCAACTCACTCCCTACCAAAATAACTTGGCAGCTATTCTGATGAAGACTTCTGTGTCAGGGTAGCCTCATATGTTTTGGCTGGGTTTAACTGCAAATCCTAGTTACAGTTGTACCAGTTTAGACCTGCTTAAATCCTTTCGAATCCTGACTCTCCAATAAAAGGAAAATGGAAGTTTACTAGAGTGGTACTATATAACCAAGCATCATGCTAGGTAGTGGAGATAACTAGCTACATAAGATGCCACTTCTGCCCTCCGTGGACTCAATGTTGACTAAGGGGGAAGGACATGCTATTGTCCGTAGTACCCCCTCCCTTTAGCAAATATAGTGCCTGGCTAAGACCCATATGCCTAATAGGTGCTTGATAAATGTGTGTTGAATAAATGAGGGAATGAATGAAGAAACGAGGCGGTATATGCAAAGGTTAGGAGTCTGCCAAATAGCCTGTTTTGATCACAGCTTTGCTACATATTAGCTATGTAAATAAATCACTTCACTTAAATCCCTGGAGCCTCAGTTTCCACATCTGTACACCTATCCTGCAAAGCAACTGCAAAATGCTTAGCACACTGCTTCACATCCAGAAAGCACTCAATAAATGTTTAATGTTATAACGTGAAAAGGGCAAGAAGGAAAAGGAGTGATTAAATATGGGGATTAGAATTCCTAGATTATGTCTATATATGTACATTTAAAAGTATAGGACAATGTTGAATTTGGGAAGATTTTTAATGGTGAATAAGAGATTGGTTTCCAAAACCAATTTATTCATGTGGTAGGAAACTTGAACCCTCGAGACAGTGACTCACATGCTTATAGTTCCATAACCAGAAAGAGAGCATTCTCTGGTTAGGTCAAGTTAAAAAATTCTGAGGGAAGGCTTCTAAATGGCCCTGCTTGGGTCAGGTTCATCTTAACCTGATGTGGTACAGACTTTGGGTTGGGAGGTTGTCCTGGGTGGTCCAGGTGGGCCAATTTAATCAAGGGTTCTTAAAAGAGAAACTTTCTTGGCTGTAGTGAGAGATATGATGACAGAACAAGGGTTAAAGTGATGGGACATTGGTAGCCTCGAAGATGTTGGACGGGGAACAAGAGCTAGGAATGTGAGCATTCTCTAATCTGCAAATGGCAAGGGGACGGACTTTTCTGTAGAGGCTCCAGAAAGGAATGCAGTCCTGATGATACCTTGATTTTAACCAGGTGAGACCCACATTGGACCTCTGACCTACAGAGCTGTAAGATAATACATTTTTAGTTGTTTTAAGCACAAAATGACTTGTTAAGACAGTAATAGGAAACTCATATACCAGGGAAACGGGGTGGAAACCTACTTTCATTTCGTCCCACATATTCACTCAACATCATCTGCTCTGAGGCAGCTTGTTCAATGAGGTACCTGTAGCTTCCACCACTGCCTGCTCACCTCATCCATAGGAATAGATTGATTTGAGAGGATAAAGTAGATTATGTAGAGGGAAGCAGAACCAAGAAGTAGAGAGAATTCTGATGCTACCTGAGCCGCCAGTTCCAGTTAATTTTGAGGCCAACGTCATGCTTGCCCTTTGGTTATACAAGCTAATCAATCCCTATTTTTGAGCTAGTTGGTTTGAATTAAATGTCTGTGACTTGCAACTAAATGATCCTGTCTAAATCATAAATCTATGGTAAGGAAGAGATGACCGAAGGAGAAGAGTGTTGTTTTGTTTGGTTTGGTCTTTAAAGCCTTTGGAGACAGTACCTGATGATGGCTTAATGCGATTCCATAGCAACCCACTGAGAAACATGTTATCCCACTTTAGATGAGGAAAGTCATACTTCTTAGCTAAGTGGCTTTCCCACAAGCAAGAACATTCTGAATTTAAAACGTGAAAACCCATATTGGTTTGCTTTGTTTTTCTCCAGTGAAACACATTGCACATAGAGTATCCTGCCTTATGTTTTTTCTTTTTTTTTTTTTTAAAGTTATCAAAATAGAGCCACATTGTTTCAAGGCCTCTCCACTTCCTGTTTCTGCAGCCTCAAACGGTTTTCTTTTCCTCTGCATCTGATAAACTCAATGCTCTAGAGTCTAGAGAAGTACTGGACAAAGCTGCTTAAACCTAACTGGTGGCGGTGGTGATAGGAGGACTTTTTGTGCACTGGCCATGTGGTTATTTCTCCTAGAAAAAAGATAGAATTAAAAAGCAGACACTATTATTCCTGAAGCGCATTAAAAGGATCTGGATGTTACCTCCCAAGAGATATTTTATAATTTAAATGGAAATATAGAACGCCACACAAATTCATGATATTTGTCCTTCTGGAATATTGTATGCTTGTTATTTTAGTTTTGCAGATAGGAAAAGACTATGTCTATTGGTGCCACAAATTAGGGAACAACAGGTGTAGTTGCATCATTTTGGCCCCAGGGCACCTTGCCCCTATGAAGCGGTTACTGATTATGCCCATGGAGCTTTACCATGAGCCTACCCCCTCTGTCTTCTTCTTGGGTGGAATACGGACTGCTCACAGAAAAAGAAGAGATGGAAATCTCTATCAGTAGAGGGCTGAGAAGCAAAGTGGGTAAACTCTGACTACTATATCATCTTGGTAGAAAATAAGAGGATTTAGAATAAATATCTTGTCTGCTCTTCATTTTTTTGCGGTTCTGAAGTTTTTGTGTTTAAGAAAGAGAAGATAGGGGTGCCTGGGTGGCTCAGTTGGTTAAATGTCAGACTTCGGCTCAGATCATGATTTCATGGTTCATGAGTTTGAGCCTGCATCTGACAGCAGAGAGCCTACTTTGGATCCTCTTCCTCTCCTCCTCTCTAAAAAATAAATAAACATTAGGAAAAAAAAACAATGTTCATAAAACTTGGTAAGATGTTAGAACACTACTCATGGACCTTCAGGTCTTAGCTTACATGATATTTTACTCATTTGGCCCCAAATATTTATTGAATACTTACCATGGGTCCTACTGAACAAATCAAGCATGTTCCTCGGGGCTACTGTGTAGGGCTGTGCAGGTGAATAGTACCTAGTGCTGTTGTGTAGTGCACAACTTCCACTATTACAGGTGTTTTTACCCTCCTGGAGACTAAATCTGGTGACTTCTAGAAAGTCTTGCTGGAATTTTCACTCTTCCCCCTCAAAGTAGAAAAGGTGCTCCTATTATGTGTTCTAAAATACAGTCAGTCATAGCACTTTACCCATTATAAATGCTTTGGATTACAAGTATGTTTCCAGAACAAGGTTTGGCTCACAAACCAAGGTTTTACTGTATCTTGTTTGTCACTTTCTAGGGGCTAGGGATGCATCGGTAAATTAAACAGTCAAAAATCCCTGGCTTCTAGAAGCCAATAATCTAGCAAGAGCAGAGAGTAAATAAGTTCAATATGTAGCATGCAAGATGGAAATAAATACTATGGAGAAAAATAAAGCAAGGGGGCTTTCTTTTCACCTACTTTAGGTTTTTGCTCAAATATCGCCTTTTTAAACTTTGAGATAGGAAAGATTTGGAGGTTTGGAGTAGAGGAGAAATATGATCTTGCCTAAAAAAGAAAAACAACATTTAGGAATGTAACAGGCACAGTTAGCAAAAAGCAAGTAAGATAGTTATCAGATCTCCACTTTGTCAGGAATCAGGCCACAGCAAATAAAGTGTTATACAGAATATAGAGAACAAGGGCTCAGCCTTTCCCCTCCAAAACTCTTCTTCCACAACACGTTTTTACAAAAATCTTGGGAGAACCCGCATGTTCCAACCGGGGCTGGGTGTTGTATTTTTGCAAACTAGCACCCCACGCCTTCTAGTATCAGCCTATAGACCCTTTGCACCTGGTTGGGGTGTCTGAGGCTCTGAGTTATTCTTTAAGTCCCTTCAACCCGTCCTTATTGAGCAGGCAGCTTCATAAGGAAATAACATCTTGGATAATCAAGATACTATGCTAAACACACATCCATATCTGGCATTTTCACACCCGTTACGCTCTGAATACAGGCGTAAGTGTATTTTCCCTCCTACTCTTAGGGCTTCACTCCGAGGGCTTTTGACGACAGCCTGAAAACCACGCCCGCCCCAAGCACCTTCTCCCCGGGCTCTCCACCCGCCCAGGGCGGCGTAGCTTTCTGGAATCCGTAGGCCTCTCTTTCCTCTGCCCCAGAACTACAACTCCCGGCAGGCTCTGTTTCTCTCCACCTTCCTCTTAGCGCATGGCCTGCCGGGAGGGGGCAGGTAGCGCGGGCGGGGTCCAATGGGTGCCGGCTCCCGAGGAGAAGGCGGAGGAGAGGAGGAAGGAGGCGGACTCTGGGCCCCGGCCCCATTCATTGCCGCGGCCGGCCGGGCGGGGGTCCTGTGTTTTCGGAGCCATGGAGGCGCTAATTCCAGTTATCAACAAGCTTCAGGATGTCTTCAACACGGTGGGCGCCGACATCATCCAGTTGCCTCAGATCGTCGTGGTGGGAACGCAGGTAGGAGACGAGGGCGGCGTCCGCCCAGGCCAGAGCCCGGGGCGCGGGCCTGGTAGGGGCTGCGGCAGCGCCGGCTCCGAGCCGGCCTTTGCGGCCTGTGGGAGGAGGGCGCTGCTGGGGGCACCCGGGCTCTTCGGGCTGTGCCGCGCCTTTCCGCCCGGGGCAGGTTACTTCGGGCCTGGGAATCCGGGCCGGGTTGGGAGGCGAGGGGCGGAGCCGGCGCGGCGGGTCCCGGGGGCGGGCTAGTCGGGGGACGGACCGGCGAGCGGAACTGGAGCCCGCGGAGACCGGGCGCGGCTTGCCCTGCGGGCCGCTGCTTGGAAGGGCACCTGGGGGACGCGCTGGGCACGTGGGGCCACACTGGGCTCATGGCGGGCCAGCTAGCCCTTCTTCGGTTGGTTTTAGGGCGGCAGGGTTTTTATTCCCCTTCTTGCCTTGCTCAGGGGCTCCGGAGTCAGTTTTGGAACCGCGGGGTCGGGGTTGAGAAGGCCGCTACTGTGTGGTACCTGAATGTTTTACTGCAGTGCAATCCCTTCATGTTTTGAGGACGCCGAGGCAGTTAATAAAAAGCAACCCCCCCTCTCCCCCGCCCCAAACCACCTGTATCTGGGTGTTAGGAAGGAATAACCAGTTTTTCTGCGTTGGCTGTGGTTTTTGTCTTCCATCCAAATTGAGCATCAGGTTCTCTGGTCTTTTCATATTGGGTGTCATAGATAACATAATTTTTTATATGCAGAAAATGTTGGAAAAATAAATTATTTTTAGAGTGACAGGAGAAGTACAAGTTTAATTTTCTCTGCCTGCTGATTTTCTTGGTTTTAAAAGAATCGTAGGACTTTTATTAGAGTTCAGAGAAACGCATTTTAGAGCTTAGTATATTGATTTTAAGTGTTTTCATTTCTCAATGATCTTTTCTGTTGAGAAGGGCACGGTTTCCTCATTTTCTGTCGCTATATCTTGCTACAGTATTTTAGTGTAGAGTATAAATATTATGACAGGGAACTTAACGTTCAGAGTACCATGGAGTATATTCAAACCTTGGAAACCATAGACATCCTGTGCTTTTTCTTGCTTTTAAATAAAGTGGTAGAAATTATTTCAGAAACACATGTACTTGGTCTGCTGTAGGATTGGTATAGATTCTGCTCACTCCTGCCTACATATATTGTAGTATTTGTAACTTATTTGTAATGATTGGACACTGAATCATCAATATAATATTAGGAGCAGTATTTTTATTTCACATATTTTTTCACTGCTGCGTTCCTGTTTCTAGTTCTGGAACAGTCCCGGGCGTGTAGTGAGTGCTCCATAAATACTTTGAATGAATGGATATTGTTCACTGTAACCAGATAATATTTTAAAACACTGGTACTTCTATCATCAAATGGATCTGTTTTTGAAAATACAATGAAAGGAGATGAACTAAATCTTCTTTGGTAGTAATTTGGAAGTGTTTCCTATCTGTGGACCAGAAACTTTCCATACACTTTTAAGAGATTCTCCATGCTTTCTAAGCTTGGAGAAGTAAAAGAATCAGGGCTATTGTGTGTCAGCATAAATAGTTTAAAATCAAGAAGGATTTTTCTTACACAAAATTGAGTTTCCTTTTTTTTTTCCCCCAAAGTTTGTTTGTTTAGAGAGAGAGAGAGAGAGAGAGAGAGAGAGAGAGAGGCAGACAAAGAGGGAGAGGGAGTATCCCAAGTAGGCTCTGTGGGATCAATGTGCAGAGCTGGCTGTGTGTCTTGAGCCCATGAAACTAAGATCATGACCTGAGCCAAAGTCAAGATTTAGGCACCTAACTGACTAAGCCACGGAGATGCCCCAAAATTGAGTTTATTTCTGTGAGTAAACCTGTTGGCAGAATTACTCTTGGGAGTAGAGGAGTAAAGATCTCACTGTTAGGAAAATCATTAACGTTGTGCTAGCAGAAACCATCCTAGTAGTGATACATGCCATATTTGCGTGTTGATGTTTGAAATTGCTCAGTAGGGAAATTAAGTTTGTGTGTGTGTTTTAAGTAGGCTCTCTGCCCAACATGGAGTTTGAACTTATAACCCTGAGATCAAGAGGCACATGCTGTACTGACTGAGCCAGCCAAGTACCCAGGGAAATTAGTTTTTAAAGACTTAATGAAGGTTATCTCCATTTGCGTCTTTATTAGCTGTACTTCAGTCCTTTATTATTCAGGTACAGAATTAATAAATAAGGTTAGAAACAATGTCTTCCCCCCCCCCATATTTTCATTATATTGAAAAAAATCACTTCTATTTGACTTGAATACTAGTATACCACTACTTTGTCCTCTGTGCCATTTAATGTTTTGTAATATACAGCACATGCATTACATTCATATTTAATGGAGTAGTGTACGATATTATCCAAACATAATAATAAATGTTCTGACCGGTAAACTTCTCAGTGGCAGTGATGATGTCTTCATAATACGGGTAGAGCCTCTCTCTTACACATTAACTACACCTTAAGTGGCTGTAGGTCCCATTTTGTTGAACTTTTTTTTAGAAATGATTTGCAAACTTAGTATATGTAAGAATCACTTTGAAAATAAGTTCCTAGATTCCATCCCCAGAGATTTTGATTTTCAAATCTAGGTTGGGCCAGGCACTACAGGTGATTCTGATGCAGATGATTCATAGATCCCAATTGAAAAGTGTATTAGTGAGTCTTTGATTTTAAAATGCATGAAACTAGAAAAGATAGGGAAGCTGAGCCTAAGGGCATACCACCATTGAGTAGCATGTTGATATATGTGGCATTCTTGCTAATGTTTTAAATTTTGATTTGTTAAATTGCCCAAGTAATCCTTCTTTCAAGCCTATAGAGTTGGAAGAGTTGAGGAGAAGGAATCATGTTTATAGCTGTAGATCATTCACAACTTTAATGGTTTTAGCTAAATAGTTTCTTGTTGTTGTTTTTTTCTTTAACTGAGATCATCTGTGTGGAAAGAACAGAAGAGGGGAGAGAAAAGGTTGATATTTTTAGACCATGGTGTACTTTGCAGGTGGAGAGGAGATAAGACTTAAACAACTTTTGTGACTCAACTTGGGAAATTTAATCACTATTTTCTTAAGTTGAAAATAAGGGGGTGCCCTCCCAGGTATGTAATCTAAACCAGCACCCAGGGGCGCCTGGGTGGCTCAGTCAGTTAAGCGGCCGACTTCGGCTCAGGTCACAATCTTGTGGTCTGTGAGTTGGAGCCCCGCGTCGGGCTCTACTGACCGCTCAGAGCCTGGAGCCTGTTTCAGATTCTGTGTCTCCCTCTCTCTCTGACCCTCCCCCGTTCATGCTCTGTCTCTCTCTGTCTCAAAAATAAATAAACGTTAAAAAAATTTAAAAAAATTAAAAAAAAAACAAAAACAAAACACCAGCACCCAGTATAGGAATCCTAGTAACATGACAGTAACCTGAGACTCAAGAGTTGCTAGTAATGAGCTTTTCACTTTACCTTTCATTTCAGTGATTTCAGCATTCTACCTTTAGGAATTCAGAAAGGAATCTTGGGTTTTAAATGACCAGTTTGCAAACCAACATTTTTTTTCTAACATTTTAAAATATAATTTATGTAACATAAAATCACCATTATAGAATGTACAGCTCATTGGTTTTTAGTATATTCACAAGTTGTGCAACCATCACCATCTAATTCCAGAACATTTTTTTTTTCCAGAACATTTTTATTATGCAAGAAAGAAACTCTGTACTCATTAGCAGTCATTCCTCATTTCATCCTTCCCCTGTCCCATCCCCTGGCAACCACTAATCTACTTTCTGTCTCTATGGATTTGCTATTCTGGACATTTCATATAAATAGAATCATACAATATGTGGCTCTTTGTGTCTGGCTTCCTTTGCTCAGCATGATGTTTTTAAGTTCATCCATGTATTAATACTTCATTACTTTTTTTTTTTTTTTTGAAAGAGAAAGGGAGCTTGTGTGCATGGGGGGAGGAACAGAGGGAGAAGGAGAGAGAGAATCTTAAGGAGGCTCCACATCCAGCAAGAGCCTACACGGGGCTCCATCTCACGACTATGAGATCATGACCTGAGCCAAAATTAAGGGTCAGATACTTAACGAACTGAGCCGCTCAGGTGCCCCAGTACTTCATTACTTTTTATGGCTAAATAATATTCCATTGTATACATGTGCCACATTTTGCTTATCCATTCTAGTTGATGAATATTGGGTTGTTTCCATTTTTTGGTTATGATGGAGAATGCTATGAACATTGTTTGCAAGCTTTTATCTGGACATGTTTTCAGTTCTCTTGGATATACAGTAAAACCTTGGATTGCGAGTCACTTGTTCTACGAGTGTTCCATAAGACGAGCAAACATTTCTAATAAATTTTAACTTGAAAAATGAGCAGTGTCTTGCAATATGAATAGTATGTGATGATGAAAATCGCATGATCGCAACTGAGCCAATGGTTCTTGAAATTCGCTTTGATATATGCGTGCTTTGGATTACAAGCATGTTTCCAGAAAGAATTATGCTCTCAAACCAAGGTTTTACTTATGAGTAGAATTGCTGTGTCATTTGGTAACTCTTGTTTAACTTTGAGAAACTGCCACATTGTTTTCCAGTGCGGCTGTACTATTTTACATTCCTTCCATCAGTGTTTGAGGGTTTCAGTTTCTGCACATCCTCACCAACTCTTGTTACTATCTTTTTATTTTTATTTATTTTTTTAATGTTTATTTTTGAGAGAGAGAAAGTGACAGACTGTGAGTGAAGGAGGGACTGTAGAGAGAGAGGGAGACACAGAATCTGAAGCAGGCTCCAGGCTCCTTGCTGTCAGCACAGAGCCCGACGTGGGGCTTGAACCCATGGACCGTGAGATCATGACCTGAGCTGAAGTCAGATGCTTAACGAACTGAGCCACCCAGCTGCCCTGTTATCATCTTTTTTAAAAAACTGCTAAATCATCCTAGAATTCTTTTACTTTAAAAAAAGCATACCCTGCCCCCAGCACTGCTATCTACATTTTAGTTCCTGAAATCTTGCTCTCTCCTGCTGGATGTGCCTTCATTTGTCCTGTGTTCTTAGAGGTGATGATTTCATGAAGTTTAGTAATTTGGTGCTAAATATTGATCATAGATTTCATTCCTGTATTGTTTTCTTGTGCATGTTCTTAGGTAAACTTATATATTTTCTCTTTTTTTTTTCTAGTTTCTTTGTATAGTTCATGTGCTGCTTCCCTTTTTTTTTAACTTAAAAATGAGGTGAAATTTCTGTAACATAAAACTTGCCATTTTAGAGGGTACAGTTCAGTGGCATTCAGTATATACATAATGTTGTGCAATCACCACCTCCTTCTAGTTCCAAAACATTTTTACCACCCAAAAGAAAATTCCATGCCTATTAAGCAGTTACTTCCTGTTCTTCCGTTCCTCCAGGCCCTGTAAACCACCAATCTTCTTTCTGTCTGTGTGGATTTACCTATTCTGGCTATTTCATAGAAATGGAATCATAAAATATGTTACCATTTATGTCTGACTTCTTTCACTACAGATAAAAAATGTTAAAAAGATAAGAAAAATAAGTGCACCTGGGTGGCTCAATTGGCTAAGCATCCGACCCTTGATTTCAGCTCAGGTCATGATCTCACTGTTGTGAGATTGAGCTCCATGTTGGGCTCCGCACTAGGTGTGGAGCATCCTTAAGATTCTCTCTCTCCCTTTCCCCCTCACCTGCTTGCTTGCATGCTTTCTCTCTCTCAAAAAAAATATTAAGAAAAATAAAGAAAAATCACATTTATCTGTTGTATTAATATCAAAGAATTAAGAAGCGTCTCTTATAAAATGAAAAGTGAAAACTTAGTAAAAATTGAATCAGTTTTGGGTAATGTGTCATGAATGAATGCTACTCCCAACTGATGGTGGTTATCAGAGAGAAAACGCTAAAAATATGACAAAGCCTTTTCAGTGAAAGGCTCAATCTCACAGTATAAATCCAAAGTACTGTAGATTTCAGTACAGTACAATTCGGAAGAAACTAAAAGATGACACTGAGACCAGGCACACAAATCTCTAACCCTTGAATATATAGATATTGCATCAATTTGAGGATTATGTGAGGATGAAAAAAGCAGAAGGCATAGGGGTGCCAAGTGGGTCATATTTTCAGAGTAAGCCACCTGTGACTTGCCATACTGGAAGTTCTGTAGGCACTTACCTTCCTAGAATGAGTGCAGACATTGGTTGTTTAAATCACCAGGGGAAAACACGCACCGATCTAGCCAGTTGTAGAGGAAGCCAATATTATTTATAATAGACAAAAAATGAGAATCTATAAACATGTTTGGTTTGTTTGCGAGTCTGTTGACGTAATTTTTGTAATTGAAATACAATTGGCATACAGCATTGTATTAGTTTCATGGGTACAACATAATGAACATATATATGTGTATATATATGTATATATATGTGTACATATATGTATATATATGTGTGTGTATATATATATGTATATATAGTGAAATGATCACAATAAATCTAGTTAATACTCATCACCACACATAGTTGCATTTTTTTCTTATGAAAATGTAAGATTTACTCTCTTAGCACCTGTCAAATATATAGTACAATATTATTATCTGTAGTCACCATACTGTACATTATATCCCCAGGACTTACTTCATTAGAAGTTTGTACCTTTGACCACCTTCACCCATTTCACTCACCCCTTGCTTCTGAGAGCTGCTAAGCTGTTCCCAGTATGTATGACTTTCTTTTTGCCTGTTTTTAGATTCCACATGTAAGTACGATCATATGATATTTGTCTTTCGTTTATTTCACTTGGTATAATGCTGTCAGAGTCCTTCCATTTTGTTGCAAATATCAACACTTCTTTCCTTTTTTATGGCTGAATAATATTCCATTGTGCAGATGTGTATATATTAGAGTAGTCTTTTAAGATCTTTTGTATTTCTGTGGTAACAGTTGTAATATCTCTTTTATTTCTAATTCGAGTTCTCTTTTTTTGTGGCAGGTCTGGTTAAAGGTTTGTCTATTTTTTTCTTTTCAAAAAAGCAGCTCTTAGTTTCACTGATTTTTTTTCTTCCTGTTGTCTTTTTAGTCTCTGTTTCATTTACATCCACTTTGATCTTTGATATTTCCTTTACTAATTTTGGATTTACTCTTCCTTTTCTAGTTCCTTGAGATGTAAAGTTAGATTGCTTATTTGCTATCTTTTTTGTTTATTAATACAGGCATTTATCACTATGAAATTCTCTGTTAGAACTGCTTGTGCAGTTTTGGTATGTTATATTTCCATTTTCATTTGTTTCAAGCTATTTTTTAATTTTATTTTTTCATCCATTGGTTAATAGCATGCTTTTTCATCTCCACATACTTGTGAATTTTTCAGTCTTGTACTTGATTCCTGGTCATAGTATTGTAGTTGGAAAAGGCGTTTGATATAATTTCAGCATTCTTAAACTTACTAAGAATTTAATTAGGCCACTATTTTTGTGGCCTAATCCATGATCTATCCTGGAGAGTGTTCCATATATGCTTGAGAAGGATGGGTATTCTGTTGCTTTTGGATGGAATGTTCTGTGTGTATCTCTTAAGTCCATCTGGTCTAATGTGTTTTTTTCCTTAAATTTTAAGTCCAAGACACTTAACTTACAGTGTTATAATGTGGTTTCAGGTGTATAATACACTGATTCCACAATTCTGTACATTAGTGCTCATCATGACAAGCGTTCTCTTAAACCCCTTTACCTATTTTGCCCATTCCCCCCTGCTACCCACCTCACACCATAGGTTCTTTATATTTAAGAGTATGTTTCTTTGTCTCTTTTTTTCTTTGCTTCATTTCTTAATTCCACATATGTGTGAAATCATATGGTATTTGTCTTTCTCTGACTTATTTCATTTAGCATACTCTTTCCGTGGTGTGTGTGTACATGTGTGTACACCTCTCTCTGTCTGTCCGTCCTGTCTCTGTCTTTATCCATTCCTCTACAGATGGTCACTTGGGCTGCTTCCATAATTTTGCTTTTGTAAATAACGCGGCAGAAAATGAAAGGGTGCATGTCTTTTCAAATTAGTGTTTTTGTATTCTTTGGGTAAATACCCAGCAGTGGAATTATTGGATCATATAGCAATTCTATTTTTTTTTATTTTAAAAAGTGTTTTTTGATGTTTACTTATTTATGAGAGAGACAGTGCGCATATGAGCAGGGGAAGAACAGAGTGGGGGGACAGAGGATCTGAAGGGGGCTCTGCACTGACAGCAGAGAGCCTGACGTGGGGCTCAAACTCACAATCGTGACCTAAGCCGAGTTAGACACTTAACCTATTCAGCCACCCAGGCATCCCTTGCCTATTCTTAAATTGGATTATTTGCTTTTTTTTTTTTTTTTTTTTGGTGTTAAGTTGTAGAAATTCTTTATATTTTTTGGATACTAAACCTTTATCGGATATGTCCTTTGCAAATATCTTCTCCCATTCAGTAGATTGTGTTTTAGTTTTGTCAACTGTTTTCCTTTGCTGTGCAGAACTTTTTATTTTGATGTAGTCCCAATAGTTTATTTTTACTTTTATTTCCCTTGCCTTAGGAGAATGTCTAGAAAAATATTGCTATGACAGATGTCAAGAGAAATTACTGCCTGTGCTCTCTTCTAGGATTTTTATGGTTTCAAGTCTCACAGTTAGGTCTTTAATCCATTTTGAATGTATTTGTGTGTATGGTGTAAAATAGTGGTCCAGTTTGATTCTTTTGCACGTAGCTGTTCAGTTTTCCGTACACCATTTGTTGAGAAGAGACTATCTTTTTCCAGCTGCGTATTCTTCCCTTCTTTGTTATAGATCAGTTGACCATCATGGATTTATTTCTGGGCTCTCTATTCTGTTGATCTTTGTATCTGTTTTTGTGCCAGTACCATACAGTTTTGATTAGTACAGTTTTGTCTTGTATATTGAAATCTGGGATTGTGATATATCCAGTTTTGTTTTTGTTTTTGTTTTTGTTTTCCCCAGAATGCTTTGGCTATTCAGGGTCTTTTGTGGTTCCATACAAATTTTAGGATTATTTGTTCTAGTTTTGTGAAAAGAGATGGTATTTTGATAGGGATTGCATTAAATCTGTAGATTGCTTTGGGTATATGGACATTTTAACAATATTTGTTCTTCCAATCCATGACCACAGAATGTCTTTCCAATTGTTTGTGTCATCTTCAGTTTCTTTCATCAGTGTTTTATAGTTTTCGGAAAGCAGGTCTTTTACCTCTTTGGTTGTTTATTCCTAGGTATTTTATTATTTTTGGTACAATTGTAAATAGGATTGTTTTCTTACCTTTCTGTCGCCTCGTTATCAGTGTATAGAAATGCAACATATTTCTGTATGTTGATTTTATATTCGGCAGCTTTCCTGAATTCATTTATTAGTTCTGGTAGATTTTTGGTGGAGTCTTTAGGGTCTTCTATGTATAGAATCATGTCATTTGCCAATAATGAAAATTTTACTTTTTTCTTACCAATCTGAATGGCTTTTACTTCTTTTTCTTGTCTAATTGCTGTGGGTAGGACTTCCAGTACTATATTGAATAAAAGTGGGGAGACTGGACATCCTTATCTTGTTTCTGATCTTAGTGAGCTTTTCCTCATTGAGGATGTTGTTAGCTTTGGATTTTTCATACATGGCCTTTATTATGTTGAGTATGTTTCCTCTAAACCTACTTTGTTGAGGGTTTTTTTTTTTTATCATAAATGGATGTTGTACTTTGTCAAATGATTTTTCTTTCTCTATTGAAATGATCATATCATTCTTATTGTTTGTTTTGTTGATGCGATTGATTGATTTGTGGATATTGAACCACCTTTGCATCCCAGAAATAAATCCCACTTGATCGTGGTGAATGACTTTTTTAATGTATTGTTGGATTCAGTTTGCTAATATTTTGTTGAGGTTTTTTACATCTATGTTCATCAAAGATATTGGCCTATAGTTTTCTTTTTTTGTAGTGTCTTTATCTGGTTTTGGTATCAGGGTAATGCTGGCCTCATAGAATGAATTTGGAAGCTTTTCTTACTCTTCTATTTTTTGGAATAGTTTGAGAAGAATAGGTATTAACACTTATTTAAACGTTTGGTAGAATTCACCCTTGAAGCCGTCTGGTCTTGGACTTTTGTTTGTTGGGAGTTTTTATTACCAATTCAATTTTGTTACTAGTAATTGGTTTGTTCAGATTTTTTCTTCCTTCCTGGTTCAGTTTTGGAAGATTGTACATTTCTAGGAATTTATCCATTTCTTCTAGGTTGTCAATTTGCTGGCATACAATTTTTTTTTTTTTTTTTGTAATCTCTCATGACCCTTGTATTTCTGTGGTGTTGTTTCTCTTTCATTTCTGATTTTATTTGTGTCCTTTCTTTCATTCTTGATGAGTCTGACGAAAGGCTTATCAATTTTTGTTTATATTTTCAGAGAACCAGCTCTTGGTTTCATTGATTTTTTTTGTGTGTTTTATCAGTCTCTGTTTCATTTATTTCTGCTCTAACCTTTATTGTTTCTTTTCTTCTGTTCACCTTGGGCTTTGTTCTTGTTATAGTTCCTTTAGGTGTAAGGTTAGATTATTTGAGATTTTTCTTACTTCTTCACGAGACCTGTATCACTGTAAATTTCCCTTTTAGAATAGCTTTTGCTGTGTTTAAAGATTTAGACCATTGTGTTTATATTGTCATTTGTCTCCATGCATATTTTGATTTCCTCTTTGATTTCTTTATTGACCCATTGGGTGTTTATTAGCATGTTGTTTAGCATCCACATGTTTGTGTGTTTTTTTTCCTTTTTTTCCCTGTAATTCATTTTTAGTTTCATATTGTTATAGTCAGAAAAGAACCATGATACGATTTCAGTTTTCTTAGCTTTATTGATACTTGTTTTTATAGCCTTACATGTGATCTATCTTGGTGGATGTTTCAACAAAAGGATGTGTATTCTGTTTTTGAATGGAATGTTCTGTATATATTTGTTAAATCCATCTGGTCTAACGTGTCATTCAGACACTGTTTCTTTATTGAATTTCTGCCGAGATTATCTGTCCATTGATGTACGTGGGATGTTAAAGTCCCCTACTACTGTTGTATTACTATTAGTTTTTCCTTTTATGTTTTAATATTTGCCCTTTGTGTTTAGGTGCTCCAATTTTGGGTGGGTAGATACTTAAATAATCCCTCTTGTGGGATTGACTCCTTTATCATTGTGTAATGCCCTTCTTTGTCTCTTGTTACAGTCTTTGTTTTATTATTTATTAATTAATTAATTTATTTTTTTTTTCAACGTTTATTTATTTTTGGGACAGAGAGAGACAGAGCATGAACCGGGGAGGGGCAGAAAGAGAGGGAGACACAGAATCGGAAACAGGCTCCAGGCTCTGAGCCATCAGCCCAGAGCCTGACGCGGGGCTCGAACTCCCGGACCGCGAGATCGTGACCTGGCTGAAGTCAGACGCTTAACCGACTGCGCCACCCAGGCACCCTACAGTCTTTGTTTTAAAGTCTTTTTTTGTCTCATGTTAAGTATTGCTACTCCAGGTTTTCTTCATTTCTATTTGCATGGTATATCTTTTTCTGTACTTTGATTTTCGTTTTTACATGTGTTAGGTTTGGAGTGAGTCTCTTGTAGGCAGTATATAAATGAGTCCCTTTTTTTTAATATCCATTTCACCACCCTATGTCTTTTGATCAAAGCATTTAGTCTATTTACATTTAAAATGATTATTCATAGGTGTGTACTTATTGCCGTTGTTTCCTGGTCGTTTTTGTAGTTCATCTCTGTTCCTTTTCATTTGCTCTCTTTCCTTGTCATTGATGACTTTCTGTAGTGTTATGCTTGATTTTCTTTCTCTTTATTTTTTTGTGTATCTGTTATAGGTTTTGGGTTTGTAGTTACCTTGAGATTCATATATAGGATACTAAGTATATATCAGTCTGTATTAAGTTGGTGGTCATTTAAGTTCGAATACCTTCTTTCTTTTTTTCTTAATGTTTGTTTTTGAGAGGGGAGGAGGGGCGGGGGGGGGGGGACAGAAGATCTGAAGCAGGCTCTGCACTGACAGCAGTGAGCCAGATGTAGGGTTCGAACTCAAACTGCGAGATCATGCTCTGAGCTGAAGTCAGACACTGAACTGGCTGAACCACCTTGGTGCCCCAGTTCGAACACATCCTTAAAAAGTAAAGCTTTTTTATTTCTTCCTCTATGTTTTGTGTATATGTTGTCATATTTTATGCATAATTTTCTTATTTCTAATAATGTCCTCTCCCACTCCCCCCCACCCCCATTTATAGAAGTCACTTTATCACTTTTTATAAGGCTGGTTTAGTGGTGATGAACTTCTTTAACATTTGTCTGAGAAACACTTTATCTCTCCTTCAATTCTGAATTGACCTTGGCAGGTTGAGTATTTTTGGTTGTGGTTTTTTTCCTTTCAGCACTTGGAATATATCATGCCATTCCCTTCTGGCCTGTAAAGTTTCTGCTGAAAAATCTGCTGATAGCCCTATGCAATTTCCCTTCTACATAACTCTTTTCTTCTTTCCTGCTGTTCTTAAAAGTCTCTTTAATTTTTGCCATTTAAATTGTTATATTGTCTTGGTGTGGCCTCCTTGAGTTCATCTTATTTGGAACTCTTTGGGCTTCCTGAACCTGGATGTCTGTTTCCTTCCGTAGGTTAGGGAAGTTTTCACTTAATGTTTCTTCACATCATTTTCTGCCCTTTCCTTCCTTCCTTCCTTCCTTCCTTCCTTCCTTCCTTCCTTCCTTTCTTTCTTTCTTTCTTTCTTTCTCTCTCTCTCTCTCTCTCTCTCTCTCTCTTTCTCTCTCTCTCTCTTCTCCTTTTGGGACCCCCATAATGTGAATGTTTATTTGCTTGATATTATCCAAGGATCCCTTAGCCTTTACCATTTTTTAAAATGCTTTTTTCTCTTTGCTGTCCAACTTGGGTGTTGTCCAGTACCCTGTTTTCCAGATGCTGATCTGGTCTTCTTTATGTACTCTAATGTGCTGTTGATGTTTTCTAGTGTATTTTCCATTTTATTTTCTGTTTTTTTCAGATTTGATTGGATCTTTTTTGTATTTAGTTTTTCTGAGGTTTTGCTTTTTTCTTTCATTCAGAGCATATTCTTCAGTCTCTCATTTTGCTTGACTTTGTAGGTGTCAAGCTACTTTTGTAGCTTGTAGGTGTGACAGCTACTTTTCCTAAACTTGAAGGAGTGGTCTTGAGTATAATCGTACCCTGTGTACACTGTGTGTGCCAGGTGACTTTGGCTGGCTGGAGCTGTATCTGGAGTGGGCTGGGGTTCCTGGGGCACTCTGTGCTGGGGCTGCCCTGGAAGGATGGCCAGCATGGAAGTGGGCATGGGATAGGGTGGTCCTGGGACTTTCCACTCAGAGGGTGTCCTGGCAGGACAGCTGAAGTTGAGGGGAGTGCAAGCTAGAGGGTCCCAGATCTCTCTTTGCAGAGGGTGCTCTGGTGAGACAACTAAAGCTGAAGTGGATGTGGGCTGGTCCCTGGGTTCTCCACACAGATGGTGCCCTGGCAGGATTGCTGAAGCTAAAATGGGAACAAGCTGGTATGTCTGGGGGTACTTAGTGCCGAGGCGCCTTGGCAGGGCAGTTGGAGCCATGGCTTGTGTGGTCCATGGTGTCCTGTAGTGCTCTCTGCCAAGGGTGCCCTAGCAAGCTGTCTGGAGCCAAAGTGGTATGGGCCTGTAGTGTTTTGCAGTGCTTTGTGCCTATGTTATGTTGACACGACAGCTGGAGCTGTAGTGAGTGCCCAGCAAGGGTTCCTTGCAGTTGTGACACACTGGTGCCGCCTGGATGGGATGGCGATGTTTGGTGTGGTTTAGGGACCCAGTGCTCTCTGAGGCAGTAGGCTGGCAGTGGCACCTGGAACCCTACTCCCTTTTGCACTATCAAGGTGGAGGATGGATGTAAACCGTGGCACTTGCCAGCCCCTCCCAATTGGAGAGAGTTCTGGGAGCTCCCCCATCATTTGGTGGAGTTGTATGCTGGATCTTTTATATACTAATTGCTTTTTTAAACCACAGCTTTTTCCCTGTGCCCCAGGGCAGAACAATCTGCTCTTGTATAGTCCCTTCATACTATCCCTCCCCACTTCAGTTCACAGCATTGGAGGTAGGGGTTCTCTTCCTTACAGTGTCTGGTTTCTCTGTCTCTCTTGCCATTTTCTATGTGTTCTGTGTTTTGTTGTGTAGCAGCTACTCAGTCAGCCCTCAGTTCTTTGGAGGAATTGCTGTATAAGTAAGTGTAGATTTGGTGTGTCTGTTGAGGGGGAAAGTTCAGCATCTTCTTAAGTTGCCATCTTGGACAGGACCCTTACTTATTGTCACATTTTAAATTTGTGGTATCTAATTGTGTTTTTTATTACATCTCCCTGATTACTAATGAATATGATCATTCTAAATTTTTTCTTACCCTTTGTGGTGCTGTTTTTGTGAGTTTCTGTTCCTATCTCTGCACATTATTTTCTAATAGATTATTCATCTTTTTCTCACTGATTTGTGGAAGTTATTTATACATTTTGCTTACTAGTTCTTTGTGAATTAGAGGGATCACAAATATTTTCCTCTAATTTTTTTGTATGAGTAAAATTTTAATTTTACTGTAGTTGGACTGTCACTTTTTTTTTCTTTAGTTTGTACATTTTATGTAGTAAGGAGTCATTCTCTATCTCAAAGTCAGGAAAGTATACTTTAATATTCTCTAATTTGTAAAGTTAGAATTTTTAAAATTTGTAATTCATCTTGAATTTTTCTCCTTTATTTTATTTTTCCATGGTTTTATTGAGGTGTTGTTTTTATAATGTGAAGTTTACCCACTTGAAATGTATAATCGTTTGTTTTTAGCGTGTCTATAGAGTTTTGCAACTCTCACCATAATTTACTTTTAGGTATTTCATTATCTTAAAAAGAGACCTTGTATCCATTAGTAGTCATTTCCATTTCCCTCTGCCCCTAGTGCTTGGCATCCACTTAATCCACTTTCATGTCTGTTCTGGACATTTCATATAATCAGGATCAGATAATAGGTGGTCTTTTGACTGACTTCTTTCACTTAGCATAATGTTTTTGAGGTTTATCCATATTGTAGCATGTATCAACACTTTATTTCTTTCTGTGACTGAAAAACTGGGCAGGGTTTTGCACACACAGATAATAGGTGAATGAGAGAGATCTGTGGTAAAGTCTTAAGGGACTGGAGAACCTTCATGAAACTTTGAAAACTAACCAAACAAAGCTCCTTTCTAAGACCAGTTCTCACAGTGAGAAGCAACTGAGAATGCAACTGACCACCTCTGAAGAATACAGACAAAGGAAAGAGAAGATCCAGATAAAAGTGGTAGAGAGGAACAGAGACAAGTTACCAGAAAACAAAGAACTATATTTTTGAACACTATATGGAGACAAAAGGGAGTTTTAGAGTGTAAAGTTAGAATTGTTATTCTAGGCCAAGTTTTTTCCTAAAGTTTAGAAAATGACTGTTACCAAATCTCATACAAAGTTTTTTAAAGAAAAATGAGACTCAGAATAACATTCTTGTTGACAAGAAAGTATACCAGAAAGACATGTTCGTGAAACAGATGAAAACAACTAGATATTAAGACAAAAGGCAAGATAAGGCATTAAATAACAAGTGTGTATAGGAGCAAATAAGAACTAGGTGGTAGAACTTACTGAAGTATTAGAAATGAAAGGAAATTTATTTTAGAAATGAAGACAGCTTAGAAGTAAAACAAGAACAAATAAACATAACATATAGTACCTTGAGAGAGAAAGATGTTGAAAAGGAAGAAACATTAAAAATAAAAAGGGTAGGGAAGAGGTGTAAAAAGAATTTGACAGAGGGGCTCAGTCGATTAAGCATCTGACTCTTGATTTCAGCTTAGGTCTTGATCTCACACACAGTTCATAAGATTGAGCCCTGGGCGGCTGGCTCTGCACTGACAGCATGAAGCCTGCTTGGGATTCTCTCTCACCCTCTCTCTCTTTCTGCCCCTCCCCCACTTGCTCACATACTCGCTCTTTCTAAATATTAGAAAAAAAAATTGGGGGGTGGCTTCTGGGTGACTCAGTTGGTTAAGTGTCCAACTTTGACTCAGGTCATGGTCTCGCAGTACGTAGGTTTGAGCCCTGCGTTGAGCTCTGTGCTGACAGCTCGGAGCCTGGAGCCTGGTCAGATTCTGTGTCTCCCCCTCTCTCTGTTCCTCCTCTGCTCATGCTGGGTCTCTCTCTCAAAAATAAACATTAAAAAAAATAATTTGACAGACATTGACATATTGAAAACAGGCAAAGAAGATCCAACATGTGTATAATAGGAGCTCCCCCCCCCTCCCCCATTATTTAGGATTTTTGCCTTTGTGGAAAATATGAAAGTAAAAGTTGTACTAGTTGTGACTAAGGAAAAGTGTAGTACAGGAAAAACAATCTATACAGAAAATACTAATTATAAAGTTAAGACGAAATTTATAAGCATTTAAGATGTATAAATAGAAATTAAGGTTTTTATATATTATTTGATTATTTATAATTTGTTTTAACGTTTATTTATTTTTGAGACAGAGAAAGACGGAGCATGAGCGGGGGAGGGGCAGAGAGAGAGGGAGACACAGAATCTGAAACAGGCTCCAGGCTCTGAGCGGTCAGCACAGAGCCCAACGCGGGGCTTGAACTCACAGACCGCGAGACCATGACCTGAACCAAAGTTGGACACTTAACCGACTGAGCCACCCAGGCACCCCTTGATTATCTATTTACTAGTCTTATATCTGTGTTAAATTTCCTGAGGGTGATCATTGAATATGGTTGTATGGAAGAATGCCCTTGTGCATGCCCTTAGAGACAGATATGCTATATTTTTTAGAGATGAAGTGTCATGGTGTATGTAACTCAGAGAGGACAACAAAAGAAAAAGGTGTGTGTGTGCGCGCGCGCGCGCGCACATGCGTGTGTGTAGAAAGAGACATAAAGCATATGTGTCCAATGTTAATATTCAGTGCATCTTTGTTAAGATATGAGCATTCACTGTTAATATTCTCAAAGCTCTTGTGGCTTTGAAATTTTCAAAATAAAAAGTTGGGAAATATTCAGAACAAAAGTGAAGTACTTATGGATAAAGAAGCTTTATAAGCTAATAAGAAATGTAAAATGCCAGCATTTGAACAATCACTGAAAAAATACAAAAAACCTTTAAACAAAATGATCCTTGACTTCAATAATAAAGTCATGTAAATTTAAACGAGCTGTTAGTGTTCATCTATCAAAGTAGCAAAGATTCAAAAAAGTGATAATGCCCACTGCTAATGGGGCTGCAGCAGATTGAATGGGAAGTGTAGCTTGGTTCCTGCCTTCTTGTGTGCAGTCTGACAGCATCTGTGAATGCTTCAAATCTCTGTGCTCTTTAATCTTTAGCTCTTTAGCAATTTCATTTAATGAACTAAATCCAGTGAAGTAATAGGATAAGTGAGTAAGGTTATATGTATAAACCATGTGCACTGTAGCATTGTTAATGGTAGCAAAAACCATTTAAATGTCCAAGTCAAGTTTGGCTTTACACACTGTAGAATACTATTTGACCATTAAACACAGATGTTAGTATATTGATATGGAATATTATCTGTGATTGCTACATCAAAAATAAAAGCCAGTTAGAGAAAAATACATGTAGTGCTACCCCATTTAAAGTAATATATTCTCATAGACATAGTATTACGTGCCAGTATTACAGGTTTTGAAAACCTGGTTGGGAGAGTATCAAAAAAAGTAGGAAAATTACAGGAGAGTGGGACTTTATTTTGGGGGGGGGCGGGGGGAGAGTAGGACTTTAATCTCTCTTTTTGGAGTTTTTATTTTAAAGAAATAAAGATCATATAATAGAAAATAAAACTAAACTTTCTTTAATTTTAAAAGTCTTTGCAGTAATTTTTTCTTTAATTTCTTTGTATGGTGCTTTGTCAGTGTAGTCTTATTAAGTTATTTAAAAAATCTATGTAGAAACTCATTTTGCTCTTGTGTATTCTGTTTTCAGAGCAGTGGAAAGAGCTCAGTGCTAGAAAGCCTAGTGGGGAGGGACCTGCTTCCCAGAGGCACTGGTATTGTCACCCGGAGACCTCTCATTCTGCAGCTAGTCCATGTTTCACCCGAAGATAAGAGAAAAACAACAGGAGAAGAAAATGGTAAATTTTAGAATTGGAATAAGAATTATTTAAAAATTCTTCATTTTTGCTTGAATCTTAAAAACACATTAGACCAGATTAGACCAGAAATTAGTGGTTGTAACAAAAGGAGAATTCCTGTGAAGAGAGGTGGAATGCATCATTTCTCATGTAAAGAAAAAAAAACAGTAAGTTTTGAGGACCATAAGTAGACTTGTTTGGAATACTACCTTTTTGGTAGTTCAGCTTATTAGTAAACTGTTGTTAATGTTTATGGAGAATTTAGTGAGATACTCAGTAAATAGAAATCAGTTATTTTAAAGAAAAATTTTTGTGTCTTTTGGAGTGTTTTAAGCTTTTTTCCCCTAGTGTTTAAAAACTATTTTTACTTTTTTACTTTGATTTAGAAATTTAAATCATTTAGATTCTAGTTTAAAAATTTTAAATACACTTAAAATGACTTTGTTTTTTATTACAGCAGGGTTATCTCACCTTCCCTTTTCTGGTGTCACCATGTACTTGCTAATTTTGAATCTTTTGCCCTTCATGCTAAGATGAATATTATTTTTAGAAAGAGTTTGGGTTTTTTATTTTTATCTTTTTTACTGTCCTTCTCTTGCCATGCTTACCTACATAGCACATACTATTTTGATTTTTAAGATCCACCCACTCCTCCAATAGCAAATGTGGAATTTTTTTTTTTTTAATTTTTTTAACGTTTATTTATTTTTGAGACAGAGAGAGACAGAGCATGAACAGGGGAGGGGCAGAGAGAGAGGGAGACACAGAATCTGAAACAGGCTCCAGGCTCTGAGCTGTCAGCACAGAGCCCGACGCAGGGCTCGAACTCACGGACCGTGAGATCATGACCTGAGCCGAAGTCGGACGCTCAACCGACCGAGCCACCCAGGCGCCCCAAATGTGGAATATTAAAATGAGAAAAACATGTACTGTCCTTTACAGCAGTTCTTTGGTTAAATTGAAAATATTTTGAGAAATGTGTCTATCAGTGGATATTAAATTGCTTATTAAGCGTGTGTCCTATTTATATTTATTTATATTAGTGAGGTTGGAATGTTTGACGAAAATAATATATTTAATCTTCCTTTTTTTAGTTCAGTGTTTGGCTCAGACTTTCTTATTTATAAGTCTGTAAAATAACTAATTACATTGGCAGCAGAGTACCATGTTTGTTACTCATCTGCAGAGATCTGTTTTCAATGCAGTTTGATTCTACTTAGATTCTCATCTAAGAAGGGATGATAGTATTGATGAAATTGAAGTTACTTTAATTATTTTTTCTATTATTATAGGAGTATTGGTAGTGATAGCTTGTTTTTTTTTTTTAAGGAGTAAAAAAAAAAAAAAAACCTATCATGAGCATCTGCAATGACTGCATTAGACTGCAATAGAAAGTTAATCACTGAAGCAAGTTAATGAAGTTTAGATGTTAACAAGTAGTATTTTTGGATAGACTGCCAGAGGATATGTAGGAGCCTATTAATTAAGTGTATTAGGTAGCTTCTTGGTATATTATTCATCACTTTGTATTTCTATGATATTTGTTTAGTATTGAAATTCTAAGCCTCGAATTTAATCAGGTTGAACCAACCTATGATTCAGCTTCAAATATATAGAATAATACTTAAAATTTCATTCCTACTAACTTACATCATGAAGTATACCAGAAAACTTAAAATCAGACTTTAAGAAACTATATGGCATTAATTAGGTCTCTTTCTTTTAACCCTTTATTTTCTTCAGTCATCATGAAAATGGCAAATGATAGATATCCTGTCTCTTAGAAACTGTAGATGTGGGTAGTGTTTGTAGAAAAAGGTGTACATTTCAGCCACAGAAGTATCAGTTCCTCAGTATCTCTGCTCATATGTTCACCATGTTTTGTTGATATCTCTCATCTTAGTGGTTGGTCAGCAAATCTGCATATCTTACCTATATATATATATATATATTTTTTTTTTTTTCAAAGCTTAGTGTTTACATTTTATGTAAAAAAAAAAACCGCACAATATTTTGTATTACTTAAGACACACTTAATCCTCACTTAAAATGACAACTCAGCTACCCAGAACACAAACTAGATTTCATAAATTTTGAGTATTAAATTTCATGTGTATTATTAATAATTAGCATAGTTCCTTAGTTTTCTCATCAGATCCTCTTTATACTCAGGGTAACCAATCTACCTGGCCATGAATCATTGTAACCCAGAGAAAATTAGAAACAAAGAAACAGGTAAACATTTAGTTAGCCAGAAGAGTATGAACTACCTGACAGTCTGATAAACCAGAGAGGAGAAAGTAAGGAAAACATAATCAGACAGGAAAACTTAAAAGAAAGAAAAAATCAGTTTCTAACCATTTTGGATAGGGATTTATAGCCTCAGAGGGCTTTGTTATGTAACAAAGGCTGAAGTTTGCAATAATAGGCTGATTTAGAGCAGTATATTTTAGGATGACATGGAGCAGAATAATCCATTTTATTTTTTCATTTTTTATTAAAAATTTTTTTTTAACATTCATTTCTGAGAGACAGAGACATAGCATGAGCAGAAGGGGCAGAGAGAGAGGGAGACAGAATCCAAAGCAGGCTCCAGGCTCCAGGCTCCAAGCTGTCAGCACAGAGCCCAACACAGGGCTCAAACCCATGAACTGTGAAATCATGACCTGAGCCAAAGTTGGACACTTAACCGACTCAGCCACTCAGGCGCCCCAGAATAATCCATTTTAGATACAGGTCCATCAAAACTGACTAAAATAAAATATCTTAATGTTTAATATGTGTAATTATCAGGAAATTTTATGTAATGTGGAATCCTTCATTCTGTCAGCCAAGTAGGATAATTGAGGTGTCAGTATATTTATATAGTATTTCTCAGCTTGCTCCCCCTTTTGCCAATGTGAAAGAATTTTCTGATAAAATCTTACTAAAAATAGATTCACACTGATTTAGTTTGAACTTTCAACTTCACATTTATCTTTCATATATTTTTAAGAATCAGTCTTTTTTCAGATTTCCTTTTAGACAAAATCCAAAAATAGCATGTTGATTAAAGACCAAAATTGTTTTTATGGTGTTCTTTTTAAATTCAGTATGTATTTTAAAGAAAATAATCCCTTATAAAAAGCTCATTCTTCATGAATAGGGTAAATACTCATATATATTTACTTTTGAGGTTTTGGAAAATGTGTTTGGTATGCTTTGTAGATTTTTTTGTGCCAGGCAATTTATCTTTTCCTACATATCAAATATTTATGGCAGATTTTTGGAGAGTGAATCAATTTTAATCTGGTTGTGTTAGAACTAGAAACCAGAAGTAATACAATTAGCTGTGATGGAAAATACCAGCAAATTATGGCACGTGGTATGCTTCATTTATATCACTTAAAACATATATATCCCTTTAGGTATTTACTATTAATTGTAATGGGAATTACAGTTGTAAATTTTGAAAAATTGGATGCTCCGTGCATTTGAAATGTGTTCAGGTTTCTGCAGATTTGACTTTTTAAAAAGGTTTAAAATACTAGGGTTAAGCATTAAACTTATCATTCTGTGCTGTTTCTCTTTAACTGCAGACCCTGCTACATGGAAAAACTCAAGACACCTTTCTAAAGGTTTCCTTTATCCATTGTTTTTGGCCCTTTTTTTTCTAGTATGCCTGCATGTGTGCTTACGTACTCTTACAGGCTGTGTGCATTATTTTTCTTCCATTTTTATTTGCCTATCCACATTGATTGTAGGTGGTTCTTGTTACCTTTTGGCATTGCATCAGAATGCAGGGTTTTTTTTGGTGGTGAATGTAATTTATTTTATTTTTATTTTTAAAAACATGCTTGTTAAGCCAGACCTCTTTTAAACGATAAGGTAAATTAACCTCCCCACCCTCCCCCCCTTTGGTACGTAGTAGCTGTCTCTGTGAGTTCTGTTCACCTAGATTACTCCAGTCCTCCAATGAGACTTCTTGGAAGAAGGTACTAAGCTTCAAGTAGGTGAGCATTTTATTAGCAAAAAGGATCCAGTTTTATTTACTTATTTCCACCAAAGAATTGAATCACTTTTCCTTCAATATTTATTTAACTATCTTTTAGTCATTTTTATTTTGATTTCAGGTGACCGATATGAGTTATTCATGCACTCAGTCATTAGGATACTTAGAACTCTGAATTTGGCAAAAGCAGAATAGCTGTGCTTAGGGGAGGCAGTTTGGTTACTTTTCTACAATTAAACATTTCCAGTTTTTCTGAGAAAAATAGAACAAAACTTGCTCGCCAAGATTTAGACCACTTGAAACAGTGCCCACAGTGAATTATATTTTCCTTTTTTTTCAGGAAGTGCAGGAAGAACAGACCTATTACTGGAAACTCATGGAGAGTAGCGACTCCATACAGTACATATGCTAGGGTCTGTCTGTCTCCTCCCACCCACAAACACTCATTTCATTGCTTTCTAACCTTCATTTCCAAGGGAAAACATAGTCTTGGCCCTGGTGGGAAAATCACCTTGAAAGTACATATAAGTTACAGGATAATTTTGCACTACTGAGAGAACTCTTTAAAGGAACAGCAAATTGTGACTTTATAGGTAACCAGCAGGAAACCAAATTTAAAAGAAAAAAGTTTCATTTACATATTGCAAATTTTTACCTTGAGTTATTTGTGTAAATCTATTACATGTGCTTTTTGCATTACTCAGTAGGATTCTTAGTTTTTCTTCTGTTAGCCATTTGCTTGAGTTACTTTCGTTGTATAAACTGCTTTTATGTGTAAGATATTTAAAAACAAAGCATATGCTTTTACCATAATATAATTACATACAAAATATGAAGAGAAATGAACAATTTTATTTTCAGACTCTAGATTTCAAATCTAGATTTCAAAAGGAAGATCTGTGAGTAACTCTCAAAAGTCATTTTTTGAAATATATGATAGTTTTTAAAATATGAAAGTATAATTTAGGAGGTCTTAAAATACTGCTTGTCAGTGGCAAAATAGGAACAAATAATATTGTGTTGCCTTTTTGAATTCCTAAGATAAAAAGGTAATTGCTATAGTTTCCAATAAATGGAGTTTTTCTTTTTCTAGGGGTTGAAGCAGAAGAATGGGGTAAATTTCTTCACACCAAAAATAAGGTAATCAATCACACAAGAATATTATGAAGAGATAATATGTTGATACATTTTTTTGGACAAGTAGTTGATAATTTAGTTTCTTACGATTGGCAGTGTGTTATGTTATCTTGAAGCAACTGCTCCTTATAAAATAAATCTTATCTTATTAGTAACATTTCTAACCATAGCAGTTTATTTGGAAGACACTTTATGTTGAGCCTTATTGTAATGTGGAAATTAACTGTTGTGGGATCAGGCAGCTTTGAAAAGCTCATGTAAAACTAAGACTCCTTGGCTTAGAAAATACATGTATATATTAGAATTTACTAATTCTCTGAAGCAGATCTGTAGACATCCTTGAAATTTATCAACCCCTCACTTAAGAACTGTTGATCTTATCATGAATGTTGTCCTTTTTGTTTCAATAATTTTTAGCTTTACACGGATTTTGATGAAATTCGACAAGAAATTGAAAACGAAACAGAAAGGATTTCGGGAAATAATAAGGTAGGCATCTTTTTAGAGTTAGAATGTATAAACCTCAGTAAATATATCATTGAGAGTATTCTGTGTCTAATGTGTTATGGGCATTGTAAATTCATAGTCCTGGTCTTTGAAACTAATGGAGTATTTTCACAAGTATATAAAAACCTTACTTAAAATCCCTTTTGTTTCTTAGAGCTTTCATATACTATCAAATATTTCATTTAGATGATTGATTGTTTATCTTGTGATTTATATATCACTTATATAATTTTTGTATTTAATATTGCTATAGTAAGTTATTTTTTTCTGATGGATTGATTGTACTCTAACTCAAGAATCATTATGTAACTTAGGAGATTTTGAAGAGCTCTCTTACCTGAGTAAGGCTAGATTTACTTACGAAAGTAAAGAGAGAAGTTTTCTTTGATGAAAATGAAAACTAATGTTAACAACTTAATTCCTGTTTTCTAACATTGTGAAAATTAAAAAAAAAATGTGTCTAAGATGCCATTAATCTTGACACCAAGCACTATCACTGCTTCTCATAAATGCTCTGTTTTCTCTCCTTTCTTTATCCTTAACTATCTTTCTGTTTCCTTCCTTTTTTCTTTCTTTTCTTTTTTAACCTCCATTCTTGTATTATCCAAAGGCTACTTAATCCAGCAAGTGGGCCCTGGCCTAGTACTAATATTCGACAAGTATTCACTGAGCCCTTTGATCTGCCAGATGTTGTGCTGAAGAGGTTGTCCTGACACAAAGGCATTTTTGAGCCACGTCAATTCTTTATGTCTAGTCAGGATATTTATCTCTCTGACTAAGCTTTGTTCATTATTGAACTCTGGGCTGGTAACCTTTGAGTTACTGCTGCTGCTGCTACCATACTTCCCTGAATTTCTAATGATTGTGTTGTATAGAAGAGGTAGAAAAAGTGGCAGCAAACTAGATTAGCTTGTTGTCTGTCCTGTAGTTATATCAGGGATAATTTTAACTTCGGGGATGTTATTAATCGTAGTACCAGTCTGAATTCTCTCCTGTGTCCCCATGGATTTACTGAACTCAGGAATTGGTGGTAATTTTACATAGGGCTAGAATTTATAATGGATGTGACTAGTGTTTCAGAAAGGAAAATTTTAGTTAAACTAGACTGAATGTCATGAAAGATGGAGTCTGTATACCAACAAGATGTTTAATTTACGGTGGGGATGTGATATACTTATCTAGCAGGTTTTCTCACCCACAGTGTCCAAAAGATGAGAAGTCCCCTACCCCCAAATCTGTGAAAAATCTCTTCTTTCCTAAATCATGTTTGTAATGAAGTAAATGATACTTTGATCTTATGTAAGTAATTTCATATGTATAAATATCTAAATGATTTCATATGCCTAACATAAAGCCCTGAGGGATTTAAAATACTTATGAGATTGGAGTTGTAAAGGCATTTGAGCAAAGCTTTGTATTGGACATGAGAAGGGAATGCCTGAGAAGTACACAAGCTGGGTAGGTATGCTGAATATCAGCACATGACTTTGGAACACTGATGTGTTTGAAATAGAAAAGTAGTTTGGAGTTATCTAATATAACTCAGAGTAAAGGATGTTTCAAAAAAGCTTTCTGTGAAATTAAAATTTTCAGTGGGTGTGTATGAAGGAAGATAAAAGGTAGGCAGATGAGAGGACATTTTAAAGGATAAAGAAGGGCATATGCAAAGACGAATGCACATTTTCTATGTGCCTTTTTACATGTAGCTGACTCAGCTCTAAAACTTGTAGAGGGCCAGTGGTGAAGAGAAGGCAGTGTGTATAATGATCTCAGTCTAGGGAAATAAAGGTATCTCTCACTATCCAAATTCTACTATTTGAATTCAGGAATCTGAAGATGCAGATAAATTTTCTGAGGAATCTCTTAGAATATATGTTTTTGCTACCTGATATTCAAAGATTAGGAACCAAGTTGATGTGGATAACTTGTTACCTATGCCTCACTGTCTACTCAAGAACCTCATAAATTTGGATAGTGACACAGTGTTCTTTTGTTCAGCACTAAGTCTATTAAATGTACTTAAGAAATTGTATCTGTCTAGAACCCGAGAAAAGAATGTGGAATAATAAAGGAGAAATAAATTTTGTATATTAATGTTACAGGATTGAGTAAGCTTATAACCTGCTATATGGCTGGCTGGCTGCCTTACTTCCCATGGGTTTCATCAGGTTTTGATTGCTGAAATGTTTTAGGGATCATGGTTTAATTTGTATCTGAAAGCATCTAGAGTCTATCTACTTGAAATGAGATGTACTTTGCATTTTTATATTTCAATGAAATTTTAATGTGATTTTAATGTATTTTAAAACTTACTTTTAGGGAGTAAGCCCTGAGCCAATTCATCTTAAGATTTTTTCACCCAATGTTGTCAATCTGACACTTGTGGATTTGCCAGGAATGACCAAGGTAAAGATTAGTTGTTACTCATCGTGGATTTGGTCATGTTTGTTTTCACTCGAACAAATGTGGTTTTTACTTGACCTTATATGAGAATAATCAGCCTTTTTTTTTTTTTCCAGTCCACTTGATCTAGCAGCATTGATATAGTTGAGCCCTCCCTTCTCCTTGAAACACTTTCTTTACTTGGCTTCCACGACACCATACTCTGCAGGTTTCTCTCCAGCATCACTGTCCACTCCTTCTCTGTCTCTTTTGCTGGTTTCTTATCTTCCCAGTGTTAACAGTGAGTGCCTAGAGCTCAGTTTTTAGACCTCTTGTCAAGTGGGTACACTTACCCCCCCTTGATGATTTCGTCGAAACTTATGGGTTGAAATACATGAATGTCTGTATGTTGACAGCATTTAAACATCTCCAGACTTTTGTAACTGTCTATTTGGCATGTCCACACACATGTCTAGTAGATGTTTCAAACTTGTTATGTCTCGTGCTAAATTTCTGACCTGTCCCTCAAGCTGACTTGATCCTGCTATAATCTCCCCCAACTAAATAAATGGCAACCCTCTTCTGTCAGTTGCTTAGCCAAAAAGTTTGTAGTCAGCCTTGATACTTTTTTATTCCACACTACTCTATGAGCAGATCTTTTTGGCTCTCCTTACATTTAAAATATATCTAGAACTCTGTTGTATATACACATTTGTAGCTACATCCTCATCTAGCCGCTATCATCTCACCTGCATTACTGCAACAGCCTCCTAACAGGTCTTCCTCATAATCTGTTAAGTAATCAGTCAGAATGATGCTGTTAAGGTAAAAATTAGATTGTGTCATTCCTTGGCTCAAAATCTCTCTATTGGCTTTTCATTTCATTCACAGTAAAAGCTTAAGTTCTAAAAAGAGATTTAAAGTATCCTGTTACTCTTCTAACTCTTTCTGTTCCAGTGTTCTGACCTTATCATTCATCTTGCTGGAATATTCTTCCACTAGATATCTGCATGTAACTCTCCCTTATCTCCTTCAGTTTCTGGCCATTCTCTCAAATGTCATTATCTGAGTGAGTTCTTCCCTCATTATTTAAAAGCATAATCTGATTTCAAATAATTATCAGTCTCTTTTTTCTTAATGACTACCATGACATATGTGATGTAGAACAGTGCCTGAAATATATTAGGCTGCCAATAAATATTTGGTAATTGAATGAATGAATGAATGAATGAATGAATGAATGAATTTGTCTCTAGGAATTAGCACTGACCAATCCTTCACACAGTAAACTTCTGATATTTGCAAGAGGTACATTTTGAGGCTTTCACATATTACCAAATGCATACATACCACTACTAGTAGTATGTATATACTTTCTTCATTTTAACTGTAAATGGAGTAATGCCTACATTCTGTAGATTAAGTGAGGGGAGGCTGAGTTGATTTTTACTAGTTCCTTCTTCATTTGTCTTCGGTTCAGGTGCCTGTGGGTGATCAACCTAAGGATATTGAGCTTCAAATCCGAGAGCTCATTCTTCGCTTCATCAGTAATCCAAATTCCATCATCCTTGCTGTCACTGCTGCTAATACCGATATGGCCACATCAGAGGCCCTTAAGATTTCAAGAGAGGTAGATCCAGATGGTAAGGACAAATGTTTATATTTAATGAGATATGGTTGGTTAACAGTGGTAAATCTACCCTCAAGAAAGGAATATTTTTAAAAGGAATAACAAACTGTTAATACAGATTTAAAAAACAATGTGCTCCTATTCTGCTTATAATTACAAATAGAGATTCAGATGGAAAATAAAGTTTTAATGGGTTAGTTGCTGTATAGTCAAGGCAAAAATACTTAACATAATGTCCATATTTGTAATGGTTACCTGATGACTTTAAAATTATAATATGAGGGGCACCTGGGTGGCTCAGTCAGTTAAGTATCTGACTTCAGCTCAGGTCATGATCTCACAGCTCGTGGGTTCGAGCCCTGCATTGGGCTCTGTGCTGACAGCTCAGAGCCTGGAGCCTACTTTGGATTCTGTGTCTCCCTCTCTTCTGCCCTGCCCCTGCTCATGCTGTGTCTTTCTCCCCTTCAAAAATAAATAAACATTAAAAAAAATTTTTTTTAAATAATAAGATGGCTTTTCAAGGATGGTTTGTTTTGTAGAAATAAAATGATTTAGATTTTTGACTAGCTGACTTCTAAGAATAATTAACCCATAATTGATCATTGTTGATTATGATACAGTAGCTAATTGTGGTTATCTACATTCCGCAGAGGTAGAAAACATTTAGACAGACATAAGGCAAAGGAAATTCCTAGAAATAAAGGTAAAATCCTTTTATGAAGTATTCATATCCCCAAGGATTAGTTCATACTGTGGATCATTGTATGATAGTTGACTAATGCTGTGATATACATCTCATAGTATATATACAATGGCAGCTTATAAGAGAGTAATTATTATTGCTGCTAATAAATGTAGCTTTGCTCCACATAGGATCTAATTTTTTTACTGGAGTATTTGGGGGTTCTGTGGGCTGTGTCCTGTTTTCTTTTTTCTTGCTTTGAAGAATAATTTGAAATAAAAATTTGGTAGGAAAAGTTAATGCTAAGGCTACTAATTAAAATTCCCGTAAACAGTAATTTTTAAAAGTATTTTTATTTAATTTAAAGCTTTTAAGAAGTATTTACCACATGTTCATTTTAGATTGGAAGATAAGCTCTAGGGGCTCCTGGCTGGCTCAGACGGTGGAGCATATGACTCTTGATCTCAAGGTCATGAGTTTGAGCCCCACATTGTGGGTAGAGTTTACTTAAAAAATAATAGTAAGAAATAAATTAATTAAGCCCTATCAAAAGGTTTATTTAAATTTTACATTTATCATTTAAACTGTTAAGCATTTTATATGCATTCTATTTTAAACTGACCTTTGAGCCATAAATAGGATCATACTTTTGATCTAGTAATTTTTTTTTTAAGTTTATTTATTTTGAAAGAGAGAAAGTGGGATAGGGGAAGAGAGAGGGAGAGAGTGAATCCCAAGGAGGCTCTACACTGTCAGCACAGACCCCGTTGCGGGGCTCGATCTCACGAACTGCAAGATCATGACCTGAACCACAGTCAAGAGTCGACTGAGCCACCCAGGCACCCCTTGATCTAGGAATCTGAATCTGGTCATATATTGTAAGGAAATAGTCCCATCGAGTATTATTTACAGTGTCAAAAAATTAAATTCAACTTAATATATGGCCCATAGTAGGACTGATTAAGATTATAATAGATTAAGATAATAATAGATTATTAAGGTAGTGATGGGTAGGGAATCATTAAAAAGAATGATTTTGTAGATGTGAAGCAATGTTGAAAATGCCGTATGTAAAATTAGACACTGTGCAGAGCAGCTGCGGTTCTTACACATTACTGGTGGGAACGGTACCGGCCACTTTGAAGCGGTTTGTCAGTTTCTTAAAAAGTTCAGTCAGTACCACTCCTAGACATTTACCCATGTTAAATTAAAACCTATTATTTGTATCTCCTAAAACTGGAAACAACCCAAATGTTTCTCAAAGTACCAAACTATAG
Organism: Acinonyx jubatus; assembly: GCF_027475565.1. Classification (NCBI taxonomy): domain Eukaryota; kingdom Metazoa; phylum Chordata; class Mammalia; order Carnivora; family Felidae; genus Acinonyx; species Acinonyx jubatus. The sequence goes on from NC_069387.1 coordinate 63,619,492, forward strand.
TATATCCCTACCATGGAATACTGCTTTGCAATGAAAAAGAATGAATTATTGATATATGCAACAACACGGATGACTCTCAAGTGCATTATGTCAAGTGAAAGAAGCCAGAGTCAAAAGGCTATATATATGTATATGATTCTATTTATGTCATATTCTGGAAAAGCAAATCTAGGAATAGAAAAGGGGTTTGAGGGGCACCTGGGTGGCTCAGTCGGTTGGGCCTCCGACTTCGGCTCAGGTCATGATCTGGCGGTTCGTGGGTTTGAGCCCCGTGTCGTGTTCTGTGCTGACGGCTCAAAGTCTGGAGCCTGCTTTGGGTTCTGTGTCTCCCTCTCTCTCTGTGCCTCTCTCTCTCCCTCTGTCTCGAAAATAAACATTGAAAAAAATTTTTTTAAAGAAAAGGGGTTTGATTGGGTAGTAGTACAAATAAATTTGGGGGGAAGTGATACAACTGTTTTGTCTTGAGGTGGAAGTGACATAACTCTTTTGCATTTATCAAAACTCCTGGAACTATACAACAGGAGTGAGTAAATTTTAAATAGATTTTTAAAATACTTATAAAAAATGAGCCCTAAGAGCTAATAAAAAACACTATATGTGAAAATTTTTTTTAATTTTACATGATGATTAAAATAAGTTAGTTTTTATAATTTTCTATTTTTTTAAAAGTTTATTTAGTTTTGAAAGAGAGAGAGAGAGAGAAAGAGAAAACAGGGGAGGGGAGGGGTGGAGAGAGAGAGAAAGAGAGAGAATCCCAAGCAGGCTCGAGCCCAGTGCAGAGTTCGAACTTATGAACCACGAGATCATGACCTGAACTGAAATCAAGAGTCAGATGCTTAACTAACTGAGCCACCCAGGTGCCTCTAAAGTAAGTTTTTAAAAAGTATTTGTGGGTTAAGCCTCCAACTCTTGATTTCAGCTCAGGTCATGAACTCGTGGTTTGTGAGATGGAGCCCCGATTCTGGCTTGGCACTGACCCCACAGAGCCTGCTTGGGATTCTCTTACCCTCTCTCTCTGCACTTGCCCAGCTTGCCCTCTCTCTGTCTCTGTCTCAAAGTAAATAAACTTTAAAAAGTATCTATAAGCAAAGGCTGGAAAAATACTGCCAAAATGATGACAGAAGTAACGTTAAGGAGGGATTATAGATGAGGATTTTTCTTTATTAATACTGAATAGCTTTATTTAATGGATCAATATCTTTTCTTTTTTTCATTTACCAGGTCGCAGAACTTTAGCTGTAATCACTAAACTTGACCTCATGGATGCGGGTACTGATGCCATGGATGTATTGATGGGAAGGGTTATACCAGTCAAACTTGGAATAATTGGAGTAGTTAACAGGTTAGCAATCAAGAATGGGATAATAATTGCAGCATTCCCATTTCAGAGCAAATCTGAATTCTAAAAAGTAATCTAAAATGTGATATGATCCCTCTTTTTCCCTTTTACTGTAACTGTGGTATTGTTAGGAATTCAGTGCTCTCAAGGGAGAAAAGATCCACTAAAGCCTCCTGTGGGTGTTTGTAATGGGAAGGATTTTTAAAGTAAGCAGTGCTATAAAGTGGAAGAAAATTTAATAGCGAGGCTTGAAAAATTCCTGCCTATTGTGTTATGTATGAGGAGTGCACTGGATAAGAAAAAAGAGTATTATTTAAATTTGCATGCAATCAAGAAAGAGTTTGTTAAGATGGTAGGATTTTAATAAATTGGTTTAACACCTCTGGCATTAGTGATTGATTCTTTGTATTCGCCAGGATGTGACTTGGAGAAATTTTATTAAAGGTATTCTAATAATGAATAGCTGGTATTAAAAATTGTGGAAAGGAAACTACTACTGAGTGTCTAATTATGTTTTAGAGACTTTACTGTGAGCAATTTGCAAATGGTATCTCTTTGAACCCTTACAACATCGCTGTGAGGTAGGTGTTGGTGTCTATTTTATAATTAGAAGGCTCAAGTTTTATATCTCCCAAAGTCACATGGTGAAAGCAGATTTCAAATGAAGCACTCTCTTAGTCCAAAGCCTTTATAAAGTAGGCAGCACTGAAATTAACAGGAGATCTGGGTTCTAGTCCTAGTTTGTCTCTAAACTAGATATATAATGTGGCCTTAAATGACACCTAACATGTTTGGGTTTCAGGCCTTTTAAAATGATACTGCTTTTCTCTCCCTCAAAAAGTAAATAAATAGATAAATAAAGGGATGCCTGGGTGGCTCATTTTGTTAAGTGTCCAACTCTTGATTTCAGCTCAAGTCATGATCTCACAGTCGTGAGATCGAGGCCTGAGGTTGGGCTCCATGCTAGGTGTGGAGCCTGCTTAAGATTCTCTGTCACCCTCTCTCTCTGCCCCTTCTCCCCTTGCACTTGCACGCCCTCCCTCTCTCTCTCTCTCAAAAAAAAAAAAAAAAAAATTAAACAAATAAATAAAATGAAAATGTTTTTACTAAGTGATATCCAAGATCTCTTTCAGTTGTCTGCTTTATTCGTATGTCCTAACTCTCCTATACTTTGACTTCTCTTTTTGTTTTCTTTTGTTTTCTTTTGTTTTCTTTTCTTTTCTTTTCTTTTGTGTGTGTGTGTGTGTGTGTGTGTGTGTGTGTGTGTGTGTGTGTGTGTGTTTTTAATTCCCACTCTCTTTTCATGCGAGCTGGTGGTATAAAACTGTTGCATTTGTAGTTGACTGCTCTTCAAGTTAATTATTTTTGGTAGAAATCCATCGCCTGTCCATGGATAAAATATACAGCTGGCTATCATGCTTTTACTTTTTTCACATGTCTATCCCTGTTACTTAAGAGTACTGCTTTTGACTATAGTGAATGGTAGTTACGAGTCCTAAACTATTCAGGCATTATTTACTTACAAGTCACAGATTGAATATAGGCTGAAGTACTTAACATGTGACCTTGGGTAGGTTAATGTCCCTGAGCCTCAGTTCCTTTGGCATAAAATGGAATAATATCTACTGCATAGTATTATGGATATGGATATTATGCATAAAATGGAATAATACCTACTGCATAGTATTACTGCAAGAATTAAATAAAACAATCCGTATCAGGCATTACAATGCTTGGTGCTATCATCATCATCATCATCATCATCATCATCATCATCATCCAAGGTATGTAGAAGACCTCAGTTGACTTTAGTTGAAAGGTTTTGTTATTTTTCAACCTTAGGAGCCAGCTAGACATTAACAATAAGAAGAGTGTAACTGATTCAATCCGTGATGAATATGCTTTTCTTCAAAAGAAATACCCATCCCTGGCTAATAGAAATGGAACAAAGTATCTTGCTAGGACTCTGAACAGGTAACATTTTTACCTCTTGAAAAATGAGATTTTGTTGGTTTGTTTGTTTGCTTGCCAGTAGGTATCTGAGAGCTCTCATTTTTAGTTCTTTATATTTTCATAATGTTCTTATGTATATAGTTTCAGGTCTTGTTTCTTGTATGTAGGTTCTTGTAATATAGATATCTTTTTTTATTGGGGTGGTTGGCATTAAATTATGGAGTTTAGAAATGCGCAAGGGAATTTTAAGACATCTTAATTATGAAGTTCTTGACAGTCATTTATTTTTGGTGCTAGAACTAGATAACAAATGACTTAGTTTCCACTTGGGATTTCAGGAACTTAATTAAAATTTATAATTTTTCACATAATCTAGTCTTATTTTTGGATGCCTTCTATTATTCATAAAAAGAATTTAAGGTATGTACCTTGAATTTCTTAATACCCACTGATGGTAGAGGGACTGGAAGACCTTTTTAGGTAATTTATAAATGACTAAAATGAAAGCTGTTTTTTCTTTTGTCTTACTCTCTAAATAAAAGCTGATAGACTTGGATCTTAATAAGATTGATTTTCACTCTGCTAAGATAAGTCAGAAACAAAAATCATCTAGGTAGAATTATATTGAGTAGCTTACTTTCTTTGAGGTAATTGTAATTAATATAGAAATAATATGTTTCAGTTTATATTTGATTCTCTTAGCAACTGCTATAATTTTATGGGTTGAAGGCAAATTTAAAGTGTCAATCAAGTTGTCTTTGTTCAGCCTAAGTATTTATTTCTAGCCTAAAACTGCATTATTTCCTGCAAAGACAAATTATTTGACAGCTTTCACCATTATTGGCATTTTAAAAATTTGAGCTGTTTGGGGCTTCAAAATACACAGTTTTACTTTAAATCATTTTTTCTAACCTTTGTTAGGTTACTGATGCATCACATCAGAGACTGCTTACCAGAGCTGAAAACAAGAATAAATGTTCTAGCTGCTCAGTATCAGTCTCTCCTAAATAGCTATGGTGAACCTGTGGATGATAAAAGTGCTACTTTACTCCAGCTTATTACCAAATTTGCCACAGAATATTGTAACACTATTGAAGGAACCGCAAAATATATTGAAACTTCAGAGCTGTAAGTAAAAAAATTTTTTGTATGGATTTGGTTACCTGAATTGCTAGGTTACTTTAACTTTTATAATAGTGACTTTAAATCTGAGCTGATCTGATTGTGATTTATACTTACCTGTAAAGTAGTATTTTGCATAGGATGATGTCTGATGTATGTGTAAAAATGCTCTGTAAACTAAGTATAAAGCACAGTAAAAATTTCAGGTTTTTTTTTTTAATAAAACTTGGATAAATCTTTAAAATATTTGGTAACTTAACTCCTTAAATGTTCATTTCTTTAATATACACACTGTAATTATTCATGAAAAAAAGGAAGAAAATGCAGATAAAAAGAATATATGACAAAATTACTTAATTCCACTAACTAGAAATACTCCCTGCTAATTTTGGCATGAATCTAGACATTTTTCTATGCATTATAAATGCCTGTATTACACTTCTTCAAAAATCAGATGCTGTACACGCTATTTTGGAATCATTTTGTAAATCAACATATCACAAACAACTAATATTACTTATACATTTCTATTATCAATCTTAAAATTTACATAGTATTTTATTTTTTAGGTACGCTCTCATTTCTTAAACCAGTACCTTACTACTGATACGTTGTTTTCATTTATACACAAATATAAAAAATGTTGTGATGGACTGTTTCCAGGGCATGTATCCAAGTAAACCCTTAGGATAAATTCCTAGAATAGAATTACTATGTCAAAGGTTATAACATCCTAAAAGCCTCTTACTGTTGCCATACTGTTAATAGATTGTATTAGCAATACATAAGAATGTTCATTTCTCTAAATTCTCACTTAAAAAAATCTTTTCATTTTGAAATAATTATAGACTTCCAGGAAGTTGCAAATAAATGTACAAGTAGGTCCTGTTAATCCTTCACCCCATCTTCCCCAGTGTTGATATCTTGTATATAGTACAGTAACAAAATGAGAAAATGGACATTGGTACAACCCACAGAGCTTATTCAGATTTCACCACCACTCATGAAATTATATATGCACTTTTGTGTGTTCTGTGTACTTTTGTGTGACCCAGGTGGCCTTATATAAGTGAGTTAACCCCATAAATTGTTGCATGGTTGGTTATTATATTTATAGCATATTGAGGGAAATAAAGATTACTAAGATGAATCTTTAAAGAGTTCAGTGGGGGCGTGCCTGGGTGGCTCAATTGGTTAGGTGTCTGACTTCAGCTCAGGTCATGATATCATGGTTTGTGAGTTCAAGCTCTGCGTCAGGCTCTGTGCTGACAGCTCAGAGCTGGGAGCCTGCTTTGGATTCTGTGTCTCCCTCTCTCTCTGTCCCTCCCCTGCTTGCACTCTCTCTCTCTCTCTCTCTCTCTCTCTCTCTCTCAAAAATAAATAAACATTAAAAAAATAATAAATAAAAAAGAGCTTAGTGGGTAAGGTAGATCCAGGTAACCTGAGGCACAATTGTGTGGCAAACAGGAGTATAATCAAGTATTTTTATTTAAATACTTATTAAATACATATCCAGAAACATGCATATAATATATATGGGGGGTTTCATAAATAGTTAATAAAGTAAATACCTGTGTAACCACCTATTCAAGCCTTTAGGACACTGAAAAGACACCATTTACATTTCTCTCAGGGACTGGGAGAATGCCGTAGTTAGAATGTATTTGGGTTGGGCTCTGAATAGAACTTCTGGATGCAGTAAGTAGAAGAGTATTTTAGGCTTTGAACAGCGAAGAACAATGCAGGGTGTATTTGTAGAATGGTATGTACAATGACAAGACATAACAGGAGGTAAGGCAGCAAAGGCATCTAAAAACAAGACTGTGGAAAGCCAGAGATCTTCAGAATTTGGAAGACTTCTTGCTATAACAGACAGAACACTTCTGGTCAGAGGAGTACCCATTTTAGAAGTATAATTATGGTGATTTTGAAAAATTATTTGGAGAAGGGAAAGGTTGAAGGCAGACTGGTCATTTTAACTGGTAATTTTAAGTATAATTTAATGGCATTAATACAGTCACAATATTGTCTAACCATCAAATGGTGTCTCTTTGTAAAATTTTTTATCACCTCAACAGAAACTCTGTATCCATTAAGCAGTATCTCTTTGTTCCCTCCTCCTCGTCTCTAGGAACCTCTGATTTGCTTTGTCTCTATGAATCTGCCAATTCTAGGTATTTCATATAAGGGGAATCATACAGTATTTGTCCTTTTGTGTCTGCCTTATTTCACCTAGCATAATGTTAGGCTAGTTCACCTTCTGCCTAGACAACTGTAAGAAAGTAGTGAATAGTAGAGATTTCTTTAAATTTTTTTTTTCTTTTTTTAGTGTTTATTTCTGAGACAGAGACAGAGCATGAGTGGGGGAGGAAGAAAGAGAGAGGGAGACACAGAATCTGAAGCAGGCTCCTGGCTCTGAGCTGTCAGCACAGAGCCCGACGCGGGGCTCGAACTCCCAGACTGTGAGATCATGACCTGAGCCGAAGTCGGTCGCTCAACCGACTGAGCCACCCAGGCGCCCCAGTAGAGATTTGTTTAAAGCAGGAGTAGGCAAACTGTAGCCCATTGGCTAAGAATGATTTTTATATTTTTAAATAGTTGAAAAAAAATTCAAAGAATATTTCATGACATGAAAATTATATAGAATCCACATTTCTGTGTGCCTGAGTTTTACAGGAATACAGCTATACTTCTTATATTTTGTCTGTGGCTGCTTTTGTGCTCAGTGGTAGAACAGAGTGGTTGTGACAGACTGTATGGCCTGAAAAGTCTAAACTACTATCTGGCCCTTAACAGGAAAAGTTTATTTATCTCCCCTCTAAATTGTGAATAAACAGAAACAAGTAAGATACCATTCCTGGTCTTTTCAAAAGCTTATAGTTGAAGAAAACTAGGGAGAGAAAAGATGTTCAGTAGTTCTTAGTTGACTGTGTTTTGACAGAACAGCTCTGTGTGCACACACATACACATGTGAATGCCCTTCTTCTCCATTAAAAGAAAAAAATAGAGAAACTGGTTCATAATGGAGTTAAGAGCACATGAAAATGATCTAAATGTAATCGTTTATCTGAGACGTTCTCAGAAAATAAGACCTTAAAGACTTCTAACTTGCACCTTCTTTCCCTTTTAGTAATAACAGGAATCATATACTTGATTGCCTTTCAGATGCGGTGGTGCTCGGATATGTTATATTTTCCATGAGACTTTTGGGCGAACTTTAGAATCTGTTGACCCACTAGGTGGCCTTAACACTATTGACATTTTGACTGCCATTAGAAATGCTACTGTGAGTATGCTCGGCTTAGAATTTTTTTTAAAAAGAGGTTAAAGGTTTATTATAATTTTTAACCCATTAACTATTTCTTTTTAAATGAACTGTACAGCCTCTTTGCCCTCATACTTGATATTAGGAAGCACTTTTCATGAAAAATACCAAACAATGTGATTTATTTTAACCTAGGGAAGAGCTAAAATTGTCTATAGCTATAATAAGAGCTCAACTTTTTTTTTTTTTTAGGGTCCTCGTCCTGCTTTGTTTGTGCCTGAAGTTTCATTTGAGTTACTGGTCAAGCGGCAAATCAAACGTCTGGAAGAACCCAGCCTGCGTTGTGTGGAACTAGTTCATGAGGAAATGCAAAGGATCATTCAGCACTGTAGCAATTACAGTACACAGGTAACAGACAAATGTAACGGGTGTCCGATTAAGTAGTAAAATACGGAAGTGGTGGTTTCATGGGATGGGAGGAAATCTGTAAGATGGGTTAACAGTTAAGTTCAAATCTGTAGCTTCCTTTTCTAAAAGTGCTTTGAAGTAGTCAGCTTACATGTAGCTTAAAATCTAATTATTTCATTAATTATATAATTTTCCTTTAAACAAAGTAGACTTCTGTGTTTCTTTCTTCCATCATATTTAGGAGTTGTTGCGGTTTCCTAAACTTCATGATGCCATAGTTGAAGTAGTGACTTGTCTTCTTCGTAAACGGTTACCTGTTACAAATGAAATGGTGAGCTGTTATTTTCACAAGTCATCATTGTAATCACTGTTGAAGCTTTTTGTACAGCAGTATGAGTACTTTAGAGTTCAGGCATGTTTTCCAGTATAGTGGCAAGAAAAAGCTTAGTGAACTTCCATTATTATTTCAAAGGAAACTTCAGTAATTCTGGTATAAAGTACATTTTTCTTCATATTTTCATCATCGTTAGCCTGCAGCCACAGGTTTTCATGAGAATGGAGTTCCTCTTGAGGATTGTGAATAGTTTTGCTCTATTACGTAGCACCACTGATCTAATGGAAAATTAGCTTTGTCTTCAGCGCCAGTAAACCGAGCCTTTAGAGCAAGCTCTTATTTTAACTCTGGCACATGACAATAATTTGGCCACTTCTAGTTTGCTTTTGATGGCCCAGTACTGTAATGTCATGGTTGCTTGCCACTATTCTGTGGGTTGCTGCTATCCTTAAAAATGCTGAAATTGGCAAAAATGTGGGATAAGCATTTGAAATTGCCTTTGTGTCTCTATTTGTTGGTTGTTTTGTTTACCTTCCTGGTCACTAAAAGTGCATTTGGGATGGTGGTGAGCCCCAGTGGAGGTTTACTAAGAGTACAAGACCATCCTTGGAAGTGGAGAATGTAATCCCTGCCACTCGGTTGTTTCCCTTGCGAGTGCAGCCCCCAGAATGAGAGGAGTAAAGATATGTAGTTCACCTGGTCTCAGGGTCCACCTAGTGAGATGACAGAATCATTGGAATTTCATTTGAATAGATCCTTTTCACCTGGTTTTGACGTTTTAATGCTGTTCTAATACCTGAGATTTGTTGGAACGGTGCAGATGAAGGGGTTAGTTAAATCTCTGCAATACTGGAGGAATTAATTTCAGCTTTCCTTTTTTTCTTTTTCCTTTTTTTTAAGTTTATTTTGAGAGCGAGAGAGCTAGTGAGGGAGGGGGGGCAAGGAGAGAGAGAGAATTCCATGCAGGCTCTGCATGGCCCAAACTCATGAACCGTGAGATCATGACCTGAGGTGAAATCAAGAGTCTGATGCTTAACCGACTGAACCACCCAGGCACGCGCCCCTTAGCTTTCCTTTTTGATTATTGTCCCATTAGGATTTCAAACCACGTATAATATTTAAACTAGGTTTGTCATAAGTAAGGCTCAGGTATTTAAATGTATCCTTTACTCAAAGTTAACATCTTTGACTTTATCTGATTATGAAATATTTTCTTGTTGAAACTGAACTGAAACGTTGATGTGCAATAGCAGATGATCTGAGGTTTTAATAGCAAGGTTACATAAAGCCTTCGAACTTAGATTTGCATTGGGTAAATTTTTTTTTTTCTAACAAAATACCTCTAACTACCTTAAGGTCACTATCTCACCCCCTTAGAAATGCAGTCTTAGATGATGAAATATTAATAAAAGAGCAAATTCTAATATGGCATAACATGTATTAGTTGGAGTATAAATATTGAGTATTTATTAAGGCATCAGTTTCCCATACTGCCTTTTTTAGAACTATTTAGTAAGTTGTGTTTCCTAAATTAGAATTAGGTTGACATGTTTTAGTATATAGCCTAATTTAATTTTTTTTCTAGGTCCATAACTTAGTGGCAATTGAACTGGCTTACATCAACACAAAACATCCAGACTTTGCTGATGCTTGTGGGCTGATGAACAATAATATAGAGGTAAATACAATTTGAATTGTCTCTTTTGAGAGAGAAAATCCACTGTAAATCAGTTGTATCAAATTTACCAAGCATGGCATAAGTATAAAACGTACAGATACCTATTGTTGTCTGTTACATCCCAGGAAGTATGCTAAGGGCATTACATTGTTATGTTAAATTGAATTCTCAAAACCACCCGGAGGCATTATTCTCATTTTCTCTTTCCGAAGCTGTAACTCAGAGGGGATCTGGGATTCATTGATTTAGTGTTGAAGGACTGCCTGGCTGGCTCTCTCTCAGTAACTGTTGTAGTTCATTCAGGTTGAAGAGTCAAAAAAGTGAATGTTTAAAATTGCTTTTATTTGGCTCTAAAAGCTGGGAAGAAAACATTCTAAGAACTACCTAAATTAATGGTAAATTTTCACCAGTACTGGGGTGGCTGCATTTCATGGCTCTTTTTTTCCATTTGAGGTTAATGTTGCAAGTTGCAGAAGATCTCACATGGAGCCAAGGCTGGTGGATAAAGCAATGCTACTTTTATCCAAGAATAGTAAATTTTTCTGCTATGCCTTAATCCAGTAAGACCTCAGAGTTCCCTTCTATATAAAATTTCCTTTCATGCAAATGGATGGAGAGAAAATTGTAAACATGGAATTTGGGAACTGGAGAGGACCCAAGGTCATCATCAACTTCAGTCCTTTGGTTAAATAGATGAAGAATCTCAGGCCCACAGATGATTAAGTGTTATCTTAGTGCTTATTTTCCTGGGTGCTGTTAAAAAGAAACAAGCATCTTTAACAGGTATAGGGAACTATTTTTAGCTACATAGCTGGGGTAAGTTAGTGTCAGAAAAAAATTTAAAAAATGCACATAAGTAAGCATTTTAAAGCACTTGGAAAGTGCACCAGATAACTGTTACATGAAAAATGCATGTCGATCTTGTTTTAGGACTAGGATTTAGTCCTTGTAACACTGAAACGACCTTCATGGAAAACTTATGTATGGAACAGTTTTTGTAATACTGACAAGGTAATTTATAATTTTTTTTTTTAATGTTTGTTTATTTTTGAGAGAGAGAGAGAGAGCATGAGTGGGGGAGGAGCAGAGAGAGGGAGACACAGAATCTGAATCAGGCTCCAGGCTCTGAGCTGTCAGCACAGAGCCCAACGCAGGGCTCGAACTCACCAGCCATGAGATCATGACCTGAACCAAAGTCGGACACTTAACTGACTGAGCCACCCAGGCGTCCTGACAAGGTCATTTATGATGGGATTTCAGCTAAGTTTTGTTTTGTTTTGTTTTGTTTTGTTTTGTTTAACAAATGAGTAGGTCTCTGTTTTTAATGATTCCATGACAAAGAACTTTATTTGAATATTCTACTTGAATCTTTACAACCCTTTGAGGGTAGATAATGTTAACAAATGACAAAACTGAGGGGTTAGGAAGAGTTGGTAACCTCTCTGGTCAACAAAGCAAATAAGCCAGGATGCTTTCCAGGACCCCTAAGGTCGTAACAAGTTGGTAACAGACTAGGATGAGAATTTCTGGGTTCCAGATTCTGCTGCCCCCCCCCCTTTTTTTTTGCTTTGTGTCCCTCTTCAAAACGTACATTTTAATATGGAAAACTCTATTCTGAAGATTGTTAAAATCCACACATTTTTATCATGTATTGTTTATCACTGGACTACCTCATAAAAAAAAATGAAAATTGGTCAAGAATCTGTCAAAAGAAAGTCTTACCCATAAAAGGTCAATATGGAAGCTTTGTTAACATCTTTTTTTGCAGGCTTGAGAGTGTTCACGAAGTGGTTTCTACTTAGGAGCAGTTTTGACTTTATTGAACCTAAATGCTTTTCTGTGTATCTGTTGCTGCTGAGAGAGCCGTTAACACATACATCTCACTCTTGAACCTGTCCTGGTGCTCTGACATACAGTAGGTGTTCACCACCTGTTGATTTGAATGTCAGTTTCTTAAGCTTTGTACCAGAGTTACCTGATAACAGCAAAGTAGAAGAGTGGGTGGTCCATCAGTCTGTTAAATTAGGTTACAGAAAGGACTGTTTTCACTGCTCCATTTATTTCTGGGAGATAGTAGAATGAAGGAAACGGAACATCCTTAAAGGATAACCTCCACCACAGATACCTCTTACGGTTTTGTGTGTGGGGGTTGTGGGAATTTCACATAGATGTGTGCAGGTTAGAGTGAGGTTTAAAGGCTTAAGTATTCTGTCATCTGTGCACTTAAGATTCTACATGGTATGCTGAAGGCTGATGTACACATTTATGTGGGACAGTTTCAATCTGATTTTTAGTGGGGAAAGCAAAGATGTCAGTCCATTGCCCCTCATTTGAGAATCCCTGGTTTAGGGAGCCACTGTCACTGACGTTGTATTGTATCCTTCAGGTGTGTTGGGCAGAAAAAAAGATTGAGAAGCATTGGGTTAAATGATTTCTTGTTTGTTTTAAAATAAAATTATGGCATGAGTCCCAACAGTGAGAGGATATACTGTAAGTCATTCCACACTTTTCAATTCAGCTGAACATTTTTTAGTAGGCTTGTATCTCAGTGCTCTGATAATTACTTTGGTTTTGTTTGGTTGTGTTTTCTAGGAACAAAGGAGAAACAGGCTAGCAAGAGAATTACCTTCAGCCGTATCACGAGACAAGGTAAAAAACAGTATTTTTAAAGCATATTCCCAACATGCAAAGATGGATTGGGTAAGCCTCAGTTCTAGAGTAATTTTTTTTTCTCTCTTCACTATTCCATTGGAATTATTTCATTGTTTGAGTGAAGGTATTTCAAGTTGAAAAATAGGGTTTTTTTTAAAGCTTATTTATATTATGAGTGAGCGAGAGCACATGTGTGTATATGCACGCACAAGCAGGGGAGGGGCAGAAAGGGAGAGAGAAAATCTAAAGCTGGCTCCACACTGTCCATGCAAAGACTGACATGGGACTCAAACTCACAAACTGTGAGATCATGACCTGAGCCGAAAACCAAGAGCCGGATGTTTAACTGACCCGAGCCACCAGGCCCCCTTAAAAATAGGTTTTGAGTAATTTAAAGTTAATGGTATCTTGAATACATTAGAAAAAATGCTTAAAGTTGGATTTTAAATATCAAGCTTTTAAAAGTTTAAGGTGACTTTATCAACTCTGTGCAATTAGTTGAAATGACCAATGGATGACTTTACTATAAAACAAGAAGGTATTTTAGAGAGGGAAAAATAATATGCATATAATAGCTTCTGGTTACCTGTAATAAGTTGCATACATTAAAATGTGTGTATACAAATCTGTTATCTTAAATCCTTTACCAGAAAAGATCTTACCAGATTCCAAAAATAAAAACGATTTAGATTGTCCTTAGGTACTCATTGCAGAAGGCTTTTAACAAAGTGGTAACAGTATAAGAAATAAGGAAGAATAAAAAATAATTTTATGTCCCGTGGTTCCTTTTGTTTCTCATGTTACTTTACGAATTTGATGCAGAGAAGAAAAATTTACATGTATAGAATGTTTTCTGAATGCATCTTTGGCATCCTTGATTTTCTTTCCCTGCATTTTTTACCTTTAGTCTTATAAAGTTCCGAGTGCTTTGGCACCTGCCTCCCAGGAGCCCTCCCCTGCTGCTTCTGCTGAGGCTGATGGCAAGGTCTGTTCTGATTCTTAATCTAAGCCTGCATGCCTGGTTGTTTGGTGCAACATAATCATCTGGAAACAACACACTGTACACTGAATAGAATATTAATTTGGGATATTGTGCTAAGGTTAGATTTAGTCTAACAAGAATTCTGAATTATGTAACTGTATACTTCATAAATTATTGTTGACATGCCTTTGCTTGCCAGATAGCAGAAACACACAGGAAAATAATTTAAAGAGGAAATTATCCTGCAGTTTTGAAATTCACACCATTGGTATTTAAATTTTGCTTGTTAAACTGCATGTTTTAACATATCTTTTAACAGTTAATTCAGGACAGCAGAAGAGAAACTAAAAATGTGAGTCTCTTGCTTCAGAATGGAAATGTACCTTTGGTTCTCACTGAAACACTGTCTTCAAAATCACTGAAGAAGCTGTTTGTGCAGTAGCATCTATCTCTTGTCTGTGTTCCATTTTTAATTGTTTTTCTTTTCTAATCCTTTTAAGATGGCATTCGTTCTAGTTTTAACATTTCTTTAAATAACAACAATAGGCTTTCCTACTAGTTTTGATTTTAATATTGTGGTAGGAAATTAAGATTCCAGAGGTGGAAGTTGTTATATGTTTGGACATTTCCTCTTTAAAAGTTCTGACATTGGTCCGGTACTAATGGATAATCCCCTCCTGCAGCTTCCTTATGCTTCCATTCAGTTTGCATTGTCACCTCAATGTGTAGCTTAAAATGTGCCTCAATAGCTTAAGCAAATTCAAAACAAAGGGGACTGGGAGAGTTTGAGACTGTCAATTCTTGAGAACTTTTTTTGGAGAAAATTATTAATCAGTAAACTATTCAGACCCATCCATATTTAGTTTTTTCTGCATTTAGCTCCTTTCCTCACTGTCCAGATTTAAGGTGCTGAACCTCAAAACTTTATAAATGTTTTACCTCTCTCAGCCCCCTGTGCTCAGGTTTTAGAGACCATCTAAATCATTGCTTTGGGTTTTACTTCACTCATGGCATCACCCTGAATTTGCTTAGTTTCCTTATAATTTCTATCATTCATGTGTAGTTAATAGGTATTTAAAGTATAATTACTCATTTTAAAATCAGTGTATAAATATACTGCCTGTATTTAGATATAGCCTATCTTAACAGACATATTAGAGACAAATTTGGGCCAGTGTTTTAATTCAGAAAGATACCCCATTCGCAATGACTTTTTAAAAATATGTTTCAGGTCTACATATTATAATTTGACACCTGTATACACTTGTAATGTGATCGCCCCCAAAAGTCTACTTAACCAGTTGTCACCCTACAATTGGTCTTCAGATCTGTTATCTATGAGCTTTAAAAAAAAAAAAAAAAAACATTTTTAAACAGTTGCCATAACGCATTTCTGTTAGAAGTTTGGAGGTCATCTTAACTCCATTTTAGATTAGAAGATCTTTTTAAAGAGCGTCTAAAAACATTGCTTAAGTGTTGATGAGTTACTGTTTTTCCCATTATCCTAATTTCTAACATATCCTAGAAAAGAAAGTGCAAGAGCACTTGTGGTTAATGGTAGTGCTAGATTCCTTTCAGCAGATCTTTTCTCAAGAGTATAGACATGGAGGAAACTTACATTGTGTTTATGTCACATCCTATGTTTTAGGCAGTTTAAAGTCACATCAGCCTAAGAATCGTGAGTGTGTTACAGAGTTTGTAGGTTTAGCCTATGATATTTTGTTGACTGTTAAAGTCTGAAGTTTTGGAAACAGGAGTTCACAGAATTTTTGGAGAGATCACAGTTCAACAGTGTGTAAGGTTCCTTTGAAAAAAAGCTGAATGGCAGCTGTTTTGTTTTTCATAGTGGTAGAGGAGTTGGAGAAGAGGAAGAATTTTAAAGTTAGCAAACGATAAAAACTCAGTCTACTGGCTGAGGCCTGGAAATTACAACAGAACCTCTTAGACAGCTCAGGGTTCCAGTTATACATGCCACCCGCCATCTCTTTCTGACCCAGTTATCTGTCTGAATAGATGAGATTCCAGATGGGTACAGGATGTGTGTTCTTGACTGCTGTCAAGGAAAATGAACTTTAGTTAAGGTCCGATAGGATACGATTGGAACAGATTTTGGAACGTTTTTTTCAGGTTGCATCTGGAGGTGGTGGGGTCGGAGATGGTGTTCAGGAACCAACAACAGGCAACTGGAGAGGAATGCTGAAAACTTCAAAAGCTGAAGAGTTATTAGCTGAGGAAAAATCGAAACCAATTCCAATTATGCCAGCCAGCCCCCAAAAAGGCCATGCTGTCAATCTGCTGGATGTGGTAAGCCATGCAAATAGGTTCAGCACTAGTGAGATAACCCTGTTATTCGGAGAACACTTTAAAAGACAAAAGAAACTAAAAGTCACAAAAACTTACTGAACTTAAACATTTATTGTTGAGAGCATGCGCGCAAGAGCAGAGAGAGGAGGAGACAGAATCCAAAGCAGGCTCCAGGCTCTGAGCTGTCCAGCACAGAGCCCAACGTTGGGCTCAAACTCACAAACTGTTATGTTAGATCATCACCTGAGCCGAAGTTGGACGCTTAACTGAGTCACCCAGGCGCCCCAAACTTACTGAACTTTTATTTGAAAATGGCACAAAAACAAAGTTTCTTCCCTTCACCCCATTTAGCCAGTTCCTGTTGCACGAAAACTATCTGCGCGTGAACAGCGAGACTGTGAGGTCATTGAGCGACTCATCAAATCGTACTTTCTCATTGTCAGAAAGAATATTCAAGACAGGTTAGTACTATAAATCAGAGCATATGTATACTGCTGGATAACTCCATAATCAGTTTTGAAAATACATGTATTTAAAACATTTTTAGGCTTTGATTCTAAGTTAGTGGATCATCTGATGGTTTTATTTTACAGTGTGCCAAAGGCAGTAATGCACTTTTTGGTGAATCACGTGAAAGATACTCTTCAGAGTGAGTTAGTAGGACAGCTGTATAAATCATCCTTACTGGATGATCTTCTGACTGAATCCGAGGACATGGCACAGCGCAGGAAGGAAGCTGCGGACATGCTAAAGGTATCACAAATGCTTCTGAATCTTCACACCCGGGGCTGGGTTGTAGATATAAACACTACATTCTGATCCCTGGAGATACACAGTCATCACAGGATGGCTAGTCTATTTTTTTGCATAGTACTTGATTAGATTTTTAGACTGAAGGTACTAGTTGTATAGATCTGCCACATATAAAGGGGAGAGATTACTTCCTTTTTTGATATAACTCAATAAGCATCTATAATTTTTTTTATCTTTTTTAATGTAGGCATTACAAGGAGCCAGTCAAATAATTGCTGAAATACGAGAGACTCATCTTTGGTGAAGAGACCTATATAACACTGAGACTTTGTTGACTCGAAATTTGCTAGTTACTGCCTACTTGAGTAGAATTTTATTTATGAACTCCTGTGTATTGCAATGGTATGAATCTGCTCATGTGAAGAGACTGGCTATAAACTGAAAATCGTACTCTGTATCACAGAACATACATTTAATCCAAATAATAAATGGCTGTTTCTAAAGTTGCCCCGTACATATAAAGTACACATAAAATACATCAAGTCTTTCTTGTGACAGTTTCATTTGAACTTAAAAAGAACTGTTCATGTTCTAGTCGTACAAGCAGTTTGCCTGTGGATAAGATGACCTGTGTAACCTGTGAGCAGTCTTAAAGCTGCTGCCATAGTCCTTGGAGAAGAACGCACGAAGACAACATTTCATACAACTATAATGCATGCACACTATAAACTGGTCTGGCTTTGAAAGGTGTGAGTTGACAAGTTACTCACAGTCACTGTAGTCCACCTATCCTTCAAGATCTACTTTTATTGAGCTTCTCTGCAACCTCTGATGTGTTAGTAAGAAAGCTGAAGGCACAAGAAGACCTGTAACACTGACGGTGATGTGCATGAGGTGTAGCTATTGCAGCCCTTCCACTTCCGGGTCCACGCTGCCCTAGTGCATTAAACATCTAAATTATCTTTGATTCTTTCTTAAACCTGCAAGCATGAATTCTACTTTCCTGCATTAAAAACAACCATCTAGACTTGATTTTCAAATATAATAGTAATTCCAATACATCTTTAAATTAGGTCACTCATAACATGCTCTAAGATTCACTTGGAGGTGAGACTTAAAACCAAATACTGTGCTGGTCATCGAAGTATACGTCTCTATTAGTTGGTAACAGTTACTTTTGCTTCACACCAACGATACATTAGATTACAACAGATAGGAAAATACTGATGGAGCCTTATTATTTAAAGAAAAACATCTGGACAGACACACCTAAAGGCTTTTTACTACTAAAATACATCCAGAGTTTTGGGGTGAGGTTTACAACATACTCCCATTTTATTAAAATTCCCTAGGTGATTCTTGGTATGAATTACATGATAAATTTTAAGATATGGGTCAAAATCCTTAAGGCATCTAGCTCCATCTCTAAAAGATCATATCAGCAATACAGAATTTACTGAACATGTTAACATTTCTGTTACAACAGTTATGAAGGACTACTGGCAGGAACAACGTGTTGGTAACGTGAGCTTATGGTACCCACGTACTAGCAAACAACGGGCTCAGCAACTGATCTCAAACATAAAAAACCAGATTCAATCTTAATGGTACTACTTTGAATCTGTTCATAGTACCTTCTTGATAGAATACATACTACCTAAATGTTCATTAGCACACACTTTAAAATCACTCTGCCATTATTCAATATCAGTACAGCCATCCCTGATTTACTCACTTCAGATACATCAGATGACTACCATCCCAGTCTTGAGTTTGTAAGGGGGGAGAAACTTACAGTGTACCATTCCCCAGCATATCAAACATAATTTCAAATTGAAAACGTTACCTTTAAAACTGAGGTGATGGTAATGTACTTGCTGGCACTACACACCTTGTACAAGAAAAGCAGAGGCAAGAAAGGTATGTAAAGTTTCAGAAACCCTTCATTTATTGGCTCAAACTGAGTGAAGCTCTGAAATGTGGCGATGATCTCTGACATTTACCACGGACGCCTGTATGTTCTTGCTATGTAAATAAAATTGCTGGTACAAAGTGACATTCAAGTTTTGTCAGTAAGTCAATTCTTCCTAACTTTGCTCCCAGGGAAAAATTTAGATCTACTAGCTTTTTAACATATAAATCTAATTGGAACATGAGACAGCTTATGCTACATGAAAAGTTTTACAACTTTTTTCCTATGCAATCTCACAATTCACAAAGCTACGATTACATCTCCATTTTTACATATCAGGCTAGTGATTTGTTTCAAGTATCCCAGGTAGTAAATGGCTAGAATTTGAACACTAAAGCCATGCTTTGCTGCCTGTAAGGTTTTCAAGAAGGAACCGGATTGTGAACCATTTGTATTTATGTTTCACTTGGTCCTCAGGGAAATAGGGATGATAACTACCTTGATTTTTCACATGTAGAAACAGTTCTGAGAATTGACTTGCCTAATGTATGTACAGCTTAACTAGGTCTTGTTCTAAATCCTTTAAGTGTGACCTGAAGACTTCCCTTACCAGAAGAATTACTTTGATATTCTCATATGATGGGGTATTTGATACTGTATTTGCCGCTATTTTCTCTCTAGTTACTTTTCAGTTTATCTCAAGTTGTAATCTGCTTGGGGACAGAAGCTGAAACTTAAGTTTCCAAATTTATAAAATATGGCTACCTTAGTAATCTGGCAAAACAAGGCTGTGAGTAAATTTATACTGAAACACAGGTAAGAGACTGGAAAACTGAACTGGAAACTTTCTCAAAAGTACTGGTTTTTGTTCTTTGAAAAGAAACTTTCTACTGTAATTTCTACTCCCAACTAGGGCTTTGTGTAATACTTTTCTTCTTAAGGAGAACTGTATTTGCTTCCTAAATGGCAAAAAATTCAGAAATCTACAGTTTCCAATACCGTATTTCACATCTCTAATGTGACCACTGCGGATGCTGTTGGTGTTAGTAAGGTCAGGAAGATAGACACTTGGATATAAAAGTATCCAAGAGTCCTTATTCTGCCCTCTTTTTCACTGTTCTTCCTCATCTCTAAAAAGAGCGCAAGAAGGATACAATAGTTATTTCATGAAATAGGATTTTTAAAAGAGATTATCCTCGGCAATTATGGTTTTCTATGATAGTCCTTAATACCTGCAGATCAGGAAACAAAATACCCCATCATTACACATTAATCAACCTATATAAATAATGAAATTACTCACACTCTGAGGCCTAAAGTATACTCCATTCTCTGTTGTTTGGCTTGTGTGAACGAAAGTATAAGTTCTGGAGCCAACCTTTGGTACATCTTGAGAATGAGATGGATACGTCTGAACCACCAGAAGGATTTTTCATCATAGCTGAAGCCATTTTATAATGTAGAAATTCCTTTTTCCTATTTTAAGTAATGAAAGTCCATTCTTAAGAATATGTTGTCCAACGACTAAAACACTCTCAGGATTTGTTACTTGTCTGTGATTTATACTGACTCCACCTTCTGTTATCATCCGATACCTAAAAATAACAGTGTTTTAATTAGATAAATCCATCACCACTCACCTCTCCCAATGATATTTCATTTATATTTCAGAGGCTGTCCAACTAAAACCACTTAGCACTGAATTGTTACCTTTATGTTCACTCTAGATATCTGCCCCCCCTTAAATGCTCTTCTAAAGGAGATTTAAGGCACAGTTTCTTACTTAGTAGAGAAAAAGCTGGGATATTCCACAGCTCTACATAGAACTATTCAGTTGGTAGTGATGTAAAAATGAGTAACAGAATCACTTTCTCAAGCCAATTCCCCCCCTCCCCACACTTTGAGTACGGGCTTACAGAAAAGAAGCCTCCCGACAGAAAAAGGGCAATGCTGCTTTTAATGAGCTTCCATGAGCTACACGTCACAACTATATACGCTATTACAAAAACCTTTAGAAAACTTGCTTATGAAACTGGAAGAATCTTGGAAATTCTATTCTGAGACTATGCAAATAATAGCACATTTTGTTAAAATGTTAAAAAGCAGAACTTTTTTAGAAAAGTGAAATGGGCTGATTTCAGAAATGGAAAATCAGTAGCTTATCTAATTCCAGTTTAGCAACAATTTTTTGATGGCATATGTAAATAGGTTTTACTCACATTATTTATGGCCCAGTTCATTCAATAAACATTCATAGAGCCTTTACTACTGAAAACTAGTGGGGTAATCCAGACAAATAAATAATTACAGTGATTAAATGCTATAAAGCCCCAGGAAAGGTTGCTCTAGGAGCACACTGGGTGTGTGGGGGTTGGAAATTTTCCTGAAAGAAGAGACATGTAAACTGGAGAGTAGCAGTAAATTTCACAAACGGTGAGGAAACATGGGGAGTAGCTAGAAAGCAGTGAACTCTGAGAAGAAAAGAGGTCTAGAGTATGAAAGGCCTTGGAAGTCCTTGTGAAAGGCAAATGTTCATTTTCTCTTAACGTGTTACCAAATGAAAAAAAATGCTACAACCCATGGTTTTATAAAATTACAGTAAAACATCTTCTGTTGAAGGACAAATTTCTTTCTCTTAGGAAGTGTTATTTTGGGCTATTTGCTACAGTTTACAGATCAATTTCTACATTTTGTTTAAATGTACAAGCCAATCTTACTCAGCTTATACAATGTAAACGAATGTCAGTGTTACTTAAGAACTCTGTCAGAATCAGATACGGTGTCATCTTTAGTGGTACAATTTCCAGTATCAGTAAATAAACCACTAGAAAAGTTCAGTAACCCCTGTGGTCCCTTAAACAGAGTCCTTTCCATGCTGAGGAGAAACTGAGTTAGACTTAAGGAGAGACAGTATAGTAGTACCAGATTTTATAGAAAATTTAAAGGATTTTCGACAATAAGTACTCAGTTTTCACTTTATTCTGGGATTAACTTCTGCCAGAAATGAGACCCCATTGAAGCATTATCAGGAAAACACCTTCTGGAAACACATGCTGTGAACTGTAACATTTACTGCCAAATTAACTGTGGATCTAAAAGTTAAATAATCTTACCCTCGGGGACCATCTGGAATGGCATTTGCTTTGCGGCATGTATCTAGGACACTTGTTCCTGGGTCAAGAACTAGTTCAGAAAACGAAGCTTCTTTAAACAGCTCTTTTAGCTCTTGGTCAGACATGACCTCCAGTGCGTCTATGCTACTATGGTAAAGGGCTTGAGTACACCTGAAATACACATTGAGAACCACATCACGTGAGCGCCTATCCATACACATGGGCTAGTACCCAGTAACCAATTATGGAGTGCCCATTATGTTCCACACTGAAAGGTTTTGAAACAGCAACGTTTATCTTACCTAATTTACACTTAATTCAAGGTGATCTTTCTTTCCAACAGAAGCTATTCTACAGTACTTAGGTCAACCACTGACAATTCTTGTTAGTGGTAAATAACAACCCTAATGAATTTTCTCAAGTCTACTAATTACATTAACTTTATCCACTTTTAGTTATTCTAAAAGGCCACCTTTTAGCAGAAGCCAGCCCTTCTTGTCCATGAACAAGCTTTGTAACTTCTGCAGCAAGTCGTTTTTGAGGACCCCGCTTTTCTGGCTCTTTCTCATGCAGCTGCATTATGTGGTCAATCTCTGGAAGGGGCAGAAAAGTGAAGAGCTTCAGGTACCTTTGGGGCAAAAAATACAGTGTTAGGTATATATAAATAACATATCTAATTTTTATCTCTAACTCCCTTACCCTTTAAAAATCATCCTGCCTACTTTTCAATTCATTCATTCATTCATTGAGAGAGAGAAGCATAGCTTCTCGGCCTTTTGGCTAAGATCAAGTGAGAGAGAGAAGCAGGTGGTAGAGGGAGGGAGAGAGAATCCCAACAGGCTCCGCACCGTCAGCACAGAACCCAACGCGGGGCTCGATCCCATGACCCTGAGATCGTGACCTGAGCCGAAGTGAGGACACAGATGCTTAACCAACTGAACCACCCAGGTGCCCCTTTAAATTTATTTTTAATTATGAAAAATAAACATGAAGAAAAGTACCCAAAAAAGACACCCATGCACATACCACCCACACTGAGGATGTTACTATTTTGCCATCTTTGTTCCAGACCTTTCTTTTTGAAAAAGAAAAGTACAGCTCTAGATCCCAGCACTACCATATTCCCCTCCTCGCCCACAGAGAGAAGCTAATCTAAATTTGTGCCCATCCTCCCTAGGGATGTTTTAGTACTTTATGTATATGTGCCCATAAATAAAAAATTTGTAACTTCCTGACATACTATTTTGTATATCCTCTTTTTAAAATAAAACACATAGACATAGAAAAGTATGCAAATCACAGTTTAATGAATCAGAAAGCAAACATCTACCATCACCTGCCTAGAAATACATCATTGCCTCCACCCACCGAAGCCCAAATTTATCACATCCTCTTCCTCTCCAAATTAACCACTCCTTCGCCTTTCAAAATCATCACCTATTTTTCTTTATACTTTTACCATTTCAGTACTCCTCCGTAAAAAGCTTCACTTTGTTTTGCCTGTTTTCAGGCTTTATATAAACGGAATCATACAGAATACATTTTTGTGTTTGGCTTTTCTGCAGATTATGTTCAGTAAGAGGCTCATCCATGTTGTTGGGTGAACAGCTGTCACGTACAGCATTCTGTGCTGTGACTGTTTCCACGATATATTTATTTATTCTGTGTTGTTTCTACTCTTGGACAATTACTGATAATGCTGCTATGAATATTCCCATATATTTCTCTTGGTGCCTGTGTGCACTGATTTCTTTTGGGGACATACCCAGGAGAGGAACTGCTGGGTCACAGGTTATGTACAAATACAGGTTTAATAAGCAGAGACACGTATTTTTCCTAAGTAGTTCTGTAAGTGTAGCATCAGTACCTGACATTAACCCTCTGACAGTCAAGGCATGCATTTCAAAGCCCTCCACCTCAAATAAACATACTGCCAGCTGCATGCCACAGCTAGCAGCAAGTCAACTAGGCAAAGCACCAGACTACTGACACACATGAAGCTCCTCTTTTAGAAAGCTCTGGGTAACCTAGATAACTGGCCGCTTGAGTGATGCTGTTTCTCCCTTCCCACTTCCTAATTTCTGCTGTTTTAAATTTGCCAATAAAGAATGAACTCACAAAGTCCTTAGGCACTTCACCCTTCATCCCAATAATGCAGAGCCCCTGGACCACACTCTCTTCCTCTCTCTCTCTCTCCCTATCTGAGACCCCAGAATGCCACGGACCCTCCAGAACTTCTGAGTCATAAATCTTGTTTTTCGAAGTTCTCTGATGGTTGTGGCTGAGGTGCATCCTGCAATCGTAAGATCCCTTAAGGCAAGTCTAGCCACAAGACGAACTCACAAGAGGCACTCGGCTCAGGGAACCATCTCTAAGCGCAGCCACAAGTAGTCAGCCCAGGTGAGTGTCCCCAGGCATTTCTAACCGCTGGCACCACTATCAATAGTCTGAGAGCCAAACAATTGGTAGATGGTACAGTCAAGGGGACTGTGTGATGATAGCACTTGTAGTTAACCTACGGGAACGCGTTTAGCTTCAACTATCTTTTTTTTTTCTTCAAAGTTTATTTTTATTTGTTTTGAGAAAGAGAGAGAGAACGAGCAAGCAGGGGAGAGGCAGAGAGATACGGAGGCAGAATCCCAAGCAGTCTCTGCATCATCAGCGTAGACCTTAATGAGGGCTTGAACTCACAAACCATGAGATCCTGACCTGAGCCGAAATCAAGAGTTGGAGCCCAACAGACTGAGCCACCCATGAACCACCCCCAGCTTCAACCACCTTACTAACTGTGACTGGCTAACCCAGATGGTAACACCATTTGGGAAGGCAGCACCACTTGCTGGAGGTCTACTGCACTCTTCCGTGCTTCTGCATATTGCCTCTGCTGTGTGTTTCCTGTCACTGCTACCATAATAATTCACTCTCCAGTGCAATGTGATTTAGGCTATATGGACTAATGAGATGATAAGACCACTAATTATAAAGGCCTTTACTGACTACTAATGTACATGAGGGTCCTCCCTGCCTTGCACCAAGGACAGCTAGTGAAGGCAGAGTGAATCCCAAGGCTGAGATTGCTGCCCAAGATGAGGCTTTGGGCTAATGGTACCGAGGAAAGGGTACTCCAGTAGATAAGGAGGAGTGAGAACTCCCCTAGTGACCACTGAGTGGTGGGTCACAGTGGGACTATGTGCCCTAACCCAGATACACAGAACAGCCTTGTAACAGGAAACCAATGGCACCATGAAAGGAGACATTCACTGAGGCTTGCTGTCCCCACATGGCCGCTACACTCACCATCACTTTGTCTCCCTAACCCCATGGGATATCATAAATCCAGTCTCCGGTGTGATGTTGCTAAACAATTAATAGACAAACACAAATGTCCTGAACATCTTATGCCAGTGCCTCTTAAGACCCCAGAGGGGGTACATCAGCTCCAAATAAATGCAAAGTTTATTTAACAGAGATGAAAGCTTCCTGGGCATTGCTTAGTGCCACTAGGTACCAACATGCCAAGGCTCTGCTATTTGCACCAATAGGAAAGCCAGGGCTTTCCCAAAGGTCCCGTGTACACTGCGCTAGTGGAGGCAGATGCCAATCCTAGGGAGGGCAACTGGGACACCCTGGAAAGGAAAGCAGCCACTTATGAAGTGGGCTCACAGGGACATTTTCCAGAAACTTTTTCTGGTAACAACACGTTAAGATCAACGTAATGAAGAAAATCAGAAAGTAACAATTAAGGCATCAGAAATTATGCCTTAACTGAAATTCTAACCTTAAAGACTTTGTGCAGCAGGAAGGATAGAAGGGAGCTAACTGGCTATTACAGGTTTGTGGCCTGTGATTGAAAACTGTTACTCATGGCTGAACTGCACAACGGGCCACTCTCTCTGAAGACCCTAAAATCTATAATCTTCTCAGAGAACAGTCCAGCTACATGTCTGTTTCCTTTGAGATACCACATCCTGAGCCCCCTAGGCTTTCCTCCCCAAATGGGATAGAACAAAGCAACATGTCTCAGGGAGTGCCCCTGGTACCCAAGGAAAAGCTGACCTGGTTGTTGAGGCCACTGATGAGGATGAGGATGGGTAAAGGAAGATGGAGCCCCCAGAGCCACTGATATCTGTACCTACCCCCCCCCCCAACCCTGGATATTTACTGCCTGGTGCTGTGCTCATCCGTTCCTGACAGAAATCACTAAAGCTAAGGCTCACAGTGAATGGGAAACATTAGACTAGGCCTGTCTCCTGTAGCAAAGTTGGCGTGGTCCCGTATGTTTATCATTTCAATGACCATAGTGACCCGAATGACACCCTCTTCATTTCTAAACCTGACAAAGCCTCAAGTGACCCCGAGTCCAGAGTATTACTCTATAAGGCGCTCCCCCTAACTACAGGGCAGTGCTACTAATTTTAATGGGACTGCTGAAACCATTTGAAAGGCACTGGCGGGCACGGGCATGGTTGCTAGACATGGAGGAGGTTACTATCCAGGTACCTGGACACTTCAGATCTATGCCCTTCTACCCCCGCTGCCCCCTTGAACAAATTTCCCTCAACAAAAAGGGCTCCCAACTCCAATAAATCCTCAACTTAATTTTGCCCTTTATGAAAACACACAGGTTAACCTCTTCTCGGAGTTACAAAATCTCAGTGTTCCTGGCCACTTAGTATCTAGACAGCCAGTCTCTAAACTCTAGATCCTAACACTAACATTCTCCCATCTATAGCCCCCTTCGGCCATCCACCCTCTTGCCACTCAGCTGCCATCCATCCTGACTTGAACCCAGTCTCTGCAACTGCCTCTGACCTCTTCTCTAAAACCCAGGGCTGGCAGCCACCTAAGCCTCTACCGCAGGGAGTTGGTGGCTCCCCAGGACTCATCATCCCACCTCCCAGAGACAGTGGCCCCTATACCACTCTGGTAGTCCCCTGGGTCAATGAAAATGTCCCTAAGGGGGACTCTGTGAATGAAATGTTGCAAGAACCACAAAGTACCAAAGACATCACTACAAGCATGAAACCTACAGACATCACAATGACTCTAAACCTGTATCTTTCAATAATAACACTGAATATAAATGGACTAAATGCTCCAACAAAAAGACATAGGGTATCAGAATGGATAAAAAAAAAAACAAGACCCATGTATTTGCTGTCTACAAGAGACTCATTTTAGACCTGAGGACACCTTCAGATTGAAAGTGAGGGGATGGAGAACTATCTATCATGCTACTGGAAGTCAAAAGAAAGCTGGAGTAGCCATACTTATATCAGACAAACTAGACTTTAAATTAAAGGCTGTAACAAGAGATGAAGAAGGGCATTATATAATAATTACAGGGTCTATCCATCAGGAAGAGCTAACAATTATAAATGTCTATGCACCGAATACGGGAGTCCCCAAATATATAAAACAATCACAAACATAAGCAACCTTATTGATAAGAATGTGGTAATTGCAGGAGACTTTAATACTCCACTTACAACAATGGATAGATCATCTAGACAGAGAATCAATAAAGAAACAAGGGCCCTGAATGATACATTGGATCAGATGGACTTGACAGATATATTTAGAACTGTGCATCCCAAAGCAACAGAATATACTTTTTTCTCTAGTGCACATGGAACATTCTCCAAGGCAGATCACATACTGAGTCACAAAACAGCCCTTAATAAGTATAAAAGAATTGAGATCATACCATGCACACTTTCAGATCACAATGCTATGAAACTTGAAATCAATCACAGGAAAAAGTCTGGAAAACCTCCAAAAACATGGAGGTTAAAGAGCATCCTACTACAAGAATGAACGGGTCAACCAGGCAATTAAAGAAATTAAAAGATATATGGAAACAAATGAAAATGAAAATACAACAATCCAAACCCTTTTGGATGCAGCAAAGGCAGTACTGAGAGGAAAATACATTGCAATCCAGGCCTACCTCAAGAAACAAGAAAAATCTCAAATACAGAATCTAACAGCACACCTAAAGGAACTAGAAGCAAAACAGCAAAGACACCCCAAACCCAGCAGAAGAAGAGAAATAATAAAGATCAGAGCATAAATAAACAATTTAGAATCTAAAAAAAACAGAGCAGATCAATGAAACCAAGAGTTGGTTTTTTGAAAAAATAAAATTGATAAACCTCTAGCCATGCTTCTCAAAAAGAAAACGGAGAGTACCCAAATAGATAAAATCACAAATGAAAATGGAATTATTACAACCAATCCCTCAGAAATACAAGCAATTATCAGGGAATACTATGAAAAATTATATGCCAACAAACTGGACAACCTGGAAGAAATGGACAAAGACCCTAAGCACCCAGAGACTTCCAAAACTCAAACAGGAAGAAACAGAAAATTTGAACAGACCCATAACCAGTGAAGAAATTGAATCAGTTATCAAAAATCTCCCAACAAATACAAGTCCAGGACCAGATGGCTTCCCTGGAGAATTCCACCAGACATTTAAAGCAGAGTTAATACCTATCCTTCTCAAGCTGTTCCAAAAAATAGAAAGGGAAGGAAAACTTCCAGACTCATTCTATGAAGCCAGCATCACTTTGATTCCTAAACCAGACAGAGACCCAGCAAAAAAAGAGAACTACAGGCCAATATCCCTGATGAATATGGATGCAAAAATTCTCAACAAGATACTGGCAAATCGAATTCAAAAGCATATAAAAAGAATCATTCACCATGATCAGGTGGGATTCATTTCTGGGCTGCAGGGCTGGTTCAATATTTGCAAATCAATCAATGTGATACATCACATTAATAAAAGAAAAGAACCATAAGATCCTGTCCATCGATGCAGAAAAAGCCTTTAACAAAATTCAGCATCCTTTCTTAATAAGAACCCTCGAGAAAGTCAGGATAGAAGGAACATATTTAACATCATAAAAGCCATTTATGAAAAGCCCACAGCTAATACTATCCTCAATGGGAAAAACTGAGAGCTTTCCCTGTGAGATCAGGAACATGACAGGGATGTCCACTCTCACTGCTGTTGTTTCACATAGTGTTGGAAGTTCTAGCATCAACAATCAGACAACAAAAGGAAATCAAAGGCATCAAAATTGGCAAAGATGAAGTCAAGCTTTCACTTTTTGCAGATCACATGACATTCTACATGGAAAGCCCGATAGACTCCACCAAAAGTCTGCTAGAACTGATACATGAATTCAGCAAAATTGCACGATACAACATTAATGTACAGAAATCAGTTGCATTTTTATACACCAATAATGAAGCAACAGAAAGACAAATAAAGAAACTGAGCCCATTCACAATTGCACCAAGAAGCATAAAATACCTCGGAATAAACCTAACCAAAGACGTAAAAGATCTGTATACTGAAAACTATAGAAAACTTATGAAGGAAATTGAAGAAGACACAAAGAAATGGAAAAACATTCCGTGCTCATGCGTTGCAAGAATAAATATTGTCAAAATGTCAATACTACCCAAAGCAATCTACACATTCAATGCAATCCCAATCAAAATTGCACCAGCATTCTTCTTGAAGCTATAACAAGCAATCCTAAAGTCTGTATGGAACCACAAAAGACCCTGATAGCCAAAGTAATTTTGAAGAAGAAAACCAAAGCGGGAAGCATCACAATCCCAGACTTAGCCTCTACTACAAAGCTGTAATCATCAAGACAGTATGGTATTGGCACAAAAACAAACACAAAGACCAATAGAATAGAGACTCCAGATTTGGACCCACAAATGTACGGCCAACTAATCTTTGACAAAGCAGGAAAGAATATCCAATGGAAAAAAAGAGAGTCTCTTTAACAAATGGTGCTGGGAGAACTGGACAGCAATATGCAGAAGAATGAAACTAGACCACCTTCTTACACCATTCACAAAAATAAACTCAAAATGGATGAAGGACCTGAATGTGAGACAGGAAAGCATCAAAACCCTAGAGGAGAAAACAGAAAAAAACCTCTCTGACCTCTGCCGGAACAATTTCTTACTTGGTACATCTCCAAAGGCAAGGGAATTAAAAGCAAAAATGAACTACTGGGACCTCATCAAGATAAAAAGCTTCTGCACTGCAAAGGAAACAATCAACAGAACTAAAAGGCAACTGACAGAATGGGAAAAGATATTTGCAAATGACATATCGGACAAAGGGCTAGTATCCAAAATCTATAAAGAACTCACCAAACTCCACACCCAAAAAACAAATAATCCAGTGAAGAAACGGGCAGAAGATATAAATAGACACTTCTCTAAAGAAGACATCCAGATGGCCAACAGGCACGTGAAAAGATGTTCAATGTCACTGCTCATCAGGGAAATACAAATCAAAACTACACTGAGATTCCACCTCATGCTGGTCAGAGTGGCTAAAATAGACAAATCAGGAGACTATAGATGCTGGAGAGGATGTGGAGAAACGGGAACGCTCTTGCACGTTGGTGGGAATGCAAACTGGTGCAGCTGCTCTGGAAAACAGTGTGGAGGTTCCTCAAAAAATTAAAAATAGAACTGCCCAATCCCAGCAATAGCACTGCTAGGAATTTACCCAATGGATACAGGACTGCTGATTCATAGGGGCACATGTACCCCAATGTTTACAGCACCACTTTCAACAATAGCCAAATTATGGAAAGAGCCTAAATGTCCATCAACTGACGAACGGATAAAAAAGATGTGGTTTATATATACAATGGAATACTACTTGGCAATGAGAAAGAATGAAATCTGGCCATTTGTAGCAACGTGGATGGAACTGGAGAGTGTTATACTAAGTGAAATAAGTCAGGCAGAGAAAGACAGACACCATATGTTTTCACTCATAAGTCGATCTTGAGAAACGTAACAGAAGACGGGGGAAGGGGGAAAAAAGTTACATAGAGGGAAGGAGGCACACCATAAGAGGCTCTTAAATACTGAGAACAAACTGAGGGTTGATGTGGGGTGAGGAGGGGGAAGTGGGTGATGGGCATTGAGGAGGGCACCTGGTGGGATGAGCACTGGGTGTTGTATGGAAACCAATTTGACAATAAATTATATAAAATAAATATTTGGTAAAATTAAAAAAAAAATGTCTGATTAGACATCAAGGCCCAAGTCACTGTTATTCCAGACAATCTCTCTATAAATTCTTAAAAGAGAATTGCCAGTAAAACAATCAAAGGTGTACAAATCCATTCAGATGTAACTAACTACAGGGGCCATTTACTTCAAATGGCTCCTTCTGGTGGTGGCCTCCTTGGCCCTTTCCCTCCCTACTATAGGCATGGATGCATTGACACAATGCCATGCAACATCGAACAGGCCCAAGTTCTTGGCATTCCTGGTGGAATTTACCACGTGGATGCCAGTGACTCTTCCTCCTGTGGGCAAGATGGTAAACACCCCCTAATACCAATTTAAACAGGTCATTAAAAGCTTATAACCTGTTATTAAAGATACTGAGATGGAGTCTCCTCGTTCAGTAGTCACATTTGGTTGGTATGTAAGTCAGCCTATAATAAATGGTATCTCACCATTTACCTTCAAAACCTCAACACTCAGATTTCCCCAATTAAGCTATAATTCCTAGTAATACAGAATTAATTGAGAACACATACCTCTGACACAACAAGCATACTAACATTCACATTATATGGGTTCAAAAAAAAAAAAAAACAGAGAGAAAGGGAGAAAACTTATTTGAAGACATAATAGCTGAAAATTTCCCTAACCTGGGGTAGGAAACAGACATCTGAATCCAGGAAACACAGACAGCCCCAAATAAGATGAACCCAAAGAAGTCCATATCAAGACACATTGATAATTAAAATGTCAAAAACTAAAAGGACAGAATCTTAACAGTGGGAAGAGAAAAGCAAACAGTGATGTACAAGGCAACTCCCAGAAGGCTATCAACTGATTTTTCAGCAGAAACTGCAGGCTCCAGAGGGAGCACACAGTATATTCAAAATGATGAAAGGAAATAAACTACAACTAAGAATACTCTACCCAGCAAGGTTATCATTCAGAACTGAAGGAGGGGTAAAGAATTCCCCACATAAACAAAAGTTAAAGGTATTCGTCACCACTAAACCAGCATTACAAGAATGTTCAAGGGACTTTTGTAAGTGGGAAAGAAGAGGCCATAACTAAAACTTAGAATAATTATGACAATTTCAATGGTGAAAGCAAATATATAGTAAAGGTAACAGATCAATCACAAAGCTATTGCGAAGGTTCAAAGACAAGAGCAGTAAAATCAATTGTATCTACAATAATTGGTTAAGCAGTACAAAAAATAAAAACATACAAATACATAAAATGTGAAGGAGGTGAATAAAAATGTAATGCTTTCTAAACATGTTCAGGAGTACCTGGTTGGCTCAGTGAAGCATCCAAGTTCAGCTCAGGTCATGATCTTGTGTTTGTGGGTTTGAGATCCACATTGGGCTCTGTGCTGACAGCTCAGAACCTGGAGCCTGCTTTGGATTCTGTGTCTCCCTCTCTCTGCTCCTCCCCTACTTGTGCTCTCTCTCAAAAAATTAAAACATTAAAAATAATAGTAAGTGCATTCAAACTTAAGTGACTATCAACTTAAAACAGACTGCTATATATGTAGGGTGTTAAATATGAACCTCATGGTAACCACAAACCTTTGAAAAGAGAATACATATGGAAAAAAATAAAAAGAACTCAAGCATAACACTAAAGAAAGTTATGAAATCACAAGGGAAGAGAGCAAGAAAGGAAGGGACAGAACTACAAAAACAATCAAACAACAAAATGGCAATTAAGTATATAACTATCAATAATTACTTTAAATGTTAAGGGTCTATATGCTCCAATCAAAAAACACAGGCTGACTGAATGGATAAAAACCCCAAGACACATCTACGTGCTGTCTACGAGACACTCATTCTGACCTAAAGACACAAAATGAAAACGAAGAGATGGAGACAAGTATTCCATCAAAATGGAAACAAACAAAAAGTCACGGCGTTAGTACTTATATCAGACAAAATAGACTTTAAAACAAGGACTATAACAAGAGAAAAGAGCATTAACATAATGATAAAGGGATCAATCCAACAAAGATAGAACAATCATAAGTTTCTATGCGCCAAAAATGGTAGCACCTAAGTATGTAAAGCAAATATTAATGGACATAAAAGGGAGAAATCAATAATACGATAATAGAATGGGACTTTAACACCCCACTTACATCCAAGGATAGGTCATCCAGGCAGAAAAATCAAGGAACCAGTGGTTCTGAACAACATAAAAGACCAGATGGACTTAACAGATACACAGAATATCCCATCCCAACAAAAGAATACACATTCTTGGGGCACCTGGGTGGCTCAGTCAGTTAAGCGTCTGGCTTCGGCTCAGGTGATGATCTTACGGTCTGTGAGTTCGAGCCCCGTGTCAGGCTCTGTGCTGACAGCTCAGAGCCTGGAGCCTGTTTCAGATTCTGTGTCTCCCTCTTTCTCTCTCCCCCCCCCCGCTCATGCTCTGTCTCACTCTTCTCAAAAATAAATAAACATTAAAAAAAAAAGAATACACATTCTTTTCAAGTGCACATGGAACACTGTCTATGATAGGTCATATGTTAAGCCACAAAACAAGTCTCAATAAATTTATGAAAACTGAAATCATATCAAACCTCTTTTAGGTGTGAAACTAGAAATCAATTACAAAAAAAAAATTGTGAAAAAACACAAACACGTGGAGGCTGAATAACATGTTACTAAATAACCAATGTGTCAACAAAGAAATCAGAGAGGAAATTTAAAAATACCTGGAAACAAATATAATGGAAGCATGATGTTCCAAAATCTCTGGGACATAGCAAAAGCAGTTCTAAGAGCAATACAGACCTCTCTCAAGAAACCAGAAAAATATCAATCTAAGCTTACAACCAAAGGAATTAGAAAAAGAACAAAGTCCAAAGTTAGCAGAAGCAAAGAAATAATAAAGATAGAGCAAATAAATGAAAAGCGACTTAAAAAAAAATGAAAAGATAAGTGAAACCAAAACCTGGTTCTTTGAAAAGATAAACAAAACTGATAAACCTTTTGCCACATTCATCAAGTAAAAAAGAGGACTCAAATACATAAAATCAGCAATGAGAAAAGATATGAATGACACCACAGAAATACAAAGGATTATAAGAGACTACCAAGCTTAGGGGTGCTGGCTGGCTCAGTCAGTAGACCATGCATCTCTCTCTCTCTCTCTTTAAATGTTTTTATTTATTTTTGAGAGAGAGAGAGAGAGAGAGAGAATGAATGAATGAATGAGTGTGGGAGGGACAGAGAGGGAGACACACAATCTGAAGCAGGCTTTAGGCTCTGAGCTGTCAGCACAGAGCCCAATGTGGGTCTTGAACTTATGAACCACGAGATCATGACCTGAGCTGAAGTTGGATGCTTAACCAACTGAGCCACCTAGGTGGCCCTAAAGCATGCAACTCTTGATCTTGGGGTTGTGGGTTCAAGCCCCACGCTGGGTGTAGAGATTACTTAAAAGACTACCATGCTCAACCAAGGAGGTTAAAGTCTTGTACTGTGAAAACTATAAAACACTGATGAAAGAAACTGAGTATCACACAAACAATGGAAAGATAGTCTATGGTCATGGAAAGAATTCATATCATTAAAATGTCCATCCTACGCAAAGCAAACTATAGATTCAATGCTATCCCTCTCAAAATACCAACAGCATTTTTAACAGAACTAGACCAAATAATCCTCAAATTTGTATGGAACCACAAAAGACCCAGAGTCACCAAAATAATCAGGAGAAAGAATAACAAAGCTGGAGGTATCACACTTTCAGATTTCAAAATACATTACAAAGCCAGAGTAATCAAACAGAATGAAGTACTGGCAGAAAAATAGACACATAGATCAAGAGAAGAGAATAGAAAGCCCAGAAATAAACCCACACTTATATGGTCAGTGAATCTATGACACTAGGAGGCAAGACAATACGATGGAGAAAATAAAGTCTCTTCAACAAATGGTGCTAGGAAAACTGGACAGCTGCATGCAAAAGTATGAAACTGGACCACTTTCTTACAACATACATAAAAATAAACTCAAAATGGATTAAAGACCTAAATTTGAGACCTGAAACTATGAAACTCCTAGAAGAAAACATAGGCAGTAATCTGACATAGGCCTTAGCATTTTTTTTCTAGACATTTTCTAGAAATTAGACATTTTGCTAGATATGTCTCCTCAGACAAGGGAAACAAAGTAAAAATAAACTACTGATACTACACCAAAATAGAAAGCTTTCACACAGAGAAGGAAACCATCAACAAAATGACTTACTGACTGGAAGAAGACACTTGCAAACTATAGATCAACAAGATCCAAGATATATAAAGAACTCATACAAGTCAACACCAATAATAATCCAATTTAAAAATCAGCAGAGGACCTGACATTTTTCCAAAGACAAACTGATGGTCCAATATAACAAGATGCTCAACATCACTAATCCTAAGGGAAATGGAAATCAAGACCACAATGAGGGACCACCTTATACCTGTCAGAATAGCTAGTACTTCTAGTACATGTAACTGGTATTCTACTCTTAATGGTGGCTTTTGGAGAACTGTAGATCTCAATTTTAATTGTCTAATTTACCAATCTTTTTCTTTGTATCTCACATAAGAATCTTTCTCTATCCCAGTTATGAAGAGATTTTCCTATTTATGCTCTGAACACATGATTTAGCTTTCGTTACAGATTACGTTGACAATCTACCTGGAATTGATTTTTGTATACAGTGTGAGGTTAAGTTTCACCATTTTCCTCAAATAAGGCATCTAATTATCCAAGTGATATATATTGAAAATATAGTGTTGGGGCACCTGAGTTGCTCAGTCAGTCAAGCGTCTGACTTTTGGCTCAGGTCATGATCTCATCGTTGATGAGTTCGAGCCCCGCCTTGGGTTCTGTACTGACAGCTCAGAGCCTAGAGCCTGCCTCCGATTCTGCGTCTCCCTTTCCTTCTGCCCCTTCCCCGCTCATAGCTGTCTGTCTCTCAAAAATAAATAAACATTAAAAAAATTAAAAAAGAAAAGAAAAGAAAGAAAGAAAAGATGGTCTTATCCCACTGTTCTGCAGCGCCACAGACATTAAGTGACCATAGATGCTGGAGTCTATCTGGATTCTCTAATCTTTTCCATTCGTCTCTCACTTACCCTTACATTTAAGCTTGTGCTTTAAAATCCAAACATTATTATTAGAATTAATAAGAGTTTAGCAGAGTTGCTGGGAACACAGTTAATACACAGAAATTAATTCTATTTTTATACATCAGAGCCAAGTAGAAAATGAAATATTTAAAAAGATGTCAGTTCTTGATACATCAAAACTCTAAACTGTATCATCAAATATGTTGAAAACAAACCTGAAGGAAAAAAATCTTAATTATTATAGTTCATTATAAAACATTTTTCAGTCTGGAAAAATCATTTTTGGTAAAATTCACCTTTTCTTTGTTGCAGGTATATTTTTATCATCAATTACATTCTTTGAAGGGTTTAAGATAATGTGAATGAATGAGAAAATCATTTTTAAAAAAGGATCTTCAAAGTGTGTACTATGTTATGGTAAAGAAAAGAAGCTTTAGAGATAAGAGTAAAATAAGGTTTAGTCAAGTTGACCATAAAAGGAGTGAAAAAACCAGACTATGCAACTGATAACATCCTAAGTACTTACTAGAGGTATATCAAAACTTGACTCTAAGTTTTTCAGGAGTCACGGTAGTTCTCTGCTTTAACTAACAAAAAACTTGTTTAGAACAGTTAAAATTGCAATGTTCTGTGTCTTAAGTAGAATCTAAGTGAAAACAAAACACAAAAAACTATAAAAGGTACACAAAGATTCAATGGCTAAAATTATACCATGAGCTTAATATACTTAATTGTTCTCAGCACACTATTAGGAACTCACCTTTCTACCAAATTATCCTGCTGCCTGACAAAGAATTGATACAATTCAAACGGAGAGGTCTTATCTCTGTTTAGCCACACAGCATTACCAGCAGACTTTCCCAATTTTGCTCCTGTTGTACTTGTAATTAGAGGAACAGTGATTCCAAACACGTCTTCTCCAGTCAACCTAAGCATAAAGGAAAACTTCATTATGCTCTTCAGTCACAAGTGTTGGTAGGTTTTGCTAATAGTTCTTCAGATTTCATTCTGGTCTCTTGCTCTGAGAAAACTTCCTTTACCTTCTAAATCTGAATGTTTGTCCCTTGTTTTCAGAGCATTCACTGTTTTGGCATTTGTCATTCTCAACTACAATGGAATCAGTGACTCTGGGGGAGTTTCTGTATAAATAGGGCCTCAAAACTTTAAAGGCCCAAGAAAACAAGGAAAGAAAACTGGGTAAGGAGTCAGGTAGAGAC
The DNA here is from genome assembly GCF_027475565.1 of Acinonyx jubatus. NCBI lineage: Eukaryota > Metazoa > Chordata > Mammalia > Carnivora > Felidae > Acinonyx > Acinonyx jubatus. The sequence goes on from NC_069387.1 coordinate 63,656,724, forward strand.
ACTAAGGATGCTTTAAGGGATTTTAAAAATGAGTAGCACATGGGCTAGGCTAGAACTACAGAGTTCATCTCCCTTAAGAAAATGTCATTAAAATCTACATTATTTGCCAAACATTTGGAGTTGAAAAACAATTTTTTTGCGATGCCAACCAAAAACTAATACTAGCTTTATGGAAGGTGCAGCTAAAGCAGAAACTACTCACCGAGGCACAATCCCATTCAAGTATAAACAAAGGAAAGCAGTTTCTCAATTCAGTAACACAGAATCCTGGCTGGTGGTGTATTTGCTTCAGAGTTCTAGAATATGTTCCATACCTAATACCATTAATCCAGCCCGTTAGTTCTCATTATCAGACTGTCACATCGACACCATTTCAGACTCTTAACGGGGAGAAAACCAAAAAGGACTTGAAAAGGGCGTCACTACCCAATCCCAATAGTGAATCGTAGGATATTCGGGTGTAAATTATTTGGTCACACGATTTCTCCTGGGTCTAAAGGCGCTTACTTGTGGATAAACTCGTATCCGGACATGATATTGCCCAATTGATCAGATCCACCCAGCTGGACCCGGCATCCATAATGTTGGAACAGATAGTAGAAATCATAAGCCTGGAGCACCTGGTAAAAAAACTCGGCCAAGCTCATGCCCTCGGGACTCTTGAGTCGGGTCTGGACGCTCAACCGGCTCAGGAGCGTCCCCATGCGGAAGTGGCCGCCTACGGCGGATAGGAAGTCCACCAGGTGCTGCTTCTGGTACCAGGCTGAATTATCCAGTACCGTGAAGCTTCCCCAAGGCCGCCCATCCGCGAAGAGCTGCTGGTGATTAGCACCCATGGCCAGGAGGCCTTGGCGCAGGGCGCGCGCATTGCTTCGCACGCGTTCTGCGCCCAGGGCCTCGCGCTCCTTGGTGCGGCCGCTCGGATCTCCCAGGCGCGCGGTGGCACCTCCCACCAGCGCAATCACGTTGTGGCCTGCTCGCTGGAAGTGAAACAGGCCCAGAAGAGCTAGCAGGTGTCCCACATGAAGCGAGTCGGCCGTGGGGTCGAAACCGCAGTAGATGGTCTGGGGAAAGTTGCCCGTTCCTCGGTCGAAAAGCTCTGGGAGCTCTATCTTCGTACCCCTCTCGGGGAAGAACTCCTTGAACAGACCTCGAGCCTTTTGCACCGCCAGCAGCCCCTGAGCGCCCGAATGGGCCTCACGCAGTCCCAGGAACAAGAATCCTGACGTGCCTGGGCTCCCAAACCACCTGCCCCGAGAAAAGCACCGGAACATGGAGGCCGCCATCTTGACACCGGCACGATGCGAATGCTGGGATTTTGGAGCCCTTGCCACACCCCCAGTGTCAGACTCCCATTATTACTACGGAAATTGCTTCCGTGTTTTTCTGCGCATGCGCGGGTGGGGCGAGCCGGTCACTTAGCTACGGAGCTTGAGTTCTCAGCAGTCATTGGAGTTCTGACGACGTAAACGGGGGTTCTCCTTAGCTTGCAGTGTAACTTCGCTAATACTTAATTTCCTCATTCGTGCCGCAGGTGTGCCTGTGATAATAGTTCCTACTTCAAAGGGCTGTTGTGAGGACTAAGAATTAAAGCCCTTGGCACCTACGAAGCGCTCTACAAACATCAGAGTTTGTTTAAATTTTAACATGAAATTGTGATGCGCAAATTGGTTTGAATTGTTGGCTCATTGCAAAAACTTGTTCACAGTTGTGATGGGTTAGAAATTTTTTAACTTAGAGAGAGAGAGGGCGTTGGGACGCAATTTTCGGAGTGATTCCCCAAGTAGATGAGAGCACCAGCTTCTCCAGGAGGTGGCAGTCTTGTCCAAGCTATAGGGAGAGAAAAGTCAATACAATAAATGCAGAAAGCCCTGTTTTATTATGTAACAGTTACAGGTAACCAGGTTTAGTATAACTGGAATCAAATAGGTGATCACATTTTCACAGTATGGCGATTGCTATCAGTACTCCTCACCATGGATGGGGTTCTCATTGCCAGTTGGCTGGTATAGAATCCAGCTCCAAAACCCTATTTATTGTTTATTATTATTATTATTATTATTATTATTATTATTATTATTAAGTGGGCTTTACGTTCAGCGCGGAGCCCAACTGTGGTGCCTGAACTCACATCCGGAGATCAAGACCTGAGTTGAGATCCGAGAATCTGATGCCTAACCAACTGAGCCTCCCAGGCCCCCCAAAATCCATTTTAGGGTCTTATTTCTAGGACTACTTTCAATACGAACTGTATAAGGTCGAGTTAGAGATTTGTGTGCAGAAGGATTGTGTATTCTTGGAACAACATCTGTAATGCAGCGATGGAGGTAGAGGGTGAAGTTTTAGTATGAACAGTTTGCAATAGCAGCCTCAAATAATCCTATAGGGTGCTCTGAGTTTGGGATTTCCTTTCAGATTCATTCTAAATTGAAACAAGGGGCAGGCCTTTGTACTTGGTTATTGACAAGCCATTCAACGTGGGATGCACTTGGAGAGTAGGCAAAATCTTGATCAAGGCTTTGGCAGAGGGCAAGATGCAAAAATAGGCTCAGCTGTGAGCCATCACCAACCTATATGCCCAGCAGCTAGGGGACTGAGTGCCTTGATCCTGAAACAGGTGTCTGGGCCATGTGCCAGACCACTCCCTACAAGACATTTCCATCTCTTTCTTTCTGTTTTTTTAAATGTTTATTTATTTATTGTGTGAGAGAGAGCAATTGAGAGTCAGCAGGGAAGGGGCAGAGAGATAGGGAGACAGACAATCCCAAGCAAGCTCTGCACTGTGAGTGTGAAGTCGGATGTGGGGCTTGAACTCATGAAGTGTGAGACCATGACCTGAGCTGAAATCAAGAGTCGGACATTTAACCGACTGAGCCACTTCCATTTCTTAACATTAAGAAATCATTTAACAAAATGAAATGCTATTTAAAAAATTAGTTTCTTTGCATGTATAATTATCAGTGAAGTGAGATTCTCATTGTCAAATGTTAACTGTGATAGGATTTGAGATACTTATTCAACAGGTTATGCAACTCAATCCCAAATGCTGAAGAAAATAAGCAGGTGTGTTCTCTCATGTTGCTCATCAAAATATCTTAAAATTTGTAATAATAACCCGTTCACCTTCAATCTTATTTTGTGACATTTTGATCAGAGATATATATAAGTATGTGTAGCAGGAAATTTTCCTGAGCACACAGCAGATAGTGTTTTCTATTTAGTACCTAATACACAGGAAGATTTGAACATTTTTAAAAGGTATCTTTCATTCTTGAAGTTTCTGGTTAATATGATAAGTAACTATCTGTGGTTTTTACAGGTATGTTAGTAATCTTATACCAGAAAGTATGACTTCATATTGTCGTTTAATTACTTAGTCATGTCAAGAAATCGTACTTCTCCTTATACATGTACCTGTTTCAGTATTACTGAAGAACTTTTGAGAAGCACTTCTGTGGATAATGAAAAACAGAAAATTTCTGTTTGAGATTAGAATTTATTGTAAGGTCTTTTAAAATAGATTTGGGTTCTGGGATTGGCTGGTTCAGTCAGTAGAGCTTGCAGCTCTTGATCTTGGGGTTGTAAGTTTGAGCCCCACATTGGGTGTAGCGATTACTTTAAAAATCCTTTAAAAAACACACAACAAAACAGATATGGGTTCTGCTTGATCTCTTCTTTTTAGATTTAGTTCTATTTCATGAACAGGTAGTGAAGTCTGGTACAGATGCTACGTGAGACTTCCAGTAGCTCAGCGACCACAAAAATTATTTTCCTTTGTAATATGTCTTGGTGTAATGGGAAAAGTGGGGCTCTGACCAACGGGAGTGATAGAAAAAGGTGGGACATTTAAACCTTTGGAATTATATACATGGCTAAAATTTTCTGGGCCTGGACCTATGACCTAAGGTTGGGGCGAGAAAAGGTGCATAAGTTGATTCATGCTGTTTTTATTGGCTTAAAAAGGAAATAAATAGTGTTAAAAAGTATTTTAGAAAGCATGACTCAACTGTGATAATTTGCAGTTAGCTGACCTTGAATTAGCATCATATCAATCTCACAATTACCCTTTCCTGCGAAAAATGCCACATAAATGTTCACTTTTGAGAGCACCCGTTTTATATGATTTGGTTTCAAAATGTAAAAAAAAAATTGTAATAGCATTCAACAGGCACAAAAAGGGGGGCCTGGGTGGCTCAGTTGGTTAAGTGTGTGACTTCAGTTCAAGTCATAATCTCGTGGTCCTTGAGTTCCAGCCCCTTGTTGGGCTCTGCTGACAGCTCAGAGCCTGGAGCCTGCTTTAGATTCTGTGTCTCCCTCTCTCTCTGCCCCTCCTCTGCTCATGTTCTGTCTGTCTCTTTCTCTCAAAAATAAACATTTAAAAAAATTTAAGAAAAAAAGGCACAAAAAGAGTAAAGATTAATACTGGTTTTTTTTTTTTTTTTAGTTTATTTATTTTGAGAGAAAGAGAACACTTGGGAGTGGGAGAGGAGCAGAGAGAGAGAGAGAGAGATAGAGAGAGAGAGGGAGAGAGAGAATCCCAAGCAGGCTCCATCCTCAGTGCAAAGCCCCATATGGGGCTCAGTCTCACAACTATGAGATCATGACCTAAACCAAAATCAAGAATCGGATGCTTAACTGACTGAGCCACTCAGGCACCCCTAAGATTAATACTGTTTTAAATGTTTTCTCACAGGTTATGCCCAGCAGTTTAAAGTTAGGCAGTTCTGCTTAAATCTGAAGCATTTCTCTATCTATAGCATGGAACATATTCAAATTACAGCAGAGATCTGGCTGGGGTTAAAATATAAGCTCTTTAAAGGTCATAGAAAAATCACAGCAGAAAGGAGCCTGAGGAATTCTGATCACTATAATCACTATAAAATATTATTCCTACTTATATTTTCTTTTCTCTCTTGAAGACAGGTGGCATAGGTTTCTTCTGGAACATACATCGTGGCACAGGATGCAAACGGAGTGGATGGGAGCAAGAGCTGACAATTGTATGTCCCTTCAGGGATTTAGCGATGGCCTTCCAAATACTTCCAGATGAAGTATTTCCATTATGTTCCTATTTCCTACTACTTGAGAAAAGATAAAGAATCACTTCTAAAAGCTAGTTTCAAGCCTTTGTTGTCTTTGTATAGTAACCAATAAATCAATCTGCTTCATAATTTCACCCTCTCTCCTGACTTCATAGTTGCCAATATTCATGAAACCCGCACCATAAATCATTAAGAATCCTCCCACGCTGCCCATCCTTATCTGCAAGAAAATCACTCCCCTTTCATTCCAAGTGAATTCCTTCCAGGAAGTTTCTTCTGCATTAGATGGGATAGGAGAAAGATGCTTTTACTCCCCAAGTTCATCATATCCCTAAAATATATTAATATGTGAAACTAATAATGCTCATCCTCCTCACAAGAAAAGAAAACCCATTAAATTTGATTGAAAGTATAAATTTATGTGAGCCAAGTGCCTTGAGACCTAGTCTATGTCGTTTTATTGAAGTGTCGCTGATGCTTTTTGAGCTGGTGGTCCTCTTAACATTCAAACAATTTTTAGAAGAAATTAGTTTCTTCAAAGCTGTTGGTTACAGGACGATATTAGACCAAAAAATAAAACAAAACCAAACAAACAAAAAAAGAAACCTGTTACTAAGTGTGACTTTCCTCTCTACCCTGGACCTCAGAGAAGGATACATACAACTGTTCTTTCTTTTAAACTGCTTTTTTGGTCAGCGGTATAACCTGTAGGACTCATAGTTGCTGTAACTGTATGCACCTGGTCTCGTACCCATATGGCTGGATAATATTTTGAGATATTTATGGGTTGTTGTTCTGTTTTGTTTTGTTTTCCATCATTTTCCCCTTTCCATTCTACCATTTAAGCTGGTAGTAAGCTCTGTGCCTGGGGGAAGTCAGGGAGGAATGCAGAGTCAGTCCGGAACATTTTTTGGGTTTTGTTTCCAAAAGTTGAAAACCTAGAGACAGGATAAAGTTTGAGAAAATAAGCTTGGAGAACAAGAAGAGAAAGAGCTAGGATTCTCCTTGTTAATGAGGGCCCCAACCCAGGCAAGAGAGCCCAGGCTGTTGGCCCTACTTTCAAGAGGAGCTGGGCATTGCTCCCTGGCCTCAAAGAGCTGCTCTCCTGATGCATTACACGCCTGGGGTTCCTGGCTTCATCCAAGGTCCCCCTGCTTCATTTGAGGCAGTGCAGTATCTGAATGCCTCAGAGAACCACTGTGGGCTTGGTCAACAAGGATGGCTAGAGTGACCAGAACAGACTGGAGATTATTATTTCCTGGGCATCATGTAAGATGATCAAATTTTAGAAATCCTGGAAGAGGGAAGGGGCTCAATAATGATGGAGAAGTAGTTTGCCACCATTATAGTGGGTTAAGGACTCAGAAGTTTGTTCATTCATTTAAAAATTTATTTAACAAATTTTACTAAAAGCACTCGACGAGTCAGGCACTGTTCTGATGGCTTAGACACATTCATGAACTAAAGGAAGATCCCTGCCCTTATGGAGATAAAACTATTTTCTGAAGTTCTATTTCTCTGACTAGGTCTGTTCTTCACTCACTTCCTCCTTCTGACCCAGGGCCTTATGCCACCCCCAGCCTTGGGGCAGAGAGAGGGAATGACTTCAAGGTGATTGTCCAGGAGCACGCAGGTTGGGATGGGGCTGGTGGGGAGAAACACTATGGAATATATGACAAGGGAAGTCCACCCCTGGGGGAAGAGTGCTGTGAAAGGCATACAGATAAAGAAAGGGGTCCTGGGCCATAGAATTTACACAGCTCTTCCCCTTTCGATCTGCAATTTTGTCTTCCTTCACAATTGTTGCACTGAATTTTTTCCCTCAAATAACTCTTTCCCCGACACTCTCCCTTTCTGCTCCGAGTTTTGTGATAGCTGGGGCAGTCCACACCAGTATTTTGTTCCACAGGCTCTCTGCCAGGATCACACTTCAGGAGCTGCTTGTCTGTTTGTTACTGTGATGAAAACAGCAGACTTGTCTCCTAGAAACAAAAGAATCTTGGAGACAACAGTTGTGATTGTATTTTGCAAAGCTTAGTTCAAAAGGATAATGTTTTCAGACAAGATAATTTCAGAATTTGCCTACTTCTCAAGTCACCTTAGTGTTTTCCTGGTCTCTCTGACATAGTGCACAAGTGAACCAATCAACTTATCATTCTCCTGCCATCAAGGCTAACTGAATTCGTGTCTCCATTGGAGAAGAAGTAAAACAATAAGCAATCAGTCTACATTTTGGAGAGCATTCCCACTGTGATTCAATTTACTTTTGTCTTTTTTTTGTGTGTGTGTCTCCAATAAAGGCTTTATGTGCTCCTTTTTTAAGCATTGAATATATGGTCAATTATCTAATGAGAAGCAAATCCAGAAATATCCTCTAACTCTAATATTCTTACTCTTCTATCACATTATTATGGGAAAAAAAATACCTTTCATTTACTTGCCCCACACAGAAAAGTCGAACATTACTCCTTCATCTTCACAATAGCAACAAAATGTGGGTATGAGCTGTGGTACAGGAGCACTAAAGTAGGAGTCCTAAGACTAATAGGTCTTATTAGTTTTCTCAAACTATTAGTTTTTCCCCACTATCTGTACTCCTTAGAAAACACACCTAACACTCTCAGCCTCAGTCCTCATTTTACAGACAAATGGGCTATATTAGGCTATCTCTAAAATCCCATCCAGCTGTAAAATTCTGAGATGGCTGTCTATCTTTATTATTTATGCTGCCACACTAGAAGGGAGGTTTAAAAGGATGTTCATCTATCTCCTCCTCTATTTGGTTTGCTTAAGTAGTAGAAACTGTTTTAAGTAACACCTACATGGCTGACAAGGTTTAAAAAATGAAGATTTGCTAGGTCACCTGGCTGGCTTAGTCAGTAGAGCTTGTGACTCTTGATCCTGGGGTTGTGAGTTAGAGCCCCATGTTGGGGATAGAGTTCACTTTAAAAAAATGAAGATTTGGAAAGTGACAGTTAACGAATGAAACATAGATCCTGTTTCCAGAAATATTCAATCAGGACCCAAGCAGCTATGTTCAAATTCGAGCAGTTTTGGTCCTTACTGATCTTATTAATAGTTGCCCATAGGTGGAGACCAAACCGGAAGTCTCAGCAACAGAGAAAGCAAATGAGAACAATTCCTCTATATGCTTATAGCTATTTTCCTTGAAACCAGAGAAAATCTTACACACCTGTGCCTCTCTTTCCATTATGCATCTAACATACCTCTTCTTCAAGCATGGAGTTCAAGGAAGATTTAAGGGAGCAGGAATCAAGAACACTTTTGTTGATGTCAGACTGTGACCAAATACATAGCACATATCATCAATTGAGACACCTTCCCTTTGGACTGCCAATATTATTCACACTACACACTTGAGAATGCCCCCTGTTAGTAGGTAACCATAAGCCCTGGTTTAGCTGTGTCTTGTCTCAGCCTAATTATTTTTTTAAATATTTATTTATTTATTTAGGAAGAGAGAGAAAAAAGAAGCATAGCAGGGAGGGGCAGAGAGAGAGGAAAAGAGAGAGAATCACTATCAGGCTCTGAGCTGTCAGTGCACAGTCCAATGCGGAGCTTGATCCCATGAACCATGAGATCGTGACCAGAGCCGAAATCAAGAGTCTGATGCTTAACTGACTTAGCCACCCAGGCACCCCTCAGCCTAATTCTTTTTTTTTTTTTTAAATTTATTTTCAAGTTAGTTAACATGCAGTGTAGTCTTGGCTTTCAGGAGTAGAACCCAGTGATTCAACTCTTACATATGACACCCAGTGCTCATCCCGAAAAGTGCCCTCCTTAATGTCCGTTACCCATTTAACCCACCCCCTCGCCCAGCAACCCTCAGTTTGTTCTCCATATTTAAGAGTCTCTTATGGTTTGCCTCCCTCTCTGTTTTTATCTTATTTTTTCTTCCCTTCCCCTATGTTCATCTGTTGAGTTTCTCAAATTCCACATATGAGTGAAATCGTATGATATGTCTTTCTCTGACTTATTTCACTTAGCTTAATACCCTTCAGTTCCAACCACATTGTTGCAAATTCAGCCTAATTCTTTTTTTTTTAAGTTTATTCATTTATTTATTTTGAGAGAGAGAGAGAGAGCACACAAGCAGGGGAGGTGCAGAGACAGAGAGGAGAGAGAATCCCAAGCAAGCTCCATGCTGTCAGTGCAGAGCCCCATGAAGGCCTCAAACCCACAAACTGTGAGATCATCATCTGAGCTGAAATCAATAAGCTTCCACACTAGATTAATATTAATTATATTATATGTAATTATATGATTATATTAATATATAATATATAAATTTATATAACATAATCACATATGATTATATTATGTTATATTATATTAATTATATTATATATTATTTAGCAATACTAATATTAATTCTTAATATGACCCTTTTTACTCTCAAAAGGGTCCAGTTTTGACAATAAATTATATAGTCATTCTATCTAAAATTTCTACAGTGGAAAACCAGTATATCAAAACCTTTTTCTGAATTAAGAGGTTTTTTTTTTTTTTAAGTGTATTTATTTTTGAGAGAGAGAGAGAGAGAGAGAGTATGCATAAGGAAGGGGCAGAGAGGGAGAGAGAGGGAATCCCAAGTAGATCACCAGTGCAGAGCTTAATGTGGGGCTCAAACTCATGAACTATGAAGTTATGACCTGAGCCAAAGTTGGATGCTTACTTAACCAACTGAGCCACCCAGGAGCCCCCTGAATTTAGAGTTTTTAATATGTTTTGTGGAGGGTTCTTAGCTATGAATTGATTCTCCTTAGTAATATGAGTTTTTAAACAAAGTGGTAGGTTGAATGGGCAAAGAGACCTGGGACACTGAAATTAGTAAGACAATACTAAAATAGCAACATGTATAAAAACAATGAAATGTTTATATATTTTGGTCCTGATCATATGAAATGTGGGAGACAGGCACAAGGATGCATGCCAAGTTATTATGGGAAAATTAAATAGCCAAAGATAGAGAACTGATTAAATATATTTTGGTACAACCTGTACTAGTGTATAATGTAGCCATTAAAATTGTAGCTATGAAACATTTAGTAAAATCAGAAACATATTTCATATTGAGGTGGAATAGACTTCTCTAAAAAAAAAACAAGTGGGAGTATACATAAAGAGATTAAGAACTTCTGTTTGTAAAAAAAAATGCTAAAAATGAAAATATTTATAAAATATACAAGAAACAAATAACTTAAACATACCTCAGTGGCACCTGGGTGGCTCAGTTGATTAAGCATCTGACTCTTGGTTTGGGCTCAGGTCACCATCTCATGGTTCGGTGAGCTGGCGCCGGCGTCATTGGCCTCTGCACTGACATTGCAGAGCCTGCTTGGGATTCTCCTTTTCTCTCTCTGCTCCTACCCCACTCATACTCTCTCTGTCTCTCTCAAAATAAGTAAATAAACTTAAAAAAAATACCTCAAATATATACAGAGTGCTTAATAATTAATGAGAAGAAGTCTGATATTCCAATAGGTAAATGAATAGACAAATCACATTCGCACACTCACACACACATGTATACAAAGCCCAATGGCCAATAAGACATTTTAGAAAATGCTCAGGCTCATGAGTAAATAAAGAACTATAGTTTAAAGCCATGTTTTCCTCATAGAAAATGATTTGGTGTTTGAAGTGACTGGCTTATAATGCAGCAGGAATTGATCTTATAAAACTAAAGATATTAAAAGATCTAATGCATATATCTATACGAATGGGTCAATGATACTACTCAAACGAGGGGTTGGGCAGGCTTGGAAACACAGAAAAGATCCACAAGGAGAAACTTGGTGATACTCGCCAAGCTATTGTCCAAGGAAGAGAGGGAGTTGTAACCTTCTGACTTGGAAAACATCTGTGGTGATAACCGGCAAGTTGATCCCTAATGCAGAGTTAGAGACAAGGGGCAGGAATAATAATAATTATTATTAAAAATAATAATAATAGTAATACCAATAATATCAACAAACATTATTAAATGCTCTGTGCATTTTGGTAAGTGCTTTACATGAATTATTTAATTCTTTCCAAAAACTCTTAAGAGAAATTTACTATTTTTGTCTAGTTCACAGATGAGGAAACATCAGTACCTGAATCCAGATCTTTCTGACAACAATGAACATCTTTGTAGCTGTTCTGTACAGACTTTTAAGTAGTTTTTCATCCAAGAGATATGTACTGGACTTATATTAGGTTCTGAAAATTTAACTGATAGGAAGACTGGTCTATTGTCCTTACAGAGCTTATAGTTTAGCAGTACCTTATGGTCTGACGATGCTGCTGACAAGCTCAGGCTTGCTGTGAGATGAACACATTAGCTCTCTTAGCCTGATGCCATTTGTGCTAATTATATTGGATTGACATTTATTCCTAACTCCTTCTATATGTCTTTCTGTGCAGCAGGGGCTGGAAAGCTAAAAGTTGTATCTCCCAGAATCTCTTGCAGCTAGGGTTCTAAAGGAAAGTTGGGTTCCTCTAATTAGACATACTCATGAGAGATATGAAGGCAAACGTCAGGTGGAGGCCATCAGTCTTCCTTCCTTCCTGCTTCCTCCCTGCCTTCATCCCTCTCTCTTTCTTTCTTTCTTTCTTTCTTTCTTTCTTTCTTTCTTTCTTTCTTTCTCTTCCTTTCCTTTCTTTTCCTTTCCTTTCTTTCTTTTCTTTCTTTCTTTCAGTGAGAATATTTAAGTTCTACTCTTTTAGCAAATTTCACCTATACAATATAGTGTTATCTATCACCATGTTATACATTAGTTCCTTAGAACTTATTCGTCTTTTAACTGAAAGTGTGTACTCTTTTACCAACCTCTCCTTATTTTCTCCACTTCTGAGCCCTGGCAACCACTTTCTACTCTGTTTCTAGGAGTTTGAATTTTGGGGGGTGATTCCATATATAAGTGATACCATTTGGTATTTGTGTTTCTCCGTCTGGCTTATTGTATTTAGCACAATGCCCTCCAGGTTCATCCATGTTGTGGAATGTGACAGGATTTCATTCTCCTTTTAAGGCTGAGTAACATTCCTTTTGTGTGTTTCTGTAGGTGTGGATACACACACACACACACACACACATATGTATAAATATAGTCACATCTTCTTTATCCCTTCATCTGTTTCCATACCTTGGCTATTGTGAATAATGCTATGAACATGTGACTACAGGTATCTCTTTGAGACAATGATTTCTCTTTGGATATATACCCAGAAGTGAGATTGCTGGATCATATGGCAGTTTTATTTTTTTTTAATTTCTTGAAAGAAACTCCATAATGTTTTCCATAGTGACTGTATGAGTTTATATTCCCACTGATAATGCACAAAGTTTCCCTTTGCTTCACTTCCTCATTAACACTTGTTCATTTGTCTTTTTGATGATAACAAGTTTAATAGGTGTGAGGTGATATCTCACTGTAGTTTTTACATCATTCGCATTATCCTGATGATTAGTGATGTTGAGCACCTTTTCATGTATCTGTTGGACATTTCTAGGTAGGTCTTTTTTGGAAAAAGATCCATTTAAGTCCTTTGCCCATTTTTAAAATTGCATTATTGTGTTTTTGCTATTGAGTTGTATGAGTTCCTTGAGTAATTTAGATATTAATCCCTTATCAGATATGTGCCTTCCAAATACTTTCTTCTTTTCCATAGGTTGTCTTTTCATTCTGTTGATGGTTTGTTTTGCTGTCAGCGTTTTAGTTTGATGTGGTAGCAACTGTTAATTTTTTGCTTTTGTTACCTTTGCTTTTGATTCAAATCCAGAAAGCATTGCCCGGATTGATATCAAGAACCTTACTCCCTATTTTCTTCTTGGAGTTGTATGGTTTCAGGTCTCACATTAAAGTCTTTAATCCATCTTGAGTTAGTTTTTGTGTATGGTGTGAGATTGTGATCCAGTTTTGCACTCTTACATGTGGCTGTCCAGTTTTCCCAACACCCTTTATTGAAGACACTCTCCTTTCCCCACTGTATGTTCCTTGAAAGCCATCCCTCTGATGCTGTTTCTCCTGGCAAGCAAGTCATGGAAAGGTACCAAGAGGTGAAAAGGTATATATAAGGGACCAGAGTCACTGTTTCATGTCTTGTGTCCATCTTCACGGGTTTTGAGAGGCAGTTATGGAGGTAGTAGAAGCAGCTGACCCTCCTTATTACGAACACAATCATCCCATTAGCAGCCTCTTGACTCCTTTGTCTTTGCCTCTTCCAATGGTCATGATTCCTTATTCAATCCTTTGCTTCTTCAATACCTGGAATTGTTTGTTCCCTGCACTAAATTGTCATTGATATTCCAATTTGCATTTCATCACATTTAATTCATTTCACTTTCCTGGTTCTGATTCCATGCTCCCCAAGCAGCCATCCTATTGTGGCTTGAGATGCTGTTTTGTGTAATGGCTCAGAGTATAAACTTTGGGATCAGATTTGGAATTAAATACTCTATGATGATGAGCACTAACCTTTAAGAGTCTCAATGTCCTTACTATAAAATATGAACAGTTATGCTAATGTACCTCACAGGATTATCATGAAGATTAAATACCATCTTGTATAACAAGTGCCCTGAACACAGTAAAAGTTGATAAATGACAGTGGTGTTATTCTTGTTATTCTTGTTGTTATTACTGCCGTGTGTCCGACTTTCACAGATTTTCTTTGGACGCTCAAGCAAAGGGAAAGTTCTCATGACCTAATCAAAGCTCTGTTCTTAGACATCACTGTTACTACATATCTGTAAGATGATATCTTTTTAAGTCATTAAAAATCATCTTTTATAACAAAATTTCACAACATTCATAATGGGCCACATTCACATGTATGACAAACACATGAAGTGAGGATATAATGCACGTTTTTATCTCTTATTCCAGAAAGCATATTAGAATTCACGAGAATGACATTATTATGGCTATACAGTTGTATATATTTATGTGCTTTGTAATTTATACTATAATTTGTTAAATAAAACTAAATGAGGAGCCCGCGGGTAGCTCAGTTGGTTAAGTATCCAAGTCTTGATTTTGGCTCAGGTCATGATCTCACCATTCGTGAGTTTGAGCCCAGTGTCCTGCTCCATGCTGAGAATTCAGAGCCTGCTTGGGATTCTCTCTCTCTCCTCTCTCTCTGTCTCTCTGTCCCTCCCTTTCTCGCATGCTCTCTCTCTCTCTCTCTGCCTCTCAAGAAAGAAAAAAAAAGCAAATGATTCGTATAATTTATCCATTGCCATTTCCCACTGCTCAGATGATGATGATGTTTCCTCACCCTCCCTGGAGGCTACGCTTTCTCTTGTTGTGGCTGCATTTCTCTGCCTGGACTCCTCTCTGAGGCTGTGGTCTGAAAATTCCTCTAGGTAGAAAGAAGCTGAGGTGGTCTTAGAGCTCACCGCATTGTTTTTTCCTCATTCGGTGATCAAACCACCCGGAAGGTCTCTTGCCTACGGCTTAAAACAGTTGTTTCACATATTTTTGTTTACTTTTCCATTTGCTTACAGGGAAAAGACAATTCTGGTACCAGTTACTCCATCTTGGTGGAAGTAGAAGTGCCTCAACAAACATTTTTGATTGAAGGGATTATAAAACGTGAGGGGAACCATGAGTTAGAACATGATCTCTGTTTTGCTGCTAGATTTCTTTTATGGTCCTTCATGTATTAAGATGGTCCTTTGGAGCTAAAATTTCAAGATGATAGCTTTTGTCCCTTTGACCTTGTCCCTACAGTTCCTGGATCCCAAATCATAGCCAGGATGGTACTAAGTTGCTTAGGGTGAAAACACGTAAATTGTTTTATGTGGGGTTTTAGGACATACATATATGTGTAGTTTACTCAGTTACAACCAAACCATCAAATTCTGCTTGATTTAGAATTTGTTCTTGGCTTCCTAAATGTCTAATGTCTTATTCTAATATAATCTTCCACCGTCAGTCAGCAATCCTGGACACCAATAAAACAAGATTCTTCCCATCTAGTTTCTCTCATTCTTAGCCTTGAGCACTGGATCAGTGGTTTCCAAATCATTTTGGCCATGCACCCCAAAGAAAGTTTGAGCATCCAATATCTCAGTGTGTGTGTGTGTAACATGTACTACGGAAATAATATATTATGTACATCGTCAAACATCCACAAATTGAACTAAAACATGAAAATAAAAAGACTGTTTTTCATCTTGTATCCCATTGTATGAATTTGCATCCTCCACTGGGGTACACATACTACATTTTAAGATGAATGCCTTGAAGTTCAGAGCAAAGTTCAAAGGAGCCAACCTCCTGCAGTGATAAATCTATGCTGGCTCCTCCCATAGGAATATTTTAGAACTAGTTTTTAATGGCTTTTTAGTTTCTTAATGTGCACGAGTAGACCTTCTTATGTCAAGCCAGAACTAACTTAATCCTTGATTTTTCTTGTTCCTTTCTGACTTGTTATATTTCTTTTCCTTTGTTCACTCTCTGTATTTGCAGTTTGGCTTTCTCTCAAGCAATCTATTTCCTATCATATTTTAACATTGAAACCACATGCCTTTATATTGACTTTACAAAATATTGTTTCTAGTTGACAGGATATACATGCAAACAAGGAGGGAGGGAATGATTTCCTTTAGATTCCGCTTAGATTCTGCCCAGGATGGAAAGGACCTGGAAGCCATTCAGAGACTAGATAAATTGCCAGTTGAATGAAAAATTATAAAGTAAATTGGGATTCCCCACAAGTAAAAATATGTAAAAAGAGAACATGACTGGAAATAAAACCTGTACTACTTTTCACTAGAAAATAACTATTCGTCTAATACATAATAAGAGTTATGATCTCAGCCATTTGACCATCATATCCTGGATCAATGTCAAAAGTCCATTGGTCAGCCAGTAAAAAGCGGTATATTGTTAAAAAAAAAAGCTTATGGGTCATATTTGAGGCATTTAAAGATACATTCAGTTTTCTTTCAGAAGACAACCATTGTTACTAGTTCTTTTGCATCTTTTCAAATATATCAAATTAACACTAATAATAATATACTGTAGAGACTGTCCTATATCTTTCTTGTTTTGATTTAAAATTATATCTTGGCAAAATTTTTTTAAAAAATTTTAATGTTTATTTATTATTTAGAGAGAGAGAGAGAGAGAGAGAGAGAGAGAGTGAGTGGGGGAGGGTAGAGAGAGAAGGAGATACAGAATCCAAAGCAGTCTCCAGGCTCTGAGCTGTCAGCACAAAGCCTGATGCAAGGCTCGAACCTGCAAACCCTGAGATAATGAACTGAGCTGAAGTTGAGCGCTTAACCAACTGAGCCACCCAGGTGCCCCTATCTTGGCAAAGTTTCTAGTCAATACAGGAAGAGGACTCTAATTCTTTCCTATAGTTTCATGAAAAACTGTAACTTAATTTATTTAGTCAATTATTTATTTAACTACTATTGATGATCAATAGCACTCATCTTTAGTTATTACAAATACTGCTGCATGAATAATCTTACATATGCCATTTTACATATATACTAATGTATCTGTAGTATGAATTCCTAGAAATTCAATTGCTGGTCAAAGAGTATGTGATTTTTAACTTTTATAGGCATTGGCAATTATTGCCAGCAATAAATGAGAGTGAGTAAAGTGTTCTTTACAATGCTAACTATAGTGCTTTATAATTACTAAGCACTCACATGTTCATTTGGTGATCCAATTAATTGTTGTAAAATCAAAGTAACATACATGACGGAAATTGGAAATACATTATCTTTAAGATTCAAACATTATGATTATTCTCAATGATGAATTCAAAATCAACTCACGTTAGACAAATGAGTTTCGAGTTTATTGCTTCCTTGTCCTAGGTTGGGAACAGAGTGATAATTCAGAGGTAAGTTTTCCATCTAAACTCTACCCTAAGCCTATAAACTTGCATCATTTAGCTGCCATGGATGGCTCTGACTTAAAAAAACTTTCACCTTAAGAAAGAAGGATAATGTCATACTTATAAACCAAAAAGCAAGAATAAATCATTTTCATAGGACTGTTTACATGAGGAACAAAGCTTGCTTTGTTCTTCCACGTGTGTTTCTTTGGATGAAAAGATATTCCCATTAATGCCCCAGTTGAAGTCAACTTGCTGAGCAGAGGATGCTGTTGAGCATCGTCTCCAGTTGAAAGCATTCAGGATATACATGAAATCCTATTGGCAGGAAAGATAGTGTCAAGATGCCCATAAATCTGAAGTGAACACAGACAAAGACTAAGGAGTCAACAGCAGATGCTACTATTGGGCAGGAAGGTTGGTGCTCTGGCACTTGGGTTTTCAGATTTGCATGCCAATTTGCACTATCTCTATCTTTACCTCAAATGGTACAGACTATAATAAGTGCCACTGCCTTTTTTGGTTACACATCAGCTATTAGAACTGCAAAAGCTCTGGGACACTTGGGTGGCTCAGCTGGTTAAGCGGCCAGCTTTGGCTCAGGTCATGATCTCATGGTTTGTGAGTTCTAGCCCCATGTTGGGCTTTGTGCTGATAGTTCAGAGTCTGGAGGCTGCCTTGGATCCTGTCTCTCTCTCTCTCTACCCCTCCCCTGCTCACGCTCTGTCTCTCTTTCTCAGAAATAAATAGACATTAAAGAAATTAAAAAAGAACTGCAAAAGGTCTGCAGAAGACCAAGTCTTCTGCTCTAAAGGACACACACAGAACCTTGCCATGCTCTGTGAGCTGAACACTGATGTGGCTGTATTTGCTGATATATAAATTCAACGTAAAGGGAGAGCAGAGGGCAGACAGGCTGTTCTGAGATAATGACTCAGTCTGGCCCAGTGTTGCCACTCTGTGGTTCTGTGATGCTGACCCATTCTAAACAGGCCTAAACTCAGTTCTACTCTCGTTTTTTCACAGATGGCTTAAGCCTCGAATCAGCTTAGACCACAATACTTAGCTAAGGCCACTGCACATTGACTTGTTATCCACGATCTTAGTCCTAAGTGCCTTAATTCTTCACTTTGACCAGGGTTTGAATTTTGCAGGGGGCCTCAGGCGCGGAGCAGCTCAACAGTTGTACCTTAATCTCTGTTTTGCTGTTCAAATTATGGTAACCATGTGCTTCCTTTCTCTGAGAGCTGGTGTGTGCTGACCCCCATAGCCTTTTCCTTCTCCAGCAACTTTACTGGCCTTCTGGGGTCCTGATTAGAGTCCTCTGAGTGACGGGAGCCACAGAGTGCAGTAAAAATACAGGCTTTGGAGTAAGATGAATAGTCTTGAATCACCACTTGATTCTGTCACTTTAAGTCCTTCAGCCATTTTGTTTCAGCTTTCTCATCTGTAATATGACCATATTGTCATATTATGGACCTCAATGTCATGAGGTTTTATTGACCATAGTGTCAACATCATGAGGTTTTATTGACCAGAGTGGAAGAATAATGTGCATAATATTTTTGGTATGGCTGACACATTCTATGCACTTTACTTTTATTGTTCTATCCTGAAGGCACCTTTAACCAGAGTCTTCCTCCCTCCAATCCATGAGGACTGTGGCAGTCTTGATGACTTGTATATTAAAGAGATGAGGGGGAAACATTCCTTTTTCTTCTCTTCCAATATGATAGGTATGTGGATTCTTCCTCTTCACGATCCTGAGTAAAAGACAGAAGTGTTCTTAGGCTTGCTGTTGCAGTATGGCCCAGCTAACCTTCTCCTAAGTTGAGAGGGAGGGTCTCCTATGGGAGGTCCCAGGCTGACCTCTTCTTTTAGTCCTAGAAATGGCCTTTATCAGGAGTCGTGCTGGCTGTGAAAATTCAGGCTTTCAGCATAGAGCTCACATAACCACAACCCTTATATAATCCTTATAATTATCTTTGGATTTAATAATAGTGTAAGAGAAAACCACATTAGAAATTACTCTTTCATGGTGAATATCCTCACGTTGAGAAGGCCCATAAATGTTAATGTACAGACCAATAAAACTACAGATAAGGAAGTGAGACTCTTTTGTGCAAAAGTTCATAAGGAAAAGTAACAGGTGCAACTGTTGACACCAAGCACTCTAAAGGGGAGTTTTTCTTCCTCTGTGCCCAAGAAACATTCAAAATTGTTAGTTACTATTCTTTGCAAAAACCTTTCAAGTCTGAAGACCATTACTAAGTTTGTCTTCTGGTACTTCTTGGCAAGTTAAATGATTCAAATTTTTTAAAAAAGCTTTTAGATAGTCTGTTTTTCAATTGCTTGATTCTACTTGGAATTCTTCTTAAAAATCTCCTTATTTTTAAGCAGGATAACCTAGTGATCACAGTTTTCCAGTGAGGTTTAAACCGTTGCTGATTATAGTTGAAGTTGTCCAATGCTTCATCACCTGAAAGACCAGAAAACCATGTTTCTAATAAACTAAAAATAATCTTCCTTTTCAACTTAGATTCAGGAATCCCCCTATCCAAAAGCAGTCCAGCTGCTTTGAGAGTTGTTGGAAGGCTATAAATAGTTCTTATGCACGTGCCTGCAGGGATTTGGAGTTTGGGTAAAGAGGGAAATGTCAATCATTGGCAAACCTAAAAGGCTGGCAATAAACAAGGATAGTTAGCTCCTTTTCTCTTATAATTCTAAGAAGGGAACCAAGAAAAGATATACAGAACCATATGAAACAACAAAATCACAGGTCAACTTAGACCTGGAAGAAACTTGGTGATCTTCTGGTTTAAACGCTTTACTCAACAGGTGATGATCTAAGACCATGATGCTAGAAATTGGCAGGTACAACAACTCTTTGACACAAGTTTAATTTTAATACAAATTTTATGGATGATGAAATTGAGGTAACTCAGTAAGCATAGAGCTGGAATTTGGACCTAAGTTTCGTTGGCGTTGGGGCCTAAGTTTTACCTCTGTGCTACCTCACACACATACATCTATGAGATGTTTTCTTGTATTGATTCAGTTGTGTTTGTACATGAGTGACTGCATTTGCCCCATTGTGTTTTGCTTACAGTCCCTAAAGGAGTTATGTGGTTTTAGTGTGAGGAAGAGACATTCTCTGATGTTTAAGAGACTTGGACTAACATTTGTACTTTTCCCCTCTAGAAAATTTACAACCTCCAGTGTATCCCAAGAGATAAAACTGGCGGAGGAAAAGGGGCCAGGGGTCAGGGAAGAACACAGAAAGGCCAAGCTGAGGATCTTACACACACACAAAAAACCCGTTACTTGTTTACAAGTAAAACTTATTTACAAAAAAACCCTTATACTTAAAAATATAAGTGTTAAATCTTCACCACTTCACCCATCCAATAATTAATGTTTACTGAGCACCTATTCTGTGCCAAGCCTTGCATGAGATGCTACATACATATCTGTGGCTGAGTAAGGCACCACTCCTGATGTCAATCAATGTACTGCCCAGCAGGGGAGACAGACAATTAAGCCGATGTTTGCAATATAATGGGCAGGCGATAGGACCATAAAACTTTAATACAACAATTTGAGCAAGCAACTCAGCTTGGGGTATCTGCGATATCACCATAAAAATTCCTTTTGAGTTGCAGGATCCTTTTGAAGAACGTGGGGAAGTTTGCCAGATGAAGAAATAGGAGAGAAAATATTTCAGGTGAATGGTACTGCATGAGTAAAGATATGGAGTTACGAAAACACATGCACGGAGAGTCTGGAGAACTATGCAAAGTTAACTTGGCTTTCACTGGGTGGTGGCTATTACAGTTGACCTCGAACAATGCAGGGGTTGGGGGGCTGCTGGGGGTTGGGGGTGGTCAGGTGGTGGTGGTGGTGGTTAGGAGGGAGTAGTGTCCCCTCTGCAGCTGAAAATCTGCATCTAACTTTTGACTCTTAAAAACTTAACTACTAATAGCCTACCATTGACCAGAAGCCTTCCCGATAACACAAACAGTTGATTAACACATATTTTTCATTTTGTATGTATTATATACTGTGTTCTTACAATAAAGCTAGGCACAAGAAGTTGTTAGGAAAATCAATAGGAAGAGAAAATACACTTATAGTACTGTACTGTACATATCAGGAAAAGTCCACACTGAGAGTGGACCTACACAGTTCAAATTCATGTTCAGCTGTATTACGTTAGCTAGTTATAATGAAAGTGTCAATGATTATTATAACAAGTTAGTTCCATCTATGCTAATACTAGACTGGAATGCAGGTTAGGCAAGGCTGGGTCTAAGAAAGTTTCTGTATATGATAGAGATGATTAAAGATAAGATAAAAAACAACTTCATATCAGAATGATGGACAATACAACCCAAGCTTATCATTTCCAGAGTTTAAGAAAGTCTTGAAAAACAAAGAGATATGGCCAAGTGGACTGGTTCAGCCTGAGATGGCAGTGGTAAGTGCTTTCTTGAAGGCCAGATGAAACCTGGGAGACTGGGCAAAACCACATAAAACAACCAGAATGAATAAACAGAAGAATCTGTGCAATCCCCTTGGATTTCCTTTTAAAGAACATGTCTAGAGAAAAGAATATGGCATTTGGAGTCTCAAAGCCTGAGGTTTGAAATCTGGCTCCACCATTTATTAGCTCCAAAAGCAACTGCCTCCTGTGGAAAATGGAGACACAGAGTGGGGACTTGCAGAGACGCTGCAGTGAAAGGCCTAGCACAGTGCCTGACACCCAGTGTGAACCTCTAACTTGAGCATTCCCATTGCTGTGATCTCAGGGGTCTTGCTTGGACACGTAATTAAAGTTCCTGCCTTCTCAGGGGTTGCCTGGATGGCTCAGTGAGCTAAGTGTTGACTTCAGCTCAGGCCATGACTCATGGTTTGGGAGCTCAGGCCCCGCATGGGGCTCTCTGCTGTCTGCACAAAGACTGCTTTGGATCCTCTGTCCCCACCCCCCTCTCTTTCTGCCCCTCCCCCCTTCCTTCTCTCTCTCCCTGGCAAGCTTATACACTCTCTGTCTCTCTCAAAAAATAAATAAACATTAAAAAAAAGTTGTTGCCTTCTTCAAAACAACTCTAGAGGCGAGTCCTTTGAAATAAGCTATGTTCTATGAACCATCTATGTGGAGAGTTGTGGGTGTTGGTATATCTATGGATAGGTGAGCAACTGTGAATAAACTTGGGAAGAACACATGTAAGGGTTAAATTGTACTATAGGGCTAACGCTTAGCTTGAAAGATAACAACTTTGTTCTGACACTGAAGGTCAAAAGATAACAACCTTGCTTTTACTCTTGTAAATCATACTTCATACTCTTGTGAATCAGCTTTACCAGTGAAGGAAACAAAAGCTCAAAAAAGAGCATCAGAGACAAGGTCAAGGAGATCCACTGGTTGCAACTTAGCGGCAGAAAGTCTAAAATAATCACCTCATTCGATAACTGTTTCTGACTCATCTGGCAACTGTTTCTAACTCATCTGGGAACTGTTTCTCTGTTCTGTTCCCAGATAATCATAAAACGATGTGATTGGCTTTAAAAACTCTGTACCCTGGCTGTTCGGGGCCACACTCTTATCAAGAGTGTTGGTCCCGATCGGTCGGCCTTGCCTCTCATTGTAATAAACTTTGTTGTGACTGTCACTGGTGCCCGTAGCATTCTGTTTCAGGAGTCGTGTGGATGCAACACACATCTGTTGAAAATCAGTGTTCAGTGTGGATCAATGCTTTGATCTAAGGCCTCTACAGATATTTGCTTGTACTTTACTTCTGTGGGGGATGTTCGAGCCACCTGGAACCATCCCTGTCAGTCCAAATTCTTCTTTCCTAGGACTTCTTGGAGTAGGCTTTCCCTACTATAATTTTGTAGCACTCTAGGTCGTGGGGAAAATAAATGGCTTTGTAGCTTTCTCAGGCCAGCCCATATAGGTACATTCTGTGATTTTAGCTATGGTGTCAGGTTCTTCAGGTAGAAACTAAAACCAGTGCTGGTTCATTTTAAAGGTATAAGAGAGAGTTTTTTCATTGAAATAGTTTTGGAATAAAGAAAAAAATCCGCTTTATACAGTGGGTGAATGATAGTACAGAGACTGCCAATTCTCCATGAAGCCACAAATCCTACAAAACCTAAGTTCCACAAGGTCAGGGTCATCTTTGTTGTTCATCATATCCCTAGCGCTGAGCACTGTGTCTGACACATAGCAGGCAACAAGCAAGTATCTGTGAAATGAATGAAGAAAGAAAGGAATCGTATTGAAAGGCATGCGCAAAGATAGCAGAGCCTTAACATGATCCAAGGGCAAGCTGATGAGTATTTTAGGGATACACTGGCTTCTTTATGTTGACACTGAGATAACAACTGTCATACTTTCCCACTAAATATTCCTTAGTGCCATTTTTGGAGAGAAACATTCACTGGAGGCATCCTTAAGCAGATGAAGTTCTTAGGAATTCCAGATGGGTAGGTTGATAAGAGTTCACATCTGAATGGACATTGTTATACAAAAAGTTCGGAAGAACCCAAATGATTGTGCAGTTTTATACTCCTCCTATAACATGAAACCCAGGAGCCTTCAGATGATTCCTGTACTCTTTTCCATTTTCAGCCAAAATAGATTCCTTCTGCCTCTCTCAAACTTTCCCATTATTGCATAATCTAGGAGGGCCCACAGAGCTTCCCTTGTTGTTAAGCAGAACTGACAGAAGACTGATATTTTCTATTTAAGGCAGAGCTTGGAAGTTACCACCTGATTCTCAAACAGCACCGAGAGACAAATGCGGGTATCATGCACAAGATGTTCTGTCCCTTTGACTTTTACTTTCTTGCCTCTATATCAGCCCTTAAACAGCAGCCTAGTGATAACTGACGTGGGATCATTGGCATTGGTATTCATTCTTTAGAAGGCAAGATTTAGGCTTTTATATATTTTGTTTTCATTACATTTAAGAAAGAATGCCTCACATTCACATAAACAAAACTGGAAATTCCATTTTGGAGTTTCATATTCAAAATGTTACAGTACCTTTGTTCCTTTAAGAGGTCTCTGATGAAAACAAAAACAAAAATAAAACAAACAAACAAAAACCACCTCAAAAAGAAAAAAAACACATCTCACAAGTTGAAGAGGTTCTGGACGACATGCAATTTTGATAACATGCCATTTTATAGAGTGAGTGATATCTGTTTTCAGTGATATCTTGTAAGGGTTAAATTGTAGTGTAGGGCTAACCTGTAGCCTTAAGAAATAACAGCTTTGTTTTAACACTATAGGTTAAGAGATAACAGCCTTATCCTATCAATCAAGGGATGGATTAGTGTTTGATTGGATTGGAGCAAGGGTCTGTTTGAACTGTTTCCACCTGGGAACTATTCCTTTGTTCTGTTCCCAGGTGATAATAAGACGTGGTTGGCTATAAATACTCTGTACCCCGGCTGTTCAAGACCGCACTCTAGTCAAGAGTGTAGGTCCCGATCCATCGGTTTGCCTTACCTCTCATTGCAATAAACTTTGTTGTGACTGTCACTGGTGCCTGTACCATTCTGTTTCAGGAGTCGTGTGGATGCAACAATCTGACTGGCATTTTTTCTCAATTAACCTAAATTATTTCTAATATTTTCATAATTATTTTAAACATGTCCATGTCATCATATTTAAATCCTCTGAAAGGCAAAGGGACTAGACCTTTATACAAGCACATCTCAGAGATACTGCAGGTTTGCTTCCAGACGACCACAGTAAAGTGACTATTGCAACAGAGCAAGTCAAATGAATTTTTTTGTTTCCCAGTGCACACACAAGTTAGATTTACACTATACGGTAGTGTATTAAGTGTGCAATAGCATTATGTCTAAAATGAACAACGTACACACCTTAATTTAAAAATACTTAATTGTTAAAAAATGATAACGATCATCTGAGCATTCAGAGAGTAGTAGTCTTTTTGCTGGTATAGGGTCTTGCCTGGATGTTCATGGTTGCTGACTGATCAAGGTGGTGGTTACTAAAGGCTGGGTGACTTTAGCAATTTCTTAAAAGGAGACAATGAAGTTTTCCCCATCAATTAACACATTTCTTTCACATATTATTTCTCTGTAGCATGTGATGCTGTTTGATAGCATTTTACCCACAGTAGAATGTCTTTCAGAATTGGAGTCAATCCTCTCAAATCCTGCCACTGCTTATCAGCTAAATTGATGGAATATTCTAAATCCTTTGTTGTCATTTCCACAATCTTCATTGCGTCTTCACCAGGAGTAGATGCCATCAAGAAACCACTTTCTTTGCCCATCCATAAGAAGCAATCCTCTTCCATTAAACTTTTATCAGGAGATTGCAGCAATTCAGTGCCATCCACAGGCTCCACTTCTAATTCTAGTTCTCTGGCTATTCTCAGTTCATCCTCGGTTATTGCATCTACTGAAGTCCTGAACCCATCAAAGTCATCTATAAGGGTTGGAATTAACTTCTTCCAAACTCTTGTTCATGTTATTTTGACCTCGTCTCATAGATCAAAAATGTTCTTAATGGCATCTAGAATGGTGAATCCTTTCCAGAAGGTTTTCAGTTTACTTTGCCCAGATCCCTCACAGGAATCACTATCTGTAGCAGCTATAGCCTTATGCAATGTAATTTTTAAATAATAAGACTTGAAAGTCAAAATCAGCCCTTGAACTATGGGCTGCAGAATGAATGTTGTATTAGCAGGCATGAAAACAACATTAATCTTGTATGTCTCCATCAGATCTGCTGGGTGATCGGGTGCATTATCAGTGAGCAGTAATATTTTGAAAGGAATCTTTTTATCTGAGCATATCTCAACAGTGAGCTTAAAAAATTCAGTGAACTGTGTTGCAAACAAATGTGCTGACATCCAGGCTTTGTTTTCCATTGATAAAGCACAGGCAAAGTAGGTATAGTATAATTCTTTTTCTTAGTGCTTATTTTTAGAGAGAAAGAGAGAAAGAGAGAAAGAGAGAAAGAGAGAGAGAGAGAGAGAGAGCGCGCGAGCATGCGTGAGTTGGGGAGGGGCAGAGAGAGACAGAGAGTCCCAAGCAGGCTTTGCACCGTCAATGCAGAGTCTGACATGGGGCTGGCACTCACAAACCATCAGATCATGACCTGAGGCTGAACCAAGAGTCAGGTGTTCAACCGACTGACCCACCCAGGTGCCCCAGATTTAGTATAATTCTTAAGGGTCCTAGGATTTTGGAAATGGTCAATGAGAATTAGCTTCAACGTAAGTCACCAGCTGCATTAGTCCCTAACAAAAGAGTTTTTTGAAGCTAGGCATTGGCTTCTCCTCTGTAGCTATGAAAGTCCTGGATGACATCTTGTTCTAATATAAAGCTGCTTCATCTACATTGGAAATCTGTTGTTTAGGGTAACTACCTTCATTAATGATCTTAGCCAGACTTTCTGGATAATTCACTGCAGCTTCTCCATAAGCACCTGCTGCTTCACCTTGCACTTTTATGTTATGGAGATGGCTTCTTTCCTTAAATCTCATGAACCAGCCTCTGCTAGCTTCCAACTTTTCTTCTCCTCACCTTTCTTAGATTCTGTAGACTTGAAGAGAGTCAGGGCCTGGCTCTGGATTAGGCTTTGGCTTAAGGGAATGTTGAATGTTGTGGCAGTTTGATCTTCTATCCAAACCACTGAAACTTTCTCCGTATCAGCAATAAGTCTGTTTTGCTTTTTTATCAAGAACTTTTCCTTTGCATTCACAACTTGGCTAATTGTTTGGTGCAAGAGGCCTGGCTTTTGGCATCTCTTGGCTTTCAACATGCTTTCCTCACCGAGCTTAATCATTTCTAGCTTTGGATTGAAAGTGAGAGACGTGCAACTCTTCCCTTCACTTGAACACTTAGAGGCCACGGTAGGGTTATTAATTGGCCTAGTTTCAATCTGTGTCTCAGGGAATAGGGAGGCCCGGAGGAGAGACATGGGGGAATGGCCAGTTGGTGGAGCAGTCAGAACACACACTTTTATCAATTAAGTTTGCTGTCTTATGTGGGTATGATTCACAATGCCCTAAAACAATTACAATAGTAACATCAAAGATCACTGATCACAGGTGACAAAAACTTTGAAATATTGTGAGAATTATCAAAATATGGCACACAGGCATGAGGTGAACAGAATGGCGTTGGAAAAATGGCATTGATCGACTTCCTTGACGCAGGGTTGCCAAAACCTTCAATATGTAAAAAAACACACTATCTGGAAAGTGCGATAAAGCCAAGTGCAGTAAAAGGAGGTATGCCAGTAATCTCAATTTAACCAGTCTGTGGATATGGGCTTTTTCCAGGAAGGGGGTGTTATCTTGGGTTTATGGCTATCTTTAGCCAAAAGCAAGTCCCAGAGAGGGACTCAGCTCACAGACAGCATTTGCTAACACTCCCAAAAGCTGGGGGTGTGTGCTCAAAACCTGGGGTCAGGGATCCTGGTGGAACACAACAGCCTCTAAGGAGAGATGGGGATGGGACAAATTGTGTGATTCTGCTCAGAGCTCTGGTACGTTTTTAAAAAAATTTTTAATGTTTTTTTTTTTAATGATTTTTGAGAGAGAGAGAGCGCGTGCGCGTGAGCGTGAGTGGGGGAGGGGCAGAGAGACGGAGCTGCAGAATCTGAAGCAGCTGTCAGCACAGAGCCTTTCATTTTTTAATCATGGAAGCTTATCTTTAATTTTTAAATTAGTTTTAAACTTTTAAATCATGACATATATCATACTAGAGAACTCACAATATATGTATACCAAATACACCATTTCAAATACCTTGGAATCCCCCACATAAATCTCCTTACTTGTATCCTTCTCTCGGGAGGTAACTGCTGACCTAAGTCTGGTGTTAATCATTTACTAGCTACTCTTTATAGCTTTTTTTTTTTTTAATTTAAATATTTTTTTTAAATAAGGACACCAGTCAGATTGGGTTTGGGGACACAATTCAACCTACAATATGATTTTTTTTCCTCATAAACATCTTTATTTCAAGCGTTCTTAAACACAGCTCTGCGTGCATTACGGAATGGTTGTCGTGTCCATTTACTGATATAGCTCTGTGCTCAACACGGCAAGCAAGGAGCAAATATCTTCTTTACGTGTGTTCTTAAATACTTCTTGACATGCATTCTTTTAATGATTTTTAAAGACACAGAAATATCTATTCCTAATCAATATTTTTTTAGTTTAGTTTTTGAAATTTATATAAATGGAGTCATCCTACTTCAGTGTTTTTCTGCCTAACAATGCTAACCAGAGCCTTAATCTCTAATTGTTGACTTCCAGGCAATGGCACAGACCAGATATAAATATCCTCTTCAATTAGGAACTTTTTGTTTTGATAGAAATGTCTTCCACCTAATCAGACTCTGTTGGCCTACAATGACTGGATGGCTTTTGTCAGAGCATAATTAATATTACAAAAATTTTTCAAAAATAAAATACTTTATTATTGTTTAATAAACTGATTCTATAGTAGAAAGACTATATGAGGAATTACTGTCTTTAAAAATATTGGGAGGGGTGCTTGGGTGGCTCAGTCGGTTGAGCATCTGACTTCAGCTCAGGTCATGATCTCACGGCTTGTGAGTTCAAACTCGAGCCCCATGTCAGTCTCTGGGCTGACAGCTC
Organism: Acinonyx jubatus; assembly: GCF_027475565.1. Classification (NCBI taxonomy): domain Eukaryota; kingdom Metazoa; phylum Chordata; class Mammalia; order Carnivora; family Felidae; genus Acinonyx; species Acinonyx jubatus. The sequence continues at coordinate 63,685,294 of NC_069387.1, forward strand.
AGAGCCTGGAAAGCCTGCTTTGGATTCTGTGTCTCCCTCTCTCTGCACCTACCCCACTCACACTCTCTTGCTCTCTCAAAAATAAATAAAAACATTAAATTTTTTTTTTTAAATAATGGGGTTAAAAGGATAAGCAAAGCTAATAATAACCGTGGTATACAGAAACAAATTTTGTGTATAAGCATGTCATGAATAACTCTGATTATCTGGGTTTTATTGCTGTGATTTTCAAACATGGGGCCTCAGCCCAGAACACACCTATTCAAAATAATGAATCACGGCAGTGCGTCAAGAAATGTTGAACTTCAGTTTACAACTCTAACAATGAGGAGTTTGGCTAATCACTTGGGTTTTTATAGTACACTAATGTTGTGAAGAATTTTTTAAAAAAGATTAATTTGCCAAGTATAGCATTGTTAGAAATGACCTTTCTGTAATGGTTTATCTGATGAAGAAGAAATTCCTACAAGACACTTTGGCCCTGAGTGTAATTTCAAGTAGCTAAACACAGAACAAATCAATGGCTTTAATTATCTACTAGCCAAAATTTAAAACTCTTGAAAGCAAAACCCCCAGTAGGGGTCTGTTCAAAAGTGATTTAAAAACATCTAAAACTGCTAAGTTTTCCTGATTCAGAAAAATTTCTTTGAAGTAGGATATAAATTCAAGACCTGGAAGTGCCTTTCATTTCCCATGAGTTCAAATCTATTACGTTCTCAGGGACAATGGGTTTTTCCCCAGGAGGGAAAAAGGAAGAAGGTGTGTTTTTTTTTTCCCCCAAAGGAATGCTGTCTCTAATTTGTAATTATTGTAGACTTTTTGTATCAGGGCCAAAAGTCAGCAATGTCCATAGGATGTTTAAAAAATAATGGCTTTATAAGTAATAAAGTTAACACATTAATTTCTGTGTGTGTGTGTGTGTGTGTGTGTGTGTGTGTGTGTGTGTGTGTGCTTACTTGCAAGATTCAGTTAACTCTAATCAGGCAGCAGAGATTTGTTGCAATCTCACTTGGTATGTGTGATTGTGTGTGTATACATATGAGTAAGTAGTTCACCCCACTAAAGTAAGATAACGAAATGTCGTTAGAGGTTGAGGAAGGGGACTAGGTAGCAGAAAAAACATGTGCTTCCAAAGTCCTATTACTCTAAGGATAATCTGTGAGAAAGGACAGAGAGAGGTCATCTGTGGTTTGAGTGGTTCCTGTAGAATCAAAAGGAAACAGCACGTAGACCCCCCGTGGAATCACTAGGACTATGATCACACCTGTGATAACATTTTGGTCCTGGATTTCACACCAAATGAACTTAGCCATCCTAAGATGGTAAGTCTGCTTTTCCTATTTTTATTTCTTTATATAACTTAATTTAAATTTTATTACTTTTTTAAATTCCAGTAGAGTTAAATATATTATATCAGTTTCAGGTATACTGTTTTCTTTAGTTATATAAGTGACTTTGTGGCCCTGAAAAGACTCTAGCTATTATAGGAAAGATGACATAAGTCAAAATAATAATTTTAATACTTCTATGTACACCTAGAGACAAGTTTTAAAATCATCATTATAATCTGTCTGTTGTTATTTCACACATTCAACATAATTAAGGGTATCTGGCTTTTTGTGCTTGTGATTTTATTTATTTATTTATTAAACTTTATTTATTTATTTTTCAGTAATCTGTACACCCAATGTGGGGTTTGAACTCATGACCCCGAGATCAAGACTCCCATGCTCTTCTGACTGAGCCGGCCAGGCACCCCTGTAGCTGTGATATGAAATAATTAATTAATGTTAGTCTTGTGATTTTTATGAGGAAGGTATTTGCTTTAGTTCATAAATAGTATTTGACTATCTAAAGGAATTGGATATTTCAAGTCTTTATCCTCAGGTTTTTTTTAGCACCATTTAACTGCTTAGAAAAGTTTAGCTAAATATCTGTATGATGTAACATGTATGAAGGCCTTGAGATACATTGAAATTTTGTGATTATTGTTTAACATGCTTAACTGAATGTAATTAATGAAGGTGTTCATTATTTGGAGTAAATTACTCTGTTAAACTTATTAGAATATCAACCAAAGATCAAGTAAAAATTTTATAGAAAACTTATATTTGTATGTAAAACAACCAGATATTTAAGGTGAGCTCAATATTTAAGAAATACAAATCTTGTGGTGCCTGGGTGGCTCAGTTGGTTAAGTGTCCGACTTTGGCTCAGGTCATGATCTCGCAGTTTGTCAGTTCAAGCCCGCATCGGGCTCTGTGCTGACAGCTGGGAGCCTGGAACCTGCTTTGGATTCTGTGTCTCCTTCTCTCTCTGCCCCTCCCCCACTCACGCTCTGTCTCTGTCTCTGTCAAAAATAAATAAACATTAAAAAAAACAAATACAAATCTTTATGATACACTAAAGATCCCTTTTTAATGTTAAAGAACACAGTTAACAATTAGGCTCTTTTGGGAAACAGATTTCCGCAATTCCTAGCAAATATAAGTGACTGGAATACCATACCAGGTTCAGTGCAGAAAACAGAATTCACTCTAGTTATATGAGTCTAAAGGACTTTGGATGTTCACACACTCATGGAAGAGTGGGAAGAACATAAGTCGGGAGGCCAGTTGCTACGGTTCCTACCATCACATCTGTCATCGTCATGACTGCCAACACTCGTGAGGCTGGTGACTGGACATTGGTACACTTAACATCTGTTGGGACTTGCTTGCCAAACACAACAATAGCTAGAACATGGCCTCTGCCTTCCTACCCACCTGCATCATGTTGGCAGAACCCCAGCTGCACCCAAAACTCTAGCAGCAGGAGAGTGTAAATGTAGTTCCTTGCATTCTAGCCCCTGTGACACAGGAGGGAATTTACAAGAGGTGGGATGGGGTGCTGGGTGCCCAAAGACAAGATCCATTAAGCAAATTCCACAAATCAATATAGGCCTATTTATTATGACTTGGTATTATTTTCTTTTTTTTTAATTTTTAACATTTATTTATATTTGAGAGAGAGCAGAGCACAAGCAGGTGAGGGGCAGAGAGAGAGGGAAACACAGAATCCAAAGGAGGCTCCAGGCTCCAAGCTGTCAGCACAGAGCCCGATGGAGGGCTGGAACTCATGAACCGTGAGATCATGATCTGAGCCTAAGTCAGGCACTTAACTGACTCAGCCACTCAGGCGCCCAGTATTATTTTCTAACACTACAATAAGCAGGTCAGAAATTGGATGCCTTTTATCAGAGTTCCTATGGGACACAGGGTATTGGGCAGCTGTAGATGGTTTTCCAGTAGAGGTTTTAAAAATGTCTGTGACCTGGGGTGCTTGAGGCTCAGTCATTTGAGTGTCTGATTCTTGGTTTCTGTTCAAGTCATGATTTCAAGGTTGGTGAGTTCAAGCCCCACATCGGGCTCTGCACTGACAGCACGGAGCTTGCTTGGGATTCTCTCTCTCCCTTTCTCTCTCTCAAAATAAATAAACTTTAAAAACATTAAAAAATAAAAAAATAGAAATGTTTGTGACCTAAATTAGGCCACCTAATGGCTCTTCATTTTGCAGAAACTGTTTCCTCTTGACATTTGTCAGCAAATACATTGTAGAAAACAGGCTTCTCTAATCACATAGTTTTACAAGGATTGTATTTCACGTACTTTTTCCCCTCTAGGCAATATGACCCAGGGTGTGCTTCCCAGAGGAAAGATGACACCATTTGGCCAAACCTGTACCTTCCAGTTCCCTCTTGAAAATGTATCTTTCTACTGAGCAGAATTAATTTCACAATGTGGCTGAAGACTGCTTTGTAAAGTGCCTTATGAACAGAATAAATGAATCCAAGTTTAAAATTAATTCACCAAAGTTACTTCTCTTCTTCTGTATATTGGCTAGCAGTTTAATCTTCTAGGTGGCTTTCTGATCTAGGACAGAAGCACTGTATCTTCTGGTTTGGAAATTTTCTTAATTTGATTTTGCTCTATATAATAGTGCTAAGAAGTAATAGTTAGAATTAAGTTTGATTGTGAGATATAAAACCTAAAATAATAATAGCTTATACCCAATAAAATGTATTTCTCTCTCATGTGTGCAGTGTCTGAAGGTGAGTGGCCCAGAGCTCGTATGACCGAGTTTCACCGAGATCACTGTGCTGCCACACCAGAGTGTGGCCTTCATCCTTGTGGTCCTGGTAGGGAGTATCAGCATTCCAGGCAGAATGGCTAACGCGGAAAAATGAGGGTAAAGGGCGTGTGCCCACGGTCTTCAGGAAGGTTTTGAGAGACTGTAGGATTACACTTCCATGCCACTGGCTAGCATTTAGTCAAATGCTTTCAACTTGACTGCCAGCGGGAGCAGGGAAATGCAGTTTTTACTCTGGGTACCATGTGACCTGTCAATACTCTATTGTGTTGGGAAAAGCTGAGAGAGGGTGTAGTGGGGGCAATGAGCAGTCTATGCCACATCAAACTTGAATACAAACATAAAACATTTTTTAAAGTTTATTTATTTTTGAGAGATAGACAGAATGTGAGCAGGGTAGAGGCAGAGAGAGAGACACACACAGAATTGGAAGCAGGCTCCAGGCTCTGAGCTGTCAGCACAGAGCCCAACGTGGGGCTCAGACTCACGAGTCATGAGATCGTGACCTGAGCTGAAGTCAGATGCTCAACCTACTGAGCCACCAAGGTGCCCCTAAACATTTACTTTTGAAGAGTATCAGAATACTTTTAAAAAAAGATTTTTTTTTTCAGGAAAGGACATTAAGTTTTACTGTTTGACCTGAAGTGTGACTTACCATAAGTGGCACAAATGCCTTTAATAGAAAAGCTTACTCAGTATTTCCAGCTGGGTTAGCATGAACATATTGTCTCCTGCTGCAACTCTCACAGTAAGGGGAGTCTTTTCACTTTGTGCCCCTAGCAGGTTTCCCTGATCTGAGTTGTTCTAGAGGACAGAGTTTGGTGTAGAAACAGGTCAAGAGACTGGGGTTGTGCATGATGGGTCAGTAGAAGAAAAGGGAGCGGGGCCACCCGGGTGGCTCAGTTGGTTGAACAACCGACTCTTGGTTTTGGCTCAGGTCATGATCTCACGGTTCATGGGATTTGTTTGTGGGATCAAGCCCTGCTTTGGGCTCCGCGCTGACAGCATGGAGCCTACTTGGGATTTCCTCCCTCCCTCTCTCTCCACCCCTCCCCTGCTTGCTTGTGCTCTCTCAAAATAAATAATAAATTTACCAAAGAAAGTGAGAGAAACCAGGAGGCATGAGGAGGGGCTGGAGGGGGAGAAGAGATTCAGCAGTTAATTTTCCCTCTCTCTTATCACTTCCTGTTTCATCACGATGAAATTTGTTTTCTGCTCTAACAGAATTCCTGGGCCACTGTGAGAAGCAGGAGAATGGAAACAGGAGGAGGAAGTTGAAGTGCTGGGTGCTTCTATAGGAAGTAGTAAAGGCTCCTGTAAGTATTGAGTGCTGAGGCACCAAGCATGATGAAAACATCACCTTATTCTATTCCCTCAACAATCCTGTGAAGCAGTCATTGTCAACTCCACTTCACCAAGGAGGTGAAACACCCAGAATGTTAAAGTAACTCCCCAGAGTCACACATCCGGTGAGAGGTAAAGTCAGAATTCAAATCCATGTTGTGTCTACTGGCTAAACTGATGTCTCACTGAGAAAATGAGATTATCCAAACACTCAGGCTCAGGCCAACTTTCTTCCAAGATGGCTTGCTCAATGAAGGTATAACTTGGGTTCCATAATTACTAGTTAAAGGTGAGGAATGACAGAGGTCAAGAAAGGGAGAATGAAAAAGAGAGGCACCGTACCTCCGAAGTGATTTTACTCCACACCTACTGTTTGGCTGAGCACCCGCTTTACCATCTTCTTTCATCATATTCTCTTTGAAATCACGACTACTGGTTTAACTGCAGTTCCTAGCTCTTCTATCCTCTTTGTCCACAAACCCTCACAGACTTTGTCCTAAATGCAATAGCCACGGCAGCCAAACTCGCACTTTTACCGGCAGTGTTTAAGCGCACACTTCTCTTAGAGGCCAAATGAAGTCAGTTTGCTAACAAATGTATTTTTTCCTCTTTGAGTGTCCCTACAGATGGCAGGCAATGGTGGTTGACTATTCTGCAGCCCTTTTTGTCCTTGCCCAATTAAACCCTGACTTTGTTCAAGTATTCCCCATCCCTGAATTTCGGGGGAGGCAGGCCCAGACTTGGGCAAAATGTGCCTGGTTTGAGAAAGGAACAGTAGCTTCATTTTCCTAACTAGGAGTTGAGTTAGGAATTGACAGGTGATATAATTCTGGGTGATATGAAATGAGGGATATCTGATGGAGGCTTCCGGGAAAGTTTTCTTCACTTATTGAAAAAAGGAGGCAAGAAAGGAATGCTTACTCTTCTGGCCTTAGGACATGGCCCTGAAATGATGGGATGTTTGGAACTGCTACAACCATTTTGTCAACATGGAGACATCAACCAGGGGCGAATGCTGAGGAAAGCAGAGCAGAAAGACTAAAGGAATCTAGATTCTTTTTATTTCTTTAAAGTTTATTTATTTTGAGAGAGAGAGAGAGAGCAAGCGAGCGAGCATGAGCAGGATAGGGGCAGAGAGAAAGGGAGAGAGGACCCTAAGCAGTCTCCACACTGCCAGTGCAGAGCCCAACGCGGAACTCGAACTCACGAACTGTGAGATCATGACCTGAGCCGAAACCAAGAGTCAACGCTGACCAACCCACCCAGGAGCCCCAGAAATCTAGATTCTTGATGACTTCAATGAGCTGCTGAAATAAGCAAGCCCAAGCCTGAACATGGTCTTATTGTTACATGACATAAAAACATTAATTGTTTAAGTCACTTGAGTTGAACTTTTTTGTAGCTAAATGCAAATGAAGCATTGTAAGTGATAAAGTAGGAGAAACAGGACAGGAGATGAGGAACTGGGTCACGGTAGGTGTGAGTCACCAAAAGAGGTGGGAATGTGCTACTTAATATGTCACACGTAATTCTTATAGAAAGCTGTTCAGGCAATACCACAAAAATAGATTACTTGTATATTTTAAATTAGGACCTGCAAAAATCTCCAATTAGAGCAAGAGGTAAAACAAATTCATGAGGAAAAATGTCTTTGTCAGTTTTCTAAATATTAAAATTTTTACACACTCTTATTAAAGGATATCAATTGTGACAACTCCCTCTGGCTAAAAATGAAGGTATCTTCTTAATAATCCTCTGCCTCTCAGGCTAACCATTCTTGTTTTATGAGAAAGCCCTATTCCAGAAGATCTGTAGGAGTCTAGAGCTGCGCAGCTGTCACCCTATAGCATGATGAAGTTCATTCTCCAGGAAATGAAATGAATTTTCTTTTCCCAGATAACGCAAAGGATACTTTTAACTGTGCAAGTGTCCATCACAGGGAAGTCAGTTTTGCTTTGATCTGTGAGCACTTCCTCATAAAAGTGCATCTCATTGGTCCTTAGCTCTAGGAATAATTGTTCAATACATGTATGTTGAAAGATAATTAAAAGTGGAACTCTTCCTCTTTTTTTTTCCCTAAAGTAAAACACCCAAAGGATTAGTTGTTACTGGGAAGAACATCCTATTATAGTTGTAGGAAAATCTGCAAGTTTGGACTTGTTTTTTATTCCTTGCCAGATGCATTGTATCTTAGTAGCTTAGAGGCAAAATTCAGGCTTCTGAGAGATTTAACTGCTTCTTGGTGTGAGATTTATGACAAGGTTTGATCAGCTGGATGTAGGAATGTCTGTTGCTGCCTCAGCCTGCTCCTCTGGGCTAATAACTGCCTTCTGAGTTACTTTCCTGTCTGCAGATTCCCGCCACACTCCAGGTGGGAATGAAACATGTTGAAGAAGCTTCTGAGAAGTCTTACAATCAATCTTTGTATAACTCAGCCCTTCCCAAACGTATTTGATTATGGGATATTCCTTTTCATAGAACACCTGTAAATACCTCCCCAAAGACTTGTGTCCTGAGGAACAGACATTCAGAATCATTTGTCTGGACTGTGTTTGTTTTCCTCATTTTTACCTGGCCTTCTAAGGGGTGTGTGTGTGTGTGTGTGTGTTCTGGGGGTGGAGGAGATTGGGGCTTTTAACGAACTAACCATATCTGAAAAGACAAACTCAAAAGAGACAGATTAAAAAGAAAAGAACCTCCAAACCAGGGAATTCCAAGTAATGTAAGTTAGCATTTATTGGCTGCATACTGTCAGATGCTTTTTAAAATTTTTTTTAAATATTTAGTTTTGAGAGAGCGTGAGAGACAGAGTGTGAGCAGGGGACTGGTAGAGAGACAGGGGGAGACAGAATCCCAAGCAGGCTCCAGGTTCTGACCTGACGCAGGATCATGACCTGAGCTGAAGTCGGATGCTCAACCAGCTGAGCCACCTAGGCACCCCTGTCAGACACTGTTTTAAATACTTTACAACTATGAACACATTTAACCCTCAAAAGAACCCAATGAAGTAATACTACTATCATTCTCACCTATCAGATAAAGAAGGCTGAGACTCCGAGTAAGAAATTTGCCCCAGCTATCAAATGGGGAAGTCACACTTTGTGCTCAGACTGTCTGGTTCTAGAATGAGTCCTCTTCACCATTATGTCAGACTGCCCGCTTAACTCTTCAAAGAGATCCCCACATTCCCCAGCATGGAGACACATTTTCCATTCTTGGTCTCCAAGGAACCCCTGGTGAGGAGCTAACCCACCTGGCTTTATATGGTCTGCCAGTACTTTTGGGCTGTTTCTTTGGAATGTAACCTCTCTCTGCTTCACATCATTTTCATGTGTAAATGTAAAAGAAGAAAGAAGAAAGAAAGAAAGAAAGAAAGAAAGAAAGAAAGAAAGAAAGAAAGAAAGAAAGGAAGGAAGGAAGGAAGGAAGGAAGGAAGGAAGGAAAGGAAGGAAGGAAGGAAGGAAGGAAGGAAGGAAGGAAGGAAGGAAGGAAGGAAGGAAGAAAGAAAGAAAGAAAGAAAGAAAGAAAGAAAGAAAGAAAGAAAGAAAGAGAAAGAAAGAAAAAGAAAGGAGCATATACTTCACAAGGAGTCTGTGAGGGGTGCTCCATACATGTTACTACTGTCTAGTCAGACCTACTCTCCCAGGTCTCTACCTTACCGGCCCTGGTCTGTCCTCTACTTGGTTAGAGTAAGACTGCCAACTTTTATACAATGGTCCTTCAGGTATTTAAAGACAGGTAACATGGCACCTTTCTTCCAGGCAAACTATTGCTGGATTCTTTAACTGTGTCTGACTATGGCTTCAGAATGCTTTCCCTTCAGCTCTTAAACAGCTCTTTTACCAATGTATGGCATTTTGATCTCTCTTTCCTGAATATATCATATGAAGAGTTTTCCTTTTTCTTATAGTCCTTAAAAGGTTGAAGTTTATTTCATGAGATGAAACTGTCAGGACCACTGTAAACTAAAACGTTACAGCTAAAGGAGAATTTTATTTGGAAAATTCTGTTTCCTTTTTTAAAATTTATTTTCTCTTCCACAACAAATACTTTAATGCAACGGTTACTGGGGTGAGTTACAGGGTGATGCTGAACTGAATGAGTGACTGCATATTTTTCTTCTCTGTCACTTTAAGGAGGACCTGACCAGATGCCCTCTAAATTCTGTCTTAATCCTCAGATCCCGATTTGAGGCTTCTGCAATTTTGTTCCAAGTACAAACATGCTGAAGTCATCCTCATTTCAAAGCATAAGTTCTTTACACATTTTAGAGGAAATTTCATTTGCTACTACAGTACAAATAAGTTGTATGTATATGTATATAAGGATATATTTAAATATATGTATTTCCTATTTCCTTTTTTTATTCTAAGAAATTGCTTCTTCGGAGGGTGATTGCATTTGTTTTAAAGAGGTTTATCTATCTTCTAATGCTGCTTCTTTTCCCATTTGACATGTTAATCCCCTATCTTGCCAGATAACCCTTTGGTGACTTCCATCAGATATAAACAAATGTTCCCAGCGATGGAAATCCAGGGCAGCAACCTTCTATATTCCAGAATGCCATTAAGAATTCTTGACAAGGCAGCAGCCCTTTGGAACTCTCAGCACAAATACATGAAAAGACCCTGCTCAGCCTGTCAGTTCCCTTGATGACATGGGCAAGGTCAGGATATGCATTTAAAAAAAAAAGAACTTTTTGTGTGGAACTGTGATCCAAATGGATATTCAACCACACAAGGATCTCCTCAGAGGTGTCTACAGAGTAAAGTAGTGAGGTTTTGGTAATCAGGGTGAACAAAGCAGGACATGGGGATCAGACAGAGTCTATCCTTTCAGGGTCACAGACCCACCCAAATTTACTAAAATCTAACACATTCGTAGGTCTCTCCTTTTTTACAAGCTTTAGTCATTAGCCAGTCCCATTTTCTTATAGGAAGTATTTGTTAGTAAAGAATTTAGGCATTAATTAGGGAAGGAATAGAAATAATTACAAAGTATTAAATCCTTAGCAACTGAAGTTTATAAGGTCAAGTCCTCAAATGTCATGTCAATCATACCACATATGCCACAATACACAATAATCAGACATACACAGATACCAATGCAGGCAACATTATTTTGCCTCCTTTCGTGTTTAAAGTCATTGAAGGCTTTACTAGTGCTTTAAAAACCATAGAAACTTCTTGAACATACTTCAGTTATCTGGAGGAATAAATATGCTCCAAATGCTGTATTCATCAAACCTCTGAAAAGACAGATGATTTCTCTCTTTAGTATTTAAAAATTGACATCTGGGGGCACCTGGGTGACTCAGTTGGTTAAGCGTCCGACTTCAGCTCAGGTCATGACCTCATGGTTTGTGGGTTTGAGACCCATATCAGGCTCTGTGCTGAAAGCTCAGAACCTGGAGTCTCCTTCAGATTCTGTGTCTCCCTTTCTCTCTGCCCATCCCCCGCCCGTTCTCTCTCTCTCTCTCTCAAAAATAAACATTTAAAAATTTAAAAAAGAAATTGGTATTTAATTTCATTTTGAACTAGGTTAGAAACCTAAGTCTTCTCCATTGAGCTTTTCAAATTAAAATAATTTTAATGCCTAAATGTAATAAAGACTTAAGTACACATTCAAATTGAAAATGGGAATTTATTTTCTATTACACTTTTCTGGCCAAAAGGAGCTGAAAGACATTTTTCCTTCCTACTTTCTTACAGCAAACATTGTTGGATTTTTTTTTTAAAAAGCAAAATATAACAGAATTGTAATTGAGAAGACTAATTCTATGGAAATGGTATTAATCAGAGCTCAGTTAAAAGGACACTTTGGACAGAGTGTTTGCTTCGACAAACGAGGTTGTCAACTTTTCAACATTAGTGTTTCTCATATCATTTCTGGGTGGCCTTGAAATATTTTCCCTCAATATAACGTCTTCATTTTTTGCTCTAGAGTTTCCTTCATTTAAAATAATGGCTTGAGGAAGATCACATGAGATTTAGAGGCTCTGCACTATTTTTTTAAATGTTGGGCAAAGTTGGGCTGGTTGATGATGCAATTCATTAAAATGAGCTGTGTTTTCAGTGCCCTGGGCTCACCCAGCTGTTTGAGAGGTTTGGTTCCTTTTGGAGCTGAAGAATATAGAGTCCATTTTTCTATCAGCCCATGGCAGTAACTGAAAAAGTCCAGGAGATAGATCACACTGAATCCTACTATTCAGAAGAGATTTGCATTTAATGGTGTTGTTATTCATATTTTCCTTGAGCAAGAAAAGCATTTACACGGTGTTTAGAGGGAACACTGAATTTCATAAGCACAGTTGCCTTTGAAAAGATTTTTAAAGTTGCTATGATCACTTCATTTCAATTTCACTTTCTTAGAGTCATGCACGCTGTGATCTAAAACTTTTAAGTTCATTTAAAATCAGAGAAAAAATATTCAAGAGGATAAAAACAAGCATAGAGTAAACAAACATATAATTTTGCCATTAAAATTTCTCCTGGATAACTCTGTCAGTATTCTTCGTCATTTCCATTCTGTTTCAACACCGCAGAACCACACACACATAGCTCAAAGGTGAAACAACGTGCATTTGAGTGACAAAACATGGAGACCGGAAAGGAACGTAAATGTAAATCAAACTTTTAAAATCCTAGTCATACAATGACTTCTTTCCTTATTCTGTTACGTCCATTCCACATGAATCCACGTTTTGCTTCCAGGAGGCCCTGTGCCATAAGCCCTGATCACAAAGACCACTACTAGTGGAGGATAAAATCAAGCCTGTTACCAGTGCCTAGTGGTAGCAAACTTGCAAAAGTCTTCTGGAAAACTAATAAAATTATTATTCTGATTATTTGTGTTCTGGATTCTGGGGACCATGGAAATAGAAAAGGATAAGAAACAGGGCATGCTTTTTTGAGGTTTCTTGGGCTGGGAAGTAGAAAAATAGGTGTTTTCCTCTGGGGCTTTTTTATGGCTGCGGATGGTTGAGATTTCGGAGAGCTCTGTTTCATTTTCTCAGTCTTTAAGGGAGTGGTAGGCTTTGGCAGTCCGGCTGTTGACAAAATCTGTCTTCTTAAACTGAGCCTTTGGAAAAAGCAAACAGATATGTGAAAGGTAACAACACTGTCATCCAAGAAAATGCAGTTTAAAAAAAAAATTTTTTTTTGTGAGAGAGAGAGAGAGAGAGAGAGAGAGAGAGAGAGGGAGAGGGAGAGGGAGAGGGAGAGGGAGAGGGAGGGAGAGGGAGAGAGAACATGGGCAGGGGAGCGGCAGAGAGAGGGGGTACAGAGGATCTGAAGAGGGCTCTGCACTGACAGTAGAGAGCCTGATATGGGGCTCAAACTCGTGAACCATGAGATCATGACCCGAGCCAAAGTCGGCTCAACCCACTGAGCCACCCAGGTGCCCCAAGAAAATGCTAAATGTTTTTAGTGATCTCTCACCAGGGGACCACTATTATCTGCCTATTAACTGCAACACTCACCTTTCTAGTGTACTTACCTTCTTGTAGGCATTATGGAGCTCCGTGTGCGTCCACAGAGAATAGAGGAGAACAGAAGCAGCTTTACTTGCCTTGTTGGAGGCATAACTGAAAAAAGGAAGAAAGCATTCTGAGATCAGTGAGAGTGTGTCAGGCTTCTGGATGCTGCCTCAGACATTCCAGAAATCTTTAACTGCTGTTGCTTGGTGGCCATCCATTAAGTCAGGTCACTCACCATGACAAGAGAATTGGATGGTGAGCTTTGAAGGCCAGGGGCCACACTAGGTTAAAAAAACCACTTTTTTTCATCTTTTAAAACCACTAGCACAGGGCTATCAGTTTATAGAGCATATTCCTAATATTTATAAGGAATATGTCCTTAGATTCCATAAATCCTTGAATTAACTTACAAAATAAAATTTGTATATTTGTATACACTATTTCCATTTATTTTATATTACATTAAACACAAATAAATATGTTTATATTAAATATTATATACTATTTGTAGAATAGAAATATATTTGTATGTTTATAATATATATTTATAGAATACAAATGCAGAAAAGCAGGACTGAAAAACATATATACCTCCTACACTACTCTATGAATTAGGAGTGATATTTTCAAGTTAATAAATTCTTGAAACATTTAAAATAGTTTCAAAATTTCTTTGTTTTTGTATAGAGCAAATGGAAAATGCACTCCTCTTATATAGCCAAGTCACCACAGAAATGAACACTGTACTTATTAGTTTTTGATGTTTCACTTTTAAATTTGTACTGAACTTCCTATTTCTGGCTAAGGTTCTCTGCTTTCTTAGAGCTCTCTCTTTTCCATCACCTCAAATCGCATACGGCCAAATTTTGTCTTCTAACAAAGAAACAAAGCTTTTTTTCTAATGTTTGTTTATTTTGAGATACAGAGTGCGTGAGCAGGGAGAGGAAGAGAGGGAGAGTGAGAATCTCAAGCAGGCTCCACACTGTCAGTGCAGAGCCCAATGTGGGACTCGAACTCTCAAACCGTGAGATCATGACCTGAGCTGAAATCGTTGGACGCTTAACCAACTGAGTCACCCAGGGGCCCCCAAAGAAACAAAGATTTAATTTTTCATATCATGGGCGTTTGTAAACAGGCAACCATGAACTAAAAATGCAGTACTGTATGGAGAAGCACATCTTGGGGTCATTCTTTGGCTAAGAGCCTTTCTCTTCCATACCAGACTTGTATGAAGGGGAAGCCAAATCAGCACCTCACAGATTCTTTTAGTACTTCATGGAGTTCTTGGACTCACTTGCTAATACTGAAGTACCCATAAATCCATGAAGACTATGGGTCTCTGATATCTAAAATTGGAAAGTGTCCTTGAATTGCAAATGTTTTATATTCATAGTTTATCAATTGGTTGTTTGGCACTTTGAAATTATTTATTTGAAAAAAAATGCTATATATGGCAACTTATTTCCAGTCTAGCCCTTAAATTACAGGTCAGTTACCCAACACTCTCACAAGGATGGAAAAGCAGGCACATCTGGTAGAAGCTCCTTGTTGATTTTTTTTTTGGAGACAGGGCATATGAGGACTGGTTCACAAATGGACGGACACTCAAGGCAAAAAGGAAGTAACAGAGTCAGACATCCCCATTTGTTGCTAAGCTATAAGAAGTTTCCAAAAGTTCTCATGTGCTTATGAGATCTCATGTGTCTGAATACTCAAATAATTAAAGAACATGAGTTCTCATGTGTCTGAATACTCAAATAATTAAAATCATAGGTCTTACTGAGATTTGCTTAGGAGCATGGATGACTACTCGGAATAGTCATTTCTGTTTTATACAGTAATCATTCAATCTTTCCATAAATTAAGTAACTGCTCTCTGCCAGGCACTGGGGACAGGTGGATATTCTGACTCGGGGAACTCACATTCTAACCAGTGCTCCGTTTTATCCTGTGACTCTGAATATGGTCTTCCTTCCCTATGAGGCTTGCCAGAGTGGGGCTGCAGAGTACAAGTACTCCAGGATACCACAGACCCCTAGGCTTGCCCCTGTGTGGCCAAGCACACATTTGTCTACCATAGGTAAAGTCTGTTTGCTTTGTAACTCATTATAATTGGGCTGTAACATTTCTTCTCTTGCTTGGTTATTTATAAAAGTAACTTGTATTTAACAAGTCAAACACTTCAGAATTGTATAAAGAGAAAAATATAATAATCTTCATGCCCTCTTTGGATCCCATGTCTCTAAATTAACTAATAATAATGATTTTGTTATACAAGGTTTTTCATTCTCTTCCTCACTTTTTTTTTTTAATGGGGAAAATTTAAAGACACAGAAACAGCGATGTGGAATGACTTATATGCATTAGAACTTCTATTCTCGGGGCGCCTGGGTGGCGCAGTCGGTTAAGCGTCCGACTTCAGCCAGGTCACGATCTCGTGGTCCGTGAGTTCGAGCCCCGCGTCGGGCTCTGGGCTGATGGCTCAGAGCCTGGAGCCTGTTTCCGATTCTGTGTCTCCCTCTCTCTCTCTGCCCCTCCCCCGTTCATGCTCTGTCTCTCTCTCTGTCCCAAAAATAAATAAACGTTGAAAAAAAAAATTTAGAACTTCTATTCTCAAAAGGGAATAAGACGTGGAAGAGATGTGATAGAGAAAACCAAGAAAGCAAGAATTTGATTATGTTGCCTCCTACTTCTTGTGTTATCACTGCTTCTTTTAAGCCACTGGGGTGATACTGGCTCCAGATTTAAGTGAGGAAAAGGGCAATCCCTGTCCACAGGACTTCCACATTGCCTATATTCTCCTATTCTTAAATCATAGTTATGGCTCTGGGAAATAAATGAATTTGTTAGGTCAATAAAAGGCTGGAATGTGCTACCCAGAGAAGATATGGCATTTGACTAGCTTGATACTTCATTTAAAAATTTTTAAAATTATTTTTAAGGTTTTTTTTTTAATGTTTACTTATTTTTGAGAGAGAGAGAGAGAGAGAGAGAGAGAGAGAGAGAACACGAGCTGGGGAGGGGCAGAGAGAGAAGGACACACAGAATCCAAAGCAGGCTCCAGGCTCTGAGCTGTCAGCACAGGGCCTGACATGGCTCAAGTGCATGAACCAGGAGATCATGAGCCAAAGTCAGATGCTTAACTGACTGAGCCACCCAGGTGCCCCTAATTTTTTAATTTTTAATTTTATTTTTGAGAGAGAGATTGAGAGAGAGCGTGAGAGCGAGCATGAGCAGGGGTGGGGGGGCAGAGAGAGAGAGGGAGACAAAGAATGGAGACAGGCTCCAGGCTCTGAGCTGTCAGCACAGAGCCTGATGCAGGGCTCAAACTCACTAACTGTGAGACCATGACCTGAGCAGAAGTCGGACGCTTAACCAACTGAACCACCCAGGTGCCTCTAGCTGGATACTTTAGAAGATAATGGGCAACTATTGGGCTTGGAGAATTCAGTCTTTCACTTGCTTGATTACTAAGGATTGAACCAAATGATTTGGCCCAGCATTACAATCTCGTTCTTTGGCCACGTTACCCATGGTCCTCAATGACTGCACATTCACAGCTAGATTTACAGACGGGTGTTGGGAGTGGTAGTGAGGAAAGGGAAGAGAGCCAACAGGCAGATACTACAGGACTTACACATCGCCTGAGCTGATAGTCATGATTTTCTGCAGGCCCCCAGTGTTTAGAAGGTCCCGTGCATTCTGGTAACTATTTTGGATTATATTGTTCAATGTGTAGCAGGCAGAGGCTGTAGTCTCAATGAGAAGGTCAGTACTCGGGACTGTGTCAGGAATTATGGAAACCAAATCAGGTAGAGTTTCTTTGGCTATAAAATGAAAGAAGAAGAATACTTGATTAAAAAGGTTGTCTCTTAATCTGAATATCCCAAGATATTTTGGGTAAAGAATATTTTAAAAAGAAACACAACTGGTTAAGAAATATATGGAAAGATGTAATCTCTCTATTATTCAATTTTTAAAAAGATTCTTAAAAAGAGGATACTCAGTGCTCAGTACACTGGAAATCTTTTGATAGAAATGACAATGACAATTTGACAGAAACATCAAGAATTTAAAAAACTTTCACATCCTTTAATTTAGTAATTCCACTTCTGGAAATTCATCCTAAAGATATCACTTTAAAAATAGAAGAAGCTTTATGCAGAGATTTTTATTATAGTATTATCTATAAGTGACAAATGATAAAATGCCCAAGTAACTCAGTGATAGGATACTATCAAAAACCAAGCTGCAAAGAATATTATACATCCCCCAAATATTTATTAAACATGTATCGCAAGAAAATATTTGTTAATGTTCTTTCTGAAAAATTAATATACTTAAATAATCCATAATATAAACATTAGAAAAGAAAATACGCAAAAGAAACCTGAGAAGAAATACACTAACATATGAATAGGACTTGTTCTTCTACAACAATATTGACGGTGACCAAAAATTTTTAAAAAAATTATCTGTACTGCTTAGTTTCATCAATGTACAAACAATACTAATATTTAAAAAGGAGAGGGGCGCCTGGGTGGCTCAGTCGGTTAAGCGTCCGACTTCGGCTCAGGTCACGATCTCACGGTCCGTGAGTTCGAGCCCCGCGTCGGGCTCTGGGCTGATGGCTCAGAGCCTGGAGCCTGGTTCCGATTCTTTGTCTCCCTCTCTCTCCGCCCCTCCCCCGTTCATGCTCTGTCTCTCTCTGTCTCAAAAATAAATAAACGTTAAAAAAAAATAAAAAATAAATAAAAAGAAAAAACCTATTTTATTTTTTCACTCTGTATGTAAGTTCCTGGCTATCTATTTCTCCTGCTTCTCTTTCTCCTCACAACTCTTGAATACAGTGTTGTGTTTATTATGATTGTATAATGAAAACTTCTGCTTAATTTTCTTCAAAAAAAATTTTTTTAAATGTTTATTTTTGAGAGAGACAGAGTATGAGCAGGGGAGGGGCAGAGAGAGAGGGAGACACAGAATCTGAGGCAGGCTCCAGGCTCTGAGCTGTCAGCACAGAGCCCGACATGGGGCTCAAACTCACCAACTGTGAGACGATGACATGAGCCGAAGTCAGACGCTTAATCAACTGAGCCACCCAGGTACCCCAATTTTGTTGTTTTTCATCTGAGTTTATGTGGCACCCTGAACTGCGCACTTCTCTAGAATACTGGATTGTAATTAGTTATGTGCCTGTCTGAATTCCAAGTGGGGCTATGGGCTCCTGAGAACAATTATCAAATTCATCTCTGTATTTCCAGCATGAATCACTATGCCTAGAACAGAGAGGTGTGCAAAAAAGGAACTGAATAATTGTCATCCTTTGATAATATGTGGACCTGATTGGCAGGAAAGACACACCTTCTGCTCAAAGACCTGAACTCTGTTTTCCATGGTTATTAAAGCATCACAGCACAGTGTTTAGAGCTCAGAGCTCAGTCTCTGAAGCCACACTTCTTCCGTTTCAGTCTTGCCTCTGCCACCCAATGGCTGTGTGGTTTGGGCAAGTTGCTTAACCTCTCAATGCTGCATTGTCCTAATCTATAAAATGGGATAATAATAGTATCTACTTCACAGGGTTGCTGTGAGGGATTAAATGAGTTAATGTGTTAATTGATCACAGCACCCTGCAAGTAGTAATCTCCCAATAGAAACAAATTATTATCAGAAGGCTTCCTCCTTTTAATATGTTAAATCACAGAATTAAAGGCCTTGAGAATGTGAATTTTCTTTCCACTGAATTTAGATGGACATCATGGAATTAAGTGAATTTAAGTGTAATTAAAATGAGGGGAGGTTTATCAGTGGATCATCTTACGAAAGCATGAGGCTACAAAGACATAAACCCACAATTACATTCAATTAATCTTCGACAAAGGAGGCAAGAATACCCAATGGGAAAATAACAGTCTCTTCAATAAATGGTGCTGGGAAAACTGGACAGCAACATGCAAAAGAATGAAACCAGACCACTTTCTTACACCATACACAAAAATAAATTCAAAATTGATTAAGGACTTCAGTGTGAGACCTGAAACCATAAAAGTCCTAGAAGAAAGCACAGGCAGTAATTTCTCTGACATTGGCCATAGCAACATTTTTCTAGATCTGTCTCCTGAGGCAAGGGAAACATAAGCAAAAATAAACTACTGGGACTATATCAAAAGAAAAAGCTTCTGAACTGCAAAGAAAACAACCAGCAAAACTAAAGACAACTTTGGAATGGGAGGAGATATTTGCAAATGATATATCTGATAAAGGGTTAGTATGCAAAATATATAAAGAACTTATACAACTCACCTCCAAAACACAAATAATCCAATTTAAAAACATGGGCATAAGGCATGAATTGACATTTCTTCAAAGAAGACATACAGATGGCTAACAGACACATAAAAAGGTGCTTACCACTGCTTATCATCAGGGAAATACAAATCAAAACTACAATGAAAAACTACCTCTTACCTGTCAGAATGGCTAAAATAAAAAACTTAAGAAACAACAAGTGTTGATGAGGATGTGAAGAAAGGGGAACCCTCGTGTGCTATTGGCGGGAATGCACATTGGTGCAGCTACAGTGGAAGACACTATGGAGGTTCCTCAAAAAATTAAAAATAGAACTACCCTACCATCCAGTAATCGCAGTACTGGGTATTTTCCCATAGAATACAAAAACACTAATTCAAAGGGATTTACGCACTCCTATGTTTATTGCAGCATTATTTACAATAGCCAAATTATAGAAGTAGCCCAAGTGTCCACTGACAGATGAATGGATAAAGAAGATGCGGGGTGTGGGTGTATTATATGAAATATTATTCACCATAAAAAGGAATGAAATATTGCCATCTGTCACAACAGGGGTGGAGCTAGAGACTATAATGCTAATAAGTAAAATAATTCAGTCAAGGAAAGACAAATACCATATGATTTCACTCCTATGTAGTATTTAAGAAACAAACCAAATAAACAAAGGAAAAAAAGAGACAAAACAAAAAAAACAGATGCTTAACTATAGAGAAGAAACTGATGGTCACAAGAGGGGAGATGGGTGAGGAGATGGGTGAAATAGGTAAAGGGATATTAAAAGTACACTTATCTTGATGAGCACTGAGTAAGGTATGGAATTGTTGAATCACTATATTGTACACCTGAAACTAATAGAACGCTGTATGGCAACTACACTGGAATTAACATTTAAAAATTGCCAAAAAAATAACAGATAATCTCATCAGAATTTTACAGATAATCTCATCAGAATTTTACAGATAAAAGCCTCATCACAGTTACAGGCTGCATAAAACAAATTGAACAACTTAAAAAATTTTTTTTCAATGTTTATTTATTTTTGAGAGAAAGAGACAGAGTATGAGTGGGAAAGGGGCAGAGAGAGAGGGAGACACAGAATCTGAAGCAGGCTCCCGGCTCTGGGCTGTCAGCATAGAGCCTGATGCGGGGCTCGAACTCACGAGCCGTGAGATCATGACCTGAGCTCAAGTCGGACACTTAACCAACTCAGCCACCCAGGCGCCCCAAAACTAACTTTTAGTGCAAACTACTACATTAGTAAGAGGATTTGGATCAGGCAGGTCACCATAAACTCTGATGTGACTGTAACATAATAATACTTTGGATCTATTCCATAATGAAGGAGAAGGCCAGACCTATTTAACAAAACACTGGTCCTCCCTATAATGCTCAGTAGGCATCACCTACAGGTTACATGGCACTTGAATTAACAGGACCACTAAAATGACAAACTGGAATAAATTTTATTTTGTTAAAATTAACTCTAATAATTTTTAGTTAACCACTAGATGTATGATCCAATTTTAATAGCATGATTTATTTAGTTCTCTCTTTGTCTAAACTTTTATCATAGGTAGATAGGTATAGAGAGATCTCAGGAATAATATTCACCTAATGTTACCAATGGTTATTTTCCAAGTGGTAAGAGGAAGTATTTTTTGCCTCTTTATTATGCTTTTCTTAATTTCTTGAATTTTTTAAATGAACACGTATCTTTTTTTAATTGATGTTGTTATTATTTAATAAAACCATCCAGAACAATGATTTTCCACTTACCTAGCTTCTGGTTAAAAGTGACAAATATGGAATGAGAAGTCACATTGCTAAGCCATTAATTGTTAACGGAAAAAAAAAGTATGAATATTGTAATTACCCAAGCTTGTCAACAAAATTTAAGATGCAATGTATGAAGGCCAGAAGTCACTCAAAGTAGGTAAACAAAGAAAATAGATAAACATTAAGTGTAGTGAAATACAAAAAAACCTTGATTCTGCCAAGGTCATTTCCCGCTCCATTGAAGAATTAAATACAATGCTTATTTATAAAAAAATAAAGTATGGGGCTGTATTTGTATCTTCCCAACAGTTAGAGGATGGTTGAACCTGAGACCAACAGCATTTTTGCCCTGAAGGCACATGCATAATGTGTGGAGCACAGTTATTTCCATCGGCACTGTTTTAAAGATGGAGTCAACATGTCCTTTAGGGAAAGAAAAAAAAAGTCAAAGATAATATACCTGATTAAAGTGCAACAAAAAAGTCCACAAAGGACAATGAGGAGAACACTTTCATAATTTTCAGAGTGCCTACGGCAAGGTTTCTTTCATATTCACTGAAAAATTTCCAGGCTCTCTCTATATTTATTATGGGCAAGAAACCATTGTATGAAACTAC
The DNA here is from genome assembly GCF_027475565.1 of Acinonyx jubatus. Lineage (NCBI taxonomy): Eukaryota > Metazoa > Chordata > Mammalia > Carnivora > Felidae > Acinonyx > Acinonyx jubatus. The sequence continues at coordinate 63,706,945 of NC_069387.1, forward strand.
CTCTCCAATGTTGTGCTGCTGGTTGGCTTTGGAAATGACATTATTAAGACATAATCAGACTTCAGTATCTCTGGTGCTGTGTGTGTGTGTGTGTGTGTGTGTGTGTGTGTGTGTGTGTGTGTGTGTCCACCAAAACAAATGAGCATTTGTTTATAAATTTAGTGGAATTTTGTGAAAAACTAGTTTTCAAGTTGTCAGAAATGACTAATTTATGGAGCCTTAGAAGCATGACTGATTTTTGGCATTATTTTCCTATTATCTCATTTTATAGTTTTTGACTTGACTCACAAGTATTTATCGGCATTTCTATGTATAAAGCAAATGAAAACATTATTTGATGGTGTAAATAGTTATCACCTTTGTCAATAATAAAGACTCTCAAAAATAAAGCAAATGTTTCACTGTATTCATTTAAAAACCATCTATGCTGAATCCACTATTCAGTATACTCCTCCTTTTTGTCTTTTTTTGTGTGTGATCTGTTCATTCATTTTTTTTCTAGTGCAACAAGGACCAAGTCTCTTCTTCTTGTTCTTTTTTTTTTTAGAGAGAGAGAGTGAACGGGGGAAATGGGCAGAGAGAGAGAGAGAGAGAGAGAGAGAGAGAGAGAGAGAGAGAGAGAATCCCAGGCAGGCTCCATGCTTAGAGTGAAGCCCGATGCAGGGCTCAATCCCACGACAGTGGGATCATGACCTGAGCCGAAATTAAGAGTCGGACACTCAACTGACTGAGTCACCCAGGCGCCCCAAGGACCAAGCTTCTAAAGTGAATACCACTCTGTGTACACTTTCAATGTTTGAGAAGAGCAGCGCTTAAATAGGCCACCCAGAGAGCATCCTGAAAGCCAGGTGCATAGGTTAAAAAGACTATCCACAATGATACAACTGGAGGCACAAAAACATCAAATATGTACTTACCTTGTTAATTATAATTAGGTCTAAGTTTCCCTTCTATAGTAATTAAAACAAAAACAAAACAAAACAAAATGCTGGATATGAAGAAAAATCCTATTTGAGACCCTGGGAGAAAGCGGACCCTTGATGCCTGGGTGCAAAGGCCAGGTCTATTTTATCACATTTTGCTCCTTAGTCACATTTTCAGTTCATCATTGCAAAAAAAAAAAAAAAAAAAAAAAAAAAAAAAAAAAAAAAAATGTGATACAGACAATGTTTTGTTGCATTTGTATTTTTTTAAAATTTAATGTTTATTTATTTTTGAGAGAGAGAGAGAGAGAGCATAAGTGGTGGAGAGGCAGAGAAAGAGGGGGACACAGAATCCAAAGCAGGCTCCAGGCTGTGAATTATCAGCACAGAGCCCAATGCAGGGCTTGAACTCATGGACCACGAGATCATGACCTGAGCTGAAGTCAGATGCTTAGCTGACTGAGCCACCCAGATGCGCCTATATTTTCTTTTCTTTCTTTTTTTTAAGTTTATTTACCCATTTTCAGAGAGAGGGGAGGGAGGGAAGGGGCAGATAGAGAGGGAGAGAGAGAATTCGAAGCAGGCTCTGTGCCGTCAGTGCAGAGCCTAACATGGAGCTTGATCTTGCAAACCATGAGATCATAACCGAAATCGAGTCGAATGCTTAACCAACTGAGCCACCCAGGTGCCCCTGAATTTATATTTTCGATATGTATTCACTACATCAAGACACGTTTGCTGACTCACCAATTTCATTCTGCAGAGAGAGATTCCGAGACAAATTCCTCAGCAGGGAGACCGCTGTCTTTTTCACACTTGGATCACCAACATGCAGCATCTTCCGGGTGTGCTGCAGGCCATTTTCCTTCTGGACAACTGTCTGAGCTACTGATGTTGGCATCTGTTGCATGAGACATATCTTATCAATATCACTGCATTTGACTTCACACTAATTTTAAATTTCTGTAGATTACTAGAGACTGTTAAAACTAAAGCTGTGATGAAACCAGCCTGACGATACTTCCTTTAAATTCTTATTACGTTTTCAATTTTATTACTGGAGAAAAACAGCTTATTAGGTATTTTTAAATAGAATATTGGATTTGGTTACCTACTATATTTTTGCCTGTTCGTAAATAAAATGGGCCTGTCTTTTCCTTGCTTTCCTCTTTATTCATATCTTCAGCTCAGCATTGTGAAAAGGATATAAGGATGATGTTTTAGAATCAAACACTAGTGTCATGAAATTAGTTGCATAATGTTTTCCATTTTTCTATTTTCTTGAACTATTTGTGTAATGTAAGTAAAATCTCAACTTTGTGGGTCTGGTGGAATTTACCCACGAAGACAACTGAGCTGAGAAAAATTTTAAAGGGAGACGCCTTTAATTAATATTCGATGTATTTGTTGGCTTAGTCACCTTTTCTGTTTCTTTTTTCTTAAGTTTTGGCATTTTACAGATCTTAATAAACTTGTTCAATTCTAAAAAGCCAGTTTATTCTGAAAGAGATATTGGGCCTTTAGAGAAAAGAATGTATGGCTCGTTAGATTATTTCTAATTCGATGCTTTCAGTCAGAGGCTGTGTATGCAAGTTGCTGGTCCAGGTCCAAGTCCACTAGAGACCAATCTTATTTGGAATTAGGTTGGCAAATTAGTTTGAGAACTGACCAAAACCTTCCTGGCATCAATAAACCTCTAATACAGGGATCTTGGCTTGTGTCTACAACTTTATAGATTTCTATCTGAAGCTAACTTGAGGCCACCTGCCAGAAATTCCCACCATTCTTCAGGGTGTCTATCTTCTCTGTTTATCTTATCTAAATACTGCTTATTTTCTCCTCCCTCCTGCAGATTTGCTCTTATATTCTCTACTATACTTTTTAGAACAGGGGTTCTGAAGATTGGATCCCAGAAAGGTTTTAGGGAGAGGAGAGCAAGTCCTTAAAGCTATTTTTGTATTGGGGCATCTGGCTGGTTCAGTTGGTGGAGCATATGGCTCTTGATCTCGGGATTGTGAGTTTGAGCCCCATGTTGGGTATAGAGATTACTTAAAAATAAAAAATAAAGAAAACTTATTTTTGTGTTTATAATAAAATTTCTCAGGGAAAGGGTTTATAACTTTTATTAGATAGTCAAAGTGTCCAAGACTCAAAAGAAGTTTAACAATCACTATTTTAGAATGTTTTATTGTAAACAAGTCTGTCACACTAACTTGTAGAGCACTCCATTAAACTATTTGCTCCACTCTGAGAAGAATCCTTCCTCTGTAGCCATCCAGAGGAGGCTATTTATTCTGTACCACTCCCGTGACTTGGGCACAGAGGTAGGTTGGCATTCCTCTGTCTTCCCAATGGCCCGTCTAGATGTCTTCTCCCACACGCAGTAGCTCCGTCTTCTGAGTCATGGCCATCCAGCTCTATCACTCCCATAGCATTTTCTTTGTCATCTCAAGGCCTACCGTTCCTTTCCCAACATCCACTGGAGGCTTCGGAGCCTGGCTCAGAGCCTTCTCCACTCCACATTCACTATAGATGACCACATTAATTATGCCTTTGTTCCTAGACTTGCTAAATGTCACTGACTGTCATCTCTTCCACACATCAGTCATTCACTTCCATGGTCATACAGAACCTATTTCATCCCAAAATATCTTGACTCTGAAAACATAAACTGTTATACTCTGAACACAATTTCCTGTTCACTTTGCTCTCTGTCCCTCACTCCTACTATATTTCTTCTTCAGCCTCATCAAGAACTCCAGTGCCCTTATCTCAACCTTTACTCCCCACACCTCAAGTTGCCAATACTCTTCCGTTTTAACTTTCTTTCTTATTTAGACTAGTTGTACATGAACCAACACATCACAAACTATCTTTCAATACCCTTAATTCTCTTATCATTCCAGCTTATTTTCTACCTACCCAGTATAATTGCAAAACTGATTTTATACTTGGCCACCAAATACTGCTAGAGTAAATAGTGCATTTGCGGACTGGTACTTCTGCGAAGTTATGGTCTCCAATCTCCACTAGGAACCAAATGTTGCCAGTCAACTTTCTGTTTTTTAAATGCCAGTTGGGGATTCAAAGCCTCACACCAGAATGACTCTTCTAAAATTTAATCTGATTATGTTCCGCCTCAGGTTTAAACTCTGTAATGACTCTCCATTGTTTCCAGAATGGTCTTCAGATGTCTTCGTCTGGCCTGGTATCCATTTTCCTCTTTCCTTATCATTACTCCCTAATTCTCTAGGTTACAACTATACTAAACTGCTATCTCTCCTGCTAGAAGCTCCTTTAAAGGAAGAAATGGATCTCATCCAACTTTTTTTTCCTTTCGGTGCCTTGTACAGTGCCTAGAACATGAGAGGTCCTATGTAAATATTTATTGAACTGAACTATATGAATAATATGTTATCAAGTTTTCCTAAAGATTTACTATCATCTCAGGAGATCAAGATAGATTAAAACATCACAAGATATTTCTCAAAATTTTTATTTTCTCTTGAGACATAAGATGCTTTTAAAATTAAAATCTTGTTTTGTACGTATATCATACTATACCACCTAATGATATATTCTTATATATAATAAAGCGCTTTGATGTTAGTATATAAAAATGATAATTGGAAACATGCAAGTCTAGATGAAGTTTGGATTCTCAAATGATGTTTAATCAATCAGGGGAAAGAATAGCTAAATATTAGTCTTATTAATTCTGATTCGTGGAGGCAAATGAGAAAGTGAAGTGAGGTGGTCTTTAGAATTTGCTCAAAAAGGAAAGTAAACAGACAGATTTACCCAAGAGATTTTTGTATTCCAGCTCTAGGGAATATGTGAGAATGACTGTTAGTCAGTCAACTATTTGCAAAAAGCACTTCTAGTTCATATTGTCCTGATTACTAAGGAGGTTTTAAATACCTTTTCAAATGTTTATTGGCCATTTTGTGAAGCACCTGTTCAAGTCTCTTGCCAGTTTTCTTTGGATTACCTTTTGATTGTTAATTTGATGAGTTTTTTTAAAAAAATTTTTTATGTTTTATTTTTTATATTTAAGAGAGAGAGACAGACAGACAGACAGAGAGTGACTAGGGGAGGGGCAGAGAGACAGAATCTCAAGCAGGCTCCAGGCTTCAAGCTGTCAGCAGAGTCCAACACGGGGCTCGAACTCATGAACTGTGAGATCATGACCTGAGCCGAGGTCGGACGCTTAACTGACTGAGCCTCCCAGGCGCCGCGATGAGTTGTCATATTTTCTACATACCAACCTTTGTTACTTACACACGTTGCAAAAATCTTTTTCTACTTTGTGGTTTGACTCTTTACTGTCTTAACAATGTCTTTGGATAGCATAGCACCGTAAGTTATTAGTTTTAATGTAGTCAATTTATAAAACACATACTTTATAGTAGTACTTTTTGCATCCACTTTTATCTTTTTTTTTTTTAAACAAGATGGTTTTTTTTTAATTTTTTTTTTTAACGTTTATTTATTTTTGAGAGAGAGACAGAGCATGAACGGGGGAGGGTCAGAGAGAGGGAGACACAGAATCTGAAACAGGCTCCAGGCTCTAAGGTGTCAGCACAGCCCGACGCGGGGCTCGAACTCACGGACTGCGAGATCGTGACCTGAGCCAAAGTCGGCTGCTTAACCGACTGAGCCACCCAGGCGCCCCTTGCATCCACTTTTAAATAATCTTCCCCTATCATGAAAATATCCTTTCACAAGCTTTATAGTTTTGTCTTTAACATTTAAATCTCATTGCTGTTGGAACTTGTTTTCTAGTAAGGTGTGAGGGTAGGGGATATGTTTTGTTTTTTCCTAACAGATATGAAATTAAAAACTTCTAAAGTGTTTTAGAAATTTGAAAAGTGCTTATTTCAATGGTTTTTAACTTTGACTATGTGATGTTTAATTAACTTATTTCTACTGATACATAACTGACACACATATTGTATCCATTCTAGTTTAGGCTCTTTGCACATGACCATCAACTACTCAGTGCTATCTCAGTTATGAACACAAGTTTAATAGACTGGATATTTCCTGAAATTATTTTAAATGCCCTGCTTTTCAGGTTTTCCTATTCAATGATTCTTTTTGGAAATTATAAAACCAAGTATTTTTTTTATCACACAATTTAAGCATAACAAAATTAGGAACAGTGATAACTAGAAAAGATATATATGTAAGTTAAAATTTTCATAAAAAGCATCTTTTAACTTAAAAGAACATATCATTGTCCCATGGTGCCAAGGATTTTCTCCTATAAATCTCCAGTCAAATTAAACTCTAACAATTCTGAGTATGGATTAATACCAGTTCAGTGTAAGCCTCCTTTCAGGGAACTGGACTGGTCTAACATTAGGTATGATTTTAAATGCCTCGACACAATTAGGACAGTTATGAGGTTATCTCCAATGCTTCGATTCCTTTTGGACTTGGAATCTCCTAGTGCCTTAAATTCCTATTTTGTTTATCCCAGTTAGATTATTACCAAACACAGGGATTTAATCTTATTTACTGCTATGTGCTTAGCTCTAGGCTAGTGCCTGCTATACAGTAGGCACTCAAAAAATGTTTGTTTAATAAATGAATGAAGGAACTTAAGCTCTAGGTAATAAACTACATATTCAGAACTTAAGTAGTGTAAGTGTTTCTGTATGTAGTATCTATCCTCAGGAACATGGAAACATTTCTGGACTGTTTGGATTCCATGAGAGATTTTGGACTGGAAGAGGCTAAAAGCCAAGCTTAAAGGCTTAGCTCATATTGAACCATACTCAGAACACAGTGGACTCAGATATCCATACACATACATGTACACCAAGTTAATTCCTGGCATTTTCTTTTAAGTTGGCTGGTAGTTAATAGAAGGGTTTCTGTAGTTTGGCAAAGTGAAAAAAAAATGGTTTTGGGAAACCTAGCACGGGAAAATGGGAAGGTAAGAGGACTGTGTCATTCCTGGTAGTTTCTTGTTTCCTTCTCTTCATGCACAAGTAAATTTTGCAGAAAATCAGAGAGGTTAAAGTTTTGTCATATACATATATATATATGTGTGTGTGTGTATACACACACGTATATACATTTTTAAGTAATCTCTACACCTGTATGGGTCTCAAACTTGCAACCCCGAGATCAAGAGTCACATGCTCTACTGACTTAGCCAGCCAGGCACACACAGGGGAAGGGCAGGCAGAGAGGGAGAGAGAGAACCTTAAGCAGGCTCCACACCCAGAAGAGAATCTGATACAAGGCTCGAAATCATGACCTGAGCCAAAATGAAGAGTCATGCTTAACTGAATGAGCCACCCAGGCACTCCTATTTGTGTTAAGAGAAATATTGGTTTTACTATTTCACAATTTTGTTCAAAACAGAGCAGGCTTCTCTAGAAACACATTAAAGAATGAACATGGTTTCTCAAGTAAAGAATAAATAATATTTTTGTTATCCAGAAGAGTATTCTTCTCTATGGGGATGGATAATTGGAAACTGGATATTATTATGAACTATTATGGGGGGGGGGGGTTATTCTAATGATTTCATGACCAAGGCAAGGAATATAAGCTTAGTTCAAATAACTACATGTTTATAGAATCCCTAACTATGAAGTAAGGTGTAAAATACATGGGGGACGGAATGAGCTTTTACTGTTTTATATATTTTTGACTTTGCTGGTATAAAGTAAGCACATCAGGAAGAGAAGCAGCTCCTTATTCTGCAGTTGAGTTTTTGGGGCACAAAAGCACAGATGTCCTTTCCAACTCCATACCCAGTAGACATCTGTTGTTTTTGACTGCCCAGCACTCATTCTTCCTTTTGGTGATGAGCCACTCCTTTAGCATTTCAGTCCATGTGATACAAGTGGCAGTGACCCCTGCCTGCTCTAACCCATCCCCTGAAATTCACATGTGGGCACACTACCGAGTCCTGGACAATCAGAACATCACAGGCTCCTAGCCACAGGTACTTCTTCAGAAATGGGCAAGTGAAACTTATGTCTTGAGTTCCAAATGGAGTTATTGAGAAAATGGTAGTTTCTTTTCTGTGGGGACACTGGCCTGGATAAAAGGTAAGTCTGAAATCACTGGTGACCTTTGCTGCCATATGAGGAGAGCCTTTGAGAATAAAACCAAAAGAGCAAAGAGAACCCAGAGATAAAGTTATAATTACAATTGTTGGAGCACCTTACCCACCACCTTGGACTTTTCAGTTAAATGAGCCAAGAAATTACTCTTTTTTGCCCAGGCCAGTAGGTAGGATTCTGAGACTTGTAACTGAAAGAGCTCTAATATAAATATCTAGGAGTCTTTCACTCACAGCCTGACTTGGTTCTGTAGAAATGGAGGCTGAAAGTCCTAGAAAGCTGGAACTCTTGCTGGAAATTATAGAGAACTGTCTTAACCGAAGAGAGAAAAACTTTTGCTCTTACTTTACTACCTCATCTCTGAACCTGATGTAGGTATGTCCTACAGCGTCCTTATTTTTTTTAATGTTTATTTATTTATTTTGAGAGACAGAGACAGCAGCGGAGGGGTAGAGAGAGGAGACAGAGAATCCCAAGCAGGCTCCGCACTGTCAGCATAGAGCCCAACACAGGGCTCAAACTCACGAACTGTGACATCATGACCTGAGCCGAAACCAAGAGTCCGATACTTAACCAACTGAGCCACCCAGGCACCCCAACAATGTTGTTGTTTTTAAAAAGCAGAAAAACAGGGGTGATACTCACTGGTCCACTTCCTGCTGTGAGATTCTGCAGAGCTCCCAAAGACGCTTCCTGAGTGTAGTTTCGGACACTCTTGGCGATCAAGGACAGATACATCCTTATCACGATGGAATGCCACAGCCATTCCACACCCTTGGGGTTGCTCTTTTCTTCCGGCATTGGCATGTCCTGATATTGCTAACCACATACACAATGAAATCCAGAATTAATGCCTTTGAGTCATTTCTACAATTCCACACTCAAACCAAGAGAGCAGAAATACCATCTAGTCTAGAGAGACTAATACTTTGCATAATAACAAGCACCTGGTATGGAAACGAAAAGGCAAATAGGTATGATATCCAATCAGTTAACTTTGAGCTCACAATGACTGTTTCTCCTTAACAACATCCTGTAAACCTCCCAACTTTACATTTCATAGTGAAAGAGAATCTAAGAGAATTAAGCATAGGCTATTCTAGAATAGTTTTCAGGCTGCTGTTAAGCTAGAAGCTAAATTAGTCACAACCACCCTGGAGATAAGAAAAACAGGCCTCTTCCCCAAGTCTTGTGAAGTTGTCTGGGATAACATCAGGATTCTAAACTTACCAGTTGCTCTCCAAGTTCACAAATACACACCATGATAGTCTGAGGAATAGGAGGGGTGACATTCTTCCAGTTTTCACAAAATGCCAGAATGCACAGTATTTCTTCATATGGGTGTACTTTTAGGATATCCAGAGCCAAGCATCAGGGTCGCTATTAATGTTAAGCAATTTCTACACCATTGACTATACTATATTAAGCTTATTTCCTAACTTATAAAGCATACAGCAGTATGACGTTGCGGTGAACAATGCAAATCTGGAGCCAGACTGCCCAGGACTGAATTCTATCCCCTCTACTAATTTCCTAAATTTTTCTGGGAAAATTCATTAACCTTTCGGTACTTCTGTTCCCTCATCAGTAAATGAGGATACCAACAATGCACACCTTGTAAGGTGGATGTAAGGATTAGAACAAATTAAAATAGTGCCTGAGATACACTAAGTACTCAGAAATACACACATACACACTTTGGCTTTCAAAGTCTTCCCAACATACCTCTTTTATTTTCCTGCTTCGACTGCCAAAACACCCAATACTTTTGTTGTTGTCGGCCTGGATAGTCCGATTTTGAATATAGATACTCTGGGAGTATCTGTCTGGGAGCTCTGTCTCCAGCTGGTAGGAGAGGTTATGAAGAATGCACACACAGTTCTCCGTGGCCTGAGAAAAGAGGATGTGCATATTGACCATATACACATAGATGCCCCTTTGCACGTATGCTATCACCTATCACAGGACTTACTAGGTTTTAGATCTTACACAGTTTACTGGATGCTGTAGGGTATGCTTGGACTGTGGGGTTCCCTGGGTGCGGGGAGTGGAATGAGTATGGCTAGATCACGAACGGTCATGAGCACAATATTAGGACATAGAGGCTGACTTTCTAACAACCCCGGAGAGCCTTTCTAGTTCACTTTTAAGGGTGTGTTCAGAACGATTCTATATTTTAAGATACATAATTTAGTAGTCACATGGAGCTGGAAAACTGAAGCTATTGTTTACAGGACCAGTTAGGGGCTACTGCAGTGATCAGTATGAAAGATGCACAAACCAGGGCAGCAGCAGCAGTATGAGGGAGGAAAGGATGAACTGGAGGGCGTTTCTGAGGTGGAGCGTACATGGTTTGCTGCCTGGTGGATACGGGATGTGAGGAAGGAAGGTAGTCGGAGATTACTCAGATTTCTGCTTTCATTTGGTGGATGGTGATAATTGTTAAGAAGGATTATTCAGAGAAGGAGCAAGTTTGGGAGTAAGAGAAGAGATGAATTTAAGTTCATTGCTGTACATGTAGCACAGGCCTCCATTCAAATATCTACACAGAGTTGTTAAATGGCTAATTGTAAATTTGGGTCTGGAAAGTAGATGGAAAAATGGGGTTAGGCAGATTTTAATATTTCTAAGCATGGATGGGATATCTTAAGCTTAGCAAATGAGTTAATGCCAAATAGCTACTTCCAGAATACTCTGAAGAGTCTTAGTAAGACAAAGTAGGTAAATCAAATGCAAGATATTTAACGCGTGAATCACCTTGTCATCTGGCTGGTAATCTGCAATGGTTCCTCTAACATAATGAACCAGTGAGTCGATCAGTCCATCACACCTTCTCATCACTTTCCTCCCATCAGGGCCTGCTGAGCTCATGTTTCTACCAGGAAAAACAAACAACCAACCACAAGACTTAAGCTGTGTATCTAATAGGCCTTTATTTCAAAGCTTTATTTGATTGATGCTTCTTCCACGTGTCTGGAAAACTGACAAATATGCAAAAGTGTGGCAGACACTTCCTGGGGTCAATTAATTATCAATTTCTCATTTTCAAATCTGGAAACAACTTCTAACTATATTCATATAACATGTTGTCACATCAATAAAAGCTTTCTGTCTACTTCACTCTAAGCACCAAGGTCATAGCATCATTTACTTAATCTGCAATCCATCTCTGAGAGGACAGATATGAGGCAAACATTTTGCAAGTAAAAGAACAAATGGTACATTAGACACAGTATAGATGTCCAAGCCCCAACCTGTTCCGTGTCTTAACTCTAAGTAACTTAAAGTTACTTAAATTCTCTGGGCCTCCATTTCCACATTTATAAAGACATGATGTTGGACTATATTATTTTGGGGTTTTGTAGATTTCAGTGTAAACAATTACTGACAAATATCAACTCAGATGTTCTAAAATGTGATGATTTAATAGCTAAAATGGCAGACAGATGTGACAAAAGTGTAAAGTTCCACAGTTAAGACCTAAGTCAAAAGCATGACCTATAAATATCTTTGTACTTAGTCTATTTCTAATTTTGCTAGGTCATGACATCTTTCTATAAACAGTAACTACATCTACAAGTGGAGATTGCTTCCTTATAGAGAACTGAAACGTATCAAATACAAAGTATTTGTAATTTATTTGGGGATCATATTTCAAATTCAGATCACGTTTATACTCTAGTATTATTATTACTATGTTCCTCTGGGTTAAGGTTTTCTTCTTAGCATAGCAATTAAAAAAGTTGAATTCCCCACAGTGTTAACACTTCTGTCAACAAAAATGGCATAAGAGCAGCATCTTCACATTCTTTGAATTTTGAGAATCACCCTTTGGCTAACTTTAATTCTAAGAACTAGTCCTATAAAATTTATCAGACTCGTTCTTTTTACTGGTAGGTAGAACATTCAAAGGATATTCAAAAGTTTTTATTTACAATGTCGCTGTCATTCTGAACATCAAAAGAATTACAATTCTGAGAACTTTTGGGTTATTCTTCATCTTTAAAATAATAGGTTGTGGGGTGCCTGCATGGCTTTCAGTTGGCTGAGCATCTGGCTCTTGGTTTCGGTTCAGGTTATGATCGCATGGCTTTGTTGATTCTTCCTGCATCGGGCTCTGTGCTGGCCGTGCAAAGCCTACTTGGGATTCTGTCTCCCGCTCTCTCTGCCCCTCCCCAACTCATTCTGTCTCTGTCTCTCTCGAAATAAATAAACTCAGGGGCGCCTGGGTGGCTCAGTCAGTTAAGTGTCCGACTTGGCTCAGGTCATGATCCAACAGTTTGTGAGTTCGAGCCCCATGTCGGGCTCTGTGCTGACAGCTCAGAGCCTGGAGCCTGCTTCGGATTCTGTGCTTCCCTCTCTCTCTGCCTCTCCCTGACTTGTGCTCTGTCTCTGTCTCTCTCAAAAATAAATAAAATGTAAAAAAAAAAAAAAATTTTTTTAAATAAAATGAACTTAAAAAATAAAATAACATATTGCACCAAGCAATTTCAAAAGCCTTTCTGCCCCCAAATACTGCTTTCGATACATACAAAGAACAAAAGTGCCCAGCATTGTGTTAAGAACTAGTGGGAACAAGAAAGCACACACAGCATTGTATCCTGCTCCCGCGAAGACCACATCTATAGGATGAAATCAGTGATACAAGACTGCTTTTAACCCACAAAAATGCAAGTTCATGATTCAACCTAACAGTCAAGGAGAGAATGGTTGCTGGATCAATACAATGATTTTTTTTTATATGGAATTTATTGTCAGTTCCCATACAACACCCAGTGCTCATCCCAAAAGATGCCCTCTTCAATGCCCATCACCCACCCTCCCCTCCCTCCCACCCCCCATCAACCCACAGTTTGTTCTCAGTTTTTAAGAGTCTCTTATGCTTTGGCTCTCTCCCACTCTAACCTCTTTTTTTTTTCCTTCCCCTTCCCCATGGATTTCTGTTAAGTTTCTCAGGATCCACATAAGAGTGAAACCATACGGTATCTGTCTTTCTCTGTATGGCTTATTTCACTTAGCATCACACTCTCCAGTTCCATCCACGTTGCTACAAAGGGCCATATTTCATTCTTTCTCATTGCCACGTAGTACTCCATTGTGTATATAAACCACAATTTCTTTATCCATTCATCAGTTGATGGACATTTAGGCTCTTTCCATAATTTGGCTATTGTTGAGAGTGCTGCTGTAAACATTGGGGTACAAGTGCCCCTATGCATCAGTACTCCTGTATCCCTTGGGTAAATTCTTATCAGTGCTACTGCTGGGTCATAGGGTAGGTCTATTTTTAATTTTCTGAGGAACCTCCACACTGTTTTCCAGAGTGGCTGCACCAGTTTGCATTCCCACCAACAGTGCAAGAGGGTTCCCGTTTCTCCACATCCTCTCCAGCATCTATAGTCTCCTGATTTGTTCATTTTGGCCACTCTGACTGGCATGAGGTGATATCTGAGTGTGGTTTTGATTTGTATTTCCCTGATGAGGAGTGATGGTGAGTATCTTTTCATGTGCCTGTTGGCCATCTGGATGTCTTCATTAGAGAAGTGTCTATTCTACAATGAATTTTTAACTGTAACAAAATCCCTTCTGTGACTCTGGTTTTCATTTGACTATTCTAATTACAGATTCACCTCTTTATTCTCTTTATTTAGTTTTTACTGTACCATTGAAAAAAGAAAACTCATGGGTTCGTAAACTGTAATTCAAACCATTTTTACTGTAGGTTTTTCCCAAGAAATGATCATTTGAACCAAGATCCCGTATCCACTCTTTGAAGAAGCGTGACAGAAACTGAAAAAGCATCTTTTCCAGTCGTCTCATTTTATACCTGGAGACACTGAGGTCCACAGAGTTTAAGTTACTTTTCTGGATGAGAGCACAGTAGTGGTAACGTCAGGATAGGAGAGCTGTGCTTTATTCTCCAGAATAGAGCACACCTCGTCTAACATTTATTCACTCCACCATTTGGTTAGCAAACACCATATGTCCCCCAACTCTGAGACAATGCTATCACATGTTTGAAAGCTTCCCTTTGACCTTTGCAACCTCTGGCTTGGAGAAATGGCAGTAGTTTAAAATTGCTTTGACAAATCAAAAGATTTCTCACTAGCTGAAGCCATAATACACCTTGCAGATGGATGGCTTAACTTCGTTAAACTTCAAAGTGTTTATTTTGGGTGAGAATGGTAATTCAAATTGGCAGGACTGCCAGTTCACACACATGAACTTCTGTCTTGCAGTTTGGTATTATCCAGACTCTGCTTGCTTTTGAAATGGGACTTACCAGGATTTTCTGGCAGTTGATACCTTTGTTGACAGAAAGTGCATGGAACCCCACTGCTTCAGTCATTTGCTCCTGCATATCAAAAATAGTTCCTACCTTACTTAACCACCCAGAAATATGAACGATAAGGGTGGATTATTTTATAGCGCTATATCCATGAATAGAAGTCACTAGTCAGAAAGGAATTTGCTATTGCACCACTCTGAAAAGAAGCAGTAATTACTAAAATGATATATCTATTTTAAAGTACTAAAATAGTTTTTTCAATAGCTAGTATTTAAGCTTGTGGGAATCAGAGAATTAAACCGTGATGATCTTAGGCAGAATGGAAGCTTTTACAATGTATCTCCTGAATCCTAAGAAATATTTCTTTGTAACTATTCCTTACATGTAGCCCAATGGAAGTTTAATATGAAAAAAATCCCAAAGTTATAAATGGAACAATATCAAGTATCAATATGTCAAGACAAAAATCCTATTGAAAAGTAAAAGAGAATGAGCAAACACACGACTCATTAAAAATTGATTATCAGAGTTACCAATGAATATATTAGAAATGCTTAGTGTCTATGGCATTAATTAAATGATGCATTTACTTTCTCTGGTATAATCTAGCCAAAGTCTTAGTAAGTATGTGGGCAACTTCCAGGAAGCCGAAACCTCATGCTGTTGGTACACTGAAATTTAAAAACCAGGTCCTTAGGGGCACCTGAGTGGCTCAGTCGGTTAAGCGTCTGACTTCGGCTCAGGACATGATCTCATGGTTTGTGAGATCCAGCCCCACATCAGGCTCTGTGCTGTCAGCTCAGAGCCTGGAGCCTGCTTTGGATTCTGTGTCTCCCTCTCTCTGCCCCTCCCTCACTCACGCTGTGTCTCTGTCTCACAAAGACAAATAAATGTTAAAAAAATTTAAAAGAAAAATAAACAAAAAAAATAAAGACCAGGTCCTTGGAGTGGGGGTTGGAGGCAGGTGGCTGGGGCCTCAGAAGAAGGAATATAAACTCATTGCACCAAGGCAGGGAATATAAACACACTGACCAAGGCAGGGCTGTTTTGGAGCTCTTCACCTTCACTGAGTCAGACTGGGAGGAAACCAGTTTGATCAGTTGCTTGTGATCTTAATACACAAGAAGGTATTGGGGCGCCTAGGTGGCTCAGTCGGTTAAGCGTCCGACTTCGGCTCAGGTCATGATCTTGCGGTCTGTGAGTTCGAGCCCTGCGTTGGGCTCTGTGCTGACAGCTCGGAGCCTGGAGCCTGCTTCGGATTCTGTGTCTTCCTCTCTCTCTGACCCTCCCCCGTTCATGCTCTGTCTCAAAAATAAATACACGTTAAAAAAAAAAAAAAGAAGAAGGTATTAAGACACCTTAATACACAAGGTATTAAGAAGAGTTTTTCTGGTAATGTGACCTGTAATAGGTGGGGAAAAAATAGAATCTGAACCCTCTGTACATCTCTGAACATCTCTGAACAAAACCTCACATATTTAGGAGGATTCGGGTGTTTTATCCAAAAGCGAATCAGTGATTTCGTGACTCTCTCTGCGACCACTTATCTCCCACATTCCTGAGTGTCACAATGAAAAGAAGAAAAGAAAACCAAACACCCTGGACCTTGCTAGAATTAAAAGAAGAATGGTATATCCTTGTTAAGATTAATGACAGGTTGACTAAACCTTCAATTCATACGGTGAACCAAAGAATGGACAAAGTCAAATGATAAAAATAACTGCAATTTAGTGTGTGTGACAGATAGAGTAGGCATTATATAAATATTATGATCTGTAATTTTCATAAAATTCCCCCAAATCACAGCATGCTAAAATCTCATTTGGAATCCTGACCTGTGACTCCTGTTTAAAATCAGAATTATCTGCTTCTAGTAGGATTTTTATTGGCCCTTCCATCAACAGTTATCTGTGTGTGGCTGCTTGTAGGCAGGCATGCTGTTACAACCAGTCTGCCAGCACTGAAAGATTGTTACAACACAGAACGTTCAAAGCTCACTGTGTGGTGCATGGCCAACTAGCTAGGGGAAATGAACACTGTATGTTAACTATACTGAAATTAAAAATTAAAAAAAAAAATAAAGTGAAAGGCTATAATTGTTTACCAGATAGGAGAACGACAGATAATAATATGGTTAAAGTCAATCTTTTTTTTTTTTTTAATTTATTAGAGAAAGCGAGAGCACGAGTGCGTGTCTGCACATGTGTGCACACAAGTAGGGGAGGGGTAGAGAGAGAAGGAGAGAAAGAAAATCCCAAGCAGGCTCTGCAGTGCAGAACCTGATGTGGGGCTTGAACTCACAAACCAAGAGATCATGGCCTGAGCCCCAAGTCAGCCTCTTAACCGACTGAGCCACCCAGATGCCCCAAAGTGAATCTTTTTAAGATACTTCACCAACAAGTCATTATACTTACTTTTGGGGCAGGGAGAGGGCAGAGAAAGGAGACACAGAATCTGAAGTAGGCTCAACTCACGGATCGTGAGATCATGACCTGAGCCAAAGAAAGACACTTAACTATGTCACCCAGCGCCCCCCCCCCATTTTTTTTTTAAATGGGGCAATGTCTACTGATTATAGGTGTGGTTTTCTACTAACACACAGTTTACATGTGTATCACATGCAAGACCTACTGCCTATGGGACCATTCTTCAAGGTATAACCACGCATACTGAAATAGTGATCACCTCAATGGTTTAAAAAATACTATGGCTACATCTTCACATTCACCAACAATTGTGGGATTTCTAATGTTATGTATCAGAAATTGTGCAGTAAGGCCTCAGTCTGCTAAGTGCTTGGTCAGAGTCCATTCTAAGACCCAACAGGCACTTGATAAGAGACTGGTGGATAAGGAGGCGTCCTTCTTCCTCTTGTTATTTGAGATTTAGGTCTGGGCTTTTGTTTATCTCTCAGCTGATATATATCAAACAGTTGGGCCTTGTCTGTGATTAACCCAGAGAAAGCAGCAGAGGCAGTCTGTTATTGCACAGAACAAAAGGGGAGCCTCATCTGAGCTGGCATAGGGACAAAAACTCTTTGCCAAGAGAAGGGCTTGTCTGTTACCCTGAAGTCAACATCAGTTCCTGAAGGTATCTGCAAACATCAGCCAAAGTCAACTGTTTGGTCTGCAAACAGAAGCATCATTGGGAAGTAGAACAAAGCTCTCCCACCTACATATCTTGTTCCTTCCAGGACAAGGAACATTAACCGAACAAAGATATGTCAGCATCTATTATACATCAAGAAACCAGAAGGTAGAGGAGGAGAAAATCTGTCCTTAAAAATCCTTTAGTTTTGCTTTCCTGTATTTTTCAGGTCCTCCAAAAGTATTCTGAATAGTCAATGCAGCCAGTAATAATCTGGTTGGCAGGTTAACAGTCATTTCTTTTGGATTTAGCTGGCTGTTCAAGATAAAATGCCAAATTACATTTCAAATCAATTATCAAGAGCAAACTCATTTTTAAAATATGCCCAGAAGCCACTGGAACTTGGGTAGACACTCTTGACACCCAAGGGAGACATCTGGGTACCAGACTAAGATTGATAAAGGTGCTTAAGTCCTAGCGAAAATCATATGATGCTCAGATAGTCTGTACCTCCAAGACAGCCATAGACTTTAACCACAGGATAGCAACAAAGTCATCAGCTGCTTTATCCAAATACATCAACCTGCTCATTTTTTTAAAAATAATGATGACTTACAAAATTTTTAATAGTAATTCTGACTATGATAAGAGTTTCTTTGACAAAGAGAAATGTCATATAATTATTGAGAAGTACAATTTTTAATCTGGGCCTATCTGCTATGGGCATGGATAGGACAGGAGAAAATTGAGTCTGAAGAACTGAGACCTTTTCAAGGATTGTCATTGTGCTGTTTGACAATTCTAATGTGACATATACTCTTAAGAGCACTGGGCTGAGGGAGATGAGAGAGGGATGAAAACATGGCTGTATTTGCTTGGTTTGATGTTTGATTTGTTTGCTTTACTATCTTACTTACTGATGAGAGATTTCAAATTGTTTTTTTAATGTTTTTATTTATTTTTGAAGGAGACAGACAGAGCATGAGCAGGGGAGGAACAGAGAGAGAGGGAGACACAGAATCCGAAGAGGGCTCCAGGCTCTGAGCTGTCAGCACAGAGCCTGATGCAGGGCTCAAACCCATGAACTGTGAGATCATGACCTGAGCCGAAGTCGGATGCTTAACTGACTGAGCCACCCAGGTGCCCCACTGATGAGAGATTTCAAACTGATGATCTGAAATCTCCAAGATTAGGTTATAAAACATTTTTTAAAATCCAGATTTTATATACCCATTTATTTTTTAAATGTTTACTTTTGAGAGAGAGAGTGTGTGAGTGGAGGCGGGGCAGAGGGAGAGGGAGAAAGAATTCCAAATAGGCTCCATGCTGTCAGCACACAGCCTGATGCAGGGCTTGAACCCACGAACTGTGAGATCACAACCTGAGCCAAAATCAAGAGTCAGATGCTCAATTGACTGAGCTACCCAGGAAGCTCTTATATATCCATTTAAATACAACTTACACCTTTTAAATTTATGTGAAGAGACATTCACAAAATAATTTAATCCGTTAAACTACACATTTGTTTCTATATTATTGGGGATCAAGAATTCCTGTCCCCCAAGAATTCCGATCCTTCCAGCTGGACTAAAAATCAAATTGACATGACACAGATTTAGAGGAGAAAATCAAATAGCGTATTTACAGAGAATCTACACATTCATGGAAATTCCAAAGACAGGCAAAATGAAGTATATGAGTCATTCTGAACTAAGAAGAAGTGGGTAGGGATCTGGGACTTCAGAGGAATATAATTTACAGGGCAGTAAGAAAAGAGCAGATGTCTGGTAATTAGATGTTTGTCCTGCCATACAGATGGGTCGGATAAAATTTATCTATGCTAATAACCCTTATTATGGAAAGACCCCTAATTTAGGGTATTCTATGTAGTTAGCGAAGGGGCAAAATTTTCTCTAGAGCCCACAGGATCTTGATTGCCTTCAGCTCAAAATAATCTTCATGTCAAGGTGGGCCCTCTTAGGGTGGTCTATCCTTGACTCCCACAATATCTAAAATGTACCACATATAAAATGCAATTATAACTGATAGTATAACATTGCTGTAAATATTGCCAATTCCATTACATATGGTGTACAGGAGTAAATTTTGTCGCCCCAAGGAATGCCTCTTTGACATATTATTTTAAGCTGGTTATTTTTAAGAAGCAGCAAACACAGGAGAAGGTCTGCAAACCAAGTGGAAGTTACACTTTTGTAAGAGACATTTACATTTGTAAGGGAAATCTCCATTTGTGAAGGTGTCTCCTAGCTATATTGGCAAGTGGGGGAAGACTCTAAATCTCTAAAAAATTATCAGTGGAGAAAGCATGAACTTAAAACTGCCTAACAGCCTTATTCTTGTTTACTGTGGTTTGCCTGGTAACTTCCCTGACTCCCACCCCCAACATCTTCTTTGTCTGTGACTGAAGATGATATTTAAGGTGATGGCTTTAGCCATTTTGGGGAGTTACTCAGTTTTCTTGGGTTTCTCCCATGTATATAGAAGATATACATTTCATTAAGCTTTTGTTTGACTTTCTCCTGCTAGTCTGTCTCAAGTCAATTTGATTGTTAGACCAGCCAGAAGAATCTTGAAGGGCACAGAAAAAATTTTCCTCTCCATCAACAGACTTCAATATTGCTTATGTTTACATATCAAATGTGAAGAATTTAAATAATTAACCAAATACACGTGTTTGAAGTTGATGATTCAATTGTCTTTATATTTCTGGAAAAACCACTCTGTAGGTTGAATAACTACTATGTGAATACTTCTATCAGGTTTTGGTATTGTTTACACTATCTTCTAGCTTTATATTAAATTATTTTCCAGAAATAAAGAACTACATTTAAATTACAATTTTAAAAAGTAGTTCTCACACACAAAAAAACTTATTTGATAATCAGGGAAACTAGACCCTAGTTTAAGTAATCTTAATTATTTAAATAATCATCTAGCATTATGCACACAGCTAGACCAAATAAATCCTTTTCTGTCATGAATATTCAGAATAAGGGATGAATGAGCACAAATAAATAGAATGAAAATATATAATTAAGGAAATGCAGATTCAAAAAAGTTCTGAAGTTTGATATCTAGATATGTGTAAAATGAAATTCAGTAACACCATATTTTTTAATACTCAACAAGACAGATATATTTGAATATATTAAAATTTTACATAGAGACATTCTTTTTCCAGAGAGTAGGTGTACTGATATTCAGTACAGCACCCCCTCCCACCCCATGACATTACTCTCAACCCTGTGGCTAATTAGGACACAAGACTGATAAGTACAGCTTTTCTTTTTAAGGTAGTTTGCTTTCTCTGACCACTCAAATCCACCCCGGTTAGATTTACTATGATGTGGAGAAAATGAAGTTTGAGTAATTTGCAAGGGAAATGTGGTAACCATTTGCTTCTCTAACTGGCATCTATGGACACAAAATACAAGAATAAGAAAAATCATCCTAAACAAAAAGGCAAAATTCTAAGGTGGTCTTCAATTATGGTGATAAGATTAATATGACTATATTGAAAAATGACAGAGACGAACCAGTAACAGAATGAGGAGCTGAAGATGGAGAGGGACATTCAAACACCTACTCATCCTTTAAAAGCTCCTTCAATGTAACTTTCCAGTTAACTTTTTCCAACCTTCAGGCAACTCAATGCCTTGGTCTTTCATACCTTTTACACTTCTTATCAAATGGACTGTGACTTTTCTCTTCAGGTGCCTGTCTCTCCTACTAAACCTGGAGTTCCTCCAGGGCAAAGATAGATCTCATCTCCCTTTGAAACTTCAGAAATTTAAACAGTGCTCTGAATATAGCAGGCATTCAAGGAATAAATACAATGTTGGGTAAGAGGAAAGATAGACTAAGTGGTAAAATACCAAGAAAGCTGGACTAGTTTCCTTTCTCAAATTTCTGATAACTGGTTCTGTACTTGTGGGAGAATCACTGTCCGCTTAATTTCTTCAAGAATGAAGAAGGAGACTGCTAACAGAGACTGCCTAGAGAGGTTTGTGTTTGGCCCAAAGTGTCTTCCAGAAGTTTGAATCTCACTGCTCTTGGAACAA
The DNA here is from genome assembly GCF_027475565.1 of Acinonyx jubatus. Taxonomy (NCBI): domain Eukaryota; kingdom Metazoa; phylum Chordata; class Mammalia; order Carnivora; family Felidae; genus Acinonyx; species Acinonyx jubatus. The sequence continues at coordinate 63,728,414 of NC_069387.1, forward strand.
GCATTTTTCCCGCCATTCTCTAGTCTGACAGTTTCTGCCATTCCACATGGTCTTACACCTGTCCACAAGAAGTCCAATCTGAAGTCTGGAGGCATTCTAATTTCTGACCTCTAAGTTATTTCCACCCCTTCTCCTTTAAGAGAACAAAGACTGAGGAAAGAGGGGGAAAGAAATGAAAGGAAGGAAGGAGGGGAAGATAGAAGCCAGGAGAATAATATGGAGGAACAGAGAACAGTGATAAATCTTTGGTAGAAATTTCAAACCTCCCCTGATAATAACCATTGGTTTTATTTGTCACATCCAAAGGTTTTCCAAAAGTGTGTCAGTGAGGGAGGTGGAACATACAAATTTTACAGCCATGTCACATCAATTGCTAAGAAGTTACCCATATTAATTGGAAAGCAGGGGCTCATCACAATGAGTGTGCTTGTAGGAGAGGTGTTAAAGAAGGCAGCTAATGCTTTTTGGTAAATTTATAATTCTGTGATTGTCACATAAGTCTTTTGGAATCTGAAATTCCTGGCAGAGTGTATCCTACTGATTGCGATGAATTATCAAATATTTTAACTGTTACACTTCTCTCTCTAAATAAATAAAAATAATTTGAAAAAAATTGTCTCCATTCAAAAAAAAAAAAAAAAGAAAAGAAAAAAGAAATGCTGAAGCTTTGGAATACCTTCCAAGAAAACAAAGGAATTGTTTCTTCTTTGAAAAGGGATGTGTATAGAAAAAAATATGCTTTGTACCCTAACTATCCACATTTTGATGGTAATTAACAGAAATTCAGATCTGGTGGTGTGCTGGTAAATGTTTATTTAGCAACCAACTTTCTAGGGGCAAGGGAGTTGGGAGACCTCTGACTTGCAGCATTTGCCAGTTTCTATGGTATAAATACTCCCAGTGGCTGATTTCAAGTTACCAACATGAGGTCACTGCCTATGGAGTTAAGAGATGCTGACGATCGCTTTTGCTGGCTCTAGCACAAGGTAGAGGGTACAATTTTATGTTTCCTCTCCTACCTTGGATTTTACTACTCTTAGGCTAGCATAATATTGTTTAAGAAACCTAAAGAAAGTGCCACGTCCCATGGAAAATGCTGCTGCAAGCAGACGTTAATCCTGTATGTAAGAGATCTGACACCTGACAAGTATGCTGTACCTGACAGTCTCTCTGAATGATAAACTCTGCAGGTGCTCCTGTGTGAATGCAATCTCGCTGAGGCAGCTCCAGGTGGACAGGGCCACTGCCACAATTTCATCAACAAAGCAAGTGACTCATTCTATGCCATTGCTATATGCAGACCAAGGGAAGTCCTACTCAAAACTGATCTCAGTGTCAAGTTAGTAAAGGGACAAAGTCACTGGTGCATGCAGTTTTTCTCCTAAGTAGATTGAAAAAATTTAGCTAGGCTAACCTGAGTCAACCATAATGTCAAGGATACTACTCATGTGGCCAATTCATTTTTGGCTCTTATACTCTCTGGGGGACAGAATACCTCAAATAAACTTGTAGCAATTAAGATATTTGCTAACATTTATGACCTTCTTATTCAGCTTAGATTCACACTTGTTAGAACTAGTCAACACCTGTCTTAAAATCTTTTTTAGAGAAGCTGTGGTCAAAAATAAGCAACTGCTCAGCAGACACTTCTATTGTCATGGAAACTGAGGCTATTTGATTGCAGGTTCCCTAGAGGTCTTCTCTTACATTCAGCGCATTTGTCCTAGCACAGGTCCTAGAGGCTTTTATACTCATAGTGACAACATCTACCCTGATTTGCCTACAATGCCATCTCCTCTCATGGAAATTTCTCTCATTTCTTAGGCTTCATCCTTTGTACCTTCTCTGTTTATATGAAACGCAGTGTAGAGTTCCACTTGCACAGAACTTCTAAAACAAAAACAAGGAGACACGGATACAGTACTTTAAGACTTGAATGTGACTTTAAATTGGCCTACCTACCCTGTGAGGTTACAAGACTGTGAAGGGCAGACGCTTTATCCACATGAGCACAGTCTGTAGAAATGTGACAAACATTAATGTATTCATTTATAAATGTATTTGGCTTTGGAGACAGCCTTCCTGGATCTGAATTCCAGCTTTGTCTCTTACTAGTTACATGACGTTGGGGAAAAATCATTAATCTAAGCCCCTCATCTACAAGATAGAGAAAGCTTACTTTACAAGGGCCTCAGTTTAAGAATACACTGAGAAAATCCTCATAAAGCATTCAGAACAGTTTCTAGAACATAATACACAATAAATGTCAGTTATTATTATTGTAAATTAGATATACAGGTGAAATAAGAACAGATACTTAAGCATATAATATGGCATTCAATTTTGTAGATTTTTTGCTATATTCTGCTTCTGAAAGTAGTTCAAATCAGTGGTTTGGATTGGTTTTGCAAACACTGTTTGAAATGGTTTCATACTGATGGGAGTGTATTCAGCTATCACATCTTCTGGAAAATGTGTGTGAACCAGGGCACTGCTACACTCAGACCATGCAAATCTTTTATTCTTCATTCATAAGGGGAAACTACACAAAGAAATTTATTACTCACGTTTTTATCTTTATATTATTCACCTTCTCAATACACCCTTCCCATTGATATTATAATTCTTCTTCACACAGAACTTGTATTTCTATCCTCCCATACTAGCTAATCTTGCTTACAGAAGAAAAAAATTAACTCCTTAACATGACCTTCAAGGCCCCCACAATCTGGCCTTAGCCTATGTTTCCAACTTCTGTTTGATCACTTCCCATCACAAATTTGATACTGTTGCCAGACTTGATTATTCACTCAGTTCATCATTTTTTCATATGCTCATTCATTTATTTTTTTAATTCAAATACTTTATACTTGCTTACTATATGTCAGAAACTTTGCTAGGTGTCAAGGATTAAAGATAAACAGAATGTGTAGACATGTTCGCATTTGTAGAGAAATGAGCTCAACATGCAAAAGAAGAGGAAGCAGAGAGAAGATAGAAATTTTAAAAAAGAGTGAGGGGCACCTGGGTGGGGGGCCCAGTCCATCAAGTGTCTAACTCTTGATCTCGGGTCAGGTCATGATCTCTTGGTTCATAAGATCCAGTCCCACGTTGGGCTGAGTGCTGGCAGAGGAGCCTGCTTGGGATTCTTTCCCTGTCTCTGCCCCTCCCCCATTCATTCTCCCTTCCCCCCACCCCCAAATAAATAAATAAACTTAAAAAAAAAAAAAGAGTGAGTCCCAGGGATGCTGAATTTCTGTCCTAGTCCTTGAGGTCATGGTTCCTCGTGTACTTCCTTCACTTTCACAAGTGACTGTCAACATATCACCCACATGAGCCAATGAATCCTTATTTGGCTTGAGTGAGTTTGAGTTGAGTATCTGTCATTTTGAGTTGAAAAATTCCGGATACATCTGCCACTTTAAGAACTCTGATGTACACAGCCAGGCAAGGGGAGCTACAGAGAAATTATGAGATGCAAAATGTTTTTAATTTTTTGAGTGTTTATTTTTATTTATTTTGAGCCTGAGCCAAAATCAAGACGCAGATGCTTAGCCGACTGGGCCACCCAGCTGTCTCCAAAATGTTTTTATTTTTATTTACTTTATTTATTTATTTTTCCCCCAAAATGTTTTCAAGTAGAACAAAATGTGTTATTCGATCAAAAGTGCAATAAAAAAGCAGTTCTAGTGAACTGTACAGAAGGACAGATTCAAAGAGGCACCTCTTCTGCTGTTCAAGAATTTAGTCCTTAGTCCTTAGAGAATTTCTGACTATTGAAATAATCCACCAAGGCCTAGTTCATTTGGCACCTCTTCTATAGTGTCTTTCAGATCCCAGTCAGCTGGCATGAATTGTCCTTTGTTCTGCATTCCTGCAGCACCTCACTTGTACTTCTGATACCATGGCATTAGAATCACCAGGAGGGCTTGTCAAAACGAGATTGCTGGGCCCCACCCTGAGAGTTTCTGATTCATAAGGTCTGGGTGGGACCCAGGTGATGCAGATGCTAATGTTCCAGGGGCCCACTGCTCTAATAAATACATTTCACTGTAGCTGTGTTCTAGTGCTTTTACTCATCTGCATTCCCTACTACGTTAAAAATCCCCAAAAGATTTTCTTATTCATCTTTGTAAAATTCTCAGTAGCTAACATAACTCTTACACAAAACTGATATTTGATATGCATTACTGTGTGATTAACTTTGGAGATTAAACATTTTACCATGATAAATTCTCTCAGTTACCATCTAGATTCCCTCAAAAATGAACTGTAACTAGAGAAAATAACAAAAGGCAGAATATGTCCTGACCTCTCATGGGCTGTCTAATTTTGATTACATCTTCTGATTTCTTTTAATCCTTGCACATAAAGAACAATGATTATTTTCAAATACAAGAAAGTTTGAGATGCATGATTTTAAAGAAGTTAAAACTAGCATTTTTCTTTCTCCTGCATGTGTTTCTATTTTCTCTTGATTTAGTTGGCATCTGACAGCCCAAAGGAGAAAACAACTCAGGCATTTTTTCATCCCACTATTTAGAAATGCGGCTCAAACTAACTTCTTTAGTAGCTATTCTTATGGTAAAACATTCTGTTCCTTTAGGCTTTGTTGCCTTACAGCTATTTAAAAACACCTAGGAATAAATTTGACCAACTAGGTAAAAGACCTGTATACTAACAATGATAAGACATTGATAAAAACAAACTGAAGACACAAATAAATGAAAAGATATACCATACTCAGGAATTGGCAGAATTAACATTGTTAAAATGTCCATTCTACCCAAGGCGATCTACAAATTCAATGCAATTCCTAGCAAATTTTCAATGGCATTTTTCACAGAAATAGAACAAACAATTCTACAAATTGTATGCAATCACATAAGATCCCAAACAGCCAAAGAAATCTTGAGAAGGAAGAACAAAGCTGGAGGCATCACACTCCCTGATTTCAAACTATGTTACAAAGCTGTATTAATCAAAATAGCATGTGGTACTGGCATAAAAACAGACACATAAGTCATTGGAACAGAATAAAGAGTCCAAAAATAAACTTGAGCATATACAGTCAATTCATTTGCAACAAAGAAGTCAAGAATACTTGGGGAAAGTGGTGAAAGGAGAAAGGAAAAAGAAAAGGAAAGATAGATTCAGAAGAACTGAATAGACATTTTTCTAAAGAAGACAGAGATGGCCAACAGGCACATGAAAAAATGCTCGTTACTAATCACCAAGGAAATGCAAATCAAAATGACATATCACCTCACACCTATTAGAATAGCTATCATCAAAAAGATAAGAAATAACAAGTGTTGGTGAGGATATGGAGAAGAGGCAAACCTTGTGCTGTGCCTGTGGAATGTAAGTTGGCACAACCAATACGGAAAACATTATGGAGGTTCCTCAAAAAATCAAACACAGAGCTACCATATGATCTAGCTATTTCACTTCTGAGTATTTATCCAAAGAAAATGAAAACACTAACTTGAAAAGATATATGCACTCCCATGTTCACTGAAGCATTATTCATAATAGCCAAGAAATGGAAACAATCTATGGAAACAATCTTGAGTATCTACTGACAAATGAATGGATAAGAAAATCTGGTATATATACGTGGAATATTATTCAGCAACAATAAAGAATGAAATATCTCCCCTGGCAACATCATGGATGGACTGTGAGAGCCTTATGCTAAGTGAAATAAGTCAGAGAAAGATAAATACTGTATGATCTCACTTATAAATGCAATCTAAAAGAAACAAAACAAAAACAAAAACAAAGCTCATAGGGGCTGGCTCAGTCAGAACATCTTGGGGTTGTAAGTTCAAGCCCCATGTTGGGTATAGAGATTACTTTTAAAACAAAACAAAACAAATAAGCTGATACAGAGTACAGATTGGTGGGGTTTCCAGAGGCGGGGGGTGGGGGGGGGGTGGGCAGGGAGGGCAAAGTGGGTATATGTGGAAAAGTTATAAACTTCCAGTTATAAAATAAGTAAGTCCAAAGAAAACCATAATGGAAATAAATTTTCATATGCCATAAATAAATAAACAAACATATAAATAAGTCAGTCAGTCAGTCCTGGAGATGTAACATACAACATGGCAACTATAGTTAATAATACAATACTACATATTTGAAAGTTGCTAAGAGAAAAAAATCATAAAAGTTCTCATCACAAGGAAAAAGAATTTTGTGACTATGTATGGTGATGAACATTAGACTTATTCTGGTGACCGTCTGTAAAATATACAAATATCTAATCATTACTTTGTACATCTAAAACAAATACAATTATCCTTTAATAAAGTATAACAAAAACACTAGGTTTACAATTATTTTTTTAACCACATCATTAAGTTAGATTTTAATGAATTAAAAATGGCATGGAGCCTGCCTTAAACCCTGGGAGACAGGGAAGGCCAGTCTGCATGGACTTCTGGGTGTTCAGGTTAGATCTCTGTTTTATTGGAACTGACATCCTCGCTCTTGTGAACTAATGTGGGTAGCTTCTGGAATCAAACATGCCTAGAAACAACATTCTGTTCTTACTTTACCTCTCTCATTGTCTCTACATTGTGCTTCTTATATTTAGAGTGATCTTTATAATTCTTATAGGACCTCTAGGTAGTGGGGTAGAGTTTTAGAAAATCTGGATGTAGTATATAAGGTACACAGAGGAAAGATCTGTAGAGTGGCATTACCTTAAGCATCCTGTGACGTTGTAAAATATATCAAAATCGAGCAAACCGTTTGCTTTGGGGTAGTCTCCTTCTGGCCAACCAGAGAAGGGGATGATGATATTCTCAGTCAGGATGAGCAAGGCTTCTGTTATCATGAGATTCTTGAGTTTGTCATTAGATGACAAATTCCACAGCAAACCTAGAAAAAACAAAGAGTACTATCAAAACAGGGATGGGTCAAATAACTGCTGAAAAGAGGAGTTACAGCCAGCACTCCTAGGGCTGTGCCTAGGTTTTGGGGGGGGGGGAGGAGTGAGAGAGATAGCCCCTTTCCCAACCAAAAGAATTGGTTTAGAGTTCTTTAGATGGCAATGAAACTGATCCATAATCAGCAGGGGTGGGGTGGGGGGGAATTATGATATAAAATTATGCAGGTTTAAATTAATCAGGAATGATAATGGAAGCTAGAAATCCTTAAACATTTATTGCCATTGCTCTTAAATGATCCTACCGTTAAGCTGACGTCACATACATAATAAATTCTGGTCTCACCAACATGAAGGCCCGAAATGACCCTACTGCAATAAAGACTTCAATGTTTTTATTGTTATTTATTTAATTTTGTAAAAAAAGATTTTATTTTTTTTTAAAGTTATCCCTACAACCTATGTGGGGCTTGAAATGCACAACCATGAGATCAAGAATTGAATACTCTACCGACAGAGCCAGACAGGTATCCCAAGATTTCAATGTTTTTTGTTGTTGTTTTTTTTTAATGTTTATTTATTTTTGCAGGAGAGACAGAGCATGAGCAGGGGAGGGGCAGAGAGAGAGGGAGACACAGAATCTGAAATGGGCTCAAGGCTCTGAGCCGTCAGCCCAGAGCCTGATGCAGGGCCTGAACTCACAAACCGCAAGATCATGACCTGAGCCAAAGTCAGATGCTTACCCAAATGAGCCATCCAGGCGCCCCAAGACATCAATGTTTACTTATTTTGAGAGAGAGAGAGAGAGAGAGCAAGAGAGCAGGGGAGGGGCAGGGAGAGAGGGAGAGAGAGAATACCAAGCACGTTCTGCGTGTCAGCGCAGAGCCTGATGCGGGGCTCCAACTCACAAACCACGAGGTCAGGACCCGAGCCAAAATAAAGAGTTGGATGCTTAACAGACTGAGCCACCCAGGTGCCCCAAGACTTCAATGTTTTTAAAGGGTCATATAAAGGGAATATCTCCCTCCGCCTCCTGCTCCCCACTACCTGAAACTTCCACCTGATATTTGCCTCCCAGTAACAGCACGGATGGCCTACAGAGCCTTTGCTTATACCCATGCCTATCACCAGTAGGCTGATCAACATCGCCAATTAATATTTATTAAATCCTACCCAATGACAGACTTTATGTCCTCCTGGAATTTACACTGGCTACCTCATGTATTCCTTATATTATAGTTTGGTAGTGAAGGAGATACAAGAGTATTTTTAATCTATCTACCAACATGTATGGCCTAAACATTGGTCTAAGGCTGGTACCACATTTACTTATTTAACTTTCCCTTTCCTCTTGAAACTTCTCCCCTTAACCCACCGTTAAAGAAAAAGGCCATACAAGCCAACTCAGAAAGAAATTGAGATAATAGAACACTGTACTTTCCAGGGCATTTGTGAGACAGAGCCTGAGGCTGGGTAGTCAGAGAGGATACAAAGTGGCACATCCATTTAGGATTGGTTTTTCTTACAAATTTGGCATTCAAATACTTCTGATTCAGTGGAAGGAGGGCACACCTCCTGCTTGCTATTCCAGTGACTCCCAGCAGGTGTCAAGTTGCATTGCCTTCTTTCATACCTCAGCAAATGACTCTAACTCCCTAGCATCCAGGAAGGCAGAGAGAGGAGGTAGAAAGAGATGGGAATCTTCGTTTTCTTCCCTACTCACTCCGCCATTGCCCAGTCAGTAATTCTCACTTTTAAAATGTACTCTTTTGTCTGCATACGAGAGAGAGGAAGCATAGGTATACAGGACAGTCTACCTTACGAAACAAGGAAAGGTGCTTTTGGTTTTTTTGGCTGAATTATGTGGTGATATCATCTCCCCTGATTTAAAGGTTGATAATCATTCAACCATAGTTCTATTTGGACCACCATTTAGAACACTCTGGGCCAAATGCAGCCTTTTGACCTTAATCAGTTTTACTTAATCAGTTTCTGAAACAACCATTTCTGAAACCAAACTTCCACTGCAGCCTACACAGAGCTACAGTCAGATGGGGTGACACTGGGTCTAGTGTTTTCTGAGGGCTAGCATTCGGGCTCAGGAGAAGGTCTTTTCCTGGTCAAACTAGACTAGTCAGGAGCAGTAGCAGTGTCCCTGGAACACAGATTTTGCAACACAATGACTTCATTCCTCCCACTTCATCTTGAGGGGCTCTGGATGGGGGGAGTGACAGAATAAAATTCCAATGGTTGTTGAAAACAATTTAGAGGCAGGTCTAAGGTGGAGTTGTGGTTTCTAAGCTACTAAAGAAAGTTAAAAAGAAAAGAGAGAGAGAGGGAAAAAAAAAAGCTTCCTGCTTTACATAAGCAAACAAATTAATAGTCCCTGCCTGCCAGAGGCTTAAAAATGTGAAGCATGATGCCATTTCCTCTTTTAAAAAAGGACCACACAGGGCACTCAAAGGAAAAGTATAACTTACAATAAAAACCAGAAGAGGATTAATCTGAACAAAGGGAGTGGAATTTTCCTCAAACAGTCAACGTCCTTTATAACTTGGTATCCAGTATTATTTCTATAAAAGTATCTGGTTTGGGAGTTTTAGTATAACTTTAAAATTTTTAATGTAGGGTATTATATAGAAATGTCATGCCTGCCAAATTTTTGTATGGTACAAAGCTAGGAAGGAACTTTTCACTAGAGATTCAGGATTAAACAGTTATACATTCTCCCAACATGTACATACAACATCAATAAATGACCAATTACAAATTGGGAAAATACATATGACAATATGAGACAAGGGGTTAATATCCTTAATATATAGAGTTCTTAAATATCATTAAAAATTCAATTGCTAGTAGAAAAATTAACCCAAGCTAAAAAATATTAGAATCTAATACACATAGGAATACATTTTCTCTAGTAACTAAACAAATGTAAATTTAATAGCTAGGCATCATTTTTTGTGACTATATGAAGGCAAAACCAGAACTAATGAGTGGAAATTCTAGGGAAGGAGATTCTGGCTCACTGAATATATAAACTTCTAAGAGAGCTTTGAAGGAAACAGAAAGATCTGCTGTAAGATCCAGCTCTATCGCTAAGACTGCTAAAAATGAGCTCCTCCTTTATCAAAATATTGACAAGCGGTTTTATCCCAAAGCTAGAGTGTTAGACTAGACTACCAGTTTTCTAATAAACCGAGCGGCATATCAGAATGACATATTCTTGGGCCACATTCCAAATTTATTAGCTAGAATCTCAGAATGGATTTTAGTAATTTGTATTTTAAAAATTATTCTTGGGGCCTTTGGCTGCCCCATTAGGTAGAGCAGGCAATTCCTGATCTCAGGGTTGTGCACTCGAGCCCCACACTGAGCGTAGAGATGACTTGAAAAAAAAATGATTCCCATTTCTCGCATTGGGTAATGAATGGACTAAAGGACCCTTAATACATATTCATTTCAATGACTAGATTCTAGATGACCCAATATAACATTAGGGTTTAGGTTTTCATTGGTCTCACCTTTAACTTCCAGTCAATTTATTCATAGTGCCTAAATTTCTATTATTAAGTTCTTTGTTGCAGGTGATAAGCCTGTAATTTTCTATCTCTAAGCTCTCATTCTAGCCAAAAAGAAAGAAATGGATTCTGGTAAGGGATATACTTTGAATAATTAGCAATTATAAAAGAGATAAGAATAACTGTGTTCTCCAGAAATGTATTGCCAACTGTGATTTTTGCAAAAAACAGCTAATTTTAGTAGAAGGATCTTATAAGATATTAAAATCTGTGTTTTATTAATATTGCCTTCTAGGAATAGAAATAGAGTTATTTAACAAACTCTGCATGACAATGAGGTAGCAAAAATTACATATATTATGATTAAATGAATCCCTATTATCAGTACAGGAGAAGAGGAGCAGGAGGAGGAAGACTGGTTCATTTTAATCTTATTTTTCAAAGTGATCACAGACCAGGAGGAATTTTTTTTTTTTAAATAATTTCCCTTGCATGGATATACTTCTTTCACCTAAGTTTTGTAAGCCTTCCCTGAAATATCGCACTATTGCAAAGGCCATTTAGTCCAAGTTATATACAAACCCAAGATAACTTGTTGCATGTTACAAGTGCAGAATAAAATAATATACAATTATTTTTAAAAGGTGCATAACGAATATCTTATAGCAAAATATTTTTGCTACTTTATTAAAATATAGCAAGCCAATGAAATATTTCCAAAAAACATGCAGAGGTCAATATGCATTTTTAACAAATTTCATTGCAAATCATCCTGACTCTTCCTTATGCAACATGAAAAGAGGCACAAGAATCTCCTGCTTCATTCTTACCAAGTCAGAGTCCTACTCACTCCTGCAAATGCTCATTACTCAGTGACCTTGGAGATGAGCCTCTGAGACCAGTATGTACTGTTCTCATTTCAATTAAAGTACACTAACAGGCTCACTTGGTAAGGGAGGGGGAACAATCTCATAGAGGGAACGTCTTTGATCCTTAAGTCTTTTCATCTGAAAAGGGAAGAGCTTCCCTCCTAGGCTGGTACTGAAAATGCCAGGAAGGTCAGTGAGTTGATGTTCTCTCCCAGCAGAACAAAGCGCTGATGCCTTTTTTATGCATATATAGAAATCGGATGGTTAATTTTTTTTATAGCTTGGCCAGGAAAATCAGGGTCTTATCTGAAAACAAACCTGATCCTTTTATTTCTCTTAATCGAGATATTCCCAGGTCATGAATCTCTTTTTTTATATTCAATCAGCCACAGATGTTGAACAACTTAGAGGAGTAGCAAAGTTGTTATTGCAGCAAACACACAGGCATGAAATAAGTGGCATCCTAATATTAAAGGAAGCAAAAGTAGTTCAGAGATGCCCCTTCTTTCAAAACCCCACTGGGGGGGATGAAGTATGGAAGGATGGCGTCTGAAAATCCTTCAGAGGAAAAGACAGCTATTGAAGGGTGAGGAGGGTTCACCAGGTGGTCAAGGTGTGGAAAAGGATTTTAGTCCAAGACAACAGCAGAGACAAAGATATCAAGACAGAAAAGAGACACAGACAGACCAGCAAATCCTTTAGGATTTCAGAACCTGGGCTGGGAAGGTATGAGAGGAGATATTGCTGCCAGTGGCCACCAGGCTCAGATCATAAAATCTTTGTGTGGCATACTGCACAGTACAGACTGTATCTTAGAGGTAATGGGGAGCACAATGGGACCATATTTTCGTATCAGCAAGAAATCACTAGGAGCAGAGTAGTGGACAGACTGGGAATGTGCAAAACTGAATCAGTGGGCAGGTAAGAGGCTACTGCAATAGTAGAGCAGAGAGGTGAAGAGGACTTAACCAAGTCAGTGGCAAGTGGAGACAGAGGAAGGGTCACAGAGAAGTGAAGGAGAGCTCTCTAATCTGAGATCCTAAAAGACAAGGCTTTTCCCAAAGAAGTGTAAAAATGAATCACTCTCTGCCTCCAAAGAGGGAGATGAGAGCCACTTTCATACAGAAGACACCCAGATAGAGCTGGGTTGAAATATGGGCTTTGTTCTTTGTTAGCTGCATAATCTTGGGCAATCTACTTAACCCCACCGAGTGTCACACTGATGATATGTAAATTGTCAATAATGCCTTATGGAGATGACTGGAGGGACAAAGATGAAAAATGGAAAGTCCTAGCTTAGTGACTAGCACAAAGAACAGGCTCAATAAAAAGATACCCACAAAATAGACAAGAAAAGATTCATATGTATGGTTATTCGCTTTGTGTTTCTAAGCAAAGATATAAACATGTCTACATTAAGTCAACAATTTATTTCTGAGGCCCAGAAAGCACGTACTTAGCTGTTCTATTAATAGAGCTAAAGGAAGTTATTTAGAAGGATTTGTATCAAACATTCAAGTATCGACTCAATTCAATTAGCATGTAATGAGCCCCCTCTGGAAGGGATGCTTGGCTTGTACTAGAAATCCTGAGAATTGCACAATAAACCTCCACTGATCAGTTCTGCACATTATGTAAAGATAACTGAATGGTTTCTATGGCATTAATACCACAGAATGTTCTCTGACCATAGTTTCCTATTGCCTACAAAAGAAGGGGAAGCATGGTTCAATGGATTACTTCCTCAACACACACCCACACATCCTCCCAAGCTCTCTAGATACAATATACCTTAACATCAATACTCTATTATCCAACTGCCTCTAAAAATGACCAGCAGCTTCTTTTTGCTTCGCTAATGATGTTCACTTTGCTGGGAATAATTTTCATTCTCCTTCAAAACACCAGTTCAAAATGTATCCTATCCTTATTTTAAAGTCCACAATGAAACATCTCCTTTGGAAAGTTTTTGTTTTTTTTTGTGTGTGTGTGTTTTTTTTTTTTTACCGTAAAACAGATTATCTGATTCTCTCTTGCGGTTGTCATTACTACAGTTTAATGAAGGAAATGTTAGGTTCCAGTTGTGAGGTTTGGTTTTCTTTTTAAGTGCCAACCATCAAGTAAATGTTCATGTTTTAGTAGAAAGAAAAGAACATCTACAACCTTTCTAAAATGATTCTCATTGCCTGGTACTTGCAGGCACCCCATAAATGCTGGCTGAATGAATGAATGAGTGAGATCCCTCTTAATTTCTGTAGGTGTTTTAATATAAGTCATAGTTATGGAAGGAAATTTCTCATGGGACATGACAGCGTGCTGGCAGAAGGATAGCAAGGTATAACCCTTCATATAGTTTTATAAAATTAAAATATACCAAGATAGAAAAAAATGTGATTACTTTAAGATATAAATGGGCAGAGAAGATAGAATGACAACATTTTTAAAAACAGGAAAAAAAACCTGTTGTATAATAAACTGCTGTATATTCTGCAGAAGTGTAGAATATATTCAACTTATAACAAAATGTATGGAATACTTCCTTCTAAAATAAACAACACTGTCCAGCATTATCATTTAAAAATACTTTTATATGATATATTAAAAAGGGCTTGGGCCTTACTTTTCTCATCTATAAAACCGAGATTTCATCACCTAATAATACCTACAAATACCTTAAAACTTTTTGGCGATAAATTAAAAATGTATGTATACCACCTAGGCCCCTGAAGATATTTAAGGAAGGTTTCCGCAAGGCAATACCACCAACAGTTGCACTCAGTAATGCTCTTGCACTCGGGAACGTGTGCAGGGAGCATCAGCAGGGAGCTGACGATGACAGCAAGAGGGCTAAGCTTGAACATCAATGCACCCTTTTCTCCTCTACCATATGCACTATTCACTTAAATAAAACTAGGTCTCTCTTCTCCAAATTTCAAGGATTACTAAAACTGTTGCTTTAATTCTATCAGATTATTTCATTCTTCTAATCTATTGGGCAGAAAGAAGATATTTATTTGTTCAAATCAAGATTTTGAAATATGAAGTAAAGAACTAGAAAAAAGCATCCAGCCACTCTCATCTTTTTTTCTTCTTTTTAGGGTGCAGGGATGAGTGGGCTAGGGAGCTGGTATTTTGGGGGGTCCAGGTAATGGAAGGATTGGGAAATAGCATTTCTTGTATTTTGACTAATTTGATTAAACTAATCCTCTACACAAGGACACTATTTGATTCCCTGATTCACTTTCTTTGTATACATCCAGCGAGTGGATTATTGAATAAATAAAACAAATAATTGGGTGTGGTTCTTACTGAGTCTCTTCAGAATGAATGCCTTGTGCACTTGAGGCAATACTGAAACCTTACACGTTCTCAAATCACAAAGTTGGCTGTTAGTAAACTGATGCAGAATTTCCATGTGGTGAGCACTGTAAAGTTGTAAAAACATGCAAAGTTGCAGAGTTTTTAATTTAAAATATTGAGCAAAAGCCTCAAAATAATTTCCCTTTCAGGAAAAAAAATTCTAACTTGACTTTAATCTGGGGTTTAAGTCAGAGGGTGACAATGTTCCTTGAAAGCCACCTCTCAGATAATAATGAGCCCATTAGCCATTTGTTCCGGGAAACTTAAGAAAAACAGATGACACCCTATCAAAAAAACACCAGCATTCTTCACAGAGCTAGAACAAATAATCCTAAAACTTGTATGGAACCAGAAAAGACCCCAAAAACCAAAGCAGAAGGCATCACAATCCCAGACTTCAAGCTCTGCTACAAAGCTGTAACCATCAGACAGTATGGTACAGGCACAAGAACAGACACTCAGATCAGTGGAACAGAATAGAGAACCCAGAAATGGACCCACAAACATATGGCCAACTAATCTTTGACAAAGCAGGAAAGAATATCCAATGGAATAAAGACAGTCTCTTCAGCAAGTGGTGCTGGGAAAACTGGACAGAGACATGTAGAAGAATGAACCTGGACCACTTTCTTACACCACACACAAAAATAAACTCAAAATGGATGAAAGACCTAAATGTAAGACAGGAAGCTATCAAAATCCTCGAGGAGAAAGCAGGCAAAAACCTCTTTGATCTTGGCCGCAGCAACTCCTTACTCAACACGTCTCTGGAGGCAAGGGAAACAAAAGCAAAAATGAACTACTGGGACCTCATCAAAATAAAAATCTTCTGACAACAAAGGAAACAATCAGCAAAGCTATAAGGCAACCGACAGAATGGGAGAAGATATTTGCAAACGACGTATCAGATAAAGGGTTAGTATCCAAAATCTATAAAGAACTTATCCAACACTCAAAAAATAAATAGTCCAGTGAAGAAAAGGGCAAAAGAAATGAATAGACACTTCTCCAAAGAAGACATCAGGATGGCCAACCGACATGTGAAAAAATGCTCAACATCACTCATCATCAGGGAAATACAAATCAAAACCACAATGAGATACCACCTTACACCTGTCAGAGTGGCTAACATTAACAACTCAGGCAACAACAGATGTTGGCGAGGATGCAGAGAAAGAGGATCTCTTTTGCATTGCTGGTGGGAATGCAAGCTGGTGCAGCCACTCTGGAAAATAGTATGGAGGTTCCTCAAAAAGCTAAAAACAGAACTACCCTATGACCCATCAATTGCACTACTAGGCATTTATCCATGGGATACAGGTGTGCTGTTTTGAAGAGACACATGCACCCCCATGTTTATAGCAGTACTATCAACAATAGCCAAAGTATGGAAAGAGCCCAAATGTCCATCAATGGATGAATGGATAAAGAAGATGTGGTAAATATATATATATATATATACATAATGGAGTTTTACTCGGCAATCAAAAAGAATGAAATCTTGCCATTTACAACTACGTGGATGGAACTGGAGGGTATTATGCTAAGTGAAATGAGTCAGTCAGAGAAAGGCAAAAATCCTATGACTTCACTCATATGAGGACTTTAAGAGACAAAACAGATGAACATAAGGGAAGGGAAGCAAAAATAATATAAAACCAGGGAGCGGAACAAAGCATAAGAGACTCATAACTATGGAGAACAAACAGATGTTTACTGGAGGGATTGTGGGAGGGGGGGTGGGCTAAATGAGTAAGGGGCACTAAGGAATCTACTCCTGAAATCATTGTTGCACTATATGCTAACTAATTTGGATGTAAATTTTAAAAAAGAAAAAAGAAAATTAAAAAAAAAAAAAAAAGAAAAACAGATGACATAACATACCCAGCTGGGTACTCTGTTCTACATCCTTCAATATTCTGTTAGCAGTACCTGTTATTTGCTTTTTAGTCTCCAAGTCTCTAGTTTGCTTCAGCACCTGGAGCAGCCGAGGTACCCCGTTGAGTTCAGCGACCTCCAACTTGTTGTCATTGTCTTCAAATACCAAGTTTCTCAGGGCCCCACACACGGCTCGCTGAACATCTTCATTCTGAACTTTTAGGAGCTGCAGAAGCTTGGGGATGCCACGAAGCTGATTAACCTGGGGAAGAAGCAGATGTGTATTTCAGATATTTATTCTGATGTAGCATTAAAGACATTTGTTGTAATATGAATGAACAGATGAAGTTCACTAATGTCAAGTAGAGTCCCCATCAGACAGTAACTGGGACACAACCTGAGGCTCACTGCATACAATATACACCTGCTATAAGGCAGTGTCTGCCTCTCTTGGAGGAGCTAACAATAAATGTGAGAAGACTGAAACCTATGAAAAAATTGAAGGGGAAAGTAAAGTGATAGGTGGGTAAGTGACAGTTAAGTGGACAGAAAGAGTTAAGCTATAAAAGTCTTGAGCATACAGGTCATGTTCTCACGGTTTGTGGGTTCAAGCTTCATGTTGGGCTCTGGGCTGACAGCTCAGAACCTGGAGCCTGTTTGGATTCTGTGTATCCTTCTCTTTCTCCGTCCCTCCCCCACTCACGCTCTGTCTCACTCTCTCTCTCAAAAATAAATAAACGTTAAAAAAAAATTTTTTTTTAAAGTCTTGAGCATAATGAAGATGAACAGAGCTGGAATGAGAGGAGTAAGGAGTTTTATAGAAGAACAGCACAATTATATGAACATTTCATTTTTTTTTTCCAGGACAGAACTTTACAGTCAATATAAATGGACAGATCTCATCATCAATGGTAGAAATAAAGATTCATTTACCATGGCACTGGTAGTAGCAATGCAAACTAATCCTAAATGCCAGCTATTTTTATGATCAATTGTTTAGGGTATTTAAAAAGCTTCATATAAAAATTATGCAAGCTTCTTAATTTAAGTAAATAACGTAACTTTACACTTTTGATATGTTATTTAAATTTTTTTAAATGTTTTTATTTATTTTTAAGATAGAGAGAGACACAGCATGAGCAGGGGAGGGGCAGAGAGAGAGGGAGACACAGAATCTGAAGCAGTCTCCAGGCTCTGAGCTGTCAGCACAGAGCCTGATGAGGGGCTCGAACTCACAGACTGTGAGATGATGACCTGAGCTGAAGTCAGACGCTTCACCAACTGAGCCACCCAGGCACCCCTTGATATGCTATTTAAAAAATATCTCTCGGGGCACCTGGGTGGCTCAGTTGGTTAAGTGTCCGACTTTGACTCGGGTCATGATCTCACAGTTTGTGAGTTCAAGCCCCATGTCAGTCTCTGTGCTGACAGCTTGCTCAGAGCCTGGAGGCTGCTCCAGATTCTGTCTCCCTTTCTCTCTGCCCCTCCCCCATTCACACTCCCTCTCTCTCTCTCTCTCTCTCTCTCTCTCTCAAAAATAAACATTAAAAAAATAAAAATAAAAATAATTAAAAAAAATAGAAAATATCTCTCCCATCCAAATATGCAAGAAAGGGCATGCTGTCTATTAGAGAAAGGGTTAGCACTAGGAAAAGAAGAATATAAATAGACAGTTTAGATTCTGAAATGTATGGCTGTTCAAGAAAAGGTCAAATCATGGCAATATGAGCAATGTGATACTTTAGGCTGCAAATATTATCTAAAGAAGTCAAGAGGTGGACGTGGGGTGGCTGAAGCAAAATGTTAAGTTGTAGACTGAGGGCTTTTCCTTCTCATGGGCTTCCACTGGCATCTGATGCAGAAATTTTAAATTAGTAAGAACTTCTGGTAAAGATGTCAGTCATTTTCACCATCTTAATGCAGAAATTTTTAGGAAACACTTATTGTTGTGAATGGGCAGGAGGTTCCCTTTCAGCTGAAGTTCATCACTTATGAATGATGCCCTAACTGCTTCACAGTTCATGCTCTGGCGCCCAGTAATACCTTTTCATATTTTCTATGTATCATCAAATTTCAGCTTCCCTTTCATAAACAGATAAATGAGATTTAAGACATAATCTTCCAATCTTACATCTTTCTTTGTTAGGACTGGGGAGAAGACTAGCAAGGCAAGAATCAAAGTCAAAGTTTAAAAATAATAACCATAATAATAATAATAATAATAATAATAATAATAATAATAAAACACAGATAATGACTCTCCCACCCACTTCTACCATTAGAAGGTGTTGGCATAGTGTTAAGAGTTTCATTTATGTTATCTAATTAATAGCTTGTTGAGAACCTTATGAGAGAAGTACTTTTGGTCTCTTTGAGGCTTCACTAGTAATAATGAGGAATAATACTTCCACTTACAACTCACTTCAGAGGAGACATGTGCAGAACAGGGCACGACTGGTAAACTGGCCACAGCAATTTTGTTGGGCTACGTCTACAGCCATTCTAATATATTTGCACAAAAATGCTACTGATAAAGATTTCTTAGCTGTCAATTAATTCTGGTCCAGTAGATCATCTACTTGATCACTTCCTCTATTCCCATTACTACACTTCCTTAAGAGCAGAAAGGCACATTTTAAATTGTTTATAATTCACAGGTTTCTCCAATTCCATCAATTTCTATTTCATAGTTAGGTTTTAAGTTCGTTAAATGTACACTCCACAAACTTCATAAATGCCAGCTATACTAAATCTTCACAGTAGCTGTAGAAGCATCAGATGCAGAAAGAAAATCCTGTTTGTCCTGAAGGTATTTTGCGAGCTTTAGAAATATTTTATTGCTTGATTTATAACTCCTAAGTGGCCTTCTTCAAATATGATGGGATGTGGCTTACCGGTCATATTGCATTTCCAGATGCGATGATAGAATCAGCAAGAAGTGGCATGTGGAACTGGACTCGGGGGCTTGGACAGCCGGCTTTGCTTACCCTGTCACCTTCACCCCTTGGGCTTTCAGCACTTGCTCCAGCCCAGCAAGAAGGCATTGTGGACACACCATGCTCAGACAAATGTAGAAATCTGCTACAGCTCTAGTCACTGTTGAATTTGACGCCCTAGTGTCTGGCACCTCTCCCAAATTTATAAATAGACTTAGGTTACTTTTATCCATCTTGTTAAGCAGATTGATACAAAATCAATACCAAATGCATTATTTTTAATGTCTATTTTTGAGAGAGAGACAGAGCACGAGCAGGAGAGAGACAGAGAGAGAGGGAGACACAGAATCTGAAGCAGGCTCCCGGTGCTGAGCTGTCAGCACAGAGCCTGATGCGGGGCTCGAACCCGTGAACTATGAGATCATAACCTGAGCCGAAGTCAGTGGCTTAACTGACTGAGCCACCCAGGCGCTCCAGATCCTGTACACGTCAGAACCAACGCCAGATGTACTGTCTTTGTCCCTTCACATTCAGGGAAGCAGATGGGATGAGAGAGGTGGCATGTATTTCCCAGGTATACTGAATCCTCAGGGGACTTGTTCTCCCTTTGGGAAAAGGAAAGAAGAAACAGACTAAACCTTTCATTTGAGATGGTTTCTAAATATATGGAAGGGCTCTATTCTGATTCTTCTTCCTGTCAACTATAAAATAAATGATGAGGATTCTGGTGGCAAATAAGCGGAAGGAACAGACTGACTCCTTTGGGGCAAGGGCTCCCTTGTGCCCTGGTGCCCTTGCTCTCACTTCCTTCCCGTTGGGAATGCTCCGACCACTCTGCCTCACTTCTGGCAAAGCCCTGCTCATCTTGCATGAGCTGACTCAAATGTCACCACCTCTGTGAAATGTCACTCCCCTTTTCTCTTTTCCTTCCCATTAGAACTAATCACTCCATGAAAATTGGTATAACCTTTCAGGAAGGCAATCAGCATTAAGTGTCAAAAACTTCAAAAATATTCTCTTCTAATAACCTTCATTAGGAAAGAATTTGAAATGCACACACATGTCATTGTAAGTACAGTATTTATTTAATTTTTAATAAAATTTATTTATTTTTGAGAGAGCGAGAGCCTGCACAAACAGGGGAGGGGCAGAGCAAGAGAGGGAGGGAGGGAGGGAGGGAGGGAGGGAAGGAGAGGGGGAGAGGGGGAGAGGGGGAGGGGGGAGGGAGGGAAGGAGAGAGAGAGAGAGAGAGAGAGAGAGAGAGAGAGAGAATGAATGAATGAGACTATCTCAGGCAGGCTCTGTGCTGAGTGTGGAGCCTGGCATGGGGCTCGAACCCATGAACCATGAGATCAAGACATGAGCCAAAATCAAGAGTTGGATGCTTAACTAACTGAGCCACCCAAGCACCCTGTGACTGTAGTATTTATAAAAGGGAAAAATTTGAAACCATAAATGTCCAACAACAGGGGAAGACTAGTTAATGATTGTCACAATCCACACAGATTGAAGTTTCCATGGGAGAGGCAGAGTAATGTTAGAACGGACAGATATTTTATATTGGTCATTACAGTTCCCTCACTAGTCAAATGGAGATTATCTAAGATTAACAATCTTCATGCTAGGTACATAGTACTCACTCAACACATGGTAGCTAGTGCATCACCATTAATATGCCACCATTAATATGAGGTATGCAAAATATTGCTAATGTTATGAGGAAATGCTTATTGTACAGTGTTACTAGAAAAAATGTATAAAATATCTATGTATTTCCACTCAAACACAGATATAAAGAAGGCAATGAATTTAGGGAGTTTGGGAGAAATGATGGGCATATAAATTATGAAAGTTGCTTGTTATTTTGTATTTTTTTAAACAACAAGCATATATTTGTGCATGCTTCTTAAAATCAAAGCAAAAAAAAAATCCCTACAAGGAAAGCTACATATTCAATTTGTAAAAAGTCAGAGAACAAAACTAAGATGGTAACAATATTGGGGAAGTGTGGGTATGTCTCTTTTTGTCTGTTTCTTAATTTCTCAAATTTTGAGTAATGAATTCGTATGAGTTTTATAAGATTCTGCAAGATAGTTATGGCAGTCAAAACTTCAGGGATGAGATCTGAAGCAGGAATGGAAATAAGGTCAGTTTTAGAAGGGTCTTGCAGATTAAATGTATCCTTCCTCCTAAAGGCAAGTGGGTGCTGAGAGGCGACTGTATCAGTAGTGGGTTAAAAGTGGAGGAAGGGAAATTAACCAGGAAGTGGCTGAGTTAACAGAAAACATGGTGATAGGGATTAGCATAGTGGCGCTGAGTAGGGAGGGAAAGAGGTGAGTAGATTCAAGACACTTTTAGTAGCAGCACTAAAAAGTCTTGAAGACTGCATGAATATGAATAATGTTGAGAGGTAACAATAAAAGAAAAGTTGAAAGTCTGTGTTCAAGTTTTTGTGTCATACCACCTGAGTGAACTACCACTCACACAGGAAATAATATGTTCAGATTGGGGCAGGCATTGTACCATGATCTGAGTGCATTCTCACAACTCTTTCTAGTAGGATTATTATTTCCACTTTATAGGTAGGAATGCCAAGGCTCAGAGACGTTAGTATCCTGCCCAAGGTCACTGAGGTAATTAGGATGCTGGGACTCACGCTTCCCTGAGTGACTTCTGAGTGTTAATACTCAAACCACCAAGGGTCCTGCCTTCCAACCCAGCAGGAAGAACAAGTTAGAAGGAGGGTTGGCTAGTAGAGAGGAAAAGCAAAAGAAATTAACGTGCCCATTTTTGAAATGCTGATGTTGAGTTCAGTGGGATGTCCAGGAAATAGATGGACACATGGTTTAGAGCCCAAGGGACAGAAGGGGGCAGAGATGCAGGAAGTCATCAGCATCTCAATCATATAGGGATGGAAGTCATAGGAGTGGATGAGGCAGGTCAGGAGATGGTGCCGAGGAAGAAAAGTCCCAGGAAGGCATCTCAGGAACATAAACATTTAAGGGACAGCTGATGATAAATTTTTCACAGAAGAAAGCTGAAGGAGCCAGAGAAATGGAAAAAGAACCAGGAGACTCTGGACCAAAAGAAGAAAGGTTCAAAAAGGAGAAGAGGATCAAGTATGATAAGTGGGCTGAGTCCTAATCAAATAAAATAAGGATTAAAAAGTTGCCACTGGTTTTAAAAGTTTATGATTTAGAATTTTGATCTTTATATTCAAATTATAATTGCCTTTTTAAAAAAGATTTTATTTCTTTTTTTTAATACAATTTATTGTCAAGTTGGCTCACATACAGTGTATACAGTGTCCTCTTGCTTTTGGGGGT
Organism: Acinonyx jubatus; assembly: GCF_027475565.1. Classification (NCBI taxonomy): domain Eukaryota; kingdom Metazoa; phylum Chordata; class Mammalia; order Carnivora; family Felidae; genus Acinonyx; species Acinonyx jubatus. The sequence continues at coordinate 63,751,202 of NC_069387.1, forward strand.
AGATTCCCGTGATTCATCGCTTACATACAACATACCAGTGCACATCCCAACAAGTTCCCTCCTCAATGCCCATCACCCATTTTCCCTCTCCCCCTAAGATTTTATTCTTAAATAATCTCTATACCCAACATGGGGCTCAAACTTACAATCCCAAGATCAAGAGTCACATGCCCCAGAGACTGAGCCTGTAATGTCTTTTATACATAAATTCAAATGCTATAGCACTATGCTTAATATTAGCAGGATTTTGTTCATGTTGGGTTATAACTTAATACTTAAATTTTTCTACCACGTATATGTATTTTTAGGTTTCAGTGTGACTTTCATGTTTCATTATTCTCAAAACCAGTGTTTGTCCTAGTTTTAGAAAAAGAGCCAAGAAGGCAAGCACAGCTTTAATCACATATGTAAGCAAAATGATATTTATAATCAAATTAGCAACTTAAGAGATCGTAGAAATCTAGCCCAATTTGAGAAACAGAAGAAAAATTCAAGTAATTCCATATTAGAAAATGAAAGCATGCTTAATAATGCCCAGCTTTTTAAAATTGGTAATAAAAAAAAGATTCAAACATTTATCTGAGTTAGTCATAGAAAGGACTAATTTTTAGCCGAATTCTTTTCACCTATATGTATAAAGAGGGTTCATTACTAGTTAAATACATTATTTTTTTAAATCTTGGGGCTCCTGGGTGGCTCAGTCAGTTGAGTGTCCCAACTTCGGCTCAGGTCATGATCTCACAATTAGTTTGTGGGTTTGGGCCCCGCATCAGGCTCTGTGCTGACAGCTCGGAACCTGGAGCCTGCTTTGGATTCTGTGTCTCCGTCTGTCTCTATTCCTCTCCTGCTCACACTCTGTCTCTGTCTCTCAAAAATAAATAAATGTTAAAAAAAATTTTTTTTTAATCCTTACATATTCTTCCCATGGAACAAACATACAGGCAAAGGGCAGTGAGAACTACTCAATAATTATGTAGCTTTTAAAACGAGAAATAATCTAGATGTGGGGATAGGTTTTAAAGTAATACCTAAAATACAGGTGTCATGAATAGAAATACTGACAAATTGGACTTCAGAAGACTTTTTCAATCCTGCATGATGGAAGATACAATAAGATGCATAACACTGGATTATATATAATATTACGCGTAATAGATAATGAATTCCTACCAAGCATTAAGGAGATACAAATCTTTGGAGAAAACAGTCCACAGAACTCTTTTACCTGACTCTACTTAACTGATATGTAGGATTAGTCACATTCTTGTTTCCCTCTGGAAATCCTACTGATTCCCTGAGAATTATCAAAGCTGAGAGGTTACTCTATGTTGGGCTTTGCACTCCAATTTTTACTAGTTGAGTTACAAATTTACTAAGAATAACTTACATGTTTCCCAATGTATTTAGGCCAACTGTACTTGTTACTGTAATCATGTAATTTATTTACCTGTTAGGTAAACGAATGAAATTTAAGGGTGAAAAGAGTTCCGTTTCTCTGAAAACTAATCTGCATGCTTTGGAAAGACTAGATAAAGGAAAACAGCTTTAAAAAGCTCTGTAATTATTTGTGAACAAAATTAATGTAAAAGACTACGGGAAATGTAAGAATTCAATACAGGTGAAATCAGATGAATCAGTGTCATTAAGTTCTCATTTATTTCACTTTAAAGAAACTAAAAATTGCAGATGATACACAATGGGCATAGTTTATGCAAGATTATGACAAACTGTGTGTGGTATGTGTGTATAACTAAATTTTTTTTTCCTTTGTAACTGATTAAGTGACCAACTATTAATCTTGATTTCAAAAAAACAGGAAAGTTTTTACCATAAAGAGATGGCTTTTTTTTTTTTTTTGCTTATTAGATTAACAAAAACAAACACAAAAGAATAATCTCATGGTAGTAATGGTACATATAAATGGGCACTATGATGCAATGTTGGTGGGATTTAAGTCTACACAATCTTAGGTGGAATTTATTAGGGAATTATTTATCAAAATTAATAATGACTCAATAGTGACAAGGACTGGATTTACCTATCATCTGAAACAATGTTAAAAACCAGACAAAGCATACAATGGTTTTGATAATTGGTAATGTAGCAATGATGGATAGTGATCCCTAAGGAATGGATAACAAGCAAGGTGAGCCCCACTGCTGTCAAAGATCACTGTATGGAGAGAGTTCTCAGGCTGCTGTGTAGTGAGGTAAAACCCAAATGGAATTCAACAAGCAGAGTTCAGGAGCCAGTGCAGGATCCAAGAAGAAGAGTCCGTAGGGAAGAGGTACCAGTGAGAAAGCGGCACAGAAAGAGAACTCCTGAGGTTGCAGAGGGTCTCCATCTAATGTTCAGTAGAGTATTAATTAGTGCACATGTGTGAGAAAATTGCCTGAAGCCAGGGAAATAACCAACTAACCAACCAAATAACCAAAGGACTTAAGGGAACAGCTCCTCATGGTCACACAGGCCCAAGAACAGTGCCTATTCTCACTACCCAGTCAGAAAACCTCTTAATTCATGGTGCATTAGTTTTCAGAATTGTCTTGCTTTAAGAAGTGGGGATTAATTCGTTCTAGAATAAATGCTGCTCTGGTTCCACCCAGCAAATCTCAAAAGCAAGATTTAAAAGGGTCAAACTGATTTCAAGTAACTTGAAATGTTAGGTAGAGACATAGAAGATAGAAAAAAGACTCAAAACTTTTAGAGATGAAAACTACAATTTATGAATGAAAGAAAATCCCTGAATGAGATTAATGGCATATTAAACTTTACAGAAGAAAGAATTAGTGAATTTAAAGCATAGCAAATAAATATCTAATAAAATATGTTTAAAATAAACATACATACAGAAAACAAAAACTAAAGAAAAAGAATAGAGTACAGATGAGCTATGAGACAACTTCAAGTAGCCAAATATATATGTAACAAGTTCCCAAAGGACAGAAAAAAAAAATCTTTGAAGAATTAATGGTTGAAAATTGGAAATTCCAAGCAAAGTTCCAAAATTTGATGAAAAGTAAAAAATCTACAAATTTAAGCTCAATGAGCTCCCAAGCACAAGAAACTTAAGGAAAACTACACCAAGGCACATTATGACCAACCTGCTCAATGCTAGTGATAAAGAGAAAATCTTAAAAGCAGGCTGGGTAGGTGGAGAGAGTTACAGTATGTACTGAGGAACAATGAAGATGACAGATGATTTCCTGTCTGAAGCAAAGCAAGTAAGATGACAGTGAAGCAACAACTTTCAAGTACTGAAATAAAAAACTGTCAACCTAGTGAAAAGACCTCTCAAAAGCAAAGATGAAATTCCTTTTTAGACATACAAAAGCTCAAGTTAACCACCAGGAGACCTGCACTAGAGTAAATGTTAAAGAGAATTCTTTAGGCAATGGGAAATAACATGACATCTATGCAAAACAATGAAGAGCACTGGAACAACCTAGACGAAATGGACAAAGTCTCTGAAAGACACACACTACCGAAGTTCATTACAAAAAATACAGAGCCCCCAAAACCCTGTTACCAATTAAAGAAAATGAATTTATAGCTGAGAACACAGCTAGTTTCCTTAGCACAGCAGGCAGTGTGCCAGTCTCATAATCTGAAGGTCCTGAGTGTGGTTAAGAACCTCTCACAAGAAAAGTTCAAGTCCAAGAGCTTTGCTGGTGAATTCTACCAAACATTTATGATGGAAATAATTCCAATTACAATCAAACTTTCAGAAAATTGAAGAAGAGAGAACACTTCCCAATGTATTTTATTACTCTCGATCCAAAACTGGAGAAAGACATTACAAGAAAAGATCAATATCCTTTATAAATATAGCTGTATAACTGCCTTAACAAAGTTTTACCGAATCTAATTATAAAAAGGTAACAGTACATCGTGACCAAGTGGGATCCCAGGAATGGGATAACACTTAAAGACCAAAGTAATTTACCATATTAGCAAAATTAAGATAAAAACCATAGAAATATTTTAATAAGTGAATAAAACATTTGATAAAGTCCAAAAACCATTTCTTTTTTTTTAAATCTAATGTTATTTTTGAGAGAGAGTACGAGTGGGGGAGGGGAAGAGAAAAGGGGAGACAAAGAATCTGAAGCAGGCTCCAAGCTCTGAGCTGTCAGCACAGAGCCCGATGTGGGGCTCGAACTCACAAACTGTGAGATCATGATCTCGGCCAAAGTTGGACACTTAACTGACTGAGCCACCCAGGTGCCTCCCAAAACCATTTCTGAGTAAAAACCAAAAAAAAATTCCATAAAATTAGGGATAAAGGTAAGTTCTTCAACTTGATATTGTGATGTATGAAAAACCTACAGCTAACATCATATTCAACGGTTAAAAGCTAAAAGCTTTTTTTCTGAAGACTAGGAACAAGGCAAGGATGTCCACTCTGGCCACTTTTATTCAACATAGTATTCAAGTCCTAGCTGGAGTAATTAGGCAAGAAAAGGAAGTGGCATCCAAATTGGTAAAGAAAGAGCAAAACGGTCACTATTTGCAGATGACATATTATATAGAAAATCCTAAAGATCCCACCAAAAGTTTACTTGAACTAATCAATGAATTCAGTAAAGTTGTAGTATATAAAATATGCAAAATTTTGTTGCATTTTTGTACACCTGTAATAAACTATCAGAATTAAGAAAACAATCCCACTTACAATTGCATTAAAAACACACACACACACACACACACACACACACCTGGGAATAAATTTAATAGAGGAGAAGATCTGTCCATGAAAGAAACTGAAGACACAAATAAATGGAAAGATGTTCCCTGCTTATGGATTAGAGAAATGCTGTTGAAATGTGCATACTGTCCAAAGCAATCTAAAGATTCCATGCAATTCCCATCAAAATTCCACGGGGCGCCTGGGTGGCACAGTCGGTTAAGCATCCGACTTCAGCTAGGTCACGATCTCGCGGTCCGTGGGTTCGAGCCCCGCGTCGGGCTCTGGGCTGATGGCTCAGAGCCTGGAGCCTGTTTCCGATTCTGTGTCTCCCTCTCTCTTTGCCCCTCCCCCGTTCATGCTCTGTCTCTCTCTGTCCCCCCCAAAAAAAAAAAATTCCAATGGTATTTTTCACAGAAATAAAACGAATAATTCTAAAATTTATATGGAACCACAAAAAGATCCTGACTAGTCAGATCAATCTTGAGAAAGAAGAATAAAGCTGGAGGCCATCATGCTTTCTGATTTCAAAACTATATTAAAAAGCTGTAGTAATAAAAATAGTATGATTTTGGCATAAAAAGACATGCAGATCAATGGAACGGAATAAACAGCCCAGAAATAAACCACACATATGTGGCCAATTAATTTACAACAAAAAACCCGAGAATACACAACAGGAAAAGGAGAGCCTTATCAACAAATGGTGCTGAGAAAACTGGATGGCCACATGCAAAAAAAAGTGAAACTGGACCACTATCTCATACCATACACAAAAATTAACTCAACTTAAAGTCTTGAATGTGAAACCTGAAACTATAAAACTCCTAGAAGAAAACATAGGCAGCAACCTCTTTGATGTCAGTCTTTGCAATGATTTTTTGGATATGACACAAGAAAAGAACAAAAGCAAAAAGAAACAAGTAGGACTAGATCAAACAGCAAAGGAAACTATCACAAAATGAAAAGACAACCTACGGAATGGAAGGAAATATTTTCAAATCATAAATCTGATAAGGGGTTAATAATCACAACATAAAGAACTCACATGACTCAATAGCAAAACAACAATTCGATTAAAAGATGGGCAAAGGACCTGAATAGATTTTTCCAAGGAAGACATACAGATGGCCAACATACAGAAAAGGTGTTCAGCCTTCTTAATCATCAGGGAAATGCAAATCAAAACCACAACAAGATATCACATCACACCTGTCAGAATGGCTATTACCAAAAAGACAAGAAATAACAAGTGTTGGCAAGGATGTGGCCAAAGGGGAACCCCTGTGCGCTGTTGGAGAGCATATAACTTGGTACAAACACTCTGAAAATAGTATGGAGGTTCCTCAAAAAATTAAGACTAGAACTACCTTATGGTCCAGTAATTCTACTTCTGAGTATTTATCAGAAAGAAATGAAAACACCAACTCAAAAAGATATATGAATTTCCATGTTTACTGCAGTATTATTTACAAAAGCTATCGCATGGAAACAATCTAAGTGTCCACTGATGGATAAGTGGATAAGGAAAATGTGATATATATACACAATGGACTATATTCAGCCATAAGTAAGAAGGAAAAACTGGTATTTGCAACGACATGGATGAACCTTGAGGGCATTATGCTGAGTAAAATAGACAATGAACAAATACTATATGATCTCACTTATATGTGGAATCTAAAAACAAACAAACAAACAAACCAAGAAAAAACAAAATCAAAGATACAGAGAACAGACTGGTGGTTGCCAGAGGTGGGAGGTTTGGCATGGGTGAAATGGGTGAAGGTGGTCAAAAGGGACATACTTCTAGTTATAAAATAAGTAAGTCAAGAAGATGTAATGTACACCATGATGACTAGTTATTAAGAGTGTATTGTACATTTGAAAGTGCTAAGAGTAGGTCTTAAAAGTTCTCATCACAAGAAAAAAATTCATAACCGAGCATGGATGGTAACTAGATTGGTAATCATTGATATGCATATATCGGGTCATGTTGTACACCTGAATATACTGTTATATGTCAATTATAACTCAATTTAAAAAATAAAACAAAAAGCAGGAAAAGGAAATGGTGTTAAAAATACTAAAATATAAAATTTTTTCCTTTCTTCCAAAAAAAAAAAAACCCACGTAAAAATCCCCCAGATTAAATTCCTAAAAACAAACAAAAACTTACAGGTAGCATCATACTTAATAGTGCAAGAACAACCAAATGCTTCTGCCTGTGATCAAGAACAGGACAGGTCCACTTTCACTTCCTTTTAACACTGTGCTAGAGGTTCTAGCCAGTACCAAAGAAAAAAAGGAAAAAGAAACCTAAGTCATTAAGATTGCAAAGGAAGAAACAAAACAGTTTTTATTAGCAGATGGCATGATCTATGTAGAAAATCTGACAAATCTACAAATATGCTACTAGAGCTTAGAGTGAATTTAGTAGTGTCACAGGATACAAGATCAATATACAAAAAATCAATTATATTTCTATATACTAGCATTGAACAATCAAAAATTGAAGTGAAAAAAAAAACCCAGACCATGTGTAAAAACATTTAGAAATATTATATCTTTAGGGATAAATATAACAAAAACCATGAAAGATCTCTGGAGTAAAACTACAATACACTGCTGAGAGAAATTAAAGAAGACCTAAATAAATAGTGAAATGTACCATGGTCAGGGGTCAGAAGACTTAATATTGCTTAGATGAAAATTCTCCATACATTATAGATTCAATGCAATCTCAAACAAAATCCCAGCAGTTTTGTCACAAATAAATTGACAAGCTGATTCTAAAATTCCAATGGGACTGTAAAAGACCTAGAATAGCCAAAATCACTTGAAAAAGGATAAAGTCAGAGGACTAACACTAGCAAACTTCAATATAAAACTATATTAATATATAAAACTATAGTAATCGAGACAGTGTCGTATTAGCAAGGAGATAGACCAATAATACATCAGTGAAATACAATACATGATACAGAAATAGACTCATATAGATGTGATCAATTACTTTTCAACAAAGGCACAAAAACGAAGTAATACCAAAATAATAATCTTTCCAGCAAATGGTGCCTAAACAATTGCATATATACTTTTTAAATGTATATTTATTTATTTAAGAAAGGGAGAGAGAGCGCTGTGAGCGCGGAGCCCAACAGGGGACTCAAACCCATTAACTGTGAGATCATGACCTGAGCTGAAACCAACAGTCGGACGCTTAATTGACTGAGCCACCCAGGTGCCCCTGCATATGTGTTTTTTTTTTTTTTAAAGGAACGTCAGTCTACATTTGCAGTATATACAAAAATTAAACCCAAATGGATCATACACTATAAAATCTGACAGTTATAAAACTTCTAGAAGAAAATATAGATTATCTTTGTGACATCAGAGTACAGAAAAATTTCTTGGATGTATCATGAAAAGCACAGTCCATAAAGGAAAAGATTTATAATTAGACTCCATCAAAATCAAAAACTATTACAATAATGGAAAGACAAAATACAACTGGGAGAAAGTATTTCCAAATCACATATTTGAAAAAAAAAAGACATATCCAGAATGTAGAAAGAACTGACAAAATTCAATGACAAGAGAACAAAAACCCAAATAAAAATGGGCAAAAGAACTATGAGGTATCACCTCATATCTGTCAGAATTGCTAAGACAAGAAACAACAGGTGTTGGCAAGGATGAGGAGAAAGGGAAACCCTATTGCACTGTTGGTGGGAATGCAAACTAGTGCAGTCACTCTGGAAAACAGAGTGGAAGTTCCTCAAAAAGTTAAAAATAGAACTACTGTACGATTCAGCTATTGCATTACTAGGTATTGACACAACAAATACAAAAATACTAATTCAAAGAGATACATGCACCCCTGTGTTCAAAATAGCATTATCAACAATAGCCAAATTATGGAACCAGCCCAAATGTCATTGACTGATGAATGGATAAAGTACTGGAATATTACTCAGCCATAAAAAATAATGAAATCTTGCCATTTATGGTGATGTGGACAGAGATAGAGAGTATAGTGCTACGTGAAATAAGTCAGACAAAGACAAATACCATATGATTTCACTCACATGTGGAATTTGAGTAACAAAACAAATGTGCATAGAGGGAAAAAGAGAGAGAGGCAAACCAAGAAACAGACTCTAAGCTATAGAGAACAAACTGATGGTTACCAGAGAGGAGGTGGGTGAGTGGATGGGTTAAATAGATGATGGGGATTAAAAAGTATCCTGTTGTGATGAGCACCGGGTGTTGTATGGAAGTGCTGAATCACTGTTTTGTGCACCTGAAACTAATGTGACACTGCATTTAACTGGAATTTAAATAATTTTTTTAAAAGGAAAAATGGGTGTCTGTGTGGCTCTAATGGTGCAGAGCCTGTTTGGGATTCTCTCTCTCTCTCTAAATAATAAGTAAAAATAAATAGTTTGGCAGTTTCTTAAAAAGTCAAACATATACCTACCAGACATTCAACTCCTAGGTATCTACCCAATAGAAATGAAAACAGATTTGTGCATATATGTTCACAGCAGCTTTATTTGTAATAGCTCAAACTCAAATATCCATCAACAGGTGAGTGAATCAACAAACTAAGGTGTATCCATACAATGAAATACTGTTCAGCTATACACACACAAACACACACATGCACACATCTTTTGATATACACAACATGGATAAATCTCAAAAGATTAAAGCTCAGTAAAAGAATCCAAAGAAAAAAGCGTATATACTACATAGTTTATATAAAACTCTAGAAACTTTAATGTATTCTATAGTAACAGAAAGCAGATCATTGGTTACCTGGGGAGTGGAAGTGGGTTAGGGAGGGGTCAGATGTATGGATTATAAAGGGGCACAAAGAGACTTTGGAGATAATGGATATGTTCGTTATCGTGATTGTGGTGGCTTCATGATGGCTAAACATGGTAAAATTTAATTGGACCTTAATAAAGCTGTTAAAAAATGAACAAACAAAACTGGTACATTTATAGAAAAGAAATCCATGTAGCAACTTTTAAAGAATGAAATAGGGCTAATATATATCAAACATTTCTAAGATATAGCCTCAAATGAAAACAAAGTGCAGACTACTATACTGCATACTATTTGTAATTTTGTACAATAACCTGCTACTATTTGTAATTTTGTTTTAAATGAAAAAGGATACTGAACCAACCCACCCAGTAATTGTTTCTACACGTATAGAATATCTCTGGGAAGACACCCAAAAATGATGTGGGAGAGAGAGACAGGGAAAGAGAAGGGAGGGAGGAGGAGAGAGGATAGGAGGGAGAAAAAGAAAAAGATGGGGGGTAGGTTTGGAGTAGGAGGGAAACTTAGGTTCACTGAAAACCTTTTTCAACTATGATTTTTTCCTGAACAAATATACCACTTTTTAAACAAACATAAAATGACCTAGTGATTCCATTTGGGAGGTGGTCTGCCCTGCACAACACTTATGGGAATGCCAAAAGATATATGTACAGAGCTGTCTATGGAACCATTTTCATAACTGCTTAATGAGAAAACTGCAAAACGTTGTTTATATTTAATATATATTTAAATATAGAAAACAATAGTCTAAAATGCTCATGTGCGCTCTTGGTAGCTCTCTAACCCCCTCCTCCCATCAGAAAACTCTAAAAGTACACAGACTGTGAACAATTGTTGGCTTTGGTCCTAAAGCGGGAGATTGGAGAGACAGACAAAGAGGGGAAGGTTTGTGTGGAGACTTACATTCTAAGTTTCTGAATTGCAGTAAATTTTTTTTGGTAATGAGTATATATTCCCTTTTAATTAAAAAGGCTCGTGAAGACTTTTATTCATTAACTTGTTATTTAAAATTGACCTATAGTTGACATATAACTCAATAAAGATTTGTTTTTAACTTAAATTACTGGTTTCAGTGTGCAGGGCCACCATAATAGATGTCAAAGCGTGGTAATTTTACAGTGGACTTAAGATGATACTCACCCTTTTCCGTGCTTCAGACTTCTGGAAGCACTCGTGCTGTATGAAAGTAGCTGCCGCAGAAATTCTGGGTGCTGGTGTGTGGTCTGCATCCAGCATGCTCACTGCTCGCTCCAGAGTCATCTCCACGTCTGCATTCCTAGACAAACAGTCACGGATTCAGCAGAGTTCCAAACCTGCTCCCTCCTGCCTACTAACCTGATCTTTCAGAGATGACTTGGCTAACATGGGGAAGCACCTAGAACACCTTGGCTTTTCTTCAACCAAAAGAAAAATCATCATCTGAGGTCAGAAGGCATAGGAAGCTAGCAGTAGAAATATTCCACCTCTGATCAGACTGGCCTCTGAGAATGTCACTGAATTAAGTAGCAGCATGATATATACCAAAGAAAGAAACTGAACTCACTGAAGATAAATATGTGTAGTATGATAATTACATCTGAAAAGGTCACTTCAAAGGCACAATAAGACTTTACGTGGAATTTAAAATAAATTTGGTCAGACCTACTCTATGACCCAGCAATAGCACTGCTAGGAATTTACCCAAGGGATACAGGAGTCCTGATGCATAGGGGCACTTGTACCCCAATGTTTACAGCAGCACTCTCAACAATAGCCAAATTATGGAAAGAGCCTAAATGTCCATCAACTGATGAATAGATAAAGAAATTGTGGTTTATATACACAATGGAGTACTACGTGGCAATGAGAAAGAATGAAATATGGCCCTTTGTAGCAACGTGGATGGAACTGGAGAGTGTGATGCTAAGTGAAATAAGCCATACAGAGAAAGACAGATACCATATGTTTTCACTCTTATGTGGACCCTGAGAAACTTAACAGAAACCCGTGGGGGATGGGAAGGAAAAAAAAAGAAAAAAAAGAGGTTAGAGTGGGAGGTGGAGCCAAAGCATAAGAGACTCTTAAAAACTGAGAACAAACTGAGGGTTGATGGGGGGTGGGAGGGAGGGGAGGGTGGGTGATGGGTATTGAGGAGGGCACCTTTTGGGATGAGCACTGGGGGTTGTATGGAAACCAATTTGACAATAAATTTCATATATTGAAAAAAAATAAAAATAAAATAAATTTGGTCATAGAAGTTAAAAATTATTTCTACCATGGTAATGTTACACCTGTGGAATGAAACACCTTCCCTCAACAATCATTAGGTTTTTCTCAGAGCTGTTCAAAACTGTTATTTCAGCTAAAAATGAATTTTAAAATATGCATCCTAAAAATTTTTTTTAATGTTTATTTTTGAAAGAGAGAGAGTGCGCAGAGGGCACTAGTAGGGGAGGGGCAAGAAAGAGGGGATCTGAAGCGGGCTCCGTGCTGACAGCAGAGCTGGATGTGGGACTTGAACTCACGAACCGTGAGATCATGACCAGAGTCACAGTCACTTAACCAACTGAGCCACCCAGGCACTTCTAAAAGTATTCTTATTTAATAAATATAACAGTATGTAAACAGTAAAATTCAGGAAAATTGGGTTTGTTTTGTTCATATAAATCATGCTGATGTAAAGAATTCATCAGGAAAGGTAATGATTAAAGACAATTATAAATATGCTCTTTCTTGGGGCACCTGGGTGGCTTAGTCAGCTAAGCGTCTGTCTTTAGCTCAGGTTATGATCTTGTGGTTCACGAGTTCGAGCCCCACATCGGGCTGTGTGCTGACAGTTCAGTCTGGAGCCTGCTTCAGATTCTGCATCTCCCACACTCTCTGCCCTTCCCCTGCTCACGCCATCTCTCTTCCTCAAAAATAAATTAAAAACACTAAAAAAAATTTTTTTAAAGATTTAAATATGCTTTTTCTTGTGACACTTGGGTCTCTCAGTCAGTTAAGCATCTGACTCTTGATTTCAGCTCAGGTCACGATCTCACAGTTCACAGGTTCAAGCCCTGTGTAGGGTTTTGCACCTGTTTAGGATTCTCTCTCCTTCTCTCTCTCTCTCTCTGCCCCTCCCCTATTTGTGATTGCGCGCTCTCTCAAAATAAATAAACTTTAAAAATATGCTTTTTCTTAAAGAAAACAATTTTATAAACATTCTGTTACCATTTGTTTTGCCATTATAATGACATTTGGTTTATGTCTTTCTAGTAGCATACTTTTGTCCTTTACTAATTGCGGGTATTTATAGTGATGATGAAATCTGATGCAGTTTGACTCAAGAGAGGATAATTTATAGAGGGCAAATAAAATTGCCACTTGTAAAACAATAACTCCCAAATGCCTCATTGAACTGGTTTTTCTCTCCCCTTTTATTTCTGCCTAGAGGGTAACTGGGTTAGGGGACCTATTATCACTGTGGATGTTAACACATTCATGCTTCCTTAAGCACTGACTCAGAGAAACCATACTGAGGACAGCAAAATCTTAGAACTGTGGCTAAAGACATGCCTTAAAGGTATCTTAGGACTCTGGCTTCAAAAAGAGTACACCTGATTCATTCCAGGTAATGGAGAATAAAAAAGACAGTGTGGCAGGGTGTTTTCCAGTATTTGTTAGCAAGCACAATGAATACAAGCATAGCATGTTTTACTGTACCTTACTCTACTGTGCTTTGCAATACTGCTTTTTTAAAAACTGAAGGTTGCAGCAACCCTGTGTCCAGCATGCCCATCAGTGCCATTTTTCCAGCAGCATTTTCTCACCTCATGTCTCTGGGTCACGTTTCGGTAATTCTCACGATATTTACATTTTTGCTATGGTGATCTGTAATCAATGATCTTTGATGTTACTATTGTATTTCTTGTGGGGCACCACAAACCACACCCATGTAAGATGACAAACTTAACCCAAAAATGTATGTATTCTGACTGCTCCACCAACCAGCTATTCCCCCACCTCTCTCCCTCTCCTCAAGGCCTCCTTATTCTCTGAGACACGGATTGAAACTAGGCCAATATTAACTCTACTGTGGCCTCTACGTGTTCAAGGGAAGGCAAGAGTTGCATGTCTCTCACTTCCAATCCAAAGCTGGAAGTGATCAGGCTCAGTGAAGAAGGCATGTTGAAAGCCAAGACAGGTCAGGCTCTTGGAGCAAACAGTTGGCCAAGTTGTAAATGCAAAGGAAAAGTTCCTGAGGGAAATTTAAAACGTTCTTGAAGGAAATTCAAAATCCACTCCAGTGAACACACAAAGGGTAAGAAAGGGAAACAGCCTTATTGCTGATATGGAGCAAGTTTCAGCAGTCTGGATAGAAGATCAAACCGGCCCAACATTCAACCTTCTCTTAAGCCACAGCCTAATCTGGAGGAAGGCCCTGTCTCTCTTTAAATCTATGAAGGCCGAGAGAGAGGAGGAAGCTGCAGAAGAAAAGGTGGAAGTTAGTAGCGGTTGGTTCATGAGGTTTAAGGAAAGAAGCCGTCTCCATAACCTATAACTGCAAGGTGAAGCACTCATGTAGAGGCTGCGGCGGGTTACGCAGAAGAGCTAGCTAAGATATTTAAGAAAGGTGGCCACACTAAAAAACAGATTTTCAATGCAGCAAAGCAGCTTTATATTAGAAGATGCTATTTAGGATTTTCATAGCTAGGGAGGAGAAGCCAGCACCTGGCTTCAAAACACAGGCTCTTTTGTTATAAGGGCCACTGCAGCTGGTGGTTTGAAGTCACAGCCAATTCTCATTGACCATTTCCAAAATCCTAGGGCCCTTAAAAATTATGCTAAATCTACTTTGCCTGCGTTCTGTCAATGGAACAACAAACCCTGGGTGACAGCACATCTGTTTGCAACATGGTTCATTGAATTTTTAAGCCCACTGTTGAGACCCACTGCTCAGAAGAAAAAGATTCCTTTCGGAATATTGCTGCTCATTGACAATGCACCTGGTCACCCAAGAAATCAGATGGAGATGTGCGAGATTAATGTTGTTTTTATGCCTACTAACACAATATGCACTCCGCAGCTCACTGATCAATGAGTAATTTTGGGCACCTAAGCCTTATTATTTAAGAAATGCATGGCTTCAGGAGCACATATGCTAAAATTGGAATGATATAGAGATTATCATGCTCCTGAGCAATGATAACACGAATATTTGTGAAGAGGTCTATGGTTTTTAGAAGTCATGGGAATAAAATACACAACATAAGGAGTATAGTCAATGATACTATAGTAGCGTTGGTGACAGATGGTAGCTACACTGTGGTGAACACAATGTATAAACCTGTTGAATCACTATGTTCTCTACCTGAAACTAATGTTAACATTGTTTGTCAATTACACTCAAAAATTTATTTAAAAAATACACTGCATAAGGCTATAGCTTCCATAGATAGTAATTCCTCTGATGGAGTTGGGCAAAGTAAATTAAAGAACTTATGGAAAGGATTCACCATTCTAGATGACATTAAGAGGATTCCTGATTCTGGGTGCCTGGCTGGCTCAGTTGCAAGAGCATGTGACTCTTGATCTCAGGGTCCTGAGTTCAAGCCTCATATTGGGTGTAGAGATTACCTAAGTAAATAAAACTTAAAAAATAAATAAGGAGCATTCCTGATTCATAGGAAGAGGCCAAAATATCAACATTGACACAAGTTTGGGAGAGGTTTTTTTCAACCCTCATTGATGACTTTAAGGGGCTCAAGACTTCAGGAGAGGAAGTAACTGCAGGTGTGGTAAGAGCAGCAAGAGAACTAGAAGTGGGGCCTGTAGATGTGACTGAATTGCAGCAATCTCATGAACTTTAATAAAAGAGGAGTTGCTTCTTATGGATGAGCAAAGAAAGTGGTCTCTTGAGATGGCATCTACTCCTGGTGAAGATACTGTGAAGACTGTTGAAATGACAACAAAGGATTTAGGATACTACATCAACTTAGCTGGTAAAGCAGCAGGGTTTGAGAGGATTGATTCCAATCTTGAAAGACGTTTCTACTGTGGGTAAAACGCTATTGAACAGCATCACATGCCACAGAGAAATCACTCATGAAAGGAAGAGTCCATCGATGGAGCATGCCTCATTGTCTGATTTTAAGAAATTGCCACACAATACAGCCACCCCAACCTTCAGCAAGCACCCCCGTGACCAGTCAGCTGCCATCAACTTCGAGGCAAGACCCTCCACCAGGAAAAAGATTACAACTCTCTGAATGCTCAGATGATGGTTAGCATTTTTTAGCAAGAAAGTATTTTTTAAAAAATTTTTAATGTTTATTTTTGAGAGAGAAAGAGACAGGCAGACTACAAGTGGGGGAGGGGCAGAGAGAGGGAGACACAGAATCTGAAGCAGGCTGCAGGCTCCAGGCTCTGGGCTGTCAGCAGAGAGCCCGACGTGGGGCTTGAACCCACAAACTGTGAGATCATGACCTGAGCTGAAGTCGGATGCTTAACTGAGCCACTGAGGCATCCCAGCAAGAAAGTATTTTTTAATTAAGGTATGTACACTGTTTTTTTAGACAGAATGCTATTGCACATTTCACAGATTGTAGTGTATACATAACTTTTGTATGCACTGGGAAAACAAAATATTCACTTTATTGTAGTGGTCTGGAACCTAACCCACCATACCTCTGAGGTATGCCTGTAAATTCTCTCTTGTATCAGGCCAACCCACTAATGTATGCACGTGTGCACATGTAAGCGTGTATGGTATTGTGAATATGTGTGTGAGTGGGTATAACACAGGTGTGGAGATAAGAGTAATGGGACTCATGACTAAAAACCAATACCCAGTGTTTCTGATACACATGTTCAAACATACAAGTGTTATGTCATGAGTACAAGGGTATTAAGAATGAAGCAGAACAGTTTTGGCATCTGTACTGAGAATTATATAATGATCACATATTTTAAAATGTTGTGCCTCAGGAGTCAATTTAATGGGTAAAAATGTAGGCTATTATCATTAAATCCAGAATTTGAGTCACTTTTATTTAGTAGAAATATATCATTTAAAAGAGATGGAAATATTTTACATGCATGGACTCCAATACCTTTACAGAGAAATTAAAACTGTAACAGTCTCAATCTCAGTGGCAATTTTAAATCTTTACCATCCATCACTACAGGTGCTTCAACCGATGGAAGATTATTTATAACATAAGAATAGCCTTCTGTTCGATGCAGTTTTTTTTTTTAAGACTAAGCCTTTAATCCATTTCATAAGTCATACACGATGCAGCAAAGTTTGAATTTCCCAACACTCTTAACACCCACAAATAATTCCATTACTCCTTTATTTTCCTGAACATGATTCATAAAGAAGCTCTCTATCCACTGCTAATCAATCCAGTGCTACTTCATATTATCATTGAAAACAATTCCCAAACTAGTTTGAGCCCGTATTGGGTGCCGCTGTCAGTGCAGAGCCTGCTTCAGATCCTCTGTCCCCCTCACTCTCTGCCCCTCCCCGCTTCGTGTTCTCTCAAAAATAAAAATGAACATTAAAAAAAAAAAATTCCCAAACTGAAGGAGCACTTCCTCTTTAAGGTTTGCAACAGTGGTCAGGGTGTGGATTTTCTGTTTTGTTACCGTCTGTGCAGTCCAGTGAAATCTTTGCATGTCCCTATCCCCAGCTAGACCTATTCCAAATTTCCTCTATTCTCTCACAGCACTCCTCCCCACCCCTTCCCTCTCTCTTCCTCCTTCCTCTCTCTCTTCTTCCTTCCCTCTTTCCTTCCCACCCAATTACAAAGCACTTCCTGAAGCCTACAGAAATGTGCTTGGGAGATGGGGCTGGTGGGGGGGGGGGGGGCAGGGAGGAGAATCAGGAAGAGTAGTTGCACCTGGGCCCCATTTTCACCTGAACATATTCTCCAGAAGTCTTTTTTTTAACAACTTCAGAGAATGTTAAAATGATGTCAATGTATATGAAAAATGCAAGAGGAAGCATGTATGGTATCATTGGTCAAAATATGAGATGTAGGAAAAAATTAAAAATGGTACTTTTTCATGTGTGCTATCCTTCAGCAACCAGTGTTCCTGCCAGCTAACAACACAGCCCCCCGAGGCAGGTCCCCAGATATTCTATGTATTAACGGGGCTACACCTCAGAGGGCCAAACAAACATAAGACGATGAATGGAGAGCTCCCGCCGTGTGGTCAGATGCTCAGGAAATGCAATTCCTCCACTCCGTGAAGATTGAAGTGTGATGAAAGCACTGCTTTGGGAATATGCCTCTGGTGGAGATACATACTTCTAGAGGCCGTTTTGAGGGAACTGTAAGAGTCTTAGCTGAGGCAATAAACCCTTGAACTGGGCCATTAAAAATGGAAATGGAAAGAAAGATATAGCTGAAGGAGACTCGAATCAAAGAACTTAAGAGGTTGGTAATTAACAGGATGTGGAAGAATTTTTCTGTTCTGTGCTGCTGTCACAAACTTCACTGGTAATCCTACTACAGATTCAATCTCTCTCCAGAGGCTCCATCTACTAATCTCAGAGCACAACGCTCTTTTGTTCTCTGAATTTCCATAACCTAGCACTTGATGATGTGTCTCATTTTCTTTCTCACTGATCCTCTCCATGCCATTTCTACCTCTTGCAGTGCTGGGTACACAGGAGGAGCCTAATATTCATTTGTTGAACCACTAGTTCCCCACAGGTACGAAAATCATATTTTCAGAAAAACAGGCCTGGAATGTTTTATTTGGTGATTTCTTAAACCTTTCTCAGCAGTCTGATTTAAACAGATATTGACTGTCTTTTACTCCAATGTCTTGGTTTTCAGCTACCTTAGTAACTGGCCAGCCATTCTTTTGGAAAGAAAGATCCATTGTTTGATATCTTATGTTATTATGTAGGTTTATAATTCTATCTAGCTACTCTGTAGGAATGTTCCACATACATGAAAGACCTCTTCTTTACACGTGGGGCTTCCACTAAACAAAAAAGGAAGGAAGGAAGGAAGGAAGGAAGGAAGGAAGGAAGGAAGGAAGGAAGGATGAAAGAAAGAAAGAAAGAAAGAAAGAAAGAAAGAAAGAAAGAAAGAAAAAGAAAGAAAGAAAGAAAAAGAAAAATATAGATTCCAAGAACAGGGGCCAGAATGCAGGGCAAAGGAGAACACAGGGTGTGGTCCCAGAGCCAGGGCTCTCAGGAGGCAGCCTGGAGAGCTGAAATGCCACAGGCACACTAAAGAAAGGGAGACATAGACACCATAAATCTAGGCATTAGGCATGGATGTCTCCTTGATCACCTATTCTTCTCGTTATAGGAAATACCTCTGACCCCTTCTCGTTTTATGAAGAGAACAAAAATTTCAAGAAGAGTTCGTTTTTATGATTTCTCTAGAATGGCAACTTAGGAACTGTCAAGAATATAAGTCCTTAAAGAAATTGTGGTTTATATACACAATGGAGTACTACATGGCAATGAGAAAGAACGAAATATGGCCCTTTGTAGCAACGTGGATGGAACTGGAGAGTGTGATGCTAAGTGAAATAAGCCAAACAGAGAAAGACAGATACCATATGTTTTCACTCTTACGTGGATCCTGAGAAACTTAACAGAAACCCATGGGGGAGGGGAAGAAAAAAAAAAAAAGAGGTTAGAGTGGGAGACAGCCAAAGCATAAGAGACTCTTAAAAACTGAGAACAAACTGAGGGTTGATGGGGGGTGGGAGGGAGGGGAGGGTAGGTGATGGGTATTGAGGAGGGCACCTTTTGGGATGAGCACTGGGGGTTGTATGGAAACCAATTTGACAATAAATTTAATATATTGAAAAAAAAAGAATATAAGTCTTACCCTTTATTCTAAATTTCTTGACTCCCAAGTGTTCCTTCTATTCTTTTAGATAGGATTATTCTAATGAAACCTGCCCTGTCCATTACAACAATAACCCCAAATAGCACAGTTAATACTTCTAGAATCTGAGCAACAAAAAGAACTTAGATTGCAAAAAGTAAAGAGTTTCTATTTCATTTCCTCCTTCCTTAATTCTTGTGTTCTCTTGCCATATGTTTATACAGTGCCTATACTGGGCCTGCCTCTGTTTTAGGGTACTGAGAATATGAAGATGATAAGACACTCACAGGAAGTTCAAAGTCTAGAGGGAAAGCAGGTAAGAAATGAACAACCACAATGTATTATTCTGGTAGAGACACCCACACAGTGCACCTATCTGGGGCATCTAGATTGTGAGGGGCATCATCAGGAAATAGGCAGTATCTGAGCCACATCCAGTATCATGAGTAGCCAGGCAAAACCAGAGCTACTGGGGGCAAAGAGACAGAGACAGAGAGAGACAGATGGCTAGATGGAAAAAAAGGAAGGCAGTAAGGAAGAAGAAAGTGAAGAAGTTTCAAGTGGTTGGTAGTGGGGGGAGTGTGTGCGGATGGTGGTGAGAAAGGGTGAAGGAGAGTAGAAAGAGATGGGACTGGAGTGATAAGCGGAGGTGAAAACACGGGCTGGGCCATGTATGCCATGCTGCATAGTATGGAAACTTGGTGGAATTATGGAAAGGTTATAATCTGGGCAGAGAAACAATTAGATTTGTGAAGATCATTCTAATGGCCAGAGAACAGTTCTCAGTAAGACCAGAGGAAGAGACATATGTGCAATGAAGACGGACAGAAGGGTAAAAATTTAAGGCCCATTAAGGAGGTTAAAATATGGTGATGTGACTGGGGAGGGGTGAAGATAAGCATGACTTCCAGGTTTGTAAATGGCACGACTTCAGTATAAGGAGATGGTTAGGAGTAGACAGTAAGGAGGAGCTAATAAATCTAGTTTTTCATATACTGAGTGTAGGATGTCCAGGAGGTTGCTGGAAATGCATGCAGATCTAGACAGAATTCAGGATAGAGGATGGTTCTGAAGATAAAACTTTGGGAATCATGAGGATTCATGGTACACGGGCCTCTCTGGAAGAGCACCCAGACCAGGAAGAGGAAGGTTACTAAAGATGACCTCCCCGGGCATGCAGAAAAGGAGCACTCAGAGAATATGAAGATGTGGCTTGAGAGGCGAGTGGAAAACCAGGAGAGGCTGATGCCCTGGAAACCAATGGGAGAGAGAACTTCAGAGACCCTGCTGTCAAATGTTGCCCAAAGGCCGAGTATTATAAGGACTAATATAATGTGTCTACTTTGGATGTACCAAAAAGGCAGCCATTGGTGAGGACAATGTTCCAGTGAAATGGTGGGGACTGAAGCCAAATGCAGCAGAGTGAGGAGACTGAGAAGTGACAGGGTGGCTCAAGAAGCATGGGGACACACAGATGGAGGAAGAGAAGAAGGCTAATTGTCAGAGGATGTGGCATGAGAGTTCTGTTATTGCTAAAATCACTGTGTGAAAACTGTGCCCAAGCACAAATCTTAGGATATAGTAGGCATTTAATAAATTTTATATTGTCCATTTAAAAGCCTTGATCAGCTTTTTCCTCCACAAATAATGACCTCATGCATTTTCTTCTAAGTATGTTCATATTGACAAAGATCAGCTTCCAATAAGAAATCTTAGAAGTCTTGGGGCACCTGGGTGGCTCAATCAGTTAAGTGTCTAATTCTCAATCTTGGCTCAGGTCATGATCTCACAGTTCATTGAGTTCACGTCCCACACTGGGCTCCATGCTGAGAGTAAGAAGCCTGCTTGGGATTCTCTCCACCCGCCTCCAACTTTCAGTCCCACCCCCACTTGTGCTGGCTCTCCCTCAAAATAAATAAACTTAAGAAAAAAAAAAAAGAAATGCTAGAAGTCTCATGCTCAGTTTTGCTTTATAAAACATATTTCCTGCTTCAAGATTAGATGAATCCTAGTATCTTTTATCACCAGGGCCTGCCCAGTCAATGAGTATTAAGTCAATTTCTCTTACAGGGATCATGAGATGACAACTTCCACTAAGCAATTTTAGAAATTAAAACAACCACATATTTAATGTTTTACTATAATAATACTACATCATTATTTTGGGAGTTACTGATTTAATAATCAAATAATGTCTCAACCTTTTTCTCTTAGTAACTTCCTCAGTTCATGAAATTTGTACTCCATCATTAAACCTGAATGCGTTAAGTTCCAAAGGTTAGATTAGATGAGCCATAAAGTCAATATGAGAGGCAAAAGAATGACTTAGAAAATTTGATGAATTATTCAGTATTGCCAAAAAAAATACCCTTCAAATCACTGCTGCTAGAATCAAAAAGTAAAAGCATCGGTATCAGCACCTAGAAATTAGCTGCTTTACTTACTTAACTCTCCATCTTTTTAGGACAGTAGTCATCAAAATAGCATATGAAGTTCACTCTTAGCACGGGCAGTAAGCATTTTTTCCTTCTTTCCTTCATTTCAAGGAATGATTGAGCAAATGCATGCAATTACCCATTTCTTGGTCTACTCTGGAGTTAGCTCCCATTCAGAGCAGCTTTTCACACAGCCAAGGGGTGGCCAGCCCTTCAGCCGGCATCTAATTTGGAACAGATGGACGAAATGTCACATTTCCCCACAAAGCTGCCATAGGAACAGGTAGCTTGGCCCCTGTCCCTGAGGTAAATGGGCTATTCTGTCAATTAGGCAGCTGCCTGAAAAGTCATTATTTTAATCACTTATCTCTGGAAGCCTTTCTCTGCGGCCCCAGAAGTGCCAGCTCACACCCTAAGGCCTGTGGGAACAGAATGTGCTGGCACTGACTGTCCCACAGATTGACAAGGGGACTCACCCGAGCTGGGAGTCGGTGAAAGCGCTTCTCTCTGTGAGCATGTTCCCACTTCCTCCACCTGCTGCCACTTGGCCAACAGTCATGTGTGTCCTCCTCCCGCCTGAATCCACAGTGACACTGGGCCCGGCTTCCCTCACCATGCGAGTGCTGTGGAAGGAGCTCTGATGCCAGGAGGACCGAGAAGCCCTGTTCTGAGTGACAGGCTGCAGGGGCACCAGTGGCCTGACCTGCCCAGCGGCAGGCCCTGAAGTCAGATAGTTCTCTTTCTCCAAAAGGTTGCCCATGCTGTGACTGGTCCCGGGCCTGGGGCACGTGAGCACCACCGGGTTGACGGGAACAGGGTCAAAAACGGCGTCGTTAACAGAGCCGTACTGGTACTGTCTGTGGTAGGTGTCATAGTGGCGATGTTTGCTCATGGCTGCAGAGTGACTGAAACCAACAATCTCGGAGCGAGCATATCTAGGTGGCAGAAGGAGGGTGGATCTCCTGCTGTCTTGGTGCCGCAAAGTGTGCCCGGTCTGGCTTCTGTGGCTGTACTGGTAATCACTGTGTGAGTAATGAATCCTCTCAGGGCTGCTGTCTGGAGAAATCTCAAGTCTCCTCAGAGGCTGCCTCAAGGATCGTTCTTCCATTGACTTCTGTGAACTGTACTGTGCGGTTCCTCTCCCCCAGCGATTTTCATAAGTGGCAGTGGTGCCTGGCTGCACAGAAATCAAGTTTAAATGAGGCATAAATCAGTTTTCATCTCTGTTGAAGACCAACTACTCCATGACTATTAAATAAGATGTCTGTGTCTCTGAATCACATGAAGAGGTTGGCCCCTTTTCTAAAAAAGAGACTTCGTTATTTGTACTAAGTTTTGCACTAAGTTTTTTGTACTAAGATTTGATACTATTTTATTGCAAAAAAATTTTTTTAATGTTTATTTATTTTTGAGAGAGACAGAGAGAGAGCAAGAAGGGGAGGGGTAGAGAGAGGGAGACACAGGATCCAAAAAAGACTCTGCACTGTGAGAGCAGAGAGCCCGACGTGGGGCTTGAACTCAAGAACCACGAGATTATGACCTGAACTAAAATCAAGACGCTTAACTGACTGAGCCACCCAGGTGCCCCAGATATGACACTATTTAAAGTCCCTGGTTTTCCATGGTGTCCACACAAAAGCAATCTTCATATAATTCATCTAGGAAATGGCAATATTTGGGAAAGATAAATATTAAAAAATAATCAATGGAAGGGGTGCCTGGCTGGTTCAGTTGGTAGAGCATGTGACTCTTGATCTCGGGATCATGAGTTCAAACCCCACGTTGGGCACAGAGCTTACTTAAAAAAATAAAAATAAAAAAAATAAGGATCTACAAAAAAACATCTATGGAAGCTTAAAAATGTTCTCATGGTAATCTGATAAGTAGGTTATTCTTTGGTATCCTACCTTTAGCATGTCATAGGTTTTAGTACCAGGAGAACGTCCACCGGCAAAATCATTTTCAACCAAGTGCAGGTTATAGACATACTCAGGAACACTGCTGGTTCGGTGAAGATTTCCTGCAATCAAGCATATAGTAAAATATTAAGTAGGCCAACTGGTAGTTAAGGATTATATAATAATAGTGTACTTTAAATTTAAGTAATTAAGACCAATACCAAGTATTAGTGTTTTTAAGTGTTGGTTTAACATCACCCTTAGATGTGGGAAGTGAAGAAAGGTTTCACAACATTCTTTATGAGCTTTTCAAAATGAAAGTTGAAAAATAAAAAAATATTTTTAAAAATTAGTTATTACTTTTTTTTTGTTTTTCTTGGTAAGAAAAAGGAACAAAGGGGAGAGAAGATTTTCACAAAGATCCAAAAGTGTTTGTTATAATACTGAGGAATTGGGGAATCACTTATTGGCTTAGGTGGTCCGTCCCATAAATTTTCCATTTCTTAAGTCAGAGGAGAACTTTATTCCCAGGGCAGGAATTCAGAAGCTTCCTGAGAAGGATGTAGGTGTAGGCAATAAATATAATGGTGACAAATATAACAGTGACTCAACACTACTAGATAAGACAGCTTGTAAAAACAATAAGGTGGGTCACTGTGGTCAAAGAAAACATAGATCAGCTTAAAAAGGGCCAAGCCTGGGGTTGAGGTATTTGGCAACATGAGTTAGGCAGGAGACGAAAATCAACCTCAGAACTATAGATGAGTGCTTTTGTGTACTCACAAGATTCTCTCTTAGTTTGGTGGTCTAATTCAGCCCACTCCTCTACAAACACAGTAGGAGGCAGCCCTCCCTGCTCACTCTGTGGGGCTGTAGGGCCTTCTCAATGGATGCAGATCTCTTAAAATACTTCTCTTTGAGGAGGGGGTGGTAGAGGGCAGTGTTGTGACCCTCTTCTACCTCCTTTATCTTTTTCTCAGTTTTTTTTTTAATGTTTATTTATTTTGAGAGAGAGAGCAAGCGAGCAGGGGAGGGGTAGAGAGAGAGGAAGAGAGAGAATCCCAAGCAGGCTCTGCGCTGTCAGTGCAGAGCCCAATGAAGGGCTCGAATCCACAGAATGGTGAAATCACCACCTGAGCCAAAACCAAGAGTCGGATGCTTAACTGACTGAGCCACCCAGGCGGCCCCTTCTCTCAGCTTTGTGTTTGTTCTTCTTTTATAATCTCCCACTGCCTTAAAAATAATAATAATGATGATGATAATCCAAACAATCACAGATCTGGGGCGCCTAGGTGGCTCAGTCAGCTGGGTGTCCAACTTCAGCTCAGGTCATGATCTTACGGTTCGTGAGT
Organism: Acinonyx jubatus; assembly: GCF_027475565.1. Taxonomy (NCBI): domain Eukaryota; kingdom Metazoa; phylum Chordata; class Mammalia; order Carnivora; family Felidae; genus Acinonyx; species Acinonyx jubatus. The sequence goes on from NC_069387.1 coordinate 63,776,255, forward strand.
TCAGGCCCCACGTTGGACTCTGTGCTGGTGGCTCATTGGAGCCTCCTTTGGATTTTGATTCTGTGTCTTCCTCTCTCTCTCTCAAAAATAAATAAGCATTAAAATTTAAAAAAAAAATCACAGATCCGTAAAACTTAGGAAATTTCTGGTTCCCTGATTTTAACCAAAATTTCCTTTTCAAAATCAGAGGAAAAAATACTCAATGAACTCTCTCAGGTTTCAGACTCATAAAGGATGTGGAGAATAAAACACAGGCAGTGTCTTTCCAACACCATTGGAACATACCAACATACTTTCCCAACAAGATTATTATAAAGTCAAAATTTCAAAGGCTAACAATAGATTCACATTTTTTAAAAATAGAATCACATATTTTGAGGGGGTGGGGGGATTGAGATTGTTGTTGTCAGAGAACTAAAAAGTATGAATCCATTCCAAATTATGTTAATACATGTGTCTTATTTCCTGGAGCCAACAAACCTAGCCGGTAAACAGTTTCAGGCCTCAAAGGGTCCTGAGGGGTTAGGGGGGACAGCTACAGGCTTATAAGTGTCACCTTTCTATAGACCATGGAAGGTGAGGTAAGCCAGGCATCTGCTGTTTCTAGAGCCTAGTTTCTCCATAAGGGCAGGCAAACGGCCAAATAGCCCCTTATTTTTAACCTCAATGACAGAGAATGTCTGGAACCTGGGCACTGAATGAGGGAAAGGAATTCTCTACAACCCTAGAGCAAAGGCTATGAGGCCTTAAGGGCTCAATTCTCAAAACCTGCCTGAGGCTCCAGGCTGGTTTGCAGAGGCTGTCTTAGGCCCCACAACTCTGTCACCCCTGCTCTCCACCCCAGGCTATCAGAAAAGCAAGGCAGCAAGGGTCCTGCTGGTGTGGAAGGAGGCTGGCTGGCAGGTCCAGGGAACATCCTGGCTCTAATCTTGAAGGGTCTGGGACCAGGGTGCCCTCAGCACTAGGGATGTAGAAAGGCAGGAGAGGCTGGGGGAGAGGCAGGAGCATGCTCAGACTGTGCCCGACTCCAATAAAAGAGAAGTCTTTTTTACAGACGTTACGGCCAAGTAGAAAATTATTGGTTACCTGATATATAAGAAATCAAATTTACTGTCTTTCAAAAAAGTAGTTTCAAAATTTTAGATTATATGAAAACTGAATATATGAGTCAGGGACAATCTAGACTGGGAAAATATTAATGACATATGTGGATGGTAGCTAGAACAATGAATTCCAGTGACATGGTGGAAGATGTAAAGGTGCCATTAAAAAAAAAAAAATGGAAATTTCTTCCAGGGCCCCCTCCAGCCCATGATCACCTGCAGTGTTAAGTATTACCCTTGCCCTACTTCCAGGAACAGGTAGACATTCTAGAAAACAGTTAATAGGGGGCTACTTCCGTTTTCAAGCTGAGATTCCTGCAAGGATATTTGAAATGTGTTAAGAATCTTTGGAAAAGATCCAGTGAAACAATGTATCCTACCAGAACAGGTAGGTAATCAGTGAGTTTTATCATCAGGCCTACTTAAGTAAGATGTTTAACTCACAGTGTTGCTGGGGGCTATGAGGCTTTTTAAAGGAACTTACATGAGCTCCTTATAGCTCAATATTACTTGCTTTTGAAAAGAACTCAAATTATGTTTATATGTTTCTTTTCAATATGTCTGTGATGCAGTCAGCTACTATCACCTCCTTTTATAAACAGGGAAACTTAAGTGACTTGGTTTATTATTTTTTTTAATACTTATTTATTTTTGAGAGAGAGAGAGAGAAAAACGCAGGGAAGGGAAGGGAGAGAGGGAGACAGAGGATCCGAAGTGGGCTCTGTGCTGACAGTGGAGCTTGAACGCAGGAGCTTCTGAGGTCATGACCCGAGCCAAACTCAGATGCTTAACTGACTGAGCCACCCAGGCGCCCCTAAGTTACTTGCTTCAAATTGCAAAGCAGTTTTGTATCACGTTTGAACTCTGGGTCTCATTTCTACTGGTCTCTGCTATTTGACTGCACTGTGGTCTTTGTGTAATTGCCATTTGCCAAAGCTCTGGTGGGATTATCATCATAGGTTTGGATGTGAAGACCAAAAGCAATCATTCTCTTTCCTTGAGAACCTTTATCTGGGTAACTCCAAATACTTTCTAACTATTAAATCTTTATTTCCCAACATAAGTCCTTATAAGGAAGCCTCTCCTTCGGTTTTCGGATCTATGAACTAAGACCGATTTACTGGTTCCCAAAATAACTGTAACACAGTTGGGAACAAGGAATAAAATAAGCTTGGATCTTTAAGCCACAGACTCTCTTCCTGTGCTAGAAAGCTTGTGACTCCTGATACTCTGCTTGCAGGTTTCTCTGGTTAAAGGGACAATCTCAAACAACAAGTAATGCAGATTGATTTGACTAGGCAGTCATGGGTTTGAGATCAGTATAGTGGATTAAAGGTGAATTAGCAGCTGTATGCTAAGATTTTAAAGAAATTTTGAACTGGGTGAGATTTAAAAAAAAAAAGGATACGTATTAATCAGGATGGAAACTAATCTCTTTAAACAAGCCATTTTCTGTTTGAAAGATAAAATATGTAATGATGACTACTGAACACATATAAAAACTCAGCCATGCCCTTCTCCAACCCAGAAACAACAAAGCAAACAAAAACAGCATATTTACAGGCACACCCTGATTCAATAAATGCAATATGAAAATTCAGGTCTTCTAACATGGAATATTAGGGTATCCTTATATTTCAAAGAATTTGTTTACTTCACAAAATGACGCAGGTATCTTCCCTAAATGGAAGAAATCTGTGGACTTGGTCTGGAGCCTCCACTCCACCCCTTCCTGTGTGCCTAGACAAATCACTCAGATGCCTCAGTTTCCCTTAATTCCGGTTACTAACAGAGTTGCTGAGACAGAGGTTTACTTGAGAAAGCATATATATAAATGCTTTTAAAATTGTAAAGAAACATGCAAAAATGACATATAGTTTTTAAAATAGAATTTGAGGGGGCGCCTAGGTGGCTCAGTTGAGCATCCGAATCTTGGTTTTGGCTCAGGTCATGATCTCATGGCTTCGTAAGTTCGAGCCCCACGTCACACTCTGCGCTGCCAGCATGGAGCCTGCTTGGGATTCTGTCTCCCTCTTTCTCTCTGCCCCTTCCCCGCTTGCAACATCTCTGTCTCTCTAAAATAATAAACTTTAAAAAAAATTAAAAAAATAAAACAGAATTTGGGTTACAAAAATTTTTTACACTTTTTCATGAATTAATCTGTTCTAGAATGAGGGATAAACTAGTGTGCATGCTTCAATTTACACTGTGTTGTATCTCAGAGTTTTTATTCTGGTAGATTTACCAGTGACACTGAATTTAACTTTTTCTGGTTATTTGTGATGGACCCAGCCACTGACGATCACAATGATATTGTGGTTTTTCCAGCCATTCATTTCATTTGTACAGTGTGTAATGTGTTCTAGAGTTTCCTAAAGAAGGCAATATTTACAGGAACTATTTTAAATTAATATTACTTGGGCAACATTATCCATACCTCTTCTTCTAAGAACACCATTAACACTTTACGGAACCCACTTTAAGGGAAATGAACGAGGTAGTCACGGAACAACTTGAAACCCCACTTCCACAAATAACAAGCAGTTCAGCTCAAAGCAATGGTAGGGGTAGGGGTGGTGATGGGACTGGGTTTTGATGGTGGAAGGATGCCGAACTGCCTGGAAGACTGCACAGGTGTTCACCTCACGTGATGATGTAATTTTCTCTCTTTCCTGGTCTGAACATTAATCTGAATGATATGATTCCCTAAGCAGCGGTTGGGAGAAAATATCTTGGTTTCTGGTTATGTATGCCAGTACTGTCCAAAATAATGGATTGTTGTCAGGGTTAAAAATAAACTAACTTCCATAATCAGTTTTTTGTTTGTGGGTTTTGTGAGTGGCTTTATTACCGAACTGGTTAAATTTAATACACTTACGAAATCAAATTGAGAAGCTTCTACTGTGACTTTATTACCCGTATCTGAGCACATTTAAAAAATCAACTCGAGCTTCCCTCATGGTAAATAGACAATTGAGAAGAGCTAAACAAACAAAACCTCTGTTAGAGTATCATTTGCATTCAGAAAAGCATCTTTTCTTTCAAATTTCTAGTACTCCCTTCTTGTACTCTCTTCTATGACTCTCCACCACCATGGTTAAAAACCTGATTTGACTATAAGAAGAGTACTTGTAGAGCTCGAGATAGAAGAAATTCCAGTGAAAACAGGTATGACTAAATGTATACATAGAAATCAGCAGGTGTTTACTTCTAGTGTTGATTTAAACGCTCCACTTAACTGTGCTAACTCTCACAAGACGTTGCCTTCACAGTGTGGGCTGACAATGGTCTTATGGTGGACAGAGAGCCTGGAGGTCTAAAAGCTTGTATTTGGCCTTTCACCAGCAACCTCTAGGTAACAGTTCTCTTCACACACCTTAAAAAGCTTTAACTTCTGGTCACCTGGGTGGCTCAGTCAGTTAAGCATCCGACTTTTGATTTCCTCTAGGTCATGATCTCATGGTTTATGAGTTCAAGCCCCATGCTAGGCTCTGCGCTGACAATGCAGAGTCTGCTAGGAATTCTCTCTCTTTCTCTCTTCCCCTCCCTTGTTCTCTCTCTCTCTCAAAATAATTAAAAAGAAATTTAACTTCTTCACTAAGAGTAAAATTGGGGGCATGTCATTATAGGTGAGCCGGCATCTTGAAGCTGATCAGAATGAATTTGTATAGAGAAATTCATATTTAAATGGCTCCTTAAAGTCATTTACCAACCAAAGTAGGAGCTTAAAACATGAAATTTATGGGGTGCCTGGGTGGCTCAGTCGGTTGAGCTTCTGACTTCAGCTCAGGTCACGGTCTCACAGTTCGTGAGTTCAAGCCCCGTGTTGGGCTCTGTGCTAACAAACAGCTCAGAGCCTGGAGCTTGTTTCGGATTCTGTGTCTCTCTCTGTATCCCCCTCCCCTGCTCATGCTCTGTCTGTCTCTGTCCCTCAGAAATAAATAAATGTTAAAATTAAAAAAAAAACATGAAATTCATTAGGACCTATCAAAAACCATACCTCAGGACTCTGGAACTGGTGACGGATTTTTCTTTTGCCTGTGTGGGCATATGACCCAGGATTCACTTTCCTGGACTTACATTAAAATTTATTTATATATGTGTATACACACACACACACACGCTATTTATATATGTGTACACACACACACACACACATATATTTATCTTCTGTTCTTACTAAGAACAATGAACAGATATTTATGGAAACCACAATTCTAAACATGCATACAACTCAGGTGAGTTCTTGGTCAGGCTGGAAAATGAACAGAATTTGTTGGTTTAAAAACTATGGCAAAGAATTATTTCAAAGTAGGTCAAAATCTATTAATGTTCTGCATTATTGAAAAATGAACAAAAAGTGCACAGTGCTTATTGTGACCAGTTAACACAACTTCCATAATCAAATACAAGAAACAACTGGTATATAGGGTATATGGTTGGATAGCTATGACTTCTTACAAAGTTGATACTCCAGCAGTCAGCACTGGTGATACAGTGGCGAGTATAGCACGGCTGCCTTCCAATGAATGTGAATGTGCCACAAACAGACCAGCTCTCCTCACAGAACGGGCCACATGCTCCATGTGCCATGATGGATCTACTCAATGACTATTAACCCTCACACAATATATCAACCAGTCACCAGAAGTTTTTATTTTTTAGGAGGCCCCTAACCAGTTTGAGATTTTCCTCTGATAGATCCATTTATGGCATTTGGGGGACAATCCTCAAATTACTGCTCTGGATGACTACAAAAATACCTATTACAAAAGCCCTTATGTACTGCAGGTGTCTGTATCATGCATTTTGCTTGAGCAGCCGGATAAGCAGAATGTGTGATTATAATATAAGCACACCGGTGAAGAACTAAGCTGATACATCCTGGAAGTTTCTAAATCTATTAATTCCTGTGATGTGTCTCCTTACTGTGGCATTTCTGCCAATTCATTTGCTGAGATATCCCTAATGATAACTTCAGAACTGCAATGACAAATATCACATCATACTCACAGTGTCAAAATGATGAATTTACAGAACTCACAAAGTTAATTATTTTCTTTTAAAAACTCACTACAGGTTTTCGTAACAAGTCTCAATCATTATATTGCCTGTCACTTACCACAGCTAGTCTCTTCCCTCCCGACTCATTCAGAGCTGCTGTCCCTTCTTTAAAATCCTCCTCTCACCAAATCTTCCAAATGTACTGTCAGAAATCCCCTGCATTTTTCAGGTTTCTCCCTTGCTAAACATCTTCTGTGACTCGCAAATATCAAATCTTTAACTTGCATTCAAGATCTGTCTCTACCCTCTGAGATAGTGTCTATCCAAGGGCACAACTGAACTGAGTTTTGAGGGGCAGGTAAGAGTTAACCAGGCCAAGAGAAGGGAGGAATGAGGGCCACAGGAATAGGAACATAAAGGAAGATAAGTCACACGTGTTTGTTTGGTGGGGGAGTGGGAGTGGTGGTGATAAGATGAAGTTTGAGAAGTTGCAGGCATCAGACCCTGAAGAACTTGGAATGCCATGCTGAATGACGATTTTACTCATAGAATGGCTATGTAGAAAACAGCAAGGAACTGAAGGAATTTAAATCAAGAAATGATGCACTGAGACTTTAGAGAGTTTACTCCAGGAGTGAGGTGGAGAATGGGTTGGAGGCCAGATTAAAGCAGGAAGAGTTTATCTTTTCTAGGTAAATTTTCACATCCTGACATAAAGAATAGCATCTTTTACTACTGCTTCTAGTACAATCTTGCATCAGCACTTGAGGAGTTAATTGTTAGTCATATTTCCTTATACATTCAAAATATCCCAGTTCTATAAATTCAGTTTGCACTTGATGCTTCAGGCTGACGTCTATCCCGTGGATCGCCATAGTGGGGCCAAAATATGAAGATGGTAGTCACATGTGTGCTCTTGCCTTGGAGTGGATGGAAGGTGCTCAAATATTTTCTGTTTCTCTGTCATTCTGGGAATAGAAAGAGGAGGAAAAAATTCTTTCTCCCTAACGTAAGCAGAATCTTTCTTCCTGAGTAGAAAAGCTATGTTCTTTTTGGCGAGGTTGCGTCTACATCTGGATGCTAAATATTTATTGTCATTCTCTTATCTGTATGGCTTGAGTATTTTTCTGTAATATTTTGGTGGTCTATAATAAGTTCCTAATAGCTATCAAGAAAAGTCCCCATTTGTTTTCCTCCTTCAAAGAGAAAAGGTAATCCAATACAATAATTCTCATGGGACCCCCCTTATTCTCATTGTATGGATGTGTTGGTGAGATTTAAGTTAGTGGAAATAATTTATTAAGCTTCTAATGAGCAATGATTTCTTCTGGAAATTAAGGGATTGCTTTGATCATGATGCCTCACCCATCAACATTGTTAAGTTGAAATCTGATTATTCCAAGGATACAAATATATGGATTCTTTTAATGGTAATGGAGAATTGCATTTTCAAGTGCTCAAGGTTTTTTTTTTCTAAATATGCATTTTAATCTAAGTCTACATATTGGGTTCCCTACCTCATTTCAAGAACTTGAGAGAATATAACAACTGTTTTTATGTCCAATATCCAATTGCCACTAATAGCATTACACAAGATATAAAATAGATTTTTAAATATTTCTATTATAAGAGGATCTGAAGTTGTTATTCTTTTTGAAAAAAATTTTAAGATTATTTATTTTGAGAGAGAGAGTGAGAGCAGGGAAGGTGGGGGTAGGGGGGTGGCTAGACAGAGAGAATCCCAAGCAGACTCCATACTGTTAGTGCAGAGCCGGACACAGGGCTCGAAATCACAAACTGCAAGATCAAGCCCTGAGTGGAAATCTAGACTCGCACACATAACTGACGGAGCCAGCCGGGCACCCCTGAAATTCTGTTACTCTTACCATAAGAAGTTAGGCAAGTGAACAGGCTCACTCTAATACAAAGATGAAGTTTTCCCATTTTTCTACTCCCACTTGCAACACTGCCTTTTACTGTTTACTTTTCCAGGAGTATGGTGTTTATGTATTCACACATTTATGTACATGCACAAAATAGCTGGAGTCCAACATTTTTATCTCAGAATTGTGTAATTTTAAGTTCTTGACTATCATGTGAGATGGAACCAAGTGATCTTTTATGGGACTTATCAACTCTGGTTTATAAATTCCAGAGGTTCTAGCAACATATTATATTTCAACCTATCAGAGATAGGTTGCCAATAATATGGTTACTCTTTTAGCAAAAAAAAAAAAAAAAAAAAAAAAAAGCTTTTATTGATCAGACCAGAAATTCAGTTTTAGTGTAAAATCAATGATAACTATATCTGAAGATAAAATAAGGCAAATACGTATATCCTTATTTGAACACATGAGGAAAAAGTTTTAAAGTTGATAACCAAGACAGCACTTCAGAAGAATGAGCCAATGTGAACAACAAATACCTAAAATATCTAAGTCAAGTGAACTCTCCTCTGTTCCCATGAGTGGAACCACCAGGACAGGGCATAGATAACATTAAAGGAGCCTTTTTAAAAGCCTAAATGACAGTCTTCTCTCAAAGGAAATGTCCTGCATTTTATCTGTGACACACAGAGCAATGAATTTTTATAATCAAAATCAAACACTGTTACACCTCCACTGATTCTGAAAGATCCCTAAGATCCCTCTTACTCAAAACTTTATCCATAAAGGATGTGTTCTCACTTTTTCTAAGGGTGTGGAATATATATTTTTTTGTAACCGTTTTTTGCTAGTGTTCTATTTCCTTTGAGAAACTATAATCAGAAGAATTTCTAAACAAATAAACAAATACAACAACCTCTCCCCCCCCCCCTTTTCTGTACTCACAGCAATTGATCTGCTAGACACTAAACAAAAAGTGGCCCATGGGCTTTTCAGGCAGACACAGAGGTACTTTCAATCAGGTGGGACTACTGATGTACTACATTCAGAGCAGCTTGGGCATATCTCTGCCACCCCCCCCCCCCCCCATCATCTGACTACCCTCCCCCATCCCTCCCACTTTCTGAATGACTAGGCACCTGGCTCCCAGAATTGCTTCATTCCTGGAATTTATTTTTGGCAAACAAATAATCCATATAGGATATGAACAATCACCCCCACCCCAACCCCACTCTCCTCAATAATGCCTACTGCCTTTTTTGCTTCCTTAGCCAATTTTCAGTCCTTTCTCCAAAATTTCTTCTGATCACAGGTATTCAAAACTTTTTGGCCAGAGAAACTAAGTAAATGACATGCCTCAAGTTTTTATGGTGGATTTCCAAAGGACGTGAAAATTTTATTGGGATATTGTTCACTGTGTTTTATGAGTATTACATACAACAGTTTAAAACATGATTTTCTTCCTATTCAAGCACCCTGGGGAACTGTGTAGTAAGTATAATAGTACTTTCAAAATAAGTGTAATAAATAGGATTTGGACACTTAAATTTTTTTCATTTGCTAATACTTGCAATTCTTAAATATCTTCTCTTTGATGTTTATAAAATGATTTTTTAAATTCCCCACAATACATTCATTTCACAATGCTACTACACACCTCTGATCCCCCCATCCCTCTAACCTCCCTTTCACAGCTTCCCGTCCCTCCCCCAACCCACCTCCCAAGAGTTACAGGCAACTTTACAATGTTCAGCAGTTAGAATGATTTACAATGAAAACCACCCACCTATATACTGAGGCATTCAAGACCCTTGCGGGGTATTTATCAACAGATCAGCCTCATTTATCGCATCTCTGTTTTCAACAGATTATCTACTGCCTCAATCTTGCAGGTATGTCAACAATTCAGAATTCTCCAGGGCTCTGGAACTAACAGCAGTTAACACCAGGGTCATTTCTTCCCAGACTTTCTTGTGTTGATACAGGATTCTTTCCAGGCCAGTACTATTTCAACAATTGCTTGTCTGTTTCAACTTTAGAGACATGACAGTAATACGGAAATACTAAAAACAATACTCACAACCATCACAAGCTCCCCAGGCCTTTTCAAAGAACTTTAATTAACATACATGAACCATCCCTGGTAATTGTTCCTTGGCATGACATGTTAAATTCCTTTGAAGCCGATTTCCTTTTTAAGTCTCAGAAAGCTGAGGCTTTAGAGTAAGTAGGTGTTGTTAGCTGCCTTATCTCTCTGCCTGACTTGTACTTCTGTGTAGGCTGCTGAGTGCATTTCAGTTTGCAGGGAAGCTCCTGTTGTAATCAAAATATTTCAAACACTTTGTTCCTTAGTATAAGGCAGGGCCATTCAAGGAGTTGCCCTAAGCATTAGAGCAGAAACACCATGACATGATTTGTTTTACCATATCAATTCTGTGAACCATGAAATATTCCTGTTGCTCTCTCCTGGAATGCTCCAATGTCTGTCCCATATCCAGTCCTACTGAATTTTTGAGTTCTAAAATCTCAATTTCTTTCAGAAGCTTTTCAAAATTTCCTTCAACTAGTAGTCTAACTCATACTTCTAAACTCCATAATATGTTAGCTCTCCTTCTTTTGGGTTCCTCACTATTTCCTATTTGAGTACATATTTTTTTAAGGGAGGTTTCCTTCTTTAGACTTTAAACTTCTTGCCCAAAAGCAAGGGGAGTCTTATGGGTAATTCAGCACCTGCACAATGCCCTGCATGAAGTATAGACTCATTCAGTAGTTCTTGAATTCACCAAGCAACCTGAATCACCACGTTGTAGGGAAGACAGTTCACATGTGGGTTTGGAGTCAAGCATCCAATATTCAGAGACTGGTGCATTCTTCACACGTGAAATGGAGCTTCATATCTATCCTATGCAATTGTTTTCAGGATTTAATGAAATGCGAACAGAGGAAGATTTTAGAACAGGGTTAGGCACACAGATGCTCAACAATGTTCCCTCTTCTTCTGTTAATTTCCCCCATTTATTGAATAGTTGACGTCTAGTTGCTCTTCTGGCTAGCCACTTTCTGAGAGTAAGAAAGAACACACAATGTGCATCCCTTGTGTCCCCTGAGAAGACCCTAGTTTGGTTTCAGTTAAACACTGGACCTGCACAGACTAATGGGTGCAATGACACCACCAGTCAAAAATTGGCCTCAATTGTCCCGGAGTCTTTAGTCAGACTCTCAAATGTAAATTTAGGTTCTTTTTATCCCATGTACTGTGGCAGTTCAGCGTTATCTAGAGCTCCCTACTCTTGGAAAGCCTCAGAATTTTTACTTAGAGGAAAATAGGGGATGAGGAAGGCCTCAGGGTCTAATAAAAACCCCATTTTGTATTAACCCAAAAGCTAACAATACAACTAATGAGTGGTTTAAAAATTCAGGCTTGGTGGTTTAAATACCAATTCTGCTACGATCTGTGAAAACTTGAGTGTTACTTAGCTGCTTAGTTTCCTCATCTGTAAAATGGGGATTCAAACATCTACCACAGAAGTACTGTTTTGAAAGCATAGTAACAAATGCAAACCACATAGTTGATTCATGGCACACACAGGCAATTACATTAACTGCAGTCATTAAAGATCTCTTTACCTTTCAAGCATGGAAATACTGCCAGATCCTTTAGGATTCTTTAGGATCCTTTAGGATTCTTTAACAAAAACTGAAAACAATACATCCTCCCAGGGACAGCTGTTTTAAATCTTTGTTCTGGTCTGCAAATATTTTTTTTTCTTCCTAATGGGTTCTACATTTGCCATTGCCCAAGTTATGTCCTCAAGAAAGAAACAGTTCAAAATTGCTGGAAACAAACAGATATCCCAACTTAACTGTTCAATTTCTTTCTTCTTTTTTTCTGCAATAAGCCTATACTGCTTTTTTTAATTAAAAAAATTTTTTAATGTTTTTATTTATTTTTGAAAGGGAGAGAGAGACAGAGCATGAGCGGGGGAGGAGCAGAGAGAGAGGGAGACACAGAATCATAAGCAGGCTCCAGGCTCTAAGCTGTCAGCACAGAGCCCCATGCGGGGCCCAAACCCACAAACTGAGATCATGACCTGAGCTGAAGCAGGACGCTCAACCGACTAAGCCACACAGGTGCCCCTTTACTGCTTTTATAATAAAGTAAATTAAACAATAAGAGTTACTCTGCGGATCTGATCATCTGACTTTTAGCAGGGGAGAAAATGATATATCACGTTCTCTAATTTTAACAACCGGTTTGCCGTGTTCCCTTCCACCTCCCCTATCAATTAATTACTAATATAGTGCTGTTGTGTTTTTTTTAAACCGCTTTTACTTCCACGTTTTAAATTTTTGGAGAGACCAGGGCTGTACACACGAGGACTTCTGCACGGTGCAACGAGGCAGACAAGGCTTCCGCCGCCTGGGCCAAAGTCCCCTTCCACCACCTCCTCCTCCGCAGGTGGTGTGGCTTTTCCCTCGCCCAAAGCCTCCTACTCAATTTTTTCACTTCCTAGATCAACCACTCGCTCCGCATAAAGGTGGAGAGCCCTGAAGTACCGGGGCGAGGCACTACAATCCCAATTTACAGGTTGTAAGAGGGAGGGCCAGTACTTTCAGGTTTAAAAAAAAAAAATATATATATATATATATATGTATATGTATATATGGAGGGGTCATACTCTTTTAAAAAAATCTAATAAAAGCTAGAAGCATTTTCTCCCAGAAAAAAAAATGATACAAATTTCTGCACAGAATCTCAAAATGCTTATAGGCTCCCGCAGCCTCCAGATTAAGTCCACGGTATTGGGGTGGGGGGGGGGGTGAAGAGGGGAGGGTGTTAAGGAAGGGGTGAAAATCTAGTACTGAATTCTTTCACGTAGATATACACGTGCATCTAATATATGTAAATACATAAAAGACGAAGCTGAATAAGCTTTTAGAATGCTTTCCCCAAGTAAGTCAGAGTCTGGAGGAGCGGCGGGTCATACAAAGGGACGGCGAGCAACAGGTGGGCAGAACACCAGGTCCCGCACCCCCAGGAAGCAACGAATCGAAGCAACAGGGCGCTGAGAATGAGGGTTGGGTAGGGGAAGGGTCAAGGGGCGGGATCCGCGCGGTGCGGGGGACAGCGAGGCTACACTCACCGTTGCCCACCAAGCTGCGGCCCTTCCGGGCCAGGGTCTGCTGCACCTGCTCCTGGATCCGCAGGCTCTTGGCCGCCTGGCTGCTGCGGCTGCTGCTCCCCGCCAGCTTCAGCTTGGCCTCGGAGGGCAGAGCCAGGCTGGAGCTGTCCAGCTGCCCCAGGATCTGCTGGCCCAGGACTGTCCGGATGTAGCCGCACTCTGCCGGGGAGCCGGGGGCTGCCATGGGGCCGGAGGGGCGACGGAGCCGCTAGCCTGCCGCGAGACCTGCGGAAGACGCTGCAGCAGAGCCCCGGGCACTGGCTCGAGCCCCGCCCCGGCCCCGCCTCCAGCCCCGCCCCCCACGCCTGGAGCGAGGCCCGAGCAAGGGGGAGTGCGGCCTCCCGATCCGAGGTCCACCTTCTCCTCGGGCAGGGGGCGCCGCTCCGGCCAGGCACGCGCACTCGGCCCGGGAGCGGGGGCGGGGCCGATCGCGCGCGCCGACCCTTGGCTAGTCGGACGCGCCCGCGGGGAGGTGGGTGAGGGGCGCGGTCTGCCCGGGGTCGCGCAAACCCTCCGAGTCACCTCCGATACCGCCTGCAGGGGCCGCGCTGTGCTCAGGTTGCAGTGCTCGGCGTCCGCGCAGCCCTGGCAAGGGATGTGATTTCCGCTTAATTGCAGAGTGGCCGCCCTCCAGGCAGGTGCGCCCTGGAGAGTCATTTCTGATCCTGGCTTGAGATTTGCCTCTGGGATCCCCGAGTGAGTAGCATATCTGGTTAGGCAGGCTCTGTCAGACTGTTCAACATTTCGTGGTTTTCCTGGACCTGAGGGTAAGAAAGGTCGGGCAGAAAGGGCAGTAGGAGGGAAATGTGCCAAGAAGATGACGTGTGTGAAATAAAAGACTTTTTTTAACTAGTTTTTTTTCTTAGTATAACTTCAGGGGCTATGTACTTTTTGCGCAGATGCCGTCCCAGAAACATATGTTCTTCCTCATTGAGAGCTTCTGTTTTCTCTTGTAAACACACAAATTGTACCCAGTACACTCTTGCTCACCCAGTCTCTTACGAACACACCCACACAGAGAAACTCCAAAAAGAGGCGCTAGGAAGAGCTCGCTCTTAATAGGTGATACTGTTTAATAGCCCTGCTAATGTTGATTAAGCCTTGTTTGCGGTAAGCTTTTTGTAGGGTGCCCATGGAAGTGGCCTCTGACTTTCAATCAGATCTTTCACAACTGATATTTATCATGCTATTCATTATGTTTCACCCGCAGTTGACTACTCAGAGAACTTGAGAGCCAAGCTCAACAGAAAGGGTCCTTGACCTTTACAACCTAAGCCACTTGTCCTGATTTTCCTCTTTGGACTTGAGAGGCAGAAAGAAAAACCTCTATCCCTGGTATTAAGTAAGATAATCTTTCCTTTGATTGTTTGGATTTGTATGTTCACTTTCCCTCAAATCACTCAATTACTGCAAAACTCCATTTATTCAGGTCTGGAGTGGCTGGGGAACACAGCTTCCCTTTTGTCCTGTGCATTCACCACTAAGTATACACACACACTTAATGCACAGGTACATGTGCTTCCAGGGAGTTAAGAGGAAATCAAGGGGCCCAAAGCCTAGACCACAGAGTGGTGATAGTTTTGCCACTCTTTCTCAGCAGGCCACAGGCTAAAGCCTTGTGGAATGTAGTGCTTAAGTGAAGTCATGTGGATGGTGGGTCTTAATGCCTTACAGCAGGACCAGTCCTGAAGTAGATTATACCCTGTGAAGAGTTCAATTACACAGTCAGATGTAAACATTCAACCCTGATGCTGAGATTCAACTGAAAAGATCAGTGACCTGATGGGGGAGTGATGATAGAGACTTCCAACAATAGACTCAGTGCCCGTCCCCTTCTTCTTTCTCTGCCCCACTTCTACTCATGGCCTCTTATTTCAGCCCTGGAAATGCTGCATTGAAGGACATTTCAGTACCAGCCCCACAGGGCCAGCTGAGGCATCCCTGTTTTTGTGCCTGGAGAGCCATAATCCACAAGGTCAGCTCTGCCACCATCTAGAACCCTAACCAGGGAACTGGAGAGGAATTTTTCTCATTTATTTTATTTGACTGAGCCAAACTTGGCTTACTTTCTCCTCTCAAGTAGTTTTTTTTTTTTTAAGTGTGATGTTGTAATTGACTATCATCTTACGTAGGTACCAATATTGAGCACGTAGAAATCTTGTGATAGGATAAGTGGGTGATTAGACAGGATGAAGCTGGTTGAAAGCCTTACAGTTTGTGGGCGAGGCAGATCTGCGTTCAGATCTCAACTTGCCCTTTGTGAACGCTGTGGCCTTAAACAAATTTCTTTACATTTTTGAGCCTCAATTCTCTTACCTGCAAAATGGGAACAATCAAAGTACCTACCATAAACTGCTGATGTGAGAATTAAATAGGTGGTTCATAATACAAAATAAGTAATTGCTTAATGCTGTTTAACAAACATCTTCCTGGGACCCACTTTTGGACTTCCTCAGCTCCTTCAGGTCTTTGCTCACATGTTGACTTATCTCAGTGAGGTACATTAACACACACATACTCACACAGAGTCCTCAGTGTCTCCTTTTGCTGCTTAATTTTTTTCCATAGCACTTATTTTCATTAAAGATGGTCTATGTTTCACTTATTTGTTAATTGTTTCGTGCAAGAATATAAGCTTCATGAAAGCTGGGATGCTTCGTTCACTGCTGTTCTCCAGGCCCTAGAGTAATGCACATAGTAGACAATAGATGTATGTTGGAATGAATGAATGAATGAATGAATGAATGAATGAAGCATAAAAGAACTTAGTATAAGGGCACCTGGGTGGCTCAGTCGGTTAAGGGACCAACTCTTGATTTTGGCTCAGGTCATAATCTCACGATTCATGGGATCAAGCCCCAGGTCAGACTCTGAGCTGACACCACAGAACCTGCTTGGGATTCTCTTTTTCCCTCTGTCTCTGCCGCTTCTCTGCTTGCACACGCACATTCGTGCACAGTCTCCCTCTCACACACACACACACACATACATACATACATACATACATACATACATACATACATAAATAAATAAATAAGGATTTTTTACAAAAAGAACTTCAGGGCACCTGGGTGGCTCAGTTGGTTAAATATCTGCCTTCAGCTCAGGTCAAGATCTCATGTTTTTGTGAGTTGGAGCCTCACATCAGGCTGTCTGTTCTCAGCACAATGCCTGTTTTGGATCTTCTGTCCCCCTCCCTCTCTGCTCCTCCCCCACTTGCGTGCTCTCTCTCTCTCTCTCAAAATAAATAAATACATTTAATTTTTTTAAATTTATATTTGACAGAGACAGAGAGAGAGATAGAGAGACAAAGCATGAATGGAGGAGGGGCAGAGAGAGAGGGAGGCACGGAATCTGAAGCAGGCTCCAGACTCTGAGCTGTCAGCACAGAGCCTGATGCAGGGCTCCAGCCCATGAACCATGAGATCATGCCCTGAGCTGAAGTCACTTAACAGACTGAGCCACCCAGGTGCCCTAAACTTTAAAAAATAAAAAAGAACTTAGTTTATTACGTGGTATATGATGAGTGGCCAACAGCCATTAGCAATAATTATTTAGGTTTTCAAACTCTTTTGGTAACATGTTATCTTTTAAAAAGTCACATGGATATCTTTATATACTCTAGGTATTCTACCAATTAGCTATGTAATATTCCTATAAATAAAAACAAGCTAAACTGAAATAACTTTTGAATACTTTCATAATTCAATGGTTCAGTAGAACAATCGCTTTGAAAATAAGCTTAACATATCAACTCAATCAAAGGATCTCTTTGAACATGAGAACGCTATTGCAATAGCAATAATTACAGGGTGAGTAAGGATGCAGACTCCAGTCTCGTGCCCCAAAACGCACAATAGATGTATTTCTACTCCAACAGAGTGCAAGTCCTGTCATGTTCTTTGCATTTCCTGGAAAAACTGTTTAGCTGACTTCCTAAATTGTGAGCAAGCCCTGAGATTACCTGCTAAACGTAGCTTCTGGCCAACAAATTGTGGAGTGGAAATAAAATGCTGTGAATAGTTCTGTGGTGTTTGGCTGTTCTGCAATCTACTACTTTTTAGTATTTGGTTCATTTTGAAAATGCTTCACTTCTTTTGTTTTTCATTTACCAACAGAAGCCAACAAAGGAAAAAAAAAAGGTAAAATCACAGCAATGTTGAGGTAGAATGTAAATAACAGATAATTGAATTATGAGGTTACTTCTGGAAAACTGCAGTAAGGATTCGAAAAAGTCTTGAGTTTTAAATTTGCATTTTTATCTGACTTATACATTATAACCTTTAAGTACAAATATTTTATTGTTTTCAAACCTACGGTTAGGGTTTCCTCAGGGCAATCTTTATTTTTCTTTAACCATTTATAAATTCCAGGATGGGAAATTCCAATATGCACAAAATTCATGAAGTTACTGGAAGACTATAGTATACATTTTGGAGCAGAAGTAATATTTCAACCTTTTTTTTTAATGTTTAGTTTTTGAGAGAGAGAGTACAAGTAGGGGAGAGGCAGAGAGAGAGGGAGAGAGAGAATCTGGAGCAGGCTCCAGGCTCTGAGCTGTCAGCACAAAGCCTGATGTGGGGCTTGACCCCATGACTCGTGAGATCATGACCTGAGTTGAAGTCAGATGTTCAACTGACTGAGCCACCCAGAAATAATATTTAATTTAATGAAGAACATTAAAGAACATTAATGGCATCAAAATTCTTTGATTTTTATTTTAAAAAATAAGCTTTAATACATTTTCATGAGTGTCTTCTCTTGAAACATTTTCCTGTTACTATTTGTAGGCTATTAATATCTATTTCTTTTAAAAATATTTCCTAAATTAGTGTAAGAGACCTGGCAGAAAATTTTAAATCTCAGGTTTTATTTCTCCTTTTAGCAAATGGATATGTTGCCAAGGCAATGGGTAACAGTTTTATCATTAGCCACATACAATGAAACTGAATTAGGAGTGGGAAAGGAAGCTCTGAACATGTAGGTGCTGAACATCACTCTCTGATGGGGACTTTCAATGGAAATGAGGGTAAAGGTGTTTATCTTTAATACAGATGTCCATTTTGTCTGCTATTCTGGATACATTGTCAGTATGTAGGTCTGAAAATTATCCTTTTTAAAAGACCTCAAATGTGATGTGGGAAGTAGAAACCCAGTGGGCAACCATGAGGGCTGGCAACGAGCAATTTGTTTAAAGTTACTGAGGCTTCTGAGACAGTTCCTTTAGGGGCCACCAGCTGGCTTAGTCAGTAAAACATAAGACTCTTGATCTGAGGGTTGTGAGCTTGAGCCCCACATTGGACATAGAGTTTACTAAAAAAAAAAAAAAAAAAAAAAAAAGACAGTTACTTTAATCATGACTAATGGGCATGTATGAGCTCACTACCTTCTGGGTGGATGATCACAGCTGCTCCATAAATGGCTGTCAGAACTTTCATCTGATGGCCACAGAGGTGGAAGGGAGGGAACAACTTGATTGATTTCCACCATATATTCTTGGTTTCATAAGAGACCATGTTCCTCACTTTGTCTCTGCCATAGAGCCTAGCAATGAGATAACTAGTAGGTGCTCAATAAATACTTTATTGAGTATAACCTCTTACCTATAGGCATTTTGATCAATTAGTTTGCTTCTGAGTGGGCCCAGGTGCACCCTGAAGGAGGTGGCCTGGCCTGAAACAAAATCTCAGTGTGATTTGAATGATTAAGAGGGAACAATGTTTAATAATCTTTAACCTTATGAAGGTATCATAGAAATTCAGGAAAAAAATGGTTTTCTACAACTTTGTAAAGGATCTAGCATCACAGTGTCATGAATTATTTAAATTTTTAAAATTACTTCATTATATACTTTTGAATTGTTTGGCAATTATTTGGATACAAGATATTGATATATGTGTATTTTCATTCATGAGTAAATTATCTTCATTTTTAATTTGTGTTCTTTTTCCATACATACTATTATTTCCTTGAAATTCTAAAAATGGAAGTATTACATTCTACATCAAAAAAATAATATTAATAATCTGGCTTGGATTTTAAAAAGTCCCATCTTTCATAAACATCCTCATAGGATGATATTTTAAAGCATCCTCATAGAATGGCAGAGGGATGTAAATGTGTGTTGGAGTCCAGAGAGAGCTGGGTTTGATTTGTTGCTTTGCTATGTGGCTTTAGGAAAGTTACTTAAATTCATTGAGTTTCAAGTCCTTTATTTGTCATGTTGCATCATTAATAGTATTGGCCTCTAAGGGCTGTTAAGAAGATTCACTTAGATACTAAATATAAAACACTTAGATCTCCTAGTCCACACCTAGTTCAGTTATTGATTCTTGAAAAACAAAAACAACAACAACAAAAACCTATCCCAACATTTAAGAGTTTAAACATGCAATGATTTCTTTCTCATCATCTGGTGGTTGACTCAACAGTTCTGTGGGTTCGGCCTGAGTTCACTCATGGGGCTGAGGGCAGCTGGTGGCTTGGCAGGGGCTGTACAGTAGTCTAAGACAGCCATACTCATAGGTCCGGGAACTCACCTAGTATGGCTGGAACAGTTAGGATGGTTGAGCCTCCTTCCATATGGTCTCTCATCTTCTAGTAGGTTAGTTAGGCTTCTTTTTTTTTTAATATATGAAATTGATTGTCAAATTGGTTTCCATACAACACCCAGTGCTCATCCTAAAAGATGCCCTCTTCAATGCCCATCACCTACCCTCCCCTCCCTCCCACCCCCCATCAACTCTCAGTTTGTTCTCAGTTTTTCTTTTTATGCCTATGAATTTTATTTTTTTTATTTTTTATTTTTTTTCAACATATGAAATTTATTGTCAAATTGGTTTCCATACAACACCCAGTGCTCACCCCAAAAGGTGCCCTCCTCAATACCCATCACCCACCCTCCCCTCCCTCCCACTCCCCATCAACCCTCAGTTTGTTCTTAGTTTTTAAGGGTCTTACGCTTTGGCTCTCTCCCACTCTAACCTCTTTTTTTTTTTTTCCTTCCCCTCCCCCATGGGTTTCTGTTAAGTTTCTCCGGATCCACATAAGAGTGAAAACATATGGTATCTGTCTTTCTCTGTATGGCTTATTTCACTTAGCATCACACTCTCCAGTTCCATCCACGTTGCTACAAAGGGCCATATTTCATTCTTTCTCATTGCCACGTAGTACTCCATTGTGTATATAAACCACAATTTCTTTATCCATTCATCAGTTGATGGACATTTAGGCTCTTTCCATAATTTGGCTATTGTTGAGAGTGCTGCTGTAAACATTGGGGTACAAGTGCCCCTATGCATCAGGACTCCTGTATCCCTTGGGTAAATTCCTAGCAGTGCTATTGCTAGATCATAGGGTAGTTCTATTTTTAATTTTTTGAGGAACCTCCACACTGTTTTCCAGAGTGGCTGTACCAGTTTGCATTCCCACCAACAGTGGCAGAGGGTTCCCGTTTCTCCACATCCTCTCCAACATCTATAGTCTCCTGATTTGTTCATTTTGGCCACTCTGACTGGCATGAGGTGATATCTGAGTGTGGTTTTGATTTGTATTTCCCTGATGAGGAGTGATGTTGAGCATCTTTTCATGTGCCTGTTGGCCATCTGGATGTCTTCTTTAGAGAAGTGTCTATTCATGTTTTCTGCCCATTTCTTCACTGGGTTATTTGTTTTTTCGGTGTGGAGTTTGGTGAGCTCTTTATAGACTTTGGATACTAGTAGTTAGGCTTCTTTACAGGGTAGTCTTGAGTAGCATTCTAAGACAGTAGGAGCAGAAGCAATAGGGCTTTTTAAGCTTAGGCTCCGGCACTTGCTCAGTGTTGTTTTGACCACATTCTATTGGTAAAAGCAAGTTACAAAACCAGCCCAGATTCAAGGAGGGGGGAAAGAGATGACACCTCTTAAGGGAGAGACTACAAAGTTGTATTACAAGGGGTGTGCATGCAGGGATGGGAGGAGATGCTGTGGCTATCTTTGTAAACCATCTAACACCCTCAGTGCTCAATACGTGGCAGCTGCTGTTATTATTTACCATTATCAATAATTGGCATATCTCTCAGAGGTTAGCAGGACTGTTATTATTTTTTGATGGCCGGGGAAGCAAAGCCAAAGGAAATCAATCTTAATTTACTTAAGATTAGAGGATCCATGTAGCTCTCTGCCTGTTTTATCAGTGGAGTTTAAACTCTATTCAGAGAAAACCTGGATATCTTTAGAAATCAAGTGCATTTAATCCAGACATATTTCATTGGATGTGAAGCATTCCCTGCTGGCCCTCTCCTGGTTCAACAGTGGATAGAGTTCCAGTGTGTTCACCATCTCAGTGATGTCACTGGTGCTTAAATGATCATCATCTTGGATTTTATTCAGAGTACACTCATTAATAACTTAAAAAATCTCAAAAGTGATTAATAGTATAGCTTAACTTTATTGTGGCATTCCTACTTATAATAATGATAAGAGAAAAATACATAACACCTTTACAATATTAAGAAGAAATGTGTGCTATTCACTTGGAATATAGTTGCTATCATCCAAAAGAACAGCAATCGCCAAGAGAGAGTATGACTGAGAAGGGACAGACAATTATTATTCCAACCCCATTATTTTACATTGCTATTCCATTATTGTCTTGGTGCAAGCTGCTATACAAAATACCATACAAAGTGTGGCTTAATGGTAACAAACATTTATTTCTCATACTTCTGGGGGCTAGAAGTCCGAGATCAAGATACCAGCAGATTCGGTGTCCGGTGAGAATTCACTTCCCAGGTCACAGAAGGCATCTTTTTACTGGAGAATGGGGATGGGGAAGATGAGGAAGAGACCTCTGTGGGGTCTTCTTTATAAAAGTGCTACTCCAATTCATGAGGGCTCCATCCTCATGACCCAACCACCTCTCAAAGACCCCACCTCCAAATACTATCACATTGGGTTTTAGGTTTCACATATAAATTTGGGAGGAGGGGGACACAAACATTCAGGCCATACCAGTTATGTTCTGTTCTATTTTATTAGGTCTGCAGTCTCAATTTAAAAATTGTGTGGGCAAGGCTTGGCTCATGGGGCTAGTGTCCTTTTTCATATTTTGCTGAATTTCACCTGTGCATTAATTCTTTCTCTTCCTGTTAGATGCTTTCCCCAAATCTTCATGAGATGGATTTCTTCCTGTCATTCAGATGTGTTAAAATATTTCCTCCTCAAAAAGAATTTCCCTGGGGCACCTGGCTGGCTCAGTTGGTGGAGCATGAGACCCTTGATCTTGAGGCCACGTGTTTGAGCCCCACATTGGGTGTAGAGCTTACTTAAAAAATAAAAAGAAAGCATTACCCTGGCCAAACAGTGTGAAACGGCTACCTTGTCACTCTCTACAAAGCACTTATTTGTCCTGATAGTTGTCGTCTTTACAGAGATACATATGTTCATACGTGTTATTTCCCTACTAGAATTTAAGATTCCTGCAAGCAGATACTTTTTGTTTACCAATTCATCTGTACTACTGAGAATCCATACATATAGTAAGCTCCCAGGATTTGTTAAATAAATGCAGAATAGAAATACATTTTAATTTTAGTTCTTCTCTCTTGTTTAATAGAGTTTAAATGTGGGGACAAATTTTTTGTGTGTCTTTCTGGAAAAAAAGGTTTATAATAAAAGATGGGATTCTGATTTATTAATTTGATTTCATTTTTTTTTTTTTAAACTTAAGGCTTTGAATAATGATGTGTTAACTGAAGGTGAGGTTAAGCAATCATCGGTTTTCACAATTTGTTGTGATCCTGGAACCTGAAACCCAGAGCTTACTGCGTATCTCCCAGAACCACCCCCTTTCACTTAGGGATCATGTGGCAATCTTGTAAAGGGCAAAGGCCTTTTGGAGCGCTCTGGATTTTCATGGTTTCAGGGACAGGTCTAGACAGGACACATACTTCTGCATCTCTGAAGTCACTTGTCTCATTTTTACAGCCCAAGCTTTCCTGCGGCAACTAAAATTCCTTAATATCATCTACTTAATTGAAGTAAACGAGTTCGAATTTAGGACCTGTCCAATTCGGCTCTGTTTTAAAAAAATTGTTTATTTATTTTGAGAGAAAGAAAGAGAGCGGGGGCGTGCACCTGCGCACAAACAGGGGAGGGACAGAGAGAGAGGGAAACAGAGAGAATCCCAAGCAGGCTCCAGGCCATCAGCATGAAGCCCCACTCGGAGCTTGAACTCATGAACCATGAGATCATGACCTGAGTGGGGAACAAGAGTCAGATGTTCAACCAAATGAGCTACCATGCAGATGCCCCAAGTTCTGCTCTTTTTAAGCTTAAAGTGTCATCGCTCAGACAGCAGAAACATTTTGAAGAAATATTCTGGCCATAGAACCAAAGTCAACTAGGAATCCTAGTGACTGCCCCGTGATACAGAAGAGGAGGTAAGAAAGGAAATCCCTCTGAAGTTACTATGACTGTGGCAGGAGCTTCCGTGGAAATGGTTTAAAAAGATTTTCTGGGCATTTTGAATGGCCTTACTAATATTTC
Source organism: Acinonyx jubatus (assembly GCF_027475565.1). Lineage (NCBI taxonomy): Eukaryota > Metazoa > Chordata > Mammalia > Carnivora > Felidae > Acinonyx > Acinonyx jubatus. The sequence goes on from NC_069387.1 coordinate 63,799,957, forward strand.
AATGCTATGTATTTCAGCAGAAACATCAAGCTTTGAAGCCATGAATAACAAGGCAATTATTGACTAAATAAACCAAATTTCAAAGATGTTGTCAGGAAAGTTCTTAAGTGGGAAAGTGACCCCATTAATAATCAGTTGCATAAAGGATCAGCCAGCATTAATTATCTTGGTATTTAAGATCTTTCTCATCAGCCTCACCCTACCAAGCTGACTTCATCTCACAGTATGGAACTCTCCAGAACAAACATTCTGAAGTAGGCAGGCTAAAATTCTTTTCACACCCTAAATTGTTGGTGCTCATTTCCTCTCATTTTCAGTGGCTGCCTAGTTTATGTCTACCCACCTTTTAAGGGCCAATTTATGTTTTCTTTCCATAGCAAGGCTGACTTCATCTGCTCTTATGGGTTCCCTCATGCCCCTTGCATATTTTAGAATTTTTCCACATGTGCGATCAAAGCAACAGATTGTTTTGAAGCCAGCAATATGTAAGACAGTAGCTAGGAACTTGGTATGCAAAAAGAATAAGGCACATTCTTGCCCTAGAGGCCCTTCTGTCACAGATAGGGAGATAAAACAAAAATATGTCAAAAGTTAAATAACAATAGCATGTCAAAAATTATTCAAAGCAACAATAAAGGAGGTGGTACAGGATGATGTGCCAAATAAATTGGAAAGATAAAGAGTATTTCTGAAGTCCCAGGCATGAGAGATTGCTTTCCAGGTGGTGCAATACGTATAGACATTGTGGTTGGGTATTCACAGTGCTGGATCTTTTTTTTTTTTTTTTAAACTATTAAATGTTTATTTATTTTTGAGAGAGAGACAAAGCATGAGCAGGGGAGGGGCAGAAAGAGAGGGAGACACAGAATCCAAAGCAGGCTCCAGGCTCTGAGCTGTCAGCACAGAGCCTGACACGGGGCTCCACCAACGAACCCAAAGATCATGACCTGAGCCAAAGTCAGATGGTTAAGTGACTGAGCCACCCAGGTGCCCCTTCACTGATCTGGATCTTGAGGGTAGGTGGGATTGAATTAGGTGGAAAGTGGTAGAGGCTTTTAAGAAGGTGGGCAGCAGAAGTGTGGAGGTAGAAAAGTGTGATGGCTGGAAGCCTGATAAGGAAAGTAGCCTGACTAGAGTAATTCTGGCTAGTGTTCCCAAACCAGTTGAACATTAGAATCAAGGAGGAAACTTTAAAAATTATACTCGTTCGTAGGCTCCAGTGGAAACCAATTAAATCAGAATCTATAAGCTTGAAAAAGCTTTCAAGGAGATTCTAATGAACAGCCAGGTTTGGAAACCACAGGTAAAAAGGATCGGTGAACCATAAAGCAAGAAATTTAGTTGAGGTCCAAACTGCAAAGGCCTTAAGTTGGGAGTAGATTTTGTGCGTTATACAACAGCACATCTCAAACTTTAACCATGTACAAATATTTTGTTAAAAAGAAAAGTGTCTAAGGGCGCCTGGGTGGCTCAGCTGGTGAAGCATCTGACTTTGGCTCAGGTCACAATTTCATGGTTTGTGGGTTCAAGCCCTGTGTCGGGGTCTGTGCTGACAGCTCAGAGCCTGGAGCCTGCTTTGGATTCTGTGTCTCCCTCTCTCTCTGCCCCTCCCCTCCTCACACTTTGTCTCTCTCTGTCTCTCAAAAATAAATAAACTTTATATTAAAAAAAAAAGTGTCTTTGGAGACCCCTTGAGAAAACTGCAATGGTCAGTGGAGAGTCACAGAAAGTTTTGGAGCGTGATGGTTCTCTAAGGTATGAATCTGAGATACTGATCTCTTTATCTATAGTCCCTGGAATGAATGGCCTGGAAGGGAAAAGAGGAGTGGAGATGAATTGGTAAACTAGGAGTCCTCGGTATTATGGGGATCAGAAGGTGATTCCGGGGCTCTAGGGCATGTGTTTTCTCAGCCAGATGCAGAAGAAGCAATGGTAGTAGGAGAATTTGTTACGTAGGAGGGATGTTTAGCACCATTCAAATGGCCCCTAACAAGTTTGGTTGTTTAGGAGGTTAAGATGGTTTCTTTTTTTTTCCTCTGTCTCCCTAGCCTCTCAACAGAAACAACTCTTGGGACACTTCTGCAACTGATTTGCTTAAGAATTCCAAATTTCCAGCCCTGCCCTTAAAAAGCTATTCCTATATAACTTTTCTCTGGCCAAGCATATACGTTTAGAGTAGAGGTTTTTAAAGCATAGTCTACAGACACTAAGGGATTCCGGAGACCCTTGTACAGAGTTCTTTAAAGTAAAACCATTTTCATAACAAGAGTGAAACTTTCTCTGCCTTTTCTGCTATGTTGATGTTTGTCCTGACTGTGGAAAACAGTGGCCGGTGAGACAGATGGCAAGGCAGTGGTCTTGCACCACCCCAGGACCCACTGCAGTCTCCACAGTCACACACTTGCAGGAGAGGAGACAATACCAGTTTCACTTACAGATAGCATTAATGGAAGAGTAAAACTTATTAATTCTATTAAATTTGATCCTTGAGTACATGCCTTTTAAAAATTCTGTATGGGGCGCCTGGGTGGCTCAGTCGGTTAAGTGACTGACTTGGGCTCAGGTCACGATCTCACGGTTCATGAGTTTGAGTCCCGCGTCAGGCTCTGTGCTGACAACTCAGAGTCTGGAGCCCGCTTCAGATTCTGTGTCTCCCTCTTTCCCTGCCCTTCCCCAGCTCGTGTTCTTTGTCTCTTAAAAGTAAATAAATGATGGGGCGCCTGGGTGGCTCTGTCGGTTAAGTGTCCGACTTCCGCTCAGGTCATGATCTCACAGTCTGTCAGTTCGAGCCCCGCGTCGGGCTCTGTGCTGACAGGTCAGAGCCTGGAGCCTGCTGTGGATTCTGTGTCTCCCTCTCTCTCTGACCCTACCCTGCTCATTCTCGGTCTCAAAAATAAATAAAAAACATTAAAAAAAAAAAGTAAATAAATGTTAAAAAAAAAAGTTTAAATTCTGTATGACTGGGGCATCTGGCTGGCTCAGCTGGTAGAGCATACAACTCTCGATCTCAGGATAGTGAGTTCAAGCCCCACGGGAAGTACACACAGAGAACTGCCGAGAACTGTTAGGAAAAAAGCGTTTGTGCAACCGTTTAAGTTGTGAGTGTAACAAGTCCCTTTTCTCATGAGGGAGCATTTTTCACTTTAGGAAGGACTGGCAAAATATGATTACTCAGATTTGGGTAACTGGCAGGTATTTTCTTGAAAATAAATGAAGGCTGTCAATTTAAGGGCACCAACTACAAGTATTTGTTGCAAACGACAAGCTGCATACTCTTAAGTAAAAATGAGAACTTTGAAAAAACGTGTCACCATTGTGACCTTAAAAGCTTCCCATATTTTTCTGAGATGGATGGTGATATTAAAAAATATGATTTTTTTTGTTCCTGTATACCCAGACTTATCAACATTTAGAAGAGATCCATAATTCAGTGAACCTACATTTATGTTACAATCACGCATGGTAAAAGAGCTAGTCAGATTGCTAAATAGACAAATGGATTTTAATGTAGACAGTGAGAAAAATTCATTAATGTAGTTTCAGATTCCACATCACAGCTAACCTTTATAAGATTCTACCACTTAAGTTTTCATGTAGTATCAAAGAAAATGCTGATAAATATCCCAAAAGGCTACTAAACTGTTCCACCCTTTGCCAATTATATATCTATGTGAGCCTGGATTTTTTTCCTTATACTTCAGTAAAACAACAGATTGACTGTAGAAGCAGGTATGAGAATCCAGCTGTCTTAAAAAAAAAAAGATATTATTGGGGCACCTGGGTGGCTCAGTTGTTTGGGCATCCAACTCTTGATTCCGGCTCAGGTCATGATCTCATAGTTTGTGGGTTTGAGCCCCATGTGGGGCTCTGCACTGACAGCATGGAGTCTGCTTGGGATCCTCTCTCTCTGCCCTTCTCCTGTTCATGCATGTGTGTGCGCTCACGCACTTACTCTCTCAAATAAAAAAATTACTTTAAAGCACAAAATGAAAAATAAAACTATTATTACTATTATTGTTTTTAGTAATCTCTACACCCAATGTGGGGCTTGAACTCACAACCCTGAGATCAAGAGTTGCACGCTCTATCAAATGAGCCAGCCAAGAACCCAGAGAATCTAGCTGTCTTACATTAGCTGCAAATGTATGAAAATTTCACTATTGTCACTAAATATTTTCATTTTGGAAAATAGTTATCTTACCAAGAAATATGCTATTTATGCTAATATATATAATGGCTCCGTTATTTTAAGAAGTTGTCAGTTTTAATTTCTAATACAATAAATAATGATAGACATGGCCAGCACAATCAAAAGCCTTTTGGGTTCTTTAAAAATGTTTCAGAGTGGGGGCTCAGTTGGTTGGGTGTCTGACTCTTGGTCTTGGCTCAGATCTTGATCTTGGGGTCTTGGGTTTGGTCAGGGCCATGGTGGGCCTGAAGACTACTTAAAAAAAAAAAAGTTCGAGAGTATAAAGAGTTAAGGAGACCAACAAGTCTGAGAACTTCTGGTCTCATTGACATTGTCTCACCTCTTCCTCTAACTTTCTATCTCAATGAGAGCTGATGGCAGGAGAAGAAATGTGCTACAAAAAGTATCACAGTGGTTCCTCAAAAAGTTAAACATAAAATTACCATATGAGCCAGCAAATCCACTTTAAGGTGTACCAAAAAGAATTAAAACTGCTACTCAATGGAATGAATAAGTCATGGGGATAAAAGGTACAGCATAGGGAATACAGTCAGTGGCACTGTAATAGTGTTGTATGGCAACAGATGGTAGCTATGCTTGTGATGAGCGTAGCATATGCATAGAAAAGTTGAATCACTATGTTGTACACCTGAAATTAATGTAACATTAATGTAACATTGTGTGTCAACTACACTTCAAAAAAAAAAAAAAAAAAGAAAAGAAAAGAAAACGCTGCTACTCAAACAAATACATGTGTATACATGTTTCATAGCAGCACTATTCAAATTAGCCAAAAGATGGAAACACCCCAAAGGCCCATCAACAGATGACTGATAAGCAAATTATGATGTATACATATAATAAAATATTATTCAACCATAAAGTGGAGTGAAGTACTGATATATGCTTATGCTACAACATGGATGGACCTTGGAGTCATTATACTAACTGAAAGAAGCCAGACACAAAAGGTCACATATTGTATGATTCCATTAATTAATTAATTATCAAAAAATTTTTTTAACGTTTATTTTTGAGAGAGAGAGACAGAGACAGAGCATGAGTGGGAGAGGAGCAGAGAGAGAGAGAAAGAAAGGGAGAGGGATACACAGAATCTGAAGCAGGCTCCAAGCTCTGAGCTGTCAGCACAAAGCCCAATGTGGGGCTCAAACTCACAGACTGCAAGACCGTGCCCTGAGCCAAAGTTGGATGCTTAACCAACTGAGCCACCCAGATGTCCCCAAATTAACTATTTTTTAAATAGGCTCCTCTCCCAGCATGGAGCCCAAGGTGGGGCTCGAATTCACAACTCCTGAGATCAAGACCTGAGCTGACATCAAGAGTTGGACACTCAACCGACTGAGCCACTCAGGTGCTCCTGTATGATTCCGTTTATATGAAATATCAGGAATACATAAATTCATAGAGGCAGAAAGCAGATCGGTGGTTGCCAGGGGCTGGGGGAGAGGGGAGTAACTGTTTCATGAGTATCAGGCTTCCTTTTGGAATGATAAAAATGTTGAAACTAAAAAAAAAAATGTTGAAACTAACACTGTTAGAAGCAGTGGTTGTACAACATTGTGAATGTAATTTATGCCGCTGAATTGTTCACTTTAAATTGGTTAATTTTATGTGATGTGAATTTTACTTTAATTAAAAAAAAAAATCACAGCTGGATAATCACCAGATACCGGACCTGGTACACAGCATAGATTCAGAATTTCTGTTTCAATTTTAGTCAAGTTAGCAAAATGAATAATACCTGTTTTCTTTCTTTTGGCAGTGTTTTAAGTATCTGGTGCTAGTATAATCATTGTTTTGGCTCTTCTCAGGCTCAGCAATGCAATTTTTGCTTTGATATTCTTCCCAGTTGTTATGTCAGGAAAAAGGCAGAATTAGGCAGTATGCTAAAATTGAATCAGTATTTCTTACATAAATGATTGGTTGGGTAAGTGTGTTTTCAGTCTCAAATCTCCTTTGAAGTCTAAAAGCAAACAAAACACTTGAGATTGTTGACGAGTTCTGCAGAAGAGCTGAAATGCACGGAGTTGTTGAAAAAACACAGGAAGACATCACAATCTTCAATTTATCAGCTAAAGGCAGGGCCACTAATTGGGTTCTTTGTTCAAAGTATGGAATTTTCTGTCCCTCAGTCTGCAAAATTTTAGGTAATGTCCTAAACGTGTTGGATTGTCACACCGCAGTTGGCTCACAGTTCTGGGGATTGTTATTGAGTCTTCTTTCCTAGTAACCAGAAATGATATGACTCATCAAGAAGATTACATAGTATCTGATTATGTAGGGATCTTTACCTTTAGCTTATAGTCTGATTTTCCTTGAAGTTGGCACACTGAGTACTTAATAAATTGGTCAGTAGCACTGTGATCATATTTCTGATAAGACAAAGCAGTATCTAAGAGAGAGCAAAAACCAAAGAATTTGCGTTAGAATTTCCCACTTTAAGATTAAGGGTGGGGGGGGGGTGGAGGAGGCAAAATTCTGGCTTCAATTCTTCATTTGTAAAGATTCATTAATGGTATTATTCACATAGGGTTTTATGAGAGAATGCACAAATGTGTGTGAAATGTCTTACATGGAATCTGGCATATAACTGGCCAGGTAAGGGAGTTATTTTTCTAAAAAATGCATGTAACATTAATAATGTGTAAATTTAGCAAGGGAGTTTGTTTTTATTGTTAGGAATAATGCTGGAACTAGTATAGCCCTTGTCATAAAAGGGAGGGCCAAACAACAAAGGGAGGACTTAGTTCAGCTTTCCTTCAGTTGAAAAATAGATATGTAAGTAAAGCAAAATATATAATTGTTGCAATTAAGAGAATGTATGTATACTGTGTAATACTTAAGGAAGAGAAAAATAAAGAGGAGAAATGAGGGAAAGAGATGAAAGAAAGAAGGTTTGCATGAAGGAGAGGGTGCATCCCAAAAGTTCATTCTGAGTGACAAATGAGGATGTGAAAATGTCAAATTCTTTAGTTGCGTAGAAAACCAGGTCAGCTTACATTCCCTAACATTATAAATTAGGAAAACCGTAATGCAAAGTGAAACGGAGATTTCCAAACCTTACTGATACTCAGAATCACTTTGAAAGACTTAATACAAACGTAAATGCCTATGCCCTACTCCAGAGATTTGGATTCCACAGTTCCTGGGTAGAGTCCAGTGACCTGTGTTTTCACAAAGATCCCCAGATGAGTTCTGATATGCAGCTAATTTGAGAACTGTAGACATGGCAATGAAATATTTGTCTTTGTCCAGTAGGAGCTGCTCAGATCCTTCACAGACTTTCCTTTTCTCTTCAGAACAAGAAAAAGAAGCACGGTGGGATAACCCAACTTAAAACTAAAACAATCATTAGCTTAAAAAAAAATGTCCATGTAAAAAGACTAAAACTCTATTTGTCTCCTTTTTTCTTTTCTGGTCACTTAGGAAGGAGCCAACTTGCACTCTCTTCCGGAGAAGCTGGAGATGAGCTACAGCAGTGACATCAAGTGGTTGTTAGAGGGTATCTTCCTTTTAATTTGGGATTTTTAATTTTGGGATTTTTAAGTGAATTACCTTAAACTAGGTAGGTGTCATTTTCTTGCTGCCTTCCCCCACCTCATCAGTTAGGGAATGTATTCTTTGGTTTCTGCACACCTCACTTGCCAGAAATGCTGAGAGAATGAAAAAACAACAAACAAAATCCATCCCTGACATGTGATCCTTTGAGTGTTATCCAATATATACACCTTTGTTTAGTTGTTTCTCGAACCAGGTGGTTTCAGTGAAGGGAAAGAAAGCCTAAACTAAACCCTCCATGCAGAAACTATGATCATACTGATGAAATTATTAGTGTATTTAAAACAATGTGACTCATAGATGAGGAGCCACTATCAACTTGACTAAGAATACTTTGGGCACATGCCAAGTCAACTTATGAGACTAAGATGAAGGTCAAAGCTCCTTTCATAACATCAGTGGTGAGCTGACACTTAAGTATCCAAAGGATAACAACATTCAAAATGTCTTGACTAAAAACAATCAACAAAGTAAAAGTAGATTTGGAAAGCTTTTTTTTCTCCAAAGACCAAAAATGTTTATTGATCTCATCCCACTTTTTACAACTCAGTAAGTAAGTGGGAACCAGAGTTTATAGTAGAGAAATTCAGAGGTGGCTCTCAGGATTTTTACCATTTAGTAGCATTCATCAAACATTTCCTTTAAACAATAACATCGCCAGTATATTTATACTATGAGTTTATCAGAATTTGCCATACGCAGTTTAAAGAAATGCATTTGCTAAGCAGAGTGAGACACACCCAAATAACAAAGAAGAGGAAGTTAGGCAATTAATTGGCATGTGGACGAGGTAAGTGTATTTAGTTACTCGGATTGTGTTGCTTCAAAAGACTCGTGGAAGAAGAACACCCAATTATAAATAAAACATAGAAAAAAAATGGGATTATTCTTGGTCCCAGAACCATCATTTTGAATGTGAAACCAACTGATGTGGTTGAAGACCATCCGTGTGCAACTAGATGAGCCACTACTCCCAGGCCACCCATGTGAAGCTGAGAACTACAGACTAACGTCACCGATCATGGGAAAATGCTTTTTACTTTTCTTTCTGTGTCTCTCAGATGTCATTTTCCTTATTTGCTATTCATTATGTCCTATGCTTTTAAATTCTGAAAATAAAAGGGAATGTGTTTCATTTTCAAATTCTACATTTAGCTACCTTCTTAGTAGGGGCAAAAACGGGGTCTTCAGGTTAGCTCCTTGACGCTTACTCATTTTAAGAGAGCTGATATATTTAGAAAATTGGCAGAAGGAAAATTTATTTTAAAAATCAGCTGTCAGCTGATATGGTGGGTCACAGACTTGTTGCCATAGACAATTTAATGATCAGAAATAATAAACAGGGAGAGAACTTGCATGAGTTATCATCTATTTTTGAGCTAAATGTTCTAAAATTTTGAATGACTCAGTGATGAGGCATCCCTCTGCGTTTCACATTCGTATAGGGATTAATGAGTATTTTTCTGTAGCCTCTGAATAATAAACAATTCCAAAATGAGGAAGAATAGTTTGCTTTGCCTTAAACAGAGAGTGTCCCTAGATTGAAATGCTGGGAACTTTATAAATCCCTGTGAAATTATCTAAAGGCTCCAAATAAGAGGACTGAATTTTCGCTTTTATTTCACCCAATCAGATGTTAAAATGGATTGGGCAAAACTGTGTCTATTTAGGCCACAGATGTAGTATAAACATTTACATTTTAGTCAATAATAATTGTGATTTTGCCAAGGCATTCTATACTTCCTTCCTGCTCTCCCCCCATGTCCTTCCCCGGCCCAAGTGAAGATGTATTAAGGACCCACAGCATGAAATAAAGCTGGAAGAGTAGACTGGGGCCAGAACATGGATGACTCTTACATTTTCTTCATCAATAAGTGCATGTTGTCAAGAAAACAAAAGAGATGATTGGGTCTGTGTCCTGGGGAGATATCACTGGTAGTGGTATAGAAGATATATCAGTGAAGGATGAGACCAGAGGTAGGGAGAATGACAAATACTGTGGCTGGAGAAATGTAGAGGAGGGTAGAATTAATAGGATTGACCTCTCTGAAATACTACTATGCCTTTTTCTTTTTAATTTAAAAAAAGTGAATGAATTAGTTGAATTATAATTAAGTTGAATTATTTGAATATTACATTGGCCATTTGTTGAGGAAAGGAAATAGTCAAAGATGACAGTAAAATCTCAAGTTCTAATAACTGGGTTAAGACTGAACTCATTCTGTTCTATCAACACAGACCTTGCTGCCAGTATACTGCCAGCCTATGCTATGAGACCCTTTGCATAAATTAGAAAAGTTACCTTTTTAAAAAAAATGTCATAATACAGTGGTGTTTTTTTGGACAAGATTATTTACTGTCATCAGTGGAAAAGTTTTATAATACATGCATAGATATAATGTCCTTGATTGTAATAATGTCCTTTGCATGTAATAGGTTGGGCAATACCCATCCTACATAACCATTTGCAGCGGTCTTAAGTGCTGCCAGTTCTTAAAGAAATCACAACCATTCATTTACATCAAAGGAAAGAAGAAAATGTGAAAAGTGCCAAATGCTGCAGAGGCAAAACAAAATCAGAAAAGATGAAAGACTACTGGATGTAACAATTAAAAGGATTATTGGTGACTTATTGAGACAGAACTTTGATAAAATTATAAACCTTTGGGCTAAAAATTTCTATAGAGATCTTTTAACTCCCTTTCTCCCTTCTAGTTTTAAATGTGGAAAAACTGAGACCTAATAATTTGACGGATTTGCTCAATCTCTTGGAGCACTAATACTCTACATATTCTTTGGTTTTGGGCTTGTGTCTTTTACTCTCCTATTTTTATGATTGTTTTCCATTAAGAATCTTCTGAGCTAATATTTTTTCCTAATTACTTCAATTTAGGAAATGTGAAAGGCTAATGGGCTAATTTTGGTAAGCAAAACTGGCACTGGGGTTGAAGAACATTACCGACAGCATGGGAGATACTAAGGATCATCTACAGCTTTTGGAGGAAAACTCAGAATTTCTTTCATACCTACTTTCATCCAAGGGAAGGCTCCTCTGCTCATATTATTGCTGTCTTAAGGTTCCACGTCTTGGGGGTATATGAGCAGGAAGAGGAGAGATGGGTTTAGATTAGGTAATAAGAGTGTTTCCTTTCTATTCTGGCCTAGCAGAGTGATGACGGTAAAAGCTAAATTGCCCAGAGTTGAGCAGTTACTAGGAGGTAAGGAGTGGAGCAGTGTGGGGCGACTATTTATAAAATAAGTTTGGCAGACAATGAAAAGGGATTGCTAGGAGAGGAAAATAATGACACTAAGAAAAAAAATAACAAGGGGGTAAAAGCACAGTCTTTACTGGCATTTCTGATTCTTGTGCAGTCTCCTCCCTGGGTGCTCTTCTCACTCGTTTCTTTGTTTTTTCCTTCCTTCAGACTCCCTTTGAAAATTCATTTTCCTTAGGAGGTTTTTCCTAAAAATAATGATCACATCATACACGACCATATACTCCATACATGACTTTTTAAAGTTATAAGTATTGTTATATACGTTTGCATGTTACATGTTTTTGTTGATTTCTAAAAATTCATTCTTTCAGAAATCAGTGTGACTCATGCTTCCTATATCCATCTCTAATACCTATTATTACACACACACACACACACACACACACACACACACTATACAGGCAGTAAAAATATTGTTCTTGTTTTTTGCTGTCCTCTTCAAGTCATCCCTAAGCCTTTCATCCACTCAAAATATTAGCGTACTCTGCTTGATGAAGTGATGGGTAGAAAGTGAGGCAGATATGACTCTGGCTGCCATGCGGCTGGTTCCTGCTCCTGGAGACTTGGGTAGCTTTGTGGCCAATGCAACTGTTTATCTACCTGACAATTGTTGCTTCTCTTCCTACTTGCTAATTGAGTCTTTCTTTTTTTTTTGAGGTATAGCAACGGGCTCAGGGGAGGGTAAACCATAACTGACTAAACCGATCGCATTAATTTCACTCTTCTTTGCCAGTGGGAAAATGGGCTTAGTTCTAGTTATGACAATGGAATATAAGGGAATCCATCTGAAAATATATGAGAAGCATTTTCTTCTTTGATAACAGAGAGACAACTTGGTGGGAAGGTGTTTTTTGACCCTTGTCTATTTTGCTCAGTACATGCTATTGGGAGGAAGTACTAATCAGAACTATGGTGACCTTGTGACCATAAGATAAAAGCAAAGAGACTCTCATGGATTCTAACCTGGAGGGCTGACAACTTTGAGCCACTAAACTGCTTGGATCCGCTTACACTTAGACTTTTTGTTAACCTTGAGTTATATATTTTTGGTTTAAGCCTCCTTTAATCAATTTTGTTGTTGCTGTTGTTGGTGGTGGTGGTACCTGTATCTGAAAGCATCCTAAAGTATCCTTCTGATAGAAGCCCTGTCCATGAGGGCAGTGTAGCTAGATGGGAGAAAGTTCTAAAGCTGAATCAATTCAGGCAGGTTGTTTGTTAATGTTAAGCAAAGTGTAAAATAGTACAGCTGGAGGAAGAATAATTATTGGGGGTTGAGAGAAAAAAGAGAATGGAACATCACAACAAATACTTATTAAATGTTGCATGAAGGACAGTGCTCCTTGTCAAAATTTAGCATGTGTGATAAGGGTAAAGAAAGTCAGAGGCTAGGAGGATGCATTTTAAGGAATCTACTTACATGGGTAGTAATCCCATCATGTGGGCCCCACTCTCATGAGCTCACCCAAACTTAATTACCTTTCATACGCAAATACCCTACCTCCAAATACCTTCACATTTCAGATTAGGGCTTTAACATATGAAATTTGGGGAATGCAAACCCCAGTCCATAACACTCTTTAGGCTTTGATTTTCTTATTTGTAGAAAGAGGAAGCTAATGTAGAGGCCAAGAGCAGGCTGCCCCAAGATGGGCCATTTTGGCATGAATGTTATTTTAAGCTGAAAGCTATCAATACCCAGCAGATTTAGGAAAAGCTATTTTTGTCCCCTTCAACTGCCTGCTTGTATCAAGAAGAAAAATATTAACAGAGATTCCTCTTTACCTGAGAAACTTATCTAAGTAATAGGGCAAGCTTTGTTTTCCAAATATCTCCTTATACTTTCCTGCTAATGGTCTCTCTCCCCTTTGTATCCTCTGACCTCTCATAAGCATGAGCTCACATAAGCACTATGTTGCTTATCTTTGGAATTTCCATGTCTGTGAGGATTCCCCATATGTGTGCTATTAAATTTGATTTCCTTCTGTTATTCTGCCTCATGCCAATGTGATTCTTCTTCCAACTTGAAAAACCTTGAAAGGCAAATTCTTCCTCTCTGACACTAATAGCTATCTTACAAGGTTATTGTAGGGATTAATGAGAGATTAATATATGTAGATGTAGAGCATTCTGCCAAAAAGTAAGTGGTTGATAAATGATAGTTATTATTATTGTTGTTGTTGTATTTTTATATTATTGTATATTATTATTTTTATTTTAATCTTTGTTGCTACCTTTTTGGTACCTGGACTCTTCTCAACTTTAATGGCTAACACATCTCAGTCAGGAGGTGGTAGCCATTGGCAGATCAATGAGCTGGGAATCTAGGACCTGGTTCAAATACAAACACTACTGTCCTAAATGCTTACTTACTATGGACATCTTAGTCAACAGTATCTTTTTGGTCATATCCTGGTATACATTTAGACATAATTGTGTAGGCTGAGCCAGTAACAATGTGTCCCTAATATAGGCTGATGACTATGGGACAAATATATATTAAGTGGGTTATTTGCTACATAAAGGACTCCATATGTGTGGATATTATGTGTAAATAACTGAGAACTGAGAACTATACCAAAATAGAATAAAATGAATAGATTTTAATTCACTTTAGTTTAAATAAACCCAAACCACCACCAACAAAATTATTGAATATTTTGTTAAACACACTGAAAGTCAGTAGGAATATAAAGATGTAAACTTGAGGGCTTATCTGCAAAGAATAGCAGTCTGATAAAAGGAACATGTAAACAAATAATTATGATGAAGGATAGCAGGCAGAGAGATAGAAAAAAAAAATTACAAGGTAAAATGACACCACTTCCTGGAAAAGGGGAATCAGATTGACGACCTGGACAGGCCAGTGAAGGCTTCAGAGGAATGGTGACATCTGATCTCAGTACCAGATAGTTGGGCATCACATGAAAGGAATTCCAGAGATGGGGTACTTGGGTGGCTCATTGGTTAAGTGTCCAACTTTGGCTCAGGTCATGATCTTGTGGTCTGTGAGTTCAAGCCCTGCTTTGGGCTCTGTGCTGACAGCCCAGAGCCTGGAGCATGCTTCAGATTCTGTTGCTCTCTCTACCTTTTCCCCACTTGCCCTCTCTCTCTTTTTTCTCTATCAAAAATAAACAAACATTAAAAAAAAATTAAAGAAAGGAACTCCAGAGAGTTTTAAATGTACATGGGATTAATAGCAAGGTGCCAGCTAGAAATTGGAAACAAGAGAAGTAGACCGTCCTCTGAAATGGTAATGGTAGATCAACACAGAGTGGATTAGAGCATAGATTCAATTTAATACATCTGGGATGGATTCTGTAATTCTGAATTTTGAGAAATCTCCCCAAGTGACATGGATACTCCCTGGGCTAAAATAATCTGACATATCTACTTCATGGGATGATCTGCTCAGTATTTCCCAAGCCAGTGTCCTACAGAAGACTGTTCCTTAAGATGCTCATAGCAGTGTGAGAAAGTTATGTGTTCAAATAATTTTGTAAAGTACTATGTTAAGCAAATTTAATCCAGTTTCTTTACATAAAATCTCTTAAAGCAAGTTATGAATCTCTGAGAGAGAATATAATGTGTAGCCATTTTGTATAGATTAAAGTTTTTTTTAAGTCTGTTTATAAGGATTTTATTGTGTATATATGTGTCTTTGTGTAAGTCTGTGTATGTTCACCTGTGTTTGTGTATGTTTGCTTATATATATTTGTCTCTATTTGACTGGGGTTTGTATATGTATGTGTGTGCTTACATGTACATGGGTGTGTCTGGATGTAGTATGGGTGGTAAAATCTTTACCATCGTACGTTCAAGGACTGGGGGTCTTGAATCGATGTGATAAAAGACAGAAGAACAAGAGAAAACAGTTATTATTCCATTGTGTTTGCACAGGTGTTTACAAAATAAAATATGGCTTCAGGATAAGATTAGATGTTTGAGACTTAACATATCATTTTTAGCTAAACAAAGGAAAAGAAGTTTGGGCTTGTGGGTGGGAGGGGGAGAGAAGGAAATGTATGGTAAATAAGAGTTGTCTTGTTATGCAGATAAGAGTCTCTCAGGCCTTAAGAATTGTCAGTAGGAGTAGCTCTCTTCCTGGTACAGAGACATCTTTACAAGTGTAAATTTCCTTTATAAAAGAGGAAATTTATACTCTATTTTTAGCTCATTAGGGGGAGGTAGAGAATTTTTCCTGAATCTGCTGATTCTCAATAGCCTTTAGCTCAAAGTAATCCATATGTCAGAGGTATATTTTGAGTCGTATATTCTGGTATCCTTCAATGTGTTTTTGTTTGTACCAAGATGGTGTCTGAATGTAAATATATATATATATATATATATATATAGAGAGAGAGAGAGAGAGAGAGAGGGAGAAGGGGCCAAATTCGGAGTAAAAGTGAGGAAAAAGGAAGGCAGGGATTAATGTGAGTATGGGAAGTTTCAATAGAATATTGTAAAGAAACAAGATTATACTGAATAAAATTGGGTTAGATATTCAGTATATTTTGGTTTAAAATGAATAATAAATTGGAGATAATTTGGTCAGTTCAATAGCACTGTCTGGAATGTTTTTATTTCTAAAACTAAACTCTATCTCCTTAAGTATGATATAGTAATATAGTAATTGGGTCAAAAATGATTAAACTCATAAAAATTTATAAACTCAGAATAGTTTCTCTGAATAAATATTTGACACTTACTTTTTGCCTATTTACTGTATATTAGGCATAGTTTTACATGTTGGATTTATTGTAGTAAACAAGATAAATTCTTGCTATTACAAAACTCATTTTTCTAGGGGATAAAAAAGATACTAATCCAAAACTATATAAATAAATAAATAAATAAATAAATAAATAAATTTGATGTTAAGGAGTGATAAGACCTATAAAGAAAATACAGCAGGAAAATGGATAGGGAGTTTCAGAATTACAATTTTATTTATTAAGCATTATATGGTACCTTGGTATAGTTTGCTTCATGTTTCTTGTTTGGGGGCTTTGTTGAACTTTTTGGATGAATGGCCTTACATTTTCACCACATTTGGAAAAATCTTAGTCATTACTTAAATAATTTGTCTACTCTGGTCCTTTAGAAACTTCAATTATATGTATGTTAGGCTGGTTGAAGTCATCCTGCAGCTGATATGCTGTTCCATTTTTTTTTAAATGGAAGTATAATTGACACATTACATCTGTTCCATTTTTTCAGTCTTTTTTCCCCTCTCAGTAATTCACTTGGATAGTTTCTATTGTTACGGAAACTGGTCTGAATCAACTGGCAGAAGAACCAAGTGGCACTCAGAGATCTTGGAAGGCAGGAGGTTTATTTTACACCAGTGGGCTCAGGAGATCATTCTGAGTCTGGAGCATAAACAGTGGGGACAATTTGTAGTCTGTTGAGCACGGCAAGCCGGGCGGGAAGAAAAACTCGGAAGGGGAGTCTTCGGTCAGGGACTGGAATTCCCATTATCAGTCCTGTTGGCCACCTTGTAACAGATTTTTCCCTATCATTCCCCTTTGATGCCCCTTTAAACAGATCTAGGCTGTATTAGAGGGCATCACCTTCACTTATGGGCTGGTTCTGTCTCTCAGTTCCCTGACTTTGGTTGTAACTATTACTGACAGGTTTATAAAGTAACAGCATTCTTCTCCAAGGAAGATGCAGGTGCCCCTTTTCTTGGCAGTGAGGAGGTCAAGTGCCCATCTGTTCTGGAGGGCAACTCCTGCCAGGGAACTTTTTTTGGGGGGGGGCTCTGCAGGGACACTAGCCTATGTCTCCTATGCCTGTCCCTGTCCCTGTGGCTATTCCTGCCCCTAGGAGGATGGGTAGTAACACCTCTCATTTAGCCTGGGCCTCAGGGCTGAAGGTTAATCCAAGCACCAACTTTTATCCTGAGAATCATTTAATCTCTTTTTCCTGAAGCTTGAGGCATACTTTAGTACAAACACTTCCCCAAAATGGCATTGGCAACCTCCTTACTGGCAGGCAAACCAGCAGACCTAAAGAGGTTACACCACATTTAAGCTTTTAACCTCCCTCCCCCGCCCAGATTCTTCCACTGAAAGTGTCCTGCTCTTACAAATGGGGCCCAGATTAGAGGCAATCAATGCCAACAAAACATCCTATCCGTAAGAGGAAGGTGAGTGTGAACAGGAACCTCTTGCTATTTCCCCCAGCTTTCTGGGGCAACTTCTGCCAATACCATGGCAAGGAGTAAGGACAGTCTATTTTATCAGACCGGCAATTTCTCAAGCTTCTGCCATGCGTAGACCAGTCAGCTTCCGGGGTGTGGCTGGAACAGGGCTAAAGATCGGACTTGGGTCAGTCTTCCAAGTCTGGGGCTCCTCAGGACTGGTCCTCTTGACTCTGGAGCGGTGGACCCATGGAGTGACCTGTGACCTTGAGGGCAGTAGGGGTGGCCAGAATAATGGTATGAGGCCCAGTCCACCGTGGTTTGAGAGGGTCTTTTTTCCAGTCTTTGACCTAGACCGAGTTCCCTGGTGAGAAGTGGTGGACAGGGGATCCTAAAGAGACTGATGCCCTCTCTATGGTATTGTTGTAACTCATTTAGGGTGGCCCCTAAACCTTGAAGTTCTCTTATTTCCTTTCTGGGAAGCTCCCTAGACATGGAGGAGGCCTCCCATATATTAGTTCAAAAGGAGAGAAACCTTGAGTTCCTGGTGTGCAATGGACATTCCCTTCCTCAGAAGGTAGGAAAGCTGCGGGGTTCAGCGTCCGCACTGTTTTTAAGAGTGACCCGTGGATTCTTGCAGAGAAGCCCCTGGTATTGTGCTAGCCAAGAGTTGGAGGCATGAGAGACGCAACACCATGGGGAACCTTGACATTTATTTTTTGTCCCAAGAGGTGACCTCTTGTCCCAGGAGGTGAGTTTATCTACCTCCTTAATAAGCAGAACTGTGGCCAAACTCTGATTGTGCCCTAAGGCATGGTGGCCATCCTGCTGCTACTGGCCTCTTTTGGCCATTGCCAAGGGCCAACGGTCTGCGTGAGAACCCCAAGGGTGACCTTCTCACGCCCGAAGAGATTAAAAGGCTTTTCTATATCCCGCAGGCCAAGGGCTGACCGGCCTGCCCCAAGGTGGCCTTTATCTCTAGGAAGGTGGCTTTGGCCTCTTCAGTCCAGACAGGGTGTTCTCATTCCGGCCCTACCAAGAGATCATAGAGGAGTCTTGCTATTGCTGAGAATCTGGGAATACAGATTTGGCAGAATCCCACAACCCCCAGGAATTCTCACAGCCCCCTCTTAGTTTGGGGCTGGAGTAGGGAGGTGATGACCTTCTTTCTCTCTGGCCCTAGTGCTCTCTTTCCAAGAGACCTGATACCCTGAGTCTGACAGGAGTTGGAGGAGGGCTCTTGTGCCCTCTGTGCAATTCTCCCTCGCCAATACCTGGGCGAGGAAGAGGTCATTCACATACTGGAGAAGGGTGCAGTGTGTGGTCTCCCTTGGAAAGCTGGCGAGGTCTCCGGCCAGTGCCTCCCAAAAGGGGGTAGGTGAATTTTTAAACCCCTGTGGGAAGCACATCTGAGTCAGTTGCATCTGTCGCCCTGTGTCTGGTTCAGTCCATTCAAAGGCAAACAAGGGTTGGCTCTGGGGGGCAAGTGGAGGCAGAAGAAGGCATCCTTTAAATCTAGGCAGGTAAACCATCTGGCAGAGCCTGGGATCTGGTTGAGGAGGGTGTATGGATTTGGGACCACTTGGTGCAAGGAGACAGTCACTTTGTTGATAGCTCTTAGGTCTTGAACTGGTCGGTACCCTCCTCCCGGCTTCTTGACTGGCAAGAACAGGGTATTCCAGGGTGATTGGCATTCAACCAGAATGCTGGCTTTCTTGGATGCCCACCCTTGCCTCTTGTGGGAGGGGGTATTGCCACTGTCTCTGCGGTTGAGCCCCTGGGATTAACTCTACAATGATGGGAGCCCGGTTGTGGGCAAGTCGGGGGGGTTATCCTTGACCCATACAGTGGGGAAGGCAGTCCTGAATTTGGGCGGGCCGCTTGGTTGGGCCTGGGCACAGGATAGCCTCTATTTGGATCCAATGGGAGGCTGGTGCATCCTGTTGGCTCAAAGGTTATTTGGGCCACCAGCTTTGAGAGTATATCCCAGCTGAGGAGAGGGATAGGGCACTCAGGTAGGTAGAGGAATTCATGCCATACCGTGTGGCCCCCAAATTCACATAAAAGTCATAGTTTGGGCCTCTACTTTTATTTTGACTGTGGGTTCGTGGGGGCCAAGAAGAAGTGAGCCTGGTCCCACTCAATCTGAAGCTATTCCTGCTAGGCCTATGAGCTCTTTTTTGCATGGTTCTTGCGTGTATAGGCTGGGTTTCTGGGACTTTCCCCCGTTGGGACATTCATTCTTTTAATGTCCTTTCTCCTTGCAGTAGGAACATTGATCCCTTGCTAAGGAAGTTTTGGGTCTCCCCCGCTTTTGGTGGCTGGACCTTCCCCGTCCTTTTGTCAAGGTGTCGTGGCTCTCTTGTGCCTCAGGGTCAAACTGGGTGTAAGCCTCGCAGACCTCTCATAATAGTCCCTGAGGGATTCCCCTTGCGATTGGGCATATTCATAGGCTTCATAGGCCCTGTTCTGATCCCCCCAGAGGAGAGTCTCTTGGTACCAGTGGCTGTGGACCAGCATCTGGAGAGTGCCTGTGCCTGGCTGAGGGCACAATTTGGCCACTGGTCTGGGGGAGAGAGGATCTGCCAAGTCCGGAGGTGGTGGGGCGACCAAAGGTGGTGGAGTATCGGGAAATGGGGGGTTAGGTGCTGATGGTCTCGGGGGAGCATATGGCAGGAGCAAGATTGGTTCTTCCTCTGGATCAACGGCAAGAATTTGTGGAGGTTGGGACTTCTGTTGACCTTCTCAGGGCCACTTTGTCGAGGCGACTAAGACCCTAGCCTGTCCCTGTTTGTTGCAGGTAAATAGCACCCAAGGGGGAAGGGTTTGGGCAGTCTCTAAGCAGGAGTCGATATATGGGAACTGATCAGGGTAACCTGGGTCTGTGGTGTAACATGCCAGACGCGACAGACTGTTGGGACATCTAAGGTTCCCTCTGAGGGCCGTCCTACACCAAAAGTGGGCCATTCTAGCTCACATAGGGTCCTTAACTTGCCAGGGGTTATCTTAATTCCACAGTCTCCTGAAAACCTCTTCTTTGCTCTGTCCGACCCCATGATGTTCCTGTGAGGCAGAGTCGCAAAGACAGAGGAGTAGGGGTGCCCCCTCTAATGAGGAGACCAGTGAGATGCCTGTCTGGCAGTGTCCTGAAGGAACTTAGGTGACACTTAGCTGTAGTGGTCTCAGCTCTGCGACTTATGATCGGAAACTATTCCAATGCCGCCATAGACTGTATGCCATTCACTCAGACTCGATGGGCTTTTGGGGGACCTTAAGGACTTTAAGGGTGCCCTCTCATGGAGCCACAGAATTGAACTCGGTAGGCAAGCCAGACTGAGTCGTACATTCACACTCACATACACACCAGAGGTTATTACATTCCCTCCCACAGAATTTCTACCTGTGAGATCACTGAGGTCTCCAGGGCATGACCAGGTCCCCCTTCCACCCCTTTGGGTGGGCTGGACTGATGGGGCCCCATACCAGGATTCCTGCCTGTGAGACCACTGAGGTCTTCGGGGAGTGATCGGGTCCCCCTTCCACCACTATGGGTGGGCTGGACAGGACAGAATTGGGGCCCCAGGCCTTACTGGTATCCAATGTCGGGTCCAGTTCCTCACCTGCCAATCCTCCTCGAGTCCGGTGGGAAAGGCAGAGTGGGGCCTGAGGCAACTGAGTGGGCGACTGCCGAGTATCAGGCAGGGCACACCTTCTCCTTTGCGATTCCTCCTACCATCACTGCTTTGCCATTTTCCCAGACCGGTGGCAACAATGGGCCTGTGCAGTTGGGTTTCCTGGTCAGGGAACCAAATGTTATGGAACCTGGCCTGGATCACCCAGCGGAAGAACCAACTGGCACTCGGAGATCTTGGAAGGCAGGAGGTTTATTTCACACCGGTGGGCTCAGAGGAGATCGCTCCCCAGAGCTCTGAGCCCGGAGCACAAGCATGGGGGACAGGTTATAGTGTGTTACTTCCGCATTAGTAGTAATTTGGCATATGTGGCAAGCGGGGCAGGAAGAACCCAGAGGGGCGGCTTCGGGCAGGGACTGGGATTCCCCGATCAGTCCTGTCAGCCACCTTTATAACAGATTTTTCCCTATCACTATTACTATGTCTTCCAGTTACTAATACTTTCTTTGGCAGTTTCTATCTGCTGTTAATCCTAATGTGTATTTATTTTACCTAAGACATTACATTTCAACTCTTAAAACTTGATTTTCTTAAAATGTCTTTCATTTATCTAGTTAACTTGCTCAATTTTTTCTCTCCCTCCTTGAACATAAGGAATATATAATATATAGAATATCTGTTTTAATGTCCTTGTCTACTAATTCTATCACTTGTATCTTTCTGAGTCTTTCTACTGATTAATGTCTTTATTATTAATGTTATTTACTTGTTTCTTCGCATGTCTAGTAATTTTAATGGATGTCAGACATTGTGAATTTTACTTAAGTGCTGGATAATTTGTATTTTCTACTACTATTCCTGAACTGTATTCTGGGATGAAGCTACTTTAATTATTTTGAGGCCTGCATTTAGCCTTTATTGGGCTGGATCAGAGCAGCCCTTAGTGTAGGGCGAATTTGGCCCTGTACTGAGGTTTTGTGAACACTCTACTGGGTGGGAACACAAACATTTCCCAGAGCAGAGAGCAGAGAGCAGAGAATTATTCCCTCTGCTATTTTTTCTCTGATCTCAGGTAGTTTCCTCATACACATGTGCTGATCAGTACTCAACTGAAAACTTAAGTGGGTTCCTCTGGAGATCTCTGAATTTCCTTCTCTGTGTAGTTATCTTTTCTGTGGTCCTCTGTCCTCTGCCCTTGAACTTTAACTGTCTTAGCCTCTCTGGATTCCCAGTTCTGTCTCTTGAATTCCAAATTACACCTAGGCTTCCTGTGAATTCTTTCCCCTGTGTTATGGCCTGAAAATTTTTCAGGCAGGAAGCTAATGTAATTTTAAGGTTATGTTCATTTGCTTTCCCTCTCTTAGGAGTCACTATCTTGCATCATCTGATACTCAAAGTCTGAAAACTGTTGTTTCATATATTTTTTAGTTTTTCATTTTTCAGTTGTTTCAGACTGAAGAGCAAATCTAGTCTCTGGTCATGAGGATTTTCAGCAGATGTATAAAGAAGTCCACATGGCAAGGAATTCAGGCTTCCTGCTAACAACCAGCACAAAATTGTCAGCAGTGTAACTGAGCCATGTTGGAAGCATATCTTCCAATCTTAGTCAAGTTTTCAGATAACTGCATCTCCACCTGATATCTGTACTGCAATCTTTTTGTTGTTGTTGTTAAGGTTTTTTTTTTTTTTCCTTTGTAAAATAATCTCTATGCTCAACATGGGGCTTGAACTCACAACCCTGAGATCAAGCATCACATACTCTACTGACTGAGCCAGCCAGGCATCCCTCTGCACTGCAATCTTATCAGAAACTCTTTGCCAGGATCACCTAGCTAAGCCACTTCCAATTTTTTGACCCATGGAAACTGTGAGATAATAAATGTTGATCATTATTTTAAGTTGCTATGCTTTGGAATCATTTGCTATGGAGCATTAGGTAAGTATTCATATTTGGGCACTCAGAAGTGGAGTGCCATAACAAAACTTAAAAATGTGGGAATGGCTTTGGGACCTGGCAGTGGGCAGAAGCTGGGAGGGTTTTGAGAAGAGTGTAACTGATGAGGTGTCTGGATGGCTCAGTCGGTTAAGCATCTGACTCTCGGTTTTGGCTCAGGTCATGATCTCATGGTTTGTGAGTTTGAGTTCTGTGTGGAGCTCCATGCAGAATGCAGAGCCTGCTTGGGGATTCTCTCTCTCTCCCTCTCTCTGCTCCTTCCTCATTCATGCTCTTTCTCTCTCAAAATAAATAGACTTAGAATGAAAGAGAAGAGTGCAAGTGAAAGGCTAAGGTGTCTTGAAGAGACTGTTAGTAGAAGCCTAATGGCCTTTCAGAAGGCTGCTGCTGAGAGTTTAAAAGAAATTGGAGAAAATGTTTTTGGAGACTGGATAAAAAGGGGATCCTTGTAGTGGCAGCAGGTTTAGCAACATTTTCACCTGAAGTAATGTGGAAAGTAGAAAAGATATCTAATGAGATGGGTGATCTCATTAAGGAGAGTTCCAGGCAAAGTGTTGAAGGTGCTTCCTTACAGTAAAATGAGAGAAAGGAAGAGACAGAGGGAGGCACATACCTATCACAATCCAGGGACCTTGGGGGGGGGAAGGGGGGGCCCTGACCCTAGCCCCTGCCTGATTAGAGGGAGAAAGCAGTAGGGCTTCACACTGAACAGGTGCTTCCTTGTCTAGGAGTAGAACAGAGGTGTGGTAGTAAGTCTGTCATCATTTTGTAAATAGAATAGAGCCTGATATTCAGCTTTCCCTTAAAAGCTTCAGGAATATCAAGGCAAAGATGTGTAAACATGAAGTGTGTCTATGTGTGTGTGTGTGTGTGTGTGTATGTGTGTGTTGAATAAAGACCATTTCTCAGTGATCTCATTAATTTAAGTTTGTGGTTTTCCAGGTTTTAATACAAGATTTGGAGTTTATGTAATTTTGTAAAGACACACATGAGTATATTCCCTGCTTACCTCCCCTCACCCACGTTGACAAAATGATTTTTCCTGGATGTAGTAGTATTTTGCTTATGAATAAACTAATTCTTGCAATATTTATGATGTTGCATTCCATTATATTCTTTGTATTGTATTTTTTCTTAAGTTTATTTATTTTGAGAGACAGAGCACAAGCCAGAAGGGGAGAGAGAGAGAGAGAGCGAGAGAGAGAGAGAGAGAGAGAGAGAGAGAGAGAGAGAGAGAATCCCAAGCAGGGTCCCTGCTGATAGCACAAAGCCCAATGTGGGGCTTGAACCCATGAACTATGAGATCATGACCTGAGCTGAGATTAACAGTTGGATCCTCAACTAACTGAGCTACCCAGGCACCCTGTATTCTTTGTATTTGGAAAATATCTACAGCTGCAGGGTGGACTATGTCCTGGAGAACTTTATAAATGTCCTGGCTATTTATAGCGGCAAAGTTCAGATCGTGGTCTTTAGTTCAAATATATTACTTTCTGGTTATTTATATAGGATGGAGACATTCAAAATATTCTTTCCCATCTGCTAACATAGCTGAGGTACTGAAGTTACCTGTGACAGTTTATAGTAGTTCCATTTCGTGTTAATTGGGGCTCCAATTTAATGTGATCTTGGGATCACTGATTATTACAGGAGATGTAAATACAAAACACCAACATAAGGTCTTTGTTTCTTTCTCTGTGCAGCTTCCCACTTCTGATATCCAAAAGAAATTCTCTCAGAACTTCTTTTCCCATTATATCCTATACACTAAGCCTAAGTTATGTTTATCACACATACTCACAAGAAATTAAAAACAAACTACCATAGACTAGAGTGTTGTGTCTCCCTTATCAAAGGGGAGAGTCTTCATTTCTAAGCTAGAATAAGTGGAGGACCTCTACTTTTTCTTTGAGCTCACATAAAAAAGCTGAAACAAGTGGGCCATTGACCTCATTGTGACATTAAATGAGTGAGGTTCCTGCCAGCTCAAACTTGACTGTGAGCTCTGTCTCTGTAATTGCTTTTTGTAGGTCAGGTGTTGAAAATTGTTCACACCAAAGTTAATACATGAAAATAATTCCTGAATAAAAGAATTCAAGTAAGCAGATTAATATGCACCTTGATTTTTATTCAGGCCATTGGTGTCTTGGAAATCAATGTAGAAATTATGCAAGAAGAAATTACTCCCCAGCAGGTACTTTGTGAAAAGGTTGTGCCATATCAAATGGCATTGGTAATAGATACTGCATAAATTTAAGATGAAATCGAGGCTTAGGTCTCGCTGGGAGATGGAAATGCCTGGATGACAGAATGATAAGTGACTGTATTAAGCATTTTAAATACTTCATTTTTACCAAGTGCAGAAAGCTAGATAATCATGTCTTGTCAACTGCAACTGGCTGCCATTGATGCCATTATTTGCTGTTGCTGATTTCACATGAAAGATAAGTAAGTTTCCAGTAAGCATCCATTCTGATAAGTAAAAGCATAGATGAGCAGCAAATCCAAATGGAAAAAGTGATAAATAAGTAGGAAAACCATGCCTACTCCTGCTAATAACTGGAATCTCTAGTCAAAGTTGTGGTTCCTTTGTATGTACTACTTAATTTGGAATTTTGATAAAATACTGTACTCTCATAATTGGTATTGCTAAAAACAATGTTTGAATGTATATATTATTGAAACATGAATATAGTCTTAAATATAGGTCTGTTATAGGCTGAACTGTGTCCCTCAAAATTAATGTCTTAAAGTCCTAACCCCTAGTTCTTCAGAATGGGACTATATTTGAATACAGGACCTTTAAAATGGTGAAATGAGCTCATTAGGGTGGGGCCTAATCCAATACGACTGGTATCCTTATTAAGAAGAGGAGATTAGGACACAGACATGCACAGAGGAAAGATGTGAAGTTATAAGGAAAAGAGGTGTCAGAAGAAACAACCTTGCTAATTTCCTGATCTTGAACATCTGGATTCCAGAAGTGTGTGGAAATAAATTTCTATTTTTTAAGCCACAGAGTTTGTGGTACTTGCTATGGTAGCCCTACCAAATTAATACAAGATCTCAAAGGGCTGCTTTGAGAAAGAATGGGAGAGTCTAGCACAACTGATAATTATTGTCTCTAGAGAGGTATATCTTTTGTTTTTTGTAGGGGGTTGGCTCTCTGAGAACACAGTTCTCCAGTATTAGTCAACAATGTCATGATCTGTCGTTCCCCTTATTCAGAAAATGCTTGGGCAAAAATAAGAAAGATGAACATGTACTAAAACTGAAGAATGTTCATGATATGTATCATTATAAGCATAAAGAAAAAAATTACGGAACAATAGTATGATTCCATTTCTATGTAAATCCAGATTCCTGCTAGTGCCTTATGTATATACAATGGAAAAGTATTCTCAATTAAACATGGAGTGATAATGTTGAAGAGGAAGAGCTCATCTGCTGAATAAAGTCAAATATGTACTTCTGAAGTTAAAGTTGTTTTGAAAAGAAAATTGTTGAATTTACTTGTTTTGAACCGGTCTTTAGGGAATTTAAAGCGCTATTTTAAAAACGGCTTACTAAAATTGGGAATTTATGCTGAAGCTTGGCAGACACTTTTACTGTGGTAGAGATGTTATAAAAGTTTGTTTAATTCCTTTTTGTTGATATTGTTGATTTTAATATGTTTCAACATTGAAAAAATCTGGTGTTAACCAAGCTTATATTTGGTATCTTCTTTAACTGAGTATTTATTATGGGGTGGGCACTGTAACACAGTAGAGAATAAGACAGACAAGGCCCTGACTAACATTTTATATTCTAGGGGTAGTATTGGTAGTGAAATATACAATAATCAATACATAAACATGATCTGTCATGATATCTATGCTCAGAATCCCTGAGCATAGGGATTGGTGTAGGAGTCACCTACACATTTGGTGTAGGAGTCACCAAAAAGGAGTGGCATTTTCTACACTCAGGCATTAGCAGGATGTTGGATTTATGAGGGTTTCCAAATTGGTATTAGGAATTAGGTAGAAGTTATTTCCCTTCTACCTCAAAGTCTCTTTCTGGGAACAATTAATTTCCATTTAATTAATCTTAAGATGGACTATCATTGGGGCCTTTAATTCTTTACTTTGTAGTCTGGCAGTGGAGACTTAGGGTCTATATTAAATGATAGTATACAGACCACAGGGATTTAATTTTTCAATTGTTAGATTTTATTTTATCTTTAATAATAATCACAATCAGGAGATTTTCTTTTTTTAATTAATTAATTAATTTTTGAGAGAGAGAGAGCACATGTGAGTGGGGGAAGAGCATGGAAAGAGGGAGAGAGAATCCTAAGCAGGCTCCACACCTAGCACGGAACCCCATCTCATGACCATAAGATCATGGCCTAAGCTAAAATCAATAGTCAGGCATCTAACCGAATGAGCCACCCAGGTGCCTCCAATCAGGAGGTTTTCTTAAAAGTGTGTCCATGTCTAGTGGAAAGTAATGGACAGCTAAGAGTTGAATAGTTAAAATTATGGGGAGTATTTTTAGAACAAAAATCATAAAATTAGTTATAGTTCTCTCATTACATTTTCACGAAGCACACATTCATGAGTGCCTCATAAAATAACAGCAAAAATGATAACATTAGGAACTGGAATTTATTGAGTAATTTACACTATTTCTAAGTGCTTCTGTATATCAGTTGAATCTTCACAACCCACCATAGGAGGCAGGCCCCTCTATCAGTCCTATTTCACAGATAAGTGAAGTGAGGCCCAGAGAGATTAAGTAACTTTCTCTACTAGGAAATTTA
This sequence comes from Acinonyx jubatus, assembly GCF_027475565.1. NCBI lineage: Eukaryota > Metazoa > Chordata > Mammalia > Carnivora > Felidae > Acinonyx > Acinonyx jubatus. The sequence goes on from NC_069387.1 coordinate 63,827,535, forward strand.
CTTAATGACACATCTTGTGTTATCTCCTCAGTTTATCGATTTTAGGTGACCAACCATCCCAGTTTGCCTGGGACAGTTCTGGTTTTATCGCTGAAAGTCCTGCATCCTGGGAAAACCCTCAGTCTCAGGCAAACCAAGATGTCCCTCGAATTGGTCACTTGAAAGTTTCCAGTAATTATTTCAAGGTTTTCAGTAATTATTTAAATTTAAATTATTTAATTATGTCTAACCTTTTATCTTTCTTCCAATTTATTGCAGTGACCCTTTGTTTATACAAATGCCAACTCGGGCATAAAATGTTTAAGAGGGAATATCCCAAAGATACTACTTTGAGGCCTGGGGACATTGGGATGTCCCCAGGCAAGGTGAATCAGTGTTAAGCAGTGGGATGAAGGAAATGGGCCCAAGGCCAGAGTGCACAGTGGTGGTTCATTTCTGCTGCTTTAAGTAAACCTGACTAGAAATATATTTTAGATTCTCAACTAAGAGTAAATCCACACAGAGTCTCAAACATGGCAGGATTGCATTGATGTTGCAAGTTTCAACCTGAAATGTGGAATACGTTACAATTATTAGACAACATATCAGTAATGGAGTGGCAGGTTCAGAGTTGGGCCCCTAAATCCTATTACAATTTAACTCGTAATCAATTCTTAACATCTTTGTTCCTTTACTTATTTGTTTGTTAAATGAGCAAAACTGTCATATTTTTACTGTCATTATTTTTACTGTCATAGTGTAAACCGCAATCTTTGAGTTGGGCATAATTTCTATTTTTTGTGTTAATTGTGGAATCATCCTCACTCTTATTCATCTATTTATTAGTTCAGTTACTTATCCAACCCACAAGTACTTACTGAATGCCTAAACCTGCCCCCAGTTTAGAGTTAAGGAAGTCAATTTCTAGCAAGGCAAAACAAGCTAAGAAAATTTCATCTTCTCTCTCCAAGCTATATTCTCATTGTCATGGAAGTCTTAAACCAAAGGAGTGCGTATGTAAGAATGCAATTAAAAAAACAAAAATTTGTTTATTTATTTTTGAGAGAGAGAGACAGACAGAGCATGAGTAGGGGAGGGATTGAAAGAGAGGGAGACACAGAATCCAAAGCAGGCTCCAGGTTCTGAGCTGTCAGCACAGAGCCTGATGTGGGTGTCGAACCCACAAACTGTGAGATCATGACCTGAGACTAAGTCGTATGCTCACCCAGGACTGAGCCACCTGGGTGCCCCAGAATGCAATTTTGAATATGCACTGATCGAGTGGATATCCTTCTCCACTCAAGAAATTCATGAAGATGAGTATTCTCTAGTGAGGCTGGAATCAAAGAGGTCTTGTTTGTTGTGCAATGTTATTATCTAGTGTCTTTCAGTTACTCAACAATTATTTATTGAGCAATTTCTGTAGATAAGGAACTGTGTTAGTTCTGAAAGGAGTACAAAATTGGATGATATTCTGTCCCTTGCCTCAAGTAGGTTATATTTTAATACGGAAAATGATACATTTACATGGGTGACCATCTATAAAGCAGTAGGTAACAACCTCTATATCAAGGAATCTCGTGGGAAGAAATCACAGCCATCAAATGGGAATATTACAGAGGAACTTAAAGGCTGGACAAAGGATATTAAATTTTATTTGATAGGTGGTAAGAATTCATCAAAGGTTTTTAAGCAGGATTAATGGAGTCCAAGCAGAATTGGGCAGCACTAAATTACTTTTCATACCACACTGATAGGCATATTTATTTGTTATTGTGTGTCTTTCTTCTTTACTATGTAAGTTCCAGAAGAGTAGGGACTTTGTTTTATTTTACTGCTGTTATTTCCAGCACTCCAAAAAAAATGTTTGGTATCTAGTAAGTTCTCAAATATTTGTTAGCTGTTGAATGGATTAGTTCAGAGGTTATCAAATCTCTTGGTTCATGGTGCTCTTTGTGCCTCAGAAATTTTTATGGCACCTCTAGGCAAAAAACAAAAACAAAAAACCCCAAAAAACAAACTATTCCATTGATCTTCAAACAGTACTTAAAAAAAGTCAGCTTTACAAAGATAGGACATCAATGAAAGGAATGTAGAGTGAGTTAATGGTGAACCTGATCTACTTTGGGCTAACAGTTATGGTGGTATCTGACAGGTGTCAGGATGTTTCACTTGAAAATTTCAAATATCTTACAGGGGCCCTGTTAGTTTCCTAAAGTGCCCTGGGGTGCCTTGGCACACAGTTTGAGATAAAAAGAATTATGTTAGGTCCCTATCTCTTCATTGTTCTTCTATAGGACATATTGCTATGTTCCTACCAAATTTACTATTTTTAGCCAGATTTTACTTTATCCAGCTGCTCTAATTGTGTGGCTTCAAGCCATTGCATAGAGCACAAAGGTGACACTGATTTTCATGGTAAGAATGCCAGCATAAATGCACAATTTATCAAGATAACCATTCCAATATCATTAAATCAACATTTTAAATTTGATCCATGTTAGGAATATATCCATATATTACATGGAATATATTCCCGAGATTATCCAAAAAAGACAAATACTCAAATAAAAGTTATGAAACCTGCATATTACCATATTTATCTTCAATAAAAGTGTAAGTGTAATTGTCAGTCCTAGCCATTGATTTAAAAACTTTTGGGGAAAAGTATACAGCTAAATTAAATATACACATCAATTATAAGTCCAATTCTGATTCCAACAACATTATAAGGTGAATAAAAGTACACCACAGAATTAAGAATATATTGGATATCCTCTTTCTTAGAAAGTCAAAATGCAAATTAGCATATTCAAAGGTTTGTGAAGCCTCACATTTTAAAAAGCTTATTTATTTTTGCTTTACTCTGAGTTATTCAAAATTACTTGACCACAAATACCTTTTTTCATGTATTACCTACTCATTCATTGTGACTCCAATGATCAAGAAATTCTGCCTTAACATTTGGCTTGTTGTTTACAAATAGACCCCCAATATTTGATGCAAAGGTATTTAAAAGAATGCTTTTAGGAATACCTTGAATTTTTTTTTTTTCTATCTGATTTCCCACTAGGTGGTAGTGTTACAACATCAAAATCCTTCACAATAATGGCCTAACATTTCCAATTCAGTTCCACAAGCATTTGTTGAATGCCTGTTATGTGTAAGATACTAGTGATATATAGGTTAGTGACTTGGCTGAAGCAAGAATCCAGCCTTCTTCCCTCTCAGGTGAAAGTTCTTTCCATTATACACAGCATATGCACTTAAGGAAGCAAATGCCTAGTTTTCTCAACCAAGAGTCTTTCAGAAACTGTATTATTTAAAAACCTCTAAACATTTTTTTCTAAGGAGTTCATACATGAAGGCAAATCTCTTGTAAGAATGCAAAAGCAGCATCATAAAAGATGCATGAAACCTTATGAGACTTTTTCATGAGTTTCTAGTCCTTAGGAAGGTGAGAGATAGAGTCTATTCTAGAAACATTTCAGCTTAGGAACAACTTACAGAGCATATCTGAAGCAGTTGGAACACATATGATTCACATACATACTGTATAGGTCATAGTTATACTGTATATGTATACATACTGTATATGTTATCCAGGTCTGTCGCCTGGATATCTGTCTTATGTTATTGAAGCTGCTTGACAGGCTGGTAGAACACTGCAACAAGAACAGACCTTAAAGATTAGCTCAGTTGAGACCTTTATTTTGAGACCTTTACTTTATAAATGAAGCAGCTGAGATTCAGGGAAAACAAGTCATTTGTCAGGATCACAGGAATCTTTCTAGTACACACATGAGTGGAATAAAATCTAAGCAGATCTGTCTTTAGATCATTATTCTTGCTCTCATCATTTCCAGGATCACTGATATGTATCTTTCGCTCCGAGGTAAAACCTGATTTGAGGACTGGTACCTTCTGAGGGTCCTGCCTGTCGGAGCCTGTCGGAACCTGCTGCTATCATGCTTGCTGTATTATGAGAGATTGAGAGAGAGAGAGAGAGAGGAGGTGCAGAGAGAGAGGGAGAGCGACAATCCCAAGCAGGCTGCACACAGTCAGCACAAGGACCTAATGCAGGGCTCAATCCCATGAATGGTGAGATCATAATCTGAGTCAAAATCAAGAGTCAGACTCTTAACCAACTGAGCCGCCCAGGCGCCCCCAGAATTTACTTTTGTATGAAGTTACTTTCCTAATACCATTTATTGACTTATCTATCCTTTTCCCACTGGTTTAAGATGTCACATTTGTTATTTTTATATAGTTGCATAATAGAATAGTAATATAATTCATAATTGTATATATAATACAATAAAAAGTAGTAAAATATGTAATATACTACATATAAATATACTATGTATAATAAACTATGTAAAACATGTTTGTGTATATAATATATACGGTAATATGTATATTTGTTTCTATAATTTTATTATATTTTATAGATTTGTCTATTTTTCAGATTTTTATTGTGGAAAAGATAGAATATATTACTTTTTTCTTTGGAACAAATGGGGAAGCAATTTAATAAATACTGTCAATATTGAATATGGAGATGGTTAGGCAAGTGAACAATATACGCAGCCCCAATAGTATATGAATTGGCAGACTTATGAGGAAGTTTTATTGCTGCTGAAACTTGAGGATTATGGGAGATGACCACAGAATATGTGGTGGCAAAATTCCTCAGCTGAGTAGGGGTTTGCACATTTTCCTCACCTACTCTTACAGATATCTCCAGTAGGTCTTGCTTATGTTTGAAAAACATAGTGAGTGAGAATTACTGCCAAGAACACAGTGTTTTCTTTCTTAGAGACATAACCAACCATTAAATATTTAAGGCCAGTTGGAGGCAGAATCAGAATACTTTTGAGGAGCAAAATTATTGTTTTCTCAGTCTCATGTTAATGAAATAGAAAAAAAAATGTGAAGGATGGATAATAGTAAATTGTGTGAAATTATTATGAGGATTGAATGAGATATCAGCCCAAATTAGATGACTAATGATATTATCTTTCCTAAGAGAAGTTCTATGAAATCCTTGGAGGCAATAGAGACTTCGGTAAGAATAAAAGAAAAAATGAATTTCTTGAATATGGAGTTGAGCAGTTTTCTGTTTGATGAAATAGCAACTAAGTGGATTAAAAAATGCATATTAGAGTTAAATTTTTCAAAATATTGCATGTTCTTTTTTTCTCTAATACCAACAAGATATATGTGCCTATAAAATATGTGCCTAAATATTGCACTTCATACGAGAATTCATGTGCTTTGACCATCATGGTGGAGTGACCTTGTTTTGTTTTGGATTTTGGAGGAGGAAGGGTCTTCTATACCTTTGTTAATTAGTTCTGTAGTTAGGTCAAATGTAAAGTTCTTTAGTTTGGAAGAATACTGTAGAGCTCTAGCAGTTCTCTTGTTAACGAGAAAATTACCAACAGGTTAATGCAGGGCATATTTGATCTATGTGGTTGAGGGGGAATTATCAAAGGTCCTATGTCTGTAGGTTGAAACCCCGAGGTTGGACACCTAGTGTCAAGGGTTTTGTACATCCCTGGTTTTGTAATTCAAAGGCCACAACTCTGGCAGCTAAGAAGTCAACCTGGAGGAGCCGTTTTTTCAAGGACCTAGGAACTGAGTGGCATCACAGACACGGGACATAAAACTATCCTCATGGATTGTTTTATTCGAAACTCAAGAATAGAACACATAGATAGGAAGAAATTAAAAACCCTTGTGTGGTAATGACTTTCTCTCCATGCTCTTTGCCATGTAGGGCGACTTTGTAGGGCCCTCCCACTCTGACTTTGGGGCTGGGCTATGTTACTCGCTTTGTCCAATGGGATGTTGTAGGGTGATCAACTGCCCTTGATTGGCTGGAGCTGAGGGAGCTTCCTGCATGTGGGATAGACCAGGCAAACCAGGACAAGAGTTCGTCATTCTAAGATTTAGCAAAGTGATCAAGCAGAGGCTGGAAAGGAGCCTTCACTTGCTGCTCTTGCTTTATCTTAAGGAGGATGCTCAGCTTAGACTGCTGGATGATGAGAGACACCTGGAGCAGGACCGTGTTCTTTCATATCTCCCTGCGGAGTCCTACATCAACTGATCCTTAGTGGATCACACACCCATGCATGAACTCAGCCAGGCCAGCAGAAATCCATAGACTTGTGAGCTAAATAAATGTGTTGCTGAATGCTACTGTGGTTGTATACAATGCAACATTTTGTGCAATAGATAAATGATACATCTACTTAGATATATTTAATATATATGTTATTTAGATTTATTGACAAATTAGGGAACAAAGAGCGGAACATCCTGTAAGATCTGACCATTATATGTTTTTGTGTTTAAAATTGTTTTATAATTTAGATATTGTTACTGTCATATGCCCAGATGATTGAATTGACGATTATTTTTCAGGATATGGCTGGAAGGTCAGAGATGTAACTTAGCAGAACTCAGTGCACAGAGATTTGGTAATCATTTCAGGTAAAGTCTTGTGCCCATTGCTTCCTGGCTGTTGGTGGTTCGGCATGAATTTCTCCATATTATTCTGGATGAGAAATCCTGGTCCCTCTCCTTCTCTACCTTCTCAGCTGCTTCTCTTCGTTATTTGAAGTCATGTTTCCATTTTCTGGGAATGCATCCATTTCAGTTTGTACTAGGACATCTGTTTGAAGAGCTATTGCCATTTATTTCTGTGTACCTGTAGCTCATGAAAACTGAATTTTATAGTTGGAATGAATTACATAAATAATCATCCTCTCACTGTTCTGATGAAGAAACTGAGATTTTCAGAAGATAGAGCCCTGAAAGCACTCAGCAAATTAATTGCAGAAGGAGGACTGGAACACGAGAACATTGATTGCTGGTCTGGATGTGTTTTAATCACCCAAGGAACATCTCTTCAGGGACACTGAAGCCTCTTTCCACTCTGCCCTCTACTATAGAGGACTTTGGCCTACACTTTCCTGTCCTCAGTAGGAAAGTCTGGTGTTGCCAACCTGAGTGAGGTTAAACCTATTTGCATATGTAAGGACAGATACAAAACAAAAAAGAAAAAAACAAACTATTTTATTTTACCTGGTGCAAAAAGGAATGGCGACTACCTCTGCTCCCCTCCCCCATGTCTCTTCTTTCAGAACATTTTCTTTAGAAAACTTGTAACTGTGCTTTTGGTGTGTATATAAACCTTTTCAAAACCTAAATAAGCCTCTTTCCTGTATCACAACTCAGGAGTGTCTTCCCCAGGGACTGGGGAGCCATCTCTTTGAAATGTAATCATTAAGGAAAATAGTGTCCCTATATTCCAGTTTCTGTGGGAGGGTAGGAGAGATAAGAGATAATAAAGATAAGAGAAGTTATTTTCTTTTCTGGTTAAAGGCAATTCTCTAACAAGGATAGCCACCCCAATAACCAAGTGAATCTAGGATGTGTGACAAATGGTGCTCTCAAGTTCTCTTACTTGAAGACTAGTTATCATTCCGTTTGAGAATATGTATGCAATGGATTGAACATGGGTGAGATTTCTTTCTGTCTTTCCAATCTCTTAGTGGATTGCCTGTGATGTGCTTCACATTCTGGATCAATGCTTATTTATTAACAAAACCATCTTCTCTTTCTTCTACCTCTGTGGAGAAGTTATCTGAGCTGGCAGAAAATTTTGTTTTTAATTATATTTGCACAATGCATGATAAATAGTAGTGAGAGAGAGGGAGGGGATAGGAACAGAGGTTGCTTGGACTACGAAAAGAGGAGTTTTTAGGTGGCTTTGAAGAGAGAAATAGGCTCAAAGGCACTAAAGTGAGAGCATGGATGGGAGAGGAAAAAGAGAATTTTTAAGAAATATTATTAGTCACTCTGTGTACGCATTTTCTTCAGAGTTCAAGAAATAGGAGTAAAGGACTTGGGTTTAAAAATTGAAATTACTGGGGCACCTGGGTGGCTCAGTTGGTTAAGTGTCTGACTCTTGGTTTCAGCTCAGGTCATTATCTCATGGTTCATGGGTTTGAGCCTGCACTGGTAGCTTGGAGACTGCTTGGGATTTTCTGCCCCTACCCTGCTTGAGCTTTTTCTCTAGAATAAATAAACATTAAGAAAAATTGAAGTTACTTTGGTATGCTGTTTTTTTTTTTTTTAACCACAATATCACTTTGGGCCTAAACGAAAGAAGCCACAACCTTATAGAAATTCAAATGAAATGAAGATTTATGATTCTGAAATCTTATCTTCCCTCAGTTACATTTAGGCAGCACACACGCCTCAATCTATTTAGCATGTTGTTATTAGATATATCTTTCAAAAACACTTGAATAAGCATGTCAATAGAAAAGTGGGCAAAGGACATGAATAGGTAATTTAAAATTTCATTTTGTGACTTTATGTATAAAAAATGTTGAAATTCACTAGTAATTAAGGAAATGCAAGCTAAGATAACCATAATACAGCAATTTTTACTTGGCAAAGATATAAAATGACAATTTCCAATTTAAATAAAGGGATGTGAACAGGGGAATTCTCAGAAATTAAATTACTGTAACTTTTTCAGTAATACGTACATTAAAATATGGTATTTTCTTTGACTCACAATTTATTTCTAAACTTGCCTCCAACAGAAATAATCTGACAATACTCTCCCATCATTGCTTTTAACATCAAAATCTGAAAACACTATAATAGCCAAGCAATAGATTTGATAAATTATGGTATATCCATATAAAGAAATACTATTTAACCATTAATATGATTTTTAATGCTCATTGTCTTGGAAAATGGTCTTAATACAAAGTCAAACCAAAAAAGCATATTTCATAATAGCATACACTGTATAATTCCATTTTCTCTAAAAGCATCTCAAAGGACATATATTAAAATATTACATTAATGTATAGAGATATACATAGATATGCATCTATGTATTTTTTGTTACTTGTTTTCTTTTGGTAAAAGCTTTATTGAGATACAATTCATCTATCTGTGTTAATTTCAAATGTCTTTTGCTAGGTTTTTTTTTTTTTTTTTTTTTTGCTAGGTTTAATCAGAGGAATTGTTGGGGAGGAAAAATTTTCCTTTACACCTCAAGCTTCTTCTAGTCGGTTTAGGAATTAAACTGACATGAGATAGATTAACAAGAGAAAATCAAAAAATGTTTAATAATGTGTATATTGCCTATAGAAATGAGAGAGACCCAGGAAAACTGGTAACTCCCTGAAATGGTCCAAGCCATCACCTTTACTACCATCTTCAGCTAAAGACAAAAGAAGACGTTGGGGATGGCGAGTTGGTTATGGGAGGTCATCAGGCAAAGCACAGTAAACAAGAGTAGGTTGCTATGCAGATTTATGCTGTGGTAAAAATCTAAATCTCAGTCATATAACAGAGAAGTTTATTTCTCTCTTGGATTTTATGTCCAACATGGGTCAGCAGTGGTCCTCTGCTCAATGGAGTGATTCAAGGACCCAGGATAATGGCGACTTCATTTTGATATCTGCTTCCAGGATCATGGAAGCAGTAGGCAGAGAACATGGCAAATGAACTGGCTCTTAAAACTTCTGCTTGGAAGTAATGTGCCATTAGACCCCCCAAATTACATGTTAAATATGCCATTGAACCAAACAAATTACATGTTCAAACTTAACTTTTATCATAAAGAGGCAGAAAGTAAAATTACCATGTGTTCTGAAAAGAGAGACCCAGAAATATTTGGTGAATAGTAATGATGACATATCCTTCATAGAACTTGTATGCTATACCTGAAACAAATTCTGAAGGAATAGATGCTTACTAAATAAATACTGACATGTCCGTAAAAGAATTAGGACCCACAGTTAGATAAAAGCTTCTTTTTTGATTAATTTCACAAAACCATAAAGGACTTCTCTTTCATGAAAGAAATGGAAAATTATCATTACCTTTATTTGGTAGTATGACATAATGGAAAATACATATATTGGTCTCGACCTATAGTTCCTGGCATAAAATTCCTAAAACCTTCCAATTTCCTAAGTGATAAGGGCACTGGAAGCATCTTTTGTTCAGTCTTTGACCCTGGTTCCTGACACAGGGCTCCTGAAGCTCTTATAACTTCCTGAGTGTTTGGAGTATCTTTTGTTTTAGTGAGGCAACTCTGGGTAGACTCCTTGATGGCTCCTAGATGAGGGCTGGCCACCACAAAGACCACGCCATGAATAGAAGCTTGGAATTTTCAGCTCTGCCATTCTGTTAAGAAGGGAGAAGAGTAGAAATGGAGTTAATGACCTATTACACCCATGTGATGAAGCCTCCAAAAAAATCCCAGTAGTATGGGGTTCAGAGAGCTTTCAGGTTGGTGAATGCATCCAAGTTCCAGGAGGGTGATGCATCCCAACTCCATGGGGACAGAAGCTCCTGTGCTCAGGACCCTCCCAGACTTCACCCTCTCTATCTCTTCATCTGGCTGTTCATCTGTATCCTTTATCATATCCTTTAATAAACTGATAAACATAAGTAACTCGTTTCTGAGTTCTGTGAGTTGCTCTAGAAAATTAATTGAATCTGCAGAGGGGGCTATGGGAGCCTCTGAATTATAGCCAGTCAAGTTCAGAAGCACACGTGACAACCTGGACTTGTGATTGGCATCTAAAGTATGTGTGTGTGTATATGTGTGTATGTGGGGTCTTATGGGACTGAGCCCTTAACCTGTGGGACTTAATGCTATGTCTAAGTAGATAGTGTCAGAATTGAGTTAAATTGTGGGACACCCAGGTGGTGTTGCAGAGAATTGCTTTTTGGGGAAAACCCCCACACATCTGGTATTAGAAGTGTCGTGAGTATGGTAGTCATGTGAGAATAAAGAGACATACAGGAGGAGAACTGGTTTTTTTCCTACTCAGATGGAAAACTGGGAGTTTTCTCAAGTTCAGTAGGTTGTAATGTTCTAATGTTTTGAAATACTATGACTTTATTATAGAAGCATTGTGTTTTAACGTGGTGAAGGTCCTGACAGATCATCTAGTCCAAAGGTCTTGTTATCCTCCTCCATTTTTCCCCAAAGTGGCCATTCAGCCTCTGCCTTAGAAACTATGTTGATTAAATAGAAGTTTGGCAAGGTTTTTTTTTTCTCTTTTTAAAAATTATTTTAATACTTATTCATTTATTTTGAGAGAGAGAGATAGAGTGCAACTAGGGGAGGAGCAGAGAAAGAGGGAGACACAGAATCCGAAGCAGGCCCCAGGCTCTGAGCTGTCAGCACAGAGCCCGACGTGGGGCTCAAACTCAAGAACTGTGAGATCATGACCTGAGCCAAAGTTGGACACTTAACCAACCAACTGAGCCACCCAGGTGCCCCTGGCAAGGTTTTCTTATTGAAATGATTAGATTTCAGTGAAGTCTTCCATGCATGTTTGTGATGTACACATTTATAGTCTCTGTTTCACCTTTACTTTGAATTTTAGCTTTACTCACAAATCTTGCCATGAAGCTAACACCTGGTAGCACAAAGGACATTATTAGGAATATAAAAAAAGATTGATGCATCCTACTCCAACCTGTAGGTGAATTGTTGCTTTAATGTGATTGTTCTGTTTTATGCTTGGGCTTTTTCCCACCTTGGTGAAAACTGAGACATAATATTGCAATTTAGTCAGAGAGCACCAGGTGGTACATAATGTCATCACTGAAGATGCTGTTACTATGGCATCCAGAACCCTGTTCCAGCTCTATGTTTTCACCATCTTTGTCTGTTTTCATAGAAAGACAGAAGCTGCTGCAAACCAGATTTTAATATTTTAAGCATAGCTAGGAGGTTTTGTTCTCTATCAGGATAGATGTTCTTTGCCATTGTTCTTTCTGTCAAGCAGTCTCACTGTGCATAATCTACAGCTTCCTTTGGTGTTAGTAGATTCACCAGATAGAATATTTTCAAGTATCACTATCGTGATCTAACAGTTGAACCAGAGGAAAAGAATGAAGTGCTGGGAAAACATATTAGTGAATGGAAAGTTAACAGCCTTCCTGTGTACTCGGTAGACTAAGTGGTAAATGAAATGATCATTCTTGTTTCTCAGAACCTTAAAATATATAGGATTATTTGGTTCTCCAGACACTGAAAGACAGTCCTCTGCATTACAAATCTTTAAGGAGAAGTTTGGACACAACAAAGCCTTATGATGTTAAGATCCCTCTTAATCAACCCTAATAACGTTTATGTTGATAACTCAATGATAAAGTGTGCTATTTGGGTATGACCTTTAAGAAAGAGGAATGAAATTCTGAATCTCAGAATCAGCATTTCTCAAAGTATGTTCTGCAAGTTGTTATTGAATGTTATACAACAAATGATGTCACTGAGAAATGCTGGGTTAAACCAAATGAAACGAGTTTACTCATTTCAAGAATTCACAGGAGCCTTAGTGTATTAATGTACAATATTAATTTCTAAGAGCTGGATAATGTATGCAGCATTATTATTATTATTTTTTTTAGGTTTTGTTTAAATCTGTCTCTTTAGAGTTAATTTTGTGTATATTTTGAGGTAAGAGTTAGGTTTAATTTTTTTTTCCTATAAGGATACCTAGTTGTTTTTCTTTCTTTTTTTTTTAATTTATTTTTTTGAGAGAGAGAGAGAGACAGAGAATGAATGGGGGAGTGACAGAGAGAGAGGGAGACACAGAATCTGAAACAGGCTCCATGCTCTGAGCTGTCAGCACAGAGCCTGATGCAGGGCTTGAACTGGTGAATTGCCAGATCATGATTTGAGCTGAAGTCAGATGCTTAACTGACTGAGCCACTGGCGCCTCATTTTTCTTTTCTTTTTTAAAAGTAAGCTCTAAACCCAAGTGGGGCTTGAACTCATGACCCCTAGATCAAAGGTCGCATGCTATACCAACTGAGCCAGCCAGGTGCCCCAAGTATGCAGCATTTTTCATTCTTATTTTACAATAATTTTTTCTGGAGTATTTCAAAACATTTTTTTATGTTTACTTATTTTTGAGAGAGAGGGAGAGTGTGAGGGAATGTGTGCACTCGTGCAAGTGGGGAGGGGCAGAGAGAGGGAGACAGAGGATCCAAAGCAGACTCCACTCTGACAGCAGACAGCCTGATGTGGGACCCAAACTCACAAACGGCGAGATCATGACCTGAGCCGAAAGGTGGATGCTTAACCAACTGAGCCACCCAGGCACCCCTTTCCAGAGTATTTTAATGTTCTCATGTACCCCAGGCAAGCTTTGGGAAGACCCGCCCTAAGCTCATCCTTTGAAAAACATTTTGTCTGCTATATGGACTACGTGGGTAAAGCATTTCTTGTTTAAACAATGTACACATGATCAGATGAAGACAACAATGAATTATACAAGTTGGAATCATTGTCAAACATGCTATGGTAGATCACTGAAACATGTCAAACATGTTGTGACAGATCACTGAAAAGACTAAATGATTTAGCTTTGGGTACCAGGAAATTATCAGAGACTTGGATTTCTCACAATTTGAATGCAAGTGAGCCAGATCCACTGTGAAGACACCACCACTCCCCGCCCTCCCCCCACCCCCCCCATGAATGTGAAAAGTAGATATTGAATAGCTGTGTGCATAAGGTTGTATTGGGCTCATGTAGGATATAGTCTTGCCCTTAATTTGTTTATATTCTCATTGTAAAAGGCAGTTTTACACACATGAAAGGTGAAATAACAATGTAACTCAATATTGAATTGATTTAAATGTGTTATATAGACAATAGTCTCTAAGAATTCAGAGGAGAGAAAGATTAGTGAATTGGTTGAAAGGTCTCAATAGTAGATGAGATTTGGACTAGTTTTAAAGAATAGCCTAAAATATCAAGAAGCTGAGTTGGATTACAAACAGTATTTTTCTCTCCCTTCTGCCAAATCCCTTTCTCCAATTATCTTAGTGATGACTTGAGATATGATATATAGAGTTATAGAATATGCCTGAACACAATCCAGACATTTCTATACTGTTGCTCTCATCTCTTATAATCCAACAAAAAATTTGCTTTCTCTAAAAAATAGCATAAACTATCATTCCTGACAAGAATGAGGGAATGGCAGAAAAAATAGGGTAGGAGAAAAACTTGGTATTTGATTTAAAACAGCTTTTCTGGGGCACCTGGGTGACTCAGTCAGTTGAGCTTCTGGCTCTTGGTTTCAACTCAGGTCCTGATCTCAGGGTTCATGGGTTTGAGCCCCACATCAGGCTCTGCACTGACAGTGTGGTGTCTGCTTGGGACTCTCTCTCTCCCCTTCTCTCTCTGCCCCTCACAAGCTCTCTCTCAAAAATAAATGGTTAACAAAATTAAAAAACAAAAAAACCAGCTTTTCTTTGCTGTCTTTTTGAAAGAATCTATGGTAGCTGGTTTCTGGATCTCAACCTCAGTATAAGAAAAATTGGTGCTATTTCAAGCCATATAAATTGATAAAAGTCTTTATTATTTCTTTATTACAGAACTAATTCATTGTTCATTTTACAAAAAATATAAAATAAAAATAAACTAAAAAATTGAAACAAAAATTTAAAAATCAGTAATTAAAAAATTTAGTAATCCTAAACCCAGAGATAAACCCACAAACAGAAAATTATATATATAATTTAGTGTATATATATTTAACATATATACTCCATGTATATGTGGATGACTAATATATATGAAAGATATATATATATATAATATATGAAAGATATATATATACATATATACATATATGTATATATGTATATATATATATTTAAAATAGGATTGTACTATTCGTGCTACCTTTAAATGTGACTGTTTTCAAATAACAATATTGGTTTCACAGGTATTCAGAAAAAATCACCCCATGATGTGCCACTTTGGTATGTGGATTATTTTAAGTTGAAAACTGTCAAGGCCCAAAAGACTTAGAAAGAAACTTTGACCTTCCCCCTAACTTCCTAAAAGTATTTAGACAGAGGTCCTGCTCCAGGAAGGGAGTTAGCACCATAGGTAACTATATTCTAATATGCACTAAGAGTGGTAGACAGGGAGGAATTTAGCAAAATCTGTTTGCTAAAATTCCTCTCTATGTCCTATTGTTTGTGTAGGGCCCAGCAAACATTTGTTTACCATTTATGCCTTTCATCTTTCTGTGAATTGCTATCCTTTTCTTTGAAGTCTCAGAGCCCTACCCCTTTCTCCTTAGCACAGGATGACATAAATACCTCATTTTGCCTGACTGTCTTAGGGACAGTCTACTTTCATAGATCTTTTTCTTTTTTTTTTTTTAAATCTATGATTTGTTTCTTCTATAGATTTGATCAAATGCTTACTTTAAAATAAATGATCTGAATGACTGACCCATAACTGAATTTTTAAAATTAAAATAAGCTGAGAATTTAAAAAGCATTATGGCTACTAGTTTTTATTACAAACCAATATTGATACTAGCATATAACTTCCCAGCCACTAGTCAGGGCACTGTAACACACTAGGACTGTCTCAGACTATGATCTACTTATTTGTCAATTGTCTTTTTATTGTAAAAACAAAACTAGACAAAAAGAACCCAAAGTTATGAATTAGGATATTTTATTTTCAACCTAGTTTTAAAAAGTAGGAAGGAAAACTCCTCCTGGAAGTCAGCGATTGACGCTCTGTCTGTCCTCTGTGGGCACTTAAAATATTCTGATTGCACCTGTGTCTCAGTTTACATGCAGAGAACCTCTGACTGTTTTTGTTTTTCAGTTCCATCTGTTCCAGAGAAACAGAGAGAGAGAGAGTACAACACACAAATATAAGAGCAGATCTCCACTCTTGGTGCACATTAAAAACAATTGGCACACTTAAACCAATACTCTTACACAGGCTCCTTTTCCCTTAGGAGATTCTGATTTAATTGGCCTAAGTTAGGACTTGTCCATCAGCATTTTAAAGACTTTCCAGGTGATTCTTGTGAATACCCAGGTTGAGAGCCACTCATGTAGAGAAACCAGATACATGTATTTCATTTCTTTTTTTTTTAATTTTTTATTTATTTTTATTTTTTTTAACGTTTATTTATTTTTGAGACAGAGAGAGACAGAGCATGAACGGGGGAGGGTCAGGGAGAGACAGAGAGGGAGACACAGAATCTGAAACAGGCTCCAGGCTCTGAGCTGTCAGCACAGAGCCTGACGCGGGGCTCGAACTCACAAACCGTGAGATCATGACCTGAGCTGAAGTCGGAGGCTTAACCGACTGAGCCACCCAGACGCCCCACATGTATTTCATTTCTAATGGAATAAAAATTTATTCTTTCCTTGGGCTACTGTAAACATAATTTTGTAAAATATGTCATCAACATTTTCTTAGTACCTATCAATTCAGTTTGTGTAAAGAAGTATGGAGACAATAGAAATAACTTTTAATTTTCCCTCAGAGGTAGGAAAGAGGCAATTTTAGAACAAATAGAATAACATGATGCTTTAGTTCACAAATAAGTAGTAAATCCATAGAATGTGCTGTTCAGAATGGCAATGCAGGCAGAAAATAGAATGAGTTCCACAGGGTGTAGACAAAATGGTGCATGTTTAGAAGGAGATTAGGACTATTCACAATGTCTGTTTAGCCCTTGGGTTTGAAATCATGAAAATAATTACATTGCTCCTTCCCAAAAATCTTTTTGAACCATAGTTACATACAATAGCAAGCTTAAAGAACAACCTAATTTTACTTATACGGAACCCTATAATACTGCTTATCTTGTGGGGTCTTATCACAGACCTCTAGAGCTGTAAAGGACCTCTGGAGTAATCAAATCCAAGCTCCTCTTACACTTTTGATTTCCTGCTATGGCATTCACAGCAAGTGGTATAGATCTTATGCTTAAACACTTCCAGTGACAAGGAAATCATTTAAGTCTGAACATCTCTGGGTGTTAGAAAATTCTTTCTTGTACTTGTAAAACTGTGATGTTCTATTGCTTCCACCTCTTTATTCTGCTATTTGAATTAAAAAAACACTTATAGAGGTAATTTTTCTAAGTAAATAAAATGAATTAGTGATTCTTCTTTGTGTAAATGAAAAGTATAGACAATAAAATTTACAATGCGTTTTTAATAAAACACTATAAGCTTTCTGGGATTTTTGCCTATATGTAAAATGAGGTATTCTTTTCTTTAAGCCTTTTTAAAAAAGTTTATTTATTTATTTTGAGAAAGGGAGAGAGAGAGCAAGTGAGTGCATGAGCAGGGGAGGGGCAGAGAGAGAGATCCCAAGCAGGCTGCATGCTGTCAGCACGGAGCCTGATGTGGGCCTCAATCCCACAAACTATGAGATCAGGACCTGAGCTGAAATCAAGAGTCAGATACTTAACTCACTGAGCCACCCAAGTGACCCAAAATGAGGTATTCTGATTTATCAAGTACTAAGAGTATAATTCAATTTAGTAGATGATGAGCATCTCTTAAGTACAGAAATATGAAGATGGAGAATTGTGAAGCAAATGACTACAGGTAAGTTAAATTTTAGTTGTCTGAACAATTTTCAAACTGGAGCAAGCTTTCTGAACCAGAGAACTAATGCTTATACTTGAATTTGTCATGATTAATATATTTATCAATGTTTTAGACAAAAATACAAAAGTTGTGTTTATTAAATTACATACATAAATCTGGGGATAGGGGCAAATGGTTATTGCAGTGCTGTGGGGCAACTTAATTGGAGTCTGAGATAAAAAGAAAAATATGTGCTCCCATATACACTGGTCAAAATATCCACACATACTATGAACCAAATGGAAAAGGTAATAAAAACCCTATGACCCAAAACGTGTGTGTATATATACATATACACATATGTATGTGTGTGTGTGTGTGTGTATATATATATATATATATATATATATATATATACATACATATGTATATATAAATATACATATGTATGTGTATATATATACATACACACACACACACACACATATATACATATGTGTATATGTATATATATAAAATTTGTTCAATCTGTTTGCATATCATTGTCAGCCCTTATAACCCACTGTGGTAGTGATGGGGTGGGCTGGAGGTGGGGGCTTGATGGCTAGCCTGGCCTGTGAACCACAGGTTGCTTGGAAATGACTGTTCCCATTGCATAATAATACAGGGTCATAAAACAAACAAAGAATAATCTGATTTAAAATTCTGATATTTTGTTTATCATGGATTTTTTTCATGTATATCGTTTTTTTAAAATGTTATATGAGAATATTATTTGTTAGGGGCTCCTGGGTGGCTCAGTTGGTTAAGTATCTGATTCTTGATTTCAGCTCAGGTCATGATCTCATGGTTTGTGAGTTCGAGCCCTACGTTGGGATTTTGCACTGACAGCATGTAACCTGCTTGGGATTCTCTCTCTCTCCCTGTCTCTCTGCCTCTCACCCATGTGCTTTCTCTCTCTCTCTCTCTCTCTCAAAATAAATTTAAAAAACCTAAAAAAAATTATTTGTTATCTCAAAGAGGTACTCTCATGTTCTCATGTTCATGTACTCTCATGTTCATTGCAGCATTATTCACAGTAGCCCAGTCATGAATGAATGGATCAAGAAAATGTGGGGTGTGTGGGTGCACACACACACACACACACACACACACCAGAGAATATTATTCAGCCTTGAGAAAGAAGAAAATCTTGCCATTTGTGGCAACATGAATGAAACTAAAGGGCATTATACTAAGTGAAATAATTCAGACAGAGAAAGACAAATACTGGATGGTATCACTTACATATGAAATCTAAAACAAACACTGACCTCATAGGAACAGTAGAGTGGTGGTTGTCTGGGCTAGGAGGTGGGGAAATGAGGATAGGATGATAAAAGGATGCAAACTTTCATTTATAAGATAAATAAGGTGTGGGTATCTAATGTATAACATGGTGACTACAGTTGATAACACTATATTGTATAACTGAAATTTGCTAAGAGAGTAGAACGTAAGCATTCTCACCAAAAAAGAGGTAAGTTATGTGTTAAGTAACCCTATTGTGGGAATCCTTTCATAGTGTATACATACATGAAATCATCACATTATATACTTTAAATGCATTACAATTTTCTCAATTATACCTCAAAAAAGCTGAAAAAATTTGCCTTAATTTCTGAGAGCTTTGGTGCCCCTTACATTTTGTCCTTTAGGTGAATGTCTTACTTGCCTTACCCTAATCTTGGCCCTGGGCTATTGAATAATGATTTATTAAAAAATTAATAAAATAGAACAAATGAAAACAAACTTAAGAGATGATAAAAGTAAGTAGGAAATTCAGAAAATCAACCTTGTACAATCAGGTTGGGGATTCATGGTTTTGCGTCAGTTCACATAAAAAGGAGTTAAGGGATTTAGTTGACAGTAGGCTCATGATGTGCTACCAGTGTCACATAGTTATTCAAATACAAATGTGATTCAATCTACAAAGAATAAGATATCACAATGGCAACCTTAGTCTGCATGGGTCAGACCACTGGAGAGCTGCTAGCTTCTGTGTGTGAGGATTGACTACAATGAGGTAGAGCATATTCAGGGGACTAAGATGATGAGGGACTCTGGAAATTATGTCCTGTGAAGAATAACTGAAGGAAAGAGGAAAAATTAGTTTTGGGAAGAGAAGATTATAAGTGTTGGGAATGAGACAGTTCTTTGCAAACAAAGTGGTCCTCAACCCTGCCTGCACATTAGAATTACATGGTGGGGGGAGCTTCTGAAACTTTAGATCCCCGACTCACACCCTGACAAGATGAATAAGAATTTTGCTGATGGAATCTAGGCATTAGTAGTTTAAGCTTCCCAGATGACTCCAATGTGCACCCAAGTATGTGAATCACTAACTGAAAGGGCTGACCAGTGGTAGAGATTAGCCTTGTTTTGTCATGTGTCAAGGAATAGAGCTAGGTTCTAAATGTGGAAACTTCAAAGACAGTTACTTTGGAGCAACATTTGAACTTGGATTTTCTAAAAATACTTTGAGAGGAGAGACCTCAAACATGGTATATTTCAAATAGAGGTTGGATACTGTGGGGAAAACTTCTGCTGTGGCTGGTAAGGGAGCTTGGATAATTTCTAATATTCTCTCCATTTTTGTAATTCTATTACCATATTCCAGAAATTATTTAGCAGTCCACTTTAGAATGAACATCCTTTTGCTTACTTTGATCTTGGAGTGAGAGGTTCATTTACGGACTGACCTACCCATTTCTGCTCCCTGACTCAGTTAAAACAGATTAAAGCTAGAATAATTGCATTTGCAATGAAAGCTATTAGTCTGAACAGATTATTGCCATGATAATCTAATTGCATAGGTTCAAATGACTTTGCAGAAATGAGTATTTTCGGGAACATTTCCAATCATTTTTTTTCATGGTACAGAGTATAAGATACAGCATCTTAGATGAAACTTAAGCATTGGGCTTTAGCTTTGATTATATATATATATATATTTTAATGTTTATTTTTGAGAGACAAAGAGTGTGACTGGGGGGAGGGGCAGAGAGAGGGGAACAGCGGATCCAAAGCGGGCTCTGTGTTGGCAGGAGAGAGCCTGTGCTGAGGGCAGACAAGCTGTACTGACGGTAGAGAGCCTGATCCTGGGCTTGAACTCAGAACTGTGAGATCATGACCTGAGCCAAAGTCAGATGCTCAACCTACTGAGCCACCGAGGCGCCCCTTAACTTTCATTATATTCTTATTAGCAGGGAAGGGGTAAATTGCAACTTTGCCTCTGGGAGAGATGCACTTAGGAGAACAGGGCTGCAATTTTCCCATGTTGGTTTAAAACAAGCAACCTTAAAAAAAATAAATAAAACAAAGCACACTTCTTTTTTCATTCAGTTCAGTAACAAAATGATGATATACATGTACATCAGGTACTGAAATGAACCAGAACCAGAAGTATTAAATAGTTAAGTAATGTTTTTCAATGAGATTAAGTCCCTTCCAAAATTAATATTTTTCTTTATCTACAGTTATTTCCAAGTACCCTCTCCTGATAGCTTACCGGTTATTATACTTGAATATTTAAAATATTCACATACATATACACATAATACATACAATTAAAATATTTCATAAATCCTGAAAATTTCACTTAGAAAGGTAAAAATATTTCATATTGAATGATGTGGAAACTTAATTACTACCACACACTATAATTCACTGAAAAGGAAATATTATGGAGCTCTGGTCTTGTGATTTGTCATCCTTCAGGTTTCTGCTAGTATTTCTCTCTGTGCAGAGTTACAAAATAGTGTAAAAGAGCATGAAGTGCTGATTGCAAATTCATTACCACTGCTTCAAAAATCATTCATTGATTCAAAAAATATTTACTGTGCGCCTACTCTGTGTTAGGCACTGTATTCCATAACTGGCCTGTATTATGAACAAGAATAGACAAAGTTTCTCTTGGGATAGATGATTAAAAAAAATAAACACATGAGGGAATGAATAAAGTAGATTCCCCTTGACCTATTACCTTCTATCCCATTACCTTATATTGCTTTCATAGCACCCACCAATGCCTGAAATTATATTAGATAGGTAAAAGACCTTTCTGAGGAGACTGCATTTCAGTGGAGACCTGAATCAGGTGAGCTAAGGAAAAAAATTAAAAAGGCTTGAGAAAAGGAGTGTGGTAGCCAGTCTCCAAGATGACCCCCAATGATCCAATGATCCTTGCCTCCTGATCCATGCCTGTGTGTATTCCCTCTCACATGTACTAGGATTGGTCTGTGTGATCAGATTCTACAGTGGAAGGGATGGTGTACAAATTCTGTTAGGACTTAAAAGATATTACCATTTCCACCTTGATCTTCTGGAACATTTACAGAGAAAACCAGCTGCCATATAACAAGGATGCTCAAGCAAATATATGGAGTGGAGCCACATGGTAAGGAATTAAGGTCTCCTGCCAACACCCAGTGCCAGCTTGCCAGCCACAAGAAGGAGCTGTAATGGACGTGGACCCTCCAGCCCCCAGTTAAGCTTCAAATGACAGCCCCAGATGACATCTTACAGCAATCTCAAAAGATACCTTGAGCCAGAGCACCAACTAAGCTCCACCTCAGAATCTGACCCCCAGAAATTGTGGGATGATAAGTGCATATTGTTTTAAGTCATGAAGTTTTGAGGTGTTTTGTTATACAGAAATACATAACTAGTGCAAAAGGAAATAATAGGTACGAAATCTTTTGAGCAGGAACAAGCTTGGCATGTTTGAGGAATGGCTAAAAGGCCAGTATATTAGACATTAGTGGTGAGGGGAGATTGGTGGGTAATTTCTATTCATGGCCTATTTTTTGTTAGATAATAGAAGATAAGCAACATTTTATAAGTACTCAGCATATATTTTGTGTTCATCATTTTTTAATTATCTCCTTGGGTGCCTTGACAGGGGTATCTCAACAGGGGGCGCCTGGGTGGCTCAGTTGGTTGGGCATCCGACTTCAGCTCAGGTCATCTCATGGCTTGTGAGTTCAAGCCCCATGTCGGGCTCTGTGCTGATAGCTCAGAGCCTGGAGCCTGCTTTGGATTCTTCTCCATCTCTCTCTATGCCCTCCCCTGCTGGTGCACTGTCTCTCTTTCAAATATAAATAAACATTGAAAAACTAAAAAAAAGGCTACATATAGTAAAATACTGCATTTTAGCTGTGGTCAGGTTACTGACCTTCCTAGTGAATATGTAATACATTTTTCACAAAACAGAGAAATTCTTTGGGTAGGTTAACCATCATAAAATATGATGTAGCAACTTAATTTCTCCAAGGGCTAGTATTATATAGAATGGAAAATAGATATTAAAAATGCCAGGCTATGTAGTGATTATGTGGTTATCATTAATGATCAGACACAGATGGAGTCTTTGAGGATAAAATAAAACCATAGCAAATGAGTTTTTATCAAAAAGGGAAACTTCTCCACTTTCTGATTTGTAATTAAATCAACATTTCTTGGGGGAAAATAGGTCTTTGTTTAAATAGACTTTTGGATCAAGCCAATGTCTATGGAAGATAAGAATAGCCCCCAAATTAATTTTCATGTATTATGGTTTTGTTTATACCCAATCATCAATCATTTGCTAGGTTTTATCACCCAAAGGAGGAAAAATCATACCTCAGAACAATATTTCTCTTGCTTTTCTTACATTCTTGTGGGAACACAAGTCCTGCTGTAAATTCTTCACAAAGAACATTCAGAGAGTTCTCCAGAGACTGTCTCTCATGTTCTAGCCCTTTGATTATCATGTACCCAACTCTTCCTACTCTGGCTCAGATGGAGATTCTTTTGTGGCAAACCCCATAGCAGCTTTGTTGCTGATGCTCAGTGAATGCTCTGATGCCAATGTTACTGATGATCCTTGAAGCTTATTGCAAGGAGTATGATGTCCAATGTTGAAACTGCTGATGTTTGCTCCAGGGACAATGAGTCACACCAAATATCCTTGTTAAGGTGCCCCTCTTCTGTTGAGGTCCACTAATGTCTTAGCCAAATTTTCCATCTGATGTCAAGGACCCTATGTTTGCACTACCATTGTCATCTTTTGTTATTGCTGTAGTCCCAATCTCCAGTGTAGCTAGAATCTTCTATTATTGATGCCTAGATGGGAATTTAGTGAAATACCTCTTTTAGGTATTTCTAGATTTATAATTACAATTCCTTCAACCTAGTTGTCATAGTTCCACTGGCAGCTGGCCTAGATGATAACTTCAGTCATAGACTGATCTACACTTGGGATCATAGTCTCTAAACAAAATACTGCCCCTTGTATTTCTTTGGTCAGGAAAAAATAGTTTTTAGGAGATGTCTCCAAAACCATTGCTGATCTTATGGCCACTTCCTTTTGTTCCTTATGTTAACACCAGGTAGTCAGCCAATTTTCAGTAAAATTGACCCCTTCTTCTATACTTCGCACATGTACTTTGTCATTAAATCCTGTGTATCCTACTCAAAAATTTTCCTACACAGCCCTCCTTTTTCATTTCTATTGCACTTGCCCTAGTTTAGGAGTTTATCATGTTCACAGAGACCAGAAGTTTTAAAGTGGGGTCTGAAAATCCCTGGGTCTCCAAAACACTTTAAGGGTTCCATGAGATCAAACCTATTTTTACAATAGTACTAAGAAGTTATTTGTCTTTTCTGCTATGCTGACATTTGCACTAATGGTACAAAACAATGGTGGGTAAAAATGCTGGTCCTGAGTACAAATTAAGTCAATAGCACTAAGCTATACTAATAGCTATTTTGTTCTTCAATGAGTAAGGAAGAAAAATCTCCTCCTCTAACTCATCTTAGGCTCTCTGGCTGGGGCTTTGTAAGTTGGACTGACAAAAGAGATTAACAGGAGAAAAGCATACAAATTTATTAATTCTATGTGACATAGGAGTCTTTGTAAAGAAATAAAGACCTGAAGAAGTAGCTAAGCCTGAGCATTTTTATAATAGGTTTGATGAAGAGTGGAAAGTTGTAGAAAAATGTGACAGGACAAATGGGTAGCTAAGGATAGTAAAGTCTTAGCAAGATCTATTTGTTTGGATTCCTTTGGATATCCTTCCATCTTTGGAGATAAGGATGCTCCTTTCTTCCAGGTATAGAGAGGGCACCTCTCACTTGAGTGTTTACGACCTACTTTAGGGGAGAAGGGGGATGAAAGAGAGTCCTTCTTGTGTTTGTTGTTTCTCAAATCCCTTCAGTTAAATTTTTTTATGTTTATTTATTTTTGAGAGAGAGGGAGACACAGAGCATGAGCAGGGGAGGGGCAGAGACAGAGGGAGACACAGAATCCAAAACAGGCTTCAGGCTCTGAGCTGTCAACACAGAGCCTGACGCGGGACTAGAACTCACGAACCATGAGATCATGACCTGAGCCGAAGTCGGACACTCAGCCAACTGAGGCACCCAGGTACCTCTCAAATCCCTTCAGTTTGAAATATTCAATATGCCAAAGTGCTACATTTTTGGAGCAGCATGTTCTAAACCCTGTCAATTATCAGATGAATTTCACTTAAGGTTGTCTTTGATAAAGGAGAACAAATTATTAATTTGACTAAATATCAACTTTTGAGTATACATCATTTTAATATTCTATATGACAAAGTAGGAAGTGTTCATGGAGCCCTTCTTGGCAGTATGATGGTTGTCTTGAGAGAAAGCCCTTGTGTGATCATTTGATTTGTGAGTTGAACTAACTGATTTTTCAATGAACATTTTTACTTGAAAAAATGGCTGACAAACTATGGTTATTCAGATTTGGTTATTTGGTGGATATTTTCTCAAAAAAATGAACAAAGTGAGCCTGTTGCTTCAAGAAACATGACTGATACTATTTGTTGCCAATGATAAAATTTGAGCTTTAAAACTTTATAGTTTGGAAATTCATAGGTGGTACTGTGAGCTTGATAGTTTCCTAATATTTAAATATTTTTTTCTAATCATATCGATGGCAATATTAACAAAAGTGTGCCAGAATCAGGATCCATATCCAGCCATCTTAGCTCCAGTGTCTGTGCTGTTAAAGTTTACTATTCTTCCTTCCCATACTTTTCTATAAAACAAATGAAATCCAAACCTTTTAACACACTGACCAGGTGGCATTTGTCCATCCACTGGAATGACTGAGCAACAGGTATGAGAATGAAGGTGGGGAGATACCCAGAGATACAGACAGATGATTTTTGTGAGAGATTTAGAAATAGGGGACATCCTGGCTGGTGGCCTATGCAAACAGGACAGATTGGGCTGACTTTCCTTGGGTAATTGTTTCCAGAAACAAGAACCAGATTCAATTATTTAAACTGAACTGGCAATCTTAAGGCTTACTAGCTGGCTGACATGCTACGTTGGAGGCACTATCAACCTGGGTTCCTAGCCTGATGTAAGCTCCTCTTGGGGATCCCCGAAATGTAAACAATACTTCTTTTTTTCCAGGGGCACCGCATACACGCCTGGAAATGTACTTCTTGTGTTGAAACCAGGCATTAATTTGCTTCTGTCCCACAAATACAGTGATTTGCATCTTAGAGATGGTCATAAGACACTTTCAAGGATTTAAGGAAAAATTTGAGTTAATTATGTTCCCCTCAGCTGCCTATAGCAATCCTACCAAACTGAAGTTACCCTTGGTTACTTTGAGGAGCTTCCCAGAGGGATAACTGACTTGTTATTTATGTTTATTTTGTAGATAGCTATCCCTACAATGATAGAGTCATTCAACTAGAAAAAGTGGTATGAAATTTGTCTTTGACTTTCACCAAATTGATCAATGGTACCACTCAGGGCTAAAAGGTATTCAGATTAGTTTCACCTCACTGGAAAGCATTGTTATGGATAAAAGAACTGTGTAACACTCCTGTTTTGGGGGGCTGGTGTGGAGAATGTTTACAGTCTTGCAAACTAGAGAAAGTGTACACCTGTGGAGCAAAGGGCAGGCATCTTACTGGCCATTATAAGAGATGTGTGTTCCCTAAGCTCTAAATTCATCTCCTGTAATACAACCCACTGTGTGTGCAGGTGTCACCTGGACCTTTTGGGTCATGTTTTTGGAGTTGGAGCACAGGGAACAGCATAGGAAAATGCTGAAACTCTGGCTATTAGCATTTCTGTGAAGAGCAAAATGCTCTATTTCTGGAGTCTGTGTCTTCTGGAAGCATCCTTAAAACTGTGGCCAACAAACTAGCTTGTTAGCTTGCAGGTAGGGTAAAATGTTAGACTCTTTGAAGTTCTTGACATGCTGGTGTAGTATTTGTCCTGGATTTTTTTTTCTCTCCAAACCCCAAGAGACCAAATATACTACCAAACAGGCTCCCCAAGATTCACTGGTGGGTAGCAAATAAAGAGCTAGGCCTCTGAGATGACAGAGGGACAGTTTTATTTGGGGTACACAGGTATTCTCCTTCCCTTGCTAATTACACTCAGTAGACTGATCTACCACAACTTATATAAGCAATCAGCCATTGATGCATTTTTAGTTTTTTTCAAGTTCTTTCCTAGTAATAATGTTGCTATAGTGAATGTTGTTTTGAATTTGTATTTTGGAATATGTTTATATTCATAGGGGAAACTTTTAGCTAGGGAGTTCCTGGGTCACAGTATATGCTGATTAAAATGAATGAACAAATATACAATGAAAAATCTGTGTCCCACCCCTAGCTATCCATTTCTTCTCCCGGGTATCCAGTGTTACCCTTTCAGAGATATTTTATGTAAAAACAATCCAAAATACATTCACAGTCTTTCCTCTAAGTTAAAAAATTTTTTTTCTAAAGGAAATGATTACATACTTTAACACAGTTTTATATCCTATTTCTTTCTCTTAGTATTATTATTTTGACATCTGTCTGTAACAGTCATAAAGAGCTCCTTCATTAGCCTTTTATGGCTGCATAGTTTTATGTTGGATGGACTTTCCTTCCCAGTGCCCTATTGATTCTATACATTTTTAAAAACCTAACTGTCTATTATAGCTAGCACCATGGACAAGACAGATAATTTGGCTTTCCTACTGCTGTAAACTCAGTTTCAAATAAGGCTTCTTGTTAGGATAACACAGTATTTGTCTCCCTTAATTTTTCAGTGATTGCACTTTACCTAACAGGGCCTCCATCAATGGTTGGAGCACACAATTCTGTAAGTATCTAAACTATTCATAATCATGTGGTTTATGATTATGTGTTTTTTAATTATGTGGTTTATGTTGCTCATAAAGCAATTTTTTAGCCTTTTTTTTTTTAATGTCAGGTCCAGAATGTGTCCTCCAAGGGTTTTAAGGTTATAGTAGTTATAACCTGAAATAGGGCAAGGAGCCCTAAGTCTTACCAGAGAAAACTCAAGATGCTTCTACATGAAGAAAACACTTCCAGACAGTTGACTTCATTATTTTCTGTTTCCTCTTCATTATGGTTGTTAACAAAGACCTGGAGTGGTTGTTACCACTCTTTGTAAACTGATGCTGGCTCAGTTTGGAAACGCTATTTGATGTCTGTATTCAAAATTGGAAACAAAGGTATTTAAATGAATGGTAAGATTGAGAGGAGGAGAATAAGAATTTACAGAGTTTACTTTTATACTTCTATATTTTCTGCTAAAATAGTTGCTTGTTGTGAGGTTGACTTGTGCTTGCTATGTTTATTTCTATACCTCCTTTGGTTTAAAAGTTTATTCTAATTAAAACTCTAATTATTAATATTTATATTTACCAGGAATGGTGTTTGGCTTTGCAGTCTGAATGTAATCTCATTTTGTTTGTTAATTGGTTTGCACTATTAGCTCATTTTAAAATGCTAAGAAAAACTCCAGAGACAAATGAACATAATTATATCAGAGCACTGGTCATTTCTTAATGCATCTTTTTCCAATAGGCAGAGAATTTCTATAGACAGCAATAAAGTCTACTTAAAAGCGAAGTAATTAAGGTTCCAATTTACATTTTTTTTAGAGAAAACTCCTTTTTTAAAAAATATTTATTTTTGAGAGAGAGAGAGAGAGACAGAGTGCAAGTGGAGAAGGAACAGAGAGAGAGGGAGACACAGAATCCGAAGCAGTCTCCAGGCTCTGAGCTATCAGCCCAGAGCCCGATGCGGGGCTTGAACCCACGAACCATGAGATCATGACCTGAGCCAAAGTCAGACACCCAACCAACTGAGCCACCCAGCCCCCCCCCCCCATTTACATTTTAAATAAGAATGAATCTCATTATATTTAAAATTAGCATTGTGAAATTTGATAATGAAATATGGAATGGGAAAAGCAACACTTATTTGAAGACCCATGTGATAATGTTCTGATTGAGAACGACATTTAAGAATTCGTGGGTGTGGCTTTTGGTATAGAAGCACAAACTCTGGAGTTGGATAGACCTGATTTGGGTCCCAGATTTAACATTTCCAACTGTGAAATCTTGTTCAAGTTATTAACCTAGGTTTGTTTCTTTACCTTTAAAATGGATATAAAAATGGCTGTTTTTTTAATGTTCATTTTTGAGAGAGAGAGAGGGCACGTGCACGAGCAGGAGAGAGGCAGAGAGGGGGACAGAGGTTCTCACGACTGTGAGATTATGACCTGAGCTGACATCAAGAGTTGGATGCTCAACTGAGTGAGCCACCCAGGCGCCTGCATAAACAGTCTTGCCTGGAGACTCATCCTAAACCAAACAGATAAACTTGGACTTGAGAATCAGGGACTTTAGGTAGAACAAAGAATATTTTTATTATCACTGTAGAAATCTGAGTTGATCCAACACATTTTGTTTTTATTATGGGAATATATTTCTTTACTTTCACAATTAAATTAATCCTTTCCCCTCCTCTTAATTGGGAAATTATTTTTTTTTTCTAGAATAATAAAACATGATTGGGCCCAGTAATTTATTCTTCAACTGGAAGAAATAATTCTTCAAATAGTTTCACATAATTATTTTTTAATTAAAAAAGTATCTATTTCTTATATGATGTCTAATTCAATGATTAAAAATGAGAACATGGACAGAATATGTCAACAAGTGCATGCTTTCCACTCTGAGAGTTGAAGAAGGAGAGGTGGCAAGTATAAGAGACATGAGGAACGAGAGGCAGCTAAAGCTGTAAGAAAATGAAAGTTATTTTAAAAAATAGTACTGAAAAATTTGATGAATAATTAGTGCTAAATCAGCTCAAAAGAAATCAAAACTAGCTATTGTATTTACGAAGGAAAAAGGGTACCCATAGGCAGATAAAGTGTAGAGAATGTCTGGCTATTTCATTCATTTGTTCAGCAAATATTTATTGAGTGACTGATGTGACAAATAGAGCTGAAAACCGAAGAATATGTGGGAGAATTAAATAAAATCACATTTGTTACAAAAAGAGGTAGAGATAGAGATAATTTAAAGTCAAATACTTTACATTCAGTTTACAAATAAAAGTCACATAGATGTACCTGAAATTACCATTTTAACTTTTCTAAAAATTACTTCTTTAAAAATTTTTAAATTTATTTTTTACAAATAAAAATTGTATATATTTAAGGTATACTACAATGTGATGTTTTGTTGTATGTATACGTGGTAAAATGATTACCATAATTAAATTAATTAACATATCCATCACAGCCCATAGTTGCCATTTGTGTGTGTGTGTGTGTACGCGTGTGTGTGGTGAGAACATTTGATAGCTGCTGTTTTAGCAAATTTTAAGAATACATTATTATTAACTATAGTCTCCATGCTATACATTAGGTCTCTAGAATTTATTCATTTTATACCTGAAAATTTGTTCCCTTTGGGCAGTATTTCCCCTTTTTACCCCACCTCCAGTCCCTCATAACCACCAGTCTATTACTGAGAATTTGACATTATTTTAGTTTCTATATGTAAAAGTGAGATCATATGGTGTTCATCTTCCTGTGTCTGGCTTATTTCACTTAGCATAATGCCATCTAGTTTCATTCATGTTGTCACAAGTGACAAGATTTCCTTCTTTTTTTTTTTTTAAGGCTGAATAGTATTCCACTGTGTATATATGCCACATTTTCTCTATCCATTCATCTGTTTAAGGCACTACTTTTATTTTTTTAATGTTTATTTATTTTTGAGAGAGAGAGAGAGAGACAGAGTGCAAGCAGGGGAGGGGCAGAGAGAGAGGGACACACAGAATCCAAAGCAGGCTCCAGGCTGAGTGGTCAGCACAGAGCCTGCTGTGGGGTTCGAACCCACAAACCGTGAGATCATGACCTAAGCTGAAGTCTGGCGCTTAACCAACTGAGCCACCCAGGCGCCCCAAGGCACTACTTTAAAATGAAAATATATAAAGAAATGAAAATCTTCTTTTTCTCCCATTCAGTTCTATTTGTCAAAGTACTCATTTGTGCCTATCCATTCCAACCTTGTGCTAATTTTTTACGGAACCCAGCTATAGATACATAATGCAAAGACACAGACACACACAGACACACACAGACACACAGACACACACACACACATATACCTTAACAAAAATGGAATCATGCTACGATAATTGCTTTGTGATTCATGTTATATATGTGGGCTAGAGTCCTAGAAAAGAAATGCTGGGTTAAGGGAAATACACACTTTACAATTTCATGGACAAATTACTTTCCTATAAATTATATTAATTTATATTGTAAGAGTTCCCATTGCCCAATGCTTCTGCTAACATTGGATGCTATCCTTTTAAGTCTTCAAAGGCAAAATTTATTTTCTTATTTTTATGTCAATTGCAACCATGGCTTATGTTTATAAGCCATTTATACTTTTCTTCAGTGAATTGCCTGCTAGTATTTTTTGCCCATTTTTCCATTGGCTTGTCTTTTTCTTATTAACTTATTACCATTTTTTACACATTAGGGATATTAGCCTTTTGTCTGTTACATGTGTTATAATTTTTTTCCTTGCCTGACACTAGGTGACTTCTTTTTTTTTTTTTTTAGGTGACTTTCTTAATGAAGTCTTTCATGATGCAAAAGTTTTCACTGTTTATGTAGTCAAATATGTCAGATTTTTCCTTATTAATTCCAATTTTAGAAATTCTCCCCAAATCATCAAAAGATTGTAGACTATTATATCATGTATATGTATTAATCTTTTAAGAGATAAATTGCTTACATTAGCGTTTTAATATTTAACATTTTGATATATGTTGAGAGGTTATGAATTCACTTAAAATTCTTCCAAATCATAATTAGTTGTCCTGATACAATTCATTACACGGCTCATCTTTTCCCAAATTAATTGTAATGTCAGCTTCATCATATATTGCATTTCCATGTATACCTAGCTTTATCTATTTCTGTACCAGTACCACAGTGTTTTGATTAATAGTAACTTTTATTTTTTCCGTATTTCATGGGACATGTATCTATCTGTGATTTTTTTAATCAAAAATTTCTCAGTAATTTGTTCATATTATTTTGTCACTTGACATTTGAACTTTTTTTAGTTTCAAAATCCTGTTTTGATACTCTAATTTGGATTTCACTATGCTTCTGGATCTGTTCAGGTGGGATTAGCATTTTAAGACTCTCTGTTTTCTCACTGTGAATAGTGGCTGTTCTTTTCACTCATTTAGGTCTTCCATTATATCCTGTTAGGATTTTTTTCACAGAGCTCTTATGCCTTTCTTACTAAATTTATTTCTAGATATTTAGTAGTTTTTCCCACAGTTGTAAATAAAGTATTTGTCCTATTTTGATGGTTATTTTACTTTATTAAAATTTTTTTTGTTTATTCATTTTTGAGAGACAGAGAAAGAGCATGAGTGGGGGAGGGGCAGAAAGAGAGGGAGACAGAATCTAAGCAGGTTCCAGGCTCTGAGCTGTCAGCACAGAGCCCAGCACAGAGCCCAATGTGGAGCTTGAACTCATGAACTGTGAGATTGTGACCTGAACTGAAGTCAGATGATTAACTGACTGAGCCACCCAGGCGTCCCGTCTAACTGGTTATTTTCATATATAGAAGATATTGATTTTGAAATATTTCTTGTCTCCAGGAATCTAATTCTGAATATATATTTTATTTGGATATTTTATATTTTGAGGCTATTAAATCAGATTACATGGAATAATGATAATTTTGTCTCTCCTTTTCCAATACTTGTGCAGCTTATTTCATTTTCTTGTCTTGCTAAATGAGCTTGAACCTCAAAAACAACATTGAACAATATGCTGACAGTAGACAACCCTAATTCCTGATAATGAAACTGTCCTTGATAGTTCACCAACTAATTTTTGAAAAAATACTCTTCATTAAAAGATTTTCTTTTAATTTGAAAGAAATAGTAAAGTGCAAGAAAAAACAAGTTAATGAATGTGTACAAAATCAGCAATAATACTTTAGAGGACAATGGCCTAAATAACTGGAACCAGGAGACATGTTAGAATTTCAACTGTACCAAAGGGAAATGCCTATTTGATTCAACACCAAAATTATTGCAACAAAGCAGGTGCTCACATTATCTACCTAGTAGCAATATGGGATGAAGGATGCATAGATTACACATTTGAAAACCTCAAAAAATATTTTGTCTCAACATCTCTTAAATTTGCATGTCACCAATTTAATTCCAGACAAAAGCTAGTTTCATAATCAGAATGTATGTTTATGTGATGTTCTTCAATTAGCAACAAAACAAAAACAATGAAATAACCCAGAAACAAAACAAATTAAGAACAGATGCAGAATCCCTGAAATTTCTTCCTGTGCTATAATGATTCTCTGCATAGCTTCAGCATTATAAAGACTTTCCCCGATCTTTATATTTTGTCTTCTTTTAAAAAATTTTTAAAAAATATTTATTTTTTGAGATAGAGCACAAGCAGGGTGGGGCAGGGGCGGAGAGAGAGGGAGACACAGAATCCGAAGCAGAATCTGAGCTGTCAGCACAGAGTCTGATGCAGAGCTCGAACCCACAAACTGTGAGATCATGACCTGAGCTGAAGTCAGATGCTTAACTGACTAAGCCACCCAGGTGTCCCTATATTTGTCTTCTTGATTTTACTTTTGTTCTCTCATTTTGCTTTTGTGCACTCCTTTCTCCGTCTCTTCTTTCATCTGTCCTGCTCCTTTATTGTAAGGGTGTGTGTGTACCTATATACACATGTGGACACTTGTATCCTGGTGCGGGAGGTGCAAGTGTCTGCCTTTGTCTCTCCATAGCTCTCTGGGTCTTTTTGTCTCCTTATGGCTCTTTTTCTGTTACTGTCTTTTGGTCATTTTCTCTGTTTTTTCTCCCTCTTCTATCTCTTCCCCAGTAGATGCAACCTGCCGCTCGCTGGTATCTGTCACAGGAACACCCAAAAGACAAACCAAATAATAGATTTAGTAAGTATTCCACAATACACTCAGGAGCTGGAACATAAACTGAACCAAAGTATCATTGTAGTTATAACTCCTCAGGCAGCCCTCCTCTTGAACACATGGATCCTTAATGCTCTTTTCATTATACCTGTAGAAAACAACTCTATCTGCTGCTTTGAAAAAGTATTAATGTATTGATAACTTACTAACAGAGATTCAGGGCAAAAAACACTTCTTTCTCATCGTTGCCTCCTTCTCACAGTAAATAGAATTAGGATCAGCACTTAACAATGGGTAAAACCAATGAATGGTCCTGAGTCAGGTTGACCAGAGTTCATTCAGGCAATCTTGAGGGGACTTGGAAATCTTAATATTTCACATTTTAGAGCTCTGACATGACAGAGACTTATTTTTCAGTCTGATACCATGGCCAAATAGCCTGGTATGACAGATTATGGTAAGATGCTTATATTGGTTCTCTGAACCTTCATTTTATCTTCCTCCTTTGTCGACAAATTAGAAATCTATCAAGGACATTTCCAGACTCAGTTACATCTAGGGGGTCCAGATACAAATCAGGTATTGCTGATTAGAGGTACTCAGACACAGTGGATAGGCAGAAAAGAAGACTGTTTTCCTGACAAGCACACTCTGGCTGATATTTGGTGGGGACTCACCTCACACTTTCCCCTTGTCTCTAGCTTTGTGGGTGTAAGCCTTTTAGGGTTGAGACAACAACAGTAGGGGTAGAAGCTTCAAAACTCTGAATAGCAGCTAACTGGTGTGACTTTGACATGTCACTTGATCATATATCTGTATGATCAATAGGTTGATCATACATACGTATGTCTAGAACAGTCCTGATTTATACTCATAATACTAGTGTAATTATCAGTAGAGCCCCCCTCATTGTAAAAATTTCTCCTATTTAGGAGTTAGTAACCCTACCTCCAATTCTCCAATTCTTCCAATAATATTTTGTATATACCTAACTACCTATATTTAAATTTCTTTTTTAGAAGTGTTTATTTATTTTGAGAGAGAGAGAGAAAGCATGAGCAGGAAAGGGCAGAGAGAGAGGGAGAGAGAATCCCAAGCAGGCTCTGTGCTATCAGCATGGAGCCCTGTGTGGGGCTTGATCCTACAAACTGGGAGATCATGACCTGAGCCAAAATCAACAGTTGGACACTCAACTGACTGAGCCACCCAGATGCCCCAACATTTCTTCTGCTTGAAATTCCTAGAATGGTTACTGTTTCTTTCATTGAATTGGGACTGATACCAAAAATAAAGCTGGACACTAGTTAATAAAGACAAATTTTATTCAGTAATAACTATTACAGTAGGGAAGAGAACCCTGAGCTCAATTCTGCCGAAATAAAAGGAGACTTTTTAAACACCAAGGTGTGCCAAAGGAGAGGCAATGGAGAGTGTGAAGGGGGTGTTTGGTACATCCAACTAGGCCATCTAGCTAATTGGCACTCATTCAGAGGAGGAAGAAACTTCTTGTATATTTATAACTAGGGTGTTTATACAAGCTGGAGCAAGGTGTCCACTGAAGTTAGGCCCTTTCTCTCCCACATGGTCTGGGAGCCAGAGAGAGAGAGGTATCTCCTTCAGCGTTTTATTTCAAAGAGATGGTTCCTAGGTCCTTGAAGAAACAGTTTTGAACAGCAGAAGATTTACATCCCAAAGAAGCAGAGGAAGGATTTATAGTTGTAAGCTTTCTCAGGAGGCATTTTAAGAGGGGGTGGATGCCATCCTTGGGACGCAGCTTTATGCTGCTAGAACCCATGCTTCTAGAGAGTGGTTAAGAAGAGAGTGTCCATCACTAGTATACTTGGGGTCATGGGATTTTGGTGAAATTGCTCTGGGAATGGTATTTAATGTCTGTTAAGTCATGCTGCATGGAGGCTGACATCAGCATTTACCTTTTTTGAAAATGACTACTGGGGGGGCGCCTGGGTGGCTCAGGCGGTTAAGCGTCCGAGTTCAGCTCAGGTCACGATCTCGGGGTCCGTGAGTTCGAGCCCCGCGTCGGGCTCTGGGCTGATGGCTCTGAGCCTGGAGCCTGCTTCCGATTCTGTGTCTCCCTCTCTCTCTGCCCCTCCCCCATTCATGCTCTGTCTCTCACTGTCTCAAAACTAAAAAAAAAAAAAAAAGGAAAAAAAAAAAAAAGAAAATGACTACTAGGGGATCAATGTGGCCCCATCATTAAGATAACCAGGAGGGGCGCCTGGGTGGCTCAGTCGGTTGAGCGGCCGACTTCAGCTCAGGTCTTGATCTCGCGGTCCGTGAGTTTGAGCCCCACGTCGGGCTCTGTGCTGACGGCTCAGAGCCTGGAGCCTGTTTCAGATTCTGTGTCTCCCTCTCTCTGACCCTCCCCTGTTCATGCTCTGTCTCTCCCTGTCTCAAAAATAAATAAAACGTTAAAAAAAAAAAAAATTAAAAAAAAAAAAAAAGATAGCCAGGAAACTGGAATGAAGAACACTGGGGTATATATTTATATATAAATAAATAATAAAATGTCATTTCTCTTCCTGCTGCTAGCTTGGGTTTACTTTGATATTTATTAATTCCTATCCCTCCATTCCAACCAGGCAGAGAAGAAGCAAAGGATTATATTATATTACACAACTGTGAATTATAACTTGTGAATACAATACATACCATGAGGGATCCAGTTTGTGGCTGGACCACTGAAAGGAACCTAGAGGCACTGATATCTCAGTTACTGAGCGGCCACATATTAAGCTTCCTGGAACTCTGTCTGA
Source organism: Acinonyx jubatus (assembly GCF_027475565.1). Classification (NCBI taxonomy): domain Eukaryota; kingdom Metazoa; phylum Chordata; class Mammalia; order Carnivora; family Felidae; genus Acinonyx; species Acinonyx jubatus. Next base: position 63,864,057 of record NC_069387.1, read on the forward strand.
GTTAGGCCTGCTGGGGATCATCTGTATTTCTCATCAAGACAGTCAATATTTGAAGATCAAGAATTTGGGGACAGAGAGGTGAAGTTTATTCCAATTCTCCAAATCATTTCTTGTCCCCACGGAGAGAAAATTTTATTTGTTCTTCAGAAAGAGGCACGAAATAAACATTTGATTATACCACTTTGCCCAACACTTGATTTATTTTACCAGTAGATCTGTTTTTAAAAATAGAAAGCAAATTATTATGCCTGAGCGACTTCAAAGCCTTCCCATCATCCCAATTCGCAAACGTGATGCTTCCATGGAGGATATCAGGGGACTGTGTGCGCGTGGGAGTGAAGAGGAGAAAAGGAGGAATATCTAGAGAATGGTGAGGAGGGGCAAGTTGCCAGAAGCTCAACAGTTTGAAATTATAGCCTGGATGAGTTACTTATTGTATTTCCTCAACTGAACTAAAGCCTGCTTGTCTTGGAAAGAAAACAAAAAAAGTCTAATTCTTGAGTGAAGGAGAAAAGATCACACACATTCCAAGGTGGTTGGACTAGAATTTTACTGAAAATATTTTTAAAAACAATTTTGCACAGCCAGGCCCTTTGTAAAAACATGATTTGGAGAGAGTGGTGTGGAGAAAATAAAAAATCATAAGCATTTTGAGATTATTTTTCTCTTTACTTGGATTTCATTTTGAGGGGGGTATGGAAAGAAATAACTTCTTTTTTTTTTAACATTTATTTATTTTTGAGACAGAGAGAGACAGAGCATGAACGGGGGAGGGTCAGAGACAGAGGGAGACACAGAATCGGAAACAGGCTCCAGGCTCCGAGCAGTCAGCACAGAGCCCGACGCGGCGCTCGAACTCACGGACCGCGAGATCATGACCTGAGCCGAAGTCAGACGCCCAACCGACTGAGCCACCCAGGCACCCCAGAAATAACTTCTTAATAATAACCTTGAATGCATAAGTTCAACATAGATAATTGATGGTGAGAACTAAATTATGCACTACTTTAGTATTTTTAAAAAATAGACTTCATTTTTTAGAGTAGTTTTATGTTCACAACAAAACTGAACGGATGGTACAGAGTACTCCCTGCCCTACACATGTGTAGGCTCTCCCATTATCAACATCTCCCACCAAAGTAGTTTATTTGTTACAATTGATAAACTACAATGACACGTTGTCACCCAAAGTCCATAGTTTATAATAGGGTTAACTCTTGGTGTACACGCTTGGACAAATGTCTAATGACATGTACCCACAATTACAGCATCATACAGGGTAGTTGCACTGCCATAAAAATCCTCTGTGTTGCACCTATTTATCTCTCCCTCACCCTGACCCCAGCCAACCACTAATCTTTTTACTGTCTCCATAGATTTGCCATTTCCAGAATGTCATATAGTTGGAATTCTAAAGCATGTAGCCTTCTCAGATTCGCTTCTTTCACTTAGTAATATGCATTTACATTTCTTTCATGTCTTTTCATGGCTTGGTAGCTCTTTTTAGCACTGAATAATATTCCACTGTCTTGAGGGACCACAGTTTATTTATCCATTCACCTACTGAAAGACATCTTGGCTGTTCCCAAGTTTTGGCAATTATGAAGAAAGCTGGTATAAACATCAGTGTGCAGGTTTTTGTGTGGACATACGTTTTCAACTCTGTTGGGTAAATATCAGGCAGTGCAATTGCTGGATTGTATGGTAAGAATATCACTACTTTAGTTTTCATAAGCTTTCTCATAATTCACTTAATCTTCATGTAGATAAACTTGTGTTATGTTTTTAAGGGCCCAGAAACCTCATGCACTTTGTTTTCCTTTCTGTGTGTTTGATTGCTGAATTATTTTTCTTCTATGGAACGGAGTAAAATATTCCTGAATGAAGTCATTCTGCTAAGAACTTAGAATGTCTTATTTTGATTCCCTCTACTGAACTCTGCTTTGGTGTTTAGACTTTCCTTTCCTTTGAAGAATGCGTCTCAGATCTCAGTGCTTTTTCTGAGTTTCTGAAATATGAAACTTATTTTCTCACTTGACAGTAAGGAGTACCTGGGCTTATTGTTAAGAATTACAGATAACCAAGTAATTCATAAATACTGTAATTTATGTATGCAGAATAAATCAAACCTGCCCTGTAGAAAGAACTGCAAGGCTTAGCACCAAATACATTTTCAAATACAGTTGTATTCCCTTCCTTCCTTTGTCCCTCTCTCCCTCCTTCCTTTCCTTTGTTTCTTCCTTCTGTATTCACTCATATATTAAATTTTTTTTTACATTTATTTATTTTTGAGAGACAGAGAGAGACAGAGCACAAGCAGGGGAGGGGCAGAGGTAGAGGGAGACACAGAATCGGAAGCAGACCCCAGGCTCTGAGCTGTCAGCACAGAGCCCGACGCGGGGCTGGAACCCACGAAATGTGCTATCATGACCTGAGCCGAAGTTGGAGGCTTAACCGCCTGAGCCACCCAGGCGCCCCTGTATTCACTCATATATTTAAAAGTTACTATAAGCCAGACTGATAGTAGCTAAAGAGAATGAAAGGGAAAGCAATATGGAAATATAAATTGTAAATCTGTACGTTTTGCCAGATAGCAAAAAGTGGAGTCCACAGATAAATCTAGTGGTTCTGAAAACCAAATATCATGAGAAAAATACGTTGGTGGAGATACAGCTTCAGAAACTAGGCTTGAAAACATCCATGCTTTGAAATTGAGAATATGCCCTGTATAAGATTGTCTTAACATAATGGCATGTCAATGAATATTATGACTAGAACACATTATCAGCTGTCAAGTAAAAGGTGACATTGCTTCCCTCTTTCCTTCTCTGCCTCCCAACTAAGCCCACTACTTGAGATTTGTTCATTACCACTGACTTCATTTAAGGGAAAATTTTGTCTTTGTTTGATCTCTCAAAAGCCATTCCTGAAAAAAGGACTTGAGTGTAGGTGGTTTATCTAAGTGGATCCCAGGATCCACAAGTGGAGTTGAGAAGGTGCAAGAAGGAAGGAAGAAAAGCCATTAGAGGGTGCACTAAATGAGGTGGGTTACCTCTGTGGGCAGTGGGATTAGGTCCAGATGGGGATGCTCTCAGGAATCTAGAATTATCTCAGTGACGGACAAGGAAAGTGGGGTTTTTATTTCCTACTTTTATTGCTGAGGGTTGTTCCTTGTGCCAAATTCCAAGCATTTGCAGAATGTCCATAAGTATGGATAAAAGAGCCTTGCTTATAGACTTGCACTATAATAGGAAGCATGTGGAAATACAAAGCATGCCCAAAACAGAATAAAATTAAGATTTTTACACGGCTATCTGTGCAAGCAAGTGGCCTGAGAAATCTCTCATAGGGTAAAGAGAACCTTCAAGTTTCTAACTGATGGCTTGTCATCAAAATTGGTCAAATTCTAATTTCTTTGAAAAGTTTGGCCAGTAATATTGTGGAACCACTTTTAGAAAAAGAATTTTAAAACTTATGGATTACTACCTATAATCTCTTTTCACTCTCTTCACTCTATCCACAGGTAGAAAATGGTAGAAATGTTTCTAAGACATAGAGCACAAATATAAGACCTGTCTCATATGCAGAAGATCAGCAATGCTTAGATCATAATAGAGCAATGAGCCTCCATAACAGTTGTATAAGGTACCTCTAACCTGCTACCTTATTCTTTGGGCTCATTTCTGGACATATATTTCTATATAAGGGAATATAGGAAGAAAACATTGCTTGAACTTAGTATTTGTAAATTCAATTAGACTGAAGTTTGGGTTTAGAAGGTGTCAACTATTCTTCTGTATCTTATCTCTGGCTTATAGCAACCATGAACTAGAGTAGTGCTATCTATCTATCTATCTATCTATCTATTTATTTATTTATTTTTAAAATGTTTATTTTTGAGAGAGAGAGAGAGAGAGAGAGACAGACAGACAGACAGATAGACCGTGAATGGGGGAGGGGCAGAGACAAAGACACACACAGAATCTGAAGCAGGCTCCAGGCTCCAAGCTGTCAGCACAGAGCCCAATGTGGGGCTTGAACTCATGAGCTGTGAGATCATGACCTGAGCCAAAGTCAGATGTTTAACCAATTGAACCACCCAGGCTCCCCTAGGGCAGTGCTTTTTAAAGTGTGGCCCCAGAACATTTCTGGTGTGTGTGGGGGGGTCCCCTTTCAAGAGGTAGATGAAGTCAACATTTATTTTTATAATAATACTAATTTTTTCTCCCTGTAAAAGAGTTAAAATTTTCACTGACAGTGCAGAAACAATGGTGGGAAAAACTGTAGGTGTCCCAGCCAGCATGAAACAAGGCAGCATCACCAAATTGTACTAGCATTCACGATATTCCTTCAAAAATATATATTTTTTAATGTTTATTCATTTTTGAGAGACAGAGCGCAAGCTGGGGTGGAGCAGAGAGAGAGGGAGACACAGAATCTGAATCAGGCTCCTGATTCTTAGATGTCAGCATGGAGCCTAATGTGGGGCTTGAAGTCACGAACTGTGAGATCATGACCTGAGCCGAAGTCAGACGCTTACCTGACTGAGTCACCCAGGTGTCCTGACTTTGTATTTTAAAAGCTTTTTTTTTATGTTAAGATGTAATGGATTTAGTATTGTTACTATTTGTAAATAAATTAACTAATAAATATTTTTTTAAATTTTTCAGTTTTAATTGCTAATACATTAAATAGCATACATACAACACATAAATAAACGTTATTTGGGAAGCCTTAATAATTTTGAGTGTGATAGGAAAAAATCTGCAAACAGCTGTCCTAAGTGAACTCCTCACCTTCCACATAATTCACCAAATCATTCTCTTACTCAGTCAGTCAATCACTGAGCAAAGAAATATTCACTTAGGACTTACTGCCAGGAAACATTATAGGGACTGGGGATAACGGCAGTAAAAAAGAGAGATACCCAGTCTTTATTCTCCTGAAGTTTATGTTCCATCGGAGTTGGACAACATGCAGGTGAATGTATGAGTGAGCAACTTCTGACAGTGACAAGTGCCATGAAGTAAACAAAACAGAGTGATGCAAGAGTGACTTGCAGGCTACTTTATATTAGATTTTGAGGAGAGACCTCAATGAGTAGATGTTGCTGGAATTGACTAAATGACACTAAGGAGCCCACCATGCCAAGGGAAGGCTGTTCTAGGGAAGGAAGAGAAAATGCAGACTAATGTGCAAACAAGTGGGCTGGAGCCAGGTCCAAGTGTCCTGTAGGTTAGGGGAAGGAGCTGACATTTTACACATAGAGGAATATAGCTAATTTATTTGGTTTTCCTTCAACTGGCACCCTCGCCTCCCCCAATACCTGCAGTCATGAAATTCTTTCAATCACCCAAAGGCCTCTCACTCTCCACTCTCAAAACCCACACTCAAATCATGAGCTGAAGAAAAAAGAACAAAGTGTTCCCAAGGTTGAAAAATTCCCATGCACACATGCAGAGAGTGAATTCATATAAAGGTGATTATATAAAGGGCAGCAGATTAATAACAGGAGAGCTGGAGGAGCTGGAGAAATGATCACATGAACAAGAGGGCAAGAAATAGTTTCACGAACCCTGTGCTTTTTGGAACAAACCCCCACATATCACTGACACACTGAGGGGACAATCCACCAACGGATCATCCTGGAAACTCATAGTTGTGGAGTTTCAGATACTTCATGCAATTGCATTGACTTAAAAGGAAAGTCTTATTCCCTGACAGCCAGGGGATAAGGCAAAACCAGTTTGAAATGCCCTTTGAACCAGGACAGCAGTAGACCATATTACCCCTGTTACAAATTGAGTGTGATCGAATGTCATTGAAGAGCTCCTATGTTGACTTGATTACTAGCCTGTTTTTTTTTTAATCCCAACATTGCTCTGTTATTATAGCTAACGATGTAACTAATCTTACTTTACTTAATCAAGCAGTATCTAAAAGGGTTAAACTAAACCAGAAGCAAAGTGACACAGAGTCAAAATTAACTTGAACTGCTGTGGAGGAGATCAGGGTATGTGCTTCCCCAAGGTATTCAACTTTAGCATAAGGATTATTTTGAGCTGAAGGCAACTGAGAATCCACAGACGCAGGAAAGGTTCTCTGCCTTCCCTTTGTCTACCTAAAAGCAGGGCATAAATCCCTCCTTTGTGAAGGTGTCCCCATCTCCTGTCATGGGAAGAGGAGAGCAACTCATCACCTAACACAGACAGGCAGAATTAAATCTGAATAACTAAATTTTTATCTCCCGTTAATCTTCTCCATATATTTGCTAGTCACTTCCCCTAACTTATCATTCCTTGAAGCCCAATGGCCTGCCTTTTTTTTGTGTTGTTGTTGTTAAAATGGTATATAGACTCCTGAGTCTAACCAGTTGAGTTTCACTTCTTTTTTTTAAACTCCTATGCAAATAAATGTTAATAAAAATTGCATGCCTTTTCTCCTGTTAATCTGTGTTTTGTTATTATAAATTTACAGGTCCTAGTCACTAAACCTAAGAAGGTAGAGGAAAAGCGGCTTCTCCTCAACAACAGCTTTGATCTATGCTCCTTGTATATATAATATACATTATTAATATATATAATACCTCTCCTCTTTAGTTCAAATAGTATTTTTAAAGGAGCATTTAGGCAGGAGGAGAAGAAGGTAGTGGAAGAGAAGGCCCCTAGGCTTGTTACATACCATGAATACAACTAGATAACTATCAAACCACCCATAATACCCCAGAAATTGACCTAAGACTGGCAGAACAAACTCCACAATTAAAGGTAGAAAAGATAGTTCCATTGCACTTCCATTGAAGAAAGTAAGAGGTGTGGAGACACGGCTTGGGAAAGAAATGAATTGTAGCTGCTATAGTGGGGAGAAAGTTGCACTTGCAGAGAAGGGTGAGAGACAGACTAACTTACAGGGGAGTGCCCAGGGAAGATGAATCCCAACAGCAACTGGCTTAGAAAGTGAGGAGGGGGGTCCAAATTTTGTGAGTTCTTGCAAAGAGTGGGACTTAAAGCCTGGAGTTAAACAAATTTTTTTTTCCATTATTTTTGAGAAGGAGATTGAAAGCACCTGAGAGGGGAAGGGGCAAAGAGGGAGTGGGTGATAGAGGATCCAAAGTGGGCTCTGTGCTGACAGCAGAGAGCCCGATGTGGAGCTCGAACTCATGAATCATGAGATCATGACCTGGGCCAAAGCTGGACGTTTAACTGACTGAGCCACCCAGGTGCCCTGAGCCTGTAGTTTTAAAGGTCAGTGTGCCTGACTCTGGGAAAGCTCAGAGGACATTGGGGTTGCTCTTGGTGAGAAGACAGTAAAGAACCCATGGACACACAGCATGGTAACAGCAATCTGAAGTGCACCTGGAGCACACAGTAGGGAGCTTAGTTGCTCATCTTGGAGCATGTCACAGAGAGGAAGCCTTCACAGAGAGATTCCTCTGTGAACAAAGGCATTGGCAGGTGACACTTCCCTCCCCTGGCCCTCAGCATTAGCACAGGGCCATCTGTGGGAACCAGTGCAATGCCCACACTCACTACCTAACTGGCTTACACTAAGCCTTGCCCCCGCCCCCCCCGGCATCTCTGGAAGAACTGCCCTCCCCTGTCATGCTTGCCTCAGTCCCAGTGTGGGGACTCCCCTCCAGAAGACCAGCCCAAACCCCTATCAACATTCTGTCTCTCCCTACCTGGGAGTTTTGCAAGGCTCCCATTCCAGGCAGTGACAGGTCTCATTTCACCAGAGTACATCTAGTTAAAACACACTGCTTTCAGGCCAGGGACCAAACACTGCCCGTATCAGGCAATGAGGGCCTCTGCAGATGACTGGCCTGAAGGATAAAGCACACAACAACAGAGCACATGCAGCACACATTGGGGATGCTTCTGAAAGTGTCAGGCCCTGCAAGAGGGGACATTACACTGCAAAAGAAAAAAAAGAATTATGCAAAATGAGAACATACTTAGGGAACTCAGTGACTCTACTGAATGTAGGAACATTCATACCAGGGGAGTTCCAGAAGAAGAGAGAGAAAAGGGGGCAGAAAGTTTATTTGAGGAAATAATAGCTGAAAACTTCCCTAATCTGGGGGGGGATAGAAACAGATATCCAGACCCAGGAGGCATAGAGATCCCCAAATAAAATCAACAGCAGCAGATTCACACCAAGACATATTGTAGTTAAAATGGCAAAATATAGTGATAAAGAAACAAATATTAAAATCAGTATTAAAAAAAAGAAGATAGTTACATACAAAAGAAACAGCATAAGGCTATCAGTAGATATTTCAGCAGAAACTTTCCAACCCAGAAAGGAGTGGCATGATATATTCCAAGTGCTGAATGGGAAACACCTGCAGCCAAGATTACCATATCCAGGAGGGTTATCATTCAGATTAGAAGGAGAAATAAACAGTTACCCAAACAAGCAAAAACTAAAGGAATTCATGACCACTAAACCAGTCTTGTAAGAAATATTTAAAAAATTTTTTAAATCTTTATTAATTTTGAGAGAGAGAGAGAGAGAGACAGAATGTGAGCAGGGGAGGAGTAGAGAGAGAGGGAGACACAGAATCCGAAGCAGGCTCCAGGCCCTGAGCTGTCAGCATACCGTGAGATCATGACCTGAGCTGAAGTTGGACGCTCAACCAACTGAGTCACCCAAGCACCCCCAGTCTTGTAAGAAATATTAAAGGGGACTCTTTGACTGGAAATGAAAGGCGAAAAGTGACATTATGAAGGTAGGAAACATAAAAGCAGTAAAAATGAATATTTCTATAAAAAAATCAGTCAAAGCTCACAAAAAGAAGGAGGTAAGATATGATGCCATATACCTAAAATGTGGGAAGGAGAGGACCTAAATGACAATCAACTTAATATAGACTGCTATATGCAAAAGATGTTATATATAAACCTAATGGAAACCACAAATAAAAAACCACTAATCAATCGACAAAGAATAAGGAGAAAAAAATCCAAACATATCACTAAAGAAAACCAAAAAACCATGAAAAAGAAGAGGACAAGAAAGAATCAGAGAAAAATCTTCAGAAACAACCACAAAACAATAAAACAAATGAGTGAAGGAAAAGAGAGAGAGAGAGAGACAGACAGACAGACTAACCAAGAAACAGACTCTTAATTGTAGAGAACAAAGTGATAGTTACCAGAGGGGAGGTGGGTAGGAACATGGGTGAAGTAGGTGATGGGGTTTAAGGAGTGAACTTGGTGTGATAAGCACCAGGTGATTAAAATAAAAAAATAATTTTTTTAAGAATGGGGGTATTGCTCACATCATAATTGATTACATAATTATAATCAGCATTTTCTGAGGGTGGAAGGAGGCAGAGGGACTAAGAATTTAAGTAATTCCAGAAAAATATCTACTGGTTATAAAACAGAAATCTTCCAGAAGCCATATTTTAGTAGTTTCTATCCAAGCCACAAGACAACATATCTAACACTTGGTAAAGAGAATAAATTTTGAAGAGCTCAGTTCTTGTCTCTAAAATTTATCAATTGTATGTCCCTAGATAATATATTTAACTTTTCAAACCTCAGTTTCCTCGTAGACAGAACAGAAATAATCATAAACTCTACCTCATAGCGTTGTCTTGAGAATGAAATACATGTAAAAGTACTCAGCACCATATTAGTAGAGAGTAAGCTTATAATAAATGTTACCTTCTGTCAGTGTTGTTATTCCAATGATTGTAACACTTTATTGACCTAGAACATTAAAAAATGGGTAGTCTCGGAAAGGGGAATATTCTAAATAAAAGTTTAACCTTTGAAAAATTAAAAAAAAGAATGTGGTACCTTAGTGCAAAGATATTCTGAGTTTTTTAAAATTTTTTTTAACGTTTATTTATTTTTGAGACAGAGACAGAGCATGAATGGGGGAGGGTCAGAGAGAGGGAGACACAGAATCCAAAGCAGGCTCCAGGCTCTGAGCTGTCAGCACAGAGCCCCACGCGGGGCTCGAACTCACGGACTGTGAGATCATGACCTGAGCCGAAGTCGGACGCTTAACCGACTGAGCCACCCAGGTGCCCTCTGAGTTTTAATAATAAATATATAATAACCAAGAATTTTGGTAATTCGTGGCACATCCACGCAGAAGTAAATGTTATTAAGTCAGCATTTTATTGGCATGATTTTTGCATGGATTTTCCCACCCTGGTTACAAGAATCTTTACTGTAAAATTCAAGCACTGGCCATTGAGCCTGCAAGCATACTTACTGAGAATGTTTAAACTTGTATCCTGGAATGAGAACTATGTACTTTTATAATAATTCATGTAAAGATTATAAATGCTGTAAATATTCTAAAAAGTGGTTCTTAATTTTTGAGTGTCATGACTCTTTCAAGACTATGCTAAGTGTTGAGGATACTCTTACTATAAATTTGCATAGAATTCCAAGTAATATTTTAGACTCTTAGAGCTCGTTCATGGAGCCAAGTTAAGAATCCATGCTAGACAATAAATTTTGATACCTTTCAGGTTTTTTAGCAGGCAAATGACATGATTTGATACATATATTCATAAAAAAATAACTGATATTTGAGGATAAGTTTAAGGAAGGCAAGAAGTCTAGTTATACAGTTAGTGCCATGGTCCAATGATGAGTGGAGATGCAAAGTAAGCAATGATGATAGTTTGGACTGAAAGTTGGTATGAAGGAATTTCTAAAATACATACATCAAGTAAAAGGAAAATAATAGTGACTCACAAGGTATGTACAATCATTACTAAATATAATAATGCAAGAAAATGTAAGAAAAATTTAGAAAGATGCATTGATCATAACTGTTAAGTAAATTGAAACAGTCATCTAAAATCTTCCTTCCATAAATAAAGAGCAGGTTCAAATGGCATTGCTGCAAGCTCTATGAAACTGTCTGGCAGGGTCCAATCAGGAGACAGAAACCACTCTAATAACTTCAACAGAGAGAATTTAGTTAAAATAACCATTAATTTTAAAAGGTGGTGAACTATAAAAAGAGGTCTCTAAATAATACAGGAAAGGGGCGCCTGGGTGGCGCAGTCGGTTAAGCGTCCGACTTCAGCCAGGTCACAATCTCGCTGTCCGTGAGTTCGAGCCCCGCGTCAGGCTCTGGGCTGATGGCTCGGAGCCTGGAGCCTGTTTCCGATTCTGTGTCTCCCTCTCTCTCTGCCCCTCCCCCGTTCATGCTCTGTCTCTCTCTGTCCCAAAAATAAATAAACGTTGAAAAAAAAATTAAAAAAAAATAATACAGGAAAAACAAACATAGGACACAGAAATGCTTCTAGAGTTGAGAATAAATGAAGAAGGAACAATGGAGTCCAGAATCCATCACCATGCCTATTCTCTAAGCTCCCATAGAGGCAATTTGGCAAGATCTTGTAATTCTTTTGGTATATATGCTATCTCTTCCTAAGAGTAGACATTACACTTCTCCATCTGGACTAGGCTGGACACTAATTCTCATTACAGGTCTCAAGACAATGACAGATGTGTGGGAGTTTCCTGCAAAGTACCTGTCCCAGCTGAAGTCATTGAAGATTATTCATGTAAAGGAGTAATTGTTTGTACAAAGTGAGATGCAATGGCCCTTCCACTAGCAAAAATTTCAAGATAATATGGGATCCAAAATTCTCACCCTTGTCTTTATCTGCCCCAATTCCCTCCTCCAAGTAGTGTGCCACTCGTTCCAAACAGTTTCCTTAGCATAGAGGACTTAGCAGGTTAACAGAATTTGCAACTCCGTAAATCTTACAATCAGATCTGTGGTCTGATGCTCAGCAATGTCCACCTTGTGGTTACATAAGATAAGGAAGTTCTTTAAGGCTATCATGAAAGCTTTGTGGTTCTTCATTCATGACTTCACTGAGAAATCCAAAGCCTTAATTTTAATTTTATTTTAATTTTGTGCTTTTACTTTCATAAGGTCTCCAGTACACTCATAAGTAAGTAGCTTACCTCAGTATCTTTGTAATCAACACTGCCACCATGGCAACTAAATCCCAGAGCCACCCCCCCATCACCTTGTCCTCTTCTAGCATTCTATCCCATGCCACCACCAGTGATAATTTAAATAATTGTGAAGTTTGCTGTATGCCATGGAATACTTGTGCCACATTTCCTTCAGCAGGATTATCCATGTGCTCATTGAGCATGTGAACAACTGAAACTCAGAGCTCCATTTTGAACTTCACTTCATAACACTGGTCCAGTTCTAGAAACAACATATCTTCAGTCAAAATCCTGGTAGAAATACAGCACGTGTAAAAAGGTTTAACTGAAGAGAATTGAAGGAGTGAACTATTTATAGAGGTGTGGACATGGTGAAGAGTAGAAACAAAAGATGGTGAGGCACCTCTGGGCTTGCAACAGTAGGAAGCCTCTACTGACGCCAGATCCAAAGAAGCAAGAAGAAGGAACCTGGTTTTCAGGGGACCATGACAGGCATAGTCACACAAGAAAGGGTTCCAAGCAGAATCTGTAGTTTAACAGAAAAGTAGCCACAGATAAACCTAGAGATAGTAGAAAGAATAAATAACCTAATCACTTCTTCCTCCTGTCCTTTGCTCTCCAATCTTTGCCTCCCATACCCAGTTGCAAATAGAAGGCAGAGAGGACAGCCAGGTTGCCTCTGTTCTTAGCAATCAAACTTTCTGAACATATAAAAGGACAGAGGAAGGATCTGAAGGGGCAAATGAAAAAATTATTCATAACATCTCCCAAATTCATATTATAAGGCCCATATAACCTTGATAATAAAACTGAACAAGGACATTTCAATAAAGAAAAATTACAAACCAGCCCTACTGATAAACATAGATGAAAAAAAAAACACCCTAAAATTGCTGGGAAACTGAATCCAGTAATAAATAAAAAAGGATAATAAAACACAAATAAGTTGAGCCTATTTCAAGAGTGAAAAATTAATAATAAAAAAATAAATCAATGCTATTTACCACATTAACAAAATAAGACAAGTCATATAATTATCTTAATGCAGAAAAGACTTAAAAATTCAACATACATTCAAATAAAATTTTAAAGCCTATTACCAGTCTAGGAAATCAAAGATAATTTCCTTAATCTATTAAAGTATATCTATTAGAAATCAATACCAAATATCATACTTGATAATGTTTAAAAACTTCTCCTGGAAATTAGGAAAAAATACTAAATTCCCAGTCAGTGAAGTAAGGTAATAAAAAGAAATATGTTATAATGATTATTTGTACATGTTTTGGTTATATATGTTAAAAATCCAAAAGACTCTAAATTAAAATATTAAGATTAATAAGTTAATTACCAAGGGAAGGGCTGTGAGATGGTGAGTGGGGATGCTTGCTACTGGCATCTAGTGGTAGACATGCATCCTACATTGCACAGGACAGCTTCAACAATAAAGAATGATCTGGTCTAAAATGTTGATAGTGTTCAAGTTGAGAAACGCTGTGAGAGAGGGAATAAAGATAAAGGTTTCTTGAGGCCTTGGCTTGGAAGTCATACAACACCATTTCTACTGCTTTCTACTAGGCAGAGTGTCACAGAGCCAGTATAGATGCCTGGGTTTGAGAAGTCGATTCCACCTTTTGATGGAAAGAGCTCCAAAGAATTTACAGATATTGATTTTCTACTACAAAACCAATGCTTTGGGATGGGGATAGAATTACCAGGTGGATGTTGATTTCTTTTAATGAAATGGAGAAGATACACAGAAAGTTAGAGGTTAGGCAGAGGGATTCAAGGATAGTTCTGAGATTTCAGAAATGGACCATAAGGAGACAGAGAAGCAGAAGACAAAGATGGCAAGATTACTGTGTAAAATTCAGGCCTGCCATTTTGATTTAGAAATACCCACATCTAAGGAGGGTAGTTGAGTCATTTAAGTCCTATGATGCAGGATACCAAGAAGTCTTGGCAGTTAATATAGACAAGTAAAACTTAAAGTTTATCTTATTGACAGCCTCATCATCATGTCATAACTTAAATCCAAGTTCAGCTTAAAACAGAAAACAGAAAACAGAAAAATAATCTAGATTTTTTCTAAGGCCATTTAATGAGTCAGCAAAGGGAGGATTATATCACATGACAAACACAATAAACTTTAAAACTCTCTTTAGATATTGTCTGCCTTCCCCCAAAGTTTCATTACATGTGGCAATTATCCACATCACTTACTTCCTTCCCTTTACACATCCCCATCCCCGGGCCCTGCTTTCAGCCTACCTTTCTTATTATTCTTCCACTACTTGTGTTCCTCCCTGCTGCTTTCCTCAGACCTTATTCTTCTTGGTAGATCTATAGCCTAGCAATCTACCCGTTGTGTTTGCGTTTCCCTTTCACCACTTCACTCAACAAAACAAAAGAATCCTCCTCATTCCCCACTTCCTTAGAAAGTAAATCAAGTGGAGGTTAATAGTTTATTTATATTTAAAATTATTTAGCTCCTGATCAGCTGCATGGAATGATTCTATGACACTCTCTTGCCTGCAACTTTTCTATACATCAGCGACAGGACACTTACAGGGATAAAAATGGTTCTCAGCTTCCATTTCCAGGTATAACTGAGCAGAAAGACTTCAGACCCAAGGTATGACCAGGCCTTTCCTCAAACTGCAACTTATCTCACCTGAGAGTAAGTTATGAGGACACACAGATCATATTCACAGGGCATATTTCACAGGGAAACAGCATTTATTCTACTTTACAATGTTTGAAGCAGCTTAGTCTTGACTAATTCGTTTCTACAGGCTCAATGATAGGGCCTTATCTTAGTCTGCTGGCGCTGTATCACAAAATACCATAGTTTGGGAGGATTAAACACATTTACTGTCTCAAAATTCTGGAGGCTAGCAGTTTGAGATCAGGTGTCAGCATGGCTGGGCTCTGGTGAGAAACCTATTTTAGATTGTAGACACCTCCCTGATGTGTGCTTACATGGCTTTTCCTTGGTGAATGTGTATAGACAGAGAAAGCTCTGGAGGGTCTTCTTTATAAAAGCAGTAATTCCATAATGGAGGGCCCAGCCTCATAACTTCATTAAAACCTAATTACCTCCCAAAGTCCCTACCTCCAAATATTGTTACATAGGGGGTCAGGGCTTTAACATATGAAATTTGGGGGAACACAAACATTCAGCCCACAATAGGTCCCAAAGATCTTAAGATCAGGGAGAAAAAAATTTACAGGAGGCTGTGAAAACCATTGTCTTCACATAATTTTTTTCAATTCTTACCTTCGTATTAAGTACAATTTTCTCTACATCCATGTCTGTAATAAGATTTATATTTCTTTTTTTTGTTTTAAAATTTATTTATTTATTTTGAGAGAGACAGAGACAGCGTGAGTTGGGGAGGGGCAGAGAGACAGGGAAATGGAGAATCCCAAGCAGACTTTACACTGTTAGCACAGAGCCTGATGCAGGGCTTGAACCCATGAAACAGAGATCATGACCTGAGCCAAAACCAAGAGTTGGATGCTCAGCCAACTGAGCCATGCAGGCTCTCCCGATATATATTTATTTCTGATTTTAAAGTATTTAGTAAATCTCACAAAGACACCAGTCCCTGCCTTCATTACTTTCCTCTAAAAGTAAACATGCTTCATTTTGAATATTAATAAAATATTCAAACATGTATGTAGGTGTTGAATATTTTATTAATTCCTATAATTAAAAATCCTTTTTCTTTCCTGTCCCTTTTTATGGCAATATCTTTCCTTTTCACACATCAATTTTTATTCTTACTGAATTGCAGAGGTGGAAAAAAAAGTTGAATAACGTTGTGAATGTAAACACATCTGTTGCCATGGGAACAGCAGCAGCTGAGTGATAAGAAACACTTGCGGCTGCAACATTTGCAGGAGACCAATTACCAAACCTGGAAACTCTAATTCAGTAAACAGGGGCAACAGTGAGCATAGTTAGAGAAAATTGCTTATTTTATTATGAGGGAGCGAGGCAAGCCTGGAGAGTTTGAGAACTATAGGAGGCAGAGATGATGTCGACGAGCATGTCCATTGCCTAATGAAGTGGTCGGTTTCAAAGGGGCCTGAGAAAAATGCATTTTGCAGCTACTGTGACTGCAATATGGGAGTCTAATATCACCCCCTGTGTTTACTGGCGATTACTCCATAGGACTGGTGAGGAGGCAGGGTGAAAACGGTGCCATCCTGAAATTTAGCACACTGTTGCTAAGTTGCTGCCTATTGGCTCTCATAAAATTCTGAGCAATGTAAAACAAGTCCAGTAGGACTTGGCCATTCATTTAGCTTGAAAAAAGAAAACCTGCATTAAATGCTATCTGCATTAAATGTTCAGTGTTGTGGAAAGAAAGCTATAACTACATTTCTCATTTTTGATCTTAAGAATGAGAAGAGCAATCAATGAGACTTTTTATTTACCCAAAGTATCATTATTTGTCCTCTGGGTCTGAGGGATTAGGAGCATCTTTGTGTATTTGTTTTCCAAATATGTTAAGAAAAATGTTAATAGAAACAATTACCTCCCCATGTTTCTGATTTTGCACATCAGAACTGAGGCACCGCCTCATGAGGGCTTATATTATGTGTCCTATATAGCCAGAACTAGGACCCCAAGAACTAGCATTTCAGGATCTAGTTTGTCACAATCGCAAAATATAGTTGGATGAATTCCTGATGGCTCATTTGACTATTTAGGCTTTTTAATCCTATTCTGTTGTTCACAAAACAGAACACTTTTCTGCCCACATAGCTGGTACTTAATAAAACTTATTTAATTGAATTTAAGTAGGCAAGATGAAAAGTTGCTAAAACAATTAGTTGTACTAAATATGAGTAACTGAATATGATTGCAGTGTGATAAAAGATCTTAAAATACTTTCATTTCTGCATTTTAAATTTAAACAGTTTTACAATAAAAATTTTAAAACCCACTATTAAACCTGTTTTTCCATGGACCCAAAAAAGATGTTATGTCTTCAATTACAGAGGGAGAGTTTGTATAGTGGAAACAACAGTGACCAGGGATTTTTTTTTTTTTTTAGTTCTGGATCCAGCTTAGACTCTAACCAGTTCCATGATATTGGGCAAATCCTTGAGGTTCATTTCCTCATCTGTAATACTGTCCCTGGTGAGTTGAACTGATGTTATAAATATGAATGCAATTTAAAAGCTGTGGGTTATACAGTAACCTAATCTTCTTAGTGTCTTTCTCTGTTGGGTCTTTACACAAATGTCATCTTCTCAGTGAAGCCATCCGGGGGCACCTTGTCTGAAATGCACACCACCGCCAACTCCTTCTTGCTTTGTCTCCTTAACATGTTGCACAATATGTACACTACCTGTTTGTTTCATTTATGGACTCTCTGCTTGCTAGAATATAAACTCCGTGAGAGTGGAGTTTTGGACTATTTTTTCCCCTAGCTGAATCTATAGACATGAATGAGTGTTTATGAATATTTTTAATGAACAAATGAAAAAGTGAACCAATAAAAGTTCATTTTCAATTTTTTCATAATGACTTTTCAAAATTATCAAAACACGACCAGAGTCATTACATCAAGGCCTCCGGTCATATGTGTTAAAAAATCAGCAGATTCTGATGAAAGAGATAAGACACTCACAAAGTGGATGGTCCTCAGCATGCCTCTCAACCATTTCTTTTCTGTCGCATGTACAAGTCAGCTAGTGACTTCAGCTCCAGCCCTCTGAAAAGACTGCTATCAGCATAAAATATCGTGTGAGCAAAGTGCCTTAAAAGTTAAAAGTACCAATAAAATATTACAGTCTGTATTATTATTAAACAGTGGGGTTTCTGGTGCCTTAATGTTTTGTCAGGGACATTAAGTACAGTGGGAGGAAGAGTGACAGTGCAATGCAAACATTTTGCAAGGAGTGAAGAGAAGGAAGTTCTATCTGGTGCAGCCCTGTCTACCATGAATGCATTTGGAACCTCTGTCATGAGTGTCAGAGTAGGGCACTGATCACAGAGTTTTGGCCAGAGATCAGGGGAGTCCTCAGTGTCCTCCATGAAACTCAGGAGAGTTGAGTTGTGAGGCTAGCTCAGACGTTTTAGCAAACGAAAAGGTGCAGATTAATGTGCATTGTTCGGTATAGCATAAATAGTACAATTAAAAACATTAAAAAATAATCATACTTCTGAAAATAATAAATCACTGCTTCCTTTAAAAGTCATGAAAATGGGAAGTTTCCTCAGTCAGATTCCATTGTTCTTTGGATACTATTGTTTTATGCTGATGCCTCTTAGTACCCCTGCACATGATTATTTTTCAAATAACACAAACTTTTTAAGTAGTAAAATTCAGCACACGCTTTCTATACTTCTTATTTTTCTTTCCCTCAAAATCATTATATGTTAGGTGTTGAGAATGGTTTTTGGTGACAAGTCTTCTGAAGCACACTGAGTCCGAAACCAGGCAAGTTCTATGCCTGTGTGTTGGGAAGCGTTGTAATGTTTGAAGAACACAGCCCTTTGGAGTCTACACTGCCCATGTTTCATATGCTGCACAGGGACTTTTAGCCAGTTTCTCCAGCTGATTCCAAAATGGGTTTCAGAGTCTGGCCATCTGTGTGGAACAGATGGATACACGATCCCTTTAGAGGTCTACTGTCATAAGCTGGTATCATGTAAGGGTTTCTAAAGAAAGAGGGATAGGTGGGGAGGAGTGTGCTGTGATACCTGAAAGAAGGAAGACGAAGAGAGTGAAGGGGAATTGTCTCTATGTCTTTTCACATGGACTTGGGATTTGTTTTGAGCCCCAGCGGAAAGAGGAGTGAAGAAAATAAATTGATGGAGCAATAATTAGTGAGGTGAGGGGTGTGCGTGTGTGTGTGTGTGTGTGTGCGTGCAACAATGGTACAATGAATGTAACCTCAGGTCCAAGTGGAAAAGTGCTACACAGAGATGGGGATAAAGCCATCTTTTAAAGTTTTTTTTTTAATGTTTTATTTATTTTTGAAAGACAGAGAGAGACAGAGAGTGAACAGGGGAGGGGCAGAGAGAGAAGGAGATACAGAATCCAAAGCAGAATCTGAGCTGTTAGCACAGAGCCCAACGCAGGGCTCGAACCCACAGACTGAGAGATCATGATCTGAGCTGACGTCGATGCTTAACAGACTAAGCCACCCAGGAGTCCCAAGGGTAAAGCCATCTTTTACCCTGAATTCCAATAACCCTCTCACAGCACCTTATGCAGCCACTGATCCCAATTCAGATTTATGCTGAGGAATCCAAGGGTAGCTGCAGACCCAGGGTAGCTCTGCTTGGCAGGAAAGCTTGGAGAGAGCATTCCTAAAGGATTGGTGCTGACCTCAGCAGTGTGAGAATCAGAGTGGAGGAACGGAAATGGCCTTGCTCTTAAGCTACATGCGACATGCATGGTGAGATCCTGTAATGATGGCTGTCACACAGGGAGGGCTAAGTGCCACTGCAATTTGGATGTTAGTGTTAACAGAACCTCTTCTGTACCCTCAGGCAGGTAAGACTTGGGGGAAATTCAGGTTACAGAGAGATTAGTTACTTCAAAGGCCCATTGGAAGGATTAAATTAGGTAACAGTGACGGATATATGGCAGAGTGCTTTGACACACAGAAGGTACAGCATAAACGTATCAGCCTTAGAGCATTGCCTAGGTACCCAAACGCAAGAGCGCGAAAAGAATACTCACATCCCCCAGTGTCCTTCTCCATCCCTCACTCCTTACTTAAGCACCCTACTGAAACTACAACGGCTCCAGAGTCTGTGTAGTTGTTCAAGATGATGTCCAATAGCTTTCTGCACCTGCACAAATAACAGTCTGGACTTCCACAGCCCATTCCATATCAGACGACAGACAGACACATTGAAATACACTGTATGCTTTTGTCTTCAACCTCACCAGCATCTCTTAAGCATCTTATGAATTAACAGTATCCTCTGGAAGACAGAACATTTTTTTTTTTTACTTGAAATACTACCAATATTAAATGAGCAAATCTGAATAAAGTTAGTCACAAACCAATCCTCTGGCTCAAAGAAGATTTTTATAGCCAAATCACCATCCCACAGTGGTGTTTTGTCCTCTTCTCTCAGTTCAAAATGCTATTTTTAAAGATGCTGTAATATTGCTTTCACAAAGGGGCTGTAGGAAAAGAAGTAAAAAAGAAAAGCCCAATGTAATAAAAATCAAAATGAGGCTGCATACCAAACATGACAAAATAAAACACTGATCTCTCCCAGGGGTCTGCCACAGCCGGTTCTTCCAGTTTCCAGTTCATCTATTGCTGAGAAGTTTTATGTTGTCTTGATTACATCCAAAGCAAAATTGCTCTGAATTATTTAATCATATGCATACCAGGAATGCACTACATCTTAAAAATATAAAGTAAAATCAACTGACTCTGTTTTTTTCTCAGATTTCAATACACAATTGTGTAGACTTTCTGAGTAACACAAATTTATAAAATAGGTATAAATTAAAATATAAAAGATGCAAATAATTTCAGTCAGATCAACGATTCAAAGGACAAGAATGTGAAACTTCATAGCTGTGTACTCAGTGATTGGAAATTCCCATTATGCTTGAGTAAATATGCTTGCATGTGCTGTTACAAAAGATCTTCAGGTTAGGAGCCACGTTTTCTTTTTCTTGTGAGGCTTTTTCACTCTCCCCAACCCTACTCCCTAACCAGTTTTTATTACAATGTATCTATAATATAGCTACATTTATGTTAAAATGTAGAATTACAGCTATATGGGAATTTAAATAACAACTGGTCCAATCACTCATTTGAAGATGAGAAATAAATAAAATTCATTAAAGTAGTCTTTTTGATTTAAACCTTTCTAAAAAGAAAGTTAAAAATTCTAATTCAGGAGAATATTTATAAAGGCTCTCTTTGCTTAGGCCTAACTTAGAGGCCTGTAAAAGGATGAATTTTTGTCACTAAGCAACAAGAGATACGATGCAGAAAGATTGCATGTTTCAAAGTTACTAGGTCCTACTATCTTCACTGTTTAACAACGTAGATGAAAGTAATTAAACAAACGCGGAAGAATAAACTGTACCACATGTGAGATAGATCAAATACCTCCTCCTTATCCTATTTCAAAAAAGATTTGTCTCTTCCATGTAACTTTCTCCAGTTATAGAATGTATCAGCGACAGATGCCAAATGTTACGTGTAAAATAAATACAGCACACCTTGTTTTCTTGTGCTTCGCTTCATTGTGCCTTCAGATACTGCATTTTTTTTTTTTTACAAATTGGGGGTTTGTGGCAACCCTGTATTGTGCAAATCTATCAGTCCTCTTTTTTTTTCTAACAGATTTTGCCCTCTTCAAGTCTCTGAGTCACATTTTAATAATTCTCACAAAATTTCAAGCTTTTTCATTATTATTATATTTGTTATGGTGATCTGTGATTAGTGGTCTTTGATGTGACCATTGTAATTGTTTTTGGGTATCATGAACTGAACCCATATAAGACGGAGAACCTGACCTATAAATATTGCGTGTATTCTGACTGTTCTACTGACTATTTCCCCATCTCACTTCAGGTCTCCCTATTCTCTGAGACTCAACAATATTGAAAAAATTTTTAAGGATTCTTTTCTTCTACATTTTTCCTTTTTCTCCTTAAAAACTTTTTTTTAATGTTTATTTTAAAAAATTTAATGTTTATTATTTACTTTTGAGAGAGAGAGAGAGAGAGAGAATGAGCAAGGGAGGGGCAGAGAGAGAGGGAGACACTGAATCCGAAGCAGGCTCCAGGCTCCAAGCTGTCAGCACAGAGCCCGATGTGGGGCTCAAACCCACGAACCGTGAGATCATGACCTGAGCTGAAGTCGGACACTTAACCAACTGAGCCACCCAGGTGCCCTTCAACAGTATTGAAATTAGGCCAATCAAGTGTTCAAGTGAAGGAAGACTTCCATGTCTCACACTTTAAATAAAAAAAAACGAGAAATGATTAAGCTTAGTGAGGAAGGCATGTTGAAAGCCGAGATAGGTAGAAGCTAGGCCTCTTGTACTACTAAACATTTAGCCAAGTTGTGACTGCAAAAAAAAAAAAAAAAAAGTTTGAAAAAAATTATAAGTGCTATGCCGGCAAACACATAAAAGATAAAAAACAATCTTATTGCTGATATGGAGAAAGTTTGAGTGGTCTGGACAGAAGATCAAAGCAACCACAAGATCCCCTTCAGCCAGAGCCTAATCCACGGCAAGACCTTGACTCTTTTCAATTCTCTGAAGACTGAGAGGGGTGAGGAAGCTGCAGAAGAAAAGCTGGAAGATAGCAGGGCTGGTTTATGAGATTTAAAGAAAGAAGCCGTCTCCATAACATAAAAGTGCAAGACAAAGCAGCAGGTGCTGATGAAGAAGCTGTAGCAAGTTACACAGAAGATCTGGGTGAGATCATTAATAAATGTGGCTACACAAAACAACAGATTTTCAATGTAGATGAAGCAGCCTTACATTAGAAAATGCCATCTGGGACTTTCATTGCTAGAGAGAAGTCAGCACTTGGCTTCAAGGTTTCAAAGGACAGGCTGACCCTTTTGTTAGAAGCTAATGCAGCTGGTGAAGTTGCATTTAAGTTGAAGCCAATGCTCATTGACCATACTCCAAATTCTAGGGCCTAAAAGAATTATGCTACATCGACTCTGCCTGTGCTCTATCAATGGACAACAGGCCATTGCACCTAGCCACCTAGCCACCCATGAACTCTGATGGAAAGGTGTAATGAGAATGAAATTAATGCTGTTTTCATCCCTGCCAACACAATATCCAATCCGCAGCCCATGAACCAAAGAGTAATTTTGACTTTCAAGTGTTATCATCTAAGAAATACATTGTGTAAGGCTATAGCTGCCATAGGTAGTGGTTCCTCTGATGAATCAGGGCAAAGTAAATTGTAAACCTGGAAAGAATTCACCGTTCTAGTTGCCATTAACATTTGTGACTCACGGGAAGAGGTCAAAACGTCAACATTACTGGGAGTTTGGAAGAAGCTGATTCCAACCTCATGGATGACTTTGAGGGGTTCAAGAGCTCAGTGGAGGAAATACTGCAGATGAGGTGGGAATAACAAGAGAACTAGAATTAGAAGTGGGGCCTGAAGATGTGACTGAATTGCTGCCATCTTGTGATAAAACTTTAACAGATGAGGAGTTGCTTTTTATGGATGAGCAAAGAAAGTGGTTTCTCAAGATGGAATCTACTCCTGGTGAAGATGCTGTAAACATTGTTGAAATGACAACAAAGAATTTAGAATATCACATAAACTTAGCTGATAAAGCAGTGGCAGGATGTGAGAGGAATGATGTCAAATTTGAAAGAAATTCTGTGGATAGAATGTTATGAAACAGCATGGTATGCCACAGAGAAATCATTCATGAAACGGAGAGCCAATCAATGTGGGAGACTTCACTGTTGTCTTATTTTTAAGAAACTGCCATAGCCACACCAACCTTCAGCAACCACCACTCTGACCAGCTGGCAGCCATGAACATTGAAGCAACACCCTCCACCAGCAAAATGTTCACAATTCGCTGAGAGCTCAGAGGATGGTTAGCATTTTTAGCAATAAAGTATTTTTTAATTGAGATGTGTACATTTTTTAGATGTAACGCAATTGCACACTTACTAGACAATATTACAGTTTAAACCTAGCTTTTATATGCAGTGGGAGATCAAAATATTCCTTTGACTCACTTTATTATGGTATTTGCTTTAGTGTGGTGGTCTCAAACTGAACCCACAATGTCTTATGTCTGTGTATGTGACAATGTCATTTTATAGTGGTGATTGAGGTACTTTCTCATAGCTTGATATGGATAACTGATAAGCTGAAATAATGATACATTCTTTTATATTCTTGCATCATGCGAAATAGCAATTCCCAATTTTGGAACATCTGGGTGGTTTTATGCATAGTTCTAGATTACAGCACTGGTAGGGCTTATATATTGTGCTACCATTCCTTTGGAGAGAGGTCAGTTACTAGGCGAACATCCTCTGGTGTTGAGTTAATCTTTCAAGTCACATTTAATATATTAAAATTGATAATAAATTCCAGTTGTTAATTGCTCACTGATTTTTAAAATACCAGTATTTCTTGATTCAAGTGGTTTCCAAATGAGGCTGTACATCAGACTCACTTTTGAGGAGCTTATATAAAATACTGCAGAGTCCCATGCCAGACTGTGAAGGGAGGGCCTGGCATTGGTAGTTTTGGTTTTAAAGCGCTTCAACGGATTCTAATGTGCAGCAAGAGTTGAGTAGTGTTTTAGTTCCTGAGGTGTTTTGGGATAGCATTTTACTATTATTTTTTAAAATTTTAAAATTTATTTTTGACAGAAAGAGAGACGGAATGCGAGTGGGGGAGGGGCAAAGAGAGAGAGACACACACACAGAATCTGAAGCAGGCTCTAGGCTCTGAGCTGTCAGCACAGAACCCCATGCAGGGCTCGAACCCATGAACTGTGAGATCATGACTGGAGCTGAAGTAGGATGCTTAGCCGACTGAGCCACCCAGGCGCCCCTGGGGTAGCATTTTAGATCTTTGAAGAGATGTTTTAACCCTTTCAAGCCTTTATAATTCCACTTAGTGTGTCAAAGTGGGATTAACAGTTGATACATTAGATTCCAAAAACAGGAAATGAATCAATCTGTAAATAAAGGAATCTGGAAAGGGCAGTGTGTTTCCTTTAGAAGAATACAGTAGCCAACTTGCATGATGCAACTATCTTAATGATAATAATTATTGTGAAGTACTCATTTCAAAAGTAATTTTCTTCTTACACCATCACCCATATCATTTTTGTCCCCCAGATAGTTGTCTATAATCAGATCAAGGGGTTCAAATTCTTTCCCTAAGTAACAGTAATAATCTATATTTTATTTCCACTTAGTAATAGGAAAAGAGGAAAATATATTTTGTAAATTATCATTTGCTATATCAACCTTTCCCCATTGTCATGTGGATTGAAGTATTAAAACATTCATAAGCTTGAATAACCTCTGTTTGTTTCTTCTACTTCAGGGAGATTTTAAGGAAAGTAATTAAGCCAAAACTGTCATTAGCTCTTCACAAGGATTCTTTTCAATAGGGACTTTTGATATAACAACAGTTTGAAAATTAGACTTTCTTTAATCAGGGTAATCTAAAATCAATTATACCCAACAGCACTGAACAAACCTGTCAAACTTTGTTAGTCTGTGCACTGAGATTTCTTACAAAGTGGGTGCCTCTCTAAATAAGTAGACATCAAAAGTCCCTCCTTAGTAAGTGTTTCTCGTGTTTGTGGGCAATGTGACCCTGGGGAGTTTGCCATAATAATACACACAGCATTGCATGCTACAGAGAAGCCATGCCTGATGTGTGCTAGGAGGGAATACCCCTAAGCTTTCAGAGATTTTGATCTTCCTCCTTACACACTTTCCAAAACATGTATTTTAGATTCCAATACTACCATAGATGGAGATTTCACTTTGAAGTCTGCTATTTAACCAAATGTTGATACTAAATAGGGCCCTCAAATGTAGCTGGATTGTAAGCAGGCTGCTTGGTCTGCCTCCTCCTGTTTATGCAACTCACCTCCCCCAACCCAACACCTCCATTATGAATTTTAGTCTTAAAAAGTCTTTGAAAAAGTTAAGAGGTTGAAGAACACATTTATGGCTGATCTGTTCAAAGTAGCAAGATAGTGACTTTATATAGCTTAGCACTTAAGAAAGTCTTCCTAAAAACATCTTCAGATATTGCTCATTCTGCTCAAAGTTTCCCACTCAGGGCAACTGCTAAATATCTTTCCCTCTGCCTCTCTTTCTGCAGCCGTCGTGCCATTTGGCTGCTTTCACATCTCTTCCTTTCCTTATTCTTGGCAAAGGTTATGCCCCATACTCCTGACAATTGTTCTTTTCCATCCAATCCAGCCAATAGCTCCCTGGCAATCATGGTTTATCACTTGTTTTCCTTGTTAGAATCAGGCTCCCCAAACCCTCTGAAATTCTCTACCTCATTACATTTTTATCTTAGCAAAAAATCTCTGTAGTGCTCCATAAAGAAGTATACAGCATACACTTTGCCTTCCCAGGGTCCCTTCCCATTCACAGTCCAATATCCCTTTCTTCTCGTTCTTTGAGGTGAATGAGATTTCTCTCAGTTTCATCTGAGGACATTACCAGGCTTAGTACGGTTGTACCAATCAGTTTTTACTGGCATTTCTGGGAGCCAATATGTTCATTCTGGGATTTAGTTTTTGCCTCCTTTGGGGTTCTACTCCTATAATTAGTGTTAAAATCCTCAAGATGCAGATTGCTACAAAATGTCTTTCTGTCACAGCTACAGCCAGTGTACAGCTATTCCTGCCTTTTCTGGGGACTATGAAATGCTATAGATGGATAGCTGGGTACTAAAAACCATGATCAACTTGCCATACTTGAAGCAGATCCGGGACTCCTGTTTCTAAGCTGAGCCCTACATTGATTCAGGGGATAGGGAGACTGTCAATGCTTTTAGCTGGAATTGATGAACTGGTTTATCCCTGCCCACTGATATCTTTCCTCTCATGACTTCAAGATTATGAGGCATACCTGTGGTACTGTTTTACTAAGGATCTTGGTCATTTTTAGTTTTCATTAGCTTAACCAATAGCGAGCATTTAGCGAACCCTCAAGGCTCAGTAAGCTTCAGTCTTTTAAATCGTTTCCACAAATTTGGTCCAAATGTGCCAGATTTTCCAAGCTATACTTCACAATTCCAGGTAGCCAGCTCTCATTTGAAGGTATAGTCGAAGAACAATTCTTTCCTTCTTGCTGATTCTTGATTATAAGTCCAACCTACAAATCCAAACTTACTCTTCTCCCTATAACTTTATCTCCTGGGGCATCTGGGTGGCTCAGTTGGTTAAACATCCAACTCCTGATTTCAGCTCAAGTCATGATCTCATGGTTCATGGGCTTGAGGCCCATGTCAGGCTCTGCACTGGTTCACAGGCTCAAGCCCCATGTCAGGCTCTGCATTGGCAGCATGGAGCTTGCTTGAGATTCTCTCTCTCTTAGAATGAATACATAAATTAAAAAAATAAAACAACACAAAAAAACCTTTACCTCCCAAGGAAGTGATGAGACCATCTAGCACTGATATGGAGGTTCTGATGATTTTGAATCCATTCATAACCACTATTACTAGACCCTACAAACCAGAAGGTTCCATACTGCAAAGTGCTTTGTTTGGATTGCATATCATTTTATTTTTTTTTAAAGATTATTTATTTTGAGAGAGACAGCGCGAGAGAGAGCACTTTAAGCAGCAGAGAGTCAGAGAGGAGAGAGAATCTCAAGCACACCATCATCACAGAGCCCAGTGAGGGGCTTGAACCTATGAACCATGAGATCATGACCTGAGCCGAGATCAAGAGTCAGACATTTAACTGACTGCCCCGTTGCACATCATTTTAATAGAGAAGTTTTACACTATTATCAGAGTTCTAGTTTCCCTTGCAAAGTAGCAACACCTGGTGCTACTGAACCTGTCTTCCCATTGAGCAGAAGTTGGTCAATGTAGAGTAGTGATTACCTCCTTTAAAAGGGCATGTGCTTTCCAGCTAGCAATAGCCCTCACCACACCTGATTCCTTGGCATTTGATTGCTTTCAATCATTTATGTTACCTGATTAGCCCATGGAGACATGTAAGTTTGCCACATGAGAGTCTATGGTATAGACTCTTAGCTAGTCTGCAGTATTTTCATTTACATATAATACACACCCTTGAGTGCATTATGAATCTGGAACTCAGAGGAGGTGTCTTTACTGGGGAGTACACATTTGGGAGCCATTATGGTCTAGATGGTAACTAAAGGTGTGGGTTTGGATAAAACTGGCTAAAGAGATTTTAATGAATGAGAAGAAAAGCAAACCCCAAAAAGCTTATGACATTGCCACAGCTGCAAGAGGCTCATAAGGACTCTTACTTTTCAAGAAATCAGAAGTCCATATATGCTGAATTAAAAACCAATTTCTAGGAAATTACTTACAGAGAATTTTTTTTTACTTTTTATTTTATTTTTTATTTTTGAGACAGAGACCGAGCATGAACAGGGGAGGGGCAGAGAGAGAGGGAGACACAGAATCCGAAACAGGCTCCAGGCTCTGAGCTGTCAGCACAGAGCCCGACGCGGGGCTCGAACTCACAGACTGCGAGATCATGACCTGAGCCGAAGTCGGACGCTTAACCGACCAAGCCACCCAGGTGCCCTGGGAATTTTTAAAACTTCCTCAGTCTAGTGAACTCATATGACATGGTATAATCCTGGTTTTCCTGCCTGATGCATCTAGTTTATACTGTGCAACCTGCTCAGAACATTAATTCCATGTCACTGTGAACTCCACAACATAACGCCTTTATAGGAATCACCATGGCTTAAAGCTTGACCATGCTTGCTTTTGTCATCTAGGTCCTGCTGTAGGTTTGACATCCATAACTGTTAAAGAGGATGTGGCTGGCAGCTTCTTTCTCTTTTCTTTTACTGCTGAACCATTAGTTATTAATTCTGACCCCTAGAGGTTTGAAGCCAGTACTAAGGAAGGAAGGAGAGGTGAGGGGGTCAGAAACCTCCTGCAGTATGGTCTGTATTGTGGTTTTGCTTGGTAACTGTTACATAGAATCTTTTTTTTTTTTAATTTTTTTTAACGTTTATTTATTTTTGAGACAGAGAGAGACAGAGCATGAACGGGGAGGGTCAGAGAGAAGAGACACAGAATCTGAAACAGGCTCCAGGCTCTGAGCTGTCAGCACAGAGCGTGACGCGGGGCTCGAACTCACGGACCGTGAAATCATGACCCGAGCTGAAGTCGGCCGCTTAACCGACTGAGCCACCCAGGCGCCCCTAGAATCTTTGAATCTTGAGTGAAACTTCTATCTCTTCTATTTTCTATGTTCTCTGATAAAAAATATAACATCCATGTGTCTAATCTGAGGCATTATTCCACGAATGCTTTGTCCATGGGTTTCTGAACAGGAACTGCTGATTGGAACTTTAGTCTTTGAACTGTTTTAGTAGTGTTTTAGCTTTCTCAAAAGATGCTATGGAATCAGGGAGGCCAGATCTAATTTCAGGATCAGAGAAGGCTTTCTGGAGCCTGGGTGTTATCAGGTAAGAAGGGGGAGCAGGGATGATAAGGTTTGAGCTGACTGGGTGTGTTGGATCGAGAGCTCAGCATGTTCAAAGGCATGGGTCAGAGAACAAGGGCGCTCAGGGAAGGGAAAGGTGTTCAGCACAGCTGGTCAGAAGAGCTAGAGAGGCATTGCTGGTGAAAGATGGGAGTGAGGGTTAAGGAAGAGTGAGACTATGAGGGGAGATTATGCTAAGGATCAATGGAGAGTCACTGAAAGTTTACAGCAGAGATGGATGTGGTTAAATTTGCATTTTCAAAAGATAATCCAGGCTCCAGTGTGGGGAATAGACTGGAGGAAGCAGGGAGAACAGTTAGAAGGCTGTTCTAGTCATTTCTCTCATACAAGTCTACTTCCAGTTATTAAATGTATTAGGGGCACCTGGGTGGCTCAGTTGGTTAAATGTCTGACTCTTGATCTCAGCTCAGGTCTTGATCTAGGGGTCGTGAGTTCAAGCCCCATGTTGGGCTCCATGCTGGGTGTGGAGCCCACTTAAAAAAATAATTAAAAAAGTATTAAAGTGGTCTGTTTCCCAATCAAGGTGATAAGAAAACAATTCTATGTACTATGTTGCTTAACTATCTTCCTCCAAGAAACATAGGGAGAATTTGGTGAGTGAAAGGATATTATAAAAGAGTCTTTAGAATGGACATGGACACAGATCCAAAATATAGAGGACTCTTTAGTCCAGTACTCAACATCCAGAGCCCCTGAAGGATAGACAATGCCATTGGTGAAGTTCCAGCTTGAGCTATGTGGTCTCTTCCATTACAATCTCTATGTAAGATGCATCAAATCCTTTCCTATAATTTCCTAAGGGTGGAGGATGGATCTTATACTTCAAAGCAGAAAGCAACAAACAAAAGCATTAATTATAATTTTCCTCATATTAAAATCATACCTATAACCAAACTTTCTCTTCAGTTTCCTTTATTCAGTCCCAACTCATTGTTATTTGACTAGTTGCTCATGTAAGACTTTCCCCATCTATAGAACCTAAATTAAAGACAATCTTAAAAACTGAGAATAGAGTGTAATTTTCTTTCTTTACACTGTATCTATAGAGTAATTTATTCAGATTATCTCTTGGCTAATAACCCATCCTTCATTTTTTTTTTCATTTTTTTTAATGTTTATTTATTTTTGAGACAGAGAGAGACAGAGCATGAACAGGGGAGGAGCAGAGAGGAAAGGAGACACAGAATCTGAAACAGGCTCCAGGCTCTGAGCTGTCAGCACAGAGCCCGGTGCGGGGCTCAAACTCACGTACCGTGAGATCATGACCTGAGCCGAAGTTGGACGCTTAACCAACCAAGCCAACCAGGTGCCCCTAATTACCCATCCTTCATATTGACCCTTACTATTACCAATTTCCCTATTTGTAAGTCTTAGAATATTATAATTTTATTGTGTTCAACTTTTTATTAGATTCTTCTATTTTTTGGTAAGGACAAGGAAGCCCACAAATTGTCTCATTATAAAGTATTTGGTTTGTTAGGCTGTACCTTAATCCCAGTGAAATGAGTCTTTCAAATGGAATATTTTTAGGAGGCCAGGAACTAGAATCTTATGACCTCAACCATAAGCAAATGGTTGTATTAAACAAATTTTTTTTTTAATATTTTTTTTAACATTTATTTACTTTTGAGAGAGAGAGAGATAGACAAACAGACAGACAAAGCATGAGCGGGGGGAAGGCAGAAAGAGACAGGGAGACTCAGAATCAGAAGCAGGCTCCAGGCTCTGAGCTGTCAGCGCAGAGCCCGACACGGGGCTCGAACCCACAAGCGGTGAGATCATGACCTGAGCCAAAGTCAGACACCTAGCCAACTGAGCCACCCAGGTGCCCCACAAATGGTTGCATTTTAATTCTGATGCTGAGGTTATATTAGTACATAACCCAACAGCTAAACTTATTCTCCATACCTGTTCCCCCGTGTCCTTATTTATTTATTTCTCTCAGTATGTGTCTATGAAGTGAATGCTTTCTAGACTGTTTATCTCTTATTTTTGGTTTCAGTTCAAAACATTCCCATCTCTGTTGACAAAAAGATATTTGGTAGAGATAGTGTAAAGAAGTCTCTAAAAATCTTTAAATGAATTGCTTCAGATTAACAACATTTTGAGTATCTCTAGAATACAAACTGCTGAATTCAAAAGAAGTAAAACACCAACATTGTATCATGATCATGGAAACCCCTGACGTTTATACAAAGCAATTAATATTTGGGGAACTTCGAAACTTGTCTTTATAGGACCTCTGCTGTGTTCATCCATGGAAAATCTCCACTAGGATAGTTAATTTCCAATTGGCTACTTTTTTAGAATTGCTGCCTTTCAGAGAATAAATGAATGGCACTACTTATCACAATAAGT
Source organism: Acinonyx jubatus (assembly GCF_027475565.1). Lineage (NCBI taxonomy): Eukaryota > Metazoa > Chordata > Mammalia > Carnivora > Felidae > Acinonyx > Acinonyx jubatus. Next base: position 63,895,586 of record NC_069387.1, read on the forward strand.
AGTAAAGATTAATAGGACATATTAATGTAAATAAAATAACTAATTGAATCTCAATTAGTAACACTTCAAGTGAGGATTATTCTTATATTAAAAAAAAACTGGTTAAAACTGTTTATCAGAAGAAAGCACCATTTAATATTAAAGTGTTTTTTGAGATTTTCATACTCCTAAAATTTTAAAAACTTAAATTGAAATTTTAAATGAGGTAAATGAATGAGTGTTTCTCCTTAGAATAAAAATAAACTCAAGTGTTTCATAATTAATAATACTTGCTTTTACTTTGATTTGGTTCTTTATTCAGATACCTTTATTCTGTGGAAGATTTATATCTTCACCTATCTGGGACTTACTCTGAATACATTTAAAAACCAATGGAAACGGAAAAGAATTAGTAAAAATCAGGGAATCAGCCTAGCTTAGTGGATAGGATATTGGAAAATGGGGTTCTAGTCTCAGTTTTCCTGACAGCTAGCAGTAGTACGATATTGGTAAAATCACAGAATATTGCGACTAGCCTTAAAAATGAAAGGTTGTAGTTACGGAGACCTGGGTGGCTCAGTTGGCTGAGTGTCTGACTTCAGCTCAGGTCATGATCTAGCAGTTTGCGAGTTTGAGCCCCATATAGGGATCACCGCTGTCAGTGAAGAGCCTGCTTTGGATCTTCTGTCCCTCTTTCTCTACTCCTGCCCCGCTTGCACACTCTCTCCCTCAAAAAAGTAAATAAACACTTAAAAATTTTTTAAAAATGAAAGGTTGTAGTTAAAATATCCCTTCCCTTTAGCACACCCTTGACTCTATTTTTAGCTGGGGCAATCTTGCTAACTGTAGAACTGTAATGAGAGAATATTCTCTGTAATGAGAGAATATTTATAGAAATACATTGAATTACTTTAGTATTAATTGCAAATTAATGTAAATAAAATCAGTAAATATAGTTAACATCATGAAAGGGAGAAGGGAAAAGGGGCAAGCACTGGGCCACAGTGAAGAGTACTGAGGAGGAAAGTATTATGGTGAGATTATGCCATAAGAGGTAGGGGAGAACCAGAAAACAAAGATATGCTCTTAGGAAAGGGAGTTATGAAGAGTGCAGTAGGCATTGAGTAGGATGAGAACTGAGTAAGAACAGTTAAATTTTATGGGAGGGCCCTTCATGTGGCACAAGAGCAATCTAAATACTGTGCTGGGTAGGCATCAGGCTGGGAGACTGTGTAGATAGAAACACTCATCCAAACATGAAACTGTAAAACACTAGGATTAAAAAGAGGAAGGTGCTTGTAAGGGAACATGGAATAAACCCAAATGTTTTCAATAATCTGGAAATCGGAAATTGTCCAATAGTTGAAGGTATTAGAAGAGGAGAGAATGAAGCTTGGAACAAAGGTTCTCAGAAACCTGGAGGGGACAGACTCCAGAGCACAGGTAGGGAAATAGAACAGACAATTAATTATTAACTATTTGTAGCAGAAGACAATTAGGTTAGCCATGTAATTTGTTCTGAAGAATGTAAAGTTATGTAAAGTGATTTGCGTCACTTATGGGACAAGATGGCTCACTAACTGGTGTTTCTGCCTCACCCACTCCACTGTCTATAAGGTCAGGAAGAAACAACTCTGGGATAATGAAGTCATGTGCTTGAAAGAGCCCTGATTCCTAGTCAGCAGTGAGAGAGAGCCACTGGACTACACTCAGGGGAGCCTCTAGACCACACAGGACTTTGTACCAACAAGAACTAAAACTTTCATTGTAAGACACCAAGATTTGGAGGTTATTTGTAGAGCAGCTAAGTAGCTTACCAAAACAGAAACTGGTACTAGATGCGGAGGTTTCAGAAGTATGCAATATTGGCTTCATATTCAGGTATTGGTTGCTCCAATTAACACTTGATATGGCCAGTCTTTCCAATTTTAGCCTTTCTCATAGGGGTGTAGTTGTATTTCATTGTGCTTTTATTCACACTTCCCTGGTGAATAATGACCTTGGGCATCTTTGTATGTGCTTATTTGGTATCTTTGTTTTCTTTGGAGTAACGTCTGTTCAAATATTTTGCCGATTTCTATATTAACTGAGTTTTTACTTTGTTGTTACTGAGTTTTGAGTTCTTTACATAGTCTGGTTACAAGTCCTTTATGAGGAATGTGATTTGTAAATATTTTCAGTCTGTGGCTTGTATTTCCATTTTCTTAACAGTATGTTTTGAAGCCTTTAATTTTGATGAAGCCCAACTTATTATATTTATTATGGTGGTAGTTTAATGGATATATACATGTCAATATTATCCAATTGTATGCTTTAAATATATCCAGTTTATTGTTGGTCAGTTATACCTCAAAAGAAGTTATTTTAAAAAGGGAGGGGAAATAGAGTCCATTAATTCAGGGCCTCAAGGATTAAAAACTAGATCTCTAGATCTCTCTCTTTCTTGCCCCCCCACCCCCGAAAGATGCAAAGTCTCTGTAAACTTTTCAGTTGAATTAAGTGTCTCAGTGCAAAGAGGAGACTAAGGATGTAGTTTTCCCATACTTGCTAGATAGTCTCAGGTAATCACAGTGAAATTGTCAGGAAAGACATGGTAGAAACCAACAAAGAGAAACAGAAATAAATCAGGTTGAGAATTATATTTAAGATAAACTTTGAGTGTGGCTACTAGCATACAGAACTAATTGCAACCAGAACTAAGAAGACTACTAGGTTTCTGGAGGAATGACATTACCAAAGAACTCAGAACATGGAATAAAAAACCTTTTGCTGTCCAAGGCTTAAAACTGTTGTTGTGTCCCCAGCCTTCTATAAACAGAAGGTAGTTTTGACAACTGTATACCTCCCAAGGAGAGTGTTAGTATAGGTCACAATGAACTACAGGCAAGGCAGTTGTTTGCAGAGGGCAGCAATACCAGAGGTTTCTATCCTGTCAGGGCAGGGAGACTCCACTGTCTTTTTCTCACTATTCAGAGCTGCTAGTGATGAATTATTGCTTTCTGTCTTTTTTAATGTTTACTTACATATTTTGAGAGAGAGAGAGATGTGAGGGGGAGGAGCAGAGAGAGAGAGGGAGAGAGAGAGAGAGAATCCCAAGCAAACTCCGTGCTGTCAGTGCAGAGCCTGATGTGGGGCTCAATCACACGAACTGCAATATCATGACCTGAGCAGAGATCAAGAGCTGGACACTTAACCAACTGAGCCACCCAGGCGCCCCTTTCCATTTCTGAAGGAGTACCCAGTGGCACTGTCTTGTCTCTGTACTACCATTGTATATGAGCATGTACCAAAGGATATAACCTGCATCTCAGTTCATAGGAACAACTTGGAATACCGTCTAATGGATAGGATTTAGAGACTAGATTCTCATAACTTTTTAAGGTATGAACAATAATATTCCCAATTTTACTGAGCAGAGTGTGGGTAAATAACATGCCCACACAGCTAGTGAAAGAACACTGGATGCCATATTTAAGGGCGCTGCGTCTTTGTGTTGGCTACTTGTGGAGGCGTGTTTTCCCCAAGTAGGAAGGAGGGATCAAATGGATATTTGGTAACTAAAGTGCAGACTCTGACAGACACTGTTAATAATGCTAAGCAATATCCCTGTGTTGCATTTTGATTTTCCAGGTTTCTTATGATTAAATTGGCCACCCAACTAGTCTTGGACAATACGATATGCTCAGAAGTGACACATGCCATTTCTGGGCTAAGGGGTTAATTATCTGGTTCACCTTCTTTAAGTGCTCTCTTTCATTTGTGTGCTTAAAAGAAAAGAGCTCCAGGATGGCTTGACCACATGAGGTAAGGAGCCCAGATCCTTGAATTCCAGTCGGAGGAGAGCTACCCAACCGTCACAGGACTATATGCGAATGAAAAAGAAATCTATTGTGTGAAGCCACTGAGATTTGGGGGCAGTTCGTTGCAGTGAGTAGAATTAATCATTCTATCCATTGCCATATTAGACACCACTGTTGGATAAAGATGCCTACCACATTCTCTGTACTCAGTCACTTTGAAGATAATGGCTATAAAGCTATCAAGTCCACATTTCCCACAGATTTATAATTTATTCTGTGGTTTTTAAAGGGAAGAAGATGACAAACAGCACTGGTTTTAAATACATTTTCTTTTGAAAACAAAAGACTAGGACGTTGCTATTTTTGAGTTGGAAAGTATGACATGGTAAGTCAAAGAATTATTATTTATGATTTGGGGCATGTGATTATTTTTATTTAGACCTTTTAAAAAAGTTTTTATTTGAGTGTAGTTGAAACAACGTTACAATAGTTTCAGGTGTACAACATAAAGACTCAACCTCTGTGTACATTATGCAGTGCTCATCACATGTGTAGTGTTGTAGGGTGATAGATGGGGGCATGTAGTTTTTTGATCAGATTTCTGAGCAAGGGCCAAATAACTGAAGGAGAAAGTACATATCATTTAAAAACACAGGATCTAGGGGCACCTGGGTGGTTCAGTTGGTTAAGCGTCTGACTTGGGCTCAGGTCACGATCTCACCATTTGTGGGTTTGAGCCCCGCATGGGGCTCTGTGCTGACAGCTTGGGGCCTGGAGCCTGCTTTGGATTCTGTGTCTCCCTCTCTCTCTGCCCTTTCTCTGCTCACACTCTGTCTCTCTCTCTCTCCCTCTCTCAAAAATAAACATTAAAAAACTTAAAAAAAAATAAATAAAAACACAGGATCTAACCCAGATTCTCTGTCCATTTATTAGCAGGTGTGGACTTTGGGCAAGTTACTTAACCACCTTCTGCCTTATAAAATTTTGAAAACTTTCATTCTTACCTTAAAGGGTTGCTATGAGAATTAAATAAATTAATGTTATATTATAAAGAATTTAGTTGGCTGTGATTCTGGTTCCTTGGAATTTTCTGAATGATAGGGAGTGTCTTTATTATTCATGGTAGGCCTCTTGGACCATATATGTGTGTGTACTAACAAGGTAACTCATGGTGGGCTTGTGGATAGTTTCAGGATGGTGGCTGGTCGTGCCAAAGTCCAACCATATGATTAGAGTGTTGGGGCTCTGAGTCATGTAATACCACCCTGACTTCCTGACCTCTGGGGAGGCTGGCTAGAGACTGAGCTCAGTGACATGGCCAATGATTCAATTAATCATACTTATGTAATGAAACCACAATAAAAACTTTGGTCACCAGAGCACAGGTGAGCTTCTCCAGTTGGTAACCATATACTGATGCACCAGGAGGGTGATTTTCCTAAGGTCTCAGAAGCTTCATATTTAGGACTCTTCCAGACTATGCCCTATGCGTCTCTTCTTTCAGCCGGTCCTGACTTTACATTATAATAAAATTGTAATTGTTAGTAGAGTGCCTTCCCGAATTGTCATGCGCTATTCTAGAGAATTATTGAATCTGAGGGGTAGTAGGAACCTTGAATTTGTACCCAGCTGGTCAGAGAGAAGTGTGGGTAGTCTTGGAACTCTCAAGCTTATAGTTGGCATCTGAAGTGAGGGAAGTCTTGTGGGGTACAGTGCCCTTTACCTATGAAGTTTGTGTCTGAATCGCATTGTAGTTAATAGATGTTAAGGCTTTTAGAATAGTGTCTTGCCCAGAGTAACTATTCAGGAAAAGTCAGCCAATATCATACAAGCTATAAAATATTATCCATGCAGGAGCATTGATCATTTAAAGTACCAATCTCAGGTGAACATAGAATTACCATATTTTAATGCTAGAAGAAACTTTGCAAATTTATATAGTCTGAAGTGATTTTGACTTAGTTCCAAAATCTCGTTAGTGACAAAACTAAGGCTAAACCCCCAGTCTTTGAAGACAAGACCATTAAATAAAACATGCATTGGTTTTCGCATATTTAAAATGGGGCAGATTTGACAGAACCTGTACCTAGTATCAGGAACATTTTGGGGGACATGTCTAGCACATACCACTTTTCACTAATAACCCATTTACCTGTTCCCCAAGATGGGACCTTGATAGCCACATTTGAACTATATGACTCTGAATCCTTAGTTACAGTTAATGGGTTGTGTTGGATAACTATCGGATTTGTACTTATCAGAACTTGGAATTTGACTAGGAAAGCACTAGTTCTGGTGAACTGGAGACAAGGCAGGTAAGGGCCATGTACAGGCTGACTTTGTTAAGTCAGGTGTGAATAGAGGAAGAGACAAAAGGAGTAAACATGCAAATAGAGGCAAAAATAGAGTGGTGAGCGGGGTTATTTCTTTGCCTGGTCCCTGTCTTTTATGGGGTCAGGCTTCTTATCCTGCCCTTTGGTTCTGTGGGATACCCTAGCACCTTTCCCATAAATGTTTTTTGTTTGCTTATGCACGTGAGAGGTGGATTTTGTTTATTGCAAGTCCTACTCTTGATTAAGTAACACCTTGAGAAGACTCTTAAAAGAATGGAAAGAAACAAAAGGTGCAGATTACTGTTACCATGAATGTTACTGTGGATATGGGGAGCAAGGGGAAGGACTGCAGGAGGATAGAATAATGAGGAGTAGTGGTTCAAGGTCTTAGATTTAATGGGAACATTGTAACATGGGCTCCCTTAAAGAGAATGCTTCAATGTCTTCAATCAAAATAAAATTACATTAGACTCTCGAATGTGGATGAAAGAATGGTAGAGATGTATGCTAAGGTTAAGCAAGCATTTGACAACAATTCTGCTGTCTTGTTCAAGATAAAACTAGGTTAAGCAATAACTGTGGCGCTCCAATGCCATTATAAAATATAATAAAAGTGTTGGTGAAAAATAGAAAACACAAGGTGATCATATCTCAGGTGATTGTACTGAATCAAAAATAGCGTTTTTAATAAACAATTTTGTTATTTTGCAGGAAAAATAAAAGGTATCACAAAGCTCATGTTCCCCTGCATGCCTGAAAGGAAAAGAAAAAAAAAAAAGATTTATCTCCTTAAGTGGTGGGCCCTATCAAGCTAAAATAACCACTGTAAACAATGGATCTGAGAATCAAATCTGAAAAGGCAGATGTTTGCCAGGCTCCCTTTCTTCACTGTTGAAAAACAGGTCAGGACTAACTTTATTTGGTGAAAAGGAGGTTCTAATAAAATACACAATTGAATAGTATTCATGACCAAAAGAACTGTTTTTCTAGGTATCTGGTTTACTAAAAGAAGGCAAGAGAGACATGGCCCCTAATTTTTATCTTCAAAGGATGAAAGGGTCACTCTGGATAAGGGCAGCCGAACAAGGGAAGCACACAATTGGAGCCTACTTTCTGTTCCCTTTCCTTCCATCCATACTTTCTTCGTTTTCTTTCTCTCTCTTTTTTTCATTTCCTCTTTCCTCAGATTTTTTCAGTAAGGTAAGTTAGAAATATGAGGTTCCTTATGAAGATATCTTACGAGTGGCTAATTTTTAGGAGGGTAATTTCTTTCTCATATAGAGATCAAATACAGGAGCAGACATATGGGGAATCTTAAGACCTGTAACTCATATAACTAGACAGATCTTTTAAAGATTTCGTCCACTTGCCTCATACAATCAGGTTTTAGAATGAAATAAATAAAAGATATTGTTCTCATTTTCTTAAATAATTTTCTTAAAGAATTCTAGGGAAATTTTCTTAAAGAATTAAAAAAATTTCTTTTCTTGGGGTTCCTGGGTAGCTCAGCTGGTTAAATGTCCAACTTCAGCTCAGGTCATGATCTCACGGTTCGTGGGTTTGAGCCACACATTGCAGTCTGTGCTGATGTGTGGAGTCTGGAGCCTGCTTCAGGTTCTGTGTCTCCCTCTTTCTCTGACCCTCCCCCCTTCACATTCTGTCTCTCTCAAAAATAAACATTAAGAAAATAAAAAATTTTCTTTTCTTAAAGAATCCTAGGGAATCATTTGCATAATGAATCATTTCCTTAAGGAATTCTTTAAGAATTTTCTCAAAGTCATTGTCTTAAAGAACTCTAAGGAAAAATGTTATTTTATTTTGTTTTTTTGTTGTGTTTTATTTTTATATAATTTATTGTCAAGTGGGCTGACATACAGTGTATATACTTCGGGACTAGATTCCCATGTTGACTTACATACAACACCCAGTGCTCATCCCAATAAGGGCCCTTCGCAATGCCTATCACCAATTTTCCTCACCTCCCTGCCTCCCCACCGCCTACAACCCTCAGTTTGTTCTCTGCATTTAAGAGTGTCTTATGTTTTGCCTCCCTCTCTGTAACTATTTTTTTTCTTTCCCTTCCCCCACAGTCTTCTGTTAAGTTTCTCAATTTTCACATATGAGTGAAAACATATGATATCTATCTTTCTCTGACTGACTTATTTCACTTAGCATAATACTCTCCAGTTCCATCCACACTGTTGTAAATAGCAAGATTTCATTCTTTTTCATTGCTGAGTAGTATTCCATTATATATGTATATATACATACATACATACATACACATGTGTGTGTTTGTGTGTGTGTACACACACACATATACATACACCACTTCTTCTCTATTAATTTATCAGTTGATGGACATTTGGGCTCTTTTAATAATTTGGTTGTTGTTGAAAGTGCTGCTATAAACGTTGGGGTACATGTGCCCCTATGAATTAGCACTCCTGTATCCTTTGGATAAATTCCTAGTAGTGCTATTGTTGGGTTGTAGGGTAATTCTATTTTTAATTTTTTGAGAAACCTCCACATTGTTTTCCAGAGTGGCTGCACCAGTTTGCATTCCCACCAACAATTCAAGAGGGTTCCCCTTTATCCTCATCCTTGCCAACATCTGTTGTTTCCTAAGTTGTTAATTTTAGCCACTGTGACCAGTGTGAGGTGGTATCCTAGTGTTGATTTGATTTGTATTTCCCTGATGATGTGCGATGTTGAGCATGTTTTCATGTGTCTGTTGGCAATTTGGATGTCTTCTTTGGAAAAGTAGACACTTCTCCATGTCTTCTGCCCATTTCTTCACTGGATTATTTGTTTTTTGGGTGATGAATTGGTAAGTTCTTTATAGGTTTTGGATACTAACTCTTTATCCTATATGTCATTTGCAAATATCTTCTCCCATTTCATCAGTTGTCTTTTAGTTTTGCTGATTATTTCCTTTACTGTGCCTTTCATCTTGATGAGGTCCCAATAGTTCATTTTTGCTTTTCTTTCTCTTGCTCTTGGACAAGTGTCGAGCAAGAACTTGCTGTGTCCAAGGTCAAAAGGGTTGTTGCCTGTTTTCTAGGATTTTGATGGTTTCCTGTCTCACTTTTAGGTCTTTCAACCATTTTGAATTTATTTTTCTGTGTATGGTGTAAGAAAGTGGTCCAGGCTCATTCTTCTGCACATTGCTGTCCATTTCTCCCAGCACCATTTGCTAAAGAGGCTGTCTTTTTTCCATTGGATACTCTTTCCTGCTTTGTTGAAGATTAGTTAGCCATACATTTGTGGGTCCAATTCTGGGTTCTCTATTCTATTCCATTGCTTTTTGTGTCTGCTTTTGTGCCAATACCATACTTTCTTGATGATTATAGCTTTGTAGTACAGGCTAAAGTCTGGGATTGTGATGCCTCCAGCTTTGGTTTTCTTTTTCAACATTGCTTTGGCTATTCAGGGTCTTTCCTGGTTCCATACAAATTTTAGGATTGTTTGTTCTAGCTCTGAGAAGAATGCTGGTGCTATTTTGATTGGTATTGCATTGAATGTGTAGATAGCTTTGGATAGTATTGACATTTTAATCCATGAACATGGAATGTTTTTCCATTTCTCTGTGTCTTCTTCAATTTCTTTCATAAGCTTTGTATAGTTTTCAGCATACAGATCTTTTACCTGTTTGGTTCGGTTTATTCCTAAGTATTTTATGGTTCTTGGTGCAATTGTAAATGGGATTGATTCCTTGATATTTCGCTCTGTTGCCTCATTACTGGTGTATAGAAGTGCAACTGATTTCTGTACATTGATTTTATATCCTGAGACTTTGCTGAATTCATATATCAGTTCTAGCAGTTTTTTCGGTGGAGTCCTTCAGGTTTCCATGTAGAGTATCATGTCATTTGCAAAAAGTGGAAGTCTGACTTCTTCTTTGCCAGTTTGGATGCCTTTTATTTCATTTTGTTGCCTGATTGCTGAGGCTAGGACTTCCAACACTATGTTAAACAAGAGTGCCCAAATAATCCAAAACAATGTAATCTTCTGCCCACCCCTTCCCCCCAAAAACCTCTTGCTTTTGCAATATGATTTTGTATTTTACCTAAAGTTGATTTTGATAATCTGAAAATCTAGAATACTTTAAATTAAATATGAAGTCCCACTGTGAAGGCTCAGCCTAAAGGGTCAGGAATTTTGTTCACATAACTCTCAGAGTAAGAATTCTCCCTTGCTTCATCCTCTGAATGACAGACACAAAGTAGACTTTTCTCCATGCATTTATAGTTATGTATCTTCCTTGGCGGGAGAAGAAAGTTATTGCTTTAGTTAAAAAAATCTTCTTGTGAAGCTCATGGGGAGTTGCAAAAGAAAATAAATCAAAAGAATCTTAACATACTCCACAAAAGTTAGCAATTTTGAAATGAAATATAATGGAAAATAACTAAAATATTAACTTTCCATTATTTTTTTAGGCTATGCAATGCCAAATTTTCTTTTCATTCCTCATTGTTCCTAACTTCCTTATACTCTTGGTTTCTATTATTTATTTCAGTTACCTTATCTTAATAGGAGAGACTCAAGCTGAAAATGGCTTCTGAATGAGGTTCTTGCTATCTTGCTATAAACATCATCATAAGACTTTTAAGAGTTGTAGATCTGTATTTTTGACGTTTAAGTTGAAGAAGTAATTCAAACATCATTTGTCCATATTTAACATATTGTTAAGTTAAACATTTAAAAATATATTAAACATCTTGGAAGTTTTGGGCTGTTGTACTTTCTTTGTGTTCTGGTATTCATATTGTGAAGTTGTGAAGAACATGATTCTCACAGACTATGACTACTGAAGAGTTAGAAGAAATGAGTTTGAGGGTATGTAAATGTATTTCATAAAACTTCACCAAATCCTGTTTTCCTGAAAGCTATCCAACTGCATATATTATTTGCAATAATTTTTCTATTAAATATTATACTTCTAGTGAATATTATCATAGTAAATATTATTATAATTTCTGGTAAATATTATTATAGCTCTTTTACAAAGAAAAAGAGATTCATAGAGTCTTATAGAGAACTTTGCTTATGTTCACATAACTAATAAGGATTGGGATTAGAATTCAAACCCAGGTCTGTTTGATTCCAAAGTCAATGCTTTTCATACTGTACTTTATGACCTATGAGTTCATTTGCAACTATTCTCTTATAATGTCGGTACCCATGTCAGGAGAAAATTGCCAATGATGCAATGAACTGTGATCTACTTCTCAGAGGTAGGTTCTACCACCAGCAATATGAGTGAATAAGTGAACAAGTGCATAAATTAAGGTCTGTGTCAGGAAAATAGATTCTTGATAGTGACATTGTGCTCTCTGTCTCTCTGTCTCACTCTGCCATATGGGTGGAGTGAAAATTCTTGCCTATGTCTTCTAGTTGGGTTTTTCTTTGAAAAGGAATTGTGAGTATTGCTTCACTTTCCTCTCTTGTACTCTATTCAGAGAATTGAAAGGTGCATAATCAGCATTGAAGTGGTTAAGTTGACACGTAGAAATTAGTATTCGCTGACAGAATTAGTTTCTTCTTTTTAACTTTTTGTCTAGGGTTCTCTTTTTTCTTTTGTAAATGGCTGCAAGTCTCATTCCTCAGGATGTTTTATTTTATTTTCTCTGATAGCCTGCTGTCCCCAGTCTCTCTCTTAGTACAGATTTAGTAAAGAATGCCATAAAGGTAACAAATGACAAAACTATTGTTCACCAGAAAGAAACATGGCATTAAAACCCAGGATAACAAATGACTTCAATACAGTTGATATTCCAGACATTAAAAGCTTTATATTCAAACTGAAAAGAAAAAAAGTCCTTTTTTATAATTATTGTCATTTAAACTCCTCAATAAATACTCACTTAAATTTTTCCTTGGTGTAAAATATAACATTTTATCTAACCTGTCATGTATGTAAAAATATTATATTTGAGTTTGAAAAACGTGTTGCCTTAAGTATATGAATATTTTTTTCGTAGAAATAAAGAAGGGATTGGGGGGAGGATCTGTGGAAAACTAATATATTTTAAGCATTATGATAAACTCAAATTGATTCTAAACATCTTGCAATTGCAAATATGAAGGCAGAAGTCACACTTTAGCACTAAGGTATGTCAATAGCTGACAAAAATACTTTCTAGTGGTTTTTTTTAGAATGTTTTTAAAGTTTATTTATTCTGAGAGAGAGAGAGAGAGAGAGAGAGAGAGCGCACAAATGGCAGAGAAGAGAGAGAGGCAGAGAGAGAGGGAGGAGAAAGAATTCCAAGCAGGCTTTACTCCATCAGTGTGGAGCCCAATGCAGGGCTCGAACCCATGAACTGTGAGATCATGACCTGAGCCAAAATCAAGAGTTGGTAGCTTTACTGACTGAGCTTTTAGATTCTTAAGGAAATTTTCCAATAATCAAATATTCATTGAAAAATCAACATTTACTTTGGCAGTTTTAATGAAAATCTCCTAAAAATTTATTTCTTATGTTTCTGTTTCATTAGCATGTGTGAAAGCCTTGGTTCGTTTTTTTTGGCAATTAGTGTTTGTCATTATAAAAGTCAGTTATTGCATCACATAGAAAAACAGTAATATACATTTATTTATTTTTGAGAGATAGAGTGAGACAGAGCACGAGTGGAGAAGGGGCAGAGAAAGAAGGAGACAGAGAATCCGAAGCAGCCTCCAGGTTCTGAATAAGAGTTCAGCACAGAGCCCGATGTGGGGCTCGAACCCATGAACTGTGAGATCATGACCTGAGCTGAAGTCGGACACTTAACCGACTGAGCCACCCAGGTGCTCCAGAAAAACAGTAATACAATCAGGTGCTCTCAAGATCCATTGTCAGATTTCTCTGCTTTGAGTTTTTTAAATTATTTTTAGCATATTAAGATTTTTTCTATAACCCTTTCACCCACCCGTGGATCTTCAACCTTATTTTTTGTTGTCAGTGTAGCTCTTTCTAGTACTTCAATGGAAGTTCTTTTTGTTTCAATATGATTAGGAAAGACAGTTCATCTTTAATGAAAAAGTTGGTAAAAGTAGCATCTATAAAAATGTTATATAACATAATGAGTATTTCACTTGAAAAAATATAAACATATTTCTGTTGTCCAATATTTTAATGTAAGACCAAGGCTTATTCCTTGTGTAGGAATTTGTGATTGGAATTCCTTACTTTCTTACATATTCCAGACACATAATTGCATTAGGCAATTCCATTAAAAATAATTATGTTTATTTATTTATTTTGAGAGAGAGAGATAGCACAAATGAGAATTTTGAGGGAGAGGGAGAGAGAATCCCAAGCAGGGTTCACACCATCTGCAGAGCCAGATGTGGGGCTCGAACCCATGAACTGTGAGATCACAACCTGAGCAGAAATCAAGAGTTGGATGCTTAACTGACTGAGCCACCCAGGTGCCCTTAGGCAATTCCATTTTGATGATGAAGAGTGTCCATTCGCCAGGTGTGAAACTAACTAAACTTGTTATAATTAAGCTTAAAATAAAGATTAGCTAGTCAAAGGTAAAATAGCATATTATTAAGGATTATTGGTTAATACTGGAGTTTGAAGATCTATAGACATTTGCTATTGTTATTGTAACAATTTGCCACAAACCTCTGACTGAAAACAACAAAAATTTATTATCTTACAGTTCTGTAGGTTAAAAGTCCACCATGCATCTCACTGGACCAAAATCATGATGTCATCAGGTGGTGTTCCTTTCTGAAGGCTTTAAGGAAGAATGTTTCTTTGTTTTTTTTTCCAACTTCTAAAGGCTGCCCATATTCCTTGGCTCATGCCCTGCTTTCTCCATCTCTAAAGGCAGTAACATTGCATTTCTCTGAATTATAATTAAATTAAATATAAATATTCTGTTGTATGAACGTGCTACAATTTGTTTATCTATTTTCCTGTTGGTAGACATTTGGAATATTCTCAGGTTTGGTTGGAATAAGTTGGTACGAACATTCCTTTAATAAGTCAATTTGTGGATATATATCTTTAGTTCTTTTGATTAAATACGTAATAATGAAACCACTGTGTCATAGTATAGATACATGTTAACTTTTAAAAAATTGCATATATCATTTTACACTTGTGAAATAGTATGATATGAAAAGTTTGGTTGCTCTATACATTCATCAACACTTGGGATGATCAGTCTGTTTGGTTTCAGATTTTCTAGTAGATATGTAGTGGTGCCTCATTGTGGTTTAAATTTATTCTACTCTGATGACTAATGATGTCAAGTATCTTTTTATTTCCCTTCTCCTCCGCAACTACTTCAGGGACTTCCTCATTATTATTGGTTTTTATAAATTTGATTATATTATACCTGATGCAGTTTTCTTGTGCTCATCTTGCTTAGGGTACATTGTGTTTCTTGGTTCTATGGATTAACAATTTTCAACAAATCTGGAAATTTTTCAGCTATTTTTTATTTAAATATTTTATTTGTCCCTTCCTTTTAGAACACACTTACACATGTTAGACCATATGATACTGTCCCCTAAGTCTTGAGACTTTTTTGTTTTTTGTGCCTTTCTTCTCTCTCTAGTTTGTGTATTTTCTATTTGTCTCCAGTTCTTGGTCTTTTCTTCTGCAGTACCTACAGAACTGTTAATTCCATTAAATATATTTTTTTGCAACCAGACTTATTGAAATATAATTTACATACAGCAAAATTAATTTCTTTTTGTACATTTATTATTTCAGTATATTTTTTATTTCTGATATTGCATTACAAAATTTTTTAATGTTTAATTCTTTTTAGACAGAGAGAGAGCCAGAGTGCGAGTTGTGGAGGGGCAGACAGAAAGGGAGACACAGAATCTGAAGCAGGCTCTAGGCTCCGGGCTGTCAGCACAGAGCCTGATGTGTGGCTCGAACTCACAGAGTGTGAGATCATGACCTGAGCTGAAGTCAGACGCCCAACTGACCGAGCCACCCAGGTATCCCTGATACTGCATTTTTCATCTCAAGAAGTTCTAACTGGTTTTTCCTTTTTTACTCATTTTGTTCATGTTCTTTAAATTTTAATGTATTTTAATAGCTGTTTTAAAAATCCTTATCCGTTTGTCTGTCATCTTTACTATTTCTACCTTATTTCTGTTGACTGGTTTTGGCTCACCTTTTTACGTTTCATTTGTCTGGTTGTTGAGTAGTTTAGATTTTGTGTCTATCCTTTAAACGGTCTTTGTTGTGGTAGTAGATAATTTTTTGAAGAATGGTTTGATTCTTTGGGCTTCTGTTTTCTTTCTGAGATTTGTTAGGGTGTGTTCAGAGTTAATTTTATGCTAGGATGAAGTTAGCCTTACTCCTAAGGTGTGGCCTTTCTGGAGTTTCTCCTGAATGTTCCAGGTGTGCAGTGAAGGTTCTCCCTCTGGCTGACTGAAATTTGGCTATCTTCTAGCCTTGTGTAAACTCTGACACTTGTTTTTTCCCTACTGGTTTTTCTTTATTTTGTCTTATACGTCTCACTGCCAACTTATGTGTAGCAGAGTAATCAGTCAAAGACTCAAGAGTATCCTGGGCCGATTTCTGGAGTTCTTTTTTACATGTTTTTTCCCCTCTGTCCTCCATATTCTAGATAACATTCATCTTCATTTCTCAGAACTCTGCTGTCTCCTCAACCTAGTGATCCCTCCCATAGTCTGTTTGTATTTCCCTCTCTAGGCAGCAGTCCAGAATATGCCTCTAGGTAAAAAGCCCAGGCAATTCTATGGTGTACATCATTTGTTTCTTTTCTTTCAGAATTATAATCCTATGCTGTCTGTTGTTCAATGTATGGAATATGTCAGTACTCTTGTTTCTACAACAAGGGTTAATGAGGTACCACTTACTCTATTAGGGCAGGAAACCATGATGAATTTTTGAATGCATACATCAAGCTATCACTTAATCAGTCAAAAGCCATGGCACCTACTACGAACTTTATTTTGTTTTGAGAACCAGATTATAGCCTAAATAATTTTCTTCATAAATCTCTACTGAAAGTATTAAAACTAAAATCATCATTCAGGTAATTACTGTATTATTTATAGATCGTGCAAGATCATCTTTACACTCATTATTTTGATGACATCTGGATTCCCCATCTAAATGGAGATACAAAAAATTTGGCAGGGTTCAGAGATACGTTACTCAAATGCTTGAGAGATTGCATTAAATGACCTACTTGGCATATATAAAGACAGATCAATGGAACTGAGTTTATTTAGCTTTGGAAGAGCAACTTGAGAAAGACAACAGTAGTCACCAAAATCTGAAAAGGTTATGAGATAAAGGTTATAACCACTTGTTCTTGCATTCCACTAAGAATATCAACATATTTAAAGAACAGAGGTGAGATTTACATAAACTATGAAACAGAATGTCTTCCAAAGGTTTTCTAAACAGTTTTAAATTGCTTGGGATGTTATGAACTCTTCCTCTGCTTGGGAGATGAACAAAAAGCGGGGCATCTTCTTTGTAAGATGATTTAGATATGAGATCAGTAGTAAGTCAAATAAACTACCCAGGTTCCTTTCAGTCCTCTGATTCTAATAGTATTAAGGAGATTTTCTTCTGCTTCCTGACAGTTGTCTTCCTAGATTTTATGAATTGCTCCCCATCTTATTTTTTTTTAAGTAGGAAGATGCTTTTATGATGTTCTCTTTTCAGTTGATTCGGGTCTTTAAGATAGCAATACTTGAGAGAATCTTGCCCTCATTGATTCTTTTCTCTGAAGTATTATTAATAAAAATACCAGTACCTATATTTGCATGCACAATCAAATACTTATGGGGCTTATCGCAGCACAATTGAGAACTGTCTCTATATTTTAGTTTTATTTTCAGGCCAAATTTTTGCTTACAAGAAAAATGATCAATTGATGTAATTTTTTTTTAAATATTAAAACAAGGAAAAAATTCCAACTACAGCAGAACAGTAATTCCTTTTTTATAATGAGATATCTGCTTGTGGAAAACAATAAAAGAGAAATTTTCTTTCAGTGCCCCCTTTGAAAATTATTTATCTCTTTAGTTTTCCAAGATGTGACTTGAAAATTATATTGGTACAGAATATCTATCTATGTATCTATCTACCTATCTATCATCTATCTATTTCCCCACGCCCCCCCCCCCCCCAGGGGAATAGAACTCAGTAGCTGTTTTTCAGCCAGAGGGAATGGTAATGTTCTTCACAACTGTTCCAAGAGAAGGATCAAGTTCAAATCCTTAGAGGATATATAAAGCGGTATTGGCTTTACCAAGAAAAGATTTTTAGCAAGGATAAAAGATACAGCCCTTGCCTTATGACTATGTTTCCTCTAGTTAGTATTTGTTCCATATTTTTATATGTTCCACATAAATGCTTATATTGGGTGCTTTTTACATCACATAATATGATTAGATTGTGAAACTCCACGTCCCTTCAAATATCTCCCTAATTAATTACTATAGCAACACAATCAATAAAAGTTTTTTTTGGTGAAGGGGAGTAGGTAACAAGTGGAATGGTTTTTAGAATGCGTCCATATAGTTCAGAAGAGGAGGAGTTTGCAGAGGGTAGGAAGCAGAGGTAAATGGTTTCATTATTTATCTCTCACAGATTACCTTTGGGATTAATTAATTGTTACTTAGCAGGTCATCTGTAGAAATTGAGCCTCAGGGGTTAATCCATATTTTGAAGGCAAGCTTATTTGGAGAGAAGTCTTGACATAAAAAGGTACCCCCTGATAGGGCTTTTTAAATGGCCCTCAGAGGTTCTATTCCTTAGAGGAGGAAGCATAAGAGAACCAGGCAGGACTAGTGGCAGGATGTGAGAGGATCCTAAAATGACACTGATTGTCTGGGCTGACTTGACGAATCTAACATCTGGCTGACAGTGGTTAACACCTTCTATCTCTTCGTGCCTATCTCTCTTGATTGTATCGACTCAGTTGTAAAGGAGACCATTCCCAGACAAAAGTCAGACTGTTAATTACTATTACTATTTCAAGAGAATAGGGTATACCTAACAGAGTTTCTTCTGCTAGTACTGCTAAAAAACCCTGACTGGCCATAGTGCTTAGCAGGCACGAGAGAGTAGGGTATGGAAGTGTATGCCAGCATGCGGTGTTTGGCACATATGAATCTCTAAAGGACTAGACTATTGGAAACAAACTCAACTGGTTTTGGTAGAAGCGGTATTTCCATATTATGGTTAGTTGACAATCATAAGTGAAGTCTTCAGGATCAGAACATGGACAGGATACATTTAGAATAAGTATTCTTATTGATGACAGCTCAAATATAACACTCTGAATGTCTGTTATAGAATTTATGACATGTCCCATATTAGAGTTATTCAAGAGCTAGACGTGAGATGCTGGAAGTCAGGGAGAGTGTTTTATTAATCACTGAATTCAGGTAATGCTCACTCCATTGTTTTATTCCTACAGGGAGCTCAATCAGTGTTTTCTGAATTGAATTGAATTGAATATATTATGATGTCTTCTGACTTTAGCTCCAAATAACTTACATAAAATACATAATAATGATGTTTGGTGCATCATATTGCAATAGAATCTAAATCTAATAACAAAAAGGTTACCCATGTGTTGTATAGAACAGAGACTGGCTGATCCTTTCATAAAATATATAGCAAGTAAGATTGAGAGGAACTTCTCTTTAGAAGGCAAAATAAAACAAAACAAAAACTCTTCTTTCTCCTTGTGAATGTAAAAATGTGTGTAATTCTCTGGTGAATGGAGAAAAAGTTGGCCTCAGTATTCCTGACTCCTCCTTTTAATATAAACTGAGGCAATGAACTGACTTTGTATGTTATATGCTGAAACTTTAAAAATGATTTTTAAAAAACACCTTAATTTCTTTTAAAGTCTCTCATTTATCTCAATAACTTTTCAAAAGGGAGATAAAGAATCATGCCCCTCATTTCAAAACCAAAAAAACCTCTGGTTTTACCATAGCAAAGAAAGGAAAGGAAATCATTAAAATAATTGGGAATATTATTTGCATCTTGAGTGAAAATAATAGTTACATATTTCACGAGCAACAAGAGTATATGCCCAAAAGTCATGTTGTAAATCTTCAAGCAATTCTCTGACACACAGAGATGAAAGTGCATGTTATAGATACAACTATATGTTCAAATGTAAATTCGACAAAATAACCTTTGTGTCCTTTTATAGTGAATAGCTAAAAATACATAATCTAGAAAATTTGTTCACTTACGATAGAGGAGAATTAAATGTTAATTTACTTTTTTGTTTCAATCTAATTATCTGTATATTCTTTGTTCAGGGATTTTGGTAATAACTGTTGTGGTTTTTTTTGGTTCTCCTCAATCTAGAAAGAGCTCATATTATTTTTTTCCCTCATTCTCTGAATAAAATTAGATCCACATTTAAATTCCACAGAGGTTTGCACTTATTAGCTCTGTGGTCTTGGGCAAGTTATTTGCCTCCTTTAAGCTGCAGTTTCATTATATGTAACATGGAACTAGTATTTTCTTTGTAGAATAATTATAAGGATTAAATAATATATTAAAAATGCAGTTGACCCTTGAACACCTGGGAGTTAGGGATGCCAACCCCCTCCCTTACATTGAAGTAAAAAATCCATGTATAATTTTGGGGGCACCTGCGTGGCTCAGTCCTTTAAGCATCTGATTTTGGCTCAGGTCACAGTTTCACGACTCATGGATTCGAGCCTCGTGTCGGGCTCTGTGCTGACAGTTAAGAGCCTGGAGCTTGCTTCAGATTCTGTGTCTACCTGTCTCTCTGCCCCTCCCGTGCTTATGCTCTGTCTCTCAAAAATAAATAAAGATGTTAAAAAAAAATTCATGTATAACTTTTGACTTCCCAAAAGCTTAACTACTAATAGTCTACTGTTGACCTGAAGCCTTACTGATAATGTGATTCATACATATTTAATATCTTATATGTATTACATACTGTGTTATTATAGTAAAATAAGCTACAGAAATGACAATGTTATTAAGAGAATGATATGGAAGAGAAAATATATTTATATTACTGTACTATAGTACAGTATACTGTACTATATTTATATTAAAAAAATCTATGTATTAGTGGAACCATACAATTCACACCTGTGTTGTTCAAGGATCAAATGTACTTATTTTAGAGACCAGGAACATAATGATGCTTAATAAACATTATAGTCCTTCAAATTTTACACGTTACTTATTTGAACATTTTTATTATTTTTCTAACATTAATTTGGTTTAACCACTTGAAAAACATAATGGCAAATTGGGTGTGGTCTACTTTTCTCTCTTAGCAGCATATTCAGATTTGAGAGGAATAACTTGGTGCATCCATTAGATGAAATTTCAAGACATAGCATATTGCCTCAAATGCTACAAAGCTGAAATGAGAAGCTATCAGATAAGAACAGAGAAAATAGAAATCAGTCTGCAAAATTTGCTCTCAGCTACCTCTCACATTTCTGTTCCCTAGCCTTTTCCCCCCATACCTCCTTTTGCCCGTCTCGAATTTTTTTTAAAGTTGCTTATTTATTGCAGAGAGAGAGAGAAAGGGAGGGACAGAGAGAGAGGGAGATACAATCCCAAGCAGGCTCTGTACTGTTTACTATAATGTAAGGGGAAAGATGGAAATTATTTTTCTGAGGTTAGTGGGTAAGTTAAACATCAAAGTAACCTTCAATACTAGGGGTAATTTTAGAAAAGAGATGACATGGATAAAAACATCCTCAAAATTTGTTTCAGTTAAACATTTTCATTATTCTTTTACCCCTTTCCCTCAGAATTTGTGGTAAAATGTCTCCCTTTTTAAATGTTTATTTTTGAGGGAGAGAGAGAGGGGGGCAGGTGCAGAGAGATAGAGGGGACAGAGGATCCAAAGCAGACTCTGTGCTGACAGCAGAGAGCCAGACACGGGGTTCTAACTCACCAACCTCATGAGATCATGGCCTGAGCTGAAGTTGGATGCTTAACTGACTGAGCCACCCAGGTACCCCATCTCCCTTTTTAAACAACTCAAAGGAATGGCTGGATTGACAAGTGTTGGCAATTAGAAGGAATGGATCTGGCTATTTACCTTCTTCTGATATCTGTCATCTTCTAAGTTATTATACAACAAAGAAAAATAATAATGATAGCAAATAAATATATAGTACTATGAGACACTGTTCAAAGTGTTTGCCTCCGATTTACTCCTATAATCTTCAAAACACTCTTATGCCATAGGTATAATTATTATTATTTCCATTTTACAGATGAACAAACTATGTCACAGCAAAGTTAAGTTACTTAGCCAAGGTCACAGTGTAAGTGGCAAAGCCTGGATTTGAGTAGAGGCATTTTGGCTATAGAGTCTTGCCTCTTTTCCTTTTTAATGTTTATTTATTTTGAGAGAAAGAGCGAGCACGAACAGGGAAAGAGGGAGACAGAAAATCCCAAGCAGGCTCCCTGCTATCATTGCAGAGTCTGACATGGGGCTTGATCTCATGAACCATCAGATCATGACCTGAGCCAAAATAAAGAGTTGGATGCTTAACTGACTGAGCCACCCAGGCACCCTGCCTCTTTCTTCTTAATCACTACCTTATTTTGTCTCAGCTTGGTTGGCAAATGGGAGGAGAGGAGAAAAGGATGTACAATAGACACCCAATTATAAACATTGGCTTCTTTTAGACTTTGGGTATTGTGCCCTTTAGGTAGAGTCTTCGATAAGATGCAAGTTTTGTAACAATGTGACCTTGAACAAATCACTTAATCTTTATCTCATTCTTTTTTTTTTTTTTCTAATTTAAATTCCTGTTAGGGTTGACAATACCAAATGTCAAAGTGCTTTGAAAGATGGATTGTACATACAATGTGGGAAAATGGATTTAATGTGAAAAAAATCCAACTCATGATGGTTTTACTTCTGTCGTTCAAGTCCAGTTTATTGATTTCCTTCTTTGTAAAAGGCAGAAAATAAAGATAGCTAACCCATATGGTCAGTAAGATTATACAAATATAGGTATTTGTAGGTATTCTATCTTTTTATCTTTCCACAATTCAAATTTATTTAATTTCAGTATTAATATTATATCAGGTATACACATAGAAACAATAGTCTTCACTACTGATTTCTCCACTCCCTTATCTGTAAATCATAGCTTAATCAATTAGTGGTTGGGATCCTTTTCCAGTAGACACTATTACTATTCTTACCAAGGCCACCGATTATCTAATTTTCAGATCCTACAGGTATTTAAAAAATTTTTTTTAACATTTATTTATTTTTTTGAGACAAAGAGAGACAGAGCATGAACGGGGCCGGGTCAGAGAGAGAGGGAGACACAGAATCCGAAACAGGCTCCAGGCTGTGAGCTGTTGACACACAGCCCGACGCGGGGCTTGAACTCACAGACCGTGAGATCATCACCTGAGCCGAAGTTGGACGCTCAACCGACTGAGCCACCCAGGTGCCCCATGAGAAAACTCTTTCTCATTGCCATTGTGCTTGGTATATATCTTTAATGTGAGTTTCCCTCTTTTTGGCCTTTGTTTATTTATATGTCTCATTCCTCCTACTAAACTCAGAGCTCTTTGAGTGCAAGAGTTATTCCTTTGTACCCATCTTTCTAATACTACCTTAATTCCTAGAACATAGTGGGCATTTGCTAAATATGCATAGATAAGTTGTGACTCATAGGAAGTAAATCATGTGTTGGCTTCTTATTCATAATCCATTTGCCAGGAGTGATTGAACGGCTCCAGGAAGGCATAGGGGGGTTGAGGCAAGCAGAATCTTTTTGGATGAAGCTGAGGTACACAGAACCAAAGCAAAGGAGGGAGAGAGACAGTTCAGTCCATAATCAGCTTGAATCAATTGAATCTTGTCTCAAGTTAAAATTATGCTCAACCAAGAAATGCTTCACCCCACATCTCTCACTCCCTCTCCTTGTATTGACTTATGAGTATAATTTACAGAAAGCTGTTGTTAGGGGACAGATTTTCTCAGGTCTCTGTTGAAGATATAGTCATAAAGAAGCCAGGCAATTTGCAAGAACAGCCAACAAAAAACATTGTACAGAGCCCTGCTTCATTATCCAAAACAAGGCATATAGCAAAAATATTTGGTTTAACCATGCATTCAACCCACTGGAGGCGTGAGTGGACATAAACTGGCTTAAATTAGGGTGTGGGACAGTTTGAGGAACATCCTTGAAATTTCTGCAATTGTTTATAAATTGCCTATTTATTCAGGTAAACAAACAAGTATTAGAGTCCATTCTAAGCAGAGAAAGAATAGACAGTGATTAAGTAATAAGACCCACCCCAAAGAAACTTTTAGCCTGGTGGTAGAAAATGACTCACCCTTTTTGTAAGTCAACATCAACCAAATAATGGCAATTTCATTTGGTTCAACCTAATGTTACTACTACAATGTGGTTTGTGTAGTGATAGAGATACCTAGGATACTGAGAAGAAAACAGCCTGGAAGAGCTGGGTCTAAGGAAGGTATCTGAGATGTCTGAGCCGACACTTGGACAATGTGCATGAATAAGAGAAAAAGTGGAGGAGGGAGACACCGATATTCCAGTCAGAGGAAGAAGAATGAGAAGAGACAGTGAAATGAGAGGCAACAAAATATGGGGAGGACATAGTACATCATTCAATGTTGCTATAGTATAAAGTGTAAGGCAACAAATGACAAAAGAAGAATCTGGAAAGTTAAGCAGGAGTCAGGCCATGAAAGGGCCTGTATTCCATGATAAATGTTGTCATTGCTATTAGACAGCCAAATTGGCATCATCATGATCTTCTTTGGTGGGACTTTTTTTTCTCTTCAATATTGTGATTGCATTCCATTGTTCTTAAAACAGTGGTTAGGTAAAAGTGCACTGAAATAAGAGCTGAGAAGACATTTTAGTAACATTTTAGTTCTAGGTTGTTAATCAAGTAATTGTCTTAAATATAACAATCTTGTGAGAATGGAATTTTTAATGGTGTTTTGAGGATAAGTGTTCCATGTGAATAAATAATAATACTTTCAATGATTTCCTATAAATTGAAACAAATATCCAAATTACGAATGCTTTATACATATATCTTCCTTGTTAACTATATCCTTAATCTCAATTGTTTCTAAAATTTCATGTATTCAAGGGTTCCCCTAGGGAAAAAAAAACCTAAATAAGATGAAATTATTGAGTACTTCTGTTAATAAGTTAAGAATATGTATATACACATATATGAACTTATGTTTAGAAATATATATGAATGTGTATACATGCACATACAGAAACAGAAATGCAAGATTGAAAATTTAGGGCTTTCATCAAATAATTGAGAATAAAAAATAACAGTTTCAAAAAATCTTGAAGCAGTCCCATACATTTAATTCAAGTTAAATAAAGAGTCATTGTTATTCTGCAATAAGACCCTATAATTTTAATATGTCATCAAGTGAGTAATATTCATCATTGTACTTTCAGCACCTGTCACAGTACTTTACTTATGTTAAGAGCTCAAAAAATATTTGTTGTATCAGTGGATAAGAGTTATTCTAATCTTCTCTCATTGCTCTTCTCTTTGATAGTGTTAGCATTTGTTTTAAAGCATCTCTTCCCTTTTTTCAGGCTTATTTTGTATTATATTTTACTCTCATGTTCTTCAGATGATTGCTTCATTAAGTAACTGAGCTAATGTGGAAATATCTTATATCTATTCTCATGGATTTACTTATACAGCTAATGCAGTTGTAACTGGAGAAGTTTTGTTTTAAACTCATCTGAGATAAAAAGGATGAGCCTTGGAGGTACATTATGTGAAAGCAATCTAACAGCCTATGAATTTTCTAGTCTTAAGACCTTTCTATCTTTACCAGAGTTCATCTCAATTACGCTAGCCAGTACCATCTACCACATAACCACATTGCTGTGTTTGGCTATATAGGAAAACGACATTGGAAGAACAGTCAGTGTGACACTGCTGTTAAGGTTTTCAGAACAGGTTGTGGCTTCTAAAAGGACGCTTGGCATAAAAGTACTCAGAATACATCATAGGAACCAAGACTTTTCTCACATATAGTTAATATACAATTTCTTTTATCTAAGTTATTAGACAGGATTTACTCTTTTTGTAAATGCAGTTAACACTGAAGCTGTGGGTTATGTCTTGTCCACTGTATGTCCCCAGGCCCAGAGAGTTTCTTGGGCATAGCAAACAATAAATATTTGTTGAGTGGATCAACAAGTGAAAGATAAATACAGATTATAGAATCCTCTGGGTGGAAAGGCAGAGAGAAAGCTGGGCATTATACACATGGAAAGAAATTGTTTCTTTGTAATAAATATCTAAAGGAAGACATTCTGTGTCTTTCATTAAAAGCAGAGAAATCTGCTTAAATTCTTTGCAGTTTTGAACACTGATAGCTAGAGATATAGAAACGTGGTTAAATCTTCCTCTTAAAACCCTGAACTTTTGGTACTTGTAGATGGAAATAGCATGAATTGTCTGCAATCAGTATAAAAAGCCCTCACACAATCAAGTGCCTATCCCAGACTGGCATGAAATCAGAATAGGAAGGCACATAAGAGATTAGCCAACAATTCAGAATCCATGTGAAGAAATGAGAGAAATTGGGTAAGATCTGCGAGACAGTTTTCTTCATTATGTCTGATGAAGGGTTTCTGATTCCTTAGTGAAGAAGATTTGCAAAGTAGTAGCAGAATCCCATTATGTGCAACTAGATTCATTGTATGTATATTTGTATGGAAATTCTCGGTTTATGAAACTGTATATAGTTCATAGGGTAGTTTCTAATATTATCAATTAACACTCTGTCTTTATAACTTATAGAAATATAAGAAGTTGAATTTAGTATTCATTTTAGAAAGATAGTCTCTAAATAGTTATTTCAATCTTGTGTCCAGGAATAAAGACAATGGTACCTCTTGTTGTGTGGTGCCTTAACAATACTTATTTCTGTCTGGGTCTAAGTTGTTCCATACATAGAATTCATGGGCATGCACTGGGCCCACTGACATTTCTTTTGCTTAGTTTATATATCAGAATTTGCCAGATGAAGGTTAGGGATAGGGATTTTGATGGTGATAATGCTCCTATTTAAAACTACCATTTGTTGGATAAAGAAATTGTGGTTTATATACACAATGGAGTACGACGTGGCAATGAGAAAGAATGAAATATGGCCCTTTGTAGCAACGTGGATGGAACTGGAGAGTGTGATGCTAAGTGAAATAAGCCATACAGAGACAGACAGATACCATATGTTTTCACTCTTATGTGGATCCTGAGAAACTTAACAGAAACCCATGGGGGAGGGGAAGGAAAAAAAAAAGAGGTTAGAGTGGGAGAGAGCCAAAGTATAAGAGACTCTTAAAAACTGAGAACTGAGGGTTGATGGGGGGTGGGAGGGAAGGGGGGTGGGTGATGGGTATTGAGGAGGGCACCTTTTGGGATGAGCACTGGGTGTTGTATGGAAACCAATTTGACAATAAATTTCATATACTGAAAAAAAAATAAAACTACCATTTGTAATTAGCCCCTATGCTGAGCCTTTTATATGTACTACATAAACTATCTCATTTAATTTTCTTAAAAGCCCTGCCATATTACTAGTACCAAAAAGATATCACAGTATGTATTATGTGTTGAAATATTTGAAAAATAGGTATCGGTCCACTTATTTTTATGCATGTTAACACATTCATTTCTCTGTGCAAACTTAAGGAGGTCTATTAATTTTTTCCATTTTTTAGCTAAGGAAACTGAAACAAAGATGTTAACTGCTCATCAAAGGGTACATGGATGGTGAATGGCAGTCAGGATTTGAATCCTGGTCATCTGGTTTTATAGTCTGAACTCTTTACTGTGATATAAGAATCGCCTTGTTTTGTTCTTTCCTAAATCTTTTCCAATTGATATTTTCAGATATCAAGATTTTCAGGTATCAAGATACCAATCTATTTAGATTTCAGGTACACCAGGAAGTCTATTTTCTTACAAATTTGTCTTAGAGTCAGTCAAAAGAATATAAATTTTTTAGCTAAAATATAAAATGTAAACAGTGTTAAGACTTATAAGCATAACTCTATGCTAGTTGAAATCAAGCACAAGTTCTATTTTGAGCTAGAGTATTACAAAAGGTTTAAACTCTTGATTTCTGAAGTGCAAGAGAATGGGTTGATTCTGAGTGGATTAATCTGCTAAATTTTCTTACCATTAATGCATCTGTTTGAAAACAATGCAATTCAAGTTGGCTAACTTTCCTTTCCATATTAGTTTCTTCACATATTCAGAATGGGAATGGTAGTTAAACACCTCTGAAATAAATTTTAAGGATATTAGACTTCTAAAAGTTTAATTCTCCTGGCAAATTGGATTTCACTCGTGCACATTTGCTATCTTTTTTCCTGGTCCTTCAACCTCATCCTGCTTTTTAAATGTATTACTTAAAAAAAAAAGTATCCATGTAATAGAGTGACACATAATCATGTCACAAAAAGACACAGATTCCAGTGAAAAATCTGCCCTCAGATTTTACTTTTGTGGATCACACATATGTGCTGCTAGTCCTGGGACCTCTTCTGTCATTGACAAAGATTTATTTTTCACCTGTTTTTTTTCAAGCTGCCATGGCTATTTCCCTCTGTAATCTACTAGATACTACATTCTCAGCACACAGAGTATTACTTTTAATATTAGTACATATATAAAATATCTCCATAAAAATCCCACTACTCCTCTTTGTATATACTGATAATCAGATTACTTTGAGACTACTATCTGAGGTAGATACAAAATAAATAGAAGATGTCTTCAAGAACATTGTAATCTTTTGGGTGAAACAAGATGCCTAAATAGAAAACAACTAGAGAAGATTTGTTTCTACTGGAAGTGCTCTTGTAGCAGATATTCATATGACTTACTCCTTCAATTTACTCACATTTCTGCTCAAAGGTCATCCCCACAGAGAGGCTTTTTTGGACTACCTTATGCAAATACTATCCTCATCACATTATATTTATTTACCCTGCTTCTTTTCCCAATAGTTCTTATCTTCAACTGATTATACACTTGTTTGCTAGCTGTCTATACCACAAGTATACGACTCTAAGTGGGGGTGGAGGGGAACTTTGTTCTGTTTATTATTATTATTTTTTTGTTCTCATCTGCTAGGGCAGTGCCTGGTTCATTGGAGGCACTCAATAAACACCTGCTGAATGAAGAAAATTTAGGTCACGTTAGGTAGAAAAAGAAGTAATAGATTCACAAATAGGAAGTAAGAATATTTTTCACTTTCTCAATAGGTATACAATTTAATTCTGAATATTATTTTAGACTTAGGATATATAGGTCAGTGTTTAACTTTTATGGATGATTTATAATCTCTTTGGTCAACCCACCTCATAAGGACTTTGGGAAGGTAGCTTAGGGGTGGTTCATCAAGTGCCCTCAGGAATCTGAAGCTAATGTATTAACCAATTGGAATTAGAGAAATACTTAACTTAAGGCCTATACTGAGCAATGCTGTTGGAAGTGTGTACAGAATACAGAGAAAGTGGTTTCTCTTGTCTATTATCAGGAGTAGAACACTAAACACTTCTGTCCACTCCATCTTGGTATTGGAGTTGCCAAGGAATAACACAATATAGCCAAACACTCGAAGGAATGACACTTATGAAGAGAAGAGACAGAGTAAGATGAGCTTCAGTAGTGGGCACTGGTTCCTTATTGCCAGCAGGTTTCCCCTGGAAGTCAATGCAGGGATGTGGCCAAAACTGAAGGACCCAATCCCCTCCTCTCCCTACAGGGGACAGATAAAGCAGTGGGATTGGCCAGGTGCCGTATGACATACATGCTTAAGTAGAGCAAAGGAACACACATTGAGTCTGACAAGGAAATATATTCTCACACAAGGTGCTAAGTCCAGCATAGTTTGCGAAGACTCTTTATCTCTTGGTAAGGAGGTGTTCCAGGCCCAAAGTCTATTCTTATGCAGTTGACTAGGCGTCAAGAGACTGCATGCATGGGGCTGCTTTTCCTAACACAGAAGAATCTGGAACATACTATTCAGTATGCTCCTTGTGCAAATGTAGGGAACTAATATTCAATAAAATAATATGTAGTCAATTTGTTTCCCTACCTTTTTTTTCTTTAGAGATCAATCTATGTGTCTATCTATACATCTCTCTCTATACCTATCTCCCTGAACCATATTTATATAACATATGTAAACATATGCTTACATACATGTAAAATGTTCACACATGTATAAAAATATATGTACAGTATATATTTAAATTATACATATATTTTTTCTTTTCCTTAAAGATAAATCAGACTTGAGCACAGAATCAAGTAGAGGGACTTTGCTACTTGAACTCAGAACTTGGATTACCCAGAGGGGCTGTCTGTTCACATTCTTTGAACATGACTGAAACATTTCAATGACTCATCCTCTGTATATGATCTCAGATATAATAGATTGGAAAGCTGATAGAGTCTTATAAATTTGCAGTGGAGGGACATGAATTGCAGTTTTATGGTAGATATTACATATGTAATACATTAGAGAACATCCTCATACTAATGAATTCATTTATTATTTCTTCCATAGGTCAAGGCTAAACCATCTGTTTTGACCTCTTAATTATTGGCCACTATTAATACTAATAGTGGGTCTGAAATTTTAGAATATACATATTTCTCAGGAAAAATACATACAGGTATTGATTTTTCCCCAAATATAATTTACTTGAATAATTTATACATTTCCAAGAAATTTTTCCACAAAAAAATTCCTAGGTGGATATGTGCCTGAATTTATATTGATTTTTTTTTTCTTTTTAGTTTTGGTGTGGCTTGTATGCAGAAGTTGAATTGTATGGGTGGACAAGCGCAATGGGAAGCTTAATACATGAGTTTGAAAAGAGTTTTCAAGCCAGTAAATTTTAAATTGCCCAAAGTAAAGAATTAAAAACATTTACTAATCATTTCCAATAATGGGATGATAGCTCACATTCACTTAGCTCTTCATGTGTGGCACATGCCTTATGCTAACAGAATGCTAAATGTCAGCTTTCTGGGCCTTGTCGTTTCTACCTGGCCAGTGAAAAGGGTAAAATAACGGGGGATCCCAACCCTTTTACAAAATTTTTGCTAAAAAATGCACATATACCTTCTATAGCTTTGCAAAGATAAGACTTAATCAAATGGCCATGTGCAAGCAGGATGCAGGGAAGGGCAGGCGTTGGTGTGGGGTTGGAAAATGTATCCTGGCTGGGCAGTCACATCCTGGCAATAACCCTGTACTGTGGAAAGAAGAGTGTGCATTTTGTTGTGACCCTCCCTGCTTCAGTTTGCTCAGGCCAGCAAATATCTGGGTAGGACACTTTTGCCACATACTGAACAGACTCAATTCCTTAGAGAGGAACTCCCTCATTCATTGCTTTCTATGGCTCTGTTGCATCATTGCTCTCACCCATACCTTCACTTGATTTGGGCGCTGGCAGTGAATCCTTCGTGAGGTTGGTTTCTTGCTGGTACAAATCTGGGGAACCAAAGTCTGAGGCTCAGATATGGGCCTATCTGCTAAAATTAGTAAATAAAAGCCAACACACATCCTGGTTCTTTCTATCCACTTTCCCTAGAACCTGAGCTTCAGTCAACAAACAGTCTGCCTTCTAAATTATTGATGATGAGAAATTATCAATTTTTGTCATACATCACATCACAGGTCACATATTGTAACTTCTGTTTATGGTATTTCCTTGCTTTGTGTTATCTATTTCCAGTGTAAAGTTAATAGCCACATATTTTAGGTTATTATTAAAGCAAAACTTCACTTCAATGTTCTAATTTCTGTATTAAATTATTAAAAAATTATTTTAGGGTTGTTGTAAATTTTCTCTTATGGCTTCACACCTTACATTCCTAATGTGATTAATAAGATGTTCAAAGTCCAAATTACGGGCAGGAAACAGAAAAAAAAAGAATAGGAGAAAAATAAGACAATATTTAAGTGGATTACCAATTCCTAAATAGTGGAGAAATACTGAAAAATATATTTCATTAATAATTATCTTTTAAAAACTGAAAAGTAAATATGATAATATTTGAAATGTGGAAATAAAGCTCAAGTATTATAATTGGAAATTCAGTGGTTTATTGATGTATAGTGAGCATTCATTAAAAAATTTCTTTTTAACATACTTATTAGTTAGGTTTACTTTTAATGACATTTCTGAGTCACCAATAAATGGACACACATTTTGTATTCAAAATACCTTTCTCCCATGCAGGAGAAATTCTATGATCATTCGGTTAATCAATAACTTAAACATATACACTAGAAAATATGCCATATGGATGTTTGGATCTGATTCCATAAAGATGATGTTTATAGGTTAGCCTAGTTTGGGCACCACTGTAGTAACTATGCCTGACAGGGGAGTCCATGTGATTCAGAGAATCTTAACAATGGGTGAAACACACTTTCAACTTGGGGCCAGTGCCCTGGGCACACCATTTACACAATAAACATAGATGTTACTATTTTCAATATTTCATATAAATACATCACCTACTTAATGGTAACAACTAATTCTCTTTCAGATATTAAATTCATAAGCAGTACTGTCAGGGGAAATGTCTGTCCTAGATACAGACAGGGACATTTATCATGTTCATGGCCTTCATTCTGATGATCCACTTTATTCTATCTCAAACCACTTTTTCTTTATACAATAGCTGTCACTAAGAACTCTGAAATTAGTCTATGTTCACAATTGTTCAAAATTCTGTCACAAAAAGAGACTTCCTCAGCTGTCATTCTATTTTTGGTCCTTTTGGTACAATAAATACCAGTGTGCTTCTAAAAATGACGGTAAATTCCTCTTATCCCCCTTTATAAAATGACTTCTCTTATTGGCATGAATTTGGTTTATTATATAGCTTCCTATGTTAGGCTTAAAAAAGGATTAATATCTACTTTTAATGTAGTGGGGATACAAATTTTATGCATTAACGCATGTGAAAAAAGTACATAATTTTCTCTTAAAAAACGTATTTTATGCCCCGTTTTGATAGGGGGAAAAAAAACTTTAGCCTTCATAAATGTAGGATGATTCTCCTTTTTCCAAGTGACAAAAAGATACAGTGCAAAGGTAGCATTTATCATGACCAGCCTTAATGGCTGGTGAAGTTAGTGTGGAGAAGGAGAGTATTTGACTTTCAATACCAGGTATACATAAGGCTATCTCCTGAGATATATGTAACCTTCTGATCCTTGGTCATCAATTCATTATAGATTGTCCCTAAGACACAGTATTAATATTTAATATTGGGTTTTCTTAGACTCTATTGCCTAATCTCTTCAGGAATCTAGTTCTTTCCATTCCATCAGTCACACTTGAGGCCATGAGAATCTTTTATTTTTAAATTTTTTATTATTTATTATTTTTGAGATTGAATGAGGAAGGAGCAGAAGGCAGGGGTTGGGGATAGAGGATCCAAAGCTGTCAGCACAGAGCCCAGTGTGGAGCTTCAACTCTTGAACTGTGAGATCATGACCTGGGCTGAAGTTGAATGCTGAATTGACTGAGCCACCCAGGCACCGGAGAGCCTGAGAATCTGTGCGAGAATGTCAAAGTTCCTGTTTCTCCAGATGTGACCCTGCCTCTTTGCTCCTACAGCTCTTCTGAGCTAGAGGGTGCAAGTTATCTTTCACAGGTGTGTGATTTTTGATAAAAATGCCAGTAGGATCTTGCTAACTTCATCACTTGGTTTGCTTCACTAGGATAAAGCACACCAGGCTGACCGGATGTAGGCAAAACCCAAGAGGAAAAATGAAGGAAGGTAAATCACTTACGTAAATAACAATAACAGCATGGTCCTGCTACAAGTAATCTGAAGTACTTTATTTTATGATTACTTCCTATCCTTCCCCTCCACACATTACCTAGGAGCTCTTTGCTCTGATGTTTTCCTGTTTCTCTGTTAAACCTCCCCTATCCTACTTAGCTGCTCTGACTAGTCCTTGCCAATGGAAGCAAAGGTATAAACTCTGATGGATGGCTTGTTGTGTACCAAATTTGACTGCAAGTTTTATGTCATCTAAAATCATGAAACTGGTTATTTTGGAGGAGATTAAAAGATTTTTATAAGGTCTGGCTTTAACTTCATTTCTGTTGGTTGGCCTGAGGATCAGGATCAATATATTGGAAAAGCAATTTTCTGATGTCTGTGAAATCATCATTATTAGAGGAATAAAATGGTGACAATATTTGGCTTCCTAGATAGATCTGTCAAAATATACTGACTCTTGTACAGCTTAGCAAAAGTGGCAATATCCTATTTCTTAAACCAATACTCCTATTCTCACATGGATTGTTGATAGCTATTAAGAAATAATAATTGCGCTAAACATTTTTTTCTAAGAGGCAGAACCTAAAGATTTTAAAGTCAATTTTCATTTGACATATAAAATAAACAATAATTATGCTAAAAGGGCTTTCAAATACATGGGGTTCTTTTATTTATTTATTTTTTGAGAGAAAGCATGAGCGGGGGAAGGGCCCAGTGAGAGGGGGGTCAGAGGATCCAAAGCAGGCTCTGCACTAATAGAACTCAAGAACCGTGAGACCATGACCTGAGCCAAAGTCAGAAGCTTAACCAACTGAGCCACCCAGGTGCCCCACGGGAATGTTTTCCCTTAAAGCAAAGCAAAACAAAAATGATTTCCTTTGCAGTCATTGCAAATAAGCAGGAAAAACCATGCCCTGGTAAATATTGGGTTTTCTTTTTAAATGTATCTTTAAACATCAACATTGAACAATCATTCTTTCTGTTTATGTTTTCCAGATCAGTTGTCAGCAATGTTTTTAGCTTCATAAAGAAGGTATTTTATATGGGTTAAGAAATATTTTTATGTTCTGTTTCAATGCTTTTTTAAATGATAGGTTCTGTAAAACTACACAAAATATTATAGATGCCATGAATCAAACAGTGAAACTACAGAGATGCTTATCACTTTTTCTAGGGTGAAAAGGCAGGGTAAGTAGCAAGGGGAAGTGTGGAGCATAAAGCTTTTAGAAAGATTTAATGGGACATGGATACCAAAGCTATTCTTTTGTGACTTTTGGAAAGGTATATATATTGCATATTTCTAGAATTCGCTCTTGATGTAAGTTGGCTACTAGTGAGAAAAGAAGGAAAATGGAGTAAAAGATTTGTATTTCCGCCTATGTGACAGACTAGGTCCATGAATTGATCTTTTTTGTTGAAAAATTCTCAAAACTATGGATAAAATAACTTAAATCATCACAAATGCATTGGTGATCTTGCAAGAAAGTGAGTAATATTTTCGTACCAAAAATCCTAGTGAAAGTAAAAACTCAGAAAGGATAGTGGAGCACAGAAGCTGGTTTTTATACTGAAAGCATTTGATAAGCCTTGTACCATTGAGTTTTGCTTTCTGTGGCCTCACAGAATTTGAGATGAAATCCAGAGCTGAACCAGGTTCATGATTTTAATACAATATATTCCCTTCTACCATATGCCTGAGATTCTGTAGACTACATCTTCAGTGTAAGGGTAAGGTAGAAATATATTAAACACCTGTTCCTTTTATTGTGGCAAGGAATAGTTACTGTCATGAACTTGGTGCTGAGTAGAAGGCAGAAAAAGAAAAGCATTGAAAATCTGATAGTACAATCCACATGTTGTATTCAGCCTGAATTTATACTTCCTGTGTAGTGTAAAAAAAAACTTCATTTTGAGAACATGGAGTCATTCTAGACAGTACTTGGTAGATGAGAGGAAAATTTGAGAATGCAAAGATTTTCCACAAATAAAATTGCAATGAAAATTGGTAGCTTGCAGTTTAAAATATCTAAATACACAAGGCAAAATAAAATGTAGCATGGAAAGACAGGTCTATGAAAGTTCTAATGGAAGCATAAGATACATGGAAAAGAGAATGAAGAGATGAACATATACTTATTTGGATTCCAGAAGGAGAGGAGAATACAAATAGGAAAAAGCAATATCTAAAAATATAAGGGCATGACCCATGGAAGAAATAATTGATAGGTTGAACTTCATTAAATTAAAAACTTCTGCTCCACAAAAGATAGTGTCAAGAAAATAAGACACAGACTGGGAGAAAATATTTGCAAAAGACCTATCTGACAAAGGACCGGTCTCCCAAAATATACAAAGAACACTTGAAACTTAACAATAAGAAAATAAACAAATCAATTAAAAAATAAGCAAAAGCTCTGAACAGACATCTCATCAAAGATACCCTGATGTCAAATAAACATATGAAAAGTTGCTCAACATGATATGTAATCAGGGAACTGCAAACTGAAACAACAAGATGCCATTACAACCGATTAGAATGGTGAAAACCTAAAATGTTAGTAACACCAAATGTCAACAACGAAACATTCATTCATTGTCAGTGGGAATCTACAATGACACAACCACTTTAGAAGACAATTTGGCAGTTTCTTACAAAGCTAAACATACTCTTAACCATATGATTGAGCAATTGTGCTCCCTGATATTTACCCCAATAAGTTGAAAACCTATGTCCACACAGAAACCTGCACACAGACATGTATAGCAGCTTTTTTTCTGTAATTGCCAAAACTTGGAAGCAATGAAGACGTCTTTCAGTAAGTTAGTGGACAAACTATGGTATAGCTAGACCATGGAATTTTATCCAGTGCTAAAAGGAAGATATCAAACCATGAAAAGACACGGAAGAAGCTTAAATGCATATTACTAAGTGAAAGAAGTAAATCTGAAAGTGTATATACTGTATGATTCCAACTATATGACATTCTGGAAAAGACAACAAATACCATGGCTGCCAGGAGTTAGGGGGAGGGAGGGATGAACAGGCAGAACACAGAGGACTTGGGGGCAGTGAAAATATGCTCTATGATACTATAGTGGCAGATAACATGTCGTTATACATTTAACCAAACCCCTAGAATGTACACTAACAGTGAAACCTATTGTAAACTATGGACTTTGGGTTTAAAGATGTGTCAGCGTAGGTTCATTGTTTGTAAGAAATGTACCGCTCTGCTGTGAGATGTTGATAATGGGGGAGGCTATGCAAATGTGGGGAAGGGGTGTATGGGAAATTTTTGTATTTTCTGCTCAATTTTGCTGTGAATATAAAGATGCTCTAAAAAATAAAGCCTGCCAATAAAATATAATGACTGGTACATATACGTATTTCCTTCATCTGTCAGCAGGCAGAACAAAAAGCAACAGCATTCTAGTAGCAATGAATATATTCAGCACCCAGATCTTGGTTTCTCATACTGCTCTCCAGCGAAAGGAATGGAGGATCATTGGAGAAGTTACTGATTCTAGAGCTGGGGCCATAAATATGCAGTATGAGTGTGGGCTATCTTGTAGTACCAGAAAATAAGAAAATGCTCAACAAAACAAAACAAGATAGAGCACATAAGCAAACCACAATGATCTGGTATGCTAAAGGGACACAAGAGACCACTGTAAGAGCTCCTCATTGCCAAAGCTATGGTAATTTGAGCAGCAAAATAAAGTAATAACAGATTATAATGCAAAGTGTAAAATAAATATCCAAGTCCATACTGATATAAATGATCAGGTAAATAAATAGGGAAAATAGATATATCTCCCATGCAGAAGAACGCCAACCAATTTATATACTTATTTTGCCCTAAAGGATATACAGTATAACTCCACAGTCCTTAAGTGTGAGTTGTGCCCAATGACTTTCTTCTGAAGTTTGAAAAAAGGGAAAAAGAGTAACTTTACAAGGGAGAAACTTAACAAATGACTTCAGCCAGGTGACCAAGATTAACAACATTGACAAGTCATGTGGATAATATGTACCCTTGTTATTATTATGTTATGAAAGTAGTAATTTACCTCTGTGATCTACCTCCTAAAAACCCACAACCCCAGTCTAATAATAAGAAAAACATCAGATGAATTCCAACAGAAGGAAACTCTACAAAATACCTGACCAGTACCCTTCAAAACTGTTAAGGTCATCAAAAGTAGACATACCTGAGGAACTGTCACCGTGAAGAGGAGCCTAAGGAGACACAGGACTGAATACAATGTAGTATCCTGGATAAGATCCTAAAATAGGTAAAGCACATTAGGTAAAAACTAAGGAAATATAAATAAACTTTAGTTTATACATCAATAACTTTATTATAAAGTTTATAGACTTTCCACTTCACTTATCAATACTGGTTCATTATTTGTGACAAATTGTACTACAATGAAAGATGTTAGGAATAGGGAGAATTGGATGTGAACTGGATATAGCAACTGTCTGTACTATCCTCCCAAATTTTCTATTAAAAGGAATCTATTGTAAAAATAAAAGTGTTAAAAAACACAATCACTCAGAATTCCACCCCAAATAATGAAAAGACATTAACCCATAGATTTAAAAAGATCAACAAGTCCGAAAAGGGAAGACAAATCCACACTTACATATGCAAAGATAAAGCTGAAGACACCCAAAGATAAAAAGAAGATATCAAAAAAGTCAAAGGGAAAAGACTGATGTACAAAACAGCTGCAGTGAGACTATTACTTCTCATCAACAGCAAGGGAAGGAAGACGACGAATGCATTTAAGGTAGTAATAAAGGTAAGAGCAGTAATTATTAAGATTAAAAACAAACTGAGAATATCAACTAAACAACTGATATTGAAACAGGCTAATAAAATAAACAAACTCTGGTAAAACTGGTAGAAGAATAGAAAGGAGAAGACCAAGTATAAAATGAAATTTTAAAATGACACGATTATTGATACGCCAGATGTGAAGAGGAAATTCAGAAGATTTTACGGATAATTTTATGCTACTTAAAACTTGGGTAAGAGGTACTAATTCCTAGAACAATGTAACTTTTCAAAAACAGTCTCAAGGTTAAAAAAACAAAAAACAAAAAAAACAAACAAAAAACCCCCACCAAATAGTCCTAAAAACATTAAGTACATTCATTCTTAGTGAAAAATTTTCCCAAAAAGAAACCTTGCTGCCTGGGTGTCTTCCCTGGAAATTTCTACTGCATGCTCACGAATGAATAATTTGAATATTGAGTAAACTATTACAGAGTGTTAAGGAAGAGGAAACACTCTCCTCTGTGACGCTAGCATTACCTGTTATTACGGGACAGGGACAGCAAAAGAAAGTAAAACATCAGCTGGATCTCATTCAAGAGCAAGTTTGAAATAGTTTCACCAAAATATTGCCATACTCAACCAACCTATGTTCAAATAGGTTATTATATCATGACTAAGTAGGACTTATTATGAAAATGCAAGATTGGTGTGATGTTATTAGTTACTCACTATTTG
Organism: Acinonyx jubatus; assembly: GCF_027475565.1. Taxonomy (NCBI): domain Eukaryota; kingdom Metazoa; phylum Chordata; class Mammalia; order Carnivora; family Felidae; genus Acinonyx; species Acinonyx jubatus. The sequence goes on from NC_069387.1 coordinate 63,934,077, forward strand.
AAGACACTAAAGCAGAAAAATGTGTTTTTGTAAGGACTTTGTTCTCAAAAGATATTTTTGCTAGGCACAGGATTCAAGTTTGACAGTTCTTTTAGTTTTTTGAAAAATGTGATCCATCATTTTCTCACTTGCATTGTTGGGTTTTTTTTCAAGAAGGTTTTTAAAAAATGTTTGTTTGTTTGTTTATTTATTTATTTATTTAGTGTGTGTGAGAGAGAAAGCATGCACAAGCAGGGGAGTGGCACCTGAGATGACACCAAGAGTCAGATGCTTAACTGACTGAGCCCCCCAGGGACCCCATCACTTGTATTGTTTTTAATAAGAAACCTGCTATCATCCTTATCTTGTTGGAATGTATGTTTTGCCATTGCTGCTTTTAAGATTTTCTCTTTATCATTGGTTTTGAGCAATTTGATTACGATATTCTTTAGTTCTCCATTTTTCCTGTGCTTGAGGTTCACTGATTTCTTGGATCTATGCATTTATAATTTTCATCAAATTTGGAAGAGTTTTAGCCATTTAGTCAGATATTTTCTCTGACTCTCTCAACAGTTCTTTGGGCATTCTAATTACATATGTATGTAATCACTTGACATTGTCCCACAGCTCACTCATGATGTTTACTTTTTAAATTCCTTTTTTTCTTTATGTTTTATTTTGGATAGTTTCTGTTGCTATTTATTCAAGTTCATTATTTTTTTTCTTCTTCAATCTAGCCAGCTGTTCATCACATTCATTGCATTTTCCATCCTGGACATTAAAACTTTCATCTCTAGAGGTTTGATTTTCCATATATCTATGTAACCTTACAAACACATGGAATACACTATAATGACTGTTTTAATGCACTTGTTTGCTAGTAACGTTTGTGTCCATTCTGGGTTGGTTTTTAAAAAGAGCTTTATTGATGATATAATTCATATACCATACAATTATACATTTAATTGTACAATTGTATGTTTTTTAGTATATTTAGATATGTAGAAGCATCACGATGTCAATTTAAGAAAAACTTTCAACACCTTAAAAAGAAACCCCAGATCCATTAGCTATCATTCCTTATCTCCCTATCCCCCTCCCAACCTCAAGGAACCACTAATTTACTTTCTGTCTTTATAGATTTCCCTATTCTGGATTTTCATATTAATGAAATCATACAATATGTGGTCTTTTATAATTAGATTCTTTCACTTAGCATATTTTCTGGGTTCATCCATGTTCTGACATGTATCAGTATTTCATTGATTTTTAATAGGTGAATAATTTTCCATTTATGAATATATCATGTTTTGTTTATCCATTCATCATTTGGTGAATATTTGGTTGCTTCCATTTTTTGGCTATTGTTAATAAGAGCTGCTATATAATCATTCATTTACGAAGTTTTACATGGACGTCTGCTTTGATTTCTCTTGGGTATGTACCCAAGAGCTGGAATTGCTGGGTCCTCTAGTAACTCTATGTTTAATCATTTGATGAACTGCCAAACTGGTTTTCCAAAGTGGCTGAATCATTTTACATTTTCTCTAGCAGTGTATGAGGTTCCAATGTCTCCACATCCTTGCCAACACTTGTTACCTACTTTTTGATGCTAGCTATTCTGATAGGTGTGAGGTGGTATCCCACTGTGGTTTGAATTTGGCCAATTGATTTTTCTTGTCATTATGAATTCTGTTTTTCTGTTTGTATACCTGGTATTTTTTGATTGAATGATAGTCATTTTGCTTTTATTTTGTTGTATTGTGCTAGATATTTTTGTGTTCCTATAAATACTTCTGAGCTTTGTTATGAGACAGTTACTTGAAAATGATTAGATCCTTTGGGTCTTGCTATTAATAATTGTTAGGCAGTACCAGGGCTATTGTTAATCATGGGCTAATTATTCACCACAACCAAGGCAGGATCCTTCTGAGAATTCTGTCCAATGTTCCTTGTAGTATGACGTTTTCCAGCTTGGTTGGTTGCAACAGTCACTCTTTCAGCTTCATGTGACCAATAGGAACTTTTCTCTCTGATTATTTTAGATAGTTGTTTCCTGGCTTCAAGTAATTTCCTCTTACACATGTGTTGTTTCATATATTTCACCTAGTTTTTGAGTTTTTTTAGGTGGGAAGGTAAACCTGGTACCTCTGACTTGATCTTAGCTAAAAGGGGAACTGCTTGATTTATTTTAATAGTCTCCTAATATCCCAGACTTACCGTTTCTCAGATCACCTTTGTGCTATGAGAATTATCTTTGTAAATACAAGATTTATGCTGCTCTGTTTACCTCAGATGGACATTGTATTGGTGAAAAATTGAGAGAAATGACCTTTCCAATGTTCAGAGAGTTTCTTCTATATGTCCACAACTTCAACTACTGCTCTCTTTTAGATGGTATACTGATATGAATCGTGTTTGAATTTGCTATTTCTGTATTGAATTTTCTGACTAAACAGGGATGTTTCCTCCTTCTACCATTTAAACTGGAAATACCATTTAATTAAGCAACTGAATGAAAAGAAACACTTGTTTTTCCTTGTGTATCTCCTTTTATCTGTAAGTCACATTATCCTTCTTGGCAAGTTTTGGCATAGATATTTTGGTTTTCTCTGGGCTTGACATAATATGTTCTCCTGAAATTTGTGAATCTTGACAGTTTGAAAATAGTTTGATGTAGAAATTATCGGTAGATAAACATGTAACTTCTTCAAAGACTGTTAAGCTCCAGCTTTACTTTAGCAAGTAAAAAGAACAGAACTACTGTTAGTAGATTCATTTTTCTAGAAACTCATTTACTTAGAGGCTCCCCATGAGCAGTCCTTCTTCTGTTCTGATTTGTATCTTTGGGAATATTCCAACAAGTATATTTCAAAATCTCAACACACAAGAAGAATTCTTTTTTTTTTTTTTAATTTTAAAAGCACTATTCACCTTATCATTACTAGCAACCAGAAGACTTTATTTTGAATACAATAATCCCTGGACATTTTGGTCCATTGAAAAATATAATATGTAACTTAATATCAACTAAAGTCTTTTTGTCTCTCAGGTTTTACATGCTTGTTGTATTTATCATACCTGTTTTGCTTCACTCATTTTGGGCGTAAAACTTAGCTTCCCTTTGGTTAAAAAAAAAAAACCCAAACCAAAAACACAACCCAAAACCTACTCACATCAAGATTTTGTGAAGTTAGTTATTTTTCTGAGGACGAGTGATGGTATGAAATCATGTCATACATCACCTGCTTTTGCCACTACCTCATCTCTCTGCATAATTTTCTTGCCTTCTTTATCTTCGTCTTATACCTCTCTTCTCCTTAGGGCAACCAAGTGCTTTCCCTTACATTCTTTTCTGCAGAAGCACTTTAGTAACCATTTTTTATTAATTGATTAGGACTTTGGGGTGGCTCAATGATTTATCGAGGTATTTTTTTTATCCCCAACAAATCTTCTCTTCAAGGGGAATTCTGAAAGGCAAAACATTTTATATATTTTCATGTATACTGTACATCCCTTTATGACTATTGCTTGAAGGATTTTAACGAGTGTTCTGGTGTTGTAGAAAAGTCTGCCAGAGGGTCGCCTGGGTGGCTCAGTCGGCTGGGCGTTCAACTTCGGCTCAGGTCATGATCTCACGGCTTATGAGTTCAAGCCCCGTGTCGGGCTCTGTGCTGATAACCCAGAGACCAGAGCCTGGAGCCTGCTTCGGATTCTGTCTCCCTCTCTCTCTGCCCTCCACCCACTCACACTCTGTCTCTCTCTCTTTCAAAAATAAATAAACATTTTAAAAAAAATAAAGTCTGACAGAAAGTGTTAAAAAGTGTACCTTTTTCATTAAAAAAACTCCAATAAGCTTAAAGCTTATCATGTGGTGTTGTTATATGTTTATGTGTCTAGTATTTTGTTTTTGACATGAAATGTGTTCAGGTTGTATGTATCTTTGATTTCAGTACAACATGTCTGATTTTCTTGTATTCTGAAAACTCTCCTTGAAAGTAGAAATATGCTAATTTGTAAATATTATACCGCAAGTATTTTAGCTACATCAAATTGTTTTAGAACTTAGGCAGAGTATGGGGCACATGGGTGGCTCAGTAGGTTAAGCGTCTGACTTAGGCTCAGGTCATGATCTCACAGCTCATGGGTTTGGGCCCCGTGTTGGGCTCTGTGCTGGCAGCTTGGAACCTGTAATCTGCTTCAGATTCTGTCTCCCTCTGTCTGCCTCTCCTCTGCTCACATTCTCTCACTCTCTCTCTGTCTCAAAAAATAAACATTAAAAAAAAACTGAGGCAGAGTATACAATAAATACATGGTAGGAAATAAGGTAATGCATATGGATTTTTCTTTAAGTATCAGTGTCAATTCTGATCAGGTCATGTCTTTAACAACTTCCAGTGATCTCAGAATAAAGTTTGAACTTCTTAGCTTTATTTATGAGGGCCTCAATGACATGGCCCTCATAAGCAAAGCCCTCATGGTCCATAAAACAGAGGCTATGGAGAAGGACATACCTTCTTCTGTTTTATGCTGCAGCCATATTGTACTTTTTTCAGCTCTTTGAAACCACATGCACCCTCAACTCCAGGTTCTTTCTTAACTCTGTTCCTTCTCTCGGGAACAGTATGTCTCATCTCCCCCACTATAGATTGGTTGGTATTTTTGCCATGTCCTGCTTTAACACCTACATGTTTCCACATTACTTTGATTTCCTGTTTACTTTTCTTTATCCTCTGATGTCTGGAATAAGCTTTGTTGGGACAGGAGCTACCTCCTGCTCACTAAATATTCCATCTCCACAGCCCCGCACAGGGCCTGCAACATGCAACATAATAGGTATTGAAGAACTACGTTTTCCATGTTGAGTGAAAACTAATGGGAAGATGAAAAAAGAAATATTAAATTGAACAAAGTCTTCACCCTTAAGGAACTTGCCATCCAATCAGAAATGGCAAATATACACTGAACTATACTACAAGACTCTACAGAACAAGGTAAGTGCCACAGGAGAGAAGAAAAGTACTGCGGAAGTAAAAAGGAAACAAAACCATATCCAAATGAGAGCTATTAGAAAGGGCTTCAGGCCTTGAGGGAAGGGAAGAGTAAGGTTTCAGTGTGTAGAGATGCAAATGGAAAAGCCTGGAGCATGTCAGGAAATGCCAAATAATTTGTTGTTGTTGGAGTGACGGGTATGCACAGGGAAGATATGGAGGACAAGACTGGAGAGGATTGCTAGGGCTACATTTGAGGGCCTTGAAGTCTAAGCAGAAGGATACATCTTTTTTTTTTTTTTCAATATATGAAATTTATTGTCAAATTGGTTTCCATACAACACCCAAGCTCATCCCAAAAGGTGCCCTCCTTAATACCCATCACCCCCCCCCGGCCCCCCCCCCCCCATCAACCCTCAGTTTGTTCTCAGTTTTTAAGAGTCTTTTATGCTTTGGCTCTCTCCCACTCTAACCTCTTTTTTTTTTTTCCTTCCCCTCCCCCCATGGATTTCTGTTAAGTTTCTCAGGAAGCAGGATACATCTTTAACTTAGTTATCAAAGAAACTTTCGAGGGTATTTGAGCATACCAAGTATTGGATCATTCTTTCATGCTTTGTTGCTACCAAGTTATGGTACATCTCTCAGGGTGATTTTAAAGTAAAAGACTTATAATAGTGATATGTGCTTCCACATTTCTTTGATCACCACGTTGATTCCCTGGTCTCTTCCCTAATAAGGAGTAATAGTTTGGGATCAAACAAAAAAAAGTATAATTTATAAATGTTTGACTTCTCTGGTTTTAGTCTTAGACTTTGTAAAATAGTAACTAATTTATTGTAAAACAATTGGTGAACTATTGTGTGTAGATAATTCTCGATAATTTATTAAATAAGGTAATTCAATAAAATTTTGTTTTGATGGTATCATTTAGACTAAGCTCCATTATTTTATTTTATTTTAATATGAAATTTATTGTCAAATTGGTTTCCATACAACCCATAAGAGACTTAAAAACTGAGAATAAATTGAGGGTTGCTGGGGGTTGGGAGGGAGGGGAAAGTGGGTGATGGGCATTGAGGAGGGCACCTATTGGGATGAGCACTGAGTGTCGTATGGAAACCAATAAGCTCCATTATTTTAAATTTCAATATGGTAACTGGACTTTTAACATTTCTTTTTTAATTAAATTAAAAAAATTTCTTTAAATGAGTATTTATGAAATGAAAATTCGGAAACTAAGAAACAAAGAAAAGAGTGAGTATATAATTATATATGCATAAAGGCACATTTGACAATGAATAAAAGGATGTTTTAAAAATGTAATAATGTTGAGGGGCACCTGGGTGGTTCAGTCAGTTGAGTATCCAGCTCTTAGTTTCAGCTCAGATCATGATCTCACGGTTCATGAGTTCTTGACCTACGTGGGGCTCTGTGCTAGCAGCACGGAGCCTGCTTGGGATTGTCTTTCTCTCTCTCTGCCCCTCCCCCCCCCTCACTCATGCACTCACTCTCTCTCTCTCTCTTAAAATAAATAAATAAACTTAAAAAATATATTTAAAAAAATTACCCCGGACATATTTCTCAAAGTTCTGGTGGCTATAAGTCCAGGATGAAGAGGAGCAGGCTCTGTAATCTCATGGTCAGGTTTCTGGTAAATACTCTCTTCCTCAGGGGCCATCTTCTCTGTGTCCCACATCTCAGCAGGGGCAAGGGACCTCTCTGATCCCTTATTATAAGGGGACTATTCCTGCTTATGAGGGCGCCACTCTCATGACCTAATCACCCCTCAAATGCCCAACCTCTTTAGAGGTTCCATCACATTGGAATTAGGGTTTCAACATATGAATTTTGGGAGACACAAACACTCAGTCCTTTGTACTATTCTCTTTCAGACACAAATTCCCAGAAATTAGCTCAGGGTATGGAATATCAGTAAATTTTGTAAAATTATAGATTGTCTTCAGTTTTAGCTAATAATTGTTTGTTTACTTAGAACTTCCATTTATGCCAGAGGTTAAGATCATGATGAACATTTTATACTCTTAAGAACAATTCCTAGTATCTTTTAAGATGATTGACATTCAGTGTTTTTTTGAACTTTAGAGATTTAAAAAAATGTGTTTAATACCTGTACATTCTTGGCACACATTGCATGGGTGCCAATATGACCCATTACAGTATTTTGAGGGAAGAAACTCATGTTTGATGAATTCTGACACTGTCGTAAACTTTTTCACATATGTGAGTCAATTTTATTTTGAAATTAAGAGATGTTAAGTAAAATGGTCAAGTATTTATAGATATTATTTGTTGATAACAATAAGGACTTAAGGATTTAAACTCAGGGGTATCTGAGTTTAATTTATATAAATTATAGTAGGAGTGGTGATGGGCTTCCCAGACAAGGTGGTATTTTACCTGGGATATAATGGTACAGTAGAACTTTGCTACATACAAAAGGGCTCAAGGGAACTTCTAGGTTGAGAGAAATTATATCCTTGGTGTCTCTCTCACTTCTTCTACTTTCTATCCCTCATTCTAGTACCCATTGGTGAATGTATTTTGAGATGGCAAAAGTATACATCTGACATTCTTCAAATTTTCTCTAGAGTGAGTCCAAGCTTCTCTGATTTTCTCTACCTGATTAACCTCATCCTTATAAAACCCTATGAATGAAAATAAACTAGTATGAGAAAAAGAAAATTCTATGTCATAAAGATAATATTTTCAAATATTTTTGGAGTGTAGTCTCACACTCTTATTGTTAACCAGGTTGCATGTAAGTGTTAGATTGGGGTCACAATGAGTTAAGAACTTCAGGACATCACAGAAATGTAAATCCTTCCAAACAGCTAGAGCAGCCTAAGGATTTTCAATTCAGGGAGCCATCTCTTCATTCTTTGAAGATTATGGCATCAATAAAAATTATATACAAAGCCATGAAAAATGGTTCTTTGGAGATATGTCCTTTGCCAGAAATCAATTTTGCTCATCAGAATGTCTCTGACTGCTATCATAAAAGATAAAAATCTTAGGGTGAGAAGAGAACTTAGGAGGTCATCTTTGTATTCTGATAGGACCACATCTAATCCTGTTTTGAAATATGATACTGTTTTGATTAGACCCTCCCAGGAAAAGAGATGATACAGGTTTTTCATGTGCCCAATTAATGTCGAATAGTCTCCTAGGTAAAAACCTTCCTATCTAGTTTATACCATCCTTGTTTCTCAGTAGAAATTGAGGGTTTATCCTTGCTTCCCTCCTCCATCCCTCAATTAGATGCCCTCTATATCTTTGAAGAAGATTATTAATCCCTAAACTTTAATTTCCATTTTAAATAGTCCTGGTTTTCAGAATATTTCCTCATAGACATTATTTTTCTGCTTTTTAAACATCTTCTTTAATTAGTAATAAGCCATTTCCAAATTTCACACATTATTCTTTGTCCATAATGCCCAGAAAAATGTATATGACCCTAGATGGTTATATGTAAAGAGTTGAAGGATTTGGACCTTTGCAGAGGGAAATAAAAAGGAAAACTTATGATTTTACCACCAATAACTACAATTTTATGCGCTGAAAGTATTAAAAAGAATGACAAGTGGCAGTCATGAGAGGCAAAAACCAAGGTGAAATGTCATAAATAAACACCAATTTCATGTAGAAGAGTGTGCAGGAAATCGGGGTGGGAAGGAGGGAACCAGGACTTTTCACAGCCCTTGCCTCAATCTGGGCATAATCCTCAGGTATAATGTGCTTCACTGACTTGAGTGCTTCTAGTACAGAAAATGAACACAAGTTCCCCATGAGGTCCACTTGCTACCTATCAGCGTGATCATAACCCAACCAACTCTGGGTGTCACAAGAAACGTATGTCCAGTCCCCTACACTCCACTCCATGTTGTGTGCTACGGTGTTAGGCTTGTTTACGAACCTCATTATCTCCCTGTTTAGGGGTCATTCTGTTATTTATAGCCACACCTGCAGTCACCTAGCCCCCACACAGGGTTTGTGCCTGTGGTTTTTCCTATCTCTATGTGTAGCCATAACTCAATTATTAATTAAATTGCACAAAACTTTTCATACTAGAGAATTCAAACATAACAAATGAACATAATGGGCAGAGTACATAATTTCTAAATGAATGAGTGGATTAGAATGGGGGTAATGTTGAGTTACTGCTTCCAGTGTGGGGACAAGTTGACAGCAAGAATAATCATATAGCAAAGAACATTTAATTAACAGAAGAGAAAAACAACTAAATATAAAGAACCCCACAGGAAATTAACCCTTGAACAACACAGGGGTTAGAGGTGCCAAGTTCTGTGTAGTAAAAAATCTGGGTATATCTTTGGACTCCCCCAGGCTTCACTACTAATAACCTACTGTTGACCAGAAGCTTTACCCAGAACATCAACAGTTGATTAATACATATTTTGTATATTATCACACACTGCATTCTTACAATAAAGCTAGAGAAAAGAAATTGTTACTAAGAAAATCGTAAGGAAAATACATTTATAGTAATATCTCGTAAAAAAAAAAAAGTCTACTAACAGGCAGAACTGACAGTCCTGAGTTTGTCTTTTGTTTCCACAGTGTTTGGACAGAACAGACCCAAGGACACCCTTTCTTCCAATCTCTGGCCACCCTCCAACTTCCTTTCTAGTCACAACCTTCAGAACCATCTTCTCAGCTACTCTTTGCCCCAAGGACAAGCCAACACTGGTTTTTGAGCTCCAGATTTTTCAGAATTATTCCACCTAGGTGGAGGCTGCAGTCAGCTGCCTGCTCAACACACATTTGTGGGCCTCCTACAATTTGTGGCTCTGGAGGGTATGAACCACTTCTTCCTGAGTTGGCTGGGGAGAAGCATGAGGGTTCCCAGCATCTTTTGATGATGCAAAACTAGCATGCATTTATGTCTTCTTCAAGGACAAGCAGAATCTGTCCCAAGATGTGTGGGGGTGAATCCCAGATGCTGTAGGAGCCCCCATGGTCCTGAAAAAGAGCCTCAAGTAGCCCCTTCTGGAGCTGCAGGACGGGTTCTACTGACATAGACACCCAGCTCCTCCCTTCCTGCAGAACTGCTTCCCAGGTGAGGAGGTGAAACTCAGCAAGAGGATGTGCCCACCTGACTCACCTCAGCAGTCTGGACCCTCCTACGTGGCCTGGGCACTGTTCTCTTCCAGATGCTCCCCTGCAAGGATGACTAGGAGCTCAGCAGCCTCAAAGGGCCCCTCAGGCCTCCCCCTGGGGCCAGGGCTTCTGCCTGAGCCTCTACCTGCATCCAGTAGCCAGCTTTTTAGCTATCCTGGAGCCTTCTCTCCAGCTGTGGGTGAAGGGGAAACAATGAAGCTTTTTGTAGAAAAAAAAAAAATCTGTGTATAAGTGGACCTGTGCAGTTCAAACCTGTGTTGTTCAAGGATCAACTGTAATGAGTAAAATACGTTCTATCCCAGTGGGTTGTGACAGGACAGTATTTGAAAAATAGATTCTCATTCTCCATTCACCCGTATTTTATCTTCTTTGGACTTTCTGACTTTCAAGTGTTCTTTACTCAGCTGATGGAAAAAAGAGCAAGCTTGGAATAGTGGAGTGCAGTGTTTTGTTTTGTTTTGTTTTCTTTGAGAGAGAGTGCCACATGCATGTGAGTCAGGGAGGGGCAGAGAGAGTGGAAGGGAGGGAGAGAAAGAGACAGAGAATCCTAAGCAGGCTCCATGTCATCAGCACAGAGCCCAACATGGCGCTCAAACTCACAAACCGGGAGATCATGACCTGAACCAAAATCAAGAGTTGGATGCTTAACTGACTGAACCACTCCAGGCACCCCTGGAGTCCAGTGGTTCTTACAGGGTGACCCAAAACAACAGCAGCAACACTTGGGAACTTGTCTGAAATGCAGATACTCTAACCTCAACCCACAACTAATGAATCAGACTTGGGTTTTACCCGCAATGTGTGCTTTAATAATTATCTCTAGGTGATTCTGATTCTGCTCAAGCTTGAGAACTCCTGGTGAAGCAGATCCCTCTTTAGGACTGAGATGCTTATTCCTACCTTAGCTCCTGGGAATGTAGACTATCCATGGCTCTAGGAGTTGCCTGTGACCAAAAGGAGCAGCCTTGTCCAAGGTGAAGTCCCTCTCTTATCCAATGACTTGCTGGTGAGAGGGCTTGACGCTCAGCCTTTTCTTTAATTTAGGGCATCTCTGAAGAGATGCACCTGTTTCTGAGCTTTCTGTCAGATCAGCTGTGGCCTCTGTTACACCTGCATCCTGTTGAACTCTTCCTTTACTCAATCCTGCTCCCCTTTGATACTTAAGAGACATTATGCCTGAGAGCACTCCCCACATATCCTTCTTAGTGCCTGTTTCCTGAGGAACCTGAAGCCTCTTGGCTTTCACATTGTTGGAGGCGATCATGGAGAAGATGTGACCTTCAGTTGACCCTTGAGCTGGACCTAGGAATCAGGGGCTCCTCACTCCCTCCCTCCTTCCTTGGAATGTACATTCCACATACTATTTCCACACTAGAAGCAGCTTCAGTGGCACAGTCTTGACAGAGTAATGTGTTGTTAAGATCATATAGATGGTATAATGTGACTGAATTGTGTTAAAGCTGCTGTGTAAACCTTCAAGATTCTGGAAGGCTGGTGTGGCAACCTACTCATCTTACCAGTCTGGTAAGTTCCCTTGCTTATTAAATCTGCCACCTACCAATCTGGGGTGGTCTGCCTCTTCCTCGGGGCTCTCCTTTCCTTCTGTGTACGGGGGCCAGGGAACTTCTGAAGTTGTAAAATAACAGGTGTTCCAAAAGTCCACATATTTGTGTGGGAGTGGAAAGGAGTCCACCAATTAAAAAACAAACAAAACACAAAGATCTGTGAGGAGCAACTGAGGGTCCAGGAGTTTCTGCTAAGCCAGTGAGGAGAGAGCCCAAGGCAAGGTGACAAGTGTATGGATAGTGGTAGACCTGACTGAGAAGGACCCCATACCCACCTTACTGGGAAGATGCCTCCAAGGGCCCTGGGGAAGATACAGCAGGGTCATATCTAGGGATCTGGGAACTTGGTTAGCCTTGTGGAAATTCTCATGGCCTCAAGTATGTCACTGATGGAATAGAGACAGCTAAGTTCCTGCAGGGACCAGACAGAAACAAGGAACATTGTTGGACAACCTGGATAGATTGACAAGGAAGATGGGATGACATACATCTGTGTAAGTACTTTTGTGGTCACATGACATCGAAAATTGGATTAAGCACCCCTCCCCCACATCAACCACCAAAAGATGTGCACTATAAGAATCCACTTTTCATTGGGCATTGTATGTCACTTGACAAAAGGAGAAAAATTTATGGAGTCTGTGTTTCTTTTCCCATGTCAAGATATGATACAAAAGATTAAATAAATTGTTAAAAACTAAATTTATAATTTTTTACACCTAATCATGAACTAAGATTTCTATCTCCAGCACAAAGTGGAGACTATATTTTTTGTTACATAAAGTATATTAAAAAGAACCAAACAGGGCGCCCGGATGGCTCAGTCAGTTAAGCATCCAACTTTGGTTCAGGTCATGATCTCACCACTTGTGGGTTTGAGCCCTGTGTTGGGCTCGGTGCTGACAGCTCAAAGCCTGTTTCAGATTCTGTGTCTCCCTCTCTCTCTCTCTCTGCCCCTCCCACTCCCCCACTCACTCTCTCTCTCTCTCTCAAAAATAAATTAAACATGAAAAACAATTAAAAAAACCCAACAACTCCCTGTCCAATAACTCAGAGCACAGAAGCTTGCAATAGGCAACAACAGATGATTCCATTTCAGCTGATCTCTGCTGAGGCGTGTACAGTAGTTTAACAGATTCGGAGAGAGAATGACAGTTGAGGAAAACTCTGCTTTTTATAGAACTTTGAGTAACTGTGAACACAGACTACTTTCAGAGTTCTTAGATAATGGCAGTTTTTATACAGAGGTCAGCCAGAGATGGACTAAAGTGGATTATAAGAATAAGGGCTGATCTGATCTAGAAAAGATTGTCTTTTTATGGTTTTCACAAATATTTCAGTGAAGAGAAATTAGTTATCAATAGGGCATCTTCTCTTGATGTGGGCATATGATTATACTGTGATGAATAAGAGCTACATTTATTGAGTGCTTACCATGTGCTGGGCACTAGTCTTGAGTTTAAAGCGTGTTTCAACTACTGCTAATGAGGGTTCTCGGAATCAGGTGGACTCACCTGTCAGGTGTCGTCATTGCAGTGATGCTCAAATTAAGTAGACCTTTTAAGCTTCCTCTTTACAGTATAGAACCTGAATATGTATGGTGAATTCCTAGTCATTTAAAAAATTGTATCGATAAGTTAAATGATCGTAAAAATTCTACTGTGAAGGAGAAAGAATTTAGAACCCAAAGCTTGTGGTGACTTGCCATAGTTATAAATGTTATTAAATGTACATTTAATTCATAACTATGTTAAAATAAAACCTTATGAATCTATGAATCATTGCTTTTCTAATATTCTACAGGATTCATTTTCCCAAATTTCAAATCTTTATTACTTCAACTTTTGAATTAAAAAAAAAATATTGCCTAAAGAAATATATATATTCTAGCATTTGGCCATTGTTTAGGGACTGACAATCTGTTCTGTTTTCTATTCTCCTGCTTAGAATATGGACATTGAACACCTTGTTAATCTCGTTCAGAGAACAGGGTGAAAGGGAACAACAATCCCTAACTTGAAAATTTGTACTTTATTATCATTTTGCATGTTTTTCCATGCTTTGTTTAGCAGGTTAAATAAGAGTTGATAATAATGTATTATTATTTTAAATCATAATAAGTTTCTTGTTATTAGGACCTTCAGTCCTTGTCATTTTTATTTATTACTGACATTTTGTTTGCCCCTTTGTTTTGGTGTTCAGTTTTATAAACTACTTCAAGTTAGAAATCCTAACTAAGATGGATTCTACAAGAAGATACTTTCAGTTACTGTTTCTCTTATCCCATTTTTAGTAGGTTTTTAAAATTTTGTTTAATGTTTTATTTATTTTTGAGACAGGGAGAGACAGAGCATGAACAGGAGAGGGTCAGAGAGAAGGAGACACAGAATCTGAAACAGGCTCCAGGCTCTGAGCTGTCAGCTCAGAGCCCAACACAGGGCTCGAACTCACGGACTGAGAGATCATGGCCTGAGCCGAAGCCGGCCGCTTAACCGACTGAGCCACCCAGGCGCCCCTTTAGTAGGTTTTATATAAGGCTAAGTCAAACAATATTCTTTATTATGACTTTTGGTTCTGTGAGACTCCTAGAGAGTCTCCTCTAGCTTCTATAGACTAGCTTCTATTTTTTCACTTATAAAATAAATTCCCACCGTCTACTGACTATATACTATATACAGTTGGCAAATTATAACTGGTGGATATAAATAAATTGTGCAGAGAAAGAGCAACTCCTTTGCTTTTCTGGCCTGCAAAGGTGTTGTTTTGGCTATATTTTACTTGTAAGTTAACCTGGGTTAACCTATTTGAGACAAAATGTCTTTATTATTATAATTAGGTCTGTTAGCTGCCTATCAAAATCTGGTCTCCCTTTCTTCCCAGTTTAAGTTCTTGACAATGGAATGTGAACAGAGGTGATGGGGCTGCTTGTGGGCCACATCCCCTCCTCACAGACATGCTGCCATTCAGTCTCTTCCACGCCCATGAAGACCCCTGAGGGACCCCTGAGAACCAAGATCCTGAGAACCTGGGTCTTTGAATGAGTTTATAAAGCAGAGCCACCAGCATGACTTTTCTGAAATGTGATAGAGAAATTTATTTCCTTTTTTCCCTTTGCCACTGTATTTTTTGGTCTCCATGACATAGTTTTAACTTAATATACTTCCTATCTGGCAATAACACTTCCTAAATATTATAGTGATTTTCTGAACTTGATGTTTTCATTGTTTCTACAAGACAAATTAGGCATTCTTGAAGTCCTATTCTTGTTTCAAGCACCATAGATGGCCAATTAAGCATATTGGGATAAAATAAATCAATCACCCCAAAAATATTTACTACTTTCCTATTATATCTTTATCACTGTATTCAATTCTTGGGACTATAAATGTCTACATGACATCATTCCTGCTGATGTTGATGGGAAATGTTTTCACTCATATTATAAGCTTGTTTTATATATGTTTTAGGTGATCTTTTTACTGAAAATGTTATTTGACCTCACTGTGTACTAGTGACATGGTACGGATAAAAATGAAGACGAAAACATGGTTACTTGCCTCAAAGAATTCACAGAAGGAAAACAGTATTTAAATATACATTGTAATTTGCTGTTGATAAATGCTGACCTCTTTGAACTTCACTACAACTGAGAAAATAGATTTTATCATACTTTTTGGTAGATGATGAAGTGGAGACTTAATAACAGATCATGATAAAGATAATAACTATACTAATTGACCACCTACTAGTAGATCCTGTGTTTCCTTCTTGGGCCAAACTCTGCTGGGAGTGGGTGCAGTCAGTACAAACCCCCAGATGATCTGGTGGGCCCTGAGAGAAGCAAGGGCATGTCGTGCCTGTTTCCTGATGGAGCCCAAGGAAACGGCAAGACCTGGGGGATAGTTTTACAAAATTTCACGTGTCCTGGTGAGGGGCAAGGATAGTAGAATGATTCCCAAGCAAGGAAGCTGGGTCTTTTGTGGCACCAGGGTTACATAAGAGCAGAAGACTGATTTCAGTGTGCCAGAGAGAAGTGTGAAAGTGACAGAGGGCATTAATCTACCACCCATTAGAATAGGCTTCTTATTATGAAGACTATATCATTTATAGTTCAGATACGGGTACTTTTAAAAAAACTTTAATCTCTACACCCAACATGGAGCTTGAACTCACTACCCTGAGATCAAGAGTCACATGCTCTTCTGACTGAACGTTCACAGCCGGGCACCCCCAAATAAGGACACTTTTGAAGGTGAAAACGGGAACTCTTGGTAATTAATCCAGATTAGCATATGTAAAGTGGGACGAGAGCAAATTGTGAAAATGGTTACTTTCCTCTTATAAAAAGAATTAGGATGAGTTACACAAAAAACAAACAAGTTCTATTTCTTGCACACGTGAAAATACAGACTAAAATTCACACCCAACACAAAAGGCAATGCTTACACCAGAATCTGACTTTGCAGATCACAGAAATATGTAAGGAAGATGACTTTTTCCTTCTTTCCACATTCTACACTTTTGAAAATATGAGGTAGGGGCATCTATACTCTCTTTCACTTTTTGCTAACTCCTCCATGTACAAAGAGGAATGATTCATCTCTTGGTGAGATGGCAAGGATTTGCCATCATGTGTTCATTTACTGCTGACAGTGAAATACAGAGGTAAGCATCCCTTTAACAATATGACCTACCTTACTTTTCTCACTGAGTAAAAACACTGGAATTTTCTTTCTTCTCCTGCCATTTCTCTGCCTCCAAACCGACACCTACTTGGGCAGGCTCTGTTCCTGTGCAGAGGGCACGGGCAATTTGGGGTGGCTGGTCCAGTTTTGCAGAAAATGAGTGAGAAGCTTAATTTTGAACGCAGGTCCAAGCCATAGTCTCTCTTGCATCTCTACTGGTAGAAAAGCAGGTATTTTAATTCCTATCTGGCATCTGTGTGCATTCCTTAATTTGTTTCAAACTAATTAGGGGAAGAGATTTGTCTAGCCCTTTAGAGACATAACACATCGCAACAGTATGCCTTGAATGATTTAGATTATGATTCAGGTGAGAGATGTTCTACTGGAGACAGTTATTATATGCTTTGCTTGGGATCCAGATGCCTTCCAGAACTTTTATGCCTCAAGCTATGCTTAAATAGAATTTTAACTTTTGTTAAACAGGACACCTTTTAGGAATTGATCCTACTACTTGGCAATAGATTAATGTAATATGGCCTTGCATTACTTAGGGCTTTCGGTTTATTTTCTGGTTGTAGATACCGGGTGGGGGCGGGGGAGAGACTATTTCTTCCCTCGTTCCCAAAAATTTCTTCCGATTTAGAGAACTCGGTTTAGAGAACTCTTCTAGTTTCGGCAATTTAGGGGCAATCGCTCCACCCCTTTCACCCTGTCCCAGAAATACAGAAGGTCCCACCTACATGTGGTATCACTTTCGGGGGTTTCAATTACCTGTGGTCAGCGCTGGTCAGGAGGAAGACGATCCTCCATCTGGAATCCGCAGAAGGTCAAGAGTAGCCTGAGGCTACGTCACACGCCTGCGTCATTCCCCTGACGTCATCTTATCACGCAGGCATTTTATCATCTCACATCAGCTCGAGAAGGGTGAGTACAGCACGAGACATTTTGAGAGAGAGAGAGACATGTAACTTTTATTAGAGTATATTGTTCTAATTGTTTTATTTTATTACTAGTTATTGTTAATCTCTTACTGTGTGTTAATTTAGAACTTGAACTTTATTATAGGTATGTATTTATAGGATAAAACAGCATATAGGGTGCGATACTATTCGCGGTTTCAGGCATCCACTGGGGGTCTTGGGACGGATCCCCCATAGATAAGGGGCGACTACTATAACTTATATAAATTTGGGAAGGATCAAGTGAGCATGCACAGTTCAGCCCCCTTTCTTTTCTCTTATAATAAGGCTGTCTTCATGGAGGGGTTCTCTTCTGCCCCTCTGTGCTGCTCTTATCCAGCAATGTCTGTGATTGGATAAGGGAAATCTGCCTGGCCGTGGGTTCAATTAGCAAGGCTATGTAGCTCTTGTATTAAGCTGTGAAGTGGCCTTTGATCTAGTTCTTTACAATACAAGGGTGATATTTTGATATCATTTGATCAGCTATCTGTTTTACTCCTTTTATTTCTTTATGTGTATTGGGCCACCTCCATGTTCTGACAGTGGAGTGATGATTTTTGGGTTGTGAGTGAACTAACTTGTGGACATATTTGGGTATTTGCATAAAGTAAAAATTATTTGTGTGGTATTTCTTAGGAATACCTAAGCATTGCCAGCAGATAGCTATGTGCCATTAAAGAGATCTTTATTATCCCCTGGAGGGATGCTAGGGTTGACAGGCTATTTTGAGTGAAATAGGTTATATAGGCAATTATAAAAGTCAGAAAAGGTGTTACTTCTTGCAATTAAGTCATGTTTTTGTCTACATCCACCTGGTTTTCTCCTTTTTGCTTTTTTCCTTCTTCACAGCTGAGCTTAGTGATTCCTTCAGGCCTCAGTAAACAGGGAGGATCCTGGAGGTTCTCGATGTTCTGAATGGAAGAGCCCTTTCTTACTCTCTTCTGGTAGGCACTGTTATCTCACCTGGCCTTTTCTCAGTAATAAGAGCTACTATTTTGGAGGGTCTGTAATGTTCTAAGACTTTGAATAAGTTATTTAATTTTATCATCATGACAATGGTATTTTTACTAAAGAAGAAACCGAGATCCTGAGAAGTTATATGGCCACAAGACAGAAGCAGAACTTGAAATTAAATATCTCAAATTCTGAGATTCATACTTGGATGATGTGTAAGAGAAAGTAATCAGATTAAAAATATTTGTTATCTGACCTCTGTAGGTATATGTGGGGAAACAAAACCTGTTATGAGTGTTCTCTAATTAACTGATAGTGGAGTTTGCAATATTGGTCTGAAACTTCTTTAAATGGATAGATCTGGAGTAACACTTTTTGATCAGGAGCATAAACTGCGCTGAGAGACTGTGTCCCCATGAACGTTGTCCAGGGGAAGGGCTTTGACTATCTTTTTGCTTAGTTCAGATCCTTTACATTAAACACAACAATATCCATTATATTTACTACATAACATAGCAGATGGCATAGTGTTGTAAATATTTTAATAGGGTCACCTGAGGCAGTGGTAGTTGGCTATGGCAAACACTGATTTGAAAAATCTGAGCTGTCAGAGCAAATTCTTGAAAGTAAGGTCCCATTTTAGCATTCATGATATGGAAAAAGATAAGACAGTGTTCACTGTCAACACAATTAAATTTTGATCCTGAGATGGAATTCTGTAAACATGTTTGCTTGGATGGATCTAAGAAAATACATTTCACCCTTGAGGAATTTTTACTTCTCTTGAACATCTCATTGTTTTCTTTGTTGTCTTAAGGAGGTCAATCTTAGAGCTTTGTGTAGAATGATGTTTCCTGCTTTATTGCATTCTGCCATACTTAAAGTAACACAATGAATCTGGAATTCTGACCAGCAGGTTGGAGAGTAGCTCAAATGAATCTGCAGAGGGAATTCTGGCAAGGACAACTGGCATACATAAACCTGGCAGCTGGGCTCCTGTTGTATTTTATTGTATTAATAGTTAATTAATCCTTTTTTCTCTGAAATAGCTTTATATCCTGGAGGTATTAGCTCTTGTTAATGAAATCTCTTATGGCATAGGACGGAGCTGGAAATAAAGGGTTTTAGGCAACTAGCCCTCATTTGTGGCTTCATCAGAAATATTGGCCTCTAAAACCTAGCACAGATCTGGCAGGTGAGGTGCTCAAAAACATTTTGAATGATGAATGTAATAGTCCTGTATTCTTATTGAGTACATATAGGATTCCATACCTGTGCTAAACCTTTTGCAATATAATTGTGTTTAAAATAGACATACCTTTCAGCAAAATTCCTTGTGTGTGGTGCTACTGCAAACATGTACCTTGCTTTATAAAATAAGTGAGTTTCTAAATTTAAAGAATATATTAAGCACATACCACAGGCCAGAACTTGTCTTCCCTTAAGCTTTGGCAAATAAGTGATGATGTTCTTATTCTTCCACTAAGTACATGGTGACTCAGACAAGTTAAGTAATTTATCTAGTATCACAGGCTTGTAAGGATTCACTCTGGATCTTTTTCACTATAGTTTTAGTACATCTAGCCATCTTTCAAATGAGTGGGAGAACTCGAAAATAAAGGATTTTTGTAGTAAAATAGCCCTTATAGGGAACACACTTAAAAATAATGCACATTATCCTTCTATGTCTTTTGTAAATTTGATTTTTGTATGTTAATTTAAAGTATATAGAAATATCAGTGTTATTTTCAAAACATATATTGTATATATGTTTCATATTCAGCCTTGTAATATGTTTGGTGCTTTATGCATATTATTTTATTTAATTTTTATACTCATATAAAAATTAGTATATTATTCTCATTACAAAAGGGGAAAGTAAAAGAACAGTGAGGTTAAATTACTTGTCCAAGGATATATAACTGAGAAATTGGAAAACTGATTTTCTAACCTAAATTTCCTTAAATCTTATAGGTTCCTAGACCTATTATAGAAATTTCTAGAAGAATATAAATATTGGCTGACTAAAACTTAAGTCACAATAATTGCCAAATTTTATTATAACATTAGAGGGAAATATCACATTGTTTTAAATAGTCTCTTTTTGTCATTAAATATAACACTAACAATTTTGAGTTTTCGAATAAACTTAATTTTACAGAAAATTTGCATCCTTTAAACAGATATTGTCTCGATGTTTCTTCAGCCATTACAATCTAATAATCAAATAAAACATAATTTTCTCAGATGACAGAAAGATAGGAACATACGTAACATTATCATTGTGACTTTTTTTATTGCTGAACTTATTGAGGAAAAACATTTCTACTAATAAATTCTTGTAAGAGTATTTACTTCTTTCACCAAACTCTTCACAATGAGACTTGAGAGATGGGTGACTAATATTCTGATTTTTTTTTTTAAGCCGGTCATAGGAGTTCTGAGGATTGCTTGATGCAGGGATTAAAATTGCTATTATCCTGCAGGCACATCCTGGGTGCAGAGGTGACTTGCCTCTTGTTGTCTAGTCTGCTTAGTGAGTGGTGTGGAATAAGAAAGTCAATACATTAGCAACAGAGGGTTCAGAATGGATATTGCTTGCTTGATCGGCTGTGCAGGCTGATACCTCGCTTGAATAACTACACAGGGAAGGGGGACTGCTGGTGTTGTACAGGTTGTGGTGAAGAGAGGGAGACCCAGAGTAGCTTGGGGAAACAAGCCATCTTCCATCAGGATCCAGTCCTTATGTCTAATTATTTTCCCGTATGCTTTTGGCATATAATATGTTAACCTGTTTTCTCTTGTAGGCAGTTACCCCAGTTTACAAGTGTGTGCACAGATATACTCAAAGATATGAAAGTGAAATAAACACTCAGAATTCCAGGACTGCTTCATTTTTCTTTATAAATTTTAATTCTTATTATTTCAAAATCTGTTTCAAAGGATGTTTGGTGTAAGAACATTGAAGCAGTAAATAAAATGTAGTATAGACTCCTGAAATCTATCTACCCCAAATCAATCTCACTTTCCAGAGGAAATGACTTATAGAACATAGATATTTCAAGACATTTTCCTATAAAATATTTTGTTATTATTTTATCTGATTTTTTTTTCCTATAAAAAGGGACCATGACATCTTTCCATAGGACTGTATCATTTTAAAGCAATTGCTGTTTAGGAAAAAAACAAAAAACCAAAACAAAACCATCTGTAACTTTGGACAAATCTTGGCTTATAATTCTTGGATGTTAAGTTCTTAATTAGGACTCTTTTGGCTGTGAGGAAAGAAAATTCAATTTCTAATATTTAAACATGGATTTTTATTGACTCGCAAAATTGAAAAGTCCATGAGTAGAGTGGCTTCAAGTTTGCTTGATCTTGGGGAATCAAATGACAGCACTGTACTTCTCTCATTTATTTGATCCTTTAGTACCACTTCCTCTTTGTTGGTTACATTCTCTGGTAGGTCTAGCCTCATCGTGACGAGAGCTGCAGCAACCCTCATCTTGAGTTCACTTAGCTTCAAATGCAGTAGTGAAAAACATCCATTTCCAGAATTGAATCTTATTGGTTCTGATTGATTTGAGGAGTCATATACCTGTTTGTATTAGTGGCCTACTATAACAGATTGGATGGCTTGAGCAACAGGAATTTATTTTCTCTCATTTCTGGAAGCTAAAAGTCCAAGTTCAAGGAGTTAGCAGATTTGGCTTCTTCTGAGGCCTCTCTCTTGGCTTGCAATTGACCAGTTTTTCTCTGTGTCTTCCCATGGTCATCTCTCTGTGTTTTTGTGTTCTAATCTCCTCTTTTTATAAGGACACAAGTCATATTCGAATGAGGACCACCCTAATGACTTTATTTAATCTTATTTACTTTTTTTAGATATTTACTCTTTCCAAATACAGTCACATTCTGAGTTACTAGGGGTTAGGACTTCACTATATGAATTTGCTGGGGATGGGGACAGGATACAATTCAGCTCATAACATCATTCCTGTGTAACCACTGGCACATTCCTACATAACCATGTGCCCATCCTAGGTCAAATACCACATTTAGATCTAGCAGGATGGTC
This sequence comes from Acinonyx jubatus, assembly GCF_027475565.1. Taxonomy (NCBI): domain Eukaryota; kingdom Metazoa; phylum Chordata; class Mammalia; order Carnivora; family Felidae; genus Acinonyx; species Acinonyx jubatus. The sequence continues at coordinate 63,956,445 of NC_069387.1, forward strand.
AAAGGACTGAAAGTAGGAAGGAGTGAAATCCCTTAAGTGAAAACTAGCCACTGTCATCAACATGATGGTGAATGGATGGCATCTATTCCAAAAGCCAACAAGTGTCCATTTCACTAAGAAAATGCAGGTTAAGATTATAATATTAGTGGCAGCTATTTTGTTAATAAACTAATAATAAAGAATTAGCTAATAAAGAAGGAAATAGATTCTTGAATTAAACTTCACATGTTTACTTCAGGGGAAAGAAAAACATTATCTTTCTTAAGGAAGAAGTAGTAGCTTCATCAAAAACACTTTCTATAAAAAAAAAAAAAATGGTAACCTGAGAATAGGATGTTTAAGTAACTGAACATTTTTGGCTAGAAAAAAAGTAATAGCTAATATGGGGCTTTCTATAATAGGATATAGCCTTGTTTGATTTTTTAATTTTCAGAAATAAAAAGTGATTTTTTTTTCTCCACATAATGTTTTTGCAATTCTTCATCTACAAAACAAAACAAAACAAGCAAAAAACTCCCTAATACTCAGAGAAAGGAATATTTGTCCTAAAATTAGGAAAGAACTGTATATAATACCCAAAGATCGTGGCAAGCAGGACAATATATTTGCCCCCAAATTGAAGATGATATCAGGAGCCATTATTTCCTTCATGTGGTAGGATGAGGAATCAATGCAAAGTGCAGGTAATGCTTTAATTAGTGCACGTCTCTTTAATACATCGTGGCAAGTGAACCTGGGGATGAGGAGAAATCACATGGTGAGGTTCACACACTGTGAGCGAACCAATCACTGAGGCAAGGTGATGATGTATCACTTGACCTAAGACTGGTTTATATGCTCTACCCCTGGTTTGGGGTTTGAGCTTCACATAAAACAATATGGATTAGTGTGAGGAAAAAAAATGAATTAATTCTATTGTCAGCAAAAGAGGGGACAGATCTTGGGGGGAGGGGGATGCAAACAATAAGTATGCATTATATTCCCTAGAAAGATAATAAAGATGATTGAAGACTAAGGCACACCTAGTGAAATTATTAGATGTTAAATGTTAAAGTAGGAATAATAGAAATATAAACACAGAAGAATTAATTAATTTCAGAGACTTTGTATGCAAGAGAACAGATGAAAAATATTTCCAGAATTTGGAGGAAGAATAGATTTCACCCACAGAGGGTACATCCAGCCAAATTGTCGTTAATATGTCAAGGCAACAGAAAGATATTTCTAAATATACAAAGACTCTTCAACTCTATATCCTATGTAGCCTACATGAAAAATCTACTTGAATGCATACTCTATTCAAGCAAAAGATTGAAACTGTGGAAAGAAAATCCTGGTGGTAAAAATTAATTTTAAAAAACATAATTACTACAGTTAAAAATTTTAAATCATAGTTACAAAATCAACTTTTATGATTATAACTCTTGAACAAAGCCATATAGTGAAATAATTAATAATTATTAATAATTCAGTTATAGTTTGCCAGGGAAAATGTTCCAGGACTTGTCACCAAAACTGGAAGAAAAAGGGAGGGAGAGGTGGTAAAATTAAACACATTTTTACACTGTTCATAGTGACGGTAAATAACAAAGCATCTATATATATATATATATATATATATATATATATACATATACACACGACTTTAGAAAACAGGAGATTGAAAGAAATAACAATTGTAGCCAGAGATTTTTATTTTATTTGTTTATAAGTTTTTATTTTAATTCCAATTAGTTAATGCACAGTGTTATATTAGTTTCAAGTGTATAATATAGTGATTCAACACCTGCATACAACATTCAGCAGCTCATTTCAAATTCATTCCTTAATCCCCATCACCATTTAACCCATTCTCCCACGCTGTGGTAACCTCTCTGATACTATCAGTTTGTTCTTTATAGCTAAGAATCTGTTTCTTTGTTTGTCTCTCTCTCTTTTTTCTTCCCTATCCTCATTTGTTTTGTTTCTTGAGTTCCACCTATGAGTGAAATCATATGGTATTTGTCTTTCTCTGATTGTCTTATTTCAGTTAGCATTATACTCTCTAGCTCTATCTATGTTGTTGCAAATGGCAAGATTCATTCTTTTTTATGGCTGAATGGTACTGTTGACATCAGCCATAGCAACTGATGGCAACTTTATGGCTGATATATATATATGATCTCTCTCTCTCTCTCTCTCTCTCCCTCTCCCTCTCCCTCTTCCCCCCCCCTCTCTCTCTCTATATATATATATTACACATATATATATAATCTCTATATCACTTCTTCTTTATCCATTCATCAAACAATGGACACTTGGGCTGTTCCATACTTTGGCTATTGTAAAAAATGCTGCTCTAAACATCAGGGTATGTGTGTCCCTTTGAAGTAGTCTTTTTGTATTCGGGTAGATCTATTTTTAACTTTTGGAGGAACCTCCATACTGTTTTCCACAGTCGCAGCACCAGTTTGCATTCCTATCAACAGTGGAGGAAGATTCCTCTTTCCCCAAATCCTCACCAACACTTGTTTCTTGTGTTGTTGATTTTAGCCATTCTGATAGTTGTGAGGTGATAGCTCATTGTAGTTTTGATTTGCATTTCCCTGATGGTAAGTGAGGGTGAGCGTCTTTTCAGGCTGTTAGCCATCTGCATGTCTTCTTTGGAGAAATATTTGTTCATGTCTTCTGGCCATTTTTTTAAATGGATTATTTGTTTTTTGGGTGTTGAGTTGTATAAGTTCTTTATATAATTTGGATGCTGTTTATCAAATATGTCATTTACAAATATCTTCTCCCATTCTGTATGTTGCCTTTTAGTTTTGTTGATTGTTTCCTTCATTGTGCAGAAGATTTTTATTTTGATAAAGTCCCAAGAGTTTTGTTTCCCTTGCCTTAGGAGATAGATCTAGAAAAAAGTTGGTATGGCTGATGTCAAAGAGGTTATTGCCTGTGTTCTCTTCTGGAATTTTTATGCTTTTAGGTCTCACATTTAGGTCTTTATTTTTGTTTGTGGTATAAGAAAGTGGTCCAGTTTCATTCTTTTGCATGTTGCTGTTCAGTTTTATCATTTGTTGAAAAGACTGTCTTTTTTCCATTGCATATTCTTTCCTGCTTTGTTGAAGATTAGTTGACCATATAATTGTGGGTTTATTTCTGGGTTTTCTATCTTGTTCTACTGATCTATGTGTCTATTTTCGTACCAGCACCATATTGCTTTCATTACTATAGTTTTATAATATAACTTGAGTCTGGAATTGTGATGTGTCCAGCTTTGCTTTTCTCTTTCAAGATTGTTTTGGCTATTCAGGGTCTTTTGTGGCTTTAGGATTGTTTGTTCTAGTTCTGTGAAAAATTCTGTTAGTATTTTAATAGCGAGTGCATTGAATTTGCAAATTGCTTTGCATAGTGTAGACATTTTAACAATATTCTTTTAATACATGAACATGGAATGTTTTTCCATTTCTTTGTGTCATCTTCAATTTCTTTCATCACTGTTTTATAGTTTTTGTAGTATAGGTCTTCCACCTCTTTCATTAGGTTTATTCTTAGGTATCTTACTATTTTTGGTGCAATTGTAAATGGAATTATTTTCTTAATTTTTCTACCTGCTGCTTCATTATTGGTGTATAGAAATGCAACAGATTTATCTACATTGATTTTGTATCCTGTGACTTTAGTGAATTCACTTATTGGTTGTAGCAGTTTTTGGTGGAATCTTTTGGGTTTTCTATATATATATATAGTGTCTAGTCATCTGCAAATAGTGAAAGTTTTACTTCTTTTTTACCAATTTGGATGCCTTTTATTTCTTTGTGTTGTCTGATTGCTGTGGCTAGAACTTCCAGTACTATGTTGAATAAAAGTGGTGAAAATGGACATCCTTGTCTTATTCCTGACCTTAGGGGAAAAACTCTTGATTTTTCTCCATTAAAGATTATGTTAACTGTGGGTTTTTCATAGATGGCCTTTATAATGTTGAGGTATGTTCCCTCTACACCTACTTTGTTGAGAGTTTTTTATCATGAATGGAAGTTGTACTTTGTCAAATTTTTTTCTGCATCTATGGAAGTGATCATATGGTTCTTATTTCTTTTATTGATGAAATGTATCACATTGATTTATTTGTGAATATGCAATATTCAACCCAGGAATATGCAACCCAGGAATAAATCCCACTTGATGTGGTGAATTATTTTTTTAAATGTATTGGATTTATGAATCTAACAATGTAAATGTATGTTTGCTAGTATTTTGTTGAGGACTTTTATATCTATGTTCACCAGAAATATTGGCCTATAGTTTTTTGTGGTGGATTTATCTGATTTTGGTATTAGGGTAATGCTGGCCTCATAGAATGAATTTGAAAATTTTCCTTCCTTTACTGTGCTTTGGAATAGTTTGAGAAGAATAGATATTAACTCCTCTTTAAATGTTTGGTAAAATTCACCTGTGAAGCCATCTGGTTCTGGACTTTTTTTGAGAGTTTATTGATGACTGATTCAGTTTTTTAATGATTATTGATTTGTTCAAAATATCTATTTATTCATCTTTCAGTTTTTGTATTTTATATGTTTCTAGGAATTTATCCATTTCTTCTAGGTTGTCCAATTTGTTGGCATATAGTTTTTCATAATATTCTCTTATAATTGTTTGTATTTCTGTGGTGTTAATTCTCCTCTCTCATTTGTGGGCTTTTTATTATTTTTTTTGAGTCTTTTCTTTTTTGTCTTGATAAGTCTTACCCAGATATTTTTCGTATTTCTTTCACCCTGAACATATTGAGAAATCCACAATCCAATAACGAAGGAGATAGTATTCCTAATAATTAATAGAGATGCTATAAAAATTTATATACTATTGAGGCTCTACCTTTTCAAAATTCCCCTGAATCCACAAAGGAAATCTCAATAAATTCCAGAAAGTAGAAAAGCAATTTAGTAAATCTTTGAATTTCTGAAAGTAAACTAGTAAAACCAGATATACCTAGCAAAAGAAAAACAAATGAAACAGTAACTTTTGGGGCACCTGGGGTTAAGTGTCTGACTCTTGATTTCAACTCAGGTCATGATCTCACAGTTTGTGGTGCTGACAGTGTGGAGGGATTCTCTCTCTTTCTCTCTCTACCCCTTCCCTGCTTGCTCTCTCTCACTCTCTCTCTCTCTCAAAATAAATAAACTAAAAAAAAGAAAGAAAGAAACAATAGCTTTCATTTAACCAACTGTTGGGTCAAATAGAAAATAAAACCTGAAGTTGCAGAATCTTACCTCTCACAAGATTGAGAATACTATATACAACTTAAGGAAAAGAGAATGAAAATAATTAAGCATTCAGTGTAGGAAGTTGAACAAATACATCCAAGGAAAGCTAAAGAAAGAAATGAATCAATAATGATAAAAACATAAAGCATAAATTAGAAATAGAAAAAAATAGTAGAATTGATATAAGGCAGTTAAACAATAGTAACAAAACCCAATCAAATGGGTAACTTCCCACTTACCTTCATCAAGGGTGTAGCTAGGAAGAGATGAAAACAGAAATATATAGATTTAAGGCTGAGAAGAAGGAATGATCCACCAGTAGAGAAATAATTAATAGAGTTACAAAAAACAGTTTTCAAAAATCTATGCTAATAAATAAGAAAACTCCTTAAATGGACGATTTTCCAGAAGATATGTTACCTGAATTAACTCCTTAAAGGGATGGAAAGATATAAATGTCTAATAACCATGAAGGAAATTAGTTGTCAAAGAGCCAGTGCCTTCACCTCCACCTATTTTTGAAAACGAGAACTTTTCATGTCTACAGTATTCTGGCAGCAATGTTTGTTATCTATAATACGAAAAAATTACTTCCAGCCATCTTGAGATTATTTTGGTACATTGCCTAAGCACTCTGGGATATGTGTTGTCTGATTTAGATATTTTAATTAAAGACATTTATTTATTTTTTAATAATACAGGTCTCCCTTGCTATCTGAATGTAGAGCATTGCAATGAAACCTTTTGTAGGCCAAAATGCTATAAAGTTAAGAAGCAATCACCATTAATTTATATGGAAAATTTTTGAGCATTCCCAGGCCCCCCAAATAACCTCTCTTAGGCTTTTCTGATACCTTAGGACAAATCTTGTTAACAGATGTGTGAAATAAATCAAGACAAAGCACAGATGCTCACACAGTTCAACACCATGGCAGCTTGATGTTGAGGTGCTGAGTGTAGTTCCTGGGGAAGGAGCTTGGCAGGGCCACCTCAGCTCTTCCTGGTGTATGTGCCTCTAGGACAGCTCTACTGCAAAACAAACAATGAGTGCTATTTTTGCTTTTTGTCTTTTTTCCTAAAAGTGACAGTCCTCTTCAGATTTCTTTTGGTTAACAAAAAAAGGTAGTACTAATGTAGGTCTTTTGTAAAAGTAAAGTGATGTAGCGCAAACTTTTAAAAAATGGATGGGGAGACACCTGTATCCTTTTGTCTATTTATTTGGAATTCAATGTCTGCTGTGAAACTGGTCTTATGAATTAAAAAATCTAGAATCACCTTGTTAGGGGAAATTTTGTCATTCAATTCTCTCCATTTCTTAATTAGGAAATATATCCATAGAGGTGATACATTTTCTTTATCATGGTCATCTAGCAAGCTAGTGATGGAACAAACACTGGAAAAAAATGAGTTACCTGACCAGAATAGAAAATGTAGGGAAAAGTTCCTTTGCCAAGTGTTGGTGAAGGGAAAATTGCTATTATACATAATTCCCTGTCAGACTTTACTCCCGCAAGTAGTTTAACCTTAGTTGACAGTATAAAGTACTTGCAGGTTCTCGATGCTTACGTATATACAGTGTGTAAAGCAGAGCAATGAGACAAATATGTAATACTATTTTAAAAAAAATTCCTGAGTTAGTAAAAATATATTCTGAGGAGGTTTCCTTCAAAATTAGAGCCTAGAGTAACAGATGTCTCACAAATTACAGTGTTTGTGGATGTACAAGAATTTGAAAGTGGTCCCCAAAGGTTACTAAGCCCCACTGTTTATGAAAAATGGAATCATTAGTGCATAGCCTGGGTAAGCAATAATGTCACATTCTGACATTACTATACCATCAAAGCTGCGGAGAAAAAGCAAGCTGAGCAGCAACAGCTGTATTTCCAAATGGTGAAAATGTTAAAATGTTGCAGAGATCAGTGGAAGTTATTTATATTCACCAGAAAGGTGCATTGATGAGGTGGGTTTCATTGAATTAATATTCTATAAGAAAAAGCCCTTCAAGATTTAGAGACCATGTGAATGAGGATCTGGACTTCCTGTTTCCTTTTTTTTCTTTGGACAAAGACTATATTTTTAGTCTGGGCCAAAAATCTTATATGTGCCTTTGGTTACATAAGTCAATCACTATGTATTAATCCACAGATCTGGAAGAACTTTCACATTGCCTGATAAATTCTGTGAAGGTAGGGATTTCTGTTTGTTTTGCTCACTTTTATGACCTTCTGCCTGTAATTGTGCCTGCAACACAGTGCATGTTCAATCAATATTCATTAAATGAATAAACACATTATTTCTCTTATGCCATGTTTATTTAGGTCCTTACCACTTCTTGCCTGGGTTATCATAGCAGCCTTTAATCCAGTTTTCTTGGCTCTGGTCTTATCCCTATTTCTCATCTACGTTTCAGTCTAGAGCCAGCTCGAAAATGTACTTGTGATACTGTCACTCTCTACTCTCAAAGTCTTCAAAAGCTCACCATCAATTACAGGATCAAGCTAAAGGTTTTTAAGATGGTTTATGAGGTCCTCCGTGATCTGACCCAAGCCCTCTCCAAGTGCATCTTTCAGCACTATCTGCCTCACAATTTATGTTTTAATAACCACAAATTGCCTTGTTGTTCTCTGCACACACCAGAAGTTTCTTCCATTTTCTTCATGTGTTACTTCTGCTTGGAGTCTCTCAACCTCCCGTTCATCTTTAAGATTCAGCAAAGGAGTACTAATCTACCCTTCTTTTTTAGCTTCTGGCTAGATTACTTGCCAAATTCAGCATGCCTTGTACCCTAGGAATATGGCTATCCTAGAACTTTCCACACTGCTCTGTGATAGTGTATTTATGAATCTATCTCATCCCCCAAACCGTGAGCTCCTCCAGGGCAAGGACAAGTTCTCATCCATTTTTAGATTCCCAGTGCTTTGAACAATAAATGGCAGTTAGCAGACGCCCATAAATTTGTTGACTTACTTTGTAGATATAAAGGAAGAAAAAAATCTTGTGACTCTGAGGGAGCGTGCTTAAGATGGAGAGAATACATATTTTTTTACATTTTGTGCAAAAGATTTTTTTTGCAAAGAACCCAAGAACTTTATCCTACCTAATTAAAAAAAAATCAAAACTAAAAGAAAATGGTTATATCGCTTTATCTACACAAAAAAGGAGAAACTGGCTGTAGACGGGGAAGAAGAAATGAAAGCAGCCTGGTGGAGAAAATAACCAGGAGAAGGAGGCAGAGAGAGGGCAGGTGACCTGTTCTAATCAGGATGTGAGGAGCATGATATATCTCTCTGGGGTGTGAAGTGGACTTGCTTCATAATTTAAATACTCCCTTTGTGTGCAGTGGTTCTGTGAATCTCACATAGATATCTCCTCTATTCTGGACCAGAGGGAATGTATGGTGGAAATAACCTGGGGATCTGCTCTTGATATTTCAGCCCTCTCTCTGCTTCCTCCGAGACTTCTGTTAGCTCGAATCCTTTACAGCATGTAAGTGAGCTTGCTAGTTGGTAATATTTGAATTTTTGTGATCTCTGTGTTAGCTCAGTTCCTGGACATTTCTGATTGCCTACCAAGTATTAATTCTCTTCTTTTTTATTTACAGAACCCCAACTTTGTACACACCCTTGTAGAGTAGTGGATACAAGTCTAGCCAATGAAATAGAAGCAGGTATCTTTGGATGGGGCTTCTAGAAAGTTGTTTTAAAAGTAGACTTGGCTGACTTGTCCCTTTAGCTTTCTCATTTTCTTGATTTCTTTTTCTCTATTTCCTTTTTCCTTTTTTTTTTTTTAAATCATTTGCTCTTCCTGCTTGGACATGGAACGTCGTATTATAAGCATGAGGGAAAGAGACACATGCTAAAAGTGTTGTGTTGTTAAAAAGGTAGAAGAGCTCGGGGCACTGTTGGGGCACTTGGGGCATTTTGGAGCCGAATGATCATTCCTACATTTCTCATTTTGTGGGGTAAGATATTACTCTTTTGCCTCAACATGGTTAAGACATTGATATTCACAAAGGGGATCTATTCTTAACTGGTCATGAATTTCTTAATGTCATAAGAGAGAAGCTCTAGAGAAGGTGACTTTTAAGTGTTGGAGAATACTTTAACTGTCGTTTGGTTGGGAAAAGTGAGGCCAGAATTTCATATTGATGGATTAGGGCTGCAACAGTGAAAATAAAATTACTTTCTGTCATAAATAATAAGATAAATACTAGGAGTTTGGGAGTGAGAAGAAGATGTATGGGGAGACTAGAGAATGAGAAAAAAGGGGGTTATGGGAAAGGGCCAGTGCAGAGAAGTTCTTAAGGTGACCTGATAGCAATACTAGACTATGAGGGTGAGGGCACCTCCCATCCTACCCACCCCTCCCCCCAGAAAAAGAAAAATTCCCTGTAGAGAGTAATGAAGAGGGGCATCAGAAACAGAAATGGCTAATATTAAATTTTGCATTGTTGCTTTTTTTCTACGCTTAAGTTCTTTTCTGTTAACAATTTCAGCAAAATTCTCTGTTCTCCTGGGGATCAATAAAAAGAAGTCAAAAGTCTAGCCTAGTTGAGCTGTGCAAGAGGTGAGTAGGTTCCATGGGATGCAAATCATTACGAGAGAGCAATTGAACTCTCAGGTAAAGCAGGAAACCAGAGAGAGAGGGGCATATAGGTGCAATGCAATTCCTTAATAATCCTCTAAGGAAAAGTTGGGGCTCTTCAGCCCTCCAGTCAGTATTTGAAGGAAGGCTTGTTGAAAAAGTAAAGGAGGAAGTTATGACTCTAAAATGTTGGAGGCCTTGGGAACATGCAGGTGGTTAATACTTGGGTTTCATAGAAGGAAAGTGACATACTTTCCCTTGAGCTTTTCCAGGATGCACTAATCTTCAGAACAGATGCTTCCATTTAGGCAAGTGAGCACCATGGGAAAGGGTTTTTTTTTTTTGTAACTTTCACAAAATGTTTCTGAAGCTGCTAAATTGAAAATCTGTCCTGTATTATTTTGCTGAACTCAAGGGAGCATGTTTTGTAGAAGAGCTAATCCATTATTTCCCCAGGAGAGTAGTGCTGACATAATAGAAAAGGTGAGTAACACCACTCTTGGGTATGTTCACTCATTTGTGTTAGCCTCTGAAGTATAATGTCAAGAAAACTTACAGATTATTTTTAAAAGACAATTGTAATATTTATCTTATTATATTTGGATGGAGGGCCCTTTTTTCCCCAATGAAGAGTCCTGACTAAAGAGTCACATTAGGATTGGTATCATTACTGCTATTATATCTCATATGCATCCTAATTTCCATATTCCTGCATAATATCCACTTATGCAAACTAATTTATTAAAATTCCAAAATAATTTAGCTCTCTATGTTTGGGACTACTGTGGTACAACCTTTTGTTGTTTTCTTTTCAATTTCTGTGTTTTTGAGATTCAATTTCTGTGTATTTCAGATTGGGTCCAGTGAAGAAATAAAATGTTCTCTTAAGAATTTCAAACATAGACAGGGTGCCTGGGTGGCTCAGTCAGTTAAGCGTCCAACTTGGCTCAGGTCATAATCTTACCGTTCATGAGTTTGAGCCCTGCATCAGTCTCTGTGCTGACAGCTCAGAGCCTTTAACCTGCTTCGGATTCTGTGTCTCTTCTCTCTACCCCTCCCACACTCACACACTCTCTCTCCCTCTCAAAAATAAAGAAACGTTTAAAAAAAAGAGTTTCAAGCATAGACAAATGCAGGAAATTAGAGCTTATGAAATTATTTGGATGGACTGGAGGAGTGAAGTTCAGAGGGCTTCTGTTGGATATTTGGCATTTTAGGCACCCATATAAATTTAAATATGGGTGGTGTTAGATGATATTATGGGTAATTAAGTTTTTAGGTATGATGATGGTCTATATGTAAGAGATGAATGTTGAAGGCTTCAGAATGATGTGTTAGGTCTACAATTTACTTTCAAGTGTTTTTGCAAAATCATACATACATGCACACACACATACACACATACACACACACAGAAGGCAAATGTAGTAGGAGGGTAAATGGGTGTGCTTTGTACTGTTCTTTCAAACTTTGTGAAGATCTGAAACTTCTAACAATAAAAGTTGGAAAAAGGAAAAAAATTGTTATTCATTAAGCCACCTTGTTAACAGAACGGGTGCTATTAGTGCCAGAGTATGAATGCTCAGGATGGCTTCTTCATAGACCAGTCCCACTGGCTGTCACAAGGGAACTGGGGCAGCAGCCTCTAGGGAAGGGTGGTTCACAGCATCATAACTTATCAGGCAAGGCACTCAACATGTTAGTACCGATCAAACTTGAGATATATATTAATAAGAACCATATTTCATTGAAATTAAGTGAAGTAATATTAAATGCATCATAATTTTTATATAACCAAGAAATAAAAAAATTATTAATATTGTATAAAGCTTTCTGATGGTAATTTAAGGATGGATTCCAATATAAGAGATGTTAAGATATAAAAACAAGCCCGAGTCCTAGAATCAATAAGGTAAAATATTCTCCAAGGAAGTGGGTAATTATGTCAGAGAATTAGTGTAATTCCATCTTGATCTAGTCGTTATCCTGGTTATTGCACCTCTGAGCAAAAAATATTAAGGATTTTAATGATTCATCCATAAGGTCTCCTGCCAGTGGCACACATATGGTTGGAACTATTAGTCATAGAAGTATTGGAGCAACCTGGTAGAGAAACATTGTGTAGAAGAAAGAGGAGATTTTGACTACTGTCATATATTTGGATCCTGTGCCATTGGGCCACTAATGTCAATTTCAGGATATAGGTAAGAGTTTCTTTTCTAGGTCATAATAAATAATGCAGGTAAGAAATAATAAAAACAAAATAACATTAACTACAGCCAAAAACTGCACAGAGTAAAATCACAGAAAAAAGTCAAATTAAAAAACAAAAAACACCCTCCCCCCCCGCCCCCGCCCAAATAACACCTGATTCCTGGCATCACTAAGTCTTAATTGTAGATCATATTATTGTTTAAGATATGCACTGCCTCTCTCCATGGGAAAATTATACATCCTTTCTCTGTTTGGCTCAAGAATGGCTATGTGACTTGCATTGGCCATTGAAATGGTTGGGAATGCCACGTGTCACTTTGTGCATAGGTTTTAAAAGTAAGGTCATAGTCAGCCATATTCTCTCTCTTCCATTGCCCTGAGACCCAAAGAGGGACAGTTCTGTAATTCTGGATCTTGCAGGAAAGGCAAGGGAGAGGGGCAGAGTTTCTGCAAAACAATTGTGGGCATGCAACATTAATAAGAAATAGACCTTATTTTAAAAAAATCTTTGAGTTTTTGGAATTGTCAATGCAGCATAACAGTGTCAGGCTATTACTTTGACTAAGAAAAATTTGATATCAGAGAAATAATAAGTGCACACAGTCACATAACAATGATAATGGCTAATAGAGTCCCAAAGAAATGTATTACAGATTAGAATTGCTAGAACTAAGTACTTCTGACAAAAGTATATCTGCAAAATTGGTCATTTTTTTCCATTTCAGGGCAGCTGAGTTATTAAGATAGCCATAAAATAATGCTGATTCACCATATATTTGGGTTTGCTTGATAAAACAGATAATCATCATTAAAAAGCCATATCATAGAAACCAATATTAGTGTTGAGGTGGTGAAATAATAAAAACCAACATTTATTTAGCATTTGTTATATGCCATACACTGTTCCATGCTCTTCACATGCATAAACTCATCTACTCTCAGGGTAATCCTATGAGTTAGGTATTTTATTAATGAGGAAATAGAAGTCCTAAGAGCTTAAATAGTGAGTCCATTGTCACATATTTAGTAATGCCAGAACTAGAATTAAATTGGTGGAGCCTCTCTTCTGTCAGGCATACTTAGCCCCTGTGAGGTGGTTTAATTGCAAGTAATGTGTAACATGGGACATGTAACTTATAACATGGAGATTTTGCAGTTGTGACCAGGTCGGTTATGGTAGAAATGTAATTTTTAGGAACTGCAAAAAAGATTAAAAAAAATAGTAGTTCATAGGAAACAGTATTACTTGGGGATGATTACCTTTTTCTTCCTTTCCATAACCAATCGAAATATACACTGAAAGGTCCTGATGTCATTTTTGAACTATCTGACTTCTGGATGTTGTTCCTTAATAAACATATCACAGCTTAAGTGGAGATGTTTCATTATATAGATCCAAATAGCTCTGAAATTGGGTCCAATATGACCTGCCCGTTTGAACAGCATATACCTTTATTCAAAGATCAACAATGGAATAAATGTCAGACACTGAATACATGTTAGATCCTTAGCATGGTTGATTTGATATTCATTTTAAATTGGTGCTTGTTTTGTCTTTTTAAGCTATTTTAATTCATTTCTGGTCTGTCAAGTCTTTGGCTTTGGATTTATACCATCCTGCCAAGAAGCCCACCCAGTTCAAGTCTTAATTTCAGTCACTCTGAGGATGACTTTCCACTCCTATGGGTGCCCAGTTACTCTTTAGATTTTTGCAACAGTCCAGGCTGTTTTTAAAGGAGCAAGCAGGCCTTTTCTGGTTCAGAACTAAAGATTCTTTGTGTATATGTCAATCTCTTTTGCTCTTGCACTAGCTGAACTTTGTTCATTGGCACTTACTCTCCATACTTTTGAAATTAACCAACCTCCTTCTTCCCTTGCTCCCTCCTTTCCTCCTTCTTCTCTTTTTGTCCCTCCCAACTTTTTTAAAATCTATTTTTTTTTTAACGTGGAGCCAGTGGTATGCTGGTAAATATTTAACAGCTGGCTTTCTTTCTTGCTTTCTTTTATTTCTTTATTTATTTTTTTCTTTTTTAACAACTGGCTTTCTGGAAGAAAGAGATGAAAACTCCGATTCGTACTGTATACTCTGCCAATTTCTGGGTATGAATACTCTCATCATGGCCAATTTTAAATTTCTAACATAATGTAATTAATCATGGAGTTGGGAAGAGGTGTGTCCAGTTGGCTTTCCTGAGGTGGTAGGATCTAGCACCGGACAATCCAGATTTCTTCATTTTCATGATGGTATTTTTGCTGGCAGAATTTCTTACATGTATTCAAAGAAATAAACTAAAACATACACTTCAAAGAATCAATGAACACCCAGAGGCTTCACTTTCTCAATCCATAAAATGTAAGCAAAAGACTATATGTAATTTATAATTTTTGATTGAAAAATTTAAAATGTTTGAGTAGGCAAATAAATTCATAAAGTTCAGAAATAAAAATAATATTAAAAAAGTATAAATTGAGTAAAATACTTAAATGTAACTTTTTGAGCATTAAAAAGAGCCACATATTTTTTAGTTAAGGCAGACTATCCTAATTTTACCTAGAAAATTTGGTAAAAATTTATCCTGTCTTCTCCAATAAAGTGGGAATGGCAGACTGATGCTTTCTAATTTTATATGAGCTCGCAAGGATTCCTGGACATCTTATAATCTCTTTCTTATGACCATCCAGTTCATTCACTGTAAAAGCCCTTCCAAAACTTTTCTGTTTGTCTCAACTCCTATTCAGCAGTATTATTTCAATCCTCTATTTTTCCTAATTCTTTGAGAAAAATTACTTACAGTAAATCCAAGATCATATATATCTTATTCCAAAATTAAAAAGGCTGACCAACTTTATGTTAAACCCCTTCAGAATAAGATTGTAAAATAACTTTCAACCTTTCTCCCCTAGACATCGCCAATCTAGGCCATCTCCTACCCTTCTTGCCCCATGCTTAATTTGTGTTGTTTGTTTGTTTGTTTTTTCTTTTGGAATAGCTTCTATTCCCCATTTCTCTAATGCCTTCTGGTTGAAGTCCTCCTGAAAGCCAGATTGCCATTTCTACATCAATCTTGTTATTGGGAAATTAAAAAAAAAACAAACACCAAAGTTATCCATGTTCTTACCTTTTACATAATTGTTTAAGGATATATTATTTAATATTAATGATTTGTAAAAATTAATTGTATTGTTCTCAGCAAGGAAGAACCTACTCACTAGGAAGTATTCTTTCAACTTCCAAAACTCTTTACCTTATAAGAGTAGTTCTGGTTGCCTTCAAGAGCCATTTCCATATTAAAATTCACTTATAGACAGGAACAGATAAATTATTCATTAATGGTAATATTCTGAGAAGGGATAAACTTTCTAAATTAAAAGCAAGTTTCACTATGGAATTGTTATATCAGCATTAACTCTGGCATAGATAGATTGTTAGGCTTAATGCCCATTTCCTGAAATATTGATTAGTACATCAAGGAAAATTCCATTAGGGCATTATAAAGTTGTTAATAAACTCATTTGATCTGCACTTTTCTCCTCAGGAAGGAATGGATATACTAAAGCTCAGGTTTTCCCCCTCATTTTGTCAAATTTTCAGTCAATTTTCGCAGAGTGTCACTTTAAAGATATTCCCAATGTGGGAGATTTACTTTAATGGGTTTCTGAGTAGAGGAGGATCAGTGGAAGACTCGGCTGCCTGTACGGTTTTCTTCTCTAGCTAAAAGCCATATTTTGTTTTTATAACAGAATTGCCTATGAGCAATGTCATTAAGATACCCCTCAGTGGAAGTAACCACCTTTAATAAGAGTTTAATGCAATTAAATTTTATTATTATTGTAGAAATCTTATGATTTGTTTTTGTTTTCAGATTTTAAAAGCATCACAATATTGTATCCAGAAGAAACTACGTAGGCACTCTAGTTCAATTTTCTCCTCAGTGTTGGGTAGGTTTTTACCACTTCTAATAGATGGCTCTCAATTTTGTGTTTCAACTTGGCCACTAATGAAGGGCAGTTTACTTCCTGAAGTGGTCCGTTTCTTTGAAATTTTTAGCTACTTGAATGTGTTATGTATTTGAAACAATGCCATATAAACTCTTCTTTTTCTCGGTGACTGCCCTTCAAATGTCTGAGTGCCATTTTGTCTTTTTTTTTCTTTCTTTTTTTCACTTCTCATTTCCAGACCTTAATCATCCTGGTCTAATTACTTTGGATGCCTGTTTGTGGAAGTGAGACTCAGGGCCAGCTGTAACATTCTAGATGTCATCTGGTCAATAGGGAGACAATGACACTATTATCTCCCTTGATCATGATCCTCTGTCACATAGTAGTTGAATTAAAGAATAATACAGTCAATGGTTCTATTTTTTAGTAGTTATGTGGCTACTTACTGAATTTTAGTTCAACTAAACTTCATGGAGAAATTTTTATATTATTGGTGTCCATATTGTGGATCATTGGAACAAGAATTCAGGAATTAACCAAATCCTTCTATTCATCCTTAAATTTATGTATATTTTGATTCTGCCATATTCTTTCTAAATATGTCATCTTTCAATTTAATATGTATATTTTATAAATACATACCAACACTGTTGATAAAGTATTTGTCCTGTAGATTTGAATTTATTTTATTTGAATTTATTTTGAATTTATTTAAACTGACTTGTTTGGATCTTTTTTAAAACCTTACTTCCTTCACTTGAGGTCTATCTCCGTGTTCTGTGGAAGCAGAAGACTGAGATGGTTAAGAGTACAGGCTCTTTGTTGATCAGCTTTGGTTTGAAGTCTGGTTTTAGTAATAATAAGCTGTCTGATATTTGGCAAGCTACTTAACATCTCTGTGACTGTTTTTTCATGAAAAATGGGAATAAGAGCTGTACCTGGCTCAGAGAATTCTTATGAAGATCAAGTGAGATAATATATGTAAATGACTTATAGTACTTTCTGGCACTCCATCCATTGTACTCTTTTTTTAAAAAATTACTTATTATAATTCAAGTATAATTAACAGGTAGTGTTATATTAGTTTTATTAATTCTTCTTAATGGCAGAAGATGTGAAATGAACAATATTGCTTTCCTTCTATTATCTCTAGATCATTTTCCCCAACCAGCAAGTCCACTTTATCCCTTTTTTTCTTCTTTTTTTTGAACACAGATTTAAAAAACTTAATTATGTACGTGTGTTATGGAACATTGGTAGTCCTCAAGATGGCACAAGATGTTTTGCTGCTGGTTAATTTACTCTCAACTTATAGGAAACATATCCTAAACTAATGTGTTGAATTCTTTAATTTGAATTTTTCTTCTATCTTAAAATTTTTCAGTACCTTAAACTTTTTCTGGGACTTTAAAGAAATGAGGATTAGGCAGGAAAACAAAGTGTGCATGAAAATGTTCATGGTAGCATTATTTATAATAAAAATAAAACAACTTAAGTGTTCAAAAATAGGAAAATATTTAAGTGATAACTGTTATGTAGCCATTTAAATTATTATACATTATTAATTTATATTAATAGTGGAATAGTTTACATTAATGTGGAAGAATGTATCATAAGGAGAAAGAAGAAAATGGGTTACAAATTTGTCTTTATACAATAATTACACCATGAAAAGTAAACAAATTAACTCAAAATTATGCATAGAAAAAATAAAAAGAAAGTAACTCTAAGATGTAAATATAGGTTTTCTTTAGTTACAGGGACTATTAATCATAATAATGAGTATTAGAGATAGTATGCCAAATAAGTACCAAAAGAATAATCATCAATAACTAATAGCCACATATTTTGTTCTGGGAGAACCATCTGTGGTAATATGTATGCTACAATATAACACTATTTTATGCTAGTCAAGTTTTTTTTTTTTTTTTGGTATGTAGGATAGAATTAAATGTAATCATATTTCATTTGTTCTGCAAAAAGACACAGTATTCCATAGAGAGTTCCATGGCTTCCAGGTACTGTGCCTAATAAGAACAATTTGATAGGCATGGGGGTGCTTGTTTCATAAGGACTATAGCAATTTAGAACATCTTTGGTTAGCCAGGTAATGTGGAGGGATCAGGAAGCTTTTATCTTCCCACACTGGAAAGAGTGGAATTTCACTCCTGTTATTGAAGATTATCTGGTATATTAATATCATAATCACTTACATTTTATTGAGAACTTATTATGTTCCAGACATAGTGATTACAAAAGTTGTAACAACTTTAACCTTTGCATTGATGCTCTGAGGGGAGCACTATTATTTTTTCCCCCGTTTTACAGCTGACGAAATGGAGGCATAGAGAAGTTAAATAAACTGCTTGAGTTTGCAAGCACAGAGTGTTTGAGTTGGCTGAGAATCCAACCCTGGCACTATGTTGTACTGACTTTCCCATGATATTGCACTGCCTCAAATCAGAATAATTTTGAAAATAGCAACCCTTTTTTTTGTTTGTTTCCTTCATTCCTTACCTTATGAAAACATTATTTGTGGTAGTCAAAAATTTAAGTAAATTTTATCATTTTATCAAGAGAGAGGCCTCTGTAAAGATATAGATGTTTCTGAGTTTTTCCAGGAAATAATGATAACAATGATTTGCAAGAAGGAGTTTATATTAATAAACTCAGCAATCTTTAGTATATACTCTATTTTCTTTTGTGTAGATACATGAATCTATATTAACTCACAGTTGTAAAATGATAGGTTAAATACTAGTCCCTAGCTTTTTAAACTTTGTCCTTTCTTGATTGCAAGGTGATTCACGAAAACATTCCATGTAGAGCCTACGTTAGGTTTGTGTGTAGTGTGATGAACAGCAAAATGCTTCTAACCTCAAGGAACTTACAGTCATACATATAAACATGTGGATTTGATCTACATTCATATAACAATGGAGCAGGATCCTGTATTAAAACACAATGACAAATGAGGCACAGTTTCTGGTCTCAAGGAATTGAAAATAATTAGAATACAATATGATGATTAACAATGGATGATATATAAAGTATCAGGTAGAACTGGGAAAGGATTGGGAAGGCTTCAAAGAGGAGATGATACTAGAATTGTCTTAAAGACAAGTAGGAGTCTATCATGTGGACAAATTGGAAATACCATATGAGAAAGACAAATTAGCAGGAGCAGAGGTGTAGTTATATAGGAGAACTTGGGGATGTTACAGGAATGTGAGTGGTTTAAATGTGACTAGACTATAAGAGTATCTATATATTTTAATCATTTTATTTTAATCATGATAAGTGTACTCTCTAATCCCTATACTATTCCCTCATCCCTGCCCCCCCACCCCCCCAATATAGGAACCATCAGTTTTGTTCTCTATAGTTAAGTGTGTGTTCTTGGCTTCTCTCTTTTCTTTGCTTATTTGTTTTGTTTCTTCAATTCCACATATGAGTGAGATCCTATGATATTTGTCTTTCTCTGACTGACTTATTTTGCTTAGCATTATACTCTCTAGCTCCATCCATGTTGTTGCAAATGGAAAAACTTCATTCTTTTTTAGACTGTAAGAATATTTTGAAGAAGAAATAGATAATAAGACTGAGATGAAAGGGAAAGCTCATATTGTGCCTAACTCTCATTTATCTTCTCATAATAACATATCGTTCCCTAACTATATGTCAGGTGTATATATAAAAGACACAGAATGTCTTCTTCATGTTATGGTGATAGTTTTACCCTAAATTATTTTTTTAAATTTGTGCCTTGAAGAAGAATCAGCTTATGTATAGGAACACGTAATTTCAATTTGGTCTTTCAAAGATTTGAGTGATTTGAGAAAAAAACCCATAAACCATTTATGATTCATAATTCATAATTCATTCATAAGTGTTATGCTATGTGTATAAGAAAAACAGGAAAATTATCTAGAACTTTTGAGATTTATATTTATTTTATGAAAGAAGGATAAAATTCTATGTCCTGAGAACATTCTGATCAGCTAGAGAGATTTTAGTACAACTTTAAACAGCCACAATAATTAAATATTTTGCTTAGTTTCCATTTGTTATTTTGGTTTTCTTTCCAATCATCTCTGGCCTTGCTTTCTACATTATTAAAATCACTTGCATCTGTTATGATCTTGAGCCATGATTCTTTTTATAGCTGACATTTTAAATTTATTTGTAATCTCATTTGCTGTTTTACTCGCATTTTGCTTTTCTTATTATCAAATGGCCTATTTCTTATTTGCAAGTCTATAGCCTCCTTTCTACTAAGATCTAGTTTGCATTTTTTTATGGGCCTAAAAGAAACAGAGAAACTACTGAAAATAAAAGAAAATATTCAAAGGCGACTTGAGTTCAGCTGCTCAGTACTTTTTGAGTTACTATCTTTTCAACCCCAGGAAACTTTGTAGGTTTAAAGTTGGCTTTGTGAACAAGTGAGGATGGTTTTGCTGATCTTTCATTCTCAAAAGAAACTTCTCCATAGTACTGCCACCTATTAGAATGAGGTTTTGAATACTGTAGATGATGAAGTATTTTATCTTTTTTGGAACTTCTTTCTGCCTCTGAAATATTTTAAGGATGGCAGTAGGCATTTAGTAAATGTTGGGTAATGGCCACATGCAAATATTTTCCCATTATTTACGTACTAAATTTCTCTGTGGTATTTCAAACTCCCCACAAATTGAAGAAGCCTACCCTAAATTGGATCTTTCTTCTACCTAAAGCATAACCAGACCCTTTCAAGTTGCTTCTAATTCACTATAGGACATTTGCAGGGATATTGTCAGGTGAATTTTCTTCTTCCATTCATATTTTTACCACTTTCTGTATGGTGGTGGATTAAAGGTAATACCAAGAAAAAGAAGACATGATTCCACCCTCCAGGAACTTGAAATTGACTAGAACCTTTAAAAAAAGATGGAACTCAATAATATAAATTATGTCTCAAAATTTAGGTTGGGAATTAAGTCAGGGAAAGATCAGTTTTTTTAAAAAAAGTATTTTTAGGTATATATTGTCTGAGTGACGTCTTTCTATGCAAAGGAAATGAAAAAATAATGAAATTGAGAAAGCATAGGGATTCTTTAGAGGGACAGAGAATTTGGCTAGAACATTTAATTAACTGAGAATATTGTAGATGATAAAGCTGGAAGGATAGTTTGGGGTCATATTATGGGGGATTTAGGAAGCCAGGCTTAGAGGTTTAATATGCTAGGACAAACAAAGGAATTGGAACAGAATAGCACGGACAAACAGATGTATTAAGAATTTAGCAGTGCTCACTTTGGCAGCACATATACTAAAACTGGAACAATACAGAGAAGATTAGCAAAGCCCCTGTGCAAGGATGATACCCAAATTTGTGAAGCATTACGTACTTTTCAGCATAAGAAACATAGTCAATGATTGTAATAGTGTTGTATGGTGTCAGATGATAGCTACATTTGTGGTGATCATAGCATAACGAATAGAGTTGAATCACTATGTTGTACACCTGAAATTAATGTAGCACTGTGTGCCAACTACACTCAAAAAGATTTAAAAAAGAGAAAATTTTGCAGCAGGGTGTCAGCAAGCTGGGGTCAGAGAGACTCTTGAATTGGAGGGCCAGCCAGAAGGTGTTCACGTAGGTAGGAACTGATGAGGCTTTGAGTCAGAATAATGGAAATGTGTTCTGAAGACAGTGGTTAATGGGGCTATCTACAGGATTGGCCATGTTTTGTCTGGGTGACACAGTGAAAGAAGAGCCAAGAATGAATTAAAGATTTTTTTAACGTATGTATGACACGAGAACAGTGAGTTTGTTAAATAGGAGTGAGGAGGAGGAGGAGGAGATTTTGAAAAGATAGGTTGATAATTTTAGTTTGTATATATCAAAGTAGAGAATTCCAGCAGGTTTTGGACATGGATTTAGAAACTATATATATAAATAGTTGAAAGCATAGGAAATTACAAGATCTTTCAGGGATAGAAAGTAAATAAGAAAAAAAAAAGCTTCAAGAAGAAAAAAATAGGTATGCATTCTTGGAATTGAAATACATTGTGGTAAGAACTACCATAAAGCAAAAGAAGGTGCCATAGACATCTATCAGGGTCTTTTAGAGTCAGGAAAAGCTCCCCAAGGAAGGG
Organism: Acinonyx jubatus; assembly: GCF_027475565.1. Taxonomy (NCBI): domain Eukaryota; kingdom Metazoa; phylum Chordata; class Mammalia; order Carnivora; family Felidae; genus Acinonyx; species Acinonyx jubatus. Next base: position 63,978,560 of record NC_069387.1, read on the forward strand.
AAGTTTAAGTTGGTATCTGAAACATGATTAGGGGTTGACAGAATGAGATCTGGTGAAAGAATGCTTTGTAGATTCAGGCCAAAGAGGCTCCCTGACTTATAATTATGTTTTAGAAGGTCTTATAAACCCTGATTTTGCTTAATTAAAAACTGTATATCCAAACTGTCTTGCTAAGGCCTTTAAATTTATCTGGATTTTCTGGGTAATAAGCAGAGAGTTTAGTTAATAATTCCTACTATATTAGCTATAAGCCAAAATTTGGACCTATGTTTTATAGCCTTAAATCCTGTCTTCTAAAAACCTTTTCTCGAAATATATGCTGTATCTGAAAATTTCCTCCATGTCTATTCAACTTTTCTCTTATTTAATGTTTGCCATGCTCTTTGAAAATTTTCTTTGTATTTTTTCCTAACATATTAAGGTGCATATCTGCCTTCATTTTTATAAGCTTTTGTAGCATCACTGGAAACCTGTATATTCTGAAAATTAGCAAAGGATTTAAAATTATTTTATAATTCTATGAACAGTTATAAACACAGTTTAGGGTTTTTGTAAGGGTAATAATAATACCAATACCAGTAATACCAAGGTATTAATGAATGTTAACTATATTCCAGGACTGCAGTGTTCAATATAGTAGTCACTAGTCACATGTGGCTACTGAGTACTTGAAGTGGGGCTTAAATTGAGATGTACTCTAAGTATAAAATATGCATTAGATATAAAAGATGTTGCATTTCTATTGGACAGCATTGTTCTAGGGTATGCTAATAGACACTTTTAACTTTTTTTTTTAAATTTTTTTTTACATGTATTTATTTTTGAGAGAGACAGAGCGTGAGCAGGGGAGGGGCAGAGAGAGAGAGGGAGACACAGAATCAGAAGCAGGCTCCAGGCTCCCAGCTGACAGCACAGGGCCTGACGTGGGGCTTGAACCCATGAACTGTGAGATCATGACTTGAGCCAAAGTCAGACGCTTAACCGACTGAGCCACCCAGGCGCCCCTTTAACTGTTTTCTTTAAGCTCCACAAACTACCCTTATGGGGAGCAAATATTATTATATTCTCATGTTATATATGAGAAAACAGGTCCCATTACAGCTAATCAGTAGTGGAGAAGCCATCTATCCACTCTAGCTTAAACCGAGGACTGGTTAGCAAACAGAAGATAGTAGTTGTTAGGCTAGAGGCACGCATTTGAGAATTTGCTTCTGTCTTTGCTTTGATAGTAAGTTTTCCATTTCATATATGACACCTGAAGTTGGCTTCATTGTCACTGTCAGTTTTAAAGGCACAGAACCTTTCACATAGGTGTGCACTATCCAAGTGTATTATGTGTATAAAAATGTGTAATATACACTGCAATGTCTAATGTACATCAAATTAGGTTCAAATATAAGGTTGGGTTCAAACAACTTACTTAGACCTGGAAGTTGTTGCAGAGACTAAATGGAAGGGCCTCTTTTAAATTCTGCCCCAGCTGTATGTTTTATTGTTATAATCTAGTTTTTGTGTGTAGGCTAGGGTATTGTTAATATCTTTGTGATCCATTGGGATAAAACTTGGTACCAATTGGATTTCTAGCCTCTTCCAGTTTCTAACTGGAGTTTAGAGTTCTTCAATGCCCAATAGATCCCTAGGTGGTGCTTCTTTGTAATGAATTATAGAAAGCTCCTTTGGGTCTAACTTTGATAGTGGTTCTGCCCCTGCATGGAGATGAGTCTCAGAGAAATCACACTTTAATTTTTTATGAAGCCACTTCTTTAATTTCTTCTTTAGTTAAATGTTATTATGTTGTAGCTGTCCCCTAAGATGGAAGAATTTGAAGAATACTCTCTAAAGAATTCTGATTCTTTTCTGTTCATTCACCCTCAAACTCCTAATAATAGCCACTCTTGTATCCAGAGCCTGAGAGACTGTGCCTTCTTTTCACATGCCCCACATTTACTTCTTTGAGTTTCAAGAATACCCTGATATTTGGTGAATTGTAAATCTACTCATGTTTTATTAATATAACTGTATGCAGTTGTACATTGTGTACTGGCACTGTACTATATCCCTGGTGGTCAGAATGAACCAGTTTTTAATATTTCAGACTCAGTAGGAGGTGTTTTGCAACTTCTCTTGGGGAGTATTGTTCTATTGATGTCAGTTCCATCCTAAGGCACATTTATTTTAAATGTTAGTATTATAACACAAAAGAGACAGTGATGCTTTGTTAAAATTTTATTTGAAGTATCTTAGAAAGTATTAAAAAATATTTCCCATCGTTTTTTCTTGGGATACTCCTATTTCCTCAGGTAACCATGCAGTGTTATAATTACCCTCTTGATAATTATCAAGTTTTAGCAACTGTTTGTAATATTTTTAGAATACTTTATGTAATAACCATTTATAGTAGCATTTTATGCAAGGTACTGTTTTACATGCATTAGAAAATATTAATTCGTTAATCCTATGATTAAAAATGTAAATATGTATATCCTGGTGACTTGAATGAATTATTACTAAGTACATTCTTGGGTATAGCATATACTTAAAAATTATTTTAGTAATAATATTTTTACTGATTAAAAAGCATGTAGAAAAAAGCATGATGCAGCACTTACACTGACTATATTTGAAGATAGAAGTTTTTAAGAGAATGAAAGCTATCGTTTATCCTTGAAACATCGACCTATCTGTTTATAAATTTATTCATTTATTGATTAATAATTTAGAATACTTTTTACTTCAAAAGGATTTTTAATAGTTTGTAGCATTTGAATATATATAAAAGAATAAATGACTTAAGCAAGTGACAAGCCTGATCAGAAATAATTTAGAAGAATAAAAATATTTGTGCTGGAATCCATGGGGAGATAGTCACAACAGCAACTAAACCCTCTATTTTTCTATTCTCTTCCTCACTACAAAAGGGAAGGAACATGGGATGAATCATCAGTTTTGTATGATAAAAATTCAAATGAGTTTGTCTGGAAAGTCATTTTTTTTTCTTTTTACTAAAGTCTAGGAAAATATTTTTTGATGGTCTCTTACATAAGGGATGCCAAGTAAAAACATATTTCCACTGTGAGAATTAGAATCTTCTAATGATATTACATGGTAACTCCACAAACACCTTTCTGCTAGTAACCATGCTAACATAATCCGGGCACATTATTTCACTACATGTAATTTAATAACTACAAAACACACAGAACACCTAAAATTAGTCAGAACACAAATCCTATAGGTGCTCACATTTTCAAACTTAGGCACTCTCTTACTTATCACTGTATTTCCAGCACCAGAACAGACATGACACATTAGAAAGTATTTGATAAGTATTTGGTAAATGGATGAATAAATGCATGAATTAACACTGATTGGTATTTTCATTCAGACAAAGGCCCATAGGGATACAAATTGCAATGTCCTATAACATATTTTTAAGTTCTATGATGATTTATTTTATGAAGCTACTTTTCAAATTTTCTTTAATTATAGATAAAGTCATAGTCAGCCAGGAGGCTATGCAGTGGGGTTATATTTTGACTGAGGCTCTGTTCCTCAGTTTTCCAGTACCATAGAGCTGATTTGTCATAAGTTTATCCAGGAGGGTTCAGTTTCATGCTGGTCAAATTTATAGGAGATGAATTTGTAATTCAAAATGCCAATTTATTGATTTATAAGTGATACATCTTTAACCTATAAATAAGAATCATTGGTAGCAGAGAAGAGAGTTTCATACAAACTCTCTGGGGGAAGAGAGTTTCATATAAATTATAAATCAGAAGACTACATGATGAAGGCATAAAATGATCTTGGGTGCTCATGAAGGTATATCTATCTGGGTTATGGTAACCACATGGATTACTTTAAAGGCATTTTTGTCTAAGAAGCCATCCCAGTCCATTAGCTAATTGATAATTCTAGTTAAGGGATGATATAACACAGATGTAGCAGACAATAACAGGTAGTCCATGGAAAAGTAGTTTTATAGTGGCATAAGTGAAAAAAAAAAAGTATAGACTCCTCTTGGAGGCTCTTAATTGATTATAGGAGTCCTTTCGTAAAGAAATTTGTTTCACTTAGTTTATGTCTATCTAATGAATTTAATCATCTAATGAATCTAAACTGGGGACAATTTTTATTGACCTACCCATGAACATTTATTAAAAAAAACTATGGAGCAATGAGTGTGACAGACACCTTTCAAGATATCCAGAGGACACCATTGTGAATTAGGCCAACATGTTCTTCAGTTTCCCAGCACTAACAATGTAGTGGGATGGGAATGGGGTTGGATCGATAGTCAATAGAGAAGGAAGAAATAAAAAGAAATTATGTTTTGAGATATGTGTTATAGTACAACTAAACAAGATACTGAGGTTCCAAGTCACAGGAAGGAACCTGCTTTAGATGGTGGCTGATGAAGGACTATGTCTATGAGGAAGTGAGGTAGAGCTGTATGGTGTAGTAACTCAGAAGGCTGGGAAGGAGCCAGTCATGCAAAGTACAGAGGAGTCAGGCAGAGAGAATATCTTGTGCAATTGAAGGATGTTTAATAAAAATGATCTCAGAAAATACCACTCTTTGTGAATGTAGAACCAATTGGAATTACTTCTTATTGATAGTCCTGTGGGACAGAGTTAAATTTCAGCTGAACAAATTCAGACACCCCCCCTCTCCCCACCACTGAAGGACCTAGAAAAGATTCTGGGGGAAATCAGGGTCTCTGCTTCATCTCTTGCTTCTAAATAAGAATAAAAGTGGTTCCTTTCTAGATGCCCCTTAGGAGAATTTGTACTGGCTTTTGTACCTAGTTTTTGCCTAGATGTGCATCTTTCTCAAATGCAAGATTCTCCCCTGGGTTGTGGTCGCTGGTGAATATGATCTAGTTTTGGTGTCTAAGTTTGCCTTCTTCTCTAAACTCTCCTTCTCCTGATGTGATTTTTCCTCTCTTTTACTATTCAAGTTGTTGTTGTTGTTGTTGTTGTTATTATTATTTGCTCCAAATGTTAGTAACAATACAACCTTCTTGCGTGGATGCAAGTAATGTGATGTTATTTGGTGATAGTAAGTGACATTTCATTGTGTGATCTGGCTTCATTGCATGTTCCTGCCTTGCCAGTCCCATGCTGTGACTTTTGGGTCAAGCTTCCCTCTCATCCTGGAATGCAACCCAAAGGACCTGGATGGCTGAATGGAGTGCGGCCTGTTCTCCCCTAATGACTTCAAAAGCTAGAGTGCTTTAGTTTTACAATTAATTTGAAACACCTCATTGATACTCCAAAGAAAATAGTCTCTCACCTTTTATCTGGACTCTCAGCTTCTTCTTTAGTCACTGGCAATCAGGAGCTGATGGACTGACCTGCAGTTCAAAGTTCAAGCTACATCAGAAATGAGAAAGGCCGTTTTGAGAACTTCAGAAAGGGAAAAGGGAGAGAGAACAGAGAGTACAATGAAAATCTAGAGGTTTGCCTTCATGTGAAGTTTAGTTCCGCTCCTTTAAAAGGTCTCAGTGGAAAGGGAATCCAGCTATGGAAAGAAAGCTCTGGAGAAGCAAAACTAACCTTGTTGAGAGAGACAAACAAGGCTCTCCCACCCCCCAAAGATTTATGAGTAATTTTTTTTTTTGCATATAGGAAATACTCTTCCTCTGGTGATATTGGCCGAACTCAGTAAGCTTAATTATAGTATATTAACAACAACCCTAAACTGGGTTCAGTTGTTAAAAAGGTGTGCATCTTTTCTTCCCTAACACTTGTTTTTCATAATGACTTTTGACAGAGTTTCTGTTTGCAGTTGTCGCTAAATTAATGGCTATTATTTTTGTTAATTATACAAATATAATTTAAAAATTTGACTTGGAATGCACACACACACACACACACACACACACACACACACACACAAAGACATTCCCATAATTTTAATTGCCAACTGCTCTGTTTCCACACCTTTAACTGTTTTAAACTTAAATTTGCCACATGTAAACATGCAAGAAAGTGGGGCAGAGAGACACATGTACCTTTCTCATAGATCAAATGCCTAGGTCTTAGTCCACATAGATTGGGTATTGCTTCTCCCAATATGCACCTTTGGTTCAATAACCCTTTGGGGCTGCTTACTTTGGTTCTGGCATGGCAACCTTATAAGTATATAGCTTCAGCTAATTTTCTTTCTGCTCTGTGCCCTGAAACCACATCTCCTCTACATTGAGCTCAAACACTGAGGAGAACATCAGCTGGGTTATTGTGCTCCCCATCATCATTGTGCCCATCCTGGAAGGAACTCGAATCAATATCACTGACAGGTTTTAAAAATCCTTATGGCAGATTACAGTTTCCAATATTAAAGTGTTCCTTACGTTTTATATGAGAGCTTTATAATAATACATCAGGAGGTGTCTTCAGAAAGGGAAGATCCCTTTGTAAAGTGACACTTGATTACAAAGTAGGCTGGTATCTTCATTTAATCTTCTCAGTTTTAAGGTAATTTTACTCATCTTCAGTTTGTGGTTTCAAAGTCGATATCCTTGGGAGGTTAGGCAGGGGGAGAGGGAGAGAGAGAGAGAGAGAGAGAGACAGAGACAGAGACAGGTAGGCAGGGAGTGCGGTAGGGGCCAGGGCAGCCCAATAGGAAATGGTGGGAATTGCAGCTGACCTGATGTGTGCATGCAGTGGCTGCGGGAGGCAGCTCAGGTCGGCTCATATGGGAATGTGATTATTGAGTGCTGGATGTCACACTTTCAAAGGGAAACTGAAAACTCAAAATTTCACAAGAAATGCCTGTGTTTTTAAATACTAGTAACTCACTCATTTTTGTTGTTATGATTTTAACTGAGTCAGAAAAAAAAATTAGGTCGTTGACTGCTAGTTTATAGTCTCTTAAGTAGAGAGTAAAGATTACTGAACTTCTAGATTTAATGATTGTTTATATTTTTATTTTGACACTTGTCTACCACCATGGAATCTTTAATTTTAAAGGTATTTCTGAATTTTTGTTAAATGAAAAAGTCTAGAAGCTGTATTCAGGAAATGCAGAAAAGCTTAAAATCAGACAATGGTCAGAATTAAATAGCCATTTTTGGAAGATGAAACCTTTCTATGAAACTTACGTTCAAATTGCATTGTTTATACATTCGTTCATTGAGAATTTAGTATTGAGGAGTAGGCTACCTTGATAGGAGCCTTGTGATGGAAATCAAGAGTTGTGATGACCTCCTTACCTGTAAATTATGCTAAAGTGACCTTTATTCAGATCATATACATTGACTTTAAAATAGAACCTCAGGGCACCTGTGTGGCTCAGCTGGTTGAGCTTCTGACTCTCCATCTTGGCTCAGGTCACGATCTCAAGTTGTGAGATTGAGCCCCACATCAGGCTTTGCACTGACAGAGCAGAGCCTGCTTGGGATTGTCTCTCCCTCTCTCCGCCCCTCCCCTGCTTGCTCTCTCTCTGTCTCTCTCTCAAAATAAATAAACTTTAAAATAAATAGTAAAATAAAATGGAACCTCAATATGTATTTAAATACTGATGTTCAGAAGAATCATGGCCTGAATTATGTGAAAAGGCTAAATATGGTTAAATTATAGAAGGTTATTATCAAAGGGTAAGAATCAGCAAATATGTACCAAGGGAATCATTAAACTATAGGACTTAAATCTTTATTTTAATTTATGCATTGTTTTATTTATGTATTTTTCTGAGATCTCTAATAAGGAAAGCAGGGATTTTGTACCTTTGGGAGCTTTTATATATGTTTCTAAATAAGTTAGTGCATGTTCCTTTCCTTGTTTAGTCTGTGATACACAGTTTCCTAGACATATACGTTGTACCATATTGTTTTCATCTTTTAAATGTTGCTACACTAAAATTAAGGATATACAGATTATTTACATTTGGCTAATTGCAATTAATAACCTATCACCTTTACCATTCATATTTGTCAGTAAACTATTAGCATGAAAATATCCCAGGTGTATAAGAAATACATTTTTTTCTGTTATAAAAGAAGAAACCCTTGCATTTAAAAAATTCTTCTGAATATTAGTGCATTTGAATTATTTTCAGCAACTGTGTTAATGCTGATAAGGAAATCCTTAGCCTCTATTAATACACATTGTTCTGAAGCTAAAAGAAATGGGATATATGTGAGAGTGAATTTCAACCTACAGTTTCAACAAAGTGATAGATACTCTATTAATGGTCTTCTTTTCCTCATAATTTTTCTGTAGAAAGGCACTGGATGACCTTGCATATACTCAGTAATAATGAGTTCATTTATATGTCTTTTTCTGAGGAGATGAAATGATTAAATTGAAAAGTATTTTTAAAAGGGCTCAAATCACCTAAAAGTAAATCCTTAGTCAATTATGATAGATTTCATGACAATCTGCTTATGCCAGTAGCTGTGTTTATAGTTCATATAAAATAATGATTAACTTCTGTAATTTGAGGCACTTCTTTTCATGAGATGATTCAAAGTTGAATTATCAATGCCATAAAGTTGTATTTAACATTTTCCTGTCTTAGGCAGTAAAAATAGATTTGAGCACTTAAATTTCAAGTTCTAAACAAGTAAATTGAAATTCAATATAAAGGAAATAATAAGAAATGGTAGAAATTTGGAGTAGCTTGAAGGGTCTGTGGCCTGTTGAAAAACTAATGTTGGATTTGTGAAGATTAATGATAGAGAAGAATTAGAATCTGTACAACAGAAATCTCCATCATCTTATATATATTATCAAAACATTGTTTTCTTTATTTCTCTAGAATTAGTAACTGAGAAATAGTTAATGGTTTATTTTTGGGGTAAGGGGTTACCTTGCATTACCCAAAATCATTGTGGGTTTGCTTGTATTTGTGTAATATTTTAAAGGCATCAATCTCTTTCACATTTATGACATTTGGTTCTCACATCACCGATTTGAAATACATAGGTCATCTCTTTGTAGTCTCACTTGACAGATGAAGAATTTTATTTGCAACAACTGCATACAGCTATTAGTTGGTAGAGTCAAGGCTTGAACCCCTGCTTTTGGATTCCAAGTTCAATTGTTTTTCAGGGGGTTTAAAGGCCTTGCTCAATAATAGATGCAAGAGCAGTCTATTATTTGATCAGATTGGGATCCAGCCCAGGTCTTTCGACAAAAGTATAAATTCTAAACTTTTTCCCCTACTATCTTATGCTTATTTTGGTATCCTCCAATAAGACTAAGTTCTTAGTTGTAGGACATAGAGTAAATTAATATACCTCTCTCTGTAGGTCTTAGATTTCCCGTGGATAAAATCAAGACAATGGGACTTTTGATTTTTTGTTTCTTTCAGTGATCTAGTGTAAAATGCAATTGAATAAAAGGCAGTCAACACTGGGGAGAACACATATTGGCAAGCTAAGTGTTATATATGATTAATATGCAATGAAACATAAAGAGCAACTTACAAATAAATAAAAAAATGTACACAATAAAAGTGTACAAAGGATACAAATAAATAATAATCCACAGAAGGATTATAAAAATGACCAATAAATATATGAAAAGATACACAGCCTGTCTGTTCATCAATAAGATTTTTTTCCAATAGATCAGCAAATATTAAAAATTGTTGTTAATATGAAATATTGGCAAAGATGTGAAGGAAACAGATTCTCCTGATACAGTTAGTAAAAACAAAGTGGTTAGTCGATTTAGGGGATTACTGTGGCATGATTTATCAAAAAAGTCAAAATGTCATACTTTTTAGGTTTTTCATTCCTAGATATCTATTAATGGAAATATGTGTTCCATGAAGAAATATGTGTTCAATGAAGAGATATATACAAAAATGCTTATTATAGCATTGTGTGAAATGCTAAAAAATTGGAAACAACCTAAATGTCCATCAATACAAGGATAATTATATAATGCTTTATATAATTAATGGAATATTAATCATCAGATAAAAAAAGAGGCATCTGTGAGTAGTCATAAAAATGGTCTAAAATATATTAAATGAACAAACTGAACTGCAAGACAAAATATATAGGATGATTATATTTAAATAACTTCACCCCCCCTAAAAAACATACAGTCTAAATATATATTTTAAATACATGTAAAATAACAGAAAGAGGTCTGACAAATATCCACAAACCATTAACAGCATTTTCCATTGAGGAAAGAAAGAAACTTGGGGGGTTGGGATGATAGTATGACAGGGAGTTCACTTTCACTGTGTATACTTCTTTATTTAAGAAAAAGTATAATCATGGGGTACATGGGTGGCTGAGTCCGGTTAAACATCTGACTTTGTCTCAGGTCATGATTTCACAGTTTGTAAGTTCAAGTCCCACATCAGGCTCTGTGCTAACAGCTCAGAGCCTAGAGCCTGCTTCAGATTCAGTGTCTCCCTGTCTCTGTGCTCCTCCCCTAGCTCACACTCTGTCTCTCCTCCTCTCTAAAAAATAAAAAAAATAAAATAAAAAATTAAAAAAAACATAATCAGGAATATATTTATATTTTATATCAGATGTATGAAGACTTTAAAATTTGGGCTTATTATTCTCCATTCATTATATGAAAAGGAACATGTCAATTTGTCCCATTACTGAGACTTTAATTTGATCACTTGGTTAGGGTGGTGTCTGTGGTATTCCTGTCAAATATACATAGCCTGAGTATAATTTTAAGGACACATTCCCAATTGTTGGAGGAAGTCACATAGAGGATGTGACCACCAGTTGACCTTTGAGCTAGACCTGGGCAATTGGAGGTCCCTTACTCTCTTCCCTGTCCTTAGAATGTACGTTCTGCCCACCATTCCCCACTAGGAGCTGTTTCAAGGACATGACCTTGAAAGAATAGGGTGCTGTTGAAACCATATGGACAGTGTACATGACTGAACTCAGTTAAGGCCTTTGTGTAAACTTTTAAGATTCTGGCAGGCTGGAACAGAGTTCTACTGGCATTGTGGCAGCCCAAGCCAAGCCTCTTGTGAAGTTCCTTTGCTTGTTAAATCTGCCATCTACCAGTCTGAAGCAGCTTGCCTCTTGGTTCTCTCCTTGCCCTTCGTGTATGGGAGCCAGTTTTGGAACCACCACCAATTTATGAGACTTTGTCTTAAAAACTGTCAGTGTGAAGAATGCGAGAACAGATGATGGAACTGTTCTAGATAAAAAAGACTAATGGCAATGAAATATGAAACATGATCTGGGATTTTCTTTTGCAATTAAACCATGATATTGGGACAACTGGAGATATCCAAATAAGGTCTACAGATTAAAACATACTGGTTAATAATACTTGACTAGGTAAAAAATTCTAGCATCATCTTTTTTCCTTTCAAAATTTTACTGTACTGTTACACTATCTGCTAATAAGAGTGCTTCTATAGATAGACTGAGGCCAACCTAGCATGTGAATTTTTGTTTTCCTACCTGGATATCTGTATGATACTTTGCTCCTTATAGTTCAGTAACTTCCCGAGGTTATGTTTCAATGCTGACCTTATTGTATTGATTTATCCTGGAACATGATATACTTCTTTGTTTGTAGACTAAAGCCATTGTTTCAGGATTGTTTTCTTCTATTTTAGATTTTGGTTTTTTTTTTCTATTCTAGTAGTTCAGTTCTTTTTGTTTTTCCAGAAAACATATCAATAATGCATTTGTTAGATCTCTTTACCTGTGTCCCATGTCTATTATCTCTATATTCAATTTGACTAAAAATTTTTAAATGTTTTATTTATTTTTGAGAGACAGAGAGAGAGGGAGCTCAAGCAGGGGAGGGAGGGGCAGAGAGAAAGGGAGGCACAGAATCTGAAGCAGACTTCAGTTTCTGAGCTGTCAGCACAGAGCCCAACACGGGGCTCAAACCCATGAACCACGAGATCATAACCTGAGGCAAAAAGTCAGTTGCTTAACCAACTGAGCCACCCAGGTACTCCTCTATACTCAATTTTAAGTCACTTTTATTTTTCATGTTGTTTTCTGTGAATTGCAGAATTGTGTTCATTATATTCCTGACTCTGTGTGTGTGTGTGTGTGTGTGTGTGTGTGTGTGTGTGCGCGCGCGCACGCGCGCGCGCACTTGGATTATAATCTAGCTTTTGTCTCTTTTGTGTTATTTTTCTTTTACTTTTCTGTTTTGAGCTTATAAGCTCTCTTTTCACTTCTTTCAGTAGTCTTTTCTTTGAATGTTGAAACTGCTCCTTGATCTTTAATTTTTTTTTTAAAGAAAGAGTTCAGAGCTATAATTTCTTTGAGAGAATAGGAACTCTTTGTTTGACTTTTCACATGTTTCAATGGGTAAATTTTCATTTGGTTTGTATCCGTCACCTGCCTCTTCTTGTTCTCCCCTCCAAGTTAACGCATGTTCCATATTGGTTTCTTTCTAATTATGTCTTACCCTCAAATGGAATTGATGTCTGGAATACCAGAATGAAAGCAAGAGAGGAGATATGGGGAAACGTGAGATCTATGACTACATGCAAGTTACCGTTTGTGACCTTGAAGAGACTTTCATCAAATCTGTCATTTCATTACATTTTTTAACTGGGGCATATCACTTTTTCTAGGTGGATGATATGGCTCAGAACAAGGTCCCTAGGGCATCGGCTAACTGTATTTTAATCTGGTAATTGTTGCCCAGTCTTCCTCCTAATTGCTAATTCATGTCTGGTGATTTTTATTCTACTGAAAATGTAAGGGATAAATAATGGAAATAATGAGACAGCATGATTTGATCCCTGATGTTTAATGATATTGTATGAATATTTAAAGGAATTAAATCTTACAAGACCACCACTTCTTCTGCTGTCCACCCATCCTTTAGATTTCAGTGTCATAGAGTCATAGCTTAAGCTTTTCTAGACTGAGGTATGGGGGCAGGGGCATTCTGTACTTGCTAGAGCTCCAGTAGGCACCAGTTCACTCCTATCACTTCCCTTCTTGATCCAGATTCCTGGTGTTTGGCAGGTGAACTTCATTGTCTGGAATTGAGAGCGTTTATTGAATATGGATTATCTTCTCTGTTTTTCATTCTTTTTATTGTTTTTGGTGAGCTTTTATTGTTTTGTGGGAAAGATCTAGGAACAAATAAAAATGTTCTTATGAAACACTGTAAACATAAACTTATTTGCAAGGTAAACTGTTATTTTCTGTGTTCTTATCTTTCTTAAATTTAATGGTGTCTATGACATATTATAAGAAGTAGAATGTGACTCATAACAAGTGAAATTCAAAAGAGTTTGATATCTCAGAGGAAATAAAAGTAGTTAGATTTAGACCTCTTAAATGGACTTTACAATCTCACTTGGGTTTATAGGCAATATAGTGTATGCTTATGAATATGTATAAACTACAATACAGATTGCCTGAAATTTTTAACTGAATTTTGTAGTGGCAGACAGCCTGAATCTGTAATTATGCTACCATTTACTGTTGTGTAAAACTCTACTTGATGCTAATTATACTTAATGATTATAGTTCTTAATAATTACAGTAGAAAATCTGTAAAGCGGAATTATCTTTACTCATTTGGTAGGCTGGGTTTTTAGTAAGAACAAGAGATGTAAAACTTTAGCAATATAGATGTCCCAGCCATGGATTATATTTAGCATCTGAATAATACCCAGACTAAATCATTTAGTGCTACATTAGAATTATAGTGGACTTCATGGTGAGTTCAAATGTCTTCCTTTATCAGCATCACTTTATTTTTATAAGGTAATGATAAGAGGTAAGTTAACTTTTACAGCTCTAAAATTGGAAAAAAAAATTAAAGACTGAGTTTCAGTGTGACCTTTGGTGGTAGCAACTGTCTGTCACAATTCAGACCAGCCCCTCACAAAGAAAACAAATAAATATGGAGAAAATGATTATCTAAGCACTATTTCAGCTTAAACATAAGACCTGTTACTCTAAAACTCCTACAAGAAAACATAGAGAAGAAATTCCTTGGCATTGGTCTTGGCAATGATTTTTTGGATATAACACCAAAAGCACACCACAAAAGCAAGAATCAACAAGTGGGACTACATCAAACTTAAAAGCGTCTGCACAGCAAGAAAAAACCATCGACAAAATGAAAGGCAGCCTACAGAGTGGGAGAAAATACTTGCAAACCGTATATTGAATAAGGATTTAATATCCAAAATACATAAAGAACTGATAGAACTCAGTAACAAGAACAACAAACACCCCTAAACAATCTGATTAAAAAATTGGAAGAGGAACTATAGACATTTTTTAAAGAAGACATACAGATGGCTAACAGGTACATGAAAGGGTGTTCAGTATTACAAATCATCAGGGAAATGCAGATCAAAACTTCAATGATATCAACTTACACATGTTAGAATGACTATTATTTAAAAAATAAGTAACAGGTGTTGGTGAGGATATGGAGAAAAGGGAACACTCATGCACCATTGGTGTGAATGTAAATTGGTGCAGCCCCTATGGAAAATAGTATGAAGTTTCCTCAAAACATTAAAAATAGAACTACAGTACAATCCAGCTATTCCACTTCTAGGTATTTATCCAAAGAAAACAAAAACACTAATTCAAAAGGTATATGTACCTCCATGTTCATTTCAGCATTACTCACCATAGCCAAGATATGGAAGCAACCTAAGTGTCTATCATTAGAAGACAATACACACACACACACACACACACACACACACACACACACACACACACTGAATTATTACTCAGCCATAAAAAGAACTAAATCTTGCCATTTGAAACAACGTGGATGGATCTTAAAGGTATTGTGCTAAGTGAAATAAGTCAGAGGAAGACAAGTACCATATAATTTCACTTATATATGGAATCTAAAAACAACAACAACAACAAATGAACAAACAAAATAAACCCAGAATCACATACAGAGAGCTGATTGATGGTTGCCAGAGAAGGGGGAGGATGATGAAATGGACCAAGAGTACAAACTTTCAGTTTTAAAATAAGTAAGCCACTAGATTTTGTATTTGGGATTTTTCTTGTTTCTTGAGATAGACCTGGATTGCAATGTATTTTCCTCCTAGGACTGCCTTTGCTGCATCCCAAAGGGTTTGGACTATCGTGTTTTCATTTTCATTTGCTTCCATATATTTTTTAATTTCTTATTTAATTGCCTGGTTGACCCATTTATTCTTTAGTAGGATGTTCTTTAACCTCCATGCATTTGGAGGCTTTCCATATTTTTTCTTGTGGTTGATTTCAAGTATCATAGCATTGTGATCAGAAAATATGCATGGTATGATTTCAATTCTTTTATTTTTATTGAGGGTTGTTTTGTGACCCAGTATGTGATCTATCTTGGAGAATGTTCGATGTGCAATCGAAAAGAATGTGTATTCTGCTGCTTTTGGATGAAAAGTTCTGAATATATCTGTCAAGTCCATCTGGTCCAGTGTATCATTCAAGGCCATTGTTTCCTTATGGATTTTTTGCCCAGATGATCTGTCCATTGTTGTAAGTGGAGTGTTAAAGTCCCCTGCAATTACAGTATTCCTATCAATAAGAATGCTTATGTTTGTGATTGATTCTTGGGCTGTAGGACTGGATCAATATTTGCAAACCAACCAATGTGATACATTACATTAATAGAGGAAAGGATAAGAACCATATGATCTTGTCAATAGATGCAGAAAAAGTATTTGACAAAATATAGCATCTTTTCTGAATAAAAACCCTCAAGAAAGTCTGGATAGAAGGAACATATTTTAACATCATAAAAGCTATATATGAAAATCCCACAGCTAATATCATCCTCAAGGGGGAAAAACAGAGCTTTCCCCCTGAGATCAGGAACACGACAGGGATGTCCACTCTCACCACTGTTGTTTAACATAGTGTTGGAAGTGCTAGCATCAGCAATCAGACAACAAAAGGAAATCAAAGGCATCAAAATTGGCAAAGATGAAGTCAAGCTTTCACTTTTTGCAGTTGACATGATATTATATATGGAAAACCGGATAGACTCCACCAAAAGTCTGCTAGAACTGATACATGAATTCAGCAAAGTCGCAGGATACAAAATCAATGTACAGAAATCAGTTGCATTCTTATACATTAATAGCGAAGCAACAGAAAGAGAAATCAAGAAATTGATCCCATTTAGAATTGCACCAAGAACGTTAAAATACCTAGGAATAAACCTAACGAAAGATGTAAAAGATCTATATGCTGAAAACTATAGAAAACTTATGAAGAAAATTGAAGAAGACACAAGGAAATGGAAAAGCATTCCATGCTCATGGATTGGAAGAACAAATATTGTTAAAATGTCAATACTACCAAAAGCAATCTACATATTCAATGTAATCTCAATCAAAATTGCACTGGCATTCTTCTCAAAGCTAGAACAAATAATCCTAAAATCTGTGTGGAACCACAAAAGACCCAGAATGGCCAAAGTAATGTTGAAAAAGAAAACCAAAGCATTACAATCCTGGACTTTAGCCTCTACTAGAAGGCTGTAATAATCAAGACAGTATGGTACTGGTATAAGAACAGACACATAGACCAATGGAATAGAATAGAGAACCCAGAATTGGACTCACAAATGTATGGCCAACTAATATTTGACAAAGCAGGAAAGAGTATCCAGTGGAAAAAAAACGGTCTCTTTTGCAAATGGTTCTGGGAGAACTGGACAGCAACATGTAGAAGAATGAACCTGGACCACTTTCTTACACCATACACAAAAATAAAGTCAAAATGGGTGAAAGAGCTAAATGTGAGATAAGAAACCATCAAAATCCTAGAGGAGAAAACAGGTAACAACCTCTTTTGACCTCATGACATATCGGATAAAGGGCTAGTATCCAAAATCTATAAAGAACTTACCAAACTCAACACCTGAAAAACAAATAATTCAGTGAAGAAATGGGCAGAAGACATGAATAGACACTTTTCCAAAGAAGACATCCAGATGGCTAACAGACACATGAAAAGACACTGAACATCATTCATCATCAGGGAAATACAAATCAAAACCACATTGAAATACCACCTCACACCAGAGTGGCTAAAATTAACAACCCAGGAAACAACAGATGTTGTCAAGGATGTAGAGAAATGGGAACCCTCTTGCACTGTTGTTGGAAATGCAAACTGGTGCAGCCACTCTGGAAAAGTGTGGAGAGTCTTAAAAAAATTTAAAATAGAACTACCCTATGACCCAGAAATAGCACTACTAGGATTTTATCCAAAGGATGCAGGAGTGCTGATTCACAGGGGCACATGTACCCCAATGTTTATAGCAGTGCTTTCAACAATAGCAAATTATGGAAAGAATCCAAATGTCCATCAACTGATGAATGAATAAAGAGGATGTGGTGTGTGTATGGAAAACTCAGCAATGAAAAAGAATGAAATCTTGCCATTTGCAACAACGTGGATGGAACTGGAGGGTATTATGCTAAGTGAAATAAGTCAGAAAAAGGCAGATATCATATGTTTTCACTCATATGTGGAACTTGAGAAACTTAACGTAAGACTATGGGGGAAGGGAAGGGCAAAAATAGTTTCAAACAGAGAGGGAGGTAAACTGTAAGAGACTCTTAAATACAGAGAACAAACTGAGGGTTGATGGAAGTTTGGGGGAGTTGAGAAATGGGTGATGGCATTGAGGAGGGCACTTGTTGGGATGAGCACTGGGTATTGTATGAAAGTGATGAATCACGAGAATCTACCCCCCAAACCAAAAGCACATTGTATATATACTGTATGTTGGCTAACTTGACAATAAATTATATATATATATAAAATAAAATTTCTAATAAATGAAAAAAATAAAATAAGCCCTGGAAAGGCAATGTATAGCATGCAGAATATAGATAATAATATTATATTAACTTATATGGTGATAAATAGTAATTAGTAATTACACTTATGTTGATCATTTCATAATGTATATAAATGTTAAATCACTATGTTTTACGCCTGAATCTAATATAATGTATGTCAATCATACATACTTCAATTAAAAAAAAGAAGGAAATCCTGCCATTTGTAACAACATGGAAGGACTTTGAGGACATTGTGCTAAGTGAGATAAATCAGATAAAGGCAAATACTGTATGATACCATTTATATGTGGAATCTAAAAAAGTCACAAACTTATAAAAATAGACAGTAGAATACTGGTTACCAGAGACTGAGGTGTGGGGGAATAAAAGGGATATTCAAGGGTACAAACTTGCAGCTAGTAGATAAATAAATCCTGGAGATCTAATAAAGAGCATAGTGATTATATACAATGGTATTGTATTAAAAACATCAAACTTGTTAAGAGACTAGATCTTAATTACTCCCTACACACACACGCGCACGCACACACACACACACACATAATTATGATAGAAGTGTTAGCTGATTCTACAGTGGCAAACATATTGCAATATTAACACATCATATATGTTGTATACTCTAAACTTCACAATGTTATATGTCAAATATATTTCAATTAAAAACTTTTTAAAGGCATTGTAAAACAAATGGGATAGCACAGAATGAATGGGTCGGGAACAGGGAAAAATAGAGGCCCACAAAGGTGAGGCAGGCATTTGGGACCCTTTCCTCTGGGTTCTTTGCTGGGGGTTGTGGGAGTGGGGGTGTATGAAGAAGAACTACCCGTGGCAGCCTCACAGAACACTTGGTGTCCAGAGGCCCCAGAAAGAGGAGTTGCAAAACTCTCTGCTTTGAATGACTCCAGAAGGGACTGCATCATAGCAGTAAGGATGAAGAAGTTCTTTCAGATGTCTCAGTTTAGATTTAACTGAATTCATGGAAACTAGATTGAAGAGACTCCAGGCTGCTAGTGACCCCAGATACATGGATGAAGCAAAAATAAATTCTTTCTAGAGGAAAATAACATTATCTTAGCCCTGAAAATATCATTTGCACAATCTTACAAATAAAGAACCTGTTCATCACAAAACAGAATTTGGAAACTGAGAAGATATGACAGCACAAAAGAAGATAAACAGAAATGGTGGGCAATAGAAAAAGACTGGTAAGGACTCCTGCTTTTGGATCTATCAGACAAAGGATAAAATATAGAATATTTAAAAGCATTGGTCAACTGAAGGGCATAAAGCATTGGTCAATGTCAATTTTAATTTAAAAAATTAAAATCATACTTAGTATTGCCACATTGTCATTATGATAGCAATTAATAACAAAAAATAATTAGGAAATCTCCATGTTTGGAAATTAAGAAATATATTTCCAAATAATTGGCAGGGCCCAAAAGGAATCACAATGGAAACCAGATAACATATGAAAGTAAATGATATTAAAATAATAAAATAATAAAATAATACCTAGTACAACTTGTGGGGTGTAACAAAAGCACTACTTAGAGGGAAATATTTAGTTTTAAAATAATATGTTAGATAAAAAGTAAGACTAATAAGCAATCAGTGAGAGAAGAAAAGCATAATAAATTACACCAAAGGCTGTAGGAGAAGAAAATAATAAAGATAAGAGTAGAAATTAATTAAACAAAAATGAACATAAAAAGTATTAATAAATCCCAAAGTGATACTATTACTGGGAGAGAGAACTAAAGCACAAATAGCTAATATCAGGAATGCAAAAAAAGATATCCTTGCAGATCTTGTGGATATTAAAAAGAGCAAAAGAGGGTATTAGAAACAGAGCAGCCTGGGGCACTTGGGTGACTCAGTCAGTTGAGTGTCTAACTTTGGCTCAGGTCATGATTTCGCTGTTCACAGGAATGAGCCCCATGTCAGGCTCGGCGCTGATGGTGTGGAAATAAATAAACATTTTAAAATTTAAAAGTTAAAAAAAAAAGAATTAAAAGAAACAGGGCAGCTTTATAACTATAAACCTGAAAATTTTGATAATGTATATAAATTCCTAAAAATGCATTCTAATAAAACTGATAAAAGATGAGATAAAAAATTGAAATAGTATCATAATATTAAAGAATTTAAATCTATAATATATTCCATAATTATAAACACAACTTTTACAAGTCAATGTTGATAAAGCCTAAACAATGAAATCTACCAAATATTTAAAGTCTTGTACAGAGAATAGAAAAAACAAATATTCTTCAATGCATTTTATGTAATCAGAATAATCTTGATATCAGAGCCTGACAATATAAAAGAAGGAAAATCATAGGACTATCTCATACAAGAAGGTAGATGAAAACATTGTAAATAAAGAAACAAACAAACCCAGGAGTAATGTACATGGGATGTGTGTGTGTGTGTGTGTGTGTGTGTGTGTGTGTGTGTGTAGAGAGAGAGCAAGTTATGTATGTGTGTATATAGTATGTTATGTGCAAGTATATATGTGTGTAGAGAAAGAAAGCAGGTATTCCAAAAAGACAAGCTGGTTTAACACTGAACAAAGATCCATTGCTGAAATTTCCAAAATAAGAGAATAAAGAAGTATCATATGATTATCTCAGTAGATTAAAAAATAACATTTGTAAAATTCAACATCCATTCATATAAAACATTGACAAAAAGTTAAGACTGCAAGTGGCCTTTTGATAAGGTATGTCTACCTACAGGGAATGTTATATATGGGTAAATAATTAGAATTAATAAGAAAGTTTAGGAAGTTTGCCAGATATGATTTCATGATATAGAAATCAATGTATTTGATTTCTTGAATCACACAAAAAAACTTGAAACACACAAAATGAAGGGATACCATTAAAAAATTGTGTGTATACATACATACACACACACACACCCCACATCTTGTTTACCCATTCATCTACCAATGAACACTTGGATTGCTTCCATATCTTGGCTATTATAAATAATGCTACAACAAACATAGGGTGCATATATCTTTTCAAATTAGTGTTTTCTCTTTTGGGGGGTAAATACTCAATAGTGGAATTACTGGATTATCTATTTTTAAGTTTTTCAGGAAACTCCATACTGTTTTCCACAGTGTCACCACCAATTTGCATTCATACCAACAGTACTGGAGATTTCCCTTTTCTCCACATCCTTGCCAACACTTGCTGTTTCTTATCTTTTTGAAATAGCCATTCTAGCAGGTGTGAAGTGGCATCTCATTGTGGTTTTCATTTGCAATTCCTTGATGATTAGTGACGATGAGCATCTTTTCATGTGTCTGTTGGCCATCTGTATGTCTTTTTTGGAAAAATGTTTATTCATGTCCTCTGCCCATTCTTAATTGGATTATTTAGGTTGGTCTGTTTGTTTATTTATTTTGGTGTTGAGTTTATGAGTGCTTTATATATTTTGGATATTAATCCCTTATCAGATATATCATTTACAAATATTTATTTATTTTTGAGAGAGAGAGAGACAGACAGACAGACAGTGAGTGGGGGAGGGGCAGAGAGAAAGGGAGACACAGAATCCAAAGCAGCCTCCAGGCTCTGAGCTGTCAGCACAGAGCCCAATGTGGGGCTTGAACTCATGAAGCGTGAGATCATGACCTGAGCCGACGTCGGCGCTTAACAGACTGAGCCACCCAGGGTGCCCCTAGGGTGGCATTCTTTACTTATGTTTATGAAAAGACAGTGTAACTTTGATAGGCTTTGTTTGTGAGGTTGCTCATTTTCACCAAGGCTCTAATTTAGTTTCTGGAGAAGTCACGAAATCATCCATCTGAAGATGATGGTTATTTCAGAAGATGCTTGAATTTCATAGACTGAAAGATACTATTTTCTAAGCCATACTTTCTTTTACTTTAAAAAAATTATAGCTTGATTATAGGATTTTTCTAGATATATAAATTAATTCAAAGGGGGGAAATAGAACCTAGTCTTTTATAGTTCTAATGTGTATAATTTCTGCATATGTGTATATAACATAGAAAATGATATAAATACATATGTATGGAATGATATGAATATATATGGATATGCAAAAATACATATGACCTGTATATATATGAATATACATATGTGATATGTAATTGTGATGTTTTCCCCATGGTAAATATGCACAAGAGTTATAATCAATCCTGGAGTTATTGGCAAAGTTTTTTCTATTGTGTCTTTGTATATTTAAAATCTTGTAAGCTGTGATGGGTCACTGCTAATGGTTACTCTTGGATATTTGATATGCTATATGGAGTTTGGAATGAATACTAGTTTATTCAAGTTTAGTAAACCTAGACTACATATAAATCAACATCAGAAATTTTATAACAGATTAGTGCAATGAATTTGGTGTTAGGTGTTAGTTGTTTATAGGGTCAGTTACTATTTTAACTCTCACATTCGCTTTTTTTAGAATTTTTGTCCAGTTAATGCCAATGTCTTTGCCCACATAACTTAAACTAGATAATTCACTCTGCCATAAAGAAAATTATAGAGATGTCTTCCTATGGAAGTTAGAGGGTGCTAATTGTCCCCAACTTCTTTAATTATAATTCTTAACAGACTTCATTTTAAAAAAGTAATCTTTCTATATTTACAGTGTCTTCACAAACTTTCATTTGTAATTTAATCCTTTGAACACTTCTCAAAAAATGTAACTTACTGAGTATTACAGAATTGTCATAGACAATTAATACTTGCTGTTTTCACAGACTGTATATTTTCAATAGCTTTTCTCTGTATAAATTTGCCAAAGAAAGTATTAAAAATAGTTTGAGCTCCAACTTGCAATATTTAAAATTGTTCAGCTGTTATATACTGTTATATACAAAATAGTTTAATTATTATATACTGTTTAGCTACCTTATTGGAAATAGAGTAAGGCATGAATGAAAATCCATATTCTTTTATAATGGCAATAAAATAGAATATTTTCATTTGGTGCATAGTTGTTTAAATGTATTTTTATATGTAAGTTATCCAGATGGGACTTTATGCCTTGACATATTTTTCAATAAGTTTACAACTCAGCGAAGTCAATATGATGCAAAAGTAGAATAGTTTTCTGAAATTAGCTTTTAGTTCTCTTTTAGTTTTCTTTAAAATATGGCAGACATCAAATATTTTGAAGAAATAACTGCAAAGGGTACAACCTCCAAAGTAGATAATATACAGTCACTGAAAGCAGTGAAAATCTGTAAGATATTCATGGACACAGACCTCACTTCAAATTAAACAGGTTATATATTTATATGAGTTTTAGGCAAGAAGTTTTCAACTGAACATAACAGAAAATCTTACATTAAACTAGTCTAAATCAGGGGCACCCAGGTGGCTCAGTTGGTTAAGCATCTGACTTTGGCTCAGGTCATGATCTCGCAGTTTGTGAGTTCAAGCCCTGTGTCAAGCTTGCTGCTGTCAGACAGTCAGCGTAGAGCCTGCTTTGGATCCTCTAACCCTCTTGCTGGCCCTCCTCTGCTTGCTTTCTTTCTCTCTCTCAAAAAACAAACAAAAAGCAGTATAAATCATGAGTAAATTTATTATTATATGTAATATGGCAATCCACAGGTAGTGGGTACTCCAGGTTTAGTATGGATTAGTGACTAAGTGATGTCAGCAGATACCCAGGATCTTTTGGTTGATCAGCTAAGCTGTCTCCAGAACTAGGTTTACTGGAAGGCTAACTCCTTCTTCATTCATGTTTGTAAAATGGCTCCTTTGGCATTTTGGCCTATTTGCCCTTTTTTTTTTCATGTGCAGCATGGGAGAGTCAGAAAAATATGCCTGAACTCTGAAATATCAGCCCACCAAGTATTGTCACATACCCATGCTTGGATAAATAACATATACCAGGGGAATGTTCTTATATCAAAAATTCAAACAAAACAGAAACAGTCCAAGTCCAGGGATTGGGAATGTTCACCTTCTTGGAAAATCATGGATGAGTGGGTAAGGTGGAATATCTGAACAAAATTAGGCTTCCACTAAGAGGGAGTTAAGTGGAAAGATGAGAAGCTAATAAATAGTACCTGCTGGTTCCCACTATAATCATATATTGAAAAGTTGAAGGAAGTAACAAAATATCAATAAGCAGTATGAATGAGGGTAATGGCAACTATATTTTGGATAAAATAATAAAATGTGAGACATACACTCTTTATGTAAAATCTAAAAAATCTAAAATCTAAAACCACAAAGCATTAACTAAAGACTTTGATTGCCATAGAAGTAGGGATGTCCTCCTATATTGGCCTGGGGACATATTAGGTGTCTGATAGGGGGTTTGTACTAATTGCTGCTATATGGTCATAGATGCCTGTTAAGTGTACTTTACTCATATGGCCCATATGATCTATCCTTCTTAGTGTTCTTTGTGTATTAACTCATCTAATCCTCATAGCAGCTTTAGGAGGAAGTTACTATTTTATCTTTTCCATTTTACAGAGGAACAATAAGAAAAACAGGGAGGTAGAATAAATTAGAATAAATGTATTTGAAATACATACACATCTTTTAGTAACCTTGTTACTCATTTTGTTAAAATACTTGCAAACTGGCACGAAGTGGTTAGCATATGAGTTAACAAAACACCCATTAGAACCAGACCATAGAGGTTTAAATCTTGGGTCCACCAACCTACTAGCTGTGTGACCTTGGTAAGATAGTTAACCTTCCTATGCCTGTCTCCTCATCTGCAAAATACAGGTACTATTACTACTTTCTTCATAGAATTGCTGTGAGAATTAAATGTGTACATACACAAATTATTTTGTATAGTGGTGGATGTATGGGAAATGCTATAGAAGTGTTTGCTATGATTCTTAAAAACTGATTTATGTTTGACATAAATTAAGTGGTTACCATCTTACCATATCTATAATAACCTTGTTTACAGAGAACATGTTTTTATCTTAATCATTTCTTATTTGGGAATGTAGAGAGTTAGTTTTGTTTTGTTTTGTTTTGTTTTGTTTAGTTTTTTAATACTTCACTCCCCTTCCCCCTCCCAAATGCTGGTAAAGAACAAAAAGTAAGTTGTTAAGGGAGAGAAAACACCATTCATTGGCAGTGAAACTTTCCCTCTAAAAAAGAAATTTTGTTTCATAAACTGTATTCTGTTTATTTTATGGTTCACCATTTGACTAGTGGCCTAAAAATATAACTGAACAACAAATGCCTTCATTCTTTTTTGGGGAAATACAAATGCCAAGTTTTTGTGATTTAAAAGAAAGAGATATAATTATAGATAGATTCAATTTATAACTTATTCTTCTGGTTATATCTTCAAATTTCTTCTTCATTTGTATGCAGGATCCTTATTGTTCATTAAGCTAAATGTTTAATATTTTTTTCCAACAAATTACAAATAGTTGCAGACAGGATATTAACAATAGACCTGAAACTTAAAGGAAGGCTTACCATTTATTGTTGACTTACTTTTTACTTTTTATTTTTAGAAAAATAATTAGTTTGGTAGGACATGGTTAGTGGGGAAAGAACATACTATTTAAACAAATGGTAATTGATCAATTTTATATCCATATAAAAAATTAAATGACCCCATTTCACACTGTATATATGATCAATTTATATGTCTCATATAAGACAATAAAATATTTATAGGATAACATAGGAGAATGTCTTTAGGATTTGGAGTAGGAAAATATTTCTCTTTTTTTGATGTTTTTGTAAAAAAAATTAATTCCAGTATAGTTAACATGCAATGTTACATTAGTTTTAGGTGTACAATATAATGATTCAACAGTTCCATACATCACCCAGTGCTCATCAAGGCAAGTGCACTCCTTAATCCCCATCACCTATTTAACCCATTCTCCTACCCACCTCCTCTCTGGTAACCATTAGTTTGTTCTCAATAGTTAAGAGTCTGTTTCTTGGCTTTTCTCTCTCATTCTCATTTTTTCCTTTGCTCATTTATTTCATTTCTTAAATTCCACATGGGTGAAATCATATGGTATTTCTTTCTCTGATTTATTTCACTTAGCATTATACTATCAAGCTCCACCCATGCTGTTGCAAATGGCAAGATTTCATTCTTTTTAATGGTTGAATAATATTCCATTGTATATATAGAGAGGATATCTCGTTGATTTTCAAGCATATTAAAAGGTGGCAAAGGCCATTAACAATATCTCTATGTACCTGCTAGGATAACAACACAAAAGAACAAAAACGTTATTATCAAGCATTGGCAAAGGTGTGTGGCAAATAGAGTACTCACTCACAGCTGGAAAGTGCATAAATTAGTCCAATTACTTTGGAAAACTGTTGGCTTCTCTGCAAATACCAAACATTCATAAGCTCTATGACCCAGCAATTCTACCTATAAAAAGGAAAGACATTCTATTCCTACCTGAAATAGATGCAAATATTTTTCTAAGAACATATTTACTACAATGGTCATAGCTCATTACAATAATTTCAACCTAGACACAATCATTTGTTCATCAACGTATTTATACATATATGATTAAATATTTATCTATTATAATTTGTATATATAAATGCAATAGTATCTAGCAACAGAAAAGAATAAATTACTGCTACATGCAACAACATGGATGAATGTCACCAACCTAACATATAATGAAAGAAGCTAGACACAGAGTAGTACATAATCTGTGATTCCATTCATATGAAGTTTAAAAAGGCAAAACTAATTTATGGTGATAGAATTTTAAGTTGTTTTCTTTGTGGAAGTGACTGATATTTGGGAATGGGTATGAGGAATGACCAACGATGCAAATAATGTTCTACCATACCTTAATGTAGATAGTGACTACATTGTGTGTTTATATTTGAAATGTTTGTGGTGCTATACTTAAAATTTATGAACTGTATTTTATCTTTCAATGAAAAGAATTAAAAACCTATACTGCTAGTGCACTCACACACAAAAAGAATTCCTGCCAACACTACATAATTTATTGGTATCTAAAGCATACCAACATACCCATGAGCTCAAGGGAATACCAATAGTTTTCTCTCAAGATAGATGTTTCTAAGGGACAAAACAAGATTTTTAAATTCCTATACAAATTCATGTGATTGATACAATTCAAGGCTTCAAATATTTACTGAGCATTTTCAATGTGTCTAACATTTTTTCTAGGTACTATAGATCAGTCATTTTGGGGGTACAAAAATAATCAGAAATGTTCTATAATTATTAGAGTTTTCAGAATAATAAAACGAGATAATAGTTTACATATCCTGTTTAGCCAGTGTTGAGTGAAATTCTTGCATGCTAGCTCAAGAAGCCTATGACTGGGGGAGGGGTTAATATGGCAGATAAGTAGGGGGACCCTATTCAAAGTGCTGAGTGGGAAAAAATACATGGAGGTTAAAGAACATCCTACTAAAGAATGAATGAGTTAGCCAGGAAATTAAAGAAGAAAAAAATATATATGGAGCAAATGAAAATGAAAACACGACAGTCCAAACCCTTTGGGATGCAGCAAAGGCAGTCCTAGGAGGAAAGTACATTGCAGTTTAGGCCTATCTCAAGAAGCAAGAAAGGTCCCGAAGAGACAACCTAACCCTACACCTAAAGGAGCTAGAAAGGAGCAGCAAATAAAGCCTAACCCCACAGAAGAAAGGAAATAATAAAGATTAGAGCAGAAACAAATGATATAGAAACAAACAAACAAACCAACCAAAAACAGCAGAACAGATCATGAAACTAAAAGCTGTTTTTTTTAAAGAATAAACAAAATTGATAAACTTCTAGTCAGACTTCTCAAAAAGAAAAAAGAAAGGACCCAAGTAGATGAAATTACAAATGAAAGAGAAGAGATCACAATGAACACCACGGAAATGCAAACAATTATAAGAGAATACTATGAAAAGTTATTCGCCAACAAACTGGACAATCTGGAAGAAATGGACCAATTTTCTAGAAACTCACACACTACCAAAACTCAAGTGGGAAGAAATAGAAAATTTGGACATAGCCATAGCCAGCAAAGAAATTGAGTCAATTATCAGAAATCTCCCAACAAACAAGAATCCTGGGCCAAATGGCTTCCCAGGGGAATTCTACCAGACATTTAAAGAAGAGTCAATACCTGTTCTCAAACTGTTGCAGAAAATAGAAATGGAAGGAAAGCTTGCAAACTCATTCTATGAAGCCAGCATTACCTTGATTCCAAAAGCAGACAAAGACCCCACTATAAAGGAGAATTACAGGCCAATATCCCTGATGAAACTGGATGCAAAAATTCTCAACAAGATACTAGCAAATAAAATTCAACAGTACCTTAAAAGAATTATTTATCATGATGAAGTGTGATTTATTCCTGGGCTGTAGGGCTGGTTCAATATTTGCAAATCAATCAGAGTGATACACCACATTAATAAAAGAAAGGATAAGAACCATATGATGCTATCAATAGATGCAGAAAAAGCATTTGACAAAAAACATCTTTTCTTTTTGCTTTAAGTCTTTTATTTATTTTGAGAGAGAGAGAGGAAGAGAAGGAGAAGGGAGCCCACGCATGAGCCGGGGGAGGGGCAGAGTGAGAGAGAGAGAATCCCAGACAGGCTCCACACTGTCAGCATGGACCCTGACCCAGGACCCAGGATCCGAACCCACAAACCATGAGATCATGACCTGAGCTGAAACCAAGAGTCGGATGCTCTACCAACCGAGCCCCCCAGGTGTCCCTACACATCCTTGCTTAAAAAAGCCCTCAAGAAAGTAAGGATAGAAGGAACATACCTCAACATCATAAAGACCATATACGAAAGACCTACAGCTAATACCATCCTTGACAGGGAAAAACTGAGAGCTTTCTCCCTATGGTCAGGAACATGACAGGGATGTCCACTCTCATCATTGTTGTTCAACACAGTACCAGGAGTCCTAGCATCAGCAGTCAGACAATAAAAGAAATAAAAGCATATGAATTGGTAAAAAAGAAGTCAAACTTTTACTCTTTGCGGATGACATGATACTCTACGTGGAAAACCCAAGAGACTCCACCAAAAAATTGGTAGAACTGATACATGAATTCAGCAAAGTTGCAGGATATAAAATCAACATACAGAAATCATTGCATTTTTATACACCAATGATGAAGCAGCAGAAAGAGAAATCAAGGAATCGATCCCATTTAGAGTTGCACCAAAACCCATAAGATACCTAGGAATAAACCTAACCAAAGAGGTAGAAGATTTGTATACTAAAAACTATAGAAAGCTTATGAAAGAAATTGAAGAAGACACAAAGAAATAGAAAAACATTCCATGCTCATGGATTGGAAGAACAGATATTGTTAAAATGTCTATAACTGTTCAAAGCAATCAACACATTCAGTGATATCCTAATCAAAATAGCACCAGCATTCTTTAGAGAGCTAGAACAAACAATTCTAAAATTTGTATGGAACCAGAAAAGACCCGGAATAGTCAAAGTAGTGTTGAAAAAGAAAACCAAAGCTGGAGGCATCACAATTCCAGACTTCAAGCTGTATTGCAAAACTGTAGTCACCAAGACAGTATGGTAGTAGCATAAAAATAGACACATAGATCAATGGAACAGAATAGAAAGCCCAGAAATGGACCCACAACATATGGCCAACTAATCTTTGACAAAGCAGGATAGAATATCCAATGGAAAAAAAAGACAGTCTCTTCAACATATGGTGTTGGGAAAACTGGGCAGCGACATGCAGAAGAATGAAACTGGAATGCTTTCTTACACCATACAGAAAAATACATGCAAAATAGATGAAAGACCTAAATGTGAGATGGGAGACCATCAAAATCCTATAGGAAAAACAGGCAGCAACCTCTTTGACCCCTACTGCAGCAACTTCTTACTAGACATGTCTCCAGAGGTGAGAGAAAGAAAAGCAAAACTGAACTATTGGGACCTCATCAAAATAAAAAGCTTCTGCACATCAAAGGAAACAATCATGAAAACTAAAAGGCAACTGATGGAATGGGAGAAGATATTTGCAAATGACATATTGGAAAAAGGGTTAGTATCCAAAATCTATAAAGAGCTTATCAAACTCAACACCCAAAAACCAAATAATTCAGTGAAGAAATGGTCAAAAGACATGAACAGACACTTTTCCAAAGAAGAGATCCAAATGGCTAATCGACACATGAAAAGATGCTCAACATCACTCGTCATCAGGGAAATACAAATGAAAGCCACAATGAGATATCACTTCACACAGGTCAGAGTGGCTAAAATTAACAACGCAGGAAACAACAGATATTCTTGAGGATGCTGAGAAAGGGGAACACTTTTGCACTATTGGTAGGAATGCAAACTGGTGCAGCCACTCTGAAAAACATTATGGAAATTTTTCAAAAAATGAAAAAACTACCCTAGGACCCTGCAATTGCACTACTAAGTATTTATCCAAAGGATACAAAAATGCTGATTTGAATGGGCACATGCACCCCAGTGTTATAGCAGTGTATTGTATACATGCAATATATATGTAAATATATATACATACACATAAATGGAATATTACTTGGTGATCAAAAAGAATGAAATCTTGCCATTTGCAACAATGGGGATGGAACTAGAATATATTATGCTAAGCAAAATAAGTCAGTCAGAGAAAGACAAATGTATGATTTCACTAATGTGGAATTTAAGAAACAAAACATAAGAACATAGGGGAAGAGAAGGAAAAATAAGATAAAAACACAGAGAGAGGCAAACCATAAGAGTCTCTTAAATACAGAGAACAGACTGAAGATTGCTGGAGAGGAGTTGAATGGGGGGATGGGCTAAATGGGTGATGGGCATTAAGGGCAGTACATATTGGGATGAGCACTGGGTGTTATATGTAAGTAGTGAATCACTGGGTTCTACTCCTGAAACCAATACAACACTATATGTTAACTAATTTGAATTTAAATAAGTAAATTAAAAAATAAAGCCTACTATAATTCTTTAAGCTAATTGACAAATAATGGCAAATGCTGCTGCCAGAATGACCAAGAAAGTCTTTTTCTCTGATGGTCTAATCTCAGGGTAAGAATTGGTTTAGGTACATGGATGTGATTGTTTTGTATTATGATATGTAAAGAAGCTAGGTGATTATCAAGTCTGAGTGAGAGGACATAGACCTGATTTTGAACATTTGGCTTATTGTAGCAGGAACATAGGGTAGGCAGGAGACAAATTACCTAGGAAATTTTACAGTCTGAGCATAAATTGCTATAACACCAGGGGCAATTGTGATATTGTGACTTAATAGGAAATATGTATTTGGTCTTCTTCCCGGTTCCTGGCTCATAGCTCTGAAAAAGCTGAGAATTTCCTTAGTATTGAGAATGATAAACTGTGTTTTGTTGTGTTAACGAGGGGACTTTTGGAAAGCCCCTAAAGATTGGGGCTAGTTGTCAATGGAAATGTAATAAAATGATTAGAGTGATGAAACTTTCATTCCCAAACCCCCAGGTTCTGGGAGGGTAGAGGAGCTGGAGGTTGAACTAATTTCTGATTGCCAGTATATTAATTAATCAGGACTAGGTAGCAGCCTCCGTAAAAACCAAAAGGACAGAGTTCGATGAGCTTCCAGGTTGGTGAACACATGGAGATGTGGAGAAAGTGGTGTGCCTTGGAAAGGGCATGGAAGCTCTATGCCCTTTTCCCATATTTTGCCCAATACAATTCTTCCATTTAGCTGTTACACTAATCTAGTCAATAAAATGTTTTCTTGAGGTCTGTGAGCCACTTGAGCCACTTGAACCCAAGAAGATTGTGGAAACCTTTGATATATAACCAGTTGATCAGAAGTAGGGATAACAACCTTGCCTGGCTATTGCATCCTGAGTTGGAGGGGATCCTTGGAACCCCCAATCTGTACCCTGTTGTCCAGAAGCATAGATTACAACCTGGGCTTAAAACTGGCATCTGGAGGGGTGGGGGGAGCAGTCTTGTAGGATGGAGCCCTCAACTTGTGGAATCTAATCCTATCTCCAGGTAGATAGTGATAGAATTGAGTTCAATTCATAGACACCCTGCCAGTGTTTGAGAATGACTGGGTATTATGTGGGAAGTACTTCTTCCTGGAAGGACTTACTTCCAGGACTGTTGGGAGCAAAAAATGAGATGATGTGCATTCATTCTCACAACCTACTTTGGCCATAGGAAAGGCTTACCAACTATTGGCTACAATAATATACTGCCTATGCTTTTCCTGAAATAAATAACAGAACTTACAAAGTTGTGGTATCCATCATTCCTTCTCATTCATCTTGCATGCCAAAGCTCTGAGAATAACATTGATGAATATGATAAGGACAGGTTATAGGTTATAAAGAGCACCACTTTGTGGTTTTTTGACTTTAGGAAAACTATTTAACTTCCCATTGCCTCTGTTTTCTTATTTGTGAAATAGGGACAGTAGCACTAATCTCCTAAGGCTATAGTAAAGTATAAATTCAGGGAAAGCTAATAGAACAGCATTTGTCAATCAGTCAGCATCCTATTACTATTAACTTTAAAAAGTGTTTTTCCATATATAATTTCATTTGACAGTGAAAGTAGTTTTTCTAGGTGAGGCTTTTTAGTAGACCTTTTCCAAAACATATGCAAATAGACATTTTATTTGAACTGGTTTTGGCCTGGACATGTCAGTGTAATTTTGAGGGGTTGAACAGTCCTTTTGCCCAGGCACAGTGCTTCTCCATCTATCCGTTAGGCCTAAAAATTAATAACTGTAGGCACTCCTGAAGTAGTTTCAGTTTAAACAACATCAATCCTTTATACTTGAGAGTGGATGAATTTATTAAGACATTTCCTGAGAATTTTGACATGTTATGCAGGGGAATTGGGTAAAGCAAAGTATCTTGAGTGCTTCAACAGAGAGACAAGGACACTAAAAAGGGGAAAAAAAGATTAAATCAGGGAAGCTAAAAATGCTAGATGGCACATGTCACCTACTTAAGATATTTGCCTATGGCTGACCTCAAATGTCATCTCCTTTCTGATAGACATCCTAACTGCATTGACAGCGTCTCTGAGGATGTCTTGGCTCTCTCACTGTAGAGAGAATGGTTTCATTTGTATTTCAGACTATTGAGATAAAATATAATACAGGTGTCATACCATTGAAGGAAGTTATTAATTTTAAGTAAATCAGAATCTCAAGTGTACTTAATTAATTTCTAATAAAATGTCATTGGAGAAAAACAATAATTTCAAAAAAAATTAAGTAAAATGAAGGTGACTTAACTATGCCTGATGTACTTTGGATGTATCAATTAAAATCCTTGTCCTTTCAACTCTAAGAATTGAGTGGGGAAAAAGAGAAAACTTCCAGTATCACTTTTATGTGCCTTGGGTCAAGAGCTCCAGGAGTTTTCACTGGATAAGTATGTAGTGCTTTGCTCAAGTACAGTGTATATTTAACAAATGGCTGTAACTGCCAGTCTATGTGGAGGGTCCTTATGGAAATTTGTTCTTGTTGTATTTTAGCTATTGTAGAAGAATCAAGAGAACCAGACATATTTTTTTCTTGCCCTGCATTTGCTAGACCTTTAGAAGATGATCTTTACTTAGATTTTGGTTGGAGAGAAGAACCACTCTAGAAAAAGAGAGAAAAGAGCAAGGGGGGAGAAAGCATAAAGGTGTCTTGATATAAGGAGAAGGGTAAGTGTCTCCAGGACTGGGAAAGGACCAGAGATTTGAGAGGTTCTCATCTCAGATGTAGTGCTCAGTATCCTGATGAAAGAGGGACAGAGTTGCTTTGCTGTCTGGGGCCGGTAGAGAAGACCACCGGGAGGTACAGGAATACCAGACATCACAAAAGGCAGAGGGTGTGACCTAACAGTAGCATTGGTGGCAGGAAGAGTAATCACATTGACACCAAAGACCAAGACTGTGTCTTTGTTTTCATTCTAAGTATCATAAAAGCTCCCCAAATGCTGGGCTCCCCAAATATGACTGGGATTAGATTTTCCACACTCTGTTAAATGGGTTTAAAGGCATATTTAGTTTGATTTGGAAAACAATGATTATTCTTTTCACCTATGTGTTGTGGAACAGATTCTTACCCATGCTCCATGAGATGTGTCTCTTTTTATCACTGTATTGACATTAAATGGCAGACTCTCAAGAAATATTAAGTATATTTATTGAGGATAAATTAGTGGAATAACTAAGTGGGAATATATTGAAATGTAAAAGACTCAGTTGAATTAAAAAACCTGATACTGGGTGAAGCTTTGGTAAAGGAAGAGTCTCTCAACTTTGACTCTGTTAGAATTATTTATCCAGATAGCTCTTTCTTGTGCATGCAGGGGGATATCTTCCATGTTGGTAGTAGAATGTTTAGCAACATCCTTGGCCATTGTCCAGATTGTATAGAAATAATCAAACATCAGAATAGTAGAGCTGAATTTTGTTTATGAAGTTGGTCTTCCACAAGTGATTTCTTTGAAACTTATATGGGACTATCTGGGTTTTTTTTTGTTTGTTTATTTGTTTTGTTTTTTGTTTTTTATTTTACCCATCACATAGCCTTGTAATTGAGTTTTATGTGTATGAATTTATTTATATGACCCAACGATGTTTTAAAAACAGCACTAGACTCAGATTTATGAGACAGAGGATTGAATTCAGGCTGTCACTTACTACTTTTGTGAAACTCTCAAATTTATTTCTAGGAAAATAATTATAAACACCTCAATAATTGTGCAAATTAAACTACATGAAAAATCCCTAATCATTCTTTATTTAAATTTTATGACTCAAATTTTTATCCTGTACAACTATGAACAATTATCCCATGAACAACTCCTAAAGTATAGATTTATGGTTATATTTATTTCATTTTACATATTGATTTGTGGTCCTGGTAACCTTTCAGGAGACATACACTCCTGATATACTGTGTCCCATATTCTTCTTCAATTTTGAAGTTCAATAACTAAGTTGTTGTTGTTGTTGTTGTTGTTGTTGTTGTTGTTGTTCTTCTTCTTCTTCTTCTTCTTCTTCTTCTTCTTCTTCTTCTTCTTCGAGAGAGAGAGAGAGAGAGAGAGAGAGAGAGAGCGCACAAGTCAGCAAGGGGCAGAGAGAGAGGGAGAAACCAAGAATCCCACACAGGCTCTGTACTATTGGTGTGGAGCCTGAAGTGGGGCTCGAGCTCACCTGATGAGGGGCTTGAACTCATGCACTGTGAGATCATGACCTGAGCAGAAGTCGGATGCTTAACCGACTGAGCCACCCTGGTGCTCCTAAGTAAGTTATTCTTATCAGTTAAAATAAGAATCAGTAATATTCAAAACCTAATCTACAGCTTGCAAAGAATGTTCTGAGGAATAAGAGTAGTGTGTCACTACCATGGCACATCTAGAATGGACCTATATGTAAACACTTCTGTGAGGATAAAAAAAAAATATTTTCAAGGAATAGTTCACCATACCAGTTCACACAAGCAAGTCTGGTCCATCAGAATTGTCTGAAAAACTTTAAAGTTCTATACCTGACCCTAAAGAGATTCTGATGTAATAGATCTTGGGTGAGACTCAGGATTGATCAATTGATTGATTATTTATTTATTTTCTATTGATGTAGAAAAAAAACCTCACAGGTGATTTTAATGCACACCATGTTTTTTCAGAAGTATTATGGAAGAAAATCTTGGATGCCTAGAAATATGCCTTTAAATTGTTTTAGATATTTTTTAAATGGTTCAGTGACACTTTAAAATAGTCAGTTGAATAAGAACTTAAATTTCTACATGGCAGTTTTATTTTTCTTATGTACCTGAAAAATAAACCATATTATTTGTCAGTATATAAATCCATAAATCTCAAAGCAGGAAGATTGGTTCTGTGTTTCACATTAATGATTCTGCTTCACCTAAAATGCCTTTGATATAATTATAATCCCTCCATCAATAGGCAAAGGACTCTCTGTGGATTTTGGAGGCAGAATTTTCCATTCTCATTTTGAGCACATTTTGTTCATATTTATTACGATGTTCTGACCATCTGTCTGCAGCAGTGGAGAAACACTGGGTACTACCTGCACTTTCAGTAGACAATTTTTTCTCTTCCTCTGACAAATGTGAAGAGTCTGGCAGAAAGGGGCTGTAAACACTGTCATAGCTCTACTCTGAATGTCTATTTTGGGTCATCCACTCATATATAGCTGAATGATTATGATAAAGTGAAAAGATCATAGACTTTGGATCTATATTTGAATTCAAGCTTGGTTGTCACATTCATTCACTCAACAAATATCCTCTGAGTGTCTACTATGTGCCAGAGGCTGTTCTTAGGCATGGAGATAGAAAATCTGAGACTATGTCTTCAAGCAACTTGTAGGCTCTAGGAAACACAAATAATTGATAACAGAAAGTGATGTTAGAAGAAATGGAAGCACAGGATGGAAAATCTGAAGAGGGAGTCATATATAGCATAAATTTGGTGTTCTGGGTGGGCTTGATTCAGAGGGTGTTAGAAATGTTGGAGGGTCTTGCTGGTAGGTTTAATCTTAGTTTAGTTTTAAAGGAATTTTAAGCTAGTGAGAGTGCAGGGTGGTTCAATCTAAAATGTGTGTGTGGTATAATAGGAAATGCAAGAAGCTTACAGTAGCTGAAAGAAAGGATATGAGGAGAAAAAGGATAACTGATGAGGCTGGAGAACTAGGTAAAAGGTAGGTTATCAAAGCCTGTGGACTTTATTCTGAAGGCAATGGGGAGTGATTGAGTGGCAGTGACACCATCAGATTTGTGTCTTAGATCCCCTTGAGGAGGGACATGATTATTAACATGCTGTGGAAGTAACTCAGACAGAGAAGTAGTGGTTATGTGATACTAGTGAGGAACCAGATTTTGGAGTTACTTAGCAAATTTCCTCGATTGGACTTTTATCCTTAATCAAATGCATGTGTAAGAGAGGTAGTAATTAGTGATGACCTGTAGCTTGAATGGTGGTGTCCTTCACCGATTTAGGGAGCACAAGAAAAGGGGTATTTGGGGAAGTTTTGGGGGTGTGTTCTGGTCAACTGCTCTTTGAGAGACCCTTTTTTAATGGTTTACCCTAAGCCACCAGGTGGTATGAGCTGAATTTTCCACCTTCTGTGTTGCTAGAAGCAGAAATGACATCATCTCACAATCACAAAAGCCATAGATGTATTAAGATTATTCAGATCAGATGTGATGCAGCAGAAATATAATATGTAGTAAGTTGCATCTAACGTAATGCTTGAAGACTCCTTTTTCTATGTCACTACTACCCACTTGTTCTGGGTCCACATGTGACCTTAAGACATTAGCCATTAGAAAGAGGCAAAGATTCTGTTTGGGCAGCACATAGATGCATCCTCTGAAAATACTACCAGTGATGTATATGAATTAGTTTTAAACTGTTTATGGAACTAAAGGCTGCCACATGTCCATTGATAGGTCTGAACATGTGCAAGGGCCTGCCCATTTTCTAATGAACTGACAAGGGGATTGTGAAGTCAGTTGTGGGCTAGACATCAGAGAGCCTGTAAAGTCTTGTACTGTGACCCTTCGTAGGGTCCCAAGTGGGTGTGAGCCATTTGAGGATAGATAAGTGGGAGAAAACTTTACATATATGAGGCCTTGCCTTTATCTTCATCAGTGGCCCTATCCTAACCTTGTTTCTGAGAACCAGATTGATTCTCAATTATAGGGGCCCATTTTTGAATGTAAGCACTATAAACATGTTGGTTTGGGGAGAGATCCAGAGGGTAATTGCAGATACAAGTCTTTAAGATGTCTATCTGGGATAGATATTTGGTGAGACTTTTCTGTATGTCTTCCGAACCTTAAATTGATTATTTTGGAGACCTTGGACTCATTTTTACTGTGTTTTAAATACTAGATATTTATCTACGCAGTGCAGTGTTATAATTCCTTAGATGACCTTTAAAAGGCACCTGAAGTTTTACATTCAAATATACCAAAGCTAGAACTATTAATATTTGGATTTGTAATAAGATTTATAGATTTTTATGTTGTGTAGGCAATAAAGAAGTTCTCATGTATTAACTGAAGTATACTGCAAGTTGAGAAACTTAATTATACAGAAGATTAAACCTTTTAAAACTCTTAATTACGTTGAAGTGTTTGTAGAGTTTAAATACTACTTACTAAATTCTCCAAATGCCAGTACCATATTTTGTGCTGTATATAATCAAGCAAAAAAGATATAGCCTAATCTTCCAGAACTTTGTAGTCTGATATCAAGTAACTAAAGGGAAGACAAAAACATAGAGATGTGTGTTCCAAATGAAAGAATATGAGGGGAATGTTAGATACAGCAACATAGTTGACCAAATTGTTATGTGTTTGGCCATTTGATAATAAATATTACTAATGTGATCATGTCAATTATCTGTGGAATCTCAATCTTTAAATAGACAGAATATGTATTATTACTTGGTTACTCTGATATGATATCAAAATTGAAATAGATCTATTGCAAACAGTCATAACAAAAAAACAAAACAAGCAAAACTAAAACAAAGCAAAAATCCCAACATCATGTTT
Source organism: Acinonyx jubatus (assembly GCF_027475565.1). Classification (NCBI taxonomy): domain Eukaryota; kingdom Metazoa; phylum Chordata; class Mammalia; order Carnivora; family Felidae; genus Acinonyx; species Acinonyx jubatus. The sequence goes on from NC_069387.1 coordinate 64,016,916, forward strand.
TTCCAGTTTCATTTTGTCTTCACCATATTTTCATATCCTCATGGGCAAATGATAGCATAACCTTTTAGATTAAGTTACCTTGAACTTAATTAGCTGACAACTGGCAAACCACTTTCAAAAAGAAGAGTTCACATTGCTTGAGAGTTCCCAGTAGGAGATATCTCGACCCAGGGCTGTATATAGAAACCTTTAATGTTTAATTATATCCTGGCAGCTTTGCTGGCAAAGTGAAGATTATCATCTACCTTTCAATATAGGCCTAATAATAGGAGATATGTAGTGTAGTTCATACAGATAAGGGTTTATCATTATGATTGCTTCAGATCCTTTAGAGTTGTGCAAAGAAAGACCTTACTTCCAATTCCTTTCTGTTTGCATAGATGTTCATTCTTGTTTGTGAACAATAGATAAAAGAGTGAGAAATCTGCTAATTATACTTAAATTTTTTTTCATGTTTGTTTTGAGAGAGTGCACACACACAAGTGGGGCAGGGGCAGAGGGAGAGAGAGAATCCCAGGCAGGATGCTGGCTGACAGCGCAGAGCCCAATGTGGGGCTAGATCTTATGAACCATAAAATCATGACCTGAGCTGGACACTTAACTGATTGAGCCACCCAAATGCCCCTGTTTAATTATACTATTTAAAGTGGCTAAATCTATGGTGAACATGGGACTTTTGGCCAGGCAGAAGCATTTGGAGGTCTTCTGGGCCAGAAGATTTTATGACATCCTTTGGGTTCTCTTTGGCTTGATGACACTGGCAGTAGGCAGAGATAAGGGATGGAAGAGATGCTGAGCTGAGTACCACCTTCTCTGGGTAAATAATGTTATTTGCTGGTGATATTTTTCTTGAGGAAAATAATGTGACTAAACCATTTGCTTATTTATTCTGAGTTTTAGCCTACTTTTAGGAAAAAGTAAGAAGCTAACATGAATCTACCTTTTTTTACTTTCCAGTTATAAGCGTTCAGCTAATATTATTGAGATTCACTAATGCCAGGAAGTGGTTTAGGTACCAGTAACATAGCATTAAACAACATAGACAAATCTGTGTCCTTACATAGATTAGTTTCCTCAACATAGGCTCTTTGACACTGTAGGTTGTTTTTGTCACTTACTCATTTCTTTCCTTCCTTTCTTATTTTGTGAATGTTATCGAGATTTGGGGAGGAAATGGGCACATGGATCTCACCCCATATTTCTTCCCTACCCTCAGGAGGCTGCTGCCTGAAGAAAACACATTTCATGCTGCATTTTTAAGGGGGAGAGGCCCATATATGAAGTAATGAGGTTGTTCAATGCTGCCTGTAGTGGCAAATGTCTAATTCTGGGCTTTAGTACTAAAAAAACCCATTTCTGTTACATGTCTAAGCCATGTTCTATGATCAGAACTTTATTAATGATGTTGATATGTTGATCTTTATCTTTTAAAACATTTGAGGGGGAATCTTATTTCTCAAGTGACTTAGAACTTGGGCAGGGAAAATGGATGCTATTCATAGGCCCCCTTGAAACACCAACTGCTCATGAATATGTCAGGAATGTTGAGAGAGAGATAAAACCTGAATTTTGGTGAGCAAAATAACTTTGACTAGGTCATTTCTAGTTTGATGCTGCTTTTTCAAATTGGGTTTGTGATCTTTGCCATGATCCATGTTATTCATTTTAACTGTTATGACCTACACAGGCAGTTTCATTTTTTAAAAATTTTTATTGAAGTATAGTTGACATATATTATTTTCATGTGTACAACATAGTGATTCAACAATTATATATATTACAAAATATTCATCACAATAAGTGTAGTTATCATTTGTCATCAAGAAAAGTTATTATATTAGTGTCTATATACTGATGCTGTGTTTTTCATCCCCATTACTTATTTTATAACTGGAAGTTTGTACCTGTTAATCCCCTTTCCCTATTTTTCCCATCACCCCAGCCTTTCTTCTTTGGCAACAACCACTTCATTCACTATGTATATGAGACTATTTCTGGTTTTTGTTTGTTTGTTTATTTTGCTTTTTTAGATTCCACCTATCAGTGAAATCATATGGTATTTATCTTTTCCTTTCTGACCTATTTCATTTAGCATAATGCCTTCTTTGGTACATCCATGTTGTTGCACAGGGCAAGATCTCATTCTTTTTATGGCTGGGTAATATTCCATTGTACATTTATGCTACATTTTCTTTATCTAGAGATTTATCAATAGACATGTGGGTTGTTTCCAGATCTTGGCTTTTGAAATAATGCTGCAATAAATATAGGGGTACATAAATCTTTTCAAATTAGTATTTTTATTTTCTAAGGGTAAGTACCCAGAAGTGGAATTACTGGGTTGTATGGTCTATTTTTAAATTTTGATGAACCTCCATACTGTTTTCCATGGTGGCTGCATCAATTTACATTCCCACTAATAGTGCACAAGGATTCTTTTTTCTTCATTTCCTTGCCAACATTTGCTATTTTTTTTTTTTTTTGATAATAGCTCTCCTGACTGGTATGAAGTCAGGTTTTGATTTACTTTTCCATGATGAACATCTTTTCATATGTCTGTTGGCCATCTGTATGTCTTCTTTGGAGAAATGCCTATTCAAGTCCTCTGTTCATTTTTAAAATCACATTATTGTTACTATTATTAGGTGTTGAGTTATAGTGTTCTTTATATATTTTGCATATTAATATCTTACTGGATATATAATTTGTAAATATCTTCCCCCATTTAGTGGGTTGCCTTTTTGTTTTTTTGATGGTTTCCTTTACTGTGCCAAAGCTTTTTATTTTGGTGTAGTCCCAATAGTTTATTTTTGCTTTTGTTTCCCTTGCCTGAGGAGATATATTCAGAAAAATATTGCTAAGGCTGATGTCCAAGACAGTATTGCTTATGTTTTTTTTAGGAGTTTTATGGTTTCAGGTCTTACATTTACATCTGTAATCCATTTTGAGTTTATTTTTGTGTTTGGTGTAAGAAAGTGGTCCGTCCAGTTTCATTCTTTTCCATGTAGCTATCCAGTTTTCCCAGCATCATTTGCTTAAGAGACTATCTTTTCCCCATTGTATATTTTTGCCTCCTTTGTTGTCTGGGCAGGCAACTTCAGAATTAAGCAGTAGCCATACTAGATTTTTACTCTGACAAGTTACTGTAGCTTAAGATGTTTTTTTCCTAAGCAAGGAGCACATTTTAGCTGAGAAAAGGCTGTTATAGAAGTGGAGCAGTATTCATGAGGCCTTGGGTAAATGGCGCATGAGTCTCACCCAATCTTTCAGTGGTAGTTTAGTGGGGAAAACACAAAATACTCTAAGAGCCTTAATTGTGATGGGACTTATATGTGAAATTACTGTAAGGTGTGGTGATGCTGGTGCTGTTTTGATCTTAATAGAAGTCATCAGTGGAAGGATATCAAAAACTTGTGTCATGAATGTTACATGGTTACCAGTGATGGAAATAAAGGCATTGATTACCCACAGCACTCTAAATTCAGAAAGGTAAAAATATGAAAAAAAAATAGATCTTAGAATTGATAACATATATGGGCACATTGAAGATTATTGGAAGTGCTAAAAAGAAAGAGGTGTTCAATTGGACCTCCCCAACGACTTGCAGGACAGCATAGGGATGATTCACTAAGAAAGTTACTACTTCTGATATCACACTGTCAAAGCAGAAAGTTACTGCCACCATGACTATTGCCTTTCATACTGAAGAAACTGGAAAATGGACACTGCAGTTCTGACTAAGGAAACCTCACATTTCCAAACTCATTTTTGCAAGAAACACCAGCTAAGAGCCACAGAAAGATGACCTCTTCCTTATGTTTATTTTCCCAGTCTCACAAAGAGTTCTTATAATTGGTGGAAACTTAATTTGTGTCAAGAATCCTAGCTTAAGGAGTTTGGTGAATTTAGATTGTAGGTTTCTAGCTTCTCCAATTAGCAGAAATATAAAATGGAGATTGGGTAGTGAATCCTCAATATTAAGTACCTTAAGCAAAAAGTAAACGTCTGAGGGTGTGCTGAACAAGTAGGTGCTAGTGTGCAGGTTGTTACAATTTCAGCTTGAGCTATCCAGGTGCAGGCATAGGGGTGCCAAGAGTGCCTCGGTAGATGCAGGAGAGTGCTATAGGCTTACTAATAAGTGAGTGCAACAGGGAGGGAGTAGATTATAGGGAAAAGATTACCTTCTGGGTGATATTATCCATCTCGGGAGAATGGAAGCACACAAGATTTTGTGAGCAATGGGTTCTTTTCACAGACCCAGAAGTTATTGATTTCACATTTCTCACTATGCAATATCTTTTTTTTTAAATTTTTTTAATTTTTTATTTTTTTTAATTTTATTTTTTATTTTTTAAAATTTACATCCAAATTAGTTAGCATATAATGCAACAATGATTTCAGGAGTAGATTCCTTAGTGCTTCTTACCCATTTAGCCCATGCCCCCTCCCACAACCCCTCCCATAACCCTCAGTTTGTTCTCCATATTTATGAGTCTCTTCTGTTTTGTCCCCTCCCTGTTTTTATATTATTTTTGTTTTCCTTCCCTTATGTTCATCTGTTTTGTCTCTTAAAGTCCTCATATGAGTGAAGTCATATGATTTTTGTCTTTCTCTAAGTTCACTTAGCATAATACCCTCCAGTTCATCCACGTAGTTGCAAATGGCAAGATTTCATTCTTATGATTGCCGAGTAATACTCCATTGTATATATATATATCACCTCTTCTTTATCCATTCATCCATCGATGGACATTTGGGCTCTTTCCATACTTTGGCTATTGTTGACAGTGCTGCTATAAACATGGGGGTGCATGTGTCCCTTCAAAACAGCACACCTGCATCCCATGGCTAAATGCCTAGTAGTGCAATTGCTGGGTCGTAGGGTAGTTCTATTTTTAGTTTCTTGAGGAACCTCCATACTGTTTCCCAGAGTGGCTGCACCAGCTTGCATTCCCTCACTATGCAATATCTTAAAGACAACTTAGATGAATATTATAGGAAAACAAAGGCCAACTAGAATTGAAATAGAAAATAAAAGGAAGGCAGGCATTGAATTCCAGGAAGTGGTGTTGGCCTTTCATATTTTAGAGAGGATCAATTTTGAAAGTATGTTAAATTATTAGAAACTCATTTGAACCTCATTTGCTACGGATGAGCAGAGCAAAATGAAAGACTGGAAGAAACTCCTACATCCACAGAAAAAGATGGAACAGAATGTCAAGCTCTTCAAAATTGGAAATGTTGCCAAGTACAGAAACCAATGTGTCTTGAAAAACACATGGGGGAGATATCTTCAGTACGCCTCAAGAGCATACACTTTATAAACATCAACAGCAGCTTTAGTTTTGCACTCCCCTGGGGGTGATTCCCAGCTGAAAGAATGGTAGGGATGAAGGACAAACCTTTCCCAGAAGGCTTAAGCAATTCCAAAGCAAGCACTAATGACAGAAACTACTGTGGCATAGAGTAGAAAGTGTCTATACCCAGGGTGGCATTGTTGGCTTTAACAGTGTTAGGTATTGAACCAGGTACCTCAAATAAGACTAGGCAAGTCAGAATGGCATCATTGTAAACTTCTAAACTTTTTCAGAATGCAGGCAATTTACAGATGCTGCTGTCAGAAAGTATACACAGGTGGATCCCTCCTCAGACATGATTAAACACACATTAACTATTTTGATAGAAAACTTTTCTAAATCTGTGTAAGTTTATAGCTTAAAAGCCCCAGATATCTGGAAGACTGGACTGGCTGTCAACCTATCAGGACACAACTAATAATCTTTTCTAACAAATACAATTTTTATTTTTTTAATATGTAGATGTTATGTTTATAATTTTTTAAATTTTATATTTTAATATATAGATGTTATTTTTTATTTTTATTTTTAAATAGACTTTATTTTTATAGCAATTTCAGGGTCAGCCCCATTTCCTCTATACCCCTTGACACCCACCCAGGCATAGCCCCTCCTTATTAACATTCACAACCAAAGTGGTATATTTGTTACAACTGATGAATCTTCATTGGCACATCTTCATCACCTAAAGTCCATCATTGACATTAGGGTTCATGCTTGGCTTTGTTCCTTCTATGGGTTTGGACAAATGTATAATGACATATATCCATGATTATAGTATCACACAGAGTAGTTTCAGCCCTAAAAATCTTCTGTGTTCTACCCATTTATCCCTTCCTCCTCCCAAGCTCCTAGAAACCACTGATCTTTTCATTGCCTCCATAACTGTGCCTTTTCCAGAATGTCATATAATTGCAATCATATAGTATGCAGCCTTTTCAGATTGACTTATTTCAGTTAGCAAAATGTATTTAAAGTTCCTCATGTCTTTTCACGGCTTGATAGTTCCTTTTTAAAAAGTGCTGAATAGGGGGCATTTGGGTGGCTCAGTGGTTTAGGCATCTGACTTCAGTTTGGGTGATGATCTCACGGCTCTTAAGTTTGAGCCCCGCACAGGGCTCTGTGCTGACAGTTCAGAGCCTGGAACCTGCTTTGGATTCTGTGTCTCCCTCTCTCTCTGCCCCTCTCCTGCTTGTGCTCTGTCTCTGTCTCTGTCTCTGTCAAAAATTTAAAAAAAAAGTGCTGAATAATATTCTTTTGTCTGGATATGGTTTATCCATTTACCTACTGAAGGACATCTTAGTTGCTTCCAAGTTTTGCTGTAGACCTCGGTATGCAGGTTTTTGGATGGACATAAGTTTTTAACTCACTTGGGTAAATATACCAAAGAGCCTGATTGCTGGATCATATGGTAAGAGTATGTTTAATTTTCTAAGAATCTGCTAAGCTATCTTACAAGGTGGCTGTACCATTTCTCATTCCCACCAGCAGTGAATGAGAGTTTCTGTTGTTCCACAGCCTTGCCAGCATTTGATGTGGTCAGTGTTTCAGATATTTGCCATTCTGATAGGTATGCAGTGGTATCTCATTGTTGGTTTAATGTGTAATTCCCAAATGACATGATGTTTACCATCCTTTTATGTGTTTATTTTTCTATCTGTATATCTCCTTTAGTAAGGAGTCTGATCACATTTTTTGCCCATTTTTAAATTAGACTGTTTGCTTTCTTATTGTCGAGTTTTGAAATTTGTGCATTTGGGATAATAGTTCTTTATCATATGTTTTTAGCAAATATTTTCTCTCAGTCTGTGGCTTGTCTTCTCATTTTCTTGACAATGACTTTCACAGAGCAGAAGTTTTTAATTTTAACAACGACCAACTTATCAATTGTATCTTTCATGGATCATGGATTGATGGATCATTTTTTAGTTCTAGTTTCTTTCAAGATTTTTTTCTTTATCTTTGGTTTTTTTCAGTTTTAATATGAAATTCCTCAGTGTAGAATTTTTGATATTTATCTTGCTCAATGTTCTCTGAATTTTCTGGATCTGTGGTTTGTTGTCTGTCAATAATTTTGGAAAAATTCTCATTGTTGCTTCAAGTATTTCTTCTGCTTTATTTCTCTTTCTGGTATTCCAATCACACCTATGATATTCCTTTTGAAATTGCCTCACAGTTTTTGTTTGGTCTGTTTAGTTTTTTTTTCTTTTTTTTCATTTTCATTCTTTGTTCTCTTTATACTTCAGTTTGGGAAGTTTCAATTGATTATTTTCAAGCTTACTTATTTTTTTCTTTGGCCTTATCCAGTCTACTATTGAACCCATCAAAGATCAAAGGCATTTTTCATTTTTATACAATGTTTTTTGATTTCTAGTATTTGCTTTTAAATCTTTATTAGACTTTCTCTCTACTTACGTTAGCCATTTCTTCTTGCATGCTGTCTACTTTTTCATGGGAGCCATTCATGAAATAATCATAGCTATTTTGAATTCTCTGTCCAGTAATTCAAATCTATGGCATACCTGAGTCTAATTCCACTGTTTGCTTTCTCTTTAGATTGTGTTTTTTCTTGCCTTTTAGCCTGCCTTGTAATTTTTTGTTGGAAGCTAGACATGATGTGTTGGATGATACAAACTGAGGTAAATAGGCCATTAATATGAGGTTTTATGTTAATCTGTCTAGGAGTTGGGCTGTGTTCAGTTTTTGCTGTAGCTGTAGGTGCCAGAGGTTTCAAATTCCTCTAGTGTCCTGTTTGTTTTTCCTGTTGACTCTGGGCTTCGCTAAGACTTCTCAGAGAGAGTCTGTGTCTTGCAGCTCTTTCATCTGTAATCCACTACTATTATATTAGAGCTCTGTATGGATGGTAAGAAATCAGGGAAAAGGGGTAGCATTTTATAATCTTTTGGTTAAATCTCCATTTTTAGTGGGATTGTGTCCTGGGATTTTCACAAGTGTTTTATAGCCATTCTTTCCTCTTTGGTGAGACAGGAAGGTGCTAGAGTGGTAGAAATATCCTACCTGCAGGTGAAATAAGACTGTAGGAAAGTTTTTCCCCTGGATATTTGTCCTTTGTTAGGGAGAATGGACTCAGTTTATTTTAAAATGATTATCTTTCCTTCCCAGCCAGATCCAGGAGGGCTTTTTCTCTACTCTTCATTGTGAGTACCTGGTAGGATTCCCAGTGGCAAAGCCCCCGGAGTTTCTCACTGTCAGGCTAATCTACACTCTTCAGTCTCCAGCAATTTGTTAGAATTGCCATCTAAGTATTCCTAGTAGTTTGTCATTCTGGTGATTCTTCTCCAGGTAAGCATATCTCCTCTGTGAATCTTGGATTCACCAGTCTCTCCAGATTTCAGGGTTATAGTTTTCCCTGTGACCCCAGTCCTCCAACTGTCCAAGAAAAGTCATTGATTTTCAATTTATTCAGCTTTTTCTGAATGGACAGTATTGATGACTTCCATACTCTACATGTCAGAGCTGAGATTGGAAGTGCCTCTGATAGGCTTCTATAGGTATCATGGATGTAATATGGGGTGAGACATAGAATGGGAGAAGAGTTTCAATCTTAGAGTGAGTGGCTTCAGAGTTATTTTGATTGAGGTGTTTGTTATATTGGAAGCATTTCAGTGCACTTTGGGAGGAAAATCAATATTGCCTATTAATGTATCCTAACAATAGAAGTTTGCGTGGGCAGTAGCCTCATGAAGGTGAAAGCAGGATAGATCAAAGAAACTTCTAATTTCCTCATCAAAAATGAAGTAACCAGACCTTGTGTGACCATCATCTTAATTGTTAAGCTCAAATGGCTTAGAGATCAAAAACTGGGGAAATGTTAGGGGGCAACATTTATCCCCCCCGCCCGCCCCCCCCCCACCAGTCCTATTCCCTTCCAGGCAGCCTCATTAGATTTAGACTCTGGATTTATCTCTACCTTCTCACTCTTCTCCAGAGATGAAACAATGACTTGTCTTTGATGAGTTTGGTAGAGAAACCAGGCGTATGTAGTTAGCCCTTTTACTATTCTTAGAAACCAGTTATCTGTAGAATGTACCCATTCTGTTTTGCCCCAACCCCCAAGTTATTTAAAAGGTCAAGTCCCAACTTGGGAAGCCTGCAGTGGTCCCATGTAACTCTGTATCTGTGGCAAATCTGCCTATTTCTGGTTTAATTAAAAACTCTGTATAATTCCACACCTAAGCCTACTTATTCAACCTAGACTTTATCAGTAATAAAAGGAATATTTTCATCTTCATCTGATTGACTATTATTTTTGATGGACTTTATTTTCAAATAGTTATAGATTTTTGGAAGAGTAGTAGTATAGATAGTTCCTGTGTATAGCTGACACAGTTTCCCCTATTTTAACATCTTCCATTACCTTGGTAATTATGTCACAACTAAGAAACAAACTTGGTACATGATTAGTAACTACATTATAGGATTTATTCAGATCTCACTAGTTTTTTCTCTAATGCTCATTTATGATTCTAGGCTTGATTTAATCATCAATTGGTCTAGAACAGTTTCTCAGACATTCCTTGTTTTTTATGACTTTTACAGTTTTGAGATGGTCAGGTATTTTGTAGAATAATAAATTTGAGTGTGTCTAATGTTTCTCTCATAGATAGGATTTGAGGAGGAATGCCATAGAGGTGAAATGCCATAGAGGTGAAATATTTTTCTCATCCCATAATATCAATGACTTATCATTGATGATACAAACCTTGGTCACATGGCCAAGGTAGTGTTTTCCAGGTTTAGCCACTGTAAAGTTACTTTTCACGCCCCTGCCCTTTCTCTGCTGTAATCTTTGGGAAAAAAAACCACTATTCACAGTTCACGTTCAAGGAGACACCTAACTGTTTTTGGTCTAATTTGCAATTAGTGTATAAATCAGACAGAGCAGAGAATTGATATTTATCAGAGCACATGAAACCCAAACATGAGTAACTATCCACCTGTGGGTTTAGTATGAAGCACAGATCCATTAAGTGGACAGAAGGGTATCAAGGTCACATGAAAAGGAGTGGGCTTCCTGGCCAGAGGCTTCTCTGGGGTGGGCACCTGGCCAGAGAGTGGCAAATAGTACAAAACAGGGGCTGGAGGCTAGAACTATGGGAGAGGCAGAATGTTCCCACTGGAGGATTTTTAGTATACTGAGCATCAGATCAGGTCAGGAACACCACATTTGCCTAGACCCACAACAGGCAATCGGCTACTCAGTGAGTTCCGCAACTGAAAAAAAAATCAATTTTCCTGTTGATTTATATGAAAACCCAATGTTCTTTTGCTTGTTTCACCACATGCACATGTGACTGATGGCCAGGAAAAACCAAATGAATTAACGTTTAAGGACAATCTCAGCCCCTGGGTCATCTTTGCTAAAGAAAGACAAGTGGGTAGATGAAAAGACAAATTAAAAACCTTCCACTGTCAACAACATTATCTCAGTTTAGATCAAATACCAGGGAAACTAATTTAATTTTATGCTGTTTCATCCTAAAGCTCTTTCACTCGGTAGGTTATTGCTACTATAAAACTGACATTATTTATAGCTTCTTCAATCAATAAAAAAAATGGAGGCTTAAAGGTGGGTCACTGGCTTGTTTGTTGTAGAATTCTTATCCTTTTCCAACTAAAATGACCTTAACTTTTATATTTATTTTTCAAGTATCATACTGGTTTTCTTTAAAAATTTTTATTTATCAAAATGTGCATCTAAAAAGGACAGCTTCATAGACAAGAGGGAAAAATCATTCATATATTTCAAGATAACAAGTGAATAGTTTGAGGTGCTAATAAACCTTTGAAACGTTAAATTTTCTGGACCTGATAATATTGTGCTAGATTATTCTATTTCTTTTTTAGTATATGTGCTGCTGAAGCGAGCACTTTTCTATTTTATTTCTTTTTTTTTTAATTTTTTTTTTTAACGTTTATTTATTTTTGGGACAGAGAGAGACAGAGCATGAACGGGGGAGGGTCAGAGAGAGAGGGAGACACAGAATCGGAAACAGGCTCCAGGCTCTGAGCCATCAGCCCAGAGCCTGACGCGGGGCTCGAACTCAGGGACCGCGAGATCGTGACCTGGCTGAAGTCGGACGCTTAACCGACTGCGCCACCCAGGCGCCCCGTTTTATTTCTAATGCTGCTGAAGAAAATAGTTATATGTACATACATGACTTTTCTTACGCTAATTTTAACATTTTTAATTATTTAAGTATTAAACTTAGTAATTTGTGCCCATTGTATAAAAATTGAAAAATGCATAATATCAGAATGAAGACTATTCTGAAACTTTATTTCAGCACATATTTATGAAGTATCTATTACTGGCACTCTTCTCAGTGCTAGAGTCACAGCAATTAACAAACCAGAGAGAAATCCATACTCTCATGGAGCTTTCATTCTAGTAGGAGGAGACAGGCAAAAAAAAGACTAATATGCATGTTTCAAAGCATATAATAAGTGCTATGGGAAAAAAGTAGACAATAAGGAGATTGCATGGGGGAAAGTATAGAATTTTTACATAGGGCTCTAGGGTAAACTTTACTTAAAAACTGATATTTGAATAAAGAATTGAAGAGAGTGAGCCACTGTAAGCCTGGAACAAGAGCATTCTGAGCAGAGTAAACAGCAAGTACAAAGGGCCTGCGGTAAGACTCTTATTCTGAGTGAGTTGAGAAGCATTAGACGGTTTTAACAGAAGTGAGAATGACTTAACTTTTTTAAGGGGTCACTTTGTCTGCTCTGTGAGAACAGACTTAAGGTACAAATGAAGACAAGGAGACCAATTTTATGGCTCTTGACCAGGGTTGTAGCTTGGAGGTGGTAAGAAGTGCTTGACTGTTAAATATGTTGATGGTAACACCAACAAGGTATCCAGATGACTGGATATGGAGCATGAGATTAAGTGAAGAGTCAGTAATGCTTCAAGGTTTGATATGAACAACCAGAAAAAATGGAGTTACAATTTACTAAGACAAGAAAGATTACAAGAGAAATGGATTTAGGGTCAAGATCAAGTTCAATTTATCGACATATTATTCTTATTCAACTTTTCTTTCTTTATATTTTTAGTTTTCATGAGTAATATCTTTTTCACCAAGGAAATAAATGTTATTTCAAATACAATTGTTTTTTAGTTGCAAGGTGGAGAGAAACTCACTATGACCGTAGATGGTTAATACAAACCAGCTTTTTTTTTTAATGGGAAATTTATTGTCAAATTGGTTTCCATACAACACCCAGTGCTCATCCCAACAGGTGCCCTCCTCAATGCCCATCACCCACCCTCCCCTCTCTGCCACCCCCCATCAACCCTCAGTTTGTTCTCAGTTTTTCAGAGTCTCTTATGCTTTGGCTCCCTCCCTAACTTTTTTTTTTCTCCTTCCCCTCCCCCATAGTCTTCTGTTAAGTTTCTCAGGATCCACATAAGAGTGAAAACGTATGGTATCTGTCTTTCTCTGTATGACTTATTTCACTTAGCATAACACTCTCCAATTCCATCCACGTTGCTACAAAAGGCCATATTTCATTCTTTCTCATTGCCACGTAGTATTCCATTGTGTACATAAACCATAATTTCTTTATCCATTCATCAGTTGATGTACATTTAGGCTCTTTCCATAATTTGGCTATTGTTGAGAGTGCTGCTATAAACATTGGGGTACAAGTGCCCCTATGCATCATCACTCCTATATCCCTTGGGTAAATTCCTAGCAGTGCTATTGCTGAGTCATAGGGTAGATCTATTAATTTTTTGAGGAACCTCCACACTGTTTTCCAGAGCAGCTGCACCCGTTTGCATTCCCAACAACAGTGCAAGAGGGTTCCCGTTTCTCTATGGTTGTCCTCTTTAGAGAAGTGTCTATTCATGTTTTCTGCCCATTTCTTCACTGGATTATTTGTTTTTCGGGCGTGGAGTTTGGTGAGTTCTTTATAGATTTTGGATACTAGCCCTTTGTCCGATATGTCATTTGCAAATATCTTTTCCCATTCCGTCAGATGCCTTTTAGTTTTGTTGATTGTTTCCTTTGCAGTGCAGAAGCTTTTTATCTTGATGAGGTCCCAGTAGTTCATTTTTGCTTTTAATTCCCTTGCCTTTGGAGATGTCTCAAGTAAGAAATTGCTGCGGCTGAGGTCGGAGAGGTTTTTTCCTGCTTTCTCCTCTAGGGTTTTGATGGTTTCCTGTCTCACATTCAGGTCCTTTATCCATTTTGAGTTTATTTTTGTGAATGGTGTAAGAAAGTGGTCTAGTTTCATTCTTCTGCATATTACTGTCCAGTTCTCCCAGCACCATTTGTTAAAGAGACTGTCTTTTTTCCAAACCAGCTTTTATTCGGTTGGAAGGTTGTGAGCCTATACATGGGTAACAAAAACTCATTTTATTTTAAATAATACTTTATAAAGTTTCTTAATAGGCATTCTATTGCTTTATGTCTAAAACTTCATATTGAAGTTTATGTCTAAAAACTTGAGTGAAATAAAAGAAAATAAAGATCACAACCTATTGAAAACCTGCCTATGGATACTGGTGGAATGCAGGTTCAATGCCAGTTCTCCTGACTCCTAGATTTTTTGCTTTTAATATAAATCATACTGTTCTTCCAGCATTATGCTTTATAGTCTCTAATGTTGGTTGACAGTTTAGTTTTAGGTCATGTCTTTTAATTTTAGAGTATTTCTGCTTAATCTTTTAGTCAACCAAAATAACTTTTCTTCCCCATGAAGTTTATATGGCATATTTTCTGAGTTCTTGCATTATTGAGAATGTTTTTGTTTTTGTTTTTTTTGTTTTTTGTTTTTGTTTTTGTTTTTTAAAGAGAGAGAGAGAAACCAGGAAGCAGACTCTTTTTTTTAATGTTTATTTTTGAGAGAGAGAGAGAGAGAGAGACAGAATGCGAGCAGAGGAGGGACAGAGAGAGAGGGAGACACAGAATCTGAAACAGGCTCCAGGCTCTGAGCTGTCAGCACAGAGCTCCATGTGGAGCTCGAACCTACCAATGGGTTGCCATGAGAATGTTTTTTTTTTAAATAGAAGACAATGCAAAGCTAATTTGGTTGGAAATAGAATTTTTTTAATTAAAAAAATTTTTTCAATGTTTATTTTTGAGAGAGAGAGGCAGAGCGCTAGCAGAAGAGGGGCAGAGAGAGAAGGAGACACAGAATATGAAGCAGGCTTCAGGCTCCGAGCTGTCAGCACAGAGCCTGATGCGGGGCTCAAACCCACAAATCCTGAGATCATGATCTGAGCCAAAGTAGGACACTCAACCGACTGTGCCACCCAGGTGCCCTGGAAATACAATTTTTAATCACTGTCTTACCATTTAAAAATTCTACAGATGTTGTTCTATTGACTTCTTGGCAAAGGATAGTTTTGATACAAATTTGACTGTTTTGTTTACGTGTGTGTGTGTGTGTGTGTGTGTGTGTGTGTGTATGTATGTATGTATTTGTGGCTTGAATGTACACAGCATTTTCTTTTTTCAGAGGTATAAAGTAAATTGCCAGTATACTTCTAAATTTGGTCTTCTAAAGTTACATTTGACTGGAATTCAGTGATTTATTTCAATCTGCATTAATTTATATGCAGAAATTACATCACAGATATTTTTCTTCTATTTATTTTTTGATGCTTGTCTTTTTTTCCTGAACAATCTGATGTATTACTTGTTACAATTAAACTTCATTGTGGTTCCCTCTCTGTTAGTTTTACTATTTATGGGAGAACTCACAAAATTTGCCCTCTAGGGAACCACCAGATTTAAAAAATTTTTACAGTATGAAGTTTTAAACCCCACTGTAGCATTTATAGTTTCTTTGCAATATGTTTTTGGGGAAGACTCTAATGAACTCATGAGTTAATTAGTTTGGACCTAAAAGATCTTGGACAAAGACTCTTATGGCCACTGCTTCAATTGGTAAACCTCCTTTACTTTATCTGTCTCCACATATAAAACTTTCAAGTCCCTAAGTCAAAAGAAAATAGAAAAAAAAACCGAAGTTGTTATGTGATCAGTAGTGGAAGGCATATATCCACCAACGAGGTCTATTAATCTTGCTGATTTATACCTCCCACAGACAACAGCAGACAGGCCCGCATGGAGGAGCATATGGTTGGTGAACTTTTCCTGGCTCTGATCACTACCATTTCTCAAAGAGCTGCAGAATGATTTTAACTGCTTTACAAAATTAGCAGAATGAAGACATGGGAAAGGATCTCATTGTCTTTTGGTTTTCCCTGTATAACACCTTTTATTAAAGAGAAAATTTTAAGCATAGGTATTTCCCCCAAACAGATGATAAATAATGATAAAAATGTCTGTACAGAAAATGTGGAGAAAAATTTCAGAGCTGGTTCAACTATTTCATGAGCTGATTTCAGGAACATTATTTTATTTATATTCCTTATGTATTTTACACATATTAGAAAGAGGTAATGACTAACAATACAATTCAAAGAAAGTATTTTCACTACTTATAACCCTGCATCTCACTGTCTATTGATCTAATGGTGTATTATTTTTATCTTTCCTTATGGCTTTCTGGTCCTGTTTCAAAGAGGACATGTATTTGATAATTGAAGATGTCACAATTTTTTCTAAAGTTTTCTATGTTCATTTCCTCTTTTGGTTCTCTTTTCCCTGTCTGTAACATTTGGTATGTTTTTGTTTTACTCATCCTCAAATAATAACAAATCTATTGAGCCCGAGAATTTGCCAATGGAGAGTGTTTCTGTAGAGAGTGCCAATGAATTGCCTTGGGTGCCTTTCTGTCTACTTGGCTGAATCAATTCCCTACTCATTCCACAGCTGGAAGGCAGATAAATGGGTAGCTCCTAGCTCAGTATCTGATAGTCTTTCATTTGTTTTAGTTTTTCTGGCCTGAAATGAGATGATCTCCTACCTCCACTATCGGAACAGATGGGATGCACAAAATGCCACAATTCCAATATTCACTGCTACCAGATGGCTTCCATCTTTGTCCTCATTTGCCACTCTTATTTATGGGGACTGCACATTCCAGGCTGTCATGTACCACTACATGTCTCCATGCATAATCGTACATACTGCCATTTTTCCAGGTATCACCATCAGTGGGTGTGTGTGGAAAGAGGTACTCGTGAGAGAAACCCAGGATCTTGACTGTCTCAGTATCAAAATCCATAAACTAAAGGGACAGATTCTTTTTTCCTAGATGTTTGGGTGCCTTCTAAGCTGTATGGTCCTCTTTTGCTGCTGTTGCTGACTCTACCATGCACTCTTGGGCACCTGTTTTTGCATGTACTTTTGATATAGCTGCTGCTTGAAAAATGTGTTAAAATAGCCTTCTAAGTAACTTTAGTGGTTGCTTCAGTGACATGTTGCAGAGGCCAAATTGGTAGGAAGCCCACAAGGGGACATCTGGCTATCTCGTTCTTAACATAACCCCTTTCCAAACCAGAGACCTGTGTAGCATACACTCCTTAGGAATATAACATCTATATGTGTTATTTCCCCAATCTGTCTTTCCAACTGGGGACAGATTTGGCAGGGGATGAGTCAGGGCTTTAGATGGTTTTTATCCTTCATTACCCTCCCTAAAACCATGGAAGAATGCTGGAATTTCGAGTAGCAGACTCATGGTCTTTAAAGTTGTACTCTAAATGTTAGTGAGAGCCAGCAAGTCTACTCTGTCTAACCTAGCCCCTTTGCAGCAACAATTTCACATTATCTTCCTTCTATTTAGTAGTTTAATTTTTTTTTCCTCTTTCTTTCCTCTCTTCCTCACTCCTCCACTTCCCTCTGCTCTTTTCTCCTTCATTCCTTCCAGCAGATATTTGTTTTATTTTTCAATTTATAAAATATTCAACCATCATTGAACAGGATGCTCTCATCCAAGTTTATAACATTAGCAGCTAATATTTGAACGAATGGACAAAATTTCCAGTTTTGGATATTTGTTTTTAGTTTGATTTTCAGGTTTTGCAAATAAGCAAAAGAGGCTCAGAAAAAAAATAAATAGATCAGAATTTTCAAAAGTGAAATTAAATCCAGAATGCCATTTTTAAAAATTAATATTTTTCTGGTTTTATGGAGATATAATTGACACATAGCATAAGTTTAAGGTGTACATAATGATTTGATGTATGTATATTTGCAAAAAGATTACCACAATAAGTTTAGTTAACACCCATCACCTCATATAGTTATACTTTTTTTTCCTTGTGATGAGAACTTTTAAGATCTATTTTCTTAGTAACTTTCAAATATATAATTCAGTATTATTAAGTATAGTCTTCATCTTATACATTACCTCTTCAGTACGTATTTATCTTATAACCATAAGTTTGTACCTTTTGACCACATTCACTCATTTTGTCCACCCCTTGGTAACCACAAATCTGATTTCTATGAGTTTGGTTATTTTAGATTCCACGTATACGTGAAATCATATAGTATTTGTCTTTATCTTATTTAGCATAATGCCCTCAAGCTGCATGTATTTTATTTTTTATGGTTGTATAGTATTCTATTATTGACATAGTAGTATCAATATCACATTTTATTTACCTATTTATCTGTTAATAAACACTTAGGTTGTTTCCATGTCTTGGCTACTGTAAATAATCCTGCTATGAATATAAGGGTACAGATACCTCTTCAGTATAGTGATTTCATTTCCTTCAGTTATATATCCAGAAGTGGGATTGCTAGATCATATGGTAGCTTTATTTTTAATTTGTTGGGGAGCCTCCATACTGTTTTCCATAGTGGCTCTATCAGTTTACATTCCCACTAGTAGTGTACAAGGGTTCTCTTTTTTTCCACATCCTCACTGCTAATACTTTTTATTTCTTGTCTCTTTTTTTTTAAGATTTTGTTTTATTTTATTTTACTTTTATTTTTTAAATGTTTTTATTTATTTTTGAGAGACAGCATGTCAGCAGGGAAGGAACAGAGAGAGAGGGAGACACAGATTCCGAAGCAGGCTCCAGGCTCTGAACTGTCAGCACACAGCCCAACATGGGGCTGGAACCCACGAACTGTGAGATCATGACCTGAGCCGAAATTAAGACTTGGATGCTTAACCGACTAAACCACCAAGGTGCCTCAAGATTTTTTTTAAAGTAATCTCTCCAGTCACATGGGTCTGGAATTCACAACTCTGAGAGATTAAGAGTCCCATGCTCCACCGACTGAGCCAGCCAGGTACCCCTTGTCTTTTTGATTCTAGCCATTCTGATAGGTGTAAGGTGGTATCTTATTGTGGTTTTGATTTGCATTTCCCTGATAATTAGTGATGCTGAACACTTTTTTATGGCCATTTGAATGTTTTCCTTGGGAAAAAGTCTATCCAGGTCCTTTGCCCATTTTTGAAATTAAATTCATAATCTTTCTTGCTTTCTCTCTCTTCCTCCCTTCTCTTTCTTTTCTTTATTTCCTGCCAACTTTGCAATTACTAAATTCTAATTAGTTACCTGGATTTCGGTGGTGTTATGAGGTTCCATCTTTTCAGGTGTCTTCCTAGTTATTCAAAACCAAAGTCTCCCCGGTGGTTACTGTCACAGTTTCATAAAGGAATTAGGGTCCACGATAATCAGGTTTCCACTGTCCCCTTTTAGCTTCATATCCAGTTATTTTGGCTTTCACTTCTGCCCAAGGGAATATTATTCTTTATTTCTATACGTCCTCTTCACGCCAGAACTATTTTGCTTACATACATCAGAATCCCAAATCTTATGATTTCATTTGCCTCTTGTAGAAATCAAGTACCTTTTTACTAAGCTTTCTTTCCAGAAACATTTCTTTTTGTTTGTTTTGTTTTGCTTTGTTCTGTTTCAAGTTTTATTTAAATTCTAGTTAGTTAACATATAGTGTAATACTGGTTTCAAGAGTAGAATTTAGTGATTCATCACTTACATGTAACACCCAGTGCTCATCACAAGTGCCCTCCTTAGTCCCCATCATCCATTTAGCCCTTCCCTTACCCTCCATCAACTCCCTCCAGCAACCCTCAGTTTATTCCCTATAGTTAAGAGTCTCTTATGGTTTGCTTCCCTTGCTTTTGTTTTCCTTTCCCCTATGTTTATCTCTTTTGTTTATTAAATTCCACCTATGTGTGAAATCATATGGTATTTATCTTTCTCCAGCTGACTTATTTTGCTTAACATAATACACTCTAGCTCCATCCACATTGTTGATAATGGCAAGATATCATTTTTTTGATGGCTCAGTAATATACCACATCTTCTTTATCCATTCATCAGTTGATGAACATTTGGGCTCTGTCCATAATTTGGCTATTTTTGATAGCGCTGCTATAAACATGGAGGTATAGTATCAGTATTTGAATCAGTATTTTTGTATCCTTTGAGCAAATACCTGGTAGTGTAATTGTCGAGAAACACTTCTGTTTTGTGTGGAAACATCCCTCACATTGACTTTTCTCTAGTCTCAACATTTTCTACTGGATTTATCTCACATCAGTTAATTTAGTTTTCTGCCCTATATCGAGATTCTTTAATTTGGATGAATTCAGTGCTCCTTTGTATTCCTAGTTTATTTAAGCCAATGATTCTCAAAGTGTGGTCCTGAACCAATAGAATCAATATTATCTGTGAATTTGTACTGCATGCAAATTCTTAGGCTCTACCCCAAACTTAGTGAATAAGAAACACATGGGGTGATGTCGAGCAATCTGTGTTTTAACGAGAGTTTCTGGTGATTCTGATGTGCGCTGAAGTTTGTAAATGCCCACTTTCCCAGGGTGTTTCAGCTTTGTTGGTGGTAGGAAAAGGAAGAAAGCTGGTTGGAACGATAAACATTTTTAAATAAGCAGTCTCAGGGTTTTGATATGCTAGTTTGTTTAAGAACCATGACTCCAAACTGTTTCCCTTTTTTCAGCTTTAAGACTATCCCATATCACCAGTTGGCCTTGTTATTAGTAACTATCTGTCAAATTGTTGCGTCATTAGCATGTCCAATGTGTATTTTACATTAGCTAGGCTATCATCTACCAGGAGGTACAGATTATGATATAACATGACAATGCAACTTGGTGAGAAGAAGTATTTTTGCTCATAGTTCTTTTTCCTCTGTAGAATTTGGGGACATAGGCCACCAGAGGCCTCACAAACCAATTTATATCTGGTTGACATTTATGTTTTATAATCTAATGATTCAGAATTAATGAGAAATAGCTTTACCTGCTAGTTTGCCATTCTTTTTATTTTTATTTTTTTTTTAATGTTTGTTTACTTTTGAGAGAGTCAAAGTGTGAGCAGGGGAGGGGCAGAGAGAGAGGGAGACACAGAATCCAAAGCAGGCTTCAGGCTCTGAGCTGTCAGCACAGAGCCCAACGTGGGGCTCGAACCCACAAGCAGTGAGATCATGACTTGAGCTGAAGGTGGACGTTTAACCCATTGAGCCACCCAGGCGCCCCTTGGCCATTCTTTTATTCTTGCAGTATTTTTGTTTGCTTTTGCAATGAAGAAAAGTTAAATTGTCTTAAATCTCTTAACTACCCAAGGACCTTTGATGACCAAGGTAAGTCTTTCAAATAAGGGGTCTAACAAACATCCTTAAGTAGAAACTTCAATTCTAAAAGCATGTACCTTTTTTTTTTTTTTTGACTGATGGAGAACAACCTGTTCAGCAAGTTGGTTTTATGTTGATTACACGAAGTATACAATTGTAACCCAGCAACACACACACAGAAAAACTGGACCAGTTGATAAAAAAAAAAAAGCCAGACATCAGCCTAAGCTGAGTGCTCTGCATGCATGCCTCACGTCTTCTTCACCTTCCCGGTTTTCTTTTTCTTACTGATTTTCTACCACTTGCAACATAATGTCGCGGAACAAGAAAATAAAGATACTTGCTTCTCTGAATATACTGCTTTTTTTTACGTAACAGAAAAACAATATGTGGAAAAATTTCAAAGTTGGCAGTGCTTAAACACAATATTCTACAAACAGAATCGTTCATAAGAAATTTCTGTTAAGTTGCCTATATCTGGAGCTACCAATGTGATTGTGGGGTAGCCTAGGGCCTATCTCATACAAAGGGTTTATTCTCAGATGGTTATATTTTAGTTTTTAAGTCATTCTGGGCTGAAAATAATTCCATTTGCTAGAGATGACTTTCAGGTTAAAGAGAAATGATAACAGATTGAAATTTAGATATAAATGAAGGAATAAAGAGAACCTGAAATGGTAAACAAGTGGGTAAATATAAAAGACATGTTAAAATTTGAGATTTGAAAACGATCTGTATATGATAGGAATATGGGTTACATGGTTGTAGGTATTTGCTATATTTGCTAGACATCAAAGATTCATGCTCAAACAGCCTTGTGGATATAGAGATTATGTGTAAAACTTTCTTTGCCAGGAAGCTATTAGCAAACATTAGAGTATTTTATACGAGAGCAAACAACTATATAAATACACATTTCTTATAGCAGTAGCTTGCAATATTGTATAAGTATACCTCAAAATAAATAGCTTTAGCTATAGCCTACAAATTTCTGCCAAGTTTCACATATTTACATTGAATCTATTAGAATTGTAATGGTTTTTCCTATTTCACTTATTAGTTTAAAATAATTTTTTTAGTGTTTGTTTATTTTTGACAGAGAGAGAGAGACAGAGCATGAGTGGGGGAGGGGCAGAGAGAGAGGGAGACACAGAATCTGAAGCAGGCTCCAGGCTCCAAGCTGTCAGCACAGAGCCCGACGCGGGGCTCGAACCCACTAACTGTGAGATCATGACCTGAGCTGAAGTTGGATGCCTAACCAACTGAGCCCCCCAAGCTCCCCTTTCTTTTACTTTTATTTCTCTGGATGTATGTTTAAATCTTGGTTCCCAAATCATGGAAATGAGTGTTATCCACAGAGCTGATTCAAAATGCAAATACTAGATTCTAACCCATATAGATCTACCCAATAAGAATCTATGGGTGTTTTGCCAAATAATTATATTAAAAAAAAAAAAAAACAAGTTCTTTTTGGTGATTCTGATTTGCAATAAGGCATGAAAACCAACAATTTACTAGTCTAGAGTTTTTCTAATCCCATGTTAGAATCATCTGGGAGTTTTAAAATATAGATTGACTTCTGTCAACACCATTCATAAACTATCTTACATTGAGTCTGGGCTTGCTCATCATGTTGTGACCATCTATTTGTATAATTTCATAGATCAAAGAATTTCATGTCCATCCATAGTAATTCACTTTTTGTTTTCTGGTAATGATTGAATTCTGCCCCCTACCCTGAATATCATCGATGCTCCTTCATTAAAGATAAAGGTTGGGGCCCCTGAGTGGCTCAGTTGGTTAAGCATCTGACTCTCATGGTTTGTGAGATAAACCCATGTCAGGCTCTGTGCTGACAGCATGGAGCTTACTTGGGATTCTCTTCCTCTCTCTCTGATCCAGCCCTGCTGTGTTCTCTCTCTCTCTCTCTCTCTCTCTCTTTCTCTCTCTCTCTCTCTCTCAAAATAAATAAATAAACTTAAAAAGGAGAGAAAGAAAGTTTAAAATGCAAATTTCCTTGTGAAGAGAAAAGTTTTGTTCTCCAAGAGAGGTACTATTAAATACTTAAAGGAAAAAGGAAAGAATCACCAAAGTGGACTAGGGTGTGGTGGTGGGGCGGTCATGGGCTCCTGCAGGGTCAGTGGGGTGCTCAGTAATTTTGCCGTAAGCTGGTCTGTTCAACAGGGTAGAAAACTGGACTCAGATTGCTGTTACACAGAAGGGAAAAGACACACGGTCTGCCTTCTAGGAATTTATGATCTAGTAGAAATGAGGGCCTCTTCAGAGTTGTGGGTTTTAGAGATAATATGGACCCTGTGATTGGCCACTGATTTTTCTGGAAAACCTGGAAAACTTGTCCCCATAACTTTGAGCTTTGTCTGGAAAGATAGACTCTGTCTTTTGTAACTTGTGTGCCAGGAGTTGTCCCAATTCCAAGAAACTAAAAGATTAAAATTCAACAAAGTTCACTGGATAATATGTAATTAGCTGGAGAACTCAGGACGCTTGTTTCGCACTTAGTGTCTGATTAAGTGCAGGTCTATCCATCCTACCAGTCAAAGTGAAACTCTTTTTGTTTCTAATTTGAGCAAGCCTCAAAGCCATATAGGAGATAAAACAATTTCTGAGTGTAGTTCAGTGTTAAAACCTGAATTACAGACCAATCAGATTTACTGATGACAAACCAGTGTGGGTCACTGCTGTCATTGTTAACAGCGGCTCTAAAGTGAGAGACTGGTTAAAGTGTTAGAACTTTTATTTACATTTATGTTTGTCTCAAAAAAGAAAGTATGCTTTATGATAATAGTGAATGTATGACATGGATAATTTAGAAATAAACATACATTGGAGGTCATATTTTAAAAGTTTTTATTGATGGGATCCATGATAAAAACATTTAGTGATTTTAACTATTTTGAGAGGTGCCTGGGTGACTCAGTCCATTAAACGTCTGACTTCGGCGCAGCTCATGATCTCACGGTTTGTGGGTTCAAGCCCTGCTTTGGCCTCTGTGATGGCAACTTGGAGCCTGGTGCCTGCTTTGGATTCTGTGTCTCCCTCTCTCACTCTGCCCCTCCCTCTCACACTCTGCCTCTCTCTCTCAAAAATAAACATTAAAGAAATAAATTATTTTGAAATATAGTGAGTTTTATTTTGGGAGGGCTAGTTTATGTACAGCTGCATCTCATGATTATGACCTAGAGTGAATGGCAACAATCTAAAAAAGTCCTTTGTTATGTACTTTTCTTACCTAGACATAAATGAATTTTTCCTGTGCTTTGCAGCTATAGCCATTTGTGGTGGCCTCTGTGTCTCATCCGTGGTCTGAAGCTTCTGTTTATGAATCTCTACTCATAAGGAAGAGTCTCAGAATGTCACAGGTGAAAGACAACTCAGAGATTTGTTCTCTTTCCTTATTTTAGAGATGAGGACACAGGAGCCAAAGGCAGAGATGGTGAAAAGATATTTCTAAAGTCCTTCAGTTAAATCAAGAGGGTGGCTCCTTGATACCACAAACAGTCCTGTTTCTATTTTCTGTGTTTACCAGGAGATAGTCGCTATTAGCACTAAAGGATCGTGTGTTTCTATGTAACCCGACAAGATGAAATATTAGGTTTGATCACTGCTTGATATTTCTGACAATGGTAATTTCCATCTGGCTGGGAAGACTGGAAGGAATATAAATATTAAGGTATTTATTAAGAAGAAAGGGAAAAGTAAATTTATATTTTGTCTCTAGTAGAATATAGGAACATTTTACACAGATTTTTCATTTACTCTAAGTATTCTGTATTATATATGCTATGGATATAATGAGAACTGTATATGTAGGCTGCTTTTTCAATAAAGACTTATTTGTTGGGGTATCTGGGTGGCTCAGTCCGTTAAGCGTCTGACTCTTATTTTGGCTCAGGTCATAATCTCACAATTCATGGGATTGAGTCCCACGTTAGGCTCTGCACTGACAGGGTGGAGCCTGCCTTGGATTCTCTCTCCCTCTTTCTGCCCTTCCTCTGCTCTCTCTCTCTCTCTCTCTCTCTCTCTCTCTCTCCCTGTCTCAAAACAAACAAACATTAAGAAAAAAGACTTATTTGTTATTCCAGTATTTCTCTAGCATCTATGTTGACATACAAAGAAAGCATAAGACATCCTTGGGGAATTAAGACTAACTTGAGTTAAATAGCTATTTGAGAACAATAGACCAAACTGAGGATTGATGGGGGGTGGGGGAGAGGGGAAAGTGGGTGATGGGCATTGAGGAGGCACCTGTTGGGATGAGCACTGGATGTTGTATGGAAACCAGTTTGACAATAAATTCTTTATGTGTATATATATATATATATATATAGAGAGAGAGAGAGAGAGAGAGAGAGAGAGAGAGAGAGGAGAACAATGTGCCCAATTACATGCTAATTTAGAAGGTAGAGGTGATATATAATATGCATGTTGTTAGAAATCAGTTTCCCTTTCAAACTAATGCTTCATCTGAGAAATTTAGATAAAATGCTAAAATATTATATTTCCCTATATATTTCTTCTGATTTTTGTAGCTATTCAGCCAGGTGTTCTGACAGCAAGTATTTAAGCAGACTTAAATTGCTCCTTTGATTCAGGTTCAGTATTAGTCTCCTTCAGGAAGCCTTTGTCTTCTGTCTTTCTCTCATCATCCTTTCTTCACAATCAGGTTTTGAATCTAGAACCAGTGTGCTGGTTGGGACCAGCTGTTTGGAACCAGTGTGCTTCTATATTTCCCCAGGCTGTATCCCTTCCAGTCTGCTGTGTGCCAGTTTCTCAAACTGAATTTCGGATTTGTTTTCTGCTCCTCCATCTTGTTTTGTTAGTTGCTTTTCCAAGGACTACAGTCTGACCCTGGAATCTTAGTCTTAGCTGGGATCTACTACTGCATGCTCAGAAGGTTACAATCTGCCATTGATCCTTAGAGGCTCTTATTCGTCATGAAAGTTTCATGTGGTATCATCTATATTATTAAGAGACACTTGCTAAATGCCTACAGTGTTCTCCTCTCCATGAGAGTCTTTAATGTTCTTTCCAGAAAGAAGGATGGAAGCTTGCTTCTTCTTGTTGTAAAACCTTGAGATTTGGTTTCTCGTGCGAGATCACTTTAAGGGAAAGGTAATTAATACTATTTTATTGTTGACACCCTTCTAAGTCCCAGAAACCTAAGGCACATGTAGAGGTTTTAGCATAAAACATAAGACACTATTACATTGGTGCAGTAGTCTGAGAAGAATGCGTCCGGCTGTCCCGGCACGCTGGCTGCTGGGTCTTCAGTTTTGTAGCCTGGGTGAAGGTGGGGTGATGAATCTGTCTGCAACAAACCACAAAGTAAATGCAAGCCTCTGTCAGAATAACAGCCCATTATTTTTGAACTTTTTCTTTAGAAACAATGTCAAATTACAAGAAAGGTGAAAGAATAGTAAACTCTCATATATCCTTTCCTTGTTTTCCATATTTCTTCATCATAACATTTTAGCCCTTAATACTTCAGGGTACATTTCCTGTGTGCAAAGATTCATTTTCGTAACCATAGTACAGCTATCAAATTCAGGAAATTTAATGCAGATAAAAATAATTTCTGTGGATATTTCGTATAATTAAGATGCATACTGTGGTGTTTGACATGTATCCATAGGTCAGACTTATTGTTTCTTCTTTCTTTCTTTCTTTCTTTCTTTCTTTCTTTCTTTCTTTCTTTCTTTCTTTCCTTCCTTCCTTCCTTCCTTCCTTCCTTCCTTCCTTCCTTCCTTCCTTCTTTCTTTCTTTCTTTCCTGAAGTCTTTTATCATTAGCATTGCATTATTTTTTTTTCTTGCATCTCTTGTATTTTTGGCTCTATGTAGGTGTTTCCTTGTTTTTTCTGTATAAGTAGATACTAATAATTTGTGCATCTTCATTATAAATTGTACTATTAGCCGTTATAAAAATAATCTACTGAGTCTCAATTAATGATTTCTGGCCTGAATTTTATGTTGCCCACTACTGAAATAAACCTGTGCTTATTACTGTTACAGTGCACCTTTGCCTATCCCTTTATATTACCTCTTTGAATCATTCTGTTTTAGATATGTCTTTATTGATAGAATAGTGTTGAATTTTATTCTTTGAGTTGATTTAAAAATCTCTTAATAGGCAAGATAAGCCCTTTAACATCTGCTAATGTGACTGACAGTTTGGTATCAATTCTTATCAAAATGTTATCATTTTATGTTTGTTATTTTTGGTTTTAATTACTCTCTATATTATGTTATGTATACAGTACTTCTTATATAAGAAGAGTGTCATCTTCTCTCTTTTTTTAAAAAAATTCTTTTGTCATTTAAGAAGGACTGCATTTAAACTTCCTATAATAATAGTCCCCTGAATCCTACTTTCTCATCACTCTCTGGCTTATTAGTTTTAAATGGTATATCCTGACTCCAGCATATTACCCATATAATAGCCGTGACTTGTATTTATTCTCCCTTTTCTTTTTTTACTTTTAAAAATTGCATTCTTTCCAGTTTTTCCATACTGGAAAGAAATGTTTCCATGTTTATATATTTTTCTTCACCTTTGTCTTAACTTTTGTTTTAGTCTTAATCTCCAATGGAAGGAAGTTTAAGAAAACTTAAAAATTATAAACATGGCCAACTAAAAAAGAAAAATTCTATTATTTTAAAATGAAATGAACTCCTGAATGAAGGGATATGACACATATGATCTCTAAAATCCACATGTGGCAAAAATATTGGATTTCCTGTGTGTGTGTGTGTGTGTGTGTGTGTGTGTTTGAATTTGTTCTATAGGTTATTATCTGTATCCCTTGATCTACTATTACCATACTTTATTTCCTGCTTCCTCAACCACCATGTGATGACTGATCACAGTGATGGTACCACCATATTTCTCAGTGTCCTCTAACAACAGTTTTTGTGCTGAGCACCACAGTGGATTGGTAGAGGCCTTCCCAGAGCTGAGGCTTTTCCTGCTGTGTCTTCCTTCATTTCCCATTTGCCATCTGAAGGTTTTACCTGCCAACTATTGCTCTTTAATCCTTTACATCTCACAGCCATTTCTGCTGAGATTTTAGGAGAGCATAATGGGAACCTTTGGTATATAGCTGATGGATTAGAAGCACAGGTGACTAGACTTGACTGGCATCCGATATGGGTTGAAAGAGAGAGTAGTCTTGTGGGACTGAGCCCTCAACCTGTGGGATCTGATACTGTCTCCAGAGAGATAATGTCAGAATTGAGTTGAACTGTAGAATATACAGCTGATGTGGAATTGCATGGTAGTGGGGAAAACACACATGCGCACGCGCGCGCGCGCACACACACACACACACACACACACACACATTATACCTCCTTAAAGAGACCTCCCCTTTTACTGCACTATGCCTAGTACAAAATAGAACTCAACAAATATTAAATTAAAAAAAATCATCTAGATGATTCAACATTCTTTTTCTCTGTATTACAGGTTCCAAAACAAACATATATTTATCTATTATATGTATGCTCAGGGTTTGAGATAAGTTAACAATAAGAAGAGACAAGCAAGAACAGTATAGCATATAAGAAAAGACATTGAGAGTCCACAGCTTTGATTCTGGCTTTAAAATTATTTATTCATGTGATTTACCTAAAACTTTATATGAGAATTTTGACCCCTAAGATGTCTTCTACATCTAAAATTTTATGTTTGGTTTATTTTTTCAGTCATTGACTCTCACTCACTCATTTTTTAATTCAAACCATGCCCAGGAATTTTGCTCATCATGGGAAATACCAGGCAGCATGAGTCCAACAGCTTGTGTCCTTTGTGGAATTTACATTGTATTTCTTTTTTGTTGTTGTTGTCCTTAAGAAAAATAAGAATAAAAGAACAAATTTTGAAATGATTTCTGTTGGTTTTTATGAGAATGTATCCATTGGATGTGATAGACAAATAACTTCCATCCCATCCTCATCCCCACCCCACCCCCCAAAAAGAAAGAAAAATGCAGCCTTAATTTTATTTATTTATTTTTGAGAGAGAGAGAGAGAGCGCACGCACAAGCAAGTGGGAGAGGGACAGAGAGAAGGGAGACAGAGAATCCCAAGGAGGCTCTGCGCTGACACGGGCTCTGAAATCATGACGTGAGCCAAAATCAAAAGTTGGACGCTTAACCAACTGAGCAACCCAGGTACCCCAAAGACAAATACATTCTTAAAATTAGGAATCATTCTTGTCCTTTGTGGCCACTTATTTTTCTGTGAGAGATGGATGGGAACACAGCCTGGGGCAGACTGACCGTGTACATTCTCCCTATTTTATAATACTCTGCTGCCCCTGCATTCTTAGCCTAGGGGCTAATTAGACTTTGAAGAGAAGTTAAACTGTGTCTCAGATATTCATTTCTCTTCCTTTTGTGAATTCTAAATAAATGCGTTGTGGGTGGATACATTGCTATCCCAGAGGTATAATTTCTATAGTGTTCACATCTTCCAATGTAGTGCTTCTATGCATTTGCCCCAGCAATGAAGCAACCTTCTCATAAATTTGTCAAAACACGAGTAATGTGAAGGCATACAACTCTAAAACCTGCAACACATCACAATTTCAAGGTAACTGTTCTAGAGAAATGGAAGAATTATTGAATAGTACAATTTCAGAGTAGAAGAGAAGTTGATATCATTATATGTCACTAAACATAGTGCTTTTAAGCATCAGACAGTTTTACTAGCTGGCTTTTCACATATTTTAGCAGTTGAACCAATTCAATTCTAGTAAAGTTTGGGCAAAGTTTATGAAAAAGTTGAATCAAGGACAGACAAGCAAGTAGAAATATTCAAATGCATGCAAAGTATCAAGTGAAATTAGTAACTGAGATTGAACACAGAAATGAACTTAGAATCATAGAATTTTACCACCAAAAGAGGTCTTAGAGATGATCTGATTCAATTCTTAGTGAAGCAGAGAAAAAAGCAAAACAAAACCAAAAACCAAAAAAACTTTTCTTTGAAGAGACGATTCTGTCCCACCCCCACCTTGCTACCATCCACAGTCTACACTAAAAAAGTAAAATTATTGCTGTGTAATTTTTTTATATCAGAAAAAATGAAAATGATTATGGTCAAGTAAAGAAACAGAAAATAGAAAACTCAGTTGCTAGCTCTCTCAGTTATATTCTACTGTTTGTAAGAAAAATATATGAAAGGCTTGAACATGTGGACAGAAAGAAAAACATTTTTCTATGTTCAGAGAAAGACCTACAAATGATGCTGTTTCTGCTCACAAAGGAAACAAAATGCATGTTCACTTAATATCTGGCAAAAAAGCAGCATAATCTCTCTGAAAAGTGACTACTTTTTAACGGCTAGTGTGCAGTCTTTCATCGTTTGTCTTCTGTATGTCTGTTTTACATAGCTCCTACTGATTCAGTTCTGCTTAGTACTAAGTTGTGACGGTACAGGCTCTGTGGGCATGTGTAATTGACAGTCTGTGAGAGTGGACTGTAGGCCACGTAGCACATCTACCAGGACAATCTAGGCTGTGGTCAGACCAGAGAGAGCCTTGAACAGCACACTGTTGGGATGAAGGCTGTGAGATATTCCTTGAGAAGATTGTACCCTCTATTCTGCCCTTCTCCTACTCTCTTCTCTTCATGCTGACTTGGGGCCCATCCCCTGTTCAACACTTACTAAGCCATGAAGAGAGTGGCTTGGGATGTTCCTTTGACTATAGAATTTGTTTTACACTAGCTTATTCATTTATTCTGGCACGGAGTCCTTGCACACTGCATTCAAAAATAACCCAAATGATGTTCTAGTGCAGAACCTTCTTTCCTCACTCACCCTCTACACTATGTCAACTTTGCACTTCCTTCCTTAGAGAAAGTACCATACAGGATGGTATGGGTCTGTCACTGTTTCCTTACTGAGGGCACACTCAACAACCCAACAAAACCTTCCCAAATTTTCAACTGATTTTGTTGCTTTGCAAACTTTTTTACAAAAGCATCATTTTAAGCACCCCTCTTCCCCCACAATCTGGCTGCCTGATAAATAGTTCTATGTGAAGGAGAAAGAATAAGCTATTAAAGAAATTAGAATCTGGAAATGTCATTGCCATGGTTCTGTTTCCATTTTGAAAAAATCAAATAGAAAATTCTGTCATAATCATAAAGCAATATAGTGTGGACCATGTCTTTAGAAGTTTTCACTTTCTAAAAAAGTTTTTTAGTGTTTATTTATTTTTGAGAGACAGAGAGAGACAGAACCTGAGGAGGGAGGGGCAGAGAGAGGGAGACACAGAATCTGAGGCAGGCTGCAGGTTCTGAGCTGTCAGCACAGAGACTGACATGAGGCTTAAATTCATGAACTGTGAGATCATGACCTGAGCCGAAGTCAGATGCTTAACTAAGTCAGCCAGGCACCCAATCAATTTTAGCTTTATATCTTAAAAATGTACTTAAAATGCATTTTAAATACAGATCTGTTTTCTTTTATTTGAGATGTGTTATGGCTTAAGCATTTCCTGTGTTTCTCAATATATTCAAGCCTATAGACACATCTCATTTTGCTTTTTATTATATTTGCATTGTTACTTTTTGAGGAAAACTCTCTAAGTTCCATCCTGGAAACCTTCATCATCAATCTGCAGGAGGAACTGATTATGTCCATACAAACACTAAGTGAGTAGTAGAAAGAAGCTATGCACGGAAGAGAGTAAGGTAGAATGAGTTTAATTCACTCACAGAACTTACTGCTAGATAAAGAATGATATTTTTCCATGGTTTGAGGACACAGTGTGTAATTATTTCTGATGTTTTAAGAGCTTGAGACTTTAAACATCCACCCACTTTTCTTCATAATGAAAACTCTGTTTCATTATTAAGCTACAGCCTAGTATGTTATATATAGTATGTATGTGCAGCATAGTGGCTCTTAGTTTGATTTTCTCTTGTACAGATATGTTCCTATAGTTTGTGTTTTGATATGGTCAAATTGGCAACCAACAAATCAATGTAAGAAATACATTATTTGTACTGTATCCCCTTCAGGAGGTCTGAATTGCTCTAAAACTTCTCTCTTGGGTTTCCTTGGAATCATTTTGCTATAAAATAGCTTTGATTTGATTTGAGGAATGATTTGAGTGCCAGAAAGTATTAATTGCAGAGATCCTACCTATGAGAGTTGTAGGACTTTGGCAGGTGTTGGAACCCCAGGATAAGAACAAGACTGACATTTAATAGTAATTTTCATGAATATTAATTTCATTCTGCAGAACTTTTAAGGAACCATTTATCATTTCATTTTTTAATCCTGGTAAATGGAGGCAAGTTACGCTCAAGAGACAGATAAAAGCCCCAGGAAACCTGAATCAAATTGCGAAGCTACTTTCAAACCCATATTTTACATTAAACTTAATTGCCAACACTTATCAATGGAAAGAATTATATTGCAAACTTATTTTTAACTATTACAGGTTGAATGTATAAGACCGAAGAAATCTTTTGCTTTCATTTGATGTATCACATAGTTTAGGTTTCATTAAAAAAAGTGATTATCCTTTTTTAGGAACTGAAAGTAGTAACAACATGTCCAGAGAAATTTTATCCACTTAAGAAGGGACACCAACCTGTTAAATGAGCAACAAATTAGAATCCCAAGAGTGATTAGTGGTTCAAAGGACATCCGATGGCAGAGCCTGAGATGAGAGAAGGATCTGTGGGCGCTAAGAGCAGGATGCAAAAGAGTCAATAGGTTGAAATTTTTCTCCTGTGAAAGAAAAGAAGCACAAGCAGAAGCAGTAGTGTCTCTTGATTCCAGATCGCTCACAATTTCCTGATTATTTCACGGTGCTTTCCCCTTTTTATCACTAATTTTTAAATTATTTATAGAATATTTCTAAAATATTTGAAAGATGTAAAAATGAATCAAACATCATTGTATGCCATCATATCCTCCATCCAATTTAAAAAAGAGAAAACTGCTCTTACCTTTAGGGTAGTGAGGACTTCTCTGGCTGAAGTGATAGAAATCTGTTAGATTCAGTGGGGAGCCATGGTAGATTGTTGAGTAGGAGAAGAGATCATTGAGAGAGGTTTTGGCTGTGTGCAGAGGAAATCACTTCTGAATTTTATGCTTATCATTCTTACTTTTCTTTATAGTTTTTTCACTTATGTTTGTATCCCTAAACAATAGGTGTTTCTGTTTTATATATTTTTGAGTCTTCTATAAAGGGAATCATACTATGCTAATGTCTTGCACTTATTTTTTTCTTCTTAGTATTATGTTCCTGAGGTGTATTTGTGTTGTTATGTGTAGCCACAATGTATTCAGTTAATTGCAGTAGTATTCCATTATATGAATATGCCACACCTTGCAATTATGGGTTTGTATTTTTCTTCCTTATGAGACTGAAAGCTTTTTAGGGGTGAAGAAAAGTCTTGTTTATCATTGAAGAACTGGCATATGGCCCAGCCTATGCATGTTAGAGGGTGTTAAATAAATGCTTGTTTAATGGTAACTTTTTAACAGGACAGTTGAAAATGTGGAAAAAGAAGTTTTCTGAGAACCCTAGAAATGTAATTGTAGACCTTTATACCTCTAATCCTATTACAGGGCAGTTGTCAAAAAAGAAAAAATTCTGGGGACATGTCTTCTCCATATAAAATGCATTTGTATTTTCTGGTCTTAACATCATTAGTAATAGTATCTGACAGGCATGGCAGAATCAAATGTTTTGTTTTTTCATTTGAATGGGTATGTCCTTACTGCCAGTCTGTATAGTAAGTTTGAAAAAGAAGAAGGTGAAGGTTGGTTTTAAACTGTACTCTTGTTTCCTCAAGGAGATTAGCTAACATGATGTTGCATAATCTAAGCAATTAAATACCTTAGCAACACGACAGATAATTAGCTACTCTACGGAACAGGTGATTTTTCAGGTTTATTCTTTGCATAAAGAAAAGAAAACACCTCTGGGTGTGTTTTTTGTTTGTTTGTTTCTGAGCTACTCTCCTTTATTCTTGGAAGTGGGATGGAAAACGATTGGGTTGATTTTAGGGCTTTCTGTCTTTCACACAGAAATGCTCTGAAAATCATCACCTTCATTATCATAGATTTTGTTTATTACTCTCTCCCCAGGAAGTACCATTTTTACAATATATTTCATTAATCACAAAAAATAAGAAACTGTGTGTTTCATAACCTGTTTTTCCTGTGAGCAATCACTATAGCTCCTTTTCAGTTAGACCCCACTGAGTTAAAATTTAAGATTTAAAATAATGCCTCAAAGCTAGTGAGCTCTGGATTCTTGGGAAGCTGAAGTGTTATTGCTGGAGTTGTGGAAATCCAGTATGTACATACATAAAGCATTTTTCTGTAGACTGCTGACAATTTATATACGTAAATTATACATAAGTGTTCAAATATAGGTAGATACAATCATGTTCAATAAGGCAAAAATGAATTTTAAAGTCCTACTAAATATATTAAAGCCATTTCTCATTTTTTTCTTTTTATCTAACTTTTTTTGTATGTTAAGTACACGTATGCTTAAAAAGTTAATGGGCTTATATTGGAGACAAGAAGACCCTGGTTCAGCCTTGCCAACCCCTAGCTTTGCCTCTTTATTGGCAATTACTTCATAGTTTCTAGTTGTTTCTTCTGGTATTCATCTTCTAATTTCTAAATAACATGTAAAATGTTACCTTTTCTTGATTTTCTAGTTTGAGAAATTACTCGTTGATTTCTAAGTAAAGAAGACAAAGATTTAGCCCTCTTCCCCTCTGATCATCTCCATATTTTTAAAAAGGTAATCAGATATTATGTTAGAACTAAATAAATACGAATTATAGCTGAACCATATAATGATATGTATGATATGATTCCATTTCCACTTTTGAACAATATATTTTATTTTCTCTTTTTTCAGGAAATTAATAATTATTGTTTTTTTGTCATTCACTTAATTGACTCTATACTTACCATTAATAATACATCCCTAATTTCTCCACCAGAAATGTGTACCTGATATTCAGAATGTCAGATAATCTTTAGTTTCAAATATCCATCAACTTTGATCTGTTATCAGTTCCAGTATGGACTAACTGTTCTTGAAAACTGCTATAGTACCAACATCACAATGCCTTCCTTCTCCGTCATTTTAGAAATCTTCTATATTGGAATTTCTATTTCCTGGTGCACAGAAGGTAAAATTTTTGAGATCTTGCATATTTGGAAATATCTTCATTCTCTCACTGGCTATAATTGATTACTTGGATTAAGTAGTTTGGGTATTAACATGGATATCACTTCACAAAGAATATTTAAAGGCACTGCCACATTTTCTTCAGTTTCCATTTTCAACTGACACCATTCTGATTCCCATTCTTTCCTAAAATTTATACTGTTCCATTGTATACTTATATAGGTTATTGATTACTTCCCAAGTTTCCTGAATTCCACAGTCCCCAGATAAAAGCTACAAATAATTGCTCTTTATGGTCAGAATACTGAACTTTTCATAAATGTAAGCAATAGAAGGAAGAAAAACTACATATTTTTAGATGGCTGCTTAATTTTCGCAAGAATGTATTTTCCTTTGAATCTTTTTCATGTGGGGGTGTATGTGTCCACTCCATTTTCCCCTTCCTCTTCCATTCAGGTCTCATTTAAATTGTTTTAGGCATTTAATTTAAAGGACCTTAATGATAATCTTATTCAACCTCATTTTTACAAATGAGAAAATTGATGTAGGTAGATTGAGATTTCACAGCTTCCCTAGATAGTACTCTAGGAATAGAATTTGAAATTAATTATGTTTATTTAGTTATGTAATGTTACCCTAAACTAGACTGCCTTTTATAGTTAAACATCCAAATACCTCACTTGAACATAGTTGTACTTTTATTTTCTTTTGACAGAGGAAATGTGCACAGGTGGAAAGATACCTTTAAATAACCAGCTAAATAGCATCCCCACAACTGCCAGTGCCACCACATGATTCTGCTTCATTTGGTTGGATGAGGATTCTGATAGAGAAGACCAAGGACTTTCCAAATCAGGACACTTTGACTTTAAGTTAAATTCTTAGGCTCAGGCTTACTTTAATAGCAAGATGGTCACATCAAAATGGTACATTCTGAAAGCTGTATTGAAGAAGAAATAAAGCAACTTAAAAAACCATTTAACTTGGGAAAGATTCTAAAGTTACAAAAGAATTGCAAGAATAATGACAGTACAGAGAACACCTATATACCATTTACTCAGACTTACCTATTCTTGACATTTTATCCCATTTGCTTTATCATTTGCTCTGTCTTTATCAATCCATATAATATTTTTGAGCTCTTCAATGTTAACACACATTCATTGTAGCCCTTTAAATCTTAAATTCTTCAGTGAATATTTCATAAGAACAGGGCCTTTATAGCCCCAGTCCAGTTTTTATAGTTATCATCCGTGCAAGCTCTTATATGGCCCCAGAACAATTCTCAAATGTACAGAGTATTTTTCACTTTCAGTAAATTTGGTATTGCTATATTACTTTTACCAAATCTACCACATATATTCCAATTTTGTCAATTAACTCAACAATGACCTGTATACCACTTCTTTTCTTTTCAGTCTAGGACCAGTATTTACTTATATTTATTTATATTGTGTTTACTTATATTTCTTTATTCTCCTTTGTGTTTACTTATATTTCTTTATTGTGTTTACTTATATTACTTTATTCTCTGATCTACAGTATTTTCAGTTCCTCTGTCTGTCATGACATTGACATTTTTATTTTTATTTTTTTATTTTTTTTTCAATATATGAAATTTATTGTCAGATTGGTTTCCATACATCACCCAGTGCTCATCCCAAAAGGTGCCCTCCTCAATACCCATCACCCACCCTCCCCTCCCTCCCACCCCCCATCAACCCTCAGTTTGTTCTCAGTTTTCAACAGTCTCTTATGCTTTGGCTCTCTTCCACTCTAACCTCTTTTTTTTTTTTTTCCTTCCCCTCCTCCATGGGTTTCTGTTAAGTTTCTCAGGATCCACATAAGAGTGAAAACGTATGGTATCTTTCTTTCTCTGTATGACTTATTTCATTTAGCATAACACTCTCCAGTTCCATCCACATTGCTACAAAGGGCCATATTTCATTCTTTCTCATTGCCACGTAGTACTCCATTGTGTATATAAACCACAATTTCTTTATCCATTCGTCAGTTGATGGACATTTAGGCTCTTTCCATAATTTGGCTATTGTTGAGAGTGCTGCTATAAACATTGGGGTACAAGTGCCCCTATGCATCAGCACTCCTGTATCCCTTGGGTAAATTCCTAGCAGTGCTATTGCTGGGTCATAGGGTAGTTCTATTTTTAATTTTTTGAGGAACCTCCACACTGTTTTCCAAAGTGGCTGCACCAATTTGCATTCCCACCAACAGTGCAAGAGGGTTCCCGTTTCTCCACATCCTCTCCAGCATCTGTAGTCTCCTGATTTGCCACTCTGACTGGCGTGAGGTGATAGCTGAGTGTGGTTTTGATTTGTATTTCCCTGATAAGGAGCGACGTTGAGCATCTTTTCATGTGCCTGTTGGCCATCCGGATGTCTTCTTTAGAGAAGTGTCTATTCATATTTTCTGCCCATTTCTTCACTGGGTTATTTGTTTTTTGGGTGTGGAGTTTGGTGAGCTCTTTATAGATGTTAGATACTAGCCCTTTGTCCGATATGTCATTTGCAAATATCTTTTCCCATTCCTTTGGTTGCCTTTTAGTTTTGTTGGTTGTTTCCTTTGCTGTGCAGTAGCTTTTAATCTTCATGAGGTCCCAGTAGTTCATTTTTGCTTTTAATTCACTTGCCTTTGGGGATGTGTCAAGTAAGAAATTGCTACAGCTGAGGTCAGAGAGGTCTTTTCCTGTTTTCTCCTCTAGGGTTTTGATGGTTTCCTGTCTCACATTCAGGTCCTTTATCCATTTTGAGCTTATTTTTGTGAATGGTGTGAGAAAGTGGTCTAGTTTCAACCTTCTGCATGTTGCTGTCCAGTTCTCCCAGCACCATTTGTTAAAGAGACTGTCTTTTTTCCATTGGATGTTCTTTCCTGCTTTGTCAAAGATGAGTTGGCCATACGTTTGCGGGTCTAGTTCTGGGGTTTCTATTCTATTCCATCGGTCTATGTGTCTGTTTTTGTGCCAATACCATGCTGTCTTGATGATTACAGCTTTGTAGTAGAGGCTAAAGTCTGGGATTGTGATACCTCCTGCTTTGGTCTTCTTCAAAATTACTTTGGCTATTCGGGGCCTTTTGTGGTTCCATATGAATTTTAGGATTGCTTGTTCTAGTTTCGAGAAGAATGCTGGTGCAATTTTGATTGGGATTGCATTGAATGTGTAGATAGCTTTGGGTAGTATTGACATTTTGACAATATTTATTCTTTCAATCCATGAGCACAGAATGTCTTTCCATTTCTTTATATCATCTTAAATTACCTTCATAAGCTTTCTATAGTTTTCAGCATACAGATCTTTTACATCTTTGGTTAGGTTTATTCCTAGGTATTTTATGCTTCTTGGTGCAACTGTGAATGGGATCAGTTTCTTTATTTGTCTTTCTGTTGCTTCATTATTAGTGTATAAGAGACATTGGCACTTTTAACAATAGTCTTAAAAAAGGCATGTCTGGGTGGTTCAGTCTGTTAAGTGTCCAACTTCGGCTCAAGTCATGGTCTCATGGTCTGTGAGTTCGAGCCCCTCATCAGGCTCTGTGCTGACAGCTCAGAGCCTGGAGCCTGCTTGGAATTCTGTGGCTCCCTCTTTCTCTGCTCCTCCCCTGCTTGTGCTTTGTCTGTCTCTGTCTCTCAAAAATAAATAAACATTAAAAAAATAGCCTTAAAGAAACAATAGGATGTCTCTCAGTTTGCATTTGTCTGGTATTTCTTCTTGAATATATTCTGATTATGCATTCTAGGCCAGAACATTACATAAATATTATATAATAAATTATTAAATAACTGTTACATAAATAATGTTGTATCCTCAGAGTATCCCATTTGGGCATTGTCTATCTGGCCCTCACTGGTAATGTCAATTTTGATCACCTAGTGAGGGTGTTGTCCAATTTCTCTATTGTATAGTTGCTATCTTTCCCTTGAAACTTACAAGCCATCTGTGGGATATACTAGGATCATGAAGATATCTTGCTATTAATCAAAATTTTCCCTTAGATTTATTATGTACATGCTTATGTATGTACCCATTATACTTAAGACTGAGGATATTAGTGAAATGCTGTATTCATGAATTACTTGAATCAGTTCCTTCTTTCCCCTCCCCTGCCCTCCACAATGTGGTTATAGTATTTATCTGAAACAAAGGTATAGAAAATTCTACACTTTAAGCTTGCAAAAATAGTCTTAATTCAGTACTTACAGTGGTAATGCAGGCTTCCAATCTTATTCAAGGGTAAAACTTTTCATTCTTTACCCAATCTGGAATCTCTTATAGGTTGGCATTCTCCTTTAGGATAAGAGGATACAGAAATCTTTATTTTTCAGTTAGCGCCATTCCTACTTACTAGTGACAATTACAAACTCTTCAAGAGTTGGAGAGGATTGAAGAAATAGAAGTAAAAAGAGAAAGAAAAATCTTAGCTGAGAGTACTTTGTAAGTACTTTGACCTTTTTGGATCTTGATTGTAGTTAAGCCTGACTCTCTTCTGGGGCATCTGTGTATGTATATTAGAGTCCCTCCACCAATTGCTGGTGTTCTTTTATGTACAGTTACTTTTATAAAGGCAAAAATGCTCTTCTAAGCAGTGATTTCCCTAGCCTTCAGAGGGCTCTTTTTTTTTAATGTTTGTTTATTTTTGAGAGAGAGAGACAGAGCGCGAGCAGGGAGGGGCAGAGAGAGAAGGAGACGCAGAATCTGAAGCAGGTTCCAGACTCTGAGCTGTCAGCCCAGAACCCGACGTGGGGCTTGCATTCAGAAGACTTTTTAAAATAGATTTTACTTCTGTATGCTCTTGATTGTGCCTTTGAAGAGTCCTGTGGGATCCTGCACTTCTTCCCTCCCTTTTTCCTTCTTTCCCTTCTTTCCATCCCTTTTTTTCTTCTTCACTCCTTTATTTGTTGTTCCTTTCTTCCATCCATCCATCCATCCATTCATCCATCCATCACAAGGAATTGATCATGCTATTCTGGGTACTGGCTAGGCAAGTCTGAAGTCCATAGGGCAGGTCATCAGGAAGGGCAGATTAGAAACTCTTGGGCAAGAGTGAATGCTGCACACCACAGGAAGAATTTCTTCTTTCTCAGAGAAACCTCAGTTTTGCTTTTTAGGCATTTCAGTTGAATAGATGATGCCCACTCAAGTTATCAAGGATAATCTCCTTTTTAAAAAAGCCAGTTGATGGCAGATGTTAATCAAATCTATAAAACATCTTCACAGCAATATTTCGATTTATGTTTGAATAACAAGGGGACTGTAGCCTAGCCAAATTGACATAAAACTACCCATTATAGACAGGTACATCAAAACATGCCTAGTACAATAGTTACATAAGAAACTGTTAAGCGCATTAGAAGAAAATGTTGAGTCTGGTTTTGGAAATGTGGAGTTTTCAATGTCCCTGAATCACTGACACATTACCTTCATTCTTTTGTACAAAGGAATTATTCTAGATTGTTTTTGAGGCTTTTTTCAATTATAAAATGATTCCTATTATTATGTACAGAGAGAGTAGAGATGATTAACAAAAGGCAATTGTCATTGCAAAGAGAATAACCTTGCAGAATTGACAGATTTTCTTATCTACCACCTCTCCCCCAAAGAAAGATAGTAGAATGAATTGATTATGGCAAAGAAATAAGGCATTCATTTAGCCATTTACTCAACAGACTATAGACCATATGCTAGGTTAGATGCTGTAGATATAAAGTGAATGTAGTCCAATCCTGGATATGGAGAAATGTGACTATATTTTAATGATTACAAGCAAATCAGTCATTTCAGTACACTGTGGCAATGCTATGATGTGTATAGCACTGGGGAGTGCCATCTGAATCAGGCCAAAGGTTCAGGAAGGGCTCCTTGGGAGACATGTATTTGGAACTGAAATTGAAGGTCAAGATTTAGATAGATGTGAAAGGTGGCCCCAGGATGCTGCTGGGAAGTGGAAGTGAGGGAGATAAAGAAAGCTTGACAAAGCCTCTGCCACAGGCTGGTAAGGCAGATAGAAAAATTGTCACAAAATAGGATGGGCTATTTAATTTCTTGAAAAGTGTTGTATGTGTGCAGGGTAAGGCGTTAATGTGTTTGGGGGTAGTGAGGAAAGTCAAATGTCTTGACCAAAGCGTTGAAGAGAGAAGGAATTTCTAGGTACATGATGATAGCTAGGATGGTTAGTGACAGGCACAACTGGACTGGGCATTCCAATGGTGGAAGATGGAACACAGCAGGTTTGGGGGCAAGGAAGAGACTGGATAATTAGTTTACTTTTGAGTATGCATATTGCATCTCTTTAAACATTCATATGGTAGAGAGAAATGGCCTGATTAGATATACACTGGGTCAAAATTCAAAGCTCATGTATTGTATAACTATTAGTTTGAGGTAATCATATATCACAGGAAAACTCTAAAGAGATACATGATTTTCCCCTAGACTTATTCCTTTGGTCTCAAACAAGGTTGAAAAAATTCTTTTGTTTTTTGCCATTGTTTTGATTTTTTTGTCTTTCAGAGTTTTCAGGTTGTATTCTTGTTCCCTTTGCTAACAGTCATGTTCAATTTCTTCAGCATACATAATATTAACTTTTCAAGTTGTTGCTTGACCCCAGCAGTTCTAATAATTCTTGTTTACTCTTGCCATTTTAAATACTGACTGGAAGCAGAATTTTGCATGCTGTTACACCCACAAATTGTGAAAGCTGCCTTGGAGGATGTCATTCATTTATTTATATAAGCCTTACATTGTTCAAAGGCTTTTTGAATAACACAAATTTTATCTGTTCAGGACATATTACCATGTTGTTTTCATTTACATAGCTGTGAGCCATCATCGACTAGCACAACCTCAAAACATCACGGTGAAGTGGATAAAAGATTTTGTGGGGTTGGTTGGAGAGCTGAACTGTGTTCATTTGTGATTTGCGTGCACGTGTGTGTGTGTGTGTGTGTGTGTGTGTGTGTGTGTGTATTTTCAGTGGATTTTCCAAGTGAAGGAATGAAGAGCTTCAGAGAAACGTCAGTACATGGCTTTCTTCTAGTTTGTGCTTAAATGCTTTCTGTCCTATGTATGAAATAATGTGTGTGAAATAATGTGTGTGGTATAAGTAATGCATCTTATTAAGGTGAACCAATGCTTCTTTTCATTTTATTGAAAAAATACTTCAGGACTTGGGCACAATGAAGCTGTATTGGCTAGAAGCCTCTTTTTGCAATAGAAATGTATTTGTCCAAATTTAGCATTAACAAAACCTTGAATGTAACTTCTTTTTTCTTCACTTTAATCTTTTTTCCTTTCTTCTCTCCTTTCCTTCCTTCTCATTTTATTAGTTCAATGATTCATGTGTTCCCTTCCATGTACAATGTCTATTTAGCATTTGCCACATATAAGGCTACACTCTTTGTGTTGTGACAGTCATAAAGATAAAATATACTAAAAATGATGAAGCAATTTTGAGGGCTTATTGTGTACCACGCACTCTTCCATGTGTTTCACATGCATTAACTCATTTAATCTTCATAATAATTGTATGACAAAAATACTCTTATCACCTCCATTTTACAGATGAGGACATTGCATCTTAAACAAGTCTGACAATTGCCCTAGGTCACCTAGGGATAAAGGAACAGAAGATTTAAACTCATATTTTAAATCATATCCTCATCATTTCATCTAGTGAAATCTAGTAGGAAAGTGATAGACATCCAAAAAATGAAAAAATAAGATAGAATGGGGTAAGTGCCAAGAAATATGTTTATGCAAAATGCCACTAGGGCTCAGAATAGGGGGAAAGCCAGGAGGATGTGACCAGTCTTCATGGACCTTGGCTGATGGGGAGGATTTTGAGAAAGAAAGGTGGAAGGGACATTTCACCAAGAGTGAATGGTTTGAGTTATTTCATTTGGATGAGCCATTGAGTACATAAAAGGGAGTAGTCAGAATAAAGCCTGAAAAGGTGACTCTCAGCCATGTGTGAAGCTATAAGTACAAGCAGAGATATTGGCATTTAATAGGTGAGGCAGGAGGAAAATGGCTAAAGGTTTTGAACACGAGAGTGACACAATCACTGAGGTGAATTGTGAAAAATCATACATTAACATTCTGTGGAATGGATTAATATGGAAGTGTCCAGAATCAGGGAGATTAATTAAAAGTTTGGTAGGGAGAGACTAAAAGCTTGAATTCAAGTACTGGTTTGGGGAGTGGAAAGGGAAAAAAATACAGGACAGAATAAGGGGCCCTATAGATGCATACTAGGACTTGGTAATCTCTTGAAGGAATTGTTAGTGAGGTCTCCATGGTTTCTAAACAGGCGGGGTAGCTCTGGGAGAATGGTGATTCTGTTCCCTTGCAGAGGAAGGCAGCATAGGGGTCAGGTTTCAGGGGAGCACAGTGGACATGCATTCATGTTTCCACTAGAAGTGTCCAAGGAGATGTTCTGTTCTTAATAGGAAATAAATACTTAAGGTTCAGGGCAAGGGCTTTTAAGAGGCTTTCAGTGATCAGTCCAGACTATTCTATATATCTC
Source organism: Acinonyx jubatus (assembly GCF_027475565.1). Taxonomy (NCBI): domain Eukaryota; kingdom Metazoa; phylum Chordata; class Mammalia; order Carnivora; family Felidae; genus Acinonyx; species Acinonyx jubatus. The sequence continues at coordinate 64,060,535 of NC_069387.1, forward strand.
TTTCCTCTCTGTGTTCTTTCACATTTGGCCTCCCTGCCATTTGGCAAGTTTCCCAGTGCCTGATCACCTTTTATGTCCTCCTTCCAATTTCTCTCCATTGTCATAATCAAATTCATGAAATTATACATCTTAGTTATTTATGCCTGCATGGTCTTTAACCTTTGCTAATAAAAAAGCATTTCTGCTGACCTTTAGCAAAAACAACAACAGCACACACACACACACACACACACACACACACACACACACACACACAATCAAAGCAAAGCCAAAGCAAAACAGAACAAATAAATGTAGAGCCTTTAAGCAAGAGAAACAGAGAAGCCATCCAGAAATAAACCTTACGGCAAGTGAGCAGAAACAATGCTGCCTGCATTGTTTTATCTCAGGTTCTGCCAACGAAAACCTGAGCGTAGGACGTTTACAATTACTTACAGGGTCTGTGGTCAACAGATTAGATTGAGTTCAATAAAACTCTTGAGTAAGGAAGAACAGAAAAGTTTGGCTTTCTGGACAACAAAGAAAAATTCCTTAACCGTGGAACAAGAGGCCACAGTGGGTTAGTCAAAGTAAAAACACTGAAACATCGTTTTGAAAGTTACATTACAGAATGCGTGTTCAGGATGCTTAAGAGTAGCTTTATTATATTACACTCCTCTAATTTCATTAGCTGTGAGCTAATGGCATTAATGGAAGGAAAAATATATTTTAATTCCCTCAGTCAATCTTTAGTTACCTCTATAGGATTTTTAGTAAAATTACTTCCTGGCAAGTATTTTGTTGAAAATCATAATTGGCAAACAGATTTAAGATCAAGTTATTTTCTCAATTAATGGGATTCATTCTGACATTAGTTTTGAAATGTCACCAAACATTTTGTTCCTGTTTTTTATCCCAGATGTGCTATAATTTAGAACCAACTCCACGTTTCTCTCTGGTGCTTTGCCAAGGGCCTGTTCACCATTCGTTTCTGTCTTCTGCAGCCATCTCAGTCCATCACACATCTGCTCTCGTTTGTGTGTTCTCAGTAGCAAGCGTGTCTACTAACCAAATTACTAACATGTACACAAATCTGGATTCACTTCCGGCACTCTCTTTCAGACTATGAAATTCTCAGGGGCGCCTGGATGGTTCAGCTGGTTAAGCATCTGACTTCGGCTCAGGTCATTATTTCGCTGTTCGTGAGTTCAAGCCCCGTGTCAGGCTCTGTGCTGACAGCTCAGAGCCTGGAACATGTTTGGGATTCTGTGTCTCCCTCTCTCCCTCTCTGCCCCTCCCTGCTTGTGCTTGCTCTCTCTCTCTCTCTCTCTCTCTCAAAAATAAGTAAACATTAAAAAAAAAAGACTATGAATTTCTCAGAGATGAGGCCTCTGTCTTTAATCATATCTTCTTTTTCCCTCTAAGAATTCTTCTGCTTTGCAAGCTCAAGGGAGGCCTCTGCTCCCCTTTCTCCTCTGGTTAGGTTAAGTGTGAGCTCTCCTAGCCCTCTGTGCTTGGGAATCTTAGCACTTACGGTAATGTTCTCTCTCCCTGAGTGCAAAGGCTGTGTCATTTATTTTTTATATTTAGAGCTTTGCATTCTTTTTAACACATAATGTATTCCTCTGGAAAATTCTGTGGAATGGAAAGAAACAAAGAAACCACAAGGAGCCATTTATTTGTATCTGTTAAAAATTCAGGCTTTGGAAACAGAGTCAGATATTGCTACTGCTTAGTTACAGATGAAATTCATTTTCAGCCTTTTCCCAACTTCTTTTCTGAGGCTTCTTCCTATCCACCAGTCTACCTCCTCAGGCACCAGATGTCTTCACATCAGTCACTTTTGGCACTGCTTTAGGCTCAAAAAGGTACAATTTTTTCTCTTCCCATCACTGTTTCTACTCTTCCATTCCTGTGTTAATAGTTAATTGTCAGCAAAATAAAAGTGTCTTAATTCACATAAAATAACAAAGAACTAATTATTTAATTAGTTAACTTTTTCAAATCAATTTGAATTTGTTTAATGGGTGTATACTTCTACATGGTGAATAAATTCTAGAGATCTGCTGTATAACTTGTTGTCAATAGCTAACAACATGGTGCCTTAAGTACTGGTTAGGAGGGTCATTCTCATGCTAAGTGTTCTTACCACCCCCCCCCCCCCACACACACACACAAGCAAAGGGACAGAAATCTTTTGGACGTGATGGACGTATGTACTTCCTGTGGTGACGGTATCATGGGTATATGCCTATGTCCAAACTCATCAAAACGTATACATTAAATATGTGCAACTTTCTGTATATTAAGGATAATAAAGTTGGAAAAAATAATGGTGATACTCTGAGGAATCAATCTCTAATGGTAAGATTTAGGGTATCACTTGAAAAATATTTCATAGCCTATTAGTCTGTCCATAAAACCTAGTCTGCACACTGCTGAAGTTTATATAGGAACAAGGTTCCAGGGGGACGGTGTGCCTCTTTTAGCTGTGATCTCTAGCCCCCCCAGGCACTCTGGATTGGAGCTCAGTACATGTTAAGTGCCTAGTGCAATGTCTAGCTCACAAGAAGGGGGCTCAGATTCCTTTACAGGCTCATTTCTTGCCATTTTCCTCTGCGTTCTATGCTCCAGCCTCACTGGCTTTCATTTAGTTTTGTAGGGACAGCCAAGCCTTTTCTGGCCTCAGAATATATTGTCTCTTCCAGGATATGTCATCCTCCTCCTCTTCACATAGCTAACTTCTACTCAGAGTCTCCACTGGAATGTCACTTTCTCCTGGAAGGCTTCCCTGAAGTCCTAGATTAGATTAGGGTTTTTTTTTTTTTCTTTTTCCCCGTGTGCTGCTGGAGCACCTCACTCCTTCTGTCCTAGTACTGGGTAGTAGAAGCATAGACAGCATATAGCAAGTTGAGGACAAGGACTTGAGGCAGACTGTCTGGATTCAAATCTCAGTTTTGCTAATTACTAGCCATGTGAACTTGGGGAAATTTTATTTAACTTCTCTAAGCTTCAGTTTCCTCATCTGTAAAATGGAAATGATGATAGTGCTTATGCCATCTGGGTTTTATGAGAATTAAAATAGTTAAAACTTTTAAAGGATTTAGAATAGTGATTGCTACCTAATATGTATTATGTATTAATAAAATATGTATTATTTTAAATATACTATACACAAAATATGTATTATTTTTCATATTCAGATATTACATTTATTATATAAAAGTATAGGATACATATGTTTATATATATATATAAGTTTAATATATATAAGCTTAATGTTTTAGTAATTATCTTTTCCCACAGACATTGAGTTGTTCATAACAGTTTTAGAACTATGTCTGTTTCCCTCACTATTTATTAGGTACCTGAAAACTTGTGCAGCACATGTAGAAGAAAGACCTCCACAGTTGCTAGAACCCAAATTTCATGGCTAGCAGGTTGAAGTTTAGGTCCTGCCAATGGGAAGCATCCTGTCTGAGACCTGGAGGTGAAATGGAGTTAGAATATCTTTGGGTTATGGGGCACCTGGGTGGCTCATTCGGTTGAGTGTCTGACTTCAGATCACATCATGATCTCAAGGTTCCTGAGCCAGAGTCCCGCATTAGGCTCTCTGCTGTCAGCACAGAGCCCCTTCGGATCTTCTGTCTCCTTCTGTCCCTGCCCCTCCCCTAACTCACTCTCTCAAAAATAAATAAACATTAAATAAAGAAGAGTTTCTTTGGGCTTTTGGAGCCATGGAGGCAGCAGATCAGGGCAGTCTCCTTTGGAGTAGACACTGTAGCAGCAGATGATAAAAACAGGCTTCTGTATGCTGCAAGGCAATGGTGGTTCACATAAATGCACTCTTTTGCAGTGATGGTCGTAGCTTCCTATAATTCCTGATTTCTGTAGAACATGTCCAGTCCCTCCCTGGTTCCCTACCTCCATCTCATTTCTAACCCTCTATGTAACCCAATGCCATGTGAAGAAGTCCACTACCTTGCATTGAAATGTCTAGAATGGTGTCATTTGCCTAGCAAATCTTGACTAATAGTATTATAGGTACTAACTTGGAGTCAACTTAGAATTTTAAATCGTAGCCCAATTATGTGGTATATTCGTTCCTAATGAAGAGACTATACACTTCTGATTAGGTAAGAAGCTGTTATTCAACAGTATTTTTTAAAGGGCACCCCATAACAGACACTATTATAGGCTATAATGTAATCATATATGATATTTTTGGTGTGCATGTGCTTGATTTCAGGGTGTTCTGGATTATATCGTAAATGTAATGTCCAACATAGCTTTCTCCATTATCCCACACACTTAGGTGGAAGCATTCTGTATTTCTGTATAAGAGGAGATATTTTCTCTCTTCCTGAGTTCAACTATATTGTTATACCTAGTGTATGTCCTTGTCTCTGATGGGCCATAAGACTCATGTAATTTCACATGTAATGTCAAATTGGCTATACTCATGGGTATTAGAAACTTTTTTTTGGAAAAATTACCAACGCTCCTAATGGGATTGAAATAACAATATTTTGTGATAGAATCTACAGCACTGCTAGGGCATCATTGGAATAATGTAATGAGTTTGGAAACTGGTAGCTTATATTAGAAGCAGTTCATTTTAAGTCTATAAATTATAGTACAGAATTTTCTTTCCTTTCAGAACATAACTAAATATTGTTTTCTCTTCCTTAAAAAGAAGATTTTCCATTAAATCAGACTTGATTATATTCTCTGAGCTTTGAGAAAAAGTCTGTTTCTTCTTAAGACACCATAATTTTCACTTTGTCTCCACATCCTTCCATCTTATTAAGTCAGCTTTGTCCTCTTATGTCTTACTCCCTTTACTGATGACATGGTTCCCTTCTATATGTCACCTTCCTAGAAAATGGTATGCAGAAATTTCAACACTTCTACGTGAGAAAAAACAACAGCAACAAACCACAGACTCTAAGAGAAGTTATAACTCAGCCCTGGCCTGAGAGTAAGAAAGCTGAATTACAATCCTACACCTACTCCTTACTACCAGTAAGACCTCTCTGGATCACACTTTCCTCATTTATAAAGGGATTGTTTCTCATGTCCTCTTGGGCTCTACACTTCAATATTTGTGACTTACTTTAGTATCTCTGTGATATATGCGTGGCATGATAGCTCGATATCATCAAAGACTCAGGCTCATTCTAGTTTTATTAACCAACATCGTCATAAGTGCAACATCCTTGATAGGATGAAGGGGAAAAAGAAAAGGAAAAAGGCAAAAACAAGGAAAACAGATTTTTACCATAATAATGCCCCAACTACAATTGGGATCCTGTTTGTAAGAATTTGTTTGTAGTACAGAATGGATATTGGATAGGCCTGCCACATGGGGTTGATAATAATAATAGTAATTTTATTATAATATATGTTATATTATATGTTATATATTATATATAATAATTATGTAATAATTATTAATGAGATAATAATACCATCTCATTCTTCATGTATTTATTCATTCAGCTAGCAGATCTTTATTGAGGGCCTTCTTCATGCTAGGCATTCTCTTTAGGTGCTAGACATTTGGTGGTAAACAACATAGGCATTGCCCTTTCCTTCATAAAACTTAGTAGAAGCTATTAGAATTAGTAGGAGAGCTCTACAGTAAAAACAACCCCCCCAAAATAAATATAAAATACAACTTAATATATGTGATCTGATGAAAAAAATTATCATTATAAAAAGGCACCAGAGCTGCCAAATTTGGATTAGAAGTTCAGATGCCTTCTGAGAAAATGATATGTATATAGGAGTTGGATCCTCAGAGTAAAAGATGGGGTGACAAGAAGAATCTTGGAATGGAGGCAATCATGTGATTAGACATTCCACAAAGGCCAGTGTGGCTGGAAAGTGTTGATGAAGAGGAAAGAGTAGCATGAGACGAAGTTGGCCAGAGGACACAGGGAGAGAAAAAAGGGGAGTGACTGCATGGGCCAGTGTATGGAAGTGTTTGCTTTCACAGGAGTTGAATGTCAGATTTATGAAGGTTGTGAAAAGGGGAACTCAGAGCCTTGACAGCACTGGAAGGCACAATCAGGTTAGAGGACATTATTGGTCGTGCTAAGAAAATTGAATTTATCCTAGTTGATGATAAGGCACTGAAGTGTTGTTATGGAAATGGTTGGTGGTGGTGGTGGTGGTGGTGGTGGTGGTGGATATACAAGTGGCAGGGAGCTCAAGCAGGTAGCTGTGTGATAATAAAAGCACAGGTAAGTGATAATAAAATCCAGGTAAGTGATAATAAAAGCACAAACTTAATAGTATCAATTGTACCTTTTTATTTCTAAATCAAGAGACCAGGGCAGCACTTACCTAAAAAAGAAAACAAAACAGAACATAAGTAGAGTAATAGTACCTGCCATTGTTTTGAGGTTGGGGAGAATTTAAAGTCCTTTCCTTAAGGCAGCTGGGCTGGGTGTGGAGCGTGCTCAGGAATCTTTCTCTCCCTCTCCCTCTGCCCCTCCTCTGCTCACGCTTACGTGCAGTGTCTCACTCTTTCTCTTAAAAAATTAAAAATATAAAATAAAGTTCTTTCCTTACATTCATTCAATTCTCTTAACAAACGTATTATACTTTTATACTTATAGTATTACATGATTTTATGGAGAAAATAGTGTAAGGGTAAGATCATTATGCTTTCTTTCTTTCTTTAACAAAGCAGAGGGAGCTAACTGCGGTCTACTCTATCCTCCTTAGTGTGAGTACTTATAAACATAATAGGCCTGAGAAGAGGCCACATCTTCTCAATTCACAGGCCATAATTCTGGATCTTCTAACCCTTAGAACTGTGAACACATCCCTCTAAATTAATTCTTCTGAGTTAATTCCAAGATTAACTTAGAAGTCCTTCATGAGGTATACAGGAGACAATCAGAAGGTGAGCCTTTCTTGTTACTCAAGGAGATAAAAAAAAAAGTTGAATTGTTAGTTTTTCTACTTTTCTGTATACATCTGTATGAAATTCTCTTCAGACTTTGTGGACATTTTTATGATATCATTAAATGCACATAAATTTGTAATGCATACTCACCAATACTCTCTCTCTCTCATACTCTTTTCTGAATTGGTATGGGGGACCTTTCTGTTTTCAAGATTATTTAAGTTTTCCCGTAATAGGCACAGAGATGTTAAGTAACTTGTGTAAAATCACACCAATAGTTACTACTAGAACCAGGAATTAAAAACAATAAAGGCATTGCAATGGTTAATTTTAGGTGTCACCTTGGCTAAGATGAAGTACCCAATTATATAAACAAACACTAATTGAAGTGTTGTGAAAGTATTTGTAGATGCAGTTAACACATTCAATCAGTTAATTTTAGGAATTTAGTTCAGAAGTGAATCTTCTGTTACTTTCTTCATCTTTATATCATAGAAATCCAATTGCTTTATAATGGTTTCCGTAAAGAATTCTCTTTTCAAGTACCAATATAAAATTGCTTGGATATCAGCAATTTCATATGGCTTACTCTATTATCAGTTTTGAAATGATCTCTGACACTTCACCGACTACTATGTTCCTATGAGTGTTGTTTCTTACGGGGACTAGTATTCCTGTATGCCTCTTTTGCTACTTTCCTCAGCAATTAGAATTGAAGCTTGTAGGTATTAAAAGAAATAATACTGGCACAGGTGATTTTAAGGAACTGAATTGATTTTTAAGTCACTTTTTGGTGAGTGACATCAAAGACAATGCATTCCTAAGCTTCTTTGTCTCTAATTTTGAAATCCAGAATTCTTCCCTTTCAATAGCTTTGATAGAATACCTGATTCCTTCTGAAAGGGAATATTAAGGTACAAGATTCAGTTATTGAAGCTTTCTCTCTTTTTTCTTTTTTTTTTAAATGTTTATTTATTTTTGAGAAAGACAGAGAGACAGAGCACGACCAGGGGAATGGCAGAGAGAGATAGAGATACAAATCTGAAACAGGCTCCAGGCTCTGAGCTGTCAGCACAGAGCCTGATGCGGGGCTCAAACCCACGAACCATGAGATCATGACCTGAGCCAGTCAGACGCTCAAGCGACTGAGCCACCCAGGCGCCCCGAAGCTTTCTCTTACTGGGCTCCTTGACTTTAACAATTTTAGTGCCATAAATAAAATTTTCTATTTTACCGCCATTAACACCTTTACCATGTCATTAACAAAGACATGGGGGTCTTTGACTCAAAAGTACACACACATACACAAATGCACACACACAAATACACACACACACACACACTGACAAACGGTAATGGAAAATTAATTCTAAGAGCTTAGATTCATCACTAACTGTGTAATCTTAAAATCTCTTGATCTAGATCTCTCCACATCTATGGTGTGGGAATAATAATAGCACATTATAATGAATTAATTTGAAAACTATTAAAAGTTATTTCTCTGCACTTGAGTGGAGTAAAAAAGCATTCCCAATAGGGAATATACATTTATGAACATCACTGATACTAGCCGTCCAAGAATACTGAGCAACTACTAGGCTCAGAACATTGTACCTGGTACCAGGGGAGTTTACAAACTCAAGAAATGAAGACTCTATATTTTAAACACTGTGATTGACTAATTTACTGAGGAGTTCAGAAGCACAGTATGACCTAAAATGCAGGTGCCTGAGTTTGATGGGTGCTGTGGCTCCTCAAAACTTTTTATATCCTATATGATTCTAAGATAAATGTGTGCGGAGGTGAGAGAACATCAGATGGGTGGGTTGGCAGAGTGATTTCCTCTCAGCAGAATTCATAACAAGATGCTTACAGCAAGAAAACCCCTATGAACAAACTTATGTGGACCTTAAAGTGATTATTCTTGTAGAAAAGAAACCTGGGAACTTTGTAAAACATGGGCCTCTTTGAAACAACTCTTATTGTCTAGGTGAGTTTTGATGGAAAGTTTGATTGCTCTATCTAAGGCTCAGAAGGATGAGCCGTAATAATACATATTATTTTATGTAAGGAATAAGGATAGTTTAGCCTGCTGCTTTTTCTCACTCTCACATAACAGCAAGCCATCGTACTGGCTATCTGTTGAGGCCAAAAGCTGGGTTTGAAAGGTTCAGACAGACCTCAGATGCTATCATAACTGAGTTATCCTCTAGTTTCAGGACTCTTGACTGTCACAAACTTGCATTAAATTATTTTCACTGGCTTAGCTGTATTCCTACTACCATAACTCTGTATTTTCATATACCCAGTCTATCTCCCCTGCTAAAGACACAGCCACAGACCTATCCAAATAATAAGAATTTGGGTGGAGTGTTCATATATGAGATATTGTGAATATATTTTATCGATAGTGTTAAATTAATGACTTGGTTTTTTACCTCTAGCTGCTTTATAACTCTGTCTTCCCCATGTTTAATATATCAGCCATCTCTGATAGAAAGGTGGTTGGTATATGGTTGATATTTTGGGGGTCTTGGGGGATGGTTCTTATATTCTGAAACCACAATATTAAGAAACATACCAGTAGCATCAGCACCGCATAGCATCACAACACCAGGCCACATGTCCTCATAGAGAAAATAGCATCCTGCTTAAGTAAAATGCACTATATACTTATACACACACACACACACACACACACACACACACACACACATATACACACATATATATATGCATGAATATAGTGTACATTTAATATACATATATATTTAATATATATTATGTATATATAATAGTGATATATAGAGGCACCTGATTGGCTCAGTCAGTTAAGTGTTGACTTCTGCTCAGTTTATGATCTCACAGTTCATGAATTCAAGCCTCACATTGGGCTTCTGCTGTCAGTATAGAGCCTGCTTTAGATCTTCTGTGTCCTTCTCTGCCCCTCCCCCACTCGCACTCTGTTTCTCTCTCTCTCAAAAATAAATATTTTAAAAAATAGTTTGAGGCGCCTGGGTGGCTCAGTTGGTTAAGTGTCCATCTTCAGCTCAGGTTATGATCTCATGGTTCATGAGTTCAAGCCCCGTGTCTGGAGCTTGCTTCAGATTCTGTGTCTCCTTCTCTCTCTGTTCTCCCCTGCTTGTGCTCTGTCTCTTTCTCTCTCTCAAAAATGAATAAATATTTAAAAAAATTTTAAAAATAGTGATATATAATATGCATATAGATATGTATATGCATATGTGTGTATATGTATATATATATATAATATACTTATACATATAATAGTGAATGGTGACCTTCAGGAAAATCTTGTTGCTTTATTAAAGGTATAGGGAAAGTTGTGGACAGAAAATAAGTGGTATGTCGCAAGGTAGATCGGAACTAGATGATACGGACCCCTCTAAAGGGCATGGTAAGGAGTTCAAGTTAGATTTTAAGGGAAATAAGAAATCTTTTAAATGTTTTAAAAGCTGGGATGTCACTGTCATCTGTGAAGTATCTAAGACTATCCTACTGGTAACAGCCTACCATAGTTTCAAGGTTGCTGGCAGAAGAAATGACACTCATGGGTCAGAGATAAATGACTTTACTGTTCGTGGAAGAGGACGTATTACTAACTCAGATATAGGACAATGGAGGAGCAGAGAGGGCAGGACTTCATATCAAACATGGAGTCAGACTCTAATACAATAAAATCTGCCTCCTAAATCATATAAGCTTAATGTTAAATGTTTTTTGCATTCAAGATAATAGATCTGAGACTGTACTATGAAGATGAAAAGGTCATAACATAAAATTGCCATCCCTAAAAAAAACCTGGAGCACTTGGATGGAACTAATTAGGGCAGAGGGCTTGGTGTTTCAGACTTAAGAGATAAAATTTGAATATCAAAATCTTTTCCTATATTAAAAAGAATTATTTTTGAAAGAGAGAGCCTGCACATGAGTGGGGGAGGGGCAGAGGCAGAGAGAGAGAAAATCCCAAGCAGGCTCCACACTCAGCATGGAGCCTGGTGTGGGCTTGATCTTACAACCATAATATCATGACCTGAGCCCAAACCAAGAGTCAGATGCTCAACCAGGTGCTCCAGAAAGAATTTTTATATTTAGGTACTTACCTCTTAATTTTACTGCTTTACTATTTTAAAATATGTCCTATCATTTAAATTAAGGTGCTTTCCATATATTACAAATTTTTTATGACTTAAGGCCAGAACATTTACTAATTAATTACTCACTACACATTTTCTAATAGATTGTTTACTATCCATATCATCAGACTTCTCACAAAAAGTGTTTCGGCTAAAGGTATCACAGAGAAAAGAAGCTAGAACTTTGAATTGAAAGGTCTCATTTGTAATTTAAATCTGTGACTAAATCAAGGTAGGAGAAATAATGTGATTAGAATAGATAACGGGAAGCTAGAAAAAACAAATGATAACTGAGAACATTTAAAAATATTTAATATATTTTTGATTTGGTTTAAAAAATGTCTGTCAATGGAATTTTAGGTAATGAGGATGTTGTGCTTTATAGAAGGTGACAGAAAACTAGTCTGAAAGCCAAATCTAGCCTACTGTCTGTTTTTGTACAGTTCATAAACTAGAATACCTCTTACAGTTTTAAATGATTATATTTTAAAGGTTATATACGTACTTATATATTAACCTTGATTTTGCTTCTTGTCTTACAAAGCCTAAAGTATTTAGTATCTGATTCTTTGCAGAAATAAAATTTGCCACCCCAATTTAAGGAATAGATTCCATTGGCCTGGACTTTTTGAGAAATAAGCAAAATACTTAGCATTTGGAGAACAAAAGAATAAGAAAAAATCTGTTCAGGGCATATTTTTAGAACCTGGCCTTGTAATATATGGAGCATTATTATCTTATCTTTTAAAGACTTACAGTGAGCCATGCAAAGAAAATACAGTTGATTTTAACTACTGTGGCCAGGACAAGTGACTTCAAGCCTTGGGCCCTGAAGTCTTCATAGTTTGGTATCTTTGTTCATAATTGATTATTTCCATAGAAGCAAGTCCTCACAAAGAAGATTTGAATCAAAGAAACAAGGACCTCAGCAAAGGTATGGGAGTAGTAGCCTTCACTAAGGGCAAGTGAACCATGCTGTGTTCTGAGCCAAAAAGTAGTTTGGTGGGAGTATGCCTGGTATATTAGTTGAACTAGTAGGAAGCTAGAGTGGCTGGAAAAAATGGGGCAGTTATGGGAGATGGTAATGCAATAAAGCTAGTGCAAAGAATTAAAAGGGAGCCAGATTGCTTGTTAGCCTCTGATGACTTTGTATTTGAATTGGAAGGGGAATTATAGAGGTTTTTAAGCAGAAGATCTATTGCTGTTGTTCAAAGTTAATGCGAAGAATGATACCTATTGATGCTGCCAGAATGGACCATGGTGGATACCATACAGTGACTCACTCAACATCTTTCCAGTTATATTCTGTTGTATTTTTTGTATGATAAAAGTTTGAAATTTACACATTCCTTCTAAGGTTTTCTTACATCTGTGTTTTTGGATTGTGGTTTAGTTTGTGCCAAAGAGATGCATTTGTGTCAAGATTAAATTTGGATACTGTATTAGGTAGGGAGGCTGTGCCACTGCAGATAGAGCAGGTGCTGTACTGTTCTCGAGACATCATCTATGGCAATGGCTTTTTGATTCCTGGACTGCAACTAAGGCAGCATATTATAGGAGCCAGCATTTCAGCTGATGCCTTCCTGATCCTTTTGTTCTAGTTAATGCCGTTTTTCCCATTAGAAAATAGCCCTGGTTGTAGCTTCCTGCTCTCTAGATCACAGCTAAGGTAGTGTGTTTGTAAAGGCAACTATTGGGAATCACCACTTCCCATTTCCTTAGCTCCCTACTGTTCTTGGAGAGCAGTTCCCTGAACAGAACTGTTCTGTGATGTGATTCTAGTAGTTATTCTGGGAAACCCATTGTAGAGTCTGTTCCTCCACCCATTAAAAGAACTGTAGAAGCACGTAATTTCTTTCGGCCTTATAAAACAAGTCCATTGCTTGAAGTGGAATTCTGGATGATATAGGGAAATTGAGAGTTTCTTTCACTCTTAGAGTTACCAATATGAGGTGTCATCCAGATCTGTGCACTTTGAAATCAACCCAAGGACCTTAATAGAAGAGGAAAATAGAAACTTCCAAAGAGGTGGAGGGGGGCACAATGTAATTTGAATACATTCTATATCACGACAATATATAGCATCAAAACAAATGGGAAGAAAAAAATTGAATTAATAAACTTACTTCAGAACAAGGTAAAAAGAAATTTTACAAGCATGAATTCATGAAATTTGGAGGAAAAAGTGCATTTTTTTTTTTGCTATGCACCATCATCATGCCTCCTTTGTTGTACATATTTTGCTCTTTAATATTTTTCTTTAAATAGAATCAGAGATTAGGGAATAGATGATTCTATAGTTAAGATAGGAATATTCTATATAGGCCTACAACATCTTACCATTGTCAAAAATAAGGATGCTTTCATAATAGTTTGAAAGGAAAAAAATACAAGTCTGAGGAGCGACTGCTGGAAGATAGGTAGTGACAGATTGAACATCAAAAAGAAAACAGTGATTAAATTAAAACTCGTTTTGTCTGTAAAATGTCCATGATGATAATTAAAGAAGAGAAATATTAATTGTTTTAGAGAAAAGTCTGTCAGGAATTGTGATGGCTCTGAGATTTTATTACTTGTGCAAGCTAACAAGTTAGCCTGCCACAGTTTCACATGAACTGGCAGAAGACAGGGACTCCTGGGTCGGAGACAGAGGATTTGATTACTAATGGCACAGCAGGTGGTGTGACTTTCATGTTTGAATTCGTTACTCTTGTTCCCCTATCCTGTGGGGGCAAATGCAGATGCAGGCGCAGGTGGATGCTGCACCCACAGGGTATTTGTGCCACAGCTGAGGAAAAATAAGATTAGAAACTCTAATTCTTTTTTTTAAAATGTTTTATTTATTTGTTTTCAGAGAGGGACAGAGCATGAGCGGAGGAGGGACAGAGAGAGATACACACACACAGAATCTGACTCAGGCTCCAGAGCACAGAGCCAGATATAGGGCTCGAACCCATGACCCATGAGATCATGACGTGAGCTGAAGTCAGATGCCCAACTGACTGAGTCACTTAGGCACCCCAGGAAACCCTAATTCTTAAAGGGGCTGCTGGCAAACCCACTCAACTTTCTCTCAGAGGGAGACATTACCTTAATTATCTTGATCAGGAAACAAATCTGTCCTCTGCCCCAGAGGCAGTTTCATTACAGGATACTTCTGAATGCAAATTCATACCAGCCACGCAAATGTGTCATGGAGAATTGTCCCCTTCGCAAAACCAAACCTGAAAATGTGAGTACATCGATTGCTGAGTGATTTCCCCACAATGTTGAAAAAGCCTAATTATTCAATTGTTAAAGGAAGGTGATACACTTTGCTTTTTTGAGCAGATATAATTCCCTCCTCTCTTTGGTTCGTGCAGTATTTAAGTTCACCCGATTCATAAGTTATATGCCATCTGCTGAATTGTTGCTGTGAGAATATGGAATTTTATATTAGAAAAGGATTTGGAATAGATCAATAAAGTCTGAATTCAGGGCTGTGAAGGATATTTGCCTGGAAGCTGACCTTGACTTTACCCACTCACAGTAACAATTCAGGAAAGTCGTGGACTTATTTCTCACCAGAAAACTGTATCTGGTAGCCCACAGGCACAGTTCTGGAGTCTTGGGGAAGTCAGGGAGTTGCGTGCAGCATTTGGAACAGGAGCAGTTTGGAGCACCGGTGCAGAGTGAGCCCTCAGTCACTCTACCCAGGTGTGAATAGCACTGGGCAGGGTGAGCCCTCAGTCACTCTACCCAGATGTGAACATTTTAAGTTTTCCGGTCCTGGCCCTGGGCATACCTGAGGCCTGGGAAGGCTGCACTTCCTTCTGAGGAGACTTTTCTTTGTTTTCACCTTTGTTTAATCATTACTGCAATTTCCAAATTCTTTGCTATCAATGCAACTTTCTGTACCATGATTTTATTTATGGTGTCTTATTATTCACAGCATAATCCCACCGTGTTATGTTACGCTCTCAATTTTAAACTATTTGTTGTTCTTTGGACATTCCTTGCTGTGTTATACCTCCATGCCATTTCAAAATAAGAGAATATTAATGTAGTGATAGTGTAATAAACTCATCCCCCCCTTTTCTATCCTTTTTTATTCCATTTAGGCAAATATATTTTCTGTTTATAGATAACATTGTTTGCTACACTTTGTTTTCTGTTGAGATATTCTATTTTTTTCCTTTTTTTTAGTTTTTATTTAAATTACAGTCAGTTAATATACAGTATCTACTGGGATTCTTGATTGCATTTAGGAGCAAGCATACCCTACAGGGGTAGGATAAAAATATAATTGAAAGCTAGCAGAGAAAGTAATGCAATTTAATATTATATTCTCTCTCTAAAATAAGGCATAAAATATAACTTTACAAAAGACTTAATGTCTAACACACATCAAAGGTTTCTTGCATTCTTAATATGCCTCTGTAGACACAGACAACAGGTCCTGAAAAACATATGCAAGTATTCACATGCAAATATGCAAAATTAACTTGGTTACTCATCTGTTGTACTTGTTGAATATAAAATGGAGAGATGTGTGTAATGGTATCTAACATAAAATGACAAAGGCTACAGAGAGGCAGTAACTTTGTGGTTAAGTGTGTGTTATCTGGAACAGGGCTTTCTGTGGTAAAATTATGGTTCCACTGTTGATAAAATGTGGGGCCAGGAACAAGTTTCTTAATTTTGGGACCTCAATTTCCTCATCTAAAAATGAGTATGATTCTTTTTTTAAGGTTTATTTATTATATTTGAGAGAGAGAGAGAGAGAAAGTGCAAGTCAAGGAGGGGTAGAGAGAGAGGGAGAGAAAGAGAATCCCAAGCATACTCCGCAAATCAGTGTGGACCCTGATGCAGGGCTTGAACCCATGAATGGTGAGATCATGACCTGAGTGGAAGTCAGACACTTAACCAACTTAGCCACCCAGGTGCCCCATGACTGAGCTGAAGTCAGATACAACTGACTGAGCCACTGAGGTGTCCCAGGTATGATTCTTTTATTAAAAGAAAATGTACTTGTTGGTCACTATAAGGATTTGATACATAAATCTATGTCAGATAATCTATGTCAATACTGGGCATATATATTTTCACATAAAAAATTTGGTAATAGTTACTGACTCAGGGAGTTGGGAATGAGAGTCTTGATATCTGCGTTTAGAAAAAGACAAGGTTTGGGGCATCTGGGTGGCTCAGTTGATCGAGTGCGTAACTTCAGCTCAGGTCATGATCTCATGGTTTGTGAGTTCAAGCCTGTAGCCTGCTTCAGATTCTGTGTCTCCCTCTCTTTCTGTCCCCCCCCCCCCCCCGCTCATTCATTCTCTCTCTCAAAAATAAATAAACATTAAAAAAATTAAAAAGGGTTTTCAGAGTATGCCCTTATACTGCTTACATTTCCTACCAAATTCATTTTTCTATCAATTAAATAACCTAATTAATTTGAAAGGACTCAAAATAAACAAGAGTACAATGGTTTAGAATTTTATAGCCAAATTGCTTTTACCAGTACAATCACAAAAAAGTAGACAGCAGAATTTTACAATTTTATTTTAAACATTTGATAATTTTTTTTCACACTACTGAAAATTGAGAAAATGGTTCATATCAAAAGCACTGTCCCATCCTTTAGTGTCCTATAACATTTTCGTAAGATTTTCTTCTTTGAAATAGTTTAAATATTTTTAGATGATGCATATTTAAGTTTTTCCATGTGGAATTACATATTCAATCCTCAGTTTTATTCATTTTAGATAGCCTCCTCTTTTGGACAAAAGAAAATGATTGTGAACGGTTTTTCTATAACCTAAATACTAAAAATGAGCTAAAAAAAAAAGTTCCAATGTGTAAGTAGAGACAATATAGTTCCAGGCAGCTGTCGGAGGAGCTCTAGTCTATTCAGACTAGGTCCTTGTGCCCAGAAGAGGATAGAATGTCAGAGTTGTGCATATGTTTACTGTACCTTTGAGTTGGCAATAAAATGGAGTATATCCGGTTCTCAGGATTGACATTATCCACATATTTCCAGTCAGCAGAAAGCCGAACCACGGGAAAGAGAGAATCAGTCATTGTAGTTCTAAATTTTAAAAAGTAGGAAGAGTTCAGTTGGAAGGAATAAGGAATACAGCAAGCTGGAGAGGCACCATAGGATGGGTCTTTACTCAACAAGATGGCTGCTAGTTTCAGGGGAAAGAGTGAAACACAGAATTGGCATAGTGGAAAGCTAAAAGGAAGGACATTCTCATTCTTGCCTTAATGTTTATTATCTTGGTATCCTTGATTTAAGTCATCCATTAAACTACCAATATCTCTCCCTTTGGAATTACAGAGGCTTAAGAACATCTTGTCCTTACTTAATGTATATGTTTTCCAGACTCCTTTATTCCCACCTTGGCACTAAGCACAAAATATTCTGTAATAGTACTCTATCTTGCAAATATCTCAGTGCCTTTTCTTCATTCTTAGGCACTTGACATTTATCAAATGGTGTAGAGGAAATGTCTTTCCCTGTCACCACAGAAAGTCAGATGCCAAATGTTCACATTTCTTTTAGGGGATGGCATCCAAGAGAACTACACACTTGGTATTTGAGCAGGAGGCTATAGGCCTCTGTGCTTGTTTGGATGAGGATGCAACTTAATCCCCCCCACCCCATATCCAACAGCAGGAACACACTAGAGTTTAAATCTTACAGAATATGATTTCAGGACTTCTTCTTTTGGTTAATTGCTACAAAATAGGCACCCAAAGTAAAGACATGGAATGCAAGTTAAAGCTGTGTCTCAGTCACCCTCTAAGGACCACTAAAATTCTTATTCTTACAAATAACACATGTGAGTTGAGTTGATACTTCATGTAATCTATAATCTAAAAATTGGTTGGTGCCTTTTAGGCTCAGGCCGCTCTTGGGTCCACCCCTGTCTGAGGCATCAGATCTGAAATTCTGTGCCTGCTCCAGAGTCAGAACAAAGCAAATAAAGCATGGTGCTGGCAGAAAGTACTTACACTGCCATGAGAACAGGTGATGAATCACTTTTCTATAAGGACAGCTAATATGGGTTTGATTGGGGACCATTGGTTATGAAAAGGCAATAATGTGAAGCATTCTAGAATACGTGATAGCATAGACTGCTGTATAACTGAGGTTGCAAAGGTGGTTAGTCCTGTGATTTAAGAATTGGAAAATGTATCAGATAATCAAATTTTCTAATTCACTTTCTTCTTAGGTGCCTGTCCAAAGACATTATTTGAGAGCATCGTATATACATATTTTATGTTACAGCATACGTTATTATTATGAAAACTAGAGTTATACTTGCTACCGAGAATTTCTCACCTTTGATAAAAATAAGAGAAGGGGAGAAAGAATGAGGTGATGATGCAGGCAGCAAATAAATGGAAATGAAATGAAAACTGAATCAGCAGGAGGTGCTATGGGGCTCTAGATATGGTGAGTCCAGAGTTCTTTATAGCCAACTACCTCACTTCCCTTCCCCTGCACTGGGAATAATATGGATTCTACAACACTGTTAGCAAAGAAAGGCAGTTTCTTTTAAATCATTACTAAACTGAAAGGATTTAATAATCTAATGCTATACTAGCTTCTTTTATTGTTTTCCTTTGGGAGACAAAAAGGGTGGTTGTCCAGACATGCTACAGATGTGGCTGTGATATTCATGTAGTGAAATGTGTAATTAGGAAAACATTTGTATGTAGAGAAGAAAAGACACAACAGAGTTTCCTGCATTGAAGAGGTCTTGTGGTATATGAAGATATGGTTTATCATAAAGGAGACAGCTATATCTTCTTCTGTTTCGAGGAAGGGGAAAAGAAAGAAATGTGCTGGCAACCTCTATCTAAATACATGCCTGGAATTATTTTGTGATTGTCAGAAAGAAAAGGTAAGCCCTTAAAAAAGAGACTAAGTGGAAGCAGGAGCATGACTTCTCTGAGTGTGGATTACTCTTTCCACCAAAGGGGCCAGCTCCATGTGTCCAAGGAGGTCAGGAATTGGTTCCTGATAGTTTTTGGCCAGAAGGCATTGACATGAGCTAATATATAGGAAGTGCTTTGAGAAGTAGTACACTCTTATTGTATGGAACATTGTTGGTAATTAGTACATATTTGTTAAATTAATACTTCAAAAAATGCTTGGTTCATGTAGCACAGATGTTCAAGATACACGAGTCCTGGGTTGTAGATGTATAATCACAAAGATAAATTAAGGAATGGAATGGGTCACGTCTGTAACTGTTAACATATGGAATCTATAAAGAGGAAGTAAAAGAGAAAATTGAGAATTTAAAGTCTTTTAAAGTCTGTCAGCACAGAGCCCAACATGGGGCTTGAACTCACAAACTGTGAGATCATGACCTGAGCTGAGGTTGGATGCTCAACCAACTGAGCCACCCAGGCACCCCTGGAAGTCTTATTTTCTTTTCAAGAGGTCAGAAAGTGATGAGACTTTAAAAATAGCAAATGAAGAAAGCTCTCAAGAAAAGGGCAAAACATGAGGCTTCAAAAATAAAAATTGTTATTCCTCTCTATAAACTCAATTAATTAAATTATGGACAAAAAACTAAAGTTGAAGAGGTTGAGACAAAAATAGAAAAATCAAAGAACAAAAGAGTAATTTTATAGATAGGTTTAAGGTTATGAAAGTAGAGAACACATCAAGAAAGACTCAGTATACTTCCTTGTAGACACAATCTTTGATGATTGCCTAGGACCACTTCTGGGTGCAATTAAAATGAGTAAAAATATGAAACTATAAAAATGCTGACATGGGAACAAAAATAAAAAAAGAATAACAACAATGATACCTTAGAAAAAGGAAAGAGAGAATATAAAAAATTAGTATGATAACGAGATTTTATCCAAGAATGTTTTTATAGAAGTAGACAAAACTTGGTGTGCCTGGGTGGCTCAGTTGGTTAAGCGTCCGACTTCGGCTCAGGTCACGATCTCACAGTTTGTGAGTTCAAGCCCCATGTTGGGCTCTGTGCTGACATCTCAGAACCTGGAGCCTGCTTCAGATTCTGTGTCTCCCTCTCTCTCTGCCCCTCCCTGCTTGCACTCTCTCTCTCTCTCTCTCTCTCAAAAATAACATTAAAAAAATATTAAAAAAAAGAAGCATACAAAACTAGCTCATATCATGAGGAACCAAGCTATATCAATATATAATATATAATGGAGTCAAAAGCAAATGACTCCATGGGAATGTAAGGAAAATGGATTAAAGAAGGAGATACAGGGAATATTTATGTTTAGCTTACTAAAATACTTTCATTTCAATAAGTTTTATTTTCTAGTTAAGATCATGGTATACCACTTACGTTAATGAAAAATGATAAGATTTTATTTAATTTATTAATTAATGTAGAATAGCACTTATTACTTTGATAGACAAGGTAATATAATGGAATAAGTATGGCTTTTGTGTGTTGACATCCCTGGTTTCAACTCCCACTTCTGCCATATTTTAGATATATATGAGTGTGTCAGTATGTGACTATGGGCTAGTTAAATTGTTTTGAGGTTATACTTTTTTCATCTGGGTAAAGAGAAAAATAAAAATTATATTCTTTCATTTTATGAGAAAATAGAGATAAAATGCTTAAAACAAGTAGCCGAGAATCTATGCAAGGCATTCAATAATTTGTTGTTTCCTCTCTTCCAAATTGCAATTTTTTCTCTACCTTCTTTCTGAAATTGGAATGTATCTTAGAGATGTTAAAAGAAACTTGCTAGCCATCAGGGCAAGGAGTAACTTTTCCTTGCCTTTGCTGTGAGAACTCAGATTTTTACAGAGGTTCTTTTGATTGTCACCTCAATAGAGATACTTACATTGATAACTCCATGGGCAATTGAATTTTAAGTTAATTCTGGATTCCTAATTTTTGCTTAAAATGTCTTTGAAAAGATTGCATTGTGATGCAGCATTGAAATGTAAAGTTACATTGTGTACAGAAGATTACCTGTCACAAGCCAAGTAATTTAAAGACAGAAGAAATTGCCAAATCTCCCAAAATAGAACATAGAATTTTTCAAAGCTAGGAGAGGTTGGAGTGACTGATTAGTGTGTCATAAAAAACTGTATCACTCAGGTGCCAATCAATGATCTGTCAAAAATTTCCAGGTGACTATCAAGAGGTGTTTAATTTCCATTGATACATGCTTCAGTTGAAGATAAAAAATTGAGATAACCTAATAGGCATTTTAGGGGACAAAAACCCAGAATTCTTCAATATGTCTTAATATCAGGCCAAAAAGGCATAAAAAGGTACAGAACAGGAGCTACATTAACTATGAAAATCTATAATCAGAGGCCTTACTTACATGATGCTTTTAAATTTATTTAAAATTAGATTTATAACACTATGAGCCAGGCACCTCTAAAATATTAGCTCATTTAATTACAAACTAATTTATTCAGTCACAAATGAACTCATTTAATTCACAAATATTAACTCAATTCTTCTAACAGACCTAAGAGGTAAGAACCCCTATTACATCTGTCTTACAATAAGGATATTGAGGGATGGAAAAGTTAAATGAAAAATCACAGAATAAGTAAGTGGTAAAGCTGGGATTCAAACCTCCTGAGTCTGTGTTCTTAATCATTAGGATCTCAAGTCTTTGAGACTTTTGTATGTAAAGAAACCTTAGTCTCAGTCTATCATAACCGACTCTGTTCTAAGCATTTATCTATAAATGGGTGTAGATCTTACAAGAAGCTCAGGAAGTAGATGCAACCTCTCAGGCCACAGAAAGTTAAGAAAATTTGTCTAAGAGGCTGGGATATCTACTGATGTAGCCTGGCCTCAAAGCAAACACAAAACTAGTTTCCTTTAACCAGTAGGCACATGCCCCTGAGTTGTAGAGCATTTTCAAGAAGAATGTAATAGCACTCTAGTTGTCCATTTACTTCCTTTTTCTTTCAGCTATAGTCATCCATTCCTTGTTATTCTATTCACTATAAATCACCCATATAAAAAAATAAATTCTTTAAAAGTGGGGGTAGGGAAGAGGAGCAGATAAAAGAATTTCATCAACATGCCTAAAGAAAACTCTGACACACTGCTTTATTGGAGACCCGCAGATACAGTCTATTCCCTTCTAAACTGTATTGTTGGCTTTTTTCATTGTATTGGTTAGAATACATGAGGCCATTCTGCAATAATAATTTAGAAACCAAATTTCAGTGGCTGAATATTACAAATATTTATATCTTACTTATATCACAGTTTAAACAAGGCTGAACTTCACCTTTAGACCAAATTTTCCTGGCACTGTCTAGCCTAGAAGCCATTTTTAAATCATATCATCATTTGCCACCTGGAAAGTCTGGGAAGCTTTGTAACCAGCAAGTCCTTACTTCTTTGCGTTTAATAGCCCTTCCTTTAACTCTTTGCTCTTCTCTCACATCTTACTGTAAGCAGCAAGAAGATATCAGGGATACCTTCAACACTCTACCTGGAAATCTACTTAGCTGGATCAGCCCGTTTATTTCTATTAAGGAAAGTGATGCTGTTCCTAAACTTTTTGCCATATTAGAAATCTTTCCTCCAGTTTTCAGTAACATTTCCTCACACTGCTTTAAGCCCATACCCATAGCCTTCTCAAAGTCTACCAAGCATGTCCTAACGATTTCTTTAAATTTCTTCCACTCAAAGCCATTCAAAGCCACTCCCATATTTTAAGTTTTTTCTTATAGCAGGACCCTATGTTGAACTACCAAAATCTGTATTAATTTTCCATTGTTGCATAGCCAATTACCTGAAAATATAAAACAACATTGGGTACTTCCAATGCATCAGGAATTTGGGAGTTGCTGTTCTTGCTTGGGGTCTCTCATGAGGTTGTAGTCAAGATATTGGTCAGTGCTACAGTCATCTGAAGTCTTTTTTTTTTTTTTTCAACGTTTATTTATTTTTGTGACAGAGAGAGACAGAGCATGAACGGGGGAGGGGTAGAGAGAGAGGGAGACACAGAATCAGAAACAGGCTCCAGGCTCTGAGACATCAGCCCAGAGCCCGACGCGGGGCTCGAACTCACGGACCGCGAGATCGTGACCTGGCTGAAGTCGGACGCTTAACCGACTGCGCCACCCAGGCACCCCACAGTCATCTGAAGTCTTGAGTAGAGTTGCAGAACTCACTTCCATTCAATTAGGGCCACTCATATGACTGGCAAGTCATGCTGATTGTCAGCAGAAGAATTTAGTTTATATGGTCTTCTCTGTACAACTGGTTGTCTTTATAAAATCGAAGCTGGCTCATAGAGCAACTAATGGAAAAGAGTAATGTGGAAGCAACAATGTCTTATATAACCTAGTCTCAAAACCACACTCTATTATAATTTTTGCAGTACTCCACTGTTCACATGGGTCACTTCTATTCAGTGTGGGAGAGGATCACACAGAGATCTGATAATAGGAGACAAAAATTCATGTGGGCCATTTTGCAGAATGGATGCTATGGAAAAGATAAACACAATAGTAAATAGTGATAATGTAATTTATAAATGCTACAGAAGAAGTTTGTTCAAAGACCTGTAGTGCTATGGAAGATGGAATATAAAACTATTATGACAGAAGTGAAAGTCAGGAAATTCTCAGAGAAGGTGACATTTGAGATGCCTCATTGTTAATGAGTTGGAATTCAGTACTCAAAAGGAGAGAGAAAGAATACTAATTAAAGGAGAAGGAACTATTGTAAGAATTGGTCTCTAGGGGTTCCTGGGTGGCTCAGTAGGTTAAGCATCAGACTTGAGCTCAGGTCATGATCTCTCCATTTGTGGGTTCAAGCTCTGCATTGGTCTCTGTGCTGACAGCTCAGAGCCTGGAGCCTACTTCAGATTCTGTATCTCCCTCTCTGTCTCTGCTCCTCCCCAACCTGTGCTCGCTCTCTCTCTCAAAAATAAATGAATAAATATTAAAAAAGAATTGGTCTCTAAGTAATTAAATATAATAGGTAAAGATAATGGGCAAAAGATGAAAATACTAATAACTCTGTATAAAGTTCTAAGCGTTTTACTTAAAAAGTCATAACATTAATAACATATAATCATAAAATTAGCATTATATGTATGGCAAATATTTTGAATTGTTCTTATGTATTAAAAAGTTGTAGGAGGGGGGCACCTGGGTGGCTCAGTCAGTTAAGTGTCCTACTTCAGCTCAGTTTATGATCTCACTGTTCATGGGTTTGAGCCCTGCGTGGGGCTCTGTGCTGAGGGCTCAGAGCCTGGAGCCTGCTTCCGATTCTGTGTCTCCCTCTCTCTCAAAAATAAATAAACATAAAAAATGTTGTAGGAGAGATGCCTAGTTGGCTCAGTGGTTAAGTGTCCAACTCTTGATCTCAGCTCTGGTCTTAATCTCAGCATCTTGAGTTCAAGCCCCACATTGGGCTCCATACTGGGTATGAAGCCTACTTAAAAAAAAAATGCAGTTGTAAGAAGAATTAGTCAAAAGGTCTAAACTTAGAATATATAAAATATGCAGAAAAATAGCAAAAATTATTTTTAAAATCAGGTATTTATTATAAACATATATACTGTGATGATTTAGAAAACATAACAAACAGATCTTGTCAAATATTTGATGTGTCATTATTATTTCTGTACATATCTAAAAATCTTTTATCTCAGTTTGTTTTTGATAACCTAGAGTTATACTATCCAGTATAATAACCACTAGACACAAATGGACGTTGAACACTTGAAATATCACTAGTCTGAATTAAGATGTGCTCTAAGCATAAAAATTTTTAAAATTTTGATTACATGTTGAAATGATTTTGGTTAAATAAATATTTGAGTTAAATTAATAAAATATATATTCAAGGTCAAAATATTTTTATCTCAAAACTTTTATAGATTATATATATATGTATATTTATATACATATACATACACACACACACACACACATACACACATACATTCTTACATTTTTATGTGAGAATGTACCAATGAGAGGGGTTGTGCTGTGTTATTAACACTGTTTATGAAGAAAGTAACATTTGACCCATAGTTCATTATGTAGCTGCACTAACTGTATTTAACCATGAATTGGTAACACAATTTATACACATATTGTGTATATAGTCTCTCCAACTTCTCAGAGTGAAAAATGGAGGAAATAGAAGAAAAACCTCAATGATGAAACAAAGACTTACATCCAAGATTTAGTTTATAGTATCCTGACTTTCCTTTATGAACAGAAAAAAAAATCTCCAAATAAGAGCCAAGAAAATGTCATTTTAGATCAGAATCCCTAGAAGCAGATCCAGAGACAATGAATCAGAGGCGTGTGGTTGTTGAGAAGTGCTCTCAGGAGAAAGAGA
This sequence comes from Acinonyx jubatus, assembly GCF_027475565.1. NCBI lineage: Eukaryota > Metazoa > Chordata > Mammalia > Carnivora > Felidae > Acinonyx > Acinonyx jubatus. The sequence goes on from NC_069387.1 coordinate 64,085,926, forward strand.
ACGAGGAATGCTTGATTTTATAACAGAAAAAAAAAGCCAATCAAGGAATTGGCTCAACTGGAGACTAACTTCAGCCTGAGTCCTTGGGGAGCTCTCAAGGACAGAGTGCACCACTGAGTTGATCCCAGACTTCAGTACTTCAGGTGCAGGTGAGGTGAAATGTAACCTCCAGGGCAAGAGGGCTTCTCTTCCTCTACATTCTAGCATTTCTGTAGGGCCAGGTGGCTGGCCTTGTTTGGTGCTATAAACCCTCATTCCTGAGGTTTTTGTGTTGTAGTTACTATAAATTTCTTAGTCTGTGGTTACTGAAATTGCCAATTTATAGTTAAGACTATAATATAAGTAATGTAAGGACAATGTGGTAGATCACTTGAGCTGTAAATATTTTCCTACCTACTCCTATGTAGTAACAGCCTTTGGTCACAATGATCAAAATCAGTTATCCCTGCCAGTGCCTGTTGGTAAATTAGAGACTATGTGGACACATTAACACAGATGCATGGGAAGTGAATTGTGACAATGACTCCTCTGTTTGAGCAGATGTTTATGGGGATCAGATTACAAATGAGACACGTCTCACAGAGGGTTTAATGGGTCCACAGATACACCCAGTGGTCATTTCTGCAATTCCTAAACTTGTAATTGGAATGGACATGCTTAGAAGTTGGCAGAATGCTTACATTGGTTTCTTAACCTGCAGTGGAAGCTTTTGAAACTCAAGCCAATTTCCCAGGTCAACATAACTCAAAAACATATTAGAAGAAATTGGAGAGAGTTTAAATGACATCATTAGAAACTTGACTGATGAGGAATGGTGGTCTCCATCACATCTTTTTTCAGTTCATTGGTCTGACCCCTACAAAACCCATATGAATCATAACATACGATAGTAGACTCCTACATACTTACTCATATAACAGCCCCAAGTGCTAAATTGAAGTAATGTGTTCATATCTTTATTTATCAACTCTAGACAGTCCCTATTAACTTCCTGCTATTGCAAGGAGAATTTATCTCACTGACATGATATGTCTTTCCCCCTCTCAAATATTTGTTATATTACTGTTTGGGTTTTTCTTTTGGCTACTTCTGTAATTTTAAATAATAAATGTACCTTATTTTGTGTTTAGTCAACACTTACCAGTATCATGCCTCAACTTTATATAAAATGATAATTATCAAAATTGTTCTTCAGGACATCCTTCCTTCTGTTTTTACCTCCTACCTTCTGGCAATTATACTTTCACTTTTCTATTGTAAAGGCTCCTAGTATTTATATTCTTCTCCGGTACCCTAACCAAGGGTTTGTACATTGCTCACAGGTTAACATTAGATGTTGTAAACTGATACACAGAATTTATTTTATTATGACACCAGATATGGTTTATAGCCATATCAAGAAGTATACAGTGTTTATTCAATATTTACTGAGTACCGAGGTGTCAGATACTGTTTCAGGCACTGGAAATATAACACTAAACAGAACAGTCAAAAATCTATGTCTTTGGAATACTTACATTTTCTTTAACTTTCTACTCTCAAGAACCAATGTTACTGTCACTTGCCTACTTGAAGGAGAATGTTTCTAGCATGAAGGTCTAAGAAATGTTTAAATTATATCCCATCAATTGCTTAAAATTGTGCCATATTTTGTTAACTATTTATTTATGAGGGAAATGATGGATAACTAATTTGGCACTTAATATGTGACAAACTTCCTGCTAAATCTTTCATATACATCTTTTTTTCTAACAACATTTTATGAGATAGGTATTAACATATTCATTATGCTGTAGATAAGGAAAAGGAAATTTAAGGAGGTTCAATATCAGGGCCCCTGGGTGACTCAGTCAGTTGTGCTTGTGACTCTTGATTTTGGCTAAGCTCATGTTTCTAGAGTCATGGAGTTGATCTCTGCTTTGGGCTCCATGCTGAGCATGGAGCCTGCTTAAGATTCTCTCTCTCTCTCCCTCTCTCCCTTTGTCCCTCTTCCCTGCTTGTAACCTCTCTCTCTAAAATAAAAATTAATAAAATAAAATAAAATAAAATAAAATAAAATAAAATAAAATAAAATAAAAAAGGAAGGTTTAATATTTCATAGAAGGGAAGGGACCACAAATCTGTAGTCACTGTAGAGAATCACACTCAAATATATGAAAACATGCCAGAGATACAGGAAAATGTTTTCAGAAATGCACCTATGTGGAACACTTTTTCAAGACCTAAAAATAATTTAAAACAATTATATAAAAGAGAGGAGCTAAATGATAAGGTATATTTGAAATTCATGAAGAATAAACTTTTGTAAGTTATAGTGAGGGGACAAGGACAGGCTTCCCCAAGACATGGCATGCTGATTATGTGATCTGAAAACAATCAAGGCCTAAAAGACTTTGGAAGAAACTTTGACTTCCTTTCCACAAGAATTTAAATAGAGGACCTACTCCTGTAGAGAGTTATCACCATAGATGAGTACATTATAATATGAACTAGGTATGGTAGACATGTGGAACCTGGCAGGGCCTTTCTGATTAAAGTCCTCTCTATGTCCTGTTGTGACTGAATGGCCCAGCAAACATTCATTTAGTAAACATTTACTCTTTTTCATCTTTATGTGAATTGCATCCCTTCCCACTTAAAGTCCCAGACCACTACCCATTACTTCTCCTTATTTCAGAATGACATATATATATCTCATTTTGCCTGTCTTTGGAATTTAATGTCTGTGTAGATTCTCCATATATTCACAATTAAATTTGATTTTCTCCTGTTATTCTATCTCATGCTAATTTAATTCTTAGTCCAGCTAGTAGAACTATGAATGACAGAAAGTGTCTTCCCCCGCCCCCCCAACAATAGAGAATATGACCTTTTTCAAATGGCAATGGAATAATTATAAATACTTTATATAGTTTAAATAAATACTGATTTAAATTGTAGAACACACAAAAATTGTTAATGCCAAAATTTCAAGAGTTATTGGAACTATATTGATTGATTTTTTCCTTTGTTGCTTCCTTTCTTGCTGCCTCCTTCCTAGAATACATAAGTGATGACCATTACTCAAACATCCATGTTGGGACATGAGGCAACCTTGAGGATAAAAGTCATGCACTTAGGATGGCTGAATAGAAACAAACACTAATGATCAAGAAATACCTCTCTGTTTCAGGTCAGGACTTCTTTTAACTGAGAGAAAAGTAATCTCATGTACATCTAGCCTGTGTTATTTCTGGATTCTATTATTTCTGTTACATGGAGCTAAACCCCATTCTCACTGATAGATAATAGTGCTGTCATTTTGACTGTTTCCAAGCCCTGACTCAAGTGGTCTAAGGTGATAGGGCCTATAGATGATATGGTCTATTATTAAGATCTTGGTATAGGAAATGAAAGACTATTCTATTTAACCATGGCTTTGGGTAGATTTATGGAGCAGATGATGTAGATACATCACCCCTTATTTTTGCCATTAGTTACAATCTCTTCCCACTGTCTAAACTGGTCCAACTTAACTAAGGTATTACCACTTCTTCCTGGTGACCTATTTGGAGTGCAGAGATAATAAAACAATAGTAAATAAAAGGTGGTCTAAGGAATTTCTGACTGGAAGTTATCTGGTATTTAAATAAGTTCAACTTGACTTCAAATAAGTGTTTGAATTTCTGTCAGAAATTATACTCAATAGAAAAATATTTTTGAGAGGTAAATGGAGAAGAAATATATACTATTCAGAACACATTTTGGGGAGGGATATGTGTTGTCATCTGGCTTAACAGTGAATATTTTGTTAATCATTAGAATACTGTTGAGAATTTATGAGAGTTTAAATGCTTTAGTCTGTCCACACAGCGCTCTTATTTTTGACTTCATTTAAAAAAAACATGTTTAATGTTTATTTACTTTTGAGACAGAGAGAGACAAAGCATGAACGGGGGAGGGTCAGAGAGAGAGGGGGAGACACAGAATCTGAAGCAGGCTCCAGGCTCCGAGCTATCAGCACAGAGCCCGATGCAGGGCTCGAACTCACAGACCATGAGATCATGACCTGAGCCGAAGTTGGATGCTTAACCAACTGAGCTACCCAGGTGCCCCTTATTTTTTACTTTAATAAAAACAAATATTATACAGATTACTCATTCATACTCCAAAAATATTATTTTATTTATTTTTTATACTCTAAAAATATAATTTTATTTTATGTAAACATTTTACATAATCTTTCCCTTAACAAATTCAAGCACACTACTGCAAGACAGATTTGAATGAAGATGATGAGAAATGAATAGATTTTTTACTGTGATCTTTCTGACAGTGTTACAATTAAGCTGCCAAAAGCTAGAGAAAGAACACATGTACACACTGTATTTGACTAAAGAATGGCTGCTCAACCAAAGCACATTTTGTACAACAGATTCAAGGAAGCATTTAGCATACCTGACATATAATAGCTAGGTGATGGGCAGTGAGATATTCATCACTAGAAGAAAGCCGTAATATAGAGAGAGCTTTCTCACTTAACATCAACTTTGGTCTTAGACCTCTGTGTCAGAAAAGAATGAAACTATAAGCACATCTCAAAATTAATACCGTAATAAATACTGCTTTAGAGAGAGAGAAGAGTTAAGTGTTTTGGTACTATCCCCCGTCTTAAGTCTCATCCATCCTGAGGTGTGTAGATAGACACACACCTAACTGTGTGAGAAGACTGGACATCAGTTGACACCTCTGCATTTTTAAGCAGCCATCTTTATTGGCAGGTTAACTGCTTCTCATTCTTCCATATTAGTATCTTTGTAGGCACAGAGTCCAACAACGTTTATTAAAGGAAATTTTAATGGAGTTGTTAACAATTTTTCTATGTGAGAAGAATGCTTGGTCTGTATAGTGCATGTCCTGCAAATGCTCCTTAAGTCACATTTTAAAAATGAATATCAAGTTTCTTTTTTGTTTAATATTTTCAGAGAAAGAGAGAGTGAGAGCACATGAGAGAGAGCACGGAGGAGGGAAAGAGAGAAGGGGAGAAAATCTTAAGCAGACGCTACACTCAGCATGGAGCCTGCTGTGGGGCTTGATCCCAGGACTCTGGAATCACGAGCTGAGTTGAAATCAAGAGTCAGATACTCAACTGAATGAGTCACCCACTGAGTGACTGAGTGCCCCTCAAGTGTCATTTTGAATACTAAACTCAAGGGAAAATTCAGTGTTCCAAAAAATGACAATTAATGTTGAAAAAAAGGGCATATTTTGATAAGTTTCTATCACTTCTGAAAAGACATGGATAATCTCAGTGTGTTACAGCATCAAGAGATGCTTAGAGCTTGTCTTAGAGAGGCAGAATAATTGCAAGGCTTTGAATTACTTAACTTGCTCAGCTGAATTTAACTCAGGTAGTATACTTCCATGTACTCAGGAATAATTCCTAAAATTTCTCCACCAAACAGGTTTAAATAGCCTATCAATTGAAATTTATGCCAGTGTCTTTCAGAACACAACAGAATACCTTAGTCTGGTTTTACCAGTTTTTCTCACTGGTTTCTTAGCTCTGTCACAGCTCTAACAGTACAGAAATGTTATCTACACATTTGAAGTAACTTGCCTTAGCTCTCTTTACTTTTTAAAATTTTTAACTAGATAACATATAAGAACAGGTAAAGATGACGAGTATCATCAGCCAATTTCCCTAAATTTTCTGGCAAATGCAGAGCCAGGGGAAGTCTGTTTGTTTGTTCATTCATTCACTGATTTATTCTCTCACATAATCATTCATTTATTCATTCATTTACTCTCTGCTTTGTTAAACAAAGGATTTGAAGTGGTTCTCAAGAGTATCAATCAAAAATAGAAGTACTATAAAAACAAGAAAATTTAAAAACCAAAATTAGAGAGTAAAGATGAGATATAGCAGGGTTGGGGGAGAATCAAGAATAATTATGATAGAATTATAGGAGTGTCTGGGTGGCTCAGTCAGTTAAGAGTCCAACTCTTGGTTTCAGCTTAGGTCATGATGTCAAGATCATGATCTCAAGCTCATAGTTCATGTGATCAAGCCCCCCATCAGGCTCTGAACTGAACCTGCTTGGAATTCTCTGTCTCCCTCTCTCTCTTCCTCTGCCCCGTTCATGTGCACACTCTCTATCTCTCTCTCTGTCTCTCTCGTCTCAAAAATAAATAAACATTAAAAAAAGGAATTATAGGTATGTCTCTGACCTTCCCAGATGCCAAAGCAACAAAACAAAACAAAACAAAAAAACAAACGCAGAATCAGTTATATGATTTGCATTGTCTTCAAAAGGAGAATGCTGGTATTTCAGGAGAAGCAAAATGTTTTCCTAAGAACTTAAAATAAATTATCTTTGGGAATACTTACATGAAGAGACACCAAGTGATGTAATTCACTGCAAACTTAAGTACAATTGAACAGTGAATAGAATTGTCTGTTTCACACAGCAAGCTCTAACACCATCCCTCAAGTTAAGCTAAGGGCATAACAAGGAATAAATATAAGAAAGAAAATCTTAGAATGGCCAAGAATATATGGTTTTAGGTTATAGCTTTCTGATATTTTGAGTATATTAGTTAAGACAACTTGGTTTAAATAATTAGAAACCATGTTGATGTAGAGTGACCAACTAAAAATATGTAACAAACTGCAAGTACTGAGTGATGGTGGATTTCTTGGTATTCCCTGGACAAGCCAGGAATTTTCAATACTCTGAGCCTTGCCATATCCTTTTCTATTTGTCTGGAAAGATCTGACTTTCCCAATTAATTTGGCAAGCTCTTCTAATTGTGGTGTTGTACAGTATAGTAGTTTAGAGTGTTAAATTTCCAAACAAATAAATCTGGGCTTGAGTCTTGGCTCTGTAGTTTATTAGCTTGTGATCTCTTGTAAGTAACTTCCCTAAGCTTGTCTTTTCTCATCTGACAAATGGGTATATTATAATAGCATCTTCCTCAAAGCCTGCTCCCCAAAAACACTTTTCATAATGCTTGGCATGTAGTAAGGCTTAATAAATGGTGGTTAGTAACAGTATATGAGAAAGTTTATGGCAAATTTCTATGAAATATTTAGAGGATAAAACAGATCTTACAGAAAAATGGGAACAAAATCAGTCTATCAAAAAAGTCTGTCTTCAGTAATATTTAGTCTTCTTTTAAGATTTTTGTATTTTTCTGGATGACATGCCATTGCTCACCTTGTTTTGTCAGCTTTTGATTGACTGAATTTGAATAAATATGTGCAATGCCTTATTTTAGAAATGTGTCAGCAAAGTAATTAAAAGACATAGGGGTTTTTTTTCATAAAAAATGGTCTTAAAATTTAGAGGTCTTGAGTTAGAAATATTTAAAAAGTGTCTTAAGGCAACTTTGCTGTGAGAAACTTTGGAAAAGAGGAATGTGATGGTTAATTTTGTGTGTCTGGACCACAGTGTAAGCAGATACTTGGCCAAACATTTTAGGTGTTTTTGCGAACGTGCGTTTGGATAAAATTAACATTTCCATTGATAGAAATGAGTAAAGTAGATTGCCCTATTTATTTTTTTTAATTTTTTTTAACGTTTATTTATTTTTGAGTCAGAGAGAGACAGAGCATGAACGGGGGAGGGTCAGAGACAGAGGGAGACACAGAATCTGAAACGGGCTCCAGGCTCTGAGCAGTCAGCACAGAGCCCGACACAGGGCTCGAACTCATGATCAGTGAGATCGTGACCTGAGCCGAAGTTGGACGCTTAACCGACTGAGCCACCCAGGCGCCCCTAGATTGCCCTATTTAATGTGGATGGGTCTCATCCAGTCAACTGAAGGCCTGGACAGAAAACATAAGTCAAGCCTCCCCTGAGTAAGAGTTTTTTTTTTTTTTTTTTTGTCCCCTGACATCCTTCAAACTGGGATATCAACTTTTTTCTTGTCTTCAGACTTGAATTGAAATATTGGCTCTTCCTGGGTCTTCAGTGCCTTTTGGATTGGAACTATACCATCAGCTCTTCTGGGTCTCCAGCTTGCTAACATACACTGTAGGCTTTGGAACTTGCCAACCTCCATAATCTCGTGAGTCAATTCCTTGTAATAATTCTCTTTATACATCATTCTATTGGTTCTTTTTCTGTGGAGAATGCTGACTAATACAGGGCACTTCATCCTTTTTCATATTTAGTTCCAGGATTGTTCTTGGTCACAGGTGATATGCATGTATGTGTACGGAAGCAGTCATCATGTATCTTGACTACATTTAATCAGTTTGCACAAAAGTGAATAGTTGTAACTCCTTTAGGCACAACATTCGCCCCCCCTACCCCCCATATTATCAACTTCTATTCTGGATTTAGGCTTGAAAATATGCTTATATCAATCATCTCCAACTTTCTGCATCTTGTCCTGGGCACACTCTGAAACCTAAGCAATGTGGGTATCTTCAGTTTTGCTGATACCAGAAACCTGAATATTCTATGGCAACATATGGGTCAAACCTCATTTTTATCCAGTCCTACTTGTTCTGTGAACCAATGTAATATTCTTATGGTTAACCTGGAAGCATGTTTGGAGGCTGACAGGAGACAAGGAGATTTTTTCTGGACTCCCAATCCATTTTTTGGACCAGCCTTCTTATATCCATTTATCCTTCTTATATCCATTATCTATGAGTGAGACATGTTCCTTACATTTCCCACTTTTTTTTTTAGCTCTTGTAATTTGGATTTGGTTAACCCCTAGAGTGATCTTTTAATTTTTTTTTCTAACAGACCAAGTGACTAGAAATGGTAATGGCACTTATTTCAAAGAAATATCTACTAATTAAAATTAAACTTCTTAGTACATCAAGATGTTATTACTTTCAGACAATATATTTTAACTGACATTGATCTCTTCAAAAGTATTTATGCTATCCATTTTGGCATTATATGGGAATATGTTTTCATATTGCTTATTCAACAGTCTTAAATTATTTTGTTGGGATGGACTATAATGCTTCTATAGATCCTGATATAGCAGAGATGATGACAAAATATGACATGCTTAATAAATGCAGTATTGCTAGATTCAAGTAGAATTTTTAAAAAAATTATCTTTGCAGACCTTTTTTGAACAAAACTATCAGAGAAATGTAGTTTTAAATGGAGCTAATCTCTGCCTGAATTATGACTATATATTGCAATAAAATATTTAGTAGAATTTTTATATGCTAACTCCTAATGGAGGATAAAATGACCAAGAAGGATGCCTGCTAAGAAGGATGAGTTATATAAAATAAGTGATTCTGGTGTGCTGACCACCCAGATGGGTTTGGATATGGGAAGGAAGGTCTGATGCTAGTTTAAGAGTGTGCTGTACAGAACTAAATTACTTTGTAAAAAAAGAGTGAGAAGTCGTACCAATTCCCAAGGTGGTCTAAGGGATGAGGTGGGGATTTGAGATAAAGGGAAAGGAAAAACAGAATGTTAGAAGACTGAAGCAGTCCATTGGGGAAGTCATCAGTGAAAAATATTCTGCAGCTGAGTGGTGAACTAAAGATATTTTGAATAGAGATGTCAACTATTTAATTTGAGGTTCTGTGAATGCTATAATATATACCCCTCTTCAAATCCCTCAATCAAAAAAAAATCTTCAAGATATGTACACACTGATAACCTTACGTAAATGTGGAAATTGAGGCATAGACTAAGTTTCATGACTTGGCAGAGATAAGGTGGGATAGCACTATTTATGTGTGCAGTGAAATAGTTCATAACCTGAACTGATTAAATGGAGGAAGACCTTAGGAAAGGATGTAACCTTGAGGATGTACATCCTGCAAGAAACTGCAAGAATTTTGGGAAGATTTCTGGGCTTCTACATGTAATGAATTGGGAGTCTGAGTTAATTTTATTTAGATCTTAAGAAACAAGAACCCTAATTTCAGTGTCATGTATATTTAAAGAATAATGGGCCCTCTCTCCTTTATCTGTTATTTTTGCTGATGTTTGAGCTCTTAGAATTCTATTTCACTGGTTACTGTTCCTCCTACAACAAATAGCAAAGACACTATTAAGGTGCCACATGTTTGCCTGAAATGAAATGTAAAAATATTTTCCATGTCATATGAAAGAAATAGAGGCTGTGCCTACAGCCATTCATAATTTTTTCAACAATTTTATTCAGTGAAGACAATGGAGTTTTAGACATTGTCTTGTACTCATGTGACAACAGCAGAAATATCAGTTAAAATCCATTGGAAAGAGATATTGTGTTAAACCAATATATTTATTACTACCTTAGATTATCCTTTGGATTATCTGCAGGATGATAAGGTGGATAAATTCAGGACACATTACCCAAAATATGGCACTTTAGCATACTGAGTATTTTAAACTGAAGGAATTTGACTAATGGCAGGTACAGGGAGGATTTTCTAACTTTCCCTTGAAGAGCAGGTCATTAGATCCTCATGTGAGTGGTGGTCTCCCTACCCCCAAAGAAAAGAACATCCTTATCTCTGAACACAGAGGAACATCAAGAGGAATCTGAACAAACAGACCTTGTTAAGTTTTCCCCAGTTTACTGCACTTGGTTCATACCCTTTGTCCTATCGTATTTCCCTACGACTTTTTACTCTTCATCAAGCCTAGTATAAAAATGTTCAGGTTTGGGGCGCCTGGGTGGCTCAGTCAGTTAAGTGTCTGACTTCAGCTCAGGTCATGATCTCGTGGTTTATGACTTTGAGCCCTGCGTTAGGCTCTGTGCTAACAACTCAGAGCCTAGAGCCTGCTTCAGATTCTGTGTCTCCCCCTCTCTCTGTCCCTCCCATGCTCATTGTCTGTCTCTGTCTCTCAATAATAAATAAATGTTAAAGAAAAAAACTTAAAAATGCTCAGGTTTGACCTTTACTTCAGGTCTTCTTTTCCTTATGAATGCTCCTGTGTCACATAACACTTAAATAAGGTTGTATGCTTTTCTTTTGTTAATCTGTCTTTTGATACGGAGACCCAGCCAAGAATGGGTTACTCTTTTGTAAGGAAAATGTACATCTATTAAGGAAAGCTCCATTTGTAAGGGTGTCTCCTTTTCTGTTCCAGGAAGAGAATGATGACTATATCACAAGAGAATCTTATCACTGGAGAAGGCAACAGTTAAATCTGCATAACAAATCCTTCCCTTGATTACCATGCTTTCTTTGGTCACCTCCACATCACTGACCACCCACACACAACCTTTCTTCTTTTGTCTTTTGTTGAAGATGGTATTTAAGCTGGAGTTCTAAATCACCTCTCTGAATTACTCACTTTCCCTGGGTATCTCCCATGTATACATGAAGTATACATGTTATAAACTTCTGCTTATTTTTCTCTAGTTAATCTGTCTTTTATTTTAGGGGTCTCAGCCAAGACCTTAAAAGGTTAGAAGGAAAATGATTTTCCTCCCCTACAATCTGGTAGTTCTATTTTTAATTTTTTGAAGTACCTCCATACTCTTTTCCATAGTGCTGCGCCATTTTGCATTTCCACCAACAGCATACAAAGGTTCCAATTTCTTCACAACCCTGCTAACACTTGTTATCTTTTTTTTTGTTTGGTAAAAGCCATTCTAACTGGTGTGAAGTAACATCTCATTGTGATTTTGATTTGCATTTCCCTAATGATTAGCACTGTTGAATATGTTTTCATATATACCCTTTGACCATTTGTATGTTTTATTTGGAAAAATGTCTCTCCAAGTCCTCCTTTCCCATTTTTAAATCAGGTTGTCTTTTTGGTTGTTTTTGTTTTTATTTGTTTTCCTTTTGCTTTTGAATTATAGCAGTTTAGTGTCACCTTTTAAATAATAGGCTGTATCTTTCACAAATAGGCATATGGTGCTTTTGATTTGTTTTAAAACCAGGAAGTTAGTTTTTAGTTTATACTTTCACAATGAAGTTCATTGTCTCCATGACTTAAAATGGCAGTTCACTCTAGCATAAAACAAACCCAAATTACACTTTGTTTTTAAAAAAAAAATGCTTTCTTGTTTTTTCCAGCCTTACTGGTACTCTTCTTGAAGACTTTGCATGGCAAGGATAATTCTATACTTTTGTCAAATCCCATTTCATTTTCTTCTTCCTGGGCACAAAGGAATACAAGCTCCCTTGCTCCCTTGCTGCCTTAATCCTAAACTCCCTTGCAATTAAATTGGGGCCAAATGGCTGGGTCCTAAACTAATTGCCAAAGTAGTTATTGTGGTAGAGCTCCTACCTAAAGAATGTGGTGGAGGACTCCTCAGAACAAAGGAAAGCAATGTGGCCCAATCAACTCCTATACACGTATGCGTAGCTCTGACATGACTCCAACTTGGACTGTGTCCAATCAGACTATATGTCACAATATATGGGAGACAAAGAAGTTGAAATTTCATAAAAAGGCTGCCCCCACTATGCTCAGGGCTCAATTTTTCTTGTATGAACATACTGAGCCTGTGCCAGCACAACGAATAAAGTTGCTTCCTGGACAGTAAAGCCTCAGTGTCCCATCTCCCTGTGCGAGAATCTTGCTACATTATCACCTGTCTCTTAAAAACAGTTCTTGCAATAATTCTTCTGCTCTCTTCTGAGGTGGGGATTTTGGAAATCATATGTTACAGGGATAGCTATAAAGTGGACGAGGGTGGTCAACTCACATTGGCCTTGATGTGAGCAAGAAATAATATTAGATTAAGCAATTAACATTTCAGGTTTCTTTTTGTTTTTTCTTTTTACAAAGTACAGCCTAGCTTCTCATGACTAATTCAACTCTTTCAGCAAACATTGTATATTAAACCTGTATAAAATTCAATACGAAAAGGATTTATTAAGTATTTGAAACAATGTATAGAGGCATTTCACCACATAAATCAACATTTTCTACAGTAGTCTTATCCAAAAAAAATGATATTATGTCAGATAACTAATAATGAATGAATGTTAGGAAAAAAATGAGTTGTTTTGGGGACACCAAACTGCAGATTGGAGAAGTCTAAATATATTTAAGAACACTGAATAAGGCAACATTAGCTGTAATTCTATTTAATTATATGGTAACAGTTTTTGGATTATCAAATTGGAGAAAATAGATCTTTGGCAGCTGGAGCATTTTATCTTCTTAAAAAAATCTCTTTAACTGGAAGATGGAAAGAATAATACCGTTATACTAGACAATTAAACCCAAAATGCTAAGAGACTGAGGAAGGGATCTGAGGAATACCCCTACCTAATAAAACTAAATGAATATATCTCTAGTGAAATTCCTGGTAAGTAAGTCAATGATACTTTGTAATTCTCATTTTCATAAAAGTTTTCTGCAGAGCCTGCAGATTGAAAAAAATTGATGCATAAGCAATAAGGTAGCTGTCAACTTCAGTATACAGATCACTCTGACATCATATGGAAAAAGCAGCTACAAGTATTAGAGTGTGCAGTTTCAAATATCAGTGAGGAGGTACCAGAAAGTGCCATCCCAAGATAGGTTTCTTTGGCATATGGATTATTTTGAGTTAAAGGCCATTGAGAACCAGCAGATGCAGGGAAAGCCCTAAAAACAGGGCACAAATTTTGCTTTTGTAAAGGATATTTACATTTATAAGGAAAATTTCCATTTGGAGCCATGTCTCCCGCTCCTATACCAGGAAGAGGAGGACTCGTGGACTCTTAAGAACTGTTATCAGTGGAAAAGACACTGCCTTAATTCTGCATGATAAACCTTACTAAACAGTGTTTACCATGCTTTTCCTGATCACCTTCCCATAATTTGTCTCCTTCACATAGAAGCCCAAACCCCTTTTTCTTTTGTTTTAGCCTAAGATGGCATATAAATCCAAGCTCTAACCACCCCTTGGAGTCACTCATCTCTGGGTGCTCCCGTCTGTAAGTGCAGTGCACAAGCTGATACATTTTTGTTGTTGTTGTTAGTCTGTTTTTTTGTTACAGGGGCTCCACCTAAGAACTTAGAAGGGTAGATGGAAAAGTGATCATTTTCTCCCCTACCCTGCCAACTTCACCCATCAATTTGTAGAGATTATAACACACACACACACACACACACACACACACACACACACACACACGGTATCAATTTTTAATGAACCAGATCAATTTTTGGTTACATTTTGATTCTGCCATCACTGCTTACATACAGCCAGCCTTGATTTTTGGCTCAGAACAATGTGTACTTTACCATAATTAGATAAAGTTTGCTCAATATATGATGTATCTTTTCACTAGAATGACCTTTGTAGTTTTCTGAGTTAAAATTTTATAAAGAGAAGACTAACACAATTATAGACAAAATATTTAAGGATCAATACAATATGAGAATTTTTCTCTATGTTTCCATATATTAAAAAAATCACAGAGAATCAATTCATTCTCTGCTGGGAAATTTATTCCATAGATGAATAAATGAGTGATACACAGAATATGGTTGGCACAGTAAATTTTGGCTATATGATACAAGTATAAGGAGATGTCAATATATTAAGCAATAAGCCACAAATTAGAAATCATTAGAATTCAATTACTATATTCTCACAAGTAAATTTTATTGACAGGACACTAATACTACAACAAATATGAGTCAAGAGTTTCTAAAATATACCTCTTCTTTGCTCTTTGCCCTTCTCATCCTTCGTTACTAAGATATCTGTTTTGCATTGTTTTATATTGGGTAACTAGCTAAAGAAGAAACAAGTATGACCAATTAAAGCCAAATGTTAAGATATTTGCCATGAACCTTTCCTTATGCAAGACAAAAACATAGAATAATCAATTTTTTAGGACTGGAAAATATCTTGGAGATCACAGAGTTTTTGCTTGGCTATCCCTTCTTGGCAATCTGATTCCCATCTGTTTGGGGTTGATGGGTTGAAATAGTCAACAGTGTTCCAGGTGATGGCTGTTGCCTGCATAACCAGGATGACTGCATTACCAAGGACACAGAGGTGCTTCAGCCCAGCACAGCTCTGCCAAACCAGGCTGGAGAGCCAGAGATGTAAACTTTTGTGCTTGCTTGATCTGTACCAGTCAGGATCAAGATAACTATCAAACCTGCCTTCAATTTCCCCTCAGAATTAATGTTCCCCTTTCTTGAAATGAGCTAATAGATACACTAGAGTCATACATAGAGATTCTATGTATGGCAAATAATGGCAAATAATGGAAGCTTTTAAAATGTTTGTACCTGAAATGATAAGCCTCCTAGGACATTCTACTTAGTATCAGCACTGGTAGAATGTCCTTCTCTGCCAAGAATTGTAAACTCTTTTCGGGTGAGAATTTGTTTTGTTATATGCCTTTATATAGTCTGTCTTGCATAGTTTGTTTTTTCTTCTTCACTAGATCATGAGATTTTGGAGGACTAAGTCAGATCGCTTTCATCTTTGTACTTAATACTACTTAAAATTTTTTTTTTAAATTTTTAGGACAGTAAAGGAAGTTCTAAAATTAAAAAAAAATTCTGTTTATTCTCTAATTCTAAAAGTTACCAATATTCAGTTCTGTAAAAAAAATTTTTTTTAATGGCACCTATTATATAAATGGGTTAGAGTATGTTTTTTTCTGATTTGGAACCTTTGCTTTCAAAAGGCTCAATCTGTACCAATCTCTAGGTATCTGTGAATCCTTTCTCAATTTCCTTTCAGAATTGACCATTGATTTGTTTGACCACTCTATTAAGATAACAATTTGACATCATCATAATTATCAAAATTAGCCCTTAAAGTTGGAGAGGATCAGAACTGAAATCTTGCCATTCATTTATAGCAGGATTCTCACACAGAGAGATGAGACACTGAGGGTTTCTTTTTCCAGGGAGCAACTTTATTTGCCATGCCTGGGTTCGTACCTGAAAAACCGAGCCCTAAGAGCAGCAGGGTGTAGCCTTTTATACAATCTCTGCTTCTTTGTCTCCCATACTTGGTAACATACAGACATACAGTATGATTGGGCAGTTTATGTTACAGAGTCGTGAGGAATGTCATGTACACACACATAGCCAGGTTGCTTCCCTTGTCTTGAGGTTTTCATCACATTCCTTAGGGAGGAGCTCTACCACACATTATCCAAAGACTAGCTAGTTTCCTGAGGGTCAGAAAAGGTCCTGCATAGAACACTGTGTGTAATTGACTGGTCTAAAACTCAAAGTAAAGGAGGATTTTGGTGTTTGAGCAGGTTAGGGTATATCCAGTTTTCTTGGGAGTCCTATTAAAATTTAAAGGAAGCCCCTTTTAATAGCAGCATTAAATATGAGTTTGTATAAATATAGACCAACTCTGTCTTTGAAAAGGAACTTTTCTCATATTAAAGTTAGACCTCACTCTACTTTGCTGGTGGATATGGCAAACAATTTTACATCCAAATTGAGACAATTGAAGAGTGAAGGGCACACCGTTAATGAACACAATCATAAGCCAGTACTGTCTCAGGGCATCTATGGTCACCACGCCAAGAGAAATTCTTATACTTGGTTCTGTTACTATCTGAGTCAAATTGATGAAGTTTGGGGATGATGGTGGGGTGTTCATAGAGTCCAGAGCTGACAGCCAAGAAAGAATTCTTGAAGATGTCTTTAGTGAAAAAAGATGATTCCATTAAAGCATGGGGACAGGATCCATGGGCGGGAAGAGCCGCACTAGGGTTAAGGAGAGTGGCTCCTTATATATTGTGAAGTTGGGAGAGGTAAAGTTAAAAGGGAGGCCTCCAGAGAGACTTTGATATGCTAAAGAGGACTACTAAAATACTTGAGGCCTTGCTATTGTGAAGCTAAGATTATTTTCCCTCTAGTAAAGCATTAACATTAAGATGGCAGGGGGTTGCTGGAGAAATGTTATACTCTGTATTTGCCTCAAGTATTTGTCGTTGGGCTGCAGGTTATAAGGAAATTTCATTTTACCTGCCATTTCCTTCTTGCCTTTGTTCTACATATCACTATGGAGGTGTGAGGTTGGGGCTCCAGCAAACTGAGTATATAGGTTTCTGGGAATTAGGCTGTTGAGAAGATTGCCTTTTTCTTGTAATTTACTAAGATATTTGCAAACTGATGGAGACTCATGTCCTATATGACTGTGATCTCTACTAGTTAACCATTTGTTTTCTTTCCTTTCCTTTGTTCTTGGGCAGCCTGAGGAATATCACACATATCCCTCCTGGGGGGCAGGCAGTACTAGCTTGTGCATTGTCCTCAGTCCACCCCATGCTCCCTTATCAAAATTATTATTATTATTATTACTACTATTATTTTACTTGTTTTCTTATCAAGAGTCTAGACTGGATATCAGATTGGGAGTTTCTTAAGGAAAGAAACTATATTTCATTTTGAAGAAATAGCAGAATAGTCTATTCTGTTTATTCTACATACATCTATTTGGCAGGAATAAAGGAGAAATATAATTGTTTTTAAGTCTTTCCATTTCCTTTTTACGTCTGTCTCCTCCTCAAATTCCTTCTCCTCTGTGCCCTAGGTTTCTAAGGAGGAAGAATGCCTTTTAGCTTGGTCATCTACAAGTCTCTGTCATGCCTACAGAACCTAAAATTGCTGGGTGTAGGAGTAGGTGCTGGAGGAAATTGATAGGGTCTGATGATCACTGATGCAGGAAATGGCAGAAAGAAATTTAGAGAAGAGCTTGGCCAAATAGGGGAAGGAGAAGTAGGAAGAAAATCAGAGGCTTTGTTAAATTTTGCAAATAGGAATGATTTAAGAGATTTGAGTAACTGCTATTTAAAAGTGAAACTGAGGGGGAGTTTGGAAGGTTTTACTGTTTAATGTGGAAAGTAATTCCAATCCATTTCCAAGTGAACTGCAATAAAGCCTGGCAATGTCCTCAATGTTTTATGGAGCTGGACTTCTATGTCTTGTGAATGTAATAAGATACCCTAGTTTTATGTGTGCTATACCTATTAAGCACATACCGACTAGCAGGCATTCTGCTTGGAGAGGTAATGTTGAATAAGGCATATGTAACAGATGATACTTGTTGAGTGAATGAACAATGAATGGGTGAGTAAATGACTACATTTGGAAAACCAGAGGGTTTTTCTCTGAGCAATTTACGGGCAAGTTGTATGTGTTGTAGCCCTTTACTCCTAAATATTTTAATGTATATTCTGTTAAAATAGAAAATCTCAATGTTTTATTTACTCTCTTGATTGTGTGGGTTTTTAGAGAGGGTGTGGGAAGATGCAGAATCAGGCAGTTGCTATTGTTTCCCTGAGAGCTATTTATTAATCATGTCTTTTCTCCCACTGATATGCCCCCTGGTTATTATTGCAGGATAATACGCTGAGCACACACCTGTGAGCCCCCTCCTTCCTGATGCTACAATCTCCATGTGCAAGAGTGTACACCCTCATGTTCATCGTATTCTTTCAGATATGCTACTTGCAAGAGTGGACTTTGAAAATCGTTCACAAAACATTTTTCTAGTACAACATCAACAGTAACAATGGTTCCCTTCAAGTCTCAAGTCCTTCTAGCAGACATATAGTCTCATTTAGGTATTTGCAACAGTGATTACCACAGTATTCACTTCCTCACACCTACTACTCCCTCCCGTTGGCACCCCTAGTGTATTCTCATGGGCCTGCTTTTCAGTTTCACGTGTAAGATCATTGTGTCAATGGGAATTCTCCTTTCCACTTCCTTCTCCCTCTCCTACATGCATCATGAATTAATTTCAGTAATATCTTTCTTTCTTCATATTAGAATTATAGTGTTACATTTGATTGATTTCTGCTTCCCATGATCTTGTTGCTTATTCCCCTCACATTATTTTTCATTTCAATTCTAACTTTTATAAGCTTTTCTATGCTTATTTATTTATTTTTTGAGAGAGGCAGAGCATGAGTAGGGGAGGGGCAGAGAGAGAGAGAAGGAGGGAGGGAATCCTAAGCAGGCTCCACACTGTCAGCACAAAGCCCAACCTGGGGCTCGATCTCACACCAAGAGATCATGACCTGAGCTGAAATCGAGTTGGATGCTTAACTGACTGAGCCACCCAGGCACCCCTCAGTTCTAATTTTGAGTTTCTTTCATTCTCTTTTATTTTTCCTTTTTTTAATGTTTATTTTGAGAGGAAGAGTGAGAGAAGAGAGGGGCAGAGAGGGAGAGAAGGAGAGAATCCCAAGCAGGCTCTGAATGATCAGCACGGAGCCTGATGCAGGGCTTGAACCCACTATCTGTGAGATCATGACCTGAACTAAAGTCAGATGCTTCACCAACTGAGCCACCTACGTGCCTCTATTTTTCCTTTTTTTATGCTTACTGTAGTCTTCAAGAAAAATGCTTAATATTAACATTCCTGGGTTCACCAATATGTGTTTGCTGGATCTTCTGAGAAGTTTGTCTGAATTTTAGTAGACTCTGTTGGTGGTTCAGGAAACAGTAGGAGGTCTGGACAGATTTAAATTGGTGTGAGCTTCCAAAGGTACCTAAAGGGAGAAATTGCACACTCACTCCTGACAGGTCAGGTGTAAGTGGCAAGACTGCAATTTCCTTTTTCTTTTTAAAAATTTGTTCCATATAATGATTTAAACAATTTTTAATGAGTTATCAGAATTTTACAAAGAAATTTTGGCCTCTCTTTAAAATAAGGACAATTCTCTTTAAAATATGGATTTATAAGGCAACGGTCCATTGTAGCTGAGTAGCTGCTGACCTCGTTAGATGCAGTTTATGATTTGGACTTTACCAAGTGCCCACTATACTCATTTCAATCCTTTATATTTTCTGCCTGACTGCTATAAGTGTTTGGGTTTCTGGCATCTATATGAAAGGCTTGGAAGCAGCCTGTTTCAGGAGGTGGAGAACAGAGCTGTGTCAAGGTGATAATTGCCCTCAAAGGACACATAGAACCCAGAGTGTTTCCACTGTGGCTCTTATACTTTGTTCCCTGCTGTGTGGTGATATTTTGCTGAAAAATGACTGATTGACTGACTGAATTTCTCAAGAATCATTGTGACACATTAATTTTATAAACCTCTGAAAAGTCAGCAGTGCTAGTGTGAAATCTGCAATCCTTTCAGCCCTAGGGAGCAATGGCTGTGGTAGAGGAGGCAATTCTGTCACTTAGGCACAGTTCACACAAGAGGCCAGGGTCAAGGGCAGACTTTGGACCTTACAGTGTTTACTCAACTGGCAATGCTTCCATCTTCTCACTGCTATTGGATTGGTCATTTCCAAAGAACAGGACCATAGAGGTAAGGAAGAAACACAGAGTCCATTGTGACTCAAAAATATAAATGGCTTCCTGTCATGACCATTCTTTGGGTTCCTATTGAGTAATATCTAAACTCCTTCCTTATTAGGTGTTCTCACTTGCCCTTGCCCTTGCCCTCCCTCATTGTAGCTCCAGGATAATCTTCTATTACTTTATCATGTTCACTTCGCTTCTGGCACACCCTATGGGCCTCCTTCAGGTTTTGGACATCCATATGAAAGGCTTGGAATATTAAAGGCAGCCCATTTCAGACCATTTCAAGGTAATAGTTTGCCCTGAAAGGGCATAGAGCCCAGATCATGCCCTCAGGTTCCTCCTGCATATCCTCTTTGTTGCCCAGGGGGTTGGCATTTGCTGGATGTCTGCTTTGTCTTGGCTCTTCTCTTGACTTGTTCTTTTCTCATCTTTTAGGTTTCAGCTTAAATGTGCCACCTTCTACAAGGTCTTCTTTGATTATCTGTGAGTAGGTTCACTCATGTACTCTTCATTATGTTACCAGTAAGGTTTTTATGTTAACATTTATTACGTCTAGCAGTATCTTTTTATTCATTTATTTTTATTGCTCATCTCTCTACCTTAGATATGTGTCTGAACTCTACCACCACAGCAATGCTGTGTGTCTTTTTACTGATACATTCCTAGCACCCAAGCAGTGTCTGGCTCAAAGATAATAGAATAAATAATAAATGTGTACCATATGTTAACTCTCTTTTGTTACTTTGTTATTTCTGCCTCCAGTGTCTGGAATCAAATTATATTATTGAAACACATTATATTAATTATTTTACACACACACACACACACACACACACTAAGCTGAGAGTACCAAAGTTTGAACAAAGAGTACAACTCACTCTAATTAAATATTTATTTAATTTTCTTAAAATATGAAGCATCAGTGATATACACTCCTATTTCTAATAGGAGTCTTCTTCTGTGGTTCCTTTTGAAGATGATAAGTTTGATAACCTGAGGGTAAACTTTGTGGATAAGATTGTATCAAAGCAATTTAATTTGAAGCGTATTTATTTGAGAAGGGTGATTACTGTCTTACTGAACAATATGATTATCAAATGGTTTTAACATACAACTTATTTTAACTTTGAGATTATACTGGCATTTTTTATTCTACAATTCTCAAGCATCAAATTTATTTTGTTAAAAAACCTAGCCAACTTGACTTTCAGATGATTTAATAGCTCTTGGAACTCTCACCTTTACATTTCTCTAAGCACTGAATCTGAGACTAACCTTCTCTGTGAATGTAGGCATATTCCATATGGAAGTGTAGTCAGAGCCGAAGGCAAAAGAAACTTAGGAATCTATGCCAGCTGTGTGTCCACTCAGTATTGAGTCAACTGAGATCTCCAACTATAATGGTGAGATTTGCTGCCCTAAGGTCATGGAACCCAACAAACACAGGCAGGCAGGCCCCTTCTTGGCTCTGTCTTTTTAGACCCTTCATCAATTGTGTTCCTCATCACTGTTCTAGATCTTTGTTTTTACTTTAATTTATATCCCTGTTTGGACATGCAGCCAGGTATATAAGAAAGACTGGTTTTCTATATTGGTCCACTTTTATTCTGATTCGCATGTTTTAAAGTCACTATATCATGTGTTGAATTTCTCTTACAAATAACTCCAGATGAGAAATACTAGATGTCATTATGTTTATATAATTCACTTTGAATTTTGAGTCTCATTTAGAAATCAAGCATTGAAGTTTTCAAGTATCCTTATTTTGATAATGGTTCTTTTGGTGATTTATACTATAGTTATCTCACCTCCTATTGACTTAGCCCTCTTGGTTCTAATTTTCTTAGGTCCACAGAAATGTCAGTACTATACTTATTTATACTCACAGTATTGTACAATACAAGTTCCATAGGGGATCTCATCTAAAATCAGACCAAACACCAGTGGTGTCTTATCTCAAACTATCTACTTTCACTTCATTACTGGTTACTTTTGATTTCTAGTTTTAGCAAATCTGTATTCCCTATGAAAGTGCTGACATCAAGCTGAGAGGGTTATTTCTGTGATTAAAATTTCATGGTTTCTTACATTTAAATTTTTTGCTAGAGAGAACATTGAATATTCTCTGGAGGAAAAAAAATAAACAGCATAACATTTTTTGTTGTTGCTGAAATTTACCATTATAAATTCAAGGGAATGTCCTTTCATTAGCTCTCTCCAGGAGAAATAGAGTAATGGTAATAAGCTACAGAGCAAGAATCCAGTTTGACAATTCATATTTACAATAATAAAATTAATATCTTTGATACATACAGGATGATATTTTTGTCTGGATTTTTATTTTCAAGACTAAATAGAAAATACAACGATTCAGACAGTTAAAAGAAGAATAAATTATATGGTGTATTGATTGTGCTAATATGATCATGTTCCTCTGCATGTTTTTTTTTTAATTTTTTAATAAGCCAAGGATTGTTTGTGTAATTAAGAAATCAGAGGGGTATTCTTAATTGAATTACAAATTGACCATGTCAAATCAAAGCAAAAAGCATTTCTTAAGATCCTGTTATGTGCCTAGTTCTATGTTATGCACTGTAAAGGAATACATGGCTTTTGTTGCTACAAATTTTATAATTTTGATGAGGAAAGAACTAGAAAGAGAAATGCAATAGTTATGTTAATCAATTTCTAGTTTTATAGCATGAAAGTTGAGAGGCTAAAAAAAAATCTGCATGTTGGGATCTTAAGAAGATACTAATTGAAGGGTGTGGAATTTTGATTGCTGTTAAACAGAGTGTAAGAATTAAATTCATGGATGGGTGTAGAGGAAAGAGGTCAGTTTCCATCAAAGGATGTGTAATCTTGCTGCAGGGCACTAAATTTTTGTCTAACCTCAAATTTCATTCGACTAAGTGTCTGCAATATGTACAGTGTTTTCTTTAGGACTGCAGGATTTCCAGATTTCTAGCTGTTCACAGAGATGGATGGGCTTGTTGAAGTAGTTTATACCAAGTGAATTAGAACAAGTTCAGTGTTGTTCAGTTTTGCCACATGTGTTTAGAGACAGCCATCGCTCTGAAAGTTATTTAGATTTTATTTTAATAACAAGAGGTTAACTGATAAGGTCACTATGTGATTCAGAATAGAAAGACAAAATGTTCTGAACCAGATAATAAAATATAGTTGGACATGTGACCAAGATTGTTCTCAGTTACTGGAATCTGGAACATATTTTTATGTTGGAGAAGAACAACAAAATAATTTGATGAAAGATGTCACAGACAATAATTAACATGTGTTACTGATGTGATCTGCATATGACAGGCATCAGACTTCAAGTAGCTGCAAAGAGGAGGAGATCTTTAATATTGAGTGGAAATATTAAAAATTCAGTAACTTCAAGGCAGTTAGGAAAACTGATTTCAGACTTTATGCAACTTGGAATTTGTTCTCTTTTTACCAAAATTTAGGAGATACAGATCCTTTTCAGGGTTAGAGTGCAGATGTGAAATAAATGGAAAAACAGAAATGGAGAAGTACAAAGAGAATACTGCGATAGAGTCAGAGACAGAGAAACCGAGAGATAATAAGGCCAAAAGACAAGGACTAGATAATGAATAGAACATGGGTTTTCAGCTCCCTCCTTTACCCTAATACTCAGTGTGATAAACTGAATCGAGGCCCTCCAAAATTCTTCTGTTGAAGCCCTAATTCTCAATATACCTGTATTTGGAGATAGGGCCTTTATGGAGGTAATTAAGGTTAAGTGAGGTCATAGCAAGGGACCCTAATCCAAGAGGACTGGTGTCCTTATAAGGAAGTGACACCAGAAATCTCTCTTTCTCTGTCTCAGTGCATGCACAAAGGCTGTGTTGGGATACCCTGAGAAAGTGGCCTTCCATCTTCAAACCAGGAAGAGATCCTAACCGGAAACCAACCCCGCTGGCATCTTAATCTTAGACTTCCAGCCTCCAGAACTATGAGAAAATAAATGTTTATTGTTTAAGCCACACAGTCCACTGTATTTTATTATGGTAGCTTGAGCAGACTAATACACTCAGTAAGCCAGTAGAGAAGCAGTGTGCTAAGTAGAACTGGAAGCAGTGTCCATAATGGGAAACAATACCTATGAGGGGCACAAAGGGGACAAACATTAGTTAGGAAGAGAGGATGGGGGCATAGCCTGAAGATTGGCAGCTGTACCCCTTTTTTGTTCTCTATATAATTCTCAGCAGGTACACCTCAGAATTTCAGTCTGGGGAGCAAAACCCAGAAGCAGCTGGAGGTGTCTCCTCTATTACATGTGTATACTTTTGCTTCTGCCGCTGGATGAGCATAAAAATTTGAATATAAAACATGACCAATTGCCTCTCTTCTCAAAATAAAACCCCCAAACCAAAAACTCTGCATGAACATGCACACATAATTTTGAATCCCAGGTTACCTGGGTCTACCCTGTCTGAGTCATGGGGCTGGACAACCCAGAGAATAATTTACTAATCTGAGATCTGGACAGCATCTGCATCTAGCTGGGGTGGAGCACTAGGCAGCATTGGGCCAGCAGCCAGACTTGCTAACTTCCAACTGTTGATATATCCTATAAAAATCTTGTTTGTTTTCCTTAAAAAAAATTTTTTTTAATGTTTATTTAGTTTTGAGACAGGGAGACAGAGTGCAAATGGGGGAGGGGCAGAGAGAGAGGGAGACACAGAATCTGAAGTAGGCTCCAGGCTCCCAGCTGTCAGCACAGAGCTTGGGTGGGGCTCGAACTCACTAACCGTAAGATCATGACCTGAGCCAAAGTTGGACACCTAACTGACCGAGCCACCCAGTCACCCCTTGTTTGCTTTCCTTAATGTGATACCATCATTGCATCAGACAGATCAGTATGACTGAGCCTTAGAAGACTTTTAAAATCTCAAACATATTATTAGTAAAAAGTTACCCCAATATATATTAATTCCAATCTTCTGTTACACCCATGTAATCCAGTTGCCCAATGTAATGCTTATGGGGTTGGTTTCAGGATCTCTTTATGTGGTTATCCGCAGTGGCTCACTCATCATATGTCCCATGTGTTCTGACATGGAGTCTTTGAGGACCCAGATAGGCACCCATACTGATGTGTCCAGGGTGGGTCTCTAATGGCAAAGTTACATCAAAACAAGTTCCATGTGGCGCAGGACTTCTAATCTTGTACTTTTTTTTGAATGTCAAAAAAATTCTTAAAGATGAAGACTAGGAAACAGGAGAGGCAGGGAGAGTGAAGGGGAGTGAAGGGCAATCTGGACCAAGTGGAACAAACAGCACTCTCTGCCCATAACCAGTCTGTTGTCCTTTAATTTTTTTTTTAACATTTATTTATTTTTGAGAGACAGAGAGAGACAGAGCACAAGTGGGGGAGGGGCAGAGATAGAAGAAAACACAGAATCTGATGCAGGCTCCAGGCTCCGAGCTGTTGGCACAGAGCCTGATGCAGGGCTCGAACTCACCAACTGTGAGATCATGACCTGAGCCAAAGTCGGAGGCTTAACCGATTGAGCCACCCAGGCGCACCACCAGTCTGTTGTCCTTTAAAAGACAATGGACCAGTGGTCAATTTTGTACAGGCTTCCACATTCAGGGAGGTCTCCACAAAGTACCCACAGCTATAGAAATAAGCTGACTCATCTGCTGTCAATATTGATGTGCTTCCTGAGCCAAACTAAATAATAAATACAAAATTAAAACAAAAACCCAATTAGTACTTCTTCCCATTCATACCCCTTTCCTCCTCATACCAAATGAACAAACAAAGAAACAAACAAACTTTTGTCCTTGAATAGCCACACCATCTCTCTGCTATAAAGAGAAATGAGGTGACATCTTTGTTTTTATCTGAGTTTGAGGTGATGCTGCACTTGAGTTGGCTCCAGTTCTGCTAGCATAATGGATATGTATTAGGCCATACATCAGTTCAGGAAGATCTTGAGCTGCAACCCCACCCGAAAACAATTACAGTGACTTTTCCTAAATCCAATTCTATAACAAATCAAATTTCTACCCCTTCTTCCATACTGAGACATTGCCAGCAGATCCAAGTGAGTCAGTGGTAGTTGGAATTTATCAGAAAGTTTCCAAAGCATTATCTCATAGGTAGACATCACTCCCTGCCAGGTGGCATTCAGATTGGAGGGGACTGTGCTCCAAGGGAAGGCCCTCACCAGTAGGAAGCTTAACCACTGGGTATGCGTGATGAGCAGTACTCCCTCCAGTGGAACTGAGTAAGGTCAGCTTTCCCCCAGCCACCAGGTCCTTGAATTAAATGCTACCTCAGAGTGATCCTTTGCTTTAAAATCCTTCATTCCTGTCCCTATGATTCGCTCAGGTCGGGCCTTCTCATCCTAGCTCAGCTTCCCACCACCCAGTCTGTAGAAACTTGTTCTAGTCTCATAAGAGTTGAAGTGGAGGAAAACTCTGCCTCAGTTTGACTAAGTCTTCTCCGTGCTCCAATGAGGCTTTTGACACAAAAAAGCCAGGAAGAAACTCTTTTTCCCCCCTTTATCATATTTCTCCCCTGAGAAGGACTGTGGAAAGCAGAAGAAAGATGTGGAAAGAAGCTCCAAGGAGGAAAAAATAAAAAGTAACAACAGTGGTAAATACCTAAAGATATTATCCTGCTGTGCTTGTTAATGCTCTATGCACGTATGCATATAAACTGCTGTTGAGTCCCTCACTCCCTAGGGCCTTAAGAAGGAATTCAGGGAATCAATGACCAATAGGAATGAGTTGAGAAATGTCACAGAGACTAATACCATGGAGAAAGAAAGAATATTATTAGATCAGTGGTTTTCAATAGGATTGACACTGCTCCCAGGGAGGTGTTTTTGGGTGTCACCATTCTGTCTCATTTAATGAGGCTGGAAGTCCTGTGATATTCAGGACAGCCTTCCAAAAGAAAGAATTGTCTAGCATCCTACGTGACTTTTTATTGGTCTGCAAAGAACATCCAGGTAGATGAAAATCTACCCATAATTATCTGAACCTAAACTTATCTCTGTTTTACATGTAAACAGACAGTATTTTTTGCATAGTGTTGAAATATATTTAATCTTCCAGGAATAGTGCTATTGAGGGAATGTTATATTTTGGGAATTTACCAAGAGTTTTTAACCATTTGGAAAAATTGTGCCTCCAAAGATACATGCTGCCAGTTGGTTTTAGACCTAAGTTCAAGCATCCGACATTGCATATTATAGTCATATGCAAACAATTTCATATTTAAATACCTATTGTTTTATTGCAAATAATTTTCCTTCCATGTATTCTTTTATATTACAGTAACTGTATGCATAGGGCAGCACTGGAAGTGATCAGGTCTAAGCTCTCTGTTGTCTTCTCCCGGGGAGTCATGTGGACAATGCTTCATTCTCCCAGCAACGATATGTGACAGCATGTATAAAGTATTGACAACTAGGGAAGTTTACTTAGGCCATGTTGTCAGGGTTTTAATTAGGGGGGCAGTCATGTAACTGTGGAGTGCCTACATGGCTGACCTTACTCTGTCTCTAGTTCCTCTGAGATCAGATTGATACTTTTTGGCCCAAAGCCCCGACCATAAGTTACTTTATTAGCATAAACTACTTGTTGTGGCCCCAAACCCCAGGTACACAAAGACACTCTTTTCAGGCAAGGTATTTTAAAAGCTTAGAGATTACCTTCCAGAAGCTGGTCAAGGGTCAAATTTTTGAATAAACAGGGTTTGGACAACCCAAGCCAATTCAGTTAATTCTTCATTTCATGCTATGAATTTTATTTCAGAACATGAAGGAAGTATTACAAAACTTTTGTTAAAAAAGAAACATTGGATCTTCTAGGGTTTAGAATCACTGTATTGAACATAGAGATTGAGAGGTGACAGAATAAACTCTTAACACTCTGGATGGAAAGGTAGCTGACTGCCCTTTCCATCTACCCCTCTCTCGGCCTCATTAAGGTGGAAGAGTACAATTTTTGAGATAAAAGTCTTTGGGTTAAGCTTCTTGAATAAAAACCTGGCCCTATTACTTACAAATTGTGTGGTTCAGGGGAGGCTATTGAAAGTTTCCATGACTCTGTTTCTTCATTTGTCAGTAAAGTAGAGCTGTGGGGCACCTGGCTGGCTCAGTTGGTTAAGCACCAGACTTCAGCTCAGGTCATGATCTCACGGTTTGTGGGTTTGAGCCCCATGTCGGGCTCTGTGCTGACAGCTCAGAGCCTGGAGTCTGCTTTGGATTCTGTTGTTTCCCTCTCTCTCTGCCCCTTTTCAGCTCACGCTCTGTGTCTCTCTCTCAAAAATAAACATAAAAAAAAAATTAGAGTTGTAATTGTACCTACCAAGAACATAACCAGTTACTGATAAATGGTTCTGAGTAAACACTCAGTGTCTTTTAGAATTATTAATATTAGGGGCGCCTGGGTGGGTCAGTCAGTTAAGCATCCAACTTTGGCCTAGGTCATCATCTTGTGATTTGTGAGTTCGAACCCCGCGTCAGGCTCTGTGCTGACAACTCAGAGCCTGGAGCCTGCTTCGGATTCTGTGTCTCCCTCCCTCTCTGCCCCTCCCCTGCTCATGCTCTGTCTCTCAAAAATAAATAAATGTTAAAAAAATAAGAAAAAAAAGGAATCCCTAAATTAATAGCTTTCCTAAGAACAGAAATGGGACTACCAAATTCAGAGAGCAAAGGAAGGTTCATGGTCGTTTGAAATTTTAGACGTGGTACCTTTTGGTGGGCTCTTGCTCTCAGTCTTTCTCTCAATGAAGGGAATACTTGCTATTTGAGAAGAGTTGAAGTCTAGGGAATCAGAAACAATGATAGAGAAGTATAATTTATCTCTGTTACTTTTGATTTAAAACAAGACAGCTTAAAGCAAACCTCTTTTTTATTCCTAAATTGTCCTTAACTAATCACTAAGGTACTAATGAGGCAGAGATTCAAGATAGCAGCCTAAATGATAAACATTTGATTGAAACTTTCTTTTGGTGCTGCTTCCCTTGAGTAGCTCGGCATAGAGCCTATGTAGGGCACCCTCCACACACATGGCAGTTAGTGAGCAGCCTGAACTCATAAAACTTTTCTTACGCAGAGAGAACAAATCACATTATGTAAAGAGATTTTGAAGTGCTTTAGTCATTGCTTTCATGATATAGATGCAATTTATAAGAGTACGCGAATGATTCATTTAGCCAAAATGGGTTGCATAAGTTGACTTTTGTCAAAAACAACTTAGAATAAGAGAATCAGCTAATTGAAGACTGTGTGATACCTCAGCTGCAGAGTCTCCATTTATGGTAGAAATACAGACCACTTCATCCAAAGCCAGGTGCCATCAAACAGCAGAAGATGAGAATACATACTTTACATTAGAGAGCTTGCTTTGTAGATCAGCCCACAGGGCATGGGGGTGGTCCTTGGGGACTGAGTGACTCATACTCCCAACCCTTACCAAAAGCTATTAATCTTTCTTCTTTTTGGGAAAACTGTTAACTTTTTCAGAAAATTAAAATAAACTTGAGCTATTGAATAATGCAATTTAGTAAAAGAAACATTTTCTAGGAGCTGTTACCCAAAGAGATCAAGAGAGCTTGCTCTCCACCCCATCACAAGACAAGGGGCATCTTTTCCAGATTTCAGCAGCCCTGGGAAACAGAGCATCCAGCATTCTCCAGGGACTGCTGAAGTGAAATCTGCTGTTTGGCATTCCTGCTGCCCTCACACACTCTGATCATCCCACTACTCCCAAGTTCAAATTCTCCTAATGCTTCTGGGGTCCCTCTCCATTGATCTGGTCTCTCACCTCTTTAGATTCCTCTATGCCTTCTAACTGCACCATTTGCCATTCCTGATCCATGATGTGCAAACTCTTAGATATCTCAGTGTCTTTCACATGTTTGCCTTAACCTAACTTCCTCCTGCAGCATTTCTCAAGCAGTAGTTGTTCATGTGCTCACACCCCACTCATCTCTGGGTCAGACCATCTGACTACTAATACCTCGTCCACCTGCCTGAAATGATGTTTTCCCAACCTTCTGAGATTCTCCCTTCTATGTGTGCATCCTGTACCTCTGGCTACCCCAAACTGCCCCACTTACAGTCACCAATTCAGACATCCCACTCTAAGGTCACAACCTCTTATACCCTTGTCAGTTTATATAACCTTTGGCTTAACTGAGGTTATTTCCTGCTTAATTAAGATATAAATGACATACAACATTGTGTAAATTTAAGGTGTACAATGTGATGATTTGATATATGTATATATTGCAAAATGGTTATCACAGTAAGGTTAGTTAACACATCATTTACCTCACTTAATTATCATTTTGTTGTTGTTATGTTGAGAACACTGAAGCTCTACTCTTTTTTAGTTTATTAATTTTATTTATTTATTTTGAGAGAGAGAGAGAGTATGAGCTTGCACCAGGGAGGGGGAGAGAGAAGCGGAGAGAAAGAATCCTAAGCAGGCTCCGCATTGTCAACATGGAGCCTGATGTGGGGCTCAAACTCACGAACTGTGAGATTATGACCTGAGCCGAAATCAATAGTTGGACACTTAACTGACTGAGCCACCCAGGCACCCCTAAAGCTCTACTCTTATAGCAAATTTCAAGTATACAGTATAGTACTATTAACTCTAGTCACCATGCTGCACATTAGATCCCTGGAAATTAGTCATCTTATCACTGGAAATTTGTACATTTTGACCTACATCTCCCCATCTTCCCCATTCCTCTGCCCCTGGCAACCACCAATCTACACTCTGTTCTGTGAGTTCATTGTTTTTACATCCTACATATAAGTGAGATCATACAGTATTTGTCTTTCTCTGTCTGATTTATTTCACTTAGCATAATGCCCTCAAGGTATTTTGTGGCATAATTGTTTTATTTTGATGCTTCAGCCCTTCAGCATCAACATTAACTCATGTAGCTTTCTCTTGCTGTTCAGTAACTCTTTCAGAATTTTCCTCTCTATCCTTAAAGACCTTGCTTCCTTCTTACCCTCAGCAAATGATTGGGATTACTTGACATAGACATTTAGACATTTCAATCGCCTCAAGTTCAGTATGTGGAAAAATATTTTTGAATCCTCCTACTCCATCAGAAATGCCCTGCCTTCAGTGTTCTTTATCTTTATTTCACTCTTGCACACCTCCAATTTATTCTTTCAATATTAAAAAGAAACGTAAACCCGAAACTTTACTATCTATGGGCAACCATTCCACTATTAGAAAGTTCAAACGAATAGTAGTCATACTACTGCATGGGCTGGCTCCTACCTAGTGTCGCCTTGTACTGCTCCTCACTCTGCCAGTATGTGTTCCACCCATAATCAGCATCTTTCATTTCTTCTAATGTATTAAGGATCTTGGCATAGGCAGTTTTCTCTGTTTTCCATCATTCTCACAACTGTCCATTCTTCATGTCACCACTGAAGTATCCCTTCTTCCGGTGAAGTTTCCATCAACCACAAGTTCTCTAATAGACTAGGCTAGGTCTTTTTGCTACACAGTATATAAGAGTTGCATGTCTTAATTAGAATTATTGATTAATACATCTTTCCTACCCTCAAATTAAGCTCCATTAAGGTAGAGACTTGGCCCATTTTGTTCACTCATAGAGATTCTCAGTAACAGCCCTGCAAAAATGTGAATAAATGACTTTAAATCAATCTATTTATGATATTTTTAGAAAGTATTTGTTGTGACTTACAGTGGTAAGATTTTCTTTCCTTATAGGAGACAAATAACTACACAGTTCCATGCAATCTTTTCTTGTATCACTATCTTCTATCTTTCCAGCTCATTCTCTCAACTATTCCTATTCCATCAAAAATTTTTACCTATATCCCTGAAACTTAACATGACTGGAAAAAAACGTGTGACTACATTGACCACTCCTACTTCAAATTCAGGGCCATGAACCTGAAAGTAGACCCTTAATTCTGCTCTGCAATCATAGTACATTTCTCTGGGCTGCTTTCCCTCTGCTCTCCTATAAGATTTTCTCTCCTCTTCCTCTCTCAGACTTTGAATATATGTCCCCACCCCGGCCTCCCTTTTCAGCTGACACCCTTGCTTCCTTCTCCACAGAGAGCCCTGAAGTATTCACAGGAAAACTTCCTTAGATCCTTGCATCACATTGACCAACCTACCAACACCAGCAGCTAAAAGCTCTGGCAGCAATTGATACATGAACTGCCTGTGCACCTGATTCAAGCCAATCCTTTCATGGGTGCATTGGACCTCAGCTCCTCTCACAGAAAGAAATTGCTCCAGAGATTCTGCTTCCCTCTCTTGTGTTATTATGTTTTCCTTGTTTATACCACTATTCCTAACAGTATACAAGCATGATATTATTTCTCCATCTTAAAAAAAATAAAACTTTCTTGACCCTATTGTCTCCACCAAATACAGTCCGATTCTCCTGTTTCTCTTTGCAGCTGTCCTGTTCACTATTTCAAATTCTTCTCTTCCAGTTGTGTCTTAACCCCTTGCTCTCCTTCTCCCAGCCAGACTCTGGCCTCATTCTTCCATTGGAACTGTGTGTATTAAGGTCCTAAGTCACATGTCTATTGGCCCCTTCTCAGCCCTCATTGTACTTGATCTTTTTGAAACATTTGACTCAGTTGATTACATCCTTCTCCTTAATACTCTTTCTTTGCCTGACTTGCAGAAATCTGCACACTCCTGACTTTCCTCCAACACCTCTGCTGTGCCTTCTTAGTCTACTTTACTGCTTCCTATACTGGATCCATGCATCCGTGTGGGAATCAATGCCCTGGGGCTCAGTCCTTTTGTTTCTTTTATACCTATATTCACCCTTGATGACACTGTGGCTTTAAATTCCAAGTATATACAGTTTACTTTCAAATTCATGTCATCAGTCTGGATTTCTCTCAGACATACAACTGCCCACTCCCTGGCTACACAGTTTCAAACCTAAACTTCTCCAAAATGAAGCTTCTGTTCTGCTTCCAAATCTACTCTTTCTCTATGTGTTTCCATTTCACTTGAGGGAAGCTTAGTCCTTCTAGCTGTTTATGCCAACAGACTTTTAGTCATTTTTTAATCTGCCAGGAAATCTTGATTCAGACATTAAAAATATTAAAAACGAATCAATTCTCTCCATTTTTAACTATGATTACGTTGCTGAGTGGCCATTTATACTTCACCTAGATTGTTGCTGTAGTGTTTTCATTGGTCTCTCTGCCTCCCAATAATACAGTTAGAACCTACCTGACATACTAGCTAGGCTGATTTTTGGTGAAACAATTGGATTTTGTCACTCATCCTCTGAAATCCCTGTAATGGCTTCCTAAGTTAGAAGAAAGCCAAATTCCTTACAATAGCCCCCAAAGTCCTACATGTTCTACATGCACTTGTACTCTGATTTATTCATCTCTGACTATTCTGTTCCTCACTTCCTGCATTGCTGCCTAGTGGCCAGCTTGCTTTTCTTTGAATTTCTAAGGATTATCTATTTTAGGGTCTTTCACTGGCTATTCCCTTTGCCTGGGACATTCTTCTTTCCAGAGAGCTTTATGTTTAATGCTATCCTTGCTTCAAGTCTTTGCTTAAAGGAAAGACCTCCCAAAGGCTTACCCTATTTATTTATTTTATTCTACCACCCTGTTTAAAATGACAACCTACCCTTCCTAGCACCAGTGATTCCTCTTAATCTGTTCTCTTTATTTAATACCATTATCCAATTCTGCCATACATATATCATCCATTTACTATGTATAGTTTATGGTCTGGCTCTCTGAGTGGAATTTAATCACCATCAGATCATGGAATTAGATTATTTTGTATTTTTGATCACTGATGAATTTTAAGTCTCCAGAAGAATGGCTGACATAGAGTAGCTGCGCAATAGATACTGACTGAATGAACTGTAATGTTGAAAGGATTTTTTTCAATGTTAGAAAATCATTGGCATTTATAGTAAAATGTGTTCCCTTTATTTGAAATATATTACAATATATATAAAGAAAAAAACCAGTCACAGCAAAATGCATTGTCCTGAAACAGTCACAGTTTTATCTACTTTTTATTTATTTTTATTTTATTTATTTATTTTTTAACGTTTATTTATTTTTGAGACAGAGAGAGACAGAGCATGACCAGGGGAGGGGCAGAGAGAGAGGGAGACACAGAATCTGAAACAGGCTCCAGGCTCTGAGCTGTCAGCACAGAGCCCGACGCGGGGCTCGAACTCACGGACTGCGAGATCATGACCTGAGCTGAGTTCGGACGCCTAACTGACCGAGCCACCCAGGCGCCCCAGTTTTATCTACTTTTTAAAAAAATGTTTAATTTTTAAGAGAGAGCACACACTTGCGAGTGAGGGAGGGGCAGAGATGAGGAGACAGAGGACCCAGAGGGTGCTCCACGCTGATAGCAGAGAGCCCGATGCAGAGCTCAAACCCATGAACTGTGAGATCATGACCTGAGCCAAAGTCAGAGGACCAATAGACTGAGCCCCCCAGGAACCCCTGCTTTATCTACTTTCAATTTTCTTTCTATGCATCCAAATGTATCTGAGATGGCAGCCAGGAGCACACTACCCCTCCTCCCCTGGGCTGCTATGTGCTTTCTTTCCCCTCGTTCTCACATCGCTCTGGCACGCAACTCAGCACCTGTACAAACCCACTCAAACATCTGCTCACACAGATGTCAATGTGAACAATGAGGGCTTTACAGATGGAGTAATGTTAAGGGGGTCATAGCAGAACCTTAAAATCTCATTAGACATGTCTGTTCTCTGATGCTCCTTCTAGGCCTTGCTATCACCAGAAGTTTCTCTATGACACTTTCCTATAGTTCCCAGTCTTGTTAGCTCCAATCTATCACTTGCCTCTGGTTAAATTCAAATTCTTCTTTCCTTAATCTTGCGAAAACAGTTTAGCTCTGTCTCATTCTTTATGTTGAAATTAATGTATCAAAATCGAGGAAAAGATTAGCAAAAGACACTTTCATTAAAATGAAAAAACAATCGTAGCAAAAAACACTGTCCTGAAAGAGTCACAACTCATCTACTTTTTCTATTTTTTGGTTTTTTTAAATGTTTATTTTTAAGAGAGAGAGAGTGCAAGCGGGGGAGGCAGAGAGAGAGTGAGACACAGAATCCAAAGTAGGCTCCAGGCTCTGAGCTGTTGGCACAGAGCCCGATGCGGGGCTCAAATCTATAGGCCACAAGATCATGACCCGAGCCAAAGACCGCCATTTAACCGAATGAGCCACCCAGGCACCCCACAATTGATCTACTTTTAAACTTCTTTCTATGCATCCAATGTAACAGATGGTGGCTAAGAGTACCTCCCAACCATCCTCTCCTGTACTGCTATGTGTTATTCTCTTCAGAAGCCACTGGTTTTGTGTATGAAATCTTTCGCTTGCAATTTCTCTTTAAAATTTATAAAAATAATTTTCTGTATCAAGTATTTTTCAGAAGTGTGATTTTTTTTTGTAAGAAAGTTATTTTTTTTACGTTCATTTATTTTGAGAGAGACAGCACGAGAGAGCAGGGGAGGGGCAGAGAGAGGGAGAGACAGAATCCCAAACAGGCTCCATGTTGTCAGCGAGGAGCCTGAATGAGGCTCAAACCATGAACCTTGAGATCATGACATGAGCCAAGACCAAGAGTCTGATGCTTAAATGAGCCACCCACGCACCCCTGGAGTGTGATATTTCTTAATGCAGTATGTGATAGAATTTATTTTGCCAAAGTCCTATTGTTGGGACATATATACTATTTACTTAATCTGACAGTGTTTGATACAAATAGGTGAGGTTTCCTATTGGCTTTATCTCAACTAATATTTGACCTTATGTTATCTTGTCATAAGATTTATTGTTTTTAATGGTTTCTGATTGTTTTCCTTCTTCTTTTGCTATATTGACTACTCTGTTTTCTTCTCTCAATATGAAGGCATATACTTTGTTTTTATTTTGGGAACATCTGTTTTTAGATACTATAATATAATGGTTATTTTCCTTGAATATTTGCATCTAAGCATGTATTAAAAACCTCCATATATTATAATAAATTCAACTTGGCTTTCTTCTTCCATCCTTTCCTCATTCTAACTTTTGTTCATTAAACTGAATTTTAAGTCTGCCATTAATTCATATTTTTTATATCATGTCTTCTTTTTCAAGACATTTTTATAGTATATTAAGTTTTATAATGATTTAATATTTATTATGTTTTATTTACATAGTTTTACTTCTTACAGACAATTCCTTTATACTGTGATTTCTCTGTTCTTAAGATTTTTGTTCTTTTCTCATTTTGTTGAATTCTTCAAATATTTTGTATTAAGGATGTGTGTATACTATACTTTCTGGTTGCTAGAACATCTAGAAATACCTTTTCTTGTCCTTGTAATTGAATGCAAATTTCATCTTGTACAGATGATGTTATCACTTTTTTTCTCTGCAAAACTCAGAGAATATTGATCTACTTTCTGATCTCAAGAATAAGTTCAATGATATTTGGGAATACATATGTCCTGTATCATACCCACAATTTAAAGGGGAAGAATGTGCCACTGTTAAAATGTGGTAAAATGTTCAAAAGTGTAGGTAAAAGGTAACGTAGAAGATAAATCATGTTTCTGTCTGCTGTGTGCCAAAGTGAACACTGGAATATTTTCAGACAGAAAGCAAATGGAAATAACACAACTGATTGTGGTATTTCTATCTCACCATCTCTGTCCTGCTTATGTCCTGCCTACATGCCTGTTTAAGTATACTTGCTTGTTTTTGAAGATACTGTACAATGTTTTCATGTATGACACATAAAATCCCCTAAATCTCGGCTGAGGTTGGGTAAAATTCTTTCTTGATACCTTTTAAGGACTTTTAAACAATGCAAAAGCCTGTACTAACATTTTCATAACAATTTCTATGCACTCAGGTACTAAGTTAAGATGTGAAGTGAATATTATAAAGAAGTTTCCATATGGTGCCAATATAATGAGAATAGATTGAGGTTCTAATATGAGGTTGAAACAAAGGAGAAATAGTATCAACCAAGTTATCATTAAAGCAGGGAAAGTTTAAATCAAGATTTGAAATCTTAAAACATCTTGGTTCAGATTTTTCTTACCATTTTATATATAGGAGATTGAATTCCCTTGATTGTGTCATTTGTTTTAACAATAAAAATGGACCCATGAAAAATAGCTATTTATGATACAAAAGATTCTAATTTAACAACACAAGGACAATGACAACAATGAACAACAGCATTGAAAAATTTCAGAAAATAATGCAGTAGAGGACTGAATGCCAATTTCATGGTAAAACTATTGCTGAGAATTATAATTATGTAATTATAATTAAATTACCTAATCACTCCCAACAGGTTAAACAACTAGAGTGCACAACTAGCTAGTATATTTACTTGGGCAACTATGCCTATATTTAAGAAAGATAGTCTATTTCATTGTGGATATAATCTATAGAAGGAGAATTATTCTAATGTTATAGTTCATAAGATAATATTCCTACAAAATTGTGCAAATTTAAAATAGAATCATAAGGACTGGAAGGCTGTATGACATTGGTAGCTAGATTCTTTTGGGCTTAGTCATTTCTGATGGAAATATTGATATACAAATAAATGACAGCTGTCAGTTCATGTAAGATAGCTGGCTTCAATATAAAAATTTGTTTAAAAAGAGATTATTATTGAAGAGACAGCTGGAAAAACTGGAAGAGGTTATTTTAATGAATGTTAAATAAGTCAAAGTTAATTTAAATAAGATCAGTGCTAATATTTATAGTATCTACATAAATTTGAATTTCAGTGATGTAGAAAATTTTACCTTTTAGACTGAACAATGATGAGGCTTTGTATAGAATAAGAGAATTCCAAAGTGCTCTGAATTAACAAAAAAATTCATATGACACTATGTATCTCAAATATGCAACATTTCATATGCATATGAAATATGAAATTTCCAAAAATTTGTATGAAGAATGCAAAGGGGTAGCATGTAATAAATGATATTGTTTGTTGAAAACACACTGAATTGTATCTCATCATGGGTTACATGAAACAGTGTTTCAAAAATGTAACTTGGCTAATAATTGGAGGGATTTGCTGAAACTGGCTTCCAGATCCACATTTAAAAAAAAATTTTTTTTAACGTTTATTTATTTTTGAGACAGAGAGAGACAGAGCATGAATGGGGGAGGGGCAGAGAGAGAGAGGGAGACACAGAATCGGAAGCAGGCTCCAGGCTCTGAACCATCAGCCCAGAGCCCGACGCGGGGCTCGAACTCACGGACCGGGAGATCGTGACCCGAGCTGAAGTCGGACGCTTAACCGACTGAGCCACCCAGGTGCCCCCGGATTCACATTTGATGTTTTCCTCTAACCTGTCTCACATGTTTAGAGCTGGGGCTTTTGCTCTAAGGGTGCCAAGTAAGAGAACAGCTATCCCCAGCTTCCTTTTCAAAAGCAGAAGCATTAAAGAGAAACATAACCCTGGAGGAGGCTAATAAAGAATTGTGCAAAAGCAAAAATCCCCAAATCAAGCAAACAAAAAAGCAAACATCAAAATTGGTATTTCACAGTTGTGAATAAGAAGACACACATTTTTAGATTGCACATGTTTTGAGACTAGTTAGAAACCACATTTTATAATGTAAGAGCACTCTACTCAAGCCCTACTACATTGTCAGTTTCATATGTCGACCCTTCTACCAGCACTGCTACTATCTATACTCTTGCTTTCACTTCTTTGTAGTCTATAGAAGGACTGAGACTGTGGTGGTAAATAGAATGAAACAAATTTATTCCAAAGGGAGTATCAGCATGAGGGAAATGGGGACCATGGGGAATGAACAGATGTTAATTATTGATCCTGGTAGAAGAGAGATTGAAAGAGATCAGTGCCTGTTCATTCTGGCATTTATTATGTTAGGTTATAAAATTACATTTTTATCTCTGTGTAACAGATTCAAGCAATAACATTTGATCCACTAATCCAGTTTTCTGAACTGGGGATGTGATTTATAGAATATAGCAGGATAAATGTTAATAAATTAATTTTTAAATGGACCTTAGTTGCACAGAATGCTGTTAATCATAGTGCTTCGTTTATAGACAAATTATCTTCATTGGTCCATGCAAAG
Source organism: Acinonyx jubatus (assembly GCF_027475565.1). Classification (NCBI taxonomy): domain Eukaryota; kingdom Metazoa; phylum Chordata; class Mammalia; order Carnivora; family Felidae; genus Acinonyx; species Acinonyx jubatus. Next base: position 64,125,265 of record NC_069387.1, read on the forward strand.
CTGTCTTTTATTTTATGGTTATAGGTATGGTGCATATGTGTATTATTCACATAAAGAGCATCCATGAACTCTCAATCAAGAATTAGACTCTTGTTATTTATACCTATACATTTATTTGTCCTTATTCTATTCCTCTAGCTCCCACTTCCAAATAAACACTATCCTGGATTTTTTTGTCATTCACTCTCCCTTTCTTTCTTTTTATAGCAACAGCTCTATTGGGATATAATTCGTATACCAAATCCATCATTTAAAGTGTATAATTCATTTTTTTAGTGTATTCACCTAGTGGCACGTTCATCAGTACAGTCAATTTTAGAACATTTTCATCTTTGTCAAAGTAACCCTGCTCCCTTTTGCTGTCTTCCCTGCCTCCACATCCACTGCAGCCTCATGGATCCATTAATCTAATTTCTGCCTCTATGTATTTGCCTATGCTAGACATTTCATTTAAATGGAATCATCGTACCGATTGGTATCTTTCGTGACTGGCTTCTTTCGCTTAGCATAACGTTCCAAGGTTCACCATGTTGTAGTGTGTACTGGTGTTTCATTCTTATTTATTGCCAAATAATATTCATGAGGTGGATACACCACATTTTATCTTTCTGTTCATCAGTTGGTGGGCATCTGGATTTTTTCCTGTTTTTTGTGCTAATATGAGTGATATTGCTCTGAACATCCATGTGCAGGGTTTTTTTTGCAGACATATGTTTTTATATTTCTTAGAGATATATTTAGGAGTAGAATTTCTGGGTCACGTGATAACTTTTTGTGTACAAGTTTGAGGAACTGCCAGACAGTTTTCCAAAGTGGCTGCACCATTTTGTATTTCTGTTAATCATCAGTTAGGGTTCCATTTAATTTTTTATAATTTTTGCAATACTTGTTAGTATTTATCTTGTTTTTAATTTTTTAATGTTTTTCTATTTATTTTTCAGAGAGAGAGAGAGAGAGAGAGAGAGAGAGAGAGAGAGAGCATGAGCATGCGCGAGTGGGGGGAGGGGCAGAGAGAGAGGGAGACACATAATCTGAAGCAGGCTCCAGGCTCCGAGCTGTCAGCACAGAGCCTGATGTGGGGCCTGAAATTACGAACTGTGAGATCATGACCTGAGCTGAAGTCGGACGCTCAACTGACTGAGCCACCCAGGTGCCCCAGTTATTGTCTATCTTTTAAATTATAGGCATTTTAGGGGCACCTGGGTGGTTCAGTTGGTTAAGTGTTTGACTCTTGATTTTGACTCCGGTCAGGATCTCACAGTTTATGAGATTCTCTCTCTCCCTCTCTCTCTGCCCCTCCCCCCACTCGCACATGCTCTCTCTCTCTCTCTGTTCACACTCTTTTTCTCTCAAAATAAATAAATAAACTTTAAGCTAGAGGCATTTTAATGGGTGTGCAGTGGTCTCTCATTGTGGTTTTGATTTCCATTTCCCTGATAACTGATGATGCTGAACCTCTTTTTCAGTGCTTATTAGCCATATGTATATCTTTTTGGAGAAATTCTTTTAAGGTCCCTTGCCCATTTTAAAATTGAGTTCTTTATCTTTTTATTATTGAGTTATAAGAGTTCTTTATATATCTAGACACACAAGGCTTTTATAAGATATATAAGTTGCATATATTTTCTCCCATTTAGTAGTCTGTCTTTTCACTTGCTTGATGGTATCCTTTGAAGCATAAAAGTTTTTAATCTTGATGAAGTTCAATTTACTTATTTCTTTAATTGCTAGTGCTTTTGTTTTCACACTTGAGAAACTGTTGCTAATTCCAAGGTCATGGAAATTTATGTCTATGTTTTCTCTTAAGAATTTTATCATTTTTGCTCTTACATGAAGGTATTTTGTCCACTTTGATTTAGTTTTTGTATATTGCATGAGGGAGGGGCCCAACTTTGTTTGGATGTGGATATCAAATTGTCCCAGCACTATTTGTTAAGAAAACTGTTGTTTTTCTCTTTGAATTGTTTTGGCAAAATTGTCAAAAATTGGCTGATCATAAATATGAGGGCTCATTTCTAAACTCTAAATTCTATGCCATTGGTATATAGTATATTCTTATTCAATTACCAGTTTTTATTCTATTGCTCTTTGTGCATAGTTTCTGTTTGTAATGATACAATATACTTTAGAGATTAAAAATATATATAATATTGTATATGTAAATTCTTCAGAGGCTTAGTGTTTTTAGTCAGTGTTTTATTACTAAAATTTATCCATGTTGTAGGTACAAATAATTCAGTTATTTCACTGATATGTCATAATTTGTTGTTGAATATGCCATACTTTCTTTATCTAGCACCCTTTCTATAGGCATGTGGGTCATTTCCTGCTTTTATCACCCCTGTTTTGTACAGTGTTTCTATAAAGATTCTTGTCCTATTTACTAAATGCACATGAATGAAGGTTTCTCTGGGTGTATTCTCAAGGGTGGGATTGCTCCATCCTCGGTAGGTAGGTGTTTCATAGATATTTCCAAACAGTTTTCTTACTATTAGTCTCCTATCAGAAATATATTAGGAATCCCATTAGTCACCACCTCTTCACAGTTGGTGTTGTTAGACTTTGTGAGTTTGTCAATTAATACTATATAATATATCACTATCTCATTACAGGATTGATTTGTATTTCCTTGACTAATAAGGTGGAGGATCTTTTTATACGTTCATTGCCCATATGCATTTATTCCTCATTAAAACACCTTTCATGGTTTTCATGTTTCTGCCCATTTAAATTAGATTATTTAAGCTCTTATTGATTTAAGATTTTTTTTATAAAAAAAATTTTTTTAACGTTTATTTATTTTTGAGACAGAGAGAGACAGAGCATGAACGGGGGAAGGTCAGAGAGAGGGAGACACAGAATCAGAAACAGGCTCCAGGCTCTGAGCTGTCAGCACAGAGCCCGACACGGGTTTCGAACTCACAAACCGCGAGATCATGACCTGAGCCGAAGTCGGCTGCTTAACCGACTGAGCCACCCAGGCGCCCCAAGATTTTTAAAAATATAACTTGCTGCTAACTGTTTGCTAGTCATATGTGTTATAAATATCTTATCCCCAATTTGAGCTTCCTTTTCACTTCTGGAAGTTTTTTTTTTGTTTTTTTGTTCTTTTTTTTGATGATGACAAGTTATTTAAGTTTTGAGGTATAATTGACATACATTATATTAGTTTTAGGTGTGCAACATAATGACTTGATATTTGTAAGATAATCATCACACTATGTCTGGTTAACATCTTTCACCATACATTGTTACAGCATGTTTTGTTCTTGTGATGAGAACTTTAAGATCTACTCTCTTAAGAACTTTCAAATACTCAATACAATATTATTAATTATAGTTGCTATGTTGTACATTACATTCTCATGATTTATTTATTTTATAACTAGAAGTTTGTACCTTTTGCCTTTCTTCAACAATTTCACCTTCCCTACCCTCATCCCATCGCCTCTGGCAGCCACCCATCTCTTCTCTGTATCTATGAACTTAGTGTGTGTGTGTGTGTGTGTGTGTGTGTGTATGTGTATAATGATACAATATGCTTAATGATATATATGTATATATATAAGATTCCACATATAATGAGATCATATGGTATTTGTCTTGCTCTGTCTGACTTACTTCACATAATGCCCTCAAGGTCCATTCATGTTGTTATAAATGGGAAGTTTTCATTTTTTTAATGACTGAGTACTATTCCATTGCATATATATTTTACATGTTCTTTATCCATTCATCTGTTGATGACAGACATTTAGGTTGTTTTCATATCTTGGCTATTGTAAATAATGCTGAAATGAACATGGCAGGAAGTGGGTACAGATACCTTTGCAAGTTAGTGTTTTCCTTTTGTTTGGATAAACTCCCAGAAATGCAAATGTTGGATCATATGGTAATTCTATTTTTAATATTTAAGGAAACCCCACACTGTTTTCCATAGTTGCTGTGCCAATTTACATTCCCACCAATGGTGCTGGAGAGTTCCCTTTTCTCCACATGCTTACCAATACCTGTTAATTCTTATCTTTTTATAATAGCCATTCTAACAATGTGAGGTGATATCTCATTATGGTTTTGATTTGCAATTCCCTGATGATTAGTGATGTTGACCATTTTTCAGGTACCTATTGGTTATTTTGATGTCCTCTTTGGAAAAATGTCTGTTCAGTTCATCTGCCCATTTTTTAATTGGGTTGTTTACCAATTAATTGGGTTGACTGGCTTTACTGCTATTGAGTCAGATGAATTCTTTATATATTTTGGGTATTAACCCCTTATTAGATTTATGATCTGCAAATATTTTCTCCCATTCAGTAGGTTGCCTTTTCATTTTGTTGATGGCTTCTCTTGCTGTGCAGAAGCTTTTAGTTAGTGTAGTCCTACTTGTTTAGTCTTTTGTTGCTTTTGTTTTTGGTGCTAAATTATTTGATGTAATACAATTCATTGGTCTTTTAAAAAATACCAAGCATATTTTATGCTCTGTCATTCTCTGTCTCTAAAAAATTTATACTCTACAATAGAATTTTGAAAGTTTTTGACATTTAATGCTACTGGAAGTTGAATTTAGTATGTGGACTGTTTTTTTCCCTATGAATAACCATTCTTCCAAGTGCAATTATTAATAAATAGTTCCATTTTTCCACGATCTAGTATGTCCTCTCTGTCACACATCTCATTTCTATATCTGTTTGACAAGTTTTTGCTCCATTTGTTTTGTTTGTCTAACCTTGCACTAGTGTCACACTGTTTTAGTCACTATAGCTTCAGAATAAGCTATGATATTTTCAGAGTAAGTCTCACCTCTTCCTCTTCCTTCTTCTATTTCAGCAGTCTGGCTGTTCATAGACCTTTACTTTTCTATACACATTTAGGAATCACCTCATCATGTTCTATTAAAACAAAATAAAAAAAAAAACTCATTTGGGTTCTGATTAGACTGGCTTTGAAACTTTGAGTTGCTTTAGATCAATTTGGAGGAAATTTAAATCTTTCCATTTTAAGATTTTCTATAATTGCCTTGGACTATTTCTAAGAAACTGGAAAGTCTTAGCCAGGGGTGCCTACCCCAAGGTCATAAAGATATCCTGCTTGGTCTTTCAGAAGCTGTATAGGCTTAAGGTTTACAATTAGGTGTGACATGTCTGAAATTACTTTTTATGTAGGATATGAAGTAGGTTTTCAAATTATTCTTTTTAAAATGAATTTCTAGTTGTTCCAGTACCATTCTTTTCCCCTTTAAGATTCATTTAAGGTTTTTGTGTAAGGATATGGGATGTACAGAGTTGCGTTTTCTAGAGGTGGACCTAATAGCAGTGGGTAGTAGAGAATGGTTTGGTGAGAATCTGAAAGTTTTTAAACCAATTAGCAAGATTTGAAGAATTCAAATAACAGGTTTCATGGCCTGAACTAAAATAGTGGCAATGGAAAAATAATTTAGAAATGAGATAAGAATAGCAAGACTCTAGGACATGAGCCTATGTATCATGCTCCCTCCCTTACCTTCTTTGCCCTTTTTTGCAAGGTCAGGGTCAATTTGGTATCTACTCCCTCCTTTTTAGCAACTTGATCTGCACATACACCCAGCTTATGGCTCTTAGAAATACTTGTCCCATCCATAGGTATTAGGCATTAATGTTAGGAATGGTACTGGTGACAAAAACTAGTACCTACTGTTTGCATAGTGGTTTACATATAATAAAAATGACACATACATTAACTAATTGGTAGATCGGACAGACACAACTTATCTCAGTTTATAGATGAGTAAAGTAAAAGTCAGTGAAGTTTATACATCTTTCATCTTGGTGAGTTATCTACAGAGGCAAAAAACCAGTAAGTACTCTCTTGTTTCATAGCGTGTTTAGTGTTATGTTCTGCTGAAAAAGCATCAGGTAATAAATTGTGCATGAAGTTTGAGGGCCAAAGACCTAGATTTGTGACCAAGTCCCACCACCTACTATGTGAACTTGAGCTTTCATTTAACCTCTCTCAATCAGTCACCATCTCTGTAAAATGGGAGTGATAAAACCCACACGCCTTGTGGTAATGATCAAGAAATAGCATAAGTGAAAAAAAAAAAAGAAAGAAAAGAAACAGCGTATGTTAAACATTTTTTAATTTGCATAAATATTAGTTTTTATATTTCATGACACATAGAGAATAAAAGCCCAGACTTTGGAGTGATTTAACCATGTGTTCATAGCTGTAGCTCTAGCATTCAATGTATGTATGTCTACATAATTGATGTGAATCTCAATTTCTCCATTCAAAAATGGTCACAGTAATACTTCATAGGGATTTTGTGTAGATTAGGGCTAAGATAGAGCACACTGCTTGGTGCATCATACATGAGCTGTATGTTTTAGGCAATATGCCCAATTTAAAACAAGACAAAACCAAAAAACTCTCTCTTAATCCTTGACCCTCGCTTTCAATTACAGTTTCTGGTTGAAGTAACTCTATAGCTTTTAGCACTGCTTCTCCATTGTTGTTCACTGAGTTGATTAGATTTTTGTACTCCTAGAGGCACCACTTCCATAGACTACAGTATGATCAATGCCCTTAGGAGCTGTGCAATTGGGTGGCTTGTTTGTGTTTTGTGTTCTCAGTATGATTTTTATGTATTAGTCCTTTACTTTCTGGTTTGATTTCCTGCCGCTCACTCAGGCATAGCTTCCCATTTAGGATAAAATTTTCTGTCATATTTGTCCTGAAATTTAAAAAAAAAAATTGCTCACGAAAGTGCATACAAGCTAACAATTAGATTCACTAAGTGCATTCACAGTGGGAACTGATTCTGTTCACATAATTTATACTCCTATTTGGAACTTTTGGTGATTTTTCCATTTGGAGGAAAAGTGGGTTAAAAAACCAGAAACTGTCAGGTGTCCTATTTGTGGTTACTGTTCAGATTTTTGGCTTTATTCTCTGTAGATATTGATGGGTATATAGTCCTGTTGTATATTTTATGAGAGTGGATAGAATCAAAACTGTTCAAATATAGCACATAAATGAATTTTTAATTGCTTATTAATGAATTGAATGCTTTTAAATTCTTTCAGATACACAGGTGGTGACAGCCCAAATTGTCAAATAACAACTCATGCTTTTCAGAGAGGATAGCTTTTGATTGCACTTTGCTTTATGTTTCTCACATATATTTTTAAATGTATATTATTTTTAATCATATATATTATATAAATTGCTTTTCTGATTATAACCTAATTATTATACCTTGTGGTTAGTAGAATGGAGGTATGTTTAAGATGTGATCAAATGAAAAATTTGTCTGCATTTAAAAAAATGGGATAATAGGGGCATCTGGGTGGCTCAGTCAGTTGAGTGTCCGACTTCGGCTCGGGTCATGATGTCATGGTTCATGAGTTTGAGCCTTGCATTGGGTGAGCTCCAGCCCCTCTTCTGGCTCCACACTGACAGTGCAGAGCCTGCGTGGGATTCTCTCTCCCTCTCTCTCTTCCTCTTGCTCACTCACACCCTCTCTCTCTCTCACAAATAAATAAAATTTTTAAAAATGGGATAACAATATCTGAAAATCAATAAGGAAGAGTATGGGGAAAATCTTAATGAAATCCAGATTTTCAAGTAATACCTATGAAAAGTGATCAATACCACTAGAAAAAAAAGAAATAAGAAAACATTGAAGAGATATTTTTGTCATGTTCAAATTGGCAAAGATTTAAAAAAATTGGCAAAGATTCTAATAACACCACAAGTACTGACTAGAGTACTTAGAAACTATCGTATATTGTTAGTGGAAATTAAATTTTAAATCAATGTGAATAGAAATCTAAACATTTGTTGGGGAGATATTTTGAAATACTAACAAAGAAAAAGCCATTTGTTCTTTTCAGAAGCAACTTAGATTTCATTTGGGCTCCACACACTTTTGGGTGTAGAAACTTAAGCAAGGCCAGACAGGTCACATCACTAACTCTTTATCCTACATTCTATCCAGAGGCATAGATTGATTTGCTTGCTGCTTCTTATGAGCTGGTTCTTTTTTTTTTGAACAATGATTCTAGTATAGAACATCCAGTTTATCATTGATCATGATTTCCTTTTGAGTCAAGTGTTCTGTTGACCACCTAAAACTAGATGCAACACCTATGTTGTTCCTTATGAAAATATTTCTGAAAATCTGAGGAAAAACAAAATGAACAAATGAACAAAATAATGGGTATACTCCAGCAGCTAGATCACTTTCTATTTATGGGGATTTTTTTTTTTGCATATGAAACAAACGTAGCTAATATGTGTTAGTATTTACCTCTTTAACACTCAGGTAATGATTATTTCCTTACTCCTCAATGGAAATAATCTAGGACCGTACATTAATAGTTTTGTGAAAGAAAAAATTGGTGTGTATTGAGATTTTTAAGGTGTATTCAGTTGCTTGAGTTAGTGAATTATTGATCAATAAATTACACTGCTTTCTTTGGAGTGCCAAAAATAATGACTGCTAAAAAAATTTTATCAAAGGAAAGGTCTCAAAATGAAATCTGAAAAAGGTATTTTCTTCGAGGACAAACAAAAATAATTTATAATCACTTTATTTATTTTTCAAAATACATAGGAAACAGTAAAATTATATTTCAAGTGCTTTTCCATTTTCTTTTACAAAAGTAATCATAAACTGTACACTTCATAACAGCTTGAGGTTTCATTGTTACATAATTCATCTGAACCTGACAAATATTCACACATTCTAAAGAAGACATTGTAAAAATACTGAAATGTGTAACATCTTTTAAAGGTGGTTGCAAAACATTTGTTCTAAGTAATATAATTATATGCAGTCAAGTTTCACAATTGGCTGGTTACCATGTACAAAACCCCGAAACACGAATTTCAAAAGATTTTAAAATTTCTGTTCTATAATGCAGAAGTCAAAGATATTGATTTGAACAATGGCTACGTATTACATCACAAACTTCAGTTAAAAAGTCACCTTATGAACAATGACTGAAGGATACCGAAAAAAGATCAAATATGATGGATCTAAATTATTCAATATCATGTGTGCATTGAAAAAAAATTATGTTTTCTGGCAGTTGAGAATAATTGGCAAATATCTTGGACTATTCATTAGTGGAATCATCACATTTAAAATGTGAGTTGGTTCTTTTCTATTTTGACCTCTCAATTCTTCATTCTGACAGTCTCACTCACTGTGTTCCGTAACTTACCCATATTTTGCAGATGAACCCCATCACTTCTCTCAGGTGGAAGGGTCAGTAAAAAGTTGATGCAAATGACATGAACTGTGTTGGACTTTTTGTTTATAAAAAAACTATAAATGCAAATGTGTTGTATATTAAAGTTGGTTTATCTGCTTCTTTCTTATATAGGGATAGAATTAATGAAGCTATTCCTAATGGAGATTACTGTGTCTTTTAAATGGGCAGCTTAAGGGGTGGGTGGGGAGGGTGGGTTAAATGGGCGACGGGCCTTAAGGATGGTACTTTTCGGGATGAGCCATTGGGTGTGAGGTAAGAGATGAATCGCTGAGTTTTACTCCTTTTTTAAAATACCTTTTTTTTAAATGTTTATTTATTTTTGGGAGAGAGAGAGGGGGAGGGAGGGGTAGAGAGAGAGGGAGACACAAAATCCAAAGCAGGTTTCAGGCTCCGAGCTGTCAGCAGAGAGCCTGACGCAGGGCTTGAACTCACGGACCAGACTGCGAGATCATGACCTGAGCCAAAGTTGGATGCTTAACCCACTGAACCACCCAGGTGCCCCACTGGGTTCTACTCCTGAAGCTAAGATTACACTGTATGTTAACTAACTTGAATATAAATCTAAAAAAATAAGCGAAGGCTTAAAATGTCTTTTTAAGGAAAAGAATAAACCCACAAAATGATCTATATAGATACAAATAGAATAAATCATTCAATTTTTATAAAGAACGATTCTTTAGCTCCTTAGTGATTATAGTGTTCTGTTGTTTTTGGTTCACAAATTTTATTCTATAGCAAAATCATAGCCAAACTCTGTATTGATGTTTGGACTGGGAAAATAAAAAAAATAAAAAAAATTTTTTTGAAATATATAACAAAAACAAAAGTCTGTATTAACCTTCCAACATTGAGACTTCTCTAAGAATTTTTCATTCATTTTTATAATATGCCTCATTATCCATTAAATGGTTTTTGAGGGAACAAAAATATGAAATTGAATAATTGAAATCCACCACCCTGTACAGTAAATAGGGATTCTGTGCACAGTTGATGTAAATCACAACAAAATCGCTAAAGAAAATGACACATTTTTTTACGCTTTCATAAGATCAGGCATAGTTTGTTCTTCGGAGAGAGTTCTTATACCCAGGTGAGCTTAGAAGAAATTATTGTCAGTTGGAGATGAAAACAATTCCACATTAAGTGCCATCTGTATCTCTAGATCTATCAATAGTTAGTCATTTCCAGTATTTCAATATGGATAAAAATAGAATTACTCTAATCAATTCCTCCTTGTAGGAGTGTATTTAAATCATCTCAGGCATAAAGAAGCCTATCATTTCTCTTAAACACCTACTTATTTTTTCAAACACCATTTCTGGTATTCAAAATGTTTGCATGCGATAACTTAAGCCTCATTGCAGTCCTTAATTTAGTTCTTTCTTTTTGAAGTTTCTATACCATGGTATTGTCATGCCATCAAATCAAACCCTAGTTACCCACCTTCATGATGAGCAGGGTGAAAATGAAAAAACACCTTTTTACTCTGATGAGAAAACACTTGAGCTGAATATTACTTTACTGCCACTGTTCAAATACACATCTTTTTGGTTAACTGTTAATGGCGGATGACAAGTATTATCAATGCGTCTTTTAGTAAATTATTATTCACTGTAACTAACATAAAATTGAGTTAATATAGGAAAATTATTTTAATGAAATAGAAAATTCTTACGTTAAAGAGCATCACTAAGTAATACATTGGAAACAGAATTTAGTTTAATCAGCTCTGTTTCCTATGTAAAATATAAACTCACTATTTTCTTTTGAAGAATGGGTCTTAGTAGGTTCAGATGAATCATATCCTGAGCCATGTCACTGAGGAACTATTAAAATTCTGTGTCATGAATTTTTTTGGACAGTATTAGAAGATTTGTATTCCACCAAAAGTTAAAAGTACAAAGAAGATTTTGATTTTGCATTCAAAATCTTTATTTCCATGTGCTTTAACATCTGTGTTTAACTACCATTTAGTAACATAGATTTTAACTTAAAACTTTTTTTAGCATTTATTTATTTTTGAGAGACAGAAGAGTGGGAGAAGGGCAGAAAGAGAGGGAGACAAAGAATCCGAAGCAGGCACCAGGCTCTGAGCTGTCAGCACAGAGCCCGACACAGGGCTTGAACCCACAAACCACGAGATCATGACCTGAGCTGAAGTCAGATGCTTAACTGACTGAGCCACCCAGGTGCCCCATGTAGATTTTAACTTTAAATTACTTTACTTTGCATACTTCTGCATCATCTCTTATTGGCAGCAATAAATTCTTAGCCTAAAATCTATGAAAGTTTAGATCAACTGAAGTACATCAGAATAACCAGAGCTGCTGCAAGAACAAGTTGTGACTAAAACAGATCTCCACATTGTCTTTAGATTTACTGGAGGCTGAATGACTTTCTGAAATCCTTATCAAGTCTATTTTGTTTTTTGTCTTAATTATCAGGTAGTCAAGTTACCTGGTAATAATCACAATTAAGGTGGCAAAAATGAAATGCCATTCCATGAAACTATATGTACTGCACTTAGATGACATCAAGTACTCCTTAAAGAGGTAAAGAAATGACTATGTGTTCAAAGTTAAGATTTTGTATCCCTTTGTTTGCAATAGCCTTCAGCTCTTTGGATAACCCATTCTGAAATAAGTTATATTTTGTTTTATGGACAGCAGAAGTTGAGAAGGGAGTGAAAGTTTAGCTTTTTTCATTTTTAAAGGAATTCATCATTAAAAGTCTTATGAGATTGTTCTTTATTGAGTCTGCAAAATCTTAAAATAATAAAAATTATAGGAGAATAAACAAGGTGGAAATGACAAGTATCATAACCAAATAGGTTCAAATATATTTGCTTTTGTCTAAAACCTGAGTCAGTTTTGATCAATTGTGATCTCCCTGCAGTAACTAGAACACACGCACATTCGCCAAAACTGCATGAGAAAGTGGATGCTTGGCTCTGCGTTCCGTCTCTAGTTCCCTGACATAGTCGTAATGATAGTTTTTACTGAACTGTGAATGCATTCATATCATGAGTTTTTACATGTAAAACAAAGTATCAGAAACAGGGCTAGCCTACAAAGAAGATTAAAATTGTCAAGAAAAATATTAAGAAACTAGTGTAAAAAGCATTGTCTGTTCAGATTTTGGTGAGAAGACTGTAGACTCCACAAACATTAATGTTCTTTCATATTCAGTTTCCTCATTCCCCTGATTATTTAGAGAATCAGGTAAAATACACAAGTAAATAAAATAAATTAAATTAAATTAAAAACCAAAAAGAAAATCAGTGTTACAAAATGAATCAACACTTGCTCCCTTTTCCTAGACTTATGTTGGACAAGTCCCTGAATAAGTCCCTGAAATTAGGTGTTCATTATATACCCAAATTGCAACTTCATAATGGGTCAGTGTTGTCATTAAAATGTTAATTTTAAATACTGAAATTCAAAACATTCCATCTTCAATTACAAGCAGAAGGAGGATCAGTTTGAATCGGTGTGTGGCTGTGTAGAATGAGGGTGTGTTGTGTTGAAAGTGGTAGGATTATGTTTTTGCAACAAGAAGTATTATTTTAAGTGATCACGCTTTATGAATAGGAGGGTAAACGTCCCTCATGCGTTGCATGAAAGATGAGCTGTGGTAAAGTTTGTTTTCATCTGTCTCACAGGATTAACAAATACTTGGCATGATGGGTTTATTCTAATCCCTAGGAAACAATTTTTAAAAACTACCCTAAAAACAGATTTTATCTATAATCCCCATAGTAAAGTCTCCTGTTTGGCTGGTTGTTTGTGTTGTTTTCATCACAAGCATTGGCTTTTTCTCCATAGGAGGCAAAGAAAAGCAGGAGCTCCTAAGAATGCATAAAAAGTCCTTTAAAATATGTTTTCAGATGAAAATAATTATTATAGGAGATATAAGGAAATACAGTCACTAATTAGTTATAGGCTGCAGCTATATCTACTAACAAAACATCTGTCAGCAAAAATGTTATTTTATTGAGTATCACGTGTCTTCCCATTTGACAATTTTTATTTCCTCGTGAAACAAAGATTTCCAAAATTGAAGGATCATCTTCAGTCATTCTGTGTATAGCAAATGGTTCTTCTAAACTTCATAAGGTAGACAATTATTTTCAAACAAGTTCCTTCTGTTATTTTTTATCAGCTAATATTAGCTAGAAATAATTTCTTTTGTTAGGAAGATACAGTCATTTTTGAAAAGTTTTAGGGAATTGTGTTTGCCTTTAAAATGTTAATGTGTAAAATATTTACATCTTAATTAACAGTAATGCCATCAGATGAGAGATGCCATGATCAAAATTTCACAGCTTAAATTTTTTTTTAACATGTAGAAATAAGGGATTCTACTAAAATCAAAATTTTATAACTACTGATAAAATTTTCTCATTCTGATAATGTGTTTTTACATTCTAAATACAGATTTTTCTTGCCTTTTTTGTTCTTTTAACCTCCTATCTTGAGATAGCTTTGAAATATGCACTATCCATTGCATATATCTTAAAAATATGGTTGAGGTCATTCAATATGGATACCTTCAGATAGGGTCCAGAAATGAGACAATAAAAAGTTGACCTGATTTAAAAGAAAGTTCTGTCATGTAAAAACATTTGCATAGTTTTTACAACTCCTGGCCTGATCCTTGATCCTTATGAAGGCAAATACCTTTCATGAAAGGACTGTGGGTCTGGGCCTTTAGAATTATTTTGATTTCTATTAAATGTGGAAGTTATGTTATTTATGATATATGTATAGAATTTTCTGAAAAATAAGTCATCCATTCTTTAGGAAAATACCCAGTTCTAGTGATTAGTTTCTGATTGGGTTTAAAAGTCACCATTACTATGTACAATCTAATTGACAATAAGCACAGACATTTTATTGTACCTTTGGTGTAGTATGTTCTATCAGAAATACAGGATCTATGTAATACCTTTATGTCATAAAATATACAGGTCACAGTACTTGAGAACTTTACAAACAAAAAATAAATGACGTCTCATTCTATTGACTTAGGAATACTAACGCTACATTTGAGATAAAGATTATTAGAATTTTGAAAATATCAGTTAAACAGTTCAACAGATGTTTGAACCACTGTAACATTAAGACAGTATAAAATGGTAGCCCAAATGGCTCAACCTCCATTTTCCAGCTACTAAATATTACTCCTTAAGTTTAATTCAAAATTGTTCTTTAAATTACAGCTTTACGTGTATGCTTCAAAGAATGAGCTTGAGAGACAAAGTTTTGAGTTTAGCAGAGCCAAACCTCACTAAGGACCTAATTTTCTGAGAATGAAAGAATATATGATCAGATAAGTAACATTAATTTGATTGTTTAAGGATTTAATGCTGTTTAAGTTCAAAATTTACATTAAAGTCTATATGGAACCATCTGTGCGACTAGAGATGAACATTGTAACAAAATCAAAACCATACATAAGTGACATGTGCTACTTTATACAATAGCAGCATAAACTATATTTAATTTTAGATAAGTATGGATTCTTTTAAAAGAATGTATTTCTTATGCAAAGAATTGCAACTTATTAAAACACCTTTGTGCTAATAGGTATATGAAATGAAGAATACAATGCCTTATGAAAGTAAGGACTATTTGTATTCAAGTAAAATATATCAAGATGTCCAAAGTTAAAGAAGGGACAAAAAAAAAAAAAGCAAATGAAAAATTGTATATCAAGTTTGTTCATTATCAGGATATATTTTAAATGAGGAAATCAAACCTTCCACTCTTTTTCTGATCTGATGAGCACATGGTCCTGTGTCCTTATTAAAATGGTCTTTATTCTGGAGGCATTATGGTGTGGAAGGTGGTTTGGGAGATGGACAGGATCCTTGACTATCAAAACTGGTTGCCCGGCCAGGTAACTGAAAGACAATAATTTCATAATGCATGATCTAATGCAAAAAAATAACAGAGTGGGTAGTTGTTGCTGTCTCTTTAAAAAAAGTATATTTATGTTTTGAGTGAGAGAGAGCATGAGCAGGGAGGGGCCAGAGAGAGAGAGGGAGACACAGAATCCCAAACAGGCTCTGCACTGTCAGCACAGAACCTGATGCAAGGCTCAAACCCACGAACTGTGGGATCATGACCTGAGCTGAAACCAAGAATCAGATGCTCAACCAACTGAGCCACCAGGGTGCCCCTGTTGTTACCTTTTACTAGTGAATATTCACCCATGATATGCAGTCTCTGAGGAGAAGATATACATAAATACCCCCACCCTCCAGAACTCACCTTCTCAGGCAGCACGATGGGGCACAGACATCTCACGGAGATGTAGACACAGCATGGTACAAAATGGCATGCAGACCAACACTGTACACACAATTATTCATGACTAGAGATTCATTTCACATTCTATGAATGTTCTCACTGCAAAATAATTAATGGTTTGTGATAGTGGAGGACAGTTGCTAGGTAAGCGCAAGAAGGCTCAAGGCACAAGAGACCACATTGCACTTGTTCTAAGGCAGGAGGTGATTTTTATCAGGGTCATTAACGAAACAACAGGGACTGACTTTGGCAAATGGGAGCCATGGGGGTTGAAGAATAATTTCTCATGGTTCTTAAATATTACATGTATTTAAAAAGTTCAATTACAACAGGATAAACTTTTGATTATTTAGGTAGAAGTAGCCAGATTTTCTAAATGATGCTTTAGTCTCTGTCCCACCAACTTACCCTGTTTTCGAGTAATTGTTCCTTTATTATTTTAATCCCTCCTCTGGCAACAAAAGACATAGTTATACACTCACCACTTTCCCAAAATGCAAAATCCAGCCAGTTCTTAGGTCTCTAGTCCATATGTTCTGTTTGACCAATGAATGTAGGTGCAGGAGTTGGAAAAAAGGAGCTACTTGCTGGAGAAAGTATATTTACATAGTCTTTAGTCCCATTTGTCCTCTGATACTCAGCTGCTATAAAAATATCAGGGATCTTCTTCTGATGCCCAGATTGTAGCTTGTTCTTCCTGTATGTCCTACAATGACTGAAAAGTGTTCACATGTCCTGAGACACAAACAGATGCCTATTCCATAGCTCCCCTTCACCAGATAAATGTAGAGCTGCTTATTAAACACTTACAAGTAATTATAATATACCTTGGGTCACACAAACCCTGTCCTGTTATTAGTGAAAAGTTTTTGCTCATATTATCTCTTTTCTCCTTACATAATTCTTGTGAAGTCTGGAGGGGCATGCATTTCTATTTTCATTAAATATGCAGGAATGCGGCTGTAGATAGAATAAGTGATTTGCTCAGGATTAGACAGCCAGAGAAGCAAGGATTAGAACCCACATCACTTTCCAGTGTGGTTCTCTGCCCAGCAAACTCTACTTTCATGTCTAGATTCTTAGAATTAATATTCGCTTTTCAAATTTTAAGTAAAAACAAGACGAGAAGCAGGAAAATGGATAGTGATCGAATAATAAAAAGTACAGTATACTTTAGACAGTACACACTGTTGGCATGAAACACAACTTTCCCAAGACTTGCTGAATTAGAGAATGCACATGTCTGTACTTTGAGGGAAAGTACTGCATGAATGTGCATTTGTGTTTGTATATGTGTATCTTTTATGATTTATATGAAATGAAATGAGGTAAAGATTAAGAGCATTAATATATATAAGCACATATCTATGATAACAGTTCACCTCTGTTGCCTGAACATGCACTGTTCATATAGGGTTCATCAGATTTTCCCTATAATGTCCTGACTAACAGCCAAGGTCACAGTTTTGTGACTAAGATGAAAGGAACCTGGACCCTCTGACATTTAGTTAATTACACTGTGCTGCCTTTCTCATTCAACCCAGGGCTTAGTGACAGATAAGAAGCAGAATCTTACTGGTGAACATAGGGCAGAGTATTTTTAATTTACTATGTGGCTATCATAACTATTTTTATCGAATTGCATAAATTCCATCATCTACCACACAATGTTTTGTCAACCTGCATTATCTCTCAGGTCACATAGAAGACTTACTTTGTGACTCTTCAAGAGGCTCCAGCAATCATCTTTGAGAAAGAAAGTCATTTCATCTAGCAACATTCAGTGTATCAAGTACTGACAAGTAACTTAAAGCCTAAAAATCCTGATAGAAACTGGTATTGATACTTCTGGTTAATATAACTATTAATGTTAGTTGTAATTAGAGCTAACATTATGTCAGACTGCTAAGCACTTACTATTTGGCATTTTATTTAGTTTTACTCTTTGAGTTTACTACTATTACAGAGTAACAGCAGAAATGTAGAGAGGTTACAGTAACATGTCCAAAGTTCTCTAATAGACAGTCACAAAGCAGAGCCAGGCTTCAAACTCAGGCATGCTGATGTCTCAACATTCTAAATATTTGTGAGCACTTTCACCCCCTGACCAGAGTATTGGGAGATATACCTGTCCCTTTACACAGATGTATTAGAAGATAGTACTTCTATTTAAGGATTCTTGGGATGTTTAGGTGAGGTGGCTGTTTTCACAAAAGAGAAGCAGCAAAATTCTGTTTCCAGTTAGTAATAAATTTACTTGCTTGCTCTATTACTCATTGATAGAAGTTTCCAGGCTACATAAAGATAATGACAGTCTTGCAATTTTCATGAGCTTACTGTCCAAAGGAATATCAAACGCAGAAAGTTTAGCGGTTTCTAAAATACAACAAGGCACACAGAACTCTGAATACTGGATGATAGAATATGTGGGACAGAAGTAAGAGCAGTCTCTGTTTAAAAAAATAGATGAATATATAAAATTACAGACAAATGTTGGCAGATAAATAATATTTAAGCAAAAGAGATTAAAAGAGAGAGAGAGAGAGAGAGAGAGAGAGAGAGAGAGAGAGTGAGTGAGTAGATGTCAGGGAATCACAGCATACCTCCAGCAAGGGGTGCCAATGTGTTATTGGTTTTCGGTGATAGGCCAGCATTTCATTCCAGTGGTCTCGCCCAAGACCCTCAGCGTCCAGTCCTGTTCTACACACTCCTATGACCTCATTGTGTCCTACCCTACGATTCGGAGGATATCACACTTTCATTCCAACATTCAAAGATAAATGGAGTTTCATACATCTTAGCAGAATTTCAAGCATATGATTTAAACACTGGATTTTGTGATGGGCTCTAAATGATTCTGCAGATTAAACTACTTTAGGTCAAATTAAAAATATTAAGTAAACAAAATTTACTACACAAGATCATTCAAATATGAATTTGTAAAAGGAGCACACATAAACCATTTTAGTTCTCTGTAACTTGAGCACATGTTACAATAAACTAGAATGAGAAACACTGCTCCTTACCTGTACTGTTGAATTTGGAAGCAGTACTATCAACTTTAAGTGATATAAATCAGCTCTCATTTTTTCTCCACAAGGCTTAATGTTTTATAATGATGCTTAGATTTCTTATCAAAAGGTCAGTACCCACTTTCTTGTATAAATGACCATATTTAATTGACTCTAAGTGATATGTCAGCGTATGTTACTGCTTATACTACAATTAAACAGGGCAGGGCTACTACAGCATTTGATTTATTATTGCATGGCACCAGAGCATACTGCACAACATTCCTATTTTCTATTCCTGTCCTGTTTTCACAGCAACAAATCAAAATAACAATGATAGTTAATATGTCTGAGAGCTTATTATGTGCCAGACACTGTTGTAAGTAATTTAAATGTACTAACTCACTTAATTCTCACACCATGACCATGAGTATCATTATCATCATCTCATTTTACAGATAAAGAAAGTAAACACCCAGAGACGTTAAGGGACCCACCCCTACTCACTTAGTAAGAGGCAGAGGCAGGGTATGAATCAAGACAGTTGACTGAAGTGTGCATGTGCTAAGTTGCGTAAGAATGAAATGCTATTTATTATTTATTTATTTATTTACGCGCTCACTTATTTGAGGGGGTGGGCAGAGAGGATGGGACAGAGGATCCCAACCAGGTTCTGCACTGTCAGCACAGACCCCGATGCAGGGCTCAAACCCACTAACTGTGAGATCATGACCTGAGCCAAAATCAAGAGTCAGATGCTTAACCGACTGAGCCACCCAGGTGCTCCTAGAATGGAATGTAATTTAAGGGCATTTCTATAGGGTTATTTTGACAGACATCTCTAAGGAGACTTTTAAGATCTTTTCATTACTTTCTTCCTGTCATTGATGTAGATATGAATGCTTAGTATTGTGGTTCTTCCATATAAAATTTCACAAACAAGCATATTTTTAGGAATAATTTTTCAAATCTTTCTGTTTTATATATTGTTAGCATCCATTTCCCTAAAACTGTCTGCATGACAAACACTCACTTGTATCTACCTGCAGTCACTGCTGTGCTAAATCAATAGGAGTAATTTTTTGGTGAAACAGAACAAGGGCTTCTGATGAAAACATTGCAACATTTTTAGAGTTTGAAATTTTAACCAATTCAAGATTTCTCTCTCTATAAATAGTAAAATTTTTTCCCATAAGCTGTGATATAAACTAATTGCAAATAGATGGTATAAAACATTTTATTTTTTTAGTGCTTCATTTCCTCTGAGCCAGAGGATAGCATATCAATTTCTCTAGGTTACAGGGTTCTGGTTACTACTGTTTTCATCATACCATAAAATGGAACACTCTTTTTGAATATATTAGAACAAAATAAATGTAGTAAGACACTGTCTGTGTGCTGATAATTTTGTAGGTTAAACATACAGTATTCTTTTCTAAAAGGTGTGTGTGTGTGTGTGTGTGTGTGTGTGTGTGTGTGTGTGTGAAGCTGTGAAGCTGTGAAGCTGTGAAGCATGGGTGGGATGGGGTACATAGAGCTAGGTAACATTTCAGACCAGGCAAGAATGGGAGAATAAAGTAGGAGCTAAAGCAGGAAGAAACTTCAGATGTGCACTTGGGAGTTTGCCATTGATTTTGTGAAAGAAGTGACTCAAAGTGTGTGAGCTGGAAGAATTATCCACAAAGCATGTTTTAAGATTGACATGAAGGTATCAAGGCTGTCTTCCTATGGCCGTTATTCACCTTCCACTCTTAATACTCACTGTTAATGGTCCTATAATATGCTAATGTCTTTCAAATGGGAAAAGTGAATCCCAAAGAGATTACATAATTTGCCCTTTCACACAGCCAGTTAATGATTGAGCCTGGTTAAGAATTACTATATTCATATTCCAGCCCCATTGGGAAAACAAACTTGATTGGTTGTAATTTCTGTTGTTACTGTAAAAGGACATCACAATAGTGCTTTGTGTAATGGGTTCCATATTACTTCTGCACCACCCTTACACCAGCCCCAGGTGTCCTGTCTTTCAACTTAAGAATGACTTCTTTTGGAAAAGAAAAAAGAAATGTTATAACATGGGAAAAATAAATTTTGAATGAATAAATTTTCCCTCTTCCAGTTTAAATTAAAACCGTTGCTGTAGCAGTAAATAACCAGAAAAACTGTATTTGCTCTACATATGACCACACAGGGCTGTTCTTCAGTGAGAGAAATACACATACCTATCATAATCCATGACTGCAATGGAGAGGCTGACCTGGTCCACATTCTCTGGAGGGATATCGAAAATAATAGCCTCATTGTACACAGGGTTTAGAGTGTTTTTCTTCGTCGTTGTTTTCCTCTTTTTTAATCTCCGACCTTCACACATCAGAGACACTTTGACATAAGGATCTAGGAGTAGTGAGGTAATTTCATTAAAATGAAAGTAATAGTACAAGACATAAATCAAACTGTAGGTAACTGTAACTAAATAAGGAAAGTAGTATATTAAGCCTTGTAGTATTATGTTTTAAATTCGAATGACTTATTTTGGGCAATAGACTAAGACTTCTTACTTAAAAAAATTTTTTTTATGTTTTATTTATTTCTGAGACAGAGACAGAGCATAAGCAGGGGAGGGGCAGAGAGAGAGGGAGACACAGAATCCGGAGCAGGCTCCAGGCTCTGAGCTGTCAGCATAGAGCCCGATGCGGGGCTCGAACTCACAGACCGCAAGATCATGACCTGAGCTGAAGTCGGACGCTCAACTGACTGAGCCACCCAGGCGCCCCATGACTTCTTACTTTAAATGTAAGAATTTATCCTGAAAGAATCAGAAAAGAATTAATTTCATTTTTAATACAACAGAGAAAACCTACTAGTTTATCAAGAGCCAGTCCAGAACTATAATGTGTCTTTTAGTCACAGCTATTTGAGGACATATTTTGTTAAAAGTGATTTCTAGGGAATATAATCCTAACAAGTAAGAATAATTGCATTAAAGTTAATTTCCTTCAAATGATTTAGGATAAGAGTAAAATTTGTGAAGAGCAATATTGTATCATATATGTGTGTGTATATATATATATATGTATATATATGATACAATACGTAGAAATTAGAAAGCAAAAGCTACATTAGTTAGAATTTCCTCAATTGTTGGAAAGGTACTAAAATTAGAAGTTTAATTTTACAGTCAGCATGTTGGTGCTTGATTAAGGAGCTCTGATTGAAGAAGAGGTCACTACAAATATATTAAATACATTGTATTTATATTTATTTACATTGTATTTGGTATTATACAATACTATACAATAAAAAAAAGGCGATACTTGGTTTAAAGATGTTCTTAAGGAAACCTATTGATATGACATTGCCTATATGATGCCGACTTGGAAGAGAAAAATTTAGTTGGAGTACATTTTTATAGGCCAAAGGGGTCAAATAAATGTTAACAAGTTCTGCCCCCACTGACTCATCTCCAGTCTTACTTCTGCCACCTTAAGTAGAAAAACTGGTCCAGTATTATAGAAAATTATGCAGAATCATACGAAAGTTTCTGTAAAAGCCTTATGTTTGTACTTTTTTATGAGAAGCAGGTGTGGTTTTGGGAGGGGGTGTTGGCATTGGGGTGAGAACGCTATCTGGTGAAAATCCGTGACTGCTCTACATTCATTCTTGTTTTTTCTCCTTTCCACCTATGGAGTAATACATCTCATTTCCTTAGAATAAGCCAAAATCATGGCAGTATAAAGTTATTTGAGCAAATGAACACCTTTTAAGCGCTAGAAAAATGTATCTGTATATTTCATAAGCATTTCCATCAAGGGGCAAAATATATTTTCTGACTAGAAATAGAGTATGCAAAGGAAAACAAAGTAAAATGGTAATGTTCAGTGACTGCTTCCCATTTATTTTTCAGTTTTTTAATAGGAAGTATGTTCTAAGGAAGAAACTCACTTCTCTGATACTCTTTGGTCTATGAGCCCCCAGGCCTAGGCCTCTCATTAACAATGGGAACAAGGCATGATTTATCCTCCACCACCCCCATCATGTCTCTGACCACATTTCTCTACTAGTGACAAGGATAATTTACTGGCTCCTTAGTTGATTCACAAGCTTCCTGTGAGAATTAATGAGGTGGTGTTCTCTGAGCATGCACTCCTCTGATGAAAAGCTTCATATAAACAAAAAGTACTCTTGTAGTTAATTATAACTTTGATGCTGTCTGCTTGTCTCAAAATTTGATCTCTTTTGATACATGGTGGAAAGAGTAGAATAAACAATAATTTGCAGAGTTCTTCAACATTTACTGTCCCAAGACTTTTTCACCAAAATAAATGTGAAATTTACTTACTTTATTTCTACCTTTATATATCAATTATGTGTTGCAAATTAAAAAAGATGAAAACATAATTCACAAAATAGTTTAAAAGTGAAGATGATAGAGAAAAATTTACAATTGGAAGTCTCCCTCCCATCTGTTCCCATACCTCTCTCTCCACCGTTTAGTTTTTGTGTATCGCTTTGGTATTTCTTTTGCAAATATTAACAACATAAATATATATTGTAATGTTCCCTATTCTTACACAGAAAGGAGCATGATTTTTGTATTTATTTTTGCACCTCACTTATTATTATTATTATTATTATTATTATTATTATTATTCACTTAGTATATCCTGGAGCTCTATCCCTTAAGCTTTTTGCAAATTTAGTTTATTTTTTTGTTCTGTAGAACCATAAAGTTATAGATTCGTTTCCTTAGGTCATCCTTTCCTGTATCTCCGCTACCATTTTTTATTTGTTTAATTCAACACATGCTTACTGACCTCCCTCTTCTGTCCTTAGCATTTTTCCCTTCATAGACCTGTGCCAGAGTTCACATATTTAGTTAACATATAACCCTCCAGACTGTTGTGATTTAAACAAAGGGATAGGGGTGCTTGGGTGGGTCAGTCGGTTGAGCGTCTGGCTTCGGCTCAGGTCATGATCTCATGGTTTGTGAGTTCGAGCCCTGCGTTGGGCTCTGTGCTGACAGCTCAGAGCCTGGAGCCTGTTTCAGATTCTGTGTCTCCGTCTCTCTCTGCTCCTCCCCCGCTCGTGCTCTGTCTCTCTCTCTCTCTCTCAAAAATAAAAAAAACTTAAAAAAAAATAAAAGAATATAAATAAAGGGATAAAAGAGAATGGTGTCAAATTTATCATAATTATCAAAATTAGCATAAGAGAAATTTCCTCCAAGAACATCTTTAAGAAACTTCAAGAAGCATTTCTTTACTTTATTATTTCTTTCAGTCCCTACTGTTGCCCCAATTCTTATTTAGAAAGGTGGTAAGAATAAATGCACATGATGGTCTTGGAAACTTGTGATTTCTCTATAGATCAGGTAAGGGAGATAAATTAAGTCTAAATGTGTTTTCATACTTGTAGGTAATGCAAGCTTGAAGTCCAAGAATCTTCTTTTATAAGCCAACTGACTGGTTAGAAGTGGGGCAGTGATTGGTAAATTATGAATTTTTGAGAAAGAACTAGATCAGCAGAGAAAGAAAAAATAAAAATCCAAGTTCATAGTCAATCTATTTGATAACATCTTTTAAAAATTGTGAAATGATAATGTAAATAAAACAGGTGATTTGGAGTACTTTGTCCAAATGAACTATAGACAAATGAACTCAACAATTCAACAGCCATATAGTTCTGTATATATGAAATATTTTATTTGGAATTTGAGAATGTACCCTTGACCCATCAGGCCAATTGTGTACATACCTGATGACCCAGTGATATCCATAGCCTTCAGATTTCTGCACTTGATGACTGTCAATGTCATACGTCCAGCAGTTGGCAAATAACAAAGGGAGAACATGATTTCACCCAGATCTATACTTTCCTAGAAAGGCAATTGGTAATGTTAGTAATTTCAAGCACCAGATAGTGAAAACCAAATATAATTGAAGATGTTGAGTAAAAAAATCACTTTTAATAGAATATCTGAATGTCATTCTAAATTGTTTTTATTAAGGATACATATGACATTGCCAGAAGCTGTTCTAAACAGAGTAAAAAAAGGGAGTATAGTCCAGTCGCTCCTTTGACATCTCCACTTGTGTTTTTAACAGGAATCTCAAACTTACTATAGTCAAAACCAGACTGCTGATTCCATTCATTGCCATTCACTTTCTGAAACCAATTCCTCTGTCAGTCTTCCCCAAATCAGCACATGATGTCATAATTCAACCAGAGGCTGGAGCCAAAAGCCCAGCAGTCACTTTTCTTCCTTCTTTCCCTTGCCCTTACACATCCAATCCATGTCTTGTCTACAAAGTCTACAAAGTCTATCCAAATTAGTGACTTTCTTTTTAGTTCTAGGAGTATCAGGCAAATATCAGGATTACTTTATCAGTCTCTAAAATTGATCAATCTGAGGAGGAGCCAAAGTGATCACTTATGAAATGCAAATCAAATTATTTTACTCTCCTGATTAAAACCATCTAAGGGTTCACAACTATACTGGAAACTTCAAACCTCTGGTATATAAGTGGGGTAACTATAAATCTTGGTATATCTGGGAAATTCTGGGTTTGTACCTACTTTCCTGGTGTAATTATTAAGAATATCCCTTTCGGGGAGCCTGGGTGGCTCAGTCGGTTATGTGTCCGACCTCAGCTCAGGTCGTGATCTCACAGTCTGTGAGTTCAAGCCCAGCGTTGGGCTCTGTGCTGGCAGCTCAGAGCCTGGAGCCTGCTTCAGATTCTGTGTCTCCCTCTCTCTGCCCATCCTCTGCTCATGCTCTGTCTCTCTCTGTCTCGAAAATAAATAAAAACATTAAAAAATAAAAAAAAGAACATCCCCTTTAATTATTTTTTTCCCCTTTTTTAATTTCAGAGAGAGCACGCATACGCACATGAAATGGGGAAGGGGCAGAGAGAGGGAGAGACAGAATCACAGGCAGGCTCTGCGCCACCAGAGCAGAGCCTGACACGGGGCTTGAACTCCCAAACTGTGAGATCATGACCTGAGCTGAGATCAAGAGTCCGCTTACCTGACTGAGCCACCCAGGAGCCCCTTTCATCCCTTTCAATTACTAAATATGTCTTTGGTTTGGACAATGCATTACAAGGTGACACATACAAGGCCCTGGGTGATAGGGATCCTATCTTTCTAATTTTATTTCTTGACTCTCTTCTCAGCTTACTCTGATGCAGACTCACAAGCCTTTTTTCTTTTCTGTTATTCAAACAAATGAAGTTTGTTCCTGCTTTTGCCAATTGCATTTTCTTTTTTTCTCTTATGTCTTTTTTGTGGATGACTCCTTCTCACCATGCAGGACTCGGCTCAAATAACATCTCCTTCCATCTTCTTATCCTATGCTCAACTATTCACAGACCCTTTACATTTTTTCACAGCACTTATCATCAGAAATTATCTTTTAAATTCATTTTTTGTTTCTCTGATTCCCATATTTAAGGTTAGGACAGCAGAGTTCTTGTCTGTCTTATTGCTACTTCCTTCTGAAGTACATGGTAAATAGCTGGCTCTCAGTGCATTTTTTGGAAGGAATGAAAAGATTATTAGTTAATATGGACAAAAATTGATCTGCTTTGTATCAAATATGAATTTGAACTGTGTCCAGTGCCCTGATATAGATATATTTCCTCTCCATGGCTGCGTAGATGGTGGACAAATGAAAATGAGTGTGAACAATGCACATTTAAGATGCTTCCAAAAGAGCTGTTTACAGGATTTGATCAAATCATCCCTGGCGAGACAATATATGGTGGATTTAATTTGGTGGGAAATAAGTTGCTTATGTACCCAGGCCCATAGAAACAGGTTCCAAAAAATTCTTCATGACAAACTATTCACATTTACTGGACTTATTCTTCCAGCTTAGGTTCCGACTTCTATAATTCTGATTTCTTTATCCAGGCTCTAGAAGTAGTGGAGCTTGGTAATTAAGAGCATAAACTTTACAGCCAGTTAACCTTGTGTTTCACTCCTGTTTTCTACTTCCTAGCTGTGAGATCCAGGAAATTTAATTCAACTTTGAATCTCTGAAGCTTCATTTTTAAATTGGGAAAAATACCCACTCAACAGTGGTGTTAATCATTAAATGAGATAATGTAAATAGAGTCCGGAGCATTCAACATAGTGTCTGGCATATGATAAAAGATGCTGTTTTGTTCATGGCTGTATTGCTATCACATGGAGCAGTGCCTTACACATATGAGAAGCTCAGTAAGTACTAGATAAATGAAAAAAAATTACTGAAGGAAAGCAGCTATTATTTTTTAAGAACATTAGTAAAAAATATGTGTTTTAAAACAAAGATATATCCAACTGGGTCTCCTCTGGGCTGCTGAATTGCTACAGACCCCAAATAGTGAGTAAGATCCAATAGGAGAGGCCTGATGAAAAACAGGAAGAATATAATCTCTTACAAAGGATTCATTCTTTTCACCATCAAGCAGTTAATGAATATTATTTGCTGGGTGCACTGGTAGGTGCCGTAGATGCCAAGTAGATGTGGCATGATTCTGTCCTTGGAGATGTCAGTTGAGAAGGAAAACAGTAGGCTCTGAAAGGCTGAGAAATTAAGTCTGATCCTATTTTATCTGATTATTTTCTTCCTGTTTCTCTTTCTGTCTCTTTTTCCAAGTATTTCTTTTTCTTTCTTTCTTCTTTCTTTCTTTCTTTCTTTCTTTCTTTCTTTCTTTCTTTCTTTCTTTCTTTCTCTCTCTCTCTCTCTCTCTTCTCCTCTCTCTCTCTCTCTCTCTCTCTCTTCTCTCTTTCTTTCTTTCTTTCTTTCTTTCTTTCTTTCTTTCTTTCTTTCTTTCTTTCTTTCTTTCTTTCTTTCTTTCTTTCTTTCTTTTCTCTTTCCTTTCTTAAGTAGGCTTCATGCCCAGCTAATGTAGCCCAACGTGGGTCTGAACTCACAACCCTGAGATCAAGACCTGAGTGAGCTGAGATCAAGAGTCAGGAGCTTAACTGACTGAGCCACCAAGGTGCACCGCGCTCCCCCCCCCCCCCACCTGCCTGAGTTGGTAGAGTTTTCTCTAAAGTTTTCTACCTGGCAGCCATCCCCCTCTCTCTCACTGTGTATTTCTCCTTCCAGGAATTATCAGTTGGGGATGGTGATGGAGAAGCTGGAAGGTAACAGGAGACATGGTCTCATAGATGAAATGCTTAGAGTCCAATAGGGAGTGTACCACAAACAGAGAAATCAAAGGGATTAATGAAACACTTTCATGTGTGGTGATTGATATGGTTTTCCTTTTACACATTAAACAATCTGTGGAAGTAATTTGTCTACTTTTCTAGATATATCACATGCTTACTGGTTGGAACAAAGAAAGTTTTACCATATTTGGTCCCATCTCTCAAAGGTCCTTTCTATGGATCCAGCTGCAACATAATTTTGACTATCTGTTATTAACGGGTATTGGTAAACATAGAGGTTAAACTGAGGAGTTGACCAAAGTACTAGCCTAAAGCAACTGAAAGCAAAGAGCATGATTAAAGAACATCTCCAGGCAGCTCTGTATGACAAGCTAGCAGGCTTTTTGCCTACTGTAGTAGTAATAAATCTCCTGAAGCATTTAAACTCCATGAGGTCAGGGGTTCTAAGGAAACTGGAATGGACTGGGTGATAATGCTTAATGTATAATGTTCATGCATAACAAGTGCACAAAAGTTAGTCTTCATTAGACTAGATTTTTCCTTCAGGAAGTATGAATGTAAAAGAACTGAAACTGCTCACGTACTGAAAAGGGCAGAATACTCTCTAAGGTAAATACCAATATTCTAGAACTTTTTACATCTGGAAGTGATCTAAGAGATAAGTATGAAAAATGAACTTAATGAAGGTAAATGGCCATATAACCTTTAAAAAGGTCCTCTAACAAATGTAACAGCAGAACTCCAGACTTTGGCTATAGTCCTGTGAACTAGCATGCACTAATGCTCAGTACCCTGACAGAGTTTGTCCCTGTGTTGATGGCCTCACTCCAGGGAGCTGAGTGTATTTTAATTCCTGCCTCTTCTCTGCCCCAGATCACTGCAGTTTATAAGGCCACACTCAGCCCCAACAATCTGAACCCTCCAGTGTCCAGCAAAGAATCAGGAAATAAGTTGAAAGGTCTCTGAACATATGGCATAAATATAACACAGTTATCTGATGAAATTCTCTTAAATAAGGATTCTACTTCATTTTTTATTCAACACCCATTTACTATTATTTTAGACAAAATTCTAACAATGTTTACTTGTCATATCAATCAATAGCAGGTCAAAACTCACACGTGAAATGTGGAGATGGGGTAACAGAGTTGATCTGGTGAAGGCAGCAATAAATGATGGCTAGAGAGACAATATTCATACAAGAAAGAAGGAAACATTCTAAAAACGATAACAATCTGGAATCATCTTGTATCAAGGGGAACTAACACTAATAATGTCTTAGAAACTTAAAAACAGCATTTTATTCTAAACTTCAACAGTAATTAGTATTCAAAATGATGACTCGAGTCATTAAGCTAAGAAAAAAATATTCCATATGTTCTGTTTAAGAAGGTAGAGAAGTATATACTAATTTTTAGAGTTATTTTTATTGAAATTCCTTAAAATGTTTGAAGTGGTAATTTGGGGGTTTAGTTTCTTAAAATGAGAAAGGCTTTGAGTTTCTGAAAATTTTATTTATGGGTAACCTCATTTATTCCAATTCTACATAAGCATAAACTTCCCATATTAATCTTTGAGAAACTATTGTATCTTTGGGCAAATAATCATTTGAAAACCTGCTTTAAGTCTAGGATAGTGTTCCATAAAATTTCTTACAGGTAAGAAGACCATTCTCATACACACTAAAGTATTTGGTGGAACATTTCACAGTGACAATCTTTTAACTGTATACTTGGGAGAAGGGCTTATGAAAAAGTCCGACACTGAGGCTGAGTCAGGGACTGTATGTTTGATTTCTTTATCCTGGTTCCAGACATAGGGCTGGGTAGATAAAGATCATTTTCTAATAATTGGCTATAGTTAACCTCATAAACATAGTCACAGTTATAAAGTTTCTTTCCACGTACCACTCTCCAAGATAAAAATAAAAGTCATTGGCAATCCTATTCGAGGACTGAGCTAATAGTAAGGTCAAACTATAGCAACTGAGTACAGACATGGACAGGAGGCAGATTCAAGGCTTGGTAACTACAGTATGCCATAACCAAGGGAAGCACTCCTGGAGGGAGGTGAACATCATGTTGGGGTTTGAGAGTCTAAAGAGGTGGGATTTGACAGAGAACAAGAGGAATAGTGTTGTATGTGAGTACTATGATTGATATTTACAAATAAGAATGAGCAGCTTATGTTGAGAAATAAGGAATTTGGTAACATGCTGGAGGTCATGTAAGGCTATAGGTAGCTTATTCTGTGGCTCCTATGGTACCGGTAACAAGAAAGAATGGGAGCTTGGCGGAATGAAAAGGGCGTATAAGTTTCCAGATCAGAAAAACCAGAGTTAAAATCCTACATCTTCCATGTACTAATTCCTACATGTCAAAAATACATGACCTCCTTGAACTTCGGTTCAATCACAACATGGGGATAATAACATCTGCCTCACAAGGTAGGTATCATGCATGTAAAGTGCCTGGCATAAACAGACACTCAAAAAATAAGGACAGTAATGTAAATAATATTTGAAAAACATTTCTTTGTTGTGAGTAGGCTAGGTTAGGATGAAAAAAAGAGAGGGGCCATTGAAGTAAACAGGTGTGTGAAGGTGTTGGCTGAAGAAAGGTCTGGATTCAGAGATCTGTTAGGAAGTAAGAATCATTAGTACTTATTGAAAAGAAAATTTTAAACAAACAGTTGGTTGCCATGGTGACAGCAATCCTCACATCCACTTAACACCCTAAATGCAGCCTGCCTTTCACATTTCCTGGTTGGTAAGAAAACGGATGGTTTTCCTCACACTGTTAAACGATGTGTTACTAGATCAAAATGAGCTTCTTCATTCAATTACCAGTGTTTCATCCACCTGCTCACAAAATGAAGCTATGGTGCAGTGCAGACCCAGAGTGGGTCTGTTGCATTCAAACTACTATAAAATCTTTATTTCTTTCTGACCCACACAATCCATGCACCTGAGAAAATCATGGAATCCAACCTTGGGCAATCCACTTAAGCTCACTTAACCTCAGTTTCTTCGGTATAGCATGAGGGTGTTCCAATAGATAAACTAGTTTATTTTCCAGCTCTAAAATTTTGTAATTTTAAGCACTGGTAAAATGAGGACTAAATAGAATACATAATTCAAGCATGTTGAGGAATGTATGAATAGGCCCTTTTAGCCCTTGTGTGCTACAGACCCAACAGAACCTCATTAGAAAGACCACAAAGGATCAACTAGTGCTACCAGCTCCATTTCAAGCTCAAGAACAAGATCAGGGCTGATCTGGTTGGGGATTCATGAGGAAAGACCATACTGGATAATGAATGTATCTGACTCTTCTCATGAGACTTAGGAGAACTTCAGAGGTAGGTGACTTTTGATCTGAATTTTGAAGAATGACCAAAGGTAAAGAGAATTAAAAACAGAGGGAGCAGCACAAAAAGAGGCCATGAGGTGAGAAGTGAAGTGTCCAGCCATGACCAAAGGTGAACAGAGACCACTGGCTCTGGCAAGGCCACAGGATAATTTAAATGGCAACACACTGGCCTTATTCTAAATGACCTCTCCTCAGGAATACTTATATCAACCCTGATTTTTTTCTGCAGTCAGGATGAAATCCATTGTCATGGCTAATAACAATTACCTGGAAGGGTTGCATTCAAATTTTAAAGGGATATATTATGGGTCCAGTTTGTATTCTGATACATAGTAGATGTTGGAAAAAATACCATTTCTTTTCTTGTTTATAACAATGTTTCTGGGGTCAGTGACTGGAATAAGGTTGATGCTCAGTAAAAAAACTTACTGAATGAATAAATCATAAGAGCATCAGGCTGGGTCATGACTTCAGTGATAGTAGGGACACCTACCATTTGAAGGAGTGAAGGCTACTCCATAACCAGAGAACAAGTGAGCAAAGACACAGTTTATGGGTGTTGTGGACTCTGTGCGTGGGGCCCCCAGGAACTGTAGGGTATGTTCATACGGTGGCCCTGGAGGTACAATAAATAGTCCTAATAGTTTTGAGCCATCTAAAGATACACTAAGGGCTTGGGGAGCTAAAGCTAGAGGATACTTATCTATTGGTTTTATTGAACTTTATTTCCTGGGGCGCTTGAGTGGTTTAGTTGGTTAAGCATCTGACTTTGGCTCAGGGCATGATCTCATGGTTTGTGAGTCTGAGCCCTGCATTGGGCTCTCTGCTGTCAGCCGAGCCTGCTTCAGATCCTCTATCCCCCATCCCTCTCTGCCCCTCCCCTGCTTGCACTCTCTCTCTTTAAAATAAATAAAAACATTTTCAAAAAAGAACTTTATTTCTTCGAAGATCCTTCTACTCTGGAATGATCTGGGATTATGTTTGCTATAATTCTACCATGCATTGGAATTTGAGAATCAAATGTATCTTTAAGGTGTATAAATTGTGTTTTTTCCTTGCACATCTGGCCATCTCCTCCAACCTGCCAGCACAAGCAGTCTTGTGACGCTGGGAGGCAAAGGAGGAGGAGGAAGCTGTTTGATAGAATACAATTAGGAAATGTAATTAACATTGTAAATCTTCTCCAGTTTCTATTCCACTTCTCTCCTTTTCTTTCAAAGAACCACAATTTTCACACACGTCCTTCCTGCCCTGCCTCCTTTTCCCAGTGATGTGATTAAACCAAATTTCACCATGTTGAATGAGGGTGGAGGAAGGAACAGGCATAGGAAGGTTCTGCCACAGCACCTGATTGAACGCCTGGATTTTTACATACATTTTCATTATTGATTATTTTCCACCATCTCCACTGGAAGACAGAGAAAATGCTTACCAGGTGCCCTTTAGCAGGACCTGCTCATATTTCTGCAGGAAGGAAGGAATACACTTTTCAATAATATATTTTCAGTAATACATTATCATATTAAGCATTGTGCTTGGCCATAGCACAAAGTCCAGGTGAAACTTTGCTGAAGTCAGGGCAGAAAGGGGCAGAGAACATGGCAGTGTTAGAGATGGAATGATTATAAACCCCAATGAGCATTAGTGATCAATAGTCACCACGCAGAGCTACTATTGCCAGGGATGCAATTTAATAGTGCCATGTTTCTACTCAGTGGGGAACCACTGTCAGCTCTCAATCTGGGTGGGAAGTAACTCTGCCTGCCAAAATGGTTTAGCTTTTATCCTATCCAACACAACCTTGGATTTAGCTACTAGAAGCCACAAAGTGCTCAGGTTGTAGAAAAGAGCTGAGACCTTAAAACAGCCTTTCCTGGATTTAACAAATCAAATTTCATATCTACTGGTATAATAAGCTGCCTGAAACAAAGAGGGGATAGTCCGTTGTAGACACTGGGACAAGAGCAACCTGGGGCATAAGAAGAGAATACAAATCTAATAAGAACTCTTCCCTTTATAATACTGGTTAAGAGACACCTTAAACTTTTTGCTGAGAGGAACTGGTGACTTATTCTCAAACCTTGATGACTGTTTATAGATAGTGGCATAGAAACTTGTGTAATAAACTATGCAGCTCTCCTTAGAGTGTTTGAAGCTTTTAAATACCTTCCTAAAATTCCTAATTAAAGACATCCCTCTCGGGGCGCCTGGGTGGCGCAGTCGGTTAAGCGTCCGACTTCAACCAGGTCACGATCTCGCGGTCTGTGAGTTCGAGCCCTGCGTCAGGCTCTGGGCTGATGGCTCAGAGCCTGGAGCCTGTTTCCGATTCTGTGTCTCCCTCTCTCTCTGCCTCTCCCCCGTTCATGCTGTGTCTCTCTCTGTCCCAAAAATAAATAAACGTTGAAAAAAAATTAAAAAAAAAATAAACACATCCCTCTCAGTATCGTTGTACATAGACACTTGGACTGGAGGAACTTGGCTTCACTATTTAAGAAAGTACCTTACTTTACATGGTTTCACCCCCCATTGTGTATTGACTTGTTGTGATTTCAAACCAATGTTTTGAAAGCTTGTTTTTGTTTTGTTTTAAGTAGGCTACATGCCCAGTGTGGAGCCCAATGTGGGGTTTGAAATCACCAGCCTGAGGTCAAGACCTGAGTTGAGATCAAGAGTTGGACATTCAACCAAACCACCCAGGCACCCCTGAAAGCTTGTTTTGGACATCACTGTTTGCAGTTTGGATTTGTTTTGAATAACTTATTTCAACGAAATTGTTCTACAGTTAGATATTAAGACTTTCTTGCCAAACTATTGCACATGGAGTAGAGAACCATTATATCACTGATAGTGGAGTAATGGCAGGGGTGTCCTTCACGTGATGGACTTTTAAACTTTAAAAACCAAGGTTTGACCAGTAACTCGAGAGTGTTTGGTTTGGGCTACTCTTGGCTAATCTAAATAGCTGTCTGTAGATTTTGAGACACCTCCTCCTGCCATGGCCAGGCTACTCTTGGTTGGCAGTGCCATTAAACTGTACAGCAGTGTCAGGAAGGGACAGGTGTTTCTGACTTGGCAAGGCTACTTGTCATAGGCAGTGGTGTAAGCTGTGTCCCCTGAGTAATAACCTTCGTAGAAGCCCATGTTGTCTGTAATATTGGTGCTGCCTTCTGCTAGCTACATGGTCCTAGCTCCTACTAGGCCAGCAACTGATACCCAGATTTTAGTTGGAAGGGTTGACTACCAAGAACAAACTCGTAGAAAGGAATACCTCAGCTAAATGTGGATTTTATTTCATTCATCTCCTCTTTGCCTGGAGCAATATTGTAATTATTCTATCATTGACTTGGTATCTCTTTATTGGCATATTAAAAGATGTTATCTGGTATGCTATTGGTTTGTGAACTATTATTGTAAATTATAATTCCCACAGTGAACCTATGTTAAGCAAATTACTGGCAAAGACAATCTTAGTCTCTCAGCATAATTCGCTATAAACAAAACAACCTTAGCTCCCCCATGTCTGTTCTTCATATAGTAGACAGAAATCTTACTGAGGCTAAGTGACACCATAGCTCACTTCTGATCAAAAGCCATCAATGGTTTCAGA
Organism: Acinonyx jubatus; assembly: GCF_027475565.1. NCBI lineage: Eukaryota > Metazoa > Chordata > Mammalia > Carnivora > Felidae > Acinonyx > Acinonyx jubatus. The sequence goes on from NC_069387.1 coordinate 64,159,990, forward strand.
AGTCAATCCGAGTAAAACTAAAAGCTCTTTCCATGGCTTGAGGGCTCTAGAAGATCCGACCCTCATCTTCTAACACTCTCATCGGAGAGGCCCTTTCTGACCACCCTTGTACAGAGTTGTACAGCAACTCTGCCCCACTGCCACTTACTGTCCTTTACTCTGCCTCTGTTTCATAAAGCATTTCATTCATTGGACATATTACATATTTCCATTATTACCTGCCTCCCTTTTCTACAAATTAGCCCTATATGGTGGGGACAGATTATGCTCTAAAACATCCAGAAGAGTGCCTGGTAAAAAGGAGAATTCAATAGAGTTGGATGAAATGGTGGATTTAAGATTCCTGTTCTATGAGTGGATGGGGTAGGTAACGACTTCCATCACAAAATGTTCTTTTATTCATTACTTTTCTCTGGATGTGCAATATATCATACATACCTGCTACTCTGTAGCTAGAGAGACTATAAGTTAAACATCTGACCTGCTCTGACAAAAGCCTGACTGGGCATAATTTTCTGCTTCTGGTTATAGACTCTTTTGTAGATTGGTATTTGATAAGTGCCTGTACTTGTAAAGCATCCTTTACTTACCATGGGGTGTGGGACTGTGCATAGAGTATTTAAAAATTTAAAGGCACTCTAAAGACATGAGTAAAACTGATACTCAGTAAAATCTCTGGTTTAGTGAATTAAATTTATAGAAAGACTGAATTTGATATATGCCATGGTATAGTCTTTTATAATACTATCCTATTTTATTCAAGTTCAAGATTGAAGAAAAGAGTAAAGGAAAACTATCTCATTCATTTTTTTAAAAAAAACATGAAGGTGATTCACTTAGGAAATTTAATTATTAGGGTAAGAAATTTAAAACATGGAAGAAACTGGTTTCTTAGCAATCAAGCGGATAACAAACAGCTGTTTGTGTGCAAGATTACAGCATGCTGGGATAAATGACACTTGGCAACTTTAAATTGTACAAGAAGTTCACATTTATTATCTCATTTTATTTTCAAAATATCCCTGTTGGGTTGATATTATTATACACCTTTTTTTATATGGACAAAGAAACGAGGTCAGAAATGTTAAGAAACTTACCCAAAGTAATGGAGCCAGAAGGCAGCACAGCCAGGCTTCTAATGAAACTACACTCACTTAAGTTCCTGTAGACTTTTCTTTCCCTCTTAACCTTCCCCAGCAGAAACAATGCTTCAAATTTTACTAGCCAGGACAAAAAACTTTAAATTGTTTTCATGGCCTTAGATTTCAAAGCCAAGAGATGAGTAACTATATATCCTTGAAAAAATTTTTTAGAAATTAGGAAATCAGTTACCTGATTTATAGGAAACTTTAATGCAGTCTACTATAGGGAAGGAGGAGAATATTTTAAACATTCACATTTAAAAGTCAACTGCATATTCTCTTCACTATATAAGAGCATGTTAATAATAATTAAATTAGTAAAGTGCAAAAAGAAACACATTTAACTCAATGGTACCTTTAGAACTATAGTGAATTCCTAAAATTTACAACAGATGCAGGTATATTGCTAGAATGTCATGGGGCTGAAAACCTTCTCCTTTTTTATTCATTTAAAAAAATTTTTTTTGAGGGGAGGGGCAGAGAGAGGGAGAAAGAGAATCCTGAGCAGGCTCTAGGCTCTGAACTGTCAGCACAGAGCCCAATGCGGGGCTTAAACTCAGGAACTATGAGATTATGACCTGAACTGAAATCGAGAGTTGGAAGCTCAACTGACCAAGCCACCCAGAAGCTCCCTGAAAAGTTTCTCCTTATCTTTCGCAACTTCCAAACATTAAAATACAGTAAGACACAAGTGGTAAAATTCAATTATACCCAAAATATGGATTTTTTTCACTCGTTCCATCTAAGAGGAGAAAAATGGCCTAGAAATTTCCTGAAATAACATTGATTGCAACTGTTCCTTTTGAATAAGGCCAAGAGAGTCATTGTTTAGCTCTCCATGCATTTTAATAAAAGTTGTTAACAAGACAGATTTGACAAGATTATAAATTTTAAAAGCCTTAAGCATATTTTTGTCATAAGTATCATATTAAAAATTTCTTTAATTCAACTACGTAAATATTTTGAGATTTCAACTCTGTAAGCCAAAAGTTGAACTCCCATATTAAAAAGAAATTCTCTTTATTTCTTTTTAGTATATTCCAAGAACAGGAACACTCGAACATAATTCAAGACAAGGAACACTGGACTAAGAGTTGATTAAAGATTTAAAATATAGTTCTGGATCTCCTATTAACCAGCTGGATGGACATAAGTGATTTTTTTTTAACATTCCTTGGCCTTCATTTTCTAGATGATAAAATTAAAGGATTAAATTGAACTTTCTAGCAATTCTAAAATATGATCAAATGATCTAGACATGAGTGTTCTCAAAATTCTACTCCAAACACACACCAGAATTTTTAAGTTAATATGAAAAGTCTTCTGACCTATTGTAAGTTTCAAGCATTTTACTCTGAGAAAAAGATCTCAGGTCATTATTTAAGACATTGATTTTATTTGTACACAATTCTCTCAGTGTAAATATTCGTTTAGAAACCTAAAAGCAACAAATTGGAAAGGTAAGGAATGCAGGAAGCATGTGTACTTATAATGGAAGAGTAATGGACAGAAATAAAAATTTGCTTTTTAAATTTATTATAACAACTGATGGTCATAAAGGTCACCACTATTAAGAAAAGGTTAAATTATTCAGTAGATTTTACTTAAAAAACCAGGGACATGCATAATATTTGATAAGTGTTTCTATTTAAAAATTTTTAAGCAGGAAATTAGGCACATAAATATGTTTTGAAACTTATTAACATAGAGTTTTTTTCAGACTATTCTTAATAAATAATGTGTTATTTGTCTGAAATCTTGATTTTTAAGAAGCAGAAATTCTGACTTTCTCAATTGTGATGAAATGTGAAATTCCATTTTAAGGAGTTCCTTTGCAATTCTCTGTGTATAAAGATGAGAGGATGTTAGCATGGCCATGGTTCTTTCTCACTTTCTGCAGTTGAAGGCCTTGTCTTACTATCAAGCTTGTAAAGGACTAAAGGCAATGAACACACAGAATAGCTCAGACACAAGGCAAAGTCCAAGGTTACAAGGAATTAACCTGTTTGTAATCAGGAATCTTTTTTTTTTTTTCTTTAGGTTATCAGTCAGGGATCCAGGAGGAAACAGGTGGCACACACAAATTAGACTATTTCCAGAGGGCTTACTGAATAGACTATCTACAGAGATGTGAGCCGGGTAGAAAACCACCAGAGATGGTACTGCACCCGGCTGCTGGGAAGAGGGGAGGCCATGATGCCCTACTTCTAAGTCTGAAAGGACAAGGGTGGGAGAACCATTACCTGGACTTGGAAGGGAAAAATGGTGAAAAGCAAAGGCTGCTTTGAGAGAAATTGTGCCCTCAGGAGGACACGGCCAGCCTGAGGCAATCTCTCAAGAGAAAGATGAGAGAATACACATCCAAATGACATTTTCCTCCTGCCCTAATGTCTCTTGCCAGAACTCCAAGAACAGTGTCAACAGTGTCGGTAGACCTAATAGGCCAGCCCCCTGAGGTACCAGACAGGGTGGAGAATAGTAGAGAGCGAACCTAAAGGGACACATGGACTACATCTAACATCTTTAGCTCCTGAAGTTTTACAAGACGCACTTTTTAATAAGCACATGTACAGGTTGGTGAAGGAACAAAGAGGAGAAGTGCCCAGTGTAAAAGGAAGAGTCAAGACAGGGTGCAGATGAGAGGCGTGTGATGCAACATTATAAGTGTATACTTCATTTAAAAATCATATGCTCACTGAATCACACCATATAGTAACTAAAAAGATTTAAATTAACTCTTACACAAAACTTTCCACCCTAAATAGAAAAGCGTACCACCTAAAACTATCTCCTACCATAATATTAAGACATAACCATTTTTTGCACCAAGATCTCTATTCCTATTTAATATGTAAGTGACATCAACAACCAAAACCATATCCTGTATCATTCTGTAATAACTTTTTGGCAGCTAACATACAGGGAGCATTTACAAATGCCTGACTCTGCTAAGCACTTATTTTATTTCCTCTATTCAACAAACTGTGGTTTGCCTTCTCATAATTCCCATTTTATAAATAAGGTAATTAAGGCTTAGTGAGACTTTGTAACTTGCTCAAAGCCATAGATTCATTCAAAGTCATAAGTGACACAGCAGGGATGCAAAGGTTGTTAGTTTGTCCCAGAGCCTAAATTCTTCAGTGATTGGGCTACTCTCCTTCCAATAATAGCCAGAGAGAGAGAGGGAAAGAAGGGGGTGGGGTGGAAAGGGGGGACCAGGAAAAGGGGAAGAGGAGGGGAATGGGGGAGAGGGAGAGGAAGAGAGCCAAGGATGATAGAGAAGTTAGATAGCATTATAATCTTTACAAGTTGAGCAAGGTAGGAATTTAAATTGGAAATTATGTGGATGCAAAGAACTTAGGCAAAAAAAAATTATCTTGCCTTTTGAGCAACCCCAAATGTTATGACTAAAATATGGTCAGCTTTGGCTACCAATCTGTGATATTCTTTTAATGACTCAAAATGTCTTACTGTGCTCACCCAACAATGCTGTATTTATTTAGAAAGTGTGGGTTCAGTTTTGAATTAAGACTAAAACTGGTGGCATAAATTTAAGTATTGGATATGCATTAACTTTTTTTGTTGTGTGAAACAAAATATTATAATCAATATTACAGGAATCTACTGCTTAAACTGATAATAAAAGGCTAATATAATTGTTATGAGCTATTTTAAAGCCAATTTGCCTGAGGTATTTTATGTAAAATGCAAAGGTAGTCAAAACAGACCAAACACTAAAGCCTTGCTCTCTAAATGTACACAGATGTGACTTAACTGTCAAAATAATATAAACAACTATGGTGATTTATTGAATTCCAAATATTCATGAGACAAATTTCCTTATTTTTATTTCCTTTTCCTCCATTTGGCCCATCTCTCCACTCTCTTCCCCTGTGGCAACCACCAGTTTGTTGTGTTTTTATGGGTCTGTTCCTGCTTTGTTTGTTTCCTTGATTGCGTTAGAGTCCTTTAACAATCTTTTGGAGTTGATGTTAAGGCCAAGAAGAGCCAAGGTTTGGGAACTCACATAATCTTTTAGTAGTCTATGATAGACTCTGTTATTTTGAATTTAATTTTAATTTGATTTTATATTGCAACAAAGATACTTCCTATAAATTCTTGCAAAATGATCTGATATCAGACTAAAAGATCTGATAGGTTTATAGGATTTATTTGCATCACGTAAGTTAATAATAAATTAATGGTGGCCCATTAGCAGATGTGGTATCTGTGACACTCCAGAGATGAAATAGAAAATTAGGAATGCTTAAGGAGGAGCAGATATGGGTTCACTGTCCCAGTCTGCAGGCCTATGACTATAATCCTGCCTGCTGCACTCCGGAGATGTAGCGGGACAGCCCCTGACCAAAAAGGTCTTCTCTCTCCCACCTTGCCTTTCACCACACTTTTTTCTTTAGAAGAAGGTTGGAATTCTGCCATTCTTTAAAATGTTACTGGCTAACCCATTATTCCATAATTAGCAAACTTTAAAAGTGAATTGATAGCTAAATGCAAACAAAGCAAAACAAAACAAAAACCAGCATTATTTTGATCCTGGGATAGACCCAGGATGCTCAGAAAAATTAAAAATATATCACTAGAAATAAGAAAACAAATTAAAAACAATTTTTTAAACATTTAAAGAAATTTTAGTCACGGACGTTAAAATACATTACTTCAAACTCAAGCTCAGCTAGTACATTTAGTACTCTGGTTGGTACAATGAACATAACAGTTTCTTTCTTTCAAACTTGACAGATCCTTAGTTAAAAGATAATAGATTCAAGTACTTTATAGCTGTAAACTAGGACAGTGTGGTTATGTGCATATACCCTTTTTTCCTATGAGAATTCTTGTCTAGAACATCGTTGGTGCTGAAAAAAAATGTTCATTGAATAGATGAGTAAATAAATATGTAAGATAAAGTTCTAGTAAAAAAATAAAGACAAGCTTTTCTTTATCTAGCTATACTTTCAGTGGCTTCTTGAGTGTGCATGAGATCACTATATTTAAATATTCAAAATACATTAGTCTTGGGGCGCCTGGGTGGTGCAGTCGGTTAAGCGTCCGACTTCAGCCAGGTCACGATCTCGCGGTCCGGGAGTTCGAGCCCCGCGTCAGGCTCTGGGCTGATGGCTCAGAGCCTGGAGCCTGTTTCCGATTCTGTGTCTCCCTCTCTCTCTGCCCCTCCCCCGTTCATGCTCTGTCTCTCTCTGTCCCAAAAATAAACAAACGTTGAAAACAAAAAAACAAAATACATTAGTCTTTATACTGATTGACTTTTTGAAAATAAGTGAATTAAAAATTTGACAAATACACTTTTACATAGCTTAAAAAGTAAATGTGTATAAAGCATACATTGCAAACGTGTTCTACCATTTTTGCCAACTTTCTATATTAGTGCAAGAGATGACTGGCTTGCCATATTTCTGATATGTAGTAGGATGATTCCTAAAGTGAAAATTAATTTTTTGTAAAGAATTAAGGCATACCTTTTTTTTATATCCTTTGCCATTCAATCTTAAATTTTAAAAAACCCTGATTCCTAATAAAAATGTTAATTCTTGTATAGACATAATTAGTAATTGTGAGTACAAAATATGTTTCAGCCTGATGGAGTTTTCTTTTTTTTAATTTTTTTTAACGTTTATTTATTTTTGAGACAGAGAGAGACAGAGCATGAACGGTGGAGGGGCAGAGAGAGGGAGACACAGAATCGGAAACAGGCTCCAGGCTCTGAGCTGGCAGCACAGAGCCCGACGCGGGGCCCGAACTCACGGACCGTGAGATCATGACCTGAGCCGAAGTCGGCCGCTTAACTGACTGAGCCACCCAGGCGCCCCACAACCTGATGGAGTTTTGACAATAAAATATTCCTGCTTTATTTTACATAAGAATTTATGCCACAAAGTTTTTCATTTTTTCTTACAGAATGTAGTTGATGTTAACAAATAGAACTAAGAAAATATTTATTAATTTGTAATCAATAGGGTACAATACTGCATTGTTTTTTCCCTCTGGTAGTGACAGATTTATACTTACAAACATTCTCACACTTGACCTTGTGTGAAAATTTGCTATGTTAATTTATTCAACACGTATTTATTGACTAATCACTAAGTGCTCGCTCATATATGCTGAGAAGAATATAAGAGGTCCACAAGGTGATTTCTGTCTTCCAGCTCAGAGGGAAGGGGAAGACATGAGACATCTACTCAGACAAGGTATAAATATGTGCTACAGACAGCACTTCCATAGGCAGATATTAGCTTCTTTCCATTTCCATGGCTACCAGCCTACTCCAGTCTCTATTTCATTTAATCTAGACTCCTACCTGGACCCCTACATTTCATGATCCTTTACTCCTACCCACTGTACACACTGAAGCCATATAGGATGATAGCTCCACTAGTTTTATTCTCCTGATAAAAACAAATATAAATTCCCACAGCATTAAAGGGCTTACTGATTGTAGTTTAAATAGAACATTCTACTTTTGGTTCCCTTTAGTCCCTCCTTCATCTCATATTCCACACAAGTCTACTATTTTCCCCCTGAAAACGTGCTAGTCTTGTTTATTTCCTTTTCCTCATGCTGTTTCCTTGTCAAGGAACATCCCTTTCCTTTATTCAGAATTCTATCATCCTCATATGGTGGTCTTATAAACCATTTTCATATTAGACATAGTCTGCATGAGAGGAGAGAGAGAGAGAGAGAGAGAGAGAGAGAGAGAGAGAGAGAGAATGTATGTGTGAACAAGACCGTATTTGTGGAGGTTTTCAGGAAAATGTTATATAGTATTATTTATACATTAACATATACTTTATTTCTTTGTTTCTTCTATTAAAGTTCTTGATCAAATACAAATTTATTAAATTTTATTAAACTTGTATTTTACTAAAGTATAAACTTTGTACATAGGTGATTCTCAGTAAATTCTTATGTAATCAAATTGAAGTTGTTTGAATCTAATGCCATAGGAAAAAAGTCAATTTCATTTAATGAACCGGCCTAGGAAGATTTTTTTGAACAGGGCCTTGGACAGGCATCTGGATATATGGAAAAAAAATTGTGACAGATACTCTAATAAGATGAAAATTTTTTGGAATAAGACACATAAAATAATTAAAAACAACAATCACAAAAAAGCAGCAACTCTTATTTCCATAGAGTTCTATATTAATAATTATGTCATTGGCCTGAAGAAGAAAAAAGAGGTCCATGGCATTTACATCAATTGATATTAGTAAAGCAGGAGATTCATTAAACATTAAAGATATATCAACTATTTCAAGTTGGTGACAAAAATTTTTTTTACTAAATTTTAGAATTTTTAACTTGGACGTTTGTAGTATATAAAGGCACTACTCTAAAATACACATGATTGGGGCACCTGGGTGGCTCAGTCGGCTAAGTGTCCGACTTTGGCTCAGGTCATGATCTCACGGCTTGTGAGTTTGAGCCCTGTGTTGGGCTATCTGCTGACAGCTCAGAGCCTAGAGCTTCTTCAGATTCTGTGTCTTTCTCTCTTTCTCTGCCCCTCCCGTGCTCACACTCTGTCTCTTTCAAAAAAAATAATAAATAGAAAACAAAATACACATGATTATCTCAGTATGAGAACCTTAAATTATAAGAATGGTTTTTCTAGATCTGTGTTTACTTAACTAGGTATTTATCTATATTTATCATTAGTGTCTCATAATATAAAGATAGCTAATATTTTAATTCAAATATATGTTTTATCTGTTACTTAAATTATTTTATATCTCTGTTCACATAGTTGGATCACCTTTACAGGTTTCTACAAAACTTGGGTGAGTGAGGGCATATGACTACATTTCTTTCTATCTCTTTCCTTTTTTCTTCTTCTTTGTAGGAAGCTCTGTATTTCTGTATGAAATTACTTGAAGTTAAAAGTGTGTAAGAAAAGATAGTCACTTAAGCAATTTCAACCCATATTGTTTTCATTAATCTGAAATATAAAATTGCTTAATGATTTTTCAAAAGCTGATGAGAAGCTTTAATTAAACACTATGCTACGCATAAAGATGATACTATCATATATTGTGAACTTGGGTCCCATAGTCAAGAAATGTAGGTTTCATTACGATCTTCCTAAAAGAAAACCCGTAAATAGTATCTAGAACAATATGTACCTCAATGTTCCAGTTACAAAGAAATGTCATTTGGCTAGAATAATTTAATAATATATTTTATTATTACCCACTTATTTTTGTATCCGGAATATCGAAGCGAAAATGTGTATAGATGTGGTAATCAGAATAAAGGTACCCCCAAAGATGGCCACATCCTAATTTCTGGGACCTATGAATATGTTGCCTACATGGCAAAAGGACTTTGCAGATATGATTAAGATTATGAATCTTGAGATGGGGAAATTATCCTAGATTTTCCATATGGGCCCAAGAACATGCTTTAAAACAATTTTTTGCATCCTTAAATATTTAGAACATGCTAAACCCATACTAGGCACTTAGCAAATATTTATTGAATGAATAAAAAAGAAGGGATAGTTTAAGATTGGGGCATCAAGAAAGAAATAACCTAACAATTAACTATTATCTGCATTTGCAGATTTTCCACTATAGGAATATAAGTAATAAAGTAAAAAACAACATGAAATTAAAAGAGCTCCAATGTATCTTTGAAATATGATCCGGTTTCAAAATTTCTTCTTTGTTCCCTAATAAATTTCACAGTGGAAACCAAGAAATAAAGACCCAACAAGTGAGAATGTTATGATGATGCAATTCAACAAACTGGAAGTATAAAATTTTAAATGATCTTATCTATATCATTCTTAGTGAAAATATAATGACCCCAAATTCTGGTTTTCATTAGTAAAACATTGATGGGGGAAAAAGTAAAAGGAGTACTCTTGGGGCACCTAAGTGGCTCAGTCAGTTGAGCATCCGACTCTGGATTTCGGCTCAGGTCATGATTCCAGGGTAGTAGGATTGAGCCCCGAGTTGGGCCTCGCACTGAGCACGGAGCATGCTTAAGTTTCTTTCCTTCTCTTTCTCTCCCTTTGCCCTTTCCCCTGTTGACATACTCTCTCTAAAAAATTAAAAAACAGCAGCTACTCTGTATTAAAATATAATTTCCTATTTTTATTTTTTAATATATTTTTTAAAAAATTATCTTATTTTTAAAATTATCCCCTTATCTCTAGTAAGGACTTCTACATTTTAAGCTTATAAATTTTGGTAAAATTTCGACAAAAGATGGTAAATACTTAAAGACAACCTGGGGGTAAAAAATTAAATGTACCCATTTAAAAACCAACAAATCAATACAATTCTGCAATCTAACCTAAGTGACCAGTTTTCTAATTCCAATTCCATAATTCTATCCTAGATACATAATCTTAAATAAAACAGATTTGTGTAAATAAGAACATAACAATTTTTAGTATACCAAAATTTATGCCTAACTCAAATGTCCAACAGTAAGAGAATGGTTAGGTAAATAGATCATATATTTATTTATTTATTTTTTCAACGTTTATTTATTTTTGGGACAGAGAGAGACAGAGCATGAATGGGGGAGGGGCAGAGAGAGAGGGAGACACAGAATCGGAAACAGGCTCCAGGCTCTGAGCCATCAGCCCAGAGCCTGACGCGGGGCTCGAACTCCCGGACCGCGAGATCGTGACCTGACTGAAGTCGGACGCTTAACCGACTGCGCCACCCAGGCGCCCCAATAGATCATATATTTAAACATTATACAATAAAACAAATGTAACATAAAAGAAAATCAGTGGGAAAAAATTTAAACGTGGTTTGAACTATTTATTTATTTATTTATTTACTTATTTACTTATTTATTTATTTAGAGAGAGAGTGGAGGGACAGAGAGAGAGAGAGAGAATCCCAAATAGGTTCAGTGCCATCAGCACAGAACCCAACACATGGCTCGAATCCACAAACCATGAGATCATGACCTGAGCCTAAATCAAGAGTTGGATGCTTAACCAAGTGGGCCACCCAGGTACCCTGAAACTTAGTTTGAACAATAATTTCAAAACATGTATGGAAAAAATTTACAAAGCAATATGCCATGATATTATATGTAATTGGTAGCATTATGGAGTATTTTATTTTGTATTATGTTTTTTACTGTTTTCCAAATTTTCAATTTTAAAGTTATTATTTTATATTAAGAGAAAGAGTTTTGTAATGTAAAACAAAAATTCTAATATAAACAATCACTTCTCATTCAACATTTCAAATTCTGTAATTGTGTCTATTCCATGAAACCTTCTGAAGAAATGGGCTGTTTTAGACTAAACCAAGGGCTTTTTCAAATATCATCAAAGTACATTTTAGGTTTGATCTGAGGAACAATATCTGAAATAATGAAAGTCACTCAATATTAACTATGAGGAAACTGAGTGCTGGGAATAGGTTATAAAATAAACATTTTACAAAAGAAAAGAACTACTATTTTTGTTAACTTACAAGAGCTGGGTTTTTTTTATTTACATAGTCACTAATATCGTGTAAGTGCCTAAATTATTATTACATACGTAATCAAATCCTACCTTTGCATGTTCTTAATACATAAATTCCGTAACTTTGTAAACTCATTCCAATAAGTTGAATGATAATTAGTTTTATATACTACTACAGGTGAAAAAAATAGTTTGGTGGAATTATTACTTACTGTGGTAGCACAATGAATATCTTTCCACACTGTGGCTTCCCTGGAGAGATCAGAGACTTCAAACAAATTATCAAGAATCACTTCCCCAATCATGTCATGTCTAGAAAATCTGTCAAAATCATATACGCTGAAATGTAGTTTTCGGTTGCTTAGTTGATCATATGCTACAGGAAACTGAAAAGTTTCATCAAATAGAGGATTTAAAGTCTTTCTGTGCACACGGGTCTGAAATTTCTTTTTCCTATCTGGAAGAAGATACATCTTCACATAAGGGTCAGAAGTGCCTGTGAAGTCTTTAGCAGGGAGATCTAAGGCTTTGATAATTTTAACAATCAGAAGTTCATTTTCATAGTCATACTGGAGGGTGAAGTTAAGTTTCCCACAGGTTTTGACATCTTCTTCCCTGTTGCCCTCAGAGTCAACAGATTTCTGTTTGTAGAGCTCTGGTTTTATCCTCCCAATGCTGGTTGTTGTTTCTCCTCTTTGTAAAACTGGTTCTGTGCCCATGCTAAAATCAACACTGGAAACCTGCATTTGCCTTGGTAGGTGTCTCCTGAAGGAATTGTGGCTGTATATACACACACGTACACACAAGATAATTTAGGTAGATCATTTTGATGACAACATTATACAGTGGCATATAAACTCTCCCCCACCCCAGGATAATGAAAGCATTGCATTTGTATAAATATAAAAACGGATGTACACACACGCATGCACACACACACACACACACACACACACACACAGAGCTACTTTCGAAAAACCAGAAATGCAATATTCAAAGGAAAAGACTTCTAAAATTATAGAAACATCTGAAACACTCAAATGTACATTTTTATGAACTTTTGGAATTTTTTACTCTCAATCATAAGGACATAATTAAAAACAATTGTGAAGAAACACAGTTACAAAGTTTAGTATTCCACAAAATACCACAAATCATAAATCATCTGGTTATATCTTGTAATTTTTGTGTAGACAAATCATGTTGATGACTGGTTTCTTTATATCTGGATTTTTTGCATCTCATGAATTTCGTGTTTTTAGTGACTGCCCCATTACAATAAAAAACATAAGTCCACCTATTCTAATACTATTTAATTATTCCTAATACTTAAGGAATTATTCCTAATACTTAAGATAACTAAATGAATATTTACTTGTGAAAAGAATATATAGTGGTGACAGCCAAAATTAGTACATTTTCCTTTTTTCAACATGGAGTGGGCTTCAGAAATTCTAAGGATTAAAAATATACACTTTTAGAATTTGGGTCCAACCTAATAGAGTTTTTTAGAATTCAAACTGACTTTCCTTTATCACTGTTACTATTCATCTAGTCAACATTTCTGGAACATTAGCTATATCAACTTACCATTGTCTTGTAAATGTGACTTGCATTAAAATCTGCTTCTCTTCTACTTCATCTGTGATTTCTGGTATGAGCCGTGTCAGCTTATGTGTCTCCTCAAGGCTTAGTCCCAGGTCTTTAGTTCTTTATTCTCCTTAGTCTCTCCAGTAGACTAATCATCAGTTCTTGAACTATAACTGTCATCTTAAATCTGGTGGTTCCCTGCATATATCTCAGATATGTAAACTTCTAGTCCCATATTTACACATCTCTAAGGGAGATTTCTAAGTGGATATCTTAATTTTTCCCCAAACTCAAGCAAAATCATTTTCTGCCTTTTGCTCTCAAACTAGTTCTCCCTTCCACAATCTCAGACAATAGCTCTAACATATTTATCAGCCACTTGTGCTTGGGAATCTGCAGTATGCTCTGAATCACATTTCCTTCATTCATGAGATTTACTCAATTTTCGAAATCCAGTTGATGTTTGCTTTGAAACATTCCATATACTTGTCCATTCTGTTCCATTTCTATTGCTACTCAGTCCAGATCCTCATCAACTTCTGTTTTGCTTTCTATACTAGTCTTTGCCTGACTCTCCTTTCAGCTCTCTTACACTTAATATCTATCTAGCACTTACTTTAAAATCCTGTATTCACTTCTGTTGTCTGTTACATCAGATCTACATTTTTTACAGTAAACACTAAGTAATACTGAGGACATTGGTTTAACTAATATTTGATTCACTGATGCACACATAAGGAGTGATTTAAGAGGGATAAAAAAAAAATGAGTGAATATCCAGAAGATACCTAGCCATGTTACCATTTGAGCAGTAATTTGAGGAGCTGAGGATGTTGAACCTAGAAAGGAGAGGAATCTGTCTTCTAATTTCTAAAGCACTGTCATGGCAGAATTAATAAGAATCTATGGAAGTTACAGGTAAAGATGGACTTTGGCTTAATATAAGGGAGCATTTAAAAATATCTACAGTTGTCCAGGGGCGCCTGGGTGGCTCAGTCGGTTGAGCATCCGACTTCAGCTCAGGTCACGATCTCGCGGTCCGTGAGTTCCAGCCCTGCGTCGGGCTCTGGGCTGATGGCTCAGACCCTGGAGCCTGCTTCCGATTCTGTGTCTCCCTCTCTCTCTGCCCCTCCCCCGTTCATGCTCTGTCTCTCTCTGTCTCAAAAATGAATAAACGTTAAAAAAAATTTTTTTAAATAAAAAAAATAAAAAAATATCTACAGCTGTCCAAAATGGTGTACATGAAGTATAGAAACCAAAGTTAGATGTTGAAGAAAAAGGTTTATGCCTCAGGTTGAGATGTTAGACTTCTGTTTTCTAACACTTAATTTCTACGATTCTCTATCATTCTATGATTCTTTAATAATTTTATTCATGATATCATTATGTATATTAATAAAATGGAATTTTATTATGTAACTTATGTAAAATCAGCATTATAATCTGAGGTGTTCCAAATTTACTCTTTTATGTTTAATTAGCTTATTTTCTATTCTCAGGACAGAAATATTAAACAACTATTTAAATACCATAAAAATGGTACAGCTAATCCCATTCTAATTCTTGATATTCTTTAGTGCTAATCTGGTATTGGAATATCATTTTTTCCTTAAGCTTCTATATCTATTCCTTATATAGAATCAGGGGCTTAAATTGGGGTCAGGCCACCATTGGAGAGTATTTGTGAAAATAAGAATAATTTTAAAAAGAATACAAGTAGTATATGTTCTGAATTATTAAAGGGGTCTAATATAATTTAGTTATATATTCAGTGTTCTTAAGCAATTTAGAATATATTGTTGAATAAATATTTCTGCCTAAATCACTTTCCCTTATGTAATGATTTTCATTTTTAAAATATTTATCTATTTACTTATTTATTTATAGAGCATGTGCATGAACAGGGGGAGGAGCAGAGGGAGAGAGAAAATTCTCAATAGGCCCTGTGCTGCTCGCATGGAGCCTGATGCAGGGCTCCATCTCATGAACCATGAGATCATGACCTTCACCAAAATCAAGAGCCAGAGGCTCAATCAACTGAGCCACCTAGGAGCCCCTGTATTGATATTTAAAGAAAATTTTTGTAAGCAAAATTCCCCCAAAAGTTAATTCCTTATTTCTTATAAATTGATTCCATAATTTTACCCTCATACTTTTTGATATAACAAAATTTTAATCTTCTAACCTCTCCCTAAAAATCAGCACTTTCTTTATGTCTGTGAATATAATTGTACAGCTGTAAAGCCCCTCTGGCAAGAATCAAAGATTAGTAATGTTTTTGTTCTAGTAAGCCAGTGCCCTAATTATAGGGTAAATAGTGCATATTCTAAGTCATAGTTTAGCTAGTCAGTTAAGAGAAGCTTTAATTATTACAATGTTAAACTATTGCCATGACAAAACAGACCTTTTTCTTTTTGCTTCCCCTCCCCCCCCTTTCCTTTTTCTCTTTTGGAATGATATGATAAGTGGCTAGTCTCACAAATATCCAGCCAATCAAAGTATAGGACATTTTACTATTACTGATCCCATTCTTACCCTTCAAACCCTAGGATGGCACCACCCAACTATTTCTCCAATAGAGAAGGAAAAACTTTCCCTACCTTGCCTAGAATATCTGACAGCAGCTAGATAGATCAAACTTAACTTAATGCCATAGGAATAGCATGCATTACCATGGTGATTTTCAAATATTTATTACCAACAGATCCCTTCCTTCAACGAAATCAGAAGCCAGAAGTTGAATATGTAAAGACAGCACTGCTGTGGTTGACATGTGGGTAGAGTCCTGGAATCTCACTGGAAACCAAGCCAACTTTTCCCTACTACCCAGAAGAAAGTGCTGCTTGAAGATCCTAACACTGAGATGAGGTAGGCAAAGTGCTGGACTAGAATCAGACAGTTTGCTCCCAGCTTCCCTATATAATAAGAGCAACTTTGGGCAAGTCCCTTAACTTGTTTGGGCTTTCTGCTCCTTACCTATAAAACAGTCCTTTCACATTGTGAAGACCCAGTGAGATATTAGATGACTGAAAACTGTAATTTCTCATCTGATAATATCATTACAATTCAGGATACAAGGAGCTAAGGTGCAAATGCCATACTGAACTCTCTGGTTCTGACAGCCTGAAGTCTAGGGTTGCTATTTGGGGGTGCACAGATGGCACAGAGTCACTCCTGTGGGAGTATGTCCTGCAGCCACCGCCCTGGACAACACAGACTCTCTGATTAACTCACTTCTCAGCACCTACCAGTTCTCTTCTCCTTAAGTGGGAAACCTTTATCCTCCTACTCTTAACTGTAGTGCCTTTACCATCTGTTCAGTTTACCTTAGATATTGCTTGAGAAATCAGAGAGGAACAACAAAAATATATTTAGCAGCACTTTATTGATTTATTTTAATATGTTTATATGGAATTCATCTTTCCTTGTTTTTTGTTGGTATCGAAGTTTGTATCAGAGACTATCAGCATATATTAAAGGTTATAGCCCATTTCATAGTTAAGAAGTCTTGAATAGTAAGACTAAATCAAGTTTCTGGTAAAGTAAGTTTTCATCTTTATTTGTTTCCTATTCTATTCAATTCGAAACAAGGATTCACTCAATACAAGCACAAAAATAACAGGCAGAGCACCACATACATGAAGGCAGACTAAGTTGTATAATATGTCACAATGAATTTTTAAAATAAAAATTGGAAGGGAGCCTGGGTGGCTCAGTCCACCAGCATCTAAGTTTTGATTTCGCCTCAGGTCATGATCTTGTGGTTTGTGACTTCGAGCCCTGCGAGCCCTGCGTTGGGCTCTGCACTGACAGTTTGGAGCCTGCTTGGGATTCTCTCTCTCCCCCGCTCTCTCTGCCCCTCCCCTGCTCACATACTGTCTCTCAAAATAAATGAATAAAACTTAAGTAAATAAATAAAAATTGGACATCAGCAAAATCCTCTATATCCTTAATCTCTTCTTTGAATGTTCTCACATTATTGCTCAGTAGAAACATGACTTTTCTCCAATGACATGTTTCCTGTGTGCCCCTCTCATGTGGTGGCTGATGTTTTCCCTGCAATCCTGTTCCACTGGCCTGGAGGCCAGGCAGTCGTACATTCCTCTTGTTCTCCATTGCTGCTTTGACACCATTCTCCCTTCATCCGCCTCTCCCAGTGCTGGAGCTCAAGTCAGCAAGTCATATCCCCATTACTACTTATTGTTAGTAGTCTGTTGATTACTACATCACTCTCATTTAAGTCGTCATTATTTCATTTCCTGCTCCACTAAAACACTGCCTTTGACAATGTTTTTGTTCTAACTGCTAGCAATGCACATGTCTCTTCCCACCTTGTGGCCTCTAGGTTCCCTGAACTCCCCTTCTACCATGATGCTCTTTACTTACTCAAGCTACTACCATGTACATAGATTTTGTCATCATTAGCTGCAAACTCTCCAGAATCCCAGTGTCATGCATGCCTCTCTCTGATCAACATCCATTATTCTTCTAGCTCAGACCCTCTTACACTCCAACTCAAGACAACCTTTCCAATTCACCAGAACCTCCAATCCATTGTCTATACCACCATTTCATAATCCCTATTTCCCTCTCTTTACCCAGTTTTAATTTCATGGCTAATCAGTAGTCACTTTCATTAACACATCCCCTATTCCCTGTTGCTCCCTACCTTCTTAGTAGCAGGACAAAACTGTGGCTCTGGTTGAATTCAAGTCTCCATTATTTCTACACCTGCACAAGTGCAAGTGAATGCAATTGGAGAAATACATAAAACAACTCTCACTGGTCTACTTTATATTTTATTTAGAGAGAGAGAGAAAGAGAGCACACATGTGTGCATGCATGCACTTGAGTGGAGGAGGGGCAGAGAGAGAGGGGAAGAGAGAATCCCCAACAGGCTCCATGCTGCCAGCATGGAGCCTGTCATGGGGCTTGATCTCACGAGAGATCAAGAGTTGGATGCTTAACCACCTGAGCCACCCAGGTGCCCCTCACTGCTCCACTTTAAATTTGTGACCACATTCCTCATGCAAACTCTAATGTAGCATAGCAATCCCTTCTCCCTCTCAACCTCCTGGATTCACAAGATGACTATTTCATACCTTCTCATTTTTCTACAAACCTCCATCACCACCTTCTTCATTCTTAGTCTACATTAAGGACCAAACTTTCCATTGCACTCAGAAAAAATTGAAGCAAAGAGCAGAAACCTTCCGCAGACTCCCACTATCATCAACCCTCTTATCAGCATTTGTACCTATATGTTTTGCCTTGAAGCCAGTCCCTCCACTTATATACTAAATCCCATTTTTTCTCATGTTACCTTGAAGAATATTCCCTCTGCTTAATGCATTAATCCTCCCTCTCTGTTGAATCACTGCCTATCAGTATAAAAGCACACTATTGTTTCTCCCAACTTAAAGGAAACTTCTTTATACCACTTCCTCTCTCTGTACTACACTGTTTCTCTGTCACATGTGTAGCAAAACTCCTTGAAAGAGTTGAGGACAGTCTGTTTACTGTCTAATTGATTTCCTTCTATTTAAACATATTCTAATTAGCTTTACATATGCCCAACTCCACCATAACCACTCTTAGAAATGTGAACAATGTCTTCCCCACTTTGCTAAGCTCCCAGGGCAATTCACGGTCTTCATCCCAGCTGACCTTATTAGGGTCACTTAACAATTAATCATTCCTGGTTATTTACATACTCTGTTCACTTGGCTTCCAAGTTTTACCTCTTGGCTTTTCTCCTGCTTTACAAGTCTCCATTTCTCAGTCTGTTATGCTCTTCCTGATGTCTGCAAACAGTGTATTGAAATTATTTGTTTCCACATCTGTCTTCCATTCCTCAACCCATGTGCTAGACTGTAGTCTTCATAACAGCAGAGACTAAGTATTATTCACCTTTTCATGAATTTCATAATAACATATGCTGAGATTCAGGAAATGTTAATTGGAGTTTGTATTAAAACAATTTACCCTAGGGGCGCCTAGGTGGCTCAGTCAGTTAAGCATCCAACTTCGGCTCAGGTCATGATCTCACAGTTTGTGAGTTCGAGTCCTGCATCAGGCTCTGTGTTGACAGCTCAGAGCCTGGAGCCTGCTTTGGATTCTGTGTCTCCTCCCCTCTCTTCCCCTCCCCTGCTCATGCTCTGTCTCTGTCTCTCAATAATAAATAAACGTTAAAAAAATTTTAAAACAATTTACCCTAATATTCCTGTGACTCATGAAATCAAACTTCCCAAGAATATTCTGTATTATAAAGAAGAGTCCAATCAATTCATAATTAGTGCTTATAAAGAGGAGATGGTATTTGTCAGTGCCAGAAAACAAACTCTCCAAGTTTGAATTTATTTTATAAGGTTTTGTCTTTGACCTTGGTTCAAAGAGCCATCCCACTTCAGAAAAGAAGTTCGTGTATTTATCAAATACATGTTTCATGAAAAGGGTTATTTAACCATTTCAAGCACCTGTACAGCATGTTTCATGAAATTTTATTTCAAAGAGATAGTTCTCAGTTCTCTCAGTTTTGGGTAAATACTGCTTCTTGACATCCTAGCTAGGTTTATATCTTTTATACTCTCCCTTTGTATAACATCTTGCTTTCCATTACTTACAGTACCCTGGAATGGATAATTGCAATTTCTACTTTTAGGAGGAATTTAATTGAAAAAAATCTCTTAAAGAAAACTATACAATCCAGTTTTATGTATTTTTATATAATTCCTTCATTTCTCTTATATAATGATTTTAAAAATTACTTTTGTAAGCAACCATACATAGCTGATTGTAAGTCCATGAGCACATATAAGACAATTTCTTCCTATGCACATTTTCCTGCTTTTGTTAATGTTCAGTTGGCTCTGCCATTAGGTTTCCCAATTATTTTTCAGTAGGTATTTAGAATCCTAACAGTGGCTAACCTATATAATTCCTCATCCTCAACAAATTACTTTCCGCTTACTATTCACCTCTTCTCTATACCATTAATGAATGCACACAAAATTGGCCCTCAAACTCATCCCTGGGAGTATACCATCATTAACCTCTTTCTAATACAGGCAGTTTATCTCACCACCTGATGCTGTTGTTAAAAGAGCACAGAGAAATGGAGACGACCCCAATCAGTTAGAAGCATCACTTGACACTTATTCTGTATCTACACAGTGATAGAAATTAGGAGCGCATAAAAGTAGGCTACACAGCCTTGTTCTCCTGAGAACTTAGCATCGAGTTTGGCAAATAGCTAGAGCTAAATATTAGGACAATAGATAATTGCTAGATTGTAACTATGGCTTCAAATGATAAAGGGTAATAGCTCATAATTGGGCAGAGAAGGTAGACTCTGGAATGCATTTTCCTTAAACATCTTACAGTAGATAAAAAAGAGGTCACCATCCCAGATGAAGGAAGCACAAAAGCAAAAATGCAGATGCAGAGAGGTGGGGATAGTCAAAAGACCAAGCACTCCTCTAGTGGACAATCATGAAGTATCCATTTGGATCAATAGGATGAGGTCATCAAATTCATTTATTGATTTTTTTTTTTTAGACCAACAAATATAACCTGAGTTCCTACAGTACTTTGTCTAGGTGTCAAGAGCAATACACAAGTGAATTCGGCATTTTCTGCCTAAGAAAGCAGCATAGAGCTCTATGTGTGGGGGAGTATGGAACCATAATGCTTGAATGGTAGCTTGGTATCATCAAATTGTAATTGTTTGAATGGCAGGCTTTTATTTATTTATTTATTTTTTAAATGTTTGTTTATTTTTGAGAGAGAGAGAGAGACACACACAGAGTGCGAGTGGGGGAGGGGCAGAGAGAAAGGGAGACACAGAATCCGAAGCAGGCTCCAGGCTCTGAGCAAGCAGTCAGCACAGAGCCTGATGCGGGGCTCAAACCCACGAATGGCAAGATCATGACCTGAGCCAAAGTCGGAAGCTCAACCGACTGAGCCACCTAGGCGCCCCTGAATGGCAGGCTTTTAAAAGGTATAGGCTACACTCACAATGACTAAAATGTCACAGTGTTTTTTATAAGGGATCTTAGATTATTTCTTTACAACTTCCCTCAGGTTTTTGTCTTTTGGTTATTGTTTGCTATTTCTTGATTTTATCATGCCTGAACTACTATATTAGTTTCCAAATAGATGTCTTTTTCTTTAGTCTGTCCTATAAACTGTTGCCAAATTAATTTTCCTAGAACACAGCTCTTTATCCATGGGACGCTTCTGCTGCAAATATTTTTGACAGGGCAGACCTTGAGTATCCTGCCCATGGTTTCAAGGCCTCCTTATATAGTTTGAGTCCAGCCAACTTTCTCTTCTTTTTTACTCCTCCACTGAACTCTGTTTTCTGATCAAGTAACTTCCACTTTCATGGCAACATTTCCAATTCTAGGTCTTTTCACATAAAATGTTTCCATCTGGGATGCAAACTTTCTCCCAATTTCCATTTATGTGAATTCTTCATTTCCTTCAGCCTTTGCCTATTGGCCCTTTTCTAAGCCTCATACTAGGAATAATTTTTCTGTTCTCAGAATTCTACATTCTCCACCACAGTCTATACTTGTAATTCCTGATATTGAAGTTGGTCTTTCATGTCTTATCTTTGCATTATGTTGTAAATTTTTTTCCTGCTCCCTTAAGTTTGCAGAGTGGACAGGGTGTGTTTAAGACACTGATGATACCCATTAGTAAATATCTACTGAATAAGACTATTGAATGAATGAACAATCAATCAAGATACATACTAGAATAATGTTAATAACTAAGAAATACAGAGATGCCTCCTGAGTCATTTGGCTGCTGGCAAGCTGATGTGGCCAAGTGTCTAGGCACTTAAAAAGGAAGATAAGAACTTGGAAAATGTTCCAGCTTCCAGCAATGCTGTTAATTTCTGAACCAATCAAAATGTTATTAAGTTATAGAGACAAATAAGACTTGAAAGGGTAAGATGTTTGTCAGCTACTGTCTGAGCCGAGTAAAAGGGAGTCCCAATGGCAGACTGGAACTGGCATAGCCTAATAAGGTGACAAAACCAATTCATTGTGTGCATGTGCATGTGTGTGTATGTGTGTGGTTTGATTTTGCTACATTTCAGTGAAAAGTTAAGATTTGAGCAGAATAATCTGATTTATGATAATGTGCCCTCAATCTGTGTCCAAGTGGGCTGCATAATGAACTCAGCAATTTCCTCCTCCTTCCATATAAAGGTAATTTCTAGTATGATGAAGGAATTAATGTAGATGAGGGGTTTTGAGAACTAAGTATAATCAAGTTTTATGCAAGAAATTCATCTCAAGGCCAAAGAGATTAAAATCGTGACTGTAGTCATTCACAATAACCACGTACAATCTTAGATTTCTGAGTAGAATGAGCAGGAAGATGCCCTCATTCTTCAACCTCCAAACTCTGTCCTCAGCAGACTGTAACCAATATCTTTGATTGTAAAAAACTATATATCCCCTTGGCTTTAATGCTTAAAATGTGAAACCATCAATCTGGATAAATTTGAATTCTCACTTTCACCAGCTGCATGACTTTAGGCAAAATTGTAAATTTCCCTGGGCCTTGAGTTAACTCACAAGTAATGGGAATAATTAATAACACTTACTTCATGCAGGTCGGCAGGATTAGCAGGAAGGGTGCCTGGCATAGTAACCAAATTGCAAGTGCTCAAAAATAAATCTTTCTTCCTTCCCAGCCACTCATATAAACAAGGAAATTCAAAGAGGTAGATGAAATATCAAAGTTCTAGCAAAACTATGAATTTGTATTCTACTTTTTCTCTTAGAAAATACAAGATATGTGTAATTTAATCTTTATGTTTTTTTAAGATTGGGGGACAAAGTGCACTTATCAACTAAAAGAGCTTAATGATTCTGAGTGCTAAGCTGATTGATGTACATACTGCTGTCAATATTTAAAGTGTTTTATAAAAAATAAATAAAAATGTTTTGTAAATTAATTGAACATTTTTACTCTAAAACTTCTGAGTGTCTTTAAGGCTTTACTAAATACTGTATTTGGCCACTGTTGCCAGTGATAAGAGTAATGATAATCAAGTAATCAGATAGTTTTAAAGCAGTTTTTCTTAAAAATATTTTTTATTTTTAATTTTTCTTAACATGTATTTATTATTGAGAGATACAGATAGAGCATGAGCATGGGAGGGGCAGAGAGAGGGGGAGACATAGAATCTGAAGCAGGTACCAGGCTCCGAGCTGTCAGCACAGAGCCTGATGTGGGGCTTGAATTCACAAACCATGAGATCATGACCTGAGCCAAAGTCGGATGCTTAACTCACTGAGCCACCCAGGTGCCCCTCTTATAAATGTTTTTAAAAGTGGCATAGGGGATAATTATTTCAGTTAAATAACCATAATAGATAAGTTTAAGTTAACATATATTCATATTACATAGAAATCATAAAAATTAAAAATGACCCTAAATGCCACTGCTCAGAAAAACTATGAGACATACATTGGTTATAAATTTTAAAGAGCACAGAAAAGCATAACGTGGAAAAGATACCTCCATCCATCCTCCTTATTCCAAAGTTCCTTATCCCCAAAGTAACAGTTATTCTTACTTGTTTGTCTGGAATGTATTTCAGAAAGAGGTGGATTTATTTATTGATACAATTCTCTTCTTTTCTTTTTAAAAAAACTTTTTTAATGCTTTTATTTATTTTTGAGACAGAGAGAGACAGAGCACGAGCAGGGGAGGGGCAGAGAGCGAGGGAGACACAGAATCCGAAGCAGGTTCCAGGCTCTGAGCTGTAAGCATAGAGCCCGATGCAGGGCTCAGACCCACGGAGTGTGAGATCATGACCTGAGCCAAAGTCAGACACTTAATGGACGGAGCCACCCAGGCGACTCTGATACAATTCTTTTCTATTTCACAAAAGATATACTGAATATTCTTTCAATCCTAGTGGCAAACATGATCCATGCACAGTGTTTCAATTTCACAGATTTTTAAACCTACAAAAGCATGTCATGTCAGAAAGCATAGATGTTACTTAGATTTAGAGAGGTAGAAAGGGAAGATTAGGAAGTCAGTTACTTAGCAGGAAACCACACTTGCCTTCCCAAACCACTGATTTTCCTCTGCCCTCGGGTAAAACTAGTTGTTACTTCTGAGAACCAGAGAAAAACCAGTACCACTACTTTGTCATTCATTTTAAGGACTGAAGACCATCCTTAATAGAAAAAAAACGACCCTTCACAAGAATGTGTTTTTCCTTGGGACGCCTGGGTGGCTCAGTTGGTTGGGCATCTGACTTTGGCTCAGGTCATGATCTCGCAGTTCCCGGGTTCGAGCCCCGCGTCGGGCTCTGTGCTGACAGCTCAGAGCCTGGAGCCCGTTTGGGATTCTGTGTCTCCTTCTCTCTCTGCCCCTCCCTGTTCATGCTCTGTCTCTGTCTCAGAAATAAATAAACATTAAAAAATTAAAAAAAAAAAGGAATCTATGTTTCCTTTACAGTTAACACAATTTGAAATACATTACAGCAAATTATTTTCATTCAAGCAATCTTTTACTGATTTTTCCAAGCAGAGTTAAAATATATCTCCATGAAGAGGCTCTCATTTCCCTCCTTTTGTATATACTCTTTAGTGTGCTCAGGATATTCACCAAAACTCCTGTGGCATTTACCACACTCTGCCCAATATGGCTTGGCCTGTATGTGTTCAAATAGCATTTTCCAGTGGTTCCATGTGGACAATGCAGTTACTAAACAACTGGAGACTCAATATTAATCTCTGTTACTCAATTTTGATTGTGAACTTCCAGATGATTTCATGACAGACATTGCAAGTAGCTGTTTTCTTGATATTTATTGGTTGACTTAAACTACACTGAGACTGCAAGTAGCAACTATCAAGCAATGATCTTTCAAGGGAAAGAGTTAACAAATAATAGTCAGTAGTTATGTTATCTTACTGAGACCTTAAATTCTACTAAAACCCCTTCATGGTACTGCTCCCTGTCTGGCTCCTTTGTCCTCAGTTTCTCTCATCCTTACTTCCTCTGTCCTACCCTTTTCCTCTTTTTTAAGGTTTATTTATTTATTTATTTAATTTTGTAATGCTTCTTCATTTTGAAAGAGACAACATGTGTGCATGAGTGAATGGGGGAGAGGCAGAGAGGAATCTCAAGCAGACTCTGTGCTGTCAGCATGAAGCCCGACTCAGGGCTTGATCTCAAGAACTGTGGGATCATGTGGGATCATGTGGGATCATGACCTGAGCAGAAATTGAGTTGGACCTTACCCGACTGAACCACCCAGGTGCCCCTATTTATTTATTTTTGAGAGCCAGAGACAGCCAGAGAGCTAGCATGAGAAGAGGAGGGGCAGAGAGAGAGACAGAGACAGAGAATCCCAAGCAAGCTCCATGTTGTCAGCTCAGAGCCTGATGTAGGCCTCGAACTCATGAACCGCGAGATTATGACCTGAGTTGAAATCAAGAGTTGGATGCTTAACTGTCTTGCCCTTTTCCTCTTTATTCAATGATCTGTTTCTTATGTCATTCTCATTTCTCCTGTTTTTCTTTGGTCCTTTCTCATCTCCATTTTTCTCCCCTTACAAGGTCACACACACACACACACACACACACACACACACACACACACAGGCACACACATACATGCACGCACAGTTTTATATATTTGATCTTTTCTTACCGGGATGAGGATGTAGGTTCAGTAATTTGTCTTTGCACACGTGCATGTTTAATTAAATGTTCTTTTAAAGCATTTTGGACTTCTGCTGGGATATCAGGGGAAGTGTGGCTGATTTTTATAGCAGGCTCAACAGCTTTTAGAGCTGGCTTTTCATTTTCTTTAACTTCTTTTTTCTCTTCGGTCTCAAAGACTTCAGTAGGAGCACTTGAAATGCTCTGTGGAAGGGTACTGATGTTGGAAGTGACAGGTTTGCTTTTCCAACAAGGCCAGCACAACTTCCAGAAGACAAAAAGTGAGACAACCAACAAGGCCAGGCCACAGAAGCTGACAACCACCGCTAACAAGCTGACCGAAATATCTGGAAAAAAATCACAATGTAAAGAAATATTAATCCACTGATAGTGTACATAAAAGAGCAGAAACAGTGAGATAATTTACATTATGGTTATTATCAACAGATTTCTTTTTTAGAGTTTCAAAATTTACTTTTAAGTTAGGGAGGAAAGATTAATAATTAAGCCTGGAAATTCTCAAAGGAGATATATGAAAAATCCCAATTGTGTATAGAAAAGGCATGATATATGCACATTATTTCAAAAAAACAGTACAAGGGGTCCAAGGGTTTGCAAAATGAAAGGTGGCAACTTATAACCTGCCATGAAGTTATGAAACTTAAGAAACTCAGAAAATGCACACAATAAGAAGGCTTCTGTTTGTTTCATCTTTTATCTAAAGATGTAAACTTCTCACTTTCTAAGCAGGGAATCATATCAAATATTTGTATAAACCACTTTCTGTAGTCTAAATAAGAATAATATGTTACTAACAGAGAAGAGGTACACTGGTAGTTATATTTTTAACCTCCCTAGGTCCTTTATGATAACCTTGCATGTTCCTACTTTCTAATGTCCCAAATTAATGAGGTAAGTATCTCTAAAATATCCTTATTTCAAAATAACCACAAAATTAATATATGCTCATTATGTAAAATGATCCAAAGAAATATAGTAAAAAAAAAAAAAGTAAGATTGAGTAAATAAATGAATGAGAGAAAAGAAACAAATCTTCCTGTGCAGAAGAATTCCAAGCAATATACGTAGATACTCTGTTCTAAAGAAGGTGGACCACAGCTCCCACTCCTCAAGTGTGGACATAGTGCACATACTGCACATAGTGACTTCCTTCCAGAGAAGACAGTATGGAAAGGGGTAAAAAAGGGTAACTATAGTTGGAGAGACCTCACCAGGTGATCAAGGTGACTATTGACAATAATGAATCATGTTGATAGTACACACCCTTAATATGATGTGATGAAAATGGCACTCTACCTTTGTGGTCTTCTTTCCCAAACCCATAACCCAAGACTAATCATTAGAAATCTGTAAGACAAATTCCAGTAGGAGGGCATTCTACAAAATATCTTACCAGCACTCTTCAACACTGCCAAGGTTGTCAAATAAAAAGTCTGAAAAACTATCATAGCCAAGAGGAGATTATGGAGACAATGACAACCAAATGTAATGTGGTATCCTAGATGGAGTCCTGAGATAGGGAAAGGATATTAGGTAAAAACTAAGGAAATGTGAATAAAGTATGGACTTGAAGTAACGGTGTATCAATACTGCTTCATTAATTACAACAAATAACCCATATTAATGTAAAATATTAATTAACAGGAAAAACTGGGTGTGGGGTATATGGGAACTCTGTACTATCTTCCCAATTTTTATGTAAATCTAAAGCTGCTCTAAACAGTCAAGTCTGTTTTTTAAAAAGTTAAGGATATCCCCCTACCTACTTCCATTTTCACCTTCCTAAGATAACCAATATTGGCAATCTGGTGTTACAGCACCCTTAAAAACTAAACAGATTTCCTGTAAAGGAAAATTTGTCTAGATGTAAATAATCTTGTCATTTTCTTTTACAACTTTGCTTAGCCTCAATATAAATATGAATCCAATTTCTTTTGTTTAAAATAAAAATGTTAGGAATATGTTATAGTCTGAATTGTGTCTGCCCCTTAATCCTTACCATTTTCTTATGTTGAAATCCTCACCCCCTAGTGCCTCAGAATGTGACTGTATTTGGAGATAGGGCCTTTAAATTAGTCATAAAGGCAAAATGAGGTCATTATGAATAGGCACTATTCCAGTATGACTGGTGTCCTTGTAAGAAGAGGAGATTTAGGACAAAGGTGCTCACAGAGGAAAGACCATGTGAAAACACAGGGAGAAGGTGGCCACCTATAAGCCAAGGGGAGAGGCCTCGGAAAAAAAATCAACCCTCCTGATACCTTCCTTGATCTCAGACATCAAGTTTTCACAACTGTGAGGAAATAAGTTTCTGTTGTTTAAGCTACCAGTCTGTGGTACTTTGCTATGAAAGGCCTAAAAAACTAATAAAGAATAAACCTAATTTCCTTTAACCACTACTGGAAATTCAAGATTTCCTTCCCCTCCCTAGAAGCAACCACTGATCCCAGTTTGGGGTGTATCTGTCCAGCCCAAGCACTAATAAAGACACTTCTTAAAAACCCATACAAAACTTTTTTAAAAAACCTTAAATGGCTTACTGCATATTTATTTCTTCAATTTGCTTTACTTTTTAATTCAATGATCCTTGGGGTCTAACTTCATCTCACATAGCATTCCATAATACTTCCCCATGATGGATATTATGGGATAGATTATACCCAGTGTTTTGCTATTACCACATAGCTATAATGAGCACCTTTGCCCCTTCTTCTTGTACATATTTGTGAGTGTTTCTCTAAGGTAAATGTCTAGAAATAGAATTGCAAGGTCATAGGTTATGCACATATTTAATTTTATTAGCTATTTCCAAAAGAATCCCAGAGTGTCTATAACAAAAACATCCTAAGAGTATACTAGTTCCTGTAATCTCAGAGAAAAGCTGTTATACTTTAATTTTCACTGATATGATGGGAAAATGATACCTTGTTTTAATTTACATTTTCCTGATTAGTAAAATAAAATGGTTCTGTTGAAACTCCCAATTTGTAGCTAATGGAAATCTATTCAGAAATTGAAATAATTCCAAATTTTTAATGCTACCTAATTATAAGATAAAAATTAATTTGACATACTGTGATACATAGATATTAATATTTTCCTTCATTTTCTACTTGCTTATTAAAGCAACCATTAAATATATTTCCCATTTATATTCAATTGGTGAAGAATGTGTGATCATATTTTATATTTTGTAATTTACTTTTACTTATTAATTTGTTCATTAGCCCCGTAACTTGAGGAAAAAAAGAAAAACACATCAATATACTTCCTACTTTTTTTAATGTTTATTTTTGAGAGAGAGAGAGAAAACATGTGCATGTGCACAAGTGGGGGAAGGGCAGAAAGAGAGAGGGAGACACAGAATCCAAAGCAGGGTCCGGGCTCTGAGCTGTCAGCACAGAGCCTGATGACGTGGAGCCCAAACCCATGAACTGATCATGACCTGAGCCAGTCAGATGCTTCACCGACTGAGCCACCCAGGTGCCCCTTGCTTCCTAATTATTTTAAATGGAGGCATAAATACTACAATTATGGATTCATAATATTTATGTATTTTCAGCTCCACTTACGTTATATTTTTCTGGGTATTTTAACGCAGTTAACTTCTTCAACTCAGCTGGAGCCAAAAGCCAAGATATAAGGAAACCGCAGGACAACGTGAGGTAGAAGAAAGGATGGAGTTCGTTTTCAGTCCATAACTGAAAATGCCTCCCTTCTTACTTATAGGCATTAGAAAACTTTTACTCACCCACAAAAATGTGATGACATTCTTTTATGCCATTTTTCCTACATGCTAGGTTTTGGCATTCATGAGGTTATTCTCATTTTAGAAAGAAGTCCTGTGGAAATCTCTGACCCTAATTCCATTTTCCCTACTACTGACAATTTTCTTTCTAAAATCAGTATCTGGTTCTACCATTTAGGGGCCCATAAACTATTTCAGCCAAACTAAATTACTTGTGAAAGTGAAAAATTGTGTTATCAATAATGCTTGGGTAGCAGGAGGAAACCGAGTCATGTCCTGGCAACTGAGATGTATGGTCACCTTACCTCTCTTAGCCTAACATTCTTCTATATCACCTCTTAGCCATCTGGGACAAATCCAAACTTTGTAAGGCATTCCACAGCACCTTTGTGATTTGACCCCTGGGAACTCGTCAGCTTTATTCTTCTGTCACTTTCCTACCTGCACTCCTTCCCCTGACCACGCATTACTCTCTCGTGATTTTGTTCAGGCTGTTGCGTGTAGTTCCACTGCATTTATCTTCCTCCATTTGGCTTCCTGGCAAATTTGTATTCAACAATCAGATCCAAATAGTACCTTTTTTGACACTCTCTTACCCAAAACTCCTGGGACACAATGTGTTTCAAAAATTATTATTTTCTTTTGAATATTAGAAAGGCAATATAGTACACATTATGTGGGATAACACTGAGTAACCAAACACATCGATACATCTAAAATGAAATGTATGAATTAGTCACACTGAGTGGGATCACTGAAGATTATAAGTAGCTTAATGCCAATTCAGATAGGATGTTGATACCAAAATGCTACA
The DNA here is from genome assembly GCF_027475565.1 of Acinonyx jubatus. Lineage (NCBI taxonomy): Eukaryota > Metazoa > Chordata > Mammalia > Carnivora > Felidae > Acinonyx > Acinonyx jubatus. The sequence continues at coordinate 64,190,486 of NC_069387.1, forward strand.
ATTTACAAAATAATTGTCAGTTTTCGGGATTTTGAGGTTTTGTGATTGTGGATAAGAGATTGCACATCTGTACTTATTTTGCTTCTCCAAATGTTCCCATCCTACACATAAACTCATTCCTTGATCCTTCAGAGCAGAAATCAAATTTATTCACCTATTGTAGTGTCTGGTATTTATCAAATGGTCAAAAAATGTTTATGGAGCTATTGAATCCACATTTTGGGAATTACCTGAAAAAGAACTTAAAAGGCTGTAGGTTTTGAGGTGGCTAGATGACTAAAAACTGAGTGATTTAGAAGGAATATACAGAAATCCTTCTACCAGGAAGATAATATAATATAGCTTGTACCCTGGCACAGTTTAGATCTGGGTTCAAATGTCAGCTCCACCACAGGGACTTTGGGCAAGTTGTTTAGGTTTTAAGAGTCTCGTAAAAATAGAAGTATTTATATTTATTTCATAGGATGTTGTGAGATTTAAATAAAGGTATATAAAGTATATAAAGGTATATAAAGTTAATTTGGATAGTAAGTGCAGTGATGGTTTGCTGTCATTATCAACTCTTTATTTTTCTTTAAACAAGAGTACTGAGGAGAAAAGAGGCATAGTTATGGATTGAGTATAGACTGAATGGTGATTCACAGATTAGTAACAAGAGGAGAGACTCATCTGATGACAACTGGTACTGAAAGGAGTGAATTTGTTTAAAATGAACACCAGCATTTCTAAGTAAATATTAATGTTTCAGGAAGCTAACAAGTAACATTTCATTTTCCTGTCCATATGTGCTCAAAACAACTGAGAGGCAAACACATGTTCAAACAGGCAGCAATTAAAATACAGGCAGCTATCAGCTTAGGTCTGTCAGAAAGTGGACTTGCTAATATGCCACCTTGAATTGAATTAGACTTGACCATACAGTCACAAGCCTGGCTGCACCACCACTGGTATTCCCCATGAGGACTGGACCCCATAAAATTTACTACATGGAGGAGTAGAGAATATTTGTTTCCTGAGGATATGAAGCTCATACATCAAAGAAGGGGGAAACTGATAAGTCATTTCTCAGAGATGAGGGTGGGCCAAGATTCCTATCTTGCAGCTCCTTTCATTCAAAAACATACAGCAAAGGGAAAAAGAGATTTCCTTCTTCTCAACAGCAAAAAGTGAAAGAAGTTGGGATAATTAGAATTTATCCTGAAACAATGAAACTAAATTTATAAAAATAAGCTTATTGTATTTTATATATTTTGCATTGCTTGCTATTGTAATTATGGCTAACCAGTAAAGGTATTAAAAACAAAATGAACTGTTTAATACTTAGGTCTTTATGACATAAATTTTTTCAACAAAATTTGTTTAGCAAAATAAAAGTATCTGACTATCAAAAGAATAAGGAAGAATCTGGGAGAATTTATAAAGTCATCAAAATGTTTTAAATGTTTTTTTTTTTATGACTGTGACTCACATTTAACCATGGTATGAAAAATGTTATGAGTCTGGACTTAGTTCAAAGAAAAATAAGTAACCTCAGAAACATTTTTAAATAAAGATATTGAAATGGTCAGAAATGCATTTCAGAAATAACACTCTGGCTAAGGAGAAGATAAGAGTGGAGGTCAGACTAGAAGAAGAGAAACTAGTTAACATATGATAATAGTCATTCATTGAAGGATTATAGTGGTTCTGAATGAGGGCTGCTGAAATGAGGAGAAAAGCAGATTCAGGAGATAACTGGAAGTTAAAGTTCCAGTGAAGGAGTGTGAAGACTGAAGGATAAGAATGTGAGTTAGTGGGAGACAAACAGGATGATGAAGTAAGGAAGACCATGCCTTCAGCTTTGGTCATACTAAGTCTGAAGTACTTGTGCTCATGCAAGTAGAAATTTTGAGGAAGTTATTGGTAATGCCTGACTGCAACTAAAGATGAAATTGAAGGACTTCCTTTAATAGTGGAATCTGAATCCATGAAAGAGAAGACAAAATTTGATAGAAACCTGAGTACATCAATATTTAAAGAAAAAGAACTTAAAGGAACAAAGAGCCTGTGTGCATAGAAACCTGAGAAAGTACGAAAAACAAACTCAGGTCAATGTGTTTTCATATATATATTTGAGAGAGAAGGAGCGAGCAAGAGAAAGCATAAGAAGGGGGGAGGGACAAAGGGACAGAGAATCTTAAGCAGGCTCTACGCTCAGCAAGGAGCCTGACTGGGGGCACCATCTTACAACTGTCAGATCTTGACTTGAGCCAAAATCAAGAGTCAGACACTTAACTGACTCAGCTACCAAGACATCCCTGGAGGAGAATATCCTAAGAAGTAATCAACATAAAAACGTTAAAGTAAGTTCAATTAGAATAAGTAACTATTAACATTAACAAGTAGGTTTTAGTGAATTCAATGAGATTAGTGAAGGAGAGGCTATATTAAGTACATTAATGTGGTTAAATAAATGAATAGGAGTGAGGAAGTGGATTCTATGAGAGTAGACCATTCCTTCAGGAAACTGGATGTTGGAAAGGAGGAAAGAGAAAGGAGGAAAGAGTAGCACGTGGAGGTGACGGAGGTGTTTTATTAGGATGTGCAATACTCAAGCATGTTTTAAAACTTAAGGGAAGGAATCAGCAGACAAGAAGACATAGAAAGTTAAGCAAATGAATAATTAAATGAAGTCCCATAAATGGTGAAAATGGATGGATGGGGTCTGAAGCAAAGATGAAAGGATTGCCTCACTTTTTCCTTTACAAGTAAAAGAGGATGGTTCTGCAATCAGGGAAGTTTTTAGGTCTTGGGTAGAAAGTCAAGTGAATTCTTATTTATAAGTAGTATTTTCTCTCCAAAGTAGGAGTTGGGGTCAACTGCCAGTTACTTTGGGATATTTGGGAATAGCTTAGATTATTTAGATATAGTGGGGGAAGTTTGAAAATAGGAATTGTAGAGAACAGGAGAAAATTGAATAGGAAAACACAGGATTTCCGTTCAGAATTGAGGGTTCTTTTGAAATTGGATACTAGCTTGCCTGGTTTTAAAACCTCCTAAATAGTTGATTGCTCTGGTGTAGGGATAGAGAAGCAGATGAATTTATTCATGAATGAGGTCTCCCTTCCCCACAGCACTGGAAGATGTAATATATTTCAAAGGAGAAAGTGATTGCAATGATGAAATGATGCATCATTAAGTATGGTGCCATATCTATTGACAGAGAATTCACAGAGAAGTAGAAAGGTGAAAGGACCAGAGTTTCCAAGTGAGAAAGGTGAAGGCATAGGAACTTGTGGTTGGGGACTGGGGAGGTTAGGTAGAGAAAAGAACACTGGAGGAAAAAGGTCAGCCATGGGGAGGCCAGGGTGATGAATATAAATGGCTTTGCTTGCCTTCTCTGCAGGGCCTTTGAAGTTACCCTTGCAATAGGCAAACTTGATGAGTAGACCCTATCTCAAATTTTCAATGTCTCTGAATAGTTAAAAAGAATCCATTATATGACATTCATCTTATTATATTTTGGGAAGATTAAGAGTTAATTAAATTTACAGATATTAGATTAGGTGCCCAGATAATCAGGTTTAAAATTGCTCAAACTCTGGCTTGATTACATAAATATGCATAACCATTGCTTTACCACTGTCTACTTATCTGTCGAGATGTCTCTGACTCACTTTTGGTATAAAGATTTTATTCTTTCATTGTGTCTTAATAATTCAAAATAAAGTGACCCAGTTCTGAAAAACTGAGAAAACACAACTCTCATAAGAGAAGAGTAAGCCATGGGGCACCTGGGTGGCTCAGTTTGTTAAGCATCCGACTTCGGCTCAGACTGTGATCTCACAGTTTGTGAGTTTGAGCCCCGTGTCGGGCTCTGTGCTGATAGCTTGGAGCCTGGAGCCTGCTTCGGATTCTGTGTCTCCCTCTCTCTCTGCCCCTCCCCTGATCATGCTCTGTCTCTCATAAATAAATAAATGTTAAAGGAAAAAAAAAAGAGAGAGAGAGAAGAGTAAGCCAAAAAATGCTAATTCCTCAGAAACTTTTGTAAAGCAGAACTTTGCTAAAGTCTATGTAACCAGACCATAACATTTGCATGGTCCTATTCACTGAGGCTTGTAAAAAGTGTTAGATCTAATTGTCTACTACCTACACAGATGGATATGATCACACAGAAAAGCACAGACCAATTGGTGTGCTCTCCATTCCCATCACCACTGCGTTGATATTCTTATCTGTGGTTTCTGTATCATTTTTTTAAATTTTAAAGTTCTAGTTCTTTAATTTTCAAAATGTACAAAAATATGATTTCTTGTAATTAATCAAAACTTATAATTTAGTTCATTGATATTTCAAGCCTTTTGTTCTTTGGTTTCTTCCCATTATTGCCTGAACATAGACCATATTTATGGCATCATTCCATAGAGAAAGAAGGGGAATAAAACCCAAATCAGCAACTCTTTTTTTTTTTTTTTTTTTTATTTGAGAGAGAGAGAAAGCATGAGTAGAGGAGGAACAGAGTGGGGGGGGTGGGGGTGGGAGAGAATGAATCCCAAGCAGGCTCCACACAGCACAGAGCCCAATCCAGGGCTCGAACCCATGAACCATGAGACCATGACCTGAGCTGAAGTCGGATGCTTAACTGACTAAGCCACCCACGTGCCCCAAATCAACATTACTCAAAGAAAGCTGAGGGAAACTGTTTCTAAGATAAAAATTTGGAATTATCTTTGAAGTTAACCTATTTATCCTATTCAGATGATGTTGTGGTTGACCCTTAAACAATGAGGGGGTTAGAGGCACCAAGTCCCACACAGTTGAAAACTGCCATATTAAGTTTTGACTCCCCTAAAACTATTGATAGCCTACTGTTGACCAGAAGCCTTGCCAATAACATAAACACTTGATTAACATATATTTTATATGTTATATTATATACTGTATTCTTACAATAAAGTTAGAAAAAATAAAATGTTCTTAAGTAAATTATAAAAAAGAGAAAATACATTTAGAGTACTGTACTAGAAAAAATCTGCATGTAAGTAGATCCACACAGTTGGATCCTGTGTCGTTCAAGGGTCAACTCTAATATTATAATAGGGCATAATTCTGATTTCTATAACAAGAGGCTAAACTAGCAGTGACTTAAACAAGGTAGAAGAAGTTTATTTCTCTCTCATGTAATTAACTATTCCAGCATAAGCAGGCCAGGGCATACACATCAGGTTCAAGGTGTCTAGAGTCCTAATTTTTTTTTTTTTTATATTTGTGCTTTGCTATTCAAAGGTTTTTGCCTTCTCCTTAATGTCCAAGATGGCAAGCTACCATGCCCATGTTCCAGGCAGTTAGGTGGTAGAATACCATGGGGAAAGGGAAGGTGAGAGTCTGTCCTTTAATTCTAAGGGCACAGCCTGGAAGTAGTACACATCACTGCCACTAACATTCTGATGGTCAGATGTAGTCATGTGGCTGCAGCAAAACAGAAAGAAAGCTGAGAAAAGTTGTCATTTATAAATTAAAAAAAATAAGTTATTTTAATGTTGCTACATATCTAAATAAAAATAAAGGATTCTGATACTGTGAAATAAAAGGGGGGAAATGAATACTTGGAAATAACTAGCAGTCTCTTTTTCATCTATATATCCAATACATAATCAATCAACATATTATCCTTGCAACAATGCCTCTTATAATTTCCATTTTAACAGTACTGATTTGCCTTTTTCTTGAATTTCAATAAATGATAAAAACTTTGTATTAATACTATATTGAGTTGATTATAATATGCATATTTTAAAACATTTACATTTTCTGAAATCTGAATATATTTTAGTATCAATGGCTTATTACAATCACTAATAGCCAGGAAGTATGTCATAATTTTCTCTGTGTATGTGCAAAACAAAGGCATCAATATAAAAAGCCATAGAATGAGTCCAAGTGGCTTAAAAAACAACAAAAAGCAAAAAAAACCCAACACAGTGGAGAAAACAGTAAAGCCTAGCACTAAACCTTACAAGACAAACTTTTGGGGGATAGGTGGAGAAGGCAGTGAGTCAGTGAGTTTGCCAACATTGCACATAACTGTACAGGTAGCTTAGAGCACAACACCAAATGGCCTTTATATCTTTTATGAATTCTTTTAAGGAAAAAAATGCACCATTACCACTCTTGACAGCACTCTTGATGGCACAGAGCCTAATAATGAGTGGAAAAACAATGGTGTCACCAATTCTGAAATCAAAAAGCCATTCAGAAGAATCATGGTCAACTTTAAACTTATTTTAACCCATTTATGTCTTTTAGTTTACTTTTTATGTTTGTACAAGAGTGATATATGATTTCAACAATTTATGTCTGTTTTAAAAGAAGTCTCTACATAAGTGTGAAATAAAAACTCTGTGATAACAAAGTATCAAGTTATAATTTATTTACTGACATTTCTTTTTCTTTTTGGTACCATATAAAATAATGGTGCATCTTATAATCAATAGCATCTTAGATTCAATCAAATATGGTATTCAATATGATATAAAAGTATCCTAACTTATAAAAAAATCTTTACACATGTTCATAATTGAGTAAATAATTTATAATCTGTGATTATCTATTAATTCTACATTTACAATAACTTGAACTATGTATAGCATTTAATTAATGGTACAAGTACATTTTATTTTTTTAAGTTTATTTATTTATTTTGAAAGAGAGAGGGCACATGTGTGCACATGCACCCAGCAGGGGAGAGGCAGAGAGAGAGGATCCCAAACAGGCTCTGCCCTACCAATGCAACCCCTGATGGAGGAATCATGGTTCGTGAGATCATGACCTGAGCTGAAATCAAGGGTGAGACACTTTACTGACTGAGCCACCCAGGCTGCCTAGTACGAGTACATTTTATGTCTGGCACAGTGGCTTTTACCTAAGTGTTCAATAAATATTTGTTGAATAAAAGCATAATGCTAAAACCACCTCTCAGATATAGTAACAACTCATATTGTAACATGTTAGAAATGATAATAAGCTTAATATTGTTTTATCCATTATTCCTATAAATCTATGACTATTGAAACAGAATTAAGGGAATAATAAAGACTGTAAACTATAGTCCTCACTGTTTGATTAAAATAATTCTGCAGTATGAACAAATTGACATTTACAAGGTTTTTTAAATTGGCTGTAATGTTCTCTATTCCATAACAGAATGTTAAATAGCAGATCGTAACACACTTCAGGATCCACCCGGATGAAAAAAAGGTAGTATCAGTCCCTCCCACCTTCATCATTCTACCCTTCTAGCTCTGAGGCATCACAGAACAATTTTATGATTTTATGTATACATATACATATACAGTATTTGTGTGTGTGTGTGTGTGTGTGTATATATACATATATATACATATACATATATGTATATGTATATATATGTATATGTATACAGCTTTATTTTCAGACAGTCTACCTAAGTCATGATGATGTCAGCTTTTACAGTTTCAGTAGTCATTTAGGATATTTAAAATGATAAAGAAAGGGGCACCTGGGTGGCTCAGTCAGTTGAGTGTCCGACTGCAGCCTAGGTCATGATCTCACCAGTCCCGAGTCCGAGCTCCGTGGTGGGCTCTGTGCTGACAGCTCAGAGGCTGGGGCCTGTTTCAGATACCGGGTCTCCCTCTCCCTCTCCGCCCCTCCCCCATTTGCACTCTGTCTCTCTCTCTCTCTCTCTCTCTCTCTCTCAAAAATAAACATTAAAAAATAAAATAAAATAAAATAAAATAAAATAAAATAAAATAAAAATAAAATAAAATAAGGAAAAAGAAAACTATTATACAATAACAAGAAGCCATTGCTTCAGTCAGGGACTGTTTCTAAACTTGGCCAGTGCTGGATATTCCACCAACAGAGAAAATCAGTATTGTACAAATTAGAAATAAACAACATAATTTATTGAGCTTTAATAATAACACTTCCTATTAGGAGGCCTAGTTTTCTTTGATATTATAGCACTGAATTTTAATAATGACATATATAGACGGTTGACTACTAAACTTACATACCCAAAAAATGGTAGGAAAATAAAGCAAAAATTGATTGTAATGTATTATTTTTCTAATTACAAAGTAACAAAAATAATTTAACCAGAAATTTAATATCTGTTTTCATTATAGGCTTATTTATGGACATACAGAAGGAGCTATATTTATAATTATATGCATTCAAAGTTGTGCATTTCAAACACACTAAAATCTTTTACATGATTTTACTGTTCAAATGAATCAATTATATTTAGCTAAGCATTCATGAATTAACACTCATGTACACTTAATTATATGCATGCATGTACTCAAGTAAAAAAAATAAAGAATGTTGTGTCTTACGCTTGTATGACAGTATATCTAACAAAAGGAAATTTTGGAATTTGGGTCATAATTACACACTGAGAAATCTTAATACATCACTAATTATAGCCAACGGTATAATGATAGTTAAGAGCCTATTTTTTACAAACATTTGTTCCAGTGCCCTGTGGCACCAAGGATGCCCCTAGGAAATCTTCCTATGCTTACTTTTTGTGGAACCTAAGGAACCCTGGGTTTTTATCCTTGCTGCTTCATTAACTAGCTTGATTTGAGGGGAAGTTGCTAACTTTCCCTGCCTTCGTTTTCAACACTGCAAAATAATGACTTCTAGTTCTAACTGGTATGACTAATAGGCATTTGAAAAAAGATGATTATCTTCCCCATGCTAATTTCTACTTAAGCAAACAGGCTTTCTTTTACTATTATAAATTGATATTTTAAGTAGATATTCTCACTTTTCTAGAACTTGCATAAACTTAATACATTTATTACACAACACTTACAAATTTAGCCACTGGATCATAGCTCTACCTGAACACACTCTGTGGGAAGTCAACAGATACCCATATGATGTTCAGTTGCTTTTTTGTGAGTATTTTGCTCGTATTCTAGGTTTTAAATACCTCAAATGCTCTAATTTCTGCTATTATCATAAACAAAATACGATTTCTTGTAATTAATCAAAACTCATAATTTAGTTCATTGATATTTCAAGCCTTTTGTTCTGTGGCTTCTTGAGGATGAATTTATTAATTCATTCATTCTTTCATTAATCCAACAAATATTTATTGAGACTAAGAGGAGCCATAGGTTTTTCTAGGCACTGAGAATAAGACAGTAGACAAACCACTGCTCTCAAAGAGCTTATGTTCTACTGATTTAATGTATACATCAGGAAGAACACAATTGTATTTTCAAAATATAGATAATTTTAATTGGCATTAGAGATTCCAATAAACATTTGTGACAATGTTTATCTTCTGCCAGAATCTTGTAAAAAACTCTTGTAAATGAATGTAGATGTATCCAAATAATGACTAATTTTTTCCATAAAACAAAATGATGATTAAGTTTTAAAGACAATGGGATTTGAATGAAATGGACAGCTATAGATCTTATATATAAAATCATTCTTGTAAGGATCTGATTTCAGAGATTCACAGCTCATATAAAGAGGAAATATAAGGGTGCCTAGGTGGCTCAGGTGGTTAAGCATCTGACTCTTGATTTTAGCTCAGGTCATGATCTCATGGTTGGTGAGTTTGAGCCCTACATTGGGCTCTGTGCTGGTGGCGCTGAACCTGCTTGGGATTTTCTCTCCCTCTCTCTCTCTGCCCCTCCCTGCCTCTCTCTCTCTCAAAATAAATAAACTTAAATTTTTTTTTTTAAAAGAAGAAATATAGATCTTAATTTGTCTCAAGAAGAAAAAAGATTAAAGCAAAACAAATCCTGTCAATATTGTCAAAATACTGATATCTCAGAATTAAGAAAAGTAGGTGTTTGCGGACACTGGCTTGGCCTTTGAAAGCAGTTGTTCATTTCCCTTTGGAGCAAATGATACCAAGCATAGTATGTATTGATGATCATGTAAAAATGAGACTTTCTTGATTGGAGTGGCATTCTTCATTGGAGTGACAATGTGGGAGAAGGAAAAAAATCCTTTCTTACATCCTTCTTCATATATGGGTGTATCTGAATTTATTATGGTTCAATTACTCTGTCTCATATTTACAAGTTTTGAGGAAAAATTTCCACTATATTTCTAAATTGTAACTCTTTATACAATCATTAGAATGTGTAAAACTCAGTGTGTAGTTGTACCAGAATTATAGATTAAGTAATCATTTGCTTTGTGTCTGTAGAGAAAAACCTACAAAACACCCTTACTCATTTTAAGCCCTTATCATAGACTTAAAATGCCTCAATCTCAGAGAATCACAGTGTAATTTTAAAAATCTTACTTAGCAATCTCCTTTATTAGTCAAGTAACTTCAAAGAAATTCTTTGCCATATACCTACTGATCCCTACATCTACAAAATTCAGGAATACACATAGAAATTGAGAAAGAAATTGTTTAAACTTTTATTTTAGAATTTTTAGTCCCAAATTAAAAGTATTAAAATGCAAAATCAAAACAATGATGAATTAAATGTTTATTGAAAATATTTAAATTAAGGTTAGGTCTATACAATTGTGATGTGACTATGTGCTTCAGGGGGTTTGATTAGCTATGGTTTATGAGGTCTGCCTTTTAAGCAACATACTTTCCTAAAACCTCATAAGCATTTGGATATGGGGCAGCAATTAAAGACTGACCAGAAATGAACCCAAATGCATTTCCAAAACTATTATGTGTATTAGTCATGGTATATCTGAAAAATAACATTTTTGGCTGATATATTGTTTTGTATGTTCCCTAAGTATTAAATCATATTGTGCATGAAGATGAATTTAGTTGGTGACATGTCTATTGGGGGTGGGGGTGGGGGTCAGAGGTAAAGAGAGGGCAAACATTTGATTCTCTAAAAATTACACATGATGAACTTTCCAGTGTGCTAGTAATGCTGACATCAATAATGTCTCTAATAAACTATTCCAAAAAAGTAAATTAATTGGTGTTGGCAGATGCAGTCTAATTCTTCACAAATCTTATGAAAATATGGGATTAGTCAACTTGATTGGTAGATCCTTAATGCCAATAACACTGCTGATGCTTCTGCTACTGCTGTTATAGTAAAGAGGATGGTGGAGCCCGCTCTTTATTGGCACTTAAAACACTGGTAGGAGAATATATTATTTATATGTGTGATTCATAAGTTCTTTAATGTAGAATGACTTTAATTGGGATTACCAGAATTTCTCCCCCTCTACTCCTATGGGAAGGAATCTAAAAATATACACAATCTGGAAGCCTGTAATTGTCACTTCACCCTTTGAATAACTGACACCATATGGGCAGTGCTGATTAACATTCAAAGTAAATAACCACTGTGCCATTCAATGTAGATGCCCTCCTACCAATAATGTGTTTCCTATTCAACAAACAGTGAGTAGAAGGGTCACCTACTGGAAGTGTTTTTATTTAGAGACCTAGAATAAAGGGCACAGGTGCTAAGTTATAAGAAAATCGACTATAAAGAATAATGTGAAGCTGAGTGGCTAATATAAAGATTCAGTAGGTAATATTTGAATCCATTTTGCAGATATCTATTGGTATTGGGAGTTTATTTGTGGATTAAAGTATTTTATTTCTAATTGTACAGATTTACAAATGGAAAATGTAAAGTAATCTTGTGCATCTTTAGATCTCATACAACCTTACAGAATGTCTTCTTTAGTGGTAGCCACTCAAAATATATTCATATATTAAATCAAATACTCCATCTGAATAGCATATATTTTCTCTTTACAGAAGAAAAATATCCATGAAATTGTTTTAGACTCATTTTTCCCCAATTTTTCTTTCCAAGGGAAAGGCCAAAAGGAATAGGAACTACGACTACCTCTTGTGGGTTTAGGACACACTCAACACCCTTTCTGCAATTCATATACTGTGTTTTACCTTAAATTTATACGGTTGTATATTTAGAAAGATTTATAAGCTAGTAATTGGTTTCCGACTGCACAGTTTTCCTCATTACCAGCCAATCTGAGAACGAGGAGACCACTTCTTGGTGTATGATCACAAACAGATGATCACAGCATCAACCGTTAAATGACCAAATTACAGGTATTTAAATTTAAATACTTTAATTTCTTCTTGGAGTCTTATCTTTAGAAAGTCGATCGCTAAAGAAGTTTCAGAAGAGTTTATCCAGTATCAACACAGAGGACTTTTAAGGTCACACTATTTTGGGTATTTATCTCATGCTTAGCAACCATACACGTGACACACATATACACTGTGTTCACCCAGTTCCTTCCACTAATAGTTGTTTGATACACTCGTTGGAATTCAACACCTACTGAATAAGTGAAAAAAGACTGTTTTATTTGTATATGCACAAAACGTCTAAGTGTCCAGCATGGGGACAGCACCAATCATGTACCCTTCCGCTCCAGGGTTCAAGTAGCAGCATCTCTCAGGTTCTGCCAACCGCAGACAGAAAAGAAGCCTCTCTTGGTTCCGGTTGCCACGATCAGAGAATTTGAAAACCCTGCAGATAAATACTGGTAGGGAAAAGCTAAACCACATCTATTCCCACCTCCCCTTCCTCTCCCTTTTCTTTGGTGGTGGTGGTGGCTGGGAGAGATTCACTCAGTGCGCCCTCCTGGCCCCCTTCCCCAGCCCGCAGAGCTGTGGGCAGTCGCGCTCCGCTTGAGTTGAGCGGTCCAGCTCTCACCTGTTGCCCCGGCTGCCCTCAAGCCACGAAGCCCCGCCACGAGGACAAAAATGACAGAAAGCAAAGGGGAAGAAACAAGACCTACAGAAGAGATGGCGATCTTCCAGCCCGTTGCCGAAAATCCCGAAAGCAGTGCTTGTTGGTCGCCCAAAGCCACAAGTGACCGTCACAAGGGACTCTCGAAATCACGCGGCCCGCAACTCTGGAGTCCCTCTCGCTCGTGTGAACGGACAACAGGCTACACTAACCAAGCACTGCGCAGGTGGTTAAAACCCTTTCCCCAGGAGTGACCAAACACTAGTTCTGATACGGTTCCCCTCAACCCTCCGAGAAAAACCTGTCACCTGAGGCTTCTTTCCACTTCCAGATTTCTGACGGTCGGTGTCCTTCTCCATCTCACCCCATTTCTTCCAAGTTTCATGAAGGGAGAGGGAGGATGCCCGTGCGTTGGGGTGTGCATGACAGCATGTGTGTAGAAAGAATTTCTTATCTTTTCTCTTTCCTCCACTTTATATGTGACCCGAGCCTTGGTTGTCGCCTCAAAAAAGAATCCCTGTTTTGCCAACGCTGTCACGAAACCCTCCAAAATCACATTTAATAAGGGGTTCGGACACTGTCAAAGGCTCGACAGGTTGTAGCCGCGAGTTACACACACACCCCCTCCCCCGCCCCCGGGGCCTTTCCGCTCCCGGAGGCCAAGGCAACCCTATTTGCAAGGTGGTTTTTCGCGTCCAAGCAGGGATTCTCCGGCCCGGTCCCTTCCCCAAGCTCGCGAGCCGCGACACGAGAGAGGGCAGCTGGGGTCCCGCCGGCGAGCGGTTCTCGCAGGCAGCGCTGGGTAACAGGCTGTGCGCCGCCGCCCTCGCTCGCCTCGCCTCGCCTCGCCACCCCGGAAGGGAGCCCGCAGGCGTGGGAGAGCGGCGGCGAGCGAGGGACGGCGCGGCGGGCTCGGAGCACGCCGGGGAGGTGGAAGAAGCGGGGCAGGCGGAGTCGAGCCGACAAAACCCGAAGAACCCACGCTCCAGGTGTCCGGGAGCTGAGCGGAAAGAGGAGCAAGGTAGGAAGGCGCGGCGTCCCACAGGCGCCCTGGCGCCGCGCGGGGTCCCGGCGGAGCGCGCGGACACGAGGGGGCCCTCCCCGGTTACCTGTGCTGCTTCCGCCCTGGCTGCCCCTGTCCCGGGGGAAGATGCCCGAGCACTTTTCCCACTCCACCTGGCCCGCGAAGCACAGCTCGGTGACGATGTGCAGCGCCTTCTGGCACAGGCTGCTCACTCCGTCCTCCTTGTGGAAACTCATGGTTGGCCTCTTTTTCCCCAGTCGGCCGGCCGAATTTCCCCTTCCCGGTACCTCTGGGCTGGCCCCTCTGGCGCCCTAAGCCATCGCCCGCTCGTGGGGAAATGGGCGGGAGAGCGCGCTGCTCCCAGCGGCAACTCTTAGGAGCCGCAGGTTGGCCCCATGGCGCGAGAGGGGGGCGCAGGGGAAGGCGGAGAGGCTGGGGCTGGAAGCGCGCGAGGCGGCGGCGGTTAGGTTTGCGCCAAGTCTCCTGCGGTGGGAGCCAGCCAGACGCGGCGAGCTGGAGAGAGAGACCCGGCATGGAGTGCGGAGAGGAAGGGTAGGGGGTTGGGGAGACGTGAAAAAGCCAAAGCCCTCGACTCGCTAGAACTCCCCCCGCCTCCTCCCAGCGCTTTAGTGTTTGGGCTGGTGGCTGGCGGCGGCGCGTCCAATCGCAGCCCGGCGCGGGCCGGCCGACCGGTTGAGGCACCCGCAGCGCCCCCTTCGCGCTCAGTCAGGGGCCCGAGGTGGCTTTGCAAGAGGCGCGACTCCTCGTCCCTGCCGGGACCCCAGCTTGGGCTGCAGGTGCACGATGCAGCGGGGCGGTGGATAGAGAAATCTTCGTTTTCTCCGTACTTTTTTCCCAGCCTCCGTCCGCCCCTCAGCTTCCTGTCTCTCCAACTTTACTGCATGTGTGTGGCTCTCCGTGGTCTGTCTAGTTTTACTTTTCTGAAAAGTCGTTACAACTGAAGATAAACTGAAAAAGTTAAATTTTAAAAATGAATAGGCGAATAATCAAGTCAGACGTCTACAGAGAAAGAGAAGTGTGCCTGGAAAGCACGTTTAAAATGATTTCTAACGATGATGGTTTAGAGACAAAATTTAATTCCAGAGTTCTTTTTATCGCTATTACTGAAATTCACCGTAAGATACATTTCCTATCTATCCAATTCAGTTTTTCTTGATGCATAAATACTATGAGTAGGCAGATTTTAATTTATTGCCTTTGACTTTGTTTTCTAATTCTCTTACGTATTTCACAAAACGAAATCTTATTTGTATTAATATTCACTGTCGATTAATCCGTAATTGGCAGTTAAGAATGCACAACTTGTCTTATCACTTCTGCACTGGAATACTGAAAACAACAACAACAAGACCTGGGTTTAAAGGGGAGAAGGGTTAAATTCATATCTGTCACACACACCTGTGCTTAACCTTGAAGAAATTGCTTTTAGATCCTTCTTTCCATCTGTAAAATGAAGCCTTGGGACTCTTCTGTTGCAACACTTCTCTAAGGCAAACGGGCTTACTCATGGAGCTTCAACTACAAAATAGTGTTAATAAGTATGGGCCACACAGTTATAGTAAATGGGTTCACATTTACTATAAATGGGTTTCATTGTTTTTAAATTGTTTTGGGGCAGAGTTTGATACTCGCTTATAACCTGAAGATTGATTTAACCTTTATTAGATGAGGATCCTTTATTTTCGAAGTGGAATATCCTGACGTTGTGGGCATATTTATATAGACAGTTTATGATAAATGATTTCCTGTGTAAGGACACTGTGGTAAACTTACTATAAATACTCGGCATAGAATCACAGTAGATAAGCATTCATTAGTTGAATCATTTTGACCTGATTCATAGGACAATTGGTGTAACTAGGAGTATTTTTATCGTGAATCAAGACAAACTAAAATCTGAAGGTTTCATTTGCTTTTTGTTTTTATGCACATTGCTTTGGATGGTTTTTAGATAAAATTGATTATTTCAAAATAATTTCACTGTCAAAACATATTGAATATCTACTGTATGTTTGGAGCAATGTAAACACACTTTAATAAGGCCCTTTCCAGCTGTCCTTGCCTCCCAGTCCTCCACAGTCTAGGCACCCTCCTGTAGAACAACCTGCAATGCAATGCTGTGCTTTCATATTTACTGTATGAGCAAACTGTTATGTGGGCGTCCAAATGAGTAATTTAGCTCTATACTACCTAGATTCTAATTGCTTAAGTGGAGTAATGCAGATCTCTCTCATGACCCTCTTCTGTTTGATTTCAGTGCTCAATATTATTAGGTAAACAGATTCTGAAAATAACTTTCCCCGTATTTGTTTATCCTGTTCCTGGCCTCTTGCTTACTCTTCCCCGTGTTTCCACAATAAGCAGTTCACCTGTATGTTCATTTTTCTGAATTTATTTGTCTGAAATATTTTTGCTTTCATCTAAATCTCCTAAGGTTTTGCTTTTTTTCTTTGATCTTTAGACCATCTCTACAGCTCATTAGCAGATGAATCAAACCAGTTTTTCTTGTCACTTATTAACAGCTCCTGTAAGAGGTGTGGGGAATGTAGAAACTGCTTTCAAGGTCATTATTTTCAATGCTGAAGGATGAGATGACAAGAATTTCAATTCACAATCTTTAAAAATTTTTTGCCAACTATTTGAACTAACAAGAGCCTACCCATCAAGTAAACCAAGCAATAGAGATTTGCATTTACTTCCCCACCCACACTCCGAAGGAGTTGCTGAACCAGTAAAGGAGGGGAGAGCAGGTGAGATTGATTTTACTAAGCACCAGTTGCTATACTAAGTGATATATGAGGCATTAATAGTCCAAAAATACAGGCAGGTCTCTGACACAGCTTCCTTCTGAATGATCCCTGCATTAAGACAAGGAGGAATTGGTGTAGAGGTGAACAGGCCCCCAGCGCTCCCATCCGTATAAGCTAAGCCATCCTCTTTCAGGGGTAATTCTGAAGGGTCAATACTGTGATTTCCCTGCTTATTCAATCCTTTTCCATTTCTTTCTTCTCCCCCTCCCTATGGCTCTTTCAAAATATGGAGGGGAGGGAGTTATCTTCTCAGGTAGAGATCTCCCTAAAGTAAGGGGAATCTGGGAATCATTCCTGTGACTAGAATTTCAAATACTACTTGATCTCCGTGACAGGCACTAAGAAGGTGGGTAAATGAGGAAATCTCAGAACAGCTGAGCTCAGTCTGAATGACGATGAGAGATGAGTAACTTACTTAAAGCTCCCCTACCTTACTTTTCTGTGTTCTACAGCTCAGATTCCTATGAGCCCAATTCTCATCGCCTGTACATACTTGGGCCTGCTCCTGTATTCCTTAAGTTGAAGAGTGGCATCACCACTCACTCTCAACTGGAAAGATGACCCCAAACTTCTCATTTGCATGGATGCATATTGCTACTGAGAAGTCTATTTCTGTTCTGACTCCAGATCCTTTGATTAGCCTGATTCATCTCTCTCTGGAAGGTTTGGTGTCTTCTCTATCGGCTGTGCTCACTTTTGTTCATTCATCCTGATGGATACTCACTCAGCACTTCAAACAGACTCACTTTTGAATCCTGCAATTTTGAGAAATTGTATTGATTTATTTCTTTTCTTCCTTCTGTTTTTCTGTGTAGTCCCTCTCTGGAACTCTTTTATGTTGAATTTTTGGCCGCCAAGATTGAATCTCTAATTTTCATTTCTCTTCAGTTTTGCATCTCTACCACCTCCTACTCCTTGTGCTCTAATTTTTGGGAGATTTCCTAGGCTTTCTCTTCTGAGCCTTCTATCAAATCACAATTTCAACTGTTGTAGTTTTAAGATATGCATAGGTTTTTGCTTAGTAGTTGTTCTTATTTCTTATTTCATGCATACTATAATCTGTTCTTATTTTTCTGACTGTATTATATCTTTTTTAACTCCCCCACCTGTGCTTCTGTCTTGTATCTTTTTTCTCTGAATAACTTGTTTTGTTGTTGTCATTTCTCATGTTGTAAGATTTCTCAGATGTTTGCTCATCCAAATAATCAGATATAAATACCAGTAAGATATGGAGTTGAAGCTCTAGGTATATTAGTAAGGTTTAAAAACAGGGTGTTCACTGCAGGGTGATTCAAGTTATTTTGAATTGGAGCACCCCCCAAATATCAGAGAGGGCTATCTAATCTTTTACTAGGGATGTGGGGCAATATTTAAAGGCTACCTACTTTTCTTTTCTTTTTTTAAAATTTTTAATGTTTATTTATTTTTGAGAGAGAAACAGAGTGTGAATGTGGGAAGGGTAGAGAGAGAGGGAGACACAGAATCCGAAACAGGCTCCAGGCTCTGCAGCTGTCAGCACAGAGCCTGATGTGGGGCTCAAACTCACAGACTGTGAGATCATGACCTGAGCCAAAGTTGGACCCTTAGCTAACTGAGCCACCCAGGTGCCCCAGCCTGCTTTTATTTTCCAATCTGGGGCCTCTCATGGTTCTGTCTTCTTATACTTCTGGTGCCTTAGGTCTGGAGACTTTCCTTTGCTATCTCCAGGGGAAAACTATTTGCAAGTTTGGGGAAGGGTAATCACCAGACCACAGGAGTTGT
The DNA here is from genome assembly GCF_027475565.1 of Acinonyx jubatus. NCBI lineage: Eukaryota > Metazoa > Chordata > Mammalia > Carnivora > Felidae > Acinonyx > Acinonyx jubatus. The sequence goes on from NC_069387.1 coordinate 64,208,818, forward strand.
GTGGATAGAGACGTGAGCCTTGAGACATCTTAAGAGTGACACTCCTAGGGTACCTGGGTTGCTCAGTTCATTAAGCATCTGACCTCGGCTCAGGTCATGATCTCATGGTTCGTGGGTTTGAGCCCCACATCGGACTCTGTGCTGACAGCTCAGAGCCTGGAGCCTGCTTCGGATTCTGTGTCTCCCTCTCTCTCTGCCCCTCCCCTGCTTGTTCTCTCTCTTTCTCTCTCTGTCTCTGCCTCTCTCTCTGTCTCTCTCTGTGTCTCTCTCCATCAAAAATAAATAAATAAACATTAAAAAAAAAAAGTGTGACAGTCCTCCTTTTTTAGCCTTTCTCCCTAATGCCATCTTCTGTGGAATCAGTACAAGATAACTCCGTTTCTGAGTTTTTCTGAGACTCTGTGAGGTGAGAAGCCAGCTCCTCATTGCTATCTGCCTCTGGAGGTCTCAGCTCCCTCTGCTCAGTAAGGCAGTTACTACTCCTTCACTGCTTCCATCTGGTGAACTGTTTGACATCTTCTGTCCTTGCGTCATCTCCTGTGTCCTTTTCTATTCCGTCTGTCCTTTTACACTTCTAGCTTTTTATTGCTTTATTATCATTTCAGTGTCTTTTCAGGAATGGCAGGAAACATGTACATTTTCAATCCGTCATGTGTAACTGTTTGTCTTCAATCTTTTTTGTTTTTATGTTGAGAGAAAGAGAGAGAGAGGAAGGGCAGAGAGAGAGGGACAGAGAGAATCCCAAGCAGGTTCCATGCCATCAGCACAGAGCCCAGCACGGGATTCAATCCCACAAACTGTGAGATTATTACCTGAGCTGCAATCAAGAGTCTGACACTTAACTGACTGAGCTACCCAGGCGTCTCCATCATGTGTAACTGTATAAAAAGGCAATTCTGATTTGTGTCCCTTCCAGTGCCTTCCCCTTGTGCTTTAGATACATTGAATACCTTGAATGTGACCTATAAAGCTCTATGTGGCCTGGCCTCTGCCTAGTTTTTTGGTTCATTTCTGAATTCATTGACTTGTGCTTTCTTTTCATTCTCTATTTCTTCTTTGTGGCACATAACATAATTTAAATAATTAATTTGATATAAATTGGTAGGTAGAGAACCTGTCCTCCCTCATCACTGCCCTTTCCAAGAGCCTTCACTCTGTCAGCAGTAATAGTCACTCAGTAACATTTGCTGAATAAATTAATGTATGTCTTTTGTTAACCCTCTTTCTCTCTAGTTAACAGAAATAAAAGCCTTTATTTACTTGTTGAAGAAATACCAGGGTATAGTAGAAACTGATAAATTTCCATTTCCAAGGAAGTTGGGAGAAGAGGGAAGAGAAGGAAGAGTGGTAGTAGTCCTTTGAGAAGGAAGAAGATGGTCATTTGTACCTTAGGGACAAACAGTAACTCTTGAATACCTACTTTGTACAGGTCTGTTATATGTATTACATATATGGTTTAATAATTACAGTGATAGTTTTTGTGTGATGTGTAACTTGTATAAAACTAAATACTTTGTAAGCTGATTGTTACAGTAACTCTTAGGTTAATTCATTTAGAACAGTGATAGGTATAGTACTAAGCTTTGTAGATACATTAACTTATTAAATCCTACAACAAACTTATGAGATAGGTACAATTATGTTCTCATTTAGTAGGTAAGAAAACTGAGCCATAGGGGTGCCTGGGTGTCTCAGTTGGTTAAGTGTCCGACTCTTGATTCCGGCTTAGGTCATGATCTCGAGGTTTGTGGGCTTGAGCTTTGCATTGGGCTCTGTGCTCACAGTACAGAGCCTGCTTGAGATTCTCTCTCTCCCTCTCTCATTGCCCTTCCCCTACTTGCACTCTCTCTCTTTCTCTCTAAGATAAATAAATAAACTTGAAAGAAAAAAAGAGCCACAGAGAGGTTAAGTAGCCTTTCTTAGGCTATATAGCTGTTGGTAGTAAAGCCCGATTTGGACTAAGGCCTTAAGGTTGCAGAATTTAGGTTCTTCACTATTGTAGTATGCTGCTGCTTATCTATCCTCATGACATGGTTGTAAGGTAGGCAGAATGTGATTAAAGGGCTATTTGGCCAGACAGCTCTCTAACTGATAAAAGCATATAATTATAAAATTATGACCTTTATCTACTTCACATTAGCAATCAGTCCCTGTGCCAATAGTTATGCCATTTAAGAACTTACAATGCATTTTGTCATATTCTTCTTCTCTCTCATATAATTAAATAAGCGCATGGATGGACATGTGTATACATAGGTGCTATTCTGTCATTGTCTATTTTCCAAAAAGGTGCAGTTTTTACCCAACTGTAATGACAGTCTCTCTAGTTCACTTGGGTAGCCTTAACTAATTATTTTAAATGGCTATAAATTATTCAATATATACCATAATTTATTCAACTATTTCCCAACTGATAGGAATTCACTTTACTTCTAGTTATTTACTACAGTGGATCTCTGTACAGAGACCTGTACTCTGTACAGAGTAGTATATACTACATGTTGCAGTAAACCTTGTAATATTTACTTACATACCGAGGATTTTATTTATTTGATCTAGATTCCCAAGGAAGAGAATTCTGATGTATGAAGTCACATTCCTACCAGAAATATATACAATATAATTTTTTGATCTCTTGCTTACAAAAATAGATGTTACAAATTCTTGCTACTATTTTGTGTGAAATTTTTCAGGTTTCACTAAAAATCATGAAATTAAACCGTCATATTTTTATCTAGACAATAATTTTATCTATGTGTATAAATGAAGTTAAAGTTTAAACATATTTACAGTAAAACCCTGGATTGCGAGTAATTTGTTCTATGAATGTTCCACAAGACAAGCAAACATTTGTAATAAATTTTAACTTGATAAATGAGTGATGCCTTACAATACGAGTAGTACGTGATGCCAAACATCACATGATCACAACTGAGCCTATGGTTCTTCTCTCTCTCTGTCTTTCTCTCTGTCTCTCTTGCTGTGGGATTGTGGGTGATTGTCTCCCATGCTTGGATGCCCCATCTCGGCCGTGGTGTTTGGCAGAAATCAGTGATTTTTCAGAACTTTGGAAGGTGCCCACACTGGCACTAGTGTATTTTTTGTCACTTCAAAGCTCCTATGGACAGTCGTTTGCTTTTCCATTCAAGAGTAAGCTTAAGAATGCTTTGCTTCATTCTAAGTTATTGGATAGGTTCCTTGATAAAATTTCATGAAAAGAAAGAGATTTCATTAAGCCAATAGATAGCAGTGATTCTGTTAGTGATAGTGAAAGTCATCCTACACAATAACCCTCCTTTCTCTTGTCTCCTGACCAGCCATGAAAGTTTTCAAAGATAAGTGCAAGTTAATTTGTTTACATTTCTTTATATTTTGTGTTTTCTTTATTTTGTATTACAGTATTATAATCATTTTGTATGAATATTTTTGGGTTGTGGAACAAATTATCTGAGGTTCCATTATTTCTTATGGGGAAATTTGCTTTGATATGGAAGTGCTTTGGATCACAATCATGTTTCCAGAATGAATAATGCCTGCAAACCAAAGTTTTACTGTATTGTCAATTAAAAAAAACAAAAACCACAAGAATATGGGGATAGACTGTTTTTTGTTTGCTAAATTGTTTTTGAGACAGACAGAACACAAGTTGGGGAGGGGCAGAGAGAGAGGGAGACACAGAATGTGAAACAGGCTCCAGACTCTCAGCTGTCAGCACAGAGCCCAACTGCCTGGCTTGAACCCACCAACTGTGAGATCATGACCTGAGTGGAAGTCGGACACTCAACCAACTGAGCCTACCCAGGTGCCTTGGGGATAACCATTTCTTACCTTTTAATTTAGTAATCTCAAACCATAGCATGTATCGGAATCACCTGGGAGGTTTGCTAAACCACAAATAGTTGGGCCCCACTCTCAGAGTTTCCAATTTGAGGTTTGAGATGGGAGTCTGAGAATTTGCATTTCCATAAGTTCCCATGCAACAATGCTGCTTGTCCCCAGGATCACATACTGGGAATCATTGTTCTGGTGGCCTGTTTGAAATCAAGAAGTATTCCTAAAAATTTACACCAGAAGTAATTTCCCCAATAATTATACCTGATCAATTCAAAATAACCAATCTAAAATAACAAAAATTCAGAGTATTAGTTCCATTAGGTAGAAAACCTTAGTTCTAGTCTAAATTCCATCATTTGCCAGCTGTGTGATATATAGTTTACTCAATCTCTTTGAACTTAGTTTTTCTTTTTAAACCTTAGAATAATACTGTGTTTTACTTTCATCAAAGGTTTGTCCTGAGGCACAATAGAGGCAAGGAAAGTGAAAATACTAGAAAAGCCATCTAACACTATGCAAATACAGGTTATCATCATCATCCTTTGGATTCGTATTATTTGATATGTAAACAAGCCTTGTCAAGGCTTTTCTTAATTTGACATCTCATTCATAAGTAAAACAAGGAGACCCACAAAAGCCTTAAGAAGTGCACCTTTCTTAAGAGATAAGTGATGTTTTACCTCACAAGCACATCATTAACCCCCTAAAAGTCCTCCTTAGACAATATTCTCCTCCAATTTCTATGCATTGAGGAGGTTCCAGTTGTTACAAATCATATTTTTCTATCATCTCTGTAGCAATAGCCCCTCTCTGAAATTATCTTGCTTATTTTTTCATAATCTATCTTCCACTCAGTAGAGTACACACTCCATGAGAACTAGATCTCTCTGACTTTTTCAACCACTACATCCCCAGAACTGAGCACAATGATGGGCAGAATATCAATGAAATAATTTAGTTTTTAGGGACTGAATGAAACTGTACAAAAGCCTATAAGTAGGTTTATGTGACTGATGAGTTTGAAATAGTCACTTAGAATGTGCTCTGCCAATTCCTAAGCTCCAGAAAGTTGAAACATTATTTGTTATTGGGGAAATTCCAGAGGGAGAATATAGTGATTCAATGTTTTGTAAATCACCATGACGACAATTTATTCATTCATTGAACAAATACTCATGCAATTTATAAATGATAAAATTAATGGTTTGTAAGTTTTTAGCAATTTTTTTTTATTCCAAGACATATTCTTGGAAGAAAGCTTACCCAGAAAAAAAGCAATTCTAATCTGGTACACTAGAACCAATTGTCCTAATGTTAAATACACTTTTCCCAGCTGAAGAAATGATAAAGTTATTGTAGGTCTACTCTTGGAAGCAGAACTAGGGTAAATGGGGTAAATTCCAGGAAGACAACTTTGGCTGAATATTAGAAACAACTTTCTGATGATGATTATTCTCATAATATTTCAATTTTAACTTGTGGAATAAGTTTTCTGCAGAAGCATTTGTACCATTCTTGGCTGTAAACATTAAAGAATAAGTCCTAGAACATGGAATCTGCTTACAAAATAAGGAGTATACTGTTTTTCTGAATAGTTGTTTTTATAGGATTATCACTAATTTTCATAATGTTACATTTACTCACAATATTTTGGGATTACTTCTTTTTTTGAACTGACTTCAAAATCAATTCACATGCTACCAGGAAAACCAGAAAACTTTAGGATAATGCCATTTTTTAAACCTAAATTGTAGTTGTGTAATTTGATTAAATGTTTTATTTATCAATGTTGAATGCCGGCTGTTTAATGTCGACTTAAAAACATTAGATCCAAGATTCTTCCATGATAAAAACATTCAACAAACTAGGGATAGAAGAGGACTGCCAAAAGGTGATAAAAAGCTCTATGAAAAACCCCAGCTAAGGGTGAAAGTCTGAATGCTTTCCTCCTGAGATCAGGAAATGATAAGGATATCCACTCTTGACATATGTTATTCAGTATTGTACTAGAGGTTCTAGCCAGGGGAATTAGGCAAGAAAATGAAGTAAAAGTCATCCAGATTGAAAAGGGAGAAATAAAACCATATCTATTTGCAGAGGGCATGATCTTAAATATAGAAAATCGCAAGGAACCCATATCAAAACTATCACAGCTAATAAATGAATTCTTCACAGTTGCAGGATACAAGACCAATAGCTTAAAAGATTGTGTTGCTATCCACTAGCAATGAACACTCTAAATAAACAGTTTCATTTATAATAGCATCAAGAAAATAAAATATTTAAGAATAAAGTTAACAAAAGAAGTATAAACCTTGACCCCTGAAAATTACAAAACATTGCTATTCAAGAATTTAAAGACTTTAATAAATGAAAAATATCCTGTGTTTATGAGTCACAAGATTTGACCTACAGATTTAACGTTATCCATATAAAAATCGCAGCTGCTTTTTTTGCAAAATTGATGGAGTGATCTTCAAATTTATATAGAAATGTAATACACTCAGAATAACCACAAGAATCTTGAAAAAGAAGAAAATTAGGGGACCCACACTTCCAATTTTCAAAATTAACTAAAAGCTCTATAGCAATTCAGACAATGAGATGCTTGTATAGATTAATGGAATAGAACTGAAAGCCCCAAAAAGGAAAGAATAGTCTTTTCCATAAATGGGCTGGGATAAGTGGTATCCACATATGAAAGAATGAAGTTGGACCTCTTTCACACATCATACACAATAATTAACTCATAGTGGATCATAGGCCTAAATATATATTCTTCTTTTTAGAAGAAAATGTAGGAGTAAATTTTTGTGTCCTTAGGTTAGACAATGGTTTTTTGTTTGTTTGTTTGTTTGTTTTGAGAGAGAGAAAGAGAGACTGAGTGTGAGCCGGGTAGAGGCAGAGAGAGAGGGAGACACAGAATCTGAAGCAGGCTCCAGGCTCTGAGCTGTCAACACAGAACCCAACATGAGGCTTGAACCCACAAACCATGAGATCATGACCTGAGCTGAAGTTGGACGCTTAACCAACTGAGCCACCCAGGCGCCCTGACAATGATTTTTTTTTAAATGACACCAAAAGCTCAATCAACAAATGAAAAAAAAAATAGGTAAAGTGAACTTAATGAAAATTAAAACTTGTGCTTCAAAGGAAATTATCAGAGTGAAAGGCAGCCGACATGTTTGAAAATATTGTACAACGTATATAAAGGGATTTTTATCCAGAGAATATAAAGAACTCTTACAAGTCAACAATAAAAAGAGAACCCAATTAAAAAATAGGCAAAGGATTTGAATAAATATTTCTCCAGAGAAGATATACAAATTGTCAATAAGCCTATGAAAAGATGCACAGCATCATTAGCCATTAGGGAAATGAAAATTAAAAGCACAATAATATACCACTTCAAATTAAGTAAGATAATTATTACCAAAAAGACAAATGTGCATTGGAGAGAATGGAGTAATAAGAACTCTCATACATTTCTGGTAGGAATATAATGTGTGCAGTCACTTGGGAAAACAGTTTGGAACTTCCTATTAAGTATCTACTAATTCACTACTCAGTATCTACTCAAGAGAATTAAAAACAAATGTTCACACAAAAACTTGTACTCTGCTGTTTAAGCAGCATTATTTCTAGTAGCCAGAAAATGGTAATGTCCATTAATTGATAAAGGTGGTATATCTATACAGTGGAATATTATTTGGCAGTAGAAAGGAATGCATTATTGATACATTCTATAGCATGTATGAGCCCTAAAAAGATTGTGCTAAAGAACCCTGTCATGAAAGAGAACATATATGATAACCACTCACATGAAAGTCTAGAATATAGACTTTCAATATTCAATATTTCAATGTAGACATAGAATAAAAAGTAGATTAGTGGTTTCTAGGGTGTGGGTGGGTGGAGACAACTAGAGAATGGAGAGTGGCTGCTAACAGAGATGGGATTTCTCCATTTTCACTTGAAATTGTTTAAAAATTATATAGTGGTAGTGTTTGCATGATTCTATGAATACACTAAAACCCACTGAATTCTATTCTTTAAAGTATGACTATTCTGGTATGGGAATTAGATCTCCATATAACACCAAAGCTGTTATATTTTGTAAAAATGCTGATTTGTCACAATGGACCTAATTTGATTTTAAATATTTAAAATTCAAAAAACAATGAAAAATGAAAATTTCTGTTAGAGAATTTTATAATTCAAAATTGAACTATAAAAATTGAGACCATAACATACAGGGCAAAAGTATACTGAGAAAACACCATAAAAATTGAACTGAGGAAATTGTGTGTGGTATATATGCAAGAAAAAGGCTAATAACCATAATAATGACATCTCAATAGAAAAAGATCTCTTATAAATCAGTTAAAACAAAAGTTTAATTTTAATGAAGTAGGAAATATGAATTTAAAAAACTACACATATGACAAATTAACATGTAAAATAACTTTATTAATAGTCAAATAACTGCAAAGCTTAACAATATGACAATCTTTATAAAAAATTATAAGGTCCAGTGTAGGCAAGATTTTGGAGGAAACTGGGTAATTGTGTACATTGCTGGTAAGAAAACAAATTGATACTATATTTCTCTAAATTATTTAACAGCATTACAATGTTTTGTATACTTTATTTAGAAATTCCCTTCTAACAGTGTATCTTAAGGAAGATATCATAAATGTGTTGAGTCAGCCACAAAAATATTTCTGAATATTTATTTGAGACAGAGAGAGAAAGCACAAGTGGAGGGAAGAAGCAGAGAGAGAGGAGAGAGAAAGAGAATCCCAAACAGGCTCCGTGCCATCAGTTCAGAGCCTGATGCGGGGCTCAATCTCACCAACCATGAGATCATGACCTGAGGTGAAATCAAGAGTCAGATTCTTTTTTTTTTAATTTTTTTTTAACGTTTATTTATTTTTGAGACAGAGAGAGACAGAGCATGAACGGGGGAGGGGCAGAGAGAGAGGGAGACACAGAACCGGAAGCAGGCTCCAGGCTCTGAGCCATCAGCCCAAAGCCCGACGCGGGGCTGGAACTCACGGTCGGTGAGATCGTGACCTGAGCTGAAGTCGGACACTCAACCGACTGAGCCACCCAGGCGCCCCTCAAGTCAGATTCTTAACCAACTAAGCCACTCAGGCGCTGGTAGCCACAAAAATACTTACTGAAACACTGTAACATTGTAATATTAAAACACGTTACATTGTTATAACAATCTACATTTTCAAAATGGAGCTTTTATTAGATTAACTGTGTATATCCATAAAATTGAACACCATTCAGGTATTCAATTAAAAAAAATCAGATTATAGAGAAGTAGGTACAAATTTATTGATTTATAAATAGTAAGAAAAAGTAACAAAATGCTCACAGTGGTTACATCCAGTGTTAGGCTTAGTGGTTATGATGGCTGGCACCCAACATCTCTTCCAACCTTCCAAGCCTCAGAGGCTTTCTTTGTAAAGACAAGAAAGTTAGAAATTCCATTTCTTAAACTCCAATGTAGCTTGGGTTCTGTATCTTATTAATGTCCATGAAGACCATGTCATTGCAGGATATCTCAAAGTTGTAGGTGAGGCAGAAGTTATAGTTCTACTACTCTTGGCATTTTCTAAGTAGAGTCAGAGAAGCATTTGATTTTTTTGCTGCAGCATCATCAAGGGTCCCACTGTTGGGCTACTTGTAATGTGATTGCTAAGAAGCTTTTCTTGGGACATCTATTTTGCTGTTGTGTAGTACAGCAGGTACCAAGATTGTGGAGCAGTACCTAGTCCTGGCAGGGACACCATGATTTTGCATAATGACTACTACTCTTGAAGAATTAGTAGTGACCATAGTTACCTACGGTATGGCAGTAGGATTCATTTCTGAAAGCACAACCTAGAATTTGTTTCTGCACACTTTACAATAATTCTGTAATCCATTTAAGAGTAAAATTTCTTTTGGTTTACACTGGCACAAAGGATTCTGTTCTCTATAGTTGGACTTTGAACACAGATACAATTGGATTATTTTCATGCATTTTTTTTTTGAAAGAGAGGGGGCTCTGGGGGAAGGAGGGAGAGAGAGAGAGAGAGAGAGAGAGAGAGAGAGAGAGAGAGGGAGAGAGGGAGGGAGAGAGAAAATGAATCTTAAGTAAGCTCCTCACTTAGCATGGAGCCCGACATGGGGCTCTATCTCATGACCACAAGATTGTGACTGAGGTGAAATCAATAGTTGAATGCTCAACCAACTGAGTGCCCCTTATTTTCATTCTTTAGCTTATATGTATTATGTAAATTTTTAACAACTATATATTACTATTGTAATGTAAAAAAGATTTATATAACAATAATATTATTATTTAGGATAAATCTGAAGTTTTGTACAAAGGGGCTTAAGATTACAGTTTTTGGAAGAAAGTATATAGTTTAGTAGTTAAGAGTTTGGGCTCTGGAGACATCATAGGCTTAAATCCCAGCTTCTTCCTTTAGCATTCTTAAGCAATAACACTTCTAAGACCTCAGAATTATTCTCTATAAACTGAGGATTAGAACACTTTATTTATGGTGTAAAGATTAAATAAGATAATGTATGTAAAGCTGAGATCCCAATGCTGAGTATTTTATAGGAATTCGATAAATGGTAGCCTGTAGTCTCCTGTAAACTTTCATAGAGTCCACATTTTCCATCTTGATCATAAGAACATCCATGCGTATCTTCCTTAAATGCTTTGCTTTGAACTGCATTTCACTATATTCATTACACTACCTCAAGATAAATTTAGATAAATGTCCTAATCATATTTAAATTAGATGAAAGTAACATCATGAAAATATTAAATGAAACTTATTTCTTCATGTGAGCTTGTACATTACTTGACATTACTTAAGAAAATAAATTGTACTTTATATTTAAGTGATTTTAATATTTAAGTATGCTGATTGTTTCAAATTGAAACAAGTGCCAGCCTGGTGTTCAAAATACAGCAACACATCAATGTCTAATAATTAAGGAGTCTATGCTTCATGGATCTACATGCATAACTCCTTGTACAGTTAATAGCAAAATGAGGGCACACAATGAACTTACTAGGAATTTAAAATAAGAACATACTTCTGATTTGTTTCAACTTAAGTATCCACAGTACACAGGGTATATATTATCCTTGAATATTGAATACTTACACCTGACTCTTGTGTGATTACAGATAGGTCTCTTAAAACTGTCAACAAACTGAAAGCACCTTTTTAATAAAGCTAATGTTTTCTGCTGATGTAGTTGCATTCAACTTATTCTTTGGCAATGTTAAGTTGTCAAGGGAAAGGAATGCAATATGTGGCCAGTACCTAAACAAATAGAAAACCACCGTTTATGGGGTTCAAACTTATCAACTTGGTTTTATTGGCATATATACCAACCAACTGAGCTGATTTGCTGTTTTAATTATGAATACATCATGTTATATATCTATAAATTACTTTGAATGTGTAATTCCTTTATTCTTGAGAAAAATAATGTTCAGGAGGATTAATCCTTGAGACAATATGCTCCTGAGTTGTAGGTAACTACCTGAGATTCCCTTCTGCTTTAACTAATAACAATGAGATTAGGAATGCCTCTTTACAACTTCTTTTAAATAAGTGATTGGCACTAATTTGTTATAGTGAGAACTTGTGAATAAGTAGGAAAACTATGTTCATTCGTTCATTCAATATATATAGGTATGAGACCTGCTAGGCAATCTTAAGTGCTGGAGATACAGCAATGAACAAAATAAGTAAGGAATGTAAATGGTACAGCAATTTTGGAAAACAGTTTGGAAGTTTCTCAAAATGTTCAACATAGGGTTTACCAATATGACCAGAAATTCCACTCCTAGGAATCAACCCAAAACAACTGAAAACATGTTCACCCACAAAAATTTGTACGTTAATATTCATAGCATCATTATTCCTAATAGCCAAAAACTGGTAACATCTATCAACTCATAAATGGATAAACTCATGTGGTATATCCTTTTACTGGAATATATTGGGCAATAAAAATGAATGAATTATTGGAACATAACACACTATGGATGAACTTTGTAATATTACGCTAAGTGAAAGAAGCTAGTCACAAAAAGCCACATATTGTATGATTCCATTTATATGAAAGGTTCAGAGTACACAAATCCATAGAGACAGAAGGTAGATTACTAACTCTCAGAATCTTGTAAGAGACAAAAATGAGGGAATGGGAAAGGATTGTTAATGGATATGGGGTTTCTTTTTGGTGTGATTAAAAATGTTCTAAAATTATTTAGTGGTGACATTTGCACAACTATGTGATTATACTCAAAAACACTGAATTATCACCTTTAAAAGGGTGAATATTATGGTGTATGAATTATTTCTCATACAGCTGTTATATTTAAAAAACTGAAAAATTAATTGTGAATCTTCTCTATGCCAGGTAATATCTCAGGATCTGGTGATACTGTAGGTATCAAAAAGAATAAATCTGCATTCACAGAGTTAACCATTTTTTTAATACATGCTTATTGAAATTGAAGACCATGCTCTATGTTTGAAAATGTTTAAATGAAATTACTACTGGATGTTATAGTTAGTGTATTATTATGTAGAAGTAGGATTCTATGTGAAGAATTGTAGCATGGCACAAGGTGTCACTAAAGAGATGGAATATACTTCTTATATTTAGGATGAATCTTTAAAAAAATTTTTTTTCAACGTTTATTTATTTTTGGGACAGAGAGAGACAGAGCATGAACGGGGGAGGGGCAGAGAGAGAGGGAGACACAGAATCGGAAACAGGCTCCAGGCTCTGAACCATCAGCCCAGAGCCTGACGCGGGGCTCGAACTCATGGACCGCGAGATCGTGACCTGGCTGAAGTCGGGGGCTCAACCGACTGCGCCACCCAGGCGCCGCACATTTAGGATGAATCTTAACATAATGTAAGAACTTGTAGAAGCATATTTTCCTATAATTTTACATCAGAATTTCATTGAAGAGTATTTTGGAAAGTGACAAAAATTACTATGACTCTGTGCCTATCCTTATTGAAATTTCGATATGCCTGCTGATGACATTTTCCCAAGGTTTTTTTTTTTTTTATAAAATATAACTATGGAAACAAAGATACAAATATTAATTACACATAGATGTAACATAAAAGATGATTTCAACAGAATGATAATTATGTGCAACAAATTACATAATATTACGTTGTAAGGAAGATATGAGCTTCATGAAGACATTCGGGTTGATTTATGGTTTACCCAGAAGTTGCTATTGTCATTTCCAAGGAGAGGATTCTCTTATGGTTAGTTTTACATGTCAACATGACTAGGCTGTAGTACTCAGGTTTAAATTAAATTATTTATTTTGTATTTAATTTAATTAATTAATTTAGACTTGCTAGTCCCCACAATTATGTAAGCTAATTCTTTGAAACAAATCTTTTTGTCTTCCCCCTTCTTAATTTATCTATCTATCTATCATCATCTATCTATCTACCTACCTATCTATCTTACAAGTACGATTTGTCTGTTGGAATCCTGATTAATACAGATTTTGGTACCAAGAGTGGTTCTAGAAAAAGAGAATTTTAGGGTGAATTTTTAAAATTGGTTCTGGGTGTTCTGGAATTGATTCTGTAATCTCATTAGATTTGAAGGCATTAATGACTGTGTCTTGAGAAGTAAAGGGAACCCTGATAGCCCTTGGCACTCAGTGGCTGTAGAAATGCAAAATATTGCCATTGAATACTCCAAATGCTTACCCAGCTAGGACCTAGTGGGGCTAGAATTTAAATGTAGTTTATTCAGATGCTAAAATCTGTGAAGTTGCCACTCCATGAACAAAAGTTCAGTCTTCTAAGAGCGATAGATACTTGTAACATCTCCTTGGAAATCTGTTCTTGGGTGGGAAAGCCTAAGACTTACTGTCACAATGTACTAAGAGAGACTGGCTTCACTATCACCCTACTATCCTTTCAGACCTAGAATTAAGGTCGCCCTATACTATCCACAGTGGCTACACTCAAGCTGTTAACAGAATCAAAACTCAATTTTTCCATCACATTTATAATCTTATTTGTTATAAGAAGAAGCAAAAATCCTGGTGCTTGTGATGACATTGTACTAAGTGGTCATAACAGGCCATGAGAGGGGACATAGACATTTCGTTTTTTTAGTTTTTTTTTTAATGTTTATTTATTTTTGAGACAGAGAGAGACAGACAGACAGAGACAGAGAGAGACAAATACAGAATCCAAAGCAGGCTCCAGGCTCTGAGCCCTCAGCACAGAGCCTGAGGCAGGGCTCAAACTCAAGAACCACGAGATCATGAGCTAAGCTGAAGTCGGACACCCAACCAACTGAGCCACCTGGGCACCCCAGGACACAGACATTTCTGCTTACATGTCAGACACAATAGGAAATGAATTAAATATACATTAGGTTTTATTTGACTTTCTAGGCAAAGACTCTGAGGTTAGGGCAAACTTGGTAGTTTACATTGAGTAGTTACTGAATTTTAGGGCTTGAAGGGATGCAATTACTCTTCTGTAGGGCTATAAAATATCTACCAGTTCCTAGTTTTTATTTGATCATTGAATAAAATTTAAGTAGCCCACAAAATAAATTTATTTAAATTCATGCATATATTACCATTATGGAGTCTCAAAGAATAGAGACTAGAATTTTGCCTAATAAAATGGGCACAGATATATAAAAGTAAAGCTATTAAATATATATTTTTTCATTAAACATATAGAGGATGAATTAGCAATATGCACCTCTGGGTATTCATCAGAGTTCCCTGCAGGGCTTCCTAAAATACTTATGCCTTGATTATACCACAGACTCATGAATAAAATTCTCAGAGGGGGATTCCAGAAACCTGAATTTTTACAAAGTGCTACAGGTGGCTTTGATCCATGGCCAGTGTTGAAAAATATAGAAGTCACAAAAGAGAAGCTTTAAAATTTGCATCTTTTAACTAAGTCAACTGATTTTCTACCCTGCTCCCACTTTATGTGCCCAACTTCTCATTCTACACACACATTCCTTTTTTCTTAATGTTTATTTATTTTTAAGAGAGAGCGAGCACATGGGAGCAGCGAGGGGCAAAGAGAAAGGGGGGACAGAGGATCTGAAGTGGACTCCCGTGCTGACAGCAGAAAGCCTGATGCATGACTCAAACCCACAAACTGTGAGATTATGACCTAAACTGAAGTTGGAGGCTTAACCAGTTAAGTCACCCTCAAGTGTCCCTACACATACATTCCTATTCAGTTTTATTAGGTTCACTTTGCCAACAATTTAATTTTGGACTTTCTATATAACTCTACTCTTCCAGGCTGACAGGAATATTTTCTTTGATTCTTAAAGGATTGCTTTGCTTCAGGACTTTGTAAAGCCCTGGCATATATCAGTTCTGGTTTGGTGATATATTTTTATTTTTTAAATTGACTTTTCATTATACACACACACACACACACACACACACACACACACACAAATGTGTTAGTATCTAGATTTTTTTTCCTTGAGTTAATTTGTTTACTTGCTTTCTTGGAGGGGAAAAAACAAGCAAACAGTGTTTGAGAACAAATACAAGTGGCTTATTTTTCATTAGCTGAATTTTGGAAGGGCATTGACAAATCAGCTGTGCAGAATAAAATTCAAGAATACACCCATTCTAATATTCTCATTTTATACATGTATATAATTATTTTTGCATTGCCTTTTTATTTTTTTGTGTATAATACATTCAAACATGTCTCTCTTTTTTTAAATTTGTGATGTGAATGTTGGTAAATGGACAAAATTGTGTTTGCTATATATGTGCAATTTTCTAATTAATAATTGAATAGCGGTATAAACTAAAATGGAATTAAGATGTTAAAAATTTATTATAAAATGAGTTCTCTTCTTGAGCTTATTTCTCATTTGAAGTCAAATGAAGTGTAGAGGGAAAAAAAATCTGTATATTAGTCTTAGCAGTGTGACATTATTATTCCTTAGGTGGATTTCTCATATCTGGGATGCAGTATGATTCTTTAGGGTAGAATTTAGGTGTTTACAATCACTTACAGCCCCCAATTTTAAGATATTTGGTCTTGATCATACCAGGTAAAATTTTATATTCATCATTATATTAAAATCATAGAAAATGGTAACCTCCTTTAAAATATTCTTGCAATTTTTTGCAATTTTTATATAGTTATAATTTTTTAAATGTTATGTAATACTGTATCCTTGAATTCTGATAATATGTACAACAATACTTGGAATAAGATCTCTTTAAAATACACCTGCTCAAGAAATGTTACTACTTTTAAATTCTACTAAAAAGATCTTCAGAAACATAATGGCTACTGTTAATAGGGTAAGCATAGAAAAATAACTTGATTTACATTATAGAATTCAAAGATTTAACAAAGCTTGTCAATTATCTAGGTCCTCTAGGGAATATGTTCATAAATAAGTTATAAATTCAAGTATGATAGTCATTTCCATTTGTAATTCATGAATTCTATCTTAATAGTTTGTCATTTTTTGGGTAAAACATTTAAAAATATGCTTTAATAAAAGTGACAGTATGGAAAAGAGTAGGGAGCTCACTCCACTGAAACTCATTAAGTTGGCAAAAACAGAATAAACTTTTTAGAAATCTAGAAACTTATGAAAAATTTACAGCAACCAGGGGAAGTGCTTGATGAAGAAAAATGATGCTAAATTTAAGCATTTAAAGAAATCTCTGTCAGGTCACTGGCTAAGTCTTGAGATAATGGAACAGAGAATGAGTGGCTACATACAACAAAGAAAACAATTTTTGTTAAAATAGTTTGGAAAAGTCATTAAGTGAATGGATAGGTGTAGCCCCCAACAAGCAACAACAGCAAACCTTTGGGGCGGGGGGAGGCAGAAAGGAGAAAAATCTGATTTCTGGAGTTCACACATTAGAATATGCAAAATGTCAACTTTTCAGCAAACAAAATTAAAAGCAAACAAAGAAATAGGAGAGTATGGCCTTCCTGGAATAAAGGGGAGGGGGGGACAAAAACCATAACTGAACAAGCCTAGACATTGGACTTATAAGACAGTACTTTAAGTCAACTGTCTTAATTTTCTCAAAGAGCTAAAAGAAGCCATTAAAGAATTAAATGAACCCCGGAGGCTGATGTCTCATGATATAGATAATATCAATAAGGACATACAAATTATAAGAAAGAGATCAGATAGAAATTTTGGAGCTGAAGAAATTACAATATCTGAAATAAAAGATTCACTAAAGGGAAAAAATAATATATTTCAGTAGGCAGAAGAAAAAATCATTAAACTCAAATATAGGACAATTGAAATTATCCACTCTGAGGAATAAAAGAGAAAAAAAAAGTAAAATGAACAGGGCCTAAGGAATCTTTTGGGCACTATCAAGTGTATTGGCACAGCATTTTGGGAGCCCCAGGAAAAGAGAGAGTTAGAATGTATAAAGAAACAATGGCTGAAAACCTCACAAATTTGATGAAAGAAGTGAATCTACAAATCCAACAAGTTCATCAAACTTCAATAGAATGAACTCAGAGGTTAACAGTGAGACAAATTAAAATAAAACTATAAAAAATCAAAAACAAAGAATCTTGTAAGCAGCAAGAGAGACATGACTCATCATCTACAAGTGATCCTGAATAAGATTAATAACTGAATTACCATTAGAAATCATACAGACCAGCAGATAGTGGATGACATATCTAAGTTACTAAAAGGAAAAAAAAAGTATTAATAGAGGAACAAAAGCTGTAGACTTGCCCTACAAGTAATGTCAAAGGGAGTCCTTTATGGTGAAATGAAAAGATAGTAGAAAATAACTTAAAGGCATACACAGAAATAAAGTGCTCCAGTAAAAGTAAGTACACAGGTTAATATAAAGTAGGTATTATGGTATTCTTAGTTTGTAACACCTCTTTCTTTCATATATGATTTGAAAGGTAAATGCATAAAACAATCATTATAATCATTAGCAGAGACACACAATGTACAAAGATGTAACTTTTGACAGTAATAACATAAAGGGGGCGTGGAACTAAGAAACAGAGTTTGTGAATGCTATTGAAGCTAAGTTAGTATCAATTCAGAGTAGACTCTTCTAATTTATGTTGCTAATAGTAATTCCCAAGGAAAACATTAAGAAAATTACTAAAAGTATACAGAAAAGAAAATGAGGACGAAATCAAAATGATACACCAGAAATCATCAAACAGAAAAAAACAGTATTAGATAAATTGTAAAACAATAAAAGTTAAGACATACAGAAAACATATTTCAAAATAGAGAAGTTCTAATCAGTAATCACTTTAAATGGATTAAACTCACCAATTCAAGATAGACATTGACAGAATAGATCTAAAAAAACTAAAAGGCAACCGACAGAATGGGAGAAGATATTTGCAAACGACATATCAGATAAAGGGTTAGTATCCAAAATCTATAAAGAACTTATCAAACTCAACACCCAAAAAACAAATAATCCAGTGAAGAAATGGGCAGAAGACATGAATAGACATTTCTCCAAAGAAGACATCCAGATGGCCAACCGACACATGAAAAAATGCTCAACATCACTCATCATCAGGGAAACGCAAATCAAAACCACAATGAGATACCACCTCACCCCTGTCAGAATGGCTCACCTTAACAACTCAGGCAAAAACAGATGTTGGCGAGGATGCGGAGAAAGAGGATTTCTTTTGCATTGCTGGTGGGAATGCAAGCTGGTGCAGCCATTCTGGAAAACAGTATGGAGGTTCCTCAATACACTAAAAATAGAACTACCCTATGACCCAGAAATTGCACTACTAGGTACTTATCCAAGGGATACAGGTGTACTGTTTCGAAGGGACACATGCACCCCAATGTTTATAGCAGCACTATCAACAATAGCCAAAGTATGGAAAGAGCCCAAATGTCCATTGATGGATGAATGGATAAAGAAAATGTGGTATATATACACACACACACACACACACACACACACACACACACACAATGGAGTATTACTCAGCAATCAAAAAGAATGAAATCTTGCCATTTGCAACTACACCGATGGAACTGGAGGGTATTAGGCTAAGTGAAATCAGTCAGTCAGAGAAACACAAATATCATATGACTTCACTCATATGAGGACTTTAAGAGACAAAACAGATGAACATAAGATAAGGGAAACAAAATAATATAAAAATAGGGAGGGGGACAAAGCATAAGAGACTCATAAATATGGAGAACAAACAGAGGGTTACTGGAGGGGTTGTGGGAGGGCGGATGGGCTAAATGGGTAAGGGTCATTAAGGAATCTATTCCTGAAATCATTGTTGCACTATATGCTAACTAATTTGGATATAAATTAAAAAAATAAAATTAAAAAAATAAATGAAAACAATCTCTAAATAAATAAATACGAACACACGATGCAGGAAACTCACTTTAGCTTCAAAGATACAAATAAGTTCACAGTGAAGGGATGGGAAAAAAGGATGCAAATGGGAACAAGAGAGCCGAGGTAGCTATTATGAAAAGGAAAGTTTACATCAACATCAATAAAGACGATATAAAATTTATAAACATATCCAAACAACAGAGCCTTAAAATATATGCAGCAAACACTGGCAGAATTGAAGGGAAAAATAGATAGAGAGTTGTACAATAATTATTGGAAATTTCAAAATCCCTGTTTTAGTAATGGATAGAACAGTTGGATGGGAGAATAATAAGAAAGTTGAGGACTTAAACAGCACTATAAAACAACTAGCCTTAACAGACATATATAGAACACTTTATCTAAAAACATCAGAATACACATTCTTCTCAAATGTAGAAGAACATTGTCTAGGAAACATGATATAAAAGGCTACCAAACAAGTTTTAATACATTTAAAAGATTGAAATCATGTAAAGTATCTTCTCTGACCATGTGGAATGAAACTAGAAACCAATAATAGAAGAAAAACTAGAAAATTTGTAAATATCTGGAAACACACTCTTCACTATTAGTCAAAGAAAAAATCATGAGAAAAACTAGAAAATAATTAAAGATGAATGAAAGCAAAAACACAGTATACAAAAGCTTATAGCATTCAGTGAAAGCTGTGTTCTGTAGAAAATTTATACATTTAAATAAGTACATTGAAAAAGAATAAAAATCTCAAATCTTTAACCCAATTTTACACCATAAGGAATTAGAAAAAGAAGAGCAAATTAAATGGAAAGGACAAAAATTAAAGTTGAAGTCAACAAAACAGAAAAAAAAAACAATAGAATCAATGAAACACAAAATAAGTTCTTTGAAAAAGATTAACAAGGTTGACAAAACTTTAGCTAGATCGATTACAGGGGAAAAAAAACAACAGAGAAGCTGCAAGTAACTAAAATCAAAAATGAAAGAGTGGACATTACTACTGACCTTACAGAAATTAAAAGGATTATAAGAATACTATAAACAACTGTACATCAACAAATTAGACAAGATGAAATTGACAAATTCCCAGAAACATACAAATTATCAAAGCTGACTGAGAAGGCAGTAACAAATCTGAACAGATCCAGGACAAATATCAAGTGATTCAATCAATAGTCAAAACCTCCCTGCAAAAAAAAAAAAAAAAAAAAAAAAAAAAAAATTTGCCAGGACCAGATGCCTTTACTGGTGAATTCTGCCAAACGTTTAAAGAGGAGTTAATACCAACCCTTCTCAACTGCTTCCAAAAACTAGAAGAGAGAGGAATATTTCATACCCTATGTGGCCAGCATTACCTTATTATCAAAGCCAAAGACACCACAAGAAGAGAAAACCACAGATTAATATCCCTTATGAATAAATATACAAAAACACCAACAGAATACTAGTAAAGCAAATCCAAAAGCACGTGAAAAAGGACAATACATTATGACCAAGTGGAGTTAATCCCAGGAATGCAAGGGTGGTTCAACATGAGAAAATCAAAATGAAAAACCACATTAATAGAACAAAAAGAAAAAAAAAAAACATGATTATCTCAGTTGGTTCAGAGAAAGCATATGACAAAATTCAACACCCTTCTATAGTAAAAACACTCAGTAAACTAAGATTAGAAGGTAACTTCCTGAACATAATAAAAGGCATTTGTGAAAAGCCTATAACTGACATCATATTCAGTGGTGACAGTCTGAAAGCTTTCCCCCTAAGATCAGAAATAAGACCAGTATGTCTGCTTTCAATACTGCAACTCAACATTGTACCGGATGTTCATGTCAGGACAAATAGTCAAAAATAAATAAAAGGAATCCAAATTAGAAAAGAGGTAAAACTATCTCTATTTATAGATGACATAATCCTATATATAGAAAATCCCCCATAACTAATAGAATTGGCAAATGAATTTAGCAAAATTGCAGGGGAACATACCAACACACAAAATCAGTTGTGTTTCCATACAAGAGCAATTAATCTGAAAAGAAATTTATGAAAATGATCCTATTTTTAATTATTACCCAAAGAATAAAATATCTACACAAAAAGTTAACCAATGAGGTAAGAGACTTATATAACAACAATTATAAAATGTTGCTGAAAGAAATTATGGAACACCTAAATAAAAGGAAAGGCACTCTGGGTTCACGGGTTGGAAGACGTTATTATGAAGTATTATGAAGTATTACCCAAAGTGATCTACAGATTGAAGGCAATCCCTAGAAAAACTCTGACATCTTTTTTTGCAGAATTTAGAAATGCCAGTTCTCAAATTCATCTGGAATTGCAAAGAGTTCTGACTAGCCCAAACAATAATGAAAAAGGAAAAAAATTGGAGCTCACACTTTCTGATTTCAAAACTTAGTATACAGCTGCAGTTAATCAAAACAGTGTGGTACCAGTATTAGAATAGACAGATAGATGGAATACAATTGGAAGTCCTGAATTAAACCCATACATTTGTGTGCAATTGATTTTTTAAAGTAAGCTCTATGCCCAACGTGAGGCTTGAACTCATGTGCCTGATATCAACAGTTGCAGACTGTACCAACTGAGCTAACCAGGCTCCCCTGTGTGCAACTGATTTTTGACAAGGATGGCAAATCCATTCAATGAGGAAGTAGTCTTTTCAACAAATGGTGCTGGCACAACTGGTTATCCACATACAAAAGAATGAAGTTAATGCTGACTTCACACAGTGCACAAAAAGTTAACTCAAACTGGGTCAGTTATGTAAATATAAAAGCTAAAGCTATAAGACTCTTACAAGAAAACATAAGGAAAAATCATGACATTGGATATGACAATGTATTCTTTAATATGACACTGAAGCATGAGCAGCACAAGAAAAACTAGATAAACTGGACTACATAAAAATTTAAAACTTGTGTGCATCAAAGGACATTATCAAGAAAGTAAGAAGAAAACCTACATAATAGGAGAAAATATTTGTAAATCATTTATCTGATAAAAGTCTATTATCCAGAATATAAAAAGAAATCTTCCAACCAACTTAAAAATGAGCAAAAGACTTGAATAGAGATTTCTCCAGAGCAGATATATAATGGCCAAGAAACACAAAAGATGATCAACATCATTAGAGAAATCCAAATTGGAGCCACAAGATACTCTTTTACACCCATTAAGGTGGCTATAACTTAAAAAAATAAAAATAAAAAAACTTGGTGCCTGGGTCTGACTTCAGTTCAGGTCATTATGTCAAGGTTCCTGAGTCTGAGTCCTGTGTTGGACTCTGTGCTGATAACTCAGAGCCTGGCCTACTTTGGATTCTTTGTCTCCTTCACTCTCTACCCCTCCCCCGCTCATGCTCTGTCTCTGTCTCTCTCTCTCAAAAATAAATAAACATGAAAAAATTTAAAAATAAATGAAAAATAGCAAATGGCAAAAATGTGGAGAAACTGAAACCATTGTACATTGCTGGTGGGAATATAAAATGGTGCAGCCACAATGGAAAACAGTTTGGTGATTCGTCAAAAAGTTTAAATAGAGGATTACTGTATGGTTAATATTTATACTTGTAGGTATATATCGCAAAGAATTAAAAACAGACTCATACCAATTCTTGCATATTAACATTCATAGCAGCACTATTTATAATAACTAAAAGGTACAACTAACTCAAATGTCTTTCAATAAATGTATGGATAAGCAAATGTGTATACATAGAATGAAATGTTACCTTGAAAAGGAATGAAGGACTGATACATGTCTCTATGTGGCTGAAGCTTGAAAACATTATGTGAATGAAGCTAGACACAAAAGGTCACGTATATTCCCTTTATATGAAATAATCAACATAGGTAAACTTACATAACAACAGAAAGCAGATTGGTGATTTCTAGGAAGGAGGCAAAGGGAAAATGGAGAGTGACCACTTAATGAGAAAAGGTTTTCTTTTGGGGTGATAAAAATATCTTGGAACTAGATAAGAGGTATGTGGTGTTTGAGCAACATTGAGAATGTATTAAATGCACTGAATGACATATTTTTAAATGGTTGATTTTGTATTAAATAAATTGTACCTCAATAAGAAAATAAAAAATCCACTACATTCTGGTACATTCTTTTTTTTTTTTTAAATGATGGGATAAAACTGAAAGTTGTGCTAGTTAGGGTCCAGTCAAAAAGATAGAAACTATATAGTAATTTTAGCAAGGTTTAATATAAAGAATTATAATGGACTACCTACTAATAGGAAAGGAGAACTCTGAAGAATAGAAGAGCAGACATAAGGAGGAGCCCCTACCTTTTTGGCCGAGACAGCCCTGAAAGAAGGAACAAATATGGAAGAACCTTCTTCCCAAGGCTGAGCCCTTTACTTTGTTGGAGAGGGTGTAGCAGTAGCTCATACAATGGTGAAAATGTTCTCTGAGGGTCCTGGGCCATGGAACTTAGTGGTAATCCTCCTGCAAGGATGTGAATTGGAAAACTGCCTGCTGGGGGACACTGCCCAAGAAGTGCTGTTGGCGGTTGTGCACTGCAGGAGTTTACCAAGAGGAGCATTCTGAAACCAAGAAAAGACCCTTACTCCTGCTGGGTCCCTGCAGCACTCTGCACCAACAAAGCCTAACATGTGCCAACTGGCAAAAAAAAGGGTTTACAAGGTTACATTATTGTTTTCACTATTGCATGAGAGGAAGTTATTAAAAAGGGTTTTCAGCTGAGAAAAAATAAATTGTTAATTGGCACAAAATTATTTTAACAAAATAAGTTTAGATCAAATAATTTACACAGAGTTCTCTGAGTTTGGCAATAGCTTCCGATATTAATTCATGAGTCATATAATAATTCATACATGATTACTTAGTTGTCATTTGACGTTGGATATTACTTCCAATCATATGAGAACTGGAAAGATATATTCCTTAGAAAAAAATGTAGGTTAGTTAAAAAATAGGCATATTAAACTATAATATTCAACTGAAGGTATTAAATAAAAATGTAACAGTGAATTTAAAAACATTATCAGTACAACATGCTTATTGATAATAAATTAGTACATTATTTTTTTACTTAGACCCTCAGGTGTAAATCATTTTTTTCAAGTAAAGCTTATATAGGCTAACTGTGTAAGAAGTAACTAGTTGTGCTGGGAAATACACTGAAATAAACACTTCTAAATTGTTAAAAATCAAAATGCCAGATTTTGAAAAACCATAACATTGAATATAATAACAAATAACTGTCAGGACACAATTATAGCATCCCTATTATAAAATAATTACTTTTTCTAGCATTTTTAGAGCAAGGTATAATGTATCCAAAATAAATTATTGCAATACAACATTGTTTAAAGGTTATTATTTTATGAGATAAAAATTCCTGTCTCAACTTTGACATTTGTTTTTGAAAAATTGGTTCCACTTCAACATTTATATAGCAGCAGGAGGCCATTATCTTGTGACAACACTTCATTGCATTGACATTATCTGTTAATTATCTTTGTCACCACTAATTTCAAGCCTGGTGTGCTATATATGCTGGCTCTTACCAGTGGTATGATTGCTCTTTCTTTCTTCATTGATGAGTCTGAAAAATATACAAAGCTAATTAAAAGTGAAACTCAGACAAAGGCTATACTTTGCACAATCATAAGATACAGAAAATGAAAAACAGTAAGTGTAATAATTTTTTATTTAATAGGGGCTATGTTCTATTTCTAATATAAAGTGCTCTTATGAGTTGCATGGATATTTTAAATCTGAAAACCAAGTAAAGAACATTTAATTATCGATATATAAAAACATTTAGAAAAGAGAAAAATTTTATAAGTACTGTAATAAAACATAAACAGATGAGTAGTGTGAAGGGAGATTTACTTTTGTAGGCAAGTAGATCAATAAAATTCTGGCTAGAAGCCCATCAGTTACTGTTGTTATTAAATTGCCCTTTTATCAGTGTGCTCATTACTTGGAAACACTTTTAAAGATAAAATTGTTAGTTCTGTGTGTGTGTGTGTATGTTTGTGTACGTGTGTGCACTGTTTTTTTTTTTTTTTAAAGAAGAAAAGCTACCTATTGAAGGCTTGCTTTTTCCCCTATCCATTCACATGCCTTTAGTATAGTATTACAGGATTAGGGTTTGTTTGTTTTAACTTACACAGGCTTCTCTTCTCCTCAGGGAAACTCACTGAAAAGGGTATTTCTAATAAATTTATAATACCAAAAAGCAACTCAGAAAACAAATTGATATTACTGTGTTCTTTTAAAGATGAGGAAATTGGGGCAGAGATAAAACCAAATAACCTACCGAAGTGTACACACTTACTGAGGTCATCTGTGTATAATGCATAGTTTAATGTCTGATGTATGGCAGGTAATCAACAGATCATGGGTACTATTGAATATAACCAAATACATACAAATCTACTGAATATTTGACCACAAATGTGACATATTTTCTGATATTTAACTGAAATACAAATAGATCCTTTTTTGCTTTTTTGAGATATTTTTAATGGTGTTTTTATGCGTGTCTTACTCTATGTGTATACATTTGTGTCAGTGCCTGATAAATATTCTTTGGTTCAGTACCAAGATGGAGGATACAAGAGTCTGGCATTTGAGGATATAATATTTATAGTGGGAAAATAATCTCTTTTCTACTCTTAAATAAAACATAGTCATAGTCTCCCCTAATCAGGCTTTATACAAGGCTTGAACTGGTGAATAGGTGAGAATAAGTTAGTACTACTTAATATTTGGTGTTTTTAAACACTAAAATTATATTTGTATCGCTATGCCAATATAAAATATGTTTTATAGCAAAGACTGTTAAGGAAAGGTCAAACTATAATTTCAACAGGTTCAGGCCTCCCTGAATATAATTTACTTCTGAACATTAAGATTATAATAGCATAATCTCAGGTTATATGAGAAAAAATTCAAATGACTATGAACATTGGTGTGCTAATTAACCATCATCATGTGAGATTTCAACATACCTAATTGATGAAACAAGCACACATTAATAAGGATATGGAACAAAATTAATAAGCTTGATAAAGTAGATATAATGTAATTAAAATCTGAACAGCTCATATGCTTCTTAAGTATTCATGAAATATTTACCAAATTGAATGATTAATATGCCATAAATGAAGCCTCAAATTTTCAAAAACTGGTAACCATACAGATGTAATTCAACTATAATTCAGTTAATTGAAACTTCCGATGTTAAAGATAATATATATCCAAATGCCTTACATTGCAAAGAAGAATTTCTAATGCACATGATAACATATTCAGAAGAATATTGAAATGATCATATGGTTCTTTCCCTTTCTTTTATTAATGTGGTGTATCACATTGATTGATTTGCAGATATTGAACCACACCTGAAACCCAGGAATAAATCCCACTTCATCATGGTGAATGATTTTTTAAATGGATTATTGGATTTGTCCATTGGTTGATGAATGGATAAAGATGTGGTGTACATATACAATGGAATATTACTCAGCCTCAAAAAGAAGGAAATCTTGCCATTTGCAACAATGCTAAATAAGTGAAATAAGTCAGAGAAAGACAAATATCATATGATTTCACTCATATGTGGAATTTAAAAAACAACAAGAGAACATGGGGTGGGGGGAAGAGAGAGGCAAGCCAAGAAACAGTCTCTTAACTATAGGGAACAAACTTATGGTTACCAGAGGGGTGGTGGTTGGGGGATGGGTTAAATAGGTGAAGGGGATTAAGGAGTGCACTTGTGATGAACACCAGGTATTGTATGGAAGTGTCAAACCATTTAATATTGTACACCTGAAGCTAATATTATACTGTATGTTAACTAACTGGAAATTAAAAAAAAATACTTAAAAAATAGTTTCTGTTGTGTATTGGCAAAACAAAAAGTATATTGAAAATACCACTTATTGAAATGCTTGTATGTAGCCAAAATAGTACAACAAAGGAAATACTTAATCTCAAATGCATATGAAAAATAGGAAAAATTACTCAAAACCTATAAGATGGGTATCTACCAAAAGAAAAACAGAAAGCACAACAAATACAGTGAATAGAAGAAAGAAGAAAATAGAAGAATAAAAATGCAGTGAAACAGAGAATTTCTACTTCTGGCATGTTGGAGTAACTGCTACTAGATTTGTCTTCCTATTGGAAAAAAAGGAAAAACTAGAAAATCACACAAAATATATGAAATAACTGTTTTCAGATATTGGGCAATAGGCATCAAAAGACCATTCTTCCTGAAAGAAGGGAAACAAGAGATGGGCCCTGCAAAATACCCTATGTTTCTGTCTGAAGGTGCATTTTGAACCTTGGCCTTCATAGGGTCAAATTTTTATAGTAGTGATAAACTGGCCCAGCACTAAAGGCAGCTATTTTCACCCTTCCTAGCAATGCTAAAAAACGAATCTTGAAAGGATCACACTTAACTTAAAACACCTTCTCCTTCTTAGTAGATTGCCTTTTCATTAACGGCCTGATTAAGAAAGTTTAATATTGTTAAAGGAAGATCTAAAAATCCAGAAACTCAAAATACACCATGTAATCCAAAAATTTCTATAAATTCCACAGAATTTAAAAAGTAGAAGCTCTCTCATATTTATTTTACAAGCCCAGTATTACCTTACTACACAACTATTATACAAAGAGCATGAGAATTAAGAATTGTAGTCCACAATTAATCATTCACATAGGTCCCATTATGCAAAAGAATATATAAGCAAATCAGCAGTAAGTAAAAATGGAAACTCGACAGGTCCAAATTGAATGTATCTTAGTAATTCAAGAATGGTTTAACGTTAGGAAAAACAATATAGCAATGTAATTCCCACATTAATAGATTAAAGAAAAAAAGCAGTGTAATTTTTACTAGTAAAGGAAGAAATGCTATTTGAAAAACTTTGGTAGAGATTTAACCCTATCAGAATTCTGGAAGACAAAGATTTATAGCAATCCAGTTAATGCTTAACCAGAAGGGACACTTAAGGTGGGATAAATTTTTGTATTTTAACTTACTTTCCTCCCTACAGCAGTGGCAGTCTTCAAAATGGCAGCAGGATGCCTGGGTGGCTCAGTTGGTTAAACATCTGACTCTTGATTTTGGCTCAGTCATGAACTTGCAGTTTTTGAGTTTGAGCCCAGCAGTGGGCTCTGTGCTGACAAAGCAGAGCCTATGTGGGATTCTCTCTCTGTCCCTCCTCTACTTGCGTGATCTCTTTCTTTCTTTCAAAATAAATAAACATTGGAAAAAATGGCAGTTCACATTCTCAGTGTAGGTATTTCATCCTTGAAGAAGCAGAGCAAACATTATACCCAAAGGATTATGTTTGTCTGTTTTGTCCTGTCTGTGGGTTCCCTGAAGGACCTGCATAACCCTCCTTTGTTTTTACTAACTTGGAACTTTTTCAGGGGCAAATAGATAGAATGACTACACAGATGCTCCCTGGAAAAGTTGGAAGTCAAATGAATAAGCTGCTGTCATGTGGGCAAAAAATAAGGAACACGGAAAGCTATAGAAAAATTTGGGGAGTGAGAATCTTTAAGGACTAAGGGTTTTGCTCAATATACCAGGGAAATTAGAAAGCCATACATATGTCCAGGGTAGGATGCATGCTTTAAAAAGACCACAGACTGACTGCTGGCTTCTTTTTAGTTTCAGCACATGTGGGAAGTGAAGCCTACGACAGAGTTGCAAATGCTTGGCCAAGTGTTAAAAGAGTGCCCCCAACCCAGAGCCAATCTGCAATGACCTATGGATTATCTTTTTAAATTAAATTCGTTCTTTGTACATGATAATATTTAAATGCCCATTTTTTTCAACCAAACGTGCTTTTTTTTAAGTTTGCAAAGAAAAAAGAACATATGGCACATCATCAGAAAAAAATAACAGAAATCGTCCCAGAGGAAGCATGGACATTGCATTTATTAGACAAATACTTTAAACCAACTGTCTTAAATTTGCTAAGAAAGCTGAAAAACATGGGAAAAGAACTAAATGAAATCAGGATAATGATGTCTCACCAATAAAGAATATCAATAAAGACATAGAAATTATATTAAAAAAAGAATCAGAAATTCTGGAGTTGAAAAAATACAATAGCTGAAATAAAAATTCACTAGTGGGGTCAATAACAGATAAGAACAGATAGAAGAAAGGTAGAAGAAGTGAATTTGAAGATAGGTCAAATGAAATTATCCAATCTGCTTGTAGAAAAAGAAAAGAATTAAGAAAAATTGAACAGAGCATAAGAGACTGTGGGATACCATTAACATGCCAACATGTGCACAATGAGAGTTGCAGGACAGGAGAGAAAGGCATCATCTCATGATAAGTGATGTTGAGCCATTTTTCATGTGCCTGATTGACTTTCTGTATATTTTCTTTGCAAAAATGTTTATTCAGCTTCTTTTCAGTTTTTAATCAGATTTTTTCTTTTGCTATTGAGTTGTGTGAGTTTTTTAAATGTATTTTGGACATTAGCCACTTATATGTGATTTGCCATATTTTTTTCTCATTCAGTAGGTGACTTTTTCATTTTGTTGATGGTTTCCTTTTCTGTATAGAAGTTTGTCAATTAGATGTGTTCCTACTTGTTTGTTTTTATTTTGGTTGCTTTTGCTTTTGGAATAAAAAAAATCATTGCCGAGGCTGATGTCAAGGACCTGACCCCCTGTTTTATTCTAGGAATTTTATGGTCTTAGATTCAATCTAATTCATTTTGAGTTAGTTTTTGTTTATGGTGTAAGATAGTGATATAGCATGTGGCTTTCCAGTTTTCCAAATACTACCAATTTTTCCCAAGGAAGAGAATAACCTTTCCTCAGTGTACACTCTTGCCTCCTTTGTCACAAATTAATTGAATATATATGTATGGGTTTCTTTATGGGCTCTCTGTTCTATTGATCTATGTGGCTGTTTCTGTGCCAGTAGTATACTATTTTGATTACTAGAGCTTTGTAATATAGTTAGAAATAAGGGATCATGGTGTCTTAGGATTTTTTTCTTTCTTAAGATTGCTTTGGCTATTCAGGGTCTTTTGTGATTTCATACACATTTTAGGATTGTTCAATCTTTTTCTGTGAAAAATGCCATTGACATTTTGATAGGGATTGCATTGAATCTGTATATTGTTTTGAGTAATATGGAAATTACAGAATTATTAATTCCTCCACTTCATAAGCATGGAATATTGTTTGATTTATTTGTTTCTTCTTCAATTTCTTTTGTCAGTGTCTTACGGTTTTCAATGTACAGGTCTTTCACCTCCTTGGTAAAATTTATTTCTAGGTATTTCTTGCCTGGTTTTGGTATCAGGGTAATGCTGGCCTTGTAAAATGAGTTTGGAAGCATTTCCTTCTCTTCAGTTTTTTGGAAGAGTTTGAGAAGGATAGGAATTAATTTTTCTTTATATGTTTGAATTCTATATATGTGAATTTCTATATATGTAGAATTCACCAGTGAAGCCATTTGATCCTGAAATTTCTTTGTTGGAAGATTTTGGAGGATTCAGTCTCCTTACTATTAATTGATCGATCTATTCAAATTTCTTATTTTTTCGGGATTTAATCTTGGAAGGTTTCTTTTTCTGGGAATTTGTCCATTTCTTGCTTGTCCAGTTTGTTGGTGTGTAATTGTTCCTAGTAGTCTCTTATGATCCTTTGTATATCTGTGATATCAGTTGTAACATCTCCTTCATTTTTAATTTTATTTATTTCAGCCCTTCCCCTTCCTTTTCTTGGTGAGTCTAGCTAAAAATTTGTCAATTTTGTTTATTTTTTCAAAGAACCCACCCTTAGTTTCATTGATCCTTTCTATTTTTCATCTCTATTTTGTTTAGTTCTGTTCTGATCTTACTCTTTCTGCTAACTCTGGGCTTTGTTTATTGTTGTTTTTCCTACTTCATTTAGGTGTGTAGTTGAATAGTTTATTTGATATTTTTCTTGTTTCTTGAGGTACACCTGGAATGTTATGAACTTCCTTCTTAAAATCACTTTTGCTGCATTCTATGTAGTTTGAAACATATTTCCATTTTAATTTGTCTCTAAAAATACTTTTTGAATAAACAAAAAAAATCAATAAAACGTAATGATTAAAAACAGAATTTTAGCAAACTAGGAATAGAAATGAATTTTCATGGAAAAATTAAAACTTACATTTAAAATGAGACAAAGAAGTCTGCACTCCCCACTTTTATTTAACCTTGTAGTAGAGGTGCTAGGCAATATCGTAAGATAAGAAAATACAAACAGAAGGTATGAAGAGCAAAAGAAAAATATGTTATGAATATATAATATAATTGTCTGGAAGAAAACCCAGAAGAGACTAACAAATTATTAGAGTCAATAAGGAGTTCACTGAAATTACTTATTCTGAGTGAAAGAACACAAGTGTAATCGTGGTTTTGGGAAGATTATTTAAATTCTCCGTGTTAGTTTTGTAATAATAAAAAAAAAAAGTAGATAAGGGCACCTGGCTGGCTCAGTCAGTAGTGCATGCAATTCTTGATTTTGGGGTCATGAGTTCAAGCTTCATGTTGGGCATAGAGCTTACTTTTTAAAAAAGGTAGATAATAATTATATAAATGTTACTAAGACTTAAATGATTTAATTTGAGTAAAGAATCTAAAATTGTGCCTTCATGTGGTTGGTTTTATATAAATGTTAGCTATTTTTATTATTATAGAAACAGTGTAAAAGATTCATGGCATTGCTACATAAAACAGGTAAAGAACCAAAAATGTATAATTTTAAGTATACCATTAATAATAAGAATGGAAAATATATTTAGGAATAACCCTAACAAAATTTGTAAAACATTTATTTTTTATTTTTTTTTATGTTTTTATTTATTTTTGAGACAGAGAGAGACAGACCATGAGCAGGGAAGGGGCAGAGAGAGAGAGGGAGACACAGAATCCGAAGCAGGCTCCAGGCTCTGAGCTGTCAGCACAGAGCCCAACGCGGGGCTCGAACTCACAGACCATGAGATCATGACCTGAGCCGAAGTCAGACGCTTAACCAACTGAGCCACCCAGGCGCCCCCAAAATTTGTAAAACATTTAATGAGTTAATCTTAAAATGAAGATAATCAAGGAGACTTAATTAAATGTAAGAACATACCATGTTTGTGGACTTGGAGCCCATTAAAATATCAAATTTGCCCGAAAGGAACTAAAAATTTAACCAATTTCATGTAAAATTCATTCAAGTGTGTGTGTGTTTGTTCCACAGATTTCAGACTTGTTTTAAACATATAGGAGTGTTATTCATACAGTTACAGATGATCCAATAACACAGGATAGCTTGGAAAAAGACCTATGAAGATGTGGAAATGTAATATGTAACAGAGGTAGCATTGCACATGGTACAAAAAAGTTGAATATTACTATAAATAGCACTGGGATACTATTTGTGAAAAAAAATCAGTGCTTGGGATGCCTGGATGGCTCAGTTGGTTAAGCATCTGACTTCATCTCAGGTCATGACCTCATTGTGAGTCTGAGCCCTGCATTGGGCTCTCTGCTGTCAGAACAGAGCCCACTGCAGATCCTCTGTTCCCCCCTCCCCATTCCCATTCTTTCTCTCTCTCTCAAAAATAAATAAACATTAAATAAGTCAGTGCTTAATGGATTAAAGTTTAAATGTGACAGAGCTTTTTGACTTGTGTAAGAAAATATAAGAAATTATCTTCCTGGCCTTGGAATGGGGAAAGGACATCACACAAAGGCACAAAACCTTAAATAAATATTTGATAAATTTTATTAGATTAAAAAACAGATTCATTGGGGTACCTGGATGGCTCAGTCATTTGGGTGTCATACTCTTGATTTTGGCTCAGGTCATGATTTCAGGGTCATGGGACTGAGCCCCGTGTTGGTCTCTGTGCTGAGTATGGAGCCTGCTTAAGATTCTCTCTCTCTCTCTCTCTCTCTCTCTCTCTCTCTCTCTCTCTCACTCTCTCTCTCTCTCTGCCCCTCTCACCCACTCATGCTCTCTCGGTATCGCTAAAATAAAAATTAAAAACCCCCACATTCATCAAAAGACATTGTTAAGAAGTAGACAAATAACTATACTGGAAAGCAAATTGTTTTCAACACAAAAATATGACAAATATTTTCATACATTATATATAATATTACAATATTAAAATATTAAAATATAACTATTAAACAGATATGTCACTAAAGAAAATACATAAATTGCCATAAAATATGAAAAAATGACCTACACCATCCTAATCAGAGAAGTGCAAATTTAAACCACAATAATTCACATTTCAGACTCATTAGGTTAGCTGTAGTTTAAAAAGTCTGTCAATATAAGTGTTAGTGAAAACGTGGAGCAACAAAAAATTTTTATACACTCCTGGTATAAATTTGAACTCTAAATTTGGAAAAGACTAATAAATTTGAAGGCTCACATACCCTTTGACATGGGAAGAACTGTCTTTGACATATACCACAGACTCTTGTACTATTCAAATCGATATTTTTAAGAATGTTTAAAGCATCAGTGTTTGTAATCTCAACAAATGGAAATAAAATAAATACCTACCAGATGAGCAAAACAAATATGTTGCAATATGGTTAACTGAATATTAAAATACACTGCAGAGGAATGAACCGTATCACTAATATATAGAGAGTAAAAAAAAAAAGCAAGTTGAAGATGACATACAATGATATAATTTATGTAATAGTAACATTCAGTCAAACATTACAATAAATTCTTAAGTATATTTGCATTGTAGTAAAATCATAAAGTAATATAAGGTTATGAGAAAAATTAAGTTCCATATATATTGAGGAGAAAATATGAGATCAGAGTAGAATATACAAGCCTTCAATTTTTTTGTAATCCTTTTTATTTTAAGATAATTTAATGAGTTCATGTAATTTATTACATTATTTCATATATTTCTTTGCATATTTTAAAAATCACACAAAGAGTGTTAATGAAAAATAAAGTTATCTACTTAAAATGGTTAAAATGATAAATTTCAAGTTATATATATATGTGTGTGTGTGTTTGTATACAATATGTTTTAATCACAATTCAAACAAAAACAAAGTGATCACCTTTTATAGATACTGTTTCTTAATGAAAAAACTCTGAATGGTAGCATTCCCAAAAGCATTTGGCCACACTTTGATTTATGTATCTGTGTGTATTAATTGGCCAGATAGGTATAATTTTTTAATAAACAAAATAAATATTTGGATATAAGACCATATCCTTAGCCACTTTTGCTTTAATCTTCTTAGCAGATTCCAAAATCACTTATTAAATAGAACAATACTGGTATTAAAGTGAGTGACCACAGGATAAGTAGCAAAGCTAGCCAAGATGAGGCATGTGTCTGTATCTCATCAGTATTGAATACTGCCTATAACTATCACATTCATCTTTGCTTTTAATACCCTGCATAAGACTAACTGAATAACCCAAAACATTTTGCAAATCTTAGGTAAGTTTAGAGAATATGCTTTTTTCCAGAATGTAGCTATAATGAACCTGTGAATCATACATGTATTGCCTGTTTTTACAAGATTATGATACTGTAAAAAATAAAAATAATATAAAATTCTGTCTGTAAGGTTATTAAATTTAATGTACACTTAAGTAACTTCTCTATTCAAAAATTATGATATTTCTTTTATAAGCTAAATCTAACTTATAAATTAATTTTCTGAATATCGTTCTAATAAGGTATACATCTTCTAGGAGAGATACTTAATGAACCAGTAGACAGAATGATGGAGTTTGTTGAATTTAGCTATTATTTACTGCAAGTTACCCTGTATCTGGCATTATGGGCACATGAACATAGGGGCCACAGTGGAAAAGGTAGGGATTATGTATGAATTCAACAGCATAGGTTCTCATTTGCCAAGGCCAATCAACCCCTAAATGTTCAACCTGAGGGCTGCCTTTGATAGAGCACTATACCTTGAGAAGTTGAACCAAGCACTTGGAGCAAATTGGCTATATGGAACCCTTCTATCTTAGAAAGGTGAGCAGTTTGCATAGCAGTGAGCAGATAGATGCATAGGCCAGGTATGACTTTTCCTCTTCTTACACAACACTTAGCCAACACTGTTAGCCAGGGTGTATGGAATGCTTAATCTATGAGTATGTAATCCCATAGAGTACACCAGGGGACCCACTTCATACTGAAGGAGGTATAAGAGTGGATCCATGACCATGGGCTCCATTGGTCATTATCGCATACCATACTATTCAGAAGTAGCAGACCTCATAGAATTCTGGAAAAGCCTTTTAAAGGCACACTTAAAGGACCACCTGAAGGCAACACTCTTAGAGAATGGGATGCTATCCTTTAGAAGGTGGTACATGAATTGAATCAGAGGCTTCTAATATGATCCTATGGTGTCAATAAATAGGGCTATAAAACAAGGGGTGGAAGACTGGCCCCACTTAACAACACTCTCAAAGATAAGAGTGGTCAGACCCCTTTTGTTTTTCATCCTTGCAACTCTGGGCTCTTGAGGGTTGAACGTACTGGTTCCTAAAGAGGACACTGCCCAGAAAGAGCAAGTAACCATTTAGCCACAAGCTATGGCTTCCCAGGGAACTTTGTACTTTTAATATCTATTGAGCAGCAGACAAGAAGAGGCACCATTCTGATTTGAGTAATTGATCAACAGAGGTTGGTAGGATTGTTTTTATACAATGTGGGCAGGGAGGAATCCATGTGCATTTACTTGCATGATCTACTTGAGTGCCTTTTGGTACTATCTTGGCCCACTGATATTGTGACCAAACACATGTAACAACTAGACCAGAGAAGCATGTGATTACAAGGGTTCAGACCCTGCAGGAATGAAGGCTTGCTTTATACTTCCGGATAAGTCAACTAAAACCGCTAACATAATAATTAAGGGGAGGAAGATTTAGAATGGCAGTGGGGGAGAGGGTGTGTGTGAACTATATCTCCAGAAATAACTCCAATAATCAAAGTTCATTCTTAAAACCTCCCTCTTGTAAGTTTTCTATTAGGGTGAAAGCTGCATAGGAACATGAAGGATTAGGGAGTTTTATCTTACCTCACCAAAGTCACAGTATTTTCTATTTTCCGAATTATTTGGAATCTTCTTTATGGGAGAATGCTTCCATATGGAAGATTTGTCTTTTCTCTTCTGTTTGCCTATTTAATCTTTTATTTATATCAGTCTGGATCATGGGGACTTATTTTATACTCTGGTTATAACCCAAACATTTTTTTTTTTGCTAAAATTATTCTAGCTTTGGCCAAAGGGTACTATTTCATTTGGTTCCTATGTCCCTTTGACATATCACCATCATTATGTTTTTTCACTTTATTTCTAAATTATATTTTTAATTGGATATTGAATTTAGGCTTGGGCATTCCCCGCACCCCCCCCCCCAAGTACTTTCATGATGCTGTTATCTTGTCTTTTGCCTTCCACTATTTTTACTGTTAATCTTAATTTTGCTTTTCTTAATGTAAGGTCTTTTCTTGTTTCACTTTATCTTTGGCTTAGCAGCAGTTTTATGATGATGACTACATGTGTGTTTTTTAATCCCGTAGCAGATTTGCTGAATTTCTTGAAGGTTTGGAGCTTGATATCTTTCATTAATTTTGGAAAATATTCAGTCATTATTTCTTCTGATATTTCTTCTATTTTATTCTCTGTCATTTTTTTTTTCCTTCTGGGTCTCTCTATCACACTATTCTATATTGTTCTATTGATCTCTGGTGTTCTGAGTTTTCATTCTTTTTTCCTCTTTGTATTTCCTTTTGCATAATTTCTATTGAGCTACCTTACAGCTTTCTGGTTGTCATTCAGCTCTTAACTCATCCAATGAATTAAAAATATTAAATTTTATTTTGATACAATATAAAGCTTAAAAAAATGGTAAGAACAAAATGATGAACTTCAGAAAGACATTATAGAATATGTTGCCCACATGATGCCCTACCATGCCCCAATACTTTAGTATGTATTTTCTATAAAAGGATATTCCCCTATAAACACAATGCATCCATATAAAATCAGGAAATTAATATTTACTTGTTATAACCATTTAATGCTTTGTTTCCACTCAACTTTTCCCACACTCTTAGTAAAAGTACTATTGGGGAGAATCAGTGGGATGGTGGAATTGGCTGTGTATTTTCAGTTTCTACAAGTTCCAGTTCATCCCATCGACTCACACTGTCATTAAAAACTCTGGCTAGTAATTCCTTGATTCAGTGGAGTAATTCAGCTTGCAGGAACATCAGTTCTCTGCTCTACAGTGAAGGGTATAGCTACTAAATTCTAGTCATTAAGTTTTGTTTTTTTCTTACCTGCCCCCCCCCCCACGCCCCGCCATTTCTTTAGTTTTTTTGCTACAGTAGGAACAATGGTTTGTGTTATCGTATATTTTGCTAAAAGTAAAACCTCTACTTCTATGGATTGTTTTTTATTTTTTTCCCCTTTTGAACAGATTGTATAATTTTTTTCTTGTCATTTTAATCCTTTAATAAGTTTTCAAGTTACATGTTTTCTTGTTATTCTTAAGTATAATAGAAATTAAAACATAATACTTGTTAAAATCTAAACTTTCTCCCTTACCCTCCCCTGAGAAGATCATGTTGACTATTCCACTAACTCCTCTCAAATGTTTTATTATTGTTGGGATACATCTTCATTAGATATCTTTAATCCCACAAAATATATTGTTTTATACAGTCAATGTTCATTTAATTGTAGTTATATAACTTTCTACATCAGTTTTTTTTTTGCAGCTCAGATTCTTCTATCAGCCCTTTGTTTCTGCCTAAAGTAAACCTTTAAGAATTTCTTTTGGTCAGTCCTTCAGTGGAAAATTGGTTATGTTGGCAAACTCTTATGGCTTTATTTTTCTTGAGGTATAATCACTATATTGTAAAATTCATCCTTTTTTGTGTGGAATTCTATGACTTTTCATAAACATATACTGCCATGTTACCACCACCAATATTAAGATATGAAACATTGCCAACACTCCCAAGAATTCCCTCTTGTCACTTTATAGTCAGTTCCTTTCTCAGTTCCAGCCTCTGGAAAACACTAATCTGTTTTCTGTTCCTATAGTTTTGTCTTTTCTGGAATGATAGTATGTAGGTCTTTTGAGTTTGTCCTCTTTTGCCTATCTTAATGCATTTGTGACCCATCCATGATGTTGTATATGGTTTATTCATTTTTATTGCTGATTAGTATTACATTGAATGAGGTACACAGTTTGTTTAACCATTCACTAGTCAAGGTACATTTGAGGTGTTCATAATTTTTGGCAATTATGAATATAAAAGCTATAAACATTCATATACGGTTCTTAACATGTACATAAATTTCATTATACTTGTATAAATACCTAAGTATGGTATTGTAAGATCATATTGTAATGATATGCTTAACTTTATAGGATATTGCCAAATGCTTCCATTTGACTATACCATTTTGCATTATCATCACAATTTATGAAAGTTCCAGGTTTTCACCATCTGTATCATTTTAACTATTTTAATAGATTTGTAGTGGTATCTCATTGTGATTTTAATTTGACTTTCCCTAATGTCTAATAATGTTAGCATTATTACATGTGTTTGTTTTCTATCCATATATCATCTTTCGTTTTGTATGTACTCAAACTTTGTTGTATATCAATTGTGTTTTGTTGATCTATCCCTTTACCTTGATTTGTAGCTTTATAATAAGAATTGAAATCAGAATTTACATTCTTCTCTTCAACCCCAGGAGATTTTGGGAGAGGACTGCATAATTTCGAGCAGAGTCACATGTTTATTAAATATGACAAGTATCAATGCGGCACACGTATTAGGCCTAGAACAGTGTTCACTTGCAGAAGCTCAGA
Organism: Acinonyx jubatus; assembly: GCF_027475565.1. NCBI lineage: Eukaryota > Metazoa > Chordata > Mammalia > Carnivora > Felidae > Acinonyx > Acinonyx jubatus. Next base: position 64,248,040 of record NC_069387.1, read on the forward strand.
GAGAATAGAATGGTAGCAAATATGCAGATTTTTTTCTGTCTCTTGCACTCAGGAGCCGTGCAAACTGATAAAGTTGTGCAGTATGCTAGGCTATTCAATGAGGGACTCTGGCTTCGTAATATGGAGTGTAAAAGCTCAACCAATTGGGAAGCAATAGCACCTTTCCTGGCATAGGCAAGGACTTTGAATTATGTCTTTTGTTCCATGAGGTCACCAACACTAAAGCCCACCTTTTCTTGAGGTTGAAGAATCTATTCTTGATCTTGCCTTATCAGATAATCTTACTCAGAGTTGAAGATTAGTTGGTGTTAATTATTTCCTAGATGTGGTAGAATTTACCAGTAAAGCCATCTGTTCCTGGACATTCTTTGTTATGAGGTTTTTGATTACTAATTCAATCTCCTTACTGGTAATTGATCTGATCAGATTTTCTATTTCTTCATGATTTAGTCTTGATAGGTTGTATGCTTTTAGGAATTTTTTATTTCTTATAGGTTGTCCAATTTGTTGGTACTGTACTTGTTCATAGTAGTCTCATGATTTCTTTTATTTGTGTGTTTTCAGTTGTAATGTCTCCTCTGTCATTTCTAATTTATGTGTTTGAGTCCTCTTTTCTTTTTCTTGGTAAGTCTAGCTTTTAAAGGTTTGTCAATTTTGTTTATCTTTTTAAAAAATTAGCTCTTAGTTTCATTGTTTTTTTTCTGTTGTCTTTTTAGTCTCTATTTCATTTATTTTCACTATGATTTTTATTATTTCCCCCTTTCTACTAGCTTTGATCTTCATTTGTTCTTCTTCTTCTAACTCCTTGATGTGTAAAGTTAGTTTTTTTTAATTTGAACTTTTTTTTTTCTTAGTATAAGTGTTTATCACTATAAACTTCCCTGTTAGAACTGCTTTTGCTGCATTTTGTAAGTTTTGGTGTTTGTATTTTCATTTTCATTCATCTCAAGATATTTTTGATTTGTCTTTTGATTTTTTCCAAATTCATTTTACTAGACCACTGTTACACTGGTACTAAAACCAGACAAAGACATTGTAAGAAAAAAATAAAAAAAACAAAACAAAACATATCTGCAGACCAATATCCCTGATGAGCATAGATGCAAAAATCTTCAAAAAGATATTAGGAAGCCAAATTCAACAATGCATTAAAAGGATTATATGCTGTGAGATTTATTCCAGGTATGCAAGAATAATTCATCACTTACAAATCAATCAGTGTGATACACCACATCAACAAAATGAAGGATAAAAATCACATGTTCATTTTAAGGTGCAGAAAAAGCATTTGATAAAATTCAACATCCATGCACAATAAAAACTCTCACAAAACAGTATAGAGGAAAAGTACCTCAACATAATAAAAGCCATTTATAATAAATCCACAACTAACATCATTCTCAAAAGTAAAATGATGAAAGCTTTTCCTCTAAGATTAGGAACAAGGCAAGGATGCCCATTCTTACTACTTTTATTCAACATAATAGTGGAAATCCTAGCCATAGCAATTGGCAAGAAAAAGAAGGAAAAGCCATCAAAATCAGAAAGGAATAAGAAAACTATCTCTATTTGCAGATGATATGACCCTGAAGGCTCCATAAATGAAAAAAAAATTGGAACTAAAAAATGAATTCAGTAAAATTGCAGAATACAAAATTAATGTACAAACATCAATTGCATTTCTTTCTTTTTTTATATATTTCTATAACAATGGAGTATAAGAAAGAGAAATTAAGAAAACAATCCTATTCACAATCACATTGAAAAGAATAAAATACCTAGGAATGGATTTAGTCATGTAGGTGATGGACCTGTACTCTGAAAACTATGACGCTGATGAAATAAATTAAAGAAGATAATCATAAATGGAAAAACATTCCATGTTTATGATTGGAAGAATTAATAATGTTAAAATGTCCATACCACCCAAAACAATCTAGAGAGTCAATACAATGCCTATTAAAATTTCAATGGCATTTTTCACAGAAATAGAAAAAAAAACAATCCTAATATTTTTGTGGAACCAGAAAAGTCCCCAAATAACCAAAGTAACCTTGAGAAAGGAGAGCAAAGCTGGAAATATTACACTTTCTGATTTCAAACGATATTACAAAGCTTTTTACAGTTCTTAGTAACCAAACTGTATAATATTGACATAAAAATAGATACATACATTAATGGGACAAAATAAAGAGCCCAGAAATGAGACCATGCATTTATGTCAACTAATTTACAACAAACGAGCCAAGAATACACAATGAGGAAAGGATAGTCTCTTCAATAAATAGTGTTGGGAAAACTGATCAGCCACGTGCAAAAGAATGAAATTGGATCTTTATCTTAAGCCACTAGCAAAAATCAACTCGAAATGGACTAAAGACTTTAACATAACACCTGAAACCATAAAAATCCCAGAAGAAAACAGAGAGAGTAAACTCCTGGACATAAGTTTTGTTAATGAATTTTTTTGGATTTGATGGCCAAAGCAAAAGCAACGAAAGCAAAAATAAATGGTATGACTACATTATACTAAAAAGTTCCTGCACAGCAAAGACCATCAACAAAGTGACAACGCAACCTATGTGTGGGAGGAAATATTTTCAAATCATATATTTGGTAAGTAACTAGTATCTAAAATATATAAAGAACTCATACATTCAATAGCAAAAAGCAATCTGAATAGAAAATGGCAGAGGACCTGAATAGACAGTTTCCCAAAGAAGACATACAAATAAACAACAGGTACATGAAAAGGTGCTCAACTTCGTTTAATTATCAGAGAAAAGCAAGTGAAAAGCACAATGAGATATGACCTCAACCTGTTAGAATGGCTATTATCAAAAAGATAACAGATAACAAGTGTTGGCGATGATGTAGTCAGTAGGGAATATTTGTGCACTGTTGGTTGGAATTTAAATTGGTGCAGTTACTATGGAAAATAGTATGGAGAGTCCTCAAAAATTAAAAATAGAACTACCATATGAATCAGCAATTTAACTTCTAGTTATATATTTGGAAGAACAATATCACTATCTCTAAATGATATCCCCATGTTCATTGCAGTATTATTTACAATAGCCAAGACATGAAAACAACCTAAGTGTCTACTGATTGAAGAATGGACAAAAAAAATATTTTATATATAACCATCAAAAACAAGGAAATCCTGCCATATGTGACAAAAGGATGAACCTTGACAGCATTATGCTAAGTAAAATAGTCAAACAGAAGAAGTCAAATATTGTATCAGCTGACATATATGTTGAACCAAAAAAAGAAATCCAAACCCGTGAATACAGAGAACAAATTGATTTTTGCCAGATTTGGGGTGGGGGTGGTCAGTAGAAGAAATGGCTGAAGATGGTCAAAGCGTGCAAACTTCCAGTTATAAGATAAATACGTTCTTTTTTTTTTTTTTAACGTTTTATTTATTTTTGAGACAGAGAGAGACAGAGCATGAACGGGGAACGGGCAGAGAGAGAGGGAGACACAGAATCAGAAACAGGCTCCAGGCTCTGAGCCATCAGCCCAGAGCCTGATGCGGGGCTCGAACTCACGGACTGCGAGATGGTTACCTGAGCCGAAGCCGGATGCTTAACCGACTGAGCCACCCAGGCGCCCCGATAAATAAGTTCTTAAGATGCAATATACAGTATGATGACTATCCTTGATAATACTGTATTATATATTTGAAAGTTGCTAAGAGAGTAAATCTTAAACGTTCTTATCACAAAAAATAAAATTTGTAACTATGTGTGGTGGTCGTTAACTAAACTTATTATGGTGATAATTTCACCATATGTACATCTATGAAATAATTATGTGTATGCTTTAAGCTAATACACTGTTATACATTATTATTTCTCAATAAAACTAGAAAAAATGTTTTTTTTCTAAGTAGTAGGATTAGCAAATATTTTATGGGACTAAGTCTCTTTGCTGATCAACATTTGGTAATTTTTCTATGATTATGTGTTATATAAACCCAACATAATAGTTTTCAAGATTTGCCTATACTTGAAGACCCACATAAAAGCCACCTGTTACAATATTTTGCAATTTCCTGCCCTCTACCCATAGCAATGAATCTCAGTTTTCTCTGAATTTTCACAACATGTTAGTTATTCCAATGATATAGCACTGAAAGAAAGAGAAAAAGATCTTCATCAATCTAAGTTTTGGTATTCTGCAATACCAATTTTCCTTAGGGTCTTAATTTTTCTTAATGTTCATCTGATGGTTCTTTATTCTTCTGTTTCCTCATTAATTTTTAAAGGAGTTTTGATGATATTTTATGAAGTATTTTGTTTTTTTATGAGAGGATTGATCTAAAAAAACTAGCTCATCACTAATAACAAGTATGGATTATCTCTCACCATTTTAAATTATTCATTCCATTAGAATAGCACTTATTAAATTACTATCTTTTTGTGTAAAATATAACCTACTTTATAAAAAATAAAATACATATTTTTAATAAGAAAAACCTGGAAGAATTAACATTATCTTTTTAAATTTAAGGTATATTGAGCACCCATTATATGTAAAAAGGGGACAGAAAATATTTCATTCAGTAACATATCTTGCCAAGTATCTTGCAATGAAATGTAAAACTTGGGCTGAAATTTTGTGAATTGTTATTTTCTATTGTGTTCCAGTAAGATGTTTTTTAGCTGAATATTGTTATAGTGGTTCCCCTTCAAAAGAGGACCTAAAGTTTTAAACACCTATGCCTATACCAAAATTTTAAAATTACAATAATAACATTATTATTTTAATATGCATCAAAGAATAAGTGTGTAATGTATTTTGAATGGAAATAGCATTATTTCTATTGTCCTTAACTTTCTCAGGCTAACAAGGAGACAGGCAGTTGAAAAGATAACAGAATTCCAGTCTCATATTTTATATCAAGCTCAAGAAATATTGTCTTATCTGAAATTGTTAAGATTACCTTGGTATTCAGATTGAATAATCTATGCTATGTATTATAAAGTAAGTTGATATATGATTAAACAATAATTGCTAACAGGGTCATGAATGATAATGTGCGGGAGCTTGTTAAATTTTATCGCTATGGGAACTGAATTTCTATATTTGTGTGAATTTAAAATATTTATCTTATTCATTCATTATTTCACTGATATCTTTTAATCATTTCTCTCATTTTCTCAACAAGAATTTATGTATCGTCTGGTAAAAGATATATTCACTATGATAAATGGCCAGTGGAATTAAACACCTGCATTCAAGTTTTACCACAATATATGACATCAGAGAGATTACCACTTCATAAAAGAGAGACTTTGACTTGGGAAATCTCTTCTTGTTCTGTAATTCCATCTATGTTACAGATTTGTACAGGAGAGTATCTGACCTCTTGTCATTTATAATATACTAAGGAGATAAGAAAATGACATACTATGTTAGGACACCTGCATAAAGCTTAAACAACTATTAATCAAAGCTAAAAATAATTAACTTTATCAGTAAAGGTGTTTAAATGCAGAGTCTGTCAGCAGGTTCAGGAATCTCCAAGGGATGGTCTTTCAAGCCTAGAATCTTGGTCCTGAGCGGCTCAATGATTCACTATCACCAAAATCATGACTTTTTAGTGTGTAATGTAGAATGCCAATTTATTTATTTTAATTTACAATGACACAAATAATTCCCAGTGAATCATCTTGAGCAGTATATTCTTTATACCAGAAAAACTACATGGGAAGCTAAACTATTGGTAGGATTTTCTTTTAGGGGATTCTCATAGGCTCCAAACAATGGAAGCTACAAATAAGAGTTTATGTTTAATAGACTAAATTTCCGGGGTCTAGGCAATGAAGTCAGTGAGATCAAATAGTTTTATAGTAATTTAAGACATTTGCAAGTACCAACTCTAAGTACTTTGCTGACTAATTATCTAGAATCCGGGTTGACCAAACTCCACTTAGAATGATGCATTACTTCTTAAGATTTACCAATACATTCAACTAATCTTGTGGGTGTCATTGTATCTTTTTGCCTATTTTTAATTCAGTGTGTGTGGAATTTGGAGCATGTGTTCCTAATGGCAATATTATTCATTTATATACAAGGACTTGGAGGGGTTACTTGTTTAGTACCCCAAAATATTTTGGGAAATGATAATGTCATTTTTGAAACTTTTAAAGATCAATATTATAATAATTATTATTTTGGTTATTTCTGTACTATTATTGTTTGAGCCATTGATCTATGGCTTCTTCTGTTCTGAAAAGTGCCAATATTTTAGATTTTTAAAAGTTGACTTGTATGACAGATTATTTAATTTTAGAGATATGTGATGGAAACTAAGATAATTAAGATATTATAGTCATGTTTATTACATCTTAAGTACTTTTCCTGGATTTCTCTAATTTAAAAGTGTAGGTTTGAGTCAGTATGTCATAAAATGTATTTCCAAATACTCTAGTCTGAGGATTATATGAGTTTTAAATTGAGTCATTATGACAGATCCTGTACAATATGTTAAACATGTTGCTACACATTATGAAAGTTTTCCTTTATTACTATTTATGTAAATTATCTGTGTTTATTTGCCAGGAAAAAAATGGTCGCCTTGTTACTGATTGGTTAACTATTGTCTCTCTGCTCCAAATTTACATTTATATTCTCTTTCCTGTGGTTCTGGAGCAGGGACTGCAAACTATTACCCAGACTCATTTGCCAGAAGGCTGCTGCCAATAAGAGGCACTAGGGCAGTGCTTCTTAACCTTGGCTGTGTATTCGAATCACCTGGGAAAGTTTGAGGACTATCAGTGCCTAACTTCCATGTCCACAATTTCAGATTTCTTTATTTGCAGGTGAGGACTGGGTATCGGGCTTTTTAAGATTAAATGATTCTTGGGATGCCTGGGTGGCTCAGTTGGTTAAGTGTCTGACTTCAGCTCTGGGCATGATCTTGTGTTTGTGGGTTCAAGCCCCACATTGGGCTCTGTGCTGACAGCTCAGAGCCTGGAGCCTGCTTCGGATTCTGTGTTTTCCTTTCTCTCTGCTGCTCCCTGCTCATGCTTTGTCTTGCTCTGTCTCTCAAAAATAAATAAACATTAAAAAAAAAAAAGAATAAATGATTCTCATGAGAAGCTAAGACTAAGAATGATTATGCCAAAGGATAGTAGTCAGGTAGAAGGTATTTCCTCCTGCTTTAATCTTCCTTCACTGACACCTGAAGAGCAGCATTCACTCCCAGCAGGGACAGTTGGCCCCTGTTTTCAGCCTCTTTCAGGCACTTCTAGAATCACTCTTTTGTATCCCCTTAAAGATATCAGCAAAAGCTTAGTGGTGCCACTACCTCTCCTTCAGAAGTCTGAGAACTCTCTTTCAAGTTCTTAAGGTACTAATAGCACCCAAGACCCTTCTCTCCATCAAAAATCTGAGCACCTAATTCACAAAGCCTCACCTCTGAACTCCAATCTATTCTTTTATGCCACCAGTTTTAGGGTCAGAGCTGATTGCTACAGTTATTATCTCTGAGTTATTTAAGCATCCCTCTTGTGTTCTTTCGACACTCCAAAGTTTATGTAACCATTTTTCTATATTAAAATTATTTTGTGGAACTATGTAGATGTTTTCCATTTTCTGGGCTGGACCCAACTGCATCTAAACTTTTTGTTAACTATTTTAATGATATGGCTGTAATAGTCATAGATTAAATGAGAAATTGGAATGTAGTAGCATTTGCCCTTGGATTATGAAATTAGAATTATGGGGAATTTTTTTTCCAGCCTCTGTCTCTTTCTCATTCTCTCTCATCTCTATTTCTCTATCTCCATCTTATCTTGATCATCTATATCCTATCTATATCTATATCATCTCTCTCTCTCTCTTTCTCTCTCTCCCCCTCCCTCCCTCCCTCCCTCTTTATATCTATGTCTGTGGAAGTAGATGAAATTCAGAAGGGGAAACTTTGCTTTGAAACCTGAATGTAACTGCTAAAATTTAGTACTGCTTACTATGGTATTTACCTTATTAATAAAAATTGAATATATTATTGTTTATTATTCTGCTTTAAAAAGAACAGTAAGAGGTTGTTTAAGAGATGGACTGCAATTAGGAATACTGTTTTCAATGCTAGCATTCAGGGAAATAATTTGATGATGTTTTAAATATTCCAACTTAGAGATTACATTCAGATGTTATATTAAATAGATCAGAATAAGTTTGATACCTTTTATATGGGAAGTTTCAATGACAACTATTTTACCATTTCTCTATGCATGGCTATTTAGGATTCATGTAGAAAATAACTGTATTGTTCAAATGTGATCAGTACATTTTTCTGCTCTCCTTGCTTTAAGTGTCCAGTACAAATGTAATCTTCCTGAAAACAACAATTGGTGTCCGTGATAGCTATCCAAAACAATATAGAATTACCTCTTTTAAGGGAAGCAGATTATAGTATCCATCATACTGTAGTATTATGTTATAACTTGTGAGAGGATTTAACTTTTATCTCACTTTTGCCTTGAAGAGTCCTCTGTGGTGTATGTTCATGAACTCTATCTTTGCTTTGTAGTATAAGATACTGGAGACATTTTCAAGTTAGGTGCAGAACTAAATACAACACACATGTCATGTCTATTTTCTAGTTGAGACAACAGAGTTTTAAATAAGTGCTAAAGTAAAAATACTTAGTATAAACTATTTGAAAAAGCAGTGGATTAAAAATAATTTATAACACATAACACTGTCACTTTTTGCAGACGACCTGATACCAAATATAGAAAAATCCTAAAAATTCCACCAAAAAATTGTTAGAGCTAATAAATGAATTTAGTAATGCCGCAGAATACAAAATCTGTGGTGTTTCTATCCACTAATAACAAACTATCAGAAAGAGAAATTAAGAAAACAATCCTATTTGCAATTTCATCTGATAGAATACCTAGGAACAAATTTAACCAAGGAAGTAAAAGAATTGCACACTGAAAACTACAACACTTGTGAAAGAAATTGAAGAAGACAAAAATAAATAAAAGGATATTCAGTGCTCATGGATTGGAAAATTAATGTTAAAATGCCCATACTACCTAAAGCAATCTACAGATTCAATGAAACCTCTATCAAAACACAAACAGCGTTTTTCACTAAACTAGAAATAATTCTAAAATTTGTATGGAACCACAAAAAATCCCAAATAGCCAAAGCATCTTGAGAAAGAAGAACAAAGCTGAAGGTATCACACTTCCTGACTTCAAAGTATACTACATAGCTATAGTAATCAACACAGTATGGTACTGGCACAAAAAAAGACACACAGATCAACGGAACAGAATTGAGATCCCAGAAATAAACCCCCGCATATATGGATGGCAAAGGAGCCAAGAACATACAATAAAGAAAGGGCAGCCTCTTTAATAAATAGTTTTGGGAAAACTGATCAGCCACATGCAAAAGAATGAAACTAGACCACTGTGTTACACCAAACACAAAAATTAACTCAAAGTGGATTAAAAGATTTGAATGTAATACCTGAAACTATAAAATTTCTAAAAGAAAACATAGGCAGTAAGCTCCTCGACATCAGTCTTAGTGGTATTTTTGTGGATCAGATTCCAAAGGCAAGGGAAACAAAAGCAAAAAATAAACAAATGGGACAATACCAAACTAAAAACCTTCTGCACAACAAAGGCACCATCATCAAAATGAAAAGGCAAACTACTCAATGCGGGAAGATATTTGCAAATCATGTGCCCATTAAGGGGTAATATCCAAAACATGTAAAGAACTTATATAACAAAAAACAAACAACCTAATAAAAAATGAGCAGAGGATCTGAATAGATATTTTTTTCCAAAGAAGAAATACAGAGGACCAAATGGCACATGAAAAGATGTTCAGTATCACTAACTCTTACGGAAATGCAAATCAAAATATCATCTCATACCTATTAGAATGGCTATTATCAAAAAGACAAGAAATGAGGGTGCCAGGGTGGCTCAGTCAGTTGAGTGTTCAACTCTTGGTTTCAGCTCAGGTCATGATCTCGTCTCTTGAGTTCAAGCCTTGCTGTGGGCTCTGGGCTGGCAGCGATGGGCCTGCTTGGGATTCTGTCTCTCCCTTTCTCTCTCTGCCCCTCTCCCCCACTCACATTGTCTCTGCCTCTCTCAATAATAAATAAATAAACCTTAAAAAAAATAAGAAATAACAAGTGATGATGAGGATGTGAAGAAAAGGGAATCTTTGTATATTGTTGGTGGGGTTGCAAATTGGTGCACTCACTGTGGGAAACAGTATGGAGACTCTTCATAAATTTTAATTTAAGAGCTACTATATGATTCAGCAGTTCCACTTCTGAGTATTTATCTAAAGAAAACAAAAACACTAATTTGAAAGGATACATTCACCCTTATGTTTATTGCATTAGTTACACTAGCCAACATATGGAAATAACCTAAATATCCATCAATGGATGCATAGATAAAGAAGTTCTGGTATACTTATTATTGTATACAATACAATATTACTTGGCCATAAAAAGGAATGAAATGTTGACCTTTTCAACAGCATGGATGGACTTTGAGGGTACTATGTTAAATGAAATAATTCATAAAGATAAAGACCAATAACATATGATTTCACTTATCTCTACAAAAGCAAAGAAACAAAAACAAAAACAAAACAAAATTAATTCACAGATACCGAGAACAGATTAGTGGCCACCAGATGGGAAAAGGATTGGGAGGTGAGAAAAAAGGGCATCAGTTGTAGGGTGATAGATGGTAATAGATGTTTGGGTGTGATCACTTTGTAGTGTATACAGGTAGCAAATTGTAATGTTGTACACCTGAAAATTATGCATAAAAATACTCCAAAGTTTAAAAAAAGCTAGAAAAATTAAAATAAGTACAAAAGAAATAAACTAATGGATTCACAGAATAAGCTCTAAAACTATAACAGCTTGAGAGGACACCTCTCTGTAAGCAAGATAATTTAAAGGTAATTTCTAGTTTTGCATTTTATGATGAATGTATATAGTTGAGAAGTTTGTGCAAATAAGTAACAAAACATAGAATCACAAGAGACCAAATTCCTATGGAGAGAAAGATAATAAAATAATTAAGACATCTGTATTAAATAGTTACAGTTGCTTCTTATATGATGAATGCCACTCCTTTTTTTAAAAAAATTATTTATTTATTAATTTTGAGAGAGAGAAGGAGAGAGAGAGAGAGAAAGAGAGAGAGTGCAGAGGAGGGGCAGAGAGAGAGGGAGAGAGAGAGAATCTCAAGCAGGCTCTGCACCATTAGTGCAGAGCCCCACACGCGGCTCAAACTCACAAACTGTGAGATCATGACCTGAGCTGAAATCAAGAGTCAGTTGCTTAACCCACTGAGCCATTAGGCACCCCATCTACTTCCTTCCTAATAAAATTCCTTAAATCACCAGCATTATTTGTGTTATTACCCATACAACAACACCTTGGAATAATCAACTTCATATAAAAGTTATAATTTATAATGTTTTGAGTAAATTTTACCATCATCTATTAAATAAATAGCAACTTCATCTTAGCTTTCAGAAGAGGGCACTGGAGCACATCATGGAAAAACAACCAAAATTCTAATGCAAAGAAGTACTCAAGGCATGGAAAACAGCTTTAAACATGTCCTGTGTTTTACATAAGATGATTAGACATGAGTAATTGATAAACTTATCAACATTTTTTAAGACAGTATTTTACACTATAATGAATTTGTGGAAACTTCTGTTTCTATTACAATTTTCAAAATGACTACTTTGTTCTTTCAAAACACAATGCAAGTAACCTATTATAATTTGGTGACAATGTAGCTTGCTCATTTATATGGATTAGGTATCCAGCTATGATAAAAAATTTAACAGCTCTTTAATAAACTAAATCTTTCTGTCTCTACACATAATAAATGGATTTGTCAGGGCTCAGAAATTGACGCTCTTTTTTGTTCTGTACAAGTTCATTAAAATATGTATGATATGGGAGTGTTCTAGCTTTGTTTCTGCCATAAGCCAGATGATAAAGATAAAGCTCCTTTATTTCATCTCACTTAGTAGAGATAGCAAGACTTCTAATGGCTCAAATAACAAGCTTTTATGAGTATTCAATAAAGAAACTAGTCTTTTTGTTTTTAGTAAGGCAGTTGTAATGGTTGTGTAGTATTATAAATTTGAGACTAAAGTTATTTTGAAGACTTCAGCTTCAGATTAAGACAAAGTGGGTGATTATAAAAAAAGACAACTAAAGAATACTGAATAATTACTGTAAATTTCTTCTCTTTATAATGAACATATTTTAAGTGAAAGAAAACTATCATTATTTTATTTAATTTTTGTATTGGTCTGCAGGGGAGGTAAGAATTAGTGATCTTGAAAAACAATAATTTATAATAGAAATTTCAGTATAATTTTCTATCCATTCTCCGGATTCCACTGATGAAATGAATTTTTATTTATGTTGTAACATCAGTGTGCATTTTATAGTTTATTGTCCTTCAGTGGAGAAAGAACATCTTTAATGTTCTTGTTGTTTGAAAAAGTGGGCATTTATAAATTCAGAATGATGAGTCACACATTTAATTAAATCAAAGTTCTTTACATATTTAAAACTCAAGCAGAGAAACTTCTGTATTAAAAAAATCTAATTTATGCAAATTGTACAGCAGGAAAATGTATATGGCAACAAGTTTTAAATGTCATTTTTGCTTTGCTTAATGGATGTACTATGATCAAAATAGAGCAAAACATAATATTAAGCCAAGCTGCTCACACAGTTCTTACTTTACTCCATGGGAACAAATTGCTCTCTGGAGAGCAAATAGAATAGCCAGAGCAGAGACTTAAAAACAGTTTTAAAGATACTAGCCAATACCAGCCCCAAATAAATAACAATTACAGAATAGAAAAAAAAATTACAATCATAATCTGATAAGACTGGATTTTTTTTTTTTGGCACATTGAGATACCATGGAAATAAAGAGTCAAAGATGTTCTTTTTTTAAAAATGATTTTACTTATTTAGAGTAATTTTAGGTCTACAACAAAATTAAGAGATTCAGAGATTTCCCATATGTCCCCTGCCCCCACACATGCATAGTCTTCACTATTACTACTAACATCACTCACCAGAATGGCACCTTTTTTTGCCAAGAATGCACCTACATTTGTACGTCATCATCACTCAGAGTCTTTAGTTTACCTTAAGATTCACTCTTGACTTTGTATAATCTGTGGGTTTGAACAAATAGATTTCATTGCTCTAAAAGTCCTCTGTGCTCTGCCTATTCACTGCCCTCCCAACCACTGATCTTTTATTTGTCTTCTCCAGAATGTCATATGAGAGTAATCATACAGTATGTAGGGCTTCTTTCTTGAATGTTCCTCATGTCTTTTCATGGTTTGATAGCTCATTTATTTTTAGTTCTGTTGTTTGGATGCACCCCAGTTTGTTAATCCTTTCACCTATTAAAGAACATTTGAATTGCTACCAAGTTTGGGCAATTAAGAATATAACTGATAAAACATCTGTGTGCAAGTTTTTGAGTGGATGTAAAATTTCAGCTTCTTTGGGTAAATTCCAAGGAGAGCAACTGCTAGACTGGTTAGAATATGTTTAGTTTTATAAGAAACCACCATACTGTCTTCAAAAATAGCTGTAGGATTTTGCATTTTCACCTGCGATGTATGAGATTTCCTGCTGGTCCACATCCTCACCAGCATTTGATGTTGTTAGTGTTCTGGATTTTGGCCATTCTAATAGGTGTCTAACAGGTATCTCATCATTTCATTTTTCTGATAACATGTGATGTGGAGTATCGTTTCATTTGCTTATTTTCCATCTGTGTATCTTCTTTGGTGAGATGTCTTGTAAGGCCTTTGGCCCATTTTTTAAATTGGGTTGTTTGTTTTCTTATTGTTGAGTTTTAAGAGCTATATATTTTGGGTAATAGCCTTTATCAGATATATCATTTGAAAATATTTTCTTTCAGCCTATGGCTTGTTTTATAATTCTCTTGATACTCTCTTCCACAGAGCAGAAGTTTTTAATTTTAAAGAAGTTCATCTTATTAATTATTTCTTTCATGGATTATGTTTTTGTTGTTGTACCTAAAAGGACATCACTGAATCCAAAGTCATGTAGGTTTTCTTTTATGTTATATTCTAGGAGTTTTATAGTGTATTTTACACTCTATGATCCATTTTGAGTTAATTTTTGTAATAGGTGTGAGGTCTGTGTCCAGATTTATTTTTTTGCCTGTGGATGTCCAGTTAATTCAGCACCATTTGTTGAAGAGATTGCCTTTGCTCCATTGTATTGACTTTGCTCCTTTCTCAAAGATTAGTTGACTATATGTGTGTGTGTGTGTGTGTGTGTGTATATATATATATATATATATATATATATATATTATGTAATGTATATTAGTTGTATATATATACATATGTATTATGTAATATGTATTAGTTGACTATATATAATATCTATTTTCTATTTTATATGTATGTATGTATACATATGTTATATATAATTATATATTATATATATACATATAAAAATATCTGGGCTCTTGGTCTCTTTTGTCTCTATTACTGTAGATTCATTTTAAGTCTTAAAGTAAAGAAGTAATGCCAAGTTTTTTTTTTCTCCTTCAATATTGTGCTAGCTGTTCTAGATCTTTTGCCTCTTCATATAAACTTTAGAATCAGTTTGTTGATATCCACAAAAGAACTTGCTGGGATTTTGATTGTGATTGCATTGGATCTATAAATCAAGTGAGGAAGAATTGATGTGTTGACAATATTGAGCTTTTCTATCAATGGCCATGGACTTTTCTCCATTTATTTAGTTCTTTAATTCATTTGAGTTTTGTACATATATATATAGTTTAGTATACGTGTTTTTAGATTTATTCCATAGTATTTCATTTTTTCGCATGCTAATGTAAAGGGTATTGTGTTCTTAATTTCTAAGTCTGCTTATTCATTATTAGTATATAGGAAAACAGTTTATTCTTGTAAATAAAACTTGTATCTTGCAAGCTTGTTCTAATTGCTTATTAATTCCAGGAGTTTTTTGGTTGATTCTTTGAGATTTGTTACATAGGTAATCATGTCACTTGTAAACAAAGGCAGTTTTATGTTTTTCTTCTCAATCTACATGCCTTTTATTTCCTTTTCTGGCTTTATGGCAATTAACAAGGACTTCCAGTACAATGTTGAAAGCCAGTGATGAGAGGGGACATCTTTTTTTTTTGTCTCTGATGTTAGTAGGAAAACTACATTTCTCACCAGTATGATTTCTCACCAGTTAGCTGTAGGATTTTTTTGTGGATAGTCTTTATCAAATTGAGAAAGTTTGTCTTTATTGCTAGTTTCCTATGAGTTTTTATCATGAATAGGTGTTGGAATTTGTCAAGTACTTTTTGTGCATCTGTTGATATGATAATGTGTAATTTTTTTTTTTTAGTCTGTTAATGTGATGAACAACAGTTATTGACTTTTGAATGTTGAACCAGTCTTGTACACCTAGTATAAATCCCACTTAGTTGTGGTATATAATTCTTTTTATACATTGTTGGATTCATTCTGCTAATAACTTGTTGAAGATTTTTGCATCTATATTCATGAGATATTGATCTGTACTTTCTTTTATTATAATAACTTTCTCTGGTTTTGATCTTAGGGTAATGCTGGCCTCATGGAATGAAAGCTATTCTTAAAATTCAATTGCATCGGAAATTCTTGGGTCAGACAAAATGATATCCTGGCACTTTTGGCCCTTCTAGAATTAGCTGAGTGGAGTTACAATTTTCCTCCCTCAAATAAGTCATATTTTCAAGTAACATTAGGTCTGAATAATTTTTACCAGTTATTTATGTACACTTTCCTGTTTGCTCAGATATTTTATTTAGTACAGGATAGTTTAAGTGCTTTTGCTATATCCTTGTGCAATAAAATGACATCTATTTTTTCACTTTATAAGTAACAAAACTAAGGCATGAAAATCTTAAGTATCAGAACAAAAATCAGTGATAAGTCAATAATAGCACTAGTTAGGTCCTTTGTTTACTAAACTTGGTGATAAAAAAAATTGTAGAAGTAATTGAAGTACAGTAACATTCAACTCAGCAATTGCTGTTGTTGCTTTAAAATTTTTAACCTGGTCTGTAAGTTGAGTTATATTAGAAATAAACCAAGGTTATTCCTACAGTGAGGCTATATCCCAGGCTTATAGAAAATAAATCTTTACCATTTTTATAATTTTCCCTACACAGATAGCCGTGTCAATATCTTTAAAAGAAAATGTGCCTAGGAAAAGAAAAATTCATGTCTTCTCATTTCTAGCATTTCCTTCTTGTTCCCCAATTCAATACACAGCTGAAAATTTGCCTAGAGCTGATAAACTCTGAGTTGTCTTCAAAGCATTGAGCAACACAGAAGAAAATCAAGCCAACATGAGATGGAAAAGACAACAAGAAGCATTTTAAAATTTCTTTTTAGGTCTGCTGACTCATTCTCATTAAGACTAGCTTCTGATTCTTTTATGAACTCCATATCAGTTATTTGTAAAAAGGATCAAAGCCTATTATTTTAAGTGGAAACTCTTTGAGGGTAGAGGTAATGCTTTATCTTTTTATAATAATGTGCCTAATAGACTGCATTGTTCAAGTAAGTAAGGAATGAAAAAGATGAATGCATGTATTTATAAGTGGATTTCTAACTTTAAATGCTAATTATTTAGACATTCTAAAATCTACTCATTGCACTCAGTAGACATTTGTGGAGTAGCTACTAGGTGCAATGCACTCAACTATGTATCGTAGATAATATAAGATTAGTAAATACTTCCTTTCAAGGAGCTCACAGTCACAGAAATAACAGAATACTAGCACCTAAAGAGACCACAGAGAACTTCTAGCTCAACCCCCTCATTTTACATACATGAGAAATGAGGAATAGGGAGGCTAATCACTTCCCAATGTGAAAAATGTATACAGTAGGGAGTCCTCGACTCCAAAATCCAAAATACATTGGAAAGAAAAGCATGTGTTCTAATAATTTAAGTACATGGCAGATGGTGAGATTTGCTAGGACAGACACACAATGCCCTGTAATTTTGTGGGACTCTGTGTTTTATGATGAAAAGCACTCCTTGTAATGGCCATTCCAAGATCACCATTTACTATGTGACTTGTGAAAGTTGTTTAAAGACTAAGTATTTCCATTTGTAAAAATGATAGCATAATGAAGATATTGCAATATTCTGTGAGTTCTAGACACAAAGTAATCATTTAATAGCAGTTATTGTTATTTTTGTGATGAAAGCATAATATTTCATAAATTTAAACAAAATGAAAAAATTAAACTGAAGGTATAATGTTTAATAAACTTATAAATTAAAAAAATAAAATTTAAACATAAGTTTAAATATAAAGATAAATTTAAATAAGTTTAAAGAAATAAAGAGATTTTGTTATGTAATAAGCTAAATACACACACACACGTTTAATATTAATTTCCTTTAAACTAAGAAAATTCCATTTTGTGGACAGGTATATTAGGGATTTGACAAACCTAATAGGAGTTGAGATACCCTTGCTCCCTAAGAGTTAGAAGGCAGTATATCCATCGTAGAAGAAAAGTGTAGGCCAGGGATCAAAAACTAGACCTCAACCTGGTAAGAAATATATTGGCAGAAGGAAGGGAGATTAATGTTGAACTGTTGGATGGTTAATGTCCTCTCCAGTGCCAGAAGTAAGTCTAATTCAGTGCATTCCCAAGACCAATGAAAAAAACATTGAGCTGCATAACAGTATAATAGAAAAACAAAATCATCTAAATGAAGACTAAAATTGAGGTCATGCCTTAAAATTACATAAGTTCAGTGGTACAATTTCAGCTTTCTGAAATTGGCAGTCCTATATCTTAAAGATTTCTGTAAACTGTATTACAGAGTATGCTTTCATTGTCCCAAAGATGACAAGTGGTAATTTATTCTTTTATAGAAAAACACCATCTTTTCTTCCTCCCACAATTTTTTTATTCATATGGTTTGTAAGACATTAATTAAAATTATGCAGCTTTTAATTAAAGTGGAGGGGAAGAGATGTGTAGGTCCTTGCTGGCTTAAGATTTGTAAACAAGAAATAGGCAGTTCTGAGAGGGGTGATTTTAATTTTTTACTGTTCTTTTTATAGCTGAATGATAAATTATTCTCAAGAAATTTGAACTGTAAAATATATGCTTAATAGATTAAAATAGCAAATAGTGATATTTATGAGGTAAAATCATCAGGACTTGGTGATGCATTACATAAAGTTTGTGGGAGAAGTGTCAAAGGTGACCTTCAGGGTTTTGGTAAGTGACAGAGCCCTTTACTGCTTTTGGAAACATCAGACGTTTTGGTTTTTGATATGGTCAGATGCTTTTGAAATGTCCATGGGGAGCTGCCAATTACATGGATGGATACAGACCTCTAAAACTCAGTGAAATGGAGAGGGGAGGTCATAGATTAAATATTGTAGATTATAGATAGCTAAAAATTCTTTGACACTTGTACCTTTGAGAGATCTATTTTCTCTCCTATTTAGTCTGGACAGGCTCTCTATTTTGACAAGTAGAATATCTGGAAATGATTCCATGGTAGTTTCTAGACCCAAGCCTTAAGAAAATGGTAGCTTCCAATTACCATCTCTTGGAATAGTCTCTCTGGGGAAGACAGCTACCACACAATAAGTCTATCTGAGACTACTGTGCTATGGGGAAGCCCAGACTTCCATGTGGAAAAGATATGAAGAGAGGACCAGATGTTCATCTAGCCTCTGCTGTTCCCTACACCCTGGCCCAGGTGCCTAATATGTGAGCAAAGGAGATATCTTAGACATTCTTTATTACATTGTGGTAGAAAATATAGGAAACCTCTCACCTGAAGTAACATGAAAAATAGGAAGTTCACCTGCTCAATTAATGGATCTGGCTAAAAAAAATTCCAGACATAATGTCAAACATGTCAACTGGTTTCTTTTAGTTGATAATCATATAATACAGATGGAGAGAGATGATGTAACAAAGTAATTGTTTACTCATTACAAGGAATTTAAAGATAATTTAAAGGAGCCAGGACTTGCTGGGTTAGAAAATAAAATTATGTTTTATTCCCAGTCTCTTCTAACAGAAAATTCTAAAAGTAAGAAAGGCATCAGGACAATGATTAATTGAGTGCTATCAGGAGAGCATGCTATCCACATAAAGATGAACCCCAAAGTCTTATGAGTGTGATTATAAAACCCTTTGTTAAGAGCTCAGACAGAGGTAAGGGCATGCCTTGCAGATACTGGCCATTGTGCAGTATGGTTTCTAAGAACCTAGTGGGCTGCGTGAGGGTCCTCTTCTCAGAACTAAACTTCGTGCACATGCATAATTTTTGAATGAATGAGCCAAAAGGTCAGTAACCTTACAGAAACGTGCTTGGCAAACATTCTCTAACAAGAGGGAGGTAAATCACTATTTTGTAAGGTACACAAAGAACTTAGTCCTAGTAGGCATCCCCATGAGCAATGTCAAGTGGGAATATGGGTCTCTATAATTAGTCAGAATGGCCAACACTTCCAGAAGGCTTCTCTCAGCCTTGTCAGGGTTACAAATGAAAGTCTGGAAAGGGGTAAACTTTTCAGGACACACAGGTGTGAGAATAGCAAGTACACTAGACATCCCCACCCACCGACCCGCCCCCGATCCAAGGTTTCCCTTTCCCCAGCTTCAGTTACTGGTGGTCCACTGGTGTCTGGAAGCAGGTGATCCTCCTTCTGAGGACACATCAGAAAGTCAATAGTAGCCTAACACTCTATCATTCACCTCACTTAATCTCATCACTGAGACATTTTATCAACTCACATCATCACAAAAAGGGTGATATTCTGAGAGAGAAACCACATTCACATAACTTTTATTATAGTATATTGTTCTAAATGTTCCGTTTTATTATTAGCTGTTGTTGCTAATCTCTTACTGTGCCTAATTTGTAAATTAAACTTCATCATTAGCTATGTGTGTATAGGAAAAACACATAATATACACAGGGTCTGGTACGATTCATAGTTTAGGTGTCCACTGGAAGTCTTGGAACATATCGATATCCCTGTGGATAAGTGAGAACAACTGTATAACGGACCCTAAATGAACTAAAGAACTATAGTTTTGGTGTCTTCACCAGAGCTAACTGAGGGAATTCAACCTCCAGAAGTCAAAAGAAGATTGCCAAGTGAGCTTTTAGTCAAATTAGTTGCGTGTGTTTAAGAAGGCAGAAAAGGTCAGAATTAATATAATTTATTGAATTCAGGATCAAATTCTTATTCTTATGAAAAAGAATGATTGTTTATTCAATGAAAAATATGTTTCAACTTTACTCCCTCATTGCCATATTTCTAAGAAAAATATTAGAGGATTCAGAATCATGAAGCAAGAGCCCCCCAATATGCTCATTTGATGCTATCATATTACACTGCATTAATTTCTTATTTCTATGTTAGGGGTTGGCCCTGTATTAGACCATGGCTAATGCCCATCCTCAATTCTATCAAATGTCCAAGGACTGAAATTGGTCTAATATTGATGTATGTAGGCTGGGGGGAGGTAAGAGATATGAATATGGCCTGATACAGAGAACTTATTTTTTTCCGTCTGTATAAGGTGGGTCAGGCTCTGATCTTACGGCCTGTTAAATACCTTAACTTCAGGTATTTTCTGAATGAGTTTTCTTCATCCTTTGTGTAATAGTTGCTTCCTAGTGTCTCTTTTCTTCCTAGAGATGAAACTGTCATGGGAAGCTGACTAAATAGACTGACACAGAAAGGGAAATGCAAACATGATGTGGACACTAATTGTAGAAAAAACATTGTTTTAAATTTTTCACTGTTTATGATTTAGAAGTATTTCACGTTTTTATTTTTATTTTTTTAAGTTTATTTATTTATTTTGTGTGTGTGAGAGAGAAAGAGAATGAGAAGTGGGAGGGGGCAGAGAAAGAGGGACAGGATCCCTGATAGGAGGCTTGAACCCACAAACCATGAGATCATGACCTTAGCTGACTGAGCCCCTCAGGCTCCATGAAGTATTTCACATTTTTTAAAAAAATTTTTTTTTAACGTTTATTCATTTTTGAGACAGAGAGAGAGCATGAATGGGGGAAGGTCAGAGAGAGAGGGAAACACAGAATCGGAAGCAGGCTCCAGGCTCTGAGCTGTCAGCACAGAGCCCGACGCGGGGCTCGAACTCACGGACTGCGAGATCATGACCTGAGCCGAACTCGGACGCCCAACCGACTGAGCCACCCAGGCGCCCCGAAGTATTTCACATTTTTAAAGCCCTGTGAGAAAGTTCAGAGTTCATATAATTCCTTGGATGAAAGGATTTCTTTTAGTGCACATATCAGGGACATGATCATTTGAGAGCCTGTGTGAGCCAGACCCCACACAGTCTCTCTCTCCCTTCCTTTCTTCTTTGCTAATTTATTTCCCTTTCTTTTATTACCCCCTTTCTTTTATTTAGCCACATCTGCTTTAACATAGTCAGTCCTCTCCCATGGGCTAAGTCTTCAGAGAAATGTACTAAGGCTCATGGTTAGACCTCACCACAAAGATGCCCTTCCTGAGATGAAATTTATAGGTTAAAAGCAATTGTGCTACCCTCTGCAAAGATTACTTCACTGCTTCTATTCCCAGGGCCAGGAGAAGACCTTCAATTGCCAAAATCAAAACCTAAATGCTATCTTTGCACAAGTGAGACTCTGTGCAAGAGGACTTAGAACAAATCAGCACAAACATGAACTATTTCTTTCAGTATATTAAGTCATACTTTCAATGAGTGTACCTCATTGAAGCTGGCTTCATGAAGTTCAGGCCTGACAACATGTAACATTTAAAGACAAACAAGCATAAAGCAATCTTATGAGGGATTCACTGTTTTACTTCTTGGTATGCAGAATATTATAAGGAATATTAACATTTATAACCTCGGTCTAGCAACATTTCTCATGCCTCATTCTGGAGAACTTCACTTCAGGGAGTCTTTGTCACTCGCACCCTTTCCCTCAATTCTTCCAAATACCTCATG
Organism: Acinonyx jubatus; assembly: GCF_027475565.1. Classification (NCBI taxonomy): domain Eukaryota; kingdom Metazoa; phylum Chordata; class Mammalia; order Carnivora; family Felidae; genus Acinonyx; species Acinonyx jubatus. The sequence continues at coordinate 64,270,162 of NC_069387.1, forward strand.
CTATTTACTCTGAGGACCTCAATTTAAGAACTGATTTTTGAAAAATTACTTCCCTCCCTCTTCATATTCTGATCTCTTTCTTTACTTTTTTTTTTTTTGTACATGAAAGTTAGCTGCAAGTGTGACCAATGACTTTCCTGGGAGAGGAACTGAAGAGATAATTGGGGTGGGGTATGTGTATATGTATATTATGTATATACATAATATATATATAATTATAGAAATTTATATATATTATATAATTATATATATTATGATAAATAATTTGTTTAGAATTTCCAGCTCTGACTATATTAAAATGGTAAGCAGCTTCAGGTGGAACTTTGAATCCCCCAAGCATTTCTATTTTCAAAGCATTTATATGTAAGAGCCAAAAGGCTTTTCAAGTTTCTCTGTTTATGTGTGTTTCCTAGTAGATAATATTTTTCCTTTGTTCTCCAGTGTATTCCTGATCTCAAGTTTGCCTCAAGATACATCTTATTAGTGTGATATCCTCTTAGCTAAGTCAGCTTGGAAACATTTTGACAAATCATATTTCGAGGCTCATTATTTTAACTAAAGTTTCTCTATAGTTTTCATTTAGTGTTTTATCGAATGTAAATAAACCCTGATATCGAATCTTACCTATCTCTTGAAATCTGGTTTGTTTCCTCCTCTTCTGTAAACCTTTTTCTATAAAAGCCCACAATGAGTTATCACCTTCCTAAATATTTAAAAACTTATTCCTTATAACCTTCCATGTTTCCAGGGTTATATTCATTTTTCAACAACATGCACTGAGCATTTATGATATGAAAGATCTTGTGTGTAAAGAACTCTGCTAGACCTTAAAGACACAGTCAAGAATACATTGAAATTGTTTGCTTCAAGGAGTGCCAAGTCTAGTGGGAAAAAGAAGAAAATCCATAATTATAATCCCCATCCCAGAATAATGCAATGAGTATTAAAGTAGAGATATTCTATTTTATTATATTGTTTCCCTAAATACTTTAGAGCAGTATATTGGATTAAAAGATCTTCAAACTAAAACAGCAAGAATAAGAGTAAAGTGGATCTCGTGGTAACTCATTAGAATTTTATATATTTGTATGTGATTTATTTCCTATAATTTAGAGAACAGAGATTATTTACACAAAATTTAAATACATTAATTTCTTACTGGGTGTTTCCTTTCAAACCTTAACATATGTCTGGTGTCAGCAATATTTAAATGCTGCCTTGTTAACTAATTATTTGGTTCTTTAATGTTTTCTGCAGAAACAAAGTATGAGAGGTAGGAACTTCACACTTATGTTTAAATGTACTGCATTAAAATGTGCTGTTCTGACTCTAGACACACTTTTCTAATGGCCCTTTTGACTTTGTGCCTTTCTAGTTCCCCCTTAAGTACTATTTTCTCTCCTTTCTGTGCTTCTCCTATCTACAGACAATCATTGCTTTCCCATCTCTCACTAGCTTCTTTTACTCATCTTTTTTAAATTTTATTTTACTTATTTAAGTAGTCTCATCTTTATTTAATTTTATTTTACTTATTTACTTAATTAGGTAATTTTATTTTACTTACTTAAGAAAATGCTTTCTGTGCCCTTCCATTCCTGTCTAAAGGCAATCATTGCTTTCCCATCTCTCACTAGTTTCTTCTACTCATCTTTTTTTATTTTACTTATTTAAGGAATCTCTACACCCACCATGGGCTTGAACTCATAATCCCAAGACCAAGAGTGTCATGCTCTTCTGACTGAGCCAGCCAGGAGCTCCTCTTCTACTCATGTTTCATCCATACCTCTCTCTCCTATCCCATTTTCCCAGAGACTGGTTCTGTCGCTACCCAGAACTATGCTTGCCACTTAGAATTGGGAGTCATGGAATCCTGAAGGTATCTGATGAAAACTGTGGATTCTCTCTCTCAACAATGCCCTAATATGTACGTTTATTTTCATTATAGACTTGTCAAGTTCACAGATTTACTCAATTCCATTTGAACCTCTCCTCAAAATGGAGCTTCCCACCTTATTTATTGAAAGCAGAAATCTCCTGTGCTGACCAGAGATAGGATTGGCCACCTATCTCACCTTCCCTACTCTCTACTTCCATTCAAAACCACAGTGTTAAAGCTTTGAGAGCGCCATGTCACATCAAGTTTTAATGACCTAAATGCTTCACACGATTTATTTTTCAGGGAACATGTATTTTAATAGAGTTTAGGTAATTTAATATGTCATCACAAATCATAAGAGTAAATATAAGAAAGTTTTCTTTTCCCTAGTAATTGCTGCCAGTAGTGCCTTAAACCCACTTTCCATCTGGACAGAGGAAATAGTATGTCACTCTGATTCCATGACATTTCACATATTTTCTAATATTAAAATAATCTCACTTTTAATTCTGTACATTTAAAACTCGAATCGCCAGGTGGTTCAAATATTTTTTGTTTTCCCAACAAAGGTTAGACAACATGACACTTGTGGCTATATGAATATCTGGTAGGGGTCTGTGGGGAGCTGGTGAAGGGATCTGCTTTCACATGACCCTACGGTTCCTCTTTCTGGCACATACTGCCCTAGTGTTAAGAGTACAGAAGAGGGAAAGAGAAGTATATGCCTCCGTATATGGTTGTCCACCGTTAAGTTGCTATTGAATCTTTGGTTAGTTTCCCTGTTTGGCCCCCTGAACAATGGGAAATTCCTGTTGACCCATATCTGACCTATATGGAAACAAACAAGATTCCAACCCTGGGATCTCAGTCAGATTAGAACCTATTTTCTGAACCAATTGGTAAAGAACCTAGAAAGCAGCTTCTGTCACTTTTCCCCTGGCCATGACTCCACTGGTTCTTCTCCTTCACTGACACTGATACAGATGAGCAAGCCTAATAGCAAAGTGCATGTCTCATCTTGGAACAAAAATATTCACCTTTTCTCATTCAGGGCCTTTCTTCCTTGATTCTAGAAAGCCAGGATTTGATCACACACAATCTGGCTGTAAAGCCCCTATGTGCAACCACAGTAGTATTTTCTACTTCTAAAGGTAGAAATAAGTGTGTTTCTGAAAATTAATTATTGTTTTTATATTATTTGTTATATTTTATTTTTAAATAGCTTTATTCAGGAATAACTGACAATTAACTATGCATATATGATAGGTTGTGTTCTGTGTACCTACCAGTAATATCATCAACACCATTAAGATAATGAACATATCCATCACCTGGAGTATTTATTCCTTTCTCTTTTAATTCCCTTTTCCATCCCTTCCTCACCCCCACCTTGCTCCCAGGTAACCACTGATTTACTTTCTGTAACCTTAGCTTACTTGCATTTACTAGAATTTAATGTAAACAGAATCTTACAGTATGTATGCTTTTTGTCTGGCTGCTTTCACTTTGCATAATTATTTTGAAATTCATCTATGGTATTGTGTGCTACTAGTTCAAGCCTTATAATTGTATGTATCAATAATTATTGTGTACCAATAGTCCATTTATTTATATTCAGCATTATGCCATTGTATGGATATAACAATCTCTATTTTTTTGTTGACTCATATGGGTTGCTTCCTACAGTTGACTTTCACAAATAATGCTACTATGAACATTTGTACATAGCTTTATATGGAACTATGCCTTCATTTATTTTGAATAAATAATGGTTGGATCCTATGATGATAAATATTTAGCTTTTGAGAAAATTTCAAACTACTTTCCTAAGTGATTTTACTATTTTATATTCTCATAAACAGTGACTGAGAGTTTTTTTTTCATATGTTCATCATTTTTACTTTTACCCATCCTTATACATACGTAGTGGCATATAATTGTGGTTTTGATTTGCATTTTCTGGTGGATAGAGATATTTGACATCGTTTCATGTGCTTATTTTCCATCCAAATGTCTTCTTTGGTGAAGTGTCTGTTCAAATAGTCTGCCTATTATAAAAATAGGGTTGTTTGTTTTCTTATTATTGAGATTTAAGAGTTGGTTTGCATAAAATCTTATCAGGTATGATTTACAAATATTTTATTTAAACTTGTTCCTTGCTTTTTCATTATCTTAATAGTGTCTTTTATAGAAGTTTTTTAATGTTTATGAAGTTCAGTTTATCACTTTCTTACTTTTATGGGTCATGCCTTTGGTATTTATGGTATTTTTGCCTAACCCAAGATTACAAAGATATTTTCCTATATTTTCAGGCATGGATACTGATTTTATCAAATGCTTTTTCTCTATTGGGAAAATATATATTATATATTTTCTTTTTTTAGTTTGCTAATATGGTGAATTGAATTTAGTGATTTTCAAATATTAAACCAACTTGACATTCAAAATATAAGCTATAATTGGTCAGGATATATGTTTTATATAAGGATATATTATAAATTTGACTTATTAAAATTTTGTTAATGGTTTTTGCCATTATGCTCATAAGGATTGTGGGTTTGTTGATTTTTTTGTTTTTTTTTTTTTTGTAATGGCTGTGCTTAGTTTGACATCAGGATGATACAGGTCTTATGTTGCTATTTTTTTTTTTTTTAAGTGGGCTCCATCCCCAACATGGAGTTTGACCTCATGAGCCTGGGATTAAGAGCCTCCTACTCTACTGACTGAGTCAGCCAGGTGCCCCAGGATGATACAGGTCTTATAAAATGAGTAGAAAAGTATTTATTCCTCTTCAACTTTCTAGAAGTATTCATGTAGATTTGATATTTCTTCCTTTAGTATTCATTAAAATTTACCATTTTGGCCTGGGGTTTTCTTTGTGATAAGGTTTTTAACTACAAATGTAATTCCTTTATAGATAACAGACCTACCCAGGCTAACTATACTACATTAGTGAACTGTGGTAGTTTGTGTCTTTCAAGGGAATTGTTTATTTCATCTAGGCTGTTGAATTGATTGTCATCATGTTGTTTATAACATTCCCATATTATTCTTTTTATATTTGTGGAGTCCATGGTGATGAGCTCTTGCATCTCTGATAGTTAATTTATTTCTTTTCTCTTTTTTTCCCTGATCACTTTGACTAGAAGTTTAATAATCTTGATCATCTTAAAGAATCAGCTTTTGGTTTTATTGATATTCCCTATTGTTTGTCTGTGTTCAGTCTCATTTGCTTACTTTGCATTTAATTTGCACTTATTTTTTTCTAGGCTTTTCAAGGTAAAAGCTGAGGCCATTTATTTTTTCTAATATATTAGTGTAATAAATTTTACACTAAGTACTGTTTTAGCTTAATAACACAAAGTTTGATATGCTCTTCCGTTAAGTTTCTTTCAGTTTGAAATACGTTATAATTTTCCTTTTGATCTTTTTTTACATGGGCTATTTAGAAGTGTGTTATTTAGTTTTTAATATTGGGGAATTTTCCAAATATCTTTTTATAATTGACTTACATTTTAATTCCACTGTACTCAGAGAAAATAATTGATATGACTTGAAACCTTGAGATTTTTTAATATTCATTTTATGTCCAAAAAATGGTTAGCAAATATTAGCTTAGTAAATGTTCCACGTGCACATGACAATAAGTTTATTATGTTGTTTTTGCACAGAGTGTTCTATAAATTTCAATGAGGTCTTGCTATTTGCATGATTTCTGTTGAGAAATATATTGTCATCTTTATCTTTGTCCCACCTGCATGTAACATGACTTGTTATATACTGGTTTTGAACAACCTGAACAATTTGAATATCATGTGCCTTGATGTAGTTTTCTTCATGTTTCTTGTGCTTGGAGTTCCCTGAGCTGCTTGGATCTGTGGCTCATATTTTTCATTAACTTTGGAGAATATGTATTTTGGATATTAACCCTTTATTAGATATATTATATTAGATGTATTTTCTTCCATTCCTTTTCATTTTATTGATTGGTAATTCTGTCATCTTTGTTAGTTCTGAGTTGGAGTTTGTTGATTTTTTTTTTTCTTCTGGGTTACAGTTTTTACTTTTGTGTGTTTCATAGTTTTTTATTGATGCCAGACATTTAAAATTTTACCCTATTCATTGTTGGATATTTTTGTATTCTTTTTAATATCCTGATTTGGGGGGACATGACTAATTTATTTTGAATAGTTTGATTTTTTCCACTCTCGCTTTTAAGATTTATTATTAATTATTGTTGTTATCAAGTGGAAACTGAGTAGCATTTAGTGTAGGGAAGTGCTTTCTAAAAATATTTTTTTAATGTTTATTTGTGAGAGAGAGAGAGTGTGTGTGTGTGTGCTGATGATCTGGGGGAGGGGTAGAGAGAGAGGGAGAGACCATTCCAAGCAAGTTCTGCACTTTCAGCACAGAACCCAATGTGGGGCTCAATCTCATGAACTGCAAGATCATGACCTGAGCCAAAATCAAGAGTCAGCTGCTTCACCGATTGAGCCACCCAGGCACCCCTGCAGGGAAGTGGTTCTTAACCAGCCATAATTGTCCCTCACAGGACATTTGACAATTTCAGGAGAAATTTTGATAGCCACAACTGTAGGGGGGAGGTAGTCCTGGCATCTAATGAGTGGATGCCAGGGATGCTGCTAAGCATCCTACAAAGCACAGGGCAGCCCCCAGCAAGAGAGAGTTCCAGGTCAAAATGTTAGCAGTACTAAGACTGAGAATCCCTGATGTCTAGTGAATGATGTTTTCAGCCATTGGCACTTCTGAGAAGCCAACATATTTATGTAACGAACTGTAACTGATTTTTTTTTCTTTAAATTTGATCCAGACTACTCTTCACTCACAGTACTAAAACATCTGGACATTTTTTATTCCATTGTAGCATTTTAAGTTAGAGCAACCGTACAAAAGAGGATTGTGTTCTATCATACTTCATTTAAAAGACTGAAATTGAAGTAATCAAAGCACATGCCATTTCTCTTGCCACTTATTTGAATTCACTATTATAGGGACTCAACATACCTCTTGCTGCTCTCTTACACAGGAAAACAAGTCTTCACCACATAGAATTCCAAGTTATTTATGAGGAACTTATGAAACCATGAAATATAAATTGAGAAGCTGACACAGCTCAGAAGGAGAGCATTTTGTTTTCAGTCAATTGTAGAAACCAAGGTAATGTCACTCAGTGGCCATATTTTTTCACTTCAACAAAAATTCCTGTCACCTAAATTCAAAAAGTAAAGGGTAATAATTTAATCAAAGCCAGCAACTATAATGAAGTAAAGATATTATTTCACAAATGCTTTATTCTTTAGCAACGTAGCCAAGCTTGTAGTCTTTTAACTTGCCAAATGTCTATCATTTTGTTTCCTAAGTTGCACAAAAAAGATTATTTCAACATTTAAGTGAAGAACTAGTTTTGATTCCTGTTTTTTGTAAAGACTGTATTAAGGTCCTCTTAGGTGAATTGCTCAGAATCAATGAATAGAAATACAGAAATCATGACAGTTAATCTATTCTTTGCCTCTTCAAACCTATATTTTAAACTTACCAATTATGTTTTTTCTAAATTTCATTTATAAATTAATTGAAAAAGTTTTTACATTCAATACTTAACTGGCATAAATTACATGTAGAAAAGATTCAAGTTTGTGAGCCATATATGACATTATCTAAACGGAGAATGGATATGAGAATTCAAGCTACCATTGAAAAATATTAATTCTGCTATTTAAACTTTAATAAATTGAGAGCTTATTAGAGGTAGCATAATTTTTTTGAATTTTCATTTGGTGGTTTAAAAAACTGTAACATATATGAACTCTATATGAGTTCAATCATTACAACTTATATTCTTTTGTGCTCCTCCCCTGCCTCCCAGTAAAAAATATATTGAATTTCATATTTATCATACACAAAAAGAATTAAAAATTAACTTTAGTATATATGCATATATATTTGAATAATATATTTAAGGTTTGTTTCCAAATTTTAGAAAATAGTTTAGTAGTGCAAGTAGCCTTTTGGGACTTGCTATCCTTAATCAATGCGTTTCTGAGACTTTTCTATATTGCTGTACATATTTGTTCTCATTCATTATCACTGTTACATCTCATTTAATAAATTTAAACAACTCATGTATGTATCCTTTTCTTGATGTACAGAATCTGTTATGTTTAATAATTTCACGTAACAAAAAATGTTACTATGAACATTCTGTGCATGCCTCGTTTAACTCAATCCAATTATTGGGTCCATAAGTAAGCTCATATCTGTATATACAAGAAATTCTTTAAAATGATGGTACCAATTTGTATTCCCAGCAGCAATTCTGCCCAGCACCTAGCACTGACAGACTTGATTTTTTGCATAAGTAATTGATATAAAATTTTATGTCATTATGGTCTGAATTTCCATTTCTCCAACATATCATTGAAGTTGAACATTCTTTATTCTTCTCTTAAAATTACTATTTATGTCTTTTGCCTATTGTATATTGGTTATGTCTTTTTCCTCCAACCAATATGGATATCCAATTGTCTCAGTGCCTTTCTTTGCCCAGTCTTTCCATTCCTCAGTGATAGCCAAAACAATAATATATCATCTTCCAAATTTCCATACATGGATGGCTATGTTTTGGGGCTCTCAAAGTTATTCTCTGGATCTATTTGCCTATTCCTGAGTCAATATCATACTAAATTAGTGTTTATAGCCTTATATTAAGGCTTAATATCTAGTAAGGAAAGTCTCCCCATCTTTTTTTAATATTTTTATGGAATCATGGCTGTACTTAAGATTTGCTTTTCCATGTAGAATTTAAAATTTGCATGTAAAGGTCCTTGCAAAACTCTTATAATTTAGAATCTTGATATATTTAATTTATAGGTAAACTTAGAAAATTGACATCCTTATGATATTTCCCTGTGTATGTACCTAGTAAAAATGTCCATTTTTTTTTAGGACTTAAAGTTTTATAATTTAATCTGGAAAGATTTCAACATCGTTTGTAATATTCCTAGGCATATTATGTTTGAAGTTATTTTTCTAGCTGTATTTACCTCTGTATAAAAATAAGTATAGTTTTGTGCAGTGATCCTATATTTAGACAATTTATTAAATGCTATGAATAATTCTAATGATGCATTTAAAATACTTTGCATTTTTAATGTTAATAATTGTGTCTTTTTAAAATTATACTTTTGTTTATTTCTTTCTCGTTTACACAACTTTTTTTTCTTTTTCTTATCTTATTACAGTGACTAGGCACTGCAATATAACTTTAAATAAGAGGGATGACAGTGGGTTTCTTTGCTTTTTTTCTGGAGTATAATTAAATATTTCTCAATGATTTATAAAAGCATTTATTATAGCTGTAAATTATACTTATTGAGTAAAGACATTTCAATCTATTAGTTCTCTAGAGTTCTCTTTAAGTTACTTTTTAAAAAATCTATGAATGATTATTGAAATTTAATCAAAACTGTTATTGCAGCTTTTGAGATACTTTTTCTACACTTTTCACGTAAGGCAAATTGTGCATTCCTGGCCTACATTCAACTTAACTATGATGTAATTTTTTATATTATTTTTCTAAAAATTATACTTGATCTTCCCATTTATTTTCATGAGATTTATTCATAAGTTTCCTTTTATGCACAAACCTATTATGATTTTCATGACAATTTATTGAGAGAATTGGTGAATATTTTTTTTTTCTGGAAGAGTATATAGAAGGCTTAAATGATTAATTCTTCAAATATAGGTAGAAATCATCTATTAAAAACAGTTGTACATAATGTTTTCTTTGTGGATTTTTATTTTGGTTTGATATATTGTCTTTAACTGTTTATGATGATATGTTTTTCTATTTCTTCTTGAGATAGTTTTGATAACATATTTTTTAAAGAATATGTCCATTTAACTGAGATTTCAAATATATGGACATAGATGTGATTTTATTATTTTTATTCTCTTTTCCAAATTTGCCACAAATTTTTATTTCGAGTAATTCATACTAGTATATCCTATCTATTTACTAGATTAGTTTTGCTACCATTTTATTTTGTTAACATTTTCTAAGAGTGAACTTCTGGATATGTTTATGTTACCTTTTGAGTATCTTTCTATTTCTGTAGTATTTGATATTACCCTTATTACCTATTTTCTTCTAATGTCTTTAGATATATTTTGTAGTCATTTACTCCATTTTTTCAGTTGGGTGGTAGCTCATTTCTTTTTAATTCTTCTAGTGTAAGTGTTAAAGGTTATGCTTTCCCCTGTAGGTACTTTTTTAACTTTATTCTGCTAACTTTGATGTGTGATTTAATAATTTAACATGGTTTACTATTATAATTTTAGGTTCTCAAGGTCAGGGCCTAATATTTGGACCAACATATCATTGTATTCTACTTTTTAAATAATGTTTGTCCTTAGATTTCAATTTAATTTAATGTTCATTCTGGTCTTCCCATTCTGATATTAGAATTTCCTTAAAATGGATATTTCTTTTGTTCAGAAATTCCTTTAAAACCACTGCTCAATTTATTGACAATTTAGTTATATGGTATAATTATATGGTGACAAATAAGCCTTAAAAAGTCTTATTTTCCCTCTGCTTAAAAGTTTTTAGTTGTAGTGACTTTTTTTTCACTTTTTTATTTCTAATGCAGTAGGAATGGCATGGAAACACAGATCAAAGTGTGATTAATCTACCTGGCAAGGGGGGATCATGTCACAAATTTTAAATTGACATGGCTTTGATGCTTGAATATAGGATGTCACCCAGAGAACTCTGGAAAAATACATATTTTATATAGTAAGAACAATATGCAGTAAGGCACAGCACACAGAGGACACAGTGGGAGAAAGGAAATGAGTATTGTAGAGAGTTGTAGGCCATGGATCTGGAAAATCACTAAATTTAATGCAATTTTGAAGAACTTTGAATGGCTAGTAAGAACTTTGGACATTATTCTATAGGCATTGAGTATGTAGGCAAAAAAAGGTAGATGTAGAATAACCTCATTTATTTTATATCTTAGAAATATTAATCTGTCAGCTATGAATAAAGTTCAAAGACTAGAGAATGGAGGCACATAAGATAAAGTAGGAGACATTTGTAGTAAATGTTTGAGAAACATTAAGACTGTAATCAAACAATAAATTGTAGTTTAAGAAATACACACACACACACACACACGCACACACCTTATTTCATATTACAAAGAGGATCCACAAAAATTATTGAAGAAATAAATTGGAAAGTAGAAGAAGAAAGACCTAACATGGCTCTCAGAATTTTAGCTCCTATGTATTGGTAAGATGCTGGTGCCCTTAGCTGAGCTAGGAAGCTCTGGAGAAAAAAAACAGATTTAGAAGAAGGTAATTTTAATTTTGAGGATGTTAACAATGCACGCAAAAGTCCTATCTAGAGATGCTCACTAGGTATTTAGGAATGTGGATCTGTAGCTTAAAAAACATTCTAAGCTGGAGAAAAGAGAACTGGAGCTACAGATTTGAAAGTAATTGGTGAATGAATGAATGGATGAAATGTGAAGCCATGAATTGGCTTAGGTAGGTCTTGGGCAAGAAAGAACTTGAGACAGTTATTTGGGAACACTATTAATTTAGAGAGTGGAAGAAACTGAAAAAGCAGATGGAAATTGGAAAAGGTAGAAGAGAGTAGGGCCGTAGAAAAGAAGGAAATAAAACTTTAGAAGAAGACATGGCCAAGCATATTAGGTATTACAAGGGAGCTAAAATACGCTGTGTGATGAAGAGAGGCCATTCCAAACAGCAGTTGGAAGTTAGAATGCCGGGGCATTATATGAATAATTCTGTGGTACGATGAGAGTAGAAACCACATGTGTGGTACGATTTGGAAGTGAGTGAGAATTTAAAAATTCAAACAGAATATAGATATATCTTTCAAACTGTGTAGAAAAATGAATGGAGAGAAATGGGGCTGGAGCTAGAGAAGGAAAGAGGATCAAGGGAAAGGTATTTAAGAAATATGAAGACTTGAATCTTCTGGTAATTGGAATTTAAGAAATGGTAGCAAGAAAGATTAAAGATGCAGAAGAGAGAAAGAGCAATTGATGAAGGAAAATCTTTGAGGTATAGATGTGAGGAATAGAGTTGGGAGGTGGGGAGTGGGGTCAAGAACAAGAAAGAGGGTCACCAGGGCAGGCAGAAGGACTGTTTGGAAGTCAAGGTGGAGTGGGAAGTTTAGGGAGTATTATGATGTTTATTTCTTCAGGTTTTTATTTTATTTTATTTAATGTTTATTCATCAGAGAGAGAGAGAGAGTAGGTAAGGGGCAGAGAGAGAGGGAGACCCAAAGTCCGAAGCAGGCTCCAGGCTCCAAGCTGTGAGCACAGAACCTGATGTGGGGGCTCAAATCCATGAACCATGAGATCATGACCTGAGCCAAAGTTGGACGCTTAACCGGCTGAGCCACCCAGGCACCCCTATTTCCTCAGGTTAAGCATGGAGTGAAATCATCTGCTGAGAGTGAAAAGAGTAGGAGTGGACTGGAGTTCGTGGCTTGGAAAGTCATAAGTTATTAGGACAGAATAGGAAGAAGCTGGTGATGAATAAAAGGAGTATTGAGATCTGCAGCTCATAGCTGTTAGTACAAAATAACTGAGTAAATCTCAATTTTTTGAGCCATTTTTGTTTGTTTGCAAGCAAAGTGAATTTAGACACAACTTTTTTCCTTGGTTATATAAAACAAAAACATAATTTTTAAAGATTTAAAACAAATTGATTTTCCAGTAGACAACAGATTTGACAGTTTAATTATGCTGGAGATGAGCAATATTCTAATGAGAATAGTTTTCTGCCTCTAACAGTTATTATTCTGCCTCAGTTTTCTGCCTCTAACAGTTATTATTCAAGGCAATTTCAATGAAAATGTGCAAATATATTTAACCATATCTAGATTAATACCTGGAGAAAATTAAACTTTGAGAAGAATTGACATAAGGATTACATTTTAGTTTCATAGCATCTATTTGACATCTAGTTCCTGGCATTTTAACTAAAAATCATGTTAGATACACAGAAGAGAGGAGCTCCCATCAACAACTATTTATTGAAAACCTAGTAATTGTTCATCTCAATGAGAACTTACAGTAGAATGGGAAAATGGATAACTATTAATGATGATAATGATAATAATAATAGCAACTTTGAGCCTTCATCTCATTCAACTTTTTTTTAACTCCTTGAAGTGGGTGCCAGTTTTATTCCTAAAATACAAATGAAGACATTGAAACTTAAGGAGCTTAAGTGAGTGATGTACCTGAGGTCCCAACTGAACCTAAAGGAAAAATCCAGGCCTTTGGGACATTGTGGAGTTTCGACACTTGACCAGCTTGGTGTCTTTTCCCTGTGCATGGATTTGATAGCCTAGAGGTAAACATTTAGCCAGGGATGGGGTGGGGAAGGGCCACATAAAGTAGTTAGTTCATGAGTAGTGATGAGCTTTTAGAGTGATGGTGGGGGTCCAGAGCCAATGGCCAAGAAAGAATTCTTGAGACATTCTTGAGAATTCTTGTAGCCCATTTTGATAATATTCCTCATTGAACATCTCTCCCTTCACAACTCTTGATTATTTTGTTCTCTCTGGGTTTTCCCCCTTCTTCATTTTTATACCCTTCCTTTACCTCTACCCACCATTTCTTTTCCTAAAAAATTCTAGTGTAGCTCTTCCATCCAGTTAAACTTTAAAGTTTCAAATAAATTCTAATGAAAAAATATATTTAATAGGTAAAATTAAATATTTCCAGCCTTATAAGCCTTAATAGTGTGCTAAGTGTTTTAAGAAAATTGAATTTTGAAAGAAATTACATGCTTATATTATACTAATGATAAAATTAATATTTAAGTGATAAAATTGCATTTTCTGAAATTTGGCAGATGCAAACTTGATGCAAAATAATAATTTTGTAAACTACAAGTTTCTAGTAATGTGAACCCACAGTTGTATGATGTGAACACATAATTGATTCATTTATTCAAATGACTTGATGCTTGATGCAAGATGGATAAGGACTATGCTTGCTAAGAGCCTGTGTTCTAGTGTAGGTTGGGAAGTGGGATAAACAAGTTAATAAATTTGAAAATACTAACTAGGTAGTAATGATTTATTGTCATATATTACCAACTAAATATTACACTGTCACAGGGCACTGCAGTGAATACAATTAGTCTCACCAACCAGTACTCCAGTTATCCTTCCACACAACACACTCTTCCTTCCAGCACACATTCAGGAGCTTCCCAAACACACTCCCACTTAAGGGCATCTTGGACCATTAAATCTACACAGAAGAGTCAGATGTGGGCCATCTAAAGTATGAATCTTGCCAGATAGACAACAGCTGAGGTCCAGTGTAGATTAAGTAAGACTCCTCTAGTTTCTCCAGCTCTGAAACTGTCAGTGATCATTCTACTGGTTAATGGGTGTGTCAAACTGAGTTCTTGTTATTCTTTACAAATTTCCTGTCTACAGTTTCGCAGTCCTTACTAATGGAAATTTTATCTTTCAGGCCAGAAACTGTGAATTTTATACTGACTTTTCTATTTCTCTTACACTCATTCACATTGGCAAATACAACCCTGTTTTAATATATATCCAGAGGTGGAGCACCTGGGTGGCTCAGTAGGTTGACCTTCTGACTCTAGGTCAGGTCACAATCTCACTGTCCATGAGTTCAAGCCCTGCATCAGGCTCACTGCTTTCAGTGCAGCGCCCACCTTGGATTCTCTGTCCCCCTCTCTGTCCCTCCCCTGCTCATGCACTCTCTCTCAAAAATAAATAAACATTAAAATATCTATCATCTATCTATCTATCTATCATCTATCTCTCTAGGGGTACCTGGGGGGCTCTGTTGGTTAAGTGTCTGACTTCAGCTCAGGTCATGATCTGGCAGTTTGTGAGTTTCTGAGCCCTGTGTTGGGCTCTGTGCTGACAGTTCAGAGCCTGGAGCCTACTTCGAATTCTGTGTCTCCTAATCTCTCTGCCCTTCCTCTGCTTGCACTCTCTCAAAAATAAATATGCATTAAAAAATTATTAAAAAAATAAAACATATGCAGACTTTCATAAGTTCTTACCATCTCCTATACTACCATTCTGGTATAAGCCGTTCTCAACTCTTGCTTTGGTTATATAATGGGCTCCTAAATGGTTTCTTCGATTTTACTCTTCCCCCAATTTCATCTCCTATCAATACAGTAGCCTGAGATATCTTATTAAAACAACGTCCTACCACACCACCCCTCTGCTAAAAACACAAAGTGTTATTCATTAACTCAAAGTAAAAGCCAAGTTATACCTTTACCTTGAAAGAGTCATGATCTCTCACACAATGGTACCCAAATGACCTCTTTGACCTCATCTATTCTTGTTCATCCAAAACAAATGTGCCTCTAATAGTTCAAACTCCACTACCCCTGGTCTTTGCACTGACTGTGCCCTCAGGCTGGAATGCTCTTTATTCAGATATTCCTTGACTCTGTCCCTCAACTCCTTGCTGCCTTTACTGACATATCACATCTTCATGAGGCCTTCCTTAACCAATCTAAATTATCAGTGCCCATCTTTTCCCCTGTTTTATATTTTTCTCGTGATCATCACATTATCCAGCATGTATACATTTACCTTGTTTATTGTCTTTCTCTCTACAACATATGCTTGCTAATAGATGTGTCTTTTCTTTTTTTAAAATTTTCTTTTTAAGTAATCTCTACACTGAACGTGGGATTGGAACTCACAATCCTGAGATCAAGAGTGGTACCCTCTACCGACTGAGCCTGCCAGGCACCCCTGATGTGTCTTTTCTATTTTGTTTTTCTTTATTTCTACTGCTTAGAACAGTGCCTGGCACATAGTACATACTCCACAAATCATGGATGCTGTTTTAGAACAGATCCTGGTTGCAGTAGGTAAACAAAAACTGTGTGCCTTTCATGTGCAGCATGTAGCAAAGGTAGAAAAACCAAATACTTAATTCTCCTTATTAAACAAACTGATCATGTATTATTTAATTCAAACACCTGGGTGTTTAATGAATTTCACTCCAGTGAAAAAACAATGTTTGGAAAAGAATACTTTGTTGCCTTAAATATATGGCCCTATTCAGCATTTTGGAGTCATCAGAGTTCATTCCCAGTTACATAAAAGTTGAAATTTAATGCCCAGGAGTTGCTCCTATTTTTACTCTTAAACATTTTTGACTTACTTTCATAGTGATTTACTTCTTACTTATTTTTCCCTCTCTTGAGCACAGTTCTCTCTTAGAACCTCAAATCATACTTGGCCACAGCATTCAGTATCAGCTCTCTTTCTTGGCCTCCTCTGGTCATCCTACCAGAAGTGGCCTTGAATAAATATCTTACCTCCACAGCCTGAACCCTGGTACTGCATCAGATCATGGCCCCTGCATAGGGAAACACTTCAGTACTTGTCCATCCATGCATCTTAGACCAGGGAATCAAAGAATCCTTTCAAAGCATACCCTAATTTGTAGGTAGACTGCATTTGTGGGAAATGGAAAATTTGAGGTTATTACACTAATACAGTTTCAGAAAAGGAATTAGTATTTTTGTCTTTCTACTTAAACACACAGAAATGAAAGGTCAGGTAAACACAGTTCTGCTGTTTGCCGATCGCATAAATTTTGGTAGATGTGAGAATTCTGTAGCTCCTGCTGTCTTCCATTGCCAACAGCCTTCCTACTGTGCTACATGAACTTCCTGTCTTCTGCCAGGGCACCAATTATCTCTCTCTCACTAAAGCTCTGACTTACAGTCTTAACTACTAAAAATAAAACTTCAAATGAGACAATGAAATGATAGTCTTGTCATATGTGAAGAAATGCATATTTATTGTCAGTGTTCTTGTGAATGACATGGAAAACTTTAGCCATCATTCTTATCAGTAGGCACTGAGCCAGGACTATATTTATATATTTAAATACAAGGAGATATACTCATACCAATGACAGATGTTCTAAAAAATAATAGTGGTGCCAGGATAGAGGAAAAAAAGTGGTAGTAAAGACTACTTCCCTAAAAGAAATACAGACAACATAATTTGGATTTTCCAGTATTTTTCACAGGGCTTTTTAGTTCATATTAATATTTTTCTCTGTACTTGATTGTTATCAGTTAAGAGAAAGTAAACACAATTTTTTAAAAGGGCCTAGCATTTGACAATTCTGACTGTATTATATTCCTATGTGTCTAGCGAGATTTGCTGCTGAATTTTACAAGTGAGCGATTTATAAGTTGACCATATAATTTATCATCCTAACTGACACACTCTTGAAAGTGAACAAGTTGCTATTTATCAGGAAGCTGGGGCAACAGGCAGAAATTGGAACCATCCTGGGGAAATCAGGGCATATGATTATCCTAGCATTTCATGAGGTCTTTTATCAGTGAGAAGCAAAGCAAGCTGTGTTTACCAAGAGCTTAGCAAAATGCTTTTGGATGAACAAATGTTACAATTAAGTTTTGGGGTATTAAAAGAGACACAACTAAAAAATATATGTACCCCATAAAATCACAGTAAGGGGCTCCTGGGTGGCTCAGTCGGTTGAGCGTCCAACTTCGGCTCGGGGCATGATCTCACGGTTCGTGAGTTCGAGCCCCGCGTCGGGTTCTATGCTGACAGCTCAGAGCCTGGAGCCTGTTTCAGATTCTGTGTCTCCCTCTCTCTCTGCCCCTCCCCTGTTCATGCTCTGTCTCTCTCTGTCTCAAAAATAAATAAAACGTTAAAAAAAATCATTGGTAAAAGTAGATGCCAGTGTTATCAATGCCATCTATTATTCTATTGCATGTGATGGACTCAGAAAGTTGCACTCTCTTAAATTTGATGTTAACTTTCATGATGTAATGAATATAAGATTGTCTTTTTTTGTGTTTGTGTGATTTTGAGTGTCAGAAAACAGAGGCAAATTTTACATTCAATAATTCAATCTAATCATGTTTTCATTTTTTTCTATTAGCTTATTCAATTAAAATGATAACTTAAAAATTTTTTTTTCAACGTTTGTTTATTTTGGGGACAGAGAGAGACAGAGCATGAACGGGGGAGGGGCAGAGAGAGAGGGAGACACAGAATCGGAAACAGGCTCCAGGCTCTGAGCCATCAGCCCAGAGCCCGACGCGGGGCTCGAACTCCCGGACCGCGAGATCGTGACCTGGCTGAAGTCGGACGCTTGACCTAGTGCGCCACCCAGGCGCCCTTAAAATGATAACTTTTAGAATGAGTTTCCTCTGCTTCATTTTGGAAACCAGCAGGCTATAAATTATAGGTGTGTATTAAAATTTTGGTAGTTTCTATGCAGAGTGTATGCCATGGTAAAGTTTAGGACTCTTATAGGACATACAAAACAATTCTAAAGTCAAGTTCTAGTTTATAACTCTGTGTATTATATCTGAATCTGCTTACCATAAAAGAAAATGCCAAGTCTCCACAAAATTGTATCTTGCTAATAGGCAGGTACATGAAGATAAAAACTGTGAAATAAACAGAATGGTACACACACATACACATGCACATACATACACACAATTTCCTTTCAGTTTTCAAGGCTTTTCTGAAAACAAATCTTAAATTAGATTTATACCAAGTAATATATAGTAATGTCAATCCATCTTGGGACAGCATTAGCAGAAATATCAAATGACATATCTGGGTTAAATTTGTTTTCTTTCCTTCTACTCATGAACTTACAGTGTCTTTCCCCTCACTGCCGTCCTTGACACACAATTTCTTCTAGCCCCTTGATTACCACATAAGTTAATGTCCTGGACTTGCAATTTTAAGGGCCTGTCTGCTTCATTTTAGGGTTTCTGAATGTCCCCAATACTTCAGTTGCTTTGTTCAACCTTTTTTTTCCCTAATTATCATTCTCATTTCCACTCCCTACAAATGACCAAAAATATTTCATAATATAAATAAAATAGTGACTGGATTATACCTTTACATTGGCTAATGAGCAGGCTAGACCTACCATGTGTTATGATTTTCATCTTACTACCTTTGCAACATCTATACTTTGATGGTTGTTTATAATTGCCTATAGAAAAGGCTTGTATTTTTAAATTATTTTTTATTAGAATAGCCTGATATGTTTTGCTTATTATAGTTGGTGGTTTTTAAACAATTTTATTGAGGTATAAGTGGCATACAATAAACTCCCCGTATTTAAGTGCTCAGATATGTTTTAATATACATATACACCTGCATACACCTGTGAAATTATCACAATGAACATATGAACATAATGAACATATGTATCACCCTCAAAAATTCCTTCATATTCCTCTGTAATTCCCCCAACCATTCATCTTTCATCCCAACCCCAGGCAAACGTGGATCTGCTTTTCATCACTATGGATTAGTTTGCATTTTATAGAATTTTAGTTACAGGAATCCTACAATATGTATTCTGATTGTTTGGCTTCTTTCACTCAGTATAATTATTTAGAAATTCATCCATGTTCTTGTGTGTATCAATAGCTTGCTGCCTTTTATTGCTGAATAATATTCCATCATATGACTGTTAGGGACTGATGTTTGTGCCTCTCCCCTCATATTTGGGTGTTGAAATACTACTCCCCAATGTGGTGGTATTAGGAGGTGGGGACCTTATGAGACTATTAGGGTAGAGCCTTCATAGATGGGATTAGTGCTCTTATAGGAGTCAGGAGAGAACTTGCTTTCTCTCTCTGCCTTCTGCCACATAAGTACATAATAAGAAGGTGACTGTCCGCAACCCAGAAAAGGCTGTTTACCAGAACTTGACCATAT
Organism: Acinonyx jubatus; assembly: GCF_027475565.1. Classification (NCBI taxonomy): domain Eukaryota; kingdom Metazoa; phylum Chordata; class Mammalia; order Carnivora; family Felidae; genus Acinonyx; species Acinonyx jubatus. Next base: position 64,289,871 of record NC_069387.1, read on the forward strand.
TGTCACCCTGACCTCAGACTTCTAGCCTCCATAACTGTGAGAAATCAACTTCTGTTGTTTATAAACCACCTACCTGGTACTTTGTTATAGCAGCCTGAGCCGACTAAGATAATAGTATACCAACATGTCTTGTTGATCCATTCTTCTTTTGATGAATACATGGGTACTTTTGGCTGTTATAATACCGTCATAAACATTCATATTTAAGCATTTGTGTATGTAGGTACTCTGCTCTCATTTCTCTTACATAAATATCTAGGAGTTAAATAACGTTTTTAACTTTAAGAAAATGACATGTTGTTTTCTAAGTTTTCTCTGCCATTTTGCATTCTCACCAGCAGTGAGTGTTGCTCTACATCCACACTAAGCTGTGGTGTAACCAGTTCCTTCCTTTTTAGCCATTCTACACGTGTGCAGTGGTGTCTCATTGTATGTGTGTTTTAAAAGTTTTTATTTAAATTACACTTAGCTAACATACAGTGTAGTATTAGTTTCAGGTGTACAATACAGTGATTCAACACTTCTGTACATCACCCGGTGCTCGTCACGACAAGTGCCTCCTTAATCTTCCATTCCCTTTGTAACTATTCTCTCACCCACCTCCCCTCTGGTAACCTTCAGTTCTACTGTGGTTTTAATTTTCATTTTATTAATGAAAATCCTGTTAAACATTTAGTATGTGCCTATTTGTATGTCTTTGGTGACGTGTTGGTTCAAATTGATTGGCTTTTTAAAAATCGGGTTGTTTGCTTTATTATTATTGCGTTTTGAGCGTTTATGCTAGATACAAGTTCTTCATCAATGTGACTTACAAATGAGTTCTCTGAGTATTTGGCTTTTATTTTTTGTTCTCTTCACTCTATCTTTTGAATATTAAAGAGCTTTATTTTGATGAGGTACAGCTTATCAATTCTTGTACAGGTTAGCTTTGTTGTCATATCTAGGAAATCTTTTACTAATATATTCACAAAGATTCCTTGTCTATTTTTCTCTAGAAGTTATATAGCTTCAGATTTTACATTTAGGTCTATGATCCATTTTTATTGACTTTTTAAAAATATAGTGTTTGATATGGATAGAGGTTTATTTTTTTGCACAAGGATCCAAGTGTTGTAGCATCATTTGTTGAAAAGACTATCCTTTTGGCATTGAATTGCTTTTGCACTCTTCAAACAGTTGATCACATGTGTGAGGGTATCTTTCTAGACTCTATTTTGTTCTAGTTCTCTATTTTCACACCAATGCTACACTGTGTTAGTGAAGTTTTATAATCATTTTTGAAATTAGATAGAAGTTCTTCAAAATTATTTTTTTCAAAGTTATTTTAGTGATTCTAGGTACTTCATGTTATCTTATACATTGTAAAATCAGTCTACTGATTAAAAATACATATATGGGCCCACTGGATTCCCATTTAGATTACATTGAATCTGCAGAAAAAATTGGGGATAACTGACAGTCTTAACAGTATTGAATCTTCTGATCCATGAATGTGATTTATCTCTCCATTTATTTAGCCTTGTTTAATTTCTCTCAGCGGTGGTTTGTAGCTTTCACTGTATAGCTTTGACATTTTTCATTACTTTATCACTAAATATTTTGTATATTTTATGATATTGGAAATCTTTTTTCACTAGTTGCAAATATAATTCTTCATTGCAGGTACACAGAAATGCCGCTTCTTTTCTCTACTATACTGACCTGCAAATTTGCTAAACTCACTTCTTGGTCCCAGTAGCTTTTTGTAGATCCTGAAAGTCTTTCTATATAGGTGATCATATTTAGAATATATAAATATTCTTACTTTGCCATCTTGATGTCTCTTATTTCATTTTATTGCCTTATTGCACTAGCTAGAATCTCCAGTATAGTGTTAAATAGAAGTGGTGAGATCAGTCTTTCTTGCCTTATTCCCAAACATAAAGGGGAAGCCATCTGTTTTTCATCATAAAATATGATGTTCACTGTAGATTTTTTCATAGGTGCCCTTTATCAGGTATAGGAGCTTCCCTTCTATTCCCAGTTTACTGAGAATTATTATCAGAAATGGAGTTTGGATTTTTGAAAATGAAGTTTGAATTTTGCAGAAATGGAGTTTGTATTCTTCATCTGTTTATGTGTTATTTTTTTCTTTTTAGTCTGTTAATAGGGTAAATTATATAAATTAATTTGAATATTAAACCAACATTGCATTTCTGGGATATACTCCAGTTAGTCATAATATGTTTCCTTTTAAAATAGTTTTAGATTTGATTTTTTTAAATATATTGATTACAAAATAAATTGATAAAAGTATTGATTTTCTTCAAATTGTCATGCCTCTTTCTTTTTATTTTTTATTTGAGAGAGAGAGAGAGAGAGAGAGGGAGAATGGGGGAGAGGGATAGGGAAAGACAGAGAGGGAATCTTAAGCAAGCTTCATGTTCAGCCGGGAGCCCAACGTGGGTCTTGCTCCCATGACCCTGAGCTGAAATCAGGAGTCAAATACTCAACTAACTGAGTCCCCCAGGCTTCCCATGTCATCCCTCTTTCTTACCCATGCACTGCAAACATGATCTTTTAAAAATTGTGTTCTGATGTAGAAGAGGTGGATGACAAGGAAGAGATAATCTGATTTGTTCATTTTGAAGGCTAGTTTTTGTTTTATTTGTATGTTTTGAGCATACCCTTATTCAGTTTTGAGCTAATGCTTACCTAATCTGCTAACTAGTTCAAATATGGATATTATCTTTTGCTACATGTTTACGAGTGATGAAACCATTTTTCCTTTTAGTATACTTTATCTCAAAAGAATAATAAAAGAATTTAAGGGACCTTTGAATACAAGTAATGTGGAATAGTGGATGTAACATTAGACTTGTTTTGTAGAATGTTATAATACATAGTATCAAATCTCAGGCAGTATGATGGGAACAATTTCAATATATAAGTATGCCAACACTTCAGTGTTTCATGATGATTGCAAGTGTCCAATTGGACTAGATGACACATTATAGTTTGAAGACCTGTGATTCCACGAGTTATCAGAGAAAAGAACAGGTAAATTTTGTGTTATTATAGAAGGAACTCAAGTGTCTCTCTACATGACAAAGATGGTGATTCAATGATGATTAACAAGAGATTGTTACCTATTACATCATGATTTTCATGATTGTTTTAGGCATAATTTTGCATGAAGTTTTGTTCATTCTAGACCTGTATGAATTTCTTACAATGAGCATTTTATATAGTCAGAGCCAATACTGTTTTGTAAGGAAACAGACTGTTACCTAATAGATGGTCCAGCCTTAATGTCTGTGATTATTTAATTTCCTTGATTTTATTTTCCTTAATTTAATCTTGTTGCTCTTTCACATTCAAACATGGAATACTGCATGAGACGCTAGCTTGAGCTCAGAGTGATGCCAAGTGATGCATCAGACAAAGCAACATAAGACACTAGAGTGGGGCATGCTTCATAGGGAACTCCCCTCAGAAATCAAGAACACTGAGGTATTTTGCCCTGAAAATGGAGAATAGAGCATAAATTGAGCCTATAAGGGATTTTCTTCGTTGTTTAAGTCACAGAATCAAAATAAAAAATTAAAACTGGGAGTAGCTTTTATTTTTGGAAATTTTTCTCTATTTGGCTTACTTTTTGTGCTGATGTTGGATGCATTTCTTTTTGCAGTTTCATGTTCAGTACTAAACACAGATGTTTGAGGTACTGCAATGCCAAAACCAAAAACATCTCTAAGGGCAGTCTTAGAGACTCTAAGACAGTCTTAGCCTATCACTGTAACTTGAAGCCATCATATTGGTCATGTAGTACATAATTGCTCCAAATATGCAACAAGATTTAGGCAGTTTAGCTTGTTCCTTTTTAATATTTGAGAAATAATGTAATCAATACTCAACAAAAATAATGTTACATTAAGTATAGATTTATAATTAGTGGTGTTTAGATTATAAACCACTGGAGCTTTCAATAAACATTTGAATTTTTTTTGCATCATTCAATACATACTATTTACATTTCAGGCTTTGTAGAAAATCTAGCTTCTTTCTACTTTAATAGAAAGGTGGTATTTGGTAATGATAACAAAGGATGCATTCAAGTGCATAATATGCAAATAGTCTGGCTTGTTTACTGTCTTGAATGAAAGAGAATATTCATGTCTCCCATGGAGATTATTTCCTAAAGAAAGTGAGAACTCTGAATTTTTTTTTATTGCTTATTTTCTACATTTGGGTATTTCAGATATGGAGAATAGGTTAAATTAAGTCAGAGCCCAACATCACAAAATTATTAACAATCACATACCCGGTATCTCTTGTTAAATTGCTCTTTTTTTCCCCTGCGTGTCTTTTCCTTTCCCTTCTTTCTCCCAAAATTATTAAAAAACACAAAAAAGAATCATCTTAAAGGGCAGATATCACAGCAGACAAAGTAATTGGTTCTGTATTCAAACTCTGTGTGTGTCATTACTAAGAACATGACTCTGGGAAAGATATTTAATTTCTTTATTTAAACCTGTTTTCTGACTTGGAAAATTGGTTAATGATAATATTCATCTTTTTGGTTTATTATGTGCTATAGACAATGTTTGTGTCTTCCCAAAATTCATAGGCTGAAACCTAATCACTAAAGTGATATATTGGAGGTGGGCCTTTGGGAGGTGATAGGTCGTGAGCTGCCATGAATAGCATTAGTGCTCTTACAAGAGACCAGAGAACTTCCTTGCCCTCTTTCACTCTGTGAGGACACACAGAAGACCATCTGTGAACCAAGAAATGGGCTCTCACCAGACACGAAATCGGCTGGCACTTTGATTTTGGACTCTTAGCCTCCAGAGAACTATGAGAAATAAATTTGATTTGTTTATAAGTCACCCAGTCTATGGAATTTAGTTATAGCAGCCCAGACAAACTAAGACATTATGGGAATGAAATACTTTATGTAAAGCATTTAGCATAGTTATTGATGATATATAAGAGGGACCCTAAAAGATTGGAGTTATTATATAAGTGTTTTGTATAATGAGGTTAATGAATGAAGATGTAAATGAGGAATTTAGGAATGGAGAAAGAGGAGGAAGCAAAATACCAGTCCTAAGAGAGAACAAATGCTATGTCTCAGAATAAATATTAACTCTGAGATTCCTGACAACTCCGACCAAAAGGAACCCAGATGCCTTACAATCATTCATCCTCTTTATATAAAAGGTGGAAGCATGCCAGTTTATCAGAAAAAACATAATTATTTTTGATATCATATTCTAAAAAAAAATTATTACTCCAGATTTTATATTATGGACATTGAATGGCATAATGAGTTCTTTTACTGTGAGTGTAGAAGTAGGTTTCATAAGATTGTTCTTGAGGGGTAATTTCATTAAGCTTGAAGACATGATGTGACAGAAAAGGGGATGTTGTAAAGGGCTAGGCTGATGTGTTCCGTGTGCAAAGACTAACTCAATCTAGAGTTTATTATATCTAGAGATTGATACCCTCTGGACTTCCTAAAGGGATGCTCTCAATTGTGACTCATCAGCATTGCCTGGGGAACATTAAAGAGAAGAGATTTCTAGGTCCATCACTAAGAGATTGTAATGCTGTACGTAGTGAGTGACCCAGAAGTCTGTCTTTTTAGAAGCTTGGCAGGGACACCTGGGTGGCTCGGTCGGTTGAGCTTCCGACTTTGGTTCAGGTCAGGATCTGGCGGTTTGTGAGTTCAAGCCCCACAACTGGCTCACTGCTGTCAGTGCTGAGCCTGCTTTCGATCTCTTTGTCCCTCCCCTGCTTACACACACACACTCTCTCTCTCAAAATAAATAAATAAATAAATAAATTAGATAAATAAATAAATAAATAAATAAATAAATAAAAACCTTGCCAAATGGGCTGAAAATCAACTCATTTTGGAAATACAGCTTTCCTAAATTTTATTCCTAAATATTATTTCTTTAAGCTAGGCTTTTGTTAGGCATCAAAAAGCAGACATGAGATTTTATCTTCTGCTTGTTTGCATTCTACATTGCTGATTTAGGAAACATTGTTATATTGTGGGAACCACATGACCACGGGCAGTATTAATTCTGCAATATGAGGAGTAAGCAGCTTGGATCATGTCTTCCACTGGATTTCATCCTCATATGGCAGATGTGCTTCCTTAGTAATGTAGGCAAAAAGCAATATTCTTTTCACAAATGAGTTCTGGACCTGCTTCAATACCTGGATTGACTAGATTGACCGAGACCTCAAAATTACAGTCCCCAGATTACATCAGATTTTGTGATGTCTTAGAATAATGATCAGGGAAGGTACTGCATGTAAACTGCCATCACCATGACAATATATACCTCAGTAATGTCCCTGTGGAGTATCTGATTCTACTCTGAACAGCCTTGTGAGGAGCCTGCCAGGATGCATTAGATGCTAAATGTAGTTAGTCTAAGGAGTTAACTTGGTTAGGAATAATTACGTGGTTTTTTTGTTTGTTTGTTTTACCATGGGTGAGGGAGGGCTATTTAGGTAATGTCCTTTTTATGAAATTCAAGAATACTATAGGAATTTATAGTTTATTTATGAAATTAATACTTAACAGGAATGAAGGAGTTACGGATCAGTAGAGAAAACCTTAAAAAAGACCCACTTTCTCTCATCTGTAAGGTTAAGAAAGGAAAAATTGCAGAGTAAGTGAGTAGAATAATTTTGGCTTTTAGCTGGCAAAAAACTAGAGCCAGTAAATTGTTTGCTTCCATATGTGAAATATAAATTCACAATTATATTAACATTGTTTTATTTAAAAAAATAGCACACAAATCCTTGTGTGTCTTATAGCTGAGTCAAATATGAATTCTTTATTATGTTTCCTATGCCATTTGTGGTCAGAGACAGCCTTGTTTTTGAACTTAAAATGTCTGTGTTTGAGATTCAAAACTTGAAAATTGGAAAGAAAATTCAGGAGGAATATATTTTATTGAAATTCAATTTTCCTCTTAGATGTCCTTCTATTTAAAGCATTCCTCAGAAGACAGAGGCTTTAGTTGTCATATGTTTAGTTTATTTCAGGCCTGCACTGTTTTGTATCTGAAAGGCCGTGGTTATTTTGAAAACTTGGTGAAGTGGAAAGAGCATGGACTTTGAAGTCAGTTTGAATTGGATGGAAAACTCCATTCTGAAACTTAGCAGGTGTGTAACATTTCCTATATTACTGTATTTCCTAGTCCCTTATCTGAGAATTTGGGGAAAATAAGGCAAGCCTTTGTGGTTTCTGTGAATACTAAATAAAATAAAGTATGTAAAATGCTTAGAATATTGTGAGTGATTAATAAACTTTTTCCTTTCCTCAGGTAATTTTTCTTTCATGGAAAACTTTCAAGAGGATTTCTAGAGGGAATTTTGACCCAAACAAATTTAAAATCTTACCAACTGCTTACCTAAATTTCTATATTTTTTCCCATTTATAACATATATGATTTCACAGCCATTTTCCAGTATTTTAGGCAATTTATTCTGATTAAAGAACATAAAACATTCTATTAAAACTAATTTATTTTCCAAAATTTTTTTTTCCACGTTTATTTATTTTTGGGACAGAGAGAGACAGAGCATGAACGGGGGAGGGGCAGAGAGAGAGAGGGAGACACAGAATCGGAAACAGGCTCCAGGCTCTGAGCCATCAGCCCAGAGCCTGACGCGGGGCTCAAACTCCCGGACCGCGAGATCGTGACCTGGCTGAAGTCGGACGCTTAACCGACTGCGCCACCCAGGCACCCCAAAACTAATTTATTTTCTGAAAGCCCTATTTATTGAAGTTACCTATTCAAGGTACATTTCTGGAATCCCACAATGTTTAAAGCTCCATGTCTCTTCCCTTGTACAGACATAGATATAATTTATTTGTCGCAGGCTTTACCTACACTTGGCCCTAGGACCAAGGAGCAAGGTCGTCTTTACTTTGCTGTAGCTCTTCCGTGGTCAGATGACTGCCTACCCAAAGAAGAAATAATGCCAATTCTTAACACTTCAATCATGACCCTAGAGTTTATGTGACATTGATGGGCATTAATAAAATTATTTATTGTTTTAATAATTTAATAATAATTATGAATGTAAAAGTAAAATGGATTATTTATTATAACAGGAAACAAAAGACATGGGCTTTAAGTTTGAGTGAGACCAGAGTATTAGTACCAGTTCCACTTCTTAGTTACATAATCTTGTTAGTCCCTACACTTCTCCAAGCCTCAGTTTTGTTTTGTTTTGAAAACATTTTTTTTATTTGATGATACTGACACAATGTTACGTTAGTTTCAGGTGTACAGCCTAGTGATTCAATAAGATTATATATTATACTATGCTCACCACAAGAGTAGCAGCCATGTCACCATACAACGCTATTACAATATCTTTGACTATATTCCCTATGCTGTACCTTTTATCCTTGTAACTTACTTGTTCTATAACTGGAAGCCTGTACCTCCCACTCCCCTTCAACCATTTTGCCCATCCCCCAACCTACCTTCCCTTTGGGAGTTTGTTCTCTGTATTTATATGTCTGGTTCCGCTTTTTGTTTGGTGATTCATTTGGTTGTTTTACATTTTGCTTATGAATGAAATCCTATGGTATTTGTCTTTCTCAGTCTGACTTACTTTGCTTAATGTAATACTCTCTGAGCCAATCCATGCTGTCATGAATGGCAAGATTTCTTTCTTTTTTATGACTGTAATATTCAATTAGTAGTGGAATTACTGGGTCATATAGTAATTCTGTTTTTAGTTTTTGAGGAACCTCCATACTGCTTTCCACAATGGCTGTACCAATTTACATTCCCACCAATAGTATATGAGGGTTTTGGTTTCTCCACATCCTTGTCAAAATTTATTTCTTGTGTTTTTGATTTTAGCCATTCTGATGGTGTAAGGTGATATCTCACTGTGGTTTTGATTGGTATTTCCCTGATGATCAGTAATGTTGAGCATCTTTTCTTTTCTTTTTTTAATTTTTAAAAATGTTTATTTATTTTTTGAGAGAGAGAGATACAGTGCAAATTGGGGAGGGGCAGAGAGAGAGGGAGACAGAATCCAAAGCAGGCTTCAGGCTCTGAGCTGTCAGTACAGAGCCCAACATGGGGCTCGAACTCACAAACCACGACATCATGACCTGAGCCAAAGTCCAATGCTTAAGCAACAGCCACCCAGGTGCCCCTGGGCATACTTTCATGTATCTGTTTGCCATTTGTATGTCTTATTTGGAGAAATGTTTATTCATGTCTTCTGCCCATTTTTAAATCAGATTTTTTTTTTTAGTGTTGAGTTGTATCAGTTTTTTATATATTTTGGAATTAACCCTTTATTGGTTATATCATTTGCAAATATCTTCTCCCATTCAATAGATTGCCTTTTGGTTTTGTTAATGGTTTCCTTCCCTGTGCAAAACCTTTTTGTTTTGGTATAGTTACAATAGTTTATTTAAATGTTGTTATAGCTGATGTCAGAGAAATTACTGCCTGTAATTTCTCTTCTAGGACTTTTATGCTTTCAGGTCCCACATTTAGGTCTTTAATACATTTTGAGTTTGTTTTGGTGTATGGTGTAAGAAAGTGGTCCAGTTTCATTCGTTTACATGTAGCTGTCCAGTTTTCCCAGCACTTTTTATTGAAAAGACTGTCTTTTTCCCCATTGTATATTTCTGCCTCCCTTCTTATAGATTAAATGACCATATAGGGTGGGATATATTTTTGTACTCTCTATTTTGCTCCATTGATCCATGTGTCTGTTTTGGTTTCAATACCATACTGTTTTGATTAAAATAGCTGTGTAGTACATCTTGAAATCTCGAATTGTGATACCTCTAGCTTTGTTCTTTCTCTAGATTGCTTTAGCCAGTTGAAATCTTTTTTGGTTCTGCACAAATTTTAGTATTATTTGTTCTAGTTTTGTGAAAAATGCTTTTGGTATTTTAATAGGGATTGCACTGAATCTGTAGAATGCTTTGGGTAATATAAACATTGTAACAATATTAATTTTTGCACTCCATGGGCATGGAATATCTTTTTGTGTCCTTTTCAATTATTTTCATCAGTATTTTATAGTTTTCAAAGCAGAGGTCTTTCACCTCTTTGGTTATTTATTTGTACATATTTCATTCTTTTTGGTTCAATTGTAAATGGAATTATTTTCTTAATTTCTCTTTCTATATTAGTTTATAGAAATGTTGCCAATTTCAGTGCGTTGATTTTTTTATCTGGAACTTTACTAAATTCATTTATTAGTCCCAATAGTTTTTTGGAGGAGTCTTTAGGATTTTCTATGTATAGTGACATGCCATCTTCAAATAGTGACAATTTAACTTCTTTACCAACATCAATGCCTCTATTTCTTTTCTTGTCTCATCGCTGTGGCTAGGACTTCCAGTACTATGCTGAATAAAAGTGGTGAGAGTGGACATCCTCATCTGTTCCTGATATTAGAAGAAAATCTCTTAGTTTTTCACCATTGAGTGTAATGTTAACCATGGGTTTTTCATATATAGCCTTTATTGTGTTGGGATATGTCCTCTCTAAACCCACTTTGTTGAGAGTTTTCATCATGAACGGATGTTGAATTTTGTCAAATGCCTTTTCTACATCTCTTCAGATAATCATTTGGTTTTTGTCTTTGGTTTTGTTGAGGCAGTGTATCATGTTTACTGATTTGCAAATATTGAACCATCTCTGCATCCCCAGAATAAACATCACTTGATCATAGTAGTTAATAATCCTTTTAATGTATTATTGAATTTGGCTTGCTAATATTTTATGGAGGATTTTGCAACTATGTTTATCAGAGACATTGGCCTATAGCATTCTTTTTTTTGTTGTGTCTTTGGTTTTTGGTATCAAGATAATGCTGTCCTCATAGAATATATTTGGAGGCTTTCCTTTTCTGGTTTTTTGGAACAGTTTGAGGAGAATAGGTGTTAAATCTTCTTTAAATGTTTGGTAGAATTCACCTGTGAATCTATCTGGTCCTGGGCTTTTGATTTTTGGTAGTTTTTTTTTTTTAATTGATTTAATTTTGTCACTAGCAATTGGCCTGTTCAGATTTTCTATTTCCTCCTGATTCAGATTTGGAAGAATCAAAATTTATCAATTTCTTCTAGGTTGCTCATTTTTTTTGGCATATACTTATGATAGTATTCTCTTATAATCTTTTGTATTTTTATGGTGCCAGCTGTTACTTCTTTTTTTTGTTTGTTTCTGATTTTACTTATTTGAGTCATTTCTATTTTTTTCTTTTTTTCTTGATTGCTCTGGCTGTTTATCGGTTTTGCTTATTTTGTCAAATAACCAGCTCTTTGTTTCATTGATTTTTTCAAGGAATATAAGAATTCTTTATAAATGAAATGAAATGAGATGGTGATATATGGCATTCCAGGATTTTAGCAGCCTGAGGAGAGCGACATAAGAAACGGCAAGAATAGATCTATTAAAAATATTCAAAAAAATTGGGACGTGTGTAATGACAGGTGAAGAGAAGACGTGTTTTAGTCAGATTTGTTTGGAAAACCTAACACAGTATTAGATATACTTTATTATCACAGGTATTCCTTCCTGATCACCTGGAGGTTGCTAAGTGCTTTACATATATGATATTGAATGAATGGAAGAAAAGAAGCATGACAAGGGTGTCTTGTCAAAATTGAAACAAATTTGCACAATATTTGGTAGGTTCAAGAAAAATTGTAATTTTGGCATATTAGACCTTTAATTTTTATTAATGATAACCTGTACCAACTTGATGTTAGTTTCCTATTGTTGCTCAACAAATTACTACAGATTTATCATCTTACACACACACACACACAAACACACTCACTCACACACACTCAACCATTTTATTAGCTCACATAGGGCATAAGTCTAGGCATGGTATAGGTTGGTTTTCTGCTCAGAATAACACAAAGTTGAAATCAGTGTTGGGTATAGTATGTTCTCATTTGGAGCTTGGGATCCCCTTCCAGGTTCACTGGTTGTAGGCATAATTCAATTCCTTAGAGTTGTGTGCCTGAGGTTTCTGCTTTCTTGCTGTCAGCCTGGAATCTCTGTTTATAGAGGCTGCCCATAGTTCCTAGCCATGTGGCCTTATAAACAGTTCATATCATTGATGCTTGTATTCTTCCAGGTCAGCATTAGCATTAGCGTATCTCTTTGATTTCCTAATCTATGATCAGGTGGAGAAAACTCTCTGCTTTTAAAAGCTTTATTTTATTAGGTTGGGCCCACCCAGATAATCCCTTTATCTTAAAGTCAACTGATTTCAGACCTTAATTACCTCTAATTTTATACCTGTAAAGGTATAAGAACACCTTTATAGCGGTACTTATATTAGTGTTTGATTCAATAACTGGAAGAAAGTGTGTGCACACCAAGGGTGGGTACATTTGAGGGCTGTCTTACAATTCTGCCTACCACAGAACTGTACATGCAATCATTTTTCCAATAGTGATCATTCAAATTTCTAGAGAGTAAATGTGGCTCTTGATCATCAAAAGTAAAAGTATATGGAATCATATTTCCTACTGAAGTAATTAAGGATTTTAAACCAAGTTTAATGAAATCTGAAGGCTGTTCAAACACTAATTTTGTAGCTCAGCAGGTAACAAAAGCAGTCTCTATGATTTTAGTTAAATGAAATTGAAGAATAAAAATAGAAGACAACCTCTGACTAGGTTAAATGTCAGATTAAGCTAAAACACCTATTATATTTTAAAATAGTTTACATATTTAATTATTACTAGGGTATGTTCTTATATGAATGCTCCCTTTCCAAATGTGCTATGAGTGCTTAAATGAACCAATGAACAAGTTAATATATTTCTTTGACCATTCATATGTTTCTTTAAATTAAGTGCTTCATTTTAAAGGTATAAATAATTTCTTTTGCATTTGTGATATAATAAAAATATGAAACACTTTTATGCACAGTGTAATAACCATTATGTAAATAATTATTAATTTTGAAACTGTGAAAGAAAGTGAATCAATCAGCTATGTATGGTTTTGTGAGGATGATGAGAAAACGACAGTTTTTTTTCAAATGCTTAAAATTATATAATGTATTTTTGTTACTTTAGTAATAGAAAAATTTTAAATAACACTTTTAAAACTTTTTATTTTCCAAAGCTCCCCTTTCTCTGCGAAAATGATTTGTTTGGTATTATAGTTAACATACATACATATTTGATACATCTTATCAAAAATTTATATTTGATTTTTTTAAGAAATAAAACTCAGTTTTCCTTTTTTTTTTTAGTAGGTGAGTGGAAAAATGAACAATGATACCTCCAAACCATGGAATATTAACTGTTCCTAAAAAAGAAATGAGCTATCAACCCATGAAAAAACTTGGAGGAAACTTAAATGCATACTATTAAGTTAAAGAAGCTAATCTAAAAAGACTATATGTTGTATGATTTCAATTTTATGACATTCTGGAAAAGGTAAAAATCAGTGGTTGACCAGGTTTTGGGTGGATGGAGAAATAAACAGGTGGAGCACAGAGGATTTTTAGGGCAGTGAAACTACTCTGTTTGAGGCTATAATTGTAGATACATGTCATTATACATTTGCCCAAACCCACAGAATGTACAGTACTAAGAGTGAACCCTAATGTAAACTATGGATTTGGGATAATTATGGTCTATCAAAACAAGTTCATGGACTATAGGTGCATTGTAGATTCATTGTAACAAATGTACCACTTTGGTGTGGGATTTTGATAGTGGGAAAGTCTGTGTGTATGTGGGGGCAAGGGGTATTTGGCAACTCTGTATGTTCCATTCACTTTTGTTGTGACTTAAAATTGCTATAAAAATAAATTATATTTTTTTAAATATAAAAGTTACCTTTAAAAAAAGTTTCCCCTTAATGCATTACATTCATCTTTTTCTAAAGACTTTTTAATACATTTATCATAGTTATTTTAAAGCCCCTCGATCATTTTGAGTCTGTTACTATTGACAATACTTTCTCTTAACTGTATAGGTCATACTTTTCCTCTTTCTCTGCATGCTCAGTTATTTTTAAGTTGTATATGGATATTTGGAAGATATAATCAGATACACTTAGAAAGTTGTTAAGTTACTGGCAATTCACCTTACTCATGTGAAGGCTTGGATTTTGACTCTTTTAGTGCAGGTCTTTTTTTTTTTTTCTTTAGTTTTGTTATATAGTCATTACTCTTGGTACTTGGACATGAGTATGGCCCTTCCAGATTTCATTGGAAATCTGAGTTAGCCAATAAATACCCTGTGCCTTGGCAGGAATTGAACTTAAACTGTACCAGCCACTGAAATATATGTTCAATTCTTGTAGTCTTCCCACTATTTCTTTCTGTTGGAGTCCTTAAATCTTATGCTGTACATGTGTAGTTTGAGTCTGACAAGGATTTAGAATGAAACTAGTACCCAGATTCTTGCTCTCTCCCTTTCTGCAATTTGCCTTCGATTTCCAGTCTTTTTGGCAGTCCCAAAAGAACATGGTTCAGTTCAGTAAATCGTGTTTTTTGTTGGAGCAATTAATTATTACTGCACTCATGGTGTGTCCTTCTCAGAGGAAAAGGTGGATAAATGTAGATCTCACACAGTATGGTTCTTTTTCAATGATCATATTTCCTGTAGCTTCTACCTTCTATTGGTTGTTTTCTAGTGCCTATAAACAGAATTGGGGTGTGTGTGTGTATGTGTATTTCTAGATAGATAGATAGATAGATAGATAGATAGATAATTTTATAATGACTACTGGTGGGAATGTTGGTCTGATACAAGTTACTTTGCCATTAGCAGAAGCTGAATGTCTATAGAACAGATTAATTTTGAGACAATATTTATTCTTCTATTGGGTAATTGGCATACAGAATATGGACTCTCAAATCTCACAATTTATTTGGAGAATAATGAAGGATATGATAAGATCTGTTTTAAATTATCATATATTGTCTGAAAATCCCTGGAGAGTATATACCCATAGTGTTTGGCAGAAAATCGAGGAATAAGACAAGGTGATTGTAAGTTTGATACCATTTCCTAAAGAAATTCCTTATAAAAGATTGATATTTATGTAATTTTTAAATGAATAGAAAACTACAAGTCATATAAAATAATTTTAAGTTACCTATCCTGGAATCTGATTTTTAAAAAAAGTCCCTGGCAATGAAGAGGTTAACTTATTGGGACAAGCAATAAAGAATTTTTCTGTAATTTCTCATCAGTCCAGCTTGTAAATGTTGGCATGTCCAAGGCCTTAATTTTTGAAACTCTTTACTTATCTCTCCAGTCTCCCCCTCTCTCTATCCTTATATTATCCCATATATTTAAATAATGTTAATGTGCTTGTGACACAGACATTTATCTCTTCAGCCTTAAAATTCCCCCATGAACTGCTCAACATTTCTTCAGAGTTTAATGAGTATTTCAAACTTAATGTACCCCTAAATGCGTTTTTGATTCAGTCTTTTTCCTAAAATTTAGTTCTTTCCTGTCCTTCCTTCTCTCAGTGAAGGGTAGCTCTTTATTCTAGCTGCTTAGCCTAAGTACCTCGCTGTCACCCTTGGCTTCTCTCCTTCAGACTCCATATCCAAACTGTTAGCCAATCCTTTTGGCTTTACCTTCAGGATATATACGGAATCCAGTGTTCACCATCTCTACAGCTACCACTCTACTCCAAAGCATCCATTAGTTCTCAACTGTTTTGTTGCAATAACATTTTTATTCTTGTCTTTCCTTCTACCTTATCCATCTCTGTTTTTGTCTCCACCAAGCAGCCAGTTTGAGTTGAGTATTTCTCTGCTAAAACCGATCTCACTCAGAACACGATCACAATCTTAAAAAAGACTGGCAAAACTCTCAGGATCTGGCAAGCTTTTGTGTCTTTGACTTTATCTCTCAAGAGAGAATTGCTCTCTCTGTTTCAAACACACTTGCTTCCTTGCTGTTTTCCAAACATACCAGCCAAGTGTCCTGCTGCTGCTCTCTTGAATTTGATAGTTTGAACCTTGTTTTTATTTCACCTCATTTTGATGGTTTCAAAAATGTAAATAGTCTAAAGTTTTTAATCTGTATTTTCAGTTTCCCAAAAGTTATTGGAGGCTCGCATATCTTCAGACTTCCCAAGTTTTTCAAGTTTTTTTAAAAAAGTTTTTAAATGTTTATTTATTTTTAAAAGAGGGAGTGAAGAGACAGACAGAGTACGAGTGGAGGAGGAGCAGAGAACAAGGGAGACACAGAATCTGAAGCAGGCTCCAGGCTCTGAGCTGTCAGCACAGAGCCCAACATGGGCTCTGATCCATGAGCTGTGAGATCATGACCCGAGCTGAAGTCGGACACTCAATCGAACTAGCCACCCAGATGCTCCCAGACTTCCCAAGTTTGAAGTTTCTCATATTTGTTTCTTCTTCCTACTTTATTTTTGTCTTTCCTCCTCTAATGTAGTTCAGTTCCCCTCTGAATTTCCTCTCATTAATTCTGCTCTTTCAATTTACTACTAGTCTTTCTACAATTTCCCTAATTTTTGAAATTTTTATTTAAATTCCAGTTAATTAACATCCAGTGTAATATTAGTTTCAGATGTACAATTGTGATTCGACACTTCCATACAACACCTCATGTTTATAACAAGTGTACCCATTAATTCCCATCACCTATTTAACCCATTCTCCCACCCACCTCCACTCTACTAACCATCAGTGTGTTCTCTATAGTTAAGAGCCTGTTTCTTGGTGTGCCTCTCTCCCTCTATTTTTGCCCTGTGCTCATTTGTTTTGTTTCTTATATTCCACACATGAGTGAAATCATATGGTATTTATCCTTGACTGACTTATTTCACTTAACCTTTTACTCTCTAGCTCCATCCGTGTTGTTGCAAATGGCAAGACTTCATTCTTTTTTATGGATGAATAACATTCCATTGTGTGTATATGCCACCTCTTCTTTTCCATTCATCAGTCAATGGATGGACACTTGGGCCATTTCCATAATTAGGCTATTTTACATAAAGATGCTATAAACTTGAGGGCATATATCCTTTTGATTAATATTTTTGTATTCTTTGGGTAAATGCCTAGTAGTGAAATTGCTGGATTATCGGATAGTTCTCTTTAACTTTTTGAGGAAACTCCATACTGTTTTCCAGAATGGCTGCACTAGTTTGCATTCCTACCAACAGTGCAAGAGGGTTCTACTTTCTCCACATCCTTGACAACACCTATTGTTTCTTGTTGTTGATTTTTGCAGGTATGAGGTGTGAGTGTGTGAGTGAGACCAAAAGTGACAAAGTCAAGAAAGGATCAGAGAAAATCTCCAGAAAGAATGACAAAATAAGTAATAAAATGGCAATAAATACATATCTGTCAATAATTACTTTGAATGTAAATGGACTAAATGTGCCAGGTAAAATATATAAGTGTCATAATGGATAAAGACTCATCCATATGCTGTCTACAAGAGGCTCATTTGAGACCTGAAGACTCCTGCAGATTGAAAGTGAGGGGATGGAGAAATATTTATCATGTAAATGGATTCTGAAAGAAAGCTGGAGTAGCAATACTCATATCAGACAAATTAGACTCTAAAACAAAGAATGTAGCAAGAGACAAAGAAGGGCACTATAAAATCATAAAGGGGGACAAGCCAACAGGAAAATAGAACAATTGTAAATATTTATGCACCCAATATGAAACACCCAAATATATAAAATAATAACAAACATAAAGGAACTAATTGATAATAACACAATAATGGTCGGGGACTTAAACATCCCACTTTGATGAAAGGACAGATTATCTTATTTCTTATTCCTCAGAATTCATAGTCTGAAAGTGTATGAGAGCTGTAGCCAAAAGAAGAGTCATCATTTTCGTAGGTTATTTCCAAAAAGGAAAGAAGAGCTGATGAAATGTTTTTACTTGAATATCTGTTTATTTACATCTGCTCTAACAGAGGAAAGTCTCTCCAAGATGCTCAATATCCTTCACTCTTATAATGGACATGAAAGTTGGACATTAGCTTCATTATTATTATTTGAAAGATTCAGATATTCACTAATGCTTCATTGGGGAGAAATTATGGGGGGAAAAGTGTGACACTCTTATTTTGTCTTTATTCTATTTGTATCTAAAACCTTTTATTTTACTTTCTGAAAACTAAGGGAGAGGAGAGTCAGGTACAGTATTTGTTAAGGCATAAACTTGTTTGGAAAATAAATCTTTCTGAAATTATTGTTGAAGCCAGTGAAATCCATATTTGCATCAAGTCCTTTAAGGGTTTCCACTTGCAGTTTAGAAAAAAAGGAAAACAAAAGAAGGAAAAAGAAACAGTGGGCACCAAAGCGTACCTTACAGTGAGAGAGTGCTGCTTTTTCACTCAGCGTTACTTCCCATTCTTTTTTGTGTAAGCCTTAGATTTCTCAATGTTACTTAAGCTGTTATGCAAACACAATCTCATAGCCTTGCTATTGAAAGATAGATGCTACTGGGCCGCTACTACTAAGAAACATTCTAAAATGTACAGAGCTTCAAAACTACTTGCATCAGTCCTGGTTAGATATTATGCCTAGAGTTCTTTAACTTTATGCAGTTTGTAGGATGACTTAGATTTGCATAGGGATATTTGTTTTACAGGACAGAAAACATGTAAATATAATTATTTGTGCTCTATCAGCAAGAGGAGCTATAGGCTTTATAATTATCTTAATTGAATATTGCATCTCCCTTTGTGTTGCTTTACTTGTGTTAGTGAAGAAATGGGTAATTAGGTTTAGAAGAACATAGCATGTTTGCTTATGTGTATACTGAATTTTAGTGATGATTTCTTTTAAAAGAGATGGAAAATGATATTGAGATACTGAAATCCAGTGATGTACAAATGGAATGACAATGGACTTTTAGTAGGTAAAGGAAGAATTAAATCATGTATGCTTTTGTTTCTTTGCATTTGTGTGTGTATCTGTGTATGTATCCTATATTTAAAAGTAAATATGTATATAGATAAATAGGTAGATAGATAAATATTTTACTATGTTTAGAAGAGCATATCACTATGGTCCGTGATAACCTAGAAAACATAGTTATATTTAAAACAAAATATTTTATTATACAGTCTATGTATTTTGGAGCCTGGCTAGGTCAGCAGATCTGGATATATAAAAAACAAGGTCATGATTTTCACTTTCAAAAAAACTAGAATTATATGAGGATGGTGAAAAAACAGTGATTAAATCTCTAATTCCACTTAGTTATGTCATAAAGCTAAATCATTCACTTATAAATTATTCTCCATTTGGACAATAATAACAATAATTATGTAAGCTATCCAGATCTTTTTCTTTTTCTTTTTCTTTCTGTGTTCTTGCTGTTTTGCGTCTATATAAATTTATTCTTTGGTTTGAAACTTGCCAGATTTCTTTGGAAAGACTTAGGACATAAAAAAAAAAATCCAAGTAAACTACAAAATGTCATGTTCATTCATTTAAAATTCAATTATGAAATACCAGTTTTTGCAAAGTATTCAGGGGGAGATAGAAAGAAGTAGGAATCATGGGGCCTATCTTAGTGAGCTTATGCTATTATAAAAACAAAATCTTTAAATTGTTAAAAATATAATTCCTATATGCATAATGAGTGCATGTCACATTTTTATTGTAATAATTAAGGCAATAAACAGCAGAATAACAGATGGTTGATGCTGAAATAAGATTTCTAAATTAAACTTAAAGCTGGATTATGTTATGTAGTATGATAAGACCCTGTCTTTGGAGGATTGTCTCTACTAGATGTCAAGAACTGTGAAGTGTCTGTACATCACCTTACATCCATGCCAACTCTTCAGCCTACCATATTTTCAAGGATGTTGGCAAAAGATATGAGAATTCTAAGTCAGAGGGAAAGGGATTTATTACTATTACACAACGCACAGTTTATTAGCATCTTTTTATCAGTTCTCCATGCCCTCATTTTGGAGGACCAACACACGTGGACCCAGGTGGATGCTGGGCAACAGTGGGTTATGTTACAGGAGGACTCAAAAGTCAGGAAAACCAAATTTTTAAAAAATTTTTTTTTACGTTTATTTATTTTTGAGACAGAGAGAGACAGAGCATCAACGGGGGAGGGTGAGAAAGGGAGAGACACAGAATCTGAAACAGGCTCCAGGCTCTGAGCTGTCAGCACAGAGCCCAACGCGGGGTTCAAACTCATGGACCGCGAGATCATGACCTGAGTCAAGGTCGGCCGCTTAACCAACTGAGCCACCCAGGCGCCCCAAAACCAAATTTTTTAAAATGAGTAGAAAGAAAGTCTGTCATTTCACCCCAAAGGGGAAATTTATCTTTATATTGCCAGAGAGTAAGCATGCCTACTCTTTGCTCCAGAAAGTAGGCAAACCTGTTTTTTGCTGTGTAGGGTGGCACTGTCTACCAAGACTGTTCATGTTACAAACATCCTTAAAAAGATAACAGGACAAAGGAAAGGCAGTACATCACTCATAAGCTATGTAGCAATGTGGGAGACAAGTAGGAAATTGTTTCCCCAAAATATACACCCCTCTTTTCTGGTTTCTGGTTTCTGGTAAATTTTCTGAGTATGCCACTCTGTTGGTTACTGTGATTAATCTGACAAAGGCTGGGACAAAATCTGTTAATTAGCCTCCTAAAGCATTTAATTAAGTTTACTACCAACAGAACTCCAAACAGGAGATGTTGACTTTCTTTATTGAACTCAACCATTCCTCCCAAGGTCCCAGATCCAACCAGTAGAACAGAATTCATAAACCATTAGAGTCTATCTTGGGAAGTCATATATCTTTCTCATTCAGTTTCTGTAATGACCTCTTTCTCTGACCTGAGGCATTAGTCCAGGTAGACAAGGGTGTACAAGCAATTGCACAAGACACTGCCTTGGTCTGCATGTGTCTATCTATGAGAAACCTGACCAGTGAATTGAGCTGATCTGATAATTTTTAGAAGTAAGTTGTGTCATTACCCTCCTCAGGAACATATTTCAGACCACCTTCTCTAATTAGGTGACCAAATGTAGGGATAACTGTCCATATAATTTGCATAAGTAATAAGTCTGTTATCCCTTCAGGTTATCTCCTGCAATTAACCAATTAACCTGTCATTTTTTTTCTTTTTTTCTTTTTTTTTTTAATTTTTTAAATGTTTATTTATTTTTGAGACAGAGGGAGACAGAGCATGAGTTGGGGAGGGGCATAGAGAGAGTTGAGACACAGAATCTGAAACAGGCTCCAGGCTCTGAGCTGTCAGCACAGAGCCTGATTCGGGGCTCGAACCCACGAACCATGAGATCATGACCTGAGCTGAAGTCAGACGCTTAACTGACTGAGCCACCCAGGTGCCCCTAACCTCTCATTTGTGAGAGGTTCCCACATTCATCTGAGGGCTATGCGATCTATCGGTGGTGTTTTCTTAAATACTCGGATGTTTCTTATGACCACTCCTAAGGTGCAATTCACAGTGTTTTTGAAAGGAAGACAAATTAATGCCTGGCTTCCACATAAGCAGTAAAGTCCCAGGGGTGAACATGGTGTCCCTAGAAAGAAAATTTCGTTTATAATTGTTGGGGACCCTCAAATGGGAACTACATCAGTAGGGGCTAAGTTTGACAGTGTCTCCAATGTGGTCTCCTGACCTTAAGATTCCTAATTAAGTTTGAATAACTGACTCTACTTCTGATTTTTGAATATTCCGAAAGCAGTTGGTCCAACCTATTCTATTTATTCCTCACAGTACAAGGGGGCATTTGCCCAACCCACAAATGATGAGCAAGGGCTATGCAAATTAAGATAAGGAAACCATCTACAGATGTGTGAATTCTGAGTGATGAAAACCTTCATTTGTGTAACTGTAACTCTAAAATCTTAAGAAAATATTCAAACAAGATAAAATATTATAACAGTTATGTCAGTTCTTATTTTGAACATTAAATACAAACTTTTTTAGATAATAATTGAAAATTGAATGTGTAAATAATTGGTTGGACCAACTGATTAGAAAATGCAGGGCAATTACAAGTCTCTGTTCAGCTAAATAAACCTTTTAAAGTATTCTGTAAAGTGCTTATTGTCTTCTTTAGTTATTATCTTTTTTTTTTTTTAGAGAGAGAGTGCACACAAGCAGGGGAGGGGTGGGAGAGGAGCAGAGAGAGAGAGAGAGAGAATCCCAACAGGCTTCATGCTCAGCACGGGACTCCATGTGGGGCTCCATCCCAGAGTCCTGAGATCATTACCTGAGCTGAATTAAAGAATTGGACACTTAACTGACTGAGTCACCCAGGTGCCCCTTTAGATGTTGTCTTGAAATGACTGTGCCCAGCTCTTTGTGTTAATCTGAGTACTCTGGATCCTATGTTGGTGTGCTGATTTCTACACATGTGTGGTAATGTAAGTGTTTCATAATATTCTTTTTAGCACTAAGATTCTTTTCTGATTGAGCAGAAATATAGACACCAAAACATTTCCTGTGTAACATGAAACAAATCTTCCCCCAGCCCTAACAGAAGATTGGAGGTATTATTATATAAGTGCTTCATGCCAGGTACCACCAGAAGTCTGTATACCTTGCAAATGGAAGAGAGTTTCATATTACTACATTAGCCTTACCAATGTGGAAAACAAAACAAATGCTAGGTGACCTATTATTGCATCTTAAAGAGGTGAAGTTCAAAGTTAACATAATTTATAAATCGTCCTATATAATAAACTGTATTGTGTAGCTTTTTGAACAGTGCTAAGCTTTTCATTACATCAATGAATAAACAGCTTTAAACATGGCACCTGCAATGATATACTTGAGTTAATGTGTTGGAAAGTATATATGAATTATGGATTATGGGCTACAAACCTTCTTTCTCAGACTTACAAACTTAGTTTACATAACATCATAGTTTAGTGAAAGCTACCCAAAACGTAGTTATAGTGGCTTTAAGTATTATAGAGACTTTCAGTGTTTTTCATATAATCTTGAACTTTTTTAGCAATAACTAATATCATATTTGGAATGTTAAATATTAGTAAATTTGAGAAATACTATGGATCAGTGAAATAAAAGCAAACTGCTGATATGCCTGATGTCATTTGTACACCACACACAGTGTAACAAGAATCCTATTCATTGTGCTTTTCAATTTCTCATTCTTTTTTTGTCACTAATTATTTATAATTCCTTATTTGCTATTAAATGTATTAAAAATTAAAAATGTATTGTTACTTTAATAATTTTAAATGTACATTATACATTTGAACCTTAAGAGTGGTAGCAATGACATAGTTTAATTTATGATGCATTCTCAACAATGACACTCTTCTCCAAAAATCCTTACTTAAATTACTATCAAAACATACATTTTCTGGGGCGCCTGGGTGGCGCAGTCGGTTAAGCGTCCGACTTCAGCCAGGTCACGATCTCGCGGTCCGTGAGTTCGAGCCCCGCGTCAGGCTCTGGGCTGATGGCTCAGAGCCTGGAGCCTGTTTCCGATTCTGTGTCTCCCTCTCTCTCTGCCCCTCCCCCGTTCATGCTCTGTCTCTCTCTGTCCCAAAAAATAAATAAACGTTGAAAAAAAAACATACATTTTCATATAAAAATAAACAAAATTGGTAAAGATATGTACTCCCTAGGATAAAGAGTAATTAGAATTGTTTCTGCAGTCAGCTACCTAACCAACCCAATCCCCTATGTGCTTCTGTGTAGAACAGATAAAAAATTAAACTCAACAAGTATATATCCAAATACTGAGAATAAGATTCACATTACATGAAAATGATTTCTCAGAATTAGCCATGTTGGGGCAAGAATGGTGTAGGAAATTTAGGGGAGGATCAGACATATGCAACAAAAGAGAAAGAATTCATGTTAGATCAGACGGATTTTTTTTTCTCTGACAAAGTCTATATTATGTGCCTTACATGGCATGTACCTTCTCTCATTCAACCCCTACTTCAATCCTGCATGATAGTAACATAAGAACTGTTTTATGGAAAGCAAAATTTAGGCTCAGTAAGCCCATGTAAATTTCCTCAGATTATATAACCAGTAAGTAACAGAACTGGTGTTCAAATCTTGGTCTCTATTTTCAGTGGCTATGCTTTGGATTACTATGCTATCTTAACTTTTCTGCATTCCAGAAAACCCCATTAACAATCCCCTTCTAAAATCTGACTGTGGCATTTTCAGTAAAGTTAGTTTAGCCAATTTAATGGCTAGTTAGGTTAGAAACCTATCATTAACGTGACCCATGGTAACCACTGGTGACCTCCAAGTATAAGTAAGGCTTCTTGTAATCACCCCATTGGGAGATTTTGGGATTATATTTCATTTACTTCAAAGTTGGCTACTGCAAAATCAAAATATAATAAATCTTGGAAGCAAGAAAGGGCCCATGTTTGACTTCCATGATTCCATAGTTTCTATCACCTGAACATACTAACCTCTTTATTGCCACAGGCCTTTGCATGTGCTTTCTCACCTTCCTGTAACAACCTTTTTCCATAGTTTGAGTGGTTACCCATTTGTCATCCTTTTGGTCTCAGTGATGTATCATTTCTTTAAAGAGGTTTTTCCTTACAATCATATCTAAAGTTACTTCCTATCATGTATTGTTTGTTTTCTATGTGGCATTTATTGCAGTTGAGAGCAATTGTATTTATTTATGTATCTACTTATTATCTGAATCTTCCAATAGAATATCATTTCCATGGAAGAACAAATCATACGTATCTTGCTCAGTACTCTATTCTCAAAGCCCATGACAGTACCATGTTTTCAAAAATGATTTTTTAATAAATGAATGAGTTATATACAAGAAAACAACCTCTGAATCTCTTCATTAACAATTTGGAATGATGACCTTTCCTTTTTGGGATGATGATATTGCCTATATTTCTTATAATGTGGCTATGAATATAATAAGATAAATTATACATAAGTGCACATTATGAACTCCAAGGTATTACACAAATGCCTTACAGTGACATCTATTTTAGGTATGGTTCCATCACCTGTTTAGGAAAATTCTCCTGTTTTGGTGTCTTCTCCTTTCAATACTATGTATCCAAGTGCCTTTATGCTACTTCCTTATCTTCTCAGATTGCAGACTAACAGTTGGGCATATTTTAACCTGTCTCTCTCCTGAAAAACTTGTTCACTCTGTTTATTTCTTCATGCTCACAAAGTACAATAAGATGATCCATTAATTGATTTGACACCTTTTATGAAAATGTTGGTAATAAAATCATAGCTTACCATTTTCCAGAATTGCTTTCATTTTATTTTTTTCAAGTGTTTATTTATTTTTGGGAGAGAGAGAGAAAGAGAGTAGGGGAGAGGCAGAGAGGGGAGGCAAAGGATTTGAAGCAGGCTCCATGCTGACAGCAGAGAGCCGGATGTGGGGCTTGAACTCACAAACTGAGAGATCATGAGCTGAGCTGGGGACAGATGCTTAACTGACTGAGCCACCCAGGCACCCCATAAGAATTGCTTTCATTTTAACACAAACCTTTAGTAAGTGATGCTTGTAGACATTGCAAGCCCTATCAACTTAAGCTTGTGATGTAATTGTAGCTAGTCTATAATTGTAGGTAAGCATGATACAGGTGAATGAATAACTACTTGCCTTGTGAGGCTGGTTGAACCTGTGTTTACATAAATTGTTATATTTTACCTACTGTTTCAGAACAGAAAATTAACTTGAATGTATAGCTTTTTTTTTATGAAGGAATGAATTCCTTTTTATGACAACAGATGCCTTTTATGATTCAGTCTATCAACCTACGGTTTGTGGTTTTCTTGTGTCAGCAATAAAACTGTCATAACATATAAGGGTCTATGCGGGACAAAGGCTGTATTTGTGGTAGGTGTGTATATCACATAGAAATAAGATAGAAAGTACGAGGTTTCGTGCAGTAAAAATGCTGAGATCTATATGGGATACCCTTTGCTTCTCTGGATTAAAACAGCAGCGTCATTTCCATCCCCCAACCCTGACAAACAGAACGAATATCTCTCCAGTTAAATATCCCTATAGCTATTTGACCTTATATTACTTTAAGGCCTAGGTAATGACCTGGAAGGAGGAAGGGGTAGGTGTTTCCATTCTTAAATGTTATGGAACATTTTAGAATTGTAGCAAGCTTACCCTGACATTTTTTGTAGTCTTCTTTTCTGTACCTCAACTATGTAAGAGTTGTTCTTTGCTGGAACAAAAGAGAGGATAGACTCAATCTGAGTAGGGCACAGAAGGAGACAGCTCCCTGTTTGAAAGGAGACAGTAAATGGCTCATTAATACTACTCCAGAGTTGGAAGAAGAGAACATTCTATTATCATTTCTATCATACAAGTTCAATAATTGAAGATGAACAAATCCAATAAAATTTCACTCTGAAATACCACCCTTTTCTTGGTACTACTTAAACATTAATTTACAAAGCACATAATAGAAAATAATTATAGCATCTTCAAGAATAATTTGATGAAAAGTTACAGATAATGAGACAGATGGTTTTTCACCCTTAAATTATTAGTTCAAATTAGATCAGCAGTAACCTGCAGGCAATTCAGGTCTTTGTAAAATGAGTCTTCCATGTAATATCCCTTCAAGGCTTCAGTTTTCTCTCAAAGGTAATGTTTTTTCTTAGTTCCTTCAGAAAGAAAAAAAATGAGAATGAATGATGCTCATGGTTGAATTTTAAAACATATCACTTTTTACTTAATGAATTTGAACCTTATTGGCTGGCATTCTTAGAGATTTAAATTTAACACAAAACACTTTAGAAGTACATCATCAAGAGTTCTAACATTTGAAACTCAAATTTTCAAGGAAGTTCTTAAGCTTAGCATAGATAAGTTCTGCTGATTCCCCCATGTTTTTGCCTAATTTCTGTGTTTTGCTGAAACAATGGGTCTTTTTGATGGACTTTTGTTTTCTTTGGCCTGTATATATGTAGTCCTTCTAGACTTATCCAGGACTCTCCCTCTATATTGAGGTCTTTGGCAACTTAACCTACTCTTGGGCTGTTTTATAACTCTGGTATTAGTGATGTAGAACAATGTTATCTACTTCTTCCTAGGGTCCTCTGAGGTAATAGGAATATTTTGTAACTCTAGCAGTGATATAATTTTTTTTCAGGATAGTTAGGATCATTTTGGGATAGGACTTTTAGACATCAATAACTTAGATGTTAGTTTTAGACAACATGTCATAATCTGTGACCATGCTGTTTTAACCCAAGTAACAAAAATATTATATAATTAGGATTCAAAGAAATATGATATAGGTCTTGATCTCAAGCAGCTTGTGGACTGATCAGTGAGAAATGTAACAGAAAAACAAACACATAAATTTAAGAAAAAACACAAAAATTAAATTCCAACAAAAATTTAAAATATTATTAGGATTATGACAATAACTATTACAATAATATTCCAGGTTAATTGCCAAATTAATGATGTAGACATTAGGTGCAAGGATCATTCCTTTGATATTTCCATGAATCAAGACCAGGAACTCTGAAAGTTAACAAATTCTGTTCAAGGTTCTCATCAGGGTTGACTGATGGTCTAACTGATTGATTAATGTGTAAGCCATAGGGCAGACATATAGCATGGCTGCTTTCATGATCTTTTGGGGAGCAATATAACATGCTATGGAAAAAGACTTCTTGGTGAGAAGGTTCAGAATAGAGAATCAGTCGTAACTAAAACACATGTAGACCTATTCTTTGATTAGTGTTTGAGTAATTTATAGGATCTACCATTGTTCTATTTTGTTTCACTCATGCAACAACTTTTTACTATTTGAGTGTCTACTACATGCTGAGTACTAAGTATTAGGGCGTAATGGTGAACAAGATAGGCATAAGACTTGCTTTTATTGAGTATTCAATTTAGGTGAGAATTAAATGGTAAGTGGTATGACTGAATCTAAATAACATACAAATATGTAAAATTTTAACTCAATAATTCAGCAAGTATTTGTTAAGGACCTGTTCTGAGTCAAGCTTTATTCCATGTGCTTGGACTATCTCAGCTAAAAAAATGATGGAGACAAAGACCTTTTCTTTCATAGAGCTTCTACTCTATTATGGAAATAGGGGGTAGAAAATGAAAAAATAAAATGTACTGTATGCTAGAAATTGGTATATGCTATGGGGTAAGGGAAAACTAAAGCATGATGACAGGGATTGAGAATGAATGGGAGTGGTGGGCTAGTGGGGGTGAGCTACTCTTCAAAAGGATTGTAGCACATCTCACCAGGAAAATGACATCTGAGAAAGATGTGAGGGATTAGTTATGTGGATATCTAGGGGAAGAATGTTCCAGGTGGAGGAAACCATGCAAAAGCTGTATGGTGGGTATTTGCTTAAATGTTTGAGAAATAGCAAAGAGGTCACTGTGGCTAGAGTAGAATAAACAAAGGGAAATTGGTTAGAATGGTGAGGTAGTAACATCAGAGAAGTAAAGTGAGGACAGATGATGTAGATCTTAGTAGGTCATGTATAGGGAGACATTGGAGAGTTTTGAGTGAAATAGAAACATGATATGAGTGTTTTAATCTGAACTATTAAGTAAAAAGACCCTCTATTTACTATGCTCTGCCTTGACTTATTAGGCATATGAACAAGAAGTTGTGTTATGAGACCTATGGTAATCATTTGCTGGATTGAAGCAGAGTAATAATAGCAGAAATTATGGGAAACAATCAGATTCTGATTCTGAATACACTTCAAAGAGAAAAAAATAAAACCTAGAATTTTCTCACAGACTGAATGTAGGCCATAAGAAAAAGAGGACTGAACATTTTTGTCCTGAACAAATGGAAGGATGGAGTGGCCATCAACAGGGTTCAAGGATGCTGTGAGAGGCCAGGTTGGGCAGGGGAGCAGGGGATAGAGACACATCAGGAGTTCAATTTTAATTTTGCTGAGTTTGAGATATATTTAGACATCTAAGTTGAGATTCCAGTGGGCAGTTTAAGAAACAAATCTCAAGTGTTGGGGAAAGTTTTGAACAGAAGTTTCAAATAGATGCATTTAAACCCACAAGACTGAATGAAGCCCCCAGAGAGTGATTACAGATTAGAGAAAAACAAACAAGCAAACAAACAAACAAACAGAGAGCTCTGCCCTTCTCCAACATTACAAAGTCAGGGAGAAAAGGATGAACCAGCAAAGGAAATGGACAAGGAACAATGTTTGAAGTAGGAGGCAAACCAAGTGAGTAATAATACTGATTGAATAGTATAATGATTCATTAGGGTAAAATGAGCATTCAGATAGGGATTTTTTTTAATGGATCCCATTTGAAACTGAAAATTTTTGTAGTTCCTGTTTTTCATGTGTCATCTTATACCAACCACATTCATTTTTGCCATCACTAATGGGCCTTCCCTGCAAAGCATCCACACAAAGAACATCTGCTCCCTCTCTGCCAAAGAATAATGTCAGGAGGCAGACCTAGTTATATTGAGCTCCATTTCTTCCCATCAAACTCCTAGAAGCCTGTGGATTAACATGGGAACCTGCTTTTCCTTGTGTCCATAGAACACTAGGTTTTCTAAAGGCTTTGATTAATTTTAATCTGATGGCCTCAGGGTGCTTTTATACTAAAGTCTTGAAAATGTTCAGAAACTTTGAAACAACCATGATCACATTTACAATTTATTTTTGACACTTTTGAGGCTTTTCAATTCAATATTTTTTCCACAAGGCAGGGCAAACTTTGTAATGATGATTAACAAGAACTCCGTGGCACTTACGTGGACCTGGCAAAGGGCAGAACACACCTCTTTTCTCAAAGCACAATAAGCTAAATAGATGAAAGTTCAAGATCTCACAAATTTGTAACCAAGGGGACTATTCCTCTTGGTTTATTGAAAAGGTCAGGAAATACACCTAGACATGTACATAAGCCTTCCCCTTTGCACTTTGCCGTAAATAATGAGGTGGAATGTGGTCAAGAGACCCAGGTGTCTCTGAACTGCAGTCTTTTTCTGCTTCTCACTTCCCTTGTTCTCTTTGAGAGATCTGATCAAATACAATGACCTCATTCTTCCAAATGTGTGTGTGTGTGTGTGTGTGTGTGTGTGTGTGTGTGTGTGTCTCACCCACTTTCTCCCAAGAGGAATCCAAGTTGTAAACTAAGAACAAATATGCAGTTCATCTACCATAAACATTCATCTCGGATGAGCGACTATTTTTAGTAACCTAGTTCTTTATTATGCTGAGAAATAGAGGGTAATTGTGCCATACATAAAACTACTTGAGAAATATATATAAATTTACCTCCTGGTTATAATTTAATATTTATATAGAACTCTTATAAGCTATCTTATAAACTGACAAGTTATTATTCAATGAATCTGACAAATAGCAAGTCTTATGTATAATATACACAACTGACAAATGATTAGTATCAAAATATATTAAAAACATGTACAATCAATAAGTACTACAACTGAAACATAAATACTTACTACCTTCCTTACCCAGCTAAGTCAATGATAATGGCCATCCAGTGCTTTGTGCACTCAAAAGCAATTATGTCAAGAATTTCTATCCTATTCTCTGAATTCTGTTATCAGCTATAATTTCAATCAAGGAAGAACTGAAGATATTTTCAGTTATTTCCATAAGCATAGATACCATGTTTTTAGCTGGTACAATTAGATGAAATTCTGGAAAAATAACAGATTTACAGTGGAAAAATCATGAAGTTAGTCTTAGAAATATTAAGTTTGATTTATTATTTTGATATTCAGTCCAGAAGGTGAAGTCATTTGTTGAATAAACAGATTTACAGCTTACAGAAGAGATTTGGCTGGATGAGACACATACATTTGAACATGATTTTTGTGTAGTTGGTAACTGAGTCCATTAAATTGAATGAAATTATTTTAGGAAGAGTAAGGAATTAGAAGAAAAGAAAACAGACAAAACCTTGAGGAACTAAAACATTTAATGATCATGGAGAAGAAAATGAACCTGCTAAAGAGATCAAGAATGAGAAGTCAGGGACATAGGAAAAGAATTAAGCATTTTATGTTATTGGGCATCTCCTATGTGCCAGTCACTTAACTAGATGATGAGATAAAATGATGATTCCAAATTGACAAAGCTTCTCTCAGGAAGTTTACAACCTAGTGGAGTAGGCAGACATTAAGTAAATTGTATACTAATTAATATACAATTCTAAACTGAGGCACATGCTCTGAAGAGATAAACAGTCTGGAGCGCCTAGGAGACTCAGTTGATTAAGCACCAATTTCAGCTTAGGTCATGGTCTCACAGTTCATAGGTTCAAACCCCAAGTTGGGCTCGGTGTTGACAGCTAGGAGCCTGGGGCCTGCTTCAGATTCTGTGTCTTTCTCTTTCTCTGCCCTCCCCTGCTTGTGCTCTCTCAAAAAATAAATAAACATTAAAAAAATTAAAAAAAGAGAGATAAACAGTCTTATACCATAGGAAGTTGCTCTAGACTGTAGGATCAGAATCAGTTGTTGAGCTGAAATTAAAGAATGAATAGAGGACAAGTAGGTGGAGGTGAAGGGTGGACAGATGAGCTTTCCAGGAAAAAGAAATTGTGTAGGTAAAGACCTTTGTGACAAGAAGTAACATGGGGATATTTGAAGGATTTAAAAGGCCAATATGAGGGTGCTTGGGTGGGTTAAGTTGGTTAAGTGTCCAACTCTTGATTTCAGCTCAGGTCATGATCTCACCATTGTGAGATCGAACCCCATGTTGGGCTCCATGCTGGTTGTGGAGCTTGAGATTATCTCTCTCACTATTCATCTGCCCCTCCTCCCTCTCAAAATAAATAAATAAATATAAAAAAAAAAGAAAAGAAAAGAAAAGAAAAGAAAAGAAAAGAAAAGAAGAGAAAAGAAAAGAAAAGAAAAGAAAAGAAAAGAAAAAAGGCCAGTATGGTAGAGGGCAGAGAACAACTGGAATGTAGGGGAAGATCAGAGATAGTCATGAGTCAGATCAGCAAGGGCTTAATAGGCTCTATTAAGGACTTTGATCTTTATTCCAAGAACAATGGGAAACTATGTGTGTTCTTTAAACAGGAAGCAAAAGAAACTGCTAAAGAAACTGAATAATAGAAACCTAGGATTGTAGGAGAAAATGCATACATGGGTATATATGTGCAAGGTGAAGAAACTGGGAGAAGTTAGTGTAAGACAGACGAGACCAATCAATTAATAGTATCAAATGAAAGAGTCTTGAAAAATATCCTTGGATTTGGAGACATGAGGTTATTGCTATCTTTCACAAATCTGTCAGTGGTATAATTGAAGAGGATGGAGAAGTGTTTGGGAGTTGGGGAAAATATTACCAGTTAGTTAACTGCCTAGATTTTAGATAAAGAAAAGTTTCTAGTTACTGAATCCGTATAGATCAATAAAACCTAGAT
Organism: Acinonyx jubatus; assembly: GCF_027475565.1. Classification (NCBI taxonomy): domain Eukaryota; kingdom Metazoa; phylum Chordata; class Mammalia; order Carnivora; family Felidae; genus Acinonyx; species Acinonyx jubatus. Next base: position 64,322,310 of record NC_069387.1, read on the forward strand.
ATTACCCTCCCTAAAGAATCTACTATCTCAAAAGCACTAATGAGGAAATGGGAATATATTGAAAATTCTATGGGATTGCTGAAGGGCAGGATTTTCATCTCATTTTGCATAACAAGCAACTGGAAATCCTCCTTAGATACTTCACCAGTCCCTCCTCAGACTCCTTGTTTCCAGGATCTTTCTTTTCTTTTTTTCTTTTCCCATAGCCCCAAACAGCACATCAGTACTCTGCAAACAAGAAGGTCCTCAATCCCACCACTTTAGAAGACAATTTTATGATCACCTTTTATTACTGAATATGATCTTAGGTCTCTTATTCCAGAAAAAAGGTAGAATACCTTCTAAAAGGTATTTTTATAAATTCATTTTTTTCATCTCACTTGTAATAAATACATTCATTTTGTATAATGTAGCTATCTCTTAGGTCAAATCATTCCTCTTCTACCTATTTGATCTTATACATTGTTCTCAGTTTTAGATCCATTTCCAACATAAGACAAAATGCTCTATTATTTCAGCCTCCGATAAATCCCACAAATATCTTTAATCATCAAAGACAATTTAATTCTACTAACATGTGTGGAGCCCTATTATGTGAACACACTGGATCTGTATTGGGAATACAAAATGCATAAAAACATGACCTTGCCCTGGAGGAAGCTGAGTCTAATGCAACAACATAAAAATAAACATGTAAATTATCGTCCTGTGTGGCAAATGCCAAGTTCATGTTTCAAAGCTTTTATCAGCCTTTTAACTTATGTTGGATTTGTGGGGGACTCAGTATGGCAAAGCTCTGATTTTTTAGGACTTGGGGTATTACTAAAAGAGTACTTTTCAGTGAGTTTTTAGACATGTGGAAGAAAAACATTGTTAATTGATTTTCCCAAATTCAGCTTTATGGGGTTGCAAACATAAAAACAACAAAACCAAAAGAGCAAAAATACCTTTCAATCAATAGTGGAATTCTGGCTAAGAATAGAATGTTTTCATTATGTTCAAAAATGTTGTTGACTTTCAATTGTTTGTTAGGTCCAAGGAGAGAGCAGTGGGGGAAAAAGTCACCAGTTCTCATAGAACTTATATTCTAATGAGAGAGACAAATAGCAAACCAATAAGTAACCCAAGTAGCGATAAAAACTATGAAGAAAACACAGAAGGGTGTGATAGAGCATGATTTACATAGAGAGGGGTTAGACTGTTTAGATCATCTTTACTGAATAAATGACATTTTAACTAAGACCTGAGTGACCAGAGGGAGCCACATGCATGAAGATATAATTGAAGCCTATTCCAGGAATGGAGAACAAATGTACAGACCCCAAATCAGAAACAAGATGTTCCAGAGAGACAAAGTGAAAGCCAACACGTCTGACGGGTAGGAAGTGATAGGCAGGAAATGATAGGAGTTAGAGAGGTGGAGACAGAGTAGATCATACAGAGTTTCTTGGGCCTTAGTAAGAATTTTGGATATTTGGAGATCCAGTGGGAAACTATTAGAGGATCTTAACCAGGGAAGATACAAGATATTCTTCATTTGTTTAAAAGATTATGGAGGCTGCTGTGAGGTAAATGGTTGTAGGTGTGCAAATGTGGAAATAGGAATGGTGATATATTGATAAATGCTTAATAACTTGCTTTCCAGAGGGGAGGAAAAGTCCTGATTTGTTTGCTGACATTTATGGTGTGAATACTTCCAATTAACTAATTTTAAGGTACCAACATGGCACATACTGGGTTGCAATATTCCTGAAAATTTAATTCGTTCTCATGAGTTGGTACAAGCTGACTCAGCACACCACTGGTTAAGAGACTAATGCAGATGTCCAATCAAGAAATGAAATGATGGAGGTTAAATTAGGGTGGTCATAGTGGAGACAGTGGGAAGTGGATAGATGCAGGATATATTTAGAGGTAAAATTCATAGTAATCGCCATTCAACCAAATTGGTGAGAATTACATGGGGAAGAAAAGAAAGTATAAAGGATGACTCCTAAGTTTTTTACTTGAATAACTAGTGTATGGTTGTTCCACTTCTGAGGGAGAAAGTACTTAGGGAGGAATGGGTTGATTTTGGTCACATAGAGACTGAGCTATTTGACAAGTGAGTCAGGGTGACAAAGGAAGAGATTAGAGCTAAGAATCCAGAGTGCAAGAGGAGGTCAGGACTATAGATATAAATTTGAAAGTCAGCAGCATAAAAATATTCCTAAAATATATATCCTTTTCTTAAAAATTGAGAATAAACTGAGGGTTGATGGGGGGTGGGAGGGAGGGGAAAGTGGGTGATGGGCATTGAGGAGGGCACCTGGTGGGATGAGCACTGGGTGTTTTATGGAAACCAATTTGACAATAAATTTCATATTTAAAAAAATGATAAAAAAATAAAAAATATATCTCCTTGCCTTTCAGTATACATTTAGAAAGTCACATTTTTACTTTTAATTAATTTGTAGCAGATAGGACTCTGAAAATGCAAACTCATATATGTAATATTACAATTACCTTTAGTTTTCTAACTCCATTGAATTGTAAACAATTAACATTCTGCATGGTAGCAGAAACTTCATCTCAGTCAGTTCAGAGACCCCATTTTCCATGGAGTAGTGTCTGATTTTCTGGGGTCTTATGTAACCAGGTCGTCTTGGGTAGAAAGCTTTCAAATCTTGGTGTTTTATCAGTCATCTATGCTGGTATCCAATAATGCATCTCCATTCCTATTCTGTTTTTATTCTTTGTCCATGTTTACTTTATTGCATTATTCATCATTCATGACATTAAGGTCTATTGAATTTCTAAATTTCCCTCAGATTCTTAACTTCACTTATATACATATGATTCTTCTGTTTCCTGCCACACAAGGACTCAAAAAACTGGAATTCTCTAATGTTCTTTCCTCCTTGTTACTTCAGTTAGTAACTTGATTTACTTTCAGTGGGGTACTGAAGCCACTTTTTTCCTATAGGAAGCTTTCTGATTCTCCTAAATTTCTTCTACCTAAGCACATTACCCACACATTTCTACTCTGGAGTCTAGAAGCTTTCTTTAAATCTTCTTAGGAAGGAAGAAATAAGACTCTCTGCCTCTAAGTCCACAGTTTCCCAAGAATTTCTGTTGCTTACCTATCTTTGATAGGGCTTGATAAGACCTCCATTTCAGAGGAATACAAATACCTTCTCCATTAGTTCCAAGCTGATACCCCCCAAGCCACACTTTGTCTGGACTTAAGAGTGTTTCCTCAGAAGTTGAATAAGTGACAACATTAACAAATAAGATTTCAGATAAATGTTCAAAGTTTTTGCTTCTTTCACAATATCCACAGTTTTGGGATCAAGAAGTCTTTGTTCCCACATGGTACTAATTGCCTGGATATAAGCAGTCACATGTCTTTTGATGGGTTGACATTGTCCAGTTATTCATAGTTATTTCCACTTTCTATCGGCTCCCTGATGCTGAACATATGTGTCCCTTGCCGTCTCTGGCCTTTCTGCTGGTTTTTCCCTTACACCTGGTCAGTTTCACTCATTTATCTTAACTGCCAAAGCTGCATATGTATTTGAGCTTGTGATCCCATTTTAGTCCTGTGTTTAGTTTTGACTAGTAGATTAACTATTATTCATAAGGTATTCTCCATAATATGTCACGTATGTTTCTATTTGCCCCATAAATGCCGATTAGATTATTTGCTCCTCTTCTCTGCTTTTTGTTATGAAATCTATTTTCTGAGCCAATAGCTAATGGCTATATTAAATTGCTAAATTGGAAGAAGAGTGAAAGGGGAAGAGGAACTAAGAGGGAAAGTCATGGCATATGTATCAATAATGTTGTAAGATCTTCATTCTTTTCTTAGTTGTATCATTAGGCTATAAGCAGGAGACATAAATTAAGCCAGTTAGCTTCACAGAGAGAATTTAATATGCAGAATTATTAATCAAATATTATACAATTATAAAGGCTAGAAGTGTCACTAAAATATTATGAACTTAGTAGCTATAGGAAGTAGTTAATTGTTCATATGCTGAGGGGAAAAGAGAAGAGGTTGGAATTATCTGGTATTATTAAGTTTATTTATTTTGAGAGAAGAAGTACAAGTGAGGGAGGGGCAGAGGGAGAGGAAGAGAGAGAGAATTCCAAGCAGGCTCCACACCATCAGTGTGGAGCCCAATGCGGGGCACCAATTCATGAACTCTGAGATCATGACCTGAGCTGAAGTCAGATGCTTAGCTGATGAGCCAGTGAGGCACCTCTATCTGGAATTATTAATACTTAGAAGTGTAAAAGAAACTCTCTGAAACCTGGATCTTTGAGGAGGAGGTGCTCCTTTCCTGGCACTGGTGTCTCTGAACTCAGAGGAGAGAAACCATGGGCTGGGAATAGACCTCAGCAGAATGGGTGCCAGTTCTCTATGCTGATGTCTCTGATAGGGGAGTGGTGAATTTCGTTACAAGTTTTGGAAAATCTGCATGCTAAATGCAGCAGGTGCCAATGGAACCAACAGATACTGCCAAATGAAAAAGAAGAATTTCTGGGATGATACTGATGGCAACAGAAAGCCAAACAGAAAAAGGAAAGGTCAATATCAGATCCCTCTAGCCTTCCAGTCTTCCAGTGACTCCTTTGCAAGGGCCCAGCATAGACCCAACTGGTAAAAGAGAAATGTGCTTTGCAGAGAACAAGCAAGAAAATTGGAGCATAAAAGGGTAGGCTTTGAGTGTTAAGATGGTATCTTAATAACTAATATATTAGTAAATCTTTTATTCTCACAACGACAGCAGCAACAACCAGTAACAACAAACCATAATTGTTATCTGTGCCCTCCTTCTCAACTGTAAGAGTAGGAGTCCTTGCTCTTTGCCAAATTGTAATACTCATGACGGAAAACCACATGGCTAGGTAAACAGTTTATTTCCTAGGCTGCCAAAGACCAGATACATAAATGAATTAGGTAGGGCAAACACAAAATAGCTAAAATAAATACCACTTCAAAATATAGTAGCTTAAAAATGATAGAAATTCTTTTTCTCTCCTATAATAGTCTTTTTTTTATGAATATAATTTATTGTCAAGTTGGCTTACATACAACACCCAGTGCTCATTCCAATAAGTGCCCTTCTTAATGCCCATTACCCATTTCCCCCTCTCTCCCGTGCCCCCTCCCCCAAAATCCTCAGTTTGTTCTCTGTATGCAAGAGTCTCTTATGATTTGCCTCCCTCCCTCTCTGTTTGTAACTATCTCCCCCCTTCCTTCCTCCATGGCCTTCTGTTAAGTTTCTCAAGATCCACATATCACTGAAAACATGATATCTGTCCTCCTCTGACTGCCTTATTTCACTCAGCGTAATACCTTCCAGTTGCTGCAAGTGACATGATTTCATTCTTTCTCATTGCCAAGTGGTATTCCATTGTATATATAAACCATATCTTCTTCATTCATCAGTTGATGGACATTTAGGCTCTTTCCATAATTTGGCTATTGTTAAAGTGCGGCTATAAACATTGGGGTACATGTGCCCCTATGCCTCAGCAGTCCTGATTCCATTGGGTAAATTCCTAGCAGTGCTATTGCTGGGTCATAGGGTAGTTCTATGTTTAATTTTTTGAGGAACCTCCACACTATTTTCCAGAGTGGCTGCACCAGTTTGCATTCCCACCAGCAATGCAAAGGAGATCCTCCTTCTCCATATCCTCTCCAGCATCTGTAGTTTCTTCATTTGTTCATTTTAGCCACTCTGACAGGTTTGAGGTGGTATCTCAACGTGGTTCTGATTTGTATTTCTCTGATGAGTGACGTTGAGCATCGTTTCATGTGTCTGTTGGTCATCTAGATGTGTTCTTTGGAAAAGTGTCTATTCATGTCTTCTGCCCATTTATTCACTGGATTATTTGTTTTTCAGGTGTGGAGCTTGGTAAGTTCTTTATCTCCTATAATAGTCTTAATTTGAAAACTTTAGGGTTTTTTGGTTAGGAATTTGCTCTGCTCCAAGTGGTCATTTACAGATTCAGGCACTTTTCTCCTTAAGGTATACCATCCTTTGTATTCTCTTGCCTTCCTGATTAAAGCTGAGTTGTGGGTTCATCATGTTCTAGGACAGGGGAAAGGAATATAGAAAGGAATTACAGGCAACAATTTGCTAATTAGCTAGTGAAGATGTTTTACACATGCCATTCAACTCGTATGCTACTGGAAAAAACTTAGTCACATGGCTAGAAAGAGCAAAGAGAGGACTGCCTGGGTTACTCAGTTAAGCATTTAGGTCATGATTTCATGGTTCGTGAATTCCAGCTCCACATTGGGCTCTGTGCTGACAGCACGGAGCCTGCTTGGGATTCTCTGTCTCCCTTTCTCTCTGCTCCTCCTCTGCTCTCTCTCTCTCTCTCTCTTTCTCTCTCTCTTTCTTCTCTCTCTCTCTCTCAAAATAAATAACTTTAAAAAATTCTTTCAAAAAAAAAAAAAAAAAACCACAACACAGCAAAACAAAACAACCAGAAAGAGCAAAGAGAATCTGGGAATGTAACCTGGTCAGCCAGATAAATATCCATGAAGAAGCAGGAAAAGGATTTAGTGTCTAACTTGTAATTTGACAAGTAAATGTGGATAGTAGGTAACTTTTCATTTCCCGTGAAAAGGCTTCCCCATTGCTACTTTCCTCCTATCTCTTTCCCTGGACTTCGAGATCAGAGAACTGAGATGAACTTCTCGTATAACCTGAATAAAAGCATAGTTGTATGTGTGTTTGAACAAGTAGTTTTGCTTAAAGGTAGCAAAAAATGTTGATACTTTCCCATTTTCTATATATAATTATTATGTAGCCTTTGTAGCTTCTAGCAAAGGGGGAACTGGATGTAAATAGGATCTTTACTTTTATGGTATTATGATAATCATAGTTTTATTTTTGGGCCCCATTCTGGTTGCCAAAAACATCCCAAACCTGTTAATTTCTACATGACTGGGTATAAGTTCCCTTTGCAGATATAGTCTAATATGTAATCTTCAACTTAGTCATTTCATGATAAGCAAAGCCAACCTAAGACCATTTTGCACCTTTAAACTCTGAAAGGCTAAATTAGAACATTATTGTGCCAGGGGCGACAGGACTTTTTGTTGTCTCCCTTTATAAAATAGCCTCCACCTCCAAGCCCAAGAGTGCTTAGGCCACCACACTTTTCAGAGATAAGAGTTGGGTCCATTTGATGATTGTCAAGGTTTTTCTCTTCCTTAGAGACAAGAGATAATATAAAAAACTACTATAACTACTTATTCCTTTTTAAGTATAAAGCCTTATTTATTTATTTATTTATTTATTTATTTGTTATTTATTTATTTATTTATTTATTTAAATATATGAAATGTATTGTCAAATTGGTTTCCATACAATACCCAGTGTTCATCCCAACAGGTGCCCTCCTCAATACCCATCACCTACCCTCCCCTCCCTCCCACCCCCCATCAGCCCTCAGTTTGTTCTCAGTTTTTAAGAGTCATAAGGCCTTTTTTAAAATAAATTTAAAATCTAAGGAAGAGACCTTAAAAATCACCTTCCATGTTGTTTCTTTTTTAGCTATTCTCCTGGAAATTAGAAATCTAGCCCTCAAGCTCTAATAAGGCCATTTGCTTGAGGGAATGAGTAGTCTTCTATACTATCTGTTTAAAGTCAGTCTCATTTCAGTCTACTGATATCTCTGAAATCATCAGTAGATTTTAAATATTTTTTCATTTGTTGAGGGGGGAGGGAATGAGTGGGGCAGGGGCAGAGGAAGAGAGAGAGAATCCTAAGCAGGCTGCATGCTAACCATGCTAAGCATGGAGCCTGATGTGGGTGGGTCTCAATCCCATGACCCTGGCATCACGACCTGAGCTGAAATCAAGTCAGACGCTTAACTGACTGAGCCACCCAGGTGCCCCAATCATCAGTAACTTTTAGAGCTCCTTTTTATCTCTGTACTTGTCATCATTTCTTCTACAGGTTTTAGTTGTTTCCTAAAGATCACTTGACTAAAGTCTAGAGTTCTAATCAGTTCATGTTGCAGACATAGAGAGCAAGAGTTCCTTGCATTCTCAAATTCACATCTAACTTGTAGGGGGAAAAAATCTCAGGTCAGTAACACAGACATGCAAGACATATTACTTTCCCTTTGTATAAACTTTGCTTTCTATTGTGAGTTCCATTCTTCTCATCATTATAGCCTCAGGATGTAGTTCAATGTCTGATACAGAATAGGTGTTCTATAAATATTTATTAAACTAATGAATGCTAATAATAGCCATACCTGAAATACTAGCCATCAAAACTGACCTAAATAATGTAGCTAAAATTTTCCCTATAACTTTAATTGGCAAAATGCAATGGTAGTCAGGGAAAATTTAGAACAATAGTGTCCTTCTCCAAAATGTCACAGGAGGAATAAATGACCCAATGAATCTTACCTGTATCTAATAGATCTGTATCTGGAAGGAATTCTGAATTTGTTTACATGTGTTTTCCTTGTGCTAAAATTACTGTGAATTTGATATTTTAAGACTCCCTTCCTCCCTCCTTTAATTTTGTTTTACATGAATAACAGAAACATACCAACAAGAAACAAACTGCAGTACCCTGAGGACATTTGTTGGGATAAAGATATTGTGTTTGCGTTTATGAAAACACAGCCGTAATCTTGAACAGATTCTGCAGTAACAGTATTTACATAACTAAATACAGCAGGGACCTCATTAAATGGCATCAGTGGGAATCAGAGCTGAATGTCTGCATTTGCCAGTTCCCTAACCAGGAATTAGTGAAACCCCAGTTACGAGATGATGAAGTATTATTTGCCAATTCTAGTAAGTTTTCATGACTAAAGAGACTGCCATTCTCTCCCTCTCCCCTCCCCCTACCTCCTGCTACCCAGGGATTTAAAAAGGAATGACTATAAAAAGGGGTAGAAGGAGAAGAAATGTAAGACTTAGTACCTTACTTTATATTTTTCTTTTTATCTTGAAAAGTTTCATTATTTTTCTGTTTTTATTACTGCTTCTAATGAAGGAACAATAGATGGACATTTCAGACTTTAAAGTTTGTAAAAAAATCTCTTTCTCAACTTTTTCCCTTAATAAACTCAATTTTTTTCTCTTCAAAAGCCCTATTTCATTAGGTACAGAAAACTTAATCTCAGTCAATTCAGGACTTTCTCGGCAATTCCTGGGGACTGTGTTTAGGTTTGGAGATGAACCTCAGTAGTATCAGGCCATCGAGTGCTGGTGGTGAACCATCTGTTCCCTAGAGCATGTGTCTACAGAGGCATCCAATGATGTTTCTTCCCTCTGGTCCTCATTCATCAGTCTGTGAAAATTGCTGCTGGATTGTTTTTCATTCCCCTAGCTACATAATCTCTTTCCCCTTGGAGCTTACATACTCATTTGGGAAATAAGAAAACCTAGATAACACAAATAATTGTAAAATTTATAACTGTTTTAAATAAAGTGAAGAAAAAGTACAAGCTTCTGTGGGAAAAAAATACCAAGGCCTAGACCAGTTTAGGGGAGAAAGTGATGCTTTCTTCAGGAAATGATTATTAAACTGAGGTCTGAGAATCAGTAGGAATTAAAGTTGATAATGTGGAGGGGAGATTAGTCATTGAAAAAAAGGTTATGGACAGAGGAAGAGCATATTCAAAAGTCTGTGAAAGAAGATGAATTTGAGAAATTAAGGGAACTTCAGTGTGGCAAGAGCATACTAAGAGTAGAATGTTTGAAACAAAATCTAGCAAGGTTTTGTAGGACACAGCAAATCTGTTGTTTTTTCCAAAAATCAAAGGAAGTTGAACTGTTTTTTTTTTTAAGTTTATTTATTTATTTTGAGAAAGAGACAGTGCAAGCAGGGGAGGGGCAGAGAAAGAGGGGGGGAGGGAGGGAGAGAGAGAGAGAGAGAGAGAGAGAGAGAGAGAGAGAGAGAGAGCGCCCCAAGCAGGTTCCACGCTGCCAGCACGGAACCTGACACAGGATTCGAACTCATGAAACCATGAGATCATGACCTGAGCTGAAACCAAGAGTCAGACACTTAACCGACTGAGCCACGCAGGTGCCATAGAAGCTGAACTGCTTTAATCAAATGGTGTATGTGGGTTTGCAACACATGATTAGATTTTGCTTTGAAAATATTGCTCTAAGGTGTGGAGAACAGATTGGAAGAGATGAAGAATATACTTAAGAAAACAGAGATGGTGATAACATAAGTGTGTAGAAATGAAGAGAGATAGTAACAGATATTGCCAAAGTCAATTTGATGACTTAGTGATATTAATTATATTTGGAGGTTGAAGGACAAGCTACAGTAAAAAAAATGACTCGCAGCTTACTGGCTTCTAGAACAGAGTGGATGGAACTGCTTATCATTTGATAGGATCAGGTTTAAGGATTATATTGTGTATTTGGTTGTGACTCTGCCTTGTGTGAGTTGACATTGACAGTGTGTTAAGATTAATCTTAACAAGTGTTAAGATTAAAAGTAAAATGATGGAAGGGACACCTGGGTGGCTCAGCTGGTTAAGCGTATGACTCTTGGTCTTGATTCAGGTCATGATCTCGTGGTTTATGAGATTGAACCCCACATTGGAATCTGCACTGACACTGTGGAGCCTGTTTGGGATTCCCTCTCTCCCCCCTCTGTCTCTGCCCCTCTACCTGCTCTCTCTCTCTCAAAATAAATAAATAAACTTAAGAAAAAGTAAAATGATGGAAAGAGGTATAACATGCTAACATTAATCAAAACAAAACTATCATATCTATATTAAGATCAGCCAAAATAGATTTCAGAGCAAAGGACATTCTCATGAATGTAAAGCATCATTTCATAATGATAAAGGAGTCCATTCATCAAGAAAATATGTCAATATTAAATGTTTGTGCACCTGAAACCAGAGCTTTATAACACATGAAACAAAAACAGATAGAACCATAGGCGAAATAGACTGATCCTCAGTATTTGACAAAATAAGTAGACAAAAAAAAAATCAGTAAGAAAAGTGAAGCCATAAACAGCATAGCAACCAAATTGACTATCTGACATTTATAAAACCCTTCACTTGACAACAGCAGCATGTACCTTCCTTTTTTCAAGTTTGCATAGAACATTTACCAATATAAAGCATATGTGAGCTATAAAACAAGGTTCAATAAATTTAAGTGGATTCAAGTCATGCATTGTATGCTGTCTTATCACAGTGAAATTAAATTTGAAATCAATAGTAGAAAGATATGTAGAAAAGCCCCAAAGTTTGAAAATTAAATAATATATATCTAAATAACTCATAGGTCAAAGAATAAATCTAAAGGGAAATTTAAAAATAATTTGAACTGAATAAAATAAAAACAAAAACATTAAATATTATGGAATACAGTTACAAAAGTACTCAGAAAATGAATGAATAAATAGGTTGTGAACTATCCATAAACTGAAATATGATTTATAAATAAATAGGAAAAGGGGCATCTGGATGGCTCAGTCAGTTGAGCATCCGACTTTGGCTCAGGTTATGATCTGGTGGTTTGTGAGTTCAAGCCCCACATCTGACTCACTGCTGTCAGTGCAGAACCTGCTTGGGATCCTCTCTGCCCCTCCCCCACTTGTGCTGCCCCTCCCCAACTTGTGCTGTCTCAAAAATAAACATTAAAAAAAGATAAATATGAATGAACTATTGACATGCACATGTATAAATCTCAAGATAATTGTGCTGAATAAAACAAGTTAAACAAAAATGAGTGTATGTTCTGTGATTCTAATAATATAAAACTCTAGAAAATACAAACCGACAGAAAGCAGGCCAGTGGTTTCCATGTGAGAAGGGACAGAGGTAGGAATTGACAGAAAGCAGCCATTACATAGGAAACTTTTCTGTGGGGAATATGGAGGACATCTCTATTATCTTGATTATGTTGATGGTTTCATGATCATACATATATATCAAAATTTACCAATTTGTACATTTAAATACTAGTAGTTTATTGTATATCGATTATATCTCTAATGAATCTCTTAAAGTAAATAAACAATGATATAAGCAATGTTAGTAATGAAATAAAATAGCATGGCCTATTTCTACATAATTCCTGAGAGTAGAGACACTGCACAAGTCTTCTGACAATACAAATTCCACCTGAGTAATCTTTTCTGTCTTATGTTGTGAAACTAAGGTTCTTAGTGTGCCAAGTTAGCAATTCAAATATACATTAGTCTGCTATAGCTGCATCATACATTCTATTCCTCAAAGCTTTGTTTCTGAATATAAAATCTTCCAGCTATGATGTAATTTTTATTTTCACTGAGCTTAACATTTCTCCGTTTGTAACATTTTACTTTGATATGTGAAGATGGGATTATCCTGTTCATTAAAACTATAAGTGGTTGGAATAAACTTGATGCTCAGGATTGTCTTCTATCAGATGGTGGAAGATACTGACTATTGTGAAGCTTGGAAATAGTTCCTAGATTTTAAGGGCCATTATTAGACTTGTTTATTGGCATCAGACACCAAATTTATTCTGGTCAGTGCTATATAACTAGTTTGTAGCTCAGCATCTGACACAGGATAAATGCTTTTGAATAGTGGAAGAAAGGAAAGGAGGAAGGGAGGGAGGGAGGGAAGGAGGGAGGGAGGAAGGAAGGAAGGAAGGAAGGAAGGAAGGAAGGAAGGAAGGAAGGAAGGAAGGAGGAAGGGAAGGAAGGGTGGGTCACAAGGGGAGATGGCAAAGCTTGGAGTTGAAATATCCTTTCTATTAACAGCAAAAAGAATAATATCAAGAGCAACAACAACAAAATGCCTTCTATCCCTAACCTCAAAGCATAAGAATCTTTCTCAAGACAAAGTAATTTGATTTATTTTCCCAAGGGTGTCTCAGGGTCACATATTGACTTTGGACCTCATACTCTATATAGTTAACAATGTGGTCTGCCACTGGTATTTTTTGGGAGAGTCTATCTCTTAGTGAAAGTGTTGATGCCATAATATCTAAAGGTGATAGCATCAGTTAGTTCAGAATAGTTTCAATCATTTCCTACCACATTAACGATGAACTCCAAAGACCTTATCATGGTTTCCTATAAGGCCCTATAAGTCCTTGTCCTGAATACCTACAAACCTCCATTCCTACCATTCTCTTTTACTTTATCTGCAATTATATATCCACACTGCCTTTTTATCATTCATAGAACATGTCAAGTACATTAAATACATTCCAGTCACAGGGAAAATAGGAATTTTATTTAATTTGATGGACATATTTCTCATTTGTATTTTTATGAGGTTCTTTGATTTCATCTGGAAATTATATATAAATATATTATAAATATATATATATTGACAAAAATATATATTCATTCATGTCAGTTTTCCCTTTCTATACATTTAAAACCAAAATGAGAAAGTTGTCACACCTTAGCAGCTGTGATAACTTCAAATGTTCCTGGACTATCTTATTTCCAAGCTATTCATGATGACATAAATGCCAACTAACAACAAGCATTTATTTTTCTTCCCCTCCTCCTCTTCTCCTTCTTCCTCTTCTTCTTGTTCTTATTCTTCTTCTCTTTCTTTCTTCTACTCCTCCTTCTCCTTCTTCATTTTTGCAGTACTTTTCATCTCTGTGACTTATTTCTTTTATAACTGGAAGTTTGTACCTCTTAATGCCTATTCTATTTTGAACATAAAAGAAATTAAAACCAGAACAAAAAAGTTTCTCATCTAATAGTAACATTATGGGGATTTTTGAGTTTCATTTTGTGAGGTTTATTTTGTGAACTAATTAACATCTAACTTAAAATGTTACTCACTTTATTTTGACTGATCTCTCAATTTTACATTTATTATTGCTCATAAAGGTTTCTTCTTGATTTAGTTTTTATTTTTTTGACTTTGATAAAAATCTACTTTATGCTTTATGGAAATATAAATGGACTGTATTTTGTAGGTAACATTGGAGATATTCCTTAGTTTAAAATATATCTATGTCTATGTCTATCTATATCTATATCTATATATTTCATATATACAAATATATATATATTTCAAATGTATATATTTCAAATATATCTTTATAATTCTTTATAATATCTTTATAATTCTTCTTCCTCTTGTCCTTCTTTTCCGTTTCCTTCTTCATCCTCCTTAAAAAATCCTTAACATGTGTTACCCACTATAGTATCTCAGTAATTGATTTACACTGAAATAGAAGGCATTTCTTAGCCCCATTTCCCGCACGTAATCACTTTTCATGTTTGAATGACAAAACTTTTTAAGTAGTGTTTCCATTTTTACATGCAAACTACATTCTGTTCTATGGAAGAAAACCAAAAAAACCCAAACAAACAAACAAAAAATAACCCAACAACTATACGTCAATAGCATATCAGGAATGATCACTAGAAAAACTGAAAGCTGGTGGGTGCCTAGGTGGCTCAGTCAGTTACATGTCTGGCTTTCGATTTCAGCTTAGGTCATGATCTTCTGGTTTGTGAGATCGAGCCCTGCAACAGGCTCTGCTCTGTGCTAACAGTGCAGAGCCTGCTTGGGATTCTCTCTCTGTCTCTGTCTCTATCTCTCTCCCTCCTGGCCCCCGTCTGCCCCTCTCCCTCTAGCACATGTGCTTGTGCACACATTCACTCTCTCTTCAAATAAATAAATAAACATTAAAAAAAGAAAAAACCCTAAAAATTGGTAAAATGTGTTTCATCTAATAGCAACTAGGCTGTCTCATGCCTGTTCTTATTCAAAGAAACAGTATTCACTGGAGTCCCTTAAAGAGGCAAAGCCAGGAAGTCTATATTATTACAGATGGCAGAATACTGTAAAAACTGTCTATATAGCTATTTCTACAGTCTTCATAGCAGCTACTCACATATCTCTCATCTTTCTCCCCATTATTCTCTTTAAAATGCCTTAAACATTTGCACATTGAATCATTGAATTCAAAGGGGAAAAAGAGTTTTACCTTCCTTGTTTAACATTTCAGAAAAACTCGGGTTGCCTGGGTGGCTCAGTCAGTGGAGCATCCAACTCTTGATTTCAGCTCAGGTCATGATCCCAGGGTTATGGGATCAAGCCTGCATCGAGCTCTGCACTGAGCATTGAGCCTGCTTAAGATTCTCTCTCTCTCTCTCTCTCTCTCTCTCTCTCTCTCTCTCTCTCTCCCTCTCTCTCTCTCTCTCCCTCTCTCCCCCCTCCTCTGCCCCTCTCCCCTGCTCATATGTGTGTGTTCTCTCTCTCTAAAATACATTTTTTTTAATTAAAAAAAAAACCCTTCCAGAAAAACTCCATAAAAGCTCAGGTTTTGTAGGTGCCAAAGAGCAAAGGACTCTTTCTCCTTAAAGTTTTTTAAGCTTTACCTTAATATATTAGTCCTTCTCTCTGTCTTCTGTGCTGCTCTGCCTTCTCCTCCATTTTATGCAATGTTAGCCTTCTTGCCCACTGACCTCTTCCATTGTATCAGGTTCATTCACATTTGAGTAGAGTAAGCCAGACATGTATTCATTCATTTACTTTGTGCATCACAAAGTAAGTCTCAAGACCAGGACAATATACAGTGGAAGTGAAGCAGATAATGGTAGGAGGGAGACTGAGAAGAATGGCCCCCTTGTGGTGGCCCATATAACATGTGACATGTCCTAGAGGCGGTCTTCCAACCTCCCATTCTACCTACTTTTAGGCAAAGCTTTGTAATCTAGTGAATCAAATCTTCAGAAATAAGATTCTCACAGGGTTATTATGCAAAGTGAAAAAGGCACACCTTCAGGAGTTGCATTATTATAGAGTTAGAATTAAAAAATTTGACTACTTAAAATATCAGTTTCAAGCATAAACAAAGTTAAGTGGAGATGCTTTTGGAATTAGCTAATAATTAAGAACCTTCTTCAGTTGATTCTAAGCTTCTAAAGACGGTTTGTAGAGCAAATTGACATAAAGTCTACATTTGTTTGACGTACTTCCTCTGTATTGTATTTTACTTGGAGATATGTTAGCCACTGAATGGTTGTTCTAACTTGTACTATGAGGTTATGAATTGACAGTGACTGTCAAGTGGGTCCTGCTTTGTGAACTGTGTCACCCAATAATTTCCTGGTATTAATATCACAAATAAGTGATGTTTTAGCCTAAAGATGAACTACCAAATTTATTTATATTCTGTTTTAGGGGAATATTTTTTAACAATTTCTAATAAATGAAAGATTAGGTAATTTGGAAACAAGGGAAAACTAGAAGCTTCTGAAAGCTCATGCCATTTGGACTTCTTTGGACTTCTTTCCCAATCACCAGATACCCAGAAGCACAGCTGCAGTGAAGGTCATATTTGAGTTAGCTGAATACAAGCTTATAACAGAGAGAAGTGGGGAAAAGAAGAGGGGAGGGGAGATATTTTCTCCCAGACATGTCAGCGAGTAACATCATTAATATACAAGACAAGAATTAGAACTATAGCTAATACAATACAAAGCACTTGCATATGTTTTGGGAGATAACTAGAATTTTAGAAGCAAGAATACCATCCACAGCATTGTAAGAAACCACAAATGGTTATTGTTACACACACACATTTACAGTGTTCATTTTCTACAAGTGATCTCAACGATGGATATCCTCTTTGCAAGTGGTAAGATGTCTGCGAGGTTCAACATTGAACAAAATGTTCCTACTACACTAATAAATCTGGAAAAGGGAATCCTGGACATCACTTAACTATTTTCTTGCCATTTTGTAGAAGAGAAAGCTGAGGCCTAAAAAAAGCAGTTCACATACTCAATTAATGTCAAAGTCAGAACTCAAATTCAAGGCAGACTTTCAAGCCAAGGATTTTTAGTTTTGTGCACTTTGACTCCAGAACAGAGATAATTCAGCAAGCTCAAGGTAACAAGCAGTGGGAAGCCCTGGGAGGAGAGCCATTTTGATTAGAAATACTGATTGCTGCTGCAGTTTGAATTATGAAGTAGCCCACATGCATTTCACAGAGTCACAGGCTAATCAGAACAAACAGTAGTTGCTTCAACCTCGGGTGACAGAGAGACACAGAGTTGTAGCTCAGGGGGATACTTCCCTCATATTAGAATTATCCCTCTGCTGATAATCAATCACATGGGCTTTTTGCTGGCTTTGTGAAACAGCAGGGAGAAAAGTTTTTCGCTTCAAATAGTTGCAGATTAGAAGTAGAAGAGTTGCTTCATTAAGAAGAGACTGGGATTTTGTGGTCTTCAGGACAATGGTCCAATGGAGTTTGTTCAGGTCGGAGCTGGTGTGAGGTGAACTTCTAGGGGAAAATGGAGAGGGGGATCTGTCTGGACCAATTATCTCCTGCATTAGGCACAACCCAGACATCTGTTGCCTTCACAGCATCCTGCAGAGAATGCCCTGCTATCCGTTTTGAAGCAGACTTACAAACCCCAGATGGTTCCAATAATGATAGTCCGGACACCAAGAACTCAGGGTCTTTGGGGCCTTATTTCTTACCTGTCACTAGATTCCCTGTCTCTAGTTTTGCCCCACATCACAGTTAAAACTAGTCCCCTCATTGCTCCCAAGGGGACCTTCTCAGGGGAAAAAAAAAAAGATGATTATATCCTTTAGCCATTTGCCAACACTTTCATGATACTTCTTTGATCATTAGATAAGTTAAAGGCCTTCAGGAATCATCTGATAACTTTTCAACTCTTGCTACCCTACCACTGTACCCATACTCAACACTAGTTGTCTTGCCTCTAGGCCTTTGCAAATGCTGCCCCATTTTCTGAGCTGCACCTATATCTTCCCCAAGTTCTACAAAAATTTATGCCTTCTAAAATGTTGGCTGAACTGTGTTTTTCTATATGTAGCTTTCTCCTTCTCCTCTAGGCTGGTGTGTTTTGTTTATTAAGCTCTGTGGGTACAGTGCCAGAAACATAAGGGCTTCCAAAGGCCTACCAAAGAATAGTGGGATGTGGTTACATTTTCAACGTATTTGATCAGATTTGAATTGGGGATTCTAAAAGTGGAGAGTACCCAGGGCCTACAAAAGTCTTAAGATGGTCTTGCCAAGGGACACCTGGGTGGCTCAGTAGGTTAAGCATCCGACTTCAGCTCAGGTCATGATGTCGCAGCTCGTGAGTTCAAGCCCTGCCTCAGGATCTGTGCTAACAGCTCAGAGCCTGGAGCCGACTTCAGATTCTGTGTCTCCTTCTCTCTCTGCCCCTTTCCTGCTCACGCTCTGTGTGTCTGTTTCTCTCCTTCAAAAATAAATAAACATTAAAAAAAATTTTTTAAATGGTCTTGCTAAAATCAGGGCTAGGTGGAACCTTTTCTCATATTCACAACTTAGAAATACGTTTATTAGAGCATGTTACATTTTTATACATTTGCACAGTTATCTCTGAACCACATTGTTAACTTTTTTTTTTTTTCCAGAGAGAGACTGTATTCCTAGTCCCTGGCTCATTATAGATTTTCCAGTTTCATAAATTTTCACTAATATTTGCCACGTCATTTTGAATTTTGCAAATATTACACTAGGTCTCTTAGCACAGAACCACTGCACACAATAGTCAGAGAGAGAAAACTGGATCTGCCAAGAGCAAGGGGTAGCAAACAGGCCTTCATATTTCCAGCCTTTTGACAGCAGTGTGTAAGAGACAGTGGCAGGTAACAGGTAGTGAGAGGCTCAGGAAGCACCTGTCTTTCTGTTTTGTTTTTTTTTTAGAAGAAAGGTTCTCAGAGGAGATCAGTTAAATGGGATTGGTGTTATGTCAGTGGAAGAAATTTTAAATCATATACAAGTTTTTTTTTTCCCTCAATAACGGCAGACGTTTATACTCAAGACAAACAGTCCATGCTCACAAACCCTTTATTCAGAAATGACGTCCTTTTATCTAAACACTCATGCTAAGCATTTTACAAAACAATGAATAAATGTTCTTCACATCTGAAACGCTGACCTGTGGTAGAGCATTGTTCTTTTGTGAAATGTTCACCTCAGTTACTTAAAAGTCATTCAACTGTCCTATGATGTATTATACTATTATTAAATATGTATGCTATCCTATAAGATTTCTAAGCAAATCAGGTTAGTAAGGATGACCTGTACCTTATTCACAGAATAATCTCTTCATCACTTCAGGACACAGTATCACCACTAAGTACACTATATTCTGTCTAAATGGGTGAGAAGACAATTTGATACTTATACTTCTTTTCCCTTTTTAAGGGATTCTTTATAGCTTATCAGCTGAGATAAAAATGTGACAGGACATGACCTTGTTGTAATATATGAATAGTACTATTATTATATGAGAACATGAATTGGGAAAGTTCTTGTAGTACGCTTTCTCTTTATTTGCTTTCTGTTTTTATTTCTGTGCATGTTTCCTACTGGTTAAATTCAGGCTCTCTTCTGACTACTAGATATTCTTCTAAGCGGTCTCTCAGACTCTAAGTTTGCCTCTTCTATAATCTGTCTCCCATACCACTAGCACAGTGAGATTTCTTACGGGCAAATCTGATTGCATTACTTTTACAATGCCTCTCCAGGGTAGACTCCACTAGGAGACAAAGAGCCCTCAATGCCTTTGTCTCCTTCCTTCCTTCCTTCCTTTCTCCTTCCTTCCTTCCTTCCTTCCTTCCGTCCGTCCTTCCTTCCTTCCTTCCTCTTTCTTTTGCTTGCTTTCTTCTTTCTTTCTTTCTTTCTTTCTTTCTTTCTTTCTTTCTTTCTTTCTTTCTTTCTTTCTTTCTTTTTTTCCCTTTTTCCCTCTTCATTCACAAAGAGCTGCTATCTTCTATCTTATGTTCCAGTCATAGTAAAACACCGTAATTCCCATAACAACTGTGATCCAGCTGTCTCTCTGTGCCTCCCCACCCCCAACACATGCACCATGATTCTCTATCTTTGCTAATAATGCTTTTCCTGAAATGAATATTTCTACCTTGTCTATCTTGTAATTCTTAATTATCCATTCAAATAATATTTGTTGAGAACCCATTGTATGCCATATGGTGTCCCAGACACTAAGGATTTAGTAGGACTAAAAGTACCATATAAACATAAAATAATGTACAGTTGACCCTTAAACCTCATGACTTTTGAACTGTGTGGGTTGACTTTACACATTTTTTTTTAATAAACACAGCACAGTATTATAAATGTATTTTCTTTTCCCTATCACTTTCTTAATAACATTTTATTTTCTCTAGCTAACCTTATTGTAAGAATACATATAGCACACAAAATATATGTTATTGACTGTTTATGTTACCTGTAAGGCTTCTGGCCACAGTAGGCTATTTATTGACAGTTAAGCTTTGGGGGAAATCAAAAGTTATACATGGATTTTTGATTGTGTGGGGGTTGGCGCCCCTAACCCCCACATGGTTCAAGAGCCAACTTGTATAATATAATGCCAAGCTCAGGTTATGATAACTGCTAAGATAAAAAGTTCATCAACATAAGAAATATTGAATAGTAGTGGGGAATGCAAATAGGATACACAGAGGAGGTTTCTTTGAAGGGTGACATTTGAGCAGAAACCTGAATGATGTGAGAATAATTTGCAAAAATTCAGGAAAACAGTACTCTAGTGAGAAGAGGGAGTGGAAGGGCCCTGTGACAGGAATAAGGTTGAAGGGATACAGGAACCACAAAAGGCCAGTGTGGCTAGAGCTGAGTAAATTTTAAGGAGAGTAGTAAAACTTGAAGAAGGAAAGAAAATGAGGTTGGTATTAGTTATCTCAACACCAAATGCAGAGGAGGTTTAAAGTGGAACAAAATTTTCAAGGAACTCACTGAAACAAAATGTGAACCATAGAATTTTTACCTAGCCAAGCTATGTTTAAATATCAAGGTTACAGTAAAACCATGTTGGGGACGCCTGGCTGGCTCAGTCGGAGGAACAAGTGACTCTTGATCTCAGAGAGCCCCACGTTGGATGTAGAGATTACTTAAATAAATAAGCTTAAAAGTGCATGTTGACTATGCAAGAAATCAGAGAATATAATATTCATAATTCATTTCATTAGAATATACTATATATGGCAAACATTTTCCAACTAAAATCAGATTAAGGAAATAATGACAAAAAGGCAGTTGGTAAGAATTGAAGACATTTAAATGCAAATACAAGGCTAATTGGAATGTTGGAAATAACAGGGAAAGAATGATTGATAAACATTAGATGTTCTGATAAATTAGATATAATCCAACTTTGTTTAAACAATGGTAGGTGAAGAAAGCAATAAAAGGGAAAGTGGAATAAAGTCTTGGATGACAGCATAGTTAACAGTTGAGATTAAGGATATCATTTAAAGGTGACAAACCAAGTGAAGGAGGCATATGCAAGAAAAGGGGAATGAGAGGCATTATATAATATAAAGACGACCAGTAATATGAAAATGCAAAACTTTCTAAAATACTGGTAAAAGTCAGTCTCACAGAGCAAAAACTGTGCAGTGAGAGATATAGAAAATATGACGAAATATGTAAATATATAATATGAAGTAATTCATCACAACTAAAATGCGAAACATGATTTAGATCACTAAATGGAACAAGGTTTAGCTTAAAAAAGCATTAACCCAGTGCTTTGAACAGTTAGGGGGATGGTATCTAGTTCTCCCTGATTAAAAAGCTTAATGTTCAAACCTGAAAAGTAATTTTGTATAAATCACTTTCCACTGACTTGGTTTATGATCTTGTTAATTTGCATTTCCCTATCGGTATCATTAGTATCCTTTCATCTTTTCTCTTTATTAAACACATGATTGAAAAAAGCAATTAAAAAAAACCCTGAAAATAAATATCAAGAGTGCTTTGGGGTGCCTGGGTGGTTCAGTTGGTTAAGCACCTGACTCTTGATTTCAGCTCAGGTCATGATCTCACAGTATGTGAGATCGAGCCCTGCATCGGGCTCTGTGCTGGCAGCATGGAGCCTGCTTGGGATTCTCCCTCCCTCTTCCTCTGCCTCCCCCCTGTTTGCAGGTGTGTTCTCTCTCTCTCTCTCTCTCTCTCTCTCTCTCTCTCTCTCTCTCAAAATAAATAAATATTAAAAATAAAGTGCCTTGAAAGAACCAATTTAGACATCCCCAAGATGGTTCATATCTATTCAGAAATAATTTTATGTATTTTATGTATTTTATTTTATTTTTTATTTGTTTAAATTTACATCCAAATTAGTTAGCATAAAGTGCAACAATGATTTCAGGAGTAGATTCCTTAGTGCCTCTTACCCATTTAGCCCATCCCCCCTCCCACAACCCCTCCAGTAACCCTCTTTTTGTTCTCCATATTTAAGAGTCTCTTCTGTTTTGTTCCCCTCCCTGTTTTTATATTATTTTTGCTTCCCTTCCCTTATGTTCATCTGTTTTGTCTCATAAAGTCCTCATATGAATGAAGTCGTATGATTTTTGTCTTTCTCTGACTAATTTCACTTAGCATAATACCCTCTGGTTCCATCCATGTAGTTGCAAATGGCAAGATTTCATTCTTTTTGATTGCCAAGTAATACTCCATTGTATATATATATATACCACATCTTTATCCATTCATCCATCAATGGATATTTGGGCTCTTTCCATCCTTTGGCTATTGTTGATAGTGCTGCTATAAACACAGGGGTGCATGTGTTCCTTCAAAATAGCACACCTGTATCCCACGGATAAATGCCTAGTAGTGCAATTGCGGGTCGTAGGGTAGTTTTATTTTTAGTTTTTTGAGGAACCTCCCTACTGTTTTCCAGAGTGGCTGCACCAGCTTGCATTCTCACCAGCAATGCAAAAGAGATCCTCTTTCTCCACATCTTCTCCAACATCTGTTGTTGCCTGAGTTGTTACAGTTAGTCATTCTGGTAAAGCTACCAGATATGAGTTGGTATCTCCTTGTGGTTTTGATTTGTATTTCCCTGATGATGAGTGATGAGCATTTTTTCATGTGTCGGTTGGCCATCTGGATGTCTTCTTTGGAGAAGTGTCTATTCACGTCTTTTGCCCATTTCTTCACTGTATTATTTGTTTTTTGGGTGTTGAGTTTGATAAGTTCTTTGTAGATTTTGGATACTAACCCTTTATCTGATATGTCATTTGCAAATATCTTCTCCCATTCTGTCGGTTGCCTTTTAGTTTTGCTAATTGTTTCCTTCGCTGTGCAGAAGCTTCTTATTTTGATGAGGTCCCAGTATTTCATTTTTGCTTTTGTTTCCCTTGCCTCTGGAGATGTGTTGAGTAAGAAGTTGCTGGCAGAAGAACAGACCCTCAGATCAATGGAACAGAATAGAGAACCCAGAAATGGACCTGCAAACATATGGCCAACTAATCTTTGACAAAGCAGGAAAGAATATCCAATGGAATAAACACAGTCTCTTCAGCAAGTGGTGCTGGGAAAACTGGACAGCGACATGCAGAAAAATGAACCTGGACCATTTTCTTACACTATACACAAAAATAAACTCAAAATGGATGAAAGACCTAAATGTAACACAGGAAGCTATCAAAATCCTTGAGGAGAAAGCAGGCAAAAACCTCTTTGATCTTGGCCACAGCAGCTTCTTACTAATTATATGTATTTTAAAACTTCAAGTCTTTATTAACAATCTTTGAATCTTATTTGATTTGAAATATCTATATTTACCATTGACATAGTAAGTAAAATGCTACCCTTGAGGAATAAGCTCAGCCACCCTTATATGCTCTTACCATTGATAGATTCAGATGAAGAAAAAAAAAATCAGTAAGGGGGATCTTTGGATTTATTGAATGGATTCAAGTACAGGTTTTAAAAACAACTGTTAGTATTTTTATTAGTATTACTAACATTTGAATATTCATATAATTTGTCATATAAATGCAAAAAATATAATCTCTACCAGAGCACAGTAATGAGAAGGATAAACATAATTTCTTTTTGTTTTAAATTATTGCCATAAATGATACTTTATATAACCTACACATACAGTCACATTAATCTGCACAATAAAGCTGTATTTTTGCAATCATTCATTCATATATTCAAGTTGAGAATAATTCAAGCAATATGCTAAGCACAGGATGTATTTAAAAAACCCCATCCTTAACCTTAATTAATTTACAGACTAGTTGATTTATTCTCCCCTGTGAAGTCATGGGTATGTACAAAGTGTCATTCTATCCTAAAAGTTGCACTTAGGTCTTGGGAGGTGCAGACATGGAAGACTTTATAGAAGAGATATTAAAAATCTAATGTGTTGTAGAAAGTCATTTGTGCAGTTGAAATTATCATAGTAACTCTGTGTCCAGGTCAAATTGACCAAATAATTGTTCAGTCTATCACTTTATGCCATCGGTATGACAGAAGCTCAAATCTGCACTGTCTGGTCTGCAAAGCTACAGTGGGGAGTGTTATAGTTTTTGCTTGTATTTCTTTGCCCCCTATCAGTAAAGATCAGAGAACCAACTCTGGTTTGTGACATTTTGCCTCTTTTAATTATATTAATTTATTTATTACCTATTTATTATATTGAATCCTAAAGATGGTTTTCTCAAATTTCTGAGTTTAGTTTGAAAGAATAGAATATGCCTTTGGTAGATATATTTTTTTCGAAACCCAAAAATTGTTTTGTGGCTCAATATCTACTTAAAAACCTACAAAATACTCCAGATAAAGATTTATAAATAACTTATATTGAGGCAGAGCAATCTATTCTATATTTTTAATTTATTCACCAAGGGATGTGTAAAATAAACAGATTTACTCATCATCCTTTTCATTTAAAAATATTACTGTGATGTTTCTACATTGAAATCAGTTTTATCTGGCACTCAGCTGCTGATACATTTTTATACCTAGTGGCATAAGAGCAAGTATCCTAGTTCATTTTAAGCTAAGCTAAAATCTACGTCAGTATTTCTTAATGTAGGAGAGTAAATAATCAGATTGCTAATTAATCACAGACCAGTTCTAACATCTGAGAATCTGACATTTTAAAGGCATCTCGGTGATTCTCATGACCTTAAAAAATGAGAATCACCAATGTAGTTTAATGTTAGTGTTTATTGAGACTTATAATCTTTTTATGTGGGTCAAGAATATGTGTTCCATGTGGAGATATCTTTAATACTTTCCCATTGGAATAACAAATATTTATCTTTAAGTGAACTATTTGTTATATTTAAATCAACTAAGTATAAGCTGTGTTTATTATCATGAAGAACATAGAAGTAGAAAGCATTGCCCCTGTTCCTTAAAATGATGAAATAGTAAATACTAAGATGCATTAGTATATTTCTAGCTGAATGACAAAAATCAGCAAAGGAAGGCTTAGTACTGGTTAAATTAAAGAATGAGAAGTTGCTGTGAATTGTGTAAGTTATTGGAGGTTCTAAGAAAGGTGGTGGATTGTGGAGATCAGTTTTAACTTAGAGGATACCTAAGTGAATTTGAAGAAGATCTGGGAGGAGCAACTTAAAAAATTGAGGGACAAGTGAATAAACAAGGGTATAACCAATGGCGACTTCTTGGGAAATTCAATCATAGACCTTGAAAATTTCCAACCTGGTTATATTATGATTTTTCCTTCTCATGGGAAGAATATAGGATTAACAGTGAGTAAAGAGGAACTTTAGGGGTAATGAATATTTTAATTATCTTGAATTTGGTGACGTTTCATGTGTCTATGCATATGTCAAACTTTTTAAATTGTCAATTTAAATATATATTGTTGATTATATGCCAGCTTTTGCTTTGCAAAGCTGTTTAAAAAATAATTTTAAAAAATTCATGAGTCCATACTGATATTTAAATGGATAAAATAGGGAGAGAGCAAATCTATTCTTCACAGTTGAATGCTACCTAATAAATCTTGAAGGAAGGATGGAATTAGAAAATCACTATTTGGCAACAACCATAGTGATAATTCTTTCAAACCACAATAACAAATGGATGCTATAGTTTAATGAGAAACAAGATCTTATATAGCATCAAAATATTCCCCTCAGGATGCTTATTAATCACAAAGGTAAAGAACATCACTTTACAACGAAGAAATGTGGAACCATACCACCTTTACCAAGTGATGAAGGTTAACATCATCAGTCATGGGACTAAAAGACAGCATATGGCCTCTGATATGATGCACTAAAATGGAAACAGTATCACTGCTGTGGTATCCCTGACAAAATAATGCATAACATAAGTCTTGCAAGGTATAAACATCTGAAAAACACATGTTACAAAACATCTGGTCTATACTTTTCAGATCATAAAATGAAAGTGACTTAAGAAGATTCCAGATTTAAGGAAACTAAAAAGACATGGCAATTAATGTAATATGCAATCTTGGAAAAAAGAATGGTATATAAGGTATTAGTTGCCAAAAATGGAGCAGGGTCTGTAGATTAGATATTGTATCAAATTAATTGCATGCTTCTGATTATTGTACTGTTACTTGTAGAAGAAAGTCCTTGGTTTAGGAAATTTACACTGTGTGTTTAGGGGAAAAGGAACATCATCTAAATCTTTTTGATTTCTCCACTGTCTAAATTATCTTAAGTGCAATGTTGAAATGAAAGTACGCATTTGTACTTTCACTTCTAAAAGGTTGTATGAATAGCAGATCTATTCTTTCTAACACTTAATATTGCAATATTCTATTCCTCTGTATTGACTTTACTTTTATATACCACTGGTATGGAAAAAATATAATACTAGGCTTAGTCCCATTTCTTCTCACACCTCCATACACCAAGGCAGCAAGTCTATCATAAATGTAGTTCGTTGAAAGATGGGATACCTATCACCCACAGAGTTCAAACTCTTATACATATCTTCCCCCAGAATATCTTTCCATCATTAACATCCCACACAACTGCAGGCGCATTAGTTTCCAACAACATTAAAGGTTTCCTACCTATTCATGTCTCAGCACATTTGCATACACTGCTAACTTCATTTGAGATAGATTTTCCCATCTCATCACTTGGTAAACTCAGTCTTTTTTTTTTAATTTTTTTTAACGTTTTTATTTATTTTTGAGACAGAGACAGAGCATGAACAGGGGAGGGACAGAGAGAGAAAGGGAGGCACAGAATCTGAAACAGGCTCCAGGCTCTGCGCTGTCAGCACAGAGCCTGACGTGGGGCTTGAACTCATGGACTGTGAGATCATGAGCTGAGCCGAAGTCGGACGCTTAACCGACTGAGCCACCCAGGTGCCCCGTAAACTCAGTCTTTAACATCAGTTTCATATTGCCATTTCAAAACCTTCACTGACTTCTCCAAGAGGACTAATTTGCGTCTTAGTTTTTGTTTCCCACAGTGCTTTGTTTATATCCCCCTTCCTCACCCACATATTGTGTTGTAGTTTTTGGTTGACATGCTAGTTTTCCTTAATAGACTGAAGACAGAGACCATGTCTTGTCCATTTATTGACCTTCACAACTCGCATAGCATCTGGGACCTTGTAAGCACCAATAAGTGTTCAAATGTTATTAGAATTAACACAGCTATAGTGTCAGGTGGAGCAAGCAGTACCTATATACATAAGCCAAACTACATATGTACCCTGGCAAAAACATGCCTATCATCATATGGGAGTGGGGGAGTGGATAAAAAAAATCTGAGCCAGTGGTGTTGGCCCTTGAATTTTCTTAAATCTTTCTCTCATTTGAATCATTCATTCTTTAAAAAGGATATTTTTATATCCAAGTTTGGCATTTGGAACTCTTCCACATTATAGGCTTTCATAAACATAAAATCCAATATCCTATCACTGCTGATTCTTCTATCCTTTCTGCTAAACATCCCCATATCTTTCAACCAACCAATCAATCCCCATTAACATGATTTTCAGTCACTTAAGCATTACCTTGCTGTCCTCCAAAATGGATTTTAGTTTTTTTAAGTACAGCAGCGAGCACTCACTGAAATATTTTAGATATAGTCTGGCAGTGAATTGTAACACGTTTCAATCTTGACCTAGCGATCTAGATTACAAACTGTTGGAAGAGTTGGGATTCCATGGAAAGGCTTCAGGAGCTGTTTTGGGGTAGGTTCAGGGAGTCAGAGAAGAGGATGGCCAAGTTGTTTCACTTTAATAAAAGGGATTCCTTTTGGTTGTTTGATATGCTTGGAATTTGTATAAGAATTTGGTTGGAAAAAGATTTCTTAGGTCAAACTTTGAAAATATGTATTTTGACTAATATCTTTCTTGTGATTTGAGGTAGTCTAAGATTGCCTATTGTAATTTTTACATTTTTAATTTAAATTTAAAAAATTGTCATATCACATTTATTCTCACTAAGTTCAATTTAAAATATATCTTATTTTTCCAGTTATAGTGGTTTTATCAATATGTCTCTAATGTTTAACTTCCTTTTAAGATATTCACCATTTTGTTAACAAAATGGCTATCCATAAAAAGTGTCTTCAATGCATAAAATTCAGAATATGCCAATATTTGGAGGCCTAAATAGATCATATCATAAAGACAGCTCTATCGTCAGCCAATCTTTAAAGACAGACATATCTGCAGATGTGCCATTCATTAAATACCTTCTCATAAATGAGTCTACCATAATAGTGTTCATGTAACTTTATTTTTCAGGATATCAGTAAAAAATAAGACAAAATTAGTTTGGACAAGATTTACTAATATATAGAAATTTAGAAAAGAATATGTTTGTAAACTCTTTTTTAAATGCTTGAATCAAATTTTGAATTGTCTAAGATATGCTATGCTATCTATGCTATATAATTGTAAAATACCCTGCTATTCAGTTGTAACCTACTTGTCAATATGGATATCATCATTCAGATACATAACTGAGTTTCAATAACTCAATTTTCAGAACTTTTAGAAATGCATTTAGGATGGCATAATAAAGAATAGTAAATAAAATGCCACATTCTTCACTTGACAAGATTCTGTTCCTAATTCAAAATGCAGATAATTCACTCAAAAATCACTTCACTCACATCTTTACTTTCCGTGCATTTCTTGAGCTAGTCTCTTTATTCCCAGTGCTCCCAATCAGCATTTTTTAAAACATACAAACCATGTTTATTGGGCTTTGTGTGTGCGTGTGTGTGTGTGTGCATGTGCATTGAACTGTGCTGAGAACTTCATATATTTTACTTTATTAACCTAATTTTACAAGGGAACTAAGCTACAAATAAGTCATCACTTGCTCAAATTTCCAGTGATAATGGGATTCAGACACAAGCAGTCTGACCCCACTTAATCATTATGCCATAATGCCTCCTATATGTCTTTTACAGCAAATACAGTAAAATTCTTTTCTTATCTAGCTTTCACTCTAACCATACTATGAGCCTTTAGTTCATTTATTCATCTAGTTACTGAATGCTTATCTGTGCCAAGCACTGGGAATAAAGCAGAAAATAAAAGGTCTGTACTCCTGTAACTCACCGAGTGGTAAGAGGAGCAGATATGAAGAGCAGGTAGTAGGAGGAGCGTTCTAGGTCTCTTCTAAACCTATGTCTATACTGGACTGAGAGACACACAGAGGGAGCACTGTGTAGGGAGTAAGGTAAGGCTTTCTGAGGAAAGTCATACCCAAACTGAGTTTTGAAGAATGTGTAGGAAGTAGCTGGGTGAAGGACAAGCAAGATGTGAAAAGACATATTGGGCAGCTGTATTTACTTGTCTGAAGGCTGAGACGTGAGATGAAGTGGGAAGTTTTGTGTACCGGCTAGGAGGTAAGTAGGGTTGAAACACAGAGTGTAAGTTGGAAAGTTGCAGCAGATGAGGCTATGAGGAAAGTAGGAAACATGTGGAAAGGGAGTGTCACGACCACATTTGCACTTTAGAAAGACCATTCTTTTTTGTTGTTGTTGTTGTTATTTTGAAAGAAAGAGAGCACAACTTGGGGGAGCGAATGAGAAAGGGAGAGAGAGAGAATCTCAAGTAGGCTTTCGATGTCAGCACAGAGCCTGACGTAGGGCTTGCTCTCACGAACTGTGAGATCATGACTTGAGCCAACCAAGAGTCAGACGCTTAACCGACTGAGCTACGCAGGCACTCCCAAAGACCATTCTAATTACACCAAAAATTGATTGGGAATGGTTTGGGGAGTGCTCTAAATTAGCATGAAGGGGACCTGTTAGGAGGCCATTATAATGAAGCAGGAGTTGCTGATGATCCCCTAAATCAAGGGAGCTACATCAAGGATGGATAGAATGGCCAGATCAGACAGATGTAAAGAATTATTTGGAGATTATAATCTTTGGTGAATGATTAAATTTGGAAGTTAATAGAGAACAAAAATATAGTGGGGTATCTAGACTTCTATATTGTATTATAGGTGGTACTGAAGGTACATGGGGATGCCAATTACTGAGGTATAAGATACTGAAGAATGAACAGTTTTGAAGGAAAAACTAGTCAGTTTAGTTTGGGACAGGTTAATTTCGGGTTTATAAGTGACAACTGAGAGGAATAGTAGGCATTTGGGTATGAAATTTTGGAGAAAGTTTTGAAGAGAAATTTCTTTAATGACAAGAATCTTTCTATATATATATATATATATATATATATATATATATATATATGTAGATATTACCTTTATATATAGATAGGTAGATTTATATATATATAGGTAGATATTACCACATAAGTAGATATTACCTATAGGTAGATATATATATATATAAAAGATAAATATATATATGTTTATATATATATACATATATATATAAACATATATATATATATATATATATATATATATTTTTTTTTACTTAGAGAGAGAGTACAAGCAGGGAAGAGGGGCAGAGGAAGAGAGAAAGAATCTTAAGCAGGCTCCATGCTCAGTGCCGGTCTGACGCTGGTCTCGATCCCATGACCCTAGGATCATGACCTGAGCCGAAATCAAGAATCAGATTCTCAGCCAACTGAGCCACTCAGGTGTCCCAAAATAGATTTTAAACAGGAGTTCATCAGGTGATATAAACATGATCTAGGGTGAATTGTGTAAGGAAGCAAAAGCTTTGATTTTCATTCACCTGGGATTGAATCAGTTGTTCTCCTCCCTTCTAATACTATGTGTCTACCTGAAATTTACCCAGAGACTGAGCCATAGTAATCAAATATAGAGTAGATAAGTGAATGAATAAATAACCCAATGAAAAAAGCAAATAACTAAATTGTTACAACCCTAAGTCACATAAATTTTAGAACTAGAAGATTGTCAAACCAGTCATTCACATATTTATGCACTAAACTAAGGTATCAACTCTAGGTTGATATTCTGCCTTTGGGTATTTAGTATATCAAATGTTACACTGTATTTAACAAGTGGAAAAGATATTTTTAGCATAATTAAGGTTATTTTACTCTTGAGATGACATACATTTTCATATCCTAATGTTGAACAAAAGCAGATGTATGTGTGTATGCCCACATATGTGTATCATCTTCCAGATACTACAATGCGTTGTTGAACAAAACAGCTTATGAGCCCTAGCTTCATTGAGCCTGGAATAACATTAACTTAAGAATCACTCAAAGGAATGTATACACAGAGCTGTGTTTTGAGGGAGAGGCACATGGTCATAGGAAATTATATGTTGGGGAGAGCTGTGATGGAGAAAGAAAAACTGACCCTTCTTCTTCTTCTTCTTTTTTTTTTAGTTTATTTATTTATTTTGAAAGAGATAGAGGGGTTGGGAGAGGGAGAGTCAGAGAATCCCAAGCAGGCTCTGTGCTGTCAGTTCAGAGCCTGACATAGGGCTCAAACTCACAAACCACAGAATCATGACTTGAGCCAGACATTTAACTCAGCCACCCAGGCGCCCCTCAAAACTGACCCTTTATACCATTATGACTAAGTACAAATATCACAGATCGTAAGAGAAGACTTTGCATTTTAAGATAAACCACACACAGAGACACACAAACACACACAGAGAATACCTATCTAATACTAGTCCCCCAAGTAAACAAAGCCTTGGTCCCCTTGGTAGTAAGTTGCTTACTTCTTAATAAAAACAACATCACTGCTTTTTCATTATTAACATCTATGGAAATGTTGCCTCTTGCAGATGTAATTATGTGAGAAAACCGATCTTTTAGGAACAATACGAATAATTAATAAACTAAAACATTTTTCTGTACATATTTGACATATTATTTTTTATGAAGTCCAGTTCTCCCAAAGGTTAGACCCTCTCACAAGCACTACAAGTCAAAATGCTTCTATTAATATTTATATTAGTCTCTGAGATTTCTTTTGGCATGATCTAGCAAAAAATGTCAAGGAAATCTTTCTGCCTCAGAGATGATTAAGCCAAGATCTAAACAATAAGCAAGAGTTAACTAACTAGAAAAAAAAGGGATTGTGGAAAATTTTGGAACAGGCTAAGACATTGAAGTTATTATTTAAACTGGACTTGACTTTTTAATACCTGAAAATATAATAGTTCTAATATTTAAAAATCATCATAAAGGTATGGACTTGGAAGAGATACCCTCTAGAAGCAAGCAAGAAATGTAGATATGAAATAGCATATTTTAAAGAAGATTGTATTTTAGAGTTCAGCTTGTTCAGTAAGCAAATTTCATAACAATAAAAATTTCTCCTAAATCTAGTAGGAAAATCTTCTTTACCCAAAGATATTTACACATGTAAATAGAACTATATTTAAACAATGTTTAATTGGATTAGTTGGGGGCACCAGATTTGTTCCCCGAGCTTTACCTCTATATAGACATTGAAGAGACTGGAGTATTTTATTCCAAAAAGTTAATGGCACAGACAGTGACTCTGCCAACTAATATGTATTTCGGGCACAGAGGATTTCATTAGCACTATTAGCAAGGCATTCCCATGTACGTATATAAAATGCATACACAGATGTATGTAAACAGAAATACAGCAAGATATATATACAAACACATATATGCACATATATCTCATATATAAATGTAGCTCTCTGCAGGAATTTCATGCAGGCATGATATTTTCATATTCGTGCACAAGAGTATTGAAATTGTGATAATGTGCTTTTTAAAAGTTTATGAAAAACCTAGATTTGCTTCAATAACAATATGAGCAGATTAAAAAGTGGCTATAGAATTTCTATATTGTAAAGTAGTGCAGTTATGGAAACCTTTAAGTAACAAATTAGACACATTTATTTAAAATGGGATTGAATTTGCAAAAGATTTGTCAAGCATACTTCCTGTTTTGTGAAGCAAAGTGTATTGTCCAGTGAGTAGTAATCAGTAGGGCCATGCTTGTGGCCTTTCTTTTCTTTTTCTTTTTCTTCTTCTTTTTTTTTTTTTTACTTAGAAAGAATGCATCCATCTAGGTACTTAATTAATTAGGTAATTAATTAATTAATTGCTTTCAGTGGAGACATTTGAGCATGCCTTTGTCCTAAACAAAGGTTCAGATGAACTTTCTGAAAGATGCTAGTAAGTGCATCAGAGTAGTGTTTTCTTATTGGTCAGTTTCTCTCATTAATCAGATTATCTTGTAACCAGGTGCCTTGCTTTATCACAACACCTGTGTTAATGCACAGTGTTTATCATAGCATTTCATATAACTTACATCTTACAGGTGCCTCTCTCCTGTTTTGGTGTTTTGTTTTGTTCCTAATTTTAAGTAAAACTGTGTTTTAAACAAATTTATGATTATCTGTGATAATGCAAAATGTTTTTCTTTCTTTTTTAATGTTTTATTTATTTTTGAGAGAGAGAGCATGAGCAGGGGAGGGGCAGAGAGAGAGGCAGACAGAGGATCTGAAGTGGGGTTCTTGCTGACAGCAGTGAGCCTGATGTGGGCCTCAAACTCAGGAACCACAAAATCATGACCTGAGCCCAAGTTGGACAGTCAACAGACTCAGTAACCCAGGTGCTCCAGAAAATGTTTGACATAAGTCAAGCAATATATCAATATATCAATTGGGAAACAATTTTAAAATCAAACTAGATGCTTTTTACAGTCACGTATCTGCTATTATGCAGAAAAGGTACAGCAGAGGCTGGCTAAATTGTGTTTCACATTTTATCCAGGCATAGTGATTTAATATTTTTTTATTTTTATTAATGAAGTATACATACATACAACAATTGAAGTTGACATACACCATTATATCAGTTTCAGTTGTGCAACATGGTGATTCCACAATTGTATATGCTGCTCAGCACTCACTGCAAGTGGGTCATCATCTGTCACCCATACATTATTACAATATTATTGCTATATTTCTTATGTTGTACATTTCATCCCTTGTGACTTATTTATTTTATAAGTGGAAGTTTGTACTTCCTAAACCCCTTCATCCAACCTACCACATTCCTCTCCCCTGGCAACCACCAGTTTGTTCTTTGTATTTATGAGTTGGTTTCTATGGTTTTGTTTCATTTTTAAGATTCCACATATAAGTGAAATCATATGATGTTTGTCTTTCTTTGTCTGACTTATTTCATTTAGTGATTTTTGTTTGTACTCAGGTACAGGGAGAAGTCAAACTCAATACTTGGTTCTTAACTTGACTAATTTAGAAATTGTCAAAGTTTCTGTCTTCCACTAGAACAATCAGGTGAAGAATTTAAACAACTGTTTACGTAAGTAGTTTCAAACACATTTTTATTGAAGAAAAATGAGTGTAGGCCTAAATGGTCATATTTGCTGCTCTCAGTGACTTAAATCACTAGGTAAAACTCAAAATCCCCTTTCATATTTCCTTTCAGTGTATATTGGGAAATGATTGTTGACTTTTGAAATATCATATATTACTACATCATATGTCAACAACCAAAATATTCCTAGAACTTTTATTAAAATACAGTGCTTTAGAAAAACACATCTTTTAAGGTGGTGATATGTGATAAAGAGCTCAGTATCTTCCCCCAAATGTATTAAGATGAAAATATCTATTCAAGGATGACAGTGCAATTAATTGTGGAAACATAGAAGTGTTAAAATTAAGAACATTCAAGATATAAACAAATACAAATGAAAGCACAGGAAGAAAAATGAGTGTTTTGTTCAAAACATATGTTTATTTTTTCTTCAAAAATATTTTTTAAAGAGAAATGAATGGTTTCATTGTATTTACAGGATTCTGTTTAACCATATGCAGAAACTTTTATTAAAGTCTGTTCTTTCTCATTCGCATTCTCTTCTGGTCTGCTCCTTGTTTATTCATCTAAAAATAAGCTCAAGTTCCAAATCTCTAAAATATTCCTCCCTGCTTTCTCCCTAAGCTTTCACTCTCTATCCTCTCTCAAGCCTTAAAAGTATATTTTATGTACATACATTTCCTCTAATTTCTAATCCCAAATAATCTTAACCTCCTCCAGTCTGACATCTGCCCCCATACTCCACTTTGATTACTCTTTGAGAGTCACCAGGGACATTTCAATTAATAACAGCTAATTGCTTTTTTGTAGCACCAGTCTTTAAAGACCATACTTCACATATTCAGTCCTTCTTCTTTGGTTTTCATGATGCAAGCACACTTCTGGATTTCTTTCTGTCTCTTTTACTTTTCTGTCATTGTTTCCTCTTCCTATTGCCTATCAAATTGACTACAATGTTAATGAAATATACTTAGGATGCAAAATGATACAGTGGGCACTCTCATTTGATATTTTCAAGAAGGAAAATAATGCTGCAGACAACTTGGCAACTGAATTGGATGACAATAGCAATTCACTCCCTTCATCAATAATATTATTACTGGGAGTATGCTTTAATGCAATAATGATACCTATAAAATATTATCTTTTATATTATTTATAATTTTGAAAACTTAGAAATTAAAATCTAGAAATAAGACAATGGTTTAGAAATCTGTGCACTATATACCTGATGGAATATTATTATGTCATTAAAAATGTTTATGAAAATATAAGACATGAAAATTGTTTAAAATATATAATGCACAAGGCAGAGAACTGACTTATGCACATAATTATCATAACCATACAAATTATAGATATAATTAAGAATGGAAATATACATCAGCATGTAGAAATTTATCTTTTTAATGTTTATTTATTTACTTTGAAAGAGAGAGTGCACATGAGCAGGGGAGAGGGAGTGAGAGAATCCCAAGTAGGCTCCTCGCCATCAGCACAGAGTCCGATGTGGGGCTTGATCTCATGAACTGTGAGATCGTGACCTGAGCCAAGATCAAGAGCCAGATGCTTAACCAACTGAGCCACCCAAGTGCCCCCAAACTGATCATTTTTGAATAGTGGCTCTGGGAATCATTATTAATTCCCTGTTTATCTCTATACTTATTTTCTAAATGTTCTACATTATGTATATTAGTTTTACAATCTTACAATAAATGTAGAAATAGTATAGATGACATTTATGATTCCTTATAAGATGGAAATTCTGTAATTTTAGTATGATTACTGGACAAAATATAATTCAAGAAAGAATGACACATCAGGATTAAGTTTTCATGTTTTAAAAAATGGCACTAGATCTCTGGAAAGTGATCTACCTTTTTTTCTCTCTTATCAAGAGAAAGATGAACAATAAGACTATTATAACCATATTTGGAAATTTGCCTTTACTTCACTTTGACTTCCTTGAATATCCTTAAAACAACCCAGATGTTGTACTGTTTGCAGATTACACCAAACAAGGAGACTCTCAAACTGGTCATGCTGTCATAACCCACTCAGACTTGTTTAAATCCATCTATCTCCCAAAGGGCAAATCTTCAAGAATTACTGAAACTTTAGATCTTTCTGGGGTCTACCAGTTAGCTAGAGATAATGGAACAAGTGTCCTCTTGGATAGGAGCTCTATTTTGACAAGGTTCATTATTTTGGTATGTTTTAGAAGCAGTGTGGCTTCACCATTGCAATGGGTGCTTTCAGTAAACATGGCAGCCACCTAAAAGGTCTGTTAAATGCCTTACCTCTTTTAGAAGAATTGGCTTTGGGTAAAATTGACAAATATATAAAAAAATAGTATAGCAAAGGATAATGCCTTCACAGATTAAAATGCTAAATAAGTTGCTTTAACTCATTCCCAGGCTATCTAGTGAGTCCAAAAATCAAAGACAACATGAACTCCTGAATATTGGCATCAAATCTTGAGTCAGCTGTTGCTTAAGCACCTGATTCTGAAAGAACATGTTAGAACAGATAAGATTTGCTCTACTTCAATAGCACCAAGATGGCTGCCTTGAGTGCTGAAATGGAAAAACTTCGATAAGACTGTTAAGTTTTTCTCTGGTGATATCCTGTTAATCATACAATCCTAGGAAAACTACAGAGGTGAGACATGGACATGGGCCAAACCCTTAGGCCCTTTTGAGCATCAACAAATGGATTTTACTTAGTTATCCCTTGTGTGATTTTGTATATACTATTAATGTTGTATGTCTGTTTTTTTGGTTGACCTTTTCTTGATGTAAAACAGCTGCTCTTAAGCAGTAAAGAAACTTTTAGACTTTGTGCTTCTCACTTGAGGAAACCTGAACTATTTCCCCAGTAATAGAGGTACTTATTACGTTAGATGAGTAAAATTAAGTAACTCTGAAGTTCTGCGTATCATCCAGAAACCACTGCCCCTACCACCTCCTCAAGAAAAATAGAAATGAATGGCATTTCAAAACTGAAACTTGCAAAAATATCCACAGAATTTCAGATGCTATAACCAATGTCTTAGGTCCTATAGCTACTACATACATTCTAACAGAAATATATAGCTATATGGAGCTTTTCACCACTAATTCTTGACTCTGCCATTTCTGTAGCTCCACATGGTCAAATAGTATAGATATTTAATATAAGATACTCCAGTTTATTATCAGGATACTTTTCCCTGGATAAACTATAGGAACGACTACATAACCTTCAGCTAGTAACCTTGGTTAACTGGAAATTACACCATTAAACTTTGATCTTAATCCTTATTAGAAAGTACCCTATCAGGTACTGTTAATCACAAACTCCAGTAAAATTCCAGGGAATCAACCTTTTGTTTACACATCACAGTTAAAAATTACATAATATATTCACCTCCTGGACTTCCATGCCTATGGGAGATCTTAAACTGAGACTCTTACAGAATTGAACAAA
Organism: Acinonyx jubatus; assembly: GCF_027475565.1. Lineage (NCBI taxonomy): Eukaryota > Metazoa > Chordata > Mammalia > Carnivora > Felidae > Acinonyx > Acinonyx jubatus. The sequence continues at coordinate 64,360,333 of NC_069387.1, forward strand.
ATCAGGTAGCATCAGAAGAGAGATGTCTTTCATCCAGATGGCTAATAGACACATGAAAAGATGCTTAACATCATTTATCATCAGGGAAGTAGAAATCAAAACCACAATGAGATACCCCCTCACACCTTCAGAATGGCTAAAATTAACAACCCAGGCAACAACAGATGTTGGCAAAGGATACAGAGAAAAGGGAACCCTTTTGCATTGCTGATGGGGATGCAAACTGGTGTAGCCACTGTGGAGAGCCGTATGGAGGTTCCTCAAAAAGTTAAAAAAGAACTACCCTATGACCCAGCAATTGCACTACTAGGCATTTATCCAAAGGATACAAAAATGCTGATTAGAAGGGACACATGCACCCCAACGATTATAGCAGCATATTGACAACAGCCAAATTATAGAAAGAGCCCAAATGTACATCGACTGACAAATGGATAAAGAAGATATGGTATACACATACAATGGAATATTACTCAGTGATGAAAAAGAATCAAATCTTGCCATTTGCAACAATATGAATGGAACGGGAATGTATTATGCTAAGTGAAATAAGTCAGTCAGAGAAATACAAATATCAGAGGATTTCACTCATATGTGGAATTAAAGAAACAAAACAGATGAACATAGGAAAAAGGAAGAAAAAATAAGATAAAAACAGAGAAGGAGACAAACCATAAGAGACTCTTAAATACAGAGAACACACCGAGGGTTGCTGGGTTGGGTAGGGGGGTGGACTAAATTGATGATGGTCATTAAGGAGGGCACTTATTGGGATGAGCACTGGGTGTTATATGTAAGTGATGAATCCTAAATTCTCCTGAAATCATTATTACACTATATGTTAACTAATTTTGATTTCAATTTAAAAAAAAGAAGAAAAAGGAAAGAAAAGAGAAATAAACACCTTGATATGCAAAAAAAAAAAAAAAAAAAAGAGAGAGAGAGAGAGAGAGAGAGAGAGAGAGCAAGAGACGTCTTTCCAAAGAACCTCAGGTCAAGCAGCAGACTACTCACTGAACATAGATGGTTTCCACACAAGACTTACAGATCAGGATTCTCCAATGCCCAGATCCACTGAGGTTTTTTTTTCTTCCTTCGCTTTCTTTTGTCAATTATCTTTCCCTTTCTCTGTTTTCTAATTACTAAAATAAGATTCTTAAGATTCCCCCCCCCCCTTATCTTATTATTCTGGGTAATTTAGGAATGTAAAAAATTATATGAAGCCACATCTCTTCTTTATAGTTCTGGGTGTGGTGGGATTTGTTATCCTGGCTGATCCCACAAGCAGCAGGACTTGACTAACAGGTATTTATCCAAGGCTTTCTGATAATTCTTATGGTAATACCTTTGTCTCAACCTTTGTGTGGTATATTTTATCCACTTGATGAAAGACTGAAACTTCACTACAAAGACAAAGTTATAAGATTCTGAGATTAAAATTGGCCCAAGTGGTATAGATTTGACAGTTACACACAGTTATAGGCAATAATTGAGACTTAGTTTCCCCCCACTCTTGACCAAAAGGAGTGACTTTGAGACACTTTGTAAAACTGAAAATTTTCTACTGTAATCCTCATTTCATTAGATTTTGTACTTATTCTTTTCCTACTTCTCTTGATAAACCTAAGTAAATCAACCAACACTAAACCAAACTTAAAAAAAAACTATTTCTCTTGTTTCCAATTACTTTCTTTGACTACTATTCCAGAAATAGTTGAACTTTGACCTTTCTTATTAAAGTTTTAAAATGTTTTGCCTCTTCCTTAAGACAGAACACTCCTTTGGAGTATTTTCATGACACAAGAATTCTAAATTAGTGCTTATGTTTAATGGCATTCTGGTTAATTTCCTTCCACGATATGAATTGAATTGGTGTGTCAATTTGATAATTTTTAATTTTTTTTCTGGTCAAGAATTTTATACTAGCATTTTCCCCCTTCTGTAATCAGTATTTCTATATCAATAAGATTATAAAACAAATGAAAAGATATATGGACAACACCCAAAAATTTACCCTATGAATGAAATAGAATAGTGGTTGACTATTATAAAAGCTATTTGACTGATTTTCACAGATTAAATCACATAAATGTCAACTTTCTTCTTGAGTTTAATGAAGAAGAAAGGCTATAGAGAAGAGAATGAACTTTAGAGACTAACATACCTAGGTTATAAACCAGACTCTTCCATAATATGTTTTTGAACTTGGACATTTTTTTTATCTTTAAATAGGATTTTGATAGTATTGAGTCTATGGCATCCTTTCTGGTGAAATGCCTTGACTAAAGCCATACACATAGAAAGTATCAGAATCCAGTCTCTTAATTCCTGGTCTGGTGTTGTTTTATTCCTCTACCTTATGGACTCATATGCCACCTAATCTGAAATGACCAAAAAATATGAAGTTACATAATATCTTTCAAATCAATATCTTGATTTATTACTTCTATTAATATCAGAGTAATCCATTAGTAAAATTGATGGCTTTTGTCAAAGGCTATTATGAATAACCTTTATCAGAGGTAATTAACAAGTAAAAATTTTTATTTCTTCAACAAATATTTCTTGAGAAGCTACTATTCTATACCATATTGAAGCTGTATTGAACAAAAAAAGATAAAGTCTCTGCTCTCATGAAGATGACATTCTGGTGGGGAGACAGAAATAAATGTATCTTATAATGATAATAGAATTAAGTATAATAAAATAATAAATAAATAAATAAATAAATAAATAAATAAATAAATAAGAGCAAGGGGATGGAGAGACATGGAGGTGTTATTATAGATACAGTAAAAAGTAAAAAAGGCCTCTCTGAGGAAGTGTCATTTGAGCCAGTCCCCAGTGAGATGAGAAAGGGAGTTTATGAATATCCAGGGAAATGGTGCTCCAGGCAGAGAGGTAAGAGCTTTACAGAGACCCTATGAGGAAAGCTGCCTTGTGTATTGGAGGGAAGCAAGCTGAAGAGGAAGAGAAGGGGGAAATTAAATCAGAAGGTTGCTAGAGGACAGAACATATAGGACTTTGTGGGTCATGTGGTAAGATCTTTAAATTTGTTCTAAGTATGACATTAAGCCTGAAAAAATAATATGTTATTAAGACTGTCACCTCACACCTGTCAGAATGACTAAAATCAACAATATAAGAAAAAACAGGTACTGGCGAAGATGTGGAGAAAGGGAAACCCTCATGCACTCTTAATGGGAATGCAAACTGGTGCAGCCACTCTGGAAAACAATATGGAGGTTTCTCAAAAAGTTAAAAATAGAAGTCCCCTATGATCTAGCAATTGCACTACTAGGTATTTACCCAAAGAATACAAAAACACTAATTCAAAAGGATACGTGCACCTCGATGTTTATAGCAGCATTATTTAAAATAGCCAAATTATGGAAACAGCCCAAGTGTTCATCCATTGATGAATGGATAAAGAGATGGTATATATACACAATGGAATAGCACCCAGCCTTCAAAAGGAATAAAATCTTATCATTTGCAATGACATGGATGGAGCTAGAGAGTATTATCTTAATGAAATAATTCAGTCATAGACAAATACTGTATGATTTCACTTACATGTGGAATTTATGAAACAAAACAAATGAGCAAAGGGTAAAAAAAGAGAGAGGCAAAACAAGAAGCAGACTCTAAACTATAGAAAACAAACTCATGGTGGGGTGCCAGGTGGCTCAGTTGGTTAAGCATCTGACTTTGGCTCAGGTCATGATCTCATGGTTTGTGAGTTCAAGCCTCATATCAGGCTCTGTGCTGAGAGCTCAGAGCCTGGAGCCTGCTTTGGATTCTGTGTCTCCCTCTCTCTCTGCCCTTCCCCCACTCATACTCTGTCTCTCATTCCCTCAAAATAAATAAACATTAAAAAAAATATTAAAAAATATTTTTAAAAACCCAGAAAACAAACTGATGGTTACCAGAGGAGAGGTGGTTAGGGGGATGGGTAAAATAGGTGATGGGGATTAAGGAGTGCATTTGCTGTGATGGGCACTGGGTATGGTATGGAAGTGTTGAATCACTGTTGCGCACCAGAAACTATTATTACCCTGAATGTTAATTACCTGAAATTTAAATAAAAACTTAAAAAAAACAGTATTCAGTCAAATATATAGTGTTCTAGAGTGCTTTGTGGGATGATGTGGTAGTGGTTACCATTATGTATTAATTAATCATAATAAAGATATCTTAATGATATTATTTTAAAAAATCCTTATTTTAATAGGTTAGGGTACATTTATGTCCTAAGAGCCATATGGATTATGAAAATAAAGATTCAGTTAATTTTAGTTGCACTCAGTACAAACAAAAGTTATTAAAATTATATTTAGCTTAAATGTATACTTAACATGTTTAAAATGGCATTATTTATCATAAAGTGATAAGAAATGATATTTGACAAAATGGGCAAAGAAAAGTAAGAGGAACAAACTTCTAGCTTTAAAATAAATAAGTCATGGAGATGAAAAGTGGAGCATAGGCAATATATCAATAATACTGGAATAATATATATTGACAGATTGGTGAATACAACTACATGATGGATGAGCCTTGAGTAATGTGTAGAATTGTTGAATGACTATGTTGCACACCTGAAACTAATATAACATTGTGTGTCGACTACAATAATAAAAATGAGAGAGATGATATTGGAGGAACTCTAAAATATTAAATAATAAACTAGAAACCAGAATCTTCTTCCTGTTCCTCTCTGCCACTTACTAAATGTGCACCTTGGCCATTAATTTAAATTCCATTAACCTCAGTTTCCCCATCTTTAGTATAGTGATAATAGTACCTTCCTCAGGAGATTGACCAGAGAGTCAATGAAATCATCCTTGTGAAATGTTTAGAACAGTACCTAATATAGTAAGTGCTAAATAACTGTTTCTTTTTTCCCAAACTTTGTACGAGAATCCATAGTCATGGTCCTTCCACTTCGTCCTAAAAGTAAGTGAATTCCTAAATGAAATAAATCCTCTGAAAGAATGAATCATTGAAACACACCTATGTAATTTAAGTCATTTGCTAAAACTTTTGTTTTATCAAACAATGGAACAATGAATAATAAGTAATTAATTTATGCCATCATTTATTAAGTTAATTTCCTGAGTATTTGGTTAGTTTGGGGGAAAAATACCCTCCAGGATATAGCATAATGAATGCTTAAAAAATAATTGCACAGGGGCACCTGGGTCTCTCAGTCAGTTAAATGTCCAAATTCAGCTCAGGTCATGGTCTCCAGGTCCGTGAGTTTGAGCCCCACATTGGGCTCTGTACTGACAGCGCAGAGCCTGGAGCCTGCTTCACATTTTGTGTCTACCTCTCTCTCTGCCCCTCCACCGCTCATGCTCACTTGCTCTCTCTCTCTCAAAAATTAAATATTTAAAAAAAATAATATAAAATGATATGAAATACATTCAATTTAGTTATAATATATCACTTTCTTATGCACAAACCATTTTCAGTAGTATATTATTTAATGTTCAATTCTTTTGTGATAATCCCCATTTACAGATGAAAAAATGCAGATTTAAGGAAATTGGCAGTTGGTAGATGAAAGAACCTAATTTGAACCCATGCCACATTTTGTAGAAACATATTCTAATAAAGGTTATAGAAATATACTGAATTTTAAAGATGAAGGTGTAGTCATATAGAAAAAGTCTATTTAGGAGGAATATTACATTATGAATGTAAGTTAGCATTTGAGTAAACAAAGAAAAGATGTGGTCTTGCTTACCAAAATTTTCTTCAATTTAATTCAACAAGGATTCATAGACTGTCTATTAAATGTGAGAACCTCTTAGACATTCACAATTGGTTAATAATTCTAGAAAGATTTATAAGGTTTTCCTATTTTGGATAAATATGATTTGACTAAATATTTTATATGATTGTATTTTTTTACTATTACCATATTCATCTGCTTTCCATGGTGCCTGGCACAATGTGTGAATAAATGTGATGTATCTTTTTAAGTGAAAATGTAAGGAGTAGGATTTTGAATGAACTATAATTTTAAAAGTCAGAATACTCAGGAAGGAACAAGTTCTCAATTTATTCTCATTTCTTTTATAAATAAATGATAATTTTACAAAGATTTATTTTTTTAATGAGGAAAAAATACAATGTTAATTTTTCAAATTGGTTCTTTGAAGAAATGTGGATCTCCTTCTCTCAATGCTTTCTTCAGAAAGAGCTTTGTGGTTTTTCCCCTTCAGAAACAAAATGAATATAAGAAAAAAAAAAGATAAACATCATGAGAGCGCTACCATTTGAGGAAATAACTTGCTTACATCCATTAAATTGCAATAACGTTATGTTATTATATTCTCTCCCTCTTTGGGTAACAGCAGTTGTGGACATTGAAAATCAGGCCTTAAGAGCTGGGTCACTGTAATTCATTTATTAAAACATTTTTTTATCTGTGACTATGAGGGGTTTTTTTTGACCATTGTTCCAGAGAACATAAATGGCCTTATATTTCCTTCATTTTTTTTCTTCTACTTCAAAATGATTTCTTAATTCAGAGGCTGTGAAGCAACTTTGATGGGAAGAATGACCCAGGTCAGAGTAGCAATTTTAAAAGACTGCATTCTTAGTGGAATGGAGTAATCCAGCGTCTTCTATCTCTACGCTTTGAGCAATGTACCAGGAGCTTAATTCAGTTCCATATTGCAGTCTTATAATTTTAGATCTTCTCTCTTAGCCTTTATGACTCCACAGTTCATAGTGAAAAATCAGTTTGTCTTTTCCTGGTTCAGTTTTATCTGCTTCTAGGCAAAGGAGGACATTTATTCTAGTGTCTTCCGTCTGGTAGGTGTTTTCAGTATATTTGATTTGATGAAACTTTATACTTAAAAATAAAATGCCATTGTATATTAAATCAAAACTTGATGGTACTCAATTTAATAATGATTTGATCCAATTTGTTTTTTATGTTTAACCCTCTAGCTGGTTTTCAGTATTTTTATTTTAGAAGTGATTTATATATATTCAGAAATACTTTCAATTTTAAAACTTCAGTTTCCAAATTTTAGTAATCTGGATTCTATTCTCTACCTTTTTAAGAAAAAGATATTTGAGAAAAAAAATATCAAGTTTCTACCAGTTTGATTTGTATACAATGTCACACTTTAAGCATTTGTATTAGTGAATATTGGTAAAAGTCTTATTTAAATATGACTTATCAAGGCTAATGGTGCAATTTTTCTAATATCTGATATCAAGACAAATTACTGGGAAATATAATTGAAGAAAAGGTAAACATCTTTCTGCATAATACCAGTCATTAAACTATTATTAATGGAGTAATTGTATTATGTGCAAGGCACTGTAATAAACACAGAAGGAGATGTGCTTAGACATTTTCTCTCTAATTTCAAATATATGGGCTGAAAGTAATATAATAAATAAGGATCTTTTACTCAAAACATAATATTATGCTTCTTTTCACATATTTCATCAAAATCTCTATATCATAATTTTTCTATTGAGATTTTATATAATAACATGAGCTAGTCTTAGAAAAGAAATAATAAGGGAAATTCTTCATGATGACAAAGATGAGATGTTATTTTACCTGCATTTTCACCCCCTGGGTACCATTATAATGTTTTCCTGATTCTTTTTTGCACTGCTTTGCCACAGTAGATAATTTGCACCTTTTCCTGTCAATCCAGATAGGCCTTGATTTTGAAAGGTTTGTAATTGCTTTAGCTTACTCCTTATTTTAAAAAGTTAAATTAACCAGCATATGACACTTAACCTTTATTTTAAGCAACTTCTTATCCCTAAGTAAAGAAACGCCTCATGAAAAGGTTCCCCAACATTTTTGAAAGGTGTATTTTGTCAGTTAACGTTAGCAGAACTTTCTGGGGTGAGGTATTTTTCACACAGACATTTGGTATTGTGTTTAACCCTTCAATTGTTTTTTGAAGGAGGTAAAAAATGGGACAGAAATTCAATGGCACATTGCAAACTTCTAACACAACCCAGTCTGAACTTGTGGAGTAAAATTTTGTTTGTCATGTGAAATTTCATTTTGTCATATGAGTAAAGCTGGTGCCAAGAAAGTAGTTAAATGTGAAGCAAGTTAGTTTGTCTTCATATGTATTTTTTTCTGGTATTTTGTATCTTTAAGAAAGTTGTTCATTAACATGTTTTAGTTGCCTACCAAGTTCAACATGTATTTAATACATTTGTGTCTTTTTTCATTTTGTTTTATCAATCTGTATAGAAATTTATGAATTTTATTAACCTTTCAAAGCATATAATTTTGGTTTTATTGTTTTATTTTCTGTTCCATTAGTTTCTGTGTTTAACCTTACTGTGTTTTTTCTGTGTTTTACGTTTGGTTTAATTGGCCCTTCTTTAACATCGTAAGGTAGAAACTTGGTCATTGAGAACTTTTTTTGTTCTAATATAAGCTTTTAATGCTATCTGTTTCCTTCTAAGAACTGCTTTAGTATCTTCCAAAAATATTGGTGTGTTGTGTTTTTATTTTTATTCAATTCAAAATAATTTCAGTTGTAATTTCTTCTTTGATTTATGGGTTATTTAGTGTATTGCTTATATTTCAAGCATTTTTGGGATTTCCCAGATATCTTTCTGATATTCACTTATAGTTCAATACTACTGTGATCAGAGAAAATTTCTACTTTGTATTAGTTTAATGCTCTTAAATGTGTTGAGTCTTGTCTTCTGGCCCAGAATATAGTACATTTTGGTAATTTTTCAGTGTGCACTTAAAAGAGAATATATGGTCTGCTGTTGTTGATTCTAAAGCTTTATATGTTAGGTTAAGTTGGGATAATGTTGTTCAAGTCTCCTATATCCTACTAAATTCTTAATTACAGGTGGTTCCCTATTTATGATGTTTCAACTTTTACTTTTTCAGCTTTATGATGGTACAAAAGTGACTCACATCCAGTAGAAATGATACTTCGAACTTTAATTCTTTTTTAATTAAAAAAAATTAAGCCACAACGTGGGGCTTGAACTCATGACCTTGGGATCAAGAGTCCAGTGCTTTACCAACGGAGCCAGTCAGGTGCCCGTTCAAGTTTTAAATTTAGATCTTTTCCTGGGCTAGTGATATGTGGTACAATACTCTGTTGTGATGGTGGGCAGCAACAGCCACAGCTTCCATTCAGCCAAGTGATTGTGAGGATAAACGACTCATACTCTTATGCAACCACTCTGTACCCATACCTCCATTTTGTCTTTCACTTTCAGTACTGTATTCAATAAATGACATAAGATATTCAACACCTGATTATAAAATGGGTTTTGTGGTAGGTAATTTTGTCCAACTCTAGACTAATGGAAGTATTCTGAACACATTTGACATAGGCTAGGCTAAGCTCTGATATTCAGTAGGTTAGGGGTATTAAATGTTTTTTGACTTACAACATTTTCAACTTATGATGGGTTTGTAGGGACTTAACTCCATTTTAAGTTGAAGAAGATCTGGACTTGTGCTATCAGTTACTGAGAAAAGAGCATTGAAATCTCTAATCGTAATTGAGGATTTGTGTATTTCTCCTTTAGACACAAAAATAATCAGAGATGAAGTCAAAGAATAAAGTAAAAAGATGCTAAAGTCAGGGAGAAAGGAACCAGAATGGCTAAAAATTTATATAAAGGAAAGAGGAGGGTTATACTAGAGATAAAGATGAAGAAAAGAATAGAAAAATAAGTCAACAATTAGAGCTTTCAAAAGAATAGTAAGTAAAAGATTGTTGAGTGACAATTGCAAGACATTGATCCAAGAGCAGAGTATAAAGAATTTTCCTCATATTTCCATAAATTAGAGAAATAGTAGGAAATCGGGGGGGGGGGAGGATACAGAGTAAGTGTAATCATTTTGGGTATTTATAAGAGATTCAATATCTACCAGATTTAGCAGATGGGAAGAAAGTTCAAGGAAAATGTAGGAAACTTCCTTTTTTTTTTTCCAGAAAATAAAAAGGATTTCCAAAGAGTAGTCAATAATTATCAGATGTCTTAAAAATATAAAATATATTTGACTAAGAATTTACCTGTTAGCTTAGCCTTTGTACATAATTCTAAACATAAAAAGGCTGTTTAAAAATTAGCATTATTTTTATTTTTTCCCTTATAGTTCTATGACTTATTTGTTGTATAACTGGACTCACTCCTTACCCCTCACTTTTGGCAACCACTAATCTGGTCTCTGTTTCCAGGAGTTCTTCCTCTTCTCCTTTTCTTTCTTCTTCTCTTTCCCCTTCCTCTTCCTCTTCGCTTTCCTCTTCCTGTTTTCTTCTTTTTCTTCTTCTCCTCTTCCTCTTTCTCTTCCCCCTCCTCCTCCTTTTCCTTCCCCTCCTCCTCCTCCCCCTCCTCTTTCCGCTTCTCCTCCTCCTTCATCTTCTTTATCCTCATCTTCTTCTTCTAGATTCCATCTATAAGTGAGATCATATGGTGCTTTCTCTGTTTGAATTATTTCACTTAGCATAATGCCCTCAAGGTTCATCCATGTTGTCACAAATGGCAAGATTTCCTTCTTTTTATGGCTGATTAATATTCTGTATTAATGCATATGTATATATATGTTGTGTATATATATGTATATATGTGTGTGTGTGTGTGTGTGTGCGTGTGTGTGTACATGTACACACACATTTTCTTTATTGATGCATCCATCACTCCTCAGTGGCTGTTTTCGTATCTTGGCTATTGTAAACAGTGCTGCAATGGAAATAAAGGTACATATATCTTTTCAAGTTAGTATTTTCAAAGTACCCAGAAGTGGAATTTCTCAGTCATGCTAGTTATATTTTTAATGTTTTGAGGAACCTTCATACTGTTTTCCATATTGGCTGCACCAATTTATATTCCCATCAGTAGGGCATGATGGTTTCCTTTCTTTTACATCCTTGCCAATACTTGTTATCTCTTGTCTTTTTGATAATAGCTATTCTAACAGATGTCAAGTGTTTTGTCATTGAAGTTTTGATTTGCATTTCCCTGCTGATTAGTGATGTTGAGCACTTTTTCATGTACGTTTTGGCCATCTGTGTGTCTTCTTTGGAAAAATGTCTATTTAGATACTCAGCCAATTTTTTGATCAGATTGTTTGTTTGCTATTGAGTTGTATGAGTTATTTATATATTTTGGTATTAGTCCCTTATCAGATATATGATTTCAAATATTTTCTCCCGTGTGGTAGGTTGTCTTGTTATTTGTTTGATGGTCTCCTTTGGTGTGTAGAAGTTTTTAGTTTGATGAATCCCGCTTTGTTTCCTTTTGCTTCTGTTGCCTAGTTATTTTGGTTTTTAATAGGGAAAACTTTAAACAATCTAAGTATCCAAGAATAGATAAATACTATGTAATCTATGGTACATTGACTCAATGGAATCCCAAGCCATTAGCAATGAGGTTTATTCAGGCTATGATAACAAGAACATGCTTAATATTAATGAAAGGTGATGAAATTATCCTGAAATTATCAATTTCTCTTACTATTGTGTACCAGTCATCTGTGTTTTGCTATTTTATAAAGGTGAAGCTGGTGAGGCACACTATTAAAAAACTAGTGTTTCAAGATATTATGAACCACTATTTATTTATTTATTTATTTATTTATTTATTTATTTGTTTATTCTTAATGTTTTTGAGGGGGAAGGGGCAGAAGGAGAGGGAGAGAGAGAATCTTAAGCAGGCTCCATGCCAGGTGCAGAGTCCAAAGTGAGGCTCTATCTCATGACCATGGTGGAATCATGACCTAATTTGAAATCAAGAGTCAGACACTTAACTGACTGAGCCACCCAGGCACCCCATGAACCACTTTTTAAAAGGAATTCAGCATTTTTTTTTCTAATTTTAAAAATTGATCATACACATAATGTGTTAAGGTGAATTGAAACACTATTTACTTATTTTTTGCAGCCTTGTTGAGATATAATTGACAAAAATTATATAGAGTGTACAACGTGATGATTTGATATATACATACATTGTGAAATGATTACTAGAATCAAGTTAACTAACACATCCATCTCTTAAGTTACCTTTGTGTGTGTGTGTGTGTGTGTGTGTGTGTGTGTGTGTATGTGTGTAGTAAGAACACTTAAGATATGCTCTTTTAGCAAATTTTCAGTATAAAATTCAGTGTTATTAACTTTAGGCATCATGCTATACATTAGATCCCCAGAACTTATTGATTTTAAAACTATTTACTTATTTTGTTTTGGGGTAATGGTACATCTTCAGCCGAAGAGTTTATGTCATAAAGAGCAGGCACAGTAAACCTGACACATTTGACACTATAAAGATGACAAATTAAGCTGATGCCTGGTTGCCAGAGGGAAAAAATAGAAGCAGTGAAGTGAATCGGGAGTACAGTTAGCCTGAATGAGTACTGAGTAGAGAACATAAAGCGCAGGCAAAGGGAAACCATATTGTTGACTTCAGCTATACATTAGGAGACTCAGGTATTTCTACAAGCAAGCAATGGTTATTATTCTCTACTTTCTACTCCAGAGTAGAGTTTCCAATTCACTCTGTTTGCAAAAAGCACAGGCTTGGGAGTCTGGCTGATTTTGGTTTGCATCCCGACTCTGCCACTTACAAACTATATGATACTGAACAAGTTAAGTGGCTACTCTGAGCCTTATATCCTCATCTATAATAGAAGGCTCAAAAGGTTAAATGATGGTATATAATGTGAAGTTCTACTTGGAGTGTTTAGTACACACTAAATATCCAATGAAAGTTGTATTCATTTCATTTTGAACTTAAGTTTTAGCTGTGCCATTTTCTGATGTCAAGCTAGTATCTTCTCTAGAAATCTGGGTTATTATCCCTTCTCTCAGAATTTAGTATTTTGAACATAAACCTTTTATTTCTATTCAATGAATTTCTATCATAATATTTTTCCAATTTAGAGTATATAATAAAGAAAATAATAAATATTTTCAAACTATTTTAATGACCTTTAAGTTAATTTGAGAATATGGATTATATAGACCAATAAAAATATCAGTGTGTTGCTTAAAAATACTGGTAAATAATAATAAAATAATAAAATAAAAGTTATGACAGGGGATTTGACAAGAAATATTGTTTTGTGTTTTGATCATTAGTTGGCAGCAGAAACAATATCAGTTCAGAGTCAGGTTGTTGTGTTTTTTAATATCCACTTTGGAAACTTTAGTTACATTAAACAAATGGAATGGGAAATGTAATTTCAGGTCTCAGTTTTTGGTAAACAATGTTTGTTAATCATTTTTGTGATATCTTATTCTAATTGGCAGGTAAACTATCAGAGCCTATGTAAAATAGGCAGTAACAATTTTAGGTGGGAAAAGAATTTATGAACCCTGGGTATATGTACTATTCATGCACAGGAAAGGAGATTCACTGAAATTCTAATTTGAATTCAAAGGACAATAATTTCTATATCTGCCATCTCTTTTAAAAACTGAAGTTAAATACCTGTTTAGAGTTTCTTTAATGACTGCTTCATAAAACTGCTATCAAATGGATATCAAATATTTGTCCCCACCAATCCTTTAGTTTCATTAACAATATAAATGAAATCAAATTACTATATGTAAATATATATGTAAAATTACTGTATGTAAATATATATGTAATATATATATATGAATATATATTTGAATATATACTCATAAGATAAAAAGTTATCTTATAAAAGCAGTACCAAGTAGAAAGATGTCCCTTTTACTTTTGGAGGCTTTGATGATTCACCCAGAACCATAGGGTTTATTGAGCATTCTAACTACTGTCACTGATGTAGACATTTAAAGTAAGTTTTGCAGTAGGACTTCCCATTCCAGTCTTGACCAATTCAGGGCTAAAATTCTTGAAAGAAAGTCACAAAGAGGCGAACTCCATACTCATCCTGGTTCTGTTCTGAGGATATTATCCAAATTGTTATATATGACAACAGAGTCCAAGTAGAGAACAGTGTTCTTGCTGGATGTAGCAAATGGAAATTGGAAGTATGGGATAGTAACAAATATCTTTGAATGCCTTTTATGCTGTACATGCACAGGTCAAGACTCCAGGCAGCCTATCAGATGTCAGGAGGCTAGAGAGATGAGACTTCAGATGCTGCATGGTGCTGTGGAAATATTGGAGTTAGAGCCAAACTTGAGTGGGAATATCTTGGTAATTATCCCAGCTTTTTAGGCAAGACCACAGAAAGACCAAGTAAAATATGCCCACCATAAAAATCAAGCTTCAGGTGATCAAAGTAATTTGCTGATATTTCAACTGCCTGAAAAAACAAAATTCAACATGTTTTAGTGAAAGAAGTCAAAATCCAGAGCCCCTGCATTATATCTTCAAAAATATAAGGCATAAGATTTAAAAAAATTACTAGAAATGCTAATAATCAGGAGGAAAAGTGACCAATACCAAAGAGATAAGTGGTCAATAGAAGCATAAAGAAAGATGATACAACTATTATTACCAAGAAAGGATTTCACAATTTCTATGATTGATAGTTTAAAGAAAATAGACAGTAAGATGGACATAATGAATAAATAGAAAATGTCAACAGAGGATTAGAATTAATAAAATAATTAAGTAGTTATTCTAGAACTATAAAATAAAATATTTGCAATTAGGAACTTATTGAATGAAGTTAATAGCAAAATGGGTATTACAGAAAAGGGGAGTAGTAGAGGCAAAGGAAGATCAGTAGAAAGTTCTCAGAATGAAGAACAAAGAATAAAATTGATGAAAACAAATATAACACTGAATAAGACACATAAGAGAACTATTAAAAAATGTCAGGCATTCATGTTATTGGAGAACCAGAAAAGTAGAGAAAACCAGAACAAAAGCACTCTTTGAAGAAATAATGGTCAAGAATTTTCCAGATTTAATGAAAGACAAGAACACACAAATTCAAATAGTAAAATCTTACCAGGATAGATATAAAGAAGGCTACACCTTGGCATATTATGATCATACATCAGATAGAAAATAAGCAAGAAGACAATCTTAAAAGCAGTAAACAAATGATATATTGGCTTTGAAGGAGCATTAATAGACTTGCAGTTAATGTTTTTTTTAATTTTATTTTTTTATTTTTTTAAATCTATATCCAAATTAGTTAGCATAAAGTGCAACAATGATTTCAGGAGTAGATTCCTTAGTGCCCCTTACCCATTTAGCCCATCTCCCTTCCCACAACCCCTCCTGTAACCCTCAGTTTGTTCTCCATATTTATGAGTCTCTTCTGTTTTGTCCCCCTCCCTGTTTTTATATTATTTTTGTTTCCCTTCCCTTATGTTCATCTGTTTTGTCTCGTAAAGTCCTCGTATGAGTGAAGACATATGATTTTTTACTTTCACTGACTAATTTCACTTAGCATAATACCCTCCAGTTCCATCCACGTAGTTGCAAATGGCAAGATTTCATTCTTTTTGATTGCCGAGTGATACTCCATTATATATATTTGTACCACCTCTTCTTTATCCTTTCATCCATCAATGGACATTTGGGCTCTTTCCATACTTTGGCTATTGTTGATAATGCTGCTATAAACATGGGGGTGCATGTGTCCCTTCGAAAGAGCACACCTGGATCCTGTGGATAAATGCCTAGTAGTGCAATTGCTGGGTCATAGGGTAGTTCTATTTTTAGTTTTTTGAGGAACCTCCACACTGTTTTCCAGAATGGCTGCACCAGCTTGCATTCCCACCAACAATGCAAAAGAGATCTTTCCCCACATCCTTGCCAATGTCTATTGTTGCCTGAGTTGTTAATGTTGGCCATTCTGATGGGGTAAGGTGGTATCTCCTTGTGGTTTTGATTTGTATTTCCCTGATGATGAGTGATGTTGAGCATTTTTTCATGTGTCAGTTGGCCATCTGGATGTCTTCTTTGGAGAAGTGTCTATTCATGTCTTTTGCCCATTTCTTCACTGGATTATTTGGTTTTTTGGGTGTTGAGTTTGATAAGTTCTTTGTAGATTTTGGATACTAACCCTTTATCTGATATGTCATTTGCAAATATCTTCTCCCATTCTGTTGGTTTTGCTGATTGTTTCCTTCGCTGTGCAGAAGCTTTTTATTTTGATGAGGTCCCAGTAGTTCATTTTGCTTTTGTTTTCCTTGCCTCCAGAAACGTGTTGAGTAAGAAGTTGCTGAGGCCAAGATCAAAGAGGTTTTTGCCTGTTTTTTCCTTGAGGATTTTGATGGCATCCTGTCTCACATTGAGGTCTTTCATCCATTTTGAGTTTATTTTTGTGTATGGTGTAAGAAAGTGGTCCAGGTTCATTCTTCTGCATGTCGCTGTCCAGTGTTCCCAGCACCTCTTGCTGAAGACACTGTCTTTTTTCCATTGGAGAGTCTGTCCTGCTTTGTCAAAGATTATTTGGCCATACGTTTGTGGGTCCATTTCTGGGTTGTCTATTCTGCTCCATTGATCTGAGTGACTGTTCTTGTGCTAGTACCATACTGTCTTGATGGTTACAACTTTGTAGTATAGCTTGCAGTCCAGGATTGTGATGCCTCCTGCTTTGGTTTTCTTTTTCAAGATTGCTTTGGCTATTCAGGGTCTTTTCTGATTCCATACAAATTTTAGGATTATTTGTTCTAGCTCTGTGAAAAATGCTGGTGTTATTTTGATAGGGATTGCATTGAATATGGAGACCGCTTTGGTTAGTATCGACATTTTAACAATATTTGTTCTTCCTATCCAGAAGCATGGAATATTTTTCCATTTTTTTGTGTCTTCTTCATTTATTTCATTATTTCAGTGTAATTTTTCACCTCTTTGGTTAGATTTATTCCTAAGTATTTTATGGGTTTTGGTGCAAGTGAAAATGGGATTGATTCTTTGATTTCTCTTTCTGTCACTTCATTGTTGATGTATAGGAATGCAACCGATTTCTGTGCATTGGTGTTATATCCTGCAACTTTGCTGAATTCATGAACCAGATCTAGCAGTTTTTTGGTGGAATCATTTGGGTTTTCCATATAGAGTATCATGTCATCTGAGAAGAGTGAACGTTTGATCTCCTCCTGGCCGATTTGGGTGCCTTTTATTTCTTTGTGTTGTCTGATTGCACAAGCTAAGACTTCCAATACTATGTTGAATAACAGTGGTGAGAGTGGACATCCCTGTCTTGTTCCTGACCTTAGGGGGAAAGCTCTCAGTTTTTCCCCATTGAGGGTGATATTAGCATTGGGTCGTTCATATATGGCTTTTATGATCTCAAGGAATGCTCCTCTATCCCTTCTTTCTTGAGGGTTTTTATCAAGAAAAGATGCTATATTTTGTCAAATGCTTTCTCTGCATCTATTGAGAGGATCATATGGTGCTTGTCCTTTTTTTTTATTGATGTGATGAATCACATTGATTGTTTTGTGGATATTGAACCAGCCATGCATCCCAGGAATAAGTCCCACCTGGTCATAGTGAGTAATTTTTTTAATGTATTATTGGAGCCGGTTGACTAGTATCTTGTTGAGGATTTTTGCATCCATCTTCATCAGGGAAATGGGTCTATAGTTCTCCTTTTTAGTGGGGTATCTGTCTGGTTTTGGAATCAAGGTAATGCTGGCTTCATAGAAAGAGTTTGGAAGTTTCCTTCCATTTGTATTTTTTTGGAACAGATTCAAGAGAATAGGTGTTAACTCTTCCTTAAATGTTTGGTAGAATTCCCCTGGAAAGCCATCTGACCCTGGACTCTTGGTTTTTGGGAGACTTTTGATTACTAATTCGATTTCTTTACTGGTTATGGGTCCGTTCAAATTTTCTATTTCTTCCTGTTTCAGTTTTGGTAGCGTATATGTTTCTAGGAATTTGTCCATTTCTTCCAGATTGCCCATTTTATTGGCATATAATTGCTCATAATATTCTCTTATTGTTTTTATTTCTGCTGTCTTTGTTGTTATCTCTCCTCTTTCATTCTTGATTTTATTTATTTGGGTCCTTTCCTTTTTCTTTTTGATCAAACTGGCTAGTCGCTTATCAATTTTGTTAATTCTATCAAAGAACCAGCTTCTGGTTTCATTGATCTGTTCTATTGTTTTTTTGGTTTCAATACCATTAATTTCTGCTCGAATATTTATTATTTCCTGTCTTCTGCTAGTTTTGGGATTTATTTGCTGTCCCTTTCTCCAGCTCCTTAAGGCATAAGGTTAGGTTGTGTATCTGAGATCTTTCTTCCTTCTTTAGGAAGGCCTGGATTGCTATATACTTTCCTCTTATGACCGTTTTTGCTGCGTCCCAGAGGTTTTGGGTTGTGTTGTTATCATTTTAATTGGCTTCCATATACTTTTTAACTTCCTCTTCAACTTCTTGGCTAGCCCATTCATGCTTTAGTAGGATGTTCTTCAGTCTCCAAGTATTTGTTACCTTTCCAAATTTTTTCTTGTGGTTGATTTCAAGTTTCATACGGTTATGGTCTGAAAGTATGCACGGTATGATCTCGATCTTTTTGTACTTACTTAGGGCTGATTTGTGTCCCAGTATGTGGTCTGTTCTGGAGAACGTTCCATGTGCACTGGAGAAGAATGTATATTCTGCTGCTTTAGGATGAAATGTTCTGAATATATCTGTTAAGACCATCTGGTCCAGTGTGTCATTCAAAGCCATTCTTTCCTTGTTGATTTTTTCATTAGATGATCTGTCCATTACTGTGAATGGGGTGTTGAAGTCTCCTACTATTATGGTATTACTATCAATGAGTTTCTTTATGTTTGTGATTAATTGATTTGTATATTTGGGTGCTGCCACATTTGGCGCATAAATGTTTACAATTGTTAGGTCTTCTTGGTGGATAGACCCCTTGATTATGATATAATGCCCTTCTGCATCTCTTGATACAGTTTTTATTTTAAAGTCTAGGTTGTATGATAGAAGTATGGCTATTCCGGCTTTCTTTTGTTGACCATTAGCATGATAGATTGTTCTCCATCCCCTTGTTTCCAATCTGAAGGTGTCTTTAGGTCTCAAGTGGGTCTCTTATAAACAGCATATAGATGGATTTTGTTTTCTAATCCATTCTGTTACCCTCTGTGTTTTGATTGGAGCATTGAGTCCATTGATGTTTAGAGTGAGTACTGAAAGATAGGAATTTATTGCCATTATGATGCTTGAGGAGTTGCAATTTCTGGTGGTGTTCTCTGGTCCTTTCTAATATTTGTTGCTTTTGGTATTTATTTTTTTTTGTTTGTTTGTTTATATTTTCATCATTTCTCTCCTCAGAGAGTCCCATGTAAAATTTCTTGCAGGGCTGGTTTAGTGGTCATAAAGTCCTTTAATTTTTGTTTGCCTGGGAACCTTTTTCTCTTTCCTTCTATTTTGAATGCAGCCTTTGCTGGATAAAGAATTCTTGGCTGCATTTTTTTCTTATTCAGCACATTGAATATATTCTGCCACTCCTTTCTGGCCTGCCAAGTTTCTGTGGATAGGTCTGCTGCAAACCTGATCTGTCTTCCCTTGTAGGATAAGGAGTTTTTTCCCCTGCTGCTTTCATGATTCTTTTCTTTCCTGAGTATTTTGTGAATTTGACTATGATATGCCTTGTTGATGGTCAGTTTTTGTTGAATTTAACGGGGGTCCTCTGTGCTTCCTGGATTTTGATGTCTGTCTTTCCCCAGGTTAGGAAAGTTTTCTGCTATGATTTGCTCACATAACACTTCTACCCCTATTTCTCTCTCTTCCTCACCCCTGTTAACGTTTTTAATAGCAAATATGACAGGTAGAATACAATAGAATGTGCTGAAAGAAACCCTGCCATCCGAATATTTTATAACCAGTTATAGTATTTGTCAAATGTGAAAGAATGATAACCTCTTCATATGAAATAAGCAAACAAAATCTCTGAATTAATTCATTATAAGCAGACTTGCACTAAAAGAAACACTAAATTTCTTCATTCTGAAGCAAAGTAATCACAGATGAAAACACAAAACTGCATATAGGAATAAAGAGTACAATAAAGGTGAATATAAATTAATACTGATTATTTAAAGCAAAATAATAATTGTATTAATTATTATATGATTTATGTAACATATATAAGAATAATATATGTAAAAATAATACCACAAGAAGGAAGATACATAGAGTTGAACTTTTGTAAGCATCTTGAATTCTTTGGGAAATGGTCAAATTATTAATTTAAGGTATAAAGAAAAATTTAAAACTTGAGTAAAATTGAAAGAGGTTCAGTGGCCTCATCCAAGTCAAATAGGTTTTACTTTCCCTCCTAAGAATAATATTTCCCAAAACTTAAATACTTTTAATTTTGTGGCCTTTCCAGAAATGGGTTAGGTGTACTCTTAGAATTATTTTTCTGTTTCAGCTTTAACCTCAAGACCATATACACTGAGGACTTAAGCCTCAGTGCTTTTTAGAGCACTGCAGTAACTATGGCAGATCTTAAGATTTAACCCAACGGGTCAATAAAACTAATGTAAACACCTATTTAAAGAACTATGTGCTCCATTTTTCTTTTAATTTAAAAATGTTTACTACAAATTTTTTATGGGGGAACAGCCTACTCCCTCAGGTAAAGCATTTCTGTTGTATTTTTGCTTTGTTGTTGCAGGTGTCATAAAAGCACTAATTTAGTACATAACAGATAACATTCTTGCTTTTTATTTCTAAAATATTTTATTAACGTATTGAGGTGAAAGTACTGTCATACAAGTTTGTATAATCACATGATATAGCGTAGTATCCTCCAGAGATGCAAAATTAGTATGTGCATTTCCCATGGCATAGACTATAATCTCTTTATAGAGATTTATTATTTTATTCTTAAATGTCTTTCTTTATTCATAATTCTTTTCATTAGGAGGTGAATTTTATTGTAAAATTAATAGTGGAAAAACCATCTGTTCAACTTCAT
Source organism: Acinonyx jubatus (assembly GCF_027475565.1). Lineage (NCBI taxonomy): Eukaryota > Metazoa > Chordata > Mammalia > Carnivora > Felidae > Acinonyx > Acinonyx jubatus. Next base: position 64,381,211 of record NC_069387.1, read on the forward strand.
TAACTTATTTTTCTTCACTTGTAAACAATACATTAGTAAAGCCATTAAACAACTCCTCCCTAAGAATTTGGAAATTCATTTGTCTTCTATGCTAGATTGAATAATGGCCTCCCAAAGGTGACCATGACCTACTTTCAGGAACCTGTAAATATGTTACCTCATGGTAAAATGGTGTTTGCGGATAGAGTTCAGTAAGGGACCTTGAGGTTGGAGGTTATCCTGGAATATCCAGGTAGAGCCAGTGTAATCACAAGCATTCTTATAAGAGGGAGGCAGGAGGAAGATTTATGTACAGAGAAAATTTAAGGTTGAAGGAGAGGTCAGAGAGGAGACAAGATGCTACACTGGGGGCTGTCAAGCTTGAGGAAAGGGCCCTAAGCTGAGGAATGTAGATCCTCTCTGGAATTTGGAAAAGATCAGAAAACAGATTCTCCCTTAGAGCCTCCAGAATGAACACAGAGCTGCTGTAACTTGAAGTTAGATCTCTGTCCCCCAGAACTGCAAGAGAATAATTCTCTGTCCTGTAAGTCATTAAGTTTGTGGTGATTTGTTAGAGAAGCAATCAGAAACGATACTCTCTGTAAGACTTAAGTTGCAAAGAAAGTCACAATGGATCAAAAGAGAAATACGTGTGGCTAAATGGGTCTTGGGTTAGAGTAACATTTGGATGAAGATAGTAACATTTCTAAAGGGAGAACATGCTTACCAATAGTATGGTTGGTCATATTTGGAGCGTAAAGAAGTCAGGAAGACAATATTAGCAGTGCAACCAACTACCATTTATGGCAAAGATTCTACTCTTCCAATGACGCTAATCTGAATTTAGAAGGTAAGACTTTTGAGAAACATCCTAACTAGAATGAATCTTGTCTTTATAACTTAATAACTATATCAGCTTGGGCAGTTATTTTATTTATGTATTTATTTATTTATTTATTTGGCCTCTCTGAAAACCAGTTTTTGCTTCTATCTAATAATAACTATATTATTAGGCTGGTATTTACTTAACCATTCAACCTTCTTGATTCTATGACCCCTAAACTACCCTCAGATTAAAACTTGAATTCCAAACTAGATTTCTCTATAGGTAAAAAATATCCTGACTAGAGGATTTGAATATCTCTTCAGCTCAGCCACTAAAGTTATCATTGTGAATTAATGCATTTGCAGTGTTTTAAATAGAATTGACCTTTATGTAATTGGCTAACTTGGTTCATGCCTAAGAGACATGAATAGAAAATATCAAGTTTTCATGCCTGTAAAGAACAAGACCAAGACATATCTACCAATATTTTGTCATCTACATCAATTTTCTGACAATATGCCACCCTTATTTCATAAACCCCTGTTTTTACAATGCTTAAGAGAAAATACCTCTCATGATTTTACAGACATCACCATTTTCCCTTTAGGCAGCTTAATGAAATTTTATCAACTAACCATTACTTTAATGTAACTATTTTTCTTTCTTTTAGAGATTATATAATTAATAGCATAAATGATAGGCATTTTACAGGCATTGTGTCAAGCTTGTCTCAATAACTTCATTTAATAGATAAGGGAACTGAGGTTTGGAGAGGTAAAGTGACTTCTCCAAGATCACACGGCTGAGGAAAAATCACAGCTAGGTTTACCAGCTTGGTTGTGGAAGGTTCTCCTTGTTCCAGAGCCTGAGCTCTCACCATTGTGTTATACCACCTCCTTAATTGTAGAAATTAATGACACAGTGGTAAACTGGGGCAAGTAATTGTTTCTGCCTATCCCCTGGTAAAATTGTTTTGTACGTTAGCTGTATTTTCGTTACATCATAACTCAGTAAATCATTTGTCAAAGAAAAAGTGAACATTTATTTACATTCAAGAGAAAAAAAAATCCTGTTAGTCATAACTTTTATTATAGTCAGGCCTGATGAGAAAATTGAGACAAAAGTACTTGAACTTTTTTACCATATGAATTTAAGCCTCTTACCTCCCAGAGACATTTTACAGTAAACTTCAAGGAGTCAGAGATAATGGGTCATAATTTACAGAACATAAGTTCAAGAGAACTATCAGCACACCTAGTCATGAGCCTTTCATGGCCACAAGACACAAAATAAGTGTCAATTGAGCAGAAAGGAATCTTCATCCCAACAGAAATTGGGATTTCTATTCTTTGTCTTTTTAAAGCAATTTTCTTCAAAAGAGCCCCAAACCTGTTATCCAAATTTAATTAGATAGGAATGGCTAGTTCAGGGCCTTACATTCCTTAAGCAGGATTCTTTATTAACCATTGCTAAAGAAAGCATGAAATCCTTGTTATTCAAAGAGTGGTCTGTGGGCCACCAGCTGGCAACACCTGGGAGCTTGTTAGAGATAAAAACCTCAGTCCCATCCACACATTTAGAAGCAGAATCTGTATCTTTTTTACACTCAGGCAGTTGGTATGCACCTTACAATTTGAGATTTTTGTCTCTGATTTTAATTTGCTCTCCAGCCAAGGGTAGATTTAAATCTATTAGAGAAAAAAAATATGATACGATTTTTTTAAATTATTTTAAAATTTGTACTTTAGCTTAAGAAACAGGCTAAAGAGAATTCTAAGAGAATGCTTTTGAAACTAACAATTGCCACTGGAAGAACACTAAAGCAGTATCAAAACCCACTGAAAAACTTCCTTCTCTTCTATCAAATTTAGAATCATCCGAATTATCTGTGCTTACGTTGCAGGAAGAATTGCATTTCAGCGGTCACATTTCATTCCGTTTGGGTGTAACTCAGGATCACTCCATTGGCAAGTGATTCACTGGGAAGGAAATCATTGACTCCCTTTCTCGTCCCTAAAAGAAAAAAAATGCATTCATTTCTTCTAGAAATTGTTGGAAAATGGTGGAGTCCTCATCTCCATAGCAGAATTCTCTCAGTGTTGATAGCACATTTCTCAAAAGTGGAAAGTTACAGAAAATAAAAATAGAATAGCAAGGGTGTAATTGTCCTTTATTGTTCAGTTAATCCACATGAACTCATAGTCAAGGAATTGCTGGTTTTTATGAGTGTTGGTAGGGGACAAATACAGTCTCCTCTTTTGAAGCTTTAAGTGCCACGTTCTTTCCTAGGCTCTCTTGCAGCTAAGGCACAGGAGTATAACAGATTCTGCCAATTAAATGTACCCCCATCAGAGTTATTCTCAGGAGTTGGTGGTGCAAAGAGGCAGAAAATGTGCCAACTTGAGCAAGAGCAGTGAAAACAACAGTGTCTGTGCTCAGTAGCGGTGACAGTGGTTTCTTCATAGATGGTGCTGCAGGGCGGTTCTGAGACTTTTGTTACACCCAGAATAATTAGCCCCAAGTCGTTTTGCCAGCTTCCCCCAAGTTTCTTTCCTTTCAGTCAGCCTAAGAAAGCTTCTACTCACAGATGCTGTGGTTTTGAATTTGAATTTAATTTGAATTAAACATTTTAAATAGTGTACACACTCACTTCACTCTGTCAGGTCTGCTTGGACCAACTATAGTTTCTTGGCTTTGAGGCAATTTCCCTGCTGTGGAGAGCTCCATCTCATCCCTTCTGTCTAAAAGTGTGAATTTCCCTGAGGTGAGATGCTTATGCTTCAGAAATTGTCTTCCATTTCCAGCTGTTGAGCCTGATGTGACTAATGGTGTATTAACACTTGCTGAAATTCTACAGCTTGTATAACAGGTATTTTCTGCAGGGAGGGGTCGTGGGAGGGAGAAGGGAAGGGCCTTATGAAAGTGTTCAGAATTGGAAAAGACATTCCTCTCTTTAATATACTGATATTAAGGTAAAGTTGAATGTTCTTTTTCTGACACCAGTGCCCATCAGTTCACTTTAAAAATTACAGTGTTATAGTTAGAGTTTTAAATGTTCTTTTATAAGGAGATTTGAAAGCCTCTCCTATTTTAATGTATCACATCTCTCATTAGTGTTTTTATCTGAAAGAACCAATTCTATAGTAAAAAAAATACAGATCAGCTACTTGGCTTTGAATATTAGAGAGAAAATCGGGAAACAACAAATAGATATGGAGTCACTGTATCACTAACATTATATGTTATACTTTCTCAAAATATTTCCTTATCAAAATGTCACACCGGCCACAGTGAAGTATTAAATAGCCTGATATAAAACGATAATATTTAGCAAGCTTGTTTAATATCAAAAACTGCTGTTAAAGACTGCAGTCTCTGGCCAGAATTTCTCACTGAATTGTAAGCTGTGCGAAAGCAAGAATTTTGGTCTGTTTTGTTCACAGCTACATATAAAACAAAATATTAATGACAGGCACTCAAAAATATTTGTTGAATGAGTGTGCTGCTTGTTAAAAATATTGATCATTGGGCCTCATCTATGAATTTCTAAATCAGAATCACTGCTGGGAGGGCTGGAAAATCTGCAATTGTAACAATCCTGGAAACAGACTCTGTCAAAACTTGAAAATGGTTCTGCTGAAATTCATTCAACACTTGTTATCTAAGGAAAACAATTCATTGAACATTAAAGTAACTAGGCTTTTTGCATTTGTAAGATTATGCCTATACCACCATTACTATGCTGTTCTATTGCAAAAGGGATATTTTGACACAAATTAAGTTAATTGGGGGGAATGTTCCCAGTTGGTGAAAGCTCTTGTCATTGCTGTAGGCTTGAAGAGAGCAAGTCGTGATAGCAGAGGAGTGGCTTGGTTCCCTCTCAGTGTTGAAGCATTCTTTATTTTTCCACTTATTATCATCAACACAGATTAGGTTAGTGCTGACTGTGTACCTGGAACAGACCATGTGTAAATGAAAACAGATTCTAGTATTAACAGCGGAAGTTACAGGGAGAAATGAGATGATAAACAAAAATACTGCAATGTGTAACCAAACAAATTTAAAGTGGAAATGTGACTCCTTTGAAAATTTCTCATGAATTTGACAGTGAGGTGGGACATTTTTATTAACAAAGAATCTGGTAAGTGGAAAGAAAGAAGAAAGTGAAATTGAGTTTTGAGTATATTTTGCAGTGGATATCTGAAGAGTGAAAGAAGACACAAAAGACATCATTTAGTAAAGCAAATGAGCAGAAGGGGACAGTCAGAGTCCCAGTTTTGCCCTGGTCTCAGACTGCACACAGTAATGCTCTGGTCTAGAAATGCCTGGGGGCATTCACCTGGCCCCAGTGAGCTTCCCACAAGGCACCCTTTTCCAAACCGATATTAGGACTGGACCGACCCTTGTGGTTCTTACTATGATTGCACGATGCCCTTCAGCAACAATCAGAAAACTGAAAATATAAATGTTTATAACTTACAAGACCTGGAAATCACACAGTACACCTGGGACCACCGAACTCAGTTGGGGGTGAGAGAGAGAATGCATGCGTTGGTTGTTCTGCTTTTATTCTGGGATTTCCCATGCTTGCTCTTTACTGGTGAATTTATAACATTAGAGCAGGAATTTAAAGTTCAAGGAAGAGAGGGGTGCCTGGGTGCCTTAGTCGGTTGGGTGTCTGACTTAGGCTCAGGTCATGATCTAATGGTTTATGAGTTCGAGTCCCACGTCAGGCTCTGTGCTGACAGCTCATAGTCTGGAACCTGCTTCGGATTCTGTGTGTCATTCTCTCTCTGCCCTTCCCCCACTTGTGCTCTGTCTCTATCTCTCAAAAATAAATAAATGTTAAAAAAAATTAAAGTGCAAGAAAGAGAAGAGACAAACGGTCCAAATGGTCAGTTATTGAAATCAACCAAGGTCTTGAAAACAAAAGGATCTTAGTGAGGGTAGATGGCCTGTCTCTTTATCTAAGCCTGTGGCTGCCATTGTGTTCATTGGAGATGGCCTTCTTAGAAATGGATGCCACGCTTGTTGTCTGGGTTTACACTACATCATAATAATGTTCTTTACTTTAGTTTGAATCATTGGTCCTTGATTTAAAAAGTGAAGTGGAGACTTAGCTTTTAATTTCCCTCGTTGTAAATCATTGTCCTAGCACAGTTTTTGATTATTTCATGTTCCCCATTTATTTGAAGTGGCATTGTGTATCATATCCTGATGTCTCATAGGGAAGTCGCTCGGTAGCTGTATTCTGCAATAAGTTGTTTATTCTGAGGATGGTGTCACACTTTCAAAAGTATTGCTTTCATTTAAAAATTTTATATGATAAGTCACTTCTCTTTAATTTTCTTGATTATATTTATCTTATTTTCCTACGTTAATTTTTACAGATTAATTTAGAATTATTTTCAAATACCTTTGGGGTGATGATTGGGATAATGTCAAACTTACTCATTGCACCTCAGTTCATTGAGTGACCTTATTCATTCATTAATCACTCATTAGTACTTGTTCAAAACTTGTTTTTCTATTATTTGAAGTTTTTTCTTCCAATGATAAGAAGTCTTTACATTTATTCAGGTATTTTAAATTTCCATCCTTAGAGAGTAATGTTTCATAGACATAGATCGCTAGCATGTCATGATATATTATTTACTGTTATATATTTTATATTTTATTGCAATCTTCAAACTATTTCAATTATATTTTCCAAGTCGTTATTCTTATATAAGAAATGCAGTGATTTTGGACATTAATTTTATACATTACTACATAGCTTAATTTATCTGTCTTTTGTCTCTCACTCAGCCTTATGTTTCTGAGACTCATCCCATATTACAAATAACTAAATCTATTAATTTTCATTGTTATGTAGAGGCTCATTAAAAGATTCTAAAAATCTATGAATTCTACAGTTGGTGGGCTTTTGTTTCTACCATGTTTTTGCTTTTAAACAATGCTACTGCTGCTACTATAAACATTCTCATATAGGTATCTTAAACATTTATATGAGTCTTTCTGAGGGAATGGAATTCCTGCATAGTAGGTCATAATGGTTTTCCTTTTAATTACATAAAACCAAACAGTCTTATAATTCAGTTTGGAATCAGCCAGCAATTTATGTGAATTTCCTTTGCTGTATATCCTTGCCAAGATTTGATACTGTCAGGCTTTTAAACTTCTGTACATTGAGGGGATATGCAATGATATCTCATTTTGGTTTGTATGTTTATTTCCTTTATTAGTGATATTGAGCAGTGTTTCATATTTTTATTGGCCATTTAAAGTTTTTCTTTTCCAGGAAGTACTTATTCAAAAAATGTAGCCCATTTTCATTAGTTTTTTTCATATTAGTTTGTAGGGATTCTTTTAGTATTCTTATACTAAACCTTTGTCAATAATATGAATTGCAAATATCTTGTCCTATATACCTTACCTTTCTTCTCTTTTGTTCATGTCACATTGAAGAAAAATTCGTAATGTAATTCAAGGTGTCAATTATTTGATTTATGGAAGCAAAAGTTTTGTATTTTGTTAAAGAAATGTTCCTAAGCTATATTATCTATATTTCCTGTATTTTGTTAAAGAAATGTTCCTAAGCTATATTATCTATATTTCCTGTATACTTTTGCCTTTCATTTTTTATCTTTGGTTCATTTTAGTTGATTTTCCTATAGTAGGGATCTAATTTCATGTTTTTTATATATATATATCTGATGATTTTAGCATCATTTCTTTAAAACTCTCTCCTCCCTGTCTGCTTTGTTAATCCTGACATGTAACAACTGCTCATGCTCCCTGGGTCTCCTTATTTGGGTTCTCCCGGTACCTTTTTTTTTTTTTTATCCCTGTGCCAATGCACACAGTCTCAATTATTAGAGGCTTAAAATTAGTTTTGGTATCTGGTAGAGTAACTGCTTCCACACATTCTTTCTGTCTATTGTATCTTGATTATTCTTGGCCCTTGGCATTTCCATATACATTTTTGGATTACAGTTAGAAAAAACTGCTTGCTGGGGCGCCTGGGTGGTGCAGTCCACTAAGCACTTGGCTCTAGGTTTCCGCTCAGGTTGTGATCCCAGGGTTGCTGAGTTCTAGCCCCACATCAGGCTCTGTGCTGACATGCGAGGCCTGGTTGGGATCCTATCTCTTCCTTCCTTCCTTCCTTCCTTCCTTCCTTCCTTCCTTCCTTCCTTCCTTCCTTTCTTCCTTTCTCCTTCCCTCTCTTTCCTTTTCCTTCCTTCCTTCTTTCTTTCTTTCTTTCTTTCTTTCTTTCTTTCTTTCTTTCTTTCTTTCTTTCTTTCTTGTTCAGCTTTTTCTTGAACATATTACAAAATAAGCTTAGTAAAATTGACCAAAGCCCATGTTATCATCATACTCCTCATAATCTTCTTCATTTCTAGAGATGTTTAGAAAACTCAGGAAAAAACTCTACTGACTAGATTAACAGTTTATTTTAAAAGGGTGTAACCCAAGAATAACAGATGAAAAAGATGCACAGGAAAAGTTATGTGGGAAGGGGCACAGAGATTTTATAATCTTGCCAGGTGGACCACCCTCCCAGCACCTCCCATGTGTTCACCAAACCAGAAGCTCTCTCATTGTCTTATTCCTGATCTCAAAAGGACATTTTTCAACATTTGTATCGTGTTTACTGAAGATTTTTTAAAAGATAGCCTTTAATTGAGAGACTTTCCTTCGTTTCTATTTCTATGTTTTTTTTCAAATGAATATTTATATATATCTTATTGTATGCTTTTTCTACATTTATTGAAGTTGTCAAATGGTTTTTCTATTGGTGAATGTGGGGAATTATATTATTTGATTTTCTAAACTATACCAGCTTTGTCTTTCTGGGCTAAAATCTAACTTGGATATATTTACATAAATATACATACATTAATGGATTTGGTGTGCTAAAATTCTGTTTAAAACTTTTGTGTTTCTGTTAATGAGGAAAATATATTTTCATTCTCATATTGCCCTTGCTGTGTTTTAATATTCAGGCTAAGCTAGATCATATAATGAATTAGAGACTGTTTTCTGGGTTTTTGTTTGTTTGTTGTGTGGTGTGTGTGTGTGTGTGTTTAATTCTCTGAAAGAGATGATGTAAGATTGAATGTGTTATAGAATTTTCTGACATTGAAGTTTTTTTTTGGAAGATGAGTTTGTACATATTTAATATGATGAAATATTTGAACTATACTGATAGATTTCCTTATGTAAACAATCATTACTTTCTTGGAATTTATGCCACTTGACAGTCAGTGGTTGATCAGAGAAGCAGGACAATTATGAGTGATAAAGAATAAGGAAATTGTTGTAAGCAATATATAAGGGAGAACTGAAGAACCAGAGGTCTGGAAGGGGATAGTTGGAGGATCAGATAAAAGTTAGTAACCGGGGATCTTAAAAGAGAGAGCCAGTAAAGAAGTCCATGGAAAGCTATCCTTCTGTGTCTGGTGATGGGAGAGAAATCTCTGATATATTGGCAGGTTGACCATCTGGAAGAAAATCAGGCAAGAGTCAAAAAAATTGCAATCCATGAATACAAGCCAAATGTTTCATTTACCATCTTTAACCTTGATTAAGAAGTGATTTGGTAAAAAAAAAAAAAAAAAAAGCTGCATCTGTCTCAGGATGCAGAATCTACAGGAGGTCAAGTTGGAGCTTAAGGAACTGCATGCCCAGCAGCAAAATGAATGAGCAGATGACACATGGGATGCAGCAGCACCTAGATCCCTACTCTGACTTTCGGAGGGTGATGACTGCTGCTTTACTTCTGCTTCCCAAACCTCATGCAAATTTTTCTTGTGTCCAGTCCTGGTCCAGACCATACAAGAGAGTGAATCATGGGAAATGTAGTTCCAATTTAATTAATGCTACAAAACCACCACAACCCCAATTTGCTTGAAGAATACACATACAAATGTTTCACTTACAAATTTTAATTTATATTTAGCAGTAATATTTGTGTGTGATTTCAGAAGGGCATTTTTCAGGTTTTATTGTCAATATATGCTAATTTTGTAAATAGAATGGAGAGATTAATTTATTTATCATGAGTCTCCAAATTGATTTTGCAAAATTATGCCAAATTATGTATGCTCCTTTAAGATATGAAATCATTTTTGAAACAAAATAATAAAATTGGCAGAGAATGGTGTTTTCTTTATTGGGGAGTAGTTATTTGGCAGCATTCTCAATTTTTAAAATTTTTCTCATTGGCGTTTTGATAATCCATTTTGTTCTTAACTGTGTTAATTTATATTTCCTAAAAAATTAGCCTTTTCATCTAGGTTCCAGATTAGCCTGGAAATAACGAATTTAAAGTAATCTTTTATATCTTTTCTAATATAATATTCTATTCTTAGTTATCTTTTTTCCATTTTTTTCCCTAGATTAGGGTAGAAGTAGGACATCTCTTTTATTGATATTCTCAGGGTACCAGTTCTTGGGTTTGTCTAAATCAATTTTTATATTTTTCTAGTTCATGAATTTTTCATGGTGGTCGGTTCCTTCTGTTTTGTGTGTTTTTATTTGATTGGGGAAAAGACTGATGTTCTTTTTATACAATCTTACAGGTTATGTTAATTTAGTTTGTTTTTCTACACTAATTATAAGTTTTTATCTTTCCCTTCAGCAATCCCTACATCTCATAAATTATTAAATTTAACATTCTTATGGACTTATGTCCTAAATATTGTGAACATATTAATGTTGCTGTTCTTATTTATCCAAGAATGACCCTTGCTTTTGTTACATAATCCAAATGTTATTGTAATGTATTTCTAAAATGTATTGACATTACTATTTCTGCTTTTAAAAAATCATGGTAGAACTAGGTAAATTTTTTTGTTATTTAGTTTTTTATATCCTAAATTTTAAAATTCTTATTAAAACATTTTATCGAGGTATAATGTCTATATGAAGTATACAAATTGAACACACAGCTTTATGTGATTTTTAAATATGCATACAATGTGTAACCATCCCTCATCTCAGCACGTAGAAAATTTCCAGTATTCCAGAAGGTTTTTTATACCCCTTTCTAGACAATAACTACCACTTCTCTGAAGAAGTAGCCCATTCTGATTTCTGTTATTGCAGATTAATTTAGCCCACTCTTCAGCTTCTTATAAGGAGAATCATACAGCTTCTACTTTTTAAAATCTGAATTGTATACTATGTATCCTTTTTTTTTTGGCCTTGCTTCTTTTGTTCGACATTTACCTTTGTTGCTGACTTTGGTCACAGTTTGTTCTCATACATTACTAAGTGATATTTCATTGTATTAATCTACTACAATTTATTAATCTACTCTAGAGTTGATAGATGTTTGAATTGTTTTCAGTTTGGGGCTATAATGGATAAAGCTGAAAATAATATTACTATGCATTTATTGGGGTGGCATATGTACTCATATCTCTTGTTCTATACCTAAGAGAGGAATGTCTATCATAGGCTAGAAGTTCCACCTTTGCAGATAACGCCAAGCTGTTTTTTTTTTCCAAATAGACTGTACCAATATATGCTCCCAGCAGCAGAATATCAGATTTCTAGTTGCTGCACATCATCAACAAAACTTGGTATTGTTCATCCAATATTTACTGATGCTTACTATGTGGTTTTGTGGCAGGAATTATAGTAAATGTACTTTTATTAATGAATTTCCATTGAGCACCCAAAACAGTCTCATAGGGCAATTATTGTTATGCACCCAGAATTTACTTTTTGTTCTTGTTTTGGGTGATATTTCATTGAAGTATAACTTATATGGAGTTATACTAAATATATATATATATATATATTTTTTACATATAAAATGTGTTTTCTCTATCAAAATAGAGAAAATTCCATCACGTGGAAGGCTTTCTTGCACTATCGCCCAACTAGTCAATACCCAATCAACCCAGCAAACATAAGGATTATTTTGATTTCCATGACTAAAGATTGATTTTGCCTATTTTTGAACTTTATATAAATGGAATCATACCGTATGTGCTCTTTTGTGCCTGAAGTCTTTCACTAAACTTTATATCTGTGAGATTCCACAATGTTGCTGAGCCCATTCTTTTATAGTGTGCATAAGTAGTTCATTCTTTTTTATGCTGTGTAGTATTTCACTGTATGGATATTATTCTGTAGGTTATTTACCTATTCCATATTGAAGGGAACTTGGATTGATTACATTATGAGGCCAGCATCATTACTTACTTTGGAGAGTATATATTTAGCAGTGCACTTTTTGAGTGGAGGCCATATGTGTGTTTAGTTGTAATAGATAACACTACAGAGTTTTCAGTATGACTTAACTCAATTTACACTACCATTGACAAAGACTTCCAATTTTTCCAAATTTTTGCCAACATTGATAGTATCTTATTTTAGTAATTCTGATGGGTACATTGTGGTATCACATTGTAGTTAAATTTCCATTTTTTTCTGGTGACTATGTTGTTTACTGTCTGTGTACATATTGACTGGCCATTTTGGTATAGTTTTTCATGAAATTCTGGTTCAAGTTTTATGCCAAGTTTTAACTGGGTTGCTTTGTGTTATGAACCTCTTCTCTCATTCTGTTGCTTATCTTTTTGGTATCTTGATTTTTATGAAATGTGTTTTACCAGTCTTTTCTTTTATGGTTAGTTCTTTTCATATCCTATTGAAGAAAACTTTACTTCATGTTTGTGAATATATGTCTCTATGTTTCTTCTAGAACTTTAACATTCTATCATTTGCGTTTAAGTATGTCATGCCTCTTGAGTTAATTTTTATGTGTGGTATAAGGAGGAGGTCTACTATCATTTTTTCATATGGCTATCCAGTTGTACCTGTACTATTTATTAAAAACAACAACAAAAACCCTTTTTCCTCACTGAACTGTAGTGGCATCTTGTTGTAAATTAGGAAAATGTATTTGTATTGGTCTTTTCCAACACTACTCTGTTCCATTAGTGTGTTGTAGTAATATTACAGCAATATCACACTGGCTTAACAACTGTAACTTCATAGTAAGTTTTGGTATTTGGTAGTGTGATTCTCCAGCTTGCTCCTCAAGATTTTCTCTACTATTCTTGACTATTTCCATATTTAGTATCACCTTGGCAATTTCATAAGTAGACAAATAAATATGTAATTTAAAAACAAAATAAAGATAATAAAACAAAATCCAGTGTGAATTTGACTGGAATTGCACGATCTATAACTATTTATCAATTTTGGGAAAATTGATATCTTAACATTACTGAATCTTCCAGTCCATTGGAATGTTATACTTCTCAATTTATTTAGGTTCTTTTAGAAATTATTTCATCTTTTGTAGTTTTAAATGGAGAAATATTGCATAAGTTTTTAATTTATTCTTTTTTATTTTTAATTTTTTTTAACGTTTATTTATTTTTGAGACAGAGAGAGACAGAGCATGAATGGGGTAGGGACAGAGAGAGAGGGAGACACAGAATCGGAAGCAGGCTCCAGGCTCCGAGCCATCAGCCCAGAGCCTGACGCAGGGCTGGAACTCACGGACAGCGAGATCGTGACCTGAGCTGAAATCAGAAGCTCAACTGACTGAGCCACCCAGGCGCCCCTTTAATTTATTCTTAAAATTGTGCTATAGGATTATTGATTGTACTATTGTAAAGGTTTATATTTTTGTTTTCCTTTTCTATTTTTTCTTTTATATATAAATATAGTTAGGTTTTATACATCAATAGTACAGTCTATGATCTTGCTGTACTTATTACTCCTAATAGCCTGTTTAAAGATTCATTTTTATGTTTAAGATGAAAAATCATCACTTTTCCTTTCCAATCCTTCTAATTTTTATTTCTGCTTTTTTGCCTTGTTACTTCAGTTAGGACTTCCAATACATTATTGAATAAATGTGGCGATAGTAGACAACCTTGGTAAATGTGCTGCATAAACTTGAAAAATTATGTATTCTGTAGTTGTTGATATAAATTAGATCAAGATGGTTAAATTGTGCTACACAAATCTTTATATTTACTGACTTTTATCTCTCCTTATTTATTTTGTTGGGGAGAGTTATATTAGAGTCTACAACTATAATTGAAGATTTGCCTATTTCTCTTTTTATCTCTATTTTTTTCCCTCCATCAGATGAAAATATAAATATATAATGATGTAAGCTAAGTTTAAGCCTTTACAGCTTCATCCCTTTGGCCCTAGTGACCTAAGATAGGAAGAGAGGCATCAGGTGAGGCAGTCTTTATTTTGCAGTGTGCACAGTTACCAGCACACTTATACCAGCACCATTCCTCTAAACTGGGGGAGGTTAGTACTGTTTCTAGAATATTTAAAAAATGTCTGATAAGACGTTTGACTGAATGTCAAAATACATTCACCTTTGAAGAAACTATAGAAGGGGGGAATCACTAATGTCATCTCTTAGGAAGTGATTGATAGTAGTCAGTCAAACAATGATAGCTACTTAGTCTGTGATGGTGGCAGTGAAGAAAGAGTTTTCGTATAATTTGGAGATGGCAGAGACCGCATTCTATAATGCATTAAAAATAAAAGCCAAGTAGGTAAGGAAACTGAGAAATAAGAAATGAATCCTTATTTGAGGCATGAGCTTTAAGAATTTAGGTTCTTTTTGAATTTACTCTGATTTTGTCTTATAAGCCCTACTGAAGGGACTGTAAACAATCTTAAGGACATCTGCAATAAGTTTGTAGAGTTAATTCATAATTTATTATTTCAGTGTATTCAGTATAATTATACCCCCAATTTTTTGATATCCAATTATGTGAATGGCATATGTATTAGGACTATTTTTGATGATATTAGCCACTAAAAAGTGTTTTGGGTGCACTAATAATTGAAAATTGAATATTCATACTGTGAGATACACTGATACTTCCCACACTAACAAGAGATTTAAATAACATTATTTTTAAAGTTTAAAATATTTCATTCAAATGGGGATCTTGCTTACATTGTGAAATAATGCCGATTTGAATATGTGCTTAATTATTTAATATTTCAAACCAGGTACTGAAGAATTGATAATGATATACAAAGTTAATTAAAAAACATGTCATTAAAGGTCAGGTTAGAAAGTAAAGCTTTAACATGTTGATATTTAGATGAAAGATGTGGAAGCACAGAGTAATGATTTATTTGAGCTAAGATATAAATGAATGGATATTGCTGTATCATAGGACTTTAAGATGGATATCAATAACTATGATGCTAAATACTGGTTGTGGTTAAATATAGAGACTGAATAGTTGCTTTGACTAGTCCCTCAAATATCAGTTTTCAAAATCTTTTAATCACTAACATTCTTAATATATGCCATTTTTATCTGAGTTCACAATATGCCATTCCAGTAGATGGCTTGAAATGCCAAATACATTGAGCATCTTTTCATGTGCCTGTTGGCCATCCAGATGTCTTCTTCAGAGAAGTGTCTATTCATGTTTTCTGCCCATTTCTTCACTGGGTTATTTGTTTTTCGGGTGTGGAGTTTGGTGAGCTCTTTATAGATTTTGGATACTAGCCCTTTGTCCAATATGTCATTTGCAAATATCTTTTCTCCCTCACGCCAGTCAGAGTGGCCAAAATGAACAAATCAGGAGACTATAGATGCTGGAGAGGATGTGGAGAAACGGGAACCCTCTTGCACTGTTGGTGGGAATGCAAACTGGTACAGCCACTCTGGAAAACAGTGTGGAGGTTCCTCAGAAAATTAAAAATAGACCTACCCTATGACCCAGCAATAGCACTGCTAGGAATTTACCCAAGGGATACAGGAGTCCTGATGCATAGGGGCACTTGTACCCCAATGTTTATAGCAGCACTCTCAACAATAGCCAAATTATGGAAAGAGCCTAAATGTCCATCAGCTGATGAATGGATAAAGAAATTGTGGTTTATATACACAATGGAGTACTACGTGGCAATGAGAAAGAATGAAATATGGCCCTTTGTAGCAACATGGATGGAACTGGAGAGTGTGATGCTAAGTGAAATAAGCCATACAGAGAAAGACAGATACCATATGTTTACACTCTTATGTGGATCCTGAGAAACTTAACAGGAACCCATGGGGGAGGGGAAGGAAAAAAAAAAAAAGAGGTTAGAGTGGAAGAGAGCCAAAGCGTAAGAGACTCTTAAAAACTGAGAACAAACTGAGGGTTGATGGGTGGGAGGGAGAGGAGGGTGGATGATGGGTATTGAGGAGGGCACCTTTTGGGATGAGCACTGGGTGTTGTATGGAAACCAATTTGACAATAAATTTCATATATTGAAAAAAAGGTAAAAAATAAAAAAATAAATAAAAACTTTATATAAAAAGTAAAAAAAAAAAGAAATGCCAAATACAAATGATACCTGACAAGTTATAATGAACCCTTATGCACACATTTTTTAATAAGTTATCTCAGTAATATGAGCATCATGTATTTTAAACCTACTCCCTGTTCAAAGTGTCCATCGTACCAAACATTATGAGTAGTTTTTGTTTTGTATGTAATATATTGATATGAGACATTTTTAGAATGAGATTTTTTTCTTAATCCTCCTTTCAAAGATGCTAGTTAACATAACTTACTCTACCCTGACATCCATGTGTTCAACAGAATGTCATATCAATGTCTTTATGACCATTGATTTCATTAACATTTGTTGAGCATCTATTATGTGGGACCAAAAGAATAAGTTATGACTGATAGTCTCAAGGAGCTCAAGTGGAGAGTCAGGTAAAAACAAAAAGGGGTGTGGGGTAGGGAAAGTCATGATGAAAGTGACAAGTGCACAAACAGAGAGAGATGAAATGAAAGCCCAGAAGAAGGAGTTTGGAGGACTTATCAGAGATATCCTAGAACAAGAGATATTTGAGCTGTATCTTGAAGGAGGAAAATACATTTGGCAAGTCAACAAATTGAAGAAGGGCAAGGGAATTTCAGAGAGAATAATCAATTTAGTAATGGATGATATAGTTTGAATGTTTACTCTTGGTCAGGTTGGATAAAAAGTGACCTTTTATTCCTCATGGAAACCCTACAATTACCATTATTATTCCCACACTACAGATTAAGAAATTAAGTCTTAGAACTGTCTTATAGCTAGTGAAGGATAGAGCTGGGATTCAGATGCAGCCAGTCTAAGTCCAAGCTCCATACTTCTCACTGCCATGTGCCAGTAGATGATGGCACAGGAAAAGATGGAGGTGGAGAGTAGAAGCATTTGGGAGGCTTTAGTAATGGAGCTTTAAGCTTCCCAAGGCCAATTTTAAATGCCAATGGTCATAATTCCAAGTATGCCCTATTCCAAGAGTACACATACTTTTTATATGAGTGTATTTTTTTAATGGCCAGGTAATTCAGAACTTATGGATTTGTTCCATTGACTTAAAACTTAGGTTGCCTGGATCAAAAGTTGTAGTCTTCCACAAAATTTTTCAAACTGACCTTTTTCCTCTTTGGCTATGGAAAGAAATAATCATAAATATGCTCTGGTGGTCTTTTTGCCTCTTAAAATATATGGAGTTTCTTCTTTTTTCTTAAAAGAAAGATTGTTTGGGATTCTCAGCACCTCTGTCTCACCTTTAATAGTATGCATTTAACTAGTGTTTGCTTATAAGCAAGTCTATCTTTTTTTTCCCTCTGAGTGAATTTTTGAAAATAAGTCCTAAAAAACTAATAATGGTCCTGAGGAAGGACGGTGCATCCAAAATAACATTCCAGCTGGCTTGGTTTTTGTTTGCTTTACAGGAATGTTCTGCTTTAGAAATGCCCGCTATATAACCCTTAATTTGAATATATATTTAGGGCAGTAGTTGGTACTGTCACATAATAATTGACTGCAAACTTTACTCATGCAGAGGTGTTTCTAAGCCAAGCATGGAAACTGGCAAGGGGTGGATGGAAAACTAAATGCAAAAGCAGCAGTACAAGGGCAATTGATGCTCACCTAATTAAACTCTCTTCTATTCTTATTCTTAGAAGAATGTGTCAGATAAGAGAGTAAATATAGGTGATGATAAAGAAAACAAAATTGGATTTAGCGTTCATATCAACTATGATGATTGCTAGCGACCTCCTAAGTTTCTTTTCATGTAACGCCATGGGATGAAAACAGTTACTACTGTCCTGGGTTGAAAATTCCTCCTCCAGTTTAGACCCGGTTCAAACACTCATAAAAGTTGTTTATCGTAGCTCCTACATAATTCACTTATCATATAATATCATGGCTTTTTCTTCTTCACCTAAATTAGGGTCCATAAGTTATAGATGTTATATGTCTGTGGTGGGCAGCCTCTCAGCTGGCTCCTCATGGTTCCAACCTATAGTTTCATGCCCTCATGCCATCCTTTCCCTTTGCATTTGAACTGAATAGGATACAACAGTGAATAGGATACAACAGAGTATTCACATGTTACTTTTGAGATTGAATTACAAAAACACTGTGGCTTTCATTTTGGGTGTACTCACTTGCTCCCTCATTCTGAAGGAAGGAAGCCAACTGCCATCTTGTGAGCTGCCCTATATGGAGGCCTGTATTAATTTGCTAGGGTTGCCATAACAAAGTCCCATAGACTGGGTAGTTTAAATAACAGAAAATTGTTTTGTCACAAGTCCAAGATCAAGGTGCCAGGAAAGTTGGATTCTCCTGAGACCTTTTTCTGTGGCTTGAAGGTAGTTATCTTCTTGCTAAGTCTTCACATGGTTGTCCTCTGGTATCTCTTTTTGTGTCCAAATTTCCTTTTCTTATAAGGACACCAATCAGATTGGATTAGGGCCTACCTGAGCAGCCTCATTTTAACATAATCACCTTTTTAAAGGCCCTGTCTCCAAATACAGTCATTCTTAGGTAACATGGGTTAGGGTTTCCACATAGGAATTTGAAGAGGACACTATTCAGCTTATAACAACACCCACATGTTGACGAACCAAAGGAGGTCTCAGTCCAACAATCTGTGAAGAACTGAATCCTGCCAGCAGTCATGTGAGTGAGCATGGGAGTGGATCCTCCCCAAGGAGAGCCTTCAGACGAGGTCATAGTCTTGCCTGACTGTAGTCTGCCTGCCTGACTGTAGTCTCATGAGTAAACTTGAGTCAGAGGCACCAAGGTACGTCACAACTAGTGACATGAATGACCTACAAAAACTATGAGATAATTAATCTTACTTCTTTTAAACTTCTAAGTTTTTGAAGCAAGTTGTTACACAGCAAGAGATAACTAAAGATAGTGTCTAAACTGCTACATAAGTGTTTGTTTGATGGATCTGATTTGGTGTAGAAGGAAAGTGTTTTTAAAGACAGTAGGACCAGTACATGTGGTGAGTGCTGTGGCCCATCACCTGGACTTCCACATCTGATCTTAGGCACTCGTCCCCAGCTACTGAGAGTGTTGATTGCTGATAGGATACTGCTGCACCCTCTCAAAAATTACACTCAGCTGAAAGGCAGTTTTTCTGATGATTCAAATCCTGGTTTTCTTCATGTTGGGAAGTCTGTGCTTAGTGAGAACTGATGCACTTTCATAGAGTTTCTGGCTTTCCAGAGTTTCCCAAAGGGCCCTTCATAAATGGGACTAGAAAATATTGTCATAAGTTGCATCGCCTTTTTTCTTGTGCTCTATACTCCCCTTGGGATTCAATCCTTGCTTATCCTTTAGTAAGTATTTAAGACTTGGGGAAAAAAAGGCAGAAATGAATTTTATCCCTTACTTTACCTAGGATAAAATGCCCAGCATTGTTTATAGTAAACTCAGGAATTTCTCTGTTGGAGATTTCAAGGGTGTTTCAACTGCCTTGTAGAAGCCATTAGAGAGCAGCAAGATAAGATATTATTCAAAACCAGTAAAAGTGATTGAAACTGGATCACTGGCATCCATCTCAATGTTGACCACTCTAATTTTGATTCTTCTTCCCTAAATTAAAATAACAATAACAATAAAATAAAACAACAAAACTTTATTTTTTTGAAGTTTATTGTCAAATTGGTTTCCATACAACACCCAGTGCTCATCCCAAAAGGTGCCCTCCTCAATACCCATCACCCACCCTCCCCTCCCTCCCACCCCCCCATCAACCCTCAGTTTGTTCTCAGTTTTTAAGAGTCTCTTATGCTTTGGCTCTCTTCCACTCTAACCTCTTTTTTTTTTTTTCCTTCCCCTCCCCCATGGGTTTCTGTTAAGTTTCTCAGGATCCACATAAGAGTGTAAACATATGGTATCTGTCTTTCTCTGTATGGCTTATTTCACTTAGCATCACACTCTCCAGTTCCATCCACGTTGCTACCAAGGGCCATATTTCATTCTTTCTCATTGCCACGTAGTACTCCATTGAAAACAACAAAACTTTAAAACAATTTGTGAGGATCAGTGGATTATCTTTTATTTGACTGGAAGGAAACTGACTTTTTCAAAAAGTGCCATGAGAAATTGAGAATTGAAGTCATATTATCTATAACTGTCAGTAAAGCTGAATCTTTTGAAATCCACAATTAACTTTTATTCATGAGTTCTATGTTCATGACTGGCAGTACTCCACAGTCTCCCTTTTGGAAAATGTCGGGGTAAAGTGTTCAGACACTAGAACTGAATTACAAATGTTTAGCTACATCAGTGAGCTGCAATATAACCAGGAGAACTAATTTTTAAAAGCATGATCATCCAATAATGTAATAGATCGGTATAATCTGAGAAGGTCATCAAATAGTGCTAAATACTTCTGTGCTACATTAGGGGATGCATGTATAGGAACATTTATTCCAGCAGCCTTGGTGGTAACTCCAAGCCAGAAACGGCCTAGATACATATTGTCAGGGAAAGATATAAATACCTTGTGAATTATTACAAAATAGAATACCCAATTTCATTGGAAATATAAAAACCACAGCTACACATATGAACACAAGTAAATATTAGAAATGAAATTTGAATAAAAGTTGCACAAAAACCTATATGGCACGGTATAAAGTCCAAAAGCAAGAAAAAAAATTAGACAATGTATTCATCAGAAGTTCATACCTATGTAGTAAGTAAAACACAAAGAAACCCAAGAGAAAGTTTAGAATATGTGATCCAAGAGTGTGGTTATTTGTGATGAAGAAACACAGAATAGGGTAAGGGGTGATGTAAATGAGAGCTTGGGTTATAGTGTTTTGCCCTGCAAGTGATTGTAAATATTACACTATCATCTAACAGAATATGGAGGTGTGGAGATATCTGATGCCAGCAAAATATTGGTATTTTTAAAATATGATCTGCTTTTGAAGCCTGGATATTGGTAGCCCATATTCATGTGCTGTGATATTCAAACGTTTGACCAGGAATTAGTTTGTTTTCATGAATTTTTTCTGGTTCCATCGAAACTTTCATATTTGCAACTCAAGCCTTTCCTTAGTTCAGGTATTGCTCTGCCTTTTCCTCTGCTTGTGACACTTACTCACTGCCCGCTCTATCCTCCACTACTCCTCATCCAGAAATTTCTGCTCATGAAGATCATTTGAAAAGCAATGCATCTCTCCCCCTTCCCCTGTTCTTGGTGAGTCCCCCAAGACATGCTAACATTGTGCCATGTAAAAATCTTCCAAGGAGCTTACTCTAGATGAACTTGTAACTTCTTTTGAATAATTATTAAATCAGTGTCTTTTTCTGTCAATAGTCATTAAGTTAAATGAAGACAGTGGCTATGGAATATTTTTTAAATCACTATTTTATTTCCTATGTCTAACACATATTGGTGAAACATACGTATTCCTTGAATAACTATCTCAATGAATTTATTTTTATTGTTTATTTGCATGTGCTCTCTCTTTCAACTCCAATTGCAAATAGATTCTCTTAAGACTATGCTTCATAGTTCATTTACTTTTTTCTTTATTTCTTCTCTATAAATTACACAAGCTTACAAGTTTTATAAAGTTACACAAGCTTGTGTTCTTTAATGTTTTCTGCTATCTAGATCTATTTTTATATACTTCATTGTGGTAATTAACACTAAAATCAAACTTTTCATACATAGTTTTCTTTTGAATGTTGTGTTTTCCTCTTCTCTCTTCCTCATTACCTACCCTTAATATGTTAGTGCAATGTTCTCTTGAATTTTAAGTATGTGAATTAAGTATTATTTAAACTTGTCTCATTTTTTTTTTGTCTTATTCATCTTTTCAATTCTTTTGGGGGTGGTCAGTGATATACTATTGTTTTTTTTAAGTTTTTATTTAAATTTAAGTTAGTTAACATACAGTGTAATATTAGTTTCAGGTGTACCATATAGTGATTCAAAACTTCTATACATCACCCAGTGCTCATTATAAGTACACTCCTTAATCCCCATCACCCCTTTCACCAATCCCCCCACCCGCCTCCCCTCTGATAACCATTAGTTTATTCTCTATAATTAGTGTCTGTTTCTCAGTTTGCCTCTCTTGTTTTTTCTCCCTTTGCTCCTTTGTTTTGCATATTAAATTCCACATATGAATGAAATCATATGGTATTTGTCTTTCTCTGACTGACTTATTTCATTTTGATGATACTCTAGCTCCATCCATGTCATTGCAAAAGATAATATTTCATTCTTTTTTGTGGCTGTGTAATATTTTGTTATGTATACATATACACACAGACACACACACACACACACACACACACACACACACAACCTCTTTTCCATTCATCAGTCAGTGGACACTAGGCTGTTTCTATAATTTGGCTATTCTAGATAATGCTGTTATAAACATCAGGGTGCATGTATCCTTTGAATTAGCATTTTTGTATTCTTTGGGTAAATACCTAGTAGTGCAATTTCTGGGTAGTAGGGTAGTTCTATTTTTAACTTTTTGAGGAACTTCTATAGTGTTTTCACATCCTTGGCAACATCTGTTGTTTCTTGTGTTGTTGACTTTAGCCATTCTGACAGGTGTGAGGTGATAACTCATTGTAATTTTGATTTGTCTTTCCCTGATATCAGTGATGTTGAGCATCTTTTCATGTGTCTGTTGGTCATCAGTATATCTTCTTTGGAACAATGTCTATTCAGTCTTCTGCCCATTTTTTAATTGGATTATTTGTTTTTTGAGTGTTGAGTTTTAGAAGTTCTTTAAAATTTTTTTAATGTTTATTTATTTTTGAGACGGAGAGAGACAGAGCATTAACGGGGGAGGGTCAGAGACAGAGGGAGACACAGAATCGGAAACAGGCTCCAGGCTCCAAGCTGTCAGCACAGAGCCCGACGTGGGGCTCGAACTCACCAACCGCGAGATCATGACCTGAGCCAAAGTCAGACGCCCAACTGACTGAGCCACCCAGGTGCCCCTAGTTTTATAAGTTCTTCATATATTTCTTATACTAACCCTTTATCAGATGTGTTGTTTGCAAATATCTTCTTCCATTCTGAAGGTCGCCTTTTAGTTTTATTGATTCCTTCATTGCGCAGAAGCTCTTTATTTTGATGAAGTCACAGTAATTTATTTTTGCTTTTGTTTCCCTTGCCTCAGGAGGCATATGTAGAAAAATGTTGCTACAGCCAATATTAAAGAGGTTACTACCTGTGTACTACCTGTGTTTTCTTCTAGGATTTTGATGGTTTCCTGTCTCACATTGAAGTCATTTATTTTTAATTTATTTTTGTGTATAGTGTAAGAAAGTGGTACAGTTTCATTCTTTTACATGTTGCTTCCAGTTTCCCAACACTATTTGTTGAAGAGACTATCTTTTTCCCATTGCATATTCTTTCTTGCTTTGTTGAAGATTAATTGGCCATATAGTTTGGGTTCATTTCTGGTTTTTCTATTCTGTTCTGTTGGGTAACGTGTATATTTTTGTGACAGTACCATACTGTCTTGATCACTACAGCTTTGTAATACAACTTGAAGTCTAGAATTTTGGTGCTTCCATCTTTGCTTTTCTTTTTCAAGATTGCTTTGGCTAATCAGGTTCTTTTGTGATTCCATACACATTTTAGGATTGTTTGTTCTAGCCCTGTGAAAAAATGCTGTTGATATTTTGATAGGGATTGCTTTGAGTAGTATAAACATTTTAACAATATTTGTTCTTCTAATCCATGAACATGGAATGTCTTTCCATTCCTTTGTGTCATCTTCAGTTTCTTTCATCAGTGTTTTATAGTTTTTGTAGTATAGATCTTTCACCTCTTTGGTTAGATTTATTCTTGGGTATCTTATTGTTTTGGAACAATTGTCAATGAGATTGATTCCTTAATTTCTTTCTGCTGCTTCATTATTGGTATATAGAAATGCAACAGATTTCTGTACATTGATTTTGTACCCTGTGACTTTACTGAACTTATTTATCAGTTCTAGCAGTCTTTTGGTGAAGTTTTTTAGGTTTTCTGTATGGAGTATTTCGTCATCTGCAAATAGTGGAAGTTTTAATTCTTCCTTGCTGATTTGGATGCTTTTTGTTTCTTTTTTTTGTCCGATTGCTGTGGCTAGGCTTCCAGTACTGTGTTAAATAACAGTGGAGAGAGTGGATATCCCTGTCTTGTTCATGACCGTAGGGAAAAAGTTCTGTTTTTCTCCATTGAGGATGATATTAGCTGTGGGTTTTTCATATCTGGCCTTTACAGTCATAAGGGGGAAAATCCAACAAGAAGATATAACAATTATAAATATTTATGCACCCAGCATGAGAGCACCCAAATATGTAAAACAATTAGTAACAAACATAAAGGAACTAATTCATAATAACATAATAAAGGTAGGAGACTTTAATACTCTACTTACATCAATGGACAGATCTTCTAAACAGAAAATCCACAATGGCTTTGAATGACACACTGGACCAGATGGTTTTAACAGATATATTTAGAACATTCCATCCTAAAACAGCAGGATACACATTCTTTTCAAGTGCTCATGCGATATTCTCCAGAGTAGATCACATATTAGGTTACAAATTAGGCATTAAGTCACAACAAATACAAAAAGATTGAAATCATACCATGTACCTTTTCTGACCACAATGCTATGAAATTTGAAGTCAACCACAAGAAAAAATTAGAAAGACAAAAATACATGGAGTTTAAACCACATGCTACTAAACAATGAATGGGTCAACTAAGAAATCAAAGAATAGATTAAAAAAAAATACGTGGAAACAAATGAAAATAAAAACAAAATGGTCCAAAACCTTTAGATGTGGCAAAAGTGGCCCTAAGAGGGAAGTATATAGAAATATAGGTCTACATCAAAAGTCAAGAAAAATCTCAAACAACTTAACCTTACACCTAAAGGAAGTAGAAAAAGAGCAATAAACAAAGCCTAAAGCCAGCAGTAGGAAGGCAATCAGAGAAATTAGAACAGAAATAAATGACATAGAAACTAAAAAAATAATACAACAGATCAATAAAACCAGGAGATGGTTCTCTGAAAAAACTAGTATAATTGATAAATCCATAGCCAGACTTATCAAAAAGAAAAGAGAAAGGACCCAAGAAAATAAAATCACAAATGAAAGGAGAAATAACAACACAGAAATGCAAACACTTGTAACAGAATATTATAAAAAACTATATGCCAACAAATTGGACAACTGAGAAGAAATGGATAAATTCCTATAAACATATAAATTACCAAAATGAAACATAATGACATAGAAGACTTGAACAGATTGATAACCAGCAAAGAAATTGAATCAGTAATCAAAAACTCCCAACAAACAAAAGTCCAGGGCCAGATGGCTTCACAGGAGAATTCTACCAAACATTTAAAGAAGAGTTAATACCTATCCTTCTCAAACTATTCCAAAAAATATAAAGGGAAGGAAAACTTCCAAATATATTTTATGAGGCCAGCATTACTCTGATACCAAAATCAGATAAAGACTCTACTAAAAAAAGAGAACTACAGGCCAATATCCCTGATGAATATGGATGCAAAAATTCTCAACAAAATACTAGCAAACTGAATCCAACAATACATTAAAAAAAATCACTCACCATAATCAAGTGGGATTTATTTATGGTTTGCAACAGTGGTTCAGTATTCACAAATCCAGCAATGTGATACACCAAATTAGTAAAAGAAAGGATAAGAACCATATGATCGTTTAGATGCAGAAAATGCAGTCAACAAAGTAAAACATCCATTCATGATAAAAACCCTCAACAAAGTAGGTTTAGAGGGAACATATCTCAACATAGTTTTTTTTAATTATGATTTCTTCATATTAGCCTTCTTAACTATATTATCTATTTATATTTTTTATTATCTTTCTATTTTTTAAATTTATGATGAAAATAAGGCTTAGTTCTTGCCTTGTTCTAGTTCCAACTTGCCTAGTTCTAGTTCTTGCCACTTGCCTAGTTCCAAAAGTTGAGACTCAGCCATTCAAAACAAACCAGTCTGGGGGAAATACTTTTCCCTCTCCAACAATACAGCAAAAGAAAAATATGAGTGGGACACTTTTCTGCCTCTGCAGAGTGACTCATGGGCCAAAAATATTTATAGCCACTTTTCTATGCCTCTCAATGCAAATGTCCTTGTGAATTCAGCTTCAGTTGCTAGTAGAAAGAACTATATTTAGAAATCTTAGTTTTAATGATAAATTATATGGTTTCTCAAGTAACATGATTTTTGAGTGTGGGTAAAATATTTGGGATATTTGGAGTAAAGATTTTAATTTTAAAATATTACAACTAATAGTACTTTTCTAAATATTCCCTATTTATTTCCCAAATTCTTCTGATATTGGAGTACCATGTTTTTAATTTTTTAGAAGTGTTTTAACCAGTTACTCAGTAAATATTTTTTCCCTAGAGAACAGGCAGCATTTTGATCCTAATAATGTGAGGTGTTGTAGACTCCATATGGCACCAGTTCGTGCCAGAAATAAAATATCATCACTCTCTTTAAATACACTATGAATGCTTTACGATTTCAGCCTATTAACCATAAAACACTCTTTAAAAATCAACCAAGGCCACTAATTAGAGATGTTGACTCGTTTAAAGTTGAAGGAATACTTGTTTGGAAACTAAAAAAGGAAAATGTGCAACTGAAAACATACTAATTTGATTTCCTAATACTCTACTTAATTAATCACATTTGCAAATTCAAGCTATTTCTTTCTTGGTCCTTTTGATGTTTTGATTTTCAATTAACTAATACATAGATATTTCAGTATTTGCATATTAATTAGGGGTATTATAGTTTTTTCCCAATGATAATTATAAAAGTAAAAGAAAATAGAGCAAATAGTTATCTATAGAGATAGAAAGAGGGACAAAGATGGAAAGCCAGTGTGTCTTCACTTCCTGGGAATAATATTCTTTAAAATTTTTGTAGCACTAGATATGGATGAAGCAGGCTATAATTCCATGTATTATGAAGATTCCCTTTGATTACATTGTAATACAAGCATTCCTCTATGTCAAAGACCTTATACTGTTCATCTTTGTAACTCAGGGCCTGACAGAGCATCTAGCACACATAAAAATCTTGATAAATGTTTCCTGAATATCCTTCCAGCTTCTGAGTTGGCCCAAGCATTCCAAGATGGCCTCCAAGATTCCTGTCTTCTGCTGTACTTCTCTGTGTATTATCCTTTCCCAGAAATGTAGGTAGGACTTGTGAATATGAGAGGATAATCACTTCTGTGATTACATTACATAGGACTCCACTCTAACAAACTGGAAGAGAATCTGCAGTTGGGCTTTAGTTAGGAAACAAGCTGCCATGTTGTTAAAGGCCCACATGTATAGGACCTGAGAGTAGCTTATAGGAACTGAGAACCATTGTGACCAACAGTCAGAAAGAAAATGAGGATAACTGTAAGGAATTGAATTATGCCAACAACCTGAATGAGCTTGGGGAGGATCCCAAACTACAGATAAGAACACATTTTAGCTGACAACTTTGATTTTGGCTTTTGCAAGACTCTGAGCAGAAAACCCAGCTGTGCCCTGCTTGGACTTGTGATCAAACTGAGATAATAAGTGTGTGTTCTTTTAAGCCACTAAGTTTGTGGTAATATGTTACACAGCAATAGACAAAGAATGTAAAGTTTTTTTGAATAATGTGTGTTGTTTAAAATGTATAGAATGGTTTATGCATGGTGACAATGACTAATGAATATTTACATCAAATACTCTGATTCCATAGTTATGGAGTTGGATTTGCGAAAGTAGGATGGTTCAGACTAAGAGCAATAAAGGGTTAGGAAAATGATAGTTTTCCATATTGAGTAGGTCCAAACTGTCCATGTATGTGTTACCTACTGTTCGTACACTGGTAGATCATGGTTCAATGAATATTAATAATAAAATAGGGTAGAAATATAGAAAAGAGTAACAGATTAAATTTATTACTAATTTATTTTACATTAAACCATATGACTATACCATTTACTAAGAAAAAAAGAACACTGTTGACTTTAAAATACTCAAAGTATGTGTAAATTCACATTTGAAATAATGTTAAAATAACACTTAAATGGAATAACTTTGCAAAAGAGTTTAGTTCAATGTCAGACACATCAGAGCCACCTAAAAATTGTAGCTTCTAATGATATTTCATAACATATCTTAAAGTAACTACACATCCTGATTTTTTTGTTCTAAAACTGTGGATGCTGTGTCCACAGGTTATATTATTTCATAAGTATCAGGAAATCATTCCATTTAGTTCTGCTCTTTGACTGTTATTTAAACAACTTATGCTAAGGGCACGTGGGTTGCTTAGTCAGTTAAGAGTCCAACCTTGGCTCCAGTCATGATCTCATGGGTCATGAATTTAAGCCCCACAGCAGGCTCTCTGCTGTCAGCGCAGAGCCTGCTTAGGATCCTCTGTTCCCTTCTCTCTTTGCCCCTCCTCTGCTGCACATTTGTGTGCACTCACTCAAAAATAAACATTAAAAAAGTAATTAAAAAAATTAAAAAACAACTTATGCTATTATTTTTAAAATTTTTTCTGAAGTAACTTTAATGTTGATACCATTTGCATGGAAAGGATTTGATTCTAACCTCAAGCATCTGAATAATGAATGAACATTTTTCTGATACAAAGTGATATGACAACCCCACTAATGTCACGGGTGCACACTTCTTCTGAGCAGTTTGTTGAATTCGCTGTATTTAAACTTAATACAGAATGCCATGAAAATAAGAATCATCTAATACAAATAAATAAATCAGAGAGATTGTTTTACTTGCCTTAGGTTATTATAAGCACTAATTATACTTTGAAATTTGCCTGATTTATAACCCCCCAAAATAATCATGTATCAAGAAATATTAAAATGGTATGCCATATAATGGAACAGCTCATAAACATACAGTTATATATGACTGTCTATACAATGAAAAATTTGTTTATTTTGGCTAAGTTAAAAGGTTTCCTTGTTACCTTTCCCTATTTTTTTAAATATGCAAATAAAGCAATACTCCACGTATGCAAATAGACTCACAGCAGAAATTAAAGGAATTTTAGCAGGAGTTTTGCTTTTGATTTTGAATCTTATACTTGGTTATATAATATTTATATAACGGAGTTAGGGGGCAAGTCATACCTAAATGAAACGATACAAAGTCCATTTTCATAAGAAACAACAAACTGTCAACTTGCTCTGTCTCTGGAGATTGAACATTTTCTGGAAATTGAATTCTAGGTAAGTAACAGAATGAAGAATCAGTAATGGGACATGTCACAGGAGAAAAGTCTATAAATCAGAGCAAGTTTCCCCCAGAGAGAAGAATGGAAGCAAACTAAGAAAAAGCTAGGAGTCTAAATTTGGAAACAGAAGGAATCTAAAATTTTTGGAGATAATACAAAACCAAATTTGAAAATAGGTGCCCAAGTTTTCAAACATTTATAGTTGTTTCATTTGCATAAACTTCATGTAGTCTTACTACTAGTTACTTTAGTATACAATCTGCCTTTGTAGACACTGGGTCTGGAGTTCTCTCTTGCCCAGCAAGACAGTGGACGCAGGATTGAAATGCAAGAGAGGCTAATGTCTGGGAGGAGACAAGAGTCCCAAGTAAGGGTCCTTGCTCCGTTTTTTTTTTTTTTTTTTTTTTTGATCAGAAGGCTTACAAGCGTGATGGACATGCACAAAGAGACAATAAAATCGAGAACATTAACTCATGGGCGTG
Organism: Acinonyx jubatus; assembly: GCF_027475565.1. NCBI lineage: Eukaryota > Metazoa > Chordata > Mammalia > Carnivora > Felidae > Acinonyx > Acinonyx jubatus. The sequence goes on from NC_069387.1 coordinate 64,411,108, forward strand.
AGGGAAAGGGGGTTTTGAAGATATGTGATGTTAGGGGTTTGGGTCAATACAAAATAAAGTCCTAGTGCCGGGCAGCTGGTTGTTTATTGCAGGCATGAGGTACCACATCTGTTTATCTTAGCTAGCCTAGGGGATAAGACAGAGCTTGCTACCTCAGGGTCAACAAGGCACCTTTCTTTTGCTAATTAGCTCCACTCTGGGCAACTTTGCCCTGCTGCCATCTATATCCTTGTTTACCTGTTTACCTATTTTGGTCCTTCCTTCCTATGAAAGCAGCTTTCTGCTATTGTACTAAGTTGGGGGTTGTTTCCTCCCTGAATACCTAATTTTGTTTACCTAATTTTGGATGTTTCCATCTTGAGATTTCCTATTCCTATACCTTTGTCCTATACTGGGGGCCTTTGCCCTGTTTACCTAATCTATTTTACCTAATCTTGGCTGTGTACATCCTGTGGCTTTCTATTTCTTTATGTCTTGTTAACCCATTGGTGCAAGCTTAGGGAATTCCTAAACTTATTCCCCACATCTACTTTAGAAAATGTTCTCTCTGTCTTACTGTTATGTTAATCTATTTTGTCCTTATCAGTTCAGGGTCCCACCATGTTGCATAAAATAGATGAGTGGAGGCATAATTTTAACACTCACCATTGTCACAAGGCTATAATTCATATTTTCAATCTTAGCTAGTTGGCACAGTCTTTGATTCTTGAAACTTAAAACAACAAAAGCCTAAATGTATAGGATCTTGTACAAAGCAGATCACTTAAGCAAAGAATCTCAACTATTACAGACTATATAAGACAATATTATATGTCTTCTTCAAATTCACTAGAGAAAAATGCCAGCTCTGAATTATGAATTAACTTTCCAGACTTACTCCATGAATGTAGAGGAGTAATTCTGGGCATAGGACTAGAAATAGGTAATGGGACATCATTAACACACAGACCTTGTGATTGACCTCATCACAAATGAGGAACTGAGAGATATAGCCCAACACTCATGCATTTTAGAAAAGAACAGTAATTTTTAATGGACTATGTTTGTAAATATCAACTTTATAATAACAAAGTAAAGGCATAAGACATTAATTCAAAGCATGCATTAAATTTTAGGACTTACCTCTTGACTTCATCTAACTTTAAAAAATTATGTATTCTTCCTTAATAATTTATAAATTTGTAGAAACCTTTGCCTATCCCATAGCCATGGCAGGACTTGTTGTGAAGTTCTGAAACTTTCCAGTGTTACTAATTATTTTCTTTATATTCTACTATTTATAAAGTGAATTCAAATAATTTAATTCATTTTGATAATATTTTTACATGTTGGCTTGTTCAATTTCAGGGGTCATTAGAGTTATAACCTTCTTGCATCCTATCCTCAGTTGAAAATGGAACTGAAAAGTAATGATCCTGAACCTAACAATTATGTGAAACCTCTTTGTTTTTTTGAATGTATTTTTATCCACCATAGAAGACCTTTCCTCTTCCTCTCAGTGTTTCTCAGAATGTGTTATGTATACATGCATTGCTGTGTAAGATAATGGCAGGCAGTCCATTGATAATCACTTATACTTGTAATGTTTATATATTTAAAAAATAACTTCAGAAAAAATATATTGAATCCATGATTTCAAGGACATCATAGCTTAAGATAAACATAAAAATTTTTGAGTAACTTTAATATTGAATTAAACTTCAAAATAATAATACATAAATATGACATAATTCTACATAAATAATGGTACAGTATTTATTTATGACAGTAAAATCATATAAATTATAAGAGAATAAAGACTGAGAAACATTATTCTACATGTCTGGACTATTGGAAGTTCTCCATCTAATTTGTGGTCATCCACCAGGTTACTTTTTTAGAAGCTGAGAAGACAGTACCATTCTAATTCTTATGCATAATTTGGAGGGCCAGAATGGTAACATGGAAAGGGGATTGAGTTATAGTTCCAGCTCTGAGAGTTGTTAGATGTGTGTAGGATTGAAGGATCATTAATGCTCTCAAGCAATTCTTGTAAATCTAATAAGTCAAACATATACATGAAATAATTCAGCTTGTTTTAAAGTACTCAACTACTGCCTACCAACAATCATATTATCTAATACCTTACAAATTAAAATATCATGTCTTGAATCAATTACATATTTCAAATTGAAACCACTAATCTTGTAGAAAAAAAAAGAATTATACTTCAGTTATGCACCTCTGGAGGATACCCCACCAGATTATCTGAAATCAACTCTTTCATTGTCTTTGAGCTATTTTGCAAGGCTGTAACTTGGAGGTAATCATTATGCTCTGAATGTTTGTGTGTCCCCACCCCCAAATTCATGTACTGAAACCTAACCCCCAAGGTGATGTATTAGGAGGTAGGGCCTTTAAGAGGTGATTAGGTCATGAGGGCAGAGTCCTCATGAGTGGAATTAGTGCCCTTATAAAAGCAGCCTGAAATAGTGCCCCTGCCTTTTCCACAATGTGAAGTTACAAAGAAAATATGCCTATCTAGATAGCTGATGCCTTGATATTATTTCCAATATGAAGTTTACTGCGCAAAATAAATTTCTATTGTTTATAAGCTACTCAGTTTATGGTATATTTGTTATAAAAGTCCAAATAGAGTAAGGCAGCAACTGATAGTAATAACGGGTAATTGTGTATAGACATGCAAATTCTGTTCTGCCCTATAGAGGTACAATGTCTTCCCTCCCTAGGAAAAAGCAGTTTTTACATATTTCTTATCTATAAATATGCTTGTCTTTGGATTTTTGAACTAATTATAATATCTATCTGGGCCTCTCATGACTAAAGATTAGAATAAAATCTTTAACATATGTGCATTTTTGTATCTGTATAAGAGTCTTCGTTTTATCTGTGTTTTGCAAATCGTCCTTTAACTAGCTATTGTCTACTTCAACCTCAAGATCACAGAGATTATCGCTATAAATACAAAATTTATTCTCAGAAATACAACAGAATATTTAAACAGTGGCTTAAATCAGTGGTTCTCAAATTTTAGTGTGCTTGAGAATTATTGAGATGTATAAGGGCATATACAAATAAAATAAGGGGCTTAATTCTCCTTGTTCAAGGTAATGGAAGAGACTTCTCTCCCCTTCCCTTTTCTAAGAGCATTTATTTTAGAAAACTTGTAAATATGAGGGTTTTTTTTCCTCTGTCTTTTTTAAATGTATATAAAATCTTTTTTACAAGCTAATAAACCTGTTGCTAACTTTAAGATCAGGAGTCCCTTTCCTTGAGCTACCTCTTTGAAATGTAATCACCAAGTAAGATAGCATCTTATCTTCCAGTTTCTGTGGGAGTATTAGAGCCTAAATTTGATAGGAGCCTTGTTCCAAAACTATCACTTGTCATAAAAACTGTGAGAAGTTTATTAAGCTTTTTGTTCATATTGAACATTCTTCCATGCCCATGGGGGATACTAAATTCATGCCTACTGAGCTCTTAATTTTGCAAACCAGTTTTTGTCAACCAGCCTAATTCAGTTAGGAAATATTTAACTATTAAGACCTCTTTTTTCCCTTCTCCCTCTTCTTCTTCTCTTTTCTTCCTTTCCCCCTCCTCTTTCCTCTTTTTATTCTCCCTTACACTGTCACTACTGGCTTCTAATGGGAACAAGCCTCAGAATAAACTCTGCCACACAGTATTTGTTAGGAAGCCAATAATAATAATAATAATAATAATTCTAGAACCTATCTTGCAATAAACTGACTGAGAACCAAGCTGTCCATCATTTCTGGATTCTTGAAAAGCCTTTCGTGGAAGGTGCATCTGAGACAAAGTGACAATGGTCTGGTAATAAGACTATGGTCGTCAGTTGTTGCAGTCAGATACTCCCAATGTACCCATGTATATGGGTACAAACATATAGTTAAATAAAAGCACACCAGCTTTGCCAATGAAAGTTCTTCTCTCAAAGTCTCTAAGCTGGGGGATAAACCACTAGTTTTACCGATGGATAAACATTCTGATCGTTAGTAAGTTAGTAGTTCAGGTGTTGATGGAAGATAAAAATAGCTGAAATACCTATAGGAGCTGCCTTTGGTGGTGGCCTTTTAGATTAAAGGACAGCAGATCACCCCCAGAGTGTGAATTCTTGATGCCGCAACTGCTGCCTTTAGGCCTCAATGGGATTTTAAAGTAAATTTCTTATACCATAACACGAGTTAATCACGCTTTCCCTGGACATTTTTAAAACTTTCAACATTGCCCCAATTTTTATCCTTTTTCCCAACTTTTTATTTCCTGATATGGAAAAGATGATAGTAAACATTCCTTAGTCATGAAGTAGCTAATTTTCCACTAAATTCATTTCTATTTTATCTGCTCCTACATTGGCCCCCGCCCCACATTAATTTACCTTTTTTGGCCATGACTATTGCCTTACTGATCTCACCAGGCCAATTCACTCTTTAAAAGACATCTGCTTTGGCCTATACACATTTGATTTTGTCACTCTGGTAATTCTTAATCACTGGCTACAGTTAGAAATCTATATGCAGAGATTTCCAGGCTCATATTTAAGGAACAGGTTTTGCAAAGGGGTAAAAGGGAAAAAATGAGATCCCTGGTAAGTTAGTGGAAAGGCAAAAGCATCGACGGAGAGTGGGTGTCAGAAATGGAGGTGAAGACAGGCTGAAGGAGGTGGTGTGATAGAGCCAAAAGTTCAGGTGCCAGGTGCCAAAAATAATTTTACCTCTTAAAGAAATTGCTGACAGCTGCTTCTAGATTCACATTTCAATTAGGGACATAATTTTTTAAAGTAAAAGCAGGAGGAAGAAATTAAATAAGCAATGCTACTTTCAGAGAAGTAGCATGCTAATAGTTTTATATCATGATTATGCAATTATGTTATTACTTTCAAATTGTATTTGATGACAGATGAAATAGAATTATTTTGTTGGTAATGGCTATCTGCAGTACAAAGGGATAAATACTCCAAATTTTTCCTGTTTTCCTTTATTGTGGGCACACTAAAGTGTACTCTTTGCTGTAACATATTTTTCAAAGAAGACAAAATGGTAAGAGGACTATCCTTTGTTCACGTAATGTGAATAATTGAAACTGGTTTAAAGGTTCTTTGTATAAAAGACAACACATTATGCAGTGAGCAATTTGAATAAAAATTAATGTAATTTTTACTAATTTCTGAGTTTTATAACAGCATTCTTATTGAAAAATATGTATGGCAATCCCAGCCTACAGACCTAAATAAATAGAATTATTTATTAGTGGGGAAAATAATATCCTTGTGGTACTTTGTTGAAATTAAGAGAGGGCTGAATGCTGATTTTTCTTTTTTGCTTTGTCATTAATTAAAACAGAACCACCATTTTCTTCTCTAATTATATAACAGCAACTTTTAATACCAGATGATTAAAATCTGACAAAAGAAAAAGTATTTCATAACCAATTCTGTTAGAAAATAGCTTTTTGTTGGGAAATAAAAATGAAAAATCATGGAAAGTGTTTAAGTGGGGGTAGGACTTTATACAGACTGAAACTAAAGCCTAAAACCTGGAATTTTCATTATGGGTGCAAAACCTTTTAAATTAAGTTGCTCAAGCCTCCATTGTTTTTATCTAGGGTCCTTTCTCCAGTAAACAGACAAAAATAATGTTGGTCAATTTTTCTCTGTATTGGTTCTAATAGATACGCTGACACATTCCTGATAAAAGACATTGTATAATAACAAATATTTTTCTTTTTTCCCTGCATCCAGGGCGGATAATACAATGGCAAGCAGTTGATTTGTATAATTAGTGCTGAAATAATATGAAAAGGGATAATGGATACAAAGGGATAGGTAGTTCAATAGAATGATACTAATTTAATTATGGATCAATTTTCTAAATTATAAAAGAAATAATTGCACTTTATAGAAAATTCACAGCATCAAAAGTATAAAAAATACCAAAATGTTAGCATGAATCTAACATATAAGTGCTAACAATATTTTTATGTATTTTCTCTTCATATGAGTGTATCTGTAGAATATGGGTATAAATAGAAAATCATATCAGATACATATGTATGATATATATATATATTATATATATATATATATGCACACAAGCATAAAAATATAAGCAATCTTCAAAACCATGATTTTACCTCTTATTTCTTTCATATAGATTAAAGTGAAATAACTAAGTCAAGTAAATTTTTTAAATTTTTTTAAGTGTTTATTTAATTTTCAGAGACACAGACAGAGTGCAAGAGGGGGAGAGGCAGAGAGAGAAAGGGAGACACAGAATCTGGAGCAGGCTCCAGACTGAGATGTCAGCACAGAGGCAGATGCTGGGCTGGAACTCACGAACTGTGAGATCATGACCTGAGCTGATAGAGCCACATAGACGCCCCCGTCAAGTAAATATTTTAAGGCTACTGATACATGTTGCCCAATTACTTTCAAGAAAGTTTGTACCAATTTACTATCTAAGCAGCAGTATTGGAGAGTGTTAAACAGTTATCTATACCATTTTAATCTTAGTGTTACATGCAAACTATTTCAGAAAACTCAATGTGCATAATAATACCATTCTCTGATAGCAGATCCTTCAGAAAAAAAAACCCAAAAAACCATAATTTTCTTTAGAAAAGTTTCCAAGGGCGTCTGGGTGGCTCAGTCGGTTAAATGTACAGCTTAAGCTCAGGTCATGATTCTGCGGTCCTTGAGTTTGAGCCCCATGTCACCCTCTGTGCCGACAGCTCAGAGACTGAAGCCTACTTAGGATTCTGTCTCTCTCTCTCTCTCTCTGCCTCTCTCCTGCTCATGCTATGTCTCTCTCTGTGTCTCAAAAAATAAATAAATGTTAAAGTTTTTTAAAGAAAAATTTTCCAGTATTTAAGAATTCTATATGTCAGGAAATGCTTTTGATTTGTTTGGAGGAATTCTAATTTTTATTTCCTAATTTTCTTTTTAAAATTCTATATCCACAGTTAAGAAAATCTATATAAGTATATTACATTTGAATAAGATTAAAATTTTAATTATTCCCAGTACTACAGTTGCCGCTGAATATACCTAACAGGGCATCAGATTACAAATTACCAAATTAGGTATTGTAGATCTTATCATTTAGAACTCTTTAGTGGTCATTAGTACTATTTAATAAATGTTTCTAGTTCTCCTATTTATGGGACACATCATAACACTGAGCATCTTTGCTCTATGAAATTGGATGTCCCTAAGCAACTTGTGTTAGCCAATTAAATGTGAGCAGAAGTGAAAGATATATGTCTTTTAGATGGAAGCTTTAGCAATACATTTAGAAAAATTCTCACAATTATTTGGAAAGGATACCTCCTATGAGAAGTTGTTGAAAAAATAAATGTTGGTATTGTGTTTTAGTGGTTGGTAGCATTTGGGCAAGGGACCATGAGAAATAGTAGCTTGGAATAAAAAGAATAACTGATTTACAGGCAAATAAGAAAAGGAAAGTTCAGAAGTTTGGTGAATTGTAATATTGGAGTGTAGAACTCCTCCACAAATCTAGTAAGTAGAAAATGAAATAGAGAAAGCTAAGTTAACTTAGCTTTGTTGCAAGGGTTAAGTCAAGGGTACATGCAGCACTTTTTTTTTAACTTTGCTTTTAACGTTTATTCATTTTGGAGAGACAGAATGCGAATGTGGGCGGGGGGGGGGGGAGGTGTGCAGAGAGAGGGAGATACAAAATCTGAAGCAGGCTCCAGGCTGTCAGCAAAGAGCCGGAGGCAGGGTTCGAACTCACGAACTGTGAGATCATGACCTGAGCTGAAGTCAGATGCTTAACCTGAGCTGAAGTCGGATGCTTAACTGACTGAGCTACCCAGGCACCCGCCCTGCAGCACTCTTAAAACATGGTCTCAATTTCATTGACACTCCTTCCATTGAAAGATAGGGTCTCCTACCCCTCCTCTGCAATTTTGATGGGTTTGTGATCATTCCAGCCAAGACAGCATAGCAGAAGGTATGCTATATGACCTGCAAGACCAGGTCAGAAGGCTCGCTGTTTGGAGGTCTCCCTTCGGAATGGCCCCTGCAGATCGCAGCCAACATAGTGTAAGAAGCCTAAGCCACAAAGACAGGCCAGGTGTTAGATATTCCATTAAACAATTCCACCTGAGCCAGCTTTTAAGCCCTCTTACCCCGAGAACTAGCCTTTTTTTTAATGTGGTAAAACATGCATAACATAAAGTTCACCTGAACCATTTTTAAGTGTACAGTTCTATGGCATTTTGTACATTCACACGGTGTGCATCCATCCTGCCATCCGTCCCCAAAACTTTTTCACCTTCTCAAATGCAAACTCTGTACCCAGGAAACAGGAAGTTTCCATTTTTCCCCTCTCACCAACCCTTGGCAACCACCACTGTACTTTCTATCAGCAGCCATCTTAAGCAGAGAAGGTATGTTATAAATGCATCCTTCAGCTCCAGTTGTTCCAGACCGTGATCATTTGAGTCTTTCCAGGTGAGGCTCCAAATACCTTGGAGTAGAGAATGGTCATCCCTGCTGTGCCTTTTCTGACTTCCTGACCCACAGAATCCCTGCTGTGCCTTTTCTGACTTCCTGACCCACAGAATCCATGGACATAATCAAATAGTTATTGTTTTATGCCACTAATTTAGGGATGCTTTGTTACACAGCAAAGACAATTGGAGCAGTGTAGCTGTCATAATCATTGTTAAAATTTCTGAAAGTATTAAAATGTCTCATGGTAAAGAACCATCTAAGGGCATGACATCTAGTAAAGTATTTTAACTGGACAAAATGGCTCAGTAAAAAGAGATTTAAGGTATACATTTTATTAAAATATTCACCTTTAAGTTAAAATAGAAAGGGGGGGTGGGAGATGAGAAATCTAAAAATAAATGGTACTTAGAACTCACTGCAGGCAAATAGATAAGGAAGTCATTGAGTTTTTAAAGAAGACTTTAAGGAAGATTTTAAGGAAGATTCTGAGATTTATGAATGAGATCTTTCATTGAAAATTTTTCCCATTTCTTTTAGGCCCAATCATTCTATAGGACCTTAAAGAGGGCACATTCTCCAATGCCCATTAGAGATGTAGCCAAGCACCATCAAGGAATGAAAAAACTTCCTAAAGGGCAAAGTCAAGGGTCAGGAGAACAGTGGAGGAGAGGACCCAACCACAGAAGAAGGGCTTAACTAAAGCGCATGCTCCCACCTGCACAGCTGATTTCACCCTGTCTTCTGTAGCTCTCATCTTTCCTTTTCTGAACACAAGTGTTTATTGCATTGTCTTGCCCCTGTTATGCTCACACATCTTGCGTTTGGGGGTACATATAGCTTACCCTTACAGTTTGTATGAACAAAAGGAGCCACCACTGGACCTAACGTAGAGACTACCACTCATCTATTATCCAGAGATCCTGAACTTTGAGCTCAATGCTGTAACTAAATGGAGTTTTGGGTTTTCTCTCTTGGGAAGGTGGTGAATGTATGTCACAGGCAAAGGGGAGTGAAATGAATATTTAGTGACTAGAAAGTTGAATTATTACCGCTGTTTTTCCAGTTCTCCTTTCTGAACACATGATAGGGATTGTGCTTTCTCCTTTTTTTAGAAATTTTTATTTTATTTTATTTTATTTTTTAAGTAATTTCTACAGCCAACATGGGGCTCAAACTCACAACCCAGAGATCAAAAGTCGCATGCTCTAATGACTGACTGAGCCAGCCAGGCACTCCTTTATTCCTTTGAATTTAGATACACCTGTTTGATGTGTTTTGGCCAAAAAATGTGACTGAAGTGGTGAAAGTATAGCTCTGGCATCTTGAAGAGTCAGTGGATGATTTGCTATTTTTTTTCCTTTACGGGATGCATGAGTCAAGGAGGAGTCTTTATTAACCTGAGTAACTGAAAGACTGTGATGTGCACAGCCCCACTACTCCCCTGATTCGCACAGGTAACGGGAGCAAAATATGAACTTCTGTTGTGTTAGGCCTCAGATATTTGAGGGTTTCTGTTAACACAAAATAACCTTGCCCATTTGAACTTACATAGGTTTTTACTTTAAATCACACTTAATTTCTGATTTAGCTCATTAAGAGAATATTTCTTTATATATGTGTGTATATACATGCACATATATATATAAATATATAATGCTGGACAATTAAGAAGACATTCTGTTCAAAGCAACCTAGAAAAATTTACCATATTTCTATTAATCTTTCCCAAATTATGCTTACAGTATAATCTGTCTTATATCACATATATTGTCTTTCACTACTAGTTTAGTAGTAATGTAGGAAAGGCCCAGGCATTAAGGCTGTGTTTTAAAACAAATATCATTTCAGCTATTACCATGAAGTCATTCCAAGAGTTAGGAGTTGTACCAAAAAAAGTACCTTAATCTCTGGGCTCTTTTGATCACTGAAACAGTCATGTCAGTTGGTTAAATACAGGCAGGAGACAAATTGTTATGCCTAGACATACAACTAAATAGATGGAACCCTTTTTTGGTCATATAACCATGCTTTGTCAAAGTTACTTATGGAAAGTAGGAAAATAAATCAATAGATTTTTCAATATCTGTAAATCCTTTTCTTAGTTGGTTCAATTTCCTGGTCTATTCTTTTTAATAAGATTCCTGCTGTTTTTCTATCAGACATTGTCGCTTTTGTACATTGTTCCTTAATTACTTGCTATTTTATTTCTAGTCTGATTTTTAAGTCATTAGTGAAGGGAGCTCAATAATCAATATTTCTCATAAAATCCTTACTCTTATTTTATTTTTATAGAGTATTATGTGTGTTTGCATGCATTTCTGACAGTCTTGTGACCCTATTTTATTTAGTTACTTAAAAACTGAAATATTTTCAGGGTTATTTTTTTTCTAACTGTATATATGCATTTATAATAATGTTAATGTTATATATTTCATCTTTGACAGAATGAGCTTCCTAATTGGATGATATACATTCAACTCTTAGAGCCTGATTAATGAATTTATTTTTGAAACATTTCTTGATTGATATAAAACTAATACCATTTAACTAATTCAGAAAAATCTGTGAATGGAGCCAATAGCTATCACTTCATTCCTCATACGTGTGCAAAAAAACCTTAGAATAAAAACAGTCATTTTCATTTGTTTGGAACAAAACATCCTGCTTCATAGAGCAATATATAAACACAACTTTTGCCACTGCGTGTGTTGTTACATATTTAATATCTGCTTAATATACAAATGGCCATTGAAGTAGATGGGCTTTCTCCATTAGCTAAATTTTATGTTCTGCTCTTAATACGGTCAATGACATAACTATGACCTTGAGGGTAAATGGTAAAGATAACCATTTAGTGCAAGTTACACATTTATCATTAACTTTCTTGATGCACAAAAATTCAGTGTTTAATTTGTCATTAAGAATTTACCTTTTGGGGGTGCCTGGGTGGCTCAGTCAGTTAAGTGTCCAACTTCAGCTCAGGTCATTATCTCACGGTTTGTGAGTTCGAGCCCCACGTTGGGCTCTGTGCTGACAGCTCAGAGCCTGGAGTCTGCTTTGAATTGTATGTCTCCCTCTCTCTCTGCCTCTCCCCTACTTGTGCTCTGTCTCTCTCTCTCTCTCTCTCAAAAATAAATAAAATGTAAAAAAAAAGAATTTACCTTTTTGGGGGGTCACCTGGGTGGCTCAGTCGGGTAAGTGACTGACTTCAGCTCAGGTCATGATCTCGCAGTTTCTGACAGCTCAGAGCCTGGAGTCTGCTTTGAATTCTGTGTCTCCCTCTCTCTCCTCGTCCTCCCCCCACTTGCGCTCTCTCTCAAAAATAATAAATAAACATAAAAAAAGTTTTAAAAATTACCTTCTTTTAATACCATGCTGCTAAAAAGGGCTTACTGCATATTTTTAAAACAGTAAATAAACAGTTGTAGATTTGCATCGTAAAATAATGGCAACACCATAGTAGCAAGGGTGCACAGACAACTCTCTATACATAATTGTAGGACTGCTTAGCCTTTATTTCCAACACATTTCAAATCCACCTCACCTATAATTGCCTGTTACCCACTAACTCCATTCCCTAAAGGCTTCCTGCATCTCAAAAGCCACAAAATTGTGCTTCTGTTCTCTGAGTAAGCTAAAGGGGAAGGTTATTAGCTAAGAATGAGAAAAAGAGAGTTGCTTATTTTCAGCAAAAATTGTTGATGACTCTAACTTATGTTATCCAAATATAACCATTCCCATAATGTTTGCCTTCTTTTAGTAGTTTTGGGAAAGAGAGGTCTTAACTGGGGACTAGTCCTTTGTTGTTGCTTTGTATGCTACTTGTCTGTATCACATGTTTATCCTCACCCCCCTCCATTCTATCCAGGCCCCACATTCTTTCCCTGACTGATTACAGTAAGAAGAGTTTGAACACTCTGTCTTCATTTGCTCTGCTGCAAAAGCTGCACTGTCATTGCCTGCACAATTCTTTAACCCACAGCAACAAAAGACTGAACCGCTGGAGCAGATTTCATTGAATGGCAACATACCTTGAAATGAGTTACAATTTAGAAGGAAAAAAAAAATAGATCTGTTATCTAAATGGCTGCTTTATATCCTATAGGAAAATAATAAACAAGGGATTCTGTTTGTGATTAAACTTGTTCTAGATCCTCTGTCTTACAGTTTACCATTCTTCCTTTCTCCAATACTATGATTTTTTTTTCTTAGAACACATTGTTAAACTCACTTAGGGGCGCCTGGGTGGCGCAGTCGGTTAAGCGTCAGACTTCAGCCAGGTCACGATCTCGCGGTCCGTGAGTTCGAGCCCCGCGTCGGGCTCTGGGCTGATGGCTCAGAGCCTGGAGCCTGTTTCCGATTCTGTGTCTCCCTCTCTCTCTGCCCCTCCCCCGTTCATGCTCTGTCTCTCTCTGTCCCAAAAATAAATAAACGTTGGAAAACTCACTTAATCTTTCATTTGCATGTTCATTATTTTATTCATTCATTAATATATGTACTGTTTTTACTGTATGCCAGATAATAGCAAATAATGAAGGTAGAATAGTAAGGAAAAAATTGAAGAGCTCCATTCTTGTGGAGCTTTTAGACTAGAGGGGGAGCCAGGAAATATTTAAATAAACACATAAAACTAATTTAAAGTAGAAATGGAGACAAATGCCACAAGGAAGCATAAACAATACTAAAGTGGACGATTGGAAAATTGTACCATGTCAACAAAGGCAGTCCATGGTTCCCAAACAAATAGCATGCAGACAGAACATTTAATAAGGGAAATGGCATTTGTAATGATATGGGTGGAGCTGAGTGTATTTTGCTAAGTGAAATAAGTAGGTCAGAGAAAGACAAATACCATATGATTTCACTCATGTGGAGTTTTAGAAACAAACAAACAAAAAATGAACACAGGGGAAAGGAAAAAAGAGAGAGAAGCAAACCATAAAATAGACTCAGACTTATAGAGAAAAACTGAGGGTTGCTGGAGAGGTGTTGGGTGGGGGGATGGGCTAAATGGGTGATGGGCATTAAGGTGAGCACTTGTTGGGATGAACACTGTGTTATATGTTATATGTTAAGTGATGAATCACTAAATTCTCCTAAAACTAATGTTACATTATAAGTTAGCTAACTAGAATTTTTTGTGTGTGTGTGAGAACTAAAATTACATTTGAAATTTTTTATTTTAGGCCACAAAAACAAAAACTAGCAAACAAACAATAACAACAAAAAGTTTTAAATAGGCTTATCACATGATGTAAATTCATCCCTTCCAAGGAAGCAGAAGGTAGACCAGTGCCGGTTATCCTGAAGGCCATATACTTACTACTTCGCTGCTGCTTCTACTCTGCTGGGTTTTGATCTTTCTTTGAGTCATAGTCTGGATCATTTTCCTCATTTCCTTCTCTTTCCCCTTCCTTATCTGCTTCTTCATCTTCTTCATCATAATAATCATCATCATCTTCAATGGCTTCTTCGATGAAGTATAACATTAGTCTTGGGATTATACGCTCATGTAAAAAGTGACCAATTTCAAGGTCTACAGCAAGGATAGCTTCTTCATCATCATCCAGATCTCCACTTGGGAATTTTGGGGAGGGGCAAAAAAATTAGTCATTGGAAATTCTTTTGGTCATAGTACAAACTTTCCCATGTCCCTTGTGTTTCTGCTTCTTTTGTTAAATCTTTATTTATTTTGAGAGTGAGAAAGAGAACAAGTGGAGGAGGGGCAGAGAGAGAGATAGAAAGAGAGACAGAGAACCCAAGCAGGCTCCACACTGTCAGCACAGAGCCCAACATAGGGCTTGATTCCATGTCCGTGAGACTACAATTGGAGCGGGCAACTCTTAATTAGAATTGGTCACCTAACCAACTGAGCCACCCATTTGTCCCTCTGTTTTGTCTTAATGGTTTTCAAAGTGACATTCTTTCCATTTTCCCAATCTATCTAGCACCCTGTACAACCCATAATTTCTGGTCCATCAAAAGAAAAGGGATCAGAATCATCTGCTTCTGATTTCATCGTATATGTCTTTGTGAACACTTCCACTTGTGAAATGTTCACTGGGTTCAAAGTGAAATTCTCAGACAAACGTCAGGGGCTGGTCAGTATCTGAGAACTTCACTTTAATATCTTTCAAGTACTTCAGAATAGGTTCATCATATTCCTGAACCATATCATTGAACAAGTCAACATTCTTAAAAACGGTCAACCAGAATTCAGGAATTATCTTGGAGTCTTCTTTTTTTTCATCCTTTTTCTCATCTTTATTCTTGGCTTTCCTTTCAGCTTCTACAAAATTTCATTTTCCTCATCCAGTTTCTATTCACATTCTTCCATAGGTTCATAAGTTGCATTAATGATCTCAAATCACCATCAAATAGAGGCCGGCAGAGCACAGCATACTTCAAGACCATCAACTTCCTCATAGAACTTGGCTTCTATTTTTGCGCACCTAACTTACCATTTTTGAGAGTATTCACTCGTCTTTTAACTACCCTAGGCAAGTTCTCAATGTATCCTGCTGGTGTTTCTATCAGACCATCAAGTTTTATTTCAAGGGTTACAATAATATGAGGATTTTGCATCATTTGAACAGTCAGCTGACGTGCTTTGATTTTTGTTTCTTTGCCAGTTTCTTCTTCTATTTCTTCAACATCATCCAGATCTTGATCAAGTTCAGACTGTTTTTTGTGTCAATGTCTGCCATGTTGTAAGAACTCCAAATATTGTTGGCTAACTGGGGACCCAGGCTACCGCAGCTGTGCAGTCAGTGATTCAGGTCAGCGGGAGCAGACGGCACTAAAAAATCAACTAATTAGAATTTAAATAAAAGCCTGAAACAAACAAACAACCAAGGGAAATGACAGAGAAAAAAAACCACAACAACTCATATTGGAGTCAATAACATATGTAATGTTCCTACAGTGGGAGAGAGATTAAAGAGTGCAAACCTATAAGGAAATCAGTATGGCTAAATGAAAATCAAGATTGTATGGTAAGAGGTGAACTGAGAGGTAGGTTGGGGCCAGAGCATGCAGAGATGTGTGTAATCGTTGCATTTATCCAGGTAACTAGAGCATCATTAAATGATTTTGAGTGGAGAGAATGACAGGATTTGCATTTTGAAAAGATTACTCTGTAGCCACTGCACAAGAGAGGACAGAAGTTGCAAGGTGGAGGCAGGCAGAGGCTCTTTAAGTTATCCTGTCATCTTAGCATGGCCACAGTTTGTTATTATATCACAGGAGTTGGACATGGAGAGAAGGTGGATTTATAAGATATTTCGGAAGGAAAGCGCATCAAAACATGGGGGGGGGTGTTAAGAGTAATGCCTAATTTTCTACTTTGTGCAATTGAATAGGTGGTAAGATTTACTTGAAATAAGAAACAGTATAAGAGAAACAAATTTGGAACAAGGTATTTTTTGCACTTATTTTTTAGAACAGTTCTAGAATTCTAGAAAAATTGAGCAGATAATATGGAGAGTTCCCACATACCCCCTCTTGCTCACACACAGTTTTTTCTATTATTATATCTTCAGTTAGTGTGGTGCATTTGTTACAATTAATGGATGAATATTGATACATTATTGAAGAAAGTCCATAGTTTGCTTTAAGGTCCACTATGTGTTTTGCAGTTCTGTGGGTTTTGCCAAATGCATACTTCAATGTAATTGCACTTACGCTATAATTTACAATAGTTCCATTACCCTAAAAATTTCCTGTGCTTCACCTGTTCACGATCCCTCCTACTCCCCCTGTACTCCTGCCAATAATTGATCTTTTGCAGTCTCTATAGTATTTCCTTTTCCAGAATTTTGTGTGGTTGAAATTATGTAGTATGCACCCTTTTCAGACTTACTTCTTTCACTCGGCAATATTCACTTAAGGTTCCTTTATGCCTAGGAGTGTGAATGTTGGATCGTACAGTAAGACTATATTTAACTTGGTAAGATACTGCCAAAATGTCTTCCAAAGTGGGTACACTATTTTGCATTCCCACCAACAATGAATGACAGTTCCTGTTATTCCACATCTTTTTCAGCATTTGGTATTGTCAGGCTTTTGTTGTTGTTGTTGTTGTTGTTGTTGTTGTTGTTATCAGAATGTTCATGTAATCCACAAATTGATGTATAACTCTACGAGTAACGGGGTTTCCAATTTTATATGGCTTATATTTTTCTCAGTAGCACATACTATTTTAAAATAATTCACAAATATTTTTAAAAAGGGGCGCCTGAGTAGCTCGGTCAGTTGAGCGTCCGACTTTGGCTCAGGTCATGATCTCCCGGTCTGTGAGTTCGAGCCCCGCATCGGGCTCTGTGCTGACAGCTCAGAGCCTGGAGCCTGCTTCGGATTCTGTATCTCCCTCTCTCTCTACCCCTCCCCCGCTCATGCTCTGTCTCTCTCTCTGTCAAAAAATAAATAAACATTAAAAATATTTAAATAATTCACAAAGTTGAGAAGCATGTAAAAACCAGGATTTCTGAGGATAACTGTAAACCTAACTCTCAAATCAAGTAGTATCCATTATATAAATAATTACCAATGAAAGTGACATGTATCTTAACATATATTGTAAGCATTAGATTTTCTTTTCTTTTCTTTTTTTTTTTTTTTGAGAGTGAGAGAGAGAGAGAAAGAGAGAGAGAGAGAGGAAGCACAGGCAGGGAAGGGGAAGAGAGGGAGAGAGAGGATCTTAGCATGGATCCTGAAGCAGGGCTCAATCTCATGACCATGAGATCATGCCCTGAGTCAAAGTCAAGAGTCAGACACTTAACTGACTGAGCCACCCAGGTGCCCCAACAAGCATGAGATATTTTAAAAGCACTTTAAACATATTTGGAGCTCCAGGGACAAATATTTGTTTAGTTTAGTTTAGTTTTTTTTAAAGGAAGTTGTACCTTAACTCTAAGAATTAATGATAAAACATTCCTGCTGTGCCCCTGGTGATATGATCTGCATAGTGTTGTATTTCAAGGAAACTAGTTAGCTCTTATACAAAATGACAGTGTTACCTGATAGAAGTACCTAGTTTTGTCCCTCATGACCAGAGAAATCTTCTCACTTGGATACAATTTTTACTGCAATAGTAGATGGAGTCTTAGAACATCTGGGTACGTTCATAATGAGTTCAGCAAGCAGCAGCAAGTAGGAAACAGCTCTTAGAATGTGTGCAGCGTGAGATCTCTCTGAATGCTTAGAGGTAAAAGTTAATTTATCATGGGAAGTGACATCAACAGCTAGAGAGAGAAAATCTACAAAAGAGAAGGCGAAATATGAAGAAAATAATATATATATTATTTATATATTCCAGAGGGGGAGCCAAACTTGCCCAAAATGGGTATGACTGTATCAGAGGGAAACACAGGTATCCTCAGGCCAATTTTCTTGTCCAAAGATATGATTTGTTTCCTACATAGTGTTTAAAAAATAATTTGAGCCGCCATTTACTTTGTCCCAATTTATTATAATACAATTGTCATAGAACATTGTGTAAGTTTAAGGTATACATTGTCAGGATTTGGTACACTTACATATTGTGAAATGATGGCCACAATAGGGTTAGTTAACATTTCTTTCACCTCGTATGATTATCATTTCTTGTTTGTGGTGGGAGCATTTAGCATTTACTCTCTAGTAATATTCAAGTAGATATCAAGTATTATTAACTATAATCACCATGCTGTATGTTACATCCCCCGAACTTATTCATTTTATAACTGGAAATTTGTATCCTTTGACCTAAATCTCCCCATTTACTCCACTCTTCCAGCCCCTTCCAACCATCATTCTAATCTCTGTTTCGATGAGTTTGGCTTTTTTAGATTCTGCATAGAAGTGTTATCATACAGTCTTTGTCTTTCTCTGTGTTATTTCACTTAGCATAGTGCCCTCAAGATCCATCCATATTGTCACACATGGCAAGATTTCCTTCTTCCTCATGGCTGAATAATGTTCCACCACATACGTCTTCTTTATCCATTCATCTGTAGACAGGCTTTTGGGCTATTCCCATATACTGGTTATTATGAATAATGCTGCAGTGTACATCGGAGTGCAGATATCTCTTTGAGATTCTGACTTGGTTTCCTTTGGATATATACCCAAAAGTGGAATTGCTGGGTCATATAGTAGTTCTATCTTTAATTTCTTAAGGAACCTATATACTGTTTTGCTTAACTGACCCAATTTACATTATTACAAATAGTGCACAAAGGCTTTTGTCCACATCCACACTAGCACTTGTTATCACTTGTCTTTTTGATGCTAGCATTCTGACATATTTGAGGTGATATCTTATTGCTTGGGGTTTTAATTTGTTTTCCCTGATGATTAATGATGTTGAGTACCTTTTCATATCTGTTGTCCATTTGTATATCTTCTTTGGGGAAATGTCTATTCAGTTCTGCCCATTTTTAAATTAGATTATTTTTGTTTTGATTGAGTGAGTTGCTTATTTTTTTTTTATTTTATAATATTTTATTTTAGTTTAGTTTAGTTTTTTAGTTGTATGTTTAGTTTTTTATTTTATTTTTTTTATATATGAAATTTATTGTCAAATTGGTTTCCATACAACACCCAGTGCTCATCCCAAAAGGTGCCCTCCTCAATACCCATCACCCACCCTCTCCTCCCTCCCACCCCCCATCAACCCTCAGTTTGTTCTCAGTTTTCAACAGTCTCTTATGCTTTGGCTCTCTCCCACTCTAACCTCCTTTTTTTTTTTTCCTTCCCCTCCCCCATGGGTTCCTGTTAAGTTTCTCAGGATCCACATAAGAGTGACACCATATGGTATCTGTCTTTCTCTGTATGGCTCATTTCACTTAGCATCACACTCTCCAGTTCCATCCACGTTGCTACAAAAGGCCATATTTCATTTTTTCTCATGCCACATAGTATTCCATTGTGTATATAAACTACAATTTCTTTATCCATTCATCAGTTGATGGACATTTAGGCTCTTTCCATAATTTGGCTATTGTTGAGAGTGCTGCTATGAACATTGGGGTACAAGTGCCCCTATGCATCAGTACTCCTGTGTCCCTTGGATAAATTCCTAGCAGTGCTATTGCTGGGTCATAGGGTAGGTCTATTTTCAATTTTCTGAGGAACCTCCACACTGCTTTCCAGAGCGGCTGCACCAATTTGCATTCCCACCAACAGTGCAAGAGGGTTCCCGTTTCTCCACATCCTCTCCAGCATCTGTAGTCTCCTGATTTGTTCATTTTGGCCACTCTGACTGGCGTGAGGTGATACCTGAGTGTGGTTTTGATTTGTATTTCCCTGATAAGGAGCGACGCTGAACATCTTTTCATGTGCCTGTTGGCCATCCAGATATCTTCTGCCCATTTCTTCACTGGGTTATTTGCTTTTCGGGTGTGGAGTTTGGTGAGCTCTTTATAGATTTTGGATACTAGCCCTTTGTCCGATATGTCATTTGCAAATATCTTTTCCCATTCCGTTGGTTGCCTTTTAGTTTTGTTGGTTGTTTCCTTTGCTGTGCAGAAGCATTTTATCTTCATAAGGTCCCAGTAATTCACTTTTGCTTTTAATTCCCTTGCCTTTGGGGATGTGTCGAGTAAGAGATTGCTACGGCTGAGGTCAGAGAGGTCTTTTCCTGCTTTCTCCTCTAAGGTTTTGATGGTTTCCTGTCTCACAATCAGGTCCTTTATCCATTTTGAGTTTATTTTTGTGAATGGTGTGAGAAAGTGGTCTAGTTTCAACCTTCTGCATGTTGCTGTCCAATTCTCCCAGCACCATTTGTTAAAGAGACTGTCTTTTTTCCATTGGATGTTCTTTCCTGCTTTGTCAAAGATGAGTTGGCCATACGTTTGTGGGTCTAGTTCTGGGGTTTCTATTCTATTCCATTGGTCTATGTATCTGTTTTTGTGCCAATACCATGCTGTCTTGATGATGACAGCTTTGTAGTAGAGGTGAAAGTCTGGGATTGTGATGCCTCCCGCTTTGGTCTTCTTCTTCAAAATTACTTTGGCTATTCGGGGCCTTTTGTGGTTCCATATGAATTTTAGGATTGCTTGTTCTAGCTTCGAGAAGAATGCTGGTGCAATTTTGATTGGGATTGCATTGAATGTGTAGATAGCTTTGGGTAGTATTGACATTTTGACAATATTTATTCTTCCAATCCATGAGCAGGGAATGTCTTTCCATTTCTTTAAATCTTCTTCAATTACCTTCATAAGCTTTCTATAGTTTTCAGCATACAGATCCTTTACATCTTTGGTTAGATTTATTCCTAGGTATTTTATGCTTCTTGGTGCAATTGTGAATGGGATCCGTTTCTTTATTTGTCTTTCTGTTGCTTCATTATTAGTGTATAAGAATGCAACTGATTTCTGTACATTGATTTTGTATCCTGCAACTTTGCTGAATTCATGTATCAGTTCTAGCAGACTTTTGGTGGAGTCTATCGGATTTTCCATGTATAATATCATGTCATCTGCAAAAAGCGAAAGCTTGACTTCATCTTTGCCAATTTTGATGCCTTTGATTTCCTTTTGTTGTCTGATTGCTGATGCTAGAACTTCCAGCACTATGTTAAACAACAGCGGTGAGAGTGGGCATCCCTGTCGTGTTCCTGATCTCAGGGAAAAAGCTCTCAGTTTTTCCCCGTTGAGGATGATGTTAGCTGTGGGCTTTTCATAAATGGCTTTTATGATCTTTAAGTAAGTTCCTTCTATCCCGACTTTCTCGAGGGTTTTTATTAAGAAAGGGTGCTGGATTTTGTCAAAGGCCTTTTCTGCATCTATTGACAGGATCATATGGTTCTTCTCTTTTTTTTTTTGTTAATGAGATGTATCACGTTGATTGATTTGTGAATGTTGAACCAGCCCTGCATCCCAGGAATGAATCCCACTTGATCATGGTGAATAATTCTTTTTATATGCCGTTGAATTCGATTTGCTAGTATCTTATTGAGAATTTTTGCATCCATATTCATCAGGGATATTGCCTGTAGTTCTCTTTTTTTCCTGGGTCTCTGTCTGGTTTAGGAATCAAAGTAATACTGGCTTCATAGAATGAGTCTGGAAGTTTTCCTTCCCTTTCTATTTCTTGGAATAGCTTGAGAAGGATAGGTATTATCTCTGCTTTAAACGTCTGGTAGAACTCCCCTGGGAAGCCATCTGGTCCTGGACTCTTATTTGTTGGGAGATTTTTGATAACCGATTCAATTTCTTCGCTGGTTATGGGTCTGTTCAAGCTTTCTATTTCCTCCTGATTGAGTTTTGGAAGAGTGTGGGTGTTCAGGAATTTGTCCATTTCTTCCAGGTTGTCCAATTTGTTGGCATATAATTTTTCATAGTATTCCCTGATAATTGTATCTCTGAGGGATTGGTTGTAATAATTCCATTTTCATTCATGATTTTATCTACTTGGGTCATCTCCCTTTTCTTTTTGAGAAGCCTGGCTAGAGGTTTGTCAATTTTGTTTATTTTTTCAAAAAACCAACTCTTGGTTTCGTTGATCTGCTCTACCGTTTTTTTAGATTCTAATATAGAATCTAAAAAATTTATTTCTGCTCTGATCTTTATTATTTCTCTTCTTCTGCTGGGTTTAGGCTGCCTTTGCTGTTCTGCTTCTAGTTCCTTTAGGTGTGCTGTTAGATTTTGTATTTGGGATTTTTCTTGTTGCTTGAGATAGGCCTGGATTGCAATGTATTTTCCTCTCAGGACTGCCTTCGCTGCGTCCCAAAGCATTTGGATTGTTGTGTTTTCATTTTCGTTTGTTTCCATCTATTTTTTAACTTCTTCTCTAATTGCCTGGTTGACCCACTCATTCGTTAGTAGGGTGTTCTTTAACCTCCATGCTTTTGGAGGTTTTCCAGACTTTTTTCTGTGGTTGATTTCAAGCTTCATAGCATTGTGGTCTGAAAGTATGCAAGGTATGATTTCAATTCTTGTAAACTTATGAAGGGCTGTTTTGTGACCCTGTATGTAATCTATCTTGGAGAATGTTCCATGTGCACTCGAGAAGAAAGTATATTCTGTTGCTTTGGGATGCAGAGTTCTAAATATATCTGTCAAGTCCATCTGATCCAATGTCTCATTCAGGGCCCTTGTTTCTTTATTGACCGTGTGTCTAGATGATCTATCCATTTCTGTAAGTGGGGTGTTAAAGTCCCCTGCAATTACCACATTCTTATCAATAAGGTTGCTTATGTTTATGAGTAATTGTTTTATATATTTGGGGGCTCCGGTATTCGGCGCATAGACATTTATAATTGTTAGCTCTTCCTGATGGATAGACCCTGTAACTATTATTAATGTCCTTCTTCATCTCTTGTTACAGCCTTTAAAGTCTAGTTTGTCTGATATAAGTATGGCTACTCCAGCTTTCTTTTGGCTTCCAGTAGCATGATAAATAGTTCTCCATCCCCTCACTCTCAATCTAAAGGTGTCCTCAGGTCTAAAATGAGTCTCTTGTAGACAGCAAATAGATGGGTCTTGTTTTTTTATCCATTCTGATACCCTATGTCTTTTGGTTGGCGCATTTAATCCATTTACATTCAGTGTTATTATAGAAAGATACGGGTTCAGAGTCATTGTGATGTCTGTATGTTTTATGCTTGTAGTGATGTCTCTGGTACTTTGTCTCACAGGGTCCCCCTTAGGATCTCTTGTAGGGCTGGTGTAGTGGTGACAAATTCCTTCAGTTTTTGTTTGTTTGGGAAGACCTTTATCTCTCCTTCTATTCTAAATGACAGACTTGCTGGATAAAGGATTCTCGGCTGCATATTTTTTCTGTCTAGCACACTGAAAATCTCGTGCCAATCCTTTCTGGCCTGCCAAGTTTCAAAAGAGAGATCAGTCACGAGTCTTATAGGTCTCCCTTTATATGTGAGGGCACGTTTACCTCTTGCTGCTTTCAGAAATTTCTCTTTATCCTTGTATTTTGCCAGTTTCACTATGATATGTCGTGCAGAAGATCGATTCAAGTTACGTCTGAAGGGAGTTCTCTGTGCCTCTTGGATTTCAATGCCTTTTTCCTTCCCCAGTTCAGGGAAGTTCTCAGCTATTATTTCTTCAAGTACCCCTTCAGCACCTTTCCCTCTCTCTTCCTCCTCTGGGATACCAATTATGCCTATATTATTTCTTTTTAGTGTATCACTTAGTTCTCTAATTTTCCCCTCATACTCCTGGATTTTTTTATCTCTCTTTTTCTCAGCTTCCTCTTTTTCCATAACTTTATCTTCTAGTTCACCTATTCTCTCCTCTGCCTCTTCAATCCGAGCCGTGGTGGTTTCCATTTTGTTATGCATTTCGTTTAAAGAGTTTTTCAACTTCTCGTGACTGTTCCTTAGTCCCTTGATCTCTGTAGCAAGAGATTCTCTGCTGTCAGCTATACTGTTTTCAAGCCCAGCGATTAATTTTATGACTATTATTCTAAATTCACTTTCTGTTATATTATTTAAATCCTTTTTGATCAGCTCATTAGCTGTTGTTATTTCCTGGAGATTCTTCTGAGGGGAATTCTTCCGCTTGGTCATTTTGGATAGTCCCTGGCGTGGTGAGGACCTGCAGGGCACTTCCCCTGTGCTGTGGTGTATAACTGGAGTTTGTGGGCGAGCCGCAGTCCGACCTGATGTCTGCCCCCAGCCCACCGCTGGGGCCACAGTCAGACTGGTGTGTGCCTTCTCTTCCCCTCTCCTAGGGGCAGGATTCACTGTGGGGTGGCGTGGCCCGTCTGGGCTACTTGCACACTGCCGGGCTTGTGATGCTGGGGACCTGGCGTATTAGCTGGGGTGGGTAGGCAAGGTGCACGGGGGCAGGAGGGGCAGGCTTAGCTCGCTTCTCCTTAGGTGATCCACTTCAGGAGGGGCCCTGTGGCAGCGGGAGGGAGTCAGATCCGCTGCCGGAGGTTTGGCCCCGCAGAAGCACAGAGTTGGGTGTTTGCACGGAGGGAGCAAGTTCCCTGGCAGGAACTGGTTCTCTTTGGGATTTTGGCTGGGGGATGGGCGGGGGAGATGGCGCTGGCGAGCGCCTTTGTTCCCCACCAAACTGAGCTCTGTCGTCCGGGGGCTCGGCAGCTCTCCCTCCCTTTGTCCTCCAGCCTTCCCGCTTTCCGAGCAGAGCTGTTCACTTATGACCTCCCAGACGCTAAGTCGCGCTTGCTGTCGGAACACAGTCCGTCAGGCCCCTCCGCTTTTGCCAGCCAGACTCGGGGGCTCTGCTTGGCCGGCGAGCCGCCCCTCCGCCCAGGCTCCCTCCCGCCAGTCCGTGGAGCGCGCACCGCCTCGCCGCCCTTCCTACCCTCTTCCGTGGGCCTCTTGTCTGCGCTTGGCTCCGGCGACTCCGTTCTGCTAATCCTCTGGCGGTTTTCTGGGTTAGTTAGGCAGGTGTAGGTGGAATCTAAGTGATCAGCAGGACGCGCGGTGAGCCCAGCGTCCTCCTATGCCGCCATCTTCCCTCTCCTACATCGAGTGAGTTGCTTATATATTTTGGATATTAACTTCTTATCAGATACATAATTTGCAAATATTTTCTCCTGTTCCGTGGGTTGTTACCTGTTCAGTTTGTTGATTGTTTCTTTTGCTGTGCAGAAGGTTTTTAGTTTGATGTCATCCCACTTATTTAGTTTTGCTTTCGTTGCTTGTGTTTTGGGTGTCATAACCAAAAATTCATCGTTATGACCAATGTCAAGGAGACTTTTCCATATATTTTCTTCTAGGAGTTTTATGGTTTCAGATTTTATCTTTAAGTTTTGAACTCATTTCAAGTTTATTTTTAGGAGTGTTACAAGATAGGAGTCCAATTTAATTCTTCTGCATATGGTTATTTAGTGTTCTTAATTTCTAAAAAAAAATATTTATTTATTTTTGAGACAGGGAGAGAGAGTGGGGTGGGAGCATAGAGACAGAGAGAGACAGAGAAAGAGAGAGAGAGAGACAGAGGAAGAGAGAGAGAGAGACAGAGAGAGACAGAGAATTCCAAGCAGGCTTCACGCTGTCAGGGCAGACCCCATGTAGGGTTTGAACTCACGAAGCATGAGATCATGATCTCAGCCAAAATCAAGAGTCAGATATTTAACTGACTGAGCCACCCAGGTGCCCCAGTTATTTAGTTTTCTATCAGCACTTATTGAAAAGGCTATTTTTATCCCCAATGAATATTCTTGTCTCCCTTGTCAAATATTAGTTTACCAAGTTCAAGGGTTTATTTCTGGAGTCTTAATTCTATTCCATTGGTCTATGTGCCTAGTTTTTAAATGTTTATTTATTTATTTTTGAGAGAGAGAGAGAGAGAGAGAGAGAGAGAGAGAGAGAGAGAACATGAGTAGGGGAGGGGCAGAGAGAGAGAGAGAGGGAGAGAGAGAATCCCAAGCAGGCCCTGTGCTGTCAGCACAGAGCTCGATGCAGGGCTCAACCTCACAAACCGTGAGATGATGACCTGAGCTGAAATCAAGAGTTGGACGCTCAATGGACTGAGCCACCCAGGTGCCCCATGTGCCTATTTTTATACTATTTTAAACTCTTTTGATTACTATAGCTTTGTGTTATAGTTTGAAATTGGAAATGAGGTGCTTACAGATTTGTTCTTTCTCAGGATTGCTTTGGCTATTCAGGGTCTTTTTTTGTTCCATACAGATTTTAGGCTTGTTGTCTTCCATTCCTGTGAGAAATGCCGTTTGAATTTTGATAGGGATTACATTGAACCTATAGATGGCTTTGGGTATGGACATTTTCAAAATATTAATTCTTCTAATCTATGAACACAAGATATCTTTCCCTTTGTGTCTTTAATTTCTGTCATCGAAGTCTTATAGTTTCAGTGTACAGGTTTTTTACCTTCTTGTTTAAATTTATTCCTAAGTATTATATTGTTTTTGATGCTATTGTAAATGGGATTGTTTTCTTTATTTCCTTTTCACATATTTTGTTGTTAGTGCATAGAAATGCAGTTGATTTTTTCATGCTGATTTTATTTCCTGCAACTCTACTGAATTTGTTGATTAGTTCTCACAGTTTTGGGGAGGAGTCTTTAGGATTTTCTATATATATGACAATATTATATCCAAATGAAGACAAGATTAGTTCTTCCATCTGATGTAGATGACTTTTCTTTTTTCTTCTTATTTCTCCTCCTCCTCCTCCTTTTTCTTCTTTCTCCTCTTCAGCCTCCCTCTCCCCTCCTCCTGCTCTCTCCCCACCTCCTTACCGTCCTCCTTCTCCTCCTCCTTCTGCCTGCTTCTTCAGACTGTGACTTCTAGTACTGTATTGAATAGGCATGATGAGAATGAATTTCCTTGTCTTTTTCCTGATCTTAGAGGAAAAACTAAAACTTTGATCACTGAGTGTGGTGTTAGCTGTGGGCTTGCCATATATGGCCTTTATTATGTTTTAGGTACATTTCTTTTAACCCAATTTGTTGATAAGTTTTACCATGAAAATATATTTTATCACATAGATGCTTTTTCTGCATTTATTGAGATGATCATGTGATTTTTATCTTCCATAATGTGGTGTATCACATTGATTCATTTGCATATGTTGAACCATCCTTGAATTCCAGAGATGAATCACATTTGATCATGGTGTATGATTCTTTTAATATACAATTTAACTTACTTTGCTAATATTTTGTTGAGAAATTTTGCATCTATATTCAGTAAGGATTTTAGCCTGTAGTTTTCTTTTCTTTCTTTTTTTTTTTTTCCTTATCTGGTTTTGCTTTTAGTGTAATACTGGCCTTATAAATTGGGTGTAGTAATGTTCCTTTCTCTTCAATTTTTTTGGAAGAGTTTGAGAATGATTGGTGTTAATTCTTCTTTAAATATTTGGTGGAATTCGCAACGGAAACCATCTGTACTTTGTTGGGAGATTTTTTAACTACTGAGTCATTCTCCATACTCATTATTGGTCTATTCAGATTTTCTGTTTCTTCCTGATTACATCTTAGTAAATTGTAAGTTCCTAGGAATTTATCCATTTCTATAGTTTGTTTAATTTGTTGGCATGTAATTATTCGTAGTACTCTCTTATAATCGTTTGGTATCAGTTTCAATTTAAATTTTAGTCAGTTTATTTCTGATTCTGTTTGAGTCTTCTCTTTTTTCCTTAGGTTAGCTAAAAGCTTGGCAATTTTATCTTTTCAAAAATCCATCTCCTAGTTCATTGATCTTTTCTAGTGATTTTATGTTCTTTATTTTATTTATTTCTGTTCCTATCTTTGTTACTGCCTTCTTCTGCTAAATTTGGGTTTACTAATGCCATCTAATTATTTTCTGGCTGTTTTGAAGTTCCCTTGTTTTCTTTCTCTCTCTTCTTGCCTTCCTTTGTGAACTGGTGATTTACCATAGTTTAAGGCTTTGATTCCCTTCTTTTGTTATGTAATTATGGTTTTGTTGGGGCACCTGGGTGTCTCAGTCGGTTAAGCATCTGACTTCAAGTCAGATCTCACAGCTTGTGAGTTTGAGTCCCATGTAAGGCTCTGTGCTGACAGCTTGGAGCCTGGAGCTGCTTTAGGTTCTGTGTCTCCCTCACTCTTTGCCCCTCCCCTGCTCGTGCTCTGTTTCTGTCTCTCAAAAATAAATAAATATTAAAAAAATTTTTTTAAATAATAATTATGTTTTGGGTTTGTAGTCACCATGAGGTTTACATAATCTTGTAGATATGTAATCTTATATATATAATAGTGTGTTTTGTGCTGATAGCAACTTAACTTCAATTGCATAGATAGAATCTACCCTTTAACTCCCCCAATTTTGTTTCTGATGTCACAATTTACCTTTTTTATTGTATAGTCATTAACAAGCTATTGTAGCTAAAGTTTTGTTTAATACTTTTGTTCTTTAACCCTTGTACTAGAGTTAAGTGGTTAACACACCACTTGTTACAATATATTAGAGTATTCTAAATATGACCACGTACTTTGCCAATGGTATATTTTCATATGTTTTTATGTTACTTATTTGCCTCCTTTCATTTCAGCTTGAAGAACTCCTTCAGCACTTTTTGTAAGGCCAGTAAAATGGTGATGAATTTCCTCAGCTTTTGTTTGTCTGGGAAAGTCTTCATCTCTCTTTCATTTCTGAGGGACAGTTTTGCCAAATACGGTATCTTGGTAGGCAGTGTTTTTTCCCCCAGCATTTTTCATACATCATGCACTCTCTAGCTGTAAGGTTGCTGCTGAGACATCCATTGATAGACTTATGAAGGTCCCTTGTAAGTTACAACTTTCTTTTCTTTTGCTGCCTTTAATATTATCTCTTTTTCTTTGACTTCTGACAATTTTATTATAATGTGTCTTGAAGAAGATCTCTTTAAGTTGAGTTTATTTTGTTATCTATGAGCTTCATGAACTTGGATATCTAAATCTCTCCCCAGATTTGGGATGTTCTCAGACATTTTTTTTAAAGATAACCTTATGCCCCCTTTACTCTCTTTTTTCTGGAACTCCAATAATTCACAGATTGTTTCTTTTGATGTTTAAATAGGCTCTTTTTACTATTTTTTCATTCTTTTATATTTCTACTCCTCTTACTTGATAATTTCAAGTCCTATTTTCTATCTCACAGATTCATTCATCTGCTTCATTTAATATGTTATTGGTGGTCACTATTGCATTTTTAATTTCATTCACTGTATTGTTTAGCTCTACAATTTCTGTTTGGTTCTTTTTTATGATATATCTCTTTGTTAATCTTCTCATTTTGTTCATGTATTGTTTTTGTGACTGTTGAATTGCCTTTATATATTTTCATGGAGTTGACTGAGCTTCTTTAAGCAGGTATTTTAAATCCTTTATCCTTAAATATTACAAGGATAAATATATCCTGTGGAGTTATTCCAGAATTATAAGGATAAACAAATATATAATAAAAATGATATTACTATTTTGTTAATATTCTATTAATAAATATAAATTTAAAAATAAATAATATCTCCATCCATGGTTTAGGGATTGGTTACTGGAAGATTATTGTGATCCCTTAGTTGTGTCATGTTTTCTTGATTTTTCATGCCACTTGAAGTAGTGCATTTTGCATTTAAAGTAGCAATCAATTCCTAGTCTTTACTAACTAGGAACTAGGAAAAAAACACCTTCTGTCAGCCCTTCTAGGGAGGCTCTCTCAGATTGTCTATGGACACATCAATTCCCTGCTTCTTGCACTCCCTTATGGCAGAATCCTTAAGCTTGTATGCCTTGTCCTGATCCTATAATGCACCACACTGGGTGCTGAAGTCTCTCTTTTGCTTTCCCAAGGGCAGCAAAGCTAATGCTCAAATTTATGTTCTATCCTTGGCCTGCAAATTTGGTCCAGCTCTCTGCACATACTCACTAGACATCTGTTGAAGCTTTCCCTTGCCACTGTCAGCATCATGCACAGAGAACCATCCATAGGGAGGAGGTTTGGGGGGTGGGTGGGGATGAGGTGGCTATGCTGAGAGTGCCCTTGGAAAAGTTAGAGGAATCTGTCAGTGAGGCATCCCCAGTGGCTCACTTTTGAGCTTCTTTTAAAAAAAATTTTAAGTGTATTTATTATTGAGAGATAGAGAGAGACAGAGCATGAGCAGGGGAGAGTAAGAGAGAGGGAGAGACACAGAATTTGAAGCAGGCTCCAGGCTCTGAGCTGTCAGCACAGAGCCTGACGAGGGGTTCGAACCTACGAACTGCGAGATCATGACCTGAGCCGAAGCCGGATGCTTAACTGACTGAGCCACCCAGGTGCCCCTAATTTAAAAAAATTTTTTTTTTTTAAGTTTGGGTTTCTTGATGGAATCTGCGACACAGTTCAGAGAACCCACATCCATTTTTTGTCTTCCAAGAGTCCTATCTGCCATTCTTACAGCCTGTTCCTACCCTCCAGTCAGGCAGCTCATGACTCAGGACCGTGGCTAGGGTGATAGAGAGATGGACCTCTTTGGCAGCATTCCACAGAGCTGGGGAAACTGGGCACTGACTCACATGCTCTCACTTTGCCCCATGGGAGAAATCAGGGATAAGAAGATCTCTCTTGGCCCTGAACTGTGCCACCTCGGGTGAAGGTTTATGCAGGTAATGTCAAACTTTTCTCTCAGCCTCTCCAGTGCATCCAAACTCATGTTTTCTTGCTCCAACGGTGTACTGGAACTTTCCCACTGGAAACCTGAGCTTCCACAAAGGCTGTCTTGTCTGTGGATGATTGTCAAAGATAGTATTCTCCAGAAGCTCGTCAACTGCAGCCAAGAGTGACTTGAGAATGATTCAAGATAGCTTACAGACCTTGTTTTCTCAGGCTAAGCACCACTTACCCTGTATGAAAATGTTCAAGTTATCAAAGCTAAACTGAAATTGGTATGTTGTGCTTTCAATTAATTATAATGTTTAACTTAACTCCAAAGAAAATTCAGGTACTAGTTTATATAAAGTATGTGATTAAATTGTTCCCAAGCAACTATCATTTTGTTATATGACTCAGTTAAGAAATAGTCTGGAGCCTTTCAGATAAAAATGGCAAATGAAAGCCATTTCTACCCCCTCTCCCTCCTGAAACCAACTGAAAACTACAAAAAGAATGATCCACACAGATTACTCAATTTGCAATTAATTAGAAAACAGCTACACTTCTAGTACTTAATATGAGAAATGAAATTCAGATCAAATATTGAAAAGGCAGGAGAGCAAAATGCCCTAGCAGACAATCAAGTTACATTCAGGGTTCTTACAAGTTGGTGACACACATAGAAAGCCAAGTATGTGACTCATGGCTTGAAACTAAAGCAGCACAGAATGGAGGCAGGATAGAGTAAGGAGAGACATAATTTGACACTTTTGCAGGGAGCTCTGCATCTACTGATTTCATTCAACAAAGATAAATAGGTGATTGAAGACAGTGAAAAACAAGATCTTCCTTGCAACCCATTATAACTTCCTTGTCATCATGAAAGACATAGTTAAGGCAATATATGCAGCATACAATTTAAGAAGGGTTTGTAAACTGAATCCAATATACCAATGTTCAAGGTGTATCTCCCAATCTTTATCCCAAACAATTCAAAGAGATGGCTTGAGTGATGAGAGTTATTTTCAAATAAGAGAAAGAAATAAGGGTCTACAACGTGCATAGCTTCTTGAAAAACGATCTACTGGTTGAATTGCAATGACAAACACATGAATGAGGAAGTTATTGTAGAGGACTGGTGGTGAACTTGGACTCTACTGAAATATAAAACTAAGGGAAAATAACTGGAAAATGATGACTGAGTAGAAAATCTATAACTCTTGATATTGTGGAACTTAAAATATAGGTAACAAAAATTGGAATGTAGAGTATGAGAATAGGAGTTTGTAAGAAGTTTGTGAATGCTGTTTTCTTATCTCAGAGTGGAATGTGGGTGGACAAAAATACTGTTTAAATCTAAAAAACTCAGGTTGCAAGCTAATTAAATAAATTTACATTAGAAGAACCCATAAGGATTAAGAATAAATTATAGAAACAATTATTTCTGAAAGAAAGCACAGACATACAAAACAACATAAAGATATCATACACCATACAATGAAAGAAACAATTAAAACAAAAAATAATTAAAAGACAAATGTAATATGAAAATATAGCATTAAGTAACAGAATAAAGACTAAATATATATGTCAATTGAATAAATGTTAATGAACTTACCCTTTTAAATAAAGCATTTGATTAGATTTAAACAAATATTTTTAAAAGTTGCATAATTAAGTGTGTAAAACAAGTGACTCAGGTTGAAAATAAATAGGCAAAAAAAAATGAATAGGTAAAACATATTAAAAACATCAGGTGCAAATAAATAGTTTCATGAGTCACATAATTATATATTAAGCAAGTTTTAATTGAAGTGTTAAATCATTAAGGATTCAAGAATGACATTTTATAAAGAAATTATCACACTAAATTAAAAAATTATATTGAATTAAAAAAAATTTTAACATTTATTTATTTTTGAGAGGCAGAGAGAGACAGAGCTTGAGCAGGGGAGGGACAGAGAGAGAGGCAGACACAGAATCCGAAGCAGGCTCCAGGCTCTGAGCTGTCAGCACAGAGCCTGATGCGGGACTTAAACCCATGAACCACAAGATCATGACCTGAGCCGAAGTCGGATGCCTAACCAACTGAGCCACCCAACTGCCCCAAATTGAATATTTTTTAAAAAATTAATGTACCATAAATATTCTCATGGAAAATGGCACTAAGCAAGGAATAAATAATTAGAACATGTCTTTAGGCAAAGTTAGATGCAATAACAAAAAGTTACATACAATAGTATTAAGGACTGCAAAAATATAATTATTCCTGAAAATCTAATAGAGGTATATAAAATGCACGTCCTTGGAAATGAAGAGCATCTTTCTATTTTATGTGCCAAAAGAACATTTATCAAAAATTTAACATGAAGAAAACTTAAATTCTATGGTGTAGAAAAAGTGTACACATGTATTCTAACAGCATGGAGCCTGCTTGGGATTCTTTCTCTCTCTCTTCTTCTCCCCCACTCATTCTCTCTCTCTCTCTCTCTCTCTCTCTCTCAAAATAAATAAATAAAATCTAAAAAACCCTCATTGTTACTTCCATAGAATGGTAGCAAGTATTCAGAGGAATATGTTAATCCAAATGTTTTGATATAAAAAAACTTCAAAATGCATCATTAAGTATATAACAGGATATACTTAATTTTTCTTTTTGCAAATACATAAATAAGTCACTTAAGAGTCATTGCTTCTGGGGCGCCTGCATGTGTGGCTCAGTAGGCTAGACATCCGACTTTGGTTCGGGTGTGATCTCTCAGTTCGTGAGTTCCAGCGCCACCTCCGGCTCTGTGCTGACAGCTCAGAGCCTGGAGCCTGCTTTGGATTCTGTGTCTCCCTCTCTCTTTGCCCTTCCCCCGTTCATGCTCTGTCTCAAAAATAAACATTAAAAATTTTTTTTAAAAAGTCATTGCTTCTGAGGAGTAATACTGGAAATCTATAATAGTAGGAGGAATAGTTTATTTTTATTATATACCTTTGAACTATTTAAATGTTTATTTACCACATCATTGTATTTGTTTATAAAGGGTGTTACTAAAACATAAATTGATGTTTTTAAAGGCAATCAGATCTCTGATAAATCATTAAACTAGAGAATTGAAAAAAATAAAAGGAAGAACATTGGAGTAATTTTTTCATTAAAATTTACTTAATACTATTGGTTCCTACCCATCACTATCTGGTTATTCAATTGTGTTCCAACCAACTGCCTATTCTCACCTTGATGTGCCTTTATTAGCACCTACCTACTAAAAAAATAAGTTTATAAAAATGAACAAGAAAAAGAGTAACTATAGAAGTGTACTTACCAACATCCTTGGGGATATTTGAGGGGGTGAAGAGTCTGAAACAGATAGTAGGAGATCAGAACTCTCTCTGAAAAAAACTGGAAATGACAATTTCAAAATTTGAATTGTATATATTTTGAAACAAAAATAATACATTAGCGTGCTTTCTGCTTTTTTTATAGCTCTGATTTTTTTCCTATGAATCCTAAATCCTTTACTTGGGTCTTTGGGCCACATAAACATAGTAATATTAAAACCTGATTGGATACATTCACTGCAAGATTCAGCGCTCATGTACCGCCGACTTAAATTCAAAAGAATACTGTTTGGTGTCAAAATAAAGAATGGCATACAAAAGGAACACGGAGGAAATAAATGGAGGGATGGGTCAACTGATGAGACTAGGAATAGAAAATCCCCAAAATTTGATTAGAAGTAGACACTAATATTCTCCCATGAATAATGAGGGGAGAAACAGATTACTTGAAAATTACCCTTAATATCAAATCTATATAAAGCATATTAGGGAACAAATAAGTACTAAACATATCTAGATTTATTTATTAATCACGGTGTTTTTGCTGTGATTATATAATCTCCTATAATTTTACTTTTTTAATCACATTTAAGTGTAAAAAGCACATAGCTATTAAATACTAAAATCAAACCCCATTCATTATCTATCAACTAGCTTCAACAATTATCAATATAATGGCAATTTTGTTTTATTTATATCTCTTTTAATACCTTGTTGCTGAATATGTATTTTTATAACTTTATTGAGGCATCATTTGCATGATATAATTTGCATGAAAGAAAATGTACCCATTTTAAGTTATTACTTTTAGTGAATATATAGTTGTGCAAACATTATGACAATCCAGTTTTAAAATATTTTCATTACCTCCCAAAATTCCTTTGTACCTATTTATAGCAAATTCCCAGACCTAGGAAAACACTGATCTGCTTGCTGTCTCTACAGATTTGCCTTTTCTGGACAGTTCGTAGAAATGAGATAATAAAATATGACCCTAATTAAGATATATGACAGGGCAATTAAGCAAAACGTCTCATCAAACTATCAGTTTTCTATAAAATAGGGTTTAAATGCAAGAAAAGAAAAAATAACATGGCAGAGAAAATGTAACTCATTACAGAGGAAAACAAAGCTCAGAGTCAGGGTTCCCAGGATGATGATGGTAAGGATAGGAACAGAAATGTGGCTGGAAAGTTCTCAGGTTTTTCCTTTCCTTAGGAGACTTGACCTGGTTTGGTCTGTTGTAGATCGGAAGACTAGCTGTAAATCAGTTGGATGACATTTAAAGGCAGAAGATAGCATGGTACATAAATGTGTGACGAGAGCCAGGCCAACGTTTGCACTCTTTTTGGGTGAGAGAGGGGACTATCCCATTATGAAAGCAGTCATGACTAGTTCAGAAAATTATTCAGTCACCAGCATTAACACTGTCAGTGTTCCAGTCCTCTGCTTTTTCATTGGTTTTTGAACAAGCGCTATACTATAATGAAAAACTGAGTCTAGATGGAACTAGAATAAGAATAAGCACTATTGATTAGGAGCTGAAAAACAAAATGAAGATGAGGGAAGGTAAATGAGATTTAGGGGACAGTACTTAAAGACTTTTTAATGTGTTTCTACTGGTATTCATAAAGCATGGATGGATGTACTACAAAGTATAGCAAGATGTAGGCAATATGTTATCACAGCATATATCTGGATATTGAACTTATGTGGTATATTTATGTGATTTAAAATACTTATAAATAATGAACAAAATCACATTATTTTAATAGCCTTTGAGAAGTAGCCTGGGTCATTGTGTATAAAGATGTCTCCAACTTCTTCCTGTATGTAGATTATAAGAGAGATCTGAAACCCCAATACCTCTGAATCAGTGACAGTCACTAAAACCCAGTAGCAGTTACAGATCTAAACAGAAGTTGGGCCACCTTAATATTTTCTTTCTAGTGAGTCTTATTGCCTACCGGATCTTGACAGCATGCCACAGAAAATGAAGCAAACAGGTTGGGCTCTAGGGATCCATCTGGACAACACTGAGAGGGAAATGTCACCAATTTTATATATTTCTCTTACTGTTGAAGACATGTACTCCTGGAGAATTTAAGAAATACTGCATTTAGAGTGTTATTTTTTATTCTGCCAATGACTTCCTTGACTATCTCTTCAAATAAATGGACTATCAGTATGAATCATGACTGATGATACTGAAGGATACCAAAATATCTAGTCAGTTCACCTAAAAATAGTCATATTGATTACCTCAATCCACATAGACATTTCCTGATGATTAACTGAACTAGTTTTATCAATATAACCCGAAATATGAATGAGAGCGGGAAAAAAGAAAAAGAAAGTGGGACTAATTAAGGTTGTTATTATTGTTGTATTGACAAATAAATCAGTTTTGAGGCATGCATTAGGTTTACTCAGTCGTTTTACACTTCAGGACCTCGTATATAGCAACACTCGAATTTCTAAAGGCTACTCATCAAGTAACAGAAAGAAATTAGCACGTAATTATTATGGATTCAGAAGTAAAAAGAGAGTAATCAAACACATGCAGAGCAAATATGGGAACCACAGACACAATATTATTGTATTAAGAGAGAGGAATGTTTTCCTTATTTATGGAAGCTTATGGGAAACAGTAAAGCATTTTTGCTAAGCTTTCCTGTACAAGCTTGAAAAGTAGATTTTTTCAAATCTATTTGCAGCATTTGACTTTCACCTAACCATTGGAATGTGCCAACAAATGCTAAATAACCATTTCTGGTGTTCAAGCTTGCTATATCTAGCAGATAGTAGTTGGAAGGTATAGTTTAAACTCTGAATCAATCCTTATCTAACTCATATAATGTAAAATGATAACTTAGATAAACTTTCTACTAAGCACTTTAATTGTATTAATTCATCTGAGCCTTATAAGAACCCTAAGAATTAGATAGGGCAAGGAGTAATACCTTTTACTCATAGATGAACATAAAATGAATACTTTATTTAACTTCATCACTCAGTATGGTAGAAACTAAAAGTACCACTTTTTTTCAGACAGTGTGTCTCTAGTGTTCTATCTCTTATGCTATGTTGCCTTCAAACAGATTTAGAAACTATGATTCAAAAATTTTAATAGAGTACTGTTTAATTAGATAGATATCTCCTGATAGTTATATGTCGATTTAACATTTCTGTTTTGTCAGTAATTAATTCATGAATAATTATTGAGTAATTGAACATGAATTAGGTACGGGAGCTATGCCAGGTAATAGGGATAAAAAGAGGAACAAAACCTAATTTCCTCCCCACCACTATCTATGGTTGTAATCAGACCTGTATAAGTAAATGTCAGTGGATGAAGTGAAGATTGTGATTGCAGGTTGTGAAGTGCTCTGTACACTCCATTCAAAATTTACAATTGTATCCTTTATGCAGCTAGGAGCCACCAGAAATCTAATTAAGCTTGGAGCCTAGCAAATCAGAACTCTTATTTCAGAATACAAAGCTGCCAGCATTGTAAGGAAGAACTTGAAGAAAGACGAGACTGGTGACAAGGAGTCAAGACGAGGCCACTAAGGAAAGAAATCACTTGCTGTTGAACAGCATCTGAACCATGTCAGATAGAGAGGAGAACTGGACTGGGAAATATTCCTAGGTATAATTTTAGAAGCAGAGTCTGAGGACTTTGGTGACTTGTTTGATGTGCATGTGTGGAGGGAGGTTGCCTTTTTTTTTTTAATGTTTATTTATTTTTGACAGAGAGAGAGAGAGAGAGAGACAGAGCATGACCGGGGGAGGGGCAGAGAGAGAGGGAGACACAGAATCTGAAGCAGACTCCAAGCTCTGAGCTATCAGCACAGAGCCCGATGCGGGGCTCGAACTCACAGACTGCGAGATCATGACCTGAGCCGAAGTAGGATGCTCAACTGACTGAGCCACCCACTGTTTTTCTATCTTTATTTAATTTGATTTGGGCACCTTCTGGAGATAATTTTTGGTTATTTATTTTTCTATATCTCCTATTGCTCCTCTTCATTACTTGTTACTACCATGCACAGGTCACAAATACTTCTTGCTTCCTAGTTTTTAATATCCGCAAAATTCTTTGCTTTTTAAATATAATTTATTGTCAAACTGATTTCCATACAACACCCAGTGCTCATCCCAGCAGGTGCCCTCCTCAATGCCCATCACCCACTTTCCCCTCTCCCCCACCCTCCGTCAACCCTCAGTTTGTTCTCAGTATTTAAGAGTCTCTTATAGTTTGCCTCCCTCCTCTCTGCAACTTTTTTTCCCCTTCCCCTCCCCGCATGGTCTTCTGGTAAGTTTCTCAAGATCCACATATGAGTGAAAACATATGGTATCTGTCTTTCTCTGACTGACTTATTTCACTTAGCATAATACTCTTCAGTTCCACCCACGTTGTCACAAATGGCAAGATTTCATTTTTTCTCATTGCCAAGTAGTATTCCATTGTGTATATAAACCACAATTTCTTTATCCATTCGTCAGTTGATGGACATTTAGGCTCTTTCCATAATTTGGCTATTGTTGAGAGT
The DNA here is from genome assembly GCF_027475565.1 of Acinonyx jubatus. Classification (NCBI taxonomy): domain Eukaryota; kingdom Metazoa; phylum Chordata; class Mammalia; order Carnivora; family Felidae; genus Acinonyx; species Acinonyx jubatus. The sequence continues at coordinate 64,449,487 of NC_069387.1, forward strand.
GCTGCTACAAACATTGGGGAACAAGTGCCCCTATGCATCAGCGCTCCTGTATCCCTTGGGTAAATTCCTAGCAGTATTATTGCTGGGTCATAGGGTAGATCTATTTTTAATTTTTTGAGGAACCTCCACACTGTTTTCCAGAGTGGCTGCACCAGTTTGCATTCCCACCAACAGTGCAAGAGGGTTCCCGTTTCTCCACATCCTCACCAGCATCAATAGTCTCCTGATTTGTTCATTTTAGCCATTCTGACTGGCGTGAGGTGGTATCTATCTCAGTGTGGTTTTGATTTGTATTTCCCTGATGAGGAGTGACATTGAGCATCTTTTCATGTGTCTGTTGGCCATCTGGAGGTCTTCTTTGAAGAAGTGTCTATTTATGTCTTCTGCCCATTTCTTCCCTGGATTATTTATTTTTTGGGTGTGGAGTTTGGTGAGTTCTTTGTAGATTTTGGATACTAGCCCTTTGTCCGATATGTCATTTGCAAATATCTTTTCTCATTCTGTCAGTTGCCTTTTAGTTTTGTTGATTGCTTCCTTTGCAGTGCAGAAGCTTTTTACCTTGATGAGGTCCCAGTATTTCATTTTTGCTTTTAATTCCCTTGCCTTTGGAGATGTGTCAAGTAAGAAATTGCTGCGGCTGAGGTCAAAGAGGTTTTTGCCTACTTTCTCCTCTACGATTTTTATGGTTTCCTGATTCACATTCAGATCCTTCATCCATTTTGAGTTTCTTTTTGTGAATAGTGTAAGAAAGTGGTCTAGTTTCATCCTTCTGCATGTTATTGTTCAGTTCTCCCAGCACCATTTGTTAAAGAGACTTTTTTCCATTTGATACTCTTTCCTGCTTTGTCAAAGATTAGCTGGCCATACATTTGTGGATCCAATTCTGTGTTCTTTATTCTATTTCATTGGTCTATGTGTCTGTTTTTGTGCCAATACCAAAAATCTTTTTTTTATGTTTATTATTTTTTTTTGAGAGAGAGACAGAGACAGAGACAGAGTGTGAATGGGGGAGGGACAGAGAGAGAGGGAGACACAGAATCCAAAGCAGGCCTCAGGCTCTGAACTGTCAGTGCAGACCCCAACATGGGGCATAAACTCACAAATCGTGAGATCGTGACCTGAGTTGACGTCAGACGCTTAACCAACTAAGCCACCCAGGCGCCCCTCCAAAAAATTCTTTATGTCAGCATCAAGTGAAACCCTAAGTCTGTAATAGGTACTCATTTTCACTACTGGCAATTATCTTTCTATCACAACAATGACAAAAAGGCAAATTATCAAGGTGTCATGACCTTGAATTGGTTAACTTAGTGGAAGTACTTTGTCCTCAACAAAGATGGGACATGTATTACTGATCAGATGTTTTGATGAAATCATGACAGTCTAGAATTTCTTAAAATTCTAGAAAAGATAATGTGAGAAAAACTGTAAGAAGTATTTTCTCATTTCTTTCAGACATTCTAGAGACCAAGTCCAACTGAGGCTTAATTATTGCCAGACCAGTAAAATTGTGCGGAGAAAACAATCATCTTATTGTAACAATGTGTTTTTTCCACCTTTATTTTCTAAGGATTCATAACAAGAAATTGTATTTAGTGGAAAAGTTGAATTTACGCTAGTATATTGTATAACTTTCTCTCCATATACCTTCAGTAAAAAGACCTTAGCATCTCATGTATGCCTGTCATTATGAAACACTAATTACTCTTTGAGCATGCCTAAGAGCCCATATTGAAACATGGTTCTGTAGATTTAATGAATGCAATGTTCAATGAGAACTAAACAAAAATGAGAGTTGCTTTTCACAGCCACACATGAAAGAAATGGATGTAGGATGCAAATGGCAGGGAAAATTCTCATTTTCAACTTGAAATGGCAAAATGAAACACATGAAAAGGACCTCATTGAAATATATTTGAAGGACAGGTAGTAGGCAATTGAAAGAAAACTAGACATTTTTTGTCTCAACATACAGAAGGGATTATAGATTACTTTTGTATAAAATACCGTTTCTCCACTCCAATTGATTGTGTGTCTAGCCACAAAATCATGAACAGCTGTGTATATTTTATCCTCACGTGCAGATACATCTGACTGTTTCCTTGACTTGGTGATTCAAGGTATGAAGGGATGCTTGGGAGAACGATAATACTGTTCAACTACTTCAGGTTTTTCTAAAAGTATCCAGGGATAATGTATAGAATCTAGCAATGTCAACAAAGTCTCTTCCTGAAAAAGGATTTTAAAGATATTATGGTATAAAAGAAATATATAGAACCAAAAATATTTTAAATGGCGTGTAAATAATTTTATTTAAAAATGGCATATCATTAAAATCATTGTCTTTAATTTTTATGGTTACAAGTAGCTTGAGATTCTAGTACAAGTTATGGACCATCTCCTCTGGAATATGCAAGAACTTACAACATTTTTTTTATACAGTTACTGTGGGTCCATGCTTAAGAATTCTTGACATAGTCATTTGTCCACATGCCAATTGCATAAAAGAGATATTTGGATCTAGAAGTTCTTTTTTCAAGCAAACCATTTTACTCATCATAGGAAAATAGTAACATTTCTACAATCATTTAACATGTCATTGATCAATTAATGAAGTTACTTATTTTCTTGTGCTATTTGTATTTAACTAGCATAGTGGTTTTTATTTAAAGAAAAGAAAGGTTTATGTGAGAATTACTGTCAGACATAGAAAACTATCCTGGACACCTTGAAGAAAAGATTCTATGTATATGCAAAATATTAATAATAAATAATAATATGCCTACTAGTAATTCTAATATCCTTTTGACTAATTTTATTCACATACCTCAAAGGAAAGATAAAAGATTGTGTTGAAATTTTTCTCTATTCTGGTGCTTTGAGACTAGTATGATTTCCTTAAAAAATGGTAGATCACTTCAGAAATACATCACAAGAGGTACATCTTCAAAGGAGATTATTAGATTTGCACTGTGGAAAACAAATTTGAGATATTCAAAGATTACTATTATCTTTAGTTGGAGGAAATTGTTGTATATAAAATGATAAATTAAAATACGTAGCTTTCTGATAAGATAAGGGATAGACTTATACATATATGTATATAACTTGCATCCAAATTGAGAACGATCTATGGTAATTTAATGGGGTTCCACAAATTAACTTTGGTGTTTAGTGTGGTATTGATATGTTAATAATTAACAATATTTCTCTGTTTAATTTATTTGCCTTAAGAATCAATGGCATTAACTAAGGCTTGATGTTGATTAGCTACAATGTTTTCTATAAAAGTAATTCTGAATAAGTTTTTAAATTGTGCTCACAAGTTAGTGTTATACAATCTGTGCTTTGAAGGTTTATTACATTTTTCCAGCTCAAATGAGAAATTACAGGTATTTCATGTCAGCACTTATATTTTCATTTAAGATTCCTTTTAGACAAATAAGGAAAGCTTCACAGTTAAGGTGTTGCTTAAATAGCTTATTTAAGTTATTACTTACCATAGCTTATTACTTAAGTTATTACTTACCATTAAGTAATACATATGTACTGCAGGAAATTTGGAAATTTTAGAAAATGTAGGTAAGAAAATGAAAACACATTATTTATCATTCAGGCATATCCACCTTTTGATATTTGTTATATATGCAACTTTTTATTGTGCTGTTTTATTTCTATTTAGTTACTTACATTTACCATATTTTCAAATGCTATTTGTGAGTGACTTTTAGTGGATGAACAGTATTTCATCATTTTTGTGTGCAATAATGTATTTAATCAATGCATTATATTGGGTCACATATATTGTTTCTTTTTATTTTATTATTATTATTTATAAGTAAAATAGAAGTAGATATCTTTTGGACACTTGTCTAATTTTTTATATAAAAATGCTAAAAATGGAATTACTAAGTCAAAGGGCACACATATTGTAAAACCTTGATATATGGTTACTTACCTTCATTGTTTATGTTCCACCAATGTGGAATACCTTTACTAAAACATTACTACTCTCTTTTCGTGCTAATTTAGAAGGAAAATAAAATCTCATATTACACATTTATTGACTGAAAATCAAATGATCTTTTTTTTTTAACAAATGATCTCATTATGGGGTTTTTTTTTACCTATTTTATTTATTTATTATGCATTCAAGGATATTACTGAGTGCCAAATAGCTGCCTGTGTTTGAATTATATTGTAATAGTTCCATGGAGGTCTAGAAAGTCATATTTCTTGCCCCCATAAAACTTAAAATTGAATGAAGGAAATATGAAATAGGTTATATATTGTGATATGTGGTATGAGAAGATTATTCTAAACCATGATACAGATGCTAGGCTTTATCCTCTTGGCAGCTTATTATAGTTCAGAGTTTCACAGGCTTTTGAAATCAGGAACCACGTTGAGTATATTTTGGTTTTGAGCCAATATGTATTTAAATCATAACCCCCATTTTACAGATGATAAATCTGATGTTGAATTTGAGGTTCCATGAAATAGTCAATAGACTAGAATGTAGGGCTAGAACAAGTTTATAATTCAACAATATATCTATGTATGGGCTTTGATTTTGAAATTATTAGTACATATAGCTAATGGAATATGAAAGTGTGAGAAAGTGCCAGGATAAGTATATTGTTTGGAAAAAAAGAGAGCTAATACAATCAAGTAGTAGCATACACAGACACATACTCCTTTCACGCACTCACACACACTCCATAGATTTGTGTGTTTCCAGAGTATGCAGCCTGTAACCTTTCAGTTCGACCTGTCCTGATATGTCTTCAACTATTTATGAAAAGCATAAAGCAGTTCACAGTCCAACAAACCAGAATAATTTACTTCATTTCAGTTTATTTTTCCTGCCTTCTTTATAATCACTGATAATAACATCATCTTCCCATAAGCCACATAAAATGTGCTGATGTATAGTTTTATTATTCAAGTATAGTTGTATTTCAATCCTTCTACCAAGAATCTAAATGAGCACTTGTTTAAGCTGAGAAGAGAATAGACAAAATATGTTTCAGGAAAAAAAATGTCTTTCTCTAAGAGATTCGGATAAGACCAGGACTTTCTAAATTTCTCATATGTCTCCTCTGACAACAGACTCACAAGACGTATGCACTCTCTCTGGTTCCCCCACATTTAAACACACAAAGAAACATACACTCAAAGTCTAGAAGGGCCAGAGGATATAGATTTTAACAATATTTCTGTGAATCTATACCATCAAGAAAAAAAAAACTGAACAGAGTGGGGAGACAGAATGATAGCAGCTCCTGCAGTGATGGGCTCATGCCCGTGGGTGTTATTACAGGATAGAATACTTCAACTCCAGCCACACAGAATGGGCTCACCCCAGTGCCAGAGTTACTCACTCTATCCCTAATTGTACAACAGGAGCACTTGTGCAATAGTTTTATGGATTTTGTTTTTAACTTTGTTACAACTGTATTGAGCATACAATAAACTGCATTTGTTTTAATAGTACAATTTGGTGACATACTATACTCCTGTGACACCATCACCCTAATCAAGATAGCAAGCATTTCACCAAGCCTCAAAAGTTTACCTGTGATTTTTTAATAATCGCTCCCTGCTTCCACAGTGTCCAGGCTTCTTATCCTGTGGTTTCACTTTGCAAATATGTGGATTTTAATTTAGACTTTTCCATTTTTCATGTTAGTGTCTAACATTGTGGTAACCCTTTTAACCCTCCCAAATTCGTTTACTTTTTTAGACTTGGCAACATATTTAGTTTGCTTAAGCATCATTTCCCTTTTTCCATGATGTGTTGTTATTCTGAGTTTGCAGTGTTTTATTGAGGGAGTGCAATTCTTTAGTGTCCCTTGAGTGAAGTTGCTTATTCTTTTGCAGTCAGGCTTGCTTCCTTTTCTTTTTTCTTTTTTCTTTTCTTTTCTTTTCTTTTCTTTTCTTTTCTTTTCTTTTCTTCTTTTCTTTCTTTCCTTCTTTCTTTCCCTCTCTCTCTCTCTCTCTCTCTCTCTCTCTCTCTCTCTCTTTCTCTTTATTTTCTTGCAAATGGCAGGATTTCCATCTTTTTAAGGCTGATAATGTCCCATTGTATGTGTATACCACATTCTCGTTATCCATTTATCCATTAACAGACACTTAGGTTGTTTTTATATCTTGGCTATTGTGAATAATGCTTCAGTGAACATGGGAGTGTAGACGTCTCCTTGAACTCATGATTTAAATTCCTTTGGCTAAATACCTGGAAGGGGGTTGCTGAATTATATGGTAGCCTCATTTTTAATTTGTTGAGGAAACTCCATACTGGTTTCCATAATGACTGTGCCAATTTACATTGCCACTACCAGTGAACAAAATTTCCCTTTTCTTCATATCCTCACCAACATTTGTTATATTTTGGCTTTTTGATAATACCTACCCTAAAAAGTGTGAGGTTACATCTCATTGTGGTTTTAATTTGCGTTTCCTTGATGATTAATGATTTTGAGTTCCTTTTCATGTACCTGTTAGCCATTAATATGTCTTCTTTGGAAAAATGTTTATTCAGTTCTTTTGACCATTTTTTTTTAAATCAGGGCATTTGTTTGTTTGTATTTGCTACTGAGTTGTATAAGTTCCTTACATATTTTGAATATTAACCTTTTATCTGACACATGGCTTACATATATTTTCTCCCATTCAGTAGGTTGTCTTTCAGTTTGTTTATTGTTCCCTTTGTGGGGCCAAAGACTTTAGTTTAAAGTAATCTCACTTGTTTATTTTTGCTTTGGTTGCTTATATTTTTGGTATTCACAAAATCAGTGTCAAGACCAATATGAAAGAGTTTTTTTCCCTCTTTTCTCATAGTTTCATGGTTTTAGATCTTATGTTTTAGTCTGTAATTATGAATTGATTTTTATGTATGGTATAAAATAAGAATCCAATTTTATCCTTTTGCATGTGCAAATCCAGTTTTCCCAGTGTCAAATTGAAGAGACTATTCTTTCTCCATTTGTGTTCTTGGTGCCTCTGTCAAAGATTAGTTGACCATATATGTGTGGGTTGTTTCCGGGCTTTCTGTTCTGTTCCATTGGTCTATATGTCTATTTATATTTGAGTACTGTACTGCTTTGATTACTATAGCTTTGTAATACAATTTGAGATGAGGAACTGTGATGCCTCCAACTTTGTTCCTTGTTGAGGTTGCCTTGGTTATTCAGGGTCTTGTGTGGTCCCATATGAACTTTAGGATCATTTTCTGTTTCTGTGATAAATGTTATTGGATTCTGATAGAGATTGCATTGAATCATAGATTACTTTGGGTAATACTTTATTAATTTCAATATACTCAAATTTATCATTTTGTTTAGGTAGGTTTGCATTTTTTTGTATTATTTAATAAATTCTTTCTTTGAATTTTTGAGTATAATATCGTATATTATTTTCTAAAAATGTTATAATTTTGTCATTCAAATTCAGGTTTTTTAAGCATGTAAAATTTATTTTAGATGATTTTTTTTATTTGTTTCATACAGATACCCAAATTTTCTATCATTTATTGAAAAGGTAGTTATTTTTCTTCTGATCAGTAATAACAGATGTATCATATGTGAAATGCCATACGGGTGTTATTTTTTTCTGGGTAGAATACTATTCCATTTGTCTACTTTTCTATTCTTACACCAGAGCAGTCATAACTATTATGTTACATATATCTGGCAAATCGGCTCACTCACTGTTTTGTTATTATTTTAATTTACATAGTTTCCTTGTCTCTTCTTCCTCCATTATATTTGTATTTCTAAGAACAAGCTAATTTTTTAGCTTTTTAATTGATACTATAGTAAAGCACACAAAACAACATATTTCTCAATCAGTTGTCACAAAGTGGACACCTCTCAAACCATTTCTAAAGTCAAAGAATAGACTATTACTAGAACATCCAGTACATCTGGAAATGGTACTATTTCCACACTGTTTCCAGTACTCAACCCCCATCTCCTCATAATCCTTCTCACACCTCTCTCTCTCCCATTACAAGGCACATGATATCTCAATCTATAGTTAACGTTCACTAGGCACAAACAGGAGTATGCAATATCTAATAGTTTATATACATTTTTCTCTCAAATTTATGTTTATGGGCTTTATCCCTGTCATTACTAGTCACTGTTATTTATTTTTATTGCTACATACTATTTCATTGTAACAATAAACCAAAATTTATTATAGATCCTAGTGTTGATATACATGCATGTAGTCTTTAATTTTTCCTATGCTGTGTTTGGACATTTTTATATTAGTCATTTGGTATGCATGTTTATGATGGTTAATATTATGTGTGAAGTTGACTGGGCCATTTGGTGCCCAGGCATTGGGTCAAACATTATTCTGGGTGTGTCTTTGAGGTGTTTTTTGATGAGGTAAACATTTGAATCAGTATACTGAATAAAGCACAATGTGCTCCATAATACAGGTGATTATCCAATTAGTTGAAGCCCTGAATGGAACAAAAAGGCTGACCTTCCTATGATTAAGAGGGAATTTGTGCCTGACTGCCTGAGCTAAAACCTGCCTTTGGACAAGAACTGCAACTTTGGCTCTTCTTAGGTCTTCAGCCTACCAGCTATAGGACTAGCCTTACACCAGGGACTCTCCTGGTCCTCAAGACTTTGGACTCAGACAGGAATGGTTCTCCTGGGTCTCCACCTTTCCAACTGCAGATCGTGGGACTTCCCAGTCTCCATATTCACATGGGCCAATTTCTTAATTTCTTACAAGTTTCATATATATATATATATATGTAAGATAAATACATGTATATATACGTGATATATATAAGATATATGTGACATATAATTTATAATATAACATAATAAAATAAATATAATATAATCTCTTTTTGGTTCTGTTTCTCTGGAGAATCTTGACTAATACAATGTTCATACATTATCCTGGTAATAGAGTTAAAGATATGATTTGTGAGTGAGAAGATGGCGGCGTAGGAGGACTCTGGGCTCACCTCGTCCTGCAGATCATGTAGATTCCACCTACACCTGCCTAAATAACCCAGAAAACCACCATAAGACTAGCAGAACGGAGTCTCCGGAGCCAAGTGCAGACAAGAGGCCCACGGAAGAGGGTAGGAAGGGTGGAGAGGCGGTGCTCGCTATACAGACTGGCGGGAGGGAGCTGGGCCGGAGGGGCAGCCCGCCGCCAAGACCCCCGAGTCTGGCTTGCAAAAGAGGAGGGGCCAGACGGAGTGTGATCTGACAGCAAGCAGGACTTAACATCTGGAAGGTTATAAGCTAACAGCTCTGCTCGGAGAACAGGAGGGCTGGAGGACAACAGGAGGGAGAGTTGTTCAGCCCCAGACGACAGAATGCAGCTTGGCAGGGAACAAAGGCGCTCGCCAGCACCATCTCCCTCACCCATCCCCCAGCCAAATTCCCAAAGGGAACCAGTTCCTGTCAGAGAATTTGCTTGCACGGCGCCAACACCCAACGCTGTGCTTCTGCGGATCCATCCCTCCTGCCGCAGGTCTGGCTCACGCTTGGTGCCGCAGGGCCCCTCCCGAAGCGGATCACCGAAGGAAAAGCGAGCTGAGCCTGCCCTTCCCGCCCCTATGCACCTTGCCGATCTACCCCAGCTAATACACCAGATCCCCAGCACCACAAGCCTGGCAGTGTGCAAGTAGCCCAGACAGGCCACACCACCCCACAGTGAATCCCACCCTAGGAGAGGGGAAGAGAAGGTACACACCAGGCTGACTGTGGCCCCAGTGGTGGGCTGGGGACAGACATCAGGTCGGACTGCGGCCCCGTCCACCAACGCAAGTTATTCAAGACAGCACAGGGGAAGTGCCCTGCAGTTCCTCACCACTCCAGGGACTATCCAAAATGACCAAACGGAAGAATTCCCCTCAAAAGAATCTCCAGGAAATAACGACAGCTAACGAACTGATCAAAAAGGATTTAAACAATATAACAGAAAGTGAATTTAGAATAATAGTCATAAAATTAATCGCTGGACTTGAAAACAGTATAAACGACAGCAGAGAATCTCTTGCTACAGAGATCAAAGGACTAAGGAACAGCCAGGAGGAGCTAAAAAATGCTATCAATGAGATGCAAAATAAAATGGAGATGACCACGGCTCAGATTGAAGAGGCAGAGGAGAGAATAGGTGAACTAGAAAATAAAATTATGGAAAAAGAAGCTGAGAAAAAGATAAAAAAAATCCAGGAGTGTGAGGGGAAAATTAGAAAATGAAGAGAGATAATCTACATATAATTGGTATTCCAGAGGAGGAAGAGAGAGGGAAAGGTGCTGAAGGTGTACTTGAAGAAATAATAGCTGAGAACTTCCCTGATCTGGGGAAGGAAAAAGGCATTGAAATCCAAGAGGCACAGAGAACTCCCTTCAGATCTAACTTGAATCGATCTTGTGCACGACATATCATAGTGAAACTGGCAGAACACAAGGAAAAGAGAAAATTCTGAATACAGCTAGGGATAAACGTGCTCTAACATATAAAGGGAGACCGATAAGACTCGTGACGGATCTCTCTACTGAAACGTGGAAGGCCAAAAAGGAATGGCAGGAAATCTTCAATGTGATGAACAGAAAAAATATGCAGCCAAGAATCCTCTATCCAGCAAATCTCTCATTTAGAATAGAAGGAGAGATAAAGGTCTTCCCAAACAAACAAAAACTGAAGGAATTCATCACCACTAAACCATCCCTACAAGAGATCCTAAGGGGGTCCTGTGAGACAAAGTACCAGAGACATCGCTACAAGCATGAAACCTACAGACATCACAATGACTCTATACCCATGTCTTTCTATAATAACACTGAATGTAAATGTGCCAACCAAAAGACATAGGGTATCAGAATGCATAAAAAAAAAACAAGACCCATCTGTTTGCTGTCTACAAGAGACTCATTTTAGACCTGAGGACACCTTCAGATTGAGAGTGAGGGGATGGAGAACTATTTATCATGCTACTGGAAGCCAAAAGAAAGCTGCAGTAGCCATACTTATATCAGGCAAACTAGACTTTAAATTAAAGGCTGTAACAAGAGATGAAGAAGGACATTATATAATAGTTACAGGGTCTATCCATCAGGAAGAGCTAACAATTATAAATGTCTATGCGCCGAATACCGGAGCCCCCAAATACATAAAACAATTACTCACAAACAGAATCAACCTTACTGACAAGAATGTGGTAATTGCAGGGGACTTTAATACCCCACTTACAACAATGGATAGATCATCTAGACACACGGTCAATAAAGAAACAAGGGCCCTGAATGATACATTGGATCAGATGGACGTGACAGATATATTTAGAACTCTGCATCCCAAAGCAACAGAATATACTTTCTTCTCGAGTGCACATGGAACATTCTCCAAGATAGATCACATACTGGGTCACAAAACAGCCCTTCATAAGTATACAAGAATTGAGATCATACCATGCATACGTTCAGACCACAATGCTATGAATCTTGAAATCAAACACAGGAAAACGTCTGGAAAACCTCCAAAAGCATGGAGGTTAAAGAACACCCTACTAACGAATGAATGGGTCAACAAGGCAATTAGAGAAGAAGTTAAAAGATATATGGAAACAAACGAAAATGAAAACACAACAATCCAAACGCTTTGGGATGCAGCGAAGGCAGTCCTGAGAGGAAAATACATTGCAATCCAGGCCTATCTCAAGAAACAAGAAAAATCCCAAATACAAAATCTAACAGCACACCTAAAGGAAATAGAAGCAGAACAGCAAAGACACCCCAAACCCAGCAGAAGAAGAGAAATAATAAAGATCAGAGCAGAAATAAACAATATAGAATCTAAAAACAGTAGAGCAGATCGATGAAACCAAGAGTTGGTTTTTTGAAAAAATAAACAAAATTGATAAACCTCTAGCTAGGCTTCTCAAAAAGAAAAGGAAGAGGACCCAAATAGATAAAATCATGAATGAAAATGGAATTATTACACCCGATCCCTCAGATTTACAAGCAGTTATCAGGGAATACTATGAAAAATTATATGCCAACAAACTGGAGAACCTGGAAGAAATGGACAGATTCCTAAACACCCACACACTTCCAACTTAAACAGGAGGAAATAGAAAGCTTGAACAGACCCATAACCAGCAAAGAAATTGAATCAGTTATCAAAAATCTCCCAACAAGTAAGAGTTCAGGACCAGATGGCTTCCCTGGGGAATTCTACCAGACATTTAAAGCAGAAATAATCCTATCCTTCTCAAGCTATTCCAAAAAATAGAAAGGGAAGGAAAACTTCCAGACTCATTCTATGAAGCCAGTATTACTTTGATTCCTAAACCAGACAGAGACCCAGGAAAAAAAGAGAACTACAGGCCAATATCCCTGATGAACATGGATGCAAAAATTCTCAATAAGATACTAGCAAATTAAATTCAACAGCTTATAAAAAGAATTATTCACCATGATCAAGTGGGATTCATTCCTGGGATGCAGGGCTGGTTCAACACTCGCAAATCAATCAATGTGATACATCACATTAATAAAAGAAAAGATAAGAACCATATGATCCTGTTAATGGATGCAGAAAAAGCATTTGGCAAAATTCAGTATTGTTTCTTAATAAAAACCCTTGAGAAAGTCGGGATAGAAGGAACATACTTAAAGATCATAAAAGCCATTTATGAAAAGCCCACAGCTAACATCATCCTCAATGGGGAAAAACTGAGAGCTTCCCCCTGAGATCAGGAACACGACAGGGACGTCCACTCTCACTGCTGTTGTTTAACATAGTGTTGGTAGTGCTAACATCACCAATCAGACAACAAAAGGAAATCAAAGGCATCAAAATTGGCAAAGATGAAGTTAAGCTTTCACTTTCTGCAGATCACATGATATTATACATGGAAAACCCGATAGACTCCACCAAAAGTCTGCTAGAACTGATACGTGAATTTAACAAAGTTGCTGGATACAAAATCAATGTACAGAAATCAGTTGCATTCTTATACACTAGTAATGAAGCAACAGAAAGACAAATAAAGAAACTGATCCCATTCACAATTGCACCAAGAAGCATAAAGTACCTTGGAATAAATCTAACCAAAGATATAAAAGATCCGTATGCTGAAAACTATAGAAAGTTTATGAAAGAAATTGAAGAAGATATAAAGAAATGGAAAAACATTCCGTGGTCATGGGTTGGAAGAATAAATATTGTTAAAATGTTAATACTACCCAAAGCTATCTACACATTCAATGCAATCCCAATCAAAATTGCACCAGCATTCTTCTCAAAGCTAGAACAAGCAATCCTAAAATTCATATGGAACCACAAAAGGCCCCGAATAGCCAAAGTAATATTGAGGAAGAAGACCAAAGCGGGAGGCATCACAATCCCAGACTTTAGCCTCTACTACAAAGCTGTAATCATCAAGACACCATGGTATTGGCACAAAAACAGACACATAAACCAATGGAATAGAATAGAAACCCCAGAACTAGACCCACAAACATATGGCCAACTCATCTTTGGCAAAGCAGGAAAGAATATACAATGGAAAAAAGACAGTCTCTTTAGCAAATGGTGCTGGGAGAACTGGACAGCAACATGCAGAAGAATGAAACTAGACCATTTTCTTACACCATTCACAAAAATAAACTCAAAATGGATAAAGGACCTGAATGTGAGGCAGGAAACCATCAAAACCCTAGAGGAGAAAGCAGGGAAAGACCTCTCTGACCTCAGTCGCAGCAATTTCTTACTTGACACATCCCCAAAGACAAGGGAATTAAAAGCAAAAATGAAGTATTGAGACCTCATGAATATTAAAAGCTTCTACACAGCAAAGGAAACAATCAACAAAACTAAAAGGCAACTGACAGAATGGGAAAAGATATTTGCAAATGACATATCGGACAAAGGGCTAGTATCCAAAGTCTATATAGAGCTCACCAAACTCCACACCCCAAAAACAAATAATCCAGTGAAGAAATGGGCAGAAAACATGAATAGACACTTCTCTAAAGAAGACACTTGGATGGCCAACAGGCACATGAAAAGATGCTCAACGTCGCTCCTCATCAGGGAAATACGAATCAAAACCATACTCAGATATCACCTCACACCAGTCAGAGTGGCCAAAATGAACAAATCAGGAGACTTAGATGCTGGAGAGGATGTGGAGAAATGGGAACCCTCTTGCACTGTTGGTGGGAATGCAAACTGGTGCAGCCACTCTGAAAAACAGTGTGGAGGTTCCTCAAAAAATTAAAAATAGACTTACCCTATGACCCAGCAGTGGCACTGCTAGAAATTTACCCAAGGGATACAGGAGTACTGATGCATAGGGACATTTGTACCCCAATGTTTATAGCAGCACTCTCAACAATAGCCAAATTATGGAAAGAGCCTCAATGTCCATCAACTGATGAATGGATAAAGAAATTGTGGTTTATATACACAATGGAGTACTACGTGGCAATGAGAAAGAATGAAATATGGCCCTTTGTAGCAACGTGGATGGAACTGGAGAGTGTGATGCTAAGTGAAATAAGCCATACAGAGAAAGACAGATACCATATGTTTTCACTCTTATGTGAATCCTGAGAAACTTAACAGAAACCCATGGGGGAGGGGACGGAAAAAAAAAGAGGTCAGAGTGGGAGAGACCAAAGCATAAGAGACTCTTCAAAACTGAGAATAAACTGAGGGTTGATGGGGGGTGGGAGGGAGGGGAGGGTAGGTGATGGGTATTGAATAGGGCACCTTTTGGGATGAGCACTGGGTGTTGTATGGAAACCAATTTGACAATAAATTTCAAATATTAAAAATAAATAAATAAATAAATAAATAAATAAATAAATAAATAAATAAAATAAAGATATGATTTGTATAATATTTTCACCTCAGTGAATCCTTATAATCCTTATAATTCTGCCTGCAGTGTATAAAAAGTTTCTATTGTTCTACAGCCTTGCCAACATTTGGCATTTTCAGTTGTTTTTACTTTTTAGCTTTTAGTGTTTGTGTAGTTATCTTGTTGTTTTGATTACATTTTCTTAATTATTGAATAGGATAAACACCGTTTCATATGGAAATTATGCATTTAGATTTTTTTTTTTTCTGGTGAAATCCTTGTTCAAATCTACCACCTATTGGGAGGGGTTCTTTGTCCTTTCTTCCTTAAATGAAGAAATTTTTTCCATATTCTAGACACAAGTCTTTTGTTTTCTCACAATCTTTTTTGCACCCTCTGAATGGTGTCCTTTAATGAACAGAAATTTTAAACTTAAATGTACTTCATTTCATTAACCCACATGATTCTCTTTCTATTTAATATTCTTTGTTTTTGATCATGTTGATCTTCTTTGCATATACCTGTGTTTTTCTTTTGTTTTTCCTTAAATTACCTAGGAATAATATACAGAGAAATGTACATATCTTAAGGGTATATTTCAACACATTTGGATATTACTAACACAAGAAGAACAGACATCTTTGTAAAAATATAGATTACTTGCATCATCCCTTCCCTATTTCCCTTGCCTCATACAAAACAGCTGCTTTTCAGATTTCTCTCAATATATATTTCTCTTGTTCTAGAAATTCATATGAATAGAACCAAATGATGTATTTACATATATTCTTTTGTATTTTACTTATTTTAGT
Organism: Acinonyx jubatus; assembly: GCF_027475565.1. Taxonomy (NCBI): domain Eukaryota; kingdom Metazoa; phylum Chordata; class Mammalia; order Carnivora; family Felidae; genus Acinonyx; species Acinonyx jubatus. Next base: position 64,465,159 of record NC_069387.1, read on the forward strand.
CAGAATTAAGCTTTTGAGGGCTACCTAGGTTGTTCAGTCCTTTGAGTGTCCAACTTTGGCCTGCGTCATGATCTCACAGTTCGTGAGTTCGAGCCCAAGAAATGGAGTTGCTAGGTATTTATGTAATAATATGTTTACTTAATAATATATCTATCTAATAATATATTTACTCAAAAATAGATAAATATTTAACTTCATGGGAAAATTTCAGATAAATATCCAAGTTAGTTGTAATATTTTACATTTCCACAACCAGTATATGAACACTCTCATTTCACACCTTTGTAACTTGGGAGTTCATCGTTTTCTTTAATTTTATCCATCATAGGGATATATAGTAGATATCTTATTGTGTTTTATGTTTATTTATTTTTGAGAGAAAGAGCGGTGCAGAGTGCAAGTCGGGGAGGAGCAGAGAGAGAGGAAGATGCAGAATCTGAAGCAAGCTCTAGGCTCTCAGCTGTCAGCACAGAGTTCCATACAGGGCTCAAACTCATGAACCATGAGATCATGATTGGAACCAAAGTCGAATGCTTAACCGACTGAGCCACCCAGGCTCCCCCTTTGTTGTGTCTTAATTTAAATTTCCTGATAACTAATCATTGCAAGGAATTTTCATATGTTTATTAGTCTTTCATACACTTTTTTGTGAAGTAGCTGTTCAAATTTTTTGCCCATTTTTATTGTATTGTTTGTCTTTTTATTATTGAGTTGTAGGAGTTGATATTTATATATTCTTCTTGTTACAAATCCTTTGTCAGACACGTATATTGCAAGAATTTTCTCCCAATTAATGGTTCGCCTATTCATTTTCTTATGGTGTACTTGGATGAGCAGTAGGGTTTTGTTTTGTTTCTTTAATTTTAATGAAGCATATTTTAGGACTTTTTTTTTGCAGTTAGTGATTTTTTGTGCTTTATAAGGAAACTTTGTATTCCCTCAAACACTTCCAGAAGATTGATATTTCAGATTTTATTTAGCTCTACAATCATTTATTTTTAACTCCATCTCAAAAGTTTCCTCTCGCAAACTCTCCTCTTTCCCCTTTCCTCTGCCTCCCACCTCAGGAAAACTCACCTTCTTTTGTTGCTGTAGATTGGATAGCACTTTCTAGTGACTATATAAATAGGATAATCTTTCACCCTTCATATTAGTCATTTGGTTTTGACTCTTTTGTTCCAGATAAGCCTTCCTTTTTAGGAGTTTGTCATTTTCATCAATCTTTTTTTGAAAAGCCTAGTTTTCACTTTAAAAATTGTCTCTAATGTTCTGTTGTCTACTCTATTGATTTTGCTTTTATATTTATCACTTTCTTTTCTTCTTATTTTGGGTTTAATATTCTCTTCGTTTGTTTTTTTTTTGAATGCTCCTTAAGGTAGTAGTTTGATCTGAGACCTTTCTTCTTGTATATCATAAGCATTAGAACTATGCATTTCTTTTTATTTGAGAGAGACAGTCGGAGGTATGGGAGGGGGGGAAGAGAGAGAGAGAGAGAGAGAGAGAGAGAGAGAGAGAGAGAATATCATAAGCAGGCTCCATGCCCAACATGGAGCCCAATGGGGGGGCTTGAACTCACAAACCATGAGATCATGACCTGAGCCCAAATCAAGAGTTGGATGCTTAACCACCCATGCACCCCTGAACTGTGCAATTTTCTTTTGGTTTTCTTTAAATTCATTTTATCTGAATCCCATATATTTTGTGATATGGTGTGTTTTCATTAACATTTGGTGTGAAAAAGCCTACTGATTTTCAGTCTGCATGTTACCTCAATGACAACAGACAAAGAATTGTTGAAGTTTCCATGTATAATTCTCAACTCAGTATGTCTTCTTTCATTTATATAAGTTTTGCTTTATATATTTTGAAACTGATTACTGGACTTATTAGGTATATGCACATTTAGAATTATCATGTATTCTTGATGAATTAAACCTTTGATTATTATGAAATGACTCTCTTTATCACTAATAATACTCTTTCTGAAATCTTGTCTATGTGATATTAATATAGCCATTTTATCTTATGATTTGTATATATTTTTCTATAATTTTACTTTTAACTATTTGTGTCTTTATATTTAGTTTGTGTCTCTTGTAACAAAATACATTTTGGTCTTACTTTAATATCCTGTCTGCCAATGTATGCCTTTTTTTGTGAAGAGTTTAAGTCACTTTAATTTATTTATTGATATTTCAGGTTTAAGTATATCATCTTGCTATATCTTTTAAACTTGTTCTGCCTATTCTGTTCCTTTTTAAAAATGGTTTGACATTGTATCTTCTCTGTTGGCTTATAAGCTAGCCTCTTTTTTTTCTGTTAGTGGTTTCTCCAGAATTATATGCATATTTCTAATTCATCACATTCAAAGTCAAATAATATTATATTATTTTAAATACAGCTTTATAGTTTATGTTTATAATTACAATAGCTTTAAAACAGTTTATGTCTATGCTTTCCTTCTTCCTTTTGAGTTATTATTTTCACACATTTTACTTCTATATCTGTTCTAAGTTCCATAGAATATTGTTATTTTTGCCTTAATTATTTCTATAAAATTTAATGAATAAGAAAAAAAGCCTTTTATATGTACTTACTGATTTGTTATTGCCAGCATTCTGTGTTTCTGTATGGAGAGCTGAGGTTTCATCTATTATGTTTCTTCAGCCTCAAGAACTTTCTTTAATGTTGCTTAAAGAGCATGTCTGCTGGTAACAAATCATGTGAGTCCTTTATTATTTAAAAAAAACTTATTTCACTTGATTTTTTAACATGTATTTTGCTGGATATAAAATTCGATGTTGCATCTTATTTTTTTCAATGGTATTTTAGTGACTTTTTGAAAATGTCTTCTTGCTTGTATTATTTTTGATGAAGAGCAGTCAACCTTATTACTATTAGCCTATAAGCAATGTGTCTTTGTTCTCAGACTTCTTGTAAGATTTTTTTTCTTTATGATTTCTTTTCAGCACTTTGATTATGATGTGCCTTAGTGTGTGTTTTGGTGTGTGTGTGTGTGTGTGTGTGTGTGTGTGTGTTCCTTTATTCTGTTTGGACTTATTTGGATTTTTAGTCTGATACTATAACCATTCCAGCTTTTTTTTTTTTTTGAAGTTGGCATGCTGTATCTTTTTCCATACCTCAAGTTTTAGTCTATTTAATTCTTTATGTTTAAAGTGTGGGGGCCTGGAAGGCTCAGTCAGTTGAACAACTTACTCTTGACTTTGGCTCAGGTCATGATCTCATGGTTCATGAGTTCAAGCCCCACGTCAGGCTCCCTACAGAGCCTGCCTGGGATTCTCTCCTCTTTCTGCCCTTTCCTGGCTCATAAGCTACCTCTTTCTCTCAATAAATAAATAATCTTAAAAAAAATTTTTTTTGAAGTGTGTTTCTTCTGGGCAGCATATAGTTAGATATGTGTACTTTTTAAAATCCAGCCTGACGATCTCTGCCATTTATGTAGGGTATCTTGACAATTTACATTCAATGTCATTGTTTAAATGTTTGGGTTTAAATCTAAAATCTTGATATTTCTTTTGTGTTTGTCCCACTTACTCTTTGGCTTCAACCCCCTTTATTTTACTTCCTTTTACATTTCATATTTATTTCATTTTACTGATTTATTAACTATAACTGTGTGGACAGCCATGAATGGGTCCCACACACTGTAATCAGATTTTTCCTCAGTGAATCCATGAGGCTGTCAAGGTCTCTTGGTCAGACAGTACTGAAGCAGGTTGTGGGGCGGTGGAGGTAAGGTGAAGCCAGCACTGGAGCAGGCCCACTAGAAACAGGAGGACTTTTCTACACTAGCAGAATGTAGTGGCTGCTCCCACTGAGATTCCAAGTTCTTGCAGTGACCACAACTATGTCCATGAAATTACAGCTGAATAGGGAGGCCAACTCAGACACCTACATGGATAAAAGATGGCCAGTCTGTCCATTCTCTCCTGGGAGTGCCACATGACCTCTCATTTTACTGGTCTGTCTACCTTTATCTGAGGCAAGGGTATATATTTTTTTCTTTTTAATATGAATACTGAATTGTCCCAGCAGCAATTACTGAAACATCTACCTTTTTACCTCATTTGTTATAGATTGAGGTCCACTCTTGATTACATTCCACTAGTTTATTTTCCTAATGCTGCACCAATACTAAATTCACTTAACTTAGTAGCATTAAAATAGATCTCTATCTCTGGTAAGGCAAATCCTCTAAACTTGTTCTTTTCTTTCAATAATGTCTTACGTACTTTTGAATATTTTCCATCCATTTAAATTTTAGGATATTTGTAAATTCCTCTCCTCACCAGAATATATTAGGATTCTGGTTCAATTACATCAAACATCTTAATTAATTTGTGTTGTTTTGTTATCTTTGAAATATTATCTTTCAACCCATGGGATATTTTCAATATTATCTTTCAACCAACATGACATATTTATATATTCATGTCTTTATTAATGTATTTCAGTAAAGTCCTATGATTTTCTCTATTAAATCTTATACCTCTTTTGATAGATTTTAATACCATTGTAAATGGTAGATTTAAAAAGTTTAACTTTTTCTTGTTACAAATATATAGAAAATGAACTGGTTGTATATACTGATTTTGTATTGAGACTTCTTTTCATATTCTTTAATTAATCCTAAGAATTTTTGTTATACATGTACAACATACACACACACAACAGACTTTCTTCCTGTTACCAACATTATCTTATACATCTGCACACACAACCTGACAGAAAAATTGACAGCCAACCTTATGTTTAAAGGTGAAAATTTTATAAACTTCCCTTGGAGAGTAGGAAAAGAAAGAATGTCCTCTATATCATTACTTATATTCAATATTATTGTGCCAATCTTAGCTACTGTATCAAGGAAAGAAAAACAACAAAAGATATACAATTTGGAAAACATTATACTTTAATGTTTAATTTTATTATTTCCTGAAACACTTATTTTTTTAAGTTTATGTATTTATTTTGAGAGAGAGAGAGAGAGAGAATGAGTGCACGAGCAGGGGAGGGACAAAGAGAGAGGGAGATAAAGAGGGAGAGAGAGAATCCCAAGCAGGCTCTGCACTGCCAGCATAGAGCCTACTGCAAGGCTTGAACTCATGAGCCTTGAGACCATGACCTGAGCCAAAACTAAGAGTTGGACAGTTAACTGACTGAACCACCCAGTCGCCCCTGAAACACTTTTAAGAAAGGCCGTTCAAAGATTGTTTTCTCAGTCTCTGGGAAAAACTGGATGACTTCTTTACTGATTTTCAGCAACATTTGAGAAGACACATGTATAATAGAAAGAGAAGCTGGGATAGGGTCAATGACTTTAATAATGGGTTCTGAATGGGGGAGAATGTCAGTATGTTAAAGGAGTTTCAACAGAGTTTTTGTGTTTGCTTATCTCAATTATGAATATACAATCACAGATTCAAAATTCATTACATGTCATCTATGATGCATTATTTTATTTTCTTGTTATTTGAAAAGAGAGTGAAAGTGCAAGACATTGGGTTGACAGTTCTTATATTGTTGTGTTATTTTTCTATAAAACTAGCAGGGACAAAATGAAACTGCTCTCTTCAATATGTTCACATCAACTGTCAGTGGGGAAGTAAAAGAAGACTTGAAAGTTTTTCAGTCTTTAAAAAGGAGTTGAAAGAGACAATTTAGTTTACATATACATTTTGACAAACTGGATTATTTGAATAAATAATGAGTCACATAATTATTTTCAGTCATTATGTGACAGATACTGGGCTATGGGTGATGGATCTGTAGAGGTCATCAAGGTCTTGCAGTCTACCAGGAAACTGGAATTTAAATAAATTCACCATTCTAGTAGAATAAAAAGATTTTTGTTACAACTCTTTTGTAAAAAGTCCAATAGTGTAGGTCCAATAATTGTTCATAGAAGCTTTCTAATGTTTGTTAGTATCAAAGAAAATAAAAATTTACTTTTCATAGTATTTTCATAGAATGACTGAACCATTCACAGCCTTATTATATATTTTTGTTGTGGTGGTGGTTATTGTTATTATTTTGCAAAAGCATTTTCTTCTGCATAATCTTATCCTTTCCTGTAAAGATTCATTTTTAAAATTATTTTACCCAGAATTTCATATCCGGAGTGCCTCACATCAAGGAGTACTGCAGTAGGAGTGGGCACATATATACAGAGAACAAACTCATGGTTGCCAGAGGGGAGGGGAGGGGAGGTGGGCAAAATGGCTAAAAGGGGGTGAGAGGTATAGGCTTCCAATTATAGAGTAAGTTAGGGGGATAAAACGTTCATAGGCAATATAGTCAACAGTGTTACACTAGCATTGTATGGTCACAGATGGTAGCTACACATAGCATAATGTATAGAGTTATTGAATCACTATGTTGTACACCTGAGACTGATATAACATTGTGTGTCAACTATACTTCAGTTTTTAAAAATAGGCCAAAATACCAAAATAAACATTTGTGTTTATATATGTGTGTTTTCTTACACAAGTAGGTAACTAAAACAAATTCTTGGGAACGAATTAGCTGCATCAAAATCTACGTGTTTCTTTAATTTGATAGTGTAACCTAAGATGCCACAGACTCCTCCCCTCTGTTTACTCTCTGACCTTTTCTTTCTACAGATTTCTCTCTATGTATTCTGCTTCTTTTCCCCTCTTTTAGCCACATCTTAGCCACCATCTTCTATCTCTGGGTATTGTTCCTAATTCTAATTCCAGCTTCCTCTAGAATGGACTGATGCCACATTCCACTAGCAGTGAATATAGGAAGTGGGAAATGCCTCCTTTCACGTATTCATCTTGATTGATCTTGTCAATTTATTCTTCCTTTGAATATCCTACCAGAACATGCAGATTTAAATTAATTCTCTTTATTGAAGGTTATGAGACTTAAAAAAATAGATAAATTGCAACACAGGAAGGAAAATGGTCAATCTGATATTCTTAGATTTGTCCTTAAGTTTTTGTTTCAATAGTTTCTCAGTCCAAAGTTTTACCACAGTTTTATGGAAAAAATATTCATAATTACAGGTAGAGATTCATTTTCTCAGATATGTCCTTCTTTCCTCTGCCTTCTCCATGTGCACTACCCCATGCCTGAATTATTATCTGTGGAATAGCACTTTCTGGAGTTACTCTGGGTAGTAAACATCATGTAACATACTAACAGTCTGGTCCTTATCGCAGGCCACAGGCGTAACTAAGGCCAAGGCCTGGGGTTATGGCTAAATTGCTTCAGCCAGAAAAGGAGCATCCTGAGACTCAGAAATCCTCTCCAGAAGGTTAGACATCAGTGTCTTTGGTTTCAAAGTGAGGAGAACAAAAGCAAAACTGGAAGCAGAGGTCAAGAAATTGTAAGAAGCCTGACAGAGAAAATGGTTGGCAGTCAAGTAATGGGAAGACATCTGTGAAGGCAGAGGCCAATCTGGTGTTTGAACATCACTTGGTCAAAGTACTATTCTACAAAATCAGAAAATTTTCCACAGTCTTCAGATAAGAGGATCCTTCCCGATCTCTGTGTATATTCAGATGTGTGTGCTAATGAAAGAGATAAAGCAATCAAGATAAGGACCAACTGGGTATAGAAGGAAGATAAACTTCTCTCTGTCATCATTCCTGTATGCAGTCTTTTAGAGCCACCCTACTGTTGTGGGCTTAGATAGGAGCTATCAACTAGGAAGAAATGTGAAAGCTGGGATTTCCAGAGTGCCCTGGACAAGGGAAGTGATGATAGCACAGGTCATACTTCCAAGGTATCTTGAGCAAATACAAAAGAGAGCAAAGAGGGGCGGTTGGGTGGCTCAGTCAGTTGAGTGACCAACTCTTGATTTTGATCCCAGGAACCATTGAGATCAAGCCCTGCGTGGGGCTCTGGGCTGACAACACCTGCTTAGGATTCTCTCTTGCTCTTCTCTCTCTGCCCCTCCCCCACTGGCTCTCTGTCTCTCTGTCTCTGTCTCTCTCTGTCTCAAAATAAATAAGTAAACATTACAAAACACAACAGAAGAGAACAAAGGATTCAAACCAGTGATAGTGGGAGACTTAGGCCCCTGAAAGGCAGGGCATTCTTGGGTACCTCACAAAGCTGTAGACAGCAGCATTGTGAATGTGAGAAGTAGTCAACAGCCGTCTGTCAACTGCCACTTCTGACTCCCAAGTTCTTCAAACACAGTAGATGTAGGTCTGTGCACTCTGGAGTGCATACTGAGCTGAGGGCCTAGGGCTGCTCTAGCTGCATGGACAGCCTGGGGTGGGCCAGTTTGGTTCCTCCTGGGAAGCCAGTCTGGGGAGCTGAGTGCCAGTTCCAGTTTCTGCAGTCATGTCATTCTGTGAGAGGGAGACATTACAGCCATAAACTCTGTGCAGAAATTGTATGCCTTTTACAAAAACTAATAAACTAATAGAAATGTATTTTACATTAATTTTACAGAGTTTTTTTTTTTTCAATATACAGTCTGCCTGCATCTGTTTCTAAGGGTGGATTTAAATCTTAGTCAAGAAGTTAATTTGAATCTATGAACTGTGAAGGCATTTTTCTGAAAAGATAAACTCATACAGTCTAGGTCATTTTCCAAGAAGCAAATGACTTTAAAGCTTAAAGAATTATTTTTCAAGCTGAAGGTGGCACCTTGCTAGTAGGTAATTAAATTAACTTAGTGAATTAAATCTCATTTTTAAAAATTATATTAGAAAATACCACAGCTTTAAAATTTTTGTTTGATGCACAAATTTAGTATGTACATATCAGTTTATTGAGTCATGAAATGAAATATTTGTCTGTCAGTCATACCCATAAAAGTTTGAGTATCACGGATTGAAAATATATGCTAATTAATTTTTCTTGCACTTCCTTCTCCACCTTACCAAAAGATTTAATTAGGCTGATTAGCTGTAATTTGATATCATAACCAGAAAATATTTGCTTACTTGTTTATGAATGTAATAAACAAGTAAGCCAATGCCTCTAGATTCTTGTCATTTATGGGCCTCTTAACTAAGGCAAAGAAAAATTGTCTTCATCTTTTTAGCCCCTTAAGTTGTGGGTGTCTTAGGGAAAGGGCATAACATATCTGAGAAAAAAAAAACCCAGCTTTAGTGTTGACTTAAATTTCAAATTGTTATGTAAATAATATTGAAGCGTAAACAGATACAATTTATAAATCAATTATTTAGACACTCTGAAACCAGAACAATAGAAAATTTTAACCACAGGAAAATTAAAGGCATATATTTATTTAGGTTTAATTTAAATTGTAAACAGATAAAAATAATGTTACCCTTATTGTTTCCCCTGAAAATTGTTGGCATTTCAAAGCCACCATGTAATTTTGCCAGCATTTTGCTATTAACAGCACACGGTTAAAAAAAAAGACAGTTTTCTCATAAGAACAGTATTTTCTTTAAAGTGAAGTAGACATTGGCATATTATAATCCTCAGACTGGTGATATGTTTTATTACACTACAAGACAAATGTACTTATTTTATGGCTGAGGGAGCCCATTAATTAAAATTGTCTTATAAATCCTCCAAACTCTTGCCTGCAGAAAAAAGAGCACCTGTCTTACTCAAAAGCAAGCAACCTGGCTCTGAAATATGTACCACTATCTAGCTTATTCACTAGGGAAAAACGATTTTCTCTCACCCCTGACCTTAGTTTAAGCACTCTGAATTAGAAAAAAAAAATGGTAATATTTAAATTCTAACTTAAGCTTGCTCCTTCATTTTCAAACAGAGGCTCTATGATAGTAATTACCTTTGAATGTTGGGATGAGGTGTTTAAAGCCAAAAGTATTCAAATGAAATAAATTACAACTTTACAAAGAGAGCTCTTGGCAAGGCTATTAATCAAGTGGAAACAAAGAATTTGGAACTCATGGAAATTTTAAGAGCTAAGATTTAATATGTAAATCGTCAGTTATAAGAGATATTTATGTCAAATGTTATTTAGAAACCAAAGTTTTAATTTCCCAATTTATAGACAGAGATCAAATAAACCAGTGAAAGTAATTCTGCTAAAGTTTTAAATGGAGAGAAAATTCCTGCTGTGTGATTTTTCTAAGATTGAAACAAATGTTATAGGTTCTTAACACCACATGTCAGGTCAAGGTTACATTTTTTCATAGATCTTGAAGGACCTTAGAGATGTTAAGAACAGTGTTTTCTCAATTCTGCCTACGAATTGGAATCAAACGGAGAGGAAAAAAATGCAGATGCCTGAGTCAGATCTCCAGAAAGTTCATTGTGTTGGTCTGAAATCGGGCTAGGCACTTATATTTTTGTTTATAAAGCTCTCCAAGTGATGCTAATGAGCAGCCTAGATGAAGTAAGATAGACATTCCCAAACCCTAATCAGCCAGCTGGTAAATGTGCAAGCCCAAGTTTCAACTGTGCACACAAAAATGAGAAAAATAAGAACGGTGGAGTGATCTCTTCAATAAAGCTATTTTATTCATATCCTGGGTGCTATATTATCTATTCTTTTAGAAGATGTTGGTGGTCATAGGTACCACTTATTTGTTGCTGTTTTGTTTGCTTACTTTTTTGTTTATGCAAAATAAAAAGTTGTCAACACTGTATGAATCTTTCCAATTAATTTTTCCTTCTTTTGGAAACAAAAAGCTGTAAAAACCAGAATGCTAGGAATCACCGCTCTTATTGAAATCCTTAATTTTATTGATAGCCAAACTGGGACCTGGAGATATTAAGTGCCCCATTAGGGTCACATGTCAAGTTAGGCCTACAGTAGAGCCAGGAATCCCGTTTCCTGGATGCTTCCATCAGTGTTTCAAGGTAGCCTTTCATGGGGATGACTTAATTCTTTTTAAGGTTTAAAGCCAACAACATGTTTTATGCAGTCTTTCTCATGCTAGACTTGAGCCCAGATACCACATATAATATTAGCAAAGATCTTATTATTTCAGTAAAAGATCTGCTCCATTTTGAGATAAAAGTAGGTTCATCTGATTTTTATTTTTTGAGTTTTTTGTTTGTTTCAAGTTTTTATTTAAATTCTAGTTAGTTTATTACACATAGTGTAACATTGATTTTAGGAGTAGAATTTAAGATAAGAAAAGAAGGGCAATCAGAAGTCCACTCATGAGACAGTGGATGTTAACAGTAACTTGACTTCCCCGATGAAACCAGATCTGCTTAGCAGCGTACTCCAGGCCTTCCTCAGTTTCCTTATCTCTGGCCTCCTCACATCTTCACTCCAAGCAACCCCACTCTCTGTGCCTCCGTATTCTCACTCACTTGCCTTTGCACAATTTTTTTTTCACTTCACTTTCTTTATACTTCTCACCTCTCACCTTTTGTATAAATTGTATTTATCAGAGACGTATTTCTGACTAATCCTGGGACAGGATGGGAGTGATAAAGTGCCCCTCCTCAATGCTCCTATTGAAATTTCTATCCTAAGATTTAATGCAATGCATTGTAACTCATCTCTTTCCCAGTTGTACTGAATACCTCTTGAGGTCAGCACGGTCTATGTCACAGTATCTGGCCAGTGCATTGCATATCTCCCATCTTTGCCATCCAAAAAGTGTTTATCAACTTTAAAGAGCAATAAAGAGTTCTGCATAACTTGGTCTTGCCTATGTATAGAAATGAAGCTTCCCAAACTCCCATTTTCTCTCCATGTGGTGATCTCATCCTCCTGAAACATCCACTTTTCCCTCCACTCCAATTGCCTAAATCCAACCCATGTATCGAATTCGACTTCCACTGTGAAATTATCTCTAGAACAGGCTAATTCTTATTAATCTGTCCTTCGTTTCAACTCTAGAAACACTGAAATCTCCTTGACTTTTTGATTATGTAACATATAATACTTGTTTTGCCACCTAGCTATTTGGCATGTGTTTCTGTTCTCTTCAATATGTCCAGTCCTCTTAGATGTTCCTTGTGAGAACCTGATGCAAGCTCTGGATTTTTTCCACAGGAAAGAAAAATGCACCGACACAGACACATACAGGAGATTCATGAACCCCTAAAATCCACTCATATACTGTCTAGGGGTCCAGGCTGAGAAGGCCTGAACTAGAATAAAAGGTTCTTGGAATGTAAAATATATTAATAGCCAAGTTCCTCCAAAGCCTTATGCAAAAACTGGATGGATCCTGTGAAATTAATTAAATGCATTCTCTCTGAACTGGAGGGACCATGATTACTGTGTGGAGTATGAATGCAAAGAGACCAGCGTTCTCTATTATAAGAAATTTGTTCTTTAAATAACCCATTGGTTTGCTCCCTCATTCACTTAACAAAAAGATCTTGAATGTCTAATATGTTTCTAGTCATCCTTTTAGATATGGGGTTACTGGGAGAATATGCAGAGGATCTCAATTTTAGAGGAGTTTCCAGTGGAAAAGATGGATATTAAAAAATAGACTGAAATTAGGGTAAGTGCTACTAACAGGAGAGAGAGAGAGAGGAGTGGAGGGAGAGAGAGAGACAAGAAAGAAAAAGAAAACAGCAGAGAAGTCTGTTGGAGTATATTACACTGAAATCATCCTGGAATTTCTAACCAATAGAATTAGAAAATAAATCTCGTAGGGCAGACATTTATAAGGAAGTGGTCCTAGGGTGGTTTGTTTATCTTTTGATTTGTTGAGTTAATTTAGCAAGTGTCCCAGTAGTATTTCTGGCTTGAATCTAATTATTCTGAGAACGTCATCATTTTCAGCAAAATAAATTCAATTCTTCATTCACTGGGCAACTAATGAAGCTTTGTTTTCTCATATTGTAAAAGTTAAAGTGTTACAAATCGATTTCAGTAATAGTTGAGGTTCTTTTGTTATAAGTAACATAAAATGTCTTGGGCTAACTTAAGCAAAAACAAAACTAACCAACTAAACAAACAAAAGGGATGTTACTGGAATATTCCAGTAAATATTTACCTTGAAGAAATCAAAAAGGAACCTCAAGACCAGTTCTCTGTTAACGTTAATGCAGGAGCTTGCAAATATGAGATTCAGACAGGAGCAGAAAAGCAGAGGAGGTAAAGCAGGGAGGCGACGGAAATGGAAGAAATTGAGTAGCAAGGACAGGAGGAAGCATTCTACTGTTGGTTGGGTGGATGGAACAAGTAAAAGAAGCTGCTTAGAGGAAAACGTGCCGTGAGCTGCCTCAAGCCGGCAATCTGTGGGACGTTTTGAAACTATGTTCAAGAATGTATTTGCAGGGAGGGGCACCCGGGTGGCTCAGTCGGTTAAGTATCCCAGTTCAGCTCAGGTCATGATTTCACGGTTCTTGAGTTCAAGCCCCACATGGGGCTCTGTGCTCACAGCTCAGAACCTGGAGCTTGCTTCAGATTCTGTGGTTCTGTCTCTCTCCCATTCTCAAAAATAAAAAAATAAACATTAAAAAATTCTAAAAAAAAAAAAAAGAATGTATTGCAGGGGGACCAACTTATTCTTGTTATTAATTTACCCATTATAAATTAACCTTCAAAGTTGATGGTACATATTGTAGCAAACATTTCTACAGAAAGAAGCATCATAACAGCAACAAATGCCCTACTTTGAGCTATGATATTTTAAAAGAAATTATCTCTCCTTTTCTTTTTTTTTTCCCGGTTTTACTGAGAAATTGAGAGACATCATCATAGAAGTTTAAGAGGTACAGCATGATTGTTTGATTTACATATATTGTGAAATAAGAACCACATAGGTAGAGCTATGATTTTATAATGCCATTGGAGCTAGAGACTACAAATAATAGTTTAGTGAATTTTCACACACACACGCACACACACACACACACACACACACACAGTACTAGATTTCCTGAAGTCCCTTGAACAGCTGCACATGAACTACCTGTGATACAAACATATTCTCTCGTCGCATTGATACTGTGTAGAGAAACAGAGGACATCTATGCGTGTTGTCATTTTAGATCTCTCTAAGCCTGAGACATTTTCCCAAAAACATGGAAATATGAAAAATATGAAGTTACATTTAGACGAGTGAGAAAAAAATTCTAGTCCCATAAACGTTTCTAATATTTCATCTCAAAAGAAGACAGAAATCCTAACTAAAACGTACTGTTTTGATTTACTGCTTTAGGGACAAGGGGAAAAAAAGCAAATTTACTTCATGTGATGATTTGCAGAAGATTATAGCTGAACGCCATTTAAAATTTGCTATTTACAAAATTATTAAATAAAATTAAAAACAAATAGCGAAATGTTAAATGTGCTAATGAGTATTGATGTTCATAATTTTAAAAACGCGTTAGTGGAGTGCTTTATTACCACTGACTTGTTTGTAGACTCAAACCCAATAAACACTACAATTGTTTACAATGTGCTATTGCAGGAAGAGTCATGCAGTTGGATGAAATGGAATAGCATTAAGAAATAGAAACATGCTGGGGTGCCTGGGTGGCTCAGTCTGTGAAGCAGTTAAACGTCCGACTTCGGCTTAGATCATGATCTCTCAGCTCAGGAGTTCTAGCCCCACATTGGGCTCTGTGCTGACAGCTAAGAGCTTGGAGCCTGCTTCAAATTCTGGGTCTCCTTCTCTCTCTGCCCCTCCCCTGCTCACGTTGTCTCTCTCTCTTTCTCTCTCTCTCTCAAAAATTAATAAACAGTAAAAACAAATAAAAGGAAACATGCTTATAATGGACTATAATAGATGATAAAAGCATAATTTAATTGAATAGAGAGAAATATGGAGTATACATAGTAGCAAACTATGGGAATATTAATAAGTTATTTGAAAAGAAACAAATATTTTTATATTATTTCCTCTACAAAAATAAGTTTAGATGGATCGAAATTGGATTATTTTTGAGTGTGTTACTTTTATTAAGCATTGTTTCCTCCCTTTCCTTGTTTGGAAGAGAAATTGCAGAGATAAGAATAAAAATACCTTCGATTCAGGATTTCCATTGGATGCATTCAAAGCAGTCTGTAAAACATTGTGTGGTTTGAGCCTAAATCTAAGTATATGAGTTTTTGTTATATTCTGCCAATATTAATAATTTGCAGATTAAGATAGTATAACACAAGTGGAAAATAATCATCCTGATTGAACTTTCTCCCTTCTGTTTGAAATTACAACATAAGACAGGTAAAACCATCCCTTTTTAAATCTCCCTAAAATCTGAACACTTTTCCATCTTTTTCTCCTCCTACTTCACAGAGAATCTAGAGGTCTCAGAATGGAACGCCTTCAATATCACCAGACAACCTTCAACACCCGTATCCACGCCTACCCTCACTTCCCTTCATACTGTGACAATAAAGTCAGTGTTGCCTCACACTTCCATCTCTCCCACTTTCTCAGTAGTTTTGCACCAGCTATTATTCTTTAGTTCTCTTACATTTAGAGATTTCCCATTAGCACGTTAAAATTCTCAAGTCTTCCTTGCCCTGGACTGACCTTTTCCCCTTTCTTCTTTCCTCTCTAATCACTGTGCTTCTTCCCCACCTCCCAGCCCAACCCACTCCCATCTCCTTTCCACTGCCATTATTTAAATATCTCATCCTCGCTAAGGTCAGCTAGGACATCGATGTCTCTAAATAAATAATATTTTTAGTTTTTTTCCTGGTTGACCTTTCAGAAGCATGTAGCAGTTTGGCCATTCTTTTGGACTTGCTATTTTCACTAGACTTCCTTGATACTCTTCATTTTACTCCAGCTTCTCTTGCTACAATTTTTTGGTTGCTTTGCTGACATTCCCCCCCAACCACCCCCACCGTGTATCCAGTTGTTAACATTGAAGTTCTTTAAATCTTAGATTAACCACACTCTAAACTTTCTCCCTGGAAGATCTCATATACATGTATATTATGAGATATGTATATGCACTAATTCCTAGATTTGTACCTGCAGCTCAGAACTTTCTTCATCTAAATATCAGACTTGCATTTTTAACTGAACTACTTCTGAAATATCACTAGAATTACCAATTTCTAGGGAAAATGTGGTTTTTCTTCCTGAGAACGAGAAAAAATGCCCTAGCACATAGAGACTGCCCTGACATTTATAACTTAACTGCAGCATTGTTAATAACTAGTCTGGCACTCACAGGCCAAATCATTCTTCTCTTGGACATAAACAATCTCACAGAACACCGATATCACACAAAGTCACTCTGAGACTATGATAAAGTGAGACAAAAAAAACCACTACTTAGTATCTTTCTTTAAGCACACACAAAAACAAAACCTTTATGTAACTCACAAAATACAACCCCTTCCCTCCCCAGCTAATATAACTAACCATTGCTTTCTTCCCAATTACCATTACAATATTTCTTACCAATAATCCTGATATATAATATTCATTGAGACACTTATCATCGATTTGAACTGTCCTTACTTTCTGACAGTACCCAATCTGGAGTGAAACTCTGATTTCTTGGATTATCCCCCCAAAATGACCCAATCGGATCCAGTTCCTTTAATAGGTTCTTAGACCTCCCAAAGGATCCCATGGTGTGCATCATCCCGTGCACTGTTAAGTAATAAACCCAATTTGTTCAAACTCAGATGTTTTCCTGGAGGTGGTGTAGTCCTTTTTCATGGAAAAGAAATAGAATCTATCGCATGAATAGTAAATAATAAGTAGTAAATAGTTCTTTCATGTGTCTCTTCCATTAAAATACAAGCTCCTCATGGGCACAGACCACGTTGGCCTTATTCACTACTGTGTCTCCAGTGCTCAGAACAGTACCTCATGAAGAGCAGGGTTCTTGTGTTTTCTTGGTTATTTGTGTCCATTTATACTCATTGACTGTACTAAACATGGCTGTAATAAATATTTTTAGTTGCCAATATTATAAAACTGATGGTTTGCTATTGTTATATTCTTTATTGGATCCATTCACCAGGAGCTAATTAGTTTTCTAATTAGATACTAGATTCACATGGTCAAGAACTATCTTAGGCTACTTGTTGATGCTTCCTACTTTGTAAACTGTCCTAGACTACTTGTTGGTAGATCCAAAACATACACATAATAGGTCAGATGTTACTTGAAGCTTATGTAATTACTGAAAATGATTTTGTATCGATGATTTCATTAGTGTGCAGTTACTTAATTAGCCTTGTAACAAATCTGGGAGATGTTTCATAAAAAGCTAAGGAACACGGGTTCATTTTTTTGGTCTCTAGTTTATACCAGTGACATTTTGACAGGAAACTTTCTAATGTAAACTGGAAGAGTGGATTGTCTCTTTATGTTATTGGGACACTTCTTGCTAAACAACTAATTCTTCTTTTTTTTTTTTTAATTTTTTTAACGTTTACTTATTTTTGAGAGAGAGAGAGAGTGCAAGCAAGGGAAGGGCAGAGAGAGAGGGAGACACAGAATCTGAAGCAGGCTCCAGGTTCTGTCAGCACAGAGCCTGATGCGGGGCTTTAACTCACAAACCCTGAGATCATGACCTGAGCTGAAGTCAGAGGCTTAACCGACTGAGCCACCCAGGTGCCCCAAGCAACTAATTCTTCTTATTATTTTTTTAAACTTTTTTTTTTAAACATTTATTTGAGAGACAGAGAGAGACAGAGTATGAGCGGGGGTGGGGCAGAGAGAGAGGGAGACACAGAATCCAATGCAGACTCCAGGCTCTGAGCTGTCAGCACAGAGTCCAACATGGGGCCCAAACCCAGAAACCGTAAGATCATGACCTGAGCTGAAGTCAGATGCTCAACCGACTGAACTACCCAGGCACCCCATCTAATTCTTCTTATTAAGAAATTCTGGGGCACCTGGGTGGCTCAGTCAGTTAAGTGTCCAACTTTAGCTCAGGTTATGATCTCATGGTTTGTGAGTTCATGCCCCACGTCAGGCTCTCTGCTGTCAGCACAGAGCCTGCTTCAGATCTTCTGTCCCCCTCTATCTCTGCCCATTCCCCATTCATACTTTCTTACCTCTCTCTCTCAAAAATAAAAATACACAAAAAAAGAAATTATTTCTTATAATCCAAAGCTATCACTTTTTGTTGAATTGACATTTGTGACCTAGCTATATGTATTTCAGAAATGTTAATGTAGTTTAAAACACATAAGCTCTAAGCTTTTGATGAATAATTCAGAATTTCCCTATTTGAAAAAAATTATTAGAATCTTTCACCAATGCATGATTTTATTCTTTAGTTATCTTCATAAGAGTAGGAGGAAAAGTAAAGAAACCCTGCACATTCCTATGGGAAGGTTATTCCTCTACATTGTCATGTACTATTCATATGTTCTCTTGTCCTTCAGACCCCTGTACATAATACATAATGGGTATCTTCTCTGGGATGTCCTACATAAAGACATTTCAAATGCAACAGGTAGACTGCAATACATTGTCTTTCTCAAATGTATTGCTTTCTCTTTTCTTTATTATATAAATGTATATTTAGCTATAATATTAGAAATATTTCTGCATTTCTTCCCCCAAAATATTTTTTAATCCATATGAATTATTTTTTATTCTTTTTAAAAAATATCTCTAGATATTTGCTGTCTGCTCTCCAGTCCTGTTGTCATTGTCCACAGTCTGCTGCCCGAACGATTGCAGTAGTCTCCTGACATGCCCCTGCCTTGAATTTCATACTACCAATACAAAGATATTTCCCTTCACAGACAATCCTACAGCTATAGTAGACTGATTTCAGCTTGTTGCTATGTTACACTTCCCAGTTTTTATACAGTTGAATCCTTCTGCCTGAAATGCTTTTCCTTTGTTTTCATTTTTTGTTTTTTGGTTTTTTTAATTTTTATTTTTTTAATTTTTTTTAAAGTTTATTTATTTTTGACAGAGAGAGAGAGAGAGAGAGAGAGAGAGAGAGAGCGAGCATGAGTGGGGGAGGGGCAGAGAGAGGGAGACACAGAATCTGAAGCAGGCTCCAGGCTCTGAGCTGTCAGCACAGAATCCCATGCGGGGCTGGAACCTGAGCCGAAGTCGGACGCTCAACCGACTGAGCCACCCAGGCACCCCTGTTTTTTTTTTAAACTAGAAAATTAGTACTCATTTTCTAACCTTCCTTAAATTAACAAACCAAGGTGATTATATCTCACTTTGTGAAAATTTGCTATTTGTTCTTGCATTGTATTATACTGATTTATTTATATCTTAATTTCTTGTAAGAAATTAAGCTACTTAGAGACTGGATGCATGAAAACATCTTTATATCCCAGCACCAAGCTCAGTGCCTAACAAAAAGTAAGCAGTCAAATAATGTATTGAATGAATGAATGAATGAATTCTGGCCTCTAAATTTGCAAGAGAAATCCAGTTTTCATTTTGACGTATGAGATTTTCTCTCTCCATGTCTAAAATATGTTATCACACAGACTGAGCCATCAAGCTAAAGGAGGTAAATTATTCCTCTCCTTTTTCCTTCTCTCCTCACCCTCTCCCTCTGCTCCACTTTCTTCCTTTCCTTCTTTTTTCCTCCTTCCTTTCTTCTACATGTTTTCTTAAATATGTACCTTGTCCTAGGCACTGAACTACTGCTGAGGATTTTTCTAGAATAACATTTTTTTAAATTTTAATTCTAAAAGTACAGACTTGTCATAGTCAGAAAAAGTTGGTAGACTTTATAAATACTCATATCATGATGGCATAAATTTTAGTTACTGTCCATCCTTAAAATAAGGAGTGTTCTTATATCTCTGTTGAGTTTCTTGGAAAATTTGAAATGCATCATTTGTAAAATGTTCATATAAAATAAATGGTAAGGTATTTTAGAATCACAAGACTTGTAAAACCTTGAGAAGTTATTAAGTAAATGTTTAATGTATGAGTCTAACATATTCCCCTGGCTGCAATAAGGAATATATTTACAAAGGTTAAGGAATCCACCTTATAAAAACAATCTATGGTGAAGACCTCTCCAAAACATTAGTAATAGTTTGCAATGTCTTTCACAACTTTTATAAAAGTTTCATAACTTTTATAGTCTGTACTTTTTTCCAAGATAAATATATTTAATTGAAATAAGTTATTTTCATATTTTATTCAAAATATTTACTTTCTATTAGAATAATGGCACTTTACATGTATTTTTAAAAGGGTTAAATAGTTTTCATTTATTCTTTATCTCCTCTTAAGCATCTAGCCTTCCTGTGATAACAAATAAATCACTTTGACATATGCTTTTATTAACGACCTGATTTTGTGCTGTAATATATCTTTTTCTCTTTTAAATTTCTATATATCGGTTAGACCTACTGAGTAACAAATGGAATTCAATAATGTAATAAATATTTAAATCAGTTTGCATTTGGCTATTGTTACACACTGTCATTCTGAAATATGTGTGTACATATTGCTATAGAAATTTCAACTGTAGGGACAGAAATACAGAAGGGAACCGATCATACATAGGCACACATTAATAGATTCACAGTTAATGGTCTTAAAATTTCTTGCTATATACAGGCTTTGAGCAGCAGCTATCTTTGAAATGCTGGGTAGGGTTACAACAAAGCTGAATTCTAGAGAGATAAAAGGAAGAAATCAGAGAACATGGTTAGTTTACAGAAAGTTTACTCTAAAATTTCTTGGATCTCAGTTTTGGTGTCAGTCATTAATTTTGGAAATTTCTCTGCCATTGTTTGTTTAAGTATTTCTTCCATACCATTCTCATTTCTGGGATTTCAATCATGCAGATGTTAGACTGATTGTTATTGTCCTATTGCTCTTGTATATTCTGCCCTTCTTTCTTTCTTTTTTATTATTTGTGCATTTCAAGCTGTTAATTGCTGTTATCCTGTCTCCAATTTCATGATTCTTTCTTGGTCGTGTTGAATCTGCTGATGTGCCTATCAAAGGTATCCTTCATCTTGTTGCTGTGTTTTATTTTGTCTTATTTTGAATTTTTGGTATTCCTATATTCTTTCTGACAGCTTTCATTTCCCTGCCTTTGTATCATGCTTCTGATCATGTGTATTTTCTATCTTGTTCATTAGAAACTTTAACATATTAATTATAGTTATTGCAAATCCCAATCTGGTAGTACTCATATCTGAGTCTGGTTGTATAGTTGCTGTTTCTCTTTGGAGTATATTTCTTGTCTTTTCATATGCCTTTTTTTTTTTCCCAAAGTTTGAAACTCTTGTTAGGATAAATATTTGTCAAATGTAATTTTTTTTATTGTGGCAAACTATACACAATGTAAAATTTTCTATTTTAACCATTTTTAAGTGTTGAGTTTAGTGACATTAAGCAAATTCAAAATTGTTGTGCAACCATCACCACCATCCATCATCCAGAACTTTTTCATCATCCCAAACTAAAACTCTATATCCATTAAATAGGAACACCCATTCTCCCCTTCCCCAGCACCTGGTAACCTCTATTCTCCATTTCTATGAATTTGCCCATTCTGTGTAACTTAAATAAGTAGAATCATATGATATATGTCCTTCTATTTCTGGTTTATTTCATTTAGCATACTGTTTTCAAGGTTTATCCATATTGTAGCACATACCAGAATGCCATTCCTTTTTATTATATTCCATTGCATGTATATAACACATTTTGTGTATCCATTCATCTGTCAGTGAAAATTTGAGTTGTTTCCACATGGCAAATGTTTTCATACTTCATGATAAGCCCTTTCTTTCTCCTATAACTTAATGTGAGGTTTGTTTTAGTCAAGTCAGAAGCAGGACTGATTTGAAGTTTGTTCTTACCACTTATTCTCAGTACACCACATATTTCAAATTCCTTGAGTGATACTTTACTTTTAAGATGGGCCTGGTTTGCCAGAAGTCATTTCTGTATTTCCACTCTGCAACTTGATTTGGGTCTGCCCTTTGCACCATACCCACAGAGATTCTGTCTCTTGCTACTCACCCAGATATGTTGAAGTTCTTCTTCTTCTTCTTTTTTTTTTAGAGTGGGAGAGAGAGTGTGCTAGTGGAGGAGGGAGAGAGAGAGGAGAAAAAAAAGAGAGAATCTTAAGCAGACTCCATGCTCACTATGGAGTCCTATGCAAGGCTTGATTCCACAACCCTGGGACCATGACCTGAGCCTAACTCAAGAGTCCAACACTCAGCTGACTGAGCCATCCAGGTGCCCCTGAAGTTATTCTTAATCAAACTTGGTCAGCATGGTCTTGGGATGACAGGGGAAGGTGAGGGGGTGGAATTCTCAGATGTTCTGATTACCTTAACCTGAGACAAAATTTGTGCTTGGGTCTTGGGGGTGTGGCTTTCACACCCCATCTCTTCCCACTGTAGTGCTGTTCCCAGAATACACTCCTGACCCTCCATTGGAGCTGGTGCTTATTTTTGTTTGTCTGTTTGTTTTCTTTACCCCTCTTCCAGCTGCAGTGGCTTCCTACTAGGATCCTAAGGTGAAAGGGAGATAGATGTAGATGCATTTTGGAAGTGGCTGCTGTTCCCTTCTTCTAGCCTGCATCAGATGGAAGACTGTTCTTGGGAAATGGGTGAGAGGAATTGATACATCTCCTGTAATTATGTAAATACTATCATTAAACCAAAGTAAAGGAATCAATCACTAAGTGTAGGGATGGAGATGACGCTGTTGGAAGTTTGAGGAGAAAGAAGTAGATATGCCAGAGTTCTCTAGAACAATGGAGATAAATAGATGTCAGAAGCATAATACAATTGCTGGGTGGCACTATAAACCCACTTGAGATTTATAATCATAAATTTACACTGAGAATCGTCAACATAGTTGGGTATCTTTTTTTTTATTTATATATATCCAACCTTCCATTTAACCTAACTATTAAGATTTAAAAATTTTTTGATGATGATATTTTGATTTTTAGAAATTCTAGTTGATTTCTGTTAAATCTAGTTACTTAACTATCCATCTTTGGATGTAAGATATAAAACAGCTGGTCTGAGATCCATATACTCTTTTTACTGGAGTGAATGCTCACAAAGGAAATAAAAGAAGACTGATGACCTAATCTAATCATGTCAAATGGACCTCTTAGTAAGTACACTAATGATACTTGCTAGAAGGGAGAGACCTTATCTATTAATGACCTTGGTAGAATGTTCTTGGTAAAGGATTACTTATAGCAAATAAACCCAGAATCTATAAATCATGACTTCCTGAAGAAGCTTTGTAAGGAATAAAATTCCTTGAAGTATACGAATGGTAATATTTATATATTATATAAATAATACATAAATTATTTAATGTTTATAATATTAGTATTAAATATAATATTTATAAATAATAAATAAATAATTATTTAAATGCAATTTGTGCTGTGAGAAAATCTTCTCAACTTCACTTGGTGATCTCCTCTATTATTGTAAAACAGAGAGTCTATGTCCAATGCAGGATAGAAAGACCTAGGGAGTCATACAGGATGTCCTAGACAGAGATGTCTCTCTGCATTATCTGTTTCTTTTCCTGATTGCCCATATTGCTTTAATAAAGCTTGATACTGGATAATTAGTCTGATCAGACAATCCAATTCTCTGTGTCAGCTCACCTCCACATTTTTATAAATTGTTTCAAGCATACTTATCTTGAAGTTTCTTTCATATTGTTTGTGATATTGTGATTTACAGTAAGATACATATTTGGTCTTCATCCTCCTTCGTGGCACAGATCCTATGACCCTTGGAATTTCCTAAGTGATAAGAGCACTGATAAAGGTGTCATTTTTTTATTCACAGTAATCACCTTTCAACCACATCTGAGTTCATGTTAATGAGGTGACTTTTGGAAAGCTTCTAGATAAGCATAGAATGGAAGCTGGTTGCCAAGGTAACTAGCCAGGTGATGCGAAGGTTCGGAACTTTCAGTCCTACCTCTCTGGGGAGAGCAGCAGGACTGGAGGTTGAACTATTCCCTAGAGACCAATGATTATATCTATGCAATGAAGCCTCCATAAAAAAAACCCTAAGGGACAGAATTCAGAGAGCTCCCAGGTTGCTGAATACAGTGGTAGGACGGTTGCATTCCTGGAGAGAGTGTGAAAGTTCCATATCCCTTCCCAAATACTTTCCCCTGTGCACCTCTTCCATCTGGCTATTCATTTGTATCATTTGAAATATCCTTTGTAATAAACGGCAATAGTAAGTAAACTGTTTTCCTCAGTTCTGTGAGCCCTTTTAGCAAACAGTTGAACCCAAGAAGGGAGTTGTGAGGACCCTTTCTCATTGATCAGAAGCACAGGTAACAACAGATTGGTGTCTGAAGTGTGGGGGAGAAGGAGACATTCTTATGAGGCTGAGTCTGTAACCTGTGGGATCTAGCTATATCCCAGGTAGATAGTGTCCAAATTTGGTTAAATCGTAGAACAATTTGTAGACAACTTGTCTGTAAACATAGACAAGTCAGTGTCTGCCCAAGAGCTGGAGAATTGCTTGGTATGGGGGAAAACCCCTTACACATTAGGAGTACAGAGCATTCAATGAGTATTGTGTGGACAGAAAATAGAGGAAATTTTCCTTTAACTGTTGTTTTTGATGTTAAGAAGTTATAATGTTATTCTTGTTGTGTGAATAATTTTCTGAAGCACTCTGTCATATTTGTGCATAAGCTAAGCAGATCTTCCCTAACTAGAGAAATAGTTTATGAATTTCTTAGATACAATACCAAAAAGGTATAATCCATTAAAAAAAAGATAAATTGCTTTTATCAAAACTAACAACTTTTGTGTTTCAAAAGCTACCATTATGAAAATTAAAAGACAAGTCACACATTGCAGAAAATATTCAAATTATATATCTGATAAAGGACAATGCATCCAAAACATAACAGAAGACAAACAAAACGGCCAAACTATTTGAAGGAGATTTTACTACAAAAAATGTATGGAAGGCTAGTAAGCAAATTAAACAATACTCAGCATCATTAGAAATTACAGAAATGCAAACTAAAATTGCAGCAAGGTACCACTACACATCCACCAAAATAGCTTTAATCAAAAAGGCAAAAGACCAAGTGTTGGTGAGGATGTGGAGAGACTGCATCCCTTATACGATGTTGCCAGAAATGTAAAATGATAAAGCCACTTTGACAAAGAATTTGGCAATTTCTTAAAAAGTTAAACATAAACTTATCATATGATACAACAAATTCACTCCCAGGAGTTTATCTAAGACAAATAAAAACAAATATATGGGTAGGAATGTTCATAGCAGTATTTTTCATAATATTCCCAAACTGGGAACAATCCAAATGTCCATCAAGCAGTGAGCAAATAAACAAATGTGGTATATCCATACAATAGAAGAGTGTTTCATAATAAAAAGGAACAAACTACTGATACATGCTGCAGCATTATGCCAAGCATTATAAAAGAAGACAAATGCAAGTGAGTACGTAATGCCTGATTCCATTTATATGAAATGATCAGAGAAGGCAAATTTATAAAATAGGAGGCAAATCAGTGCTTGCCTTCGTCTGCTGGTAATAGTGTGGATTAAACTCAAATGACACAAAACATTTTGAGTGATGGAAATGTTCTAAAACTGGGTTGCACAGATGGTTGCACAAGTTAATACATTTTCTAAAACTCACTGAGTTGTGTACTTCCAGTAGGGAATTTTGTGGTATATAAATTGTATACTAGTAAAGCTGCTAATTTTTTCCTAAAAATTCCTAATTTGGGGGTGCCTGGGTGGCTCAGTTGGTTAAGTGTCTGACATAGTTTCGGCTCAGGTCATTATCTCATAGTTCACGAGTTCAAGCCCCGCATCAGGCTCTGAGTTGAAGTAACAAATCCAGCCTGGGATACTCTCTCTCTCTCTCTCTCTCTCTCTCTCTCTCTCTCTGCCCCTCCCCTGCTTGCACTCTATGTCTCTCTTTCTCAAAATAAATAAAAATACTTAAAAAAATTCCTAATTTGATAGGTTGATGGGCAAAGTCATATGATACTAACATAAATCACTGCCTGGGGGATACTTCTCCTAAGAGAAACTTAAAAAGCAGTGACTCTTTGAGAAACCAAAGTAGAGGATTTACTCTTCAGGTTCAATAGGACAAATTGGATTTTTTCTTTTGTATAACATCTAGAAGTTTTTAAATCAAATTGACCTATTCACATTCACCAAAATTACATTATACTGAATTATGGACAAAAAGCCAAAATAAGGAAATAAAATTTCCCTTACAAATGATAAATATATAATAATCCTTTATAAGGTAAACTGCTTTCCAATTTGTTTTTGCCATAAACTGTCAATTAGCCGAATATATAGTGTTGAATGGCAGGTAGCATTTTTGGTATTATACTCAGTGTTTAATAAAGATATAGTTTATTACATGGGGCTATTTAGTAATTTCCATATGGTTTATGTCTTCCTACCATCCAACTTACCATCTCTACAAAGCTCTCATTTTATATAACAGCTTATAGTTTTATACAAAATTAATTCTAATATGGTAGCACTGTTTGTACCATGCTTTCAGCTACATTTTAAACATAATTTGTGTCTTTTCCCCACACATTTGGTATAGGAGCCTTCTCTTCCTGCTATTATTCTTAATTATATAAAATAGCTTTTCCCTGACAGTTCTTTTGGTTTCCTTAGATGCAGGCCTATCAGTTACTTGATTGCTAAAGATTATAAGGTTCAGGGAAGTTCAGGTCTTGCTGAATATGCATCCCAAAGGTGTGTGTGTGTGTCTGTGTGTGTGTGTGTGTGCACACGCATGCACACATGCACACCCGTGTGTGTGTGTGTTTGTGTGTGTGTGTCCATTATTTTCCCTATCATTAAAACATTGGCTTCAGAGTTAGAGAGTTCTGAGGCTAAAGAAACATAATAGATTTTTCTTATTAAGTAGAAATTTAATATATGCCTTAAAAATAAATTCAAATAGTAATAAATGTATTGACATAAAATGACTAAGTGGTGAGTATTTATATGTATTATATGTTAAATATACACATATGTACATACAAACATATGCACTATATAATGTTATATATATACATACATATAAAACACAAATTTTTATACATATATAATAGGCACTATTTAGTGAGGGCACCATCACTAGAGTTTCAGTACTTGTTTTAAAAAGAATTAGGGGACCATTTTATCAGTACTCCATCTAGAAAGATACATGTGTAAATAAAAGCCAATGTATCAGGTCCTTAATTCCATTCATTCATTCCAAAATTCACTTTTTTTGCCCAGTAGCATTTATGGAGTTCTTACTATCTTAGGATTACATCAGGAATACAGATATAAATAGGCTCTCGTTCTTTTATCTAGGTGCTACCAGGGGAGACAAATGTATAAACACATTTATGTATTTATATGTTATAAACTATGTGATATATTAGGGGAACACAAGGAAACCCGATAGAAGATTTCTTCCCTCATTATGTGGAAAGGGTTACAATACATGAGCGAAAGCCAGTAAGTGTAAGACAGCATGAAGAGGTTGAGGCCTAGAATGCCTAAGTAGCCAAATTTGGGAAGTGGGGATACAAGGAATAGTGACTGAGAAATTGACCTGGAATATTAGCTAATAACTAGGTTAAGGAATGTTCTAGATGTCATACTGGAACATTACCTTAATCTTCTGGGCAATGGGGAGACAGTAATTCATCTAAAATGGAGAGTAACCAAATCTAATCTGTATGTAATATATAATTCTCAAGAAATGTATTTTTCATCTATAAAATTAGATAATGTATCCTCTCTGTATTCAGTTTCTTAGGCATAATCCCCTTTTTGGTGCTGGAACAGCTTCCTGAAAGTTCTTTCTTTCCTAAGCTATTGTCTGCTAAGGTTTGAGAGGAAGCCCTGGGTTCCATCTTGTCCATCACTATTCTGCCTTAGCTAACTAAGGACAGAGGTGTCACTGATGAAACACCACTCTGCCTTCAGTCATGCAGGGCATGACACTGACCATGCAGTGACTTTGTCTCAGGACTAATAGTGGTACCACACAGAAACAAAATCATAATGCTCTGAAGCAAATGCACTGAGCATCTTAGAACCAAACACAATGCCAAAATCCCATCCTCACTTGCAGCCTAGTCCCAAATCTGTCTCTATTTAGCCAGGAGGAATTTATACTCACCAGGAAGAAAAACCCTTGCAGGCAGCTCTGTCTTTCAGAGTCCTGGCTTCCTTGTCTCACCTCTTAGTCCAAGGTCAGCCTTATTTCCTCTCCCAGGCTAGTATCTCTCCAGGATATGTTTCCAGAATATATTCAGAAATTCAGGTTTTCACTTTTAGGCAAACTCTTCACTCTTACCCCTCAGAGACAGATAAAACAATAACAGAATTAATACAAGTCCTACAATCTGGCTTATTTGATAAGAAATAAAAATCCCTTCCATCTCATTCTATTCCTCATCTCCAGAGATCATTGCTTTTGAAAGATGTGCATATTTTCCCCAACTTCTGTCATTTACATATAAATATCCATGCACATAAAAATATACACATAAATATTATCTTTTAGCAAACTTGAATCATTAATCTGCAACTTGCTTCTTTTTATCTAGCAGCTTATCAAAAACATGTATGTGTATGTGTATATATATTTATATGTATGTGGGTATGTGTGATACACACATAATTCTTTTAAGTAGCTGCTAAGTATCCCAATAAATTGATATGCCATTTTGAATTTAAATCTGACCCTATTGACGGGCATTTTATTGTTTCCAAATATTTCCCTTTTTTATAGTGTTGCAATAAGAAAACTTAATTTGTATATGAATCTATTCATGCTGTAATTTCTCTAGACTTCTTATCCGCACAGATAAGTAAGGAATAGTGGACAGATGCAAATGGAAAGTGAAGGCAACATCCAGAATATCAGGATAACAGAGCTGAGAATCCATGTGTAACCAAGGAAGAAGTCAAAATTGTCCCACTAGGGTAGAGGATAAGAGTTCTAAAACTTTTCCCAGTTAGTGATGTGGTAAAGTCAGAGTTCAAGAAACCTCTGGTCAGTGCGCACCTGACCTCGCCTGTAGACAGTCAGTGAAGAGAAAGATCATCTATTCTATTTTCTAAGTAGTATGTGACCATCTGATATCAATCGCACAGAACGAATTTTGTACATTATACTATTTTCAAAATCAAAGGGTTTTTCTGAGCCCTGTCAAATTATGACATTGCCAATGATTTTAATAGGCCTTTTAAAGCACCCAGGAAATTGGTCCACTATTTTTATCTTTCTCTGTCTTCCTAAGAGCTTGCATTCCTGTCAGTATTATTTCCAAAAATAAATAAGCCCACAAGCAATACCTTAATAACTGTCTTTCACTTCTGATGCCCTCAGGCAGCAAAGGTCTAACTGTCTCCCCTCTGTATCTTTCAAGAGAGTAAAGAATACCTCCAGATATATCAAGAAAAAGAAAAAAATTATCTTCACAATATTTTAAGTGATATTATCTACAGTATAGAGATGGACATAGTATCGTTAAATAGATGTGAAATAAACATGGAATGTAGTTAAATGAATGTAATTTAAGAAACTAACAAAATAATTGTCTAAGAGTTTTACCATTTGCATACATTCCATTGCACATAATTTTACAAGAAATCTATTATCAAGCAACCAAAAAACTATAAATAAGGTAGGACTTTGAAAAAGTAACCATTTTTATTATGGCAAGAAAAATATATATAAAAATCTTCTCCAGTCACTGTTAAATTGATTGTAAATATCAGCTTGTGAAAGACCTCTGAGAAAATATATATGTATAGTTTTAAGTGTGTAGATAAAACCAAAACATATCAGTGCTAGGGAAACCAGACTATGTTGTTTGGTGACACTCCTTTCCTTCAGAGAATCATAACTGTTTTGACTTCTTACCAAAAGCATTAGCGTAGGTTAAGGGAAAAGCTGATCAGCAGGACAGGCTTCTCCTTCCTGTTCTATCCTAAACTAAAGTTGGCATGACTTTATGCAAGCCAGTTAACCTCCCAGACAGACTTGGAGTCAGTCTTCTTTTATGTTTCAGAAATAAAAAATGGTTTTACCTGTAAGGTTGTGTTTTGTCTCTTTGGTTTCCATAGCAATTTTGCTCATAATTCTGTGTATTTTAGTTGCGGAACATTTTCTAAGCTGGTGGAATTGGAAAACATAACTTAGTTTCTGGTAGCTGAACGATTTTTGTTCCTGTCAGTACAAGAGACATATAAAAAAAGATATACTATACAGATCAGTATTTATTTAGTTATAGCAATATCTTTTTTAAATGAAAATCTGATTGTTTAAAAATTAAAATTTGGTATTTGATCAATCCATTAGAAATATAAAATATTGTTTTAAGGCTTTCAAAAATAAAATTAGCTGCTACCTAAATTCTACCAAAACCATACTTGATAAAATTTATACTAAAGTATATTTTTTAATGATCATACTATTTATATTTGAGGTAGTTGAAGTTCTGTGTTAATATAAAGTCTGATACCAGGCTACTATCTTATCCTCTTATACAGAGAATCACCTTTAATACATCAAAATTCATAATATATGCCATTTATCAAGTGCCATATGCCAAAAACTATGACAGGTACCTTCTGATATTCCTTAACATAAGTACCAATAGTAAATGTCTTTTACAGATGAAAAACTGAGGCTGTTATTAATTTGCCCAAGGTCCTAGAGATAATGCAGACCCAGTACTGTGTGCTCTTAAGCCCATGCTTTAACCATTATGCCTTTGCTCTTCAAAGAAACAAGCAAAAATATTTCTCATTCTATATACCTATTGCAATAGGTATACTAAATTATATTTTGAATTTAGCAAGAAGAAAAACATTCACTTATTCTAAGGAAATTGTATGCTTCATTTAATAACAAGTAACTTTTTTTTTTTACCACTTACTGTGTGCCCATGAGTGGTCTGAGTAATTTGCTCATTAACTCATTTAATCCTCATGATTATTTTAGGAGGTATATATTATTATTTTTTATATATGTGAAAAGTGAGGTTAATAAACTACTTAATTATGCTCAACATGAAAAATTTTTTAAAAGGTCGTGGCAAAAGCACCATAAGAAACACAATAAATGAAAAACCAAGAAAATATATCTGTAACTTGTATGGAAGAGGGTTGATGTCTCTAATATAAAAGAACATCTAAAACCTCACTCATTGTTTAAGAAGGAAAAAAAATGAAAAAATAAAAACCATATTCAGATACCATTTTTCAACATATAATATTCTTAAGAATCTAAATGGCTGACACACATAACGTGTTGATGAAACACTCTAGTGCAATGCTTAAGGGAATGCAAGATGGCACAATTCCTATTGCAATTTTACTTGTAGGTATCTCACTGAGAGAGGGAGAGAGAAAAAAGAGAGGGAGAGAAAGAAGAGAAGAGACAAGAGAAGAAGAAAACCATAACATTGGAGGTAGTTGGCTGATGATCAAATAGACAATGAGAAAGACTCTCCAAGAAATTTGATAATGAGGAAAAAGAGAAAAAACAGTAGTTTTGAGGGTAAGGGAAAGAGAGTCAGCAGAGAACCAGAATATGTGGTGAAAAGAAAAGAGATTATTGATTCATCAGGTCTCCAAAGGAACAAGAAAGATTTGGGATCAAAATAACTATGGACATGTAGAGTAAAAGAAGACAAACAAAAGAGTGTATGTTATGTGAATCCATGTGTATAAAGTTAAAAAGCAAAAAACAAACAAAAGTTTTTTAAAAAGTGCTGTTAGAAGTCAGGATAGTGATTACTATTGACAAAGGAGCAGTTACTGGAACAGAGTGGGGGGGTGAGTTCTGAAATGCTGAGAATGTTCTGCTTCTTAACCTTTGTCCTGCTTATATAAGGGTGTTCATCTTGTGAAAACTTACTGAGCTGTGCAAATATGACTTCTACTCTTTTATGTATGTATGACACATTTCAATTAAAAATGATCTGTGGATATTAGGAATGAGTATTACAATTCAAAAATTGGGGTGAAAATATAGAAAAAGTCAGAGGTAGATTGGATGTGAACTTGAGGTAGATTTTCATTTATAGATTTTATTTATAGAGAGATTTTGTTTGTGGCTTTTATTTGTAGGAGAGGAGACAGGTCATCTGTTAAGATTTAGAGGGCAGGTGGTGTTAGAGACTAGCATGTCAGAGTGGAGATGGGGAAGGGTGCTGAATAGATGAGTGAAAGCTAATGGATTCTCCAACAGCAATGAGATGTCAACTAAACCTCATGAATTAATAAATTCATACCTTACTTCCTTCCATATAAGATTTGTACAAAAACATGAACCTTATCTATAGAAATTAAAAAAAAAAAAACAAAAACAACCAGGGCACCTGGGTGGCTCAGTTGGTTAAGCATCCAAGTCGTGACTTCCACTCAGGTCATGATCTCACAATTCATGAGATAAAACCCCACATCAGGCTCTGCAGTGACAACAAAGAGCCCCTTTGGGATTCTCTCTCTCTCTGCCCCTCCCCCACTTGCATGTACTTTCTCTCTCTGTCTCTCTCTTCCTCTCAAAATAATAAACATTTAAAAAGAAATTTAAAAAAACAAAATCATGAAGCAGATTATGTAATTGCTCGATTTTATTTGAAAACTTGACTGTGAGCCCCTGATGACCTAAATGAAAAAGTTAAAATGGTCATTTTCATGATTTTATTGTTTTTAAGCAGAAAACATACTCATTTCTTATGGACAACAAGTCATGGTATTTGGTTTTAATGGACATTTCTTATGTAAGCTTATATATAGGAATCTAAAGTGGAATAATGAATATATCCTCAAATGCATCCTTAAAACATGTGCTATTGTGGGGTTTATAAAGCTATGAGAGCTGAGAGCACTTTGTCAAAGGCTGACAAAAATAGCAAATAATATTTGTGAAATAGAGCCTATTTATAAATATTCAGGTTTCCAATGGTCCAGCTTAATCTAGGGGTGAACATTTGAATATTTAGAATAATGTGTGATTTCATGTTCTGCAAATAGACCTCCAGGTTTTTTAGGAGTCAGAAAGCAATATGTTTGTGATTTGGTATATAGGCAGTTTTTCTTTTTTTAATTTTTTTTTCAACGTTTATTTATTTTTGGGACAGAGAGAGACAGAGCATGAACGGGGGAGGGGCAGAGAAAGAGGGAGACACAGAATCGGAAACAGGCTCCAGGCTCTGAGCCGTCAGCCCAGAGCCCAACGCGGGGCTCGAACTCACGGACCGCGAGATCGTGACCTGGCTGAAGTCGGACGCTTAACCGACTGCGCCACCCAGGCGCCCCCAGTTTTTCTTTTTAATTTACAATTCATCTGTATGTGAAGACCAAAGAAGCAGAGGGCAATATTCCAAAATATCTTGGGGAAACTTGAATTATCTAAACAACACGCTGCATAAACAATGACTTCTTTTACTCACCTTAAATAAGGGGCCCAGAATGCTTACAAGGAAAACGGGAATTAAAAAATAAAATCTGGAACTTCTTTAGTCCCACATGAGTTTGAAGAACACAAGTTTAAAACAGAACTAGTTAGAAATGATGTGCCTTATTTCCCACCCCCCACCAAGACTTCACTATCTAGAAGGGCTCATTTAAAGAAAGCACATCCGCATTTATCTGATATTGAGGAACCTGGATACGTAGTTACAGGAATAAAGGAACTAGAGGTGTTGGTAGTGAGTGTGGATGAAACGATGAACTATTGGGACCACTTAGATGTTGCAGTCATAAAAGACAGAAAGTCTCTGAAGAGGATCAGGGAATTTGATAGGTTCACTAGTGGCACATTAACGGAAGGAACAGCCTAAAATTCAAATACAAACTATGCTGAAAATATTTTTTGGCTCACAGATGAAGACGCCTTGCACCATGGCTGAAAGAAGCCAGATCATGTTAACCTAATAACTAATTTGATATTTATTATTTTCAACATTTGTTATTCAGAGTCTGGAAATCAAATGGTTTCCTTTAGAGAAAGTACAAATATCTGAATTGGGATTTTTCATAGGACAGTATCTGAAGGCTCTTTAGACTGCAAAATGCAGGTCTTGTCCCTAAGTTATAGAGCCATAAATACTTTACATAAATACTTTAAATACTACATAAATACTTTAAAGACCTTTGTCAAAGTGTGTAATACAAAAAAAAAAAGTAATAATCTACTTAATATGCATTTGGATATTGAACAGACACCTCAAACATACATGGTCAAAATCCTGATCCATCTGATGCCCTCCCAGCTTAGATTTTCCTTTTACATAATCCTCCTTCTTGCAGGATTACATATCTCCATGCACTGCTGTGACACAGTGTCTTCCTGTGGCAGGATTATAATTTTCCACCCAGTTTATTGAGCAATAAAATGAAAGCATAAAGTAACCTATTCCAGTTCCAAGAAACCTCCAGTCTTCTTGTTTTTTTGTTTTTTTTTTTCCTCTGTCACAAGCAAGTAATGACCTAGATAATGGCCTTTCCATCCTTCTGGATGCCCCAGTGAAGAAGATACTTTCTGACACAGATATTCCTGGTTCATGTTATACTTTTTCCTCAGTCTTGGAATTGGCCATTTCTTTAAGGAGTCTTGCTTCCTTTTATGAGAATGCCATACAAAAACCCACATCTGGGTGCTAAGTGTACTCATTGCTATTTTTTAGTTGTCAGCAATCTCAGGCCCCTTAAACAGACAAAGCTACGAAAGATATGTATGTACATATCTATAAATATATACTCATAGACACATTTACATCTATAGTGATTTTTATTGTTATCATTGGTGAAAACCATGAGTTTATATTGATTCCTTTAATTACAATCCGCTACTAAAAAATTCATTCTTTTCTTCTCCCATTTCATATTTAAATTCCCTTTTCTGACAGTGAGAACCCTGGCTTATATATTCTTGGTAATACTTATTTAACCAGTTGTCTTGTAGGTAACCAGTTTCCCATCTTCATTATCACCCTTCCCTCCAAGCAGATGTCCTCCTCACCCCACTTAGGTTTTAATACCTATGCCTTTACACTCAGGTGCAGACCTTTCCTCACCATGTTTAGAGTCTGACATCCTGTACTCAGTTACCCCCATGTGTGAATGCTCTCCTCACCCTGCCTAGACTCCACCACCCCATTCCAGGCCACACAGATATCCTGCTCATCATGTTTATCCTCTGACAACCCATGAAAGCTGCCTCTTTGAGGACATGCCCTTGTGAACTCACACAGACTTTAGCAGGCTGTTCCTTTGCATGGATTCCCTATTCACTTTGCTTGAGTTCTGACATCCATACTGAGTTCCCCTATCCATGAATGCTTTCCTCTCTCCGCTTTGGCTCTGACATGCCTTGCTAGACCATACTTGTCACAGTGACACCGTATCATCCCATTAGGGAAACACCTTGTGTTGCTCTCTTTTCAAGTAGCCAGTGCCCTAATGCTCTATTTGTGAACACCTTCCTCAATACTTTGGTCCTTGATACTTCATTCTAAGCAGCCCTTCTATGCAGACATCCTATTCATCCTGCTTGGACTTTGCTTGCCTCTCTAGAGCTAAGTCTGTCCTCTTTACGCATGGGCTGAGACATTCTGTCCTGGACAAACTTGATTCTCCTCCCTCTTCCACCTGTGCAGATGTCCACCTTGTATTATCCCCCATAATGACTTTAGGAATGAATTATTTAGAAAGAGAAGAGAAAGGGAAGGAAGGGAATTGAAGGGAAAAGGGGAAAACAAATGGTGAGAAAGAGGAAGAGAACTCATATATTTTAGGTATTAACAAAGATTCTCATACTCAAAACATATTTTAAAGTATTGTTACTATTTCCATTTTTTGAAATGCTTTTTTATTTAGGGGTGCCTGGGTGACTCAGTCACCCAACTTCAGGTCAGGTAATGATTTCACAGCTCCTGAGTTTGCCGCCCACTCCCCACTCCCCTGGCCGCCCCAGTGTCAGGCTCCCTGCTGACAGCTCAGAGCCTGGAGCCTGCTTTGGATTCTGTGTCTTTCTCTCTCTCTGACCCTCTCCTGCTCATGATCTGTCTCTGTCTCTGTCTCTCTCTTTCAAAAATAGATGAACATTAAAAAAATTTAAATACTTTTTTATTTACTTTTGGGGGGAGAACATGAGTGGGGGAGGGGCAAAGAAAAAGGGAGAGAGAATCCCAAGCAGACGCCACACTGTCAGCACGGAGCCCAACCTGGGGCTTGAACCCATGAACCCCATGAGATCATGACCTGAGCCGAAATCAAGCATGAGAGATTAACTGACTGAGCCACCCAGGCACCCCTGTTATTATTTTTAAACAGTGGGTTAAAATAATAAAGGGTTGCAGCTAAGATTTTTAAAAAAATTAAATGGAATAAATCTTTTGCACTTCTAATTCCTGGAGGATTCTACCAGTATACATAATCTGGACTGTGTTGCCCAATTCCAGACTTAATTCCAGACTCAATTCCAGACTCATTCTGCCTTTCTAAGCTCAGTATCTCCTCCTGGCATCTTGCCATTCTCCATGAAAAGAATGAAAAGAGAAATAGTCTCTATTTTTTTTTTTCCTGAAGGAGGAGGCCCTAGGCAGGTTGCCAGTCTTACACCAAAGTGGAAAGGAAAGGACAAGAAAACCATATCCTGGTTTTCTCCCATGCAATAAAAGGCTCTGGTTACTTTTCTTCTCTATCAGGAAATAAGCAGAAACAAAGGCTACACCCATATACATAGCCGCTGGAGGCAAAGTGACCTTGCTTACCCCAAAGGACCAGATATTTGACTAAATAATTTCCTAACTTCTTTCTCTGGGTTTTGGTACAATAGAAATATTTTTCTCCTCTCAAAGACTCAAAGTAGTTACCAAGTGGCAAAACTTAGAGAAACCAGAGGCTCCAAGTTGTATGAGCCAGATTCTTCTAATGCCTTCTTGAGAGATAAGTAACCATAGTCTTGCATGTATCAGAAATAATTTGATAAAGATTGTATTAATATATACCCTAATAAAGAAAAACATGGTTTATAAAGAGCTTGAACAGTGAGGAAAGTTGAGGAAAGATGATATAAATCCTTTATCTTGTCTAACAGTTAATGTGCTTCTGAATGCACATTAGTAACCATATTAAGAGAAATTTTGCTCACATAATTATTATCTCTCTCAAAATGAATTTGCCTTTAAAGAGTAAATGCTTTTGTTTTCAACATCAAATTTTAGTATTTATATATAAAATCTGAGTCCAGAAATATAAAAAGCACAAAATTATTTTCTGAACAATAATAATTGCATAGATGGAAAATAAAAATTACTATTTTAAATATCTCTTTAGTACAAATGTTTTGTAAGTAATAATCATCTGCTTATTTTTAGTTTATGTAAATCTGGATGGTAAATTATTCGATTCAGTAAATGTAAGGTGTTGAATTGTCATGAAATTTTATGTTTGGCCAAATCTTGGAGATTGAATTCTAGTCATTCAAAAGGCAAACCCAAGACAGACTTGAGTAAACCATAGCATTTCTGATCATGTGCCTACTTTGTAGCTTCTGATGTCTTTAAGTTCTTCAAAATTATTTCTTGCTTAAATGAGAATCTGACTGCGTCCCTAGATAAATGCATAGATTCTTCTCTGTCTTACTTGAGTAAATATGACAGTAATCCTCATCCAAATAATGCAACTGCAAGATTGTGATGGAGAAATACATACCAGATTTTTATTAAAGTTGAAGTCACATTTCACAGGTCTTCCTCTCTTTTCAAAGCAAGCCAGGAAAATTCTAATCTTGAGATTAAGTGATAGTTCAGCAGAAAAAGGTATCTGCTGTCTCTGTGTTGAAGTTGGAGAGCTTGTTGAGCAAAGGGACA
Source organism: Acinonyx jubatus (assembly GCF_027475565.1). Taxonomy (NCBI): domain Eukaryota; kingdom Metazoa; phylum Chordata; class Mammalia; order Carnivora; family Felidae; genus Acinonyx; species Acinonyx jubatus. The sequence goes on from NC_069387.1 coordinate 64,502,887, forward strand.
TTTATTTACATAGGGCTAGGTATAAAGCAGGTGCTGAATAGTAAATAAATAGTTTGAATGAAGAACTAATAATCTAGGAACTGTGTTCTTGGGTTGTCTTTGTGTTTTAATGGGAATGTGACAGTTGAATTAGGATTTGTCCCTAGACAGTGTCTTTTTCTGTCTTTTGTTTGTTTGTTTATTGACCACTGCTTTAACACATTTGAAATTTAATGCCTGTGGTCTAACATGTGCATTCAGGCCCAAGGATTGATTATTAGCCAAATAATTTGGCTGTAGATGCAGTGTATTCCAGCATAAAGAGCACTTTAAGACTCTTTAGGCCTGTATACAGACTGCTCTGTAGGCCTGTATACAGACTATATCTGTATAGCCTGTGTAATGTATGAATGCAGAGCAGGGAAGATTTCTTAGATATCTTAGGGAGTCATTCTGCCAAACTCTAAAACCAGCTACATGGGTCATTTTACAATTACCCAACTCAAACTGAATATAAAACTCACAGGATACAAAATAATAACCTCCATTTCTCCTTGTTTCTCTGCTTCTAATTTTCTGTTGAAAAGAAAATTGGGCAGTTATATATGCAAATTACCTTTTATCGTTCTTGTGACAACATTAGTGTATTAGACAAGTCCTTTTCAGTGACGAAATATGGAAACTGGAATCAATACAATTTCGGGGAGGTGGGAGATGATGATATGTTTTATAATAAATGATAGGAAATTAAATATATAAAGTGATGCAAGACTCCATGAACTCAATATCATCTGATCTTTCACTTTCTCTTCTCTGGCTTCCATTCCTCCTTTCCTCCCTAAAATTCTCAAATCTATTTTCTTCTGCGTGTTTTCTTCCTTGTTTACCACAATATGTGGGCTTACCCCAGGCAGTTTGAACAAAGCAAGTGGAGCCACGGATAATAGGATACATGTAACCACCAAGTTTAGCAGTCTTAGAAGAAAGAAAGTGTCTCTTGGTTCCACAGGACTTCAGGCGAATTCTGTGCTTCCCAAGTTTATTTCTGGGCCAAGATTGGAAAATCGTTAAAACCATCTTCCATTACTAAGGAGTCAAATCTTCAGTAAGGAAGGACGGTTTCTACAAATTAAGGTGTAGGCTGTTGCCAAAACAGAGTGGGAAGATAAAAACAGGAATCCTTAACTACATTCCTCCCATTAGTTGCCCACTCTTTTTCCATTCACATAATTCCACAAAGTTTCTTTTCTTATATTAAAAAATATATATACAAAAAGAAAGCCAACCCAGTCTTCTCTCCAATGAGAAAAAAGGTCATATTCCAGTACAGCTTCCAGAAGCATATCCAGGATATTTGAAAGCTAGAGTTTCCTCTCCTTGAGACCCAGATGGTCATACTGCAACCAACTATAAATCTGCAACAATTGGTGGTGACAAACCCCACAGAATATCCTTAATACAATCCCTTCTATTTTATTTTTCTATTGGATGGGGATGATGTAAGGAAAGAATCGCACTGGAGCCAGTCCTGTGGTCTCTCTGGCAGCCATAGGTTTTGCCTCCTATTGGGGTCTACCTTATCCATTGTCATCTGCATTTACCTGTGAGAGAGATGTTGGAAAAGGTTCCTTTGGTGAGGTCTGCCTAGTCTTAGCATCCCACTGCTTATGGTGGCTTCTAAAGCCTGGAATTGGAGAGTGAAAGGCTTCTAATTACCTGAATGGGATTTTTCTGTAACTTTCTTCCCTAATACAAAGTGAGACAAAGTGACATGGATCATTTATGAATGACAAGGGCTCACTCAATTCTTAATATTTTCTTCCCACTGCATTTTGGGATGAAGTTTTCATTGCCCTGGGTACCTGTATAATTGCTATGAACCCAGCTTTCTGCTGACTCATGTTCAACTTGTAATGTCATCAAGAGATGAACTTTTATTTAATAAGCTCCTCACCCTTGGGAGGATTCTTTCTTTTTACAGAATAACCTAGGCATAACCTAGTCTATTCATACAAAGTGTGCTAATATCAAGGAGAGGGTGATCATAGTTGGAGGACAAAATTAAACATTTTCATAAAAAGTAATTCATGAGTTAGACTTCATTGAAATTTAAAAACTTCTGGGGCACCTGGTGGCTCAGGCAGTTGAGCGTCCCACTTTGGCTCAAGTCATGATCTCATAGTTCATGAGTTCAAGCTCCACATCAGGCTTGCTGTTGTCAATGCAGAGCCCACTTGGATCCTCTGTCCCCCCCTTTCTCTCTGCCCCTCCCAACTCATGCTCGCTCTCTCAAAAATAAACACTAAAAATTAAAAAAAAAAGAAAATTAAAATTTCTGCTCTTCGATAGATACTATTAGAAGAATGAAAAGACAGGCCACAGACCAGAAGATATTTTTAACTCCTATATCTGATGAAGAATTTGTATCTGAAATATATAGAGAAATCTCAAAATTCAATGATTAGAAAACAACACAATATAAAAATGGCTAAAGAAGTGAATAGATATTTCATCAAAGAAGATATATAGACACTGCTCAACCTCTTAGTCATTAGGAAAACTCAAATTATAACCAAATGAGAACTTTATATCTTTGATAGAACGGATACATTAAAAATACTGACCATGCCAAGCATTGGAGAGGAGCCAGAGGAATTTCACTTCTAGGTATATTTAACCAAGATAAATGAAAGCGTATTTCCATAAAAAGACTTAAGCGTGAACATCCATGGCATCTCTATAAAAATATTCATGTTTGTCAGCTGGTGAATAGTTTGTAGAATATCCATAAGATGGAGTATCACTCAGAAATTAGAAGGAAGAACCACTGATAGCTGCGCCAACATGGTTTGATTTCAAAATGCATTTTCTGGCTAAAAGAAACCAGAGCAAATGAAAAAAAAATCACATACTCTGTGATTTCACTTATATAAAATTCCAGAAAGTGCAAATTATAACAGAAAACAGAGCAGTGGTTTCCTAGAGACAGGAAGGGTAGGAACATACAGGGACAAGAGAGAGATGCTAAAGAGGTATGAGTAAACTTTTCAGAGTGATGTGTATGTTCATTATCTTGATTTTGGTTATGATTTCACTGATATATTCATGTAAAAACTTATCAATTTGTACAGTTTAAATATGTGCTGTCTGTTATATGTCAATTATGCCTCATGTTAAAAATGTCATACAAAAAAAAAAAAAAAGAGGTTAGAGTGGGAGAGAGCCAAAGCATAAGAGACTCTTAAAAACTGAGAACAAACTGAGGGTTGATGAGGGGTGGGTGGGAGGGGGGGTGGGTGATGGGTATTGAGGAGGGAACCTTTTGGGATGAGCACTGGGTGTTGTATGGAAACCAATTTGACAATAAATTTCATATATTGAAAAAAAAGTCATACAATTATTCACTTTTTAAAGGAGTGAACTTTACTGAATGGAAATTATACCTCAAAAAAGTATGTCACCTGAACAATGAAAACAATTATATATGATTAATAAAGTGTAATTTAAAATAGTAAAAGAAAAAAGAGGAAAATAGTGCTTAGAGAATGAAAATAAAAAGATGTTTACTCTACCTAATAAAACTGCCACCTTTTCTGGACCTGGTAAACCACATCACTGTTAGTCACACCAGCTTTCTGCTGTAAAGCCCTGTCCACCCATTCCTAAGGAGCAAACAAAGGCCATTTTTTAATAATGTGTTTGGATTAAGGAAAAACACTCACACATCTTTATCCTATGTTAAAATAGAAGTGCAGGTCTCAAAAGGGACCTGAGATGAGAAACATCCATTTGTATCTGTTTTGTAGATGCTTATGTTTGCAAAATTCACAGAGGAGGGAAACAAAAACCATTTTTCCTTCCATCTCCAGCCATATGCTTTTTAGTTCAAAGTGAAATTTATAGCTCATCACTATTCTGATGACTTATCTTACTGCCAAGGACTGTAGCTGATTGGTGGTTTCAGCATTCATGCATCACTTGGTGAATACATGTAAAATAGCTTGGAGGTTTTCTACTAGAGGAAGAAAAAATTGGAATGAAGAAGCATGGATGTTATGAGGTGTTTCAGAATTCACCACAGCTTTGTCATTCAGGTCACGGTACCCGCCATAGCTCTTCAATCAAGTTTCCTCGACTTAATGGAAATATGAATTAGACAAATTCCAGGAATCTAAAAATTTTGAGGTACCTTTGTTTTGGGAGAAGTACCCAGTTGGAACTGAATCAAATTTAAATTAGTCTTATGGTCAAAAAACTTAAGAGTTTATTTTCTTACCCCAAATAAAATACATTATTATTAATTAACAATAATAATTAGATTTTACCTGGCTCCAATGAGAGGCTGTTGCAACATGGAAAAGGGAACAAAACCACTTACCATGTTAACAGTAGATTGTATGGAAGGAAAGTACTGAAACATGGTTACAGGAAGAAAGGAGATTAGGTGAGCCAATAAAATATCACTTTATCCAGCATTCACAAAAAGATTTCTATTTTATTTTTTTTTAATGTTTTTATTTATTTTTGAGATAGAGAGATACAGAGCATGAGCAGGGGAGGGGCAGAGAGAGAGGGAGACACAGAATCTGAAACAGGCTCCAGGCTCTGAGCTGTCAGCACAGAGCCTGACGCAGGGCTTGAACTCACGGAGTGTGAGATCATGACCTGAGCTGAAGTCAGATGCTTAACCAACTGAGCCACCCAGGTGTCCCAAAAGATTCCTATTTTGATCATAAGCTGGGTGAAAATATTTACATTCGAATTTTTAAATTGGTGTGGGTAAAAGAGTATTAATTTTATTATCCATAATAGTGTCATCATTACACAAATTATAAAATATATACATTTTTGTGTATTTCAGCTATGTCTCACTATTTTGTAAAGCACATTTAAATGATCAGAGGCTGAATACTAAACAACTCTGAATTACATCTTTAGCAGCATTCTTAAAATTATTGTTTTGGCGCCAATGAAGGAAATAAAAAATTTGCAGCGAGGCAACTGGAAATTCTCCATATGAGAACATCTTATTTTGCACTTTAACCCCAATTAATCCTCTTCACTCCCTTCCGTTGTGCATAATTATGAAACTATTTCCTGACTCCCTTGACTCTACAATGGCTTCAGTTCATACCTAATTGAATCTTTCCTTAACTCTAAAAGGTCAATGGCAGAAGTTTGCCTTAATGTATTTTCAAAAATATAGATCATAGCCAATTGGGAAAGTATTTTCCTTACAAATCACTCCTATAAAACAGGAGGAAAAGTTTGAAACCTTGCTTCCATTGTTTATCTAACTGTATGGTATTATGTATGCATTAATTTTTCTGGCAGAGTGACTTTAGAATCATTATTTTCAGTTGTATCTTCATCGTTCAATGGAGTTTCTAATGTCAGTAATATCATAACTAGCTAGGGCTCTATAGAAACAACACAGGAATTTCCTTATCTCTGAAAAGTTTGGAATGTAAAAATTTAGTTCTTTTTGCATTTCCAAATACATAAAAAGAATACTACAAAGGAGACGTTTTGCATAGCAACATCAAAAGTTGGCAAAGTTTTCTAAACATCTCATTTTCCTTCTGTTTCCTAAAACTACAACCAAATCGTAGCATAATGCTGTTAGGCTGCTTATTGAATGATGCGTATAGGCCTGAAATAATCTGGAAAAATCCAGTGCTCTAGAACTTTCAACCATTTATCATCAAAACTTACAGTTCATAGCTGCTATTATTTTTTTACCTTCTTATTCTTATTTTGATTCCATCTTTTTGTTGAACATACAAAGAGCCAAATAATGCTTATTGAATCTGCCACACAGGGTTGATTCTCTTTATTTTCTCAGGGTCTCATATGATGCTGAAAACAAACAAAACACCTGTATTAATGAATGGAATTAATTAATGAATGAATAAACATATTTAGAGTTTTCACTTTAATAGGAATCTCATCTAACGAAATCTTAACTACATGAGATCTTAATGGTTAACTTCTTTTTTTTTAAATTTTAAATGTTTATTTATTTTTTGAGACAAAAAGAGATCGCAAGCAGGGGAGTGGCAGAGAGAGATGGAGACACAGAGTCTGAAGCAGGCTCCAGGCTCCGAGCTGCCGGCAGAGCCCAACGTGGGGCATGAACCCACAAACCATGAGATCATGACCTGAGCCGAAGTCAGATGCTCAACTGACTGAGCCACCCAGGCACTCCTTAATGGTTAACTTCTAAAAGGCAGTGTCTTATTTATAATTACATGCAAAATACTAACTCAAATTAAACTGAAAATGATCTTTAAGTTTACCAACTTCACTTCCCCAAAAGAAAGAATTACTACACATAGAATAGCCTAGTTGATTCCAAACAGGTCAAAACTCCCATTTTGCAATTGGACTTCCCAACATACCTAGAATCACAATAGAGTGAACACAGGGTCTGTCAAGAACCTATAAACTTTCTCTACAGAAATGGATAATGACAACAAAAAGAACTTGAGGGGGGCACCAGTCCCACAGGAAGCTCTGTTTGGGAAGAAGTCTAAGAGCAGAAGCCTTAGAACTAGCATTTTACAGTAGCCAGGCATTCTAAGAGAAAGGTTGTTGCTCAGAAAATGGGGAACTTGAGAGGCGCCTGGGTGGCTCAGTCGGTTGAGCGTCCAACTTCGGCTCAGGTCATTATCTCACAGCTCGGGCGTTCAAGCCCCACGTTGGGTTCTGTGCCCACAGCTCAGAGCCTGGAGACTGCTTCTGCTTCTGTGTCTCCCTCTCTCTCTGCCCCTAACCCACTCGCATTCTGTCTCTGTCTCTCTCAGAAATAAACATTAAAAAAAAAAAGAAAAGAAAATGGGGAACCTGTTAAATAATTACTCCAGAGTATCAAAGGAGTAGAAAATCCATGCTTTGGTCTGCTTTTCTGCATTGACTCTTCTTTTTCATTCTCCTTTTTGGCTGTATTGATTCTTGCTATTTGAGGGAGGAAAGGAAGAACGTTATTTATATAACATTCAGTATTAGGTCTGCTATTGTCATTGGTGGTTCTCAGGACCTGTTACTCATGGAAGAGAGAGAATGTAGTCAGAGAGCAAATGCCCTAAGAAAAGGAGCAGCATTTTTTGACATAAACTTTGAAGACACATAAACCCAGGTATTGAGGCTAAAGGGCCCCTTAAGCAGCTACATGTTCCACATGCATCTGCACTTTACTTCAGCAGCAGGACATTGCACAAAGCAATGATCAGTGTATTTTATATATTTATTTTGTGAAATACTCTCTGTTTACTTCCATAAGCTGCCACCCACATTGGCTATCCCAGAACTTAGAACTACAAGATTAGAAGTAGCCATGACTGGAGAATTTTTCACAGCAGACCCAGAAAACAAGATACCAGAGTCTTCTTGATATTTAAGCCTAAAGTCAAGACAGAAAACATTTGGAAGAATATTCTCTGTCTCATCACCATCTAGACAACATTCTCTTAGGCATGAAGGAAAAAGTTGGAGATGTGATAAGAGAGTGAGATGTGGGTAGGATACAGGGATCTCCGTGCCCCAGTCCTGAAGGAGAGACCATGGTTGCATCTCCAGAAGTGTTTACATATCTCAGAAAACAGAGTACTTTTGCTCGACTTTTTGTCTGAGACCATGGGAATAGGATCCTTGAAGAAGTTTCCATCCCAATGGAGATGGTGTATAGGGAATCAAAGACAGCCTCATCAAGTTTTTCACACCATTGAAGTGATATTGGAGAACAACATCGTTTTTCTGTGCTTTTGAAAATGTTATGAAAGTGAAGTGAAACTCCACTTGTGGTCCACCCCTTGTGGACTCCAAAGGGGTTCATCGATGACAAGAGAAAGCTGCTGCAATGTAGATCTAGCAGCCAGAGGCCAGGCAGGAACACAGACACCTAGTGGTTGTTAACAAACAGAGAGAACCTTGCCCAAGAACCAGATGGGACTGTCAACCTCAACAGATACCAACATAAATACAAAGGACTGCCATGAAACAGATACCCTTCCCACAGCTGCTGCCACAAGAGTCTCTTAGAACTTATGCAATACTTTGGAGATGAGCAGAAAAGGATGGCAAATCCTGAGCTGATGAATTGTAAAAGTCCAAAAATTACTGGTCTTTACCTTCTAACAATAAAATAGACCATAATCTCTGATTGGCGCATCTGGATTAAAAATATGTATATATCTGGCACACATTTTTTATTATATTGGTGAGCACGTAGGAACTGAGGCAATTTCCAAGTATTCCTTCTCCATCACCTGGCACAAATTAAGAAGGTTGTTAATACTTTTTGGTGAGGAGATTATGAATCAAGAGAAATTGCTATAAACCTTTGCCAGAAGAGTAAATTGGCAGAAACGCTTTGGAAAATGATTATCATATAAAGTTGGGTGTGTGTGCATTCTATGGTTTAGTCCTCTTACAAGAATACATTCCCGGAGATAATCTTTTTTTTTTTTTTTCCTGGAGATAGTTTTACAGAAAACCCATGTAAACATTGTTCTTTATCTACAAACTGGTAAAAACCCAAGTATTGATCATCAAATGTACATAACTTAGTATTTTTCACATAACAGAATATTAATATAGTTCATTCTATTCGATAAAAACAGAAGGGCTTACAACGAAAGGGAAGAGTATGCAACACATTTTCATTCCAAAGAATTATAGCAAAAAGAATTCCTATGTAGCCACACAGATGGAATAGAATACTGTCAGTCAATACTAGAGAACTTATCCACCCTCCCACTCTTCTCCAAACATACTATTTTGATTGTCAGCACCATAACATAGTTTTGTTAAAGTTTATTTTGATATAGAAGAATAGTACAAAGAGCTCCCATACACCATTAACCTAGATACACTAAGTCTAAATTTCTAAAAGTGCAATTGCTGGCTCAAATTGCTGTAAATCCGAATACAGTGTTGTCACATAATGCCAAATTACCTTCCTTAAGGGTTCCATAAATTACATTCCTACCAGCAATACATGAGAGAGCCTGTTATCCCAAGCCTTGAGGAACAAGAATATTGCCTGCTGGTCTTGAATTTGGGGCACTGCGATAGTTGAGAAATGGATCTTAGTGTAGTTTAATTTGCGTTGAGCTATCATGAGTGAAGCTGAACACCATCTTATATGTTTAAGGCCTCTTTTATACCATTTTATATCATTCTTTTCCATTATTTATTTTTCTTTGGCCCATTTCTCTAGCAGGTTTCTGGTCTTTTTTCCCCTCAGGTTTTAAGAGTTCTTTTATATTGGTTTTAATATCTCTCATTCTGTTTCACATGTTGTACTTACTTCCAACGTGTCTGTTGTTTTTCAACTTTGCAGAAGTCTTATTTTTTTTAAAAAAATGTAGTTAAATTTAACAATCTCTTCTTTTACTAACATAGATTTTGAACCCTAGTTAGCCTCTTTTGCACCCATCTCTCCCCCTGCCCTTCTTATAAAATTTCAGCCTTTCTCCCCTATTTATATCACTGTTTGATCTGGAGTTTATTCTTGTATATAGTGTGAGGTATATATATAATTTTTTTTTAATTTTACAAATGGCCATCCAGTTATCCAAGCACCATTTATTTAAAAGTGTATTTTTACCCTAGTGATTTGCAATGCTAGTTTTAATATGTACTCAGTTTCCATATTCTAGACTATCCTATTTTTTATTGTCTTTTCTCGTATCAATACCAAAAATTTTTAATTGCAAACACTTTATAGTCTGTTTCCATATCTGGCAGGACTGTTTCCTCTCATTTATTTTCATTCTCAGAGATTCCTAGCCATTCCTGCATACTCATTTTTATGTATATTATGTATGGGTTTTAGTGTCGGCTTCTCTGTACTAAAAAAAATGGAGACAAACGTCTTTAAGGTGATAATTTTTTTCTAATTATTGTTTTAAAAAATCCAGTGAGTGGTTGCCAGAGTGGAGGGAAGAGGGGGGAAGGTAGCTGGCCACAAAAGGGCCCCACAAGGAATCCTTGTGATGGGGCTGTTCTGTATCTTAATTGCAGTGGTAGACACACAAATCCATACATGTGGCAAAACCGGTTTTATTAGTTTATTATTTTTCAGAACATGCAACATTCATATATTGTTCTTCCATTCTTACCACAACTTTGGTTTTAGTTCTACAATTAAGTATATTAGTTGCATCAATTCTTTTGGTTTTCTAGTTGTGTATTTGTTGGGTGAAGTACATATCTCAATAAGAGCTCATAGGTAAAACATCCCTTCAGTTCATGAACGTTTAAGATTGGTTTTCTGTACCTTTGATGCTTGCAACATAACTTGGTTGGTTGTAGAGTCTTTGATTTCTTTTATTTCAATTCTGGAAATTGCCTCATTTTATGTCTAGGATCTTCTATTCAACCTTGTATTTCTGAGTTTCATCTATATTACCACAGGTGGTAATTGACTTCACTGAAAGGTATTATTTCATTCTGTGAATGTATCCTGTATTATTTTATTCATGGACAATTGATTTGTTTCCAGTTTTGAACTATTATGAATAATGCAGCCTTGTACAATTTTATACATATCTCTTGGTGCCTATGTTTACACCTTTTTTTGGTGTACAACTTCTTTATACAACTTTGCAACTTCTTTGTCATAAAGTATGTGTGTATTCAATTTTAGGAACTACTGAAAAACTGTTTTTTCAAAATGTTTGGACACATTTATGGTGGACAACAGCAGTACATAAGAGTTCCCTTTGCTCATATTCTCACCAACACTAGCTTTCAATTTTCAGCTCTCTTGTGGGTATTCAGGGGTATCTCCTGAAGCTTTAATATACATTTTCCTGATTACTAATGAGAACAAACACTTTCATGTTTCTTGGTCATTCTCTTTAGTGAAAGGTCTGTTGAAATCCCATGCTCATTTTTCCACTAGGTTGATTGTCTTCTTAATTTTTTTAAAATGACTTGTGAAAAGGTCTTTATATGTTCTAGAAACAAACTTTTTGTGAGTAGTAGATATTCTAAAAAACTCTTTTTCTATGGCTAGCCTTTGACAGTCTTATTGGTGAATATTATGGACAGCAGTTCATAATTTCAATGTAGTCATTTTTTCATTTTCTTACATTAAAGTCTTCTTTTAAGAATGTCTATTCCTCCTAAAATGATAAGGTGATCTGCTATATTATACTTTAGAAGCTTTATTGTTTTGTCTTTAACATTTAATCTACTTGGAACTGATGTTTGATTATGGTTGAGTGATCAAAATTTATTTTCCTTTCATGGATATTTGAATATGCCAGAATGATTTATTGAAATTGACCCATTTTTCATTGCTCTCTGTGCAGCCGTTGACTAATGCAAGTGGCCATATATGTGTGAGTCTCCTTGCGTAATCTCTTTCTTTCCATTTTTTTATTCTTGTACCACTAAATTTCAGAGCAGAAAGAAGATGCTATTATTTACAAAATTCAAAGCAATAAGTGGTACTTAAATTCATTACATATATTTATTGAAATATGTACAACCTTCTTTATTTAACATATACATATTGAAAGAATAAAGTCCTATGTAATTTCCTGCAGTGTGCCTTTATTCAAAAAATATTTTAAAGCCAAACCTTCAATGCTGAAACAAACTCAACTTAGTCAACAGGTATTATCTTTTTTATATATGCATAGATTTAGTTTGCTCATATTTTGTTAGGAAATTTTTTTCCCTGATCATTTTTGTGGTTATATCGATGAAGCCCCTTGTAATTTGCTTATATTATCATTCTTCTACTGCTATTTTCAGGTTTTGATGTCACAAATAACTTGGCCTCATTAGATAACTAAAAAGTGCTTTTCTTTAATCTGTGCTCTTAAAGGTTGATTTCATACCCTTTTTTGATGGCTTTCTTTTTTAAATTTTAATATCAGTATAATTAACATGCAGTGTTATATTACTATCAGGTTCACAATACAGTGATTCAATAATTCTATACATTACTCATTGCTTATCATGTGACGTGTACTCTTAATCCCCTTCACCTATTCCACCCATCGCCCACCCACCTGCCCTCTGGTAACCATCAGTTTGTTCTATATATTTAAGAGTCTGTTTTTTTGGTTGTCTCCTTTTTCCTTTGTTTTGTCTCTTAAATTTCATATGAGTGAAATCATATGGTATTTGTCTTTCTCTGACTGACTTATTTAACTTACACTCCCTAGATCCATCCATAGTGTTGCAAATGGCAAGATTTCATTTTTTTATGGCTGAGTAATATTCCATTATATATATACTGCCTCTTCTTTATCCAATTTATCTAGCGATAGACACTTGGTTTGTTTCCATAATTTGGATATTTTAAGTGATGCTTAAACATAGTAAACATGTTTATGTAGTAAGCATAGGGGTGCATATATCCTTTTGAGTTAGTGTTTTTGTATACCTTGAGTAAATAACTAGTAGTGAAATTACTGGAACATATGGTAATTCCATTTTTTAATTTCTTGAGGAAACTCCATACTGTTTTCCACACTGACAACAGTTTACATTCACACCAACACTGCACAAAGGTTTATTTTCCCCACATCCTTACCAATACTTGCTCTTTCTTGTGTTTATTTCAGCCATTTTAACAGATGTGAAGTGACATCTAATTGTGGTTTTGATTTGCATTTCCCTGATGATGGGTGATGTTTAGCATCTTTTCATGTGTCTGTTGACCATTTGTATGTCTTTGGAGAAATGTTTGTTCATGTCTGTCTATTTTTTAATTAGAGTTTTTAGGATGTTGTGTTGTATAAGTTCTTTATATATTTTGCATACTAATCCTTTAATGGATCACATTTACAAATATCTTCTATTCAGTAGGTTGTCTTTTACTTTTGTTGATCCACTCATTTCTTGTGCAGAAGCTTTTTATTTTGATGTAGTCCCAATAGTTTATTTTTGCTATTTTCTATAGCAAAATATTATTTTGCTAGTTTATATTTGCTATTTTATTGTGTTTCCCTTGGCCAAGGAGATAGATCTAGAAAAATGTTACTACAGCCAATGTCAAAAAAATTACTGTCTGTACTCTCTTCTATGATTTGTATGTTTTTTTCAGGCCTTTAATCCATTTTGAGTTTACTTCTGTGTATGGTATACATGGTCTGCTTTCATTATTTTGCATATAGCTGTCCAGTTTGCCCAACACCATTTGTTGAAGAGACTGTCTTTTTCCCATTGCATATTCTTGCCTCCTTTGTTGAAGATTAATTGACCACAAAATTGTGGGTTTATTTCTGAGCTTTCTATTCTGTTACATTGATTAATGTGTCTGTTTTTATGCCTGTACCATACTGTTTTCATTATTACAGCTTTGTTGTACATATTGAAATCTGAGATTGTGATACCTCCAGTTTTGTTCTTCTTTTTCAAGATTGCTTTAGTTATTCTTGGTGTTTTGTGGTTCCATACAGATTTTAGGATGATTTGTTCTAGTTCTGTGAAAAATGCTGTTGGTATTTTCAAAAGGATTGGATTAAATCTGAGGCTTGCTTTGGGTAGTATGAACACTGTAGCAATATTTGTTCTCCCAATCCATAAGCATGGGATATCTTTACATTTGTTTGTGTCATCTTCAATTTCTTTTAACAATGTTTTATAGTTTTCAGAGCATAGGTCCTTTTACCTTCTCAGATAAATTTATTCCTAGGTATTTTATTATTTTGGTGCAATTGGGAATGGAATTATTTTCTTAATTTCTATTTTTGCTACTTCATTATTAGTGTCTAGAAATGCAACTGATTTCTGTATATTGCCTTTGTATCTTGTGAACTTATTGAATGTATTTGTCAGTTATAGTAGTTTTTTGTGTGTGTGGAGTACTTAGGGTTTTCTGTTTTCTATATATAGTATCATGTCATCTTCAAATAATGAAGGTGTTACTTCTTCCTTACTGATTTGGTTGTATTTTCTTTTTCTTGTCTGACTGCTGTGGCTAGGACTTCCAGTGCTTTGTTGAATAAAGCAGTGAGAGTGGACACTTTTTCTTGTTCCTAATCTTTTCTTGTTCCTAATCTTTTAGGGGAAAAGCTCTCCATTTTTTGCCATTGAGTATGATATTAGTTGTGGGTTTTTTATTTATGGCCTTTATGAAGTTGAGGTATTTTCTCTCTAAGCCTGTTTTGCTGAGGGTTTTTTATTGTAAATGGATGTTGTACTTTGTCAAAGGCTTTTTCTGCATCTACTGAAGTGATCACATGGTTATAATCCTTTCTCCTGTTGATGTGATGCACCACATTGATTGATTTGAGTAAATTGAACTACCCTTTTACCCCTGGAATAAATTGCACTTGATATTGGTGAACAGTTTTTTAAAATGTATTGTTGGATTCAGTTTGTTAATATTTTGTTGAGGATTTTTGCACCTATGTTCATCAGCGATATTGGCCCATGTTTCTCTTTTTTTGTAGTGCCTTTATCTTGTTTTGGTATGAGGGTAATGCATGCCTCATAGAATGAATTTAGAAGCTTTCCTTCCTCTTCTAGTTTTTTTTTTTTTTTTTGGAAAAGTTTGAGAAGAATGGTTATTAACTATTCTTTAAATGTTTGGGAGAATTCACCAGTGAGCTATCTGGTCTGCGACTTTTTTGTTGTTGTAGTTGTTGTGTTTGATTACTGATTCAATTTTTTTAATGTTTTATTTTATTTATTTAGAGAGACAGAGATAGAGAATGAGCAGGGAAGGGGCAGAGAGAGAGGGAGACAGAATCCACACCATCAGCACAGAGACCTATATGGGGCTCATATCTACAAACCATGAGATCATGACCTGAGCCAAAATCAAGTGTCAGATGCTCAACCACTGAGCAACAGGCGCCCCTATTAGTGATTCAATTTTATTGATAGTAATTGGTTTGTTCAAATTTTCTATTTATTCCTATTTCACGTCTTGGAGATTATATTTTTTCTAGGAATTTATCCATTTCTTCTAGGTTGTCCAATTTGAGGCATAGAATTTTTCATAAAATTCTAATAATTGTTTGTATTCCTATGGTGTCTGTTGTTATTTCTCCTCTTTCATTTTTAATTTTGTTTATATAAGTCCTCTCTTTTTTTGATAGTCTGCTTAAAGGTTTGTCAGTTTCCTCGAACTTTTCAAAGAACTAACTCCTTGTTTTATTGACCTGTTCCATTGTTGTTTTTAGTTGCTATTTCATTTATTTCTGCTCTAATCTTTATTATTTCCTTCCTTGTACTGTTTTGGGGTTTCGTTTGTTTTTCTTTTTCTAGCTCCTTTAAGTGTAAGGTTAGCTGTTTATTGACAATTTTCTTGCTTTTTAAAGTAGACCTGCTCTAAATTTGCCTCTTAGAACAGCTTTTGTGGTATCGCAAAGATATTGGACTATTGTGTTTTCATTTTCATTTGTCTCCGTGAATTTTTTTGTTTTCTTGTTTGATTTCTTGGTTGACCCATTCATTGTTTTGTAGCATGTTGTTTAATCTCCAGGTATTTGTGTTCTTTCTGACTATTTCTTGTTATTGATTTCTAATTTCATAGCATTGTGGTCAGAAAAAATGCATTGTATGACATTAATATTTTTAAATTTGTTGTGACTTGTTTTGTGGCCTAATATGTGATGTATTCTAGAGAATGTTCCATGTGCACTCTTTAGCTTTTGGGTATCTATTACTGGTTTTTGGTTTGTGGTTATCATTAGATTTGTATATAACATCTTCTACATGTAGCAATCTATATTAAGTTGATGATTGCCTAAGTTTGAATCCATTGTAAAGTCACCAAATTTTTACCTCCTCCCTTCACCTTTTAGGTATATGGTGTCATACATTATATGCAGATTTTGTGAATCCCTTGACTGACTTTTATAGATATGCTTAATTTTTTTTGTGCTTCCTACTTTTCTTACTTTTACTTATGGTCTTTTCTTCTACTTACAATCTTCTTTAACATATCTTGCAGGGTGATTTAGGGGTGATGAATTCCTGTAACTTCTGTTCATGTGGGAAACTCTTTATCTCTTATTCCATTCTGAATGATACCTTTGCAGGCTTTTTTGGTTGTAGGTTTTATCCTTTCAGCACTTCGAATATATCATGCCACTCCCTCCTTGCCTGCAAAGTTTCTGCTAACACATGAGCTGATAACCTTATGGGGTTTCCCTTGTATGTAACTGTTTTCTTTTGCTGCTTTATTCTCTCTTTATCACTACTTTTTGCTATTTTAATTACTATGTGTCTTGGTGTGGTGCTCCTTGGGGTTATTTTGTTCAGGGCTCCCTCTGCTTCTTAGGTCTGGATTTCTGTTTCCTACTCCAGATTCAGGAAGCATTCTGATATTATTTCTTCAAATAAAATTTCTGCCCCGCCCCTTTTTTTAATCTCTTCTCCTTCTGTGATCCCTATGATGTGAATATTTTTATACTTGATGGTGTTGTTGAGGCCCCTTAATCTATTCTCATTTTTTATTATTTGTTTTTTCTCTCTCCTTTTAATTACTCAGTCCACTAGGTCACTGATTCATTCTTCTGTTTCCTATAGTCTACTATTTATTCCCTCTAGTGTATTTTTAATTTATGTTATTGAATTCTTCATCTCTCTTTGGTCCTTTGTTATGTTTTTTATTCTATGTCTCTGATATAGGTATCAAAAGGTCTCACTCAGGTCCTCCACTCTTAAGTCCAGTGAGTATCTTTATGATCATTACTTTAAATTCTCTGTCAGGCCTATTACATATCTCTGTTTCATTTAGCTCTCTTGCTGTGATTTTGGCCTTTTTTTTCCTCTGGGACATATTCCTCTGTCTCTTAATTTTGTGTAACTCTCTGTGTGTGGATCTATGTGTTAGGAAAGTCAGCTACATCTTCCATTCTTGAAAGTAGTGGCTTTATGAAGAAGAGGTCCTATGGTGCCCTGCAATGCAATGTCTCCTGTTTACCAGAACTGGTGCTTCAGGGTTGTTTCCTGTGTGTGTTGCATGCATCCTACCCTTGCAGCTGAGCCAGGTTTAACTTCAGTCCAGTTATTTGCACTGGCTCTTTTTGCCTGTTTTGGGCAGTTTGGGTCCCTATATTTTTAGTGGGCCAGTCTGGGGCTATCTTGGGCTTGAATTGGGTTAGACCAAGCATTTGCAAGAGCTGCAGTAGCACCTAACTATAGGGTGCTCTCCCTCAGTTGTCTCCTGTGAAGTTTTTGTTGGTGGGTGGGGCCTTCAACCAGACCACGTCTGTCCCCAGCTCACTGCTGAGCCCACAGTTGAAATTATGTTTGTGGTTTTCTTCCCTTCTCTCTGGGGCAGGAATCACTTTGGGATGGTGCTTACCCCTATCAGGGCTGCTTGTACACTGCCAGGTTTGTGGTACCACTTTGCATGGACTCTTGCTGTGGGTGTATTGGAGGGTGCAAGTTTGCAGGAGAACTCAGGGGTGGGACATGCAGTGTTAGCAAAGATTGTTAGATCTGCTGTGGGAGGAGATGTGGAGCCACTTTGGAGTATTCCTGCCAGGGCTGGTTTGAGGTGTAGGTCTGTAGAAGAGTTTGGGGGCAGGTATGTGCTGTTAGCAAGCTAGGTAGAGTGTTTTTGGCTCTGCTGTTTCCTGCAGATGTCCTTGTATCTAGGCTGAGGGATGCAGGAAGGAAATGGCACTTACCAGCTCTTTTGTTTTTGGAGAAATCTCCCAAAGATCTCTATTCCTCCAGCACAAGTTCTGAGATTAGCAAATAAATCTCCTTGTTTACGCCAGGAATTTTCAAACTGCTTCTTCTGTGCTGTATCTCAGCAGTGCTGTTTGTTAGTTGGTTTCTTTAAAAGCAGGGACCAAGTTTCCTTTTGCCTCTGGCTCTCGAGAGCCAAGAGTGCTGATTTTTAAAATCCTAGACATTAAGCCCCACTGATTGTACTTACTCAAGAAGGCAAGCCCCTCTGGTTTTCAAAGCCAAATGTTATGGGAATTCATCTTTCCAGTGCAGGTCCCCTGTGTCTGTGATGCCTGGTTTGGGGTCTACTCCCCACCATGTCTTTCTCCTTCCTACCCTCTTGGATGTGGCCTCTTCTCTACATTTAAGTGTGGAGAATCTGTTCTGCCAGTCCTTGGGTCATTTTCTGGGTTAGTTATACTGATGTGGGTGTTATCTAGGTGCATTCCTAGGATAGGGTGAGCCTAGGATCCTTATATTCTGCCATATTTTCTGGAAGTTTTGATGTATATATTTTTAACTATTTTGGATAATTCACTGGTAATGTAATGTTGACTGTTGAGTTATGGGGTTTTTGTTTGTTTTTTGTTTTGTTTTGTTGTTTTATTTTTTGAGGATGGTTGAGTCTTAGAAAGAGTATGAGTAAAAAATTCTAAGTTCTAGAAAACAGTGTACAATATGATATTACTTGTATAAAGCTCAATAAGCATAGAGAATCAGTACATACTTTAGGAATACATGATATGTTATAAAACAATAGCTGTATCTTAAAGAGAGAATATTAAAAATATCAAGATTATGGTTACGTTGCAGTTGCTGCCAAGGGAGAGGAGTGCCCACGAAGATGCAGTATTCTAGGCATTAAATTATGTAAGCATTCGTTTATTAGCTTTACAACATATATATATATATATATATATATATATATATATACATATATGTTTTACATTTATGTTGTGTATCAAATATTACACTATAAAAATTTTAAAGTAAGTAAATATTAATAGGGAATATTTGCCTCATCTTAAATGACTGAATTTTTTTTAAATTAAATTGTTGATTTTTTCAATAATTGACTAGGTAAGGTTTTCAGCCATCAAATGGAATCAAACCTCAAAGTGGACATTCTACTCAAATAATAAAATAGAGCATGTTGCATTTTTACACCCTTGAGTTTTTTTGTCTGGGTTTTTCTTATTTACTGTAATTCCTTAATAGGTATTTAGTAAATATTGATATAATGAATAAGGTAGTTGATTAAGTCATGACATGCCAGCCTATTAGGTGAAAACGTGGAACTAAATAATGAATAAATAGCCCCTAAAATTCAAGAGGGAAGATTTTAATTAACAAAGGAAAAAGGGTGAAAACTTTTGCTAGAGGGACAGAAATTAATCTTATACAAGTGTGTGAAACTTTAAAATGTCCTTGCAAAGAGCAAAGTAAGGTCTTTGAAATACCTAGGGAGAGGAGCTCGTTTGACAGTGAGAAAATTAGAATAATTCTAGGCATAGAATGTTGCCTAGTGACTTATTAAGCATTTTCCTCTTGATTTAAAAGATCAGCCAAATGCTAAAGTGCCTGATGGAACTTGGCCCAGCTTCCTAAAATTGCTAATGATTGATAGCCACCATTAAAAAAAAAGAATACAGATATAGCAGCGTTAAAATAAAGGCTGAAAAATTATTTCCTCACTCACAAAATTGAGACAAATGGTAAACATTTTCAGGCATATTATTTACCTAAATATTTCTGAAGTTAAATGGGTAAGTTTTTTCAACCTACTGAGAAGGTAAAGTAATGGTATAAATGAGGAAAATATGCAAGACCATGGGTAATCCACCAAAAGAGAACCTGTTGCAATAAACAACTGGGTGTGGGAACCATAAGAAGATGATTATGTGTGAAGTGCTCTATCCACAGCTATGGGTCCTTAGAAGAAATCACTAAAACAAACAGCTTTCAGAGTTTCATCCTTCCATTTCAGGAGTCAAAAAAGAATTTAAATTATAGAACAAAAACTTATACTGTATCTAGGGAGTTGGGGTTGTCCTGTCTGCTATCAACTCCTCTACTTACTACTGTGAATATCTTTGGGAAAATAGAATTCCTTCATCAGTGCAATACACAATAATCTGCAGACTAGCAGAACAATTCTGCTCTTTTTCAGAGAGTTGTTGTAAACATCAAATGAAATACATGAAATCTAGAGTTATAAAGGTCATATAAATATATTATATATACATATAAACATACACATATTTTATACATATATATATGTATGCATATGTATGTGCACCTAATGTGTATAGATATATACCTGTATGTGTGTATGTATATATATATTATATATACACACAATTATATATATATATATACACACACAAACATATAAAATCATGTGAAAGGACCATATGTGATGTATTAAGGAGAATTGTTCACCTAATTTTATGATAAGCTGTTACTGAGTCATGTCTGCTAATTATCCAATACCTGTTTTCAAAATACCAAGTTGCCGTATTTCCACATTATATTTTTTGACTTAATATCTTGTTTATTTTAAAAGATCAAATTATATTTGTTTTATGAAAGCCAAGTTTTTGTATTTAAGAGCTGAGTCTGATAGGTTACATATATTAAAAATTGAGTGAGCTCTTGCCATCCTAGAGAGACATCATATTAACATGTTATTGATATAATACTGTGCATCTGGCCTAACTCTAGTGCCTAAATTTAGTCATCCATTCACATCTAGTTTTCTTGAAAAAATGAAGATGCATATTTTATTTGTTGAAAGATATGTAGTAAGGTTTTTTTAATTTAATTTTTTTTAATTTACACCCAAATTAGTTAGCATATAGTAAGGTTTTAAAGTCAAACAGATTAGGTTTAAATCTGTCTCCTCAGATATGTGAGTAGGTTCTAAAGTAGTATCTAGATACTAAAGTAGTGTCTTTAGTCTCAATTTTCTGTCTACTAAAAGGGGAATCTGCATACAAACACAGTCACTTCTTTGAAATTCTAATGTTAAATATTATGAAGAACAGAAGCATGTTGTAACTTAGTTATTGGAAAATGAACTAACATGAATCCATGCATCCAGATGACCTGATTTGAACTGATATAAGACAGCTTATAATCTTTACCTATACCACTTAGTGTTAATATGCAGACATTTCACTCTAGAAAGTAATGTGTTTTATTAGATGGTTCTGCTCTAGATTCTGCTGGAGGTGTTACATTATATAAGATACAGGCTCTTGTATTACTTTTCTAAAATTCCCCAAACTCTCATCCCCAAGACATATCTGGCCCTAATATGGACCTATTATGCTTTCCTTGTCAATGTTCTTATGGGAATTACATGTTATCAGTGTTAAGCACCTGGCAAGCTTTCAGGGTGCCCTGAGATGGGGTCACATTGAAGTCCCTAGGGAAGGAGGATTCGGAACTCCATTTTCCTCATAGCTGATAGGAACATCAGATATCTTAGCTGTTAAACCTGTTGGGATTTTAAATTTTAAAAAGCTGTCTAATTGGTCTATATGCTTCTACTCAAACTTCTAATAAATTCCCCCACACTGTGGCAAAAATCATTCTTTTGGAAGACAGGTCTGATATTCACTTACCCGTTTGCAGTCCTTCAAAGCCTTCCCATCAATCTTATAGTAAACACAGAAGCCCTTACTTTGGGTGCAAGGCCTTTGCAGGACCTTACCCTGTGTGCTTTACCCTGTTCACCAAACACTAGCCCTTCAGTCCCTCATGACTGGTTGCACCTTCCCATCACAGGCCCTGGCACAGGGCTGTCTCCTGGGTTTTTAAAGCTGTTGTCACTATCTACTTAGTTAATGTCTACTCATTCTTCCAGAGCAAGCTCAAATGTAGTTGTCTATGGCAAGCCCTCCAACATTCTTCTATCTTTTAACTCAGCCAAATCTCCCATCGAAACTCTCATTGCATCATAGCTGTATCCTTTGCAGCAATTCCCATAGTTGTGATTTTATATTTGTGTTAATTGTTGGTGAATTTCTCTTTCTCCCCCCAGTATACTCTGAGGCCCTTAAGTTAGGTGTCTTTTTTTCTTCTTATTATTTTTCAATAGTGTGCCTTTATTTTTTATACAGGTACAGAATAAGCAACACTGTTTATGCTACAATAAACATATTGAGCTTTTAGTATATAATTTATTTTTGCTTTATATGATTTTTCGATATTAAATATAATTTATGACCTTGCATTTTGTACATGATAGACTTCATTCTCTCCTTGCTGGGGGAAGAGTGACTCTTTCAACCTTCTCAGCCAGCACCCGGGGCGGTGTCTATGTTAATTAAGCTGAGAAACACCTGACTGCTATCTCTTTTTTTTTAATGTAATTTATTGTCAAATCAGCTAACATACAGTGTGTAAAGTGTGCTCTTGGTTTTTGGGGTAGATTCCCATGGTTCATCACTTACATATAATACCCAGTGCTCATCCCAACAAGTGCCCTCCTCAATGCCCATCACCCATTTTCCCCTCTCCCCCAGTTTGTTCTCTGTATTTAAGAGTCTCTTATGGTTTGCCTCCCTCCCTCTCTGTCTGTAACTATTCTTTTCCCCTTCTGTTCCCCCATGGTCTTCTGTTAAGTTTGTGAAGATCCACATATGAGTGAAAACATATGATATCTGTCCTTCTCTTACTGACTTATTTCACTCAGCATAATACCTTCTAGTTCCATCCACTACATAACTGCTCTCTTATCAAAGGGTCATATGAAAGGAAAAAATGTGTTGCCCACCAGATACAGTTTGCCTCAGAGGCCCAAACCAAACAGTTGTATTATTTGCTCAGTTGAATTCCTCAAGAATTTCTCTGATTATTTTTTGGCAAATGTACAATACAGTTCAAAGCATATAAGGATAACTCAGGTACTCTAGTCATAAAATTTGCCTGCTTTTGTTCATACTTTGTAGCAAAATCAATACTCTAAAAAGTTTGAGTTTCAGGCAAAGAAACTTTAAGGGTTTATGTAATCCCAGAACTCCCTAGATTGTCCTAGAATGGCCCAGAACAGAGAGACCTGAAGATTCTCATAGTCTATACCAAAAGATGAATCAACACACATTGTTTAGGAACAGAGTGGTCAGTACTATGCTTGGAAGGATGGGAAGATTTATAAGTAGCTACTAAGTGCACATTAAGAATATCAAAGTGGTTAGACAAACTGGAGACACGTAAACACTTCCTTGTTGGCTCTTGAAAATGTGCACATCATATGACCCTAGTTGACAGAAGTCCCAGAGTAGTATGGCCATATCAGGCCACACTACTGTCAGTGGTGAAGACTTGATACGTGCAGCCTCAGCTGCTGACCTCCTGAGGGCAAGGCCAAGAAGTATTTTAGAAACCCTTCATCCTCTCCCAAGTACACATTTATTTATATCTCGCAGGTTTACTTGTGATCCATTAGAAAAGATTTAGATTTAGATTCCCAATCTTGGGATTCCCAAGTTGTGACATAAACCCACTATGTCTACAATATCTCTCTGGGCTGCTCTGCATCACCCACATGGGACCTGGTAATAAAGGGAACATATGCAAACAGGAATCTCAGGCTTCTTGCTGCACTGAATAATAAAGTCCTTTGTCTTGACGTAGGTGTCTTAAAGTTTCTGTCACAGCATCTATGACACTGGCAGACTAACATGCTCACATCCAAATAGGGTAAAAATCACAGATCCTTTCAGTTTTTTGTATTATCCTACTCTGCTATCCTCCTGATAGTAACAGTCTCTGCTTACTAGACGTACTTTCTTCTGGTCTTTGCCTGCATCTTAACAATGAACAGTCTAATTCAAGCTATCTTTAGTAAGGCCTCAGGGACTTGTGATTTGACCAAGGCCCCTCTCTCAGTAGTCCCACCTGCTGGTCCATTTAGTTACCTAGCTTTCACTCTCATTTTTTCGGCTGCAACCAGATTGATCACTTTCTCTGTACTCGTTGACAATTTAAATTAAAATGATGTTACATTATGCATACCCCCACCTACCTTACATAATGGTAAAGGTGGTATGTTTTATGCCAGGGTATTATCAAATATATGTGAAATGTGAACCCTCTTCTACAAAATAAGAGAACAGTCTTATTTCTAGCTAGCTGCATTATCTATTAAATGTAGCACAGTGAATGCAAAAATTAGATGTTTAATGAATGAATGGAAGAATAAATTAATAAATATCTAAAGCTTTAATCCTTAAAGATTAACCTTTTTATTGTGGTAAAAAACACATAAAGGAAGTCTACCCTCTTAACAAATTTTTAAGTGTATAGTACAGTGTTATTAACTGTATGCACTTTGTCATACAGCACATCTCTAGAAGTTTTCAGCTTGTGTTACTGAAACTCTATACTTGTTAAACAGCAACTCCTTGCTTCTCTCAATCCCCATCCCCTGGCAATCACCATCATTCCTTCTGTCTTTATAAATTTGACTACTCTAGGTACTTCATATAAGTGGAATCATACAATATTTGTTCTTTAATGTCTGGTTTATTTCAGTGACAACGTCCTTGAGGTTCATCCATATTAAAGAATATGACAGGATTCCTTTCTTCTTTAAGGCTGAATAATATTTCATTGTATGCATATACATATTTTTTATTTTTTTATTTTATTATTATTTTTTAGTACGAAATTTATGGTAAAATTGGTTTCCATACAATACCCAGTGCTCATCCCAAAAGGTGCCCTCCTCAATACCCATCACCCACCCTCCCCTCCCTCCCACCCATCCACCGTCAAGCCTCAGATTGTTCTGTTTTTAAGAATCTCTTATGTTTTGGTTACCTCGCTCTCTTTTTTTTTCCTTCCCCTCCCCCATGGTCTTCTGTTAAGTTTCTCAGGATCCACATAAGAGTGAAAATGTATGGTACCTGTCTTTGTCTGTATGGCTTATTTCACTTAGCATAACACTCTCCAGTTCCATCCACGTTGCTACAAAAGGCCATATTTCATTCTTTCTTATTGCCACATAGTACTCCATTGTGTATGTAAACCACAGTTTCTTTATCCATTCATCAGTTGATGGACATTTAGGCCCTTCCCATAATTTGGCTATTGTTGAAAGTGCTCCTATAAACATTGGGGTACAAGTGCCCCTATGTATCAGCACTCCTGTATCCCTTGGGTGAATTCCTAGCAGTGCTATTGCTGGGTCATAGGGTAGATCTATTTTTAATTTTTTGAGGAATCTCCATACTGTTTTCCAGAGTGGCTGCACCAATTTGCATTCCCACCAACAGTGCAAGATTCCCATTTCTCCACATCCTCGCCAGCATCTATAGTCTCCTGATTTGTTCATTGTAGCTCTGACTGGCGTGAGGTGGTATCTGAGTGTGGTTTTGATTTGTATTTCCCTGATGAGGAGCGACGTTGGAAAAAAGACAGTCTCTTTAACAAATGATGCTGGGAGAACTGGACAGCCACATGCAGAAGAATGAAACTAGACCACTTTCTTACACCATTCACAAAAACAAACTCAAAATGGATAAAGGACCTGAATGTGAGACAGGAAACCATCAAAACCCTAGACGAGAAAGCAGGAAAAAACCTCTTGGACCTCAGCTGCAGAAATTTCTTACTTGATACATTTCCAAAGGCAAGGGAATTAAAAGCAAAAATGAACTATTGGGATCTCATGAAGATTAAAAGCTTCTGCACTGCAAAGGAAACAATCAACAAAACTAAAAGACAACCAACGGAATGGGAACAGATATTTGCAAATGACATATCGGACAAAGGCCTAGTATCCAAAATCTATAAAGAACTCACCAAACTCCACACCCGAAAAACAAATAATCCAGTGAAGAAATGGGCAAAAGACATGAATAGACACTTCTCTAAAGAAGACATCCAGATGGTCAACAGGCACATGAAGAGATACCATATTTTTTAATCCATTTATCCATCAACAGGTATTTAGGTGGCTTCTATCTCTTGGCTGTTGTGAATGATGCCACCATAAATATCAGGATGCAAATACCTACTCAAGATCCTGTTTTCAGTTCTTTCTGGTAAATAGCCAGAAGTGGATTGCTGGATTGTTTAGTAATTCTAACAATTAATTTTGAGTAAATTTAATAACTATATGTTAGTTTAATATCAAGCTAATATTCTCATTTCTGAATTTTTATCAAAAGTTCTTGAACCTGAGAATTCCCATGAATTTGCTACAATTCAGTGAAGTATAGCTAGGTCTTTTTCTTCCATCCTGGCAGAGCTAACTAACTTCATACCTGCTATGGAGCTCCAATGAGGAGGCATTTCCTTACACTTTCTCTGTATCACATTCTTCCAGTTACAAAGTACTCGGCAGTTTGAGATCTCTCTACTTCATGAGACTCACCCAGCCTTTCACAGGAACTATTTCCTCCTTGCTAAGTAATCCTTTCTTATAGTGAAATAGAAAAACCATATCTAAAATCCAACAGCTTTTGTCAATGGAAACATTTGCATTGTGCTGTGCAAGGAACATTTTAAAGTACCCAAGGGAGCCCAAAGCATCCCACAAAAGATAACTCACTTGCAATGTCTCTGAGGTGATTAAGGGAATCAGGACATATGTGTTTCTGGATGCCAGTATGATGGGTTCACTGGCTTTATCAGTAGGGTGGATAAGGTCATTGATAATTATACACTCTATTCATGACTCATTTTTATTGAGTTTCATAAGCATATCTGGTAACTATTATGCTCCTATCAGTCATATTCTCTTTATTCTTCCTGGATTTATCACACCTGCCACAAACATTAATGTGCCTAAAGTATAACTGGCAATGAGTGCCATGATGCATTTGATGTTTGAGGAATAATGAAATGTCAGTTCCATTATAGAACAATGTGGCATTTAATGGAGCTATGCAGAGTTATTTGCATTACTATATCACTGTAATGATGTTGCTTGCAGTCACAACTGACAAAAATATCACTGAATGTTAATTCAGATGAACTTTAAAGTCAGCCACATGGGGATTGACCTGAAATGAAAGTTTCTGGTCTTTGCCTTGAAAAGAGCCTGCCCTTAAGGGTATCATTAGAGGTTCATCCCAACCTCTCAGGCTTCAAAGTTGGAAAGGTGTGTAAGAAGAGGAGACAGAGAAATAGCATAAAACACATTCATGCACATGCCTAAAGAGCTATTGGTTTTCTTCAAGTTGAAGCTATGACCTTGACCCTTATTAGTTGATGCGAGTCTAAGCAACCAGGGTACTGATTGAGACGTTAATGAGACTAATGTTTAGAATGTATTCACGGGAGTGTAGGCTTTGCTTGCAAAAAAAAATTAATTTCAAATAAAAGCTTCTCAAAAATCTCCTCAAACGCATGAGCCAGGAAGTACCTTTAAATATAAAAGGAGCAAACCTTTCCTATATTTTATAGGTTCACAATGATTGGCTAGAAATAGTTTCTCTATTGCCCAGCTCCTCCAAATTTAGAAATATTTATTCAAACTGGAATGCATCCAGAATTTCAGTTCAATAATATACATACTGAAGAATAGTTTTAAAAAAGCTGCCTATTTTTGTTGTTATTCTACAAGGAATTATAGTTTTTTGTGTGTGAGAGAGGCAGCTTACTAGAAGATAGCTGACACTCGTTATCCTCCTCTATACAACTTTGACCATGTTCTCTGTTCTTTTTAATTCCCAAAGCTAGATTCATAATGTTAACACCATATAATAAATATCTCATAAAATTTATATTTCAAAGTTCTCTGCCTAGAAGAGATATTTAATAATAAAACAAAAAAGATTTTAAAAACATAAAAAAGATAAAGTATTTTGTAAAAGAACACTTTCAAATATTCAACAATTTACTTTCAAATATCAAATAATTCATGAAAAAAATAAGATCAGATGGTCAAATAGATGCTGTTGCTTAGTCATCTGATTCTTGGGCCTTTCATTTCTGTGCATCTTTAATGATAATGACCTTTCCTTCTAGTCTACCCCAGCCTCTGCACTGTGACCATATCCTAGAACTTCTCAACATGAGAAACTGTGCTATGATTAAAATCCTGAATTGAAATATGTCACTTGCTGACTATAATATCCAATCTATCCAAATTACTTTACTCATACCATTGTGTTACAGCTGATATTTCTCTACTTTGTAATGTTCAAACCATTGATCCCACTATGCATCAATTACCATTTTGACTATACTTCCCTTTTGTTAGACTCCATGGTGTATCATTAAAACCAGTCTGTAGGAAACAATCTGCACTCTCTTGCATATCTTTACCTTTGCCATAGATATCAGACCATAGTCTAATCCTGGAACAACTCAACCACCTGCCTTCTCTTTGTCCACATCTGAACCGCTAAACATTGCTGGGGAGAAAAAAAATCACACAACCAAGCAAACTGGTTTCACAATAAATTCATAATTACAATCTGTAAGTACTTATCACATTGCATAAATAGGCTTGATATTGCAAAAACCAAGATAGTTATTTCCCGCATGGTCCTTTCTTCTAAAACGTCGTCTTTTGCCTCTCTTTCTCTCAGCTGACTTTGTCTCACACTTTAATAGATTTTCTTTTCAAGAAAGCAAATGAAATGCATTTATTTATATCTGCCTCCATTTGAAACCATTGCAAGATAATTACAAATAAAGTTTAAAAGTTACATACATCAGAGATGACTACAAATTTGGAAGATGAATGGTGGACAAATAAGCAGTAAGTGATTTACTAGAGACAATTCTGTGCTACAGAAAACATTTAGAGAAAGATGACAAGAAGAAAGCACATTTTCAGCCCAAGAAAAACTCATAAATTAGAGGCAGAAGTTGGGAAACTAGAGTGAGTAGAAAGCAGAAAAATTGGTTGAATTTCAGTGAATTCACTAAAGAATCATTCAGACACATAATACCACAAAATACTATACAAAGATCGTTGACTGTCCATTTCTCACCCGAGCAGGAAACAGGGGGTTTAAATTAGCAAGATTGTAAAAAATTAATATACCATGCTAAAAAAAGGAGGATCATATGAAAATTCAAAAATTGAATGGTGAAATTGCCAGCTCCATTCCTGTGCTCTGTTTCCAGAACATTTGTTACTATGTTTAATTCTTGGGTAGAAAACTTGGAAGATCTCTGAAAAGAGAATGGACTTAGAGAAAAGAATTTTAGATGCACTCTTTGAAAGTCCATTAATGAATGTGATCTCCGTCGTACAGAAAAACTGCCAACAGGGGTGCCTGGGTGGCTCAGTCGGTTGAGCGTCCCACTTTGGCTCAGGTCATGATCTCGCAGTTTGTGGGTTCAAGCCCCCCATGGGGCTCTGTGCTGACAACTCAGAGCCTGGAACCTGCTTCTGATTCTGTGTCTACTTCTCTCTCTGCCCCTCCCCGACTTGTTCTCTGTCTCTGTCTGTCAAAAATAAATAAATGTAAAAAAAAAATTAAAAGAAAAACTGCCAACTAACCAGCCCACAAACCCAAAACTCCCATGCAGCTCTTCGTTGCCACCTTTTCAATTTTGCACTGAGAACTGCATATCACCAGACTTTGAGCAACACAAATGTAGGATTAAAACATTACCAGTAAAAACAAAATGAATACAGGAAAAATACATGGAGAAAATAAGCAAATGCACAAAGAATAAAAATTTAAAATATATAAATAATATCTTGACAGAAGTAAAAGATAAATTTCACCCATGACAAAAGACAGGATGCTTTTTTAAAAGAACTGAGTCCTGTCAATCGATGCAGAAAAGGCATTTGACAAAATTCAGCAACCTTTCTTAATAAAAACCCTCCAGAAAGTCGGGATAGAAGGAACATACTTAACCATCATAAAAGCCATTTATGAAAAGCCCACAGCTAACATCATCCTCAGTGGGGAAAAACTGAGAGCTTTTTCCCTGAGATCAGGAACACGACAGGGATGTCCACTCTCACCGCTGTTGTTTAACATAGTGTTGGAAGTTCTAGCATCAGCAATCAGACAACAAAAGGAAATCAAAGGCATCAAAATTGGCAAAGATGAAGTTAAGCTTTCACTTTTTGCAGATGACATGATTTTATATATGGAAAATCCGATAGACTCCACCAAAGGTATGCTAGAACTGATACATAAATTTAGCAAAGATACTAGCAAAGATACATTTTTGCAGGATACAAAATCAATGTACAGAAATCAGTTGCATTCTTATACACTAATAATGAAGCAACAGAAAGACAAATAAAGAAACGGACCCCATTCACAATTGCACCAAGAAGCATAAAATACCTCGGAATAAACCTAACCAAAGATGTAAAAGATCTGTATGCTGAAAACTATAGAAAGCTTATGAAGGTAATTGAAGAAGATATAAAGAAATGAAAAAACATTCCATGCTCATGGGTTGGAAGAATAAATATTGTCAAAATGTCAATACTACCCAAAGCTATCTACACATTCAATGCAATCCCAATCAAAATTGCACCAGCATTCTTCTCAAAGCTAGAACAAGCAATCTTAAAATTCATATGGAACCACAAAAGGCCCCGAATAGCCAAAGCAATATTGAGGAAGAAGACCAAAGCAGGAGGCATCACAATCCCAGACTTTCGCCTCTACTACAAAGCTGTAATCATCAAGACAGCATGGTATTGGCACAAAAACAGACACATAGACCAATGGAATAGAATAGAAACCCCAGAACTAGACCCACAAACGTATGGCCAACTCATCTTTGACAAAGCAAGAAAGAGCATCCAATGGAAAAAAAGACAAGTCTCTTTAACAAATGGTGCTGGGAGAACTGGACAGCAACATGCAGAAGGTTGAAACTAGACCACTTTCTCACACCATTCACAAAAAAAAACTCAAAATGGATAAAGGACCTTAATGTGAGACAGGAAACCATCAAAACCCTAGAGGAGAAAACAGGAAAAGACCTCTCTGACCTCAGCTGCAGCAATTTCTTACTTGACACATCCCCAAAGGCAAGTGAATTAAAAGCAAAAATGAACTACTGGGACCTTATGAAGATAAAACGCTACTGCACAGCAAAGGAAACAACCAACAAAACTAAAAGGTAACCAACGGAATGGGAAAAGATATTTGCAAATGACATATCGGACAAAGGGCTAGTATCCAAAATCTATAAAGAGCTCACCAAACTCCACACCCGAAAAACAAATAACCCAGTGAAGAAATGGGCAGAAAACATGAATAGACACTTCTCTAAAGAAGACATCCGGATGGCCAACAGGCACATGAAAAGATGCTCAACGTCGCTCCTCATCAGGGAAATACAAATCAAAACCACACTCAGATATCACCTCACGCCAGTCAGAGTGGCCAAAATGAACAAATCAGGAGACTATAGATGCTGGAGAGGATGTGGAGAAACGGGAACACTGTTGCACTGTTGGTGGGAATGCAAACTGGTACAGCCACTCTGGAAAATAGTGTGGAGGTTCCTCAAAAAATTAAAAATAGACCTACTCTATGATCCAGCAATAGCACTGCTAGGAATTTACCCAAGGGATACAGGAGTACTGATGCATAGAGGCACTTGTACCCCAATGTTTATAGCAGCACTCTCAACAATAGCCAAATTATGGGAAGAGCCTCAATGTCCATCAACTGATGAATGGATAAAGAAATTGTGGTTTATATACACAATGGAGTACTACGTGGCAATGAGAAAGAATGAAATATGGCCCTTGGTAGCAACGTGGATGGATCTGGAGAGTGTGATGCTAAGTGAAATAAGCCATACAGAGAAAGACAGATACCATATGTTTTCACTCTTATGTGGATCCTGAGAAACTTAACAGAAACCCATGGGGGAGGGGAGGGAAAAAAAAAAAAGAGGTTAGAGTGGGAGACAGCCAAGCATAAGAGACTCTTCAAAACTGAGAACAAACTGAGGGTTGATGGGGGGTGGGAGGGAGGGGAGGGTGGGTGATGGGTATTGAGGAGGGCACCTTTTGGGATGAGCACTGGGTGTTGTATGGAATCTAATTTGACAATAAATTTCATATATTGAAAAAAAACAAAAAAGAACTGAGGAAGGGGTATCTGTTGGCTCAGTCAGTTAATCATCCAACTCTTGGTCTCAGTTCAGGTTTTGACCTCAGGGTTGTGCCATGGGCTCTGTGCTAGGTGTGGAAACTATTTTAAAAAATAAAATAAAATAAAATAAAATAAAATAAAATAAAATAAAATAAAAAGCTGAGGGAATGGGAATAAAAGGTACAGAGTAGGGAATATAGTCAAGGATATTGTAATAGTATTGTATGGTGACACTTGTAAGCATAGCATAACGCATAAACATGTTGAATCACCTGGAACGAATACAATATTGTGTGTCAACTATATTCAAATAAAGGGGAAATTTAAAAAAGATCTGAGGGAAAATAGAGATACTATAAACAAAATAAAAATGTTTTATAAGTACTGAAATGTACTTCAGGAAATATCTTAGAAAATAGATAAAAAGTAAAAAATAGGAGAAGTACAAGTGAGGAATAATAGGGAAAGTCAAATATATTATTGAGAATGCAGTTCCATAAAAAGAGAAGAGAAAAAAATTGAAAGAAGGAAATTAACCAAAAAAAAAAATCAAAGATATTTCCTGTAACTGAAGAACATGGTATTCTAGGTTCATAGAACTCACAGTGGGCCTCGCCTAATGACTAAAAAATATTTTTGAAAAAAAGCACATTATCATTACATTTCAAATCCTATAGACACACAAAACATTATAAAAGTTTATATATGGAGAAAAGAATAACAATTTATAAAGAAGGATCATAAATTAGAATTAAATTAAAATTCTCAATAGAAAAATCTAGATAATAGATGACATTAAAGTAAAAATATTTTCCAGCATGGAATTTGAAAATCTGCAATTGAAAAAAATTATTCAAGAAAGGCAATTTCTTATGAGTATTGTAGAACTATTTTGTAATAATAGTTTAAATGTAATGAAAGAAAAGGAAAGGAAGTAGAATTCATGAGCCAAAACTCTCTCAATTCTTCACTAAATCTTCCGAAAGTCTTAACTTACCTCTACTTTTTCTTTCTCCTGGTTACATCTGATAACATGTTTCTTCTATCAAAGGCCAAACTATAAAGCTACAGAGAGATTTCATTGCTTCTATTATATTTCTTCTTTATCACCTGGCCCTTCATCCTTATTAGTCATTTTGATAAGCACAGAAATATTATAACAAATGCTACCTTCAAGTTCTGTAGGTAAACCACTTCAAATCTTTCTTATTAAGATTTTAAATCTTTAAATCATTTCTTATTCTCCAGATTCATTCTCATATCTGCTTACATATACAACCAAATTTGTTGAAAGAAATACTCATCCACTCTACCTGTATTTTCCCCCAAATTGTAATCTTTATCTATTTATTTTTGGTGTTTTGTTTAATTTTTTAAGTTTTAATTTAAATTCCAGTTAGCTAACATACAGTGTACTATTAGTTTCAGGTGTACAATGTAGTGATTCAACACTTCCATACAACACCTGGTACTCATCACAAGTGTACTCTTTTGTCCCCATCGGCTATTTTACCCATCCTCCAACTCACCTCCCCTCTAGTAACAGTTTGTTCTCTATAGTTAAGAGTCTGTTTCTTGGTTTACCTCTCTCTCTCTCTCTCTCTCTCTCCCTTTCCTCATTTCCTTTTTTTGTTTTGTTTTGTCTCTCAAGTTTCACATATTCTTTTTTTATGGCTGAGTAATATTCCAGTGTTGTGTGTGTGTGTGTGTGTGTGTGTGTGTGTGTGTGTGTGTGTATACACACCACCTCTTCTTTATCCATTCATCAGTCAATGGGCACTTGGGCTGTTTCCATATTTGGCTATTGTAGATAATGCTACTCTAAACATTGGGGGCACATATATCCCTTTGAATTAATATTTTTGTATTCCTTAGGTAAATGTCTAGTAGTGTCATTGCTGGATTATAGGGTAGTTTTATTTTTAACTTTTTCAGGAACCTCCATGCTATTTTCAGGAATGGCTGCACCAGTTGGCATTTCACCAGCAGTGCAAGAGGGTGCCCCATTCTCCGTACCTTCACCAATACCTGTTGTTTCTTGTGTTGTTGATTTGTCATTTAGATAGCTGTGAGGCAATATCTCACTATAGTTTTGATTTGTATTTCTTTGATGATCAGTGATGTTGATGTTTTCACATGTTTGTTAGCTATCTGTATGTCTTCTTTGGAAAAATGTCTATTCATGTCTCTGCCCATTTTTAATTGGATTATTTATTTTTTGGGTGTTGAGTTTTGTAAGTTCTTTATACATTTTTGACACTAGCCCTTTACTGGATATGTCATTTGAAGATATCACCTCCCATTCCATAGGTTGCCTTTCAGCTTTGTTGACTGTTTCCTTCACTGAGCAGAAGCTTTTTGTTTTGATGAAGTCCCAATAGTTTATTTTTGCTTTTGTTTCCCTTGCCTCAGGAGACATATCTAGAAAGAAGTTGCTATGGCCAGTGTCAAAGAGGTCACTGCTTGTGTTCTCCTCTAAGATTTTAATGGTTTTCTGTCTCAATTTAGGTCTGCATTCTGGTTTGAATTTATTTTTGTGCATGGTGTAGGAAAGTGGTCCAGTTTCACTATTCTCCATGTCATTGTCCAGTTTTCCCAACACCATTTGTTGAAGAGACTATCTTTTTCCCATTGGATATTCTTTCCTGCTCTGTTGAAAATTAATTGGCCATTTAGTTGTGGGTCCATTTCTGGGCTTTATATTCTGTTCTATTGATCTATATGTTTATTTTTGTGCCAATATCATACAGTTTTGATCACTACAGCTTTGTAATATGACTTGAAGTCCAGAATTGTGATGATTCTGTCTTTTTTTTCCTTTTCATTGCTGCTTTGGCTGGCTATTTAGGGTCTTTTTGCATCCATGTGCATTGAGGATATTGTCCTTTAATTATCTTATTTAGTGGAGTCTATATCTGGTTTTGGTATCAGGGTAATCCTGACCTCATAGAATGAATTTGAAAGTTTTCCTTCATTTTCTATTTTTTAGAATAGTTTGAGAAGAATACATATTAACTCTTCTATAAATGTTTGGTAGAATTTGCCATTGAATCCATCTGGCCCTGCACTTTTGTCTGTTGGGAGATTTTTGATTACTGATTCAATTTATTTGCTGGTTATTAGTCTGTTCAAGTTTTCTACTTCTTCTTGTTTCAGCTTTGGTAGTTTGTATGTTTCTAGGAATTTATCCATTTCTTCCAGGGTGTCCAATTGGTTGGCATATAATTTTTCATAATATTTTCTTATAATTGTTTGTATGTCTGTGATGTTGGTTATTCTCCTCTCTCATTTGTGACTTTATTTATTTGGGTCCTTTCTCTTTTCTTTTTGATAAATCTGGCTAGAGGTTTATCAAGTTTATTTTTACAAAGAACCAGCTCCTGGTTTCATTGATCTGTTGTGGGTTTGTTGTTGTTGTTGTTGTTGTTGTTGTTGTTTGTTTGTTTTTTTTCTCTAGGTCATTTATTTCTGCTCTAATCTTTGTTATTTCATTCTTCTGCTGGCTTTAGATTCCATTTGTTGTTCTTTTTCTAGCTCCTTTATGTGGAATGCTAGATTGTTTGCTTGAGATATTTTTGCTTCTTTAGGTAGACCTGTATTGCTATATGCTTCCCTGTTAGGGCTGCTTTTGCTGTATCCCAAAGTTTTTGAACCACTGTGTTTCATTTCCATTTGTTTCCATGTATTTTTTTCCTTTATTTCCCTGTTGACCCTTTTATTATTTAGCTGAATAATCTATGTATGGGTGGGTAAAAAAAAACAATGAGATTTGACGAAAAAATACAAAAAACAGACAATAAAAAAACTTCGAAGGAAAGAATAATTATCAAGAACTGTAAGACCAATACTTCCCAGAACTCATACACGGGAAAGAAGTACCTAGGCCCCTTCCAACCAGAGTGGAGACACATTTTGAAAAGAGGAGAGAGGCCTTAGAAGTAGATTGATTGTTTTACAGAAAAGGTTTAATACTCTTTAAAGGAAAATAATATTCAGCACTTGGCAACATAAAATTCAAAATATCCTGGTTCCAATAAAAATTATTAGGTACAAAAAGAAAGAGGAATATGTGGGTAATAACCAGGGAAATATCAATCAATAGGAATAGAAATAATAGAGATGGCAAAATCAGCAGATAAAGTCATTAAAACAATTGTTGTAAATATGGTCTATAGTCTCAAGCATGTAGAGCAACACAGAAGCCTAATGAGGAGAAAAGTGGAAGATATAAAACAGAAAACCAAATAAAATTCCTAGAGATAAACAATAATATATCTGAAATGGAAAGGGGATTAATAGCAGATTAGTTATTGTGGAAGAAAAGATCTAAGAACCTGAAGAAATGGCAATAGAATCTATACAAAATAGAGTATACAGAGGGGAGAAAAAAAAAAGGAAGTAATAACGACCAGTGAGAAAATATCAGTGATCTAATATGCGTGCAGTTGGAGTCCCAGAAGAAGTAGGGGGGTAAAGTTGTTTTTTTTTTTAATGACTGAAATATTTCTAAATCTGGTGAAAACCATAATTTCACACACACACACACACACACACACACACACACACACACACACTCATACGACTGCACTAAGGATTATAATAGTAAAATTTCTGAAAACCAGCAAAGAAGAGAAAATTCTAAAAAGCAGCCAGAGGTAAAACACATATTGCATACTCTGAAACAGACCAAGAGTAGAATTTAGAATTTAGGTTGGAAACAGTACAAGCCAAAGACAGTGGAACTTCATTTTTAATATGCCAAAAGAAAAAAAAACCTGTCAACATACAAGTATTTATTCTGTTAAAATATACTTTAAAATAGAGGAGAGAGTTTCAGATTTCTGCTCAGGAATTTAGAATACTGAAAGAACATGGCCCCCACACTTACAAGAATGAAGAAAAAACAAGCTTTAAGTTCATGACTTTTCCTGAACCCCTGACAGCTAAGGTGCCAGGGCAAGAAACATGTTTAAACTATAAGGAGAGATAGCTGCCTGCAGGGAGATATAGGACGCAAACCCTTGCTTTAATCTGTCCACATTTGTAAGAATTTTGCTGGAATAATTAATAAACTGGTGGGGGTCAGTTGGGGGCTGGTGAGATTATATGGAGACCCCAGAGGTCACAGATGTATAGGAGGAGTTTGTTCCTACTTGCCATCATTTTCTACATAAATTCTATCAGGTACTCACATAAAAAGTGATGAGAGTCCCAAGAAAGGACTTGGGAGAGGAAGAGCAGCTACTGCAGGAGGCCATGAACTTCAACCCAGGACATTCTCTCTTACCTTTGTTACAAAACAAAACTTCTGTAGGACACAAGGGCAATCCTAGGGTACTGGTGAATAACTCTTACACTGGGTAAGAGAACAGAAAAATACTCTCCACCTGGGAGAGGGACAGGTATTCAGGGTCCAAAACCACAGAAGAAAGGCTAAGAGCATTTTTGCTCACAATAGCAGAGATGTATTGACCATTGTAATGAATCAATATTGATGGTATAATTTTAGGGGCATCCTTGAGGATATTCCTAATACATGTCATAACCTGTCTGCAACATAATCTTAGTAAGACAAAAGATAGGGAATAGATAGCAACCAAAGCATGAGGCTCCTTTAAAAATCTGCAAATGTGGGGGCACCTGAGTGGCTCCACCAGTTAAGCCTCCAACTCTTGATCTAGGCTCAGGTCATGATCTCACAGTTCGTGAGCTTGAGCCCCCGCATCCCAAGAGCCTGCTTGGATTCTGTCTCTCCTTCTTTTTGCCCCTCACTTGCTTGTGCTTTCTCTCTCTCTCTCAAAATAAATAAATAAACTGTAAAAAATCTGCAAATGTGTTATGAGTATGTTCTGGTTATTCCTTTTTTTTCTCAAGATGGGCAGAGGAATTTCCTTGCTGGAGAGCTATGGCTATATGGTAGGAAAAAATGATTTGATTTTATACTCCCAATTTTAGAATCTCAAATTCTCTCTTCAGTAACAAAGGTGTACATTTCACTAATATTGTTTTTAAAAGAAATCTCTAAACCTTTACCATTTACTCAGAAGTAGCAGTATCCTTATCATCTATAAGCTTCAGGGTGAAAAGTGAACAGAAATAATAAATTCTGTAAATTGTATTTTTCTCCTGTTCATCCATAGTTGCTAGTTTTCAAGTTTATTTCTCTTAGACTTATCCATTTAGTCATGTTAGCACTCTAGAATTCTTTGTGCAACATCTCTCCCTTTGTTTATGTATTATTATTGTGCTAGAGATATGTCATCAAGTGATATGATAAAGTACTCAATAAATAAAAGCATTTGTCATTCACTCTCTCTCTCCCTCTCTCTCTCTCTCACTTTCTCTCTCTCTCTAACCAGAATTAGCAGAGCTCTCAGAAACCTTCAAATTTCCACGACCTGAAGTATTGCCATTTTTTCCTGATGGAAATAAGATCTATGCATAGATCTGGGATCCACAGATTATTTCCTTGTGAGTTAATAACAGACTGTCTCTGTGTTTGGAAATGTTACCTCCATGGTTAGATTCATCTCTATTACAATTGGTTAAAATAAATTGCTGCAGGAGACTACTATGATACCAACAAGTACAAGCTGATATTTTCAAAACACTCACCTAACCAGCCATTGCACGATGAGAATCCTAGAGTTTGGATATGCTGGGAAAGACATCATGTAAATACTACATTTGAGACACAATAGAAAAGAACTTACATTGTTAACAACAAAAAGCAGTAAAATTGCAAAGCAATGATCCTCGGATGCATTATTCCCAAATAAAAAGAAATACATCACTTTCTCCTGACTAATAGATGTTCATTCTATTAAGAGACTTCAGATAAGGATTCTTAGGAATTCTCTAGGAACTGACAACTGGACAAGCTGTACTGCAGCTTCCACACAAGGTGACAGAACAAAAGTGGATCCCTTTGGCACAAAAAGCTAGAGAAAGATTACACAAAGATTATTGTAAGCGACTCAGCTCTCAGCTTTCATGACAAACATAGCTGCAAGTGAAGGGGTTGGGAAAAAATATTTCGTGTGAGTAATAACCAAAAGACAATAAGATTATTGTAATCTTTCTCTAGCATTTCAGATACTTTACTACCTCTTTTTTCCCTTTTCTTTACCATTAACTTATTATTATTATACTTTGATACCCTTTATATCTGACTTGCCTTCCTCTCATTCCTTTTAATGAACTCCAGAATTATTTTATTTCTCAGCTAAAACCACTTGTTTAATCTTTAAAAAAATGAAATTCCTTATTATGCCTTATCTTCTGCCTGGCTTGGTTCGCTTTCTCCTTCACCCACCAAACTTCAATCACACTGGCCTCCTTTCACTTCCTCATTCTTGGAGATTTTTTCTTACCTGAGGACCTTTGTGTGTACTTTTGCTGAAATGTTATCCTGCTTGCTGGTGTGATAATCATAATTAAGAGACCAGTGATGCCTCTTGTTGAAATGTTACCCTGCTCTATTACACAGGCCTAAGTAAGCACTTTTGTTTTAGGGGTATTGACTTGTATTAGTCAGGGTTCCCCAGAGAAACAGAGCCAATAGTATATCAGAAGATGTTAATACTGAAATGGTGGTGCACAAGTCAATTTCAAATCCATTGTAAAAATTAAAAAAACAGAAACATTAAAAATAACCCTAACTACAGTTGTAATGGATAGACAATATAAAAAAATGTAAATTGTGACACTGATAACATAAAGCATGTATGTGAGAAGTAAAAGTATAGCTTTGTATATCATCAAAGTTCAAATGCTAGCTTAAAAGTAAAATGTTGTAACTACAAAATATTTTATGTAAGACTCACGGTAAACTCACATTAAAACCTGTAGCAGATACCCAAAATATAAAGAGGATACCACAGGCACATCCCTGTAGAAAAATCACCAAATCACAAAAAGATAGCAAGAGAGGGGGAAAAAAAATAAAAGGAACTAAAAACAGTGAGAAAACAGTTAACAAAATGACAGTAATAAATATTCACCTATCAACAATTACTTTAAATATAAATAGACTAAACCCCGATCAAAAGACATAGAGTGCCACATGGATTTAAAAAAAAAAAAAAAGAACCAACTATATGCTGACTATAAGAGACTCAGCTCTCACCTCAGCGTTCATGACACACATAGACTGAAAACAAAGGGGTTAGGAAAAATTATTCCATGTGAGTGATAACCAAAAGACAAAGTGTATTAGATAAAAGAGACTAAGTAAAAAATTGTCACAAGAGTTAAAGGGGTCAGTTCAATAGTACATTATAACAATCATAAGGATATATGCACCCAACACTGGAGCCCCTACGTATATAATGCGAATACTAATAGATCTGAAGGGAGAAATAAACATCAATACAATAATAAGAGACTAACACCCCAATTTCAACATTGAATAGATCATCTAGACAGAAAATCAGTGAAGAAATAGATTTCAAGAACACTGTAGTCTAAATGGACCTAGAAGCCATATGTAGAATATTCTATCCAAAAGCAACAAAATACACATTTCTCAGGTGGACATGGAACATTCACCAGGATAGATCATATGTTAGGACACACAAAAAGAGGTAATAAAATTAAGACAATTGAAATATAAAGTATCTTTTCTAACCAAAATGGTATGAAACTAAAAATCAACAGTAGGTGGACAATTGGGTAATTCACAAATACGTGGAAATTAAACAAAATACTCCTGGACAACCAGTTGATAGAGAAGAAATCAAAAGAGAAATAAAAAAAATATCTTGAGATGAACAAAAATGGAAATATAACATGACAAAACTTATGGGATATAACAAAGGCAGTTATAAAAGGAAGGTTCACAGTAATAAAACAATTTCTACATCAAGAAAAAAAGAGAGATCTCAAATAACCTACTTTATACCTCAAGAAAGTAGAAAAAGTAGGATGAACTAAGACCAAATTTAGCAGAAGGAAGGAAATAATACAAATTACAACTGAAATAAACGAAATAGAGACTACAAAAACAATAGAAAAGATCAACAAAAGTAAGAGCTGCTGTTTTGAAAAGATAAATAAAACTCTGTGGTTATACCAATAGCAAAATGCTAATTGGAACATATATCCTCATGTAGGAATAAGGTTTTAACCTTAGAATTCTAAAATGAATAAAATGAATTTGGCAAAGCACCAAGAGAAGTTGTTAGCTGAGGAAGACATTAGGTTGGATATAATGCCAATCAGGCGTAACATTACAGTGTTTTGAGATGTTAGTTCTTGTTATCTACAATGAATTTTTACTTTCATCTGATACCTGATCACATGTTCAGTTTTCCCAGTGCATGCAGGAATACTTGACCTGCATAATGTCCATTGTTTACTACTAACCAAAATGTCTGCTCACAATATCTTTCTGCTCTTCTCAGATAATAAATGCCTGGGAATGAAGGCCCAATTAAATCCCCTTAAGGCCAAAGCATAGCTAAATGTACCTAGACAGGGCCTAATTTCATGCTTTCTTGGATTTCATCTCCAGATGAAGGCAAACCTTGGTTCATTACACCACCCTGGTAGGAAAGGAGGAAGGCAGTACAGCAAGAAATAATGTCTGGTCTTTTTCCTTCTGCATTTCTCAAAGATTTCCCCCGCAATGATGTAGGTGCCTTGTGTTCATTTTATTACTCATTAATTTGTTTGACTAATATATTTATTATGTGCCTAGCAAATGCCAGACATTGGTACTAAGTACTGGAGATTCAGTGGTGATCAAAACCATGGTCTCTGTCCTTCTGGGGCACAGAGACAACAGAAGGAGAAAGACATAATCAAATAATAACACAGATATATACGAATCACAATTGTGAGAGTGCTCAGAAAGACTCCCTACCTTCTCATACTTCTTAGCACAAACCCTAATCCTTTTCTCAAGTGAAGAATTTGTTAGAAATAATAGAGGAAGGGGCGCCTGGGTGGCGCAGTTAAGCGTCCGACTTCAGCCAGGTCACGATCTCGCGGTCCGGGAGTTTGAGCCCCGCGTCAGGATCTGGGCTGATGGCTCAGAGCCTGGAGCCTGTTTCCGATTCTGTGCCTACCTCTCTCTCTGCCCCTCCCCCGTTCATGCTCTGTCTCTCTCTGTCCCAAAAATAAATAAACGTTGAAAAAAATTAAAAAAAAAAAAGAAATAATAGAGGATGTGGGGGTGGAGATAGGGTAGGTTCAGCCACAATGTGCAGATACATGTTGGGAACAGAGGAAGCAGAGGGAACAGATGATAATAATAAAGAAATATGCCTTTGATATAAGGAATCAAGTGGTTCATTAAAGATTGGCAGAATTTTCAATGTGATTAATAAGTTAGTGAATTGATTAAAAAAATCAATTTGGCAAGTGATATCATTGCCAGATGAATCTATACAGCAAGTTCAGGACAGTGGGATGTGGAGCTTTGAAGAGCTGGGAAATGGTAAATGAATTTTTGGAGCCAGGTCTGGCACTTTGTAATTTGAGACATCATGGTGTTTCCGAAGAAGACTAGTCAACCTTCTGTGTGAGAATAAATAACGTTTCTAGCCAACCTCCAACAGGGTGGCCTCTCATTATCATCACAGAGAGAACAGATTGTCTGTTTAGAAAAGAAACCTTGGCAGAAGAGGATTTCATTAGGAGGAGCCTTGGGGTAAAATTGTGCCAACAGTTTAATAAAAACAAACTTATTTGGTGGGAAGTGGGGGAGAGGGGAGAATGGACTCAGTTGTTCTTACTCTTAATTCATGGCCTTATTTTAAATTAACTAGTTGAAATGCCTATTAAAATTTTATGGACTTGCACTCCTTTCAAAATCCTTGGACTAATTTTTTTATTATACTATTTTCCATTCAGTAGAAGAACACCATAGTATCTCAGAAGGCATTTGTTGATAGATGCAAGTATTATATTTGTGTTTCAAATTATTACTGCTGTTGTTATTTTTTCATTTTTTTCAAATAAACAGGAGGCTGTAGCAGAATCATATTGTAAAATACATAATTCATGCATTAAGAATACAGGATGAAAAGGATTGCAGAGCATTAAAGATAAAAGTCTGAGGAGAACATTTGAATATATATTTGGATTCAG
Organism: Acinonyx jubatus; assembly: GCF_027475565.1. Lineage (NCBI taxonomy): Eukaryota > Metazoa > Chordata > Mammalia > Carnivora > Felidae > Acinonyx > Acinonyx jubatus. The sequence goes on from NC_069387.1 coordinate 64,545,681, forward strand.
TAATGAATGACTTATAAATGGTATTTGCAACTTAGTTTTTCTTTTCTAAAAAAAATGAAAATACAAATATTTATCCATGCTGTGGCAAAAACCATTCAGATTTAAGTTACCCACATATATACTAGGCTGTTACTAGAAAGTTCTCATATATAAGCTATAAATATCCACTGAAGTCACAGTGTTCTTTGATACTATAAATAAAATTTATAATCCCCATCTCACATTCTTTGAGAAGCCCTATATCCTCTATGGCATTTCAGTGAATCCTAAAACCTTCCCTTTTCTTGGCCACCTCTTGTGTTTTCTCTTCCATGGATTTTTTTTTTTTTGTCTCATTTCAACTTCCCATGCTGCTGCTGTTCTGCCTTATTCATATTAACCCAGATGTGGAATATATAGGTGTATGTGTGTCTGTGTGTGTGTGTGTGTATACATATATATATATATACATGTATATACATATATATGTGTGTGTGTGTGTATATATATATATATATATACACACACACACATGTATGTATATGCATACACATTCCAGAACTCAAAGAATACATGAAATTTTGCATATGGAAACTCCAACTCCATTTTTGGTCCATTAGCAAATCCTATGAGCTCTACTTTCTGAATATGTTTGAACTGTGTCCGTTTCCAAACATTGCTTCTGCCACTCTGTTCCAAGACCTCTTGCTGGGCTTCCTGCCTTTGTTTTCAGTCTATTCTCAACCAGCAACCAGATTGATCCTGTCGAAACATAACCTGTCGCTTTTCTGCTCAAAATTCTCCAATGGCTTTTAGCTCACTAAGCATAGAAGCCAACAGCCACTAAACCCCTATGTGATCAGATTCCCGGTTACTTCTTTGACAGTCTCTGAATCCTCATCCCATCACTTGCCGACCCCAGTTTCACTGGCCTATATGTTGTTTCTTGAAGATCCCAAGTACATTCCCCCCCCCTTTAGACTTTGCATTTGCTATTTTCTATGCTCAAAATGCTCTTCCCTCTAGTTCCTTGATAGCCAGCTTCCTCATTCCTTTAAAAGAAGTTTATCTCTTAGAGTGCCTAGGTGGCTCAGTTGGTTGAGCACCCAACTTCGGCTCAGGTCATGATCTCACAGCTTGTGAGTTCGAGCCCCACGTCGGGCTCTGTGCTGACAGCTCAGAGCCTGGAGCCTGCTTCATATTCTGTGACTCCCTCACTCTCTGCCCCTCTCCCACTCGCTCTATCTCTCTCTCAAAAATAAATAAAAACATTAAAAAATTAAAAAAAAAGAAGTTTATCTCTACAGTTAGGCCTTTCCTCCTGACATTAAATAAAATGTAGCACCCTCACATGCCAGAACATTTTCAGAGCCCAATGTGTCTCTTCTTTCTCTTTCTTCCTCATCCCATTTCCGTTATCATCCCCTAATTTTTCAGAACAGCAAAATATCTCTGACTTACACTGTTTTTGCAAATCATGCTTTGAGATCTGAACTTTTTTGTATATGCAGCTTGTCAAGACATTTAGCTAAACAAGAGATTACCTGATTAGAAGAAGACAAAACTTTAACTTGAAGTCAGTTGTGATTTTCAGCCCTGACTAATACAGTAGTATTTTTTTCAAGAATGGAAGTAAAATCTAGTAATTAAATTAATAATAATTAAATTTAATAAATCGATGATCGTAAGTAACAAAATAATAATACTTTAGTTACTAATAAATTAAATGTAATTAGTAATTGAATTATTTGTAAAATTAAAATTACAATATGTGTAAATAGACTTTAGCCAGTTAAAAGACATGAAATTTTCAGATTGGACATTAAAAAAAAAATCCTGATCTATCTTGTCTATAAAAGACACAGTTTTAAAAAATGGGGGTGGGGCCTGGGTGGCTCAGTCAGTTGAGTGTCCAACTTTGGCTCAGGTAATGACCTCATGGTTCTTGAGTGCAAGCCCCACATCAGGCTTTGCCATGGCAGGAGGCTGCTTAGGATTCTCTGTCTCCCTCTCTCTGCCCCTCCCCTACTCACACTCCTCTCTCAAAGATAAATAAATAAACATTTTTTTAATAGAAAAAAAACTTGGGAAAGTCTGAAAGAATAGAAAATGATATACATGGTAAATAGTAGCCAGAAGAAATCTGGGGTGGCTATATTCTAAGACAAGATAGGCATCAAAAAGGTCACTACATAATGATAAAAGATTCAATTCACTGAGTAGTTATAGGTCTATAATAGTTTTACCTAAAATCCTTGAGGTAAATGTGTTTCAAAATTTAGCAGTTATAGTTTTATGTGTGGTTCAAATTCCAAACTTGGTGATTAATGGAACCAGCCATAGTTACGAGGCTTTAATAGAACTGATAAATGAGGGAAAGAAAGGACAAAGGCAAAGGGATTAACTAAAAATAAAATGGATTAACTAAAAAGGTTAGAAGAGATCTCTCCATCTCAGAAAGAAAAAGGAATGGGGCAAACAGATCACATGAATGTTCCACAGGAACTTCAAAGCAAGCCTCTAAACATGTATGTCCTAGGCTCTCCTGGAAATAGCTTAGTAATGTGTGTAAGTCACACCTCCACTTCTTTGTTTTTCTACTTTTGTTATTAGTTTATTTGACATCAGATGGAGAAATGAGTTCATTATGCTCCTTGGTTTATGGCACGTATTAATCTTTAGGTGGGGAAAGTTCCCTCTCTTGCCTGATTGCTTGATTTTCTTTCATCTCCATTCTTCATGCTTAATCTTCTCACCACCATGGACAATAATCTTAATTTCTTAAACATTCATCTTTTTATGTGATTATGTTATTGGAAAATGACTGCTGCTACTTTATGTTCGTGTATCTTTAATTTACTTAAATGATACTATTATACTTCTTCTGTTTCTTAGAAACAGAAACAGACATTTAACAGGGATGAGATAACAAGTAGCCCCCAAGGAAGAAAATAATCCTGGAGGGAATTGTCATTTGATTAATTTACTTCCCCTGTTGTCTGACTAAACTTCTCACAATTGAATCCTTTGTCTGTTTCCAATAAAAAAGAAAATTTCACTTTTATTTAAATTTGCTTAATAACTTTCTCTTTCTTGCTGCAAAAGTAGATGCCAAACAAGGAAAGAGAGTATGATTAATTTTGTTATCTTTTATTCTGCGTACATATGCACTGTGGTTATTAAAGTGATAGATGAAAATTGGCTCCCTCTTTCCATAGTGAATATATAAGAAATAATTAATAGAAAGCAAACTAAGACAATAACACATTGTTAACTGTGAGCTACTGGGTCTGGTAGACCCTGAGATACTTCAATAAACAAACATTTCTCTGGAGTAAAGATATAATTGAATCTTCAATATACCGAAGGACTAAACAGGTTAGTCTTCTCTGGGGAAATCTCAGATGAGGGAACAATGGCTAACTCCCCATCTACATTCAAAAACTATTTCCTTATGAAAACTACATATTTGCCGGCATGAAGGACCTTGGAGAAAATACCACATGCACAAATATCCCTTTTGTAGAATAGTTTTTGTAACTATAAAGTAATATGTATTCATTTTGGATACATTAGGGAGGCAGTATGTTGGAATTAGGAAATTGCAGAGAATGATGAATATTTGAAATATTTGTTTTAAGCAATCACAGAAGCACCTTCTTAGGGACACATAAACATACTGTTAAGCAATACTAAAGGCAAAGCTGAGCTTAAATGGGAATCAGATCATTTGCAGCATTTATAGTCTTGATCTTTTTCCAATATTGTTTGGAAGCCTGGGCAGAGGAAGACAGAGGAAGGCTTGAAGGGTGGGATCCAGCTAGGAGGCAAAGGCCCTCAGGGCACTGGCACTAGACTGGTTGGAGTGGTGGGTTGTGTGGTCCAGATTAGATAGAATAAGGGGCAGAGACCTAAGTGTTGAGAAGACAATAGAGGAATGAAGATCATAGGATTTGTTGGAGTCAAATTGGAATAAGAAAGTGATATGACCATAAATATGGTCATTTTTCACTTTTGAAATATAAAATGGATGTTAGTGATGGCAAGAGTGTGTCTATGAGCATAAGCTACTATGGTAAAGTGGAGGTGAATGCTTTTGGAGTCACAGAACTATGAACTTAGAGTATGGATAGATAATTAACCACTAGACTACCAATAGAATTTGAGAACAGAAATGAACAACATTAACTGAGATTCCAAAGTCTTTGATGAATAGATGAAAACAGTTTTGGTGGTGGGCTTGTAAATGATAGCAGTATTGAAGGATGCAGGAAGTATGACTACATGACCTAAATGTAAAAGAAGTCATATTATTTATACTAAGTAGAAGAGTAATGGTTTCTTGCCAGTATTAGGAATTGAGAATAGAGCCCTATTTACCTTGTGCATTTACCTTTGGTAAATCCTTTGGCCCTGCCATCACATCTTGTGCAAAAGTCTAGACAGAAAACGAGTTCTTTAAGTCCTTTGGAGGCCAGTTTTTCTTTTCATAATCTCAGTAGTGGATCATATTAATGATTCCTTGCATGTCTGTTGCTTCTTTGATTACACCACTAGAATCCAACTCATTGTAAGTCCTGAATACACACCAGCTTTGCCTATCACTGGCTTCCAAAGCAAAAACCATTGTCATGCTTTACAGAAACTCATTGTTCTCTTTTGCCTTTACAGGCTACCTTAAATAACCCCTAGCCTCACTGGACAGTGAGATGAATTAAAGGAGATTAATAGTTTTATTATTTTTATTTAGTTTTTAAAGTCTATTTTTGAGAGAGAGAGAATAAGCGGGACAGTGCAGAGACAGAGGGGGGGAGACACAGAATCTGAAGCAGGCTCCAGGCTCTGAGCTGTCACTGCAGAACCTGACGCAGGGCTTGAGCTAGCAAACTGTGAGGTCATGACGCGAGCCTAAGTCAGACACTTAACTGACTGAGCCACCTAGGCACACTAGAATTAAAGGAGATTAAATACTGCTTATATCCACAAAGCTCTATTGGTATGTGCCCTCACTGGTTTATATTCATACTGCACCAACTTGGCTTTCTCCATCTATGAGTAGAAATAAAAAACAACAGAAATAATGTTTTGAGGCAGCTTGGAACTTTTGCAACTCTGTATTGTACATGAAAATGACAGAGAAAGCAAATATAGTTACTTGAATTGTGAATAACTTGTTCTGCAAGTGTTTCACAAGATAATCAAGCATTTCCAATAAATTTTAACTTGATAAACCAACGATGTCTTGCAATACAAGTAGTATGTGACAATATGACACTGAATGTTGTGTGATCACAACTGAGCCAATGGTTCTTCTCTCTCTCCCTCTTTCTCTCTCCCTCTTTCTCTCTCTCTCTCTCTCGCTGCATAGTTGTGGGTGATCTTCTCCCATGATTGGATACTTGGTCTTGGGCCACGGTGTTGGGCAGAAATCAGTGATTTTTCAGAATGTTGGAAGGTGCCCACAACTGGCACTAGTGTATTTTTTGTCACTTCAAGGCACCTATGGACAGTCTTTGCTTTTCCCTACAAGAGTAAGCTTAGGAATGCTTTGCTTCATTCGGGGTCATTGGATAGTTTCCTTGTTAAAGTTGTAGAAGAAAAAGATTACATTGAGCCAATAGATAGCAGTGATTTCATTAGTGATAGTGGAAATTGTCCTACACAATAACTTTCCTCCTTTTTCTCCCTCACACCAGCCACGAAGGTTTTCAAAGGTAAATGCAGGTTAATTTATTTTTCTTTATGTTTTGTATTTTCTTTATTATTTTGTATTATATTACAGAATTGTAATCATTTTTATATAAATACTTTTGGGTTGCGGAACGAATCACCGGAGTTTCCATTATTTCTTGTGGGGAATTCACGTTGATATACAAGTGCTTTGGATTACAAGCATGTTTCCAGAATGAATTATGCTCACAAACTAAGCTTTTACTGTATTTTCCTCCAGGGTGTGGTGGCTGCCAGGTGCAGGCACTTATGTGATTTCTGGCCTCTTTCTGTCTCTTTCTCCAATTCTCTTTCTCACTCTCCTCCCTCTCCCTGCTTCCTGCGCGCGCGCGTGTGCACACACACACACACACACACACGAATATATCCCAAGCTCTGACACTCACACATAATGTATACACATAGTAGAGATCAGGTATCCCAAATTCTGACTTTAAGGGCCAGAATGGTAACATACATCATGGAGAATCCAAGTTGGATATAGGGAGTAGATAAGCACATAACAGAACAAGAGAATGTGATCCTATCCGACGACATGCACATTCAAAACTTTTAAATTCTGTTGCCTGAAGATAAATATCTGCCCTGTATAGTTGGCTGTCAGATGTCAGATTTCAGTCTCAGTAAATATGGAAAATTATAAAGAAATTGTCCACTAGATCCCTTCCTTTATCAGATACATATTTTCTCAGTTTGCTTTTAAATGTCATAATTGCCACAAATATTTGATAATCACTCATTATCTAAGTATGAATAAAGTAAATCAACTATGCAATCGAAATTCACAAACAGAAACTCAACCTAAAAATCATAGACCAGTGCTTTTCAAAGCGTGGTCCTCAAATTATGCTAGTTCCTAACCATCAGTCAAAGGTTTGGAAAAGAGTGGCAGTTTTCAAAGGAAAAAAAATATTATAGATATTGTATTCACACACATGTCACAAACTTGAAATATATAACAGTAATTATGCCTTTTTTGGAAGCCCTTTATATGTGATTTTCATGAATAAAGATTATTTATGCACAATAAAGCAAGTACAGTTGGAATCTTCAGTGTCTTATAATGAATACTATATACAAGTGTGTCCTTGTATAAAAATACAACTGTGTATTTTTATCTCACTTGCCTATTTTGTAGTATTTTGTTAAATTTGATTTTTTTCTTATAATTAAGTGTTGTGTTATATCGTCAATGGAGATAATAGATTAATGGCTTGAGAGTTGCTCATAGAAATAAAAATGTTAAAATAATAACATAAATAGACAAATTGTATATTAGGATATTGACTCTGCTCTTTTAAATGAAAACAAATGGCATTGACTTACATAGAGTTAAAAGGGTTTTTTTCCTCTTTTCTGTAAAATTCTTACCTGGTCAAACATTCCAGGAAGGTATGAAAGCTCTGCCTGTGAGGTCATCTGAGGGCCCAGGTTCTCTCTGGAGAGCTTCCCCATTTCGTAGGTTGTCATCCTCATCATTACGGTGAAAAGTGACTTATCACCATAATGTCTCAATTCTGGCTCCCAGAGTGTGATAGAGGAGGTGGGCGGGGCATGGGAGGAAAGAGAGTAACTTCATTTAAAGGACACGTCCCCCCAAATTATACATTATACTTGCTCATGTGCCATTAGGCAGAAATTAGTTACCTGACTATATCTATTTGCAAGTAAGGCCAGAAAAAATGGGTAACCATGTGCTCTGACAGAAACAAAAATTAATGTCAGAAGCAATATTAAACAGCCCTGTTAAAAATAAAAAAATATGAGTTTGTATGTACAAGCACAAGCAAGTCTGGGATTGTGAGGGATTATTACAAACAGCTGGAAAAGTAAAAGTTGAATATAATAAATAATGACAATTAAACCTAGATTGTATTAGACTAATTATCCTTTTGCCTTAGTCTCTAAAAAGCTGAAAAATATAACATTTTGTCTACAATAATTAGAATTGAAGGCTTTCTATCAATTTAAAAATAAGTGTAGTTACTACTTTGATAAACAATTGACTTTTTGAGGAAAAATTCAATTACCAATTTTTACTATAAATTGAATGAATTTTGAGTGAAGCAACACAAACTGGAAGCATCATTCAAAATCGTACTTTTATAGCAAAAATGACCCAATTATACTCTTGGAGAGAAGCTTGAAAACTAGTCTAAAAAATTATAAATAACAATAGCCAAGGCAAAGCAAAACAAACCACACACAAAATACGTTTATTAAATAATAGAACAGCATCTCAGTATTGTGAGTCATTCAACATGGATCATCAAATTATTTCATGATTTCCCAGCAGATAATTTAATTTTTAGATGGGAAATCCTTGATATGTAAAGTTTATATAATATACATGTGGTATGTACATGAGAGTTAAGTCCATGATATTTTTTTCCTGTTTGTTAGTAATATCCCTTGGTAGAAAAGTTTATTTTTTTCATTTAGTCAATGGTTACTTTGTGAGTCATGATGTAGAGTGAATTGAGATCGCACATAATCACCATTATTTATTTAAGTGGAAGAAAAATGTTACTCATAAGGTTGAATTCCCATGCCATTCCACACTTTGTCCAAAGTGGACAAAATGACTCAATATGCCTCTTAATATTGGTCCATGGGAAAATTTTGATGGCCTGAAATGAAGGTTGCTTGCTTGAGAGAACAATTGGCTTGGCTTCTAGCAAGACCATGGTCAAAGTAACTTCCAGCTTACTCTAAATTTTCAACCTGGGATTTTGGATCACATCAGGAAGAAATCTGTGCTGTAAAGTCAGATGAGGACTAATCTGGTTCAGCAGTTTTTCTTTTGCCTCTGTTAAGCTTTAAGGTTCAAGAGGGTTGCTTTACCCAGCAGTCTCTTAAGAGTGCAGATGTGGGTGGGGGTATTCCTTATTGATTTTCCCTTACAAAATGGGCTCTTTAGGTTTCCAGGTTTTTAGGGGGAGCACCTTCTTTTGGGCTCTAGACTGATATTTTTCTCCGGTTTCCAGGAGGATATAAAAAGTAAAATTCAAATTAGCTTATTTCTTCAAAAGCTCCCAGTGTGAAACTGGCAGACAAATTCCATTAACTGTGTAGTATACAGCCTAAATAAGTAGCTAAAAAGAAATTCAAATCACCATATTAAATGGTGAGATGGCAAAACCAAGTTAGATAGCCTTTATTTAACAAGAGCTGGAAAAGCTGAAACCAGAAAATGTAGCTAGCGAATACAGCTATCAAAACTGACATTCCCCTCTGTAAAACATAAAATAATCTTTACCTTTGGTGTCAGAACCTATGTTATAATATGGTTTGAGGCTCTGAGATCTTTGGTAATCTAGAAGGCTATAGAATCAATTATTTTCTAAAGTTCAGAATATACATTACACATGATTTGTAGAACGTACCAACATATATTGTAGATGTACTCCAATTGGGCAGTTACAACTGGAGAAAAAGAGTGGAGGAGCTAGGGCACTGTTGACTCCTGATTATTTTTGCTTTTCTTTTATTTTTTTAAGTTTATTTACTTATTGTTTAATTTACACCTAAGTTAGTTAGCATACAGTGCAACAATGATTTCAGGAGTATATTCTTTAATGCCCCTTTCCCATTGGCCCATACCCCTCCCCCAACCCCTCCAGCAACCCTCTGTTTGTTCCCTATACTTCAAAGTCTCTAATGTTTTGTCCCCCTCCCTGTTTTTATTTTATTTTTGCTTCCCTTCCCTTATGTTCACCTGTTGAGTATCTTAAATTCCTCATATGAGGGAAGTCATATGATATTTGTCTTTCTCTGACTAATTTTGCTTAGCATAATATCCTCCAGTTCCATGCACGTAGTTGCAAATGGCAAGATTTCATTCTTTTTGATTGATTGCCAAGTAATACTCCAGTGTGTGTGTATACACACACACACACCACCTTCTTTATTCATTCATCTGTTGATGGACATTTGGGCTCTTTCCATACTTTGGCTATTGTCGATAGTGCTGCTATAAACATTGGGGTGCATGTGCCCATTCAAAATAGCACACCTATATCCCTTGGGTAAATACCTAGTAGTGCAATTGCTGGGTCATAGGGTAGATCTACTTTTAATATTTGAGGAACGTGCATACGGTTTTGCAGAGTGGCTGCACCAGTTTGCATTCCCACCAGCAATGCAAAAGTGATCCTCTTTCTCTGCATCCTCACCAACATCTGTGGTTGCCTGAATTGTTAATGTTAGCCATTCTGACAGAGGTGAGGTGGTATCTCCTTGTGGTTTTTACTTGTATTTCCCTGATGATGAGTGATGAGCATTTTTTCATGTGTCAGTTGGCTATCTGGATATCTTCCTTGGAGAAGTGTCTATTCATGTCTTTTGCCCATTTCTTCACTGGATTATTTGTTCTTTGGGTGTTGAGTTTGATAAGTTCTTTATAAATTTTGGATATTAACCCTTTGCATGATATGTCGTTTGCAAATATCTTCTCCCATTCTGTCGGTTGCCTTTTAATTTTGCTGATTGTTTCCTTCACTGTGCAGAAGATTTTTATTTTGATGAGATTCAAATAGTTTTTCTTTTGTTTCTCTTGCCTCCAGAGACATGTTGAGTAAGAAGTGCATGTGCCCAAGATCAAAGAGGTTTTTCCCTGCTTTCTCCTCGAGGATTTTGATGGCTTCCTGTCTTACCTCTAGGTCTTACATCCATTTTGAGTTTACTTTTGTGTATGGTGTAAGAAAGTGGTCCAGGTTCATTCTTCTGCATGTCACTGTCCAAGTTCCCAGCACCACTTGCTAAAGAGACTGTCTTTATTCCATTGGATATTCTTTCCTGCTTTGGCAAAATTAGTTGGCCATACATTTGCGGGTCCATTTCAGGGTTCTCTATTCTGTTCCATTGATCCGAGTGTCTGTTCTTGTGCCAGTACCATACTGTCATGATGATTACAGGTTTGTAATATGTCTTGATGTCCGGGATTGTGATGCCTCCTGCTTTGGTTTTCTTTTTCAAGATTGCTTTGGCAATTTGGGGTCTTTTCTGATTCCATCCAAATTTTAGGACTGTTTGTTCTAGCTCTGTGAAGAATGCTCGTGTTATTTTGATAGGGATTGCATTGAATATGTAGATTGCTTTGGGTTGTATTGACATTTTAACAATGTTTGTTCTTCCAATCCAAGAGGATGGAATGTTTTTCCATTTCCTCGTGTCTTCTTCAATTTCTTTCATAAGGTTTCTATAGTTTTTAGTGTATAGATTTTTCACCTCTTTGGTTAGGTTTATTCCTAGGTATTTTATTGGTTTGGGTGCAATTGTAAATGGGATTGATTCCTTGATTTCTCTTTCTGTTGCTTCATTGTTGGTGTATAGGAATGCAACTGATTTCTGCACATCAATTTTATATCTTGCAACTTTGCTGAATTCATGGATCCGTTCTGGAAGTTTTTCGGTGGGGTCCTTTGAGTTTTCCGTATAGAGTATCATGTCATCTGCAAAGAATGAAAGCTTGACTTCCTCCTGGCCGATTTGGATGGATTGGTCTGTTCAAATTTTCTATTTCTTCCTATTTCAGTTTTGGTAGTTTATATGTTTCTAGGAATTTGTCCATTTCTTCCAGATTACCCATTTATTGGCATATAATTGCTCATAATATTCTCTTATTATTGGTTGTATTTCTGCAGGGTTAGTTGTGATCTGTCCTCTTTCATTCTTGATTTTATTTACTTGGGTCCTTTCATTTTTCTTTTTGTTCAAACTGGCTCGGGGTTTGTCAATTTTGCTAATTCTTTCCAAGAGCCAGCTCCTAGTTTCATTGATCTGTCCTACTGTTTGTTTGTTTGTTTGTTTGTTTGTTTTTGTTTGTTTGTTTGTTCGATAGCATTGGTTTCTGTCTGATCTTTATTATTTCCGGTCTTCTGCTGGTTTTGGGTTTTATTTGCTGTTCCTTTTCCACCTCTTTGAGGTGTAAATCTAGGTGGTGTATCTGAGACCTTCATCCTTCTTTAGGAAGGCCTGGATTGCTATATACTTCCCTCTTATGACCATCTTTGCTATGTACCAGAGGTTTTGGGCTGGTTTGTTATCATTTCCATTGGCTTCCATGTACTTTTTAATCTTCTCTTTAACTTCTTGTTTTGCCCACATTCTTTAGTAGGATTTTCCTTAGACTCCAAATATTTATCTTTCCAAAATTTTTCTTCTGGTTGATTTCGAGTTTCATAGCATTGTGGTCTAAAATTATGCACGGTATTATCTCCATCTTTTTGTATTTGTTGAGGGCTGATTTGTGTCCTAGTATGTGATCGATTCTGGAGAATGTGCCATGTGCACTTGAGAAGAATGTGTATTCTGCTGCTTTAGGATGAAATGTTCTGAATATATCTGTTAAGTCCATCCAGTCCAGTGTGTCATTCAAAGCCATTGTTTCCCTGTTGATTTTCTGTTTAGATGATCTGTCCATTGTTGTAAGTGGCATGTTGAAGTCCCCTACTATTATGGTGTTATTATCAATGAGTTTCTTTATGTTTATGATTAATTGATTTATATATTTGGGTGAATTCCTGTTTGGAGCATAAAGGTTTACAATTGTTAGGTCTTCTTGGTGGAAAGACCCCTTGATTATGATATAATGCCCTTCTACATCTCTTTTTACAGTCTTTATTTTAAAATCTAGATTGTATGACATAAGTGTGGCTACTCCAGCTTTCTTTTGGCAACCATTAGCATGATAGATGGTTCTCCATCCCCTTATTTTCAATCTTTAGGTGTCGTTAGATCTAAAATGGGTCTCTTGTAAACAGCATATAGATAGATCTTGTTTTGTTATCCTTTCTGTTACCCTCTGTATTTTGATTGGAGCATTTAGACCATTGACATTGAGAGTGAGTACTGAAAGATATGAATTTATTTCCATTTTGTTGCCCATAGAGTTGGGGTTTCTGATGGTGTACTCTGGTCCTTTCTAGTCTTTGTTGCTTTTGGTCTTTTTTTTTTTTTCATCTTTTCTCCCCTCAGAGAATCCCCCTTAAAATTTCTTACAGGGCTGGTTTAGTGGTCACAAACTCCTTTAATTTTTGTTGGCCTGGAAAACTTTTTGTCTCTCCTTCTATTTTCAGTGATAGCCTTACTGGATAAAGAATTCTTGGCTGCATATGTTTCCGATTGAGCACACTGAATATATCATGCCACTCCTTTCTGGCCTGCCAAGTTTCTGTGGATAGGTCTGCTGCGAATCTGACCTGTCTTCCCTTGTAGGTTAAGGAGTTTTTTCCCTTGCTGCTTTCATGATTCTCTCCTTGCCTGAGCATTTTCTGAATTTGACTATGATATGCCTTGTTGATGGTCATTTTTTTATTGAAGCTAATGTGATTTCTCTGTGCTTCCTAGATTTTGATGTCTGTGTCTTTCCCCAGGTTAGGAAAGTTTTCCACTATGATATGCTACCATAAGTTTTCTACCCCTTTTTCTCTCTCTTCCTCCTCTGGGACCCCTATGATTCCAATGTTATTCCTTTTTAATGAGTCACTGAGTTCTCTAATTCTTATTTCATGATCTTTTGCCTTAGACTCCCTCCTTTTTTCTGCTTCATTATTCTCTGTAAGTTTGTCCTCTATATCATCCATTCACTGCTCTGCCTCATCCATCCTTGCTGTCATGGCACCTTTTGAGATTGCAGCTCAGTTATAGCATTTTTTATTTCATCCTGACTAGCTTTTACTTCTCTTATCTCTGCAGAAAGGGATTCTAATCTATTTTCAACCCCAGCTGGTATTCTTATTACTGTGATTCCAGTTTATGGTTCAGACATCTTGCTTGTATCTGTGTTGATTAAGTCCCTGGCTGTCATTTCTTTTTGCTCTTTCTTTTGGGGTGAATTCCTTCTTTCATCATTGTGAAGGAAGAAAAGGAGTCAATAGAGTAAACACACACACACACACACAATTAAAAAATTAAAAACAACACAAAGAAATCATATCAAGAATGTCAGATTCTAGGTGTGTTTTGGTCTGGTTGTTGAAAGAAGCTTGATAGATTGGAGAAAAAAGTAAAGATAATAAAAGAAATAAAGGGGGAAAAAGGGGGGAAAGGAAAACATTTGAAAATTTGAAAAAATGAATACAATAGAATAAAATTAAATGATGAAAGTAAAATAGAATTTTAAAAACTTATAAAAAAGTAAAAACTATGGTAGAAAAAATATTAAAGAAAAATCTTTTTAATAACAATGGAAAATAAAAATATTTTTTTTCTTTTTCTGTATTTAAGAATAAGAAAAGAAAAGGAAAAAAAATTGAATGAAAGGACCAGCAAACAGAATGAAATACAATTGAAATTACATCCAGTTTCCTGTAGAAGTCAAACCATGAAGCACTTTATAGTCCATAAACTAAGTAGGCAGAGAGACTTGTCATGTTCCTCAAGAGCGGAACAGTTGGGCTCAGTTGGGCAAGGCTTAGTGTAATGGCTCCAATCTTCACTAGATGGCGCTGCTTAGCTTCCTGGGGTGGATTGTTGTGGCTCCTATAGGGGTGCATGTGCATGCACTGGAGGGGTGAAAATGGCATCACCTAGATACCCAGTCTCTAGTGTCAGAACTCTGTGCTCTCCCCGACCAGCAATCAAGCACCCCCTTTGTCTCTGGCTTTCTTCCTCTCCCCGCTTTTACACTGTCCATGACCAATCCATCAAGTTGCCAGGTGGCACCTCCCTCCTGAGTTCTATCTCAGATGCGGCTGTGAGATGTCCCTCACTTCTGAGGGACTGGGGGTTTGACCCGCTCAGACCCTCTGGGGGAGGGTGTTGGTGAGCAATGGCTGGTGCCGGCCTGCCTCCAGGAACGTTCTCGGGACTGTGCTGCTGCCGATGCCCAGAGACCCTGGCTGGGTGCCAGCCCACCCTAGCGAAAGTTCATGCAACCTTGTATCAGCAGTGTTTCAGGGATTATCGTAAATCACAACACACACCAGGCTTAACCTTTAACACCCTTGTTCCAACACCAGTGAATGTGGTTGTTTTCTGGGATCCACTGGTACCTTTGTGGATGGGGTGGCTGCACAGCCTCTATCAAATGTCATCCCAGCAGGGGAACCGCCACTCACCTTGTGGCCTGTAGACCCCTCAGACCTCACTTTCTGCTCTTGGGGATTCGCCCTTCCCACCAGAGCACCGCCAGGTATCCAGCTGTGGAGTTTCGGACTCTGCACTGTCCCTGTTTATAGAGTCTTAATGGAATTTAAACTCTCTCCTTTCTCCTTTCTCCCTTTTTTGTTCAGACCCTTGTGACTGTTTCCACTTTTTCTTTTTCTCCCCTGCTGCTTTTGGGGGGGGTGTGTTTCCTGTATTCTCCACCTGCCCCCCATCTCTGTCCTCTCTCTGCAAGCAAAACCAGCTCCCTGCTCTCCACGGCTTCTCTCTCCCCCAGTTCACCTCTCTGTGCTGCGTACCTGCCAAGTTCTGTGGTTCAAGTTGTGCAGATTGTTGTGTTAATCCTCAAATCAGTTTTCTAGGTGTGCAAGATGGCTTAGTGTTAATCTGGTTGCATTTCAGGGATGAGAGATGCAAAAAAAACTTCCATGCTGTTTCTCCATCTTGGCCCCTCCCCTTATTAGATTTTTAACTGCATTAAAATATTGGTGCCTTAAAAAGGAGGACAGAATCTAAACCTTGATTTCTTTGCTTCTAGATGAAAGATAGAAGCAGACTGTAATTTCTCTCTGACACATAAATCAGCTATGCTTTTTTAAAGTTCTACCTGTAAGGCTGATGAAGGCTCAGCCCTGGAAGGACAAAATTTTGACTATATCTTTGCTTTCAAAACAAAAGAAGATAATGAAGTGGGCCAAAACTCTACACTCTTTGCCAGAACTTCTCACTGGATGGTCTGCATGCCAGCTACATCAGAATTAACTTAAGTGCTAAACATAGATTTCTTGGCCCTTACTACCAGATCAACTAAATCAAAATCTCTGCAGGCTTATCTGATATACATTACTATTTGAAAACCACTGCTCAATGAAAGGCAATCATTCATTAATTCACTTATGTGTTCATCTGTGCCTTCAGTTAACAGAGAATTTTGGAATGCCTCCTACACAAGGAAACTGTGCTAGTCATGGAAGAGGAAACAGAATTAAGACACAGTGACTGGCTAGTCACATTTATATTTTAACAGAGGAGATTAGAAATATATACAACTGACTATAATACTGTGAAAAGCCTAAAACACATAGGATTCTATAGATCTTATAGAGTGTTTGCACATGTGTTATTTCATTTTAATGCAATATCCTGATAGCTACTTCTAGTATTGCACTTATTAGGCTTACTTTGTCAATGTTTTTATGCCCATGAGACCATTAATTCCCTGAGTAGGGGCCTGAACTTGGTTGCCTGGATATGTCTTAGACAAAGAATAGTAGGGCTCACACATCCAAATTTGAAGTTTGTTAAACTGAATAAAAGGTATTATTATGCCCTATAGTACAGGCAACTTCAATATGCTGAAAAAATTCTCCAGTTCCACCACGTTCTAAAGATATTATTTTATCTCCTTATTCCTCTCATGTCCTCATATATTTTCCCAAAATTATTGTGGTATAAACTTCATTCAAATCCAATAACATTTTGACCATTTAACATATTTTATATTTTGTGTTAAGTGCTTGAGATAGTCAAATAAATGACATACTCTCTGCTTAGAAGGATGTTCTATGCTAATGAGGGAAACAGACACATAAGTAAAGTAATATTATTTAATGTGAAAAGCCCTATGATAAATTATAGTAAAAAAACACTTCAAAAGCAGAAGCACTGAACAATCATTTAAATCCATGGGGAGTGGCAGTCAAGTTATATTTCATTATTTTACTTTATTTTTATTTTAATGAACGTTCAATTTATTTTTCAACATTCTTTCCAGCATCAGATACAAGTTTATATAAAAAAGATCATATTGCTCTTTTTTTGTGGTACCTCAAAGGCAGTAAGGATGAAGCTTACTGCTTTAGGATGAAGCTGAACATCTCTTGCTCAGCTACTGGCTGCCAAAAGCTCATAGAAGTGGATGATGAACACAAACCTCATACCTTTTATAACAAGGGTATGGCCACAGAAGTTGCTGCTGATGCTCTGGATGAAAAATGGAAGGGTTATGTGGTCCAAATAAGTGGTGGCAATGACAAGCAAGCCTTCCCCATGAAGCAGGGTGTCTTGACCCCTGGTCATGTCCCCCTGCTGCTGAGTAAGGGGCATTCCTGCTACCGACTAAGGAAAACTAGAGAAAGAAAGTACAGATCTGTTTGGGGTTGCATTGTGGATGCCAATCTCAGAGTTCTCAATTTGGTTATTGTAAAAAAAAAAGGGGGGGTGAGAAGGATATTTCTGGAGTCACTAATACTACTGTGCCTTGCCACCTGGGGCCCAAAAGAATGAAAGGAATCTGCAAACTTTTCTAACGAAGAGATGTCCACCAGTATGTTGCGAGAAAGCCCCTAAACTAAGAAGGCAAGAAACCTAGAACCAAAATGCCCAAGATTCAGCATCTTGTTTCTTCATGTGTCCTCCGACACAAACATCAGTGTATTGCTATGAAGAAACAGCATACTAATAAAAATAAGGAAGGGGTTGCAGAATATGCTAAACTTTTTGGCAAAGAAAATGAAAGAAGCCAAGGAAAGATGCCAGGAACAGATTGTCAAGAGATGGAGGTGGTATCTGAGAGCTTCTACCTCTAAGCCTGAGTCCAGTCAAAAATGAGATTTTCTAAGAGTAACAAATAAATAAGATCAGACATCAAAAAGAAAAAAAAAGACCATATTACATATGCTCTTTCAGTAGAAACATGGTTCTATAAATAGCTTTTTCTTTATTTTCTATCATCCTCTTCCATTCATTCCAAGGCAACCATTGTTAATTAAATTCCATGCTTTTGTTTTTAAGGGACAGACTCTGCAGTGGGATGGGAATGCCAGATTGAAGACTGTGTGTACTGTCAAAGCAAAAACTGCACTGGACAAAGTTAATCGGATGCTGAAAACTTTATTCAAGGCTATTGCAATAGGGGAGACAGAACATAACTAAGTTATCTCAATTCTACTGAAACAAAGTGAGTTTTCAAGAGCTGGGATTAGACTAAAGAAATCACAGGCCATCTTTGTTGGCTAATTAGCTTTACCCAAAGGAAAAGTAAACAGTCTTCCTACTTTCCTGACAGGACACAGTTTTACAACTTGAAGCAAGGCATTCACTGAATTTAGGCTCCTACCACCCCCCAGACATTAGGGGATGAGGGTATTATCTTCCTAGATAAGTACATTTCAAAAGGATGACTCCCAGGTCCTTGAGAAAGATAGGCCTGGGTTGTGAAATTGGCAAAAGACTTTTGAAAGGACTCACGTCTCAAAGGGATGGAGAAAGAATTTACAGTTACTAGCTTTCTAAAGTAAGTGCTCTAAGAGAGATTTTCTAAAGTAAATCCTCTCTAAGAGAGGAGGAACCTCAGTGGTGTAGGCTATCCGGATTCTGTAAGGGCCATGGTAAGAAGGAGGTCAGGGACCAGGAGATAGGAAGAAGCCTGTCTATAAGGGTCAAACTGAGGGAAATATTAAGGCCATCTTAGCCAGTAGATTTAATTTTAATGGCTATCGCCAGATTGATTATTTTATCAGAGACCTATAACAATTGATATTTTACCACTTCCCCCTTCTCAACATTAGAAATACAACTGACTTTGTTTTTACATTGTGATAGGTTAAAAAGTGACACTTTATTATTGTTTGAACTTTTATTTTCCTGCCTACTAAGAAGACTGAGTATCTTCTCACTGTTTAATTAGATGTTTCTTATAAATTTCATATCTGTCCATTTTGTCTTCTTTTTGGTTGGCCTTTTTATTTTTGTTAATCTTTTTTAATGTATTGTTTGTTTATGGACTTTTATTATGTTTGCCATATAACTATTGGCTATTTTGGTTAAAATATTTTTTGAGTAATTGCCTGGGGTCAGGGTGAGGGGAAAGGATTAACTGCAAAAGAGCAAGAAGGAATGTTTTGGGATGATGGAATGCTCTGTATCTTAGTTGTGGTGAGGCTTACATTTCTCAAAACACCTCAAACTGCACACTTAAACTAGCTAAATTTTATATGTAAATGAAGCCTCCATAAACTTGGGGGAGAGAAATTAGAAAAAAAACTCCATAGCAAATGGTACAGTTAAGGTTTGTGTATTTCATTGTATGCAAATTTTATATCAAAAGAAAACCCTAACAAATATTGAATTCTAGTTAACAATTTACACGTTGAAATATTTAAGGAATATGTTGATGCCTTCAAGTTCCTTTGAAATTCATTGAAAATAAGATGAATTAATGGATAGATAAAAGGACAGATAGATATTGACAAAAATGTCTTATCATTTATATAAATTATAAATGTTGATATAACAATTGTTAATGGGAGGTCTACGTGGTGAGTACACGACTATTTAGCAACATCTTGTAACTTTGCTGGAGGCTTGATAACTTTCATAATAAATGTGTATAATAAAAATATATTCTGAACACCTAGGTTGCTATATAGTATACTAAAATTCCTTCCAAAATTTTACTGCTTCATACAGTAGAATTATAAGATGACCCTCAAGATTCCTATCCCCTGACATACATTCATCTTCTTCCATTTATTCTTCAACAAGAATCTAGTTACTGCTGTGAAGAGATTTTGTAAATGTAATTAGCATCCCAAATCAGTTAATTTTCAGAAAGGGCGATTATCCTTAGTGAGGCTAATCAAATGTATCCTTTTAAGGCTTTTTCTGACTCCAGTGTTAGCTCAGTTATGAAGCAGTGTCACCAGGACTCATTGTTCTACTTCACCATCTTTGGTGTATTGCTTGATCTTGTAAAAGGATTAAAGTAGATATAATAGAGCAAAATCTTTTGTCTTCTTGCTCTTTTCCTCCTCTTTCTTTCACTTTCTATTTATGTATTTAGTTAGCTAGTTCCTTCCTTCTCTCTCCTTAAAATTAAGTAATAGAGAAACTTCAAGGCTTATAAAAATAGCTCTCAAAAGCACTCTTCTTGGATTTCATCAATGATTCCAATGAAAAGGCAATAAAGAAGAGAAGAAGAGGAGGAGGAGGTGGAGGAGGAAGAGGAAGGAGGAGGGAGGAGGAGGAGTAGGGAGGAGGAGGAGAAGGAGGAGGAGGAGAAGGAGGAGGAGGAAGAGGAGGAGGAGGAGGAGGAGGAAGAGGAGGAGGAGGAGGAGGAGGAGGAGGAGGAGAATCTCCAATCAATCCAGTGAAAACTGCTACCTGACCCAAAGCACCAGGACCCATATCTCTTCTTCTGAGTCCACAAAACTACCCCACATTGGCTTAGGGAGTTAGCCACACTTCAGATGCTCCCTCATACTTACCAGATGAATAAAGTATCTGAACTCTATTTGAGTTACTTAAACTATTTTTTCATTGACAGTCTTTAGGCTTATCACTTTATAGTTGTAAGATGGTTGTTACATTTTCTGGAAGGGCATGGAGTGACAATGTCCACGAGCAGAGGAAGTTTTTCTCCTGTGTTTATTTTAAGGAAGAAATTATATCCCAGAGACTGAGTCAGATTTCTCCCTCAGATTCCAGTGGCCAGGACTGAGTCACATTCTGATGTCCTACTGCAATGGAAGCAAGCAAGGTGACTGTTCAATATTTTTAGCTGCTCTAATGGGAGGTAAGTCAGCAAGAAAGAAATCCTGGGGAGGGAAGAATGGCTGTAGAGTATATAGCCAACAGTGCATAGCACCACATTTTCCCCAAATATTATTGAATATGTCATATTATTTCAAGTTAGTATGTTCAGTATTTCAAGTGTACAGACACATTTTATGACACTCTTTCCTAATATTTTGATTGCAATTAGAAGAGTTCTCAAGTAAAGCCAAACTGTGTTAGCATACTTTAAATAATAGACTCTTTTCCTGTTTGAAAATCAGCTTGAAGAAAGCCATAGAGAAGTTCTTCATAAGAAATGTAAATGCTGGCATATAGTTGTTGGAGCAAAACAATCAGCATCAATACATATAAAACACATTATCAAAAGTGAGACAAAATGGTTAATTTGTATGTTAATATGATTAATAATAAGGGCCATGTGCTAGCCCTGAAACCAAACTAGGAAACCAGAACAATGTCTCCTGCTGTATGTCCTCCATTGTTCAAGGATGTGTTTCTGTTCAGGTCGATATCCATGATAGGTACATTGCTAGTGAAATAAGCAGGGTTGCTAAGCAACGGGGGGGGGATGATGTTGGAGAAAGCCATCTCTTTCAAGCAATAGCTGACAAGAGAGCTGTTGCTAAATGTCGTTTAACATGCATAAAAACTGAACCTTGTCATCATCTGCAATTAAGTGTGTCATGGCGCTCGGCACTGCTAACGTTTTTAAAGTTGAATAAAAGGTAAGGAAGAGGATGAAATACGGGCCCTTCCGTCATGCTGCAGGTGGCTCAAAGAGGACAGTCAATTGATGATTCCTACATGTTTGTGTATTCTGAGGTATAAATTGTCAATCAGTAATCATATTATTGGGCTTTTTCCCAATAATATGGCCTCTTCCTATTTTTTTTTCTCTTTGGTCCATATTTGCAGAACATATGTCTGATAAAGTACTGGTATTTGGAATATATAAAGAACCCACAAAACTGAATAAGGAAATAAACAGCCTAATTAAAAATAGGCAAAAATATTTAACAAATATTTCACCAAAAAAGATTAAAATTTTAAATATGGATGGCAAACAAATATATGAAAAGAAGCTCAACATCAGTAATCATTAGAGAAACCCAAACTAAAGCCACAGTGGCATACCTCTTCACACCTATTGCAGTGGCTAAACAAACCAAGACAAGAACAACCAAAACCCCCAAACTTGAAAATACCAAGAATTACTGAAGGTGTAGTGTAACTGAAACCTTCATACAGTTTTGGTAGAATGTAAAATGGTACCATCATTCTGGAAAACAGTTTGGGAATTTTCTTATAAAGTTAAAGAAGATACTTTTAACAACTCAGCAATTCTGCTTCTAGATATTACTCAAAAGAATATTTTATGTCCTCCCAAATACATGCTTGTAAATATTTCCAACTAGTTTTATTCTTAACATTCCAGAAATGAAAATAATTTAAATATCTATCAACTGCTGAATGGAAATACAAACTGATAAATGCATCCTACTCAGAAATTCAAAAGAACACACTACTGATAAAAGCAACAGTATAGATGAATCTCCAATGTATTGTACTAAGTGTAAAAAAGCCAAACTGAAACAAAAACAAAAACAAAAAAAGACTTTATACCATATACTTTCATTTTCATGATAGTTTAGAAAGTTCAAAACCACAAGGGACAGAAAACCAATCAATAGTTGCCAGGGTCCGAGGGTAAGAGGAGGAGCATGAGAGAGCTTTTTGTGGTGCTAGAAATGTTCTATATGTTGATTGTGATGGTGATTATGTGACTGTGTACATTTTCAAAATTCAAAAAACTCTACACTTCAAAAGGGCTAATTTACTTACTGCAACAATATTAAACCTTAATAATCCTGACTCCATAAAGTGACAAGAGTAAAACTCAGTTAGGTACAGTCATTTACTCTCACAGAGCTATGGGTCATCTGGGGAAGTTTTGCCTCAGGTTGGTATTACTAACAGAGTTCTGCTTCTTACTGCTCACTCTCTTGGGACCAATGGACTATCTAGGTCATGATTCTTATAATGGGGCTGGCATTTTAAAGCCCTTGCTTTCATGTCTTCCAACATCTCACTTGGAGAGCCCAAAGTCAAGGATAAGGTATCCAACTGGCGAAACTTCACTCTTACTGTATCTTCCTATCCCTGGAAGAGTGGAGAGTTGAAGTCAATACTACATCTACGATAGTACCCAAAAAAATTGGTCATGCATAATTTTAAGGAGCTTTTGGTGAGTCAGGGTTATCATGGAAAATTAGAAGAAGGTGGCATTAGCTTCTTTCCCACAAACACACTAGCAGTTATACTGAAAGCAAATCCCAGAGCAAATTTTATCACATACCAACATTTATGGGATGAATATTCTTTAGAAGAAGGAAGAAAATATTTCATATGACCTGTTCCATCAGTTTGATAAATGCCCATCTCTCTCTCTCTCTCTCTCTCTCTCTCTCTCTCTCTCTGTCTCTCTCTCTTTAGGCACTGACCTGATCTTGCATGAATAGCTGACTTAAAGCAAGTATAATTATATTCTATATGCAAAATTCTACACACTTAGAGTTGGCTTATAATTATAATCAGCAACCAAAATCCTCCATGCCAATAGATGGAGAAAGGATTCTTTCAAAATCATCTTCAGCACCCCTTTCAGGCACACAGGCTGCAGGATTTGCTAGCTGCATATATCCTGCCCGATTAATGTGGAGAGTGTGTCTAAAATGTTCTAGCTAATCTTCTTCTCTTTATTTTCATTGATTTTGCCAATGAGATCCCACTTCCAACATTCATTATGCGAACCAGCAAACCACTAATTTCAGCAGTGAGTCCCTGTATGAAAAATTCAATTGTTCAATGTATGGCCTTAAAATAATGCAGTACATGTACCTCAAAAGTAGCTGCTTCTAAAATGGAGCGGTTCTGATTAAAGGGTAAGTGACAATGTGAGAGATGTGAATCCCTGATTACAACAATTGACAACACCTAACATGTAGATTGCCTGACACTAATTAATACATGTAAAATACCACGATGTCTATGCTGCAGTATCTAAAAGCAAATCGCCCAGGAGAAATGTATAAGTGTTTATAGCAACATTATTCAAAAATACCCTAAACGCCCAACAAGAGAGTGGGTAAAAAAATCATGCAGTGTTCCAATAATGGAATACTACAAAACAACAAATGGCATAAAGCCATGGGTGTATCTCACAAATGTTATGATGAATGAAATAAACCAGGCACAAGAAAGTAAATACTACTTGCCTGGTTCCATTTCCAGGGAGTTCAAAAATTGGCAAAGCTTTCATGTGGTGATAAAGTTCCTGTGTGGTTGGGCTGGAGTGGCACTGATGCAAAGCAAGAATGAGAAAACCTTCTGGGTGATGGAGATTCTCTCTATCTGAATGTGAGTGACTGCATTAAAGGTGTATACATGTATAAAAATCAAGAAGTACCAATGATCTGTGTCCTATATGCACCTCATTGTATACAATTTTTTAAAGTTTATTTTTATTTATTTTTGAGAAAGAGAGATAGAGAGTGAGCAGGGGAAGGGCAGAGAGAGAGGCAGACAGAATCCCAAGTAAGCTCATGCTGTCAGTGCAGACCCCAATGTGGGGCTCAAACTCACAAACCATGAGATCATGACATGAGCCAAAATCAAGAGTTGGACATTTAACAGACTGAGCCACCCAGGTGCCCCAACATTTTATACCTTAACTTAAACATGAGTGACCAAAAACAATTAAGTGAACTACAGCCATAATATTAGTATAAAACTTAATTCTGGTTTCAGTGGCCCCAAATATGTACAGTAAGTTATAAACTATGAATGGCAAAGGAGATAGAGAAGTATCTAGTTATCACTTCAGAAACACACTCTGGAATTCACACGAATTATGGAAAATTGTTCTCATTACCCACCACCAAGACTCCTGCTTACCTCTGCCTCATGTTTGGGCACATTTCTCTCCAATGACCTGCTAAGTACCAGTATAAATATAGACTTCCTGGTAGCTATACCTCCATCCTCAAACCTCATCTTCATCAGAATTGTTACTTCAAGCTCTGTGTTCTTGTAGTGATTCTTTTAACATAATTTTATCAGGGTAATTATTTTATGTGAGATATTTCTTTCCAGACTGTTTCCTCCCTCAAAAGATTTATGAAGGTGTGGAATTGTGTCTGATGTGGAATTTTTATTCCCAGAAACAGAGAATGCCTGCACATAGGAGAGCCTGTTTGCTTGTATTTAAAGAAGGAATCATTTCTTCTTCCACCTTTCTGAAGGTCACAGGAAGTGTCTTTGAGGTTATGAGTCCACCCTCTATGTTCTACAGTGAGAAAGAACTGAGCTTTTGTTTTTCTATTATCTTTACTTTGGTTATCAGTATTTTCACTGTACCATGGTAGCAGTCAATAGGCTCTTTCTTTGTCTCTATCAGATCTGTGCAATTTTTGGTTTTACGGTGACTGCCTAACATCAGTCTTCATCAACTGCCTGAATAGCAGCAATGGCCTCCTACTTAGTTGCTCTGTATCTAATTTACCCCTAACTCCCCTAGTCCTTATGAGCTCCACAAACCAGATTTCACTACCACACACCAAGGGATCTTTCTATAGTGCTAGCTGAGCATTCTGGACTAAGTGACCTTCCTTTTTATACTCAGAGCAGCACTCGTAATAACATATCATAATTTCTGGTTTGCATGTCTATTTTCAGCACTACACCACAATTCAGGGGAGGGACTTTGTTTTCTTTAATATTCTATACCTAGCATCTAGGACAAGGCTAATACAGAGTGGATGCTCATGAGTTAAATAAGTGAATAAATAAAAAGGCTTTATATTTTTCCACATGCAATCAGCTCTCCCTGTCACCTAGATCTTTATAGAGAAGTCTTCTGAATCACTTCTACATCATTTAGTCCCTTTATTGTATGTATGTGTGTGTGTATAAAATATTTTTCATGTGTTAAAACACATGCATAA
Source organism: Acinonyx jubatus (assembly GCF_027475565.1). Lineage (NCBI taxonomy): Eukaryota > Metazoa > Chordata > Mammalia > Carnivora > Felidae > Acinonyx > Acinonyx jubatus. The sequence continues at coordinate 64,571,078 of NC_069387.1, forward strand.
ATTGATCTAAACCTTTCATTTGTTAGTACATAATTTTATCAATTATTTCTGTGTCACTTTGTATTCAAGCTTGTTCTTCCAAATATGTTAAAAACTTTTTGGAGGGGAACAATTTATCCGTTGTGCCTTTTACATATTCTTACATACATATCATACTTAGTAAAAGACTACATACAATAATCACATATTACTGCAATAATTACTGTAGCTAACAAAGGCTTACTTTTATCCTAAATTTGGCCAGTTGCTATTTAAGTAAAGTGTAACTTACAAAATTAAATTTAAAATTGTATAAAATAGAAGTTTACACATACTGTACACTTCTAATCTACCAGGTGATTCCCCCCAGCCATGCACATCCAAAATAGAACACACAAAATGTCATCTTTTCCCACAAGAATCTCATAATTTAAAGAAGAAAACAGCCAACCACGAGGACTTAATGTGATGGAGTGTACATCTGGGTGACACGTTCTCATTTCCATGTTAGTGGATTGTTTGATGGTCGATTTACCACAGATGTTGAAACTACATTCAGAGTATGAATGACTCTCCTTCTAAACAAGAATATTATGGAATACTATTTGGTTTATCTGTAGAAAGAAACACCCATTCTTGTAACTTAACATTTTCCATGGCACACCATTTATAGTTCAATACTGAAACCCTGGAAAGAGTAATGAGAGGTTTGCCAGGCACACTGAGTTACTTGAAAATAAGAATTACATAACCACAAGACATGATGAATACAGCAACATCAGAAAAGGTATTTCTAAAATCTAATTTCAGGAAAAATACTATTCCTTCATTATTTTAATGAAACTTGAGTAGCCCCTGCAGATCTAAGTGCAAACCACTTTTTTTTTCTAAAAATGAAATGTTTCTTTGACTTAGCTGTTTTCTTTAAAAGGATTTAGGAGAGGGCATGCTAGTCAGAGGCTTATAGCTACAGCAAAAAAAGTAGAAGCCACAGAATGTCATGACTGAAAGAAATAATGGTATAGAATCTTCTTAACCATTTTTTACTTATAAAAGAAATGTTTCATAGTGTGTCAAATAACAGATAAAAGTTTGGAAACACGAATAACTTGTGCTTCCTCAAAAAAGCCATAGATCTTTCATTAACTTCTACAACAACCATTCCATGGAATTTTGTTGGAATTACACTTTCATTTAGAATAGCACATTAGCCATCATATATTTTCACATACCCAACATATACACATTTTTTAAAAATATATGAAATTTATTGTCAAATTGGTTTCCATACAACACCCACTGCTCATGCCAAAAGATGCCCTCTTCAATACACATCACCCACCCTCCCCTCCCTCCCACCCCCCATCAGCCCTCAGTTTGTTCTCACTTTTTAAGAGTCTCTTATGGTTTGGCTCTCTCCCACTCTAACCTCTCTTTTTTTTTTTTTTTTTCTTCCCCTCCCCCATGGGTTTCTGTTAAGTTTCTCAGGATCCACATAAGAGTGAAACCATATGGTATCTGTCTTTCTCTGTATGGCTTATTTCACTTAGCATCACACTCTCCAGTTCCATCCACGTTGCTACAAAGGGCCATATTTCATTCTTTCTCATTGCCATGTAGTACTCCATTGTGTATATAAACCACAATTTCTTTATCCATTCATCAGCTGATGGACATTTAGGCTCTTTCCATAATTTGGCTATTGTTGAGATTGCGCTATAAACATTGGGGTACAAGTGCCCCTGTGCATCAGCACTCCTGTATCCCTTGGGTAAATTCCTAGCAGTGCTACTACTGGGTCATAGGGTATATCTATTTTTAATTTTCTGCGGAACCTCCACACTGTTTTCCAGAGCGGCTGCACCAGTTTGCATTCCCACCAACAGTGCAAGAGGGTTCCCGTTTCTCCACATCCTCGCCAGCATCTATAGTCTCCTGATTTGTTCATTTTGGCCACTCTGACTGGCGTGAGGTGATATCTGAGTATGGTTTTGATTTGTATTTCCCTGATGAGGAGCGACGTTGAGCATCTTTTCATGCGCCTGTTGGCCATCCGGATGTCTTCTTTAGAGAAGTGTCTATTCATGTTTTCTTCCCATTTCTTCACTGGGTTATATGGTTTTTGGGTGTGGAGTTTGGTGAGCTCTTTATAGATTTTGGATACTAGCCCTTTGTCCGATATGTCATTTGCAAATATCTGTTCCCATTCTTTTGGTTGTCTTTTAGTTTTGTTGATTGTTTCCTTTGCAGTGCAGAAGCTTTTAATCTTCATGAGGTCCCAGTAGTTCATTTTTGCTTTTAATTCGCTTGCCTTTGGGGATGTGTCAAGTAAGAAATTGCTGCAGCTGAGGTCAGAGAGGTCTTTTCCTGTTTTCTCCTCTAGGGTTTTGATGGTTTCCTGTCTCACAATCAGGTCCTTTATCCATTTTGAGTTTATTTTTGTGAATGGTGTGAGAAAGTGGTCTAGTTTCATCCTTCTGAATGTTGCTGTCCAGTTCTCCCAGCACCATTTGTTAAAGAGACTGTCTTTTTTCCATTGTATATTCTTTACTGCTTTGTCAAAGATGAGTGGGCCATACATTTGTGGGTCTAGTTCTGGGGTTTCTATTCTATTCCATTGGTCTATGTGTCTGTTTTTGTGCCAATACCATGCTGTCTTGATGATTACAGCTTTGTAGTAGAGGCTAAAGTCTGGGATTGTGATGCCTCCTGCTTTGATCTTCTTCTTCAAAATTACTTTGGCTATTCGGGGCCTTTTGTGGTTCCATATGAATTTTAGGATTGCTTGTTCTAGTTTCAAGAAATATGCTGGTGCAATTTTGATTGGGAATGCATTGAATGTGTAGATAGCTTTGGGTAGTATTGACATTTTAACAATATTTATTCTTCCAACCCATGAGCACGGAGTGTTTTTCCATTTCTTTATATCTTCTTCAATTGCCTTCATAAGCTTTCTGTAGTTTTCAGCATACAGAACTTTTACATCTTTGGTTAGGTTTATTCCTAGGTATTTTATGCTTCTTGGTGCAATTGTGAATGGGATCAGTTTCTTTATTTGTATTTCCGTTGCTTCATTGTTAGTGTATAAGAATGCAACTATTTCTGTACATTGATTTTGTATCCTGCAACTTTGCTGAATTCATGTATCAGTTCTAGAAGACTTTTGGTGGAGTCTATTGGATTTTCCATGTACAATATCATGCGATCTGCAAAAAGCGAAAGCTTGACTTCATCTTTGCCAAATTTGATGCCTTTGATTTCCTTTTGTTGTCTGATTGCTGATGCTAGAACTTCTAACACTATGTTAAACAACAGCGGTGAGAGTGGACATCCCTGTCGTGTTCCTGATCTCAGGGAAAAAGCTCTCAGTTTTTCCCCATTGAGGATGATGTTAGCTGTGGGCTTTTCATAAATGGCTTTTATGATGGTTAAGTATGTTCCTTCTATCCCGACTTTCTGGAGGGTTTTTATTAAGAAATGTTGCTGAATTTTGCCAAATGCTTTTTCTGCATCAATTGACAGGATCATATGGTTCTTATGTTTTCTTTTATTAATGTGATGTATCACGTTGATTGATTTGCGAGTGTTGAACCAGCCCTGAATCCCAGGAATGAATCCCACTTGATCATGGTTAATAATTCTTTTTATAAGCTGTTGAATTAGATTTGCTAGTATCTTATTGAGAATTTTTGCATCCATATTCATCAGAGATATTGGCCTGTAGTTCTCTTTTTTTGCTGGATCTTTGTCTGGTTTAGGAATCAAAGTAAGACTGGCTTCATAGAATGAGTCTGGAAGTTTTTCTTCCCTTTCTATTTTTTGGAATAACTTGAGAAGGATAGGTATTATCTCTGCTTTAAACGTCTGGTAGCACTCCCCTGGAAGCCATCTGGTCCTGGACTCTTGTTTTTGGGAGATTTTTGATAACTGATTCAATTTCTTCGCTTGTTATGGGTCTGTTCAAGCTTTCTATTTCCTCCAGTTTGAGTTTTGGAAGTGCGTGGGTATTTAGGAATTTGTCCATTTCTTCCAGGTTGTCCAGTTTGTTGGCATATAGTTTTTCATAGTATTCCCTGAATTGCTTCTATTTCTGAGGGATTGCTTGTAATAATTCCATTTTCATTCATGATTTTATCTATTTGGGTCATCTCCCTTTCCTTTTTGAGAAGCCTAGCTAGAGGTTTATCAATTTTGTTTATATTTTCAAAAAACCAACTCTTGGTTTCGTTGATCTGCTCTGCTGTTTTTTTAGATTCTAAAGTGTTTATTTCTGCTCTGATCTTTATTATTTCTCTTCTTCTGTTGGGTTTAGGCTGCCTTTGCTGTTCTGCTTCTATTTCCTTTAGGTGTGCTGTTAGATTTTGTATTTGGGATTTTTCTTGTTTCTTGAGATAGGCCTGGATTGCAATGTATTTTCCTCTCAGGACTGCCTTCGCTGCATCCCAAAGCGTTTGGATTGTTGTATTTTCATTTTTGTTTGTTTCCATCTATTTTTTAATTTCTTCTCTAATTGCCTGGTTGACCCACTCATTTGTTAGTAGGGTGTTCTTTAACCTCCATGCTTTTGGAGGTTTTCCAGACGTTTTCCTGTGGTTGATTTCAAGCTTCATAGCATTGTGGTCTGAACGTATGCATGGTATGATCTCAATTCTTGTATACTTATGAAGGGCTGTTTTGTGACCCTGTATGTAATCTATCTTGGAGAATGTTCCATGTGCACTCGAGAAGAAAGTATATTCTGTTGCTTTGGGATGCAGAGTTCTAAATATATCTGTCAAGTCCATCTGATCCAATGTCTCATTCAGGGCCCTTGTTTCTTTATTGACCGTGTGTCTAGATGATCTATCCATTTCTGTAAGTGGGGTGTTAAAGTCCCCTGCAATTACCACATTCTTATCAATAAGGTTGCTTATGTTTGTGAGTAATTGTTTTATATATTTGGGGGCTCCAGTATTCAGCGCATAGACATTTATAATTGTTAGCTCTTCCTGATGGATAGACCTTGTAAGTAGTATTTTTTATTTTTTTTTAACATTTATTTATTTTTGAGACAGAGAGAGACAGAGCATGAACAGGGGAGGGGCAGAGAGAGAGGGAGACAAAGAATCTGAAACAGGCTCCAGGCTCTGAGCTGTCAGCACAGAGCCCGACGCGCTGCTCGAACTCATGGACCGTGTGGTCATGACCTGAGCCGAAGTCGGATGCTTAACCGACCAAGCCACCCAGGCGCCCCATAGACTTTGTAAGTATTATGTAATGCCCTTCTTCATCTCTTGTTACAGCCTTTAATTTAAAGTCTAGTTTGTCTGATATAAGTATGGCTACTCCAGCTTTCTTTTGACTTCCAGTAGCAGGATAAATAGTTCTCCGTCCTCTCACTTTCAATCTGAAGGTGTCCTCAGGTCTAAAATGAGTCTCTTGTAGACAGCAAATAGATGGGTCTTGTTTTTTTATCCATTCTGATACCCTATGTATTTTGGTTGGCGCATTTAGTCCATTTAGATTCAGTGTTATTATAGAAAGATATGGGTTTAGAGTCATTGTGATGTCCGTAGGTTTCATGCTTGTAGCAATGTCTCTGGTACTTTGTCTCACAGGATACCCCTTAGGATCTCTTGTAGGGCTGGTTTAGTGGTGATGAATTCCTTCAGTTTTTGTTTGTTTGGGAAGACCTTTATGTCTCCTTCTATTCTAAATGACAGACTTGCTAGATAAAGGATTCTTGGCTGCATATTTTTTCTGTTCATCATATTTAAGATCTCCTGCCATTCCTTTCTGGGCTGCCAAGTTTCAGAAGAAAGATCAGTCAGTCACGAGTCTTATAGGTTTCCCTTTTTATGTTAGACCACATTTATCCCTAGCTGCTTTCAGAATTTTCTCTTTATCCTTGTATTTTGCCAGTTTCACTATGATATGTCATGCAAAAGATCGATTCAAGTTACATCTGAAGGGAGTTCTCTGTGCCTCTCGGATTTCAATGCCTTTTTCCTTCCCCAGTTCAGGGAAGTTCTCAGCTATTATTTCTTCAAGTACACCTTCAGGACCTTTCCCTCTCTCTTCCTCCTCTGGAATACCAATTATGTGTAGATTATTTCTCTTTAGTGCATCACTTAGTTCTCTAATTTTCCCCTGGATTTTCCTGGATTTTTTTATCTCTCTTTTTCTCAGCTTCCTCTTTTTCCATAATTTTATCTTCTAGTTCACCTATTCTCTCCTCTGCCTCTTCAATCCACGCTGTGGTTGTCTCCATTTTATTTTGCAGCTCATTTATAGCATTTTTAGCTCCTCCTGGCTGTTCCTTAGTCCCTTGATCTCTGTAGCAATAGCTTCTCTGCTGTCCTGTATACTGTTTTCAAATCCTATATTTAAAGAATCCCATATTGTTTAAATCCTTTTTGATCAGTTCGTTAGCTGTCGTTATTTCCTGGAGATTCTTTTGAGGGGAATTCTTCCATTTTGTCATTTTGGATAGTCCCTGGAGTGGTGTGGAACTGCAGGGCACTTCCCCTGTGCTGTCTTGAATAACTTGCGTTGGTGGGCTGGGTCGCAGTCAGACCTGATGTCTGTCCCCAGCCCACCACTGGGGCCAGAGTCAGCCTAGTGTGTACCTTCTCTTCCCCTCTCCTAGGGATGGGATTCACTGTGGGGTGGCGTGGCCCATCTGGGCTACTTGCACACTGCCAGGCTTGTGGTGCTGGGGATCTGGCGTTTTAGCTGGGGTGGATCAGCAAGGTGCACAGGGGCGGCAGGGGCAGGCTCAGCTCGCTTTTCCTTCGGTGATCCACTTCGGGAGGGGCCCTGCGGCACCAGGCGTGAGCCAGACCTGCCGCAGGAGGGATGGATGCGCAGAAGCACAGCGTTGGGTGTTGACGAGGTGCAAGCAAGTTCCCTGACAGGAACTGGTTCCCTGTGGGATTTTGGCTGGGGGATGGGCGAGGGAGATGGCACTGGCAAGCGCCTTTGTTCCCCGCCAAGATGAGCTCTGTTGTCCGGGGCTCAACAACTCTCCCTCCCATTGTCCTCCAGCCCTCCCGCTCTCCGAGCAGAGCTGTTAGCTTATAACCTTCCAGATGTTAAGTCCTCCTTGCTGTCTGAACACACTCCACCCACCCCTCCGCTTTTGCAAGCCAGACTTAGGGGCTCTGCTTTGCCGGCGGGCTGCCCCTCCACTCCAGCTCCCTCCCGCCAGTCTGCGTAGCTCGCACCACTTCTCTGCCCTTCCTACCCTCTTTTGTGGGCCTCTCCTCTACATTGGCTCCAGAGAATCCATTCTGCTAGTCTTCTGGTGGTTTTCTGGGTTATTTAGGCAGGTGTGGGTGGAATCTAAGTGATCAGCAGGACACGGTGAGCCCAGCATCCTCCTACACCACCATCTTCCTCAAGAAAAAAACCAACATATACACATTTTAAAAGGAGAAACATTTGCTCTGAATAATGCCTTCCTTCTCATCTTTTTGCTTTCACATTTCAATTTCTGGTTGATTTCCAAAGCAGAAAATGTTTACTTGGCTTTGCCAACAGACACAAATAGTTAAAGTAGAAGAGCACCTACTACTTTTCGATAATAAGCAGGGCCAGTTAGCAAGCATCATCTTTCTCAGTCTCCTTCGGCTTGGAGGTACATGTCTGGCAATAGCCCCAATGCACCTCTTACCTTTGAGCATCCTTAAATACTCTAGTGCAACCAAGGCAACTGTCTGATTGTTCTTTCTCCAGGTCAGAAACATAGTGTCCAAACACAAACCTAAAGATAAATCATTTGCAAATATCTCATTCTTGTTATCCACAAATGCAAAAACAAAATACCATTTAAGCTGGTCATTCATCACAGGGGATACTCTTTAAGAATGTGAAAGTGCACAGTGTTGAGACCACAGAAATAGGAGGAGTTCTTCAGAGGCTTCAGTGAGAATCCTCACTCAGTAACCTTCCTTTGGGTGAATCCACACAGAATATCTGTAAGCCTTATTTTCTTTCTCTGGATCACCATTTTCATAGCCTCAGGGAGTTCACCTACCCCACTGTCCATTCTGGGACTTGGAACCTCAAGATCTAAATTTACCAGAACTCAGGAGGTTGAGTGGCAGCTGTTATTTTCATTATTACCTCCAGCATTTCTTTCCTGAGCAAACCTGGGCAAATTACTTAATTTCTCTGTGTCTCGGTTTCCTTAATGACAAAATGAGAATTCCACATTTAGGAGTATAAGCAATGGTAAGGGTACAGGTGCTGAGCTAAACTTGTTTATACCCTGTCTCTGCTATTTATTAGCTCTGTTACATGAACAAATTACTTAACCTGTCAGTGCTTCAAGGTTTTTTTCCCCCATGTGGGCAATAGATCATAGCAATTCTTATTAAATAGAAGTATTACAAATATTTTATTAATCTGTAAAATTTAAATATATAAGAAGTATTTGATAAATATTAGCTGCTATTATTATTATTGGTGTTAATTGTTTGAATTTCTGAGGGAACTGCCAAAAAACAAAATTTCTTACCCATAGATCATTAAAAGAATGAGAAATTAAACAAAGAGTAAATAAAGAGGGCAAATTATTACCTTTATTACTGGCTTTTGAATGGTAGAATTCAGCTGATTTACATTCCCCCCAGCCCCACCCCACAGCAGCTTCCAGGTGATACAGCCTACCAAACAAACTTAGGGCTTGGAGGAGGTTTGTGCTTTCTGTAGCCAAGGCACTTTCAAGAGGAAGAAGAGGATGCAGTTGAAGCAAAAAGGCCCAATTACTCTTCCCAAATTTAACTTTATGACAAACCATTTGCTCTCCCCAGAGGCAGAATAAGTAACAAGGGGAGGAGAAACCCTGAGATGCAACACTTTAGCTCCATTCACAGGAAGGAAATAAGAGGAGGAAGTTTTCCCAAATAACATTATCATCGTCATCCAGCCCCCAGCACAAAGGATGTGCTCTTTTTAGAGGCATCCAGACAGGGCACTCCCCCCTTCCTCTAAATAATTTTAATTTTTAAAAACCCATGTGTATTAACTAAAAGCTAGGGAATTTAAATGTCTCTGGTCCCTTAGTCATGTGTCAAGTCCCCTACTAGCATGTATGCTTGCCAGTATAAACTGGATTGGGAGTTGTTTAGCATCATTTAAAAATAATTATTTCATGTAAAGCTACTATCTTTCTTATGTCAGGCAAACAATTTGCCTTCTGCTGTGCTGAAATAGAGATGTGGTCAAAATCAGGAGTTCAGACTGTTGGGAAAATGGGCTTTACACCCACTGTGTTAACAAATGCCATGAATAGAGTTCATGTTGAGAGAGAGAGAGAGACAAAAATAGTAAAACCAATATGGCATATCTGAAACATGACAATGTAGATCAAAAGAAAGGGATATTCACTAGCAATGAAATTCCAAAAATAAATTAGGATAATAATTCCATTTACAGTAGCATCCAAAAGAATAAAATACTTCAGAATAAATTGAATAAAAGAAGTGTAAGTCATGCTTCTTGAAAATTATAAATATCAAAGGAAATGGAAAAAGAACTAAATAAATGGACATATCCTATGTCCATGGATTGAAACATTAAAATTTTTAAGGTGGCAATACACACCAAATTGGTCTATAATAAGCGAAACACAATTATCAAAATCCCAGCTGACTTTTTAACAGAAATTGAACACCTAACCCTAAAATTCACATAGAAATTAAGGAACCCATGAATAGCCAAAACAATATTTAAAAAGAGGACCAAATTGAAAGGACTCATAATTCTAAATTTTGAAGCTAATTGTAAAGGTACAGTAATTAAGACAGTGTGGTTCTGGCATAAGGATAGACATAGAGATCAATGGGATAGAACTGAAAGCCCAGAAGCAAGCCCTCACATCGTGGTCAATTATTTTTCAACAAAGTTATTAAGAAAATTTAACAGGAAAGAAATAGTCTTTTCAGAAGCTGGTTCTGGAACAGTTGGCCATCCTCATTCAAAAGATGAATTTGGACAAGGCAAATAACCCAATTTAAAAATGGGAAAAAGATTTGAATAGATATCTCTCCAAAGAAGATATAAACATGGCCAATACACACCTGAAAACATGCTCCATTACAGGAAATACAAATCAAAACAGCCTTAGGGTATCATTTCCAACCAACTAGGATAGCTATAATCAGAAAGATAACAGGAGTTGGTAAGAATATAGAGAAATTGGAACTCTCATACATTGCTGTGAGAATGTATATGTGCAGCCACTTTGGAAAACAATCTAGCAGTTTCTTAAAATGTTCAATATAGAGTTAATGTATGACCCAGCAATTCCACTCCTAGATACACACTCAAGAGAAATTGAAATGTAGGTCCATATAAATAAACGTATAGGAATATTTGCAGCAACATTATTTAAAATAGTTAAAACTTAGAAACAATACAAATTTTCATCAACTGGATAAACAATATTTGTATATTTATAGAATGGAATATTATTTGGTAATAAAAAAGAACAAAGTATTTGTGCATGTGAATGGGAAATGACTATATGTATGAGATTTCTTTGTGGATGATGAAAAGATTCCAGAACTATAATATGGTAGTGTTTGTAAGACTCATTACATATATTAAAATTCATTAAATTGTATACTTAAAATGTATCGACTTTATGGTACATAGATTATGTCTTATTAAAACTGTTACAAAAAAAAGAAAACATTGTTTTCTGAACTGAGAATGAAGCATTCTCTCAAAAACTATATCCTTCATGGGGTATCTGGGTGGCTCTGTCAGTTAAGCCTCTGACTTCAGCTCAGGTCACCATCTCACAGCGTGTGGGTTTGAGCCCCATGTTGGGCTCTGTGATGACAGCTCAGAGACTGGAGCCTGCTTTGGATTCTGTGTCTCCATCTCTCTCTGCCTCTCCCTTGCTTATGCTCTCTCTCTCTCTGTCTATGTCTCTGTCTCTCTCTCTCTCTCTCAAAAGTAAATAAACATTAAAAAAAATTAAAAAACTATGTCCTTCAAGTTTCACATTTCCTTAGTGATTATAATTTAAAACAATGTCATATTTATGATTTAATTTAATGCTTATAATTTTATGAAGTGGAAATTGTTATTTCTGTTTCACAGAAGAAACAGGCTCAGAGAAGTCCATTTATCCACAATGGTATTACAGTAGGTGGGGAACACCAAATCCAAATGCAATGTTTGATTTTTTTTTAATTCCAATTCATCTAATATTTTGTTAGTGAATGTTGTACTACAAATTGTCCCATGTATGTTCAGTGGCTCAAATGCAATAGAAATCTATTTCTCCACCATGAGAGATTTCAAAGCAAGAGTCCTGGTCAGGAATTAGGAGATCCAGACTCCTTTCATCTTGTGGCTCAATCATTCCCTAGGACTTCATCATCATCTCATTTACTGGCAACAGAGGAAAGAGGGCATGGAGGGTTGTTTAAAAAGCCTTTGCCTTGGAAGACACACTTTTTTTCCTCACATTGCGTTGAGTAGAATTTCAGTCATACTTAAATGCAAGGGTAGCTAGAAGTGTAGACTGGCCGTGGGTCCTGAAAGAAGAGGATACTGGATCTTGGTGAACAACCAACAATCTCTGCCACAGAAATGTAACCTTTAAGAAAATTTGCTACTTGATCTGAAATGGCAAGTTTAAAGTCAAATTTATCTAATGCATTCTTATATTCTTACAGAATGAACTGAGGATATGATTTGCTATGAAGAAGCAATCAGAAAAAAGCCTAAACATTTATTCTGAGTTTCTAATTTTGCTTATCAAAAATATAATACAAATCATGTTCCTTTTTTAATTGCCTGGGTAACCAGGAATTATATGGTTCTAAGTTGACAGTGTTCAAGCACTGACTAAATCTCCACTTAATCAGTTCATACTTCAGCTCTGTCATTTATCACTATGCAATTTGGACATGTTATTTAATACCTCTGAGTTTCAGATTCTCCATCTGCAGAAATGGAATAATACATCTAACGGTCAAGGGTTACCAGGAAGATTAAACATCCCTAGAACATTAGCTGATGTAGTAGCCATTTAATAAATGTTATTGATCATCAGCTCTACCTTATAAGGTCCTTTAAGACACTGTTAGTCTATGGTGGTGATTAAAGACCTACAACAATTTACTTTATTCCTTCAGTGTATCCTTTTTCAGATACATCTTCTTTTATTATTTTTAATGTTTATTTATTTACTTTGAGAGAGAGAGACAGAGAGAGCAAGGGGGCAATGAGGGAGGGGAGAGAGAGAGAGAAGGAGAGAGAGAAACCCAAGCATACTCCACTTTCAGCATGGAGCCCGATAGGGCTCAACCCCACAACCATGAGATCATGACCTAAACCAAGATCAAGAGTTGGACACTCAACTGATTAAGCCACCCAGGTGCCCTATGTCTTATTTTATGAAAATGCATAGCAATAATATATGCTTTCCTTCTTCTCACTCCTCCCCTTTCTAGGTGATTAACTCAATATGTGTTTCTTTCTGGACATTCCAAAATGACAGTTTCAATCATATCAAGTGCAAAAACAAAAAAAGTCACGTATGAGTCTTGCTGAAAAGACTGGCACATGGTCATGTGTACACAACTCTTCCATTAAGATGGATCTCTTGCTGGTAGATGTCTGGGTCCTCATTCTGAGTTTCTCATTGTTTGCAGACAGGTTCTCTCCTTCATTTTACTTATGCAAGAGGAGCAGAGTATATTAGCTCTCGGTGCTACATCTTCCACTTGCTTCACCTTCCTTCCAAGAAAAATGTCAGAAAGAAATCTTTGCTTTCCATTGAATAAGCTGACAGGAGCAGGGGTAATGAAATACAGCTTCTTGTTAGACAGAAAAGGGGAGATGATGATAGATAACTCTGGAAACGTTTTCTTTTGTTTTGATTTGGTTTTCTAAAAATTGATAATAGGCACATGGTAATGAATAATTACACATGAACAATGGGAAACCAACCTGGAGCCCAAACTGTGGCACAATTCAGTGGTCCCCAAACATGGCTCATCACATATCTAGGAAACCTCTTACAATGCAGATGTCTACTTACCATCCCATACCTACTGAACCAAAATTTCTGAATATTGGCCTCCAGAGGGATAGTGAAAAGCTGGAATTTTTTTATGCATCATAATTAAACCATACTAAAAAAACCATATGTCAATACTTGACAGGTTTTTTTTTTTACCTACAAATAGTAATTTTATACAGTTCAACCTAATATTTAACTAGGTCCATTTGTCTAATTTTTGATCCCCCTGAGTGGCTTTTTGAAAGATATATATTCCCAGGTTTGACTTCCAACCCACTAACTCATAACTCTTAAAGAAGGAGATTGTACTGCTCTGGAACTTGCTAGGAACTATCCTTAGAAAGTACAAGGGCCTTTCCATTTGTAAAGTTGTGGAGGTCTGGAAAAAGGAACATTGTGATGGTGCCTGTGTGAATAAGGAGGAGTAAGTTCTGCTGCTTCTTGAATGTGGAATTCGAAAGCAACTGCTTAAAAATCAAGTCTTTTTACATAGATCCGAATGTCTGGAAAATGAAGTGCTAGGGTAAAATTTTAAAATGTATTTTATGTTTATGTATTGGATAAAGTATAACTTTTACTTTACTAAAATTTTTTTATCCCATATGAATTTATGAACACAAACTTGAAAAAGCATATTCCACATTAATTCTTCAAGCAGCCTTGGAATTAGATGTGTGAGAACATGTCTGTTGTGTATGGGGTAACTGTTTGGATAGAGTCTGGTCTGACAGGAACCGCAATGGCCCAATATTTATTTGACTCACTGTATTACCAACTTTTGACCCTTGGTTCTTTGCTTTTTGCATACGTGTGGGAAGGAGGGAGAGGGAGAGAGAGAGAGAGAGATGGAGGGAGGGAGGGAGGGAGGAAGAGAGAGAGAGTGTGTGTGTAGTTCAGCCTGACTCTGTATATCTAGCTCTCTTTCTATCCACTGGCTTATTTTTCTCCAAATGCCTTCAGAATATCTGCATTGTAAATCCACAGGACTTGAAATTAGTTTGCATAAAATTGAAATTTTTGTGTAATGAGCAAATACAACTCTGTGGTATATATACCTGGAATATTTTCTACGTATTCAGTAGCCAATAGTTTGTTTCTACATTCCAATGTCCACCTCTGACAGTGGTGTTGTTGGAGTATTGGTTGGCCAAAAGTGTCCAGTTTGCATGCCTGAAAATGAGTTCAGTTCTTTCCAAAATCATTCTAGTCTCATTTGGAATAAAGCAGTCTAATTTTAGGTATATGTTCCATCACATTCAGGCATTTCTATGCTCAGTGAGTAGTCAGGTCAAAACCCTGTTATAGTATCACAGGCAGAGCTTTTGTGAATGCCTACAGTAGTCTGAGAACTTGACAGTAGGTATGGAGGAAAATTCTCTTTATCCATCTATTATCTACATCTCTTGAGCCTTTCCCTGTTCCTATCAGCCATCTGAGTGATGGGAAATGTAGGAGATTACCAATATGATTGCCAGTACGTCAGTGTTGGTATGTTTGTGGCTTTCCTCCTAACTTATTGCTGCAAAAAGAAAAACAAAACAAACCCCTGCCCCCCCCCCAAATTCTGGCCACTATTGTCTCTCTGTGCTGCCAATGTTCAAATACCAGCTCTGTTGTGAGAGGCGCTTGATGTTCTTTGGGTACTTCATGTTGGAGAGAGAGGTGCAATCTCTTGCCCAGGAATAGCCTTGCCCTACACTTCACACAGTGTGTCATCCATCCCTTCTATCCCTCCCATTGTCTCTTTATCCTAGACGCCTCATGTTCTAATAAGCAGCCTTCTAGTGATATTTCAAGATGGCATAGCCCTGACCACCTAAACTGATATATTCTCCAGTCACTGGAGATCCACTGTCTTTGCCGGTTTAAGTGGTGGGAAGGCAGGTTATTCCCAGACACCACCTTCTTTAATTTAACTAAAATGTCTCCTGTTGTCTCTATACTTCAGCAGCATCAAAAGTGTCGACCAGTTCTTTGACTCCACAATTTTCTGATTAAAGTTGAACATGATTTTTTCTTAATTTAGCACAGGTAAGAGAGCCCTAAAATCTTAGAAGGGGAAAGAAGTCAGATGCCATTCTTTCTCACTCCCAGTGAGGAGAGCAGGAAAAGGATAGTTGGCACTTAAAAAAGAATCTCTCCAAGAAGACAAAGATTTCCCTTGGTTACTCTGGTGACCCATCTTCGGGAGGGCAAGGAGGGCATGTTTGAAAAAGGTGTTTTCATGCAGTTCCAGGTGTGAGGAAACACATTAAGAGTGGTACCTACTTAGGGGTGGGGGTGAAGAGAGAGTTTTAAGAGGAAGTGGCATTTGACCTGTGCATGGAGTTAACAAGAGGACTAACAGAGGAGAGATCAGGATGAGACAAGTCAGGAGCGAAACAAGGGGTTTGAGACAAAACTATAGAGATGGGAAGGGAATGATAGCGTGTAAGACCTTCTAGCCCAATTGAGGCTTTTGGACTTCAATAAAAGACAATAGGATTGGGGTGCCTGGGTGGCTCAGTCGGTTAAGCGTCCGACTTCGGCTCAGGTCATGATCTCGCAGTCGGTGAGTTCAGCCCCGCGTCACGCTCTGTGCTGACAGCTCAGAGCCTGGAGCCTGTTTCAGATTCTGTGTCTCCCTCTCTCTGCCCCTCCCCTGTTCATGCTCTGTCTCTCTCTGTCTCAAAAATAAATAAACATTAAAAAAATTTTTTTAATAAAAAATTAAAAAAAAGACAATAAGATTCCATCAGGACATCAACAATGCAGTCAAGCAGGAGAGTGACAGTATGGCAAGATATGCTTTCAAGAAGCTCACTATGGCCAATGTGTCAGTAAAGGCTTAAGAGGAGAGTAAAAAGCAAAGTAGGTGACCAGTGACTAGGCATAATAGCATAGGTATAGGTATAATAGCAAGCTTTCATTTAACTACTAATAATTGAACAAGAAATTTAAATTAATTCTAACAAATTTTCCATGTTCTGTTCATTATACCAATACCATGGGCTATTTGAAATGCAAGTATAAATGTACACATATTACTGAACTTATTTTATTTCTTCAATCAAGAAATATTTTTCATGTTACTATATAGCAAGCACCAATCAGAAAATCACAAAGGCAAATGACTATATTCTGCATGCAAAAAAGGTATTAAGTTGCCAAAAGACTTACACATGTACAAAACTAATTACAAAATAATGTGACTATCCTGACAAATAATTGATATGGGAGTGAGGAAAGAAGGAAAATAATACATCCCTCTGACCGTATTGATTCATCTTTTGTTTATAAAATCTCTGAAAAATTAATCAGTGATGGAATTTCTCTATTATGGTACATTTTACAGGAAAGATTGTTCTTTACATACTATTGCTATCATTTGCTGGCTCCATTGTGGTTGCTGGGAATGAGGATTGTGTAGGGGAGGAGCATGAGTTCATGTGCATGTGTGTATTCATTTTGTGTGGTGTGAGGTGTAAGCATCTCACTTCTTTTACAAAGCCAGTGTTGTTCACTTTAATACGTCATGAATAAAATAAGACATTCTACAATTGCTATTAAAACTTAAAGACTTCCCTTTTCATAAAGATTTATTTGCGTATTTTTACCTTGTGGGCAAAGTCAAGTCACATAGACACAATTTTTTAAATATGATTTGTTATTTACATTTGTCTCTGCTTTCAAAGACAGGAGAGTGTGTAGACTAAGTAGACTGGGTAGAGAGCCCTGGAGTATGCGAACACAGAGGTGAAGTCATGGAGAACATCTGAGGAACAGCTATGAAGGGCAGTAAGGAAGTAGGAAAATCAGGAGAACATAATGTTCTTGAAACTAAGAGAAGAAAATGTTCCCAGAACAAGGAAATGGTAAACAGTGTCAAATGATGCTGAAAAGGAAACATGAGAGAGAGTGGTTACTGCTGCTTGCTGATGCATTCTTGGTGGTACTGAAAAGAGCCACTGTGAGTAGTGACTAGGGTGAACTGACCTAATCAAAGAAGTGAAGAAGTGGAGAAACTATGGGAAAAGTTTTCAAAAAGTTTTTCTGTAAATGTAGAATAGAAAATATGAAGAAGAGAGAAATAGTATGAGAGAATTTTCCCCTCAAAAAGAGGTTCAAAAATATATTTGTAAAAACATGATAAGGAGGAGGACAAGGAAGAGGAAGTGGAGTGGGAGGGAGGAGATAGGTAACATTTACTAACTACTTTCTATGCCCGGGGCACTATTCTGAGAATTTTACAGACATTAATTAATATCATCCTCATTACATCCTAGCATCCTTAGATGTACATGCTATTACTAGCCCATTTTATAGATGGTGAGATTGAAACTCGTGGAAAATCAGTAAATGCTCTACAAACCTATTCATTCAGTTAATTGGTCTACACAGCTAGAAATAGGGGAAGCAATACTCAGTTTAAGGCAGGTTCTACCCAGAACCCACCCCTGAGTCACTGTTATATCCTTTTGTAGAAAGGGGGGAAAGTGGGTAATTCAAGGGAGAGAAGAGAGAATATTAAATCACTGACAAAAAGTTTAATCAATTGCAAACCATGGAGGCGAGAAAGTAAAGAATGCAGAGCATCAGTCATGATAAGCAAGGTCTCCATATTCTATAGGAACCCAAGAGCTAGCAGAGAAAATATACAGAAATGCAGGTAGGATGGTAGGTAGAATGAGAACAAAATGAGGAAGTTTTGATCTTTTTTTTCAATGAAATACAGATTCAGGTCATGAGTGAAGAGGGAGGAGGAATAGGGGGTGATGTGTTAGGGAGAAGAGAGTAGACAAAAATGACACAGTATCACTGCCTTCTTAAAGATTACTTTACTACAAGGTGCGACATCATCGATGTAGAAAATATATAGATAATAAAAACAAGAATAAAAGAAGTATTTCTAATCCAACCTCCAGAGAAAACCACTACTAATTTTTGTTTTTCTTTCTATGTGTTTTATGTAACTGAATGGTGCATAAGGTTTTTGTAACCAGCCTTTCTCATGTAACAGGAAGAACTCTTACCATTAACTGTCTTCCACTATTCTTCTAAGTGTTCCTCTTCTATCATTAATAAAGATGTTCCATTGTGCTGATGTACATTATTCAATTAATTCAACAGTTCTGGATGTTTAGATTCTTTCCAGTTTTTTCCTATTAGAAACAGTGAAATAGAGAACATCTTTATAGGTAAATAGTAATGATCATTTTGAGAGTGGGAAAGTGAGCATACTAGGGAGATTTAGTAGAATTTTTTTTGACCCAATAAAGTATGCACTTGAAGCTTATGATCATGAATTTAAACAAAACAACAAATAAGCAGTTTTTAACTTATCTTCTGCAATGTTTAGCTGCTCAGTATATGCACAGAGTAGGCAGATAATTGGGTCTAATTTGAACTGTAGTTTAATTAGATGAGGGGAACAAATAAAAAGAGGGGAGGGAACAGAGGGTTTAAAATGAGGTGATTATGATAGACCACAGAAGCTAAGCTGAATAAAGAAGGAAATGAATTTATGTGATGGGTAGGAGAATCAGTGGGAGAGTCCAGGTGGTGGAGGTATTCATAAGGTAGAGGGGAGCGTGGGTGGCTCACTTGGTTAAACTTCCAACTCTTGATTTTTGCTCAGGCCATGATCTCACAGATTCGTGGGTTCAAGCCCCAGGTAGGGTTCTGCATGGACAGTGCGAAGCCTCCTTGCGGGCGGGGGGGGGGGGGGGGAGGGGGGTCTTCCTCTGACCCTCCCCCACCACATGTGCTTGCAGGCTTGTTCTCTCTTGCTCTCAAAATAAATAAATAAACTTACAATAATAATAGTAAGGCAGACAAGTAACCAGAGAGGAGGCAGGGTGGCAGAGCTGTAGGTTGGAAGGAAAACAGGTGGTGGTGACAATAGAAAAGCTCAAATAGGGATTCTGAAGGCATGGAAGGGCGGCACAGTCTAGTACTTCAGAGCACAGATTTCAAAGCCAGAATGCCTGGCTTCAAATACCAACACAGTCCATTTAACTCTGGTCAAGACTCATCTTTGTGCCTCTGCTTCCTTATGTGTAATATGAAGATAATGGTATCTAGAACATAAGTTGTTGGTAATAAAGAGGTCAGTATGTTAAGTGGCGTAGAATATTACCTGGCAAATAGTAGATACAACATAAGTGTTAAATGCTATTAATACTCTTGAGGCTAAGTCCAGCATGCTTGAAACTTTGTTAAGAGGAGTAAGTATTTAAGAAAACACTAAAGTTTGACCATGTGAGATTTCTTTTAGCCCACTATTTTGTTTCCTTAAATATTTAAATAAATTCTATATTTCTAGTTAATTTATTTATATGTTTAAGTTTATTTATTTTGAGAGAGAGAGAGAAAGAGAGAGAGAGAGCAAGCAGGGGAGGGACAGAGAGAGAGGGAGAGAGAGAGAATCCTAAGCAGGCTCCACCCTGACAGTACGGAGTCCCACGTGGGGCTCAAACTCATGAACTGTCAGATCATGACCTGAGCCAAATCATGTCATGATTTGACCTGAGCCAAAATCAAGAGTCAGATGCTTAACGGACTGAGCCACCCAGTTGCCCCTCTTGTTAATATGTTTAGAGTTTGATTGTGGTAGGTTTTTAAATAATGAAGGCAGCTTCCATGCATGAAAAATCCTTTGCTCATCTTTTAACTATTAATTGAAACAGATGTAAATTTTATTGGAATTTCTCCTGTGGCTTTCTTAGGTTTTACTTTTTAACCCCTCTTCGCTGATTTTACCCATCCAGTAAATTTACCTAAAGGTAAATGACAAAACTGAGAAATTGAAGTAAAGGAAAACACATAGTCTAAATAACCATATGGCAGAGGAAAGTAATGTTTTTATTCTTTTTCAGAGCATTTTAAATGCTAACATTCTTTAACCTGTATCTTGTTAGAGTCTTATAAGAACAGATAACGGCCTAAATGGCAAGATGACAAACTAGATCTTAAGTTGATTTTGCTAAATAGTTGACGTTAGCTTTCTTTGCCAATTTTTTTATGAAATAGACATGTACTTGTTTTTGCTTTTAGTGAATTTTAGAAAAAACTGAGCATCTATGTATGCTAAATATCAGAGATACAATGAATAGGATACCATATAATTAGTAATGAAGTGATAGGCACAGAGCATTTAGTAGTGGTGGAAAGTGAAGCACAGTGCTAGTGAAACTAGCAGGACAATTCAGGATTTGAATTCAGGCAACTTAGCTACCTCTCTGTGCATTTAACCACTATCATATACTGAATCCCAGAGAGAGTAGCAAAACCATTTCATTGCACAACTTCAGGGGTTTCATTGCCATTGAACTCTATGTAAATGACATTTCCCAGGATATATTTTATATTAAATACAATATATGTTTTTTCATACTTCTTAGTCCATGTTACAAACAAAATAAAATTAGTTCTTTTAACATGATGAGAAAAACATATATCAGTGGTATAATTTTTAATAAGGACAAGGCTGATTTTCACTGCTAATAATAATAATGGAATGATATTGTGCTGGATGGTTCCAATACCTGGAATAAAAGAAAATTTTAAGGGAAATGTTTCAATTGACAATGAACACTTTTTATTTGAATACAAGTAAAAGAGTGTGCTGCTTCTGCTGCGCAACAAAGAAAATATTCTCAATGCTCATAGTGTACAAAATTCCACATTTTACTTTTCCTTTCTGAAAAATAATTCCTGGAAAGTATTCTAAAATTGTTAAATATTCACTTTTATGTGATGTCCTGATTCCAAGTTTGTAAAAAGATTTACCCAAAAAATTCCAATCACATCAAATGCCTTCTATTCTGCATTTAATATTCATAAAGGAAGTCTGATCCCTGATCTGATTCTTGCATTGATACAATGGGCATCAGAGAAACCAATGTTCATAAAAATAATATGATGGAAGACATTTCAACCTCATACTCAATTTAGTGAATATCATTTGCAGTTTCTTTTTACCTTTCTCTGACTAACCAACATTACTGGAGAAAGAATTGAAGTAGGAGCATCAAGGTGAACATTAGCTTCACACATTGGTAGGTGGACTGTTGATACTACATTCTAATTATATCCCACATCAAAATTCAGGAAGAAATAGAAAAGAAAAGCCTTCTGGTCCTCAACTTCAAACTGTGTTTCTTTGGACATATAATTTGTTTTTAAACTCTTCTATATTAAATCTTTACCTTTTAAATTTTCATCTCTAATATAATAGCTGCATGTAGTGACCACTTACTAAGTACTTAAAACAATGTTCAGCAATTTGCAAACTTAGTTTATTTGCAGTCCTTAAAACTCTATGCTACAGACACAGTGTGGTTTTCAAAGCATTTTCTAAAACATAATCTTTTTTTTAATATGAAATTTATTGTCAAATTGGTTTCCATACAACACCCAGTGCTCATCACAACAGATGCCCTCCTCAATACCCCTCACCCATCCTCCCCTCCCTCCCACCTCCCATCAACCCTCAGTTTGTTCTCAGTTTTTAAGAGTCTGTTATGGTTTGCCTCCCTCCCTCTATAACCTTTTTTTTTCCTCCCCCCCCCCCCCCATGGTCTTCTGTTAAGTTTCTCAGGATCCAGATAGGAGTGAAAATATATGGTATCTGTCTTTCTCTGTATGACTTATTTCACTTAGCAAAACACTCTCCAGTTCCATCCACGTTGCTACAAAAAGCCATATTTCATTCTTTCTCATTGCCACGTAGTACTCCATTGTGTATATAAACCACAATTTCTTTATCCATTCATCAGTTGATGGACATTTAGGCTCTTTCCACAATTTGGCTATTGTTGAAAGTGCTGTTGTAAACGTTGGGGTACAAGTGCCCCTATGCATCAGCACTCCTGTATCCCTTGGGTAAATTCCTAGCAGTGCTACTGCTGGGTCATAGGGTAGATCTATTTTTAATTTTTTGAGGAACATCCACACAGTTTTCCAGAGCGGCTGCACCAGTTTACATTCCCACCAACAGTGCAAGAGGGTTCCCGTTTCTCCACATCCTCACCAGCATCTATAGTCTCCTGATTTGTTCACTTTAGCCACTCTGACTGCCATGAGGTGGTATCTCAGTGTGGTTTTCATTTGTATTTCCCTGATGAGGAGCGACGTTGAGCATCCTTTCATGTGCCTGCTAGCCATCCAAATGTCTTCTTTAGAGAAGTGTCTATTCATGTTTTCTGCCCATTTCTTCACTGGGTTATTTGTTTTTCGAGTGTGGAGTTTGGTGAGTTCTTTATATATTTTGGATACTAGCCCTTTGTCCGATATGTCATTTGCAAATATCTTTTCCATTTCCATTGGTTGCCTTTTAGTTTTGTTGTTTCCTTTGTAGTGCAGAAGCTTTTAATCTTCATGAGTTCCCAATAGTTCATTTTTGCCTTTAATTCCCTTGCCTTTGGGGATGTGTCAAGTAAGAAATTGCTGTGGCTAAGGTCAGAGAGGTTTTTTCCTGCTTTCACCTCTAGGGTTTTGATGGTTTCCTGTCTCACATTCAGGTCCTTCATCCATTTTGAGTTTATTTTTGTGAATGGTGTAAGAAAGTGGTCTAGTTTCATCCTTCTGCATGTTGCTATCCAGCTCTCCCAGCACCATTTGTTAAAGAGACTGTCTTTTTTCCATTGGATGCTCTTTCTTGCTTTGTCAAAGATGAGTTGGCCATACCTTTGTGGGTCCAATTCTGGAGTCGCTATTCTATTCCATTGGTCTATGTGTCTGTTTTTGTGCCAATACCATGCTGTCTTGATGATTACAGCTTTGTAGTAGAGGCTAAAGTCTGGGATTTTGATGCCTCCCGCTTTGGTCTTCTTCCTCAATATTACTTTGGCTATTTGGGGTCTTTTGTGGTTCCATACAAATTTTAGGATTGCTTGTTCTAGCTTTTAGAAGAATGATTGTGCAGTTTTGATTGGGATTTCATTGAATGTGTAGATAGCTTTGGGTAGTATTGACATTTTAACAATATTTATTCTTCCAACCCATAAGCACAGAATGTTTTTCCATTTCTTTATATCTTCTTCAATTTCCTCCATAAACTTTCTATAGTTTTCAGCATATAGATCTTTTACATCTTTGGTTAGGTTTATTCCGAGGTATTTTATGCTTCTTGGTGCAATTGTGAATGGGATCAGTTTCTTTATTTGTCTTTCTGTTACTTCATTGTTAGTGTATAAGAATGCAACTATTTCTGTACATTGATTTTGTATCCTGCGACTTTGTTGAATTCATGTATCAGTTCTAGGAGACTTTTGGTGGAGTCTATCGGATTTTCCATGTATAATATCATGTGATCTGCAAAAAGTGAAAGCTTGACTTCATCTTTGCCAATTTTGATGTCTTTGATTTCCTTTTGTTGTCTGATTGCTAATGCTAGCACTTCCAACACTATGTTAAACAACAGCAGTGAGAGTGGACGTCCCTGTCGTGTTCCTGATCTCAGTGGGAAAGCTCTCAGTTTTTCCCCATTGAGGATGATGTTAGCTGTGGGCTTTTCATAAATGGCTTTTATGATGTTTAAGTATGTTCTTCTGAAACATAATCTTATTTGATTTTGACCACAATTTTGTTAATGAGGAAGAATAATTCTTCTTCTTCCAGTAAGCCAGTAATTTGTTCTAGGTCACACAGTTTAGAAGTGGCAGAGTTGAGAATCAAACTAAGTCTTCTCTCTAATAGAGTTTCGACACACTAAGAGGCAAGAGCTTTCATTTCCAAAACAAAAGTTCAAATCACATAATTTTAAAACCTTTATATTTCTCATTCCAAAAGTATATTCTTGCAAGAATACATCTAGTACTCCAGGCATTATTGGTGTATTTTTTTAATTTCCCATACAATACGTTTTTATTTTCCAACACAAAAGAAGCTGGGATAATTGCTACATATATTTAGAGCTATTTGCTTTAGATTTTCACATTTATTTCTCCTGTTGTATATAATTTTATTAATAGAAAACTTATCAGGTATTTTTTAATGTTTATTTTTTGAGAGAGAGAGAGAGACAGAGCATGAGCTGGGGAAGGACAGAGAGAGAGGGAGACACAGAATCCAAACAAGGCTCCAGGCTCTGAGCTGTCAGCACAGAGACCGACATGGGGCTCGAACACACAAACTGTGAGATCATGACCTGAGCCAAAGTCAGATGCTTAACTGACTGAGCCACCCAGGTGCCCCAAAACATACCTGGTATTTAGACCATAAACTATGAAGGCAGGAACTAGGAGAATATTTTATTCACTGCTGTATTCATAGGATGAAGCACAGTGCCTGATACTTGATAGACATTCAGTTAGTATTTGATTAATTTCAGTCAAAGTAATTAAATTTGCTAAAGGGATAGCAAAGTGATAATTGGTGGGGGGAGATCAGAACATACTTGCTATGAATCCCTACAAGCAGTACATATGTATTTAAAGATTCATAGAAGTAGATTAATGAAAGTCTTCATTATCTACTTGTCATTAATCCATTATCAAACTTAGGAATTGAGTTGACTCAGCTTAGCACCTACTATGGGAAAATCATGTCAAAAGGTCTGATTTGTAGTATATTGCAAAAAAAAATAGATAAATAAAGAAATAATTGCATGATGTTAAGAATCACTCATTCATTCAATAAATATCTGTGAGCCACTAATACGGACTCAGGAGATCCAGAGATGAACAAAATCAGTTGCCTCATGAAGTTTATAATCTGGTGATAGAGACAGATATTCGTCTATAAAATAATGAATGTGTAGTTTATCAGTCAGAGACAGGCATAGGAAAATTTTAGTCTCTAAGTATTTTTCTTTGGTTGATTTCGAGTTTCATAGCATTCTGGTCTGAAAGTATACATGGCATGATCTCGATCTTTTCGTACTTACTTAGGGCTGATTTTGTCCCAGTATATGGTCTATTCTGGAGAACGTTCCATGTGCACTGGAGAAGAATGTATATTTTGCTGCTTTAGGATGAAATGTTCTGAATATATCTGTTAAGTCCTTCTGTTCCAGTGTGTCATTCAAAGCCATTGTTTCCTTGTTGATTTTTTGATTAGATGATCTGTCCATTGCTGTGAGTGGGGTGTTGAAGTCTCCTACTATTATAGTATTACTATCGATGAGTTTCTTTATGTTTGTGATTAATTGCTTTATATATTTGGGTGTCCCACATTTGGCGCATAAATGTTTACAAATGTTAGGTCTTCTTGGTGGATAGACCCCTTAATTATGATATAATGCCCTTCTGTATCTCTTGATACAGTCTTTATTTTAAAGTCTAGATTGTCTGATATAAGTATGGCTAGTCCAGCTTTCTTTTGTTGACTATTAGCATGATAGATGGTTCTCCATCCCCTTATTTTCAAGTGGGTCTCAAGTGGGACTCTTGTAAACAGCATATAGATGGATCTTGTTTTCTTATCCATTCTGTTACCGTATGTCTTTTGATTGGAACATTGAGTCCGTTGATATTTAGAGTGAGTACTGAAAGATATGGATTTATTGCCATTATCATGCTTGTAGAGGTGGAGTTTCTAGTGGTGTTCTCTGGTCCTTTCTAATCTTTGTTGCTTTTGGTATGTATGTATGTATGTATGTATGTATGTATGTAACGATGTATAAATGTGTTTATTTATATTTTCATCTTTTCTCCCCTCAGAGAGCCCCCCTTAAAATTTCTTGCAGGGCTGGTTTAGTGGTCACAAACTCCTTTATTTTTTGTTTGTCTGGGAAACTTTTTCTCTCTCCCTCTACTTTGAATGACAGCCTTGCTGGATAAAGAATTCTTGGCTGCATATTTTTCTGATTCAGCACACTGATTATATCTTGCCACTCCTTTCTGGCCTGCCAAGTTTCTGTGGATAGGTCTGCTGCTAACCTGATCTCTCTTTCTTGTAGGTTAGGGACTTTTTTCCCCTTGCTGCTTTCATGATTCTCTCCTTGCCTGAGTATTTTTTGAATTTGACTATGATATGCCTTGTTGGTGGTCAGTTTTTGTTGAATCTGATGGGGGTCCACTGTGCTTCCTGGATTTTGATGTGTGTGTCTTTCCCCAGGTTAGGAAAGTTTTCTGCTGTGATTTGCTCACATAATCCTTCTACCCTATCTCTCTCTCTTCCTCTTCTGGGACCCCTATGCTTCTGATGTTCCTTTTTAATGAGTGACTGATTTCTCTATATCTTAAATCATGCTCTTTTGCCTTAATCTCCCTCTTTTTTTCTGCTTCATTATTCTCCCTAAGTTTGTCCTCTATATCGCTGATTCTCTGTTCTACCTCATCCATCTTTGATGCTGCTGCATCCATCCGTGATTGTAGCTCAGTTATAGCATTTTTAATTTCATTCTGGCTATTTTTTACTCCTTTTATCTTTGAAGAAAGGGATTCTATTTTCTACTCCAGCTAGTATTCTTATTATCGTGATTCTAAACTCTGGTTCAGACATCTTGCTTGTATCTGTGTTGGTTAGATCCCTGGCTGTCGTTTCTTCATGCTCATTCTTTTGGGGTGAATTCCTTCGTTTTGCCATTTTGAAGGGAGAAAAGGAATTAATGAGGTAGAAAAATTGAAATTAAAAAAATTAAAATGAAAAGATATTAAAATTAAAAATTAAAAACAGACACACACACAAATTGAATAGATGATTCTAGATCCTAGGTATGCTTTGGTCTGGGTGTTGAAAGTGGTTTGACAGATTACAGAAAAAAGGGGGGGCAGAGAAAACAAAAAACTAAATCATTTGCAAATTCGAAAAAATGAATACACTGAAGTAGACTAAAATGAGATGATGGGAGTAAAGTAGAATTTACTTTACACAAAATTAAAGAATATAGTAGAAAAAAATATAAAATATGTTTAAGAAAAATTAAAAATGAAAATGATTTTTTTCTCTTTCTGTATTTAAGAAAAAGAAAAGAAACACAAAGAGGAAAAAAGGAAAAAAAGGTAATCGTTTGAAAATTTAAAAAAGTGAATACACTGTACTAGACTAAAATAAAATGATGGAAGTAAAATAGAATTTGAAAAAATTTACATAAAAACAAAAAATATAGGAAAAAATTAAGGAAAAATATTTTTAATAGAAATTGAAAGCAAAAATGAATTTTTTTCTATTTTTGCATTCAGGAAAAAGAAAAGAAACGAAAAGAGAAAAAAGAAAAAGAAAAAAGGAAATTGTTTGAAAATTTGAAAAAGTGAATAAAGTGGACTAAAATAAAGTGATGGAAGTAAAATTGAATTTGAAAAAAATTACACAAAAATAAAAAATACAGTAAAACAATTAAAGAATAATATTTTTAATAAAAATTGAAAATAAAAATGAATTTTTTCTTTTTCTGTATTCAAGAAAAAAACAAGTGAAAAAGAGAAAAAAAAAGAAAGAAAATTGAGTAGATGAACCTGCTAACAGATTGAAATAGGACTGAAATTACTTCATTTTTCCCTAGAAGTCAGACAATGAAGGACTTTATAGTCCATAAACTAAGCAGACAGTAAGAGTTGTGTTCTTGAAGAGTGAGGTTTGCCCAGTTGGGTGGGGTCGGTGTAACGGCTCTGTTCTCCACTAGATGGCGATGCTAGCCTACTGAGGTGGAGTGTTGTGGTGCTGGTAGGTGTGTATGCGCATACGCAGGAGCGGTGAAAATTGCACCACCCAACTACCCAGTCTCTAGTTGAACTCTGTTCTCCCGTCTTCTGCCTTCAGCTTTTGTCCACTTCCCACTTTTTCACTCTTCGTGACCAGGCCCCAGACAGTACCTGTCTCCCGAGTTTTGTCTCAGATGGGGCTGTTTTCCCTGGCCCCTTACTTCTGAAGGACTGCGGCTTTGACCTGTTCTGCCCCTCTGTGGGAGGGTCTCACTGAGCAATGGCCAAATGTTGGCTGCACCCAGGAACGCTTGCTGGACCCTGCTGCTGCCGGTGCCCCTAGACTGTGGCCAGGTGCCAGCCCGTCCCAGAAAAAGTTCGCAAGACAGTGTAGCAGCAGCATTTCAGGGATTATGGAAAATCACAACACACATCTGGCACCTGGCTTCACCCTTAATGACCTTGTTCCAGCACCAGCGAATGTGGCCATTTTCTGGGGTCTGCTGGGACCAGGTGGCTTCAACAGTCTCTACCAAATGCCCTTCCAGCAGTGGAACCGCTTTTCCCTGTGTGGCGCGAGAACCTCCCGGACCCCACTCTGTTCCTGGGGATTCGCCCTTCCCACCAAAGCACCACCAGGTATTGAGCTGCGGTGTTGCAGCCTTTGTGCTCCCCTTGTTTACAGTCTTAATGGAATTTAAACCCTCTCCTTTCTCCTTTCTCCCTTTTTAGTTTAGTCCCTGTGGCTGTTTCCAATTTTCCACTTTCTCTTCAGCTGCTTTTGGGGAGGGGTGCTTTTCCCATATTCCCCCACCACCACTGTCTGTGTCCTCTCTTTGCCTGCAAAAGTACCTCCTTGCCTGCTGCGGCTTCTTGCTCCCCAAGTTTACTTCTCCGTGCCTTGTACCTGCTGAATTCTGTGGTTCAGGTTGTGCAGATTGTTGTGTTAATCCTCGTCAGTGTTCTAGGTGTGCAGGATGGTTTAGTGTTGGTCTGGCTATATTTCATGGACACATGACACACAAAAAACTTCCATGCTGTTCTGCCATCTTGGCTCCTCCTCTCCACAGGCATAGGAAAAATTTTAAAGCAGAAGAAGGGAATAGTTAATAATTTAGGAGAGGTTGAGGAGGGCCATGTAGGCAGCTTGTTCAGTGGCACCCTCTTCTGGGAGTAGGTAAGGTACTTCCATTAACAGAAGTTCTCAGTGGGGAGACAGGAAATGAGGTTTGAAGTGAAATGATGACACTGGGGCCAATGCAGCAAATGATGGGGGCAGGGGGCAGTCTTATTCAAGGTGCACACACTTGTTTTCCATTACCTCCACCATGGTGCTGAAAACCAAAGGCTGAAAACTGATATTGGTGTCCTCTGTGAATTCAAGTTCTAATCATTAATTTACTCTCCTAATTTCTTAGAAAAAGACATGTGAGCACAATGTTTCTTTCTATACATATGGCTCATTTCCTGCACTGGGATCAACTTACCTTAATTATACCAGCTTTTTGTGAATTGTATGAAGGAGGTAAAGAAATTCACATAGCTCCAAAACTTTTACCCAGTTGTTTCAGTCAGGGTTCATTCTTATGTACTAAAAAACAATGCTTTTTATATCCCTAGTAATTTTCAGTCAGATGCCACATATTGAGAATTTTTAAAAGTGCTGAATATTCTTGAATTAAAAAAAATACCTTTAAACTTTGCACTGGGGTGCAATGAAGTTACTTGGAAACTGGTTTACCCTTTTAAAGGTTTGGTTTCAAGCACTGTTATGTGGACTAGAACAGCTGTTAGTCTTGGGCTAATTACACTCCACTACGGAGGCAAT
The DNA here is from genome assembly GCF_027475565.1 of Acinonyx jubatus. Taxonomy (NCBI): domain Eukaryota; kingdom Metazoa; phylum Chordata; class Mammalia; order Carnivora; family Felidae; genus Acinonyx; species Acinonyx jubatus. Next base: position 64,600,479 of record NC_069387.1, read on the forward strand.
ATCCTTCTAAGTACCTGATGCTTCATGTATTATGATGTTTTTTTTCTACTCTTGCTAGAGTAGAAAACAAACAATTTTGGGCTTTATTAAGCTTCAGGGATTGTTGTGCTTTCCTTTAAGATGGCTCTTTCCTCCACCTTTGGTAATTCCTCACAATTACATGCCGATCAGTATCAGCTGATGATTCAAAGGGCAACTTCTACAGTTCTCTGTGGCTCTTTTCCTGTGCTCTCTTTCTGTGGCATACTGCCCTGTGAAGTCCAGCCACCTGAAACCTCCATAGACCCCGTTCTATCACATCAACTTAGGAAACCACCGCGTTCACTCTGGAGTCCTCTCCCAGTGCTGTGTCTAGAAATACCTTTAAGTAGAAAACTCCAAGAAGGGAAAAGGGGGACAGGGGACAATTGTGGGGAATTTGCCTTTCTCACATGATTATTTTTGTGCAATGCCTGCTTGTATAACGTCTGAAAACCGTTACTTCATATATTTTGTCTGGTTGTTGGGTGTGTGTGTGTGTGTGTGTGTGTGTGTGTGTGTAGTTATTTATGGTAGAAGGTTTAATCTAGTTCCTGCTATTTTTGTCCTGTTTATTTTGGCCAGAAGTAGAAGTTAGCTCCCAGAGTTTTCAGGCTGTACTTAGGGGGAAAAATTATAGCAGATTAAATGGAATACAATGATTGTATTGACCACATGTAAAAAGTAAGATTGGGATTATAGTTTGGAATTCGGTTTTGGAGAATTTTAAGGCCTGATCTATGGAGCTTTGACTCAACATTTAAATAGAGGGAAGACAAACACTGCTTGAATATGAAAGTGTCATGACAAAAGCAATGATTTAGGAGGATTAATTTATTAGTATCATCTTGAATAGCATACACATAGTATATGTGTGTACGTGTCTGTGTGTGACACGATATGTATAATAACACAGATACATAGGACATACACTCACATAACACGTACATAACAACATGAAAAAAAATACAATCAGGATAACATAAAGAACCCATAGGGTCTTTACTTATTTTGTTCACCTGTGCACATTATAGACAGTAAATATATTCATCATTAAATGAATGGTTAAGTGAACAAATATCCTCTGAAATAGTTTATACTATGTCAGATGTTGAACCCCAAGAAACATGGCCCCTTTCTTCTGCTAACATCACTCTAAAAAACAAAGCATAGAGCAAATGAATTGAAAGTGATTTCAGATTCCAGCCCAAAATAATCAGGATTGCTGGTGATGGGCAAGGATATGAAGAAAAAAAAGACACTTGAGCCACATCTCTCCCAGAGATTTGTTCATTTCTTCTCAACCAAAGGAGAGCTCAGGAAAGAAATTGGTCATTATAGTAAACTATTGGTAAGAGATAACAATAATTCTAAAAAGCCAATGTTTATTAATGAATACCACATGCAAGGGAGCATGCTATGATGTCATTTCACATACTTAGTCATATTATATCCTCACTGTATGGGGTTGACAGGCTGCAATCTGAGTTCTAATCACTACCCTGATACTTATTTAGAGCAAGTTACTTAACCTCTCTAATTTTGTTATACTCACCTATAAACAGGCAGGTAATAATAAAACACTATTTTAAATATTGTCCTGGGAATTAGAAGATCAATATCAACAAACTTGGAACAATTATAGCATATATTAAATGTTTAATAAATGTGTCCCCTAAACATTATTTTCCCCCACATTACAGTCACAAAAACTAAGGCAAAAAAAAAAATTAAAGGAAGTTGCCCTAGTTTTCCTCCCTGGAAAGTGGAATCTGAATTGTCAGGAATAAAAAATCCCTACTGTATATCTCATTGGCAGATATTAATCAGTAAATTAAGATGTTTAACTTGAGTACCCAGGGACAGAAATTGATTAGATGGCCTCTGAGGGTTGAAAGGTGGAGTAGGGTGGGCTGCATTTCAAGCTCAGTATTGTGAAGCTTGGGGAAGACATTCCTTCATGACCTAGAATTCACTGTGTCTTCTCCACCTCCATTGTGTTCTCCATTCTCTTTATCAAGGGCAGACACAGCTCATCCTGTCATAAGTAAAGTTACACAGTGCACTGCAATGGAAAGCCCCATTCCTCCTATGATAGTCTGGGAGAGAAAGGAGGTCATGATTCCACAGCTACCTGGCTTAATCCTTGGCCCTGTTTCCCTGGGACACATTAGATTTTACTGAATGAGAACAGACTGAACTGGGTTTTAGAACAATTTATAGTAACTTTCTTGACTCTAAAATTTGAAATTCATTTAATGCTTCAATTATGACATGTCCTTATCTTTGCCTTGTTTTCTGTTTCCCACAGAAAGAAATCACTCAAAAGAGATTTCCAAAAAAGGATGGAAATGAAAACCATTGAAATCATCTCAGGTACATCATCTGTTGCTGAAATTTGTACTTTAGATCCTAGTAAGGACTAAAGGTTATCATCTGCCTATTGTCTGGTCTTCCCTGTGGGATATAGGTTTAAGGAAGGAGATATCTCTGCCTCAAGAATGGCTACATTGAGAATCAGTCACAAGAAATATCAACCAACATAAACCTCTTTGAAATGAGCTCTAGTCAAGAGAATGGAACTCACTACAGGGTCAGAAGGTTGCTTCAACTGCCTTCCACTCAATGACCCTGCATACTTTTCCAGGGAATGTTAACTTTTGCACCCTGAAAAGTACCACTGTTTAAAATTACTTTTCCTCTAACTTTAGGAGGTAATTTTGGCTGACCTCAGGCTTTAAAACTTTTTTTCTAATATACTGTCCATCTTTGAAGCATTTTCCTTTAAAATTTTACCTATTACATTTAACATTTTAAAATACTACTGAGCTGAATTTATTCATGTTTTATCTTGCTCTTTTATCATGTTCTTAAATAACATTTTCTTTAATTTGTTTTTAAAATCTTCCAGATGGTGATATTTTTCATCTCTTATTTATTCTTAGCTTGTATTCCAAATCTTTCCCTTCATCTCATTTTCTGATCATTTTGTCTTCTGGATTAAATTAGCCAAGTGACATACTTTTTCTGTAATTTCACCAAGTTCATTTTCCTGTGGTTTTAAAAATAAATTTACACAATTTCATGTTATTAAGTTTACTATACCTATTTATCTTTAGCCCTCATTCACCAGCTTAGATCAACTAGTAGTATATTTTATTTCCTAATCACTCTTTCTTAGTTTTAAATATTTTATTTATTCCCTAAGTATACTGCACCTTACTTTCTTCAGTCACCATGTTACTAAAAGTGGGAAAATTCAAAATAAAGATGTATGCTCTGTTTTACAGAATGTCAAGACAAATTTCATGTTTATTCTTCATAAAAGCACTAGAAAGCAAAGACTAAGCTAATATTCATTTGCCCTTTAATTTCATTCACACAATCCAAAAGTCAAATTAACCCACAAAAGAAAATTAAGCATAGATCCCACATAAGCTCCAACAAGGGGAGTTTGAGTTTTCCCAGAAAATTCTATGGGGAGATAATTAAAGCAAGATCATTTAAATAGTATGCAGAATATCTTAAGTTCTTTGTGTTTGCAGTAAATATCAATGTCTACCTATCCATCTGTATATATTTATATAAAATTTGTATAAAATATAAATGCTTTTCAATACAAGGAGAAATCTGATAAATATTTTGGGGATTAATATTTGACTAAAAGATAGCTTCCCAAGAAAGATGTATTAGATATTTCACTATAGTTCTCCCTGGATACTAGGTACTTAGTAACATACCAAAATTGGTTCATTTTTTTGTTACTTAAAGGTAGGGACCACTGCATCTTAGGCTCAACTTACATGACTCCCACAGCTAGCAGCCTATATATTAAAAATGTTTAAGGTCCAGAAATTTACCTCCAAAAATATCCTCAGAGATATGTGGGTCAGGAGATTTTTAATACTGAAAATTCTATAGAAAGGTTAAATAATAATGGACCCAAACCCCTGTTCTATAATGTTAGTAAAGCTAAGGAGGGAAATAGAAGAGGAGTATTCATAACAATAGCGATGGTTTGTGAAATCTCATCTGTTGTTCCATAAAATACAAGAAGGTATCTTAAATGAGGGCAAATAAAGGTGAATTAAAAGGACTTACAGGGGTACTTGGGTGGCTCAGTCCATTAAGCATCTGACTTCAGCTCAGGTCATGATCTCATAGTTCATGGGTTTGAGCCCCACATTCTGTGCTGACCGGTCAGATCCTGGAGCCTGTTTCAGATTCTGGATATCCCTATCTCTCTACCCCTCCCTGCTCACACTCTGTCTCTCTCTCTCTTAAAAATAAATGAACATTTAAAAATGTTTTTTGAATAAAAAATTTTAAAAAAGACTAATGAAGGAGGGTTTTAGTAACTGATCAGAGTCCTAAAATTCTAATCATTCTATTTGCTAAAAGAGAAAATATGGAATTTTAATGACAGTAGAAATGTTATTAGGTACTTCCTTGCCCAATAAACAAAGAAAAAAGTTATTTTTTAGATTCAATCTTTATTTGATTGTTAAAGAAAATAGCATTCTCTTATCACATTGCCAAATACTTATGATAATGTGGCTGAATAGGGCATGAAGGACAAAGAAACAAAGTAAAGGTCATTAAATTTATCTCTCTTAGAAACTAGAAAAAAATAGCTACGTTGCCAACATTCAGACCAAGAAATCCTTAAAAATCCTTTCCATGGCATCCAGTGTCTTCCCCTGGACTCACTCACCTTCTGGAATTTCTTATCCCAGAAGTCATTGTAGTATTCTCGATAATGGTTTTAGCTCCTCCTCATCTTCCTCTGTCACTATGTCAACAGTGACAGTTCCCACAGGGAAATTCAGAATATTATAAAGGTAAGTATAAGACACAACACCTGGAAATCTAGCACAGAGACTCCTCAGAACCCCTGCAGAGAAATGAGTGAGTGAGTAGTGAGAGGGCATGTTCTTAGTCCTCATTCTGTCTTCTAACTCTATGACCTTAAATTCATTGGTTTAAATTATTTTATCACTTAACTCTTCATTTATAAAATAAGAGGATTAAAAGTCTTATTGTTCATACTAGTGGTTGTGAAAAACAAATTAAATAATGCACACCCCAAAACTTATAAACCAACAAATGCTGCATAAATAAGAATTTAGAAGTATTTGGCTAAGGAAAATAAGAGGAAAGTAAGAAAAACCAAAAAATAGTAACTTTGAGAATGATAAAAAAATAAATTCATAAGGATAACAGGTTTGGAGAAAAAGGTTAAAGCTGATGGCAATCTCATAAAAGGTAGGCTTTAATATATGCATCCTTAAATATTTTGGCTAATATAACACTAAGGTAGTCATAAATCCTGGGTTAGAATACAATTCTTCTGATTTCTAAGCCAGTATCTTTTCCCCTTTATATTTCCTTCATATCATACTAGGCTGCATTTGAAAAACAAAGAAGAGAAGTTCTTATTATCCCACTAGAAGCCAGGATGAAGGCTGCACACTCATTAGGACAAAGAATAATATCCAAATATAGTCGTTTCCATTTGTCAATGAATTCACACGAAGTCTAGAGAGAAGTATCCAGCCAAAACATTATTATTTGTAAGATAAGAAAAATAGGCTTTATGTTACTTTAAAAAGTTTTGTCCTCTAAAATTGAAAAAGGTGTCATAATGAAATCATACTTTTACCAAGGAAATTTGATTGTAAACATACCATGATAAGCACAGAAAAATGTACAGTGAAGTTTTGTCTTGATCAAACATGTTAAACATGAAGAGAACAGATGGAGCATGCTATTTCTGTATCTTTTAAACCTTGGGGATTTTAAAATATAGATCCAATGACTATCTAAGCAAACAAGCAAAAAACCCCACCATTTTCCTTAATCTAGTCCAGAAGTCTACAAGCTACCATTCCTACAGGCCAAATCTGATTTGCTACCAGCTTTGTATATAAAGTTTAATCAACAAAGAAAGATATGCTCATTCCTTTACATACACTCTAAAGCTGCTTTGGGGCTACAATGGCAGAATAGAGTAGTTATGACAGAGTTAGTATTGTTCACGAAACTTAAATTATTCAGTATCTGGCCCTTAATAGAAAAAAAATTGCTGAGTCCTGGTCTAGAAAATATGTGGTCATGAATAAAGAAAGACTAACTATTTATTGTAAATCTATTATGTGTCAGGCATTGTGCCAGGTAATATACATCTCTAGCTCTAGCTATGTTTAATTCTTACACCCATCTTGTGAAACAGGAATTACTCTAAACTCTATAGATGAGGAAATTTATATTCAAAGAAGTTAAGTAAAGCTAACCTAAGATTATACTACTATCCAGCAACAGATTCAGGTTTCAAATGTTCTTTGTTATTGTTGTTGTTGCTATTTGTTTTAATCTTCATAGCCAGTGGTCTTTGTACTAAACTATTTTCCAGAAATTTATGTTTATTAAAAACCATCTTCATAAACTGAGTCATGTATGTAGAGGGAAGAAAATATAGCTTACTTTAAATTAAAAGGGCTTTGGGGCACCTGGGTGGTTTAGTCAGTTAAGGGTCCAACTTTGGCTCAGGTCATGATCTCATGGTTCATGAGTTTGAGCCCCACATCAGGCTCTGTGCTGACAGCTCAGAGCCTGCTTCAGATTCTGTGTCTCCCTCTCTCTCTGCCCCTCCTCCACTCACGCTATGTCTCTCTTAGTCTCTCAAAAATGAATAAATGTTAAAAAAAATTTTTTAAGAGCTTCAATAAAAGCTGATTTAGGGGTGCCTGGGTGGCTCAGTTGGTTGAACTTCTGACTGTTGATTTCAGCTCAGGTCATAATCCCAGGGTTGTGGGACTGTGATCTGCATCAGGCTCTGTACTGAGCATAGAGTCCAATTAAGATTCTCTCTCTCTCTCTCTCTCTCACTCTCCCTCTCTCTCTCTCTCTCTCTCTCTCTCTCTCTCTCCCCTCCCTCTGCCCTTCTCCCCCACTCACACATTCCCTCTCTCTAAAATAAAAAAAGAAAAAGCTGATTTATAGTAGTCAGAAACTATGAGAGGCAAAAGGAGAAATACTGATCATCGCTGTTTTGACAGTGAATGCTTACCAATCCACATTCAGCTCACTTCATTTATCATTGAGTTAGCAATCAGTATAGCTCTAATCCTTACTGGAAGAAATTTAAATTAACTTTAATGCAACATGTTGTTTCCAGAGTTTCATCATTGACCTGTAATGCATGTCATAGACATTAAGGTGAATATAAATGTCACAGTATGACCTTAGTGTGGTTTTTGGCAGAGTTCTTGAACTTATTCTGTACCTACTAACCACTCCCCTTTCCCAATACACATTCAATCTCTCTTTTCTTAAAATTATCTCATTCAGTACTTCTTCTTCTCTTGGTAGATCAATGACACTATTTTCATTTTTACCCCCAAATCCACATTTGTTCACCAATTATAAACATTCAATATAAATAACCATGAGGTGCTACTGTCACATTTGTACTGTCACATTTTTGGTTTTTTGTTTGTTTACTTTGGGGATAATAAATCTTACAATCTAATAGTCTCTCATACATGTACACAGAAAAACTCACCCAGTGTCACAGCTTTTATCTAACAATTTGGCTATCCATGAGAAATCAAGGAAGCCAGAAGATGAGTTCAGACTTATCAATAAGAATTGTAACTCTACCAAGCAGAGCACAGAATCAATGTTAGGGCTTTCAAAGATTGAAGTAGGAAATTATAAAGTCTCCTTTATGGATGGATTGTTTAATATTATGGTAATATATTGGTTGGTAATAGCGTGAAGTTTAAGATATATTGAAAAGAGATCTAAAACTAGGTAAATAGATTTCTATTGGAAAAATACCTTGTAATTGGAAAGTGTATGTGTGTATGCACATGTGAGAGAGATATAGGAAGCAGCTATTTTTAGATGTTGAACATCTGACAGTGTAACACTGTGAGTTCACATATAAAATAGCTCCTGCAAATCTGTGAGCTGAATGGAGATTCTGAAATTCCCACAACACTTTGATGCATGGGATTTCTGAACATCTATAGGAAGGATACTTTGCTGAACAACAGATTTATTTAGTTGACACTGAAGTAAAGCTAAGTCTTAGGAATAGGACTTTTTTTTTTTACCAGTATAGTAATGGCTACTGTAGAAGAGTGCTAACAAAATTCAAACACAAAATTTGAAAGGTTAAGATTAATTGATCAGAAAATTAAGTTACAGTATGAAAAAAACAAAACTCAAATACCTTAATTCTCTCTAAAGGAAAACAGCTAAATTCAGAGTCTGAATCACATTGTGTCTACAGTGTCTATCACACAATAAATTTAAATAATCTTGACATGAAAAGAAGCGGGAAAATATGAAACATATCTGAAGGGAGAGAGCAGTCAGTGGAAACAAACTCTGAGAAATAATCCAGATGTTGGAATCAGCAGACAGGTATTTAAAATGAACTAACACAAATATATACAGAGATGTTAAAAATTGGTCATAATGGATGGACATATGAACAGATGGGAAAATATTAGCAGTGAGATAGAGCCTATAAAAAGAATCAAATAAGAATTCTATAAGCAAGAAATTAAATATGTGACATGAAAAATTCACTGAACAGCCATACATAAGATTGGATGCAAGAGAAGAAAGAGTCCCTGAGTTTAAAGACTGAGTAATAGACATTACTCACTCTGCAGAAATAAACAAAAAAGGCATTAAAAATAAGGTATAATTAATATGTGAGATAGTATTATGCAGTGTAACATATGTGAAATTAGAGCAAGAAGAAAGAGAATAAGAAAAAAATGGGATAGAAAATATACTTGAAGTAGGCTGAAAATTGCCCAAATTTACTAAAAAAATACCAAACTAAAAATCTAAGAAGTATGAATATATAAAAAAAAATACTTGTAAGTATTTTTGTCAACTGTTAAACCCATTGTCAAACTGCTAAAACCCAAAGATAAAGGGAAAGTTTTGAAAATAGAGAAATGCCACAGGAGGAAAACCATGCAAATGGCAGATCTTTCATGAAAATAATGTAGGTCAGAAGATAATGGAATGGCATCATTAAAGTGATATGTGAAAGGGGTGATTATCAACTAGGATTTTATTTTTTTATTTTTTATTATTTTTTAAAATATTTATTTTTGAGAGAGAGAGAGAAAGAGAGACAGCGTGAGTGAGGGAGGGGCAGAGAGAGAGGAAGACAAAGAATCCAAAGCAGGCTCCAGGCTCCAAGCTGTTAGCACAGAGCCTGACACGGGGCTCAAACTCACAAACTGTGAGATCATGACCTGACCTGAAGTCGGAAGCTTAACCGACTGAGCCACCCAGGCACCAGCAACTAGGATTTTATATGCAGTGAAAGTATCCTTGAATTATGAAGGAAATTTTAAGGTATTTTTCAATAAAAAACTGAAAGAATTTTTTGCCAACAGACCTGTAGTAAAGGAAATATTAAAGACTTATTTTTATTGAAGTGGATACACACTCTATGTAAACTTAATGTGCATGATGGAATAAAAAAATACCAGAAATAGTGAATATGTGAGTAAATATAAAAACTACATTTTTCTTCTTAATTTCTTTCAAAGCCTGATGACTGTCGAAAACAAATATTCTAACAATCATCATGGGGCTTTTAATATATGTATGGCAATATATTTGACAACATCTCAAAGTATAAGGGTTATAGCAAACTATACAATTGCTGGATTCTTAAATTTCTTCTGGAATGGTAAAATATCAACTGTAAGACACTGTGAAACTTAAGGATGCATATTGCAATCCCTAGAGCAACCAATAAAATATAAAACAACAAGGTAAGGATGATAATCCAAAAGAGAAGTTGCAATAGAATACTAATTAACATTTAATTTATAAGTTGGCAAAAAAGTAGGACTGGACCATCAAAAAAATTGAACAGATGCCTTTATTATATGAGCAGATGGACTAAATAAAATATAAGGAACAAAATAATAGTTCTACATCTAAATGAATCAATAATTACATTAAATGTTAATGAATTTAAAACTCCAATTATAAAGAAAAGATTCTCAATCTAGGTAAGAAAAAAACCATGGAGTTATGGATATCTAAAATCCACACTTTATTTTGTAAGACAGGCATAACTCAAGTACAAAAACCAGATAAAAGTGATGTAAGAAAAGAATTTTCAAAAAATATGTAATTTGCATAAATGCAAAAACTCTCAGAAAAATATTGAAAATCAAATAATATATTATTATCAACTAGAATTTATTCAGAAAGTCAAAGATCTTTTTACTTGCAAATGCTCAATTAAGGAAATTTATTATGTTACCAGAATATAGGGGAAAACAAATATATTATCAACAGCTAAAGAAAAAACATGTAAAAAAGCAAAAACAAAAAAACATTATAAAAATTCTCAGAAAATTCACAATAAAAAGAAAATTCCTCAGTCTATTCAAAAATATTAATGACAAACCCATAGATAATGTTGTGTTAATGACAACATACAGTACTTAATATGTTCCTTTTAGAACAGGACCAAAGCAAAGATCACCATTTTTCACTATTTATATTCAGTACTCTACTGGGTGGGGGGGGGTCATAGTGAGTGGATACAGCTAGGAAAAAGAATAAAAAATTAAAATTAATATAAATATAAGGCACAGAAGTTGGAAAGGAAGGAGTAAAATTTTCTCTTTTCAAAAAAGCTATTATTAAATATGTAATTAAATCTTGGGCATGGGTTGACAAAAATTTTCTATAAAGAGCCAGATAGTAAATATTTTGTGTTGTCTAGACCTTGTGGACTCTGTTGTATTCAACTCTTGTGTAGACAACCATCCATAGAAAATATGTAGGTGAATGAGCATGTCTGTGTTCAAATAAAACTTTATTTATAGAAACAGTGATCCAGATTTATTCCACATGCCATATTTTGTAACTTCTGATCTAAGGAATCTGGAAAGCAGCTATTAAATCTATAAAGTCAAACTTGAACTATTAGGTCTTCATTAAAATAAAAAGCTTCTGCACAGCAAGCAATCAACGAAACTAAAAGGCAACCTTCAGAATGGGAGAAGATATTTGCAAATGACATATCTGATAAAGGGTTAATATCCAAAATCTATAAAGAACTTATCAAACTCAACACCCAAAAAACAAATAATCAATTAAGAAATAGGCAGGCGATATGAAGAGACATTTTTCCAAAGAAGACATCCAGATGGCTAACAGACACATGAAAAGATGCTCAACATCACTCATCATCAGAGAAATACAAATCAAAACCACGATGAGATATCACCTGACACCTGTCAGAATGGCTAAAATTAACAACACAGGAAACAACAGAGGTAGGCCAGGAATGAAAAAAAGGGGAACCCTTGTGCACTGTTGGTGGGAATGCAAATTGGTGCAGCCACTCTGGAAAACAGTATAGCAGTTCTTCAAAAAGCTAAAAATAAAACTACCCTATGACCTAGCAATTGCACTACTAGGTATTTATCCAAGGGATACAAAAATACTGATTTGAAGGGGCACATGCAGCCCAATGTTTATAGGAGCATTATCAACAATAGCCAAATTGTGGAAAGAGTCCAAATATCCATTGACTGATGAATGGATGAAGAAGATGTGATACATATATGTTATATATAAAGAAAAAAAACCTTGTATTGTGAGTAACTTGCTCTATGAGCATTCCACAAGGTGAGCAAGTATTTCTAATAAATTTTAACTTGATAAACGAGTGACACCTCGCAATATGAGAAGTACGTGATGACAAATGTCACATGATCACAACTGAGCTAATAGTTCTTGAAATTCGCCTTGACATATGAGTGCTTTGGATTACAAGCATGTTTCTGGAACAAATTATGCTCACAAGCCAAGGTATTAGTCTATATACATACATACACAATGGAGTATTACTAAGTCATTAAAAAGAATGAAACCTTGATGTTTGCAATGATGAAGTGAGTGAAGTCAGAGTATATTATACTAAGTGAAATAAGTCAGAGAAAGACAACTACCATATGATTCCACTCCTGGAATTTAAGAAACAAAATAGAGAACCAAGGGGAAGGGGAAAAAATAGAGAGAGGAAAACCATAAGAGACTCTTAACTATAGAGAACAAACTGAGGGTTGATGGAAGAGGGGAGGGCAGGGATGGGTTCAGTGGTTGATGGGTATTAAGGAGGGCACTTGTGACAAGCACTGGGTCCCCTATGTAAGTGATGAATCACTAAATTCTTCTCCTTAAACCAGTATTACACTATATGTTAACAAACAAATTTAAGTAAAAACACGACACACACACACAAAAGAAAAAATCTACTAAGTAAATTTATCAAGTTTACAGGTTACAAGAATTGAATTAAAGTTCATTGTATTTCAGTATGATAGCAGAAAACAACTAAAAACAACATTATAAAAATTCCCATTAATGATATTACCAAAAATATAAAATACATAGGAATACATTTAAGAAAAAGTAAAAGACCGTTGCATTGAAAACTATAGAACACTGCAGAATTTTTAAAGACAAATGGCCATTATATTCCCTATGCTGTGTCTTTATTCCCGTGGCTTAATACATTCCAGAACTAGAAGGCTGTAAATCCCTCTCCCCTTCACCCATTATGCCCATCCCCCCACTCCCACCCATTTAGCAACCATCAGTTGATTCTCTGTATTTATGGGTATGTTTCTGCCTTTTATTTGTTTGTTTATTTATTTGATTTGTAAGAGTGCTGTATGGTGACAGATGGTAGCTACACTTGTGAGTATAGTATAAAGTAGAAGCTTGTAGAATCACTATATTGTACACCTGAAACTAGTCTAACATTGTGTGTCAACTTTACTCAACAAAACAAAACAAAATAACAAAAGGAGTTGTATGATTTATCAGATGAATAAATATTTTTAAGATATCAGTTCCCCCAAATTGATTTATAAATTCATTGCAACTGCAAACATAAACCAAGGGACATTTTAAAATATAGAAATGGACAAGCTATTTATAAAACTTTTTAATTGAAAGTTAATGAACTTAGAATAGCCAAAATATACTTTTTAATATAAATTTCAGTTAACATACAGTGCAATATTTGTTTCAGGAGTAGAATTTAGTGATTCATCACGTACATACAGGACCCAGTGCTCATCACAAGTGCCCTCCTTAGTACCCATCACCCATTTAGCCCATCTTCCAACCATCTCCCCCCATCAACCCATAGTTTGTTCCCTATTATGAGTCTCTTGTGGTTTGTTTCCCTCTCTTCTCTTTTTCCCTGCCCTTCCCATATGTACATCTGTTTTGTTTCTTAAATTCCACATAAAAATTTATTTTTTAATCATTTTTTACCAAAATAATTTTTTAAAAGGATATAATTAGAGACTTTGTACTACCTGACTTTAAGAATTACTATGAAGCTTCATTACTCTAGACAGTACAATATCGGCATAGGATAATAGATCAAAGGAACAGAATAAAAAGCGCAGAAATAGACCCACCTATATATAAACAATTGATTTTGACAAAGACCCCAAAGTGTTTCACTGGAGGAAATTAAAGTTTTTCAACAAATGGTATTGGCACACCTTGTCAATATAGAATAAAAAGACCCCCAATCCTTACCTCACTGTATGTTCAAACATTAATTCTGGATGACTTAGATGTCTATACAAAGAAGCTAAATATATAATGCTTCTAGAATGAAATGTAGGACATTATCCTCAAGATGTGGAGATAAGCAAAATTTTTTGTACAGGACACAAAAAGCAGTAACCATAAAACAAAAACAATAGATAAATTAGACTGTCAAAATTATAAACATCTGCCTATCAAAGGACACCACTAAGAATGTAAATAGGCAAGGCACGAATTGGGAAAAAATATTTACCCTACATAAATCTGACAAAGGATGTATATTTAGAATGCATATGTAATGGAAGAAGTTTTTTTTTCCTTTTTTTTAAACTGAAGAATTGAATACCTGATTCACAAAACAACATATACGAATGTAATTTAGTAAGTACATAAAAATACTCAATATCATCAATCAGCAGGAAATAAAAAATTCCCCCACAATGAAATACCATAACACACACTAGAGGAGCTAAAATTAAAATGATGAGATTATAAAGCAACACTCATGCACTGCCAGTAGAAGTGTAAAATGGTAGAATAATTTTGGGAAATATTTTGGCAATTTCTAACCAAGATAAGCATATATGATTCAGCAGTTCTACTCCTAAGTGTGCATCCTCCCAAAATGAAAACATATGATTTATACCACCTTTACAGAAAACTACCCCAGTCTTGGGAACATTTTTAAAATATGGTATATTCATGCAATGGAATATTAGTAGCCACAAAAAAGAATGAGCTACAACCCTGATACACACAAACACAAGATAAAATTTCATGGACACACTGAGCAAAAAGTCAAACCCAAAGAGCATAAACTGCAATTTTATCTACATGAAGTTCCAGAATAGGCCAAATTAATACATGGTGAAAAAAATCAGAAATGGCAATGAAGAAACCTTTTAAAGCAAAGAAAATATTCTATACCTGGATAGGATGTGGGTTACATAAGTATGCTCATTTGTCAAAACTGATCAAATTGGATACAAAATCTGTGCATTTTACTATAGATAAATAGTACTACACGTACAAGAAATAACTGGTAAAAGAAATATGAACTCTAGTTTAAGTTTTATTGTTCACAGTGGTATTCTACACAAATATAGAAAGACTAATACTAAAATAATAAACTCTATGGTTTGGGTTTGGAATTGTACCAGTATATAGTCATGATTTTTAATATATCAAATATAAAAATGTATAATTTATAGAAATATATAGAAAAATAACTTTTTTGTTTTTATTTAAATTCCAGTTAGTTAACATACAGAGTAATTTTTTTTAAATATTACATGAGAATCCCAGGTGCTCCACACTGACAGTGTATAGCCCAATGTGGGTATCGAACTCACGAGCCCACGAGATCATGACCTGAGCCAGGATCAAGAGTCAGACACTTAACCAAATGAGCCACCCAGGTGCCCTGACACACAGTGTAATATTAGTTCCAGGTGTACAATATAGTGATTCAACAATTCCATATATTACCTGGTGCTCATCACAAGTGCCCTCCTTCATCCGCATCATCTATTTTGCCCGTCACCCCACCCACGCTTCTAGTAACCATCACTTTGTTCTGTATAGTTAAGAGTCTGTTTTTTAGTTCCCCCCCTTTTTCCCCTATGCTTGTTTGTTTTGTTTCTTAAATCTACATATGAGTAAAGTCATATGCTATTTGTCTTTCTCTGACTGACTCATCTCACTCAGTATAATACTCTCTAGCTCCTTCTATGTTGTTGCAAATGGTGTGTGTGAGTGTGTGTGTGTGTTATTACAACTTCTAACAAAGTAGGTTTAAAGGGAACATACCTCAACATAATAATGGCCATTAATGAAAAACCCACACCTAATATCATTGTCAATGGGGAAAAATTGAGAGCTTTTCCTCTACGATCAGGAAAAAGACAGGGATGTCCACTCTCACCACTGTTATTTACCATAGTACTGGAAGTCCTGGCCACAGCAATCAGACAACAAAAACAACTTCTATGTTTGTCTTTTTCTTAGTTCAATCTAGAAGCAATGACATGCCAGTTGCAATGAGCATACCTAAATACCATTTAGCTTCTAAATACCATTCCCTATTAAAATGAACTGAACCTACTTGAAGGACTGAAGCAGGGGAAATATAAATTGAGCCTGGAACATTCTGTTGTAACAGAAGGTAAAGAAGTGTACACACACACAAAATGATGAGACTATAATAAAGGGATACAGAAGGGTTTCCTACTGGCTAGATCCTGAGGAATTTGAGCATGAAAATAAATAATAACTGTAAAAATATAACTCAATTCATAGAACAAGAATTAGTTAGCCCATATATATATATGGGCTAATTCTTATATTATATATATTCATATACATATATATGTGTGTGTATGTATGTGTGTATATATATATATATATATATATGTAAATAAATAGGAAGAAGAGAAATATCTTCTGTACAGTGGAATGAATATTAAGAAATACCTAATGCCCAATAAAGTTGGAAAAACATTAATGGGTGATAAAACTAGTGAGTGAAAATTTGATTACAAATAGGAAATTTGAATAATCTCAAAGAATCTCCACACATATCATTTACTAATAAAAAGAAGAAAATAGGAAATTTATAATAGAGAAGCCTGGCCACAACCATTTTCACCAAGAAATCAAAGCTAATATGATCAAAATTGGGAGACACTGACATCATAAATCTTCTTATTTGCTGCATTGAGCAGAACCTTCAGCCTTACTTCAGTGACTTGACCAAAAACAAATGTATAATTGGGGGGTGGGGGGAGGAGTTAAGATGGCAGAGCAGCATGGAGCTTGTTTCGTCCCTGAAATGTAGCTAGATCGGCACAAGACCATTTTGAACACCTAGGAAATCAATCTGAGGATTAACACAACAATCTGAATAACCTGAGTCACAGAACTTGGCAAGTAAATGGTGCGGAGAGGTGAACGGTGAGGGAGAGAAAAGCCGCAGAGGGTAGGGAGCTATTTTTTCAGAGAGAGGACAGAGAAAGAGATAGGGGAAGAGTACGGCACATTGGGATCTTGCAAGAAAAGTACCCCCCCAAAAGTAACTGGAGAGAAAGAGAGAGAAAGAGTGAAAACACTCACAGGTGACCGAACAAGAAATCTGTTCCCTAAAACCATTGACAGGAAGAAAAGGAGAGGATTTTAATACCACCAGGATCCTGTCAACAATGGAGCGCAGAGTCTGATTTTTCAAAGCTCAGTGCCTGGCAGTGCTCTGGTGGGAAGTAGGGCAAATCCCCAGGAGCAGGCAACAGGCTCTGAGGGATCCATGTGCCACACAGGGAGAAGCAGTTCCCCTGCTTGGAGTGCATTTGGCAGAGGCCATACAGCCTCCCCACAGACAAAGTTCCCAGTGGACCCCAGAGAGCAGCCACGTTTACTAGCATTGGGGCAAAACACCAGAGTGTGGTGAAACCTGGTGCTGGCTGTGTGTTGTGATTTGCCATAATCTCTGAACCTCTGCTGCTGTGCGATCCCATGAACATTTTCTGGAGCAAGCTGGCACCTGACCATTGCTCAGTGAGAGTCTCCTGAAGGGAGTCTTTGTGGGTCCAAGATGCAGGGGTCTTTGAAGTGTGGAGTTTTGAAATATAACCCCATCTGAGATAAAACTCTGGGGTGGGGGGAGGTGCTGCCTGGCTGGCAGACAGCTTGGATATGGACATGGTAGAGATGGAGAGTAAATGAAGGCCTGAGACAAAGGAGGGGTGCTTGATCACCAATCAGTGAGAACCCAAAGTTCCTGTGCCAGAGACTAGGGAGCTGGATGGAGGCATTTCTACCTTTCCTGCGCATGTGCATTCGCACCACACTGATCTACCTCAGTAAGCTGAGATAATCAGTGCCACCTAGTGGAGAACAAAGCTGTTACACCAAGCCCTGCCCAACTGTGCTCTCCAAGCGCATCCCCTAGAGACCAGCACGAGTCACTCCACCTGTTTAGTGTACTGACTATATAAGGCTCATAGTTTCACTTCTAGGAGAAACTGGATGTAACCTCATTCAGGTTTGATTTTTCTTCTTTTCACCTTTATTGGAAAAAGAAAGAAAATTTTATTTTCTTTTTTTAACTTTATTTTTTATTTTTTAAATTGTTTATTCATTTCATTTTATTTTAGTCTATTTTATCATGTATATTTTTAATTTTTAAATGTTTTCTTACTTTTTTTTCCTTTTATTTCTCCTTTTTCTCAATACTATCAAGCTTCTTTCAACAAACAGACAAAAACACACTAGGATCTAGCTTCTTTTATTTGATCTTTTGTTTTGTTTTTAATTTTAATTTTTTTCTTCCTCCAAAATGACAAAATGAAGGAATTCACCCCAAAAGACAGAACAGGAAGAAATGACAACCAGGGGCTTAATCAATACAGATATAAGCAAGATGTCTGAACTAGAATATAGAACTGTGATAATAAGAATACTATTTGGGATTGGAAAAAAGCATGAAATCCCTTTCTACGGAGATAAAAGAAGTAAAATCTAGTCAGGATGAAATTAAAAATGCTATAACTGAGATGCAATCTTGAATGATGCCACGATGGCAAGGATGGACAAAGCAGAGCAGTGAGCCAGTGATATAGAAGATATAATTATGGAGAATAATGGAGCAGAAAGAAAGAGGGAAACAAGGGCAAAGGATCATGGTATAAGACTTAGAGAACTCAGTGACTTATTAAAAAGGAATAACATCTGAAACATAGGAGTCCCAGAAGATGAAAAGAGAGAAGAAGGGGTGGAAGGTTTATGAAAGCAGATTATAGCAGAAAACATTCCTAATCTGGGGAAGAGCAGAGACATTAAAATCCAAGAAACACAGAGAGCTCCCATTAAATTCAACAAAAACTGACCATCACCAAGGCATATCATAGGCAAACTTACAAAATACACAGACAAAGAAAGGTTTATGAAAACAGCAAGGGAAAATGTCCTTAACCTATAAGGGAAGACAGATCAGGATCACAGCAGATAAACCACAGAAACTTGGAAGGCCAGAAAGGAGTGACAGGATATATTCAACGTGCCAAATCAGAAAAATATGCAGTTAAGAATTCTTTATCTAGCAAGGCTGTCATTCAAAATAGAGGGAGAGATAAAGAGTTTCCCAGACAAACAAAAACCAAAGGAATTTGTAACCACTAAACCAGGCCTGCAAGAAATTTCAAGGGGGACTCTTTGGAGAAAAGACAAAGCATAAGAAGACCAAAAGCAACAAAGGCTAGAAAGGACAAGAGAACATCACCAGAAACACCAACTCTACAGGCAACACAAGGGCACTATTCATATCTTTCAGTACTAACTCTAAATGTCAATGGACTAAACGCTTCAATGAAAAGACATATGGTTTCAGAATGGATAAAAAAAAACAAAAGCCATCTATATGCTGCTTACAGCAGACTCACTTAGGACCTAAAGACACCAGCAGATTGAAAGTAAGGGGATGAGAACCATCTATCATGCTAATGGTTGTCAAAAGAAAGCTGAGGTAGGCATACTTGTATCAGACAAATTAAATTTTAAAATAAAGACTGTAACAAGAGATGAAGGGCATTATATCATAATTAAGGGGTCCATCCACCAAAAAGATCTAACAATTATGAATATTTATGCCCCCCAACCAACATGGAACACCCAAATATAAATTAGTTCATAACAAACATAAAGAAAATCATTAATAATAATACCATAATAGTAGGGGACTTCAACCCCCCACTTACAGCAATGGACAGGTGATCTAAGCCACAAATCAACAAGGAAACAATTCATTTGAATGACACACTGGACTGGATGGACATAATAGATATATTCAGAACATTTTATCCTGAAGTAGAAGAATACACATTATTCTCAACTGCACATGGAAAATTCTCCAGAACAGATCACATACTGGGTCACAAATCAGCACTCAACAAGTACAAAAATATCAAGACCATACCTTGCATATTTTCAGAACACAATGCTATGAAACTCGAAATCAAACACAAGAAAAAATTTGGAAAGACCATGAATATTTGGAGATTAACATTCTACTAAAGAATGAATGGGTTAACCAAAAAATTAAAGAGGAAATTAAAAAGTACATGGGAGCCAGTGAAAATGAAAACACAGCAGCCCCAAATCTCCAGAAGCTAAAATGGAAGCAATCCAGGCCTTCTTAAAGAAGGAAGAAAGGTCTCAAATACACAGCTTAACCCTACACCTAAAAGAACTGGGAAAAGAATAGCAAATAAAGCCCAAAACCAGCAGAAGAAGGGAAATAATAAAGATTAGAGCAGAAATCAGTGATACTGAAATAAAAAAACCCAAACAAACAAAAAACCCAAAAAACAAAAACAGAACAAAACAAAACAAAAAGCACAGTAGAACAGATCAATGAAACAAGGAGCTGGTTCTTTGAAAGAATTAACAAAATTGTTAAACCTCTACCCAGATTGATTGAAAAGAAAAAGGAAAAGACCCAAATAAAATCACGAATGAAAGAGAGTACAATCAACACTGCAGTAATACAAACAATAAGAGACTATTATGAGAAAATATATGCCAACAAATTGGGCAATCTGGAAGAAATGGACAAATTCCTATAAACATATAAACTACCAAAACTGAAACAGGAAGGAATAGAAAATTTGAACAGACCCATAACCAATAAATAAATTGAATCAATAATCAAAAATCTCCCAACAAAAAGAGTCTAGGGCTGGGTGGCTTTCCAGAGGAATTCTATCAACATATAAAGAAGAGTTAACACCTATTCTTTGATGCTGTTTGAAAAAAAATAGAAATGGAAAGAAAACTTCCAAACTCATTCTATGAGGCTAGCATTACCTTGATTCTAAAACCAGACAAAGACCCCTGTAAAAATGAGAACTACAGATCAATTTCCCTGAAGAACACAGATGGAAAAGTTCTCAAGAAGATACTAACAAACCAGATCCAACAATACATTGAAAGAGATATTCACTGTGATCAAGTGAGATTTATGTCTCGGATTCAGGGCTGGTTCAATATCTGCAAATCAATCAGTGTGGTACATCATACTAATAAAAGAAAGAATAAGAAACACATGATTCTCTCAATAGATGCAGAGAAAGCATTTGACAAAATGCAGCATCCTTTCTTGCTATAAACCCTCAAGAAACTAGGGATAGAAGGATCATACCTCAAGATCATAAAAGCCATATATGAAAGACTCACAGCTAATATCATCCTCAATGGGGAAAAACTGAGAGCTTTCCCCCTAAGGTCAGGAACAAGACAGGATGTCCACTCATACCACTGTTATTCAACATAGTATTGGAACTCCTATCCTCAGCAATCAGACAACACAAAGAAATAAAAGGCATCCAAATTGGCAAGCTAGAATTCAAACACTCACTCTTTGCAAATAACATGATACTCTATGTGGAATACCCAAAGACTCCACCAAAAAATTGCTAGAACTGATACATGAATTCAGCAAAGTTGGAGGATATAAAGTCAATGCACAGAAATTGGTTGCATTTCTTTACACCAAAAATGAAGCAGCAGAAAGAGAAATCAAGGAATCAATCCCATTTACAATTATACCAAAAACCATAAAATACCTAGGAATTTAATTTAATTTTACTTGGATGAAAATCTATACACTGAAAACTATAGAAAGCTTATGAAAGAAATTGAGGAAAACACAAAAATATGGAAAAAGATTCCATGCTCATGCATTGGGAGAACAAACATTGTTAAAATGTTGATACTACTGAAAACAATCTACATATTCAATGCAATCCCTATCAAAATAACACTAGCATTCTTCACAGAACTAGAACAAGTAATCCTAAAATTTGTATGGAACCAGAAAATACCCCAAGTAGCCAAACTAATCCTGTAAAAGAAAACCAAAGCTGGAGGCATCACAATTCCAGACTTCAAGCTTATCACAAAGCTTTAATCATCAAGATAGTATGGTACTGGCACAAAAACAGACACACAGATCAATGGAACAGAATACAGCACCCAGAAATGTACCCACAAATGTATGGTCAATGAATCTTTGACAGAGCAGGAAAGAAAATCCAATGAAAAAAAGACAGTCTCTTCAGCAAATGGTGTTGGGAAAACTGGACAATGACATGCAGAAGAATGAACCTGGACCACTTTCTTACACTATACACAAAAATAAACTCAAACTTGATTACAGACCTAAACATAAGATAGGAAGCCATTGAAATCCTAGAGGAGAAAACAGGCAACAACCTCTTTGACCTTGGCCGCAGCAACTTCTTACTTGACATATCTCCAGAGGCAAGGGAAACAAAAGCAAAAATGAACTATTGGGACCTCATCAAGATAAAAAGTCTATAGAGTGAAGGAAACAATCAGCAAAGGCAACCTTTAAAATGGGAGAAGACATTTGCAAATGACATATCAGATAAGGGTTAGTATCCAAATTCTATAAAGAACTTGACAAACTGAACACCCAAAAAAACAAATAATCGAGTGAAGAAATAGGAGAGGACATGAATAGACACTTCTCCAAAGAAGACATCCAGATGGCAAACAGACACATGAAGAGATGCTCATCACTCATCATCAGGGAAATACAAATCAAAACCACAATGAGATACCATCTCATACATGTGAGATATCACCTCACACCTAACAACTCAGGAAACAACATATTTGGTGAGGATGTGGAGAAAGAGGAACACTTTTGCACTGCTAGTGGGAATGTAAACTGGTGAAGCCACTCTGGAAAACAGTGTGGAGGTTCCTCAAAAAATTAAAAATAGAACTACCCTACGACCCAGCAATTACACTACTAGGTATTTATCCATAGGATACAGAAGTGCTGATTCGAAGGGGCACATGCTCCCTAATAGCAGCACTATCAACAATAGCCAAAGTATGGAAAGAGTCCAAATGTCCATCGACTGATGAATGAAGAGGATGTGAGATATATATATATATATATATATATATATATATGTATGTATATGTATATGTATATGTATATATACACACACACACACAATGGAATATTGGTGATAAAAAAGAATGAAATCTTGCCGTTTACAACAATGGGGATGGAATTAGAGTGTATTATATCAAGTGAAATAAGTCATAGACAAATATCACATGATTTCACTCATATATAGAATTTTAAGATACATAACAGATGAATATAGGAGAAGGGAAGGAAAAATAATATAAAAACAGGGAGGCAAATCATAAGAAACTCTTTTTTAAAATTTTTAATGTTTATTTATTTTTGAGAGAGAGAGAGACAGAGTATGAATCAGGAAGGGGCAGAGAGAGAGGGAGACACAGAATCTGAAGCAGGCTCCAGGCTCTGAGCTATAAGCACAGAGCCTGACATGGGGCTCGAACTCATGAACTACAAGATCATGACCTGAGCTGAAGTTGGATGCTTAACTGACTGAGCCACCCAGACACCCCACATAAGAGACTCTTAAATACAGAGAACAAACTGAGGGTTGCTGAAGGAGGTGGGGTGGACGAGGAATGGGCTAAATGGTGATAGGAATTAAGGAGGGCATTTGTTGTGGTGAGCACTTGGTGTTATATGTAAGTCATGAATCACTCAATTCTATTCCTGAAATCATTATTACACTATATGTTGAGTAACTTGGATTTGAATTTTAAAAATACATTAAAAATAAACAAAAGGTAAAAAAAAAAGTATAATCTGATTCTAACGAAACATCAGACAATGTTGAGAGACATGCTGCAATGTCCTGTACCCTTCAAAAATATGGAGGTCACAGAGGCAAAGAAAGTCTAAGGAAGTGTACCACATTACAGCAGACTGAAAAGATTTGATAATTACATGTAATATATGATCCTGAATGGAGTTCTCCGTTGGAGAAAAAAAAAAAGTGCCAGAAAGAACATTACTGGGACAATTGATCAGAAGTGAACGTGGACTTTGGAATAGATAATAGTAAAGTGTTGCTGTATTATGTGTTCCTGTATTAAGTGTTCCTGATTATGATATCTATACACTAGTTATGTTAGAAATGTCAAACTTTTTGAGGAAAAGCACCCTAAGACTTTTAGGGATAAAATTGCATGCTATCTACAAATTGGTCTCAAGGGTAAAAATAATATGCGGGAAGATAGAAATATAGAGAGAAAATAACAAAGCAACTGAGACAATATATAAAACCACTGCCAGTGTACTCCTTTACAGCTACTGGGAGCTTGTATTAGGTGATTTTTAAGGTGCCTGCCAAGCTCGTAACTTTGGCTTTTGTGTGAGGTCCTGCTCCCAAGTCCAATGGGAAGAATTTCTGGCTGACCAGTTTGCCCTGTACAGAACCTCTATCCTGGTTGTCACTGATTGAATATATTGAAGACACCTGACCCATGCTAATCACTGTAATTTTTCCTCACCAGGTATTTGTAAACGATTTTTTTTGAAAAGAAATGTACTTTTGTTCTCAACAGTTGCTTTTTCCCAGAGTAATACTTCCAATCCCTCTCCCTTCACCTTATTCATAATTGATTTATCTAAATGGTTAGATATTGACACTGTGACCATTGTTCCTTAGTTTTTTGGGTGTTTTGTTTTTGATTTTGATTTTGATTTTTTAGTAGAATTAAAATCTTGCACACAAATGGCGCCTCTCCCGAGGTTTTGTTTGCCTTGCCTTTTCCCTCCATGGTGTAGATTTCCTGGAGAGACTCTGTCCCTGAAGGGGTAAGACTTGTATTTCCAAGAGGATTTAATTCAGGAGTGAAAGACGCAGGAAGCCCATTTGGCCTTAAATCCAACCCACATTCTCCAATCCAGTTGTACTAGGAATAAGGCTGATACTTTTGTCTTCATCTGTCTGATTCCTACATCTCTAAAATTGGTTCAGAACCCATAGGGGGAAAGGGGTGTGATTAATTATCACCCTCCAACTGCAGTAACTGCCAAGCAATCTCTGCAGGGTAAATAGAAAAGCAGAGAAAAGCAACCTACAGGAAGAGAGATGACGCAGACCTGAAAAGATAAGCACTGATGAATAACATCTTAGTTCCTTATTCTGGTTCCTTCTTCAAGTCCAGTTACATTTGTTTTTCCTCTTGGATTCCAAAGGACACAGTAATTCTTTAGAATAAATCTTCCTTTGGGACTTAGACTAGGATCTAAAGAGTCTGAAATGATTTCAGGTTTCATTCTTCCTGCCAGTATGGAATATTCTTAGATTTATATTTTTTTAAATTTGACAATAATGGATACTTTACTTACTGATTGCTAGAAAGCCTAGTCTCATATTCTTCTAAGAGACGTTTAGACTCCAGGACCACCGAAAAAGACACCATCTGGGGACAGACTGATCTTAAGCTTATACTTCAGTGTGTAAATTCCCAGTATCAGTCTCAGAAATGAAGAGAAGAAGAAACAGAAATACCAGCAAAGGAATGCTACAGACACAACCACCGCTGGTGAAATCAGGATGCTTTGTCTTGATCCCACTGTTCTGAGTTCTAAAAGTCAGGGTGGAAGGTATGTGCTTCACACAGGTTGCAAACAGCCCTCATACAATGATGGTACTGAGAATCATTTCAGCAAAAAGATGATAAGTGATTAAAATTAGTTAAGAATGTGAAATAGGGAAACTTGCTGACATTTAGTCCTATTTAATGTCCTCTTGAGTCAGTTCTGTGATTGCCTTGGCTGAGTTAAAGGGCATTAAATCACTTTAGCTGACTAGATTAGCCTCACCTCCAGGCCTTCTTTACACCCCTTCTTAGACCTATCAGAAAAGTGAGGTCATAGGGCAAATTGCTGTCTCAAAAATTGGCAGGTATACAATTAGGCAGGTATAGATAATCACAGCTTACTGAAGCAGAAACCTATGAATTGAAACCTTCACTGGAATCAATGCTGAGGTAGGAAAACCTGAACTGTAATTGACAAGTTGCTGAGGGCTCTGTGTAGACAAGCCTAGGGATTAAAAACTCCAGGGGGACCCAATCAGACAAGGCTCCACACTTTTTGTGAGTTTTACTTCCAGGAAATATACCAGAAAATCAGAGAAAAATCCTCTTGTGCTAATGTCAGGGGAAGGGGAAAAGAAACTATTACAAAGTATGTCAAAGCATTATGTTCTATTTGGAAGAAACCAAGATATCCTTCAGGAGATAAATGGATAAGTAAACTATGGCACATCCAGAAAATGAAATATTTTTCAGTGCTAAAAAGAAAAAAAAAGAGAAAAAGGACGATTATTTACTGCTAGAGAGAAAGGAGCTAGTAAGTCATAAAAAGACATGGAGGAAATTTAAATGCGTATTATTAAGTGAAAGAAGTCAATCTGTAAAGGCTACATATGGTGTGATTTCAACTATATAACATTCTGGAGAAAGAGACAGTAAAAAGTTTACTGACTGCCATGGGTGAGAGGGGAGGGAGAGATGAATAGGCAAAGCACAGAGGATTTTTAAGGGAGTGAAACAATTTGGTATCATACTACAATAGTGGATACATGTCATTATACATTTTTCAATTCCCATAGAATGTACAGCACCAAGAGTGAACCCTAATGTCAACTGTGGACTTTGGGTAATGCTATACTGATATAAATTCATCAATTATAATAAACGTACCATGGTGGTATGGGATGTCCACAGTAGTGGAGCTTGTGGTATATGGGAATGGGGGTATATGGGAACTTTCTGTATTTTCCACTCAATTTGCTGTTAACCTAAAAGTGCTCTAAAAAAATAAAGTTTATTAGTTAAAACAAACAAAAACAATCAACAGAATTCAAGAATGTCAAAATGGTTAAACAGTCATTTGTTCAAGCAGGAATGATGGGTATTCATTTAACATGATCACAGAAAAGACAGCAGAGGATAATTTCCCAGGTTAGATTGCCTGATCTTGAGGATGAAACGTTTTATATTTGAGGTGTAACCAAGTCTTCTTCCTGTTACATGTAAGAGAGCTGGTACAAATCCATGCAGAAATTTCTTACATGTGGCATGCCAATAATTGCTCCCGTTTTGTAATCTCTATAAAGATAAACTTGAGGTTTCTAGTTGAAGGCACACACTCTCAAAACCAAAATTGTTGCCAAATAGTCAATTATCACACACACACACAAAACCTTTTTTTTCATCTTCTTTTTCCTGGAAGAATGGAAAAGCTGTAAACTTAGAACCACCCGTGGCTGCATCGCCACACTTGGCCCATTGATTACCTCTGCTGACCCTACTGCAGTTGATTCTGGGATTCTGGGATTCTGCAACATCAGTGCAGAGTCCAATGTGGAGCCTTAACTCACAAACTTTAAGATCATGACCTGAGCTGAGATCGAGTTGGACGCCTAACCAAATGCACCACCCAGGTGCCCTAAAATGAGTTTTAAATGTTACCATTTATGATTTTGGATCTAGATTATATAGATTTTTCTTCATATTTTGCGAACAAACGAGATGAACACTTTGGAGACTCAAACTGAGATAAGATTGCAATTGTTCTCTATAATTTTTTTTAATTTTATTTTTTTAATTTATATCCAAATTAGCATATAGTGCAACAATGATTTCAGGAGTAGATTCCTTAATGCCCCTTACCTGTTTAGCCCACCCCCCTCCCACAATCCCTCCAGTAATCCTCTGTGTGTTCTCCATGTTTAAGAGTCTCTTATGTTTTGTCCTCCTCCCTGTTTTTATATTATTTTTGCTTCCCTTCCTTATGTTCATCTGATCTGTGTCTTAAAGTCCTCATATGAGTGAAGTCACATGATATTTGTCTTTCTGTGACTAATTTCACTTAGCATAATACCCTCTAGTTCCATCCACATAGTTGCAAATGGCAAGATTTCATTCTTTTTGATTGCCGAGTAATACTCCATTATATATATATACATATACCACATCTTCCTTATCCATTCATCCATCAATGGATATTTGGGCTCTTTCCATTCTTTGGCTATTGTTAGTAGTGCTGCTATAAACATTGGGGTGCATGTGTCCCTTCAAAACAGCATAACTGTAACCCTTGGATAAATACCTAGCAGTGCAATTGCTGGGTCGTAGGGTAGTTCTGTTTTTAATTTTTTGAGGAACCTCCATAAAATGGAGTTTTCCAGAGTGGCTGCACCAGCTTGCATTCCTACCAACAATGCAAAAGAGATCCTCCTTCTCCGCATCCGTACCAACATCTGTTGTTGCCTGAGTTGCTAATATTAGCCATTCTGACAGGAGTAGGTGGTAACTCATTGTGGTTTTGATTTGTTGTTTCCCTGATGATGAGTGATGTTGAGCATTTTTTCATGTGTCGGTTGGCCATCTGGATGTCTTCTTTGGAGAAGTGTCTATTCATGTCTTTTGCCCATTTCTTCACTGGATTATTCATTTTTTGGGTGTTGAGTTGGATAAGTTCTTTATAGATTTTGGATACTAACCCTTTAT
This sequence comes from Acinonyx jubatus, assembly GCF_027475565.1. Lineage (NCBI taxonomy): Eukaryota > Metazoa > Chordata > Mammalia > Carnivora > Felidae > Acinonyx > Acinonyx jubatus. Next base: position 64,628,574 of record NC_069387.1, read on the forward strand.
CTGATATGTCATTTGCAAATATCTTCTCCCATTCCGTTGGTTGCCTTTTAGTTTTGTTGTTTCCTTTGCTATGCAGAAGCTTTTTATTTTGATGAGGCCCCAATAGTTCATTTTTGCTTTTGTTTCCCTTGACTCCGGAGATGTATTAAGAAGTTGCTGCGGCCGAGGTCAAAGAGGTTTTTGCCTGCTTTTTCCTCGAGGATTTTGATGGCTTCCTGTCTTACATTGAGGTCTTTCATCCATTTTGAGTTTATTTTTGTGTATGGTGTAAGAAAGTGGTCCAGATTCATTCTTCTGCATGTCACTGTCCAGTTTTCCCAGCACCACATGCTGAAGAGACTGTATTCCATTGGATATTCTTTCCTGCTTTGTCAAAGATTAGTTGGCTATACATTTGTGGGTCCATTTGTGGGTTCTCTATTCTGTCCCATTGATCTGAGTGTCTGTTCTTGTGCCAGTACCATACTGTCCTGATGATTACAGCTTTGTAGTATAGCTTGAAGTCTGGGATTGTGATGCCTCCTGCTTTGTTTTTCTTTTTCAAGATTGCTTTGGATACTCGGGGTCTTTTCTGGTACCATACAAATTTTAGGATTGCTTGTTCTAGCTCTGTGAAGAATGCTCATGTTATTTTGATAGGGATTGCATTGAATACGGAGATTGCTTTGGGTAGTATGGACATTTTAACAATATTTGTTTTCCCTATCCAGGAGCATGGGATCTTTTTCCATTTTTTTGTGTCTTCAACTTATTTCATAAGCTTTCTATAATTTTCAGTGTATAGATTTTTCACCTCTTTGGTTAGATTTATTCCTAAGTATTTTATGGTTTTTGGTACAAGTGTAAATGGGATTGATTCTCTGATTTCTCTTTCTGTCACTTCATTGTTGATGTATAGGAATGCAACCTATTTCTGTGTGTTTATTTTATATCCTGCAACTTTGCTGAATTCATGAATCATATCTAGCAGTTTTTTGGTGGAATCATTTGGGTTTTCCATATAGAGTATCATGTCATCTGCGAAAAGTGAAAGTTTGACCTCCTCCTGGCCAATTTGGATGCCTTTTATTTCTTTGTGTTGTCTGATTGCAGAGGCAAAGACATCCAATATTATGTTGAATAACAGTGGTGAGAGTGGGCATTTCTGTCTTGTTCCTGACCTTAGGGGGAAAGCTCTCAGTTTATCCCCACTGAGGATGATATTAGCGTTGCATCTTTCATATATGGCTTTTATGATCTTGAGGTATGATCCTTCTATCCCTAGTTTCTTGAGGGTTTATAGCAAGAAAGGATGCTGTATTTTGTCAAATGCTTTCTCTGCATCTATTGAGAGGATCATTTGCTTCTTGTCCTTTCTTTTATTGATGTGATGAATCACATTAATTGATTTGCAGATATTGAACCAGCCATGCATCCCAGGAATAAATCCCATTTGGTCATAGTGAATAATCCTTTTAATGTATTGTTGGATCCGGTTGACTAACATCTTGTTGAAGATTTTTGCATCCATGTTCATCAGGGTAATTGGTCTATAGTTCTCCTTTTTAGTGGGGTCTCTGTCTGGTTTTGGAATCAAGGTAATGCTGGCTGCATATAAAGAGTTTGGAAGTTTTCCTTCCATTTCTAATTTTTGGAAAAGCTTCAAGAGAATAGGTGTTAACTCTTCCTTAAATGTTTGGTAGAATTCCCCTGGAAAGCCATCTGACCCTGGACTCTTGGTTTTTGGGAGACTTTTGATTACTAATTCGATTTCCTACTGGTTATGGGTCTGTTCAAATTTTCTATTTCTTCCTGTTTCAGTTTTGGTAGGGTATGTTTCTAGGAATTTGTCCATTTCTTCCAGATTGCCCATTTTATTGGCATATAATTGCTCATAATATTCTCTTATTGTTTTTATTTCTGCTGTGTTGGTTGTGATCTCTCCTCTTTCATTCTTGATTTTACTTATTTGGGTTCATTCCTTTTTCTTTTTGATCAAACTGGCTAGTGGTTTATCAATTTTGTTAATTCTTTCAAAGAACCAGCTTCTGGTTTCATTGATATGTTCTACTGTTTTTTTGTTTTGATAGCATTAATTTGTGCCTAATCTTTATTATTTCCTGTCTTCTGCTTGTTTGGGGTTTTATTTGCTGTTCTTTTTCCAGCTCCTTAAGGCATAAGGTCAGGTTGTGTATCTGAGATTTTTCTTCCTTCTTTAGGAAGGCCTGGATTGCTATATACTTTCCTCTTATGACCACCTTTCCTGCATCCTAGAGGTTTGGGGTTGTGGTGTTATCATTTTTATTGGCTTCCATGAACTTTTTAATTTCCTTTTTAACTTCTTAGCCCATTAATTCTTTAGTAGGATGTTCTTTAGTCTCCAAGTATTTGTTACTTTTCCAAATTTTTTCTTGTGGTTGATTTTGAGTTTCATAGTGTTGTGATCTGAAAATATGCACAGTATGATCTCAATCTTTTTGTACTTGTGGACGGCTGATTTGTATCCCAGTATGTGGTCTATTCTGGAGAACGTTCCATGTGCACTGGAGAAGAATGTATATTCTGCTGCTTTAGGATAAAATGTTCTGAATATATCTGTTAAGTCCATCTGGTCCAGTGTGTCATTCAAAGCCATTGTTTCCTTGTTGATTTTTTGATTAGATGATCTGTCCATTGCTGTGAGTGGGTGTTGAAGTCTCCTACTATAATGGTTACTATCGATGAGTTTCTTTATGTTTGTGATTAATTGATGTATATATTTGGGTGTTCCACATTTGGCACATGAATGTTTACAAATATTAGTATTCTTGGTGGAGAGATCCCTTAATTATGATATAAGGCCTTTCTTCATCTCTTGATACAGTCTTTATTTTAAAGTCTAGGTTGTCTGATATAAGTATGGCTACTCCAGCTTTCTTTTGTTGACCATTAGCATGATGGATGGTTCTCCATCCCCTTAGTTTCAATCTGAAGATGTCTTTAGGTCTAAAGTGGGTCTCTTGTAAACAGCATATAGATGGATCTTGTTTTCGTATCCATTCTGTTACCCTATGTCTTTTGATTGGAGCATTGAGTCCATTGATGTTTAGAGTGAGTACTGAAAGATATGAATTTATTGCCATTATGATGCTTGTACAGGTGGAGTTTCTGGTGGTGTTCTCTGGTCCTTTTTAGTCTTTGTTGCTTTTGGTATTTTTGACTTGTTTGTTTGTTTGTTTGTTTAATCTTTCCTCCCCTCAGAGATTCCCCCTTAAAATTTCTTGCAGGACTGGTTTAGTGGTCACAAACTCCTCAATTTTTGTTGGCCTGGGAAACTTTTTCTCTCTCCTTCTATTTTGAATAACAGCCTTGCTGGATAGAGAATTCTTGGTTGCATATTTTTCTGATTCTGCACACTGAATATGTCTTGCCATTCCTTTCTGGCCTGCCAAGTTTCTGTGGATCAGTCTGCTGCAAACCTGATCTGTCTTCCCTTGTAGGTTAAGGAGTTTTTTCCCCTTGCTGCTTTCATGGATTCTCTCCTTGCCTGAGTATTTTGTGAATTTGACTATGATATGCCTTCTTGATGGTCGGTTTTTGTTGAATCTAATGGGAGACCTCTGTGCTTCCCGAATTTTGATGTGTGTGTCTTTCCCCAGGTTAGGAAAGTCTTCCACTATGATTTGCTCTCATAACACTTCTACCCCTATTTCTCTCTCTTCCTCTTCTGGGACCCCTATGATTCTGATGTTGTTCCTTTTTAATGAGTGACTGATTTCTCTAATTCTTAAATCGTGCTCTTTTGCCTTAATCTCCCTCTTTTTTTCTGCTTCATTATTCTCCCTAAGTTTGTCCTCTATATCGCTGATTCTCTGTTCTGCCTCATCCATCCTTGCCGCCATGGCCTCCATTTGAGATTGCAGCTCAGAGCATTTTTTATTTCATCGTGTCTAGCTTTTACTTCTTTTTATCTCCACAGAAAGGGATTCTAATCTATTTTCGACTCCAGCTAGTATTCTTATTGTCGTGATTCTAAATTCTGGTTCAGACATCTTGTTTGCATCTGTATTGTTAAGTCCCTGGCTGTCATTTCCTCTGCTGTTTTTTGGGATGAATTCCTTTGTTTCATCATTTTGAAGGTAGAAAGGGAATTAATGAGGTAAAAAAAATTAAAAGAAAATTAAAATTAACAAGTATTAAAATTGAAAAATTAAAAACAAACACACTCACATACACACACACAAAATCAAATAAATGATGCTAGATCCTAGGTGTGTTTTGGTCTGGGTGTTGAAGGGGCTTGATAGATTAGAGAAAAAGAAGAAAGAATAAAAAAAGGAAATTGTTTGAAAATTAAAAAAAAATGAATACGCTGAAGCAGACTAAAATGAAATGATGGATGTAAAATAGAATTTGAAAAAAATTACACAAAAGTAAAACATATAGTAGAAAAAATTAAAGAAAAATATTTTTAATAAAAATTGAAAATAAAAATGAATTTTTTCTCTTTCTGTATTCAAGAAAAAGAAAAGAAACGAAAAAGAGAAAAAAGAAAAAAGAAAAAAAAAGAAGGAAAGAAAATTGAATAGATGGACCAGGGAACAGAATGAAATACAAGTGAAATTATTCCGTTTTCCCCTAGAAGTCAAACTATGAAGCACTTTATAGTCCATAAACTAAACAGGTGGAGAGACTTGTGTTCCTGAAGAGCAAGGTTGGCCAGTTTGGCGGAGCTCCATTCTCCACTAGATGGCACTGTGTAGCTTACTGGGGTAGATTTTTGTGGCACTTGTAGGTGCATATATACATGTGCGGGAGGGATGAAAATGGCATCACCCAGCTAACCAGTCTCTAGTATCAGAACTCTGTTCTCCCCATTCAGCAATTGCACGTCCATCCTTTGTCTCCAGCTTCCCTCCACTCCCCGCTTTTAGACAGTCCGTGACCAAGCCCCAGGTAGCACCTCCCTCCTGAGTTTTGTCTCAGATGTGGCTGTTTTTTCTAACCCCTTACTTCTGAGGGAATGAGGCTCTGACCTGTTCTGCCCCTCTGCGGGAGGGTCTCACCGAGCAGTGGGCAGGTGCCAGCCACACCCAGGAATGTTTGTGGGACCGTGCTGCTGCCAATGCCCAGAGACTGCAGCCAGGTGCCAGCCCGCCCCCAGAAAAGTTTCACGAGACAGTGTAGCAGGAGCATTTCAGGGATTATGGAAAATCAGAACACACATCTGGCACCAAGCTTCACCCTTAACGACCTTGTTTCAGCACCAGTGAAAGTGATTGTTCTCCTGGGTCCACTGGGGCCTTGCCTTTGGGGGACCCACACAGCCTCTACCAGGTATCCTCCCAGCAGGGGAACCACCACTTCCTGTGTGGCCTGAAGAACCCTGGACTCCACTCTTCTCCTGGGGATTCACCCTTCCCACCAGAGCACTGCCAGGTATCAAGCTGCAGAGTTGCAGACTGCGCTCCCTTTGTTTACAGTCTTAATGGAATTTAAATCCTCTCCTTTCTCCCTTTTTAGTTCAGTCCCTGTGGCTGTTTCCACTTTTACACTTTCTCTCCAGCTGCTTTGGGTGGGGGTGTTTTCCTGTATTCTACCTGCCCCTCCCGTCTCTCTCTGTATGCAAAAGCGGCTTCCTGCCCTCCACAGCTTCTCTTTCCCCAAGTTCACCTCTCCATGTCACATATCTGCTGAATTCTATGGTTCATGTTGTGCAGATTGTTGTGTTAATCCTCCAATCAGTTTTCTAGGTGTGCAGGATGGTTGAGTGTTGGTCTGGCTGTGTTTCATGGACACGAGACACACAAAAAACTTCCATGCTATTCTGCCCTCTTGGCTCCCTGTTCTCTATAATTTTTAGCATAAATGTTCCATTCATCCAAACAGTATGAAAAACTTAATTTTATATAAATAAAATATCACACTAGTGCTCCATATTGTGGTTCTTTATATACATAAGATATGAGTATAGAGTGATATAAATATACATCCTAGAGTGGTTATAAAATGACAGTTGTATTGTCTGAAAACCTTACTTTTGGGGCAATTCCACATGTCTGTCATCTTATTTATTTATTTATTTAAAAAAAGGTAAGATTACCATTCTCATTTTACAGGTCATAGAAGTAACAAAAATCCAATGACTAGTACACTAATGGATTGAAGCCAAAGCATAGGGTTTCAAATGCCTCCCCAGGGACAATTCCATCCAGTCATTAAAAAAAAAGTGACTTTTCAAAATAATTAAGAGTTAAGGAACTTAAAAAGAAATCCTCCCCCAAGGACTAAAGTTTCTGAAAACTAACCAGAGTTTTTTGACCTCTCCAGCAGCATTAACTTCCAACAGATAATGAAAGTCTTCCAGTTCATCTGCAAAAATGCCTCTGAAGAAGAGTTCATTACACACATAATCAATTTGTGAAACAGAGAAAGAGATGAGCTGAGGAGAAGAGAGAGGGTAAGAGAAATACTTTTAGTAAATAAGGTCATTTACCTTCTAATAACATCATGATTTACAAAAAGGGATGAGCTTGGGGTGAGGGTGGCAAGAGAAGGGGGAAAGTGGAGGGAAGTGTGACTTAGAGTGGTTAGTGTAGACATCACAGCTGCCTGAGAAGAAAACACTAACATCTGTAATAGTGTAGTAGAATTATTAACTGTACAGTGTTGTCACCGTAGGGTGTAAATCATCCTAAAATCTCAAATTGATGTTACCTCAGAGAGTAGAAGTGAGATTTGATGATGGGTCTAGGGTGAATATTAAAAACAGGGGTTCCTGTCTTCCAAATATTGGTCATACTGCATTATGTGTCTCATCACTGAAGTATAATCGGAAATATTAATAAATATTGGGAAATGATAAGTATATTGTGTATGAAAATAGTTTTATGTACAAAATAAGACCAGCTTCTAAAAATTGAAGACATTCACCTTCAAAGAGAGACAACAAGTTTATTAAGTACACCTGGGGACTTAGTGAACTCTATAAGTACTATAAATACTCAGTGTATTCTAATAAGCCTCTATTATAGTATGTTTCTTCAGGTTTCTAGAGGGAAAAGAAGAAGCTAGATGTGTTTTAAAAATCACATAGAGAATGACTGATATGAGAGATTCATGGCACTGTATTTACCAGTTAGGAGGAAATACTCACAAATGATGCCTATTACTTTTTTTTTTTACTTTTGGTAGGAATGATATAATAACTCCAAAATAATAATTTATTTCAAAAAGCAGGACAGTACTTGTTATTTCCAAGCATATTAAGTTCAGATAACAATTACTAAGGCCAAGTGCTCAGGCTCAAGTCTCCTCTTGAATAGCGAATTTTTCATTTCATAGAATTATAGTTTGGTTAGAGCTCCAGAGAATATCCAGTAAAGCCTTAAAAATTCCCTCATAACTGATCATCCCTATTGTCTCTAAATCTCCATTAAACTATAAGCAATGTCTTTATTCCCAGGATGACTCATTTTAATTTGTGACATCTATAAATATCACTTATTTTATATTGAGACAATTATCTATTTCCTTATATATACCCCTTATATATACCCATCAGTTTATTTTCAATCATTTATTTGAATGATTTAATACATATATATAAAAATAAGTTTGTTATACTTCCTATGCTTATTCTTAAACCTGTGGTTGTGAACTCCCTTCCATGTCAACACTTATAGAAATACTTCACTCTTTGAAGTAAATCCAGAGTATCCCTTTATTTGAGTATGTGAAACTCCTCTTGATGGATATTTAGATCCTTTTTTTTTCTTTTGTTTTGTCTTGCATTATTTCTTTCTAGGCTCACATAATTGTTTCTTTGCATCAGTGCTTCTGAGACTCTTTGGCCAAGACTTCTGTACTAAAAGTTCTGTTTTAAAAAAAAATAAATAATTGCCAGTGTATGGCTCTAAAGAATGCAATACAACTAATACAGTTTGGTGTCACTGTCTTGATTAATGGTAAAGTGTTAGCTATTTTATGCCCTCTAGTGTTCTTCTCATTTATCAAACAAGAACTTATAAATTATCCAGCAGAGACCCCTGTTTGAATGAAATGCCCAATAGGGGACATAGGATGTGGCAATTCTCTAGTGGGGGCTAGAACTCAAGTTACTAGGGTTTCTTAGGCATTGCTCCACTTCCTGTGATGTACCTTTTCTTTCACCTCTAGAAGTTTGCCTTATATCTGGAAAATCGGGCATGCTTCCTAGACTCTTCCAAGCTAAAAGCTAATTGGCTAAAAGATATTGCTGCTAGCCTATCTCTTGGCTGTTCTTGCCTTGGGCTTCATGCATTTACTCTGCTCTGGCTGGACTCTGAAAAAGGCACTTAATCTAGCACTGCAGCTTACATTTTCAAGTTGACTTCTCAGGTTAAATTGATCATTGGTCTGGGAATCGAGTGGAACTAATTGGCATTGTAGAAATAATCTACAGAATGTTGACATGTGTGACAAACGTTTTTACCTAAGTTCATTGTTAAGATTACATATTTTATGGAAAATGTCTATTTTCCTTACAGTATTGTTCCTTCTCCAGTTGAGTTCTTAAAATGTCTCTCATAGATCTTATATCTAGGCATTTAATAACATTTTCCCTCTTCTGTGAACCATCTCTCCATACCAAGTACAGCTCTAGTAAGAGCCAGATTTATTGAGAACCCCCAGGAACTGCTGACGTTTCTCTCATCTAGGTAAGCATTTTCCCTTCCCAAACTTTGTTCATCACAGTTTCACTTACTTGCCCCTTTCCTGCTCTATGTAGGTATAGAGGACATTTTCTGGGCTCAAGGCACCTTCCTAGAGCTTCTCACTCAGTTCTAGCAGTGACAGGGAAAAGATGGGCTCTACCTCACATATAGGATGCTGTAGGAAAATAAAATAAATAGGATGTGACATTCCAGAGCACAAATCATACATTCATGAATCCACCAAATATTAAATTTGTGCTCAATAAATATTAAGTATAAAACACTAAGCTACATTTTATAGGAAAATTGAGGAAAGATATCTTCCCTTTCCTCAAGGACTTTGCAATTTATTGTCAGAAAAACACATACACTCTCACAGATAAATATATTGATGTGTGCTTTTATAAGCCAAATCGAAAAAGCAAGGAGTACCTACAGAAATAAACACTTATGAGTAAATAAATAAAAATAGACTAGTCATTCATAACACATAGGTTAGGGGTGATACAGAGGGGAAAACTTCCAGATGAAGTTACTGTTTGTTATTAACTTCCTTTGACCCCCAAATGCTCACAGAATCTCTCGAGCTGGGCCATATATAGTCAGACCTCTGTGGACCCTTCTTCCCAGCAATATCGCTGCTCTTGATCCTCAATATTTTACATCATGGAAGGCAGGAAGAGTCAAAGAATGGCAAACTCGAGAAAGACCTGGAAGGAAACATTTCTTCCTAAAGCCTAGCACAGAACTTTTCTACAAGGACCACATAGCCTTCTCAGGGCCAGAAGCCCCTCCAAAGTGAAGAGGGAGAAGGAGTGGTCTTAACTTCCCTTTAAAATTAGAATGTGCTACTTACATATGCAAGATAGTCTGTCAGAAATGTATATTATACAATATTGTTAAAACAGATATAATTTACACTAAAAGATAAAAAATTACATTCTAGTTATTCATGAAAAAAACATTGAAAGATTTTATCCTACCAATTATAAATACCAATTATCAGTGATACTAATAACCAGTATTATACGAACATTTTATTTTTTTTTAACTTAAAAAAATAGCCAGGTCTTTTTTTCTTTCAGTTTATTTATTTTTAAGTAATCTCTACACCCAATGTGGGCCTCAAACTCTTGACCCTGAGATCAAGAGTCACATGCTCTTCTGACTGAACCAGTCAGGTGCCCCACTTTAGAAACTTTTATTCATATTGTTCTCTAACAAGGCAAGTCCAAATGAAATTGATAAATTATAGCTGGAGGGATATAGGATTAATATCAATAAGCTAAAATAACTTTCCTGTAGAGAAAATAAACAACGAAGGACTCTAGAAAACAATGGATGATATTGAGGCCCATTTATAATTTAGAACCTTATTTATTGTTAGAGGTGAAAAGATCCAAGAAACTTCTTTCCAGCTCTATTCCTGATTGTTAGTTTAAGGGAGTTGATATCATTGACATATGGACATTATTTCTACAGGTATTTCCCAGTTCCCTCTGTATGTCAAACTTTTATGTGATGAAGTAATTATGAAATAAATAACATTGGTATCATTATTATTTTTTTAAGCTTATTTATTTATTTTGAGAGAGACATAAAGAATAGCGGAGGGGAAGAGAGAGAGGGAGAGAGACGATCCCAAGCAGTCTCAGTGCTGATGCGGACACAGGGTTCGAGCTCACGAGACTGAGATCATGACCTGAACTAAAATCAAAAGTCAGATGCTTACCCACTGAGCCATCCAGGCACCCCAATGTAAAGATACATTGGTATCTTTAGATAGAGGTAGAATTATAAATAGAGAGATCATATTTAATTCATAGGATTTCAAGGGCCTCAGACAGATGTTTTGATTCACCAACAGAACTTTAGAGAACTTGCCAGTATTTGAAGTTCCACAATACAGAATCTAGAATCGTACAAATTGGATTTGTCAGACTGAAGTCTGTCACTGATAAACCAAATGACTTTGCCAAGTTACTTAATCTCCCTGAGCCCGTTTTATCATCTATAACAAGGAACTTATATTAATATCAACTAAACAGGTTGTATCAAATTAAGTAATATGTATGGTTCATGGCCCTAGGAACCACCTGAGGCAGAATTCTAAGATGATTTCCAATGCCTCTCACCCTTGTATGATCCTCTCCTCTTGAATGTGGTTTCCATAGCATTAATTTCTGCTCTAATCTTTATTATTTCCTGTCTTCTGCTGGTTTTGGGTTTTATTTGCTGTTCTTTTTCCAGCTCCTTAAGGCATAAGGTTAGGTTGTGTATCTGAGATTTTTCTTCCTTCTTTAGGAAGGCCTGGATTGCTATATGCTTTCTTCTTATAACTGCCTTTGCTGCATCCCAGAGGTTTTGGGTTGTGGTGTTATCATTTTCATTGACTTCCATATACTTTATAATTTTCTCTTTAACTGCTTGGTTAGCCCATTCATTCTTTAGTAGGATGTTCTTCAGTCTCCAAGTATTTGTTACCTTTCCAAATTTTTTCTTGTCGTCGATTTCGAGTTTCATAGGGTTGTGGTCTGAAAGTATGCATGGTATGATCTCGATATTTTTGTACTTACTTAGGGCTGATTTTGTCCCAGAACGTTCCATGTGCACTGGAGAAGAATGTATATTCTGCTGCTTTAGGATGAAATGTTCTGAATATATCTGTTAAGTCCATCTGATCCAGTGTGTCATTCAAAGCCATTGTTTCCTTGTTGATTTTTTGATTAGATGATCTGTCCATTGCTGTGAGTGGGTGTTGAAGTCTCCTACTATTATGGTATTACTATCGATAAGTTTCATTATGTTTGTGATTAATTGATTTATATATTTGGGTGTTCCACATTTGGCGCATAAATGTTTACAATTGTTAGGTCTTCTTGGTGGATAGACCCCTTGATTATGATATAATGCCCTTCTGCATCTCTTGATACAGTCTTATTTTAAAGTCTAGTTTGTCTGATATAAGTATGGCTACTCCAGCTTTCTTTTGTGAACATTAGCATGATGGATGGTTCTCCATCCCCTTACTTTCAATATGAAGGTGTCTTTAGGTCTAAAGTGGGTCCCTTGTAAACAGCATATAGATGGATCTTGTTTTCTTATCCATTCTGTTACCCTATGTCTTTTGATTGGAGCATTGAGTCCGTTGATGTTTAGAGTGAGTACTGAAAGATATGAATTTATTGCCATTATGTTGCTTGTAGAGTTGGAGTTTCTGGTGGTGTTCTCTGGTCCTTTCTAATCTCTGTTGCTTTTGGTATTTAGTTAGTTATTTTCATCTTTTCTCCCCTCAGAGATTCCCCCTTAAAATTTCTTGCAGGACTGGTTTAGTGGTCACAAACTCATTTAATCTTTGTCTGGGAAACTTTTCCACTCTCCTTCTATTTTGAATGACAGCCTTGCTGGATAAAGAATTCTTGGCTGCATATTTTTCTGATTCAGCACACTGAATATATCTTGCCACTCCTTTCTGGCCTGCCAAGTTTCTGTGGATAGGTCTGCTGCAAACCTGATCTGTCTTCCCTTGTAAGTTAGGGACTTTTTTTCCCCTCGCTGCTTTCATGATTTTCTCCTTGCCTGAGTATTTTTTGAATTTGACTATGATATGCCTTCTTGATGGTTGGTTTTTGTTGAATCTGATGGGGTTCCACTGTGATTCCTGGATTTTGATGTGTGTGTCTTTCCCCAGGTTAGGAAAGTTTTCTACTATGATTTGCTCTCATAACCCTTCTACTCCTATTTCTCCTTCTTCCTCTTCTGGGACCCCTATGATTCTGATGTTGTTCCTTTCTAATGAGTGACTGATTTCTCTAATTCTTAAATCGTGCTCTTTTGCCTTAATCTCCCTCTTTTTTTCTGCTTCATTATTCTCCCTAAGTTTGTCCTCTATATCACTGATTCTCTGTTCTGCCTCATCCATCCTTGCCGCCGCTGCATCCATCCATGATTGCATCTCAGTTATAGCATTTTTAATTTCAATCTGGCTATTTTTTACTTCTTTTATCTCTGCAGAAAGAGATTCTAATCTATTTTTGACTCCAGCTAGTATTCTTATTATCATGATTCTAAATTCTGGTTCAGACATTTTGTTTGTATCTGTGTTGGTTAGATCCCTGGCTGTTGTTTCTTCGTGCTCATACTTTTGAGGTGAATTCCTTTGTTTTGTCATTTTGAAGGGTGAAAAGGAATTAATGAGGTATAAAAATTGAAATTAAAAAAATTAAAATTAAAAAAATATTGAAATTAAAAATTAAAAACAGACACACACACACAAAAATTGAATAGATGATTCTAGATCCTAGGTGTGCTTTGGTCTGGGTGTTGAAAGTGGTTTGACAGATTAGAGAAAAAAAGGGGGGGGAGAAAAAAAGTAAATCTTTTGTGAATTTGAAAAAATGAATACACTGAAGTAGACTAAAATCAGATGATGGGGGTAAAATAGAATTTGAAAAAATATACACAAAAGTAAAGAATATAGTAGAAAAAAATTAAAGAAAAACATTTAATAAAAGTTAAAAATAAATATTTTTTCTGCATTCAAGAAAAAAAATGAAAAAGAGAAAAAAAGAAAAAAGGAAATTCAAAATTTGAAAAGGTGAATACACTGAAGTAGACTAAAATAAAATGATGGAAGTAAAATAGAATTTGAAAAAAAATACACAAAAGTAAAAAATATAGTAAAAATTAAAGAAAAATATTTTTAATAAAAATTGAAAATAAATATGAGTTTTTTTCTTTCTCTATTTAAGAAACAGAAGTGTAAAAGAGAAAAAGAAAAAAAATTGAATTGATGGACCTGCTAACAGATTGAAGTAGGATGGAAATTACTTCATTTTCCCCCAGAAATCAGTCTATGTAGCACTTTATAGTGCATAAACTAAGCAGGCGGTGAGACTTGTGTTCTTGAAGAGCAAAGTTAGCCCAGTTGGGCGGAGCTCAGTGTAACAGCTCCGCTCTCCACTAGGTGGCGCTGCTGGCCTACGTGGGTGGATTGTTGAGGCGCCTGTAGGTGCATATGCCCATGCGCAGGATTGGTAAAAATGGCACGACCCAGCTACCCAGTCTGTTCTCCCCGAAAAGCAATCACGAACCCATCTTCTGCCTTCAGCTTTCATCCAGTCCCCGCTTTTTCACTGTCCGTGACCATGCCCCAGGCAGTACCTCTCTCCTGAGTTTTGTTTCAGATGCGGCTGTTTTCCCCAGCCCCTTACTTCTGAAGGACTGTGGCTTTGACCCGTTCTGCCCCTCTGTGGGAGGGTCTCACCGAGCAATGGCTGAATGAACAATGGCGAATGTCGGCTGCACCCAGGAACGCTTGCTGGACCCTGCTGCTGCCGGTGCCCCCAGACTATGGCCAGGTGCCAGCCCGTCCCAGAAAAAGTTCGCGAGACAGTGTAGCAGCAGCGTTTCAGGGATTATGGGAAATCACAACACACATCTGGCACCTGGCTTCACCCTTAACGACCTTGTTCCAGCACCAGCGAATGTGGCTGTTTTCTGGGGTCTGCTGGGACCAGGTGGCTTCAACAGTCTCCACCAAATGTCCTTCCAGCAGAGGAACCGCTTTTCCCTGTGTTGCCCGAGAACCTCCCGGACCCCACTCTGTTCCTGGGGATTCGCCCTTCCCACCAGAGCACTGCCAGGTATTGAGCTGTGTAGTTGCAGCCTTTGCGCTCCCCTTGTTTACAGTCTTAATGGAATTTAAACCCTCTCTCCTTTCTCCCTTTTTAGTTTAGTCCCTGCGGCTGTTTCCAATTTTCCACTTTCTCTTCAGCTGCTTTTGGGGAGGGGTGCTTTTCCTGTATTCTCCCCCCTTCCCCAGTGTCCATCCTCTCTCCGCCCGCAAAAGTGGTTCCCTACCCTCAGCGGCTTCTTGCTCCCCAAATTGACCTTTCCGTGCCGCATACCTGCTGAATTCTGTGGTTCAGGTTGTGCAGATGGTTGTGTTAATCCTCCAATCAGTTTTCTAGGTGTGTAGGATGGTTTAGTGTTGGTCTGGCTGTATTTCATGGATGCGAGACACACAAAAAACTTCCATGCTGTTCTGCTATCTTGGCTCCTCCTCTGAAGTGTCTCTCCTCTTGAATGTGAATATATGGTGTGAATGTGATGAGATTTTGCCCCCAAGATTGTGTTGTTACATGGCAAAAGTAGTTTGCAGATGTCTTTCAAGTTACTAAAAACACTCTCCTCCCAACTTTAAGGTTATTTCTTGGTTAGTCAGTCATTCACTCTCAATACAGATTTGAATAGTCAAAGTTCTGTCCAACACAACCTGGACCCAAACATTCTTCCTGAGCTAAGTGCAGTGTCGATTTTTGCTAGGCATGCTCCAAGGGTCCCATTTCTTCCTTCTCCCTCCAGATTTGCTCCACTGACCAGCAGCCATTTCTCCAATGCCTCCTTCTCTCCCATTCCTTCCAAAGCACTGCATACTTGCTTTTTTTCAATTGATTTGAGCTGTTAGGCTTCTCTCTTAGTATTTATTCCCCATCAGGTGCCACTGTGATTTTCTTAGAAACATACTGAAATCAGCTGATTCTGGAGAGACTCATGGATGAAGTCATCTGTGGACAATTAGCTGCCATATCAGTATGAATGCAGCAGCCACACTGCAACTCTAATCATAATTCGGCTTTAGCTTTGCTAAGCTAGTACACAAAAAATCTAATTTTAGTTGAGATCAAAGAGAAGTGACACCAGGGAAGGTATAAAGATACATATTTTTTTCTACCCAAATTTTCTCATCCTTCCCATGAAATAGGAAATGAGAAAGTTGTTTTTGCATATATACCATTGAAATTTAAAATGAAATTAAAGTTTAATCAACTTAAATGTAAAATGAAATGGTTCATGTTTCTAAGAAGTTAAACATGTCTTTGTTCGCTGATCAATGGCATGATCAATGCCATAAATTTAGGAATTTATCCCAAGAAAATAATCTGAAATATCCCCAAATATTTCCATAGCAAGTTGTTTATCACTTATAAGTGGCTTATAAGGAAAAACTTGGGAAATAACCTAAATGTCCTCAACTGAGTTATGGTTAATCATTATCAAAATCTATGCTCTAAAATATGTGCATGTAGTATGTCTTCATAAAAATATTTACAAATATGGGATTGACTATAACATGTGAAGTTTTAAAATATTGGTTATAGACCAGTAAATATAGTAATACCCCAATTTTATAAAACAAAACACAGACATATATTTTTGACACACATACAAGAGACAGAGACAGAAAGAGTGGCAATGAGAGGAAAGAAATGAGAGAGAAGGAAAAAGAGTCTTTTAGCTACGAAAACCAAATAGCCAGCATTTTGTATCATACTTTGGGGAGTTGCAAAACCCTCCATGGAAATCAATTGTTTAAGAGTTTGTATTTAAGCAAAGATTATGAAATGTTCTTTGTGAAGAATAAGGCACTAAAGCAACAAGGAGTTATCCCAGGGGAAACTGCATAAACAATCGAGAACTAGCAAACTGAGAGAAGAAAAATTAAAACTGGACTTTTGTTATAGTAAGAGTTACCACAAATTCCTTACTGAGTAGAAACAATGCTAATATAAAAGCTGTACTGTATAATATCATAATTATTTCATAAATATTCATATATAGGTTAATAGCTTGCATGTAATTCTTCTGCCAGAGATTGGATATAGTAATTTAAATAAAAACCTTTTTATTATTGTAAAGGCCTAAGATAGAGAATCATTATAATATGTAATGTCAATTCTCTAAGTTTATTATGCATCAGAGCCACTTGGAAAGTTTATTAAAATACAGATAATATGTCTTCTCCCAGCATTTCTGATGTAGTAGGCCTGGCATGGGGCCCAAGAATTTTCATTTCAGACAAGTCCCACATGATATGGTTGCTGCTGATCTGGTGTATGGTGTTGTAGTACAGAGTTGAGCTGGGAAATACAGTTCTGACATGGTCACTACAATCTTGGGCCAATTACTGTTCCATTACATTAAAGAATAAAATATCATACAAAGCCACTAAACTTGAAGTCAGAAGACCAAAATCTGAGTCCTGGTTTTGTTATCATCTACAAAATACAAAACAAAATCCCATATTTACTTTGAACTTCATATTTATATTTTCAGAGTCATAACATCGACCGTATTTATCTTTTAGGGTTGTCATAAAATAAACTAAGAAAATGTACATTAAATGGCTTTATAATAAGTTAGTTGCTTTGGAAATATAAATTCTTATTTTATGCCTCAGTTTCAGTGGTTATAAAATCATACACTTGAATTGCATTGTAAATTCCTAACCTTAAGTCAGACCCACATGGTATTAAGAGTCCAGATAAGGCTAAGAAAGAAATGATCATATTAAAGTTATGCTCTCCAACTTGTTGGCTAAATACAGACAAATATATGGGTGGGTGTGGGAGTGGAGTTCAGGTGGCAATGGGATATGAGACATGAGACCAACTTCTCCATGAACCTAGAGTCAGTCATTCATAATTATGGTGCCATGGCTGCATTCCTTTTGGTGGCAGTATTTTCAGACACCAGGCTCTGGAACAATACTTTTAGAATTTATGTATGCCATGGAAATTAATCTGCATCTGAATTAATTGGTTTGTATCTTAGTTTTTGAACACTGAAACTTGACCTACTTGGAGCTCATAAATCTTGATGTGTTAATCTGCAATGTGACCCTGGTCATATCCTGACTCTTACTACAAAGGCTGGATTCTGGTTTTCCCAACCTCCAACCCCAGCTCACACTGCCCATTTGGGTTTTATTACATGGCTCAGGACTCATCATGGGCAGTGACTTCTGTCAAAGTACATCACAGCATGGGCAAAAAGGACCAACATCCCAAATGGTACTATTTTATTTTCCATTACAAAAAGCAGCTGCAATATCAGCAATTTTAGATCCTAAATGCATTCTCAGAGACTTCAGGGTAATAAGAAAAAGGTGAAAATTGAAATTGAATATATGGTCTGGAATAAGACAATAAAATAATACAATAATGGTAGAAATAACCATTTTCTAGGTCATTAGTGTGATATTAGATGTTAGTTAATACTGTATCACTCTGGTCACCATGATCTCCATGATTTACTAGTATTTTATTATGAAAAACTATCTTAATGATTCTAACACCTTTAGGTAGTCATATTTCCTTAGCAATAATCCTGAAGACTGATCTACCTTTTAAAGTCCCTATATGTTGGCTTGAGAATTCTGCTTTTGTCATTGCCAGCATCCCACCCTTGTCCATCACCATCTTGGCAAGTTTTATCACCATTCCCAGGGTAAATTTGCAAGCATCTAACTCAACTAAAATCCCTTGTAAAAATTAAATCTCAATTTGCATATATGATATAACAAAATGCTAATAGTTTTTATTCCCTCCCCTCACCCTGCTTCCAAGTGTTTCATGAGCATCACCTTCCCAAATGTCCACTCATCCTTGAAAGGCAAAGAGACTTTCATACTTTTCTCTGTGCACTAAAGCATCCCTATGTTGATAGTTCTGCTGCTTCCTGTAGGGCCTATAATAGAAATGAATAAAGAGATTTGGAGTCACAGCCTTAGACATAGGCACCGAATCCCATCAGCAATGGTGTCTCTCTCTCTCTCTCTGTCTCTCTCTCTCTCTGTCTGCCTTTTTTTAAATGTATTTATTTTCTTTTGAGAGAAACAGAGCGCAAGTGGGAGAGGGGTAGGGTAGGGAGAGAGGAAGAAAGAGAATCCCAAGCAGGCTCCACCCTATCACTGCAGAGCCTGATGCAGTGCTCACACCCACGAACCATGAGATCATGACCTTAGTCGAAACCAAGAGTGGGACATTTAACCAACTATGAGCCACCCAGGTGCCCCTCAGCGATGGTATCTTTAAGCAGTGGGCCAGTTCCGTTTTTATTCTCTTATTTAAATTTACTGAGCAACTTAAAGAATATATCTTTTTCCTTCCAAATTTGAACTAAAATTACCAGACCACTAGGCTACCCACTTTATTGGCAGAAAATTATTATTTAGTTTCAGGAACTACTCATATGAGCAACAGTGTTACAGATCACTATTAACCTACAACTCTCACCAATGTAACCTTACTGTAATAAAATTTCTTTCAGGCTCCTGTGATTTGAAGTAAGGAAAAAAAATTTATGCTGTTAATTGTCGGTCACGTACTTTCTTTTGGGCCTGGAGGCATGGGTTCCTCCTTAGATCAGAAGAATTTTTACCCTCTAAGTACACACTTTTAAGGGTTGCCCTGGACAGTTCCCTTCTAGCTTGGCAATTCCTAAAATGAGGGACTAGATCTGTATTAGCAGAAAGGTATAATGGTTGAGTTTAGGTTCCGGAATTTGATTCTGGAATACTGACTATAATTTATGAAATGTTTGTTATGTGGCAAGTAACTTGATCTCTTTGGGCTTCTGTTTCCATTTCTTCATCTGTAAAAGATCGATCATAATACCTGAAGACAAAATATGGTCATTTAGGTCAAGTGCTTGGTGAAGTGATTTGTACGTAGTAAGTCTGTAAGACTGAACAGTAAGACTGTTTCTCACAACAATTCCTCATTCTTATTTGTATGGTCAAGTCTTGCCCCCTCTTCCCTGGCACACAAGAAAGGATGGGAAAGTACACAGAATTTTAGACACAAACTAAAATGCTCCATAGTGAAATATAAGAGAAGCCAAATGTCAATAATGCCTTTGAATTATACCAACATCCATCATACTGAGAAAATGTCTGGAAGCAAAAATAAAATAATCAATCCTCGATTTCAAAAACTCCATGGGTCAAGAGATTTTTTATGTCTTATCTATCTATGTCTTATCTATCAAATGACATTATCTAGATGACAGCATTTGCAAAAGAGCTTTCAGTTCTACCTCTGCAACTGCAATCTTGCTTTGGCTTATTTATATTTTTATCAATATATGCTTCTGTATGTTTTCATGGCCCAAACCATGAGCCCTAGATTAATTTTCAATAATATGGTCACTGCACCTTTATAGCTAAAAGGACTGACAACAGCATTTTACTTTTGGTTTGTGCAAACTCTGGGTTTTGTGGACCATGATTTACAGAACCCAATCTTTCTTACTTGCCGACTGTCTTAACATTCTCTAATCCTACTATATGTAATATGAGCTATTAAAAAGAAGCACATAAGCAAACTCTTCTAATACAGTCTAAAATATATAAGGTGACTTGTTACTTAGTGCCTGATTGATCAGGGCACAGAAGTAGGTATAGCAAACAAACAGAGGCATGAAGTTGACCATGCATTCAAGGAAAATGTGTGACTTCAAAGACTAATTACCCAAAGACCCATTTCTTTCTATTCACCCACCCCAGGAAAACCGGTCCAACTATAAGACTTAAGAAAAGATAAGTATAACCTGACAAGAAAAACTATGCCATAGAGAATATGATTTGGCTACAAACTCCCTACAGGTGAGTAAATACACCTGAAGCTGAAAAGATGCAATATAATGATATTTAATTGCTTAGATCCTCCTCCTTCAATTAATCAAATTAACTAACATTTTGAATATCTGTTTAATAACAGTTTCAGCTTACCTCCTGCTTAAAGCCTTCACAAATGTCAACAAATTGACACAACATAAATACTGCAGGTGCAGATGTAAAACAAACATGTAAATTTAGGTGATGTTAATACTTACTTTATAAAAAATTAATGTGCATACTCATGAGCAATACATGATGGTAAATACATATTTCTAATAAGATTTCCTTACACACAGATGGCTAGGCTATATTTTTCTTATTTTTGTTCTGGTGTATAAAAGTTGCATCCAGTAGAGTACTATTTCCTAGACTCCATATTAGATAATATTATTATAGTACTTATGAGTGGTTTGAAGAAAAAATGAAACATAAAAAAGAATATTATTATAGATGATAAACAATTGCTTTCATGTTATTTCAGTGGAAAGAATTAGACCTGATTTTTGCCACTTTTGCTAGCCAGGTACACTTACACTCTTTTAAAACTCTTTTGTAATCCTGGAGTTAGTTTAGGATTGTGTGTTTACAAGCACAGACAATTTAGAATAAAAGATGTTATGTTCTTCCCTCTATGAGTTCAACCCTCAGATAATAAGGAAAGAAGATCAGGCTCCTTGAACCCTTGCAAGGACGCTGCATGTGGTTTCCACATGATTCATGAGAACAGGGACAATCTTCACTAACAAAGTGAAGAAAGTGAAGAGGCTCTTGGCTGAACCCAGTCTAGGCTGGAGAAGTCTGTTTTACCCATCCATGGGCATTCTGTCAGGATTATGATCATGACCCAAATGACAGAGTATTTCCTTCTATTATAATATCTCAAATAGTTACAGAAAATCATATGTTGTAGCTACAAGTGTACTTACAATAATTTATGCCTCACTGAATGTAGTTACAGAGGGGGCAGTGTTTTATAAGAGGGGTTTTTATAATGGGGTTTGTTTCCTCTTAAGGAAAGAGGAGAAAGAACTGTTAAGTCTTGACCAGGACAAAAAAAAAGTATTATTTCTTTTAAAATAAACTTTCTTTTGGCCTTTCAAATTTTATTCTGTTTTTCTCTAGGTGTATCTTTATTAATTTAACTGCCTTTCACTATCACCAAAAAATGCCTTCCCAGGTGCCTACCTTTTGAGAAGTAATTACTGTTGCCCTTTATGTCTAGCCATGGTAAGCAGCAGTGAAAGGAGGTGACAATGGGGCCCTGGCTGGTCTGAATATTGTCTGACACCAGGGCCCCTACCATCCTGACAAGGCTAGCGAGGTCACAGTGACTGCATGGACTTCTGGGGGCTATACCACAGTTAAGGAAGTTATTTACAAGGAACAAATGTCTTCCTATGAGGAGAAAACAGAAGCAAAAAAAAAAAAATGAAGTAAATTTCCCCATCATAGGCTCTCAGCCAGTTTCTAAAACCTCTTGTCAAGTTTATAAAGGTAATTGTTAAATGTCTGGTAAGAGCGGCAAACAAAATGCTAATGTCCAGTATCAAACAATCCTTCCTGAAAAATAGAAAAATTGAATTGTATTTACGGTACCAAGTGAAGGGCATGGAAACAAGTTACAAGTCTATTTTAGTAAAGTTTCTTCCTACGACCATAAGTAGCTAATGGCATCATCCTACAACAGGGATGTCTGACTTTGTTGCGTGAGGAAGTGTGTCTGCATGTGCGTACCATACATAGGAATCCTACATTACCCAACGTGAGAAGAGTTGGAATTCATTTGTTTTGTGGAAGTTCAGCCCCAGACAGGTGCATTTATTCATGGTTTTCACTCATGATACCCTATTTCAGGATATGAATAAAACTAAACTTGAACAATTTGACTTGTAATTAATTATTTTCAGCTTTCTTTACAATTAATAGAGGTTCTAGACCTGCTAATCTAACTTTTAGGAAGTTAGCCACACAACTGTTCTTAAAGTCTGGCTTTCACACCATTGGACTAGGGTTCATTTGTACTAAGTAGGAATTTTAATTTTGTTTTAATTAAAACATGTCAGGTTGTGTGTTGGATGTTCACACATTAATAAAAACCTAGATGGCAGGCATTATTCACAATATCTTCTCCTCCCAAAAGTATGATGGAGGAGGCATAATCTAATAAGGGAATAGTAGATATATTAATGAGGTTGAGTTTATACATCCGTGTGCCACATTTCATATAGTCCCTTTTTCTTTTCCTGCAGAGATATTGGGGCACTATATTGTGATGTTGGGAAGGATTCTAAATTCTCTTCAATGTTTCCAATTTATGGTTCCCCTTTGACTGATTTTCCAGGGCAAGCAACATGTTTCTTTGCTCTTTTACTATGTTTTCATGCCCATGAAACATAGTACTTGACTGTGCATAGCACAGGCCCTCCTCCATTGACAGTAATTGATGTACTCTCAGAGAGAGAGGGAAAGAGTTTTAACACAGTTCTCTTTTCCTTGAGGGCTGAAAGAAAAGAAAAGAAAAGAAAAGAGATGCTAATGTATTATGTGAGGGTGTAAACACTACCATTTTTCCCAGGAAACAATAACATTACTAATGAGAGCGATTAACATTTCAGAACTGACTGCAGGCACTTAACTGTGTAGACAACATTTCTACTAAATTTTACATTTCATATATTTTAAGTAATTGTAAATTTGCCACCTAGATTTTTATTGCTAATTCTTTGAAAATACTCTAGCACAATGGGATTTTAATTTGACTTTATGGCCCCATAATGGTGACTTTTTTTTAATTATTAAATTACAGGGACGGTGAATAGAAAATGTGTTTTATGTTGGCTGAAGAGAAGTATTAAAAATAGAACAATACATTCTCTCCCTCCTTATTTAAGTAAATCTGATCAGACAATAAAATATTTCTTCCTTAAAATCTCAGTTCCTACAATGTGATTGAGAACTTCGTATCTCAGGTTTTAGAGATACTGCCTGTTTTGAGTTGAATTTTAGCCCCTCAAAATGCATATTTTGAAGTCTTAACCCTCAGTATCTCAAAGTATGGCCTTATTTTGACAAAGGGTCTTTCTGAAAGGAATCGAGTTAAAGTGAGGTCAATAGGATGGATCCTAATCCAGTATGACTGGATGTCAGTCCCTAAATGACCCTAAAATGTCAGCACACAGAGATGTGCATAGAAAGAAAATGTAAAGAGACATACTGAGAAGACAGCCATCTCTAAGCCAAGGAGAGAGGCCTGAAACATGCCCCTCACAGCCCTTAAGCAGGTACCACCCCTGCTGACCCCTTGATTTGGACTTCTAGCTTCTAGAACTGTGGGAGAATCAATTTCTGTCATTTAGGTTGCCCAATTTGTTGTACATTCTTATGGCTGTCCTGGCAAACTAATACATTGCTTAAAAACCTTTGTGTGGACAGAATGGTGGCCCCCAATAGATGCTGCATCTTAATCCATATCCCAATCCTCATCCTAACCTATGAATATTTAAGAGTACATAGCAAATTTCAAAGGGAATTAAAGTTTCAGATATAATTAAGTTTGCTAATCAGATGGCCTTACAATTGTGAGGTTATCGTGGATTATCCATATGATCCAATGCAAAAACAAGGTACTTACATGTGGAAAAGGGAGAAAGTAGAAATATAATGTAATGTGATAAAAACTCAACATGCTGTTTACGACTTTGAAGATAGGAAAAGGAAGCCATGAGCCAAAAAAAAGTCAGTGGTCTCTAGGAAAGAATTTTCACCTAGAACCTCCGGAGAGAGCACAGCCCTGGTAATGCCTTGGTTTTAGCCCAGAGACAATGATTTGGAGACTCCTGACATCCAGAACAGTTAGAAAATAAATGTGTGTTATATTAAGGCACCAAGTTTTGACAATTCATTACAGTAGCAATAGAAAACTACTACAAGCTTTATCCCTCCCAGGTTGGTCTAATGTCAGAAATTCAACTCTGTATTCTATCACCCTAGTCATATTGTTCTTCACATGATTCATTTGCTAGAAAATGTTCTAGTAGGCTGACAGAAAAGGAGCCCCATTACTAAAATTTTCATAATAATTTTGTAAAGCTTTTTTTCTAAATTTTTTGGAGACATCCCTAGGGAGCTATAAAAATCCAAGTTCTGGACCACCTTCCCTGTGCCTACTTCAAACCACAATTAAATTTCTCCCCAGGTAATCTTCCCCCAGGTCACCCATGATTAAGATCATGAACAATTAGCAACCGCTTTCTTCATAATCAAATATAAGCAGGTTTGGTAACTTAACATTTTCTTTGTCTTCAAGTCTTACCTCTACCTGTTTTTAAGGAAACAACAATAATAATTTTAGTCTTCCAAAAAATATATAAGGAAGAAACACAAAAAAAGAAAAACCACATCATCAGTGATAACGTATTTGTTCTTTAAATCAAATTCCACTCATAGAAGAACTTATTAATGGTTTGAACCCCATTAGAGTATATGTAAACATTGGATGGATCACTGGACTTGACCAGTAGTCCCCTTCCCAACAAATGATTCAATAATTATGATTCTCTGTTGATGTGGTTCAAAGCTACAGTACAGAATCAATCTGCCTTCCTATGATAAAACTGCTTTTAAAAAATCATAAAAGCAAGACTTTATTGCATTTGAAGACTGAAAGTTAGGCTCAGCAACACTTCATTTACCTGGCACACTTGTGGATTTGTTTTAAGGATAGAATAGAAAATATTTCCTAAAGTTGAGCACAGAGAAGCCCTTAATTAAGCTTTTTTAAATGCCTGGTTATTTCTTTATTTGCAAAATCTTTTTATTTCAAATATAAATTACAAAAAATTCCTCAGAATAAGAATTTGATGAAAGAATTAATAATTACTTCACAATGCTGAGATAGTATTGTGGCTATTTGCTCATAAAAAAATATTGTATGACTCTCCAAGGAGGTGATTATAACATGAATATCTTTTGGAAATTATTCAACCAAAAGTTGAAGCAATCTTATTTAAAGTTGTTCTTGCCCTCAATAAAATCATTTGTATTTTTAGCAATGCCTATTGATTTTTTTTAACAACACTCAAAATACACTCTTTATTTCACATCAATACCTCTTTAAAACTCCAAAATAGTACTTTATATACTGATCCACAAAACCCTAAAAGCCTCAGGCTCTTTTGTGAGAGTGTGTTTATGGGGGAGAAGGAGGCAGGGGCATTTGAGTGACATCCCTGGCATTCCTGTGCCCTCCATTTTAATCAGACAGTTCATCCTTTTCTAGTTCATATGTTGGGTTTCACATCTGGTTGGAAGAAAGGTTTGGGTACCACTCTCTTACTGAATTTCATCCCAATAAAACTTATATTTATATAGAATATATTAATAAAAATATTTCAGTTGTGTGATAGACTGATGGTCAGCCACTGTTATATGGCTAGCCAGAATAAAGATTTCATGTCCTAGCTTCCTTTGCAAATAGATATAGACACATGACCAAGTTGTCACTAAGAGAATACAACTGGAAGTGGCATATAACATGTCTGCACCATGTCCTTAACAAGAGGGGGTGTGTCCCTGACAACTTGTTTCACTATGCTTTTGGAACACAATGTGAGCTGCTGCTTGGAACAAGGATGTGATTCTTGGAGCCATCTCTACTTTGAAACTTTACAATGAAGGCCATACGTCCAAGGAAATCTAGGAGTAGTCTGGATACCCAGATACTCTTATGCAACCATAACAACATTTAATTATATAAATTCAGACTTTTATGAGAGAAAGAAAGAAACTTTCATCATGTCTGAACCACTACCATTTTGGGTTTCTGTTACATATCTCCAAACCTAAATAAAATACAATATTATGGGCTTTTATGACATTACTACTAAAAACCATTAAATCCAAGTGAATTCTCATAACTGGATACATAAATCAAATCTTATATCTCCTGCTTTTCTTTAATTTATGGGTTTAGAAAGATAGCAGTTGTGCGAAAAGCCTAGGCATCTGCTTTTCCAACAATTATTTTCCTATTAATGCAAATAGACTAAAAGAATGTCGTGGCTTTCAAAATGTGCTGTATTTGGTAAAATTAAGAGCTATCATTTCAACTTACAGAAAAAGAAGGTGTGTATTCCATAATACTACTTTCAGTTTAACAGCAATCACAAGAATACTCAGAGATAAAACAAAATTAACTACCCTAAAGAAAAATGTCTAAAGTATAAGTGTATTTAGAGCCCAAGCTTCCAATCTGTTAAACAACACTAAACAAATGTTTCTAAAAGCTTTTGAAGTGAATAACATTTTATTCATTTAAGTCAAGAAACACCATTACCCTGAATAATCAGTTGAAATTCATAGACAGTAATAGAGCAACTTGTCTTGCTAGATTAGTCAGTGAATAGGAATGTTCATGATTCACTATTCAAAGGGAAACAAAAACAAAAATGACTTTTAGAAAAACAGACTTTTAATAGTTATAAGGATGGAGTGTTAGTGCTATCATTTAAAAAAGGAATATTGAAGAAATTTAAACATGGACTATAGCAATATAATAAATTTCTGCTCCAAGGACTGAATACTGATAAGACACACCAGAGAATGAAAAGAGAGGGCTCTTCTGAACATGTCACCAAGGATAGGGTTTTGTTATCCTAGAGATGAATCTAAGGAAACCATAAACAAAGACCTTGAGGGAATACTAATACAAAAGATCTGAACTGAGATGAAAATCAAGCTGTGTAGCCACGTAGGGACAGAGCATGCGATGACCCAAGTCTAGGTGATAGGAAATCAGCAGAGGTCACTCTAGGTGGCTAGCTTATCATTAGCAGAGTTATAGCAGGATCTAGGTGGTCAGGGATGAGAATGAGGCGGTTGAGGTAAAGACTACCAGGCAGAATTGAGAGAGCAGGCAAAAATATTTTTAGTAGGAGTAAGAGAAATGAAGTAAAATCTCAGTCACTATAAATTTGGGATACAGGAAAAGAACCAAGTTCACCAAAACCCTCTCAATACTGCTAAGGGAAACAAAGCTGAGAGAAATGTAACTTAAATTAAATCTTACAGTTTGCAGCCCACTGACAGATACCTGAAACATGCACAGCATGACCTTCCTCAAGCAACTCATGGCTGCCTTACTTCCTTAATGTTTTTGTTTTCTTGAAGACTAAAAGTAACCTTATCTTAGCAGTAGCTAGCCCCTCAATGTCCTGAAAGTTTTGCTTTCAAATTCCTTAGAAACTTACTTTAACTCTATGTCTTTCCCTCCACAAGCCTGAAAATATATAATCAGCCACTCTTCACAACTCCAGTGCAGCTCCTCCTGCCCACAGGTCCTGTCCCTGTGCTTTAATAAAATCACCTTTTGGGGCGCCTGGGTGGCTTGGTCGGTTAAGCGTCCGACTTCGGCTCAGGTCATGATCTCACGGTCCGTGAGTTTGAGCCCCGCGTCAGGCTCTGTGCTGACTGCTCAGAGCCTGGAGCCTGCTTCAGATTCTGTGTCTCCCTCTCTCTCTGCCCCTCCCCTGTTCACGCTCTGTCTCTCTCTGTCTCAAAAATAAATAAAAACGTTAAAAAAAAAATTAAAAAAAAATAAAATCACCTTTTTGCACCAAGGACATCTCAAGAATTCTTTCTTAGCCATTTGCTCAAGAACCCCATCAATAATGTAGTCGAAGATATGTGAACTACAAGTAGAGTGCTCATTATTTAGCCATGGCCTACTGTTAATATATACCTCCTAGCCTGGGACTAGTTGACCTTGGGGTAGGAGGCAAGCAGGCTTGGCCCAAAGAGATTTCAGGTGGGAAACCAAACAATATTGTTTTCTTGCCGTATAATTATATGGCCCCATAAGATGGGAAACAAAGTGTAAGTGAAGGTTGTAATCAAGAGCAATTAGAGAGCACAGGTGAGGTGACAATGAGATTCAAATAAATATCCATGAGGGGAGAAATAGGGTGGATTGGATAGTGGTGATGGCACAGGCTGGGTGTCATAGTGGATTTTGGACAAAGTCAAGGGAATCAAAAGAGATCTGGAATCAAGAAAGCATGTCTTAAAGAACAGTAGAGTTTGAGACGTTGGGGATGCAAATGTAAAAACACATCATGATAACACAGAAACAGAATAAAGTTCAGAAAATAAGTTTTTAAAATTTCTGATATTTTAAAATATTTAGGTAAAATATAAATGTAAAGGTAAAAATTTTGCTTAAAAGCAAATTGTTGTTGGTTGAGACCATAACTCACGGGCACCTGGGTGGCTCCGTCGGTTGAGCATCTGACTTTCGCTCAGGTCATGATCTCACAGCTTGTGAATTCAAGCCACGTCAGTCCTTGTGCTGACAGCTCAGAGCCTGGAGCCTGCTTCAGATTCTGTGTCTCCTTCTCTCTCTCTGCCCTGCCCTGCTCATGCTCTGTCTCTCTTTCTCTCAAAATAAACATTAAACAAAAAGACTATAATTCACATTAGCAGAGAATCAAATCTCTAATATTCTGTTTACAAAGACTGGTTAAGGAGAGTAGGTGAGATCTAGAGAAACGGTCTATTGTTTAGACTCTGGGCATGCAGATGAAGGTTCTGAAAATTCTGAGGTAAAATGTAGGGAAGATTGGGGGGTATACTGCCAATTAAAAGGGGAACAATATGTATGTATTTGTTAGCATCATCATTATTATTTCAGTATCTGGGAGTTCATAATAGAAGATACAATTACTCAGGCCTCCTGGCTTTTCAACATACTAGAAACACTTTAGCTTCTAAGTATTTGCTCTTGCTGTCCTCTCTGTGAGGAAGACAAAAATATCCATCCACGTGACTTAAATTTTATTCCCTTTCAGTCTCTAAACATTATCTTCTCATTGAGGCTCTGTCATGCTATTTAAAATTGACTCCTCCATAAGTTTAAGAGATAAAACAAAAACACGGGGTGGGAAGTGGGGAGGGAGAGACAAACCAAAACAAAACAAAACAAAAAACACAAAAAACAAACACATGAAAAAACCCTGACTCAACTATAGAGAACAGATTGGTGGTTACCAGAGGAGAGGTAGGTGCAGGGATGGGTGAAACTTATCTTTTTTTAGAAGTTTATTTATTTGAGAGAGAGAGAGAGAGAGAGAGAGAGAGAGAGTGAGTGTGTGTGTGTGTGTGTTTGTGTGTGTGTGTGTTCACAAGCGGGGGAGGGGAAAGAGGGAGCGAGAATCCTAAGTAGGTTCCATGTTGTCAGCACAGACCCCCAATATGGGGCTGGATCTCACAAACTGTAAGATCATGACCTGAGCTGAAATCCAGAGTCAGACGCTTAATCAACTGAGCCACCCAGGAACCCCAGGAGTGTACTTATCTTAAGGAGCAGTGAGTAATGTATAGAATTGTTGAATTACCATATTGTACACCTGATACTAATATAACACTGTATGTTAACTATTATGTAATTAAAATAAAAAAAAATGATTCCTCCATAAACACACACTCTTGCCCTCTATAGTGGGTTTAAGGGTAGCTCTCCAAAAAGGTATGTCTGTCCAGAACCTGTGAATTTTGATCTTATTTAGGAAAGGGGACTTTGCAGTTGTAATTGAGTTAAGGATGTTGAGACGAGATCATCCTGGATTTAAGGGTGGGCCTGAAATGCCACATCAGTTCTTAGAAAAGAAAGGCAGAGGGAGAATTGAGACCGAGATGCAGGGAAGGAGACCATGAGAATAGGGAGGCAGACACCAGACCTGTGCTGTCTCCTGCTGAGAAATGCCTGGTGCCAGCAGAAGCTGCAAGAAACAAGAAGGATTATCCCCTGTGAGCCTCCTGAAGGAGGCTTGATTTTGGACACTGGCTTCCAGAACTGTGAGAGAATAAAATTTTGTTGTGTTAAGCCATCAAGTTGGTTATAATTTGTTATGACAACCCTAGAAAACTAATACATAGTCCTTTTCAGTGCCTAATACCTTATGTGTATCACTTATGTTCTATCGCCTGTCTTTCCCCACTAGAATGTAAGCTCCAATGGCTCAGGGGGTTCTTTTTTTGCTAATGGCCATATTCCTAGTATCCTAGAACCAGTGTTTTCATAGGTTAGACATTGAGTAAATACTTGCTGGATGAGTAAATAAGTGATTTGGTATTTAAATAGATGAAGGCTGGAGTGAGTTCAACATTTGTATCTTTGTGGCAGAGAGAAGAGAGAATGCCCTAAAAGAAAAACATGAGTGACATGGAGAGACTCAGGCAGGTGGGAACTGAGATTTAGAATGACCAAGAGGATATAGAGCTCCTGCACCCCCAGATCCTAAAGACCTTAGGGGGATGAACAGCATGCACTGGATTCTGAATTGTACAAGCTTTGCCCACACAAATTGCTGTAAAGCGTTTAAAAGCACATTTTCTGAATTGTGGCATCCGGTGTTTGAACAGAGTCCTTGCTCTATCTAGAGGGTAATATTTTAAATAAATTTCAGTCTTTCCAACTGAAGAGACAGAAGTTCATAAAACTCCCCACACCGCAGTGCAAGAGAAGAATGCCATGGCTGTGATCAGAACACTTAGATTAAAAACTCACATTTCCAAAAATACGCAGTTGCAGACGCTAATGAAAAGTAGTATTTGGCAGTGTTTTTAAACAACAGCTGACAATATAGTAATGCCTGTGAAATATGTCCTAAAACATGTTTTCCTTTTCATCCAGCAAATCCATTTCTCAGAAATCATTACATATGTGCTCAGATGTTCACCTGCAAAGATAATTACCACAGTGTTATTTATAATAGGGGAAAAAAGTAAACTAAATGTTCAAAAATAGTGGTTATTTAAATGACTTTCAATATGCGCATTACAGACGTCATAGAACTCTGGGACCCATGGGTGTCTCAGTTTGTCTCTTGATTTTTGGCTCAGGTCAAGATCTCAGGGTCATGAGCTCAAGCCTGCTGTGGGCTGTGTGCTGAATGTGGAGGCTGCTTGATTCAATCTCGCTCTCCCTCTATTCCTCCCCCGACCCACTTGCGCTCCCTCTCGCCCTAAACAATTTTTTTTTCTAATTTTTTAAAAAAAATGTTTAACTTCATTTATTTTTGAGAGAAAGAGACAGAGCGTGAGTGGGGGAGGGGCAGAGAGGGAGACACAGAACTGGAAACAGGCTCCAGACTGAGCTGTGAGCACAGAGCCCGAGGCGGGGCTTGAAGTCATGAGCAGTGAGATCATGACCTGCGGTGAGTTCGGTCGCTCAACCAACTGAGCCACCCAGGCGCCCCTAAAAAAAATTTTTTTTTAATTAAAAAAATATCATAGAACTCTGTATGTTGGAAAAGAAGGAGACTTGTGATGTATTAAGTGAACAAGGAGTACAAAACAGAATATAGAGTGGCTTTAAGATTTTATGTACAAGAGGATGTATTAAAAATCTGAAAGATAGATACAATGTGGGTGGTTCTTATCTTCTCTTTACCTGAATTTTTGTAATGAATGTGTGCCACTCATTGTGAAGGGGGAAAGTAGATTTATTTTTTAAATGAATCCAGTTTATGAAATTCTGTGTTTAAAATTTTATATTTCATTTACATAAAAAGACTGATAACTTTGTAGTTGATAATATCAAAAAGGTGATCATTCTTAATGTCACCAGCAAAGCATTGGGGTAAACCATATATAAAAGAAAAAGTAGAACTTAGATGTTTAAAAAAAAAAAAAAAGGAAAAGGAAAATTAAAGTGGACCAGAGTAGAATCACTTTCTTTAGTCATTCCTTGGCAAAGAAATTAGATAATTTGTAATGAAGAGAGATTACTATTCATATCACAACCCACATAAGGATTATGTAGTTTGTTGTATACAGTTACATTCCAGCTGACTGTGCAATAATATAGATTCCATCACCATTGCATGTGTCCTTTACTGTCTTCATAAAGTCCTCAGTTATAAAACCCTTACTCATTTAAGTTTCAGCTAGGTAACTAAGTTAAATAAACTCTCACCAACTTTGTAATCAAGATTCTTGTCCAGAGGAAATCAAGGTATGCTGTTTGCCTTACAGAATAAGAACCTATTAAATTAGTCTTATCCCCGTCTGAGCCTGAAGCCTAATATAAAAACAACTACTAACTCAGAAAACTGCAGGCACATTTCAAAGTGGATTAGCAACAAGAAAAAAACTCAAACTTTAGGAAGCTTTTACTCAAACTCAGCAGCCTCCACTTTCCATTATTTTTATACGTGGCAATAGAAACCAATTGACAGGAAGATCTACTTACAAGGAAATGGAGTGTTGATTACTGAGTATTGATAATATGTGCAGGAGAAAATGCAGTCCTTTCAATGAGAAAATTCCCTGACAGGTGAAGAAAATAACCCAGAAAAATGAGTGCACTCTTGTTCTGCCCTGTGAAGGAATATAAACCCATACATAATGTTTTCTTCCTGTGGTCTCCATGCAGCACTTCCAGTTCAAGATGTTTCCACTCCACTAAAAACGACCCTTCTTGGGGCACCTGGGTGGCTCAGTTGGTTAAGCATCTGATTCTTGATTTTGGCTCAGGTCATGATCTCATAGTTCGTGAGTTTGAGCCCCACTTGGGGCTCTGCTCTGACAGCAAGGAACCTGCTTGGGATTCTCTCCTCTCTCTGCTCCTCCCCTGTGTGTATACAAGCGTTCTCTCTCTCTCTCTCTCTCTCTCTCTCTCTCTCTCTCTCTCTCAATAAATAAAAAGAAACAAACAAAAAAACCTACCCTATTTGGTAAGGTATTTTTCTTTTGACTAAGGTGTATTTTTTGATAAACCTGAGATAAGTGATCAAAGAGTGCATGCCAAGTGATCAAAGTTCTAATGGGCTGCCTCTTGGGTCACAGTGTTGCCTCCTAAGGCAAGAAGTTACTTACAATAAGAAACTAAATTACTGGTGATAGACCAGAATTATTATAATTTGTATGGGGAGACGACTTTTATTCAAACTCAAAATATCCCATTAACCCATGAATTTATACCACTCTAGATAGGGTTGGCTGTGCTTGTGGGTCTGTCCTTTGTCCTTGTGAGAGGGCATTTTACTTTACCATTTAGGTTTTTGCTTTAGAGAAAACATACATATAAACAGGCTTTCTTGTAGATAAGTCTATAAACCCTGTTTAGCTTCCCTGAAAATAAATTGTAGAAATGAAAAAAATACATTTCTAAATTCTTCTTATTTTTTAAAAAAATATTCAGTCTTTTCAATACAAATTGGAAAGATTAGAAGAGAGAAAAGAATATACATTTGAAAGCTTCAAATTATGAGGCTAAAAACACTAAATGACTCTAAGGACATTTGAAGTAGAAAATGCCTTTAATCGGTTCTCATCATGCCATCAAAAGTGACTTCACATTTTTAACAGTGACTTTTTATACTCACTCTTTTAAACTTAAATCCAAATTTCTTGAAAGAAAAATCTTTGCTTCATTTCTAGATAGAACACAATGATAAATAATGTGCTTTCCCCCTGCAAAGTCTTACAGTAGTTACTACTAAAGAAGGGCACATTATATTTTTATTTACTAGAATATTAAAGTAGTAAATTAGGGGTGTCTGGGTGGCTCAGTCAGTTAAGTGTCCAATTTTGACTCAGGTTATGATCTTGCAGTCCATGAGTTCGAGCCCCACATCAGGCTCTGTGCTGACAGCTCAGAGCCTGGAACCTGCTTCACTTCTGTGTCTCCTCATTCTGCCCTCCTCTCTCTCCTCAAAAATAAATAAACTTTAAAAATCTTTTTAAAAAAGTAAACTAGTTAACAGCAAATGAATCTTTTTCCCACAAAAGCAAATTCTTTTCACTCTCTTTTTACACCTGTTACAGTTTATCTTGGGAAATTAGATTTATTGCCAAACTAGAATACAGAGCTAGAAATAATGGAGTTCTTTGATCAATCCAGTGATCAGAACCCAGATCATCTGATTAAGAGCCACCAAACTGATTTCTGATTTTACTATGGCAGCCATTGCCCTAGACCCCTTGATTTGCATGAATTGAAATATATTTGTAAGATAACCAAGTACATTGGAACATTCCTTACTTCTGAGAATGAGGATAATAGAAACCCTCATCTCTAGAGGATTAAATAAGAATAAATTTAAAAAGCACATGTGGGGTGCCGGGGTAACTCAGTCATTTAAGCATCCTACTCTTGATTTTGGCTCAGGTCATGATCTCATGGTTTGGGGGATTGAGCCCCTCATGGGGCTTTGCGCTGACAGCACGGAGCCTGCTTGGGATTCTCTCTCTTCCTCTCTCTCTCTGCACCCTGCCGTCAAAGTAAATAAATAAATAAAGCACATGTAACATCTCATTAGTTGTGTTATTATTATCATCATTATATAAAAGTAAATGGGGAGAAAGAAGGAATGAGTTGCTGATTGATGAAAATGACATATAAATCAGTTACAGAAAAGAAGACACATGCCCAAATGCAAAGTAATTGCCCAGTAATTGCAAAGAGCAACAAACAATGGAAAAAAGCAGTGTCACTTCATTACAGGAAATAATAAGAAGGACCAGACAGTCTTAATGTGTTCAAGTATTGAGGTCCTGGTTAATATTATAATAGACTGGCAGAAAAAGCATTTACATGCCACTCAAGAACATGTATATTCAGAGAAATCACATAGTTTTTGGCAGATTGATTAGTAATAAATTTTCAAATTTCTAAAAGCAAAGAATGAGTAACTACTGAAATGACTGAGTCTATTTTTAGTAATTGTGGAATTAATTATTTAATAAATTATTTATAAGTAAATGAGAAAAAGAAGGTGAGCCTTAAGAGGCATAATCACTTATCCAAAGTAAATCATAGTAAAATGCTTTTTTGATAGTATTGCTTATTCACTGATTAGGAGAAAGTCAAAGAGAAATATACGATTACTTTAGTGAAATAGTAATTAAAAGCTTCATAGATATTTTTGGGGTGCCTGGGTGGCTCAGTTGGTTAAGCATTCAACTCTTGTTTTCAGCTCAGGTCATTATCTCACGGTTTGTGGGATGGAGCCCTGCATCAGGCTCTGGGCTGACAGTGTGGAGCTTGCTTGGGATTCTCTCTCCTTCTCTCTCTCTCTCTCTCTCTCTCTCTCTGTCCCTCCCCCAGGCATGTGTGTGCGTGCAATCTCTCTCTCTCAAATAAACATTACAAAAAAAACTTCGTAGATATCTTTAATTTAAAATGTTATCAAACGCTGAAGTTATTTTTTAATGGCTATGTACCAATCTTAGCAAGCTATTACCTGCCATAAGTTTCCATCTTTAGCCATCTAGCTGTATAATAGTTTTACCAACGCCCCAATGAAAATATTAAGTGCACCAAATCAATCAATGAATTTAGTTAAAATATTTATTTAATACATATACATTCCAGGCATTGTCATAGGTGCTGGGGGTTGGATAACAGTGAACAAAATATATACTGTGCTCTCATGGAATATACATTCTGTTTGAGAGAGAGAGAGAGAGAGAGACAATAAAGAAAATCACACATAGAAGATCAAATAATATATTTTTTAAGATAAGAGTACGTTTATTTTTTTTATTTTTATTATTTATTTATTTATTTCTTAAATATGAAACCTATTGTCAAATTGGTTTCCATACAACACCTGGTGCTCATCCCAACAGGTGCCCTCCTCAATACCCATCACCCACCTTCTCCTCCCTCCCACCCCCATCAACCCTTAGTTTGTTCTCAGTTTTTAAGAGTCTCTTATGTTTTGGCTCCCTCCCTGAGAGAGTGCAAGTGTAGAAAGTGTGATCAAAGATGAAACTTCTGATAAGATAATCAGCAGAGACTGAAGTGCTATAAAGCCAAAATGGTACCAAACAGTAACAGATTCTAGATTCTAAATTATCCTGGAAGGGTCAAAAACTATGAAATACGACCACAATAAATACTTTGTACTAGATTTTGGTTTTTAAAAAAATTAATTTGCCTAAGTAAATGATGAGGAAAATTATGTTGCTAGCAACTCACATGATAATGATAGATGGTATTAGTTAACCACAAGAGTAATATGATTCAAAAACAGAATATAGGTAGTAAAAAAACCATCATGTTAGTTTGTTTCCAACAACAGGAAGAACAGCGTTCTTATCACAGGGATAAGTATTCTGCCGTAGTCCATTCTAAATACCAATTCAGGGGTGCCTGGGTGGCTCAGTTAGTTAAACATCCAACTCTTGATTTCGGCTCAGGTTATGATCTTGCAGTTAGTGAGTTCAAGCCCCACATTGGGCTCTGCACTGGTGGTGCAGAGCCTACTTGAAATTCTCTCTCTCTCCCTCTCTCAAAATAAATAAACTTAAAAAAAATAATAAAAAAATGAAAATAAACGCAGCTAACTTCTCATTGATATATTCATTAAAAGGACATTAATAAAAATATAGTACTTGGCAAGAGGACATTTAGACTTGTTATGGAAAAGGAAAGAATGCATATATGAACAAACTAGAAGTGTTTAGATAAACAAAGGGAAAAATAAAGAAAAATAGTAAGAACTATCCTTAAATATTTTAAATACTGTCATGGAGGTGTGGATATACTATTTGTTGTTTTTAGAGGCAAAACTGAATACTGAATGGAGGTCATGGATAAGTAGTTCCCATCTCAACATTAAAAAGAACATGAGTTCTTGTGAGGCTGTGAATTACATATTATTAAAGAAAATCATCTGTGGGGACACACACACACACACACACAAAATGCTTGCTCAGCTCAGGAAGGGAAGTCATCCAGCCCCAGGGGATGTTAGTAGATAGGTCATAGAGGTTGAAAGATTTTGAGCCAGACTTCCTGGGTTCAATTTCTAGCTTTCCAATATGACCTTGGAAAACCACCTTATAACTCTTCAGTTCAATTTTCCTCATCTGTAAAATGGGAGTTATAAGGCATAATGCAAAATTATAATGCATAACTATAAAATCCAAAATTTTTTAAAACTGAAAACTTTAAGTTTGGAGCAAACTCATCTGGCAGCAAGAACAAAGCTGAGCTGATGTTGGTTATTTACAGCCACATTTTCCCATGTTGTTTGAACATTTATAAGTTTCTCTATTGGAATGCTAATATGTTTGATTACAGAGTGCTGCCCTCTTCTGAGGATTGCATAATCTACAATATATGCACTGTATTATCCTCTTGAAACTTGAAAATCTCTAATTTTCAAAACACATTTGGCCCCAAGGATTTTACTCCCGCAGGGTTATATGAATTTATGAATGCAATATATAGCATAATGCTTAGCACATAGTAAGTACATAATATATGTTAGCTACTGTTGATACAAATATTCTTTTGTTTTCTGAGTCCCTTATATTAAGCAAAAAAGGAGTGAAAAAAGTTCTTATATGTTTTTAAATTTTTTATGTTTATTTATTTTGTGAGAGACACAGAGAGACAGAAAGACAGAGAGAGAGAGTGAGCACAAGCTGAGGAATGGCAGAGAGAAGAAAAGACAGAATCCCAAGCAGGCTCTGTACCATCAGCGCAGAGCCTAATGCATGGCTTGAACTCGCAAACTGGCTTTAACTCACAAAATCACAGATCATGACCTAACCTGAGATCAAGAGTCCGACGCTTAACCGGCTGTGTCCCCCAGGTACCCCTAAAAGTTCGTTTGCATTTTTAGTATACAGAAAATATGATACCTTACACACTTACATTTAAACTATTTTATAATCAAGAATTTTCACTGGTGCTTTTATAAAAAGGTCTAACTTATTACAGATCTTAATTTATAATGGTTGAGAACTGTTAAAGAAAATTATTTTCATGGAAAAAGTCTAAGCTATCTTTTGTGTATGGACAGAAGCAAATAGCAAGAGCTTATACTTAAAATGGATATATTTTGAAATATATTTTCACCCAAAATAAGAAGTAAAATAAGTGATAAAATCTAGCGCATTTCTGTGAAATATGTTGTGGTGTGCTTTGAAATTCTAAGGATTATAATTCCTAGAGAACATGATTTTTTGCATGTGTAAGGAGGTCATATTAACTTCAGAGTATTTTCACATGCAGTCTACAATAGGAACCTGATATTTAAAGTAGAAATGATGCTTGTAGTAAATCTTCTATTCTTTGTGTATATCTATAAATCATTCATCCATTTTACAAAATTCATAGGAAACTATGCATCCTAAACATACTTTCTAGCATTCATGTATGTTGTAAACTACTTGACATTAGGAAGGTTATTATTGGTTAGATGGAAAAATGGAATTCTACAAAATAAGCGGCTAGGATTGAGTATCAGGGGGTAGAGGAACAAGTATCAGACATCCCAATACAAATTCGTGACTGCTCCCATAATCAAATGATCAATGACAACCAGGAGGTTCAACTGGCATCATGAAATAGCAGATCATCTACCGCAAAAGGGATATTCTTGCCAAGAAGAAGTTACATGTTTCCCTTTCTATTTTAAATACTTTAATACATGTTGAAGGGGCACCTGGGTGGTTCAGTCAGTTGATCTTCCGACTTCAGCTCAGGTTATGATCTCATGGTTGGTTAGTTCAAGCCTGGCATCAGGCTCGCTTCTGTCACGCAGAGCCTGCTTTGGATCCTCTGTCTCCATCTCTCTCTGCCCCTCCCTGCGCACACTCACTCCCTCAAAAATAAATAAACATTTGGATAAATAAATAAATACTTTAATACATGTTTCAGAATATGTATGAAAAAGAGAAACTGCATATTTCTGTCCTTTATTGGTTTGCCGTTAGATAACTGGAGGGTGATTGTATTCACTAAGTCAGTGGCTCAAGCTGAGGTGAGACAATGAATGAAAGGCCGTGGCTGTGTCTGTTGAATTTGAATTTCCTTTAAAAAATCCAATTGGAGACTGCTGGTAGAAACCTAATTTCCTTCACGTTTCCTGAAAGATAGATTAGTACCCGAGTGATGCTATTCTGTTCCCTCACTTCTCCTTCTTCAAATATTTCTCCATTCGTGTGAAAAAACAACTTAGCTGTTTGCCAAGTGAGAGAGGGTTTGACATCTCGGGTTAAATTAATCAGCTGGGGTAAAAATATCATAATTTAATGAGTATTTATCCATTTCTCTCTTCTCCTATGTTCCATGAAATATGAGACAAGTCATCTTTTTTTTTTCCTAGCCTGAGGGCAGGAGTGTGTGTGTGTGTGTGCGCGCGTGCGCTCACACTGTGTGCATCTGTGTGTGTAAGAGGTAAGGTTACCAGAAGAAAAAATGAATGGGAGCTTTGCCATGTTCTCCATTTTAAAAAGTACCATAAAGCTTGAATCCAGAGTCAGTGTTGTATTTACATTTCCACATGGGTCCTTAAGGTTTTTTTCTCTTACTCACTCACAACCCTCCACGTGAAAACAATAAAAGAGGAGGACAGTTATTAGATTACTCCAACATCAAAAAAATATATGCAATAGGGAACTGAAAATACAGGTTTATAATATATGAGGGATATATGGTTCAGACTGGCAAATAAGCAGTTTTTCCACCCACAGGAGTGGATAGATCACTAGGGTAGTGTGGGTTAAAGGGTAGCAGACTTCTGAGGATAGAAGTTTGGAAATCACAGGTGACAAAGGAAAGAACAAAGAATGGGCAGTCTGTTCATGATGATGAAATGGAACAGATTCCTAGGAGGAAAGCAAAAGGGTACTTTATTCTGGAAATAAAAGTCAAAGTATTTCAAGAAAGGGAGATGTCAAAGGCATCAAATGTTGCACAGCATAGGTGAGCACACTTACACACTTACTGGATGATTATCCAGCAACAAAGGCAGAATAATTCACACTGACTTGGTCATGAGTGTTTTATTTATATATAGCATAGTTTCCAGCTTCAGAAGAAAATGGGGCACCCACTTAGCTAGGTACGGCCAACTAAATAAAGAGAAAGATTGTCTTAGAAATTTGTTACATAAGGGAAGCAATTTGTTTCCTGTGTAAATAAAGAACCAAGCAAGGAAAGCTTGACCCAGTAAACAAAATGGCCTTGAGTTTGGCTGAGGGTAAGGATAATTAAAAATGTCATCAAGCAGGAACTTCTAGGTAATTGATCTAACATTTAAACACCGAGAGAACAACAACACAATACTTTACAAGAATATAAGGACAAGAGACAAATAGGTATTGTTACTACTAGCATGATGCTCTTATGGTCAGGGTAATATGTAAAGAACTTTTGTTTTTCTTACTTACAACTGCATATATATTGAATTTGTTCAAGATACTTATATAAGAGCTGTTTGTAGCCTTCTCTAATGGACCTAGATACAAAAAGAGATCTCTTTTGTACCCTCAATCATACAGAATTATCCTTGCAAATGAGACTGAATATACAAACAGACAAAGGCCAGATCATACGTAAAAATAGAACTCTCGCTCACAATATGCAGTAACCAGCCCAGGAAATCAACCTACTCTCAAATCGGATTGCTGGGAAGTCAGAGCACCATCTTTAAAATTTTTTTAAGGTTATTTATTTATTTTGAGAAAGACAGAAAGCAAGAGTTGGGGAGGAGCAGAGAGAGGGAGAGAGAGAGAATCCTACGCAGGCTCCACGCTGTCAGCACAGAGCCCCATGCCGGGCTCAAACCCATGAACCCTGAGATCATGACCTTAGTGGAAGTCAGATGCTCAACAGACTGAGCCACCCAGTCACCCCCAGACCACCATCTTTAGCAAACAGTCTAGGAAACCTAACAATAATCCCTGTAACATTTAGCCCAAATAACCAGGACTTGATTAATAACTGACAGCTTCCCCAGTTTTTGCCCCCACT
Organism: Acinonyx jubatus; assembly: GCF_027475565.1. Lineage (NCBI taxonomy): Eukaryota > Metazoa > Chordata > Mammalia > Carnivora > Felidae > Acinonyx > Acinonyx jubatus. The sequence goes on from NC_069387.1 coordinate 64,669,465, forward strand.
TCCAACTTAGGGCCAACTAGTAAAAGTCGAATATATTCCCCAAACCAACCACATAGGATGCTCCACTTTGAGGAACACTGCCTATAGCTTCCCAAAACCAATACGTTTCCATCAGGGCAAACCTGAAGCCTTCCCTTTTTTGTGCTATAAAGCTTTCTCTCCCCTCTCTCTGCCTTTGAATCTCTGCCAAAGATTCATGATGGTGGCTGACTCCCTTGCTGGAACAAGATCAGAATAAAAAGCTTTGGCTGGTGGGGTGCTTGGATGGCCCAGTTGGTTGAGTGTCGGACCCCTGATTTTGGCTCAGGTCATGATTCAGTTCAGGTCAAGATCTGTGGTTCGTGAGTTGGAGCCACGAGTGGGGCTTTGTGCTAATAGTGTGGAGCCTGGTTGGGATTCTCCCTCTCTCCCTCTCTCTCTCTGTGTCTGCCCCACTTATATTGTCTCTCTCAAAATAAATAAAACCTAAAAAAAAATAGCTTTGGCTTGCTCTCACTTGGGTGGTCTTTTTTATTTCTATACAGATAATACTAAAATACAGTTGTTTGATCTGATGATCAATTGAATGCCATTTATTAGTAAACTTTTCTTATAAAGGAGATGTTACAAAATGTTTAATGTTCTAGGCAAGAAGAAAAGCAAAATAATACAACTTGAAGCATCCTAACTATGTATGAAATATTTCGTATTATCCTCATACTGCACTTTTATTCCCCTTCCTATTCCAGAAGCAGACGTTTTAAAGTATTTAACATGTATCTTTTTACTTGAATGTGTCCCTGTAAAATATTTTGCAAAACAAACAAACAAAAAACAGCAACAAGATATTTTTTTGTTTCAGTGAAATAATTATTTTAGTTAGAGTGAAAGCTGTTAAAATTTTTATAATTTTTATTTTCTTTACTTCATTTCCATTTATTTCTTCTGCACATCCTAAGTAACCATAAAATTTTATTGAATCCTACTTTAGACTTCCATGTATAGTTCTTTGGCTTTTTCTACTTTCACAATTTCATTTGTGGTATCCCCAGTGCTAGAAATTACTTTCCCTCAATTTTACTATCTGGTAAAATATCCATGCCTTTCAAGGTACAAGTCAAATGCTATCTCCTTCATGAAAATTTCTCAATCACTCATATTAGAAATGATCTCTAGTTCCCCTGATCTCCTATAACACTTGTTCCTCTTACTAAATATTTCCTTGTGTTGAAATTAATATTATTCTTGATTTTCTCCTATTATATGGAGTCCCTTCAGGGCTATTAAGTACTGAAAATATAAATTAGACAACCCATTAGTCTTTGATGAGCTCACACTTTTGAGAATACTTTTGTATGTGCTCTATAATTAACAACATTATGAGATGGTAAGCTTCATAAGATCACAAAGGGTAGTAATGAGTCTTAGCTGGCAGGAGTCTTAATATGCTTTAAAGAAAAGATAAATGTAGGCTTCCTGCCCTACCTATACCCATCTCATCCCTGCATCCTTTCCTTTACATCAAGGAGACACTTTTGAGTAAAGAACCCTGCTTCTCCTAGACCTACAGGGGTAGAAACCTGGCCCACGCTCCAATAATTGTTTTATATTTCCAAGAAATTTGTAATTTGGGAAAAGAAATGTAATTGTTATCAATTAAACTGAAAGAATATGTTGCCTGTGGTAGCTATTTTCCACCACATACATGGGGAAAAAAAACAGCCCAATCTCTGAGACAGGCAAAAATGAAACAGAATGGAAGAAAGGAAAAGGACAGTTGGCTTCACAGAGAGAAGCAGAGAGGGGAAAAGAGTTTTCATTCCAGGCCATTTCCAGTTTCTGACCCCAGTCTTTCTAAGGTCTGCCTACACCTCTTGCCTGTAGGTTCTGTTTGATAGTCCTGTGTTTCCTCCCATTAAATTAATAGTTTTCATGAAATATAGCTTAAAGGAGTCTCTATTACTGCACCCAAACAATCTCTGACTAGGTCAGTTATGTCTTAAAGAATAAATAGCAATTTGCCAGATATATAAAGGGACAGGGCAGGACATTCCAACAAAGGGAGAAACTAATGGAAGATATAGAGATGTGAAGTTTATGTTTGAGAATTATCAAGTACATCAGAGTAGTTCAAACACATGATGAGAGAAGGACATTGTTTAAGCCTCATTAAAAAAATAAACTAAACATTATGACAGCAGTAGAAAAAAGGACACAGAAACATTTCAACCCAGATGTTTATAAGGGAGGCACCAATTGAAAGAGTTTGGACTCCCTGCCAAATCACATTGCAACCTTAGATGACTTTTTTCCTCTTTATCCTGTTCCCCTAATAATAATAATATAATAATAATATTATATTAATATAAATAATAATAATCAGCACTATTGGTAGCTAACATTTATATAGTACTTATTCTGTGCCAGGCAATGTACTAAGCATGTTTTACCCATACTATCTGATTTCATCTCCACAGGAGTCCTGAACTAGGGACTATTATTTTCTTCATTGTATAAATAAGAACATTGAAACATAGAGATTGAAGAACTCACCCTATGCCACATACAAAGTAATGGGGAGACACAGGATTCAAATCCAGACATTAAGTCTACACATTAAACTACTCATAACGTTGCTTTACCTCTCAGGGTTTCAGTTTCCTCATAGTTAGTGTTTGTTCAAAGATTTAAAATCAAGTTAAAAATAGAATTACCCTATGATTCAGCAATTGCATTACTATGTATTTACCCAAAGAATACAAAAATACAGATTCAAAGGGGTATGTGCACCCTGATGTTTATAGCAGTATTATATACAACAGCAAAACTATGGAAAGAGCCCAAATTTCCATCATCTGATGAATGGATAAAGAAGATGTGGTGTGTATATATATATATATATATATATATATATATATATATATATATATATAATGGAATATTACTCAGCCATCAAAAAGAATGAAATCTTGCTATTTGGAATGACATGGAAGGAACTAAAGTGTATTATGTTAAGTGAAATAAGTCAGTCAGAGAAAGACAAATACCATATGATTTCACTCATATGTGGAATTTAAGAAACAAAACAGATGAACACATGGGAAGGGCAAAAGAGGGAAACAAACCATAGACTCTTAAAGATAGAAAACAAATGAGGGAAGAGGGTGGGGGATGGGCTAAATGGATGATGGGTATTAAGGAGGGCACTTGTTAAGATGAGCACTAGGTAGTTATATGTAAATGATGAATTACTAAATTTTACTCCTGGCAACAATATTACACTATATGTTAACTAATTAGAATTTAAATAAAAATTTGAAAAAGAAAAAAAATACATTGCATTAGCTTTATCTCAATCAATCAATCAATCAATCATATATCAGAGTACCACATAAATGACTCAATAAACAGTAGCTGCTGGGGCACCTGGGTGGCTCTGTCAGTTGAGCGTCCAACTCTTGATTTGGGCTCAGGTCATGATCTCACCTTATTGTGGGATCGAGCCCCATATCAGACTCTGCACTACGTGTGAAGCCTGTGTGAGATTCTCTCTCTCCCTCTCTCTGTTCCGCCCCCAATAAATAAATAAACTTTAAAAAATAAATAAATAAGTAAAAAGTAAACAGAAGCTCCAAACTGCCTCCAGAAATGGAGATTTACTGCACTCAATCATTGTGCCTACATCTTTCCCTCAATTTAGCAACCTTAGTTTTTTATTTGACTACTGAATAGATGCAGACATATTTTAAAGCTATTTTTTATAATTACTTGCAAAAACTTAAACTTAAAACAAGACTTTTCTCTGTACAAGTACAATTCAAAGAGACCAGAACACAACTGGCAGCCTTAGGATTCTCTGCTGGTCACACAGTCCTTGCCCCAGATTCGTATTCTCTTCTAGCTAATTGCCACTTTTCACTCACCTTTTCTTTTCAACTCCATGACCCACTTTATCTCCCCCAAACACACTTTAATGGACCATCCTCTTCCATTCAATCTCCCCATAAACTTATTTACTCACCCACATTGTCTGTATGTAGCCCTCCATAGCTATTTCTGCTTAAATTTCAGGCTTTAAGTATTTTTCAGCCCTGTTTCTCCTATTTATTTTAATTTTATATCTTATTTGCTGTTATCAAAACAGAAAAAACAGAAACACTAAATATAAAATGTTCCACTGAAATTAATTGAAAATTATGACCTGTATTGAGAAAAACTTTCAGCAAGGGTAGGGGGACTGGTGGTAAGAGACCACATGCCCACTTTGGTCCTCAAAGTCTCTGATAGGGGTTTACACATAAAGTCTCTGCCCATATGATGTTTAAAATGTAAGGCTCTATTTTAACTTGAATCAAATACTGCATCATCAAAGCCCCATTCTCTTCTTGGGAAATTAGAGCCATTTCTACCAGTTTCTAGGCATCTCTGACAAATATCTCTGCATCCACTTCCCCAAATCTTAAAAAGATCATCACCTTGATTATGACTTGTATCATTCTTACAATGAGATAGTAACTCATATCTGATGACTAATTACATGTTTATTTACCACAATAGCCTCAAAACATTTTTTAAAAATATAAACTTCCCATTTGCCATAAATGTTATTTTTCTGACCCTCAAATTGTTTTAACCCCTCTTAACCCAGAAATATAATTGACATCAATAGTGTCACAACCAATTGAGTAATAGGTAAGGCATTGCATCCAAAAGAGTCCTGCCTTCATAACCATGCTGTACCTTACAGAAATATCATCAGAAATTGATCTCTTATATCAACTGTGATTAATATTGCCTATGACACAGTCCTCTACTAAGTTCCATAGCTTGTGTAGACAAGAAGGAAGGCTAATTTGTTACAAATGTGGCTCCTTTTATAAGTCTTCCATGATGATTCACTATATCCATAGTGACATAATTGGTTAGCATTCACAATTGATGACAAGTTCTTTGTCACATTAAGGGCCTTTTCTGGCTCCATCATACCTTTCAGGGTAGCATACAGTGCTGCAGAAATTTGGATTCAATCCACAAAGCTGTAAATATTCCATGGTGGTATTGTAGATAATTACAGGAGACTCAGGTCTGAGAGAGGTCCATATGACATCTTGACCTAAAATTCACCCTTATTATCAATGGGAATGAAAAGATTTATATAGGATTTATAAGATTTATTTCAAGATTCACTGCCATATCTACCTACACATTTCTGTCTCCCTGACTACTAAATCTGTCCACCAGAGACTTTCTTTAAAAGTTCCACATATTCAAATACCATGAATATTTATCCAAATTGTCAGATAATCTTTTTATATTGTGGTAGTACTTATTTATAAGAAGAATAATTTGAGTAGTATGTTTTATTATTTATTATATTTTATTAATACATTTAGCCATAGGTATTGGGTTGTATGTCAAAAATATTTAAGGTAATTCTTTTAGGTCCAGTTTTGCACCACTTTACTCTTGAAATGTGTATCCAAAAAAAAAATGGATAGAACATCCAGATAGAAAATCAATAAAGAAATAGTGGGCTTGAAAATACCATAGACCAAAAGAACCCTTCAGATATATACAGGATATTCAGTTCAATAGCAGAAGAATATATATTCTTTCCAAGCATACATGGAACATTTTCTAGGATAGACTGTGTTAGGTAACAAAACAGGTTTCAGCAAATTTAATATAAAAAAATCATACCAAGTATCTACTCTGACCACAATAGAATGACACTAGAAATCAACAGTAGAAAAAAAAATGGAAAATTCACAAATATGTGGAAATTAACACACTTTTGAACCAATGGGTCAAAATAGAAGTCAAAAGAGAAATTAGAAACTATCTCAAACAAATAAAAATGAAAACACCACATACCAAAACTTATAGAATATAATAAAAACAGTACTGAGGGAAGTTTATAGTGATGAACACCTACCTAAACTAAAAGAGAAGAAAACCCCCCAAAAAACAACTTAAATTTAGACCTCAAAGAGCTAGAAAAAAAAAGAATAAACCAAACCCAAAGGAAACAAAAAGAAGTGGAAAAAAACATATAGACCCATGGAACTGAATAGAGAACCCAAAAATAAATACATATATACAACTGACTGATCTTCAACATGAGTGCCAAGAACATACACTAGTAAAAAGATAGTCTCTTTAACAAATGGAGTTGGGCAAATGGATATCTATATGCAAAAGAGTGAAACTGGACTCTTGCTTTATACACACACAAAAAAAATAACTGAAAATGGGTTACAGACTTAAATGTAATACCTGAAACTGTAAAACTCCTAGAAGAAAATATAAGAGAAAAACTTCTTGACATTGGTCTTGGCATTGTTATTTTCTGGGTATTAAGCCAAAAGCACAGGGAACAAAATAAAAAATAGAAGAGGGATTACATCCAACTAAAAAGCATCTGGACAACAAAGGAAGCAATGAATAGAGTGAAAAGGCAACCCATGAAGTGGGAGAAAATATTTACAGACCATTTAGTTAATAAAGAGTTAATATCCAAAATACATAAACTACGGTGCCTGGGTGTCTCAGTCAGTTAAGCATCCAGCTCTTGATATCGGCTCAGAACTACATGAGGAAGATAATTTTGGGAAACTCATTTAGAGACTATCTTCACAGGAGAAGGAGGTGATGTTAATAAAAGACAATGCAATGTTCTATCATAACTGAGGGTTAAACAAATACCATGTCATCTCATTGTTATAAGCTGATGAGTCATAGGACATTCAGTTTACAGCTATAGGCTGAATGAAGGACAGGTGTTATGGTATTGGAAAGTCTGTCTCTTCCATTTTCTGAGTTAACATCTGCCAATGAGAAGCCCTCTCATGAAGTTTCAAAAGTGGGACCAAAAGAGAGTTGCAGGCAGACAAGTAGACAGATGGCAGTTATGTGATTTGCAGCAGTTTCTGACAGTTTCCAGCGACCCACCAAATGCAGTGCAGTTGGGACAGATGGCAGAAAATTCTTGCTAATCACTTGAGTTGGTACTGCAAATTGAGATAGTCAGTAGGAGGCTCCCAGAGGTTCTTAGATTCCCAGCTGTTTCTAGGTGAACTCTTGAGAATCACTCAGCTTGATGCTCAAATTACGTTTGTCTTCTCTGACCTCTGATTTCTCACCCCAGCCAACACTTATATAAGCCTCCAATCTCCTGAATACATAGTGATTTGTTTTGTTTTGTTTTGTTTTGTTTTGTTTTTGAAGTCTGAACTGATACACACCGTCAAGTTCAATATCTTGAGTATCAGAAATTAATTTCATGTAAAATCTGGCTCAGTTATTTCTGGGAATACCTACAGCTGTACCTCCAGATCATTTATTGGATACAGTGACTGAAATGCATCATGTATGACACCCGTAATCCCACTTTTATGTTATTTAAAGCCACTTGAAAAGCTTAACCACTGTCACTGCACATGATGACCAAGAATATTCTCCATTTAAAAAAATTTAACATTTATTTATTTTTGAGAGAGAGACAGAGTGTGAGCAGGGGAGGGGCAGAGAGAGAGGGAGACACAGAATCTGAAGCAGGCTCCAGAGTCTGAGCTATTAGCACAGAGCCTGATGTGGGGCTCGAACTCATGAACCATGAGATCATGACCTGAGCCGAAGTCAGACGCTTAACCAACTGAGCCACTGAGGCACCCCAAATATTCTCCATCTTAAGCGAGATTTTTATGTATGCTCCCAACACATTTGTTATTCCCACCCAGAAGCAAGTAGAATGACCTTTTCCCTAAGTCTTTTGCAACTTGGGTTTATATTGAACCTAGAGTTTCATAAATCTCTCTGAATTAATGATGCAAGCATTTAACAAATGCGGGAGTGAACAATGCCTACAAAAATAATGGGGTTGACTGGTTACTGTTGTTGTGTTAACTCATTGGAGACGATAATGACTGAGGGCTTTTAGCAAGCAGTTTTATGACTAACTATGAAAAACAGGGTATCTTGTGCAGGAGAACACACACACACTTGAACAACAGACTGAAAACCTAATTGTTAGAGCTCTAGGGCTACTAAGATGTTTGAATGCTCACCAAGTCAGGTATACTATGCAAAGTTCATATCACTTGTCAAGAAAGATTGGGATATTAGAGCATGGGACAGATATATCTGCCTGCATATCTCAAGGACGTTGATTCTGCAACTACCCTGGGCCTCTAGGCTTGCAGAAGTATGTCACTCTTCTTTAGTTAACAGCTAGTGTTTCCACTGTGCTAGAAGATGCTGCAGAAGCCTCTTTACCACAAGGCAACAGATTCCCCCCCCCCCCCGCCACACACACACACACTCATGCCCTCAGGAGCAGCTCTGACATCCTCTTCTGACTGTCAGACTGATAACAGACATTAAATCTCAGCATCACCTGTCTAGAAATGTGCTAAGCCTGATAAGAAGGAAAGAGAATATACATCTAAAGAATTACAAGAATTAGCTTGCATTCACCAAGAATAATTAGGGAACACTCCTGGCATTTGATTTTGAAGGTTCTTTATCAAAGGGGGCCAGAATGTAAGACTGGATACACACGAATTCATTGATTTGGGGGCACTTGCTCAGGACATGGGACACAACATAGCAACGACCCAGGAAATGGAATAAACTCACTGCTGAGGTGGCTCTTAAAAGCATGAAAAAAAACTTAACATCCATGGAAATGATAGGTTTCTAAATAATGGAAGCCGGGAAGCTGTGAGCACCATAATAGCCAGTAAACTTAATATGTATCCCCTGCATTTGAGGTCTGAGTAGACTGGTATCTCACTCCAGATTTAAAAAAAAAATGTAAATGGCAAAAGAATGGCTGTTGAAATCTTGTGGGTGAGCTGAAGGAGAGGTGACTTAGTTTGACAGGCTGCACAGCTAGAACTTGTATAGCTTGTCATGCAATAAAACAGGAGTGTTTTCTGTGAACAAGGTGGGACATCATAAGAAACATAGCCTAAATGCAGTGGTCTTAGATCTTAGCCAACAGGGCCTCCTGGAGGGCATAGAGAACTCAGCAGAGAGAAGCTGAAGTGTATTTTCATTTGTCTAAAGGATGAGGAAGAAAGAAGTAACACTCCAGAAAAGAAATGCATTCACCCACGTGAAGAGAACTGCAGAAGAAAGCTTGCCAATAATAAAGAGAAATCTCTATAATGCACGCAGCAGTGGCAATGAGATAAAGAATCAGGTCTCACACCTTCCAGAATTCTCATCTCCAGGTGGCTTGGGCTGGAAAAGAGAAAAGTCCTCAAAGTTTAGACAATCACAAGATTGTATATTTTAATGATTAAATTGAGACTGTTTTTTGACCCCTCCAAAGCCTTATGTAAAAGTCATGATGATTGCCTAAAGTTTTCTCTATGAGCAAGGAAATTACTAGCGCAAATGAGTAAAGTGGGAAACAAATAAACTTGCTTTGGGATTGCATCACATAAGTCATAACTGATTAATTTAATAGGTACGTAAACCAGGGAAATTATTGATGGAGGCCTTAGGTGGCTAAAGCAACTGACTCCCCAACAAGCTAACTAAAAGTATTATATTATATTATATTATATTATATTATATTATATTATATCATATTATATCATATCATATTATATTACTAAGGTATGTAAACCCAGGTTAGACTGAGGTATCCACTGATTAATATTGCACTGTGAGAGTATCAAATGGTCAATTCTAGCTTAAACTTTTTATAACATTTTCATTCACTTTATTATCATACTTTATTTTTATACCCATAAATTCCATTAACATTTTGAGTATTTTCTCATTCAGATCACTGGCTTTTTTTTTTTTTGAGTAAGTAGATGGGTTTCCAAAGCAAAAGAAGCTTGAGAAATGAAATCATTAAACAACTGTCACTTTTGTGTAACTCCTGTAAGTTTCACACCTCTTCAATCTCCTTATCTCTATATCAGAAATGGCAGAACTTGAGAGATGTAGCTTATGATTTCCATATCTTCAAAGATACTGTATTTCTTTGTTAAGTCCAGTGTGGAGCCCAACACAAGGCTTGAACTCACCATTCTGAGATCAAGACCTGAGCTGAGATCAAGAGTTGGATATTTAACTGACTGAGCCATCCAGGCTCGCCAAGATACTGTATTCTTATAAATCTTCTCCAAGCTCACCTATAAACCTACTTGACTGTTCATTTTTAACACACAGTGTGAAAGTGATTGACATGCAATTAGTGCTGGCAGTGAGTGGTTTGGCAGTTTCAAACAGGTAATAAAACCATTTTGTTTACATAAGTTTAACAATTTTAAAATATTAAAATAATTTTATTTTTAATAAAGTACATTGTTTTTTCTAAGAAATAGTCACACTTTTAAAGACATGCCTGTATTGCAGAGATATGTCAGTCTGTTGGTCTTGGCTACATAAATTTCCCAGGGTGTGGTTCATCTTACTTAATATTTCCATAATATTTTCATGTAATTTCTAAATTTTGTTATATTTGAATTTTAGTTATTTTTATTAGGTTATGTTATGTCTGCATATATATTATGAATTAAAATAAAAATGAGTAGAACATATGTTTTAAGTGAAATTAGTTTTACATTGTACTTGTGTGTGTGTAATTTTACATTTTACACATATATATTTTACATTATACACATATATATTACACATATATATTTTAACAAAAACTGTATAAAATTCTACATACATGTAAATGATGAACATAATTTCACCATTAATATAATATGCAGATCTGAATTTGGATGTTTAAGAACAAATGAACTTATAAATTTGATGATTTTGTATAAACAGTTAAAATGAAATGGTAAAGAGGAAGTACCATTATAGATACCTATATTTGAATGTTACTGAATTCATGATATATTTACACCCGGCTCCCTGTCTATTGTTTGTAGCTGGATAATGGCATGAAGCTTTTGAAGCTTTCATGTCATTTTCAAACACTGTGCAGTGACCTCCCTAATAAGCTAATTTATTTTCACAATAAAGCACAAGGTAATTCTTTTCATTATAAAGTTGATAAAATGCATCACCAGAAACAGAAAAAGGCCTAAAGTATAGGACATCTTTCACGGTTGTGGTCCTCAGTACAAAAATTAGTACTATCTCTGAGAAGCATGTTAAATCAGCCAAAAGAAGTTACAGGCAAATGTGCTCAGAAAAAAAGCAGATGAAGCATTTAGCAAAATTCCTTTAATGAGACACACTCTTTGTGACAGCAGAATACCTAAGACAAGCAGTGAGGAAAAGCACCTATTTCCATGTCTGTGCACCAGATGCACAATTTAATAAATGTGTTGAGTTTAGAACGTGACTCAGCTCTTGCTACATATGAGAAAGAAGCCCTCAAACACTTTGTTCTGTTGTTTATTGATGAAAACTCATGCCCATGACACAGTAGAAAATATTTTGTCTTGGTTAATACTATCTCTTGAGTTGTGTCCTTCGCAAAATTCCTTTATGTGGAAGCTCTACCCCTGCCAATGTGACTTATGTGGAGAAAAGGTCCTTAGGAAAGAATTAAGGTTAAATGAGATCACAAGAGTGGGACCCTAATCTGATAAGACTGTGATCTTATAAGAAGAGGTACAAGGCGATGTCTCTCTCTTTCTCTCCCCCACATGAGGATGCAGCGAGAAGGCAGCCATCTGCAAGACAAGAAGAAGCTCTCACCAGAACCCAATCATGCTGCACCCTGATCCAAGACCTCCAGCCTCTGCAACTGTGAAAACAATTTTTTTTTTCTGTTAGCCCACCCAGTCCATGGTATTGTGTATGACAACCCACGCCGATTAAGACAATTAACAATCCCTTTGAGATTCATGATGTAACTTGGAAGAGCTGGTATATGGAGCATTGGCTGTATGAATATGGATAGCAGTGAAGGTTTTGTTAAGAGAGTAAGAAATATAAGAGAGTAAGAAGTATCTGAAAGCCAATGCAATAACAGTTTTAGCTACAGAGAACAGATAGTAGCAAATACTATGCCTCTTAATTTTGATTCAGTACTGAACCAAAGATGCAAATTGGGAGAAATGAAAGAATACAAATTGAGACTTTAAAAATCACAGCCATCAAACATACATCATTTCAATCAGGTGTGCTAAAAATGGACACCAGGCACAGGAGTTTGTGTCTCCACACTAAATACATTGACCAATGATGGGTTCAAAAACTTCAAAAACCATCATTTTAAAGTTAAAAATGAGACTTACAATGAGATATCTCTATGAAAATATGACTAAAGCTCATCCTATAATTCCAAGTGGATTTCCTCAGTGACACTACTCAGCAATGTAGTCTACTACTTTAGGGTCAAAATATCACAAATTTTCAAGAAAATGAGAAATCACAGATTTGGAGAGGATATTTGCAAAACACATATCTGATAAGGAACTGTTATCTAAAACATAAAAAGAACACTTAAAACTCAGCAATAAGAAACCATACAACCTAAAGAAACAATAGCAAAACACCTGACAGATACCTCACCAAAGAAGGTATATATACGGCAAGTAAGCATCTGAAAATATGCACATCACATGTCATTAGGGAACTGAAAATTAAAACGATGACATGCCACCATATGCCTATTAAAATGGTAAAAATCTGAAACACTGACCACAACAAATGCTGACAAATATGTACAGCAATAGGAACTTTTATTCATTGCTGGTGGGAATGCAAAATGGTACAGCTACTTTGGAAGACAGTTTGGCAGTTTCTTACAAAGCCAAACATGCTCATATCATGATCCAGCAATCGTGATCATTGGTATTTACTCAAAGGAGCTGAAAATATATGCCTACCCAAAAATTTGCACATAGGTGGTTTATAGTAGCTTTATTCGTAATTGCTAAATCTTGGAAGCAACCAAGATGTCCTCCAGTGAATGGATGAATAAACTACGGTGGTCCATCCAGACAATGGAATATAATATTGTACTGAAAAGAAATGAGCTATCAGTCCATGAAAATACATGAAGGAATCTTGAATTCACATTACGAACTGAGAGAAACCAATCTGAAAAGGCTACATACTGTATGATTCCAACTACATGACATTCTGGAAAAACTATGGCAAAACTATGGAGACAGTAAAAAGATTAGAGAGAGGATTAGGTGGAAGAGAGATCAGAGCCCAGAAGACTTTTAGGACATTGATGGTGAATATATGTGTTATACATTTGACAAAATCTACTTTTACAATCAATTTCCCATTTTTGTGTGCCTGTGTCAGTCATTTTTAAAAATGTGTTTATCACACATTGAAATGAAAATTGTCACTACCTGACAGTGACTTTCATTTTAACAAACACTTAAACAAAGAAGATTTAAATAAGCTTCTGAAATAGGGGCGCCAGGGTGGCTCAGTCAGTTAAGCATCCGTCTTCAGCTCTGGTCATGATCTTGCGGTTTGTGGGTTTGCGCCCTGCGCCTGGTTCTGCACTATCAAAGCTTGGGATTCTCTTTCTCTCCCTCTCTCTCTGTCCCTCACCTGCTCCTGCAGGTGTGTCCACTCTCTCTCTCTCAAAATAAACTTTTAAAAAAGATTCTGAAACAGACTCATTAAACAATATTTTTGCTTCATTTTAATGACTGAAACTAGGGGTGCCTGGGTGGCTCAGTCAGTTGAGCATCTGACTCTTGATTTTGGCTCAGGTCATGATCTCACAGTTTGTGAGATGGAGCCCCACGTCCGGATCTGTGCTGACAGCATGGAGCCTGCTTGGGATTATCTGTCTCTCCCTCTCCCTCTTCCCTTCCCCCATTCGCTCTCTCTCAAAAATAACATTTAATGACTGAAACTAAGATAGACTTTATTGCAATGAGACATTTTGTTAAGGAAAGTGACTAACTGTGTCGCTTGGTAGCCTGGCACTGAGGGATGGAACATACAGCAATGCAAAATAAAACGAAGTTCCAGAGGCTTGGATTGGGCTTGCCCGTTTAATAAACCAATTTCTTAGCCTGGAACATTGTTTCTTATGGCAAACCATCTACAGGATAACGATGTTTGAATAAAATAAATTATCATGGATTATGTGTCATGAAAGTGCTCATTTATAATTTAATGCTATCTTACTATGTATAACATTTTTTCTTTTCTGTCAAAAGTAAAATCATTAGGTCAATCTTAAACACATAAATTTTATTTTTAAAATGTCACTACAAACAACGTCACCATAAACTTATGAGTCCACACTGAGTCAAAATTAGTGTTTTTTTAAACAAAAAATGAGAACAAACTGAGGGTTGATGGGGGGTGGGAGGGAGGGGAGGGTGGGTGATGGGCACTGAGGAGGGCGCCTGTTGGGATGAGCACTGAGTGTTGTATGGAAACCAATTTGACAATAAATTTCATATTAAAAAATAAAAAATATTTTTTAAAAATTTTAGTATAGTTGACACACAATGTTACATTACTTTCAGGTGTACAACACAGTGGTTTAACTTGTGTGTACATTATGCTATGCTCACTGCAAGTGTAGCTACCATTTATCACCATACCACACTACTACAATATCATTGACTGTATTCCTTATGCTGTGCCTCTTATTCCCGTGATTTATTCATTCCATAGTTGGAAGCCTGTATCTCCCCCTTCCCTTCACCCATTATACCCATCCTCCAACTCCCTCCCTCTGGCAGCCACCAGTTTGTTCTCTGTATTTACAGGTATACTTCTGCTTTTTATATGCTTCTTCATCATAAACAAAAGCAGTCTTTAAATAGAACAGTGATTGAATTGCTTCTTGCATTTCCAATTTAAGTTTATAATATACCATCATCCAGATAGAACTCACTATGATTCAATGGATTTAACTTTATGACATTTCTTCCTGTACATATTGAGGCTATATCAGATCACAAAGTTGGTAAATAACAAGGTTTTTTTAGTTGAGCATTCAATAATTAGAATTTACTTTAATCTTAACATTAACACCTAAAATAGTAATAATAATAACAATTCCAGAGTGAACCTTCACATAAATCCTAAGGATTGTAAAAGTTCATTGACTCTATACCAAATGTTATGAAGTAAAGACTTATTTAACTACCTGTTACTCCTCAAATTAAATCAATTTCAGAGAAACACGGAACATTCCTGAAACATCATTCTTCTTTGCTGCTATGTTCATTTTATTCATTTCAATGAAACAAATTTCATTTGAAAGGCCTTAAATAGAAAACTTTGACAAACTCTTCTCTATTCCATTATGTTCTCTACCCCTCACTTTAAGAAATATTTAATTGATTTTGGCAGGCAATTCCAGTCATGCAGATGGCTAGAGTGGTAGGGTATTGACATGGGCTAATTGGAGAAGTGATGAGGCAAGACATCCCTCTCAAAAATACGTTCCCCTCCTAAAAGACTTACCTCTTTCACTGATAATATGATACTGCATCCTTAGCCATATTAAAATGAGAAGATCAGAAAATATCATATCTGAAGGAAAATATTTATTTCAACTCCATTCCCTTATTCAACAGATGGAGAAACTAAGTCTCAGAGATGTTCAATTATTTGGCTGAAGTCATCCAGACACACAAATAATAACACAGGACTAAAGGCTGCCTTCTTATTCCCCACCAGTATACATTTGCTTCATTAAGCTATTTTAGCAAGATCATCAAAAAATAATTGGCTTGACTAAGTAAATTTGGCTTTCTCTTTCAGTTTCTCATCCATCTAACCCAAGGCCTAAAGCCACGTATAGCAGAATGTATTAACAATTTGCAAAGACTTCACCCTTGTCTGTAAGGTAAAAATCTTAAACAGCAAATTCTATTATCCAAACAATTAGGACCCATAAACTATAACTGCCCTGAATGCCTTCAGGCTGAGGTAGGCTCATTGTTACTTCAGCAAAAGTCAGGAATAAATTTCATACAACCTTTCTAATGGAATAATACCCACCATAGGCAAAATTCCCACAGAGTACATGTCTGAAGATTGTCTACTAAGTATTTTCCTCAGGCACTGGAATACTTCGGATAATAACACTGAGGTATAAATAATGGGGTTTTCAAGACTGGGGCAAGTTAATGCTTGCCTTTTACTCACACGGCAAGGCACCATCCCAGAGGGCACACGTGGAACTGTCAGAAACAGAAAGTTTACAATTGTTAGGATCCCCAAGCAGTGTTCCATGTCCCCTCAACCCCTCCCCCCCCCCATATAGCCTCCATCAGGCCTTCCAGTTTAGTCCCAGTAATTCAAGTTCAGTTCAGCCATTGTTGTCAAGGGCATTGCCTCGGGAGCATTCAGTTTCAAGCAGTCCTGTTTGCTGATGCTTATTCATCTGTCCCACAAGGTACAGACATCTAGAAGTATCCTTTGGGGAAAAAGCAGTAGCTGGGCCACCCCATGTTCTCTCACTGTGAAAATCTTCGGGAAAGGATGATTTGCTTGAATTCAAAGTGCTTACAGCCACTTGGAAAAATTACATGAGGCAGCTAGCTAGAAGAGCTGCACAGGTAGTTTCCTCCTGGGGAAGTTCTGGGAGACATTTCTGAAAGACAAATATCATTAAAGCCTCTACCTCTATCACCCCAGGAGTCTAAATTGTCCCCCCACCCGACCCTGGGTGCCCTGGGTTTTGCTTGCCCCTACTTTGTTACAAAATCTTTGTGTCCCATTTTGGTAACTACAGCCTCACCTTTTTTCAATCATTCCTTACTGGGCCTCTCAAAAAAAAAAAAAAAAAAGAAAAAGAAAAGAAAAGAGGTTTTTTACAAAATCTCTTTCATACTATTTAAACATACTTAAATCCAACTGTCCTAAGCCCCCTTTCAGCCAAGCTGATCTGGGACTACCCTTAGGAGAAAGACAGACATCATTATGCCCCAGAGACTTGTCAAAGAGAAATCCTGAAATGTACAGTTTTTCAGATTAATCTATATTTTCCCCACCCCTTTTGTTCTGATTATAACATAATAAGAATTCTAGTGAGATGAGCTCTATTATATGCCATTACTTTTTATGATTTATTCTAATCTTCTAAACAATCCTACACTGTTACACCTGCTTTATGGATGAAGAAGTTGAAATTCAAAAAGGTTTAGTGACTTTTCCAAAGACATGTAGTCTTTGGTACATTTGGTAGCAGGTAGTCCCAGAATGAACTCAGTTCTAGCTGCACCTGAACTTTTTGTACATTATACTTCAAAAATCTTTAGACTGCTCCATAGTGGGCTTTAGGGTGGAAGAGAGAAGAGGAATGAGTTTGTGAGGAAATGGGGGCTGGTTAGAAGGAGGTGAAGGGGCACATCATGAACTTTCCACCCCTATTTCAACTAGAACTCCTCTACTTTAATGATGGTAGATACATAGATGATAGGTAGGTAGATATAGAAAGATTCTGAATAACATTTAGTTTGAAAGGAATAGACTTTTAAAAGAAAAAAAATTTAAATCACTATGCTACACCATGCTGTATCTCCTTAAAAATAAAAAAGTTAAATAAAGTCTCATGTTAAATAAACTTCTTATACTTCAATAGTCGCAGAACATTCTCTCGGTTTAGATGTGAAATTTTTACTGGTGGTCCTGAATATTTGGTAGATGACCGAATTTCGAAAAATAAATCATCTGTAAGCATGTGCGTGTATTGTTTAGCCTAAACTCATCTTTAAGTACCAGTTTAGGAATGTGTTGAGAAAAGTAGCACTTAGACACACTGGAGGAATGGTTAAATGACTGGAGAGATCAAATGTAGAAAGAAAAAAACAAGGTTTGCCCATATTTACTATTAGTCTTAGTCCTTTATTAAGTACTGTTAAAAAAAAAAAACAGAAAAAATAGAAGCTATAGTTACATGTCTAAGTCTGGCCCTGTTGAAGGATGGCCCATTTTGACCTGGTTTGAAATAAGTCTATGATAAGAAGCCTACTTCATAAAGTACAACAGAACACATAAGCTCAGATTTATTTTGAGGGTAATAGTGGTAAAAGAAGTAATGTTGGGGCATCCAGGTGGCTCCGTTGGTTAAGCATCCAACTTCAGTGAAAGTCATGATCTCATGGTTTGTGAGTTCGAGCCCCACATCGGGCTCTGAGCCGACAGCAAGGAGCCTGCCTCAGACCCTCTGTCTCCCCCTCTCTCTGTCCTTCCCCCACTTGTAGGCACATGCACACACACATTCTCTCTCTTTCTCACTCTCTCAAAAATAAACATTTAAAAAAAGTTATGACAACAAAGGTAGTGACATTAGTACTATTAGTAATTATAGTAATAGTCAACACACTTGAGGGCTTTTGATGTGTTAGGCAATATAATAAAAAGTTTTATACATAAATTACCTCATTTAATTTTCACTTCAATTCTCTGAGAAATAAAAGAGGTGAGTTCTTATTCAAGTCAAAAGGAAGTCTGGGAAAAAAATTATTTAAAAGAGGTCCAAGGGATTTATTTTGGGCTTTCCCTTCTGTCCAAGATGGAATAGCAAAATCTAGATTTATCCCCCTGTCTAAAACAATGAAAAAAAATGAACATAATAGTTAGAACAATGGTTTTGAGACACTGAACACAGACAATGACAGTGATTCTTGAGAGATGGAAAATATAAAAGGGGAGTCTATGATTTCCCCAAGCTTATTGCCATGAAAGCTATTATGCAACTCATGGTGGGGGAACCCAGGCAGATCCCAGCAGACAGGGCTGAGAGTCCAGGGAGAATAAAGTATCTAGACTATGAAATTCAAAGGGCCTAAAAGAGATTAAGCATATTTGAAAGAGAACAGAGTTGGAGGACTAATTCTATATGGTTTCAACAGTTAAGTTACAATAATCAATACAGTGTGGCATTGGCTTAAAGACCAATACATCAATGGAACAGAATGGAGATTTCAGAAAACAACCCAACACATGGAAACAACTGGTATTCAAAAAAGGTACACACGCTGTTAACTGAAAAAGGGATAGTCTTTTCAACAAATAATGTGCGATTAAATATCCACATACCAAAAAAAAAAAAAAAAAAAGAACTGCAATACATGTCTTACACCATAGTAAAAAATAATTAAAACTAAATGTACCTAAATGTAAAACCTAAAATTTAAAAACTTCTGGAAGAAAAAATAAGAAAATATTTGTTAACTTGAATTAGACAAAGATTTCTTAGATATGGCACAAAAAGCCCAGAAAAGGAAAGATTGATTGGTCTGTCAGATTTTCTATTTCTTCCTATTGGTAGGAATATAAATTGGTTCAGCCACTGTGGAATATAGTATGGAGGTTCCTCAAAAAATTGAAAGTAGAACTACCAAATGATCCAATAATTCCACTACTGGGTATTTACCCAGGGAAAACAAAAACACTAAGAAAGATATATGCACCCCTATGTTCATTGTAGCATTATTTACAGTAGCCAAGACATGGGAGCCAGCCTAAGTGTCCTTCAATAGATGGATAGATAAGGAAAATGTGATGTG
Organism: Acinonyx jubatus; assembly: GCF_027475565.1. Lineage (NCBI taxonomy): Eukaryota > Metazoa > Chordata > Mammalia > Carnivora > Felidae > Acinonyx > Acinonyx jubatus. The sequence continues at coordinate 64,688,889 of NC_069387.1, forward strand.
ATGTCTGTGTGTGTGTGTGTGTGTGTGTGTGTGTGTGTATGATGTAATATTACACAGCCATAAAAAAGGACAAGATCATGCCATCTGAGACAAGGATGGACTTAGGGGATATTATGCTAAGCAAAAAAAATTAGACTGAGAAAAACAAGTACCATATGATTCCACTCATAAATGGAACCTAAAAAAAAATGAATAGACAAACAAAAAGCAGAATAAGAACTGTAAATGCAGAAAATAAACTGGTGCTTGTCAGAGGGGAAGCGGTGGGGAGATTGGGCAAAATGTGTGAAGGGGAGAGGGAGATACAGGCCTCCAGCTATGGAATTAGTAAGTCACAAAAATAAAACCAAAGTATAAGGAATACACTCAATGATATTATAATAGCAATGTAACAGGACAGAGGGTAGCTATACTTGAGGCAAACATAATATATAAACTTATCAAATCACTAAGTTGTCCACCTGAAATTAATGTAACATTGTATATCAACTACACTTCCACATTAAAAATTTTTTTTAAATAAAGAGACTGCTATTTTCCCATTTAAAAAAGAAGGGGCGCCTGGATGGCTCAGTCAGTTGAGCATCCAACTTTGGCTCAGGTCATGATTTCATGGTTCATGTATTCAAGCCCCGTGTTGGGCTCTATGCTGACAGGTCAGAGCCTGGAGCCTGCTTCAGATTCTCTCTCTCCTTCTCTCTCTGTCCTTCCCCTGCTCATACTCTGTCTCTCAAAAATAAATAAACATTGGGGCAGCTGGGTGGCTCAGTCAGTTGAGCGACCGACTTCAGCTCAGGTCATGATCTCACGGTTTGTGAGTTCAAGCCCTGCATCAGGCTCTGTGCTGACAACTCAGAGCCTGGAGTCTGCTTCAGTTTCTGTGTCTCCCTCTCTCTCTGCTCCTCCCCCACTCATGCTCTGTCTCTCTCTGTCTCAGAAATAAATAAACATTAAAAAAATAAAAAAAATTAAAAAGAAAAAAAAAAGAAAGAAGATTAATTCATTGAACTTGAACAAAATGAAAAGCTTTGACTCTTCAAAAGACACTATTATAAGAGAAAATACTTGCAAAGCATATATTTGATAAAGGATTATATCTAGAATATACAAAAAAACTTTTACATTCAATAATAAGAAAACAAGCAAAAGAATAAAAAAGTTCAAAAGATGTGAAAAAACACTTCATTGAAGATGTATGAATGGTATATATACACATGAAAAGATGCTCAACACCATTACTCATTAGGTGAATGTATATTAAAACCATAACAGTGTACCAATACATAGATACTTGAATGGCTAAAATTTAAAAGGCTGTTCACAGAAAGTAGTGGTGAGAATGTGGAGGAATTAAAATTTTTGTCCACTGCTGATTGGAATGTAAAACAATAGAACCACTTCGGAAAGCAATTTGGCAGTTTCTTAAAATGTTGAATGTATACTGAACATATAATCCAATCTATTCCTAGATATTTACCACCTCTCTGCACAAAATGAAAACATATGTCTTCACAAAGACTTGTACACAAATGTTCCTAGAAGTTTTATTAAAATATCCAATAACAATATGCCCATCAAGAGATGTGTGATAACAAATTGTGGCACTTCACCAATTCACTGGAATATGACTCAGCAATAAAATGGAATCAACCACTGACACACACAAAAAAGTGAATGGATCTCAAAATAATTACACTGAGTAAAAGAGGCTATGCAACAAGGCTGTATATTGCATGACTCTATTTTTATAAAATTAAAGGGAATGCACACCAATCTCCATGACAGAAAGCAGAATAATAGATGCCTGCAGATGTGAGGAAAGATCAAGGAGGGGAAGGAAATATTTTAAAGAGACATCAGGGAACATTTGGAAGATGATCGATATGTTTATTATCTTGATTGTGGCCATGGGTCATAAGACACATGTCAAAACTTATCAAATTGTACTTTTCATATATATGCACTGTATTATATATCAGTTATATTCTATAAGGCAGTAGAAGGAAGGAAGGAAGGAAGGAGGAAGGAAGGAAGGAAGGAAGGAAGGAAGGAAGGAAGGAAGAAAAACTCTAGCTTCAGATGCGTTCTGGTGAAACTAGGTTGAATTTAAAGTGTGAAAATGAAGCACAGAAAAAACTCAATATCTGTATTGTAATATTATTTCAACATAGCTTCCCTGATTTTAATATATTCTTATTTTAGAAAATGCCTCCATTAGACTTATTTCTTCCTGTAAAAAAACTCTTTTGAAAATAATCCTTCTTGTTTATGTCTAGATAGGTCAAGTTAAATTGAATTGAAAGCAAAGGTTTCCATGTCTATCTTCAAACTCAGAACTGACCAGGCTACAATTGATCCCAACCATTCTGTTGCAAGGAAATCACTTAGACTTTCTTAAACCTACTGAGATGCAAATTAACCAGCTGTTTCCTAGAGTGCCAATCACACTGGCTTGTAAACCTCAAGTGCTTTATTAACCATTTTTGGGCTGACCCTTCTTAAACTTCCAAGATCTCAGAGGGAAAAACTGTAGAATAGCAAAAGGATTTTAAATTTCTCATATCTCAGCATCAATTAAGGAAAATATCATAGTATGTAACTCTGGACATTTTGGGAACTCTTAAATAGATTTAGTATCAAAACAAATCATTAATTTGATAGTAAAGAAATTCATGGGTATGCTATTGTTGAGAATTGTATTATGCTGTTCCCACACTAAACTTGTGCTTCATTCCCTCTTCCTCCATCTGGCCCTTTCACACTATCCTCCACAACACTATCCCATTATATAATTCCCTGCTATGGTCACAAATCATATATAAAACAATATGAATTCCACTACCTCCAAGGCATAGATGGTCATACCTTGTTAAGAAGAAATTTTGGAGAAGATAGGTCAAATTGTTAAATGAAGGATATAAGAGAGTTGACTTTTTAAATTTTATTTGAGAGAGAGAGAGAGAGAGAGAGAGAGAGAGAGAGCATACCAGGGAGAGAGGCAGAGGGAGAAAGGGTGAATCCCAAGCAGGCTCCACACTCAATGCAGAGCCTGAAGAGTACTCCATCCCACAACCTCGGTATCGTGATCTGAGCAGAAATCAAGAGTCAAATGCTCAACTGAATAAGCCACCCAAGAACCCCTGGATAGGATGACTTTTTGAAAATATTTACAAATATCTAGATAAAATATAATCTTTAAGATGTCATATAAAGCACTAATATTTGCAGGCAGGTAGAAAATAGAGTATAATAATCTGTTCATGCATTCCTTAGTCAAATAATTCACTTTCAATAGACAAAGTCCTTTGCCTATATGACAAGTAGATTGACAGAAAAATCAATGCATATAATTCAGTATGTCTGTCCATGGGATTTTTATCTCATATTTGTCTATATTTTAAATCACTGTTTTTTTTCTGTGCAGAGACTTAAAACATGTGATGTGTTTCTCAACATTTATATTTATATCTCTCACTGTACTGAAAGATATCTAGCTAGTTGAGATCCTTGTCCCTCAAGTTGAATTCACTAGGTAGCCTAAATATGTCAGACCATTTGAAACAAACCATCTAAGTCTGATGAAAGAATACCAGATATATTCAAACATTTTAGTACAAAACAGAGAAATGCAAAACTTCTATTTTATTAAACATATTAATCTGATAGCAAAATCTAAGGCATATTAGAAGGATGTATCAACTGGTCTTACACATGACTTCTCCTGCAACACTATGATGAGCAGGGCAAGAATAGAATACCATATAAACATAATCAACATCCCAGGAGATGCCAGGGTATACAGGTGCGTATTCTAGAAAAGAGAGCATTCTTAGAGAAAAAAGGGAGTGGGAGAATTTCAAGCTTCCAAGTGCTTTACCCCTTGTCTGAGCTTTCCTTACTCATTTATCCCATGTATAGTAAAGAGATTCTACCAAGTGCCTTAAACAATAGAAATTAATTTCTCACAGTTCTGGGGGCTAGAAGTTAGAGATCAAGATATTGGCAGAATTGATGTCTTCTGAGGCTTCTCATACCCCTGGATGTAGATGGTCATCTTCTCTCTGTAGCTTCACATGATCTTTCCTCTGTACCTGTGTGTGTCCTAATCTCTTCTTCTCATAAGGATATAAATAGTATTGGAGTAGGGCCCACTCTAATTGCCTCATTTACCTTAATTACCTCTTTAAAGCCCCTAGTACCAAATATAGTTACATTCTGAGATACTGAAGGTCAGGACTTCAACAATGAATTTAGTGGGGTATGATTCAGCCCATGACACCATTCAACATGCTACTTCATCCTACACACACACACACACACACACACACACACACACTCCTTTTTAGCCCATTCAGCTAAATCCCACTCTAATCTGAGTCATGGTGAAAGAAAGAATAAATCCAATGAAATGTTGATGTTGAATGGAAGGCTCCAAGCAGGTCAATAGTTTTCGTTCTTCAACAATTTCATAATGTTAAGCTATCCCCCAAGCTTCTGTAAAGTGAAAATGAATGACATTATTAGGATGTGATTGATAGGGAGGAAATGGTAATTTAGCTCTACAGGGAATATATTTGTCAGTAACAAACTCTGTGAGAATTCTGTCTCAGATACACATACTTCTCAGGGGAGAAGAGTGTTGGAGATTACTGTTGATGGAGAACATTTTATTAAGGTAGTACTAAACGTCCAAGTTTTCTTAAACTATAGGATTATGTGAAAGCTTTGAATATATGTCTTTATTTCTCTGCTACTTAAAACATGTTTCATTTTTTTGTATTTCTGACAAATAGTATACAGCAAATATTAAATGAATGAAGGCCTCAGTAAATAGGTGCACTGAATGTTTTGAATTCTTTCAGTACACATTTATTAATGTTATTTATGTTTGTGAATTTTTCCCTTATCGGACCATCACAATGCAGAGAATTTATCAATTTAAAGAAGAAAGCAAGAGGAAGTATAGAATTTGGGAACATTAAGAAGTGGAACCTCTATATTTATAATAGTGCTCTCAACCTCAGAAACACTGACCTCACTCTCAAAACTAAATTAAATCTATTAGGAGTAGGACAGGTCAAAACGAAACTACTGATTTCCTCTAGTTCTGAAAACTTACCATACCTCTGTCTTCTCCTTAGATCCACCACTTTATTAAACCAATAATCTAGGAGTGATTCTAGAATCTTTTCATTTTCAAAGCAGCCACATTCATTTTATTAGTACGTTTTGACAACTCTATGTCCAAAATATATCTCAAATCAATACATTTGATTCCATTGTATTTCTACTACTCTTGTCTAGGCCACCATCATCTATCACATAGATTACTCTAATAACTCTTCACCACCCCAAACACATTTTTCACCCAGGAGCCAAAGTAATTTGGCTAAATGTAAACCAGGTTACATCACTCCCCTATTTAAAGCTATCTAGTGTCTTAGAACAAAATCCAAATGTCTTATTCTCTCCGAAAAGGAATATAATGATCTGGTCTCTATTTCCTAGGACTTCCCTTCCTATCATACACTTCTATCATACTGTTCTTTCTATTGTCTATCACATAAGGTTTGCTCTCTCCTTAGGGTCTTAGTTTTTAATTAGAGAGACCAGTTCTACTAGCTGTCCTCTCTGATCAGAAACTCTCTGCCTCATCTTCGTATGTCAAGGTCTGCATGTCATTTAAATCTTAGCTTAAACACCTCCTCCAAGAGTTCTTTGTGATCCTAGTTTTAGCCTCAAAATCTCTATCACCCTATTTCAGTTATCTACATAGCACTTACAGTTGTCTAATATTTTTCTTGTTCATTTGTCTTTATTTTCTATTTCTTCTATTTGTCTATATACTCCATGAGAACTTGGACCTTGACTGTCTTGATTGATGCTATAGCCCCAGAATATAGAGCAGTGCATGATATAGACTGACACTCAATATTTATTGAATACATGAGTGGCTAACTGCTCTTCAGAAGGATTATGTAGGATTCTTGAACTTATAAGATGATCATCCAAAATCGCCCTACAACTCTGTCTTTGTAGCTACCCTAAAGGTCTCCTAGATCACTCCAAGGAATGAACAAGGCCAATTGTGGATATATCTTTATTTCTTTTCACTCATGAGTCAGCACTTTGCAACATACAAGTAGGCTATGTTTGATAATTGACCCTCGGGAGCATCTGATTAGATACACTATCATCTGATTAACTTAGTCACTAATGACTGTTGGCAGAGTCTGAAAAAATCAGGAAATCATCCCCATCACATTTAAATATTCATGAGCTGCTTATGGAAGTAACTATTAGCAGCTGAACACCAGAAGAACTTTATACACAGAAACATAGGCAACAAGAGTAACAATTCCAAAATGGAATAAAAAGATTTGACTACTCAGACTTCCTACAGCCATTTTTCCTGAACTTTTTGACTATGGTATTGTATTAATAAGCTTGAGGTAAATAGAGTGTGTGGGGGGAAGCCCCAGGACCATCCAGTTAGGTTGAATTCTGCATAATTGCATAGATTTACTCCTTTAGAAAACTACAAATCTACAGGTTGTTCTCTTGAACATAAAATATGACAAACTTCAACAATGTGAGAGATAATAGTTGCACTACCCTCTCTGATAATCACAGAGCTCTCTCAGTGTATGTGGACCATAAGGAGCACCTCAAAAGCCAGGGGAGAATTAATCATTACTGTATTTGAGCAACAAGATCTAAGACCATTTCAATTAGCAGGATGGGTCTTTTGAGGAACAGCTGGTGGTTTTTAACTGGTGCTTAACTTAGAAATACAGAGTTGAATATACTTTAGTTTTACTGTTCTTTTCCAATTGATAAATTATTTTCTGTCTCTGGTCACTCCATTTTGCTTTGTCTTGACAAAGGACCTCATCGTGTATCTTATTACCAACTGAGCCACCAACTTTAAGTAATAAAAGATTCAAAGATCTTGGTTTTTTAGGCCCAAACAATGATCTTAAAGACTTTACTTTCTAAGGCAGTCAGTCATTTATTCACTACCCTTTGATGTTTTGGGTCATGAATCACTATCCACTTTTGGCTTTTCTATTCTTAGTACTCTCTGCCTCTACCTTGAAGAGTGACTTCTTCCTTTATCTAGTTCTTCATTTCCCTCACCTATAGGTGTAGATCTCTTTTCACCAGAAAACGTATGTACCGAGAAGCGTTCTTTGTATATCACACAGCTTCCAAGAGAAGGATGGAGATTTATTGGCAAGAAAGAATGTTAATGTGTCAATTTATTAGAGGTTCTTGGATTGTTAAGTTTAAAATTTGGGTAAGGTGGGGAGTCTGAGTGGCTCAGTCAGTTAAGCATCCAACTCTTGTTTTCAGCTCAGGTCATGATCTCATAGTTGGTGAGATCAAGCCCAGCGTTGGGCTCTGTGCTGACAGCATGGAGACTGCTTAGGATGTTCTCTCTCCTCTCTCTCTGCCCCTCCCCCTGCTTGCTAGCACTCATATTCTCTCTCAAAATAAATAAATAAACTTAAAACAAAATATTTGAGTAAGGAAAAAATAATTTGTCATTAATTACGGTTATTCATTTAACTTCCTTAGTCCAATCAAGCAGCACAAAATTTATGAATGACATTGAATTCTTCGGCCAGTTATCCAGTTTGAAATTCCTTCCCCAAAGAGGATGCTTGAGGTTGCATATACTAATTGCCTTTCAGTGAGTAACGGTGAGTATGCAGAGTTACATGTTTAAGGAAAGAAGTGAGGCGGCTGGACTTCCTGCTACTCAGTAACAGCCAGGCCGTGTGTGTCTAACTCAAAAGCACTACTTGACAGGAAAGATCTTATTGCCACAATTTCTCATGGTTTGTGGTGTTTTTCTAACCAAGTTAGCTTTTCACCTGAGGGCATCTTATCTCACATGAAGGGAGATGACTCACAGGAACTCGGAAAAAAAGGAAAACTGACAAATTTCCTTGAATAACTCTGCCTATTGCTCATATAATTAGCATTTTTCAGGAGAGATTTTGAGCAGTATTATTTGGCCACTCATTTGGGTAGCCAAAAGAAGGGGTCCCTTAATCATGCTAAGAGTATGAGAGAGTGAAACACAAAGGCTTCAGAGTCCAACAGTTTGATTTGAAACACAGTTTTGGCATTTATTAACTATATGACATTTGGAAAATTACATAATCTCTGAGTTTTAGTTTCTTCATTGGGAAAACATGAATATAGTAAGAATGCTTACTCTACTGGGTTCTTAACAGGATAAAATTAAGTAATACACTTAATCTTTGTGTGGCACTTTGCAGTTTTTTCACATATTGTATCAATAAAGTTTTTGTTTCATTATTATTATTTCCAGGAAAGGTTACTAATAGTTCAGCAACTACTTCAAGCCAAAAAAAAAAAAAAGAGAGAGAGAGAGAGAGAGAGAAAGAGAGACTGAGAGAGAAAGAAACTAAGACAGGGGATTAAAGAATTTGCCCAGATCACATCTAGTTAGTAACAGTTAAGACTAGAACCCACATTTCTAAATTTCTGAGCTATATTCTTTCCATACCTATAACTCCTTTCCTATCATTGTTTCAATAAAGACTATTTCACTTTACAGTTAGAATCATCAATTCGTATCTCATGCAGCTGGTAGAGGGAGGTCATTCTCTGTAAGACAGAACATTTATGTATTGAAAAAAATAGACACAGATAATATGTTTTTCTGGTTAGAATTCAGAACCAAACTGAGGACCATCTCCACTATAAGCTGGGGCTTCCAAAGTGCTGTACCCTCAAGGTTAAGGAAAACTAAAGGTGAGGAAGCTGTTACATGGAATATGGGCCCGGATTCAACTTTCTTGGATCAAATAATCTCAAAGTTAAACTTGGTTTAAGTAGTTGCAGACTGGTAATGCATGATAAAATAATCATGCATAAGGAAATAAATATATTTGTTGGCAGTCTCAAATTCTAACTAATTCAGAACTATAATAAGAAATATTTTGTTTACCAAATTTAGGATAAAAGGAAGAAAAATCTGACAAATCAAAAAGAGAAAGTCATCCTTCCTATGATAATCATATATAAGTAGAATATCTCAATATAAGTGTTTCAATGATTAAAAAACACTTTTGTTCCTCTCAAATGAATTAGAAAAAATGCTTTGTACGATTAACAGGTTTCACTTAGTATATTTGCAGGAAGGAGCTTCAACTGTGTATTTGTACAGTTGAGTATACATAGCAATGAGACTGAAAAAACTATCTCTATTTCTTTTTTTTTTTTAATATTTATTCTTAAGAGAAAGAGAGAGAGTGCATGCATAAGTGGAGGACGGGCAGAGAGAGAGAATCCCAAGCAGGCTCCCCACTGCCAACACAGAGCCTGTCTCAGGGCTCCAATCCACGGACAGTGACATCATGACCTGATCCGAAATCAAGAGTTGGATGCTTAACCAAATGAGCCACCCAGGTGCTCTGAACTAGCTCTATTTCTATTAGTAAAGGTTAATGATTCATCAGACCTATAGGCCAGAATCCCAGCAATGCCTCTCCCAGCCCATTTTAGTGAATTTTCTAAGGGTCACCTTTTTAAAAAAAATTTTTTTTAATGTTTATTTATTTCTGAGACAGAGAGAGACAGAGCATGAGTGGGGGAGGGACAGAGAAAGAGGGAGACACAGAATCAGAAGCAGGCTCCAGGCTCTGAGCTGTCAACACAGAGCCTGACGTGGGGCTCAAACTCACAAACCATGAGATCATGACCTGAGCCAAAGTTGGTCGCTCAACCGACTGAGCCACCCAGGCGCCCCTCTAAGGGTCACCTTTAAAAACATACAGAAAAAAAAACTGATAATTACCAGAGGGGAGGTGGGTGGAGAGATTGGTTAAATAGGTGATGGGGATTAAGGAGGGCACTTGTTGTGATGAACACTGGTGTTGTATGTAAGTAGTAAATCATTAAATTGTACATCTGAAGTTAATATTACAGTGAATGTTAACCAACTAGAATTTAAATACAAACTTAAAAAAATAAAAATAAAAAGTGCTTGAGTAGTAACTGTAGGTAGGTATGGTCAGTGTGGGGATAATCTTAGAATATTTAAGTAGAGTACAGATGTAAGCATTTAGAGTCCTTTTTATTATACTGTTGTGTAATAACCTGATTGTCTACATGTAGTAATGCTTCTCTCCGGATTCATGCATCTTTTTACCTTAATTTGCATATGAATCACTTGGGTATCCTGTTCAACTGTAAAATTTGCAGAGCTGCAGATTCACCATGGCTGGGGTGGGCCTGAGATTTTTAACAGGCTCCAAGTGATGCTGACGCTGATGGGTGTAGCTAAGAGGATGCAATGTAAAGGTTCTCAAACTTCAGTATGCATTAGAATCACCTGGAGGGCTCTGTAAAAAAAACAGATTCCTGGACTCAACAGCAATTACTGTGACTCAGTAATTCTAAGTTAGTGCCTGAGAGTTTTCATTACTAAAAAATTCCCAGGTAATGCTGATACTGCTAGCCCAGATGCCAGACTTTGAGATCCACCAAACTAGTGTATAGGATTTGGAACAGGCAATAGACAATGCCAAAGAACACAGCAGGAAACAAGTCTGTTCATCAACCAAAGCTCAAACCAATCAAGCTTCCCCTGAGAAGGCACCACAAGGAGCCTGGGCAAGTAAGCTCTTTCAGATATCTCATCCACTAATTAGTTCTTGTGATTGCAAAACATGTCACTGATATGATGGGACTCAGATGCTTCCAGAATCTGGCCAGTGAAAGGTTTCATCAGATGGATTTTGTTTGAACCTTACCATTTTGATAGCACACGCCAGAAACTGAAGGTAATTTTATTCATAGTATTTCAGATGGACAAATAATATAGTATGGTCATTTCATAGCCTTATTTTTAGAAAAGAAATTTGGAGCCAGGGAGGCTTCTTGAGAGTACTCAGTTAGTTGGTGGCCCAACTGAAATCAGAAAAGGCCTCTGACTGTTATAAAATGTTATAAAATGGAATATTATTCTCTACTACATTATTATTCCACCTAAATTATTCCTCCTTAAAGAAGACATTGTTTGAGGTTTAGGGATATACTCTGTGTTTGGGGAAGGAGAATTTACTCAATTCTCTTCTGAAAGTAATCAAGCAGCAGATCAGTGACTATTTCCTGATAGGATTTTTAACTCACCTCAACTAACTAGAAAAAAAATGTGATGTAGAAAACCAGCATTTATTGAACACTGGTTATTTTCAGACACTATTCCACACACTCTATCCCACATAGAGATGGTCCCCTATTCATGGTGTTTCAATTTATGATTTTTTGACTTTATGATGGTGTGAAAGTGATATGTCTTTAGTAGATACCGTACTTCAAGTTTTGAACTTGGACCTTTTCCCAGGCTAGCGATATGCAGTATGTTGTTCTCTCATGATGCTTGCCAGGGTCAGCAGCTGCAGCTCGTGGTCAGCCACAGGATCAAAAGCGTGTAAATAACTGATACATTTACAACCATTCTGCATCCATAAAACCATTCTGTTTTTCACTTTCAGTATAGTGCTCAATAAATTACATGAGATATTTAGCACTTTATTATTATAAAATAGGCTTTGTGCTATGGGATTTTCCCCAACTTTAGGCTAAGGCAAGTGTTCCGAGCATGTTTAAGGTAGGCTAGGCTAGGCTGTGATGTTCCATAGGTTGGGTGTATTACATGCACTTTCGACTTACGAGATTTTCATTTTACGTTAGGTTTATCAGGATGAAACCCCGTTGTAAGTCAAAGAAGATCTGTATTTATTTTTGATTCTCATAATGCTCTTTGAAGATGAAGACACTGTACCTCAAAACTGAAATTACTATTCCAAAGTCAAATACCTAAGAAATAGTGGAGTTATTTGTTCTATCTTCAAGGGCCACATTTTACACATTCTGACATTAGAAGAGGTAGAACATTAGAAGAGGTAATGAAATGATGCTAGAATGGAGAAGTGGTCAAATAATTTAGGGGAAAGACTGAAGACTGCTTTAGGTCACTTGCTGTGTAGAATATACCACATAATCAGCTACATCTTTTTATTGCACCTGGATTCATCCATTCAATTATCCACTAGGCTGTCCTCTATGGATTTGTCATAGGTATGCTGAATCCAAATTCTGTAAAACTGAAACTATATTTCTTCCAAAACTTTTTCCTTCTCTCTTAGACCGTATTTTAATAAATGGCAACATCCTTTTATGCAAGGCTGAAACTTGGGAGTCAACTCTTCCTTCTCCCACACCATGCATCCACGCCTGTCACTAATACCTTTCAACTCACTCTTCTTATTGTGTCTTAAAACCTCCATTTCCCTCCATTGTACTTACTTCACCAGAGTTCAGGTGTAATTAGCTACATTTTACCTTGAATATTAAAATATTTTGCTAACTGACCTGGTTTCTAGTTTCACCTTCCTATAATCCTCCACACTACTATCAGAATAGTTTCCAAAAAGATACATGACCCCCTGAACCACACCCTCTGCCACCGGGATCCTCCAAATTCCAGAAGTCCTACACAGTATATTCATCCTTTCATGGTCCTGTCTCTTCATTTTCCTTAACCTTGATTTTCTCCTCTCCATGAGGTTTATTGCATCCCACTAGTGTTTAAACACAACAGCCTACTTCATGCTTTTGTGCCTTGTCCAGGCTGTCCAGGAACATTAAGTGTAGTTTATAGCTCCTGGGTAAACGGCTTGTTACCTTCTGAAATAAAAGGCACTAAGCAGATGCAACAGAATCACTTGTAAGATTTCTTGCGAAAACTTTTAGTCTTCACATTGCCACAAATCCTAGTCATGAATCCAAGCAGAGGCTTCCTAAATGTTAGTTCTTCTCTTTTCTTTTCTTTCTTCTTTTCGTTTCTTTTCATTTCTCTTCATTTCTTTTTGTTTCTTTTAGTTTCTTTCCTTTCCTTTCCTTTCCTTTCCTTTCCTTTCCTTTTTCCTTTTTTCCTAATTAGAAAGCAGCTAATGTCCCCAGCCCTGTCCTCTGCAGCTGTGTCCTCCCTCAGCCCTGGATCTGGTAGTAGGATTTCAAAAGTTTAGAAGGTGCTCAAACCTGTCAGGATAAAAAATAAACACATACCAAGTGCCTACTATAGACCAGATACTCAACTTTGCAAATTTTTATATGCATATGAATCATATATGCATGGGGCTGAGATGGGGCTTTCTATCAGTTCTCAGATTATATTTTTGGTGCTTATCCACAAAGTGCAATTTGAGTATAGCAAGATTCTGATCTATTACAGCACATTTCCTGTTGATGCGGCATTGTGTCGGAAATTCACACAATTTTTATTCCTCTGTGAATATCCTATACAAGAGCTAGTCTATAGCTGATGACATATTATTTCATATTTAGAGATGAATCACTTACCTATTCAGGCACTGAGTAAGGATGAGAGTAGCCATTAATGAGGTATGCACACTTTGATTGGAGGGAGCAAGGTGATGGAATGGCAAAGCCCTCCCAGAGACAGCAGGAGCCTACAGATGTCTCACTGTGGGAGTCGAGGAATGCAAAGAAAAAAAGGGCAAGGAGCACCAAACAGCCATCATGACTATCACTTCATGAACATTTGTGACATGTCCACATATGCACTTTACATGCAGTTAATAAAGTGCATAGTGTTTCCGAAAATAATTACATTGTCTATTTTGCAATGAGCCCAAGATGCAATTTTACTAAGGCATATATAAATCATTTCCCTTTTCTGCTTCTTTTTGGCACAGAAAACATTTACAATGTTATGTCTGTATTTTAAAAAGAAGCAAATAAAACTATTCCCATATACTGAGGCTGAGCCATAGGCATAGGATATCACTTTGCTTCAGGAACGACTTTCATTCACTGACCAGGGTTTAAGTCTGATATGCTGTTTCTCTGACTTTCTGGTTCAGGCCTCCCTATAGTAGATGGGTTGGCTATTTTTGCCCAAGGTCTAACACATTCTGATCCCAAGAAAACATGTATTGGATGGCATTTCATTTGTACTCAGAGTGGCCTGAGGCTGAGTTCTTTCTTCAGATGGCACTCTGAACTGATTTTCAGTGAAACAGATTAGCTACGATGTTTGTGCCCCAATCTAACCAAGATCACTATAGAGATGAATACATTCCAGGCCCTGCTATTTTTTTTTAACGTTTATTTATTTTTGAGACAGAGAGAGACAGAGCATGAACGGGGAGGGGCAGAGAGAGAGGGAGACACAGAATCGGAAGCAGGCTCCAGGCTCTGAGCCATCAGCCCAGAGCCCAACGCGAGGCTCGAACTCAAGGACTGTGAGATCATGACCTGAGCTGAAGTCGGACGCTTAACCGACTGAGCCACCCAGGCGCCCCTAGGCCCTGCTATTTTTTAAAAGCATATGTACACATGCCAAGTATCTTTGTTAAGAGTTTCCAGAAAGCTTCTTGGAAAATCAAGAGACTGCTGTCAGGTACGGGACCCTAGAAGAAAGCAATAAGCTAACCCAGTAGCCAGAGTTTCTTCTAGATGTATTTCCTGTTGTTTCAGCTACTTGAACACATTTTTAGCAAGATCTTAAGGCTGTGTAGGACACAGAATCTTTATCTGCATGTTCATTTGTATATATGTGTACGTGTGCGCATGTAAGTGTGCATATATATATATATATATAGTCACAAAGTCTGCATTTATAACAATGCATGAGCCTCTGTGTATCATGTTTTGTATTAAAAGCTATAATACCCACTGAAACTGAATTATCTGAAGACGAGAAGATGAAACCCAGCATTCTTAGTCCATTACAAGGCACTTTGCAATCTAACTTGGTTGACATATCAGAACTCATTTTGTACACACTAACATAGGAACAGTGTTCCAGAAATATTGAACGATCTGTTTTTCCTTGAGTGTTGTAAGCAATTTTGCTCCTCTGTCCTTTTTGTTCAACCCATTTTCTCTTCCTGAAATATCTTTCTCCATAATTTTCTCCTAGTGAACTCCTACTCATCCTTCAAAATCCAGTTTAGCTATCACTTCTTCCTGGTACCTGCTTCTGCTCCAGAATTAATCACTTCATGTTTGATCATAATATTATACTTTGTATGAGTTTTTCTTATAATACTTATATATTACAGTATAGTTATTTGTTCCCATGTCTGTAAGCAACTATGGGTAGCTTATTTCTTTTTATCTTTTTGCTTTCATACCTAATGTAATGGGAAAATACTTTGCTGGCAAAATACTTTTAGGATGGAAAGAGATTTTAGCAAGCAGCAGTTCAATAGTCTAATTATACAGATAAAGAAACCAAGGACTGGGGAGGTTTGATGACTTGCTAAAACTCATACATGGTCAGGGGCCTAAGCCAAATTGGAATTTAGTTCTGAGCCATTGGAGTGCTGTCATGGTATTTTTTTAAGTGTGTAAACAATGCAGCAGTGTCTATCTATAAATCTGTATTATGAAATGCCTCATATTTTTATGGATTTGGTGCTGTAATTAGTACCTTTCCTTATGTAAGCAATGATGTCCAAGTTTTCCCCATGTAACAAGAAGGTGGTAGGATTGATTTTAGTTTTATCTTGAATAAATAATGTCAGAAGGATATTCTATTTTACACATTCCCCCCCCCCCTTTCTCCATTTAAGGTGGCAAAACTCATGAAGTCATGCATATACTCATTGTGGGCATTATTTTACCTCTTTTCCAGGGCTGTGTGGTTTGTCAATTCCATTTATCATAGGGTGACAGAAACTCCCTGCATGCTAATTCCTAAACCGGAGGGTCAGGGGGTCCACAGTAATGTCTTGCTCATAGTCACTGACTCAGCGTAGGCAGAACATGGAGAGATGGGTGATGCTGAAGGCCCAGAGTCGGCAAGGTTTTCCCTTTCTCCAAAGAACCAGGCACACAGGGTGCCTGGGGACCTCAGTCAGTTAAGCGTCCAACTTCAGCTCAGGTCATGATCTCCTGGTCTGTGAGTTCAAGCCCCGCGTTGGGCTCTGTGATGACAGCTCGGATCCTGGAGCCTGCTTCAGATTCTGTGTTTCCCTCTCTGTCTGCCCCTTCCCTGCTTATGTTCTGTCTCTCTCTGTCTCTCAAAAATGAATAAATGTTAAAAAAAAAAAACAGCAAAAAACAACCAAACTTCAAAGAACCAGGCACACAAAGACAGTAAAAAGAAAGTAAAGAACGTGGTGACACATTTCCATTTGCTCTATACCTCTCCTGAGAAGAGACAATGAGGGACAATGATAAGAAACAACAGGCTGATAATCTATAGAAATCAGAAAACTTGTGCCTAGACCTAGAATCTCTAGTCCTGTGCATAAGGCAGCTCCCTAATTTTCAACTTTCCTCAAATATAGAATAGGAAAGTGGGACAATAATAATTCCAAAAGGCAGTAGAGCTCACGAGACACACTGAGGTAGGTACATCATGTATATCATTTTATTTAAAAGTGTAACAACCTTCAGGAGTTCATATTATTGTCCCCATTTTACCCACATATGGTAAAGAAGTGCTAGAGATGGGACTCAAGCCCAGCTCTGCCTTCAGTCCAAAACCTACAGTCTTAACCATTATGCTATTCTAGTTTCACAACTGAATGATATAATGGAACTTTACCATCAGTCTGAATGTATGCTGTGGGTGACTCAGCAGAGATATTCATTAGCATTCTTCTGGGGAGGAGGTCACCTTCCACTCAGCACCCTAGGTTTATGCAAAGAACATCAGGAAAACAATGTAAGTGCAATGCAGGCATATGTACAGACCACATTTCCATTCAACAGCATCCGACTTCTGAGACAAAGATGTAGGCTTCTGGGCTCTAGCACAAAGTCATGTACTGTGCAAGTGCAGTCTTCAAATGTCTATTTTATCTTCTGTAACTCTCAATTTTATTTCAGAAATCAAGAAAATCTACATTGTTCTACCCCATTACAAAGAGGGAAGAATAAGCACAAACATGAATAATCTCACACAATCCCCATAAATAACACGTAAATGAGGCAGTATATATAGAGAGGCACACTAGCAATCATTGAGACAAAGCTTTAGAAAGAAAAAGAAAAGGATACAACCTGACCTTGGCTTGAATTTTTGATGTTTATATAACTAGAAATCTTCTTTAGCCAATATATAGCTGTTGCCCAGTTATGTCATAAGTAAAAAGGAAGGCATTAAAACAAACAAACAAAAACAGAAGAAATGGAAGGAAAAAACAAAAACAAAAACAAAAACAAACAAAGCCTGAATTGGGAACTGAGAATTATTTTCTCTATTTTTTCCTAGATTTCTGGCTTCTGTGTACCCATGATTAAACCATGTCCTTTCTCTGGACTACATTTTTATTTGTAAAATGAGGAGATTAGGCTAGATTATTTCTACAGCCTTTTAGATTTGTTCTACATTCATGTGTTAAACAAATGCACTGCTATGCTTGTGATACTGGAGGATGCTCACATACAGTGATTTATTGATTCATTCATTCAACAAACACTTATTGGGAGTCTATAGTGTGCCAAAACTAAGCCATATGATCAGAATCCATCAGAGAACAAAACAGAACAACTTATGCTTCACTTTTTGTAACTGTGACCTTTCCTTTCAAGCCATGCACAGAAATAAGAATCCGTGTAAATTACTTTTGGGAATCAAAAGTATCAAGTAAATGAGAAGTCTTTCAAAGTATCATTCTATCTCAGGAAACTAGTTTCAACCAACTGTTACTCAATCTCCTGTCAATGCCATGTTAAGACAGGCATTGACAATGCTTGTCAATGTCATGATGTAACGGGTACCTTCCTCCAGGGCCAAACTTTGTTTTCCAATTCCCCTATGTCAGTAGTGCTTGAGCCAGTCTAACCTGGGCCACCATCTTATTTGGAGTGGTTTCCTTGTTCATTGGTTCGCTCTGTGGCCATCTCTACCAGGGTCACCTTTGGTCCTTCCTTTGTCTACTGTCATGCCTTTGGTTAAAGTTCCCTTTAAAACACTGCTATCACCTGTTATTCTTATCACATGGAGAGATCATTCACATCAGTCACTAGCTATCACTTAGGGAGGGAACTTTTATAGAAAAGAAACAATACACGCCTTCTCCAAAGGATCTTCTTTTACTTGATTTGCAGGGATCTATCATCAAAAGTCAATAACTCACCTCAAATGCAGTGGTAGACAATATTATGGTGGAAATTATGGCTGTGAGAAGGCCACTACCTTGTTGTACAAGCTCAGGCAGGGTATTCGATCTTCAAGTCTCAGATTCCAGTGGAAAAATATTATGTAACTCAAAGTGTTGTTATGAAGACTAAATAAAATAATATGAAAATGCCAACCACCTATTCCCAAGTATTACACAGATGATACACCCATCATCTTTGTAAGAAAGGACACCATAACATGCAAGTGAATAGACAGTCATAAGTTATAGAAGAGTGTTCAAATACAAGAAAATTTTCAATGATGGAGATAAAACCTAAGGAAGGTGAACTTATTTATTCACTAACTTTTTAAAATTTATATAGCAGTTTCAACATAACAAATGCTAGTTTCCTTCCCTAATATCCTACCCAAAGTTCCATAATGAAATCAACTGTTTCTCTAGATGGACAACTCTAGTTTTCTAGGTGTTAGGAGCTCTTATCTCATTTCTCTGTCTGGCTCATCAATGATCCAAAAAAGCAATCTTAGTGAAGGAAATGTCAAGAACTGGGCTTAAGTCATGGATTTACCACTTTGTCCTCTACATATCTTTAGCATGTTGACATATCTGGATCCAAATTGTTTTAGCTATAGATTACCATAGCTGCTTTTACCAATCTTTTCAGGTTTTATGTAAAGAGCAAAAACTCATCAGCTTTGTATTGGACACTTTTATCAATATAAGTGATATTGTTATTTCTCTATTTCAAATAGAGTTATTTGAACATATTTAAATAAAGTAAAATAGTTGTTTATTATATATATATTTATAATGAGTAAATCCAGATTTCCTTTCTATTCTTAAAAAAAAACTATAAATTAGAAAGAAATTAAAACTTGGACATGAAAACACAGGAAATAGCACCATCATGAGACAAGCAGTGTGATTACACCATTTACTGAACTAAATGTATATGGTAGGAAGAAGATGCCACTCCCTCCGCAATAAAACATGAATTAGCAAATTTGATGTACAGAATATTATTGGGGGAGGGTATAAATGGTATTTTATTTTATTTTGTCAACCATTCTATATATGCAATTAAATCATTTTCTGTGATACTTGTACCAACATTAAAATTCTCCAGCACACTATGAAAATATGACTATTTTTATTGTATATTTCTAGGGTGTACAGTATGACGTTTTGATATACATATACCAAATGTGAAATGATTAACACAATCAAGCTACTTGACACATCCATAACCTCCTAGAGATATGACTGTGTATGGTAAGAACATTTAAGATCAATGCTTTCAGCAAATTTCAAGTATAAAATACACTGTTAACTGTAATCACCATTCTATATATATTAGATCTCCAGAATTTATTTATTCTGTATACCTGAACCTTTGAATCATTTGACCAGCTATTCTCATTTTCCCCACCCCTGATCCCTAGCACCAACATTCTACTTTTATAAATTGAATTGTTTTTTAGATTCCACATATAGGTGAGATCATGCATGTTTTTCTTTTGTCTCTGTTTCATTTCACTTAACATGATGTCCTCCAGATTCATTTGTGTTGTCACAAATGGCAGGATTTTTTCTGTATGAAGACTGCAAAATAGTCCATGTGTATATATACACTATATTTTCTTTATCCATTCATCTGTCAATGGACACTTATGTTGTTTCCATATCTTGGCTATTGTGAATAACGTTGCAATGATCATGTGAGTAGAGATATCTTGAGACCCTGATTTTATTTCCTTTGGATATATACCCAGAAGCTGGATTGCTGGATCATATGATTGTTCCATTTTAACTTTTTGAGGGACATGTCATGTTGTTTTCCACAGCAGCTGAAAACTTTTACATGTCTACCAATGGTGTATAAGGGTTCCTTTTTCCCCACATCTTACCAACACTTATCTTTTCTATTTTTGATAATAATCAATCTAACAAGTGTGAAGTGATATTTCACTGTAGTTTTGATATACTTTTCCCAGATGATTAGTGATGTTGAGCACCTTTTCATATACTTGCTGGCCATTTGTACATCTTTGCAACATCCTAAGTTTTCCAGCTTCTTTTCCAGACCAAATGTGTCTATTTAATTTTGTTCTGTTTTCTGATAGTGGATGTTGAGCCAGATTGTGATATGGTTAAGCTAAATGCTTTCAAAGGTGTATTCAATCTATAATTAATTAGCCATTAAACACCACTGGAAATATAATCATAGGGAGAAGAATGCATTTATCATAAGAAATTCTCTCAGAGTAGTCCTAAGTGTAGTTGAATGAGATTCCCCTTTATTGCCATTTAAACTGAAAGCAAGGGGTTGGGCCAAGGGACGAGGGACAAGGGATGTGAAAATGTAACCCTAAACTACCTTGGAAGGATACTATTATCTGCAGGCATTGTTTGACTAAACTGGTTATACTGGTTTTCTAATGCTGCTGCAACAAATTATTACAAACTTAATTGGTTAACAACAAAAATGCATTATCCTACAGTTTTAGATGTCAGAAGTATGAAATGGGTTTCACTGGGCCAAAATCAAGTTGTTAGCAGGAATTAGTTCTTTCTGGAGACTTTAGGGAAGAATCTATTTCCTTGGCCTTCCCAGTTTCTAGCGTCCACTTGCATTCCCTGGCTCGAGGTCTCTTTCTCACATCACTCTCACGTCTGCTTCCATTGTCACATTTCCTTTTCTCACTTTGACTTTCTTCCCTCTACTTTATAAGGACCCTTGTGATTGCATTGCTAGCCACATGTAAATATTTACATTTTAATTTAAATTATTTTATTTTATTACTGTTTATTAATTTATTTTGAGAAAGAGACAGAGAGTACATGACCATGAGTGTGGGTGGGACAGAGAGAGAAGGAGACAGAGAGAATCCCAAGCAGGTTCCATGCTGTTGGCACAGAGCCTGATGCAGGGCTTGAACCCACAACTGTGAGATTATGACTTGAACCAAAACCAAGAGTTGGACACTTGACCAACTGAACTACCGAGGTGCCCCTAAATTATTTTAACTAAAAGTCTAAGTTCATTAGTCACACTAGTACCATTTCAATACTTAATAGTTACATATAGCTAGCAGCTGCCATGTTGAACAGCATAAAATTGAACATTTTCATTACCATAGAAAGTCCTGGACAACACTTATTTAGAATATACTTACATGTATCTATTTATCTTTTTAGATTAAAATAAAATGCATAAATTTAAAATTCTTATGGGATATCCTGTATCTTTAGTAGACATCCACTAACCTTCAGGGATTGAAAGATACTATGACAGATGGTAGGCCATTAGTAAAAGAATTATTCCTATCTTGTTAACTGCTTTCCCCTTAATCTTACTGCTTAATAAATACTTGTTCAAAGACAAGAGTTCCCTATTTAAAAAGAAAGCTGTTTATATAATTCTCAAAACTAAGGAGTTTTGTAATGGAGTAAACACCTTGGAAATAGGAGTTTGGATATATATACCTTTTTTTTTGTTAGCAAACATTACATTAATATATTTTAGATAAATACTTTTCACAAAGCTCATTATGCTCCCAATATGTTTATTACAAATAATGATGAACTTGAAGTTAGAAAGTCTGCCCTCCAGCATAACTGAGTTAACTTTTCCAAGCCTTCTTATTTGTGACATTATACCCCACATTATGGTTAAAAGGGACTATAGAAGAAATTACTATGTAAATTTGAGAGCAAATCAAATTAGAATTATTGGTATGCTATGAATAATGACCATCAAGTATTAGGTTAAGATTACTTTTTCTTACTTAGTGGGCACTGTCATAATAAAAAACTTCATGGAATTTAGTATAGTACAAGGGTTCCAAACATGTTTTGGGTGTTTTTGTTTTGTTATGATTTTTTAGAGACAGAGAGAACACAAGTGGGGGAGAGGGGCAGAGGGAGAGAAGAGAGAGAGAGAGAGAGAGAGGGAGAGAGAGAATCTTAAGCAGGCTGTACACTCAGCTTGGAGCTTGACTTGGGGCTTGATCCAACAACCCTGGAATCATGACCTGAGCAGATATAAAGAATTGGATACTCAACCTACTGAGCCACCCAGGTGCCCTCAAACATGTTTGTTTTCAACATCAATGTCTTTGCATATCTCATAGCTTCACCGAATAAATTTGTTTCTGCAGTTACATACAAATTGAAGTTTTATTTATGCAGGTATGTATTTATTTATTTTTTAATGATTATTTATTTGCAGAGAGAGAGGGGAGAGAGAGAGATAAAGTGAGCATGAGCCAGGAATGGGCAGAGAGAAAGGGAGACAGAGAACCTCAAGCAGGCTCTACACTATCAGCACAGAGCCCAGCATAGATCTCAAACCTATGAACCGTGAGATCATGGCCTGTACTGAAACCAAGAGTTGGACACTTAACTGAATGAGCCACGCAGGACCCCAACAAATTGAAATTTTAAAAGTTGAAACTTTCTTTAATGAAACTAGGTATTTGGTTGTAAAGGAACCCTAACTTTTTTCATTACTGTAGTTTTTTGTTTTCACACAATGAAATTATTATGTCATTTGAAAAATTATCCCTATGTTTTTTTTTGTAAATGTATGGCTTTAAGAAAACCAAAACTTCTATTCCTAAGACTATATTGACAAGAATCTAAACATTTCATCTGTATCTAATTGTATAAGCTTTACATGTTGGCATTTAAGAATCTTCCTGTAATAGAAATAGCTGTTATATATTATTGATGTATTTCTGAAAAACTGAGATAAACTTATCAATGATGAAACCGATGCATGTATCCTACTTTATGAAAAGTAAGATATTTCATTACTTGGATGTTTGATTTACCAAAATTACAGATTTTATTGAAAATTCTATACATAACGTTGGTAAAATATAATGGAAAACTTCTATTTCTCTCAAGAATACTCTGATATATTTATATTTCTCTGGATTTGAGGGGAATAGTCTAAAACTGTGTGTTATCAAAATGCAAATGTAACATCATATTGCCAGGAACCTACTCTCTCCAGCAGGAAATATAGAGCACAATAATTTAATTCATGCTGGAAAATGATACTTTCCATTAGCACAGATTTACTTTCAAAAACAAATCAAGTATTGACTTAGAAGTAATCTCAGTCCTCATCTTTTAAAAGATTCCATTTTTCTTAGAGTGCAAGTACTTCTAAAAAAGTATATAAGATATAGCTATATTTCTCTTAACCACATCAATTTTGGCCAAAGTTTGATTTGATTTATCTTGAAATATAGGTAAAGTGGGCAATACCATGGACAACAAAGCATGGAAAATACAAATACTTTTGAAAACCAGTAACTCTTAAAGAGCTGGTATGCTGTCTCTTATCCTGGAACCTAGAGTAATGTTGATGTCCTTGCACAAAATGATATATTAACACATATGACTGGCTGCCATTGGGATTTAAATGGCCTATTTTAAAACTGTGTGTGTGTGTATGTGTGTGTGTGTGTGTATTTCTCTGTAGTTTTCTTCTGAAAATCAAATTTGAAAGAACTTCTTCAAACCTTTCACGTTTTTATACATCTTTACCTTTCTGCATGCTGCTCTTGTACATAGCTCTCCATCCTCCCTCACTTTTTTTTCTTTTTTTGACATTTAACTAAATTATATCATTCTTTACTATAAGCCTAAGCATCTTTAGGAAGTTTTCTCTAATGTTAGGAATAAACAAATCTGGTTTATGAGTATTTTTGCAGGTGCGTTAGTTTTCTCAAAAATTTGTCAACTATTTTTATCTTCTATAGTTAATATATTAATCACCTATTTTATTGAATCACTATGTATCTAAGTCTCTCAAAGATTCACACGAAGCTTTTTTTTCTTTAACCAAATTCTACAAATGGATTTTCTCTAGCAGTAAAATAGTTAAAGCTTAGATTCTATGTTTTGTACTTGCAGTAATTCATTGATTTAGTAAGCAAATACTGCAGTGTTTTAGAATTTTAATTAACAGGTCATCTAAAACTTAGAAGAACATAAAAAAGACCAAAATATAGTTATAGGTTCTCCTTATAGTAAAAGTAACTGGTCCAGTTGGGCTGACCAAATCTTTTAGGCTTGGAACAACTATAGTGCCTAGAAAAACCTTCTAAGACACAAATAAAAGATGTTATGCTACATTTTGCTATTCTTCCAAAATTTCAGGTGTGAAATAAATGACAAATTACCTGCCTGCCACACTAAGAAAGGAGAAAAAGGTAGAAGTTCCAAGGAGGAGGATTTTCCAACAAGTTTAACTCTTCTGGATATAAGTGATTCATCATATACACATACTGTTTGAAGTTGCTAAAAGAGAAAGACAGTGATTTGGACTAAGCTGTTAGTGCTCCCATTTTCAGATTTATCCTTACACATTAATAATATCAATATCTCCCAAAGTAGAGATTTAATTACACTTTCCAAACAAAGCAATAAATTTGTGAGCATACTTAAAACTGTCATAAATAATTAAAGCTAAAATATATTCTTCAAATAAATGAACTAAGTAAATCTATGTTGCTATGTCCTTGGTATAGTAACATGGGAGTTTTTAATCACTCATTTGCTAATCAAAGAAACATTTTAATCTTGATGGGGTATCCCTGAGTTCTAGTTTATTACCTTATTTTAATAAGGCAGGATACATTTTTCATGAAATGTTATTTAAAATGGCATTATGATCAAGTTATTTAGTAAATATTTACTGGAAGCATGTCAAGCACAAGACTCATCACTCACTCAAGCTTCATCAAACTATTTTCTGGACTGAATCAGTACCAGATTCTTCGGCAAAAGGCATTTCACAGTTGGGCAAATGGCTTCATGGTGTTTCTGGTTTCCTAGAACACAATCTATTCCCATCTCCTCAAGTAATCCCCAAAGCCTTTATTTGTTTGTTTATGACTGGGTACAGTGTGCTTTATTGATGGTACATGACAAAGTAGGGCTTCCTAAGCCCCTCCACTTCTTCAGGGGGGTCTGGGATGAAACTGTGCAGGGGTCAGGAGATTCTCAGTGTGTTGGGGGATGAGTTGGAGCAAGAATTTCCCAGCAGCTGAGGCCTTCTCTCTTCCTCTCTTTTTCTAGCTGGAGCTGGTAGTCCAGGGGCTCAAGGAGGCCATGTGGACCATAAAGTCCACCATCCTGTTGCTGTAGCCAAATTGATTGTCATATCAAGAAAGAAGCTTGACAAAGTGGTCATTGAGGGAAATATCAGCCCCAGCATCAAAGGTAGAATGGGTGTCACTGTTAAAGTTGCAAAAGACAATCTGGTCCTTGGTATAGCCCAGGATGTCTTTCAGATAATCCCCTAATGTTTGCTTCACCACCTTATTGATATCATCATATTTGACAGCTTTCTCTAAGACTGCAGAGCAAATCTACAACTGACATTTGGGGATGGGGACACAGAAAGCCATGCCAGTGTGCTCCTATTCAGATCAGAGATAAATTTGCCCATAATCTTGGCAGTGCTAATAGAAGCAAGGATGATATCTGGAGAAGCTTCATGGCCATCATGCCACAGCTTCCCAGAGGGGCCGTGAGGGACCATCAAGTGCTGGCACGGACTGTGTACATGAGTTCCTCTACCAGGCCAAGCTGTCATGGATGACCTTGGCCGAAAAGTCCAAGCACTTGGTAGTGCAAAAGGCATTTCTGACAATCCCAAGGGAGTTGTCAAACATCTCATGGTTCATACCCATCCTAAACATGTGGGAATCAGCAGATGGGGCAGAGATAATGACCCTTTTTGTTCCACCCTTCAGGTGAGCCATAGCCTTCTCCAAGTTAGTGAGGACACCAGGGGATTCAAAAACACCAGCATCACCCCATTTGATGTTGGGAGGATATTGCTCCTGGAAGATGGAGATGAGCTTTCCATTAATGACAAGCTACCAGGTTTCAGCCTTGATTGGGCCATTGAACTCACCATGGGTGGAATCATACTGGAACATGTAGACCATGAAGTTGCAGTCAATAAAGGGGTCACTAACAGAGACAATATCCAGTGTCAGTGTCAAAAGCAGCCCTGATTACCAAGCACCCAATGCAATCAAATTAGTTTTCTCTAATATTTCCCATCATGTCTAAGGAATGTGACCTGCACTGCTCAAGAAGGTATGGCTGCTTGCATAATGGGGAGGAACAAAGAATCCCAGTGACTTTAACTACTTTTATTCTTCCCAAACATGGGTGATATTATATCCTATGATATCTCCTAGCTCTCTTTTATTTATATTTTTCTCCCATTTATTCATTCATTCAATAATTTTGGAGAGCTACTGTCTGACCCCTTGGAAGACACAGAACATGTTACTTATTATCAAGTGTGTACATAAATAATTTTTCACTGATAAATAATTCTGGCAAGATAACCACACTATATTAGGTAGCTTTACAGCAATAACAACCTCAAACAACATTTATTTTTCAATCATATTACATATAGATAGCTGTGGGTGGGCTACTGTGACTCAACTCTTGGTTGCATTCCCATTTCAGAACTCAGGCTTAAGGAACAGTCCCTTTTTAGGACTTGACATTCTCATGGCAGAGGGAAGAATACAGGAAGTAATTGGGCAGTGGCTTTGAATACTTCTGCTTAAAGTGATACACAGTCAATTCTCTTTATTCCTAGTAGTTATGTTCAAACACTGAATGAGCAAAAATCGAACCATTGCTCTTAAAGGACCTGCGAGCCTCTGCTGACAGTGTTTTGTCAACCATTTGAGTTATATAAGTGTTTTTGCTGAAACCCTTGTAAAATGAGCCAGTGTCATCATTATTGAAAACCTGCTCTTCACATAACCTTCTCCTATATAATACTTAGCAGGTATTTAAAAAATTCCATCCACATCTTCCTGATCTGCAGAACCTGCCCCACTTGCGAGCTCATTTTTCATGCTGTTTCACCTTTTGAGACGTATGATCCAGACAGTATGAACTGATAGGGTTTAATATTTTCCTGACCCTTGTTACTGTGCCTTTCAACAAGGAATCCCCAGTAAGAGAAGTATTCCTACAGATCAACAAGCCAGGAGGGGGTCCACAATCTCTTTCATAGAAGCAACAGCCCACCCTTTCTCAATGAGAAATATCCAGAGATTTGGTGCCCTGGATAAGCTTCTTCTCTAGTGCAGAAGTGTAGGGGGAGATTTAATAAATCAGTGAATTATTGGTGGCCTTGAACTATTTCCCAATAGATTCAGTGTCCTAAGTTAGCACATTTGTAGAGTTCTATCTGCAATGGAGGAAAGAATGTGTGTTTATGTTAACCCAGGTCATAAACAATAGCTAATTTTAGTTGAAATAACACTGTTGATATTCACAGGATCTATATGGTTTTGAATGCTGCCCTCATTATTTGTTGTTTATATCACTGTTATAATTTTTTTTTATATCTTAGTAAGTAAATTGGAAACTATTAGGTTTACTGGGGGTCTTGGCAAACTATAACCAGTGAGTCAAATCCTGCCTGCTACTTGTTTTTGTAAATACATTTTTATTGGAATACAGCCATGCTTTCTGTTTACATACTGCCTATGACTGTTTTCACACTACAACAGCAGAGCTAAGTGTTGCAGCAGAGACCATATGGCCACAACACTGAAAACAGTTACTCTCTGGATCTTTACAAAAAAATGTCTGTCAACCTTGGCCTTATACTAATGGTAGATGTGTCAAAAAAAAAAAAAGCCAGTCAATAGTGAAACTATGAATAAACAGGTTGAAAAAAGAATATCCTTCCACAGAAAGTATATTTCCAGGGCTTCTTGCCTAGGTCAGTGACATTGAATGTAAGCTGATTACAAAGTTGTGCAAGCAAGGAATGCAAACACGTTTATGATGATTGAACATTCTGCATTAAGGAAAGCATGTAATATTTGGGAAAGCTGTTATATTTACATCAGATTGGAAAATAATATGTTTGTGAATAGGTTAATTTGAATCGAAATATTTTGATCAACCATTTAGCATAGTAATTATCTTTGATTAAAATATTTGAGTTTGGCTAATTAGAACATGAAGAGTCTATCTGAGAGACTTGTACTTATGCCCGTGAAAGATTATGCACAGAACTGTACACTGAAAAAGAGTGAATTTTATTTGTATAAATCATATCTCAATCAACCTAATTTGTTTATTTATTTTTTAATTTATTCTTTTAAAGATCATATATCTGCATAGATATTTTAAATTATAGTAATTAACATAAGTTTTATAAAAAAGCTTTTCGACTGCCAGTATTATTGCTGTTCAAGTTAAGTGATAACAGCACTGATAGCATTAGAAGTCCAGAAAGAACAATTCAGTTTTTCTCCACTTAAAAAAAAAATTCTGGGGCATCTGGGTGGCTCCGTCAGTTGAGGGTCTTGGCTCAGGTCATGATCTCACAGTTTTGTGAGTTTGAGCCCCTGTAGCTCTCTTCTATCAGCGCAGAGCTCACTTCAGATCCTCTGTCCCTCTCTCTCTGCCCCTCCCTCTCTCCTGCTGGCACGATCTCTCTCACTCTCTCTCTCTCAAAAATAAATAAACTTAAAAAAATTTCTGCCTGAAGAGCTGGTTACAAGGTTTGTTGATTACACCGTAAGAAAGTCACCACATGTGCTTGGGAATAAGACACGCATGAAGAAGAGCTGCCCAGGAGAGCTACTAGATGGCATAGAGAAAGAGCTCCTTCCACCTACAAGCATATTTTATGGCTGCCCCTGCCTTATTGGAGCTAACACATGCCCATTTTCTGAGGAATTTGGTCAGGTCTTGCTTTCACTGCAAGGAACCATCTGACAAAGAGGCTGCGAAGATGGAGAACCAGAACCATCCCCAGGCTCTCCCTACAATTTCAGAGTACCCACATTCATGAGAGAACAAATAAAATTTGCCATTTACCCACAAGCCACATCTGTTTAGGCTAGCTTGGTAAATAACTTTTCATTCACAGAGCACTGAGTTCTCAAAAATAAAAGAAAGGGCAAACTTAAAATTTTTTAAATGTTTTATTTATTCTTGAGAGAGAGACAGAGCATGAGCAGGGGAGGAACAGAGCAAGAGAGCAACACAGAATCTGAAGCAGGCTCCAGGCACAGAGCCTGATGCAGGACTTGAACTCACGATCCCTGAGATCAGGACCTGAGCTGTTCAACCAACTGAGCCACCCAGGTGCCTCAAGAAAGTGCAAACTTTAGATTGACTGTTGACCACTGTATTAAATGAGGTGGGCCAAATGGAAACACTGTGCTTGGATATTTATTACATTACATTTTTCAGGTTGCCACTTTGAAAATAAGTTACATTATATATCTTTTGGACATAATACGGAGTTTTTTTTTCTCTTTAACTTTGCTTTTTTAAAATGTTTTTTGATGTTTATTCATTTTTGATAGAGAGAGAGCGCATGAGCAGGGGAGGGCAGAGAGAGGAAGAGACAGAATTCAAAGCAAGCTCCAGGCTCTGAGCTGTCAGCACAGAGCTTGACCCGGGGCTCGAACTCATGAACCACGAAATCATGACCTGAGCCAAAGTCGGATGCCCAACTGACTGAGCAACCCAGGAGTCTCTAATTTTGCTTTTTTAAGGTAAATTTGCATTTATCACAAGGTATGGAGTGTTTCTCAAACTACATATGGTAAAGAACATCAATACAAAAAAATAATGGTAATGCAGTATTAATATTGAAAATAATGAGCTTTAAAAACTAGAAAGAGCCAACCTGGTGGCAGTCTTGTTAGGCAGATTTTGAGTGCTGATTGATAAGCAAGGCTAGAACATTTGTTTAGGAAACAAGTCAGTTTAGGAAAGGAACAAACTGGTCCTGATTTTGCTAAAGTTGTCAGCATCCTCTAGTGGAAATAAGTTTTTGAAAAACCACTTCTTTAATACAGAGATCTATTTTAACTATTTTTGCACAAACATATCATCAGTCATCAAAACTTGGCTGTTATAAAAATTAAAACTTTGAGACAGTAATAAACAAGGTACTATTTCATTTCATTGTATTAAATAATTGTAAATCTTTTAATATGGTTTGTTGTCTCATTCAGAAAAGCAATACAAGACAAAACAAGACTGAAAACAGGGACCAGAGAATAGGAACTACTCCTACAACGTCTCTGCTTTGCCCAGTGAAAATAAAATCCAAATGAGGGTTTCTGCATTTAAATTTCATTAATGAAAATTCAGGTTATCTCTGTACTCACTAAATTAATATCATACAAATAATTCAAGAACAATATTTTGAATGTATGCCAAACTTTCAGTTGGTGCAGGGCACCAAATGATCAGTGTAAGGGTGTTCTGTCTTCTTCTAGCTCTGCCTTTAAAATGAAAAGAGAAATAAGTAAATAGAAAGCCTCTTAAATATTTCACATTAACATGGATGAATGTTTCTTTAGTAATAACAGCAGTATGATAAATCTGAGTCCAAACTCTGAACATTTTAAATTAGTAAGATCATACTGCTGGTTTATTAAAAATGTAAAATTACAAATTAGGTCAGTGTCTTTCTTTTAACTTTTTACTTTGATTGATTTAATGGTACTGCAATTTCATCAATATAATATTTCAATCCATTTAACAATCATTCATCATTTCCTTAAATTTTACATAATGTAAGGGCAAAGGTCTTTGTGAAGTTTCTTTTCCCTGGAATGCTTCTCATTTAACTGGACGCAGTAGCTATAGGATTATAGTTTCAGCTACTCTTTTTCAAAAAGAACAGTTCCTCTTTACATAGATTTTTTAAAAGAAAAATTATATGTATTTAAGTATGAATTTATACAATAGAAAAATATTAACTTGTATTTAAATTCTCTTTTCCACCTGCTGAGGAGGAAGGAATCTCTATGTTGTTTGGAGATTAACTTTGTGTTTTTCAGTAGGGTAAAGCCTGGAGATGAAGAATTGGATAAGCCAAATTCGACTCCAGGAGGAAAAAAAAGAGAGAGAGAGAGAAAACACACAAAAAAGACCCTAGACAGGTGGCAAAGCAGTACATGTGACCAGAAGAGCAAAGGCAATGTAGAGGACTACAGTGTTCTCGAATTTAGACGTGCATCAGGGTTACCGAGGGATTTAGGAGAATCATAATTGATTATTAAATGAATGTTTACAACACAGATTTCTTGTCTCTGCCCCCAGAGTTTCTGTTTTAGTAAGTCTAAAACATTGCTTAATAACTTGCATTTCTAACAGGTTCCTGGGTGGTGCTAATGCTGCTGGTCCAGAGACCACACTTTAAGAACCATTGTTATACAGGATATGTAGGAAGTTTTGCTTTGGTTTGTATGGTATAACTTTCCAGCTGACCAACCATCTCTGTTTATCTGGAACCAAAGGATTTCCTGAAACTTGCAAGGCTACAACTGGAAAGTCTCCAGCAAACCAAGAAGATTGGTCACCCTACATCATACCTTCAAGATACTTTCAGCAAAGAGCTAAAATACTGGTTAACACATTTATATCAAAATGTTGCATTGTTTTCTTTTAATTCATTCATTCATTCATTCATTGGTTAATTATAAAAGTTTTTTCGTCAATATGTTGAAATTGAGCTCAAGGTTAGACTTGCTTTTTGAATGTCATCATGTATGATTTTGCCCAAGGTATAGTACCCTGCTGTAGTTAGAACTGTCACCTAGAACTGAGTAAGCCATCTCACGACTATCAGTATCAAGTGATCAGTGTTTTGGTTCAGTAGCAAGTGAAAAGCATTCAATAAGAGGAAGAATGGTACTTGGTCTATCACTTCAAAGTAAGAGGGTACTTAGACAAATTTCTCTTAGAATTACAGTCTTTAGGGAAACTCACTGTTTGGAAATTTATGTTCCACAGAATTCATATACACAATGTTACATGAGTTCATCAAATTAGGAATGTCAGAATTGATCAGGATGGGCTAAGTTTCATGGCAGTAATAAAGGCAAAATCTTAATGGCTTAAATCAACAAATATTTCTTTTTTTAATGTTTGTTTTTGAAAGAGAGAGAGAGAGAGTGCATGCCCCAGTGGGGGAGTGGCAGAGAGTGAGGGAAATAGAGAATCCGAAAGTAGGCTCTATACTGTCAGCACAGAACCCCACATGGGGCTTAAACTCACAAGCAGGGCTTGAATTCAAAAGCAGAGATGTGAGATCGAGATCATGATCTAAGTCAAAGTCGTATGCTTACCTGACTGAGCCACTCAGGCACCCCATAAATATTTACTTCTTGTGAACACTACCTATCCTTAGAACTCCAACAGAAATTGCTTATTTTTCTTGCCTAACTTTTTATATCATAATTCAAATAGCACAAAATAGAGAACTTAACTAATGTTCAATGATGATGGAATTACTCATCCTAGTGTTGACTCTTTTCCACAAAATAAACATCTGTGGGAAATTGGGGTTGAAATCCTGAACAGAGAATGCAAAGTGAATATGAATCATGATCCAGTTTTAAAAGATAAGCCTAGTAAAATATAGCTTACTTCATTAAAATCCCCACAGGTAGCTATTTTATTAGGTCTTGATTTAGTGGCAGACTTTGGAAAAGCATTTATAGGTCACTGGAGATGTGGTAATCCCAAAGTGGATATATGACAAACCTTCACCAATTTGTAAATAGTAAAAATAATTCACCAACAAACTAGTAGAGTATTCTGTGAAGACCACTATGGAACCAATAGGATTTCTTAGCATTCATGTTTTGCACTGATGGTTTCCAAATCTGAAAATCATTATTCAGTGGTTTGAGATGGTACCCTGGAATCTAATTTTTTACAAGGCTCTCCAGCAGATTTTAATACAATTACTCTGCAATGTGGACATCTAAAAAAAAAGACACCTGTATTTTCAATTTGGTAGATAAAAACATAAAGGAGTAGAATGTAGATGTAAGGTTACTGGGACTAACAAACATTCATTTCAGTATAAATTGAAGATTGTTTTAAACAATAACAACATGGGGTCATTTTATTACTCTTGAGCTGATATCCTAGTTTCTACCTTTGCCTGTGTCACTAATTTCCTATGTGATTTCAGGTAAAGCACTTATTTTAACTGCAGCTGCTTTTCAGAAATGAAATCAATTAGATTAAAGAAGATCCCTAGCAGTTCTAAAGCCCCATATTTCCTTGAAACATTCACGTAACCTTAAAGGGATGTGTGTGATATCTATAGGGACAGGATGTATAATGTAAGCTCTTGATGGCAATTTTTATATAAAGAAATTTGTAGCATAAATCTCTGGCCTTACTCTACTACCTTGAAAAATCTGCCACTATTTCAGGGATAAGTCAACAGACTGCAGGGTATTGCTGGGGAGGGAGGTTTAAGACATGTTAGCACCAAATATGATAACTTGTTATATTGAATATTTCAAGCCAAAGAAATTTGAGAAATGGCATGTGCAGGAAGGATTTTCTGGTCTTCCAATGAAGCAGATCATAAAACCTTTATGTGAGAGGTGGCCTTCCTACACACAGAGGAAAGAAGCATCCTTATTTTTGAAATTGAAGGAACATAGAGGAATCTGAATGAACAGGCCTTGCTAAGTTTCTTCCAGTTTACTATACTTACCTCATACTTTTTGTCTTATCATACCTTTTCACTACTTTCCACTCTTCATCAAACCTAGCATAAAAATGCTCAGATTGAACTATCTCTTCAAGTTTTCACTTCCATACGAAGGCTCCTATGTCACATAAAATTTATATTAAATATACTTGTATGCTTTCTCCTCATTAATCTGTCTTTTGTTACAGAGCTCCCAGTTGAGAACTTAGAAGGGTAGAGGAAACAGATACTTTTCCTCCCCTACAGTATATATGTCACCTTTGAGTAAATCATGGGATCTGGGGCCATTACTTGTAGACCATTACCTACTTTTTGAAGACTGAATCATCTGGACATGATTTTAAATAGGTAAGCACATTATTGACCCAGTAATAA
This sequence comes from Acinonyx jubatus, assembly GCF_027475565.1. Classification (NCBI taxonomy): domain Eukaryota; kingdom Metazoa; phylum Chordata; class Mammalia; order Carnivora; family Felidae; genus Acinonyx; species Acinonyx jubatus. The sequence continues at coordinate 64,722,996 of NC_069387.1, forward strand.
AATGGGAGATAATAGAGAAAACAAAGCTAAGCATCACATCAAAACAGAATCCTGACATGATTTGATTCCAGTGGCTTAAATGTTTCCATCCCACCCCTATTCACGTTGTGCCCTTTTATTAATGAAGAAATAGCAGAGACTGAATAGGGATGCAGTTTAATTTGTCTAAATTGGGACAGTGTGAATTAGCTTGGACTCAAAGAAAAATGAACTGAGAACCTTGAGGTTTGTAACACTAAACAAATCCTGACACTTTTCTAATGTATTCCCACCAAAGACAATCTGACTGAGAGTACCCAAGAGGGCATCCTTCAAAACATGCCAACTATGTTCAAGGCAAAATTACAAGACATAATTTATCTTCAGCATTCTTCAAATATTCTCTTTCACTTCCTGCCCCTAACTCCTAATATCAGAAATGTACGAAATCTACACAACCTGTAAACAGTTTACCAATTTAAGAGCTTAGTATGTGAAAGCCGTTTGGGGGACTACAAATATTACTGATACACAGTGCCACCCATTAATATGTTCATGCTTATTATTTAGTAGTAAAAATAAAATACTGCAGCAGAGATATGAACGAGAACAAACTTGCCGACACAGAGAATCCTTTCTTATCTAAAACACCCCAAATCCTAAAAATTTCTTTCCCCAGCTCCTACAGAGTACTGCAATCTGGTTATCAGAGTGCACTATGAATGCCGACTTAATTAAATCCCCTTTGAGAGTGTCCACATTCTAAAAGAGGTCTTTTTTAACCTTAAAAAAAATCCTCTAATTAAGTGAAGTTCATTCAGCAGTGAAAAGCCTCTTCAGACATTCAAGTTTTAATCTGGAAGTCGTAATCTTAGCTTCCATAACCAAAGTTCCCCTCCTACACTCCAAAATTGATGAAACCAAATATCTTGGAATCACAGGTTTCAATTCAGATCACATGAAAGAAAAATAATTAGGGGGAAAGGTGCAAAATGTCAGGGCTTGGGGATTGCAAACGTGGGGAAGCGATGCCACCTCCTGGTAAGAGATGAGAACGAGCAGGAAAAAAGCCAAATGCAACTAGAGGGATAAACAACTGCGACTTTCCCTTCAAAGCCATCTAGCCGCGCAGCTACAGCCCCTGTAGACTCCGGGATCCGCCCCTCCCGGTGGCTCTGACCACTCCAGTGCGACCTGCGCAACGTGATTGACAGGGCAACAGCCCGGTCCGTTACCTAAACTCGTCACTCCGGAAACAGTGACCGGATCCCTCCGGAAGATCAGGGTCCGGGCTCTCCCAGCATCCTTTGCTTTCCGGCTATGCTCAGTCCTGTCCGGCCAGTCCCGCCTTGCGCGCCCATTTCGAGCCCGAGTTTCAAGCTCGACTTTGCAGGCTCGAGAACCCGGAACAGATTTTCCAGGACTGGGTTCTTGGGCAGTGGCTATGGGGGCAGGAATGGCGCAGCTCGAGGGTTACTACTTCTCGGCTGCCCTGAGCTGTACCTTTTTAGTGTCCTGTCTCCTCTTCTCCGCCTTCAGCCGGGCGCTGCGAGAGCCCTACATGGACGAGATCTTCCACCTGCCGCAGGCGCAGCGCTACTGTGAGGGCCATTTCTCCCTCTCGCAGGTGGGGTCCCCAACCTACCCCCACCCTAGGGCAGGCCAGAGAGGGCTGACCCAGTCCCAGCACTACTTTCTACCCTCCCCCCCCCCCCCCCCTTATCCTTTGGTCCCTCCGCTCTACCCTTCCAGTTTCGAATTATGAAAGGAACTGGGTAATCTTTTGTTCCTGTCCCTGAGATCTGTGAAATGTTTGTTTAATGAATGAATATAAGCAGATCTGTGTCTCAGGAAGTAATGTTCTGAGAAATTAGCTAATGGAATAATATATTTGCTTTGTCACAAGGTACAACCCAGGCGCACGGTACATTTGTTTCCCTCTTGGTGGCTGGTATTAGCTATCCCAGCTTTTCTTCCCCAATCCCTAGATCAGAGGCATCGGCCTGCCCCCTTGGAAATGTCAGGAAACTCACTTTAGTTCACCTGTTAAGAGCTTCCCCCAATATTTTGGGTGTGCGATACTGTGGGGAATGAGGGGAATCTTCAGCCGCCAAGAAGTGACAAGTTACATTAATTCCATTCTTGGTGTTTTTAGGAACCTTCAGTTAACTGGAGAAACTAGCACCCAGTGAGGTGGCATCATGTTTGAAAATATAAAGGCCTATGTAAATATAAAGATAAAAAATAAAGTAGATGTATTATCCTTACTTTTCTGGGGAAGCAATGTGGTTAGAAATATAAAGTCTGTAATTTTTGTGTGGTTATTTACTAGTTATGTGACCTTGGAAAATTTTTGAGCCTCAGGTTACTTCTCTGAGAATGACAATTTTAACAGGATCTACTATAAGATGTGTTGCAGGATTAAATAAAGAGGATTTGGCACAATTCTTGGCTCAGTACATGTTAGCTACCATTATGGAGCCTGTGGTTTGATCTCTTTAAACACTTCTTTCCCTCCAAAACCATCAGAGTTCTAGTCAGTGTTTCCACACTTTAAAATGGGAACATTTGCAGTTTGATCACTAAAATACAGGGTTTCTGAAGGGTAGGTCTTGGAAAATGGAAACTGGTTTTAAGTTGTTGTTGTTTACTGGTTACAGATACCTCCGCACAGAACAGGTACAGAGGCAAAACATAAGCAAAACTTTTGTTTAGAGGAGATATTTTATCTGCTGAGGACTTACCTAACCACCGTGTCACAGACTAACTTCTCAACATACCTGATCATTGGTAGAGATGTTTTTGAGCTTGACTTCCTTGTGTAGGTCCTGTTAGTATTTCATCTTGTTTTTGCTTCATTGTTGGCCTTTCCTTTTTAAGTGGGATCCCATGATTACTACATTACCTGGCTTATACCTGCTGTCAGTTGGAGTGGTCAAACCTGCCAGTTGGATCTTTGGATGGTCTGAACATGTTGTGTGCTCCATTGGAATGCTCAGATTTGTTAATCTTCTCTTCAGTGTAGGCAACTTCTATTTACTATATTTGCTTTTCCGCAAGGTACAACCCAGACACAAGGTATGTTTCCAAAATAATTTATTGTAAGTTTCTATGTAGTCAGATCCACAATTTTGATAAATCGATTTTATGAGATTTGGTGAAAAGTATCTTGAACACTTAGTCTTTATGTATATTTTGTTAAGATAAAGCAAGTCTCCTACCCCCATTTTAGAATAAGTTTGTATTTAAATACTTGAATGATTTGTAATACTTTGATTTGTGAAACCTAAAATAAATATTTGTGAATCAAATGAGTTCCGTAAATGTTTATGGTGCTTATTATGCGTGGTAGGCACTGAGACTACAGAAATAAATAAGGCATTTTTTTTTCTTTACCAAACTTTTATCTTCCTTAGGGAAGACAGACTTTGAGGAATTGTGAGGTGGATTGCCTAGCTTTGAATTCTGTCCATTTCCAAGTTGTGTTACTTTTAGCAGGTCACCTTTAGTGACCGCTTAGTGTATTCTTCTATTAAATGGAAATATAGAATCTACATCAGAGGACTGTTGGAGTACAGGAGATTAATAAAGGGAAGGCATTTGGAATAATGCCTGATAGAATAGTAAGGACTCAATAAATATTAATTATAATAATTAGGTTTAACTTAAATGATTTCAATAGTGTAAATGATGAGAGGGAGATAGGTATAAGACATTATAAGGACTCAGAAGGATTAGAGGAGCACTTATTTTGTAGCCTGAATGGCAGTAAGATGTATGGGTGGCATTGGGTAAGACTTCCCAGAAAAGATGGTATCTGAACTGAATCCCGATGAATAGACAGTACTGTAGGGTGGGGAATGAATCCTGGCAGGAGAAAAAGCATAAGCAAAGGTAGAAAGGAGGTGAGCAACAAGATCATACAGAATTGCTCTTTGGAATCACAAGATGATAAAGTACAAGGATGTGAGGCTAGACAAGTGGGTAGGGGTGAAGTCATGAATGCCTTCATATGTCATGGAAAGGATTTTGAACTTGATCTAGTAAGTGATGGCGTACAGCTTTTAATTTTAACCAAGAGAATGGCATGGTCTGATTTGGTGATTTAGATTAAGTGGAAGATAAAATTTCAGGAGATAAGAATACTTTCAAAATCTGAAATAGCTTTTGAGAAAGGCCAAAATAAGATATTTAACTTTAGACTGAGACCACTATTTTCAGTAAAAAACCTGTAAATTCATCATGAAACAGTAAGACCATTGGGTATAGTGGTAAAAATGCTATATACATATTTACATTGCCTCTAAAGTTTTGAAGGGAGTATCTTTAAAAGAAATTAAGGATGATGGCTAAATGAATGCTTATTAGAAGCGCTAAGACTTAGTTCAGGGAAATGAAACTGTGTGCCCTGTGTCCCGTTCATCAACATGTTCCTCATAGAATTTAGTTCACACAATAACTCCTTCATTATTTGTTGAATCATTCAAAGTGTTTTAGAACATAGAGGCTTTGGCATACACATGTGTTGTCTTCATGACTTCCAAACTGATAAATAGAACTAAAAGGTACCAGAAAGCATCCTTACAAATGTATGTTGTGTTTTTGCAAAGCTAGAAATAAGATTAACGTTGAATAATTTTATTTAAATAAGATTAAGGTAGTTTTTGTTTTTTTAATAAATTTCTGTTAGCCCAGCAGAAATAGCATATTTGTTTTATTGTGAAAATAATTGTAAATGTATTTTCTTTTCCTCTTAGGCTGCCTCAAGTATCCAGAGAATCTTGTCAACATTAACATTAGCAGTATTTCCCACACTCTATTTTTTTAACTTCCTTTATTATACAGAAGCAGGATCCATGTTTTTTACTCTTTTTGCCTATTTGATGTGTCTTTATGGAAATCATAAAACTTCAGCTTTGCTTGGATTTTGTGGCTTCATGTTTCGTCAAACTAATATCATCTGGGCTGTCTTCTGCGCAGGAAATATCATTGCACAAAAATTAACAGAAGCTTGGAAAACTGAGCTACAAAAGAAGAAGGAAGAGAGGCTTCCCCCTATTAAAGGACCATTTTCAGAATTCAGGAAAATTCTTCAGTTTCTTTTGGCTTATTCCATGTCCTTTAAGAACTTGAGTGTGCTTTTCCTTTTGACTTGGCCGTACATCCTTCTGGTGTTTCTGTTTTGTGTTTTTGTAGTTGTTAATGGTGGAATTGTTATTGGCGATCGAAGTAGTCATGAAGCCTGTCTACATTTTCCTCAACTCTTCTACTTTTTCTCTTTTACTCTCTTTTTTTCCTTTCCTCACCTATTGTCTCCTGGCAAAATTAGAGCTTTTCTTTCCTTAGTTTGGAAACGTAGAATTCAGTTTTTTATGATCACCTTAGTCTCTCTGTTTTTAGTTTGGAAATTCACTTATGCTCATAAATACTTGCTAGCAGATAACAGACATTATACATTCTATGTATGGAAAAGAGTTTTTCAAAGATATGAAATTATGAAATACTTGTTAGTTCCAGTATATATATTTGCTGGTTGGAGTATAGCTGACTCCTTGAAATCTAAGTCAATTTTCTGGAATTTAATGTTTTTCATATGCTTGTTTACTGTTACAGTACCTCAGAAACTGCTAGAATTTCGTTATTTCATTTTACCTTATGTTATTTATAGGCTTAACATACCTCTACCACCTATATCTAGACTTGTTTGTGAACTAGGCTGCTATGCAGTTGTTAATTTCCTAACTTTTTATGTCTTCCTGAACAAGACTTTTCAGTGGCCAGATAGTCAGGACATTCAGAGATTTATGTGGTAATGTCAGAGATATCTTGAGTTCTAAAAATAGACTTATATAGACTATCTCCACAATGAACAATTGAAGAGGTAAAAATTACGGACTTTGTTTTAGGCACAGTGGTGATCCACAGATCACATCAGATTTTTTGTGTTTTAAACATACATAATAAATCCAAGGAACTGATAAAGAACTGAGAAAAGTTTAAGACTTGCTCCATAAGCCTGAATAGTGGAAAATGAAATTGTTTACAGTTATTTCATGGTATCTTTTTGATACTGCTGACCACTCAAAAAGCTTGAAAACATTTTACAGGTACAAGTTTAAGAAAACTGAGCTTTGTAGTACTGAAACTTATTTATGAATTCTCTTCAGAAAGCAATAGCAGACAAGTATTTGAAACATATTGACAAATGATCAGGTAATGTTCTTGATTAAAATATTTCAGTGATTATAATTTGAATCATAAGGCAAAATAGACTCAGATAGTAAATGTTATAAATTAGAGGCTCATCTATGTTTATCTTGGAATTAAGTTGTTAATTTTTGTTAAAAATCTAGAAATGATCAAGCCCTTTCACTAATTCTTTTTTTAAAAAAATATACTTATTTATTTAAGTAATCTTCATACCTGATGTGGGGCTCAAACTCACGACCCCAAGATCAAGTCACATGCTCTACTGACTAAGCCAGCCAGGTGTCCCCCTTTCACTGATTATTAATATGAAATATATGATGGCCAAAGATAAATTGTGTTGATGATAATACCTTTTAAAAGGGATTTTGGTTCAGAGATACATTAGTGTATTCATTTCTTCTGGTTGCTGTAACAGATAACCACAAACTTGGTAGCTATAAAAATATCTAATTTCTAAAATTAAGGTGTGGCCAGGTTGATTTTTTCTAGAGGCTCTGGGAGAGAATCTGTTCCATGCTTCTAGCTTTTGGTGACTGTCTGCAGTCTTTGATTTACAGCTGTGTCACTCCAATCTCTGCCTCTGTCTTCACATGGTCCTCTCTCTCTTATAAGGACAATGTCATTGGGTTAGGGTTTACCTTAAACCAGGATGGTCTTATGCCAAGACCTTTAATTAAATCTACAATGACCCTTTTTCAAAAGTAAGGGCACATTTATAGGTTCCGTGTAGACATCTTTTTGTGGGATACTTTTCACCCACTGAAGTTACCAAAGGATATTTTAGGATAAACTTCATAAAATTTGTAGGAAATAATTTCTTTCTTTGCTGAGATATTTTAAATAAAATTACGTCTTCACTAAGAGCTGATTCCAAGGTTACAGAATTACAAAAGTAAGGGTAATTTGGTATTTGATTCCGTTATCCAAAATAGAAGTGAAAGGAAGTTTAGAGATCCATTGAGCTAGTCTTATTTTGTAGATTAGGAAGCAACTGTTCAGATAGGAATTTTATATGAGTCTTTAAATTCTGTGTTTACTGTTTCATGTGAATTCACTTGGTTGTCATTCCTTTACAGAAAAGTAGTACTTGGACATGTTTACTTTGACATGCAAACTTAAAACTGTGAACAGAATTTATCTTTTAATATCATTTTACATTTGTAAACTTTTAAATAACTGTGAACAAATTACTTTATCTTCAATGTTAGATTATGGTTTCTCTGGGTTTTAAACAATGGGTGGATTTGGAAAATATTCTGCATTTGCAAATATAAAATTGTGTAGGTGAAAATTACAGCTATAGTCTTTAGTAATAAGTATAGGGCAGTCTTGTATTCTGTTCATTACTTAGAGAATATATTGATTCTCTAGTTGTAACAGTGATTGTTGAGAGATGTTTTTAACAACTCATTTTTTTTTGATAATTAGATAAGAAAACACGAATTATTATCTTATAATGGAGATCTGAGTTCCAGGAAGTCAAAATAAACAACTTTCTTATCTGATACTATTAATGCAAGGCTTTTGTGCCTCGGAATATTGTTGAGATGAAAAAACTTCCCCTCTAACCCACTCTGGCAACATGAGGAAACCATTCTACTCCATATTGGGGGAATCACTGTTCCAGTTCATTTGTAAGTGTTGAATTCCTGCTATTTTAAGAGATTTTTTGGAGGAAATCCACACTCAGAGGGAAACAGGGTAATCTTCCATGTTTTCCATACAGTATATAAAATACAGTACTTAATACTTTAGAAAAGAATACTGTGAATTAAAAGGTGCTATGGAGCATAGCTTTTAGAAACATCTTAGGTTGCATTTGTGTTTTGAAGATTTTTCAAGAATTATTGGATATGTATTTTGACATTTTTTGAAAATTAAATTGAATTTCTTGATTAAAAGGTAATTATTGAAAAAAAAAAAGAAGTATTGATAAGCTGGATAGCCTGTGGAGCCTTGTGATTATTGTTAAAGTCTTTAAGTAGGATTATTTTAAAGAATGTCCTAAAAAGATTTAGTGCATAAATTTTCTAAGCCTTATAATAAATCTTTTTGAACTGTTTTTAGCTTACATGAAATTCCATAGATACAGAGTATTCCCTTTATATGGTGTTAGTAAGCAGTGTGCTGTGTGTTTCCTCACACACTATTTGTGTTTTCTTTTGTTAGATATCTGGAAATCTTTTTAATATGTCCAACTATGTTTTTAAATTATTTGGAAGTACAGTGTTCCTGAGTTTAAATATAGAATGTCATTTTGTCATAAGACAAATTATGTTAGCTGTCTGGCCTCTTCCTCTTCTTAAAGTTATTTCTGGAATGTGCTTAGTCTGTCATGAAGTACATTAATGTAAGTAGCTTAATGCAGTTTATTTCTAACAGATAAATAGCTTAATGTAGTGTACTTCTTGTTTGAATTTAACTGTCACTGTTCTTGATATTTTTTTTCTTCATAATCATCTGAAGGTAGAAGAGGAGAAGAAAAGAGATCCTTATTTTTATTATACTGCCTAAATAGTGGACAGTTATTTTAGATAAACATTTAAGTAAAATGTGGAAATAGAAAAATGAGTTCACATTGATCAGGTTAGAGAGCATTTATTATCTTTGAGCCAATTAGAATTTCCTTTAGTGAAACAGGAAAAATATCTGGCAAGTAATATGAGAAAGCCTTTTCAAATGGAAATTTAAATATGACATAGAAACCATGGGCTTGTAGAAAAAGCATTTAACATGAAAGTTAGGATTTCTGTATTTGTGATTTTGGATTCAATGAAGCAGGTGGTTTTAAGCATTTGACCTCATTTCAAGTGGAAACAGTATTTGTCCTAACTCTAGTTATTCTAGCCTGTCATGTGTCTAGCCTAATTTCAAACTAATTCAACCTCCACCGTATATCCATAAAGTTCATACATGTATAGTAAATGTGAAGTGTATACTGAATGAAGTTTTTAGTATAGAATGAAGTGAATGTCCTAGAAAAGATATACTATATAACCATAAACCAACCTTAGGAAATAAATCACATGCTTCATAATGAAAACCATCCTAAACTTTTTTCTGCCTAAATTTTCTGCCTTATTTAAAAATTTTTTTTATTTACTATGCTGTTTAATACTTATATTATGTATCTATTTGTAAATATGTTATGTTGTTATAATAGGATGTGATTTCAAAATTATTGCTGTTTTATTTAAAATAAGTAACTCTCAACCATTAAAATATAATAGCAGTAAAACTTCTGATGCTTATTAAACTCTTAAGGGAAAAGAGATTTCAAGCAATTACAAATAATTTGTGTTATTTTAGTTAGGCTGCATTTTACTACTTTAGGAATAAATGTTATTTTTTATTTAGGGTACTTTTTAATGATTTAAATGTTGACAATTAGACAAATATTTGCAATATATTAAAACTTGTATTATAAGAAAGAAGAAAGAAAATTATAATAAAAGTAGATAGATGATATATTTTTTAACACATATCCATGAACCCAATACTAAATTCTTTAACATTTAAAAATTATTTCTAGAGTAAGAAATGTTGCCGCAGTGAGAAATCTAATAATACTGTTACATTTTGCTTATAAAAATGGGCATTTGGTGAATTTAATGTTAATTTGAGCCCAGTACATCACCATCAGGCAAAAAGAAATATGGTATTTTTCTGAGGAGATAAATATTAAGCATTGTATTGATTTTTTGCACACTGACTGAAACTTTTCTGATGATTCAGTTCAGCTGAACTGTGTTGGGGATGGGAAGGCACGTACAAAATGAGAAAGAGAGGGAGGAAAAGTAATGGTAACTAACAATTGCTGTCATTTATTGAGCACCTACAGTGTTCAGGGCATTATGTGGACTGATTTATAAATATCGTCTCATTTGATCCTCATATTTGTATGGGGCAGATACTGATTTCTCTTTAACCGCTGGAGAAGCTAAAATCATGCAGACCAGGCAAGTCGCCCAAAGTCCGCATCGTCACTGAAGAACATTGATTGGCCTTACTCCCAAACCTGTGAGTTTTTAATTGATACTGTGCCTCACTGTGAAAGTTTTTCATTAAGAGAAGTAAAATATGGAGAGCTGGTCATCTGTCTTTACTGTGCATTAACCAGAACATTCATGGCATATTATTGTTTGTATTGGATTTTGTATTGTAATAGTCATTTTTTAAAATGCTAGCAGCTGTTTAAAAGAGCATGAACAGATAGTTATGTTTTAAGAGAAATGGCTAAAAGATTAGAGACAATGTTTAACTTGGAGAATTAGAGATTCTACAACTTGATAGGCTTTCATAATTGAAGAATAATTATTTGGAAGAAGGATTGGACTAGTCTTCATTCCCTGAAGTGTATATCAAGGGCCAACAGATTTCAACTGATAAAAAAATGTACATTTTCTGTTTAGTCTCTGTGGGGAATGGATCCAGAAAAAAGTAAGTTTCCCCTCTCATTGGAGGCAAGATTTCTATTTATCAGGAATGCTTCAGAAGTGATTGAGATAGTAAGTAGAGTAAAATGTTTTTAAGATGCTTCATAACCCGGTGATTTGAAATTCGTGTTTGTTACAGCTGACCTTTTTTTCATGAACTGATAAGTCGTGGTGAAGTATTTCTGGTGACTTGCATGCTGTCTCTAATATATTTTAAATTTCTGAACAAAAATTGTACCTCTAATTCTGTTACCTTGTCTTAGAAATAAATTTGAGATACACAATTTAGTAGAGGTATTTTTATCTCTAATGTTTAAGAGTACTGCTAATATAGTATTAAATTTTTTTTCTATTTTTTTAAATCCCCTTTACATTCGTGAAGAGAATGTGCTTCTATTTGAAAAGGATGTTCCTCTTAATGATAAATAGGGCAAGCACTATCTATAAAATGTTTTTAAATGCAGTATCCACTAGGTGGTGATATTGTACTACATTTCTGAGTGTTCTAGTAATTAAACTTTCTTAATAGTCTGAGTTTACTTTTCTTATAGTTTTAAGTTTTGAACTGCAAAGTAATTTATAGTTATCCATGTTTATTTATTATGTTGTTCAGGATATTTTCTAAATTCTGTGAAGCTAAAGTAAATGTAAAAAATAATCATTTTTGTGTTTTGTAATCCTGTATTAAGTGATTTAATCTAACATATCTTCCTGTATGACATTTTTACTTCATATGGCATAGACAAGATCTTTTCCCATATCAGTGAAGGATGATGGTGAAAAATTTGGAAACTCCTCTATTTCATTGTATTGGCCAGTGTTATAAGTGCTTTACCCACGTTATTTATGCCTCATAACAACCCTGTGAGATCAGTACTGTTTTTAATATCTCCAATCTATACATGAAGAAACTGAGTGTAGGGAGATTAAATATTTTTCCCAAGATTGCAAAATAACTGGCTGAGCAGGGATTCACATCTAGGCAGGGTGACTTCAGAATCCACGTTAACTGCTATCAACTGATTGGGGGAAGGGAGAAGACATGGATTCTACCCTCAAATTCATAGCATTTCAGAAAGAAAAATAAACCTGAGGAGTGTAGTTATACTCCCTGATTTTATAAGTCAGGATTGTGAGGCCCCCACTAATTTGGCTATCCCAGAGGCACATACTCTTCCATCTGCCATATTACCTTCCATTTTCTGGAGGGAAAAAACAACCCAAAAAACCCTCAGGATTGGAGTCTTAGCCATAGTTACACTGAAATAAAGACCTTTGTTTCAATTAGATAATTTCAGCTACCAAAGGCAGGAGCATAGTTGTTTGAAAATTATTACTTAGTTTCTCTGAAGAGACTTTTATTTGGAAGCAAATTGTTAGTCAAACATGATATACTTTGAGAATTTTAAAAAAATTTTGACTGGAAAACTTAATCTTTAAAAAAATTTATAAATATATGTTGTATATAGATGCTTTTAAGTTTTATATTTTGTTAGATAACTGTTCTGTAAAATTATATTGTGGGTTTATGTCATTTAAAACTGATTTTTAAGTAAATCTATTTCTAAGAATAAAATACTTCTGTTTTCCGTTTTAAAAAGTTTGTTCAGATATCATGGTTTCACATTGCTTGTAAATAAATTCAGTTTTATAATATTTTATAATTTATTGTGTCTAACATACTCTCTAATTCTAACCTGGATGCTAGTGGCTCATTGTACTACTATCAGTTTTCCTTGTCTACCATCCACCAATCCTACCTTTGTTAGTCTTGAACTAGTAGAGCTGAATTATATATATGTGTGTGTATATATATATATATTAATTTTTTTAATGTTTATTTATTATTTGAGAGACAGAGACAGAGCGTGAGCAGGGGCGGAGCAGAGAGAGGGGAAGACACAGAATCTGAAACAGGCTCCAGGCTGTGAGCTGTCAGCACAGAGCCCAACGCGGGGTTCAGACTCACAGACTGTGAGATCATGACCTGAGCTGAAGTCGGATGCTAACCGACTGAGCCACCCAGGTGCCCCTCTTAATGTTTATTCTTGAGGGAGAGAGAGAGAGAGAGACAGAGTGTGAATAGGGGAGGAGCAGAGAGAGAGGGAGACACAGAATCTGAAGCAGGCTCTAGGCTCTGAGCTGTCAGCACAGAGTCCGATGTGGGGCTCGAACTCACAGACCGTGAGATCATGACCTGAGCCGAAGTTGGATACTTAACCGACTGAGCCACCCAGGCGCCCTTGAATACTATATATTTTTAAATGTTTTTTTTGAGAGAGGGAGACAAAGTGTGAATGGGGGAGGGGCAGAGAAAGAGAGGGAGACAGAGATTCTGAAACAGGCTCCAGGCTCTGAGCTGTCAGGCCAGAGCCAACAGGGGCTTGAACTCAAGAAAGGTGAGATCTTGACCTAGGCTGAAGTTGGATGCTTAAACACCTGAGCCACCCAGCTGCCCCAGAACTGAATAATTGTAATCATCTGTAATGAGTGCTTAAATAAGTATATAATCTTCCTTTTATTCTCATAGTAATGGAAGGCAGTTAAATGCTGGATGGTCACCTTGAACTTGTAGAGGTTTGGGTTTCATTGTTAGTCTAGGACTTTAGAAAGCCCAGAGTGTTTTCCAAGGACTTTTAACATGGCAGGACTAAAACCCCAAATTTTGACCCTTTGTGGTAAAGAGAAGAGATCCCTGTTCTGTGTTTTAGATGCCCAGTTCTTGCTTTCCACTGGGCTTCTTAAGTTTCTCCCATTTATATATGTCAGCCAGACACAGGTTTGGGGGTTCCTTCTTTATGTCTCCCTCCTTCCAGGATTTCCCTTCTTAATTTATAGCCACCTTAACACTATCCTCTCATGCCTCAAGCCAGTGCTGTTGCAGCTTCCTGGCCTCAGAAAAAGTCACACAAACATGGATCTCACCCAGTGAGATGTTCCAATTATCAAATCCTATCCAGTTCCTGCCTGCTTTTGTTTGCTCTTTAGTGCTTGTATAAATACATTTTTTTTTCTGTTTTCAGTTTATCAATCTGCAGAAGAGTCAATAAGATAAAGTTCCTCTGCTATTACCTACCTGCCCAGGAGTTTTGTCTTGATTATAGTTGCCATGTATTATGTATATAGTCTTTCTGTTTATGGACAAAGAAGTTGGGGTGTTACTTTTGCTTTGAAGAACTTAACAAGAGTTTCTAAAAATTGGTGGGGGTATTGTCTGAGCTGTCAGCACAGAGCCTGACATGGGGCTGGAATTCACAAACTGTGAGATCATGACCTGAGCAGAAGTCAGACGCTTAACCGACTGAGCTACCCAAATTTGTAAAAATTTGTATTAAATCCAACAGCTATTTGAAGGTCCCTTATATAAGAATGATATCAAAAACCTGAAAGTGACTAATCTATTCCAGATAAGAGTAACTCACCTTTTAATTGGGGGTAACTAATGCAAAGTATAGGATAATCACTAAGGAGGAGTCTAAAGCTAGGGAGTTTACTTGGAAATAGAAATTATACCTGACTGAAAGGACAAAGAAAAATTTCATGGGAAAATTAGCCTTTGAGACTATACTTGCTGGGGACGGATAAAGACATTGTGAAAAACATTCCAGGCAGCATAAAGGGGCATGGATAGAAATTGCATAGTAAAACTTTGGCACTTGAGTAGTAGGTAATGATAACTGACCAGTATTAATGGAATGCTTGCTATGTACTAGGCATTGGTCTAAGTCTTAAATATGGATTAATTTATTTAAGTCTCATAACTGTGAGGCAAATGCGATTATCCCCATTTTATTGATGAGGAAAGTGAGGTACAGGAAGTTGAAACCTTGCAAACTTAGGAAGAGTGGCTCCAGGACCACTTGCCCTTTTATGCAAAGTGCTACACTAATTCCAAACTTGTATAATCTGACAACCTATACTTCAAAGCAGTTGAGATTATTTTTATATAAAAAATAGGTAGAAAATGTTCTGCTATATGCAATGAGGAGCAAAGAGAACACACATCCTATAAGCAGACCCTATGATAAGTGGGGCTGAAGAAAAATAGCTATTATTTGAGAAAGGATGTCCAGAAGATGAAGAGGAAGGGAATTGCTCTGTAGTCCCTCCTCAGATCCTGTTATACATGGTACAGAGACTAGGGAGGACATTCTTAATAAGCAGCATGAAAGGTTGAAGGGGGCACCCTAAAACTAGCCTGAAAGATTTTGAAGCCGAGAGATGTAGCCTTGTTGGGAGAAACGTTTCATGAGAGGAAATAGGTATGTATTAGTGTTTTTCAGTAAGTACTGTTCAGTGCAATTTTTGTTTTTATTTTACAATCTGTCAGTCTCTAAACGAATGGTGAAAGAACCAAATGTAGGTTAAGAAACCTGGCCTGACTTGGAATGTTAACTTTAAGTAATACCTGTGTACTGGGTTGGTCTTATGACTGGTTGACCAAATATACTGCAAAGTCGCAGAGGTGTAAGGAGGCCCTTGGATTAGGGAGATCCATAAGCAGAGGAGACCTTTCTGATCTAGGATATCAATTTTTAATTAACCCACCTAGAAATCTATGCCTTCATCATAAGACTTTGTCCCTTTTTGAAACAATGCAGAGGAAAATAACACATTAAGGCTAATCAGGCATTTACGTTTTAGTATCATATGAGAATATGTCTCCTCCAAGCCTCCAGCCATCACCGTCCTCACCCCTACCCCCCTGACTACCCACCTACATATGTGCAAGTACTTCTGGGGATGGTGAGCATGAGCACTTCAGGAATATTGCCAGGGAAAAAAGGAAAGTGAAGTAGGAAGACTGAAGAAAGAGTAAGGGCCAACAAGAAATGGTAGCCCAGAGAGGAAACATTTCTTCATATGTTATTGACTCTCAGAATTTCTTTATTAAAATAATTTATTTAGGGGGGACCTGAGTGGCTCAGTCAGTTAAGCATCCAACTTTGACTCAGGTCATGATCTTGTGATTCATGAGTTCCAGCCCCACGTCTGGCTCCGTGCAGACAGTGTAGAGCCTGCTTGGGATTCTCTCTCTGTCCCTCGGCCCCTTCCCCACTTGTGCTGCATCTCTCTCAAAATAAATATACTTTGAAACAAATACTTTATTCAGGTGGCTCATTTCTTATGGAAGGCATACAAAATACTGATGTGAAAAGAAAGAAGAATGTAATAGGATCTGGGTTGAAAGACCATACTGATCTCTGCTTGCACAATTGAAATCCACAGTAATGTTAATTTTTTAGTGGGGATAACTGGGCAACTTTTAATCCCCTTTTTGCTAATCTTGTTTTCAAAATTCATTATTCTCAATTGCACTGAATGTGGCAATCTTGGACATCTTTTCCAGTTAGTGTTACGGGAACTTTATACCATTTTATTTACCTATATGATGTTACAAATACTAATGATTTTTTCATTATCTTTTGAAGGACATTCTTTAAATACGCTTAGCTTTAGGTAAATGTTACTTATTTTTTGTCAGGGAGCATTTTGGAAACGTGACCAGTACAAACTTGAATCAGATAATTAACAACTGCATTCCATTCCTCATTATTAAGTATATGTGAAAAACTTTATATTTTCTACTTATATTTTCACTTAGAATACCAGTAAAACCTGGAATTTATAAATACAGTTTTAATTCCTATGGAACTTATTTTATATGTGTAATATATGTGTTCCCCAAAAGGTTTGTCAGTGGGAAATTCTTGTTTTCCTTCTATCTGGCCATTACACAAGAAGTCAGCCATTCTCTGACAGCTGAGCTATGGAGCTGGTTACTTGATAAGGGAAGAAAGCGAAGTAATTGTATTTGTAATGCTGTATGAGTAACATGGGAAGTGAATATTTTAAATAATCATTCATTTTAGCTGAAATAAGTGCAATTTAAAGTTTCTGCAAGTCTCCCAATAGTTTTCAGTGATATTTTATGTGACCTGACAGACTATTTATGGGTCTTTTGTGATTTATAATGTTTGATATTATAGTGGCTCTTTCTTTATGTTAGTTTTTCCATATATATGTATGTATGAAAACTTCCATGGACTATTTATCATCCAATGGTATTTTCTCAGTCTCAAGAAATAAATAATTCAGTTTGGAAGATCATAAATTTATTATCATGAGATCTTTGAACCTCTGGATGTACTCTCTTATTTTCTTTTTTTCTTTTTAATGTTTATTTTTGGGAGAGAGGGAGACAGAGTATGAGCAAGGAGGGGCAGAAAGAGAGGACACAAAATCCCAAGCAGGGTCCAGGCTCTGAACTGTCAGCACAGAGCTCGACATGGGGCTCAAACTCCTGAACCACAAGATCATGACCTGAGCTGAAGTCACATGCTTAACCAACTTTCCACCCAGGTGCCCTATCTGTTATTTTGTTAGTAAATTCCCAGCTAAATGTTTATCATTAAAGTTTAAGGGATTAGTATAATTTTACTTTCTTCCTAGTCCAGTTTTCCTCCATTTGCAAATTCTTATCAATTTGAAAGAATGGTAGTTTTTGGAAGAAAAGTATCTCATTATGACAAATAATTGGCAAGCATCTAAGAAGAAAACACTGATCCATATGGCCTTCATGTTATTAATGGTTTGGTAGTTTGGGTTTACTAGTTGATAAGGATAAATTAATCATGGTAAAAATTAGAATTAAAAATATTCTAATTTATAACTTTTATAATTATTAAAATAACTAACACGAGAAAATGATTGAATAAAATAAAAATAAACCAGTTTCCTATTTACTGTACACTAAGTTCTGATCAGTTGTCTTTTCATCTAGAGCAGTAACACTGTAAAATATAGGACATTCAGCTGGCATCAGAAGACCTGGATTCAAGTCCTGACTGCCTTCAACATGTGGGATACTAGGTAGATGAGCCTGCCAAGATCAAACGAGAAAAGGAAATACAAATGAAAATGATCTGATAGCTGTAATCACACACCATGTAAGGGATATGTATTAGTTATTAAATGTGACTCAGGCTGTGTTCCAAATAGTTTAATTAACTTTTATTATATGTTTTGTATAATGTTAAATAGTATTAGATAGTTGAATCATTACCATCTGCAGGAGTGTTGTGGAATGGTTTTTGACATTATTTAAAATGGAATTTTTTTCTTTAAAAAGCCATGGATTTGGGTAACTGTTTTGTGACCTCTTGGATACTTGCTAATTATTACAGTTAATGAACTTGTTTTCTTTAAAAAAAACAGCAGTTTGATGTTCTAAAAAATGTTACATTCTTTAGAATTACATTAGTCAAGCTTTTTAATGATGCAAGGAAGAGATAAGGGGAATCATTGAGAGTGGACAAAGAAACATAAACTAGGAGACGATACTGTCTCCCCATCTATGTCGTCTGTCCCCGTGAGTCCCAGTGCTTATAAATCTGGAATGTATACCAAACATTGTGGATAAGTTTGGACAACAGCTCAGCATCACTGGAGATAAACCAAGTTCAAAATATTCGCCATCTCTTTTGGTCCTCTATTTCCTTCTTTACACCAAACCCCACAGCAGTTCTAATTGGATCAGCCTACACAGCAGGATTGATTACATTAACAACATAAGTTACACATTGCACCAACTTTATTCAGCAACAGTCCTTTTAGAGCTGCTGTCTTAAGAATATCCATGGATTGATCCAATTTAGGAATATATCATTCTTTATAACAAACAAATATTTTATTCTAATATTTTATACTATAACATTTTATAGTAAATTTAGATGTGTATGTGTGACTTTACTTTCCAAGTTTTTTTTTTTCCTGAGAGCCCCATGAAAAACATAATTACAGGATTAATCAACAGTTATTTGCTAAGTGTCTGAGATTCTTCATTGTTGTAAAAGTATCCATCATTTAATATCAAATGAGAAGATAGGATAGAAGAAGATATATTCAGGAAGCCTCCTGTGAATTCCTCTCTTCATTACTGAATGTTTTTCTATTTTTCTCATAGTCATCATCACACCATGGAAATTGACAGCTTCCTTGTCTTTATTCCTTACTAGACTAGTATGAGCTTCATGTAGTCAAAGACTGTGTCTGTTGTACTCACAAATGTCAGGCACTTAAACAACAAATATGCAATAAATTGTTTTTGACTGACTGCTTGAATAAATATGAATAACTAGATGCCTCAGGATGCTAAACTTTTAAATATAGAACTCTAGTCAGATTTAAATCTGGCAACATTCTATGGAATTTTCATATCCATATCTTTTATCTGATATTCAACTAGATACTTAAAGGCCAATATAGCTTTTTAGTAGAATGCCTCCCTACCTTAAAATAAAAGTAATATATAAGATCCTCTAGCAGAAATTTAATTTATAGCAATATTCATATTATTAACACCTAGAATATTCTCTTTGTGTAAATGTTGAAGTATTTATTTTGAAATATATATATCTATATATGGATTATTTAGAAACATTTACCACTTATTTGGAAATAACTAATGTTCTAAATAAACTACTTAGAAATATGTGTTGTGTGAGTAGTAGCTATAAAAAGAAAATCCTGTATTTTTGGTGATTAGAATTAGTTATAGTATCAGTTTGGTGATATACAATGATATAAAGCATTTGACACATATCACCAGTGAATGTCTTCCCAATACTATTTCAAATTAAAATATTCTTGCATGTAAATGTATGGTGGGAAATCAAGGCACAATTTATAGAAAGGACATTGAGACTACAGATAAGTCACTGCTCTTTGCAGCATCAACAGTTGTATTTGCAACCCATGTGTCTCTTGTCGTTTACCCCATTTTAAAACAGAATCTTTTGTCATTCAGTTACATTGATAAATTTTTCAGGTAGCCAATTTCACAGCTCTCTCTGAAGATGTGTTGGAGTTCTGAGTCACTGAGGTTTGGTTTGAATATTACATATTTGCTGTTACATTAATACTTTTTAAATAGTGGGCCATCATACCTAATTTTTTTTTTTGTTTTCAAATCAAGTTGTGTCAAATAATGGTAACAATGCAGCATTAATTTTGTTCTCACTTGTATGCATAGTGATCTTCTATTGCTTAAATGTGAATGTAATATTCTTGCCGTTACATTAACTGGTGTTGAGGGAGGAAAGTTTTGTTTTTTGTTTTTACATAGATAAATAGGGCTGTTATTGGATGCCATCTTCTCATCATGGTGTTCCAACAAAAAATAACAGTTCACTCATATTTGGGCACGCAGTTTTTCATTTTTGTTAACCACCTTGCCAATTAAAATAGACAATTCTTATACTTAATGAGAAAGTTCTTGTGCTTCTCAAAAGGTGACTTAAACCACAATAATTTAACCCATGCATGATATAATAGGAAGTTATAATCTTTATTAAGCAATTCTATAAAATTCTACATTCATAATCAAGACCTTTTTATTCACTTTTATAGATCAAAACATAAAGTAATATCCAAGAAAGTCATAATAGTTAAAACAACTATTTATATAGCTCATGATTCTGATTAAGTCAGCAGTGTGGAGTGGACTCAAATGGGTGATTGCCCACTGGTCTCAGCTAGACTCACAACTTCAGTTATACCATTCTGACAAGGAAGATAGTTAACTGTTCACTGGGGTTGTCAGCAGGACTGGGCCACATGTCTCCAGCAGGCTGGCTTGTGCTCCTTCACATGGCAGCATTATGAGAGCTCCCAGGAGCAGCAAGAAAGGGCAAGTCACAATGCACAGGCAATTTTCAGTTTCTGCCTTTTTTTTTTTTCTAATTTTTAAAAAGTGTTTACTTATTATTTTTTTGAAAGAGAAAGAGAGCAAGCACAAGCAGGAGAGGGGCAGAGAGAGAGGGAGACACAGAATCTGAAGCAGTCTCCAATTTTGTGCTCAGGCTGTGCTTAGGCTGTTAACACAGAGCCTGATGTGGGGCTCAAACCCACAAACCGTGAGATCACGACCTGAGCCTAAGTCAGACGCTTAACCAGTGAAGCCACCCAGGTCCCCCAAGTCTCTGCTTGTTTTATATTTGCTACTGTTTCTTTGGACAGAGCAAAAATCAGAGCTAAGCCAGAGTCACTATGGAAGGGTACTGCTAAAGGGCTTAGACAAAGGGAAGGGACGAATTTGCAATCTCTTTGGATGGATTTTGGGGAAACTGATTTATATACTCCTATGTAACTGTCTTTTTAAAAGTATCAATTTATTTGTAATTACAACTGGTATCAAACACCAAGTTATTGATAGGTTAAACAGCAAATGTTTGTACTGTCTTTTTTCTTTTTAAGTTTATTTATTTATTTTGAGAGAGGGAGAGTGAGAGAGAGAGAATGTGAGCAGGGGAGGGGCAGAGAGAGAGGAGAAGAGAGCGATCCCAAGCAGGCTCCACAGTGACAGCTGGTAGAGCCAGATAGATGCAGGGTTTGAACTCACAAACTCAGATCATGACCTGAGCCAAAATCAAGAGTCAGATGCTTAACCAACTGAGCCTTCCAGGTGCCCCTCCACTCTCTTATGTTGCCAAATCTGGCAATTTTTAGCTTACCCCCTTGATATTAAATACTTAATTTTTATAATATATAAACTTATGTATTCTAAACCTTTCATTATCAGTTCACGTTTTTTGGTTAATGGATTGAGAACTCATTGGACATTTTTAGACATTTGGCTAAGATGGTATATATAACATTCAATATAACATTGAATTATGTGATTCTAAATCTCTCAAGTATTAAAAATATATAAAATCAGCAATAAGTCTTGAATTTTGTTCTAAAAGTAAAAACTTACTACACTGACCTTAATAAGTAACTGATGATTATATATATATATATATATATATACATATATATATATATATATATATATATATATGTAAAATAGTTCCCTTGTGGGTCTACCTTTATTGACATGATTAATCTGCATTCTAAATATTCTGGACTCCCCTTCCTTAGAATTATTTTCAGAATTCTGAAGCCACATATTTGGAAAACAAAAACAGAACATTTCTTTATCATAGAGCCACAGACTACCAATTTATTTTTCTCTGTTTTTTTTTCTCTTCCTACTTCACTGAGTTCATTCAATGTTGTTCTTCTGCCCCTGAAGCTAATGGCAAAGGATCCTCAAGAAAAGGCTTTGTGGAGGGGTGCCTGGTGGCTCAGTCGGTTAAGCATCGGACTTTGGCTGAAGTCATGATCTCGCAGTTTGTAGGTTTGAGCCCTGCATTGGGCTCTGTGCTGACAGCTCAGAGCCTGCTTCAGATTCGGTGTATGTCTCTCTCTCTGGCCCTTCCCTGCTTGTGCTCTCTCTCTCTCTCTCATAAATAGACATTAATTTTTTTTTTCTTTTAAAGAAAAGGCCTGGTGGAAATGAACGCTGGAGCTAAACTGAAGCCTAAGAGACTGGCAAGCCTAAATGAGTAGGTGATCTTTCTGCCCACTTCATCCATCACATTACTTACCACCATGTTCCAGTGAGAATCTATCAGTGTAGGTAACAAAAACAACCATGATTTAAGCAAAAACAAAGTAAAACAAAAAGGAATTTATTGGAAGATCAAAGAAAGAACATTAAGAATCTGAGCCCTGCCTAGAACCTCAGGGTTAGAACTGGGCCTCATAATTTCTTTTCCCCCATCTCTGTCTCATCTCTGTTTCTCTTTGCCTGTTAATTTACTCTCTCCTACTGCAGCCAGATTTCTCCACTCAGGCGGGAAGAATGACCAGCAGGAGTCCTTTGTTCATATCACGTCAGCTTGGCAATCACAGAGGAAGGAAGTATTTAGAACGAGGTTTCTTCCATCCATTACTTTTGATTATTCTGGCTCCAGCACTGGAGAAGCTTATTACCATCATTAAATACAAATTATTGGATTTTACTGCATGCCAGGTACTGTTCTGTGAGCTCTCCATGATTAACTAATTTAATTCTCACAGGAACTATTGGAGACAATCATATGAAGTAGATGCAATTCCATATTATGTGCATTTTACAGATGAAAAAATTGAAGAACAAAAAAATTAAGTAACTTACAAAGTCACACAGCTAGAAAGCTGCAGAGCCATGATTCAATATGAGGTAGGCTGCTCCAGGGCGATGCTCTGGTCAGTCTGCCATGGTTTGGATGTTTTGGGAAAATAGTGGTTGCATTTTCCCTACATTTCTACTGGACCCCTCCCAGGAAATGGCAATTCATGTTCTAAAACAGTTCTATATAATCAACAATGGTTCCTCTTTGAAAAAACTGAATTTGAAATACATTTATAGGTTTTTTTGTTTTGTTTTGTTTTTGGAAACATGCAATTTAGGGCTCTTAGAATTAGAAAACAATTAGCCTCAAGTTTATCCGGATAGCTGGGAATAAAAGGACTAAGTATAATTGTGACTGGAGAGTAAATGATCATGTAGGGCAAAGATCTGTCAAAAATTCTTACCCCAGATTCATCCCACCTCCATAATCAAAATTACCCCTAGTTGAGCTTTGTGTAATATCTTGTTCCTAGTGTGGACATTAGTTATCAATTTTATAAAGAGTATTGATTTTACTGTGATTCTCTGAAGAAGCATCACAAGTACTTTGCACTACCAGATATAAATAAAATATTCATAAGTAGTGAAATGACTTCTAGCAATTTATAAAGAAAAGTTCCATATTGCGGGGCAAATTCTGAATTATAGGTCTGCAGGACCTGCACTTTTGAAGCATGGTGTTGTGGAGCAAGCTACACCTCCATAAACAAGGAAACTCCTTTCCACCTTTGATTTTTTGTTTACTGATACATGGCTTCTCTATTATATTTGAGCTGCAAAGAACCTCCTGAGCTCCTCATTATGAAAACTTCTGTTACTGGTGAAGAGGCTAGAAAGAGGTTGTGTGGGTTAACGATGCTGTCTCTCTCACTTCACTTCTTGGGCTGTTTCATCAAGTCCAGGAACAAGGCATCTTATTTTATTTTATTTAACTTTTTTATCACTTAGCAAAAGAGAAAAAGAAAATCCCTTTAGAAACTAGCCATTGCTCTTAAGACACCATCGATAATGATGAAGAAGCAAACTCTAATCTTTCTGAAGTGAATTTTTGGCTGAAGACATTACATGTCTATAACCTCAAGAGACATTATTATCCAACTTTATATAGAGATGGTGTTGGGAAGGCCATATGGGTTCACATTCAGAAGAGAACATTTGTGTGTGTATGTGAACTAAAAAGCCATCTATACAAGTTTGTGCAAATCAGAATTGATACAGGATACCAAAGGACATATTTTTAGGCATGTGTCTAGAGATTTTTCCTGTTTTTCCTCCCCAAATTATTTATTGATCATGTGTCATATGCTGAACCATGACAAAATATTGACCCTGCCATGAGGAAAAGGGACAAAACTAACATTTTTTAAAAAATTATATCTGTGGTCTAGAAATTGCCATGTAATCATCTGATGCATTTATTTTCAGAGCAGGGAACTGAATAATGAACTAGGTAGACAAGGTCCCTGGTATCAGGGAAATTATGTGCTAATAGAAAAGGAAAAAACCCAGTCAATGAATAAGATAATTTCAGGTAACACTAAGTGCTATGAAGAAAACTTTAGCAGTGTGATATGGCAGAGGGGTAAAGAAGAGGACACTTGAAATATATAAGGGCATTTTGGAGATGGAAATATTTGCGTTGAATGCTGAATATGAAGAAGGAAATAGCTAAAGTGAATTGGTAAAGGAAGACTATTCCAATGACAGCAAGGCAAAGACTCTGAAACTTATACACACATTATCTCCTTTAATCCTCACTAGGTTTCTGTGAACCATGTAGTACTAGCCTAATTTTATAGACAGAAGAAAACACAGACATAACTTATAAAGGTCGCTGACTCAGTAAACATGACGTCATGACATGAGCTCAGGATTATCTCGTTCTTTCTGCTACACATGCCGCTTCATTGGGACTAAAGCACAGATTAAACATATGTAACAGAAAGGAATTCCAAAGAAAAAAAAAGATTCCTGTTATAAACACTGGGTTAAAAATGTCCTAGGTGAGGGGCGCCTGGGTGGCTCAGTTGGTTGAACGCCCAACTTCGGCTCAGGTCATGATCTCCCAGTTTGTGAGTTCCAGCCCCACATTGGGCTCTGTGCTGACAGCTCAGAGCCTGGAGCCTACTTTGGATTCGATGTCTCCCTCTCTCTCTCTGCTCCTCCCCTGTTCACGCTCTGTCTCTGTCTCAAAAATAAATAAAGATTAAAAAAAATCCTAGGCGATCCTGATTCTTCCTTTTCTTTCTGCTAAGAAATACACAGCAAAGACTTACACTTGTCCATTTATTGATTCATACAGTCAATAGATACTTTTGGGTGTCTACAGTTTGACTACAGCATGTTTTAAGAGTTTGGAATAAAGATGTGATGAATACTATGAAGTACTTTCCTTCAAGAATTTGAAAGTGGTTTTTTTTTCATATATTGTTTGAATGTTAGCAGTGTAATTTGTTCTGTCGAAAGTTACACGGAAGGAAATAAATCATTTTATTTATCACTTTATTATATATTATATATTGTATTACTGAGACTGCCTCTGAATTCTGAGAAATGCCAAAGGAAAGACTTGAACATCTTTAATTCAGCCTTGTCTAGGTCTGTTGTTTTCAATTCATTCTTTTTCCTTTGTGATTTCTGGCTTATTCTCTTACTGGCTAATGGCTAAATAGGACAATGGTTCAGCAAAAATAACACAAGCATTTATTCATACTCATTTCCCTTAAATATAAATATGCATTTGTGAAAGGAAATCTATGGTTATTTAAGCCAATGCCTGTATTTAGTGTTTGCATAACTGTTCTCCTACCTGAAGTTTAAACAGTAATCTATCTGCAGATACTAAGTACTGAATATTGCTCACTGGAAGGATAAACACTGCCACATATTACTCTTTAACTTTTTTTTTAATAGTCTTTACTATCATTATACTATATTTTAATGTATTATTATGTGGCTTTACTAAGAAGTAAAGGAGACAGATCATGTAGGCCTTGTGGTATTGTAACGACTTTGGTTTTTACTCAAAGGAGAAGAGAAACTATTAGAGAATCTCGAGCATGAATGCCCTGAGCTGATCTATATTTTTAACAGAACAAGTCTGGATGCTATTTTGAGTACAGGCTGAAGGGTGGATGAGTAGAAGCAAGGACATGAGATAGCAGGCAAAGCAATAATCTGGATGCAGTTATTTGATATGTGTTTGGGGTGACAGAATGTGCCAGGGACTGGAATATAGGCATCAAACTGGAATGAACTTGGGTTTTTCATTGCTATATCCCCAGGGCATGATATCATTGCTGGAGAATTATAGCAGAAGCTATTTGACTGAAGCTTGTTGACTGAAAGGATAGATGGAAAAACAGACAATCATTTTTATAGCTTCTGTCTTCTCCCCAGCTGTTTATTACTTAGTTTTAAGATCTAAGCTACTTATTCTCTCATTAAAGAAAAAAAAAATAAGTAAAAGAGAAACAAGCAAAGTAGCCAGTTTCTTCTTAAATTTAATTGGATTCAACAAAAAACTTTTGAAGTACTTTTATGTGATGAATCCTTTTGGGATATTAAGGACATCAAATGCCAACAGAATGTTCCAACACAGTGAGATGAGATTATTGCTTAGGGTCAGGGCTATGCCATAGCACCAAAATTTACTTTAAAATTAAAATTGCTACATAGGATTTAATTTCCTCCTCAGAAGGGAATAACCTTTTCATTGAATCAGACTTCGCTTTTTCTGGGTACTATAAATGGAATCACAACCTGAACGTTACAGAGTGCCTACATAGCAGACTATATTAGAAAAGTTTGGGGAACAAAGGGCACCCAAGTGCATTTAGTTTGCAACATTTTTTGTAGGGAAGTGGAGAAATGAGACACATACTCACACACTTGTTTAGATACAAAGAAACACTGGATAGATACAGAAGTAACTAACTCCTGGTTGTCTATAGGGTGCAGGAGATAGAGTAAACTTTTTAATAGTTTTTTTAAAATATCATTTTGATAATTGATCATGAGAATTATTACCTAGTCAATGAGTAAATAAATAAAACCAATCTTTTATTTTTATTTATTTGTTTAATTCTTGTATAATTAACACAGTGTTACATTAGTTTCAGGTGTACAATATAGTTCAACAATTCTATACATTATTCAGTGCTCATTACAATAAGTGTACTCAATCCCCTTCACTTACTTTTATCCATTCCTCCCACCCACCTACCCTCTGGTTACCACCAGTTTGTTCTCTACAGTTAAGAGTCTGGTTTTTTGTTTGTTTCTTTTTTTCTTTGGTTCTTAAATTATACATATAAGTGAAATCATATGGTGTTTGTCTTTCTCTGACTGACTTATTTCACTTAGCATTATACTCTCTTGATCCATCCATGTTTTTGCAAATGGCGAGATTTCATTCTTTTTTATAGCTGAGTAATATTCCATTTATCTTTATTTCTTTATCCATTCATCTATCGATGGACACTTGGGTTGTTTCCACAATTTAGCTATTGTAAATAATGCTGCATTAAACATAAGGTGCATATATCTTTTTGAATTAGTGTTTTGGTATTCTTTGAGCACATGCCCCATAGAGGAATTACAAGATCATATGGTAATTCTGTTTTTAATGTTTTGAGGAACCTCCACATTCTTTTTCACAGTGGCTGCACAAGTTTGCATTCCCACCAAGAGTGCATGAGGGTTCTTATTTTCCACAATCTTGGTTTTTTTTTTATTTTAGCCATTATAACAGGTGTGAGGTAACATTGTGTTTTGATTTGCATTTCTCTGATGATTAGTGATGTTGAACATTTTTTCTGTCTGCTTTAGAGAAATGTCTATTTATGTCTTCTGTCCATTTTTCATTAGATTATTTGTTTTTTGCTGTTGAGTTGTATAAGTTCTTTATATATTTTGGATATTAACCCCTTTTTGGATACATCATTTGGAAATATCCTCTCCCATTCAGTAGGTTGTCTTTTTATTTTGTCGAGTTTCCTTCCTTGTGCAGAGGCTTTTTATTTTGATGTAGTCCTAGTAATTATTTTTGCTTTGTTTCCCTTGCCTCATGAGACATATCTAGAAAATTGTTGCTACAGCTGATGTCAAAGTAATTACTGCCTGTGATTTCTTCTAGGATTTTTATGGTCCTTGATTCATTTTGAGTTTATTTTTGTGTATGGTATAAGAAAGTGGTCCAGTCTCATTGTTTTGCATGTGGCTGTCCAGTTTTCCCAGCACCATTTGTTGAAGAGACTGACTTTTCCCCATTGCATGTTTTTACCTCCTTTGTCAAAGATTAATTGACCATATGATTATGGGTTTATTTCTGGGCTCTCTAGTCTGTTTTATTGATCTATGTGTCTATTTTTGTGCCAGTACCCTCCTATTTTCATTACTACAACTTTGTAGTGTATCTTGAAATCTGAGATTGTGATACCTCCAGTTCTTTTCTTTTCTTTTTTTCCCCCAAGATTGATTTGGCTATTTGGAGTCCTTTATGTCTCCATACAAATGTTAGGATTATTTATTCCAGTTCTGCGAAAAATGCTGTTGGTATTTTGATATAGATTGCATTAAATCTGTAAATTGCTTTGCGTGGTTTCAACATTTTAGCAATATTTGTTCTTCCAGTTATGAGCAAGGAATATCTTTCCATTTGTTTGTGTTTCATCAATTTCTTTCATCAATGTTTTATAGTTTTCAGTGCATAGGTCTTTCACCTCTTTGGTTAAATTTATTCCTAGGTACTTTATTATTTTGATGCAATTGTAAATTGAATGGTTTCCTTAATTTCTCTAGTAGTAGTTTTCTATAGAGTCTTGAGGGTTTTCTATATATACTATTATGTCATCTGCAAATAGTGAAAGTTTTACTTCTTCTTTACCAATATGGGTGCCTTTTATTTATTTTTCTTGTCTGATTGCTGTGGCTAGGGCTTCCATTACTGTGTTGAATAAAAGTGGTGAAAGTGGATATCCTTGTCGTATTCCTGATCTTAGGAGAAAAGCTCTCAGTTTTTCATCTTTAAGTATGATATTAGCTGTGGGTTTTTCATCTATAGCCTTTATTATGTTGAGACATGTTACCTTTAAACCTTTGTTGTCATTATGAATGGATGTTGTACTTTGTCAAATGCTTTCCCTGCAGTTATTGAAATAATTATCTGGGTGGCTCAGTTGGTTAAGCATATGTTCTTAATCTCAGCTCAGGTCTTGATCTCAGGGTCATGAGTTCAAGCCCCACATTGGGTTCCACACTGGGCATGAAGCCTACTTTAAAAAAAGAGAAAAAGAAAGAAAGAAAGAAAGAAAGAAAGAAAGAAAGAAAGAAAGAAAGAAAGAAAGAAAGAAAGAAAAGAATCATATGGTTTTTATCCTCTCTCTTGTTGATGTGATAGATCATGTTGATTGGTTTACCAGTATTGAAATACCCTTGCATCCTGGGAATAAATCCCACTTGATCTTGGTGAACTATTTTTTTAATGTATTGTATTTGGCTTGATAATATTTTGTTGAGGATTTTTTCATCTATTTCATCAAAGGTGTTGGCCTGTGGTTCTCTTTTTTGTGATAACTTTATCTGGTTTGGGCATCAGGCTCATTCTGGCCTCATAGAATACATTTGGAAGCCTTCCTTCCTGTTCTATTTTTGGAATGGTTTAAGAAGAATAGGTATTAACTCTTCTTTTAATGTTTGGTAGAATTCACCTGTGAAGCTATCAAGTCTTGAATTTTTGTTTGTTAGGAGCTTTGTGATTACTGATTCAATTCATTTCTGGCTGTTGGTCTGTTTAAATTGTCTATTTCTTCCTGATTCAATTTTGGGGGTTATGTTTCTAGGAATTTATCTATTTCTTCTAGGTTGTTTAGTTTGCTGGCATATAAATTTTTATAATATTTTTTTTACAATCCTTTGTCTTTTTGTGGTGTCAGTTAATATTTCTCCTCTTTCATTTCTGATTTTGTTTGAGTCCTCTCCCTTTGATTGATTGGTTGATTGATGAGTAAGGCTAAAGGTTTATTAGTATTGATCTTTTCAAAGAACCAGCTCCTGGGTTTCTTGACCTATTCTATTGCTTTTTACTTAAAAAAATTTTTTGTTTGAAGTTTATTTATTTTAAGAGAAACAGAGACAGCACAAGTGGAGGGAGGGGTAGAGAGAGAGTGAGAGAGAGAATTCCAACCAGGCTCTACACTGTTAGTGGAGAGCCCAAAATGGGGCTCAAACTCACAAACCATGAGATCATGACATGAGCCAAAACCAAGAGTTGGACTCTTAATTGACTGAGCCACCCAGGTACCCCTATTGGTTTTTAGTTTCTAATTTGTTTATTTCTGCTTTATTCCTTATTATTTCCTTCCTTCTACTGTTTTTGAGTTTTTCTTGTTCTTTTTTCTTTTTTGTTTGTTGTTTTTTTCTTTTTTCTAGCTCCTTTAGGTGTGAGGTTAGAGTGTTTGAGATTTTTCTTTCTTCTAGGGTAAGCCTGTATTGCTATAAACTTCCCTCTTAGAACTACTTTTGCTGCATATACCAAAGATTTTGGACCATTGTGTTTTCATTTTCATTTCTCTCCATGTATTTTTTTTTACTTCCTTTTGATTTCTTGGTTTATCCATTCATTGTTGAAGTCTCCTACTATTATGGTATTACTATCGATGAGTTTCTTTATGTTTGTGATTAATTGATTTATATATTTGGGTGCTGCCACATTTGGCACATAAATGTTTACAATTGTTAGGTCTTCTTGGTGGATAGACCCCTCGATTGTGATATAATGCCCTCCTGCATCTCTTGATACAGTCTTTATTTTAAAGTCTAGTTTGTCTGATATAAGTATGGCTACTCCAGCTTTCTATTATTGACCATTAGCATGATAGATGGTTCTCCATCCCCTTATTTTCAATCTGAAGGTGTCTTTAGGTCTAAAGTGGGTCCCTTGTAAACAGCATATAGATGGATCTTGTTTTCTTATCCATTCTGTTACCCTATATCTTTTGATTGGAGCACTGAGTCCACTGACGTTTACAGTGAGTACTGAAAGATATGAATTTATTGCCATTATGATGCTTGTAGAGTTGGAGTTTCTGGTGGTGTTCTCTGGTCCTTTCTAACCTTTGTTGCTTTATCTATATCTATATCTATATCTAGATATCTAGATATAGATATAGGTATATAGATATCTAGATATATATCTATATATATAGATATAGATTTTTTTTTCAACTTTTCTCCGCTCAAAGAGTCCCCCTTAAATTTTCTTGTAGGGCTGGTTTAGTGGTCACAAACTCCTTTAATCTTTGTTTGTCTGGGAAACTTTTTCTCTCTCCCTCTATTTTGAATGACAGTCTTGCTGGATAAAGAATTCTTGGCCGCATATTTTTCTGATTCAGCACACTGAATATATCCTGCCACTCTTTCTGGCCTGCCAAGTTTCTGTGGATATGTCTGCTGCTAACCTGATCTGTCTTCCCTTGTAGGTTAGGGACTTTTTTCCCCTTTTTTCTGTCATGATTCTCTCCTTGCATGAGTATTTTGTGAATTTGACTATGATATGCCTGGTTGATGGTTGGTTTTTGTTGAATCTAATGGGGGTCCTCTGTGCTTCCTGGATTTTAATGTGTGTGTCTTTCCCCAGGTTAGGAAAGTTTTCTGCTATGATTTGCCCACATAACCCTTCTAGCCCTATTTCTCCCTCTTCCTCCTCTGAGACTCCTATGATTCTGATGTTGTTCCTTTTTAATGAGTGACTGATTTCTCTAATTCTTAAATTGTGCTCTTTTGCCTTAATCTCCCTCTTTTTTTCTGCTTCATTATTCTCCCTAAGTTTGTCCTCTATATCGCTGATTCTCTGTTCTGCCTCATCTAATCTTGCCATCACTGGATCCATCTGTGATTGTAGCTCAGTTATAGCATTTTTAATTTCATTCTATTTTTTACTTCTTTTATATCTGCAGAAAGGGATTCTAATCTATTTTTGACTTCAGCTAGTATTCTTATTATTGTGATTCTAAATTCTGGTTCAAACATCTTGCTTGTATCTGTGTTGGTTAAATCCCTGGCTGTCATTTCTTCATGCTCTTTCTTTTGGGGTGAATTTCTTTGTTTTGTCATTTTGAAGGGAGGAAAGGAATTAATGAGGTAGAAAAATTAATATTAGAAAAATTAATTTAAAAAAATTAAAATTAAAAAATTAAAACACACACACACAAAATCGAATAAATGATGCTAGATCCTAGGTGTGTTTTGGTCTGGGTGTTGAAAGTGGTTTGACAGATTAGAGGAAAAAAAGGGGGGAAGAAGAAGAAAAAAGGGAAATTGAGAATTTGAAAAAATGAATACAGTGAAGTAGACTAAAATGAGATGATGGGAGTAAAACAGAATTTGAAAAAATTTACACAAAAGTAAAAAAATATAGTAAAATAATTAAAGAAAAATATTTTTAACAGAAATTGAAAGTAAAAATGAGGTTTTTCTCTTTCTGCATTCAAGAGAAATAAAAGAAACGAAAAAGAGAAAAAAGAAAAAAAGGAAATCGTTTGAAAATTTCAAAAAGTGAATACACTGAAGTAGACTAAAATAAAATGATGAAAGTAAAATAGAATTTGAAAAAATTTACACAAAAGTAAAAAAATAGCAATAAAATTAAAGAAAAATATTTTTAATAAAAATTGAAAATAAAAATGATTTTTTTCTCTTTCTGTATTCAAGAAAAAGAAAAGAAGTGAAAAAGAGTGAAAAAAGAAAGAAAGGAAATTGAATAGAACCTGCTAACAGATTGAAGTAGGACTGAAATTGCTTCGTTTTCCCCTAGAAGTCAGTCTATGTAGCATTATATAGTCCATAAACTAAGCTGGCGGTGGGACTTGTGTTCTTGAAGAGCAAAGTTGACCCAGTGGACAGGGCTCAGTGTAACAGCTCCGCTCTCCATTAGATGGCGCTGCTAGCCTACTGGGGTGGATTGTTGCAGTGCTGTAGGTGCATATGCGCATGCGCAAGAGTGGTGATGATGGCACCACCCGCCTACGCAGTCTGTTCTTCCCATTAGCAATCAAGCACCCGACCCCTGTCTTCAGCTCTCGTCCACTCCCTGCTTTTTCACTCTCCGTGACCAAGCCCCAGGCAGTACTTCTTTCCCGAGTTTTGTGTCAGATGCGGCTGTTTTCCTCTGCCCCTTACTTCTGAAGGAATGCGGCTTTGACCTGTTCCGCCCCTCTGTGGGAGGGTCTCACCGAGCAATGGCCGAATGAACAATGGCCGAATGTCGGCTGCACCCGGGAACGCTGGCTGCACCCAGGAACGCTGGCTGCACCCTGCTGCTGCCGGTGCCCGAGACTGCAGCCAGGTGCCAGCCCATCCCAGAAAAAGTTCGTGAGACAGTGTAGCAGCAGCGTTTCAGGGATTATGGAAAATCACAACACACACCTGGCACCAGGCTTCACCCTTAACGATCTTGTTCTAGCACCAGTGAATGTGGCCATTTTCTGGGGTCTGCTGGGACCAGGTGGCTTCAACAGTCTCCACCAAATGTCCTTCCAGCAGTGGAACCGCTTTTCCCCGTGTGGCCTGAGAACGTCCCGGACCCCACTCTGCTCCTGCGCATTTGCCCTTCCCACCAGAGTACCTCCAGGTATGGAGCTGTGGAGTTGCAGACTCTGCACTCCCCCTGTTTACAGTCTTAATGGAATTTAAACCCTCTCCTTTCTCCTTTCTCCCTTTTTATTTTAGTCACTGTGGCTGGGTTTCCAATTTTCCACTTTCTCCAACTGCTTTTGGGGAAGGGTGCTTTTCCTGTATTCTCCCCTCCCCCCTGTGTCTGTCCTCTTTCCGCCTGCAAAAGCACCTCCCTTCCTGCGGCTTCTCGCTCCCCAAGTTCACCTTTCCGCGCCGCGTAACTGCTGAATTCTGTGGTCCAGGTTGTGCAGATTGTTGTGTTAATCCTCCAATCAGTTTTCTAGGTGTGCTGGATGGTTTCGTGTCGGTCTGGCTGTATTTCATGGACGCGAGACACACAAAAAACTTCCATGCTCTTCTGCCATCTTGGCTCCTCCCCTATCCATTCTTGGTTTAGTAGCGTATTATTTATCCTCCAGGTGTTTGTGCTCTGTCTAGATTTTTTCCCTTGGACAATTTCTGGTGTCATTGTATGTGTTGTGGTCAGAAAAGATGCATGCTAAGACTTTGATCTTTTTGAATTTGTTGAGATTTGTTTTCTGGCTTAACATGTGCTCTATTCTGGAGAATTTTCCATGTGCACTTGAAAAGAATATGTATTCTGCTGTTTAGGATGAAATGTTCTGAATATATCTGTTAGGTATATCTGCTCCAATGTGTCCTTCAGAGGCACTGTTTCCTGTTTGATTTCCTGTTTAAATGATTTGTCTATTGATGTTAGTGAGATGTTAAAGTCTTCTACTATTATTGTACTACTAACTATTTCTTCCTTTATATTTCTTATTAGCTGTGTTATGTATTTGGGTGCTTCATATTTGGTGCATAAATATTTACAATTGTTGTATCTTATTGTTAGATTGTCTCCATTATGATTATATGTCAGTCTTTTATTTTATTTTTTTCAATATATGAAATTTATTGTCAAATTGGTTTCCATACAACACCCAGTGCTACAGTCTTTATTTTAAAGTCTACTCTGTCTAAGAATTGCTACCCAGCTTTCTTTTCACTTCTATTTGTATAATAAATGTTTTTCCATCCCTTCACTTTCAATCTTCATATGTCTTTAGGTCTTAAATGAACCTCTTGTAGGCAATATATAGAAAGGTCTTATTTATCCATTTTGTTACCCTGCACATTTTAATTGGAGCATTTAGTCCATTTACATTCAAGGTAATTATAAGTATGCACTTACGGCATTTTGTTACTTGTTTTATTGTTGTTCTTATAGTTCTTCTCTGTTCCTTTCTTCTCTTGCTCTGTTCTGTCATGGTTTTCTGGTTTTCTTTAGTGATATACTTGGATTACTTAAAAAAATTTTTTTTGCATATCTATTACCAGTTTTTTGATTTATGATTACAATTAAGTTTATATGTAATATCTTGT
Organism: Acinonyx jubatus; assembly: GCF_027475565.1. NCBI lineage: Eukaryota > Metazoa > Chordata > Mammalia > Carnivora > Felidae > Acinonyx > Acinonyx jubatus. The sequence goes on from NC_069387.1 coordinate 64,757,682, forward strand.
GCATATAGCAGTCTATATTAAGTTGATGGTAATTTAAGTTTAAATTTATTATAAAAGCACCTAAACTTTTACTCCTCTCTTTCCCCCCGCAATGTTTTAGGTATATAGTGTCATACTTTACATCCTTTTCTGGGTTATTTACATGAATGTGGGTTTTATGTAGTTGTATCCATGTGGCAAGGTAAGTTTAGGATCCTCCCACTCCACCATCTTCCCCTAGAAGTCCTTAAAAACTATCTTTTAAAAAGTCATAGGGGAAAAAAGAAGAGCTTAGGGAAATGAAGTGAAACAGAAAATTGCCTCAAAAGTATTTATTTTGTCACGTTTCCAACCTTCCTAAACTGCATCATGAGCTCAGCATTCTCAGATAATGAAGGGAATGTATGTGAACACTGGGAAATGACAACTGATTGTGTCACGTTCATTGTTTTTCCTTATAGAATGAGGTCCTACTCTATGGGCTGCTGATGCAAAGGCTACAAAAGCTGGTTGAAAAGAGCCAATCTATGAGGACACCTGGAAGCTCTTTGGTCCTTTCAGAGGCTAAAGAAAGTAAAATTCTGCTAAGGAGATGGTCTGCTTTCGAGAAGGGGTTACAAGAATCAAGGTTTGCAACATGTCTGTCCTCACCCTGTGTGCAATGCTGAGAAGGCTTCTGGGCATCCAGCCGTTGCTGGCACCATCGCTGTAGCAGCGCTCAAGTGTGAAGCTCCTTACGCTGTTGGGCTCAGCCTGGAGCAAGGTGTGCACATGCTACAGCCACACACAGACTCTCCACGCTTGTCAGTAACAGCTGTGAAATCTGCCCCTCGTCTCCTCTCTAGGTAAGAAATTTCCTCAATCAGAATAACACCTGGCCCTTGAACAGAGTTGTGTATTTATAAAAATGTTTTCACCTATGTTATTCCTTCTTATGAATTCATAGAAGCCGAAAGCGGAAGAAATCTCAGATGTTGTGACCCCCATGGAGCAAAAGGAGAAATTTAATCCAGTAGAACTGATCACTTTGCCTATAATCAAATAGCTATATAGCTGCAGAACGGAAACCAGTATTTAGTTCTGCTGACTCTCAGCCCAGTAACTTTTCCACTATCATCACATGGCATTCACACTTGTTTCCATGGGTTTCCTCCACCTTTTTCTTCTGTCTGTCTTATTAAATATGTCCTATTTGTCTTCTTTTTTTCATTTATGCATTAAGGGTGACCTACTCATATCAACATCTAATAATATCTAATTTTGTTGATTATTTCAAAAATTGCCTAAAAACTGATTATTTTGCCAGTAAGCAGTTACATTTTCATCTTTAGGTTTCCTGTCTCTCATACTGAAAAATTAAGTATGAGTGTAAATGTTAATTGGAGTTGTTTTCCTTGTCATTGCAATGATTTATACTTGAGTTGTTTCCTATCAGCTTTACCACAAGATGGAATCTTCGAAATAAGTACTCCTTTACAAATATTCTCTCTCAGTGGGCAGACACTAATGAAGCTTCTGTCAAAAACCTGGCAAGAAAATGTTTCTTAAAGTCATAGCTGATGCCAGACATTAACTGCATCAGATTTTCTATTCTGTGGTGGGAAAAGAAAAACAAAAGCATTTATATCTAACTTCAATTTTGCTAAAAGGGAAAAAATTATATCCAGGTCAAGGTCCAATCCAGTGAGGTTTGAATAAATGGAGATATTGTATCTTCTAAATTCAGTGCTTGGTATGCTTAACACTCAAAATTGTGCTAATAGTTAAAACAGCATTGTACAGAGTTGGAATGATATCCCTTTGCAAAGGTGTGCATTCTCAAAGGATACTGATTCTATACTGACTGCCTTCCCCACTCAACATTTATAGGCTCCACAGTTACCAAAATGTTGCTTTGGTACCACAGCACCAAAAGGCATATGCTCTGGCTACTAAGAGGAGGTTGCTGATAATTGTCATTTAAGAACCTTCAGAGACATCCTCTTGATTGATCAAAGATATTACCATTCTCTTCTGTTGTCCATAATCCTACTCCATGCTGCTAATTTCATAGCAATTTTCTGCATGATTTCCTATTTGAAAATGCTGTGGTAGCAGTTAGAAATCTTAAAATTTTCCTAATTCACTCTAAATTGACTGCCAACACCTGTTTTGTTTTCTCCTAAAATGGGGAGAAAATTACTGTTCCAACCACCAACTACCTTGTGTATATTCAGTGAAACATTTTTTTCTAGTTATAAATTTGTGTAACTTAATTGACACAGGAATCCTTTTTTTAAAAAAGTAAAAATAAAATCTTAAGTAAATCTAAAAAGGTTTTCTTTGTCAATAATACTGACTTCAAAATAACTATGATCAATAAATTATTTTATTACAATTGAAATAATTATAGTATTGGTTCATAATTATATGATATTTGACTCAAGGAAACATCTTTCTAAACAAGATACAGGATATTTCAGAGGTCCTTCTCATCTTCTGCAAGACTCCTCTTTTTAGGGACAGAAAGCCAGAAATTTCCTACAAAATTCAAGACACAGATGTTAAGGGTCTAGTGCTTCTAAATTTTAACAAAGAAATTTGCATTGGAAAAGAGTGTTACATCCAAGAAAATGCTTTCATGCTAAAGGTTAAATTACAGAGAGAAAAACTCAACCTCCAAACTTTCACTGCTTAAAGAAATTGAGAAGAATTCAGTGCTGCAACATGAGCCAGCCACACAAGCAAATTTTTCAAAAATAGTATGTATAGACCATGCACCTTTCACAAAAGTTAGTGCAAAATGACGCAGTTACTTAAAAACTCTAAAATTTTCAGAAGAAAACACATAGGAGCAAATCTGCTTGACCTTGGGTTTGTCAATGGGTTTTTAGCTACAATACCAAAGGCAAAGAAAAAATGGTAAGTTGAACTTTATTAAAATTATAACTTCTGGCTCTTCTCGGAGCCACTCACTGTGTGGTAGAGTCTGGTGCCCCTGCCGCCACCCCGTGATGACCACTGCTACCCCCTGCTCTGTGTCGCCCCCACCTGGGGATCAGCTGTATGATTAGGCCACAGTCTTCAATGAGTACACATATTCCTCAGTTCTGTGGTGTTCTTGGTCACACATTTATGGAGTTTCTGAAGGGCAGTGGAGATTACTTCCAGGCACAGCACGACCCCTATGCAGACAAGTGAACTGTAGAAATTCATGACTACTCCACCAAGAAGCCCCCATAAGAAATCTTAAATGAATGAAATCACTCATCATTAACCTGGACACAGAGTGTTGGCTTGAAATCCACAGAGCATTTTACAAGAGTTCTGACCTGGATGGGATAAACCTCAGTGCACTTTTTTTCTATTGCCTCAGTATTACTGGATTGAAGAATTGCTCCTTCTTGTTAGGAGGTTCATTTCATTTCCCACCACACTCCCAACTTCATAATCAGAGCACTGAGAATTTCAGGTGGAGTATGTTGAAGTAGACTCAGTTTCTTTGCATCATTTCTGCTTTCAATTTTAAAATTCTTTCATAACCTTATTGAGAGTTTTTTAACAAGAGTAACATGGCTCGAGTGAACTGCCCAGCTCCAGTGAAAGTCACATGCAAGAACCTGAGATTTCTCATTTCGCACAATCCAACCAATGCGACCTTAAACAAATTTAGAGAGGAACTTAAGAAGTATGGATTTACCACAATATTAAGAGTGTGTGAAGCAACTTATGACACTACTCTTATAGAGAAAGAAGGCATCCATATTCTCGATTGGCCTTTTGATGATGGTGTACCACCATCCAGCCAGATTGTTGATGACTGGTTAAGTTTTGTAAAAATCAAGTTCTGTGAAGAACCTGGTTGTTGTATGGCTGTTCGTTGTGTTGCAGGCCTTGGGAGAACTCCAGTGCTTGTTGTCCTAGCATTAATTGAAGGTGAAATGAAATACGAAGATGCGGTACACTTCATAAGACAAAAGCGGTGTGGAGCTTTTAACAGCCAGCAACTTTTGTATTTGGAGAAGTATCGTCCTAAAATGCAGCTGCGCTTCAAAGACTCCACTGATCATAGAAACAACTGTGGCATTCAATAAAACTGGGGTGCCTGATGTCATTACCTTGGAAGTGAAACTTGAAACAGGACCTAATTTGTTGTACACATTAGCCAACATGTTGGCTTAGTGAATAAGTATAATGAAGCTTCCATAGGAGTAGTGGAAAGCAGCTTTATTAGGCCACAAATTTGACAGAATTGCAACCTCTATGCTTCGGTTACCATCAACCTGTTTGGACACTTAGCAAAAGATTCTGGCTGTTCAGCATTTAAAATGTGTTTATCACTTGTACCAGTTGACCTTTTCTGAAATCATGCAGTATTGAGTTATGTCTTTAAATCTATTCCCATGCCAAAATCTTATCAATATATAAGAAATTTACAAAGATTAGGTGCCAAAATACCCAGCACAATATTGTATATTTTTAGTGTTATACAGAACTAAAATCCCAGGAACTATGAACACTCTGGACCTTATGTGGTTTACTCCTTCAGTCATTTCAAACATAGAAATTAGGGCCTATATGGTTATTTGCCTGCTCACTTTATGTTTACATCTCCCACATTTGTACCAGTATACATCAGGTTTGCTCAACCATTTTTTTTTTATTTTTACCAAGTCTTACAATAATTGTTTCATGTCTTTCTACAAATTTTACTTTGTGCTGTTATGGAAAACCTCCATTTTGAAAATCTACATTGTACAGAAGCACATGTCTTTACTGTCTCCAGACAAAAAAGCCTTACAGTTAATTTTAATGTTTGCACTTTCAGGTGCAACTTACAGGGAGGGCCTGAAAAAAGAACAGGAGGGTTCTATTAAGTATTTTTAGTAAAACATTGCCTTTGTCTTGCGCAGAACATGTAGAATATGCTCTTTAATTTAGTAAATATTTTTTAAAAGGTAGAGGTGCTTTGTTATTGTAGCTAAAACCTTAATCATAAAATTTCTGAAATACTTGTATTTTTTTTTCTTATCTGAAGTTGTTTACCAACTTATTTTTGTTTGAAGTGTGATTTTTTCTTCCTTCTCTTCCCAACCTCTCTTGCAAAAAAAGAAGAAGAAGAAGAAGAAGAAGAAGAAGAAGAAGAAGAAGAAAAGAAGAAGAGGGTTTCTGCTAATTAATTGAGCAGACATCTAATATTTTATATGCCTTTTGACCTGTATAACTTAATATTTGGATACTTGATAATTTGTCTTATTAGGTAATTGATAAAATGGTGATGTGTATTAATGTTAGTTCAACCATATATTTATAGTGTCTGGGAATGTGTGGTTATAGTTCTGTGGGAGAAATAATTTGTTAGTGTTCACCAGCTTGTAAAAATCTAGTGCAAGAACTTAAACATCTAAATAAATAATGAAATACATTTATCATCAAAAAATAATTAAAACTTCTGCCAAAGACACTGTAAAAGAATGAAAATGAAAACCACTGACTGGAAGAAAATATTTGCAAATCACACATCTGATAAAGGACTTGTATCCAGAATATACAGATAACTCTTCAAGGTCAACAGTTAGAAAGCAAAGAGCCCAATTTAAAAATGGGCAAAAATAGGAGCAGAGTTGTCATCAAAGATGGTAAACAGATGGCAAATAAGCATAAAAATGGATGCTCAACATCATCTATCAGTAGTCAAATACAAATTAAAACAGCAATGAAATCTCATAACATACTTATTGGAATATCTGGAATACAATGACATGCAGAAAAATGAAACTGGGTCACTATCTTACACCATACACAAAAATGAATTCAAAATGGATGAAAGACCTGGAGACTGGAAATCATCAGAATCCTACAGGAGAAAACAGGCAGCAATCTTTTTGACCTCAGCTGTAAAAACTTCTTATAAGAGATGTCTCTGGAGGCAAGGGAAATAAAAGCAAAAATGAACTATAGGAACCCTATCAAGATAAAAAGCTTCTGCACTGCAAAGAAAACGATCAACAAAACTAAAAGGCAACCGACAGAATGGGAGATGTTTGCAAATGACATATTGGATAAAAAAATCAATACCCAAAATCTATGAAGAACTTACCAGACTCAACACCCAAAACCAAACAATCCAGTGAAGAAATGGGCAGAAGACATGAATAGACACTTTTCCAAAGAAGACATCCAGATGGCTAACAGACACATGAAAAGATGCTTAACATCACTCATCATCAGGGAAATACAAGTCAAAGCCACAATGAGATACCACCTCACACCTGTCAGAATGGCTAAAATTAACAACTCAGGAAACAAAAGATGTTGGCGAGGATGCAGAGAAAGGAGAACCTTTCTTCACTGTTGGTGAGAAAGCAAAGTGGTGCAGCCACTCTGGAAAACAGTATGAAGATTCCTCAAAAAATTAAAAATAGAGCTACCCTATGATCCAGCAATTGCACTACTAGATATTTATCCAAAGGATACAAAAAAAAATTATGGAAAGAGCCCAAATGTCCATTCACTGATAAATGGATAAGAAGACATGGTGTTTTCCATTGTCTGTACACACACACACACACACACACACACACACACACAATGGAATGCTACTCAGCAATCAAAAACAATGAAATCTTGCCATTTGCAACAACATGGATGGAACTAGAGTATATTATGCTAAGCAAAATAAGTCAGGGAAAGACAGATATAAGACAGATATCATATGATTTCACTTATATGTGGAATTTGGGAAACACAACAGATTAACATAGTAGAACAGAAGGAAAAATAAGGCAAAAACAGATACGGAGGCAAACCATAAGAAACTCTTAAATATGGAGAACAAACTGAGGGTGCTGGAGGGAAGGGTGGTGGGAGGATGGGCTAAAAGGGTGATGGGCATTAAGGAGGACACTTTTTGAGATGAATACTGGGTGTCATATGTAAGAGATGAATCACTGGGTTCTACTCCTGAAGCCAGGACTACACTGTATGTTAACTAACTTGAATTAAAAAAAGAATATCTAGAATATCAAAATCTGAGAATACAAACTGATGATAAGGATGTGCAGCCATGGAAAACGTCATTCATTGTTGGTAGGAATACAAAATTGTAGAGCCACATTGGAAGACTGGAAATTCCTTATAAAGTTCAACATACATACAATTTAGCAATTGCACTACTATTTACCCAACTAGTTTTAAAACATATGTCCATGCAAAATCCTGCACACAAATATTTATAGCAGATTTATTTATAATTGCCCCAAACTGGAAACAACCAAGATGTCCTTCCATAAATGAATGGAAAACAAACTAAAACATATCTATATAATGTAGTACTATTCAATAATAAAAAAGGAGTTCTCTATAAAGGCATGAAAAAACATGAATGCAACATAAATATATATTGGCAGGTGAAAAAGCCTGTCTGGAAAAACTCCATGTTGTATGATTCCAATTAGATGACATTTTGGGAACAGAAAAATATGGACATAAAAAATCAACCACTGGTTGCCATGTGTTTGAAAGAAGGAGGAGGCTTGAATAGGTGAAGCAGAGGGTTTTCTTAGGGTGGCTAAACTCTTGTGTATGATACTGTAATGGTGGAAAGTGACCACATGTGTTTGTCAAAGCCCACAGGCTTCTACAGCACAAAGAGTGAACCTTAATGTATGTAGATTATAAAAAGTCAGTTGGTAGGTCAGGAATATCAGGATGGAATACAGAATGTAACAGAAACGTCTAACTGTATTATAAGTGTATGAAACAACCTCACCAAAGGGAGTTGGGGAAAATGGTTCTGAATGGAAATAACTATTGTCTATAAGACTCAGAAAAACATGAGCATATATTCTACTTGATAAAGTTCCCCACAGGGTGATATGGGTTAATTCTGAAACCACTATGAATGGATACTAGAATTGAGGTGTTAAGTAAATAGGGGCACCGGGGTGGCTCAGTCAGTTCAGCATCTAACTCTTGATTCTGGCTCAGGTCATGATCTCATGGTTCGTGAGATGGAGCCCCACGTCTGGCTCTGCTGACAGTGCACAGCCTGCTTAGAATTCTCTCTCCCCTTCTTGCTCTTCTCCTTCCCCTCTTGCACTCTCTTGATCTCTCTCTCAAAAATAAATAAATAAACATTAAAAAAGAGATTAAGTAAATAGATGGTGAATGGTGGGAACATTCTTACTGTTGGTATGGAGGGTTCCAATAAGCAAATAATGGAGGTTAGAAAGATCCATGTCATAATAAATCAGAGGTATCACACTGGAGATAACAGCATTAACTCATGTTTAGTTTAATATAAGCACAGATGGCTCCATATAGAGCATAACCTGTACACACAGATTTGTATATACACACATATAGTACTTCCTTGCTCTGTCAGCTAAGAAAACCTAGAAGCAACGAGACCCAGTAGCAGCAAGCAGTCCTTGGTTTCTAATAACATTTGCCAATGAAAAGAACCCAGCCTCCTTGGAGAAATGACTGATTTTAGGACTGGGACAGAAAATATACAAGAAGCTCCTGGTGTATCTTGTAGTGTGTAAAAATAAGACAATGTTAAAAAAAATGTTAAATGTAAAAAAACCCAAAAACCCCTCAATGATGGACATTGTGTCTCTGTGTCAAAGGGGGTTGCAGGAGCCAACTGAAAGAGCTCTCAATGGCTGAAGTTGAAACAATTTGAGTAACAAAGTAATATTAGATTATAACCCAAAGGGTAAAGTAAATGTCCATGAGTCTATACTGATAGTGACTGAAGATGACTGAATATATATAAATGGAGGCAAGTAGATGAATCTCCTATCTAGAAGAAGTCTAAATAACTTACGTAGAGACTCCACCCTCAAGGAAGTGAACTATAACTTACCACTCCTTGTTTGTTTTAAACTCCCTACTCTTTAAGTGTGGACTGAAACTAGTGGATCCCTTCTAAAGAGTACAGTACAGAAAGGGGGAAAAGGTAAATTTACCATGGAGAAAACTGACAAACACTAGCTCAACCATGTGATCGATCTGAATGTCAACAGTGATCAGTCATGTTGATAGTATGTACCCTTGCTACGCTGTGATGAAAATGACACTTACCTGTTTGGACTTTCTCCTCAAAATCCATAACCCCAATCTAATCATGAGAAAAATATCAGACACATCCCAATTGAGAGGCATTATACAAAATATCTGGCCAGCACTCCTCTAAATTGTCAAGATCATCATAAACAATAAATATCTGCCAAACTGTTATAGCCAAGAAGAGTCTAAGGAGACATGAAAATTAAATGTAATGTGGTAGCCTGGATGGGATCCTGGAAAAGAAAAAGGATATTAAGTGAAAGCTAAACAAAATCTGAATAAAGTGTGGACTTAAGAATAAACGTATCAATGGGACACCTAGGTGGCTCAGTCAGCTAAGCGTCAAACTGTGGCTCAGGTCATAATCTCAAGGTTCGTGAGTTTGAGCCCTGAGTCAGGCTTTGTGCTGACAGCGTGGAGCCTGGAACCTGCTTTGGGTTCTGTGTCTCTCTGTCTCTCTGCCCCTCCCCTGCTTGTGCTCTGTCTCTCTCTTAAAATAAATAATAAAACATTAAAAAAAAGAATAAGTGTATCAATATTGATTTATTAATTGTGACAAATTTACCATACTAATAGATAATAATAGGGAAACGGTATGTGTTTCAGAAGTTTCCTATACTATTTTCACAATTTTCTATAAATCCAAAGCTGTTTTAAAATTTAAAAAAAAGTTTACATAAATAATTATGTTATGTTTTTATCAGATTAATACTAAGTGGTGCACAGGATGCCAGATGGTGAGCCATGGTTCAACAACAGACCTCGTGAGCTGATGAACTAGAAGTACTGATGGGGCCTGGAAGGAATACCTGGCATGCCTCCAGGGGCCACATGGGAGGTAAAGGCAGAGTGCAGACAGAAAGTCAGGACCTGGGGCACTGTCTTTAATAGGGTCTGTAGGTGGAATGCTTAATTCAAACCGAAAGAGTGGAGTATTAGTACGCCAAAAGGGGAAGACGCTGGGGAAACAGGAGAGACTATTGATCACAACGGCTGTTAACTTATATTTGTATTTGTTTGTGACTCTGTGCACTGCTACGGAGAGTTTAACAAAATTACTCCATAATATTTTTGTCTTAGCATCTGTTCCCTGTTGCCAAGATGCCTGTGGGGGGCCTTGAACTGATACTACCACTCCCTCGAGCCCACTTCCTAGATAACAGCCCACAGACTCGCAAGTCAACTGCCCTATCCTTGTGAGAAACATTCTCCTCTGCCCCCTCAGCCTTTCCTTGTGCACCCCTTAGACAAGACCCCCTTGGTGCTTACCAAAGTCTTGCTCTTTTGGTTTGAATTGACCAATCTGGGCTTAATCTGAAAACTTCAAAGCAGTCCACCCACTGATCCTAATAAAGGCAGTGGACCTGGTCCTGACTCTGTCTATCTGCACTCTGCCTTGACTTCCAGTTTGGCCACTGGTGGTGTACTGGGTACTTCCTTGAGGTCCTGTGAGTAATAATCTATAATTCCAGTACTTCCTTCAGGACCTATGAATAATAATCTATATTTCAATCCCTCATGTGGTCTGTTGTTTCACTGCAATGCTCAGAGGCTCTATTTAATGAATATTAATTTAACAAAGTCACAACAACTGCCATGTTGGGGCACACAGTTGCATGAGGGGGCTAATGTCAGCTTAAAGTCACTGAAGGCAGTTTGGCCAAATACAATGGATGATAAGGCAACATTGCTATGGAGTAGCTTAGCTAAACTCTCAACATATGTACCCAGAACACCCCACATGGCCATTAATGAGAATGTAATTAATGTGCTTGACTATCCAAAGTAATTTAGTGAAAGAATTAGCGAAAGACATGAACCAAATTAAACAGATTAAAAAGGGGCAATTGCAAATTCTAGCTCTGAAAAATAATTACGTATAAACAGGAAATACTAGTAGTAACAAAAATTATGACATAAAAGTATGGAAAAGATAGGGACTTAAGGAATGCATGTATATTGTAAGGCAAAATTCCACAGACCATGTATCTGAGTTGAAGAATCAAGGACAAGCACTTATATTCATTTAGAGCCAGAAATAGGAAAGAGCTTGTGCAGTTAAGAGCGGTTGCTTCTGAGTATCAACGTTCAATGTTGAGACTGTTGTCAACTTTAGGAAGAATGAGACTCGCAGAAACTTTTGAATTTTGAAACTATATTTTTCTTTAAAATATATTAAGAATAAAAAATAAAAAGTAGTGTGTTTAATGGAAAAAACATTAGGCCTAAATTTAGGAACCTTAAGCTCATGTGCTAAAAAGTGATAAACTTTGAGCACAGCACCATTTCAGGTCTTCATTTTTTCACTTGTAAACTGAAATATTGGACTAAATGATTCATGAGGATCTTCCACTCTAAGATTCTAAGGTAGTAAAAAAATATACACCAATTATTTTATAAAGGGACTTGCCATGAAAAACCTTTTTGTTTTTTAAGGAAAAAGTAAAATTTGAATGACAGGCACACACACACACACACACACACACACACACACACACACACACACACAATTCCAGCATTAATGGTTTAAGTAACTACAGTTTACATCAGAGAGATGCCATATAGTTATTTAAAATTGCAAGGGATGGTGAATAACCATTTTAGGTATACAGTGTGAGCTAAGACACTATTCTAACACATTGTATATTACACAGGTGGGGAAGAGTATGTGATCGCATCAGCTTTACCAGAACAGATGATTAATGAAAGTTTGGAGAAATGGGTGGAAGTCATAACACAGACGGCTGTGCAGATCAGTTAAAGAGCTTTTATGACTTTATCTCATGGTCAAAGAATGATGTAGAAGAGGCAAAATATGAAAAAAGTTTTAGGACTATTAATGTGGTAGTTGTGTGGAGGAAGACAATGATACAAGTTAACAGATGACTTCAGATTCCCATGTATGTAGGTTGGAACCCTGGTTCTGTATGACCATTAGCAAGTCACTTAAACACCTTAAGCCCCCAGTTTCCTCATGGGATCATATGAAATTAAAGGGTATATTTATATAATACACTTGGCATAGTGCATGGCTCAATAATCAAAAACTAAAAAAAATGCTTTGCAAACAAAAAGTGGGTACAAAGGGCAAAGTTTAGTGAGACCATTAAAATAGTTTAAGGAGATGTCAATGAAAGTAAGATTAAGGAGTGAAAGAAGTAATAGGCCTTAATGACTAGCCAAAGGGGTGAAGAAGTATGAGGGGTCACCATTGACTCTGAAGCTTGGTGTCTGAGTGACTGTAAGACCCAGGGGTCAACCCGTCAGAAATATGAACTCCAATAAAGGGGAGGAACGGGCTCAGGAATAGAGGGAGTATGATGAGTTCTGTTCTAACTGTCTTGGGTGTGAGGTGATAAAGAGATTTCTAGGTAAAAACGTCTAACAGGCAACTGGAGATATAGATTTGTGATATTCTCCTCCAACTACTACCTGGACATATATATTAAGGTTCTGTTCCCATTCATGTTCTTGTATCTATAGTCTCCCTCTCAGTAATTTCAACCAATTCCACCCTTTCAACAATCACGCTCTTCCTGAAAATCTGAGGCCTACTGGAAATTTCTATTTCAATGTCTCATAAATACCTCAAACTTATTGTATCCCAAATCAAAAACTGTCTTTATCCCTAACCAGGCATTTATTAGTGACTTGTCTCATTCTGTTAATAGTACCTCAAGATCACCCAGAGTGGGCAACTTGGAGAAATCATTTATGTCTTCTCCTTTCCTGGTAAAGTCTTGTTAAATGAGTGCTGTATGAAAGGAGAGGTTAGTACTCTTGAAAAAGATGAGAAGAACCTAGTTACTAATGTAACACATTCATGGTTAAGGGATTGCTACACACTTCATGGCCTCTCATTATGATGTTGCACAAATTGTCGGAGATACAAGTGGTATATCGAACTGCATTAACATTAACGTTTTTTTCTTCATTAAAACACAAAATTAAGAGAGTCAAAAGGCAATGCAGTGAGTGGGAGAACTTATTTGCCACACATATCTGACAAAGGAATTCTATCAAGAGTACTTAAGAAACTCATCACTTCACAAAAGAGGACTTTGAAATGGCAAAAAAGAAAAGAAAATATGGTAACTCTACTATTTATTTTAAGGAAATACAAAATGAAACCCATGAGAACAAACTACTGTATACTCACCAGAGTGACTGGAATGTTAAAGACAGAAAATGCCAAGCACTGGGAAGGATATGGAAAAACTGGAATTCATATACTGGTACGTGAAGCATTAATCGCTACAACTATCAGAAAAGGAGTTGGTATGATCTACTACAGCAACATGTGTGTGACCCAGGAATTAAATTCCTACATGTATATCCAACCAAAAATCATTCACACAAAAGTCCGTGGCAGCATTATATGTTATTACTCCAGACTGAAAACCACCCAAATGCCCACCAACAGTTGAATGGGTAAATAACTATGGTCCATCTATGTGGTATAATGCCATACAGCCATGAGAACAAGCTAACATACTTGGATAAATATCACAACCATGGTGTTGAGTTAAAGAAGCCAAACAGGAGGGAATATCATGGAAAATTGCATTTATGTAAAATATGAAAGCAATTGAAAGTAATGTGTGGTGTGAAAGAGCAGTAGAATGGAGAGAGGTAGAGACAGAAAGTGGGGTCTTCTGGGGATGGTCTCTTCCTTGATATAGGTGCTGGTTTGTGATAATTAAGGTACTCTATATACACCTGAGAGTAAACAAAGATATGTACTTTTTTAACATGTGTATTATATTTCAATTTAAAGTCCTATAAATTTGGTGACTTCATTATTTTTCAACTGTTACCTCCTTAGCATCCAGTGTTCACCTTTTTATCTCAGATCCTTACTACCTTCATCTAAACAATTGTTGATTTTCCACAACTTTCTCCCTTTTAATTTATTTTAATTACACTTGGTCTATTAGTCTTTCAGAAGCAGAGCTTGGATCATGCAGCTCTTTACCGACTATGACATTAAGTTTAAATACCCAAGGTGGCTTTCTAGGCCTCCATACATTACTTCCAAAAAGCTTTGTCACCCATTTTGGCTTAAAACTGAATAAACAGAAAGATTTCCTATTAACGTAAGTGTGATTTTGTTCCCTGCTGGTCTCACGCTAGTCTTCTGAAAAAAGTTTTTACCACCTTTTATGTTGAGACTGTGTTTTCTTCCAGTCCCAATTCAAACATCCAGTCTGTATTCTTGGCTACTGCCTTTTACCCAGTTTTAGAATACCTTCTCCCTTCTTTAAAGAGTCCCTTGACAATTATTGCATGCTTCCTCTTACAGTTTGCATTATCTCTGCCATGATTTTTTTTCTTTCTTATCCTACCCTTTTAATTCTAACCACCAGTGAGATAATAGAAAGTTTGTCTCACTTCTCTTTCCACCATTTCATTCACTTAGTTGTAGTTTGTACACAGTGATCAATAAACATTCTAAAACTTTAAAAAATTAATTTACTCTAATAACTTACAATATTTGCTGTTCTATGTTTATAAACCATGAGATTATTTTTGATTAAGTGATCGAATTTTACTAGGCAATCTGCTTTATATAAGCGGTGTTCCTCTGCATTCTTCCAGAAATTAAAACTGCAGAGAAATTTATCACGACTTATGCTGTGAAAGAAAGATAAATAAAGGAAAAACAGAAACAAAAACAACTATATATAGTTGGTTTTGGCTCAGGTCATGATTTTGGCTATATGTATGTGTGTATACATATAATATAATATAATATAATATAATATAATATAATATAATATAATATAATATAATATAACATAACATAACATTATATATATATATATATATATATATATATATATATATATATATATATATAGTTGATCTTGATTTTTGGCTCAGGTCGTGATATCACAGTCCTGAGATAGAGCCCAGCATGGAGCCCAATGCTGGGCATGGAACTTGCCTAAGAGTCTCTCTCTCCTTCTATCTCCCTCTGCCCTGCCCCTGCTTGCACTTATGCAAGTTCTCTCTCTCTCTCTCTCTCTCTCTCTCTCTCTCTCTCTCTCTCTCTCATGAAAGAAATAGTTAACCTTAAAATGCCAAAGCTGCAGCTGCCTTTTTATTTCTACATTACTCTAAATTTGAGGCTGCTGTTAGCTAGTTATAAGACACTGCCGTTTGTTTTGTCTTACAGTGTTGAGTTGATGTCTTCAATAATATTGAGTTAATGTTTTTGAAAAATTTCCTATATGTCTGAAAGTTGCACTATTTCAAATGACTGGTAGAAGAGGATAAAGGAAAAGGAAAAGCTGATGTATTCCTGTCATTTGCTCTTTTGGGATTAAAATGAAAGACTAAGATTGGGGTGGACTGATTAGAGAAAGAAATGAAAGAAAAAGATGCTCTTGATAGCTTACATTTTTTGAGTGTTTTCTCTGTCACATCCTGTGATATCACATTATATCCTTACAAATATCTGGAGAGGTTAACCCCCTCTGTGACTTGCCCAAGGCGAAACAGTACGCAGGTGGCAAAGCTGTCATACACCTAAGCAAAATTAACAAAAGGAGCAGCTTCCTTTCAGAAGAGTAGTAGGCAACAGGAGAGCCAATAAGGATTATCTTTCAAGTCTTGTAGCTGATTAGTGCATACAGTCCACTGAGTCTCTATCAAATTAGAAACTTTCAAAAAGAGAAAAAAATGAAAAAGCATAAGCTAAACATAAAAAAATCCTCTATGTTTCTCTCTATGTACACAAGAATTATAGGGCCCCTAAAGAACTCCAAGATTGGAGGGCACCTGCATGGCTCAGTTGGTTAAGCCTTGCACTCTTGATTTTGGCTCAAGTTGTGATCTCTCAGTTCATGGGATCGACCCTGCATCGGACTCTGCACAGTCTGTGTGGAGCCTGCTTGGGATTCTCTCTCTGTACCCACCCCCCAAATAAATAAACATGAAAAAAATTTAAACAACTCTGAAATTGGAATCTGAAGACAAAATTTTAGTTTTTACTCTGACAGCTTCTACCTACATATTGGTGTTTTGCCTTTATGAGTTGATGTTTTCTGATTTGTAAAATGGAGACAATATCTATCCTACATATCGTACTTAATTATTTTAAGAAGGATGTTATGAATGCACAGTTTTTGTAACCTATAAAAAGCAGTTCATGTATGCATTATTGTAATTATATATTTTGAGAGTGCATAAGGTGGTATTTCTAGGTAATAAAACTGAAAAACAATGCATTTAGATTTCACAGAAATAACAAAAAGACTAAGCATCGTGCTTCTGAATGTTAACAATTGCGACAGCAATCAAACAACTGGTCTGGAACATTATCATCATTGTAACTCAAAATGACACCAGAGCTATTTGAGGCCCAAGCCTGTCCTGGTGTCACATTCAAAGTAATATCAATCCAGCATCAAAAAATAATTGAGAGCTATTTTATATTTTTATTGCTTTCTCTTAAAAAATCATAGTGGTTGCATTCATAGCATACAAATAAACTTTGAGAATTTCTCTCTCACCCCTTATCTTCAATATTTCATAGGTATGTTATCAAAGATTAATATTTTCCTTTCTCCACTTCAATTTTCTAAAAGTTGTCTCACTTTCAGTCCACAGATGTTCTTTATCTTCCTCAACCTTCCTAGTTTCCTCTTTTTACTTGGTGACTAGTTGGATCTCTTGCAGATGAATTCAAATAGCCTCTATAGGACTTCTTTCTTCTCTTTCACTATCTACTTTACTGTGCATGGTTTAAACCTGGTAGTCAACACAGGATCCTCCCTCCTGAGTGCAGAACAGCAAGAGGCTGTGGATACTAATCGATTAATCTTTTTTTCCACAATGCAACTACTATAACCAAAGCACTGTCTAGCTATTGTGGGAGATAAAAAAAAAAAAGAAAGAGAGAGAGAGAAGGACAACAATCAATTGTAAGTCATGGCCCCATTCCTAAGGAATATCCCAACTGGAAAATCAGTGTCCATTAGGGTAGTCAAGTGAGTGTTGTCCTGCCCTGTGTTTTCTACGTTATTTATTTATGCATTCTACTACAATTTCATTTCACCAGAGGATTTATAAGCTAAAGAAATGTGCTAAATATGGTTGTGGCACAGGTTTTGATGTGAAAAACTAAGAAAGAGATTGGATGGATTTGTATTGCTTTAACCATGCATAAAACCTGAAGCTGAGATAACTAGGTTCAGGATGAAATGTTAGAGGAGGCATAGTAAATATAAACATGCAATATATTTGGCAGTTAGATGCTAGGGACAACTAGGGGAGAATAGCTCAAAAACTGGTTCCAGGTAGCACCACTGAAAAAGTGGGAAAGTTTTAGGAGGGAGCAAATCCTGGAGGCAAAGATGATGATAGGTTTGTTTTGTTAGACCAAGTGCATCTCCACTGTGGCCACGTCAGCTCCGGAAAGATAGGGGGACCACTAGGGCATATTTGGAAGCCAGGCACTTAGCAATGACAGCAGAAAGAGAATGGATAGATGAACCAAGTTATAGTGCATAATGTCCCACAGATTTTTGTAATGAGATTTTGAGAGGCTTTCACACTGAAGTGTTTTTTTGTAAATGTTCATTGGTGCTAAAAGTGGATGCCTTCATTTCTCTGAACTCCTAACTCTTCATACAAGATACTTTTTGCATCCTAAATTATTTTAGAGTAAATACTGAAACATTTTAATAAGCATTTTAAGGTTTTTCTTTAAAAAAATAGGAATTCCTATTTTATTTAGATCTTTTCAAGTACTTTAATTTCAAGTACTGTGCTTATGGAACCCTAGCCACAACATCTGACGTGACCTCATATAGACATTTTAAAAATATCCTTCTGGCTACTATGTGAAAAATAAATGGGTGGATATAAGATGATGTGCAAGAAATGTATTGCAACCATACAGGTATAGGTGATGGCAGTTGAGTCTGAGATGGCATCAGTGGGGATGGAGAGAAATAGATGAGTTTTAGGGTAAACTTTGTGCCACCAAAATTCACATGTTGAAATCCTAACCACCAGTGTCTCAGGATGACTACATTTGGAGCTAGAGCCTTTAAAGATGTAATTGAGTTATAATGAGGTAATATGGATGAGCCCTAATCTAATGCATCTGATGTCCTTATAGAAAGAGTAGACTCAATCTCAGAGGTGTGAGAGAAAGAATGAAGACAAAGAAAGAAGGTGGCCACCTGCAAACCAAGAAGAGAGACAGAATGAAACTAACCTTGATGATACCTTGATCTTGGGATATTTAGCTTCCAGAATTGTGAGAAAATCAGCTTCTCTTGTGTAAGTCACCTTGTCAGTGGTACTTTGCTATGGCAGCCCCAGCAAACCAATACAGAATACATGCAAGATATTTGTTACATTTGGAATTGCTGGGACTTGGGGATGGGTTAAATGGTGAGGAGGGTAAGTTTAAGGGATATATATTAAGAATAATTTTCCCGGTTTGAGCAATTGCCTAAATGGTGTGGCGATTATTTTACCTCTAAACTGAGGTATACGGGCATACCTCAGAGATATTGTGGGTTTGGTTCCAGACCACCTCAGTAAAGCAACTCTCTAAATAAAGCAAGTCAAATGAATTGTTTGGCTTCCCAATGCATATGAAATTTATGTTTGCCCTGTACTATAGTCTATGAAGTGTACAATATCATTATGTCTAAAAAAACACATACCTTACTTTAAAAATACCTGACTACTAAAAAATGCTGGCAATTATCTGAGGTTTCAGTGAGTCATAATCACTGATCACAGATCACCATAACAAACACAATAATAATGAAAAAGTTTGAAATACTGTGAGAATTACCAAAATGGGAAACAGGGACATGAAGTGAGCAAATGCTGTTGGAAAAATGACACCTATAGGCTTACTCAAGGCAGCGTTGCCTCAAACCTTCAATTTGTGAACAATGCAATATCCGCAAAGTTCAATAAAGTGAAGTGCAAGAAAAGAGGTATGCCTATAACTTCTCTAATTCCCTCAGTTTGGAAGGGGTAGCACTGGGACTGTCTGACTCTAAAGCTATAGTCTTAACCTCTATGTTGCTATCCTCCTCAGATTTAAAAAATAATGTGTTTAGAGCTATATAAGCTTACAAGCAAAAATGAGCCACAAACATCATTTAACTTGGCTCCTTCATTCTATAGTTAGAAACTATAGTTATATAGTTATATAGAAAACTATAGTTATATAGTTAGGGCCAACGATAAGTGATAGACCTCTTTACTTTAAAAGAATAATTTCAGCTTATATTTATATAATAAGAGGAACTGCAATAAGCATTCTACCTGCTATTTACAGGGACAGAACAAATTTTCTTGGCTGATTAGAGGTACCCCTTTGAATACTGAAAATCAAAATCATTAGCATTTCAAATAATAGATTTAGCCAAACTTCTCTTCATCTGGTGATTTTGTTTAATAAAACACTACAAGGCATGAAACCATTCATGACTGGCATTAGCTGAATTTAAGTCTTACTTTTTCATTGTAGAACACTGTAACTTAGACTTGTGGTTCCCAAATGTCTGCTCTTTTCTTCCTTGTGTAATCTCACTCTCTTTCTACCCTTTTCTCCCTTTTCCGTAGTTGTACACCTACAGAGAATATATATATACTCACAAACAAACATCTCAAACAGTACATACTGGAAATGACTACCAATATCAAAGTCTCCTGTGGAACTCAGTCAACTAAGGTGAAGATCAGAGAAAATCTTAAATCCTGGGAAAACAGGGGCTACATTGAGAGGAGCAATGAGTAACACCTCCCCAACCCTCCTCTTCCCAACACCAATAGCAGTATCAACATTATCATCACTGCCTCTTCTACCACAAAAAAAAAAAAAAAATCCACACCATATCTCAGTCTTATAACTCCAGTCTCCAGGCACTATTATAAGGTACGAAGCTAGGATGTGAGACAAAGCATGTAGAGTTAGTGAGAAACATTATTCTCATGTTATTTCCAGTGGAAATCCCATTGGGCTGTTAATCTGGTAATCAGACTTTTAGTAATGAACAGCATTAATCAGTCATCTGGCTTTAGTTAGCCCATAAGTATCTCTAATCTTCAATTCTTTTGTCTATAAAATGAGAGAATTATTTCACAAGGATAGAATACAGTATAAAGTCCAGTGTTTAGAGTTAAACAGATTGACTCAGACCCCAGTTATGCTAGTGGTACCTATTTAAGCTTTTCTGAACCTGTTTCATCATCTATAAAATGAGCCTTTCATTATTTAAATAAGATTGTAAGGAAGGATTAAGTGGGATAATACAATTAAAGCACGGCTGCTAGGTAGACTCACAATAAATATTCATTCTTTCAAGGTCTTTCCAGGCTCCATGACTTTAAATCTGATTTGAATGAACAAACAGGAAATGTTCTGGAAGGTAAAAGAAAAGAGAAAGGCAGTACCACCTCTTTTGCTTTAGTAGCAGTGATGATGGTGATGCTGGTAAAACTTCATAGTTGATTAATTGAGAAAATATTTTTGAAATGCTGGACATTTTGCTTGTCATCAGGATACAAAGATGCTTATTATATAGTTTGTGCTCTCAAGGAATTCACAGTCTCCTCAAAGAGATGAACACATAACAAACATAAAGCCCTGTAATAAGGGCAGTGATAAAGCTCCATACACGATATTCCAGTCACGTCCAGGAAACATGTTGCCCAATCTGGGGTAGATTCCAGGCACATGAATGAGTCTCTGGTCTCTTCTTACCATCCTCTGATATAATGATTTCCTCTCTTGGAAGCCATGATAAGCTTCACATCTGAAAACTTAAGGAATCAAGGAGCAATCATCTCGATTTGCAAAGGATATTTTTTCAAATGTTGGAACAATTCTTGGGATGTTTGGGTGCTTAGCTCTGTTTTTGAAACCCTGATTTAGAGAATTTCATTATTTGTAATAGTCAAATATTTTGTTTTCATTTTTTATGAGGTCTTCTTAAAGACCACATGACAACATCAGTTTACAAATTATCTTAACAGATACAAGGCTCTATTGCATGTGGGGGAAAATGGTTTTAATTATATACATACTACACTGAAAGGGGGTCATATGCTGATTAAAGGAAAGGGTAAAAATGCTGGAAGGCTTTGACTTGTACATGATATTGAAAGTGCTATTGTTATACAGGGGCCCAATGCTGAGAGTCATTCAGACTGTGAGATGCATGGTTCTTTCTCCAGAGGTCCTTCCATTTTTAAATTTTTCTGTGCATTTTGCAGCAGTTCATCTCTGGTATGGTAACTTTTTGCTTTCTCCTTGATCTTCCTCATTCTGGAAAGGGAGGGACTGAAAAGAAAAAAAAAATTTCCTGGCCTGTGCTACAAGGTGTGGGAATTGCACTCTGTTTTCAGAAAAAATAAATATCTGGACTGGTTAATTAGACAAGTTGATACCATGAGATTCTTGGGACTGTTAAAGTGAAAACCTGAAAGTTATAAAATGTGTCTTGGCAAAGTAATGAAACATTTGAATGGATGCATTCATGTAGAAAAACCCTGTCATAAAATATTCTGGGGACATTTTTATTTAAAGTGACATAAAATTCCTAAGGAGATGAGACTCTCATAACAGAAAAATCTGTGAATGTGTATAACAGAAATTTACTAAAGTTTTCTTGTCATAATACTTTCCAATCCAATTATACAAAAATAGGCATCCTTGTATAGTGTAAGAGTGTGTGTGTGTGTGTGTGTGTACGTGTGCACGTGTCTATGGAGAGAGAGGACCTGGGAAAGAAGAAATTCATCAGTTCTTAGCTATTGAGTGCCAACCACAGGGGCTCTACAGTAGAGAGAAAATCAATGGGAGATGCCCACCATCGGGGGGCTAATTCCCAGTGAATTGATTTTTGGTGTGAGGTGATAAGAGATACAACCTAAGCTTTTAGCATCCAGTATCTGCCGCTTTGCCAGAGGCTTCATAGAGTACCTATTTCAGCTGACATTAAGCAGAGCCCATGGAACTATAAGGGTCAAATGCAGCACAGAGCCTGGAGTAGTGGGTTCTGCCACTCCGTTTAAATTAAGATGCAACATATGATAACAAGAGACATAACAATTTGTCTCTCAAAACTATTATTCCCTCCACTTTGACGTCAACTATATTCACTATTGAAATGAATGGAAAATAGGTCCCAATTTTTAAGTGTATGCTACAGGATATTAATAGATCTTATTAAAAATCATAATTATAAAGTTTGGGAAACCCTATATATAAAAAAGGCAAGCAGGCTCTCGGGTGGCTCAGATGGTTACGTGTCCGACTCTAGATTTCAGCTCAGGTCATGATCTCACGGTATGGTTTGGGAGTTTGAGTCCTGCATCAGGCTCCCCACTGACAGCGTGGAGCCTGCTTAGGATTCTCTCTCTCCCTTTCTCTCCCCCTCCCCTGCTCATGCTCTCTGTCTCTCTCAAAAATAAATAAAAAATAAAACTTGAACAAAACAAAACAAAACAAAAACAATTAAAAAGAAGGCAGGAATTTCAAAGCTATTACCATACATCAGCAGACTATAAGATGGCAGGGCAGAGAATACAGTGCTTTCCATTTTGAGTCGACTATAGAATCAGTAGCAAAAGAAGGGAAAATATAAAGTAGTATCAAGCAACTAGCCCTCCATTCCCTTTAAGACAAAAAGCACTTTGTTTGCCTTTCTCTTCGGGAGCAGTTTGAGTAGGTTTGGCTAAGGAAGGTTTAGACGGTTGAGTGCAAGAATGTTTTAAGACCTTTATAGCCTTGGCACTATTTCTTTTGGAGGCCCATTCCACGATTTATCAAAAATTTTAAATGTCATATTAAATAAAATGTTTGCTGTAAAAATAATCTTAAAGCATTTTAGAAGGTTGCTTTTTTTCTGACAGGACCATGATAAAGTTAATAAACAATGGTGGGGGCACTTGGGTGGCTCAGTCGATTGAGCTTCAGACTTTGGCTCAGGCCATGATCTCACAGTTCGTGAGGTCAAGCCCCACATAGAGCTCGCTGCTGTCAGACTGTCATTGCAGAGATGGTGTCAGATCGTCTGTCCACATCTCTCTGCCCCCTCCTGCTTGCGCTCTCCCCCCCCCAAATTTTTTTTGAATAAAAATAATATACAAAGACACTGTAATGCAAAATCTGAAATATGAAGGAAGTTGGCCATCAGTGGAAGTATTAAGAAAAATGTCAAGGAAAAATAGATCAGCAGTACACATTAAAATCTCATGTAGGAAAAAGGGTTTCTACCATTGCCACTGTTGCACAAATCCAGGGGGCATCATTTATGTAGACTGTCATGAAAACGGTACTTGCTAAAATTGTGCTACATGGCAGTTCTGTCACTGCCTGGTGCAGGAACAAACCCATCCTGTTTAGAAGGCAGGTGCATTTGTGGAAATGAGCACATGCACTTGTCAAACCTGGAGGCCATTAGGCGCTGCAATCAGAGCCCCAGCAAACTCTGCTCTGATTCCAAGATCACTAAGAGCTCTTGTGATTATAATTTGATTTCCCATTCAGCTTCTTACAGAGAAAGAATACAATGGTCAAAGAAATGAGTATCTGTTCCCCTTGGCAATTGTTTTTCTCAATGTAAATGAAATCAGCATTATCCATTAGTCCACTGTAATCTTTATTACAGTGAATAAATATCCCCAAGTTTGATCCAGTCTAAGAAGCAGATAAGACCAAATTTTGAGTTTGAAAATATGAAGATCAAACCCTGGCCTGGTATAATTTTGTAATGCTTCTTAAGGACAGTCAGGGGATCTAAACTGTCATTGCAGTGGCTCAAACACCTATACATTTGAACTTAAAAAGGGTGAGATCCTGAGTAATAATTAATAGCTCCTTTGAAGTAGAATTTGAGAAATAAAGACAGTTGGTAAAGGAAAGAAAATATCAATTGTATGTATGAAAATGCTTTTATTTACATAATTTCATTTAAATTTCAAGGACTTATGAGGTAAATTAATGTTATCTTCAATTTAGTGAAGAGGGAATGGGTGCTCAGTGAGATTCCCACACAGTGGGAAGGCCACACAGCAACCAGGAGTCAAAATGAATCACAGGGTTACTGGGCTTTAATTGTATATGCATACTATGGTTTCACGTAAGTAAAGTGAATGAAATTGATGAATCTGTCTCACTGGAGAATGGAGAAATATCTGAGAGGAAAGAGAACTGGAGAATATTCACAAGACCAGGACTTGCTGAGGAGGATATTAATATAATTAGTGAGCTTAGAATATACTAAAGAAAAGCAATGAGTGGTGAACACTGTAATAAAAATAATATCCTCCATCAAGATGTCAAGATATAGGGAATGACTAACTTATTTGATGTATATTGGTTACAATTTGAGTTAGATTGTATATTTAGTTACACCTGTGGGCTGATCTGTTTCTTTATAAATAATCCTTTAGTTGCAAATAGCTAAAGACATATCCATATAAAAGAACGGAATGAAATTTGTGGATAAGTGAATTTTGGAAACTGGAGTTATACACATTAAAAAGAATTTTTTAACTAACATAAAATAATTTTTAATAGGTGATTTGAGATATACAACTTCAAAAAATTCTTGAAATTGCATAATTACTGCAAGAGATAGCTAGTCAAGCATATGTTGATTTCCAAAGAAATGTATGGCATTCTCAATGTCAGAGGATCAGATATAAAGGACTCTACACCAGCTGGTTCTGCGTTGCCATCTGATAATCAGAAACTTGGCAAAAGTGTGTTCACACAGATCACAGTGTGGTTGCTTTTGAGTAGAAACACCACTGTGGTAGTTTTAATTAGAGATGTGTCAAGTAATTCAGTGTTAACGGTGGTCCGGATGAACTGGAGCTCTTTACAGTCTGAAAAACTCTTTGGATGTCTACTCCATGTATGGGAATCACTTGGCAACATCTCTGTGAGCTGAAAATAATTCATATTATGTCTGCTGGTCATTAAGTCATGTCCCATTGTGTATCATGCCATGACTAAATGAAAAAAAAAAACAAACCACAGGTGTGACAATTAAAAACTAAAAGTGATACCCATTTATTTTTGGCCAGAGAATTACTACACAGACTGCATTTTTTCTTTTCTTAGCCAAAGTGATGGCTTATATAGAGTAACTATTATTTTACTACTGTTTATGAATAGTTCATCAATCATAAGCAACACCAAACCACCTGCATGTTTCTATTTTAAAACCATTTTAAAATATTCTTATATTCATTTATTGAAATTTCTCTAAAGTCCTGAAAAAAATGTGGTATGTGTGTTGCCCCTCACCTTTTTTTGTAGCCAGTTTGGCTAGCAAGTTAAAAAAAGTTAAATAGCTGATATAAAAGAGCAGTTTGAACAAGGCTTGGACTCAAATTTATAAGCATAGATACAGAGCATAAAGAATGATATTTCCCAAGTCTGCAGCATACGTATTGCAAAAACAAATTGGCTATACTCTTGTTTGAATGTAACTGACCAAATTCGCTATTGATCTATACAAGTATGCTTTTAAGATGACTGAAAATATCATATTAAGTAGGATTTTGATGATTTATACAGGTTAAATATTTGGAAATATATGCTTTTGCAAAGATATTCAAAAAATTTCAAGACATTTAAAAATAAAAGATATCTTCTGTTATGGGGCTGACCATCTAGTAAGGGGATAACACAACTAGCTATAGTTGTGTAACTATACTTTATAAGTAACTAGACTCTAAAACAAAGTATGTTAAATATGTTAAGGTTGAATATGCCATGTAGGATCATAATAAGCTATGACTGAATACAATTCCTATAAAAATCCCAGATGAATTATTTGAATAAATTGGCAGGTGGGCCCTAAAACTCATATGAAAACGAATGGGGCCTGGAAGGGCCAAAACAATCTTTGAAAAAGAAGAAAAAATTGAAGGACTAACTTTTCATTTTAATATTTACTACAAAGCTACAGTAATCAGGATGGTGTGGTACTGGCATAAAGGGAGACATATTGCTCAATGAAATAGAATTGAGAGTTTAGAAATATACCTTCACATTTATGATCAATTGTCTTTGATAAAGATGTCAAGACAAATCAATGGAAAAAGAAAGTTCTTTTCGAAAATCTGTGCTGAGACAACTGAGAGCAACATGCCAGAGAAAGAACTTGAAACCCTACATTGCATTTACATGCAAAATCAATCCAAAATGTATCAAAGACCTAAATGTAGGGGCTAAAACTATTAGACTCTTACAGAAATATATAGGCATCAATCTTTGTGACCCTGGAGTAGGCAATGGTTGCTTAGATATGACACAAGTACAAACAACAAAAGATTTAAACTAGAAAAAACGGGCATCATCAAACGTAAACATTTGTGCTTCAAAGGACATAATCAAGAAAGTGAAAAGACAATGGAGTGTTATTATCAAATGGTAACAAAAGTCATTACTGATTTCAGTCTCCCTTACAAGAAGACCAACTAGCAACTATCTCTAAATAAGACACCATTGTGAAATCCCAGAACCTAGGACATGGCTGAAGTACCACCCTGGACCACTGAGACCAAAAAGGACTGCATTAGAAGGGTAAGAGCAGCTACATTCTGACTGCCTTGGGCCTTCCCCAGATTAGCATAGCACTGCACCAAGAGGGTCCTCTTGGACCTACATTTCTTCCTGTGGAGAAATGAGAGCCCAATATGGACATTCAGATCCCCCCAAATTGCAGAACACTTCCAATTCAAAAGAATGAAACAGGTATCCTATCTTGCAACATTCATAAAAATGAACTCAAAATGATTAAAGATTTAATGTAAGATCTGTAACCATAAACCTCTTAGAGGAAAACATAGGGAAAAATCTACTTAACAGTTGGCTTGTCAATGATTTCATGGCTGTGACACCAACAAAAGCAAACATGAACAAAAGCAAAAATGAACATGTGGGAATACATCACATTAAAAGCCTTCTGCATAGCAAAAGAAATATTATCAACAAAATGAAAAAGCAACATATGGAATTGGAGAAAATATTTACAAACCACATATTTCATAAGGTATTAATATCCAACTATATATATGATTCATTATATATATATATATAACTCATTATACATATATATGTATGTATATATATGTATATACATTTGTATACAAATAAATGTGTATATATATGTATATACATTTGTATACAAATAAATGTATATATATATGTATATACATTTGTATACAAGTAAATTTATATACATATAAATGTGTATGTGTGTGTATATATATATATATATATATATATATATATATATAAACTCATAGCTAAATAGCAAAAAACTCATAGCTAAATAGCAAAAAAGCAAATAATCTGAGTAGGAAGTGGGCAAAAATTTATTGTAATGTTATTCCCCATAGCCAAAATACAGAAACAACTGAAGTGTCTGACAATGGACAAATGAATGGATAAAAAGATGTGGTATGTATAAATATAATAGAATACTATTCAGCTATGAAAAAAATAAAATTTTGCATTTGCAACAACATGGATGGGCATTATGCTAAGTGAAATAACTCAGACAGGGAAACACAAATACTGTACATTATCTCCTATATGTGGAATGTAAAAGAAGTTGTAAACGTGGACAGTAAAATTGTAGTTACCAGGGCCCAGAGGATGGAGAATGAGCAAGTTGCAAGGGTGCATACTTGCAACTAGCAGATAAATCATTCCTGGAAACCTGATACACAGAACAGCATTTATAGACAGCAAAATGATTATTATAGATAATAAACTTGCTAAGAGAGTAAATTCCAATTGTTTCCAACACTAGAGGATATGATAATAATTTGATATGATAGAGGTGTTAGCTAACACTACAATGACCATCATGTTGCAATATAAATATATCAAATAAATATGTTGTGCACTTTAAATTTACACAATGTTATATGCTAAATATATCTCAATTAAAGATAAGAAGGAAATTAGCAAGGAAAGAAGGGAACAAAGGCAGGAAGGAAAAGAGGAAGGGAAAAAGAGGAAGGGAAAAAGGAAGGAGACAAAACTATTATGTTGTCTTGTAATGCAATGATCTTTCTAGAAAATTAAGAAGAAACAATTAAACAAATAATTAAAAATATTAATACAAAGATTCTTGTTTAAAATGGTACAAAACTAATAGCTGTATTATATAGCACCTGAAGCAAGCTAGAAAATATAATGGAATACAAAATATTCCATTCTTCATAATCCCCCAAAAGTTAAATATCTAGAAATTGACTCACGAGAAAATATGTGGAACCTGTATGAATTAAGTATAAAATCTTACCAGAGTGTGAAAAATACTTGATTTCCTGGATACAAAGACTGACCACTAAAAATTTGAACTCTTCTCACTGATTGGGTTGGTTTAATGCAATATTAAACATACTTCTAATGAGCTTTTTTTTTTTTGCAACTTAAGTGTTTTAAAGTTCACTGGAAAGAATACATTTATGATAATGTAAAATAATTTCTTCTGGGGCACCTGGGTGGATCAATCAGCTAAGTGTCTGACTTTAGTTGAGGTCATGATCTCATGATTCATAAGTTTGAGTCCCATTAGGCTCTGCACGGACAGCTCAGAGCCTGGAGCCTGCTTCACATTCTCTGCTTCAGATTCTTTCTCTCTCTCTCTCTCTCTCTCTCTCTCTCTGCTCCTCCTCCACTTGTGCTCTCTCCCTCGAAAATAAATAAAATAAATGTTTAAAAAAATAAGAATTTCTATTGAGAAACTTAACAGATGAAAATAGGAGAAGAAAAGGAAAAATAAGATAAAAACAGAGAGGAGGCAAACCATAAAAGATTCTTAAATAGACAGAACAAACTGAGGGTTGATGGGGGTGATGGGTGGGAGATGGGCTAAATGGGTGATGGACATTAAGGAGGGCACTCTTCGGGGTGAACACTGGGTGTCATATATAACAGATGAATCACTGGGTTCTACTCCTGAAGCCAACACTATACTGTATGTTAACTAATTGGAGAACTAAAAACATAACAAATCATAATAATTTCTATCAGGAAGAGATATTAAAGGACACTAATAATAATAAAATATCATTTTATAATATCTTAAATATTCCTGTAATAAGAATAGAGAATTATATTAATGGGTCAAATTGGAAAGCCTCCAAATAAATCTTAGAATGTAAGAGATTTTACATTCTGATTTTTGTAAAGATGACATTTCAAAGGAGTAGAGTAATTAAATAAATAATACTTGTCAATTTACTTATTAATTTAAAAAACTGAGAAAAATAAGTCAACATTATACTGCTAGGAAGAAAAAAAAATTACTTGATAAACTAAAACCAAATGCTTTCCTATCACATGGACTTGTTACTCTTGTTACCAGGACAAACTTGGCCCACTACCTATTTTTGTAAAAAAAAAAAAAAAAATTGAACCCAGCCATATCCATTCATTTACATATTGCCCAGGCTGCTTTTGCACTATGATGGCTGTACTAAATATTGTGGCAGAACCTGTTGGTCCACAAAAACAAAAAAAAATCTGTGAATCTTTAAGGAAAGTTTGTTGACTCCTTCTCTATAGTTTTTGCGCTATTTTAGACTTACTTAGGTATAGACTTTTAATTGTATACACTTCTTGTGTGTAAATATAAAAATTGAGTAGAAGTGCAATAAAGCAATTCAGATATGAATAAACCTACTTCCCAAAGTCTAGCTCTTTTAATTCACTTTTTTTTTTTTTTTTTTTTTTTTTTTACTCAGGGTTATTCATGTCTATGTTTTCTCCCCTATACAGTAGTATCCTCTGTTTCACTCTAGAACTTTGGTGATGTGGCATTTCTTAAATGCATGTTCTAACTAGTGTTTCTCATGTTTGCTTCCAAACCTCTGACATTCATCCTTAAGGGTGATTTTGACACTGTCTCGATATTATCAGACAGAACCAGGCAAGACTGCAGCCTGGCAACGATGGTAAGACCTCCAGGAATTCTGCTTTCACAGATGTTAAAATTTGACAGGTGTATATCTTAGAATTAATGAAAGAGAGTTGATACTTTCCTCACACCATCTGAGAATAAATTCTAGGTGAAGTGAAGAGTTAAATGTAATAATGAAAACATAAAAGATATAGAGGAAACAGAGGTGTATATAATCTGGCAGTGAATGCATCTTTTCTAAAAAAATAGTAGCATAAGAAGAAACCATGATGGAAAACATTGAGAAACTTACCTTCCTTGTGACCTTGGGCTGGACTTTTTATCTGTGCCTCACTCTTTCGGTGTTTAAGAGAAGGATAACAATATTGCATACTTCATAGAGTGTTTTGAGGATTAAATTAGTTGATATGCATAATGCATTTAGAATAATGCTTGGTACTTAATAAGTGCTATATAAAGTATAGCTCCTTTTAGTATTTGATAAATGAAAGCGGGAGACTAGTGTTTAAAAAAAATTTATCATATATATCTCTGTTCTGTGTAGATTTTTTTTCCTCCATGAGTGTGTACGTTGGACTCTGTCTTAAATAAAGATGTCTTCACTCTTTGGGTTCAAACACATTTTAATTACAATGAATTGTATGTTATAAAACCTAAAAGACATCAACTGGTCAGTGTTTAACATATTCTGTTAATCTCTATTCATTTAAAAACCCAAATGATATTAGATATCCCTACATTGCTTTTGCTGTTTACTTGAATGCAGAAAATTTTAATCTTCTGGACTCTTATTTCTTATGCATATTTGGAGTGACTGAAGGCTCAAGGAAGGTGTGGTGTGGTGTGTAGGTCTGTGTTATTTGAGTGTGTATGGGCATATGTGGATTCAAACAAGAGCTTATAACTAAGCTGCTTCTCACATGACTTCAGTGTTTTAATCCCTTTCTTAGACATTTCACATAATGGAAGAGCAGAGCTGTGACTGATAATAAAATCCACTCACAGCTTTCACAGGGATTAATCCCATTATATTATGCCAAGTTCCCATCTAGGAAATCCTATTAGAAAGTAAACAAATCCTCTCTAAACAAATCATCTCTCCAAACAGATCTAAACAAAGGCATGGAATTTACATATTTTGCTCATGATTCTCAATGCAAACATGCAACTAGTTAACATGGGGAGCAATGTGTTTTGGCAAACATTACCTAGAAAAAATAATTATAATATTCGCTATTCCCATAACTAGCGAAAAGTTTTCATGTTCTAGCACAAAGATAATTTTAGTCTTTATGTGGAGGGTTTCTGTAAGAATCTACTCTGGCACCATGCATTTAAACAAAAATAACAGATAAAAGTAACCTTAGAATGGAATAAAAGACAAATTACAAATATAAAAAAACCTAACCTATGTATGACATATCTAATAATTTCTTATCATGTCTTATTATAGTGTTTTAATTTATTATTTAATCATTGTACTTTAATTATTAAAAAGATTATTATTATCTTTTATATATGAAGAGATCATAGAGTGAAAGAATGAACATCACATCTAGGACAAGATGAACACATAAATCTAGGGCATTTGGAAAAAAGAAATAAATAGTCTAGTAAATTATTTGAAAAGATATGTATCCATCCTAGTAATCACAGAACTTAAGTTTAAAATGTGATGCTATGCTTCATCTATTATATTTGTGGTTTTTAAATTTTTTTAATGTTTGTTTATTAATTAATTAATTTATTTATTTGGAGAGCAGGGAGGGGCAGAGAGAGAAGGAAAGAGAATCCTGAGCAGGTTTTGTGTTGTCAGTGCAGAGCCTGATGCCAGGCTTGATCACATGTGCCATGACATCAAGACCTGAGCCAAAACCAACAGTCAGGTGCTTAACGAACTGAGCAACCCAGGTACCTTACAAATTTATACCCTGAATTTGTAAACTTTTTAAAAAAATTTATTGTTTTTTTAAATTTATATACAAATTAGTTAGCATATAGTGCAACAATGATTTCAGGAGTAGATTCCGTATGCCCCATACGCATTTAGCCCATCCCCCATCCCACAACCCCTCCAGTAACCCTCTGTTTGTTCTCCATATTTAAGAGTCTCTTCTGTTTTGTCCCCCTCCCTGTTTTTATATTATTTTTGTTTCCCTTCCCTCATGTTCATCTGTTCTGTGTCTTAAAATCCTCACATGAGTGAAGCCATATATTTGTCTTTCTCTGACTGACTAATTTCACTTAGCAAATACCCTCTAGTTCCATCCACATGGTTGCAAATGGCAAGATTTCATTCTTTTTAAGTGCCAAGTAATACTCCATTGTATATGTATACCACATCTTCTTTATCCATTCATCCATTGATGGACATTTGGGCTCTTTCCATACTTTGGCTATTGTTGATAGTGCTGCTATAAACATGGGGTTGCATGTGTCCCCATGTGTTCCCAGGGAAACAGCACACCTGTATCCCTTGGATAAATACCTAGCAGTGCAATTGCTGGGTCGTAGGGTAGTTCTATTTTTAGTTTTTTGGGGAACCTCCATACTGTTTTCCAGAGTGGCTGCATTCCCACCAACAATGCAAAAGAGATCCTCTTTCTCTGCATCCTTGCCAGCATCTGTTGTTGCCTGAGTTGTTAATGTTAGCCATTCTGATAGGTGTGAGGTGATATCTCCTTGTGGTTTTGATTTGTATTTCCCTGATGATGAGTGATGTGGAGCATTTTTTCATGTGTCGGTTGGCCATCTGGATGTCTTCTTTGGAGAAGTGTCTATTCATGTCTTTTGCCCATTTCTTCACTGGACTATTTGTTTTTTGGGTGTTGAGTATGATAAATTCTTTGTAAATGTTGGATACTAACCCTTTATCTGATATGTCATTTGCAAATATCTTCTCCCATTCTGTCAATTGCCTTTTAGTTTTGCTGATTGTTTCCTTCGCTGTGCAGAAGCTTTTTATTTTGATGAGGTCCCAGTAGTTCATTTTTGCTTTTGTTTCCTTTGCCTCTGGAGACGTGTTGAGTAAGAAGTTGCTGCAGCCAAGATCATAGAGGTTTTTGCATGCTTTCTCCTCGAGGATGTTGATGGCTTCCTGTCTTACATTTCGGTCTTCCATCCATTTTGAGTTTATTTTTGTATATGGTATAAGAAAGTGGTCCAGGTTCATTTTTCTGCATGTCGCTGTCCAGTTTTCCCAGCACCATTTGCTGAAGAGACTATCTTTATTCCATTGGATATTCTTTCCTGCTTTCTCAAAGATTATTTGGCCATATGTTTGTGGGTCCATTTGTGGGTTCTCTATTCTGTACCATTGATCTGAGTGTCTGTTCTTGTGCCAGTACCATACTGTCTTGATGATTACAGCTTTGTAGTACAGTTTGAAGTCCAGGATTGTGATGCCTCCTGCTTTGGTTTTCTTTTTCAAGATCGCTCTGGCTATTGGGGGTCTTTTCTGGTTCCATACAAATTTTAGGATTATTTGTTCTAGCTCTGTGAAGAATGCTGGTGTTATTTTGAGGGGAATTGCATTGAATATGTAGATTGCTTTGGGTTGTATTGACATTTTAACAATATTTGTTCTTACTATCCAGGAGCATGGAATCTTTTCCCACTTTTTTGTGTCTTCTTCAATTTCTTCCGTAAGCTTTCTATAGTTTTCAGTGTATAGATTTTTCACCTCTTTGGTTAGATTTATTCCTAGGTATTTGATAGGTTTTGGTGCAATTGTAAATGGGATCAATTCCTTGATTTCTCTTTCTGTTGCTTCATTGTTGATGTATAGGAAAGCAACTGATTTCTGTGCATTGATTCTATATCCTGCAACTTTGCTGAATTCATGAATCAGTTATAGCAGTTTTTTGGTGGAATCTTCTGGGTTTTCCATGTAGAATATCACGTCATCTGTGAAGAGTGAATGTTTGAACTCCTCCTGGCCAATTTGGATGCCTTTTATTTCTTTGTGTTGTCTGATTGAGAAGCTAAGACTTCCAATACTATGTTGAATGACAGTGGTGAGAGTGGACATCCCTGTCTCGTTCCTGACCTTAGAAGGAAAGCTCTCAGTTTTTCCACATTGACGATGATATTAGCACTGGGTCATTCATATATGGCTTTTATGATCTTGAGGTATGCTCCTTCTATCCCTACTTTCTTGAGGGTTTTTATCAAGAAAGGATGCTGTATTTTGTAAATGCTTTATATGCACCTATTGAGAGGATCATATGGTTCTTGTCTTTTATTGATGTTATGAATCATGTTAATTGTTTTGTGGATATTGAACGAGCCCCGCATCCCAGGTAAAATCCCACTTGGTTGTGGTGAATAATTCTTTTAATGTATTGTTGGATCCGATTGGCTAATATCTTGTTGAGGATTTTTGCATCCATGTTCATCAGGGTAATTGGTCTATAGTTGTCCTTTTTAGTGGGGTCTCTGTCTGGTTTTGGAATCAAGGTAACGCTGTCTTCATGAAAGAGTTTGGAAGTTTTCCTTCCATTTCTATTTTTTGGAACAGCTTCAAGAGAATAGGTGTTAACTCTTCCTTAAATGTGTGGTAAAATTCCCCTGGAAAGCCATCTGGCCCTGGACTCTTGTTTTTTGTGAGATTTTTGATTGCTAATTCGATTTCCTACTGGTTATGGGTCTGTTCAAATTTTCTATTTCTTCTTGTTTCAGTTTCATTAGTGTATATGTTTCTAGGAATTTGTCCATTTCTTCAAGATTGACCAATTTATTGGCATATAATTGCTCATAATATTCTCTTATTATGGTTTTTATTTCTGCTGTCTTGGTTGTGATCGCTCCTCTTTCATTCTTGATTTTATTTATTTGGGTCCTTTCTTTTTGTTTTTGTTCAAACTGGCTGGTGGTTTATTCATTTTGTTAATTCTTTCAGAGAACCAGCTTCTGGTTTCATTGATCTGTTCTAATGTTTTTTTGGTTTCGATAGCATTAATTTCTCCTCTAATATTTGTTATTTCCTGTCTTCTGCTGGCTTTGGATTTTATTTGCTGTTCTTTTTCCAGCTCCTTAAGGCATAAGGTTATGTTGTGTATCTGAGATCTTTCTTCCTTCTTTAGGAAGTTATGGATTGCTATATACTTTCCTCTTATGACCACCTTTCCTGAGTCTGAGAGGTTATGGGTTGTGGTGTTATCATTTTCATTGACTTCCATATACTTTTTAATTTCTCTTTAACTGCTTGGTTAGCCCATTCATTCTTTAGTAGGATGTTCTTTAGTCTCCAAGTATTTGTTACCTTTCCAAATTTTTTCTTGTGGTTGATTTCGAGTTTCATAGTGTTGTGGTCTGAAAATATGCACGGTATGATCTTGATCATTTTGTACTTATTTAGGGTGATTTGTGTCCCAGTATATGGTCTATTCTGGAGAACGTTCCATGTGCACTGGAGAAGAATGTATATTCTGCTGCTTTAGGATGAAATTTTCTGAATATATCTGATAAGTCCATCTGGCCCAGTGTGTCATTCAAAGCCATTGTTTCCTTGTTGATTTTTTCATTAGATGAGCTGTCCATTGCTGTGAGTGGGGTGTTGGAGTCTCCTACTATTGTGGTATTACTATCGATGAGTTTCTTTATGTTTGTGATTAATTGATTTATATATTTGGGTGTTTAAATATATATATATATTTGGGCACATAAATATTTACAATTGTTAGGTCTTCTTGGTGGATAGACCCCTTGATTATGATATAATGCCCTTCTGCATCTCTGGATACAGTCTTTATTTTAAAGTCTAGATAAACTGATATAAGTAAGGTACTCTGGCTTTCTTATGTTGACCATTAGCATGATAGATGGTTCTCCATCCACTTATTTTCAATCTGAAGGTGTGTTTAGGTCTAAAGTGGGTCTCTTGTAAACAATATATAGATGGATCTTGTTTTCTTATCCATTCTGTTACCCTATGTCTTTTGATTGGAGCATTGAGTCTGTTGGTGTTTAGAGTGAGTACTGAAAGATATGAATTTATTGCCATTTGTTGCTTGTGTAGTTGGAGTTTCTGGTGGTGTTCTCTGGTCCTTTCTAATCTCTGTTGCTTTTGGTATTTATTTATATATAAATATGTAAATACATAAAAATAATATATAATATTTATATATTATATATACATGAAATATATATATGTGTGTGTATATATGTGTGTGTATATATATTTATATATATGTATTTTTTTTCATCATTTTTCCCCTCAGAGAGTCCCCTTTAAAATTTCTTGCAGGGCTGGTTTAGTGGTCACAAACTCCTTTATTTTTTGTTTGTCTGGGAAACTTTTTCTCTCTCCCTCTACTTTGAATGACAGCCTTGCTGGATAAAGAATTCTTGGCTGCATATTTTTCTGATTCAGCACACTGATTATATCTTGCCACTCCTTTCTGGCCTGCCAAGTTTCTGTGGATAGGTCTGCTGCTAACCTGATCTCTCTTTCTTGTAGGTTAGGGACTTTTTTCCCCTTGCTGCTTTCATGATTCTCTCCTTGCATGAGTATTTTGTGAATTTGACTATGATATGCCTTCTTGATGGTTGGTTTTTGTTGAATCTAATGGGGATCTTCTGTGCTTCCTGGATTTTGATGTGTGTGTCTTTCTCCAGGGTTAGGATAGTTTCCACTTTGATTTGCTCACATAACCCTTCTACCCCTATTTTTCTCTCTTCCTCTCTGAGACCCTTATGATTCTGATGTTGTTCCTTTTTAATGAGTCACTGATTTCTCTAATTCTTAAATTGTGCTTTTTTGCTTTAATCTCCCTCTTTTTTTCCTGCTTCATTATTCTGTATAATTTGTCCTCTATATCGCTTATTCTCTGTTCTGCCTCATCCATTCTTGCTGCTGCTGTATCCATCTGTGATTGCAGCTCAGTTGTAGCATTTTAAATTTCATTCTGGCTATTTTTTTACTTCTTTTATCTCTGCAGAAAGGGATTTTAATCTATTTTCGACTCCAGCTAGTATTCTTTTTTTTTTCCAGCTAGTATTCTTATTATCGTGATTCTAAATTCTGGTTTAGACATCTTGCTTGTATCTGTGTTGGTTAAATCCCTGGGTGTCGTTTCTTCGTGCTCTTTCTTTTGCATTGAATTCCTTCATTTTCTCATTTTGAAGGGAGAAAAGGAATAAATGAGGTAGAAAAATTAAAATTAAAAAATATTAAAATTAAAAAATTAAACACACACACACAAAATCGGATAAATGATGCTAGATCCTAGGTGTGTTTTGGTCTGGGTGTTGAAAGTGGTTTGACAAATTAGAGGGAAAAAGGGGGGGAGAACAAAAGTTAATAATTTGAGAATTTGAAAAAATGAATATACTGAAGTAGACTAAAATGAAATGATGGGAGTAAAATAGAATTTGAAAATTTTACACAAAAGTAAATAATATATACGAAAAAATTAAAGAAAAATATTTTTAATAGAAATTGAAAGTAAAAATGAAGTTTTTCACTTTCTGCATTCAAGAAAAAGAAAAAGAAAAAAGAAAAAAACAAAATCGTTTGGAAATTTAAAAAAAGTGAATACACTGTAGTAGACTAAAATAAAATGATGGAAGTAAATAGAATTTGCAAAAATTTACACAAAAGTAAAAATATAGTAATAAAAGTTAAAGAAAAATATTTTTAATAAAAATTGAAAATAAATGAGTTTTTTCTCTTTCTCTATAAAAGAAAAAGAAAAGAAGTGTAAAAGAGAAAAGAAAGAAAGAAAAAAAGAAAATTGAATAGATGGACCTGCTAACAGATTGAAGTAGGACGGAAATTACTTTGTTTTCCCCCTGGAAATCACTCTATGTAGCACCCTATAGTCCGTAAACTAAGCCAGCAGTGAGACTTGTGTTCTTGAGAGCGAAGTTGGCCCGGTTGGGCGGGACTCAGTGTAATGGCTCCGTTCTCCACTAGATGGTGCTGCTAGCCTACTAGGGTGGATTGTTGCGGCGCTCCTAGGTGCATGTGCGCATGCGCGGCACCGGTGAAAATGGCACCATCCAACTACCCGGTCTGTTCTCGACTAGTAGTCGCGCACCCATCCTCTGTCTTCAGCTTTCGTCCATTCCCCGCTTTTTCACTGTCCGTGACCGTGCCCCAGGCAGTACCTCTCTCCTGAGTTTTGTTTCAGATGCGGCTGTTTTCCCCGGCCCCTTACTTCTGAAGGACTGCGGCTTTGACCCGTTCCGCCCCTCTGTGGGTGGGTCTCACGGAGCAATAGCCGAATGAACAATGGCCGAATGTCGGCTGCACCCAGGAAAGCTTCCTGGACCCTGCTGCTGCCGGTGCCCAGAAATTGCGGCCAGGTGCCAGCCCGCCCCAGAAAAACTTCGTGAGATAGTGTAGCAGCAGCGTTTCAGGGATTATGGAAAGTCACAACGCACATCTGGCGCCAGTCTTCACCCTTAACGAACTTGTTCCAGCACCAGCGAATGTAGCTGTTTTTTGTGGTCTGCTGGGACCAGGTGGCTTCAACAGTCTCCACCAAATGTCCTTCCAGCAGTGGAACCACTATTCCCTGTGTGGCCTGAGAACGTCCCGGACCCCACTCTGTTCCTGGGGATTCGCCCTTCCCACCAGAGCACTGCCAGGTATGGAGCTGCGGAGTTGCAGCCTTTGAGCTCCCCTTGTTTACAGTCTTAATGGAATTTAAACCCTCTCCTTTCTCCCTTTTCAGTTTAGTCCCTGCAGCTGTTTCCAATTTTCCACTTTCTCTCCAGCTGCTTTTGGGGAAGGGTGCTTTTCCTGTATTCTCCCCCCATGCCCCTGTCTCTGTCCTCTCTCCGGTCACAAAAGCACCTCCCTTTCTGCACCTTCTCTCTCCCCAAGTTCACTTCTCTGTGCCGTGTACCTGCTCAATTCCGTGGTGCAGGTTGTGCAGATTGTTGCATTAATTCTCCAGTTTTGTAGGTGTGTAGGATGGTTTAGTGTTGTTCTGGGTGTATTTCATGGATGTGAGACACACAAAAAACTTCCATGCTGTTCTGCCATCTTGGCTCCTTCATCTATTGTATTTGTAAAGATTATAAATAATAATAATTAACAATATGGCATTAAATTCTGGAAAACATAATTTCATACACTATTATTGGTATTCTTTCCATTTGGTGTCCTATTCTTTAGGCCTGCTTCCATCAAAAGCTTTAAAACATATGAATATACTTTGACTAATTCCATATCTGAAAACATACCTTTGAAAAATAATAGGAAAATTGAACACTATGTGTATACAAGAAAATTTATTTTAGCATTATCTATAATGTTGAATTATTTGAGATAAACTAAATTCCTCCAAATGGGGACTTGTTAAAATGTGTCACCTATTCTGAGGACTCTGCTCCTTTTCTTCTCAGGAGGCTTAGGCTCTAGGGATGGGATTGGGCAAGATCAAAGGAATATGAAATAATTGCCAATATACTTAAAATCACATTCATAGCATTATTATAATAACACTTCTTCATCTGGCCCAGGCTGATAGACTTCTTGTCTCATGGTAATTTCCTTCATTTTAGTATTATCCCCCTTTCCACACTGCTTTCTTTGACCATTTAAAATAGATAAATAAAAATAAAAAAATAAGTATAATATATAATATATTGTTATAGTATAAAATAAATATAATATAAAGAATATAATTTCCAGGGGATCTAGAAGACTGCACATATGAGTAGGGCTATGCACTTGCCAAGAAAGTCCTATGAGAGTCTTAATCACTTGCTTCTTGTTAAACTTTTGTTCCTGTAAAAACAGGAAGTGAAGATCTGAGCTTTGACAGTATACTCCAACACACAGAGTTTTTCAGCAAAGGTAGGAAAACTGATTTGTTGAAAGAATATAAGGAAATTATCAACAATTATGAGCTGATCAATAAGCTAGCTGAAAAGAGACTTCATCATCATCATCAAATTGTCAAAAGTCAAGGACAAAGAACTTTACAGTAGCAAGACAAAAAGGGTTTACCATGTGCTATGCATTCTCTTTTTTTTTTTTAATATATGAAATTTATTGTAAAATTGGTTTCCATACACCCAGTGCTCATCCCAAAAGGTGCCCTCCTCAATACCCATCACCCACCCTCCCCTCCCTCCCACCCCCCATCAGCCCTCAGTTTGTTCTCAGTTTTCAACAGTCCCTTATGCTTTGGCTCTCCCCCACTCTAACCTCTTTTTTCTTTTTTTTTCTTCCCCTCCCCCATGGGTTCCTGTTAAGTTTCTCAGGATCCACATAAGAGTGAAACCATATGGTATCTGTCTTTCTCTGTATGGCTTATTTCACTTAGCATCACACTCTCCAGTTCCATCCACGTTGCTACGAAAGGCCATATTTCATTTTTCTCATTGCCAGTATTCCATTGTGTATATAAACCACAATTTCTTTATCCATTCATCAGTTGATGGACATTTAGGCTCTTTCCATAATTTGGCTATTGTTGAGAGTGCTGCTATAAACATTGGGGTACAAGTGCCCCTATGCATCAGTACTCCTGTATCCCTTGGATAAATTCCTAGCAGTGCTATTGCTGGGTCATAGGGTAAGTCTATTTTTAATTTTCTGAGGAACCTCCACACTGCTTTCCAGAGCGGCTGCACCAATTTGCATTCCCACCAACAGTGCAAGAGGGTTCCCGTTTCTCCACATCCTCGCCAGCATCTAGAGTCTCCTGATTTGTTCATTTTGCCACTCTGACTGGCATGAGGTGATATCTGAGTGTGGTTTTGATTTGTATTTCCCTGATGAGGAGCGACGTTGAGCATCTTTTCATGTGCCTGTTGGCCATCCGGATGTCTTCTTTAGAGAAGTGTCTATTCATGTTTTCTGCCCATTTCTTCACTGGGTTATTTGTTTTTGGGGTGTGGAGTTTGGTGAGCTCTTTATAGATTTTGGATACTAGCCCTTTGTCCGATGTGTCATTTGCAAATATCTTTTCCCATTCCTTTGGTTGCCTTTTAGTTTTGTTGGTTGTTTCCTTTGCTGTGCAGAAGCTTTTAATCTTCATAAGGTCCCAGTAATTCACTTTTGCTTTTAATTCCCTTGCCTTTGGGGATGTGTCGAGTAATAGATTGCTACGGCTGAGGTCAGAGAGGTCTTTTCCTGCTTTCTCCTCTAGGGTTTTGATGGTTTCCTGTCTCACATTCAGGTCCTTTATCCATTTTGAGTTTATTTTTGTGAATGGTGTGAGAAAGTGGTCTAGTTTCAACCTTCTGCATGTTGCTGTCCAGTTCTCCCAGCACCATTTGTTAAAGAGACTGTCTTTTTTCCATTGGATGCTCTTTCCTGCTTTGTCAAAGATTAGTTGGCCATACGTTTGTGGGTCTAGTTCTGGGGTTTCTATTCTATTCCATCGGTCTATGTGTCTGTTTTTGTGCCAATACCATGCTGTCTTGATGATTACAGCTTTGTAGTAGAGGCTAAAGTCTGGGATTGTGATGCCTCCTGCTTTGGTCTTCTTCCTCAATATTACTTTGGCTATTCGGGGCCTTTTGTGGTTCCATATGAATTTTAGGATTGCTTGTTCTAGTTTTGAGAAGAATGCTGGGGCAATTTTGATTGGGATTGCATTGAATGTGTAGATAGCTTTGGGTAGTATTGACATTTTGACAATATTTATTCTTCCAATCCCTGAGCAGGGAATATCTTTCCATTTCTTTATATCTTCTTCAATTTTCTTCATAAGCTTTCTATAGTTTTCAGCATACAGATCTTTTACATCTTTGGTTAGATTTATTCCTAGGTATTTTATGCTTCTTGGTGCAATTGTGAATGGGATCCGTTTCTTTATTTGTCTTTCTGTTGCTTCATTGTTAGTGTATAAGAATGCAACTGATTTCTGTACATTGATTTTGTATCCTACAACTTTGCTGAATTCATATATCAGTTCTAGCAGACTTTTGGTGGAGTCTATCGGATTTTCCATGTATAATATCATGTCATCTGCAAAAAGCGAAAGGTTGACTTCATCTTTGCCAATTTGGATGCCTTTGATTTCCTTTTGTTGTCTGATTGCTGATGCTAGAACTTCCAACACTATGTTAAACAACCATAGTGAGAGTGGGCATCCCTGTCGTGTTCCTGATCTCAGGGGAAAAGCTCTCAGTTTTTCCCCATTGAGGATGATGTTAGCTGTGGGCTTTTCATAAATGGCTTTGATGATGTTTAAGTATGTTCCTTCTATCCCGACTTTCTCAAGGGTGTTTATTAAGAAAGGTGCTGGATTTTGTCAAAGGCCTTTTCTGCATCGATTGACAGGATCGTATGGTTCTTGTCTTTTTTTTTTTGTTAATGTGATGTATCACGTTGATTGACTTGCGAATGTTGAACCAGCCCTGCATCCCAGGAATGAATCCCACTTGATCATGGTGAATAATTCTTTTTATATGCCGTTGAATTTGATTTGCTAATATCTTATTTAGAATTTTTGCATCCATATTCATCAGGGATATTGGCCTGTAGTTCTCTTTTTTTGCTGGGTCTCTGTCTGGTTTAGGAATCAAAGTAATACTGGCTTCATAGAATGAGTCTGGAAGTTTTCCTTCCCTTTCTATTTCTTGGAATAGCTTGAGAAGGATAGGTATTATCTCTGCTTTAAACGTCTGGTAGAACTCCCCTGGGAAGCCATCTGGTCCTGGACTCTTATTTGTTGGGAGATTTTTGATAACCGATTCAATTTCTTCGCTGGTTATGGGTCTGTTCAAGCTTTCTATTTCCTCCTGATTGAGTTTTGGAAGAGTGTGGGTGTTTAGGAATTTGTCCCTTTCTTCCAGGTTGTCCAATTTGTTGGCATATAATTTTTCATAGTATTCCCTGATAATTGTCTGTATCTCTGAGGGATTGGTTGTAATAATTCCATTTTCATTCATGATTTTATCTATTTGGGTCATCTCCCTTTTCTTTTTGAGAAGCCTGGCTAGAGGTTTGTCAATTTTGTTTATTTTTTCAAAAAACCAACTCTTGGTTTCGTTGATCTGCTCTACTGTTTTTTTAGATTCTATATTGTTT
Source organism: Acinonyx jubatus (assembly GCF_027475565.1). NCBI lineage: Eukaryota > Metazoa > Chordata > Mammalia > Carnivora > Felidae > Acinonyx > Acinonyx jubatus. The sequence goes on from NC_069387.1 coordinate 64,800,654, forward strand.
ATTTCTGCTCTGATCTTTTTTATTTCTCTTCTTCTGCTGGGTTTAGGCTGCCTTTGCTGTTCTGCTTCTATTTCCTTTAGGTGTGCTGTTAGATTTTGTATTTGGGATTTTTCTTGTTTCTTGAGATAGACCTGGATTGCAATGTATTTTCCTCTCAGGACTGCTTTTGCTGTGTCCCAAAGCATTTGGATTGTTGTATTTTCATTTTCGTTTGTTTCCATATATTTTTTAATTTCTTCTCTAATTGCCTGGTTGACCCATTCATTCGTTAGTAGGGTGTTCTTTAACCTCCATGCTTTTGGAGGTTTTCCAGACTTTTCCCTGTGGTTGATTTCAAGCTTCATAGCATTGTGGTCTGAAAGTATGCATGGTATAATTTCAATTCTTGTAAACTTATGAAGGGCTGTTTTGTGACCCAGTATATGATCTATCTTGGAGAATGTTCCATGTGCACTCGAGAAGAAAGTATATTCTGTTGCTTTGGGATGCAGAGTTCTAAATATATCTGTCAAGTCCATCTGATCCAATGTATCATTCAGGGCCCTTGTTTCTTTATTGACCGTGTGTCTAGATGATCTATCCATTTCTGTAAGTGGGGTGTTAAAGTCCCCTGCAATTACCACAGTCTTCTCAATAAGGTTGCTTATGTTTATGAGTAATTGTTTTATATATCTGGGGGCTCCGGTATTCGGCGCATAGACATTTATAATTGTTAGCTCTTCCTGATGGATAGACCCTGTAACTATTATATAATGTCCTTCTTCATCTCTTGTTACAGCCTTTAATTTAAAGTCTAGTTTGCCTGATATAAGTATGGCTACTCCAGCTTTCTTTTGGCTTCCAGTAGCATGATAAATAGTTCTCCATCCCCTCACTCTCAATCTAAAGGTGTCCTCAGGTCTAAAATGAGTCTCTTGTAGACAGCAAATAGATGGGTCTTGTTTTTTTATCCATTCTGATACCCTATGTCTTTTGGTTGGCGCATTTAATCCATTTACATTCAGTGTTATTATAGAAAGATACGGGTTTAGAGTCATTGTGATGTCTGTATGCTTTATGCTTGTAGTGATGTCTCTGGTACTTTGTCTCACAGGATCCCCCTTAGGATCTCTTGTAGGGTTGGTGTAGTGGTGACAAATTCCTTCAGTTTTTGTTTGTTTGGGAAGACCTTTATCTCTCCTTCTATTCTAAATGACAGACTTGCTGGATAAAGGATTCTCGGCTGCATATTTTTTCTGTCTAGCACACTGAAAATCTCGTGCCAATCCTTTCTGGCCTGCCAAGTTTTAAAAGAGAGATCAGTCACAAGTCTTATAGGTCTCCCTTTATATGTGAGGGCACGTTTACCCCTTGCTGCTTTCAGAATTTTCTCTTTATCCTGTATTTTGCCAGTTTCACTATGATATGTCGTCCAGAAGATCGATTCAAGTTATGTCTGAAGGGAGTTCTCTGTGCCTCTTGGATTTCAATGCCTTTTTCCTTCCCCAGTTCAGGGAAGTTCTCAGCTATCATTTCTTCAAGTACCCCTTCAGCACCTTTCCCTCTCTCTTCCTCCTCTTGGATACCAATTATGCGTATATTATTTCTTTTTAGTGTATCACTTAGTTCTCTAATTTTCCCCTCATACTCCTGGATTTTTTTATCTCTCTTTTTCTCAGCTTCCTCTTTTTCCATAACTTTATCTTCTAGTTCACCTATTCTCTCCTCTGCCTCTTCAATCCGAGCCGTGGTGGTTTCCATTTTGTTTTGCATTTCGTTTAAAGCGTTTTTCAGCTCCTCCTGACTGTTCCTTAGTCCCTTGATCTCTGTAGCAATAGATTCTCTGCTGTCCTCTATACTGTTTTCGAGCCCAGCGATTAATTTTATGACTATTATTCTAAATTCACTTTCTGTTATATTATTTAAATCCTTTTTGATCAGCTCATTAGCTGTTGTTATTTCCTGGAGATTCTTTTGAGGGGAATTCTTCCGTTTGGTCATTTTGGATAGTCCCTGGAGTGGTGAGGACCTGCAGGGCACTTCCCCTGTGCTGTGGTGTATAACTGGAGTTGGTGGGCGGAGCCGCAGTCCGACCTGATGTCTGCCCCCAGCCCACAGCTGGGGCCACAGTCAGACTGGTGTGTGCCTTCTCTTCCCCTCTCCTAGGGGCGGGATTCACTGTGGGGTGGCGTGGCCCGTCTGGGCTACTTGCACACTGCCAGGCTTGTGGTGCTGGGGATCTGGCGTATTAGCTGGGGTGGGTAGGCAAGGTGCACGGGGGCAGGCTTAGCTCGCTTCTCCTTAGGTGATCCACTTCAGGAGGGGCCCTGTGGCAGCGGGAGGGAGTCAGATCCGCTGCCGGAGGTTTGGCCCCGCAGAAGCACAGAGTTGGGTGTTTGCACGGAGGGAGCAAGTTCCCTGGCAGGAACTGGTTCTCTTTGGGATTTTGGCTGGGGGATGGGCGGGGGAGATGGCGCTGGCGAGCGCCTTTGTTCCCCACCAAACTGAGCTCTGTCGTCCAGGGGCTCAGCAGCTCTCCCTCCCTTTGTCCTCCAGCCTTCCCGCTTTCCGAGCAGAGCTGTTCACTTATGACCTCCCGGACGCTAAGTCGCGCTTGCTGTCGGAACACAGTCCGTCAGGCCCCTCCGCTTTTGCCAGCCAGACTCGGGGGCTCTGCTTGGCCGGCGAGCCGCCCCTCCGCCCAGGCTCCCTCCCGCCAGTCCGTGGAGCGCGCACCGCCTCGCCGCCCTTCCTACCCTCTTCCGTGGGCCTCTTGTCTGCGCTTGGCTCCGGCGACTCCGTTCTGCTAATCCTCTGGCGGTTTTCTGGGTTATTTAGGCAGGTGTAGGTGGAATCTAAGTGATCAGCAGGACGCGCGCGGTGAGCCCAGCATCCTCCTACGCCGCCATCTTCCCTCTCTCCCTGCTATGCATTCTCAAGAAGATTGACAGTTGAATTCTCATCAGAAGCCAGGGAGAGCAGAAGGCAGTGAGATGACATTCAATAATTCAAGAATTCTGTATCCAGCAAAACCATCCTTCAAAAAGGAAGAGTCAAGACTGCTCAGATAAACAAAACAACCTGAGATGGTTTCACTGTAGATCTGTCCTACAAGAACTTGTAGAAGTGAGCCCTTCAGGCTGAAATGAAGGGACACTAGACAGTAACTCAAGTCCACACAAAGAAATAAAGAGCACAAGTAATGAAACTATGATGTTAAATATAAAGACACTGTAAATGTATACTTTCTTTTTAACTCCTCTCCTATCTGATTTAAAGACTGCTGCATAAGGCAATAATTGTAAAATTACGTTCATGGGCTTTTAATGTATAAAGATGTAATTTGTATGACAATACTCTTACAAAGGAGGGTGGAGAAAATGAAGCTTTATTGGAGCAAAGTTTGTGGGCACTATTAAAATAGTGTAATGGATGTCACAAAAATGTATTAGAACCCATAATTAAGTTGTAGGATACAAAATCAACATAAAAATCACTAACAAGAAAACACTAACAATAGTTACAATGAACTATGTTAAAAAGAAATTAGGAAAACTTCCCATTTACAATAGCATTAAAAAGAATAAAATCCTTAGGATTAAACCTAACTAAGGAGAGAAAAGACAGGTACACTGAGAACTACAAAGCATTGATGAAAGAAATTAAAGAAGACACAAAGAAATAGAAAACATCCCCTGGTCACAGACTGGAATAATTAATACTGCTTAAATGTCCATACTATCCAAAACAATCTACAGATTGAAAGCAATTCCTAGCAAAATTCCAATGGCATTCTTTACAGAAATAGAAAAAAAAAAAATTCTAAAGTTCATATGGAACCACAAACAACCTCAAGTAGCCAGAACAATTCTGAGAAAGAACAAAACCGAAGGCATCACACATCCTGATTTCAAAACATATTAAAAAACCACTGCAATTAAAAAAGTAGGGTACTGGCATGAAGACAGACATATAGACCAATAGAACAGAATAGAAACCTCAGTAACACAGCTATGCATGTATGGCCAACTGATTTTTGACAAGGGCACCAAGACATACATGGTGAAACGATAATCTCTTCAATAAATGCTGCTGGGAAAACTGGTTATCCACATGCAAAAGAATGAAATGGGTCTCTTATTTTTTTTTAGTGTTTATTTATTTTTGAGATAGAGAGCACCAGCGGGGAAGGGGCAGAGACAGAGAAGGGGAGAGAGGATCCAAAGCAGGCTCTGAGCTGACAGCAGCGACGCTGATGCAGGGCTCAAACTCAGAAACTGTGAGATCATGACCTGAGCTGAAGTCAGACATTCAACTGACTCAGCCACCCAGGTGTCCCAAAATTGGACTGTTATTTTAAGCCAAACATAAAAATAACTCAAAATGCATTGAAAACTTATGTACAAGACCTGAAACTATAAGACCCCTAATAGAAAACAAAGAAAAGCTTCAAAACATTGATTTGCATAATGATTTCTTGGATATGACACCAAAAGCACAGCCAACAAAAGCAAAAAGAGAAAAGTGGGACTACATCAAACTAACACGCTTCTGCAAAGGAAAGTAAACAATCAACCTATGGAATGAGAGACAGGAAAAGACAACCTATGGAATGAGAGAAAATATTTGCAAACCATATATCTGATGAGAGGCTAATTTACAAAATATATAAGGAACTTCTGTAACTCAATAGCATTATCATCATTATCAACAACAATATAGTTCAATTCACAAATGGACAAAAGATTAGAATAGACATTTCTCCAAAAAAAGACCTACAAATCGCTAATGGGTATATGAAAAGTTGTTTGATGTCACTAACCAGGGAAATGCAAATCAAAATCACATGGGATATCATCTCACACCTGTTAGAATGACTATTAGGGAAAGACAAGTGGCAAGGGTTGGCAAAGATATGGAGAAATTGGAATAATTGTATACTGCTGGTGAGAATGTAAAATAGTGCAACTGCTATATTAAACAGTATGGTGGCTCCTGAAAAAACTACAAATAGAACCACCATATGACCCAGCAATCTCACTTCTGGGAATGTATCCAATGCAATTGAAATTCAGATCTTGAAGTGATATTAGTATTCCTGTGTTCATTGCAGCACTACTGTCTATACAAGATGTGAAAACAGCTTACATGTCCACTGATGGATAAAGAAAATGTGACATATACACACAAGGGGATATCAGTCAGTTTTAAAAAAGAAGGAAATCCTGCAGTATAAGATAACATGGATGAACTTTGAGGACTTTATGCTAAGTGAAATAACCCAGTAATACTAGGACTAATATTGCATGAGTCTACCTATATGAGATATTTCAAACAAAGCCATAGAAGCATAGAATAGAATGGTGGTTGCCAGGAGCTTGGATGATGGGGAAATGGAGAGTCACTATTCAAAGTTTCAGCTATGCAAGTTGAATAAGTTCTAGACATCTGCTGTACAACATTTTGCCTATTGTTAACAATACTGTATCATGCACTTAAAAATTTAAGAGGGTAGGGGCGCCTGGGTAGCTCATTCGGTTGAGTGTCTGACTTTGGTTCAGGTATGGTTTCGTAATTTGTGAGTTCGAGCTCCGCGTCAGGCTCTGTGGTGACAGCTCGGAGCCTGGAACCTGCTTCGCATTCTGTGTCTCTCTCTCTCTGCTCCTCCCCTGTTCACATGCTGTCTCTCTCAAAAATAAATAAAGATAATTTTTTTTTTAATTTAAGAGGGTAGATCTTAACATTATGTTTTTACCAAACACAAAAATAAAATAAAAAGAAAGTGAAGAAAATTGGCCTGAGCATGTTCATTGTAGGTACCATTTTATCAGTCCCTAATCATCTGTTATTAGTAGTAGTATTTTAATTTAATAAAATATTGAAATTATATTTAATTTTTCATTTCCTTTTCTCCCATTTATTCCTCAAACTAGAACTGCCTAACTTCTCTCATCACCCCTCCAACAAAAAATGAACAAAAAACCCTTCCAACCAAAAATAATCAACGGGCAATTTTTTTCCTATCTTAACCTTTCAACAGCATAGGGCAAGTTAATTCTTTTCTTCTAAAAAATTCCTTTTTTTGCCCTGGATTCATTGGCTTCACACAACTAGGTTTATTTTTATTTCTATAACAGTTTTTTGTTGCTGTTGATTATTTTGTGAGTTACACATTTTCTACCTCTGTGTTAGTAATATTTCCCCAAAGGTTTGTCCTTGATCTATTGCCTAAGTTCCTCAAATGATTTCATGAACTCTCATTCTTTTAGTTACAACTGATACAGCATAGACTTGTGGTTAAGAGTTTAGGCCCTGAAGGAGTACCTAGGAGTCTCAGTCTGTTGAGCATCCTACTCTGCACTGGATCAGGTCCTGATCCCAGAGTTGTTGGTTCGAGCCCTGTACTGCGTGTGGAGCCTGCTTGGGATTCATTCTCTCTCTCTCTCTCTTTCTCTCTCTCTCTCTCTCTCTCTCTCTCTCTTTCTCTGTCCACTGGCACTCCCTCTCGCTCTTAAAAAAAATTAAGGTTCTGGAACAAGATATTCTTGTTTCAAATTCCAACTCTAAGCAATTTTCTTAATCTTTTCATGCCTCAACTTCCTTTTCTGTATAAGAGGAAACAAAGTACCTATTTCAGGTTTGCTGTGAGGATTAAATATATGTAGGCAAATTGTTTCTAAAAGAGTGATACACCATAAAGCACTGTGAATATCAGATCTTATTGGTACTAGTACCCTTATGCTTATAAAATTCATATGTATATATATATAAAATTCTGTCTTCTGAGATTTTTTCTTTATTTTTTCTGTATCACTCTACTTATAATGTACAAATATAGTATTTATACTAGAAAACATTTAAAATGAAATTTTAAAAGAATTTCAAAAGAATAATCTACCTCATCATTCAATACTTATGTGATTTTTATGGTATGTATTTCCAATCACAAGTTAGAAATCAATAATCCTATTTTTAAATGAGTGGACAGTTTTATTTTAATGGCATGGTTTATTTAATTTTCTACAGTCAAACATTTATGTTATTTCCAGAATATTTCTATAGTGATAAATTATTTATTAGAAAAGCATTTATTGTAAATTCATGGCTGTAAAAATGTTGGACTAGAAAGCTATTCAGTTGCTTACATTTGAAGCATGTGGTTCACAGTTTAAAAGAGTAGGCTGTAAAACATGAATGTTTTACATTCAGCTATAGCAGACTCCTTGCAAGGGCATTCCCTGTCTTCAGAGATGAACTGGTTAATTAGGTAGGTAGAGAAATACAAAGAGTGTATTTAATATAACTTTTTGAATTTTATTTTGAGAGTTTCAAAGACATGGCAGAGGCCTGCAATATTGGACTAAGCCAGGTCTCACAAAGCAGACACTGATATTTTTAAGGTTAGAAGCCTATTCTGACTCATTTCTTAGAAAATACAAGGCAGATACTTAAGTAGACTGCCCTGGGTGATTGCAGAAGTCCCAATGGCAGTGACAAGATAGCGGCAAGGTTTTTTGGGTTCCAGATATAAGTCATTAAGCTAATTCCCAAGTAATATAATTACTTTTCTTCTTTATAGATTGACTTCTTGCCAGGCATCATTTGGCACTAGAGATTAAAACGTAAATATGGCATAGATTCTGATGTCCCAGGGCTTGTGATTGAGCAGCAAATGGGGACATTTAAACATCCTAAGTGTGGACACACTAAAGAACATCATAGGAGAATAGTACTGCCTTGACTGAAAGCTTCACACAACATGAGCTTAGTCTTAAAAAAATCAATAGGAGTTTCCAACTAGAAAAGTAGTTGTATTTCTGACAAAGTATTGTATTTCTGACAATACCAATAGTATGCACAGAAGAACACTGGCATGTTGTGATGTATTTGGTAAGAGGACAGACATTTTAGCACTCTGGAAGTGAAAGACAATCAAATGAAACAAATCTGAAAAGAAAACAAAAACAAAACCAAAACACCACATCTGATATTCTGTCCTTCACAATTTCCTCTCCTACTGTCCACACACTCTTCAAGCAAGAGTTGGTATTTTATAAGAATCCAGTAATCAAGGACTTCTTCCTCTTTCTGGAAGTCTATTAGTAAAATTCCTGGTCATTCTCATATTTCAACAAATATGTATTACTATTTTCAGACTTTTAAAAAAGTTTACGATATAAATTATCACTAAATTACCCAAACTATGGTATACTTGCTGGTAGTGTAGTATTTGATTGGTGCCATAGACTGAATATTTGTGTCTCCTGCCCTGCCCAGATTCAGATGTTGAAACCTAATCTTCGGTATGGTGGTATCTGGAGATGGGGCCTCTGGGAGGTGATTATGTCACAAGGGTGGGACCCTCAGGAATAGGATTCGTACCCTCATAAAAAAGGCCCCAGAGAGTTCCCTCACTTTTTTCTGCCACATGAGTGTACAGCAAAAAGATGAGATCTGTGAACCAGAAAGGGGGATAACACCAGACATAGAATCTTCCAGCACCTTTATCTTGAACTTCTCAGCCTCCAGAACTGTAACAAATAAGTTTCTGTATAGACACCTAGTTAATGATATTTTGTTATAGCAGCCCAAATGGACCAAGACAATTGGATGTCTGGGGCAATATTAAAAAGACCTAAGTGCTCCAAAGGATACAAAAACACTAATTTGAAGGGACGCATGCACCCTGATGTTTATGGGACGCTAAGCGTAATAAGTCAGTCAGAGAAAGACAGATATGGTATGATTTCATTCATATGTGAAATGTAAGAAACAAAACAAATGATAATAGGAGGGAAAAAGAGAGGAAAACCAAGTCTTAGTCTTAGTAATATGATTATATTCATTAGTGAACTATCCTTAGATTCATGGTATAAATTCCACTTGGTCATGGTGTTTTTGCTTAATGTGATATTGAAGTCAAGTAGCTAATATTTTACTTAGGAGTTTTGACTCCATATTCCTACATGATTTTGGTCTATAATTTTATTTTAATTTTGTGCTATTTTTGTTAGATTTAGATGTCAACAGTGTATTTGCTACATAAAAATGATTGGAAAGATTTCTCTTTTTTCTATGCTCTAAAATAATTTACCTAGCAGTTGAAATACCTTGCCTCGAGGTTAGAATTTACCTTGAATCCATCTGGATCTATTTTTTTTTTTCTATTAGTTGGATCCTTGATATAATTGTCTACCTCATCTGCGGAATTTGTCTTTATGAAGCTTTCAAATTAAAAATCTATATTTTCCTCAGATACTAGGCATTTCTTTTGGGATTTAAATTTTACTTGTTTGAGAGTGCACAAAATAGTCTCATAATATCTTTTAGTTCTCTCTGTATCAATATAGAAATTAGGACATGAATATCTTGGTGGAAGATGGTGTCCTTATTCAGCTTACCACTGTCTCCTCTCTATAACTACTCTTGGAACCAAAATCTGTATCAGTCAGTGTTCCCACAGGGAAACAAACAGTGGGAGATACATATTTAGAGATTTACTGAAAGGTTTAGTTTACACAGTTGTGTAGGCTAGCTGGGCAAGGTCTAGCTGGGTCTTTTGTTTGTTTCTCTCTCTCTTTCTTTTTAAAACTCTTGCTCACATAATTTACAGAGCATTTTTATTTAAATAGCTACATCCCCACTGTGCATAGAATTTTTTCTATTTTATTATTTACTCCCCTGACTTCTCTGTTTTGAATTCTGTATGCACTTTCATATAGATTTTGGAACTTTTGATTCTGCCTTTCATGTTTATAATATTTTGTTTTACACCAGCAACCTATACATGTGCACCTTGTACTGAGAAAAATGTTCATGTTCATTTCCAGCTAACTACTTCTTTCTTTTGCTGTATGCCTATTTGTGATTAAGGACAACTAATGAGACTTTAAAAATATTTTAATTTCGTTACTTTTAGTTATTTCTCTTTTATAAATTTAATATCTACTCAAAATCTCATTAGGCAATCTGGTATGCTTAATTTAACTTCTTTTTTCTTTGTTCTTCTACACTTTCTGTCGTATTAGTTCACTGATTGATTAGTTTCTTTTCCTGGGACCCAGATCTTTGGTGACACTTGCTCTCTCTGCTCATCTGAGGATTTGATAGTCACTGTTCACAGCCCTTGGCTGCTATTTCTGATGAAAGGAGCTTGTCTGCAGTGTGAGGAGAAAGTAGGAGCAGTATATGCTGTCAGAGAAGGTTTTCCAGTTTCAAGTGATCTCTGTTCTCTTTTCATTGTCTAAATATTAGTAGATAAGGAGCATACGTTTTATTACTCTCTAAAGAACTTGTGGAAATAAAATTGAAAATAAAGTTTGAAAAGAACAGTAGAAATGGCTTAACAGTTAAATATGTGGGTCTTGAGGCTTAATTAGAACAAATTAAAACTCCTAATGTCTGTTACGTGTTTAGAAAAATATGAGGTGATATTTGTAGAGTTCTTTTGAAGCCAGTTCATTATTACCACTTCAAGGGTTTCTCACTAAAGTTAAATGTCCCCCCAGATAAGACATTATGTAGGAGAATTTATGCAGAGAATAGAACCACCCATCTTAATACATCATTATATTATTATTGTGAATATAATGAATATACTATTCTTAAAATGCTGGAAATAATATTAATTTTAGAAATTTTTATGTAGTAGAATGAGGTCAGTGTTGCCTCATAAAATTGTTTGGCTTATGTTCTTTGTGTTTTTGTGTCAATGGTACAATTTTATAATTCTAAGGTTAAGAATATACTTTATAACAATGCTGACTCAAAGGGGCAGTTGCACCCCAATATTTATGGCAGTGTTACCAACAATAGCCAAATTATGGAAAGAGCCCAAATGTCCATCGATTGACAAATGGATAAAGAAGATGTGGTATGTATATACAACAGAATATTACTTAGTGATCAAAAAGAATGAAATTTTGCCATTTGTAACAACATGGATGGAACTAGGACATATTATGCTAAGTGAAATAGGTCAGTCAGAAAAAGACAAATACCATATGATTTCATTCATATGTGGAATTTAAGAAACACAATAGATGAACATAGGGGAAGGGAAGGAAAAAAATAAGATAAAAAAAGAGAAGGAGGCAAACCATAAGAGACTTTTTTTTCAATGTTTATTTTTGAGAGAGAGACAGAGTGCGAGTGAGGGAGGGGCAGAGAGAGAGGGAGACACAGAATCCAAAGCTGGCTCCAGGCTCTGAATTGTCAGCACAGAGCCCAATGCAGGGCTCTAACCCATGAACCCGTGAAATCATTACCTGAGCTGAAGTCGGCGCTTAACCAAGCCACCAAGGCACCCCAAACCATAAAAGACTCTTAAATAAAGAGAATAAACTGAGAGTTGCTAGGAGGTGTTGGGTTAGGGGGTGGGCTAAATGGGTGATGGGCATTAAGGAGGGCCCTTGTTGGGATGAGCATGGGTTGTTATATGTAAGTGATGAATCATTAAATTCTACTCTTGAAACCATTATTATACTATATGATAACTAAATTAGATTTAAATAAAAATTTTTAAAAAGAATATACTTTAAAACTGTCATGAATTACAAAGGTAATTGGCATACCCAGATACTGAAATCATAATCCTGATTAATTAACCATGATCATATGATGCAACTGATGTTTATCTACTATGCATGCATTTGCTGATATTATGCTATATGATACACCTAGTTGCTTTTATTATTATGAAGACTATGTGGAAAAACTTAAGTTGCCACATGTGGCTAGTAGTTCCCTATGAGATAGGGTAGTTCTAGAGGGAGTGGACAGCTATGTAATTTAACAAATGAACATATGCTATATTAGTTGGTTAAAAAAAAGCATTATGGATAAAATAAAGCAGGTAACTAGATCAAGAGTTATGACTGGAGGAGTTAAGGTGAATAACATAGAGCTTTCTGGGTGATATTTAGGCAGAAACCTGAAATTTAAAAAAATGTGCCTAATATAGTATGCAGCATGTTGCAAGTACCAAATAAATGTCCATGCTTATTATTAGCTAAGAAGAACTTTTTATTCACTGTACCCTTGAACAATAGACTTATTTTAGAAGCACATTGTTCTGCATTTTTAAACAAACAAAACATACTGTTACTTTAAAATATTAAATTTTGGTCATGACTTCATAAGAAGAAATGGTCTCCATGCAGTATCAGGAGAGAGAAAATAGCTAGCTATGTACTGTAACAATAACTCAGTAGAGAACAGAGCACAATTTACTGATCTCCCAATTTCTTTTTAAATGAAAAACAGTGAAGTTCAATCTTAAACAAAGTTTTCCTACCAACTTGTCAGATGAATGACAAGGGAAGTTGTTGCTCAGCAATGCAGTAAGACTGAACTCCCGTGGTGACTTCTTACATAATTTCAAAACAGTACATTGGATAAGAGTGCTATTCATGTAAGTAGTGAGATTGTTTGAACTGAGTCACTGAGTGTTTTTGAAATCGTTCTTAATTAAAAGTTGAGCACTAATTTTTTTTACAGTAAAACTTATATGATGCCACCATGTCTCTACTAATGTTTTATGATTTAAAGTGCACTTTGCCTCATGCTAGAAAAATTCATTGTGATATTTCTATGGGAATTTAGCATTGTATTTCTAACAAAGGCTCTTCTTTATGCTTCTGTCAGGACAAGAATAAGATGGTGTCAGTTAATGACTTTAACTTGGGTGACCAGCAGACCTTCTTTCTCTTCTGATTTAAGCCTTTGACCAACTGCAGATATATTTGGTCTGAGTCCTGCCTAATCATAGTTTTGGGTGTGCATTGTTTGGTTAGTCTTGAAAATAAAATGATCAAAAAAAAAGCTAAACAAGCCCCATATCTGAAGGCATTTAAGAAATATCTTGAAGATCATCATACTTTACAACGTATCTACCTAATTAAATTGTGACTGTACTTTGATCCCTAACTCAAGTTCTGACTCCTACCCATGCCCTTTCCAAGGACCTCACATCTTAAAATTTTAAGCATATATTGCCTTTATGCCTCTTTGCTGCCCTTAATTGGGTACTGATTTGCACTGTTACCCAATCATTTTATGTGTATTTGTCCTGGCTCCTTTGAGAACAGGGAACACATTTATCCTACCTTTACTTTCTTTCATCACTTACTGTCACACTGTGCCCAGAGTATGTAATGAAATAACAAGAATAATCTATACCACCTTTATTTGGGGGTCTATGCTCTTCAAAATATTTTCACAAATCTTATATTTTTATGGAACTGGAATTTACATATGTTGAACGACTGCATTTCAATTATAGGTGAATTATTACAAATATTTAATTTGATCCTCACAGGTGGAAAAAATTTTGCCGTTAATAAAGTATAGATGAAGAAACCAAGCTTCAGATTAAACTATTTTTTAAAATTTTTTTTTTCAACGTTTATTTATTTTTGGGACAGAGAGAGACAGAGCATGAACAGGGGAGGGGCAGAGAGAGAGGGAGACACAGAATCGGAAACAGGCTCCAGGCTCTGAGCCATCAGCCCATAGCCTGACGCGGGGCTCGAACTCCCGGACCGCGAGATCGTGACCTGGCTGAAGTCGGACGCTTAACCGACTGCACCACCCAGGCGCCCCTAGATTAAACTATTGTAAAGAAATTTATAAGTAGTCAGGAGTCAGTACTCAGTCTTTGCCATCTTACTCTAATCCTTTGCTTTTTGTAGTAATCTAAAATTTCTTAATTAATTAAGGATTAGAGAAATAGAGAAATAAGTGATTCAATGAAAGGAAGAAATGACTGAATGAACTTCTCTTTTATCACCATATATCCTTCACCATCCAGTCTTGTAGGTCCTTCTTCAACAAATAACAGATACAATGCTCTCCATGTTTTTTCTATCAGTTTCCAAGTTCATTTCTAATAGTTGTTTTACATTTGTGACAGACATTTGATATTCACCACCTAATGTTTCACTTTCTTAACTTCTAAAATATCATTTTTTCAATGCATTCTGTTCTTAAAGTGAGAATTCTTTTCCTCAAATTCTATTTGGGTCACTTGTATATGTGTGTTAGACAATACCAACATATTCTCATTGTCCAGTCTATCTGGTATATACATGCTTAACTACCCCCTTTACTTTATTTTCTGGAGATACCATATCACCTGCTATAACATCAGATAAAGCAAATCTATTCTCTCTCCTTTGCTCATTATTCTTGCTTCTTTGTTTCCCTTTGTCACTTACTCTCTTGTCAATTTGTACTTTTCTTCAGTTGCTACCTTATTCAAACTTCACATTCTTAAATTCCAACTACTACTTTGGGGATACTCTAAGAACTTGTTTACATAGCCTCTAAAATGTCTTTTGTATATGTTCTTGTATAGATGAACTAATTTTTATAGCCTCTCTTCCCTTTAGATTATTATATGCAAACAAAAGTTACAGTGTTATATTTCTTTTATATCTTCCTTAGCTGCCTCTGTGAAGTCACCATCAAAATATGTTGTTAAAAAGTGGTTTCTTGCCTAGGAAGGCACAAGTCTTCACAGAGATTTTCTGGCCTTCAAATAGTAATAGCTTATCACGGTATATCAGCAGACAAAAAGTAATGTTCTCTGTTTCAAAAACTTTACTGAGTTTTCAATGGATAGTACGACTTGGCAAGATAACCAGAGTAATTTCTGTATGTTTTTAATATGTCTGTTAAAATGATCATCTCCTTTGAACTCCCTCAAGCTTCCTCTTTTTCTAGAAACATCATCTAGGTGTAGGTAACCTCAGACTAAAAACCTTATGCTTGTCTTGAAGAGAGCAAAATGTACAGAATAACAGAGAGAACAGAATCTCCTTCAAACACAGCTGTAACATATCTACTGATTGAATAGAGAATAATTGCTATAGGCAAAGCAGCAACCCCCCACCCTCCAAAAAAGATAGATATTTCATAATCTACTAGGAAAATAAAAGCAAGATTTAAAGATTGCAGGAGGAAAAAAATTTGACGCTTTTGAAGGAGATATAATAGTGATGATTAAATAAAGCTCAGAGAACACACATAACATTTCTGAAATGAAGGCAGAGAAGAATTTAGGGAGAGGCTTTTTCAACTAGAAAATAGCTGTCACATGTATATGGGTCAGAGCATTTGATATGTGAAGTTGCCCTAACGATTATACAAACGAGTTTTCTATCTCACACGCTCTTCTTTTCTCAGACTGAGGAAAGAAGACCAAGGGTCTTAGCTAAGCCACTCTTTTCAAGTGGCAAAAGATACTCTGGTAATTTTGACCTCCAACATTTGTGATTCCTTCTGTCTTGGTTTTACTTGCGACACGATATAGACAATGGAGGCTGCCATGTGAGAGTTTCTTAAGTTTCCTGTATATTGGAACATATTTCTTTCTATTCACCCATCTCTCCTTCCTCCCCATCTCAATACAAAGATATTCTATTTTTTTCAAGATAATCATTTCAACTCAGCTCAGATCCCATCCCCTTCTACCAACTTAAATTTCCTTATTAGTTGTACCGTTTTACACCTCCACCTGAATATTTTTTCTTATATCAAGTTCCTCCCAATTTAAGCAACAGCAACAACACCAAAAACAAAAACAAAAACCTGAAAACCAACTAAAAAGCCCAAATAGTCCTTATATTACCTTAAACTCCTCCACACTTCTCAGCCAAGTTACTTAATAACATCTCTAATGCTCATGGAGTAGTTACAATATACCAGGTGTTTAAATATTCTATGTGTATCAGTACATTTACCTCTTTTAATTAGGTACTTATGATATTAATTTTCACAGATGAAGAAGCTGAGATGCAGCAGGGTTACATAAATTGTTCAGAGTTATAGAGTTGGCTAAAGCAGAGCTGAGGTACAAGCATAAGCAAGCTGCCTCCAGAGACAGGCTTCCAGCTCCCCGATTTAATACTACACTGTATTTCAGTTTTGGTAGAGAAGTTTGCATTCACTGTATCAACTTCCTCACTTCAAACTTCAGCCCTCTGCAATATCTGGTGAAACTGTCCCTACCAATAGGAAAATATCAACTTTATCTTATTTGAAACCAATGGGACAATATCAAGTTTATCTTATTTGACCTATGTGTAGCATTGGCCCATTACATACCCAATTTTCTTTCATTATGTCTTCTTTCTACTCTTCACTTTACATCCTCTTGTTGGATAATTTCATTCATTCCGTTCACATTTCCCAACTACAGATATGTTAATGGTTATTAAGTCTAAATCTCCACCACAGATTTTTTTCCTTAGGTCCAACTCTATCTACTGGATATCTCTACAGTCCAGGCACTGTGAATTTTATGTTTTCATAATAAAAATCAACATCTTTCTCGAGAATGACCACCGACCCAGTTCCTCAAGCAAGACATTAGAGTCATTCTAGTTTTCTCATTTTCTTTTTAACTCTGTCAACCAATTAATCAGAAATCCTGTGGATTGCATGTTATCATCTATTCTGTGCATCACTTTTCCTACATCTCTTTACTACTCTCTTAGTTTAAGACCTTATAACCAATAAACATATTTATTGCAAAAATTTCCAACTAATTTGCCTCTTTCAGTTTCATTTCCTCTGATCTATTCTATTACTGGAATGATTTTTCTAAAACTCCTATAAGTCATAGTGCCTCCTCTCTCTTCAAAGACTTTCATTTTTTTTTTCTGTCCAAGAACAAATCCACTCATGTTATCATGATATGTAAAGGTCCTACAAGGTTCCTCTATATGGGAGCAACCCTGATTTTATTCTTAGTGAAACCTCTTCTTGCATCCTATCCTCTACATCAAATAATTCATAGTTTTCTCACCATACCATAAACCTTATTCGCTATTATGCCCTTGTACATGCTGTTCTCTTTGCACAGAATATTTAACAGTAAACTAAATGTTCTTTTATTCAATATTTCTTTATTTTATTTTATTTTTTAAATTTACATCAGAATTAGTTAGCATATAGTGCAACAATGATTTCAGTAGTAGATTCCATATGCCCCATACGCATTTAGCCCATCCCCCATCCCGCAACCCCTCCAGTAACCCTCTGTTTGTTCTCCATATTTAAGAGTCTCTTCTGTTTTGTCCCCCTCCCTGTTTTTATATTATTTTTGTTTCCCTTCCCTCATGTTCATCTGTTCTGTGTCTTAAAATCCTCACATGAGTGAAGCCATATATTTGTCTTTCTCTGACTGACTAATTTCACTTAGCAAATACCCTCTAGTTCCATCCACATGGTTGCAAATGGCAAGATTTCATTCTTTTTGAGTGCCAAGTAATACTCCATTGTATATGTATATCACATCTTCTTTATCCATTCATCCATTGATGGACATTTGGGCTCTTTCCATACTTTGGCTATTGTTGATAGTGCTGCTATAAACATGGGGTTGCATGTGTCCCCATGTGTTCCCAGGGAAACAGCACACCTGTATCCCTTGGATAAATACCTAGCAGTGCAATTGCTGGGTCGTAGGGTAGTTCTATTTTTAGTTTTTTGGGGAACCTCCATACTGTTTTCCAGAGTGGCTGCATTCCCACCAACAATGCAAAAGAGATCCTCTTTCTCTGCATCCTTGCCAGCATCTGTTGTTGCCTGAGTTGTTAATGTTAGCCATTCTGATAGGTGTGAGGTGATATCTCCTTGTGGTTTTGATTTGTATTTCCCTGATGATGAGTGATGTGGAGCATTTTTTCATGTGTCGGTTGGCCATCTGGATGTCTTCTTTGGAGAAGTGTCTATTCATGTCTTTTGCCCATTTCTTCACTGGACTATTTGTTTTTTGGGTGTTGAGTATGATAAATTCTTTGTAAATGTTGGATACTAACCCTTTATCTGATATGTCATTTGCAAATATCTTCTCCCATTCTGTCAATTGCCTTTTAGTTTTGCTGATTGTTTCCTTCGCCGTGCAGAAGCTTTTTATTTTGATGAGGTCCCAGTAGTTCATTTTTGCTTTTGTTTCCCTTGTCTCCGGAGATGTGTTGAGTAAGAAGTTGCTGCAGCCAAGATCAAAGAGGTTTTTGCCTGCTTTCTCCTCGAGGATGTTGATAGCTTCCTGTCTTACATTCAGGTCTTTCATCCATTTTGAGTTTATTTTTGTGTATGGTGTAAGAAAGTGGTCCAGGTTTATTCTTTTGCATGTCGCTGAGCAGTTTTCCCAGTACAGCTTGCTGAAGAGACTGTCTTTATTCCATTGGACATTCTTTCCTGCTTTTTCAAAGATTATTTGGCCATGTTTGTGGGTCCATTTGTGGGTTCTCTATTCTGTTCCATTGATCTGAGTGCCTGTTCTTGTGCCAGTACCATACTGCCTTGATGATTACAGCTTTGTAGTATAGCTTAAAGTCCAGGATTGTGATGCCTCCTGCTTTGGTTTTCTTTTCCAAGATTGCTTCTGCTACTCAGGGTCTTTTCTGGTTCCATACAAATTTTAGGATTATTTGTTCTAGCTCTGTGAAGAATGCTGGTGTTGTTTTGAGAGGGATTGCATTGAATATGTAGATTGCTTTGGGTCATATAGACATTTTAACAATATTTATTCTTCCTATCCAAGAGCATGGAATTTTTTCGCACTTTTTTGTGTCTTCTTCAATTTCTTCCGTAAGCTTTCTATAGTTTTCAGTGTATAGATTTTTCACCTCTTTGGTTAGATTTATTCCTAGGTATTTGATAGGTTTTGTGCAATTGTAAATGGGATCGATTCCCTGATTTCTCTTTCTGTTGCTTCATTGTTGGTGTATATGAATGCAACCGATTTCTGTGCATTGATTTTATATCCTGCCACTTTGCTGAATTCATGAGTCAGTTATAGCAGTTTTTTGGTGGAATCTTTTGGGTTTTCCATATAGAGTATCACGTCATCTGCGAAGAATGAAAGTTTGACCTCCTTCTGGCTGATTTGGATGCCTTTTATTTCTTTGTGTTGTCTGATTGCAGAGGCTAAGACTTCCAATACTATGTTGAATAACAGTGGTGAGAGTGGACATCCCTGTCTTGTTCCTGACCTTAGGGGGAAAGCTCTCAGTTTATCCTCATTGACGATGTTATTAGCGTTGCATCTTTCATATGTGGCTTTTATGATCTTGAGGTATGCTCCTTCTATCCCTACTTTTTGAGGGTTTTTATCAAGAAAGGATGCTGTATTTTGTAAATGCTTTATATGCATCTATTGAGAGGATCATATGGTTCTTGTCCGTTCTTTTATTGATGTGATTGTTTTGTGGATATTGAACCAGCCCTGCGTCCCAGGTAAAATCCCACTTGGTTGTGGTGAGTAATTTTTTTAATGTATTGTTGGATCCAGTTGGCTAATATCTTGTTGAGGATTTTTGCATCCATGTTTATCAGGGTAATTGATCTATAGTTCTCCTTTTCAGTGGGGTCTCTGTCTGTTTTTTTGGAACAGCTTGAGAAGGATAGGCATTGTCTCTGCTTTAAATGTCTGGTAGAGTTCCCCAGGGAATATATCTCTTCCTGGATTCTTATTTTTTGGGAGATTTTTGATAAATGATTCAATTTCTTCACTGGTTATGGGTCTGTTCAAGTTTTCTATTTCTTCCTGTTCCAGTTTTGGAAGTTTGTGGGTACTTAGGAATTTGTCCACTTCTTCTAGGTTGTCCAGTTTGTTGACAAGTAATTTTTCATAGTATACCCTGATAATTGCTTGTATTTCTGAGGGATTGGTTGTAATAATTCCATTTTCGTTCATGGTTTTATCTATTTGGGTCATCTTCCTTTTCTTTTTGAGAAGCCTGGCTAGAAGTTTATCAATTTTGTTTATTTTTTCAAAAAACCAACTCTTGGTTTCATTGATCTGCTCTACAGTTTTTTTAGATTCTATATTGTTTATTTCTGCTCTGATATTTATTATTTCTCTTCTTCTGCTGGGTTTGGGATGTATTTGCTGTTCTGCTTCTATTTCATTAAGGTGTGCTGTTAGATTTTGTATTTGGGATTTTTCTTGTTTCTTGAGATAGGCCGGGATTGCAATGTATTTTCCTCTCAGGACTGCCTTCGCTGCATCCCAAAGTATTTGGAATGTTGTATTTTCATTTTCATTTGTTTGCATCTATTTTTTAATTTCTTCTTAATTGCCTGGTTGACCCATTCATTCTTTAGTAGGGTGTTCTTTAACCTCCATGCTTTTGGAGGTTTTCCAGACTTTTTCCTGTGGTTGATTTCAAGTTTCATAGCATTGTGGTCTTAAAGTGTGCATGGCATGATCTCAATTCTTTTATACTTATGAAGGGCTGTTTTGTGACCCAGTATGTGATCTATCTTGGAGAATGTTCCATGTGCACTCAAGAAGAAAGTATATTCTGTTGCTTTGGGATGCAGAGTTCTAAATATATCTGTCAAGTCCATCTGATCTAATGTATCATTCAGGGCCCTTGTTTCTTTATTGATCTTGTGTCTAGATGATCTATCCATTGTTGCAAGTGGGGTATTAAAGTTCCCTGCAATTACCACATTCTTATCAATAAGCTTGCTTATGTTTGTGATTAATTATTTTATATATTTGGGGACTCCCGTGTTTGGTGCATAGACATTTATAATTGTTAGCTCTTCCTAATGGATAGACCCTGTAATTATTATATAATGCCCTTCTTCATCTCTTGTTAGAACCTTTAATTTAAAGTCTAGTTCATCTGATATAAGTATGGCTACTCCAGCTTTCTTTTGACTTCCAGTAGCATGATAGATAATTCTCCATCTTCTCACTTTCAATCTGAAGGTGTCCTCAGGTCTAAAATGAGTCTCTTGTAGACAGCAAATAGATCAGTCTTGTTTTGTGTGTTTTTTTGTTTGTTTTTTATCCATTCTGATACCCTATGTCTTTTGGTTAGAACATTTAGTCCATTTACATTCAGTGTTCTTATTGAAAGTTGTGGGTTTAGAGTCACTGTGATGTCTTTAGGTTTCATGCTTTAGTGATGTCTCTGGTACTTTGTGGTCCTTGAACATTTCACTCACACAGTCCCCCTTAGGATCTCTTGTAGGGCTGGTTTAGTGGTGATGAATTCCATCAGTTTTGTTTGTTTGGAAAAACCTTTTTCTCTCATTCTACTCTGAATGACAGACTTGCTGGGTAAAGGATTCTCGGCTGCATATTTTTTCTGTTCACCATATTGAAGATTTCCTGCCAGTCCTTTTTGGCCTGCCAAGTTTCAGTAGATAGGTCTTCCACTACACTTATATGTCTACCTTTGTAAGTTATCACCTGTTTATCCCTAGCTGCTTTCAGAATTTTCTCTTTATCCTTGTATTTTGTCAGTTTCACTATGATATGTTGTGCAGAAGATCGATTCAAGTTACATCTGAAGGGAGTTCTCTGTGCCTCTTGGATTTTAATGTCTGTTTCCTTCTCCAGATCAGGAAGTTCTCAGCTATGATTTGTTCAAGTACACCGTCAGCCCAATTCTTTCTCTCTTCTTCTGGAATTCCTATGATATGGATATTATTCCGTTTGATTGCATCACTTTGTTCCCTAATTCTCCCCTCGTACTCCTGGATTTTTTAATCTCTCTTTTTCTCAGCTTCCTATTTTTCCATAATTTTATTTTCTATTTCACCTATTCTCTCCTCTGCCTCTTCAATCCATGCTATGGTCGCCTCCATTTTGTTTTGCACTTCATTTATAGCATTTTTAGCTCCTCGTGACTATTTCTTAGTCCCTTGATCTCTGTAGCAATAGATTCTCTGCTGTCCTCTATACTTTTTTCAAGCCCAGCAATTAATTTTATGACTATTATTCTAAATTCTTCTTCCATTATATTGCTTAAATCATTTTTTATCACTATGTTAGCTGTCGCTACTTCCTGGAGTTTCTTTTGAGGAGAATTCTTCCGTTTTATCATCTTGGGTAGTCCTGTGGTTGCTCCAAACTGCAGGGCATTTCCCTTGTGGGGTCTGGAGTAACTTATGTTGGTGGGCAGGGCTGCAGTCAGACCTGATGTCTGCCCCCAGCCCACTGCTGGGGCCATAGTCAGCCTGGTGTGTACCTTATCTTCCCCTCTCCCAGGGGCAGGACTTCTGTGGAGTGGTGTGGCCCCTGTCTGGGCTACTTGCACACTGCCAGGCTTGTGGTGTTGCTTCAATGTGATCTGGCCAATGGCATATTAACCGGGGTAGATCTGCAAGGTGCACATGTGTGGGAGGGGCAGGCTTAGCTTGCTTTGCCTTCAGTGGTCCCCTGTAGGAGGAGCCCTGCAGCACCAGGAGGGAGGCAGGCCCATCAGAGGGACGGATCCACCGAAGCACAGCATTGGGCGTTTGCATGGTGCGAGCAAATTTGGTGAGGGGAACTGGTTCCCTTTGGAATTTCAGCTGGGGGATGGGAGAGGTAGATAGCACTTGCCAGCGCCTTGGCTCCCCCACTGAGCTGAGCTCTGTCTTCCAGGGCTCAACAACTCTCCCTCCCGGTGTTCTCTCTCCCTCCCTGCTCTCTGAGAGCAGAGTTGTTGACTTTTACATTCCAGATGCTAAGTCCTGCTGGCTATCAGAACTCACAGATTCTGGCCCCTCTGCTTTTGCAAGTGGCTCTGCCTTGCCAGGTGGGCTGCCCCTCCACTACCCGGCTCCCTCCTGCCAGTCTGTGTAGCACGCACTGCTTCTCTGCCTTTCCTACCCTCTTCTGTGGGCCTCTTGTCTATGCTTGGCTCCAGTGAGTCCATTCTGGTAGTCTTCTGGTGGTTTTCTGTGTTATTTAGGCAGATGTGGGTGGAGTCTAAGTGATCAGCAGGATGAGATGAGCCCAGCATCCTCCTATGCAGCCATCTTCCTCGTCTTTCATTCTTGATTTTATTTATTTGGGGCATTTCCTTTTTCTTTTTGATCAAACTGGCTAGTGGTTTATCAAGTTATCAATTTTGTTAATTCTTTCAAAGAACTAGCTTCTGGTTTCATTGATCTGTACTACTGTTTTTTGTTTTTTGTTTTTGGTTTTGATAGTATTGATTTCTGCTCTGATCTTTATTGTTTCCTGTCTTCTGCTGGTTTTTGGTTTTATTTGCTGTTCTTTTTCCAGTTCTTTAAGGTGTAAGGTTAGGTTGTGTATCTGAGATCTTTCTTGCTTCTTTATGAAGGTCTGGATTGGTATATACTTTCCTCTTATGGTTGCCTTTCCTGCGTCTCAGAGGTTTTGGGTTGTGGTGTTATCGTTTTCACTGGCATCCGTGAACTTTTTACTTTTTAACTTCTTGGTTAGCCCATTCATTCTTTAGTAGGATGTTCTTTAGTCTCCAAGCATTTACCTTTCTAAATTTTTTCTTGTGGTTGATTTGAGTTTCATAGTGTTGTAGTTTGAAAATATGCACAGTATGATCTCGATCTTTTAGTACTTGTTGAGGGCTGATTTGTGTTCCAGTATGTGGTCTATTCAGGAGAATGTTCCATGTGCACTGGAGAGAAATGTATATTTTGCTGCTTTAGGATGAAATGTTCTGAATATATCTGTTAAGTCCATCTGATCCAGTGTGTCATTCAAAGCCATTGTTTCCTTGTTGATTTTTTGATTAGATGATCTGTCTATTGCTGTGAGTGGGTGTTGAAGTCCCCTAGTACTATGGTATTACTATCATGAGTTTCTTTATGTTTGTGATTAATTAATTGGTTTATATATTTGGGTGTCCCAAATTTGGCACATAAATGTTTATAATGGTTAGGTTCTTGGTGGATAGACCCTTAATTATGTATAATGCCCTTCTTCATCTCTTGATACAATCTTTAGTCTAGATTGCCGGGTATGAGTATGGCTACTCAGGCTTTCTTTTGTTGACTATTAGCATGATATGTGGTTCTCCATCCCCCTACTTTCAATCTGAAGGTGTCTTTAGGTCGAAAGTGGTCCCTTGTAAACAGCATATAGATGGATATTGTTTTCTTATCCATTCTGTTACTCTATGCCTTTTGATTTTAGCATTTATCCCATTGACATTTACAGTGGGTACTGAAAGATATGAATTTATTTCCATTTTGTTGCTTGTAGAGTTGGAGTTTCTGGTGGTGTTCTCTGGTCCCTCTGGTCTTTTGTAGTCTTTGTTGCTTTTGGCATTGATTGATTGATTGATCTATTTATTTACTCAATCAATCAATCAATCTTCTCCCCTCAGAGAGTACCCCTTAAAATTTCTTGTAGGGCTAGTTTAGTGGTCACAAACTCCTTAATTTTTGTTTGTCTGGGAAACTTTTTCTCTCTCCTTCTATTTTGAATGACAGCCTTGCTGGATAAAGAATTCTTGGCTGCATATTTTTCTGGTTCAGCCCATTGAATATATCCTGCCACTCCTTTCTGTCCTGCCAAGTTTCTGTGGATAGGTCTGCTGCTAACCTGATCCATCTTCCCTTGTAGGATAGGGACTTTTTTCCCCTTGCTGCTTTCATGATTCTCTCCTTGCATGAGTATTTTGTGAATTTGACTATGATATGCCTTGTTGATGGTTGGTTTTTGTTGAATCTAATGGGGGTCCTCTGTGCTTCCTTGATTTTGATGTCTGTGTCTTTCCCCTTAGGAAGGTTTTCTACTATGGTTTGCTCACATAGCCCTTCTACTCCTATTTCTCTTTCTTCCTCTTCTGGGACTCCTATGATTCTGATGTTGTTCCTTTTTAATGAGTCACTGATTTCTCTAATTCTTAAATCATGCTCTTTTGCTTTAATCTCCCTCTTTTTTCCTGCTTTATTATTTTGTATAACTTGTCCTCTATATCACTGATTCTTTGTTCTGCCTCATCCATCCTTGCCACCATGGCATCCATTCGAGATTGCAGCTCAGTTATAGCATTTTATATTTCATCCTGACTAGCTGTTACTTCTTTTATCTCCACAGAAAGGGATCCTAATCTATTTTCGACTCCAGTTAGTATTCTTATTATCGTGATTCTAAATTCTGGTTCACATAACTTGCTTGTATCTGTGTATCCTAATCTATTTTCGACTCCAGTTAGTATTCTTATTATCGTGATTCTAAATTCTGGTTCACATAACTTGCTTGTATCTGTGTTGGTTAAGTCCCTGGTTGTCGCCTCTTCCTGCTCTTTCTTTTGGGGTGAATTCCTTCATTTTGTAATTTTGAAGGGAGAAAAGGAATTAATCAGGTAAAAAAATTAAAATTAAAAAAAATTAAAGTAAAAAAATATTAAAATTAAAAAAATTAAAACACACACACACACACACACACAAGATCAAATAAATGATGCTAGATCCTAGGTGTGTTTGGTCTGGGTGTTGAAAGGGGCTTGATAGATTAGAGAAAAAAGGGAAAGAAAAAAAGAAATGGTTCGAAAATTTGAAAAATGAATACACTGAAGTAGACTAAAATGAAATGATGGAAGTAAAATAGAATTTGAAAAAATTACACAAAAGTAAAAAATATAGTAGAAAAAATGAAAGAAAAATATAGTTAATAAAAATTGGAAATAGAAATGAATTTTTCTCTTTCTGTATTCAAGAAAAAGAAAAAAAATGAATAAGAGAAAAACAAAAAAAGAAAAAAGAAAGAAAATTGAATAGATGGACCAGCGAACAGATTGAGATATGATGGAAATTACTTTGTTTTCCCCAGAAGTCAAACTATTAAGCACTTTATAGTCCATAAACTAAGCAGGCAGAGAGACTTGTGTTCCTCAAGAGGGAGGTTGGTCCAGTTGCGCGGGGCTTAGTGTAATGGCTCCGTTCTTCACTAGATGGCGCTGCTTAGCTTACTGGGGTGGATTGTTGTGGTGTTTGTAGGTGCCTTTGCGCATGCATGGGAGTGGTGAAAATGGCATCACCCAGCTACCCAGTCTCTAGTATCAGAACTCTGTTGTTCCTGATCAGCAATCACACACCCGTCCTTTGTCTTCGGCTTCCGTCCACTCCCCGCTTTTACAGAGTCCATGACCAAGTCCCAGGCAGCACCTCCCTCCTGAGTTTTGTCTCAGATGCGGCTGTTTTTCCTGCCCCCTTACTTCTGAGGGTCTGCGGTTTTGACCCATTCTGCCTCTCTCCAGGAGCGTCTCACCGAGCAATGACTGGGTGCTGACTGCACCCAGGAATATTCACGAGAACGTGCTGCTACCGATGCCTAGAGACTGCAGCCAGGTGACAGCACTCCCCCAAAAAAGTTGGTGAGATAATGTGGTAGCAGCGTTTCAGGGATTATGGAAAATCACAACACACATCTGGCACCAGGCTTCACCCTTAACGACCTTGTTCCAGCACCAGCGAATGTGGCCGTTCTCTGTGGTCTGCTGGGACCAGGTGGCTTCAACAGTCTCTCTACCAAATGTCCTTCCATCAGTGTAACCACTTTTACCCATGTGGCCTGAGAACCTCCCGGACCCCACTCTGTTCCTGGGGATTCGCCCTTCCTACCAGAGCACTACCAGGTATCGAGCTGCAGAGTTTCAGACTCTGCGCTCCCCCTGTTTATACCCTTAATGGAATTTAAACCCTCTCCTTTCTCCTTTCTCCCTTTTTAGTTCAGTCCCTGTGGCTGTTTCCAGTTTTCCACTTTCTTTCTAGCTGCTTTTGGGGGTGTGTGTGCTTTTCCTGTATCCCCCCACCCCCACAGTCTCTGTCCTCTCTCTGCATGCAAAAGCAGCTCCCTACTCTCTGCAGCTCCTTTCTCCCCCAGTTCACCTCTCCACCCCGCATACCTGCTGAATATGTGTGGTCCAGGTTGTGTTGATTGTTGTGTTAATCCTCAGATAAGTTTTCTAGGTGTGCAGGATGGCTTAGTGTTGGTCTGGCTGTATTTCATGGACGGGAGACACACAAAAAACTTCCATGTTGTTCCGTCATCTTGCCCCTCCCATATTCGATATTTCTATTACAGATTTTGAATCAAATATTTCCATAATATACTATTATCTCTTCTTGAACTGCTTTATGTATTCATACATTTAATTATGGGTGATAATGAGGTCATGCATATCTAGATAAGCATTCTTTCTTCTTTTTCCTACTTGTAAAGTCATTTGAAGTATTTTTGAGTGTGAATTTCTCTTTCCAAATACTTTTTTTAACAATGATGAGACATTTCAGATGTAAGGATCTTAATAATAGTGCAATTCAATAGGTCAAAATACCTCTGTAGTATTATCTTCTTTTGTTACAGAAGGGTGAAAACACTGTCTCAAGTGGGGGTAATCTTTGTGAAAGTCTGAAGCATGTGTAGCCTGCATGCTAACCTGGATTTTCTACATTTGTTTAATCAATCTGCCATCAAAACTGATAGCACCTCCCAAGGCTGGTTGGATCATTTGGCATCTAGAGTAGGCCATGCTTACAGCAGACACTTGGCTTATGAGCAATGGATTTCACATAACATATCTGTCTCCAACATGGTTACCACAGGAGCCCTTTGGTCCTTTCAGATCATCCTGTGCACCTAAAGAACTGTAAATCAGGCAATACCATCTCAGTCTTTTGCTCAATATCCCTCAGTCCTGGGAAGTAAGCCCTAAAAAATGACAGTTCTTAGATGTATTCAAGCACATTGGAACACTGGTGTACAAAACTGATTTTTTTTTTCCCTCCAAGGTGGATGCTTTAAGACTGCAGTGAGAAAAGAGAGGTGAAAAATAGCTACTTCGTAGATGAATAAGAATGTTTTTAAAAGTTCATTCTGTGCACAAAAGTGTAAAATAAA
The DNA here is from genome assembly GCF_027475565.1 of Acinonyx jubatus. Classification (NCBI taxonomy): domain Eukaryota; kingdom Metazoa; phylum Chordata; class Mammalia; order Carnivora; family Felidae; genus Acinonyx; species Acinonyx jubatus. Next base: position 64,828,264 of record NC_069387.1, read on the forward strand.
CCATAGAAGTTGATTTTTTTTCCTTTTAAATAGTCAGTGAAGTGTTCCATTTATCTGGACTGAAAAGAGCTAAGTTTTGAGCAGCATATTCTGGTGATTGCCAATGAGTTTCTATTAATTCTTCCTTTTTTTTTCTTTTCTGAATATGATTCCTGACTCCAAGTTCAGTTTATTTATCTTCTCCTCCTATCAAGTTAGTATATTTGAGTTTGGTATTTTGGAGACTTCCACAATATATAGCATATTAATATGGCACAGAACTATATAGCACATTAATCAAGGTAAATTTTTGGGAAACAGATTTTCAACATGTGTTCTTATCTCCTCAAGAAGGAACATACCTCTACCATCCTACTCTGTAACTCTCCTCCTCCCTTTAGGAATAGGTCTAATTCTAGCATATTAATGATTAAATAGTGTATTTACTTATTTTTTAAATGATCTCTGTTCCCCTTTTCTCTTTTTTGTTTATCTATATCCTTAACAAATTTTATTTGATATTATTTCTTTGGGATAATGCTAGACTTCTTAGGGAGACATGGCAACAGGAGAGACAATGTTACAATTCAATCATTATGGAAAGGCTAACATCACTCTAAAAATTTCCATAGTATGCATTTTGAAGGAGCTCAAAATGTTTCTATTATGACAGTACTAGTTTTTCATCACCGATTTCATTTAGTAAATAGCTTTGAATGCCCTGTCTTGTAAACACTAGGCATTGGACCTAAATTGGCCTAGTTATTATTCTCAGGGGCTCACATTTCTTCCTGTCAACTCTCTGATGTTGATAGGATGTTTTCACTACATCCATTCTCCATTCTTCATTGAAAAGGAGGTTAAGAGAGAGTGCTGCTTTGTCTCAGTATATAAAAAAATGTCACACACAAACAAAGCTGATGAAGGAAACATGGGCAGAGGACCTTGATAGACATGTTTGCAAAGCAGATAGTGCTTAACATCACTAATCATCTGGGAAATGAAAATCAAAACCCCTATGAGATATTACCTCATACCTGTTAAAAGAGCTATTATCAAAAAGACAGATAATAACAAATGCTGGTGAGGATATAGAGAAAAAGGAACCCCTGTATACTACTGTGAAAATGTAAATTGGTACAGCTATTACAGAAAATAGTAGTGATATTTCTCAAAAAATTAAAATAGAACTATCGTATGATCCAGAAATCCCATTTATGGGTCTGTATGCAAAGGAAATGAACAGGAGCCTGACGAGATATTTGCCCTCCATGTCCATTGCAGCAGTATTCACAACAGCCAAGATATGGGAACAAGCTAAGTTTTAATCATTGGATGAATGGATAAATAACATTTAAAAGTGGAATATTATTTAGCTACAACAAAAATGAAAGAAATCTTGGCATTTGCAACACGGATGGACCCTGAGGGCCTCATGCTAAGTGAGATCAGTCAGACAGAGAAATACTGTATGATCTCACTTATATATGAACTCTAAAAAATCTAAAAACCAAATGAACAACAAATTGAGCTCATGGATACTGGTAACAGGTTGGTAGTTGCCAGAGATTTTGGGTGGTAAAAATGGATAAATGAAGTTAAAAGGTACAAACTGGTTATAAAACAAATAAATAAGTCCTGGGGATGTAATATACAGTATAGTGACTATACTAATACTGTAGTGCAAATTTGAAAGTTACTAAGACAGTAGATCTTAAAAGTTCTCATCACAAGAAAAATATTTTTGTAACTATGTATGGTGATGGATGTTAACTAGGCTTATTTAGGTAATCATTTCACAATATATATACATATTGAATCATTAGGTTGCTAATATAATGTTATATGCCAATTAAATCTCAATAAAAAATAAAATGTGTCAATACTAATATATTTTTGTTAGCATTATTTCTAAGCAAGTCCTCTATATGCTTGATGCCTGGTTGTAAGAAATTTCAAATCCCCCCACATTTTATTGGCCATCAAAATCTTTGTGTCACAACACAAAGGCAAAATGAACATGTTTTATATTATTGGGCCAAATGTAGACACAGTTAAAAGAAATGGTTAATGAGAATCCTTTCATCTGTTTATCACTAAAAGAAAGAGCCCAAATTTCTGAAACTTCCAGGCCACTGGGAAATTTTCCAATAGGTTAAGCAGGTGTTGATTACACATATTCACCCATGGCTTCCTCCATGTTTTATCTCTCAGATAGTTTTTAATGTCCAGTCAATTCTCAATCACCCTTTAATTCCTTTACCATGAAATAAAATCTCTCTATTAGATTATCTCCAAATGTTTCCAAATTTGGAGTTCTATACTTTTATATTTCCTGAGTGTATTACTACTGAAAAAAATATTTTTTCAGTTTCTTACCAAGAGTCAATTAGCCTGTTTCATGTAGTACTTCAATAAATACAAGTTGCTCTCAAGCTAATACAGTTACTTCACCAAATTGGCAAGGAGAAAGAAAGCTTGTGTCTGTCTTATACATTGATTCTTTACACTCATCTCAGAGATGGCACAGTGCATTTCTGAAGGAGATAAAATTTAGTTAAGGCAGGATCAGGGTGATACACCTAGACAGTATAATATTTAAAAGAATGAAAAATTAATATTTTTCAAAAGTTAGACTTCTAATCTTGATAGATTTTAAACTCCATTTAAAACTATACTAGTGGGGCACCTGGGTGACTCAGTAGGTTAAACATCGATTCCCAATCTGGCTCAGGTCAGGATCTCACAGTTCGTGACATTGAGCTCTGCAGTGGCAGCATGGAGCCTGCTTGGAATTCTCTCTCTCCCTCTCTCTCTGCTCCCCCACCCCCAGTTACTCTCTCTATCTCTCAAAATAAATACACTTAAAAAAATTTAAGGTCACCTGGGTGGCTCAGTCAGTTAAGCGTCCGACTTCAGCTCAGGTCAAGATTTCATGGCTTGTGAGTTTGAGCCCCACATTGGGCTCTGTCCTGACAGCTCAGAGCTTGGAGTTTCAGATTCTGTGTCTCCCTCTCTCTCTGTCCCTCCCTGCTCACATTCTGTCTCTCTCTCTCAAAAAGAAATCAACTTTAAAAAAACTTCAACATTAAAAAAAATTAAAATATATTAGCAAACACCTGAAAGCCTGAGATAAATACTTAAAAATCATTTCACTTATTTATTCTTAACCATTTGTTCTTTTTTTATTAACATAATTAGTCAAGACCCACTATAGAAATAATCATCTAACAATTGAAAAGTATTTCTAATTTTTACAAACTACTAATAAATAAATACTAATAAATAAATGCCCTGAGTCACAGAAGAGACATCTGATAAGAATTTATCTGATTTTATTCCTGAACAAATTTCAAGATTACATAACATTATATGTGGGGTCCTGGAAACTCTTCTTTCTATTCAATGGAAATGTGAAAGTCCAATAATTAGATATTTGTATGTTGTTATATTCATTCATATGCATACTCAAAATATATTTATTGAGTTTTTACTAAACACAAAGACAAAAGCCTTAAAGATATTTTGTTTCCTGTCATATTGAAGTCTACCATAATCAACCTCAATACCACTTAGTTATCAGGTCTTTTAAGAGCAGGTTTTCAAATAGAAAGTGAAGAAAATATGAAGACAAAGGTAGGTTAAAGGACACAAGAAGAGATCACGAGTTCCAGAAAACAAAATTGAACCATATCAAAATTTCATTGAGTACAATTCCTGCTGGGAAGAATGAGCATTACCTGTTAATAACATTTGAGAGTTATATTGTGGATACTTGAATTTTACAAATACGGCAAGACCAATGGAAAAAGATCCCACATCAGAGTATAACATGAAGGAAAGAATAAACAAACTTTTAGCAAAACATGCTTTTATTGTGGTCTAATTGAAATTCTGGAAATATAGAATTATAGATATTCAAGAAGAAGCCATTCACTGCCATTGAACCACAGCTCCTGGCACAGATACTGACTTTGATTTCTAAAGGGTAGATTTTTAAATTTTATTTTGTTGTTGCCATCGTTTTGTTTGTGTTGGTGGGTTTTTTTGGGGTATAATCCAAAATAAACATCTGACATTAAAACTTAAGTAGAACCCAACAATGTAAGTCAGAGTGATAAAAATACATCTCAGCTACTCTTTCTCTCCCTACCTTTGGTCTGATTATTTCTAGGATGGGCAAGGATGGTGTGTGTTTGGTGTCTGAAAGTTATTTTCAAAACCTAATGTCTGTTTTAAGGTACCTATAAGGTTGTTCAATCATATGTTGGGATGATCAGGGCCTCGAGAGGAAAATATTGTGGACATAAACAAAAACAATTCAAATAAAATATAGAGGCTATCTACTCAAGAGTTTGCTATAGCAAGGGAGTCAAATGCCATCATTTGAATTTGGTATAGACTCCGAGGCAGGCTAGGGAATAGGAAAGCTTTATAATGAAAAAGGGGAAGATTTCAAGTAGGCCTTAATTGGAGGTTATTGTCCTGAGAAAGCTAACTAACCCACTAACTGGAAATAGGGTGTATAACCTGATTGACTAGGGAAGCATATTCGACTTTCTCTGGTTGGTTCTGAGTTAGAAGTAGGAGCAAAAATGAAGAAAGTTGGCAGTTACTGACCAAGTCCTAACTGTTCTGGATAGGTTGCTGCACAGCTTGTGGGTCAGAGTTCTGTTGTCACGTAGCCTGGCCATATTCCATTTGTGTATTCAGTCTGTCAGCAGTTAATAGGATAGATCAATAAATGTATATTTCATGGTATCATGTATTATCTGAGTCTCCATGTCATACTCTTTTATCATTTCTGTAAAAGGAAGGAAAAGAGTGAAATGTCAGTTCAATAAATAATCCTAAAAAGGACTTTTGCCACATTTATTTTGACAGCAACAATGTTGAATGCCTCACAGAGTGATACTTTTAAATTTTTTATGCTGAGGAAAAAAAGCAAGAAAGGGCAGAAGTGCATGATTCTCCAATTCAAAAACGTACTTCGACATGGTCACAAATAGGAGTCTGATCTTTGGGCTGGAGACTAGGATATTTCAAAGGCCTAAGTCAATAAATGTCAATAGAAGAAAGGAATGTGAGGCATGGGGTCATATGTCCCCTGAATATCCTGCTGATTACACACACTGATGATTAAGAGTGCCCATCTGGGATTCTGAAATGTGCTTTGTAAGATCAGGTGAGTACATAATGCCAGTGTTGTGAATGACTCCCTGGTAAACCTGGCCTAGCTTCCTGTGCCAAGATAAGCAGAAATCTAAAGTAAAACTTACCCTCCACAAAGAAAAATAGTTTGGTGGTTGTTTTGTTCTTGTAAGCGCAGTTCACCTCCGCTCTGGTCCACACCACCCAATGCACACCCAGGTAATCCCATTAACAGACAAAACAGGCAAGAGTTGTGCCTCTGTGGCTCCTGACTTCCACTCTCATGTTTTGACATCTGCTGGGTGCAATAGTACCTCTCAGTTTGCTTCCAGAAAGCCATGATTACCTCAAGCCCTCCTGAACTGACCCCCATTTCTAAGTATTGCAACATGAGAAGCAAAAAGAAAGTATTCTGCAAGCAACTGTTTCACAAAACCATAAGCTAAAAAAAGAGTTGCATGCTACTGATACCAAAATACAATGGTGCCATTAGGAAAAAGTTATTTGTTTTTCTTTTTTTGGAAACATTTTTATTTTTAATATGCAGGCAGATCTCCAAAGTCTAATTATAGACATGAGAAGATGAATGGATAATGTAGTATAGTATAAAATTCAAAAGTCATTTGTGGTCAGTTTTGGAAAGGGTTAGGTACTTTTTTTATTATTATTATTCTCCAAATACACTTTTATTATACAATGTCCACTATGTAAATTCAAAGATGTGGAAATTACAGTAATCATCCAAGGGATCTGATTAGAGTATCTGCGTATCTAGGTGATGTGGGTGAACATAACTCTTTTTTCCTGAAAAGAATTTTAAATGCCTGTGCTAGCAGTGTAATTCTTTTTTTTAATCTTTTTTTTAAAATTTAAATTCCAATTAGTTAAGATACAGTGTAATATAAGTTTTAAGTGTACCTTTTAAGTGTACAATATAGTGATTCAGCACTTCCATACAACACCTTGTGCTCATCACATGTGCACTCCTTAATCCCCATCACATATTTCACCCGACTCTCACCCACCTCACCTATAGTAACCATCACTTTGTTCTCTGTAGTTAAGAGTCTGTTTCTTGGCTTGCCTCTTTGTCTCTTTTTTCTCCCTTTGATCATTTGTTTTGTTTCTTAAATTCCATATATGGGTGAGATATGATATTTTTCTTTCTCTGACTCACTTATTTCACTTAGCATAATAGTCTCTAACTCCATACATATTGTTGCAAATGGCAAGATTTCATTCTTTTTTATGGCTGAGTAATATTCCATTGTCCTTTTTATAGTTTAGCTAACTTTCTGGTGTTTTGTTTATCCTAATACAAAAATTACCTTAAATTTCTTGGTCCTAGACCAAGGACAATTGAGAGGAAAAAAGCTGAAGATGTCTGCTGGACAGCAGACTTAATCCCAATTGGGATAAAAGTGCACACCAACCTCTTTCTATTTTCTTCTGTTGCTCTCAAGAATGTTCTTGCTGCTCTATTCAAAGCGTCCTTCAAACACGTCTTGCTTCTTCCAATCTTACTGCATGATTTTGCTTATGTACATCCTTCTTCTAAGGCTCAATTCAAAACCCATTTCTTCCATGAAAGACTCTCTCATGGCCATAGACTCTTCTGAGCTTCTATCCCACCTCAGCTGCAAAACAGAAATGTTTCTAAAGGTGTAGCTTACCCTTTCAATCAATTTTAAAATTCTTTGACTAAAGGGACTCTTCCCATATGCAGAATATTATTCAACGTGTCTTATACATTATGTTTTTAAAATTTGTTGATTGGTAACCTCCTTTTGGAAAAACACTGATAATATTTAAATTTTTACTGCTAAAAATGATTTCAGCATGGATAGAAAAGCTTCAAACTTCTATTTAAGTGCCTAGTTGTATGATGTGCTTTGCTAGGCCCCAAACAAATGGAGTTTCACATAAATTCTGGAAACTTTTATTTTATCTAGTTATTTTTCTTCTTACGTTTTTTGTTTTATTTTGTTTTGTTTTAAGATATGGAGTTCTTTGAGCACATCTTATATATTTGAAAACTTTTTTCTAACATGGAGCTCATTTTTATCTTCTCCCATCCAAATAAGTATGGGTTTTAAGAGCCAAATGAACCAAAGTGCAAACTTGATTTTACCACTTACTAATGCATCAATAACATCTCTAAGATGTTATTTACTTCTTCAGTAAAAGAGAGCTGAGAACAGTAAAGCCCGTCTCATAGAGTGGGTATTAATATAAAACACTTAGGGTGAACGTGAGGGTTAAATAAAATTATAAAATGACATTCAAGAATGCCTCCTTTACTGTTGCTATTATTTGTACACACCCTTTTTTTATAGTCTCAAAAACTCCTTAGTGAAATTCCCTTACTAAATTCCCTTAAAGTTATACAGACTAAAGAATGAAGTTGTTAAATCCTTAGTCCCAATTCTAGTTGGAGAAATTTCCTGGGATTAATATGGATCTAAAATAATAGCCCTGTGGATATAAAGCATGGGATGGACAGGCTGTATACACCTCCCATATGTATGCACAATTTGTTTCAAATGTATATAGATCTTATGATTAATAAAATGCAATTGTATTAGGTTCATTGATACCTTAACAATTTTAACATTTTCTATATTAATAGTTGTCTTTAAAATAAAAAGAAGAGTGGCACCTGGGTGGCTCAGTCATATGAGCATCCGACTTCTGCTCAGGTCATGATCTCACGGCTCTTTGTTCGAGCCCTGCTTCAGGCTCTGTGCTGACAGCTAGAGCCTGGAGCCTGCTTCCGATTCTGTGTCTCCCTCTCTCTCTGCTCCCAACCCACTCGTATTCTTTCTCTGTCTCTCTCAAAAATAAATAAACATTTAAAAAATTCTTTTAAAATACAAGAAAAGGTGGGGAAACACTATATTAAGGAATTTAGATATTCTTCCTGAAGAAAATGAGTACCTATTACATTCTCTGTATGACAAGAAATACAAAAATGCATAAGATCTGGATCTTACCCTTAAAAAAAGATCTTTGTTGATTCTGATACTGGGAAGGCTGGGATTGAAATAGCATGATGACGGGATCTTTCTAGTTCTAATATTTTTATAGTTTCAGAGAAGGTTTGAGAGATTAAAGGAGGTATTTGGAAAAGATAATTGGAGGAGATAAATTAATACATACAATATGGTAAGAAAAATGAAGTTGTGTAGGGAAGGATCATGGCCTGCCTATAATTGCTGGAAAGGATATATTTACAAAACCAGATTGGGCCTTGCTGTGGTTTAATATATCAGTGATGATTTAGATTGTGAACACTCAAAATGTTTTATGAGATGAGGGAATGGATGTTTTATCCAGTAAGTCAATTAACTGGAGCCCATCATATATTAATGATACACTATGATATTATATGACTATAGAAAATTATCAAGGTAGATTTATACAGACTGCTATGGAAAGCTCTCCAAGATACAGTATTCAGTGTAAAATCATAAGGATGAATAGAATAAATAATGTGACCCTAGTGATCCTACTTGTATAAAATAAGCAATATACATATAAATGTGTGTATATACATATATGGATTTTTTTTGGAAATCAATACAAGTACATGTTTACCTTTAACTCAGAAATAAGACTCATGTTTGGGACTGGGTAGGTTATTATCATTGTTGAGTCTCCAAAGAGATTTCTAATGTATAGTAGATTTCTTCCCCACCGAAGCCATTAGTAATTTGAGAAACAAAATAATGAAGGGGAAAACTCACTCTCATACATATTTGGGTCAGAATGGAGTAAGTCTCAGTGTGAAACTCAAATAGATCTGCTAACTGAATCTTAGAAAGAGACCAATGTACCCACATCTTCCCATTCCAATTTTTTACCACCTGCAGAAGTGCCAACTTTGGATAACCAGTGGACAGCTTGTTCCTTGAGGATGGAGAGATCCACAAAGAAAGGAGAGTGTAAGTAACCCATACATGCCTATTCATTCCTGTCAAATTTACCAAGATGATGATTTGCCAATATTACCAAATTTACCAGTATTGTATTTTTTTGGGAGTGGAGTGAGTAAAGAAGAAAATAGAATCATAATTTTCTCATAGACAAAATCTCATATATGCCAAGAGTGAGGAGAAGTCCATGGTATCTAACAGTTGTTTGATACCTTCCTGTAACACTTTAATTTTTTACCATGCGCAGATTATACTTTTATAATAAAGCTAGTTGAATATTATTTAAAGTATATTCTTACTCTGTAATTTTATAACCTTGAATAACAATGAGAACACTCTAGAAATGAAAAATACTGCCTTATAATTCATTCTTTCATTTAATGGCTATATGCCAGAAATTGCTCTCATTACTGGAGATACAGGGCTCTCTGAAAACTTTCAATGGATTAGGCTGTGGGGGGAGAATGGAAGCAAAGAGGCCACAACTGTGTCTCCTGTCATTGCAGCTGTCATAGAACTAGAGGTCTTTTGACCCATTGGTAGAGGATTTTGGTAGACTAGGATATTAGAACTGAAAATTATCTCCCCTTTGAGGACTGGATTAAAGTGAAGCTTGTAAGTATAACATGTAACCTGGGTCAGAGCACAGAAGGTAATGAGATACAGACCAAGTGTGCTGAAGAAATAAGGGCGGAGTCCCCTATATAGTAGTTATTCCTACTAGGAGTATAGCCACAGAACCATAATGATATTTTTAAAATATGCTTTTTATGTAGTTCAACATATTAGAAAAGATGTTTCATGTTGAAAAATATCAATGAATTCAGTTTAATTAAGGATAGAATTAGATCTTCAATGCCTACTGCATATCTACCATTTGTCAGAGACTATACTAACCACTCTCAGGTACCAATTGAACAGGCAGAATCCCTGCCCTCAGGAGCTTATACTCTCTTGGGAGAAATAATATGGTTATATAAATAATTATAATATAGGGATGTATTTAATAACTACATTTAAAATATGCTTCAAGTAGTTGTTTGCTTATTGACCTTCCTAACAGACTAAGACCTCCTTGAGGGAGGATCTGTGTTATCTTCCTCTCTAAACCCCTAGTCCTTAATAAGTGTTTGGCCCGTACGAGGTGGTGAATGTTTATTTAATACATGATTCAATGATTAATAGAGACCCAAGCAAACAGAGTAGCTCAAAGAAAAGGGAGAATATATGAGACAATGTGAAAAGCAAAGTCTTAAATTAGTTGGGAGAATTTGATCTAAATCTTGGAAAAAGGATGGGGGGTTTGATAGAGATACATAGGAAAATGAAATGCAATCAATACATGTGTGAGTGTTAGACCTGACCTCTTTCAGTGCTATAGTTCACTATTAATAATTCTGAAATGGCAGTGAGGGAGATGACAAACACAATGAAAAGGACAGAAAATATCAGTGACAAACTTGCTTTCAGCTTCTCTACAGAGAATGTCAGAAAAAATGTGCCTAAATAGATCTGTGGCATGAGAGAATAATATGATGTTATACATTTTAAAGAGTTGGGTGTAATTTTCAGATGAAAAGTGAATCAATGATCATTATTTTGCATAAATAAAAATGGCATTCTCCTTAATCACAAGTAAAAAAGCTAATAAAGTACAAATGATGACTCTGTAGGCATCACAGTCATAGAGCTGGTCTAGAAAATGTCCCTTGAGATTTACACTAATAACTGGGGGGACTAGAAGCTGTAGTACCATGTAAGGAATACCTAATGATACAGAGAAGTTATGATAAGTGGAAAGTAGCTTCTTACAGATGAATAAAGATTAGAATTTCCAGATGTGTGCTGTATTGTTTCCATCAGCCAAGAATAAGGGATTTCTATGTTTGACTTGGAAAACAGCACTTTCTACACTTCTGTTTCTGAAAAGAAAATAGAGGAAATTAGATAAATAAGAAAATTCAGTATTTGGCTATTCATTTATTTAGGTTCTAAAATAAATCTGGCCTACAGTGAAAAAAAAAAAGTTTTTAAATACCAAAGGAAGTCCATCATCCTGAGTCAATATCCATGTGGTGAACGTATCCTAAGTACTCTGGTTTCTGTGCTTTTTAGCCTCTAAATTCCAGTAACTTTTTCATAGTTTTTCCATTTTAAATGCCCAATTCTATCTATATGTTAATTAGTGTCACCTTAAAAATATTAAACTATAATTCACATTCTGGCCACCAACTTTTTTTTTCTGGACCTCTCCCTTCTTCATTCTGGCCATACCTAGTCTTCTACCTCGTGGAATTTTCCAGCTCCTAGTTGCCTACATCTTCTTAGCCCACATTTTCCACATGTCTTGATTTCCATTCCTATCTACTAAAACTAAGCCAAGTCACAGGGGGCTCCTCTGGGTTTGAATATTGGCAAAAATGACAACTCAGATTTGGTTTGAAATCATATTCAATTCAGCTTAATACAAAATCAATTAATAAACAACAGACTATTCATGAAATAAGAATGTAAGGTGACAGAATGGTCACAGCTCCTAGAACATCTCTGGTTCCTCATGAATTGCATGCAAAGTTAATAGATTTGTTAAAATTTAGAAAACCTCCAGATCAGAATAGCCACACTGTAGGTACAATAATGTATCATAGGTTTCATTCCTTTGCAAATTCTAAATGCCTTCTATGAATTATCTTTTGTGCAAGCCCATTTCTTTAAACATATGGAGGGGTACGATCACTGTCATATGTTTTCCAAAATCATCTGGGTGGCAGTCCTTTTTTCAATTTTTGGGTAGATCCTGGTACCCTCCTCCCTGAATTCTCAACAACAGCTATTCCAAAATCTTAACACACCTTTAAAGCTTCTTATCCTACCTCTATCCCTCTTTTATTTGGCAAATGACTTAGACTCATGGTCCTTCAAGATAAACAATGCTAGCAGGTGTGGATTTATTCAAATTCCAGGCCCTACACTTAAAAAAGAATCTGTATCAGAAGAAAATCTGACCACTTTCTTGTTCACTAAAAATTATGCCAATTTCTTCTTTGATAATTTAGGCTCTTTCTTCATCTACACTTTTGTTGTTGTTGTTTGTTTGTTTGCCTGTATTTTTAAGATCTCTCTCCAATGGTTTCTTCCCTATAGTCAATAATGTCTTAAAATAATAATTTTTACCAGCTATCTCCACTTCTGTGCTGTCCATTTCCCATGAGCACAAAATATATTTCCATTTATTTGTGTCTTTCTCAATTTCTTCCATCAATGTCTTAGAGGTTTCAATGTACAGATCTTTCACCTCCTTGGTTAAATGTATTTGTAGATATTTTATTCTTTTTGATGTAATTATAAATGGGATTGTTTTCCTAATTTCTCTACTAATAGTTATCAGTGTATAGAAAAACAATTGGTTAATTTTGTATTTTACAACTTTACTGAATTAGTTTATTCTGTTTTTTGGTAGATTCTTAAGACTTTTCTATATAGAGTATCATATCATCTACAAATACCGTCTTACTTCTTCCTTTCTGAGTTGAATCCCTTTATTTCTTTTTCTATACCTAATTGCTTTGGCTAGGTCTACCAGTAGTATGCTGATTAAGTGAGAGAATGGGCATTCCTGTCTTATTCCTAATCTTATGAGAAAAGCTTTCAGAATTTCCCCATGGAGTATGATGTTAGCTGTAGGCTTGTCATACATGGTCTTTGTTCTTTTGAGGTACATTCCCTCTATAACCACTTTGTTGAGAGTTTTTATCATGAATGGATGTTGAATTTTGTCAAATGCTTTTCTGCATCTTTTGAGATAATGATAGATTTTTACACTTTTGTTAAGGTGGTGTATCACCTTCATTGATTTGCAGATGTTGAATCATCCTTTCGTCACTGGAATTAATCCCACTTGATCATGCTGTATGATCCTTTTAATGTATTATTAAATTCCATTTACTAATATTTTGTTGAGGATTTTTGCATCAATGTTCCTCAGGATAATGGTTCTGCAATTTTCTTTTCCTATCGTGTCCTTAACTGGTTTTGGTAACAGGGTTGTGATGGTCTCATAAAATAATTGTGGAAGTATTTATTCCTCTTCTATATTTTGGAAGAATTTGAAAAGGATTAGTATTAATTCTCCTTTAAATGTTTGTTAGAATTCACCAGTGAAACTGTCTGGTCCTGAGCTTTTCTTTTTGGGAGGTTTTTGATTACTAATTTAATCTCCTTACTGGTAATTGGTCTGTTCAGATTTTGTACTTTATGATTTGGTTTTGGTAGGCTTTTATGTTTCTAGGGGCATATCCATTTCTTCTAGGTTGTCCAATTTATTGGCATATAATTATTCACAGTAGTCTCTTATGATCCTTTGTATTGCTATGTCAGTTGTAATATCTTCTTTTTCATTTATAATTTTATTTATTTTAGTCCTTTCTTTTTCTTGGTAAATCTAGCTAAATGTTTGTCAATTTTGCTTATCTTTTTAAAAAGCCAATTTTAAGTTTCATTGATAGTTTCTATTATCTTTTTGTCTCCATTTCATTTATTTTGGCTCAGATCTTTTTTTCTTCCTTCTACAAAATTCGAGCTTAGTTTCTTCTTCTTTCTTTAGTTCCTTGATGTGCAGAGTTAGATTGTTTATTTGAAAACCTTTTTTCTTCATGTAGGCATTTATCACTATGAAATTCCCTCTTATAATTGCTTTTGCTGTATCTCATTAATTTTGGCATGTTGTATTTCTATTTTCCTTTGTGTCAAGATATGCTTTTATTTCCTTTTTATTTTTTCTTTGACTCTGGTTGTTCATGAGCATGTTGTTTAACCTCCACATATGTGTGAATTTTCCAATTTTCATTTTGTAATTGATTTTTTTTCATATCATTGTGGTTGGAAAAGATATATGTCATGATTTCAAACTTTCCAGATTTATTAAGATTTGTTCTGTGGCCCAATATATGACGTATTCCTGAGAATGTCCCATGTGCATTTCAGACGAATGCGTATTCTGTTGCTGGATAGAATGTTCTATAAATGTCTGTTAAGTCCATCTGATCTAATGTGTAGTTTAAGTTCAATGTTTCCCTATTGCTTTTCTGTCTGGATGACCTATCCATTGTTGGAACTTATTTTTAGATAAAAGAGACTTATGGGCATTTTGGGAAAGAGAAAACAGAATCATTCAGAAGTAAAATATAAGCATTATTATAATATTTCTTATTTATTTATTATGTACCAAGCACTGTTTAGTATACTATCTGCATTATCTTATTCAGTCTTTACACCAGCCATAATTATTAATTAATCTTACAAATGAATACAATAGGGCAAAAATAAAGGATTAAAATACTTTCTCAGGATCATGGAATAAGTATGTAGTGAAACCAGAATTTGGTTTGTTGATTTAGATTGACATCTTGTGCTTATTATTACCATAGTATAGTTTTTGGGAGCATGGTAGATGTATAGCACAAATTAATGCTTATCAAATTTTGAAATGAAAATAAATCCCCTGGGGATCTATAAAAATACATAATCTTATCCAGTACATCTGTTACAGTACCCAAAATTCTTCATTTCTAATAACTCCTATGTTATCTTATGCTGCTGGTCTATGGCATTAATGACAGGCTTCATTGTTCAAATAGATTAGAGAGGCAAAAGAAACCAAAAGGTGTTTAGTTAACCCTCAAAAGAGTTAAAAAAAAATAAGATTATCAATCGGGATATTTTATATAAATTAATTGCAAAATCTATACAAGCCAAATTCAAAAAGGATGTGTCTAAAAACTAGTAAAAAATGATTTTGCCACTGGAAATATCGGAGGAGTGAAAAGAGATGAGATTTAGTTCCTTCATATAAATAGAGAAATAGGTGAGCCATATGCTGAAGGCTTAGAAAAAGGTGGAAGAATGACATCTCTCAAATAGGTAGATAAAGTTGACGAGGATGGAGATTATAGTAAAAAGAAAAATTTTTACTATGTTTGTAATTTCTACTAGTCTTTTACACATATTTTTATAAAGTCAAAATATTAAACAATATCAAATTTAAAATATAAAAGCTTAACAAGTGGCAACATTTTATAACAAGCTTTTCTAGAAAGGCTTTAAACAAACAAACAAACAAACAAAAAGACTATTTTTTTAGAGTAGTATTAGGGTCTCAGCCAGTTTGAGAAGAATGTATAGAGATTCCCAATATATTTCCTTCCCTAGCACATGAAATATCCTCCCCCATTAGCAAAATCCCCCACAAGAGCGGTACATCTGTTACAACTAACAGACCTACATTGACACATCATAATCATCCAACATCCATAGTTAACTTAATCTTGGTGTTGTACTTTCTCTGGTTTGGGCAAATGTGTAATGAGATATATTCATTATTATAGTATCATACAGTCTATTTCTATTGCCCTCCAAATCCCATGCGCTCTGCTTATTTTTGTCTCCCCTTCTTCTCTCAACCCTGGCAACCACTGATCTTTTTTACTATCTCCATAGTTTTGCCTTTTCCAGAATGACATATGCTTGGAATCATAACAATATACAGCCTTTTCAGATTTTTTTTCATTAGTTATATGCATTTAAGATTTTTCCATGTCTTCTCATGGATTAATAGCTCACTTCTTTTTAGAATGAAATAATGGTCCATTGTCCAGATGTATCACATTTTAGTTATCCATTCACCTACTGAGGAACATCTTGGTTGTTTCCAAGTTTTGGCAATTATGATAAAGTTGCTGTAAATACCTGTGTGCAAGTTTTTTTTTTTTTAAGTTTATTTATTTATTTTGAGAGAAAGTGTGAGCAGGGGAGGAGGAGAGAGCGAGGGAGAGAGAGAGAACCTCAAGCAGGCTTCACACTGTCATCTCAGAGCCCAACCCAGGGCTTGATCCCACGACCATGAGATTGTGACTTAAGCTGATGCTTAACTGACTGAGCCACCCAGGAGCCCCTGTGTGCAAGGTTTTGAGAGGACATAGATTTTTAGCTCCTTTGGGTAAATACCAAGGAGCATAGTTGTTGAATCTTCTGGAACCCATTCTTTGTAGGATATATTTTTCTTAGTCTTTAAAATTTTACTTCTCAGTGCCTCTGAGAAGTGGTGGTAAAATCAATTAAGTTAAATATTTAAGTTATTTGTTAAGTTAATATTAAGTTAAATATTTAAGAAGTCAAGTGGCAGGTACCTAATCTTACCTTTCAAGTGTTGATTATCTTGCATAAAATACCAGTAGGAAAATAGTGTTTCTCCTTGCAAAAGTATTTTCCATACACATATATTTACAAGCACTGCTTACTATTCATGCTAAATAAAAGATTACAAAACCACCAAATTACCAATTTACTATGATAACCTGTATCTATTTAAAGATATGCATCTTTAATACCTGATAAGTTTGGAATTAGGCACTTGTAGCTTTCTTTCCCCCAACATCACACAATTATTGAAACCAGTGTTTATAATTCCATAGAATGCCTGATAACCACACAGAGACAACAGTCTTTGTTCAGTTAGTTTTTGGTTATCTATGGTGACTGAGGGATGATAGCATAGAAAAGTGAAATCATTTTAGCAGATGGGTATAACCACCTTTACCCTAGTTCATCCTATTAGCTGACATGTTTAGTAGGTAGCCAACAGACTCATTTGAATTTCATTTACTTTAATATTCAAATTCCAGACACTTGCTACTAAATAAATGTTAATGAGCAAGGAAGCAGCCAAATGACAGAAAGCAAAAGAAGAGAGAGAAGCAATGGGTGTGGATAGTTCCCAAACTAGAGAATCAGTTCCCGAATAATCACAGGTTGTGATGGTCTCATTGCTAAAGGAATATAAATGACCATCATCCTCATACTGGAAAGAAATGCAGGTTTTAGTTTTTCAAATATGTAAATGTGCTGAAAGAAATGTTTCATCCAATTATTCCCTGTCCATTTTTAGGCTGTAATTGAACATATGTTCCATTTCTAAATACTTTTCATTTTTCCTCCAAGATGTTATACACTGTCTTCTTTTTCAGTATTTTCCCCCAATTTTTGCCTTTTATTCAGTTGATTATGATGGACACATCCAATTTGTTCCAGTCCTGCCAAATCTGTTTTCTACCCAGAAAAAGGTGAACTATTAAAATTTGCCTGCTTTGATTATTAAGCTTTGGGGAAGAGATGTCACTAGAGCTTTTTTTTTTTTTTTTTTAAACCCTGTCAAATTTCCTGAGTATATTGTGCTGGTATTTAGGTTGAAACTCCTGCCAATCCTCCTTAGTGCCCACAATAAGATAACAACATGTAATAAAGCTTTCTTACTGAAATGCGAATATAATTTTGTTGTTGAAATTAATGACCATAATTTTGTTATTAATAAACTATGTCCAGCTAGAAAGATTAACTTTAGTAGGCAATATGATTATTCACCGTAAAGGTATAATGAATGATATTTGATCTCAACATAAACTTTAACCATAAATTTAAGAGCAAAAATATCTACATTATATTTATATTTAGTGAACACTCCTATGCCCCCATTAAATACCCATAACTTACCTGCTTTCTTTCTTTCAAGTATTATTTTAATAAACAAGTGTAATAAAGAGTCTGACTCCAGTTTTTGAGGTTTGAATGCTGACAGATTTTAAGTCTCATGCTCCTCTTCTTTTCCTGCTCCACATCTGATAAGCTGATAATAAAGTCCCAGTGTTTCTTCCTTTGATGCCCCCAGAAAGTTCAAACCATGCCCAGGAGCATTCACTCCAGCCCCACCGCTAATCATGTAAAAACCCCAAGTCAGTCTCTCCTCCCTATTCTCTCAAGACATTTTTGGACCAGCTTGGGAGGCTTGCTCTGCTCTGTCCAGAAAAGTTCATTATGTGAATAATAAACCTTTCAAACCCTCATGATGTGAGTGTCATATCATCAGTCTTGATGTCTGCACCAAATCTGGAGGTGGGGATCCATCATCCTGCTTCTTTGGAGTTTTCACAAGAAAATAAAATCCACTGACTATGAATGCTTCATGTCTTCAACCATTCATGTATTAATTCATTTACTAGATGGGACATAAAGATGTAAAATACTTCGTTTTGGCCACCAGGAAGCCAAAAAATCTATACAAATTGGCTCAAACCTGGAATAGTTCTCCATAATGGGGTCTGTAATAACATTTTTACAATCACACCGTTGCAGATCCCACGTGTTAGTGTGACTTAGCCTCCCTCACAGTTTACTGCTTCTGTTCAGTAGTAAACTGCAAAATTGGGAAGGAAATGGAAAAGTGAAAATAGACCCAACTTTTTTTTAAGCCTGGAAGTAGGAGGTTAAAGCTGGAAGACAGCTCTGAGCATCACTTTTCTCCATCTCCACTGCCATCATCCTTGGCAAACAGCTCACCTAGCAGCTCCTATGTGGTTTCTCCCAGTATTTTCCACTCCTGTGCATCCCACAGGGAGCATAAACTTCTTTTAATATGTAAATCAGATGACTAGACTCCTCAGTTAAACCCTTCAGTGGCTTTCTTCTTGCTCTCCAAGTATCTATCATTCAGCCACATCTCCCACTTTTATTCCGTCTCTCACACATTCTAACCAGACTGGCTGTTTTAATCTCTGAATTCTCTGAAGTCTACACTTTCAAAGGTGCTATTTTAAAATACTATCCCCTCAGCTCTGCTTGTCTTACTTTAATATCTCAGGTGAAAGTTTCCTTGCTCAGATAGGCCTGTCTGAGCCCCCTCAATCATCATGCACTCCTCTATGTCTAATATCACACTGTTCTCCGCCCCCCTCAATTCTTATCAGGATTTATAATTGTATATTTGATTTTGTATTCGTTTACAGAGCCAGACAGCAAAAACTCCAGGAGGGTGGGGAGCATGTCTTTTTGGTCACTCTTGGAGTACAAGTTTGCATGAGTGTCTCAAGTTTCTGAACATCTTGATGGCAGAAACACTGACTGCCTTTGCTCCTGCCATCCTCAGGAGATAGATATAGTCTCCCCCAAGCAGGAATTCTGACCTTCTTACTGTCCACTACGATACAGATCCAGAGCGGAGGTTAGAGATGCATATTGAGCAATTAAAGATTGGGGTTCCCAAATCTCAGGGTTCCTCTCCTGTGACACACTTCACTGTGTCTGTAACTGCCATCTGGTACTCTCTGTAGCACCCAGGGGGAAGGTGGGCTTGTGAAACCAACACACATGCTTATATGTTGGCTAATGTTATTGTTGTGGGTAATCAATCGCCTTTTTTTCTCTGACTAAAGATTTTCATACCTTCTGTAAGCATCTGTGAATCTGTGGCAGGCTAACTTGTGAGCTAGTAAGTAGAGTACAATCTCAGACCCTATGTTGTTCTTAAAAGTCAATGCTATAGGGACACCTGGATGGCTCAGTCCATTAAATGTCTGACTCTTAGTTTCAGCTCAGGTCATGGTCTCCTGTTTTGTGAGTTCAAGCCCCATATTGGACTGTGTGCTGACAGCATGGAGCCTGCTTGCAATTCTTTCTCTCCCTCTATCTCTACCCCTCCTCTGCTCTCTCTCTCTCTCTCAAAATAAATAAATAAACTTTAAAGAAAAGGTCAGCATTAAAAATCTGGAACTAGTACAGTGCTTAGCTCATATTAAGTGTCTATTCATAAAATGTGTCAATTCAGTGAATTAAGAATTGTGTCCTTTTGAGAATCTCATTATATTTGGCTCTTCACCTGCAGTGTAACTCCTGACAGTTGATATTTTGTTTTGGGTTTTTACTTATTTTATTTTTCTTGTAATGGAAGTACTTGACTTAAGCATTCACTTCAAAGATGACCATCTAGAATAAACACATTGCCAACCACACAACTAGATAAAAGGCCAGGCAGACTCCCATTTGGAGGCTCTTTGTTTCAGAGATTTGGGTTGATTTTTATAACTAAGCATGCGAGCCACTTGTCTTTTCTCTCCTGGTGCTTTAAATTCCCACTCGTATGCTTTAAATCGACCAACAAAGAATGAGCCTGGGAAACCCTGGACCCCTATTCTCCACTGCAATAAAAGCAGAACCCTGCACCTGAGTGCTCTCTTTTTTCACCCACGGCCTTGCTATGTGGTCCCAGGTGTGCTATGTAATTTCTTCGTCCTATAAGTAATAAATATTTTTTCTCCCAAGTTTCCTCACAGTTATTGCTGAAAGGCATCTTTCAATCATAATAAGAACCAGGTGAGTCCAGATACAACATTGATTATTGATAGCTTGAGACTGGCCCAAAACATCACCCTAAAAAAACAACTGCATATGTGTAACTGCACACATAATCTTTCCTATGTCATGAGGATTGCAAACCTTCTACTGAATAAATAAATCTCCATGGACTCCAACTTGGGAATAGTTTAGTTGTACACTATTTTCTTATATGCATAATAGGACTAAATCCTGGAGAGAACCCTCATCACCTGAATCTCATTATTCTTTTCTTGTCCTACTTGCCACCCTACCT
The DNA here is from genome assembly GCF_027475565.1 of Acinonyx jubatus. Classification (NCBI taxonomy): domain Eukaryota; kingdom Metazoa; phylum Chordata; class Mammalia; order Carnivora; family Felidae; genus Acinonyx; species Acinonyx jubatus. Next base: position 64,848,802 of record NC_069387.1, read on the forward strand.
TCATACCAGCACCTTAAAATAATTTTTAGAACCAAAAATAAAACATTTGTTTTCATAGTGACTTTAAAGCATTAAAAATTCTGGAATGTATCAACTAATAAATGGATAAAGAAGATGTGGTATATGTATACAATGGAATATTACTCAGACATCAAAAAATGAAATCCTGCCATTTGCAATGACATGGATGGAGTTAGAATATATTACGCTAACTGAAATAAGTCAGAGAAAGACAAGTACCATATGATTTCACTCATATATGGAATGTAAGAAACAAAATAAATGAACATAGGTTGGGGGGGGGGAAGGAAGAGAGATTGGGAAACAAACCATAAGAGATTTTTTACAATAGAAAGCAAACTGAGGGTTGATGGAGGGAGGTGGTTGGGAGATGGGGTAGATGGGTGATGGGTCCTAAAGAGGGCACTTATTATAATGAGCACTAGGTGTTGTATGGAAGTCATGAATCACTGAATTCTACTTGTGAAACCAATATTGCACTGTTAGCTAATTAGAATTTAAGTGAAAATTTGAAAAGAAAAAAAATTCTGGAATGTGCTACTATTCAGAAAATATGCAGGTAAAACTAAATTCAAGAATAGTTAGATCAACCTCTGGTCAGAAGCATAAAGGTGATTGAAGATGAGTTCAAAGTAAGTAGAGATTTTCTTGCTATATAATTGAAGTGGCTTCAGAAAATGCCAGACAATTGCTAGGCTCTTCCAAAAGCTAGCCCCTGGTGCTAGTGACAAAGACTGTAGCTAGTCCTGGGCTGAAATAAACCATAATTCTTATCCAGTACCTAATGGCTTAATGCCAAGAACCTGGTCCACTTTCTGACCACTCTCTGACCTTGGGAAAGTTACCTTTGACTCTAGGTTTTCTTACCTCTAAAATGGGATGATTTTATTTAAATCCTAGGTTGTTCTAAAGATAAAATAAGATTTTGTGCAAAGAACCAGCATGAGGAAGGGCAGAGACAATGGTGGCACAAGTTCTTTACTAGCAACCACTGCATCTATGTGTGAAGCCCCATTTAATCTCTTTTTGCCTTTGTTTAAATTACAATCCTGCATAATTTGTATACCCTGACATGAGAAACTCTAGGTCCCATAGGTCCTCTTTTGTTGCTACAAAGTTTTATTTGGTGGAAACACAGTCCTATTACCTGCCTCTAAACACTGTCAGTTTGGACGTATTATTAATGCCCTTGGAATTGAGATCCAGTGGTCTTAATCTCCTTTTGTATTCAAAGCACAGGCCATTTCAACTTCTTTCCACTGGGAATTACAGCCCAAACAGGGCACTGTATACAGCTCCCAACTTCAATGACTTCTTGTTTACTGATTTATGGCAAGTTCCTTCTCCTCTGCATTTGGTTTTCTTCTTTGTAAAATGGAGTATTATGAGTGTCATGGGTATTAAATAAGATTTTATGGACAGAGGCACCTGGGTTGCTCAGTCGGTTAAGCGTCCGGTTTTGGCTCAGGTGATCTTACGGTTTGTGGGTTCAAGACCCGCGTCTGGCTCTGTGTTGATGGCTCAGAGCCTGGAGCCTGCTTTGTATTCTGTGTCCCCTCCTCTCTCTGCCCCTCCCCCACTCGTGCCCTGTCTCACTCTCAAAAATAACTGAATGTTAAAAATGTTTAAAGAAGATTTTATGGACATGTTCACAAATAGCTACACAATTTTTGTAACTATTACCATGCCCCCCTCCACACATATATACAGACACAACGAAAAGTATGTATTGACATAATTTTTTTCAGAATTAGAAAGTGGCCCAGAAAGACCAAGAAGGTTATCCAAAATTACACAGCTAGTCAGATGTGGGAATAAGATAAAATTTACCTCTGTCCAGTTGCACTATATTTTTCAGTCCATTTTGTTGGGCTCTCAGAGCCTGTCCAAATGCAGAAGAATGGCAGGTGTTTGGGACCCTTTGAAAAATTTGCTATTTATCTTGTCTTTAAGAATATTATTTCAGGGGCACATGGGTGGCTCAGTCGGTTAAGTGTCTGACTTCAGCTCAGGTCATGATCTCGCGGTTTGTGAGTTAGGGCCTGCATCCGGCTCTGTGCTGACAGTTCAGAGCCTGGAGTCTGCTTCTGACTCTGTCTCTGTCTCTGTTTCTGTCTCTGTCTCTCTCTCTGCCCCCTCCCACTCGTGCTGTGTCTCTCAAAAATAAATAAACATTAAAAAAAATTAAAAAAAGAATGTTAGTTTGGATCTGACACCATGTAGATTTACAGAATTTTCCCAAGTCTTTGAGAAGAAATGCCTAGAGGTATCAGCAATGTTTCTCTCTCAAGAGGCTGGTATTAAAGAAGCACTTTTGAATGAACAGAATATGTGCTCACTGAACTAAAGACTGGTTTAAAATGGAGCGGATGAACAATTTAGTAAGCATCTCTTAACAAAAGACAAAGTACTTGTCTTTCATTGTAGTCTTGAACCTTTAACAGACCTCCATGAGAAAGGTTGAATAAGTAGGAATAGATACCAGGAATGCCACTACATAAAAGTTAAGTGTCTCTTGCATTTTTTTTAAATCAGGTTTTGTGAGTGTGTTACAAAATCTCTAGGTCTAAATGCAGTTGGATGAATAGTGATAATGATGTGGTAAAGACAGATTTTCTTTAAGGGTATAGGTTGATGAATAGACTAGCCAGTATAAGCACCAGTTTGAAATGGCAGGTATATCCATACTTGGTGGTAAAAATATTTTGTATTTTGGGTTTCCTTGGTGAATTCTAGTTTCTGAATTGTGTGTTATGATTGTCCCTTAGAATCCCATATGGAAATTCAAGGTTACTTTTATGTCCCAAATGACTTTCTACTAATTTATGTTCCACTTAAATTTGATGAGATATATTTCCCTCTATCCTCCATGATGAATAATTCCTGGTGAAGGGAAAATGCTTATTGCAACACGAATATACATAGATGCCTCCCAAAAGTAGGTTTTGGGGCTTAATATAGCTCTGAAACTGAAGGAATCTTGTGATGCTTAACTATACCCATGTGATGTTGACCCGTAAGAGCAGTGCTACTCAGAGCACGTGACGTGAAAGTATATGAAGTAGGAAGAAGCCAATGCAAATGTGTGAATTGTAGATGACCCTGGTAAACTCTGATGAAATGTCTTTTTAAAAATTGTTTAATGTTTATTTATTATTTGAGAGAGAGAGGGAGAGAGAGACTGCGAGCAGGGGATGGGCAGAGAGAGAGGGAGACTCAGAATCCGAAGCAGGCTTCAGGCTATGAGCTGTCAGCACAGAGCGTGGGCTCTAACTCACAAACCCACAAGATCATGACCTGAGCCAAAGTCAGATGCTCAACCAGCCAAGCCACCCAGGTGCCCCTCTGATGAAATTTCTTAAATGAGAATTAAATTTTTAAAATTTCAATAATTTGATATTATGTACTGTTTGCATCATGTTCCTAGTAAAACATGTTTTGTGTCCAGTTTTTATAGTTTATTAGCAAATGAAAATATTGATAGGCTTTGTGTAAACTCAGTTAATAAATCCTAGAAAATGTGTTGATTTTTTAAAGGATTGTTTTAGGGACAATTAATTATAAATGTCTCATTTTTGTATTGGCAACTCAATGCATCAGTTTGGCAGTTGCCTTTAGAATCCTGGCTCAATAATTAATGCAATGCTCTTTGTCTGGTAATGAAAAATGTACAATATGCCTTCACATAACTCATTGAATCAGATCTACTATTTCTGCCCTTTTAAATACTCTCTTTAGCCAACTATCTCTGGCTGTTATTATAAGAGGGTCTAATATTGCATAATGTATTGTTTCCCGTTATTAGATTTCTAAAGGACAATGTACTTTACTTTACTGGAGAGCTACTGACTACACATAAATGATACAGAACTGATTATTAGCCAAGTATTATAACTGGTGTTTTCACACTACCCACAACTGTCAACTCAGGGGAATGTAATATTTTTTTCACTTGACCTCCATACCATCTGTGCAAATTGGCCTGCTTTGTGCTTTTCACACCTGCTTTGATTCAGAAGCTGATGTGCAGGCAAGGCAGATTTATCAAGAGCACTAAGAGTATTTTCCGTTTGCTTTGAGATGTTTGTCAAAACAGTACCAAAATGAACCCAATGTCAGGAGAGCAGCGATGTGCAATTTCAACTCAAATCATGTGGTAAAGGGCAGTGTTGTAAAAAATCTAGATCTGGGGACATGACCTCAGGGGTCTGAATGTTGTATATGAGAGTTTTGTTTTTTTTTTTTTTTTTCATTTTGACGGCAGTCTGAAAAATAAGTAGGATGGTGAAATGGTCACATGATGTAATCTCCCCCTTTCTCTACAAAAGATCAGAGTGGCTCAAAAACAAGAGGAAGGAGGATTTGCAGGAACTTGAACCTGTAGAGTTCTTGAAATACTGAAAACAGACATTATTACATGAAAGAGGAAAATGCCAGAATGTGCAAGAAAAGCATTGTCACAGAGATGGTGGGTACAAGGTGCAAGAGAAAACTCTGGGGAAATCAAAGGGGATTTATTGATATTCTGCCGTGAAGATACACAAGGCTTCCAAGTGCTGTGCGTCTCTGTCTTGACACATCCCTACCTCCAAGTGGACCAGGCAGTAAGAGGTTAGCTGTCTACACACAGGAATGAGAAATGTGGGAGCTTAGGGATAAAAGACAGGGCAGAGATCCAGATGGTTGATGATATCTGGGAAGAATATAAAGAACCAAAAATCAGAAGACAAGCCATGGAAGTAAGCCACCCAGAAGGCTTTCATGTCCATTAGTCACTATCCTGAAGTAGTATGGGGTTGATGTGAGGCTGGAGCCCCTCTCCTTACTATGTAAGTAAGTTGCATAAACACAGCAACAAACAGACTCACAACATCAATTAAAATGATTAGCATAATGGGGCATCTGGGTGGCTCAGTTGGTTAAGAATCTGACTTCAGCTCACATCATGATCTCACAGTTCGTGAGTTCAAGCCCTGTGTTGGGGTCTGTGCTGACAGCTCAGAGCCTGGAGTCTGCTTCAGATTCTGTGTCTTAGTCTCTCTCTGTCCCTTCCCCACTAGCACTGGGTCTCTCTCTCTCTCAAAAATAAATAAACATTTAAAAAAATGATGAGCATATCACCAAATATATGAAGAATACTAAGATAAGGAATGAAAGAGACTTCAAACTTAACTAGTATAAGAACTTACACCTGAAGGGAGAGAGTTAATTAAACAATAAGTGCAGAGTTTATACCCATTATAATTTTTTAGGAACAGGAAGAATGTGCCATTCATGACAAAAAGGCTGTTGTGCATAAAATGGACTCATTAGAGATTGGGAGTTAAATCTATAAATTTTCATGGCTGACTAGCAAAATTGACACAGTCGAATAGCATGTTATTGAGCTGAAATAAAATATGTATTTTTTAAAAAAGATAAGATCTATGGAAAACAGATATGAAAATTATAAAGTTCATCTTACAGGTTACAGGAAGAATCCAGATGGAGGAGATGGAAACAAGGGAGGGAATCACTACTTAAAGAAGATGGAATTCTGGGAAAAATACTATGCATAGTCACTTCTTGATTACTTGAACGAATAGGGAGCTGACATATGGATAACACACAGTAATGGCCATTCCAAATTAAATAGTATTTTACTTCAGGTGTGTTTTATGCTTAATCCTGAGTGAGAATATATCGTTTTTAAGTCCAATAAAATCAAAGAGTAAACTATCACAGTGAAAACTTTTAACAGAAGTGAACACCCAACTATTATTTTATTCTCTTAGCTGCTGAATTATACCAGGGCAGAGACTGGTATAACTCAGACTAAACCAAGCAAATCAACTTATGAAAAAATACTTTCTAGAGCATGGATAGTGTTTAAAGATTTTGATTTCAAAGCACTTGTCTGCTAGAAATAAAGAGGGTTTAGAATGCAGCAGAAAAGAGAGCCAGATTTTCACAACAGGAATAATTAAGCCAAGAAATTGTTCATTGTCAAAATGAAAGAAGTCAAAAAAGTAGGTAAACAAAATATCATAGGTACTTTCACATGTCCATAAGTGATAAAAAAAAAAAAAAACCACAAACAAGCACAACAACTTTTGCTACAGACTAGCTACAATACAGCTAGTGGTATTTGAGAACTATCTGTATCTACAGCAGTATAAAGCATCTAACTACAAACGTACATTTCTATGTCAGCTTCATTTCAAGAGAGATCAATAAGTTTTGTTACAAAGTCTATTGTGCGCCTGAGCCAAGAAATATGTCAGTCTTGCCCAGGTTGGCAGAAGAAAGGGGGCATTTATTTTTGACAGCAATTAGCAGAATAGAATTAGTCAGCACCAGTGAGCTCACAGATAAAAGCTGAAGAGGCTATTCTCCTTTAGCACATTCTATGGCAATTACCTTTGTGACTCAGGTCAGCTTTTCTTTGAATTTAGAGAAGGCAAAATTTCAAGTTCAATGCCAATCCAAGAGTAAAGGTGTGAACTTTCTGACATAACTTTAAAACTGTCATATATAAAACTGCTTTTCCCCTAGTGAACCATTTATAGTTGTGAGTCCATTAGCTAGTTATAAAATGGTAGAGTCAGACACTTGGTAAGTAAACTACCCTGAAAATTTCTTAAAGTGGAAATACCCTTTAAACAAGGTAGTCACTACTAAGATTTGTGGCTTTAATTTTTTTTTAATTCTATATAAAAGAAATAAAAACTAGTTTATAGGAACATTATCTTTTATTATTTATACAATAAATACATTAATGAGATGAATTGTAAGTTTGATTTTATAAAAATTCACTAAGAATTTACCACTTACCCAAAAGCCAAAACCACCATGAAAGTAAATAAATAAGTGTTTAAAAATTAAAAAAAATAAATAAATAAAGGGAGTTATATCAATGAGTTTAGGTTAAGTAATCCTTCAGTGACAAATGGACCAAACAACAAAGGTTGATTACTCGTTCATATTATATGTCAGCCGAGACATTGTTTCATGGCTTCTTTTCTCCTGAATTGTACAGATTTCACTTTTAAATACATTTTCTGGAGGCAGTCTTGTTAGGTGCAAATTTCAGATCTACCACTTACTAGCTATATATAGTTGTAGGTGACATGGTACAATGGCAAGTTACCTCTTATTCATTTTTAACAAACATGTAGTAGCCTTAGAGACAAGGGAGTGTGGAAATTAAAAACCAGGTGCCAGGTAGGAGTGAGGAGTACTTACCTTACAGGCACTCACAGCACAGGAAAAAGTCAAACAATTATAGAAAACATGATGCAAGATAGATGATGATCATTGTCGTTAATAATGACACATATTATGGGAGTGTGGAAAGGATCTATAAAGACTTTGTGGGGAATAAGCTTAGAAATTCCCTGGGCTTCCACCAATGGTTAAAGGCAGAAAGAATTACAAAGCCATAGGGTGCTCTCACCCAAGTTTGGGTAAACAAGATAAGACCCCCAGAATAAAATAGGGAGGGGCCAGGGCCTCCAGAATAGAGAGGGGGGCAAAGGCCCCCAATACAAAGGTATATGAGGTAAGCAAGATTAGGCATCCAGGGCAAAAATGCCCCCCAATTTAGTACCATAGCAGAAATCTGCTTTCACAGGGGAAAGGACCAAGTTGGGCAAACAGGTAAATAGGACTAGAGACCACTGTGCTGCAGGTGATGCTGCCCAGAGGGGAGCAGATTAGCAAAAGAAAATGTGCCTTGTTAACCCTGAGGTTATTTCCCTATCTGTTTTATCCCCTAGGCTAGCTAAGATAAACAGACATGGTGCCTCCTATCTGCTGTTAACAACCATCTGCCCATCTGCCCTGTCAGGATTTTGCTTTATATTGACCCAAACCCCAAATACCATATATCTTCAAAACCCCCTTTCCCTCATGCCCATGAGTTACTGTTCACAGATTCTTTGTCCCTCTGTGCATACCCATCACATTCATAAGCCTTCTGATCTTAATAAATATAGAACAAGGACCCTTATTCAGGGCTCTTGTCTTTTCCTGGACATTAGCCATCTCTCACTTTTCATCCTGCATCCCGCTCTTTTGCTGGCCAAAGGAGAACTTTAGACTTAGAGTCTACGACACTTGTTGAAGAAGTTGAAATGGGATATAAACCTAAAGGGAATATTGACTCTTTGAGAATTTGGAGAACATAAAATGGAAGGCATAGTTTGATTTATAAAATCCTCATGAACCATGTTGGGGGGATCTGAAGATATCCTGAGGATAATGGGAAGTATTAAGGTATTTTAACTAAAAAATATATAAAGAGGTTTAGTACTGTAGTAAAATAATTCTTTCAGTAAGTTGTAGTTTAATTGGAGGGGGCAAATAATTAAGCTACGAAGATTAGTTTGGGGTCTTTTTCAGGAGCCCAGGCATAGTGTATGGCAAGAAGAAATAAGGATCTACTAATTTTACCTGCAGAGGGTCATACTAAGAGGACTCAACAACTGAATCCATGTGGTTATTGAGAAAGAGAAAATAAAGCAGTGGTTCTCAAACAGCTGCACATTAGAATTGACAAAGTAACTTAATGTCCCCCTCAGCTTGATTAAATTTTAGACAGGTTTTGTCCTGATGGCAGGCCCCTTCAATTTTTCGAGAGCAGTTACTTCAGAAAACTTGCAATTGTAAATTCTTCCCGCCACTTTGAGATGTAAATCTTCTACAATCTAGTAATATCTTTTTCAAGGTCCTGGGATCTATCCCTTTGAAATGTCATCATGAAGCCAGCACCCCATCTCCTGGTCTCTGGGAGAGTAGGAACCTAATTTCAATAAGCAACAATTAGCAAGCCCAGATGACCTAATCTATTGTCCAACTGGCCCACTAGATACCCTCCAGTAATCTTTCATTAGCTCATTTTAGTGCTTTAAAATTCCCTAGTTTTTGCTTTAGCAGAGTTGAGTTCAGTATCTCTCACCTATTACAAATGAGTTGAATAAAGTCTTCCTTGTCTGTTTAACTCATCCCATTCAATTTTTCAGAATTATCTGGGGAGCTTTAAAAATGTCTGTCTCACCACTCCAGATCCTAATTTAATTGGTCTGAGGTATAGCTGAGGCAGTTTTGAAAACTTGGCAGATGATTGTAACATGTAGCCAAGGTTGAGAAGCACTGAAATCACAAATAATCCCAAGGTTATTTGTTTAAAGGACTATACCAAAAATCAGAAATATGAGAGGAGGAACTATTAAGTATCCCTATCAGAGGCATACTGGGTAAAGTTGGTTACCTCACTGGTATCAATTCTTCTTCCTAAAAAAAAATCTAAATTTTGTACAGGTATTCATTTCTTTCTCACAAAGCTCATGTGGCTTAGTTTAGATGCATTTAACCCATCACCAAACTGCAGATTAATTTAAACCAATCTCAATAATCTCATTTTCCTTGAATGGGAGTAGTTCTGGAAAGGGTATGTGATCTAATTTTTAGCCAATGAAATTTAGCTTGAGTCTTGTTTGTTCTAAGATAGAACCTTTCTTATTCTAAAGACACTTGTTTTAAAAAGCTCCCTTGGGTTTGTGGGTTCGAGCCCCACGTCTGTGCTGTAGCACAGAGCCCACAGAGCCTGCCTTGGATCCTGTCTCCCTTTCTCTCCGCCCCTCCCCTGTTTGTACTCTCTCTCAAAAATAAACACTTAATTAAAAAATGCAAAGCTCCCTTGTCCTCTTCAGAGCAAGAGAAGACACTTTATTTTCATCCTATAAATAAACAAAAAGTTTCATAGACCTTATTACTACAGATAGCCATTTTATAAACATTCACTCAACAATATTCAACTAATATTTAATTGAGTACCTACTGTTTCCTAAGGACTGCTCTAGGTGCTTGCAATATACTAATGAATAAGCCAAAATGTATTGCCCTTCTGGAGCTTATATTCACTCAGAAGAGACAGACAATACTCAATTGATATAATAAATAGGTAAACTATACAATAAATTAGAAAGTGATGTGACCATGCAAAATAAAAGTAAAAGAGAGTGGGGGCTGAGAGTGATCAGAGGCAGGTTGCCCTAATTAAATAAAGTGGTCAAAATAAGTCTTAAGACTTGTGCAAAGACTTTAAGGATATTGATGGAATTAGCCAAGTGGATATATTATGTGAGGAAAGAGCATTCTGGGCTGAGGAAAACTGCCAGAGTGAAGGCCTGAGGCAAAGGTGAGGCATAAAGATCAGTGTGACTGGAACAGGAACAGAGTAGTGGAGGAGGAGGAGGATAAAGGGAGACAAGGTCAGGGAGGCAAGGCCCTGGCAGAGCCTTTTAAAGTCATTGCATATGTTATAAAGTCTGTAGCTTTAATTTTGGTTATCAGAGGAGCTCTTGATCTAGAATTGAGTTTGGGCTGAGGCCAACATAGCAGACAGACAAAAACAAGCGAACAAACATGTCCCAAAAACAAGAAACAAAACAAACCTGGGTTTTTGATGAAATACTGACCTGCTGAATCAACCAAACTGCAAGCCTGCCTTCCCTCTGGTTCCCTCTCCCATGAAATAATGAATTTCTTCATTGTTTAAGCCAGAGTTTAATTTCTATTTCTTGAAGTTGAACCTAGCCTAACTACAAAAATAATTTAGTCTGATTTAGAGAAGTAAAAATGATTTTTACCAAGAAATCTTCATTTTAACAAAGAGCAACAAAATCAAATGGCTATGTTATATATAAGGAAAAGCACTCTGATTAGCAAAAGATACTGTAAGGAGTGCTGAATTTATTCCATGAATAATATTTTTCATATATTCAATAAAATATACATTCACTTGCCCCAAGAATGACTATGGGGTCATAGAATGAGTTACGGTGACTTTGATAATAATAGTGTTATTTAAAATCATAGTTACCTAGGTTAGTAGAGGGGAATAAAACCTACTTAAAAAAATATGATCTTCTGATAATTAAAATAAAAATGATGTCAATTTCTTATGGGCAATACTTAAAATATTTTTGTAATTCATGTTCATTTATAAATTATTTCAACAAATATTCACCCAGTACTTAAAAGTAGAGGCTGGCTTGATGGATTAAATGGTAGGGTAAAAGTCAACATAGTCTACTTGTCAAGTTTATAGCTATTATTTCATTAATCCTTCATGAATATATTCAAAACACATATATTCATCTTTTATTATGTAGCTGAGGTGTTTGATTGTGGATGACAGGGACAAGGCAGAAAGGTGAGGTCAAGGAAAAACTCACATATCCAACAATTTGGCATTAAGTATGTTAACGTGGTTAGATGAGATAATGCATACAAAGCATTCAATGCGAAGGTTTAATGAAAAGCTGCTGATCATTCTTAATGTCACTTGTGGTAGGTAACACGTAATATCACAGTTACTCTGGAATTTTGGCAAATGTAGTGAAGAACAAGGTAGCACTAGCCTTTTTCAGCAATAGACTAGTATTTCAGGGAAGTGCTGTGGGATAATTAACCCATTGAACCTGGTGCAGCAGAAAAAAAGCTTGTGATTGGAGAAGATTTAGTCCTAGATCTGTAACTTTAGGACCTTAGGCAAATCATTTAATCATTGAGACAATTTGCCTGTTTTAAAAGATGGGGGAGGTATAAATAACATTTTATGGGATTCTTGTGAGATATAATTGAAGATACTATGTATACTGGAAAGGAGCCTATATAGGTAAGGTGCTATTTAGTCTAGCATATATTATCTTTTACCTTGTGTAATTAGCTTATTAAGAATTCCCAACTCAAAATGTAAACATTACATTGATTTAGTGTTCTCTAAAACTTGATTTCAACTCTGCTTTGTTGAAAGTATAGACATCATGGATAGAGTCTAAACTTTCCAATTCTTTTTCGTTATTGAAATATACCAGTCTTCTTTAAAACTGATAATAATTCTTCCCAAACCCTTGGTTGGAGCTACGATAGTGGCTGCTTACATGGAGAAAATGAAGAGCAGGAAGATATATCTTCCCTACTCCCTTTTCAAGGCTTAACTCCTTAGTGGATGAAGCCAGGATAAGACTGAGCATAAGAGTCATCTCTGATGTGAGCCAGTCTTAGATTACTGCTAGGAGATCGCTCTGCTCTTCCCTAGCTCATTGTCTCTGTGTGGTGCTGGTGACCTTTGTGCTATGTGTGTGTTTGGTTAGGACTGTGCTTACATTGACCTGGAACTCTTGATGAAGGAAGAAGATTTCAGAAATATATGTTAGACTTTAGTCTTGACCAAATCCTCTCCTCTCCCCCTTACTGGGGAGACCTTCTCCTGGATATCTTCTCAGGTGACTTGTGTAATAGTTACTTCATCTGTCAACTTGATTATAACACAGGGCACCCACATTCAATATCACGTCTGTGGATGGGTGTTTCAGAATGAGACTAACACTTGAATCAGTAGATTCAATCAGTAGATCACTGAAGTAGATGGCCTTCCTTGATATGGGTAGGCATCAATCAATCTGTTGAGGGCCTGGATAGAAGAAAAAGTGGAAGAAGGAGAAACTTGTCCTTTTTCCCTGACTTACTGTTGAACTGGGTCGTCTCCCTCATCTTCTCCAGCTTTCAGGCTGGGTTTCTCTGATTCTCTGCACTTCAGACTTTGGCTGAATTATACCACCAGCTTTCATGGGTCTCCAGCTTGCAGACAACAGATCCTGAGACTTCTCGACCTTCACAACCACGTGGGCCAGTTCCTCAAAATCAATTTCTCTGTTTTTTTCTCTAGATACATAGATTAGAGATATACATATCTATATCTATTATATATCCCAAGCATATAATATAATATAATTAATATAATATATAATATATATCTAGATGTATATATAGATGATATATAATATCCTACTCTTTCTGTTTCTCTGGAGAACTCTGTCTAATATAATCTGTCACCCATCTTGGCAGCACTATGGTTTCATTCCTTTTTCTAATCCCCTTTCTCCTGTATGTAAAACCACAAGAATTGTTTTTGCACCTTCTCCAAGAGCCATAGGGACTACCCTATCCTTCTCTAACCATCCATGTATGGCCTTCAGGTAGTCTACACTACAGCCCTTTGTCATCTTGATTGTGTGGGCCATTCTGGAAAGTTGTTTACCTTAGTAACCTCAAGATGAGAAGCAAATATCAATCTCTATGTGTAGGTAAAACTACCTAGTTTCTGCAAACACTTGTTAAGCTCTCCCACACCATCCTCATATAGAAGACAATAAGTACTGGGGTGCCTGGGTGGCTCAGTCCGTTAAGCATCCGGTCTTTGATCTCGGCTCAGGTCATTATCTCATGGTCCGTGACTTCAAGAACCATGTCAGGCTCTGCCCTGGAAGGGTGGAGCCTGCTTGGGATTCTCTCTCTCTCCTCTCTCTCTCTCTCTCTCTCTCAAAAATAATAAATAAACTTAAAAAAAAAAAAAGAAAGTGATAAGTACAAAGGCTCCCAACAGCCTTGAGTATTTCTTTTTTGCATGTACCTCCAATTTCTTCAATTAACTTTTTGAAGTCCCCAGCTCTCTTTACATGGCCTGTAGATAGTGTTGATGGTCATAGGATTGGTTCTGTTACTTTTCAATATATCCTAAGGAAAGATGTATGGAGAGAGAGAGAGAGGGAGAGAGAGAGAGAGAGGAAGAGAGAGGAAGAGAGATTGGTTTTAAAGAATTTGCACAGACAGGGTTTGGTAAGTCTAAAACCTGTAGGACAGGTGGGAAGGCAGGCTAGAAACTCAAGTAAGAGGTGATATTGTACTCTTGGATATAATATCTGTATGGCTGGCCAGCAGGCTGAATATTCAGGCAGGATTTTTATGTTATAGATTTGAGACAGAATTCCTTCCCTAGGAAACTTCAGTTTTTGTTCTTAAGACCTTCAAAGAGATTAGATGAGACTCACATTAAAGAGACTAATCTACTTTACTGTAAAGTTTGCTGACTATAAATGTTAATCACATCCACAAAATACCTATGTAGCAATGTGTAGGCTAGGGTCTGACCAATTAGGCACCATAGCCTAGCCAAATGGAAACATAAAATTATAATTTATAAAATGCATCATAGATATTAATTACTTAGTTTAATATTTTAAATGTATTCTTATGCTCTTTAAAAATTTCACATTAACCATAAGAAGCAGAATTTCTTACCTTCACTGTTGTACAGATGAGAAATTTAAAAAGAAACTAAGTGCCTAAGGGACACCTGGGTGGCTCAGTTGCTTAAGACTTCAACTCTTGATTTCAACTCAGGTCATGATCTCACTGTTTGTGAGTTTGAGTTCCATGTTGGGCTCTGTGCTGGCATTGCAGAGCTTGCTTGGAATTCTCTCTCTTTCCCCCTCTCTGCCCTTCTCTCTCTCTCAAAATAAATAAATAAACTTAAAAGAGAAAAAGAGAGAGAGAGAGAGAGAGAGGGAGAGAGAGAGACACTAAGAGCCTGAAATCATACAAGCAGATAATGGTAAGGTGGGATTTTATTCCACTTCCACTTCCAAAGACCATATTTTCTGCCCTATCATCAGTGCCTATCAATAAATATTTGACAATGATTGATTCATTTATTGATTTCCAATGTATGTTACTGGGAACAATGAAAAATACAAAACAAAAGAAAAAGGAAGTGGGTAAATTAGTAGAAAACCTACCAACACCATTGAGGGGAAGGGGAAAAGATCAATTTCACTGGATGGAGGAATGCTTGGCTTTAGCTCAAAATTCCAAAGATAAAATTTCAAGATTAACATATTCTTAAATTGTGAAAATTGAAAGATTTTCTCTTTAGATGTCTTAATTACTTTAAACTGGGTGCCCATCCCTCTCACTTGAGCTTTATACTTGAGACTCTTTATTGATAAAAGAGAGAATGCTTTCTCAAAGGGTGCTTCTCATGGCCCAGTTGAGTTGAAATTGCTGAAGTACCTATCTCCCCATACAGAGGAAATCTAATCTTAAACAACTTTGTTTCCCCTAGGAAAAATCTTATTGAAATTAACTTTCTCTCTTATCCTTATAAATGCCTATTGCTTGAAGATGTCAAATATGACATGTCTTTTAGCTTTTTGCTTTATTTTAGATTAATGCTTGTCCCCATTCCTATTTCATCCATTTTTGTTGGTGGTGGAAGTGACATTGTAGGAGTTTTGGTTTGCATTGCCCTCTTTTCCCTGGACAGGTCAGGAGGAAGGGGAGCTGGTAATGGCTGTTCTGTTAGTTAAAATGATGCAAGGCAGGAATGCCAAATAAGATATCAGCTGGGGAAGATGACTAATGCATGCCCACATTATTACTGCACTAGAACAAAAATGTCTGCACTGGGAGAGCTACAATCACTGTTATTGTCTCGGTGCTCCAAAAACTGGAAACAAATGACCCATTAGGCAGACTCCTGGATTCTGGACTCCTCAGCTGTCCCTAAATCACTGCTCATTTCAAGAGGAGAGCAAAGAAAATGTCCCGTAATTGCTCATTTGTAAAAGAAAAACACCAATGTTTTCAGTTTCAGATGATTGTTTCAATGTCTTCACAAATGAATCTCTTGACAGTCCTGGTGAAAAAATAAGTAAATAAAAACATGATAAAGGATGATCACTGCTTAAGGACTAATGAGGACTAACATTTCTCAGTGGTTCAAACACTGTAATGAGATAACCTGATACTCTGTGTTGAGTCCTCAGGATACAGTCTGAACCTTAACTCTTCCAAGGACTTTCTTAATAAGAACCCAGGTGATTTTGTGTCTAGCCTTTGTGAAGGCAGAACTTCCTCACCTCAGTTTATAGGAAATGGGTTTCCTGGTTTATAAAACAAATTGTTAGAGAAATACAATACTTAAGATATCTAGGATTTTTGGCCAGATATTTTAAGTATTAAAATATTTCTCAAGATCTTTGTTAAACGAACTAGAATTTTCTCATGTCAAATTATCTTTCACATAATTGGAGCTCATGGAGATCCTCATAAAAAGAATTTGTTACCAAAGACAGGACATTGCTGGCAACACTTGAGTGAGTTTCTAGAACTTTAGGTTCTAATATCAGCTCTACTGTAGGTTATGTGTAATCTTGTACGGATCTTATTATTCAAGAATGTCAGTTTTCTCACTTGCAAATGAAAAAATTCCATATACCTCTAGAGTTCTGTAGTTAAGGTATAATATTTAACACAAATTCTGTGTAATAATTTTGACCTAGAGTTTACCTGATTTTTTTTCTATTGTTCAGTCAATTGAACATTCTTCAATTTAACAATTATTTTTCTAAACAACGGAGATAATGCAACTAAATACACACTTTATTAATTAAATCTGATTCTTTCATTAATGAATTCAAATCTTGAGAAGACTTTGTAAACTTTGGCATGATAGAATTAGTAGTAGATCTAACTAGACATGATTTTCTCATGTCTCAGCTGTGGGATCTTTAGCAAATTATTAACAGTTATGATCCTTAGTTTCATAACTTTTCAAAGTGGTGGTTAACCCGTGTCATGAGATTGCTGTGACAGTTGTAAAATCTTGAATCTAAAGCATAAACAGTAAGAATACTTGCTTCCATCAGTCATCTTTTCATCCCTCTCACCTACAAATTCTTCCTTCACTACTATAAGTGTTTGAATTTACCTTACTTACACATGTTTAATTTAATCTTCACAACAATCCCAAGTCTGTGCAAATTACCCACTTCAGTATCACGGGTCTGTCATCCCCCCAGGTCCTCACGAGCAGTGAATCTGAACCAACATTGTAACACTTAGTCCTTGAATAGAGGCCTGGAGAACAGGAAAGTAACAATAAAACCAAGATTACCTGAGAAAGGAAAATCTATGCCCACCCAGAGACTTGTATGAAAAGATTCATACTAACAACCTAAATGCTCATCAACTGGTGAATGGACAAACAAAATGCAGTATGATCATCAAGTGGAATATGATGGAAAAAATAACCAGCCACTGATACATGAAACAACATGGATAAACCTGAAAGACTTCTTGCTAAGTGAAAGAAGCCAGACAAAAAAGACTTTGGAGTATATTATTCCACTTATATAAAATATCCAGAGAAGGAACATTTATAGACACCCCAAGCAGATCAGAAGTTACCTATGGCCACTGGGATAGAAGTGGACATTGACTGCAAATGGCTCAAAGGAATTTTTGAGGTCATAGAAAATTCTAAGACTTGAAAATGAGGCGTTGGGATGGAGAGTTCTGCAACATGTCTGGTTCACTAAGGAAAGCAAAATACAGGATATGCAATGAACAATATAGGAAAATGGGTATGTACACAAATGCATATATATGTGTGCATGCATGCATAATGTATATAATTAAGGTATCTTAAGAACAATGCTTAAGAAATCAATAGTAGTATTGTTTCATGGAAAAGGAATGGACTTGTGGGTTTTGAAAGATTTTATTTCCAATGTATATCCTTCTGTAGTTTTTTTAAAAATTTTATATCACATTGATTTAACACATTACTCAATAAACTTTAAAAACTGACTCTTTTTCTGGATAGTAGGTCATGACAGAGCAATACTCCTGTTGAAAACAGCTAGAAAGGGGCGCTTGGGTGGCGCAGTCGGTTAAGCGTCCGACTTCAGCCAGGTCACGATCTCGCGGTCGTGAGTTTGAGCCGCGCGTCAGGCTCTGGGCTGATGGCTCGGAGCCTGGAGCCTGTTTCCGATTCTGTGTCTCCCTCTCTCTCTGCCCCTCCCCTGTTCATGCTCTCTCTCTGTCCCAAAAATAAATAAACGTTGAAAAAAAAATTAAAAAAAAAAAACAGCTGGAAAAATGGAATAAGTTATAAAAAGCTTATTTTTAAAAAGTGTCAGAGAGTTGTGACAACAGCAAAGACCAGTGGACTAAAATCCCAGAGGGAATAAACATTAAGGATGACTTAAAGATTCAGGAAAGCTCTTTTACTCCTTAAGGACTTTTGCCAACTATGAAAGTGGGCTTGATGTGACCATGGCAGAATGAAGCTTTTCAGGAAAAGAGAAAGGAGCAAAACTTTAAGCAATTCAACAGAACTAGAATGACAACATTGGAGAGGAAGAGTTTCAAAAACACATTGGTTTCGGGTAGCCTGGGTGGCTCAGTCAGTTGGTTGGGTGTCTGACTTCAGCTCAGGTCATGATCTCGTGGTTCTTAAGTTCAAGCCCCGCTTTGGGCTCTGTGCTGACAGCTCAGAGCCTGGAATCTGCTTCAGATTCTGTGTCTCCCTCTCTCTCTCTGCCCCTCCCCCGGTCACACTCTCTCTGTCTCTCTGTCTCTCTTTCTCTCTCTCTCTCTCAAAAATAAATAAAAATTAAAAAAAATACTTTGGTTTCTTTCTAATGCCATTGCTGAATTTTAAGGCTGTACAAAAGCATAAAGACTAGACCAAAATCTGAAAGGCAGAATAAAATCTCATTCAATCTAACCAACAAAGACCAGCTTGGGGAAAGAGTCTGAAAATAAATCAGACAAGCTTTGAAATTCTATTGCAGTGTTTCTCAAAGTTTGATTTATAGACCAGCAGTATCAACATCATCCAAATGCTTGCTAAAGGCTTGAATTCTGGGGCCCAACCTAGATGTACTTAGTCAGAAACTTTGAAAACCTGTGGAATACATCAGAGACACCTGGAAGGCTTTTTAAAATACAGATTGCTGAACCCCAAGCCCAGAGTTTGTGATTTGGTAAGTTTGAGATGTCACCTGGGAATTTGCATTTCTGGCAAGTTCCCAGGTGATAGTTTTGTTGCTGGTCTGGTCATCCCACTTTAGAACCATTGACCTACAGGGGATGGTGAATTATGATGGGGAGTGACATCATCATTCATCTATGGGCACTTACTAATTATCAGCATTGCTGAGGGCTAACAGCTCAGGCCAAGTACATAGCAGAAGTCTCTGCCATGGAATATAAAAACCAGAAGAGACTTTGTTATTAGTGCAGGGCTAGGATGAGAATATTAGAAACTCATGAGATCTCAAAATATATGGCTGATCTTTTCCCTAACACTTTTGCCGAATGTTGAAGCTGCTTATGGAATGGAGCTATAGAGTTCAGCTACAAATGTCCGAAAAGCAGAGCTGCATATCTGTTAGGCTCCCAGATAGAAATACGAAGCACTATGGCCTAGGAACAGGGGTAATCTTGAGGTAATTTTAGTAGTCTTGCCAAAATTTCAACTCAACGTCAACCCTTGATTAGACTGACCGCTTCAGTTCTCTCCGCCTGCCTGTCAAAAAAAAAAAAAAAAAAAAATGGACATATCTTCTCAGATGCAATGTATCATCTAGAGCCTTTACACTCGTTTTATACACAATGGCTGGCACATAATAAAGAATTAGAAGACCTGAGGACAAGTAACATGTCCTTGGGGAAATATCCAAAAGAAAACAAATAATAGGTGCAAACTCACTCATATGAAATAATTATAATTAATTAAAACAATTTTTTAAATGTTTATTTGTTTTTGAGGGAGAGAGAGATAGAGTGCGAACAGGGGAGGGGCAGAGAGAGAGGGAGACACAGAACCCAAAGCAGACCACAGGCTCTGAGCTGTCAGCACAGAGCCTGACTTGGTGCTCGAACCCATGAGCCTTGAGATCATGACCTCAGCCAAAATCGGACGCTTAACTGACTGAGCCACCCAGGCACCCCATGAAATAATTATAATAAATTTTATAAAGGGAGGGGCAAAAGGCAGGTAGCTATGGTTATAATGAGGTGACACAAGGAATCAATAAGCAACCTTATTGATAAGAATGTGGTAATTGAAGGGGACTTTAACACTCCACTTAGAGAAATGGATAGATCATCTAGACACACGGTCAATAAAGAAACAAGGGCCCTGAATGATACATTGGATCAGATGGACTTGACAGATATATTTGGAACTCTGCATCCCAAAGCACAGTGGTGATGATTATTCAGTGGTGAATACATGAACTTGCTCATGTGCTAAAATTGTATAGAACTTAATATGCACATGTCAACAAGTATAAGTAAAATGAGAAATTTTAATAAGATCAGTGGATTGCTATCAACTGGTGCATCATGTTAATCAATATGCTACTTGTGATATACTATTTGTGATATTATACAATATGTTATCATTGGGGATAACTTAAAATTGTACAAGAGATGGCTCTATTTTTTTTTCATAACTATATGTGAATCTATAATTATCTCAATAAGATTTTCAATTAATAAAAAACATACCCTAATTTTCAAAGGATTGAGGAAGATAAAATGCTTTTTAAAAAAGAGCATAAACAATACCAACCAAAAAAATCTATTACACCATAGTTAAATTAAGAACTATTGCTCATCCAAAAAATTAAGATAGCAAAAGGCAAGACACAGTGTGGGAGAAGATATTTGCAATACTTGACCAAGGTTCCTATCCAGAATAAAATGAAGACTTATATGAAAAAGGCAAATAAATAATAGATTAAATGGGCAAAATATATGAATAAATGAAATATGTTTGAATAAATGAAATATATGAAAAAATAATATCCAAGTATAAAGCATTCTCAATATCATTAGTCATCAGGAAAATACAAATTCAACTAGAATATGATACCACAAAATAGACATTAAAAGAGCTAAAATGAAAACTATAGAAAATACTTACTTTTGATGAAAATGGGGCACAAAAAGAACTCGCACACGTTACTCATGAGAATGTAAATTAGCAAAACCACTTTGGAAAACTATTTATTAAAGCTGAAAATATGCGCTCTGTGATCCAGCAATTCTACACCTACCTATATGTACCAAAAATATGTACAAGAAATATCTATAGAAATACTATCTAGATGAGCCCAAACTAGAAATGACTCAAGAGTCCATTGGTAGAATGGATAAATATGGAATACTATACAGTAAAGACAACAAAGAAACTACAAATTCACAATAGTATGAACCTCATAGTGGAGGCAAAGAAGACAAAAAGAATATATGCTATAGTATTGCATTTGCATAAGCTCAAAAGTATGCAAAACAAACAAACAAACAAATGAACAAACAAAACCCTGCAGTGTTAGAGGTCAGTCTTGGGAGATAATGACTGACAATAGACAAAAAGGAATTCCTGGGCTTCTGATAATGTTCCATTTCTTGATTTGAGTGGGTGCTGATTTCTTTGTAAACATTCATTAAGATGTACACTTATGAGTTTTGTATGTACGTTATGCTTTAAATAAAAGTTCACTTCGGGACACCTGTGTGGCTCAGTTGGTTAAGTGCCTGACTCTTGATTTCGGCTCAGGTCTGATCTCACCATTCATGAGATGGAGCCCCACATCAAACTCTGCACTGAAAACGTGGAGTCTGCTTGGGATTCTCTCTCTCCATGTCTCTCTGCCCTTCCCCATTAAAAACATATAAGTATTTTTTAAAAGTTGAATTTAAATATATCTATTTATAGTAACAAGAGATGAAGAAGGGCATTATATAATAATTACAGGGTCTATCCATCAGGAAGAGCTAACAATTATAAATGTCTATGTGCCAAATATGGGAGCCCCCAAATATATAAAACAATTACTCATAAACATAAGCAACCTTATTGATAAGAATGTGGTAATTGAAGGGGACTTTAACACTCCACTTAGAGAAATGGATAGATCATCTAGACACACGGTCAATAAAGAAACAAGGGCCCTGAATGATACATTGGATCAGATGGACTTGACAGATATATTTAGAACTCTGCATCCCAAAGCACAGAATATACTTTTTTCCTGAGTGCACATAGAACATTCTCCAAGATAGATCATATACTGGGTCACAAAACAGCCCTTCATAAGTTTACAAGAATTGAAATTATACCATGCATACTTTCAGACCACAATGCTATGAAGCTTGAAATCAACCACAGGGAAAAGTCTGGAAAACCTCCAAAAGCATGGAGGTTAAAGAACACCCTACTAAAGAATGAGTGGGTCAACCAGGCATTAGAGAAGAAATTAAAAAATAGATGGAAACAAACAAAAATGAAAATACAACAATCCAAATGCTTTGGGATGCAGCAAAGGCAGTCCTGAGAGGAAAATACATCACAATCCAGGCCTATCTCAAGAAACAAGAAAAATCCCAAATACAAAATCTAACACACACCTAAAGGAAATAGAAGCAGAACAGCAAAGGCAGCCTAAACCCAGCAGAAGAAGAGAAATAATAAAGAGCAGAGCAGAAATAAACAATATAGAATCTAAAAAAACTATAGAGCAGATCAAAGAAACCAAGAGTTGGTTTTTTGAAAATATAAACAAAATTGACAAACCTCTAGCCAGGCTTCTCAAAAAGAAAAGGGAGATGGCCCAAATAGATAAAATCATGAATGAAAATGGAATTATTACAACCAATCCCTCAGAGATACAAACAATTATCAGGGAATACTATGAAAAATTATATGCCAACAAATTGGACAACCTGGAAGAAAGGGACAAATTCCTAAACACCCACACTCTTCCAAAACTCAATCAGGAGGAAATAGAAAGCTTGAACAGACCTATAACCAGCGAAGAAATTGAATCGGTTATCAAAAATCTCCCAACAAATAAGAGTCCAGGACCAGATGGCTTCCCAGGGGAGTTCTACCAGACGTTTAAAGCAGAGATAATACCTATCCCTCTCAAGCTATTCCAAGAAATAGAAAGGGAAGGAAAACTTCCAGACTCATTCTACGAAGCCCATATTACTTTGATTCCTAAACCAGACAGAGACCCAGTAAAAAAAGAGAACTACAGGCCAATATCCCTGATGAATATGGATGCAAAAATTCTCAGTAAGATACTAGCAAATCGAATTCAACAGCATATAAAAAGAATTATTCACCATGATCAAGTGGGATTCATTCCTGGGATGCAGGGCTGGTTCAACATTCGCAAATCAATCATCGTGAAACATCACATTAATAAAAGAAAAGATAAGAACCATATGATCCTGTCAATCGATGCAGAAAAGGCTTTTGACAAAATTCAGCACCCTTTCTTAATAAACACCCTTGAGAAAGTCGGGATAGAAGGAACATACTTAAACATCATCAAAGCCATTTATGAAAAGCCCACAGCTAACATCATCCTCAATGGGGAAAAACTGAGAGCTTTTTCCCTGAGATCAGGAACACGACAGGGATGCCCACTCTCACCGCTGTTGTTTAACATAGTGCTGGAAGTTCTAGCATCAGCAATCAGACAACAAAAGGAAATCAAAGGCATCCAAATTGGCAAAGATGAAGTCAAGCTTTCACTTTTTGCAGATGACGTGATACTACACATGGAAAATCCGATAGACTCCACCAAACGTCTGCTAGAACTGATACATGAATTCAGCAAAGTTGTAGGATACAAAATCAATGTACAGAAATCAGTTGCATTCTTATACACTAACAATGAAGCAACAGAAAGACAAATAAAGAAACAGATCCCATTCACAATTGCACCAAGAAGCATAAAATACCTAGGAATAAATCTAACCAAAGATGTAAAAGATCTGTATGCTGAAAACTATAGAAAGCTTATGAAGAAAATTGAAGAAGATATAAAGAAATGGAAAGATATTCCCTGCTCAGGGATTGGAAGAATAAATATTGTCAAAATGTCAATACTACCCAAAGCTATCTACACATTCAATGCAATCCCAATCAAAATTGCACCAGCATTCTTCTCAAAACTAGAACAAGCAATCCTAAAATTCATATGGAACCACAAAAGGCCCCGAATAGCCAAAGTAATTTTGAAGAAGACCAAAACAGGAGGCATCACAATCCCAGACTTTAGCCTCTACTACAAAGCTGTAATCATCAAGACAGCATGGTATTGGCACAAAAACAGACACATAGACCGATGGAATAGAATAGAAACCCCAGAAGTAGACCCACAAAAGTATGGTCAACTCATCTTTGACAAAGCAGGAAAGAGCATCCAATGGAAAAAAAGACAAGTCTCTTTAACAAATGGTGCTGGGAGAACTGGACAGCAACATGCAGAAGGTTGAAACTAGACCACTTTCTCACACCATTCACAAAAATAGACTCAAAA
This sequence comes from Acinonyx jubatus, assembly GCF_027475565.1. NCBI lineage: Eukaryota > Metazoa > Chordata > Mammalia > Carnivora > Felidae > Acinonyx > Acinonyx jubatus. The sequence continues at coordinate 64,872,843 of NC_069387.1, forward strand.
TGGATAAAGGACCTGAATGTGAGACAGGAAACCATCAAAACCCTAGAGGAGAAAGCAGGAAAAGACCTCTCTGACCTCAGCCGTAGCAATCTCTTACTCGACACATCCCCAAAGGCAAGGGAATTAAAAGCAAAAATGAACTACTGGGACCTTATGAAGATAAAAAGCTTCTGCACAGCAAAGGAAACAACCAACAAAACTAAAAGGCAACCAAAGGAATGGGAAAAGATATTTGCAAATGACATATCGGACAAAGGGGTAGTATCCAAAATCTATGAAGAGCTCACCAAACTCCACACCTGAAAAACAAATAACCCAGTGAAGAAATGGGCAGAAAACATGAATAGACACTTCTCTAAAGAAGACATCCGGATGGCCAACAGGCACATGAAAAGATGCTCAACGTCGCTCCTCATCAGGGAAATACAAATCAAAACCACACTCAGATATCACCTCATGCCAGTCAGAGTGGCCAAAATGAACAAATCAGGAGACTCTAGATGCTGGCGAGGATGTGGAGAAACGGGAACCCTCTTGCACTGTTGGTGGGAATGCAAATTGGTGCAGCCGCTCTGGAAAACAGTGTGGAGGTTCCTCAAAAAATTAAAAATAGACCTACCTTATGACCCAGCAATAGCACTGCTAGGAATTTACCCAAGGGATACAGGAGTACTGACGCATAGGGGCACTTGTACCCCGATGTTTATAGCAGCGCTCTCAACAATAGCCAAATTATGGAAAGAGCCTAAATGTCCATCAACTGATGAATGGATAAAGAAATTGTGGTTTATATACACAATGGAGTAGTATGTGGCAATGAGAAAGAATGAAATATGGCCCTTTGTAGCAAGGTGGATGGAACTGGAGAGTGTGATGCTAAGTGAAATAAGCCATACAGAGAAAGACAGATACCGTATGTTTTCACTCTTATGTGGATCCTGAGAAACTTAACAGAAACCCATGGGGGAGGGGAAGGAAAAAAAAAAAGAGGTTAGAGTGGGAGAGACCAAAGCATAAGAGACTCTTAAAAACTGAGAACAAACTGAGGGTTGATGGGGGGTAAGAGGGAGGGGGGGGTGGGTGATGGGTATTGAGGAGGGGACCTTTTGGGATGAGCACTGGGTGTTGTATGGAAACCAATTTGACAATAAATTTCATATAGTGAAAAAAAATCTATTTACAAATTATATATATATATATATATATATGTATGTATATGTGTGTGTGTATGAAACAGAGAAAAAGACTTTGAAATAATAGAAAAATTTACCTGTAAATTAGAATCTATAGAAATAATCAAATCGATACTCTAGAAAGGAAAAATATAATATTTAAAATTAAGAACAAAATACATAATGTAAACTAAATGGAAAGACATATAAAGGCATAGGTGACATGTGAAAAACCCTCCAAACCCTTAGTTACATGCAACCAGATTACAGTGGGGAGGAAAGAGGAAGAAAATATCAAAAGTTTTATTACAACAAATAATGGCTGAAAATTTTCAACTTTATGTAATTTACAGACTTAACCTTGAAGACTTATGAAACATACATAATCTCTAATATAATAAAGATGAAGAAAATCATACCTAGATTCATCATTGTCAGTATTGAAAACCAAAGATATTAGGACATCTTAAAAGTAGAGAAAAAAATTACCTTTACAAAATAATGTTATCACTGTCACTTGATTTCTCAGAATGGAAGAAAGTGAAATGACTTCTTTAAAAGGCTGAAAGAAAATAAATAACAATTCAGAATTCTATACATTGTAAAAGTGTTCTTAAAAATGAAAATAAAATAAAAATATTTTCAGACAAAAGAAAAACAAAACAAGAATATCCAAATGGCCAATAACCAAAAGAAGATTTATCATTAGTTTTCAGTCTTCAATGACATGTCACTACATACTCACTGAAATGGATTAAATAAAAGCCATAGAAAATTCTGTATGTCACAAGGATACAGAGAAACTGGAATTCAAATACACTTTTGATGAGTATATTAACTGGCCAAAAATTTTGGAAATAACTTTGGAAGTACCTATTAAAACTATAAATTCGCATACTGTGAACTGTCAATTCTACTTCTAGGTGTATATGAGTAGAATTTATCATGGCAGTACTGTATGCCTGTACTGAAAACACCTAACTGTTCATAAATAGTAGAAAGAAAGAACAAGTTAGATACATTTGCATAAAGGAACACTATTTAGCAACATTAACCAGCAATGTACAACTACACATTAAAGTATGAATGAATCTCAAATACAACGTTGAACAAAAGTAGCCCGACACAAGAATACCTACTGTGTGATTTCATTTGTGCAATGCACATACATCTGTAAAACCAATCTATGCAATTTGAAGTCAGGACACAGGTTTTACCTGAGGGTGGGTGACTATAAGGGTCTTTAGGAAATGCTGGTAATATTCTGTTTCTTGATCTGGGTGCTGACTATGCGGAAGGTTAAAGAAGGCCATGCCAGAATATGCCACCTTGGCCTGTGGATTATTTTGAACTGGAGGCAATCAAGGCCCAGCAGACTCAGGAAGAGCTTTTTACCTCCCGCTTAATTGCCTCAAAGACTTTAGAGAGGGAAACTGTACCAGAAAGGGAGCTGTTCCCAGAGATAACTTTTTGTATATGAAAGACTTACCTGCATGGCATGGCCAACATCTGATTACGAAACATCTGCTCTTTTCATCTTCCTGTAGATGGTCTTCCTCCCCTTTGAAGCCCCAGGCTCCTATCTCTTCCCTTATATAAGCATCAATTGTCTGACTGTCTTTGAATATATTTTTGTGGGGCTCCTGTATGAACAAAATTAAATTTATTTTTCTCTTTTAATCTATTATGTCAACTTAATTATTACAGCAGCCAATGAGCCTAAAAGGAAGGAAAAGAAAATTATTCCTCCCCTTCTGCTAAGGTTACTGAAAATGTATTGAATAGCACAATTATATGAATTTTTCAGTATGCATATAGTACTTAAAATTAAAAAATAATTGCATTTGATGTAAAAATGTCTACTCCACAGAGATCATACCAGAAAACACAAGAATATCCAGCAACGGCAGAACAAATACTAAACTAAAAAGAAGCAACTGAAGTTTCTGATCAAGTGTTGGGTTTATCTGAGTAATCTTCAACATAGAGCGTTTGAGTGATAATTGTAGCCTGGGGTTTCTTTGACTAGTTGTTAAGTCAACTACATAGATATCAGATGATATGTAATATCATTTTGGAGTTTTGTGATATTTTGTGGTTGGAAACTGCAAAACTGAAGGATCTTTGTAGAGGAGAGATCAGAAGAGAATAATCATTAAAAGAATTGGGACTTATCTATATTCCATAAATTGGCAGAAAGCACAATATTTAGGTCCTTATATGAAGAAGGAGAACTGCATGTTATCTGCAGAAGAAATAATCATGTGAAATTGCCAATATTATACTAGTTTTGACCCAAATGAGGTAATTTTATGTAATTGTTAGCTGTTTAACCGAATAGCCAAATCCTGGGTTGGTTTGGTATGTTTTACAGGGACTCAACATGCTCATAGAAGTATTCTCATTACCTTTGAGTTGAGAAAAGATAGAGAAAAAGTCTTCCTAAGATTGGATGCATATAGTCAGATCATTTTCTTTTGAGACACTGAAGCTTATTATCTGAAAATGAGGACCTTACTCTTTTATTGAAAGGATGTAAGATCCAATGAAGTCTCGGTTGACTTGTCTTGACAAGTCTTGACTAATGTCGTTCCTCTTTTTTGTATGTTGGAGTAACTCATCAATACTGGACCATTTCTACTTATTTGGTCTAAAACCCATGTGGATCATAATCCCAGTCTGCAAACCTTTGCTTTTTTTAATGAAAAAGAAAAATAGATAGAAACAATGTAGACCTCTGGGTAAGCCTTCTGATTCTCTTTGGGCAGAACGTGAGTATAGCCAACTCCAAGAGGAATTTCAATAAGTTGGTGACTTAGGCTCTGTTGCACCTTGGAGTCTTTTTGGAGTTGTTAAATATTTGTGATTAGGCACTACAGCAGTCCCTGATGATTCTCTGTGTTTCTGTCACACCTAGTAGGGTCTGAAGAGTTGTACAGATTTTAAATCATTTATTTTATTTTTAAGAGACCACACTATTTGAGCTCTAAGGAAATAATATCCTTCAGTAATTCAACTGAGCTTGTTATCCTGAGGGGAAATGTGGCCTCTGGGTCCTCTGAATTATTTGGTTTATTTGTTTTTTCAGTAATGTTGTCAGCTTTTCCTTAAGGGATAGTTTATGTATCAAGGACTTTGCTAGGAATAGAACAGGAAAATTTTGCATAGGGTCCTGGGGGTTGGGAGCAGTAAGGTTTAGAGGAAAATGTATGCACTCCCAGGGCTTAAGGGATAGGGTTGTCTTGACTCATATCTTTCTTCTGAGTTTAGTTTTTGCCATTTTAAAGTAAAAAGTAAAACACGTGATATCTTCATTTTTTTTTCAAATGTAAGCCACAAAAATGTAGTAAAATAAGGAGTAAGAAATGAGTTCAAAATCCAGTGGCAAAGTCCACTGTGACATGGAGGTAATTGGTGAACAACCAGATGTAACAGCAGATGATCAGCAGGTGACCAGCACAGCTGTACTCTCAGCACTGGGATTCAGAGCAGGAGAGACCTAAAAGGTTAGAAATTGAATTTCCTGATCAAATGACCACAGCAAGAAAATCATAGCCAAAGAACCCTTTGGGGAAAAGCCTCTGGACTCTACTTGAATAGTTAATGCTTGATGAGGAGATTTTAATCAAGTTTAAACAGATACAGCTGGGCTCTCTTGCCTCTGGGAGAGACAACCATTATGCCTATTATTCTTGCCAAGAGAAATTGTCAGTGCTTTCTTTGATTGACCATTGGCTTGGACTATCTGTATACTAACTCCCTCCATTAGAGTGGCTGGTTAACAGTTTATTATTTTGTAAATAAATAAAAGTCATTATTATACTAAAAAAATGCATCCCTAGAGATGAGAAAGCTTCCTATAAATGAGAAATCACTTTATTTTCAGAAGTATCACTTTTTTTATATCCTAAAATGTATAGATATATATCTCTATGCCTTTTTCTAGGCATAACATCAAGTGACCACAAATTTAAGCCATACACATTTTACATAGTAAAGAATCTACTTCTCCAGCTTTTCTGCCCAAGACTAACCCTGAACCCTCCCACATCAAAGCAAATTTGAGTGTTTATTTCTTCAGTAGTGAAGGGGTTCAGAATATGCCACCACAAAATATGCCACTGAGGCATGAAAATTATTTTCAGCAGAAGGCAAACAAGACCAGTAGAGATTACCAGAGGTAACTTTCTCACTCAAGACACTCATCTGCATGGCAGGGAAACTTTTACTTAACAAATATTTTCTCCTCTTACCTTTCCTTAAATTGCTCTTCTTTCCCACCCCTCAGAAGCCCCAAATTCCTATCCCCCTTTTTTTTTCCCTATCTTAGGATGGTATGTAAGTCTCAGTTATCTGGCCATCTCTGAGACTCATACCTTTAAGAAGTACCATGCACATGTACGTAATTTAAGGGTTTTTTTTTTCTCCTGTTAATGTGTTTTATGCCACTTGAATTCTTAGAGCAGTCACAGAATCTAGAAAAGTATAAGAGAAAAATTTTTCTCCCTTACAGTTCAAAAAGAGGACTTCTACTCACCATAGTCATACCTATCCCTGTACATGTAGAACCAGAGAAACTTGAGGCATTTGAATAAAAACATATTTGAAAAACAGTGTTTGAATATAGTAAGTATCCTTTTGGTATTTTAGTACCTGTTGAAAAGGCAAACTAACCAACTGAATAAGAGGTCATCCACTCCTGTTTACAGATCAATTTATCAAAATGTAACTCTCTTTTTTTTTTAACATTGTTACATATACCCCTTTATTCTTTTCTTGGAATATTGCCTAAATTAAATTCATGCAGCTTAGAATTGAAAATATTTCTTCTTTTTGATTTTCTCTCACTCCTTCCCTCTCTGCCCCTCCCCTGATTGTCTACACACTCTCTTTCTCTCTCTCTCAAAATAAATAAACTTAAAAAAATATTTCTTGTTTTAGTTACCTAAAGCCTTTTTTCCACCACTTATCACTGTGACTTGTATTAGTTTCCTAGGGCTATTGCAACAAATCACCACAAACTAGGTGATTTACAATAACAGAAATGTATTCTGTCACAGTTCTAGAGGTTGGAAATCTGAGACCAAGGTACCAGTAGAGCCGTGCTCCTTCCAAAGACTCTAGAAGTGTCCTTCCTTGCTTCTTCAACCTGTGATAGCTCCAGGATTCCTTTATTTATGCCTACATAACTCCAATCTCTGCCTTCATCTTCATATGGCCTTCTCTTCTGTGTCTGTCTTCTCTTCTGTCTCTTAAAACACTCACCATAGGATCAGGGCCCAACTTGTATAATCCAGGATGATCTCTTCCAAAGATCCTTAATTTTACATCTTCAATGACTCTTTTTCCAAATAAGTGACATTCACAAGGTTTGGGTATTAGGACATGGACATACGTTTTTGGGGGACACCACTCAACACACTACATAGTATAATGACTGGAGATATTTAATGGTACCTACAGAAGTACAGAGGAAAGAAAAGGAAACTGAGGAAATTTAAGGAGAACATGACAAAACTGATTAAGCAGCATAGTTCCACTAAGGAAGCATCATCCTGATCATAAGTGGAAGTCATTGGGAATCTAGGATATACACAGTCATATTTTTTTAAGTTTAATTATTTATTTTGAGAGAGACAGAGAGAGAATGAATGAGTAGGATAGGGGCAGAGAGAGGGAGCTTTAATTCCAAGCAGGTTCCATGCTGTCAGTGCAGAACCCAATGCAGGGCTCGAACTCATGAACCGTGAGATCATGCCCTGAGTCGAAATCAAGTTGGATGCTTAATCAACTGAGCTACCCAGGTGCTCCTACATGGTCATATATTAGGTACCATTTCATAGGTCAGTATAATTCTTGCCCTCAAGAAGCTGACAGCTTAAGGGACAGAAGCTCAGAATGCCATAGTTTACTCAAAGAATGACTTTCTTCCAAGTTTATTCTTTTGTGTTTCGGTTTTCCTTTTGGCAAGTATGAATGTCAAGTATTTCCCTCTCAGAAAACTATAAACGTTAATTAAAATAGTGGGCAGCCTTATGAGCTCAAATTCATCGCATCTTCATTTGAAGATCTCCTTTACAGAAGTACATCAGTGGTCTGAGAGTCTTTTCAGAGGTCCCAGAGAAATAATTGCACTCAAAGTGGTTAATCTTTGATTTTGTAGTCAACAACATTAATATTTCAACCTAAACCATCTTGAAGATAAATTATCTGTAGTGATATTAATTATAGTAAGGTTTCTTGAGGGTATAAATTGAGTGCTTCATAAAATCATTCAGGTCTACTTATTTCAAAATCTCAGTGCAAAATGTCATGGAAATGCAGCATGCTATAACTAATCTTTCAAAGAATAAATAATTGGTCAGTACAATAACTATAGTACAATATTATACAATAGCTACAAGTAAAAAGAAATTCAGTGGCAAAGCCTAGAGAGAACAGGAAAAATATACAACATGTGCATATATTTGTTAAAATCATTTTTAAAAAACTAATGCTCACTTTACTTCTCTCCTGGGGCTATTACGTAAAAGGAGATAATATGAGAAAAAGATTTGTTTTTGGTATGATAATGCCAAACGTGCAGTATTTGTAACACTTTTATTATTACTAGAAAAAAAGTCTTCATTTTTGTGAATCTTTGATTTTTTTAATAATGTGTATTTTTTGAAGTTGATAACAGTTCTCAGAGAAAGAATTATATGGGTTGCTCTATTTCTGTGGGCAGGTGTTTCTTCACATTTTCCCTTGTTATTCACCATTCGCACACATAATCCCACACATACACAATTTCCATGCTGACTTAAGGAGATAATGTTTGTGGTAGCTATTCTTGGAATAAAAAAAAAAAAAGAAAGAATGGGGAGGAAGTTATCAGTGGAAAGAAGCAGTAATGGAGTTAATCACTGTGTGAAAAATCACTGAGAGCAGTAAGTAAATGCCAGTTGTTAGTCAACCAAAATGGTAGGCAACAGTTATCTTGCTTAGAGAAATATATAGGAAAGTAGCCAATTTTGGAGATTTAAAAAAATCCTAGATATATGGCTAGCTGAAATGCTGAATCAGTCCCAAAATTAACGAATGCCAATATTTTAAAGCATAAATAAGCATTATTGCAAAAATACCAAATTAAAAAAAACAAAAAACAAATTGAAAATCATCCTGAGCAGCACCATCTAAAACAAAGATAACCATTTATTTTAATTTTCTTCCTTTCCATTCCTATGATTTTATAGGCTAGGTGAAAATTTTTCATTATAGTCGTTTCTGTTTACAATACAGTATGTACACATCTCCATTTAGCCACATAAGGCTTTATCTTAACACCTCAAAAGCATCAAAACATTCAATCAAGTTGATACTATAAATTTAATTAACTGTATTTGAAATATACAGTTGGCCAATACATGATAAATCAATGTATTAGTTTGTAAGAACCCGGCACCAGGATCCTAAAACATCATTTTTCTTTAAAACTGAGGACTGAGATTATTTGCAACTATTAGCCTCATTTGTGACATAATTTTTCTCTTGGATGCATTAAATATTCATGTGTGTGTGTGTGTGTGTGTGTTTTTCACTCAATACATTTTTTGAGCTTCCACTCTGGGTATTATTAAAAAACAATGGTGAAAAAAATGAAAAACTCATGACTCTCAAGGATCACATTTTCAAGTGAGCAGAGAGAAAAGGTAACATGTAAACAAATCATTATAATTTCGGATAGTTTTGAAGACAGTAAATGATAGACTTGTGATTCAGAATGAGAGCATGAGAGAGATAAACTTTTAGATGAAGTATTGATAAGGAGAAAATCAAGTTGTTGATGCTTCTAAGAGCAATCTCCTACCTCCTGCATCTATCTTCGCCATTTAAAAACGGTATACATTACCTGGTTTTTTTTGTTCCCTTTTGCTGTGTGGAAGAATACAAGGTCATGAATAGCCCAAGTAGAACTATTTATTGAGAGTCCAGAAGTGAATCAATGTTGATGACTCTCGTTCCTTGGCAAAATATTTTCAGAATAAGAAGCCAGAATTCCCCCAGTACCAATGGTGACTAAGAGGAAAATTGTTCTACTGTCTCTTCTACATTTTATTAGAAGCTGTTTCTTCGGAGCCACCAGATATAGATGAGTTGGGTAGAGACTGACTTATTCTTTGAATGTGTCTTGCCATTATTAAACCACCATGCTTGTAGGTACCTAAAATTGTTTGAAGTACAGAAGAAGCAGTAACTCTTCTTCACATTTAAGTGATGAGATTGTTAAGGAGTGCCATATCTAAATGGATCTTACTGTCAGAACTGGAATTAGATATTCCAGTCTTTTATGACTTGTAATAAGTGCCTATCCCCATCATGACTTTTCAAATCAAAGTAATTTCATTTCCCATCTTGATGGTATCATTACTGTAAAACTAAATTGCTTTAGGTTTTTAGCTCCCTGAGACCAGCTTTCACTTTGCATCCTTCAATGTAGTACTAACATTTATTCTTAAGGCCACTGTGGAAATCAGGTTGTTATGATATATGTCTTTTTCTTTTTAATTTTAAGTCAACAATCTAACTTCTATTTGTAACTGAAAACTGAGAATGGTTTGTTGTTTTGTTTTTGTTTTTGTTTTTGGTTACTTGGGCTCCAGTTTTCTGGCTGGAAGGTTTTGGGGAGTGACAGTGTGTTACTCTGGTGTTTGGCAATAGGTAGGAGCTGCATAAGAAAAGCAAATAATTTCACAGTATGAGAGTAAGAGGAGAGAGTTTGTACCGCTAACATAAGTGTCACAGTGCCACTAAAGGCCTTAAAGTCACTCCTAACCTCTTATTAATCATGGATAGATAGATAGATAACTTTTTTTTTTTTTTTTTTTTTTTTTTGAGAGAGAGAGAGGGGCCTGGGTGGCTGAGTTGGTTAAGCATCTGACTTGGGCTCAGGACATGATCTCACGGTTCATGAGTTTGAGCCCTACATTGGTCTCTGTCCTATTAGCACAGAACCCGCTTCAGATCCTCTGTCTCCCTCTCTCTCTCTGTCCCTCACCCACTCATGCTTTCTGACTCTCTCTTTCTCAAGAATAATAAAGAAACATTTAAAAAATAAATTTTGTTTGAGAGAGAGAGGGACCATGTGAGTGGGGGAGAGGGAGAGAGAGAGAGAGAGAGAGAGTCCCAAGTGGGTTCCAAACTCAGCACAGAGCTCAACATGGGGCTCAATCCAATGACCCCGGGATCATATACTGAGCTGAAATCAAGAGTTGGATGCTCAACTGACTAAGCCACCCAGGTACCAATAGTTAGATAGAAAGCTAGATGATAGAAAGCTAGAAAGATGATAGATAATAGATAGATAGATAGATAGATAGATAGATAGATAGATAATTGATGGGTAGATAGATGATGATGGAAAGAAAGGAAGGAAGGAAGGAAGGAAGGAAGGAAGGAAGGAAGGAAGGAAGGAAGGAAGGAAGAAAGAAAGAAAGAAAGAAAGAAAGAAAGAAAGAAAGAAAGAAAAAAGAAAACAAGGCCTTTGGGCTGGATAAGACTCTGATAGGCCCACCCTCCCCTGGTGCCTTCTGTATGCCCTGGGCAGAATATCCTTCTCTCTTAGAACATGTCACACATTTTGTCTTCAGTACCAGAGTATGTGCTTGGATGCAGAGAACAACTCTTGTGATATGTAGGGGCCCAAGAAAGAAAGAGCTTACATCTCATTCAGGCCTGTGAGACTTGGGGTTGTACAGAATGTGGGCATTTGGATCCATGAGACAAAAAATAATTACTCTGAATCAACAAGAGTCTGATGCAGCGGGCCAGAGTGAGCAGCACAACCCAGATGTAGAGAAAGCATGATCTCTATGTAGGCCGCAAGGTTGTTCTTGATTAGAAGGTCAGCTCGGCTCCTTGTCATTCCACAGACAACCTGCTCAGAGGGCCTTCAGTGATTCAGGAATGGGGAAGGGTGCTGACATTGAAGAGTGGTTGGGGTCACCATGGGCTGAAGCGAAGAAATCTCCTGGGGAAACTCCATCAAAACTACTCACCAGAAGGGAATCCTAGACCGGAGAAGAATCCAAAGATCTCGAGAAAATGAACAGAATGAAAGCAATAAAGGGCACAATCCTGGGCTAATAAAAGGAAGTGGGCAGTGGTGGGCAGCAAGCCCCTGAGGGCAACAGAGAGAAGGATGATGACAACACAAGAGCTGCAGCTCTGATCATGTGTGAGAGCAGCCTCCCACTCACCTTGCACCTCCTTGCCATACATGAGTGATTTCTCATGTGCTTGTGTCCTTACCTGAGACTCCTGAGCTCATGGAGAATACAGAACATGTGTTTTTCAACGTGGAAAGCAGGATTAAAGTTTATTCATTTACTTTTGAGAGAGGGAGAGAGAGAGAGAGAAAATCAGCGGGGGAGGGGGGGGAGGGGGGGCAGAGAGAGAAGGAGGCAGAGAATCCCAAGCAGGTTCCTTACTGTAAGCACCAAGCCTGACATGGAGCTCGAACTCAGGAACCATGAGATCATGACCTGGGACAAAACCAAAGTTGGATGCTTAAGTGACTGAGTCACCCAGGTGCCCCAGAAATTTTTATTTTTATTATATATATATATATATATATATATATATATATATATATATATATTTATATATATTTATATATTTTTAAATTTATATTTTTATTTTTTTATATATATTTTTTATTTTTATATATTCTATATATTTTTATTATATATGTATATAATACATTCCTACTTATCAAAGGGAATAGGTGCACAGAGCAGTGAAATTTGGAGTCAAAATATGCTGTGTTCTATAAAATCTGACACAATTTTTTCTTCATTGGTTTGCGAAGCTGGACACACTAAACCAGATTGCACATGGGTAACATTACAAAGACTTTTGCAACTATTATATTTTTTTCTCTGACAACTCTGTAAGCTGAGTAGGGCTGATATTTTTATCATCTTTTAATGGGGAAATTGGTGTCCAGAGAAGGTGAGTGAGGTTCATTGTCTGAGATGATACCCTAGGAAATTATTTCTATAATTGCCTATATTGCCTACTATGAATTTTCTGCTTAGTTTAAATTTTATATTTGTTTGTTCATTTGTCAAGATTTCTGGTGTTTATATGAATTTATATTGTCTGTCTTATTGATACAAATTTTTTAATTTGAAAAATAGATAATAGTAAAAAGCTTACCATCCTCTCTTTTAAAATAATCTGGGGTGAAATTTTCATGAGAACTTTTTATTCTTATTGTTTTTTTCTCCTAGAAGAGAAGACATGTTGAGATTCATAGGATGATATCATAGTTGCTTTTCTTCTCTAAGTTTGAAATGAATCATAGGGGTCATCTTTCCTAACCTCTTAGACAAGTGAGGAATCTTTCTGGTGAATACAAAGCAATAATCTAGCATTTAATTCAATCAGTTTATAATATTTGCCCTCCCTAGTCTACAGACTAAATGTTTTATCTATTTCAAAAGGCTTTATTTTATTTTATTTTTTTTATTTTAGAGAGAGCACATTCATGAGCAGGGCAGAGGAGCAGAGGGAGAGAGAGAGAATCTCAAGCAGGCTCTACCTAGCACAGATCCTGATGCAGGGCTTGATCCCACAACCCTGGGATCAGGACCTGAGCCAAAATCAAGAATCAGATACTCAACTTACTGAGCCATCCAGTTGCCCCTCAAAGGACTTTTTAAAACGCTAGCACACTACTTAGAAGTTCCCCTTATTCCATTTGACAAGACAAGTGAATGAACTACCTGTATGATTTCTGAAACAATGGAAAAGTAATCAGGATGTTAAATGAAGAGAGCAAAAAGTAAGACACTAACAATTACTGATTATTTAGTAAAAAAGAATTCGTTTAAATGAAAATCTCTCAAACCAGTTTCATATCATATATGAAGGCTCATGCCATCATTTATCTGAATGTGATTTTAGTTGTCTCCAGATTATCCCTTAGTCCCTCGGCCAGGAAATTGAGACTATATTTAATTCCCATGCAACTGCCAGATGTCACTTTCACACTGAACACCAAACTGCTCTCAATCCCTGTGAGACAGCAGAGTCAACATTTTGCTTCACAATTTGGGGCTTGCGGTCCCTACTGAGTAGGTAACATTTATAGAGTAGTTTTTATGTACCAGGCATCATTCCAAGTACTTTACAGGGATTATTTCCCTAACTCCTATAACCATGCCACGAAATACATACCATTAGCATCTTCATTCTACAGGTGAGGAAATTGCCACAGAGGCTTTAAATAACTCCCCCAAAGCTCAGAATGGCAAGTCGGGATTTGAATCCAGGCCCTCAAACCCCTAAAACTCACACTCCTCACTTCTCTGCTATTTAGTTTCTAAATGCTGGAGACTCATATTGGATGTAGTTTTCCAGTGTAACTTTTTAGCAAGGCAACCATATTTATTCATTCATTTGTTCCATATCATTTATTAGGAGTGTATGGAGAGCCAGAACCACACTCATCCCTGGGTAAACACAAAGACCTTTCTCAAGGTGTGCAGGTTCTAGTGAGAAAGGCTGAGAAGCCAAGCCAGGATTATAGTGCTACAGGCCAGTTGTACAAATACAGCAAATGCTGAGAAACAAAGAAGGAACAGCTAGAGCTAAATCCCTCGGGGGGACTGCCTAGTGGAGGGACATTTGAGCTAAGGTTTGAAGGACAATAAGAGTGAGTTAGGGAAAGGGAGAGCGGAGGGAATCCTAGACAGTGATAACAAAATAAATGGAGGAAAGGAAGCCCAGAAGAATAGGAACATGTGGGGAACTTCAGTGGTTGGTTTGGGCAGGCCAATGCCATCTTCAGGGTGTGGCAGGAGACGAAATGACAAAGGAGACAGGAGTAGCTATAGATTCAGTATAGATGAAGGTATTCAGTGCTTCCTGAATTCCAGGCATGGAGGCAAGGGCTTTGCACTGATTACTTCATTTAATCCTTATGACTGTCAAACAACAAAGAGATTCTTGCTCTTCCATTTTGCATATGAGAAAACTGAGGCCCACAGATGGTAAATCCCCTAGCCAAAGACCATTACAGACAGGATTTGAGCCAAGCAGGACTCCAGAACTCATGCTCTTTATCCTGCATTACACTGACACTTTCATGAAGAGTTTCATATCCTAGGCTAGTGAGATGGAACTTTCTAAAAACGCTTCTGTAGCACATATACCCAGAGACAGGCCTATGTTCAAGAAGATTCCCGGTGCTAATTCCTTTTATGCTGTAACTTGATTTGTCTAACGATAATCGTTATAATTCATGGCTTACTACTTGCCAATTGTTATACATAATCATGCATCTTATTGCATTTAATTTGTGCCTACAAAATGATGTATATACTGATCAACTCATTGATGTCAGAGAACAAAACTGTCCAATATTATATAGCTACTAGTGGTAAAGTCAAAATTCAAACTCACTTTGGCTCTGCAGCAGGCACTCTTAATTCTTTGGCTATATTCCTTTTGCAAAAGCATTGCGGTTCTCCCATAAGCTCATGTTGCAAAAAACGTCTTTGGGACTAATGTCTCAGGATTTAATATGACCGATTCCAGCCACATTTCTAGGTGCTGTTTAGTTGACATTGCTCAAATAGAGAAGTTTGGAAAGCCCAACTATTAATACATGGTTTGGCACTCTTTACACATTTATGATCTTGTTTCCTTGGAATTAGTTCTTATCAACTTATGATGTGATTCCCTTGCAGCTAAATAAGCAAAATCTTTGTAAAGTGACCTGCAAAGGTAAAGTGCTCAACTTCAGAGATTTCTTACAGAGAACCTCTTCAGTGGTAATTAGATGTTCTGACCCACTAGTTAGGAGTAAAGCAGTTGTAGGTAGTTCATATATTTAGAGTGAAACCTTCAAATATTCTGTTAGAGTGATCTTCTTCCTATCAAGACCCTGGTGTAGAAGTCTTCGTACTATGACAGTTAAAAGAAATTAATCTTGGTTTCAATTTTGGATAAACTACCTACGTATTTTAGTTTCCTTCTTTATGAAATGGATATAAGAATCATAGCTACTTCATTGGATAATTGGGAATATTAAATGCAATAAGGCATATCTTAAAAACAAAAACAAGGGGCACCTGTGTGGCTCAGCCGGTTGAGCATTTGACTCTTGATCAGTTAAGGTCATGATCCCAGAGTTGTGGGATCAAGCCCTGCATCCAGTTCCATGCTGAACGTGGAGACTGCTTGAGATTCTCTCTCTGTTTCTGCCCCTCCCCACTTTCTCTAATAAACAAACAAACAAACAAACAAAACAAAACAAAATAAAAAAACAACTCGGTGAAGCCTGGCGCAGAGTAAGCATTCTTCAAAAAAATTTCCCTTGAACACTGTTGTGTGCATCTCACCTTCCCTCTCATTTCCCCAGCATGACACTACAGCTGGCTGTAGCTCCTGATTGACAGCTGCAGCTGTATTGTCATAATGCTTTGTAAATAGTACTTGTAGGTCCTCACCACCTATGTTGTTCCTTTCCGTTCCTTCCGCTCACTCATAACTATTCTACATTTCAATGCTCACTTCAAAAGCTGCTTCCTCCACGAAGGGTTTCTTACACAATAATTTCCTCTTTGAGTATTTCCCTTTCTTATGTGTGTTCCATATTTAATCCCAAGTGCCCAGTAGGATATCAGTAGATATATGTTTTAAATTGTTTTATGAAAGAGCACTGATTTGACATTGGCCCAATCTTATGAAAGAGCCCAATTTGACATTGGCCCAATGTGACATTGGCCTAATTATAGGTTTAACACTGATTGGCTGGGTGAATTTGGGCAAGTCAGTCCATCAAGACCTCCTTTTCAGTATCTGACAAATGTAGAAGCCATTTCACTGGTTTCACTGACTTTGGAAATTGGAGAATGAAACTTCAAGATGTAGTAGTTCCTTCTCTTAAAGTATTTTATTCTCACAGATTCACCATATGGAGTCTTGCCTCCCTACCCTAATACCGGAGAAGGCTCCAACAATTACTTAATGATCAGTTACCCAATTTTATGTGCTTTGGAAGGAGCTGCTTGTAGTGTTTATAGGGAAATGATGAAGAGTGTAGCTTCCCTGCCTTGATTCTGGCACCAGAAAAGGAACCCAAATATTGACTTGGTTTTGTTCTGAGCAATATCCTAGAAGCCTAGAGGTAAGCAATCTGCAGTGCTCACCGGACACATGTCCTTCCCTATGGGATGCAGGTTAGTCCCGGGAAAAAACTGTGAAGAAAAACTTGGTTTCCATTTTTTCTATTCTTCATAAGCCAATTGTCTATGGCTACTTATTAATATTTGGTGCCAAAATAAAAGAGACTGCAAAAGATTTAAGCAAAACAAGGTTAAGAGTGGAGCCAGACCTTCTATGTGTGAAAACTTGGCTCCATCATTCAGTGGCTCTGTTATAATCTAGGACAAGGTGATTAGCTTCTCTCTGCCTTAGTTACCTCATTTGTTAAGTGAATGATAATACCTACCATTAAGGTTATTTTAAGAATTAAATAGGATAATATTTGCATAACACTTAGAAGGTAGGAAACAATTACTCTTAGTAGTAGTAATAGTAGTAGTTATAGTGGTAGTAGTAAGAATAGTAATTTTCATTCATGGCCTTCTTTTCAACTGCCTTTCTCCTCAAAAACTTGCCATAGATGCTGATCTATCTCCAAAAGACTTAGTTAAATGATGAAACTTTCATTTCATCACAACCAATAAGAAAACATTTATCATGTGACAATAGCCTTTTAGGTACACTAGGCAGACAATGCAGGCATTCTCATCTCACATCTAACTATTGGATCTGTCAAACTGGCCAGTGGAGAGATCTTGCATTACCTGGGTACATGGGGATAGCTAAAATGTATTTATATGTATAAGTAAGGAGTTTATTTGTTTAAGCCAACCAACTAATTATATATGTAGGTAGTAAGGATGGAGAACATGGAGAACTCAATGACTTACATTTAATGCCAGTTGGAAGTGAGTAGGAAACTGAATTTGACAATCTTTTTAATCTGGGCTTTTGAAAATAACTAAGCAGGTAAATACACAACGTGTTCAAATCTCAACTTACATGAATATGTGGACTGCTAAATTCATAGCTGAATTCCTTAGCAGATGCAACAGTATGAAAAATAGACATTATAAGTTCAAATTTGACTTCCTCTTGGATTCAGTGAAAAACTTAGAAAGATAGAGAGCATGATACTTCAGGTTACACCTCTCACAAGGGTACAGTGATGACTAACAACCTTGACTTTGTTAAGATCAGCTTTCTTTCTCTGACTTATTTCACTAAGCATAATACCTTCCAGTTCCATCCATGTTGCTGCAAATGGCCTGATTTCATTCTTTCTCATTGCTAAGTAGTATTCCATTATATACACAAACCACATCTTCTTTATCCATTCATCAGTTGATGGACATTTAGTCTCTTTACATAATTTGGCTATTGTTGAAAGTGCTGCTATAAACATTGGGGTACAAGTGCCCCTATGAATCAGCACTCCTGTATCCCTTACCTAGTGGGTCATAGGGTAGTTCTATTTTTAATTTTTTGAGGAGGGTACTTGTTGGAATGAGCACTGGGTGTTGTATGTAAGTGATGAACTATGAGAATCTACCCCAAAAACTAAGAGGACACTTTACACACTCTGTGTTAACCAATTTGATGATAAATTATATTTAAAAAAACTTTCAAAATAAAACCGGAGAAAATTCTTGTGACCTAGGCTAAGAATTCTTAGACATGATACCAAAGCACAGTCTATTAAAAATAAAGATTAATAATCTTTTTAAAAAAAAAAAGATCAGCTTTCTTTAACTGCACCACCTCCAAAATATTTTCTGTCCTGCAGTGTGTTTATTGGTCCTACCCTATTTATCAATGTCATTTCTGCTGGTACCAAGAGAAATAGTAACTTATGTATATACCTTTATTCAATCAGAAAGTAGTATCACTTTTTTTTTTTGACAAAGCAATAATAAGGAATCAATATAAGTAAATTCTACAGTCTAGAAGTGTTTTGTTGACTCTAAAATTGTTTATTGTAAAAAAAAAATTGTTTGCTGAGAGTCCTTGACCTATTTACCATTAAATACCAAATCCCATGATTAAAAGGAATTTTTGACTGGGTTTTCTTATTTTGGCTCTTTCAGCTCCTGAGTCATTTTTCTTAAATGCATTCTTCATGCCTTTTTCTCTCCTGGTGGGAAAGCAATAATTGGAAAGTTGGAGTGACGGGCTTTGCCTTAGTCAAAACAACAAATAACCTTATACACAAGCTACTCAGATTTTAATTTTTTCTCTTTTTATAAAACATAAATGCATTTCTTTCAAGAGTTATATTCTTAAGGGCCAGGACCTGGTCTAACTCAACTGTATTTGCTGCATCTAAAAATTAAATAACATTTTGTCAGTGCTTAATTTAAATATAATGGATGAAGATACTTTACCATTTTCTTGTGCTTGTCATTTTGTTTGAATATTGATATCCTTAGCAAATACGATTTAAAATTTTCCACGATCTTTCTCTTATTTGGAGATATTTAAATTTTGTGATGCTTTTTGAAATAAGCATGATAAAACAGATATTTCAAAATATCTCTCTACTGTGGAATCCAGAAGCTTTCACTTTCACAGCCCCCCACAAAAGCATGCAACACTCCCATCATTACAGCTGATGTTGGAGCAGAAGAATTATAATGGCTGCAAAAAGTAGCATAAATAATTTCCATCAATGATACACATGTTAGCCTGACAATGAGCTGGCTTTTGTGTGGGAGTGCTGAAGTGTGAGGAGCATGAGAGTCAAGGGAGCATTAATCCAAAAGCACAACGAAATGCACTCCTTTACCTCGTTTCTATTTTTCCCCCATTTTTCTCCATTTGTTCAGAGAACCAATGATAACAACTTAACATTTATACGACCCTTTTCATCCGAAAGAATCCCTAGCATTTTGCAAATCAAACATTTGTATATACCTCATTTATGTTTAATCTTTTGTTTTTTTTGTTGTTTTTTTTTTTTTTGCTTCAATTAAATAGGAACTTCATGCAACCAATTCTTTTCTTCTCTCATGCACGTGGACGTTTGAGGACTGACAACTTTAATCATGCTTCTCATAAAGCAAGTGCAGTATCTTCCCTGGCACCAAAATAGACCCAGAGACCTGTAATTAAAATGAAGTGGTTGATAGGTTGCTTTTGATGACAGCAAGGCGATAACACAAAAGGCAGCGCTCACATTGGTGTCACTATTTCACCATCTATTTGGGTTAGATTGGTGTTCTTTCTTTACCATCTGACTGGTTATACAAATAAAACTGAAATGTTAGATGTCAAAAAGGGTGGGAGGAAGAAGAAGGGAAAAGAACAGTAAATTCCTGGGTTGACTTTGCATTTCTCTTCTTTTCTATGACTGCAGAGAAAGACACATTCCTAGTTCTATTTATGATATTGATGGGTAGTATTGATTTGTGCTTAGGGTCATCCAGGTTGGTTATTTAAGCCAATATTCTGAATCCTTTGCACATAGAAAATTTGAAAAATAAACTGTGATGTTCAAACTTGTTACAAGACCATGTTATTTGTAAACTCATAGTCAAATACTTTGAAACATGAAATTATCAAATCCGCAGAGAAGTAAGAGAATCAAGAGCTCTTCTGAGCTCAGATTAATCATTACACCTGTGGAAACCACTTTACCCCCACTGGGATTCCAGCATGTTGGTCAAGGATCATTTTTCTTTCTCCTCCTACGCATGTCAATAGAAGTCAAAACTCCAGCTGTTATCTTTAATTACCTGAACAAAAATCTACTATGCAGGTAGTTCAAGTTTTAATTTACCCCCTGTCATGATACTAAAATGTCAAGAGAAAAATATGTTATTTAGGGTATAATATACAGTCTGGAGAAGCTGCCTAGGAGGGAGGTAGGCTAAATCTATCACTGGAAAATTAAAGAGTGCTTGGGGTTTCTTCTGCAACTTAATAATGTTCCATTTCTATTGTGGGATGAATTTTAGCTGGCTATTGATTTGAAACTCTTTTTCCATATTGGTCAAATTGGGGTCAATTTCTCACTTCTGATTTAATAATAATTTAAAGAAAGTACACACCAGTTTCTGGCTATTCCTTGTAAAAGCGTTCTAGTCTGTCCTGATCCTTTCTACTAACTTCGAGTTAGTGTTTATCTAGCCAACACCATGGTGTGAAGTTTCCAAGCATTATGTCACTTTGTCAAGTTATTTCACAGTATTCCTGTGTGATTTTAAAACAGCTGCCTATATCTAGGTATGGGGAAAATATGGTTTCATTTGAAATAAATAATAGAATTATACATTAAACACAAATATGCATATTTGAAAGATACAGGTGAGACCCCAAATGACCGTGTTAGCTGTCTGTGATTAGGATTTGACATTTTTATCAGCTTATTTGGATCCTCAAATTTTGAGTTTTGACTTAATGTCATGTTACTCTCTCAATCTGCTGTTCAAGTGAAAGGCTGCAAGACTTCTTCCAGCTCCAGTTTAATCTTGTGGTTCATGTCAGGGTCTCCTTCCTGAATGGAATAACCCCATATTCTCTCCTAATCCTTTGTGATGTTGACAGTGAAACTCTGGTTCTGCAGATGAAGCAGCCTATGAGCTATTATCTGGAAGGCACCTGTATTTTCTCTCGGAAAGTGGATTTTTGCTCTTTCCAGGATATTTGCCATGAAATAAAGCTTAAAGAAAAGTTTTTCTTTTCCACTCATGAGGTTGGATTTGTAGGTCACATGGTAACTTTGGTCTGACCTAGAAGCTATTCATGAGTCAAAGTCCCACAAGAAAATAACTAACTTGGCCCTAAAGAGACATGTATAGTTAGGCACACATGAATAGAAATGGCTAATATTTATTGGATACTTGCTATATGTCAAGCACTGTTTTAAGTATTTTACCTGTACCAATATTGCTGTTGCAATAACCTATGAGTAGGGAGTAGATCACACATATATAAATATGTATGTATATCTAGAAAGATTATATAATGTATATATATGTAACATATATTTGAGTAGATATGTGCATGTGTGCACACACATGTATACACAACAACTTTATTCCTCCAGTTGTTTGGGTCAAAAACTTAGATTAATTTTTGATTGTTGTGTTTCTTTCCAAATCCATATCCATAAAGAAATACTACTGGCTCTGTCTTTGACATACACCTAGAACCTGTCCACTCATCATCTCCACCACTATCACCTTGGTCCAAGTCACCAGATCTCTTGCCTGGATTACTGGAATAGGCTGGTAATGAGTTCTCCTTTTTCTACTTTGCTTGTTCCCCCAAATTCTACCTCCATCTGTTTTCAACACAATGATCCTTTAAAATCTTAAGTCAGATTTTGTCTCTCTCATGCTTAATATTCTGCACTGGCTCCCCATTTCACTCAGAGTAAACATCAAAGTCCTTACAGTGGTCTATCAGACCCTATGTGATCTGTGTTCTGTTACCTCTCTTACCTCATTTCTCACTACTATTCCCCTGATCACTGGCCCCAGCCACATTAGTGTTTTACCATGCACACACGGCACTTACAGTCTTGGTTGCAGTATTCCCTCTTTCTGGAATATCCTTCCCTCAAACATCCATTTGTCAAATGACTTACCTTTTTTAAGTCCTCGCTCAAATTTCACTTTCTTAATAAGGCAGAGTATGTTTCAGAGTTTAGTCATCATTTTAATTAGGATTAAAACATAGGCCTAGAGAGGTTAAATATCAAGACTCTGACCTGAACCTATGCCATTTTCTTTGCAGATAGTTCATTTAGCTGACAGACTAAAACTATGGAAGCGTCATAATCTTAGCCCTTTATCTTTGTTTTGCATGTGGATGTAAATTAGGGGCATACACATAGAATTTGGAGCTCTATACAGCTGGAATGCATGAATAGTCTTACCCGAGACTGATTTTCATGACAGTGGCTTTGCTTTTCGGACCCTTCCTCTACTTGAAATGAGCTGTTTCTCCCCTCTCCCACCCTTCACACCAGATTGAGTGCCATCTCCTCCACCAGGCTTCCTGCATCACCAGATGTTTGGTTTATTTTCTATGTCCTCCCCTCATGGCATTCATGTTTCAACCACTATACTTGTGAGTTATACTGTATCTCATCCACTTACATATTTTATTCTTTCTTTGCAAAATAATAAGTACTCAGTAATTACTCGTTTGAACATTGGATAAATGAACAGATCGTTATTATAAATAATGATGTATAAATTAAATTTTGCATACACCAAGATCTCTACCTTTTAAAAGCTAATATAAGTGAAATGGCATTTGTATGCTTTTGTATGTGTGTATATATATACACACACACCCACACCCACACACGATTTGGAGATATGCGGAGCTTATTCCTAACATATTTCATCTTCCCTGACAAACCATAATTTTAGACATTTGAATCTTTTAATGTGGCTTGTATCTAATAAATGAGGGACTTTTTTAATGTATTCTACTGAAACTGAAGAGGAGTTATTACTAAAGAAAGATTTTCAAATACATCAAAATTTTCTAGAAAAAAACCCACAAACTTATAACGAAAATAATATTTTGAAATTAACTCACCCTTAATAGCCCAAATTAAGACCACCCCTTCCACACAAAAATTTCTCTAGCTATTATAGCCTGCTTTGCTTGCTCTAGATGTATTTTTTTTTTGTCACCAATCTATTATGGACTCAATCTATTCACCTCAAATTCATATGTTGAAACCTTAACCCTCCAGTGTGGGTATTTTGGAGAGGGGACTTATCAGGAAATAACTAAGGTTAAATGAGGGCATAAGAGTGGCCCTGGTCTGATAGGATTGTGGCCTCATGAGGAGAGGCACCAGGGAGCTTGCTTTCTCCACATGCACCAAAGAAAGGCTATGTGAAAATACGGCTGTAGGCATGCCAGGAAGAAAAGCCTCAGCAGCAACCACATAGTCCAGAACCTTGATCACAGACTTCCAATCTCCAGAACTGTGAGAAATGTATTTCTGTTTAAGCCTCCTGGTCTATGGTACTTTGTTATGGCAACCCAAGCAGGCTGACACAGATACTGTGTTATATTTGCAGTTAATGTTTTACAACACTGATTCTTGTTTTTTAAATTGAGGTATGATCGACATCTAACATTATATTAGTTTCAGGTGTATGACATAATGTTTCCATATTTGTATATGCTGTGAAATGATTACCACAATAGGTCTAGTTAGCATCCACCACTGTATGCAGTCACAGATTTTTTTGTTTTCTTGTGGTGACCCCAACACTCATTCTTGCTTCCCTGAATACATAATGAATTTGGGGAAATAGCAAAGGATTCATTTTTTCTTGTTCACTCACTTAAGCCTGTATTCCTTAGAAAGAGCAAGCATTTACATTTCTTGAATAACATGCCTTTTTCTTATAAGTGAATGGAAGCTTCTTTTCTTTTTTCTCTTTTTCCCTGTCCTGGCAGATTTAAATTGTATTCCTCATCTATTTTGGCTATAAAAAAAAGAAGAGGAAATGTCTAGGGCAGAATGAGAACATCTGCTTTTGCTCTTCACTAATACTTGGCTATTTCCCTCATCCCTAATTGTCTAGAATAAGAAGTTGGAAATCCATATTGCTCAAATCATAGAGTGTAGTTAACATATTTGGAGTCACAGTCCCCTTTCAGATTTCACTTTAAGCTGTAGATCTCACAAAATTGGACATGGGCAAATACATGCAAAATTTCAGGTGCTCCTAGACCTTTTGATGTCCATTCTAGGATTCTCCGAGGTGTTCTTAAATCCCAGGGTAAGAACCTCTCTTCTAGGCCATGTAAGTCTGTTCATCCCAGTAGGTGGGTTTCCCCTGAGCTTTCTACAAAGATTTGGGAAGAAAGAGAAATATTGGAGGTCATATAATCCAAAGTAATATTTCCAGTTTTCCACACCAGTACTTCTTATGAGATGCTCTGAATTAAGGAAATATGAGCTTCTGATCTTGGAAAATTTATACTACTGAATAAACTAGGAATTCTGAAAGCTCCTTAAAATGGCCCACTGCTTTCCTGATGAAATCCACGAAGTAGGTTGCCTGTGATATTTTTAAAATCATGTGGAAAATATTTCAAGGCCTGATCACAGACTACACATTAAAATGAGTCATCATGGTGACCTATACTTTGAGCCATAGAGACAAACAGCCTTAAGGGAAATCAGAGCTTCTGAAAAGCAGCTTGTACATTCTGATATATGTCATGTTATCCTAATAGAAGTGAGGGATGAGCAGGGAGGAGAGGGACTCTTTGAGTTGCCGCACCACAGACTGCCTCTGGATCTCAGGCTGAGGAGGGACCACCCCAGATCCTGCTGGGGAGGGATCCACTCTCATTTCCACAGGCACAATTGAACGCTCATGCAAGCTAAGACCCCCATGATAATATGCCTTCCTCCATAGCTCCACAGGGAAAGGAAAATGGAAGCTTATGGCATTTATTCTTTCTTTTTTTCAACTAACCTTATAAACTCTAATTTGCCAAGGTTTTCGTATGAATGGAACAAATGAATCCATATGTTACAGAATAATAAGGATTTTTTAATGGTACTTTATCTTGAAATATCTTAGGAAAGTCTCTCATAAACCCTTTTTATTACATTAGATGTTAAAAAGCAAACACATACAAAGTGATACGGTTCTTTTGTTATCTAGGGGATGCTCTCATGGATGAAAAAAATGCATAGTGCACAATATGGATAATAATGCTGCATATGTCTTGATCAAGATGTTATTATCCCTTCTTTTGGAAGTTTATTTCATGCTATTGCTTTGTAAGTGTGGGGTCAGAGGTATAATACTTTGATGATGACAGTGTGCAAATGACACCTTAAATATAGAGGACAGAAATGTTTAATGCATTCGGTATTCTGAAGAAAGAGATTTTTTTTTTACAGAGAGCAAGTTCCTTTCCCAGGTGTTCTGAAATAACAACTTTGATGCTGCACAAGCAGTATTTTCTTATATGACTGCAGCAGAAATCTCAGTTCCTCCTGAGTCCTGTGCTATTTATGAATGCAAATAAGAAACAGAACTTCTCTTCCCTAATTGCACCTGGCTAATAGTCAGAATGACAGATTGGGAATGTTCTTAGTCAGTAAATTCCTTAGACAGAGCCAAACACCCTGACACACAATTAAATCTTCACTTGTACCTCTCCCCACACCGTCACCATCACTGTCATCCCCTCCTCCATTGAGAAAAATACCTGAGCTACCTAGATCTTCTCCCCTTGCATGTGGCTTCACTTCCTGGATTCATTCTTTCAGTAAATATGTGTTGATATATATATATATATATATATATATATATATATATATGCTTTGGGATTTGAAAGTCATACCAGTTTTAAGATATTCCACTTAGAACTTTTGGCAGGAAACACAATTATATGATTTGGACTATTTTCTAAGAGTCTTGATAAGCTTGATTTGTGGAAAGAACACTGATTTTGAATCCTGATTCTGCTACTTGTGTGATCTTAGAAAAAAAATGTAAGTTTTTGAAACTGTGCTTTCATATCTGTAAAATGGGAGTGAAAATATCTGTACTACCTTTCTCACAGACATACTATAAGGACAAACATTAGATACCACATATGAAGGTATTTGGTAAACTGAAAACTACTTTTTAGGTAATAATAATAATAATATTGTTATTATTTCTATAGTTCATAACTCCTTACTTCTACTGACAAATTAAAGATTGAATTTATATCTGCCAGTTGAAACATTTTGTATTTGTAAAATAGCATGAAAAACTTCCTTTTTATTTTACACTCTGTCTTTATCTTCACGTAAGTTAGCAGAAAGGAGATGGCTATAGAAGTCCTTGGTCAAGTCTATGGAACAAGCAGATGATCTAGATTTAGAATAAGGCTACTCTTTATATACAGTAATTGTTCACTTCCAATATTTTTAAATTACTGTTGTATTTCATCAATCAAAGTAGATCATTTAAGTGAACACTTTTCTGACCCATGATGCAGAAATATAAAAATATTGGCTGATAATTATGTTTTCTTCTTTCTTTGTTCCTGTGATCAACATTCTAGGCATAAACTCAGTTAATTTTAATTGGTAAACATTTGTGCCTATCTGTGACTCAGTTTTATTATCAATGAACTAAGAGTAATGCTAATACTTCATGGGTTTGCTGTGAAAATTTAAAGAAGTAACAGAATTAAAATGCTAAGAACTCTTCTAGAAACAAGTAAACATTAATAAATACTTTTATATTTGTATCATTTATTCATTCAACAAACCGATTTATCACCCAACAGATTGATTTATAACCCACTATGTGCAAGGTGCTGTTCTAAGGGTTTGGAATATAAAAGTTAGTGGACAAAGTTTCCAGCTCTCATGGAGTTTATATTCTAGTTTGAGGAGGAGAGAG
Source organism: Acinonyx jubatus (assembly GCF_027475565.1). Classification (NCBI taxonomy): domain Eukaryota; kingdom Metazoa; phylum Chordata; class Mammalia; order Carnivora; family Felidae; genus Acinonyx; species Acinonyx jubatus. Next base: position 64,899,511 of record NC_069387.1, read on the forward strand.
ACAGGTAATAATCAAGCATAATAAAGAAGAGAGCATGATTATTGCTGTGGGAAATGAGTAGAGAAGGGTGAAGTAATCAGCAGTGCTGAGGTTCAGAAATGGGAAGGATTAACCAATTATACAGACAAGTTAGGATAAGTCTAATGGAGAAGATATGTATAAGGAACAGTTTGAAAGAACATGTTAGCCATGCACATATGTGGCAGAAAAAGATTCTAGACAGAGGAAACAGCCAGGGCCAAGGCCCTAAAGCAGAAATGTGCTTATCATATATGGGAGTAATCAAGAGCTCAGTGTGACTAGAGCAGAGAGAACAGGGATAGGAGATGAAGTCAGGGAGAGAATTGAAGACAAGGCCACGCAAGACCATGTAAATCCTTGGAAAGACTCACACTTGGGAGAAACTGGAGGGTTTGGAAAGCAGGGCTGATGCCATCAGCTGATGTTTTTAACAGGATCACACTGACTGTTGTGTTAAGGATGTGCCCCCCACACATGAGGGCAGACACAGCAAGACCGGCTGGAAAGCAATCAGAGCCTCCCAGGGGAGACGAAATGGAGGCTTGGACCAGGGATAACAGTGGGAGTGGTGATAAATGTCTGGGTTGTGTATATATTTTGAAAGTAGAGTCAGTGGGATCACCTGATAGAAAGTAATTTTTACCACACCTTACTTCAATTTCTATATAACAGGAAGCTCCCAGGAGTAATCAGAATTGCAAAGATTTAGAAGCTTTCAAAAGAAAGGTGTGAATTACCTATAAAGATTGATATGAACTCTATGCCCACAGCTTCTGTAATGAAAAAGATAACCAAAAAAAAGGAGGGGTTGATTATTTTGTGAAGGACAGAGGAAACTATTATCAAATATTGATTTGGTGTGCCACAACTTATGCTACTCCCAGAGAGACAAAGCAGAACATACATGCAGGACCCACAAAAAGAGGGAGAGTTCTATAGAGCTGTGTGTTGTTCTGTATAAGTGAGTAGATGGATTGCTTAGTGCAGACTGTGCAAGCAGACTACGCAGATGTGAATTCTGTTCTGCTACGTACTGGCCTCAGTTTCTTCATGTGTATGGTGGGAATGATGATATAGTTAGTAAGGAACTTAGAGGGTTGGTTACAGTTTCAATGAATTATTTTAAGAAAAGGACGTAGAGTAGTGCCTAGCAATTAGTGTTATATAAGTGTTAGGGGTTATTTTGTGTGTGTGTATGTGTGTGTATGTGTGTGTGTGGGGGGGGGTTGAGTTGCAGAGGTGGGTTATCTGTTCTATGTTGATCTTTCCTTGCCATTTTGAACGTTCATTACTCAGCACTAGCTTATTAAGATGTGGGTGATTGGACTCTGAAAGACTAATTCATGTTCAGCAAACCCAAATGAATTTTATTATAAGCCAAAATAACAACTTGGGTATTTTCTCTGAAATAAATGTTGCCAAAGGGACCAAAAGTACATGTCCGCAAGTATAAAATTCTTCTCCACAACACTCCCCCAATAACGGAGGAAAAGTATCAGAAAGGAAAAGATACTCCGATGACTTTATGAAATGTTTTTACAAAATTGTGGTACGCTGCTGGGCCACCAATTCCTGGAGGGCTGCTTAACAAAGAAACAGGAATCCTACTGTCAGCCAGCCACTCAGTGAAGACAATCTCTAGGCAGCAACGGGAGGATACAAAATTACCGTCTTTTCCCCTCAAGATTCCCAATTAAAATTTTTTTTAATGTTTATTTATTTTTGAGAGAGAGACAGAGACAGAGTGTGAGCTGGGGAGGGGCAGATAGAGAGGGAGACACAGAACCGAAGCAGGCTCCAGGCTCTGAGCTGTCAGCACAGAGCCCGACGCAGGGCTTGAAACCATGAACTGTGGATCATGATCTGAGCTGAAGTTGGATGCTTAACTGACTGACCCACCCAGGAACCCCAAGATTCCCAATTTTAGCATCTCTTGAAAATGGCAGTCTGTATCTCTTCTCTGATTACAAAATCCTCTCCATCACTTTAATATCCCTCTAGGACGTGTTGTCATTTCCAGGATTTCAACTTATTCTATACAAATTCTACTCATTATATTTGAATTGACAGTTTCCTGATTGCCTGGTGATATTGAGGGGTACACACTCACCTCATTAATCATATACACATTAATCATTTTTTTAAGTTTTTTAAAATTCATTTTGAGAGAGAGAGAAAATGCCCACGTGCAAGAGAGGGGCAGAGAGAGAGAGAGAGAGAGAGAGGATCCCAAGCATGCTCCGTGCTATCAGTGCAAAGCCCGAGGAAGGACTTGATTCCACACACCGTGAGATGATGCCCTGAGCCAAAATCAAGAGTCAGATGCTTAACTCACTGAACCACCCAGACGCCCCCCCCCCATAAATCATATTTTAAAGTGTGTTATTTCTTGAGAGATATGTGTGGTCAGAAAATCAATTTCATGCATGAATGAATTCTAATATTTAGCTTCATTTTAAGAAATTATTTTTCCCAATTGTGAGTCTCTAACTCTTGTATCTTACGAGTGCTTTATTTTGAGACTCATTCTTTACTTTCAGTAATTAGGAAGTAATTAAGAAGAAAGGAGTGGAAACAAAAAGAAAAAAGTTATCGAGAGAAAGAACATGTTTCTACTTGATATCACTTAATGACATGGAATTCAGAAACTATTCCAAGTTTGCAGCTGTCACTGTTAAATCCATCAGATTCACCACGGGAGCCATATTCCAACGGACTGTGATTTCAAGATGACACTGCGAAGTCCCAAAGTGATCAAAAGAGCACAGTTAGCTTCTTTTAATCCTTAATCATTCTTTCTATAATTCTATTTTTCTCCTCATTTGTTTTAAACCCACCCAGATATTTTTGTTTTTCTTTGGAGTACTCCCAAGCATTTATTTTAATGAACACAATTAAAATTTTATTATGTGACCCACAGCGTTCATCTAAACTTGGCACTGCTTTGGAACTTGCAATCATTTTCCTGGGCCAAGAGGGACTCTGTTGAGAAGATAAAATATGGATTTTAGCAATAATGATGTTGCCTTGGCTTGTGTAAGTACTGAATTAGTGTTGCAAGAAAACACATCATTAACTTTCAATAATATTTTCTGGAACAGAAAATCTGGCAGACCATATTTGTGTTTTTAAAGATTTAAAAGGAAGATATGTGCATATTTACACAGTAATAAAATTAAAGGAGTCATTACTATTACAAAAAAAAAGAGTACCCTAAAGTAAAATTGATTCTATTTACTAGATAATTATTTTAGATTATTATTAGATATGATTAGACTATTTTATTAGAACGATTTGAAATAATGTTCATTGGATCTGATGTTCTCATTCCATAAGTTACTCATACGTGTGATGTTTGCTTTAAAGGCATATCTTATCAATTGTTGGGAATATAAGACAATATTGATAAATAAACAAACAAAAACAAAAAACCCTCTCTATTCCTATATAGCAGAAAAAGCATTGTCAGATTTATACACATGTAAGTTAGCATGAAAGTGAGTACAAACCCTGGACAGAATTTGACACAAATTTACAAGGTAAAGCAGAAGAAAGAACAATATAAACTTATTTTTTCCTTTCTTTTCTTTTTTAATGTTTATTTTTGAGAGAGAGAGACAGAGAGACAGAATGTGAGCAGGAGAGGGGCAGAGAGATAGGGAGACACAGAATCAGAAACAGGTTTCAGTCTCTGAGCTGTCAGCACAGAGCCCAACGCAGGGCTTAAACCCGTGGATATTGGACCAGGAGATCATGACCTGAGCTGAAGCAGGATGCTTAACAGACTGAGCCACCCAGGTGCCCCCTCTCCCCCCACTTTTTTTTAATGTTTATTGATTGATTGATTGAGAGAGAGAAAGAGTGACAAGGGGAGGGGAAGAGAGAAAGAGAGAGACAGAGAATCTGAAGTAGTCTTCAGGCTCCGAGCTGTCAGTACAGAGCCTGATGTGGGGCTTGAACTCACAAGTTATGAGATGGTGACCTGACCGGAAGTTGGGTGCTCAACTGACTGAACCACCCCAGGTGCCCCAACAGAAGCTTCTTTTATCTCCTTCAGAGATAAGTAGATGTACCTTGTATTGTCTTGTATTGTCTCCTGTGAGACCCACGATAAAATCATAAATTAATTTTGGAAGTATGTGTTCACAGTTCCAAAGATCTGAAAGGCCCATGAACTTGCACAGTAAAATCGCAAGTTCAAACCTCTTTTGGGGCTTATTATTTTCACAACTAGACACTCTAGGGAGGAGAAAACAGGGAGGCAGCTGTCTACTTCCTTTTTATTAAACAAAGGTAATTTTATCATTTTACTCTTACATGACTGAGAAGAGCAATTTGAATAATATTTCTGAAGAAACAGAGTACCAAGGGAACTCAGTATGTATATATGTATGTGTGTATGTATGCACGTATGTATGTGTAAGAATATGTCTGTCTTTTCTTTCTTTCTGTCATTCTTTCTTTTCTAAATTAATAACTTTAATTACTGGATCATAAATGATAAATATAATTAACATTATAAAATTTTAATGTAAATAGTCAACATGATTGAAATCCCTTTCTATATATTTGGAAGTCATTTGTATGGTTATATATCAATTACAACATCTGTTGATTCATTTAGGCTCAAAAAAGAATATGTATGTGAAACCATTTAATTTGTGCAAGCATGATTTAAAATGAAGATTCAGAACAAGGTGTTTAACAGCTCTCTCCTAAAAAATACAAGCATAAAATTAAAGTTTTAAATATAGTAGAATGGAGCATAATTATAATTATATCCATATGGTATGATATTATTGAATACCAGGAAAATCTAGGATAGTTTAATAAGGTAATGAATAACACAATTAATATTCAAAAATATGTTACTTTCTTTTTATCTGAAAATATTCAGTAAAACATTTTAATGGAAATTGTAAAAAAAATGCCATTTAAAAAAAGCAAAATAACGCACCCAGAAAATGCATATAAAAACATAGACAAACCTTATAAAGAAAATGACTAAAATCTATCAAGAGGCATAAATATTTCTATAATGGAGAAATATAACTTATTCTTGGCAAGGAAGATTCAACACTGTAAAGATAGGATTTTTTGAATTAATCTGTTAAGTGAAAATACTAAAGGAACCTTTTTTCCCTGAAGAAAGTGTTTCTGTAGTTCACCTAGAAGTATTCATTTGTGAGAAGTCAGGAGATTTTGAAAAAGTGAGAAATGTTTAGTTCTCTCTGTCTTTACTTATAAACTTAGCAATGAAAATTGTGTGGTACTGCAAGAGATATGAATTAGATAAGCAACAGAGCGGAGTTTAAATATAAAAAGCAATGAATTTAAATGTAAAAACTAAAATAAGAATTGTAGAAAAAGTATATGTTTTAGAAACAAGACTAGATGAAAAAGGTCTTTCTAATATATCATTAAAGTCATAAAGCACAAGAACTTTGGTGGACTTAATTACAAAGTAAATAAGATTTAAACTTCTTTATGGCAAAAATACATCTTTAACAAAATAGAAGACAAATTCTAAATTAGGAGAAAATAATATTTGCAGCACATCTGACAAAGAATTGATTGAACTAATAAGCAAAGAACTTTTATAAATCAATAGAAAAGAGAACTCAGAAGACACAGGCAATTCACAAGAAATGTAATTTTAATATTATATTAAAAAATCAACTTCACGGGGCGCCTGGGTGGCTCAGTCGGCTAAGCATCTGACTTCGGTTCAGGTCATGATCTCACAGTCCGTGAGTTCGAGCAGTGTGTCAGGCTCTGTGCTGACAGCTTGGAGCCTGGAGCCTGCTTCAGATTCTGTGTCTCCCTCTCTCTGACCATCCCCCATTCATGCTCTCTCTCTCTGTGTGTCAAAAATGAATAAACATTAAAAATTTTTTTTTAAAAAAATCAACTTCACTAATAGAGAAAAATAAACACAAAATTGATTATCAAGTTCCATCTACCAGATAGACCAAAAAAAAAAAAAAAAAGATAAAACTACAAATGGGAGGTATACCCTACCCTGTTATTAGCAAGGCTAATACAAATTTTGAAAAATATTTGGCAATATTCATGAAAATCAAATATGTGAACACAATGACTGAAGACAAAATTCTGAAGAGATAATTGCCAAGTGATTAAATATGTATGGCATATGGATGTTCATTGTTGAGTTGTTTTTAATAATAAAATGTTGCAAGCAAGTGTAATGTCCAGAGTGACTGCTTAAATAAAGAGCTATTTTTATATTTTTAAATTAAATTAAATTTTATATTAACTTAATTAATTTTATTCATCCTCAAGTTCTATGAAGCTCATTAAGGGGTGCCAGGGTGGCTCAGTCGGTTGAGCATCTGACTCTTGATTTTGGCTCAGGTCATGATCTCTCAGTTTATGAGTTCAAGCCCTGCATCAGGCTCTGTGCTGGCAGTGAAGAGCCTGTTAGGGATTCTTTCTCTCCCTCTCCCTCTGCCCCTCCCCTTCTCAAAATCTTTCTCTCTCTCTCTCAAAATAAATAAACATTAAAAAATTTAATAAGGTATATCTAATTTAGAAGTGATGGAAAAATAACTCTCTGACATATTGTTAAGTGAAAGAAACAGGTAACAAATAGTATTTACAAAATGATCTACTTTATATAAAATGTTGTATGTGTCCATCTGAAGAGAGCTATTTGGAAGGATGAGAGATTTTAATGTTTCCTCATCTAATTTCCTATATTTCAATGATTATTCTTTTACATATGTCTTATATTTATAACTAGAAATAATGATGCATTTAATTTTAAAGTTAATAAGTTTATTGAAAAATGTATGCCCAATTATATCCAGTATTGTTCAAAGTATAGAGAGTCGTTACCCTATATGCTGCTTGTACGATTATATATTCTTTCACAATTTCTGAAGCATTATTACACTAAACCTCAAAAGTATTAAAACATGCAAACTTCGATCCAACAATTTTAAGTCTAGAAATTTCTCTTGCAAAGAGCCATGGGAAGCAGGTGCTGTCCCTATCACGAATGAGGTCCAGAAGAACATAGAAGTTGGAGCAGTCAGTAATTATAGGTCCACAGATGTGCTTGCTTTGACTGAGAAAGTGTTTTTGTTTTATTTTAAATTTAAGCCAACAGTTAAAATTTGAATGTTTCACAGAAAAGTTGTGAGTTCCTGATTTCCCTCTAAATTCAGAAGCTCTGGCATACTGGAGCCAGAGATAGCCTTAATGTTGACCTGCTAGAACTAAATAATGGCTGCCCCTTGGAGACAAAGTTTGTGCTATAAGGTCCATCTCAGACCCTATCACTTCTATACTTGGCCCATCACATTTGCTTATATCAATTTGGCCTTTGAATTTGCAGTTCCTGAGTTAAAGTATTTGCTAATCACCGGAAGAGAGACAGTTCAATTCTCTTCTACCTACAAGTCTGAGATACACTTTATTTTTGAATAGAAACAGGCAGTTTTTTCATTTATGTTTCTATCTTCATCCCAGTTCATGGGTCATGACTTCTCCAGTGGATTTATGATCTTATATTTCCTGAATCCAACGTTTACTTTTTTGGTTTGGGGCCTGGAACTCTGAAGAATATAAATATGTGGTCTTAACTGTTGAGTACAATTTTCAGTTTATCATTGAATTGCCTCTGAATGTCAGAGCAGTTCTTGGTTCTCCTCATCAGATACTTTTGTAAATACTCTCATCCAGTGCATTGTAGATTTGCTTTGGATGGAAACCCGATCTATTAACTCTCAGTTTCATCAGGAGCTCCAGCAAAATTTTCAGTCTCCCGCTGCTTCTTCTCAAGCTATGAGTTTCTGTGCTGGAGATTTTCTCCCCTCCCCCCCCCCCCCCCCCCCCCCGCCCAGTAGTAACATAGCCCGATTTATATTGGAAATCTGTCAAATTGCATTAAACAGTTCTTGATTGAATTAGCAGTTTCCAAGCCTCTTTATCGCAGCTGTCACAGAGTAGAATTGCACAATCTGTTCAGCTAGTTTCAGGGCAGGTGTTTTTGTCTTGACAAAAGTTCTTTCTTTATACCCGTCTGTCTGGAGATTGAAATTTTCTTAGGAGGATTATGAGAGGAAATCAAGGAGAAACAGTTTTTTGCTTTGTTTTTTTCCACACCAGCAACTTTATTTTGTGCTTATCAGTTAGCCCAAGCCCTGTAAGTCACCTGCTTATTAGCCAGGCAAAACTAAAACTATGGTCCTTTAACCACAACGTGCAAGGGGGATCTAATCATGAGTTCAGAAAATGAGATCCTCTTAAAAGAAACATTTAAATAATAGAAAAGTCTAATATGTAACCACCATCTTTGTGAGTTGGTAGTTAAACCTTCCACTTTGATGATGTTCATAAAGGTCTTTTTGCAAGACAGTTTTATGGTAAAGGATCGGGCTTTCCTGCTGGAGGGAAATTAGGGGGAATAACACCTTATACACATAAGGAAAGATGCCAAAGAAAGTTTGGGGACATACTAACAAACACATAGCTGCTTAATAGTAGAGCAATGGTAACAATACTAATACTGTGCTTTTGGATTATCCTATCAGTTATGCACCATTTAAAGCACAGAAGTCCTGTTTTCTAGCTTACAATCAAGAAGGGAACATGAGACATGTGCGGTACACACACACACACACACACGCACGCACACACTGAGACAAACCACATGAAGACAACAGCCTTCTCCCCGGTTAACAAACCCTAGCGGAAATGTGTTAACCAACAAACCCTAATGTGTTCATCAGAACCACATGAAGGAAAAAAAGACCTGGCCATTCAAAAGTAAGTGAGAAGTCAACAGCTAGCAATGAAAACAATCATTAAATGTGAGAAAATATAAGTAAAACAGTGCATTTTGCATTTGAGAAGTGCCAGTTTCTCCTTGGGGATTTGGGTGAGTTTGAATACATAACGTTCTTACACGTCAGTCTCTGTGGGCTGAGAGGGCATTGGAAAAAGCCAAAATTAAGTGGAGGATGTGGGACAGATCAAAAGAAAGGAGCCCAGGTACAGAAGTTAGATCTAAAAAATAGTATCTGGGTGTTAGTATTAGACAAATATTAAATAAGATATTAAAGGTAAAATGCCTCATGTAGTTCCTGGTCCACAATAGATCTTCAGTAAAGGTTAGTCTGCTCTGAAATAAGGGAACAAATTATTTTCCATTAGTCCTAAATATTTATCAGCATGTGCACATTTATCTCAAATAGTCTGTTCTGTATACATAACCCCATGTGGTGATTATTTATGATATGATGGAATGAAGGGTTTTAGTTCATTGAGGTAAAGACATGAAACAATTTTATATAGTTTAACAACTATGCACAAATCCCTCTTTATGGCTGAGTATTTGCTTTCTTTCTTAAGAACAGAGTTACACGTGCTTGTCCTAAGGAAGCAAGTTAGGGGGTAGGAAGGGAGACTGGGGGTTAAAAAGGCTCTGTGGAAGATTATTTCTTTTCTTTGCAACCTACTCTAAAAAAGATTTAAGGGGTTACCAGTGTGCATAGAAGAAAAGAAGGTGGCATGATAGAGGCTCAGCCACCCTACTCTGGGTATGGCTAAGCACAGGGGTATTAAAAATATTTAGCAAATCTTATGGTTCTACAAGTTAACATATAAATCAATACAAACTAAAAAATGTTTAAATTCCAATTTATTTTCTATTTTTTCTAAGTTTATTTATCCATTTTGAGAGAAAGAGAGAGAGAGAGAGAGAGAGACAGAGAAAGAGAGAGACAGAATCCCAAGCAGGATTCATGCTGTCAGTGCAGAGCCCAATGTGGGACTTGAACCCACACACCGGGAGATCATGACCTAAGTTGAGATCAAGAGTCGGATGATCAACCGATTTAGCCACTCCGCGCCCCTCAAATTTATTTTCTAATAAGCTAAATCCTTTATTATAAACTCTACATAAATTACCTATATATAATATGTGATATATATGCTTGCCAGTTGGAAGTGTTTCAGTGTTTTGACATACCATAGTTCTTCAAGACTATATAGAACTGCATGATCTGGCCCTCATTTAGTTCCTTTGCCTCTTTTCTTGTCAACTGCCTCTGCCACTCTGCTCTCCAGCTTCATCAGACTGATTTCATTTCCTTTAATGTGTCAGGCTGTTTCTTACCTCCCTGCTTTTCTTCTTCATTTTTTAAATCTTCTTTTTAGGTTTATTTACTTATATTTGAGATAGATAGCACAAGCTTGAGCCAGGAAGATGCAGGGAGAGGGAGAAAGAAAGAATCTCAAGCAGGCAAGAAAGAAGCGTGTCCAGTGTGGAGTCTGACGTGGGGCTGGAACTGATGAACCGTGATATCATGACCTGAACCAAAAATCAAGAGTAGGATGCTTAACCAACTGAGCTGCCCAGGCTCCCCCTCTCCCTGCTTTTCTCACACCACTTCCTTGGCCCAGGATAGACTCAGCCTATGCTTTCTGCCTGGCAAATGTCTCATCATCTTTCAAATGCTATTTCACACCATTTTCTCAATGGATACTTCCCTGACTTTCGAGCATTGGGATCCTGGTTCGTTTCTGTCTCTTTCTTCTTGATAACTGAGTCTGTGATATAGGACAGCATAAAACTCTTAGAATAGTATTCATAAAGCTAGGGTCCATCACTTAAGCAATGGGATACCTTCAGTATGGATAAGCTGGGGCCACTGCATGAGTGCTCATATCAAACATAGAGAAAACACTTGCTCCTGATGTACTTTGAAGTTAATAGATCTTCTGTAAAATATTTGGACATGTACTGACCTCTAATGAAATGCAGCTGATGCTAAGCCATTAGGCAGCCAACAATACTTGTCTCCTGCTATCTCTGCTGCATGCTCTCCCTCAAGCTAAAAGAATGAATAAACAGAATAACTAAAGAACACGTGCAAAAGAGCATGTAAGACAAGAGGAGAGGACCACTACTGTGGAAACCCAAAGAGCTTCCTCTTTCCAGGAAAAAGCAGAAGGAAAAAAAATTTTTTTTGCAGAATGAGACTTGTTTTCTGAACAAGATTCAAGTATTTGTGAAGCTAGAATAAAGACTTATAAAGGAGAAAACTGAGACCTCATGACAAGTTTCAGGAGATGTGTGACATGATGCTCACTGCTCTGATGGATAATAATTTAGTAAGTATACTACCAAGGCTTCTTTGTGATGACTTTTGTAACACTTCTCTCTGGTGCTTGTTTCCACTGAACAACAAGATACTTTCAACAGTTCTACAAATGCAACCACTTCTAAATATTTGTCTGGGGGGTGCCTGCATGACTCAGTTGGTTAAACATCCAATTCTCTATGTCAGCTCAGGTCTTGATTTCAGCTCAGGTCTTAATCTCAGTGTCATGAGTTCAGGCCCATGTTGGGATCCCGGCTAGCATGAACGGTACTTAAAAACAAACAAACAAACAAACAAACAAACAAACAATTTGCTTGGAATTACACATTAACAGTCTCAGATTTGTATTCACTATGAAATGGAGGGCAAGACAGATGGGGTTCTGAATGCAAAATCCATAATTCTTCTATTTTGAATTACCTGTGGTGGAAGAGAACTACTAAACAAGTTAGGTTTCCTTAGTCCCACTCACCATGGTCCTTCCTTCATGCCCTGCTCCCCTTCTCATCCTTCACATGATGGAAGTCACCCAAGGGAAGGGTCTAGAAGCACAGTGATAGAGTGGCTATCAGGATAAAGCACTCAAGTTGTGATATCAAATCATAAGCATAAGAGGAAAATGAGTGAATAAATTTTGTTTTCTTTAACCTTAAATATTACTTATTACTGTACAGTTTCCAGTGCATTCTTTAGAATCATTTTACATTTTCTCAGGAAATGAAGTTTTACCATTTCCCTGAGAAATTTTGCTTGTTATCTTCAGAACAAATATGTTCTGTTCAGTGTTCTTTTGACCTTCCTAATTATTCCCCTGTAAGAATATATCTATTTATGTTTATTCTCTTTGGCCCTGTCATGAATAGATGAAAAAATCTTACTATCTTCCTTTTCCAAAAACCCACCTGCTCAGTATTTGTATTTCTAGAATACTTGGGCTAAAGGGCCAGCTCATTTCCAGTCTTTTATGGGTTAATTTTTTGAAATTCATTTTCTGAAATCTTCTCTCCAAGAAGTTTATGGATATGTGATGTTAAGTGGGGGAACAATTTCAAATACATTTTGAAAAGCATTTTTCTAAAAGACCAGTTCTGAAATGTGCTATCAGCATGGGCAAGACTGGCTCCTTTCTGCTTCAAAGATGACTGTGGAAAGTTTATGTCTCCATGTATCATCAGTCTTCCATGTAGGCAAAGGAAGCACCACATTACCCAAGATGATGTCAGGGACCTGAGGGGACCCCATACTCTTCCAAATGTTCATCTCACCAGTTCCCTAAATGTTTCTAATTCCTCAGCTAATGCTGAGCTTTTAGTTCCAGAAGAAGCATTAAATGTTAAAGTATAACTAACCTAAAATAAGTGGGCAAACCAAAATGGGAAGGTACGGGAGATTAATCTCTCTTTCATGAGGTAAAGTTTTGAGGAGGAAAAGGAAGGTGTAGGAGTATCACACAACTATAATCAATGGCAGGACTTACAAGGAGAAATGACATGAAGGGCATCTTGGAAAAAATTTTATTCACTATAATTTTTTTGTGTGCGTAATCTTCAGGATTCATGGCTGGCAGAGTTTATTTAACATTTTTATTTTCTATCAGTTTCAAAGCTCTTTTCTAAACAGAAAGAAATGATGCTGGCTACCTGAGCCCATATGTCCTTTGTTTTTATTTTTTCTCTTTATTATTTTTTCTTTCCTCTAAGGAGAACTCTTTTATTTGTGTCAGAGACAAACATTTACCAGGCACTGTGCTAGGTGGTTGAGTTTCTAGAAATAAGACACCATCTCTGACCTCATGGAACCTAAACAATATTCATTCATTCAATGCACACAGAGCTTCTCATCAGGATTGTCATTTCTTAGTCCTAAATATGAAATGCAGCCCAAGGCCAGCATACGTTTGAGGAAAGTTTCCACCATTGAGGAGATAGAATAAAACAGTTACAACCAAATAACCAAAAAGAAAGAGTAAATAACAGAAGAAAGAGTCGATATGATAACTAATGTTGCTTGGTAGGTATGCTATTGCATTTATAAAAAGGAAAGAAGAGAGTGATACAGAAAAATCATAGCAAAAACAGGAAGAGAGTACTTGGATTAAAATCACTGGCAAAATTTTTGAAAGTAAATAAAAGTTTGGCAAGTGAGTTGAGGAACACAATTAATATGGCAGAGAGAAAATAAGAAACTTAGAGCACGATCCATGACATCCTACATCTGAATAGCAGCAATTCCAAAGAACAAGAAAAATAGAAATAGAGGGGTGAAAACACAAGATTATTTCCTAGAACTGAAGAGGTATGTATTTGCAGAATAAAAGAACACTATGTGCTCAGGTATTGAATGAGAAAACCACCCATTCCAAGGCACAACTTTGTGAAATATTGAAACAAATTGAAAAGAATAAGAATAGAACCAGTTCTCCTGGGAGCTACAATATATCTAGAAGATACTAGAGCAATGCCTTAAAATTATTAAAGAAAGTGATTTTAAAACCTAGACATCTATATTCAGCTAAACTATCAATCAAATATAAGGATAGATTAATTATTGCCTTCAGAAGTACAAGGTCTCAGTTGGGAATTTAATGGAGAATGGGCTCCATCAAGTAGAAGTGTAAATAAATATAGAGAAAGTCATGGGACCCAGGAAATGAAAAACCCAGCAGAGGAAATAGGTAAAGGGAATTTCTAGGTATTCTGCAAAGAGAAGTCCCAGAATGACAGTAGTATAGCAGCCCGAAGAGCCATCAGCCAAAAAAATATGGCAGAAAGATGGGGGCCTCCAGGAGGAATGGATCAGAACCAAAAAGAATAATAAGGGAAGAAGTAAAATGAGAAGGAGGGGGAAAGAAATACATAAATGGGATGCTTAGATTACCTGGCGAGTTTGACCAGGTGGAAAATTAAGAATTAAAAGTGAAGGTTTGAGAAGATTCAGTCAGATATGCAAAGAAAGCTAAGCAAATGAAAGAAAGGAGGAGGAGAAGGGGGGGAAAGAAAATGAAGGAGCAGTAGCAGCAACAATGAACTATAGGTGACAACAACAGCAAAAGCACAAGAAAGGGAATCACTCACATTCTACTACTTAGCTCAGCAATGAGCAGTACTTGCATTCTCCTAATGAATATAAATTTAATACAATGAGTTAAATCTTTAATGGAATTATTGGGGCAGGCAAATAAGTGTATGTGTGAAGAGTAATAGAAGAGAGTTAAATCCTCATTGTCAATAGAAAGAAGTCAAAAACTAGTATCTAAACTTGAGCAATTGTGGAAGAACTGTTTACGGTATTTTAAAGTATGGAAATGGGGTACCTGGCTGGTTCAGTCAGTTAAGCTTCTGCCTCCTGATTTCGGCTCAGGTCATGATCTCACTGTGTGAGTTCGAGCCCTGCATCGGGGTCTGTGCTAACAGTGTGCGGAGCCTGCTTGGGATTCTCTCTTTCCCTCTCTCTCTCTCTGCCCCTCCCCTGCTGTCTCTCTCCTTCTCAAAATAAACAAATTAATTAAATAACTTAAAAATAAATAAATTACTTAAATAAAATATGGAAGTAAATACTAAACGTTGAGTGTTGGAAGTGCTAGTCTCTGTAAGGGAATATTGTGAAAGCCTTTGTAATAGACCAAAAATAACCAGGGGAGTTCAACAGAGAATTCTTGACTGTTTGCAACATATTATTCTGGGTTATAAGATCCTGTAGGGTTTGTGTCTTTCATTGTCTTTTACGTATCATACCACTTTGTAGAGATGGAAGTAATTTGCAGGAAACATAGTAATGCAAATTATTTCTGAGGTCTTGTGTATTTGTCTGGTTTGGGAGGCTGTTCTTTACACTGGCTTCTTCATTAGTTAATGAGTTTTAAAGTTTTATTTATTTAAATAATTTCTACCCCCCTACGGTGGGGCTCAAACTGAGGATCAAGAGTTGCATGCTCTTCCAACTGAGCCAGCCAGGCGCTCCCCCAACCTTAATGAGTTAAATAATATTTTTGATATATGTTCATTTTATATCTGGATGAGTGTTGTGATTTTATTGCTTTCAAAAATTATTCTTTACCATATCTGGGGGTGGCCATTAGTGATGGGACTTCTGATTTTCAAGGCCGGCCTTTCTTCTTTTGACTTTCTAACTAAGCACACATTGTTTTGATCAAAATAACTAAATTTTTAAAATAATTTTTCAATATCCATCATGGAAATTAAAGTATTAAAAAATTATGAGAACTGTGTAAAATGCGTAGCACTCTTGAATGGAGATATTTTATGCAATGGGCAAAAGTAATTAAGTTGAGAATGAGGCAGCTGAATGCACGTAAGGAAATCTGAAGCATATGGCTGTTCAGTGTTGCTTAGGAAAAGTACAAGCTTTAGGACACAGTGTTTAACCAACTGCATCTGAAGTTCTGCCAAAGTCAAAACTTCCAAACACTTTCACATGTTTTGCCATTTGGTTTTCTCAAAACTAAACATCTTCTGAATTAGATTTTTCTTGCCTCATCATCCTGTAAGAAAACTGCCTTTTTTTCTCCCCCTCCAAACCCACTTTGTTCCTTCCTTTTCACTTTGGTCAGTTGTTTTTTTTTCACATATTCTTGGTTGTATCACCTGTGACCTAGTATCTTCCCATGTGAAGTTCAGACACTGTCTTTTTACTCTTCCATACTCTCCACACAATGTATGTCTCCAGAACACCACCCACTATTTGTTTAGCAAAGGAAACTATGGGCATAAACCACATCAAATGACAATCTCACACCACACTGTGGTATAAAAATACCATCAGGACCTGTACAAAGTGTATTGTCATTTTGTCTAACACAGAGTAAAATGTATCCAGGATGAGAACTGTATCTCCTCAATGAAGTCATGTACATCACAGAATATGCCAACAGTACTTGAACAATAATAATTAATTCCACTTACTGCACAAATATCCAGCATGTTCTCAGCCAAAGGAAAGAAAGAGCATGAACTTCAGTTTCAAATAAAGAATATATTTTATAAGCCTCTGACTTTGGATCACAGTATTTGGCAAATGATACAAATAAAAAGAGGTCTTAAGCAATTTTATCTATGTAAAGTAGTTGGAGCTTTAGAGAGCTATTTTATTAAAGGAGTTCACTTATCTGATAAGTTTGCCAAGGTCCTAGTTAAAAATGTGCATTTCACATTCACTCCCAGTGACATCAAGAGATCCAAATCTTCTTTTCTCTTTCTTTTCCTTTCAGTGTTCAGTGGCAGTCATTTCGAGGTCAGTACTTTCCATTCCAGATAAGCCAGAGAAAGAGAATTGTTAAGTGAGAGCAGTCTCCAGAATGCTAGCTTTGTTTATAAACAGAAACTAAAGAACCTCCTTGAGAATATTTTACATGGTAAATGGCTGACCTCAAAGTCTTTCCAACATTCTGCTTTCGATTATATCTAACTCCTCTGTCAACTGCACATCATCAGTATGAAGTAATGCATCAGTAAATGAAGACACTGGAGAAATTCCTGTGGGAAGCAGTGAAATGGGAGCGAGGGGTGGTGCTTCTTCAAAGCCAGTACTTCCTAACATGAAAAGAACAAGATTCCTGCAGTTCAAATTCTGCTTTCTTTCTTCATGTACAAAAGACTGACTAGCTAAAGAATCCTTTTAACATTTTCTTCTAAAGAAAATGATTTTTGCATTGTCTAATTATTCTTTAAGTGCTTATGCATCCACAGAATCTAATGAGCAATCTTTAGTTCCTGAGAACCTTGACGTGCTTAGTCAGAAGAATACCTAACTAAAGAGGGTTGTTGTAAGATTGAGTTTCACTAAATGAAAGATATTTACACCTAATAAGTCTTCCATTAGTTTTGGCCATCATCATCATAATTGTGATTGTTGGGTTAAACTCACTTAACCTATGAGAGAGTAGATGTTATATTTAACATTTTACAATTGTTGAGTATATGGCAAGTTGTATATGAACATACTTATTGTTTTAGTGCGGCTGTGTTTTACATGATTAAGAAAGCTAATTATGACTCCATTTTTCAATAACTAATTGCTTGCTGCAATTAAAATTTTATAATTTGGAAAAATATCACACAAGGATTAATGTAAATGGGGCACGCAAGTTGTTAAAAATAATGCTAATGCTAAAGTTACAATAGATAATCTGAGATAAATCAAGCTTACAAGAGGAAATTTAATAATAATAAGCTATATTTCACATAAGCATATAAATGTAACTAAAACAATGGGTTAATATCTAAAATTACTAAAACATATTTTAACAATATACCTGAGATTGGTAAAGTTATAGTCAACTTGGGATACTACGAGAATATAATGTGTACAAATGGGTATGCTACAATGAATATATATTGTCATGACAGTTTAGAAAATAATCTGGTAATTCCATGAACACTTTTATAAGTCCTAAGTACTTGCACCATGGAAAATATATGTTAAATAAAATCATTCCAGGGAATTTTTATTTTTTTTATTTTTTTTAAATGTTTTTATTTATTTTTGAGACAGAGAGAGACGGAGCATGAGCAGGGGAGGGGCAGAGAGAGAGGGAGACACAGAACCGAAGCAGGCTCCAGGCTCTGAGCTGTCAGCACAGAGTCTGATGCAGGGCTCGAACTCATGGACTGTGAGATCATGACCTGAGCTGAAGTCGGACACCCAACCGACTGAGTCACCCAGGCGGCCCTCCAGGGAATTTTTAAAATACCTGCCTGAATGTGTGTATGTAACGTTGTTTTTAATGTTAGAGAAAAATGATAGTCCACAGAAATATCTAACAGGAAAACTATTAGTTCTTCCAATGTTTACTTGATTTAAGGTTGTATTGTATTAAAAATAATGATTAAGAGGATTAGGTCACATTTTATGTTCATTTTATATGAACATGGAATGGAGATGGTCGCAATTTGGGACATTTTGAAATAAATGTGAATTTCCTAACTGATCCAACATTCTGCTATTCTCTGATGCTTTTTTCTATTCAAAAAATTTCCATCACTGTAGTCAAAATACCTTGAGGCAAAATTTCCCAAACTGCTGAGTGTTAGCAAGTTTACTTAAGAACTATATAAAAGAAAGATGTAGATAATACTGTTGGTCATTTCCTAGACCTTGCCCTTTCTGGGGAGTGGTAATCCGTGCAAAGATATGGATCATATAGTATATGAACAGATTCAACCCAAGAACTTTGTTATTAATGCTGACCTGACAGGACTGCTTTGATTACCTTGAGATAACAGTCTCATACAGTCAAGTGACCACCTGGATGTTCAATAGGCATCTCAAACCTGCTGTGTCCAAGGCTTCACCCTCCATCTTTCTCACACCTGAAACCTTCTCTGGAGCTTTTCCCAATTTAGTAAATGCTAGTTACAGTCTTCCACTTTCAGACCCCAAACTCTTGACTACTCCCTTTCTTTCATACTTCACACCACCATACCCTGTTGATTTTTCTTTTAAAAATATATTCAGAATCCAACCAATTTCCATTTATCCCACCAGTATCATTCTGGTGTAAGTCACCATCATAATTAATTCACTCCCTGCTTCTGATCCCCCAATATATTCTCAGTCCAATAGCCAGGGAAATACTTTTTACTTTTTGAGGAGAAATTTATATATTAGTAAATTTCAAATACAGTGACACCTTGGATTGCAAGTAACTTGTTTTGCAAGTGTTCCAAAAGATGAGCAAACATTTCTAATAAAGGTTAACTTAATAAATGAATGATGTCTTGCAATACGAGTAGTACATGATGCCAAATGTCACATGATCACAACTGAGCCGATGGTTGTTCTCTCTCTCTCTCTCTTTCTCTTTCTCATTCTCCCTCTCTTTCATTCTCTCTCTCTCTCTCTGCAGGATTGTGGGTAATGCTTGGATATTTGGTCTCAGGCCATGTGTTTGGCAGAAATCAGTGATTTTTCAGAACATTGGAAGGTGTCCCCAACTGCCACTAGTGTATTTTTTGTCACTTCAAAGCACCTATGGACACTCCTCTGCTTTTTCATGCAAGAGTAAGTTCAGGAATGCTTTGCTTCATTCTAGGTCAGGCTGCCTGCAGATATAGACCGCTTCTTCTGCTGCCTTATTGCCAGTTGCATTAAATACAGTATATGACAAGAGTTTATTAATATTGTACTATGGTCAACATCCATTAGTGATAAGTGAAAGTGAAACCCTTCCCTCTTTTGTCTCCCTGCCACCAGCCATGAAGGTTTTCAAAGGTAGATGCATGTTAATGCACTTTATATTTCTTTATATTTTGTATTTTCTTTATTATTTTGTATTATATTACAGAATTGTAATCATTTTTATATGAATATTTTGGCTTTGTGGAGCGAATCACCTGAGTTTCCATTATTTCTTATGGAGAAATTCATCTTGATATACAAGTGCTTTGAATTACAAGCATGTTTCTGGAATGAATTATGCTCACAAACCAAGATTTTACTGTACTCTATACCAAAAATGGAATAGTTTGATAAACCTCCAAATGCCCATCATCCGACTACAGCAGTCATCAATGAGGACCACGTGTATTTCATATATATGCCTACCCTTTTCTTCACTCCTGCACCCCTGGATTATTTTATAGCAAATTCCTCACTTCATATCATTTCATCTATAAAGATTTTAGCATATTTCACTCATGGTTGAGGAGTGTTTTTAAAAGCTTAACCACAATATCAGAATCACACTTAAAATGATAACAATTTCTTGAGGTCATTAAATAACCAAACAATACTCAAATTTTCTCAATTTTCTCAATTGTCTTATATTGTATATATTGTGTGTGTGTATCTTATATGTCTATCATATGTACATATATATTGTATGTATATATAACATATATATTACACACAACATACACAAAGTATTTATATATCCATATACAAATATATGTGACTAACAATTCAAATCAAGATCCATACAATGACTACTTAATGCATTGAGTTAACATGCCTTTTCAGTTTCTTCTAGTGTATTGATTCTCTTCTCTCCTTTTTACATTTTCTCGCAATTTTTGTTTCCCACATTTTGGAGTTTTTCATTTGCATTCCTATGGTGGGATTTAACATGCTCTTCTGTCCAGAATTTTCCTTAAATTGGTAGTTGGATCTAGAGGCATGAAATAATAAAGATTTGATATTTTGGCAAGAATACTTCATAGGGGGTGGTTTGTACCTCCAATAAGAGGTATAAAATCTTCACTTACCTCTTTTGCTGTGACATTAGAAACGATTAGTAATCATAGCCTAGACCCATATTTTATTAGGGGTCTACAAAATGGTAATATTTGAATTATATCTACTCCTTGTTTATTTTTCAGCAGGAATGCTTCTATAAAGAAACACTGTTTCCTCAACTGTGTCCTGACGTACAAAAGGACAAGATAGTTAAACAGTCTTCTTTCATTTATTTACAAATGTTTGGTAAAAATTAATGTGTTTCCTAATAATCTCTGGATTCCTAACAACTTCTAAGTAGCCAATGAGGGTTTTTTTAATTGATATGAATTCAATATGCTCATCAGTATGAACATAACATATTTGTTGTGTTTCGGTTTATTGAAGTTATTATTCTTATGGATAGCAAGATTGTCACATAGTTGTCAGTAGGAACCTCCTGAAGTTGGTTGCTGAGCCATTTTGACATAAGCATAATAGATTTTAACTTCTTCAGTTTCTGGAAAGACAAAGTTTCCATGCTTAACTTGTACATGTCCTTTTCCACACCCAGAATCAGCCATTTCTTTGAAGGGTCCTGCTCCCTTTAGTGGACATGTACTACAGAGATTATAATTTGGGCACTAGCAGTGGACTTTGCTAGCAAATCAGTTATCATTTCTAGTACCTTTCAGGGGACACAACTAACTTGAGATGTGATGTTATTGTCTGAAAATGTATTATTCTGGGGAGCCTGGGTAGCTCAGTTGGTCAAGCGTCCGACTCTTGATTTCAGCTCAGGTCATGATCTCCTGGTTCGTGGATTCAAGCCCTGCATTGGACTCTGTGCTGACAGCTCAGAACCTAGAGCCTGCTTCAACTTCTGTGTCTCCCTTTCTCTCTGACCCTCCCCTGCTCTCTCTCTCAACATAAATCAAAACTTTTAAAAATCTCTTGAAAAGATGTTATTCTACTCAATATTCCTCTCTCCTTTCTATCTAAAGTCTTTTGTATGGAACTCTATTATGTCTTTTTAGCCTCAAATTCTAGAGATCCCTCTTCACTTATCTCAAACTATTCAAAAATATCTTGGAAGTTACTAACCCTGTCCTCTCTCCACTTTTATCTGGACTATTTAATAGCTGTATGGATCTCTCTCCCTCAAGTCTTAGTCCAAATGTCATCTTCATGGTGAAATTTTTCTCATTTAAAATTGTAATTCTCCAACCTTTGACATGTATTTTAATCATTTCTTTCCATTGCCTATATTCTCCCAACATAGACTTTTTTCTATTTTTTTCCTCTGCTCCTACCTTTTTAGTGCACTTAACACTTTCTGGCCCATAGTGGTCAGTAATTTTTGTGGGACTAAATACATTTTGTGTTATATTATTTTAATAATTCTGAGTCAGTCCCTAAGTTTTAGCAACTCTCCAGGTTAGAAAGAAAATGATAGGTAAACAAATAATTTCATTAAATGTAATGAATAGTATGATCAGAGTATATGGTAAGTGCCATAACAGAAAGCAAATATTCAGAAACCATTTAATCTCACTTTAACCTTTCCAGGTGTATTCGCTACTATGCTACTTTATATATCCTTTAATCTGATGAAGAACTATGTTATTATTTGTGCATATACAGCAATTTACAGTTCTGTTTGTTTTGCTGGTAATCTCCCTGCCTGGAAGTCATCTTTCTCAGTTTTACAAATCTAAATCGTTTCTAAGATCCAGAGCAAAATGACACCTTCTGAAGACAGGCTTTTCTTATTTCCCAGCTGCAAGCAATCCTCTCATCTTCTTGACTTGGTAACACCTTTCTGAAATCTCTTGCTTCATTAATTATGGTTTGGGGTTTTTTGTTTTGTTTTGTTTTGGTGGGGAAGGCTGATAATTTTTTATTTTGATTTTGACCTATCCAAACCCATTCCTTACCTCACTTCCCAAAAAATAATTTGTAGCTCCTGCCAAGATGCATTAGGTTTTTGCAATATTATGCAATGGAAGCTAATCTGTAATTCACTACAAATGACTTAACGTGTTAATTGTCCAAGTGAACATTTTTAGAAAACCCTCTCTTTTAAAATCCTAATGTACCACATACACACACCTGGTTTACCACTGATCCAATTTTGCTACATATACTTATTTACATGTCTCACCCTCTTTGTATTCTGACTTGAATGCAGGGGCTTTCTATGTTTTCCTATCCCTGTTTCTAAGCAAAGGTCTGACCTACAGCAAATGCTTAAAAAACATTTGTAGATAGAAATAAAAGAAGAAAAAAGGGGGCAAGGAAAGACAGAAGACAAAATTTTACCAGAAGATTTCTGAAAGCAAAATTTCTTCGATTATTGACAATACTAATTACAGATATTCCAGAGACTAACCTGAAGGGACACTGAAGGAAGGGCCTTTGCCTTGCCTCAAATCACAACCTAAAATGATACCATAGGGACACATATGCAGGGGAGAGATTGACCTGTTTAGATCTCCTACCAGTTTTCTTTTCATAGCATCATCACAGGGACAGATGTATATTTTAAGCAGCCTTTCCATGCATGCTTAATGCATTCTTCTTTTGACCACATTTTTACACACAATCTAGAAAATTAAATAATGAATTTCTGTTGTTTTTTTAAAAATTAGTTTGTGTTTAGAAAATGTTTGATTTTTTGTTGTTGCTCCTTTATAAGATGGCTTTTCATATTCTTCTTCTGTTTCTGAGACTTGGAAAAGTATTAGCAATATGAAGTAAGTACCAATATGACAAATGGCTGATAGGCTTTTGGCACATAGCTAAACATTCTTACAACAAAGGAATGCAATATAAAATAATGAGTTACTGGGTGCCTGGGTGGCTCAGCCTGTTAAGCATCCGACTCTTGACTTCAGCTCAGGTCACCATCTCGTAGTTTGTGAGTTTGAGCCCGACATTGGGCTCTGCACTGACAGTGTGGAGCCTGCCTGGGATTTTCTCTTTTTCCCTCTCTCTCTGCTTCTGCCCCCTTCTTGTTCGCTCTCTCTTAAAATAAATAAACTTTAAAAAATAATAAAATAGTGAGTTAGTATTATAATCATTATTAGTATTATTTCAGTCCCCTTAAGTTAACTATCCTTTTTTTCTCCTCCCTTCCACATACTTTAAAACTCTAAACTATCTTTTTCATTTGTAGAATTTGACTTTCAATTTTTTTTATCTTTTATTCCACGAAATGTGAGGTGAAAGAGAAAAAAGAAGACAAGTCTGATTTCCCTCTTAATCCCACAGCACCCAACTTAATACATTTGGTTCGTTATTCAGACTGAAATTTAATGTAATATTTTTTCATGGTTCTTATAAATTCAGAATATGTTGGGGGAAATGTTGCTCTATTTTATCAGAGAAGAACAAAGGTACGGTTTGTTTAAAAAGAACTATAGTCAATATATTTTTTACATTCATCTAGGTGAGATAGAAAAATATACGAAAATATACAAAAAAAGGGAAAAAAAGGCATCCTTCATTTCAGGAGGAAATTATCCTAGTGAGAATAGTCATACTGTTGGGAAGTAATTAGGTTAGTTTTTAGTTTCTAGCTAATGAGACCAAGTCATTTGTGAAAATCTGTGAGAACTGGTTTACTTTGCAATGTTCCATAGGCACAGGTGCAATCCCTAATCCCAGCCAGCCAACAGATCTATCATGGGACTTGGGGAGAAGCCAAAATACAGTGGAAACTAATCACCAATACCAAGAAAACAATGTACACATATTTACTCATTGTAGTTCTGTAAACTCTTTGTGCTGGAAGGAAAACATGTGGAGCTAATGCTTATGAAATAATCACTGGTTCTGTTGTGCAAATGAAAAAGAAAGCATTTAGGAATCAAATGCTTCATTGATGACTCAATATTCAATGTCTTCTCAAATATTTGTACCTGAACTTGAGGCTACTGGGTGAATATAAATTGACTGTTCCTTTTCTATCATTTGGTTCTATCCAGAGACTGAAACATGTTCTTCATTTAAATTTTCCAAATCTAATATTGGAAAATCCTCTAGAGCCTTGTGTTTGCCTTAATTTATGTTTTTAATATTTCTTTATTGCTCTTCTACAGCAATGCACATGTTTAAAATAGAAAAGAAAAACCCAAATACCACACATTGCAACTAGGTGTAGGTAAGATAAACAGTTTAGAATCTAATTTATTACTGAAGCATGATATGAGAACGAACAGACCTAAACTTAATAGCTTAGAAAAATTAAAGCATTAATTCTAAGTCTCTTCATTTATCTAAGAATATCAGAAATATTCAGTGTAATTCTAAAGCTTGTACATTTAATTTACTGTCGAAACCACAGGTTAAAAGTACAAAGTTTCAGAGAAAAAAGCCAACGGCAGTTCAGTCCTGTGTAGATGTAACTTTTGGTCTTTTTATGATATTATTAAAATAGAGCAAAATTGTGCCACTCTAAATGATCTTCATTTCATCATGTCGTATAGAATATGACAAGCAAAATAGGGTAAACATTGCTGATGCGCTTTTCAAGTCATAAGCTACAGACATTTATTTAGCTTTTCTGTATATGTAGGAACACAATTTTGTATTTGGTCCCCAATCAACTTTAAAACTAGAACAACCCAGAAGCAGGACTTTGGAAAAGAAAAAGAATTCTGACATGTGACCCTTGCCCTGTTCTGCCACATACCTGCTGTGGGACTTTGGGCAAGTTATTTATCCTCTCCAAGCCCCTATGGCCTCATCTATAAACAAGGATGACAATTGTCCCAGAGTGGTTTTGAAGATTAAATGAAATAATACATATACATTCAGTGGCAAAGTGCCTTACAAAAACAAAAACTTGACTAATCCTAATAATAATATTATAATAATTATGTATAATAACATTACTGATACAAACAATGTAATTATTGTCATAAAATTTTTATCACTCATTACAAAACATTCTCATGACAGAGAATTTGCTTGGTTTTATTTATTTATTTATTTATTTATTTATTTTTATTTTTTTTAAAACGTTTATTTATTTTTGGGACAGAGAGAGACAGAGCATGAACGGGGGAGGGGCAGAGAGAGAGGGAGACACAGAATCGGAAACAGGCTCCAGGCTCTGAGCCATCAGCCCAGAGCCTGACCCGGGGCTTGAACTCCCGGACCGTGAGATCGTGACCTGGCTGAAGTCGGACGCTTAACCGACTGGGCCACCCAGGCGCCCCTGCTTGGTTTTATTTTTAATCATAAGATTAAAATCTGCCACACCAGAAAGTCTGGAAAGTCTCCATTGAAGAAAAGTCAGACAACACAGAAAAAGATGTGCAAGTAGTAAATTGTAGAAGTGTTCCTACACCTCTCATCCCTTCATTTCTCTGTACCCTTTCACTGTCCTTTCAAATAACCACTTAACAGTTTGGTCTTTGCCCTTCCTAATTTTTTTCATCCACTTATATTTCTTTATATGAACATATCTAGATATGTGACTTTGTTTTGTTTTATTTAAAGGGCTCATTTAAAAATGCTCTTGAGTGGTATATAAATTAGATATATCAATGTTTATTTAGTTCTTTCCTTTTTATGAACATTTGGAATATATTTAACTTTTAGCCACTACAAAGAATACTGCAGGGAAAAGAGCAAGTCTTTCTTGTCCAAGTCTTTCTGTGTATGTGCCATGTTTTATAGGACAGATACGTAGAAATAGAAAACTTTAATGGGGGCACCTGGCTGGCTCAGTCACTGGAGTGTGTGACTCTTGACCTTGGGGTTGTGAGTTTGAGCCCCACGTTGGGTGTAGAGATTACATAAAAACAAAATCTTTAAAACAAAGAAAAATAAAAGCTTAATAGGAAATTATGAGAAATCAAAATTTTAATCTATATTATCCAGTTTCCCCTTGAAGGTTATACAATGTATAATTTACACACCCACCAGCCATGTGTGAGGGTCCTCATTTTCCATATTCTTCTCATCATCATGTGTTTATTTATTATTTTAATGACAAATCGCTGCATACCTATGAATGCCAGGTACTAGGCATATTTTACCTTACCCCAAAATCTTACCTTATAGTGGAGTGAAACAGACAGAAAGCAATGCACACATAAATAGGTGAATAATATCATATATTAGTAGATAAGTAGTATGGAAGGGGTAGAATGAGAAATTCTGAGTAGTGGAAGGACTGCAATTTTAAATAACGGGGTCAGAATAGATCTCATTGAAAATATGGCATTGGAGCCAAGCCCTGAAAGATATAATGAATTTAATGATTCTACAATCTAGAGAAAGTGTTCCACTGTTCTCTGGCTTCCAAAATTATGGACAATAACACTCTAATCCACTACATACTGCCCCCCTCACACACTTCATACTTTATAAATGACCACTTCCTTCTTCTTAGTCTTTCTTGAATTTGTAATTCAATAATGTCACTAAGATATATCTTGAGATTTTAAGAATTTTAAATTATTTTTTCCAGTGTTTCTATGGGGTCTGTGAATCTGCAGGTTTGTATCTCATCCATTTATGAAAAACTTTGTGCCATTAAGTCTTTGGTCATTTTTTTCTTTGCAGTTGGTTCTGTATTTTTCTTTGAGACAACTGGTCGTATTTTGCCTCTCCATTTTAGACCTTCCATATGTATCATCCTTTCTTCAATGTCATTTTTGTTCTTTTTTTCCAGAATTTGATTTTTTGTCTCCTGTCTTTGGAAATATCAACCTTGAGTTTGTCGCTTTAGTGCATCTACATATCCCACATCTTTTTCTCTTTTGGATTCATTTTTTATTTTGATGTCATTAATCAGTATGGAATTATGTCAGATAGAGTCTGTGAGTGCTGAACTGTTTGAGTGCTGGAAGCTGAGCTATCCCAGCCTGAGTGGCAGGGCCCGGGCTGTGGATGGATTGGTGACTGCAGGGGGGCCGCCTACAGTGAAGCTTCTTGTACTCCCGCTTTTAGGTAATTTGGCTTTAAAACTACCTGGGGTATTGTCTTTTGGGGAATTGCGCTTTGCAGGCCCTCTGGGAAAAGAACCATTAAGAAAGAAAATAAGGCTCCACAAGAAATTGTGCGGCCTTACATTTAGCCCTCGCCATCCCCTACGGAGACTCCTCTACTTACGGGAAGGATAACCTCATACCTTTGCCAGAAAAGAGGGCCTGTATAGGAGAGACATATGGATTTGAAAGCCCCACTCTGGCAACTAAGGAGTGTATCTCTGGGCACAGGTGACTTCAACCCCTAGGCCGCCCATCTGCTCCCCCGGAGGCATTCCAGATGATGACTGAACCTAGTCGATTAAGCTACAGAATGGTTCATTGGTTCCTAGGTGCATTGTCTCTCTGAGAATGTATGAGGCATAGGTTTCTAAGGCTTTTTCAGCCCCTTTCTGGCACCTTGGACCGAGGCAAACACGTTGTTCTGGCCTCATGTGGTTAGGAGGTCATGTCCCTGTAACTGTTCCACTTGAGATGTTGAGAAATGGAGGGCCTTTCACGAGAATAGCAAAGCAAATGTTTTGTAGATGATAAACACAGATGCATAGTGGAATAATGTAAGAAATTAATCTATAATCAAAGGGTATGTGGGAAAGTTAGGGGAAAATCACCATGTTATTTCTTAAAGGTCGTTTATACATAGGAACATTTTCAAAATTAGGTAATGTTAGAAAAACATAGTTGACGTATGCTACAAGGAAATCACTAGTATATATAATGCCATGTTTACTGTAATAAATCGGCCGGTTCAACACACTGCTGTTGTCTGTGTCCATTTTTATTTTTTGTTTTGTTTTATTTTCACTTTTTTGCCAACGCCGTTCATCTTTCGGGAACCCCTAGTTGCTGGAGCTGGTCTCGGCATTTGAGAGTTTATATAACTAAAATCATCATTATCTTTGGCTGCTTATTAAATTTAAGCTTGAAAATAATTTCCTTGTTTTTTTGTTTTTTGGGTTTTTTTTTTGTTTTTTGTTTGTTTTTATTATTGAGATATACCAGATATACTTGATATAAAACATTGTATTAACCCAGGGTGTACAATATAATGATTTGATATATATATATATAATATATATATGATATATATATATCATATATGATATATATATGATATATATAATTTAACTATATATATTTTATATATATATAAATATATATATTTTATATATATATAAATATATATATAATTTAACTATATATATATATATTGTTAAATGATTACCACAATAAGTTTAGTTAACATTAATCACCTCACATAGTTACAAAATTATTTTTCTTGTCATGAGAATTTTTAAGATCTACTTTCTTAGCA
Organism: Acinonyx jubatus; assembly: GCF_027475565.1. Taxonomy (NCBI): domain Eukaryota; kingdom Metazoa; phylum Chordata; class Mammalia; order Carnivora; family Felidae; genus Acinonyx; species Acinonyx jubatus. Next base: position 64,928,154 of record NC_069387.1, read on the forward strand.
ACTTTGAAATATACAATACAGTATTATTCCCTCAGTTTTTTTTTAATTCCCACTGACTTATCCATAATAATGACAATATTTATTGGAAGTTTACAAAGTGTCAGCTTGCTATACATAGTTCTTTTTTTTTTTTTTAACTTTTTAACGTTTATTTATTATTGAGAGACTGAAAGAGAGAGCATGAGCAGGGGAGGGGCAGAGAGAGAGGGGGACACAGATTCGGAAGCAGGCTCCAGGCTCCGAGCTGTCAGCACAGAGCCCGATGCAGGGCTTGAACTCAGGAATGGTGAGATCATGACCTGAGCCAAAGTCGGACCCTTAACCGACTGAGCCACCCAGGCGCCCCTATACATAGTTCTTTAATTAATGATATCACTTACTATTTAAAACAAACCAATAAAGTATGTTCTATTACTATCCACTTTACAAGTAAGGATAATCAGACTTATAAAAGATAAGTAGGTGTTTTTTTTATTTTTGAGAGAGAGAGAGAGAGACAGTGAGGCAGAGAGAGAGCGCGCGTGCGCGCGCGGACAAGTGGGGGAGGCGCAGAGAGAGATGGAGACAGAATCTGGAGCAGGCTCCAGGCTCTGAGCTGTCAGCACAGAGCCTGATACGGGGCTCAAACTCATGAAACATGTGATCATGACCTGAGCTGAAGATGCTTAACCAGCTGAGCCACTCAAGTACCCAAAAGATAAGTGGTTTTTAATTGTTTTATGACAAGAAAGTGATACAATTAGAACTGAAATCAGTGTAGTTTGATTTTAGAAGTGACATTGATAATAATGTGATTTTGGCACTATTGTGAGTGAGATGCCCCCCTCGACTGCCAAGAACTTTAAGATTTTCTTTGTATCATTAAAGTTTTGAAATTTCAACATAGTGGGTAGTTGTGAGTCTTAAAATTAATGGAAATTTCATTCTAAAGTTTTATTCTTTTCTTTAACTCCTGGAAATTTCCCAGTATTAGTATTTTTCTAATATATTTTCTTAAACTTTTTATTCTTTTAAAATTATTGGATAGCTGTTGACTTCCTGAACTAATCTTTTACATATCTTTTTAAAAAAATCTTTTTGAAATGTTTTTATTTAGTTTTGAGACAGAGAGAGACAGAGCATGAGCAGGGGAGGGGCAGAGAGAGAGAGAAAGGGAGACACAGAATCAGAAGCAGGCTCCAGGCTCCGAGCTGTCAGCACAGAGCCTGACGCAGGGCTCAAACTCACAGACTGCGAGATCATGACCTGAGCCGAAGTCGGACGCTTAACTGACTGAGCCACCAAGGCGCCCCCCCCCTTTTTTTTTAAGTTTATTCATTTTGAGCAAGAGAGAGAGAGAGAGAGAGAGCAGGGAGGGACAGAGAGAGGGAGAGAGATAATCCCAAGCAGGCTTTGTGCTGTCAACACACAGGCTGATACGGGGCTGGAACTCATGAACCTTGAGATCATGACCTGAGCTGAAACCAAGAATCAGATGCTTAACCGACTGAGCCACCCAGACACCACAATCTTTTGCATTTCTTAACATTTTCTTATATTTTCTACTTTTTCTTAGACCTCCTGCTCTTTAAGATTTTTCAAACTGTAACTTAAATTTGAATTATGGTCATACTACTCATTAGACTTATTTTTAATTTAGGAAAGTATATTTTTAATAAACCTTGTCAGTCACTTGTCAGTTCACTTAGTCCTGCTCTTTTGTTTATTTGTTTGTTTTTACTTTTCCTGGAGTTGGCTATAATTTGTATATATTTATGTTAATAAATAGATCAGGTGGATGATTTTACATAGCTTGAAAAGGTTTTTTCTATATTTATGTAGATCTATTTCTCAAATAGTCCTCTTGTTTAAATAGAAACTGACTGGAATTATATTTTAAAAAGTGGATTATGTGGAAAAGTACATTTCCCTTTTGTAAACACGAGATTGAAACAGACAAGCAAGATCAGACATTTCCTTCTCTGCCTCCTTGCTAACATGAAGAAAGCTTTATTATGCTAATTTATTTGGCATACAACTATGTTTCTGTTAGTTTATTGTTGTTTCTTATTTACCTGTATTTTCTTTTGTGGCCGTTCGAGTTACGTCAGGTTTCCCCACTGTTATGCTCTGTGTCTTTCCTAGGATACCCTATACCCAAATAGAAATCATTCCCCATCAGGCAGTTGGGGTTCTTTTTTTTTCATTTCCTTTTTTGTTTCTTGTTTTTGTGTTTATAGTATTGTGTGCAATCCCTGGGTTCTCTTCTGGGCCAAATGATGTCTTCAACTTAGTGTATGTGTGCATGTGTGTTTTGGGAGTTGATGAAAAGAAAGGAAGAGAAGAACTAAAAGATATGTTTGTCTAGAGTCAATCTATCAAGTGTGTTTTTTTAATCATGAAAATTTTGAATTATTTCCCTTAACATGTCTACTGTTCTCTTATATAAAGCAATGTCTCAAATTATTTGATTACCCCCTAAAAATCCTACAGTGAAAGTCACACTCTCAGAATTCCTACCTTCTTGAAACAATATGTCACTGCAACTTTAGGGTATGATAATCAGCTTGAAGGACACATGAGAGGAGAAAAGAGAGAACTACACTGTTTGCAAAATCTGTATTCCAGGCCTGGCTTTGCTCTTTTTAGTATGACCAGGATAAAGCATAAGTTCTCTGAGCCTCAGGTAGCCAGTGTAAAAAGGAAAGAATAATATCTGTCCTAGCCCCAGAATGTAGGATTGCCATCAGTATCAAAAATATAGTTATGTATAAGATCACTTTGTAAAGTGCCATATGTGTTTATAATTTCATTAAGAAAATAGTTTTTAAGTGTGAAGTTCTCCTCTTGGTACAATGTTGGGGTTTCTAAAGAGAGAGAGATCACTGAAGGGACAGAATGATGTGATTAGCAGCAGCTGGATTTTTTTTTTTTTTTTTTTTTTTTTTACTGAAAATCAGAAGCCTGGAGAAATTTGAATGGAAAGAAGAATGGGATAGGGAATCCAGGAGTGAAAAACAGAGCTAGCATCGCTGGGGAGTGGACAAGATTCTTGTGAATAGTACCATGTGGCTGCAGCTAGAGCTTATTCCCTGCTCTCTGTCCACTAATCACTATGTTGGACACATTTTGTACTGTTTAACTACACATATCTATTATAATTTACATGTTTTTCAAACTCCAGGAAAGCAGGATTGCATATCCTTTTCTTACCTAGCCACTTGTGCATTTAAATCAAATTGATAGTTGCACTTTTTTTTTTTCCATTTAGAAACTGATTTTGTAATTTCAGTGTCCTGTAAGTTTGCCACTTTCATCATTAAATCCTCCATGTGTTTGTGGTCAGGGCTGGTAACTGGTTAAACCCCAAAGATGCCTCAATAACACCTTCAGAGTTGAAGTCAGCCAAACACTCTGCCATCATACCCGAATTTGGATTCCGCAATACTGTCAGTGGAGTAGTATTTTCCTAAGGAGGATTTCTATCTCCAGAACTAACCTCCCACTTTATTTTGACAAAACTCAACACCCATCTGTTTATGCACTCATTTGTCTGATTGTGTGGGAAGGTTGACAAATTCAGGCCCAGATAACAGAACTGAGAATCCTTTTTATATTCTCAAATGTCTTGAAAATCGACAATCTGAGCATTCCAAAATAATGAAATGGGTTAGCATAATTATTTTTATGAGTTGGACAAGTAAAGAATGGTTTAGAAATCAAGACATACTTTGTATGAGTTCAAGATCAGCTTTAGCTTCTTTTGAATTATAAAAATTGAAAACAGAGAGGCAGATTCAAGGGTTGCTAATATATAAAAGTGCATAAAAACTAAAAAAAAAAAAAATGGCTTGGCTCTGAAACCCTGTCTACATGGTAGTAATATCTCTCTGGGTTCAAGTCAGAATTTCCCTAGTGTGGGCCCAAGTTCTATTTAGTTTATGTGTTGTGGAGTTGGCAAAGCAGTCTTCCCTCTGTCCCCTCTCTAGAACTCTCCACTTGTCAGGAGTTGAGAAAATGGGTACTGAAAGGATATGACTGAGAATGAATGGTGGGCCAAACTCAAGAGCAAACTGGGAGAGGTAATAAAATATGATCACCTTTAAAAGTACCGAAACATTCAGCTCAGTGGTGAGCTGCTGAGAGAAATTTATCACTGGATTAGCAATGGACTATTAATTGTTGAATAAGGAAGATCACTTAGCTTCTTTGGTTCCCTTCTTGCTATGCAGAAAAATCATTATCTTTCAAAAGACAATTTATTCATTCAAAATATTGGTTGTGATGAAATTTGCAATGACTAATCCTGGAATTATAATGAACCAAAATCTATATCTGTATTTGTTAATCCGTGAACTATATTAATGTTTCAAATTGATTATATGGCTCTGTTTTGTTATTATATATATTTCTATAAGCAGGAGTCACTGGAGTGTAAAAAGTCTCTATCTTTGCAACAAAATATTTAAGTAATATACATGCTCAGTTGAGCAACTAAAATAAACCTGTCTTTAACAATCCGCAAATACTCAATTCAATGGCCCATTTTCTACCTTGTTTTTGCTTAATTTCTTATATCTTCATTTCTTTCAAATAGTTTATATCCATATTTTAACAAGTGGCATGTTAGATCACAACTCTGGTAACAATTTCCAATGTTATAATGCATTTCTCCTGACATTTACTAAAGGGCGAGCTGTTTGTTTTATATTTTATGTGTTTTATTCACTTTTATATAAACATTTTCTTTTCAACTTAAAAGAAGACAGTATTTGATTTAAAGTAATCCCAGGTCGGGGTGCCTGGGTGGCTCAGTCAGTTGAGCGTTGGACTTCGGCTCATGTCATGTTCTTGCGGTTTGTGAGTCTGAGCCCCACGTTGGGCTCTGTGTGGACAGCTCAGAGCTTGGAACTTGCTTCGGATTCTGTGTCTTCCTCTCTGCTCCTCCCCTCCTCACACCCTGCATCTCTCTCAAAATAAATAAACATAAAAAAAATTAAAGTAATCCCAGATATCAGCAGCAGTTGCTTTTAAAAATATGCTTTAGGGGCGCCTGGGTGGCGCAGTCGGTTAAGCGTCCGACTTCAGCCAGGTCAGGATCTCATGGTCCGTGAGTTCGAGCCCCGCGTCAGGCTCTGGGCTGATGGCTCAGAGCCTGGAGCCTGTTTCCGATTCTGTGTCTCCCTCTCTCTCTGCCCCTCCCCCGTTCATGCTCTATCTCTCTCTGTCCCAAAAATAAATAAAAAACGTTGAAAAAAAAATTTTTTTTTAAATATGCTTTAAATTTTTTAATGTTGAAAATAAGTGACTTTTTTAGCAGTGTCAATAAATGTGAAAATAATATCTGTTTGAACTCATATGCTAGGTATGTGTGATTATCAGGTTATATGCATAATATGTCTTTTTTATAGATTTCTTCTGAACTGCTTTTGCCATGCCTAATTCTGTCATGAAGCTCTATTACTTTTTTGGCCAACATAGCCAGTTAGTGTATCAACACATTTTTATTCACAAAGGGAAATCTCTAACATAAATTGAGGTCTTCTGTAGTCTGCCCTATTAACTCCATTCTTCTTTAAGGTATATATTTATGGTTGTTTGTCTGAAAAATTCTGTGCTATGGCTTCAAGAAATTGCTGTAGTTAATTTCCCAGAGACCTGTAGAACAAGTGCCGGAAAAAAGTGGTGCCTCTCGATTTGATATCAGCTTGTTTTTCTAAAATGTCTAATGTCCCTTGCTCTTAGTCATTAAGGAAATAGAAAGAAAAAAAAAAAGACCATGCACAGTAATTTTTAAAAATGAAGCTAGCTTTCTAAAGCTTTAAAATGTGTTAGCTATATTAAGCTCAAACATTTTGAACAAACAAACCATCAGTACTCTTTTTAATCTTGGAACTAATTAATTAGTAATTTCATTTGTGCTTCTCGAAAGAGAGTAAACCTACTCCTTCAGGTGAGGTGCTCTGGGCTGGTGTGTCCTTTAGAATCAACCTCTGGCCTGAATTGTGTGTTCTTTGTTCCACTCGTTCCAGGACACAGTGGTTTCAGCTACATTGATTTCTTGGCTTATTCAGAGGTATATGCATTTATGTCCTACTAAAGACTTGGAAAATGATGTATTCCTTTCTTAAAATCTGTAAAATTCAAGAAACAAAACAAACAAACAAAGGGGGAAAGGGGAAGAGAGAGAGAGGAGCAAACCAAGAACGGACTCTTAACTATAGAGAACAAACTGATAGTTACCAGAAGGGAAGGTGGGTGCAGGGATGGGTTAAATAGGTGATGGGGATGCAGGAGTGTACTTGCAATAGGCACTAGGTGTTGTACGGAAGTGTTGAATCACTATATTGTACATCTAAAAGTAATATTACATCATATGTTAACTAAGTGGAATTCAAATAAAAACTTGAAAAAAAGAAAATCTTGGGCACCTGGGTGCCTCAGTCAGTTGAGCATCGGACTCTTCATTTAGGCTCAGGTCATGATCCCAGGGTTGTGGGAATATGCTGAACATGGAGCCTGCTTCAGATTCTTCCTCTCTACTCCCCGCCTCCCCCCTTTTCTCCCTCTTCCCCTCTCCCCAACTTATGCTGGCGTGCTCTCTCTCTAAAAAAAAAAAAGAAAGTCTAGCTTTCTTCTATGACATAAATAAAAAGAACCTCACGACCCCCCCAAGAGACTATTTTGCTTCAGTTTTTTAAATCTGTAAGAGGAGTATCACAAATTAAAGAAAATAAGTTCTAAAAGTCATATTGTGAAAAATTTTGTAAATGAAATAATTTCAGATAGATATGCACATATGTTTCCAGAAATCTTATTTCACTCTAATTTTTCTATTACCAATGTGAATTGTTAACTGGGAATTGAGGATTTAAAGTAGGCAGATGTTGATATCTGGATAGTCAATTAGAAAGTTTTTGATAGAAAAAAATTCTGCAAAGCATAATAACATTTATCATTTGGGAGAACTAGTTATTCCATTTTGAATGGTATTACAGGCAGAAAGTTCCAAATCAGGCTGTCCATGTCGTCTCAGAAATGCCATCTTCTAGCAGTGAGTAAATTACACTTAGCACGTGCTTTATACATAGCTAGTACTTGAATATGCTACTATTCCAGAAATTGTATTCCACTCAAAACATATTTGACTTATCTATAGCTATACTTATTTAAGAAAACAGAAAGCTAATATCCCTGTAGACTGAGCACAAGAAATCTGTTAGATTGGGGCAGCGCTAAGGAAAGGATGCCTTGTAAAGAAAAACAGTCCAGCTGATTTGCTACAGAATTTGAAAACTCCGCCTGTAGGATTAATTCCTTTATGTTGACATGTCATCTATGGGAGTCTTTTGGTAAAAGTAAATATCCCTTTGAGATAAAACACATTAAGATAAATTAATTTTCCATTAAAAAGGGCTGGCTAGCACCTATCAAGCCCCTTGCAGGATTGAGAAATGAAATAGGGAAATCAGTTGGGGAAAGAGTTTGCAACTGAACTGCCAAAATTTTTTAGTTAGAAGCTTCTAGATTGTTACAATAATCAAAAAGAATGTTTTGCTTGTAGAAATACAGACTAGAAACATGGAAGTGAAAAGTATAAACAAATAGAAGAAGGGGGAAGAGGAGGAGAAGGAGAGAAGAAAGGGAAGGAGAAGGAAGAAGATGAAGAAGAAGGGGGGAAGGAAAGGATATGGAGGAGGGGGGAGGGAAGGAGAAGGGGAAAGAAAAGGAGAAGGAAGAAGAAAATACTGGGAGGAAAAGGTAGGTGGAGAATAAGTAAGACTGAAAAACCGTAGCCAAGATTCATAGATCCGTATGAACAAAAGTATGTTTCTGTGTTTTGTCTGTTTCAGATTCATGTGAGAGTAGCTAGATGGATTGTCAGTATATTTAGAAAGCATGCTTGATCAAGCATGCTTGATCTACCTTAAAATATAGACTATGTGATGTATGAAGCAATCACTGTGGGGAGCCTTAGGTGTTATGTCAAAAAGATAAGACAATCGTTCATGTTCTAGAGTAGCAGAGCCAAGGTATGTGAGTCCCATGAGCCACTATGGGCAGAAAAGCAAAACAAACAACAAACAAAACCAAACAAAATAATTTCAGGTATGACTCCCCAGTGACAAGACACAAGGAGAGATGAAATCATAGGCATTGATTTACAGATGAGTTGCTTTTCACATGAACAGATCTTTGAATCATTTAGTTAATGGTAGTTAATGATCTCCCTAATAATAAAAAAACAGATCAGGAATTATATCAATAGTCTATAATAGGTATATAATTTAATTATATAATGCATTATGCCCAACATATATCACTAATATATTTAATATAGTACTTATTTATTTCTGGCCCTATTGCAAAACTAGTTTATAAAAATACCTAAAATGTAACAAATGGAGAATAATTAAGATTGTATTAATATTGCACATAAGAATGATTAATACAAAGAAGGAAGAGAATGTTCTTATAACTTACTAAGACAAGGATCTTTATTGCAATATTATACTATAATTTATATTGCATTTTCCTAAAACTTTAAAGAGAAATAAGAAAAGCAAATTCACATGAAAATGAAAAATATCAAACCTAAAAATTTAATGACCTACTTTTGAAATAACACTTCCATGGAAAAAGATTTTGTTCCAGGCTACATCTAAGCAAAACCTCTCTGACCTTGAAATGCTTACAGAGGACAGAGAATCTGTCTTGTCTCTCTCTCCTACTAAGTTTGGGAGAGGGGACCCCCCTGCTTTCTAAGGCATTGCAGAGCTCACCTGCAAAGGACCAAGCAGAGTTAAACCTTGGGGAAGCGGAAGACTTTAATGGTAGTGGGAGAGTCTTTATGGAAGGGTAGGATGAAGAAGAATGGTGCACTATCAGTGAGAAAGAATTGGTGAGAGCTGAATAAAGAGATTAGTTACAAAATTCACTGGGTTAGGGGAAACCAGTGAGAAATGCCAAAATACACTGGGACTACCAAAAGTGGAAAAGGATCCCTCTTGTCCCACCCAGTGAATATTTCCAAAGTAATCAGTATTTTGACCTCTAATGTCAGAGATTAACATAATACCAATATTAAAGGAGCACCTGGGTAGCTCAGTTGGTTAAGTGTCTCACTCTTGATTTTGTCTTAGGTCATAATCTTGCAGTTCATGAGTTCAAGCCTCATATTGGGCTCTGCACTGGTGGTGTGCAGCCTGCTTGGGATTCTCTGTGTGTGTGTGTGTGTCTCTCTCTCAGCCCACCCCCCCTCAAAATAAATAAGTTAACTTAAAAATATTAAAACTTCCTATCTGTGAAATAGTATTTCTCATCCATTTAGCTTTTCTCTAAATTCTGTTGATAATATTTTGTTTCCCATCTTTTGCTCAATTGATTCCTAAAGATTTTATGTATTTGGTGCTATTGTGAGTGGTTTTACAGTTAACTTTCTAATTTCTGGTTGCTAGAATATAAGAATACAACTGATTTTTGTATATTAATCTTATATCCAAATATCTTACTAAATTAATTTAAATTATTAATTCCAATAGTTTATAGATTAGTTTGGATTTTCTGTGTATAAAATCATGACATCTGATAATAATTAGAGTTTACATCTTTTTTTGGTACTCTATGGTTTTATTTATCTTTGTTTATAAAATTACTAGTGATGTCTGCTTTATCATTTCTCATACGAGTAATTTGTGTTTCTCTTTTTTCTGATGTCAGGTTGTTTGTGTGTGTGTGTGTGTGTGTGTGTGTGTGTGTGTGTGTGTGTTAATCAGTCTGTTTTTTTCTTGATGTCTCTTACTACTTGTTCATCAGTCTGGCAAAATACCAACAATTTAGACTGATGATGTAAAAACAGTATAAGTAACAAAAGTAGGAGGGGAAAAGGGAGAGAAGGAATATGCTTGTTTATATGCTCATGTTTAATATAAGAAGCACAAGATATGATGCTGGCAGAATAAGTATTAGATATTTAAACATACTTAATAGTTAAACATATGAAGAAATAAACATTATTAAACTTGGGTTGTGGAGGAGAGAGCAAAAAGCAAATTTTATTGTTTCTCCTAGTGAAGCAACAAATAAATAACAAAAGTTATTATAGAAAAGTATAAACATATAGTTACTGGAAAAATTATAAATTTTCTTAAATATTATAAAATTTAATAAAGGAGAGAAAATAAAGACCACATACTTAATTTATTAGGTCTTTATTTTTTCAACAAATATATGTTGAATAACTTTTGGGTGTGTCAGGCAATTTTCCAACCTCTGAAGTATATGAGAAAAAGATGCATACCTTCCACCAGGGGGAGATTAAAAAAATACAGAGACAGTTATTCTGTCTCCTGTAATCCTCAGGGTTTCAAAACCTTCCCGGATCCTGAAAGTATACACTTTTTTTTTTTTTTCCCACTAGAGACAGATGATCTTTGTTGAAAGAAGATTCTGTGCTTCCTCTTATGGAAACTGATAAAAAATTTGTCTCCTGATTGTATCCCCTTGAGGGTCAACCAATTCTCCTGCTGGGGTTTTAAGTAGCATATCTTAGCAAATGTCCAACACATAGAAGGCACTCAATAATTTGTTGCTGTCATTATTATTGTTCAAGGACCTAGAACTAGTAAATGTTTCAAACTAGACATTTCTGGCAGTGAAATCCCTGGTATTTCCCTCTCTGCCACACTGTCTTTTATAAGAGGCAACATTAACAGCGGATGTATCCAATTTTTTATGCCAGGTGTGTGGGAGTGATGGAATGCAGATTTGTGGAAGTCAGTCTCAGGAGGACCAGAAAAAAAAGAAATACTAGGAGCAAATGTTTGGAGCAAACATGGAAGTAGTCAAAATCTGAGAAATGCCAGGGGATTGGCAATACAGGCAAGGCAGTGAGTTAGAACCCAGACAAGTGTTCGTGTACCTGATACACACAGATATTGAAATTCAAGTTAAGGTGGAGAGTCTGCTATCAAGCAAGCCAGCAGAACCTAGAGTTGATGACATTAAACTTCCCTTTTGTCTCTACCAGAAGCCAAATTGTTGCCTGCTGCTAAAGCTGGAATGGATCCCAAGATATAGTAAGTCCAGTGTCTGTTGTAACCTTGTGAAAAGGAGAGTAGAGCTTAGGCATAGAATCAGCAGAATCCCCAAGCACTTTTTAAAATTTGAACTTTCGGGGCGCCTGGGTGGCGCAGTCGGTTAAGCGTCCGACTTCAGACAGGTCACGATCTCGCGGTCCGGGAGTTCGAGCCCCGCGTCGGGCTCTGGGCTGACGGCTCAGAACCTGGAGGCTGTTTCCAATTCTGTGTCTCCCTCTCTCTCTGCCCCTCCCCCGTTCATGCTCTGTCTCTCTCTGTCCCAAAAATAAATAAACGTTGAAAAAAATAAATAAAATAAAATAAAATTTGAACTTTCCTGGGGGTCTCTGAGAAAGCTTTTTTTCACTCAGATTTTGAACAAATTGAGGAATAAAACAAACAGCAAATGGGAAATTGAAGCATAATCTTGGTAAAGACCAAGTTTAAAGACAGCTTATCATGACATCCAAATGACCTCAGAATTTCACAGACTTCCTCACCCAAGCCAGCTCCCCAACTATTACTTCAAAGACAGACCCTGACCATCTAAACAGCAAAGCAAATATTCCCTAAGAGCATTTTGCTTCTTGTGAGCAATTTACACTCAAAAGGAAAACACCTAATGTGGAACTAAGTATGTTGGCCATTCTCTCTGTTCTCCTAACAACAGACCTTTGTATCTGTTGCCTCTTTTGTTTGGTAAGTCAATGTCCCTCTTTCCCTTATGTTCAAAAAATAACTACTTGCTCTTTAAAATCTCCTCAGAAATCCTTTTATTGTATTCCCCAAATTAGATAAAGTGGTCTTCCTGCTCTCACAGCACCTATATTTATCTGTCTCATAATGTAGTAAAACCATGGATTGCGAGTAACTTGTTCTGCAAGTTTTCTGCAAGACGAGTAAACATTTCTAATAAATTTTAACTTGATAAAGGAACAGTATCTTGTAATACGAGTAGTACATAATGCCAAATGTCACTTGATCACAACTGAGCCAGTGGTTCTTGAAATTCGCTTTGATATACAAGTGCATTGGATTACAAGCATGTTTCTGGAATGAATTATGCTCACAAACCAAGGTTTTACTGTGCTTCCATTTCATTGTAATTGGCTGATTACTTGTCCATTTCTCTCATACTACTATAAGCTTCCACTATAAGCTTGGATATGTTGGTAAGAGCAAGTCCAGAGCTTTGCCTACCTTACATGAAGATGGGTATAGTGCTGGTTATTTTTCCTTTTTTAAAAAAAAAATTATGTTTATTTTTAAGAGTGAGAGACAGAGCGTGAGCAGGGAAGGGGCAGAGAGAGAGGGAGACACAGAATCCAAGGCAGGCTCCAGGCTCCAAGCTGTCAGCACAGAGCCCAACGTGGGGCTCAAACTCACGGAACGTGATCTCATGACCCGAGCCAAAGTCAGATGCTCAACTGACTGAGGCACCCCAGTGCTGGTTATTTTTCTAAACTTGATATCTAGTTCTGCTGAGTTATCCCAAAACTCCTGTCAGTGTTTCAGGGAACTTTTATTTGTCAGAAATTTGACCATATCATGAACATACTTTTCTGAATAAAGTTAACTGAAATACCCTCTTCAAGTGTGCCTCTCTTAAATAGACCTACTAGATAAATCTGTTAGGGAAGAAAGCCTCTTTTCCTCTTCTGAAGGTTGTTTTTTGGAAATACTTCTTGCCTTTCTTTGTGCCTTTACTCATGCCACTCCTGAAGAGCTGGGGTGAGTGGAATGTGGTGTGTGTGTGTGTGTGTGTGTGTGTGTGTGTATAAAACCAAGTTAAACCAACATTTTACTACATACATAGTAAAACCTTGGTTTGTGAGCATAATCTATTCTGGAAGCAGGTTTATAATCCAAAGCACTTGTATATCAAAGCGAATTTCCCCATAAGAAATAATGGAAACTCAGATGATTAATTCCACAACCCAAAAATATTCATATAAAAATGATCACAATACTGTAATATAATGCAAAATAATAACCCCCCTTTTCTTTACATTGTTCTTAAGTTTTAGATGTCAGTCCAAACAAGCTAATCCAGGAGATGACCCATGTGACTGACATCAACTTTCTCTCAAAACCACCCCTCCACTGTTGAACATTATCCTTTCTTTGACCCACTCTGGTGCAACTCAACTCACTTTTCAGGCTTCAGTATGTGAGAAGTAAGGGGATGATTCATTTTCAGAAATATCAAATAAAAGTTATGCTGTCTAGTTGATAGTAGGTTTACAACCTATTGTAAATATATATGAAGTCTCCTGCCACAATGGAGTCCCAAACCCTTAGACACTTCACTTCCTGGTTCTTCTTCCCCTCTCCATTTTGCAGCCTTATTTTCAAGGGCTTTGCAATAAGCATGTGCCAAAGAACAAAGGGAGGAGGGACTGAAAGTCTCAGGGAACGTACATTTGTTCAACTCAGACTATTTTTTTGCCTTACATGGGCATAGGCAACATCCAGGTAAGACTGTAACCTCTGTAGTACTCAGCCAATGAGGAATCAGCAGAGGGACTTGAATGTTAGGAAATAAATTGCCTGCTGTAACTGCCCTGAGTGTGCCTGTCCATCAGACACCTGCTCTTATGAGAACATTGTTTAAAGCCTCACTTCACTGTGCTGAGTCTCTGTGTCCCTCCTTTGATTGGGTCTATGGGTTAATTCCTCACAAGTATAAATTTAATTGTCCTAGGAAAGTATTCTCTGATTTACTTCTTTAAACTAGGTTAGGCCCTCCTGTAAAATGCTTCCATTATATTCTTTGAAATTTTTACTTCATTTGCTCATTGTCCATTTCCTCTGGGGGTAGAGATCATGGCCTTCTGAGCCTAGCAGAAAGCCTGGAGCAGTGCACACAATTGGTACTCGATAAATATTTGTTGAACGAATAAACTCTATGATCAGAAAGACTTGATTTCTCATGTAAGTAGATCCTTGCCTGTAACATCTCTCATACAGTCCTCCTGACACTCCCAGACCTGTCTGAAATCTAGCATGAGCACATCATAAACTCAAGGCTTTTGCTATGAGAGGTTTTGTTAAGTAGATCGTGAATCCATGTTTCATACCCCACAGGAGACTTCCTTTCTAAAAGATCATGGAAGGTAGGCAAAAATCCTATAAACACATAACCTCTGTACAGTTGGACTTCTTGTTTGATGTCTTTGATTGGAGTCAATGGAGGAACTTTCAGGTAAACAAACCTGGAGGACCTGAGCAAATAAGAAAGAGATGAGAACAGGAAAACTACCACAAATGACTCAATCAACTCCGCAGGTGTTGTCAAGGGCCCAGGTGGGTGCTGGCTCCTGAGACAGAACAGGTGACTCACACCCCTCAGGAGGTCACAGTTTATAACCTGTAGATCTACGGACCTATTTTCAGAAAATGCAGCTGTATGCACCTCTGCTGTGGCAGCTGCTGCCATCAGGACACCTGCTGAAGCAAGAGGAAGATGTTTCTTTTTATTAAGGCAACAGACACGTGGCATCACTTGTCCACTTACCTCTGTGCTATTGTTTTGCTCACTAACTTCCGCAACCAACATTTATTAAACATTCACTGGGGGCCAGTCTCTGTGCTACGCCAAATGAAGTAACAAGATACAACTTCTTTTTCTGTTTCTTGTTCTTTTTCCTTTTCTATAGAAAAAGCAACGTTAATGTAAATTCACATTGGAATAATATTTGGTGTCCTCTATTTTGCTTATCTTCTGTTTACAGCTATCCGCCAAGCAGAACTTAAAGTCAAACCCCTACCCCATCAGGCCTCTTACAGACACGGCAGAATAGAAGGAAATTTATGATCCCTGTTCACTGGGAACTTACAGCACAGTTGAAAAAACAGGATGCAATCATTAAAAAAAAAAAGTCCTTTATCCTTTTTTCTGTTTCTCATTTCTGCAAATCTAGTCTTAAAAATCCATTTTTTTTTCTCTAAGAAGCTGAGCAGGCAAGTAACATCATAAAAAGCTACTTTAATATTCTTTGGTTCTTTCCTGGTGGCAATTTTATTTCATTGGGAATTTCTGCAGCGTCAGGTTTTTACCCCCTACTATCCTGAACAAATTGACTCTTTCACTCTTCATCTGTGCCTCCTTCAACTCTCTTACTTTTATTGATTGCTGGTTTGCAAGCTTAGAGAACAATCTTGCTAGCAAGCTGCCTACACTGAATCATACCGGTTCTGATCTTTTGAGAGCAACTGGGTTTTCACAAATGTTCATTAATAATGGTCTGAATCTAAAGGGCAGAGCTCCTGGCTCTTATTTCTTCTCAATCTGGGGTTTCCATTTCTCATTTGGTTGCAGTCAACTGAATAAACAAGGCTTGTTCATATTTATTGTTTTGCTAAGATAAGCAGGATGTTCAGTCATGAGTGTTGCTGGTATTGTAGGGAATTACACATTTCACTTTAAGGCAGGATGGCTTTGTGATGGATGGTTCCCTGAGCTCTTTCAACTCTGCTTTCTGCTGTTTCTCTTTCTCCATTCAATTGCACACTGCTGTTCATCTTGCAAGATGTCTAACATTTTGAGAGCTGGGACAAAACACTAAAAGATAGACGGAGCTGCTGAAAGAGAGAACTAGTTCAAGTGGATTGGCATGTTCCTGGAGATGTGACAAGCTAGTTACTCATTCATGTGTCAGATACTGTACCTATCTGACCTTGTTTAGTCTTCACAAAAGCTATATGAAATAGATGCATTTCACCGACATGAAGCTGAGGCTTGAGGCATTTAAATATCCTCATCAAAGTGCCAAAATTACTGGAAAGTAGAGCTCAAGTGAGCCTGGAATTGTTGCTTATCCCCAAATTCATACATGTTGCTGCACACCCCATGGAGCCTTTGCCACAGTGCATTATTGTTACCTCTTCCCTTTACTTTCTCTCAGTGGATCTCTGAATTCTTAAAGAATGCGGACTCTGTCCTTTCTATCCCAAGAAACTACTTGAATTCCTGACACATTGTGGGTACTCAATAATACGCATGGAGAGCATAGATGAATGAATGCATCTGTTTGCCCCACCTACCACAGCTTGTAACAATCAAATCGACTAATATAAAGCAGGCACTTTTAGTAATGAAGTACTATACAATGTAAAGTTGATGATGACATTGGTAACATTTTAGTTTCATTACTAGCTTATATCTTTTGAAATAAAATACTGTATTCTACTAACTTTTTATGTCTTCCATGCCACCCAGCTGGATCCTAAGGGTTGGAAGCATTTTATAAGTATTAGTTCATTGAATGAATTTAGGATGATCTGTTATAGTAAGACATGAAAAAGCCCATAACAAGCATTTTGTTTTTAAAAGATCACTCTGGCAAAAAGGATGGCTATTTGGGAGGGGATGGGTATAAACATAATAAGGAGACTAGATCAGAAGCCATAGAGGATAAATTATGAAGTCCTGACTCTCAAAGATGTCAAGATGTTGAAGCAACGTCTTTTTACATATATGCCTAATCTCCCAAGGTATACAATAAAAATGTATAGAAATCAGAACAATAATTATTAACATGTCTGGAGGGACTGAATCCTTTTCAGGTGGTCCTAAGTGAATTTAGTAATATTAAAAAAAACAATATCCTAAAAAGACATGAAAACAATATTTTTAACATAGGTATTTTTGTTTGAAAGCTTTTGCAAAAAAATAGACTGTCCAATTAGCGTTCAATTGTTCAACAGTAAGTGGGAATGGCAGGTTGTTTGTACCTTTCCCTTTAGGATAAAGCTCCTCTGGGGCCTTCCCATCTGCTTCTGCTTTGGTTTGAGGCAATTTCTCTATTTCAATCTGTATATGGGTTCTACTTTCATTTCATGTTTCACTTGCCTTGTGTACGAAGAAAATGCCAAATCTTAGAACTGAGAAATGAGATGCCGTAATGCTAGTTCTGCTTCTTGTGTTGTCATAGTGTTTTAAATATTGAAGAGGAGGATCCAGCTAAAAAATCATTTTCTAGGTATTGATGTTAATATTGCTATTAAATAAAGCAACAGAGTGCTTGCATATCATTCCACAGTTGGCAAACTAATCCACCATACGGTTTCAGAATATCTTTTTGATTATATCACAAGGAATATAAATCTTTTTAAATACAAAAATGGCCTTCATATTAAAAATTTATCAATTAAATGGACCCATAAAAATGAAAACGATGCCCAAATGTTCCAATTATTGCTTATAATTCAGGAAATCTGTCTTAAAGAAAAAGGTGCCAGAATGATGTAAAAAAGAGATTGAAATAATAAAGAGCATACAAAATAAAGGAGAGGAATGACATTTGAATGTACTCAGCATATACTTATATATATGTACCCACATGCTTTCATATAATAATGTTAATCTGCCAGAAAAACACCGGGCAAATAGGTGTTAGATGTGAGTTGATCTTTTTTTAAGTGGATGGCTAGCAGAGCAGGAACAAAACAAAATGGAACAAAATATAAACTGAGAAAGAGACAGAGAGACCTAATTAGAAAGCTCATTAAGAGGAATCTCAAAGTTCCTGGTCAATATTGATTGAGTAAATATTCTCATTTCATTGGAAGAAAACTGATGCTTGGTGTGTTTGAGGCAGTTGCCAAGAGTCACACATTACCAGAGCTGGGCAGTAAATGCATATGCTGTACTATCTCAGTTATGGCTCTTGACCCAATGTATTTTGCCTTTTGAGGGAAGCAGAGTGCCATACTGGGAAAATCACTAGTCTAAGATTACAACAAAAAATACAAAACAACTTGTCCTGAGGCTTAGTTCTCCCCCTGACTAAATGGAGAACATTGAGAAAGTCTTTAGAATTTTCAGGACTTCAGCTTCTTTGCATAAGTGGAATACCTACAGTGACAAAGTACTAGACTAGATATGAGATCAGTTTTAAATGGTGATTTGCTGCAGAAGGAACTTCAAATTTTCAAAACTGCAAGCTGACATCTTGTAATCCTCAATGCATCACTATAATATAGATGTAAAGAAATCCACCCTAAGTGATAAAGTGCATGAGACTCCACAGGAATGAAAAATCACTTCTTTCTGTTTCATTTACACCCGTTCACTCTTATGCTGAATAAAAGCCTCCCTCATTTTAGTTGAAACTTGCTAATCAAAACATATTGAGAATGCAAGGGAGAAATCACTGGAAAATCCTCAGTACCTCAAACTTAACCTCTTCCTAAATAAACTTGTTATCTTTATGCCTGATTAAGCCTTTTCTGCCTGTCGTCTCCTAAAAAAATGTTTATCCAGGGGCGTCTGGGTGGCTCAGTCGACTAAGTGACTTCAGCTCAGGCCATGATCTCACAGTTTGTGGGTTCAAGCCCTGCATCAGGCTCTCTGCTGATAGCTCAGAGTCTGGAGCCTGCTTTGGATTCTGTGTCTCCCCCTCTTTCTGCCACTTCCCTGCTCATCCTCTGTCTCTCTCTTAAAATTAAATAAACATTTTTAAAAAATTAAAAAAATGTTTATCCAATGGTTGTAGTTAGAAACCTCAGTCACCTTTTATTTCTTCCCTCTCTATTCTCCAAGTCAAACCATTTTACTTTGGTTTCGTGAATTGGGGTTTAGCTACTCCTTCTCATGGAATAAGGGCATATGTTTTAACCACATCTTCTGTTGTGCCTTTACCTCCACAGCCATCCAAACTCCCCTTATTTCATCAGTGAAACTTTAAAGTGGTTCTGACCTGTCTTGTTGCCCACAGCCATTCTCATCATTGTATATTTCCCACTGTGCTCTATGCCCAATAAATTCAAATCCAAACCCTTCTCATGATCTAAGAAGAGTTTGACAGTCAGATATTAAATATTTTTCAGAACTTAACTCTGAAATTCTAACTTCATTTGCTCATGTTCATCTTTTCCATCATCCACAAACTTTGCAAGTATAGCCATTGCTATACTTCTCATGATTCTTGAACATGGGATTTTTCCATGACTCTGTGCCCTTGTCCATGTAATTGTATATGCAATTCTCTTCCAACTTTCTAGAAAGTTTCCTTTTACTTTCCTTACCCATTATTTACTGTTTAAACTTAGACTATCATTATTTTTTAACCTTCCTTTTCTCTACACATTTATTTTTTTTCCTGCAATATAATTCACATAGCAGAAAATTCACCACCTTAATGTGCACACTTCAGTGACTTTTAGTATATTAATCAGTTTGTGCAACCATCATCTCTATCTCATTCCAGAACATTTTCATCATCCCCAAAAGAAACCCCAATCCCATTAGCAGTTATTTTCCATTTACCTGTCTGTTCACTCCCTGGTCTATTTCTACCTCTACAGATTTGTCTATTGTGAACATTTTATATAAATGGAGTCATACAATGTGTGACCTTTGGTATCTAGCTTCTTTTCCTTAGCGTGATATTTTCAAGGTTCATCTGTGCTATAGGAGGTATCAGTGCTTCCTTCTTTTTAGGGCTGAATAATATGCATTATATGGATACACCACATTTTGTTTATTCATCGATTTAATTTGCTTTATTAAT
Source organism: Acinonyx jubatus (assembly GCF_027475565.1). Classification (NCBI taxonomy): domain Eukaryota; kingdom Metazoa; phylum Chordata; class Mammalia; order Carnivora; family Felidae; genus Acinonyx; species Acinonyx jubatus. The sequence goes on from NC_069387.1 coordinate 64,947,727, forward strand.
ATTACTACAAAGTTTCTAATAAGCATCTTCTCTATTCTTGAGCCCCACTATCCAGAGGAAACCATTTTTCACTTTTTTTATTCTCTTGATATTTACATTCATTTCCAAAACAAGCTATTACTTTTTTATTTAAATTTTAGACACAATCTATTGGTAGTCTATCAGAGAAGAGAAATACTCAGCACTAGTTCCATCCTCTCCACACTTTTTCTCCCTCTCCATTTCAGATTATTTTACAAGTTTTTGTTATTTCAATATCCAGTGTGCAAATCACTATGTTGTGTAAATATTTTCCAGAGCTGACCCATTTGGGTTAGCACATTATTTATGACCACATAATACTAATTTATAATATATCTAACTATTATACATGAATGTGTGTATCTGTGCGTGTGTAGTATTCATGGCTGATCCCTGGGTTTGCAGTATTGTCTATTCAGAAGTCTGAGAACATTGTGATTCCCGTTTTGTTGGTTTTTACTTGTTTTGGCTTGTTTTTTTGTTTGTTTTGTTTTGTTTTTTTTTTCTTGTTTTAGTTTAGTTTGTTGTTGTTGTTGTTGTTATTCTGGTTGAAATATTTTTAGAAACTTCTCTATACCCTCCAGGGTTCTAGGTAAAAAGTATATGTGTATATTTTGTTTACTGTGTGGGCCACTTTGTGATCTAGAAACTCATGTCCTTCAGTTACACAAATTTTTATTGTATTATTCTTTGGTAATTTTTTTAGCTTTGTTATTCTGATTTTGGATTGCTTGGAATTACTCCCTGGTTATTATTTTTTTCTATAATAAATGTCTTGGTCTTTTTTCTACTAATTTCTGTGAAAACTCTTAAGCAGATTTATCAATTTTTTCTTTAGATTTAAAAAAATTAGTTCCCCTATTTAAAATCTCTAAGAACTCTGTATTTAAAAAAAAAGTTTTATTTAAACTTCAGGTAGTTAACACACAGTATAATATTAGTTTCAGGGTACAATATCATGATTCAACACTTCTGTACAACACCTGGTGCTCATCATAACAAGTGCCCTTCTTAATTTCTGTCACCTACTAAATCAATGCCCCCACCCATCTCCCCTTTGGTACCCATCAGTTTGTTCTTTATAGCTAAGAGTCTGTTTCTTGATTAGACTCTCTCCCTTTTTTTCTCCCTTTTTACACTTGTTGTGTTTCTTAAATTCCACATGAGTGGAATCATGTGGTATTTCTCCTTCTCTGACTGACTTATTTTGCTTAGAATAATACTCCTTAGCTCCACCCATGGCATTGCAAATGACAAGATTTCATTCTTTTTTATGGCTAAGTAATAGTCCATTTTGTGTGTGTGTATGTGTGTGTGTGTGTGTAGTCATCAGTGAATGGACACTTGAGCATTTTCCATAATTTGGCTATTGTAAATAAACTACTATAACACTAGGGTGCATGTATCCCTTTGAATTAGCATTTTGTATTCTTTGGGTAAATACCTAGTAGTGCAATTGCTGGATTATAGGGTAGTTCTATTTTTAACTTCTTGAGGAAACTGCATACTGTTTTCTAAAATGGCTGCACCAGTTTGCATTCCCACCAACACTGCAAAGGAGTTGCCTTTAGCCATTCTGACAGGTGTGAGGTTATATCTCATTGAAGTTTTGATTTATACTTCCCTGATGACCATTGATATTGGAATCTCTTTTCATGTTCCTGTTGGCCATTTGGATATCTTCTTTGGAAAGATGTCTATTCATCTTCTGCCCATTTCTTAACTGGATTATTTGGTTTATGGGTGTTGAGTTTGAAAGTTCATTGGATTATTCACTAAGAACCTTGTCTTAATCCTTGTCTTTTCTCTTAATGTTTTTCTTAGAGAAATAAAATGTTGTCTGGTTTCATGGATGCATTATCTTTCTGAGGTTTTTTTCCTATTTGTTACTTTTGGTTTCTATATTTCTGAACTTTTCTCAGATCTTCAGTAATCCTTAGTTATCCATTTATGACTCAATAAAATAGAAGGCATAAGATAATATTATCACTTCTATTCTTGGGGGGTGGATGGGCAAGGGACATTTCTCTTGAATAATGCCATAGTCCAACTATAATCTTGACTAGTTATTCTTTCAGTCTAATGTTTAGCCAGCATCCTGGGGTTTTACCATTTTTCAATTACATCACCTTTTGTGATGGATATTCTGTTTGCCACGTTTTTCCCATTTTTGGTATCTTCTCTCATTTTATCTTTCACATTTTTTTTTAAATTTTTTTTTTCAACGTTTATTTATTTTTGGGACAGAGAGAGACAGAGCATGAACGGGGGAGGGGCAGAGAGAGAGGGAGACACAGAATCGGAAACAGGCTCCAGGCTCTGAGCCATCAGCCCAGAGCCTGACGCGGAGCTCGAACTCACAGACCGCGAGATCGTGACCTGGCTGAAGTCGGACGCTTAACCGACTGCGCCACCCAGGCGCCCCTCTTCTCTCATTTTATAATAGGAGGCCTGAAAAAGATTTGTAAGAAGTCATCCTTTTTGTAATATTATATATATGAAAATAGGCTTTTTCTGCATTCACACTTGATGGGTGATTTGCCTGCATATAAAATACTAGATTATTTTTTTTTCTGAATTAAAAAAGCAATAATTAATTTTCGATTAGCTTCTACTATTAAGAATTCCAAACTCACCCTGATTCCAAATTACCCTTTATGTTAATTACCCTCTCCCAACTTTGGAAACCTACACCATCATCTATTTGTCCCCAGCATTGTGAAAGTTTACTTTTCCTTCTCTGGAGGAGAGCATATGCTAATTTTGATACTGTTTGAGAACAAGGCACTATTACCTCTAATCTTTCATAGTGATTCTTTCCATGTCCTCAGGTAATTTTCTGAACATATAAGCTGCTTAGAACTTGGCTGAAGACTTGAGATAGACCGTCTACTGATCTCTGGAGTTCTCTCACCACACAGCTCTCTCCTCTCTGGTACCCTGTCTTACTAATTCTAGCCAACTTTGTATCCCAGACTCTCAGCTTTGCCTGCAAACCTCAGGGAATCCACTGCATTGCACTTGGGTTCCCCCTCCTTGCCCCATTTCAAGAAAACTCTTTCAATCAGTAAACAGGGGCAATCACGGGTCTCATTTCTTTTTCCTCCATTAATCAGGGATTGCTGTCTTTTGCTTTCTGTTTGGTACTTTGAAAACCATTGTTTCATATATTTTATCTGGTTATTTCAGATGGGACGGTGAATACAGTTCCCATTATGCCATCTTGATTGGAAATAGCCATCTCCTCAGTATTTATTTCATTTTGTTGTTTTATATGGGTTTCTTACCAGTAACCTGCGGGTACACAAAGAAGATAATCGATGCTAATGACATAATAGAAGCCAACAGGTATTACATTGTTAACCTATGTCAAGAACAGTTCTTTTTTTTAATCTAAAACATTTTTTTAATGTTTACTTATTTTTGAGACAGAGTGCAAGTGGGGGAGGGGCAGAAAGAGAGGGAGACACAGAATTTGAAACAGGTTCCAGGCTCTGAGCTGTCAGCACAGAGCCCTATGTGGGGCTGGAACACACGAAACGTGAGGTCATGACCTGAGCCGAAGTCGACGCTTAACTGAATGAGGCACCCAGGTGCCCCACGTCAGGAACAGTTCTAAGAACATTACATACATTTAATGTACTTAATCCTCACAACCACCCTATAAGATGTGTACTAGCATTTGTACTAGTGTGTATGCCCATTTTAGAGACAGAAATACCAAAACACAGAGTGGAAAGGTAGAACATGGTAAATCTGGAATATGAATCCAAGTGCTCTTAACATTTATGTAATATCTCCACTTCAGAGCAGAGGTTCTCAAGTGACCATGTTCCAAGTTTACCTTGGAAACTTTTAAACAGACAAATTCCCTGGGCACCTTTACAAAGTTATTGAATTGGGAGTCTGCAGGGGTCAGACTCAGAAATCTGTAATTTTAAGGAGCACCCACAAGAGAATTCTAATGTATACCCAGTTTTGTAAACAGCTTACTGTCCTAGAGATGGCTTTTAAAGTTTAAAATTAAAGAAAAAAAGTTGAAAGTGTTATTTACACACATTGTTTTCCTTGAAGATGGTTTTGCCTTCTATCCACAGCACAAATTTAATTAGGAGTTTTAAAACATTTTTATCATTCTTGTACTTCTGGTTTTATTTATTTTTTCCATTCCCCTCACTGTAGGAAAGTCTCTTTTATTTACTAGGGGATGATGTTTCAGAACACATAGGTCTGTGTTTGAATGATGGCTTTATTACGTTTTTAGATATAGAACAATCAGCAAGCCATCAGTCTCTGAGTCTTAGTTGACTTATCAGTAAAATGGAGGAAATAGTACTCATGGGTGTTATTTTGAGGACACAATAAAATGATACATGTAGAGTCCTTAGCACATTATAGATGTTTATTAAATGGTAGCTGATGTGTTTATTTAGCACTCAGATACAAACTTAAATCTGTAAATTATTTATTGACATGTAGTGTTGGAAATATTACTAAGCATATTTTATCAAATTTAAGGTATGCTTGATTGTGCAATTCACCATTAATTTCAGTACCACTGAGAAATTAAAAATAATTCACTGCCAACTAGCCTTTCACACAAGGTTTTCTCACCACTGAGAGTTGTTATTTTATGTTTTTTTAAAAGAACTCTTCTAGACTTTTAAAATTAGGTCTTATGTACTATATAAGCCAAAAAAAAAAAAGGTTTAATGTATTTCTAAAATTCCCATACATTTAGAGTCTAAATTTTATGAAATACTTTTAGACTGAGAGCTATTGGTACCCACAATTTTCAAAACATCGTCCTCTGTGCAAAAGTATATTCATGGGGTGCCTGGGTGGCTCTGTCGGTTAAGCATCTGACGTCTGCTCGGGTCATGATCTCACTGCTCATGAGTTCCAGCCCCGCATCAGGCTCTGTGCTGACAGCTCAGAGCTTGGAGCCTGCTTTAGATTCTGTGACTCCCTCTCTCTCTCTGCCCCTGCCCTGCTCATGCTCTGTCTCTCTCTGTCTCTCAAAAAATAAACGTGAAAAAATTTTTTAAAAATTATATTCATTAAAAATATGTATTTAATTAAACTGTTCAATTTAATTAATAAGTTCAATTTAATTATTTAATTAAATAGGTTTTCCCAAAGCATTTATTATCCAAAAATTGAAACATACAGAGACATTCAAAGAATACCACAATGAACACTTATGAATATTCTCCACCTGGACTCAATCATTGAGGTGTTATACCTGCTGACTAACAGCAACTTCATAACACCATCAGTCTTAAGTATGTCCCAATTTCAGAACTATTTGAAACATTTGAGAAAATGGGTGCATTTTAGAATAAAGATATATTTTTACTCTATTGCGTGTATGTAATATGAGCACCTTACATTTCTAGGCTATTTACAGAGTAAGTTCATTTTTATACCCCTGAGCAGCAAGTTCAGAGATTTTCAACAGTATTATAAATACTGACTGACTTACTGACTCAATAGATTGTTGGCACATTGACCATGATAGAAGAATATGGAAAAAGTAAGTCTCAAGTGTCAAAATTCTAACACTGTTTCTCTTTTATTCAAATTAACTGAAGGCCAAATATACGATTAAGTGGAAGTTCAAAGGCAAAAAAAAAAACCTAAGCTGTGCCCAGATTTTGCTATTGAACCTTAGGCATTGTATTCAATCTCCTTCTGCAGCAGTTTTTACCATCTGTTAGGAAAGGACTGTTGGTATCTTGTGGGTATTGCTTAAAAAATGTCATTGAAACTTTCCTCTACCTCGAGGATACCTGACAACCAACCTACAAACTGGTAACATCGGTTAGAAAAGACATTGGAAAAGTTGAAAACACAAGGTATTACTATCCCAGTTCAACAGTGAGGTACAGATGACTTGAGAGCTCATGAAAGAAACTATTCTATTGAAGTTTCCAGGCTACCTGAATGGAACCAAATATGCTTGGGCACTTGTAGAATCAACTGAAAAGTAAGGATTAGATTACCTTTCACACAGAATAAAATTAGATACAGCATCTCTCATGTAGGGAAATTAATCTGTCAGGATGGGGAGCCTTGCAGACCTATTTACTCTGAAGGATGTTTGCTTTTACAAACTGTGAACTAAAACCACTTTTCAGTATATAATTTTCAAAATAACATATGTGGCACTCTTCACATCCGTGGGAGAAAATCAATGTGCACTCATGGTCAGAAAAATTCAATTAGCAAATATCAGCAGGAGAATACCAATTGGTTTTTCTTACGTGATCCAAAGGTTGATTTTCAGTTTTGATTGTATTCTTTATGCCTTTAACCGCTTTTCATCCTCAGAGTTCCTTCCCAGTTTTGATTGGGGAATTAGCATAATAATAATCATTTGCTTCTCATGGAGATGATCCCATTTCTACACTATTGGCAATTTTTCTTCACAGTTGGTGGATGGGGAAAAGCTCAGTTGATCTGTAAAGGGAAGACTAGTAGGCCTTCAATGGAGAACTGGAGTCACTCCCTCATGGATGCTTCCTAAGAGTGTGCCTGAGAACTCTTCTCAAAAGTAACTTTTGAGTATAATTAGCTGCTAGTTCCACCGGAGAATTTTCTTCTGCTTTTCCCCCTTTGAATGTAACCAATAGTTTATCTACTCTGACTAAAATTTCCTATGTGTTTTATTCTTTAAACTACAGGATTTTAGGGACAACTTACGACTTAGACATCATCTAGCTCTTTGTTCTAATGGCTCCATGGGGGGCTCTTTGTGGTAACAGAGAGGATCTGCCTCTGCCCCATCCCCCTCTCCTCCATCTGCCTAATATTTCAGTTTATCCTTATAATTACATTTGAATAAAATTTTTCAGTAAGAGAGTTTTTAAAGCATCATCCAAACCTTTTTACCAGATAAGGCAATTGAGGAGGTTAATGGTGGATCAAAGCTTACTTAGTGCAGACTTAGGGCCGTGACCTAGGCTTTTCACTTTCAGTCAGCAGTCTTTCCACAACAGTACACTGTCTCTACTTGTGTATGTGACACATATTGGACCAGCTTTGTCTTTTTTTTCATACTTTATGTTAGAACTCTTCCTGTTGTGAATTTCAGAAACCCCACATGAACTAGTTTTAGTGAAAAGTGAAATTGATTGGCAGACTGTGGGAGAGAGGAAGTATTTTACAAAATTCAAGGAATAATTGAACTACCAAACTAAGGGAGGAAGAGGGAACTTGTTGCAATCCAACCTCTGGAACAATTAGAACTTGGGACCTGAGTGCTGAGGGCTATTGTCCACCTATGATCCTTGCTTCTCTGTTTCTTTTCATTCTTCTCTTTGCTGTTCCTGTCGGATGATGGAAAACATAGCCTGGCTCAGCTTTTGGTTTCCCAATTCCAACTTCAACTAATGTGAGATCGTCTAATTTAGCTCTTTTATTCCAAACACCAACATTTCCAGGAAAGAAATATGTTTGGTAAGCATGGATTGGATGGTAATTGCTAGATGGATCAACCTGACCAGATAAAATACCACCTTAAAAAATGGCTGCTCCCATTAAATTATATAGATGCAAGGCAAAAGTGAAGTAGAATGGCAATTCCAAGAAAAATAAATGTTTGGACTAAAAATCATAAATGAACAAAAGGACCAGTACATGAATGCTCTTAGCTTCACAAGAAAATAATTTTTAAAATCTGTCATGTACTTAAAAATTGATTTATGTAACAAGTTTCATAAAATTAAGAAGTACAGTAATTTCTTTTTCTAAATATTTCTATATGTAAGTTCCAGCTCTCTAACAAAAAACTGCAAGCACTTAAATGTGTCCTCCCCCGACCCCCAGTACTGAGAATAATGTTTGGTCACAAAATTGGTGCTGATTTAATACATATTGAATTTGGTTAAATTAATAAGGAATTAATTTTGAATGAATGAATTATTTATTATATTTTGCTCCATCTTGGTCTATCCAAATAAGAACTTTGATCTTTATAAAGATGAAAGGAATAATGATGCTGCAGGAACACATTCACCTAGATTTGAAATCGTACGTCAGTATACAGAGCCAGCTCCACTGCTAAATTGATGTGCGAATGTGATCAAGTCACAGAACCTGTTTTATCATTTATAAAATGTACTAAGCAATTTTAAAATCTGTTCCAGAAAAGTGCTATTAAAACACAAAAGGCTTATATTCCAATAGTAATGGGTGTATGTGAACTGTTCACACAATCAAGAAAAGTTTTAATTCTATGGTTCTTAGTGCATTCAATTTTTCAAGCTCCCCTTCTATTACAAAAATTTCCTAAGATTACAGTGCACCAAATAGGAAAACTCCAGTAATGCCTTGTGATTTCCTGTACATTTAAACTGAGAAATCATAAAGTTTCGGGGTGGCAATGGAACTTACAGACCATACCCAGTCTTTTCCAAATGCCAAGTATCAAGTCTGGAGCATCCCTGGTCATCCAGCCAGTGACGGGGAGCTTAGTATTTAACTGAAGTGTTTATTCAAAGGTTGGATAACTCTATTTGTTATAGAGATTCTTTTTTTACTGAACTGTAATCTGCCTTCCTGTAATTACCTCTCATTGTTATTAATTCTGCTCCTTGAAGCAAAACAAAACAAGTTTCTCTTCTATGAGACAGCCTTCAAATATTTGAAGGTATTTTTTTATACTAACTAAATATTCAACTTTCTTTAGCTGTTTTTTTTTTTTTTTGACAAAATTTCCACGTTGTTCTCTCCTGTATATAGTCCAGCTGTCACTCAGAACTTATCACAAACCAGTGATGGGATCTCAAGAGTCTGAGGAACAATAGGGCTATTATTGTTTGGGAACTGGATGCAGTATTTCAACAAGTGCAGGGTAAGGTGCCAATGCCATCTAAGGTAGCTACTTTCTCTTATTGTTTCACTAGGGAACACATGAGGAGTTAAAATTCTCAGATCTTCCTGTATATGTTTCTGTCACAACTCTGTGACCTAATAATAATAGAATTGACTTTTTAATCCAAATTTTAAGACTTTATATTTACCACAGTTAACTATCACTTGCTTACACTTGGTGCATGTGGCAGTCATGAAAATATGCCATGTTGATACTCTGGTGTCAGGATCAAAGCTGATTGACAGCTCCAGCCTCCGCCATCTGGACCCACCAATGCATTTGCACACTGGTTATGTTATCTCTGGCTGCTCTGAGTAAATGACTGAATGCAATTGGGGTACTGGTGCAAAGAAGTACAGCTTAAGGAGTCCCCCTTCTCTGGCCAAAATTCTCTTAAAACCTTGCTATAGTCTGAGATACTTCCTATCTAATCCTTCCTTCCCCTCTCCTTTCGTAGGGGTCATATTTGCCTTGCAGTCAGAAGGCTCTCCCTGCCTACTCCTGTTTCTTCCCTTTTATTGTCGCTAGCTGTTTCCCCCAAAGAAAGCTCTTGCAACCCAATTCCACTTTGGCATCTGCTTCTCAGAGGACTTGAAAGAGGCAGTCAGATGGGATTTAGAAGCTGGGCTTACTCCAGTGAGCAAAGAGGAACCCATCCTCAGTAGTAGGGAGCGTGGCTACTTCCTGGCTCAGAGTCACAACCTAGTTCCTGAAGATTTCATGGGTGGATGACCTGGTAAAACATCCCAGCAGAGCAGAAAAACACAAAGAGTGGAAGAGGGACTATAGCCAAGAAACACACTCAGGATTTGATAGAGATGAAGAACTCCAAGTTTTCTTAGCCAAGATAAGTCTGTTATGCTAAGATCAGAGCCCTGATCTGAGGTTCTGACCTCTCAATGAATACCTCCTAGGGTTATTGACTCCAAAAACTCCAATGGGCTTGCAGAAATGGCCTGCAAATTCTCCATGGCTTGCAAAGGTGAATCGCTCTTACTAGGTAAGAGGATTTCTCCGAGCTAGCATTTCTACAGAGCTTCCACCCACCCCTAACAAGGCAACAGTTGGCAATCCCCCAAGAGTTTTATCTACTCTGTTGGCTTCTAGACCTATAACTAAGAACAATTTCAGCATAACCCTGCTGAATATGTGCTTGCCCTGGTTAGGAAGGAAAGACATCATACACTGAAGTAACCGCAAGATTTAGCTGGAATGTACCAGGGGAGTTTACAAATCTGAGGTTTGAGTTTTGAGGGTGTTTGACCAAGAGGAATGCAAGTTTGAATAAATAAGAATTTATTGAGTACAAGTCACTTATTCACTGTATGAGAATTAACACCCTAGCAAAGACCCCAGAGAATCCCAGAGGGCAAAATTACTGCTAGGTCATGCTTAGAAATCCAGACAACGGATTAGCTCAAGTTGAGTGGAGTGGAAATGTCTGAATTGCTGTTATAAATGGAGAAAGGAGTAATGAAGCTGACAGCAGTACACATGTTGGAATGAATACATTATGTGATGTCAGGACACCATCCAGAGTATCATCTTCCAGAGAACATACGTTAACCAAAGCTATCAGGAATGTATATGTCAGAGGAGAACCAGCACCACTCAAAATTTCAGTAGTGACTCTCATCTGCGAGCCAAGGCTGGGAAGTAGTCATAGAGTTCATTAATATCCATGTGGATAATGGGACTCCCAGGTAATACCAGCCAAAGTAAAAGAGGTCAATCTTAACTGCCAGAAGTCAGTATACCACAATTACCATAATGACCAGTAGCTAGGAGGAACAGTCTAGGAGGCTTGACCTGCAAGGAGTTATGGAGTTGGTTAATAGAGGGCAGACAGCCAACAAGACTGCTGATTAATATCTACAACTGGAAAAAGACAAGGATGGAGGAATAGAAGAGTAAGCATGTTTACCATAATAAAAAAGTCTCAATAGCTTTCTCAGTTCCAAGACCTGAACCAAGTTTCAGACCCAGAAGTCATTGAGAGAAGAGGAAGGTTGTTTGTTAGCAGGAAGGACCTTGTAACACTGTGTATATATGGTAATAAAATATATACTAATGACCTCTTTGGTCCTTCCTCCATATGAATCTATAGGCATTTATTTGGATAACTGCATCCAGTAGTAAGGGGAATACCCAAACATTTAGAGGATTATTGTATACAAGGCCTGAGTTGACACTGATATCAAGAGTCCAAAACCATCATTGTGACCGATTATTTCCAGTTCATATTAGGTCCACTGTGACTACGGACCTACACAGTAGTCATTTTTCCAGTATCTGAGCATACACTTGAGATTGATATACCAGGGAGTTGGAACGACACATTGGGTCCTTGGCCTGTGGGACAAGTGCTATCATAGTGGAGATAAATAAGAGGGAATCTCTAAAATTCTCTCCAACACCTATAGCCTAACTAGTAAATTGAAAACAATATTACAACTTATGGGGAAATGGCAGATATTAATGCCATAATTAAAAAGACAAAAATATAGAGATGTTCATCCCTATAATGTCTCTGTTAATTCACCAACCTGGCCTCTGCAGCAACCAGATCCACTTTAGAGAAAACTATAGGCTACTGCAAATTCAACCAAGTAATAAAACTGATGAAAACTGTATAGTCAGCGTGGCATCACTGCAGAAGCAGATTAATAAGGCCCCAATTACATAACAGGTGAATTCACTTGGTGAACATTTTATTTTCTATTGTGATTACCAAAATTGCATAAACAAAAATATTAATTCAAAGTTCAACATTAAGGTATATTCACTCTCTTGTTTTCTGTATAATACAATCCAAGTATATCTGGACTACTTGAGCATCTTACCAAACATCACATCAATCCATTACATTGATGACCCCATGCTGAGTAGACAGGAGAATCAAGGGGAGGTTAATATAATTGAAGCCTTGGTAAGACACATGTACTGAAGCAGGTGGGGGAGAAACCCTACAAAGATTTTGGTAATTACCAATTTAGTGAAGATTTTAGGAATCCAGTAATCAGGAACATGCTAGGTTATCTTTTCCAAAGTAAAAGACAAAATGCTGCATCTTGTATTCTCTATCATAAACAATGGAAGCATAGCTCTTGGTAGGCCTTTTTGGGTTCTAGAGGCAACATATACACACTTGAGAATATTACTCTGGCCAATATACCAGGTGGTATGGAATGTTGTCAGCTTCAAGTGGGGTTTAAAGCAGAAAAGCGCTCTGAAATAAGTCTACACTGTGATGCAAGCAGCCCTGCCACTTGGGGCATACAATTTGGCAGAGCCTGTGGTGTTAGAAGTGCCAGTGGTGAGATGTGGTATCGAGGTTATGGCAAGCCCACAGTGAAAGAATCACAGTGCTGGTCTCTGGACTCCTGCAGTGAGAATTATACAATTTTGAGAAATAGCTCCTGGCGTGTTTTTGGGCCCTGGTGAAGATGAAACATTTGACTATGGTATACCAAGGGCCATGAATTTAGATAGCTCATTATCAGTTGGTTTCTATTAGACTTGCTAAATTATAAATTCACATAATCCCAGTAGCAATCCTTTACAAGTTGGCAATTGTACATCCAGAATTTAGCTCAAACTAGATAGTCCAGACCCTCATATCAAACAACACTTTTTCACCAGAACTCATCCCTTAGTTCACATCTATGGCTATATGATGTGTCTTATATGACTGGATGAAGAGGAAAAAAGATCATTCTTGACATATAGATATGAATGAAAAATTAGTTGCAGGGTGCCTGGGTGGCTCAGTCAGTTAAGCCTCTGACTTCGGCTCAAGTCGTGATCTCACCACTCGTGAGTTTGAGCACTGCCTGGGGCCCAATGCTGAAAGCTGGGAGCCTGGAGCCTGCTTTGGATTCTGTCTCCATCTCTTTCTGCTTCCCTCCTCTCTCAAATACAAATAAACATTTAAAAAATTTTTAACTAATTGCAGCCGCATCACAATCACATTTACGGATGCATTTAAAAACAGTGGAGAGAGAAACTCAGAGCTACAAGCAATGTACTTGGTCATCCATTTTGCTTGGAAGAAGTGACTTAAAGTGGGAATAAAAATTCCCAGGCAGCGGCCAATGGTATGATTCTCTGATGAAGGGCCTGAAAGGAATAGGATTGAAACATTGTAGACAAAGGAGGTCTGGTTAAAGGCATATGAATGGGCGTAGTGGAGTGGGTATAAAGTGTGAACATGTTTGCATCACATGTTAATGCCCAACAGAAAGCATTCCTCATCGAAGAGGCTTAGAAAAACCAAGAAGACATATGAACCAGGCCACTGACATTAAACAGCTTTTATCCGTGGTCACTCACTCCTGATACAATAGGTACTGAAGTGAAATGGCCATAGTGATAGAGAAAAAAGCCTCATATTGTCCCCATATTTTGGACTCTCACTATGGATCTAACTACTGCTGTCTTTGAGTTTCCAACTTGTCAATAACAGAGACCAATGCTAAATCTCTAAAATGACACAGTCACTTAAGAGCTAGCCATTTGGTGGCAATCTGACCCTATTGGGCCTCTTATGACCTGGAAGGACCAGCCGTTTATCTTCACAGGAAGATATTTCTTCCACATATGGATTTGCATTTCTTCGCCAAAGCACATCACCCAATGCTACTACGAATGAGCTTAAGGAATGCCTAACTATAGGCATGAAATCCCACACAATACAGCATCAGAACAGAAGACTCACTTCACAGTGAAGGAGGTGGAGGGGTGGGCCCATGACCATGGAATCTGATCATCTCACATCCATCTAGAAGCAGCCTGGCTGAAAAAGCTGTTGATGGCCTTAAAACAAGACAAAGTGCCAACTTTGAGAAAAACACTAAAGGAGTGGGTTTCTCTCCTTCAGGATGAAGTATATGCAATAAACCAGAAACCTATGTAAGGTTCTGTGCCCCTGGTAGGCAGAAAACATGGGTCTAGGCACCAAAGGGTGGAGGTGGGAGTGGCCCATTGAGCCCAGTGATCCACTGGATGATTTGTGTTTCCCATTTCTACAGTTCTGGGCTATGCAGGCAGGCAAGTCTTGTCACTTGCGAAGTGACACAGAAAGGTCCTTATTGAACCATAATCTATTTCTGCTGCTAGGACACTTTGGTTGCCTTGCCAGTGACCATCATGTCAGAAGGGATGCCATCATCTTGATGGGGATATTTGATTTAGATCAATAGGCAGAGAAAAGGCCATATTTTCACAATGGGTGCAGGAGAGAATACAAATAGAACCCAGGTGATCCCTGGGACAGTTTTTTTAATGTTTATTTATTTTTGAGAGAGAAAGAAGGAGACACAGAATCCGAAGTAGGCTCCAGGCTCCGAGCTGTCAGCACAGAGCCCAATGCGGGGCTCGAACCCACAAACCGTGAGATCATGACCTGAGCCAAAGTCGGATGCTTAACCGACTGAGCCACCCAGGTAAGGCAATTTGAACTATAAAAGCCACATGCAGAAATCTCATTCTGAAAATGGTATGATCATCAATGCTTTAGATCTCTTAGGAATGGAGGTTGAGGCCATACCACTGGATAGGCCATCAAGGCCTGCTCTGGTCAGAGCTGAGGGTGAAAGAACAAGTGCAGTGTCAGAACTATGATGCATCCCACTAATCTGCTTTGAAGTCTGCCTCACAAACAAAGGTGCCCAGGAATCACAGAGGCGCTGTCTTTAAATGTGCCCAAAGAACTAATTTTGTTCAGGGAGTGGGTTGCAATGGCAATGAAAATGCACTGATCGATTCTTTTGTTGTGAGAAGTAACCCAACTTCTCTGAACCCAACACCTATTCTCAAAAAAGGCTGTACTCCCTCCAGGCTTCTTCCACCCAAGAACTGGACAGAGTGAGAACACTGGTACAAGCCCTTTTCTGTGTAATACAGCACTAACACAGGACTTTGGTTTGAGGGCCACAGTCCTGGCTGAAGCTTCTTTGGAATCACACTGCTGTCTGAGACTTCCTGCCCCGTCCCCTCTCTTTCCCCTTCTCTGCTCACAGTTGTCAGACCTGCATCAAGTTCTAAAGTCACCAACTGCTGATTCTTGAATTCCCCTCTTTACCTTTCATAGGCCTGCCCCACTAAAAATGTCTTGTACATCAAGGCCCTTCCTTCTTGGTGTCTACTTCCTGAACACCCAAACTTAGACATTACACTATTACAATCTGATAAGATTATTTTGACTGACTCATGTCAGCCATCTTCATATTAACTCAAGCTGTTGGGGAAAGGGATCTTCACAACCCTCTTGCAGTTCATATCACCACAGGGGTGAAATTCTTTGTCATTTGCTGTGGGGTTTCCAGCCTGTTATGAATCTACTCAAGTGCCATGTACTACCCTGCATATGTTTAATTTATGTCTAAATATGTCACAAGTGATAAGAAAATAAATATAAAAGATATGGAGTCATAATACAACCTATCTATAAAAGTCCCAATAAAATGTCAATGAATTTATTAAAGAAATGTGGTTAGTCTGGTATGAATTATCCTTAAGGTGCTAATAAGTCCTTGTTATCATTGCCTTCTTTTCTAAATCATTTAATTATAAATTGTGAATTGTTTTATAATATTGAGGGGAGGGTGGTATCAGCATATACCTGCACATGATTCAAACTTCAGAAAAGATAAAGGATATATACAGCCAATTATTTCCCTCCTCATGAAAAACCAATGTTACTAATTTTTGTGTGTTCTTCCTAGTCTTCTATAGAAATTAAACACACACACTCACATCTTGCTTTTTTACTGAATTATATCTAGCAGGACTTTGTATATCATTATTTGAAGATTTTTTTCCGACTCATTTTTACTCCTAAATACTGTTATTGGTTAAATGTACCATAATTTATGTAACAACTCTTTTATGTTAATGACATTTCTGCTTTGTCTAATATTTTATCATCATAAACAATGCTTAAGAAAAAAAGCATTGCATAAACACCAGTCTGCATATGCACATCTGTAGACATTTGAAATAGAATTGCTTTGTCCTAAGTTATATGTTTGTCATGTTGATAGATAGAGCCAAATTTCCTTCCATAACCATTGGGCCAATCTAGAATTCCACCAGCAATGTAAGATAGTTTCTATTTCCTCACACCCTCATCAATACAAGAACTTATTACATTTTTGAATCCTTCTCATTATTATAGGTAAAGTGTTGAGTGTCTGTGTAGGTTAATTTGCATGTTTATTTTAAAAATTGTTAAATACTTCTAGATGTGTTTAGGAACCATTTGTGTATCTTTCTCTGGGGTCTTTATGTCCATAGTCCTTAGTCAGTCTTTTATTTTCTTAGTAAGTTGCATTATTTTTTTGTACTTTTTAAAAATTAGACATTTATCAGTTGTATGATCTGCAAATATTTTCCCAGATTTCACATAAAATTTTTTGTTTCTGTGTATTCAAATTCATCACACATATCTTTCAAAGCTTCGAAGTTTTATGTCATAGAAAGAGATTCTCTACTTCAAGATTATAAAAGAATTATCCTATGGGTTCTTCTAGTATTATATTAGTTATATTTTGTACAGTTAAATCACAGGCCCATTTGAAATATTCCTCAAGTACGGAACTGGGTATAGATCTAACTTTCTGCTTTTTTTTCTAGTGGTGATCTATTTGTCCCAACATCATTCACTGAGTAACCCGTTTTCCTCTTATGCTTTAACACACTACTATTTTCATATACTATATTCAGTGTATATACACTCTATTATCTTTCCCACTGTTCCATTGTTGTATCAGTTTGCACACAAGTACTACATTGTTTCAATTTTTCAGAATTTAAAATAGTATTTAATACTTAGACTGAAGTCCTTCATTCCTTTTATTATTTTTGTCAGAATTTTTCTAGCTATTATCATTTATTTATTTTTTCCACATTAAATCAAGATCTTATCTACCACAATTGAAGACATATTTGGTATTGAAACAGAATTATATCAAATGTACATATTAACAGATATAATTATATGCTTAAAGTGTCCGTCTACCTATCCAAGACCATGGTGCTTTTCCATTTTTTCATCTTCTTTTAGGAGCTTATTAATTTTTGTATGGAAAATAAGTATAATCCTCATTATATTTAAGTATTTTATCTTTTAGTTGCTATTGTGTGAGATCATTTCTATCAATATTTCTTTTAACTAGCTAGTAATTTTATATATGTGAACTTTTAATTCATTTATATTATTCACTAATTTCTTAATTCTCTTACATTTTTGTAATTGGTTAATTTTTTAAGACAAAGTTGAAAGTTGTTTTGATTCACTTGTGGTTTTCCTGTAATATAAATAAATCATTTGGAGATTAGGAAAAATATTACATTCATTTTTCCAAATTTAATAACAATACTTTATCTTTCTAACCCCTTTGATTAACACTGCCAGTACAATGATAAGAAACAATGGTGATAAAAAATACTCTATGGATGTTGGATTTTATCAAATGCTTTTTCTGCAACTATTGAGAGCACTGTGTCATTTTTAACCTTTATTCCATTAGCATGTTGTATTTCATTGACTGATTTTTAAATATTTTTTATATAAAAAGAAATACTCTACTTTCCCCCCTGATGTTAATTGGAATGTTTCTAGTGTTTTCACATTAAGAATGATATTGGCTCTTGATCTGAGATGAAATGTACTGTATCATGTTAAGTAAGTTTGTCTACTCTATTTTATTTAATTAAAAAAATAAATATTGAATTTTTGAATCCCCTTATAGCATCTTGAAACATATTTTAGTTCACTAATATTTTAGTGAGATCAAGATCAAAAATGATCTTTTTTAATTTAAATTTTGCATTTACATTTCATTTAAATTTTTAACATTTTCCTTATAAAATGTATTTGCATAGAATGAAAGCATAGCAATCTCCTGACTCCTGACATGGGTATAGTTATCCTTATCATTTCTTTTGTTTATGTATTACTTCAACATTTAGAATTTATATTGCTTTATTTTATTTGTTTCTTTAAGAAACAGTTTTGGATTCATTTGTGGTATAATTTTCTCTTTGGTAATTTATTAAGTCATCCCTTTATTTTATGTTTTGTCTTAATTTCATTTTTTTCATCTCTTGGCCCCCAATTTTTTTAATGTTTTATTTTAATTTTTTTTCATTTTTAATTATTTATTTTTTAAAGTTTATTTATTTTTGAGAGAGAGAGACAGGGAGACACAGTGTGAGAAGAGAGGGGTAGAGAGAGAGGGAGACACAGAAACTGAACCAGGCTCCAGGCTCTGAGCTGTCAGCACAGAGCCTGACATGGGGCTCGAACTCACAAACTGCAAAATCATGATCTGAACCAAAGTTGGATGCTTAACCTACTGAGCCAACCAGGCACCCCAGTTTTAATTTATTTTTCAGAGAAAAAGAGAGAGATCAAGTCGGAGAAGAGGCAGAGAAAGGGAGACAGAGGATCCAAAGCAGGCTCTGAGCTAAAAGCAGAGAGCTCCATGCAGGGCTTGAACTCATGAACAGTGATATGACTTGAGTGGAAGTCAGAAGCTTAACCAACTGAGCAACTCAGGTGCCCCCCAACAAATTCTTAAGTTGGTTGCATACTTCATTTATTTGCTTTCCTTTTGTCATTATTGAAAGATACATTTAAATAAAGTATTTTAAACTACAAATTTTACTTTGAGCACAGCCTTACTAGATTCCATATATTAGATATATAATATTTTCATTATTATTATAATAGTCTGGATATTCTAAAATTTCAGTTTAGATTCTCAAAAAATAATTGTATAAGAGAAAGGTTTTAAAAACTTTCAGGTTTCAATGTCTTTATTTCCTAGTTTTTAAATTAATCTCAAACTTCCTTGAACAGGGGAATTATCAGGGTTCAGAGTTCAATATATATCAATTATGCTGACTCTTTTATTCGTGTAATTTAAGTCACATATATCTGCATTCATTTTCCCTTGTTTTCTTTGTCTACCTGGACTGTCATGAACTAAAATAGGTATCAAAAATTTCCATTATTAATATATATTAATAGAATTATATATTGATAGAATAATACATTATATATTAATTTATATTATTAATATTTCTCATTATATCTCAGAGATTTTTCCTTTATGAATGTTGATGGCATGCTATTTGACGAAAATATTAAAAACATTTTTATCTTTACTGTCCACATTATAAAGCTTTCTACTTTGCCTCATGCAATGCATTTTGCTCTCACTTATACTTTATTTGATATGAAAACTATGATTCCTTCTCTTCAGTTTTCTAGTACATGTCTGTCAACCCTTTTTAATTTTAATCATTTTGAGACACTTTACCACTTTACCTTAGAATGTCTTTTTGTTTATTAGAGTTAGGTTTTATTTTGTGATGCATCTAAATTTTTTTTCTTTCAATAAGTAAGCATAGACTGTCAAATAATATGACAAAAGTGTCTCATCTCCATTCTCTTGTACTTTTTCAAAATTTATACTATATTCATATAACACAAAATTAACCATTTTATCAGGTTTTTTAAATTTTTTTATTTTTTTATTTTTGAGACAGAGAGAGACAGAGCATGAACGGGGGAGGGTCAGAGAGAGGGAGACACAGAATCTGAAACAGGCTCCAGGCTCTGAGCTGTCAGCACAGAGCCCGATGCGGGGCTCAAACTCATGGACCGCGAGATCATGACCTGAGCCAAAGTCGGATGCTTAACCGACCGAGCCACCCAGGCGCCCCCAAAATTAACCATTTTAAAATGAACAATTCAATAACATTTAGTATACTCACAATGTTGTGCTACTCTGTTTACTTGTACATGTTCTTTAACCTCCAGGTATTTGGGGGCTTTCCAAATTTTTTTTTGTGGTTGATTTCAAGTTTCATAGTGTTGTGATCTGAAAATATGCATGGTATGATCTCAATCCTTTTATATTTGTTGAGGGTTGTTTTGTGACCAAGTATGTGATCCATTTTGGAGAATGTTCCATGTGCACTCGAGAAGAATGTATATTCTACTTTTGCATGAAAAGTTCTGAATATATCTGTTAAGTCCATCTGGTCCAATGTGTCACTCAGAGCCGTTGTTTCCTTATTGATTTTCTGCCTAGATGATCTTTCCATTGTTTTTAGTGGAGTATTAAAGTCACCTACAATTACAGTATTATTATCAATAAGTTTGCTTATGTTTGTGATTAATTGATTTATATATTTGGAAGCTTTCACACTGGGGGCATAAACATTTACAATTGTTAATTCTTCTTGATGGATAGACCCCTTAATTATGACATTATGCCCTTCTTCATCTCTTGTTATAGTCTTTGTTTTAAAATCTAGTTTGTCTGATGTAATTATGTCTACTCCAGCTTTCTTTTGACTTCCAGTAGCATGATAGATGGTTCTCTATTCCCTCACTTTCAATCTGAAGGTGTCCTCAAGTCTAAAATGAGTTTCTTGAAGGCAGAATATAGATATATCTTGTTTTTTTATCCCTTCTGATACCCTATAGCTTGTGATTGGGGCATTTAGTCCATTTTGATTCAGAGTGATTATTGAAAGATATGGATTTAGTGTATTGTGTTATCTGTAGGTTTCATGCTTGTGACAATGGCTCTGGTCTTTTGTAGTCTTTCCTGCTTTCCACTCACAAAGTCCCTCATAGATCTCTGCAGTGCTGGTTTAGTGGTCATGAACTCCTTTAGTTTTGTTTATCTGGAAAAGCCTTTATCTCTGCTTCTATTTTGAATGACAGCCTTGCTGGATAAACAATTCTTGGCTGCATATTTTTCCTATTCAGCACATTGCATATTTCCTGCCACTCCCTTCTGCATTGCCAAGTTTCAGTGGGCAGGTCTGCTACTCCCCTTATGTGTCCACCTTTGTAGGTCAAGGCCTGTTTCTCCCTAGCTGCTTTCAGAATTCTCTCTTTATCTTTGTATTTTGCCAGTTTCACTATGATATGTCCTGGTATTTACCTGCTTTTTGTTCATCTTGAAGGGAGTTCTCTGTGCTTCCTGGACTTGAATGTCTGTTTCCTTCTCCAGATTCGGGAAGTTCTCAGCTATAATTTGTCCAAATAAACCTTCTTTACCTATCTCTCTCTTCTTCTTCTGGAACTCCTATGATGCAGATATTATTTCATTTCACTGAATCACTTAGGTCCCTAATTCTCCCCCTGTCATCTATTAATTTCCTTTCCCTCTTTTTTCCAGCTTCATCATTTTCTATAATTTTATCTTCTATTTCACCTATTCTCTCCTCTGCTTCTTCCATCCTTGCTGTCACTGCATCTCATTTATTTTGCATCTCATTTACAACATTTCTTAAGTCATCGTGACTATTTCTTAGGCCTTTGATCTCTGCAGCAATAGATTCTTTGCTGCCTTTTTTGCTTTTTTCCAGCCCAGCTATTGGCCTTATGAGTATAATTCTAAGTTCTTGTTCAGATATATTGTTTATGTATGTTTTAAGCAATTCTCTGGCTCTCATTTCTTCCTGGAATTTCTTTTGAGGAGAATTCTTCTATTTCATCATTTTGGCTAGGCCTCTGTCTTTTACATGTTTTAATAGCTTGTTATGTGCCCCCCATCTGCATGTACTACTATATTAAAAAGGGGTCATACACTTTAGGGCCTGGCACTTCAGAAAGAGTTTTGGTGTGCTGCATGCACTCTGTTGTTGCATTTGGCTACTCTACCCTCTGTTCATCATGGTGGGTTGTTTGGACCTTCCACCAGGTGCACTTTAATTCGTTCATTGAAGTAACTCTGAAAAAAGGAAAAAAGGGGGAGAGAAGAAATCTTATCCCATACAAAGAGAGAAATGAAAGGGAGGAGAAAGAAAGAAAGAAGGAAGGAAGGAAGGAAGGAAGGAAGGAAGGAAGGAAGGAAGGAAGGAAGGAAGGAAGGAAGAAAGGAAGAAAGAAAGAAAGAAAGAAAGAAAGAAAGAAAGAAAGAAAGAAGAAACAAAGAAAGAAAGAAAAAGAAAAGACTAGGCTGAAAATCAAATAAACTATAAGGCTTAGTCCAGAGAGAGAGAGAGAGGAAAATAAAGAAGAATGAGATATAGAAAAGGTGTAAAAATAATAGATTAAAAATGCCTGATTAAACAAATATACAACCAGAAGATATATCTATATCTATCTATATCTATATCATCTATATCTATATCTATATCTACATCCATATCTATATCTACAGAGAGAAAGAGAGAGAGAGAGAGAGAGAGAGAGATGCCAAAAATGAAATCAGAAACTATGAGCCTGATTCCAAAGGGAAGAAATAAGAAAGGGGGAAAAAAAGGAGGGTAGAAAGAAAAAGAGAAGAGAGAAGAGAAGAGAAAAATAATAAAAAATTCTAAAAACCAGGCTAACATACAAGACCACAGGACAGTTGTCTGTTGGTGCCTGGGACCAGTGGTTGTGCTGGTCTGGAGTAGAGGCCTTCTGGTTAGATCATGTCAGTCCTACTCCAGTAGATAAGCAGGCACAGAGGGGCAGGTTTGGTGTAAGCAGGTCCTGCCTCCACTGGGGGCCAGTGTCCTATTCCCTGAAGCCTCACCATTTAGTGATGGGGAGAAAAATGGCAACACCCCAGTCTCTCCTCCCCAGAGTTGGTGTCTCAAACCACACTGTTTGCGCAGCCCTCACAGAATGGTGCAGGCAGGAGGCTTGTCCTGCTCCATAGTCTCCCATGCCTCCTAGGTACATGGCTGGGAATCAAAACCTGATGTCTTAAAAGATCTCGCATTTCCTAGTCCTGTTCTGGGGTAGCGCCACTCTGCCCAGCCGACAAAGGGCCTCTGACTGGTGCTTGCAAGGTCTTTTGTCCTTGGGTGGGGGGGTGGCAAATAAACTCTCTTCCCACAGTACTTGAGGGAGGGGATTGCTCTCTTCCCATATGCCCCAGAGATTGCTACTGCGTGCCCTGGGGCTAGTTCCCTCCCCCACAGAGGCTCACACCAGCAGCAGCTCTGGTCTGGAGAAAGTTGTGCACCCCTGGAAATTCCAATCTTTGGCTCCTAAGGCTGTTTGCAAAGTAGAAATCGGCACTCTCCATATTTTTTGTTCCCCTGTCTATGGTCCTGAGAGGTTTTTCTCTTGTCCAAATACAATCCCATACTTCCACAGTCTCTTTTTCTCTTCCTTTTGTCTCTCCACAGGAGGGGTCCTCTCCCCTCAGAGCCTAGGCCGCCTGTTTTATCTCTCCCAATTCACAAACACGCACCTCTGTCCTGCCAAGCTGTTTCTGTACACCTGTGATTTTTCTGTCACTCCACAGACAGTGTTCCTGGGTGTTCTAAATGTTCTGACCTCAATACAGCTGTATCTGAGGGATGAGGGAAGTCCCAGTCCCCCTACTTCTCTGCCATCATGGATAGTCCACTCTTACTTGTAAATATTCTTTGTAGCATATTTTAAAATATTTTTACTGTTATTTATTCATTTACTTATTTTTGTTTCAAGTTTTTATTTAAATTCTAGTTAGCTGGGGCGGCTGGGTGGCTCAGTCGGTTAAGCGGCCAACTTCGGCTCAGGTCACAATCTCGCGGTCCGTGAGTTCGAGCCCCAGCTCGGGCTCTGTGCTGACAGCTCAGAGCCTGAAGCCTGTTTCGGATTCTGTGTCTTCCTCTCTCTCTGCCCCTCCCCTGTTCATGCTCTGTCTCTCTCTGTCTCAAAAATAAATAAACGTTAAAAAAAATTAAAAAAAATAAATTCTAGTTAGCTAACATACAGTATAATGTTGGTTTCAGGAGTAAACCTTAGTGATTCATAGCACCCCGTACTCAACACAAGTGCCATCCTCAATATCAACCACCCATTTAGCCGAAACCCCCATCCACCTCCCCTACATCAACCCTGTTTGCTCTCTATAGTTAAGTTTCTTATAGTTTGCTTCCCTCCCTTTTTTTCCCTACCCCTGTGTTCATCCGTTTTGTTTTTTAAATTCTGACCGACTTATTTTTTTGCTTAGTATAATATACTCTAGCTCCATCCACATCGTTACAAAACTTCATCTTTTTATGGCTGAGTAATGTTCCATTGTATATAGAAACCACCTCTTCTTTATCCATCCATCAGTCGATGGACATTTGGACTCTTTCCATAATTTGCCTATTGTTGATAATGCTGCTATAAACATTGGGATGCATGTACCCCTTTGAATCAGTATTTTTGTATCCTTTGAGTAAATACCTAGTAGTGCAATTGCTGAGTCATAGGGTAGTTCTATTTTGAACTTTTTGAGGTACCTCCTATAGTGGTTGCATTCCCACCAATAGTGTAAGAAGGTTCCCTTCTCAACATCCTCACCAATATCTGTTGTTTCCTTGTATTGTTAATTGTAGTCATTCTGGTGTGAGGTGGTATCTCATCATGGTTTTGTGTATAGACTTAATAAACTCCTTGACTGTGTTCCCCTTGCTTGTGTGAGTATGTATATATCTTAAGGTTTTTATTTTTATTCCAATATTACCTTCATAACTAAAGCTTTATATAATGCGTTTAATTCTCTGTTTCCTACCATTAGCAATATTTTGTACCACTACCCCAAAATACATGTATTTATATCTTAATCGTAGACAAAGGGACTCAATCACCTCTTGATTGGATGAAACTCATTCTTTTAAGAAAGGCCCATAAGAGCAATTTTTTACCTAGTTGATCCATAACATTTCTAACTTGAAAAACAATTAGATTTTGTATAAAAACATTGGCTCCTGCCTTCTTTTCTAAGAAATTTCAAAGGCATTAATACTCTACTTGCCTTCATGTTTAATGGTGCCATGGAGAAGAACAAAACTGGCCCAGCCTTTTTCTACTTATAAGTCACTTTATCTATCTGACTGCTTAAAGGATGACATCATTATCTTTAAAGTGTACTATATTTACTAGGATTGCCTTTGTTAATTTTCAGGTCAATTTTATGGGACACTGTACTTCCAGTGTGTGATTCATGTCCTTTTATTTAAAAAATTATGTCTTTAAATATTTGTTCTTTTCAGTCATTTTCATCAACTTATTGAGAATTAATCATGAGTATTTTTTAATCTCATTTTCTGATCTTCATATCTATTGTTTTTTCTCTAATTCTTTTAAACTCTTATTATTTTCATTTTATTTCATCAGCTGTCTTCTATTTTCTGAAATGTATATTCTCATTGTGATCCTCAAAATTTTTCCTATATTTTGGAATGGTTTCATCGTTGTTCTTTACTTTTTTCTTGAGTTATGACAACTGCTTTTAGCTTCTGCTGTTACATTATTTTTTTTCCTTGAGTACTTACACTTTTGCTTTATACACTGATATCACAGAGGTGATTGCTTGACTCAGCTTATTTTGTGTATTTTACTAATAAATAAAGTCCTGGCAATTTTTACATCTGTTCCATAAGAACATTTTTTTTTGTTGTTGTGAATTTTTTTCTAGTTGCATGTAACAGGAAAACACAAAATGACAGTGGCCTCAAAAAAAAGTTTTTTTTCTCACTTATGTGAAAAAATGTTTGGTGACAAATAGCCTGTAGATGGTGAGGATACACAAAACTATTAGGTACCCAGGGTCCTTCTAACTCACTATACTGCATCCTGACCAGAGAACATCAACCAGGAAGATAAGAGGAGAAAATACCACTTTCCCTTTAATTAAAGTTTTTAAAAGTCCCAGCTAATACCTTTGCTGATATCTCTTTGATCAAACTTAGTCAAGGAGCCATGTGTATTAGAAAAGTAAACTGGGAAATGTAGTTCTTCAGCTGAGTAGCCATGTGTCATTATAAATTAGAGTTCTTTTGCTAAAATGTAGGTGAGATTAGATTTTTTGTTCAGGGGGGTAGGGGCAAGGATTTAGGGGCAACCACTGTCAAATGTCAGCCTGCCAAAATGTCAGATGAAGGCATCTGACATTTTCTTTTTCTGTTCTGCACCTCCCAGCCTGTCTTTCCTTATTATTCTTCATTTAAGGAATTTCTTTCTTTTTTTTTTCCCCCTTCTATGAGCTATTTTCAGAAGCTTCATGTGAGGAATGGGCCACATATTATGATCATGGTTTGCATAAGAATTAGTTAGTTATTCTTCTACATAGCCAGCAAGGATAAGTAGACATGGGTTTCTTCCTTTTTAATTCATTATATTTTTAATATAAAGACTCCTCTCTGTCACTCTTGTTCTTGACTTCATATACTATGGATTTGGGTTTCATACCTCACAGTATGCTCCTTCAGTAAGAGTTTTTTGTTGAAATCTGTAGCCATCATCTCCTCCCAATCAGGTCTTTTTTCTCCACATTCTTTCATGTGCCCACCTGTTCCATTTCTTTTATGTGGGACATCATTCCAGTATAGGGGACGAAAAATAATTTCTCTTTATCCTTCTAGATTCTTGGATGATATGCCCTTCCCAATAATAAAAGACTGATTAATAGGAAAGAAATAAATACAAGTTTCATAATATGTATACTTCCTCTATACATGGGAGAGACATAGGAAAGCTGAGTAACTGTCCATAATGGTCCAAACCACTACTTAAACATCATCTCCAACTAAAGACAAAAGAAGGATGTTGGGGAGTGGAAGGGAAGCTAGTTATGGGAGATTATCAGAAAAAAACACAGTAAACAAAGGTATGGTTGTTACATAGATTTAGGTAGGTTTCTTTTCAATTGATATCAGTTTTTAGAGATTTGGATATCCTCCTCTTCCTGGTACAGACACCCTTAAGGAGACACCCTTAACAAATGGAGATTTCACTTACAAATGTGTGTCTCTTACAAAAGGGTAACTTTTACTCAGTTTTCAGAGCTTCTTCTGTGTCTGCAGTTTCTTAAAAATAACCAGCACAAGATAATCGTTAGGTCAACGAGACATATATTAGGGTGGCAAATTTTGTTTTCTGTCACCAACTGTTTGTGAGTCCAGAGTTTTAGTTGATTCCTAGTTTTTCCCCCCAAATAGATTTTTATATATTTTTTCACATCTCTTTGTTGCTTATGAATAATTTCCAGGAAGACAATGATAAAATGTTGACATTTTGTCACATATTCATACTGGAGAAAAGAAATAACCCACCCTATAATGGTATTGTTACAATGATATCATGCATTTTCTTGGCTTTGACAATGAGTTTGCCTTTATTTACAGTTTTCTAGTGTCCTTTTCATTCTTCATGGTTTCCCAACTTTCTGTAGTAACTCTGAACAATGAGTTTTGCTAATTCATTCAGCAAATTAGCCTGTGTATTAGAACCGGATATTTTAATCCCTTGAAAGGGGTTTCCTCTCCATTCCTTGGCTAATTTGGATTTCAATTTCTGTTTTACAGTATTTGTTCTGTTCTTTAAATTCTTTCCTATTCTTTCCATTTTACTTTAATTTCTTTGCTAAAAAGAAAAAAAAAGAAAAGGAGAAGAAAAATAGGAACAGAAATGTTCTGCTTTCTCTCTGTCATCTATTAACATTGTTATCTCTCCCACAGAGCATGCTATCCCTGTCTGTGAAGAGGAAACTCTGGTTACAAAACAGGAATCTGGCTTTTTTTTTTTTTTTTTTTTAGTATTCTTACATTGTGTTCTAAGCACTCACAAATGAAATATACATAATTTAATGTTTTCTATAGATGATTAGGTTTGTCTCTTTATCACAACATTCTTACACTAGACCTTTAATTACACCACCTTTATTATTCATTCATTTTACTACACTTCCCTCTGTCATCCAGTCTCTAACACACTGAGATTCTTTCTGTAAATGCTTTAAGGCTCTCTCTAAAACTATATTTCCAGCCGTTAACCACATTTATGCTTCTCTCTGTAATCTAAATTGTAACTCCAGATGACCCTTGTCTGAATCATTCATTTGTAGCTTCACAAGGCTACTTACTATGTTGCTTACCCTATGTTGCTAAAACCACCCTTTCCCTCTCTCTTATTTGCTATTCCTCACCACTCCCTACTTCTATTCATTTCTCTCTGTATCAAAATTCTAAATGGCAAAACCAACCTTTTCTTCAAACAGAAGTTCAGATGGAAGCAAAAGTGTGAAGTGGCTACAAGGTATTTTCAATATATATTTCAAATAATACTTCCTTATCCATGAGCAGGTTTTGATTTGCTCACTCATCATAGTTTCACACAGGGCAGAGAGAACAGCTACCACCTCAACAAGGCGAGCAAAATAATGTAGAAGGCAGTCCTGACCAGAGAGGAAGAAAAAGAAAAAGGCTGACACTTCTGACCAAGTGCTTTGTGATACTCTGAAAGAGACAGAGATGAGAGGCAGGGAAATCTGGGTCCCCTTGCCTCAGCAGATTTCAGCTTAGAGAGGTGGAAGCATGTTCAGTATGTTAGGGAGATGCCCAAGGCAGAGTGCTTGCCTGGGTTTGGATGCACAATTCTGGGAGGAAAGCTCTGTACCAGGTAGTCCTCAGTGGGCATGAGACAGCTTCAGAAGAGTTAGGCGGAGAGTGTCCCTCTTGCACAATTGCTCCTTCCTCAGTTCCCTGCAAGTCTGCATGTTGAATTAAGGGCCAGCTCACCTGCCAGGGTTCACAGTGTGCAGAAACACAGGACTAGCCACAGAGACTACGGCATTGACACCTCAGGTCAGGGGCTGCTTGAAGTATATGGTGGACACTCAGAGGCATCTGTGAGGCAACAGAAAGAGAAGGGGGAATCAGCAGGGGGAGACTCTTTAACTTTGGCTGAAACAAAACATAAATTGCACCATTATTTTCTCAACCATAGCCTTCAGTAGACATGCAAGGATGTCTGGATCCAATGAAATATACTTAAGTATAAATACATATATAAATATAATAAGTATCCTTATTAACAAGTTTTTTTACTTTTTATTTTATATTGGGAGAGTTATTAATTTGGTTAGCTCACTGGTTATAATTGCATAAGCTTTGAATGGTCTAACTCAATCTCATTTTACTTCATGAGTGCTCTTATTTTTACATGTGATTTTATGGAACACCTGTTTGTTCATTTTTTAAAGGAGCTTCTACATTAGATTTGAGAAATGACTATATGTAAAATTAGAAAAGGGAAACTAATCAGGTTAGGAGCTACCTTTACTTCTGTCCTCAAATCTAGAACAAAATAGCATCTTGTTCAGATCTAGAGTCATTCCAGTTTGTGTTCCACCTGATTTCCTAAATCTTTTTCTTTAAAAAAATACAAGTTAGGCTCTATCTTGTCCTGTCCTTTCAAATACCTCAACAAGTAATTTATTTCATTCTCATCCTGATGAATTGCCTTTGTCTCCCACCTCCTCTAGCTTACCAAGAAGAGGCTTAATTATGATGTTATGATTCCACAATCATAACAAATCAAGTTTTTAAAATTTGTTCAAATATTTAGTAAGATCTTAAAAATACCCAGAAAAAATAAACCAGATAAAGATCTCACAGAACTCAAGGACACCGTATTCTGCTTCTGCTGGCATTGCCAAAGTCACAGCTTTGGGTCAATAATGTTATTTCCTGGTCAGGAATATAGGTGTGGAGTCAGATACCTGAGTTAAAGTCCTGGTCCCACCATATCCTGGCTGAGTGATCTTGGACAAATCCCTCACCCTCCCAAATGCTCAGTTATTCTGTCTGAAAAATGGATGACCTTCCTCTTGAGATAATTTTGATATTAATTTAAATACTGTATGTAAAACCCTGGGCATCTACCTGACACATAGTAGGATACAGAAATATTAGCTATTACTTGCACAGTATGAGTTTTGAATTCATGATTGTTGGGAGGGGAAAGTTTCATGAACTTCTGAAGAGTGATTTTACTACATGGTAAGCCCCCAAACACAGCCATTCTTTACCATGTCAAATAATAGAACACAAATAGATTTGGGGTTGTGACTTTGATTTTAGAAAGAACATGATTTTCTCTTATGAATTCTTATAGTCATGTAAATGTTTTTTCTTTGCATTTATAAGAACTCAAAATAGGATCTCTTGGTTTCATGTTTCCTCCTTGTCTTACTCACTGTTGAGAGTTGATTTCTCTTGGCTGAACACTGTTTTTCCCTCACCCTCACCTTGTCTGTGATAAGCACTTACTCTCACATAAAATGGCTTGCTGTCACACAGGCACACCCATATTAGCAGTCTGAACAGACTCTGTGAAAGCAGGAATGGAAATGGGGAGATTTTGCAGTCTTTCACATACGTGTTACCAAGGAAACCATCTATGTGTTAGCTTGCAGTCAGGCAGGCTTTTGTTTTGTGTCTTCAATTCACATGAGGAAAATAGAAGCAACTCAAATTTACCAAGGATGCCTCATGAATAAGAGTTAAACTCTAATTTTACGTATAAATATAAACATATAACCCTCCAGTACCAGAATGCAAGTAATAGAAGGGAAAATAGACTTTTCAACCCAGATCCATTGCTAACCTTGATAAAAATGCATTTGAGAATTCAAGTACAATAGCCACATAGTTGACAGAGAGCAGGGAGCTTGCGTTACAGCCAAAAGGAGGTGTGACTGATTTATTTTCATTTCCAAAGTAAATGTTATCATGAAGATACTGTCAGGTGACATATAAAAAGGCAGAAGACTGGCTCCCTACCCTGAATTCATCCCTTACGCCATCTTTGGACTCTCAATTACCTTGGGTTTAAAATGGGCATTAGGATACCTTCTCTGTCTACCTCAAGGTAGAAAATGAATGTGAAATACATTGTAAACTCTGAATTGCTATTTAAAGATGTACTTGTATGTGACTTTTATAATTTCTCAAGATGTGGGGAGAACACAAAGTCATTTTTTAAAGAAATAGTTTTTTTTTTCAGCTATAGTTTAAGAACAAGAAAAACATAAGTAATAAGGATTTCTAAGACCAAAGACTTATAACCTTATTGTAATGACATTGCAGAGCAGTAGAAAGGATTTGAAATTACATGATAGTGTATGCTCAAATTTTGGTTCTACTGATAATAAGATATTTATCTTGTCTAGGTATTTAATCTAAAACTGGAAGAATAACATCACATTGATACAGTTCCAGTGGTGTTGAAATAATGTAATATATGGCAAACCACCAACATTGTCTCTAGTACATGGTCAACAAATGATGTCCAGTTACCCCAAAATCTTGAATGTCAACTTAAATTTTAATCTGTGGATTTACAAAATACCTGAGAGTCCTCTTTGATTCAATTAAAAAGAATCTATAAAACATAATACAGATTTATGGTTTTAAATGTTCTTAAAGAACATCAAACCTAACTCAGCACTTCCAGACATCTTAAATAATTTGGAGGCAAAAAATTATTCTTAATAAACACATTACCTGATAGACCCTCTCCACTTTCTCGGTTGAGAAGATTTATCTCTTCAGAGAATAATTAAAAAGAAATTACCTTCTATTATGGAATGGAGACTCAAAAAGGGATATTACATATTCATTAACTTGTTTAATTGCTAGGGACACTGTCATGAGCACTGTTATTTTAAATAACCTGCATTGTTTTGTAGAGTGATTTCTTTGAAAAACAGTAGATCTTTTAAATCATGTGCACGGACTGAATAGTCTCAACATGGTGACTCACTTCATTCCTTTTAGAGATTAGCCTTTTTAGTTAGGCTAAAGTTAGGCCTTTTTAGTTAAGTTTTGAATGTAAGGGTGGAACATCTGTGGCCAATAGAATTTCATAGGGAGGGTTATTTCACGAATATTCAAGCTAAGAGATAAAGTTATTCAGAAAAAATCCTTTCTGGGTGTTTTCTTTCGTCATCCCCACTGCATACCCTGTTGCAGGATGTGATTCTGCAAACCTTCCATGGCTTCTCAAGCCTCCATACTATTACCTATGTGCTTTCTACAGGCTCGAATGCCCCTTCCCTTGATCCAACTGAAGAACTCCTACTAATTCTTCCTATTTCATTTTCTGTTTTCTCAGAACACTTTATGCAAGTCCCAATTAGCCCACTTCTACAATTGTTTAAATAATTTGCATGGACCATCACTAAATTTTGAGCTCCTTGGCAGAATGTATCCTGTCATTTTTATTCTTGTTTCTTTAGCACTTACTACTGTGCTTCAAAGATAGCAGTCAATAAATGTTTGTCATATTTTTAACAGTTTAAAATGGTTTTACTTTCCATTGTAAGTTAATTTTGATATAAAATCCAGGAATTAAGGAAAAGAAGGGACCCTGTATCTGATAAAAGCACAGGAAAAAGAGACTTCAAATAAAAAGATACTCAAGGAGGCAGAAGCATGCCTCCAAAGGAACTAAGTTGAGAACAGTTTGAGGCCCTGAAATTCAAAGAGAGGTAAGCCTTGTAGACAATGCAGACCTTCAAATTATAAATATCTTCCCTCCAAATGGCGATTAGTATGAAAAATCAGAAAAACAGTTTGTGCAGTCAAAATATGCAAGAGAGCTGAAGTTGGCATAAATCAGATAAATTGATATATTTGGAATACTGGAAATTCATGTGGTAACTGTACATGGAAAAATGTTCTTATCAAATTGCTGTGATTAGATTGTCATATTTCTTGTGCCTTTGTATTTCCAGTTATAACCATCCCATCTAGGGGAGCCTTGGTAGTTCTGTCAGTTAAGCATCCAACTTCAGCTCAGGTCATGATCTTACGGCTCATGAGTCCAAGGCTCGTGTCTGTCTCTGTGCTGACAGCTCAGAGCCTGGAGCCTGCTTTGGATTCTGTGTCTCCCTCTCGCTCTGCCCCTCCCCCACTCATACTCTGTCTCTCTCCCTCAAGAATAAATAAACATTAAAAAGAAGACCCATCCCATCTTGATGCTGATCTTGGCTTTTTTGAATTTGAATATTTGAGTGAACCAGAGTCAAAGCTTTTTCCACTAAAGTGAAGATAGCCAGTCAGCACACCACATAAATTCTCCGATAACAAAGAATTACTACCTTACTCCTATACCTGTTGTATTAGGCTCCTATTTACTGTCATAACAAATTACCACAAACTTAATGGCTGAAAACAACACAAATTTATCATTGCCAATTTTGTCCAACACAGGCCTCATGGGGTTAAAATCAAAGTGTTAATAGAGCTGCATTCCTTCTGGAAGCTCTAAAGGGAAATCGATTTCTTCGTTTTTTCTCCTAGCATCTAGAGGCCACCCATATTCCTTGGCTCATGGCCCCTTCCATCCTCTTCAAAGCCAGCAACACAACAACTCTCTAACCCTGCATATAATTATAAAATTATATATAAAATACATAATATATAAATATATAAATATAATCACAATTATATTTGCCATCTTCTTGGCAATGAGGTGATATAAAGTCGTTATCAATATCAAAAATTATTTTGAGGCTATTGTTAGTTTTTGTTAAAAATCCACTCTACCATATTCAATTGTTCTTAAAAGATCAAAGGGGAAAAATAAAAAGAGAATCCTAGTCTTTGGAAAGAAACTACAGAGGTTTAAGTCTCCAAAACTAAATAGACATACAATCTCATATTTTAAAAAGACTATTAAAAGCAAGTCATAATGTAGACATGAAGAGAGCTCTTTGGAAGAGTCATGATATAGTTAATATACAGCAGCTGAAAGCTCAAAACAACAGGCCATGTTTGATCTTGATTGGATAAAATTAAAGTAGATAAACATAGAATGGGAAGTCCCAAAGAAAAATGGAAGATGTTACTGAACAATTAATCTATGTGCTCTGACAAGCAGTCAGAAACTAGAAATATGATTTCACAAGTAAATACATTTTTAGTTAAAAAAGTATTTGCTATCTAACTAAAATAATAGTTACTTTCTAGTTAAAATGCATTATTCATACCAAGCTATGCATGTAGTAATAGTTATGTAAGAATAAAAACAATTGCTTTAAGTAATAAAAATACCCACATACTTAGTAAATCTATAACTATACTCTACAATCATGCCATATACCCCATATTTCAAATTAACTGGACATTGGCTCTATCTTCACAAACTTTATGGTTTGAATGATTTGGCACTAATATAGATATTCATAAGGAAAATACAAAGTTTAATAATGACATCAAAGAGAATGTACCATGAAAAACAGAATTCAGTATAAGTAATGCATTTACGACTGACAGAGTCATGCTCTTACTAATTTAATTCAAAGGGTTTTGTTGCAGCAAGAACAAGGAGTCACAGAGCCAGGTATTATTAAACATTGAACCATCATTCAGATTACTGTAGTGACCATAGCAATCCTCCAAATCCAGCAAGCTCCCTAGAAGACCTCCCTTGCTCCTTAGTCTGGTGCCACCAACATTACAGTGACTGAAGCGCTCTCCACCTATTTTACCTCCACTGCTATCTACCTTATGACTTTTTTTTTAAGTTTTTATTTATTTATTTTGAGAGAGAGAGAGAGCAAACAGGGAAGGGGCAGAGACAGACAGGGAAAGAGAGAATCCTAAGCAGGCTCCCCACTGCTCAGCACAGAGCCCAATGCAGGGCTCGAGCTCACAAACCATGAGATCATGACCTGATCTGAAATCCAGAGTCAGACGCTTAACCAACTGAGCCATCCCAGTGCCCCATGCCTTCTTCTTAGTGCTTTCTCTGTATTTTGGCTTTTGCCTTATTTTTCTGTATCTTTCACTCATATGCCCCAAGAAGGAGAAAACCTGAAGATGTTGCAGCTCCATCCAATGCAGATGCCCTCTCCTCATCAATACAGATGTGAGCTTTTGCAGAGCTCTCACAGTAACGCCCATTTCAAGAGCCTCTGCTGTCTTCCCAATCCACTGTCACCATGAAGTGGATTCATGTGGTACAAATGTGAAAGGAAACCTGTGGCTTTTTTTTTTTTCTGTAACAGAGAGCTGTAAACATGGCAGGAAATCAGAATGCTTTATCTTGTTCATATGTAATGAATATTCTGTGGAATTTGGGAAATTGTAATAGCCTAGAATTTTAGAATTCCTAGAATGATGACCTCTAAAACTTACAGAAGCATGATATAATTGAAGTGTGTGTATGTGTGGGGGGGTAGTAATGGGCATTATTCATTCACTCATCCATTATTGGGCACTTACTGAATGTTGGCTACTATTCTTTCTGCTGAGAACACAGTGGTGGGTTAGGCACACATTTTCTAAACCAAGAGAAAGCTTGAAATCTAATGGAAGAGATACCCCTTAACCACAAAATAAATTTTAAAAAATAATTTCAAATGTAATATGTGCTATTTTCACATGCTATTGCATTCAAACATGTCCAGACCATCTGCATCTGTATCTTTATACCCTTTCTTTCCCCCCATTGCTGTGGATCAGTGACCCATGCTCCTACTGAGACTGTCTTCAAGTTGTGCACAGGCTTCCATTCCCAGCACAAGGCTGCTGCTAACACAAGTCTCCCTTTTCTCTCCAACTCATCACTCTCTCCCTCCTCTCCATTTGGTTATTCCCATTATTATTAAAACATGCTATCATTCTTGACATCTTAATAAAGCAAAGGTCCTCTTGATCCCACATCCTCTTCCAGCTACAACCCAGTTTCTATACTCCCATTTATAGCAAAATTCTTTCAAATGATTGTCTATATTCATTATCTCTCATTCTTTTCTCATTCTCTCTTGCTGTGCAGTCCAACTATTTACCATTTCACTGAAACTGTGTTTGTGAGTATTCCCAGTGACCTCCAACTTGCCAAATTTATAGGGTTAATTCTAGTTTTCATCTTACTTGCCTTATCAGCAACATTTCCTATTATTGACCACTTTTCCTCTAAAACATTTTCTTCATCTTTGCCTCTGGCACACAAACTTCTCTTGGTTCTCCTTACACTGGATTGACCACTCCTCTATTGCCTCTGTAGATTTTCCTCATCTCCCCTACAATAAGTGCTTATAGCCCTTAGTCCTTGGGCTGCTTCTCTATCAATACTCACTATGTGTGACATGTACAGAGATTAAGCAAAATCTAGTTCTTCTCTTCAAGGACTTCATATTTGAGTGGCATACGAAGGAAAAGAAAATGAAGAGTATCTCAGGTATTAGTGATTCAACTAAATCCTTGTCTATTATAGCCTTACATACTGATTCCATTTTGTTCAGAATCATGGTTTCAACTCAAAAGAAAAAAACTGTATACACACACACACACACACACACACACACACACACACACACATGCATCTTAGTGAGCTATCTAGATTTTACAGATGATTGTGAAGAAAAATAGGGAAGAAGATTTATAGCACAGACAAAGCAAACATATTAAAACTCTTTACAATACAATTTTGTGAAATCCATTTTGTCTGGCCATAATTGTTTTATGCTTTTGTGTTGTTGACATTTGTTTTTATTTCTTTGGATTTATTTGTGTGTTGTTTCTTTCTCTTCATCTCTTGACTCCATCCTTCTGTTTACTCTCCTTCTTTTCTTGACTTCCTCCAAAACTTAAAATTCTTCTCTTCTCTACAATGCAAATAATTCAAACCCTTTGGCTTCTGACTCAAAACTTATAGACCCACGCACATCACTGCATACTTTTAGAAAGGATATTTTAAGTATCAGAAATCCACACTCGTAGAAGACAATTTATGATCATATTTTGCTATTTGAATATGGTTTTAGCAACCCACAATGTTAGTCTCAGGCTGGTATAATATGCCATGGTGACAGTTATCAGAATTCCCAAAGCTTGTTTCTCTGCCATTGGTCATGCCTGACTCCCATTCTATGTTTCAAGATGGTTGCTCAAACTTCAGACATCTGTATTCCAATCAGCACAATGGAGAAAGCAACAAAAGAAAGGAATGACCTTTTTCACCTCTGTTTAAGACTTTTCCCAAGAAATTGCACATAATACTTTTGCTTAATTCCATTTTCTAGTATTTCTTATCTGGTCACACAATAGCTTCAAGGGAACCTGGAAAATTATTTGGGGCAACTGTGAGTCCAATTAAAACCTGAGGGTTCTATTTCAAGAAAGAAGCGAAAAATGAATATTTGGGAAAAATTAACTCACTCTCTGACCATGTCACCATCCACCCAAAAGATTTCATTAATCTTTTTCTTAAGAAAAATTTAATGACATCCTCCATTACATTTTGGTGAGTGAAAGTTTCTCCAGCAAATCTAATTTATGTATGTATGTATGTATGTATGTATGTATGTATGTATGTACCTATCATCTATCTATTTATTTACCTATCAAATTTATTTACCTACTTTCCTATACATCCATTTAGTTATCAAGTTAGCCAACAATTGTTTTACACTACATTATGGCTTCTTGCTTTCCCTTTGCAGTCCACTTTTAAGATCTGTTCTTGTTGTTATCAACAGCTAGGAAAGTGTCTTAGAATGAAGGTAAGGGCTTTAGAAATGTTGGAACTGTTTCAGGAGTATTGTAGTTGCTTGACACACGAGATTAATCAACAGAACTTTGAAATTGTGTGGAGACAGCCTCTCGGTTGCTGTAAAGTGTGCTTGGAACTAGTCAGGTAAATGCTTTTGATAAAGCCAAAACAGTGCATGTAAATCTGATAGGGAAATAAATGAATATCTCATCAGTACCAGAACAGCTCCTTGATGAGACGCATCAATTTACAATATTTCCTACTTTGAGCTGTGTAAAGAAATTGATTGACCTCCATTATTATCTGTAAATTTCCTATCTCTTTTTATTTGCAACAATATGTGTGTAATTGGAGGTAGAGATCATGCTCTCAGAGTATGACGTTATTTTTCTTGAAATTAGCAAGCAAGAGCTGACAGGCTCTTTCCCCATCATTTTTCTGCTTGTTTCTAGTACATTTAAAATAAATAGTAAGTACACTGTTACACTCAGATGCCATAATTCCAGATTATAAAGCATCTATCTCAGTGCTAAAGAATGAAAATGACTGATCTTAGTTGGCAGCCAAGGGATTACAGATGTTCTCAATGTAGGTGTTAAAATTACTAAAACTGATGGCAAGAAATTGCACTGATTCCTTGCAACATGCACTGATTCCTTGAAATATGTCAAGGAGGATGGGGACAGGATGTCCCAAGTCATAAGTGAAAAAGTAAAGTATCAAAGTGTATGCCAGCCTATGCTCATGGGAATGGAGTGGGAAAAAAGTTTTTTCAAGATAAGAGTTGGCAGAATTCCAATAGTATAAATGTTTAGAAAGCTTTATAATAAACTTAAAACTGAGAGTGACTTTTGAACATTGGTTCAGAGAATCTGAACCCCAAAAGACTATTAGGAAAAAGAGACCTATGCATACCATTTGTTTTTAATAACCAAATCCTGTTTTGCAAATTTACTCATAAAAAAATCTTATAGTAATCTGAGCTCTTAAAGTATTCCTTATGTAATACAATGATCAATCTTGCCTTGATAATTAATTAAAAATATGACATTCATCCTGTGGTCTTAACACCAGTTAAGTAACTATTTTAATTTTCTTTATTATACAGGAAAGTTACCAATTCATAGTCTCTCATAGTGTTCTCCCTTCAGCTGATTATTAATGGTAGTACTGATATTAGCAGATAATTTGTCTTAAAAATTTGCATGTGAAATTTTGCTCTCACACTTGATGTACAAGAATCATTCTCTCTTCATCTGCCCTAATGCCTCATTTGTATTCTGAAGTAGGAAGCTCCACTCTTTGAACTAAATGGAGAGTTTCCATCATCCTTTCCAATTTGCTCCTCCCTAAAAGGAAGAGAGCCTTTGGAATCGGAGAAGAACTGAGCATACAGAATTCTGCCCATCATTCTTTTCTTTTGGACCTGCCAGTATGCATAGAAGATATATTTGTCTCAATTCCTGATGTTATAAGGTGAAGATACTGAGATCAGAAGCCAGGAATGTCTTCTAGAAATAGGCCTGGAGGAGTCTATCTTTCTCTCCCCCTCTGTTGTCTGGTGTATGTAAGACAACTACTCATTGTGTCTCCGAGGCGTAGAATTGCCATTGCTAAGAAGCCCAAATGGCTCTCTATCTATGTTACATTGGGTACTCTATTTTTAGTAGTTTAATCTCCTTTAGTGCTCAGTTGCAGAATCAAGGATTCTGCAAGAGCTACTCATAATTTATTTCTTATTTTATGTGCATAATCACAAACATATTTCCCCCTCCCTTTTCCTTACTAATTTATACAGAATAAAGCCAATAATTCTAAACTTTTAAATTTAATCCTCAGATGATAGAAAATCAAAGTAATGATGATAGAGATAGAGTAAATGAACATCAACTCTAAGATATAAACAGTGACAGAAGGGATTTTTGTTTCTTCCTGTTAAGAATAGTGTAAGTTACATGGAAGAGTTGTATTATGTCAGTTAAGAGTGCTTATTTAGTTTAATTTTTGTCATTGTTGGCATTGAGAACTTTCTTGATAAAAATAGATGTATGAATGGTAAGCAAACAAAGAAGTGCATTGTATTATAAAGTAGAAGCACATTCATTCACACTTTTTTTCGACGTTGCCCTCTGTGTTACAAGAGCTGTTAGGTTAAAATACTTTTCCTTTACAGCTAGACTTCTAGATGTGCTTTTGTTTCTGCCAGTGAAATTTATTCACATAGGTTTTTGAAAGTAGGAATGAGATGGGGACCATTTTACAGTGGCTGTGATAGGTAACAAGGATGTTCTAACAGCACAAAGTGTGTGACAGGATGTGATGCAGTTGTGATGTCAGCAGTAGTTGTAGAAGCACCAATCACAGCTTTTCCCACTGTGATCACAACTACAGCGACATGACCTAGAAACCAACTGTCCTAAGTTAGCCCCTTAGACTACATTTCTCCTACCCTTGCAACAATTTTGTAAGCAACATTATTGAATGTCTTTCTGATTGGAAGGTTTCCTTTTTCCCCCATGTAACTTTGCTTGATATACTGTGACACTAATTATATGACATTGAAGAAATCTCAGTTTCTTCCCTGTAAAACGTGGATAGTAACACATTACAAGGCTCTGTGAGGATTAGAGAGAATGTATGCAGAATGCTGGGGTCTAAGCAGTACTCAAAGAATAATTGCTATTTTCTAACACTCATTAATAATGCAATATTGTTTGAATATAAAGTTCATGACCATTAGGTCTATTACATTGTTAGATCAAGAAGAATGCTATAGATGATTATGTTTTTTGCCCTACAGTCCTTTTCACAAATTATAAACAATTCTGTGGTTCCCTGGAATACATTAAGAAGATATTTGGGGATAGGGAGGTTGGGTAATAATTTTCTATCTTTTCACCTATCATGCAATCCTTCCACTTATAAATCAGGCTGAAGAGATTATAAAGTTTCTTATTTTCACAGGATTTACTGTTCACTTCTTTATTCACAAGAGATTCTTACTGAAAGAAAAGGGGGATGAAAGCCTAGTATGCTATTCATAGATTTGGAATTTTTCTCTCTGGTAATTTATGCAACATAGATTTGCTACATTAGAGGAAAATGTCATTGAATTTATGCTTTGATTATGTGTGTGTGTGTGTGTGTGTGTGTGTGTGTGTTGGATTCCATAAACAAAGAAATTTTATAAATATATTCTCCTGCACGATATTAAACTCTGAATTGAAAACTATACCTCTTAATCTTTAAAATATCTTCTAAGGAATGTGAGGAATGTGAGATCCACATTCCTCTGTAATAAAGTAAGAAATAAAGAAATCTCTCTGCATGCTGTTGTGACCTTTGACAAGTGTCATAGCTAACTGGTCTTAGCAGCAGCAGGATTTATTTCTTTCACAGAGGTTTCTGTTCTGCCAGGTGGAAATAATCACTAAAAAATAAATGCTTCAGGTTAAAAAAAAAAGTGTTTGCTTTTTTGTAGTGCTTACTCTGGCTCTGAGCCAGCGATTTGTTGGGTATCCCAAGTCAGACTAAAAAAGCCGTGGAATCTTTGGTGTAAGATGAACTGTGACTTGTTCTAGATCTTGCTTGGTTTATAAATTGATGCCAGCTTTATAAACAAAGCACTGGGGCTTTAAGAATTTACTTGTAAATACATCTAGAATCTTCATTTCAGCATGTTTTGTTCCTCTGCTCTTGTTCTTTCTGAAAACTACTGATTCTTAAGTTTCTACAAACATTTGGTCACACTGACAATCCTGATTCTGTTAGGGATCAGTGAAAATCTGGGGCTCAGCTCTTTGTTTAGAACGCATTACTTATGAGACGTAGCAGGGTTCATTGCCATGATCTGTAGATACAGTTATGACTTGACTCACTCCAGAATTTAAAAAGCCTGGCGCACAAAGACCCGAAATTCCTGATATTAAAGAACTTATTTTAGACTCTAACAAAATTTCAAATATATGGTATCATTTTCCCACAATAACACCATGTTTTTTATGCAGATCTATAGTATCACAATAGTAATAAAATCCTATATCTAGTAAAATTGTCCTTCAAAAGTGAGGGAGAAATTAAGACATTCCCAGATAAACAAAAGATGAGGGAATTCATTACTACCAGGGTTGTCCTGTAAGAAATGCTAAAGGAAGTTCTACAGGTTGCAATGAAAGACACTGGAGAGGAACTTGAGGCCATATGAAGAAATTAAGACTCAGTAAAGGCAAATAAATGGGTAATTATAAGAGCTAGCATTATTGTAACTTTGGTTTATAACTTTACTTTTGGCTTTCTACATTATTTAAGAGATTAATACATTAAATTTTTTCAGTCTAAAAGCTAGAAATGTCATAAATTTGTTTTGTAACTTCACTTTCTGTTTTCTACCAAAAATATGTATTTGAGACTGAAGCATAAAAAAAACTATAATCTATGTTTTGCACACAATATGTAAGATGTAATTTTAATAACTGAATGAGAGTGGGGCTAGAGATGCATAGGAACAAGGCTTTTGCATGTTATCAAAGTTAAACTGGTTTAAATTCAAATTAGAGTGTTCTACTTTAGAATGTTAAATGTAATTTCCATGGTAACCACAAAGAAAATAGCAATAAAGTATACCTAACAGGAAATGAGAAGAGAATGAAAACATTTCACTACATAATTCAACTAAACACAAAAGAAGACAGAAATGCAGGGAATAAGGGACAAGAAACACTATAAGGCCTATGGAAAACAAATAGGAAAATGACAGAAGTAAGTCTCTTCTTATCAGTAATTACTTTAAATATAAATGGATTAAAGTCTCCAAAGACAGAGCTTGGCCAAATAGACTTAAAAACAACAACAACAATATAATCCAACTATATATTGTCTACATCCAAAGGCGCCTTTACATCCAAAGGCGCCAATAGAGTGAAAGTGAAGGGTTGGAAAAAGATATTCTATGCAAATCATAGCCAAAGACAGCAGGAATGATTCTAATACCAAACAAAATTGATTTAAATAAAAAAAATTTATAGGAGAACAGGAACATTATATATTACTAAAGGTTCAAAAAAGCAAGAAGATATAATAATTATAAAAATTTGTACATCTCATAACAGGCTGTCAAAATAGAAACAAAACTGACAGCACTGAAGGGAGAAATACCTTTGTACTTATAGTTGGATACTTCAACACATCGCTATCGGTAATGGATAGAACAAACAGAAGATAAATATAGAAATAGAGGATTGGAAGAACACATAAAACAAGCATATCTAACCCTACCCAACAACAAAATACACATTTTTCTCAAGTGCACAATGGGACATTCTCCAGTATAGACTATATGCGCATAAATTAAGTCTCAATACATTTAAAAAGAAGTACCATAGAAAGTAGTTTTCTGCACACAAGGATTAGATTAGAAATCAATAACAAGGAAAACATAAAAATTCACAAATTTATGGAAATTAAAAAACGTACTCTTAAAAAGCTAATGGATCAAATAAGAAATTACAAGGAAAATTAGAAAATACTTAGAGACATATGAAAACAAACACACAACACATCAAAACTTAACTGACACAGTGAAAGCAGTGTTAAAGGAAAAAACGATAACTATATAGTTACATGAAAAAACAAGAAAGATATCAAATCAACAGCTTAAATTTACAACTGAAGGAAATAGAAAAAGAACAAACTAAATCGAAAGCTATTAAGGAAGGAAATAATAGAGATAAGAACAAAGTCAAAAATATTACAAAGAATAGAAAAACAATAAAAATCAACAAAACCAAAAACTGATTTTTCATGAAGATTAGTAAAATTGACAAACCTTTAAGTAAATGGACTTAGAAAAAAAGAGAGAAGACAAATTACTAAAATTGAATGTATGTGGGGATATTACTACTCATTCTACAGAAATAAAGATGATTGTAAGAGAATTCTGTAAACAATTGTTCATCAACAAATTAGACAACCTAAATGAACAAATTTCTAGAAATACAACACCTACCAAGACTAAATTATGAAGAAAGAAAATCTGAATAGACCTATATCTACTAAGGAGATTGAGTTGTGCCTAAGGATTCTTGCCTTGTGCCTAATCTTTTATTTATTTATTTTTTAATGTTTATTTATTTTTGAGAGAGAGAGACAGAGAGAGAGTGCGAGCGGAGGAGGGACAGATATAGAGGAAAACACAGAATCCCAAGCAGGCTCCAGGCTCTGAGCTGTCAGCACCAAGCCCGACGCAGGGTTCAAACTCACAAACCACGAGATCATACCCTTAGCCAGTGTCAGACACTTAACCGACTGAGCCACCCAGGTACCCCATCTTGTGCCTGATCTTGAAAGAAAAGCATTCACTCTTTTATCATTGAGTTCGATAGTCTTTCTGGGTTTTTTATCAATGGCTTTTACTATTCTAAGGTTAAATCTCTATTCCTAGTGTGTTGAGTGTTTTTATTATGAAAGGATTTTGAATTTTATAAAATGCCTTTTTTATATCAATTGAGATTATTATGTGATTTTTATCCTTCACTAGGAGATGCATAAGAATGGATCTATTTTCACTCACCCTCTTTTTTGAACTTCTTCAATCTCAAAACTAATAACACCATTCAATATTAGAAAAGTATCAACCATTTCCTTGTCTTGGACTATTATACTTCCAACCTTCTCTTTATTATTAATTCCAGAATTCCTATTACTGGATGTTAGATTTTCATTCACTATTTTTCATGTCCATAAGTATTTTTGTGTCTTTATCTCCCCATACTTCATTCTACATAAACTAGTAAATGTATTTTCAAATTTATTATCCCTATTCCATTGAGTTTATGTTCCATACAATATGCCCATCGTGCTCTTAATTTTGATAATTATATTTGTCATTCTTAGAGATTTGATTTGGCTCTACTGCAGTCTTTTTTTATTTCTATACTGTTCTCGTTGTAGATTTTATTCCTCTTTTGTATCTCTTTAATAACTGTAAACATCAACATTTGATAGTTATATTTATACCATTTTTATCCCTCGTTGTTTAGATATTAATTAATAAATGTGTTCCATTTGTTGACTCTTTTTGCACTGCAGTTAATTTTCATGCATAGTTTGAAGAGGTTTGTTTGTTTGTTTGTTTGTGTAATTGTATGTCATCTTCAGTAAGGGTGGATTTTCTTTGTGGGAGTCTCATGTATTGTGGGTTGTAGCTTCTGCTGAGACCAGTGTTAATTTATTAATTTTTGGCTTCCAACCTTATGAGTAGTAAACATTCAAACCTCACAGCATGTGATTTGGGATTGAGATTTTCATTTCTCCAAAGTTACTTTTTTCCACTTATGGATCTCAGTAGTTGGCATGTTTCTTGGATCTGTGGTTTTCTTAATCCAATTTTCACAGACATTGTAGCCAATAGAAGCATCCAGTTTTTTGTTGTGTGTTTGTATGTTTTTTTTTTCTTTGCAAAGGATTTGATTCCAACTAACCACCTTATGTGAAGCCAAAACCACAGCTCCTGTTCCAACATGAGCAACAATACTCCAATCTGTCAAGTTTATCCCAGTTCCCATACCTCAGAGTTACTTCAGTAACACCCTAAAGT
Organism: Acinonyx jubatus; assembly: GCF_027475565.1. NCBI lineage: Eukaryota > Metazoa > Chordata > Mammalia > Carnivora > Felidae > Acinonyx > Acinonyx jubatus. The sequence continues at coordinate 64,992,508 of NC_069387.1, forward strand.
TCTGTTGTTATGTTTCCCCTTCATTTATAGCAATTAGAAAATGCCATTTTTTCTCCTGGTGAGTTTGGCCATGTAATTTCCTAATTTATTTTTCTCTTTGAATACAGTACTTTTTCAATAGAAGTACCGTATTTGTAGGAGGAGTTTTTAGAACAATACAGAGCAGAACAGCATTAACTAAGTTTACCATATATATCTTCTTTACTCACTTTATAATTAGAACATTTATATGTCACCAATCTTCTACTGTATCATTTTTACCGGTTTAAGACCATTTAATTATATTCATATGCCCTAATTTATTGAACTAAATCCCTATTGTTAGACATTTTGTTTCTTTCCATGTTTTTCTCTCTTCAAATGTTTTCTTATAAAAATATTACATTACATATTTTGTATGTATTGAATGGAATCAAAGGGTATACATAAAATAATGGCAAAGCCAAAAAGAGCAGAAGATTCTACATAGTAACTAACAATAGTCAAGAAAGAGTTAAGAAATGTGAGAGTACCAGGGCACCAGGTTGGTTCAGTAAATTAAGTGTCTAACTCTTGTTTTCTGCTCACATCATGATCTCATGAGCCCCATGTCAGATTCCATGCTGACAGCATGGAGCATGCTTGGGATTCTCTCTCTCTCTCTCTCTCTGTCTCTCTTTCAAAATAAATAAATAAGTTTTAAAGAATAAAATAAATGTGAGAGTACCTAAATTTTCCTTTCTCTGTAGCAATGTTTTAGCTATATCAAAAGGGTTTGTTTGTTTTTTTGGAATTTTTTTTTTTCAGTTTGGTTTTGATAGCTATGAATGTCTCAGAAAATGAAAAAAAATTGTGATGAGCCAGAAACAAATTTCTTTCTTGGCAATGTTATCTTGAATGCGACCTCTGTGCTCCCAGAAAATTGTTAATGTGATTGGAAGACACATCACTTTCTCTATCTTTCTATTTTGCCATCTTATCTTGAGGTGTGTAGTGGATGGTAACATATTGCACCCTGAAAAAACAACACCTTATCAGTCTTGACAAGGGGTAGCAACTGTGATTAGGTCACCTCAGCTGAAACTATGGTAAGCTTAGTGGAACTAATCCCCCAAAGTTCCCTTAATGCCATAAAAGCTAGAGTTGCTTATCAAAGCTAAGGCAGTCCAACATTCTTCAAAGCTTCCAGAACTGTCTTCCATCTAAGAAATGGTCCATTTCCATTAGACTGAGTAGACACAAAGATATAATTTAAAAATTGCAGAAGAAGCAAAATAAAATATTTAAAAAAAAAAACAACAAAGTAATTGCAAAGAAGAACACAACACATAAAACCTAACAATAATATACAACTTTCAAGACAGAAATTGCTAAAAGAGACAAATGAGGGGAACGATTAGATTTTTAATGCTAACATTCCTTGGGAAAAAAAGTCAATGATATTGATTAGAAACCATCATACTTACAATCAAGGTGTTTTTTTTTTTTTCATAAACTGATAGTAGATCTTACTTTTTATTAGCATTTTCTTTCTGCTCATTATGGTCTGCAGAGAGCCGGTATTTTAATATATTTTAAGTCACAGATAATGTATCTTATTTCTTATTTGAAGGTTTTATTTTGACTCCTACAGGTAATGGAAAGCTAAACTGCCTCAGCTATCTATTGATTAACTAATTTGATGGTCTGACAGTCCCACAAAGTATTTTCCCTATTTCCAAGTTTAATTATGTTCTTCAGACCAGAGGGAGTGGCATGATATATTCAAAGTGCTGGAAGAAAAAAAAACCTCCAGCCAAGAATACACTATCCAACAAGGCTATCATCCAGAACAGAAGGAAAGATCAAGAGTTTTACAGATGAACAAAAGTTAAAGGAATTCATGACCACTAAGGAGCCCTACAAAAAAAAGGTTAAAGTGGAACCTTTGAATAGAAAGGAAAGACCATTAGGAAGAGTAAGGAAAGCAGAAAGCACAACAGTAGTAAAAATAAATATATCTGTAAAAATCAGTCAAAGGGCTCACAAAATAAAAGCATATAAAGTACAACACCTAAAACATGGAGAGGAGAGGAGTAAAGAACGGGTTCAAACTTAAGCAACCATAAACTTAATATAGATTTCTATATACAGAAGATGTTATATACAAACCAAATGGTAACTGCAAATCAAAAAAAAGTAATAGATATGCCAAAAATAATAAGAAAGGAATCCAAGTATATCAATCACTAAAGAAAGCCAAAAAAATTGTAACAGAAGAGAGGGAAGAAAAGAATGAAAAAAAAAACCTATAAAAACAGCCATAAAACAAGTAACAAAATGGTAATAAATACATATCTGTCAATAATTACTTTGAATGTAAATGGACTAAATGCTCCAATCAAAAGACATAGGGTGACAGAACAAATAAAAACAAACAAGACCCATCTATATGCTGACTACAAGATACTCATTTCAGACCTACAGACACATGCAGATTGAAAGGGAAGGGATGGGGAAGCATTTCATATGCAAATGGTATGAAAAGAAAGCTGGGGTGCAATACTTGTAACGGACAAAAGAGACTTTAAAACAAAGTGTAACAAGAGGCAAAGAAAGACAGTATATAATCATTAAGAGTACAATACAACAAGAATATATAACAATTGTAAATACTTATGCACCCAACATGAAAACACCCAAAGACTTAAAGCAGTTCATAAAAAAACATAAAAGAAGTAATAGATAGTAATACAATAATAAAGGGAACTTTAACACTGCACTTTCAGCAATGGACAGGTCATTAAAACAGAAATTCAACAAGGAAACAGTGACTTTGAAAGACATACTGGACTGTATAGATTTAACAGATTTACTCAAAACATTCCATCCTAAAACAGCAGAACATACATTGTTTTCAAGTTCACATACAACATTCTTAAGAATAGATCACATGTTAGACCACAAAACAAGTCTCAACAATTTCAAAAAGATTGAAGTTATACCGTGCATCTTTTCTGACCACAACAGTATGAAATTAGAAATCAACCACAAGAAAACATCTGGAAAGAACACAAACATATTGAGGTTAAAGAACATGCTACTAAACAATAAGTGGGTCAACCAAGAAATCGAAGAGGAAATTAAAAAATGCATGGGGGCAAATGAAAATGCAACACAATAGTCCAAAACTTTTGGAGTGTAGCAAAAGCAGTTGTAGGAGAGAACTCTATAGCAATATTGACCACCTCAAGAGGTAAGAAAAATCTCAAATAACCTAACCTTACACCAAAAGGAGCTAGAAAAAAAGAACAAACAAAACCCAACACCAGTAGTAAGAAGTAAATAATAAAGAGTAGGGCAGAAATAAACAAAAATAAACTAAAAAAGCAATAGAACAGATCAATGAAACCAGGAGCTGGTTCTTTGAAAAGATCAACAAAATTGATAAACCTCTACCCAGATTCGCCAAAAAAGAAAGAAAGAAGACTGAAATAAAATTAGAAATGAAAGAGGAGAAATAATAACTGACACCACAGAAATACAAACCATCATAAGAGAATATTATGAAAAAGTATATGCCAACAAATTGGCAATTGATAACCTAAAAGAAATGGATAAATTCCTAGAAACATATTACTTCTCAAAATTGATTTGGGAAGACATAGAAAATTTGAATGGACAGATTACTAGCAATAAAATTGAATCAGTAATGAGAAAACTTCCAACAAACAAAAGTCCAGGACCAGATGGCTTCACAGATGAATTTAGAGAAGAGTTAATATTTATTATTCTCAAACTTTTCCAAAAAATTTAAGAGGAATGAAAACTTCCAAATTCATTCTGTGAGGCATGCATTACCTTGGTACCCAAACCAGGTAAAGACATCACAAAAAAAGAGAACAGCAGGGAAATACCTATGTAATAAACATAGATGCAAAAATTCTCAGCAAAAGACTAACAACAAAATTCAATAATACATCAAAAAATATTCATCAAGATCAGTGGGATTTATTTCTAGGATCTAAGTGTGGTTCATATCACATCAGTAAGAGAAGGGATGAAAACCATATGATCATTTTGATTCAGATAAAGCATTTGACAAAGTACAATATCCATTCATGATAAAAACCCTCAACAAGGTTGATTTAGAGAAAACATATCTTAACATAATAAAGGTCATATATGAAAAACCCACAGCGAATACCATCAATGGTGAAATACTAAGAGTTTTCCCCCTAAGGTCAGGAAGAACACAAGTATGTCCACTCTCATCACTTTTATTCAACATAGTAATAGAAGTCCTAGCCACAGCAATGAGACCACAAAAAGAAATCAAAAGCATCCAAATCAGTAAGAAAGAAATAAAACTTTCACTATTTGCAAATAACATGATACTATATATAGAAAATTCTGAAGACTCTGCCAAAAAACTATTAGAACTGATTAATGAATTCAGTAAAGTCATGGGATACAAAGGCAATATACAGAAATTCATTGCATTTCAATACACTAATAACGAAGTCGCAGAAAGGGAAATTAAGAAAATGATCCGAGTGGTGCCTGGGTGGCTCAGTCAGTTAAGCATCCGACTTCAGCTCAGGTCATGATCTCACAGTTTGTGAGTTTGAGCCCCGCATCCAGCTCTGTGCTGACAGCTCAGAGCCTGGTGCCTACTTCAGATTCTGTCTTTGTCTCTCTCTGCCTCTCCCGTATTCACAATTTCTCTCTCTCTCTCTCTCTCTCTCTCTCTCTCTCTCTCTCTCTCTCTCTCTCTCCTTCTCTCTCTCTCTCAGTCAATCAATAAAATAAAACATTAAAAAAAATTGTTGAAAAAGAAAATGATCCCAGGAGGAGTTAAGATAGCAGAGTAGTAGGAGGCCCTTATGTAGGCCTTATCCCTTAAACACAGCTAGATAAATATCAAATCATTTTGAACACCCAGGAAACTGATCTGAGGGCTGAGAGAACAAGCTACACAACTAGAGGGAGAAAAGAGACCAAATCACGGAAGGTAAGGAGGTGTGGAGACATGATCTGAGAGAGAAAAGAATCACTAGTGCTGTGGAGGAGAGGGAACAGAGAGGGAGAAGGAGAGGGGAGAGGGGAGAGAGGGAGAGGGAGAGGGAGAAGATTGAAATCACAGTGCCAGAAGAGCTCTGTTCCCTTTGGAGGTTTTAGAGGAGAATTCCTTTCCTTGCCTTTACCAGCTTGTAGAAGCCATCTGCATTCATGGTTCTTACTACCTTCCTCCATCTTAAAACCAGTGACATAACATCTTTCAGTCTGCCCTCTCCCACCTCTGCTTCTCTGGTCACTTCTCTTCTCTCTGATTCTCCAATTGCCATCTTACAAAGAGCCTTGTGATTACAGTGTGCCCACCTGTGTAACACAGGATATTCTCCCCATCTCAAGACCCTTAACTTAATCATGCCTACAAAGTCCTGTTCCTATTTGAATAAGGTAACATATTCATAATCTCTTGGTAAAAGGCTGTGGCTATCATTGGCCTATCACAGAAGAATAGGAAAGAATTATTTATAACTTTTAAGGTTTATCATCAGTTAAATAAACTGTCATTCACTTTCCAAATAACATGAGATGAGAAAATTGAAAACATCATTGCAGCAATGTCTTGGACCTATAGCACTTTAAATGTGTCTTGCCATCACCATTCTGATAAAAATGCCAATAATAGCACACATAGTGTACATCTTTTAGATCTCCTTCTTGCAGTGGTTCTCAACTTCTTTCTGTATTACCAACCACTTGGAGATACTTATGAGAGTCATGCAAACTCTCCACTTGCAAAATGCACCTGTGGGCACATTCACCACTTTACATACATATACCACTCTATAAAACCCATTCAGGGACCATATGGTTTGGATTAAGAATCCTATTTTATGGAGTTTTATGGATCACCCATTTACTGATACATTTCAGGACATTTCTATTCTTGGAATGAAGCAGTTAGATGGAACAAATGTCAAGAATGAACTCTGTGGTTCCTTTTTAGGGAGATTCCTTAAAGACTTTCTCACTAAAAACTTGAATTCCTTAACTAAAGACTGCTTATAAAATCTACGTTTGCTTCTTTGGTTTTTAAACTTAAATTTCTTCATTAAATATTTATTTATTTGTTTTTTTTGAGAGAGTGCACATGCGTATGCTGGGGAGGGCCAGAGAGAGGGAGATGGGGATCTGAAAACTAACTCAAGTGCTGACAGCAGAGAGCCTGACATGGGCTCAAACTCACAAACCCTGAGATCATGACCTCAGCCGAAGTCAGAAGCATAACCAACTGAGCCACCCAGATGCCCCTACATTTGCTTTCAAGGTTAATTTATCACTACATGCCATGTAGTATAGGCTCACCAGATTATTCACAACAAAGAAACCCACAGTTAAAACAACTCTGCATAATTCAAGGTCTCATTACAAATCTGTGACATTACAAAGCACCTTCATTTACTTTTCTTCTTCTCTTTCCTCTGTTTCTCCTTTTTTCCCTTCTTTCTTCTTATTATTGCTCTCCTATTTTTTTTTTCTTGGCTTTTTGCCTTAAGGCTATACTACTATTCATTAACTTCTTTATTAAGTAATAGATCCAGATCTAAAAAAGAGATGAAATCCATTTTTTTTCAAATTGACCACTTAAGAATAGCCTGGCTGCATGTTTTAGTGGGAGAAGGAATAGATAGGAACTGTATAACTATTTTAGTACTAACAAAGGGATATCTTCTACATGGTGCTCAAGGCAGTCTTTTTATGTATTGTTTACAGATGTATCATTGGCTATCCAGCTCTAGGAGATACTGCTATGCCAATGAGTTTAAATATATTTGCATTATATGGAAATAAAGAAAAAAAATTATCAAAGTTGTGCATAATTAGGATCATGAACCTATAGTAAACATTATTTATTAAGCAAGTCTTTTCTATTTTCCTAAGAATTTACGTTTGATGCAGAAGAATTGAGAAGCCTTTTAATTATGTATTTATTCATTTGGTATAGTTTCCATGTGACAGGCATTGCTCTGAGTGTTTTACAAATATTAACATATTTTCCTTTCAGAAAGCCATATGAAGTAGGTACCGTAATCATTTCCATTACAGAAAATGTTTAAGATCACAGAGGTAAAAATGGTCAAGAACAGGTTTTGAATCCAGGGAGTCTGGTTCAAATGGTCATAATCACTATTTTTTGGCTCCTTCTGTTAATGATCCAAAGGACAATGGCAAGGAATAGATGTTATAACAAAATGCCTAAAGCTACAAAAGAAAACTATTAGCAACATCAACAACCCTATACACAGTGGCTAGAAAGAAGCCTTTTAAGATTGCAAAAGCACATAAAATAATTTATTATTTTTCAGGCTATTGAAATACTTAAAATATCTATGCTACATTTTAAACATTTATTTTATAAAAATTGTTCCTTAGAATTATATCTCTAAGCATGATCCATCAGAATTACCTTGGATACTGGTTAAAATGCTGAATCCTGGACCACATGACAAATCAACAGAATCAGGGTCTCAAAGACTGCATAGTGAATTTTTAATAAACATGTAAATTTTCTCTAACATTTTCTGAAATTTTTAAAAAAATTTTTTAAATTTTATTCATTTTTTTGGTAGAGACAGAGCATGACTAGGGGAGGGGCAGAGAGAGAGGGAGACACAGAATCCAAAGCAGGCTCCAGGCTCTGAACTGACAGCACAGACCCTGACGCGGGGCTCAAACTCTCAGACCGTGAGATCATGACCTGAGCTGAAGTCGGACGCCTAACTGACTGAGCCACCCAGGTGCCCCATAACATTTTCTGAAATTTGAGATTCCATGCCGTCTGGGATGAAATACTTTGCATTATCCTGAAAACCTCATATACTTTTTAAATGTACCAATAAGAATATAGAATATAGGGGTGCCTGGGTGGCTCAGTTGGTTGAACACCCAACTTTGGCTCAGGTCATGATCATGGTTCGTGAGTTCGAGCCTCATGTCGGCTCTACTGACAGCTCAGAGCCTGGAGCCTGCTTTGGATTCTGTATCTCCCTCTCTCTCTCTGTTCCTTCCTCCTCTCAAAAATAAATAAACATTAAAAAAAAATTTTTTTTAAGAATATAGAATCTAGCTCAATAACAATGTCATAGATTCATTGTAGACTTAGTTTGACCAGACCGGGAGTGCTGAATTTAAGGAAACACACCATCCTTTAAGAAACATCAAGTTGGCAATATATAGAGATTTCTGAAAAAGGTCACCAGTATTATGATGGCTTGAACACTGTACCACATTTGTATTACTACTTGTTGCTAATGTAATAGAAGGACTTCCTGTATTCAGTGTAGAGTCTCTTTATTAGTTTATTCATCCATTTATTCATTTAATTAAATTTGTTTATTGAGTGTTAAGTGCTGGGGATAAATCAAGACATAAATCAAAGTCTCTTCCCTCTGAAGTTAAATTTCTAGTAGGTTGTCTATGACTGAATCAGATGTCTTGTGGTTGTCTATGACTGAATCAGATGTCTTGTGCATTAGTTAACGTCAGATTCAGCAGTTATTGACATATACCTGAATATGGTTTAAGCAGGATTGAAGTTTATTTTTTAATGTTTATTTTTAAAGGAGAGAGAGACAGAGTGTGAGTGGGGGGAGGGGAAGAGAGAGAGGGAGATACAGAATCTGAAGTAGGCTCCAGGCTCTGAGCCATCAGCACAGAGCCCCACATGGGGCTCAAACTCACAGAGCCCAATATGGGGCTGGAACCCACAAACCGTGAGATCATGACCTGAGCGGAAGTCTAACGCTTAACCGACTGAGCCACCCAGGCGCCCCAAGATTGAAGTTTATTTTTATGTCACATAAACATCCCAGAAGTTGGTCCAAATAGGTTATAGTTCCAAGAACCCGTTAGCTTTTATGTTGTTAAAACTCTGCACATAGGCCTGACCTCATGGCCCAAGATGCAACATCATTAATCCAGGAAGTAGGAGGAAGAAAGAAATGAAGAACAGTGGGTAAAAAGAACATGTGCTCTTTCCCTTAGGAAAAACACTTATGCTTGTGCATCTCTGGCTGTGTGGCAACAGGCAAAAGGGAAACTAAGAAACATAGTATTTAATTCAGGCAGGCGAGCTAAAAATCAGAAATTCTAGTAACAAAAAGTTAGATCATGAATATTGAGGGACAAAATTTAGATTCTGAAATAATCAGCCTCCTTGGGTTCCAAAACACTCAGCAGTACTCCCTCCTTCTTGCAGAATAGAATAACTTCCTCCTCAAATAAGACATCTCAATGTCCTATCCTCTCACTGCGTCTAGTCTCAAACCCAGGATTTGAGGGTGATGCATATTCTTTTCCATTTAACTCAATAGTAGCTCTTTCTGACCATCCCTTAAGTTAAACTTAGCCTTTTACTTAATATATTAAAGCAGTTAGCACAGAAAATGACAATAAAAATTTACATATGGAAAGGAGGACAATGGGAAAAGCATGCAGTAACTAATTCTTAACTGACATTATCAAATTTTATGGGCAGGTATTACAAAGGCTTTCTTCTATGATGAACAAGTACCTTGGAGAGCCCATCTGATAGCTTCTGGCTCACACTCTGGGAAGGTATTTCTTTCCATTGACCTCCATAGTCCTTGGACCTGCTTCTAGAAGTTTCTTTGGATACCTTTTTTGAGACCTGCGTGCTTTCAGAACCCAGTGATGGTGTTGGATGGATGTTTGAGGATTAAGGGATTGCTTTAGGAGTTAAGGCTACTCCAGACCAAAGTTGGATTTGTTTAGCAGAAGAATTCTCTTGAAAATATGCTAAACAACTGATTTCTTTGTTCTGTGTGTGAGTAACTAAATCCAAAGATCTCATTGACATCTTTTTTTTTTTAGACCGCAACTCCAGTCTCTTACTTAGTGACCACTGGGCTCTGCCCATTCATTCCCTTCTCTCAGTTGAGCCTATCGTAAGGCCATCTGAAACCACAGAATTGAGCAGAAAGACAAAATGGTTAATTCACTTTTTTGCTTCCTCCATTTTTGGCAAAGAATTAAAGGAAACTACTTTTAAAAGTCGCTTCGGCCCTCATCACCTATTAAACATTTTCCATCATCACTCATAACTGCTTCAAATTGGAATACAAAGTAGTTGGCTTTTTTTAACCATACAAAGCCTCAAATTACAGACTCTTTCTCAATTTAAATGCAGGTCATAGGTAGAAAATGCCTATTTTAGCAGAAGTATATATTTTTTCATCCCTACTTTGGTGAGATCAGAAGCATCCAACATAGATGACATAACACATTTTTTGTATTGTTTTTCAGTGGCTAGGCAGGATGCTTTTTAAGACATTAGTGACAACAATTTATCTACATTTTTTTTCCATAGCATAATGAGGGTGACCAGCTTTCCAGTCTGCAATATCTCTACCTTACCTGCTTAGTACCTGACAGAAACAATACCAAATATTTTAGAGCTCTGTTGTGTGCCACACCCCACTTTGAAGCTTGAATTTGTTTTACTTGGAATTAAGGTTATCTATAAGTGACAAAAATCAAAATAACCTGGAATTAAATATAAGATAGTTTATTTCTGTCCTATATAAAACACCTAGAAGGTGACCCAAAGTGAATATGGCTTCTCAAGATGTCACAGACATGTTACTATCAAATTGCACTTGCATGCATAGCTTCAATCTCACATACCCATATTTCAGGCAGCAAAATATAGGATGATTCCAAAAGAAGTGGTCAAGAAAACACATGACAGTCTCAAAAAGGCATATGTTATGACATTTCTGCCTATGCACCTTTTGCCAGATCTTGATTACACAAAGCTAGAAGAAAAGATGGAAATATCATCTTTCCCTTATGGGGAGTCATCTTTTCAGCTAACAATCAGAGATTCTACTCTCACAGCTAAAGGGGAAAAAGAGATACTAAGATTCAATTAGCCATCTCTGCTGCATATTCTAAGACCATTAATCTAAGGGTATATGATTTTAAAATGCACTTTCTTTTGAAAAGATTACTGGATCAAGATGATCAAATATAGGCTAATAGTTGTTCCTTACTTGAGCCATTCATTCTTTCAGCCAATTAATTAGTATTATTCACACCCAAACTCACGCTATATTACTTTTTAAATTTTATTTATTTAAATTCAAGTTAGTTAACATACAGTGTAGTATTGGGTTCAGGAGTCGAATCCAGTGATTCATCACTTACATATAACGCCCAGTGTTCATCCCAGTGAGTGCCTCCTTAATTCCATCCCCCACCACCGTTTGTTCTCTGTATTTAAGAGTCTCTTAGGATTTGCCTCCCTCTCTGTTTTTATCTTATTTTTCCTTCCCTTCCCCTATGTTCACCTGTTTTCTTTCTTAAATTCCATATATGAGTGAAATCATATGATAATTGTTTTTCTCTGACTGATTTATTTCATTTAGCATAATACACTCTAGTTCCATCTATGTTGTTGCACATGACAAGATTTCATTCTTTTTGATCACTGAGTAGTATTCCATTGTATGTATATAATGCCACATCTTCTTTATCCATTCATCAGTCAGTGAACATTTGGGCTCTTTCCATACTTTGGCTATTGTTGATAGTGCTGCTGTAAACATTGGGGTGCATGTGCCCTTTCAAATGAGCATTTTTGTATCCTTTGGATAAATACCTAGTAGTGCAGTTGCTGAGTCATAGGGTAATTCTATTTTTAATTTTTTGAGGTACCTCCATACTGTTTTCCAGAGTCTCTACACCAGTTTGCATTCCTACCAACAGTGCAAAAGGATTCCCCTTTCTCTCCATCCTTGCCAACATCTGTTGTTTCCTGAGTTAATTTAGCCATTCATACACTGACTCAGAACAAATTAACTTACAAGTTGATAAATAGTATAAGAAAGCTACATAATTATTACAGGAAAATTGAAGAAAGTGTACTTTATGATGAGATTCCATAGTATATACTCTTAGTTGTAAAAGTTTGAAGAAGATCAGAGAGGTCTAATTTTATGCCTGACTGCATTTGAGAAAATTCTAAAAATACCCCTACTGTGATGTAACCCAGAACCCACCTCCTGAAAGCCTGATATGATTTATTTGGGGTCAGGTATGGACACTGAAATTTAAAAACAAAACAAACATAAAAAACTCATCATTAATTCTATTGTGCAGCCATTATTGGGAGTCACTGACTTTTTTCCTTACTGAAGACTTTGTTGAGGATGTCAACATCCATGGGACTAAACCCATCCATGGTTGGACTAAACCCAACCCATTAAAGATGGTAGAGTTTGGATTTGTAGATAACAGAATGGCAGACTAGAAATTAGGCGTTTCATATTAGTACCAGGAAAGTGTCCATGTCTTTAATGTTTCTTTATAAAAAGTCATGCCAGCTACCCAGGGGTTTGGGAAATTATGCCTATATTATCAACAACACTCCATTTTCACCTTTGATCTTGTTTAGATATCTTGCTTTCTTTGGCTTATATGTGGATTCTCTATCTTTTTAAGACTTTAATGGAGCAGTCACCTAGACTTCTATTTGACTTCTCCCTGCATCTGCCTCAATGCCTTATACTTCACACATACATACATGCATAGAGTCATCCCAAGCAAATATTATTTACCTCCATATCCAACTTAAGTTCCCATGATGCTACAATCACCATCCACCACCCATCTTCATCCAGGAAAATGGAAAAGCTTTTGATAAAAAGCTTTATCAGGAACAAAAATCACAGAAACTCAGAAAACGTAAAGTTCTAATAATAGATTATGAGTCTCCAACTCTTAATATAATTCAGTTCATATACAGATTTTTAAAAATTCCTTATTGCTGCCAGTTTGTAGTCTCCCTTCCCTTTGGACATTACTTCACTTTTATCTAGACTACCAATGCCCATAATTTTTCAAGGGTCAGTTCCAAATTTTGTTTCTCAATTAAGTAGTGTTGTGCATGTAGAGCTGATTTGGAGAATGCCTAAGTTGGTAGAGTAGCACTGTTGATATACTCTCTAGTTCCCTGGTTGTCACTCAGAAACATCCTTTTAGTAGATAGGCTCTTATTTAATCTCAAAATGACTCAATGGCAACATATACTATTTTCCAGAAGTATCTAGAACTTAGTTAACTACTTATTTGATGTAACTTGTTCTCAAAATTAAGTTTCTTGGAGATTCAGGTCATTTTATATTTATTCTCTTCCAAATATACTCTACCTTAACTCTGAAATCTTTCCTCCAGAGCTTGGTCATATAATTATGTTGATTGCATTCCCACTTCTTTATTTCCAAAGTGTACCAGGTAATTGTAGAAGTGCAGCAGAATCTATACTAGGTTCAGATTCATTTACTGTGCTAATAGAAGGTATAACCCTTTGGTATTGGCAGCATAGTAGCTCTCTCTGTGTACATGTCTACATTGTGTAGCATAAAGAAAATCCTGATCACTGGGATCTATATTAATAAACAAAACATAATTATTGATGGCATTTTTAAAGACTAAGTTGTTCAAATTTGCTGTTTCCCTCTCATTTGCCACTGGAGATGCAGTTATCAAATCAAACAGAAAATAGATCATTTTATAGGAACTACCAAACACAAAGAAAATCTCATTTTAAATGCAAAAACTTCTAGAGTCTACTAGAGATAGTAAATATGACAGAATTTAAATACAAAAGTCTTGCAAATTAATCATAGTTAGAAGTGAATACCAGGAATTATTAAGAAACAAAGCTATGAACTATTTGAATTTTTACATATGTATGCTGTGCCCGTGGAAGCAGATTCAGTATACAGGTCACCCTGTATGATCTAACATTTGTATTACCATAAAGTTTAGCCAAAGAAGATGTAATTCTTTCTGTATTTTATTGGCAGAAATCATTCAACAGTGTAGTAGACAGAAGCTTCGACAAAGCCCTTGGTTCACAAATAACAAGTGACAAATATTACAAAATAGGCAAATATAGTCATAAAACTTTTGGATTTACATGTAGATCCAAGCTGCTATTCAGGAGTCTCAATTTTTTTCTTTTTGTGAAATCATTACATGAGATTTTTAAAAGTTAATTGTATCACATTTTACAGCTTTTAAAAGCATGAATGCCTACAGAAAAGTACATATATAAGTATACAGTTTGATTATTGTTCACCAAGTGAACATAACGATGCAGCCAGGACCTACATTATTAGCACTCTAGATGTTCACACACTCACATACACACACACACACACACACACACACACACACGTGTGTGTGTGTGTGTGCGAGCGCACACTAAATCTGTATTTGTTTAACAAATAAGTAAATGAATAAATAAAATAAGAACATACCTTCCCTAGAAGAACATTTATTCATTTTTGAGTGAGAGAGAGAGAGACAGAGCACAAATGGGAGGAACAGAGAGAGAGGAAGACACAGAATCCGAAGCAGGCTCCAGGCTCTGAGTTGTCAGCACAGAGCCAGATGCAGGGTTTTGACTTGTGAACCACAAGATCATGACCTGACCTGAAGTCAGATGTTTAACTGACTGAGCCACCCAGGTGCCCCAGAACTTTAACTTTAATACCTGTAAATATTCAAAGCAAAAAGAAATCAAATTCATGTGTGGGGTGAATGTCCTTGTTAGTAGGAAATCCACGCTAAAATCTTTACATATTACTTTGAGGTAAAAAGGAGTACCAAGGGACGATGGGGTGGCTCAGTCAGTTGAGTGCTTGACTCTGGATTTCAGCTCAAGTCATGATCTCATGGTTCATGAGACTCAGCCTCGTGTGGGGCTCTATGCTTGGGGTTCTCTCTCTCTCTCTTCGTCTTCCCTGCTTGCTCTCTCTCTCTCTCTCTCTCAAAATAAATAAATAAACATAAAAAAGTCATAGCAACTTACTCTCAAAAAGCACTTTCTTTGGGGGTGCCTGGGTGGCTCAGTCAGTTAAGTGTCTGACTTCGACTCAGGTCATGATCTCACAGTTTGTGTGTTCGAGCCCTGCATCTGGCACTGTGCTGAGAGCTCAGAGCCTGGAGCCTGCTTTGGATTCTGTGTCTCCCTCTCTCTCTGCCCCTACCCCCTCCTGCTCTGTGTCTCTCTCTCAAAAATAAATGAACATTACAAACAAACAAAAAACACTTTCTTTGTTCTTCCAACTATTCATCAAACTACTTTCATATTTGAGATTCAGTCTTTTAAAACATTTTGTTTTTTGTTTTTTTTTTTAAGTTTTCATTTAAATTCCAGTTAGTTAGCATACAGTGTAATATTAGTTTCAGGTGTACAATATGATAATTAAACACTTCCATACAATACCCAATGCTCATCACAAGTGTACTCCTTAATCCCCCATCATTTATTTCACCCATTCCCCCACCCACCTCCCCTCTGGTAACCATCACTTTGTTCTCTATAATTAAGAGTCTGTTTCTTGGTTTCCCTCTCTCTCTCTTTCTCTCTTTTTCTCCCTTGGACTTTTCTTTTGTTTCTTAAATTCCACACATGAGTGAAATCATGTGGTATTTTTCTTTCTCTGACTGATTTATTTCACTTAGCATAATACTTCTAGCTCCATCCATGTCATTGCAAATGGCAAGATTTCATTCACTTTTATTGCTCAATAATGTTTCATTGTATATATACATACCACATCTTTATCCATTCATCAGTTGATGAAAACTTAGGCTGATTCCATAATGTGGCTATTGTAGATAATGCTGCTATAACTATCAGGATGAATGTATCCCTTTGAGTTAGTATTTTTGTATTCTTCAGAAAATACTTAGTAGTGCAACTGCTAAATGGTAAGGAGTTCTATTTTTAACTTTTTACAGAAACTCCATACTTTTTTCCAGAGTGGCTGGCCAGTTTACATTCCCACCAATAGTGAATGAGGGTTCTCCTTTCTCCACATCATTGCCAACACCTGTTGTTTCTTGTATTATTGATTTTAGCCATTCTGACAGGTATGAGGTGACATCTCATTGTAGTTTTGATTTGTATTTCCCTGATGATGAGTGATGTTGAGCATCTTTTCATGTATCTATCGGTCATCTGTACATATTCATTGGAAAAATGTCTATTTATGTCTTCTGCCCATTTTTAATTGGACTACTCATTTTTTTAGGTGTTAAGTTTTGTAAGTTCTTTATATATCTTGCATACTAACCTTTTATAAAATATGTTATTTGCAAAATTCTTCTCCTGTTCCATGGATTGTCTTTTAGTTCTGTTGACTATTTTCTTTGCTGTGCAGAAGCTTTTTATTTTGATGAAGTCCCAATAGTTGATTTTTGCTTTTGTTTTCCTTGTCTCCAGAGACATATCTAGAAAGAAGTTGCTATGGTCCATGCCAAAAAATTACTGCCTGTGTTCTCCTGTAGGATTTTTATGGTTTCAAGTATAACATTTAGGTCTTTAATCCATTTTGAAATTATTTTTGTGTACGATGTAAAAAAGTGGTCCATTTTCATTTTTCTACATGTAGCTGTCCAGTTTTCCCAGCACCATTTGTTGAAGAGATTGTCTTTTCCATTGGATACTCTTTCCTGTGTTTTCAAAGATTTGTTGACCATTAGTTGTGGGTTCATTTATGGGTGTTTTTTTTATTCTGTTCCATTGATCTGTGTGTCTGTTTTTGTCTCAGTACCATACTGTTTTGAGCACTATAGCTCTGTAATATAACTTGAAGTCTGGAATTGTGATGCCTCCAGCTTTGCTTTGCTTTTCCAAGATTGCTTTGGGCTCCGTTGTGGTTCCATACAAATGTTAAGATTGTTTTTTCTAATTCTGTGAAAAATACCATTGGTATTTGGATAGGGATTGCATTAAATGTCTAGATTGCCTTGGATAATATAGACATTTTAACAATATTTGTTCTTCCAACCCATAAGCTTGGAATGTTTTTTCATTTCTTTGTGTCATATTCAATTTCTTTTTTCAGTATTTTATAGTTTTCAGAGTACAGATCTTCTACCTCTTTGGTTAGGTTTATTTCTAGGTATCTTGTTGTTTTGGATGCACTTTAAATGGGATTGATCCCTTAATTTCTCTTTCTGTGGCTTCATTATTAGTGTATAGAAAAGCATTATATAATCATAAAGGGGACAAACAAGAAATACAACATTGAAAATATTTATGTTCCAAAGAAAAAAGAAAGAAAATACTCATATACCCAAATGGGAGCACCCAAATATATAAAATAATTAATACATATGATCCTTTCAATAAGTGCAGAAAAAGCATTTGACAAAGTACAACATCATTCATAAAAACCCTCAACAGAGTAGGTATAAAGGCCATACATGAAAAACTCACTGCCAATATCACCCTGAATGGGGAAAAACTGAGAGCATTTTCTCTATGGTCAGGAACAAGATACAGATGTCCACTCTCACCATTGTTATTTAACATATAAGTAGAAGTCCTAGCCACAGCAATTAGACAACAAAAAGAAATAAAAGGCATCCAAATTAGCAAGAAGAAGTCAAACTTCCACTACTGGCAGACATCGTGATACTCTATGTAGAAATCTGAAAGACTCCATCAAAACACTGCTAGAACTGATACAGTAAAGTAAATTCACTAAAGTAATTTAGTAAATTCAGTAAAGTATCAGGATACAAAATCAACTTACAGAAATCTGTTACATTTCTATACACCAATAATGGAGTCTCAAACTTAAAAAAAAGTCTTTCAACTATTGATTCAGTATCAAACTGTACTCTCTTTAACCTAACTTTTCCATATCAATATTATTTTAGTATTTTTCTTTCTTTTCCTTTGCTTATTGAAGCATAGTTGACATACAATGTTATGTTAGTTTCAGGTGTATAACATAGTGATTCAACAATTCTATGTATTACACAATGCTCATTATGGTAAGTGTAGTTATCATCTGTCACCATAAAAAGTTGTTACAATGTTACTGATTATATTGTCTATGCTGTATTTTTATCCCCACAATTTTTAAAAAATTTTTTAATGTTTTTACTTATTTTTGAAGGAGAGAGAGAGACAGAGTATGAGTGGAGGAGGGGCAGAGAGAGAGGGAGACACAGAATCTGAAGCAGGCTCCAGGCTCTGAGCTGTCAGCACAGAGCCTGACATGGGGCTTGAACTCACGAACTGTGAGATCATGACCTGAGCCAAAGTCAGACACTAACTGACTGAGCCACCCAGGCACCCCACCCCACAAGTTTTTTTTAATTAAAAAGGAAGAGAAAATGGAATAACGGTAGAGTGTAATCATACAAGATATTTGTACATATTAAAATGCCAATTCAATAAAAAATATTGGTACCGCTGTAAGGAAACACAGAGAGAATAGATGAACAGAAATAAGTCTAAAGATACTCTGTATGGAATTAAGCATATAAACGTCAGTGGGAAAAGCTGAGGCATTCAATAAATGTTATTGGGACAAATAGCTCACTAGTAAATTAACCTGGTTCTCTTTATCATCTATTATATCAAAATAAATTTTACATGGATCAAATATTTAAATGTTAAAAAATGAAAGTATTATGCAAAGGCATAAAAGAAACTGAAGATGTACAGTAAGGTAATAACAATTTTTACTGCGCATGTAGTTTTATAGCCAAATACTATATGTACAGTAAATTTCTATATTTTAGAAATATTTTTATAAAGAAAAAAATTAATATAGAAATATCATTTGCAATATATGTAGACAAAGTAAAACTTTTCCGCATGTATAAAGAACACTTCAAATTAATAATAACTCTATAACTTCACAATTAGAGATTTTTTGTTACATTATGGTATAGCCAAGAAAATCTGGTACAGGGAAAAAATTATGGTTCATCAGCAGCCATAAACAAACAAACAAACAAACAAACAGCGTTTATTTCTATGTGTAGATAAGATGCCCATATATTCATTAATGAAAGCAAGTTTCAGAAAAACAAATATAAAATAATCAAATGTGTGTATGTAGAAGGAGAGAATATCAGAGATGCTTATAGAGTAATAGATTTTGTGAAATGATATGAAAGAAACTGCAAATAGTGGCTACTCCTGAGGAGTGATATTTGAGGAATTGGATATAAGAAGGAAAGATGAATCTTTACTTTAACCTAGCTGGACTATTTGCTTTTATTCAAATAAAAAGGAATAGAAAAACTCTGAAGAGCAAATAAACACATGATATTGTTCTTCTGCTATTGTACAATGCTTCATGCTCAAATATTTTACTTACATCGGCACCCCTAGTTGACCATTCTCTTTGGCCTGGGAACTGCTTATAAATTGCATCAATAAAGTATGCTTTTGTGGAGGCTACCCCTGACTTTTCAAATTTCATTTCTGCATTAATAACTGCAGCCCAAGCAAACTAATCCAATAGCCTGAGATGAAGGTGACCACAGAGTGAGGCAATTAATTCTTGGCAAGAACAGTTGAATTTACCCTGAGTGCTTGGTACAAGCTATCATTTGCCAAGCATATTACTACTGCCAAAGCTTCACATGGGCTGCAGATGACAGGCTTATTCAAGGATTTCTGTCCCCTTAGCCAAACCAATAGCTGCTTTGTAGCACCCTCTTGGCTGACACTCAGAATTACAAAATGTTAGACCTGGAAGAAGCCTTAAAAATAATTTTGTCCAGACTGTTCATCCGTTAAATTAGGAGTACAAGACTCAGTGATAGGCTGGTCACTCAGCTAGGTGAGGACAGAGATGAAATTAATGTTTTCTAACTCTTAGTCAAATGCTATTAACAGTGAATATAATGGTGTTAGAAATCCAGTAATTTTCAACAATATAGACACAACTTTTTTGCCTCTTCCTTCTCCAGGTCTTTATTGACAATCTAATTAAATTGTTTGGATGAAATTTTAATTTCACATGATGACTCATAACTACTACATAAGCCCCATGTGTTCAGAAAGCCCAAGGATATCCATTCTTTTTGACAAGGAATCCTTTGAGGCATAATGGTCAAGAGCAAGGATTCTAGCATCACAATATCTAATGTGAATCCTAGTGCCATAACTTAATCCTAGTGCTGTATAATCTCGGATACGTTCCTTAGTCTCTTGGTATCTCAGTTTCCTCATATAAAAAAATGGGAAAAAATAATAATACCTATTTCATAGGGCGGTTATGAGAATTAAGTAAAATAATACATGTAAGGATTTGAAAAGTGCCTAGTACAGGAAAAATACTCAATAACTACAAGCTCTTTATATACAGTAATACTATTATTAGTAGTTCCTGGAATTTTACCTGTTCTATTGTAAGTGTCTGACTCAAAATTTATCTAGATTATTAAAATAACATACCAGATTTCTCTCTTGATCACAATCTTCCCTCATTCCTTCTCATCATTCTCACTGCTATTAGCATTAACTTATATAACGTTAAGTCTGGTAATGTTATTTCCCTCATAAAATCTTTCAGGTCATGATCTCACAGTTTTGTGAGATTGAGCTCCACATTGGGCTCTGAGCTGATGGCACAGAGCCTACTTGAGCCTACCTTCTCTCTTTCTCTCTCTCCCTTTCTCTCTGCTCCTCCCTCGTTCTTGCTCTCTCTGTCTCTCTCAAAATAAATAAATAAACTTAAAAAAAACCAAAAATCTTTCAATGGCTTCCCATCACTTGGTTAAAATCTAAACTCCCTGGCATGGCACACTAGGCCATTGGTTTTCTTTCTTTTCTTTTTTTAATATGAATCATTGTCAAATTGATTTCCATACAACACCCAGTGCTCATCCCAAAAGATGCCCTCCTCAATGCCCATCACCCACCCTCCCCTCCCTCCTACCCCCCATCAATCCTCAGTTTGTTCTCAGTTTTTAAGAGTCTCTTATGCTTTGGCTCTCTCCCACTCTAACCTCTCTCTTTTTTTTTCCTTCCCCTCCCCCATGGTCTTCTGTTAAGTTTCTCAGGATCCACATAAGAGTGAAAACATATGGTATCTGTCTTTCTCTGTATGACTTATTTCACTTAGCATAACACTCTCCAGTTCCATTCACGTTGCTACAAAAGGCCATATTTCATTCTTTCTCATTGCCAAGTAGTATTCCATTGTGTATATAAACCACAATTTCTTTATCCATTCATCAGTTGATGGACATTTAGGCTCTTTCCATAATTGGGCTAAACTAATTGGTCACTGTAAAACCCCTGTAAAATGGCTCTTCTCCGCCTCATGCATAATAAAATTATAAAGAAAGAAAAATGGTAGCTTTCTGCACTTTTTCTATCTTGCTTGATGGCCTCTTTTATAACATGATTTAATTGCATTACAGTGATCCTGCATACAAGTTTTAAAGATATTCATATTTCGGGTTCATAAGTTATAAAAAAATATATCTTTTCATTTAATGCATTGTGTTTAAATTTAGTGGGTCTAGAGATACTGTACAGGAATTCTAACATAGTACCACATTTGTTTGGTTAAATTTTACGTTTTATAACCTTTTTCAACAGTATAGGATGCTAATGGTAGCACTGAAAACTCTTAAATATCAGTATAGTCATCTTTAGCTGAGAACTTCCTTCTTGGTGTCAGATGTATGATATGAATGGCCTACTGAACACGGAGGTAGCACAGATATTTCAAACTTGGCAATGAAATACTTGCTTCACCTCCTTCATCCTCCATCCTACATCTTATGCCAAGCACCAACATATACCCACTTTCCCCCAACAAAACCTTAGATGTGTTTCATGTTCCTCCTTCTCACTCAACTCCAAAACTCAGTCACAAATTCCTTCCTGGTCACTTTCAACACCATTCTATCTTCTCCCTTTCAATAATCATTATTTTCATCATGCCTTCAGACACTCACCCTATTTGTCTAGATGAACACAATGATCTCCTCCCAAATTTCCCTGCCTCTAGGCTCATCACCTCATAAACCTGATCCTTTTACTTTACTGCTCAAAATCCTTAGTGGTCCTCCAGTAGTAGTAGATAAATTCAAATTCCTCAACCTTAAGATGTAAGTTCTTTCATAAATTTTCTTCCATCTACTTCTTTAGATTTACTCCTGTTTCCTAAATATATCCATACATACATAAGTGTGTATGTATGCTCCATCCATACATAAGTGCTTATATTTCCCTGGATGCTGTGCTGTTTCGTGCCTCTGTGCCTTTGTACTCTGAATCTTTTTGTCTGAAGTGCCTGCATCCTTCTTCCTGTGCTACCTTCCTTATCTGCTTAACTCCTTCCTATGCATGTTTAGAAAGTAGCATCATGTGTCCTTTTATCTCTAGGAAGACTTGACCTACCTAAAAGATGTTCTGTGCTTTATTAATCCTTCTGCAAATACCCACTTGTAACATGTATTAAACTTTTTAAAAAATAGCATCTCTCTTCTTTCTATCTCCCTCAGGAATACAGGCTCCTTGAGGGTAAGTAGGGGCCATGTATTATTTATGTTTGTATTCTCTAATGTGTTCACAGTGCCTGACATTTAGTCTGTAAGAAAATCCTAAGGTCATTATGGCAGTGGCAGCAAGAGTTAGGGAGCAATTCCCAAAGGAAAGAGAAACATGAGCATTCTTGAACTTTAGGGAGGGTTGGGACTTGATGATTTTAAGGAAGTTAGGGGGCTTCCTTATATTGACACTAGTTTCCTTACACGGACATTCAAGAAATACATGTTGAATGAATGCATGCATGCATGAATGAATGATAAGAGCTGAGTTCTATTGGAAAAGCTTCACATCTCTTCCAAAATACCAGCCCTTTACAGGCTGCATATTTTCAGATTCTACAAGAAGGGCATCCCTGAAGAAGGGTGCAATTCTACATTCATTGTAATACAGACTATTATTATATCCATTCAGAGCATGTGGATCAGGTGATTCTCATTATCCACATTGGTGCTTCAAACTGCTGAATTTTCCAAAGTTTTCATAGACGATTGTGAATGAAAGGTACTAGATCCTATTGCAACAATGAAGGAAAATAACATTCGTTTATCAATAAAATACTGCTTTGTTGAGAATCTGCTTGTTCCCTGTAAATGCCTACCCCTCCCACACATAAAAATATCAAAACCTGGAAGTTTAAAGATTTTTCTCATTCACCTGAGTTAAATGTGTCCTATTTTTATCTACCCAACAGGCTTAATAAGATAAGAGTGCTTTTATAGCAGTTACCTAAGCCTTGCTTTAACACAGATAGTGGCCTATGGGAAGGAGAAAAAACTTACAACTGAGTATTCCATCATAAATGTTATGTGATATTGGTACTGGTTTCAAAAGGACTGTTTCTTTTTATGTACATAAATCTCCTCATACTCAGGAAAATGGATGCACTATAAACATTTTAAGGAGATTCATTTAAAGGAAAAATAATCTATGTAGAATCTTTGTGACAATGCTAACCCATATATAATGTTCTGGTAACACTGATAAAAATGTGAAGCCAATTTAATGTTAAAAATCTATAGCTCCTAAATAAAAGACACTAAGGGCATGTCTGAATAAATAACTTAAAATTTGTTCTCTTCCTCACCCCTCCAACTGTCTAGTTTATTCCTTTAGTTTTGACAATCTAATTATACAAACAATAATGACTATATGTAACTAATATTTTGGAATGGATCAAGTCAGGGACTTGTTTTAGAAACTTAGTCACTATTTTGTGTCATTCCCAGTAAGAAGTAAGTTCCATGAAAGCAGAAGAATGTTATTTTGTTGTTTTTTACTGCTGGACTTCCATGTCCTTGTACAGCTTCATGCAAACAGTAGGTTCTCATTAAATGTTTGTAAGTGAATGAATGGCATCTTTTGAAAGGCAGCTATGCTCACCACTATACCACCAAAGCTGAATGGTATCTTTGGGGATAAAATGTATAAGAGTTAAGAGGGCATGGGACAATGCACCCAATAAGGTTAAACAGGTATTTATTCATTATTTGATCCATCTAATAAAAGTAAATGGAAAATAGAGCAAACAGAATACACACAATGCTATTTATGCTAATATCTACACAGTCGTGGTTTTTTATTCTCTTTTGAAATGGATTACACAGTCCAAACAGGCAAGATTAAATGGGCAAAATTTCATTCAGATATTTTTAGGGATATTTAGTAGAACGGTCTGGGAAAATACATTTAAAGAAAAACCAGGAGCAAGGAATACTTCACAACAATGGTTTGTGAGAAAAAGTATTCATTTTTGAATGTATGATAGCCTCCAATTCAGTAGTTCTTTGCTGAGTAACTACCATACTGATACAGAGTCATGGGTGAGAGAGGAGGACAGGTAGAACCATCAGAAATTGTCATCTCAAGACCTTTCAACAGATTTTGTTGTTGTTGTTGTTGTTCACCTTTGTTGGATCACCTTTCATCCCTTAAATTGAAAATGTTTATTTTTCTTCCTAATTTAACTTTATCTGGCAAATTGAGATGATACCTTCTGAGTATGAGTAACCTTCTGAAGTCATTCCACAACTGTATACATTGTTGGCTTCTGTGATCAGATACTACTTAGATAGATCATCATATTTGGAACCCTTCCAAAGCAGAGACTGCACGATATACGTGAAAAGTCTGACAGGAAATTGAAATTTAAGATATAGTGTAGACAAGATGGACAAAAGGAGAGAAAGGTTTAAAAGTGATTTCTGGATTTCTGGATTGAATATGGGTGTCACTACTTACAGAGCTAATTAGTAACTATTTCATTGATTTTGGCAATGGCAAGAACCAACATTTTTACAACTCCAAAGTCATGGCTAGGGCTCATCCAAAGGGAAGAACACACATGAACAGAGCAGTTTCAGAGTATGCCCTTGTCTCTTTTACTAAATCATCATTCCTGGATAGACAGCAATTCAGAAGAGTGCAGGGTATGACAAATAAATAATCCATTTTGAACAAATCATCTTAAAGTATGAAAAGTACAAAGAAGTGGGGATGGCTAAGACAATTAAAACTTAAAGAACAAAGAAAATTTTGGTGAGAATGTTTTTATAAATAGCTTCTGATTTAGCTATGAATTTCAAACTAAAAATGTCTCTGGGGAATCCCTTGAAAGGATTTATATGAATCAGGTATTGAAGCACACATAAAACTGACTTGACTTGGTATATACTGATGCTTCTGCATAGTCTGTCTGTTTTAGTGGGTTATTTTTATTTTTATTTTTTTAAATTTTTTTAACGTTTATTTATTTTTGAGAGACAGAGAGAGACAGAGCATGAGCAGGGGAGGGGCAGAGAGAGGGAGACACAGAATCCAAAGCTGGCTCCAGGCTCTGAGCCGTCAGCACAAAGCCGGATGCGGGGCTCAAACCCACGAACAGCGAGATCATGACCTGAGCCAAAGCCGGACACCCAACTGACTCAGCCACCCAGGCGTCCCTGTTTTAATGTTTTAATAGATAATAAAATGAAGTATTGGCTTGACACGTAACTATTTAACAACTTTTAGTTCACTGAAGGGTTCTAAAATTTGAATAGTTGGTTTAAAACTAAGACAAAAGATTTCTATAGCCTGATAAGAAAGGAGGACAGGTAAGAGGAAGGAGATATGAGCTATTTTAATTGGGAAGAGGATGGCTAGAGCTATGTGACATATGCAAAATGCAGATTTAGTTGACGCCATTAGAATTATTTTCTAAGACATTGGAATGATTGTTCAGATTTTTGTTGTTTTATGGGATTTTTTCATCCCATAAAATGGCTGATAAACTGTATTAGTTTGATTCGTTGTGCCAAGTACAACAAATATCCTCATTCGTTCATTCATTCATTTGACAAACATCCACTGAACACTCAATATGAACAGATACTGCTAGAATCTGGGAGGTAAAGACAAATAATACTTGGTATTTTCTCTCAAGAAACAGAAGTTTTTCTACAAGAGAACAGCCATTAGCCCCACAATGACAGCATGATGTCATAAAGACTGTGATCAAGAATGTACACAAGAATGGAAGAAAAGAAGGCTATATTTTGGTAGTAATTAGATGAAGGGTATAGTGAGAAGAATGAAAATTCTGAAGTGAGAAAGCTGCAGGCTCAAGAGCCTGATGACTGAGGGCGCTACAGAAAGTTCCAAATGATGAAAACAAAAGTTGTGTAGGGACAATAGTGGGAAATGAGCATGAGTGTGAAGTAGCAGTCAGGAATCAGGCATGTTATTAAGAGTTCTGTATGCCAAGCAAAGGGGTTTGGATTTTGGCCTGCAGGCTATGGGGAATTATTGAAGGATTTTAAGCACAGAAGTGTCACAATCCAATTGGCATTATATCATGAAAGTGGGCGGTCAGACACAAATTGGCAGCAGCCAGTTTTGAGGAGATGGAGAATTTTGCTTGCAAAGATCTACCAAATATAATAATATGCAGGGGTCACATTTAATGACAGACAAACCTTAACTAAAGTGAAAAGTATACAAATCACCAGTAGAATCATTCTGACAGTAGACCAGATTTCCATTCAAAAAAAGAAATAATGGGAATTCTTAGCAATGGGAAGACAAAATGTAAAATATAAATATAGGTAGATGATATAGATAGCTGATATATATAGATAGATGATATAGATAGGTATAGATATAGATATAGATAAAACAGTCTTTGGACTATATCCTAGGGTATAATAAGTAGTTGAAGTGAATGGTTTGAAGCTGATTTGGCCAGAAACTGCTATTAGACTTTAATCCCCAGCAAATGCCCTTATGGTCTTGTTGTTAATTCCAGACACTGAGGAAAAAAATAACTAAAGGTGTATTGATGTTTTGGTGGGTAATTCCAATTTAAATGCCAGTGTGGAACATTTCCAGACCCGATTATTTTCTACTATAGCTGTCTTGCAATATGAATACCTTGAGTAGTGAGGCTTTAGCTTCATATATTCTCTGGCTTAGAGATAATGACTCTTTAGTAACCATAAAGGAATTTGTGTATTGAAATGATGCTAATCACCTTCATTATAAGGTATATGCTTATTCAAATAATGGTCTTTAGTAATTGCATGAATTTACTCAAGTACGTGATATAATTTAATATTTTATGGAAACATTCTCAAACAACTATAGCAGGAAAAATTGACCAAAAGGGAATTCGAACAAATAAGTAAATAGATGAAAAATTGTAAATATTATCTCTTCTCATTTTTCCTTTATTATTTTCCTCTATTTCATTGCTTTTTATTTAAAAAATAAAGGGATACACCTAAGTTCTTTAAGAAACAAATGAAATGGAATAAAGAATTACAAAGAATTGAAATTCCTTGGAACTTATATACAGGAAAAATAGCCACCAAGAATGTCCGCCGTGGGCCAAGCAACAATCCAACTTAGTTATCTCAATTAGTTATTTCAAACTTACTTGCTTTTTACCATACATCTGAACTTAATAAATGTTTGCCAACCTTGTTATGAATTTCACCTTGTACACTAATTCTTTCTTTTCCTGAACGTAAGCCAACATATGGTTCTCTTTACCAGGGTCCTGTCAAAATACCGTGGTCAATGCTCCTTTTTGCAAACTTGTCATAAATTCATCCCATGATTATCCAATTATAAGAGAAATGAGTTAAAGAAGGAGTTTGTACACTTTCACAAATTTATTCACCAAAAATTTGTTATTGAAAGTACTAGGAAAGTGGTTAGGAAGATACGAAGCAAATAAGGTGATGCATAACTTATGGAATGACTGATTTTTTTTTTATTATCTAAAACAATTGAGACTGAATGCAGGTAAAGAAAAAAAAATAAGGTAATTCTTTTAGAGTAATGTCTCTTAAAATGTTCACTCCTGTCATAGTACGTGACTTTTTTTCTGGATTAAAAAAAAAGTTTTGTTGAAGTATAATTTATATGCCATGAAATTAACCCATTATAAATGTAAAATTAATTTATTTTGGTAAACGTACAGAGTTGTGCAGCTATCACTACGATCCAATTTTAGAACATTGTCATGTTTTCTTAAATTTATTATTTGGCAAAATCAGTATTTTTAAGACCTTAGTAACTAGAATAAGGTAAAAGTATATCAGATTATGGTTAGCCAGGCCTACCACTGGGTTTAAACAATGTGAGGTTATCTGGTGAATGGGTGGATTGAATCAGTAAAGTCTAGTTACAGGTTTAAGACAAAATGCTGAGAGCACCTACTAAGAAAGAGAGAATCTAGCAAATACTTAAACAATCTCATGGAGCTAAGGTAACAAAACTTAGCATTCGGAGCTGCCATGAAGGAAAGAACCTAGTAGATACCCTACAATCTTATTCGGAACCCTTGCAAAGCTGCACACTAGGAGCCAGGGTGAAGCAGAGGTAGAATTAGCCAAAGACCTACGCACTCCTGCCTTGAAACAGCTCAGCACCTGATTACATAAAAGTGACTCAGTATGATTCATCCTATAGGAAAGTAGGGAGTAGTCTATGAAGAATAAATGAACACATTTTCTAGAAATTCTAATAATTTTTTAGACATGTTTCAGGTATTAAATAAGAATTAACAGGCAAATCAAGAAACAGGACAAGAGACTAAACAAAAATTATAAATAGATCCATTAACATGCCCAATATTTAAGTTATCAGATATAAACTTTAAAATAACTATGGTTAATAGGCTGGAAAAGTAGAAGAGGTGGTAGCAATTTTCATTAAAGAATTGAAATTTACAAAATTAATCACATGGAGAGGGGGAAGACAATAACTGAAATTGAGAATTTAATAGATGAGTTTAACAGGAGATTGGATTCAAGAGAAGATTAATCAAATAGAAAATAGATTAATGAAAAATATCCAGCTGAAGCACAAAGAGAAAGATAAATGGGATGTACTTTAGAAGTGTATAATAATTTATAGGACCTGTAACTGAAACCCCAGAAGGGGAGAAAAAGAGAAAGGTAAGAGGAAAGAGATTTGAGCTATTTTAAGTGGGAAGAGGATGGCTAGAGCTATGTGACATATGCAAAATGCAGATTTAGTTGACGCCATTAGAATTATTTTCTAAGACATTGGAATGATTGTTCAGATTTTTGTTGTTTTATGGGATTTTTTCATCCCATAAAATGGCTGATAAACTGTATTAGTTTGATTCGTTGTGCCAAGTACAACAAATATCCTCATTCATTCATTCATTCATTTGACAAACATCCACTGAACACTCAATATGAACAGATACTGCTAGAATCTGGGAGGTAAAGACAAATAATACTTGGTATTTTCTCTCAAGAAACAGAAGTTTTTCTACAAGAGAACAGCCAAAAAAGTTCTTGGTTAATCAAAAATTAGTCAAGAAGAAAAAATACATGAGTGGAGTAAATTTTTTTTGTTTGTTTCTTTATTTTTTGAGAGGCAGAGAGAGACAGAGAGAGAGTAGGGGAGGGGCAGACAGAGAGGGAGACACAGAATCTGAAGCAGGCTCCAGGCTCTGATCTGTCAGCACAGTGTACAATGCGGGGCTCGAACTCATGAACCGTGAGATCATGACCTGAGCCAACGTCGGACACCAAACCAACTGAGCCACCCAGGCACCCTGAGTGGAGTAAATTTTAAAAAAATAGTATGATGCCCAATATTAACTTAAATATATCAGTAATTACATCAACTCTTACTAGGCAAAATACTCATATTTGATTATCAAACTGAAATTACCAAAGTTTGCCAGATTTAGCAAATAAAAACAGGATACCCACTTAAATTTGAATTTCAGATAAACAATAATGCTTTAGGATAAGTATATCCCATGCCCATGTAATATTCAGAACATACTTATTCTAAAACATTATTCATTGTTTATTTTAAAATTTAATCTAACTAAACATGATGTATGCACTGTTAACACTAGTGCACCCTTATCACTAAGACAGTTATCAGTCCCAAACCAATTAATGTGACTTCTGGAAGAAGGGCTCCCTAATATGCAACCTCAGAGTTAGACAGACTTACCCATCTGTAAGCACTACCCCAGGCGTGCATACCCACTGAAAATTCAAAGCTTGTTCCTGGAGAAGCAGAAATATAAACTCAGGTAAATGTTGCTATCAAAACAGCAATCTTAAACATAAGAATAAGAAAGACTGAAAGATTGAAAAAACAAAACAAAAAGACCCCAACCCACCCCAAATGAACAAACAAAAAAACCCACACACACCAGGAGAATACTAAGCAAAAGAAGTCTATCTTAGCTAAACTAATGTAGGCCCAAGTAAACTTTAAGACAAGAAACATTCCTAGGTATATGCCTAATAGAAATAGATACACATTTGTATCAAAAGCCATGTACGATTTTAATCACAAGGCTTTCTTCATAATATTCTAAAGCTTAAAATAACCTCAATGTCCATTAATAAAGAAATCTAAATTGTTATATATTGATACAACGGAGTACTATAGAGAACTGGAAAAAATTGCTATGCACAAGTGCTTAGATCTCGCAAACAGGATATTGGATGAAAGCAATTGGACAAATGAATACAAATTGTATAATTCCAATTATACAGCATTTTTTAAAAAGACAAAAATAACCTAAAGTGATAAAAGTCAAGATGGTGGTTACTTTGAGGAGGAATTTGTGTTTATAGTGGGACAAAGGGAGGGCTACTGGTAATATTACATTTTTTATCTACATGGTGGTTACATAGATGTGTTCATCTTGGGAAAATTCATTAAACAATGTGCTCAGGAATTTTGCATTTTTATTGAATATTATACTTCAGTAAAATAGTTGCATTACATAAACATGGTATTGCATGTGCTAAATAGCACATATAACTACAGTGTAGTAAAAGAATATAAGGGAAGGAAAGATGAACTTAGGTAGAAATACCTAAGTAGAGCTTTGGGAGCTGAGGAGCAGTGAGAACGTGAAAGCACTGGAATATGGAAAAGCAAGGAGAATGAAATGGAATGGTGTATTTGGACGACTGCATGCACTTTAATACAAGTTACCTTTCACGCAGGAACTGGCAGGATATGAGGCTGCAAATATAGGTAATGCCTGCTCAGTGTTGACTCTTGAAGGCCCAGTGTTACATATGCCTCTGTTGACTGAACTCATTCTCTTACCCTCACTTCTAAGTTCAGCCATGGCTGGCTTGATGCAGGCTTCGACTCACCTTATGCAGAAAATGTCTGACCTCAAACCTGTACTACACATCTTTAACTTTTCACCCCAGAAAGGCTCCAGTGCCATAGATGTTAAAGTACCCATTTCTCAAGCATGAGTGAGCATCCCCGAAAGTACAGGCTACTCCAAGCAACAGGAGAGAGGACTTACAGATAAATAGTTCTCCTAGTCAGTCCTTAGGTGGATGGTTCTGGGAAGCATTCTACAGGATCCTTAGGAGTTTGGAGGCAGGATGGAGCCTTGCTGCCTCCAGTGACTTTGATAACATACTCTTATAATGGATTTCCCTCTTTCCCTTTCCATCCCTTTCCCAAATCACTTGCTGCCACTCTGGACATTATCTCCCTAATAAACTGCATGCACCTAAGATTTTGTCTGGGGCTCTGCCCTAGGAGAAAACATGAGCTAAGAATTGTGGGTTCTATCCTGCAAGGCAGGGGGAACCCAAGTTAAGAGTGGCTGCGCAGAGCCACGTAGGACACTGAGTAACAATGCAGGCAAAGAACTCGGTCTTTGAGAGACTGGATAACTCACCTCCTTCTTCTCTGAAGCAATGAGAAATAGGACAAAGAAGTAAAGCAGATAAAGATAATCTTTATCTCTGACGAAGATCATTTTAGAGAATGTGAGTCACATGTTTAGGCAGATGGACTTCCTGTTAATGAACCTCAGATTTAGATCGACCCCCTATAGTGTTAGGGCAGTAAGACCTCCGCACTGCAAACATAGCCTTCCTCTAGAGAGGCAGAGCAGAATGTCTATATACAGCCTGGGTAAAAAGAGGCATTGATTCCTAGTAATCTAAGGAGTGCAGAGAAAAACATTGGTGAAAAGCAGCATTTGAGCTGAAACTGAGTGAGCAGAGTTTTGACAGGTGTAGACAGAGGTTACATATGAGATAGTGATGTGTAAGTGATTAACTGCTAAACCAAATAAATTGCTATGGCTTAGCAAATAGTTATAGGAAATAGATTATCTCTAACAGAGGATGCATATAGCATTTTGAGTATTTATTCATTTCTTCTTAGAAAGTTAAATAGAATTCAATCTTATCAAATGGTGGGTGGAATTCTGAGCTAAGGTGCCAATATGTAATAACTATAGTCCTCCACATTTCTTCCCCACTGCCAGATTCATATTCATTAAACCCTTTTCCCTTGTTGCTAAGCAGAGGATGCAAGAATACATTACAAATCATAAATATTAGCACAGTAGGATTTGCAAGTCAACCTGTCTTATTATGAATGCAGTTGCAAAGTTCTAACCTTCTGTGTTCTTGTCGACATTCTGTACAGGCTGGGAATACTTCCCCCAGGATTATCAGCACCAGGAAAGGCAATAAATGCTTGTAAATCATTGTCATTTTTTCTGTAACAAATGCCTTTGTTTAGTGTCATCACATTTACTGATGGCTACAGGTACATGCATGAGTGAAGGTATATATTCGCCACCATCCCACACACAAACATGCATAATCCACTTGGAAAGACACAACACACAGATAAAAGGCAGAAGTGAGGATACACTATACTTTTCAACATCTAAAATATAAATTCTTGGGGCACCTGGGTGGCTCAGTCAGTTAAGCATCTGACTTCAGCTCAGGTCTTGATCTCACGTTCACGAGTTTGAGCCCCACATCGGGCTCTGTGCTGAAAGCTTGGAGCCTGGAGCCTGCTTCAGATTCTGTCTCTCTCTCTCTCTCTCTCTCTCTCTCTGCCCCTTGCCTGCTTGCTCTCTCTCTCTCTGTCTCTCAAAAATGAATATTTAAAAAAAAATTAATATAAATTCTTGCCACTTTCATTTTTAAGGTAAGATGTGGACTTCACAGTCTTTTGCTTTGTCTTATTTAGTATGCTTGGTCAGAGCAGAAATAACATAGGATCCTGGCATTTTACGAACACTTTCGACGCAGACCACCCTGAGTCAGGACCTGTGGCTATCAGATTGTGTCAGAGCTTCATTTATCTCTTTCCCTCCTGCTGCCTGCCTGCCTTTTGACCATTTCACTGCTAATTAAACCTGAGAGCAGGTGGATAGAGAGAAGCTGTTAATCTCTATTTATTCCCTTTCACGGGTCGGGTTTAGAGGAGGGATAAACAAATACGGGAAAAGTAAGGTTGGGTGCTGTTTTAAGATTTTTACTGATCTCTCTCCATCTGGATACATTGTGATTCAGGTTTATCTTAGAATACCCAGTTACTAATGTAACATTCTTGGTGATCAACCATTTGATTCAATTCACGTCAATAATTCGACTGATGTCCTGCTAAGAGCTAGGCCTGATGTTATATGTGAGAGAGAGAAGAGTGAGCAAGACTCATCTGCTGTCTGCTATTATGCAGTTCACAGACAAAACCGAAATACATACAACAAACAAGTAATTGAAAATGTGATCGGGGCACCTGGGTGGCTCGGTCAGTTAAGCAACCAGCTCTTGTTTTTGGCTCAGGTCATGATCTCACGGTTCACGAGTTCAAGCCCGGGATCTGTCTCCCTGCTGTCAGCACAGAGCCCGCTTTAGATCCTCTGTCCATCCTCTCTCTCTGCCCCTCCCCTGCTCTCTCTTTCTCTCTCTCAAAAATGAATAAACATTTAGAAAAAAAGTGTAATCAATGACAGGAGGAAAAGGGCAGGGAAACAGGCATTAGGGCATGTGTACATAAACTCAAAGACTTTCACACAGCAATGGGACTTGGGCTTTTTCTCTCATCTTTCCTATACACTCCAGATTCTCAGGTGAAGAGAATGGTGAAAATATGTGACTGACTTAGATTAACGGGTAAGCTAATAGCCTGCTGTTTTAAATAAGAAGCTGAGCTTTCTTACTTGCTGGTCACTCTCTTAGAAGGCTCCTTGATAGCTCATTATATATCAACTTTCATTCAATAAAATCCTCCCATCAGGATCTTAAAGGGTCAAGTTTTAGGGTGTGCTCCGATGATAATAACTTCTGTCATTGAGAGGATCACAGAAGGACAGTGCGTTAAGGACCCTTGGAACTATCACCCCATTATATGAATGATAAAAATTAGGATTAGAAATTTAAGTGATATTTTTCTAAAATCAGCTGAGATAGAAACTCAGATCTTTTGACTCTAATACGTGGTGTGGTAATGAGTTATGCTTCTGGTGAAGCTTCTAGCAATTTTATAACAAGCTTAAGGAAGAGGCCAAGCACATATATAATCCTTCAGATTTAGATTTCAAATCATTGATTTAAAACTGCTCTGCACCATCAGAAAATAAATGAAAAACTAAAACTACCTATAATTCTCAGACTACCATTTGATGACCCAACTCAGGATTTGAAAATGGTATCATAAATTTTTCTGTTGTTATTAGGTCCAAATAATGTTTAGGGACTTGAAAGTTTGTTCTTGATGAACCCAAGAGGATTGCTGATAATTGCTATTTGGTTTTCTCAAGGTTCCCGCATTTTCTTTTAAATCTTGTAATGCAGAATTAGTGCATGTCGAATTGCCCATCTCTTAATTATAGAATTATTTTGTTATTATTGGATGTGAAATGGTAAAATAACTTTGCTAATTTTAGGTAGATTCAGATATAAATATTTTAATTTTTTTAACGTTTATTTATTTTTGAGAGACAGAAAGTATGAGCAGGGAAGGGACAGAGAGAAGGAGACACAGAATTCCAAGCAGGCTCTAGGCTCCAAGCGGTCAGCACAGAGCCGGACCCGAGGCTTGAACCCACCAACCCCAATATCATGACCTGAGCGGAAGTCGGCCGCTCAACCGACTGAGCCACCCAGGCACCCACCCCATAGATTTAAATATTTTAAAAAAAAGATTTGATAGATACCTTATTTAGTGTTGCTTGTCAGAATTATCTTGTGGAAATTGTAGGATTTATCAAACCGGTTGTTCACTGTAAAATTACTAAACCAGTTTTTTGTAATTTTGATTAACTTATTTTGTAAGGTGAGGACGATCTCTGAAAGACGAGCTATTTTTAAGCCAGTCTGGAATGTATTCCTTCCTTCATCCTTCCTCCTAATTGTAAGGTCAGTGATATCCACCTCTTTGACTAATAGGAAATGCTATCTGTATGAAATCAGCTTATCTAAATATATTAAGAATATCCAGCAGTCCTGTTTCATGGAAATTAAATGAGTGAATAACTTTGTGATGAGAAAATCACAAGGTCATGGCCACTGTTGCTTTAAAACTAAACGAGCAAATCTTTAAAAACAGTTTGCTTTTGCTCTTTCCATGGTAAGAGCTCAGTGGTCATCTTTTTCTTGGATTTTGACATTCAGAGGATCTCCAAGGCCCAGACAGTAAAAGCAATAAAAGATGATAGGGTTGAAGGTGGTTTGATAAAGTATTAAATAAGCAACAACACAGCCTTATGATGTTTGAAGATGGTTCCTCTAAAACTGTTCAGAAGTTTGATGGGAATCAGAACCAGTATGTCATCAAGCAATAATCTTAGTACAATCATTATGTTTGGGGACATCCGTGTATATGTTAGCATATTTTGATTAATATTAAATATTAATATTAAATATTTAAATAAATATTAAAATTAAAATATTTAAATATTT
The DNA here is from genome assembly GCF_027475565.1 of Acinonyx jubatus. NCBI lineage: Eukaryota > Metazoa > Chordata > Mammalia > Carnivora > Felidae > Acinonyx > Acinonyx jubatus. Next base: position 65,028,130 of record NC_069387.1, read on the forward strand.
CCATACAGTTACAATAGCAGTTGGTCACATTAATTTAAAGAAAAATGATCTTGTTATGGGGCATTTACTGTACTCTCTACTGGGAAAATATTTCTATTTAGTGGCTCCTTATTCTGGTTGTGAAGCATGAAATCTGAGTGTGAATGTTGCTGGGATGATCATCGATGAAGAGAGTGATAAACAGAGCTCAGGCTTGTATTTGCGGGTTCCCCTGTTTCCTCTTTCACATTTTCAAAGAAACTCTTTTCAGCATTTGTATGCTCGTGATATACCAAGTCTTCCTCACCAAAATCACATTGTAAAATCTGATGAAGGAAAGCCTTTCAGAAAAAAAAAAAAAAAAAACTTGATACAATTATGTCTGTACATTTATAAAATGTGTTTATTAATTCTTAAAAGTTCCATGCATTTCATCTAAGCACCTCCCTATATTTTGTGGAGTGAAAAGCTAATTGCTCAATGACTTTCAGGGATCCTCAGAGCAAATGGAAGAATATTTGGAGAGGAGGTGGGGTGAGAAGCACAGCAATGGTGAGGAGGGGAGGTCATCTAGAATTGTTTACTCTAAGGGCCAAAACAACACTGAATCCCTTTGATTTTATTCCTTGAAGTATTGTGAGTCATCTAGTGACACAAAGGTTAAGGAACCTACTCTTTCTGTGAGTGGTAGAATGTTTATGGAGGTGACTGAACAGGGCAAGAAAGTTTTCTCAGAAATTGTCATTCAATGTAAAAAGATGTATGTGATTAATGCAAACTTGAGATGATCATAAGGGCATTCATAGCTTATTTGAGAAAAAAATCTCTGTCATGCGGAGCTTTACTGTCTTTTTCAGTCAAGATACACATTAAAAAAAAAAAAAGAATGTAAGATATCCTGAGGTTAACCAATAAGGATGCTGGATCCTGGGAGCTCCCAGTTACTGGAGTCCCAGTACACCCAAGGTGTAAACCCTGTAGCTTGTCAGCAAGATGTAGGCCTTCCGCCCATCTTCATGGCAAGAACCTGTGTGGGATCTCTGACTCGCTGATGGGAAAGCCCTGCACCATATTAACTCTTTACAAGTAGATTTCCAGCCTTTCAGTCTTTATTAAGTGATACCACATGCACTCACAATCAGTCTGATCCTCAGCTCTGTTTCTTTATTAGGAAGAGTATCTGATTTGTGCTAATGACAGAAATTAGTCTTTAAGTGAGTTTTTATTAAGTAGCTGGCCATTTTGTGTCAATTACACATCTGAGTAACACAAAGACGTAAAATAGTTAAAATGCACACAAGCTGGAAGGGAAAAGCATGCTTTTCCGTGAAATCTTGGGCAGTTGCTTTTCCTCTAGGAAACAACAATCACATCATCCTAATCCTTGTGAGAGAAATCTCTTTATGTCCTCAGTGGATGATAAGCTACAGTAATAAAATATATATATATGAGCCCACCTGATTCTCTTCACTAAATCTGAAGAACAAAACAGCCTGCCCTCCAACCTTATTCCCACTGTGGCCCTCTCCCCCTACACACCACCATTCAAAGTTGTATCCACCTCTTCTTCTCTCCCCATGTTACATTCTGGAAAAAACTTGGGGGAGGTATCAAGATTCCCCACACAAAGTAAAATAGTTTATAAAAAATAGGAGGCAATGGATATGCTAAATTGCAACATATAGATGAGTTCACAGAAGGTGCAAATTATTGTCACCAGAAGTTTTAAAGAATATGGTTAAGAGTTGAGGCTTGGGCTAGAAGATACAAAGGGTATTCTAGGTGGAGGCCTAAGGAGAGATGGGAGGAAACAGTATGAACTATGTCTGAGACTCCAGATAAATTCAGATCAGTTGGGGAAAAGGATGAGACAAGCCTGGATGATTTTAATATTCATTTGGGAAGCAATGGGAATTCATATTACATAACTCAGTGATGGAGATGCCTGAATAGAAGCCCGAGGGCTCATCCTAGAATTAAAATGGCTTTCATCAGAGAAGAAAAGGGATAGGATTAGAGAGGAGAGCATCCAGAACCTTTGTTCTTAATCTGCTTTCCGCAGCAAGGTTTATGATTTGGAGCTATCACTCTTCTCTCAATACTTACCTTTCTTGTCTCTCATTATCTAATGTTTGCATATCCTTCATACCTACCTTTCTTGTCTCTCATTATCTAATGTTTGCATATCCTTCATACCTAGTTTGTATGTCCAGATATTGATATGTGTTTGCACTTATGGATTATGTTTCTGGGATATTTCATTGTAAAGCCCCTAATGATGGTCCACAAAATGTAGGTAGTTACTTTTGTTCCGTCCTAGTTACAGTCTTAGATAAATCACTCAGCCCCTTCAGACTTAGTTTCTTCGTTTATGCAATGATGAGATACGACTGGGTATTTTCTAACCTAACATATAGAACTAACATCACATGCATTTCCAGTCACTATTCTCAACCATACACAGGGCAAGGTTTATAACTGAAGATTGTTTCTCAGCCATGTGCCCCCACTAGGTTTGGGTACGCTATTAGTTAGATGAGAAAGTAGACATCCTTCATTTCCTCTGATGAGATCAAAGAAAAATAACTGATGTTCACAAGAAGGAATACTGACCATATTCACTTTTGTTTCTTTGGGCTGATGAATGAAGGTGAATTAAAAAATTCAGGAGGTTAATAAGCTCTACTGGCAAAATTATTTAAGATCAATAAGGGAAATCATCACACTCCATGTCACTCACACATAAAATTTATAGAGCAAATAGTTATCCTTTTAAAGATTTTAATACATACTTAAAAATGGACAATTTATTATTACATAATTATATAACATTGATACTGTGAGATATGTGGGTGTATATATTTTTCTTTTCATTAAAATAGTTTCATGCTTATAAAAGTCACCCTAAGTCAACTTGGGACAAAGAGAACAACATACAGTAGAAATAAACCAAGTAGTAAATAGGGCATAAGTAAGGAAAAATATTATAAAGCAGTTACATTGTTGACACAAAAGAAAAAAAATAAATACACTTTTCTATTATTTGAAGGCAATTCACAATCATTTCCAGGAATTCTGTGAGATTTAAGGCCATTTGTTCTAAAGAAATGCTTTAATTCAGACACAACATCACAAAACTGTAATTCTTGTAAAAACTGTACATGCAAAAATTTTACAATTAATTGTGGACAGGCAGTTCCGTATGTAGGAGTAGGTTATTTCACAAATGTGTTGTGCACTAAGTCACAGGTTGTGTGTATTTAACTGGGAATTACACAAAAAACTTCCAGCCTGTGCACCCTGCATGGCCACATGGAAAGGTGAGAACTAGAAGTCCAAATTGACAGAGCCAGTATCCCTTTGAATTAAAATATCTAGACAAGGTAGAATGGAATAAAAAGTTTAAAACTTCTGCTACATGATTCACAGTTAAATATTCTGGGTTTTAGTCTTTTAAATAGCATTATAATATAAAGACGCTACTTTTTACACAAAGTATTTTCTGTGCATTTTACAGTTCACGATGTTTGACTTTTTCCTATTTCTACGGAGAATTACAAAACATAAACTGACGGCAGTCTAAATTTAGAACCCAAACCCCATGAAAAATGCATGTCCTTACAGGATACACACCTGCTACGCTTAAACTCCCATACTCGGCAAACAATGCAAAGGAACTCATTACTAAGCAGATGCAGCTTTATAAGACAATTCACTTACTGAGAAATATGAAAGTATCTTTCCCTCCCCTTGTTTGCAATTGCATTTGTCCAGACAGTTATTCAAAGAGATATTGCTCTTGTGATTATAGCTATTGCAATTTAGAAGACAAAGGATTCAATATTCAAAACTCTTAAGAACAGTTATAAAAGTATTGAAATTTAAAAAGTAGTAACATGTAAACATTGATACAGAGAGACTGCTTTCCTAGACACACAGCAGTCGAGGACAGTGTTTGAGTTAAAAACATAGTTTGTGCTTTTTCCCAACAATATATTGGAAATTAGCTGTTTCTGTCCAAAAGAAAAAAAAAAAGATTCAGAGAAGACATCCATATTTTGCTTCAAGCATTTAAACAATTGTTTTTTTGTTGCTCATGCAACCATATTTACAGTTTTGGTTTAGGGAGAGAATTAATTTTGGATCCAAGAAAGCATATTAACCAGGACTGCTGAAAACAAACTGAGAAAAGGATCTCATTCCCTGGTTCATTACAGAGCACCAGGAGCAAAGCATTGACTCAGCAGTTCTAACTGATGTGTAATTAACATTAGCAGTTCAGAGCACAGTCATATCTGAGTCTGTAACACATGTGTAGGCGGGGTGTATGGGGGGGGTGCAGGCGATGGCTTGATTCCTCGGGCCCTCATGTAGGACAGGAACTGCTCAGGGATCTCAGCAAGGACATCTTTAGCCAATCTAGCCATGCTCAGTATGTGGTTTCCGCTTCTGTCAATATAATCCCTGAATGGCACGAACTACAACAGAGGTGAAAGAAAGAAATCATGCTATTTAATAGACACAAAAATCAACATATGTAAACATTTCATTGAGAACTGAAGAAGCCTGGGGTAGTGGTTAGATGGATAATAATTACTACGCATTTTAAAGAGATTTGATTCATAACCAACAGCTACTACAGTGACCAAACCTTTCTAATGTATACACTTTAAAAAGGGATGGAATTGTTTTCTATGTTTGTTCCTCCCGATAATTCAAGTCTCTTGTTCCCGACAGGTCCATCATGTTGCTACATGTGTTCTGCAGTTTTGAGTTCTATACCTAACCTAATTCCCAATAACTTGGAGCATTTATCTCTTCAGGGCTTGGTTTTCTGTCAAATGGAGTTAATACATGCTTAATTCAGCTTTGAATCAGAAATAGTATCCAGTGGAGGGTAAAAAAAAGAAGTGGGTATCCTAAACACATGTGAAGTATTTTTAATTATTACTAAAACATAAAACCACATGTCCCAGATATTGTTTTTTCTTTTAATCTGTTATTTGGAATGGAAAAGAAAAATAATTCAGCATGAGATTTGGCATTGTTATTGAAATATCACCATTCTTATTTTTATATCACATAAAAATAATTGCACTATCTTCACATTAGCAATTACGTGAGAGCCATTATCAGCTCAACATTAAATACTCTGACAATAAATTGCCTGATTCTATCTTCATTTGTAATGGTTAAGTTAATAAAAATGTGCTGTTTGAGGGCATTAGTTCAATTGCCCCTCAGAGACATGATGATTCTTGAAGCCACTTGGAAATGTTTGAACTGTTAATGTTGTGATAGTTTGGGAACATAGTAATTTTAGGTCTTAGGGAAAAGGTATAGCGAAGACATTTGAGAATGTTGAAGCAATTTCTGATTATAATATTTAACAGCCTGAATTATTTTTTTCTCCTCTAGAGAGAACACACTCCCATCTTTATAACTATGCCATAACTGTTTTAAGTTTATTTTGAAAGTTACTTTTGATTTACATAGTTATTCAAAATGTGCTTTCAGGAAACAACTATTATGAAGAAGCAAGTTTTAAAATGGTCAGGTTCCTACAGATAAGCCAAATTAAAATTTTAAGAAATCAAATAGCAGGTAGAATACCTTGTATGCAGTGAACACAGTCTCTTTAAGCAAGAGTAGAAAATTACTTTCTTTTCAAAATAAGACATACTGGGGGCGCCTGGGTGGCTCAGTTGGTTAAGCGGCCGATTTCAGCTCAGGTCATGGTCTCACGGTTTGTGAGTTCGAGCCCTGCATTGAACTGTGCTGACAGCTCAGAGCCTGGAGCCTATTTCAGATTCTGTGTCTCCCTCTCTCTCTGCTCCTCCCCCCACTCACACTCTGTCTCTGTCTCTCTCTTAAAAATAAATAAACATTAAAAATTTTTTAAATAAAATAAGACATACTGTAGGCAGAAGCAACCTATATGACTTTAATTTTACCCTGTCTTGCTAACCAGGAAGAAAACTCAATCTAGCTTTTAGAAAACTGTACAAAGGTGACAAAGCTTTCTCTTACCCCTGAAGGTAGCTAATAAGGGTAAGAAAAATCTAACAGAGCAAATACAGTCTTCAACTGAGAAGAGAACTAAGGGGATGTGAACTTTTGTGAGGTTAAATTATCTAACTTTGGACAAGATGACATTTTTAACAACAACAACAACAAAGAAGTGCAAAAAAAAGTCGGCGTTTATTTTTTTCTCTGAAACGATAATTAGAAAAGTGAGAAAATAGGAATCAACAAGACAGGATTAATGAGAAGAAGATATCTAATTGTTATAGCTTAGCTCATTCTTCTTTTAAAAGACACAGCATTTTAAAAATAAACTACTAATAAGGTATCAATATGTTTAGTATACAATGACTATCCTTTAAACTTTTTTTTCCTAATAGTTCAGTTTTTCAGAAATCTGTGGCTAATACCTACATTTCAGGGAAAGGATGGTGTTACTTCCGGCAAACAGTTGATCCTACCTGTTTGTGTGTTTACCTCATGGCTTCTCAGCCTTTTGGCTAAGATCAAGTGTTGACCTCAACTTTGCTCTTTTATTTTCATTGGATTCTTTACTTTTCTTCTGTGCCAGGGACATTAAACTCTTTTCTCTTTTTACCCCCTATTCTCCCAAACTCTGGAATTAGACTGTCCCCAGTTCAGAGCCCAGTTCTTCTACTTAATAGCTACATGATCTTGCACAGATGATTTTCCACTCTTTGCCTCAGTTTCCTCTTCTAAAAATGAGAATAATAATAATAATAATACCTACTTCAAACAATAATACCTACTTCATTAGGTTGCTGTATTAAATCAGTTAACATGTAAACTGCTTAAAACAGTGTTCAAGTCATAATATGTGCCATACAGGGTAGTCATTGCAATCATCACTAGTATTATTTATTACTCACCAGCTCAAACATGTATGCATTCAATATAAATATGAAACGATATTCTTAATAGTTTCCTATTTACATTCATATCAAACATTAAATACAAGGAATATCCTTTATCAGTTTTATCTCTATCAAGTTTGAGTATAATATCGCTATTGGCATCTAAGATAGTAATTCCCGGCCTTTTTGTTATTTTAAAACACCCATTGCTTCATCTTTCCAGCAGATGCTATGAGATTTGCTAATTTTTGTTACTGAAGGACATTACAATTCATTTTTAAGAATGTCGTGATGCTCTGGGATGTCAAAACTCACATTCACAATCGCTATTGTCATAATACATGTGGTTCTGCTCTTATTTAAAATATGTTTATAAATCATGGGTAAGAAGAACTATAGTTTTCAGCTGAAGAGGAGAGTTTATATCACATTGAACTTAGGTTTGTTCAGTAATTCTGCCTGGCCCTTGAATACTGAAGGTCCTTGCCCCCAGGGTGAGAATCACTGCCATAGCAGGTTCCTGTTACCAACAGGAGTACAGCTCATTCCACATGTGTGCTGGGAGTAGAAAAAAAAAAAAACGTTGAGAACTTTCTACTCACTAACCTAAATTATGTAAACCTCTCCCAAAGGAACACTGAGCTATTCAATCATGTCATGAGGTACTCTCCTAAGTGAGAGATGAAAATGACAAGTGACTCTTCATTTCCTTGACCTCTTATTAATGCCAGATCTTACGGATTTTAGGACAAAATATGCTCTCTGTAACACTATTGCTCATATCCTTCTACAATCTGTTTTCCACTTAACTTCTCAGACCACTCTGATTATTGTCTCTTTTTATCATTCATTTCTGGCCACTGTACCCGGGGACCTCCTGTTCAAAATATTGCTCACACATTTGTGGATGAGCGTTGATCACTGACTATCACCACATATTAACTCAGACCCTTAAAATGTTCAGTCTAGAGGGATAAATCAGTATTTAATTTTTACTAATTTATCACATTTGTCTGAAGAATACCAACAAATGCATTCTGTTCTGTAGAAATATACTATATCCTTGATACTCTACTTTTTTTTTATTTTATTTTATTTTTTTTAGCATCCATACAGTACAAGGAAAATGTTCCACATGGCGGCTCTAACGGCTGGTTTTGCCTATTTGTGAAAACAAGTTTGAATCAGTTTGGGCAAATGAACTTTTAGTTGCTGTTCTGCTCAATTTTACTCGATTGTTCCTACTGTGCAGAGCTCCATTAGTGATTTTCAAGTCTAACCCTTCAAGGTTATTATTCTCCTTTTAATGGAAAATATGATTTAAATATAAATTTTAAGGAAATGATAGGCTGGCCAACAGCTGCATGCAGCCAAGAGAAATGACATTGCTTTATACACAAGGGCCAATCCATAGTACAAACAAACAAATATTGAAAGCCTTTACATATATTGATTTAAGAAAATAACTCATTTAAGTTTTAGAAAAACAACCATAGGATCTCATCTTGCTTACTGTTTATACTATAGTCAGATGAGATTCAATCTTGAGGCAATGAATATAATCACACACAAGGCTGACTACAGTGTCCCAAGTCAGGGAATAGCTACTATGATATACTGACATAAAAAATGCCTTTGCATTAGACTATGCCAACATACTCACTAATAGCAGTAACTAATATTGGTGTTAATGCACTTATTGAACAACTGGTAGGTAACAGGTCTTCTGCAAAAAAATTTAGTACAATATTTCATTTAATTTTTATTAGCATGTTACCCATATTTTGAATTGACAGAAGAGGAAACTGAAACTTAGAGAGATTAGTTAACTTACCCAAGGTCAGATAGTTATCAGTATTGGTCATTATTTGAACCTAAATTAATCTAACCCTGATATATAAACCACTACAGTAGTATGAAAAGGGAAACAGAGCCTAATAATCTTCAGTAGAATTTTGACTTTTAGGAGAGTAGGTGTGTTGTAACGGAAAGAACTCAGGGTTTGGAATCAGAACTCTGTTGGAAATTTGGCTCTACCAATTTATAATTTAAGTAATTTTGCACAAGTTGTTTAACATCTCGTCCTCTGCCTCCGTTTCCTCATTTATAAACTACCATAAAGTAAAAAGAGACCAGTATTTAGGATGATATAAAGTGATATATGAACAAATTGACAGAGGGGAAATCAGCTCAGGTGTACAGAGGGCTTTGTTCAAGGCTTTATACTGGGATCTTTCAAAATGTAGGGTTTTAATCAGCACAGATAAGGAAGAAGAGTATTCCAGGTGAAATAATAAGAGGAAAGAAAAGCAAGAACAATGAAAATGTTGACTCAAAGACAGCTAGTAGTCCTATTTATCTATACAAAGTGTGTGTGTGTGTGTGTGTGTGTGTGTGTGTGTGTGTGTGTGTGTAGCTAAAGAGGAAGATTGGGGTCAGGTCATGGAGGTTCTTAAATGCTATGGTTAGGTTATAGAATCAAAGTTATACATAATTTGTGTTAAGAATTTTAGAATCAGACATTTTAAGGTTAAATCCTGACTACTTCTTCCTAGCTACATGACTATGGACAAGAATTGAAACTCATTTCTTTTTTTTTTTTTTCATAAAATGTAATCAAAGTATCTGCATAAGTTCAATTAAAGCTTTAGTGAAAGTACCTGCCTAGCATACAACGAAGTTAATATATGACTCAATATTATTATTATATGAAGAAGTTGGAAGCCACTGAAGGTTTCACATAATAATGAGAACCCCATCCACTACCCTCAACTTTCTGCTGAAACTCAGCTACTTCTGGCTTTTGTTATTATTTGCAGTTATAGGCTTTTGTTTGCCCACTTAAAAAATTTGGGTTCCATTTGCAGTGTATTAACCTGATTAGCTTCAACATATGAGAAGTTGGAAGCAGTGAAAAGGTAAGAGAGTCTAAACAGACCTTATTTTTTGATAATATTTTAGCCAGTAGTATTTGATGTGATGGCTTAGATATTGTTGATTGTGATGGCTTAGGTATTTTCTGATGGGAAGATTGACAACATTATCCTTGGTGTGCCCTTGAAACCCCATTATTCTAAGTATTCAAGAGTATTCTCTTCTTTTTTGTTAAAAAAAATTTTTTAATTTATATTTGAGAGAGAGAGCACGCATGCACAGGTGGGAGAGGGGCAGAAAGAGAGAGGAAGACACAGAATCTGAAGCAGGCTCTACAGAATCTGAGCAGTCAGGAGAGTCCAATGTGGGGCTCCAACTCATGAACTGTGATATCATGACCTGAGCCAAAGTCAGATGCTTAACTGACTGCAACACCCAGTCTCCCCAAGAGTATTTCTATTCTTGCAAATAACTAATTTATTTATTTTTTTTCAATATATGAAATTTATTGTCAAATTGGTTTCCATACAACACCCAGTGCTCATCCCAAAAGGTGCCCTCCTCAATACCCATCACCCACCCTCTCCTCCCTCCCACCCCCCATCAACCCTCAGTTTGTTCTCAGTTTTTAAGAGTCTCTTATGCTTTGGCTCTCTCCCACTCTAACCTCTTTTTTTTTTTTTCCTTCCCCTCCTCCATGGGTTTCTGTTAAGTTTCTCAGGATCCACATAAGAGTGAAAACATATGGTATCTGTCTTTCTCTGTATGACTTATTTCACTTAGCAAAACACTCTCCAGTTCCATCCATGTTGCTACAAAGGGCCATATTTCGTTCTTTCTCATTGCCATGTAGTACTCCATTGTGTATATAAACCACAGTTTCTTTATCCATTCATCAGTTGATGGACATTTAGGCTCTTTCCATCATTTGGCTATTGTTGAGAGTGCTGCTATAAACATTGGGGTACAAGTGCCCCTATGCATCAGTACTCCTGTATCCCTTGGGTAAATTCCTAGCAGTGCTACTGCTGGGTCATGGGGTAGGTCTATTTTCAATTTTTTGAGGAACCTCCACACTGCTTTCCAGAGCGGCTGCACCAATTTGCATTCCCACCAACAGTGCAAGAGGGTTCCCGTTTCTCCACATCCTCGCCAGCATCTATAGTCTCCAGATTTGTTCATTTTGGCCACTCTGACTGGCATGAGGTGATATCTGAGTGTGGTTTTGATTTGTATTTCCCTGATAAGGAGCGACGTTGAGCATCTTTTCATGTGCCTGTTGGCCATCCGGATGTCTTCTTTAGAGAAGTGTCTATTCATGTTTTCTGCCCATTTCTTCACTGGGTTATTTGTTTTTCAGGTGTGGAGTTTGGTGAGCTCTTCATAGATTTTGGATACTACCCCTTTGTCCGATATGTCATTTGCAAATATCTTTTCCCATTCCGTTGGTTGCCTTTTAGTTTTGTTGGTTGTTTCCTTTGCTGTGCAGAAGCTTTTTATCTTCATAAGGTCCCAGTAGTTCATTTTTGCTTTTAATTCCCTTGCCTTTGGGGATGTGTCGAGTAAGAGATTGCTATAGCCGAGGTCAGAGAGGCCTTTTCCTGCTTTCTGCTCTAGGGTTTTGATGGTTTCCTGTCTCACATTCAGGTCTTTTATCCATATTGAGTTTATTTTTGTGAATGGTGTGAGAAAGTGGTCTAGTTTCATTCTTCTGCATGTTGCTGTCCAGTTCCCCCAGCACCATTTGTTAAAGAGACTGTCTTTTTTCCATTGGATGTTCTCTCCTGCTTTGTCAAAGATTAGTTGGCCATACGTTTGTGGGTCTAGTTCTGGGGTTTCTATTCTATTCCATCGGTCTATGTGTCTGTTTTTGTGTCAATACCATGCTGTCTTGATGATTACAGCTTTGTAGTAGAGGCTAACATCTGGGATTGTGATGCCTCCTGCTTTGGTCTTCTTCTTCAAAATTACTTTGGCTATTCGGGGCCTTTTGTGGTTCCATATGAATTTTAGAATTGCTTGTTCTAGTTTCCAGAAGAATGCTGGTGCAATTTTGAGTGGGATTGCATTGAATGTGTAGATAGCTTTGGGTAGTAATGACATTTTGACAATATTTATTCTTTCAATCCATGAGCAGGGAATGTCTTTCCATTTCTTTATATCTTCTTCAATTACCTTCATAAGCTTTCTACAGTTTTCAGCATACAGATCTTTTACATCTTTGGTTAGATTTATTCCTAGGTATTTTATGCTTCTTGGTGCAATTGTGAATGGGATCCGTTTCTTTATTTGTCTTTCTGTTGCTTCATTGTTAGTGTATAAGAATGCAACTGATTTCTGTACATTGATTTTGTATCCTACAACTTTGCTGAATTCATGTATCAGTTCTAGCAGACGTTTGGTGGATTCTATCGGATTTTCCATGTGTAGTATCACGTCATCTGCAAAAAGTGAAAGCTTGACTTCATCTTTGCCAATTTGGATGCCTTTGATTTCCTTTTGTTGTCTGACTGCTGATGCTAGAACTTCCAACACTATGTTAAACAACAGCGGTGAGAGTGGGCATCCCTGTCGTGTTCCTGATCTCAGGGAAAAAGCTCTCAGTTTTTCTCCATTGAGGATGATGTTAGCTGTGGGCTTTTCATAAATGGCTTTGATGATGTTTAAGTATGTTCCTTCTATCCCGACTTTCTCAAGGGTTTTTATTAAGAAAGGGTGCTGGATTTTGTCAAAGGCCTTTTCTGCATCGATTGACAGGATCCTATGGTTCTTCTCTTTTTTTTTTTATTAATGTGATGTATCACGTTGATTGATTTGCGAATGTTGAACCAGCCCTGCATCCCAGGAATGAATCCCACTTGATCATGGTGAATAATTCTTTTTATATGCTGTTGAATTCGATTTGCTAGTATCTTACTGAGAATTTTTGCATCCATATTCATCAGGGATATTGGCCTGTAGTTCTCTTTTTTTCCTGGGTCTCTGTCTGGTTTAGGAATCAAAGTAATACTGGCTTCATAGAATGAGTCTGGAAGTTTTCCTTCCCTTTCTATTTCTTGGAATAGCTTGAGAAGGATAGGTATTATCTCTGCTTTAAACGTCTGGTAGAACTCCCCTGGGAAGCCATCTGGTCCTGGACTCTTATTTGTTGGGAGATTTTTGATAACCGATTCAATTTCTTCGCTGGTTATGGGTCTGTTCAAGCTTTCTATTTCCTCCTGATTGAGTTTTGGAAGAGTGTGGGTGTTTAGGAATTTTTCCATTTCTTCCAGGTTGTCCAATTTTTTGGCATATAATTTTTCATAGTATTCCCTGATAATTGTTTGTATCTCTGAGGGATTGGTTGTAATCATTCCATTTTCATTCATGATTTTATCTATTTGGGTCATCTCCCTTTTCTTTTTGAGAAGCCTGGCTAGAAGTTTGTCACATTTGTTAATTTTTTCAAAAAACCAACTCTTGGTTTCGTTGATCTGCTCTACAGTTTTTTTAGATTCTATATTGTTTATTTCTGCTCTGATCTTTATTATTTCTCTTCTTCTGCTGGGTTTAGGCTGCCTTTGCTGTTCTGCTTCTATTTCCTTTAGGTGTGCTGTTAGATTTTGTATTTGGGATTTTTCTTGTTTCTTGAGATAGGCCTGGATTGCGATGTATTTTCCTCTCAGGACTGCCTTTGCTGCATCCCAAAGCGTTTGGATTGTTGTATTTTCATTTTCGTTTGTTTCCATCTATTTTTTAATTTCCTCTCTAATTGCCTGGTTGACCCACTCATTCTTTAGTAGGGTGTTCTTTAACCGCCATGCTTTTGGAGGTTTTCCAAACTTTTTCCTGTGGTTGATTTCAAGCTTCATAGCATTGTGGTCTGAAAGTATGCATGGTATAATTTCAATTCTTGTATACTTATGAAGGGCTGTTTTGTGACCCAGTATATGATCTATCTTGGAGAATGTTCCATGTGCACTCGAGAAGAAAGTATATTCTGTTGCTTTGGGATGCAGAGTTCTAAATATATCTGTCAAGTCCATCTGATCCAATGTGTCATTCAGGGCCCTTGTTTCTTTATTGACCATGTGTCTAGATGATCTATCCATTTCTGTAAGTGGAGTGTTAAAGTCCCTGCAATTACCACATTCTTATCAATAAGGTTGCTTATGTTTATGAGTAATTGTCTTATATATTTGGGGGCTCCGGTATTCGGCGCATAGACATTTATAATTGTTAGCTCTTCCTGGTGGATAGACCCTGTAATTATTATATAATGCCCTTCTTCATCTCTTGTTACAGCCTTTAATTTAAAGTCTAGTTTGCCTGATATAAGTATGGCTACTCCAGCTTTCTTTTGGCTTCCAGTAGCATGATAAATAGTTCTCCATCCCCTCACTCTCAATCTAAAGGTGTCCTCAGATCTCAAATGAGTCTCTTGTAGACAGCAAATAGATGGGTCTTGTTTTTTTATCCATTCTGATACTCTATGTCTTTTGGTGGTGCATTTAATCCATTTACGTTCAGTGTTATTATAGAAAGATACGGGTTTAGAGTCATTGTGATGTCTGTATGATTTATGCTTGTAGTGATGTCTCTGGTACTTTGTCTCACAGGATCCCCCTTAGGATCTCTTGTAGGGCTGGTTTAGTGGTGACAAATTCCTTCAGTTTTTGTTTGTTTGGGAAGGCCTTTATCTCTCCTTCTATTCTAAATGACAGACTTGCTGGATAAAGGATTCTCGGCTGCATATTTTTCCTGTTCAGCACATTAAAGATCTCGTGCCAATTTTTTCTGGCCTGCCAAGTTTCAAAAGAGAGATCAGTCACGAGTCTTATAGGTCTACCTTTATATGTGAGGGCACGTTTACCCCTTGCTGCTTTCAGAATTTTCTCTTTATCCTTGTATTTTGCCAGTTTCACTATGATATGTCGTCCAGAAGATCGATTCAAGTTCCGTCTGAAGGGAGTTCTCTGTGCCTCTTGGATTTCAATGCCTTTTTCCTTCCCCAGTTCAGGGAAGTTCTCAGCTATCATTTCTTCAAGTACCCCTTCAGCACCTTTCCCTCTCTCTTCCTCCTCTGGGATACCAAATATGGGTATATTATTTCTTTTTAGTGTATCACTTAGTTCTCTATTTTTCTCCTCATACTCCTGGATTTTTTTATCTTTTTCTCAGCTTCCTCTTTTTCCATAACTTTATCTTCTAGTTCACCTATTCTCTCCTCTGCCTCTTCAATCCGAGCTGTCATTTCCATTTTGTTTTGCATTTCGTTTAAAGCGTTTTTCAGCTCCTCCTGACTATTCCTTAGTCCCTTGATCTCTGTAGCAAGAGATTCTCTGCTGTCCTCTATACTGTTTTCAAGCCTAGCGATTAATTTTATGAGTATTGTTCTAAATTCACTCTTTGTTACATTATTTAAATCCTTTTTGATCAATTCATTAGCTGTTGTTATTTCCTGGAGATTCTTCTGAGGGGAATTCTTCCGTTTGGTCATTTTGGATAGTCCCTGGAGTGGTGAGGACCTGCAGGGCACTTCCCCTGTGCTGTGGTGTATAACTGGATTTGGTGTGCGGGGCCACAGTCAGCCCTGATGTCTGCCCCCAGCCCACCGCTGGGGCCACAGTCAGACTGGTGTGTGCCTTCTCTTCCCCTCTCCTAGGGGCGGGATTCACTGTGGGGGGTGGCGTGGCCCCTCTGGGCTACTTGCACACTGACAGGCTTGTGGTGCTGGGGATCTGGCGTATTAGCTGGGGTGGGTAGGCAAGGTGCACGGGGGCAGGAGGGGCAGGCTTAGCTCACTTCTCCTTAGGTGATCCACTTCAGGAGGGGCCCTGTGGCAGCCGGAGGGGTGGCTCCCCAGAAGCACAGCATTGGGTATTTGTGCGGAGCAAGCAAGTTCCCTGGCAGGAACTGGTTCCCTTTGGGATTTTGGCTGGGGGATGGGCGGGGGAGATGGCGCTGGCGAGCGCCTTTGTTCCCCACCAAACTGAGCTCTGTTGTCCCGGGGCTCAGCAACTCTCCCTCCCTTTGTCCTCCAGCCTTCTCGCTTTCCGAGCAGAGCTGTTCACTTATGACCTCTCAGATGCTAAGTCGCGCTTGCTGTTGGAACACACTCCGTCCGGCCCCTCCGCTTTTGCAAGCCAGACTCTGGGGCTCTGCTTGGCCGGCAGGCTGCCCCTCCGCCCCGGCTCCCTCCCGCCAGTCCGTGGAGCGCGCACCGCCTCGCCGCCCTTCCTACCCTCTTCCGTGGGCCTCTCGTCTGCGCTTGGCTCAGGAGACTCCGTTCTGCTAGTCTTCTGGTGGTTTTCTGGGTTAGTTAGGCAGGTGTAGGTGGAATCTAAGTGATCAGCAGGATGCGCGGTGAGCCCAGCGTCCTCCTATGCCACCATCTTCCCGCAATCCTCCATAAACCCCTTTTCGCAAATAACTAATTTAAGTAACATTTTAGTGGATGGTAGAACCTGGAAAACTGTGATGGTGAAAAAGTTTGTAAAACCTTATTTGAGGTGAGAGAGAATGCTAATTCCTCTTCAACACAATGTGATATTGTGTTGTTAGCAAGGTAAATGGCTACCTTTCTAACTATATTGAAAAGACCAATCACCACCTAGGATCTTCTCCATGAAATTAGAGAAGAGTCTATTAAATGTCCTTAACCAAATGTAGGCATACAAGTCAAGAAGTCACAGTCATTCAAGAGGCTATTAATTCCCTGGGCACATTTTAATTTCCTATTCAATATCTGTAAGATCCAATGACTCTTTCACTTCAGTTCAACTTTATGTGATAGAATTCCTTGAATATTTAGTTATATTGCCAGATGTCTTCAGGATCATTGGGGATCCCCATGTCACTTTAAGGTGGCAGGCTGGTCTGTCTCATGGATTCTGTCTGACTTGCAAGGAGAAAAAACATGATTATACCAAGTATTTTCATGTCTTAACTTCTTCTGAGATTCACATCATGAAAAGAGCGGAGATGAAAGAATTTAAAGTCTAGAGGTAATGAAATGAAGGCTCAGAGAGATTACTTGACTTGTTCAAGATCAGAGTGACAATATTATACTTTCATAGATCTAGGCATCTCAATCTCAATATTCTCCACAATATAGTATTTCCACTGAGAGACTAAATACTTTCATGATCATGGACATTTTTATTTTATAAATGCTAACAGGCATGACTATTGTTTTTCACTAATATAACAGATTAGCCCTCTTAAAGGTAACCTTAACCATGTGGGCAAGCTTAACTACCTCTAAAGGAAGAAAATAGTAACAGGTTTCCCTTAAGCATTATGATGACGCTATGGGACATGAGGTTGCTTCTACTGATTTTGAAAAATGCATTACAATAGCAGCATAACACATTCCAAAGAACTTCAAATTCATACTTCCCTTCAGTAATTTGATTTTTTGGAAACTGTGAGTCATACATTATGAAGAGCTTTTAGATAAAGTGTAATTACTTAGACGTATAATTATGCTAATAAGGTTAAGGTGAATAATCATGTGTCTAATTATGAAAACAAAACACCATTGGATACTTAAATAAATGACCACATCATCATGTTCCCTTTTTCAGGTGCTTTTAACCTAATCATTCATGTACATGTGTTCTTTTTAGTCTACCAAGAACGTTAGGTTAAAAAGTTTAAATCATATTTAATTATCTTTAAAAAAACTGTTATACAGATGTTTCTATTTTAAAATTTAATCTTGCTGCCTGATAAAGAACAATGCTTTTTTAAATCTTTATCAACATTAATCTCTATATTAACATACTTACTGATTATATTTCTCCTTCAAATTATTTTAATCAGTTTTTGTTGTCTTTTACTGAGTTATATTTCAGAAATGTATTTTATACACATGACCTTACTGAATCTTAACAACAATGCCAGAACACCAGAACACTGAAATTTAGAAAGCTCATTCATATCATCACAGTGGCCAAACTGGGATTTGAACCAAATTCCACAGGATTCTAAATTCTGTGGGATTCTTTTAATGACTGCTTTTTGGGTGAAAATACAGGTTATTATTTAGGAGATAACACTGAAGTCCATTGTTTGCCCCTTCAAAACTTTTATAGCATGTGCTTAAATGGTGCTGAGAACTTTGCTTTCATATTTAAAAAAGTATACTTCACAGCTTTTTTCCCCCTTGTAAAATCCTAGAAGTATGGAAACTCTAAAGTATGTAGACATTTAGTTGAATTAAATGCTTACTTTCAATGATAAATTTGAACTATAATGATTGGTTGCAGATTTTTCCCTTCTATTCACTCCTAGAATAGTAGGCTTTAGTTACATATTTTTCTTGATTATAACAAGTGTAAATGATATGTATTACATAGGTTGTTATGTTATTGTATATCATATATTATTATATTATATAACATCTATATATAATTACACTTAAATTATATATTATTTATATTTTTATATATAATTCTATATTACATAGAATCTTAAAATCTATTTCTCCACTTTTCTAACCATAATCTAGGTAGACTATGTAAATATCTGTAGTTTTGGTTTGCTTCCACTAATTTATTTACATTGAAATGTAATCAGCTGTGTTAAAATATACTTAGTCTTTATTGAGGAGTACATAATGGATAAGCATCATTAAAAAGTCTGTTATGTTTCTGGCTTCTAGTTTTACCAACGACCTCTATGATATTTTCTGGTAATATTAAAGTAGGAAAAGACACTTATTAACATTTCTATCTTATATATGGTGAACTTGAAATAGAAGAAAAAAAATCACTAGGTACTTATTCTAGGCCCTACTTGCCACGCATCTCATAGAGAATCAATCAACTAAATAAACAGAAACTGACAGTCCTGCTTTCAATGTAAGTTGTTTATTTACAAATCAGAGCTGACAGGTTCCTCACAATGAACAAAATGAGTAATTTCCATTAAATTTCTTACCTGTACAATATCCCTCTCGGCGTATTTTCCTCTGGAGGAAACTCTTACATCATCTCCATCCAATTCAACCATGGCTTGAAAATAAAATAAGACCATTTATCCAGCGCATTTCAGTCATGTACTAAAACAACACAGGTGATAGGAAATCTAGATGTATGAAGTAGCAACGCATCCTATGTCAGGGCAGAAGGCTTGTGGATCCCATCTCCTCAGTCATTTCTACCACAGAACTTGACTGAGCGCAAATGTTACAAATGAAGGAAGCTAGCCAAGACCTCATGTGACCCTTGGAAAATGGAAGAGCCAGTGTAGTATAGATATATCTCCCCATCCTAGAGGTTCTCAATTCTGGGTTATATGCTGACATGACTCATTGGGCAAGTGATGCTAATCCATTCAACTTTTGTCTTCTTTCTAATTTAAGAAACTTGACAGTAATCACAGAATTACCAGGAACAATTTGAACTCTATTCCCATTGAAACCACAACAAATCCACTGTATGTTAACTAACTTGGATTTAAATTTAAAAAAAGAAAGAAACTACAAAACTGTATATCCAATATATTGCCCAATTTCTACCTTATTAATGGATTTTAAAACAAAGAGGCATTTGCTCTACCTTATATTGATTGAATAAAGTGTGATTATTCTGAAGTATGATTTTTTTTGTTAGTTAAGAAATAATTTCAACATTACATAGATCAGCTCAGCTGGTATTTGTAAATGCTGTGATATAATAGAACAGCTGGTAATAAAGTAAAGTAATGCTGCAATTAAGAACATTTTCCAGAGTTTATTAAGTTTTCAGTGAGAATTCTCTAAATAATTAATTACATGAGGAATGCTAATTTGTGTTTAAAAGTATAATTCTATTACTGATAATTCATTTCGTATACACATGACATTCACCAGACTCCAGTGACCACTTGCAATTTGTTTGCCTCTTCACCCTCCAAAAACTACAGCTCAGCCAGAACCTTTTCATATTTTCTTCAGTGTTTGGATAATGCATCTGGGTTAAAAACACTGTTTTAAATTATACTTTTATATACATGTTCATGAGTCAGTATCTGGGCTGAAACATTGTTACTGCACATAATTGATAGAGAGCTACCACTCTATAATTTGATTAGATATACAATACATGTCATAATTTAGTAAAATGTGTATACTATAATTAATTAAAATACAAAATACCTATAAAATGTATGAGCAAAGGGAAAAAATAAGAGAGACAAAGCAAGAAACAGATTCTTTATAATAGAGAACAAGCTAATGGTTACCAAATGGGAGGTGGGTGGAGGGATGGGTGAAATAGGTGATGGGGATTAAGGACTGCACCTGTTGTGATGAACACTGAGTGATGTATGGAAGTGTTAAATCACTTACTGTAGATCAGAAACTCTTATTACACTGTATGTTAACTATACTGGGATTAAAATACTACTACTGCTGCTGCTACTACTACTACTACTACTAATAATAATAATAAATTACCATACGAAAGATCTATCTTTATTCCATACTTATCAGGGATGTAAATAAGAATGTCATGATGCTCACTTTCAATGTTAATTCCTTTGTTTCGGTTTCGTTTTGTTTCAAAATTTTCATGTGACTTCTGAGACATAAATGTTCAATGATGGTGACAACCTAGCAATTGCAGGAAGTTCTCCTTTACTCTCTACTGGGAAACAAGAATTCAGTGATAATCTGGATGTCATTGTCCATGGTCCCCTACGATCTCCATCAGTCTTTGTGTTTCATTCCAATTAAGGAAATGGACAGTCATCCAGATAATAATAACATAGGAGAACATGATCCTATAAAATAACTCTCACTTTTCAGCACATCCTTTGAATTAAAAAGCTGCTGTTGCAAGAAATGGAGGTTATCTTTTTGAGAGCAAGGAGAAAAGACAGGGCATGAAAGTGGTGGAAGGGTACCATTCACCCTCTAGATTTGCATCTGGTCCACAAGGAGCCTGAGATGGTAAGCCCCACAAGTACTTCTTAGAAAAAAGGTCTATAAGAGACAGAGATGTACTTCTTTCTAGCTGTGCAAGACACAATGAAACTAGAACCCATTCTACTTCTCCCATTCTACTAAATCTGATCAAGCAGGTAGCCCGATGCTGCTTTAATTTGACTTTTTGCCTTTTAAGGATAAAGAAATCCTGCCTTGAGAAATCTTTCTTCTCAATGACGATGCTTTATGATGGAGTGACAATGCATTGGGGGAAAAACTACACAGAAAGTTTTAAATTGTTCTCATTAAAAATACAGAAATGAGAAATTTGAATACTCATTAATCTAATAGGTTATTCCCAATTCATCTAACTTCAAAGAATGGATGGCAAGATACTACCTTTCTTGCCCATGCAAATAATGTCTTTCTTGTCAAAAGTGTTTGGATGTTGGATTTAGGTAAGTTAACTGATAAAATGTGCAAGCTTTAGATTCAGATTGTGCAGGTTTTATCTCAGTCTTTCCTTATGTCAGTTTCTATGTGCAATATTTAAACTTACTCTACAGCAGATTTGGAAGTGCTGAGAGAAAGGCTCTTCTTGACAGGACAGCACAATCTGAATGGAAGTCAAAGATTTTCTATGTGAAACATGAGTATTCTGTCCTTTTCTTGTTAGCCATGGAGAGAAGAGAGGTATTTTGAGAGTAGAGAAAGAAAAATACTTTAGAAAAGCACTTGTGTCTCCTAGAGGAATAGTCTACTTTTCTAGTACTGGCCTGGAAGTTTTCCCATCCTATTGAAACTTCGGTCATGGTGAAAGCACAAGTCAGTTGTCACAGGACCTAATTCCCTGTCCCCATGTTTGCCAGAGGAAAGTATCACTCTAATACCCAGGAAGCAATTCTACTGGGAAGGCAATTTCCCTCTTTGCCTATAGTCTTCACTCTTTTTTCTACATGGAAAGAGGACTAATTGATTTATGGGATTACTAAAATGAGAAGGGACTGACTTTGAAATCTCTCTGGTTAGAAACAGGCTATCCTCGCTTTGGATGTATTTTTTCCCTGTGGTGTGCTTAATAGACCAGGCTCTACCCTTGCACAGAGGAGGCCTGAAGATAAGGCTGAGGTCATTTAATCTTGGGAGGAAAATAGTGACAAGTCTGATTTTGTGCAGAGGTTAACCCAAATTCTTCAGTTCTGCATTATTAGTAATAACGCTTATATTGTGGTCTTCGTCTGAGGGATTCCTACATATTTTTATTCAGTTTGGGAAGTCAGAGAGGGAAATGATGAATTATCATGCCTCAAACCTTAATAAATAATTCATTGAGAACAAAAGAAATGAAGAAAATAAATAGCCGTGGCAGTTGGATGAGGGAGTACCCAAATAACTGTGCCTGCTGCTCTGAAAAGAAATATATGACCAGAAATACATGCCAGGAAGGGTCAGTGGCTCTGTATTCACACATGATGTGTGCAGGCTCTTGAGGAACAAGTGAATGAGGTTAGGTCATACACCTAACCTCAGACTTCCACAGGAGTTGGGGAGACCTGGGATGCACCTAGTGAGAGGTGCATCCTTAAGGCAAATGCAAATTAGTAACCAAAGAAGGCATGAGTTATTTTACCCTAGCATTTAGTGCAGTTTGTGAATCACAGTCAATCACTGATTAATGAAGATGATCAAGTACACAAAGCATTAACAAAAAGATGTCCCTTAGCATTCCTGACTGCAGAGAGGTTGTCTCAAATTCATGCCTGACATACAATGCAAACAGATGTGAATATTCAAAGACAGAGAAAATATTAGCAGAAGCAGCAGCAGTCAGAGCTAAATGACTTTTGCTTTAGACACTGGAAGATTATAATGAAGCAAAGCATGACCAACCAAACATGGAATCGAAAGAAAGGATTTCCAGGGTCAGCAATATAACAACTTTGCCTGTGGTGCTTTACCTGAGATGGATAGATCTATACTATCCTTATGGAGGCGGCTCTGGTGGTTAAAGGAGAATCATCCCAGCAATGATGATAGTATAATCAGCCACCTATGTGCTTAAATTAACCTGTCATGTACTAAAGCTTGTTCTAAATATTCTAAAATTATTCTCATTTCCAAAGCCCCAAGCTAAATAAAGTCATTGTTAAAGTAAAAACACCTGAACCAGGTGACTGCCATGTGATCATGCAGTTGCCATCTAGCATAGTTGTCTTTGAAAGGAATTCACCAGATGACTGGGAACAAATTATCCTTAAAGAAGTTTACCCAGATGACTAGTTATAAAAACACCAGTCACTTCATTGGCATTTGAGCAAGGTCTGAGGCCAAACAGAGAACTACCCAGTAACTCAATTTAGCATAATTTTATAAAGTGTCATTAAATCTCAGATGTTCAGTTCCATTTTCATTTTACTTTGCTCTTTCATAATGCAGAACTTATACATTTATAAAGCTAATGTCTATCAACTAGCTAGTGTCTGAAAATCCATTATAGTAGCATATTATGCTTCTGTTAACATCTCTCTTCACAATCTAATGGTTTATTAATTTAGTGCTCATCCTTAAAGGTTTTTAGTGAACCCAGAGTGTGTTTTGCCTTGGGAACAACAACTCCACTTATCACTCTGTCACTCATAAAAAATATTATTTTGGGGTACAAACCATATCTAATGGAGTAGAAACCTACATGTTGAATTAATCGATACTGGAGAGATAAGGCTTAGTCAGAAGACAATCTCTTCATTTGCTCAACTGGATAGACTTCATCGTGAGATATCTACATTTACATCTCTATGTACATGGATATTATATACAGATCCACATTCATATTCACATTCTTATATACAAAAAAGAGTTAACAGAAACCTTACAGCATGATGAATCAGTAAATAAACTCCCAAGGAATACTATTGAAATTTTATTACTCACCATCAAATTCTGCTGGTCCAACACCCACTATAATTATTGACATTGGAAGTTTTGAAGCCTTCAAAGAGAATACACAATTGGTTTACAATTAAGAAGTTGACTTCTTAAGAAAAGAATTATAATTTAAAAAGAAAATAATATCCTGTTTTGATATTTTTTTCAGATGTTCACTAAAATAGGTTTGAACACATCACAATAATATGCTTGATTCTACTCATTCTTTTTGAACTAACTGTACATACACTTATTCAGTGGGACATTCTCTGGGAATGACCAGCCTTGGACAATATGAAAAATAAAAAGTATTGCACATCTGCTTTCACTTGCTATTCTCAGCCAACATCTTCTTGAATGAGGGTATCTCTGGGCATTTTATTCATGTTTTCTCTCCCACAAAAAAATCTTTTAGTTGCTGTAAGGGAAAAATAGTACTATATTTGTGAAAGAATAGTACCCTACTCTATCCCACTTATACCCAAAGTTAGGGAAAGCAATTTTCATTGTAAATGAGTGAATACAGATGATAATTACAGAAAGTTAGTATTAGAATGATTAATTTATGTATTAAATATCCATGGGATTGTGATATTGAATATTTGATTCAAAAATATTTGCATATTTTCCCATCATATGTATCACTTAAACAATGTAATCATTTTAAAGAATTTAATGGTCAGAATGTGAGATCCAGCAATAGAGAAAAGGAACACTGTACCAACCACATCTTCAGCATGAAGATCATCAAATTATGAATAATTGGTCCTCAATACATCATGTCTTATTAGTTTAAGCCCAAATTATTAAATTCCTATTTTCAAGTGCACACGAATGCCACGGCCAGAACATAAAGGAAATCAAGGTGAATTCAACCCAAGTAATTCTAGTTAAAAAATAACAAATAAATGTGTAAGCCTTACTTCAACTGCTGTTTATGTATGTTTTTTTCAGTAAATGTCTATAATTTTCCCCCCATATGATCCTCCACCAAACAGCTAATTATATGTTCCCTATGTTATTAATAATTATGAGCTATGATATGCAAAGCACTCATGAAACCCATTTTCACTAAATGTCAACTTTGTGCCAAATATGTCTAAGCTTGGACATGGAAAGGTGAGATATAATTCTATAGAATATAGTCTAGGAGCATGTGGGCAGCTCAGTCAGTTGAGCGTCCAGCTTCAGCTCAGGTCATGATTTCACGGTTCATGGGTTCAACCCTACATTGGGCTTTGCTCTGACAGTGTGGAGCCTGCTTTGGATTCTCTCTCTCTCTCTCTCTCTCTCTCTCTCTCTCTCTCTCTCTCTCTCCCCCTCTCCCTCTCCCTCTCCCTCTCCCTCTCCCTCCCTCCCTCCCCAATTCATGCCATATCTCAAAAAAAGTCTATAAATATAGATTTTATAGATTATAATCTAATAAAAAGACGAATAATCATAAAAATAAATAATTAGGAATTATACAAGGATGGTTTTTGAATAAAGTCCAGTCCCTTCCAGTTATATAGAAATAAGAATGTCAGTACAGTGCTCCTATAATTGAAATGTAAGTATTAAGAAATACTTTGTACAAATTGTAAGATTGTGTACAAGTACATCCAACTAGTAGAGGTAAGCACACTCATGCACATGAAGGTGATGGTATCATCTTATTTTTTTTTATTATTCTGGGAGGAAAATAATTTTGTTATAACACGGTTATCCATACTGCTTAGGTTAGTCTTTATGAACTAATGGTACATATACATTTGAGTTTTCTGGATAAGGTTAAGAATGCAATCAGTTGCAAAAGCATGAGCATTTTGTTTCACTATTAAGTCAACTAACATTAACTCTTTCAACATAGGTTGAAAGCACCCTGCTGTCACTTAGCCAGCTCAAGACTGAACGATCCCTACTCACATTGACTATGGACTCCTTGGTTTGAGCCATATCCGAGATAACACCATCTGTCACAATCAGGAGCACAAAATACTGGGAACCATCTTTTACAGAAGAAGCATACCTAGAGCAATAAAAAGATAAAGAATACCACAGAAAATAAAACAGCTCCTTTGTATGTGATGGTTGCTAAATATAATCGCGATAGTCAACAAACCTTTAATCTCAAGAAAGTATTTAAACTTGTATTAGGAATCTATATCATGCAAGCTCTCAATACATTTTTCTGAAATAGCATGCTAGAACACAGCAACATTACTTCATGCCAGCACACAGAAAAGTCTGCCTGCCTTGGAAATTCACTCACTAATAAAAGGTGAGATGGATGAGGGTATGTTTAGCACAAAGGAATGGATATAGCTTTCAGAAACAGATACCCTGGCTAAGCAACATATTATGTGTATGATCTTCAGTAAATTACTTGATCTATCTAAACTTTATTTCTTTACCTTTAAAATCAAGATTGCACACCTCTGTATTGTTAATACAGAAACTGCATGCATGCTACCTAATATATAATACAGTTTAATAAATGGTATGATTGTTATAAAGACAATAATCATAAATGCTTTTTGTTTCGGACTAGAAACAGGTAATGATTATACAACATAGTGAATGTGCTGAATATCATCTAACTGTAAACTTCAAAAGTTACTTTTATGTTATGTGAATTTCACTTAAGAAATGCAACAGAAGAAATGCTTTTTGACACATCCATAGTTCAAGTTTTTCTTTTTAATTTTTTTAATGTTTATTTATTTTTGAGAGCGAGAGAGAGCATGAAAGGGACAAGGGCAGAGAGGGAGGGAGACACAGAATCTGAAGCAGGCTCCAGCCTCTGAGCTGTCAGCACAGAGCCCAACATGGGGCTTGAACTCGTGAACCACAAGATCATGACCTGAGTGGAAGTCAGATGCTTAATGGACTGAGACACCCAGGTGGCCCCATAATTCAAGTTCTTAATATGTGTTAAATTGATGAAAGATGGGGAAAAGAATACCAAACAAAGACAAAAATTAGGTATGTATTAAGAATATATTCTAGGGGCGCCTGGATGGCTCAGTCAGTTAAATGTCTGACTTCTACTTAGGTCATGATCTCACAGTTTGTGGGTTCAACCCCTGTGTTGGGCTGTGTGCTGGCACCTCAGGGCTGGAGCCTGCTTTGGATTCTGTGTCTTTCTCTGTCCCTCCTCCGCTCACGCTCTGTCTCTCTCTCAAAATAAATAAATAAACACTAAAATTTTTTTAAAAAATGAGTATATTCTAGTTCTTGAAGTTTATCAGAGTTCTCACCAAGTAATACTCAGTAATTTAGAGGTGAATTTTATGCATGTTATGTTTTATTATACCTCTTTTTTCCATTGTGTTCTACTTTTTGGGTATCTAGATTATATTCTCAACAAGAATACCTTTTTTTTTTTAAGACAATGCTTTTATTTTTTTTTTAAGTTAATTTACTTATTGAGAGAGAGAGAGAGAGAGAGAGAGAGAGAGAGAGAATATTCCAAGCAGGCTCTGTACTGCTAGTGCAGAGCCTGACATGGGGCCCGAACTCACCAACTGTGAAATCCTGACCTGAGTGGAAATCAAGAGTTGGACGCTCAACCGACTAAGCCACCCAGGTGCCCCTCAACAAGAATAACTTTTATGATTTTTAGAATATAATTAGTAGGCAGGTCATATCTAGTAACAAGCAAGCATTATGGTACTCTTAGGAGATAAACAGTAAGTGAGAAGACTTTGGTTGACTTCTGTAAAACTCATTGAATATTTATGTATCATAGAATCACAGAAAGATAGTATCACAGAGAAACTGGGTTCAAGAAAACATCTACTTTTTACCAATAAAATTCCTTCATAACCTGAAGTACCCAAAGGAATCAAATTTGAGCAGATCAGGGACAGACGAATCACATATGTCAGGGCAAAACTTATTTCTTGGAGAGCAGAATTAACAACGATATGGACAAGAAAAATATTTACAACTTTTCCGTAGACTAGAGAAACTCATAATTGCTCATGCAGCTAACAAAATGGTAATTTCATAGACTGATCAAGAGAATACAGTAAGTGTCATGTTCACACCCTATAAAAATAGCATTGAACTGGTTCCACAATGTATAGTCAAAATTATTCCCACAATATTGAACAAATGATCTTCTCCATTAAGGAATTTATAAGTTTGATGGTTACACAATCAATGAAAAACAGTCAAAACCAGATCTGAGACTATTCTATTTAATGCTTAGCTTTTTTTCTTACTAAAAGAAGTCAGGTAATCTCTGTCAGGTATTCATTTTTAATTTTTAAATACCCATTATTTTTTTAAATTTTTAATGTTTATTTATTTTTGAGAGAGAGAGAGAGAGAGAGAGAGAGAGAGAGAGAGAGAATGAGCAGGGGAGGGGCAATTAGAGAGGGAGACACAGAATCTGAAGCAGGCTCCAGGTTCTGAGCTGTCAGCACAGAGCCCCACGCGGGGCTAATCCATGGACTGTGAGATGATGACCTGAGCCAAAGTCAGATTAACCTAGTGAGCCATGCAGGTGCCCCAATACCCATTATTTTTAAAAAGCATTTCTTACTATGTTTCAGAAACAGGGTTTTATATTTCATGAGATTAATGGAAGACTATAAATAGCTTCTGAGTAAAATAATGTAGCTTTTCTGCTCTTCTTACCAAATGATGCTCTTAAAATGGCAAATTTTTACCAGATTCAAAAACAATACAGAAAGTAAAATATTATGCATTTCTATAAATATCATTTCAAGTGGCTTAACTGTCTGAATTTTTTTTTTTTGGTATTTACTTTTTATTTCTCTTCCAACACTTCTGATCACCCATAAAGTCTCAGTTGTTAATATAGTTTTTCCCCCAGCTTTATTGAGGTATAATTGGTATACAAAAAAACTGCACAGAATTAAGATACATAACTTGATGAGTTTGGACATATTCATAAATTCATGTTACCATCAAAACAATCACGGTAATAAGTATACCACTTCTTAAATTTTCCTGTGTCCCCTTTGTGTGTGTGCACATGGTAAAAAAAATGTTAATACAAAATCTACCCTTTTAACAAAAATTTAAGTGCACAATATCGCATTGTTGCCCATTGGCATATCTTGGCAGTTGTGAATAATGCTACAGACACTTCTTCGAGATCCTGATTTCAGTTTTTTTTGGATGTATACTCAGAAGTGGGATTTCTGGTGGCTCTATATTTTTTGAGAAATCTCTATGTTGGTTTTTCATAGCAGCTGCACTAATTTAAGATTCCCACCAACCATGCACAAGGGTTCCAATTTCTTCACATCCTTGCCAACACTTACTATCTTTTTGACTTTTTGATAATAGCCATGCTAACAAGTGTAAAGTAATGATAGGTCACTGTGGTTTTGATTTGCATTTCCCTGATGATTAGAAACGTTGAGCATTTTGTATATACCTATTGGCCATTTGTGTGCCTTCTTTGAAGAAATGTCGGTGCCAGTCCTTTGCCCATTTCTAAAATCAGATTAGTTGTATTTTTGCTATTGAGTTGTATGAGTTCCCTATATATTTTGGAAATGAACCCCTTATCAAATATATAAGTTGCAAATATTTTCTCACACTCTGTAGGTTGTCTTTTCATTATGTTGATGGTTTCTTTTGCTGTGTAGACACTTTTTACTTTGATGTAGTCCCACTTGTCTATTTTTGCTTTTGCTGCTTGTGCTTTTGGTGTCATACCCAAGAAATCATTGCCAAGACAAAGAAATCATTGCCAAGACCAATGTCAAGGTTTTCTCTTTTATTCTAAGAGTTTTATAGTTTCATGTCTTACGTTCAATTTTCAGTTAATTTGTGTGAGTGGTAGTAAAATGATCCAATTTCATTCTTTTTCATGTGTATATCCAGTTTTCCCAACACCAATTATTGAAGAGAGAATTCTTTCCTCATTTTGTATTCTTGGCACTTTTGGCAAAAACCTGCAGGTTTTTGTCTGGGCATCTCTATTCTATTCTATTGGTATAGATGCTTATTTTTTTTATATCAGTACCTTGCTGTTTTAATTATTGCACCTTTGGAATATGTTTTAAAATCAGACTGTGATGCTTGCCTCCAGCTTTGTTCTTTCTCAAGATTGCTTCAGTTATTCAAGGTCCTTTGTGGTTTCACATATATTTTAGGTTTTTTTTTTCTTTATTTCTGCAAGAAATATCATTAAGATTTGGGTAGGGATTGCACGGAATCTGTAGAACACTTTGGGTAGTATGGGCATTTACACAATATTAATTTTTCTAATCCATAAATATGGCATGTCTTTCCATCTAAATGTGTCTCCTTTAATTTTTTCATTGATGTTTCATAGTTTTCACTATAAAAGCCTTTCACTTCCTTAAGTTTATGACTAAGTATTTTATTTTACTTTTTTGGTGCTTTTATAAATGGGATTATTTTCTTAATTTCCTTTTCAGATAGTTTGTTATTTGTTTAGAAATGCAACTTTTTTACAGGTTAATTATGTACCCTTCAACTTTACTGAGTTCATCAGTAAATGGGTTTTCTTTTTGTTTTGCTTTGTTTTATTTTGCTTTGTTTTACTTCCTTCAGTCTTTAGGGTTTTCTACATGTAAGATCATGTCATCTGTAAACAGAGGTAATTTTATTTTTCCTTTATAATTTGGATGACTTTTACTTATTTTTCTTGTCCAATTGCTCTGGCTAAGACTTCCAGAGACATTTTGAATAGACGTGGAAGAATGGGCATCCTTGCTTTGTTCTATATTTTAGAGGAAAGCTTTTAGTTTTTGGTTTTTTTTTTTAATCATTAGTATGATGTTAGCTGTGACCTTTATTGTGTTGAGGTAAATTCCTTCTGTACCTAATTTGTTGATAGTTCTTATCAGGAAAGACTGTTGAATTCTATCAATGTTTTTTCACTATCTTTTGAAATGGTCATGAGATTTTGGTCCCTCATTCTGTTAATGTGTTGTATCATATTTATTGATTTGCATATGTCAAACCATCTTTGCATGCTAGAAATGCATCCTACTTGGTCATGATTATAATTCGTTGAATGTGCTCTTGTATTCAGTTTGCTAATAATCTGTTGAAGATTTTGACATCCATGTTTATCAAGGATGTTGGTTTGTAGTTTTCTTGTGGTGCCTTTGTCTGACTTTATTATCAGGGTAATGCTGGCTTCATAAAATGAACTTGGAAGTATTTGCTCTTCTATTTTTTTTTTTGTAACAGTTTAAGAAGAATTGGTATTAATTCTTCTTCTTTAAATCATTGGTAAGATATGCCTTGTAGCCACTTGGCCCTGGGCCTTTTCTTTGTTGGGAGATTTTTGATAACTGATTCATTCTCCTTATTTGTTATTGGTATGTACATCCTTTCTATTTCTCTTGATGTATTCTTGGTACATCGTATATTTCTAGGAATTTATCCATTTCTTCTAGGTTGTCCTTTGTTAAAGTACAATTGTTTATAATAATCCCTTATGATATTTTTTATTCCTGTGAAATCAGTTGTAATGTTTTCTCTTTCATTTTTTGAGTCTTGTCTCTTTCCTTTCTTAGTCTAAGGGTTGGTCAGTTTTGTTTACCTTTTCAAAAAACCAACTCTTAGTTTTGTCAATTTTTTCTATTGTTTTTCTATTCTCTATTTCATTTATTTCTGCTCTAATTATTATTATTTCTTTCCTTCTGCTAACCTGTACTTTTTCTTCTTCTTTTAGTTCCTTTTGGTGTAAAGTTAGATCCTTTAAGATTTTTCTTCTTTATTAACATGCAATGTTTATTGCTATAAACTTTCCTCTTAATAATGCCTTTACAATATTCCGTAAGTTTTGGTATATTGTTCTTTCATTTATCTCAAGATATTCCCCAATTCCTTTTGTATTTTTTTTTGACTCTGCACATTCCAGAGTATGTTGATTTCTATTCATTAATGAATCTTTCTGATTTTTTTTTCTACTGTGTTTGCAAAGGAGACTTGGAATTATTTCAATCTTCTTAAATTTATTAAGACTTGCCTGTGTCCTATAATCTATCCTAGAGAATGTGCCATGCGTGCTTGAAAAGAATATGTATTCTGGAGCTACTGAGTGGAATATTCTGTATATATCTGTTGGGTCCATTTGATCTAGAGAGGTTCTCAAGTTTGCAGTTTCCTTATTGATCATCTATCTGGATGATGTATTCATTATTAAAAGTGGGGTACTGAAGTCTTCTAATATTATTGTATTAGAGTCTATTTGTCCCTTCATACATGTCGATTTTTTGCTTAGGTGCTTTGATATTGGGTGCATACGTATTTATAATGATTATATCTTCCTGTTGAATTGATACTTTTTAAGAAAAATTTCATTTTAAGATAAATTATTTAAGATCTATAACATGATGGTTTGATATATACATAGAGAGTAAAATGATTATTACAATCACACTAATTAACATATCATCTCCTCACATAGTTCCCATATTTACTATTTTAGCAAATTTCCAGTATTCAATACAGTATTTCACCGTAGTCATCATGCAACATATTAGCTCTCTAGACTTATTCATCCTACATAATGCAACTCCAGACCCTTTGACCAATATCTCTATTTTCCCTACCTCCCCTCTCCTGCTAGCCACCATTCTACTTTCTGCTTCTATGTATTAAACTTTTTAAAACTCCACATATAAATGAGATCATGAAGTGATTTTCACTGATCATGCATTTTTCTTCCTAATTCTTGCTTATTTCACCTAGCATAACATTATGCAGGTTCATCCATGTTGTTGCAAATGGTAGACTCTCCTTTTTTAAGGCTGAATAATACTTCATGAATATGAAGTATTCCCACTATCAGAAAGTAGAGCTTTCCTATGAAATCTTCTATAAGCAGAAATGGTATAAAGTAGGAAAAAAAAAGCAACTACCATTAGCTTATATGGAACTTTTTGAGTGTTCGTTCCCAGACCTAAACAATAGTCTATCTTAGATTTTCTGACACCTTAGGACACATCTTGCTAACAGATGCACAGAATAAGTGGAGATAAAGCACAGATGCTCACAGACATGGTTCAAAGCTAAGGCACCTTGATGATGAGATGCTGAGTGTAGTTCCCAGGGAAGGGGCCTGGTGGCATCACTCTCATGCTCGTGATGCACGCTGCCTCTATGACCCCTTGCAGTAAAACAAATACTGCAATCTATTTCATAAAAGCAAAAATCTCTGGGTTTCTTCTGGTTAGTGGAAACAGATCCTAATATAGGTCTTTTATAAAATTGAAGTGGTGTGTTGTGAACTTTTGAAAACTGGAGGATACCTGTGTATATCAATCAACATATCATATAAACTGACCCTTTTATTATGTAATAACCTTCTTTGCCTCTTGTGCCAGTTTTTGACTTAAAGTCTATTTTCTCTGATAGAGGTATAGCCACCCTCCCTGCTCTCTTTCGGTTACCATGTGCATGGAGTATCTTGTTTCATCCCTTCATTTTTGGCCTATCTGTGTCCTTAGATCTAAGTTGAGTTTCTTGTAGACAGCATATAGTTGGGACTTGTTTTTTATCCATCCAGGCACTCCATGTCTTTTCATTGCTGAGTTTAATATATTTTCATTTTGGTTTTCTTTTGATTCACCAGAAACTATTTACCTAAGAGAAGGAGAGAATATATTCATACCACCAGAAGAGTTAGGAATAGAACCTGAAGCAGATATAGTAAACCTGGAATTTCTCTTTGTTGTTTATCTTAAAACTTCATAGGGATTCTGCATTTTACTTTATAATAAACATGTGCTTTTATTAATGTTTTATATTTCTTAACTTCGAATGCTGTAGAAAGATATATGAGCTTATTGTGTGGCTCTCACTACTGCCAGATGCACTAATTTGAAAATAAATTTCATTTTACATAAGAACTATTCAATCTATTTTAGTCTTTATCACCAAAAGCACCATAAATTAATCTTTTAAAACTTGCCATGATTTCTATGGCATTTGCCATATGCATTGACATATTGTTGCACTTTGCAAGTAAAGCTAAGTTTCAAACAAAATCATATTTTGTGCTACCATTTCTTCTAATTTAGCCCACTTTAAAATATAATTTGTGATAAAATAATTGAAATGCTACAGAAATGTGCTAAGTAGAAAGTAGAGGCTGATCACATCTCAATCTTCCAGAAGGTAACCCTGATATATACTCTTGCACATTCAAATTATATTTTAAAGGTATTAAAGAAGCTTGCTGCTTAAAGGAAACTGATGATGAATCCTTCTGTAAATTGCATAATTAAAACTTTTATTATTAAAAGCCTGCTAAATGTCTTTTTTCATATACAGGCAATCCATAATTTATATTTTAATATTACTGTGATAAATCTGAGAGAGAGGTTAACTTTGTCAGGGGTTTGGAATTCAAACGCATTCCACTGGAGACTTTTGTCAGGCAACTTTCTGGGATCATGTTTATAAAAGTGCATAAGTGGTTGGTTCAGATTTGTGGGATATTCTTTCAGCTTACTATTGGTTCATAGGAATAAAGAGGGCAACAAGATAAGAAACTGACTCAAGAATGTTTTATTTAGGTAGTTTACTTTTGATATATGCAATGAATTAAATTTTAATACTAATTAAATCTTACTAAGTTAAATCTTAATACGTAAATATTTCAATACAAAGTAACAGTAATTTTTATGTTACAAAGTTGTATTTTTGGCAGTGTGATGAAGTGACAGACTGTGTCCACAACCATAGGTAGTTTTGTTGCACTTTCTTTTATGTGCCTTTATCTTTGGAGCACAGATAAAAGGGCTTAAGTTTATGCAAGGCATCATAACAGTTATCTGGGATAAGATTATTCTGTTAGGAATTTTAGCTCCACCTCAAATGGCCACTCTTCCATATCCATTTTGTCATCAATAAAATAGGAATAATAACACTACTGACAGCTCATAGAGTTATTGTGAAGATTAAAACAAATATTCCACATGATGGCATTGAGCACATTGTCTGAGACAGACTATGGGTTCAAAACTGAAAATTAATTTTAGTTGATTACCTGCATCTAGATATCTAGATACAAAAATCTAGTCAGTAGTTAGAAATTGATAGATCCCTCATAGAAACTGAAATATGACAACCTCAAAACTAGTAACTGGTTAGGCACAAGAAACAGAGGACTAGTAGTTAGGAAATAATGCATATTATTCAAGTCAAGGGAAGAAAACAGTAAAATTTTCATGATAGCCTGAAAAGATAATTGATACTTTCATTGGTATATTAGTTTATTTTCAAGTTATAAGCTGGTAAAAAATACCAACAAAATATATTTCAAATAACTTAAAGTTATTGAGGTAGAATTCTAGATGAAGAGAAATTTTGATGATGTAAACAGGAATGTAAAAATAGTAATCGCCATATATCCAAGAGGGCACTGACATTAGTCAGGGGATGAATAAACTCTACTCTATTACAACCATGTCTCTATAGACACATGATTTCCTTAACATGTTTCTTCCTCCTATTGCTAGTTATTGAGAATTAAACATAGTGTTATAGACATTAGGTGTATTAATAAATTCATACATGGAAAGGATTTCTCTGATTTTAAATTTGTTTTCAGTGTACAACATAACGGTCATGCATTAGTTTTGGTAGGCATGATAGTCTTACATGTTAACTTGGTTAGGCTCTGATAGCCAGTTATCTAGTTCCCGTGAAGCTACTTTGAAGATATAGTTAATATCTACAATTGGATGACTTTAAGTAAATGAGACTATCTCAAAAATGTGGATGGGCTTCATTCAATCAGTTGAAGGCCTTAACAAAAACGGTTTTCCCAAAGGAAAAGGGATTCTGACTCAAAACTGCAAGAATATCATCCTACCTAAGTTTCCAACCTGCCAGCTTTCCCTACAAATTTCTGATTTGTCAGTGCCTACTATTGCATGAGCCAATTCTTTAAAATAAATTTCTTTATCTATATATCTATATTTGTATGTCTTATTAGTTCCGTTTCTCCTGAGGACCCTGCCTCATACAGTAGGTATCTATCACAATCACATTTTCCATGGGTCATTAAAATAGACTAAGTATTATCATTAACAGTTCCTTTAGTTTTCTATTATAAACTCGCTTATTAAAATGTAGTTATAATGCATGGTGTACAGAAAATTCAATTAAACAAATAGGTATGGATTTATCAGTAAATGCAAAGAATTGGGCTTTATGTTGGTTTATAACATATACATTATAAATTATATTATAAATATTAAATATAATTTAATTTAAATATAATTTATAACATATGGTATTTATATATATATGTGTGTATACACACACACACACACACACACACACACACATATATGTATAATTAAGTCACAATTCCTGTCTTCAGTGGAGAAAAAAATCTACATGTAACAATTGAGTGGAATCAAATTAGTGTTTTGATAAAGGTATTCATAAAATGACAATTCATAGCTCAGAAGTAATGATTCTCTATGGCTGAAGTACGGCACATTTGGGAGAATGTGGAGGGAAATGAAAGTGGATGAGTGGTGGTAGTTGGATATTAAAAGTTCTCAAATACCAAACCCAAGTGTTCAAACTTAAACTTGTCACAGGGCACCAATGGATGTTGAATGGGATTTTTACATTGTCTGAAAGGTTATTCCCTACACAACTCTATGAAAGGAAAACTGGTAAGACAGGAAATTAGAAGCAAGCGGTTGGATAACCTCAGAACATCACAAAGAACTTTCAAGTTTCACAAACATGATGCTTTGGGTGTTAACTCACAATATTGTTATTTCAATATTATCTAAAAAGTCAATAGTCTTATAAAATAGATTTAAGTTCTAAAAATGAGCATACGGTTAAAATTATTATTCTTAAAAATAATAAGAATTCTTCAAAATGTTAATAGAAAACTATCACAAATTAAGCTTTTATCAATATAGAAAACACACTTTATAAGAAGAAAAAAATCAAGCAAATAAAAAACCATTTGCTTTTTATTTTACAAAATGTATTTTTAATGACAAATACCTTAACATACAGAATTCAGTTATTCAACATTTGTTAAGTACACTTACCTCCTATATGATGGGCATGTTGAAGAACTGATGAATGCATTTCAAAGTAACAAAATACTGAGTTTTATTTAAAACAGGAGTCTCATACACTGTAACTATGGAAATTCTCATGATTTAGAAAAAAATAGTACCTTGTCTTTTAAACTGATAAATTTTTTGGATGGTGATTTTGGGTCAGACAGAAATTGTCTTTTTTTTTCAATATATGAAATTTATTGTCAAATTGGTTTCCATACAACACCCAGTGTTCATCCCAAAAGGTGCCCTCCTCAATACCCATCACCCACCCTCCCCTCCCTCCCACCCAGAAATTGTCTGTCTTAATAAAAAGTTTAAAAATTAAAGTAAACCTATTCTCAAAGATAAAGGAGTAAAGCATTTCTTATGTAGCTTCATAATAAGACATAGATACATGAGACTTCAGATTGTATTGGAAGGAAAAGAGGATTCCTCAAAAGCTGTATCTTATGTGTTTCTTATTTTCTCTCATTTAAAAAAATAATAAAGAATTATTAGATCACGGATTATTGCTGAGAATCTGATAGTTAGCTGGCATCTATCCCTATCTTTGAGAATTTCTTAAAATGCTAGACAATACATGAAAAATGGTAATAGGACAGTATAGAGCCTGCAGTTTTAAA
The DNA here is from genome assembly GCF_027475565.1 of Acinonyx jubatus. Classification (NCBI taxonomy): domain Eukaryota; kingdom Metazoa; phylum Chordata; class Mammalia; order Carnivora; family Felidae; genus Acinonyx; species Acinonyx jubatus. The sequence continues at coordinate 65,065,379 of NC_069387.1, forward strand.
TGGTATATAGAAATGCAGCTAGAAATTGTATATCTAAAAGTTTAATTTTAATAGTAGAGATATCCAGGGTAAAAAATATAAAATTAACTAGTAAACCCTCGAGAACATTTATCATAACTAGCATGAATTCGCACAAAAGAAATCCTATCATTTTTCTATCTTTTTATAAAAGACAGTCATCTCTATAGTACTGGGTGAGAGAGAAGGAGACAACTATAATTTATTTTGTACTAATATTATTTTTTGATACTGCTTTATTTCACAAACATCAAAAAACTGGGAAATAGAGTACAGATGACACTACTCACATAGGCTAATATAATTAGCTAGGATATGTTTTTCAAATTACAGGTAATGACCCATTAGTGGATTTTGAAATCAATTTTGTGGGTCAAGACCTGTATATATATGAAAAAAAATAACAAAAAATAATAGAAATAGAAAGGGAAGGAAAGTTTCCAGACTCATTTTATGAAGCCAGCATTACTTTGATTCCCAAACCAGAGACCCAGCAAAAAAAGAGAACTACAGGCCAATATCCCTGATGAATATGGATGCAAAAATTCTCAACAAGATACTAGAAAATTGAATTTAACAGCATATAAAAAGAATTATTCACCATGATCAAGTGGGATTCACTCCTGGGCTGCAGGGCTGGTTCAATATTAGCAAATCAATCAATGTGATACATCACATTAATAAAAGAAAAGATAAGAACCATAGGATCCTGTCAATTGATGCAGAAAAAGCATTTGACAAAATTCAGCATCCTTTCTTAATAAAAATCCTCGAGAAAGTCGGGATAGAAGGAACATACTTAAACATCATAAAAGCCATTTATGAAAAGCCCACAGCTAATATGAAAAGCCCACAGCTAATATCATCCTCAATGGGGAAAAACGGAGAGCTTACCCCCTGAGATCAGGAACACGACAGGGACGTCCACTCTCACTGCTGTTGTTTAACATAGTGTTGGAAGTTCTAGCATCAGCAATCAGACAAAAGGAAATCGAAGGCATCAAAACTGGCAAAGATGAAGTCAAGCTTTCACTTTTTGCGGATGACATGATACTATACATGGAAAACCCGATAGACTCCACCAAAAGTCTACTAGAACTGATACATGAGTTCAGCAAAGTCACAGTATACAAAAGCAATGTACAGAAATCAGCTGCATTCTTATACACCAATAAATGAAGCAACAGAAAGACAAATAAAGAAACTGATCCCATTCACGATTGCACCAAGAATCATAAAATACCTCGGAATAAACCTAACCAAAGATGTAAAAGATCTGTATGTTGAAAACTATAGAAAGCTTATGAAGGAAACTGAAGAAGATACAAAGAAATGGAAAAACATTTCGTGCTCATTGATTGGAAGAATAAATATTGTTAAAATGTCAATACTACCCAAAGCAATCTACACATTCAATGCAATCCCAATCAAAATTGCACCAGCATTCTTCTCAAGGCTAGGACAAGCAATCCTAAAATCTGTATGGAACCACAAAAGACCCCAAATAGCCGAAGTAATATTGAAGAAAACCACAGCTGGAGGCATCACAATCCCAGACTTTAGCCTCTACTACAAAGCTGTAATCATCAAGACAGTATGGTATTGGCACAAAAACAGACACATACACCAATGGAATAGAATATAGACTCCAGAATTAGACCCGCCAGTGTATGGCCACTAATGTTTGACAAAGCAGGAAAGAATATCCAATGGAAAAAAGACAGTCTCTTTAACAAATGGTGCTGGGAGAACTGGACAGCAACATGCAGAAGAATGAAACTAGACCACTTTCTTACACCATTCACAAAAATACACTCAAAATGGATGAAGGACCTGATTGTGAGACAGGAAACCATCAAAACCCTAGAGGAGACAGCAGGAAAAAACCTCTCTGACCTCAGCCGCAGCAATTTCTTACTTGACACGTCTCCAAAGGCAAGGGAATTAAAAGCAAAAATGAACTACTGGGACCTCATGAAGATAAAAAGCTTCAGCACTGCAAAGGAAACAATTAACAAAACTAAAAGGCAACTGACGGACTGGGGAAAGATATTTGCAAATGACATATTGGATAAATCGCTAGTATCCAAAATTTATAAAGAACTCACCAACCTCCACACCCGAAAAACAAATAATCCAGTGAAGAAATGGGCAGAAGACATGAATAGACACTTCTCTAAAGAAGACACCCAGATGGCCACATAAAAAGATGCTCAACGTCACTCCTCATCAGGGAAATACAAATCAAAACCACACTCAGATACCACCTCAAGCTGGTCACAGTGGCTAAAATGAACAAATCAGGAGACTATAGATGCTGGAGAGGATGTGGAGAAACGGGAATCCTCTTGCACTGTTGGTGGGAATGCAAAGTGGTGCAGCCGCTCTGGAAAACAGTGTGGAGGTTCCTCAAAAAATTAAAAATAGAGCTACCCTATGACCCAGCAATAGCACTGCTAGGAATTTACCCAAGGGATACAGGAGTACTGATGCATAGGGGCACTTGTACCAAAATGTTTATAGCAACACTTTCAACAATAGTCAAATATGGAAAGAGTCTAAGTGTCCATCAACTGACTAATGGATAAAGAAGATGTGGTTTATATATACAATGGAATACTACTTTGCAATGAGAAAGAATGAAATATGGCCATTTGTAGCAACATGGATGGAACTGGAGAGTGTTATGCTAAGTGAAATAAGCCAGGCAGAGAAAGACAGATACCATATGTTTTCACTCATATGTGGATCCCGAGAAACTTAACAGAAGACCATGGGGGAGCGGAAGGGGGGAAAAAAGTTACAGAGAGGAAAGGAGGCAAACCATAAGAGACTCTAAAAAGCTGAGAACAAACTGAGGCTTGATTGGGGGGGTGGGGAGAGGGGAAAGTGGGTGATGGGCATTGAGGAAGGCACCTGTTGGGATGAGCACTGGGTGTTGTATGGAAACCAATTTGACAATAAATTATATATTAGGACACCATAGAAATAAAATAATAGGACACCATAGAAATAAAAAGGAAATATATGATAAGTATCATTCCATAAATAATCCTTTTTTTTAGTTGTTTGTGTCCAGAGTTGAGATGTAAAATTCATAACTTAAAACAGATTGTGGGTGGAAATATTTCAAAAACCTGAGCTAATATTTCAAAAACACTCAGAAAATGGTCATCAATGTATCATTGTCAACCTGAGGTGGACTTCCACAGCAGAGTTCCACTGAGGTCAGCCCCAATACAGGGGTATTTTAGTATCTTGTCTATGTCCCAGATAATGGAAAGTAGAACACATTTAAGTCACTCATGATGTCCAGTATGGAGATGATTCAGTACCAGAACCTTTAAACAGAGAACTGAGTTTTCATATCACCTTTGTGCATTGATAAAATTATCCAAATGTAGTATATTTTCACGTTCTTACTACATATTTGGAAGGACACAAAAGCTACACTTTTTAAATTTTCTAAAAATAAGGCAGTGTTTCATAGGATCTGCAACTGGGTCAAACCTTTTAGGGATTTTGAAAGTGGTGTCTAATTTATTTGTTTATACACTGATGAAGAAAATGATAAGTGTGTGTACATTTTCACATTTAAATTTTTTTCTAGAAAATGTAGTTGGAATCATAAGCAATTATATTCTGAACTCAATACTATGTACTATATACAGGTAAAGCTCTGGGAATTCTTAAAATTAGCTATTATATTAATTCAGAGTGGTTAAAATAATGTGCCCTATATTATCACTGAAAGACTTTAATTGTCTTCATGGAATTTGGTCTCTTATTACTTCTATGTTACCATGGGACGTGATATTAGATTGAATGATTTACACCATTGAGATCATAATCGATCTTGTTATTGCTCTCATGGCTGCCTTTTCAAAGAATAGAACATTTTTCTCGGTTGAACAAATACAGGTTCTGATAATAACTAAGTGTATATTTCTTCACTTGAGATTTTGCTGTGAAGTTCCTAGCAAAGTATTACGATAGCTCAGTGGAGACTCTTCCCCCTGTATCTTTTTCCTCATTTTCTTAGAGGTAAATTAGAAGAAAACACTTTTCATTTGTGGAGTCATGGTAACAATAATATAATTTCACTGCTGTCTGGGACACTGGGATAAACATCTTGTCTCCGTCCACTTACCTTGCTACATGATTAATTACAGGAGCGAAGTTGGTTGGCCCATACAGTTGTACAGATTTCAGACTCCTATAATAAGCCTCCATGACTCCTTCAATGCCATCACAGTAGGGATTTTGAGGGTTTCCATTCTGTAGAATTTACAGGCAAAAAAGAGTAAAAGTTAATAGTGTCTATAAAGATCAAATGAAAAAGAGAAAAGATATGTTGATACTCAAAGATTTTTTGGAAGCAAAGATTTTTTGGAAGCACATTTATATAATAGCAAAACATAATAAATTAAGTGGTCAACAATAGATTACAATATATTATGTAGATTATGATATGATGAATCTAATATATAGTCATTAAAAACTGATACTCTTCATAAAAAGAACTGCAGAAAATTCTAAATAATCTTGAGAAGCTGAATATCACAACATTCCATAATTAATGTCTTCATTTTACACATGTCTGTGAATATGTAGAGAAGAACATATAAAAATCCTGAAAAGAAGTAAATATTAACAGTGGTTAACTCTGGGTGATTACATATAATTGGTGGCTTTTTTTCATTCTTTAAACTATTCAGTCTTTTCTGAGTTTTCTGCAGTGGTATCTATTAAAATCAAGAAAAAAATTGCTATCCATTCAGTTTTACCTTATAGAAGGAAAAATATGAAACATCTGCCACATGCATATTTTCATGTTGCAATAACCCCAAGCACAGAAGGAATGCAATTTGGTGTGAGAAATGTCAAGACAAGGTAAAAGGAACAGAATCAAAGAATCATCCATGTTCTTTAAGGGAAATGAGCTTGCCATTAGATTCTTATTCTGGAAATGGCACCTAGAAGGGCAACTTTACACCTGGAGACCTAGACCAGCTTTTCCATACCTTAAATGCTTTGGTATTATGAGGGTTAATTCTCCTAGACCAGATTTAACAAATAACATGAAGCAGTATATTAGTTATCTATTGCTTTGTGGCAAATTACGTCAAAAGTTAGTGGTTTAAAACAGTAATTATTTCTTATCTCAACATCTTTTGGGTGTCAGCAGCAGCTTAATGGATGGTTCTTGTTCACAGTCAGTATGCCAACCTGGACACCTGAGAGCTTAACCAGAGTTGCAGAATCTGCTTCCAAGAAGGCTCATTTAAATGGCTGCCAGCAGGAGGTCAACATGGTCTCTCTGCAGGGCTGCTTGAGTGTTCTTACAACATGGCAGCAAACTTCCTCAGAATGAGCAATCCAAGAAGACAGCAAGAAGGAAGCCCCAATGCCCTTTATAAGCCAGTCTCATAAGATGCACACCATCATTTCTACTTTAATCTATTTGCTAAAAATGCATCCCTAAGTATAGCCTATGCTCAAGGGAAGGGGAGTTAGGCTCCACGTCTGAAAGGGGAGAAGTATTAAAAACTTGTAGATACATTTTAAAACACTAGAGACCTTAATTATATTTAAACACAGTTAATAATAATTTCATGATGCATGTTTATATCCGAACAATCACTGGCCATTTATAACTAAACTTTGTTGAATTTTATATACTAAGCTTTACACTAAAGCATTTACATGTATTATAGATTTTATAACAACCCTAAAAAAAGCAGATAAAGTATTGTCATTATCTCCACATTGCAAATGAAGAAACTAAGGCACTGAGAGCTTAGATAACTGTGCCCCAAAGTTATTTCAACCACTTCAGTTTTGCCATTTCTGAGAGAGGAATTTTTACCCACTTTTTCCTATTAATTTTGTCTTTTCATCAAATTTTTTATTCATTAACTATCATGTCAATTTTTAAAAACATAAAAATAATAAAAGCCCTCTTATAATAATATAGACCTCTTTATAATTTTATATTATACAATTGGTTACATTAATTGATTGAAATTATAATGTAAAAGCTTAATATTTAGCACAAAGCAGTTAATGATTGCTTTTGATGTTAATCTGAGCTGACCTATTTAACCTTCCTTTAAATAAAATTTTACAGTGTTCTTCCTTTAATCAGATATGAAGCTGATTAAAATTAAAACTCATTATTGATTTTTAGCATATAAAAATGTATTCCATATCTGCCTTTAGGGGGAGAAATACAAACCAAGATGGTTCTGAGCAACTTTTTCATTATCCTTTTAACATTTTGACTAAGGGTTTATATTTCTAGAAAATAATATATTTTCTGTATTCCTGTGGAACTGAAATTACAAGGTCACCATTTTTCTCACCATTTTATTTCTTAGTGGAAAGATAATTAGTGGATGTTCTATTCGTCATTATGGAATATTTAAAGCACTGATTTCTGGGGGCACCTGGGTGGCTCAGTCGGTTGAGCGTCTGACTTCGGCTCAGGTCATGATCTCACAGTTCATGGGTTTGAGCCCTGCGTCGGGCTCTGTGCTGACAGCTCAGAGCCTGGAGCCCACTTCGATTTCTGTGTTCTCTCTCTCTGCCTCTCCCCTGCTCATGCTCTTTGTCTCACATAAGTGAATAAACATTAAAAAAAAATTATAAAGCACTGATTTCTGCATTAGTCCTAATTCTGTAATAAATTGCTCTAAGAATTCCTCATACGAGTTGGATGATAAAAATATTTATGATGTAAAATTATACACTTTTTAATATATGCTTGGCATGATATCAGGATTATTTAAAATAATTTACAGCTATTAAAATGAGATTTTCCTTTTAATAACAAAGTTATAATGAGTTACACAAAGATTTTTTTTAAGTCTGTTTAAAACTCCTTTCACAAACCAATTATGTGTTAGTTACTAATTACTAACAAGCAATTAGTTTTTACTTGTTAAAACAAATTAAAATGAGCTCATGTGTGCAACTAGCCCAAAAGCACAGGATATTTTTGAAAATAAGTGCATTCAATTTTGTTGTTTATTAATGAAGGGGGCAGTGGATGCCCTATTTTATATTTCCATTTTAATTAACAACCTTTTCCATTTATAAAATAATGAATGTTAATTTGTAGAACACATAGCACATAAAGAGCAGAATTTGAAACGAGCACTACTCCCACAGTGCAGACTTAAGTGTGGGGAGGGACGTTGGGCCCTTCTCCATTTTCCCCTCCATTGGTTCCCTGAAAGATTGTACTGAATATTTAGATTCAGTCCTAAAAGAGAAGACTATATATAGTCTCTGCTGCTGCCTAGAACCTATAATACTTTTCAGCAGGCCTAACAAGCTGACAAAATGTTGAACAGAAGCTCTAAGGAGTTGTTACTTTACTCTTTGAAATGTATCTGCTGCTGCCCAGAGATTGCTTACTGTGGGGAAAAGTCTCCCTTTTATTCAATAAATAAACATCTGTTGAGCTTCTATTTTATGCATACAGTGTTAACACCCTTGCTTGTTAAACTGTTAGCATCTAAAATTTTTTTTAAATGTTTATTTTTATTTTTGAGAGAGAAAGACAGTGAGAGCCAGGGAGGGGCAGAGAGACAGAGAGAGGGAAACAGAATCTGAAACAGGCTCCAGGCTCTGAGCTGTTAGCACACAGCCCAATGCAGGGCTCAAATTCACGAACCATGAGCTCATGACCTGAGCTGAAAGTCGGATGCTTAACCAACTGAGCCACCCAGCCGCCTCAAATTGTTAGCATCTAGATGGATGAGAACACACACACATGTTAAATTGTGCAGATATCTATAAATGACAAGATAAGTGAAAAGTAGGCCAGCACTTTTCGAGATCTAGTATGAAAAATCACTTGGACAGGTGTACCATTTCTCTATTGATCATTGCAGGAGACTTTCCTTTAAGGGTCACTGGCCTCATGCCCATTACAAATACTTCCTCTAAAGTTCCACACTATTATGCTATTATATTTTCGGTTATAACACCTTAAGGAGTCATCAAAATCACAATGGGAGGAGAGCAATGACTCCTTTTCACAACGTTTGTGCTAACGTGGTGGTACATTCCCTGTTCTTTTTCCACAATGGAATACATGAATATATTCTTATTCATATTTCAAATAAAAAGCTGGGGTTTATCTGAGACCCTTTGGATTAACAGCAAAGAAAACATAAAAAAATAAGTTTTTATGTTCAACTTTCAACATTTGTGTTAGCCCTAAACTCACCAATGAGGGATTAATTTTTAAGAAGGCCTCCCTTGCTAACTGAAAGATTACTTGAACTCAGTGTGATAAATAGATTAATGTTTATGAATATACATCACAAATTCTTACCATGAAAATATGAGGGTTTGTTAGGATTACAGAGTATATTAGTTGTTAGATTGATATGGGACAGTTTTTCTATTTGCCATTTCAGCACCTAGAGACAGTTAAGGATGAAGTTAACAGAATAGTTTAGCAAAAAATCAAATCAAATACTAACTCTTTGAAGACCTACTTAAGTCTTACCTGTCTTATTTACCCAAGAAAACAAAAGTGCTTTGAAAAAATTAATCAGTTAGTAATGTTAAAGTTCATGTGCTATCATCAGTGTTGTTTTCATCTTCAATTTGGGGGACTATTTTTCATAACTTTAAAGGGGTATGATCTCTATCCTATAAGTATTTGAGTTGGGTTCACGAACTTTTAAGATGCAAATAATAAAAAAAATCCTTCCATGGCAATAGATATTTGCATTGGTTTTGTTGTGAGGAAAGAATTTGGAAGTAGGAAAAGCAGAAAAAGAGAGGTTTAGAGAGAGAGATAAAAGGAAAAAAAAAACATACACAAGGGTGAGAAGAAATGTATGGAAGGAAAAATTAATAAGCCCCATTTAGTTTAACATAATTATTCTCTTTCTTAAGCTTTAAAATAGCTCATGACCTTTTTCCTGAAGCACTTAAGACTTAGCATCACATGAGTGATTTTCATGGTTTTATAAGTTTCTGGGAGATTTTAATTCTCTAAGACACAACAAAATCCCAATAGATATTTATTTTTATATGACAGTGGGAATGTGGCATGTGGGCTAATTCATGGAAGAAAGAATTAAAGCCTCCAGCAACCTTTCCTGAAATTGTGTGGGCAATGGAATAGATAAGCAAGGATAAGTATAGAAATAAAAATGTAAAAATACTGCTCTTAAAAGATATTTAAGGAAGTTTAAATCTAATCATACAAAAGCTTCGGGAAGTGTGTGTGTGCATATGTATGTATCATAATCATACTATATCATGGTGTTAAAAAGCACAGATCTGAGAGGTGGGATTCATATAGGCACTGTTATAAAATTTGCTTTAGTAGTAAAGAGCATGTATTCTAAAATAAGACTGATCTGGGTTCAAGTCCTGTCTTCTGGAATCCTGGTTAATTCCTGTGACCCTAAGCTGAATTACACAACACATGGGACACTCTTTAACTGTATTCAATATGACTGACACTTCCTAGAGTGATGCAATGTGACAGTCATGATATACCTACCACACAGGAATTTTATGAAGACCATATAAGAAAATGATTGTAAATATTTGGCTTGACACCCAGTAATTACTCAAAAAATGGTAGTATTATTATTATTTTGCTTGCAGAACTTCTAAAAAATCTCTGATTATGCATTGCTTCTGTAACATGAATAAAAACAGCAAAGACTTACAAAGATAATGGGGATGCAAGGATTTACTCCTGAAATGTATAGAGGGTAGGGAGGCACTTCTAAACAGAAAAAGCCAAAGTTTTTCCAAAATGACAGGCAAACATTCCTATATTGATTTTCCCATTATTTGATCAGAAAGTACAGGGAGAATAAGGCTGACTGGGTGTATAAGCATTATCTTTGTGGAGTTTATTTGGAAAACAGAGTGCATTATCTTCAATTATCAACATTGCTTATCTTCAATCACAAAATATGGACTAGATCTATGTAAACATTAACTAGATAAATATTTATTTCAGTCATATCTATTCCATTCTATTGAAATCATAATTATAGCCACAATTATTGCTTCACATTAAAAGAAATTAATTTTAGTCATAACTAATCCTTTAAATTTGAATATGGTAGATTAAGATAGTCACACATTCTTTGAGACAGCCTCCCATTGAGAGGTGAAGGTTACTTTGAAACTTGGCTGGCCTTAGTGATTTGCTTGACTAAGAGAATTTAGCAAAAACAACTTTCTGGGATTTCTAATGCTATGGTATAGAGAGCCCTGCAGTTTCTGCCTCAGCCTTTTAGAATACTCATTCTGGGGAAGCTGGCTGCCATGTAAGAAATCTGACTACCAAGAGATGGCCATACTGTGCTGAGGTCCATGATAACCACATGGGCAGGTCATATGTTGAAAAAGGGAGAGATGTCCAGGCAACTTAGCTATTTCAGTCATCCTGAGTATCAGATATGAGCAAAGAAGCCATCTTAGGGGACATGCTGGCCCCAGAACACATGATATAGAGAAGAACTGAGCAATCCAACCAGCAGCCAGAATGAAGCCCAGACATATGGTTCTAGTCAACAATTCCAGCCACCTCTAGCCAATCAAGGCATCCTACTTAAGACCCCAGACATCTTGAAGAAATATATCATCTCCTATTGTACTCTGCTTAAATTCCTGACTCCAAAATTATGAGTATATGAAATGGTGTTGGTTTATGCCTCTAACTTTTAAGGAGTTCGTCATATAGCAATAGACAACCAGATTAGACCCTCTGAAACCAGATGGACTATAGATATATTTATTACTAATCTATTTCACTGTCTTTTTCTTCCATTATATCACACTTCTAAATCAATCATTTTGCAAAATTGAGCTGAGTCTATAGTCAAAAGAGTTGCTACGTGACTGACTAAAGCATAAGTAGTGAACCAACATTAAAAGATATTATTTTTTTCAAAAGATCAAATCCTTGTGATGTACTCTTACCAAAGCAAATTCATGAGATATCCTTCCATCTGGAGGCAGTTTTGCACCAAAACCTAGAGCTGGGAACATTTTATCACTGTCATAATCTTGAACGATTTCTCCCACTGCTTTCAGGGCCATTCCATAGGCATTCAGTTGGTAAGGATTCATGTAATGGAGAGAAGTGGGCTGGGCAGGGTTGCCTGATGACAGAAAAAATATTTCAAACATAACTGATTAGAGTAAAGATGTCATTTTCTTGACAACATTTTCTTGATGTCTATTTCAGAATGAAATACTTAAAATTATGTTTTCTGCCTACAACCATACTATGTCAAATAGTTTCTTTTTGGATGGATATTAACATAGAAATAGTTATTACATTATACAGACATGTAGAAAGTTTTCCAAAGATATGCCAAAGCATATGCAGATTTTGTCAGAAATTATTCCTCACTGTCAATGCCACAGGCTATTTTTGAATCTCATTTACAGAAGAAGTATTTAAATACTTTTGTTAAACTGATTTTATTGTCATCTTTATTTTTAAAAAATCATGTGCCTTTGCCTTGAATCCTTATACCTATAATTAAAGGACTCAACTGATTTAATGGGCTTCAATAATTACAAAGCTTCCTAAAGTTCTGTTATAAACATAAATTGAATATTTGAGAAACATCCCAATTTAATCACTTAAAGAAAAGAAAGCATAGCGATCTTCAAATTCAAGCTAATTAAATATCTGTATTTGAAAAATTATTCAGTTTCTAACTATACATTAAACTGAGAGTCAGAAGACTCAAAGTCCAGTCTCAGAATTTTCAAGACAACACCTATAAAATGTCTGCAATAAATCCTACCACAGTTATACTGAAGGACAAAATGAGATTATGTGTGAAGTGATTAAAAATACCAAAGCGCCATAGAAATGTAAGGCTTCACTGCTACTGTTATTACTGTCTGGGTCATCCACAAGGTTCTGAAATTTCAATATACTTATACTCTATAGGGTGTTGGATTTGAATACAGATGAATTTGAGTCAGAAAGAAATATACGTGCTACCACTCAAATACATTGATATTCACATTGAGTTGTCCTAATTACCAGCATAAAGGCCGCTTGAAAGTCCACTTAGTTTCTTAAGTGGAAATGGAAAGTTAAATGGGACTTGTAATAGCACATAAAGCTCAATTCTATATTAAAACATTGCCTGAAGAAGGAAAACCTCAGGGCACAGTTCTTTTCTGATAAGAAAAAAATAATAATAATAATCAGCACTTGTGATCCAAAGAGAAACAATTAAAAAGAGATATCCCCTTGGTTTATAATACATATAATTGTACACAGAACATTTTTGGTCTAAAAATAATGCATTACATAAATGCAATTGTATTTCCAAAGGATTACCCGCATTCAAGGGCTGGTCCCACATGACAAAATTTCTGAAAAAGTATCTTCTGACCAAATAGACTTAACATTCATTCCTCTGGATTTGACTAAACTTTGGAAAGAGTTCTTCATAAATATAGACCCCTGACCTTCCTTTTCTTAGAGCATTTGCTTTACAAAACTTGCAATTATAAATTCTTTCTCTGCACCTTTGAGATGTAAATCTTCTACTACCCAGGGATGTCTTTCTCTAGGACCTGGAGACATCCCTTTGAAATGTAATCATGGAGAAAGAGAGCACTCCTATCTCCTAGTCTGTTTGGGAAGGTAGGAGCCTAGCTTCCATAAGTGCTGACTAGCAAACAGACCAATGACCCCTGTAAGGTCCCTCAGTACTTTTCCATTAGATCACAGAAGCACTTAAAATCCCTCCCACCTTTTGTTTTAGAGGAGTTGAGTTCAATTTTTTCCCTATATCCCAGTAGACTCGACCTCCAGTAGACTTTCCTCTATGTCAATAGTCTTGAATAATGTCTTCCTTGCCCGTTTAAATTGTCTGGTGCAATTTTTCATTGACACTTTATTCTAAAATTAGAATTTTGCACTTGGTCAAAAGCCCACTGGAGCCACAGGGAAGCAATATCATTACTTGACTAAGTGGTTATCTAACACAACTCTCAAATATAAGAAGAGTTGTTACCTATTGGCTGTAATAAGGCGACTAATTCTATCTCATTAAGAAAATCATAACTTAAAATTAAAATGCAAATACCACTCATACCCTAGCATGTCTAAACATCTTCGCCTATCATGCAGAGCAGGGCTGGATCCCACTCATGTAAGGACGTCACTTCTTTCCGGCATCTGTGTCAGACCAGTCTCTTCACTGTATCACTAATGATATCTCCCTTCCTATCTCTGCCTCTCAATTGCCACCTTGTCCTGAAATTCACTTCATTCTCTGCAGCTTATGTTTTATTTGCACCAGACAACCTTCCTTGTTTATTCCAACACTTACAGTCTTTTCTCTCCTACTCAAATGACTCTTGTGTTCTGCACCACACAATCTGGCAATTAAAAATTTGCCAAATTGTCCATTCTTTGAATCTGGGACGTTTGTATTATCTCTGTATCTGCAACAATGCATATAAAAATGAACTTGTGGTAGGTTGATAACATTGGGGCCCGAGTTACATGAATAATAATTATGATAGCAGGGAATTTAACATGTATTGAACACCTTACTTCAAGGTAAGTCCTTCAACAAACCTATAACATGGGTACTATTTTATTGTACCCATTTTTCAGATTAAATAACTTACCCCTACTGGCATAGTAAAAATTGATAAAATTCAAATGTAAATCTAGGCAGTCAGATTCCATAATGTTTATTCATAGCTAGAACTCTATACTTAAGGATTTTGTAATACTTTAAACACTGGATATAATGAAACTTATATTTGATTTTGTTTTAGAGTTACATTATACATTTATAAAAAAATCACACTTGAATACATTCTTGTTAAGGAAGTTTTATTGATATATAATTCACATAATTTACAGTTCAGCCATTTGAAATGTACAATTCAATGATTTTTAATATATTCACAGATAATTACAACCATCACTCTGATTTTAGAACATTTTTATTACCTCAAAAAGAAACACTGTACCTATTCACTATCGCTCCCTTATCATTCCATCCAGCCCTGCTCTAAACAATGATTAATCTACTTTCTGTTTCTATTAATTTGCTTATTCTGGACATTATATATAAATAGATTAATATGTAGTGTTTTGTGACTAGCTTCTTTCACTTAGCATGATGATTTCAAGGTTCACTTATGTCCTACTATGTATCAGCACTTCATATTTCATTCCTGTTTATTCCTGAATAGTATTCTCCTATATGAATATATCACATTTTGAAAACCATTTATATTTGGACTGTTTCCACATTATGGCTATTATGCTGCTATAATCTTTTGTGTACAAGGTTTTGTGTGGACATATGTTTTCATCTTTCTTGTGTATTCATCTAGGGGTGAAATTTCTGGGTCGTATGGTTACTGTATGTTTAACAACTTGAAAAACTGCCAATGTATTTTCCAAGGTGGCTGCACCATTTTACATTCTCACACACAGTGCATGAGGCTTCCAATTTCTCCACATCCTCATCAACACTCATTATGCCTGGATTATAGCCATTCTAGTGGGTGTGAAATATTATCTCATTATAGTTTTGATTTGCATTTCCTGATGCCTAAGTTTACTCAGTATCCTTTCATGTGCTTAACGATCATGGGTACATCTTTTATGGAGAAAGGTCATTCAGATCCTTTGCCCATTTTTAAGTTGGGTTATTTGTCTTTTTATTGAATTATAAGAGTTCTTTATATGTTCTAGATACAAATCCCCTATGAGATGTATGATTTGCTAATATTTGCTCACATTCTGGGGTTTGTCTTTTCACTTAGTTAATAGTATCCTATGAAGAATAAAAGAGTTTTTATTCTGATGGAGTTCAACTTAATTTTTTTTCTTTTGTTACTTGTGTTTTAATGTCATTTAAGAATCAGCTGTCAAATCCAAGATCATGAAGGTGTATCCCTATGTTTCCTTCCAATAGTTTATACTTTTAGCCTTTACATTTAAGTCTTTGATCTAGTTTGTGTTAATTTTGTTTTTGATATGAGAAAAAGGTCGAACTTCAATCATTTGCATGTCGCTATCCTGTTGTCCCAGCACTGTTTGTTAAAAAGACCATTTATTCTTTCCCCTATTGAATTGTCTTGACACCTTTCTCAAATCAGTTAACCTTAGTCTCATGGGTTTATCCCTGGAATCGCCATTCAACTTCATGGAACTATATATCTATCTTTATACCAGCATCATGCTGTCTTGATTACTGTTGCTTTGCAGTAAGTTTCAAAAACGGGAAGTATGAACATTCCTACTCTGTTCTCTCTTTTCATGTCTGCTTTGACTCTTCTGTGTCCCTTGAACTTCGATATGAATTTTTGAATCATCCATTTATTCAAAAAAGGCCTTTCAGGTTTTGACTGAGATTGCATTGTATCTGTTGATTGCTTTGGGAAATGTCCTCTTAACAGTTGAGTTTTCCAATCCATGAAAACTGTATATTTTTCTATTTATTGAGATCTTTAATTTATTTCAATAATTTTTTTCAGAGTATAGTTTCTAGAGTATAAACTTTGCACTCACTTTGTTAAATTTTTCCTAAGTATTGCATTACTTTTGATACTACTGTCAATAGAATTTTCATAATTTCATTTTCAGACTCTTCATTGGAAATACAGAGAAAAAGACCAGGTTTTTATATATTGATCTTTTATTTTTCCATCTTGCTAAGTTCATTTCTTAGTTCTAATAGATTTTTAGTGAATTGATTCCTTAGGGTTTTTGTACACAAGTCTATGTCATCTGCAAATAGAAATAGTTTTACTTCTTCCTTTCCAACCTGGATTTTTTTTTTATTTCATCTTGCCTGATGGCCATGACTACAACTTCCAGTAGAATGCTGAACAGAAGTGGCAGAAGCAGTCATCCTTGCCCTATTCCTCATTTTAGGGGAAAGCATTAAGCTATGCTAGGTACGGGTTTTTCATATTTTCCCTTCATAAGGTTAGTAAGTCAATTTCAATTCCTAGTTTGTTAAGTGTTTTTATCATGAAAATATGTTGGACCTTGCCAAATGCTCTTTTCTGCACCAATTGAGAGAATGATGTGATTTTTACATTTTCTTCTATTGACATGTTATGTTATTTGCTTTTTGAATCCTAAGCCAACCTTGTATTCCTGAGATAAATTTTACTTTCTTAGGATATATAGTTTTCTTAATATGTTGGTGGATTCAGTTTGCTAGTGTTTTGTTGAGTTTTGTTTAGTTTTTCTTTTCTTTTCTTTGTCTAGTTTTGATATCAAGGTAATACTAACCTCATAGAATCAGTTGGGAAGTATTCTCTCCTTTTCTATTGTTCGTAAGAGTTTGTGAAGAATTGATGGCAACTCTTCTTTAAATATTTGGTAGAATTCACCAGTGAAGCTTATATGGACATGGACCCTGATAAACTGTGAGGGTATTTTTTTATTCCAAATTCCATCTCTTATTATAGGTCTATTCAGATTGTCTATGTCTTTTTAAGTCAGTTTCAGTAGCTTGTGTCTTCCTATTCAATAGATTCTTGCTCTTCTAGTTGTGCTAATGTTCATTAGTGAATAAAAGTAGTGTTTTAAATCATTTAGACTTTGTTTTATTCTATGTCTCATGTTTTACTAAATAAAATACATGAATAAAAATAATTAACTTGAAATCATAGTGTTGAAGAATAAACTTAATATTTAATCAAAGGTGAGTTCAATTAGATTTTGGTCTCCTCTCTATTCTTAATTCTAGTACTAAAAAGCCAAGATGTATTTAGTAAAATGATTTTATGAATATGAGTTTCCTCATTTATATAAGAGGATGATTGGAGTAAGTGATCTCTAAGGTTCTTTCTTACCTGAAAATTCTACTATTTTGTGAAATGTGAGTCACTGAGAGAAATGTGAGGTAAAGGGAATATAATGTGAGAGCCATAAGCACAATAAGTAATTTAGGGGGAAAAACTAGATAAATATAAATTGATGGCAAATTCTGGTAAAAGTTAAATAATGAGATTTAAGTTATTAGGATACATAATCACTCATTTCAAATGATTGTTCTGTTTCAGAAAAAGTTACTTCAAAATAAGATTTAAAAAGCTGACTCTCTTTTCTTTTTGAAATGTTTGATAGGCAAATTATGAATATCTATAATGGGGTATTACATGACACTCCCTCTAAATTAAATGTAAATATGTTAACATGAGTAATTTTTAAAAATAAATACTCAAGTAAAAACAAAGAGAGTTGCATAAAGTACAGGTACTTAAGGATACTTAAGGATGAGGATAATTCAACACACTTCAACAGTATAGTTATGTATCAAGATGAGGGAAGGAGTGGGACAGAGCACACCATGGGCTTAACTAGATCTGAATTTTTTTTTAAAAAATATGTGAAATAAAAATTATAATACTTCAATATTTAATAAATTTGAATGGGACTATTAGGCTTTTTTTTTTGCATTCCCTTTAGTCATTTGTATACCTGAACTATTTCATAATAGTAAAAAGAAAGGAAAAATTACCTGAATTTTATATGAAACAACAGTTCAGAAGGATATAAATATAGGAATCAAATATCTAAACTCATGAAAATAACTATCTTTCAATTAATTGCTAATATTTTTTACTAGTGGATAGTCAGAATACTCACCATTTGATGCTGTAAAATCAATAGCCACTGTGAAATTGATTTGCGTTCTAGAATATAAGTAAACAAGAATCATTAATAATGAAATAATCTCATAAAAAAGAGTTTGACTTCCATTTGTGTTATTTTTTTTTTTAGCATCATTAAGTTTCTTAAAATACAGTATATACCGGATAGCATCAAGATAGGCAGTTTTAAAAGGTAAAAGCATAGCAAAACACCTTTACAATCATACAACTGTAAAATATGAAAACGAGTGTCAGGAATAAAAATAGCTCCTATTTGAAAACACAATAACTAAGTGAGGGTTGTATAATAAAGAAGTCAAACTGCAAATAACGATTTTCCAGTCTCCAATGCCAGCATTTACTATCAATTTGCTTTTAAAAACATCTTGCAATCATTGTTGAATTATTATGCCCTTAAAAGTGTGGCACAGCTGAAATCATCTCTAATAATATCATTCCTAAACCAATTCTTTCCACAATCTGAACACACAGGACTTTCTTCTGCTTTCTTCATAAATGAAGCATTTCAGATCCTGATCAGTATTCCTCTGTGTGTGAACTTATAGACACAGATAAATATTTATATAGATGATATTGGTTATATATAGTTTAAATTTTCAGCACAGTTCCCCAAAATTATTTTACTGGGTTAGTTCTGTTTTCTTTCCTTTTTTTTCTGATAGAAACCTAAAAAGTAGCATTTTCATAAAAAAATTCACTCTTTTGAATACACATCTCTGACTCTTTCTGTATGTAATTCTACCCCTTTCTTAACAAACAAGGGGAAAAAAACCCACAAATAAGCAACAATGAGATGATTGCTTGGATAACACACAATCACACCTAATTTAAAAAATAATTTAATATAAAAAGTAAGCCATTTGAAAACATGAGTGCTATAAATCACCTTATTTTTAGAGACAAATTACTTTTGCCATATTGCAAACTCATTAAATACTTCAAAGTTTGGAACTGCTATTTAAATGGTGCTGATGATGACAAATATAATGATGACGATGGTGATGAGGTTGATGATGATGATGGGTACTACAGCATAGGGTCCCTTGTGGTTCTCTGAGTATAAATTATAGTAATATTTCCTTCTTTTTCTACAAATTCAGCTTCCAAATCCCTAGACTATTCAGGTACTGAAACACATTCCACATTTTTTTTTCCTAAGGAATGAACAACCTTTTGTGCTTTGCATTTAATAAAAACTAATATAGATTCTCTTTATAGCTATAAGCAATTTTTTTCAGTAGAAATTAGGTTTATAGGCTAAGAATATAGGCTAATTTGGAGCATGACACTAACCCGTATGAACCGAAAGGAGTTAAAAACTTTTAGAAAAAGAGTATTTTTGAGACATCTGGGAGAACATTTTGAGATAATAAATCCCTTTGAGGAACTGAAAAGAACAGTCACCATCAGCACATTGCTTCATCATTCTGGTGCAAGGAAGAGAAGTGACTGTAATACAGGGTAGTATGGTGTTAATAGAGGGTAGTATGGTGTATTAGAAAGGTGCAGCTTTTGCATCTGAAAGAACAGGGTTTCAATTCCAGCAACCCAGTTGCTGACATTAGTCATGTTTCAAAACCCTCAGAGGTCAGGTGCCTGGCACGCAATAATAGCAAGAACTAACAGAAAAACTAAATGAAATATTATATCTCTATATATTTATATGTGTGTATACATATATAATGTGGATTACAGATACACATTATATACTATAAGCATATAAAATGTGCTTTTACATAGCTTATATCAACTAATTTCATAATATTTTTTAAAAGACACCATTATTCTCCTTTTATAGACAAGGATTCTATGCTCACAAACTTCATAATTTTTGACACAAGTAATAAATGCCAGTATTGAAATCTGAATTCACATCTAACTTCAAAGACCACATTCATAAACTCTATACATACTACTCTGTTTCTACAATTAGATATTTATAAACTGCTTGACTATAATAACACAATAAAAGATAGTGATTATTATGTTACAAACAAAAATGATCCTGTACAAGTATCCTTATGATAAGAATGCCAGGGCACATTCTTGTGCTTCGGCAAATTAGCTCATCTACCAAGTATGTTGTTAAATATATAAATCACAAAATTATCAGTATAAATATCTTTTTATGTTATTTTTTTCAAATGACACCTCTTTAAAAATGAAAAATAACTCTGAGTTTCAAGAACATATATTTTAGCACATTATAAAGGGCAGTTTAGGAGTTGAGTCTTTGGTTCAATCTCCCTTAGGTTGTAGGAACAGACACCTTGTCTTGATTCAACTGTCTCTTATAACACTGTCTGCACAATGCTTTGCCAATATTGGAACCTCACTGTATTTATTGGGTGATTGAATGCATTCATTTTATGCTTGCTTCTAATCTGTTCTCCAGGAGAGCCCAGGATGTGTAGCATAACCTCCAACTTCTTAGAAGCATTAGTTGCAGATTTAAAAAAATTCAGTAATCAGAGATACAATGGTCCTTTCAAAGCCAAAACTGTGCCTAGCAAAACTATAAGGAAAAGGCATGACTATTAAAGAACTATACTGTATATAAGAATAAAAAAAGAGTAGATGTTTATTATTAAACTACCTGACTGAAACCTCTAGCTAACAAAACCTCTAGCTAGCTAAATAAACTAAATTCCAAAAGCAAGCCAGTTAGGTAGCCCCAAAATAATGAGGTATTAAAAAAAAGAAGAGAAAACTTTAAAAAAAAAGAAAGGAAGGAAGGAAAGAAAGAAAAGAAGGAAGGAAAAAAGAAAGAGAGAAGGAGCTTCTTATCATACCATTTGGGTTTATTCATTTAAAAAACTACAATTCAACATTCATAGAGCATCTTCTGATTGCCAAGCACTATGTTAAGAAAACAGGAGCAAACCAAAAACTATCCTTGAATTCCTAGAGTTTATTTACTATTGTAGCTTTTACGATTAAAAAAATGACAAAAATAGCACAGCAGTTTATCATAGAATTCATAATCAACAGCATAACCTAAAACTCAACTGTGCATTTACTGTGGATAACAGCTTATTTATTTCCAGGATTCCCAAGTTTCCATTCATATTATAATGTATATTTGCTATACCAAGTGTTATATTCTATGTATTTTGAAAATATTAATTTATAAAATTTTAAAGGAAGTTGCTAGCAGTACTATAACTTTAAGCTAGAAGACAGATTTCTTGAGGACTTTGATAAATGAATTGTGTCATAAAAGTAAACCAAACAAAACATCTGCACCAGTAATCCTGTTATCCTTTTTCATTCTTTAGTATTGCATGAAGCCTAATGTTGGGAAAAAAAAAATCAATCAGCGTCAAAGTAAAACATCCGAAGTCGCACAAGATGACTCCTGGCAGAATATTCATAAAATGATCACATACAAATCCTTGAAACATTCTGCTTAGGAAGCGTTACTTCAGCTGTCATTTTGCATTTTAGAAGCAGACAAGAAGGAACAGAATTTCAAGAAACCTGGATAGGAGTATTATATTATAGAGTATAAATAAAGGCATGCCTGCCAAATTTCATGAGTTAGTAGTAACATCTCATAAGACTTCTCAATGCATATGTCCTAGTACTGCTAAAATATATACTTGGAAAATGTCCTTATTTTACTCTGCCACCTTTCCAAAAGCTGTAAATGACAAATCAGATGTCAAGACAGAAGATTTAACCAGCACAGCAAAGATCCATAGAAAACAAGCATATATATGTATGTCAAAGAAAACGACACATATGCATGCATCTGTGTGCATGTGCATGCACACACACACACAGTAATACTATCTTGGACAACTTTTCTACAACTGTCATTATGAATTTGTCATTGAGAACCAACAACTGTGATGGGGGTGTGCAGAAGGACCGTTTTATTTTCTTCCCAATTTCAAATTCTGTTCAGCTACACAAACTGAACATTATCAATATGAAAGATGAACTGTTGCCATCCTCCATTTTAAAGTTAATCTTGACAAATGCAGGTTCTGATTCACCTGCTGTTGGAATTTAGAATGCTTAAATGAAATTGAGATGCCCACTTAGCTCTAATATTCCTCTTATTCTCGCCACGCTGGCACCAAGACCATGCTTCTGCCTTGATAAACCGACATGTACTCTCTTTCTCTCTTGGGTTCTAGAATCTAGCCTGAATCTCTGGTTCACTTGCCTCAGGCACCACTATCATCCAGCCCAACCCTTCTTACCACTAGCTCACCATGGCCTAAACCCTTTCCTTCAACAGCTTTTCCCTTTTTCTTAAAAGTAGTTCAACTACCTAACAATTACAACAACAAAAACATTACCTGATTCTAAATTTTGCTGCATCTTCAAAATCCCTGCTTACCGTGCCCATAAACAAGTCAAAGGATTAATTGCCCTCAGCAAGTGAGATCTAGAATGATGGCAAGCTTTGAGATACACAAATGTAAATTCAAATATAAACACTTTCACCTACTTGCAATGTGATCTTGCAAAAGCTATTTAACCTCCCTGCAGCTCATTTATACTAAATTAAGGATAATAAAACCTTCCTTGGATTGTTGTTTTGAGGACAAGCACCTGTCCTTTAGCAGGCACTCAATAAGTAGTTGATGCTTATTATCACAATTATATATATTTTTTTAATTTTAAATTATATTTATTTATTTTGGAAAGAGAGAGAGAGAGCACAAGTGGGGTAGGGGCAGAGAGACAGAGAGAGAGAGAGGATCCCAAGCAGGCTTCACACTGTCAGTGCAGAGCCTGACATGGGGCTCGAATCCACAAACCGTGAGATCATGACCTGAGATCAAGAGTTGGACACTTAACCAACTGAGCCACCCAGGTGCCCCTTATCATCATTATTGATGCTAGCTTTTTCGGATCTGAGTTAGCATACTTCTTTGAAAACTGGAGCTCGCAGTGCTTATCAAATTTCTGGACCTACCAGAGATTCAGGTTATTTCTCAGAACCTGACTCTCCCATGTCAGATTTTCTTTCCTTTATACCGGCTACAAAGGTCCCAACCTGCCCAACTCCAAACTGCAGCACAGTAGAAATGTGCTACCTGGGGGGCGCCTGGGGGGGCTCAGTTGGTTAAGATTCTGACTTCAGCTCAGGTCATGATCTCACAGTTCATGAGTTCAAGCCCTGCATCGGGCTCTGTGCTGTCAGTGCAGACTGCACCTCTGATCCTCTGTCCCCTACTCTCTCAGCAACCCCCCCCCACACACACACACTCTCTCTCTCAAAAATAAATGATTTTTTTAAAATGGTGTTATCTGGGTACCTCCCAGATGGGTAGCAACAAAATCCCTTGGCATAAAGTAACTGTAAGCTATGACTCGTGCCTTATTTTCTTTTCTATCCTTCCAAACAGTCTGGATTTCTGATGGATCAGTAAAATGTCAAAAGTAAGAATGAAAAGCAATGGGACAAACAATGTGGTTCTTCAACTATTTACACTAATATTCTTGATCCTTACTAAATCCAATTTTCATCAATTACCAAACTTTTGTGCTTTCTCTAGACTTTGAAGATTGAGTTCAGTATTTTTTAACACAATAAGAGGGTTCTGAAGTACAACTTCACAGAGTCTTGCAGTTAAAGAGCTTCTTATCAAGAAAGGTATTACAAGATGGCCAAAGTTTTTTCAAATCGCTAGTTTAGAAAATATCTTACAATTGACCTAATCAAAATAAACAATAAAACATCACCCCAAAGAAACAAACAAACAAAAATGCAAGCACTATCCAACAGCATCCCATTTAATGTGAGGTAGGTGCTGAAGAGGTAACGAACCCTAGTAGAAAGACTATGAACTTTTGATTCATAGATTGAGGAGCTTGAAACCCAGAGTCACAACTAGCTAGCTAGTTGTGAGTCCTCTGCAAGATTACCAAGTCTCTGATCCCCAGCTTTCTCATATGATAAACAGGTAATAGCTACATTGAAGAAGTCCTCTAATAAATATAAAACCCTGAAGTACCTGCTTATAACAATTACTCTACATGCTGGAGGACAAATCTCCTGAAGAATCCATGTCATCGTCTCCTGGTTCATATGAATCCTTTCCTCTGCTGGGTCACAAGAGACAGTTATCTCTTAATATTAACACATATTTCTTTTTCATTACTTCTTCTCATAGTGTTGGTCATTGGTATATCAAGGATAGGGTAATAAACTCCCAACCAGTGTAGACAGTAGGAAGTGCATTGTCCGTAGATGATTTAAAACCAATAATTTAATCTTCTAATACTTGGTCCACATTTTAATATAAGCATAAATCAGCAATTCTAAACAATGTAAATGATAAAATTCTCCTACTCTATCACAACCTGCCCACCAGGTCAACTGCCCACCAGAGAGGAAGGAACTATGTTAGAGAATGTGTGGCTAGAAGTGCATACTCTGATCATAAAATATAACTAAGAAACTGCCTGATACAAAACATTGTCAATGTTTGGGCTAACTTAGTGCTAGTTCTCATGACAAAACATACATGCAGTTTCTTTGGACTATGAAATAAATGCCTCTGAAAAAAATCATTTGAAAAATAACATAAGCTGTTAATGAAACCACACTCTTAAAAGATGTACCTGGACATCTCTAGCCTTTTCAAGCATGCATTTAAACATGTAAAAATCAGAATCATGCATTAACCAAAACAAAGTTTAGGAGTTTTAATATTCATAAAAGTTTATTTTCTAAATCTTAGTTTAGGTTAGTTTAGTTTATAGATGATAATATTCTATGTGAATGTATTTATAGAAGGCAGAATGGCTTTGTTTTTATTAGATTTACCCCCATTCAGCGTTGCAGGGTTTAGCTCTCCACTGATTTGATGAATATAAAACACTTGGGTGCCACAACAAGAAACACTATAAAAAACCTAGACAGGGATATTCAGTTTTCAAATAAGAAATTGGATTAGTTAGGAAAAAAAAAAAACTTACAGTATTTCATGTTCTGGCAAGATGTGCGCCCTGAGGCAACCTACCCAATATAACGCTCCCAATTTTATAAAAGTAAGGCAAACATTTTACAACATCATTGAACTTGCTTCAAGTATTTTTAAGGAAAAGAAATCCTTATGGAACTTGTTGATAAGAGGACTTACTGATATTTAACTCACCCTTAAAATAAGCAGTATCAAAAGCCCACGTTAGCCTTTAAAATTAGCTTATAATGGTAGGTAGCTTTTTCATCCCCTCAAAGACTCCTTACTTTTTTTAAAATAGAATATAAACTTTTTATTTATAATTTCAGACAAATTTTAGAATCAGGATCAAGAGTTTGGGTTGAAATTGGAATGTAGGGAATGTCTTGGCAATTCCTCCAAAGAGAAGTGAACTATAAAAAATTACTTTTATTGACTCTGTAAATTTGAATATATCTTTTTCTCTCCATGTCTCTGATAAGCAGGACAATTACCACCAATGATATAATGAAGACCAAATGAGATAGGACACATTGGAAATTTAAACAAGTTCAAATTATTCAGAAAAATAGTAGCTAGCATTTATTGGGGTTAACTCTCTGCTACTGAATCCACACAGCCGCTGCATGAGATATGCACTATTATTTTTATTCCTATTTCATATAAATGGAAACAGGTTATGCTAATGAGAAACAGATTTAGAATTTGGACCAGGCAGTTAATGCCAGAACCTAAATTCTTGATCACTACTATCCACTGCCTCAGTTATCAGCAACCATATCTTTGCAATTGACCTGACGTTTTGTCAAATATTTACTTATGATTTTAATTCCTTCCCAGAATTATCCCACTTAGTGTTTTACCTATTACCCTCTCTCATGGTCCCTTTCTGCTAAGATCTGAGGGAAAACAAACAGTCCATGGTTTTAATCTTGATCTCGTCTTTCCTTGAAGTCACTACAAACCCAGATATGAGTGAAGTTGAGATAATTTCTGGCAGAGGCAACATAAAAAGCATTTTTTCTTATTCCAGAAACCCTGATTTATCTGTTTTGTTTGGTGATTGTGGTATGCATTGTGGAAAGAAGATAAAGTCTGAGAGACAGAGACACGGGGGTTTATAACATATGTCACTGAATTGTCACACTCTTTGTTTAAAAGTCGTATTTGTTTATAACGTTTCATTATGCTAAGAGATTTGGGGAAAAAAGAGTAGAAAGACAGGTTTAAAATAGCTTTCTCATTAATGTGGATTTATTCAGTGGTTACTTGGTGTTTAGCTCTATTAAAAATATTTTAAAATTGCCAATCTCCTTGAGAAGATAAATCATATAAACAGACAAATTAAAATGACACCCAACAAAACTAGTGAGCACTCCATATAAGTGGTAGGGACTTTTGTAGCTCATGGGAGGTTGGTTGAGAGTTTGGGCTTTCTTCAGAGGAAGAAAAAGACAGTCTGTAGTCCTGCAAGTTTCTAATACATTTAATAGTCTAATAAAGCATGGACTAGGATTCAATGTTGACATGAATTTCATGTGAACATGAATTTTAGACTCAGATGCAGAATTTGTGATCTGTTTTCCTCCTTCATCTGCCAGTCAAAGAGATATGGAAAACTTTATAGATATTTGTTCTTGGTCATGTTACCGGCGGAGTGAAGAGTTTCATGAAGACTTCAGACACATAGAGGACTGAAGGGCAGACAAAACCAAATTAATATTTATGATTCTACCCTGAGATAGTTATAGTGTGATCCATTGGAAATATAGAAATATGTATTTTACAGATCTGTAGAAGTCAATAAACACATTTCACAGATAATAATAGTAATAATGATAAGGCTACCCTAAAGCAGAATCTCAGATTTCAGAGCAGTTGTGACTTTATATGAATCTCACATTGTGCTTATTAGTAGTTATTGGGTATTCATAGTCATAGATTAGAGATTCCTGAATAAATATCTTTAGTTGCTAATTATATCAGACTTTTAATATTTAAAATGATTTCTTAATAAGTAAACAATAAAATAACTACTGGGATAAATGTACAGAGTATAATTTTAAAAAAATGACCTCATATTCAACAATCCAAAAGAGGCAGTTTTTATTACTCTACAGTGAGACCTCCTTTATAGATATTAGTCTTGTACTTAGAAAATAAACCTCTCTATGACCTCAAGTCATAGAATATGTCTCATGCTCCAGGAAAAGCACAGGACTGTTTCACCAAAAACAAGTTCTAAAAATCAGATTTTTATTTCAGAGAATATTTGCATAAATATTGGCTGATTTAGAATGCATCGGTCTCATATGCTCACTGTGTGCCTGAATCCATAAGCCTGACTATCACAGCTAAACAGAATATTTGAGGAACTGAGATTGTGAATGAAAGTATGGCTTCACAAACAATCAGGGTTATATTTTCATGTAAATATCTACACCAATAACAACTAAAGCAATGGAAACGTAGAACACCCAATACTAAAAATTAGGCCTATCATGTTTCTTTGAATGGGAAAATATTAAAGGACTATGAAAATAATTTTGTTTAGTATTTAAATGTGTTCATTCTTAACTCTGCATAATTTCTACTTAGATTCATGAGAAAACAAATAATGTTCTTATAATTTTCTATTGAATTATTTTTTGTGAGCTGACACAAAAAGAGAGACGAAATTTTAAAAGGAAATTCAAGAATTCCTTTCTAAGAGTTTAATCACAAGCTGTTATTCCACATCGGTCACCTGTTTGCCATCTTTTGCTTTTCTCATGCTCCTACACATGCAAGGGAAATATATTACAAAATTAATGCAGAGCACAAAATAAATGCAGGAAAATCTCAACTAACTTTATTTTGGATAGCCCAGAGCCAGCCAGAGTACCAACTGTTACTCATATTGTATATGATGATTTTTTAACTTTTTTGAAGACCTCTAGCTTTACTTGTCAACTAAAGTTCAGCATAATCATAAATTAACAAGAGTTTCTCCTAGATTAGAAAAAATATGATGAATAGGCCCCTGAACTGATACCACCCAAATTAGCAACAATGATGCTAACCCAAGTCAGCCATAAAACAATCCACAAACACCTGTAACAACTATTGCCATGTTCCTGCAAGTTAAAAGTGAGTAATTACTACAGTTCATTATAAAAACAAAGTGGAATTGAACACTTTGTTCCAATCACTTCAGAAATATCATACTTACTTGGAAAGATGGCATAGCAGCTCTTCAAAAAAGCTAACCTTGATAATTCCACAAATCTTCAAATGTACTAATATGACCTCCAAAATACTACTTTGGGTTGCTTGGCTGATTGCAGCCTAAAGTGCCGGCTTATTTCATTGTTCTTCAGTGTAATCACAGGATAAAAGGGAAGAACAGATGGCTAAATTAAGAAGAGTCTTATTAGATGTGTGCTGAAGAGG
The DNA here is from genome assembly GCF_027475565.1 of Acinonyx jubatus. Classification (NCBI taxonomy): domain Eukaryota; kingdom Metazoa; phylum Chordata; class Mammalia; order Carnivora; family Felidae; genus Acinonyx; species Acinonyx jubatus. The sequence continues at coordinate 65,093,443 of NC_069387.1, forward strand.
AGTTCAATCAAAGACTAAGATGTGAATATTGGGGAAGTTCAGCTGAAGACTTGACCACAGTTAAAGGATGTAGCTTTCGGCTACCTTTCTGTCTTCTGTCTTCAGTTGAAAATACTAAATCTTTTAGGTAGAACTGGTGGAAGAAGGAGCAGAGGAAAAGCAAAACAACAACAACAACAAAAAAAAATGGGGGGGAGGGTTGAAACTTGGGTTTCCAAAGACATGAGCTTTTACAAAAGACATCACAAGAGCTAATAAACAGAGGTTTCATGGATAAAAACTGACTCAGCTCAGTCAGCTGAGCATCTGACTCTTGATTTCAGCTCAGGTCACGATCCCAGGGTTGTGGTATCAAGCACCATATTGGGCTTTGCACTGAGCGTGGAGCCTGCTTCAGGTTCTCTCTCTGTCTCTCTCTCTCCCTCTGCCCCCTCCCCCTGCTTGTTCTTTCTCTCTCTCTAAAAAAAAAAAAAAAAAAAAAAAAAAAATTAACAATGACTTATAACATTATCAATTCATCAAAAATAAAAAAGGAGTGGCACTATTTGGTAAGGATATAGTAAACTTTCACATAGAAATGAAAGTGTTCGGAGTGTAAATGATTATTACTGCTACCCTTTCAGCAACACAATTTAGAAATATCTAACAAACTATAACATATACATTCCGTTTCATTGAACAACATTCTTCCTAGGAAACGTCCCTGTAGATATGCTTAGTAATGTACATAAAAAGTTTGCACCAGGATTTTAACATTGCAGCCTTGTTTATAACAAGAAAATAAAACGGATGCAACTGAAGTGTATATCATGAAAATTAAAAAAAAATTTTTTTTTAACGTTTATTTTTGAGACAGAGACAGAGTGCCAGTGGGGAGGGGCAGAGAGAGATGGAGACACAGAGTCCTAAGCAGGCTCCAGGCTCTCAACTGTCAGCACCAAGCCCAGTGCAGGGCTAGACCTCATGGACTGCGAGATCATGACCTGAGTCAAAGTCAGAGGCTTAACCATCTGAGCCAACCAGGCGTCCCAGTCACAGAAAAATTTTAGACTAAATCATGTACATCCATATAATGGAAAACTTAAAATAAAGTAGATTAAGTAAGTACTGACAAGGATATATACATATACACAATATATTTAAATGAACAAAATATACATTATAGAATATTGTGCACACAAATATCTAACTATGATCATCTCTAGAAGGTATGATTACAGAGGATCTAGCTTCATACTAAATTATGTTCATTTTATCTAATTTTCCTTTTTACTACTCACACTTTATGTTTATAATGCAAAACACAAATATTTTTATGCCTAAAATTTGGGAGACATAATACTTCTTTCCCCCAAACCTGAATATAAAATACTAATAAAATAAGAAAAAATAAAAGTATTTCATTTTTGAAAAAAAAATAATGAAGAATATGAAATAAAACCAAGTATTTAACAATTTTAAGACTTTAAGTTGTAAGAAATTCTGACTGATGTTCACAAAAGTCAGTAGCCACTTACCAAAACTATACATAATTGTCAATTATTATAATTTTCCTAATTTAAAATGAATGCAGCTCATTATATTCCATGTTACTATTATTCAGAAATTTTTTGTAGTTATGTGTCTGTTTTTTATATGACTTCCCTTCACTGCAGTGCATTTATCTACTTGGAGTTTGAGTTTCTTAATAGCAAGGGTAGAAAGCCAAAATGTTTCAATGTCTGAACAGGTTGAAAAAAAAATTGACAGAAATTTACCAATAAAAATAAAAATAATGTACTGAATATTTAGATTAGATATTTGTAGCTATACTTCTACCTTGGTTTTCATATTGGTGTTTTCCTCTCAAATTGCTATAATTTGTTATTTTCATACCAACAGAAATTTTTAAGAAAGCTAGGCACATGAAACTTTACCCTTCATTTCTTATAATCAGAACCCATCAGGCATTCTATGAAGTAAGTACTCTGATCAATCCCCATAACTCACAGTTAAATTAAGTTTAAATCTTCATAAATATCTAATAATAAAATTCTTAGATATTCCGCATGCTAAGCGATCACTTTCCATTAGGCTATGTAAATTAAACTGTATTTTTGACTGACATCAATTAGATCATAAATATTACATACATACAGACTAAAAGTTAAGTAAATGAGCTTCTTTTTAATGATTTTTGGAAAAAGAGAAAATTATCAATGAAAATATTACTCATGAAAGAAAGAGGAGAAAGTAGGTGAGCACCAGGGGAAAGAGACCAATGGAAAGATGACTAAAGTTAATTCCCATGAGGCATTTAGCTCTGGCTTGACACATAAGTAGTCAGAAGATGCTAGCTATTATTATATACAAATTACATTGTATAGTAAGTTGATAGGTTAGAGTAAGTCTTCTGTAAGAATATAAACAATAACTTCAGAGAACTGTCAAATAAGTATCATTAAGGCCATGAAAGAGCTGGAAAATCTAGTTGAATGCCATCATTTCACAGATAAACGATAGAACTACAGAGACTCATGTGAACTGTAGGAAACTGAAACTTGGCTATATGAAATTATTTGTCTGCCATTATATGTCATGAGGAGTGTCATGATAAACCACCTCACGGTATCATTAATAAAAATCAGAAATTAAATTCTTTACTCAATTGTCTTAAGAGCAAAGACACATAAAGACAGACTACGATAATTATTTTGTCTATTGATGTGCATTTCATCATCAAAAGAAACACCATATTATTAACAATTCTATATTATACATATTACAAATAATGATAATAGGTAAGTGTGTAATTGCAATATATTTAAAAGATAATACATTTAATATATATACCTACATATGAAGATAACACATTATATGTAAATAACATTTTTATGTTCTGTTTATGTTCTGAATATATTCATATATAAAGTAATATAAGTCCAGTTAGATTGAAATTCAACCTTTATTTTCCCTGGCCCTATTTGTAAATCAAAAATGGATTCTTATAAAGGAAGAATTAGGGGCACCTGGGTGGCTCAGTCGGTTAAGCGTCCGACTTCAGCTCAGGTCACGATCTCACGTCTGTGAGTTTGAGCCCCACGTCGGGCTCTGGGCTGATGGCTCAGAGCCTGGAGCCTGCTTCCGGTTCTGTCTCCCTCTCTCTCTGCCCCTCCCCCGTTCATGCTCTGTCTCTCTGTTTCAAAAATAAATAAACGTTAAAAAAAAATTCTAAAAAAATAAAGGAAGAATTAGAAGACAGGAAGATATGATTAGAACAAAGTGTACCTCATAGGTTGGGACTCCATTTATATACAGACTCCTGGCAAAAAAACGTCACTAGTGTTTCTTCCAGAACACACTTCCTATACGTAGGAAGTGTCTAAGTCAAAAAAGACAAAAAGAATCTTGGAGGTTATAAGCAGCAGAAAAATATGATAACATGATATAGTCAAGACCATCATTGCTCTAGATATTGTAGAAAACCTATTTGGCGTAATTAGTCCTAAGGATCCTCAAAAGGAGAATATGCACAACCAATAAAAGAGATTTATTGGTAACAGATTTTGAAAATGTCTTTTACTAGTAGACTCACATCAAACTATTAATAGATTGGCACTGCTGACAAAACATACAGGGTGTTTCTTTCATGTAAATACACATTTCACATGCTCACAAATAAAAGAAAACAAAACAAAAACCAAAAGGAAATTTTCACACTTAAAGCTTCTGGTCATTATTTCAACACACTAATTATAGCCAGATATAGCAAGCACTTTTTTTTAAATCTTATAAAGAGAATGTTAAGGAATGTCCATTGTTTTACCATCTTTTTTTTTATCAACTATTATTTATAGCTACTAAGGTGTTTACTTAGACAGGAATCTATTTTTTTAATAACATTTATTTATTATTGAGAGACAGAGAGAGACAGAGCATGAGCATGGGAGGGGCAGAGAGAAGGAGAGACACAGAATCCAAAGCAGGCTCCAGGCTCCAAGCTGTCAGCACAGAGCCCATCGCGGGGCTTGAACTCACAAACTGTGAGATTATGACCTGAACTGAAGTCAGACACTCAACCGACTGAGCCGCCCAGGCACCCCAGGAATCTATTTTTTTAATGTTTATTTTATTTTTGAGAGAGAGAGCGAGCGGGGAGGGGCAGAGAGAGAAGGAGACACAAAATCCAAAGCAGGCTCCAGGCTCTGAGTTATCAGCACAGAGCCTGACGCAGGTTTTGAATCCACGAACTATTAGCTCATGACGTGAGCCGAAGTTGGATGCTCAACCAAATGAGCCACCCAGGTGCCCCAGGAATCTATTTTTAATGTTTTACTTAAGAGAGAGGGGGAGGGCCAGAAAAAGAGGGGGACAGGGAATCTGAAGCAGGTTCCAGGCTCTGTGCTGACAGCAGCGAGCCTGATGTGGGGCTCACATTCATGAACCATGAGATCATGATCTGAGCCAAAGTCAGACGCTCAACTGAGCCACTTAGGCGGCCCTACAGGAATCTATTTTTTTTTTTAATTTTTTTTTCAACATTTATTTATTTTCGGGACAGAGAGAGACAGAGCATGAACGGGGGAGGGGCAGAGAGAGAGGGAGACACAGAATCGGAAACAGGCTCCAGGCTCTGAGCCATCAGCCCAGAGCCCGATGCGGGGCTCGAACTCACAGACCGCGAGATCGTGACCTGGCTGAAGTCGGATGCTTAACCGACTGCGCCACCCAGGCGCCCCAGGAATCTATTTTTTATGACAAATTCAACTTGCCATTTTCCATCTTCTAAAGATAAAAATATGCATAGACATTGGAATACTAAGGAGAGTTGGCAATGAGGGAGAAAGGGTCCAGGGAGAGGTTGACAGCTCTGACTCCATCTTGCAACTTCCGCCTATTGTAGAGTTCTTGGAAGAGCAGCTATTTCCTGTATGCATGATAAACATCTTGAGGTTCAGATATCTAGAAAGTTTCCTGACCTGTCCCACAATATTGAACAAAAGAGGTCAACTAATCACTGAGCAATCTGAAATTTCTCCATCACTGCAGTTTTAAGCTCTAAAAACACCACCTTCCCTTGATCTCTTCAGATAGGCACACCAACTGTGTTGGGTTGTCCTTTTGCAAACCTAAATAAAGATTTGTCTCCTTTTTCCTTGCTCATAGGTTCATTCCTGAAGTTCTTTAACAATGGGCGATGCGGATGGGATGTGAAGTAACCTCCTAGGTACTTCCTATGAACCTCTGGACCTGCCAAAGTATACATGGAAGCCCCTTGTTGCTTCTCTTCCTGTGGCTTCTATAATCCCAGGAGGTGATTAAGGTACAGTCTTCTCACATCTCCAACCTTGGAAGAGGTCAGGAGACTTTTCTTTCAGGAAATTTCCTCACTTCAGAACTGCTAACAATTCATGCAGGGATTATTCCAATATAAAATGGGTACCAATCTTTCAGAAAGAGCTCTTGCTGATCTGCTGTCATCTAGCCCCCCCCGCTGGTTTTATGTATAAAAACCACAGCCCAGGGAGCTGTACATTTGTCTCAACCTGGGTTCAAATTACTGAAGATGGTTTAAAACTTCACTGGCCTCGTTGGGGCACCTTTGCTGTCCCTAAACTGGTATATGTAAGAGCAGAACTCTAGAGGCAAAACCATCCTACTTCACAACATCAATAGGAAGTCTATTTTAATTGGTACTCAGAAGCTTCTAAATGAACCAATGATTTCATCATAGCCTCTTTAAAGTCAAAGTCGAAGTTATTGGCCCTAGTTCTGATAATCGGGTACTTTCTTTCACCCCCCCTGGTCCAAAACAGAACTTCTAAATCTTTCAAAATTTCCTACCCCCACCCCAAAATTCAGAACAGTTTACTTGATAACTAATATTGACTATCAGTGTCTACAATCTAGGTTCTCCTGACCTTTACCAACTAGTATGCATGCTTGTTGGACCTACACAGGCCCAAGAATAGATGGATAAATCTGGATGGGAAGATTCCCTATGGGATTTTAAACATCCTTATAATGAAACCCTAGAAAAACCTTCTAAAATAGCTGCAAGTTAAAAAAAAAATAGCTGCAAATTTAATCAAAGTGATTCCCTATATGTGGCCACTTCCAACAAATTAGAAGACAATACAAAAAACTACTCAAAAAAAGGAAGAACCTGTTTCAGAGCTTTTTGATAATTCAAAACAAAATTTGTCTGATTCTGGAATCCCTAGATTGGATAAAAGAGCAACCAAGTTGTTAAATTCAATGTTTCCAGAGGGCCTCTTTGATTCAGTCTCAACTCTGGTCAAATAAAATGACGCCAACTCGCAGACCAAAACTCCTTTACCCTTGCAACCACTGCTAAAAGAGTGGCAAAAGCTGTCAAAGGAGAAAAAGAAAGATGAGTGAATAGACTTTTGAGCTGTCAAAAACAAATGATGAAGTTTATGGCTTTACAAATAGCAAACCCCAAATCCATGCCACAAGTTAAAACATCCAGCTCAACTGATACAACCCTTTTTCGTTTGCAAGACACCTAGACATTTCAACAAGGAAAGCCTGAAATACAAAAGATTCCTCCAATAGAATCCACAAATCTCAAACACAATTCTCTTATCAGATTAGGGATGCTCTGAGGACAAAGGGGATTTTTCCCTTTCTCCTAGCAAACACCACAGGAGAAATTCCTATAATGATTCAAAATGAAGACCATTTCATTCTCATAGACTCTGGAATAATTTAGTCAGTCTTCAATCCCTTTCTATTTTCCAATCCCCTTCCTTGGAGTAGAAAAGTATTTACCATGATCGGGGTGACTAATCAGCCACAAAAAGGAAAAAGGAAATATTTTTAGATCTGCCGCCTCAATCTTCAGAATTCCTAATTCTACCTATCTGCCAAATACTACTCTTCCGTCAGTCCACTGCCCTCCCATTCCTAAAGGTACCTGATCAGTTATGGGCAACTTCCTCTACCAATATAGGACACATAATTTCAGCTTCCCCAATAACCATTCAAATTGATCCACCAAAGCCCTTATCTAATATTAAGCAGTACTTGTCAAGCCTTATGGCCATTAAAGGAATAACTCATATTATTCAAGACCTTATCAACCAAGGACTGGTCATGCCCAGTACGAAATCTTGCAATACTCCCATTTTTTCAGTTAAAAATCCCATAATAGAGGATGGAATTTTGTTCAGGACCTTAGGGCAGTTAACACTACAACCCATCACCCTACTGTTCCTGACCTCTCCACTCTCCTTTCTAATATACCCAGTAAAACAACTACTTTTTCTGTTATTGACCTATGCAGTGCTCTTTTCAACATCCTCATGGACCCCCAAAGTCATTATCCTTTTGCTTTTACATGGAACAATCAACAATACACTTGCACAGCCCTACCCCAGGGACATATCAAAAGCCCTATTTCTCTCAAATCCTCCATGCTGACTTGAAAGATTTGATTTCCCTGGGAAATCTGTACTATTACAATATATAAACAATTTTATAGCCCCCCCCACCCTAAAGGCCTCTCTCATTGACATGAAGTATCTTCTCCAACAATTAGCCAACAAAGGACACAAAGTATCTACAGATAAATTACAATTCTGCTCTGTCTCTGTCAAATTCCTAGTCCACCTTTTAACACCGGTTGGGCTAAAAATAAAACCAGACAGAATTACTACCATCACACGATTCCCTCAACCCCAGACTAAAAGACAATAAATGAGGTTTCCTGGGTCTTACTGGATCCTATCACCTTTGGATTCCTAATATTTCCTCATATGATCTCCTGACTGCAACCCTCTAGACCCTAACCCATGGCCTCAAGAGACCTGTGATGCCTTCATACCTTTAAAAAAACAGCTCATCTCTTCCCCAACTCTAGGATACGCTAATTACCAACGGGCCCTTCCTTTTTGTCCATGAACTTTCTGGTAATACCTTGGGAATCCTAACCCAAAGGTATGGAGGCCAACAATGCCCCACAGACTTTACAGGGTATTACAGACTTTAATCAGGCCCTTTGGCCAAATGATCACCTCCCTGCCTCCATGCCCTAGCAGCCACCTTAATACTCCTTACTGCCACCAAACAAACAAACAAACAAACAAAAAACAACCATACTAAATTCTCCCCTATAGATATTAGTCCTACATACAGTTAAAACTCTCTTAGGGGAACCTGAGTGGCTCAGTCAGTGAAGTGTTCTACTCTTGACAATATCCACTAAGGTCATGATCTAGTGGTCATGAAATCAAGCCCTGTGTCAGGTCCATGCTGAGAGCAGAGCCTGCTTAGCATTCTCTCTTTCCCTCTCCCTCTGCCCCTCCCACCCCTCCCTCAAAATAAATAATAAAAAAAAATAAACATTTGGAAAAAAAAAAAAACCTCTTAGATTCCCACCACACCAAACATCAATCCGCCAGTCCATCTATCCTTTCCAATCATTCCACACTCTTGTCCTCTTCTCAATCTGCTACCTGACTTCCCTTACCCCTCAAAGATTCAACTGAATTCAGTTGCATCCTTGTAACTGACTCATTACTTACTACTCAATTAGACCTTCATAAATCTCCCCTACCAAATCCACACTTTACTTGGTTTATTGATGGATCTTACATTAAAAATGGTCAAGGAAAATACAGTGCAGGATACTCTGTAGTATCCACTGAAAAAAAGATCAAAGCAGGCTCCTTGCCCCAGGCTCATTAGGCCCAATAAGCTAAATTACATGCTCTAACAAGAGTATGCCAATTGGCAATAAATAAAGCTCTCACTGTCTACGGAGCAGATATGTTTTTGGGGTTGCCCATGATTTTGGTATGCTCCAGAAACAGTGAGAGTTTCTAACATCCTCTGGCCAATCCATAAAAACAAAACTTATATATGAAAACTGCCTTGACACCATTCTCTTTCCCTTTTAGGCTTAGCTATTATAAAAATTCAAGCTCATTCCAACCTTGATATCCCTGAAGCCAAGGGCAATCATGCTAACCAGGCTGCCAAAAATGTGGGGCTTCAAACTTCTGATTTGCAAACAACCATCTGTATGACCTTCATTCCCTTAACCCAAATTACTTAAAACAAACTCAACAAAACATGACTGAAGATGTAAAGGAGAAATGGATGAAACAAGGCTCCTATGAGAACTTCTCCAAGACAACCTTTGGGTGGGACCAAATAACAAACCTGAACTACCAAAAAGAGCCCAAAGAGCTCCTTTAAAAATTTATCCAAGATATGGCACATTAGGGCACAAGTAAGATTGTCCAGTGGGCACAACAGCAGTATCGGAAACCATCTCCAACTGTTGCCCAACAAATATTTCAAAAATTTTCCCCTTGCACAATCCTGCAGAACCATATCATGCTGCTTTAGGTCAATTCTCAGTGGGCCATTTGACATCTTGCAAATTGATTTCATCCAGCTTTTCCCATTTACCAAATATAAATATGTATTGGTAATGATCTGTAAGTTTTCTCACTGGACCAAGGCATTTCTTTGTAGGCAGGCAACAGCTAAAGCAGTGGCCAAAAACCTATTAGAAAAAAAATCATTCCCAATTGGGGTATTTCTTGACAGCTACATAGTGATCAAGTAACCCATTTTACTGGTCAAATTGTCCAAGAGATCTGCAAAATCGGTTTTTTTGTTTGTTTGTTTTTTAAGATCTGCAAAATCTAATCCATCTTTCAACATTTTCATTGCATCTACCATCCTCAACCCTCAGGATTAATTGAACAAACTAATGGCATAATCAAAACTCAATTGGCCAGGGACATCTGGGAGGCTCAGTTGGTTGAGTGTCCTACTTCACCTCAGGTCATGATCTCGCAGTTCCTGGGTTTGAGCCCTGCATCAGGCTCTGTGCTGACAGCTCACAGCTGCTTCAGGTTCTGTGTCTCCCTCTCTCTCTGCTCCAACCCCAGTTGTTCTCTCTCTCTCTCTCTCTCTCTCTCTCTCTCTCTCTAAGAATAAATAAACATTTGAAAAAAAAAAACCCTGGTCCCAAACCCTGCCTCTTGTCCTTTTATCTAAAATCTAGCCATACTGGAAAAGCTCAGTTGTCTCCATTCCAAATCATCACTAGGCATCCTATGAACCTAATCAAGGGTCACTTGCCCTCCACTTTGTTACAAGGAGAAATTCTCCAGTACTGTGACAGACTTCTGCAGAATACATAAGAAAAGGCCAAACTTGTTAAAGATTCATTTTACAGAATGTTCCTGGGAGATGAAGAAAATACCCATGACCTTAAGCCTGGAGATCCAGTATACTTGAAGAGACATCAACTTAAAGATTCTTTACCGCCAAAATAGGACCTTATTAGGTATTGCTAACCAACTCGTGTGCAACAAAGCTACCAGGGCCCAACTCATGGATTCACATTTCTCATTTAAAAAGGACTCCAGGGGCGCCTGGGTGGCGCAGTCGGTTAAGCATCCGACTTCAGCCAGGTCACGATCTCGCGGTCCGTGAGTTCGAGCCCCGCGTCAGGCTCTGGGCTGATGGCTCAGAGCCTGGAGCCTGTTTCCGATTCTGTGTCTCGCTCTCTCTCTGCCCCTCCCCCGTTCATGCTCTGTCTCTCTCTGTCCCAAAAAATAAAAATAAACGTTGAAAAAAAAAAATTTAAAAAGGACTCCAGATCCTGAAAACAACTGGTGAGCCACTCCCCTTTCAGAAGATATCCCAAGACCCAGAACTGAAACAGACAATATCCAAAGAAATAACTGAGACCCAAGATCCAGCACCAACCCAGAACTCTACTTTTACTTTAGTTCTTATTTTTTCACCTTTTGTCTCATTTTCATCACTGTTCTATTGCCCCCTCCCAAGACTGGCTTGAAGTTTTATGACCCTTCGCTCTTCCTGTGGTTTGAGTTCTTAAATGGAGACTTCCTTAATGACCCTCAGGCTTTAATAAGACTTAGTCCTATAGTCCCTACCCTTTGTTCTCAACTCCTATACAAATTCAAGAAGAAAAACCAGTTAACAATAGCCGTATTACTATGTTCTATCAAAGAGAGAACCCCTGTGATTGGAATACTAATATCATTGTTAAGCCTTCCCAAACATAGCCCATGTCCCAAACATACCCCCTAAAAATTGTTGGGTATGTTATTATAACCCACACAACACTCCAACCAAATACAAAAATACTCTCTATTAACTCCCCTTGGTTCAAGAAGATTGTCCCACAGATAACGATCATTAAGATCATGCACAACACCTCTAGTCAAATATAATTGTTCCCCCTCACTCTCTCAAAGGTACCCTAACCCCATTTGCTTTAACCTCCTTTCCTTGTTTTGACATTACTCCTGTCCACAATTTCACTTCTTAAATAAGATATGTCCATCTGGGACCTAGTCTGGTTTCTACAGATGTAAATCTCACTTTTGCAGTCACTGATCACTATAATCTATCAAGCTACAACCATATTTTATCCACGTCCCCTAATGCTACTCCCCTCCACCAGGTCATCGCAGAACAAAAGACAAATGATGAAACTTGCTATCAATACTTGGGTCCAGTGATTTCCCAGGGAATGACATATAGAAAGTCTCATCAGTGGAATATGTGTAAGAGGTTTTGCTATAACGAAACTAATCCCAAATTCTATCCTTACTGTGATCTCCACTAACCTTATGTTGCAGGACCCCTATCTTCCTTCTGTGCCAATTTTTCCTTCCCCATTATCAAAAGCACCACTCTGAACAATAAAACATGAGCAACTGAATCTTGGTGTGGTTCTGAAGGGTGTATTTTTATCTGTGGCAGCCCTCTTAATTATCTGTCCTTATATGGGAAACCCTTATGGAAGAACTAACCAAGCCTTAGCCTTCAAAAGCATTAACAATACCTGGGTCACTGGACACTGTACTCTAGGATTCATATAACCCAATCTGTCTACCCTACCCACAACCCTACCCCTAATAGAACCCAAAAGGCTTAAGGTACAATAGTTGTTGGATTTGTTCTGGCTATAGGTATGCTGGCCCCCTGGGGAGGATTTTCTTATCACAAACCCACCCAATGTAATCTCACAAATGTTCTATAGGAATTATCCCATGAAACTGGTTCAGCCCTACTAAATTTACAATGATCCTGGGACTCTCTTGCTTCAGTAGTCCTACACAATCAAATAGCACTTAACTACTGGTTGGTAGAACAAGGAGGTGTCTGTGGTGTTGCTAATATCTCTTGTTACTCCTGGGTAAATACTTTGTTCAACATGGAATTAGAAATTAAAAAAAAAAAAAATTCACACAGGGCTCTTGGCTTCACGATATCAACAAACCCACCTCCAACAAATTAAAAGCTACCTACCATCATTCAATCGCTTTAGTTGGTTGCCTAACAAAATAGGAAATATCTTTAAACCTGGACTACAATACTGAATGAGACTATTAATGTTTGGATTAAATATCTGGTTGCTATATAAAATATGTTTTGTTTGTTTCCAGAAGTGCCTCTCTTCTCCTCTTCCACTCCCAAGCTAATTATGATGACTTAAGCTTCTGTGTATACTGCTCCAATGTATATCCCTATGCCCCCTATGAAGGACTGGATAGAACCAAGCAGACAAGCACTTGGGCAACAAGGAACTCTACCATAATGAGTTTCCCCCACCATAATTGACCATGGTGATGTTTCATACACTAGTGATCAAAAAGGGGAAATGAAGAGGAAAAGGGGTGAAGGAATAGTTGACAACTCTGAGTCCATCTTGCAACTGTCACCAGTTGGAGGTCACAGAACAGTCACTTACTAGAATCAGGATAATCATTTTGAGGTTTAGACACCTAGAAAACGTCCCCCCAACCCACAATACTGAGCAAAAGAGGCCAACCAATCACTGAGCAAATGATACCAACTGAAATTTCTCCCTCATTGTGGTTTGAAGCTTTAAAAACACCACCTCCTCTCATCCTTTTTGGACAAGCACACCAGTTGAGTTTGGCTGTCCTTCTGGTTTGTAAAGCTAAATAAAGATCCATCTCCTTTCTCCTTATTCACGGGCTCACTCTTGAAGGTTTTAACAGCAAACATTTTTTTTCTACTTTAGTACACTTTCCTTTAACTTTATGGAAACAACCACCACAGCTTCTGAGTCTGTGCAGCCAGGTGGCACATTGCAAGATGTCCATATATAGCACTGGTTCTCCACTTAAGCAAGTATAGTTTTTGGTTGTTGTTTGTTTGTTTGCTTAACTAAGAGCAAAAAGGTCAAGCTCTCTGTTTTTTGGTCAACTATCTTTGTTCCTTTGGCCTCCTCATCCGTTTCCTCTGCCTCATGGCATTCTATTCATGAACTGGTGTTAGGAAAAAAAAGACTGCCAAATCATAATTAGGAAGAGGTTTACAAGTGTGTTGTCTCTGGCTGCTGTTATTTGTCATGAAGTTACTAAACACATTCAAACTTACCTCTCACCATTTTTGTATGTTATAAATGTAAGTAATAGCAAATAAATTACACTATGTGGACATTTTAGATGGTATGGTAATGAATGATTGTATTCTATCTCTGGGGATGCTTGTCCCTAAAAAAACAGGGACAACTAGGCTAAAAATAGGAACAAAATGGAAAAAATAACCCTCCCCATTCACTAGGGCATAAGAATCCATAATATATTACCAACACAGACCCTGTTTGGACTCTGAAACATTTCAAGAAAGGTTGCAAGAACATTTTTTTTTTTCTGAAATGTATTCTTGCCTGGAAGTGTAGGGAGCAACTAAGTAACTATTCACCGTTCATTTCTGCATTATGATTTTATGACAAGATACATTCTTTAATATTCTGGAGCTCAAATATACACTTACAACAAGCCCTTAAGCTTTCCTTCTATCTCAAAAATAATAAAAAGTGCACATAAAAAGTCCCATATGTTAGGCAAGTGAAAATACTCTCTGAAAGTACATATAATAGCTTTATCTGCAACTACTATTAACACAATGAAATTTTTTTCTCTTGGTCAAAGGAAAGTTACAGTTTTCCCCCAAAGTAATAGCTCTTTGTGTTTATCTCCTGAAGTCTGTAACACAAGTGCAAAAAGACTGCCATCAGACTATATTAAAATTGATCATTTCAGTTGCCTGTTACCTAGTGGTAGAACTTGCTAGACACAATGGAAGAAATGTTTAAGCAAGGAAACAATTTCAGAGAATGACTTACCCTCCTTTAATATAGTCAAGGAATGAAACTTCTGTTTCTACCAAAAAAGAGAGTAAGGTTACCTGAAAAAGAAAAGGGAAGAAACAAGGCAGAAATTACCTGCTGGTACTAACTGAAACCTAAATGGACTTTATTCTAACTATTAGAGAGGAACTCATATTTTATATTAGAGAGGAACATTACATTTTGAAAACCAATAATGATATTATTCTTTATTAAAATCCATTAGGACTGACTGCTCTTATGTTTAAAATTTAGCAGAAGGGAAAGGGTCAAAAAAATTAACTAAGTCCTTCCCATGAGCAGTTTAGTTCCTTTGAAGAATAGCATGAAAATTATTTACAATGACACGGTGTTACTTCCCATTTTAGATAAAATGGGAAAGATTAAAGGAGTTGAAACATAGTTAAAACTAAAAAATCAGAATCAGTGAGTTAAACCTTATGAGAGGAAAAGTGTGCTTTTGTCATGTTCCTGTAATGGGGCTAATATTTTAAGTGTCTTGCAGTATACATCTTTAAAAGGAAACTTGAAGAGAACTTAGATTTTGCTTCTCCTAAGAAAACTTAATCTGATGATAAAATCTTCAGTATATTATAATAGAAATATCACAGACGTGAAAAGTACAGCAGAGGTAATATAGTCAATAACACTGTAATAAGGTTGTATGGTGAAATCCAGTGACTGCACTTATTGTGGTGAGCATGGAATAATGGTCAGAATTGTTGCATCAATCACTTGGCATGATAACATTGTGTGTTAATAATACTCCAGTGGGGGAAAAAAGGCACACTTGAATTCTCCAAAAAGAAGGAATAGGATGATTTTAAGATTTTTTCACAGTCTTAAGATACTTTCATCAACACCTTCCTGTCCCGGTTTAGACCTGCATTCTACAAGGTGCAAATCTTAACACACTATAAGCAAGTACTTTCATGTGCCATGAGTCTTAATAGTTAAGTGTAGCCTGTAAAGAGTATAGTCATTCTTACTAACACACTTTTTCACACCGACTTGATTCTCTCTAGTGTGATTCCACTCAATGAAGATTTCATAACAAAACTTCAGCTTCCCACAGAGGCCACAGAATCCTGAGGACAACCTGCAGGAAGCTGGGTCACTACTTTTTATAAGGTATTCTCCATTACAACCATTCCCACGGCAAGTTCATTTTTCTATTATACACCTTCATATTAAAATCCTAGGTTAAATTGAAAAAAACACAAACAAAAAACAAAAACGCCCATTCCCGAGGGTATAAGAATCCATAATACATTACCAAGACAGGCCCTGTCTGGGTTTTGGGAAATTTCAAGAGTTTAGTCTTTAGTAGTATTCAATGTAAATGTTACACTTTTTTTTTTTTTTACTCATTTATTTGGCTCTTTAGTGAATAACATAAAATTTGACTTACTGTTCCCGAATTAGTATATTTTTTCTTTTTTCCTTTCTTTTTGGGATTCACCACCTTGAAAGCAGATAATTACAATGTGTTAGGATTTATACATAACATACATAGGATTTATACAAAATACATAAAAAATGTGTAGTTCAAACTGCTGTCTTCACTGCTGATGCATTTATTCATTTACAAATGCCTTTACTATGATTCCTGTACAGTCCTTAGGCCAAAATTTCTCTATAAAATTTACTCATGACTGTTTTCTTTAAAAAAAATTTCTTTTTCAGTAATATTCTTCTCAATCACTTTATGCATTGATTACCCTTATCCATCTGTATCTTCTTGATGCAGGAGAGACCTTTAACATCCTAGGTCCTAAATAATAATAATTATGTATAGCAAAGAAGAGTATATTCAGGAGACGTAAATTTGTCATTAGGTAAAGAACACTAACATAGCAAATCACCCGGCTGTGTGCATATATGAGGGCTCTGTTACTCTTTTGCTGTCAGTGGTAGTAATTTCCACCAGACATCCAGGCTCTGTGATGATTGGTAAAGGTCTGGTTGTGGACCTAAGATTTAATTTTTTGACCATTTATTCCATGAGGAAAATATTCTTGCACTCCTATATTATATAAGACACCAAAGAACATAGGGAATATGAAGATGAGTAAAATCTGTTGATCTAATAGGATAAAAAAACACATAAGTGCTTTAAGAGAAGATCCTTCAGCACATCCCAATCCAAAATACACAGGAAACATTTGACAGGTAAAGAAAGTTAAAATAATTTATGAATAAGTACTATTTGAACTAAACTTTATCAATTTAAACTAAGGCTACAATAAAAAAGGAAAGACACAACATTTGAGAAAGAGGAAAAAGCAATCGGCCCAGGTTGGCTGGAGCAGAGTGCAAATACATGTTATTGAAATGAAGCTGAAGGCCTGCAGGTACATGAAGGCTGCAGGAGACACTCCTGTCTGCATGCATGGAGATCCTGAAAGCTCTTTGCAAGCTTAGAGATCCCAAAAGGGCTCTATACATTGCTCCAGCCCCTTCACAGCTGCAGTCCACCAACAGTCCTATGGGGCCAGGGTCCCAGTAAGAAACAATCCTGTCTGCAATTGTCCAGACCTTGAAAGGGCCCAATACTTAGTTTCAGCTCCTTCCAGCTATAGTTTGTGAGCAGTATTGCTGACACAAGGACCCACCAGGGGACACTCACATGTCTGTACCTCAGGAGATCATGAAATATCCTTATATTTATTAGGCCTCAGCCCCTCTGATCTTGATCAGGAAGCCCACCCAGGAACCTGGTGGGAGACATGCCCATCTGTACCTCCAAAGCCAGGTCTACAGACCAAAGTCTCGGCTATGGTACCTGAAACAGCTTCTTAGGCATGGTCCACAGCCAGTTCTGCTTAGACACCCATCAGGTGATCAGACACGAGTTCTCAAAAGGTGCTGGCCGGAGCCACACACATCCTCACACTTAGTAATAGGCCAACTGACTGAGGACCCTACTGTATACCCTGAGGAGGAACACTGGTTCAGTGCCAGCCTACTGAATAAAGTACTAGAGCCAGTCTCATCCACTCAGGGATGAGATAGAATCCATGCCCATTCAAGACTCTGATCAAAGCACCCCCAACCATAGATACTAGTGCAGACCTAACAGCCTCAAAAGCGGCTCCAACCCAGCATGACTACAGTTCTGGAGGTAATCCCATCAGCTCAGGAACTGACAAGAGGTCTTTATCTGCCAAAACCAGTCTGGAAAGCTGTAGGGGGGTTTTAAAAGCTTGGGTTTTGCTGGAGATATAGAAGCCCAAGGATAGGTGGAGAAAACAGGGATCGGTAAGTACCACCTGTCTTCTATTATTTTCATTGCCTATATGGAGCCTTAATATTCCGTCACTGGAAGACGCAGATAGAAAAATTGATGCTTACCCCATCTTTGCTCTTGCCTGGGAAGTTTGCTCTATAATATCTCATGCTCTACTAAGTAAAATACCATACAGTATATAGCACTTAACAAAATACACCAGGGGTGCCTGAGTGGCTCAGTTGGTTAAGCATCCAACTTCGGTTCAGGTTATGATTTCACGGTTCGTGAGTTCAAGCCCCACACTGGGCTCTTTGCTGACAGCTCAGAGCCTGGAGCCTGCTGCAGATTCTGTGTCTCCCTCTCTCTCTGCTCCTTCCCCGCTTAGGTTCTGTCTCTCTCTCTTAAAAATAAACATTATAAAAATGTTTTTAAATAAAAAACCATATTTCATGTGTTAGTCTCCCTTACACACTGAAATTTTTAATCATCTCTGTATCTCTGAAATTTTTAACCATCTTAACAGAGAATGTGGAATATAAAAGCCATGCGATAAACATTTTTACAAGTGAATGAATGAATAAGTGAATGAATAAAATGCTACTGCCATAGAAGAAGGAAAGTGCTCCACTCCTAACTTAAAAGAGGGTACAATTTTAGTGTCAATCTGGCAGGGAGAGTTACGATTATTGACTAATACTAAAATATTCTCCTTTCCTATTGATGTTTGTTAAATAAAAAAAATTATAGAGAATGTACAGGTAGCTTAGCTCAGGTATTAACAGTGCCAAAACACACCATGTGCTCAAAACATATCTGGTAGCTAGCTGGCAAGGTAGGTTTAAGGCAGAAACAACTACTGTGCTTGCCTTAATAACCTGGATTTCTTTCATGACTGAATCAAGCTTTGTCATTCCTTTCAGTCTTCAACTAAACAACAGGGAAGTCGCTCAATCTTATAACACCATGTTGACATAATGAAAACGCCTATTTTTCTCTTTTTATTAAAAAAGGTTTGGGGGAGGAGGTTGGTAGGAAGGCAAAACACAAAGGGTGAGGCTTATGAAAAAATGAACTTGTATTTATATTGAAGTTTTAAAAATAATAAAAAGCTTCATTGGCAAGAATGTTTAAATTTCTCAAAACAGAGTTAAAAGATCATGGAACTTTAAGAGAAATAATATCATTCAGTCTCCAAAACAAGTCTGTTTAATAAGCTTAAAGATTCTTACGTATATTGGTACTTACTTAACCTTTGCCAATTATCCTTCACAAAATCTATACTTTCAGAGCATAAATTTACTTATTCCAGAGGAAAATAATAGAATAGAATTCCCCTTACCTCATATACATTGAATTGTGATTGTCCTCTAGAAAGTTCCCTATAGCTTGTTGTAAATTCTCCAATGAAATCATGACTAAAATTAAGGGCAAAATATATAGTATTAGCTTTCATACATTTGCCAATTATACCTTCAAGCTTTTCACAAACGTACAGTCTAATCATGAAAAAATTACTATGAGCATAATTTAATAACATATTTTAAAAGAGAATCCATACATAACTTCATTGTTCTTTAACCCTGAACTATGTACACTCAAAAATTACATTTTGTTAGTATTCAAATAATATTCAAGTTATCCCAATTTGATTAATATTTATAAAATATTAATTTGAACATTAAGATTTCAAATGGTACTTGTCTTAATAACTCATATCTCAAAGACATTTCATCATCTATACTACCAAAATGATTAATAATTTATTCAAAAAGGATTAAAGCTTAAGACATTCAAAACTTATTATTATTTACATCAATAATCACAAATACAATATACAAAACTCCTAAAACTTAATGACCACGATGTAATAGGACATTATTTTTCAAGGGTATCCCATGCTAACATGGATAATAGTCACCAAATTTCATTTTCAATAATAATGGTTTAAAAGTATACTGTTAATATCAACATGGTTATTCTGAGTTTTTTCATCTTGAAACAATCATCATTGCCTTCTCAGAAAGCAGGCCTTCTACAGGTGTCTTCTCAGTTTAGCTGGGGAGGGATAGGAATTGACTAAGCATACGTGTTAGTTCTCACCATAAAATCTTTGTCAATGTGACTACTGAAGTTTACCTAGCAACAAAAAAAACATGTTATTCATTCGGTAGTTTAGAGGGGACTTGTATTCTGCTACCCTATGTAATCTGAACACACACTGCTAAGAAATGCTGGTTTTCAGTGCAGTGGTGAAATGTAATGCGACAGAGGAAGAAGATAAAGATTACAGGAACTAAAGTGGTAAAACAAACCATAAGGGATGTCACCGTTATTTATATCATAGAATTTAAGCTTGGCCCATTCACTCTGCAAATGCAAGGTGTTCATTATTACCATATATATATAATATATATTATATATATATATTATATATATATATATATATAATATATATATATCCCAAAACCCGAGGTAGGTTTAATGCTTAGTTGTGAATCACTAAAATCCATCAAACCTCCATAGACCTGATGACCAGTGACAACCAACAAATAAGTTGTTATCTAGCCAACCAAATTACTGATTTCTAAAGATGGCATTTGGAAGAGAAAACTAGCTGCCATTAATTTCAGTAGAGTTTTTGCAATAGGAATTGTTTTATAACATTATTTAAAATACAGCTCATTTAGATTCCAGCCTCTCAGTTCTCCCTTATGTCAAAGATCTTACACATACATGATATTATTCTAAATGGGACATCCCTCTTTATAGATGTACCACGCTGACCCCTTCTAGATTTGACTTCCAGAAGCATATCTACACACATGAAAATGTAAAAGGAAAGAGGGTTGGAAACAGTGGTAAGTATATTTGTATGTATGAACCCAATCTCCTAGGAATCACTCATTGAAGTTACACAGGGAAAATTATAAAATAGTACTTTAGTGCTACATATTTCTAATAAGTGGAATAATTTTCTTTGACCTTCAGAGGTGGAAGCTCATAACCTTGGTATCTTTCACTGAGACCTTAAAAATTGAGTTATGGAGATTCTGTTTAGAATCTATCCTCCTCCATTGCTGTGCGTGCTTCAAATATCTTAAGAGTCACGGAGATCGAGGCGCCTGGGTGGCTCAGTCGGTTAAGCATCCGACTTCAGCTCAGGTCATGATCTCACGGTTTGTGGGTTCGAACCCCGCATTGGGATCTGTGCTGATAGTGCAGAGCCTGGAGCCTGCTTCAGATTCTGTGTGTGTGTCTCTCTCTCTGCCCCTCCCCCGCTCATGCTCAGTTTCTCTCTCTCTCAAAAAGTAAATAAACAAAAAAAAAAAAAAAAAGAGTTCCAGAGATAAAACATTCTATTAGAGCACTTCAAGCACAATGCTTTGGTATTGGTAACTGTGGCCAAGCCTTATATAACAGAACTTACCACACTAGTGGTGGGAACTTAACATAGAGGGCTTAAAATAAACTCTGGATCACTTAAGCCCATATGGTAGTTTTCTGACTATGGTAATCCTCATCTGGTTAACTGTTTAAATTCAATATGCAGCTATTACTATTAACACTAAATTCCCACCACTCAACACTAATCGAAAACTTGGTAGAGAGAAGCAATATTTACTGATCTCAAGTAAATACAATTACTCAATCAAGTCTCAAGAACATGTAATACCCATTTGGATAAAGTCCAGTAGAGTGGCAAATCTGGACCTAATTGCAATGGTCAAGTTTATCATATGGCACACATTGATGCACTCCTGTTGAAGTCATTATGGAGCTCTCTCAGAAGCATTTCTCTGATATTTGGTTCTGTTTTGTTTTGGTAAATTTGTTACTCTCTACAGAATTGAATGATGAACAATGGGACTTAATGCTATGAATCTGCACTTTTGTGCTTCCATTTGTGTTTCCTAATCCAAAAGCACCCTGTTTGTTAATAAATGGAGATTTTCCCCTCTGCATTAGTTGTTAGAGGGTTTACACCCAGATGTATGGCCATTTCTTGCAGGATATGTATGCATGATGTGCTGACCTATGCAGGCTTTTCAAATTTCTTACCCTAATTTCCCCCTTTGCTTCAATTTCCTCGCCCAGTTTATAGTTCACCATATGTTACTACATGCATTTCTGTACATTACCTTGGATCCTTTTCAGAGTAAGACAGGACACAAATGGAAGAATGAATAAAATATTTGCTCCTCCCATTCTGAATCTTGTTCAAGATTATCATTTTGAATAAAACACTGAATGTGCATGCCATATAAATGCAATGCTATGATGTGTTGTAGAGGAGAAAATGTATTAAGTGAGTCACAAATTGCATTTCAACCTCCAAGACAACATTTCTGTGAGATAAAGAAAACACATTATTTTATCTATTCAGAGCCAGAGAAATGGATGACCAAGAAGTGAGGATTTGTTGAAAGGTTATCAACATAAAGCATAAAAGCAGGTAGCAGTAAACTTGCCAACCCTAGATATAAGGTGCTTTGTCTCCAGAATACATCCTAAGAATTTGGGTGGATAAGTGGACTCATTCCCAGGTCAATTTCATCATAGATCTCTTGAATACATGGACATTTTTAGTTTCCTTTGTAACTTGTCTTACTTAAAAAATTATTTAGTACGCCATAGATAAATACTCTGAAGAAAGTATTAAATGTAATTTTCACTGATTTGTAATCACCTTTTCCCCTATCATCAACTATTCCAGATTTTACTGAGATAAAAAGAAAAATTTAATTTGCTTTAACATTTTTATCTGCTCATGATTTTCAATACTGTAATATTGAAACAATTATCACTATACAATAAATCACAACCAACAATTTCCTTGTGATTTAATAATACTGCTTTGCTATTTCCTGTTAATTTAATTGCATCTAAAATAATTATTCTATGTTATGTCTTTGCATTTACAAAATAAAGTCTACCTCAGGGCTGCTTATCTGATTTGTGTCTGTTCACCTCTCTAATTTGTTCTCCATTATAAGGGAAGAAATAAAGAGATTTTTAAAGCAAATTGATTATGACTATATAGCTTAGAATTTGAGGAAATAAAGAGATTTTTAAAGCAAATTGATTACAACTATATAGCTAGTAGTCTGCCTCTAAAATCCTTGTTTGAGCTAAGTGATTAAATTGTTAAATAAAATCTGTATATTACAATTATTTCTGTGTTCCATTAAGAGTGGAAAAATGGCAATTGTGTCTACTGACATTTACATTTGAAACCTGTAGGACAGTCCCTACCTAACAAATGTGTCTTTCCCACCACCCCCCCCCTCCCATTTTTGGCACCTTCTTTCCCAGCGTCACCTATACTATGGAGGCTAGCTATTATGTCCTCCAAGAAGCTTTTCCTGCTTCATGCCATTCCCTCTTTGCTTTTAAAGAAGCCAGTATCTCTCTACCGTCACAAACCTGTATTGTATTGTACCTGCTCTTTACATAGCTCCCCTCTCAGTCTCCGTACTTGAAGGTGAGAAAGGTGATAAACTCATCTCCATGTTTTCAGCCTCTACCTCATTGCCTGGTAAATGGGCACTGTTGAAAGTTGGAACTAGATTCAGGTTAATATCACAGTCATGCTGTGATCTTACCTTGCAGGTCACATGAACAGATTTGCCTCAGACTATATTCAGTCTAAAAGACTGGCACAAGTGCCAATCACAGTAACCACCATCACTCTCTCTACCTCCTTAAAACAACTCTGAGAGTAATGAGAACAACTGTTCTTTTCCCCAGAAGTGCACCCACACAATCCCACCAGAGGCAGAGAAAAGAGAAGCAGGCAATATTGCCTTCTGTGGGCATTTCTGGTGATCTTCCTGAAGGCCACCCTGCCTTGGGACAGATAACTGTTATTTTCTTGACTGTCAATAAACTACTTTTGCACATAGTGTATACAAATGGCGTGTATGTACTGAATCCATCTCAGCCCTTTCTCTACCACCATGTGGTCTGGAGTGAGTCAACTTCGGGGTCCTTAAGTCTTCACCGAAAAATGGGAGGCAATGCCTACTTACGGTTTTGAAAACAGACTCAGAAAATTCATTTGATTCTTTTTTTCTGTGAAAAGTGTTTAACTCCTCAAAAAAGACACTACTAAGATACCTTTTTCCAATTATTAAGAATATGATTCCAGACACACATATATATAACTGTAAGAAAGCTTTCATCAAAATAACTTGTGAGGACGTAATAGGCTTATGAACTGATATATGCTGCGTTATATTCTGGAGTTACACACACCTGTGGCTTGTACTATTCCAATGGGATTCCTTTCCTCTGGAGTACATACACTACAGTGTGCCGTGTGCCAGGTGTGTGCTGAAGGAACTCTCACATAAGGATTTGTAAACAAATTGTGTGTTAAAGACAATTGCTCTGGGATGTTGAAAAGATTCCAGCTCAAAAATGGGCATGATCTTTCCCATGGAAACAACAGCCCCGGATGCTACCGTCTCCTCCATTGGTATTTAAACATACTGCCTTCCCATGTTCCTCTATCTTGTCTAATCTGGTCCAGTCCTAGCAAGCATAACAACATTTTTAAAAATAGCTAGAGATTAAGCAGTCACAGAAGTGAGAGACACTTTTAATTGAAGTGTAGTCATGGTGACCCTAATTAAACTCATAGGTTGCAGACATTCTTACTGGTTAAACCTGTATTTGTAGGAGAGCAGCAGTGTTTTTCTAGAGGTGACTGAAACCAAACCACTAACTCCATGATCACAAGTAAACTATGCCCTCAGATTTGTGATTTCTCACAATCAACACTAAAAGTCATCTTTATGAGTCCAATATTGTTATCAGCTGTCCCTGATTTTGCTAATTTTCTTTGCTTTTCTTCTAGTCAAAGCCTTCAAATTTGACAAGACTTTTCAGCATCTAAGAATGTTTTGGTTTTCTGGGGCTTTTTAAACAAGAGAATACCAGCCCCTACTGATTCTTAAAGGAAATAGTTCTATGTGAAAATTTCAACAAAATCAAATCTTTCTTTTCCCTTGTAACTTCCTCAAATCCTGACAGAGAATTTAGTTTACTTTAAAAAAAATCTAGAAATATAACCTTTAAATATTCCCAGATTATGAACTTGTCTATAAATTTGCAGAATTATTATGATTATTAATTGTGCCAGTAAACAAAGATTATAAACATTCTTACAAAAGTAATTTTTTTATTTGTAAAGTCCTGTTTTATTCCCTCCATAGATTACAATAATACTTCTGGGCCTTCAAGAGGAAAACAGGGGTGCCTGGGTGGCTCAGTGGGTTGGGCACTGACTTTGGCTGGGGTCCTGATCTTACAGTTTTTGAATTTGAGGCCCACATCAGGCTCTGTGCTGACAGCTCAGAGCCTGGAGCCTGCTTTGGATTCTGTGTCTCCCTCTCTCTGCCCCTCCCCCGCTCACGCTCTGTCTCTCAAAAATAAATGTAAAAAAAAAGTTAAAAAAAAAGAGGAAAACAGATATAATCATCTCAAATATCAAGAATTCAGCAGGAGAACTAGGCTAATTTTATCAGTCTTATCCATACCAGCTCCTTGATACATTTCTAATACAGACAAAAATTTAAAAAGATATAAATAGCATATATATGTATATATGTAATAAATACTATTGTCATTTTAGGTATAAATTCATATAAAATATTACATAGTAATATATGATATTACATCTACATAATTGTACATTTTAATGTATGTATTATATCTATTATTATTTAATATTTCATTTATTAACTTTATTTTCATTTACTTATTACATCTATACAAAGACTTGGGACAAACAACACGTTTTCAGATAAAGATAATATTTTTGATGTGATTTACATTTATATAGAAAAATGATATATGTCATCATAAAGAAAATGCTCTGTATGATGATTTATCACATTTAAGCTCAAACTGTGTGCCTATATATCTACTCCATTTTTTTAAATACAGGGTATAGACATATTTTCTTATATATATTTATATGTAAGTATTTTTATAATATATATTTATAAATGTATTATTTAAAGTCCAAGTGTATCTATCAGATATAATGCAAATTTCAACTACACATAAAATCTAACTTTAAAAAAAATAATTACCTTTGATTCTTTTCTATTGCCTCTAATAAGCTTAATGCACCAATATATCATCAGAAAATAAAAATTTGCCTCATGAAACAAAGTGAATTGTATATGGCCAAAAATTCTTAATATACAATCACTTTTACCTACCAATAATTTCACAGATGCAATTTAATCCATTGAAAGGTAGGGTGAAGTTTCTTTAGCTAGCCAGGATCTTTGGATATTTTTTTCTAGGATTATATTAATTAAAAAGTTAACTGAGATAAGGTCGGAAGTTAGATTCTCTAATTTTATCAACTTGTAACTATTTTATGTAATCCATGTCACATACTTTATTCTCTATAATTTCAAAGTGATTGAATTCTAGTTTTTACCTTGAACATTAATCTCTAGAAAGGAAGGTCTGTGTGATACACTAACTTGTTTTTGAAATTTAAACTATCAGCCAGTGAGTGATATTTTTTCAGCTGAATGAGAATAATAATAGTATTGTTATAATACGCAAAACAACAACAAAATACCAGGGGGGGCCTGAATGGCTCAGTCCATTTAGCAGCCAACTTCAGCTCAGGTCATGACCTCGTGGCTGGTGGGTTGGAGCCCTGTGTCATGCTCTGTGCTGACAGCTCTGAGACTGGAGCCTACTTCAGATTCTGTGTCTCCCTCTCTCTCTCTCCCCCTCCCTCTCAAAAATAAACATTAAAAAATTTAAAAAAAAAAAGATCACCCCACTTTGGTGAAATTTCACATTTAGAAGTGACTGACTTAGATCTTATTTGACAGCTCACAACTTTTTGATTTGCAAGAATTTCACCACTGGAGATTGTGTGCTATTTTAATATTAATACAAAAGTAATAATCATTTATTGCCATTCAAGATTTATAATACTTTCTTTGAATTCCTACATTATTACCCATTATATTTCTTGAAGTGAAAATTATTTTTTCTTATACTATTTATGGAGAAACAAAGGTTTTAGGCATTTTGAGAGACTTTAATAATTTTATGTGTTTTTGAGGCATGTTACTTTTTAATGGTTTTAACAGTGTGAATATCTTCAAAGTATTAAAATATGGAAATAGAATAACCCACATCATAAAAGTTTTTCCATGTGTGTTAGAAGCTTGAATAAATTAATACATTTTTGAACCAAATGAGGCTCCAGGAGACTATGAAGCAAAATTTCAGAATCACTAAGTTCCCAAGAGATACAAATCTAAAACATTAATCAAAGAATTAAAAGTACTCAGTGAATTGGTGTTTGGGTTGCTTAGATAGGATAATACTTATGTGTAAAAGTTCTTCCTTTTAAATAATAAGCGTAATTAAAAACTTGTCCTTAAAATATAGTATAATATCTGGGAATTTTCTAGTGGAAATGAAAGAAATACCTATGCAACCCAATAAAAATAATGTCTGCCTATAAGTTCTCCCGTTGGGATTTACTGATTTTGTGTAAGCCATTAAGCTTTCTAGTAAAAAATTTTCACCCCTCAAAAGCATAAAATACATTTTCCTATTCACTTCAAAAAAAAAAAAAAGTGAGTTGATTAACTTCAGTTGTTCTGAACAGAATAACAGAAGTTTGTTTTGGGTTCTTAGAAGAAAAATATTGTATTAGAATATGGCCATAAAAGCAGCCCTAATATCAATATATGTTAAAATTAAATTTACAGGTCAAAATACAAGTTTATAATACATATATTTCATTGGCTTGTTCATTTAGACTATTCTATAATATATGCAAATATATTAGCATGTGATCTAAAGTAGAGTTTTTCCACATATTAACTATCCTATTCTACACTTTTAGGAAAAATAACACTAAAGAACTATTTAGATAGCAATGACTTCAGATGGGCACTATGAATGTGTGAAGATCTAAATGTAAGGATAGTTTTCTATAAATCTAAATAAACATTCCAATTGTGAATTCATTTTAAACATAAACGGAAAATGGCACATTAGAAAATTCTTCTCATTTGTATGTTTATTTTGTTCTATCTATGTACAAAATCACCAATTGTGACCAAAAATATGTTTATAACCTTTTATCTCTATTGTGGTGTATAATCATAGAATAGTGCTAGTAAACCAAACAACTGAAGTGCCATAATCTATGCATATTCATGTACTTTCATACATTTTTATGTATATATCAATCTGGAAATTTAAAAAATTTTGTTTCTGGAAAAGGTTGCCAGTAATTCTGCAACACCCCTTAGCAAAGTATACACAGCTGAAATGAATACATGCCACTTGTATTATAACTATATGTATTTAATCAACCTTAAAAATCTAAAACTGCAAATTGACAGCCTTACATACATTATATAATAAATAGTAATCATAGGAGAAATTGTGATACCAAAAAAATACCTAGCTGTTTTTAAGGACCTTTTATTTCCTAGTCAAAAGATTGTTACTGAGTACTTCCTTTAACTGAACCTCAATGTCAAACAATTACACTTAATCTGTTTAAATATACACATAGACGTTGCTACAAAAGGCCATATTTCATTCTTTCTCATTGCCAAGTAGTATTCCATTGTGTATATAAACCACAATTTCTTTATCCATTCGTCAGTTGATGGACATTTAGGCTCTTTCCATAATGTGGCTATTGTTGAAAGTGCTGTTGTAAACGTTGGGGTACAAGTGCCCCTATGCATCAGTACTCCTGTATCCCTTGGGTAAATTCCTAGCAGTGCTATTCCTGGGTCATAGGGTAGGTCTATTTTTAATTTTTTGAAGAACTTCCATACTGTTTTGCAGAGCAGCTGCACCAGTTTGCATTCCCACCAACAGTGCAAGAGGATTCCCGTTTCTCCACATCCTCGCCAGCATCTATAGTCTCCTGATTTGTTCATTTTGGCCACTCTGACTGGCGTGAGGTGATATCTGAGTGTGGTTTTGATTTGTATTTCCCTGATGAGGAGCGACGTTGAGCATCTTTTCATGTGCCTGTTGGCCATCTGGATGTCTTCTTTAGAGAATTCATGTTTTCTACCCATTCTTCACTGGATTATCTGTTTTTCGGGTGTGGAGTTTGGTGAGTTCTTTATAGATTTTGGATACTGGCCCTTTATCCAATATGTCATTTGCAAATATCTTTTCCCATTCTGTTGGTTGTTTCCTTTGCAGTGCAGAAGTTTTTATCTTCATGAGGTCCCAATAGTTCATTTTTCCTTTTAATTCCCTTGCCTTTGGAGATGTCTCAAGTAAGAAATTGCTGTGGCTGAGGTCAGAGAGGTTTTTTTCCTGCTTTCTCCTCTAGGGTTTTGATGGTTTCTTGTCTCATATTCAGGTCCTTTATCCATTTTGAGTTTATTTTTGTGAATGGTGTAAGAAAGTGATATGGCCTTTTGTAGTAACATGGATGGAACTGGAGAGCGTTATGCTAAGTGAAATAAGTCATACAGAGAAAGACAGATACCATATGTTTTCACTCTTATGTGGATCCTGAGAAACTTAACAGAAGACAGTGGGGGAGGGGAAGGGAAAAAAAAAAAAGATTAGAGAGGGAGGGAGCCAAAACATAAGAGACTCTTAAAAGCTGAGAACAAACTGAGGGTTGATGGGGGGTGGGAGGAAGGGGAGGGTGGGTGATGGGTATTGAGGAGGGCACCTGTTGGGATGAGCACTGAGTGTTGTATGGAAACCAATTTGACAATAAATTTCATATTAAAAAAAAAACATATATATAGAACAGATTAGAAAAATCCAAAAGAATGGTTTATTCTCAGATATCCTTTAATGGTGTCAAATTCAGTGCAATACCAAAAATGCAACTTTATATGAGGTTAGCTTAATATTAAAATGTTGCTGATTTTTAGTAACAACTGTGAATGTAAACTGTACTGTCTGGTTTAAACTACAATGCAAAATTATTCCAAATATTATGAAATGTACACACAAAGGAAAGTTGTGTCTTCTATTTCTAATGAAGTGGTTAGTTGCGACAACTATTTAGATAATTCAAACGTAATTACCTGTATATTTTAAGTAAAGCTATTTTAAGGCTTTATTTCCCTTTTTCAAGTTGTAGGTACAGACATCAGTTAGAAATTATGAGTACCAGTATTATGTACCCAAACAGGTTGGAACTAAGAATCTCATAGTTGAACATTAGAGCTTAAATATCAAAATCAGAGCAGAAATCCTTAATGGGGTGCAGCCAATCAACCTTTAGGACATAAAATCATTTAGGAAACTGAGCTTCTATCCATACCAGAGAGATATATGTCAATCATTTGGTCAAAATTTTTTACAAAATAAATAAATAACACCAAGCACTGAAACATATATGAATATTACCAAGCCTAAATTGTTATTGGTAGTGGCAGTGTTCTATGTGTCTTAATTTTTCTCCGGATCAGCAACTATAAAATTTTCCTTTCCAAACAGGATTGAAATGCAACATGAATAAATGGCTACAATGTATTTTTGTCTTGTTTTAATTCTCTCAGGTTATGTCTACAATAGTCAACATCAAACGCTAAAGCTAAGAACTTATGTTTCAAAGAAAAGATTCTGGAATTCTGAATACCATGTTCCATTTCTCCTACACTAAGAAGCGAAAGGTGATGGGAAATAAAAGCAGTGCTTAGAAAGATAGAGGAATAAGCAGTAGTTTGATTTGCAGCCAATGACTAGTTACTAGTCATGTAAAATGGAAAAACCATTTCCACACTTTCCTTCGTTTTCATGTCTGGAAAAAGAACAATAATAATATTTTTTATTGGGAATTTTTTGAGAATTGAGAGGAAATGCGTAAAATTGCTTGGCATACCAAATTAAATTTAAAACTTGTATGGTGCATGATCTTAAAATTGGGTTCCCAAGCTATCTGTAGAACAATTTATATAACAAAAGGACTGTACACACCACAGTCTCTCTTATTCGTTTTCTCTTTCTGACTAGACAATTTCGATGAAATATTAAAATTGTCACAAAGTAAAGGTATTTGGCAGATGCACATCTATAGTGACCTTGTCACTTGCTAAATTTTAATAAACTTTTTCCAGGACTCAGTTGTCACTAAGCTTAGTTTTATGTGTATTTGGAGTACTAGTAGGTGAGTGACAAATGCTGTACAACTATACAACACATGTGGGTAACACAAAATCTCAAATCGTCTTGGTATTTAGAATCGCGGAGAAAATAATGGGTGACCAATGCATATCAGTAAATCCTATTGCATAAATGATCAGCATCATTACTCTCAGAATCTTTTCATCACTCACAACTAGAAGTTTCATTTAATTGGAAGACTTTTATGACCAGCTCTATAGAATTTTCCCTCAAAACTCTCAGTAGGTAATCACATATACTTCCACTGTGTAAAAGAGATCTTTTAGGTAGATGTTTCTCCAGTTTATACCTTTGATTTATATTCCAGCATCTCTCCCATCCCCTAGTCTCATATTGCTAATAGCCTGATATACATTCTCCCCTGTGATATATAACTTTAAAAAAGAATTGGGGATAAAAAAAAAGAAATAGAATGAAAAAAGCAATCTTGGGGGGAGAGCAAGCAAAGCCAGGTCTTCAAAATATATGTATCTGTTAGGAAGAGAGAGCTGGGTATTGTAGAAGAGAGCACAACAGAATTAGGTTGATGTGATCTGAATGTTTTTGCTCCTCTGGTATGAGGCCATCATGAGTTCTAATACTGTTTGAATGAGACCATTCTCTAGGTTTACATTTGGGAGTCTCTCATCAAAACTAAGCAAAAGCTTCATCAAAAAAAAGCTTATGCACAGTTAAGGAAACAGTCAACAAAACTAAAAGGCAACCTGTGGAATGGAAGAAGATATTTGCAAATGACATATCTGATAAAGGGTTAGAATCCAAAATATATATAGAATTTATAAAACAACACCCCAAAAACAAAAAATCCAATTTAAAAATGGGCAGAAGACATGAATACATATTTCTCCAAAGAAGACACCCAGATGGCCAACATCACTCATCATCAGGGAAATACAAATCAAAACTACAATGAGACATCACCCCACACCTATCAGAATGGCTGAAATCAACAACACAAGAAATGACAGGTGTTGGTGAGGATGTGGAGAAAGGGATATCCTTTTGCACTGTTGGTGGGAATGCAAACTGGTGCAGCCACTCTGGAAAATAGTATGGGGTTTTCTCAAGAAGTTAAAAACAGAACTATCCTACAATCTAGCAATTGTACTACTAAGTATTTACCCAAAGAATACAAAAATACTAATTCAAAGGGATACATGCACCCCGATGTTTATAGCAGCATTATCTACAATAGTCAAATTATAGAATCAGCCCAAGTGTCCATCAACTGATGAATGGATAAAGTGGATGTGGTATATAAACACAATGGAATATCACTCAGCCATAGAAAAGAATGAAATCTTGGCCATAGATCGAGCTAGAGAGTTATTATTATGCTAGGCAAAATAAGTCAGTCAGAGAAACACAAATACATATGATTTCACTCATGTGGAATTTCAGAAACAAAACAAATGAGCAAAGGAGAAAAAGGAGAGAGAGAGAGGCCAACCAAGAAACAGATATTTAATTATAGAGAACAAACTGATGGTTACCAGAATGGAGGTGGGTGGGAGGATGGTTAAATAGGTGATGGGGATTAAGAAGGGCACTTGTGATGAACACTAAGTATTATACAAAAGTCCTGAATTGCTGTATTGTATACTTGAAATTAATATTACGCTGTATATCAATGAACTGGAATTTGAATAAAAACTTTAAGAAAAAAGCTAATAAAAAAGTTTAAATTCACCCAGTCCAAAATCAGGTTCATCGTAGCTACCTCAATTTCCACAAACTGACAAGTTAGCAACCCCCTATTTCCATCAGTGATGTGCATATTTCATTCTCAACTACATTCAGAATAGGAGATCTGTGTTTTACTTCAGTCTTCAACTGTAACCATCCAGCAGCTACAAACTTATATACTCCATTTCCTTAACACTGGCTCTAGTATCTAGCTTCATTTTGTATAAAGAACTGAAAAGCTCACAAACCATGCAATCTGAAGCAAAAAACTTAACCTCAATTCATTTATCAGCAAAACTAGGAAGATAATCAATAATACCTACTGGATTCTTATAAGGATCAAATGAGAAAGTGGTGAAAAACACTTTTGTAAACTGCAAAGCTCTATGCATATTCAAGATGTAATTTAGTTGTTTTTCACGGCAAGGGTTTTATGATTTTTTATTGCCTTTACTGCCAACCTAATGTAAGTTTCATTACTATCCCAATAACCTCCTTAACCTCTAAACTAGTTTTTATACTTCTGTGTCTCCCTGATTCCAAATCATTCTGCAAATATTTTCCCATATCTCTCATAGTGGTAGAATGTCCTTGGTTCATTATTCAGTAACAAAATCTCTTAATGACTCCAAAGTTCCAATGGAATTCAGAAAATACTCTCCAGTCTATCAGAAGCCTTCCATCATATGGTCCTGACCTACCTTTGTATATGTATCTGTATTTCCCATTAATTCCCTCTAATACATTATAACATACTCACAATCACAGGCCCAAAACAAAATCCTTTACTTAATGGGTTCACAAAATCCCTTCTTTTAAAATCCTTACTCTCCTTTCAGATAAATCACCTATCATACTTTGTCATGAGCACATCTTGGCACTTCTGCTCAGATATGAACTTGTCTTTGTCTAAAATTTAACAATACATTATACCTTTCTCAAGGAACACGCCCTGCCTAGTATTTTGCTCCTAGAATGGTACTGTACATTCTGCAAGACCATATGGGCTGTGTGTGAATCATTTTTTAATTAGCCTGTAGTAACTAGGATAGCAATCTGCACTTTATAGATGCTCAAGAAAGCATTCGTCCTATTTAATTGTGTTGATATTCAGTTCCTAATCTCAGGGGAAAAAATAATGATTTCATAAGTAAGGTTTTTGTAGTTTTAGTTTTAGTTTTTAATTTTCCCATTTCTAACAGATTGAGTGAGTTTCCAAAAATGGTTCTCAACTCAAATCTGAGTTAGGCTGACCTGGGGAGTTTTTTCAAACAATTCATGTTTAGACTGTATCCCAAGCCTACTGAACCAGTATCTGTATCTGGAGAGGTATTATGTTAAGGAAAAGTGCTTCAAGTTGCATCTCCAGCTGCTGCAAATGGTCCACAATGTTTCTGGCAATAAATGAAAAAACACATTTTACTCTTGATTACAGGAAAACTTCAATGTTTTCTATCTTGTAGAATGGAGATGACACTTGACATCATTATAGAGATGTGCAAGATATTCTTCAATATAAGCAAAAAGAAAACCTGTTTGAAAATGAATGAAAAATCTTTTGGGATACACATGATAAAAATACCTGAAGTCACAAATATGTTAATTTTAAAACTTTTTTTAATTTTTATTTATTTTTGAGAGAGAGAAACAGAATGTGAGCAGGGGAGGGGCAGAGAGAGAGGGAGACACAGAATCTGAAGCAGGCTCCATGCTCCGAGCTGTCAGCACAGAGCCTGATGCAGGGCTTGAACCCACGAACGCTGAGATCATGACCTGAGCTGAAGTCAGACACTTAACCAACTGAGCCACCCAAGCGCCCCACAAATATGTTAACTTCGTAGTGAAAAACAATTACCATGAATGGGAAGAAGAGGTAGGGCTTTGTGTTCTTCTTTTGGAAAATTCAACACATTTTTCATGCATGTTATAATATAAATAGGCTGTATTTTTGCAGACTAAAATTACAAATTGCAAAATAGTCTGAAGGATGGTATGAGATGATAATAAAAGTGACAAAAAGAAACAATGTTTTGTTGCTTCAGAGCTGAATGACTGAATATCTTGTCTATACAAGTGTCCATCAATTGAAATGGTATTTAAAACTCTGCTTCCTTTCATTAGGAGACTGTTCTTTGGCTAAAAGCATCTATATAAGAAATTATTCCTGAATGTTTTAAATATAATAGAAACAGAAAGGTTTTAATTTTAAGGACAAAAACTAAGAACCCATGGAGATGCTAACAGGAACCTGAATCACAACCTTCTGAGGTAAAGCAGGTGGCACCTTAATTTTCATGGAGAATAAAGTGCAATTAAAGGTTTCCTTTTTGTTATTGCTCGATATTAAAATAGGATCTAGAATTCTACATTTGGAAAATACTGATTGAATTTGCATATGATTTAGATGGTTTTGTCTCTTCAACTAATAAGAGTGCAATACATATTAATTCAATGAATGAAAAAATTAAGATAAATCACATGTAATATAAACAAATCTCACAAACTTAATGTTGAGGGAAGCCAGACACAAAAGAGTACCTACTACTTAATTCCATTTGTATAATTCAGAAACAGGCAACACTGAAGTATGTTAACAAAAGTCAGGAAGGTGGTTAACTAGAAGGAGGGGCAATAATGAATGGAAGAGGGAAGAGGAAGGCTTCTGCAGTGCTGGTAAAGCTGTTTCTTTCTTTCTTTTTTTTAAATTTTTTTTTTAACATTCATTACTTTTTTAGAGACAGAGTGTGAGTGAGGGAGGGAGACACAGAATCTAAAGCAGGCTCTGAGCTGTCAACACAGAGCCCCATGTGGGGTTCGAACTCAAGGATGGCGAGATCATGACATGAGCGGAAGTCACTTAACTGACTGAGACACCCAGGAGCCCCAGTGGTAAAGCTGTTTCTTGATGTGGGTGCTGAATATACTGTATTGAATGCTGTATTCAAATTTGTGAAAACTCATTGAGCTGTATATTTATGATGTGTGCACTTTTCTGTACTACATTAACGTTGAATTAACGTTTATTTTACACCTCCTGCTCTGTGCTGACAGATCAGAGCCTGGAGCCTGCTTTGGATTCTGTGTCTTCCTCTCTCTCTCTGCCTCTCCCCTGCTCACACTCTGTCTCTCTCTGTCTTTCAAAGAATAAATAAAATAAAATGTTAAAAAGTTTATTTTAAAAAAGGACCGTTTAGCTCCATCTCTTATTATGTTTGGAAAGACCTTCCAAATTCAGAGATTATTTTGTAGTCTTCTATTTTCTTTTCTTTGTGTTTTATTCTTTTCATTTATGTGGCTATTTTTTGGTCAATGGTATGAGTTTTAATTAATTCTTAATTAAACTTAAATCTTACACATAAATTATTTCAAATCATGTAAAATGCTCAATTGGTTATTTTCCAATTTGTCATTCTTCCTATTCTCATTCTAAATTAAAACTTGACTGGCCTTGAAAACACAGGCTTCTTTCCCAGCAGGTCTGGACCTGACTTACTGTAGAATATTGGGTCCTGAGAGTTATAGATCTTACTACTAAATCATGTTGATAAGCCAAATTAAAAAGTAACATTTTCAGGTAATTTGAGTTCTTTTCCTGTGATGTAGGGGAGCGACATTTACCACTCCAAAATGTCTCTTTAGAGTTTTATCCATGTAAGTAATCTCTACACCCAACATGGGCTCAAATTTACAACCCCAAGATCAAGAGTCGTATGCTCCTCTAACTGAGCCAGCCAACCTCCCCCAAAATGTGCCTCTTTTGCATGTGGATTATTTTATGCTGATTATTTTTAAGAAACAGAAGGCTTGGAAGAACCTTTGATCTTCCACCTAATTGCCTAACAGAATTTAGATAGAGGACCAACTCCAGGAAGGGAACTATCACCATAGATTACTATACTATGAACTAGGTATAGTAAGCAGGGAGGTAAACCCCCTATAAAACTCCTATGGTGGACAGACCTATCAAAGTCTGTTTGTTAAAATTCCTCCTGTGTCCCAATTATTTCTGTAGGGCCCAACAAACATTTCTTACCAAACACTTATTCTGTTTTTATCTTCCTGTGAATAAATCTTCTTTCCCTTTGAAGTCCCAGACCTCTACCCATTTCTCCTTAAGTCTGAATGGGATATAAGCCTCAATTGCCTAGCTGCCTCTGGCCCTTATAGTCTTTATGGCACTCCCATATATATGTAATTAAGTGTGATTTTCTCTTGTTAATCTGTTTTATGCCAATTTAAATCTTAGACCAGCTGAAAGATTCTTGAAGGATAAAGGAAAATTTTTCCTTCCCAACAATGTCAATGAGTTAATCCTAATTCAGCAATGGTGGCATTGAGATACAAAATCACTTGTTTTGAAAACACAGACTTGTAACCCACATCTTTTCTGACACACATTTATAAAACCTCAGCTCCACCCACTTTCCCTCTTTCCAGAGTTTGCCAGAATGTTCTGTGCTATTCTCAACAGTTCTCTACAAATTCCCGTTCTTCTTTTTCTAGAACTATATAAATCCTATGACTAAAAATTCTGTTTCTCCACTACTGTGATTCAGGATTTCTTTTGTTCCAATTCCTTTTCTCTTTCCCTAAACTGCACTGTAAAAACTTTTTCTACTGTACTGTTGCTTTCTTAACTATTCTTTCAGTATCCATAGACTTAAAAACAAATTATTCGCATCACAATGTTGAATTATGATACTGTTGCCAAAATAAATAACAATTTTAGCCTTGTAACAAATATTTACACTCTTTTCATAAATATCCACATTTATTTCACCTTTTAACCTTGTGGAAACTAAAAAATTATAGAACTATAGGAAAATCATGAATTCACATTAATTACAATAATGGCATGATTTCATTACTTATTTCTTAGATATGCTGGACTTGGCAAATGACTGGAAGTGGTAGCTGAGAGCAAGAGAGGAGTCAATATCATGTTTCAAGTCTGCAAGCCTGGGATTATGATAATGTCTGGAGATGACACTAGAGAGTGAAATCCAGTAGAGTCCAAGTAAATGTAAAAATATAAAAACATTTGTCTACTTACCCACTGTTCAGAGTGAGTCTACTCTAAACCTCTTTGTCTACTCTTCACAATTCAATCTCTTATGAGCCTTTCCTACTACTCCAGTTTCCAAGGACCTTCCCTAGGGCTCCCCAGGTCACCCTATAATCCAACAATTAAAAAGCTGACCCTGGCAGGGGCGCCTGGGTGGCTCAGTCAGCTGAGCGCGGACTTCAGCTCAGGTCATGATCTCGCGGTCCGTGAGTTCGAGCCCCACATCGGGCCCCTGTGCTGACAGCTCAGAGCCCAGAGCCTGTTTTAGATTCTGTGTCTCCCTCTAGCTGACCCTCCCCCGTTCATGCTCTGTCTCTCTCCGTCTCAAAAATAAATAAAACGTTAAAAAAAAAAAAAAAGTTGACCCTAGCAAAGAAAAGGGTTTCCAGGGACCTATTTTAATTGCACAGCTGTCATCTATTTTGATGGTTGATAAACATTTTGAATATCACCCCCTGGTAATCTCACAATAAAATAAAACCTACGAGAGGAAAGGCAGATTTAGCGGTGAAGTTGATGATTAATTCACATTGGACATAATTAAATAGACTCAGTTTCTTTGTTAAATAAAAAAAAAAATCGAAGGTGTCTACAAATAGTTTTTAAAAAGTGAGAAAATGACAGCTGAATTAATTACTGCCTGAAGTTTCAACTAAAGAGATATAATCGCTAACATCATTCAAGATAATTTCATAATTTCAAGTAAAGGGCAGAAATGAGAAGATAAATAACCATCACTGATAGAGGATTGTGTGTTTATCAGAAAGACAACAGAGTTATTTCAAATACTCTCTTCTGTAACATTGAAATAACACAAGAAGCTACTCCATTAAAGACACTGTAACTTACATTGTGGGAAACAGTAAGACAAAATACAGTCCTTAACCTCAGGGAGTTTACAATTTAATATGACAGCTAAAGCAGAAACAAAATTTCAGCATAAATCATAATATGCTAGATATGCTAATTAGCATTCCTAAATGGTAAACACAATACACAAAAGAGAGGGATTAAATGAATTTAGATGTATAGGAAAAGCTTTCAGACAATTTGAGACTATTTAACTTGGGCTGAGGGGCATCTGACTTAAGCTCAGGTCATGATCTCAGCGTTCATGGGTTCGAGCCCCACGTTGGGCTCTGTGCTGACAGCTCAGAGTCTGGAACCTGCTTCAGAGTCTTTGTCTCCCTCTCTCTCTGCCCCTCCCCTGGTCATGCTCTGTCTCTCCTTCAAAATTAAATGAACATTTAAAAAAAAAATTTTTTTTAATTTAAATTGGACCAGAACAGAAAACCAACAGGCAAAAATTAACACAGAAATGGAAGGACATATAAAACACATTAAAGAAAATTAAAATATTCTTGTATAAAGATTAGAATTGTGTATTTTCACTAGCCTGACAAATTGTTTAGCATATAATAAATGCTCAATAACAATGTCTTCCAAAATTAGTTAATAGAATTTCTATTAGGACATAGAGACATACAAAAATGATTACCACCTTAGATATCATCATATACATAATTAAATCAGTCTTTAATGAGGGTAAGAATTATAGATTGGAGGGAAAAGGGGACAAAACCCCACGAACTATATGTGAGGAAAATCATTACCTAAATTCGTAGGAGGTGGAGGAACAAACGGTATGGCAGTAAACAACACATAGATTATGAAATTCCATTTATCTACATTTTTAAAAAGTCTCCAAGGAGTGGAGGTGGTGGAACGAGAAAAGTGAATACACATTTAGGACATTCAGGGTTAACTGCAAGCAATCAGACAGCTATTGTTAGGGAAAGTTTAATTAGAGTAAGTGAGAAGATTTTAAATAAATGAAAAAACTACAAAAGGTTTGCACGTGTTTCTCCTAAATGAGTTATAAATGCCTTAGACAACTTACAAGTAAATTCTTGAGTGGGGCACTGGACCGAGAATGACTGCTATTTCACACCATGATGATGCATAATTGCAGAACTAAAACATCAAGTGTGTTTATCAACTATCTTCAAAAGGAACAGACTAGAAAATGATAGATAGCACTTACATGGTATTTCCCAGATAAATGAAGTTTGCACTTATTCTGTGTCACTATTTAAAACAACTACATTAGACACCATGCAGAGTGCTAATAAAACCTTTACTCTCCTTGTTCAGCACATTTCAAGAGTCAAATTTTATGACTGGCAGCTCACTAGTTCAGCCTTTTCATGAAGTCATCGTCGAGAGATAGCGATCTACTCGGTGGCCCATTTACAATCAGTCCCACATCAGAGCCACGAGGTTTTAACGCAGAGCTGTTCTGTGGACGCTCCCTGAATTTTAAACGAGCCACAAAGTCAGCTGAAGCTACTTCAAGCAATTGAAGCTTTTCAAAGATACTACCACTGATTGCTTTGTAACCCAGACAAGTCAGTTTCTCAGCACTTCAGCTTTTCAATTGTTAAAATGAGGTTTTAAATATTCTTACTTCACATCACTTGACAAAATGGTGGGGATTATGGAGACGATTTTAGTAAAGTGGTTTTAACTTGTTGAAAATTGGTACATTTACACTGATTATTCATACTAAGGTCAAGCAATGTCTCTGCACTCAGACCACTGCCAAGGTGTTTAAATAGAAAAGGACAAGTGACTATATTTCTTCTGTTGCAAATTAGCTCAGGCTACCCATTTTAATGTCAACTGGTTATTTGCGCAACAGCATTGCCACATTTTTGTAGGCATCAGGGTGCACAAGATGTTTGTTACAGAATTAATCTCAAGTTGATGAATTACGTTAAACATACCATTAGATTTCTGACCCCAAATCACACCACTTCATGAAGTTCCTAATCTGCGAATATAATTATCACCTCAATTATCTGAAGCACACTAGCTAGTAAAACAAAACGTGTTTGTAAGCAAGTAACACCATCAAGCATTGTTCACTTAAATTCTTGACTGAAATATTCTCTCTGAACTGACAGATCAGGTTACTTTATGGGTTACCTATGGTTAAATTCATACACAAAATAATATAGATATCTGAACAGTTTTCCCCCACTTTGTAAGGGGACACTCAAAACAATGACATACAGACAAATAAAACTGATTTAAAAATAAAACAAAGAGCTGATATAAAGTTACTTAAGATGTATATTATATGGGTTTAATTAAACTTTACATGGTGCTAGCCGGTATGATAGTTGCCAACCAGATGTTGCAATAGGGCACTTGGAATATAGTCAGTCTGAATGAGGTATGCTGCAAGCATCAATAACATACCGGATTTCAAAGACTTAGTATAAAAAATGTAAAATGTCTCATTGCTAATTATATTGATATTGATTCTATATTAAAATAATATTTTGCATATATAGAATTAAATAAAATATATTATTACATCATTTTCATTGGTTTATTTTTAGTTTTCAATGTTGCTACTAGAAAATTTTAAATTACATATGTGATTTGCATTATATTTATACTAGACAATGCTGATATAGCTGTCAAAAACAGGTGAGAGGAATCCACTGAGTAAATAATCTTTTTTCTAAATAGAGGAAACAAAAGTTCTCAACCTAGATACAGAATTTAAAAATTGATACATGTACATGATTCCTGACAAATACTAAAGACAACAGGAAACAGTTTCTGCTGATAATTACATTGTATCATGAAATATAATGAATGTCAAATCATGTTCACCCTGATTTCAGGAAAGAACATCTACATTGGGAAATTATGTCAGATAAACAAAATGTGTGTAGAAAGTATAATAACCATGTTATCATAAGCATATGTAACCACAAGCTGGAATATCAACTTGTAGAACAATCTACACAGTGACTACTACACATTATAAAACTAGTATCCGGATTCTATGGCTTTTAAGCATTATTGTTATTACAGACTAATGTGCCTTTCAAATTTCATCAATCATATTTATTTAGAAGAAAGACTTATCAAAAATTATTTAATTATTTTAATTTTGCTTTTTATATGTCATTCTCAAACATCATTTTGCTAACACTGAAAAGCTAATTACTATACCCGGGTCATAGAAAATTATGCACTGAAGTTTCTTAGATTAAAATATGGATCTATATTCTGGATTAAAGAAAGAGCATTTTGACCCGTTAAAAAATTATTAAACCAGTTATAAAATTATAATACACTCCTGCAATTATTCTGCTAATCATATAATTCATTTCCAAGGAATGTTCAAAGTTCCCCCTAACAATCCTTCCCCTGCCACCTTCATCCCCTTTTTATTGTCAGACAGTCTTACTCCTGAGAGTTCTTTTGAACATGCTGTTAATGATGGTATATTGAGGTGGAATTTAAAATTAAATCAACATGGGATCCACTACCACCAATAGGTGAAGATCCAATGACAAGATGAGTTCATCAAATTTCAACACCTAAATGTTTCCTTTCCATCTAAATTCATGTCTCAAAAGTAAATCATTGTATATAAAAAAAAAAACAAACCTAATCTAATGACCCAAATGCTTCACTTCCTTTAACTACATTCTATAATCCCCCCATCTTTCTATTTCTACTCTCCCTCATGCGCTTGTTCTCACTCAAGCTCTTATTCTCATAATCTAAGACAGCTCGTTTATACAATTGGATAGCTATCAAGATTCTTTCAAAATCTGAAATACTCATTTACCTCTCCTAACTTCCTGTTACATAAGACTTGCTACCTAGGAAAGCTTCATCCACCTCTCTGAGTAATATAAAATGTTAGGAAATGGCATACTTCTGTTAAAACGTTTCTTAAATAGTACTTGCATTCTTCTTCATTACAACATTATCAATTGCCAAAGAATCATAGAGTAAGACCAATGTCCAGGTTGAAGGCTTTTATTTATATGCCATGATTTATAATTATAATGTTAGAGAAATATAGTGTATTATTTATGAGTGAACTGTTGGACGAAGAACACTGCCAGGGTTCAAGTCCTGGCTCCACCATTTGTTACTTGTGTGACCTAGGCACATTACTTCTTTGCCTTGATTTTTTTATCTGTAAAATAGTATTAATACACTACCTATCTCTTACTGTGAAAATTAAATAAGGAATAACATGAAAAATGCTGAGAGAATACCTGGCATATTAAAAATATTCAATAAATCATATGCTCAAAACTCCAATATCAAAAAAGAAAGAAAAATGATAATTAAATTCCAAGGTAATTCTGATCTCCAAAACTATTCAAAATTTTTGTGGCTCAGAAGTAGACTGGAAGACAGAAGGAGAGTCATAAAATCTCACTTTTCAAAAGCAGGACAATAAAACATCTACAATGTCTGCAAATTTTAGATTAAAGGTCATAGATGCAAATGAAATCTGAATTTATACACTTCATTTCAAAGTGTTCAAATTAAAATTTCCCTAATTTCCTAAGAGAGAAAGGCCACCATTGTTGCATTCTCAATTAAAATTTAAAACAGGGTATGATATAAAGCATAAAGTCCTGCTTTACTCAGATTGGCATTATTTCTTCTATTTATTCTGAGGTGCAAAACTCATTTTCTCAGTGAATAAAGTTTAATGAAGCAATGGAGCGAGCATATGTCTCTATGAGAAAACATAATGTTTTCTACTGAGATTTCTCCAGAATTCATGTAGAAATTGATTATCTTTCAGAGTAACTTTAGGGTTGCCTGGGTGGCTCAGTCAGTTAAGCATCCAACTCTGGACTTCG
The DNA here is from genome assembly GCF_027475565.1 of Acinonyx jubatus. NCBI lineage: Eukaryota > Metazoa > Chordata > Mammalia > Carnivora > Felidae > Acinonyx > Acinonyx jubatus. Next base: position 65,136,462 of record NC_069387.1, read on the forward strand.
GCTCAGGTCATGATCTTGCAGTTTGTGAGTTCGAGCCACCCCCCCCCCCCCAATGGGCTCTATGCTGACAGTACAGAGCCTTCTTGGGATTCTCTCTCTCTCCTTCTCTCTCTGCCCCTCCCTCACTTGTGCTCTCTCTCTCTTTCAAAAATAAATAAATAAACTTAAAAAAAGAGTAACTTCAAATGGTGTTAGGATGCTTTAGCACAGTCATGCTTGAGATACCACTTGAAGAATGAAACCAATTATTTGGTGAGAGCTGAAGTGTGGGATAGTATCTTCACCTCTCTCTCCATCCCCCCTTATCAGTCCACAAAAAGGAGAAAATACTAGTTGGGCCAAATTCCACATCACCAATTGGACCATGTATGCAAATGAATGGATGGGGGGTGGGAGAGAGGGGAAAATGGGTGATGGGCAATGAGGAGGGCACTTGTCAGGATGAGCACTGGGTGTTGTATGGAAGCCAATTCGATAATAAATTATATTTTAAAAAAAAAGGAATGACCTAGGGCAAAGTGAGATGTGAGCATTTCTGGGTCCCTTGGCTTAACACCATTTAAAACCACATCAGTATTGGGGCACCTGGGTGGCTGGGTCAGTTAAGCATCTGACTTTGGCTCAGAACATGATCTGAGTTTGTGGGTTTGTGGCATCTGAGTTTGTGCCCCATGTCAGGCTCTGTGCTGACAGCTCAGAGCCTGGAGCCTGCTTCAAATTCTGTGTCTCCCTCTCTCTCTGCCCCTCCCTCACTCTCACGCTCTCTCAAAAATGAATAAATGTTAAAAAAAAATAGTTTTTAAAAACACCTCAGTATCAATCCTACTTAAAACAGTAGAAACAGTGGAAAAATGAAGAAAGAGAAAAAAGTAGTGTGTAACTTCTCTGTTAGTATTTAACATGTACTGTGATATGCAGAGGAAAACCATGATTTTGGAGCTCTGAACATTGGCAATCACCAGACATAATTCTAGAGTTTTGTTTTGTTTTTTGTTTGTGAGGTATGTGCCTTTTTTAAGGGGGTTAAGGGTACTCAAGTGTTCCCATGGATGACAGGGCATAAAAAGTTATAGGAATCTTCAGGGAAATTATGAGGCACAGACATTTGAGAATCACTACTATGCAGCTATATAAGACATCTGTAAGTTTTCCAGTGAAAAATCAAGTCCCAGTTGAAAATCTGCAATGTTACTAAAAATGAGGAAGACCTCTATTTTATTCTCCAAATTGAAAAATTACACTAATGCTTAAAATCCCATGTAAGCACCTCAGTAACATTTGGCAACATCACACAATCTGCAATCTGAAGATTAAAATTAAAACATATGGTCATATTGATATATTTTTAAAGAAAACACATTTCAAGAGCAAGAATAAAAGAAGAGATTGTCTTACCTCCCATCTCGATCCCAGTCATACACCTCTACTTTGATTGTTCTGTCCATGAGGAAAACATACACATAGTTACTTAGTAAGATTAAAATAACATGATTGAGCATTAAAAAATAAGTTGCAGATTTTCTTAGATGAAATAATGTAGGTTTCATAAAATAGTTTGAAGTCGATTTTGTTGATTTTATTACTATATTTTGATTTATATCTTAAAATGGGTTTTTCAAATCTTATTGATTCTTCAAAGGCATAGGGAAAGTATATGGGAGGAGCATGCGGAATTTGACATAGCTCCTCAATGAGAAGGTCTGCAACTACTTTCCTACTCTTGAAAACCATTGTGTTAGAGCAGGATTTCTCGATTTTAGCATGAATCACAATCACATGGAAAGCTTCTCACACCTTGAACTGTTGGACTTCATGCCCAGAGTTCCCAGTTCAGTGGGCTTGAGTTGGGGCCTAAGAATTTGAATTTCTACCAAGTTAAACCAGGTGATGCTGATGCTGCCCATCAAGAACCACACTGCAAGAACCACTTTCTTATAAAATGAGTTCAGTTAGATAAAGTTATGATCTTGTTAAATGAATAAAAATGACATTCAACTTCAATTTTCAAGGAAATTTAACGACATGCTGCTAATCAATAGTTCCTTCTACACTAGTTAATAGAATAAATTTGCATTTTTCTAATACTCAAGTAACAAGATAAATAAAATAGCAAAGATATTGGGTTTTTACTTTCTATTTATTTGCTTTTCCTTTGGGGGTAAGGGCTTTAATTATAAACCTCATAATCAACTTCTATTTGAAAAAGAAAAAAAAAACTTTAATGTCAAGAAATCTTAAGGTATATTGTGGGAGGATCTTCAGGGTCACCTCACCCAGTTACTTGTAAAGCACCAGAATCTCCCTGTCCTCCATCTATATAACTTTTATGATTCAACATCCATGAGAACAGTGATGCCAAATAGCATTTTCCATAGGAGACTCTTAAATATGGAGAACAAACAGAGGGTTACTGGAGGGGCTGTGGGAGGGGGGATGGGCTAAATGGGTAAGGGGCATCAAGGAATCTACTCCTGAAATCATTGCTGCACCAAATGCTAACTAACTTGGATGTAAGTTAAATAATAATAGTAATAGCATTTTCAAGAACGCCTCAGAGTTGATAATATACATAGTCATAGTCTTCTACATTTACTTATTCCACTCCAGAAAGATAATGCCAAATTAAAGCATTGAGGCAATGAAAATTCTACAGTGACTTTTGAATAGTATGTCAAAACAAACTAAAATTTAATGTATTTTTAGCATTTTGCATATTTCTGGCCTTGGAAAATCAATCAGTTTAACCAAACTTTAGTCAAATTATCCCTCTTCCCCAAATTATCATGAATAAAAAAAAAAGCTATTCAAAAATTCTGAATAAATCGTCTGTTGGTAAATACACATTTACATAGGTAAAGAAGCACCCTAAATTTTTTAAATTTGGCTTAGATTATCAGATATAAAATCTATAGTAAATATTCAAAACTCTCAGAAAAGTCGTCATTTATTTTACCTGTCATAATCACCATTACATAATGCTCTGACTGAGATCTTGAATGCTTGCCATACAGGATTTAGAGTGTTTTTGACAACTTCTGTTTTATGACAAATTGTAAAACTGTAAAAAAAAAGTTTTCAGTTATTTTTATAATTCAGTTATTATATACGGCCTAAGTAGTAATAATTCTTTTTCTTTCTTGTGTAGAACAAATGTTGTCGTCGCTCTGTGGCTGGTATACCATTTAGCAAGAAGAGATTTGTTTTAAAACTTTAACGATAAGCTCACTACAACACAAAGCAATGAGATTCTGCAATAAGTTTGTGAAAGACGATCTTTTGCACATTCAATAAATTCTAAAGTTGCTTTGTAAATAATCTCTATAAAAATTGTGATGACAAATCAAACAGTGAAAAATATCTATGTATGCCCAACAAGATTAGCTTGTTATAGTGCTGAGAAGAAAAACCTGGTTGGGTGGGTTGAAGACAGAAACAGAAACAGAGTTTGGAAACAATATGTTTGGAGAGTTTAATTGTAAAGAGAAATTGGGGGTAGCTTCAGGGGATAGATTAGTCCCTAGAAAGTTTGTGGTTTTTGTTACTTTAAATTTTTCTCTCCAAGATGGAAGAAAAAACAGCAAGGTTGTATACTGAAGGAGAAGTCCCAGTAGACAGGGAAACAATTTATGATGCATAAGAGAGAGGGGAGAAAGGCTACAGCAATGTCCTTAAATAGATGAAAGTGGATGGGATCCAGGGCATCAATGCAGAAGTTGGCCTTGGGACCTCAGATAGTCATTCTCTAGGAACATTCAAGAAGGCAGAGTGCACCGGAGATGCTGTGATGGGATCATGAGAAAGTTCTGCAACTGCCTCCATTTTTTTATGAAATAGGAAGCATGATCATCAGCAAAGAAGAAAGTGAGCAGATGTGCTCAAGTGTCTGGGAGAGAGTGAAAGTTGGTGGATTATGTTAAAAAGTAGGATTCTTGAAGAGGCCTAAGGGCCCCACTTAAGGTAAACATCATGAATTTATAGTGAGACAACCCAGCTTATAGTTCTTTCTTTATCTAAACCATGGGCTCTATATATCTAAAGAGTACACAATAAGAGGTCAAATCTATGTAGCCTTAAAGATGGTTTTCCGATTCAAATTCCAATGTTGTTTCCACCGAACCATTCAATCTCCATATATCAATTAGGTCCTGGAAATGTTTTTGCCTAACATAAATGTATGCAAAGTTCATGAGCTATGAAATTATCCTGGCCAGAATGATATCCAAACCCAATCCTCAGGAAGACCTTAGTAATGAAGTGTTTCAAACACAGGGACCCCAGTAACAGTCATGAACATGAGAATATGACATAATCACCGTAGTGGACATATTGCACATAACCCCCACAAGAAAATACTCTCATTTCAAAAAAGGCTCTGAGTTGATTTTCCTCCTCTCAGTCAAGAAAAGTCTATTTCTATTGAGAGATCAAATAGAAACATAATCTAAAAGGATCAAGTATTCATTACAAGATTTATGGCATTAGTGCTATCCCCTTCCTGGTAGTACCCTCGCCCATCTAAACAAACTCCTGCCACTAAATTCACAAGCTCAAGAGAACAGATCTGTGGTTATATGTTCTCAGAGTTGACTCACCCAACAGCACTTTAGGGGCAAAAGCCATGAAAAGAAAGATGGAAGACAGACTGAAAAGATTCAAAAAAGGGTCATTGAGATACCTAAGATGGAAGAAAAGCAAAGGACATAAGGAAGGAATAGGCAGGAAGAACACAGAAGGAATCAAATGAGAAAAGACAGTACACAAAAATGGTTAAAAAAAATTCATGGGGAGCGAGGCACCTGGGTGGCTCAGTCGGTTAAGCCTCTGACTTCAGCTCAGGTCATGATCTCACAGTTTGTGAGTTTGAGCCCCGCATCGGGCTCTGTGCTGACAGCTCAGAGCCTGGAGCCTGCTTCAGATTCTGTGTCTCCCTTTTTCTCTACCCCTCCCCAGATCACACTATGTCTCTCTCTCCCCAAAATATGTAATTTTGCCCCCAAAATTACATATATAGTTGACCCTTGAATAATTCAGAGGTTAGAGGCATTAACCAACCAGTCAAAAATCTGCATGTAACTTTTGACTCCTCCAAAACTGAACTACTAATAATAGTCTACTGTTGATCAGAAGCCTTACCGATAATATAAACAATAAACACATATTTTGTATGTGTATTATATACTGTATTCTTGCAATAAAGTAAGCTAGAGAAAAGAAAACATTATTTGAAAAAATCATAAGGAAGAGAAAATGCATTTACAGTACTGTACTATATCAAAAAAAAAAATCTGGGGCACCTGGGTGGCTCAATCGGTTGAGCATCTGACTTTGGCTCAGGTCATGATCTCATGATTCGTGATTTTGAGCCCCACATGGAGCTCACTGCTGTCAGTGCAGAGCCTGCTTCTGATCCTCTGTCCCCTCTCTCTGCCCCTCCCCCACTTACTCTCACAACTCACTCTCTCTCTCAAAAAAAAAAAAATAATAAAAACATTGAAAAAACAGTCCACGTTTAAGTGGACCTGTGGAATTTAAACCCATTTTGTACAAAAGTCAACTGTCCTGTTTAGAAATAGGAATCCACCTCCCTTCATAATACATTATTAAAAATCTACAAAGGGACTTTCTCTTCTTGTATCATATTCTTATATATATCAAGTCTTTGGTATGGTGGTAGAGACACATAGATATCTAGATAGATGATATCTAGATACATGGATGGATAGGTAGAGAGAGATAGACCGACCGCCTGACTACCTTCAAACTAACATGCCCAACAATTTATTAACTTTTTGGTCTTTTTGTTTATGGTTAAATCAGAACTTCTGTTATGTTCATAGTATAACCAGCCATAATAATTAAATATGTTGATAACCTTTGCTCTTAAGAAAGTGACTTACTTTATTGATCTATATTTATTGCTACATAAATACATATATCTATATTTATAGATTCTCTCTCTCTCTCTCTCTCTCTCTCTCTATATATATATATATATATATACACCAAATAGGATTATATATACTTTTTACTAAAAAAGCAGCTATTCCAAGGGGACATTGTTATCTAATTATGAATACAGTTTAAGTTACTAAATAAATGTGACAGCAAGAAAATAAGAATTTATAATCATAGGTTGTTAACGATCTTTATTAATGCTTCTATTAAAACTAAGTTTTACCCTATCTTATAAAATGAGGCTCAAACACAGTAAGCAACAGACAATTTTTGAAATAGCTTCATATTCAAACAAATGTTAAAAATAAAGCTAAAATCTTTGCAGTTAAAAATAGAGACTTACACATAAAAAGTTAGGAGTAAAAGCATTTTTACTCATTCAAAAATCATCAAAACAAAGCATAAATATACATAATGCACTAGCATATATGATTTAAAATATATATTTGAATATAGACGGTGACCTAGTTTGCTGTGTGTAACAAAATGGAAAGTTTTCTGAAATGAGATTCACCAAATTTTAGCAACAGTTTTTAAATGACTTGAGACTTTAGATTAATTGTACTCTTTTCTTAATATTTACATTTTATTTAATGAATAAATTACTACCATTTTTTACACACATAATTAATTTTCATAATATAACTCGTGTGAGGGACTGAGATTCTCTAATTATACAATTAATGTTTATAAATAAAGAAAACTAGTAACAAAAATAGAAAGTTCAGAAAATAAGTAGTTCAGACAGGAGGAGAGATAACACTCTTTTGACTAAAAAATCTTGAACCATTCGTTAGTCTTTTTCTACCTTTGAAATGACTGGCAACTATTTTCTTCGTTGTCCCATATTTTTCACATGGATAAAAGTACATCGGCATTTTTACCACCAAGATAGAAGTAAAGTACGAAAAACTTGATGACACCCTAACAGCATTGCCAACAGTTGCTCAGCTGTATCCACAAAAATCTCACAATGAGCAAAGCATCATTTGATATTGCTCAGTAGCAATATTTTAAGTAGCAAATATTCTATTTTTATGTAACATTTTATATACTTGTTTTAGAACATTAACATGGGTAATTTCATTTGTAAGTGTAGCAGTAGTCACAGGTTTTTATCTTTCTGTTCCCTTCATTTTTAATCCGTGAAATAATATTTTCCCTTTAGCTAATACTTTGCACGCAGTTCAGGAAAACAAAAAAAGGAACACTATACAATAAGATTAATAATAACAATAACAGCTAACATTTATGTTCTATGTATTAAGCAAGCTTCCATTGTTTTGTGCAGTAACTCACTCAGTACTGTCAACAACCCTGTGAAGTAGCTGTGATTCTTAGCCCATTTTACAGATGAGGAAACTGAGTTGCATATGGGTTAAAAACCTTGCCTATGGTCTCATAGCTATTAAGTAGCGAAGCCATGATTTAAACTTGGGCAATAGAACCTTAGTCCATAATTTTACCACTAAACTTTCCCACAGATACTGACAGTACAATATGAATCACAATAGAAAAAATAAGATATTTAATGATAGAATCATACATATTAGATCATATTTTGCAACCCATGGATAAATTTTCAAGCCATATAGAAACCAGTGTAATCATGACTGCCAAAAGAATTCAAACTACAAAAATGTAATGACAAATGTTATTGCATGTTAGGTAAATATTATTGGGAAAAAATCCCAAACCCTGCAGTGTAAAAAGCAACCGATAAAATCCAAATCCTTCTCAAAAAAAGATGGTTTTTCAATTTTATAACCCAAAACCTTAGTTTTAGCATTTTAGATTTCCACAAAAATATAACTCTTTCATACTATTAAGGCAATATTATAAGTGTAGGGAAAGCACAGGGGAAATGTTTCTTTGAAGCTGAAAAATCATTCATTTTAAACATCACACAAAACATATAAAATGCTTGTAAAATTACACATTGTTATTGAGATGCAAAAATCAAATCAATTTTTAAAATACCAAAATATGTTACTGTTTATCAATTTACTGAGCTTCTCTGAGAAAAAATAATCATTCAAATATCATTCTTACTATAGAGTCAAAAAGCATAAAAGATAAATCTACCTGCCATCTTCATTACTTCGATAAAATACAAGAAAAGGGTCTGACTTTCCAAAAAAGTCCTTCTTGTCCAATTTGTTCGCACAAAATTGCATCAGAACAGCATCCTACAAACAAAATTAATAAAATATCTCAAAACCTGGGTTATAAATAACTAGAAACTGCAGATCACAAGTAAGACTTGACAAGAAAACAAATTTACCATTTTAATGCAAATGGCCAAGTGTGCAAGAATCCCGGACAACATAAATTACTTTTCAAAGGGTTGTGAGACTAAAAAACTGACTCTGCAAGTTTCTGTTCTAGTCAGAGAACTAATACTTTTTTATAACTTCTAACATTTCTCCCTGGAAAAGTGATATTAAGTATGACTCTAGATATTCAATATTATAATACAAGATCTCCGTTCACACCTTCAGTTATTCAAGTACACATTTTTAGAACATAGCTTTTTTAATTTCTCAGGAAATAAGTACTTATCATCTACTGCGTATCTGCCATGGATTAGGTGTTAAGATATTTTAGATCACTAAATGAGGTACAAGACAGATCCAGACTGACCACATAGTTGTCTATCTAGGGGGAAAAAGGATTCCTTTTTAATTATCCGTAAGTGTATTACAATGTCTTAATAATAATTCTTATTATATTGGGCTTCAAGAAAAGTAAAGCACTTTCATGTTTTCTGTAGTTTAATTACACACTTGTATGTTAATTATTAAGGCAAATCAGTAATTGTTATCAATGTATATATTTAAGCACTCATAAGCTACATGGTTTAGCTTAAAAGTAAACAAGCTGGGGGCACCTGGGAGGCTCAGTCGGTTAAGCGCCTGACTTCAGCTCAGGTCATGATCTCGAGGTCCGTGAGTTCGAGCCCCGTGTCGGGCTCTGTGCTGACCGCTCACAGCCTGGAGCCTGTTTCAGATTCTGTGTCTCCCTCTCTCTCTGACCCTCCCCGTTCATGCTCTCTGTCTCAGAAATAAATAAACGTTAAAAAAAAAAAAGTAAAAAAAAAAAGTAAACAAGCTGGAGTATCATACATTAAGGAAGTTAAACATTGTTCAATTATGTAGGAGAAGTACCTTTGAAAGGTAGAAATAAATAATTTAAAAATAAAAATCAGTATTTTGATTTGTTTTTTAACTGAAAAGAGATGCTAACAATTTTGAAAAGACAGAGTGTCAAAGTAATTCAGATTCAACCAAGAGGTTGCAGTTTTAAATACTATTTGGTATTAACTATGACTACAAAGGCACACTCTTATTCACCACTTTTTTATTTTGCAGAGTCCAGCAATTATTTATTAAAATCTACGTAGGGGTATCTAGGTGGCTCAGTCAGTCAAGCTTCCAACTCTTGATTTCACCTCTGGTCATGTTCTCAAGGTTGTGAGATCCGGCACTAAGCTTTGGGCTCCAGGCTGGATGTGGAGCTGGCTTAGGATTCTCTCTCTCCCTCTCCTTGTGCCCTTCCCCTGCTCACTCTCCCTCAAAAAAATAAAAAAGAAATAAACATCCACCTAAAATTCCCATTACTTCAGCATTTAAAGGAACACTATACAAGAGATGATGCTATGTCTCTTTTTCATTCATTCATTCATTCATTCATTCATTCACTTACCTAGCAAACACTTCTCAAGTACTCAGACTAGAATCCGGGAATAGAGAGATGAATAAGACATATTTCTGCCCTTTTAGAAGTTCATAGCTCTAGATTTCTGGTCTTCAAAGCATTGGTATAGTGTCATTTTACTTTGGAATTTAGCACTGATGCAGTAACTTCTGCCAGAGGAACACTCGTAACAGAGGAACACTCATAGCAGAGGTCACTGCTGAACAGGCATAATAACCAATATGTATTTTAAAGAAAATTAAAAGAACAAAGGCAAGAATATGGGCACCACTAACACCTCAAACCTCTCAGCCATGATCACTTTTCAAATCTGAGGTTGAAAGAGCAAAAAACTCTTTACTATTCTTTAAGGAAGCAGTGAGAAAATCATCCTGATGATTTCTAGTTTTCTAGGAACAAGGGACAGGATATTGTTCTTGCTACAGGGAAAAAAAAATACACACACACACATACACACACACACACACACACACACACACACATTCTTTCAAAGTGCCTGGACCAAAATATAAACCACCAAAAAAAACATCCTGATATACTCAAAATGCATAATAGATTAGTGAAATGTACATACTTCAAATTGCGAATAAATCTTCACAGAGAGTAAATATTAATGAAACAACTTTTCATCACTGGTAAATGTAATACCAAGTTGTAGTTTTTCAAATTATATTCCTTAAGATTTGCAAAAAAAAATAATTGATTAAAAAACACTGGGGTGCCTGGGTGGCTCAGTTGGTTAACCATCCAACTTTGGCTCAGGTCATGATCTCCCAGTTCGTGAATTCAAGACCTGCATTGGGTTCTCAGCTGTCAGCACAAAGCCGGCTTCAGATCCTCTGTCCCCCAATCTCTCTGCCCCTCTCCCATTTGCATGCACATGTACACTCTCTTCTCAAAAATAAATAAATATTTAAAAAAGAAACCTTAAAAAATAAAATAAAAAATAAAGATTGTTTTCAATGTACTAAATTGTATAAACTTGGGGGAAATATGTTTTGCAATTACCCAAGTTAGTAATTTAGCAGGGATTCCATCTGCATCTAGCACAAAAGAAAACTAATTTCTGGGAGGAAAAGACAAGCATTTACTTATTTTTAGAAATATATAAGCATCGTTGCAAAGTTGTTTTTTAAATCTCTTGTGCTTTATGCCACCTGAGAGAATTTTAAGGTTTGTCTTCAATGCTTCACACCAGTAAAATAAGCTTCCTGTGGAAGAAATCCACTCGAATATGCCACAGGCACTTTTAACTCATTCAAATCTAACTTGCTCCTCCTGCAATCTTCCCAGCTCAATTAGTGGTTAGTCATCCACTCAGAGCACTCAAGGAAGCTGCCCTTGACTCCTTCCTTTTCCTGACCCTTTATCCAAACCATCAAGTCACACCATTCCACCTCTAAAAGATTTCTCAAATCTTCAGTCTGGCTACACTGGCCTCCCCTTAGTCTGAGCCAATCTCCTCTTGCCTGGGACATGCACAGTGGCATTTATTCCTTTCTCCCCCTCCTACTCTTGCAACTTTCCAACCCATGTTCCATTCAGTAGACGCCATGGTGTTCCCCAAACATAAAAGAAATAATATTGTTCATAGTTTAAAATGCTTCAAGGCTTTCTCTTGTATTGAGGATAAACACAGAAATTTAACATGGTCTACAAAGCCCAGCCCTAAATGGGCTCTGAGCAGCCTTCTCCACCTTCATCCCCCAAAGTTTTGTCTCCATTGTCTCCCACTCCTAGCCCTTTGCCACCACACACCTGACACACTTCCTTCCCTCCTCACAATTTTATGCAAGTTGTGCGTTTCAGTGGAATTCTTTCATTTAACTGGCAAACCATTCCTTAGGGTTAAGCTTAAATGTCATTTTCTCAAAGAAGCCTGCAGTGATCCCCTCTCCAATATAAAGGAGATTCTCCACCATGCTCTCTCACATTGGATCACTTGTATACATCATGACATATTTACCTGCATAGTCATCTGACTAATGTCTGTCTTTCCCACAAACTACCTGTTCATTAAAGACAAGGACAGGGGTTGTTTGTTGTTGTTTTTTCTCACCATTGTGCTCTAAGCATCCATTCCAGGGACTAGCATATTGTATGTTTTGTAAATATTGTGGAATCAATCAAATCAATTAACCAGAATGAAAAACATTATTTGTGGATAATTTCAAGCTACTTTTAAAGCACTGAGTGAACAACTCTATCAAATTATGCAAATTGATGCAAAATCTCATTATTTCTGGAGCACTTGGGTGGCTCAGTCAGTTGAGCATCTAATTCTTGATTTCCGCTCAGGTCATGATCTCGCAGTTTGTGAAATCGAACCCCTCATCGGGCTCTGCACTGACGGTGAGGAGTCTGCTTGGGATTCTCTCTCTCCGTCTCTTTCTGACCCTCTCCAGCTCTCTCTTTCTCTCTCTCAAAATATATTAAAAAATAATTATAATTTAAAAAATTGCATTAATTCTTATGCTGGCATTTGATAGATATATTACAAAAGTTGCATTTTGAAATAATGTAATACTAGGTTGAGATAATTAAAATTATCACACTAAGGGGCGTCTGGATGGCTCAGTTGGGTAAGCATATGACTCTTACTTTTTTGGCTCAGGTTATGTTCTCATGGTCCATGAAATCGAGCCCTGCATTGGGCTCTGAGCTGATAGTGCAGAGCCTGCTTGGGATTCTGTCTCCCTCTCTCTCTGCTCCTCCCCCACTTGCACTGTCTCTCTCTCCCTCAAAATAAATAAATAAATTAAAAAAAAATATCACAGTAAAAATAAAAATTTGTACAAATTTATAATTTACACATCGTTCAAATGCTGCCCCTTTTTTATTCTACAAAGTAACTATCTGGGTAAGATATCAAAACATCTAGCATTTTACAAATGCAGAAATTAAAGCTCCAAGAACATAAACTCACCCAGCTGAATATTGAAAGAGGCAAGACTGAAATCTAGGTGCCCTGATTCCAAAGTTATGCCCAAGTAAATAACTAACAATGTGTTTTAAAGAAAAAAAAAACATCAATTTGTAGGATGTCAAATGCGAAATAGTTATTTCATTCAAATTTCTGTGATAATGCCTGATATTTTCCAGGTACCCTTAAATGTACGTTTAACAGGCACTGCCTTTTCTGAAGTAACTATGAACATTGTTTTGAATATATTTGCTCCTTCTACTATATGAGCATAGTAATATTATTTCAAGGTTTATACACCTCAATGATGCTGATTATCAATAAGGCTGTAGGTAAGGCTGAGAACACACCATACGTAAGTCAAGTCAAATCTAGATTCTAAGCAATGTTTTAAAAATATTAGATCTATAATTATTAAGTATAATAAATATGTGTTTACTTATTGGAAGATAATTCCAGATATTCTAAAGGCTTTAGTAGCAGAAAGAGTGGTAAATGCCTCTAGATGACTAAGTAACAGATTCTACTTCATTTGCATGTAAGCTTTCCTGTTCCTTTCTGCTCTTCCAAGGAAAACAATAGAATTTAAAGTGGAAGGTATTTAAGATGCAACCTGGCCGTACTCAATCTATGCCCTTGGTATATTGGTTCTATTTTGAAATAGAACTAATCATCATGTGTTCACTGGCATAACACAAAATCACCTTAACACCAAGATTTTGGCAAAATAGCATGTTAATGTCAACACAAAGAACATGTATCATATTGACCTTGAACTTCACTTTCTCTTTCTTCCCTCACTGTACAAAATACATATATACACGTATATAAATTTAGAGACAAGAAGTATAAATGATCATTAGATGACATATTTTTAAGAAATCATTGTGTCATTTTAACAAAGAATAAGATGGTAAGTAATATTTCTGCAATTAAAGTGTTATACTTTTTGTGATGCATTTTTAGTATACATAAAATGTTTTCATGTATGTTATACTTTCAGATTTAATGTTACGATAGTCAATTATTAGAGCTGGGAGAATTTTTTAAAATATTCTAGTGACTTGGTTCACATCTGGCTTCCCCCACTTGCAAATATGGAAAATAAATCAGAAGAGTCAAGTGATTTCATAAGATAAAACGCAAATTCCTAACAAATCCAGAACTCAACTTAGTTTGGTCTTTAACAGCATTGTACTGGGCATTTAGGCTCTGGGCATTTTAGACATGAGAAAACATATCTAAGCAGTCAGATACCACAAAAAGAGTGAAGGAAGAAGAGGAGGGTCTCAATTTAAATGCATTTTAACTACTTAAATTCTAATATTTCTTGTTTAATCAGCTCCACAACACTATTACTAAACTTCCCTTTTGTTATCTCACTGGCCACTCCCTACCCCACCAAAATTTCAGTTTCCATCATTTGCTGGCAAGATTCTGACCATATTGTCTTAGAAATATATTATGCATATAAAGCCATAGTAATTATCTTTAAAGACAACCTCTAGAGATTAAAGTTACATAATCAGATAATAATTACACACTCAGATAATAAATAGTAGTTCTCTATATGAAAACTGCAGCCAGTGTCTAAGCATTAAGTTTTTAGTATTCTTTGGGAACTTCTGTTCCTAAAATTATGAAGCAAAAGTTGAAAATAAAAAAGCCCCGAGGTTTAATCCAGGACAATCTTCTTTTTTCCCCTACCAGAAACAACAATTCCCAGGGATCCTCTGGGCCACATTAAATAGTCAATATTGACTTCAGATTCAGAGAGCTATCATTAGTTCCAGTGTGGAGTGTCAAAGACATCACCTCATTTCTTGATGACAGTAAAATCACTGAACATGAGTCAATGGCTATATCTGCAAATCACAACTAAAAATAGCAGTTTTCTAAAAATACTGACTGTGCAGTCTATATCATCACATTCCTAGTTGGCATAGTAGCTGGTCCTTTCTTCAAACGTGAGCTTCCCAAGCTAACGAAAGATGGGAGCTTACATAAATTCTAAATTAATTCAATTAGAATTATGGACAAACAAGTATGTTACGCAAAAGGACTAAAGTCAAACGAATAGAAACACTCCTTGAAAATCACACAGAAGGCTTCAAAATTTTTACAAGGACTGAACTGATTGGTACAACTGATAATTTCTAATAGTAATGCCCCTCCCCCATTAATGACACTGACATTAGGTTTTATTTTAATAATTTCTATTTCTTAAAAAGACTGTTACAATAACTGATATCCTTTTGGGACTGTAAGTGTAGTCTCTCTGGTTAAAGTGCTAAGTATCTAAAATGATGTCTTACAGACCACCGAATTATATAATATAGTCTAAATTATAAAATTACTCAAGAATAAATCATTTAAGTATAGTTTCAAAAATATTTTTCAGAAGTATAGGAAATACTTTTTAAACCAAAGAAATATTTACTTACCCTGCAACAGTTTAATTCCTCTGCTGTAAGTATAATTGTACCACATTTCTTCCCTGGAATTCCTCTAAAACAACAAAAATATATTTATATAGATTAATAATTTATGTTAATTTTATATCATAAACTAATATTATGTTTTATTTTCATGGAACCAAATAAAGAGCATACTACTAAGAGATTAGCTCTTTCCTAACAAAATGTAGTCCTTCCTAGTTTCAACCTTGAGTTTATCCTATAGATCCACATTTCCTAATGAAGCTAAACATATCAGACATCTGCCCAAGAATCATTGTTTCATATTGTCTACCATATGTAATATAACATAATATAATATCTATAATGTAATAAAACTTTCTCCCATGGGTTCTAAAATTTCTATTATGTGATTAAAACCTATTCTTCACCTTGGTTTTCAATATTTCTTTCCCCTTTCATCAACATGCTTATTTCTTGGTATTTATTTCCTCTTTATGGCCATTCCCATGCCCTGATACACCTCATCATGCTAACTGCTCCCTATTTCACCTCAAACCTTCCATATCCCTAGAAGAAGTTCCATTTGTCCTCAGAAACTTCATCCCGTCAACCTCACACAAAGTCGGCCTTCTCCACAATCCCATGGCGCTTGAAGTAAGTAACACAAGTTTAGCATTTAATTATTCCTAACTTGTTACCATCACATATTTTTCCCTGTCTTTTCTCAAGTAGATTATAACATCCATAAGAGTAAAGTTCATGACATAGACCTCTTGTGAAGCAATAGAGTTAAATGTCTACACATAGCAGGTGCTCCATATACACTGAAAATATGTAATACATAAGCAAAATTAAGCAAAGTCGAACTCGCACACATTTTTCTTTGTACATGTATCTGGTATATTTATGCTCACATAGATTCCAGCTGACACAAAAGTGCACTAGGAAAATGCAAGGTGTGTGTATGGTTCCCTGCGTTACATGAGGGAATACAGAGACAAGTCCATAAGAATCCCCCAAAGAGTAATCCTAATGCTCTCATAGTATACTTCATGGTTCTTTTGTCCCATCACAAATCATAGTTCAGACTCTTCTGTTATTCCTGGGACCTACAAGTTGTGGAATTGCAGCCCAACAAGGGTGTCTGTCCTCAAGAATATAATTCATATCTGATAATCTATATCAACATGGATGCAACAAATACATAATCCCCTGTTCTCCATGTGTCAAGAGACTTGGCTCTTAGCCTAACTGGGAAGAAGGCAAAAAAATAAAAATAAAAAGGCTGAGTTATAAATTTAACAGTGTAAATTATACATATTCTAAAACTACTCTATCCTTTCTTCCTTTCTACTGTAGTATTTTCTTCTGGAGAGTACCACTTGGTTTTGAACTAAAAATGCCATCTCATAGCTTGTGCAGTAAACCGCCTATCACAACATTTTGTTTTCTTTATATCTTTCCTCCCCATTAGGTTAACTATATGTCAGGATCTTCCATTTTCTCCAAGTCTTTATGACTAAAAGATCAATTAATTTATTCTTGCACATCTTTCCTTGGAATATTACATACATCTTTTTTAGCATCCTTCCAGCAACCTTAATCGGTTAATTTTTGTAATCTAGCTGTACCTTTTTTCCTCCTGTCAATTTCCAGATTTACATTTTACATGTTATGACAAACTAAACACCCTGACTGAACGTGTACCTGAAAAGACTGTAAAATGCTGAATAAAATTTGCCACAAAGTCTTTATAAATGCTCTAGTAACCTGGCAAGAACAGTAAGGACCAATCAGAACCTGAAGAAGAAAAACCAGAAAGACAAGCAGAGGTGACCCTGTAGAGCTTGATCTTGGGCTTCTTTTTCATGACACCTTAGGACATAAAAATAAGAGACCAAAAAAAGCAGGGGAGGGAAAGACTCACAAGGTGGAGAATTCAATAAATGACTAATACCAACACAGAGCTTAGATCACTGCCTGATTGTAGCATGAATTAGATACAAACATTCACTTGGGAGAGACCTAAAAAGTAAATCCCTGCCTTAAAACCTGATGATGAATAAAAGAGAAAAAAAAAGTCTCCTAATCATTCATACCTCAAACAGTCTTGCTGGTTTTTCACTACCTGGTAGTTATAAAAAACTCTAACCAAGAATTCTGTTTGGTTGAAGTGATCATAGGTAACTGGTAAATGGAAAACATCTCTGCAGAGTTTGCCTTCTAACTACATCTCGAAAGATTCTCACATTAAAAATTTTTAAATACATATGAGTTCATGTATTTAAGTATTAATACATTAAGTATTAAGATATTCAAGTATCACAAAAAAACTAAAGGAAAACTGTACCATGTATTAGGGTCTCTAGAATCAACAGGCTACAGCATCAAATACAGACTTAGAATACTGGAAATATTATGAATAATTTACAAAATGTAAGCGTGTATAATATACCTAAAATTTAAAGAAAGATATGGAAATATGAGTAACTAGCAAAGGATAATAAAAATAGTTGAGAATATTTGGAGAAAAAATAAGGAACTTCTGGAAATAATAGAAAAAGAAAACTCAGTGAACAGATTTAACCACAGATTAGACACAGCAGAAGAATTAGTGAACTGAAAGATAGATGTAAAATAATTATCCACAATGCAGTAGAGAGAGGCAGACTGTACTGGAAACTATTATAAAGAGGTTTACAGACATGGAGAACCAGATAAAAGTTTTAATATACATATCATCAGAGGTTCAGAAGGAGAAGAAGGAATAGAGAAGATGTAATATTTGACGAGAGAATGGCTGGGAAACTCCAAGAAGTGATGTAAAAAATCAGTTTCCAGACTCAAAAGGCTGAATGAATCCCAAGCAGCATAAATAAAAGTAAATTTATACCTATACACATGAGAGGACCATAGCAAAAGAGCAGAGATGAAGGGCACATGTTCAAATGAGCCAGAGAGAAAAGACAGATTGCCTACAGGGACGGGAATTTCAGAAAGAACACTGAAGGTGAGAGACAAGTGAAAATGTCTTCAGTGTTTGAAAAAAGTAACTATCCCCCTAGGCATGTATACAGTGCACATCCCTTTTAAGAACAAGCATGACCCACAAAGAATTTTAAACAAGTAAGCACTGAGGATTTATAGCCAAAGATCCTTGCTTGAGGCCTTTCTAAAGGACTTCAAACTACAGGAGAATGATCACAGATGGGAAGTCTGCAATGAGGGAAGAAACAATAAAGGAAGTGGTAAAATACAAATAAATCTTAATAAATATTGAATATAAGACAAGAATCAAAATGTTAAAAACTACATAACAATACAAATGATAGGATTAATTAGGAGAGTGAGAATTTAAGTTAAATCTTCTGATGTTCTTTGTTCAAGAAGAAAGGACAAGATGCTTCGAAGTGAATAGAATTTGATAAATTAAGCATGTATGTTTATTTTTTTTAATGTTTTTATTTATTTTTGAGACAGAGAGAGACAGAGCATGAGCAGGGGAGGGGCAGAGAGAGGGGGAGACACAGAATCCGAAGCGGGCTCCGGCTCTGAGCTGTCAGCACAGAGCCCAACGCGGGGCTCGAACTCACGGAGTGTGAGATCATGACCTGAGCCAAAGTCGGACGCTCAATCGACTGAGCCACCCAGGCACTCCTAAGAATATAGGTTTTAAAACTTCTGCAAAACTACAGTCTTTAAAGGACTTTATAACCTAAAGTTTAGAATAGGAAAATTGTAAACTAGTGTTTTAAAAATACAACCGACTCAAAAGAAACTAAAGAAACAAAGGGTAGAGCAGATAGAAAGCAGTAAGAAAGTAATGGAAATAAATCCAGGGCAATAGTCACTAAGGCATTTGATAATGAAATAAATGGTCCAGATTAAAATCATATTGTCACTTTGTATAAAAAACATAAAACTCAGGGGCACCTGGGTGGCTCAGTCGGTTAAGTGACCGACTTCGGTTCAGGTCATGATCTCACTGCTCATGAGTTCCAGTCCCCCATCGGGTGCTGTGCTGACAGCTTAGAGCCTGGAGCCTGCTTCAGATTCTGTGTCTCCCACTCTCTCTGCCCCTCCCCTGCGTGTGCTCTGTCTCTCTCAAAAATAAACAAACATTAAAATTTTTAATTTTATTTTTTATTTTTTAAAATTTACATGCAAATTAGTTAGCATATAGTGTAACAATGATTTCAGGAGTAGATTCCTTAATGCCCCTTACCCATTTAGCCCATCCCTCACTCCCACAGTAACCCTTAGTTTGTTCTCCATATTTATGAGTCTCTTCTGTCTTGTCCCCCTCCCTGTTTTTATTATTATTTTTGTTTCCCTTCCCTTATGTTCACCTGTTTTGTCTCTTAAAGTCCTCATATGAGTGAAGTCATATGATTTTTGTCTTTCTCTGACTAATTTCATTTAGCATAATACCCTCCAGTTCCATCCACATAGTTGCAAATGGCAAGATTTCATTCTTTTTGATTGCCAAGTAATACTTCATTATATACATATACCACATTTTCTTTGTCCATTCATCCATCTATGAACATTTGGGCTCTTTCAATACTTTGGCTATAGTTGATAGTGCTGCTGTAAACATGGGGGGTGCATGTGTCCCTCTGAAACAGCAAACCTGTACATCGAGGATAAATGCCTAGTAGTGCACAAACATTAAATTTTTTTTAAAAACTTAAAAAACATAAAATTCATCTATAAGCTATTCACTACAGATATCAAAATTTAAGAATTTAGAAAGTTCAAAAGAACAGAATATAAAGATATGCTTAGGCGAAAAAAAACCAAACCCAATGAAAATCAGTGGACCTACATTAATACTAAACATATAGATCTTAAATTTTAAAATATTGCTACAAATAGTTCTTATGTAATTAACAAAAGTTTCAATTAATCAGAAAGATATAAAAATCTCAATACTTTATGCACCTAACAGTATAGCTCCAAAACATATGAAAAACTCATCATACTATAAAAGAGTATGTGTACCTTACAGTGACCATTTTAATCTGGCAAACATGACTTTGGCCAGTGATTACAGTTAACATCACCAGCAATAAGTCATGTTGATATCATGTACTGCTGATATGATCTAATGAGGGTACCTCACCTTTGTGAACTTCCCCTCCAAACCTACAACGAGAAAAATGTTAGACAATCCCAAATTGAGGGGCATTCTACAAAATATCTGCTAATACTCCTCAAAACTGTCAAGGGCATCAAAACATGGAAAGAGTAAGAAATTGTCACAAAACAGAAGATACTGGGAGACAGGATAACTAAATGCAATGTGGTATCCTAACCTGAACTGTAAAACAGAAAAAGGACATTAGCTGAAAAAGGACATTAATGGAAGAAACAAGTGTGAAATTCAAATAAAGTCTGGAGTTAGTTAACTGTAATGTATCAATGTTGGTTTACTAGTTATGACAAATGTCCATTGGTAATTAAGATGTTAATGTTAGGAGAAACTGGGTGAAGAATGTATAAGAACTCCTTGTACTGTCTTTGTAACTTTTCTATAAATCTACAGCTATTTTAAAATAAAAAGATTATTGGGGCGCCTGGGTGGCTCAGTCGGTTAAGCGTCTGACTTCAGCTCAGGTCACGAGATCTCAGGGTCCGTGAGTTCGAGCCCCGCGTCGGGCTCTGGGCTGATGGCTCAGAGCCTGGAGCCTGCTTCCGATTCTGTGTCTCCCTCTCTCTCTGCCCCTCCCCCATTCATGCTCTGTCTCTCTCTGTCTCAAAAATAAATAAACGTTAAAAAAAATTTTTTTTAAATAAAATAAAAAGATTATTAAAAACAATGTGACGAAAGAAAAGACAGGTTGAGGAACTATTCCAGGTTGAAAGAGACTAAAATCAGGACAGCTAAATACAATGTATGATTCTTGACTAAATTTTATACTGGTGAAAAATCGCTTTAATGGATATTACTGGGATAATTGTTGAAATTTTAATATGGAGTATGGATTACATATCATTGTATCACTGTGAAATTTCCTGATTTTGATCATCAACTCCCTATTAACAAATACACATTCAAGAATTTTAAGAAAGGGGGCACAGTGCCTCCAACAATGCCTCCAACTTACTACTAGAACTAGAATATCAAAGAGGGGGATAAGAAGAAAGAAGGTGGGGGAGAAAATGATAAAAGCACTTCGGACAAAGTTAATGTCTGTTATTCTGGGTAAAGGGCATCCAGAAGTTTCTGGTACTATTCTAGTCAATTTTCTGTATAACTGAAATTATATCAAAATAGAAAGTTATTCAAAAAAGTATTTTGAAAAGTTTCCCATACTACTATTCTTCTATTATATTTTACAACACATAATAATAACAATAGTAATAATAATAGAACTCATCCCCAAGACAGCTGAAGAGACATGTCAAGAGAACTATTAAAGATAAAATAATCCTTTCCAAAATTGACACATGACACATAAATGGTCTCTTGAGAGACTGGGTGGTTTTTGTTTAGTTTGATTTTGCTTTTTGTTGATTGTTGCCATCAGGGTTCTGTTTGTTTGTTTGTTTGTTTTAGTTTTCTAACTGTAACATTTTTCCATATCTCTTACTACTTCTCCATTACCTCTAGCAGGTATGCCTTAGTTCATACCTTTACTCTTTTGCTTGGATTACTATAGTTTTAATGTTCCTAACTGGTCTCAGGCTGATTCTCCTTTAATGTATCCTCTCCATGGATGTCCGATTGATTTGATCATGAATTCTAACCATGAAGCCTTCCATCTTCCAGTGGCTCTACATAGATCCTACAATAATTCCAAACTGATTAATTAGGACATAATACCCTTCATAAAATACATTCACTGTAAAATGTCTAATTTCATCTTTTCTGCCATTTTTGAACAGAGCCATGCTTTTTGTTCCTTGAATCCATAACAGATGTCTCCTTCCCCCCTGCTTCACCCAGAATACTCATCCTACCAACCACTCAAGGCCCCTTTTTCATTTCGGTGATTTCCACTCATTCTCAAAATTTTGCTTTAATTTATGAAACATTTACTAAAATTGACCACACACTATGTCATAGAATATTTACTAAACTATATCACATTTATTGACCAAAAAAATCTGAGTTAGAAATTAATGACAAATGCAATTTTTAAGACATTTCTGAAAACTCATTATTAAAAGAAGGAATAGCAGACAAGAAAGAATACTTAGAATTGCACAATAATATAAATAAGACCTGTGAGATTCTACTAGTTTAGTATTTTGCATGCAAAAAAATAAACAAAATAGTATTAAACAAAAATGCAGCAGTGTATTAATAAAAGATAATACAATACCAACACATAATAGTAAGAAAGTTTAACACTCCACTTTTCAATAATAGATAGGACAACTGGACCAATGTTTAGTAAAGAAATAGAGGACATGGACAACATCACAGACCAACTGGACCTAACAGACATAAAGATCACACTCCAACACAACAGAACATACTTCTTCTCAAGTTCACATGGAATATTCTCCAGAAGAGACTATATATTAGGTACAGAACAAGTCTTAACAAATTCAAGCAGCTTGAAATTATACAAAGTATGCTTTCCAATGACAAAGGAATGAAGTTAGAAATCAATAGTGGAAGGAAAATTGGAAACTACACAAATATGTAGAAATAAAACAACACATTCTTAAACACCAATGGTTCAGAGAGAAAGTTACAAAGGAAATCAGAAAATACCTTGGGGGCACCTGGGTGGCTCAGTTGGTTAAGCATCCGACTTGGCTCAGGTCATGATCTCACAATTTGTGGGTTTGAGGTCTGCATCAGGCTCTATGCTGACAGCTCAGAGCCTGGAGCCTGCTTCAGATTCTGTGTCTCCCCCTCTGTGTGCCCCTCCCCCCCTCACACTCTGTCTCTCAAAAATAAATAAACATTAAAGAAAAAAAATTTTTTAGGAGAAAATATCTTGAAACAATGAAAATAAAAATACAACAAACTAAAATAAAATATATGGGATGCAATGAAAGAAGTGCCAAGAGGGAAGTTTATAACTGTAAATGCATATATTAAAAAAAAAAAAAAAAGACTACAAATCAGGGCTGCATGCATGTCGGTTAAGCATCCAACTCTTGATTTCAGCTCACATCATCTCATGGTTGTGAGATTGAACCCTGCATGAGTCTCCATGCTGTGCATGGAGCCTGCTTGAGATTCTCTTTCTCCCTCTGTCCCTCCCCTGCTCTTGCTCTCTCTCAAAAAAATTTTTTTAATAAAATAAATTTTTACAAAGACTACAAATGAACAACCGAGCTTTATACCTCAAAGAACTAGAAAAACAAAACAAAGTAATCTCAAAACTAGCAGAAGTAAGGAAATATAAAGATTAGATCAGAGATTTAAAAATGGATGATAGAAAAACAACACACACACACACACACACACACACACACACACACAAATAAAACTAAAAGTTGTGTTTTTGTAAAGTTCAACAAAATTGACAAACCTTTAGATGGACTAAGAAAAAGAGAGACAATACTAAAATAAAAAAAAATGGAAGAGGGAACATTACAACCAATGACACAGATATAAAAAGGATTATGAGAGAATATCATGAACAATTACAGACCAGCATATTGGATAACATAGAAGAAATGGATAAATTCCAAGAAGCACAGAATCTAACAATTATATCATGAAGAAATAGGAAATATGAACAGATAAGTAACTAGTAGGGGGATTGAATCAGTAATCAAACACCTATTAACAAAGAAAAGTCCAGGATAAAATGGCTTCACTAGAGAATTTTCCCAAACACTTAAAGAATTGACATCAATTTTCCTAAAATTCTTCCCATAAACTGAACAGTAGGGAGTATTTCCAAGTTCATTCTAACAGGCCAGTATTACCCTGATACCAAAGCCAGACAAAGACATTATAAGAAAAAGACTAGAATCCCCCATAAATATTGATGCAAAACTCCAAAAGAAAATACTAGCAAACTGATTTCAACAGCACATTAAAAGGATTATACATAATGGCCAAGTGGAATTTGTCCCTGGAATCCAAGGATGGCTCAACATATCCAAGTCAGTTTAATATATCATATTAACAGAATGAAGGACAAAATCCATATGATCATCAATCCCAATTGATGCAAAAAAGCATTTGACAAGATTCAACACCATTTCATGATAAAAACACTTAGCAAACTAGGGATGGAATGACACATCTCGACATAATAACAGCCATATTTGAAAAATCCACAGGTAATCTCATACTCAATGGAGAAAGACTGAAAGCTTTTCCTCTAAAGTCATGAAGAAAGCAAGATGTCCACCCTTGCCACTTCTATTCAACATCATAATGGAAGTGCTATCCAGAGCAATTAGGTATGAAAAAGAAATAAAGACATCCAAATGGAAAAGGAAGAAGTGAAGGTTATGTCATATAAGTTATATACGGAAAACCTTAAAGATTCCACGGTAAAAAAATACTGTTAGAACTAATAAATTCAACAAAGCTGTAGGATACAAGATCAACATAAAAACCAGTTATGTTTCTATATATTAATAGTGAACAAACCAAAAAGGAAATTAAGAAAATAATTCAATTTACAATAGTACCAAAAATAATAAAATACTTAGGAATAACCTGAGAAGGTGAAAGACTCTCACACTGGAAGCTATAAAATATTACTGGAAGAAATTAAAGAAGACACAGATAAATGGAAAGACATCCTGTGTTCATGATTTTAAGATACTACTGTCAAGATGTCCATACCACCCAACACAATCTACAGATTTAACATAATCCGTATCAAAATCCCAGTGTCATTTTTTTTTTTTTTTACAGAAAAAAAGTAGAGGGGCATCTGGGTGGCTCAGTCGGTTAAGTGTCCGACTTCGGCTCAGGTCACGATCTCACGGTTTGTGGGTTCAAGCCCCGCATCGGGCTCTGTGCTGACAGCTCAGAGACTGGAGCCTGCTTCAGATTCTGTGTCTCCCTCTCTCTGCCCCTACCCCACTTGCTCTCTCCCCCTCTCTCTCTCAAAAGAAAATAAACATTAAAAAAAAAAGTAGAAAAACTCATCCTAAAATTTATATGAAACCTCAAGTGACCCCAAATAGCCAAAGCAATTTCAAAGAACAAACCTGGAAGACTCACATTTCCCAATTTCAAAACATATTACAAAACCAGAGTAATCAAAACAGTAAGGTACCAGCACAAAGACACACAAATAGACCTATGAAAAAGAACAGAGAGCCTTTTCTTGATTTTCATGTTGCCCCTACATCCTTCAGTCAGAAAAGGCAGGTCAGGTCTTTCCCATGCTTTGAAGTCCTTTGACCTCCCCAGGTGCATTAGCTGTATCTCTCTCATATTCTGTTCTGCCTTTTGCTTCTAATTTTAATTTTTATTTGTATTTTTGCTTTTTTTCCCGTTTTTAAAGGCTCATGTGATTAATTTGACCCTAGTTAGATAATTCATGATAATCTCTGTATCTTGAAGTCAGATGAATAGTAATTTTAATTATGTCTGCAAAGTTCCTCTTGCCACATAAGTAACATGACCATTGGTGTGACGCTAGACAGCAAAGGTCATGGGCCAAAATTCTCCCTTCCACATCACACCTACCTTAAGACCCCAGAATTTCATTCCTAGGCATATAGTAAGAAGACATCCAATACTTTTTATATGCAAATATTTTTATATTTTATATTCAATTAGGAGATATATAATAGTTTTTATTATAGCACTGTTTATACAGAAAAAAAAAACTGGAAGCTATAAAGGCCCACCAACTTAATATTAGGTAAATCTGTTTATAATTCATAAAACCGATACAGTAATGAAATAAATGAGTAAAGTATAACTTCACACATCCACACATCACACATTACATATATGGCTATCACAAACAATTTGGAGCAACAAATCAAGTCACAGGAAAATATATGCAGTAGAATTTCAGTCATAGACATTGAAAACATGAAAAATGAAACATCACACTTAATAACATTATGAAGGAGCTATCAAGCTTAATATTTTTTCCGAAAATTAATTTGCTTATGCTGAGCTGAAGGCAGTAAGTCACATCACTAAAGAGGTATGCCTTCAGAAATCTACAATGCTTTCTGCCTTAAAATATCTCCTTCATCAGCCTTTCTCAATATTGAAAATTTTTAGGATCTCAGATTCATCTTTAGGCTATCTACCTGGTAAACACTTCATTTTTCAAAGCCCAACTCAAATGCTGCTTCTCTGACTCTCATAACTAGAGTTGATTCGTCCACCCTCTCTACCTTGTAGAAACTCCTGCTGTCTTACAAGACCTGGACATAGGCACCACATTTGAGAGTTCCACAAAGCTAACTTCACATCCCCGGTACATCAATTAATGACTGTGACCTTGAACAAGTTGTGTAATCTTCTTGAAACTCAGTATCCTCATCTGAGGACTAATAATTCAGTTTTAATATAAAATGTGTATAAACAGCACAGAGCAAGTATTCCATACATTATAGTTATTATCATGTGCTTACATGTATTATTCACAAAACCAGGCAGCTCCAGAAGGGGAAGGGATGTGCACCACCGTCTCTGCCTGTCTACACCTAAAGACATCTGATATTGACATTCTCTAAGCATTTGTTGAATTGCATTACATTTAAGAGAGTGATTTCAGAAGTCCCCAGAGAAATAATGTAACTCAATATGGATGTACAAGAAAACTAACAAATTAAACCAGTAGCATGACTTCTGTTCAAACTTAGTACTAATTCGGTGATTATACTAGCTCAATCATGAGTGGGCCAGATAATAACAGGATGAAGTATATTCACTGACTGAAGGCAGGAAAAGGGAAGAGGTGATAAAATATGAAAAAACAGTTCCTGATATAGAATGTTAGGCAGCTAAAGAAGCAGAATGGGAATTCTAAGTGTTTCACCTGTGTAGGTAATGGCATTAAGAGATAATCTTCAATACACAATTTGCCAACTTAACATATGGGCTAGTCTTAACTGCAGTAACAAATCCCCATTTGGAGGCAGTTGGAGAAAGGACCTAGACTCTAATAAGAGCTAGTTCTTAACTGGATAAAGGATAATCCAACACCTTTCCATGCTAAGCCGGTCTATTTGCACTGGGACAAAAACAACTCAAACTGAATGAACTCTTTTCAAAAAAATTGAATGAAAAAATTAATGTAGTACCTAGTGGCACAATGAGTTATTTATGTAATATTACACTAAAATTTGGCAACACATAAATTATTCATATATGAGAGCTCTGTTACACTTGAATTGTGAGGGAGAAGTGACATAGAGTTTAGGGAGAAGTATTATGCAAAGAATTAACTGACACTTGCCCTGTAGTGAAATGCAAAACATGTGATGCAGAAATAAACAATAAAGGATGAAGAATATTATAACTGAACAAAGATTCAGGTACTACACTAACAATGGGCACCAATCCTAGTCTGGTAGAGACCAGAAAGATTTCAGAGAAGGTGACAGGAGCTGTGTCTAACAAGGTGGGTGCAAACTGGCAAGTGGGGCAAAGTGCATAAATGCCTTCCAGACACAAGGATCAGACACGGTGATGTAAGAATACGATCCAATGAAGGACATTCAAGTCGCTCAGAGGATAATGTGTGTTTAGGAATATTAGAGTACACTGGTGGGTCTCAAGTGCCACTGCAGATTTGGTTTTCTACCCAACAGGGTATGGGGAAGAGCTGAAGAAGGAGCTGAATTCTACATCTGACTCTAAAAAGACCAGTAGGAGCTACTGCATGCAGAGGAAACTGGTGCAGACTGTAATTACAGACATCAAGGCTGGTCAGGAAGGGCTGTACAACTAAGTAGGAGGGGTTGCTGCAAAAGAGTAGTGGAAGTGAAGATGGACAGCTTGGCTGCTGAGCAAGGAAGGAGAGAGGGATAAAGGGCATAAAAGGACTCCCACCTACCTTGCTTAGAAACTGCCTAGCAGTGCCATCACAGAGAAAGGACACAGCAGGAGGAATTTTGCTGGTATAAATGATAAATTCACCTTTGGGGCATATTCAATTTGACATTTCTTTGAGACATCTATGTTTGGTAGGCAGCTATATACATGCATCTGGAGCCAACAAAAGAAATATGATTGATGTAAGATGTGATATCATTGTTATATAGGTGACAGCTGAAATCAGAGACATATAAGACATCATCCAGAGTAACATATCCTGTAGGGTGTAGGTGTTAAACTTTGTTAAGTCACAGACACATTTGAGACTCTAATAAAAGCCAGAGACATTTTCAGGAGAAAAATGTCACTCAGCATTTTGTGCACAATTTCAGGTCATTGTTTGGCCCATGATGCAGGTAAGAGGACTATCCAGGGAGCCATGAGGGAACCAATGAAAGACGGTGTCATGAAAGCACAGGGAGAGGAGTTTCAAGAAAGAACTGATCAACAGCAACAAGCACCACAGAGAGGCCAGGTAAGATGAGAACCGCAAGCATCTATGGATATGGCACACAGGAGGTAGCTGAGCCCCCGAGCAAGACATTTAAGTGGAATCATGACAAGTGGGTTGACGAGGTAGTGGCAGTGGAGCGGTGGAGCAGCCGTGCAAGAAGTCTTTGAAGATTATTTGCTGTGATGGGAAGAACGGAGGCAGAGCCATAGCATAAGGTAGAGGCAGAGTTATGTGTCTGGAGGATGGCAGGGCGGAAGCAAAGTCTCTAGGGATGTCTGTGTGGAGTGCAATCCAGGGCTTAGAAGAAGGCAGTTGTTCAGGTGGAGAAAAGTAATACATGCTCAACTAAACCAGGAGGGGAGGAGGTAAACTAAAGCTCCCCCGTAGTGTGCCAAAAATGGAAGAACGATTAAGGGGTCACACCTGAGTTTTAAAAAGCACCTCAGCTCCTGGCTTCCTTCCTCTCCAGATTTTGGGTGAGTATTTGATTTATCTAAGCCTCATTTGTTCATCTGCAAACTATGACTAATAATCTCTGGTTTGCTAGGTTGAGGAAAGATTAAATGGTACAATATAGGGAAAGCTCTTGGTGCAGGCTGTTAGAGTGTTAAATAACAGATGCAGCAACTAATAGTATTTATGATATTATTTTCTCTGAAAGTAAAAAGGTAAAGTTGTAAAAGTAAAAGGCTAGGAGTGAGGAGAAGAAAGATTATGTGACAGAGGGCTTGAAGAAAGTTATTTGTAGCCTTTTGGAAAAGCTGCTAAGAAGAAAGGAAAAATGTACCCACAAGAATGACAGAGCATAGAAGGTCGAAGCCGGGCTGGAGATCAGGATTCAGTGGTGTCACCGGACCATTTGATTCTGGACTGTGACACTGAGGTGCTCAGATCACACAAGTGTAGATACAGAGAAGGTAAATAGCTGGGGATGATGACATAAGATACCAAATGTTTCTTGTTAAACAAAGAAAAAATCAAAGCCACTGAAATAGCTCAGTAATTGAAAACTAACACTGATGTTCAAGCAAAAAGAAACATACTTTTCGTATATTAGTTTTCTTTTGCAATCTAATTACAGGAAGAAATGATGTCATTTCCAAAGGCAAAACTAAAGATGCATGCAAGTAGTTTTTCAAAACGAATGAATATTTTAATTTAAATCTCATACATTTCTCTTTCCAGGCAATACATTTTGTCTCTAAAAATTATGAAGACATCATTTCTAAGATTGTACTCTATCAGTTATCACAAAAGAAAACATATGACGTTCACTGGTAAAATATGTTAAAT
This sequence comes from Acinonyx jubatus, assembly GCF_027475565.1. Lineage (NCBI taxonomy): Eukaryota > Metazoa > Chordata > Mammalia > Carnivora > Felidae > Acinonyx > Acinonyx jubatus. Next base: position 65,166,230 of record NC_069387.1, read on the forward strand.
GCCAGAAAACGGCAATAGCAAATTTTGTTGAAATTTTTAAACACTGTGCTCAAGAAATCCATCTGCTCCCCTGTAATTATTAAAATCACAATTAAATTAGGGGCGGCTGGGTGGCTCAGTCGGTTGAGCGGCCGACTTCGGCTCAGGTCATGTTCTCGCGGTTCGTGGTTCGAGCCCCGCGTTGGGCTCTGTGCTGATAGCCCAGAGCCTGGAGCCTCCTTCGGATTCTGTGTCTCCCTCTCTCTGGCCCTCCCCGCTCATGCTCTGTCTCACTCTCTCTCTCTCAAAAATAAACATTAAAAAAATTTTTTTTAATTAAAAAAATAAAATAAAATAAAATAAAATAAAATTACAATTAAATTAAATGTGGTCTTCTTTTATGGTCAGAATGTAAATGCTGACATTAAAAGAAAAGCAAGGCAGTTATTATCACAGTACAGAATTATGAGGAATACACAATCGGTGATTTGAGACACAGCTTTGCAGTAATAAAAACAAAGTAAACTGTTCATAATCTCTGGAGATGAAAATTTTCTTTAAAGTAATTATTGACAAGAATGATGTGATCCTAGCTCTTAAATACCACATATGTCAAAAATTTTTAAGAAATTATTTCAGCTGGGATAAACTAGATCTGTCCATCTACGTACAGAAATATTAGGTTACTAATATTATTGCAAGTACCCTTTACATTTGTGATGTAGTAAAATGCATAGGTAGCAACATTATTATAATCTAAAAATTCTATTCCAAGCCCTGAAGTGCAAAGTTATAATGCGCAGGAGAGACATTTTGTGTTCTTAACAAAAAAGAGAAAAACATAGAAGTTTCATTCTTATTCTGGAAAATTCAGTTCAATAAACATTTACCGAATCTTACCATTTACAAGGCACAACAACAGGTCTCTACAATGCAGAGGATATAATGGTTTCTTTTTAAGTCTTTTCACAATTGTTAAAAGAAAAAAAGGATGGAGGAAAGGCATTCAGCAGCTTGATTGAATTTTAGGAGGCTGTTCAGGGGCTTTGCTCCAGCATGCTGTGGAACCCACATTGTGTCATGGTGAACAGAAGAATTAATAAGAACAGAACAGGAACATCTACTGTGTATTCCTTTGATTATTGTTTAAGTAGACCTGTTTAGGAAAGGACAACAGGGAACTTAAAAAAAACAAAAATAGTATGAAAGGGAGAAGGTAAAAACCTTTATTAAAATGTTGGGAGAAGCCAACAATTCAGTTAGCTAGAAGTGGTATATTTATACTAAAAAAAAAAAAAAAACACAATATGTTTATGCAAATGACTAAAAATATATGTTGGAATCTAGATGTATTTGGAAATGTCAGTTTACTAAATTGCCCTCCATGTTTAGAGTCTTTCATCAGAATTAACTCAAATTGGGAAACAGTTGAGATTCAATTGATCTGTCTCCATGATTACTGGCTCTAACCAATACTGGTATCAAAGCAGACAGCGAGTTGCAAAGATTACTGAGATTTTTCACTTACTAGAATACATTCTCAGAGCAGCCTACTGCATTGCGAGAATCTGCCTGTACCTAAAATGGCACTGTGGCCCAATCAAGGATAATTACTCACAAAGACCTTCAACAAAAATAATATAAATAAAACCCCTAACAATATGTTTAATTTCTCTTCCCTGAACACTGAAAGAGAAGAAAGCAGCAGAAAGCTCGTTGCTTTTAGAAATGGAAGCACATCATCCTGCATTACCAAATGGAAGAAATGACCAGGAAGAATGAGTACGTGGTGCTATGTACTTGTCAACACACTGAATTCAGAATGATGATTTTCTAAAAGATCAGGAAAACACATCACACACTCATTTACCTCTTTCCAAAACTAGATATGGATTTATTTTTAAAATTCCTTCCAATAGTTTTCCTATTTAGACTGTGTTGGCTTTGAGAAAATTTAATGTTACCCCTAGAGAAGGGTTCTGTCACCCTAGTTGACCACAGAGAGCAGGCACAGTAACCCTAGATCGAGATTAGCTGGCACAGGAAAGCCACTCTTCCCCTCACTTCCAGGGCTATTGCTGTTCTCTTAATCATCCTAGGGAACAGAAGAGTGCAGCACATTCCCTATGGAAACCTGGTATAGCCCACAGAAGCTAAGTCTTTATGACCCAAGACAGAAGCAAGAAACAAACCGCTCTGGAGATGACCTCGGGAATTTTTACCTCAGGAATTTTTGTTTTTACTCTGGACTGTGCTGGCATAAGAGTTGTGTGGGTAAGACATAGTGCAAAGGAACCTCTCATCCTTGAAATGACCTAAGCCAAGATGGGTATCTTGGAAGCTCGTCTTATCATTCAGAGACGTTCTTGACTTTTAAGTAAATACTTTTTCATTACTAAAATGAAATAAAATTAAAAAATTCAATTTCCGTCAGAGCCATATATAAATATATTCATTTGTTGAAGGCATTATAATGCGGTAGTTAAGCACATGGGTCACAAGCCAGACAACTTCTATTTGAAGCGCGGTTTCTCCAGGATCCTGTCTCAGTTTCTTTCTCTGATGAATGGGGATGATTATAATACCTATCTACCTCACAATGGTGCAGTAAGGGTTACAGAACTTTTAAGTGCAAAGCAGGTAGTATATTGACTGACACCTTATAAGAATTCAATCAAGTTAGCCACTGGTATTATTTTTTTAAAAATTCACCGCTCTCTTTCAATTGCTTTGAAGACAAAAACCTGTTGGGTATAAATACAGGAGCAGAGACAATCCCCAAATGTTAGTTCCAAACATTCATCTCATCAGTGGGCTAGAGCTCAGACCAAGATTCTTATTCTAAGGTTGGCCCATAAAGGTCTTTCTTTACAACTAGTTTGCTTAACTATAAAACTAATATTCCCTGGGCTACATCTTGAATCCCAGAATCAGCAAATTATGCCATAACCTAAGAGGGAAGAAAGAAGAAAGAAACAATGAATTTCATTGTAGAGGAACCTATAATTTCTCTGAAAGATTTTATCCCAACATAATCTCTAAACATTGTCTATACTAAGGGTAACCCTTTAGAAACTTGTCTGATACTAAAACTAAGTGAAATGAGGAATGTTTATTCAACAAGTAGGTTTATTCAACAAGAAGGTACTATTTAGTTTAGAAGCCATCTTCCAAATAACACAGATCACATCTTATCAGTTCTTTCCTTCAGCTTTATCCGTTTTTAATCCAACTCAATGAGGTTAGACAAATATAAACAAACAAAAAAGAATGTTGCAAATGTTTACACCTTGCAATACAAGGATAGAATGACTCATCTCTTCCTAAAACACTGATCAACTGTGAAAAGCCCAGACATAGATGGTCTTCCCCTTGTCAGAAAATGATACATCCATCCATTCAGTTACTTGTGCAAGAAATCTGTAAGCCTTCCTTGAAATCCTTTTCAATCAAGACTATCAGCCTATCATCAATCCTTGTGAAATGAATATTAAAAACATTTTGATCGGCTTATTTCTCATCTTCTTAGTCCAAATTACTGTCTACTCTGAACTAGATTATTTCAACAGTAATTAACTTACTAATTGTTCCTGTTAACTACCCATAACCATTCTGCACACAGAAATGAAAGAACCTCTCTGAACAAAAATCATGATTTTTCCCACTGTATTTATGATAAAAATTCAATTACTAAAAATGACCTATATATTCTGGTCTAAGTCAGTACTGTAATTTTCATAGGGTTTATATCAATATGTAATTATATTTATTTGTATGACTATTCATTTAATGAATAGGTGATTATCTCCATGAGGACAGGAACAACTGTGTTTTCATAATTGTATGCTTAGTACCTAACAGTTCCTGGACCGTTACATATTCTCAGTAAAGATGTGTTGAATAAATGAATTAAGAGAAGAAAAAAAAAAAGGAATCCTTAGAACCTCTACCAAACTGAGGTGGTATCTGATAGAAAAGTAAACAAATCCAGTCAATAAATACAGTCTAAATAATAAGCACTTAGATAAAATAATTTTGCCTTTTATTTTCTTTCTCAATTTTGGATGCCTAAAGGAGTTACTTGTACATAAGCTTCATAAGAACAGGGAAATAACATCCAAATCAGAAAAGCAGATCAACCATTCTAGGGTTTGCCTTTGATGATGATATTAAGGACTATTTTCAGAAAAATGTATTTATCTTATCCATATCTTTCATGACTGGCCATATTCTTTGCAAGCCTATCTAATCAGAACAGTTCCTAATTTATATGCCTTTACCAAGAACAACTGGAATTTCTGCATAGAGCAGAGAAGTGTGGGGGCTTACAACTGTATACAGTCACTCTTTCAGGTTAAATAAATACATCTCTGCAGATTTTTCCAGAGCATGAGCTCAGATCCACAAATGAATGTTAAAAAAGTGGGCCAGTTGAACATTTACTAAGTTTCTGTTATATGGAAGACTCATAATCTGGTGCAAGATACATAAGGAAATGTACTAAGATTCTCTCTACTTTTAGTCTTTAGAGAACACACAATATTTCATATAGACTCTCCCAAAGGTAGATAAATGCTTATGCTAGATCAGTGAAGCACGTAACAACTCTCTAAGATGCAATCAGTGGTTCAATTTTTAATGTGTTGGAATCATATGAAAATTATAAATATGTACATACATCAATGTGATCTTTGCAAATAAGAGAAAAATAATTTAATTGATATTGTCCTTTAGATTATATTTTGCAATTACATATGAACCTGGGCAATGGTCTAAAAATCCAGGACATTTCCAGAAAAAAAAACCAAAAAAACAAAAACCCACTATCTTATAAAACCCAAACTAATGACAAGCAGAAACTGAGAATAGACAAAACAATGTTTAATATTTATATTTGGTCAACACTTAACAATTTATATATATGTAATATACTTTGGTTCAAAATTGTCCTTTATCTAATCTTACTGAATTCCTAGCTAAATGCTTCTCTGAGGAAACAAATACTTAAAGACAAAAAGAAAGGCAGGAAGGAAAAAAGGAAAGGAAGGAAAGAAGAGAGGGAAGGAGAGATGGAAATCTGAGCTTATTAGGTGATTGCATTTAAGGTCTTTCCTAAAAGACGTTAGCTATATTTAATAACAACATTAATAATAGCTGCAATTGGGGTGTTTATTAAATTCCAGTGTCCTCCATGACAAAAATATTGTATAAAGTATTGTTATTTCTTTAACAGCTCTCTTAAAAGTGTATTATTCATATGTTTCAGATGAGGAAACTGGAGCTCAGGAATTTAAAGCAATTTGTTCAAATTCTACACCCAATAAATTATGATCCCAGATTTGACTGCCCCAAAGCCCATGTCCTATCAACTCTGTTACAGCGGCTACTTATTTATCCCTAGACTAAAGTTTCCATGCTACAAATGTAACCCACAGGTATGAAAATATAATATAGATGTACAAATTTTGTAATGTAACATGTGAGTTAGTACCAGCCATGGTACTAAAAACATCATATTCTGATTTCCAGCCCAGTGCTCTTTCCAATAAGAAACAAAAATAAATAAAAATAAATTAAAAAACAGGGAGTGTAACAATATCAATCTACTCTGCAAGGAAGTTACTAAAGTCAAGATGACTTTGAAGGTCAAAATTTCCCCCAAAGCTGACTATATTTTCACATACAAAACGTTGCACAATAAAGACAAGCTCTGCTTCATCGTTAAGTTTGGATGTTTCTCACCTTCAAGACTAATCATTCTCCCATTCTTCCTCCTCCTATTCCTCTCACACTGACTTCATCTACATGCACCCACAGCTACAAAATAGCTTTCAGAATCAGGCCACATTTGAACCAGATCTTTAAGGCAAGCCTTTAAGGCTCTTGCCTCAAGTCCCTCACAAGCCCTCTACTTCTACATTATTCCCCAGCTTCCCTTCTGCTCTGTTCCTCTCTCCACATTTCTCCTGTTGAACTTCAGCACCCAATGTGCTCTGTCCTTAAACCCTTTATCAGAGTTGGTATCCCAGTGTCCATCCATCAGCTGCAAGCCGGTCTTCCAATTATCACCTGCCTTTGAGCCCCTGTCCCTGTACACTTCTCACTGTACTGTTCACTAATCACTCTTAGATCCCTCTCTTTATCCTTTACCCACTCCTGATTGCCTAGATCACAAGCTGCTACAGCCACCCTACAAAGAACATAATCTTTTCCCTTAGCCAAAACAGTTGCCGGTTCAATTACCCATGGAGTTCCCCCTCCTCTCCAGGGTAAGAATCTTCCTTCTAATCACAACCAGTCCCTGCCTCCTCACTCCATCCTTTTATACAGAACCAGTCATGCCTGGATGAGCGTAACAGGAACAAACAGGTCTATTACTTGATGAATATAATAAATGCTTTCCTCCCAGAGAAGAGAATGGCAATCTTTCTTAAACTGGTGCTGATTCTAGCATTTTGGAAGGCTTTGCTGAATCCATCACTGAGCTCCCTAAAGATAGAAGAAGTAAAACTCTCTGACAGCATCAGGCAGAAAATTGGATACAATCTCACAGCATGAGAAAACACTCTGCTGAGTGGGTATAATGGTAAATAATAATGGGACGTTCTAAAGCGAGGAGCCAATGAGTCATAGGAAGACACAGTAAGTGCTGCAGACAAATTAAGTAGCACAAGAGTCATTTTAGGAGGGCTCAGGGAAAAGACCGAAATGTTAGATGGAATTAAGATATGAGAAATGTGTTTGCTCAAAACTTGAATCCAAATTTGCTCAAAAATTGAATTCAACAGAACAGATTACTGGAAATTGTGAAAATCGTGAGCTGCTATTAAAAAGTAAATTAAAAACTCTTGAACATCAATTTCAAAAAAATTAACCTAAGTTCCTACAAAATACTAAAAAATAATTTTTTAAAGTTTATTTACCTTAAGAAAGAGACAGCAAAAGTAGGGGAGGGGCAGAGAGAGAGGGAGAGAGAGAATCCTAAGCAGGCTCGATGCTGTCAGTGCTGAGCCTTATGTAGGCTTGATACCACGAACTGTGAGATCATGACCTGAGCTGAAACCAAAAGCCAGACGGTTAACCGACGAGCCACCCAAGCACTCCTTAAAAATTAATTCTTATTCTCATAAAGAAGAGAATCTCACAATAAAAGTGACAACAATAACTGAAGCACAGAAAATAAGAAGTGATTTTAAATTCACATTCTGGGGGTGTCTGGGTGGCTCAGTCGGCTAAGCGTCTGACTTCGGCTCAGGTCATGATCTTATGGTTTGTGGGTTCAAGCCCTGTACCGGGCTATGTGCTGACAGCCTGGCCTGGAGCCTGCTTCGGATTCTTTGTCTCCCTCTCTCTCTGCCCCTCCCCTGCTCATACTCTGTCTCTCTCTTTGTCTTTCAAAAAATAGAAATAAACTTCAAAAATAAATAAACATTAAATTCACATTCTGTATTTAATAGAGCATGAGGCTATACACTAGAAATCCACTTTTCCTTTGTAATAAATATAACTTAGTTTTCAAAGTCTTGATGAGTAACAAACAATTTAAAGCTCTAGTATATCTGCTTTAAATCTCCAAATTTTATAGTTATCATCATTTTTAAAAGCCCAACACTGAGGAGATATTACAACACAAGCGCAATTCAAAAGCCAAAAGAAATTATTTTTCATGCCTTAACAGAAAATAATTTAAACTAGGCCATTTAAAGGGAAGGCTTTAAAGGGAAGAAAACAATAGAATCTTTGGAGTAACTTAGAATTTAAAAGGAAAACTAACTGGAAAATAAATCTCTAATCTAAAACAAATTGGTGAATAGGCCCTAAATCACTTGGATAATGCTATTTAAGATAAATAACATTTGAGACACAGGGAGACTTTCTAAATTCAGGATGAGTCAATTTTGTTAATCGCAGGTGGATAATCTGCCTCCGGAGGTGTCCTGTGCTACAATTCCAAAGCCTATACCCTTCCAGACAGGGAAAATCCTCCAACTCCCTAACAAGATAGGCAAAAGTAATGGCTACAACAGGAGAGTATACAAATTCTATTTTTATCTCCAGCCATGATGAATCAACCATGGAAAAACAATGGGATGTTTAGTGACCATTTTACAATGTTATCTTTGACTGGATAGCTAAGCCCTGACCAGGGCAGGTTCACTCCATGGGGGTGGGGGTGAGGGCAGGGCAGGAGGAGACAGAGGGCCCTGTGAGCAATGGATGTAAGAGCTACATGTCAGATACGTATTATTTCCCAATGCAAAGTTTATTGTTTCTGCCATGCTTTAAGATATTCCACTATGTTTATGTATTATGTGATAAAACATGGTATCCTCCTTTAGAAGTTATGGTTGTCATTGAGTTTCCTGTGAGAAAACACTTCCCTGACCTCACATCATCTCCAATATTCTCCCTGGCTCTATCCTTTCTTCCAAAACCATTCTCTCCTCCACTGAAGTATCACATACCTTCCAACCTTCCCATCTCTCCATTCAATTGATTTGAAAAACCACGTACAGGAAAAAAAATACATGGCAGTGACTAAAGGTGATCAGGGATGAGGGTGGAATCTGAAAGCATCCATCTAGTGGACCTGCTAATTTTAAGGGCTACTTCGACATTATGGGCAGATAAAACTTCCATGAAAATAACATTTCACTCTCTTCCTCAACCCAACTACACTTTTAAACAAAAAGGATAAATGATTTTCATTGCTTTTCATTTGATGTTGAGGTAAGGGAGTAAATTGCCATTTGAACAGAAGATGCATCTTCTCTCAGTAACCCTTTTCTTAATACTTATTTGCCTGAGAAGACTGCCTAGTAAGGTCCAAGGTTGAATAAAAGATTAGTTGCATATACTTTACAACATTGAATGAATTCTACCTTGGTCAGTAAGATAGATATAATATCAACACTTTCAATAAACTTGTCTAAATTACAAAATACCCTATAGATGAAGCAAAGCAGGTGTTTACAATGGCTTCATGTAGCCTGAACAGGTTTCCAAGGCTTTGTCTCACTTAAGCTATGCCAACCTCAGCAGGAGCTAGGAAAAATCTAAAGGGCATCTCATCTTTTCTGATTATATAAGATAATCATGACGCAACTGCCAGAAAATACTCTCAACATTTGCATAATCATTACTCTAGACATCTTCACCCCTTAGCCCAATTGTGTTTTTGTTAGTCTTGTCTAATGGAAATTGTCGAATGACCTGAACAAGGGCCACATTTCACACTATATTCTATTTACCACATGCCCCAACCAATAAAATATCAACTTTTTAACATGTTTCAAGACCAACATAAAAATAATTTTCTATTGGGAAGAATTTTAAGTAATTTAATAGTCTTATGAAAGTAGAGTTATATTTTCCTTTTATGGAGAAAATAACACCAGATAAAAATAACCAGTAAAATGATCGATTTAAAAATATGAGTGCAAGTTTTATAAAAATCTCTATTCTGTTACACTGAAATAAAAATTCTCTATTTTAATTGCTTTTGTTTTCTGGCAAAGAATATTAAAGGCACCTCTGAGGTAGCATTGTGTATGTTATTGATTCGTTCTTCAGTAAAAAGGGTGATTTAGTGACCTTCCAAGAATTTTCATGGGCCTAAATCATTAGACTCAACAAAACAGTAACAATTATATATACTTAATAAAATTATCTGCATTTGCCTTACAGATTACTTTTTACTGACATATTAAAGTGAGCATAAACATATTTGAATTATAAGCTTACAAATCCTACAAAGATAAAAAAATATATACATGAAAGAATGTTAAAAAAGGTAGTTGATATGCAAAAGTCTTCAAACTGGCACTAAGTAATAAGTTAATAAGTGAGAAGTGAGAATTCATAGATTTCTTATTAACCTGAAAAGAATACACTAAACATAAAGTTCAATTTTATACAGATAATGTGAGAATGATGATGCCCTTGGACATTTAAGTATTTGGATGTCAAAGGTGAATAATTTTGGAAAGTTTTGACAAATTTATTTTATGAGTTTGAGATTCTTAAAAGAATCTGACTTCCAAATTTCCCAAACCTTTTGATATTGTGGTTAGTTCTGCAATTTTCTCAGTATTCTTTATTAAACATATGGTATGAAGAATGGTGCTACATATAGTCCCTAGCCCAAAGGAGGAAAATATCTTTTTCAAAATGTTTAATTCTTAAAAACAGAAGAATTAATACTATAACCAAACAGAAAACAATACATTTGCTTTTTTAAGTCTCCTCCTTTCATTTTGTGAACATTTTGCGGCAGGGCATATGACAGCTAAAATATAAATGATTCTTTACAAACATGTCAGAACTATTTTGTTAGAAGAAAAAACTCAGGAAGATTTTTAAACCCACTTTTGGTCTACAACCACATATTTACCAATTCCAAACTACCAAAATAAAAACGGAAGAGTTAACATTTCATTGTCTGCATTAAAAAATACTTACACTATTGGCTTTTCCAGGCGACTTCCCTGAGAACCAACAATCTCCCCCAATGTACAAAACACTTGTCCCAGAAAGTCCTAAAATAGATAAAAGGATTAAAGCTCATAAGTTCTCAAGCTGTCTTTACACTACATATTTTGTACATCATATCTGTATTGGTTTCATTGCTGAAATACTGAATTCCCCGACTCCCAATAATGAATAAAATGAGCTCAACAAGCATGAATTTTAGCATGTGATATTCCTGCAAACTGGCAAAGCCTTTTGTCCTTTTATCGCAGCTAGCTTGTTAGTGCAAGTAAGCGGGAAACGGCTTTTACTTTCTTTTTCTTCTTGAAATTACAACAACAGTGGAAAGAAGTTCCAGGATTTGAATCCATAGTTGGCTTTGGATATCTCTGAAACTAGTAAGCTTTGGGCTGAGGAGGTAGACTGTGAAAACACAGAGCAGAGGTGGTTAACAATACTCAGCGTTACCTACACACAGGCTATGTGAGGTGGCTACAGAGGGGGTCCCAAGCCACACAGCCAGGTATCTGTTCCACTACTGACACTCATTACCTGAGACTGGGCAATTAATTAAGCTCTCCAGTTTCCTCATTGCTAACCTGTACTAGTTCCCCTCACAGAGTTGTTTTGAGGATGAACGAGTTAATATTACATGACTTAATATTAGCATATGTTACGTACCTAAAAATAGGTTAAGTGTAATACATTGTAAAGTTCATTAATGTACAAACTAGATGTGCCTTATTTCAAGTACAATCTTATACTTATTTTCAAGACTCAGAATAACCTTGCACAATGAAAGATCTGTTATTAATCTTTGTTTCACATATAAAGAAAATCCTAATCATACAGGAGGTTGATTTCTTTCATGGTCTGAGCAGTCAGAAATAGCAGATTAACCCAGATGTTCTGATTCCAGATTAATATGCTGCCTAAGAATTTAAATATCATAAGCACAATGCAATTTCACATGCCAATAAAATAAGAGTTCCAACATCATCTGGGCGTGTTGAATCAAGAAAATATGCAAGTATTTCAGAGAGAGACACACACTCTAGTTTAGCTTGTATAGGATTTCAATCTGTCCTAAAAGAGAAGGTGGAAGATCTCCCTAAATTGTACAGAGAACTGGCCCATGGGAAGCCCTAAGAAGGATGGACAGGAATGAAGAAACAAAATATTCAAAGTTTTTAATAAGTAAAAACTTTAAATGCCTAGCAAGTAAAAGCTATGTATTCAGTTCTAAAAAGTAAAAGGAGAGAGTGTTCTAAGTCTGATGAAGGAAGTCCATGCTGGAGACTAGGATAGTCAGGGTAATATTTCCCAAAGGCAGTAAGCCTTGAGAGCCAAGTAGAAATCAGATCATGGAGAGAAGAGAGTTGGATATTCTGTTAGCTAGGATACAATGGGAAGTTACTCAGATCAAAGGGCTGAAAGTTATCAGGAGAAGGGAGGAGGGGGAAAGGACAAAAGCAGGGAAGGAGTGTGTTTTGCTTTGCAAAAACCAGCAGTTCCCAACCAACAGACACCCAGTAAGGTGTTTCACCTGTTAGTCCCTTGGTAGGTGCTTCTTTCACCTGATAACCCCTTACAGACCCTTACAGGAACCAGCTGAGTCAGTTTGAGCTATTTTGGAGTTGAGGACCTGCAGAAGTTCCCCCACCCCCACCCCTCGCCTAAGTTGTCCTGCAGTTAGTTACCTTTAGCTCATTATAAAACTAGGATCCCCTCCTATAAATGAGATTTTTCCGCCTATTTTTCCACCTGTTGTTTGAACATAGGTGCATGTACTAGCATGGTGACATTCTAGGCATGCGGAATTGAACCCAAGTGCCTAAATAATAGAATATGTATAACTCCTTAATGTATATGTAATGCATATGCAAGCTCCCTGATCCCACCCCCTAATACACTGGATAAAAGCTTCCTGTACTAACTTCAGGGACAGACAGTGCTTTGAGAGCTGCCTCCAGCTCCTTACTTATGAAAAGTAATAAAAAGTTCTTTGCTTTCAACACTTCCTTTGGTTGTGTTCAATTTAATGCACTCCAGGCAGTGAACACCTTGAGTACAGTTACAATTCCAGTTAAAGGAGAAGAGAATTGGCTACCCAAAAATATCTCTTTGCCATAAGGATTATTATTTTTTTAATGTTTATGTATTTACTTTGAGAGAGAAAGTGCTATCAAGGAAGGGGCAGAGAGAGAGAGAGAGAGGGAGAGAGAGAATCCCAAGCAGGCTCCATGTTGTCAGTGCAGAGCCTGACAGGGCTCGATCCTACCAACTGTGAGATCATGTCCTGAGCCAAAATCAAGAGTCCAATGCTTAGCCGACCGAACCACCTGGGTGCCCTGGCATAAGGATTATTTTAGGCTAATTATTTTTAAGAAATAGCAGACATGGGGGAAGCTCAGAAAACCAGGTTAGAAGTTAGCCTTTTGCAGGAGACATTTACATTTATAAGAAAAATTTCCATTTCTAAGGCTGTCTTCCTCACTGTACTAGGATGAAGGGGGTTACTAAATCTCTTCTCAGTGGAGAAGGCGGAGACTTAAATCTGCATAAACTATGCCCTCTTTAAAATGCTTTGCCTGAAAACCTCCGATAACTGCTTCCCCACTCACCAACATTTTTTGTCTTTAGTTAGAGATGGTATAAGGCTTGGACCATTTAAGGGAGTTACTCCATTTTCCTTAGTATCTCCCATGTATACAGGAGGTATACCATGTTATTAAACTTTCATTTGTTTTTCTCCTATTAATCGTCTTTTTTATTACAGAGGCTAATAAGAAGGGTAGAGGGAGAATTATTTTTCCTCCCTTACATAATCCTAGAGAACAGATCAGAGTTACAGGCAAGAATGTAATAAGAAAAGAATGGGCTTCAAGTAAAGGGGAGAATTGAAGATGAAGAGCCAAGTCAGACTGTAGAAGGTCCAGTTGGCAGGTCAAAAACAAACAAAGAAGGAAGTTGTCTTAGGATAATCAGAAGCAACTGGAAGTCTTTTAGCAATGCAGGGGCACCATTAGAACAGTACATTCAGATTACTCGGGTACCAGTGTGAAGAATGGACTGACGAATGAGGTAAAATCTGCAATCTGGATCAATCAGGCTATAGTAGTTAATAAGAAGCCAAGTGTTAAGACCCAAACTGAAGTTGTAGCAAGTGGTAGGAAACAGTGCAGAGCAAAGTGACAGGATTTGGTGTAAAGTGTCCTTGCACATGATGAGGATGGGGAGGGGGACAGTGGGGACAAGAAGGGAGGGACAGAAAATACTCTGGATCTGAAATTTGGTGGCTTCCAGAATGACATCATCACCAGCTAACCCAAGACATGACCTGTATTGCTCACCTGTCTGCACCCAATGAGCTTTGTCCCACATTTTTCCTTAAGTTCTTTCCAGTTTATCTATTACTCAACTCAGGCAAAAGGCCCAACGGGCACGGCATCCCATGATGGAAACTGAAACTACCCCTTAAGCTATAACGACTGGCTTGGCAAAGAGTTCCAGAGGCCCAGACCACCCAGATCAGTTTGAGCTCAACCACAGACTCATACCTGCGCAAATGGACTATGGAGTGAAGGACAGTTATTCCTACTCCAATATAATGCTAAATTATCTGTCCAAGGAGGAACACAAGCCTCATTAACATAACATACAATATAGGTATAGGCATGTTTTAAGGTGCACATGCGACCTTATGCCCACGTCTACATATGATGACAGGGTTCCCCTTTCTAAATATTCATCCTAACCCTAAATAAAGGAATCCATCCACTCTTGCTCGGAGAGTCAGGGCTTTGGAAGTTATTCCCCATGATCTCCTTATTTGCTGCAAATTGATTCCTTTGTGTGACAACTCCATCTGGTGTATCTCCACCTTGGTGACTCACCAAGGAGCAAATTCACATTAGTTCAGTTACAACACCTTCATGAAAGTGCAAATCATTTTAAATTTTGGTTCTGAGTAATTAGAAAGTACTTAAGGTACAGCCTGGACATATTTAAATTAAATATCCTTAGTAGCAACATGTCTTTCCCAATTTCAAAAGAGACTTTACAGATATGTTTATGGGTTAAAAAAAACAAAAAACCTAAATTTCTCTAAGTCTCATGGCAGAAAGTGCTGAATACTCAAGATTTGGAATAGATCATTGTTCTGCATTAGCAGTGAAAAGCATGGGGGATTCTGGAACTCTTTTCTAAAAAATATTAATACTGATAGATAGCTGTGCATACTACATGTTAAATGGATATGGCCAAGTCTCACCAAAAGCTGTTCTGTGCTGTCATTACTCAAGAAAACAGAACTGAAGTACTGAGCATATCCATATTAGAGAAGACATATTAGCAAACGGAGAACATACAAATACCATCAGTGATGAACAAAAAGGAAATTAAAATAATAAAATAAAATGTATACCAAAAAGCTATGGCATGCATCTGTACACACTATCTCTATAGTTATTGCACACTTTGCCCCTAAATATTTATAGCATTTTTGTAGTTCCTTTAATCTGTCTGTGCTTCCGTACTCCTTATCAAGCAACACATTTACTACTCACAGTGAAAAAATCAGCATATAGTGTTTCTCAACTAACTACTCCTTGCGCTGGAAATTTCTACTGAATCTTTATTTTTTACTCATCTCAATGCTTCACATTTTCTATGCATTTTACACAGTACGGTAACAGAATACATGTGTCCTTTAATGGCTACTTTTAGATATTTTGGTCTGTAGTTAGATAAAGATAGAAATAAAAATTACCTTTAACACAAACTGCTTTACTGTTTCTTACTATGGTGTTGTGTTCCAGTTGATGAGTCATTAGAATTACATTAAAATAGAACTTCCAGTAATAAATCCAGGCATGTTTCCACAGCTTTAACACACACATAGACCAAATCTAGTTCACGGTGTCTGGCAATTGAGAAATGCTTCCATTTATTCAGCCATATTAACTATTGTGCTTTCCCTCAAATGACCAAGAGATCAATAAATATTTGCCAAATTTAATTATTATTTTATAATCTAAATAATACACAAGAACTTAGTTTTGAAATCTATTTAAACATATATAAATACGATGTTGTTAGTATATAGGATACATTCTACCAATATTACCCTGAATATATCCTAATATCGCCCTGAATACAATATGCTGGTATTCAATCTGAAATATCTAGCAGTGCAAAGTAAACAAGAAAAAAGCAGAAAGCATAGCACACAAAGCAATATAACAATGAGTTTTGTGTTACATAGGTAGTTAAAAAGTTATCAGCACATCAGAAGGAGTCTTTGGATTACTCCTATAACTACTTAAATCTAGTTTTATTACTAATACAATGCAGACAAAAATCCAAGGAAACACTACTATACTATCAGAGTCTAGCTCATTATTATACAAATATACAGTTGACTCTTGAACAACATGAAATTTTAAACTGTGCGGTTGCACTTATATGTGGACTTTTTTTTCAGTGTATACAGTATAGTACTATAATTCATTTTCTCTTCCTTATGATTTTCTTAATATATTCTTTTCTATAGCTTACTTGATTGTAAGATTAGGGTATATAATACATATAACATACAAAATAAGTATTAATTGATTATGTTATCAGTAAGGCTTCTGGTCAACAGTAGGCTATTAGCAGTTAAGTTTTGGGGGAGTCAAAAATTATACACAGAGTTTTGACTGTTGTGGAGGTTGGGACCCTTAAACCCCATGTTGTTCAAGGGTCAACTGTATTTCTCTTCTTTTTCTTTTTAACATTCAGAAGAGCGTCTCCTTTAATTGCATGCATGAGCAAAATATTCTAATTCTTTCAAACTTATTACTTCATTATTTTTTCATACCAATTTTTACTGATCAATTCCTCTACTACATTTCATATTATATTGTAGCTAGCTACTTATCTATATTCATAAAAATTACATTAATGCTATGTACTTTAATAATTCCACACATATTAATAAGGTAACTTACTTTGCAATAAATGAACTTGTTTCGTTGGTTTATTTGCTTGCTTGCTAGGTACCAGTATAAATTCTGATACATCCTTTATTAAAGATCTTTTACATTTATTTATTTATTTATTTATTTAGCAAAACAGTGTAACATATTCCTTAAGAGTGAGAATTATGAATGTCTATACTGTTTGTGTTTATATTCTGGCTGAATCATTTACTAATGACTCTATGTCTTGATATCCTGACTTATAGAATAGAGATAATGAATAATGCCTATGTATTAAATTATTGGGAGGATTAAATAAGATATTATATGCAAGGTACTTAATAAGATTATATATGCAGATAATTTATGCAAAGCCCTTAGAAAAGATGCTTGAACATGGTAAGCATCTAATAAATATATGCTTCTCTTCTCCTCCCTACCTCCCTGGGGTTAAAAGGATATTACTATGTACTTAAAACTTATCCCTGACTACTAGATTCCAGTACTGCAGGTACTATAATTACCTGAATAAAATATTTTATATCCCCTTTACACTCATAGCCAATTCAAATACTCATATTAAGTGTCATTATAAAATCCTTAAGTGCCTTATACACTAACTTATCTTACATGTTAAGTAGTATACATATAAACATACATATGTAAAAGAATGACATTTTTAAAACAATGGTATAGTGAACCAGGAGGCCTTCATGGTAAGTGAAATTTCTGATTTCTACACTATCACAAAGCCAGTCAACTGTAGTTGATCATCAGGATCATCATAAACAATTTCATAAGCATTCAATAGCGTGGCATCTTTCTCCTAAAAGTTTATAAAGATAGTCTGTAAATGGCTTTCCTATTTTATGATGTGATCAAGGAACATCTGAAAATATAATATCTCTAATTAATAGATAATTTAGATGAAAAGACATTAAACTGATTTATGATAGCTAAGTTTTAACACAGCACAGTAATTGGGTGCAGTCAACTGTTCAGTAATTAATCATTCTATTTGTTGATAAGATAGACTATTTGCCTCCATTTATTGCTCGTACCCATTTTGTGATCATTTAACTCATATTAAGCATATTCATGCTAAGCCACAAAGAGCAAGATAAAGTAATACAAAATATTTTGCTTTTACAATATTTTAACCATTGCAGAAAAAATTAATGAGGAAAGCTTATATTACCTGTGAAATTTTATTGTTGGCATTATCTATTTTATTGCTGGTATTCCCTGCTAATATTGCTGACTACCTCTCTATTTAATTCATACTAATCACATCAACTATAAAGACTGAGGTGTGACTTAGTTATATTATGCTAATATGGCAATCATTTATAGTAATCAAATATGGTACTTCCATTCCCCAATAATGACTTCTACTTTCTTTAAGGTTGTTAGCACATCTGTATGCTATTTTGAAAATAAAGCAAACTCAACATGAAACAATTGGATTCAATATTTTAGTAGAAACAATTTGTCACATTTTAACATAATAATACAACTTTTTAAAGGCAGGGATTTGTCTATTTAATGGATAGATCCATCTATAATTCAAAAATGCTAATCTACCTCCAAGAGATTAATAAAATTTCTAAACTTAGACATCAATGCTTAAATTACAAATACAGTTTCAAAATTATACTCTAAAGTTGAATGTATTTCTTTTATCTCAGCACAAATGTTGATTTTAAAGATAGTTTTTGTTTGTTAAGAGTCCAAATGAAAGCAGTAAGCCACTGAATGAAAATTAAGCTTTCAACAATGAGGGATGGCCACTGAGCTAAATTAACCAATTTTTTAAAATTATTCACAACATATATATTTAACTAATTGAAAACCATGCTATATAGAGACTACAAAATAAAGCTATACGATTCAGAAATAAACCTATGGAAAATATTTACCTTTTGCGGGCATATCACTTTATGTTTGTTCTCATTAGCAATGAAGTGAGAAGT
The DNA here is from genome assembly GCF_027475565.1 of Acinonyx jubatus. Taxonomy (NCBI): domain Eukaryota; kingdom Metazoa; phylum Chordata; class Mammalia; order Carnivora; family Felidae; genus Acinonyx; species Acinonyx jubatus. Next base: position 65,184,615 of record NC_069387.1, read on the forward strand.
GTAATAAGCTTACAGGAAGTAAGTTAAATATTCTCTCTGCTGGTAGTCATGGTAAGACAGTTGACAGGCCAAATAACTAGAAAACTTACTACTACTTATTATTAATAATATGAAATATAATATAGCATTATTAGATACTAGATAATAGTATTAAATATAATGTAATACTATCATTCAAAATCATTATTAAATACTGAATTTGAAACAAGGGCCAGTTTGCATGCAAGCAATCACACCTAATATAACTTAATGAGTGCTGAAGATACTGTCATCAGACCTAATTCAGGCAATGTCTCTTAAAGTCTAAGATTCTACAAGCCCTTACTGGAAATGCAAATGGAAACATAATTCATTTACAAAACATCAGTCATTAATAGTTTAGCTTGAATATGCTTAAAAAGCTAGCTCTCATCATCTAGTAAGGGCCTGAAAGCATGTTTCATAGAAAAAGAAAGTTATTATTGCAAAGGCCTCTCAGGAAGCGACAATTTAGTAGAGATTTAAATAATGTAAGAAAAAGAACCATGTGAATATTTGGCATAAAAACATTCCAGTCTGGAGGAAAAGCAAAAACAAAGTTTCTGAAACAAGAATATACTTGGCCATTCAAGGAAAAACAAGATGGCCAGTGGACCTGGAACAGAATGAGCAAGGAAAAGAATTAAAGAGAGAACCAGGGGCCTGGTCCTTCACCCAAAGGACCGTAAATTCTTCCTGAGTGTAGAGGGAGGCCACTGCAGGGTTTGAATTGAAAAGTAACATGTTCTGGCCAGCTTCTCAAAATGCGAATTCCAGCTAATATTCTTCCCTCAAATTTCTAAATGCTTCAGTTCACCAAAATTTCTAATTTAAATTCTATTTTCTTCTCCATTTATATATATTTTTTCAGGCATATATATTTATATTTATATATATATATGTGTGTGTGTGTGTGTGTGTGTGTATATATATATATATATATATATATATATATATATATATATATTTTTTTTTTTTTTTAGGTAACTTTAATGAGTTCCAACTCTATAGGCTGATGGTTTGCAAAACCATCTTTCTATTCTCCAGATATGGCCTAGTCAATATCTCCAGTTGGATGCTTATTGGGGTCTCAAACAACATAAACCCATTCTGAACACTGAGTTCTCCAATCTCACCCCACCACCTCAATCTCTTCCTCCACGATGTACCCCTCGCAATAAACTAAACACCATTTATTCAGTGGCTTTTCGCCAGTAACGTAAGAGTCATTCTAAATTATTTTCTTATGTTCTCACCTGAAATCCAATTCATCAGCAATCATATCACCAAAACATATTCCAAAACTGACCACTTCTTAGCCCTTCAAGGGCTATACCCACCAAATACTATTCATCTAGCCAAATCACAATAGCCTTACAGTTGGTCTCTTTTGGGTCACCATCAGGGGAGTTCCCCGGGTAAAATCTGAAACTGGCACCCATACCTAGAGGGCAAGAAAAGACTGAAGAAAAAAGGCAGGTCCCTCCAGATTGGTAGGTGGCAGGTTTAATAAGCAAGGGAACTTACATTATAAGGCTGTCTTGGATGGCTGCAAGATGAGTAGATCTCCACACTTGCCTGCCAGAATCACAACTTTTTTACAGAGGCCTTAATGGGGTTCAGTCATACATTCAGTCCAGATGGTCTCAACATCCATTACTCTCTCAGACTATGTCTATGAAACAGGCCAGTGGGCAGAACATACTTTTCAAGGACAGGGAAGGGAGTGACCAGATCCAGTTCACAGGTCAACCAGCAGTCATGTTCTCCTCCAACAGTCTCCTTAATTTCAGTCTTGCTTCCCAGCCCCATTCTCCACTTCAGCTGTCGGTTGTTATTTAAATGTATAAATCATCATCCGGTGAAATTCATTAAACTTTTTTTGAAGCCATGGCCTACAAATCTCTGCATCATCTGAATTCTGTGTACCTTTTCAATCTATTTCATTCTGCTCTCCTTATCATTCACAAAATCCCATATATGGTAGCTATCTTCAGTCACATCAACATTCCAAATATTTTCCTGACTCAAGGTCCTTGCATTGCTGTTCCTTTTACCTGGAATGCTTTCTCTAGATTATCAGTAGTTCCCTTCTTCTCTTTGCATAAGTATACCCAGGATGAGAACTTGTGCAGAATCACTCCACCTGGTTGAGAGGAACCTAAGCTTCTAGCTAGCATTCTTCATCAGTCACTGTTTCTCACTATCAATTTCTTTTAAGTGTATAAAGAAGTAAGTTATCTTAATCATTTTGCATTTGTTTCTATTAAATAAATCTGCCCATTCCACTTCCCCAACTCCAAAATGTAAGCTGTTTTAGGATAGGGGGTCCTTGTTTGTCTTCTACACTGCTACATTACTGAGCACTTGAACAGCACTTAAATATATTTATTGTTTGCCTGATTTTAAGAAAATACATTAGAATTTGGTTCAGTTATATATGGGTTAAATTGGTTTTTCTTCTGATGAGAAAAATTTTACCCCACTTTCTATGACAAAATGCACTTCATGGTCCAAACAATTATCTTTCAAATGCAATTTTCAAAACAACTGATCTACATGTGGAAGTTTATACATATATGGTATTTAGAAAATATATTAAAGAACATACACACCTCCACCGAAGGCTGGTATTTCATGGCCAAAATAATCCAATGAGCTATTAACATGTCTAAAACAAAAATTTTAGCAGGTACCTTCCAAGATCATCCAAATGGAAAAATGCATTTTGGATTGCCTGGTGTGTATGAAAATTTAGTACACAAAGTACAGTTTTGATGTCATCTGGTCTAGAGCGCCAAGCAGAATCCTAGATACACCAATTATGGGCCTGTTATTAATCTTTTCATTAATGATTTGGCTGGTGCAATTAAATTATGCAAATGAAAGTATGCTATGCAGTTCTGCTAATGGCATTAAGATGAGTGGGTTCGACAGCAACTTAGAGAACAAAACTGGAATTCAAAATGTCAGATTTTGTTCACAGGATCTAACACTTTGGGGGACTAATATTTTACTAATTTCCCTAGAAAATCATAAAATGGATAAAACCTCTTAAGGAAAATGCCCCTGGATTCCAGTGCCTGCATCACATAATGTTTCTGGTGCATGTTTCTCCACTACAAACTTTCCTACCATGAATAAAATCAGTTAAGGGGTGACCAGGTGGCTCAGTCAGGTTGAGCGTCTGACTCCAGCTCAGGTCATGATCTCACAGTTCGTGGGCTGGAGGGTTCAAGCCCCACGTCGGGCTCTGTGCTGACAGCTCTGGAGTCTGTGTCTCCCTCTCTCTCTGCCCCTACGCTGCTCACACTCTGTCTCTGTCTCTCTCAAAAATAAATAAACATTAAATTAAAAAAAATAGGGGCGCATGGGTGGCTCAGTCATTTGAGCATCTGACTTCGGCTTAGGTCATGATCTCGCAGTCAGTGAGTTCAAGCCCTGCATCGGCCTCTGTGCTGACAGCTCGGAGCCTGGAGCCTGCTTCGGATTCTGTGTCTCCCTCTCTCTCTGCCCCTCCCCCACTTGTGCTCTGTCTCTCTCTGTCTCTCAAAAATAAATAAGTGTAAAAAAATTTTTTTTAAAAAAATATAAATAAATAAAATCAGTTAAAAGTATACCGATCCTGTATCCACTCACCCTGTATTCATTTGCAGTATTAGGAATCTAAGGTACAATGCTATATTATATCTCTATTTTCCCTACTAGTACCAAAAATTTAAGAATTTGACCCAAGATCCCTGAATATTGGAAAACAAATAAAGTCATCCCGAAATGGGTTTCTGTCAAAATTATCAGAAATGAGAATAGGAAAAAAAAGATTTTATTATTGTTAACTCAAGGAGTCTCTCTTGCTACCAAATCCCCTTTGTAAAAGGTAAGTGCCTGCACTCCACATGCAAACCCACGCACTTAGCAGTCTTTCCTAAAAGGTTCCAGTTTTTATTTCACTTTGCAAAGTTGGCAGGTCGACAATCACACTTTTAAACAATTGTATCCTCAGGGAGTAGACCTAGTTTGTTTATTGGCTTCTCTAATCTAAATCGCTCCTGAACTCATTTTGGGTTGAATGAGTTATAAAATCTGTACTTGGATGCTTTCAAATAGCAAGGGCTTTTGTTGTTAATTTCTAACAGAAATTCGGGACACTAATTTCTAACAATTCATATCACAATTCCAAAACACATTTCCTTCCTCATCTGACATGTTTCATCCATTTGTAAGCTCAGGCACTTATTAACTAATTTTTATTGAGTGCTTAATATATTTAAGAAATATAATACAGAGACTACTGTAAACAAATACATTAAAATGTGAGGTAATATGAACCACAGGAACTATAGGAAGCTATGCAATACTTTGGGAGAAAGGTGATGACAATCTTAATTAAGTAACAGTAAGAAAGGAAAGAAGACCGAAGAGAAATAATACTTCATTATAATGAACAGGATTTATAGTTCACAAGATGTGGTATGTGAGACAGAAGAAGTTAACGATACATCCACGTTTTCTAACTTAGTATACCGTGATGATGATAATTCTCAAGATAGAAAATACAAGCAGAGGACCAACACCGGAATGGAAGAGGTCATACATTTTTGATAATTTGAGTTTTAGGCTTCTGCAGACTAGCTAACAAGCAGTTGGAAACTTGTTTTTGCTAAGGCACAAAGAGAGATAGACACTTGGGAGTCATCAGGGTAAGGCATGGAAATGGCTGAGATTTCCCAAGGAGAGCTTATTCAGTGAGATGAGATGACCATGGAAAACAAAACCAGGAAAAACCAATAATAAGGGAGAGGAGGAGGAAGAGAAACTGAAAAAGGATAGATAATGAGTAGACAAAGAAGAAAAGAAGTGAGGGAGACATTTCTGTGGAATTAAGAGGAGATGAGTTTGTTAAGAACAGTCAATTGTATCCAAAATAATGGGAAGGTCAGGTAAAGCAGAAAGTGAAGAGAGGCCAAGATTTTTTTCTCTAACCCATGTCAGAACAGTTCAAGCAGAAATGAAAACCAGAACACAGTAGAGTAAGATGGGAGAAACCCGGGCTGCTCTGAAAAGAACTGCAGCAGTAAGAAGGTGGTAAAGGAGATAGCATGAGAGTGAAGCAGAGTCAAGATGTCAGGAGGAAGACATGAAATCTTTCTTATGGAAAATATAAAAAGCTATTCTGCAAAAAAACTATTTTAAAAGCTATATACATTCATGCCTTCTATGGTACATACCTCAGTATGGATTATTTAACGAAAATATAGTTATATCATGTTTGAGGTACCTTCTTATCCCATATACTAGTCTCTCCCTGGATTCAAGGCCACCACTTGGGTAAGGACCACATGTTACCACCTTCACACTCACCCTCAAAATATCCAACCCTATGGAATGTCCTTAACTGCCAAGTTATCATGCCCTCTAAAAAGTAGTTTGAGAAACATAGAAATTATATTCAGGGAGAATGGGCACTTGAAAGCCTATGTCCACTCAAGAGTTTAGGGAGTTCATTTTTCCTACATGCACAAAGATGAATAAACAGAGAAACTTGGTTTTCAGAGAGAAACAGAAGCTCAGAGAAGAGTCATAATGCAAAGAATATGTAGCCTCAGAGAAAAAGAAATAGAGAAAATTGCTGTCTCAATCCCAACCCTCCAGGCCTGTTTCTGGCTGTAGCTCCTACAAGGACAAGCTACACATCACATTTATGAGATGCTTCTAAATCTCTTTAATATTAACCATCTACATGTGAAATAAATATAATGCATTTTCTTTCCTTGCAACTAAATTTTTTACTAGAAAATGGAATTCTTTTTCTGGTTCTTCCAGTGGAATTTGGAAAGCTTCCAATACAAAGCTATGCAAATAAAATTTAAATATCCAGCCACAATGCTCCGAGTCTTATGAGGAGCAAGAAGGCAGCATGGCAATGGTAATGAGCATTACTTATGGGGAGGAATGAGCTTATTAAAGTATTTGCTTTCAATTTGTAGAAAAGTCAATCAGAAAGACTATTCTTTGAATCCTTCATCAAATGATTCTTCTCTTTGCTTCATGACAAAAATAAATATCATAGCTTCTTTACAATGAAGGAAAGGAACAGTAAATTGTGATTTTTACCACCATACCCAGCTTCCTAGTTTCCACAAATCAGCCTCTCAACCTCTTAGCTTGGGATTACCTCTCATGTGTCTTCTCTGAATTAAGACATCCCTCCTCTCCAAACTACATTGGAAATCATATCCATCTGTTCTAGTCAATAGGCTACAACAATGGAGAAGTAAAAAAAAACTCACCTGCCTGACCCTCTGGGCATGACCATGACTCCAGCCAGCCTCCCACCTCTCAACTCTGACACGGCTGCCAGTTCTACATCCATGTATTCAGATTCCACTTGGTACCTGGTTAAACTTTCAGAATGCTGTTCTCAACCCACCCCCACCCCCATTCAGCTCTCCCTGCTAATTTGACCTAACTCTCCCTCCAGATCTCAACCTCTGCATCTGCCTAGCTCTGATGCCTTTGCTGCCCCTGAACCTAAAAACATCCCCAGGGAATAGTTATGGCCTGGGGAGTAGAGCTCTTGAGAAAAGAGGAATGGGTAGAAGGAGGGAAGATCAGGACCCAAAAAGAAAAAAAGACAGTAAGTGAACTTGAGGACAGACTCTGTATGTCCATCTTGCTCAGACTGTACCCTCTGAAACACACATGGTGCCAGCATGAGGAGGCACTCAGAAAATATGGTTGAACAAATGAGCCACAAGGACTGAAGAATGGCAAATCACTCTGCCCTACACCCAAGTACTTCTCATTCTCGCACAAGCGAAGCTTCTCCAAATGACACGGGCTTCATCTTGCTCAACCTGAATTAATTTCAAACATTGCAGGGAACTGAAAGAATTTCTTTTAAAAATATATAAATAAATAAGGTTAATCCATTTCACACACTAAAGGTACCTTTGCTTTAAGAATTTCCTTCACGTGCTATTCTAGGGTCCTTTAAAAATGTTATTTATTTTCTATGACAATTATTACATGAAAACTCATGGAAATATACCTTTAATATTAATGCATCAACATAAATACCAATCATATATTATGATTTTGCGGTCTATATTATGTAATCATCCTAAAAACAAAGTGTGAACTTACATGTTTGGACAGGTTGGGGCTCTTTGAGTCAACATCATACCTAAAAGATTAAAATATGAAACTCAGATTATTTCCACAAAATAGAGAGCTACAGAAAAAATATCAGTATTTTCCCAAAAAATAAGTAACATTATAATGAACCAAAAATATACCAGTAGGGAAAAATTAGCAAATTAAGAAGTTTCTTATAATCTGTAGTCTATATACCAATAGTAGCATTCACAATCTCTGGGTCCTTTTATTTCCACAACCTAAGTAGAAGTCCTGATATTTTCAGTCATTAATTCTGCTGCTTGATAAGAAAGTTATAAACTTCTCTTTCGTACTATCATTAAAAAAAAAGTTTGAAAAGTAAAACAAAACACAAAAACCGTTCTCTTTTGTGTGAATGAGTAGTATCCTAACTGTTTAAAACTCCCTAACAACTGCAATGCCTCTCCTCTGGATACCATTTAAAAATAAGCAGGTGCAGGGCACATGGCTGGCTCAGTGAGACATGCGACTCTTAACCTCAGGGCTGTGAGTTCAAGACCCATGTTGGGTGTAGAGATTACTTAAAAATATAAAATCTTTTAAAATCAATCAATCAATCAATCAATCAATAAGCAAGCAGGTGCTGGGAACAGGCTGTCATTTGTGTACCTTTTAACTTCTATTTAATATTTTAAATGCTACTGTTGACTTTGAAATTTGGCTAAAGTAAGGAGACATTACATTTCCCCAATCACTGGACTTAGGGAAACCGAATATTTTACGAAAGATAAATACATACATATAGTACTACGTTAGGTCCTGATTTTGACCAGTTGGTACTGGAAATAAATGATTTCTTAGAAAGATCCTGGGAAAACATCACTCACTATTACCTTAACCTCTCATTTTAAAGAAATTGTAGAAATGGAAAGGTCGCTACCAGTCAAAACAACCTCAAATAAATGAAGTCTTGAATAGGAAAATATGTTTTTCCTATTCAACACTGGCTCCAGTGTTTCTCCCAAATTATACTCCTTTCACATTCCTTGTCCATAGCTTCCTACCAAAAATTAACTGCCTTTTTAAAGATTAATTAAAGCCTTCACTCTCACATAACAAGAATGTTTTTACAAAGAAACAAAGCATCTCCATCAATAAAAGGCAAAGAAACAGAGTTCACTGAGTGTACCAATGCTGGGCAGAGGTTCACGTACTCCCCAGCTAAGAATGTTTACCACAGATTGGCTTTCAAATTGTATGAGGCAAATACCTGCCTCAGAAGAATTACAAATTACTCTTCTTCACAATAGGGCATTCCGATCAACTCTGAACAGCTGTAACCTAGAATTTTAAATCAGCAAACTGCCAACATCTACTGAAAACCTACAGGTGTTAGCACCAAAAAAAAAATTCTTATTCAAGAAATTTTTCTTATTCAAGACAACTTTTTAAGAGAAAATTGAAATTAGCAACTACAGCAGTATCAAAGGTGAAAAATAACTGTGCTGGTTCCTTCCCAAGAATCAGTCCTGGAAACTGTTTTCTATAAAGGGTATACTGTGGACCGGGGAGAAACAACATGGTATGTTCAGTTGTGCTAAAAGAAGCAAAAAGAAAAGGAGTTTGTTTTCATCACAAAGTTTAAGTATCTTCAAGTATAATCTTCTTTCATTGCCTTTAACAAAGCTTTTTTAATGCTACTCTCTTGAAAATATGTAATTTGCAGCATAGTTCTGATGGCTTTAGATAATAGTTGGATTATGATGCATTTGAAATTATCGTGAGTTTTCCTTTAATGGACTTTTCCTTCTAACTTTTCTAAAAGTATCAAGACTACTCTGGTCCTTACCCTCAGACATAAACCCGACATCCTAAATAAAGTGTGTGTGTGTGTGTGTGTGTGTGTGTGTGTGTGCGCGCGTTTACATGTTTGAATGCCATACTCTTATTAAGAAAGAAAGATCATATTGGCAAGCAGGAAGTTAAGTAGTTTACACCTACAAGGGTACATCCCACTGCCTAAATTTACTAATGTTAATTTTGCAAACTTGAAGCTGCTACTGAATTGGCAGTAACTGATTTGGGTTGATCCTAAAGATTACCTTTCAGTTAGAGGTAACAGATGTTGACTAGAGTTTTTCCTGTACTTCTGGAATTCCAGCTAAGGTCCAAAGCTAAAAACAAAAGATGCTAATATGCTTAGGTCAGAGGTGCGGTCAGACCCTTCTTCACAACTTACTCATAAAGTGACAGGCTATTTCCTACCCCTTGGGGGGCAAGGGGAGGTTTGTCCCATTCCCCAAAGTCAAGTGAAGGGGATCTCCTAAATCTGGGGTGCCTGAAGAAAAAGATAGCATCTGAGTCCCCAGTCAGATGCTGCTGAGCTACAGAAACTGCCTACAAGTCCAGCCTGTGGCTGCCATTAAAAACTATGTCAGCTGACAGTCCTGGGAAGTGCCTTCTGAGGGCTGAGGAACAAGTAGAATGTGTGACATGTGTCCCCTTTAAGGTCTAGATTCTTCAGAAGGTAAGAGACCCACACCTCTGCCTCCCGGCTTCATCTACCCTTTCCTGTTTCCACCCTCTGCTCTCCCCCAAGTAGCTGAAAATAGCTCCAACTGATGGGAGAGGAAGTGAAGAGTTCTGAAGTTTGAGATTAAAGTTTTAAAGTGAAGAGTATAATGATTAACAAAATAAGATGGTTCTAGGGGCACCTGGGTGACTCAGTTAAGTGTCCAACTCTTGATTTTGGTTCAGGTCATGATCTCAAGGTCATGAGACTGAGCCCTGCTTCAGGCTTTGTGCTGAGCGTGGAACCTGCTTAGGATTCTCTCTCTCTCTCTCTCTCTCTCTCTCTCTCTCCCCCCCCCCTCCCTCCCTCTCCCTCTCCCTCTCCCTTTCTCTCAGCCCCTCCCCACTCAAATAAAATAAAATACACACCAAAAAAATAAAATAAAATAAAATAAAATGGTTCTAATAAACAAAAGTGACTGAAAACTCATGAAATTAGACCTTGACATTATTTATTTTTGAGAGAGACAGAGACAAGAGTGGAAGCGAGGGAGGAACAGAGAGGGAGACAGAATCCGAAGCAGGATCCAGACTCCCAAACCATGAGATCATGACCTGAGCTGAAGTCGGAAGCTTACCCAACTGAGCCACCCGGGCACCCCATAGACCTTGACATTGTTAAGGGAGTCCTTAACCAATGGGAAAAACTGGAATTAATGGTGTTGGGAAAACATAAAAAACTTAATTGCCCCGAAGTATTGAAATCCTTCAAAAATAAAATGGAATAATATTATACAATACATAATTATTGCCATTGATTTATCAAGAAGGAATATAATTTGCTAGGTAAGGCAAATCTAGACTCATAACTATCTTGTTGAAAAGTGGAAAAGCAAGAGTGAAATATATTGTATCTAATTTCTCCTATTCTTCTGCTCATGTTATGCAGTGACGTGACTACTCACACCTTTTGCTCAAACTCATTTTTGTGCAGCTGTTCTGCCAGTAATAGTTTTCAACTGTGGCAAAAAAGTGATTTATGAGGTACCTATACTATTGTCAGTGTGACAACTGTAACAAAATAAATAAATGCCAAAGTTTATGACTTTATCTTGATACAGGCATAGCATGATGACAGAGACCAGGTCTCTTTTTTGTTTGTTTTGGTTTTGGGGTTTGGTGGGGTTTCTTTTTTCCTTTTTAGAAACCATGATCTTGAATGAAGAAGTACACATCAAATCAAAAAATCAGGAGAATTTTAAAATTTGTGATTGGTAAATTAATCTCAAATATCCATTTCAAGCATATTATGGTAATGACAATAACAACTATGGATTAACCAGAATTTACAAGAATTGGGGCCAATTGTGACAAGAATACATATTCATTCTCTCTCTCCCTCTCTGTCTCTGTCATTACAATTTTCTATCATTGAAAGTTAAACAAAAAAGGCTCCTAAAAACCATTTGTCAAACCTACCATAATATGCAGTTCTTTCTATGACACACTTTTACAGACTATTTTTAATTCTTATTCTTTAGAATTTTATAAAATCAATAGACCAATTCAATAAAAAACAGCACTGAAAACCATTTACATCTGTCTGTTGGCCAATTCAGGCTACTGTCATCTTCAACATTGCTGTCTCCTCAAGAGAACATGTTACATAAATGTGTTGGAGTATTGCTGTAGTTTTTTGGGAGATGCAGATCAGGATTATAGGTGAATTATTTCCTACCTTATCCTATTTTAATTTTCCAAATATGCTACAATGAATATTTTTCCCTAGGAATAAGACATTGCTAAGGCAAAATTTAAAAATTGATTATAATTCTGTATACTAATGAATAAGTAGATCCACATAACTAGAGAAGAAATACAGTGTTTTCCACATTACTTTGGGTAGATCTGCTGGAAAAATCACAAAATAAAAACAAAAAGGAAGAAAGAAAGAAAAAAGTCTGCTCTCACAGGTGAAAGGTGTTATGTAAAATATTCTAATACATGGTAAATCAAAAGGAATTAATTAAAGTGATATGAAAAATACTACATGAACCAAAAAAATATACTTGTTGCTTTTCTTGGTAATCTTCTCCAAGTATCCCTTTCTCTGGCCCTAATTGTTTGAATTATTTGGAGATAATATACAATTGAAATACAGTTATTTGAATCAAATTGCTGAAATTACCCAAATGCATTCAAAAGGTAAAAGGATACTTAATTCAGTCTTACAATATGCTTTCACATTTTGAACATTACACAACTTCTATAAAAATTGCTATAATTTTTAGAAGAAAAGAGGAAGCTGAAGAAGTTAAAACATATCAATTTACCTACACTAATTTCTGTCACATTATTTCTTCTTGTCACACTGAGATAAAATAATACAACATGCTCCCATTCCAATCAAACAAAACAATTTCCCACACGGTCTTACTTTGTTTACTTAGATTAAATATATTCTATCATATTATTGTATTCAATGTGTGGCAGACTACATAGACGTAGACGCTCATCAGTACTAGATAACCAAGGCAAAAATAAAAATATCCCAATTTAGACATTAACTTTAATATTCATAACATTTTAGAAATTCATGTTTTGCACCATTTAATTATAAACTATTTCAGGCAAAATCTGACTCAATATTGGAGAGCACAGATCCTTTGAACATATTAAACTTTCTAGGACTTGGTTTTCTCATTTACAAAAATAGATTAACTCCACCTCACAAATGTGTTGGGTGGGTTAGTTATGTATTTGTATGATTGTATTATACACTGTGAATAAGGGTAGTAGTGCTAACAAAAATAACCTCTTTGTGTCTGTGCCTACAAAACTTATATGCTAACTCAAACTCCAGGAGCTTCTGTAATTATTTCATTTAGTTTATAAATAACTGGAAGATATTAGCAACAAATATATTAAACCTTCTTATCATTCTTTCCTTCTATATTTCTACCTGTAAGTGTATTGAAGTTTTGTTTTCTTTTATTAAGTCTCTGAAATACATACAGTGAAGTTAAACAATGTCATTCATTTATCATGAAATACTAGAGGGTGTGGTAAGTTCTAGCAATGCCCTAACTTCTTCCTACCTTTAAGCCTTTCCTTGTCCATGCTAAGCATACCAAGAAAGCTTAGAAACATGAAATAAGTATCAGGTGCCTCCCTACCACAATACATTCTCATTTGGACTCACTAGTTTGTCAGAGTGATTTTTGAAATGCTATCTGTTAAAACAGGCATAATATTTGAAGACTAACCAGCACTGAGTTCAGTGGAATTACATTTCTTGCACTCAACACGTTTTAAAACCCATTGGCTTCCACAGCCTCATCTTCAGTAGAGATGAGAATGCAATCGTTAGCCTCCATACAGGCAAATCATTCTTTACCTTCGTTTCCTCTCCAGAATGACTAGCCCAGCTCTCAATTTTTGCTCATTCGTCTTCTAACAAACATTTGATTGCTATCATCCTTTTGAAAGCACTATTTCCTTTCTTTTCATTCCACTTGTGACATCCTATAATAGCCACAGTTATGATATAAGTGATAAATGCTGAATAGGACACCGGCTTAAGAAGTCAGGGCCAAGTGGGTACAGTGGTGAAACAGCCACCCGGCAGCAGCTGCTTGTGATGGTGACAGGAGCCTGTTGGCAGACAGCAACCAAAATGAAACAGAAATGGGTTCTGAAAATTGGAGCTAAAACATAGGCAAGGCGCTCAGAGAACAAAGTATATAGGATCTTGGCTTCAAAGGCAAATTCCACCAAACTTTAAAGAAGAATTAATACCTACTCTTCTTAAACTATTCCAAAAAACAGTAAACTTCCAAATTTGTTCTATGAGGCAAGTATTATCCTGATACCAAAACCAGATAATCACACCATCAACAAAGAGAACTACAGGCCAAAATCCCTGATTAACACAGATGCAAAAATTCTCAACAAAATACTAGCAAACTGAATCCAACCACACATTAAAAAAATCAACCGCCATGATCAAGTGGGATTTTTGCCTGGGTTGCAAGGGTGGCTCAATATTCATAAATTGATCAATTTGATAAATCGCATCAATAAAAGAAAGGGTAAGACCATATGATCATTTCAAAAGACGCAGAAAAAGTATTTGACAAAGTACTGATAAAAAAGTATTGATAAAAAAAGTATTGATAAAAAACTATCGATAAAAAAAAACCCTCAACGAAGTAAGCTTAGAGGGAACATAGCTCAACATAATAAAGGCCATATATGAAAAATCCAGCTAACACCATCCTTAATGGGGAAAATCTTTCAGTTTTCCCTCTAAGGTCAGGAACAAGACAGGGATGCCCACTCTCACCACTATTATTCAATATAATACTGGAAGTCCTAGCCACAACAACAGAGAACAGAAAGAAATAAAAGGCACCCCAATTGGTAAGGAAGAAGTGAAACTTTCATTATTTGCAGATGTAATGATACTATATACAGAAAACCTGAAAGACTTCACCAAAAACTGCTAGAACTAATAAACGAATTCAGTAAAGTCGCAGGACACAAAATCAATGTACAGAAATCTGTTGCATTTCTATAGGCCAACAGTGAGGCAGCCAAAAAAGAAATTAAGGAAATATTCCCATTTACAACCGCACCAAAAATAATAAGATACCTAGGAATAAACGTAACAAAACAGGTGAAAGACCTGTACTCTGTAAGCTATAAAACACTGATGAAAGAAGACAAAACAAAGAAATGGAAATATATGCCATGCTCATGGATTAGAAGAACAAATATTGTTAAAATGCCCATCCTACCCAAAGCAATCTACAGATTTAATGCAATCCACATCATAATACAAACAGCATTTTTCACAGAACTAGAACAAAGAATCCTAAAATTTGTATGGAACCAGAAAAGACCCCGAATAGCCAAAGCAATCCTGAAAAGGAAAAGGAAAGCTGGACACATCACAGTTCTGGACTTCAAGTTATATTACAAAGCAGTAGTGATCAAAACAGTTTATTATTGGCACAAAAATAGACATACAGATCAATAGAACAGAATAGAAAACCCAGAAATAAACCCACAATTATATGGTCAATTAATCTTCAACAATTCATGCAAGAATATGCAATGGGAAAAAGTCTCTTCAACAAACGCTGCTGGGAAAACTGGACAGCAACATGCAAAACTATGAAACTGGACCACTTTCTTACACCACACACAAAAATAAATGCAAAATGGATGAAAGACCAAATGTGAAATCTGAAAGCATAAAAATCCTAGAAGAAAACACAGGCAGTAACTTCTTTGACATCAGCCGTAGCAACTTCTTTCTAGGTATGTCTCCTAAGGCAAGGGAAACAAAAGCAAAAACAAACCATGGGAACTACATCAAAATAAAAAGCTTCTGCACAGCAAAGAAAATAATCAACAAAACTAAAAGGCAACCTATGAAATGAGAGAAATGACAGACCTGATATTGCAAATGACATACCTGATAAAAGGATAGTATTCAAAACCTATGAAGAACCTATCATATTCAACACCCAAAAAATAAATAATTCAATTTAAAAATGGGGAGAAGACATGAACAGTTATTTCTCCAAAGATGACATATAGATGGCCAATAGACACATGAAAAGATGTTCATCATCACCATCAGGGAAATGCAAATCAAAACTACAATGAGTTATCACCTCACACCTCTCAGAATGGCTCAAATCAACAATACAAGAAACAATAGGTGTGGGTTAGGATATGGAGAATAAGGAACCCTCTTGCACTGATGGTGGGAATGCAAACTGGTGCAGCCACTATGGAAAACAGTATAGAAAAGTTAAAAATAGAACTACCTCATGATCCAGCAATTGCACTACTGGGTATTTACCCAAAGAATACAAGAATACTAATTCAAAGAGCACATGCACCCCTAGGTTTATAGCAGTATTATTTACAATAGCCAAAATGTCTACTTGGCTAATTGATGGACACAAGAGCCCTAGTGTCCATCAATTGATGAATGGTTAAAGAAGATGTGGTGTATATATGCAATGGAATATTA
Source organism: Acinonyx jubatus (assembly GCF_027475565.1). Taxonomy (NCBI): domain Eukaryota; kingdom Metazoa; phylum Chordata; class Mammalia; order Carnivora; family Felidae; genus Acinonyx; species Acinonyx jubatus. Next base: position 65,200,312 of record NC_069387.1, read on the forward strand.
CTCAGCCATCAAAAAGAATGAAATCTTGCCTTTTGCAATGACATCAATGGAGCTAGAGAGTATAATGCTAAGCAAAATAACCAGAGAAATACAAATACCATGTGATTTCACTTATATGTAAATTTTAAGAAATAAAGGGGAAACAATGAGACAGAGAGAAATTAAATTTATTTTTATATGAATTTAAATTAAAATAAAATATGAAAATGAAATTAATTTAATGAAAAATATGAAAATGAAATATAATTTAATGAAATTAAAATAAATTTAAATTCATATAAAAATATAAAAAATTAAATTACTATAAATTAAATTTTATTAAATTTTTAAAAGTTTTAAAAATTAACATAAAAAAGATTTCTAAGTTGGTCCCAAAGATTAGCATGAAGAGTACTCCTATCTACATCTTTTTTTTTTCAATATATGAAATTTATTGTCAAATTGGTTTCCATACAACACCCAGTGCTCATCCCAAAAGGTGCCCTCCTCAATACCCATCACCCACCCCCCTTCCCTCCCACCCCCCATCAACCCTCAGTTTGTTCTCAGTTTTTAAGAGTCTCTTATGCTTTGGCTCTCTCCCACTCTAACCTCTTTTTTTTTTTTTTTTCCTTCCCCTCCCCCATGGGTTTCTGTTAAGTTTCTCAGGATCCACATAAGAGTGAAAACATATGGTATCTGTCTTTCTCTGTATGGCTTATTTCACTTAGCATCACACTCTCCAGTTCCATCCACGTTGCTACAAAGGGCCATATTTCATTCTTTCTCATTGCCACGTAGTATTCCATTGTGTATATAAACCACATACATCTTTTCATCCTAAAATCTGACTCTGAATAATTTACATTCTGAAAATGAAAAAAATATATAAGAAATTTACCTAATAGGATACTCACTGCAAGATTATATGGAATAGTAAAAATAAGAACCAGCCAAAGGATCTATCAGTAAATGTTTGGCTAAATAGTGTTTTTTCAAACAATGAAAATTATGCAGCATAAAATGAATGAAATACACACACACACACATAATGGCATAAAAAGGTATCTGAAAAATGCAAGTAATAGGAAAATATTTGTGATTTTCAAAATACTGAGATTCCCATATGTAAGTATATACATTGAGTCATGTACATTTTTGGTTATTTGTGAATTTTTTGTTTTTTGGGCCTTTTTTTTTTTGGTATTGGAAGAACAAGAAACTCTGACTTTAAAAAAATTTTTTTCATGTTTATTTTTGAGAGAGAGAGAGAGAAAGAGAGAGAGAGGGAGAGAGAGAGAAGGAGACAGAGTGTGAGTGGGAGAGGACAGAGAGAGAGGGAGACACAGAATCCGAAGCAGGCTCTGAGTTGTCAGCACAGAGCCCGACAGGGCATTCGAACTCAGGAGCCATGAGATCATGACCTGAGCTGAAGTCGGAGGCTTAACTGACTGAGCCACCCAAGCGCCAAAACTTTCACTTTTAAATGCCTACATTATTTAAAATTTATAATCAATATTTACTATTTTTAAATGAGAGAAAACAATATAAGTGAATAAGAAAGAGAGAGAGGGAAAGGGAAATAAAGAGAACAAGAATCATGAAATAATGGCTGGTTTTAGGATAAAATTAAGTCTAAAACCAGGGGCAAAAAATTAAGGGAGCACCACACTGGTATATGAAAGAGAATTCTTAAAAACAATGGCTATGAAGGCCATGAACAATGAGAAAATGAAACCACATTCACATGATTTATATGTCATTCTTAAATAATATCACTGTGAGTAATCTCCATGATAAACATGGTCAGGAAACCATTACATTCTACTTTTTCTCCTAAGTATGATTTTTTATTATTTCAGAAGGGGTTTCAATAAAATAAAAACCAAACAGGCCATAATAAATTTTGTTTGATAAATATAATGAATAGTGAAAACTCTTATAACTCTTGAAGGAAAGGGCCTGGCATAAAATTCTCCTTTTTTAAACAGAAGCATGGTGGGTTATTTTACTGCACACATTTTAGGGGACAACAAGAAAGACTGTTAACAGTAAACAACTTTCTACATTAAGAAGCAAATGGTGACTTTTTCAAATAAGAGATGATAGCTTTCATCAAAAAAAGTCTATAAATTGTGACAGCCTGGTACATTTTATTGTTTCCAGCTATTTAAAGTAAGACATTTATATTTTTAAATACTTGCAATGCTCATAAACTCTCTTTAATTATTTAAATTTATTAAATACATGTTATAACATATGTTATACTTTTCCCTCTCAATAGGTTTTCTTTTAACAATATCCAGATGTTTCAACAATCACCACAATTTACCTCTGTGAAACAAAGACTCAATAACAAATAACCTCTTACAAACTGACACTAGATTCCCTGCGGACAAGAAGTTGAATTTGACGGTAATATTTTGATCTGCTTAATTTAGTGTCAAAATAACAAGAATATTAAAAATATCAAGCAGTCTGGCTCTAGAATCCTATGCCTTGGCAATATGAGGCCACAAAGGGATAAAAGGAAGGCAGATATCCATATACTATACGAAGAAATGGCTGAGAGAAACAAAGATCTGGGGGACATGGGAGTACATGAGATCACCTTGGAATATATCCAGAGCTTGAAAAGAAATCACTGAGGCTTAACATGGTTTGAAAGAATGTCCATATATACCATGCAGCATTTCTACATGGTTAAATTGCTCACTAATTTTTCAATAAATATATAGCCAAAAACCTATAAAATGTAAAGCAATGCTAGAGACAGTGCTCAGGACATGCTCTAAATAGAATTAATCTGGTTTCCTGACAGTGTAATCTAGTATTCAGTGCAACCAGACCCAGCCTTATGTTACACAACTTGCCTTTAACAATCTTTTTTTTTTTAATGCAAGTTATATCAGAACTTACAAGTCAAAGCGAAGGTTCTCCCTTTCCTCAAAAAAGTAGTCCAGGATAAATTTTCTTACAAAATCAGGATTTAAAGTATTATCAATTACTTCAGTCCTTCCAAACTATAGAGAAAAAGAGAAAGAGAGAGGTTAAAATCAAGTCTTGCATGATTATTACAGTATACTACTTTGTAGTGATGCAGTTCCTTGAAACCAGAAGCAAAAAATATCCCAATGGCTTGACAAAATAAAGTACCACCAAAAAGTCTTTGGAGACAAAATCATTCCCTCTTATTCACAGGGAAATCAGAAAAAATGAGCACTGAGTTCATTCACATTATTAGAAAAGCAGCTTCTGAAAATTCATATAACAAGCTGTAACACCTTCTTCCCTCCTCATCCTCCCCTCTTGAAAACCAAATCTCATTCTAGTCAAAAGAAGTTATTTCTCCCTTAAATTTTAATGTATCACAGATTATTTTTCCTAACCTAGTGTAAAACTAGGCCAAGCAACATATATTTTTACAACTGGAGGGGTCCAAGTATTCATACTCCAGAAGTTTTCCACACAAAAGAGTTCATCAGCTATGTTTTGGGGAGAACTTTCTTATAATGTAATATACACTTTAATCATGTGAGTTTTGTTTGGCTTTGCTTTAATTCTTATGGCATCTAGACAGCCAGATGAGGACCTATGATACTTACATGTTTTAAGCTAGTGAATTGCATTTTTGCTTAAAAACATTAAGTCTCTCCATCTTAGCGGAAGTGGAAAACAAGAAAAGACACTTTCTAGTCCCTCCTCTAACTGTGAAGGAAGGCCACCAGGCTCTGCTTCCAAAGACAGAGTGATATTCAAATTTTACATCTTTTTGTATTTGGCTTACATTCTTCCCCTCTCACTCCCATGGAATTCTAATAAGGGAATTTAAACCTTTGTGAACAGCATTATGCATGTCATTTTATCAGAGAACCAGTTTTTATTAAAGTTCATGGAAATATGATTTTTTAATAGGAATAAGAGAACTGTGATAATCCAGTAAAAAGTGAAGGTCATGTTTACATAAATTTTGATGATAAAACTATGGTACAAAATATTGATGACAAAGGATTTACTATGGCTATTGCTAACTACCCCAAAAAGAACTAGTTTTATGTATCTGACAATTTTTTTAAATCATGGACCAATATCATACAGGTAAACCACAACCCAAGTAACTAATTCAGTATGTCCAAAATATTGAACATTTACTTTGAACAATAATAATAACAGTCACCATTTATTGAGTATTTACTTTGTTCCAAGTATTTTTTACACATTACTTTAACCATGAAAGGTAGGTATTATTAGCCCATTTTAAAGACGAGAACATTGAGGCAAAGGGTCCCAACTTTGGGCTACAAAATCTACATTCACTTTGGCTACAGTATCTACATTCTTTCTAAGACCCTCTTCTATTTCAGAATAAAACATGTGATGCCCTGAGAAGATCCAACAATGAGCCTATCCAGGGTTTTCTAATTTTTAAAAAGTGGGAGTAAGAACATGTACCAAGTAACCATGTGCTGGCAGTGCCCACGCACCCCATAAGAGAAGTACAGAAGTCAAGAAGTTTAAGTCTGAAGCAGACACAGGCTGGGCCCTCCCAGCCTTTCTGCTGCCTGGAAGCTCCCCAGGCCAAAGAAGAGAGCACCAAACAAACGTCCAACACTCTCAGATAGAAACCCAGCCAGTATCCATATTCCTTAGCACCCAAAACGCTCTAGTGGATTTTAACCCAAACTCACACTCAGAGGGAAGAAAAGAGAGTGAAATTTCCAAGTGCGAGCCCCCGGAGTTAAAGCCAACAATTTCCCAGGGCCTGAGCCATCCCATAAGCTTGTTTCCTAGGGACCACTGGCTTGTCAGCATTACAGGTAACTGCATATACTCTGCTATCTCAAGTGAAGATTAATAACGTAGCCATTAAAATTTTAGCTAGTCAACACAAAGCCCTGAAATTGCTTCTGATGACCTCACCAGTAACCTTCACACTGTGAAATCTAGTGGTCACTGACCCTTCTCACACTAGATTGCTAGCAAGCACCATGGGACACTGCTGTCCACACTTTCCTTTCTGAAGCAGTCTTTTCTAGCTTTTGACACCACACTCCCATTTCTCTTCCCTTCCTAGATTCTCAGCCATGCAATCTCTAGTTGTCAGAGCACAATTCTAGGCCTCTTTATTTGTCTATATTCACTCTTCTGTTAGATTATTTTATCTGTTCCTTTGGTTTTAAATCCCATCTACATGATGATAACTTTCAAATGCAAGCATCAGCCCAGACTCACCTCTGAGTATACTCATGCACACAACTGCCTTCTTGGCTTATACAAGTGGTTGTCTAACATGTCCCTCAGAATTATCACCTGACTTTAAATACTTTTTTTATATCACAACCATACCCAATCTTGGTCCTTACCAAGTCCACCCCTTGTCAATAAATGACATCATCATCCACTCAGTTACTCAGGCCATAAATGAGAGTCATCCTTCTTAACTCCTTGTCTTTAACCCACTGACTCCTACTCATCACCACCTCATAAGCTGTCAATTCCAACCCCAAAACACACCTCACAGCTGTCTACCTCTCTCCATATCTCCTGTCAACAGCTTAATTACAACTTTTCATCTTTCTCATGGACCACCTCAAGGGCCTCCTAACTCACATCTTTGTGAACTCTTGCTCTCCCTCCAATTCTTCCCCCATATCACATCCAAAATAATCTTTTAAAAACATGTAAACACAGGTATGCAATTTCACCACCCAAAAAGTCTTTAATGGCTTCCCATAATACTTCTAATTAAACCTCTTCTCTTTTGTCTGTAGGACTGACCCTTGTCTACCTCATGAACTTCATCATGGGCCAGTATCTCCCCTTCCTCTTTATCCAAGCCTGTTGGCCTTTTAGATCCCTCTACTCACCAAATCCTTTCCCTCCTATAGCCTTTGCACCTGTTATTTCTTCTTCCTGGCATGCTCTTAACCCCACTCTTGCATGGTTGACTTTTTTCATCCCTTAAGCCTCTATTTAAATGTCAGCATTCTGGCTCTAAATACAGTAATGTTGGTCCCTTACCACTAAAATTATTCTCCTTCATAGCACCTGTTTATTCTTCCATAAAACTTGTATTTTGTAATTATGCTTTTGTTTTAGAGTCCCCTCACTAGACAGTATGCTTCATGAAGGCACAAGACATGCATACCTGTTTTACTTACACCTATACAAAATTGAACAAATGATTAACTAAAGGAGATTTATAATATATTATTCAAAGAAAGAAGAATCAAGGATAACTTACAGTATAATACCAATTTTGATTAAAATATATGTTTATGTTGGGGCACCTGGGTGGCTCAGTCGGTTGAGTGTCCGACTTCCATTCAGGTCATGATCTCACAGCTCATGAGTTCGAGCCCCACATCAGGCTCTGTGCTGACAGCTTGGAGCCTGCAGCCTGCTTCAGATTCTGTGCCTCCCTCTCTCTCTGCCCCAACCCACTCGCATTCTGTCTCTGTCTCTCTCAAAAATAAACAGCAAATATTTTTTTATAAATATATGTTTATATTGATAGAAATAAAAATAGAGGAAGGTATACAAGAATGTAGAAATTATCATCCAATTGTTTTTTTTTATTATGCATTTCTGGGTTTTCCTAATGTCTTGCAATGACTATGTCTTACTTTTAAAATCAGAAGCATAAAACTTTTAAGCAATATTCTTGTTTTTTTTTTAATTCATTCTACTATGAAAAGTGAAAACTGGCAATAATAAGAAATCACAGATACATTATGACTGGTTTAGCTCATGGGAAATATATTAGTTCTTTCCCAGAGGCTGGAATATATTAGCTATCAACTAAGTGATTAATCTTTTTGACTAGAAACCTAATTTGTCTCAGCTAATGCCTTATACTACTAAATAAGAAATTTCTAATTCCTTGGAAAATGTATATTCACATATAATTCTATGCAGATCAGAAAGGATTAAAATGTTGAGGAAAGGAGAGCCTGGGTGATTTAGTCGGTTAAGCGTCAGACTCAATTTTGGCTCAGGTCATTATTTCAAGGTTCCTGAGTCTGAGCCCTGTGACAGGCTCCCCAGTGACAGTATGGAGCCTGCTTGGGAGTCTCTCTGTCTTCCTCTCTGTCTGTCCCTGCCCTGATTGCACATGTACTCACTCTCAAAATAAATATATAAATTTTTTAAAAACAAATAAATAATAAAAATAAAACTTGGAGGAAAGACAATTATTAATAACATTTATTGATGGTATACCCCAGGAAATAGCTACATTTGAAAGAATTGAAAGTTATATTCTAAAAAGTCTTTTTCTTGGGGTGCCTGGGTGGCTCAGTCAGTTAAGCGTCCGACTTCCGCTCAGGTCATGATCTCACAGTCCATGAGTTCGAGCCCCGCATGGGGCTCTGTGCTGACAGCTCAGAGCCTGGAGCCTGCTTCAGATTCTGTGTCTCCCTCTCTCTCTGCCCCTCCCTTGCTCATGCTCTGTCTCTCTCTGTCTCAAAAATAAATAAAAACATCTAAAAATTTTTTTAAAAATAAATAAAAAGTCTTTTTCTGGGGTGCATGGGTGGCTCAGCCAGTTAAGTGTCCAATTTTGGCTCAGGTCATCATCTCACAGTTCGTGAGTTCCAGCCCTGCTTCAGGCTCTCTGCTGACAGCTCAGAGCCTGAAGCCTGCTTTGGATTCTGTACCTCAGACTCTCTCTGTCCCTCCCCAACTTGCGCTGTCTCTCTCTCTCAAAAATAAATAAACATTAAAAATATTTTAATATAAAAATAAATGAATAAAAAGTCTTTTTCTGAGTATCAACTACCCTAGATTGCCAGAAGTACCTGCAAACTTGACTACAATACCGTCTGGAACAATGAACATACGCAAATACGAGACAGTCAAGCACTTTTACATAATTATACAGTATTAAGTTTCATCACCTTATAATTAGGAAAATGTGAGAAAAAATGTTATTTTCCTCTGCAAGTGTGAAAGTTTTCAGTCATTTGAAAAAAGTAGGTAAACTTAATTTTGTTGGAAGATAAAACATTGTTTCTTGTAAAACTTTAACCAAAAAAAAAAAAAAACACAAGTTTTTGAAAAGTTTTCCTTTGTTTTATGCTTGAGCTAATCAGATAAATACCTACTTTTCCAATTTAGGAACAAATCCTGCAGAAAATGATAGACTGGAAATACTCCTGATTTCTAAATCAGCTAATTGTTAAAATGCTTCAAGGGAGGAGTATCAGAAGAACATTCATCTATTTATGGCACCAAGCAGGTGACCTTTGTTTTGAGAAAAATGTTCAGGAAGATTTAATATATTGTGAAGGTCCAAAACAGCCACCTAGTTCATGTTCATTTGTCAAATAAAGAAAAAGTGATGAAGGACAAAGGTCATCTGGACTAGTGCACATCTGTAATTTGGTTATTAGATTAGAATTAAATCTCAGTGGTGGTGATACACAGAGCATAGTCTCCAGAAAGCAGACAGGAAGACTAGAGAAACTGAGTATTGCAAAGAGACTATTAAGATAAATTCAATTTAAAAAGCTCAGTTTAGGACTATACATATCCACCCTGCATAAAGTATACAACACACACACACACACAAACACTACTACCATTTGTATCCATTTCCTCTTGTACGTTAAACACTTGGATTACCAGAAAATCCATGGACCTCTTCCTCTGATGGAAAGAGATATAGTCTTCTTGTGTATCTCATCATACAAGACTTTTCTTTCCTTTTCTTTTCTTTTCTTTTTTAACAGATCAAAGATCTTAAAGTCACTTAAGTATAAAAAGACAAGTAGGAAATCTGAAGGCTTTATCTAGGTCTTACATTATTATACATCATTGAGATGTAGTTATAGATGTAGATAAGAAAGTAAATAAACACACAGAGAAAATATTCTTGGTTTAAAAAGTATATTACACATACGTGGCTTTTATTCACTTTTTAGGATCTTCTGATTTTAGGAATGAACATAAATCATTAGCCAACAATAAGAAAAAAAGACACCCTAATCACCTCTCTATAATGGTTACACATAAAATATAGAAAGGACATTAACTCCATCAATTTTTTAAATTATAGTACTTTAAAACCTTAGTTAAAACATTTTAAGATGAAATCATACTCTAAAAAATAACAATATTTCAAGAAACTGAGAACCATGTCATTGCTTGCCATTACTTCTGTGATTAGTGACATGTTTTACCATCTGAAGAGAAAAAAAAATGGACTCAATCTATCTGAGAGGTCCTTATTGGGAAATATGGGTTAATTTTTATCATATTATCAGTTAGATTTTCATTTATGAGGCAAAATATTTTTTAAATGAATTGAGTAGATTATTATTTTAATCTACCCAATTATTTTAAATTAGATTGTCTGAGTTAGGTTATTACCTAAATTCAATTGAAAATAAACTTGAATATGTATTCACACTAACCCTGAAGTCTTTGAATATTTAAAAGCAGTTCTACACACAGATGTACAATAAATGTTGTTTATTCACATTCATTAGAAAGTAGACAATTATTAATTTCATATACTCAAAACTAACTTTTGATCATTATCTTAAAAATCCCCCAGAGGAATAATTCCTATGTTTTAATTTTCTCTTCTTCCTAAAACTATTGTGTAAATAGACTTTCAAGCATGGTTTCAATGCTGAAATTCTTAAATTCTCAGTGTGTTTGTTTTTATGAGTTTTATTCACTTTATTTTTTTTTTGAGAACTTAGCAAGAAAACAGAAACACTGCAAAGCTAAGTCTGGGAATTATTTTCATTCAAAAGTGATCAGAATAAACTTTTGCTTCTGCCAATGGCAAATTAGGTTGCTTAAGACTAACTTTTCCACTGAGAACAGCTAAAGAAATCAGACAAAATATTAAAATAATCTTTTTGGAGGCAGCAGAGAGCTGATAAAAAATTATACACGTGGAACCAAAACCCAGAGAAAAGAGATGCCAAAAGAGGGACCCTGTATTTGGAAAAGACGCCAACCAAACTGATTTTAGCAATCTCATCAAACTAGGGGAGACAATGGAATTTTTCAAAATCTCCAAAGGGGTTATATGCATGTTCATGCTTTCTTTCCACATGTTTAGGTGTTTTTTTTTTTTAATAAGGTAACAAAGGCTTTGAGTTGGGGCTCCAAGAGGCTGCACCAAGGAATAAGGACGAATCAGAAGAGAAACCCTGAAGAAGAATGAATCTCAGCTCAGAGTGAATCAAATCTAATATTGAATTAAAATAAATTTTTCCTAGTCTAGTTATCTCCCCAGAAGAAAAGTAAACCAACTCTGGAGAAACAAAAAATCATCCAACACCTCAAGTATGTCTCTAATTGTTCTTATATGATATTCAGCAATTATTATCAGGCATGAAGACATGCTTCCAGCTCTAATGGAGTCACTTAAAACAGACCAGCATTCGAGTGGAGAACCAGAAATGGTAGACAAATACACAAATGTATTGTTGGATGTTATTGCAGAGATGCAAGGGTATCCTAGTGCTGAAAGGCCCAATGCTAGAGAAAAGAAGTTAATTAACATGATCCCAACTTTTATCTGGAACAAGCAGTGACACAGAAAAGAGCAAGTCCACATAAAAATGGAGAGAGAAGCAAAGCCAGGAAATCTCAGCAACAATGAGCCATACTTTTGAAGACTGCACAAGTGAACAGAAGTAGGACCCTAGTGAAGTTAGAAGGGCTATCTGAACCCAGGTTTCTTTAAAATTTCAAGAAAATGAAAGGTGTCAAGGCTCAATTACAATGTTATCATTAAAAAAGAGAGAGAGAGATTAGAGAGCAGAATAATAAATATCTCTACAGGAAATGAAAGTATGCCAAAAGATATAATCAAAAACCAAACCAAAACTATAATGTAGTATTTCAAACAGAGCTAAAACACATACAGTCCTAAAAGAATTGTGTGGTACTGAGAAAGGAGGTGATATAAATCAAAGAGGAAATAAAGAGAAAATAAATAAAACAGCATTTTAGAAATGGAATAAACTAGTAAGGACCCAAGAGTCATCACAATAGATAAAGCCTTAACAGAAATTGGAAAAAAAAATATTTTTGTTTTTAAGAATCAAAAAGAAATGGAAAAAAAAGAAAATGAGAAGAAAGTAACAAATACTGAACAGAGGCAAAGTGGGCCTATCATAAAATAAGAGAAGCCCACAAAGAAGAAAATCATAGCAAGGAACAGACAAGTATAAAAAACTCTAATTCATTAGCATGTGGCTTAAAGAAAGATAAAATTAGTTTTTCTTTAGAATTTTTGACAGAAATGCCTATGACAAAAGAAATGAGTAACATTTAATATACTTAAGGAAAGAAACTGTAATAAAAAATTTTATGTTCTGTATATTCAAAGCACACTAATTGTTGTTGACACACAAAAAAAGAATAATAAATATTGTTCCCATGAGCTCTTCCAAAGAATCTATTAGAGAATGAGCTTTAGATAACCAAAATTACTACAGAGATATTGACATACGGAGTGGTGGTGAGCACTACTTATAGAATTAAGACTAAATTAGGGCTAAAAGGGAGAAAATAAAGTATGCAATGGCAATATGATCTGCTAATGTTAATAGAATACAACATCACTCCAACTAACAAGTAGAAAAAGAACAAAAATCAAGGCACTAAGAATCAACGGGTGCTAACATCAAAAAAGACCAAAAATAAGACATCATTTGCTTCCTACTGAAAGTTCACGCCATCACCTACAAATTTGCTAAAGGAACTGAACCCATGTCTGATCAACTTTCTGACATAATCTATTAAATTGTAGAAATACAAAAAAAAAAAAAGAAAAACAAAAAATAAAAAACAAAACCCATGAACTGCACTATACATAAGCATATAGTCAAAAAGATCCTGACTGTGGAACTATAGGTCAAATGGTCTAGTTTCTGTAACAGATAAATTGTAAGAAAAACAAAGGAGTGGAGAGAAAGCTGTACACTAAAAGACACAGAAAATACATACCATTTTTTGAAGTGTGCAAGACCAAACTGTAACATTGAGAAGTGCACACTTGAATAAAAAAACCATAAACACATTCACCGTTACTCTTTAAAAACAGAGTACTCTGATTGGGAAAGTTCATGGAAAAAAATTCTGAGGTGCTGGCAAAGTTCTATTTCTTGACCTTGTTAATGGTTACATGGGTGTTTGCCTTCTAATAATTCACCAAGGTTTTCATTTTTTGCATTGCTTTTTGTATGTGTTTCCAATAAAGCAACAGAGAAAAGTGAATGCAAAATAAGGACATCCCTCTACAAGAGTAGTCATTGAGACAATTACTGACAACACAACTGCAAAATTGCACCAACATAAATTTTAAAGGGAATTCTTCATATGAAATTAAAATGATGCTTGAGGGGCGCCTGGGTGGCTCAGTCAGTTAAGGGGCCGACTTCGGCTCAGGTCATGATCTCGCGGTCCCTGAGTTTGAGCCCTGCGTCGGGCCCTGTGCTGACAGCTCAGAGCCTGGAGCCTGTTTCAGATTCTGTGTCTCCCTCTCTCTGACCCTCCCCCGTTCATGCTCTGTCTCTCTCTGTCTCAAAAATAAATAAACATTAAAAAAAAAATGATGCTTGAAGGAAACCTTCAAATGCACGAAGAAATGAAGAGCACCTAGTAGAGTAAATATATGTAGATTAAAAAGAATATTGATGATATAAAATAATAATAAACTATCTTGTGTATTTACATTATATATATATAGTATACATATACACACATATATATTTGTGTATATATACAATATATATACATAATATATATATACACAAATATATACATATACATATATATATATATAAACACATATTATATATTAAAGTGTTTTAGGACTAAGTATTTTCTGGAAAGTTGTGACAAAACTAATTTATCGGATTCTAAAATATCAAGAAATTGTCATAGGTATGTTGAAATCTTTAGGGTAACTCCTAAAAACAGTAAAAGAAAGTAAAACTAACAAGCTAATACAAGGGAAAAAATATGTAATGCTAAAAAAAATTATTTAGTCAAATCCAAAGAAGAAAAGAAATGAGAGATAAAGAATTTAAAACATATGAATAAAATTTTTAAAAGTTAAAAAAATAGCTAAATGGTAGGTTTAAACTGAAACATATTGGCAATCCCATTAACTGTAAATAACCTAAACACTTCAAATAAGATAAATATTATTGATGTAGATTTATTTTTAAGCCCAAGTGTCAGCTGCTTACAAGTAACACACTATAAATACAAAAACACAAGAACATTGAAAGTAAATCGTGAGAAAAAAAAGACAAACTATGCAAACTTTAAAGAAAGAGAGCCAGATTAACTATTCAAATATCATGTGAAGTAGAATTTAAGAAATATTTCCAGAGAAAGAGTAAAAGCCCTAGACATCTTGTCTCAGGAAGGAAGGAACTGCTAAAAAAGAATGACAAGGCACATTTTTAAAACATACAGAAGCCAACTTGAAGGTGCTTCCATTTAGCAAATTTATGAAAATTTGAGCCCCAAAGTAAACGGTATAACATATAAAACTCCACTGAATAAAAGAGGAAGCCATGAGTCCACACTTATAAAATAAATGAAAAATTAAAAGTTTAATGAGGAAGGAGATATTTATATACTCTTAAAAGTATCTCACCACACACTCATTAACTACCTTCCCAACATAATTCCCAGAGTCTCCTCCCAAAATAAGTATTAACTACAAAAAAGGAAAGTAACTTTTTGGTAGAGAAGGCTAGCAGACATCACTTTAATCAAGTGATCAAAAATAACCTAACCCAAACTGGGACAAATCAAATTCCTGTGCCACCAGATGGGATACAAGAAGAGCGACGCAGTATCACCTCTGTGATATTTCATCCAAGGTCGCATCATGAAGGAAAATATCACACAAAATCAAAATGAGAGAAATTCTATACAGTAGCTGACATTCCATTTTCAAAAGTGTCAAGGTCATCAAAGTTAAGGAAAGACTAAGTATTCAAGATCAAAAGAGACCTAAAAAAATGACAACTAAGGCAACACATAATTCTGAATGGAATCTGTCTGCTCTAAAACGTATTATTGAGACAACTGGTCAGAACTGAATGGGGTCTTAAGATTTGGTGGTAGAAACATGTCAATGTCAATTCCTTAAGTCTCAGTATTATATTATGGCTATGTAGGAGAACATCTTTTGTGCAATAAAGTATTCAAGTGCTGTAGGTCATCATACTGGCAAGTTATTCTCAAATGGTGTAAAGGAAAAAAATTCTTTATATATTTGCAACTTTTCTGTAAATATAAGATAGTTTCCAAAAAAACTGTTAAAGATAGTTTCAAAATTTAAAAAAAAAACAATAGTTTGAATCTGAAAGCTAACAAAAGGACAACATATCAAACTTGCTGGATATAAAGCTTCTTATTAAAAAAATGTAGCCTAAAATGCATACAGTTGAGGGGAGCTTGGGTGGCACGATCGGTGGGGTACTGGTCTTCTACTCAGGTCATAACCTCACAGTTCATGGGTTTGATCCCCACATGGGGCTCTGTGCTGACAGCTCAGAGCCTGGAAACTGCTTCATATTCTGTGTCTCCCTCTCTCTCTGCCCCGCCCCTCTTCTTACTCTGTCTCTCTTTCTCAAAACTAAATAAACATTAATTTTTTTTAAACTGCATATAGTAGAAAAGAAAAATGACTAAAAATAAATATTGTTATCTACTTGAAGAATTTAGAAACAGACCAGCAAATTAAACCCCCAACAATGTGAGGAGAGTAACAAAGATAATTGCAATAATTAATAAACTTAAAACAATAAACTAAATAACGAATAAAGGCAAATATTGATTCTTTGAGAAGACTAGTAAAGTTGATAAACCTCTACTAAGATGCATCAAGGGGAAAATAAGAGGGAAAATACAAATTATCAAAATCAGAAAGTAAAAAGGGCATCATTATAGAATACACAGAAATTAAGCACATCATAAAAGTATATTATAAAAAACTTTATACCAATGAGTTTAAGAATTTGAGCAAAACAAATTCTTGGAAAAACATAGCACACAAAATTGACAGAAGAGGAAATTGATACCTTGGGTAAACATATATGAAAGTAAGGAAATGAATCTGAAATTAAAATACCCCACAAAGAAATATCCAGGCTAAGAATGCTTTAGCAGCAAATTTTTCCAAACATTTAATTTAAGTATAAGATTAACCTTTCATATATTCTTTCAGAGAACAGAAAAAGTGGAAATACTTTCAAGTAAATTAATGAGACTTGCCTAAGCGTAAATAACAAACTCTAAAGTCTATCACAAGAGGGGCGCCTGGGTGGCTTAGTGGGTAGTGTGTCTGACTTCAGTTCAGGTCATGATCTCGCAGTTTATGAGTTCAAGCCTGGCATCAAGCTTGCTGCTACCAGCGTGGAGCCCGTTTTGGATCCTCTGCCCTCTCTCTCTCTTCCCTTCCTCTCCTCTCAAAACTAAATAAACTTTTGAAGTCTATGACAAGAAAGGAAATTTATAGATCAATATCACAACATAAATTCAAAATTCTAATAAATATTAGCAAAACATAGCAAGCAATATATCTAAAAGGAAACACATCATAATCAGTTGGTTTTATTCCATAAATATATTTAACTGAAAACCAAACATGTAATTCACCACATTGACAAAATAAAGAATAACATAATCCTCTCAATAGATGCATACCTGAAAACTTTACCCTTAAGATCAGGAACAAAACAAGGATGCTTCCTATCACCACCTTTATTCAACACTGTACAAAAAGTACTTGTCAGTGCAATAAATATCATGATTAGATAGGAAAAAATAAAATTCTAATGTGTAGATCAGCATAATTTATGCAGAAATTTTTTAAAAATCCACAAACTATTCTTAGTAAGTTGAGCAAGGTCACTTCAGAGTTATTATCCAAAAGCTAAATTATATTTTCCATATCACAATAAAAAATAAAAAGGAAAAATGATGAGTTACATTAAAATAAAAATATCAAATCACTAAAGGAAAATCAAACTAAAGATGTGCAATATCTCTACATACATCATAAAAGTATATTATCTACATAATCTACATAATCTACATAAAAAATTACCACATATTAAAAGAAACTAATGACAACTTAAATAGACGGGTATCCATATTCATAGATCGTAAGGCATACTATTTCACATATTTCAATTCTCTGAAATTGATCTACAGTTTCAACACAATCTCAGATCTCATATGTGCATATGTATGTGTGTAAGCTGGCAAATAATTCCAAAATTTCTGTGGTAAAGTAAAAACCTAAGACTATCCTAGAACAGGATTCAGAAAATTACAGCCCCTGAGCCAAATCTGGCCTGCTGACTGCTGAATAAATTAAGATTCTTTGGAGCAAAGTCATAATAAAGCATTCATGTATTGTCGTCCATGGCTGGTCTCATGCTACAATGGCCAGAGAGATCATAGGGCCACCTAGCCTAAAATATTTATGCAGCCCTTATTTACATCTGGTCCTTTACAAGGAAAAAAAAGAAAAAATGCTAATCTTTGGCCTAGAAAATCTTGAAGGGAAAAAAATAAACTCCAAAGCACAAACAACCAGATTTAGTTATGAAAACAGTTATTAAACAGAGTATACCACAACAGAATCCTAACAAGGCCATCACGTATACAGTCATTTCATTTATGATAATGGTAATATGATTGTGCAGTGGAGAAAGGAAACTTCTTCAATTAATGTTCCTGGGTCAATTAGATACCATATGGAATCAATGTAAATTTTACCTCAAACCATACCCAAAAATTAATCCCAGAGGAATTGTAAATCTAAATATAAAAGTTAAAACAATAAAACTTCTAGAATTAGAACACTGGGGAACATCATCATGGTCTTCAAATAAGAAAGTTTCCTCTAACAGAACAAAAGCATAGCTCATAAAGGAATAGACTGCTATGTTGACCTAAATTAAGGACTATTCATCAAAATACACAGTTCAGAGAGTAAAAAATCATGCTGCAAAAGGAAAGAAGACATTCGCAAGACATATTCGCAATAAAAGTTCCTATCCCAACGATATAAATAACTCCTAAAAATCAACAAGAAAATGGGAAAAACAACAAACATGCATTTCATAACAGATAGCCAAATGGGCATGAGGCCTGACAAAGGGTGCTCAGCCACATTAATTAGCAGGAAGTTAAAATCCAAACAAGATATCTTTGCACATTAACCAGAATGGAACATTAAAAAGACTGGCAATACAAAGCATTAGCAAGAATGCTTTGCAATGAGAATGACACATGGAAAATTCTGGAAAATGATGTGACAGTGTGTACTGAAAATGAAAATATGCACACCAATGGAGATATCAAAATCCCTGATTTCAGATCATATTACCAACTTACAGTAATCAAAACAGTGTAGTACAGGCATAAAAACAGACACAAAAATAAATAGATCAGAATAGAGACCAGAAATAAACCTACACGTATCAATTAATTCACAACAAAGGAACCAAGAATAAACAGTAAGTAAAGGACGGTCTCTTCAGCAAATGGTGGGAAAACAGGACAGTCAAATGCAAAAGAATGAAACTGGACCATTATCTTACACCATATGCAAAAACTAATTCAGAATGGATTAGACTTAAATTTAAGACCCGAAACCATAAACTCCTAGAAGAAAACATAGGCAGTAAGCAATTTAACATGGTCTTGGTGATAATTTTTTTCAGTCTTACAACAGAAGCAAAAGCAACAAAAGCATAATAAACAAATGTCTCAAATTTAAAAGCTTCTGCACAGCAAAGGAAACCATCAAGAAAATGAAAAGGCAACTTACTGAATGGGAGAAAATATTTGCAAATCATGTATCTGATAAGGGTTTAGTAACCAAAATACATAAAGAACTCCTATAACTCAATGGTTAAAAAAAATCGATCCAATTAAAAAATAGGCAGAGGATCTGAATAGACATTTTTCCAAAGAAGGCATACAGATGGCCAATAGGTACATGAAAGGTATCCTACATCACTAAGTATCACTATAGTGAAATAGCACCTCACACCTGTTAGAATGGCTCTTATCAAAAAGATAAGAAATTACTAGTGTTGGGGCAGATGTGGAAAAAAGAGAAACCTTTTACACTATTGGTGGGAATGTAAACTGGTGGAGCCACTGTGGAAGACAGCATGGAAGTTCCTCGAAAAATTAAAAATAAAACTATCATATGATTTAGCAATTCCGTTTCTGGGTATCTATCCAAAGAAAACAAAAATACTAACTCAAAAAATTACATGCATCCCCATGTTCATTGCAGCATTATTTACAATAGCCAAGGGATGGAAACAACCTAAGTGTCCATCAGTGAATGAATGGATAAAGAAAGGGTTATACTATATTCTACTATATTTAGTAAAATATTATTCAGCCATAAAAAAAGAAGGAAATCTGCCATTTGTGACAACATGAATGGACCATGAGGACATTATACTAAGTAAATAAGTCAGACAAAGACATATATAACATGATCCCACTTATTTGTAGAATATTAACAAAATAAATAAAAAATAAATTTAAAAAGCTCACAGGTACAAAGAACACATTGGTGGTTTCTGCCAGAGGCAAGAGTGGGAAGCGAAAAATATGAGTCAAGGAGGTCAAACAAATTATCCTATAATGTTAGAATTCAGGATAGTGGTTTAATCTAGAAGGAGAGAAGGGCACAATCAGAATTGCTGGAAGGTTCTATTTCTTGCTCTAGGTGGTGGTGACATGAATGTGTTCACTATAACAAATTATTATGCCGTATTATTTTCCCTTTGGTTTGAGTATGTTTTATTTCAATAAAAAGGTATATTAAAGGGGCGCCAGGATGGTTCAGTCAGTTAAGCGTCCAACTTCAGCTTGGGTCATGATCTTGCGGTTCAAAGGTTCAAGCCCCACATTGGTTTCTCTGCAGTCAGTATGGAGCCTGTTTGGGATCCTCTGTCCCCCCGGGCTCTCTGCTCCTCCCCTCCTCATGCTCTATTTCTCTCTCTCTTTCTCTCTCTCTCTCTCTCTAAAATAAATAAACATTAAAAAAATTTTTAGTTAAAAAAAGCATATTTAAAAAAAGAATAGAAAGTCAGCCATTAATAAGAAGGAAATTAATTCTGCCATTTGCAAGACAACATAGATGAAATCTGAGGATATTATGCTAAGTGAAATAAGTCAGTCAGAGAAAGACAAATACTACATGATCTCACTTACATGTGGACTCTAAAAGAAGCAAAGCTCATAGAAACAGAACAGACTAGTGGTTGCCAGGGGTGGTGGGAATAGGCAAAAGTGGTCAAAGAGTACAAACTTCCAGTTATAAGATGAATACGTTCTGAAAATGTAATGTATACGTAGTGACGATAGTTAACAAAACTATTTTGTAAATTTGAAAGCTGCTAAGAGTCAATTTTTAAAGTTCTCACCATAACACACACACACAAATATATATACTGGGATGTGATATATGTATGTGTTAACTTGCCTTATTTTGATAATCATTTTACAATATAAGCAAATATCAAATTATTACATTGTACACTCTAAACTTATATAATGTTATATGTCCATTATATCTTAATAAAGCTGGAAAAATAAAAAATAAATAGCAGGAAAAAAATAACTCAAGACCAAAATTATTCTACTAATTCTTCAACTAATAATCAATCAGCAAAGTTCTATCAAAGTATGATTCTTATTCAATGGGTCATAGAACACTCATAGAGTTAATCGACTTTCCCTGAGCCTTATAAAGAATGGACCACTTATATTAAGCCACCGCTTTTAGTTATCTGTAACCAGGAATATTTGTCAATCTACTTTACGTCCTTTTCTAAAGAGAAAAATTTCAAGGCCCAAAGGTCTCTTTCCAACACTGGTGTGGCTGACCTTGGGAATTCAAATGAGTGTATAGGGTATCTTCCTGAGGGGCACACAAAATATTTTTGCTAAAATAATAATGCCATAAGATTGACTATATACACCATCGAAGATACTGGTACTACAAAATTCTTTCAACTGTATGCCATGCAAGTGTTCTTGTAAGAGAACCTCACATGTCTTCCATTACAATCCCCTCAAGCAATCACAGTGAAGAAGTCATGACATATACCGCAAGAATCCTTCAAATGCCAATGAGAAGAGTACAATGTCTGCAGATTGAATGCTCAACAGTATATTGTCCTTAAGATCTTTTTAAAAAAAGAGAAAAGAAGACTAAACAAAACAGAATGTTCAGTTGCTCTGCAGCGTGAATCCAAGAGCAAAGGTGGTGTCAGTAGCCATACAGGACCCTCAGGGGCTTAGCCATAGTGCATGCCTAAAGATTGTAGGGAGCTGCCAGTCCTATATCAATAACCTTAGATGGTTCAGTCTAATATTTTTTATAGAACAAAAAGGAGAGGATGAAACTTGTATCCCCTAAACTTCAAGAGGTAAATGTGTTTTCAATGGATGCTGTAATTCACATTCCAAAGTATATAGTTAAAGTTATGATCAGGAGCTGAAGAACAAGCACTCATGACTAGTTAGCGTACCACATAAATGTTCTCACATGAAAAATGTGACCTTTACATCCAATGATCTACAGGGGTTGTTCCAACTCATAAGTTCTGAAACCAGGAGAGTTGAGTGTGTGCCTACGTTTGAGTGTATCCTCAAAATTATCCTTTTAACAAATATTAACTGAGCACCTTGTAAGAACAAAGCCCTATCCTAAATGCTATTGTGCAAGAGGTTGACCTTTAAGGAGCACTGAGTTAAGAAGTGAAGCTGAGAGTCCAAAGATAGTATGTTCACAAAAAAAAAAAAAAACAAAACACTGATATTTGTTGAATGATATAAAGAAGAAGGTGACAAGGACCGTGAGAAACATATAGAAATTACAGAATTTCAAAGGGGCAAGGTAGAAATTCTAGTTGTGAAGTTTAGAAAAGTCAAATAGGTAAAGTATCGTTTAAGCTGGGCTATGAGCAATATTCTCATCCTTTCTGAATATGTTTGTGTGTTCATATATTATACATATATTATTCAGTATGGAGAAAAATACATGTTAAAATAGCTCAAAGTCAGAGGAATGGTTCAGAAGCAGAGACAACGTCAAATTACAGTAATCAACCAGTGGCAGTAGATTTGCCTCCAAACTGTGATCGCTGCGGATTATAAAAACTTCAGCTTGCTTTCTTTTATCACATACAAACTTAGAGAATCTGAAACTAACTCTATAATTTTAAATATTTAAAAGTAATTCACAGGGGAACCTGAATGGCTCACTCAGTTAAGCATAGGACTCTGGATTCCCGTTCAGGTCATGATTTCATGGTTCTTGAGATTGAGCCCCTTGTCGGGTTTGGCACCAACAGCATGGAACCTGCTTGAGATTCTCTCTTTCTCTCTCTCTCTCTCTCTCTCTCTCTCTCTCTCTCTCTCCCTGCCCCCAAAGTAAATAAATATATAAAGTCTAAAAAAAAAAGAATGTTACAAAAAAAGGCAATTCACAAAATAGATTACCTATGGATAACTAAAATTTAACTCAAAGAAGTTAATTGCAACATTTTCAGAACCTCTCAAAGTTAAGTGTGCATCCTCAGGGATAATACTTTGCAGTTTCCACTTGCCACCAAGAGGTTTTCATATTTTCATAATTCATGGCACTTAAGTATCATTTCTAGCTCCAAAACTGTTATGCACTGAAATATAATTTTAGTTTTAAAAGATCAATTACTGCAAGAGCTTTTGATAATTCATAGTCATTAGAATTTATATAAGATATGCAGGTAATTCTAATAGTGTCAGATATAATTTTTAAATTGCAGATTTCAACTACAGATCAACTTTAAATATTTTTTTCCATCTCTTTATTTGGAGCATTTATTTCAACATATTTTAAGCTCCTTTTTTTTATTAATCCTTGCTATCTAAAGATAATTCATCCCAGAACATAAAATCATATAGCTAATTACTATGTATTTTTCCAGAATATAACTAAATTCAAATACAAACACAACTGCTATATTACGACACAGCTGTGATACCTAAATCAGCATATTGATAGTATAGATACACTAAAGTTGCTGGTAAAATTCTACCATATTTTACATGCTCCTTGAGGCAGAAATACCCTCTATTTAAAAATCTAACCCACCATTGCAACCACATAACAGGCACTTAAAAATATGTCAAATTGATAAATGGGTGGATGGATTTAAAGTTATTAATAAAGTATCTATAATATTGTTTTGCTTATCTGATTCCAAATATCTTGAGTGTAGTTACCACAGTGATTTTTGCTGTCATCTTGTAAAATAATGTTCAACACTTGAAAGATGATTGGAAGAACTGATAAAATGACTAGAAAACTCTTTTGAACCCTACAGTCTCATAAAAAAGCAGACTAGTTAGGAAATTAGAACTGACACCAATTTCATTCCTGGTGAATTAGTCCAGCCCGTTTGAATACTTCCAGAAATAGGACATCCACTCTAGTGCCAGCATACAATTCTAGGAACTGTGGCTACAGTTCCACTATATCCACATACATTCCACCGTGGGATACTCTAAGTGTTACAAAGGTCTTCCTCACATTCAATTAAATAATGTCTGTCTCTCCATCTTTGAGCCAAATTTTTTTTGTTTCCTCCTTGTTTGTTTCAACATCAAGTAAGTGTACTCCCGTTTTCTAAATGAAAATACATTAAGATTTTAAAGACATTTATTATGAATAGTCAGAGTCTTTGCATTTTTTAGATTAAACATTCCTTTATTCCTATGGCATAGCCTCTATCCCTTTCTTCAAGATGGTAACCCTCCTTAAATACATAGTTGGCATTTTGGGGGTCTCAAATGGAGGACTGAGAAGTAACACTCCAGATTTGCTCCCACCAGGGCAAAATACAATAGAATCTGATTGAATCACATGAAATTGCCAACACTCGACCGTTTTTGACATGCGAAAATGACAATCTCATGTAGTTCAACATAACAGCATTATCTTCTTTGATGCAAGCGCTGCACATCCATCACCGCATCCTCAGATTGCATTAGCCTTTTAGCAGCTGCGTAACACCACTGCTTCATATTAGGTTTGAGGCCAAGTAAATCCCATAGGTCATTTTCCCATCAACAGCTGGGCTTGTGCAATGAATTCTACAGAATTTTATAATGCAGGAATTTACTGACCTGCCCCTTACTAGTTTTGTCACCCTTACAAAAGTTTTTTTTGATCTCTTACAGTCCCCATGTATCCTTAATCACATAACGTTTACTATGTGCCAGACACTGTTATCAGTGGTTCACATTTGATCCTCTGAACCACCATATGCTAGAATCTCTACTATTTCCCACATCACAGATTAAGAAACAAGAGAGGTCAAATGCACTTCCTTAGCCACTATATCACACTGGCTCTCAAAATAAGGAAACTGTCTTTCTCACATGGTTTTGTAGAGATTTAATAATATACATAATGTATTTAATTCCTTCACACCTTTCCTTTATCCAGCAAGTTCAATTAGCTGATAATTACAATGGATTTTAGCTCCTAAATGCTTGTCTCCTGCATCTGGCACTTCCTTTCTACTGTTCCAGACTATTCTCCAGTTTTTAACACTTAATTCTTCTTAAATGCTGTCTATTGAAACTGCCTCTTAACTGCTTTCTCTTCATCTTCCTCCATCTGCTCCTATCCACACTAGATAATTCTGGGTCCTACTTCTCATCACTTTTGCAATTTCTACTTTTTCTTATGCCCCCTTTGAGTATTGTTCCCTCTTACTCTTTTTACTCCTTCAAGGAGAAAAAATAAACAAGAAGAATAGTGTTTTCTGTTTTATTTTATTATTATGGTTATTTTCCCTAAATAGTAGACCTTTTTCCTAATTTGTCTTTCACTCAGAGTCAAGCTTAAATAAGAATAAAACCCAAAAATCAATTTCTAGAATTTCCTTCCATCAATAAAACCAGAATGTGAATGTTGGGATCAGATAAGGATTCTGCAAAGCAAGGTGATCTAAGAGCAAGGGCTCTGGAGCCAGATGACCTGGGTTGAAATCCCTACTCCAGTATTTATAAGTGGGTAGATTTCATAATATCAATTAAGCTTTCTGTGCTTTAGTTTCCTCATGTGCAAAATAAGAATTAGAATAGTCTCTACCTCTTAAGGTTATTGTACAAGCTAAATTAGTCAATATATCTAAACAACTTAGAATATTAGTCATTATTATTATGAAAGATCTTATAAAGTAAGAAAGAAATTCATATCTCATTGTGTAGGCAATAGAAAAGCCTCTTCACTAGGGATCTGTATTGGCCCAGATGCCTGGTCCCATACCTTTTGAATGTTTATCTCAGTTCCTTTATTGGCCCCTCCAGTAATGTTATTTTCTGAACACTCCTAGTAAGTGCTTACCCCCAGCTAGCCTGACTCTTATGGTCAGTCAGCAGTTCCGCTGGATGGCCCCAGGCCTTTGAGAAAGGGAACTCTAGGGTGAATGACAAGAGACAGCATATCTCTTAGGAAAATAATCAGGAAAAATTAGAGGAATTAGAAAGAAGCATGCACTCACGAGAATGTTATAACAGAGAAGACTAAGATAACATAGGTCTGAATGAATAAAGGACGTGGTTCATTTGAGATTTTTTTTTTTTGATTAAAGAGAATTCACACCACTGGATAACTGATAAACAGGAAAGGTGTGGGAGGAAAAGTCAAGAGTGACTGCAAAAATTGCAGTTTGATATTTTGGCTGGTGATGCCATTAGCTATATGTGGAGCAAAGAGGCAGTGGCCGTAAGGTAAAGCTGATGAATTTACATTTGTGTAAATAGACTTTGAGAAAAATATCACATGGAAATGTCCAGCAACAATTAAATATGAGAAACTGGTGCTCACTATCCCACTGACCCATTATGAGTAGGGGCAATTTTTGAATTGGTTTATTCTGCTAGTTTTGAGAATAAATTACAATGACCTATTCTTATCCTCTATCTCACAGTTGAGACACGCTGGTAAAAGGGCTGGCCGCAAAGCAATCTATGGCAACAAATAGCACAGATCTCACTAGGGAAATCTCACCCGAAACTGTAACCTCATTAAAACAATGCACTAACTTCCTGGGATAACCAGCAACTACAAGCAGATAGAAATGCCTTTTATTTTAATGCACCCCCTCTCTTCCAGTGATCATCCTTCCATTTGAAGGGAGAGATACTCTAGAATATAAATTAACTAAAATAATTCTGCCTCCTTGTTGTTATTTCATTAAACAAAGTAGGTCTGCATTAGGAAACTGAGTTTCTACCTCATTTTCAAACAATAAGTTACTAACTGGCAAAAAGAAGGTGATAGTTAATATCAAGCTCCACACTTAAAATCCTTTAAAGTAATATTTTATAAAATCAGCAGTTGACTTCTAAAAGTGAGACTTAAATCCAGACTTCAATTGTGTAAGGATTGCAACTATTAAATTTACTTTAGACAGAGACAAGTTTCAAGGCTAGACTATTCTATAAGAAGGCCATAAATCAGGCAAACATCGAGGATTATTAAAAACAAAATACGGTGTGCCTTGATGGCTCAGTTGGTTGAGTCTCCAACTCTCGGTTTCAGCTCAGGTCATGATCCCATGGGATCAAGCCTCGCATAGGGCTCCATGCTAAGCATGGAGCCTGCCTAACATTCTCTCAATACCCCACCCCCCACCCCTCTCCCCCACTCATGCTCTTTCTCTTGCTCTCCAAAATAAAACACACACACACACACACACGCACACAGATGACTTTCAAAATTAAAAAAAATCCAATCTTTGGGTTGAAGAACACTTAAAATAACTAAAATCAAGACAGTATCACCTTGACCAAATTTTAACTTATACCATATTTTCCAGTACAATGATTTTTAAAATATTTTTAATTCTTACCT
This sequence comes from Acinonyx jubatus, assembly GCF_027475565.1. Lineage (NCBI taxonomy): Eukaryota > Metazoa > Chordata > Mammalia > Carnivora > Felidae > Acinonyx > Acinonyx jubatus. The sequence continues at coordinate 65,226,239 of NC_069387.1, forward strand.
CTCTCCATTCTTTATTTCCAACTCCTTGTACATATAAGACACAAACTATAAAAGATGAAAAAATAAATGTATAAATGTCTTTTTATAAATACAACATATGAATGTATACAATTTTTTTTCCAGCTGTCCAAAAGCTATATCAAAATAATTTCTGGGGGTCCCTGGGTGGCTCAGTCAGTTAAGTGTCTGACTCTTGATTTTGTCTCAGGTCATGACCTCACAGTCGTGAGATGGAGACATGAGTCAGGCTCATCTCTGAGCACGGAGCCTGCTTTAGATTCTCTACCTCTCAGGGCACCTGGGTGGTTCAATCGGCTGGTTGAGCGACTAACTTCAGCTCAGGTCACGATCTCGCGGTTCATGGGTTCAAGCCCCGTGTTGGGCTCTGTACCGACAGCTCAAAGCCTGGAGCCTGCTTCAGATTCTATGTCTCCCTCTATCTCTGCCCCACCCCCATTCACATTCTGTCTGTCTCTCTCTCTCTCAAAAATAAACATTAAAAAAAATTTAGAAAAAAAAGATTCTCTATCTCTCTCCTTCTGCTCCCCGCCCCTGCTCGCTTGCTTGCTTGTTCTCAAAAAACAAAAACAAAAACAAAAAAATTCCTAATTCCTAGCCTTCTTCTTATAAGAAATTTGCTAGTAAAACATCAAATGATAAAAACTATCTAAAAAAATAAAATAAGTGAAATGAAATGAAAACTATATCAGATCTTTAGAACCTAACATGCATAGATCTAGGCACAAAAACATGTAATAATTATTCGCTAATGTTTTCATCTACATTATTCTACACATATACATAAATTTTTAAACTACAGTTTAACAGTTTGAAATATTTCGTTATGTTACTAGACATAAGGCAAGCTATTCCTACAATACCTATAATGCTCAATGTCATCACAAGAAGGACAATCTAGAGCATATCACAGTCTACATATGACATTTATAACTCCCACCCTCGATATTTGTAAACTGGTAAGAAAGCCTGTCAACCATGAAAGGAAGTCACAAAAAGAGAAACGAAGTGTTTGGGGTAAAGATTAAGGGATAAAAAAATTCCCAGTCATTTGTCAAGTGAGCCCCGGGAATTTTTAATACCCACAAATTATAATGCTTTTTCCCCAATGAGTACCTCAAGAATTCTAACATCTTACAAAACCTTCCACCTCTAATTAATCCACATTGGCCCACATATTTGTAGAGATGAAGAGGTGCAGGATATTAATTTGTAACTACTACAAGATTTGGAAACACTTGTTGATGTGCACATTACTGCAGCTGTTTTCTAATTTAAACTATCTTTTTCATTTGACAAGTTATCTCCAGTTTTTCAATATATGTAATTAGGAATCAAAAAATTCAGCACATCCATGGTTAAACCTGCCTTTGCATACTCCTTTTATTTACAAAAAAAAAAAAAAAGGAGGAGAAGGAGGAGGAGGAGGAGGAAAAGTCTCACTCTGGGGCTAAATCACTTAAAATTATGGTCCATTATGGTCACCTTTCAAATATAATTTCTACCATATGGCAATACCATGAGGTTTCAATTTCAAAGTCAACTGTCTCCCATTGTATCTTTGTCTTATTCTCAAAGTGCTAAGCAACTCCCACTCTTTAGCCAGACTACTGCCCAGGTACATGAGATGCAGGGCTTGAGACTATCCCACTTCGTGCTGTCTGCGCTTTAAAACAAATATTTAACAAGAACTGTATTTAAGATAAAAAGGGGAGGGGACGCCCCCGTGGCCCAGTCAGTTGAGTATATGACTCTTGATTTGGGCTCCGGTCAAGATCTCACTGCTCCCTAGGATAGAGCCTCCCATTTGGCTCCACCCTAACAGGGCGGAGCCTGCTTGGGATTTCCTCTCTCCCTCTCTCTCTTTCCCTCCACTGCTAGTGCTTGCGCTCTCTCCTCTCTCAAAATTAATAAATAAACTTAAAAAATTTAAATTAAAAAATAAACAAGAACTATAAGTTTCATACAAATTTTGCAAAATCAAGTAAGAAAAATAAGTAGACTGTTTCAAAAAAGCAAGTAAAAGATACTTACTTGGATCAGATTTGGAGAATGTGTCTCTGTCAAGGAGATTTCTGTTGAATAAAAGAAAATGTTAAATGAATATAAGGCCAAAACATTTACATAAATACATAAATGTATATAAATATGTAACCTTTATATAGATTATATATGTAATACATATAGAGTATATATTGTAATATATAGGTCTTTGATATGTAATATATAGGTCTTTGATATATGTTATATACACATTATATATGTATATTAAGTATACACATATGACTAAATAAAAATTCACTAAAGATCTGGTTATACTTATTCAAAATGAACATCACTGAAGTTCAGGAAGCCAGGGTGAGGGAGGCCTATTTGTTCAGTCTTGTACTACAGCTGGTTGATATCAAAAACGCTCCACATTCTTATATTAAAATCTCTTTGAGAAACTTAACTATTGGAGCACCTGGGTGGCTCAGTCGGTTGAGCATCCAAGTTCGGCTCAGGCCATGATCTCATGGTTCATGAGTTCGAGCCCCACATCGGGCTGTCTGCTGTCAGTGCAGAGCCTGTTTCGGATCCTCTGTCCCCCTCTCTTTCTCTGCCCCTCCCCTGCTCATGCTGTCTCTCTCTCAAAAATAAAACAATAAAAAAAAGAAAGAAAGAAATTTAACTATTTCAAGTTTCCTTTTATCCCTTCATTAATCAGTATACAGATGGTCAGAAATGTTTCCTGAATTGAACTGTGAGCTGTTACTGATGAAAAATTGTTTTGGATTCAGAGCACATGATCACATTAGTTCACACAATTAGAAGGTGACAGGGAAGCACCATCTATTGACATTTCTGTGACATCAATTCTGAGGAATTTTACATTGCTATTGTGGTTTGGGAATTCAAGATGAACATACAGATCTTGCCTGAAGATTTTTTCAGTAGAAGAAAATGTTTAAAAGGTAGAAGAGGCCATCATTAGCATCTACTGGTTCTTATTTACAGATATTTCTGTATCTAAACCAGAATAAAAATGGAAAATCAGTAACTGTGAAGGTCTCGGTTCCTCTGGTACTGGGGTATCCTGTTAACTTCAAGGACAGTAATGCTGTCATTTATGCTCATAACAATATGCTCATAACAATAACCCTGAGTAATAAAAAAAAGTTAACTCGGTATGCCCTGATTAATAAGACAATTAGAAAAATTTCCATCTAGGGACACCTGGGTGATTGTGTCAATTAAGCATCTGACTACCGCTCAGATCGTGAACTCACAGTTGGTGAGTTCAAGCCCTGCATTGGGTTCTTTGTTCTCAGAGCAGAGCCCACTTCAAAGTCTCCGTCCCCCTCTCTCCCTGTCCCTCTCCCACTTGTGCTCTCTCTCTCTCTCTCTCTCAAAAATAAACTTGGATAAAAAAGAAAAGTTTCCATCAAAAACAGATTTTTTCCTAAAACGTAGTAATTTGAAGCTATATCCTTGCATGAAAAATGCGGCTATCTAGAATGATGATTTAAAGGTTCCAAAGTTAAATTTCATATTCATCTTTTATTAATGGGCAATAATTTGTAATCATTAATTACATTTTTATTCTTAATACTTATACTAAAAATCTCATATTTACAAACTGTCTTATTCCTCCACTCAGGACTGCTACTCATGTGCATATATCTGTGCTGCCCATGGTATTTGAATGGCCTATTTTAATATCAATGTTATCCTTTGATATTATCCAATGATATCCTTTCTTATTTCAGGTTCTCAAAAGTTACTGCATCCATAGAATCACTGTACAAAGAGAAAATTAAAACAGTCAACAGAACAATGCAGCACAGACCAAAATAAATGACATTATGTCTTAAATGTTCCTAAAAGGAAGAGAAAATATCAGATATATTTATATTTAGAATTAAGTCAGCTTCAAAGAACCACTAGTCAAAAATCAAATTAAAATAATCCTCTGTATCCTAAGCAGACATAGTGACTCCAGCAATGGTTAGCAAACAGTAAATTAAAGCATTTCCATTTGAAAAATTACTGTGATACATATTTACAAAGGTGCTTCTCCACTTAAGTGGAAGTTCTTCAGCCCTTCCCATATCTCTAGCTTTTCACTCATTAGTGTCCTTAAAAATGTAATTTAGCTCTTCCTTTCAGAGTTCATAAAAATGTAGGAGAGAAGATAGTGCAAAATATTGCAATGTGATTGGGACTCAAAAACTACACTATACACATATTTAAAAGAAAATAATGTGATTTCCATGCTTTAAAAAAAAAACCCTACAGTTTCTTTAAAAAAAAAAAAACTACAGTTTTTAGCCCCAAATATACAATAATGGATTTCTATCAATAATAAAGACAAATATTTTAAAACATAGATTCTAGAGGTCACATGGTTTCTTCTAACCATTATGGTCCATATTACACATGGTAAGGCCAAAAATAAAGAAATAAAAAAATCTTAGGTTCAATATATGATGAGAAATAAAACTCCATAATCTCATCATAAATTAGCCCCTGAAATTTGCAATTTGACTTTCCCGTTGCTGTTTGACAATAAATTTCATTACTAAATTCAAACATGTATGAATTTAAAAGTTCAGAAAAGGCAAATATTCTTAAATAGTATATATACTGTAAAAGGCCAGCAATTACCAAAATGCATCACAAAGTTTGGTTTGATGATAGGAATGAAGGTTTTTACCTTTTCAACATCCTATTAAAAATAAAGCACATTCACATTAAGTAAAATAAGAGGTGTTGCAAAGGCTGTTTTATAAAAAAGAAGCTAAGCTGAGGCTCAGAGGCACTGAATAAATGAATAAGAGTACACACAGCCTCGGAATGACTAATCCAAAAGAGTCAACCCTTCTGTATCTCTGAACTGGATTTCTCTGTTCTTTACAAAATGCCACAGTGTCTGGAGAAGTCCAAAAGAAACAACTTATTTTCCTATGAGTGTTGGGAAATCTGGAAGGTCTCCCATTACATCTACTGGTTGAGCCACTGGAGTATAAAATAAAATAAATTCCTGTCCATAGACCAATATGAAGAGTGATCCTGACTACGGAATAAAGACATTAGGATAAGAGACCAAACATAACTGTATTTATTCATAGAAAAATGTCTTAGTTTTCTATATGAGGCACTATAAGAAACAACACACACGCGCCACACACACACACACACACACACACACACACACACACCACTCATTAACTTTTATATGGGAAAGTTACTCTTCCCTCCATGAGGTTGTAATTTGCTTGACTCAGGATACCTATCCCTTTATGCCTATAATTTTATAATGTGATGTTGCATTTCAAGAATAGATTAAAAATCCTGAATGTATCTTTCTATTCTGTAAATCTAGATGTAGCCAAAACAAGAAAGAGAGCAAAGTCCTGAAAATATATTATTGAAAAATACAGTATATGAGAAGAAAACTTACCTGAAGAAATAACCCAATCAAAATTATAATCCACGAATTGCCTGAGTTGTTCTAGTAACCATTCATTCTCAAATTTCAATTAAAATCCCTGGACTTAAAAGAGTACAATTGAAATAGCATCACTAAAACTGAGGCCCAATTAATTAAGCTCTAACCTGCATGAAGAAATACTAGGTTAATGGAAGAGGTGTATTTTGCACAAAACCTGAAACAGGAGAACAGATAAGCAAGAATTTAGTAACACCTTTCCAGGACCATCCAGGAGAAAGGCTTCCCTGACTCCCCCTTAACTATTCAATCCTCATAGGTACTGATCCCTTGTAACAGTGACTGATACATCAAGCTACCCCCCCTTGATGACAAGTCAGCTCCTTCTATAACCCTGCCTTCTCTGATTTTATGCCCAAGTCACCTTCCAATTGTAAGGTAGTTCTCATATCATTATTACTATACTGAGTGACCAACATGAAAATTACAATTTTTTTTTGATCACTGTAGTTTTTATTCTTTTTTATTTTTTTGACAGAGAGAGAGAGAGAGAGAGAGAGAGAGAGAACACAGACCAGCATGAGAGAGGGGCCAAGGGAGAGAAAGAATCCCAGGCAGGCTCCATGAACAGTGCAGAGCCCCATGCAGGGCTTGATCTCACCACCGTGGGATTATGACCTGAGCAGAAATCAAGGGTCAGATGCTCAACCGACTCAGACACCCATGCACCCCTGTAGTTTTTATTATTAATTATCATTCCAAGACCCATACTGAACAGCTGACTAGTCCCTTAAAACGACCTCTCAGGCTTGTCTTTTTCTCACTGGAAAATAGTAATTTTCTTAAAGCTTCAGGGCAATTCTGCAAGTGTTTTTCAAGCAAATACTCTATGCCCAAGACGTAATTAAACACTACCAAAGGTAGAATAAATATTAAAGGCATGTTCCTTTATTTGAAGAAACCTGAACTGTGCTAGGTAGACAAATTCACAGAAATAACTAATTAGCAACATTGGACGGTATAGAAAATAACAGTAGATTATGGGGAGAAGGAACAGTAACCTAAAAACAGTCAAATTGACTAAGATACAACATCAAAACAAATCACGTACAATGGTTAGCTTTTATCCTATATTTTTATTTTTTTATTTTATTTGATTTTTTTAAATTTCTTTAACGTTTATTTATTTTTGAGACAGAGAGAGACAGAGCATGAACTGGGGAGGAGCAGAGAGAGAGGGAGACACAGAATCGGAAGCAGGCTCCAGGCTCTGAGCTGTCAGCACAGAGCCCAACGCAGGGCTCAAACTCTCGGACCGTGAGATCATGACCTGAGCCGAAGTCGGACGCTCAACCAACTGAGCCTCCCAGGCGCCCCTATCCTATATTTTTAAAAATACACTAGTGGGAAAAAACAATTTATAGGTATGTCTACATAATTAAAACCTTAAAAAATGAACATCTTGAACTACCTTATTTATAAAAAGTTAGGGGTACCTGAGCGGCTCAGCTGGTTAAGCATCTGACTCTTGATTTTGGCTCAGGTCATGATCTCATGGTTTGTGGGATTAAGACCGGCATCTGGATCTTTGCCGACAGCCTGGAGACTCTTGGGATTCTGTCTCTCCCTCTCTCTCTGCCCCTTCCCTGCTCACACATGCTCACGCCCTCTGTCTCTAAATAAATAAATATTTAAAATAATAATAATGAAATAAAATAAAGTTCAAGTATCCATCTCTGTTATATATAATTTGGCTTTATGAGTGGATTATTAAAACTTCTAATACTTCATATGTACAGTGATCATAGAATAACATGATCAATTAAGATAAAGTGATCTGTAAGCAAGTTAACTAAAAGTTGTAGGCATGCTGCTCGTTCTTTCCCACTCAGTAAATGAAATCACCTGATAAATATTATTTTTGATTTAAAATTCTTTAAAAGGGAAACATATCATCATTCTAACACAAATGCAATTTGGACAAGAAAATTTACTCTATATATGTTATGAATTTTAAAGTTAATAGTTTCACTGTAGAAACAATTTTGCTATTTGTGACCTTCTAAAGTGCTAATTTAACAAAACACACAACATAGTTGTTTTAGGGACTAAATCTTCAAATTGAAGATATGAAGTGAGCTCCAAAAGTACAGCTACTTGTGGTCAACAAAGTTTACACATAAAGGGTTATACTGCTATATATGATTGGAATTGATCTACTTAATTTTTAATTAAAACAAAAATATAGTTTATGAATAGAGCCAAATAAGATACTGTTCTATTTAATTTTCCATAGGAGCAAAAATATAAGCTATAAATAAACAGGGTCCAGCTTAAATTTTCCACATGTGGACAGAGAACCACATCTCTGAATCATACAATCTCTCCTAAAAATTTGTTTTGTATCTATAAACAGAATGATTCTGGGCTTAATTAAAATTTAGGAAATTACTGGGGGCCTTTTATTTACCTGTTATTCAGTATAGTCTCGGCATCATCGACTGCCTTCAAGGTCTTTATCAAACACTGCTTAGGCAGCCACAGAACCTAGCACATAAGCACAGGCTCAACATGCACCAATTGAATGAGTGAATGGTTTTAGTATCCAGTCAAAAGCATCAGCATTTTTCACTTTAGGTATGGTGAAGTATCTTATTATGGAAAGAAGAACAGAAAAAGGTGGCATTTATGGCCTTTGCCCTAATAAGTAATCCATTAACTGAAAAAACCTATGACTTCTTTACTGGCATCATAAATATGCTCCATGTCACTAGGCCATGCCCAGGGTCCTTACTCTGGGCATTATATTGTCTTATAGACTAGAACGAGGAAGTTCTTGATATATATCTCTCCACTACACACACACACACCCACACCCACACACACAGCACATTTTAACGCACATACACACAAAATGGTTTTCAGATACTTTTAATATTTTTATTTTTTAATGTTCATTTATTTATTTTTGAGAGCGAGAGAGACAGAGAGACAGAGTGTGAGTGGGGGAGGGTCAGAGAGAGAGGGAGACACAGAATCCGAAGCAGGCTCCAGGCTCTGAGCTGTCAGCACAGAGTCCAACATGGGGCTCAAAATCACGAATGTGAAATCACGACCTGAGCTAAAGCCAGACACTTAACTGAGCCACCCAGGTACTCCAAGATTTTTATATATAAAACAAGGAAATCAAAACTTTTTTGAGCAACTGAAAGAAAATGTATCCCATCTTTGAAGTGATTTGAATGTAATATTTAATCCTCTTTGACTCACTTAGTCATCTTTTTATTATTATTCACTGAACAAATATTATCTCTGGAAATTTAGCACACAAATTTAAGGAAAAAATATTTTTCCTGAAACTACAATTTCTTTTTTAAAAAAGTTTATTTATTTATTTTGAGAGACAGAGAGCAAGCACGAGCAGGGAAGTGGGTAGAGAGAGGGGGACAGAGAAAATCCCAGGCAGGCTCAACACCCCACACTAAGCCCAACAACACGGGGCTCAGTCTAACAACTGTAAGATGATGACCTGAGCCCAAATCAAGAGTCAGAAGTTTGACTGAACGACGCAGGTGCCTTGAAACTACAATTTCTATGGCAAAAGGCAAACAGATTATGCACAGGCAAAAAGTAAAGCTTTTAGAAATGAAAAAATGAAGTATTTTGAAACTGAAGCTTACTGAAAAGCTGAAGTCAGCTAGACTCTAAGATACCAAGTAATTCTGAAGGATAGGGTCATTGGAAAGTACTTAACAAGATTATCTGGCTTTCAAGAAAATAAGAATAGACTTTCAGGTTTGAAGTTGTGCAAATAGACTAAAAATTCAGTTTGAGAGCTGCCTCTCATAGCCTGAGCAACCAAGGAGAACTCTATCACGTGTGATACATATTACCCCACTAAAACTGGAAATAAAATAACCTTAAGTGTTTCTCAGTTTTGCTGAAATTGGCTGTTTAAAGTATTTATTAGTACTGCTGAGCTGAATGGGTTAGTGACAAAAATCTATTTTCAACCTTTGCATGGGTTGAATTTGGTTTTGATATTAAAAGAAATTTCAAGGGCAGATAATGCTGAAAAATTTTATGCTTCTCTAGAGGCATTCAGTATGATTGATATTCTTGGAAATTACTTAAAAGAAAACCCAGGCTTTTTCAAAATGTGACATATCAGAGCTCTGGTTTGCCCAAGCTAAGGTAAACAGAAGAACCCATTGGTTTGAAGTAATGTAAGGTCAGCTTGGGGCAATACGAGCTTTCAGAAAAAGGTACAAAACCCAATCCTCTTCTTTCACCTAGAGAAGTGATACATAACATTTAACCAAAAAAAAAAAAAAAAAAAAAGAGAGAGAGAGAGAAAAGAAAAAAGAAAAAAAAATGGGCAGGATAAAAAGACACTAAAAACAGAACATGGAGCTTCTTAAAAAACAAAAAGTCATGCACAAAACTAATCTCATTATATTTACCCCAATCTTGTGGCTCCATTTCATATTTCAGTAAGTGGCAACCATGGAAGGCAGCAAAATGCTCCCTCCCAAACATACCAGACAGGTCCTCATCCCTAGAACCTAAAAGTGCCTTAATGTGAGAGGAAAAAATCCTGCATAGACATGGATCCTGAGATGAAGAGATTATTCTGGATTATCTGAGTGAGCCCCAAACACAATCACATATATCCTTATAAGAGGAAGCCAGAGGGAGATTTGACACCGACAGGAGACAATGACATGAACAAAGCAGAAAGAGATTAGAAGACTCTGGCCTCAGAGACCGAAGTGATGCAGCCACAAGCCAAAGGCATGCTGGCAGCCATCAGAAATTGGAAAAGGCAAGAAAGGTATTCTCCATCACAGTCCCAGTGGGAGAGCAGCCTGGCCAGCATCTCAGTTTCTGCTGCTGACTTCACACTTCCAGCCTCCAGAACTGTGAGAAAATAAATTTCTGATGTTTTAAGCCAACAAGTTTGTGGTCCTTTGTTACACAGGACGCTAATACAGCAACATGATCCAACTCACATCTCTGTCTTCCAAGCCAGAGTCCAGAGTCATCCTCCCCAACCCCCCATTTCCCTATCCCTCTCTCCCTTAATGCTTTTTCTCCACCTTGGCTTCTGTTTCCAAGTCCCAACTACTTCCCAGACCCTAGAGCCTTAAGTCATCTTTCTGCCTCCTGTATCTCAGTTCATTTGTCAAGACACCAAGAGAAAGTTCTCCACAGTAAAACCTAATCAAATGGCTTCATTGCATAAAATCCGTTACATCTACAAAAACTTCAAACTCCTTAACATAGCACTAAATACCTGCTACATTCTGAACAAAATGAAATGAACTGCAACTAATGTTATCATTCATCACTTTGGAAGCACTAGGGAGTAAGATAGAAAGTGATAATGAGACACAGTATTGCAAATTATCATTGCTTGCAGATTTAATTTTGTACCTAGGGAAAAAAAAAACCAAGAGAATTGGTTAATAAAATCTTTCAAAATTAATGAGATAATTCAGTAAAAAGCAATTGGAGACATGATGAATACATAAAAGCCAATAATTATCCTAGGTATCAACTGTTAATAATTCTTCTATGCCATGTGGACTTTTTGGTAGTTGTCTGTTGCCTTCAATTGCTGAAGTATTATGAGGACTATGCAACTCTTTGAGTATACTATAACCTTGCTACCAAGACTCAGACCAAATTCTGACAAAGAAACATTTGTTACCAAGTGGAACTCAAAACAGTCAGGCAATATGCTTTACAGGTTTAACCAAGTTCCAGCTCTCTATTGCTGATTTCAGGCATTCCAAATAGCACCATAAGGCTTATGTGACAATGTTCTGGTAGCAAGATTCAACTAACCTTCTGGTCAAATCAGTCTAGAGAATCCTCTAAACATTCTGTGCCTATAACCAAGGAAGTCCTTAGGCCTAAAGCACCACTACAAATGGCAGAATCACAGGATTCATGAGGTATGTATGTGACCTGTTCAATCGTGCAATATTTCTAGCTAATATACATATCTTTCTTTTATAACAACTTTACTCAGATATAATTGCCTTACTATCAAGTTCATCCTTTTAAAGTGTTACCAGGGGCTGTGGAAGGTGGAATAGGGAGTGATTACTAATGGGTAGAGGTTTTGAGGGGTGGATGTGGGTGGTGCCAATGTTTTAACATGAGATAGTGGCAATGATTGTGAAATATACAATAATCAATCATCACCACTGTCTCATGTTAGAACATTGGCACCATCCACATCCATCCCCCCAAAACCTCTACCCATTAGTAATCACTCCCTATTCCACCTTCCACAGCCCCTGGTAATCACTAATCCACTTTGTCTCTATGTATTTGGCTAAATGAAATCATACAATATATAATCTTTCATGACTAGATTATTTCACTTAGGCTAATGTTTTTAAGATTCATCCATATTGGAGGTACCTGGGTAGCTCAGCCAGTTGAGCATCTGACTCTTGATTTCGGCTCAGGTCATAATCTCACAGTTTGTGAGATCAAGCCCCCCTATTAGCATGCAGCCTACTTGGGATTCTCTTCTTCCTCTGCCCCTCCCCCATTAACACATACGCGCACACGCGCGCACTCTCTCTCTCTCTGTCTCTCTCTCTCTCTCTGTCTCTCTCAAAATAAATAAACTTAAAAAGAAGATTCATCCATGTTGCAGTAAGTATCAGTGCTTTATTCCTTTTTAATGGCAAATAATATTCCATTGTATGGATGTATCACATGCTCATTAGATAATATACATTTGGGCTGTTTCCAGTTTTTGGCTCTTGTCGATAATGCTGTCATGAACATTTGCATACAAGTTTTTATGGGGACACAGGATCTCATTTCTCTTGGGTATCTACTTAGGAGTGGAATTTCTAGATCGCATGGTAACTCTGTTTTTTACATGTGGAGAACTGCCAAAGTACTCTTCAAAGCAGCTGTACCACTTGACATCCCCACCAGCAATAAATGAGGCTTGCAATCTCTCTGTATCTTCTCCAGTGCTTATTATTGTCTGGTGTTTTTTTAACTATGATCATCTAGTTGCGTCAAGTGGTAAACCCACAAATCTGATCATTTCTGATATCCATACGAATAACAAAACCCTCTCGAGTTGAGCAAGATAAAGAGCGTAGAACAGTCCAGAGTAGGCACTTCTGGAGTGTGGACTTCTGATTAACTGCAAATACTACCAGATCACATCCAAAGTATGTGGTCCTAAGATATGTTAGATTTAACTCTACAATCTAACACACACATCTATATGATACTGTCTCTGCTGAAATATTTGAAAGTAAATTATGGAAAATATAACATCAGCCAGAATCAATTAGAAAAGACTGGAAGAAAATTTAACATACTGTTTTTAAAATCTTGGCATGAAGAATACTTTCTAAGCGTTACACAAAGCTCAGAGAACATTGATTCATTGATAATGAATGCATTTTTTTTATTTTAGTGAGAGAGCAAGCAGGGGAGAGGGGCTGAGAGAGTGAGAGTGAGTGAGTGAGAGAGAGAGAGAGAGAGAGAGAGAGAATCTTAAGCAGGCTCCATGCTCAGTGTGGAGCCTGAGGTGGGGCTTGATCCTGAGACCCTAGGATCATGACATGAGCTGAAATCAAGAGTTGGGTGCTCAACCAACTGAGCCACCCAGGCACCACAGTTAATAAATGCATTTTAAACTTCTACACAGAAATGATACAGTAATTAAAATTAAAATACAATATTTGTTACATATACAGTGGATAAAATGTTAAAGCTATAAATATGCAAAACATTCTCTAAATAATGGGCTAAAGAAGTGAATAGGCATTTTGTAAGAGAAGAAATACAGTTACTCACTGAACGTGCTAAATGAAGTTCATACTCAGTAGTCATCAATGACGTGCAAATACACTAAGATAGTGTTCTCCTGTGATATAAATATTAGCTGCGTGAATTAAGGCTCATTTAGTTGTAAGTGACATAAAAGAGGGAAACTTAGGATGAAAGCATGGTGATGTTTTATGGAACCCAGCATTAGGAATGTAGCAGTCCCCGTGGAAAGAACTGAACCACAAAGCCCTGACAAATCAGCAGAGAACAACACCATGAGGCAATGAGTAGGAATCCAGAGTCGGCAGACAGCAAGACCACATGCCAGGCCTCCTGAAACTTTCCAGTGGCATGTCAACAGGAGCATTTTAACAATAGCAGTGAGGGTTCTGTGGAGGCGGTGGAAAGGGATTTATCGGGACGGCAGCGGAGATCATTCACGTGGAGTCGTGTGCTCTGAGTTCCTGCTCTCTAGGCTTGTAGAAAGGAAATCAAGTTCAGGTATTTATATCCGGAGTAGAAAATCCAAGAAAAAAAAAGCAGACTACCATCTTGTCCAAGTCATCATAACATGGATATAAATGGATATATTCTTTAAATATATCTAAATAAAGGCACAAAGAGGGACGCCTGGCTAGCTCAGTCGGTTAAGCCTCAACTTGGTCTCAGGTCACGATCTCATGGTTCGTTGGGTTCAAGCCCCGCATTGGGCTCTCTGCTGCCAGCACAGAGCCCACTTCACACCCTCAGTCTCCCTCTCACTCTGCCCCTCCCCGGTTCACTCTCTCTCTCTCTCTCTCTCTCTCTCTCTCTCTCTCTCTCTCTCTCAAAAAGTAATCTTTTTTTTTTTCATTAAAAAGATACTGTTTAAATTTTTAAAAGGCACAAAGAGATGCCTAGGTCGATATGCTCTATCACTGGGCGGGATTTGGGGTGATTTGTACATTCTTTTTTGTTCTTTCCGGTGCTGCTTGGTTTTGTGTGTATATGTCTGTGTATGTGTGTCTATGTGTGTGTGCATGTGCACATGGGTTTTTATACAAGCATGTAGCACTTTTCTAAAACAATAGATTTTTTAGAGAACCTTTGCCACCTTCATGAGGTGATCCACTGTTTTCCAACTATTTCTGTTGAATACCAGTATAAAAATAAGAGTTCCTTGCTAAGTGACAGGAACTTTCTATACACTTAAATGATTTTATATCATACAATCCTTGTAGCAACTATACAAGAAGGAACTTTTATCCTCACTTATACACCAAAGCTGAGAGAGATTAATTTACCTAAATTTAGTTGGCAATATATGGAGCTGCAGTTTCAATACAGATATTTCCATCTCTAAACCTGTGCTCTGCTCCTTAATACATTACACCATTTCCCTTATTATGTTACAACACTTGAGACTAGGTATCATCATTTTCCCCAATCTCTCCTCCTGCTTGCTCTAAAAGCAGAAACTGCTTTCAGCTCACTTGCTAACAGCTAGGTGGGCAATGACCTTGCACATATTTTAAACAATTTTCAGGGTTTATTACTTCTCCCAGAGTCATTGCACAAAGCATATTTGCAGGTGACAATCACTTGTCCAAACACTAAGAGCTAGTGACCGTGATAGGTCCACAAATCACCACCAAGTAAAAAGCTGAAGGCTAACACTACTCTGTCAACATCAGCTCAGAGGTAGCTGCCTTCTGTGCACCATTTCAAAAATATATCGGTCACATGACTAGACTTTCTAACTGTTTCTTTATCTATTAACTGTTGAGCAACATATTGCTTCTATGTGGGGAAGAAGTAATGTGTCTCCAGGCTCAATATTTCCAAAAAGAATCTTTATATGTAAGGTTGTCTTGAGTCAGCTCTCTTTAAGATTTATTAATCAATGCACAGTTATGCCAATGAGAAAAATAATATGCCTATGAAGGTAAGGCTAGATTGGCTGAGTTTTGGTCCTCCAGATTTTAAGTAACATCTTCTGTAATTTCTTTGGATCACTGATCATTGAACAATTGAAATGTCCTTAAGAGCAATCTGAGAATCAACAACAGAATTTAAATAGAAAGAATTAGGGGGCACGTGAGTGGCTCAGTCAGTTAAGTGCCCACTGCAGCTCAGGTCAGGACTTCACCTCAGGTCATGATCTCACATCTCGCGGGTTCAAGCCCCATGTTGGGCTCTGTGCTGCTCTCTGAGCCTAAAGCCTGCTTTGGATTCTGTGTCTCCCTCGCTCTCTGCCCCTCCCTAACTCATTCTCTCTCTCTCTCTGTCTCTCTCTCTGTCTCTCTCTCTCTCTCTCTCTCTGTCTCTCAAAAATAAATAAACATCAAAAAAAAAAAACTTTAAACAGAAAGAATTAATCTGGAAAGGAAATTTGTTTGTAAACATAAATGACCAGGTGAGACAGGATGATGGAAAATAATTTTCTAATACCATCTGTTATACTTGTTACTAATGATTACACAAGGAATTTCCCCTGACTCAAAAATACTCATCTAGGTCCAAAAAATAAATATATAAACAAATAAAGCTCAGTAGCAACTATGAACCTATAATATTATACAAATCCTAAAAATGCCTATAATATTATACAAATCCTAAAAATAACATAGTGAAACAGATATAGGCAATTGTTCAGCCAAGCCTCATTGTTCCTGCCTTTATACAACTGATTTTTTTTTTTCCAAATCAAATGATGTTACTCTCTTTCCTGTACTAATGCCTTCCAGTCATGGTTCCATTCATCTGGGATGCTCTACTTTCCTTTCGTCAACTATACATTGAATAAATAAGTAAACACTATCTATATGCAAAACATTTTACTAGATATTAAATGGATACAAAGGGAAAACACAGTTCCTCTCCTATAGGAATTTATAATGTAATAGTTGTCTGATACTCTCAAATGTTTATTCAACAAACACTAAGTTACTAAATGACAGAAAAAAGATTTGGCATTGGAGACTGTGATATGAACACATGGGCTCCTGACCCTGGATTATTTATATTCTATTAAGAGGACAGATTCGTAAACAAATACATGCAGCAGAATGTGGAATGTGTATAACAAATTCATCACATAAGACAGAAAAGGAGGGATAGTCAATTCTATCTGAAGGATCAGGGAACGTCTTCATAGTGAGAGTGATGCCTGAACCATCAGTAGATTCTGTTATCGAGTGAGATAATAAAGTGAGGCAGAACTATTGCCACCAAAAACAAGGATTAAGGATTATAGTTGCCTCAGGAAATACAGGGGGTCTGAAATGACTTAGAGTTTTGGAGAGAGTTTTTAGAGCCCAGTGGGGGAAGAAGAGGGTGGTGGGACATAGAGAGAAAGAGAAGAGGCTGAATAGATAAGTGAGCGCTTGTAAAGTTCTCATGGCCTTAATACATAGACAATTAAAGGGTATAACACAAGGGAGTAAGAGTATGATGGTATTTGTGCTTTCTGAACAGGGCTCTTAGTAGCCCAAAGAGCAGGATTCATGGCAGGAAGGAGGCAAGGGGACAGAACAAGATGTGGGGTTGAAAACAGTTTGCCATGGTGTCCGCAGGAGTCAGATAGGTCTGGGCCCAGTCAGAACCAGAGAAGTCGTCCACATTAAAGAGCTAATGTAGAAGTAGAAGAGGCAGGAGATCAAGGTTTGAGGCTCAACTGACAGAAATTCTATGGGACTTGGGGGAATGGAGAAAATGGAGTTGAGGAGTCATTCCCTTCAGGGAGGCAAACTGGAATTCTAAGGAGTGCCCATACACAGTCTGAAAAATCTCTGAATCAATTCTTATAATGATAACCCTAGTTTAGAACAGATGGTGTAAATCATTCCCCCAAAATGAAAATGATACAACCACCCAATAATTTCATTTTTTTAAATCACAGCTTTTTATATGTGTACTGGAAAATATTCCAATCATCATCATCATATCATCGTGTATTAAACTAATTCATCCATTTATGGCCCTCACCGAAACAAAACCCTTTCATAATTTTGTCTTTTGTTTTTGTTTCTGTTTTCCTAGTAAGAACCACTATTGAGGTCAGTGTCTCTGGAACGATTTGATTTGTAATCAGGCAGGATATAACATTTTAGGCAAAATACAATCAATTGAGCGCTTAGATACTTCAGCTGTGTCACAAGCACTTTGTAAACCATTTAGCCTATCCAACAAAACTTTATAACCAAACAAGTGCAGGAAACAATGTGGTTTATGGATAATGACTTAAGTAATATATTCATTTTTTACTTGTGCACATGAGAAGAAGTTCTGTGAGGGTTTTTTTTTTCCTTTTTCTATAGAAAGCATTGTTTCCTCTTCCATCATCCCATTCTTAATACTTTTTTTTAGTTGAATTTAGACTTTTCTGAAATTTTGTTTTACCACTTCATGGAACAAAATTAAAATTGGTGGAACAAAAACACAGGGACTGACAGAAAATCCGTTAGATAAGAAACCCATTGCTTCTCGAAGAGGCCAGGCCACCAAACAGATCTCCTTCCCCAAGATTATACCTAAGTGAAACCATCATGTCGATGCACCTTATCAGCTCACCAAGTTATTTATTAGAAACAGCTCTCCCCAAGACAAAATCTTCTTTGGGTCAAAGATTTGCTCATTTATGTTCTTATTTGGGTATATTATATATGATATCCCCACACATACAAATTCTATCATTTTTCTTTTTCACATATTATTCATCCCAGATTAAAGAAGCAAATCACCTGTCAGTATTCAGAAAGTACTAAGTGTCCACTTCTAAAACTAGTTTTGTTACTTGGAGGCAAAGTAAGTTCATTTAAAATTATTTATTTGTCTTTCAATTGTTCACAAATAAAACTTTATGGGATGTTTTAGATAAACTAAGTTTGATTCATTGTATGTTTTTATCAAATTGTACTAGTAAAATGAGTCATTTTTATGCTTTTATTATATATACAAACCAATATTTTTAAAGTACAGATATACACAAATTCATGTGTCTTTACACATGTGTAAATTCATGTGTCCAGAATTATTCTTCCAATCTGTCCATAAGGCAGCAAATGTTTATTAAACTCCTTCCATGTGAAAAGCACACAGGTTTTGTGAAAATCAATGGTAAGACAAATATTGCACTCTTGAAGCTGATAGAGACAAACATGCAAAAAACCTAAATAATTATGTCAGAATAAAAGAAAACTACAAGAAATGTAGTGTAGAAACTCCAAGGAAGAAATTATTAATTCCACTTTGGAAATCTATTTTATGGTATACAGGCATACCTCACTTTATTTTGATTTCCTTTATTGTGTTTCACAGATAACTGTGGTGTTTTGTTTTGTTTTGTTTTGTTTTGTTTTTTGTTTTGTTTTACAGACTGAAGCTTGCGGCTACCCCATGTCGAGCAAGTCACTCGGTGCTATTTTCCCAGGAGCATTTTTGCTCACGTTGTGTCCACATTTTGGTAATTCTCCTAATATTGCAAGCTTTTGCATTGTTTGTTATGGTGATCTGTGAATCAGTAGTCTTGGACGTTACTACTGTAACACCTAATTGTTTATGGCACCATGTACCACACCCATATAACATAGAAGACAGCGAACTTAATCGTAAATGTTGTGTGTGCTCTGACCACTCTATTGACGTAATGTTCCCCCATCTCTCTCCTTCTCAGGCTACTCTGTTCCCTGAGACTCAACAATACCGAAATTATTATTCAAGTGAGAAAGAGTCGCACATCTCTCACTTTATTTTTAAGTTTATGCATTTATTTAGAGAGAGAGATTGGGAGCAGGAGAGAGGCAGAGAGAGGGGGAGAGAGAGAATCCCAAGCAGGGGCTATACTGTCAACACACAGCCCGACACAGGGCTCAAACTCATGAGCCGTAAGATCATGACCTGAGCCAAAATCAAGAGTTGGAGGCTTAACAAACTGAGCCACCCAGGCGCCCCTCTCACTTTAAATCAAAAGCTAGAAATGATGAAGCTTAGTCAGGAAGGCATGTCGAAAGCCAAGAGAGGCCAAAAGCCAGGCCTCTGGAGCCAGTTAGCCAAGTTGTGAATGCAAAGAAAAAGTTCTTGAAGGAAATTAAAAGTGCTACTCCAGTGGACATATAAATGATAAGAAAGCATAAAAGCTATGTTGCTGATATGGAGAAAGCTTGAGAGGTCCAGATAGAATATCAAACTGGCCACAGCATTCAACGTTCCCTTAAGCCAAAGCCTAATCCAGAACAAGGCTCAAACTCTCTTCAATTTTGTGATGGCTGAGAGAGGTGAGGAAGCTGCAGGAGAAAAGCTGGAAGCTGGCAGAGGTTGGCTCATGAGGCTTAAGGAAAGAAGCCGTTTCCAGAACATAAAAACGCAAGACGAAGCAGCAGTTGCTTATGGAGAAGCTGCAGCGAGTTATCCAGAAACTCTAGCTAAGATAATTAATGAAGTTGGTTACACTACACAACAGATTTTCAGTGTAGATGAAACAGCCTTCTAGTAGAAGAAGATGCGATTTCATAGGTAGAGAAGAGAAGCCAATACCTTCTCCTCAGGCTGACCCCCTAAAAAGGGGCTGATGCAGCTCGTGACTTGAAGTTGAAGCCAGCGCTTATGGATCATTCCCAAAATCCTAGGGCCCTTAAGAATTATGCTAAATCTACTCTGCCTGTTCTCCATTTAAGGAACAACAAAGCCTGGATGGCTGTACATCTATTTAGAACATGGTTCACTGAATCTTTTAAGCCCCCTATTGAGAACTATTACTCAGGAAAAAAAAAAAAAAAGATTTCTTTCAAAATACTGGTTATTGACAATGCGCCTGACCATGCAAGAGCTCTGATGAAGGTGTGCCGTGAGATTAACGTTGTTCTTATGCCCACTGACAACATTCATTCTGCAGCCCAAGGATCAAAGAGTGATACTGACTTTCAAGAATTATTATTTAAGAAATACCTTTCATAAGGCAAAATCTGCCACAGTCAGTGATTCTTCTGATGGATCTGGGCAAAGAAAATTGAACACCTTCTGGAAAGCATTCACCATTCTAGACAACATTAAGAACATTTGTGATTCATAAGAAGAGGTTAAATATTAACATTAACAAGAGTTTGGAAGAAGTTGATTCCAAATCTCACGGATGAGTTTCAGGGGTTCAAGACTTCAGTGAGGAAATAACTGCAGAGGTGGTGGAAATAGTGACTAGAATTAGAAGTGGAGCCTGAAGATGTGACTGAATTGCAGCAACCTCCTGATAAAATTTGAATGGATGAGGGGGTGCTTGTTATTGCTTGTTATGGATGAACAAAGAAAGTCGTTTTTTGTTGTTGTTGTTGTTTGTTTGTTTGTTTGTTTTTTGAGAGGGGGAGAGGGGCAGAAAAAAAGGGAGAGAGAATACCAAGGAGACTCTGCTCAGCATGGAGCCCCACGTGAGGCTCGATCTCACGACTGTGAGATCATGGCCTGAACCAAAATCAAGGGTTGGACGCTTAACCAACTGAGCCACCCAGGTGCCTGGAAAGTGGTTTCTTGAGATGGCATCCACTTCTAGTAAAGATACTGTGAAGATTCTTAAAATAACAAAGGATTTAGAATATTACATAAATTTAATTGATAAGAAGTGGCACGGTTTGAGAAAACTGACTCCCATTTTGAAAGAAGTTCTGTGGATAAAATGCTCTCAAACAGCATCACATGCTAGAGAGAAATCTTTCATGGAAGGAAAAGTCAATCAATGCAGCAAACTTTGTTGTTCTCTTATTTTAAGAACTTGCCACAGACATCCCAATCTTCAGCAACCGCCACCATGATCAGTCAGCAGCATCAACATCGAGGCAAGAACCTCCACCAGCAAAGTGATGGCTTGCAGAAAGCTCAGAGGATGGTCAGCATTTGTTAGCAATAAAGGATTTTTTATTAAAGAATGCACGTTTTGTTATACACAGTGCTACTCCATACTTAACAGACTGCAGTACAGTATAAACATAACTTTCACATGCACTGAGAAACCAAAAAATTTATTTGACTCATTTTAACGCAATATTCCCGTTACTGTGGCAGTCTAGAACCAAACCCACAATATCTCCAATGTATACCCTGACAATCAAGGATAGGTACAGAAATTGGGGGGGGGGGGCGTGGTGGGAGGCTTTTCAGCCTGAAGGAAAGTACCAACAATGGTGAGAAGCAAGAGCATACACAGGAGACATGGAGATTGGCAAGTACCCCACTTTGGCTAGAGTCCATGTCTGAGATGTGACTGGCAGGGGATGTCTGTCCAGGATGAGGGAAGACTGTGAACACCACGTTAAGGTGCTTGGATTCTATTTTGTAAGCAAAGGAGAAAGACTGAAAGTTTCTGCAAAAGGAAAACCACATAATTCAACCTTTGTTTGGGAAGCTAACTACATAACAGGTGAAGAATAGACCAAAAACATGAATTCTGGAGTCACAGAGAATAGTTCAGAGAATATTTTAACGTTCTTAGGGGGAAATACAACTTCCTGAACAAAAAGGCTGGCAGCAGGAATGGAAAGGGAAGCAACAAACATTTTGGAGAGCCGAGCCGAATAGAAAGTTGTGACTGAGCAGACACTGTGAGTAGGTTAAAGGTTATAACAATAGAAAAGCAATAGTATACATGTTGGTATTGGTTTACTTTATTTCAAAAGTCAAAGTCAAATGTAGACAGTATGCTTTCCCACAAAACCCAGATGTTCCCTAAGAATCTTTCCAGGTGCTACTTCAGGCAGCCAGCGCTTAGGAACAACTGATTGGTAAACACAAAATTGAAGCAATTTGCCATCTCCACTCAAAGCTCTATCTTTGCCAAGAGTTGGGGGCGGGGGGGGGGGGGCACAGGGGTAACATATCACAAAAGTAAATTGAAAGAAAGGCACACACATCTATTAATATCAAACATTGTTCATTTTCAGGATGAAGGAAGCTAGCTATAGATCCCTGGAACAGCAACAGTAGAATTTGACATCCCTTCGGGAGAATATTAAGTGAAATGAGGACTTTGAAGTGGGAAGCGGTTGGCATTAGAGAGAGTCTACCTTAATATCCCTTTAAAAACTCAGACACTGGAATTAGGGCCTAGGTTTTCAAATGGCATTGCCAATCATAAGATTTCCTCAAATCAAAGCACGTTTACATTGTATTTCAAGGTCTCACTTCCAGTGCCATTGACTTATCAAGCTCTGAGTGACATCCCAGGTCGTCTAAACCAGGGATTCAACCATCCTAGGAAATGATGCTTTCTCAGGGTACTGGTGGCATTGCCAAAGGTCACAGAGGCAGTGTCAGAAACACAACGTAAGCCCGGGGATTTCCCAGACTTCACTGACATATTCCACAAGGAAAGAAGAAGTCACATAAATGACATTCAAATGACAAAATGACGTCAGTGAAACAAAGAAATTAAAACCATTTAATTTAAACTGTGAGACATATCTTAGGTTGAAAATCAATCATCTTTCAGCTACTTCAAACTTCTCTCCAAAAACATTTTTTAAATTCACCAATTCAAATTACCAATTAGGAGAAACATTCACTACCCACTTAATATTGATTATGCCTCCTTTTCCCAATGCCTACAAAGAGGCTTTGGATGAAACCTCTAACATAAAATCAATTGCAATCAGCTTTGTAGTGTTTCTGCTTCCACAATTAATTTGAACGTTGAGATAGCAAGGTAATAAATAAGCTCTGTCCAAACTCTCTCTCATTCTTTGCTTTATGGCTGGGAAACATGAAAACCTATTGAAGACATTAAAGAAGAATGATTGAGCTTTCAATTACCTAGAAAGCCACAAATAATGTGATATTCCCTTTACAGGAGTACATTTAGATAAAAAAAGATTTTTAAGAATGCCCACAACATCATACACACAGAGATGACACAAAATATAAAGTTCTGTGGGCACTGAGAAGCAAACTTCTCAAAATGACTCTAAAACCACTAATATACTACCTAAGGCTGAGAAACGTGTTAGTTTCGATCAGGTATGACAATTATAACCATATCTGGTTCTCTGCACTCTCTTGACAATTGAGATATTTATATATATATTAAGAATATCTCTCTCTATATATATATTTAGAATATCTCAATAAAAATATATATATATTTTTAATATATATATTAAGGAGATATATATATATATATATATTTCAGAGAGAGAGCAACTAATTAGCCAAGTAGAAAATATTGACTTTTACAGTTATGTCACAACGCAGTTAGTCAGAATACTGTGCTGACATTTTCAATATCTAAACATTTTATTTACACAGAATTCTGAAGAGCATATTTGTCGTGAAAGGAAACCCTGGAATCTATTATTGAAAAGCAAGCAAGTTAAGTGGTGACTTCATTATTAAGAAAGCAGGGGATGGAAATGACAGAGCTTGCGGTCAGTTCTCAACTCCAATGGTATGTATGAATGTCACATAGTCAATTCAATTAATTTCCCTCTACTTTTCATTTACCAGGTCCATCACCTTTGTCCAGCATTTAACTTTCATCTCACCCTGCCTGCTGATTTCTAGTTAAAAAGCCCTCTCATTACTTAATTTCCCACAGCTTCATTAGGTAACTCAGCAGCAGAAAAAGGTAAGAATTGATACTTGGAAGTCAAACACCAAATTGTTAAGGTTTATGGCACTCATCTGAACTGTTTCTACCCACAGCTCTCACCAATAGGGAACAGAAATGGCACAGAGGAACTGTACTTCCCTTTGTGATGGTATTGACATCATCTACTATAATTGTGTCTCTCAGCTTTGTCCTTTCTCTTTAGTTCCCAACACATCAATACTGATAGGAAAGAATCCCACCCTTAAATCCTAAAATGAGTAACTTATGGAAGAATACCAGAGTATGTCTAGTGGACAGAAGCATATACCTAAGAACCAGACATATACATGGACTGGGAACTCAACCTCACCACCTCCTTGATGTGCGACTTAGGCCAAATTATTTAAACCTTCTTTGAACCTCAATCTCCTCACCTATAAAATAGGACATAAATCGCCTGTTTTATAGAAATTGTGAGGACTGAGTGAATCAGTATATGTTAAGTGTTTTCTACATTGTCTCGCATACATTTTGACTTTAAATAAAATATATAGCATGTTTCTTGACTTCATTACTTTAGCTTATAATTGAATAGTTGTACAGTCTAACAGATAGAAATGCTTCCCAGGGACTATCAATGATACTTTGCTTCTTCGGTGTTTCACAAAGTTAACTGATAATTCCCTCAGTGTTTGGAGTTTTATTCTTTATAGACTAAAAGTGACAAAAGGTCTCATAATTTGAACAAGAATACGTGAGACCTAATGTCTCTGGCCGAAGAGGCTATAACATTGATGGTTGTAATACATTTGAAAACACTAAGGTATTGTAAGTCAGGCCGTGAACATTGGCCCTTGGGACAAGGCACCTTTTAAATATATCTCACTTTATTATTGGCAATAAAAACCTTCTCCGCCATCAGCCTGAATTATCATCTAGTTGGATCCGTTTTATCACATGTAAGACACGAAAGAGTTGTCTAAATGTCAGCCCACTGATTTTGTTGGTGGGATACAAGAATATGCTTTCACTCTAAAACTTTGTTGTTAAACACTACTTCCAATCTGTCAAATCCCATTGGGGCCACGTGTCTCATTGTGTGGGTTGGTGTGTGGTGTTGGGAGCCATGGGGTAGAATCTGTAGGAACTTCCTATGCATTTCCAAATCCACACTCTTGTAACCACTTTTACTCTGTACCTCCCCCACACTGCATTTCACGTTTCTATGACTTCCCATACTGATTATAAATTTGTCCAAAATACAGGTGTTCTCTCTTCTGTGTTGCTTGTATGCCACCTAGTAACGTATTCATAAGAAACTTAGCTAAGACTAACAACTACTAAGTGCATTTCTTGTGACAGGCACATTCCTGGGCACTTTGTAGAATTTATTTCATTTACCTCTCCAAGAAGACTATAAATTTAGTTTTTAAATCATTTCTGTATTACTGATTAGGAAATTAAATTCTGGAAGTTGAAATAAGATACCCAAAATAACGTTCCAAAAAGGGATAAAACTGGGATTTAAAGACATCTGTCTGGCTCCTAATTCCACTTTCTTGCTGCTATACTCTGCTGCCCCAAATTCTCATTAATCTTTAAATGCAACTTTCTCGTGGGAATAAAAGTATTTAGAAAGGTGCAGCCAGTAGTTTAGACTTGACTCTGCTTATTTAAAGAGGAATAGGGGGGAATAATGAAAATAAGCTATTAAAATCCCCTTGAGAAGATAGCTTACTAATAACTTCAGTCATAGAAAACTATCCTCAGGAGAAAAAAAAACCATAACTGCTGTCAAGTGTTTGTGAATAAGAATACTCGTTAGCATTATTCTGAATAGTAACTTTTTGAAATAAATTTTGGAAAATAAGAGAGAAGTCAAATAAATAGTGTGTGCATAAAATAGACTAGAGACACAGAGGCTTATTTTTTCAAAAACGAATGACAGCAATATATACATGATATAATACAAAAAATACAGAAGATAAATTATGTAGAATATAGTATGATCCCATTATATAATGTGAGCATACAACACACACACACATACACTCAAGGGAAAGAGAGGGACTGTAAGTATGGCGTTATAAATGGGAAAGAAGTAAACTAAATGTTCATAGTTTGGGGCGCCTGGGTGGCTCAGTTGGTTAAGCGTCTGACTTCAGCTCAGGTCATGATCTCACGGTTTGCGAGTTTTAGCCCTGTTTTGGGCTCTATGGTGACAGCTCAGAGCCTGAAGCCTGCTTCAGATTTTGGGTCTCCTTGTCTCTCTGCCCCTCCCCCACTCATTCTCTCTCTCCCTTTCTCTCTCTCTCTCTTTCAAAAATAAAACATTAAAACAATTTTAATGTTCATAGTTGGATGGAATATGAGCGATTTTTATTTTGTATGGATATCCATTTGTAATTCTGAGTACTTAACTAGTATGAAAAGCAGTATTTTAACGCACATAGATGCAACAACTTATTTAACCCTCAAAACAAATACAAGTCACAGGGGCTATTATTCTCCCCACTTTACGGATGAGGAAATTAAGGAACAGAGTCATTAAGTAACTTTCCAACGTTTCACAGCCAGTAGTGGTAGAACAGGTCTAGTTCCACACCCATGCTCTTCAAGGCTAAGTAAAACTGGCTCTCATAAGCAACTGTTATTATTATAAAACAGGCTAACAACTGCATAAAACCCCTTTGAGAGGGATTGTTTTTCTTCCCTGTCTTGAGTGAAACAAGTAGGGAGGCTTCTGCCTGTTCTGCCACAAAAAGGTATGTAAAAGAGCACAGACATTTACACCCTTTTCCTTGGGGCCCTGCTTTGTGAATTGCGTCCAGACTCACATTCTCCACATCCCAGGGCTGTTTGAGAACATCGCAGGCCCCAAATATTAAAAAATACAAAGGGCAGACCAAAACATTGGTGGAACAACCACATGAGTAAGGCTTTTGTCTGCTAAGATATACCTGGACACCTTGCACATTGAGACTTTAAGATCACAGTACAAATGCCCCAGTACAAATATTCCTGAAACTCTGGGGCTAAGCCAAACCCAAATAGGGCTGAAAAAAGCATCATGGGGTCACTACAATTTTGAACCATAGGACTTCAGGAACTACAGAGCCAGAAGAATAGGATGCTATGCCCATACCACACTTGGCCCTCAGTTTACCTGTTATTAACAGCATAACAGGCGTTCTACTTCCCCTAGCATATAGTAACATTATCAGTTAACAATTAACTTCAAACTTCTTGTCTTTTTTAAAAAGGGTAGAATATGTCTAAAAGATAAACCAACAGGGACTGGGGTATAAACCCCAATTGCTGTGTTTGAACTCTTTCCTCTTTTGCCATAGATAATAAGAACAGCGAATGCACCTACTTCAACCAAACTGGGCCAATCCCCGCTGGACCAAGCAGATTCTCTCTCTTGCAATACGAATTTGCTTTCCCAGGTGGTCTGGAACTGGAACTGGAACATGTAAACTTGCAAAGTATATGCTACCAGTGGATGGAGAAACAGAAAAACAAAGTCTTCAAAGTAAGAGAATAAGCAAGGAGTGGAAAGAAACACATGAAAAAGTGAAGAAAGCAAAAAGCATACAGAATTTCAATTATCTTCTTGTTTCATTCACAATACACTTGCAAACTGTCACAGCCTCTCATGGATTCTGAAACCACACGGCCCCACTTATTCTAAGCAGAGAAGCAAGACCACAAAAGTGCTGAACCGGACACTGTCATTTCTAATGTGTCATTTCTAATAGTGACAGTCCAACAGCAACAAACTTTTTCCTTTGTATAATCTTTTACAAAAGGCCTCTGAACAGTGAGGTGTATGTAAGTAACACATGTTTAACAATGGGCTCTCCAAAAAAAACAAAAAAAAAACAAAAAACTAGATGCATAAATGTGTGTATGCATGTGTGTGTTTGTATAATTTGTTATAAACTTACCGACATATAGTATGTGTAGCTGAGCACACAACTTCTAAACAATAATAATAATAATAATAATAATAATATTTTTACTTAAATTCCATAAGGCCAATTGATTCCCACAGAAGGTCTTAAGTGCAGACAACAACAAAATCATAAATCAAGCCCTGATCTTGACTTTCAGTATTTGCCAGTTTCCATGGTGTAAATATTCGCCATGGCCAACTTCAGTCTACCAATAGGACGTCACTGAACAGGACTGAAGAGATGAGCAGTAGCACAAGATTGCATAATATTTTCACCACGCGGATTAAAAAGAGCATAGATGCCATGAAAGAGTAGAGAAAACTGAACTGTAGTAAAACAATTAGGAAGTGACAACTTTTGACTATGCCTTTATTTTAAAATGTAATGCATTAATTTTAGGTTTATATCATTTAATTTTTAATAACCACTATATTTAACAACTGGTGGACAAATTCCTGTCTCAATACCATTTAAGTCTGGTCCACCACACCCCTGAAAAGTTATCTCCTCGCACCTGTGTAGGGCAGGGATTGCTAATCCATATAAAATGACTACAGTCACAGTCATTTCCTCATCAAACAGGTAAACATTTTAATGTGTATCATCAGCACATGGTAAACTTGTTAAAAGCCCAGATTCCTGGGCCCTACCTAATCCCAGAGATTTTGGTTCAGTAGATCTGGTGTGGGTACCTAGAAATCTGTATTTTAACAGGCACACAGCCCTCTCCATGCCAGCTGATTTATTCAGAGAATGACAGCATCCAGCATTGATGGACTACATATTCTGTGCCAAACTCAGGATACATGGATTATTCAAGAAACAAAACTTGTCCTCAAGGTGAATGCAGAGACCAAGAATTAACAACATAACTATGATACTAGTACATACCAGCTGCTTTGGGAAAACAGCAAAACCCAGTTGGGAAGAGGAGTTGTGAGAGGGATGTTTGACCTGAGTCTTGAAGAAAAGAGCACAAGCTAATCAAAAAGACAAGGGGGAAGAAGGGAGGAAGGGCTATTCAAGGCAGAGAGAGTGGCATTCAGCATAGCCCCATAGGCAAAGAGGAAGTCGGTTCACTGGCAAAACGGCACGTGCTATGGGACTGTACCACTTATTCGTGTATTGCAGCCACATTTATCCATCACCAGTTCTAGCATATGGTAAACACATATTGGTTGGACTATATTCAGTCACAGTGTTCATGTGAGAAGTGGTGGTAGATTAGGCAAAAGAGTCATGGCCAGGTTAGATAGGACCGCACGGAATATCTAGCACAAAGTAAGGGCTCACATTTTGTATCCTTCCCTCAACCTGAGTAGTTAAAATTGGTTGTATCACCATTATAAAATTATTGCTGTGAAAGAATTTACATGTGATGGCTAACCCACAAAGTCTAGAAATACAGAATGTTCTCCCTGTTTGTTTTTTTTTTCATTGATAAGCTAACTTCTCAGAGAAAATGACCAAAATTATGTGTTGGAAACAGTTCACTAAACCAAAGGCCCAGGGAAACAGGTGATTACTGCATATTATTTTTCCCACTGGTTTTTACCTCATTCTAATTAATCTGTTTTCAGAATACAATGGGAATGTTGTAAATGTTATTTTATGTGTGTAAGGTTGTATCATTTCAGCTACAGACATTTTAATTAGGTAACCCAATTAACTTAAAAAAAAATCTATGAATTAACATAATGAGAAAAATGAATGCTGGGAGAACTAAACAGTGGAAAGAAGGGAAGTCATAGGGTAGGAGCTTGTCTCTACATAAACGCAGCTAGAAAAGAGCACTCATCACGTTACACACCAAGTTTGTAGCCATCCCAAAACCTCCACGCTATTCTACCGTCCCTTCTCTAATGCAAGCCTTGCCCATCCTTCTCGTGTCCCCTCAAGCCCCATCTTCTCTTTGTAATATGTTCCAAGCACTCCACTCCACTATGGTCTGTTCCCTCTCTGTGCACGAACCACATCTTTGGATTTAGTCCAACGTCATCACATATTACGTAATACTTCTCTCCCAACCAGACTTTACATTTTCAGAGAACTCTTACATTTCTCCTGGAGCAGAGCATAATTCTCGACATACAAAAGACATTAAACAGTTGGTGAGGGAATAGACTAATTGATTTCCGTGAATTATATTTAGCTTCAAGCTTCAATTGTTAATTTTCTCACCTCCCCCAAAATGAAGATGAAAATGTCATAAAGATTTTTTTAAAGGCCTTCGACTGGGGACAATGAAAGGAGGTTATTAAAAAGGATTCTATTCCTGAGTTGCTTTTGGAGTGTCAGCAAATCATCAGAGGTCTCTAACATAGAAAGCAAGGGAATTCCCTACTCTGCTCGCCCAGAGTAAGACTGAGAGACCTCCAATTAAGCCTTATTGCTAAGTGAAATTCCCCCCAAACATCCTAGAATATACGCTCTTTATACTTTCATCAAAGAAGAAAGAGAAAGAGAGAGCAGGTATCCCAAGACTGCCTCTATCCCTGTCTTCTTTACTAATTGACTGCAGAACAAAAGAGGAATATTTACAGAATTCCATACTGAAGCATATAGAAAACATTTATTCAGTAAATACTATTTCCAATTTCAAAATAGTTAATGTTGTTTTAACACTTCCTTTTGTGTCACAAATTGTGTGAGCACTTTTCAGACATCATGTTATGAAGCTCTGATAACATTCTATATAAGATAAATACCACAATTATCCTCATTTTAGAGATGAAGGAGCTCAGATTAAGAACTCCAAAGTAACATGATTGAGACACAAAGCCAGAATCCGTAACCAGGTCTCTTATGCCAAAGCCCAGAGGACACCATCTATGTTTACAAGATTCAATTCTCAACAATGTTAAGTACTGTAAGTACTTGGGTTCTATTTCAGGACTTTTTTTTTTTTTTTTTTTTTTTTTTTTGCTTTTGAAAACTTAAAAACAAAAAACAAGACAACATGACACCAAATCAATGATACGGAAAAAAGGCTGGAACAAGGATGTCCAGGGTCTGAGGTATCAAGCTTAAACAAACTGGGTTAAAGCCAATTAATTACAAGATTCCAGGCACACCCAACACACACACACAAAAAGAGTGGTTAACTGTGGATCCCACTGGTAGAAAGACCAGTGAGGGTACAATTTCCCCATCAGTCCTAAAGAGCTTTTGGGAAACTCAGATTTAATTTATAACATTTTTATATTCATGCCAGATACAGCCCACATGTCATTCAGGCTTTGCAGGATGTTCAGCAGAGAAGAACTCTAGAAAACACTCTTATTGTAGGACTTTTGGCTATGTATGATGTGTATATACTAATGACTTCCCTGGAGCATCCAATGCCAGCTTCAGGGAAAAGAAAAAGGCCTAGAAATTAATGCCTGAAAAGAGTTTTCCATATAGTTTCACCTGTTCAGTTGACAGGAAGAAATCTCAGGCAACCCTTAAAGCAATAAACATAATAAGGCAAGAGCCCCACCTTAGCTATCACTATCAGCATTAGTATCTCCACAGTTGTGAGGTCAGCCTTAAGAGGAAGCAAGCAATCACGGGATGTAGTTTCAGGGATAGCCGAAAGCCTCGCCCCTAATTA
Organism: Acinonyx jubatus; assembly: GCF_027475565.1. Classification (NCBI taxonomy): domain Eukaryota; kingdom Metazoa; phylum Chordata; class Mammalia; order Carnivora; family Felidae; genus Acinonyx; species Acinonyx jubatus. The sequence continues at coordinate 65,257,606 of NC_069387.1, forward strand.
ACACCTCAATTAGGGTTGTAGGTGCTTGAATTTCCACAAAAAAGAAAATCAATCCCTTGGGCTTTAGACTTAGTCTTGTGAAAATGCAAAATCAAGTACGACTGGGGTGACAGCATTTTAAGTTTCCGGGTTTATTTACATCCAAGATTCCCCTTGTTTGTTATATTCCTTCAAGGCAAGTTTTGCTAAGGAAAAGAATTGGAGGGGGGCGGGGAATTTGAAGCACTGAAAACAATCCTGAGGCCAAAGTGGGCAAAAAGGAAGAGAGTTTTCCACTGAGAGAGACCCAAGTATGCAAACAAGAAAGTGGGCTCCAGAGTCAATATTATGCAAATTCTCCCTCTCCTGGTGCCATTATCAATTTAGTAATATAGTCCGCCTATCTCCTTCTCAAAATCTTCTGCGAAACAGCAATTATGCTGCTTTGTTTACAGGAAAACTGACCCAAGCAACTCAGGCAAGGAGTTGAAATTTACAGTCCTTGGGCAGAGTGTCAGTTGTTACAAGCACTCAAAACTGTGTCTACTTGCAGGCAGAAAGTCGTGACTTCCCAGATTTCAGGTACGGCACAGATTCGTCTGCAAACAGGGCTGGAGCCCAAATCTCTACCTAACAGGCACGAGGCAAGAAGCCCGGAAGGGTGGGGGGAAGCAAGCTGGATGGCTCCAGGAAGTGGGTGGGGAGGCAGCTGCCGGGTTTGGTGCCAACTGTGGCACCAGCAGGTTCGCACACGCCTAGCGGAGGGAGTCCCGGGCCACCGCGCGCAGCGGTCGCAAGCGCTTTTGGCAATGCTGTCCCCCTTCGACTCCCGTCATCACCCAACCCAACAGCTCGGGTCTGGGACGTAAAAAGGGCTTGCAAAGTGGGCGGCGGCCGGCGTTCCCGCCGCTGAGTCACAGCCCAGCCAACTTTTACAGCATTTCCCAGAAAGAAAACGAAAAGTCTCAGTTCCGTAGCCCACCACTCGCTTCTCGTTCCCGCTCTCCGCTCCGTGTCACTGGGGTGACTCGGACCCACAGCTGGGGTGCTTCCCACTCGTCGCGCAACTTCTCACCCCAGCAAAGCCTCGGGGTGCCCCGAGCGCTTCGCAAGCGCTACCCACCCGGCAAACGGGAGAGCAGGAGGAGGGAGGGGAAGGGCTAGCCTCCTCACCTGCAGGACACCGACACCTCCACCCGCGTGGCCGGGATGGCCGCGCTCAGCTGGTTCAAGTCCCCGATGCCCGCAGTGCTGGTGTAGCGGCTGTCCATCTTGGATGGAGGCGCCGCGGACTTGTCCGGCGCCCACATGCAGAGCTCGGGCAGACTGAGGGCTCCGAGCCCAGCTCCCGACAGCCGGGGATGGGGGTTGAGGGTGGAGGCAGAGGAAGGAGGGCGGAGGCAGCTCGCGGGAAGGGGGAGGGAGGGGGAGGCGGACCCGCGCAGAGCCGCGAGGGAACCGCGAGCCAGTCCTGACCCAGGCCGAGGCTGCCGGGGAAGTGGCGCACGGGGCTCCGGGCTTCCCTGCCCCCTCCCTGCAGGCAGCAGCCCCAGCAGGGGACACTCAGTGATCCTTTCCACGCTCTGGGTGTCAGGCTCTGAGCAGCCAGCGGGCCACCCGGCGAGGGGGGGCGGGGGGCAAGAGACCCAGACCTCAACCGTCTAGGAGCGCAAGCCCCAGCCGGCTGGGCATGCGGCTGGGGTTGTCTCCGCCTCTACACACCCACTCCCGCCTCCTGGGCCGCGACTCCCTCCTCCTGTCAATCAGGTGTGGACGGGAATGTCACGCAGTTCGCCTGCCTGAGCTGGAAGCTGGAGGTGTGGGCGCCTCTGCCCGCTCCTAACCCCCTCCCCCACCGTAGGTCCACCCCTCCCCACCCCGCGCTGGTCCTCACCGCACCCTCGAAACCCATGGAGGTCCTTGCCCTCGGGCCGAAGAGCCGGTCCGAGCTTCTGAACTGCCCACCCTCGGCCCCTTGAGGGTTGAGGACAATGGGGCAGAAGGACGATCTCCAGCGTTCTGTACGCGGTGCTAAAGTGACATACCAATATCTGGGACAAGGCGGGAACAGGGTGGACTCTAATGTGGGGAGAAAAACTATTTGGGATTTAAGGGGGCCATCTGGTTTCCCTCTTCCCTCAATTCCTCGGAACATGGGGGTCTAATAGGGACAGTCCTTATAGCCAGGGCCCTGCTGCGGCCCCTCGTTCCCAAATGCATGAAAAGTTCTGCCCTGAAACCTGGAGGTCACTACTATTTAATACAGCTCCCTCACCCCGACTCCCACCCAGTGAGACCCGAATGACACTGGACGGACGCTAGCACAGAGGAGCCGTAGTGAGCGCCGCATTTGGGGCAGCCATGCTGGTGCCAGAATGCCGAAGCAGACACAGCCTGGGGAGGTACCCGAGGCTCCCCTCCATTGCCATGACCTCATTGGCTGCACCTTCCCTCCGGCCTCACCCGTGCGCCTACGGGTCCCCGAGCGCTCGCCACCAGGGGGCGACGGAGAGCTGGACGCGGCTTTAGGTAAAGAAGCGGGGAGCGTCGGATGGTGGCCGCCTTCTCAACGCGCCAAGCACGGAGTTTCCAGCTGGCAGGACTAACTCAGAAAGGAACTGTTTTCATGGTTCAGAACCAGCCATACGTTGTAACATTTTAATCCACTTGGAGCCACCTGCCCGGAGAATCTGTACAGTTGCCCGCGAGGATGTGTAGGCGTAGTCTTGCCTCTCTCCCCCCTGTCAAGATCCTTCCTGCGTTTCAGTCTTGGTTTCCATTCCTCATCACCCAGCCCACCCCTTTTCATCCCTTAAATCCGGAGGTTCTCTGGTTCTCTTTTCCCATCACAGATTAACCTGTGGTTTATTACTATTTGGAAATGTCCTAAAACTCCAGACATTTCTCTTATGCTGGCCAAAATTAATTTGGAGGACGAGACCTAGGTGAATTTTTTTAAGGTAACCAGACTTATTTCTCAGAAGCCAACAGAAGAAATAAAAGTTTAGAACTTTAAAATAGTACCCAGCCCGTAGGTCCTTTACTTCTTAAATTTTCCCACTTTATTGACCTATAATTGATATATAATAAATTCCACATAAAGTGTACCATTTAATAAATTTCAATACATATATACTCCTGTAAATCCATCACCACAATCAAAATAATGAGCCATTCCATCACCCCAAAAGTTTTCTCATGTCTCCTTTGTAATCAGTCCCTCCTTTCACCACTAAAAACAACCCTCCAGGCAACCACTCGTCTTCTTTATATCACTATGGATAAGTTTGCATTTCTATAATTATATATATATAATTGTAAATGTATATATATATGTATATGTATTGTATGTGTATGTATGTATTGTATATGTATATATATAATTGTATATATATACAATTGTAATTGTATATGTATAATTATATATATACATATACAATTGTATATACAATTGTATATAATTGTATATGGAGATATATATATCCATATATATATATGGAATCATATAACCTGTACTCTTTTTTGTGTGACTTCTTCCATTAAGCAAAATTCTTTTGAGATTTATCCACTTTGTTGAGTGCATCAATAGAGCATTTCTTTTTTATTGTTCACTAGTATTTCATAGTATAGATGTGCCACAAATGGTTTACCCATTCACGTGTTAGTGGACATTTTAGTTTTTCCAGGTTTGGGCTATAACAAAACTGCCATGAACATTTATGTATAAGTCTTTATGTGGGCATATGCTTTCATTAGTTTTGAGGAAAAAAAACTTAGAAGTGAAATACCTGGGTCATAAGGAATGTGAATGTTTAACTTTTTAAGAAACTACTAAACTGTTTTCCAAAATAGTTTTACTATTTTCCTTTCCCACAACATTATGTGAGTGGGTAACATTATTAGTCTTTTGATCCATGAACATTATATGAGTTCCAGTTGCTTCATAACCTTATCAATACATATTATTGTTATTCTCTTAAATTTTAGTCAATCCAATAGGTGTCTTAGAGTGGGTTAATGACTACTAATGTTGTAACTATGGATCTCATTGTGGAGTAATCACTAGTGATGAGAATATTTTTCTGTGCTTATTTGCTATCTGTATATCTTCTTTGGTAAAGTGTCTATTCAAATCTTTTGCAATTTTTTTTTTATTTATTAGAAAAAGAGAGAGAAAGAGAAAGAGAATACACGCACGCGAGTACACGGGGGAGGGGCAGAGACACAGGGAAAGAGAGATCCCAAGCAGGCTCCACACTGTAAGCTCAGAGCCTCCTGATGTGGGGCTCAAACTAAGGATCCCTTAGATCTTGACCTGAGTCGAAATCAAGAATCAGTTGCTTAACGGCTGAACAACCCAGGCACCCCTGCTCATTTTTATTGCATTATTAGTTGTATTATTCCTGAGTTTTGAGAGTTCTTTATATATTTTCTATACAATTTACAAAATAACTTCTGGCAGTCTGTGGCTTGTATTTTTTTTTTAATTTTTAATGTTTATTTGTATTTGAGAGAGAGAGAGCACACACCTATGAGCAAGGGAGCGGCAGACAGAGACACAGAATGCAAAGCAGGCTCCAGGCTCTGAGCTGTCAGCACAGAGCCCCACACAGGGCTCAAACCCACATACTGTGAGATCATGACCCGAGCCAAAGTCAGATGCTCAACCCACTGAGTCACCTAGGACCCCTGGCCTGTATTTTCATTTTAATGGTCTGTCAGAGAGCAGAAGTTCCTAATATTGATGAATCCAGTTATTCAACTTTATTCTAATACTGATTATAATGTTGGTGTTGAATTAGAGAAATCTTTACCTAATCTGAGGCCAAAAATTATCTTCTATGTTTTCTTCTAGAAATTTTATATTTTCAGGCTTTCCATTTAGGCCCATGATTAATTTGAGTTTTTTAAATCAAAGTTGTCTTTTTTGCACATCAACATCAAATTTTTCTAGCACCATCATTAAAAAGACCAACCTTTCTCCATTGACTCATCTTTGTACTTTTGTCAAAAATCAATTCTCCATGAGTCCATTTTTTAGTCTATCCTATTCCATTGATCTGTTTGTTTTTCTTTAAACAAATACCACAGTCTTAATTACTGCAGCTTTGCTAATAACTCTTGAAAGCAGGTAGTGATCATTTTAAAAATTCTTTTGTCGGGGCACCTGGGTGGCTCAGTGGGTTGGACGTCCAACTTCGGCTCAGGTCATGATCTCCCAGTTCGTGGGTTTGAGCCCCGCATCAGGCTCTGTGCTGACATCTCAGAGCCCGGAGCCTGCTTTGGATTCTGTGTCTCCCTCCCTCTCTCTGCCCCTTCCCTGCTTGCTCTCTCTCTCTCTCTGTCTCTGTCTCTCTCTCAAAAATAAATAAACATTAAAAAATTTTTAAAAATAATAATAAAAATTCTTTTGTCATTTTGGATTCTTTGAATTTCCATGTAAATTTTAGAATCAGCCTGGTAATGTCTACCAAAAAAAATTTTTATCAAGATTTTGATTGCAATTCCATTGATTCTATAGACCACTTAAAGAAGAGTGGATAACATTAGTCTCCTGATCCATGACCATTATATATCTTCCATTTATTTAGGTCTTCTTTAATGTCTATCAGCAATGGACTGGTACCCTTAAAGGAGAAACATTTGGAGACAGCCACACAGGGAAGAAAGCCATGTGAAGACAGAGACAGAGATTGGAATTATACTGCACAAACCAAGGAATGCCAAGGATTGTTGGTAACCACCAGAAGCTAGAAAAGTCAGGGAGGCAATCTTACCTAGAGCCTCTGGGGACAGCATGGCCCTCCCAGCACCTTGCATCCAAAAACCATGAGAGAATAAATTTCTGTTGTTTTAAGCCAACCATTTTGTGGTAATTTGTTACAGCAGTCCTAAGAAAACTAATGCATGATATTAACACTAATTATTTCTGTTTTTCTGATTTTTTTTCAAGTTTGGTACTTTAAATCCATCATATTGAGGTAAGCTTTAAATGATAAAACGTTTCAAGTATATTCAAAGTCCTTGTTAATATGGTCAACACAGTACATAAAGAACTACAATTTTTAAAAATAATTTTAATAACCTAATAAATATCGTGAATTATGGCATGTTTATTTCCTTTAACTTTTATTTTTGAGAAATTTTAATATAAATTTTATATTTATTGACATGTATTTAAATAATATGAATGGTTTTAGAATTGCTAAACGTCAAAGGTAAATTTCATTTACTAAAATTGTTAAGCAGCCATTATTCACCAAGTCAGGGATTCAGAAAATATTAGTTAAATGTTTACTATGTGCTGGGCACTGAGCTAGATCTTAAAGGTAAAGCTCCTTCTGCCAAGGAGATGCATGATGACTGTATAGATATAAAAAGATAAAAATAAAAGTAATAAAAAATAACAATAATAAATCAAAATAAATTTTTAAAAATGTAAGGGCGCCTGGGTGGCTCAGTTGGTTAAGTGTCTGACTCTTGGTCTTAGCTCAGGTCTTGATCTCAGGGTCATGAGATCAAGCCCCACAATGGGCTCAACGCTGGGCATTAAGCCTGCTTTAAAAAAAATAAATAAATCAGCTAGCCTAAAAGAGCATATCCTCATAATAATAGGACAAAGTGCATTTACCTCATCCAGCAAGTGGTGGTTTGGTGCAGAAGTCCAAAACAAACTAGACTGAGCAGTTCTTCAGACTATAGCTATAGCAATAGAAAATTGCTCTACTGGCCCCAACAACTATTCCACACCAGGATAAGTCAGAAATAACAGCGTTACCATATTTTCATCTTCAAAATGTCCTTGGGAGGGGCACCTGGGTGGCTCAGTAGGTTGAGCTTCCAACTCTTGATTTCAGCTCAGGTCATTATTCCAGGGGTGTGGGATTGAGTCCCACATCAGGCTCCACGGTTAAGTGTGGAGCTTGCTTAAGATTCTCCTCTCTCTGCTCTCTCTCTCTCTCTGCCCCTCTCCCCTGCTTATCCTCTCTCTCTCACTCTCTCTTGCTCTCTAAAAATTAAAAAAATAATAATAATAATGCCCTTGGGAAATTGAAGAAAATAGCTATGTCATTACTTAACCTATGAGGATATGCGGATAGCTGTATAATCACTGGGCCACATGACCTGCTCTGTGACAATACAGCTTATCAGATAAACATATAAGAGCAAAGAATTAACTGTTTAATTATGGAAAAATGGCAGCTCAAGGAAGACTTTATGATGAGTGGCCAAAATATGTTCTCTGAATACCTACCTTTTCTGTGACCTGCTAACCATTTGAAGATGATTTACTCAAACTGGTCAAATCTGCAGATAACTCAATCATTCCAGACATTAAAACAATATTACCAACTTTAACTTGAAGTTACCTTGTGACTAAAAAAGATCAATATCTCACCAATTTTATAAACACCACCCTTTTACTGGTTAAAGCACTTAGAAAAATATCACTTTTAAAATCTTACAAATAATAGAAAATTAAGATAGGTCTTGAGTAAGTATCCAGGAACATTAAACCCAATATTTCAGTTAAGTAATGCCTTTATAAAGGATCTTGGATAATTATCTAGGTAAACCTATTCTCAAACAAGATTTTCCCCCTGTGTTTGATAAATAAATTGTACACTCGAGAGAACACTTAGAATATACGATGCTTTCAATTCAGAATTTTACACTTACTATTCAAACATACGGAAGAACATACTTCAAATTGTGTGTTGAAAGTCTCATGTTGGTTTGGGTAGTATTTGGTTTTCCATTATCACACAGTCATTTGACTCATCCACTTCCTGTTCCATAAAGAGATGCCCTAAACTTGGGGTGAGGGAGGGGTGTGTCAAGAAAGTGATCAAACTGGGGTTAGTTATCTTACTACGACTGAATCTTCTATTTTTTAAATGATAGCATTTCAGTTATTTATTGCCGTGTAACAAGCCAATCTAAAACTCAACCACTCAAAACAACAGTGCTTGTATTAATTTTCATGATTCTGTGGGTCAGAAATTAGCATAGGCCTCCACCAGGCAATTCTGCTCCATGTAGTGTCAGTTTGAGTCATGCACATAGACTGCATTTAGCTAGAGGCTGGCTGGGCTGCAAAATACAAGAAGCCTTCATTTCCACGTCTGGCAGCTCAGTGCCCTTCCTCCACGTGGCTGCTCCGTGGTTTCTCCTCATTCAGTCTAGTCTAGCCCCAACTGCACAGCATGGTGACTGGCTTTCCTACAGCCAAAGTGGAAGCTGCCAGAGCCTAAAAGGCTAGGCCTGGAACAGGCGCAGTATTGCTTCCACTGATTTCTATTTGTCAAAGCAAGTCATGAGGCCAGTCCAGATTCAAAGGGACCAGGGGAGGTGGCTGAGTGACATAAAAGGTGGAGCAGCACGCACAAATTGGAAGAGAAGGAACTGACAGCCGTCATCTTTGGGGACTACCCACTAAAAACAGTCAATTTGGGTAAGGCTTAAATAATCGTATATCTCTTATTTTAAAAAAACAACAACACTGATCTTTTTCACTACTTTAAATCCGTTTTGTTTGAAAAAAAAAATGTATATAAGGAACCAGAAACCTCATAGCGTACATTGTAATGAGTAGGATCACAGTAGTAAGCAAGGGTTTGTCTTCAAGAATGCTTTTGCCAGGGTGCCTGGGTGGCTCCATTGGTTAAGCTTCAGACCAGCTCAGTTCATGATCTCATGGTTCCTGAGTTTAAGCCCTACATCTGGCTCTCTGCTTTCGGCACAAAGCTCCCTTCAGATCCTCTGTCCCCCTCTCTTTTTGCCCCTCCCCCACTCTCTCAAAAGAAGAAGGAAAGAAGAAAGAAAAAAAGAAAGAAAGAAAGAAAGAAAGAAAGAAAGAAAGAAAGAAAGAAAGAAAGAAAGAAAAGAAAAGAAATAAGGCCTTTGCTAACTACATATTCAACAGTAGAGGAAGAAATATAGAAAATATGAAGAATATGTTTCCTACTTTCAAGCATCTTTGTTTAATATGAGATTAGCATCAACTCATCACGTTAATAAAAAGTAAGAATGAGCAAGAAATAAGCCATGACTTGTCATGAGGTTATGTAGTATACACTGGAATGACTGATGCTCAAGGACATATATTTTTTTAAAGTTTACTTATTTATTTTGACACAAAGAAAGAGCGGGGAGGGGCAGAAAAAGAGGGAGAGAGAGAGAATCCCAAGCAGCCTATGAGCTGATAGTGCGGATGCAGGGCTTGATCTCATGAACCAAACTGTGAGATCAATACCTGAGCTGAAATCTTGAGTTGGATCCTTAACCGACTGAGCCACCCAGGCTCCACTCAAGGGAGGACATATTAATGAGAAAGAATAAGCATTAAAACTTTCCTGGAAAAATGGGTTTTAAATAGGTAAAATAAGAAGATAGAGCAATATAGGTGAGTGTGGAAATATGAGCAACTCTAGAAGTAAAAATAAATATTTCATATGTTTGTACAGTAGTGAGAAGACCCAACACACCAGAGAAGAAGCATGCCAAGTTTAGATAGAGTGACGTTATCTTAAAAGACCTTGTAATTAGAGAGAAGATATGTAAAAAGAGAAGCTAAAATGATCCAATCCTGCCTTGTCCAATAGGGTAGCCTCAAGTCACAAGTAGCTACTGAAATTTAAGTTAGTTAATATTAAATAAAATTTAAAATGCAGTTACTCAGTTGCATTTCAAAAGCTCAGTGGCCACATATAGGTAGTGGTTACCCTATTGGATAGTGCAAATTTTAGGACCTATCGTTCACACTATAGAGATCTATTGGACAGTGCTGACAACCTTTTCTACTTCCTAATATTTCTGAAATCTATTCAACTTTCACTTTCCCTCTGCCATTATCATTAGTTCCGTTTACGATACTTTCTCACCTGGGATAATGCAACGCTCTCCTACCTTGTCTCCCTGTTTCCAGTCGTGCCTTATTCTACAGCTAAAATGCACTTTATAAAACTTTTTAATCTGGCTTTGTAAAATTCCTCCTGAAACCACCCATACCATTCTCTTTGCCTGGAATTCTCCTCCATGCCTGTTTCCCTAGCTCACGCTTAGTCTTGAGGTCCCAAGTTAGATGTCACCTCTTCAACCAGGCCTTCTCAAATACCTCTGAGCCTCAGTATTCTTATCTTTAAAATGATGCTTTCATCTATGATCCGTAGTTGATGAAAATTAAAGACTATGCAATAAATGAAACTACTAATAATGCTTATGGTGATGATGACAATTTGGTGATGATGGTTTAAGCTCTCTATTTCTATTTTCTCATTTAAACTACCCAGAGTAGTAATTTAAAATTACTTTCATGACTTGTACGACTAACGGAGATCCACATTCACTATATTCAGGCACATGGTCTTTCCTGAACCATTCTAACCCTCTATGTTTCTCTCCTCCTCAAAGTTTTTATTATATGTACACATATATCTTCTTAACTTCATCTTTACTTGGTCAAACTACTATTCATCCCTCATGATCTATCTAAAATGTCACTTCCTCCTGGAAGTATCCAGCAAATATCTTTGTGTTGCTTTTAAGTAACTATTCTAACAGAACAATTTACTTTATGCATAGAGAAAGATGAAATTCTAAGATTGCTGCTTTATCTAATAGGGAAAATGGCAGTTTTCATTTCTTCTAGACTTACAGATGTTCATTTGAATATGATTATACAATGATAACCAGTTAACATGAAGAACTCTCATAGAATAAACCTTACACTCCTTGAAATACAAATGTGTTTAAAAGGAGTCTGTCATTAGAATTTTACAAGGACATATTTTCATAGTTACTGAATGAAGAACAGGTCTTATTTTTTATAAATGCTTTCAGCCTCCAAATTTAAAGTTTCTTCCAAGAAGCTTTTCAGTAAATCTGCTAACTCAGAGAGTTTGATTTTTCAAGGCTGCCAGAAGAAATCCATTTGTAAGAGTGAATCAGAAAGGGCAGCCCTAAAAGTTTTTGAAACTTATCAAAAGAGTATAGAAAAGGAAACCTTCTTACAAAAGGACTATAATACCTGAAATCTTTTGCTCCTATAGGAGCTTTCCCAAATAGGCTAGGTCACAGCACCTTTTACCTTTAGCTATCACAATTAGAATAATTATTGTGTGACAACTTGCTCAATACCTATTCCTCCTGCTAGACTTTGAGCTTCAAGAGTATAAGTACCCATCGATCTTCTCCACTGATGATCTCCTGCACCCAGCATGCAGACTGATGTGAGGCAGTCCCCATGTAGCCATGACTATTGAAAAGTGGGTAAATTTGTTTTGATTTGTCAAGTTCAGGTGAGAGCTGGGCTCTCAGGTGTGATGACTAACAGGCATTTGGGGCTAAGTTGTGGGGACAGGATTATCAGGTTGGAATCAATAGCTTAGAGTTAGCAGTTGAAGCCAAGCATTTGGGTATACAGTCCAGGGAAAAAGGAAAGAGGAATAAAAATAAGAATCACATCTCTGCCCCTCCCCCACTTGCTCTCTGTCTCTTTCTCTCTCTCTCAAAAATAAATAAGCATTAAAAAAAATAAAAAGAATCACATCTGATTAGTATCAGTCCTGAAGAAAGGTGCACCAAAACAAAAAAAGTCCTACTAAAGAAACTGGTGGGGAAGAACCACTTGGACAAGTAGGGAAGAAGGGGAAGAAAACTCCCAGGATCAAGACATTAAGGACAAGGAAAAAGTGGTTTTGAAAGAGAAAGAGGGCAATGGGATCATTATAGCAGATGTTGTAGAGGCCACATTATTGCATTGTTCTGTGGTCTTTGTGGGTTGCCTCACTCTCTTTTTTGGAGAGTTAGCAACATTACAGAAACCCATACAGATTTTCAGTTTTCATTCCAGGTCTTTCAGATTCTTCTGCTGAAATGCCCCTGGCAGGTCACTCCTAGCCCCACTTTACTACCTTGAACTTGAAGCCCACCCTACTCCAGAATTCATGAGTACAGAAAACAGGTCTCCAGACAGCAAGCACATTGCTGAAGACTTCACACAGGAATGAGCCCCACTGGCATCTTATGGCCATGTTGTGTGAGGAACTAATGCCTGATTTTCAAACCTGATTTAGATCGCTCCTTGAGCAGGGCAAATAGGCAATAATTAGTATGTGGTCAGAGTCTACTCTGGTTTCTTTCCTGCTTGGACAATTAAAATGTGCTACCATGCAAAAGAATAAAACTTTTGTTGGAAACTAGAGAGACACACAGAGAAAAGAATATAAATCTTAAGTATTTAATAACTTGCTGAAATTAACATTCTTCTAGGATAACCTGGCCTTTTAGTATATTTGAAAATAGCTATTTGAATGTGAAAATACTAAAATTTTGCAGGACCTTTCTCTAACTGTCCAAGAGATTTGGGCAGAATTTCATCACCCATGAAACTTTTCCATAACTATGATAATTGCTGTTAAATTTACCATGATTTGTCACAGTAGATGGAGTATTTTCTATTCATGCTCAAATAATTAAACCTTTGTTTCCCGAACGAGTCCCTTAGAATGTTGTTGGGTTTACAGAAATAAATAAGGTCTTGGGGATGGGGGACGGGGCAGGGGAAATGTTTTTGGGTTTTTGTTGTTGTTGTTGTTGTTGTTGTTGTTTTGGTTTTCAGATGTTGAGGAAAGTTTTCCCAGTCACCAAGACTAATAACCTTTGGAGAAAGGACTTCAGTTATTTATCCTAACAGAATCTGTGGAGGTTTAGTATCTGCTTTAATAAAAGGCCAATTTATGGCATTCATTAAGCTCTTCTTAAGTTTAAATTCATCCACCAAGGGCTAGCCAAGTCACAATTATCTTTAAGTTTCAATATCATAAATCTTCCTATTTTTGCCTGTTGGTGTTAAGGGACCAAACCCCCACAGATGATACTTTTGCCAAATAGCACTGATGTTGCCAAAGAAAGCCACTATAGGAAATTCTTCTGTTGAAGACAGAATGTTTTATTGACCGAAGCCAAATTTTTGTATTATATGGTCTTGTTTTGCAAATATAGACAGTAAAAGAAAATAAAACATTTAGTCTATTTAAGTCAAAGCAGTTTCTTTACATGGCCTCACCATGTCATTGGACTTTTCAAATGCTTATCTAAGTCAGGGTATGTGATTAAAAATTATCCTGGTGAATTAGGAGACTGAAAGTCCCACATTTGACTCTGCAATAGTTTTCTGATGAAGTAGTATGAGACTTCCTTTAAAAACATTGTTTTAGTGTGTTAAAAATTCATTTTGTTTTACAAACTCACTGTTCATGTACTACCATCTCAAAGGTATTTTTTAAAGCAATCAAATAGAATTCAACACTTTAATTTTCTAAAACAAGAAGAAAAATGACAAACAATCCAATGGAAAATATTGAACCAAGGAAATAGTTCACAGAAATGAGATGCAAATAGCTCTAAAATATATGGTATGGGGTGCCTGGCTGGCTCAGTTGGTAAAGCACATGACTCTTAATCATGGGGTCATGAATTTGAGCCCCCATTGGGTATAAACATTACTTAAAAAAATAAATACAATATATTAAATGATGTTAAGTCTCACTTATAATTTCAAAAAGCAATTTAACAGTAGATGAGTTAAATGAGTAGATGAGATTTTCCCAGTAGACTGTTGAGTATTTACTCATACTTTGCTGCTAGAAGTATAAAATGACATACATTTATAAAGAACAACCTGGTAATATTTATCAAAGTTATAGACAGTTCCACTGGATATCCATTTGAAAAAAAATGAAGTTTAATCCATATCTTATACTATACACAAAAATTTACCCCAAATGTGTCATAAACCTTAATGTAAAACCTAAAATTATAAAACTTATAGAAGAAAATATAGGAGAAAAATTTTATGACCTTGGTTTAGGCAAAGATTTCATGCATATGAAACCAAAAGCATGATCCAGAAAAGAACACATTGATACACTGGACCAGGAAATTATATCCTTCAAGGCTCAGATATAATAATGACTATTCTGTGACCTTGTCACTCAATTAAAGGAAGACAGCTTTTACTCCCAAAACTTGATTACGATGCACACTTTTAGCTAAAACTTTTCATTCTTTAAATATTTAGTAAATATTTCTTAGATCTTTGGTAAAATATTAAACCAATTCAATCATACCAACTATTCCTCATTTTCCACTCATAACTGACATCCTTTCCAACTCTGCTGACCACAAACCACAAAAGCAAGTTGCTTGGGGGTGTGTGCTGTCTAACTTCCCTTCTAGCCGCTCCTTTCTTTCTGCCTCCTTCTGTTTGATTTTCATAAATTATTAGTGCTACACTATGCCACAGGAATTTTAGTGGCCTGTATTTTGGGTGTAGTAGCAGCTGTCTACAGTGTAGAGAGTAATAACACTGATTCCTATTCATTCTATCTGGTATTTCTAGGGTTCAAAGTCGATGTATCTCTATTATGAGCTTTTAAAATTAGTACAAGTAGTCTGAGTGACTCAGTCGGTTATGTGACACTTGATTTTGGCTCAGGTCATGATCTCATGGTTCATGAGTTTGAGCCCTATGTCAGGCTCTGCTCTGACAGCTGATAGCTGTCTCCGTCTCTCTGCCCCTCCCCCACTCATTCTCTCTGTCTCTCAAAAATAAATAGACTTTAAAATTAATACAAGCTTGGGGTGCCTGGGTGGCTCAGTCGGTTGAGCATCCAACTTCAGCTTAGGTCATGATCTCACACTTCGTGAGTTGGAGCTCCATGTCCGGCTCTGTGCTGACAGCTCAGAGCCTGGAGCCTGCTTCAGATTCTGTGTCTCCCTTTCTCTCTGCCCCTCCCCTGCTCATGCTCTGTCTCTCTCTGTCTCAAAAATAAATAAAAACATTAAAAATATTTTTTAAATAATAAAAAGAAAGTAAAATTAGGACAAGTAAATTCACACTTATCCCAATAATATCAACAGTCATACAACAAATATCAACATTTAATTTGTGTATTAGTTGACTGCATGTATACTTTGGAATGACATACCTTTAACAAGGGCCATGAAAAACATTTTCCATGAAATCTTAGGTTTCCTTGTTTATGTGGTAGCGGTGGTTGATGTGTTTATTTTAAGAAGCATTTGCAATGTAACTCGTTGTATGAGTTGGGCAGTTAATTCTCATTACTAAGACTGACAACTACATTGGGTTTACAAAATAAAAAAGAAAAACATTCTGGGATGTTTTCCTGCTTCAAAAAGTACTAACATTGAAAGAATTGCAGATTGGAAAGACACGATTTTCTTATTCTTTTCAAGAGACTTAATCCTGTTATGTTGTTTTTATGCTGGCTATTGCCCCAAATAGCAGGATATGATGTAATCTCAACAGTGTGAATGTTAGATGTTTCTTCAGTGTGAATCCCTTTTCACAAATCTGCTTTTTTTCACTCAAGTTGTAGCTCTATGACTCTAGCATTTACAAGTAAATGCTGAAATTTCCAATGCTTATTTTACAACTGTGTAAAAGATCCACACAAATAGATTTACTTAAAGAAGCAAACAACTCTATGTAGTCCAATACATATAGTCAAAACAGTGGGGGGAAATATTACACAGTCTAAAAGTTCAAATTTAGTCCTCTTTCTCTTCATTGAAATTGATCTCCACACTGCCCTCCATGACTGCAAAAACAAAATACTTCATCCAAAGCAAAATGGCCCACAAAAAAATTATTAGGCTAGCTTCCAAGAGACTGTGCCTGTCTATCAGAGCACTCCTGGGCAATGAAAGCCCAAGTTAAAGCATATTAAATAATGTTAATAATTAACATAATTTAATCCTCACCAAAACCTTGTGAAGTGAGTATTATATAAAATAGGTATTACTTATTCCTTTAAAAAGTAAGAAAGTTCTGAGTTAAGGAGTCAGAGTGACTTATCTAGATCACATGGCAGATGGATTCAGATAACTCCAAATGTTGGAGTCTTCTCACTGCAGCACATTATCTTTCCTTCCTTTGTAGTTAATCTGTTCCTCCTCTGAACTCCCACATTATTGCTCACAATCATTTAACTCTGCTGATATTACATGTTTTGTGTGTCATGTTCTATTTCCCATTCTATTAATTTCCATTCTTATTATGCTCTTATATGTCTCTTGCCTTTACTCTGTTTACATTTTTCTTACTTGTTAAGTTTAATTCTTAGCTTATTATTTATTATTTTGGTATTATAATAAATTACATAAAGCTATAAATTTCCCTCTAGTACCACTTTAGCTGCATCTCACAAGAATTGATATACAGTACTTTGTTGTTCAAAACTAAATGTTTAATAAATTTCATTTTACATCTATAAAGAGTTGATTATGAGCCTATCTTTTTTTTCTCCAAAGACATTTTATTTAACATTTTTATTATTAATTAATACTTTCATTGTAATGTTAGCAGATAACACAGAATATGTGATAACAGTTTAGGATTTCTGAAGACTTCTTTTACGGCCTTGTACGTGCTCACTTCAAGAAGTTATCTACAAATCTTTGAACATCACCATAAGAGGCCTTGATAGGCTACTTAGTCTGTACTCCACCTCAGACCATTATGGCTAAATAGATGCGTCTTCTTCCAAGGATCATTTCTATAACTCAGTTGAAAATTCCACTATAGTGTATCTGCTTTGATGGAAAGGGAGCTTCAGCAAATAGGAAAAATACAACATCAAAGCTAGGGCTTATGTTTTTTCAAAGCGCATGCCAGTTCAAATATGTAACTGTTCAAGTATGTAACAAAAAATAATAAATGTTTCCTTATTGCTTCATAAATTAAACCAACAGGCACTGAAAGTCTGATTTGAAGGTTTATGCTACCATAAGGCCTCTTTTTAGAACTCTAAGTAAAACAAAAATGAGAGCAAGGGTAAACAATGACCACTCCCAACAGGTTTTACTTAAAAAAATATATCACTGCTCTTGACTCTGACTCATGCTTGTCACATAACGGGAGTAGGCACAGTTCAAACTATCTGACCAGCAGGTGGCACATGCCTACCTGCATGTAAGCACGAATAATCAGTAACCACAATATCTGCCAGGGCCTTCTTTTCCTGCTGTTGTGTACAGCTGTGACTGGTCAGATTCAGATTTTTAAATTACTGTCGTTTTTCCTAAAGATTTTGTCCCATTATTCGACTTAACGTCTTACTTGAGTCAAATAGAAACAAGATTCTGTTCCTAAAATAATAATGACATTTATTCTTCGATGTATCATGTTTCCCCAAACTCTACTTAAGCTAGTCCATGTCATAAAATTATTTGGATCAAGTTAATTTTAAATTCTAAAGAAGCAATTAAATCTATGATATAATAATTTAAACTGACAAATTAAGTGGCAGGAAATGTGATTGAATATTTTGTAGGGTATTTAGAGTAGAAGAAAGATTTTAAATGTAATAGCCAAGGACCCAAAGAAAAAGTTAACGGATAGACCTCAACGGGCCCATGAATCCCATACGATTACGTACAAAATATTGTGTTGGGGAGTATTTTATCTAAGGAGAGGTATAGCTTTTATTATGAAATTCTCCAGAGAATATAAACTAAAAAATAATAATATAGTAGTGTACATATTTTCTTTAAATTATTGTTAATCCTTACATAAACATAAATAACAGAGATTTTCTATTCTTTTCTCTTGCACATTTTTTTGTGCCCCCCTAAAATATTTTTTAAAATCTTTCACTAAATTATTTTATTTTAGAACCAAGTTAATTTAAGAAGCATAATGTATTTAACATATTTCAGTCTGGGTCGATATCATTGACGCCACCTATAACAAATATACAGTAGTTTAACTTTTTAAATTGATGTTAAATTTAGCCATCTCTAAATTTCCAAGCACACAGCATTTAATTAAAGGTCTTTTCCCAGTTTTATTTAAATAGCCTTCTTGCTTTTTTCTCTCTCACACTGAGCCAAAATCTTAATTAAAAATAAGATTTTATAAACCATTTAGGACAAAAAAGACCCCAACAGAAAACCCTCAGAAAATAGCACATAAGAAAATTTACGTTTAAGGTGGGAAAGGGCCTATCTAATATTTAAGGAAGTAACTTAATGGACCCCTAAATGATACATTTTTTTAAGGTTATAGGACACAGGTTCCTTGTAGGTTTAATCTAGATGTGAGAAAGAAATTCCAAGACTCATATTCAAAGGAAGAATGAAGAAATCCTTGTTGTTGGTAAAACTGACAATGCCTCTCCCTGAGCCCACATATCTTTCCCTCTCAGAGGAAGGCTTTAAATCAGCAAGTTTTATCAGTCACAATTTAATTGTAAGCAACCAAAGCTGGCTTTGGTTGATTTAAGCAGAAAATACATAAATTAATTGATTGGTTATTGTGTAGCTCCCAGGAATAGTAGGAACTCAAGAGAATCGATCTCAAAGGCAATAAAGTTAGAAACAATGCCCATAAATCACACCTTACTGGGTATGAGTGAGTATACCATCACTTCTACCATTGCATATTAGATGTTGCCCTTGCATTGTTGTTATTGCTAGAATAAGCTGCTTGATACCGACCCTAGTCCCACTTAATTATTATCTTTGGAAAACAGACCTGCACATGCTGCACCATAGCCCAACTGCCACCTTTGCTACCATTGTCACGAGTTTTCCTACCTCTATAGCCACATCTTCACCACGGCTTCCACCACATATACCACTTACACCACTACCACTGTTTAAAAATAGAGAATATCTCACTCCCTTTTACTTGAAGCTACCGGCCTTAGAAAAAGGGCCCTTTCTTTAAAGCAAGAGAGGCTGAGAAAATTAGTATCCGGTTTATTAGCATTTATATTGAGAAATGGGCTATGTCACCCACTGAAACTCACAGTGAGAATAATCTAAATACAGAAAGGAATGATGGCACTGAGCAGCCAAAAAATATCCAGTGAGATTCTTCTATTAGAACTTTTAAATATTTATTTGTATGCATATACCTATGTGTGTGATGACACATAAGATATCATAACTATGCTTTGCACACCAACACACCCACTCCCTCCATGAAGACTTATTAGTTACTACATCCTATTTCAAGACCGACCTCAAGCAGATGCCCATTCCTTTTCTTATTCCAACATAATCCTGTCTCAATTATCTTTAAAAGTATGAACTAACATAAAATCCCACGAGAGAGAAAAGAAAAGAAAGAAAATAAAAATTAGTTTGTAGTGAGTATACACACCGGACCCTTCAAGGAAAAACAATGTGAGTATACCCTACTTTGTATCTATATTGGTTGTAAGGCTACAATCGGTATTTATGACTTCCATATCTCACTAATCATCCCATAACCTCATTCCCTTTGCCTTCGGCCACCACCTAATCTGGGCTAAGTTCCTTGCCTATATTTTTGGCCTAAATCTTCATTTTTTAGAAACCATACCCTGGAAGCTCTGCCCTCTATCATATTGCTTTTTATTCCATTTAATGGACATGGATGTACCAAAGACCTCCAGGGTTCTATCTATACTCCTTTCTGTCCCCATGGTGTAGCAGCAAATCTGTTTCCTTTTCAAACTCAAGCTAAATCACCCAAGCCAGCTGAATATTTATGCCTCTCATTAAGTGGCAATGGGAGCCTAAAATTGACAGGCAGCAATCTCAGCTCCCAATTCAATGGAACTTTTTATAGTATTTCCAGGGAAAACATTCTCTCCTGGGGATGGTGAAACCTGTAAATGAGAGGAACTAGAGGTGAATACGTAAGAAGCAAATACTGTGACTATGAGAAAATGCACTATTTGATGAATTCAGAGCATAAAAGCCATTCTCTAGGAGAGCACCACAACCTCAGCAAAAATTTGTCTCCCAGCTGGCACTGTAACTAAATCTTCTGTGGCTTTATAAGACAAACTGCTTCTCAATGTTATGGTAAAGGGTAAACCCAAGAAATCCCATACACATCAGCCCACTGTACCACAAGTGTATGTCTTTGGAATATCGACTGACTCAATATTCAAAACACCAGATACGAAACACCCATCCAGCTGACAGTCACCGCATCTAATTCAACAGAAAGACCAGTACCGTTTTTACTGTTGAAAGCATTCCTGCCTTAAATGCTAATATGTCCAAACCTTAATCACTGTCATGGAATACCATATTCCATGTTTCGGTCCAAGGAACTTCTCTTACAGTAAATTAAATAATGAAGTAAAGGCCAGAAACACAGGGAAAGGAATCAAGTGTGAATGGACTCTTAGGTTTAATAGTAACAGCAGACATTCAACTGTTTTTATCCTGGACCTATGCTGTCATGAATGCTATGGAAGTCTCAAGAAAATTGAATGGTAACCTAGAGAGAGAGGACGAGAAGAGAATACAATACATTGATTGAGTTTACCTTAAATTTGCAAGATTAAGTTTCTGCCACGAGTGTAATAGGGACCCGAGACTAAAAGTTCACTCATAGAAAATCTAAAGTTGTTTGGAGGAACGTGAGTTTTGTAGAAGGAGAAATTTCTTTCTTTTTTTGAATTAGTAGTGTAGAATATGATACCTTTTAAGAGACAAAATTACCCCCATCACACTCATGCTTACTTATATATTTAGTCAGTTGCAAGCACCAAATTTAAATGATCAATAATTAAAATCTCCCCCTATATGCAATAATGATATTTAACTCTCACTAGACTGCGTTTATTTCTGGAGACAAACGGCCATGTCATATTCACTTTTCTACTTACTCTTAGCACTGAATAAATACTCAGAAGTGTTTAATGAATGAATGAACAAAGTAAGAAAGAAACACATTAGCAAAATGATTCCGTTAGTTGTACAACATCAACAGTAATGAATTGTTCCACCCACTCCATTCTCTTACACACATACCTTTACTCAGTGAAAATCCTTGACTAGAATTAAGAGCACTTCTAAAATTGAACCAGTCAGTAGACTCCCTGTCTCCCCAGTTCTAAGTTACTCATTGATAACTAGTCCAAAATCCCATAGGCCACTTGTCAGAAAAAGCTAGTATCACAAGTCTAGTGTTTTGAAATGATAGCCAGATGAGCTATAAACGCTGAACCCAGAGATTTTCATTACAAAATGAAATGCAATTTCTTACATGCTACTTTGATTTTTTTTGTATTCAGTAGCACTGTGCAACTATGCCTAAAATTAGATGGAAAGAATGAGCCTTATTCCAAGACTTGCTTTTACTGCAAGATGGTGACTTAAAAAACTTTCATTCGTTGTGCCCTTTTATGTAGTTCCTACCAAGTAATTGCAGGAAATAACACAAGACATTCTCTTCATTTTGAAAGGCAGGAAATGTTAACATGGAGGGTTTACATGGAGAATATGTCTTTAGAAAATTTATTTCCTACTGTATTCCATGTTTTGACACTTGCTCCAGAGGACCCCATGCATTTGACTCAAGGAACCTTAACAAATAAGAAGGGAATTGAGCTAAACTTAACTTTTAAATTGAAAGAGATATTTTTATATGAACATGGGTTTCTATAGTAACACACTAAACAGGAGTTAGAGAAATATTGTGTAAGTGCCATAGTGGTAGCTGTAGATGACAAGATATCATCACAAATAATAGATGCAAAATACTGAGTTCTCACCTATCTTAAAATACAAAAGTCTTTCCCCCCAGAGCCTGTAAGCAACCTACAATTCTCCAGAATAAGTAGATACAGAACATTTAAGAATATGAGAAGTTGGTCTTTAAAGCATTGCATTGTTCTAGGTTTCAATGGTATAATTGAACTCAAGTACCACAGGATGTAAATATCAATCACTCCCCCACAACCTCCTTCTTCGTTTCCATTGGAAGTCATTAATTAACACATCTTGGAGATCTTTTATGACTCAGAATCTAAGGAGAGCCCTAAAAACTATTATTTGGTGGAAGAGCTAGGAAAACCCAACAGTTGTCACGGCAAGAAGGATCTATCCATTTATGGGAAAAAATTTAAACAAGTAATAAATGTAAGCATTGCCATTAAAACATTATAAATTTATGACAAAAATCAGCTTATAATATTAGCAGAAATGTTAGTTCTCTGATCATTAAATTGCCATTTTCAAAAAGTATTTCTAAGGTATTGTATGGCGAATTTAAGTATGGGAATATCTACTACATGAAACCAAAAATTCTGACATTTTTCTTCGTAACAGGATCTTGAGAGAGAGATGAAAACTGGAGACCCATATTTAGGAGAGCCATTAAAATAGAAGATCTTCTGCCTAAAGCTTGCGGACTCTCTATTAATATTAGCTATCAGATTACCTTTGGTGCAAACTCAATATTTATCTCTACTCTTGCTTGACTTATATCATTTTCTTTGCCTAAACTGCCTGTGTCCATAGGCCAAAATCTTATTATCCTTTTATCTCCCATCTCAAATGCAACCTCCTCCATATCTTCCCTGGTTGTCTAATATAGACTCAGACACAAACACATTGTAGAAATGTACTCTCAGCTCCTCAAACATTTTTTTCCCTTTTACATCCTTCATGATAATTATCACGCTTTTTGTCTTGTATTTTAGTTGTTTGGATAAGGTCTTCAAGCCTTCTCTCAGATTAGAGGTTCTCAAACTTTACAACATGGATTAAGAATCATCTGGATAATGTGTAAAAGATTCAGATTGTCACTCCCACAAATTCTGAGTCCAAAGTTTCATGGTAGGGCCTTGGAATCTATCCTTTCAACATGTTCTCGGTATTCTAAGTTTTATTCTCCTTGGGATCCAAAAATGTTATCTTTCCACCTACAGCCGAGTTAACAGGCTCTTTCTTTAAAACATTTTGCCTATGTGCCAGTGGACTAAAAAATTTCCCTAGGTTCCCCATGCTACCATCTATCATTTTGGCCATATTTGAATATTTAGATCAAATAGGCTGCATCAGCAAATAAACCCCCTCAAACTCAGTGACTTAACACAACAAAGTTTTATTTCTTCTTCATATTGTATACCTCTACAAATCAGGTATCTCATCTTTATATTCTAGCCATGCCAAATGAAACATGATCTACAAGTTATTTTTAATACATCATATTTCACTGGCTCAAACTAATCATCTGACCCTAAGCTTACTGCAAGAGAGGTGAGGAAATATAGGATGTTTTGCATGCATTAAGAATCTCTGCACAAACTAAAAGGTCAATTGTTTGGCTTTTAATAATATCCTACAACAACTCCAACTTAAGAAGTCCAAAGGAAGGCTTACCAGCCTTCTTTGGTAATAATTATGACAGCCATCATTCCTTAGGCATTTACTACATTTTTCTGGAAAGTCCAATGCAAGACTAACTTAATTCTTTTTTTCTTTTAAGTAATTTCTATATCCAGTGTGGAGCTTGAACTCACAACCCTGCAATCAAGAGTTACATGCTCTACTGACTGAGCTGGCCAGGCAACAGCACTGAATTCTTACACAACCCATAAGGTGGGTATCACTAGCTACAATTGTTGAAAAGCACTGAAATTTAGGAAGGTGTGGTAATACAATTTGCCCTAATACTGAAGCTTGTAAATTGTAGAGCCAGCTATCAAATGAAGCCTATATCTCCAAAGCTTATTCTTTTTAAGGAATGCTTTACATTTCCTTAAAAACCACTTATTCAAAGTAATTTTTATAAGCTACAATTATTACTCCCTGTTGATTATAGAATGCAAACCAAAATGTCTTAGCATTGCCCAGAAAGCCTTTCCTGACTTATTTTTGTTAAGCCTCTGGTTTACTCTATCATAATTATACCTGTTTAAAAATTGTTTCAGCCATACTTCACAATGTGCTTTTTCATACTAGCCCTGAGTTTTTCCTCACTAGGTCCTTCTTCCTGCTCTGCTCCTCATCTTATCTAGTTAATTCTCATCTATATTTCAGGTCATACCTATGCAAATGAATACATTGCATTTATTCCAAAATAAAGATATTAGGGCACCTGGGTGGCTCAGTCAGTTAAGTGTCTGACTTCAGCTCAGGTCATTATCCCACGGTTCATGAGTTCAAGCCCCATAACAGGCTCTGTGTTAACAGCTCAGAGCCTGGAGCCTTCTTCAATTCTGTGTGTCTCTCTCTCTGCCCCCTTCCCCACTTGCGCTCTGTCTCCCTCTCTCTCAAAAATAAATAAATAAACAATAAAATGTTTTTTAAATATGAATATATTTAAAAAGAGTTGTAAAAAGTTAGGGAAAATCAACATTGTGAAAGAGAATCATTGAATTCAGTCAAAAATACAACTAACATCTCAGGGGGAAGAAACACAGACTACAACTTTAAAACACATTAAATTAAAAATAATGTCCTAAAAGAAACAAAACCTATGACACCCATAAAACATTAATGCAATTTTAGGAGAGAAACTTCATGGAAATGTAAAACAAATTATTGTTAAAATATAAAAAAATTCAACAAATGGACTTAATGGCAATATAAATATAGCTAAAGATTACACTATTGAGCTGCAAGATAAAGGAATTTCTTCAAAATGCAGTTTAAACATAACTTCAATTTCATTTTATCATTTAAAAAGTAATAATAATTTCCATGTATCATCATCTCTCCAGTTACTTCACTCTTAACCATTGTTTTTACTGTTTATTGGATCAGGAAATAAAACAGGCACACATTTAAGTTTTTTGATAGGTCTCTTAGGTCTCTTGTATTCTATAGTTTTCCCCTCCATATTTTTTCTTTTCTTTTCCATTCTTTTTTCTTTTCTTTTCTTCTTTTCTTTTTTATATTTCTTTCTCTTTCTCTTTCTTTCTTCCTTTTCTTTTTGAGAGGTGTTGCTGTATTTTAAAGAATTTGGTTGTCTGTTGTCCTATATGGTTTATCACAGTCTTTGTTTTGCTGAGCACATCTCTGCTTTATCTATTAACATGTTCTTCTGTCCTCTGTATTTTTTTTATAGTTATATGTAGTGGTTTAATTAGATTCAGTGTCCTTTATTTCATGGCATGTGTATATGGTGATGTAGGCTTCTATCAAGATGTAGGGAATATCTTTTTGTCCTTATGTAATGTTAGTAACCATTGATTATGATTCTCAAAATGCACTTAAGATAATTCAAAATGGCAATGATTCTTTGGTTATCTGGAATGTTTCTATAAAAGGAAACATCCTCTCATCAAATATGTGATTACCTTGAGGTAAAGTTTATATAGGAAAGGCATAATCACTATTTGATTCTTTCCTTTGTAGTTTTCCAAACAACAAGTTCCTTAGCAATCTTTAAAGTTAACAAATGATTTTTAGTGGCATTTTGAAAATATGGATTTAAACATATTCTTGGTTCAAACCATTGTAGATACTGCCTATATTGGTAACCTCTTTTTCTCATCTTTGGCCTGGGAGTCCACTCAACTTGGCTCCTGGACCTTTTTGACATGATTCTACTAGTGTTTTGTTGTTTCGTGTTTGTGATATGAAAGGATGCTTTGGGTTCATCTTATGCGCTTCCTTGTCCCAGCACTACAATGAACATGGTAAGAACCACCCAAATTTGACAGAATGTTATAAAAACAGTCTTAACTAGACAGATAAATTTTACTTTTGCCAATAAATTAAAACCAAATTTATGAAATTATTCTATGAACTGAATGTAATTATGGTAAAATGCCAGCAGGTATTTGGAATTCTAAAATTCAAGAAAATAGGAAATGTGCATGAATAGACAAATCTTTGAAAAATGGTTCACAAAAGGTATACTATTTATATTGTTGTATTATGTATGTTACGTATTACATATTTTTGATACATACCAATCAGTAATGTACATTTAGGGGTGCCAGGGTGGCTCAGTCTGTTAAGCGACCGACTTCGTCTCAGGTCATGATCTCACAGTTTGTGATTTCAAGCCTCACATCGGGCTCTGTGCTGACAGCTCAGAGCCTGGAGCCTGCTTCAGATTCTGTGTCTGCCTCTTTCTCTACCCCTCCCCTGCTCATGCTCTGTCTCTCAAAAATAAATAAATGTTTTAAAAAATAATGTACATTTAAATATAGGAAAGGCTATGTTAACTAAAACACATAAAAAATACCACCGTGTTGCCAAAAGAATTGGGAAAAAGAAAAAAATAACCCTGCTTTAATGCAAATATAGTTTATGATAAAACTGCCAAATCAAAAGGATAAAAGCATAGTTTATCTAATAAATGGTGTGAACAGAATAACAATCAAGTTGGAAAAAAATTTTACCTCGCATCCTATTTAAAAAATATCAAATGGACTATAACCCAAATATACAAAACAAGTCTATAACACTACTAGAATAAACATTTAAAAACCAAAGTACACATATACATATTTTTTACTTTGATATTCAAGAGGGCTTTCTTAACAAGAAATAACACTACATACAATAAAAATTGCACAAAAATTAAAACTTCCCTATGTCAAAAGATATCACAATCAACGACAAGCAAAGGACTGAAAGAGAATATCTGAAATTAATAGAAAAAAATATATATCTGTTGCAGAGTGTCTACAAAAAACTTTTTTTAATAGGCAAAGAATAAAGAGAAAAATTTACAAAAGAAGTAGAAATGGTTCCATAAATCTGTAAATTACATTCAAACTGACTAGGAATCAGAAAAATATGTTTTGTACACAAAATTGAATTAAATTAAGTGGATTAATAATAACTATTATTACCATTAATGTGGGGAAATGGACCGTGAAATTAACTGGTGAGAGAGTACTTTGCATGGTTTTTTAAAGGGCAATTTAGTAGTACTGACTACAACTTTAAAGAAAACCACTGATCCAATAACTCCACTTTTGGGAATTTATCCTACAGAAATTGGCATTTATCCTATAGAAATATATTCGTAAGCCAACAAAGTTACATGTTCAGGATATGTACCACAATAGTGTTTGTAATACAAACACTGGAAACAACTTAAATATGTCTTAGTAAGGGAGAAGTTAAATTATAGTGCATATGCTATTTATTAAAATAAAGTGGTTAAAGAGAATAAGGAAATATATACAAGCTTGCAGAGAATTATATGCATTATTAAGGGGGGAAAGCAGGCCACAAGAAAATAATGTATAGAATGCTCCCACTTGTATGTTTTATTTTTTAAGTTTTTTTAAATTTATTTTTGAGAAAGAGAGATACAGAGCGTGAGTGGGGGAGGAACAGAGAGAAGGGAGACACAGACTCCGAAGCTGGCTCCAGGCTCTGAGCTGTCAGCACAGAGCTCAGTGTGGGGCTTGAACCCACAAACCGCAAGATATGACCTGAGCCAAAGTTAGACGCTTAACCGACTGAGCCACCCAGATGCCCCACCACTTGTGTGTTTTAAAAAACATACATTTGTGTGTATGTGTGTGTGTGTGTGTACAAATCTACATAAATATGTTAACCTAGAGAAGAGTCTGAAGAGATATCCACTCAACTGTCAACAGGAGACACTTTCAAAAAAATAGTTTGTGGAGAAGTAGGATTTCCTCTTTAGCTCTTTATACTTAGTGATTTTTGTTTTTAACAAGGAGTATGCATCTATTTCTTGAGTTTTTAGGGGAAAAAAAGAAACTTATTTTCCTTACGATAAAATTGCTCTGAGAAGAAGCTTTCAATTATTTTGCAGCTAAAATTAGGCCAAGACTGAAGGTAGACAAAGGTGTATAGTTTATCATTTATAATTAATCAAATAGAAATTATCTGTATGCACAAAATCATTTAATGAAAAATTAAAAAAATAAAAGAATAGAGTATCAGTTTTATGTCGGATTCTTCATCCATATTTACTCTCAAAAAGATTTGCATCCACATCAGATTCTTTTGAGAGTCCAAGCAAAAGAAAGGATCTTTTTCCAGAGGAAGAAACAATATACAAGGACACACACACACACACACACACACACACACACACTCATATAGATACTTCTTGCAGGGATATGAATTTAATGATCTCCATTCCAGAAGCTGTTAGTTTGGAGATTAATGTGCTTTAGAAAAGTCACTTAATCTCTCGTAGTCTCCATTTCCTCACTAAAAAGAGAATGAGAGGAAAGCAGGGAGAGATAGAGAAAGAGAGAGAGAGAGAGAAAGAAAGAAGGGGGCGGAGGGAGGAAGAGGAGGAAGGAAAAGAAAAAGGAAAAGAATTGCCTCTTTCCCTTAAGGATTATTTTTAAATTGGGTGTTTTTCATAAAATTTTTCAAATACATAAATATATAAAGAATAGTTTAATAAAATCACATGCACCCATCACCTCACATGTATAATTACCTATTCAAAGCTAATCTTGTTTCATGTATACCTGACTCCCTTTCACCCTTCCCCTGAATTATTCTGAAGCAAATCCCAGACATCATATTTTATTCCATATACAAATACTTCAGTATGTAGCTCTAAAAGACAAGAATTCCTGTTTAAAAACACAATTCCTGTTTAAAAACATTCCACCAAAAAAGTTAACCACAGCCCTTCATTATTTTAAATATCCAGTCAGTATTCACTTTTCCCTAATAGTTTTGTTTTTCACATTTTTGATGTTTATTTACTTGAATCAGGATCAAAATCAACTCCACACATTGCAATTTGTTTAGTGTATCTATTAAATTTATTTTAATGTAGAGTCCCCTCCAGCCACCCTCCCCCATCCTTGCAATTTATTTATGGTAGGAACTTCTGTTTCTACCTTTTGTTTTGTAGAGTTTCCACAGTCTGAATTTTATTGATTATATCTCTGTTGTGTCTGTTAATGTGTTCCTCTATCCCTTATATTTCCTATAAATTGGTTAGACCCAAAGGTTGATCAGACTCAGATTCAATTGTTTGGAAAAACTACTATATACATGGTGTTGTGTGCTATTCTCAGGTACATAGTTTCTGGTTGTCTGCCTTGTGATTTGGTTTGGGTAGTCATTAATGTTAACTGCTTACACTCTTAGAGATACTCAGTTTTGAAAAGAGTTTAAGCTTTTATGTTGTGAAGTTTGTTCTCACAAGCTGACAAGTTTGGTACTAGTTTCTCTAACTTAATGAGGAAAAAACTATGACTCAGATGTGGGAAGAATAAAACAGGATGAACCCAAACAACTTCATCTAGTTTACTAAAACACCAAAACGATTGTTTACCCCATTCCCATTCTACTCCATACACATTTATTTTTTTTGGGGGGGGGGGAGGATATTTTTGCCTTCATTTAGATATGAGGAATTTTATGTCTCATACCCAAACTAATTTTCTGGTGGGGTGGTGGTAGGGGCAGTAGAAACAGGATATACGTAGAAGAAGATACACGGGTAAATTCTCTTGTGCATTTATGCGTTGGTTCTTATGTCCCTTTATGCCATGTGTATCAGTCACAATAAATTTAAGAGACAAAACAAAAGGAAAAGAAATATCCTACAAATGTGTCTATGTGGCTCCAATAAAGGACACGGCAAAGTTATAGATTCTCTAAAGACTAGTAGCAAATATTTGGAGCATACTAGTAAAAAAAATACATCACATTCTTTTCCAACCAAACCATGTTGGAATTAACACATAGAGAAAGACTTATTCAGATCTACCATTCATTAGAACAGTGTGATAAGTGTGGTTACTCTCTTTTCTTCTTTGCTTTAAATTTTCATTGATTTAGTCAGAAGTTTAGCAAATGAACATGTATCGAGTGTCTACTAGTGTGGTAGACATTTCTCCAGGAATTTTAAGTATATAATAAGCAAAATTAATCTAGAAAGTAAACCAATCAAATAATAACACAGATAAATGTTAAATTAGAAGGAGTTATAATTTATATATTTATATTTTAAGTTATACATTTATTTACATTTTAAATTATAAATATATAAATTTACTTAAATTTAAATTTATATTTTAAACTATTAAATATAAGGTGATATTATAAAAGAATATAATAGGAGGACTTGACCTAAACAGGAAGACCAGAGACGGCTTTCCTGGATGAGAGAGAAGCTGCATTGGCACAGACTGTGGAGTGAATAGAAAATAAGGAAAAATGAGCACCTCTTTTCAAAGGTTCTGCTGTAAAGGGGGAGGAGAGAATAGAGAAATTTGAGTTGAGAAATGAAAAAGAAGTTCACAAGGTAACATGGTGAAGGGACAAGAAGTGTGTTCTAGTGTGAACGTACTGGATGAAAGATCTAGATTGGCAAAGAGGAACCATGACTGTGGCTGGAATATTTTTTTTTTAATGTTTATTCATCTTTCAGAGACAGAGAGAGACAGAGCATGAGCGGGGAAGGGGCAGAGAGAGGGAGACACAGAATCTGAAACAGGCTCCAGGCTCCGAGCTGTCAGCACAGAGCCCGACGCGGGGCTCAAACCCACGAACTGCAAGATCATGACCTGAGCCGAAGTCAGACGCTCAACCTACTGAGCCACCCAGGCACCCCTGGAATATTTTTATTTGATCGGGATGGAACGTGAGATGAGACTAGAGCATTAGTGAGTGACTGGATCAATGGGATGTTATGTTGTTTGACTATATGTCTCAGGTTTTTTAGGTTTATGTATCCTAACATACCTATTAATAGTTTCCCCCTTTGCTTTCAAAAGTGGCTCATTTTGGACAATAAAGTATATTCCCCCTACTTTTATAGGCCATCCTACAGAAATAATCCTAGAACAAGTGATTGAAAATTTTTAATCAAAGAAGGAGGATGATCAGATTTGATTGTAAATAGTGCCATTCTGGTTTCATCAATGAGATTGCATTATACGGGTGCAACACTGTAGAGGACTAGTTATAGGTCCTTGAAGAGTTTAGGCAAGAGTTGAAAATGACTGACAAGACTGGTGAGTTACCCATAAGGAATTGAATCCATTTGAGAGACATTTAGGACACCAGATGGTGACAAATTGATGATATATGGAAAAGGGTAAAAGAGATGAGGGAGAGGAGGTCTTAAGCATGCTACCCAGGTTCTTCTGTGGTATGTGTTGGGTAATGATACAAAGTTGTGGTACCAAAAAACAGAAAGTCAACAATGGTATCATGTAGCCTTGAATTTTTGCCAGATTAGTGAGATGAGCATGCTAAAGAACTATGGCATTCCAGGGGCACCTGGGTGACTCAGTGGGTTAAGTGTCCAACTTCAGCCCAGGTCATGATCTCACAGGTTAGAGAGTTTGAGCCCCACATCGGGCTCTGTGCTTCAGATTCTGTGTCTCCCTCTCTCTCTGCCCCACCCCCATTCACACTCTCTCACTCTGTCTCTCAAAAATAAACACTAAAGGGGGCGCCTGTGTGGCTCAGTTGGTTGAGCGTCCGACTTCGGCTCAGGTCATGATCTCACGGATTAGAGAGTTTGAGCCCCGCGTCCGGCTCTGTGCTTCTGATTCTGTGTCTCCCTCTCTCTCTCCAACTAACCCACTCGCATTCTGTCTCTGTCTCTCTCAAAAATAAATAAACATTAAAAACATTAGGAAAAAGTAAACATTAAAAAGTTCAAAAAAGAACTATGGCATTCCTGATGTTATCATGACTGTCACTTAAAAAGGAACCATGAAATCTAATCTGGATAAGGAGAGTAAATGAGAGAGAAGGCTGATGGATCAGGAATGAGCATAGGAACCAATGGCTTGGAGGCCCCAGTGATGCCAAAGAAAGATCATAATTGGACAAATTTATCAAGCAACCTGGAATGTCATGAACTCTTGGTTGTAGAGCAGAATTACTGCCCTAACAATAACAAGGTAGAAGTGTGACCTTAGGAATGTGTGATCAGGAGGACAAACTCCTTCACTCTCTTGTTCTGATCTATGCTCCACCATTTCTCTTCTTGCCTAAAGCAATACTCCAGCTGTTCTTGCTTCCACTCATATCATTCTTTATTCCTTTAATCAGAGAACAGTCTCTTTTCTGCACTTCAACCACAGTAGTCCTTTTAAAATGCAAATCATCAGGACACCTGGGTGGCTCAGTGCCTTGAGCATCTGACTCTTGATTTCAGCTTAGGTCATGATCTCATGGTTTGTGACTTTGAGCCCCATGTCAGGCTCTGCTCTGACAGTGGGAAACATGTTTGGGATTTTCTGTTTCCCTCTCTCTTTGCCCTCCCCTGCTCTCTCTCTTTCTCTTTCAAAAATAAATAAACATTCAAGAAAAAAAAAAAAAGATTCAAATCATCTATCTCCTCTCATTCAAATTTCCAAAAGCTTTTTAGGAATAAAATTAAAATTGCTTCCACCTAAAGGCTATGTGTATCTGGCGTCTGGTTACCTTTTCTAGTTCAGGTTCTGTCACTCTTTTGCTCTGCTCCAGGTTTCTTGCTCTTTCTCAAACATAAAGCAAACTTGGCCTCAAGCACAATATTCTTACTGTTTCATCAGTTCCTTCCCAATATGTTTTATGTATCGCCCCTTAGGTTACTGAAATCTTTGCTTAAATGTCACTGCTCATAGTCCTTCCCCACTGCTCTTTTCGAAGTAGCATTCTGTCTTTGTAATATTTTGTTTTGCATTGTTTAACTACCTGAAATTATATTATATAGTTATTTATTGCATTATTTTCAAGTCTTTTCCAGTGGAATGTAAGCTTTTAAGAGGCAGAAAATTTTTAGTTCACTACAAATAAAAAGTAGGAGCTTGATAAATAGTCATTGTATATAATTGTGAAGAGGAATTAAGATCAGGGACTCAGCAGCCAGGTTTCAAATGGGTGACCACAGGCATGTTGAGGTTCCCCAAACTAGACAAAAGTTATCAGGTATGTAAAGAGTGAGGGGAACTATATAAAAGTCAGAAATTTGGAAAGGAGGATTTTGATCTCCACGTTGCTATTGGTTCAGTAGTTCAGTAGTCAGGCTAAATTTTGTCGACTCTCACAGTTTGTATTTTCCTTCTACAAATGAAGGAATTGTGTTCAGAATTAGTAAGTATGAATATATACTTATCTTGAGTATGATTAATTGTGCATCTTCAAGTGGAATTTTTCATATGGAACTCTTTAAATAGTATTAAGGAAATTTGCATTAAAAAGCAAGTGTCCTTCAAAAGAACTGCTTATCTCAAAACAAAAGCTATAGGTATTTCCTGACTAGAATTTAAAAACGTTTAAGCATTATTGTCAGTGAAGTTATCTTGTATTACATTTATACTTTGCATGGTATATCAACATATAAAATTCTTCCCCTTCTTTTCCAAAAAATGTGTTCACCCTACCTACTTTTAGATAGCTGGTTACACCAGTTAGGACTCTTTTTGACTGCCAGGAGCACAACACTCAATCAATCAGTTTAAGCAGAAAGAAAATTTATTCAATAAAAAAAACTGAAAATCTTAGTAACAATATTTTAAATAGTATTTTTTAACATGATTTATTTTTATTTTGAGAGAGCAACAG
Organism: Acinonyx jubatus; assembly: GCF_027475565.1. NCBI lineage: Eukaryota > Metazoa > Chordata > Mammalia > Carnivora > Felidae > Acinonyx > Acinonyx jubatus. The sequence goes on from NC_069387.1 coordinate 65,290,888, forward strand.
AAAGCACCAGTGGGAGAGGTGCCGAGAGAGAGGGAGAGAGAATCCTAAGCAAGCTCCGCTCTGTCAGCTTGATTCCACAAACCAGGAGACCATGACCTGAGCCAAAACCTAGAGTCAGACACTCAACTGACTGTGCCATCTAGGTGCCTCTTAAATGATATTTTTAAAGCAGAACTTGATACAGGAATTCATGTGGTTCTCTTCTTCCCTTCTTTGGCTTAATTATCATACTCTTAGCACTAGCCTCACATCATTATGAATACCAAAGTCACACCAGAGAAGACAACTTGCCTCCCTCGGTGATCCTGGTAGAAATCTGTCACATTACATTTCATTAGGTCTGATGGGGACCCATGAAGAAACTTGACCCAATCTCAATGGCATGAAGATCTGATGCTCTTATTGATTAGCCAACCCCCCACTATTCAATCCATCTGTGCATTTTGTGTACACTCTTGGAGTCCAGAAGAGCCAATGTATCAAAATACATGGACTGAGAATGGAGGAATGGAGTAGAGGTGGTCCTTGAAGGGAAAGAACAGTACTATTACAAAAATGCAGGGAGGAGTGGATGCTGAATAACAAAAACCACAGCTCATTAGAAAGTCTTCCACACATAATTTTCATCTGGCACTAATATCATATTTATATATAATAAATGTATATATAATAAAAAGAACTTTTAATATGCTGCCTTCACATACCTTACATTAAAAATTTGGGATTAAATTGAAGAAATTCTGATAGAGAAAAAAATTATTCACTAATCTACTTTGTGAGAGAAATGTATACAGCACTTAAACTTTTTTTTTAAAGATATTATTTTAAGTAATCTCTAACCGAACATGGGGATCAAACTCACAATCCTAATATCAAGAGTCTCACACTCTACCAACTGAGCCAGCCAGGCACCTGTACAAATTTTAAACTTTTACTATGACAGAATAAATGGACTTTGAGTGAAAGAACTAAATGCACTTTGAATCACTGGATCTGGATCTGGTTTTCCCCTCTGGCCTAACTCAGCCAGACCAGGGTTTCCTTTCTTCCTAGATTCTTAGATGATTACGCCTCAGGTATAGTTCCACTTTTCAGTGCTCTGAGCTTTTGTTCATGCTGTTGAAATTTTGATAAACACTATCTTAAATCTTTTAATCTAACTTAGAAAGAACTTAAATATTTATATCAAGTTATACCACCCAAGAGTTCTATATTTTTCTTTATTTATTCAATCCTTCCGTATCTAGTAATAAGAATATTTAGTTTATGTCACAGACTTGTCTTTCTTAATTTAAATTAATTCCTAGATGCTTTGTGATTAATTTATCCTTAATTTTGAGTTTTTAAGTGGTGTTTTCACTGGTTATTACTGACACGTAGGGGAATTAGAAATTTTTGCTTACTTATATATACTTTTCTAGTCACTTAAATGACTTCTAGAAATTATAATGTTTTCAGGGAATTCTCAAGGATATTCTTGAAATGTAATTATGTGTTATGAAAATAATAATAATTTTACCCCCATTTTGTCTTATCTTTGTTTTGTATTTTATTGTCTTGGCTAAAGTTTCTAAAAACAATAATGTCTATCAGGGTTTGATTAGGAAAACAGAACTAATTTGAGTAGAAAGAAATTTAGCACATCCATACCTGCTTATTGACAGACAATTCTCTGGGCGCCTGGGTGGCATTCGACTCTTGATTTCAGCTCAGGTCATGATCCCAGGGTCATGGGATTGAGCCCCACTTTGGCCTCCGCTGAGCACGAAGCCTGCTTAAGACTCTCTCTCATGGGGCGCTTGGGTGGCTCAGTCAGTTAAGTGTCCAACTTCGGCTCAGGTCATGATTTTAGGGTCCATGAGTTCAACCCCCGTATTGGGCTCTCTGCTGTCAGTGCAAAGCCTGCTTCAGGTCCTCTGTCCCTCTCTTCCTCTGTCCCTCCCCTGCTTGTGCTTGATCTTGCTCTCTCAAAAATAAACATTAAAAAAAAAAAAGATTCTTTCTTTCTCTCCTTCCCTCTGCCCCTCTCCCCCAATCAGGTGCTCTCTCTCTCTCTCTCAGATTAAAAAACATAATAATAAAAGTTTAAAAATTAAAAAAATAAATAAAAGACAATTCTCCATGGTGTTTCTGAATATTTTGTATAGCATCTTGTTCTAGACTATCTTTCCAAGGATATTTATAGCAAACAAACTTGGAACAGAGAGATAAGGTCTCCTGGGCACAGAGTAGGTTTGTTTCCTGATCAGGATAATAAAGATGTCTTCCCTCCTGATAAAGATTGGACACATTGGCTGTCTTCTTGTAAGACTAGAGGTCTCCTAAGTTCAGGATTTCTCACCTGCAACACAAAGCTACTTTGTGTGCATCATCTACCCATGTGGCTCCACATCACTCCCATGGGACTTGGGCAAGTGTGTGAACAAGAAGCTTGTGCTGCCTGCTGTACCATCTTTGTCTCTGATCGAGAAGTCTCCTATCACTGCCAGCATTTATGAAACTGTAGTAGGATAATTTTAAACAGGGTACAATTTCACACCCTTTATAGCTCTAGATACTGTCTGTTGATGTCCATGAGTTTCTTGCAGTTGCTGCTGGAGATGAATTGTTTTTCCTTTTCTCCTTAAGAATTTTTCATGATTGTCTCCCTTCTTGTAATCTAACCCTAAAGGCAAAGGAAATGCAAATTCCCATAAGACACCATATGCTTCTGCGGATAATGGTCATTTTTTTAAAGCACAATCACAATCTCTTTTGACATTCTGTAAATAAACTACAGAATTAGAAGTCTAAAATAAATCATTGACACACACTACATAAAATTGGGACAGTGGAGAAGAAAAAATTAATATATACTATATATTATATGTATTATATCATATATAATATACATTGTATTATATATATATATTACAATATGTATATATAAAGCAAGAAAATATGTATAGCCAATACAGCCCTTATTTTTGTAACCAGTCATGAGGCCATTTTGATTTTCATCATTTTCTTCTTCCAATACTTATTACTAAGTTCCTCAATTGATCATGTTTGTTTGTTTACCCAAACCTTTACATCTGAAGGAACTAAACCATTAGTGTTCTTAACTGCATTGAGTTGATTTAGTCTTCTATTCTTCCATCACTGTATATGGAACACTCTGGGTTCCACACTTCTCCTGATTCCCCTGGGTAGCAACAGCCTTCTTTCTTCATTAATAATTGGAACCAGTCACTTGATCAAATACAATGACCCCCTTCCTTTCTTTGACTCTCTCAGAAATAAGACTTCTAAACTAATAGAGCCCAGACTTATAGGTGTTAGAAACATTGAAGGTATTTGCATCCTTAGTTCTTGGATCCATATATTTTGGATACAGAAGAAAAAGCACTATACACTAGATATTGGTTTAGCATACCCAGTAAATCTTCTGGGACAGCATATCAATACTTCACAGTTGTTTACTGAATCTCTAGTCTAAGTTCATTTTTAGTATATTATTGCACAGTTTTGTCATGTCAGCTGCTTCTTCTGTTGACAGTGTATATGGTAAGACTTACTACTGTCATGGATATGAGTCTAAACAAAGAACTTCACTTATTTTGCTGTAAAATGAGTTCTTTGGTCAGAAGTAATGTTGTTGTTATTGAATATTATGATTTTTAATAAAGCATTCATTAAGTCTTTAGATTATAATACTGTCCCAAATATTGTGGGTAGGAAAAAAAAATCCGTATTTTTAGTGTCTGGTCCTGTGAAGTCAAATTACTGCCTATTCCATAATGGAAGGAAAGGTAGTCAAATAATTATGTGGTAAATGGTGCCATTTCAGATATGCAGTGTTGATTTTTGCTAGTAATAAGTATGTTATGTAGCAAGTGCTGAGTTATCTATCCCAATCATGGATTTAGGAACTTGGTAAATAAGTCTAGGGTAGACTCATAGGTCTAGGAGTCCATTTTTAAAGGAACTTGAGCCAAAACTTCATCTCCTTTGGCCTCCATTAGACCTCACACTGACTGATAGAGCATGAAGCCATTTTAGGGCCTCTGGGATTCATGTCAGCTCAGGGCCACTGCTCTGTTATCCCTATTCTGCATTGCAAGGTCACTCTGATAAACGACTATAATTTTTTGATGAAGGCTATGAAGACTTTACTGTCATCACTATTGAAAGGTGCTTCCTCAAACAGATTTGACCTTCTAGTTGTTCAAAATAAAGTCATCAGTGGTGCCTGGGTGGCTCAGTCGGTTGAGCGTCCGACTTCAGCTCAGGTCATGATCTCGCGGTTCATGAGTTCAAGCCCTGCATCGGGCTCTGTGCTGACAGCATAGACTCTGGAGCCTGCTTCAAGTTCTGTGTCTCCCTCTCTCTCTGCTCCTCACCCACTCATTCTCTCTCTCTCTCCTTCAAAAATAAATTTAAAAAACACATCAAAATAAAGTCATCAAATTCTAGATTCTGCCAATAAAACGTATCTGAAGTCTTGGATGTGGAAATGTGCATTATGTGGTCACAGTTATATTTAGGAAAATTGATTTCATGGCTCGTGTCTCCAGGCCATATTGGCTTGTTAGAGGAACCTATACTACAGATTCTAAGGTCCAATTCTGAGTATCATAGAAACTAAGCATGAGGCAACCAAAATAAGGATGACATTTTAGCTAGAAAAGTCCTGAGATATGGTTGGACATTGTTTCTGACTTCTTTGCTTCTCTGCTTCACCAACAGATTTGTGATCTACCCTACAACTTTTAAATAAATTCTTTCTCTTTTAAGTGGTGGGAGTAAATTGCACTTGGAAAAAAAAACAGAACAAAACAAGGCAGATGTAATCCTTGTATAGAACACAGTAGAAAATTACAAGTGCTCAGGAATATTTAAAGTAGAGATTAGTCCATATCTGAACAAGTATTGCCCATAACTACAGGAAGATGAGAAGGACAAAATGATCAATACAGAATAATTTTTCAGGCTAGGGGAAGATCAAAGATTTATTATCTCTGTTGACAAGTGCAATTACTAAGTAAGCATCAAAATCAGTGTCCCCATGCCATCAGTGGAGAGCTAGAGCTAAATGAAAGCTGCAGATCTGAGTTTAAATCATGATTCCAAACACTTATTCGCTATGAAACCTTTGATAAATTGCTTAATCTCTTTTAGGCAATTTTCCCATCTTTCAAGTGGGGATAATAATACTTGACTTGTAGAGTCATTAGGAAGATTTAATGAGAAAATGGAAGTGCCCATCATAGTGTTTGATACACAATAGATATTCTACAAATATGAGTTTCTTCACTCTGTTTCCTCTGCTCACAGGAAAGACTACAGTCTTAAAATTTGATATACTTAGTGATGTTAAGGCTCTTGTAAAAGAAATGATAGGTACACACATTTTATTCATTGCAGTATGAGTTATTTCTTTTGACTTTAAAAACCTAGAATGAATTCATCACATTGTATAAAACACAGAAATATCTCCAGCTAGAAGCTGTTAATTCATTCACTGTATCAATTCTAATTAACAAGTCATATAGTTTCTAAAATGAGGAATGTGATCAGATTATGGTAATCAACATATTCTAACTAAACTCGAAGACAAAGAACCTTCAGTACAAAGAACAGTTCTAATTTTGTGAACCTAATTTAAGCTCAAGATCATAAGTCAATAACATCAATAAAGTACAGACATCCTCCACACAATATCTTCCCAGTTTAATCCTTTTTTGATACTTTTTTATTTAAAATACTTTTACATTTTGAAATAGTTTAAGACTCATTAGAAGTTGTGAAAAAATAGTAGCATTCTCATCTACCTTTGCTCTGCTTCTCCCACTGAAAACATCTTATATAGTCATAATACATTGCCAAAACCAGGAAATTTATGTTGTAAGTAGTAAATAATGCTACTAACTCAACTACAAACCTTATTCATATTTCACCAGTTTTTACAAGCTTCGTAGTTTTTAGTACCCAGATGTAAAGAATGTACATTGCTATCAATTTATGTTTTGAGCAATGTTTATATGGAAAAACATATGATAATTTCCTCCAAATGCAATAAAACATATTTAAAAGAGATGTGTAGGAAAATTACATTCTGTATACTATTGGGTACATTGGGTAGATCATCAGAACAATGTGTTAAACATTTTGAAAACCATACTAAGCAAATGTGCATCTAAACTCTCCTCCATCCACAACTTTCAAGTTTTAAGCCTGCACTTGACTTAGTAAGTAGAGGGTATTACCGGAAATGTTCTTGTTTTTAATTATTACTTTGATCTGCCTTGTTTATAACAAATTTATTTATTACTATTTTTTTCCTGTGTGTTTAACATGGTATTTCATGCAAATTCTACATACTACCGCTTAAAAAGCAACTATTGTATTTTTTAAAAAAACAATCACTGATGATCAGGAAGCTATGTTTAAAGCGTTGTAGCTCCTACCATTACAGTATGCTTTTTGTATATGTATTTACTAGCTTTTAGTTTAATTCTGGACATTTGCTGGGGAATTTGGGATGATGTATAATGCAGTGTCATTTTCCTCTATTAAAATAATGGAGGGGCGCCTGGGTGGCGCAGTCGGTTAAGCGTCCGACTTCAGCCAGGTCACGATCTCGCGGTCCGGGAGTTCGAGCCCCGCGTCAGGCTCTGGGCTGATGGCTCAGAGCCTGGAGCCTGTTTCCGATTCTGTGTCTCCCTCTCTCTCTGCCCCTCCCCCGTTCATGCTCTGTCTCTCTCTGTCGCAAAAATAAATAAACGTTGAAAAAAAAATTAAAAAAAAAATGGGTTATAGGCTCTTGGTTAGTGTTCTCACACAAAACTTCTCATTTTCAGCAACAGATTACTGGCATTAAGTGAGAGACGCCAATATATAGATTTAGTAACATGGAGATCCCTAAAGCAGGTACGTCAGTGGAATGTGATTGTTCAGCTATTCCATGGGATGAACTCTTCCTCCTGAAATTTAAAATATTACCGAAGTAGTGCCCCCAAATCAGTGGGGCATGGAAGATATATTCAGTAAAATCATGATGAGGGAAAAAACCGGCAAACTGAAAACAATTTTAAAAACCTTACCTCATAAATCTTTGTTTCTACTCATTTTCTTCCCTTTCCTGGAAATCCCACTTTTCTTGTTTTCTAACCTTCAGCATCCTATTCTGCACCCAAAGGGTGACCCCACTGGCCCCTCTTTCAGGACATATGCTGTTCACTACTATACGTAACCCTTAGCCTCCATTTCAGTGCATCTTTGCATCTTCCGTTTGACAAGTCCTAGTTCTGCCCTATTGCTAATTATGTCGAAGAGGATGGAAATAAATTCACTTTATTATTTCTACAATAAGACACTGCTTTTGCGGATCACCCAAGCTTAAAGTTGGGAGTAAAAAGTTGTATTTGTGTTTGATGCTAAGACAACTTTCTGAGGAAGAAAAGGTTTCATTTATAGATTATTCTCATCCTATGATTTGTCTTTGACTAGTAACATTTAAATCAAAAGATTTAAACCCTTGGGGCCCCTGGGTGGCTCAGTTGGTTAAGTGTCCGACTTCGGCTCAGGTCATGATCTCATGGTCCATGAGTTCGAGTCCCCTGTCAGGCTTTGTGCTGATAGCTCAGAGCCTGGAGCCTGCTTTGGATTCTGTGTCTCCCCCCTCCCTGCCCCTCCCCCACTTGTGCTCTGCCTCACTCTCTCAAAAATAAATAAATCTTTAAAAAAATTTAAAGACTTAAATATGAATGTGACCTTGTATTTCTTTTTCAATAATATTCTTTCCTCAAGCAAATTCTGATTATCTTCAGTTACAACACTCAACTTAAAATTCATGCCTCAAAATTTGCAACCAAGGAATTTTACTCAGAATTTAACAACTGAAGTATATGAATGTGCAATGATCTCATTTGATTGTCCATTTTTTCAAGAAATGTAAAGAAATTTTCATGGGTTATTGTCATCATATTAATAATTCCATCTCAGTCAGTTAAATGTCTGACTTTGGCTCAGGTCATGATTTCACAGTTTGTGGGTTCAAGCCCTGCATCAGGCTCTGTGCTGATAGCTCAGAGCCTGGAGCCTGCTTCAGATTCTGTGTCTCCCTGTCTCTCTGCTCCTCCCCCACTCACACTCTGTCTCTCGGTCTCTCTCTGTCTGTCTCTCTCTCAAAAATAAATAAACATTAAAACAATTTTTAAAAAAAATAACAATTCCATGAGCTCAGCATCGCCTTTGTACTTTTCACTTGGCATTGGTTATAAGAGACATTCAAAAGTTCCCTATTTACCAAGAAAATCTATGTGGGGGGAATCTGGCATCTTTGTGTGCATGTATATAGAATCTAATGAAAATAAATGACTTGTTACTCAAGAAACAATAGAGTCTTAAAATATTCTGGCTTCCAAATTTGTTTGTTACCTTCAAATAAATTCAATATTTTTAAGCTTTGCCAGAAATTTGTCAAAAATTCTTTTCTAGCCATTTGCTTTTCCCAAATGAAGACTATGAAAATACTTGGAGTTGAATTAATTATGGCTTTGGTCACATTGATCCACATTTAATATTTTGGACTGCACATTCTGTAGCAGCCATTCTGCACAATACCCAGAATTCAGTCATTTGGCTGAATTGAAGAGGTTGTTGAACTCCATCCAAAAAAGGGATGAGAAGTATGTATGACAGCTCATCTTTTCATAGAAGGAACAATATTTATTCACATCCAGATGTTTCCTGCCCTCCCTCTTTCCTCCTCCACCAGTGTTGCTTAGGAAAGTCTGTCTCTGCCCACTCAGCTACTCTTCCTTAAGGAGAATGATAAGGGACACCAGATGCTGGGCTTATACCATAGAGAATATGGAGAACAGGCAGGTAAAATCTAGAGGGTCAGGCAATGGGCGAGACAAAGGGGGCTGCAGAGTAAAGCCTAGGACCACTCTTACCTCTTGCTGAGATTTGGGAGTTGAAGAGAAGTTGTAACCCGAGTTCAGCTGCAAAGAGTGATGGAATTAGTTTCTAAGGAAGTACTATTGTGGATTAGAAATTATACCTTTTAATAGTATTTAAAAGACAGAAGTGCTTTTGAATTTGATTAGAACTGGTCAGTGGATTCGATTTGTAGATTAGTAGGTTACAACTCATTTTCCAAAATGATACTTGATTTCTTTGACTCTAATAATCTTAGACTGCTTTGTAGAAGCACAGGGCAGCTCTTTCCTCTGTGGTCATCTGCCCTACAAATTCTTATTGCCTTTGCCTCAGGCTCCATATCCTGTCTCCTGACTGCAGAGTAAGCTGGGCTGTGCCTCAGTCGCCTCTGAGGGAAGCTCTGTCCTGGCAAGAAGCTGGAGCACTCCTATGTCTCACCTCCTTTGTTTCCCGTCTCTCAGGGATCACTGTCCTGCACTGCTTTGTGTCTCCTGCCTGAAAACTGTTCTTTCACGTAGCTTGTCTGTTTTTATTTTCAGTTATTCAATGGGGGGAAGTAAATCTCATAGTCCCTCATGTCCAAGAGCGTGCAGGCTTCTTTCTCATTCACCTTTAGTAGAGAGGAATGCTTTCAATGCTATTTTAGTCTTTAAAATTTAAAGATTTAAAATTACCTCCTCAGAGGCAACATTTACCAGGATCAAATGACTGGCTCATTGCTGAATTCATGGGCTTGTTCTATGCTATGATGCTTCCTCACCAGGAGGCCAATTTGAGCATAGCAAGAGGGCACCTTCGGTTATCTCCCTAAATTCTGTGTTCTGTAATACTTCCCTTTGTGCTTTGTTTATATGTTCATAGCAACATTCTCTTTTTTAGAGAATCTACAAGTTAAAAGTACACAATATTTATTTAACTGCCCAAGACCTACCGCTGAATATCTGCGTTTGCGTGTTTCTGTGTGGGAGAGGAAGTTGGTGGTGTGTGTGCATATCTCTATACACCCACATACACACAAAGACACACACACACACTTGTATGTTCCAGGACCATGAGCAATAACATACAACATGTTGTGATGTTTGCCCAGGTACAATAATTTCTTTGCCTATCAACTCTCTTCATTTGTGGGGTGTTGGTTCTGTCTACATCTTGGTTCTCCCTGGTCCTTCATCATGTTCAGCATCACCATGAGTTTTGTAATCAAGATGTTTACTCATCTGGGGTGCCGGGGTGGTTAAGTCAGGGTCTGACTTCAGCTCAGGTCATGATCTCCCTGTTCTAGGTTCGTGCTGACACCCCAGAGACTGGAACTTGTTTCAGATTCTGTGTTTCCGTCTCTCTCTGCCCCTCACCTGCTCACACTCTGTCTCTGTCTCTCTCTCGGTCTCAAAAATAAATAAACATTAAAAATTTTTTTAATTAAAAAAAGAAGTTTAACTCACCTATTTTAAATCATGTATAGTATTTTTCCCATTTTGTTATAGTGTTTAACTTTCTCTTCATCTGATGTAAAACCATTTCTGAGTCATCCTGAACTCTCTCATTTCCTTGTTCTTCCCTGTGTTATGCCATTTTCTGTCCTTTTAGAAAGATTTCCAACGTTTTCTACTTCGAAAGTGCTTTCTGCCCTCCTCTCTGTGCCCCCTCATAATTCTTTCCTTAGGTATAACCAGATCGCTTTCTTTCTTCGTGTGAAACCTTCTGAAATTTTTTCTCACACACAAGATCTCTTACCAACCAGAGAAGCCACTTTATCTTACCACGAGTTCCCCAAAATGCCCTCATGTTTACCCAAGAAACATGATCTGTACTATACTTCTATACAATGTGAGCATTTCATTTCATGTCTTTTTGTTTGTCTTTCTGCTTGTAGGTTTGTAAGTCACCTACAAATCCATCTACAAAATGTCTGAGGGTGTAGGATGTGCTACTGACATTATTATGTCTGCCAAGCTCTGAACACTTTACTACCACGTATAAAAAAGCACTTAAAGAGTAAAACAGTAAAGACCTTGATGGTAATAATCCATTCACAGTTGGGTTTTCTCTTGTACATAATTAACACCTCAAGAAATTATCTATTTTAACATGTACAGAATTCTCTCGGGGGAGAAAAAAAAAAGACAGATGGAATGAGGAATGCAATTGAAAAAAATGTGATGGTACAATGAACACCCCAGCATGCATTTTACATAATTTACACAAATCTGTTCCAATTTGTGAGCCAGAACAAAAATAGCACAATTTGTCAAATAAAAGTTAAAACTTTGTTGAAAATTATAAGCCTTGAATTATACATCACATTGTTAGATTGGCCATTATTAAGCACACCATAAGGGCAGCAATCTAAGTATAAACATGCCCTCTTTCACAGCTGCACAATTGTCTTAATTGGCACTAATTTCCCTCCAATTGCAGGATCATTTGTTTTCCTTGGTTTGGAAAAGCGGAGTGAGTTCACTTTCTGTATCAATACACGGAGGAAAATAAGCAGAGGTCCCTTGTTTTGCTTGCAAATAAGGAGAATTGATTCATGATCAATATGTGAAATACATTTTGTGATGTAGCCTCCATCTTGCTCACTTCATGACATGTACTGGAACTGGACCGAGGTAACATTATTTTTGATACACGCTTTGTTTGAATTCACATTTTCGGTGAGTTAGGAATATGTAGTAATTAGTCTTCAAAATATATTTGAAATATTTGAAAATAAATTAATCCCATGTTTACCGTGTGCAGTTAAGCTGGACAACCATAATATCTCCATGGAACTGTTTTTGTTGAATATTGTTTACTTCTCGTAAAATAAATAAAAAATGTTAGACACCATGTAGAACTCCAAAACCAAGGAAACCATATAGGGTTTTGTTGATGAATGCTGCATGAAGGATTTTGTGACTTAGTTCTAAGTGATCTCAGGTTTTAAAGTTCAGGGAGATTGGTTTAACAAAGTGTCAGGACAGCTCAAGGTATATTTTAAAGATGAAAGATGGTCAACTGATTCATTTCAATATGTTTTAAAATCATTCTCTTTCTCTTTATAAAATAACATTTGTTTTGGAAAGTGCAACGTGAGGGAACTTTGATAGTCTCAAAGAGCTAAGGATTCAATGCAGTCACTTGAAAGATCCTTACAGCGGAAGGCGCTCATTCAGAAGACAGTCATCATGTGATTTTTTGATGGGATGAGGCACACTGCTATGTGGTATGGTCTATGTCTCCTGAAATGAAACATTTATTTTATGTAGTTCTTTAAGAGATACTCTTGAAATTTCAAATATCTTTGGGGGTCAGGTTATAGGATAAGATGTTCTCCAACATTGAGAAATGTTTGATGCCTTTTCCCTTGGTCATCAAAAACAGAGTACAGTTTTTCAAAATCTTCTGCTATCTCTTCTCATTAGAAGGGGCTTGGAAATTTTATTCTGTAAACAAATAAGCCCCCTGTAAGGGGCTTGGAAATTTTATTCTGTTCCAAGGCCGTCTGGACCTGGATAATTTGGACTCAGTACCAGCATTTGGGACCTTTAAAGAGTTTGGCTAGATGCTTGGTCTTTGCCATAAGTTGCTGTCTCTTTCCTAGTGGGCTGGTCCAGGCTTCTTAAAGAGAATGTAAATGTACTAGAGACCTGAGAGATGTCTCTCCCCCTTATGTCCCCGGCCATTAGCACAATGCTTGTCACACAGGAGGCCCACAACAGACCTCATAAATAAATGAGTTTATTAATCCCATGCTGACAATACTAGGAGTCACAAACTGCGAGTATCATTAAGTATATGCACACCATACCTATTACACCTCTGTAATCCTGGGTCAAACATAAATTTAATACTGGAACAATCTGGATTCTAATAACAGTTTCATTAGAATAGTGTAAACAGCTGGAAGCTCTTGACATTAAAAAGATAATTATATTTCCATAGTTGTTTTGCAATGTGTACAAGCTTAAGATAACCAGCTACTTTGTTACAAGTGCCATATTGGTGTCACAGCAACTTTGGAGGAAGTCAAAGTGAATGTGAAGTTGAAATGGTAATGACCTGAAGAGATAATTTAACAGTGACTACAGTGACTCCTGCTGGGAAGTGGATGCCAAATTTCTGGCAAATATGTGAATTCTTGTGAAGCTCCGAATGTTTGCTTTTTCATAAACTGTATTATTTTACAATAATTTTACAGAAAAGTAAATCTTTACAGAAAAGTCTCAATGATAGTGCACAGAGTTTCCATATATCTTGTATCCAGTTTCTCCTATTAGCATCTTTTATTACTATGGTGCTTTGGTCATAATTACTTTATCCCTATTGATACATTGTTATTAACTACACAATGCTTTATCAGATTTCATTAGTTTTCCTTTAACAGCCTTTTTCTGTTCCAGAATCCTATCCAACATATCAGATTACATTCATCTTCATTGTTTCCTTAGCTTCCTCTGGACTGGGACAGTTTCTCACACTTTTCTTGATCTTAATCATCTTAACAGTTTGAAGAGTACTGGTGAGGTATTTTGTAGCATATCCCTCAGTTTAGGTTTGTCTGATATTCTTCTCAGATTTAGACTGGGAGGACAGGTTTTCAGGAGGAAGATCACAGAGCATAAAGTGTCATTTGCAACACAACAATTCAAAGAACATACTATCAGCATCACTTATCACCAATGATATTAACCTCGATCGCCTGGCTGAGGTGGTGGCTGTCAGGTTTCTTCTTTTTATAGTTACATTTTTTTATTTCCCCCTTTTCTTTACATACTTTGGAAGGAAGTCACCAGGCAGAGCCCACAGTTGAGGGGGAAGTTCTTCCTGAGTTAAGAGTCAAATTCTCTCTGAGAGATATGTCTCTTGTCCTCCATTTATTCAATCATTCGGTTATATCAGTGTAGACCCGTATTTTATACTTAAGGTTAAAATCCAACACCATGCTATTCATTTTGTTGCTCAAATTGTTGCAGCTTTGCATTCTCATCAGCACTTGGTATCACCAGTTTTTAGAAGATTTTAGCCATTCTCATAGGTATGCAGTGGGTTTTGTTGTATGGATTTGTTTTTTTTACTCAGTCTTAAGCTTAAACAGAGAGTACATCCAAACACAGACTTTAGACATCACCAAATCATTGCCTACAGTTTGTTTTTTAAATCAGACAAAAACAACAAACGCACATACACAGCACATCTGTGACCAGTATTTATCTGACACCAGCCATATAACATTAATTTCAAGAAATTTCTCCCACTGGCAATTTCCCAATCCCTTCTCTCTCCAACAATTCCTCCAGCTCAGTGGGACTTCTGACCTATTGACCCTATCCATGCTTTTTCTGTACCTCACAGCCTGCCTGTCCTCACTTCTTTCCTTACCAAGCTTAGATTCCACGATCCATCATTATAATCATTCTCTGTTATACTTTATTTCTTTGCCCCTTTTTTTAATCCCCTGGAAAAATTCCCACCTCAGTTAAATTCTACTCTCTTGTCAGTTCCTATCTGTACCCAAGCAGCTGGCTTTGGGCTACAGAAATCACAAACCCCACCGACTGGTCTAATTTTACATGGGATCTTAGTGCGAAGCCACAAATCGCATTACACCCCCTTCATGAATTTACCTTTCCTCTCCCTCCCACCTTCTCTCTCCTCAAATTTCCAACACCCCCTTTCCTATCTTCATTCTCAACTGATGTCATTGCCTCTTCTTTCATTAAGAAAATAGAAGCCATTAAAAAAGAACTTCCACATATTTCCACCCCTAAATCCACAAACCAGCCTACATCTCCACCAACACATATGCTGTCTTCCATTCTTTAGGGATGAATGAACTCTCTGTGCTCCTATCCAATGACAAATCTTCCATTTGGGCATTAGATTCCATGTACTCACACATATTTAAGGACTTAGCTCCTGAAATTTTTCCCTCTCTTTATCCCCGTTATCAGTCTTTATCTATTTTTATCTATCATACCAGTTGTCTCATCATTCATGCTGGAAAAATTCCCATCTTAAACAACAATAAGCCTGTATCCACATCTCCTCCAACCACTGTCTGATCTTTGCTGCCCTTTACAACTAAGCCCTTCTGAAAATTTGTCTATACTTATTCCTGTTTCACATTCTCACAGTTGATCTGAGTTGGACGCGTAATGGACTGAGCCACCCAGGTGCCCCAAGTGGAAGGAGTTATATCCAGTATTTTATCTAGCTTCTGTAAGAAACACTATCAGGGAATTTGAGTAATACACACAGACAATATACAAGATTGAAATATTTCAATTGCATTGCTATTTAAATTAGACTACATTTTCCATATTATTCAAATAATTTTTAGCAGTTGTAAATAACTGTTGTAGATAGCTTTTCACCACTGTTGCTTGAGCTGTTATCTCTTAAATTTTTTTCAATACTCTAATAAAATGGTCAGCTCCTGGAAAAGGGGTGCCAATATCCACAAAGTGATTTTGTGTAACAGATGAGAAGGGAAATAAAGTAGCAAAAGTAAATCAATGTAAAGAAATTTAGTTATAAGTGAAGTCATCAGAATTAACTTACAATGCTATAGAGATAATCAAATGTTATCAAGTGTTAAGGGATAACTTTTATATATTTGCATGTAATAATGTGTAATATGCATAAAGTGAAGTAAATTACAGTTATTTGATGATTCACAGACTCTACCAATATAAGTCTATGAAATGCTCCGATTAAACAGCTTAGTTTATTCAAGAAATTTTTTATATCTTATAGAACTTTAGCATGCTCTTCTCTTTTTTTTCTCTTTTTCAAGATCAGCCATACACATGTATGAAACCAAAGTTTGTGAAACTAATTTCCCAATAAAGATGTTTTTGTTTTCTTAACCTAATCAATCACTTTTAGTTTATCAGGACTTAGAAAAAAGAAAGAGCACACAGGTAAAAGGAGGGACAGCCCAGGTTTCCTGCCTGTCCTAACTGTAAAGTCATTCTAAGACACTATTTCTTCCTCTTTAATATCTGGATGATAATATTGACCATACAGATCTATTCCCAAGGCTATGGTAAGAATCAAAGGGAGTCATGTTACAAAGTACTCCGTAAATTATAACATCTCAAGTAAAGAATTATTATTATGATTGAGATATTGAACAACTTGCTCAACAAAACTCCCCAGAGAAAAAAAATCCATTCAATTAGAAAGGGGTAAATTTTGAATAGATGATCATTCAAATGACCTTGTTATCAATTATTTCCTTAGTTAGCAAAAGGAAACAAAAATTCAGTGTCTTGAGCTCTGTGTCACTGTTCTGCATTAGTATTAAAGACCATTATGTTGTACTGTGTGATAAGATATTAGAAATTCAAACAGGGGTGCCTGGGTGGCTCAGTCAGTTGAGCATCTGAATCTTGATTTCGGCTTAGGAAATGGTCTCATGGTTCCTGAGATTGAGCCCTGCATCGGGGCTCTGTGCTGACAGCAGGGAGCCTGCTGGGGATTCTCTCTCTGCCATTCTCTCTGCCCCTCCCTCACTCACATGCATGCACATGCACACACGCGTGCGCTCTCTGTCTCAAAGTAAATAAACTAAGAAAAAGAAAAAATGAAAAGAAATGCAAGACTGCTTCAGAGGCTCTAAAGTCTCTAGATCCTCCTCTTATTACAGGGCTTTGATGTCTATTTCACCTCCTATTAAATCCTTCAGTGATGGGGATTACATCTTGTATCTATAAGCCTGTATTTATAGCAAATAGATACTTTCAGGAGCTCAGTAAGAGCTCAATAAATAAATGTTTAATTTCCAGATGGACAGAGTAGAAGGAAAGCTCTATGCAATGTCAGGAGTTTCAAGATCAAGACTCAGTTCTGTCAATTGAGTTATTAAAGTACATGATCTTGGTGAGTAACTTCACCTCCCTGGATGCTCAGATTCCTCATGTGTTAAATGAAGGAATTGGAATCGAGTCCCTCTAGAATCGTCCACTTCTAATTTTCTATAAATTTTAATTCTTGTTTATTTTACCCAATTATGTATCATCCCTTTATGTTAACATTTGCCAAGGAACACCCCAGCCTTGCATATTATCTGTGACATTCAATCCAACAAAGTTCCCAGCCCTGACATAGGCACACTTTTATCTAGAAATATAACTTTATGCTAATTGTTCTTCCTTGAACTTCAAAAACATGCAAGGTATTGTTTTAGAAATGCAATCTGTGGTTTTTGCAAGGAAGCAATATTCAGGGAAAATTCAATTATTAGCAGTTGAGATATAACAAAATAAATTTTGTTGTCTAATTCAATTATCATGTTTAAAACTTACCCTATTGAAATGATATGGTATTATGTTGCTTGAGATAGTTTCTCCATTCATGAAAAATAACATTGGGCTTTGAAATGAAACCAAGGATCTGAATAGTACCATATGCCAGAGTAGCAATTTCATGGTAGCCATTTTTAAGCACAGTTGCTCTCAGAACTTTCTGTTATGGAGGAGAGAAAAGACTTTTACATTCTTTTTTTTTTAGTTATGACAATACACAGAAGCATAGAGTGCAATGGGGTTTGAATAACTGCCAATACTTTGAAATACTTATTTTTAAAGTCCCTTAGAACATGTTTTTCTTTATAAAAATGAACTGTTGTGTCACTATAAATGCTGAATGGTTAAATTTACATTACTTAATTTGTATCTGACATAGAAGTACTCTTCCCTTTCAGTAGAATCTGCAAAAAAAAGTATTAGCATTAGAAAATAAATGTCAATTTACTTTTATTATTATTTTTAAATCTAATTTCTGATCAACTAGTCTCCAAGTCCAGAAGGTCTCAGCCTAACCCTTATGCTTTGAATCCACTAACTGACCTAACAAATACTGGGCAAAAAAATCATTGAATAATCACTGGGGGCACCTGGGTGGCTCAGTTGTTTAAGCATCCAACTGTTGGTTTCGGCTCAGGTCATGATCTCGTGGTTCTTGAGTTCGAGCCCATGTCAGGCTCTGGGCTGACAACACAGAGCCTGCTTTGGATTCTCTCTATCCCTCTGTCTCTCTGCCCCTCCCCGGCTCTCTCTATCAAGATAAACAAGTAAAATTTTTTAAAAATCATGGAATAATCACTGACCTCAAACTTATTCATGAGGCTCTTTGAAAAATAAAAAATAATTCATCTGAAGGGGCCTCAGCATCTTACCCACCTATCCTTCATTTTTCATGCTTATTTTATATGGAAAAACAAGGAGGAAGGAGATTTGTTTTAGACATGTTTTCAACTTTTTAATTTAATAAGGAGGGATAGAGCTTAACAACTGTATAGACAACCTCCTCACACATCTCTATTATCCACAGACGCAAATACAACCACAGGTGGACATACCCATTTTTTTCCTTGGTTCCTAATAGTCTTTTGATTTAAATCCTTGTCTTCTAAAATTCAAAAACAATGTGAAGGTTAGAAACTTAATCAGTGTCTCTTGAGGTAGTTTGCCGAAAAGAAAGCAAAAAGAAAACGGAAAAAGGATGCAGAAAATTCTGGTTAATATGAAAATACAGGCATTGGCAGCCTTTGTACCTTCTCTTAATTTCTACTAAAGAAGCATCTAGTCATATTGTTTATATGTAATATTAGACATGTATTTTCCTATTTACCTTCACATTCTCTTGTTCTGTCTTTTCCTCTTCCTTATGAAAATGATTCTCCTTCCTCCCTTTCTTTCTCATGAAAGAGGGGCAAAGAAAGATAAATGAATGCAAAGTTAACTAATAAGGGACAGAAGAAATGTTCTTAGCAGTAACCTCACATGCATTATTGTCTCTGTGGTATAATGCCCATTTCCTTGGAAGTCCATTGCTGATTTTTAAAATGTGGCTGCTTTGAATATATTTATCAGTGTATATTAGTAGGTACTTTTCTCTTTTTAAAATTTTTGTTTTGTTTTAAGTTTATTTATTTATCTTGAGAGAGACAGCACGACTCGGAGAGGGGCAGAGGGAGAGAGGGAGAGAGAGAATCCCAAGCAGACTCCATAGAGCCAGCACAGAGCCTGATGCTGGGCTTGAACCCATGAACCGCAGAATCGTGCCCCATGCTGAAACCAAGAGTGGGACGTGTAACCGACTGAGCCACCCAGGTACCCCGGTACTTTTCTTTTTCTTTTTTTTGTTAATTTTTTTTAACGTTTATTTATTTTTGAGACAGAGAGAGACAGAGCATGAATGGGGGGAGGGTCAGAGAGAGATGGAGACACAGAATCTGAAGCAGGCTCGAGGCTCTGAGCTGTCAGCACAGAGACTGACGCGGGGCTCCAACTCACAGACCCTGAGATCATGACCTGAGCCGAAGTCGGTCACTTAACCAACTGAGCCACCCAGGCGCCCCATACCCTGGTACTTTTCTTAACACAGAAGTCACTTGTACTGTTCCAGGGAAAGCCTTTCCTATAGTTTGCTGATCTATGAGATTAGACTGAAGGAGAACATGGGGATAATATGAGACAAATGAATAAATAAAAACCACTGATTTTATGCCTTAGCCAGCTAAGTCTTGACCTGTTTTTTTCAATTCAGGCTATACCTCTTCCTCTACTATACATTACTCTTTAAACAATGGTCCATATCTCCTCAGTATAGAATCTCAGCAATTCCTCCTACTTCCAACCTAATACCTATGCTACCAAAGCCAAGTTCTCAAAAATTTTCATTGAAAGTTTGATTCCTTAAGACTGGAACCTTCATCCCTTCCATACTGAGAATTAATTAATGAAAAATTTTTATTGTAGCAGATGAATAAGATAAACACTCTCTTCTCCCAGGTAAACATAGTGGGTTTGATAGCATTTTCCTGGAGATGATAGTCTCACTTGTGTTGCTTAACCAAGAGGAGTGTCCAGATATAAGGAAAATTTCAGCTTCCTGGACAGTAATGTTGGGGGAAGCTGAATCTTGTCATGATATCTATTATTCATACTTACTTTGTTGGTTCAGGTCTCCAATATTTCATTTTACGTCAAGTCACTGAAATCCAGAACATTTCAACTGTTCTACATGTTGGTATGCTTGGCAATAGACTCACCATCATCCCAGAAAAAGGAGCCAGATGTTTCTCCCTGTTCATCTAGAGCAATTATGAGGCCAAACAGATTCAGATGGCTGTAGAAAAAGAGTGAAAATTGTATTTTCAGAGTTAGAAGGACTTACCTCCAACTATCTCATAGAAGTACCTAGAAAAATGGTGAGTCCTTTCTTAAACATTTTTACCAAATGTCTACTTAGTTTATTGTTGAAACTCTCCAGTATTGGGAAACTTAAGATATTCTTAAGCAACCTATTTCTGCTCTGAACTGCTCAATCTGGGGTGGAAAATGTGATTATCAAGAGCACAGGCTTCTCAAATGCCATCTGCTGGAAAGAAGTAAATGTTTTCATAACTAATAAAGTGACAATATAACTATTATACCATGCTAATTGAAAGTGCACCCCTCAGTCTCTTTGGCTTATCTACCACAGAGAGAAAGTTATAACAAAATTGCCAAAGTCATTGAATCTGGGAACCTGGGAACTGGTTTTAAAGTAGGACCAATGTGATTCCAGGCAAATGAAGCTTGAATAGTAATTTAGAGACTCTACTTTGCTGATAGTTGCATCTCAGGAACAAGGATGTCAGAATCCATGTGCCCCATTTTTGTGATTCCACAATGAAAACAGAATTCAATTTGATCCTAACCACGTGGTAAGAGAAAACTGCATAGTAAGAAAAGAACTACACAATGCAACTGATAAAACAAACTTACGGTGAAGAGGCTGAGTTATTGTGAGAGTTTCTTAAGAGAAATATTTTGGTTTCATATGAAATATACTTATTTCATTAAATTTTTCCTATTGAGATGAAAAGTTAGGCATGAGACTCTCTCTTCTTTCTTGACAATGAGCAACATACTAACTTGAATACAAATGAGTCTATTTTTCAAGTTAGTGCTTGGAAATTATGGATAGTATCTAGTTCAAAGGGTCTTCAGGGACTTTCCATATTTCAAAAATGTCTAGCCAAAATGTTTCTCTAATAATGATGTATATTTTTAGTTGATTTTACTTTCAATTAAGGCTGATAAGTTCTGATTTGCTATTATGAATCTTTGATGTAAAATAGAAATATGAAGTAATTATTACTGTTTAAAAATCTGCTTATTTGCTAGACAAAATCTTTGCTTACATGGTATCAATGGAGAAAAAGTGACTAATTAAATATAACCTAAATAGATAAAAGCTTAAAGACCCTGAGTTAGCCTTCATATAAAACCTAGGAGAGAATTCATGAATCAAAAGCCACTTACTGTCTTAAAAATAATAATAGGAAGATATGTAACTCAGGATAGCTTGGAACTGGATCAAATGTTGAAGCATATCATCTACTCATCTGTCTCACTCCCTTTTCTTCCTTCCTTTTTTTGTCCCTGCTTTCTCTCTCTCTCTCTCTCTCTCTCTCTCTCTCTCTCTCTCTCTCCCTCTCTCTCTCTTTCCTTCTTTCTCCCTCCCCCTACTGTCTCCCCCCCCCACACACACTGACTCACATATTCACATGTATAAACATACACACAGACCAATAATTGTGCCACTGACTGACCACTCTTCTGTCACTGGCCTCTCACTCACAAATAGCCCTCCTCAGACACTCCCCAAGCAGCAACTTTCAACCAGAACAGGAAGGTGGAGTCCCCAGGCCAGTTCCTGACAGGATGTGCCTGTTACCTCAGCACTATCATTTTGGCTGGAAACTGTGTTGGCAGAACATATCCAGGAACGAAAAGAGGAATTACATCTAGAGGAGCAGAAGCTTCAACAAACTTCTGCAAAGGAGGTGGTACTTGACCCCACTAGCCTAGAACAAGCTAGAACTAAACACTCAAACTACATAATTGGTAACAAAGCATTTCAGCAGACATAGGAAGGTGAAATCCAAACTTCTGTCTAAATTCAACAAAACATTCATGGAACTCACTAATAGGAAGGATGACTTAAATGTCTAATTCAGTGTTAGGAAAAAACCTACACAAATTCAAGTATGTAGAATGTATAAAAGCAGCATTCATTAGTATATACTTACTTCAGAAGTTTGACTCTATAACCACATTTACTCACTAAAAAGCCAAACGATGATATAAGTTAACATGATGCTGGGCTACAAAATTTTAAATTTGATATAATAACAAAATTTTGTGTATGCGTGTTTCTTATTCTTTTTAAAAGTTCAATATTATTAGAAAATGAAATTTAACGCAAATATTTATGGAAATTTATGAAGCACCTCTAGAGAATATAGTTCTTGCAAACCATTGGTTTAATTAAGACACTGCAATAATCTGACCACAAGAACAGAGAATTTTTAATACCTTTTCCCTCAGACACAAATGATTGATAATTTAAAAATAGATCACATTTCTGGGTGCCTGGATGGCTCAGTGGGTTGAGCGTCCCACTTCAGCTCAAGTCAGGATCTCATGGTCTGTGAGTTCAAGCCCCGTGTTGGGCTCTCTGCTGACAGCTCAGAGCTTGGAGCCTGCCTCGAATTCTGTCTCCTCTCTCTGTCTTCCCTCTCCCACTTGCACTCTGTCTCTGTCTCTCACAAATAAATAATAATAAAACATTTAAAAATTTTTTAAAAAATAGATCACATTTCCTTTTTTCCAATTTAGGATTAGTCCTATGTGTATAGTCAAAACTTACTTCCATAAAGATTTCTTGAATACTGGGCAAGATTAGGCAATGCTCATCATAGCAAACTTGAAGAATGTGGAGAAGTGGACTCACTTAAAATAACCGCTTTATAGTAGAGGTGTCATATTGCTTCCCCTCATATTCCACCACTCTTCCACATCACTGACACTGCCTGGGAGACTAGGTGTAGCTGGGTGGAAAAGGTAAGTTGAATCAATGATATTATTATTTCTTGGGACACTGAACTATAATACAAGAAAAGAGCCTACCACTTATCACACAAGCACAAGGGAGATATAAAAATATAATTCTCTTGCTGTGGCCAAAGAGTCTATTACAAGCTGAGGCCCTTTGGAAGCCAATTACTAGTAAAACAAACAATCCCATGGAATGCAGAGTCCTGCTAACAGTACAACACTGGGCTGAAATTTCACAAACTTTTGCAATTGAATTCTGAATTTCCCCAAGAAATCCAAAGTTATTACACTTGATGCTCTTAGATTTCCATGAGATCTCCTTTCTCATTTCATGTGTATTCCCATGATAAGTCCCATACTTGAGCTAACTTGAATGAGTTTCTGTTTCTTGCAAGAAAAAGCACCTGATTCATGGACTATAATCTCTATTACATTCTTCTATAAACAAAAGTCACTGTGGAGAGTCATTTGCTTTTTAAGAATTTAAATGTGACATAAAATCAATGTCTACCATGCTTCTAAAAATAAACATTCATCCCATCTCTAATCTTAAATTTTTGTCAATCCATATATGGCTCAATTCTTCTATTTTGAGAAGAGCAAACAATTCTAAACAGAGTCTTACAAAGAACCAAGCTAGAATTACACAGTGCAAAGCTCTAGAAGTCATATAAAAGCAGTGAAAAAAAATACCATATAAATCTCTGAGTTCATGGATTTATTTTTTCTCTACAAAATGTTTAAAACACATACTGTATAAAAGTTGAACCAGGATGCTTCAGGAAAGGGCACACACACAGATCTTGCTCCTTTTGGAAAAAAAAAATTACTTTTTGAAATATTTTATTCCATGTGCATTTCAAAAGAACAGTCAAATAGTGTCTTTTGTTGTTTGGGGATGAAATGTTTTGTGTATAACTGTTATGTCCATCAGATCCCATGTGTCATTCAAAGACATTGTTTCTTTATTGATTTTCTGTTGGGATGATCTATCCATTGATGTAAGTGGATGTAAGAGTAAAAGTCCCCTATTGTTACTGTATCACCATCAATTTCTCTTTATACACATTGATATTTGCTTTATGTATTTAGGTGTTCCAGTGTTGGGTACAAGATATTTGTAATTGCTATATCCTCTTGTTGAATTGATCACTTTATCATTATGTAGTGCCCTTCTTTGTCTCTTGTTATAGTCTTTGTTTTAAAGTCTATTTTGTCTGATATAAGTTTTCCTACCTCAGCTCGGTTTTTTTTTTTTTTTGCTTCCATTTGCACAGTGGATGTTTTTCTTTTTCTTTTTTTAAAAATGTTTATTTATTTATTTTGAGAGAAAGAAGAGTATGTGCACGGAGGGGCAGAGAGAGAGGGAGAGAGAAAATCCCAAGCAGGCTCCACACTGTCAGCGCAGAGCCTGATGTGGGGCTCAAACTCACAAACCATGAAATCATGACCTGAGCCAAAATCAAGAGTCAGATGCTTAACTGACTGAGCCACCCAGGCCTCTGTGCGTGGTTAATGTTTCTCTTAGGTTTCAGATGAGTCTCTCATAGGCAGCATATAGATGAATCTTGGTTTTTTATCCATTCTGCCACCCTATGTCTTCTGATTGGAGAATTAGTCTACTATATTTAAAGTAATTATTGATAGGTATGTACTTATTGCCGTTTTAAAATTTGTTTTCTGGTTGCTCTTGTAGTTCTTTGTTCCTTTCTTCTCTTACACTCTTTCTTTGTGACCGATGAGTTTATAGTGTTATGTTTGGCTTTCTTTCTCTTTATTTTTTGTCTCTCATAGGGTTGTGGTTACCATGAGGTTGATATATAACATTCTATATAACATTATATAGCAGTCTACATTAATTTGATGGTCATTTAAATTCTAAAAGAACACAGAAAAATAAAAAAACATTTTTTCTCCTTCTCCTTTTTTACTCCCTTTCCATGTTTTATGTATATGTTGACATATTTTACATCTTTTTAGTCATAATTCTCTCATGTCTAATTATGGCCATTCCTTTTGTACTTGAAGAAGTCCCTTTAACAAGTCTTAGAGGGCTGGTGTGGTCTTTTGTATGTCTGGGAAACTCATTATCTTTCCTTCAAATTTGAATGATCACCTTGGGTGATATAGTGTTCTTGTTTTTTTGTTCTTTGTTTTTTGGTTTCTTTGTGCCTTTTTTTTTTCTTCCTTTCAGCACTTTGAATATATCATGCCATTCCCTTCTGACCTGCTGAAAAATCAGCTGGTAGCCTTATAAGTTTTCCCTTGTAGTTAATTTTTTTGTGTATCCCTTGCTGCTTTTAAGATTTGGTTGAATTAAACTATTCCAGGAAAATTCATTCAGCTCTCTGGACATTGAAGTCTATATTATTTAGCATTAAAACCAAGTGTTAGTCAACTCATATGTGGTTACGCAGAAATGGCAGAGAGTCCCCATAAAACATGCATGATCTGTCAGAAAATATATTTCATGCCTAGATTATGGAACTTTAATGTATACTGTTCATAATGTTTTCTAAAAAGCCTAATTGGGTTTGCTATATACCAAAATATGAATAAGCATTACTACAAGGTAGATGTATTTTACCACTAACCCATGAAATTACTTTATGGCATTTTAGCCCAATGGCAATTGCAGTAGTTATAAAAAAATGTAACATATTTAACACTTATTCATTTATTTAAAAACATTTTTTAATTCTTACTAAGTATAAGGCACTTGTACTTGTGTATGTGTGTGTTGTGTATATATATATACATATATATGTATATATATATGTATATATATATATATATATATATGTATATATATATGTATATATATATATATATATATATATATATGAAGTTGGCCTGTGGTGAAGTCAAGAACCATTCAGAAATACAGAATATAGTTATTTTGAAAAATCATGAGGGCCCAACTTCAGTTGTTGTGTAGCTGTGATATGTTTATCAAAGCTAGAGAAAGTCAACATAATAAACAGTCAGCCTTAGAATATTTCCTACCTCCCTGCGTCCTAATATTTGGTCCTGAAGGTTTGCACGGATTTACCGGCAAGTCATACTCACAGCATCTGTGCTGCCCGCTCTCCTGCGCGCACGTGGCTTTCACTCCCCACTCTCCCAGGTTACGTTCACCTTGCCCCTCCCCTTGTGACTAAAGTATGAGTAAGACAGCTATCCAGGGGTGAAGGAAAAAACCGATTTGAATCAGGAATTTTTCTTTGAAAAGGCTAGTGAAGTAACTAATGTTCTTAGAATAAGCTTCTTTGCTATGACATTGGCAAATTGAAAAAGGGACTTTATTCCTTTTAATGAAGCATATATTGGGGGGGGAGTCAATATCATAACTTCTGCAAAATATCTTGAGATCCATTTCAGAATCTCTAAATAGTAGGAATATATATTTTGGTTTTGTTCAGATTTACTTAACATGAGTTATACCCTATATAAAGTAAAAGAAACACATAAATGTATTGTTTTCAAAATATAAAAATGAAAATAATGTAAGAAAAATAGGAGAATTTAATGGCAGACCTACACTGGTTGTATTAAATGCACCAACCAATGCAAACTGCTCATGTAAAATTCTAGCACTTCCTTCTTCAAGAACTGGACCACCATGAAAGGGGGCCCCCAAAGGGCCCATATCAATTTCATGAGCCTGAGGAGCTGATGTAAATCTTTAGTTAGACTAAAGCCTTACCCGATTACTTCAGGTTTATGGTGAGCAACACCAAGAAGACCTAAAAAAATACAAACAGGAAGAGGTTTAGGGTAGAAGCAGTGCTTTAGGAATAAACATCTAATCATCACGTGAGGCAATAGGGATCAGTTCTCTTCCTGGAGCAAGAGCTAACTGGGTGCGAAATGGAAGGCCAAGTAGTGCCAAGTAATCACGCTATGTTTTTTGTTGTTCCTTTCTGCATCCTAAATAGTCTTAAAGATCTCACATCAATCTTACCTCCTTCACAAAAATCCCTATTTATTTCACATTGACCTTGCCTCTCTTTTAATTTTTCCCACACTTTATGGCTTATGCCACACAATCAAGACATAAGTACATAGTGTTCTACATTATACTCAATTTCTTTCAAACCCGTTAGTTGTGACCTTCTTAGTTCTCTGAGAGCAGGGATTGTGTTTCATCCTTTTTCTATATTCCACAGTATTTACACAGAAGACATAGACTTCGCTTTTTGGTAATTAATTGAAAGTGCTTTCCTAACTAAATTCTTGAAATTTGTAAATTATTTCTAATCACAGTTAGTAGAGGGAAAACCGATTTGCTTATTTCTTTATCCCTCTCAATAACTCCCTTAGTAGAAGAAGCCAGGCTTCTATGATCTCTATGATAGAAAACCTAAGACTAGAACAATTATTAAATGGTATTTTTTATGCACCAATTCTGGGAACACTTTATTTCCACTCACACAACAATGGTAGAAGAGGGTACATAAGTAAGGCAGCAACAACTATCTTTAACGCAGAACAGGAAATTATAAGAAAATTTTCTCCAAACGCCCCCAAGGTCTTATTTCTATAAAAAAAGAAAAGAAACATTGCAATAGACATTCGCTGAAGTGAGAACTTTTTAAGTGGTTTCTTTTATTCAGGGAGAGGGCAGTTCAGAGAGAAGCAGACCATTTGTAAATATTATTTATGTCTTTTTGAGAGCTTTTCATAAATGGTAAGTTATTGTAGAAGCTTTTTTCTCAATATATTCTATAAACTTTACATATTGTAATATGTATCGTTTGCATGCCCATCTAACAACAAAGTTTCAAATCATTTCTAGATGAAAGATCATTACTACACCTTCTCCTGAGACAGAGGATGGCTTCACGCCATTTAACGAAGCAATGATTTTGCCTTCAGACTAAAGAATCATACTATAATATCTGCCAGCCACCAAAACAAAAACTGAAAACTAAGTAGATTACTGAACTACTAAGGAAGAATAACTCTAAATATCACAGGCTTATCTGCTACTATTTTGTATGATAAAGACAAAATTTGTTTATAGTTTATTTTAATTGATGCAATGCACTCCCTCTTTTAGAATTTATAAACAATGCATTTTCAAGAATAGTTTTGGAAAAACTATTTCTATGACATTTGTTTCTTCATATTCTCTCACAGTTCTTGATAAAGTCAATAATATATAATTGTTTTTAAAACTCAATCACATATTTCAACATCTATTCTAAAGAGAAGTTTTATTTTTGACTCACATTTTTATGATTTCTTATATACATTTTCTAACCCCAGTTTCTAATTACAGGTTAATATTGACTATAGCAATTATTTTAAATTAACTTTCACTCACCTTATTTCCAATTGCATTATGGTTTCTGGAGAAGGGATAAATGGCCCAAGCTGCATCCTACCCAGACAAAGTTCATAAATTATCTTTTTACTAAAACTACATATATCAAATCGAACCTGGAGACAGATTTTCTTGACTTTAAAATACATCACTTATTAATTTTGCTGTAAAAAACATACTAAAATATTTCAGACTGTACTATCTTTAACAACAAACATGTTTAAGACCACAAAGATGTCATTTTCATGCCGTGGAATCTGAAAGTATAAATGTACCCTTTGAGAAAAGCATACAGAATAAGTGGCTCTTCTTGTCCAGTTTTGATTAACAGAAGACCATGGGCTCCACTGTGGTGTAAGAAAGGAGTCTTTTGAGTAATCCAAGGTACCCCCTCAAAATTTTTTTTTTTAATGTAGTACTATAAATGTCTTGTCTCGGTATGAGAAGTTAAACACACAAAGCAATCACAATACATTTAGTTAATTCAAGAGATTTAGTGGCTTAACTACTCACGCTAGAGAAAAGGATTACTGCATATGACTAGGCTCTCCTCTTGATCATAAGTTATAGATACTTTGCCTCCTGACATCTAATGAAGGCCTCTCTCGGTCTCCAAATTGTTTTACTCTAGAGCTCCTCTTGTTTTCTCAGAAATATAATCTTTAACCTCAAAGCTTCAGTTAACATCAGTTTGTAGGGTAAAAAGTAATGCAGAGAAGTAAAGCATGGAGTCATAAAAAATGTTAATTGTAATAAACATGTCAGTTCCCCAAACCATGAACACTGTAATCCACATTCTATCAAAACTATGAAATTTTTGGTGGATAAAGATCTCTTTTCCTCTGAGACTACTTTTAAGCTTTGCCTCTGTCAGTTTTGGGTCCAGACAAAACTTGAAGTTATAATTCTTTTCCAATATTCATTTAGTAATTCTTCTTTGAATGTACCTAATCTATCACTTGAACAGCAAATGCAATTCTCACTAAATTTGAGAGTTTACAATTTGATTTGCACCTTCCCCAAATGAAGCAAATATTGCTTTATATTTCTTGCTTGTAAAAAGTCATTGGTATATGTCAACTACACTTCAATAAGATTTTTTAAAAAGTCATTGGGATATAGGGATGTGCTACAATAAATTTATTAACACAGCAGCAAATTCTTCAATAGCTACATTGTTTTATCACTAGTTAGAGGAAATACTTTGCAGGCTTAATTTCACTTCCTCTTTTCATAGAAAATGAAGACACTTCTGAGTGAACATTGTATTCCTCTTTGCAAATAGTCTGTTTATTCTTTTCTCCCCATTATCTCTAGAGCTCATAATAATAACTTTGTAGAAGAGCTGTGGATGGGGTAAAGGTAGAGGTGAATGATAGAGCAAATACACTTCCCAATTTAACCATGACTAGTGCTTTAGTGGCATAAAACAAGTAGAAAAAAATAATAAATGTGGTTCTCTTAAAATCTGTATAAGTTAAGGGCAATTCTTCAATGGCTAAATGAGTGTATCATTTATAAGGTCCTGAAAAAAACTTGAGTGCATTTTATCTTCACAGAAGTACATTTGCACCCCTAGGTAATATTGATCAACCTCCCTTAATGTAATTAATTATTTATTTTAAAAACTTACATATGGAATTCTAGAGATTACATTCTAGCGTTCCAGTGATTGACTATGATTGATATGCATCTCTCTCCGCGTGGAAAATTATCACCCAAGCAATGGCCAGTGTATTTCCCAATCTCAACAAATGCTGAATGACTTAAAACAAATGCTTTTTTGTTGTTGTTGTCTTCTGAGCAGCACTAGGAAAAACATAAGAAAAACTTTTTTCATTACTATTCTAGATGGAGCCCTCTTTTTTTTTTTCAAAAAAAAAAAACAACCCACTTATCTTAAAGTATATGAACAATTCTCAATTTCATGTAGTTCAAATATTTAATCATAGGTATGTATCTGTGTGAACAGAAAACATGGAGGAAATGGAGAATAAAAAAGGAAATTACCACCTATAAACTACTGCACACATTTCATGAAAAGCTGATTTAAAAACAAATGCTAAATATCCAAAACAAACTTTTCTACTCTAAACTCTTCTCATGAGTTACTTTAGTATAAGTAGTGCAGTTTCTCATCATGGCTGTATATTAGAAACTTAAAAAAAAAAAAGAAAGAAAAAGTAAAAGAAAAAAAAGGAAAGCAACGCCAAGGCACCATTCTTGATCAATTAAACCAGACAGTCTAGGAACGGGACCTGGACAGCAGCATTTAAAAAAAATTCTCTGTGATTCTAGCATGCAGCCATGGTGGTTTTTATACTAATATTGAAAATGCCAGTAATTTCCTTTTGATAATTGATTATATTCCCTTAGTAAACTCTTGTGTGTATATATTATATATACATATTATACATATATATATGCATATAATATATATACGTATAATATATATATATTTTATTTTTAGCCACATTATTACAAGATTTTGCTTTGGTTATACTTTTGTTTGAATTTAACTTGTATGTTTAGCTATTTTTAAATCGAACTTTTAAATCAAAAATTAACTGAAATAGGCCTTGCAATCACACAGATGGTTTAACCTCTATCTGACTTTTCCATATAAAATATGTATAACCTCGAGCATGTTACCTATTATAAAATAGAGCTAATGATGTTTAACTTCACAACACTGTTATAATGTTTAAGTTTAAAAAAATTATATACCTCTGAAAGCTTTCACCTTTCACAACAGCTAGCATATGACGAGTGCTTGGTAAATGGCTCATTTCCTCCCTGTACTGGCCAACTGTGCTTAGAAGTTATAGCCTGAGATCGGCTTCACCCTTCTTAGCTTCAATCTCAGTTTCAGCCATTATTTACCTAGAACTCCAAGACTAATCATTTTGTCCCTTGAGGGTAAAATAATAAGTTAAAAAAAGTTGAATTGTCAGATTAAATTGAATGATAAAAGCTCTAATAATAAATTCAGTAAACTGCCTTTCTGTCTTGTCTAGGTGAATCTTGTTAATGCTTCCACTTAAAACTATTTTTATGCCTTCTGGGAAGTGATTTTCATTGTTTGAATTTCATTAAGTTCAGAATTTGGAAGTTGTGTTCATTTTGTACCTGAAACATGAAAAGTCAGTAGTATAATTTTCAGCACTAAAAAGGAATATAAGTCTAAATTTACTTCTCTTCCTCCTTGTCCTCCTCCCCCTCCTTCATCTTCTTCTTGCCTTAATTCCTTCATGACTTAAACACAATTAGCAATTTCTTGGGTAACCTAAATGTGAGTAGTATAT
This sequence comes from Acinonyx jubatus, assembly GCF_027475565.1. NCBI lineage: Eukaryota > Metazoa > Chordata > Mammalia > Carnivora > Felidae > Acinonyx > Acinonyx jubatus. The sequence continues at coordinate 65,322,333 of NC_069387.1, forward strand.
TCTAAAATATGTTTAGATTTTTTTCTGATTCCTTGACTTTTCAATAGAAATTTGAAATGACTGATTAAAATAGGATAAACCCCAAGTAGTTGTGAGCTACTTAATTTCTACTTTATACCAATGATATATGATTCTGTTTTATGTTATTTAAAAGTAACTTCTTTTTTACTAGTTTAAGAGTATTTAATTAGCCATATTTTAAAAATATATATTCATAATATTGCCTATGAAGACCACTCTGTGTTTATTCATTACATTTTAGTCAAATCAAGACCTAAGAATTTTTCAGTAGTAGGTAAGAGAGAGCCTGGTTAAATAATCTTTATATCCATCTTTAGAACTGTTATTCTCTATTAGGTCAACAAACAAACATCAGTAAGTTCTAGAAAAATGGCTCTATTCCAAAGCATAAAAATAGAATGTATTTGTATATGACCAAAAGAATCAGTTCTATCTTGATCTTCATATCTTAAAACTAGTATTTCTGTGAGTTTAATTTATTAAAGCAGAGTGACTCTATATATTTTTCCCATATTTATGAGAAATTGTTAAAGTACTATAATACACCTGAATTGAACAAAAACTGTAACAGGGTTACAGACAAGGATGCAGTAAATGGAAATGGCATTCTGTATCTGAACCCATAAATCTCATTCTAACCCATAAATCTAATGCAGGCTAGGCGAGTCTCCCAATAGACACCCACAGAAAGAAGATAAAAATGGTGTAATACAGCAAACCCTCATCTAGAGGAGCAGCATGAATCATGTGGTCACTGGGAGGTTGCTTCCATATGTGGAATTAACTCTAGGAGAGAAGAGGTTTTCCTGTCAAGCTTGCATTGCACTTAGTGTAATGGCATGCACAAATCCTAATTTATGCTTCTAATGGTGAGGATGTTACCCATTCAAATTTAAGCAGGCTTAAAAGTAACTCTATTAAGATCAAGGTAAGATACATTACCTCTGTCAAAACTGCAGAGTTTATTAACAATTACTTCTTACATTATAAAATTGTCCCCAAATTGTTTTCTCTTGCATTTGTCTGAAATCAAGATTTTAGCTTCAGTTGTCTTAGACAAGTTTTTATGCCTCCACTAAGACTTATTCTGCTCTGCTTTTGTGCTGTTCCAAGATGTTATGAAAAATACTTGTGAAACCAATGAGAACATTTAATAAAATAATAAATCAGTAAAACAAAACCTAAAAAGAGGAAGTTTATTAGTCCTTGAAAAAATTAAGAAACAGAATTAAGATTAAGAAAAATTAAGAAAATTAGAATACAATGTAACATCTACTCTGAGCAGATTTTTTCCTAGCTTAAAGGATATTTTAATAACTTGTAGATATTAAAACAACATATTTCAAAAAGACTTATAAACTACTCACTAGAAAGAAGGTTTTGCTTGTGAACAACCAGGGAATGAGTATCATAATGATATATATAAATCATGTTTTCTCAGCCAGAAGCCTACTTGTGATATCTAAGGATGAAATAAAATAAACTATGCATTCTTAGCATAACTTAAATGTCTTTATTGTACTTATTTGTTTATTTACATTGGTCACTCTCACTTGCCTATAAGCTTCTCAAGGACATTGTATGTCTTTTCAATTAGTAATAAGGGTGTTATAATGACATGACAAAAAATTTTAATTGTATTTGGAATTTAGGAGACATAGTTATCTATTATTATCAAGACCACATTAGATCTACCTTAGAAATGCAAAGTTAATTTATCATAGAAAATTAATTAACATCATTCACATATTAACATGTTAAAAAAGCATTTAATTATCTCAACAGATGTTTTGAAAAGAGTTTTATAAAATTCAGTTTCATTCATGACAAAATCTCTCAGTGAAATAGTAATAAAACAAAATGTCCTTAACTTTGTTAAGATTATCTGCCAAATACATGTAGCTAAATTCATACATAATTGTGAAATATTAAAAACACATCATTGAGATTGGAAGCAGAAGGATGCCTGCTATTACCAATTCAATTCAGTCTTATACTGGAGTTCTTACCCAGAGCAATAAGGCAGGGAAAATATCAAAAGTTAAAGGATTTAGCATGGTAAAAAACAATGCTGTGCATAATTCATACATGATATGATTGTCTATTAGAAAACACTAAAGAATCTACAGATAAATTATGAACACTACTATGACTGTATAGCGAGTCTTATGGATTAAAAAAAGTCAATATACAAAACTCAACCAATTATATTCTGTAAATTAACATAAATACAAAAGCATTTAAAATAGTATCAAAAATATAAAGAACCTAAAAATGACTTTAACCAAATAAGCCTAAAACTTCATAAAGACATAACATTTTATGACAAATGCTTTTAAAAAACAAAGTATTAAAAATATTATACTCACCCCACTAGAAATCTGTACATATTATAAAGATGTCAATTGTTTTCAAATCTCTTTATTTAATACCCAACAACAGCCAATATACTTTTAAAGAAGGCCAAGGTGGGAAAGATTATTTCCCACATTATTTCATGTGGCTCATTATAAATCAATAGAAATTAAGACTGTCAAATTGGTGAAAAGGTAAAAATAAACTAATGGAACAGAAAAAACTGGTCTAGCAGCAATGTATCATATTTTTCATATATCTATCATAAAAAAATAAATATTGCAAATCAGTGGTGGAGAGAATTGTTTCTGGGACAATTTCTTCTCAAAAAGAAAAAAAAAATGAAATTAGATTGTTAACTTATGCTCAAAATCAACTCCAAGTAGATTAATGACCAAAATGTGAAAAGGGCAAAACTATATAAATTTTTAAAACAGCATATCTTTATGACCCTAGGTTCAAAAGTATTTCTTTAGTTACAAATTGATAAAATGATTGATAAATATGACAACAGTTTAATTAGGAACTTGTGTTCAACAAAAGATAAGCCAGAGATTTGTGGGTATATTTGTAACACATTTAACTAAAAAATCATTATGATAAAGCTAATGGCCCAAGAGAAAAATGTGAAAAAACAATTGAACAGATCAATACAGCCTGAAAACTCAATGGAGAAGAAAAAGGCTTAATCTGTTTGTGATCAGAGATACACAATAAAAGACATAATAATCTGATGATTCACACTCACCAGACTGACAAAAATTAAGATTACTGAGTAACCCGTATTTTCTTGTAAAGCTCTGACCAATTCAGTAAAATGCCTCTGTGTATTTGTTTTCCTTCCCTCCCTGCCTTGGCTTGCTTTTTTCTCTTACCCTTCTTGCCTTGAGACTGCTTTCCCTTCCCTCACCACCTAAACAACACCTTCACCAGATAAATTTTGCCTTAGTTGCCACAGAAACTTCTTATTTGACAAGTCTCTGAAAGCAAGGAAAATGAAAGCAAAAATGAACTACTGGGACCTCATCAAGATAAAAAACTTCTGCACTACAAAGGAAACAATCAACAAAACTAAAAGGCAACCGACAGAATGGGAAAAGATGTTTGCAAATGACATATTGGATAAAGGGTTAGTATCCAAAATCTATAAAGAACTTATCAAACTTAACACCCAAAAAACAAATAATCCAGTGAAGAAGTGGGCAAAAGACATGAATAGATACTTTTCCAAGAAGACATCCAGATGGCCAACTGACACATGAAAAAATGCTCAACATCATTCATCATCGGGGAAACACAAATCAAAACCACAATGTGATGCCACCTCACACCTGTCAGAATGGCTAAAATTAACTACGCAGGCAACAACAGATGTTGGCGAGGATGTGAAGAAAGAGGAACACTTTTGCATTGCTGGTGGGAATACAAACTGGTATAGACACTCTGGAGAAGATTATGGAGGTTCCACAAAAAACTAAAAATAGAACTACCCTACAACCCAGCAAGTGCACTACTAGGTATTTATCCAAAGGATAAAGGAGTGCTGATTCGAAAGGGCACATGCACCCCAGTGTCTATAGCAGCATTATCGAGAATAGCCAAAGTACGGAAGGAGCCCAAAAAGCCCAAATGTCCTTCGACCGATGAATGGATAAAGATGTGATATATATATATATCATATATATGTATGATATAAAGATGTTAGATATATATATCTCACATATATCACATCTTTATATAGATATCTCACATATATATCATATATATGATATTTATATATATGTGAGATATCTATATAAAGAAAATGTGAGATAGATATATATGTGTATATATAATATATACATATATATTATATATACACATACTCAGTGATCAAAAAGAATGAAATCTTGTATTTGAAAGACGTGGATGGAACTAGAATGCACTATGCTAAGTGAAATAAGTCAGTCAGAGAAAAACAAATATATGCTTTCACTCATATGTGGAATTTAAGATCCAAAACAGATGAATATAAGGGAAGGGAAGCAAAAGTAATATAAAAACACAGAGGATAGGGGAATGGGCTAAATGGGCAAGGAGCATTAAGAAGGATACTTGTTGTGATGAACACTGGGTGTTATATGTAAGTGATGAATCACTATTTTCTATTCCTGAAATCAGTATTACACTGTATGTCAACTAATTTGGATTTAAATTTTAAAAAATAAAAATAAAAGCAGATAAAACTTTACAATTATTTTAAAATTTTGAACATTGGTATAGCTAAGTAGGGGAGATATTAGGTACCACTAACATTCTCTACTTGCTTTAAGAGTCTTTGCCTTGGTACATGCACAGAATGGGTAAGTCTCACCTACTGATGGCAGAAATTTAAGATTTTGGAAAGGAAAGTTCTGGACAGGAAGGGATTCTTCCCTCAAAACTAACTCAGTGTTGAAGCAAAATAGAGTGAAAGTTGAGTTTTTGTAGAGAGGAAATGAGATTAACCCTTGTTTTCTAAAAGGTATTCATTCATAGGAAGTATTAGCCTATCCTCTTCCATTTTTCCATTTTTAAAGACAGCTTTATTGAGGTAAATTTGATATACTTAAATCTGCACATATTTTTATTGCATGCGGTTTGGTGACTTTTAACACGTGCATACACCCATGAAATCATCACCACAATCACACATATCCATCACCTCCAAAAGTTCCCCATGTCCTTTCTTCAAGCTTTTGTGGTAAGAACACTTAACATGAGATTTATCCTCTTAAAAAATTAAGTTCAATACTACAATATTCAACTCGAGGCAATATTTTGCACAACTGATCCCTAGAACTTATTTTTCTTGTATAATTGAACTTAATCCATTTCTTTCAGAGGCAAAAGAGACGTAAATAATGAAGAATACCAGCTTGCACCCTGTAGGGACCCCCCCCAAGTATATCTTTTTGTCCTATCATACCAACTGACAAAACAATACCCAATTCTGAAGTATATTTGGATCACATAGCTCAAGCAAGATCGGCAAAGAAAAATTTGCTGCATAAAGTCTAAAATTTGAGATGAGAATAACTCAGAAATTTTATTAAAAGATATACTCTCTAAGGTTGGACTCTTCAAAGTACTTGTAAAAGAGAGCATTTTTCTTTAATGTAGCAACTTTTATCATTTAAGTTTGGAAAAGATTTGCCTTCAATTGAGAAATTATTCTCCCACAGGTCTTGGGCTGTATGGAATATTAACTCAACAATAGTCAAGTTACTATAATGCAAAGGCAAGTATGCAAAGGATTTGCCTTTTTGTCCTGCTTTATAATCTACTGCATTCTTTGAGAAAAATGACAATAAATTTGAGACATTTTCAAACTGACAAGGGATTACAGAAATGAGCAAGACTGACATGGGTGTGTGTATCTTGTACCCCAAAGAAGAAACCTCAGTTTTTAGGACGAGCTTCAAACCTGAACTCTTCCTGCCATGTGACAACCCTGTTTAGCTTTGACCTGATATGTGCATTTTCACTATAAGCAGAATAGCATGGTAGGAAAGTAGCTCAGAGCTGGAATCAGACAGACCAGGCTCAACCAATGGCACTGCTGTCTACTAACCCCATTATCTCGAGTAAGGTCCTTCACTATTCTGAGCCTCAGTTTCCTCTTCTGGAAGATGGGAATAATGCACTTTTTTGCAAAACAATTTGCAAATTTCTCTCATTTGTTTTATGAGAGAAGACCTTCTCCTTATTTCATTCTTCGAAGGTCATTACTAAACCTTAGAACACTATGTGACACCAATGTTTAACAGATTTTTTAATTAATAGCAATTGTTACTTCACTGGTATGTTGTAAGAATTAAATGAAATAATATAATAGGCATTTTCTAAAATTCTTACTTAAGATTTTAATTATTGCATTATTAGTAATTAACATTGTTACCAATATTTATAATACAAATATTTACAATAATAAATGTAAAAAATTACTATTAATTGCTATTATTTCCTATAAAATAAAAATGTTTCCTATTTCATGTGTTCTCCCTGTACAATTTAGTCCTTTCACGTCTAGTCTCAACCTTCCTTCTAGGACTCTATGTGTATTTGTTTAACCTAAAATTATGGAGTCTAATGTCAAGGCATTTGTTACAAGTTGGGGCAAAGCTCCTGTGCACATGTAGCTGAAGAACTGATGAGATCAGCCCGAAACACAGAGATCGGTAATAGCAAGTTAAATGCAGCCTGGGGGAATCACTGATCAAGTTACTGTGTTTTATTCTAGCAGTATTTTTCTCCCTATTGTTTCCGGATGGTGCCATTTATTTCAACAGAGGTTTGTAAGAGCTTTCCGAAAAGTGGTAGTTCTCAGGAGACAAAAATTTACTTCCAAGTTTTGCCTTCAGAAATAAAAGGAAACCACGTGAAGGCATAAGGAAAAAAAAAAAAGGTATTTGCATGTGAGAAGGTACAGGAGGCACTGTTAGAAGAGAAAGGGGGTTTGAAGGTAACATGAGTATGTGCAGCACCTCAGGAGTCTATCTGGATCGGTAGAATCCAAGGTGCTCAAGTTCTGCAAAGGTTTTCCAGTGTACATGCAGAGCAACAGAAAGACCAGAATTTAGGCAGACAGAGGGCTTGGACAACTGGGCTTCCATCTTACCAGAAGCCAAAGACTAAAAGGTCTTCCTCAAATACCTTTTCTCTGCCCAAGACCATTAGGATCTTTCCATAACACTGAAAGTAGAGAGTGGAATAGTCCAGTAATGATTGAGAAAATTTTTTCCCACCTGGGCAGGTTGAGATGGAGGGTGAAAAACATATCTGATTTGTTTTAAAGGAAATAAAGTAATGTAATAGTTCCTGTGTATCCATGATTTAAATTAGGATGGGATCTTATGAAACCCAGAGAATTTGACAAGTAAGAAAGTTATCAGGCTTGGTAGGAAAAAAGTTGAGGAGGGGTTTTGTAAAAAATGATCAAGCCCAAGACATGTGATAATTTGATTGAGAAAAAATTTGCATACATTAAGTACCAATGTAGGAGAAAATCATCTGAATCTAATACTAGCAAAAGAAGGCTAGACAGTAATAAAGCTTGGGCTCATGAAGTGGTAGACAGAATAATGGTCCCCCAAATTGTCCTTATCCTAATCCTCCAGTATACCTTGGAGTATGTTACCTTACAATTCAAAAGGGACTTTGCAAATGTAATTAAGATTAGGAATAGCAGCCTAGGATTATCCAAGTGGATCCAATCTAATGACATGGCTCCTTAAAAGTGGAGAGAACTTTTCCCAGCTGTGTTCAGAAAGATGAGAAATTGGAAGAAAGGTCAGAGAAAAATGGAACATCGTTGGCCTTGAAGATGGAGGAAGGGGTCCATGAGCCAAGGAAGATGCGTAAGCACCTAGAAGCTGGAAGGTAGAGACTCTCCTTTAGAGCTTCCAGAAAGGAACACAGCTTTGCCAACACATTGATTTTAACTCAGTGAGCCCCATATCAGATTTCTAACCTACAGAACTGTAAGTTAAAAAATTTGTGTTGTTTTGCAGCCACTAAATTTGTAGTGGTTTATTATGGCAGCAGTAGAAAACTAACCCACATGGCTAGAGTTCTAAATATTCCTACTAACAGGAGCTTTGAGAGGTAACTTATGGTTGCCATGTCTCTGAGTTGGGAGGCACTCATCTCTAGTGGAAAGAAATATCTTCACATTCGATGCAACTTCTTTCAAAATAGTTGGCTAGACACACAGAGATGTACTATTTCCTCTAGTACATAATCCCCTTGCTGTGTTTTAGTATAAGTCCAGTCCCCCCTGCTGCTGTACTTTTTTTGAAGTTGAGATTCAGCTACTCTTCATAATAACTACCCCACTCCCTGACGCATATCGCTATGTTAAACTGCTTGGAAAACATGAATTAATGTATGGTTTCCACTCTACATGGACTAAATCACATTCTCTGTAATCTTAATCACACTGTTAGCATCCTACTAAAACACGAAGTTCTAATATATGAAGGTCTTTCTTATCATACATTGTTAATAGTTCTCCAAAGTAGTATGGGTGTAAAAACTTACCATGTAGAAAAGAAGAGACTGTTAAAAGACCAACGTGAAAAGGATGTGTTACATGCTTAAAGTCACACAGCACTGAGCATTCATACAGCACTGAGGCACAGTTCCAACACCTGTCAGACAGTTGTCTTTGAACAGACCCACTCTGACTTTTGCAGTGGAAGGGGTTAATGGGAATATGCCTCCAACAGTGGTGCTGCTAGGAAAGCCTGAGGCATGGAGAGGTTCCTAAAATTGGAACAGAAGGGTCAGCATTCCAAAATCCTTATCCGCATCCATTAGGCATCACAAAGGCTTAACTCAAAACTAGTCTACTCAGTTCTTTCAGCTTTAATGGGATTCCTTTCCAGGGATCCACTCTGTTAGTTGCTCTGCCCTTATTTTTGTGGAGCTTCTTGGGTTTTTCCCTTAGAATAATTAATTTTAGCTTTTATGACTTTTTAAAGTTCATTTTGCTCAACGTGGCAGCAAGGATGGAAAGCGACTAATGCATAAGGAAATCTAATTCTAATCCAGATTCTGCTGTCTTGAAATGTTTGCCTCTGTTTTGGATCTTCAAAATGGAGATATTAATATCATTTTAAAGCTCTTTATGATATATTGCATATTCATAAAATCATAAATGCTGAAAGGCTTTGGTCTCCCTGGAAAGGGTTTGGGAGAGAGAGGGAGAGAATCATGTCCATTTAAAGCATTTTTGTTTCTACCATAAACTCTTCCCCCCACCTGTTATTATTTTGAAGAGAACATGTTCCTAAAGCGATGTAGAGCCTCTTGCCGATTAATTTCCAAATTTACACACCTGAGAATAAGCCCAAGGACACTTTTAATGATTTTTTTATTACATAACGTATAGCTGAATCACCTTACGCTGGCCATCAGTTATGGCTGAAATTTAACTGTACATACTTAGCTCAGCTCATGTTGAAGCCAGTTGTACAACATGTAAAACAATAACATAGGAATCTAGACGTTGTGTGATAATTTTCTTAACCCCTGAAGACGAAGGAAGCAGCCTGATCATATTCTTTCACTCCTAAGAGAACATTTTAAGCACTAACTATATTATAATAAAGCCAGTCTGCTCAGCCACAAAGGAAAAAAAAAAATGTAACGAATGTAGATAATTACCCACTGAAATACAGTGGGTAATTATAGGACCTCTGTACTTTCACCAGAATATAACTCCTAATTATCTCAAAAGCATAACTTTATACAATCAGAAACAGTTACCAATCAAAAAGATTGCAAAAAAATGGTAAAACCTTAGATGGTTGAATTGTAAAAGAGATAATAAGAAATTTAATATTGGTTAAAAATAGCACAGGGAATAAGAATATTCATCTGATGCTCCATGAGGTCTTTAGTCTTTAGGCTTAGTGTCTTGGTAACACTAGCCCTGGCTGCAAGCAGATTTCTTCAATACTTCTTACAATAATCTATTTTAGAAAGAATGCAGCTGAGAGCTTAACTGGCCTTCTTTCTTTCTTTCTTTCTTTCTTTCAGGTTCCAAGTTGGTATTAACAGATACTTTATTCTCTGATTCATACTCTTTCCTTTTTTTTAAGTCCACACAGTGATAAACTTGTTCTTTAAAAGGATAGAAAGCAGGAATAAGGTAGGTACGCATTAACCCTGTCAGGGTTAAAATGAGGACTCTTTTAGCCAATTCTGGCTTCACACCATGGGGCAATGAAGATGATGGAAAACTGTCCTAATAGTCATCACCTATTTAATCGTTTATTTGTAGTATTTGGCAAAGCATTTGGAGTTAACTTTAAACCTTCCCAAGTTGCTCGTGATAGATATAATAGGAACCATTTTTTGTACACCTTCTGTAGGTCGCTCACTTGCTTAACGATGTTTTGAATCCTTGAAAAATTTGTATTCATATCCCCACTTTACATTCAAAGGAAGGGTCACAGGCCTAGGAAAGGACTGAGCCAGGATTTGGAGCCAGTGTGACACCACAGCCCATGCCCATTCTTTGTGCCATTGCCTGTCCTCCAGCGAGTTGCCTTCTGGGCAAGTGCTTCCACACGACTGTGCACAGTAGGACACAGGCGTCCTATTGCTGGAATGATTGTGTGTGATTCCACTGACTCCCTGATCTTTTCCTCCCCATCCTTTGCTTCAAGAATGAGAACAAATGGATTCTCAGTACTGCCTGGGAATCCCACCGTACTCCTGTCAAAAATTCACTTTGGCGCTCTCTGATATGACTGTGGCTTACCTTCTCCCTCTTCCAAGTTCCTATTCCCCACATTCAATCGCATTTCCCCTATCACTTCTACTAATAAACAAGAAATTAAAATAGAAACTTTTCTTATGGGCAGATCTTCGGCCTCCCACCACCTAACCCATATCTATGTGTATCTGTACGTAGGTTCTTCTTCTTCCTCAGCAACATTAAGACATTCCTGCTCTTTTAAAACTCCATCCTTTCACAATTAATGCTATCCTAACCTCCCTTCTCGGTGACTTCAATCTTTGGATCACTGCCTTTTGCATTAGCCATCTTGTCCAAGCATACTGGCTCACCTCTAACAGCAAACGCACACACACTAGTATCTCTCATTTCTTAAAAAAAAGACAACAAAGACAATAAAACAATAATCTCCTATACTCACATTCTTCTCACCTACAGCCCCATTTCTCTATTCCTTTCCAGAGCCAAACCTGTCAAAGATCTGTTAACACTCTGTCTCTATTCTCTCATCTCCCTTTCACTCTTTAATTGAGTTTAGTGTGATGCCCATTCCCACCACTCTACTGAAACGGAAGTTCTTGGTATGCCAATCTCCATATTGCTGAACTCTGGAAACATTCATCTTATCTGACTTGGGGCAGCATCTGATGGAACTGACCATGTCGTTCTTCTTAAAACAGTCTCCTCAGCCGGGACACAAGACATCACTCCTTCCTCCCTTTCTTCATCCCTATCCAATTGCTTCTATATCCTCTACCCAAAGCCTAAATGCTGGGATGTGGGTCTAGTAAGGGCTTAGGGTTGGAATGCACATTTGTCGGGTTCATTTTTTCACATTCTGTCATTCTCGATACATTGTCTCATCCATCTCTATGGGTTAAGCATCACTTTTATGCATATAATATCCAGGGTATTTTTTTTTTAATCTCAAACTCAGATAGCTTGTCTCCATTTTATACATCTTGATGCCTACTTGATATTTTCACTTAGATATTACACAAAATAATGAGAGAAGGGAGTAACTTCTGCACAGAATTTCTTCTGCCTAGCAAGCAACATGTGGAAGGAGGATTCAAGGAAGGTGAGTGAGACTTTAGGGCTTACAGGTCTTGGAAAGTGGGGTTTTATTTCAATTTTGCTGTTTTGCCGTTGTTCCAATTTCACCAGGAACTGAATCACTGCACATGCAAAAGGCTGTAATTTCAAAGGAAATGTAAATGAAGTGCTATGATCGCTCAAACTCCAAGTCTGTAGTCAAGGATTAGCCAAGCCTATCTTAGTCTGACTGCAAAACTCTATTTCTCAATTACATCTTCACAACTTTTTCATCTCATAGCATTTCAATTGTACATCAGTTACAGAAATAGCAAACACTGTGGAAATTATAACACAGACCTTGTATCCAAAGGAAAGAACTCAGTCTTCCAGCTGCAACACCACACCAACAAACCTAGCTCTCTGCCTCCTTACAAGGATAGCCAAGAGAGTGAATCTCTGCTTCTCCCTGGACGAGTGAGAGCACAACTAACACAAACACCACAAAATCTTACCACCAACATATAGCAGGTACACATATGTGCTCTGAGTTTTCTGGATTATTCCTAGATTGCTGACTTATGAAAGGAAATGTATACTTTCCTAAGACAAACTTCTGGCATCAAAGAGACTTTTCCCCCAGGGAGGTAAAAAATGTTTCCAAATCATTTGGCACTCTCCGTGTACTTGTCATGAACATGAGGTAGGTAGGTAGTTTCTTCTCTTCACATCCTGGCTGCTGGACCGTTTGAAACTTGGGTGGTTCATTCATATCCTTACATAAAAATAGCAACCCTGTGAGCAATAATGGATGTACATTTCTTACTTTCCATTGGGAGAACACCTAAATATCACTCATTCGTTCAAATTTTGGGTATCAAAATGTATGAGATGGTAAACTAGGAGCTCTGTGAGGCAGAGCAACAAATAAGATAGTGTCCCCGATCTCAAAGAGTGTATACTGGTAAATTAGCAACAGCTTCACAGACGTATAAATGCCACAGAACAAAAATAGGTATCACCTATTTCTATTTTATGAATGGCAATTCCAATCTTCCAATGGTTGCAGACATAATCATTTTTTTTACATGAAGTGTGTTTATAGCATTTGATGGTGTTAGTAAATAAATAACTTAGTTCATAGTATTTTCAATCCAATTGAAGCAACTTGACAAAACAAAGAAGGAATGATCATTAGAGATCTTGAATTTAAGTTTTTAAATTTATTTTTCTTCCTTTTAGCTGACATTTAGCCTGTCAACCAATCCTGTCAACTTTACCTTAAAAACACATGCATAATGTGACCATATCTTATTCACTGTGTTGCCACTATCTCAGGCTATACTGCCATTGTCTCTGGCCTGAATTGTCACAATAGCTTCCATATCAGCTCAGAGGCAGATTTTTCTGGAAGCTAAAGAAACTTAAGGTTCATGGTCCCTTTTTGCTTAATCTCTTTACATTTTCATACCTAAAATTCTACTTATAATTTTTTACAAAATTTTTCTTAAAGAGGGCTGCCCAAATTTTAAATAGCTTCATAAGATCTGTACTTATCTCTGCTTTCACAGTGCTTTTTGCCTTCCTATAGTCCATTCTCAGGACTAGAGTGATCCTTTTAAAATCTCTGCTTAAAACTTGCCAATCATTTCCAATCTCATTCATCTTAAAAGTCAAAGACCTTACAATTGGTCCATGATGCCATTTGTGACACTGCCTCAATATCCCTCTGACCTTTTACTCTGTGATTATCCCCTCTTACTCTGCTGTAGACACATTGGCCTCCTTGCTATTCCTAGAAAATTCCAGGCATGTTCTGCTTCAAGGTTTTTGTACTTACTCTTCCCTTAGGTATCATCAGGGCTCAGCCTCTCACCTTTGTTATCAATTATCACCTTCCCTGAGCACCTGATAAAACTCCAAACTTTTTTAAGTGCCCCAAATTTCCCACTCCACTGCACTGGTCTGAATGTTTGTCTCCCCCCACATCCAAAATATAGGTGTTGAAATCCACATCCCTACAGGTGATGGTACTAGGAGGTGGGGTCTTTGGGAGGTGATTAAGTCATAAGGATGGGAGCCCTCCTGAATTAGAGGCCAGAGAGCTAACTAAATATCTTTTGTCCGTGTGAGGAGACAACTGGAAGTCTTCAACCTGAAAGACAGCCCTCACCCAACCATGCAGGACCTTGACTTGAATTTCCAGCCTCCAAAACTGTGAGAAATAATTTTTTGTTGTTTAAGCCTCCCAGGCTATGGTATTTTGTTACTGCAGCCTGTGAAGACTAATACAGAAATTGGTACCAGCAAGTGGGGTGCTGCTGAAACAAATACCTAAAAATGTGGAAGTGGTTTTGAAAGTGGGTAATGGGTAGAGGCTGGAAGAGCCTTGAGGTGCATGCTTGGAAAAGCCAAGATTGTTGTAAAGAGATGGCTAGAGGTGATTCTAAGGAGAACTCAGAAAGAAAAGAGAGCTAGAGGGAAAGTTTTCATTCTCTTAGAGAATACCTAAATAATGGTGAACAGAATGTTTGTGGCAATATGGACAATGAAGGCCATTCTGATGGAGACAGAAATGAGAAACATGTTTTTAAACAATGGGAAAAAGGCAACCCTTGTTGTAAAATGGCAAAGAACTTGACCAAACTGTGTTCTAGTGTTTTGTGGAAGGTAGAACTTGTGAGCGATGAAACAGGATATTCAGCTCAGGAGATTTCTTTTTTTTTTTCCTTTTATATATATGTATTTTTTGTAATTTAACTTTATTTTTTATTTTTTTAAATTTACATCCAAATTAGTTAGTATATAGTGAAGCAATGATTTCAGTAGATTCCTTAATGGCCCTTACCCATTTAGCCTACATCCCCCCTCCCACAATCCCTCCGGCAGCCCTCAGTTTATTCTCCATATTTATGAGCCAGCTGAGGAGATTTCTAAGTGTTGAAGGGATGGCATGGTTCTTCCTGACTTCTTATGGTAAAATGTGAGAGGAGATAAATGAATTAAAGAAGGAAATGTTAAAAAGGAACTAGGGGCACCTGGGTGGCTCAGTCAGGCAAGAGTTCGTTCGACTCTTGGTTTCAGCTCAGGTCATGATGTCAGGGTTTGTGGGTTCGAGCCCCACACTGGGCTCCATGCTGACAGTGTGGAGCCTGCTTGGGATTCTCTCTTCCTCTCTCACTCTCTGCCCCTCCCCCACTCGCTCTCTCTGTCTCTCTCTCTCTCTCTCTCACAAATAAACTTAAAAAAAAAAAAAAAGAACCAGAACTTAGATATTTGAGAAATTCTCAGCCTGTCCATATTGCAAAAAATGAGAAAACTTGTTCTGAAGAGAACATTAAGGATGTGGCTGAGCAACTATTTGATAAAGAGATTATGAGTGTGGCTCAGCCATTTCAGCAGAGACCAAGAATAGAGATGGGATCATACCAGCAAAGACACTGCCTATTTGAACTAACGCAGACAGAAAGGAGGATGGAACAAAGAAAGTCTATCAGACTTCTTAGATTCTACAAGACAGGACCATAAAGCTATTCAACTGCTAACTGGGCTCTCCTTTAAGAAAAGGAAACAAGGGCCCCAAAGGTGATTCAGAAATCATCACTGCTCCCATATCCATCCCAGTAAACTCAGACCTGGGGTATGATGTGGCTTCCACCTTGGTTTCAAAGAGCAGGACCACCATCTAGCAGAGCCCTGTCATCAAGATCCCTGCAGAAAGCAGCAGAGTGAGTGGGGCTCTGCAAGAGAGGCACATGATGGAGGAGGTTGCCACCAGAGAGAGCCATGTAAGCAGTGCCACACTGAGCCCAAGGGACAGGGCCACCTGCCAAGCAGTGGGGGTGACATTGTTATCCCAGTGAGCCTGAAGGGCATAGCAAAGGGCATAGCATCTAAGCAAAGAATATTACCCTCCTGCCTTAAGATCTAATGGGATTTGTCTTGTCAGGTTTTTGACTCATGTGGGACCCATCACTTTTTCCTTTCTATTTCTCCCTTTTGGGATGGGATCATCTACCTCTCCCATGTCTGTCCTACCACTAAGTTTCAGAAACACATAACTTGTCTGGCTTCACCGGTTCACAGCTGGAGAGGAATTTGTCTCAGGATGCCTCATACCTCGAGTCTCACTCATACCTGATTTGTATGATATTTAGCTAAGCCTTTGGACTTCATTCTTCAAAGCTGATGTTGTAATGGGTTAAGACTTTTGGAGTTGTTAGGATGGAATATATATATTTTGCATGTGGGGACATGAATCCCAACAATGGAATTCCCACCTGACATCATACACAAAACTAAGGCAGACACACTGATGATTTAAGTGTTTAAAAAAACTTTAAAATTCCCTAAGAATATATAGAGATCTCTTCTTAGAAATTTGAGTTTCAGAAGGCCTTTTAAACACAACACCTGACATAGATACCACAAAGGAAACAAAAAGATTTGATTACGACCAAAGTTTAAAGCTACCTAGCAAAAGACACAATAAATAGGTTAAAAGACAAAGAGTTTAGGAAACATATCTGGAATGACACATAAAAAGAATGAATATTTTACAGTTCAATAATAAAAAGAAAAAATCCTCAGTAGGAAAATGGCAAACAATATATATTGGTTTCTTCACAGAGAAAAAGAAGTAGCAAAGGAAAAGATGTATCACCTCACTCGTAATTAAAGAAATGACATTACTACAAGAAAATACCTTTCAATTTTTTGGTTGCCCTGTGTTGGTGTATGCATAGAGAAGTTGATTTGGTAAGAGGATAAACTGGCACAAACGTTTTGAGGGCATCAGGATAATATGTATAAAAATTTAAGATGTGCATTTTTAGATGTAATCATTTGATTTTAAAAACTTACATGGGCATTGAGGAGGGAGGGCACTTGTTGGAATGAGCACTGGGTGTTGTATGGAAACCATTTTGACAATAAATTATATTAAAAAAAACCTACATAGGAATACTGAGGCAAGTAGATATAACACTATGTACTATCATATTTATTGCAGTATTATTTATAATATTAAGGCAGAAACAAGAAAATGTTTACCATTAGGTTTTGGTTAAACTAAGGCAACAGTGGAACATCACATAAGTATTTAAAAAGAAGAGATAGTTTTATATGAATCAACATAGAAAGATATATACAATATTGTTATGGTTTTTAAAAGGCTTTAAATGTCATATTTTGTATTTCCTATTGATGTAAACAGATGACGAGATGTATTTTAAAATCTGGAGGAATAACACTGAACTGATAACATCTATATTTGGGGGATAAAGAAGGACTGTCACTTTCTACTTAGAAATCAGTATTGCATAGTTTTTATATAATGTTGTACTACTTTGACCATCAGCAAAAGCATTACAGATATTTCCATTATGTAAAAGGAAACAAAATGGGAGGAATTTCCTTTCACTTAAGAAATATATGTATTTACTTTTTGTTATTCAATCCATATATTAATTTTCCAATAAATCTCAATCAACATTATCTATAGTTTGTTATAATTATTTAAATGTGCCTTTGCAGAAGGTTACACTGTGTATTAATGTATCGTTTGGATTTCTCACCAATGTTAAGGACTTCAATGATTTCCTAAAAAGTCCTATTTTCTAGGCCAGTGCTCCAAATACTCATAGGTCCACATAGCTGGAGAAGCTGTGCATATTTTTTGAAAACTGAACTCAGGCAATACCGGTTCACTGATGCCATATGAATTGTAACACAGAAGGAAGTTTTCATTTATACTGCTTCAATGTGCTTACCTTGCCAATTGCTGGTGTGACTCCATCAGAGGTGTTAATCCAAATTCCCATTTCTTGTCCGTGTTCATGGGCTTATAAATTGCTTGAGGTTCATCTTTTGTGAAAAGGAATCCTGACAAATTCCCAAGAACACTGTAATTGGTAATAGTCTGGTAACTGATATTTAAATGTAAACTTTCCAAAAATTTTTGAAATAAGAATCTCCAATCTAGTATTCATGTAAACAGTGCTTTATGTTACATACATTAAGGTATTCTCATCCATTAATTGTAGTTACAAATATAAGAACTGTCTATTTCCATCAATTTTTAGTGCTGCAAAATGTCAACCCAAGCACTGTCAATTCAATGTGATCAATTGCTTCTATTAAAACCTCCAATTTTCTTTACTTGAGAAGTTACAGAAGTAGATAAATCTAATACTCATGTTACTTTGACAAACAACCTTTTCTATGCTTTTGTTTGTTGGTTTTTATATGAAATAAGCTGTGAAATGGTGGCTGCACGAGGCAATCAAGAAATTTAGATTCTATTCTTAATAGCTACAAAAAAGCAGGAGTAAGCCACTTAATTGGATAGAGACCCAACTTTCTCTTCCACAAAATGAAGCAGTGTATTTTAGATTGTAAATTGTAAATTCTTAGTCACTGTCCTTCTTAAAAGTTGTCTTAAAATGATTCAAGGGGGGGAAATGTCTATGATTCTATCTTCTGTCCCTCCACAAATATTTATTGACCCAACACCAAATCTCTTTCCCTTGCTAAACTTTTTACATTATATTTATATTTAAATATTTTTCTTTACACATTCCTGTTAAATTATGTTAGCTAGGTCATAAATATGTATTTCTTAACTTGAAATAAGCTATTCTTAAAACAAAAAAAAACTTTGTCCATAAACCTATAGAATCATTAAATCATATACAAATTACAATATAGAGTGACATGTTCTATCATTATATTAAGAAAATAGAAACATTATTTTATGAAATTTAAAATCTCTGTCATCTGCAAACATTTCAGTGTGAAACAACTTTTAGTAACATTCATGCTCTTAGGCATAGTTATAGAAATGACTTTTTTTTTGTATAATAGGTGTATTAAAAGATGGGGTGCCTGCGTGGCTCAGATGGTTAAGTGTCCGACTTTGGCTCAGGTCAGGATCTCATGGTTCCTGGGTTTGGGCCCGCATCAGGCTCTGTGCTGACATCTGAAAGCCTGGAGCTTACTTCAGATTCTGTGTCTCCCTCTCTCTCTGTCCCTCCCCTACTCGTGCTCTCAAAATAAATAAATGTCTCTCAAAATAAATAAATGTTCAAAGAAAGAGAATGTTGTAACACAACATGGAGAAAAGATTCTTTCAACCAAAGAATCATTGTCAACCGATGAATGGATAAAGAAGATGTGATATATATATGTACAATTGAGTATCACTCAGCAATTAACCTAAGAATCATTGTATTTATTCAATAGCTATATTATTCTTTAAGATTTTTATGGCCAAGTCTTCAAATCTTGATAGACAGGGAAATCTGTGGGAAAAATCTTTCTTCTATCTGCAAGTCAATTTTCTTTTAGAAAGAACACTGAATTTTTTTAAACATTACTGAATTCCTTCATCCCTTGAAGGTATTTCTGCATTGTTAAATTATATAAAACTTCCTTATAATTTTTTACCATTTAATAAAATATAACATTTTTCATTCAATATTATATAAAATGTTATTCCTCAAAACTAAAGTAGGCCTAGGAGTTCTTTTTCCTAAACTAATTGTAATACATATTTTTAGAAATACTTAGTAAATATAAATTTAAATATTTTCTTTTATCTTAAAGGAAGTCTACCAAAATAATGACATAATGCATTCTGTGATTTTTCAATTCTTTAATGTACTTTGGCAGACCAGCCAAGTTAGCCATATCATATGTGAAGTCAACATCACCATACTGAACATCACATACAAAAAAGCAACATAGACATAGACATAGCCTTCAAACATTAGAAAAACAGATAAATATTGTCAAAGAATCGTAAGTAGCTAATAAGTGACTATATTAGAAATTTAAACAGTGGTGAGTTTCAAACTGTCCTGTGAGAAAAGAGAATGAAAATGATTCTTTTTTTGGAAACTGAAAATTTACCCACAAAGATGTGTCAGTTCCATCCCTGACCTATGTGTGTGCACATGTGTGTGTGTGTGTGTGTGTGTGTTACAGTATAATGTCCACACTTTGAAATTTTATTGTTCTTCAATCTTAGCATATTGTTTGGGGTACACTTACTTAGGAACATAATACTGTCTTAATTATTCCACTGTTTTTTTAAGTACATCTATGCTATTATAGCCGCATTGAAATCCCAGAGACTATGAAGGCATAGAGGGATGGATGTCTAGTGGCCTGTTTAAAAAATAAATTAAACAAACAAACAAACAAACAAATAAATAAATCTAACCAAAGAGGTGAAAAACCTATACACTGAAAACTATAGAAAGCTAATGAAAGAAATTGAAGAAGACACAAAAAAATGGAAAAACATTCCATGTTCCTGGATAGGAAGAACAAATATTGTTAAAATGTCGATACGACCCAAAGCAATCTACATATTCAACGCAATCCCTATCAAAATAACACCAGCATTCTTCACAGAGCCAGAACAAACAATCCTAAAATTTGTATGGAACCAGAAAAGACCCCAAATAGCCAAAGCAATCTTGAAAAAGAAAACCAAAGCAGGAGGCATCACAATCCCGGATTTCAAGCTGTACTACAAAGCTGTAATCATCAAGACAGTATGGTACTGGCACACACACACAAAAAGTATTAAATCCAAAAAAATTAAGTGTTCACAAGTGCAGGTCTTCAGGACTGGATAGTGTAATGCGTTAGTCTGCAAGCAGTTTTAAACTTCCTATATGTTGAGCATCTAACATTACAAGTTGCTCCCTGGTAGCAACCAAAGAAACATTGGTGAAAATTGGGGGTGCTTAAGAACTCCTGTGAGCATACAACTAAAGCCATGGAATTTCCTCCCAAAGCATATACCTAGAAAGGCAATTCTTTCAAATTTTCCAGTGGGGGACTATGTGCACCACTCTCCTCCCTTCTCCCTGCCCTTAACCATTCCACTAGGAAGTAATATGATAGAAGTTTAATCCAAGGTCTTTCCTCATGGAGCTTAAATTCTAATAGAAGAAACCAACAATAAACATATAACTAAGGTAGCATAACTTGTAAAAGTAGAGTATGTGGAGATGGGGGTCGGGGAATGGTCAGGGAAATTCTCTTTGGCAATAAGACTTGATCATGTATTGTGCACCAAGCAGAGGGACTTAAGCGTTCAGGAAGAGAAAGAAGGCAAATATGGCTGAACAAACAAAAGGGAGAATGGAATCCAAGATCACAGAAGCAGGCAGACATTCACCCCTGTAGGGCCATAATAAAGAACGAGAAACTTTTTTCTTGTCTTTTTTTCAATTTTATTTTATGAAAACTGTTAAACATATAAACGTAGAGAGTATAGTATAGTAAACGTCCATGTAAACAGAATCAACAATTATCATTTGCCACACATTTTCACCTTTTCTTTTTCTTCTTTTATTTCTTTTTTAGGCCAGTGGGATACTATAGCATTTTAAAGGAAATTCCTGAAATCATGTTATTTCACCCATAAATTTATCTAAAAATAAGGACAATCTCTTACATAAGCAAAATACCTTCACAGCACCTAACAAAATTAACCATAATCCTTTAATATTCTCAAGTGCTCATCCACATTTCCTCAATTTTCTCCAAAACATCTTTTTAAAAATTGATTTGCTTGAAAGGAGATAGATTATATTGAAATTACAATTGAAGCCATTAGAGTTAATAAGCTGTGATTTACTTTTTAAAAAAAAACCATTCTGGATCTCTGGAAAATAAGTTACAGAAAAGCAAAGGTGGTTGCCATGAAACCATTTAGGAGGCTGGTACATTGTCCAGGTGGAGATGAGAGTGGCTTGAACCAAGGTCACAGGTGACAGCGAAAGAGTCAGACTGGATGACATTGCTAACAGAGCTTTCTGATGCATTTCATGTGGTAGGATGAAGGAAAACAAAAGAGTTTAGGGCAGCATTTAGTTTCAGAGTTGAAGGACAAGGTCAATTAATTCTATTAACTGAGATGGGAAAGACTGAAGGGGTGCAAGAGCATGCTTGTGGGCATAAGAAAGGTAGATGTGTGCACTCGAGGGGTTATCTATTAAAAAAACATATTTAAAGTCATGGAACCAGAAGATATGACAAGAGAGAGTTCAGTTAGAGACCAAAAAGGAGCCTTGGACTAACTTCCGGGAGACTTGACATTTAAAGCATTAGCAAAGGAGACTGAAAACAAGCAATTACTTATGTAGCAGGATAGCCAAGGACAACACGGTGTCAGACACACTGAGAGGAGTGTTTCTAACAGTGGCCACCTGTGTCAAATGCCATCTGGATGCTGACTTAGATGAGAACGGAGACTTGACAACTGTATCTTGCAACTTTCATAAGATGTTATAGACAGTGGTGGGTATAATAGCCCAACTGCAATGTGGTGGTAAATTGGGAGGTGACGCAGTAGAGACAGCCCAGGCAGACAGTTCTATAGAGTAGAGGAGTGGAGGAATAGGATGAATAGCTGGTTTGTAGGAGGATATTCTTGTTGAGTTTTGTTCAGGTAGGTGCAACTAAGGCAGGTTTGTTGATCAGAAGAAACTGACAGAGAGGGATAAATTGGTGATGTGGCTGAGAGTGGAGACAGCTGAAGGGCTTCCACAGCTGAGAGCACAGTGGATTTAGAACACAGGGAGAACTGTTATGCTTACATACGAGCAGGAATAACCTCAAGGAGAAGAAAGGCAAAACAGATCAGCGTGTGTGCAGGTAAACTGATAGAGTTGGTACTTTGGAAACAATGTGTTCCCTTTTTAATTGCTTCTATTTTTTGCCTCTATTTTTCTCTGTAAAACAGTAAGCCACATCAGCAGCTGAAAATTGGGTGGCGTGGTGTTGAAGGTTTTAGAAGAAAAAGTGTGAAACAACAGTCTCTGTGAGTGGGACTGTAAATACACTAGTTTAGGACCTTCAGTGGGATTGCCAGACAGGGCAGTGTGCTTGGAAATTAAATGGAGTCTTGTCAGCACAACCACAAGACTGTTTGCCAGACGCTTTCAGATGCTCAGGTGCAGAACTGATTCAGTCAATCAATTAGCCCAAACTTCCTGTCTGCTGTGTATGGAAAGTTGGTGGCCAAACTGTTCAGGTCTGCAGTTTTAAAGTTTTCTTACTCTAAACCCCGTTATAGTGGATACTGTGACTCCCCTATCTTTTTGACCCTATTATAATGTGTAACACAGAATGTGACTTACATAAATGTCTGACATGAGTGAGTGAGTGAATGAATGAATGAAGAGTCGCTGTTATCATCCAAGTTTCAGAGTTCAGGACACTGAGTCAGACAAGAGATCTTGTGACTTTTCTGATCTGATTTGGTAGCACACAAAAGACTAAAACTAGCAGTGATAAAAACTGAGTCTCAATCCTGGCTGATCATGACAATCATGAGGAAAGCTTTTAAAAATATGCACTTTATCCAGCGCCCACCTTCAACCAGGTGAATCAGAATAATTGAAGCAGAATTTCTCAGGGTAGACCCCAGGCATTTGTATTTTAAGGGCTTGTAGGTGACTGTGCAGAGCGAGATTTAGCCATTACTACACTAGTAGTGAGTCCTGGGGGAGTGGAGACTACATCTATTCATCATAACTCCATTGCCAGATGCAGATTTATCTCGTCTTCTGCGAACAGCAAAGACCTTGTCAGTTGACTCCTCCAGACCGTAGCCAAATGAGTTTTGTATGAGCACATTTAATGTTAATCTCTGCTATCTTTTAAATCTATTTTCTTTCATTCTCACCTTGTAATAACTGGTGAATGTTTTATTTGCACCCTATCAATAGCACACCAAGCACCTCCCCTAAAAGAGTGAAGAGGGGGTGCCTGGATGGCTCAGTCGGTTAAGCATCGGACTCTTGGTTTCCTCTCAGGTCACGATCTTGTGGCTTTGTGGGTTTGCGTGGGTCTCTGTGTTGGCAGTGTGGAGCCTGCTTGGAATTCTCTCTCTCTCTCTCTCTCTCTCCCTCTCTCTCTCTTCCCCTTCCCCACTTGCTCTGTGTCTGTCTCTCTCAAAAATAAATAAACTTAAAAAAAGAGAGTGAAGAAATTAGGAGAAGGAAGCAGCCATGATACAACAGCTATGCAAACAACAGGATATGCTGGAAGGCCTACAAACCAGAACCTCGGAGAGCATGGAGTTCAGACCGGTGGAGAGACTCAAATAAAAATGAAAAAACAAAACAAAACAAAAACCAAAACAACAACACAGAGTATATGGAACAGCAGGAAGCAGTACAAACACGGAAGCCGAAGTTATACATGTGACAGCTTCCCTGTACCATTAGTTCTAATATATGTCATGAGCCTTCCTCATGCTAAGTGAAGAACATCAGGGCTGTCACTCAACCCTACACTCATCCAGAATTCTCTAGGCATCTAGTCCTGAAATGTCAAGCGGTATCATTATAAGTAACATATAATTATTATATAGATAATATATACTTATATTTATATAAATGTATATATTTATATATATAATTAATATATGTAATTATATAGATAACCTTATATACACGGCATAAAATATTATAAATACCGTTAAATAGAAAGCATTGAACCCATTAGCCTTATGCAGTAAATGCCGACCCTACAAACAACAATATGCCATTATTCGGCATAATTCAAATATTATGAATTCGTTATTCGTAAAGTTTGAATGCTTACTTTGAGGCATTTTCTAGTTCCTTAGTTCTACTTTTCTTTCTTAATTGCTAATTTAGTAGTAGAAACTAAAACCATTGTTAGTTTACTGCCAGGGTAAACTGTCTGCATACATGGCAATATATACCTGGGTAGTGTTTTATTACATTATTTACTCTTCCCAGAAATATTATGTGA
This sequence comes from Acinonyx jubatus, assembly GCF_027475565.1. NCBI lineage: Eukaryota > Metazoa > Chordata > Mammalia > Carnivora > Felidae > Acinonyx > Acinonyx jubatus. Next base: position 65,346,814 of record NC_069387.1, read on the forward strand.
TGAACAGAAACAAGTGTTATCATTCCCATGTTATATCGGAGGAAGCCATAGCCTGAGATTGTAAGTGATTAGTACTAGGTTGAAAACCAGGGGGCAGAACTGTAGCTCAAAGTTAGATGTTCTGATTCCAAGTCTAATAACTTCCACTCTCCCTTAAATACCATTGAGGTCATCCTCAAGCATCCTTTAGGAATGCTTGATGCCAGTTGCTGTGAAGGTAAGAGTTAAAATTCTCCCCTTAATCGCCATCTTCCTTACGCCGCATACACAGCTCCATGCTCTTAAAATGCCTTAACGTAAGAACAAGTTTTGTTAAATAAATCTATTTCTTCCTTAACCAAATTTTAGATTTGTTTCCCTACAATAGAATGGCTCTCCTAGAATAGATAGTGTTGACAGAAAGCAGAGGGATTTAAGTTCATGCTCATGGCTTAAAGGGCCATAAACAAGCACAACATTTCTTCACCAGGCACATGAAACAAACCCACTGTGGATTACAAATTGCCTCTTTCACCCGTTTTATAGTATAGAGCCAGAACAATTTCCCTTGCTCTTATTACTTCCTGCTACAAACAATTGCAATTTCTGCAGGCTGGACAGTAAAAAAAGAAAAAAAAAAAAAAGGTCAGTCTTACATAAGGAAATTTTATCCATTTCCCCTAATTGCATTTGCTTTTTATTTGGCTTCAGGCTCTTGGCCATCTACAAATAAAGTGGCTTTGCACAGGAATGACAAGGACAAGAAAGTGCGTGTTTGGAAATAGCAGCCTTCTGTCTGAACACGGGCTTTTCCACCTGCTTACTGCTCACCAGGTGCTTTTCTCGCTGCTGCCCACTAGACTTGAAATCAATCAGCCCTGAGTGAGAGCAGAAAGCTTATGTCAGCACTGAGGATTTAGAATTCATAGACTTGAAAAACCAGTGAGGTATCAAAAGTATGTCTTTAGTGTCTCTATATTCACCTTCTGGCAGGGTGCTGTCAGAAATTTTATTTGAACAAAATAGGATCAAAGCTATCAATCACTGCTTTTCAAGTAAAAGCAGAAAAATGTTTACAAAATAATGATGAACAGTCTACTGTTAATAATAATTATTATAATTTATTGAGCAACTACTGTGTACCAGAAACTATGCTAAGGGCTTTACATATATTATCCCAACTAACCTCCTAGTAATCCTAGGAAATAGGTATGATTGTCCTCGTTTCCTATAGGAGGAAATGGAGGTTAATTTCACTTAATTAGCTGGACACTGAGCCAGCATTCAAACTCTTCCAACTATCAAATTTAAAAGATCTTGAAGCATTAGATTATATTGCCAAATAATAATAGCAATGCATATATATATGATTTATATTACTATATGGCTTATGATCATTATTTTCAGAGGCAATATTTTGTTTAGCATTTGCCAAATTGTTTTATTAATAGTTCTAATAGTTGATTTTTTAAACTACATTAAAAATAAAAGATCAAACACAAGAAACGTGAGAGAGATTGAGGCACTTTATGTTGTTTTTAACTCCTAAAGGTTTAAAGGAGGTATTTTAATCTTGGGATGCCTGGGTGGCTCAGTCAGTTAAGCTTCTGACTTGGGCTCAGGTCATGATCTCACGGTTCATGAGGTCAACCCCCACATTGGGTGAACACAAGCCCCACTTTGGGTGAGCCCCGCTTCTCACTTCTCTCTCTCTCTTTCTCTTTCTCTCTCTCTGTCCCTGTGGGATTCTTTCTCTCCCTCTCTTTCTGCCCTTCACTCATTTGTGCCCTCTCTCTCTCTCTCTCTCTCAGAATAAAAAAGAAAGCATTTAAATCTCAAACTACATGTGGTGGCTCTGTCATGTGTCAGCTTGCCTAGGGTGAACTAGATCTCCCAGAATTTCTTTTCTTGTATGTTTCCAGTTAGAGTGGACCATAACAGAGATTCTTAAGGGATATTTGGAGGGCCGACTAGTTCACACATAGATCAAAACCCTGTAACACAGATATATCTCCTACTGGTTCTGCTTCTCTAGTTGAACCCTGATACAGTAAAGTTAGGTACACACAATGGCTTGAATTTCTTAAGTTATTTTATTGTTTATAAGAGCTAGAGTTCTATTAATAGGTTCCATTTCATTTCAATAAAGATAACTGATAGGTGAACCAAAACTTTGGTTAATAAATCCAAATAGTCAATATCAGAGAGAGATGGTTGATATGTCTTCCCTTCAATTTATTATTTTAATTTTCTCATATGCCAATAAATAGCATCAAAGATTTGGGTTATGATTTTTTGATAAAATTTAAACTATTTTTCCCTAAAGTAGAAAAATGTATTTGTTTTTTTTAACCTCTCTTAAATTAATAAATTATTATCTGCAATTATACAAATATTTGAAATGTTTTACTTTATTAAAATACAGTCTACTTCAAACGCAATTACAGACAGCTGTAGGAACAAATCTAGCAAGTGAAGAAGGGTGCTTGTGTTCTAGAATGGTCAGATGACCTATCGTTTACTACATTACAATTACACTAAGTGCCAAAAGTAATACTCTTTGTTTTTCAGAATTTTGGAAGTCATTTTTACCACAATCATTTTAACATTCCTATTTTTCCCTTTATGTATAATCGGAAAAAAAGATTCAAGTAACAATATAGTGCGGTGGGAAAGAAGAGAATAAAGAGGTTCTGAATCTATTTTTTGGTGTACAATTACTGAAAAAGGATTCTGAATATTATTCTATATATTTCTCAATCTGTACTCCCACTGGTTGCTCTCAAAATAGAATGTTCATAGTAGGAAAGAGGGTCCAGCCTCTACCTTGTAATCATAGTCACAAGGCCATTGCCCCTCAGTAAGTCTGTAGATATTCTCATCTGGACACCATAAATAATACTTGACACCTATTTTCAAAGGACTTTATTTCTAAAATTGAGCTGCTTTGTGCTAAATTAATTCAGAAGGGCATGAAGGAACACAGGATGCATGAAGGAACTGCCATTGCTATAGCAACTGAAAGGAGAATTATAATTAATTATTTTTAACCCATATGTATATTTTATAGAAACTTTTGAAAGGAAGAAAGTTGAACTCAGGAAGCTAAGCAACAGACTGGGAACTACATGTAACTTGAAAGCTTTCTTCCTGTGTTACTAATCTGATAAATACTTCACTATCATTTTTATATCAATTCCTCCTTCTGAACAACAGTGGGGAAATGTTCTGGCCTAAATTGAGGGGAAATACTTACGGACTTCAATAGAAAGCTTTCTGCAAACTGAGATCTCTCACAAAATGCTTCATGGTAAAAATGGATCTCATTCTCATACACCATAAATTCATCAAGTTGGCCAAATCATCTTCTGTGCTAATTCAAGACATTCTCTTTAGGAAAAAAAAAATTAAAAAGATCTTATAGACATTGAATCCTAAATAAATTGAGGACATGCAGCCTGAAACTCTAACTGCTTTCCACTCCCCTAACAGATAACATCACCTTTGCCCAGTCTGAGTCCAATCAGAATTTAATAAAACATTTTATTTCATCCACTAATGACAGAAAAAAGAGGAAATACCTTATAAATATACATCAAAGCTAGTAGAAGCTAAGTCTTGCATTAACTTCTTATAACTCTCTGTGAACTCTGAATAAAATTGTGTTGTCTTTTCCAGCCTCATGCTGCATATATTAGCCTATCCAGAACTGGTATTTCTGATGAGCTATTTGAATTTCAATCATTTGTTCACATCCTCAGGTCAGGCTGTCATTAAAAATTCATTTGCAAGCAACTGGTAATATTGGCAACCCCAATGTATACCTCCAACTTTTAACGAGATACTAAAAACCAGTGATGACTCACTCCTACAGAATACCATTTAGGTCTGAAGAAATCTGCTTTCTACAACTTTTGTACAATATACAAATTCAAATACCTATCATTCTCTGGTATGTAAATGTGTACTGATAAAACTCAAAAAGAAATAGTCATTGTAACTTACATACTCTAAGCAAACCAACTTTCCCCACTGCACTGTATAAATAAAGCTTATAGCCAGTTGGATGCAGGTGGCTGTGCCAGTGAGTGCAGTGATCACATCTAGGATTAAGACACTAGGATAATAAAAACTCTGAGCTTTAAAACAAAACAAAACTCTAACCTTTTGTAGCATGATGCTACTTGCTCCCACTGTGGATATATGTATCTCTCTGCTCTCCAAACACTTGAAAGTTGAACCTATCTATGCTCTGAATTTTGCTCTAAAGAGAGCCTACTTACTGGATCCAACCCACAATAATGACCTAGGTAGCCTCTGGAGAGTGAGAGAGGATCTATACTAAAAGACAATTTAATGGATCATCATGGACACTCATTTGGATTCTTTTGTCCCTACTCCCAAAATGTGTGTGTGGGCATGCATCTCAATAAGACAGATTAATTTTGATTGTATAGTTGGGTATTCTTCTGTTTTGCTGAATAATTATAGAAATAAGGAATTTGAAAAGTTCATTTCCACTTATTATTGGAGAAAACATAAGATGGCTCACCGGTCTTAGGGCCTTACCTTCACCCCATCCCCATAGAATCAGTCTTATTTCCCAAAATCATCTTTTAATTATTCCCTTCAAATCAGATGCAGTTGTATAAGTAAAAAATAATATAACAAAAGGAATGATATACATGATTAGTCACTACACCTTGAACAATTCAATGACACTAAATGACTTGCCTTTCATCAGGTTGGTCCCTTCTTTCATATTCAAGCAAATGGTCTAATTTGCAAGACAGAGCCGACAGCGATCCTTTAAGAGAATACCTACATCCATATTTCTACCATGGGCCAATGTCAGATGAGAATAGAACTGTGTATCTTTAGTTCCACAACTGTAAAATGTCCACAGCCAAACTAGAAGTTTTCTAATGTCACCTTCCCCCTAAACAGCGAGGTCTGGGACAAGCCAGCATCCAACCAGAAAGACCTTTGTTCTCACCCTCTTTATCATTTTCACGATCTGTAAGTGTTTCTTTTGAATTCTCTTTCCTTGAGTTTTTTCTTACTATTGAGTAAAAATCTCAAACAGGGGGTAATAGGTCTGTATTTTCTTGGTGTTGTCAAAGAAACTGTGAATAGAAAGGCCATGTGGGTGAACTATGCTGACATAAAGTCCTCAAAAGACCCAACTATATGGACTATCTTCAGATACTATATGGACAATCTTCAAGATGGATTAAAAAGCTCTATAACTTAAGAGGTTCTCTGCTTGTGGTTCTTGGAATCTTCATTACTTTTAGCTATTTTCCTAGAATATCCTGTGCCACAAGTACCATACTCCATATAGGTCACAAATTTCCTGTCTTAATATTCCCAAATACAATGTTTCCTTTTCCTGAAAGGCCTTTTTACCTAATATTCAAATATACCTTGCCTCTTTCGAAGGCTAGTTTGTATGCGTCTTCCTCTATAGATTCCTTTCTTCCTAGTCTTCTGTTCCCACTCTTCTTTTCCCCCCTGCTTTATTTAGGTGTAACTGACAAATAAAATTATATGCATTTAAGGTATACAATGTGATAATTTGATATACATTGTGAAATGATTACCACAATCAAATTAATCCATCACTTCACATAATTATCTCTCTCTCTGTGTGTGTGTGTGTGTGTGTGTGTGTGTGTGCGTGTGTGGTGAGAACAGTTAAGACCTACTCTCATAAGAAATTTCTACAGTATTATTTGTTTTAGTTTTTATTTAAATTCCAGTTCCAGTTAACATATAGCATAATATTAGTTTCAGGTGCACGATATAGTGATTCAACAATTCCATATATCACCCAGTGCTCATCACAACAGGGGCACTCCTTAATCTCCATCACCTATGTTACCCATCCTCGCACCCACCTCCCCCCTGGCAGCCATCAGTTTGCTCTCTATAGTTGAGTTCGTTTCTTGGTTTGCCTCCCTCTATCTTTTTTTCCCTTTGCTCATTTGTTTTGTTTCTTAAAATCCACATATGAGATCATATGGTATTTGTCTTTCTCTGACTGCTTTCACTTAGCATAATACTCTCTAACTCCATCCATGTCATTGCAAATGACAAGACTTCATTCTTTTTCATCTCTCGGTAGAATTCCATTGTACATATATACAACATCTTCTTTATCCATTCATCACTCAATGGACACTCGGGCTATTCCCATAATTTGGCTATCGTAGATAATGCTGCTATAGACATAGGGGTGCATGTATCCCTTTGAATTAGTGTTTCTGTATTCTTTGGGTAAATACCTAGTAGTGCAATTGCTGGATTCTAAGGTAGTTCTTTTTTTAACTTTTTGAGGAGCCTCCATCTGTTTTCCAGAGTAGCTGCACTAGTTTCCATCCCCACCAACAATGCCAAAGGGTTTCCCTTTCTCCACATCCTTGCCAACACCTGTTGTTTCTTGTGTTGTTGATCTTAGCCATTCTAACAGGTATGAAGTTATATATCATTGTAGTTTTTATTTGTATTTTCCTAATTATGATTGGTGTTGAGCATTGTTTCATGTGTCTGTTGGCCATTTGTATGTCTTCTTTGGAAAAATGTCTGTTCATTTTTTCTGCCCATTTTTTAAATTGGATTATTTTGTTTTTAGGATGTTGAGTTGGTAAGTTCTTTATATATTTTGGATACTAACACTTTACCAGCTATGTCATTTGCAAACATCTTCTCCCACTCCATAGGTTACCTTTTAGTTTTGTTGGCCGTTCCTTTGCTGTGAAGTTTTTTTTATTTTGATGAAATCCCAATAGCTTTTTTTTTTTGCTTTTGTTTCCTTTACTTCAGGAGACATATCTGGAAAGAAACTGCTATGGCCAATATCAATGAGGTTACTGCCTATATTCTCCTCTAGGATTTTTATGGTTTGAGGTCTCACATTTAGGTCTTTCATCCATTTTGAATTTACTTTTGTGTGTGGTGTAAGAAAGTGGTCCACTTTTATTCTTTTGCATGTAGCTGTCCAGTTTTCCCAACACCATTTTTTGAAGAGACTGTTTTCCCATTGCATATCCTTTCCTGCTTTATCAGAGATTAATTCACCATATAGTTGTAGTTCATTTCTGGGTTTTCTATTCTATTCTATTGATCTATGTGTCTGTTTTTGTGTCAACACCATACTGTTTTGATCACTACAGCTTTGTAATTTAACCGAAGTCTGGACTTGTGATGTGTCCAGCTTTGGTTTTCTTTTTCAAAATAGCTTTGGTTATTCGGGATCCTTTATGGTTCCATACAAACTTTAGGGCTGTTTGTTCTAGCTCTGTGAAAAATGTTGGTATTTTGATAGGAATTATATTAAATGTGTAGATTGAGGGGCACCTGGGTGGCTCAGTCAGTTAAGCTTCCTATTTCAGCTCAGGTCATGATGTCACAGTTGTGAGTTCCAGCCCCACATCGGGCTCTGTGCTGACAGCTCAGAGCCTAGAGCCTGCTTCAGATTCTGTGTCTCCCTCTCTCTTCCCCTCTCCCACTCGTTCTCTGTCTCTCTCTCTTCCTCAAAAATAAATAAACATTAAAAAATGTTTAAATGTGTAGATTGCTTTGGGTAGTATAGACATTTTAACAATATTTCTTCTTATGATCCATGAGCATGAGATGTCCTTCCCTTTCTTTGTGTCATCTTCAACTTCTTTCACCAGTATTTTGTAGTTTTCAGCATACAGGTCTTTCACCTCTTTGGTTAGGTTTATTCCTAGGTGTCTTATTAGTTTTTGGTGCAATTGTAAATGGGACTGATTCCTTAATTTCTCTTTCTGCTGCTTCATTACTGGTGTATAGAAATGTAACAGATTCCTGAACATTGATTTTGTATCCTGTTACTTTCCTGAATTCTTTGATCAGTTCTAGCACTCTTTTGGTGGAGACTTTCAGGTTTTCTACATAGAGTATCATGTCAACTGCAAATAGTGAAAGTTTGACTTCTTCATTGCCAATTTGGATACGTTTTCTTTTTGTCTGATCGCTGTGGCTAATTCTTCCACTAATATGTTAAATAACAGTGGTGAGAGTGGACATCCCTGTCTTATTCCTGATTGCAGAGGAAAGCTCCCAGTTTTTTCTCATTGAGGATGATATTAGTTGTGGGTTTTTCATATACAGCTTTTATTATGTTGAGGTATGTTCCCTCTAAATCCTCTAAACCTCTTGATGGTTTTTATCATGAATGGACGCACTTTGTCAAATGTTTTTTCTGCATCTATCTAGAGGATAATAGTGTTCTTATCTTTTCTTTTATTAATATGGTATATCATATTGACTGATTTGGGAATATTGAAGCATCCTTGCAGCCCAGGAATAAATCCCACTTGATCATGGTTAATGATTTTTTGAAATGTATTATTAACTACAGTCAACATGTTATACATTAGATCCCCAGAATGTATTTATCTTATAACTTAAAGTTTGTTTCCTTGACCAACATCTCCCCCATTCATTTCCTACTCTTAAAACTTTAATCCCAGGGCTCAGTCAATTGAGCATTCGACTATGGCTCAGATCATGACCTCACAGTTTGTGAGTTAAAGTCCCCTATCAAGCTCTCTGCTGTCAGCACAGAACTTGCTTCAGTTCCTCTGTCCGCCTCTCACTTGGCCCCTCCCCTGCTTACTCTCTCTGTCTGTCTAAAAAGTAAATAAATATTTAAAAAACCACCCCAACCCCACTGCCAACTTAGGTAGTAATTTCTTCTTCATCTTTCCTCCTTTGTTAATTTAGTTTTCTGTGGCTCTGGCCACTTTCTACTCTGACTTCAATTTATTTATGTCAATACATTATCTCTTTTAGACTCTCCTCTTTTTAAGGCAGACACCATGTTTAGTATGAGATAAATAATATTTAGGATAGAACTCACAGAACAGACTTTTAAGAATCATTTCTACATAAGTATGTATCTTAATATATATTTTCAGAAGGCAGCCTTCTTAATGTAAAGAATGAATCTCCCGTGATAAGATTGTGGGCAAAAATGAGGAAGATTAACAATGAAAAAGACCAACCTCATTTCAATATACATCACAGGCTATGGAACCCTTTCCAAGATTTGCAAAGTAATTCTGTGGTCACAGAAGGTAAACCTACCTTCAGTGATAATGTGCTTACTCTCCATCCAGCGCAAGACATCCCCTTATGTCTAATACAGAAGCATCTTTGAGAAGCAATGTCACCAATATCCATGTTCTGAAAAATTACAGTTCTGATGTCCTTCAATTATTTTATAATAGCTTTGTTAAATTTAGTATTTTAACTGTCTGGTTCTGAAGTTTCCATGCCATCTGTAATTTTGAAAACCTAAACAAGTAGTATTTTTTAACAACTTTCAGCTCACAGACCCTTTGTCTGATAAAAACCATGGGTCCTGCCTCTTGAAGGAGGAAAATTAATATAGTATGATGAGGTTCACAAAGTTTCTAAAACTCATCAATGGACCCAAGATTACAAATCTTTGCCCAGAGTCATTGGATAAGTTGAATGAGCCCTGAGTTAGGAATGACTCTAACAGAATCTGATGAATTTTTGTCTCTGGAACACTATTTGTCAGACGTAGAAAAACAAGGTTCTCAATGCCTTAATATTTCTTTGGCTTATATTTTTTCTGGGCAGAAATTGAAAATCATAGAGATCCAAAATTCATCACTCGTGGACAACCAACACCGTTAACACCAGTGAAATATAAAAATGACAAAACCTTTTTCAAATAACCTATTATAAGTCATGAGACATTTTAGGGAAACATAGTTAGAAGGCGCAACTAACATTTATTGAGTATCTAGTATAGAACAAACTCCTGCAATTCACTACATAATCAAATCCCTATGAAGTATCTTTCCAGTTTTACTAAAGACAAAACCGAAACTCAAGGAGGAAAGGTAACCTGCCCCCAACATACAAATAAAAAGTAGAGACAGAGATAGGAAACAAACACAGAATTTTCAGTTCACATTCTTCTCCTAAATCATGTAGTAATTTTTTTGTTCTGAACTACAAGGCCAGTTTTCATTTATCAACACTAGAGAATTTTTACAATAATAACAATTCACAATTGTTTCCATAAATCAAGTGCCTATCACTCATAAAAGTAAAAAAACCCAAAAATCCCATCTTGCTAAATAAATGGACTATAGCAGAGCATAGAAAAAGGTCAGAAAATGAAGTTTTTCTGAACAAATTAGAGAAAAATGAGATGATGGATGTAATTATGGGTGGAAGTATTTAATGGAAACAGTGAAGTTAAGATCTTCTAGTTATATAAAAAAAAAATTTGCTCAGAATAGCTGTTTCCTCAATTTTACAACTTTCCAAAGAAGGAGGTATATCAGCAGCAGCCTGAACTCTTACAGTGCTCCTGGCAATTTGATTCAGAAAACAAAACAAAAAAAAAAAACAAACAAAAAAACCCAAAAAAACTGTGGTTATGGCATTAGCAGTCATTCTTCTAAGATGTAAAAATCTTCTTTTCATGTCTTAAACACAGGGATGATTCCACCTAATTCTGTTCAGATTGTGAAATTGATTAAAAAAAAAAAAAACAATCTACAAGCAAATGTCTCTAATGCCCTCAGGTTCAAACACTTCGTAAGAGCAGAATTTTAAAAAAAGAATTAAAAATCAATATATTATTTGAAAAGGTAAGAGAAAAAAAGTAGATTATACCTTTATATTTTAATTTACTTTGACCCACTTATGTTCTTTTTTAATTTTTTTTTAATGTTTATTTCTTTATTTATTTTTGAGAGCATGTGCACACACATGAGTTGGGGATGGGCAGAGAGAGAATCCCAAGCAGGCTCCACACTGTCAGTGCACAGCCTGAGGCGGGGCTTGATCTCAGGATCTATGAGATAATGATCTGAGCCGAGATCAAGAATCAGACATGCTTAACCACTTAACTGACTGAGCCACCCAGAAGCCCCTGACCTACCCATGTTCTAATGGAATCTCAAAATACAATGATAAGCATGCCACTTTTACAGAGCATATCCTCAGTTCAGGCATGGATACATTTACCTTCATTCTTAGCATACAGCATGTGATTTTACAAATGACATCACTGCTTCTCTGTATGGAAAATATTAAACCCTTATTACAGTTAGCTGATATAAGTTAAAAATTGCATTTAGAAATCTCTCTGGAATTTGTTTGAAACAACAAAGACAGAGGGAATATGTCTTATTCCCACAACTAGGTGCTTGCAGTTTTATGGCATCGTTCATTTGTTCTTCAATTAAGAGATCATGTAAGCAAGAAAGACTATAAAAAGTTGGATGGTTGTACTTTATAGATAAGCGTATAGGGAGTGACATTTAATCCTTCCATAACTTTGTGAGATATTATGGTTTCCATTTTATAGGTAGAACAATAAAGTTTTAGAGAATGTTAGAAACTAGAAGGTATGTGGAAAATGGAGAAAATAAGCAAGGTACTCAAATAAATCATCTACCATAAAGCCTGGTACAGTAGATAGAAAATAAATATCATGTGGCAAATAGAAGATGGAAGCGAGAGAAGCAGAAAGAAAAGAAGCAAAGCCAGTGTAAAATCTTTATTTTCTGATGATATAATTACTTTTAGTAAGAGGTAAGAAGATTCTCATTTCCAGATGCTAACAGAAAGCTTATTTATTATTGTATATTAACATATTTTCAAATATTATAACTTTGGGAAATAAATAGAAATGCAATAAGAAATCCAGACTTTTGATATTAATTGTTTTCTTCAGTTCAGTAAAAAATAATAAGTGTTAATTAAATATATATATGGATTCCTGCCCTCAAGGTGTTTCCTGGGGGTGGGGGGGGGTAGGGCAAGAGGGAGTGTAAAGATTTATATACACCACACAAATACTGAATTCTATGTCACAAGATAATTATGTGCCAAAATGCCTGAAACAGATAGAAAGTGCCATAGAGTGGCGGTAAAAAAAGAGAAGACTAGAAGAGGCTAGAGTAAGCTGGAAAATGTCATAAGAAAACTGAGAAGTATAACTTTCCTTAGGTAGATGAGTAGCAAACAGAAAAATGTGCAAAGAAGAACAGGCAGGAGCGAGTAAGATACATGCCAGGGGATGGGCCTGATTGGACTACAGAATTTTTGCTGGAAAAAAAAGGTAGATTTGGACTAGAGGTGTGGGCATTTAGGTATATGTGTTTAGAACAGATCTAGGAAGGAAAGAGGCCACTGCAGTTCGATTACCAGAGCATATGCAACACGCATAGGGCCACCTGTCTGATTCACTGCATTCAGCATGCTTTCGTTGCAAAGGAATAATGCCAACAAGGCACTCTGGGTAATGGCAGATCAGCTTTTGCTGTTAATAAAGTTGTACCAATGTTGGTTTTCTTTTTTCTGAGCCTGATTTTCTTTTAAATTTCTTTTAGCTTTCTGAGCTTTAATTTTCTTATCTTCTTTTAGAGAAGTATTTTCTGACATTTTTTCAAGTACCTATTTTAGGTTTGCTTTGAAGAAAGAAAGCTTTTAGAAATTTGGTCATTGTTACCAATGATGTATACCTGAACCTTACATAAGTTAAATGATTTTCATTTCTTATTTGAGATCTGAATCTTTTTCTTTTGATCTGTTCAACAGCACTCATAGACCTAACTCATACCAGCCAAGATGTTTAATTAAAGCCAAAATTTAATAGACACCAGCTTGACTAACAAAAAATAATTACATTATGAATTTTAACCTTAATAGAACTTCATTAAAACAGAACATTAAAATATTCTGAGGAATAAGAAAGGAAGTTGAAAGCTTGCCTTCACGACCTACTTGAACTCAACCCTATCAGGCTTTTCTTACTTCATCTTACATCGAATTACATTTTTTATGTGAGAATAATTTCTCATTGATTGCCTATGCATCAGGTCCTGTTATATCTTTTCAAAAACCTTCTTTCATGCAATCATCTGAACAACTCTGTAGATAAGAATTATGAGAAACTGAAGCCCAGCAAAGTTCTATAACTTTCCCAATCAGCTGGTTGGGTCGGCTGCTCTGATTCCAAATCCATGACTGTCTTCACTGCCCCATGATGCTTCCGTCATAGGAAATTATAGTGTGATTTCCAATGTGTTACCGATTAGTTTCAAGTAACTTCTTAATATTAATCTTTAAACTGGAAAGGCATTCCTACATTAATAATCTGTCTTTTCTAAAGAAGTAGAAGTAAAAACTACCTTCAAAATAATCTTCCAATATGTTTAGAAAAATTCCTATATCCAAACTGCTGTGGTCCCAATCCATAAATAAATGGCAAAGAAGGAGCTGAGTACTAAAGATGAGCTATTCAGCAGTTATTCACATTTTCTATTGATTGAGGTCTGTTTGACTCATAATTTTGTATGTATTAATTAGAGAGAAAAAAAAATTCCTTGTCAACCGAAAAGTTCATTAGTACCGAGCAAGGACTTGGGTACTAGGCAAAGACATGGCTAATTCTCCTCAGTCTTAAGCAAACAAATCATCAGATTCTTTATTCTACCCAAAGTCATTCAATTAGAAAGATGCACTTAACTCAGAGGTTAAAGAAATCATTTCTGAGAAATAGGAAGAATTAATTTGCTTTCCATAAATTAAATTTATTTTCAAGTTGACACGTCTCAACACAGCTGTTTTCAGAGATGGAAGAATTTTATTACCCCGATTTGATAATAATTTCAAAGGTTTGATTGCATTTTTCCATTTGTGTTTGGCTTTCAAAAAGCCTAAGTTTCACAGCAGGAAGCAGATTTACTTACAAACATTTCCTCATTGATCAACATTTCCTCAGTATTCAAACAGACCACACTCTCCCGGGAAATGAAGTATTCAGACAGGCAAAATTCTTGCATTTCTTAGGCTTTCTTAAAGCTTGGCACATGGAGCATTAAGAGCTTTGGTGGGTTCCGTGAAGTAGTAGAAAAGGCATTGCTCTGTGCTGAACACCTGCACCTTGACTCCAGCTTTGCTCCCCAGGACCAGCTGTATGACTTTAAGAAAGTCAGCTCATGTCTCTAGGACTCCATTTTCTCATTCAATCAACAAAGGGGCTGGACAGGATTCTCACAGAATTCTCTTCTCCTCTATGATTGGCTACGGTGAGCCTCACACCAATTATGTGTAGACTCTGGAAACACAATGCCTTTTAATTCAAAGCTCAAAAGCTGAGTAAGTGTTTTTCACTTTTGCAGCCTGATAAGCTTCGGGGGAATTGTATTTGGATTCATCCTGAAGTTTCCTTGGAAATTCAAGGACTTCTAATGAGACACATACCTCATGACTCAAGATGTGATATTTGCCTAAATTTTTTTCTTAGTAACAAATGTAGGAGGAAGCTATAAAAAGCTGAGTGGGAGAAACATTCTTAAATTAGCTGCAATAGTGGTACTGGTTAGTCACAGGAAACCTAAATTACATAGAAACTTGAAGCAACACTAGACGTTTGTCAAAACTGGACGGAGCACATATACAAGACTGATTGCTTTCTCACCCTATGATGTAAACTATGGCTTCAGAAACTGAAAGTGCAGGAGTCAAACTAAAAGAGGACCAGAAAATGGGAAGAAGACAGAAAATGAGCCTATAATTTCCTTTGAGCCAGAAAAATGTCTCTGAGGGAAAAAAAGGCAAGTAAAAAAAAAATCAAGAATTTCAGACTAAAATATATAATCAAAGAACTCAGCTCCTACCAATATTCTGTTAAATAGTTTTCTGCTCTGTTAAGCTCATAAAATCAAGTGATCAATGACAGAAGAAACTGGGATTAAAGAGACTAGATCTCTTACAGACATCTATGTCCAGCGTTAGCTAAGACAACTAACAGTTCGACTCGTTTAACTTACCAGGAGAAGCACCTAATAAGGTAACTGCTTACCTGACACAGGATTAACAAACTTGTGAGCTGTCAAGTTTTAAGTCATGTAAAATATACCACTCCTACTATTTCACATTCAGTGGTATTTCAGAGCTTCCCAGAAAATGTTTGATTTATTTTCTTATGAGACGTGCACAGAAGGTATGTAACTAGGCAGGCCTGGTGTCATTGTCCCTCTCTGCACGTGAGAAATCCAAGGCCAGGAAGGCTTAAGCAACTTTGTCAAGTTCCTACTATCAGTGAGAGGCAGAGGTTCGACTCCAACTTACGCCCTCTGAGTAAATTCCCCAAACTGACTTGGTGAGAATATATGCTTTAACATCCACTTGTATGGGTGCCTTGTTTTGTTTTGTTTTTAAGTTTATTTATGTATTTTGAAAGAGAGAAAGCATGAATAGGGGAGGAGCAGAGAGAGGGGTAGAGAGAGAGAATCCCAAGCAGGCTCCACATTGTCAGTGCAGAGCCCCATGATGTGGGGCTCGAACTCACGAACCATGAGATCAGGACCTGAGCCAAAATCAAAAGTTGGCCACTTAACCAGCTGAGTCGCCCAGGTTCCCAGGCACCCAGGCACAACGTAAAACAACCGTGCCTTGTTTTATGCTTTTGTATGGACCAAACAATTAGCTGTATAGTTTTCCAGGGTTCAATCCTGTTGCTAAACTTTTTAAAAGGATTGAATAGAGCCACTTGGGTGGCTTAGTCGGTTAAGCATCCGACTTTAGCTCAGGTCATGAACTCGCGGTTCATGGGTTTGACCCCGAGTCGGGCTCTGTGCTGACAGCTCTGAGCCTGGAGCCTGCTTCAGATTCTGTGTCTCTCTCTCTCTGTCCCCCTCCCACTCATGCTCTCTTTCTATCTTTCTCGCAAAAATAAATAAATAAATATGTTTTTAATTTTAAAGGATTGAATAGTGACCAAAAATACAAAGTCTCCCCCCACTTTGGGTGGCATCACTTCCCTTTACTCCCATTCACAAAAGACACTATTCTGTGTAGTATGTGATCAGGCAATGGCAAACCCAGCGATAAATCTGGTTCAGGGAAAGAATAGTACAAATATATCTTCCAACTGCTGAGCAAGGAGACACCATAAAAATCAACTTCCTAGTAACTGGCCTCTAAAAATTGAAACAAGAGTTACCCTTGCTGCTTTCCCTCCCTGAATGTTTCAGCAGCCTGATCTTCCTCTGACCACTGTGGTTGTTCCCGCAGTGTCTGTGTGTGATTGATGACATGATCGTTTTGAAGGGCTTAGTGTCATGGGGTAAACTCCCCAGTCTAGATAACAAATTAAATGACTGACTAGTACCCCTGGTTTGTGTGCTGCCTATTCACTGAAGCAGGAGGTGAAAAGATAAAGCCACTGCTGTTGCCCACGCTGCATCACATGCGGCTTATTTCCTAGGAAACTCCCAGGCACAAAAGGAAGCAGCTTATTAGAGATGGGCAAATGCGTGTTATTTAAACGCGAGCTTTCTAATCCTTTCCTTTTCTCCCACTCCTAATTTCAAAACCACTGGCAAGCATTGATTATAAAATGTCACTGGCACTTTGCTGCTAATCTATTTGATAAATGTCTATTTAGGGCTCCTGCTTTAGAGCACTTCAGGGTAAATACACTACCAACTTTTTAAAATATCTTACTTTAAATCTACCTTGAAAGGTGAATAAAAAGAGTAAGTTAATTAGGCAGGTTTCATCTCAATGTGATCTCTAGCTAGGATTCAAGGGCAGACCTGACATTGAATGGCACAAAAGTTATACTGCGCAGATGATAGATATGTGACTTTTTCCATGATCTAATTTATCTGGATAGTCTGGTAACTCCTGGGATCTGACTGGCAGGATGGCTCCACGGCCACCTGCCAAGATTACACGAGATCTCTGAGAGCACTTGAATGGAAGCTTGACAAACCTCGGCTCAATTTCATAGATAGCAATCATATGGTTAGAAGTTCTGCCCTTCGCCTGGGTGGCTCAGTCGGTTGAGCGTCCGACTTCGGCTCAGGTCACGATCTCGCGGTCCGTGAGTTCGAGCCCCACGTCGGGCTCTGGGCTGATGGCTCAGAGCCTGGAGCCTGCTTCTGATTCTGTGTCTCCCCCTCTCTCTGCCCCTCCCCCGTTCATGCTCTGTCTGTCTCCGTCTCAAAAATAAATAAACGTTAAAAAAAAATTAAAAAAAAAAGAAGTTCTGCCCTTATTATGCATGCAAAACTACCAAGAGAACAAGAAAGAAAGCAGACGTCAGGTCTATTTTTTCAATTTCAATTGGCTCAATAAGAAAGAGTGGTAAAAGCTCTTGGATCAAGATGTTGAATTGAGCATCTATCTTTCCTTTCCCTCTACTCAAATTCCAGTAAAATTATAGTGAAAAAAGCTCAAAAAGTAATCTAATCACTAATGGTGCTGGGGAATAGGGGTGACACATCAACAAGCTCATGATTGAAAACATTTATGTAACACGGAGAGCAGACGGGCTTTTATTCATGAATAACCAGAGTTGAGAGAGACATCATGCAGAAAGTATACATTGGAATGATCTAGTAGGGACCAGAGATGTTCCTCTGGCTGAGTTCTTAGCGACTCAACCTCAACATAGGCAGTTATGAAATAGAGGAGTGTGATGGGGCAAACATCAAAGTTTTTATTTAAGAACAGTTCATGTAAGAGTTGCTCAATTTTAGCGGCTCTTTTGTTTTAGCCCATCTTCCGTTCATGAGTAACAACAGAGTCTGCACCAGGCAAACACAGAATTTCTCTCTGAAGAAATGGAACTAGCCTTCAGAAAACAAACTCTCCAAACTTTTGAACCATTGTCTGTGCCGTGAATGGTTATGGGTATGGTGACAGTAAGACTTATTGCTCAGGGGCACCTGGGTGGCTCACTCAGTTAAGCAATGGACTTCAGTTCAGGTCATGATTTCATAGTTTGTGAGTTCGAGCCCCACCTTGGGTTCTATGCTGTCTATGCTGGCAGCACCCCCCTCAGATCCTCTGTCTCCCTCTCTGTCTGTCCCTCCCCTGCTCATGCAGAGAGACCCTCATGCTCAAAATTAAATTAAAACATTAAAAAAAAAAAAAGACTTCCTGTTCAAGCCCGAACACTGGGACAACAAGGGGAAACTGGAAACACTGAGGACAATCGCATGCATACAATCACGGCATACAGCTATGTGGGTCTGCAGATACTGATTCTCTCAGCTCTTGGGAAGCTGAGGCAAGGAAAGGGCCCAGGCCAAGCTGAGTAGCCTCAGCCTGTTTGCCACAACGTCACCAAATGTTGTCATTTCCTGTGTGTGTTATGCCAAAAAATACATATACTGGGATCACTGGTTTGGAGCAAAAATCACACACTCATGGCCCTGTAGCATGTTTCCTTTGACTGAAGAATTTTTACAAGATTGGATCAGGGGCTGGCAATCAGGAAGTTGCATATAAGCATCAGACTTTTTCATTCTTCCTGAGAAAACAAAAAAGAGTATCTGTTCATGCCATATCCACATTCCATCCTAGAAACAATCTAATGTGGCAAAATTCTCTCCTCAGGAAACTTCACTTATTTATTCATCTAACTTGTTCATTCCAGGTGGTCATTTAAATGTGTTTCTACTGTCAGTAGACACCTCAGAGGAAATCCCTCTACAATTCTAAGATGAACAAAAGCAAATCAACTGAATTCACCTCACTTCCTTTCCATATCATTCTATGTATTATTCCGCATCATTCTCTTCATGGCCCTTAACCACCCTCTAAAACTACCCAGCCTGTTTGTTTGTATGTTGACTATCTCCTCAGTATAAAGTTCTCTCCATAAGAAGAATGATTTTAACTGTTGGTCATTCCTATATACCTTACATACACCTAATACAGAGCCTAAAACAGAGGAAGCACTTCATAAATGTATTTTTTTAGTGGCACGGAAACAATGACTAGACTTGAAATACAAGGAAAGATGGTCAAAAGTGCCTCTCTCAGCATGGAGACACAAGAGGTGAGGATGAAGGATGATCTTTCATCTATTAATTTTAAACAAATGCATACAGCTTTTTTATTATTGCATGCATATATTATTTTTATAAAAATTTGAAAAACAAAGAATGGAAAGCAATTATTCACTGAGTTAAAACAACCATTGTTTCCTAAGGTTTGGATTCTTCTCTAATACAAAAACCTAAAATGTACATCTCTAAGGAAGCCAGAGCTTTTACCTAAGTGACCCAAGTAACTACTCGTTGGCTTGTTTGTTTACACATTTGGCCTCGGCCTCTTCCATCTGGCTGAAAAGTAGACTAGTTCCAAGTATGGATTCTAGAGTCAAATAGCCCTGGATTCAAATCTTTGTTCTGCCACTTGTCACCTGTATATCTTCAGCTTTATATGCATTAATTAGTCCTCAACCATAAAATGAGTTCACACAGAAAAGCAATTAAGTATGCATGCCTGGCACATCAAGTGCTCAATAATTATCAGTTACATTAATAATTATATATATATAATTTATTATTATATAAGTAATTTATAAGTAATTTATTATAAGTAATAAATAAGTAATTTTTGTTAATGTTTATTTATTTTTGAGTGAGAGAGACAGAGTATGAGCAGGGTAGGGCCAGAGAGAGACAAAGACAGAATATGAAGCAGGCTCCAGGCTCTGAGCTGTCAGCACAAAGCCTGATGTGGGGCTCAAACCCACAGACTGCGAGATCATGAGCTGAGCCAAAGTCGGATGCTTAAACGACTGAGCCACCCATCTGGGTGCCACTACATGTTCAAGCAATTTAAATCTCTGAAAGAAAGGACAGGTTGGCATCTTTTCCATGACCCTTTTAAAAATTTTTTTTTAACGTTTATTTATTTTTGAGACAGGGAGAGACAGAGCGTGAATGGGGGAGGGTCAGAGAGAGAGGGAGACACAGAATCTGAAACAGGCTCCAGGCTCTGAGCTGTCAGCACAAAGCCGGACGCGGGGCTTGAACTCACGGACCGCAAGATCATGGCCTGAGCTGAAGCCGGATGCCTAACCAACTGAGCCACCCAGGCGCCCCTCCATGACCCTTAATTGAGCACCAACTACATACTAGTGGCTGTAATGAACTCTGGGGGGTCAAACAAAAGTAAGACAAAGATGAGACTGTGAACACGTTTAGATCTACTTTTGTCATGATTTCAGATTTCTAAAGGTGAAAATTAAAGGTGGGAAATAACTAGAGCTGCTTTGGGTACTTATTTGTCACCTTCCTCCACACAACTCTGGAATTTCGCTTCTATACTACCTTCTCAATCTCTATTTGTTTTTTGAATATATGAATTTTAAAATTACTCAACTCTCTTGCATCAGTATGTAGACATAAATTAATTTTAAAATATTAGTCCCACATGCTACTTCTGTCAGGTCTCAGACACTCAAGTAGAATAAGCTTAGGGAAAAAAAAAAAAAGAAATTGCTGAGAGGCAATGTAAACTGTGCAATGCCAACAAGAGCAGTTAAAGGAAAAGGTTCTTTATAAAATTAGGAGCTTCCTAGAAGTAAATGGTTTCTTGTGCTATACTAAAACAAAATAGTCTACAGACATTAGCGAAGAAAAAAGGAAGGCGCTATACCAAAACAAAATAGTCTATAGGCATTAGCTAAGAAAAAAGGAAGAAATAATTTTTTTAAAGATGCTAGTTCCATACTCAGTATATTTCTATTTTTTTATGATCCGTCTTTTATAAAATAGAAACAGGTGAGCTTTAATTCAATATGTCACACTCCCTGCAACCTCTGTCTCCTATGTCAAGTCTCTAAACATTAAAGAAAATATATTTTTGGGGTGCCTGGGTGGATCAGTCAGTTAAGTGCCCAACTTCGGCTCAGGTTTGTGAGTTTGAGCCCTACATCGGGCTCTGTGACTGACAGCTCAGAGCCTGGAACCTGTTTCAGAATCAGCGTCTCCCTCTTTCTCTGCTCTTCCCCTGCTCATGCTCTGTCCCTCTTTCCCTCTCTCTCTTAGAAGTAAATAAACAATAAACATATTTTTAAGAAAATATTTTTTATAAGGAAAGTTATAAGAGGTTCCCCCTAGTGAACATTAACCAAAGAGAATTTAGAAACAGAAAAAGTGGAGGGATCTGATTAGATGAGAAAACATGCAGTAGAAATCTCTTGCAAAAGGTGTACATGGCTCCAAGCAAGCCCCGAACATGATGGGTCCAATATTGGGTTCTGGGGCCAGCACCAGAGGGGCTAGGGGAGATATTTCTGTAAAAACCACCAAGTGGATGGACTTTTCCAGATCTCTGCACCATGTCAACAAAAGCACTCCCCATCAGCAACAGGGTCACTTGTTCCAGGTGGAGACATACCTAGGAGAAGCAAGTAAGGTTCCAGAAGACTGGTGACACTCGGAAGATATGAGAAACTCACATGCCTAAAAGAATAATAAAAACTAACGTACTCTCTCAGGAACACATTCTTCCTGGCCCACTCCACCCCATTCTTGGCTGGTGCAGCTACCCTCCAGTTTGCCACAATCTCCGTCACCCACATTACTTGTTTATTTTAGCAGCCCAGCCCCATAGGCATTTGGAGTTGGGCCCCCTGCACTGAAAGACCACAGGGCATTCTCTGTGCAGTCTTAAAAGGCACAGTGAATAAAAATGGGGTATAACAAAAACATCACATGTTTTTGTGTTGATCAAGTGACAGACTGAACTGCCAAGAGCCCCATCAGATAAAGTAACTGGTCTTAACCTTAAGACCTTCTAAACCAATAATTTGATTTTCTGTGTCCAAAAATAACTGTGTGAACCATCTAGCAATAAACAGAAAGAATTATATGGGAGGACTCTCAGACTTTCTGCAAAGATGAGCTTATTCATCTCCTGGAGGACCACTCAGGAAAGAGCAGCAGACGTTATTAAATCAGGAGAACTAGAAGTTGTAGGAAATAGGGTCTGGGTTATTTTTAAGTCCTTTCACTTGAGTGCCCTGTGTTTCTGTGCTCATGTGGTTTCTGAGTTCACCCTTTCAACAAATCATAAACAGTTGTTTATATAAGAGACAAGACCTTCTTTCAAACTCAAATAGCAGTACAAGTTCAGGGAAGCCCCGCCATCTGATTGTACAAAAGACGGGTGCTCAGAGCTCAGACTGCACCAAATATCCTATGATATCGCTAGACAAACTTAAAGTAAATAACACAACGTCAGTAATATTCTGAGATTATACCCAAATTAGAACACTTACACAGGCAATCCACTACATACCTGATTTTTAAGAGGGTATGTACACGTGAAGAGTATAAGCCTAACCTAAATAAAGATCCCAAAGCTTAAAGGAGGAGGAATCCTTTCATTAAAATTGTTTCATGGCTTTCCCCATGAAGGTGAAAAGAATAATAAATTTGTGCATAACCATGCAAATTCTCAAATGAAGGGGAACACTAAGTCATTGTCAATGCCACACAAAAAGAAAAATGTCATTATTCTTGAGGCTAACTTGGCTTCAGAAGAAACAACAAGCTTTGCAACTTAAAATAGATTTTTTGAAGCAACTAGAAGGCATCAACTTCCCGGTTAATTGAATATTAAATATTTGGCTGCGTATATTGGAATGTAAGTTCCTCTGAGGAAGATTCCTTCAGGAAGGGATCAAAACAGGAAAGTTAAATAAACATGTTGGAAGTTTCAGAAAATATTTATGGTCATTTGCTGAGATCATTTTGTACATACACGGTGGGATATCATGACAAAAATAACCAAAATTAGGAGATAAAAGCCATGATTTTGTGGCTCTCCTCGGTTATATGTTCCCAGGCAAGTCAACTCAACTCCTTCAAGCTTCCATTTCTTCATTGTTAAATGAGGAGAGTAAAGTCTGACCTGAATATCTCCAAGTTTTGATTAAAAAAAAAAAAAAACTCATAAAACACATGTTACATTGGCTGGAAATTGCAAGCTGGATTATTCTATAATTTTGATACCACTCATCATTCCAATCCATATATTGTTTACCTCTGACACCTTGATACATTTTGGACATCCTAGGGATATTCAAAAGACTGTCTTCACTTTCCCCCAAACTGCCACTTCTATTCGAGAGAGCTATCTCTTACCATGACACAATTATATAATTTTTCATTTACGGACTACCTAGGAGGTGCCAGGATGAATAAATAACTCACACAGCTTTTCTGTATGTCAGGCCCTGTGTCCTGGAGTCTTCATAGGTACTAATGCATTTAATATTTACAATAATTTTCTAAAGTACGTACTATGAATAATCCGTTTTACAGGTGAGGAAATTGGGGCCAAGTGGTTTAAAAACTCGCGCAACATCTTACAAATAGTAAAAGATGGAAATGGGATTTAAACTTTGAGATCCGGCTCAAGAGTCAGTGGTCCTCAATTAAACTGCCTTTGGCCTTCAGCTAAAAAAATTCAAATTCAGTATCTCCCGCATTCCTGACAAACTTTAGCTACCTCATAAGAAGGAGGAGAGTTACCACTCCTTGACCTACTACATATATAACACTAGCTAGACACTGATAGAAATCTTTAATCTTGAGATGAACTATGTATGAAAGAGTTATTAACCCTAATTTCAAAGGTGAAGAAAGCTGAAGCTTGCACGGTAACATACACTGACCAAATACACGTGAGTCACATATAGGCAAGCAAAGACGTACCACAGTCAAGGTCTTCATGAGCCCAACATTGAACTGCCTAGCATTTGCCTTCTAAGAAAACTCCAAACACTCATGGTAAGCTCACACAAAACTGAGAAATATGAGACTCAAGTTTTCTTAAGTTACATACATACCAAATAATTTAAACAGTGAAAAAATACAGAGGAATTAGAGTAGAAACTGTAAATAACACAGAAAATCAAACTCCCCAGTAGGTATACGTCAAGAGTTTAACACTTTCCATGTATGATCACATCCTATTTAAAGAAAAGATCAAAAGGGATTTGGGGAGTATAATTTCATTAAGACTCTAAAACTTCTGAAACCTGTTTTCCAAGCACATAGCCTGTAAAGAGAAAAAAGACCCCAAACCAAAAATACGCAGCTCCAAACCGATATATTGTCAGATCCTCTCATTTGGTTTTCAAAAGTCTGTGTAATATCCTTAACTATCTTCTTGGTGACTGCTGAGTAAAGTGGATCATTTCAAACAATCCCTTTAAGAATGTATTTTTTGTGTCACAAAATTCAGCTATTTTGTGACCCTTCAAAGTCTGTACACAAATCTGAACAGCAGCTTGCTTTTTACACTGCTAGGCAATTTTGAAAACTATAAAATTAGTACCAAAGATAATCAGGTAAATTATCTCCTAAAACTATCTGCTTTGAGCTTTTCTCAATTCCCAGTTAAAGAGATATTGAAGGAAGAGGGAAACACAGCAAAAAATGAATGTCAAGGGCAGAGAACTTACACCTTTTATCATATACATCTTCTCAGAAAATAGCTGAGAAGGAACAGGTAAGCAAAACCTTAAAGCGATTAAGATAAAAATCATTCAAATTTCCAATTTCAATTTGAAGCAATGTAGTAATTATCTAACAAAAAGCAGATTTAATTCACAGAGTTCCTTGGCAGACAAATTTTGAATAAATCCTATATCCTTGTAAATTTGTTCTTAAGATACTTTGCCTTCTGGCTTTTCCTACTGCTAGGAAATAGGACCGACTACTAAGAAAAATGGTATTGAAAATTCCTAGCAGATTGGTTAAATATTATGCCATTATGCTTTGCAAATTCTCCCTTGGAATAAAAATTTTATCAAAAAGAGACCATCTGATGCCCTAGGATTCAAAGTCACAAATCAGTGAATTTCTTTCCACATTCATTACATTCTTCACCGAGGAAGTCAGTGATTTCATAGCAAGCTTTAGGCATAGGTGAGGACTCTTTGAGACTAACATTCTTCTTTGCAGTTTTTGAACTTATTTTAGAAAGCAGAAACAATTTTTGATGAATTATCTTGGCATTACAACAGGGAAGTAAAGAGGTAACAGAGGACATCAGGTTGGCAATTATGTCTCCACGGTGGCTGACTATATCTTATGGGGAAAAAATTTCCTGTGGTCATGAGAAATGGAAATTGTTCCTCCCCTCTAATCAGTATCCTGGATCATAATAGTATGTGAATGTGCAGGCAGCATCACACAGCATTGTCCCACAGAAACGTAAGACAAGCCACAATTGTGAGCCATATATGTGATTTTACATTTTCTAGTGCCACATTTTAAAAAGTAAAAATGAAAGAAACAGGTAGTTTTAGTAATGTATTTTATTCAACTCAATGTATCTAAAATGTTATTTCAACATATAATTCCTAAAATAGTATTTTATTTTCTTAACATGTTAATTATTACTATAATGCCAATAATAGTCTTATTAATATAACATTAAATTAATGTGTGACATATAATAAAGTAGGATATTGATAATATTTATTATTAATATTGCTTCCCTTTTTTGTGCTAAGTCTCTGAGCATGTCTCAAGTTGAGCTGGGCACATTTCAAATGTTCAGTGGTACTTGGGGCTAGTGGCTACCATACTGAGAAGTATAAACCCAAGACTAGAACTCTGGTTCTCTGAGCTGTGCATTAGAATCATCTAAAGCAATTTAAACAATCCTGATGACAGGCCTTTCCTCAGATCAATTAAATCAGAATTGGCCCCACCTTGTGTTATCTTTTCCAAAACCTGGAAATCCAAAGTATGGCAATAGTGAAGATCCAGTGGCATAGAAAATACCACAGAATGGCATCGCTCAGCCATCTTTTCAGTTTCAGAATTCTGGTTTGAATATCCTCTCATTTTTTTCTCCTTTGAAAGAAGTATTTGAAAGGGAAAAAGAAAATAGGTAGAGTTGACCCTCTAATCACTTTCTCACCTTTTCAGCAAAACTTAGAATTGGGGTCACCTGAGCCTCCATTTTTATCTCTACCATCTCACAGTACGATTGTGTTTAAAGCAAACAAATATTTACGATGATAATAGCATTCTTGTTGGTAAAAGACAGTGTTAACTTGAGTCACTGGTTGAATCCTATTCTGGCACAAGGGTGGGAAATAAAACTCTTTTATTATGGAAAATCTCCACCTGTGATACTGAGAAACAGGTCAGTCTGGCAACACAGCATTTTTTCCCAGAATGCTTGTCAAGTGGATTTGTTGCACACCTTGGCCCTGCTCCTCTCTTTCTGAGTGTCTGCCACCTGTCTGGAATCACTCCCAGCCTTAGATACTTGGCCAAAAGCAGGTCTCTGAGCCAAAGCAGCATTCAGGCAGCAAACCCTAAATGCAGCGCTGGCTTCTGAGAGTCTGAGTGGGTCCTGAAGGTCTTAGCTTCTGAGTTTGGCTTCATTCTAAAGGAATTTAGGCAAGTGGAAGATTTAGCACATTGATTTAGAAATGCAGTCTTCATAAAGTGCATGTTAAGTGTATTCAATTCTGCTACATGCTTGAAAACCAAGCAAAAACTGTGGATACAAAAACTGTACCTGCTAGCATTTTGGAGAGGTAGTGAGTTAAAGGACTCTGAGACAGGAAGGTTAAGTGATTCATGCCATATCTCGAAGCTAATTAGAGCTTCTGAAAAGGGAAGAGGAGCCCGTTCTTCCAGTGTCTGACCCAGTGCTCTTGCCATCGACAAATTGCAGTGTCCTAAAGTCCTGTTTCTATCCTTTATACTCTAGATGCAAATGGAAATTGCTAGTCTTTTTGGGGGAATATTAGCAATACCTATCAAAATTTTAAATTGGCATATTCTTGACTCATTCATTTCACCTATAGGAATGTATCCTACAGAACATACACACGCCTAGAGACATGTGAACAAGGATGTTTGTTGCTGCATTCTTTGTGATACTGAAATGTGTTAGTCCATTTAAATGTCAATCAATACATGTTTTAAAAAGAATGGCCAATGGGAATGTAATGTACAACATGGCACTATGATTAATAATATTGATTTATATTTGTGAAAGTTGCTTGGAAAGTAATCTTAAAAGTTCTCATCAGAAGAAAAAGATTTGTAACTGTATGGGGATGGGTGTTAACTAGCTTTAATGTGGTGATCATTTTGCTGTATACATATACACGGAATCATTATGTTGTACACCTGAAACTAATATAATTTTATACATCAATTATATCCCACTTTAAAAGAAAAGAATGATGAATACGTCACCAAAGACACAATCCACAAAAGAAGACTTACAAGAATTGGTAAGCTAGACTTCACTGAAACTTCAGTTCTATGAAAGACAACATCAAGACAATTAGAAGACAAGCCACAGACTGGAAGAAATATTTGCAAAAGACACAGTTAATAAAGGACTGTTACTCAACATATAGAAAGAATTCCTTAAATTTAACCATAAGAAAATAACCCAATCTAAAAAATGATCCAAAGACCTTAACAGACACCTCACCAATGAAAATACAAGATGGCAAATAAGCATTTGAAAAGATGTTCCAATCACATATCAGGAAAAAATTCAAATTAAAACAACAAGAAGGGCTCCTGGGTGGCTCAGTCGGTTAAGCGTCTGACTCTTGATTTCAGCTCAGGTCATCATTTTGCAGTTGGTGGGTTAAAGCCCTGCATTGGACTCTGTGCTAACAGCATGGAGCCTTCTTGGGATTCTCTCTCTCCCTCTCTGCCCCTCCCCTGCTTATTCTCTCTCTCTGTCTGTCTGTCTCTCTCAAAATAAATAACAACAACAAGGTATCACTACACACCTATTGGAATGGTCAAAATCTGGTACACTGACAACACCAAATACTGGCAAAGATGTGGAACAACAGAAATTCTCATTTGTTGTTGATGGGAATGCAAAATGGTACAGACACTCTGGCAGACAGTTTGGCAGTTTCTCACAAAACTAAACATTCTCTTACCGTATGACCAGACAATTGTGCTTCTTGGTATTTGCCCAAAGGAGTTGAAAACCATATCCACACAAAAATCTGCACCTGGATGGTGGATGTTTACAGCAGCTTTTTTGCCAAAACCTGGGAACAACTAAGATGCCTTTCTGTAGGTGAATGGATAAAGAAACTCGAGAATACCCAGATAATCACATATTCAGTGCTAAAAGGAAATGAGCTACAAAGCCATGAAAAGATACGGAGAAACTTAAATATATATTACTGAGTGAAAGAAACCAATCTGAAAAAGGCTATATACATAGTGTATAATTCCAAATATATGACATTCTGGAAAAGGCAAAATGATGGAGCCAGAAAAAAGAAATCAGTGGTAGCTGATAGTCAAAGAGAGGATGAGTAGGCAGAGCATAGAGGATTTTTAGGCAACAAAGCACTCTGTATGATATTGCAATGATAGATATAAGTCAATATACATCTGTCCAGACTCACAGAGTGTAGAGCACCAAGGAGTGGACCCTAAGGTAAACTATTGGCTTTAGAGGTTTACAGTGTATCAGTGTAGGTTCATCCTTGGTAATAAATGTACCATTGTAGTGAGTGATGCTGATATAGGGGAGGCGGGGGACAGAGGACAGGGAAAATTTCTGTTCCTTCCTCTCAATTTTATTGTGAACCTAACATTCTTTTTTTTTTTTTAATTTTAGTGTTTATTTATTTTTGAAGGAGAGAGATAGAGAGTGTGAGTGGGGCAGGGGCAAATAGAGAGGGAGATACAGAATCCAAAGCACCTCCAGGCTCTGAGCTGTCAGCACAGAGCCCAATGTGGGGTTCGAGCTCACAAAACATAAGATCATGACATGAGCCAAAGTCAGATGCTTAATCGACTGACCCACTCAGGTGTCCTGTAACATTCTTTTAAAAAAAAAAAAGTCTTAAAAGTGATGTAAATTTGTACGGAAGTGTTGTATCACTATATTGTACCCCTGAAACTAATATTACACTGTATGTTAATTAACTAGAATTTAAATAAAAACTTAAAAAAAAATAAAACAAGAAAAAATAATGATGTAGATTTATATGCACTGATACGGAAAGATCTTCAACACAGTGGTAAATTAAAAATTCATGTCACAAAAAAATTCTAATATGATCTCATTTATACAGAAGAGGAAAAACAGAAATGTATGTGTGTAGATTTATAGTAAACTTCCGGAAGGATATTTGGAAAACTGCTAAAAGTGGCTGTTTCTGATAAAGGCAGGAGGATTTGGGGCTATACTTCTGCCTTATTAAATACTTTTATGCCAAAAACAAATTTCCATAGTGCACATGCTATTAAGAATAAATATTCAGAGGCACCTGGGTTGTTCAGGTAGTTAAGCGGCCGACTCTTGATTTGGCTCAGGTTATGATCTTGGGGTTCATGAGTTTGAGCCCTGCATCAGACTGCGTGCTGACAGTGCAGAGCCTGCTTGGGATTCTCACTCTCCCTCTCTCTCTCTGCCCCTCCCCAACTCCTTCTCTCTTGCTCTTGCTCTTGGTCTATCTCAAAATAAATAAATAAACTTAAAAAATTTTTTTTAATTAAAAAAAAATATTCAGAAAAATATTCCTGGATCTCAATGTAAACAATCCAGAATATTCACAAAGGGCCTGCGTTTTTAGAAATGTAGATGTTCTTTTTCATAATGTAAATGTAGATTTCAAAATGTTCTACCCAGTATGCTAGAAACTTGTGATCAGTCTTTGTGTAATGGCTAAAGAATAAAGAAAAACTAATTAAATAAAGAATGATTAGTAAAGTAATTGAAATTCCACAGTCTCCTTTACTCAAGATCAATGTTGTTGAGATTTTAGCATTATAAAAGAAAAACAAAACAACTATAAATATTAAAATTTCATGAGGCTTTGAATGTTTATGTTAGTTAGAAAAAAGTAGGTTTGCAAATTATAGCCAAAATAATAAAAATAACTTGCTCAGAACTAAATTGAGCAATACTTGATCTCCCAGGATTGGAAACAGGACCCGCGGCCAGTTGGCAAGTTATGCACTGGATAAGGTGCACCATGTGTGTGTGAGTGAACCAGGACATGTGCAGGCACAGTGGGTATCTGAGTTTTCAGCAGTAGCAGAAAGATTTCAGAGAAGGTAATGTAAAAAGTAAGTAGGTCACAGAGTAGGTGAGATGGGGTGCTCTCCCAAGCAAAGGGAAAGAATGGGTAAGCAGAGAGGGTTCAGGATTCCCAGGAAAAGAAAGACAGACATAGCTTTTGAGACACAAGAGAAGTCATTGTAGGACCCTAGCTATTTTCCATGATCTAGACCCTGCTTGTCTGAGCTCACTTCTTGCAGAAGTTCCTAGGAGGTATCAGAATTACAAAGAAATCCAAAAACCATACTGGTTAAGGATTTTAACGGAACAAAGGGAATGTAAACCCTAACCATCTCTACCAGGACAGGAAATAGCCCAACTGGATCATAGACAACAAATAAATGGTAAAACTCCCACCCAGTCCTATTTCAAAAGTAAGCAAGGCTCTGCATTCCTCCCTTGAGAGAATGTGCCCAAGACCCCATATAGTTTATACCAGCTCCAGGAGCATGACCATATAGCCCCTTCCCCTGGTCTGACAGTTACTTGTGCTTCATGATATTAAAGTCTCCACTGTAGGAGGAGCACAGGCATCATGAACATAACCCAGGATGCACATATAGGCATGTTTTCCAAGTGCCTATGCGACCTTATGCCAAGCTTTACATGCAATGACAAAGCTCCCCTTTCTGAATATTCATCCTAACCCTAAATAAAAAAATCTAATCACGCCTGCTCGGGGAATCACCACTTTGGAAATGACATCCCATCATCTCCTTATTTGCTAGACATAAAGTTTCCTTTGTGTGACAAGTCCACCTGGTGTAGTCTCTATCTGTAACTCACCAGGGAGCGAACTCACGTTACTTTGGTTACA
Organism: Acinonyx jubatus; assembly: GCF_027475565.1. Taxonomy (NCBI): domain Eukaryota; kingdom Metazoa; phylum Chordata; class Mammalia; order Carnivora; family Felidae; genus Acinonyx; species Acinonyx jubatus. The sequence goes on from NC_069387.1 coordinate 65,377,547, forward strand.
AATGGATGCCAAGAACATAATAAACCTTGATATTTTTCAGTAGAACTGGAGTATGTAGTGTGTGAAGAAGCTAGTGGGAATGTTGCTGCAGATGTTGGACAGAAGCAGATAATCAAGGGCCTTCACAAGTCATGCAAATTAATTTGGATGTTTTATCTCTTACTCCAGTGCAGACCAGAATGGGAGCCACCAGCTCTTAAAATGTGGCTAACCCAACGTCAGATGTGCTGTAACTGTAAAATAATACACACCAGATTTCAAAGAATTATTAAGAAAAAAACATTTTAATACCTCATTATTATTTTTTAAGTGATTACATGCTGAAATGGTAATGTTTTGGATATATTAGACAACATTAAAAACATCTATAATTGAAATGAATTTCACCTGATTTTTTTAATTGGCTACTAAAATTCTTCAGATTACATATGTATCTTACGTAACATTTCTACTCGATAATGCTGCTTTAGGTGGTACTTAGATGTTTAACAGAGGAGTGAAAGACAGTATTTGCATTTTAAAAGTATTCTCCTGGCAAAAGTGTGAAGAATAGTTTGTAGTAAATTCTTTAGTTATTTTAGCAGTCCAAGAAGAAAGGATAAAGCTTATTAACACAAGAGTGCTGGAGACAAAATAAGAGGACGGATTCACTCCACGGGCTATGGAGGGCGAAGGATCGAGAAGATAAGTTTTAAATTTCTTATTTTGATGGTTGGGTTCTTGATGATTCCATTAATTTGGAAGATCTAGTTTGAGTAAGAAGTTTAGGAAGAGATCATTAATTCTGCATGGAATATGTCCTGATGCGTGCAGGAACTGAAGTATGCATGTACAACAGACAAAAAGAAGTATGCTGGAGTTCTGGGGAAAGCTTTGCATTGGAGATAGAGACATGTGATCATTGGTGCATGCACAGAGGGTGATGTTACTGTTGGGAAACTGTCCTTTTTGAAAAGAGTACAGAACTCAGAGGGTGAGGAAAACATTTGTCAAGAGATTAGGAAAAAGAAGCCAGAGGGATTAGAAAAGAACCAGGAAATACTGTCTCAAAAGTTTAGCAAGTGGAAATCAAGGGGTCAGCAAGCTGCAGCAAGGGACCCATTGGAAGGGATTTACCAGCCCTTCATGGGTGAGTTACCTGCATTTTATGTTATTACACTTAGTTCTGACAGCAACCCGATCAAGTACTGCCATTTTCCCCGTCACAGATAAGGAAATTGAGAGGCATGGGAAGGTTAAGTAACCTGCCCGAGGTTACAGTGCCAAACAGTGGTAAACAGGATTCAAACCCAGGCCCCCTGGTATGGGAATTCTTACTCAAAATCCCAACTATTCAATGTATATAACCAGGTCATCCTCTCTCCTAAAATACTAAGTGGGCTAAGGTAAGTTTGTATTATTAACAACAGGATGAAAATATAAGATGACGGGAAAAAATTAGGCTGTCAGCTTTGGGTCAGTTCTTCAGGGAAGCGAGGGATGGATCCAGAGACAAGGTCAATGGGCATAAATTTTACGTGGTTTTCATCACCACCTTTGCTAGCTATTCCAAAGGCGTTTAGAATCAAACCACACCTGTTGCAGGCAGAGGCACTGGTGGATGGGGTCACCACTCCAGTCCCCCGGCCCCCTGTGTAAGTATCAACTGGAATCAGGAAGGCCTAAGATAAGAAAACAGCAAGGACAGGAGGATGGCTATCCCTTTCAGCTTCCCCTAACTCTCTCCTCAATCCCTTTTCATCTCCATTCCTCAATCCTATTTTTTCTAACCCCACGTAAAGGCTTCTGCAGACTTTAGGAAAGAGAAGTGGTCTCCATCCACTACAGGCCCTGCTGAAGCCACAGGTCCAGCAACCTCCAGCAGCATCTCACCCCAAACAGAACTGAATAGCTCCTGAGGGCAAAGGTCTCTTTTCTCTTCCCATTACTATCACAGCAAAGTCTCTGTCATTATGTTTTGAATTGCCCATCGGTCAGATTGGTAACAGTCATAACAAAAGGCATTCTGATGAATATTATTTAAATAGCTCTGCTAAAATCTAGTCTGGCCCCGAACATATTCCACCTTTACCCCATCTACCTAGTATAAACTATGGTTATTTTGTCAGACAAGCATTCATTTAAGTTACCAAGCATCCTATTTGGAACTGCAAACATCCCTATGTAATCCAGTATTTGACTGGTTCACCCTAGGCAAAAGAGATTGCTTGAAGAGGGACAAACAAATTGACAGGGTGTCTCAGGTCCCATCTGTGTACCTAATGCCCAGTAGATATAGGAGAGGGGGACAGAGACGGAGTACCTCCACCTAGATCTAGAAAGGAAAGATCTAGAAGAAGCACAAAAAGAAAGGAGCGTATGGATGATCGACCAAGGCCATTACTATACAATTTTGCATGAGTTCTGTCCTATCAGGAGGTTCTCCTCCAAGCACGGACTCCTCAAAACCCAGTTCGAATGGGCCTCCTGAACCAAATGGCTGGGAGCTGGAACATTTTAGGGGGAAGTATCAAGTGCCCCAGGGCACAACAGACCAGAAGTAATGGAACTGAGCTATTTGGCTGTGGCTGGAGGGAAAAACCAAAGCAAACCAAACCACACCAAAACCTCAAGCTAGAAGTCTAGAATATTTATGGAAGGTGTAATCATTTTTCAGGGAAATTCTAGCTAAATTCTTCCAAGGCTTTCTTCAAAGGGTCAGGCACAGCATCGTGATAAAAAACAAACAAACAAACAAACAAACAAAGCACAGGGTTTATAACCCTTATTTAATAAAATTGCAATCAAGTCAGTGGCCTGTGCCTAAATATGAAAACAATTAGCCATAGGCTTAGAAGGCTAAGGGACTTGGCAATTCATGGATATGCTATTTGCTTCTCCATTCCCTCCATCCCAGGGCAATGAAAACTTGGGTGTGGACTGCAGACAGCAAGCACCGCTGTGGGCCGCTGGACATTTTCATGAGTGGTGCCAAGAAACACAGAAATCAACCACTCCTCCAATGGTCTGGAATTTCAGGAAGGATATAAACTCAGAGTGTCTTCTGGGGAGAACAAAGCCAACTATGAAATAAGCACAAATAAAATAAGTGGGAGAGATGACTGTGTTAGTGTTCTTACCATTCAGATGCTACCTAGGCCACTTATCTAATTACACTGGACACTACTGATCGCTCTGGTAGCATCTAAGCGTCTGCCAGGATTTCCTAACTGGGTGTGTTCTCCGTTTTCTTTCCCGAAGAGCTCATCAAGTCAGTTACATATTGCATTTATACACACAAATGAAAGACAAAGAGAGACAATTTAAACCTCAAGCACACAATTAAGGAAAGTTGCTGCAGCGGTGATACACTTCAAATATTTCTGAACTCACTTAAAGCAGAAAGGAGGCCCTTGGCAATGTTTACGTCGCTAAGATGACAGGGCGGCCCTGGTGACGCTACTTTACCATGAAATTGCACACGTTGCTTGTTCAAGTGGCTTCTGATTTCTCCAGTTTTGTGCCTTCAGTACTATGTGTCTCGCTAGTATTTTGCAATAGGTTAGGATGACTGCATATGTTTCATTAAAAGGTTTTCCATTTTGAAACAAAATATTAAATTATAGGCAATCTCTTCCTCTATGTTCTTAATTAATAAGAATTTTTTCAAGGGAGAAAAGCCAAAATTAGCATTTAAATTGTGCACTTGCTTCTTTATAATGTAACAGGACCATCACATCACCTGGGGCGTTGGAATTCAAGAGAACACCATGAGCACTGAAATCATTCTCTAGACACATATAAAAATGAATTCCATAGGGATTGCTAAAAGACCTGCAACAGCAAAAAAAAATTATTTTTATGGCTTATTATCATTTTATTGTCCTACATCAATGAGATCTACTGGCAGTTAGTGACATGCCAAAAAAGAAAAAGAATATCCGATATATGTTGTGAGGGTGAGAGGCAAACTGAGGAAAATCTGAGAGGATATAAAATTTTGAACTTGCCTTTATAACCAGCTAAGTATAAATCAAAATGGTTTATGGGAGTAAATTTAGAGCACTTTATAGAAAATCGTTCTTATTGTTCATCATCTCTTTTTGTTTTAATAAACAGATTTCTAGCATTAGGAATCTATATTCACACATTACCACTGGCTATTGATCTCTGGAAAATATGCCATATTTAACAAAATTTATGCCATGCTTCATAGATGGTTGTTAATGCTCACCAAATCCATAGATTAAAGTAAATGGAACAGGGGTACCTGGGTGGCTGAGTCTGTTAAGCATCTGACTCTTGGTGTCAGCTCAGGTCATGGTCTGGGGTTCGTGAGTTTGAGCTTGGAGTCGGGCTCTGTGCTGACAGCACGGAGCATGCTTGGGATTCTCTCTCTCTCTCTCTCTCTCTCTCTCTCTCTCTCTCCCCCTCTGCCCCTCTTCCTTGGCTCATTCTCTTTCTCTCAAAATAAATAAATAGGCATTTAAAAAAATAAAATAAATGGAACAGAGGTCATCATTTGTATGAACTGGTTAGAAAAAAAATGCTTCTAAGAATTCTTTTCCCTTGTGCAGACAGAGAAGCGGAAAGACAGTGACTGGGTGGTTTTTAATAAGGTAATCTTTTCCCCCCTAAATTCTAGTTTACAAAAAGTTCTGTAAAGTTAGCTTAAAGGGGGGATGAGAAAACACACAGGATGTGAGGCCATCTGAGAGAATGGTAAGTAATTCATGTTTATTAAGCATTCACTAAATGCTGGTCCCGGACCTAGGTGTAATATCTGGTGTACTTCATTTAATCCTTACAAAAACCCCAGAGGAAGACGCTATTATTTCATTTTATAAGTAAAGAAACTGAGACTCAGAAGGACTTGTTACATAACTTCCCTAAAATTACCCAAATAAAAGTGCCAGGATGCAGTCAGTTTTGCCTGCTCAAATTTTTGTGCAGCATTTCATCTGTTGAGATGGAAGGAGGTCTTTCTTCAAATAAAAGTAGTCTGTGTTCCAATAACACTTAGGAAATGTTGGGCTGCCCAAACCTAGCTAGATTTCTTTTCTGTGTAACTTTTGCAGAGGTTTAAAAAATTTTTTTAAACGTTTATTTATTACTGAGAGACAGAGAGAGACAGAGGGTGAGGAGGGGAGGGGGCAGAGGGAGAGGGAGGCACAGAATCTGAAGCAGGTTCCGGGCTCTGAGCTGTCAACACAGAGCCTGATGCGGGGCTCAAATTCACAAACCGTGAGATCATGACCTGAGCCAAAGTCGGACGCTTAACCGACTGAGCCACCCAGTCGCCCTGCAGAGGTTTTAATTAGGAACAGTGGATATTGAATCTGCAAGAGGTGACTATTGCATATGACATTTTTCAAAGGTAATTAACTGTAGAAACCTTTTGTCTTCGGACACCTGATTACATTATGAAAGCCAGGGCTAAATCATCTAAGGGGAAAGACACGGAGTGGTGGTGGGTATGGTGATGGTGCAGCGGTCACAGGTGAGAGAACCCCCACGCTGCCTCCCCACCATGACCCATCACATCCTGCACTTCCTTCTAGTTCCTGGCCCTATTACACAGGGGAGGCAGGTGCTCCTAGGTCCTCTGCTAGAAAAGAGTTTCTCACACACCGGAGGAAACTGTTGCAAGCAGAACTCTTACTGTATTTGGTAGAAATTGTTTGGTAGGAACATGTTTTTCTCCTCCACCCACCCCACGCCCCTCCCTTTTCATTTCAGGATCATTTTGAATGCCCAACACTGTCCTGGGCACTGGAGACATAGGAACAAGAGGCAGGAACAGGTAGGTAACCACAACAAATGGGATGTGTGGAGATAAGGAAGCACACATTTTACAGAATTGCAGAACAGAAGCACATATCACCAGAGAAGGTTGTAGGATCAGGGCAAACTATTACCAGAGGATAAGGTACTGTATATTAAAAGTAACAGTATGTATCAATTCTGTTCCCCATAGGAAAGAGCTTTTATTATCTTTCTCTTGTTCTTAATTGAACACAGGTTTTTAAGACTCTAATAAACAAGACAACATGTTTAATTTTTCAAGCCATCAGAAGCTTCAGAACAAGATTTCCTTCATTTTTCTCCCTCACAAGAATCAAATCCTCACTATACAAATTCCTGAAAGTTCATTAAGTTTCTCTTAGCCATAAAGACCCAAAATAAAGACTAAAATGCTACCATAGTGCTTTCTGATTAATTGATGATATCAATAGTAATCATTTGCCTCAAAGGTCATATAATACTAATGAGAGGAAAACATGTGCTCATATTTGGATGTTTAAGCATCCGCCTCAAAGATTTTTAAAGATTATCAGTAATAGTTAAGAAATTAAAGAAATTACCCGGAGTTTGAACTCCAAAGAAATCTTTTAGGAAAAAATGTATAAAATGATTGTAGTTAAAATATTTAAAAAATAATTCAGCACATGCCGACCAGTCAGAACCCGTATGGGTCACAGCCTGAAGCAGGGTCCCGAAGACCCCAGAGATGACAGATATTAGCGATTTGCTAGAACTTGGGGAGATCTGAGGAGTCCTGGTGGAGGGGCTAAGGAGAGCAACAGAATAGCAGGAGGCACACAGGACCAGCTCAGTGAAACAGCTATTGATCAACAATTATAGAAGCATTTGAATATTTTAACAATAGCTACAACCATAATGGTGCCTATCTGTAGGGAACACTCACGATTTCTTAGAGATAAGAAACTAGGGGTGCGAGCTTCAGGTCATGATGCCACGGTCATGGGAACGAGCTCTGGATTGGGCTCCACCCTGAGGCTAGAACCTGCTTAAGATTCTCTCTCTGTCTCCCTCTCCCCCTCTCCCTTGCTTGCACACATTCTCTCTCTCTCTCTCTCTCTCTCTCTCTCTCTCTCTCTCTCAAACTAAATTTTAAAAAAGGTAAAACATTTGGCTTTGCTTTGTCTACGTAAAGAATGATATAAATTAAGCCTTAGTAGTATACTATTGAAGATTCTTCAAAAAGCAGTTTAGGCCATTGTTTATACAAGAACCTGGTTTTCTTGGATTTATCTAAAGGGTCATTTATTTATATTAGGCAACCGCTGCAGGACTCCTTATTTCTAACCACACATCTGAGATGCAACCTTCTCTATATAGTCTATTAAGTGCATGTTTTGGCTCCCTTTTCCTTAGCCAAAAAAGAATCTAATCATTACCCATAAAATTTACATATCAGTTGTTTTGAAACAACTGGGTTGCCGTAAGTTTCTGGTATATTGTGACTTGTTATTGCCAGTTCACTAGGACTGGAATAATGGACATGAGAGGTTAAGCTATGTCAGTCCTCTCTCTTCCACTTCTTGTTATAAAGTCCCAATGTTTTCAAATGGTTAGCACCATTACAGAGAGTCTACAGGATCTGGAGATTTTCATAAGCATATTAACAAATATTCTTTCCTTTTCTCACTCCCCTTCATAAATATTGATTCTATATATAATTACATTATATATATTTATATTTACATTTATAAAATAAGACAAAGAGAAGGAAAAACTTCCTGAATAAAGGAGAAATTTTCATTATTTAGAAATCACTTACATTGAACATTAAAAATGAGGACTTTATCAGTCCACAGACTGGACTCCGTAAGTTAAAAGAAAAAAAGTATTATGTCAACAATATTGATTGAGGTTTTTTTTTAAATGTTTATTTAATTTGAGAGAGAGAGCACATGTAAGTGGATGAGGAGAAGAGAGACAATCCCAAGCAAGCTCTGCACTGTCAGCACAAAGCCCCACATGAGGCTCGATCTCATGAGCTGAAACCAAGGGTCAAATGTTTAACCAACTGAGCCACTCAGGCTCCCCAAGTTTTAAAAGAATATTCAAATACAGTATTCTCATTGTTCAAATGAAACTTAAATAATTTGAATGCAATTAAAATAATACCAGATAAAAATAAAATAAAATCACATTACTTTCCTCTTATTTTATAAATGAAAGAAAAATAAGTAGGTTACATAAAACTCAAAGTCTATTAGGGGCGCCTGGGTGGCTCAGTCGGTTAAGCGTCTGACTTCAGCTCAGGTCACGATCTCGCGGTCCGTGAGTTTGAGCCCGCGTCGGGCTCTGGGCTGATGGCTCAGAGCCTGGAGCCTGCTTCCGATTCTGTGTCTCCCTCTCTCTCTGCCCCTCCCCCGTTCATGCTCTGTCTCTCTCTGTCTTAAAAATAAATAAATGTTAAAAAAAATTAAAAAAAAATCAAAGTCTATTGATTCAAATCAAAATCACAATGAGATATCACCTCATACCCATCAGAATGGCCAGTATCAAAAAGACAAGAAATCATGAGTGTAGGTAAGGATGTGGAGAAAAGAGAACCCTTGTACTCTGATGAGAGTAGTTGATGAGAATGTAAATTGGTACAGCCACTTTACCATATATGAAGTTTCCTCAAATAATTAAAATTAGGAATTCCATATGATCCAGTAAATCCACTATGGGGGGGGGTATACTCAGAGAAAATAGAAACATTAATTTGAAAAGATACATGCACCCCTATGTTTATAGCAGCATTATTTGCCATACCCAAGATATGGAAGCAGCCCAAGTATTCATCCATAGATGAATGGATGAGGAAGATGTGGTATATATAAATACTAGAATATTACTCAGCCCTAAATACATATGAGATCTTGCCATTTGCAACAACATAGATAAACTTAGACAACATTATATGAAGGGAAATAAGAGAAAGACATAGTTTTCTAACTCAAGATTTATGCTATAAAATGGGAATAAGCCTTCTTTGTGACTAACAAACCATTAAAATTGTTATGTATCTCTTAAAAAAAAGTCATTATACAGGAACTACCAAATAGATATCCAAGAGGAGGAAGAGGAGGGAAAGAGGACTTCTTGAATACGATGCCCTGGAAGGAAGATGAAAATAGAATGTTTGTCTAGAGTCAGATTAGTTCACACAATAACTGCGAGGCGAGTATTTGACAAGTCAGTCATGATTAAGGAAAACAAGGCAACAGGGCATGCATTACCCTTTGCCACCTCTACTTCCATAGTTCTCTGTTGATGGGGTTCAGAACACACTACTCCAAAATATGCTTCCTTGGCATACAGAATATCTTAAGCTGAAAGAGTTTGAGAAAATGGCAGAATCAGGAAGATCACACCAACTTAAGAACCATGAGATCATGACCTACTGCCCTTCTTCCCTGAAATGGATCATAAATCCCACATGAAAGATATCCTCTACCAGGGGCTACCCCCTGTACCAGGAGGGAGACAGACATTCTTATCACCAGAGACAGGGAATTTGGGGTCGAGAAATCTAAATAAACAAACCCCATTAAACTGACCCTTAAATCCTAGCTACTCCTTCACTATTCATTAACTCTAGACTCAACCCCGTTGTGATAGCAATTCTTCACAAATTTATTGTATTTAAATTTTTTTTTAACATTTATTTATTTTTGAGAGACAGAGCATGAGCAGGAGAGGGACAGAGAGAGAGGGAGACACAGAATCCAAAGCAAGCTCCAGGTTCTAAGCTGTCAGCACAGAGCCCAATGTGGGGCTCAAAACCATGAATCTTGAGATCATGACCTGAGCTGAAGTTGGACGCTCAACCGACTGAGCCACCCAGGCACCCCTTTTTCTTCACAAATGCATTGATTGTTTAAAAGGTATAAAAGCTTCCTGCTCTGGTAACTTCTTCATGTGTTCATCATCTTGTGAAGACTCCTTGTGCATACAAACATTTTGTAAAATTTGTACACTTTTATTCTTCTAATCTTTTGTCAGTTTAATTTGCAGACCCAGCCAGGGACCCTAAGAAAACTTTTTTCTCCCTTACATTATCACATGAGCTATGTAGTGACATGGATTATAAAGCCATTTCATACAAGCCATTTCATACAAGAGCAGCCTGCTCTTCCCTGAAATTTCCCTGAGTTCTTCCTGTCAGAATTTAAATCTCCTTTTCCATTCCTCACAACTTCATTTGGCATTTCCTTCATTCTCTCAGCTTTCATTGGCCTTTTTGAGAATAGGTAGTTTTATTCTCAACAACAAACACTCACTGAATGTTGAGAAAGTATCATGTTCTCTATGCACTTGAAGAAAACACAAGGTGTGACAAAATGTATTGAGTTTCTGTTGTGGGAATGGCTTTACACGGAGTCATAGGGAACTCACTCCTTTTGCTCTCCCCCTGGGTGCTAACTCTCAAATCCCCAGAGGAAGCCCTACGTAGCTGTCTAACAGGAGACATAGGAGGCATTTACCACACACACACAGACTTGCCCCACACGCGGCAGCACTGGGTGTCAGGGTACGCTAAACACTAGATTAAACAATGCAGTACAGGGAAATTCTGTCTGAACAGACAGTGAGCTAATCTGAGTTCTAATCCCACTTCTATGATTCATCCATACAGACAGGTTTCTTCAGGTTTCTGGGATTTGTTTCTACAAAACAACAAGGCTAAACAAGATAGACCCTGATTACCTTTTTAGCCCTTTAGTCTAAATGTAGAGGACCCTCAACATGTGTCACTAAGCAATTTCAAAAGAATTTCATTTAAATTTAGATCAGCCCCCCAACCCCGCCCTGTCGACTGTTTCCCTGCTGTGTGCTCCTTCTCGACCTCCCTGTCTGTTACCATAGATGAAGTGCCTGTGCTCCTCAGATGAACTTCACTGGCCTCCAGCCTTTCCCCCTCTTTTTATTATGCCATCTTTCATAACAGCATATAAACTCACTGTTTTTATTATCTTAAGGGAAAGAAAAGAGCTTTTCCCTCTCCTGACACCATTTGCTCCATTTCTCTCTCCTTAAAATCAGATATCCCAAAAGAGTTGTTGACACCCAGCCTTTCTAATTTCCCTCTCCAGTGTCACTTGAAGATACTCCTCTCTGGCCCTAAACACCACAAAACTCTACTGAGCTGCTCTTGCCAAGGTGCAGTAGGAGCTCTGAGATGTGCTGAGCAACACTGTACCTATAGTCAACAATAACATTTCCCACATTTAAAACTCTGTTAAGAAGGTAGATCTTATGTGAAATGTTTTTACCACAATAAACTTTTTTTTTAAAGGATCCATTTGATGGAATGGATCAAACCCTCCTTCCTGAGACACTTCTAAAAGACTATAGTTTTTTCAATTTAAGTGAAGAAACACTGTATTTGTCTAATGTCAGTCCAACTGCATCTTGCTATATTTTTGCATCTCTAAAATGTATACTTAAGATAATGGGTAAGTATTCATTGCTATTTCCTTATTGAATATTTACTACATGCTTGGATATGTGCAGCTTGCCAAAATGCACCAGACATTGATTCTGCCCCAAAAGAGATTCAATCCAGAGGAAAACAAATATAAGATAGGAAGGTGAATGCATATCTTGCAAAATACAGATAGAAGATCTTAAAGAAAAGTACAGATGTGGTGCCACAATGTTAAAAAGGCAGATGACTCCATGTATGGTGATCGGGCAAACATCATGAGAGCATAGATTACACATGGAAAGAATTTTGGTAAGCAGGGGCAGGAGAGAAAAGCATTTGAGGAAGAGGAAATAGTTTGGAGAAATATGGAAAGGAAGAAAAGTAGAGAGCAGGTCCCAGAAATAGCAAGCCAGTAGTCTAGTTCGGCTAGAAGTTGGAAGTACAAAGAAGAACACTAGGAAATTTCATTGGGGTGTGGAGGTGTGGATTCAGTTTTGGACACTGTAAAGTTGAAAGGACTAAGGGAACCACTGAGTTCCTATTGTCCAAGAGGAAGCTGAAAGTATGGATTTGGAGGGAATCAAGGTTTGCAATGGAGATTTAGAGAATGGAGAATGGGGGCGGCCAGAAAAGTCACAGCATTATCAAGGGGGAAGTGCAGACAAAAGAGATAAGGAGTAAGTGAAATAATTAAATATTGTTTTTGTATGTGGCTTTCTCAGTATACAACTGGTGAAATTTCAGTATATTCAAGTTCACAATTACTACACTGGAAAATATTTATTAAGTACCAATTATTCTATGTATTGGGGATGCTGAAGGGAGATAAATAGATGGAGTTTCTGCCCTCAAGAATATTTTCTTCCAGTAGAAGACAATAAACACATTAAACAAACACATTAATAAGAAATTTTCAAGTATTGATTATAAGACAAAATATGGGGGTGCCTGGGTGGCTCAGTCAGTTGAGCATCTGGCTTTGGCTCAGGTCATGATCTCGCGGTTCTTGAGTTCAAGCCCCACGTTAGGCTCTCTGCTGACAGTGTGGTCCCTGCTTCAGATCCTCTGTCTCCTTCTCTTTCTGCCCCTCCCCTCCTCAAAAATAAATACATAAACATTTAAAAAAGGACAAAATATGTACCTGCAATACAGGGTGAAGGAGGAGGAGAGTGTGCTTTTTAACTATCTCTTAAATAAAGTTACCATTTATGGAGAACACAGCTTTGTCTAGATTATTTCATTCAAGGCTTAGTAAAAACCTAATTTTATAGAAAAAGAAGCTAGGCGAGGAAGATGGCGGTGTAGGGGGACGCTGGGCTTACCGAGTCCTGCTGATCACTTAGATTCCACCTACACCTGACTAAATAACCCAAAAAACCACCAGAAGACTAGCAGAACGGATTCTCCGGAGCCAAGCGTAGATGAGAGGCCCACGGAAGAGTGTAGGAAGGGCGGAGAGGCGGTGTGCACTCCACGGACTGGCGGGAGGGAGCCAGGACGGAAGGGCAGCCTGCAGGCCAAGCAGAGTCCCCGAGTCTGCCTGGCAAAAGCAGAGGGGCCAACGGAGTGTGTTCTGACAGCAAGCGGGACTTGACATCTGGAAGGTTATAAGCTAACAGCTCTGCTTGGAGAACGGGAGGGCTGGAGGACAGTTGTTGAGGGAGTTGTTGAGCCACAGTGGACAGAGCTCAGCTTGGTGGGGAACAAAGGTGCTCGCCAGCGCCATCTCCCTTGTCCATCCCCCAGCGAAAATCCCAAAGGGAACCGGTTCCTGCCAGGGAATTTGCTTGCACCGCACAAACACCCAAAGCTGTGCTTCTGCAGACCCATCCCTCCGGTGGTGGGTCTGATCCCTCCTGCTGCCACAGGGCCCCTCCTGAAGCAGATCACCCATGGGTAAGCGAGCTGAGCCTGCCCCTCCCGCCCCTGTGCAGCTTGCTGATCCATCCCAGCTAATACACCAGATCCCCAACACCACAAGCCTGGCAGTGTGCTAGTAGCCCAGATGGGCCATGCTACCCCACAGTGAATCCCGCCCCTAGGAGAGGGGAAGAGAAGGTACACACCAGTCTGACTGTGGCCCCAGCGGTGGGCTGGGGACAGACATCAGTTCTGACTACGGCCCCGCCCACCAACGCGACAGCACAGGGGAAGTGCCCTGCAGTTCTGCACCGCTCCAGGGACTATCCAAAATGACAAAATGGAAGAATCTCCAGGAAATAACAACAGCTAACGAGCTGATCAAAAAGGATTGATTTTTTTTTAATTTTTTTTTTCAACGTTTATTTATTTTTGGGACAGAGAGAGACAGAGCATGAACGGGGGAGGGGCAGAGAGAGAGGGAGACACAGAATCGGAAACAGGCTCCAGGCTCCGAGCCATCAGCCCAGAGCCTGACGCGGGGCTCGAACTCACGGACCGCGAGATCGTGACCTGGCTAAAGTTGGACGCTTAACCGACTGCGCCACCCAGGCGCCCCAAAAAGGATTTAAACAATATAACAGAAAGTGAATTTAGAATAATAGTCATGAAATTAATCACTGGGCTTGAAAACAGTATAGAGGACAGCAGAGACTCTATTGCTACAGAGATCAAGGGACTAAGGAACAGTCAGGAGGAGCTAAAAAAAATGCTATAAACGAGCTGCAAAATAAAATGGAAACAACCACGGCTCCAATTGAAGAGGCAGAGGAGAGAATAGGTGAACTAGAAGATAAAATTATGGAAAAAGAGGAAACTGAGAAAAAGAGAGATAAAAAAATCCAGGAGTATGAGGGGAAAATTAGAGAAATAAGTGATGCACTAAAGAGAAATAATCTACGCATAATTGGTATTTCAGAGGAGAAAGAGAGAGGGAAAGGTGCTGAAGGTGTACTTGAAGAAATAATAGCTAAGAACTTCCCTGATCTGGGGAAGGAAAAAGGCATTGAAATCCAAGAGGCACAGAGAACTCCCTTCAGACGGAACTTGAATCAATCTTCTGCACGATATATCATAGTGAAACTGGCAAAATACAAGGATAAAGAGAAAATTCTGAAAGCAACTAGGGATAAATGTGCTCTAACATATAAAGGGAGACCTATAAGACTCGTGACCATCTCTCTACTGAAATTTGGCAGGTCAGAAAGGAATGGAAGGAAATCTTCCATGTGATGAACAGAAAAAAATATGCAGCAGAGAATCCTTTACCCAGCAAGTCTGTCATTTAGAATAGAAGGAGAGATAAATGTCTTCCCAAACAAACAGAAACTGAAGGAATTTGTCACCACTAAACCAGCCCTACAAGAGATCCTAAGGGGGATCCTGCGAGACAAAGTACCAGAGACATTGCTACAAGCATGAAACCTACAGATATCACAATGACTCTAAACCCATATCTTTCCATAATAACACTGAACGTAAATGGACTAAATGCGCCAACCAAAAGACACAGAGTATCAGAATGGATAAAAAAACAAGACCCATCTATTTGCTGTCTATAAGAAACTCATTTTAGACCTGAGGACACCTTCAGACTGAGAGTGAGGGGATGGAGAACTATTTATCATGCTACTGGAAGTCAAAAGAAAGCTGGAGTAGCCATACTTATATCAGACAAACTAGACTTTAAATTAAAGGCCTTAACAAGAGATGAAGAAGGGCATTGTATAATAGTTACAGGGTCTATCCATCAGGAAGAGCTAACAATTATAAATGTCTATGTGCCAAATATGGGAGCCCCCAAATATATAAAACAATTAATCCCAAACATAAGCAACCTTATTGATAAGAATGTGGTAATTGCAGGGGACTTTAACACTCCACTTACAGAAATGGAAAGATCATCTAGAGACATGGTCAATAAAGAAACAAGGGCCCTGAATGATACATTGGATCAGATGGACTTGCATTTTAGAACTCTGCATCCCAAAGCAACAGAATATACTTTCTTCCCGAGTGCACATGGAACATTCTCCAAGATAGATCACATACTGGGTCACAAAACAGCCCTTCATAAGTACACAAGAACTGAAATCATACCATGCATACTTTCAGACCACAATGCTATGAAGCTTGAAATCAACCACAGGAAAAAGTTTGGAAAACCTCCAAAAGCATGGAGGTTAAAGAACACCCTACTAAAGAATGAGTGGGTCAACCAGGCAATTAGAGAAGAAATTAAAAAATAGATGGAAACAAACAAAAATGAAAATACAAGAATCCAAACGCTTTGGGATGCAGCGAAGGCAGTCCTGAGAGGAAAATACATTGCAATCCAGGCCTATCTCAAGAAACAAGAAAAATCCCAAATACAAAATCTAACAGCACACCTAAAGGAAATAGAAGCAGAACAGCAAAGGCAGCCTAAACCCAGCAGAAGAAGAGAAATAATAAATAGCAGAGCAGAAATAAACAATATAGAATCTAAAAAAACGGTAGAGCAGATCAACGAAACCAAGAG
Organism: Acinonyx jubatus; assembly: GCF_027475565.1. Classification (NCBI taxonomy): domain Eukaryota; kingdom Metazoa; phylum Chordata; class Mammalia; order Carnivora; family Felidae; genus Acinonyx; species Acinonyx jubatus. Next base: position 65,393,200 of record NC_069387.1, read on the forward strand.
TTGGTTTTTTGAAAAAATAAACAAAATTGATAAACCTCTAGCCAGGCTTCTCAAAAAGAAAAGGGAGAGGACCCAAATAGGTAAAATCATGAATGAAAATGGGATTATTACAACCAATCCCTCAGAGATACAAGCAATTACCAGGGAATGCTATGAAAAATTATATGCCAACAAACTGGACAACCTGGAAGAAAGGGACAAATTCCTAAACACCCACACTCTTCCAAAACTCAATCAGGAGGAAATAGAAACCTTGAACAGACCCATAACCAGCGAAGAAATTGAATCGGTTATCAAAAATCTCCCAACAAATAAGAGTCCAGGACCAGATGGCTTCCCAGGGGAGTTCTACCAGACGTTTAAAGCAGAGATAATACCTATCCTTCTCAAGCTATTCCAAGAAATAGAAAGGGAAGGAAAACTTCCAGACTCATTCTATGAAGCCAGTCTTACTTTGATTCCTAAACCAGACAGAGGCCCAGTAAAAAAAGAGAACTACAGGCCAATATCCCTGATGACTATGGATGCAAAAATTCTCAATAAGATACTAGCAAATCGAATTCAACTGCTTATAAAAAGAATTATTAACCATGATCAAGTGGGATTCATTCCTGGGATGCAGGGCTGGTTCAACATTCGCAAATCAATCAACATGATACATCACATTAATAAAAGAAAACATAAGAACCATATGATCCTGTCAATCGATGCAGAAAAGGCATTTGACAAAATTCAGCAATGTTTCTTAATAAAAACCCTCGAGAAATTCGGGATTGAGGGAACATACTTAAACATCATAAAAGCCATATGAAAAGCCCACAGCTAACATCATCCTCAATGGGGAAAAATTGAGAGCTTTTCCCTGAGATCAGGAACACGACAAGGATGTCCACTCTCACCGCTGTTGTTTAACATCGTGTTGGAAGATCTAGCATCAGCAATCACACAACAAAAGGAAATCAAAGACATCCAAATGGGCAAAGATGAAGTTAAGCTTTCACTTTTTGCAGACAACATGATATTATACATGGAAAATCCGATAGACTCCACCAAAAGACTGCAAGAACTGATACATGAATTCAGCAAAGTTGCAGGATACAAAATCAGTGTACAGAAATCAGTTGCATTCTTATACACTAACAGTGAAGCAACAGAAAGACAAAGAAACTGATCCCATTCACAATTGCACCAAGAAGCATAAAATACCTAGGGATAAATCTAACCAAAGATGTAAAAGATCTGTATGCTGAAAACTATAGAAAGCTTATGAAGGAAATTGAAGAAGATATAAAGAAATGGAAAAACATTCCATGCTCATGGATTGGAAGAATAAATATTGTCAAAATGTCAATACTACCCAAAGCTATCTACACATTCAATGCAATCCCAATCAAAATTGCACCAGCATTCTTCTCGAAGCTAGAACAAGCAATCCTAAAATTCATATGGAACCACAAAAGGCCCCGAATAGCCAATGTAATTTTGAAGAAGAAGACCAAAGCAGGAGGCATCACAATCCCAGACTTTAGCCTCTACTACAAAGCTGTCATCAAGACAGCATGGTATTGACACAAAAACAGACACATAGACCAATGGAATAGAATAGAAACCCCAGAACTAGACCCACAAACGTATGGCCAACTCATCTTTGACAAAGCAGGAAAGAACATCCAATGGAAAAAAGACAGTCTCTTTAGCAAATGGTGCTGGGAGAATTGGACAGCAACATGCAGAAGATTGAAACTAGACCACTTTCTCACACTGTTCACAAAAATAAACTCAAAATGGATAAAGGACCTGAATGTGAGACAGGAAACCATCAAAACCCTAGAGGAGAAAGCAGGAAAAGACCTCTCTGACCTCAGTCGTAGCAATTTCCTACTTGACACATCCCCAAAGGCAAGGGAATTAAAAGCAAAAATGAACTATTGGGATCTCATGAAGATAAAAAGCTTCTGCACAGCAAAGGAAACAACCAACAAAACTAAAAGGCAACCAACGGAATGGGAAAAGATATTTGCAAATGACATATCGGACAAAGGGCTAGTATCCAAAATCTATAAAGAGCTCACTAAACTCCACACCCGAAAAAGAAATAACCCAGTGAAGAAATGGGCAGAAAACACGAATAGACACTTCTCTAAAGAAGACATCCGGATGGCCAACAGGCACGTGAAAAGATGCTCAACGTCGCTCCTCATCAGGGAAATACAAATCAAAACCACACTCAGATATCACCTCATGCCAGTCAGAGTGGCCAAAATGAACAAATCAGGAGACTATAGATGCTGGAGAGGATGTGGAGAAATGGCAACCCTCTTGCACTGTTGGTGGGAATGCAAATTGGTGCAGCCACTCTGGAAAACGGTGTGGAGGTTCCTCAAAAAATTAAAAATAGACCTACCCTATGACCCAACAATAGCACTGCTAGGAATTTACCCAAGGGATACAGGAGTACTGATGCATAGGGGCACTTGTACCCCAATGTGTATAGCAGCACTCTCAACAATAGCCAAATTATGGAAAGAGCCTAAATGTCCATCAAGTGATGAATGGATAAAGAAATTGTGGTTTATATACACAATGGAGTACTACGTGGCAATGAGAAAGAATGAAATATGGCCCTTTGTAGCAACATGGATGGAACTGGAGAGTGTGATGCTAAGTGAAATAAGCCATATAGAGAAAGACAGATACCATATGTTTTCATGCTTATGTGGATACTGAGAAACTTAACAGAAACCCATGGGGGGGGGTAAGGAAAAAAAAAAGGAGGTTAGAGTGGGACGGATCCAAAGCATAAGAGAGTCTTAAAAACTGAGAACAAACTGAGGGTTGATGGGGGGTAGGAGGGAGGGGAGGGTGGCTTATGGGTATTGAGGAGGGCACCTTTTGGGATGAGCACTGGGTGTTGTATGGAAACCAATTTGACAATAAATTTCATATACTGGAAAAAAAAAAAAAAGAAAAAGAAGCTAGGCTTAGAGAATTTGAGTTACTTTCTCGAGTTCACCTAGTACCCAAGTGTCAAAGCAGAAAGCTGGACCCAGGTTCACCTGACCCAAAGACTGTACTCTGGTCTATGGTGAATTTTTCCCTTCTGAACATCTGCTTTATCCTGAGGTTCCACCTCCCCTTCCAGGTCCTGTAAGCCATGTGCTTTGAGCTTGTTTCCTTCTGTAACTGTGAGCTTATTACTCAATATGTTCTCCTTTACCCTGCCCACTGTGACTGTGGGTGTGCCACTTGGAGCCAGCTGTTCAAGGTCATTTCATCAGTGTTTAATTGCTTTGCCTGATGGCACCCAAAGACTTGTGAATTAGTATACTGACAATGCAACTCACAGGTGCCTGGGAAGTTCTTGGGCTGGACTTGCCTGGGATTACTTATGTAGCTGCAGTCACGAGGGGCTTAACTGGGGCTGATTAATCTGGAACCTCAGCTAAAATGGTTGCAATACGTGGGATAACTGGGCTTCTCTTTCCAAAGAGACTTTCATCCCAGACTTCTGCACATGATGCAAAAGTATTCCAAAGATACAAGAGTAAAATCTGTAAAATCTTACAAGGCCAAGGATCAGAAATCATACAACAGCTTTTCTGTCACATTCTATTCATCCTAGCAATTTAAAGGGCCAGCCCAGAGTCCAGAGGGACTGGACCAGCCCAGAGGGATGATGAACTAGTCTCCAACACTTGATGAGAGTCACTGAAAAGGATTTGTAGCTGTTTTTAATCCACTATAGACCATCCTCTGGCATCAATTGTTTACATCCCACACACATGCAAATAAAGTTTCCCCCTCCTATGATTCTCAAAAGGTTCAACCCATTATAGCATTTGATTGAATATCCATAATCTCATGATCTTGGTGAGGCTTCTCAAGTGCAGTTCCTTGGTTGCAGTTGCCTTGTTCCAAAGACAAATTATCTACCCATATGCATCAAACATACAATGGCTGGATGGGACAGGAGAATTGCAATAATCATTCCTAACCAAAACAAGAAAGAATAGGAGGCACATAATAATCTCTGGTCCATAGCTATTCTGAAATCTACCCAGGGTTCCCTATTATGGACACAGCAAATGTTCCTTGGTTAGGGTCCAGTTCTACTCCTTCAGAATTGGTTGCCAATTCATCGTTCTGTGATTCTTGGGTCCCCCCTAAAATGCCTGGTTTCATGCTTTGAGAGACTCTTCCTTCTTCATAAAAATGGCCCATGTTTATAGCTCAGTAGTGGCCTACTCCTACTTACTGCCCATAGAAAATGAACATTCAGAAAAATCTTTACATATTCAACAGTCTCTGACTCTTCCAGTCCAACTTATTTAATGCCCTTAGAACCTTTGTGGGTTTTCTATACATGTGATTGGACTCTACTCTATGTCCCCCAAAGCCATATTCATAGTTATTTTTGAGACACAGCACTCTTTATTGTAGGCTAACATGGTGAGAAAATGTCTCTAAGATCGTTAGAAGCTCTTTCGTCTAGTTGAGAGGATCTATCATGCACAATGTTTAACCTTTCCACGGTCTCAACAAAGGCTTAATAGTTACATGCTTGTCAAAGCCACTTCTTTCTTTGGGAATCTGTTGCTGGCTGGAGAGACTGAGGATGAGAAACAGTTTTATATTCCAATCAGCAAATCCAGAGCCCTCTATATTTTTTCTAAATTCTGCTTAAAAACTACTTTGTCCCTTGTTTATTTTATTTCTCTCTTCCTATAATATTATACGCAGTTAAAAGAGGTCAATTAATATTTTTTAAGTTATACCTGGAAATCTCCTTTGCCAGACATACAAGTTTATCAGATACATTTCTTAGCTTCTGAATTATTGTAGGCAAAAATACAAAACATGGATAGCCATCTTTTCAGCTTCCACTAACAGTTTGCTAATAAATGTCTCACCATTTTTCCAGCCTCTGTTATTGGGTCCCAAAATGATAAATGATTGCTGTTTTTGTTACCAATAACACTCCATCTCTAAGGACTGCCACTGTAATAAATAAATTAGTTACCGATTTCTACATTCCAAAGCACCTCAACATTTAGTGTCTTAAAAGTATTATTTCTTGTGATTCTGTGGGTTGACTGGGCAATAATTCTGGTCTTACCTCTAAGATAGCCATAAATAGTGATGGGAATACTTTGTGGTCAGGAAGGAACCAGTTTTCATCTTAGATGTGGTTTCATGGTATAAGAGGGCCTCACTCATAAGACTGAGGACTTACCTAAAAATGCCTGGAGTAAGTGAAATGTCTGGGCCTCTCTTTCTATGAAGATTTTTACCACGTGATAGCAAAATTGGTCCAAGAGGGTGAAAGAGGAAGCTGCAAGACTTCTTGAGGCCAGATCCTAGAAGTCACGTGCCATTTTCCTTGCATTTTATTGGTCAAAGGATGACACAGGACCAGCCTAGAATAAAGAGATGAAGAATTAGAGTCCGCCTCTTGCCAAGGGGAGCTGTAAAGTATTTGTGGTCATTTTCAATTCACCTATTAGGAACTCACTTTGGCCCTGCAGAATAGAGTAGCTAAGTGGACTGCGTAAATGTTGAAAGCTATCACATTTTTAGAACCAGAAGCTGATTATATGAGTTATTAAACCAAGGATAGCTTTATTTTCTATATAGGCATAACCATATTGTAATTCACAGTAATTCAAGGCTGTATATTGAAAGGAATTGAATGGTCAGGATTTCTAGATATAGTTAGAAATCCAAAGCAAAATTTGGCACTACAGTTGATTCACAAACAACATAGGTTTAAGTGGATTTTTAAAATAACATAGTATAAAAAAAATAAAAAAATAAAAAAAAATAAAATAAAATAAAACAAAATAAAATAAAATAAAATAACATAGTATAGTACTTTAAAAGTATTTCCCTTCCTTATGGTTTTCTTAATATCATTTTCTTCTCTCTAGCTGACTTTATTGTAAGAATATAGTATGTGACACATATAACATACAAAATATACATTAATCAACTTCTTTTGTTACTGGTAAGGCTTCCAGTAATCAATAGGCTATTAGTAAAGTTTGGGGAGGAATGAAAAGTTCCACACAGATTTTCCACTGTATGGTGAAGTTAGCACCCTTAACCCCATATTGTTCAGGGTCAACTATATATTCTTTTGTATTATATTGAAAACGTGGCCTAAATTAATAGGAAATAATCAATATTACTTTGGATTATTATGCTTTTGATGATAAAAATGTTCAAAAATAACATTACTGATTAATAGGAAAAGCAGATGACAGCTTGAACATGTACCACATATCATTTCAATCAACTTCAATCTTTGGGCGCCTGGGTGGCTCAGTCGGTTAAGCGTCCGACTTCGGCTCAGGTCATGATCTCGCGGTCCGTGAGTTCAAGCCCCGCATCGGGCTCTGTGCTGACAGCTCAGAGCCTGGAGCCTGTTTCAAATTCTGTGTCCCCCTCTCTCTCTGACCCTCCCCCATTCATGCTGTCTCTCCCTGTCTCAAATAAATAAACGTTAAAAAATTTTTTTAAAAAATAAAAAAAAAATCAACTTCAATCTTGAAAGGGAACACTGACTTTTAAAACTGTGAATAGCCATTCTTATAATTCAATTCTCTTGAATATGCAATTTAACAGGAGGATAAGTGAAAAATTTCTCCTACCCTACACACAGATTTAAGTGAAACTATATATTTCTAATCTTCGAGCTTGCTAATTTTAAATCTTCCATAACTTCTCCAGACATGTGTTGTTTCTAAAGACAAAATTAAGAGTATATTAATGTGACTAGTACAATACTGTTCTTGCCTTCTTTCTTATTACTCTGAATTGAAGAACTATATCATTTTATAAATTCAATGTCATAGTTGAAGTCAACAGCCAAATCTGAGGAAGAATCGATATTTTTCAATAACTTTTAAAATTTGAGTACAGTTGACACATAATGTTACGTTATTTTCAGGTGTACAACATAGTGATTCAATTTCTCTATATGGTGTCCTGTGCTCACCACAAGCACAGCTACCATCTGTCACCACACAACACTACTGCAATAGCATTAACTATACTCCCTATGCTGTGTCTTTTATCCTTCATGACTTATTTATTCCATAACTGGAAGCCTGTATCTCCCACTGCCTTCCCCATTTTGCCCGTCTTTCTCCCTTCCTTTTCTCTGGCAACCATATTCTCTGTATTTATATGTCTCGTAGGAAGAATTAATATTGAAAAGTACTTCAATTTATTATTAGGATCATTTATTATTAGGATCATAAACCTAAAACAGGTTAGATAAGGAGTATATTAATTTTTTTTAATTATCTAATTCCAATGTTTCCAAGAAGTGAAATGGGAAATTATAGTTACCTCTAGAACAAGATATATTACATGGTAGGTACTTAATCAAAGGATGCTGTGACATTTAAAACCTTCCATTAATAAACATTGTATTTATGAAAAATGCAGACCATCCATTATGGCAACCTTAAATCATAGCTGATTCTTAATATGAAATCTATATCAATCACAATTGGGGAGATGTCATTTGCAAACAGGGATATAGTGTCACATTTCTACAATATTAACCTGTAAGATAAACCACTCTATTAACCTTAATGAAGCATACTTATTTTTATAAATAAGTAGAATTCTTCAGGTAAAAGGAATGTTTACAAACAGGTTGATAAATAACTTACTCCAACAAGGAAAAGAAAATTAAGATAAGAAATGTCTTACTAAAAGCAGAAACATTGAGAAGGAGGTGTTAAACATTGGAATAGTGATAAGGAAAACCAACTATTTCCTTCCCGATACATCTCTAAGAATAGAAAGAACTGCAACAACAACAATAAAAAAGTTGATCTAATTGATATTGATACAATCTGCCCTGTAGTAGAATGAAATAATGAACTCCAAGTTTTCCTCTAGCTATGTTTAGTCACGATGGTCTGTCAATGACTTCTAAAAAGTAGGCTTCGAAGAAATCAGTGGGTACCCATGCACCCAAAGCTTTGGGGCACAGATGCTCTCCTCCAAGTTCTGTCCTTTCTCACCCTACACAAATGTGTTTGAAACTACCACACACATCCTGGCTATTCGAATCCCCAATTCAACACCATCAACAGCACCATCACCACTATCACCCACTCCAACCAAGCCTTCCAATGTCAGATTCAGGGAGAGGGGGCCATTTCCTAAAGTAAATTCTTGGTTAGGTCCACTAATTTTGGTCTGCTGTGGGAAAGCACCACTTACATTGTTTGGCTGTGGAACATTCTTTCTTGATGTACAAAGAGCCCATTAATATTTGAGGAGCTGTCTAAATTCAGCAAGCGAAATGATCTGATGGTCCAACTGAGACATAATAAGATCTTCCAGGTTCACAGTGAAATGCAGGGCGAGGCACACATTACAAACAAACCAAAGGCAGCCCAGACAGTGAAGGCACTGACATTTGGAGTTTTTGTGAGTTGCCTAGAGTGCTTCTATATAATCTCTGTTCCCAGCCAGAATTTAATTTAGTTATAATTTAATTTATCCGATTTTTATTTATTTTATTCAATTTTATGGTTCACTGCTCTTACTCATCCTTAGCTCTTTTTATTTAATTTCCAGTTTCAATCTGTATTCAAAACATTTCCCATGATGATCTCTGCTAAAATCTGTAAAAACTCAAACCAAGAGCACTTTTCGAATAACAGCAAAGAGCATATAATATAAGTTAGCCCAATCAAGTTCTATTTTTAAACCCATAAAATAGGCTGATTCTTCAATGCAGAGCACTTTCAAGGTCCAAAAGCAATAAAAACAAAATGTAATGATATTTTTTCCTTCCCTTCTTTCAATTTGGAATTCATTATATTTCTGAGACTACCCTGTCCCACCCTGCCATCAATCAGCTCCTTTCAGCCCAGACCTTAGCCTTCTGCTTCTAGCTAGTGTCTTCAGAGTCATTTTGTCTTTGTCCTTAAAGAGAATGGTCCCCTACATCTCTAATTGTAAGAATCATCATTAAATTTTACATTACGTCCTGGTAAGAAATGTAACTTGAAAACACATTTTGACACAGTTTTCAAGCCTTGGTCTTACACTGTAAAGAGGAAATAGCTCAGATTCCAAGTAGAAATTGAGGCAAAGTCAACTTTCTACTACTCTGCTGAGCTCCAACTGACTAAATGTTATAATTTTACACATTCCATACATTTCTCAGAGAAGTATCTTCAAAATTAAGATCCAGCCTATAAAAATTAGCACATGGATAAATGTTTTTTAACATGAGATTTGACCCATTAAATCTGGCTTTTCTCTTCAGAATCTTCATTAAAGGAAAATGACTATTTATCCCTTTTCCCTTATAAGAATTTAAGCATATTATCTTTAATTGAGTTAATTTTGCACTTATTCATTAAAGTACTCTGATGACTCTAAAGTACAATTCCTGATGTTATGAAATAGGTGCTATTCAGGGCAACTTTTTATCCTAAGTTTCTATATCATTTTACTAAAAATTAAGTGCTGCGTCATGCTTCACAAAAGATATGCAATAAAAGGAAGAAAAGGCTGCTTTCTAAAAGATGTACATGATAGCACAAAAGACAAGAGCTTTACCTTAGCCCAACATGTTTGCAGTGAATGATCCCAGCACACAAAAGAATGTATTATTTCTGGTTATTTGGCAGGATCGGCACAACTGATTGAGAAACAAGAAAGAAAGGTGTAAGCTCTTTCACAGGGGAGTTGTGACAGTGATTTAGAAGTAAAAAAATGATTAGCAAGCAACAAGCCATGTATGTCAGGCTCTTTGATTCCCCATGAAGGCTCAGAGTTCTCAGCATATAGCAAATAAAAATAGAATGTCATCTCTGAGGTGATTGTACCAAACAAACCCAGGAGGCTGGATCAGAAATTTCAGATGGTACAAGTGCTTATTAAGAGTTCTAGGTAATTGGGGCACCTTAGTGGCTCAGCCAGTTAAGCATCCAACTTCACCTTAGGTCATGATCTCACAGTTCGTGACTTTGAGCCCTGCATCGGGCTCTGTGCTGACAGCTCAGCCTGAAGCGTGCTTTGGATTCTGTGTCTCCCTCTCTCTCTGCTGCTTTCCTGCTCACACTCTGTCTCTCACTCTCCCCAAAATAAATAAACATTAAAAAACATTTTTTTAAATTAAAAAAAAAAAGAGTTCTAGGAAATATATACCTCCATCCTAGAGCCGTCTTTTGATGCAGATCTTTTATTGTGTAAGCCTATGGGCCATCAGCTGGGTAGAAGCACCAGCAAACATCAGAACACCAGAAACAGCCTCTGGCTTTACAGATTTCTTGAGAAGCTCCTGACTGAGGGTAGCAATCAATGCGTTTCTGAGTGGGAAATCTTGTGGCACATGCAGCATCATGCTTGGAGTTCTGCATGCAACAAGGAGCAGTGGTGTTCTCAAAGGCACATCACTGACATCCACAGTTCATACAGGCGGCTTCATTTGCTCCTGACTCTGGATGAGTTCAATTCATTCAGAAGCAGCTACTATAGAACAAGAATGGACCTTCTCAAAACACCAGGGATGCCCGGGGTTTTTGATGGAGACCACAGCAATTCTTGACCAGACAAAGGGTTTTGGAAGCTCTGGAATCAGAGTGACATTCCTTATGGACCTGGGGGGCTAGAGATGTTGAGCATGAACTTGAGCTAGGCTGGACTAAAACTGAACCAAGAAGGAAAACAAGGCAAGGGTAAATGAAAAGATTTCCACAAAACATAATTATTATTAAGACACTCTGGTAGAACTTAAAAAAAAAATCTCTCAAAATGCTAAGATGATGAGTGGAACAGTTGCTGGATATTAAACAGTAGTATAAATTTGTCAGCCTAGGTAAAATGAAGCAAAGCAAAAACCTATCCCTTAAAAATGCAGCACTAACATTTTACTTTATCGCTCCTGATATTCTCAGCATACATGTCCTTTATTGTCCCCACAATTTTGTCTACTCACTATTAGTAGTAGTAGTAGTAAGTGTCTACTCATTATTATTTTCTAAATGTTACCAAATGGATTTCACAAAAGCCCATATAATTGTTTCTTTTCTGTTTGGTATACCTTCCTTTATTTATAATAATAATAGTGCAGAAAAGTCTATACATGCTTTCTCTAAACTAGGAGGTATCGAATCATCAAAATGCCATAATATTGGTGTACTTTTTCATCCTTTTTCTTTCGTGGCTTCCTATTTATAAAAATCCTAGGTTTGTGTTGCAGATGGTGATGCTTTCCTCACCTTTGGTATTTGTGAGTACTAACATTCATTGTACTAATACAATCAATTTCACGGCTTACTAATCTTTGCCTCCCATAAACTGGATAAAACATCTGAATAACATTTCACCTCTTCAACTCCAAAATCAAGTTGAACATAATCACGGTTTAATCGATTTTTTAATGACAGTCACGAGCAACATTCTGATTTCTTTTTTATTTTATCATAAATAATTTCTAAACTATGTTTTGCAGTAAGACCCATGGAACATCTGCTGCAGAACTGCCTATCAATTGGTAAACATGCTTTTGGGAAATAAGCACTCTCATCTGTACACGGCCAGTGGAGATGTAAAATTGCACAATCCCTATTGCAAGGAATTTGACAACATTGACCAAATTACATACACTTTCGCTCTTTAACCAGAAATACTATTTCCAGGAATTCACTCCAAAGATACGAAAGATCTTGAGTGAAGCATTATTTGTAATGGCAAATGATATACAAAATGTCCTTCAATAGAGTACTGATTGAATAAAGTACGGGCTGGGAAGTCATAAGAAAAGATGAAGAAACCTCTATATATTATGTGGACTTACCTCCAGGACATATTAGGTAGGATAAAACAAGATACAGTGTTTCTAAATGCTACCTTTTCTGTAAGAAAGGGAGGGAAGAGATAATATCAGTATCTATTTGTATTTCTTTATAATTTCAAATAGAAACAATGGAAGGAAGGATAAACCAAAAATTAACAAAAATAGTTACATATTGAGGAAAGGAGGGAACAGGATGAAGAAGACAGGGATCAGTCTTGAGCTGTATCCTCTTATATACTTTTTTACTTTGAAATCATACTAATGTCTGAAAAAAAATAGTTTTGAAAGAAATATTTTAGAAGTTGCTGTAAGCTGAATACATCCTGAAACAGATGCACTTGTTTCTCATGTTAGCAGCATGTCCACACACAAAAAAGGAATGAACAATGACTTTAAAGCATTTGAATTTGAAACGATTATGACTATATTATAACATAAAGCAAGTGATTATGTTTGTTTTTAAGAAATAATATTTCTGCATGAGAGAAAAAATGTAACCATAAAAATTTTAAAATAATTTCAAACCCCGTAATCTTAATTTGATTTGACAATATTAGCATGAAATAAAGATTAATCACACCCTTTTATAAACATGCATATTTTCTAACTCTACTGAAAAAAAAATAGAAGTGATGACAGTACACTGCCAACAGCAATGAGCTCCTCTAGCATCAACAATGTGGATTCTAAGTGCCGTTCCTCATGAGAAGGAAAAGAATCCTTGGAGAAAATTCCATGGACAAAATTCCATGGACTGATTTTCAATGTAGGATAAGAAAAGTTTAAGAGGAGTGTAGGACATTTTTCCATTCAAGAAATGAAGAAAAGTATCACATCTTACTGGCACCAACATGAAGTGATTCTCAGTGGCATTCAATGGAACAGTTTGAGTATCCAAAAATAAGTGTCTGACTTTAATGGATGGACAAACAGATAAATAGTGTGTAGGTGCATAGTTGCCAAAGGAAAAACTGAATATTGATTTCACTGAAAACTGATAACTGAAGAAAAAGAATCACACATTATCTTCTTTTTCTTACATAAACTCTATTGTAAGATAATCAAGTAGCTGATGATGAAAAGTTGTTTTTTAATAATTAAATCCCAGCTACTAAATGCATAAGAAGTTATAGAATTAAACTCCATTTTGCAGCTTTTGCTGAAATAATCTATACAAATAATGGGTATCAGTGGACAATGAAACTATAAGGCAAAAGTTGATGCAGACATTTATAATGAAGCACCAGCCTGTCACCACTATCCCACTGATAAATCTTAACACACTGCAAGTGCAGAAACAGGAGATACTCTGTGCCTCTTCATGTGATGGAATAAGAAATTCACAATATGACCTGTGAAGTATTCCTGCAAAAATTGAACATGAACCTGTTCAAGTCTCTAGAAAAAAATGCTAGGTACAGGAAAAGGAATTTTGGGGATAGAAGAACATTTAAATGACACCACCATGAAGAAGTAATCAGTCAAATCTGGAATAGGGGACTTTCTTCAAAACAATCCAACTCATCCAACAGTGGTATGAAAGGAAGGTGGTAGTAGGGAAGACTGAAGAGACTTAAGAGCCTGAACAACTAAATGTAATGAGGAGATGTATGAACTTGAAGGGAAAATAACTACATGCATTTTCACTGATTCTAACTAAAATTTAGCATTTCCTTCAATTATTAAAGTAGGCAACAAACCATACCAGTATTCACAATACACACCACTTTATCACAACTAGAAATCAGCTGTTTCAGATATATTTGTATAATATTATAGTCCTTGTATTTATGTCATAATTATGTCATAATAATTTAACACTTACCATAACTTTGAAATTATGATAGTTACAAGACCTGATGCTAGATCTTGTTATTTAATGCATTAATAAAGGAGCACATATATTGGTATATCACAGATTTGTGTTTTTTTTAATATTTTGATAAGAATTTTTCAATATAATTAGTTTCCATGGCAATTCTATGTATTTATGCAATTAAAACTCTTCTAAGAAAAGTTTGCCACACTTCATCAGACTGCACATAGCTACACACAGGCAAATGCACCCACCCCATCCCCCCAACAGGTTCAGAACTCCTCCAAAACTATGTGTACCCACCACCAGGAAAAACATGACATATTCCCAGGAGTATGTAAATTGGTGTGAGAAGACCACTTCTCCTTATTACATGACTCAATTGGGAATGCTTATCCATATAATTTTCCATCATACCAGATGCCAATTCCAATAGAAAACTCCACTCTCTCACTTTTATATCTCAAAATTCAAGCCAAGCAATTATCATTAAATGAACAATGTCACATATACACAACTAGGTACATCATAACTTGCCTCCCTTTCGTGTGTCAGTTCAGTCTATACTCAGGTTATTATTTCATCTATCCTTCTGTCCCTGAGCTTCCCATTCAATTTCTCCTGCTCATCGTTAAAAGTCTCATCACTGCCACATTGCCCTTTCTCAGTTCTGTTTCCTTATTCTGCACCAACTGTAGTAGGGATTTACTCCTAGGGTCAACAATGGCCCTGGCATTTATGAGCTGTATGACTTTAGATAAGTCATTCAAACTTTCTAAGCTTTAGTTCTATGATATTTAAAATAGCCATGAGAAAGCTTAGCTCATGCATTTGTTACTGACTAAGTTAATGTAGAGTATACTAATATACAATATGTAGATATCCTGGTTAACAGCTTGGACCCTAGAGCCATATTATCTACGCTCAAATCTCAACTCTAACAATCACTAGCTATGTCCTGGGACAAAGTACTTCACCTACCTTTCTTGCAGTTTTTCATCTGCAAAACAGGAGTTGAAATGACACCTGCCTCATGGGGTTTTGAGAGGTCGACTCAGCTACTCATGTAAAGACTTTTGATCAGCAGTGAGCACATCTCTCTTGGTATGTTAAGTTACTGTTTTGCATATATACAGTGGTTAGCACTGGCATGCACTAAAAATGCTTAATTTTCATTAGTCATAAATAGGAAATCCTTAAATTTCGTTTTTGGAAATTCATCAAGGACAAGAGATATTAAACACTAAAACTTAGATAGGTTATTTACCAGATTTTCAAAATCAACTTCTGATTAAAAATTTGTTAAAGGGAGAACTATCAAAAGGTAAGTCACTTACCTGCCAGAACCATGAAACAAAAATGGAAGAGTCTTATGGCCTGTATGGTCCCAGAAAAGTGACATTTGTTCATGGTTATGTGATTGATTTATACAGAACTATTTGTATAAATTGTTTTGGACTCAACTTCTTTCAACAGGGCAATAAAACCAATAACCACCCCTTGAAAGTCTCCCAACAAAATTACCAGTGGCTGGCATTATCATGTAATGGAAAGGCATGTGATTAGCATACAGGTGGCCTGGAGTTTAATCTGGCTCTTCATTGGCTATGGTAGCCTAGATATATAGTTTAATGTCTAGGAGTCTTCATCTGTAAAATGGTTATAATACATTCCCTGTCTGTTTCATGGGGTTGGAAAAAAGATCACAGTTAGAACATCACCATGAGGCAGCAAACATTGGTGAGAAATCAGGTACTTTCCCATCTGCCATGACCTACCGAAGGAATCAAGAACGAGGTGAGAGAAGCCACAGATGGATTATCATTTTTTTTCTTTCAAAACTTTGAAACTTCCATGGGTATTTTAAACTATTTATAGATGGCCAAAAATTTCAACCACTGAAATTTGAGGGTCCTCACAGTAGGATTGAAAGAAAAAGTTTATTCAGTAGACAATTCAAGTTATCCAAAGTCATCAATATTTGGTGATGGATAATCATCCTACATATAACCAAACGAGCAACTCTATATGTGCTGAAATTTAGGAAGGTATCCTCTAGTGTTTTTCCCAAATCACTGCATAAGAATTTTTCTCCCAACCAGAAAGTCTTAGACTTTGGGTTATAAGAGCTAGGAGTTGTATTTTTACTGGATGTATTTTTAAATTAAGAAAGTGGAATATATATATATATATATATATATATATATATATATATATATATATATATTTAGCAGAAAGAAAGAATACTGGGAGAAGTCTAAGGGCCTTTCACTAATCCATTTACACTAATTGATAGGATTAGTTTATTATCAGCAGGGGAAGCTTGGAATCTAGTAAGGAGGTAGGAGAAAGGGGGCAGTTGACATCAAATAGTCAAAAGCACAGAAGAGGAAAAAGCAAAGATAGATTTGTTGTCTCACATTAACAAGAGAATATCTTAATCACCTCAAGTGAGAAACTGAATCTGTTGGCAAATATAATGATACTTCCACTGGTAGCTTCCCGGGAACTCAGTTCCTTGTCATAAATCCTGCCTGGGCACAGTGGAGTTCAGAATAGAGTAGAGGAGTTTAGAATCTCAGCACCAAATGGCAGGGCCCAGATCTGAACCAAAGCTGAGCCACATTTTATGATTTAAACAGAGCTGCTGAAGTGTGGGTAGGAAGATTTTACTGGATTATAGTACTGTCTTTCCTTTTCTAATTCAAGCTGGCAAGAAAAAGCCCTGAAAATGATACGGAAATATCTGTGATAAGATGGCTAACAGGACTGATAGGGAAATTCCAGTGCCTGCCTGAAGACTCCCCTTCCGGGTTCTTCTTCCCATCCTGCTTGCACTTGCCCCAAATTACTACTAATGAGGAATGCAGAAGTAACAGACTGTAAATTGTCTCCTCTGTTGATGCTCTGGGCTCAGACTTCTGGAGGATGATCTCCTCTGAGCCCACCGGTGTAAAATAAACTTCCTACCTTCCAAGATCTCTGAGAGCCACTCGGTTCTTCTGCCGTGTGATCCAGACCAGGTTCCATAACAAAACGCTGAATCCTTGGTTACACAGACAGGAACATATGACCAAACATGAAGACATCCAAGATAGCTTCTCTAAGGGAATTATAGGTCTCATAGGATAGAGACATTAAAAAAATCCAATAAATGTAACATCCACATTTACCATACAGGTGGATGCTTCTGTTGGTAAACCAATCATACTTATTTTTTTCATCTGAGATAGACCCAACCAGGGCCCTTGAGAACAGTGACCCACATGTTTTTCATACACTTTTACTCCAAGCACTACTTTTCTTATGGATAATGTAATATGTCTGTGTACATAATACAAATGAAGTAAAGGAGCTTCAATGTCAGCCACTTTTCATTACATTAATTGGGAGATGCAATTAAGTAGGATTAATGCATTAATTAAGAATCTATTAATATGAAAAAATTTTCTCCATATTAAAAAATCTGTCAAGCTCTTATATATCTGTAGCATGCATATTTTTAAATCAAAAAGTAGGACATACATAAAACAAATTTGTCTCTATAGGGAAAATAAGAGAGAATACTTAAAATCCAGACACAGTGGGAAAAATCTTAGACACAAGACAATCTTAGACTTGATTTATTCTCAGTGTGACAAAGTAGAAAATGGTCAGGAACATTTAACCACACATTTATTCACAGCACATATTTTATTAAAATTTTAAGAATGTGCTAAGGTCAAATTCAGTGTGTTTTCAAAAAAGATTTTTTGAAATCTGCATTATTCACTGAAATTCAGGAATATGCCCAGAGTGCTATTTGCATATATGGTAATATATATGTATATATATATTTTTTTTTAACTAAGTTTTTAAAAACAAAATAATGGGTGACTTGTAATAAGAATCTTTGTTCAAATTTTCTGTAATAAATTTAAAATTCCCATAACTAGTTAGCTCATGTAATATTTTTCTTTGGGTAGCAAAAACCTATAGGTACAACATAGATTAATTTATCTTTATCTTAGAGGTATACTTAAAATTCCTCACTGTATTTACATATTATAATTAGTTATTTCTATTTGCTTAATACTTTCAAGGGAAGGAACATATGTGTAAAAAGAAATTTATGCTGTGATCATCTTAATTAGTTGCAATAACCTCTCTAATTCCTTAGGATAAAGATTTGTATGGTTTGCAAGCTTTGCAGACTGTGTTAAATCACTGTTTATAATATGAAAGCCTAAAGACAAATCAGATTCCTCTCCAAAAGTTTATTAAAGTAATTTATCTTAAAATTCCAATTAAAATAAAAATTTAATATCTTTAATATTTACAGTGGTACATATTTACTAATTTAATTATAATCACCGCTTTCTGACATTCTCATTAACAGCTATGCTGATTATACAAAGCACCATATTTTTTGTATGAGTTAGCAGTGAATTGCTATTTTAAGCATCTATAAACAGAAATCCTAATATGCTCCATCTCTCATTTTTCACGTTGACATATAGATCAGAAACATCCATCACTTTCTAGGGCTCAGCATATTTAAGTAGGAAAACCTGCTTGTGAGAGCATCCTGGATATTAAATCTAAATAAGAAAGATATTGAAATGGAATATTCAGGAGCTAGTCTAATGAGGAAAATAGCTGGGCTTCATAATACAATAGACATTGGGAAAGAAGGTCAGAGATAAATCAGTAATTGCTTCAAACTTTATCTTTAATATACCAGTGATTTGGTGATAGAAAAATGAGTAAGCAGATAGGTGACAGCTTTTTATTTATCATGTGCATATGAATGATACAATCAATTTAAGATATATTTTTTTTTCTCTCTTTTCCAGACCCTAACAAAACTAAAAGTCTTCTTCATCACATTTATATATAGCTTCCATTATAAATATTTCCTAAGGGTAGGTCTTCTGCTCATAAAACAAATTTTTGAAAGGTACATTTAAAAGAATTTATTGAGTCAATAAATATTTACTGAGCACTTACTACGGGCCAGATGCTGCCGAGATACTGGAAGATGTAACTGTGAGCAGGACAGACTCAAATCCTGACCTCACAGACCACACAGGGTGGGAAGTGTCATGAATGGAGACCTCCAGGGAACAGCAGGAAGATATGAGAGACTCACCCCATCCAAAGGGCACAGCTCTGTCTAGTAACACTCAGGAGGACTAACTGGGTTATACTGACATGAAATCAACGTATTTCTAGGAATACCTAAATAAATTATGGTGCATTAATATGAAAGACAAATTTGCTGTTAAAATCATATTGGTGAATATCTGTTGACAACATGGGGAAATATTTATAATACATCTGTAGCAAAAAGCAGGATGTGAAATATTTGACATCCCAAAATTTTCAGTTTGTGTGTGATTGTCTCTGATGGTACATTCAAAAAAAATTTTTAATGTTTATTTATTTTTGAGAGAGAGTGTGAGTGAGGATGGGCAGAGAGAGAGGGAGACACAGAATCTGAAGCAGGATCCTGGCTCTGAGCTGTCAGCACAGAGCCGACGCAGGGCCCAAACTCAAGCCATGAGATCATGACCTGAGCTGAAGCTGGACGCTTAACCGACTGAGCCACCCAGGCGCCCCTCTGAATGTACATTTTTAAAAATATATAAATATATATTTCTAATTACTAACTACAAAAATAGAAAAGAAGACATTTACCAAGAAAGTTACTTTGTTTTAGTATTTCTTTTACGACCTTTGGTTGGATACCCTAGAAGC
Organism: Acinonyx jubatus; assembly: GCF_027475565.1. Taxonomy (NCBI): domain Eukaryota; kingdom Metazoa; phylum Chordata; class Mammalia; order Carnivora; family Felidae; genus Acinonyx; species Acinonyx jubatus. Next base: position 65,412,591 of record NC_069387.1, read on the forward strand.
AGAATAACTGTCAGTATATATAAATTACAATTGGAATAAATCAAAAAAGAATCCTAGTTAAAAAATGAGATTCAGTAAAAATTTTTATGTCAGTGAACTTTGACCAGAAACTCTGAAGGCAAAGACTTTTAAAAGGTGGACTTACTATGTTAGGAAAGAGTTGCAATGGAAAAAAACAGTAAGGTTATTTTACAGTCTGGTGGAAGGTCTAACGGCATTCAGTGTTTTACAAAAAGAAATTGCCATTGGCAGCTTCATTAATTAAGGGCTTTATTAGTGCAAGTGAGAACTTGATAGTTCAGGGGACATCGCTCAGTGAAATTCCTCACTAGGGTAGGTAGGCCCTTGTTAGCAAACAAAAGCTGTGGCAATTCACACAATATGTGAAAGTTGAGTTTGTCACTGTTTAATGAGGAGAAGGCAGAATTATAATAAACTGAGAAGATCTCAACTCAAACAAAAGATATTAGTTTAGCCAAGCAAATACAGATACCATAAAAGCTGAATCTAGTGGTCAAAATAGCTTATGCCTTGTTAGAAAAGCTGGAAATTCATCACAACACATGGTATGATTATAAGTTACTGCTCATGTAGAAATTTCTTTTTTCCATAATGTTTAATGTATCATATCTGAAATCTTCCAGAGAATTGGTTATCTTAAAATATTTAAAAAGTTTTAATGTAATTTTCTTCAAACAAAAGTACATTATTAGATATTATTTATGTACATATGTGGTTATACATACATATATATATATAGTGCAGGGAAAAAAATCATAAAAAGCAAGGCAATTTGAAAGGGCAAGATTTTACAGACCTCGTTAAAGATGATTTAGTTATTTATGGATCTTCATTCTTCCAACTAAATTTTGCAGTATGGCTACTAAGTTCTTCAAAAATCTGACTAGAAATTTGAGGGATTCCACTAATTTATAAAGTTGGAAAGAAGTGACATTTTGTGTCCACACAAAAACTTGCATATGGACGATTATATAGCAGCTTTATTCTTAACTGCCCAAATTTGGAAACAACTAAGATGCCCTTCAATTAGTTAATGGATAAATAACCTGTGTTACATTCATACAATGGAATGTCATTCGATGCTAAAAAGAAATGAGCTATCAAGCCACAAAAACCTGGAGAAACCTTAAATACATATTACCTAGTGAAAGAAGCCAATCTGAAATGGCTACATACTGCATGATTCCTACCATTTGACATTCTGGAAAAGACAAAATTGTGAAGATAATATAAAAGATCATTGGTTGCCAGAGGTTTGGGAGGAAGAGGGATAGATAGAGTGCAGAGGATTTTTAGGGCAGTGAAACTATTCTGTATGATTCTCTCTAATGATGGATACATGTCAGTATACATTTGTCAAAACCCAGAAAAATCAAAACAAACAGGGAACCCCCATGTGAACAGCAGACTTTGATAATAATGTGTCAGTTTGGGTTTCATGGGTTGTATCAAATGCACCAGGCTGGCGTGGGGTGCTGATGGTGCTGCGGACTGTGGGTGAGGGGGGAGAGAAGGAAGAAAGAAGTACCTGGGAACTTGGTGTACTTTCTACTAATTTGGCTGTGAACCTAAAACTGTTCTGGAAAAGAAAATCTATTAATTAAAAAGAAAAAGTAATGGGCTGACCTACAAAACTCTAAAGCCCATAAAGTATCTACAGAACATGGCGTGCACGTACACACTGGCTCATTCACCTTATTGACTAAGCGACTGACTTACTGCACTGACAGCAATGTAAAATACGTTTACACCAGTGACTGGAAGCAAATCAGCAAATAGTAAACACATGCCAAGCATTTCATTTTTAATATAATTAAAATATGATACATACAAAAAACCAAATCACCACAAAAAGTATTTAATTTGTTAACAAACTATAAATAAAAACCCGAAATAAACTGAGGAAGTGAAAGAGCAAGCCGGATTAAATTCAATTCATAAAGTCAATATCTTTTTGTTTAATGTTTATTTATTTTTGAGAGAGAAACAGACAGGGAGCAAGCCAGGGAGAGAAAGAGAGGGAGCAAAGCAGGCTCCAGGCTCTGAGCTGTCAGCACAGAGCCCAACACGGGGCTTGAACTCACCAACTGAATCTCATGACCTGAGCCAAAGTCCAACACTCAACCAACCGAACCACCCAGGCGCCTCTATTTCATAAAATCAATATCTATCATAGAGAAGAGATGACAGTGCTTTTGCATTTGAATGCTAATTTCTGTTTGGGTGTCCCGCTGATTTCTATTGATTGAGGGAAATATCAGACAGAAATAGAAAATTTTGTTAGCAAAAAATAGATCCCCATTTATCTCAACTCAGGGCATTTTAAAAATAAAGATGAGGGGGCTTTTTCTTACATGAAAGGGGAAATTTTATTTTCTCTGTAAGACTGTTGACAGCCTTTATTTTTCATGTAGTTTCCCCTGATTCAGCCACACCAAACAATGCTTGCTTGTGAACTCAACTTTTCCAACTTTTCTTTTACTAGAAAAAGGAAAGTACATGCTGATTCTTAGTCATAGCTTTGAATTCACATTTGTATTCTTCCTGTATATGCCTTGGAATATAGAGGAAAGTTTTCTATTTCTTTGGGGAGAAAGAAAAATCTGTTGACTATTTTCTAAGCCAGAATCATCAAACAGGCAGCAAAGCTCTATTAAAAGTAGAAGAGGACAAACAAGAGACAAATAAAAAAGATAAAATCAATTAAAGAAATTCTAAATAAAAATGTGGAACATAAAAGTAGTCAATGTAATTTCAACAAGCATTTTAGTCAAGGCAGAAAGAAAGAAAAAGAAAGAAAGAAAGAAAGAAAGAAAGAAAGAAAGAAAGAGAAAGAAAGAAGGAAAGAAAGGAAGGAAGGAAGAAGAAAAGGCATTGACTGGCCAATCTAGACAGAAAAATGTGCTCTGGCACTAAAGGATAAAAGAAGCAATTGTCATTGCTTTGGGAATTTATGGAACTTTTAAGATTTTGAACCAATACAAGTCAGTCTTTGAAATTTACAAGGACTTACTGAGGCCACAGAAGAGACTTGGTGCACTGAAGAAGATGCATAAGAACAAATTTATTCACTCAGCAAGTGACTCCTGAAGCAAGTTCCATGTATCAGGCCCTTAGAGTTGATCCCTGAACAGAAGAGACCCCTGCACTCCCGCAGAAATAATCCCTGCCATGGTAGAAGTTATATTCTGTTTGGAGGAAGGCAGAAAATGAACACTAAACACAATAAACAGTTACAGGTTGGAAGTTGAAGCTATAGGAAAAAAACGGAGTAGGGTAAGGATAATTGAGGTATAGGTGTTGGGACGAGGGAAGAGAGGTTGCATTTACCTAAGTGTGTCCATGGCAGGCTTCCTTAGAAGGGGACACTTAGGCTTTGGGTTTCCTTACCCCAATTTTTTTATTATGGTAAAATACACATAAAATTTACTATCTTAATCATTTTTAAGTGTACAGGTCAGTGGTATTAAGCACATTCATATTGTTATGCAACCATCAACACTGTCCATCTCTAAAACTCTTTTCTTATTGCAACACTAAAATTCTGTACTCAATAATTTCCATGACTCTCACCTTCCAGCACCTGGCAACCACCATTCCACTCTCTTTCTTTCCTTCTTTTTTTTCTTTTTTTGAAAATGTGGTATACATATGATAGAATATTATTCAATCTAAAAGGGAAGGAAATCCTGCCATCTGCAAACAACATGGATGAAACCAGAGGACACACCATACCAAGCGACACAAGCCAGACAGAGAATGATAAACACCATATAATCCCACATAGATGTGGAATCTAAAATTTTTTTAAAAGCCAAATTCAGGGGCGCCTGGGTGGCACAGTCGGTTAAGCGTCCGACTTCAGCCAGGTCACCATCTCGCGGTCTGTGAGTTCGAGCCCCGCGTCAGGCTCTGGGCTGATGGCTCAGAGCCTGGAGCCTGTTTCCGATTCTGTGTCTCCCTCTCTCTGCCCCTCCCCCGTTTATGCTCTGTCTCTCTCTGTCCCAAAAATAAATAAACGTTGAAAAAAAAAATTTAAAAGCCAAATTCATATTAAGAGAGAATAGAATGGTGCTTAGCATAGGCAGAGATGTGGGAGAAAAGAAAGATTAAAGAAAAAATTGTTGGGGTGCCTGGGTGGCTCAGTTGGTTGAGCATCTGACTCTTGATTTCAGCTCAGGTCATGATCTCATGAGTTCATGGGTTCAAGCTGTGAGTGGGGCTGTATGCTGACAGGTGTGGAGCCTAGTTGGAATTCTCTCTCTCCCTCTCTCTCTGCCCTTCCCCTGCTTGTTCCCTCTCTCTCTCTGTCACCAAATAAATAAATAAATAAATAAATTAATTAATTAATTAATTAAATAAACTTTTAAAAAATTGTAACTATTTGTGATGACGGAGGAAGAAGGGAACATCTGAACACAGACCTGAAGCAAGGAGGGAGGGAATCCTTTTAATCAGCCCATGCCAGGGTCTGATGTATGCTGGGAGAGTCCCAGCTCAGGAAGTTTGCAGTTATTGGGAAGCCCATACATACAACCCTGAAAGCAAGAGATCAACCAAGGTCTACATACAAAAACAAAAATGATCAAATTTCAAAAAGAATAATATACAGTAACTCTCAGAGGATTTCTGAACACACTGAGGAAGAGAGGGGAGTTTAAATGGACCCTGAAATGTTTCTAAGGTTTTGTTCCCATGGGAATAAAGTCAATGATCATAAGCACTTACCAAAAGCTACACAGCAGTTATAAAGATGGGAGATCACATCATGCCAAATGTTTAAAAACAAAAATGTTAGATAATTCTCAAGTCTCTGGCATTCTAAAATGATTCAGTCCTCCTGCTTGCAGCCTCCTTTAGATCTAGCCTTGCCATCTATTCTATAAAGTATAATCTCTTCTAGCTTCCTAATCAGACTTCCTGCTTCAACACTTGCCCCACTACAGTTTATGTTCTCAACAAAGCAGCCAGTGATCCTTTTAAGTCATGAAGTCAGATCATCACTCTACTTTAAATCCCCAATGACCTCACATTTGACTTAGAGTCAAAGTTAAAGTTCTTGGTCTATGATAGGCTTTCATCTGAACACCTTCCCCAGCTCAAACACTCTGGTTTCAACTGTGACCACTCTTCTCACTCACTCCACTCAAGACACACTGGCCTACCTGATGGTCTTGCCTTAAACTCTTGCATGACCTGTTCCCTCTGTTTGGGATGCTCTTCACCCATATGAGCACCTGCTGTCTCTCTACTCTTTCAGATCACTTTCATCTGATTATCCTGCAAAATACTACAACCTGCACCTTACCCCAACTCATCATTCCCAATCCCACTTACCCAGATCTACTTTATCTTTTTCCATATCACTATTATCTTCTAACATTCTATGTAATTTACTTTAATAACATAGTTATTGTATAGTGTTTTTCTTCCAGATCCAAAGGCTCAGGGAACACTGTTTTGTTCATTCTATTTCCGAGTACATGAAGAAATTCTTAGAATATGTAAAATATTTGCTATTTATTGAATTAATTAATTAATTAATCAACATATTAGCTTGGAGCCATCTCATCCATTTTCAAAGCTTTAGCTACTATGTATAATCACCAATTATTCCTAACTTTGTATCTCCAAACCAGAACTCTCCCCAGACTCAGATATATTCATCTGTTTAACTAGAGATCTGCCTTAGTTGTTCCAAAAGAACTTCAGATTGATTCAAATGTTTCAGAAAGGAACCTCTTAACATCACTCATCATCATGGAAATGCAAATTAAAACTACAATGAGACATCATCTCACATCGGTTTGAATGGCTATTGCCAAAAAGACAAGAAATAACAACTATTGACAAGGATGTGGGCAAAAGGGAACCCTCATGTACTGTTGTGGGAATGTACACTGGTGCAGCCAGTATGGAAAACAGTATGGAGCTTCCTCAAAAAATTAAAAATAGAACTACCATATGATCCAGCAATTCCACTTCTGGGTGTTTATCTGAAGAAAATAAAATCATTAATTTGAAAAGATATATGAACCCCCATGTTCATTGCAGCATTATTTACAATAGCCAAGACATGGAAATAACCTAAGTGCCCATAAATGGATGAATGGATAAAGATGATGTGGCAATATCCAGGGACAGTCTCTTCAACAAATAGTGTTGGGAAAACTGAATGGTTACATGCAGAATAGAATGAAACTGGACCACTTTCTTACACATACACAAAAATAAATTCAAAATGGATTAAAGCTCTAAATGTGAGACAGGAAACCATCAAAATCCTAGAGAAGACCACAGGCAGCAACCTCTTTGACCTCGGCTGTACCAACATCTTACTAGACACATCTCTGGATGCAAGGGAAACAAGGCAAACATGAATTACTGGAACTTCATCAAGATAAAAAGCTCTGCACAGCAAGGTAAACAATTAACAAAACTAAAAGGCAGTCTACGGAATGGGAGAAGATATTTGCAAACAACATATCTGAAAATGGTTAGTATCCAAAATATATAAAGAACCTATCAAACTCAACACCCAAAAACAAATAACCCAGATAAGAAGTGAGCAGAAGACATTAACAGACACTTTTCCAAAGGAAACATCCAGAGAGGTAACAGACACATAAAAAGATGCTCAACATCACTCATCATCAGGGAAATACAAATCCAAACCATGATGAGATACCACCTCATACCTGTCAGAATGGCTAAAATTAACAACACAAGAAACAACAGATGTTGGCAAGGATGTGCAGAAAGGGGAACCCTCTTGCACTGTTGGTGGGAATGCACACTGGTGCAGTCACTCTGGAGAACAGCATGGAGGTTCCTCAAGAAACTAAAAATAGAACTATCCTAGGATCCAACAATTACACTATTAAGTATTTAACCAATGGATACAAAGATATAGATTTGAAGGGGTATATGCACACCAATGTTTATAGCAACATTATCAGCAATAGCCAAACTACCGAGAGATCCCAAATGTCCATCGATCTGATTAATGGATAAAGAAGATATGGTATATATATGCAGTGGAATATTACTCAGCTGTCAGAAAGAATGAAAAAATGCTATTTGCCATGATGTGGATGGAGCTAGAATGTATTATGATAAACGAAATAAGTCAGTCAGGGAAAGACAAATACCATATTTCACTCATATGTAGAATTTAAGAAACAAAACTGATGAACATATGGGAAGGGGTGGGGAAGAGAAGGAGGGAAACAAAAAACACAAGTGACTCTTAATGATAAAGAACAAACTATGGGTTGATGGAGGGAGGTGGGTGGGAGGTGGGCTAGATGGGTGATGGGGATTAAGGAGGGCATTTGTTGTGATGAGCACTGGGTGTTGTATGTAAGTGATGAATTCTACTCCTGATATCAATATTGCATTGTATGTTAACTAACTAAAATTTAAACAATACAAAAAAGGTGATGTGGTATATATATACAATGGCATATGATTCAACAAAAGAAAAGACACTGAAATCTTGCCATTTGCAACAACATATGTGGACCTGAGGGCATTAAACTAAGTGAAATAAGTCAGAGAAAAACAAATACTGGAAGATCTCACTTATATGTAGAATCTAAAAACAAACCAACCAGCCCAAACTTATAAATACAGAGAACAGACTGAAGATTGCCAGACATGGGGGTGGGAGATTGGTGAAATGGGTTAAGGGAGTCAAAAGGCCCAAACTCCCAGTTAGATATATCATCAGATTATATCATGAGATATAATGGACAGCATGGTGACTACAGCTAATAACACTATATTGCATATTTGAAAGTTGCTAAGTTGCTAAGAGAGTAGATCTTAAACGTCCCCATTACAAGAAAAAGAAATTTGTACCTGCATATGGTAATGCATGTTAACTCGACTGATTGTGACCACTTCACATATATACAAAAATCAAATCATTATGCTGTACAGCTGAAATTAATATAATCTTATATGTCAATTATACCTCAATAAAAAATAATGATAAATAATAAAAAAGAGAAAAAAGAAAGGAACCTTACCCTTAAACTTGTCACATGTGTTATGTATTCATCAGCTCAGGCTGCCATAACAAGATCCCACACTCTGGGAGGCTTAAACAACAGACATTTATTTTCTCACAGTTCTACAAGCTGGACGTCCAACATCAAGGTGCAACAGAGTTGGTTTCTAACAAGACTTCCCTTTCTAGCTTGCAAACAGCCAGCTTCCATTGTGTCCTTTCATGGCCTTTCCTCTGTTCATGCAGTTTTCCCATAAGGACACCAGTACTATTGGATTAGGGCCCCACCCTTATGACCTCATTTAACCTTAATTAACTTCTTGAAGGCCTTATCTCCAAAAACAGTCGTGTTGGAGGTTAGGGCTTCGATGTATAAATTTGGGGGTGGGGAGACACAATTCAGTCCATAACACTCTGTGTTCCCTACTGTCATGAATGACAAGATTAAGACTATGACAAGCCAAGCCAGAAACCTGACTCTTACCCTGGACTCTTTTTTCTGCCTAGTTAATCTAATGACATACCAAATCCAGTCAATTCTACCTACCAAATACTTCCTCTTTCTACCCCTTCCTTTTTTTCCTCTGGTCCTACTCCAGTCAGCCTTCATGTTTGGCACCTTCCTCCACCCTGCACACTATGGACAGATGATCTTCCTGAAATGCAGCTGTGATCCTAGGACTCTCTGAGCAAAAATCACGTGTTAACATGCCACTTCCTAAGGATGAGTTCAATCTCAGTATCACTACAAAGTCTTTCTTGTCATCTTCTCCACCTTCTTTTTTCCCACCTAGCACCCTCTCTCTCTTCTCACTTTATACTTCAAGCAAACCAAACTGTTTGCAGTTTCGCAAACATCCAGTGCTTGGCTGTCTGAACCCAGCACTGTTCATTCTACTTTATCAGTGTTGGATGCCCTTGTCACTCTACAAAAGTCCCAGTAGGCCTCTCATTACCAGCCCATCCTATATGGAGCATCCCTATTTTTCCCAAGAAGGGTCAAGTGTTTGTTCTTTGTACAAGTCACCTTGTACTTGCTCTCTCTGAGACATTAACTATTGTATTATAATTGCTTGTTTGCATTTCTACTCCCACTGACTCTAGCCATAAATGCCTTGAGGCCTGAACTCATGTGTTATTGATCTTTGTATTGCCAGTGCCTAGCACAAAGCTGTCAGCCTCAATACAAGTTTATTCATGACTTAATAAATAAATGACTAAATTGATGAATTAAGTTCATGGAGTTCACTCTGGGAATGTTCTCTGCTGACAATTATTCTTCTAGAAAATCTATAAGTCCTTTATTCTGCTTTATTAAAAACAAAAAGTAAGTAACATTAAGTATAATTTCCACTGTTTTTCAATTTTCCTATTTTTTACTCCTTCTTCATGTAATAACTTCACAGGGCTGTTGAAGAACTACCTAAAAAAATCCAGTGAATCCAAGATTCAGTCCAGTGAATTTTTTTTTTTTCTGAGAGAGAGAGAGAGAGAGAAGGGCACAGAGAGAAAGAGAGATGGGGAGAGAGAATCTCAAGCAGGCTCCTTGCTCAGCACAGAGCCCAACACAGGACTCAATCCAAAGACCCTGGGCTCATGACCTGAGCTGAAATCAAGAGTTGGATGTTCAACTGACTGAGTCACCCAGGCACCCCAACTCAGTGAATTTTCAAATGATCACACCTAGCAGTGAAAGGCAAGTAATCAGTGATGATATGAAAGACACTCCTGAAAAATTATAAATTTCAAGATTGAAAAATTGAATGCATTTCTGCATATGCATTGGCTTAATATTTTAAATCAATTTTGCAAAGTCCTAAGCATATAGCACTAAACATGCATCACTGATTTTGAACTTAATACATGTTAAAGAGCTTATTAAAAATGTGAGTTTCAGAATGCTTATGTATTCAATCAAAAAATGTATGCATCACTGAACATTTACTTACTCAAAGTTTTAAAGTTCTAAGAAAGATTAAAAATAGCTAACTTGAAAGTAAGAACTCTAAAAAAAATTACATAAAGATTAAAGAAACAGTTGAGGTGAGATCAAATAGGTTACCAGACTACAAGGAAAACTAAAACAATAAAGAGAGAAAATAGAGAAAACGGATTACAAATGAGAAGACCAGACCACAGTGTGTAGTACAAATAGAATAAAAACATCAGATTAAAATAAATAAGATAATCAATAATATCATGGAAACATGTAACATAGGAAATGTGTTAGAACATGGAGTCCTGTAATGAACTGTTACACATTCTCATTGCCACAATCAAGCCATTTCAAATGTATTTTTCATACTAGAAGAAAACCAGTCTTACATATTACATTTTTTGATGTATTAAGTCACAAGGACAGACATTGACCAATACCTTTTGTACTCATTAGGGTAGACTTATAAAAACAGCTGCCACCAAATCTCTGTGGCTTAAGAAATAAGAGTTTATTTCTTTCTCACACATTACAGTCCAAAGTAAGTCACAAACACATTGGCATGTTTGCATGATAGGCAATAGATATGTGTTAAAAGATTGAATGAAAAAATAGAAAGAAATGAGAAAGAAGTAAAGAAGTAATAGAGGCTCCTGGGTGGCTCAGTCAGTTACGTGTCTGACTCTTGATTTCAGCTCAGGTCATGATCTCACGGTTTGTGAGTTCGAGTCCTGCATCATCTCCATGCTGGCAGCACAGGGACTGCTTGGGATTCTCTCCCTCTCTCTCTGCCCCTCTCCTCCTTGTGCATGCATGCATGCGCTCTCTCTCTCTTTCTCAAAATAAATAGATAAACTTAAAAAAAGAAAGAATGGAAAGAAGGTAGGTCCAGTTTGACCTTGCTCAAACTATGGAAACTATCACAGCCTCAGTTATCCCATCTGTAGCATGGGACAATAGTCTTCCACCTCACCTGGTAGCTACAATGATCAAAGTGTAATAATATAGGTACTGTGTAGAACATTATAACTATTATTGTATGTAATAATTGATTCCTATAATCAGAACAGCCTGGAGGCACAACTAAAATTTTTCCTTAGCTACCTACCTTCTTACCTCCTCCTTATTCCTATTTTTCTTTCATTTGCCTCCCTCACTAATGTCACACATGCAGAGTTCCACCAAATCTACTCTCATTTGGCTTCCAATCAGGAAGAAACTTGCATCACCTGATACTTCTTTCCTCACCAGGTGAAGGAAAATTCAACCAAACAGAATGGAGACAGCATTTGAACTTGACCTTAAAAGAAAATTATAGGGGTGCCTGGGTGGCTCAGTCAGTGGGCGTCCAACTTTGACTCATGTCATGATCTCACAGTTTGTGAGTTTGAGCCCTGCATTGGGTTCTGTCCTGACAGCTCAGAGCCTGGAGCCTGCTTTGGATTCTGTGTCTCCCTTTCTTTCTGGCCCTTCCCTGCCCATGCTCTTTCTCTTTCTGTCTCAAAAATAAACATTAAATTTTTTTTAAAAAAGGTATAGATAGGGGTCCCTGGGTGGGTCAGTGAGTTAAGCATCCAAATTTGGCTCAGATCATGATCTCGCTGTTCATGAGTTCAAGCCCTGCATGGGGTTCTGTGCTGTCAACTCACAGCCTGGAGTTTGCTTCTGATTCTGCGTCTCCCTCTCTCTCTGCCCCTCCCCCATAGCACTCTGTGTGTGTGTGTCTCTCTCTCAAAAATAAATAAACATTAAAAAAATTTTTTTAAGAAAAAATAAGGAAAGGTATGGGCAGCTAGCAGAATGGACTGAGTCATCAACTGCTGAGAGAATGGACAATTTCAGATGCCTTTGTCCATTCAGGCTGCTTGCAATACAATATAGTACAAACTGAGGTCTTAACCACAAACATCTATTTCTCATAATCTGGAGGCTGGGAAGTCCCAGATCAAGGGACCAGCAGATTCAATGTCTGGTGAAGACCTTTCCCTGTTCGTAGATGACCATCTTCTCACTGTGTCTTCACACAGTATAAGCAGCAAGGAGCTCTCTGGGGTCAGGGCACCAATCCTATTCATGAGGGCTCTGCTCATGTAACCTAATCACCTCCCAAAGGCCCCATTTCCAACTACCTTCATATTGATGCTTAGGATTTAACATATGAATCTGGGGAGTGGGGCACAAACTTCAGTCAGTGGCAACAAAAAGAAGAGAATATAGTGAGTCAGGGATATCAGGTGAGAAAAAGATTGAGGACAAATCACTGTTAACAAAGTATCACCATTAATATGAAATTGATGTATTCAATAACATTAGCATTTATTATTCTGTAGATGTTAGTATCTTACCAATAGTAAGATGGCAGTAGTGTGTGTGTGGCAGGATTGGCACATGTTGCCAAATTAGATTGAGTTCAGGATTAAGTACTAGAATGGGATCTAAATTCTAGCCCTGCTACTACTAACTTACTTGTGTAATTTTCAGTAAGTTACTTAACACACTCGGTCTTCACAGTCCACATATGTACAATGAGTAGTAAGACTGTCATTCTTTTAGCTCTGCAATTTTTCAAAAAAGGGTATCTATCATGATCATAGGGCAAAACTACTGTTTAGAAAATTTGCATCAAATGAGGAATCTTTTAGAATGACAAGGAAGAGGGGCACCTGGGTGGCTCAGGGTGGCTCAGTTGGTTAAGCGTCAGACTCTTGGTTTTATCTCAGGTCATGATCTCATGGTTTGTGAGTTTTACGGTTTGTGAGTTCGAGTCCCACATCAGACTCTGTGCTGACAGTATGGAGCCTGCTGGGGATTCTCTCTCCCCCGCTCTCTCTCTGCCCCTCCCTGGCTTGCTCTCTCTGTCTCTCTCTCTCAAAAATAAACTAAAAAAAAAAAAAAAAAAAAAGAATAACAAGAAAGAAGCCCCTTTATCAATTTTATCTGACATCCAAAAACTGAATTTATCTGTCATAATAAGAAAAGGCTTGTCTTAGCTCAGGCTGCCATAACACATTACTGTAGACTAGGTGGCTTATACAACTAACATTTATTTCTGACAATTCTGAAGGCTAGGAAGTCCAAGACCAAGGTACTGGTAGACGGTTATTTGAGGACCACCGTATTGGGAAAAGATAGAGTGCTCTAGTCTCCCCCTATAGTCTCATGATGGGATCCTCACCCTCATGATCTCATCTAAACCTGATCATTCCCCAAAGCCCCCACCTCCAAACATCATCACACTGGGGGGTGGGACTTCTGCATACGAAATTTGGCGGTAAACATTCAGTCCACAACATGTGTAAGTCCCCCTCAAAGGGACTTACATGCTCTCCTCTGCACAGCTCCTTCACGGTCTTCCTCAGCCCTTCTGGTACAGTGCGTATCCATTATCGAATGATGGGGCAGGGTATAAAGAGCAGGTCAGTTCAGTGTAACACAGGACACCGGAGAGCAATTCTTGCTCTAGAGCTCCCAGACAGGTTGGCCAAGGCTTGGCCAGGCCTACATCACAGTTCAACTTCATGCTCTGCCCAGTTTTGCTTTTTCCTCCTTCCTTTCACAGGTGTTGTTCCATAATAAGCATTTTGCATCTCAGATTCCACCTTAGTGTCTAATCCCATTAAGCCAGTGCAAGGGTGGAATGAGAGACAAGTGCAATTAGAGACAAGAGCCATACTCCACAGCATAGGACAAAGTAATTTGGACATTTGAGCTCCAATAGAAAGGTCAAACCCCTACTTCTTTTCCTGGTCTGAAAGATGATCTCTTTATTATTCCATGGGTTACAAATATTTTGCCAATTTACAAGTCTCGCTGAAGGCTGTTGATGTCACCTCTAGGATTAACTATACTCAGAGTTTTGGATACCAACCCAATTCAATAAATACGGCAATTTTATTATTCTATTTGTAACTCTTATTTAACACATTTGTCGCTATAATATTGCTACTCTGCCTTCTGTTGGACTTTGGTACCAAATCCACCCTGCTGTCCAACTGTAGATGAGTTAATCGTTCTGTCACTGTTTCATCAGGTTAAGGACTTCATTCACCATCCCCATAGTAGATGATATTACTCCCTCTGGTGGAAGTATTCAAAATTATTCTGACACTGTCTCCTAAAGAATGGATTTTCTCTGGGGAGCTCACAATAGAGCTTGAGAAGTAAAAATATGAGTCCTGACAACTGTCTTCATTTCTGAATCTTGACATTCAGTTGGCTGTGCATTTGCCTAAATTTCCATTTTGTTTCCTGCTTTCTCATCTTTATTACAAACAAAGTGAGCCATCCTCAAGCCTTCAAAGCATTGGTCTACTGAGACATGGACCTCATCACTCAATCTCCTTTTCAGATAGGAGAAAAAGAGAAAAAAAAAACAAACTAAAAACAGCAAAGTATTTTAAAAGTGAGTTGTATAGATAACTATTTCTACTTTAGTTCTTCAAATAAATCCCGTTTTCTGGGAATATGCCAACAGTCAAATATTTGAATTGCTATTGCTTCTTCTCCTCTCTACTAGATAATTCCATTAAAATAGGAAATAAGGATAAATAATTTATGTGCCTGCTTTGTGTAAGTGGCTGAGTGCATATTTTTTTTTCATGTGTGGGTGAAATAGCAGAGAAGGTCACACTGATAATTCAATTTTTAAGAAACTCCGTTAATTTCCTCCATCTACTCTGCCTTCTTAGTATGAAGAGAAGAATATCAAATGACCATCCCTTGAATTACAGAGAAACAGTATACAAAAATGACCAAATCAGACTGCAGACAAAGGAGACACACAAAACAGGTTTCGATCTTGACTCTGGTCCTTAACTTCTCTGAGCCTTGACCTCCTCATATGCAAATTGAGAACAATTATACTATCAAAAGTTCTAGTGGGGATTAAATAAGATAATATATGCAGAGTTTGAACACAGTACTGGTACATATTAAATGCTGAGAAATTCACTATTTTAGTTTTAGCCAACTAAAGAGGGAGGAACACATTTATTTTACATAAGTTAAAAAATTCTACCTGTTGGTCTAGGCAAAATTTACCCTAATTACTCATCTCTTAAGATGTCCTAAGTAGGTTATTTTTCCAAAGAGATCCCTCAGTCTGCTCCAGTTCTTTTTTATTTCTGAAACCAGCTATTGTTGTCAAGTCCTTGGGGAACATACCTATTCTCACTTCCAAGCCCTGCCTCAAGCATGACCTCTCAGCTTTCCCTGGCCTTCTCCTTGATCTTCTCTTGGCAAATATGCACTTGTTTCCAACCACACCACACACGTTGGTGATCCATCTCCCTCTGGCCCTGAATTGTTTAAGAGGGAATACTGTGCCCACCTATTCATGAATGAATAGATGTCATTTCCTATTAAGTGAAAATGTTTCCCTAAGCCTCTCCCTTGTCAATGAAGTGACAAAAATCCCTGAAGGATTAGAAGAGAACTTGACCTCTTCTGAGTCACTGAAACTCCTCTTTCTATAAAAAGATGGAGTAATCTCATCTAAAAAAAATCAAAATGATGATTTAGCCAACTTGACCAGGTATAGTCCAATCAGCATCTAAGGGCACCACCTTGGGAAAGGCAATCCCATCCCTTGAAGTTCTGAAACTTTGGCTCACCAGATTATTATAGCTTGATTTACTCATGGAAAAAAAGCATAGATACAGCATACCAATTTTATCACAAGTTTATCTATGTCATGGTTAACTACACTCATCACATATCATAACATATTTCTATAATATATCAGTTTGGAAAGTAAAACTTTTTAAATAAATTATTAAAAATAAAGTTAAAATAACTATTTAAAGTAACAATATTAAAAAATTAAATTTTAAATATTAAATTTACAATATTAGAAAATAATATTACAATATTAAAAAATAAAATCTTTACAGGTTTCTGAATACTTAGAATACATCTGTATTTAAACATCATAGACCTTTAGATTATCATTATTGCTAATGATATAAATTCTGCTTTTTATAAAACAAAATATGAATTTTGTTGCTAACATACACTGAGATATTAAAAAGAGGCTTAGGTAATAATTCCTAGAGCTCTAACAATAAAAGGGAGGAGGAAAATTTTTAAGGGAAGAAAAGGTAACAAACAAAATTGTTCATGATCTTCCTCGTACTGAAATAAAATATACTTTCTTGGTCCCTATTCCTTAGCCCAATTTATACAGTAAATAAAATATTCTTCCTGAAATGAATTTACTAAATCTGAAGTTTTCTCTTGTTTATTTGCTTTTAAAACGTACACAGCAGAATTAATGTATGGAGAGGGAACCCCTTCATTAGTACACTCTCGTAAGACAAAAGCTGTTTTGTGATATTTCAGTTGAATTTGTATGTTCTACTATCATATTTCACTACAAATGTAATAAGATAAACCCAATACTCTTACTATTTTTTTAAGTTTATTTATTTATTTTGAAAGGGTGGTAGGGGCAGAGGGAGGGAGAGACAGAATCCCAAGCAGGCTCTGTGCTGTAAGTGCAGAGCCTGAAGCAGGGCTCGAACCCACAGACTGTGAGATCATGAACTGAGCAGAGATCAAGAGTCAGAGGCTTAACAGATGAGCCCCCCAGGAGTCCCCGATGCTAGTCTTATCAGAAAATAAAGAAAAACAGAGTTAATATGTAATCTAAGCCACTCACATTTTTAAAAAGCAGTTTTAAATATAGATATCAATAGAACGTCCTTAAAAAAAATTAGTTGCAATGTTGCTCAACACCGAAAGATGCCCTTTTATCTTGCAGTAGTGAAATGGTCATATTGTATCCGGCTTTATTGAATAACGATACACAAATATTCATCAAATTTCAATTTTTAAATGACCAAAACTGGCATGATTTGTTTTTTGAAGGAAAGGCAATTTGGGTTTTAGAAGATAACATTAATATAAATTTAGATTTCTCTCTTAGTGGTAAACAGTTCCCAAAGGAATCAGATTTCCTAAGTAAATGTCAAGTGTGCTCTCTAAAGCACTATTAATCAAATTATGTAATTAAATATGTGCTGCACTCTGACATATTGGATTTTGGACCATTTTACAAAGCGAAGCTTTACTCCTGTAGAATATAAATGAGTTAATCAGTGTGAATGCAAAGTAACAAGACTGTCTTAACGGGGCTTAATGGAAGTGCTCTCATTGTTTTCGAAGGTCTCCCATAAACATCACTGTTCATGCTTATATATGGGCCCAGTGCCAGTCAACCGGGAATAGGGGAGGATCTCAGAGAGGCTTCTATTGGCAAGTAGGCTAGGATGTTAACCATAGCAGATGGTCTAGGCCGGTTGGGCTGCTATAACGAAATAGCATAGACTAGGTGGCTTAAACAACATTTATTTCTCACAGTTCTGGAAGCTGGAAGTCTGAGATCAGGGTGCCAGCACGGCCAAGTTGTTGGTGAGCACTCCCTTGCTGGTTTACAGGTCTTATTGCTGTATTCTCATGTGGCATAGTGAGAGCTAGCCAGCTCTCTAGCCTTTTCTTGTAAGAGCTCTAATGTCTTCAGAGGGGCTCCACCTTCATGACTTAATCTCCAGATACCAACACATATGAATTTGCAGGGGTCAGGGAGGGGAGGGAGACACACAAACATGCAGTCCAGGAATAGCAGGTGTTATAAGTTCTATAATCTAAAATACTTTAGCACAATGTGATATTCTTCACATATTAGTTGAAGTGACCTTCTAGGAATAATTTATTGCCCTACGAAGGAAGTCACAAACTCCAGATCTGATCAGCTAGCATTTAATCAGAGATATCTATGCTCCTGGAGCTGTTACTACAAGACTTTCGGCTATCATTATCTCTAGCTGATACCATAGGTTTGGTTAATTCACATAATAAATGCTAGGAAAAATTTTGGTGAAAATTTTTGGGCTGTTAATCAGATAACCAATATTCCAAATAGTGTTCTCACTGATGAAATCAAAGTTTATGAATTGGCTAAAGGAATTTATGCATATTTTAGCCCTCAAATAAATAAAATAAATGTGAGAATCTAGTGAGCCGTTCATTTTTTGGAAAGGTTCCCAAAGACTGGTTCTATAACAGAACTGGGTCTAGCCACTTAGTTAAGAGTCTGGTTGCCTGATGCAGATTGTAAATCTAACTGACTTTTGCCTTTAGAATATTGTCACATTTGTCTTGAGTAAGTATTGCATGCTAGGTCTCCTCAAAATACACAAAAGAACAGAGAGCTCGGAATTCATTAAGTGTACAGAACAGAGTACATGAATTGCTTCATATCTGCTTGTTAATAAATATTTGTTTAGTGGATGTCTATATGAATGACAGCATTTGGTCTGAAGTTTGCTTCCTTTATAACTTGATAGGGAGGTTGGAAGGTGAAGGATGTAGTTAACTCTGACCACCTTTAAATACTGGTAGCTACTATTATTTAACAAAGAGGATCTCATGGTTGTACCTGACCAAATTGCTTAGGCCAAGTCATTGAAACAGATTTGCATGGGAATAGGACCTCTAATTTCTGGGTTACAAAGAGATCCTAATCCAAACTATCAGATGCTTTCTTTTCTCAGAAAGTCTGATTATGTCTTTGGACTATAACCAAAATATCCCCTAGCTTCTGCTGGACTTTCGCAGAAGCTAAAAAAAAAAAAAAAAAAAAAAATCATGAAGTTTTAAAACTCATTGTGGATGCAGTTTGCCCCCTAAGGCAATATAGAATGAGAAAAACACAGCAGTGAGGGCATGTGAAAGTTTTACACGAGAGAATCATCACTTTCCCTTTCTATAATCCTTTGTTCAATATTCCACAGGGTTTTGTCATCTTCTTTCTTGTTTACTTAGAGTTTGTAAACTCTTTCTGTTAACATTTCTCCATATTTTATATTTCTTCATTTAAAAAAGAAGGAAAGGAAGAAAAGGGAAGGGAATGTAACAAAAGGTCTCAGTTACCCAAGTTGAGCAGTAAAGCCTTACTTAGATGTAAAGAGCAAGGTGATTATGAGAAAATCCTGCATTTTCCAGTATTTTCCCTCAAAATATCATTTCGCCCTCTTGAGTACTTCCCCTTCTTGCAGATCCCTTTTAGAAGGTTCAGGGAAAGAGGTGAATTATATTGTCATTTGCTCCCTTCAACCCTGTTCTTAAATGGATAGAATTTGGTAAAGCAAAAAACTCAAAGCAGCTTTGGAAAGGAACAGAGGTCTCCACAGCTACACTATAGTCCCATCCAGGGTAAAAGGAAGGAGTGATCTCTGTCTTGCTAAGAGAGGACAAGAGGTGGTGCTGAACCCTTCTAGTCCATCCTTCTTTCTACTTTTTCTCAGTGGGGGTTGGGGTGGGTGAAGAGCAGAATGTATCACAGTGCAAGTATTTTATTCATTCGTGTCACCCTCTTCTACTCAAGAGATGATCATTTACCTGCTGATGACTGCCACATTTAATTCTTCTGCTCCAAACTAGCTGAAGTACAAATCACTATACCCAGTTAACCCCTATACGTGTCTTTCTTAATTTAGAGTCCTTCAATAATTTTTCAAGGATTCACATAGCCTTAAGAATATAGCTTTAACTCCTTAATCCAGCATTCAAGGCCCTCCATGACATAGACCCTGATTGCCACTCTAGTCCTGGCCTCTACTCCACTCCTTGTTTTGCCTCCTCCCCCACCATAACATAGTGCCCTTTGACCCACCCTTGCAGAACCACTTACAGGTACCTAAAAAATCACACTGATGTACATCTACATCTTTACCATTATGCATGGGCTTGTCTCTTCTGCTTACAATGCCTTCATTTTTTTTTTCCCTTATAGCCCGTTGTTCTATATTTATAATATTTATGTGACTCCAGGTAATGGAATTTTGATTCTCAGGTCTTTATTGGACATTTGTAGTAACTCTGAATCTGTATTTGTGAATAATATGTGATAACTACAGGTAAACTTTAATTTTTAATCCTTACTTTACTATGTGATAAAAATGGGGGAAAGGCAAAGAAAGTGTATGAGCCATCAAGCACAATTTATCTTCCTACCGTCTTACCCACAAACATGAGAAGAGTAAGTGCCTTGTTACCATCCCAGACACCCCCTTCAATATAGCACTATCACCACCTTCCATCTCGCAGATTATGGAATAAAATCTCAAACCTACTTCCCCAGCAGCCTTGCTCCATCACGGAATGTGAGACCTGGAATGACCTTAGAAACCATCTAATCTAACTCCTTAAATTCAATTGTGATTTATGCCCCTTCATATTCTTTTAGGGGAATGCAAATCTCAGTAAATGTAAATCTCACAGTAAATATTACGGTACTCAAAACCTGGGCAATTCCTAATAAAACATTCCTGGAAGTCAGATTTTCTTGGGCAAAGGGAAACAACTGTCATTTTCTGAATGATCCTATTTAATAACAAAAGCTTTAACCTTACATGATAAGATATCTTAGAGTTCATTGCTCTCTTTCCGAAGAACAGACCTGAGAAAGGGAAGCCAGAATCAAGCTCAAGGTAGAGAAGCTCTCCTTGATACCCAGGAGAGTCTTGTTATAAAGTCTTTTTTAAATGAGTTGATTATAAATAAAAGTGGGCACTTACTTAAGCACACCGACACACGGAAGGACTCACAAATTCCTGGAGTGTTGCTGAGCTCTTGCAAATATTCCAGGTTATCAGAAATCCTCTCTATTCCAGCATCAGGAACATACTTCCAGACCGTGTTCTTGTTCTCGTGAGTCTGCCTGTCAGGTCCAAACAACAATGTATTTCCAAGTCACTCTGTGAGGATGGATTGATGGAGGAGGAAGGTAGAGAGAAAAAAAATTGGAGCAAGCACTCAGACAGGGAAGGAATTTACCTCAAGGCTTTTCAGGTTATGGCCAAAGCAGCTGAAAATCACATCTCAAACTTTCTTAACCATGTTTTATTTCTCTCTTTTGAAATGAAGTTTCCCCATTGTTTACTTTGGATTATACAATGTGTTTGGTAAATACTTTTCATGGAAGGTGTAAAGAAATAGTGAACATGTGTGTTTGTGTGTGTGTGTGTGTGTGTGTGTGTGTGTGTATACACTTATAGGCTAGAATTTACAAAAGTCACTACCTCTGAGAGTAAATTATAAACTATCATATATTCAGAGATTTCCAGTAGTAGGCCTCTGAGAAAGAGATGGTGACCTATATAAATAAAGCCCTTACTCGTGCCTGACCTCATTTAGCCTTACCCATGAGGGTATTACAGAGCCTGCCTGCTCATGGATGCCAGGAAAGAAGAGGGATTGCTTGAGGGATGGGCTTCCCAATAGTTCTGCTTGCTTCGTCTCCCTCCCCAAACACCCATATATGCGATCACATCCATAACATACAAACGCAAGCTTGTTTGTGCCAGATTCCATTAAGGTTCTGAAACTTGCTCTCAAAGCATCTTCCACATTGACATTAGAAACTGTGTCTACTTTGTTCACCATTTTACCCCAGGTGCCTCCCCCAATACACTCTGCCATTGATTTATTGAATAAATAAATGAATAAGGGAATACATAGATTGCTATGTTGGATTTCTAATCCTTTTTATTTTATTTCTCCTTTTCTATGTTGGGTTATTCATGAAGGACTTATCAGTCTTTGGGGAGTTATTGGTATTTTTAAGCTGCATTGTTTTTATAAAAGTAACATGCATTCATTGTAAAAAAGAAAAAAAAAACAAATTCAAACAAAATAAAACATCCAGAGAAGACAGTTTAAAATAACTTGGATTCCCTCAAACCAGATCTATTGGTGAGCATATTCCCAGACATCTTTCTATGGAAATAGGTAAATACGTAATATGTTTTATATACATGCCATAGGCATCTCTCTCTCTTTCTCTCTCTATCAGTGACCATTTTTCTAGATCTCTTTATAGAAAATATGTAAACATAAAACATGCATTGTATAAATATACATAAGTTTGTCTAGACATCTCTTTATGGAAATGTACAAATGTATCAATATAAAAATGCTATTTTATATCAGTGAGATTCTTCCACTTTAGATATTCTGTATTTTTTTTCTCAACGGTAGGTACTGGCTTTATTTCCATGTTAATAAACATGAATGTCATCTTTTAGAACACTTCTGTATTAGTTCAGGCTGCTATAACAAAGTAGCATAGACTGGGTGGGTTACAGATGACAGAAATTTATTTTTTACCACTCTGGAGCTAGAAGTCTGAATGAGGGTGCCAGCACGGTGCTGTTTGGTGAGAGCCCTCTTCTGTGTTGCCAGCCTCTCATCGTGTCCTTACTCGGCAAAAGCAACAAAAGAGCTCTCTGAGGTCTCTTTTATAGAGCATTAATCTTATTCATGAGAACACCATCCTCTTGCCCCAATCACTTCCCAAAGGCTCCCGCTCCTAATACCATCACATTGGGAGTCAGGGTTTCAACATACAAATTTGTCAATTTGGGGGACACACATTCAGTCCATGGCCTTGCCCTAACAGACTTACTTGCAAAACAGCTGAGGGGCCCAGGGTTGATTTTAATCTCTCTGAAACTAAGTATCCTGACGAGGAAACAGCAGTAGCAGCATCTGCCTCATGGGATTTTTATGAAAATCAAATGAGTTAATTCATAAAGTTTCTTTTTTTTTTTTACATTTATTTATTTTTGAGAGACAGAGAAAGACAGCGTGAACGGGGGAGGGGCAGAGAGAGAAGGAGACACAGAATCCGAAGCAGCCTCCAGGCCCTGAGAAAGCTGTCAGCACTGAGCCTGATGCAAGGCTCGAACCCACAAACGGTGAGATCATGACCTGGGCCAAAGTCAGATGCTTAACCGACTGAGCCACCCAGGTGCCCCATAATTCATAAAGTTTCTAAGATGATTCCTCACATACGGTTTTAACAACAACAATAAAAAAGCTGTTAGCCTGCAATTTTTAAAGGAATTAATGGCATCACAATAACCTTCCAGATGGGTTCTCCTTCTGCAATTTTAATTTTTACATATTTGAACTCCCAGCTATCAGTATCTGACAGGGGACTTCAAATCTCATACCTAATACTGTAGCTAGAAAATGGAAAGCTTTGATAATGATATTAACTATGAAATATGATAGAAGTTTGAAATTAGGATATTTGGTTGAAAATGAGAAACATCCCATACTAACTAGAAGAATATGAGGAAATTCTTGGTTCATGTGACTGATAAGTTCTCCATTTTCTGCCTTTCTTTACTCTTTGCTGTAAAATGGCAAAATGGAAAGATGGCTATTAACGCTTCTAGGGGTAGATGATCCTTACAACTAACCATCCCAGTAGAGAGAATTTAGTGTAATAATGGTTCCAGGACTACTCAAAAGGAGATATCTACTAAGGTTATTTAGTTCATGTGTCAATCTGCTGGAAGAGTTTATAGGAGTGTTTGTTGGGCATAAGGACAGATTAACCTAAACCATGTGAATGGCCGATGAATGGAGGACAGCTGGCTCCCCAAAGAGATACAGGGTGGACAAAACCTACTCACTTCTACCCAACAGGGGTTGGTCTACCCAATGCTAATATACTTTAAAATCTGGAAAAATGACCAAGGCATTATGAGACAACTTGATGTATATGTGTATTAGTTTTAATAAAGTAAAAATGCAAGAGACTCAATAAAATAGGTAAATGTTATATGACACTTGTCACGTGTCAGACACTGCTGTAAGACTTTACTTATAGTAACTCATTACAGCATCAAGAATTAAGTTTCCATTTTTGAGATGGGAAAATTGAGATACAAAGAGGTTAAGTAAAGTGACAAAGCTGGTCTTTGTATCTAGACAGTCTGACACTATATGCATGTCCTTAAACATCATGCTATTTATTATTCCTTTTCTCAGGTTGATAGGAAATTCTTAAAATTAAATGACTAAGATGAAATTTAACCATATCGGAAGTAATAGCTGTGCTGGTTATTTTCAATTCGCCACTCTAGGTAGTGGTCTCCATATACTAACCCTCTCTGGGCTCCTCCCCCTCACCCCTACCCTTGCTCCTTCAGGCCCAGAAGTAATAAGTTCTTGCTGGTACTAGCCTGAACGTATTGTACTATCCCTTGTCGATATCCCTACTTCTGTCCCACAGCTTTGTAGAGTCCCTTTAACAAACTCCTCAATACCAAGCTTGATGGTGTCATCTCTTCCTTTCTATTTCCTGGCTGATATATCCAACAAAATTCTGTGAATACTTATTTGAATTTGAAAGACGATATCCATTACAGAACTCACACACAGCTTTTCTCTTTGAATAGAAAGATAAATTATTTTTATGTAAGATGGGAAAAACCTAGTTTTAAGACTGTAAAGCACAAGTTTGTTACAAGAATTATTTGACTATTTTTGGATGGATTCTCCTTGGAGTTAATAAATATCTCTTTCAAAATACGGCTCTCCCTTTGGTGGGGTTTCCACATGGACAAATTAATTTACACCATATATCATACTGAGACCTCTGACACTAATATTTTATGGTCATATAAAGGAATGAAATAGGGCACCTGGGTGGCTCAGTCCGTTAAGTGTCCAATTTCGGCTCAAGTCATGATCTCGTGGTCAGTAGGTTTGAACCCCACATCGGGCTCTGTGCTGATAGCTCAGAGCCTGGAGCCTGCTTCAGATTCTGTGTCTCCCTCTCTCTCTGCACCTCCCCCACTCATGCTCTGTCTGTTTCTCTCTCTCTCTCAAAAATAAATAAACATTAAAAAAAATTAAAGGAATGAAATGGCCTCTTGCTTCTAACTTTTGTGTTTTGGTAAACAAAAAAAAAAATGGACAATGCTAAGAATAATACTGGGAATGGACTTAAAGCAGTTGGTCATGCACAATTTTTAGGTTCTGTGACAGACAGAGCCACGTGTCCACCAAAGATGTGTTCCCCTTCCACAGCATGTCTGGCAACTGGAGGAAGCAACTGGCAATTGGAGGCATCTTCCTGGCCAGGGATCACATTATTTTAGCCTTCTTTATTAGCCTTCATTATTTCAGCCTTTTATGTGGCTGAGGCCATTTAACTTAATTTTGGACATTGAAATGCAGATAGAGGTAATGTTTGGCATTTAAAACCTCTCAATTAATTCCTCTTTGCACTCACTGAATGTTGACACTCAGGACAACCTTGAAAGGCACACGCTGTCACACCCTAGATGTTTGAATGCCTGTGTGGAGCAGGAGTTTTTCTCACTTTTAACTAGCATTTGTACTTTATGTGAGTGAGAAATAGACTCCTAGTGAGTTAACTCACTGCCATTTCTAAGTTAATGTGCTAAGTCAGTTCGTGTTACCCTTAAGTTGTACCAGTTCTTTTCAGAAGATAATGAAGTTACCTGAGAATGAGCTATGGCTCTACAACCTTGCTGCTAGGTTACGGTACAGCAAGTCTCAGACCAAATTCTGCCACGTTTATTAAACCAACATTCTTTAGTAAGCAGGGACAAAAATAATTCATATAACCTGTCTTGTAAGCTCAATAGATCTCAGGTCCCTTTGTGTATTCCAACCACCACTTTTCATGAAAGTTTTACTGAAGGCAGTCACAATAACATCCCCCAAAGGGAAGAAGAATCAGATGACATCAGATAACCAGAAATCATTGATATCAGTGCCTGGACACAGGCCCATGTGGAGCTCAAACCTCCTAATGTCTAGGTTATCAGGTTTGCTAGGTTATTATCCTCTGTTCGTGCATGAGTATATCAAAAATTTTAGCCAATCCTTGTATCTTAAATAGACTTAACTTCAACAATTAGAACCCATTGATAACATTTATCCAGCTCGTTATCAAGTCATCAATTTCACCAATCAAAACCCATTTCTTTTTTTTTTAATTTTTTTTTAATGTTTATTTATTTTTCAGACAGAGAGAGACAGAGTGCAAGTGGGGGAGGGGCAGAGAGATAGGGAGACACAGAATCTGAAACAGGCTCCAGGCTCTGAGCGGTCAGTACAGAGCCTGATGCGGGGCTCGAACCCACGAACCGTGAGATCATGACCTGAGTTGAAGTCGGACGCTTAACCGACTGAGCCACCCAGACGCCCCTCAAAACCCATTTCTGACATTAGTATGGAAATTAGCAAAGCTTCAAATATCAATCAACTTGATTGATCAGCATCTCTAAAGTATGGACCTTTCTGATATCAGGTTAGCTGATCAGTCTTGGACTGAGCCTTCAAGTTTTGAATGGGTTGTAGCTTAGCCTAAGTATTCCACACATGATATCCATTGTATAAACTAAAGACCTTCTAAGTAAACTCCAGATACCCTAACAGTAATACGATGGGAAAATATAGGATAAAACAGGCAGGGAGGGAAAGGATTAGGACCTGAGGTCCCTGGGTGGGAAAAGACACATATATTGGAACAATGCTGGGAATGTCGGACTGCAGCATATCCCTTCAGGCATAAGGTCCCTTAAGAATGTAACAGACACCACCTACTCACTCTCAGGTTCCCCTCAGGAATGTGACAATCAAAATACCTAGCTAAACCATAAAACCTATGACCCACAAGGAAGGGTATGGCCATAGACCACCCAATGGAAACAAGCCAATCAGGAATAGACAACCCAGCACCTAGAGTTATCCAGCCAATAAGGGTAGAACTTGAGGGAAGGGAAGGAGGTGGGGAGACACCAGAACCTTATAAAACCAGGACCCTTGCCTATTGTCTGTAAAGAGGGCTTTCCTACTATCCTTACTAATCTTACACTCTAATAAACTTTGCCTGCTGTTCATTTTGTGTCCACCTCTTCATTCTTCGAAATCGCAAGACAATGAATCTTGGGTATTGAGGTAAAAAATCCTGCAACAGTAATATAACCAAGCCTGAAGATAGAGTGTAGGTGTGAATTCAGTGTCTGCCATAGCACACTGTATTTAAACCCAGCATAATGTTTATGAGGCTATATCACCATTGTGTAATTACTACTTTCCAGCCAGACTGGAGAGAAAACAAACACTGTGTCTATGGTGTTAATGGTCATTCTCCAGGACGGAGTGTAACACCTGGCACGTAGGATTCACTCGGTAAATACTGGTGGAAATGTTTAATGAAATTTCTGTGAAGTGAAACAATACAGGAATGTCTTCATTCCTGAGACAGGGAGAAGTTAGGAGAATGTGCACTCATCTTTCCCTAAAATGTGTCTTCCTCTAGTTTTTCTCCATAAAGGAGATGTAGTAAAAGGAATACCAGCCCATTGCCTAAGCATGGTAATTGCTCAATAAATACTTAATGAGAGAAGACAATGCACTTGCCCCTCTTTTCTGACAGCACTCTTATGGAACCTTTTTTAAAATGAAGCTGTCATGTTCCAGCACACCCAAATGTGCAAAGGTGGTGAGGTGGTGTGGCACTGGCCTTGAAGCTCCCACTTCCTGTGGTCTGGGGTCTCCAGTGCTCCCCCCATCCTCTCAGCACTTCCGTTGCTTCCAAGGGGAACAAAGGTCACTTCTCCTCTTGCAGGCTGCAGAGCGGCCTGACCCTCAGGCTCCCGTATGTAGTCCCTCTCCTCCTCAAATCTGCACTCTCTCTACATGAATGTTGGATGTGGTTCTGTGCCAAGTGCACTGTTCTCCTGCAGGCCTGCAGCCTCCCCGGGGCTATGCCGGGCAAAATGGACCATCGCCTCTGGGGCTCCTGACCCCCGGGGCTGAGCTGCTCTGAAGTTGCTACCACCTCAAACTCATCCAAAGTAGGACCCGTGAAAGGAAAAAGTGCTGCTGTGCAATATGCCCTTTTGCCCTCTCAGCCCTGCTGGAACAGGAAAGCTGTTCTCTCTCATAGTGATATAGTGAGTTTTCCTGGTCCTGTGCTCCTTTCCGAATTTGCGGTGCCACCCTCTGGGAAAATTTTGAAAGGTCAAAATGGGCAAAAGATTACTGGATGTCCTTTGGATGTAATGTTTGGTCTGTGCATTTGCTTGTATGCTTGTCTGGCTGTCTACAATTCTGTACATTGAAGAAAGTCAGGAATAATAGTTTTTGTCTAGAGGCTCACAAATTCATTTGGAGCAGTTTAATTTCCACCCTATAGGAATAATTATTCCAAACATTATATTTTATTATCCTGTAGGATATGTTTTACATCTATTAGCAAATTCATTTCAGCAGTCGAATTACCTATGTCTTCAGTTATCCTCTGAACTGGTTATAACATCTTACTGTTTATCTAACAAGTTAGTAGGTTAAATGTGCTATTGAGTTAAATGGAATCTTTAACATGTGTTTATTTTATATCTGCATGGGAATAATTTTGCCTGTGGAAAACTGTATTTTAGCATCATCATTCACCTTTGTCATGTAAGTCAGCAGCCTCAGTGTCAATTTCTCCTTTCTTCAACCCCCAAATTCAGTGAGTCACCAGAGCCAAACAAATCCGTATTTACAGTATCTTCAGATACATTGCTGGCCTCTCTATTATCCATTTTCGCTGACAAATTCTTCATTCTAGCCCTCATCTTCTCTGTTTAATGATGTCTATTTCTCCAACTCCCCAACCCCGAACCTAAATTTCTCACAACAACTGAAGTGATCAATTTAATATGCAAATTTGGTTCTACTATGATGCTTTAGACACTTCATGTTTCCCCGTTGCTCCAAAGCAAGTAAGGTTCCTAGCAAGGATCACAAAGTTTTCCCTGATTTGCTCTTTGCCCCCCCCCCCCCCCCCAGAGCTTTTTTCTCTCCTGAGATCAGTAACACCGAATTACTTTCATTCCTCTGGAAACTAACCCCTAAACTTCTCCCAGTACAACTTCTCCCATAGTCTATTTCAAGAAACTTTTTATTTGCCTAGGTCACCTATGAGATTGTAAACATCAGAAATCAATAATGAGATATATATTTGTACTCATTTTCTATTGAGTAACAAATTGCCACAAACTTGGCAGCTTAACATGACACCTTTTTTATCTCACAGTTTCTGTGGGGCAGGTGTCCCAGCTTGACTTAACTAGATCCTCTGACGGTGGGCTCACAAGGCTGCAATCAAGGTTTGAGCCCACCTGTCTGGGAAAGGACTTGTGTCCCCTCATTTCCTTATGGAGGTATGGTTTCATGACAGCTTGCTTCCTCAAAGCCAGCAAAGGAGAGAGGGCCTTCACATGGAATCATGTAGCCGGATGGAGTACCATACAACATAAGTAATCTAATCACCATATTCTATCTGTTTGAATAATGTCTTTTAAAGGGGACTGATTTGGGGGCACCCAGGTGTCCCTCGGTTAAGGGTCTGACCCTTGAATTTGGCTCAGGTCATGATCTCACAGTTTGTGAGGTCGAGCCGTATGTGGAGCTCTGCTCTGACAGCACGGAGCCTGCTTGGGATTCTCTCTCTCCCTCTCTCTTTACCCCTTCACTACTCATGCTCTTAATCTCTGTCTCTCAAAACAAATAAATAAACTTAAAATAAAGGGGACTGATTTTTTTCTAGGCCAATTTTTGGTTGAAGATTGTCCAAGGGAAGGGCAGGTGGTAGGAATAATGAGTCAGAGAATAATTTGGACTTTTGTTTGTTTCCAGACACTTTTTCAATATTCTCTCCCAAGGCTATTACTCAGCACATAACAGAGATTCTCACTGACTCAAAGTGAAGCCCCTTCTTTGTAAGAAGTGTGTGTGTGTGTTTTGCTGTAGCAGCTGGCCAGCATCACTAGCTACACCACCCACATTTTTCACTGCAATCTGTCATACCAGTAGTTTAATTGAGGGGTTGGGGAAACCCGCTACTCACTTCCTCATTCATCTACCTCATCAGCCAGTCCAGGCAAGTGCCAAGTGGAGTTCAAGGCTATTCTCACAGTCTTTCCACATTCCAGCGTCTGCCTATTTCAAAAGAAGTATTCTTGATATATTCCCTGAGGTTATGCACACTACTTTTGACGTCGGCCAAGGTACTCTACCCTCAGCCTCCTGCCTCAATGCAGCTGTGCTGGGAAGCCCTTCTTTACAGGTTATAACTGTTCAATTATTGAAGCAGCATAGGGATGCCTTTACTTTCTTTAACTGGAAAGCATCAGAACAGTTTTCTGTACACTCTGCTACACTGATTAACTAACATGCAATGGGCTTGTCTGAGTTTCACACAGTCTTTTCAAGGTCTAGTCACCACCCATCAGATACATCTCTCTGCACTGCCCCAAACAGATCCTTACTCCAATACAGAATTTGTTTTAATTTATATATTGATATTTCACTTCAATTTTAAATAGATATTTGAATGCACAGAACCACTTGCGAATGTATGACACTGCTCCCACTTCATTGCTTATGTAATGCTTCTGCTTCCAATGTCTTCTTCTTGTCCCTCCAAACTGACCGCTTCAAAACTCAGCTCAAGCATTACTGTCTCTGGGAATTCCTTTTTGCATTCCCTCAACTCAGGCTAATAAATCTTTAAAATAATATTCTCTGAAGGTAATGACTAGTTTATGTATTTGTCTTCCCTAACAGACGATAAGCTCTCGGAGGGAGGGAATTTGTCTAATATTCTTTGTATCAGCAGAGCCTAGAATAGTGTCTGCCCATAAAATGTTTTTGGGAAAAACTTGTTGAATTATTCTTTTCTTTGGAAACGCTTACAAAAGTAATGTTTTACGGCACAAAGATACTACTAGAAACCTCACTGCAGACTGACATCAGATTATTCAAATTAACAGTTTATCAAAAAGTGTTGTCCCTCGAACAGAGTTTCCTCAGAAGGATATTGTGGGACTTTGCTAAAGAATTTGACAAAATAAAGATTTATCTGAGCCATGCCTGGTTAGCCCTATCAGTAAGGGAATTAAGTTAATTTGGAATTATTTTTCACATTGCATCCAAAATGAATCCAACGTACAAGTTGCCATATGATAACTTTCTGTGCCTAGAATCACTTTCTACCTTCTTCTGGGAATAGCTACCCATTTCTCTGGTAATAAGTTCTCCTCTGAGCATATTGTTCTGATGGGGACAGCCAACATTATTACGACATGGGTCCAAGTCACCACACAGAGCAGCAATCCTAGCCCCAATCATATAGCCACTGGAGCAGTCACCAGTCTTACCCAGGACTGGTTGGCAGGAACTGGCTGAAATGAGGCTGTCCTTCTGGATCATGATCCTGGCCCTGTGGAGAAGTCCAAGAAGATGAAGCCTGCAAACAGAAAGAAAAGGAGGGGAATAATGAGAGTAACCTTTTGGTTGTCACTTTGCATTGCTGAGATCCAGGTCATTGTCCTGGTTCTGGTGACATTTCCTTTCTTTCTGCAAGCCAGCCTCTTGTGCTTCTTGAAAGAAACAAAAATCCATGTTTTGCTCAGGCTAGTACATGCTGGATTGCTGTCATTAGCAATTAAATATTTCCCTGAGGGGCTTTACTAAGGAAGCAGCAGTGAAATTGTTTACTCAGATTTCTCTTTTGAAGCCTGACGGAGTTCTGCCCCTCTCCGTTTCAGCTCTACAGAATGGTCTCTAACATACGTAAGTCTTCTCTAACCACAGCAAAGATTGACAACATTTTACAGTTTGAAGAATATGGGGCAAGCTCAAAATTTGTATGGTGACTCCGAAAGGGAAAGATGTGGGCACCTGGGAGGCTCAGTTGGTCAAGCGTTCGACTTCTGCTCAGGTCATGATCTCATGGTTCCTGCGTTTGAGCCCCTCATTGGGCTCTCTGCTGACATCCAGAGCCTACTTTGGATTCTCTGTCTCCCTCTCTCCCTGTCCCTCCCCTGCTCATGCTCTCTCTCTCTCTCTCTCTCTCTCTTTCAAAAATAAATAAACATAACAAAAGTGAACAGATGTACTCCAAATTAATAAAAGATCTTATTATATATTAGCAAATAAGGTTGAGAATAAAGATTTATAGTATAAATAGTGTCTTAGTCTTACAAAATTATTATCATTAAATGGTTCCTTTGAATAATGGGCCTCTGTGGATATATTTACAGCGTAATTTGGCTAATTCAAACTTTTCAGAAATATTTGAATATATTAAATAGGCATGGAAGAACACCCATGAATTGCTAAATAAGAACATTTGCCTTTCCTTATATCGTTCACAAATAAAACAACATTTTAGAGATTCCAAACCCTCTAACCATTGATCATACAGCCAGACGTAAAACAAAAACAGAGATACCACTCTGACATATTTATTGAAGCCATAATATAATTTCATGGTGAAACAAATATTTCAGACAAAAAAAGTGCATATTTCCAAACGCTAATAGTCTAAATAAAAATTTAATCTTTTAGAATTTACAAAATAATATTTTAAATAGGTGGGGAGATTGAACACCTTGTTTCAAAATGTACTATTACTTATAATACCTATTTATATAGTTTTTTCCATCATTAGTGATAAAGTTTAAAAGCACAAATTATAGTGCATTTAAAATGTGTTTAATAGCATATGAATAAGTTAAATAGAAAAAGAAGTACATTCTTCCATTAAATAAAAATGAAATTTAAAGATAAAACAGAAACAACTCTGCTGGAAAGGTTAAAATATATTTCTGAGAATATCAAAAATATTTCTTAGCACTAATTAGACACATAGCCCTGAAAATTATCAATTAATAACATTTAGAACCCAATATAGGCAAATGCACAAGTTTGAAAATACAAGTTAAAAGGTAACATTAACACAAACTGCTTCCCTTTGATAACAGATTAAAGCTAATTTCATTTTAACAATATTACCAAATTTTTTTAAAAACGTGTCTTATCTCAATTTATTTTAGTTATAATATGAAAAGGCACTTTTAGTATCGAGAACCTAGTTAGGGTTGATTTAAATGCTAGACAAGTGAACTAGAATTTGACCAATATGCTCAAGCCATTACAATATGCAAATCATCTAAACAAACTCTGTGAAAGAAACCATCTTTTGTCACAGAAAGCAGACATCTTGTAGTCCAAAAACTGTGAACTGCTTTTGACAAAGACATAAGTGTAAAAACAATAAAAGAAGCAAGCAGTGTATATAGTTAAATGTAGATTTAAAACGATTCATTCAAATCAAGAACAGTGTTGTATACAAGTTTGCCAGATTATAATTTATATTTAGGTACATTTTTTATTTATGCATTCATGACAGCCTAATGAGTGGAGCAAAGTGAAAACAGCCTCTACAACAATTACACAGGGTCAAATATTGAAAGGACTCACAAGACTCCACAGACTGTATTCATGTGAAGCTTCCAGAAAACTAAAGGGTATGGAACAGAGGGGGAAACAATGCCCAAGCAGTCAGAGAGGCTCAGACTTGCAGGCCAGCCCACTTAGGGACCCGTTCTCAGTAAACACCAAACGTATCTTGATTTCAGGGGGGCTTAGGTGCAAGTTTACACTGGGGTCTTTTATACCCTGCTGGTCATCTGGCCAACCTAGGCTGTGCAATGATTACACTAGGTGTAAAGCCTCAATTCATACATCACTCAACAGCAGATAAGCCAGTCCTGCTGCCTCCAGGGCTGTTTTGAACATTAAACAGCACATTATAAATCACTAACTACATATCTCACTCTTATCTCACCCAGGGATCCGTGCCAGACTTCCAGACATCCCTGGAGACAAGCAGAGCATCGTCTCAGTCCAGCTACAAACTCAACCAATCCTACACAAAACACACATAGAATAATATCATAGTAGTCAGGATTACTTTCTTTTGAGTTTAATTAATATGCATATCTTCATTTGTACCTCTTATGATAAAAGTTTGAGCAACTTTTGGTGAGCTTTCCAAATTTTACAGCTGGCGCCTAATTTTTTTTAATGTTTATTTATTTTGAGAGAGAGCGAGCACACACAAGTGGGAGAGGGAGACAGAGAATCTCAAGCAGGCTCTGTCGCTGTCAGCACAGAGCCCCAAGCAGGGCTCAATCTCATGAACCATGAGATCATGATCTGAGTCAAAATCAAAAGCCAGTTGCTCAACCAACTGAGACACCCAGGCGCCCCAACAGTTGGCCCTTCAAACAACATATTAAGGATTCACATATAAGCATACAAGGCAGCATCAGTCAATCAATCCTGTTTGGAAAAAAATCCAAGTGTCAGCAACTAGCACATTTTATAGGCAGTTCATGAGTTACATAAACAAAAAGAAGCATATGGGAATAGCTGTATGTTTAGCTCACTTACAATATAAAATAAAATAAAATAATAAAATAAAATAAAATAAAATAAAATAGAAAAGAATACACAACTTGTTCTGAAGTTAAATACATGAAAATCTAAAATAAATATTTGCTTAAAAACATGTTATAGAAACATTCCCATCCACAAAAAGAAAGTATAATTTTAGGAATAATTTTCAATATCGCCAACTCACGACTTATACAATTTCTTCCTAAACTGACAGTTTGTTCCAAATTTGATTTTCACCTCTCTTCATCATTTCTTTTAAGTTTATTTATTTATTTTGAGAGAGAGAGAGCAAGAGAGCATGAGCAAGGGAGGGGCAGAGAGAGAGAGAGAGAGAGAGAGGGAGAATCCCAAGCAGGCTCAGCACTGTCAGTGCAAACCTGCTATGGCACTCCATCCCATGAACCATGAGATCACGACCTGAGCAGAAACCAAGAGTCGGGCACCTAACTGACTGAGCCACTCAGGTGCCCCTCTTCATCATTTATTTCTAAGACATAATATAGAAGAGGTACTTCAACAGATAAAATGAAAAAAACATAAGTCTCTTGTTAAAATTTTTGGTTATGAGTAACATGATTCGTTTTCCATGTTTTCTTGCTTTTCCAAATTAATGTACGTGTCCTATCCTTACCAAAGAAGAGAAGAAGTAGAAGTAGAAGTAGAAGAAGAAGAAAAAGAAGAAGAAGAAGAAGAAGAAGAAGAAGAAGAAGAAGAAGAAGAAGAAGAGAAGAAGGAGGAGGAGGAGGAGGGGGGAGAGGGAGGAGAAGGAGGAGACGGAGAAGGAGGAAGGAAAAGAAAGCAAATCAAGAAGATGATGGGCAATAAGCATTGTACTGCACACATAGAGGGTAATTACTTGCTAATGATTTTTTCTACCATATGCTATTACTGTAGATAAATCAAAATTAGCCATTTACCATTCATGGGTTTGTGTTTTTCAATGTTAACAGACATGTCCCAAATATAGGTCTTCCTACCCTTGCCCTGGAATTAGATGCAGTGCTCCAGAGTTGCCGATCACATTTATAGGCTGAAGCAAATAATTCTGTGTGTTCGATACTCCCAATTCACCCATCACATTTTTAGACCAGTGAGGTCATGTTTCACACAAAGAGAACTTGGACGAGTGATCACAGAAAGGCACTCCAAAGCTAGATGTATGAATAAGAGACAAGGAACAGTCAGACTCAGTGGGTGTAAGTCTGGCTAAGCATTTAAAAAAAAAAACCACAAACCCTGGAGATCTTTAAAAAATGATGCTCATGCCACTGCTTCTAGCTGCACAGGCTGTGCACTGAACAACTTCAAGGGGCACCATGCATATAATTATGATGCGAATGGAATCCCATGGAGCTGTGAGATATAGCAGTGCCACTGGGCCCCACTAGTAAATGTCTGGAAATGGTCATGGGGCTTTTGTGCTTTTAAAAGATGATTTTAATATACAGAGTTGAGAACCACTGGTCTAAACCACTCTTTTTTTCTAAGCTAATTATATGCCTTTGAGATTCATGTTGAGATTGTTATTGTTTTCAATATATGCCTGCTGAGCAGCTTCTTTCTTGTCCATTAATAACCTTAGGAATTTCTTTCTTTTTTTTTTTTTAGTATGTCTAACAATAATCTTTCTCCCGTAACACAAGAACATTTGCTTTTGTTCCTACGTTCACTTACCTTTTTCCATCAGCCCCAAAGTTTGAAGAAGCTAGTTGAGTCATATGTTCCTTTTTGTAATTATTTAGTTTTAATTAATAACAATTTGAGTAATAATAATTATGTTATTTTTACATCGAAGTGATGTGGATTCTATTTTTCTAAATACTCTGCACATTGCAACAATTCTTTTTAGGAAATAAACACACTTGTAAAAGGAAAATTATCTTCTAAGCATTACATGATCCTTGTGCTTTTAAAACCATTGAAGCCTGCTAAAGAAGTAGAAAAAGGAGGGGCGCCTGGGTGGCTCAGTCATTTAAAAGCCTCTGACTTAGGCTCAGGTCATGATCTCACAGTCTGTGGGTTCGAGTCCCGTGTCGGGCTCTGTGCTGACAGCTCAGAGCCAGGAGCCTGCTTCAGATTCTGTGTCTCCCTCTTTCTCTGCACCTCTCTCTCACTCTCTCTCTCTCTCTCTCTCTCAAAAATAAATAAACATTTAAAAAGAAGAAGAAGAAAAAGGAGGAGGAGAAGAAAAACTATATGAGTAGCCAAATCATTTGTTAGTGAATAATCTGGGTGTTTGTTTGGTCCGCCCTCACAACCATTCTTTGGGGACATGAGCTGTTCCCATACCATATGTGGCTGCAGGGGCTGCTCAGAACAGGACCATTCTATTGCCACTCCTCTAGAATTTTTGGTTCAAGAGGTCTGGGGTGGTGTCTGAGAACTGGCATGTCTAACAAGTTCTTAGACAATGTTGATGCAGCTTGTCCAGGGACCACACTTTGAGAACCACTAATCTATTCAACTGAAATGTTTCTCAGTGGTGGAAATAGCATATTACTTGACAGAATTCCTTACAATTTCCTCAAAAATTTCTTGAAGCAAATAAAGAATAAAATGCACAATATGTCTTGTAATTTGAAATAGAATATCTTCCAAAAGTATGGTCAACGTTACGGTCTGTGGATTCACTGACATTGATGTGTGGTTGCGAGGAAATGGGAATACATGCCCTGTAAAAGAGTAGCTAAATGTGTAGCAGGAAATTCTGACTGCTAGGATAAGGTACCTGTCAGCCACCTTATTGATTGGTGCCCTTGAAAACTTGCTTCAGCTGGTCTGTTTTCTGCCTCAAGAATTACCA
This sequence comes from Acinonyx jubatus, assembly GCF_027475565.1. Lineage (NCBI taxonomy): Eukaryota > Metazoa > Chordata > Mammalia > Carnivora > Felidae > Acinonyx > Acinonyx jubatus. The sequence goes on from NC_069387.1 coordinate 65,449,494, forward strand.
AAACAAAACAAAACAACCTGCACGTCTACTCTACCACTTGTGTAACTTAAAACAGCTAAGCTCTAAGTCAGGCTATTGATTTTATTGATCCAACACAGGGAGGAAACTCCATTCTAAAATTTTTGTTGATACAAACTGCCTCTAATGCATCAAACCATTAAATCCAGTATGTGTGTGATAGAAAAGAAAGCAATATATGGAACTTAGTTTGGCATCCAGAAACCCATTTTTGTTTGATTATTCTTTTATTTTACATTCCCTTGCCATTTATACATTTCAGTCTATATCCTGTACCATATGCATATATGTTGCTTTACAATTTACCCCGTTTGTGTATATCTCAACAAACTGATCAAAAGCTATCCCACAGCACTGATCTCCTCTATCTTGTATCTCCTCACAGCATTCCTTTATTACTAAAAGGAATATTGATGGGGTGCCTGGGTGGCTCAGTTGGTTGAGTGCTCTATTCTTGACTTCAGCTCAGGTCATGGGATTGAACCCCATATCAGCTTTCTCTCTAAAATAATACAGATATAGATATATATGTAGATGTAAATATATAGAGATAGAGATAGAGATAGATAAATAAATGGAATATTGAGGGGAAATATTGAGGAAGAAAATACCCAAATACCCAGGTACTAAGGAGAATATTGAAAAACGCTTTACTTAGGATGAACCACTTGCTACATTTATCTTCTTTATCAAGAATTAATGCAGATTATAAAAATAAGCCATTTGACTTTTTAAAAATCTATAAATAAAAGTATAGGTAATTATTATTTGATACAAAGTTACTGTTGATTGCACAGAGAATACAGCTATTAAGAAAAAAAATAAACAGAGCAAAATGTTTACAAAAAGAAAAAAGGCTGTGGCAGAATGGAAAGAGTGAGTAGGGACCTGGGTCTGCACTACACCTCCAAGAAAACACTTTGACCCAACTCCTCTGGTCACCCAAACACACCAAACTTCGGGCCACTCCTCTGCCTAGGCCGTCCTCCCCCAGCCTACTTCTCCTCGCTTGGATCAACTTCTGCTGCACACATCCTTCCTGTCCTACCGGTGTTCAAGTCCCTACCCTGTTGAGTAACTTCTCAAACACCCCAGTCCAATGTAAACTTAAAGAAATTTCTTTTAAAATGTCGTCTCGGCAGCCAAAAGGGGGAGCCCTTATGCCCTATCACTTGTCCGTTGTAGACCCCAACAGAAAGAGATGTACCTTGTATTCCCAACAGTGAAAAAGCCTACTTTACTACTCCAGCAAGGTGGAAGGAAAATTTTCTGCTTGCCCAGAAACAAGCTCAAGAAAATACCACAACTCAGCTAATGAGAAACTGTCACTACCCTTGACTCTCCCATTCCTCCATTTCCTCTATTTTCGTTTTCCTCTTAATCTTCTCCATTTGACAGAGTTGTGCATGGAAATAAATTGGTTTGCATTAATAATTTAAAAAAGGCCTTCCTTCCCCCCTGCCCCCAACTTCCTCCTTTTTTCCTATAATGTTCCTCTTCTTTGTTCTCTGGACTTGCCTATGGCTTTTGCTATGGCTTGCTTATCCTGAATTGCAGTTCCTCTGCTATTCACAAATAAGCCCATTTTGCTGGCAAAATAACTGGCTGATTTACCTTTAAGGTCAATATCCTCATAATCTCTTCCTTCTCTGCCTGTCATACCAATCTGTCATTGTAATTACAAACCAACATGCTATTTCAATGGTATCCCAGGTGCCACTCAGCCAGATTGTTTTTTGCAAAAGGATCTTCAATTGCATCTCCCACAGATTATGTGAAAGAAGATTCAAAATGGAGTAACCATTGCTAAGGGAGTCAACTCACAATAGAGAGAACAGTCACTGAGGGAGTAAGGCCTATTCACCTCCCCTGTTTCAATTCTGGTGACAAAGTGAACTTCTAACTTTTGTTCAAAGTAAGGGGGCCGCCTCCTAGAACACATCCTTCTACACTGGACTGAAATGACACAATGTGATAACACCTGTTAGCTAAACAGCCAATGCTGTATTGGATAGTTTAAATTCTACCAGCACCAACCAAAATTCTTTCAAAACACGTTCCATTTCCAACAGCTCCCTGTTTCCTGCATTGCAGCTTTGGTTGCTTTATAGCCTTTTCTTCTTCTATATTCAATATAGGAAAGTCACTGCAATGCTCAGGGAGTACCTATCTACTTGTAAATACCCACCAGGAATATTTTTTTTTTTAGTTGGAGGATTCGAATTATCAATTTTTTTTTATCGATCTATAAAATTGGAGATAAAGTCACACAACTTTTTAAATTTTATTGTGATACGAACACTTAACATTGAGATCTACCCTCTTAACAATTATTTCCTCAGAGGTGGGACAGTTAAAAGAGATCTTAAAAAAGAAGACGGAGGTTGAACAGTGAGTTCTAGGGACCATGGGCCATTTGGGGGAACTTTGCAGGTTCCACGAAAACTGCCCATTCAAGATTGTTCTCACCTTCAAGCAGCAGTAATTATGTGACTGCAGAGCTATTCGGGAGCCCGAAGCTCCTAACTTCAGAGCTAGATAGCTAGGTTGGGTTTGGGGTGACGATCTCTCTGCCTGCTCCACTAGCAGGAAGGTCAGGAGGCGGGAGAAAGGCCAAAACCCCAGTGGTTGGACCATAACATAGACCTGGCGTGTCTGGGCTGCCAGATGTTGCCACGTGTATGACCAGAAACCCTGGGACTCAGGAACTTGAGGGAGGGTAGTGCCTGGGCGGTCAGGCCGGTTCTGCACCCCGGGCGGCAACCTGGGGGGCCCGCGCCCCCACCTGCTCCACAGCGCCCACTTCCAAAGTCTAGGAAGGAACCCTAGTTTGAGCATCGTTTTCCCTGTCTGCCCCCGCCTCCAGGCCGCCACTCTTCGCTCAAACAGGAGTGAAAAGAAAAGGCGCCAACTTGCTCCTCTCCCTCTTTGGGACTTCAGCGAAAGGCGCTTGAACCAAAACCCTCAGCCCCCTCGCCCCACGTTCCAGAGCCGTTGGAGTCAGCCACCTTCAGACATGCGACCAGCTGGGAGACTCCAGGATCCGGCGCCCATAGGCCTGCAGCGCGCACACCCAGGCTGGTTGCAATACTGGGGGCGGATAGAGCTGTACCCACGACTTCCCTTTCCCAGCTGCGGCCGCGCTCCTGTCGCATGCCCCAGCCGAATCACACGCATGCTTCCAGATCTCGGTGCTGGAAGACCTGACCCAGCATTGAGAGGATCGCACGAAACCGAACGGCCAGTCGGATCTGGGTCGTGGGGCTGGCGCTGTGTTCCTGCACGGAGGACGCTCTCGCAAGACCGTCGCCAGCGCGGAAGGGTCGTATTCCTTCTCCCGCGGCGGGGCGCCTGCATAACCCCGGCAGTGGAGGACGCCGCCACCAGGGAGCGATAGACAGTAGGCCTCTTAGAGGGAATCTGTGAAGGCCAACCTTCCAGACCCGGAGCTCCCAGCCTCCAGCCTGAAATGCACTTCCAAAATTTGGAAGGCCAGTTTCAAACTGGCCCTGTGTGGTAATGTTGTAATCCACTCAGAGCTAGTCCCTCCTGTTCCACTTGCTATTCCATAGAAGACCCTCTTCTACTTCTCTCCATATCCCCAAATTAGAGTTTTATAAGTTTTTGTTTTTTCATTTTTGTTTTGCTTTTGCATGTAATAGTAACTGACGCACAAGGCTCAGAGACAAGCTTTACAGGCTCCAAAGCAATTTTATAGGCTTGAATCCAGTCTTGATTGGTCATGAAGCACCGGGGGAGTTACTGCCATTCTCTGGACCTCATTTTACTCGACTAGGCAAATGGATAATAATAATAATACCTGCCTCATAAGGTTCTTATGAAGATTTAGCGATGCAGAACAAATTACTAGGCATATAGCATGCACTCAGAGCTCTCCTTCTCACAAAACTATTATGTATTACATTTGAAAGAGCTTTAAAAATATGATTTTCTATTACTGCCACACTGTGAAGGATGGGTGGGAAACATGTCAGTGAATAGGCTTTGAGGCTGGGCAACCTGGTTATAATCGTGCTTTCACCTCTCTTGGGCGGTGGGCCCTTGGGAATTCCCCTTTCTGTACTTCAGTTACTTATTCTGCAAAATAATAACTGTTCTTAATTAACTGTTCTTAATGAGGACAAAATGAGTTAACATCTATAATTCATTTAGAATATTTACTATCAAATGTATAATAAGCATTTATAAAATGGAGAATTCATCTTTTAACCAGGCAACTTTTGTAACTTAAATTCTGTGACCATCTATCAGAAACTCGGCCTTCTTACATACACTTCTAGCTACATTTGCATTTTATTCTAAACATTTTCATATTACTTTCTTTCAACAAGCAAATTAGAAAGACTTAAACATTGATATTTATGTTTTTAATAACTGGGATCATAATTTTGGGAAAAAGTACTGAACACCAAATTATACCAGTTGAAATCTAAGATGTTATTGACACTGTAAATTATTTTTTATATATTACTTATAAAATTTATATTTTATGACTTTAGGGAACCTATTCAAATGTAATGAATATCTCCCTGAGCCTCATATTCCCTTTCTTTAGGAAAGAATATCTTTTTTCCTTGCTCAATTTCATTTCAGTCCATTGAGGTTTCATGGACAGTACATTTATTTTGAAGTATTTTGGGCATATAAAATATGAAAAATAAAACAAAGAGTGTGTACCCAACACCCACTTTAAAAAATTAAGTATTGCCATGAAGCCCCGCTATAGCCTTGCTGAGTAACTTTTATAACTCACTCCCAGCAGCAGCAGGAAAACATTACTTTGAATTTCTTGTTCACCATAATCAAAAATAACAAGTTATTGTCTATACTTTTGCTATGCATATATTTTGCTAAACATATTTTGTATGTTTGACATATTTTTAAATTTCATATAATGGAGTAATTCCTTTTTACTCTTCTATGATTTGTTTTTCTTTCTTCAAAATTATATTTTTGAGGCTCTTCCATGCTAAGTGCATCTGTTGTTCATTCACTTTAACCATTGTATATAAGATTCTACTGAAGGAATGTATAGCACTTACTTATATATTCTCCTACTGGTAGATGTTTCTATTGTACTTTACTTTTCAAAAAAAGGCTATGAATATCTCTGTGCTTGTTCCCTTGGGCCTATTTGAAAAAGCGTCTCAAATATCTCTCTGCATTTTCTGAACTTAAAAATTATGTTACCCAAATGCAGATTTTCATTTATTCATTCAAAAATGTTTAATGATCACCTACTATATGCCAGGCACTATGCTGACATATGGGGGATAGCACAGCAAACAGAATAGGTTTACACCATAGTGGGATACCACAAGAGATGCATGCATTGGGAAAAGTTTTGTAGTACATTATATCTAAGGTCTTACTTAATTCCAAAACTTTATGATTCAGTAAAGTCAGACATGATTCTGTTAAACAAGACGGTCTTAAAACCAAAACTTTCCCCCCCTTCCTATAGGGGCATTTAATTACAGAAAATGGGACCACAAAATGAGGCAATGACATAGGACTTAATGAGATAAAGCAATACAGGATATTAAGCTCTCGTACTCCATTAGGAAAAGAATAGGCAATTCAGACAGAAAGCACATGCAACAGGGAGGAAGCGAATAATTGGTCCAAGAAAAATAACCCCCACTGAAACATAAGTAATAATAATTTGAACAGAAGGAAGCAGCGTGGGTTGTATCAAAAGCTTTTCCAAGAAAACAAGAAGGAAACAAGTTGATTTTAAAGGGGATGTGGGGTTGGACAGCTGAAAAATAGACACCTGATAAATTACATCATAAATCAGATAACATTAAAAAATATTTCTCCATATCAAAGAAATCATCAAAAAAGCAGCGCTTCTCTGAAATGAGAAATTGAAAAAATGCTACAGGAGTTCATAGGTAAGTGTAGGGCATTGTTATATCCGCAACTTTCTCTACTCACTGCGGGGAGGTCAGCACAAAAAAAGGGGGAAATCGAGGTAACCATCTCCAACTTTGTGAGGTTCAAAGCTTAACTAGGAAAATGTGGAAGGTCAGGGTTTTCTCTCCCATCTCTTTGTGCTATTCTTCACAATCTTCTTCCTCTTGGTACGTAACACTCCTTCATTTCCTGAACATAGGTTTATTAAATCTCTCCTGTGTACCAAGCAATGTGCTAGGCATTCAGAAGTGAGCATGACTGGGAATATATCTGCCCTATAAGCTTACATCTTAGTGAAGTAAAGAAGTAAGTAAATGCATAAATAAGTCAATTTTAGAATTTGATAAAAATTATAAAGAGTGTGAGGTGATAGTGAGTGAAGGAGGTGGAGAGAGGGTGATTAGACAAGGCCCCTTTGATTAATTTGAACTGGGACATTGGCAATGAGAATAGACCAACTATGCAGAGAACTGAGGAAAGTATTCCAGGCTACAATAAGTGAATATGAGCAAATGCTTGGAGGGCAGAAGGGGCTTGACATGTTTCAAGAACAGAAAGGACATCATTGTGGCAGTTTTTGTTTTCTGACATGGAAGACGCTGTAGGATGTCTGTGTGCTGATGGGAATTAATCACCACAGAGGTGGTGCGGAGCTAGTGCAGACAACAGAAAGAAGCCCCCGAGAAGCAAAGAAAAGATAGGACCCAAAGCACAAATAGTGGAATTTGATTTTAAAACAAATAGGGCTCTAGTTTGAGCCCCGCGTCGGGCTCTGTGCTGACAGCTCACAGCCTGGAGCCTGCTTCTGATTCCGTGTCTCCCTCTCTCCGCCCCTCCCCTGCTCGACTCTCTCTCTCTCTGAAAACTAAATAAACATTAAAAAAATTAAAAAATAAAATAAATAGGGCTCCTATTCCAATATGACAAGAACAAGGTTAAGAAGATCTGTAAAACTTCATGTAACTTTGTGGATTTGGTGTTGGGAATATGAAGGAATTCCCCTCTGATAGCTTCTGTCTTGTCTGAGTTTTTAGAAGACAAAACCCAGGCAGATCCCATGCTTTAGATGCTTCTTCTATTTCTCCTGACCAGCAGGGAGGTAGAGGCAATGTTTGCCACGATCGCAGTGTTTGGTCACTACCTTTGTGGGGTCAAAAGGCAGAGAATCGTACACCCATTTTGCTGGTGCAGATCACAGCAGTTAAATTCTGGGGATCTCCTTATAGTGGCAGCTTTCTATCATGGTGTCCTGAAGTCAGCAGCTTCCTACTCCGAGAAGGGCAACAGTTCCTCTGGAGGCCCATCCCCACTTTGCGGGGGGCGGGGGGGTCGTCAAGGTTACCTTTTACTAAGTTGAGGTTTTTTCCCCAGATCTCCCAATGAGATCATTGGGTCACTTGTTACCCTGGAATAAATGCTTCCTGGTTAAGTTACCTACGTGGCATGGGATTCCCTTCTGCGGCTGATATATTCAGAGTTCAAGATCAGTCATTTAAAAGTATAATAAACTCCCTCCGAATATGACAGGGTAGGTGTGGAGAGGAATAAAATTTTCAGTACAAGAATGTAAAGGACGGGGCTTCTGGGTGGCTCAGTCAGTTAAGCATCTGATTTCAGCTCAGGTCATGATTTCATGGTACATGGGTTCGAGCCCCGCATCAGGCTCTCTGCTGACAGCTCAGAGCCTGGAGCCTGCTTAAGATTCTGTGTCTCCCTCTCTCTCTGTTTCCCCCTCCCCATTCATGCTCTGTCTCTCTTTCTCTCCCTCAAAAATAAATAAACATAAAACAATATTTTTTAATGTAAAGGATGTGGTAGTTTGCAGATGGCAGCATCAAGAAAGGTTTACAGCCGGTCCCATAACAGAATTTCAAGAGAGTTATCTTGTTTAAAGGATGCAGTAGGAAAGGCAATGGAGAAGAAGTGGAACATTGATCCTTCCTCCTGGCCTCGAGCTGCAGAAATTTGTGAGAGAAAACTATCTCCATTTGAAAGATATCAGAAGACACTTTCATAAGGCAAGAGGTCAAAGGGATTTCAGAAAGGGGACAAAAATATAGGAGAGTTTCCTGATCACAAACCCTATAGTTTAAGAGGGCATAGTGAATGATTTTTTGAGGGAAGAAGAGGAGTAAAAGATTTAGTCAGAATAGAGGATACACAGAAATTTATGAAAGTGAGAGTCCAGGGGAGAATGGATGGTCTAGAAGCTTTGGACTTCTCTAGCTGATCAAGCCAGACCAAAGGTGAAGCATGAAGGAACTGGTCTTGATTAGTCTCTCAGATGAAGAAGGATAATCAAGTTCTTGGTCCTGCACTTTGTAATGCGGTGGCAGAAAGCGTGAGGCAGCCACGTTTGGTTTGCCAACTGAAACCTCCTAAAGGAATACATGTATTTTCAAGCCAACTCCTTCCCTGCTCATTGAAGGAAAACTTCACTTTCTTTAGTCCTGCTTCCAGAATCAGCACAAGTAAACAATAAACAGAAGACATTTTTTGAGTGAGAACACCTTTTACACATCAAGAGATTCGACATTTTTCCCACTGGACTTGTAGAGACCAGAGACCTTGTTGTGTTCATGTACATGTTCCTTTCTCACCCTTAGCATCTTCTGCCACATCTGGCATAGAATCAATGCCCATTAGTTCTTTGTTGAATGAATGAACATACTAACAGACACCATGTCTTAGGAAAAAATTCAGATCGATTGGCATTAGAGAAATCTATACTTTAAATAGACCTTCCCCAGTTCCCAAGTCACTTTCTGCTCAAAAGTCAGAGAATTTAGCGTGCCTGGGTGGCTCAGTCGGTTGAGCATCCGACTTTGGCTCAGGTCATGATCTTGCAGTTTGTGAGTTCGAGCCCCACGTTGGGCTCTGTGCTGATGGCTCAGAGCCTGGAGCCTGCTTTGGATTCTGTCTCCCTTTCTCTCTGCCCCTCTCATGTTCATGCTCTGTCTCTCTCTGTTTCTCAATAAATAAACATTAAAAAATGTTTTAAAAAGTTTTCATCATAAGAAAAAAATTATAAAAAAAAAAAAAAGTCAGAGAATTAGGTAATCAAATAGACATGGACCAGTGACTGGCAACCAGGAAGAAACGGAGCTGCACAGCCCTAAACTAGTGATCTATAATGCTGAGTCTAAATACCTAACTAATGTCTTACCAAGCTTTATATTCCAAGGAGAATTCACATGAGTGTCTGGCTTATAAGAAAGGATTCCATCTGGGGCACCTGGGTGGCTCAGTTGCTTAAGGGTCCAACTTTGGCTTGGGTGATTATCTCGGGGCTCGTGGGTTCAAGCCCTGCCTTGGGCTCTATGCTGACAGCTCAGAGCCGGGAGCCTGCTTCGGATTCTGTGTCTCGCCCTCTCTTTGCCCCTCCCCTGCTCGTGCTCTGTCTCTCTGTCTCTCAAAAATAAACAAACATTTAAAAGAAAGAAACATTAAAAAGAAAGAAAGGATTCCATCTAAAAAGACAGTGTCTTCAACAAATGATGTTGGAAAAACTGGACAGCTACACGCAAAAAAATGAAACTGGACCACTTTTTTACACCATATACAAAAATAAACTCAAAATAGATTAAGGACTAGATGTGAGACCTGAAACCATAAAAATCCTAGAGAGAGCACAGGTAGTCATTTCTCTGACATCAGCTGCAGCAACATTTTTCTAGATCTGTCTCCTGAGGTAAGGGAAATAAAAGCAAAAATGAACCATTGGAACTACATAAAAATAAAAACCTTCTGCACAGCAAAGGAAACAATCAATAAAACTAGAAGACAACCTACTAGATGGAAGAAGATATTTGCAAATGACACCCAATAAAGGGTTAGTATTGGGGCACCTGGGTGGCTCAGTCAGTTAAGTGTCTGACTGTGGCTCAGGGCATGATCTCATGGTTTGTGAATTCTAGCCCTGTGATGGGCCCTGTGCTGACAGCTCGGAGCCTGGAGCCTGCTTCAGATTTTGTGTCTCCCTCTCTCTCTGCCCATTCCCCCTCACATTCTCTCTCAAAAATAAATAAACATTAAAAAAAATTTAAAGGGTTAGTATCTAAGTTGTATAAAGAACTTGTACCACTCCACACTCTCAAAACAAATAATCCAATTTAAAAATGAACAGGAGAAACGAACAGACATTTCTTCAAAGAAGACATCCAGACGGCCAAAAGACACATTTTCTTGCATTACCAAGAAAATGCAAATCAGAATGACAATAAGATATCACCTTAGACCTGTCAGAATGACTAAAATCAGTAACACAAAAAATAATGGGTGTTGGTGAGGATGTGGAGGAAAAGGAACCCTCATGCTCTGTTAGTGGAAATGCAAACTGGTGCAGTCACTGTGTATGGAAGTTCCTCAAAAGGTTAAAAATAGAACCACTCTGTGATCCAGTAATTGCACTACTGGGTATTTACCCCTAAAATACAAAAACACTAATTCAAAGGGATACATGCACACCTATGTTTATAACAACATTATTTTTTTTTAATTTTTTTTAACATTTATTTATTTTTGAGACAGAGAGAGACAGAGCATGAACAGGGGAGGGGCAGAGAGAGAGAGAGAGACACAGAATCCGAAACAGGCTCCAGGCTCTGAGCTGTCAGCAGAGAGCCTGACGTGGGGCTCGAACTCACGGACCGCGAGATCATGACCTGAGCCGAAGTCGGACGCTTAACCGACCGAGCCACCCAGGCGCCCCTATAACAACATTATTTACAATAGCCAAATTATATAAGCAGCCCAAGTGACCATCGATAGATGAATGGATAAAGAAGAGGTGATCCACACAATGGAATATTATTCAGCCATAAAAAGAATGAAATCTTGCCATTTGCAATGACATGGATGGAGCTAGAGTGTATTATGCTAAGTGAAATAAGTCAGTCAGAGAAAGACAAATGCTATATAATTTCACTCATTTGTGGGATTTAAAAAAACAAAACAAATGAGCACAGGAGGGAAAAAAAGGAGAGACAAATCAAGACACACTCTTAACTATAGAGAATGAACAGATGGTTATCAGAGGGGAGGTGGGTGGGGGAATCAGTGAAATAGGTGATGAGGATTAAAGAGTGCGCTTGTCATGACAGCACTGGGTGATGTATGGAATTGTAGAATCACAATATTGTACACCTGAAACTAATATAGCACTGTATGTTAACAATACTGGAGAAAGAAAGAAAGAAGAAAGAAAGAAAGAAAGGAAGGAAGGAAGGAAGGAAGGAAGGAAGGAAGGAAGGAAGGAAGGAAGAGCAAGAAAGAAAATATCTGAAATGTTCCAATACTTCCCCTTAGTATAAAATGGTGACAGAGGATATCATTGTTCATTGTGCCTTATTTAATTGCTGTCAAGTAATGATTAATAACATTAATTATAGGTTATTAATAATAAATAACTAATGAAAGTACTTATGTTTTTGAAAATAATAAACATGCAGCCTAGGAAAACCCACAGAGAACGTGAACTGGAAATGCACCCACTTTACAACTACATTCCATGACATGACACAAAATCTCTGAGGACCTCGTGCTCTTACCCAATGAGAATTCAGAAAGGCAAGTAGAATGAACCAAGCTTAATGTTGAAAAAATTTTTTAATGTCCCTACGGGAACCTGTGTTCCCATGGTAACATATGATATTTAGTGAAATACTCGTATAAGTAGCTGCAAATTAAAAGATAGCATCCCATTGTCTTTAGTTAAATTGGTGTTTCTGTGAGTAAAGAAGGGCTGAGATTTTTATTCTGCCACCTTGCTGATATCTGTTTGTTTTTATGTTAAAATTACCTAGGAATTTCTGTTACAACAGCACATAGAGCAATCCTCTTATGCCCAATAGAGTTCCTCCAACTTAATCATAGAGCTGTTCAATGAGGGGATTCTAAGGTAACGTGTTAAATGGGGCTTTACTTCATAAGACCACTAAGTTACTATTACCTAGCTGCAAACCTCTCTAGGATATTTCCTAATAGACAATTTTAAACTTATTTAAATAAAGCTTTTCAGATGGAAGAAAAGTTTTAAGATATATGTAAGATGGGAAGTCTTCTTTATCCAGTGTACTTATTAAATACAAGTCTCTGGAAACAGACTTTCTGAATCTGAATTCTAGTTCTGATCCTTGATAGCTTTTTGACTTCAGATAAGTTACTTAACCTGTTTCTTAGTTTTCTCACTTATAAAATGTGGATAGTAAAACTCCGTACCTTACAAAATTTAGGGGGATATTAAGTGAATTTATATATTTTAAAACTAGAATGTGCATAGCATATAACAGATGCTATGAGTGAGTTATAATTATTATCAGAATTTCATTAAAGGAATTTTCATTCTTTTTTAGAAATACTTTTAGCTTTTGTTTTGAGACAAGCCAGTCAGTTCAGAGTCACACATGCTTTTACTACATAAACTTATAATTTATGAAATATTTGATAAATTTAGTGAACAAGTGAAGCATAATAAACAGTACTTAAGATAAAGAGTCAATTTAAAAAGATGAAAACCTTAAACATTTTGAGGTAGGAAATTATAATTATCATTGACATCTGACAAAATTCAGTTTGTTTAATAAATCAGCAGTGAAGACTATAGATGGAAAACAAAGTTATCACTGATTTGGAAGCAGGAGTAAAAATCTGTAAGTCCCTGCTCCTGAAACTGTACCAACAGAGATTGAAAAAAAAAAAGAAAAAGAAAAAAGAGTATTCCTTTTTCATAAAAATATCTAAAATGTTTGATATTGACATTTAGGAATCCACAGACTTTATCCTACTCTCCATTTAAAGTGGAAGATTTATTCCACATTGAAATAATTAAAATGACTTAACTTTTCCTCCATTTCAGTCTCTCATAAATATTCCTGATGCTGACTTGTATAGGTGACTGCTGGAGTTGAGAAATGTAGCTGATATTGTTGATCTCCTATGCAGCCACTCGCTCTATACTCAACCATCTTTCTTCTTAATGGAATCCTATTGCTTTTCAGATGTCAGGCAGCCATGAACTTCAGAGGAAATTGGGCCCCTTTTCATATGAAGGGGTGAGCCTTGATTAATCTAAAGCAATCATGGAAATTCCAATCCCTCTTGCCAACGGTTGGTTTAATTATGGGCATGTGATATAATTCTGCCCAGTGAGATATTTAGAAGAAGCATTCTTAGTGGACTTCTGGGAAAAGTCTCCTCATCGTCAAAAGAGGCACAAAGAAGAGTTACTCTCTTCTCTGGCTCTCAATATAGTTGAATAAAGATGTAATTCTCACAGTCTGCCAATGTCAATCCTAAGAAGAAAAGTCTGAGGGCATACAGGTCAAATACCTTTACGAAAATTCTAGAATTCATTTAACAAGTTGTAGTATCCCACACAAGCACAAAGTTGAGAACACATGCACTGAAATGGGCAAGAAGAGCAATTTCCCTTACTAATGTCAGCCTTTCTCAAAAGCAGGCACAACTCAGCACCGGGAAAGAAGGGTGCCCCCTCGCTTCTCCTCCCTCAGGGGAAAAGCAGCTCACATCCAACATTCTGGCTTTGTAATGGGTACCCAAGGAGTCATTTCTGTCTTGCCTCATTTAGAGCACTGGGGTAACCAACATGATAGATGCCAGGCTGCTGAGAACGTATAAGAGCTGGGGGCAGCTTGCTGTGACCAGTACAGCTACACAATGGGGGAAGGACAGTCTCTTTAATAAATGGTGTTGGCAAAACCAAATATCCACAGCCCAGATAATGAAACCGAATCCTCGTCTTACACTATACACAAAAATATACTCAAAATGGATTAAAGCCTTAAGCATAAGACTTAAACCTGCAAAACTCCTGGAAGAAAACATAGGGGAACAGCTCTAGAACATTGGTCTTGGCAGTGATTTCTTGGATATGAACAAAAGCGCAGGCAACAAAAAGCAAAGGTAGACAAGTGGGACTATATCAAACTGCACAGCAAAGGAAACAATCAACCAAGTGAAAGGCAACCTATCAAATGAAGAAAATAATGGCATCCCATCTATCTGATAAGGGGCTAATATCCAAATAAGTATGAAACTCATACAACTCAACAGCAAAAACAACAAAACAAACAACTTAGTTTTAAAAATAGGCAAAAAATTTTGCCTGAATAGATATTTTCAAAATATCTATCAATATTTTGAATAGATACATCCTGAATAGATATTTTCCCAATATCTCTTTGATATTTTGAATACATATTTTCCCAAAGAAGACATACAAATGGCCAACAAATATATGAAAAGATGCACAAGTTCATTAATCGTCAGGAAAATGCAAGTCAAAAGCACAATGAGGTGTTACTTTATATCTGTTAGGATGGCCATCATTCCCCTTCCAGAAAAAAAGCAAGAAAAATAAAGTAAGTGTTGGAAAGGATGTAGAGATATTGGGACCCTTTTTCACTGTTGACTGGAATGTAAAATGGTACAGCTGCTATGGAAAATAGTATAAAGGATAATCAAAAAATTAAAGACAGAACTACTGTTATGATACCACTTCTGAGTATTTATCCAAAAGAATTAAAATCAGAATCTTAAAGAGATATTTGCACTCTCATGCTCACTGCAGTATTATAGCTAATAGCCAAGAGATGGAAATAACCTGAATGTCTGCTGATGGATGACTACATAAACAAAATGTAGTTACAGTACAAATACAATGGAATATTATTCAGCCTAAAAAAGAATCATGTCATAAGCTACAACATGGTAAACTTTGAAGACATTATGCTAAGTGAAATAAGCCAGCCACAGAAGGACAAATACAGTATGATTCCACTTATATAAGGTATCTAAAGTAGTCAAACTCATAGAAACAGAAAAAAGAACGGTGGTTTCCAGGGGCAGGGGCAGAGGGTGGGAAGTTGTTATTCAATGGGTATAGAGTTTCAGTCACACAAAATGACAAAGTTCTAGAGATGTGCTATGCAATACTGTGCTTATAGTTAGCAATACTCTTCTGTACACTTAAAAACCTATTAAGAGGATAGATTTCATTATGTAATTTTGCTACAATAAAAAAAAACAGACAAAGGTCCCTAAAAAAAGTGACACAAAAGCAGCACCCACAGTTGTTGCAATTCTGTCGTTCGCTTCTTGATATTTCTCTTGGCCAAAACCACCTGGTGGTTTCCAAGGTAGAAGCATTCAGCAAACAATGGCAAAGCAGAAGCGTCAGAAATGTATAAGTGGTTTCCCTGACAAATATGACAGTGCCTTATTAGCTGATGGAGCCACTTTCTGTTTTGCTATATGGACATATACAGCAACTCAAATTGGAACAGAATAGATCCTGGCCCCTGTTGGCAGAGTCATCCAAAGGTATGGAGAGATCAGTAATCATCCCAGATGGTGTAATGTTGCATTGTTTGAAAACCAACTCAATTGATGACAAGCAAAAGCACTATGTACCCATTAAATATAACATTACTGAACAAATAAAATACTTTTAAAACATTTTTTAACTTGAAAAGTAATGGCTTATTAAAAAAACAAACAATGAACTTTGGGTTTTTCTTTTGTTTTGTTTTTATACTTGATATATATTAGTTCCAGGTGTACAACATAATGATTTGATACTTGCATACATTGTGAAATGATTACCACAATTAAGTCTAGTGAACATCTGTCACCATACATACTTATAAAAAGTTATTTTCTTGCAAAATTTATTCTGTTAGCAACTTTTGAATATGTAATATAGTACTATTAACTACAGTCACCGTGTTGTACAAAAACTCTGAACTTTGACTCAAAAGCTGGGTTGTATCAACTGACTCTTGTCAAGCGATTTAATCCCTCTGAATCTAGTTCCTTGAATCAGCCAACTTGTCTTCCAGCCTCAATGTTCAGAGTCTCTGGCTCTGATCAGTTGGCCTCTCTATCTTGGATGCCCTTAACCTCACTCCATGGTATCTTACCCAGTCATTAAGATTTGTCACTGGGAGACTACCTCCTCCCCAGGGCAGAACTGGTTAACAATCTCAGATTTAATCCACATCCACAATTCCTTCTGAGGTGTTTGGTCAGATCTGTACGATTTCATTAAACTTGAGGGGAAAGTGTAAACTAGAATTCTCACAATTTGCCTTAGGAAAGGTCAGCCTATTCTGAAAATAGGCTAAGTGCCTTTTACATTTAACCTATGGAATCAGAGATGACTTATGTATTCAAATCACAGCTAAAATTAGGATCACTGCATGGCTCAGTTGATTAAGTGTATGACTCTTGATTTCAGATCCAGTCATGATCTCATTGTTCGTGAGATTGAGCCCCACACTGGGCTCTATGCTGACAGCACAGAGCCTACTTGAAATTCTCTCTCTCCCTCTCTCTCTCTACCCTTCCCCCTCTCATGCTTTCAGTCTCTCTGTCAAAATAAATAAATAAACAAGAAAACAAAATAAAAATTAGGATCACAGAACTTACTATACTGAAATTTTTAAAAGAAAAAGAATCAAGAATCAGACCCTCAGTAGGAATGTAATTCAGATTGACCAAATAGGTGGTTGATGATTTTTACTCTCATTTCTTATTGGGGCCCAGGGCAGAGATCAAATCAAACACTGATGTGAAATGGAAGAGCTCCATTAATCAATGGTACAGGACAAGACATAGGCCTGGGCTTTCTTGATCTGAAACTAATCCAGTGAAATCAAGGGGCTTATTCAATGAAAGACCAGACATACTGGTTGGATGTGTTCACACCAGACAAACATCACTAGTTGTATTGGGTCTTATTTATGACATTTTCATTTAAGCTCCACAAGCGAAGTGTTTCCAGTCCCTTGTTTTTTTTTCCTGTTGTAGTCCTATGTCTTATGTGACCTGGTCCCTTATTGAATGTCCAATAAATACTGGTTCAATAAATAAATAGATAACTTGCAAAAAAGGTTTGGATATTGGTGCATTTATTTATTTATTTATTTATTTATTTATTTATTTAGGTCATGATCGATGCTGACTGATAATCACAAGAGAGAGGAAACTGGCTGCCTGTTCTATGAAAAGCCAGGACCAAGGTCTCTAAGATTAAACTAACACTGTCTCAAGGCTGTCAGTGTCCCTGGGATGCATCTAGCATGTAGGCCTTCTGTCTTTGACCAGAATGTCTTATAACAAAATTGTACCTTAATTAAATACTAGGAAGATTTCCCATACAAATCTGGATTTGCAGAACCCCTTCTTGCTGTTGGAGTTGGGCCAGCTGGCTTTCTCTGGCTCAGTTCTCCTAATGCCAGGGGGCTTTATTTTTTCCCAAGGGCTGACATGGAGTGTTCAGGAGGCAAACAAACCTTTCCCCTCTGCTCAAGAACATCAAACTGGAGATGAACACTCTGTATGTGAGTTACAGGATTCCTTCAAGGCACATTTGCCATAGTCCAAATTCTTCCAGGAGTATGGATGGTCCAATGCATCCTTCTGTGCTCTTTCCTCACATTCACTGAACAACATGTGTCCTGCAGACATCTCAAACCAATTCAACTAGCTGGGATTGAAGGGGCACCTGTGTGTGCACTGACCTTGTAGAATGCACTGGCAGTAGCGATTTTCTGGCTGTGGCCATGATTACATTACATGACTGTCAGGAAAAACTATCCTATGCAAAAACAATCAGCTGGTCCTGGGATTCCATCCCGGTCCATTATTTTCCAGCTGTGTGACCTGAAGCACGTAACTTGACCTTTCTGAGTTGGTTTCCACTTTTGTGAAATCAAAAGAATGATACTTTACAAAGATGTCGGGAAGATTAAACCAAACACTACAGCTTCCAGCCCAGTGTCTGGCACACAGTAAGCGTACAACAGACGTTCGCACTCCTCCTGCTAAGGCTTCTTTTTTTAACCTTTTGACCCCTTTCACCCATGTCTCCTCTCTCTCCTCTTGCCTCTGGCAACCACCAATCTGTATAGAAACTTGGTTTGGGTTTTCGTTTTCTCTGATTCCACATATAAGAGAAATCATGCAGCATTTGTCTGAGTTACTTCACTTAGCATAATGCCCTCAAGGTCCATCTATGTTGATGCAAATGGAAAAATTTTATTCTTTTTTATGGCTGAGCAATATTCCATTGTGTATATTAATATGTATATACCACAAGTTCTTTATCCATTCAACCACTGAATGGACACTTTGGTTCAGTTTACATGTTTATCTATTATAAATAATGTTGCAATGAACATGGAGGTGCATTTATCTTTTTGAGTTAGTGTTTTTGTTTTCTTTGGATAAATATCCGGAAGTAGAAATGCTCGATCATATGGTAGTTATTTTTTTAATTTCTTGAAGAAACTCCATACTGTTTTCCACAGTGGCTGAACTAATTTAGATTTCCACCAACAGTGCATGAGGGTTCCTTTTCCTTTACATTCTTGCCAATACTGTTGTTTTTTGTTGTTTTGATAATAGCCTTTTTCAGTGATGTGAAATCATATCCCATTGTGGTTTTGACTGGCATATCTCTGATGCTTAATGATGCTTCATGTATCTCTTGGTCATGTGAATGTCTTCTTTGGAAAAATATCTATTCAGATCCTCTGCCTATTTTTTATTGGATTTTTTGTTGTTGTTACTATTGAGTTATGTGAGTTCTTTCTATATTTTGTATATTAGCCCCTTATCAGATACATGATTTGCAAATATTTTCTCCCATTCAATAAGTTACCTTTCCATTTTGTTAATTATTTCCTTTGCTGTGCAGAAGCTTTTTAGTTTGATGTAGTCCCATTTGTTTATTTTTGCTTTTGTTGCTTTTGCTTTTGATGCCACATTCAAAAAATCATTGCCAAAACTTATGTCAATGAGCTTACTGCCTGTTTTCTTCTAGAAGTTTCATGGTTCCAAGTCTTACATTCAAGTCTTTAATCCATTTTCAGTTCATTTCTGTGTATGATGTGAAAACATCGGCTCTTAATAGGTGTGTTTCTTTGACTAATTGCTTTATCTCTGAAGCCTTCATCCCCCATATCCTTGAAAGGGGAATTATAGCTCTCAGATACATGTTAGGTCAAGATAAGAAATTTATGTACCAACCAGAATGCATGGGACATAAGAATTGTTAAACAGAATTGATTTATTTGCCTTTTTCCTTTAATTTATTGTTTTAATTACTGTCGCTATTATTTAACGCACTGTTATGAGTTTTTGAAAATATAAAGGCCATTCTTTTTTATGGTATTTTGCTGACAGCAATGAAAAATTCTTCAAATTCTGTCCCAATTAAGTGAGTGTCAGTTGTGGGAAATTTTAATAATTAATTTACTTATTTAAAAAAAAAATCAAATATACTTTTCCAGGTAGAGATTCCTTCTTTGCTGCTTTATTTGTTAGCATTGTTTTTTAATCCTATGAATCCTTTATAGAATCCTTCTTTATAGGCATATCATTCTTAAGTCAAATCCGCGATACCCAATGGCTTCTTCTGGCCGACACTTTAAGCATAGGATTCCAGAGTTACCATTACTCTCAAATGAACCTAAATTTATCTACATATGCATATGTCTAAGCCACCTACAAATTTATCTTTGCCAGTGGCAACCATAACAGAAGTCAGGATTACTGACGATTATTTTGTCTGTATGACAGCTCATACTATGTAAGTGTGTACTTATAAAGTAATACATGGAAGCTTCAATGACAATGATGAATTCACAGCTGTGTTTCCCCTTGTACATAATTAGAGCCTCAAGAAATAATCTATTTTAACATGAACAAGATTCTCTTTGCAGGAAAAGACAGATGGAGCCAAGAAGGCAAATAAGAATAGTGTGATTTTGGCAATGATCATTTCAACATGCATTATAAAAAATTTATACCAATCTTGCCCACTTTGAGATGTAAAGTAAAAAGACTCATGTATACCACATTGAAAAATTAGTACTCCACATTTTCCACACCAAAAATCAGTTTTGCATATTTTAAAATTAAAAAAAAAGTTGTTCAAGCCATTAATAAATATAATGATAGTTGTCCTGAAAATCACTGCTCTGTCAGTTATGGTTTTGTCTACCCAGTGCTATTGCCTCTCCTGGGTAGAGGGAGTCCCTCCCTGCAGAGGTGACAGTGTGCCTGAGATAAGCATTGCATCTTTACTTTTTGCTGCAGTGACTGGCTCAGGTGTGGTTGCTAACAAATTGAGCAAATCAGAGGCTATCTGTGGCCCTTTCCTAAAGTGGAATTAGCAAAGTAGGGCCTCCTTCCCTGGTTGGGACACAGGTGTGACCCCACAACTCCTGGCTGTCATATTCTCATCCAAGATATGACATAAATGGAAGATAAAATCGGGAGAATCCTGGGGGTCAACTGCAATGTTCAAGTCCTGAGTTTCCCCAGTGTTGTCAGGTTCCAGGAGCTCCTTAAACTGCATGAACTATCCCAATGTTATTCTAATAAATCCCCCATTTTTTGCTAAAATTAATTTGAGTTGAATTTCAGTTCTTACTGATGGGAGAGTATGCAAAAGATTCCACAGCTGTGCCTGGTTTTTGGTACCAGTTACCCTCAAATTAATGAGTTATTTTTTATTTATTGGTTTGAAAACTGAAGTGTAGTTGCTTTCTGTATTAGCCCACAGAAGAAAAGTATACCATGCTTTCTTTTGCCTGGCAAGTGAAGAAAATTGGTTTGAAATACTTTTCCCATAGAGGAGACCATTTGAAATTTATCATGCCCTACATGAAATGAGACTAGAAATAACTCCAATTGATGTCATCTTCATGTAATTTTCATTTCTGCTCACATTTCTCTATTTAATGTGTCAAAAAAAGATAATGGCTGTAATCGTTCAAAATACAACAAAAAATAGTTGTATGTTTTTGTTTTAATATACAATCCCCTGCTATTTGCTAAAGTGAGTTGACCCTGGAGAGGATGCCTTGCTTGCTGAACTCAGTGATAAATGGGAGTACACAAAACAGAAGAAGCTAGAGAGAGGGTAGGACAAGAGCATATCTGGAATTAAGAGGTGGCTGTTAGCAGCAGCAAAGAAAGAGAGGCTTGAAGACAGCTGGATATAGACGTGGTTGAGGTGGATTTTGGCTGAAGAAGAATTCCTAAAGAAGGAGTTTGAAAATGTTTAATGGGAATTTTGACCATGTATTGTCAAGTGGGCTATAATATTATATATTTTTTCCTCTATCTATCAACAACATTCTCAGTAACCTGTAATCCTTGTTAAAACTTTCTGGGCTTGGGTTTGCTTTTTCAGGCTGTGACAAAGTGTCATTTCCTGATTTAATGTGGTCACAGGGGCAAAATATCTCTAGAGATTTCCCATGAGAACCTGGCCACATCTGTTTTCAGTTATAAATAATGACTTTTATTCATAAAGTATTATTGACTGCATAGGTATTATCATTAGACACTGGACACTTCCATCTTAATCTCCCAGTTTTGGAACTGTATGCATTGAGTACTGTTAATTTTTTTCAATTTTTTCAAAATTTTACTTTTTAAATTATTTTTAGAATTGGGATTATTATCTCAAGTGTTTATTGGAAACATTTTCTTATTTAATAAATTTGACATTACATTTTATAAATATAAGATGTACAGTGTATTACTTTGAAATATTTAGATATTATGATTGCAGTTGAGGTGATCTTCACCACATTATGTCATTACAGTAGAATATTATTATCTGTATTCATTATATTGTGCATTGGATATGCATGGCTTGTTTACAAGTATGTAAGTACTTGTTTACAAGTATGTATGGCTCCTTACAAGTTTGTATTTTAAACATCATCAATATCATCCCCCCCCCCACCATTATCTCCTGGTAACCACTGTTTTACTCCTTGGTTTTTTATAGGCTTGACTTTTTTTTCAATGTTTATTTATTTTGGAGAGAGACAGAGACAGAGTGCAAGCAGAGGAGGGGAAGAGAGAGAGGGAGACTCAGAATCCGAAGCAGGCTCCAGGCTCTTTGCTGTCAGCACAGAGCCCAACTTGGGCCTTGAACCCACAAACCACTAGATCATGACCTGAGCCGAAGTCAGACACTTAACCAACTGAGCCACCCAGGCACCCCAATAGGCCTGACTTTTTTTTAACAACCAAACATGCTGATTGAACCAGAGATACCTAGGTTTGACTTTTTTAGATTCCATATATAAGTGATATCATACAATATTTGTCTTTATCTGACTTATCTTGTTTAGCATAATGTGCTCAAGGAACATCCCTGTTGTCTCAAATAGCAAGATATCTTTCTTTTTCATGGCTGAATAATATTCCATTCCACCTTCTCCTTCTCCTCTTCCTCCTCCTCCTCCTCTTCCTCCTCCTCCTCCTTCTGTTTTACTCACTTATCCATTGAGGGGCATTTGTATTGTTTCCATATCTTAGCTACTGTAAATAATACTGTGATAAACATGGGTGTGCATGTATCTCTGTGCAATAGTTTTTCATTTCTTTTGGGCACACATTCAGAAGTGGAATTACTGGATTGTATGGAAAATCTACTTTTAATTTTTGGGGGAGCAACCACTTTTTTTTCCATAGTGGTTGGACTAATTTACATTCCCACCAACAGTGCATGAGGGTTTCCTTTTAACCACATACTCACCAGCAGTTGTCTCTTATCTTCTTGATGAAAGCCATTCTAACAGGTATGAAATGATATCTGATTGTAGTTTTTGTTTGCATCTCCCTAATGATTAGTGATGCTGAGCATCTTTTCATGTGCCTTGTTGCCATTTTAATGTCTTCTTTGGAAAATGTCTATTTAGTTCTTCTGCCCATTTTTTGGATCAGATTGTTTGGGGTTTTGTTATTAAGCTGTGTGAGTTTATATTTTGGGGATATTAACCCCTTATCCAATACATGATTTGCAAAACCATTTTCTATTCTCTAGGCTGCCATGTCATTGTTTTCTTTGTTACTCTTGCTCTGAAGAAGGTTTTGAGTTTGATACAGTCCCCATTTGTTGATTTTTGCTTTTGTTTCCACTTTTGGCATCATGTTCAAAAAACCATTGCTGAGACCAATAACTATGAGCTTCTTCTGCATGTTTTCTTCCAGGACTGCCCTGGCTGCCCTTAAGATTCTTCATTATTGACTTCTGACAACTTCATGATAATGTGTCTAGGAGAGGGTATCTTTGCATTGAGATAATAAGCTGGTCTATTAACATCCTGGATTTGTATATCTAGTTATTTTCCCAGGTTCATGAAGTTCTCAGCTGTTAATTCTCTAAATACCTCCTTCTCCTTCTGGTATACACTTTATTCTTATGTTGGCTTTCCTAACGGAGATTAATAGCTCTCAAAGGGTTCTTCACTTCAAAAATATCTTAGATCCGGGGCACCTGGGTGGCTCAGTCGGTTCAGTGTCTGACTTCGGCTCAGGTCATGATTTCCAGATAGTGAGTTCGAGAGCTGCCTTGGGCTCGGTGCGGACAGCTCAGAGGCTGGAGCCTGCTTCAGATTCTGTGTCTCCCTCTCTCTGCTCCTTCCCCACTCATGTCTCTCTCTCTCTCAAAAATAAACATTAAAATTTTTTTTTTAATCTTAGAGCTCAGGGCACCTGGGTGGCTCAGTTGGTTAAGCATCTGACTTTGGCTCAGGTCACAAACTCATTGCTGGTGAGTTGAAGCCCTGCCTCTGGCTCTGTGCTGACAGCTCAGAGCCTGGAGCCAGTTTTGAATTCTGTGTCTCCCTCTCTCTCTCTCTCCCTCCCCCCCCCCGTCCCTCCCCCACTTACACACTCTCTCTCTCCCTCAAAATGAATAAACCTAAAAAAGTTTTAAAAAGATCTTAGCTCTCTCCCATTCCACCTGAATCATTTCTAGATTCTGCCTTTCAGAGTGCTTATTCTCACTTCCATCTGATCTATTCTTTTTCCAGTGCTTCCTAATGCATTCTTCATCTCATTTATTGAGTTCTTCAACTTCAGAATTTCTGCTTGGTTCTTTTTTGCAATGTTAATCTCTTTGGTAAATTATTCTTTCTGTTCATTCATTTTTCTCCTGAGTTCACTGAAATGCCTTTCTGATGTTTTTAAATGGTTTTGTGGTTTGTTGAATTTCTTCATAACAGATATTTTGAATTCTCTATCAGTTAGATTCCAATATTCCATAAGGTTGAATGTGGGTTGCTGGAGAATTGCCGTTTTCTTTTTGTGACACCATATTACCATGATTTTTCGTGGTGCTTAATGAAATGTGCCTCTGATAGTTCATTTGAAATAATGAGAACATTTCTTATTTGGGTAAAGCTTTACTAAGTTTTAATTTGGGTAAAGCTTTGTCTGATTTTAACAGTTCAACAGTTTGGGAATTAGAGCCCTTTCTTTTGTTTTCCAGCAAGTGATGAGACAGCACAAATTTTCTATTTCTCTTACTGGAACTATCTGCTGGCTATATTTGGGGGTGCACATTTCCCAACTCCCACCTGCTCTGTCAGAGGGGTCACCAGTGCTGCCGTTGTTGTTTGTGCCACTGGGGTCACAGGTGTAGTCACTGCCACTGTTACCCCAGTTCCACCACTGTCCCTCAGTTCACCACCTCTATGAGGTCCAACCCACCCACTCTCAGGTGCACAGACATATGGATCCCTGTGGTGTCATAGCCTGCCCTGCTGAGGAACTTCTGTTGGGTTATGGATGTCCCACTGGCTGTAAACTGAAGGGGCAATATAAATGGAAAGACTCATGCTGCCATGACATTGATGTCACTCCTAAGTACCATTGATTTATTTTTTAAGTTTATTTATTTATATACTTTGAGAGGGGGGAGGGGCAGAGAGAGGGAGAGACAATCCCAACCAGGCTCCGTGCTGTCAGCACGGAGCCTAATGTGGAGCTTGATGTCATGAACTGCAAGATCATGAACTGAGCCTAAACCAAAAGTTGGATGCTTAACCGATTGAGCCACCCAGGTGCCTGTAAATACCAGATTTTTGAAGACAGGAAAATGAAGTGATTGTCCTTAGGTACTTTAAAGTTGAAAAACTAACATGCTGAAGACACCATTTACAATCCTTAAATAAGGAATAATCTATGAGGGATTTTATCTTGCAAACTTTATCAAATGCTGCATTTCTTATGGACACAAATTTAAATGGTAAAATAATTTAATTACACACTGTTGTTAGAACAAGTCTGTGCCATTTATAAGATCACCACTATAAAAGTGTGGTTCTTTTTCCTTCTATTTCCCAGAACTCAGAACACATTTGATATATACATTTTTCTTAATTATCAGTACAAAATTTTCTCCAATACAAAGTGGTTTTGTAAAGTTTCAAGGAATAAATTGTATGCCCTTATCCTAGAAATGAGTGGTTTAACGAATCAAGAACTTGAAAACTTCCATCAGAATCAGGATCTTGATCTGAGATGTTAAAAGAAAATCATTGGTCTTTGTTACAAACCCCTATTTCTTCCCTATTTTTCTGTTTTATTTCACAAGCTGGGGGAAATAAAGAACTGAACCAAAAAGATCCCAGAGGGTAGAATAACAACTTGATCACCATTGAATCTTCATGTATTAGGAATACTTCAAATACTACCTGAGTAAATAAACATGGTAGTAATTCAGTAATAGTGAATTTAGGAATTATCATCCATACTACTCAAACTAAGAGATGGACACATAGAGATGGAATGAGAGAGTCTCATAACTTATATTATAAAATGAGTTGTGGGAAGAAAGCTTTAGATATAGTAGATTTCTCTTTGGAAATCCTGATCACCTTTGAGAAATTTGAAGTACTAGCATTTGTTTTCCTCTTTTCTCTTTTATTTGCCACAATAAAAATATATCATTACCTGTGTGGTAAATATACTAGGTTCTAAGTTACAATACATTTTTTGAAAACTAAGCTTTTCATATGCCATATTTATAGGGTATGTATATCTTTGGCTCAAATAATTCAATTCTGGAAGCAAGCTGGATTTCATTAAGTTTATTAAAATTATGTAAACACCTAGAACCTCTTGAAATTCAACAGGTAATGGTATTTCTACAAGTGCTCCATATTGCTTATAGGCTTGGTCTTAACTAGCCACTTGTTACAAATACCATGCTGTTATCATTGTAACTTTGGAGAAGGTCATATTGAATGGGAAACTGAATTGTGATGACCTAAAGAGATAATTTAATAATGACTGCAGTGATGCCTTCTAGGAAGACAATGTCAAAAATCTGGGGACTGTGCTAATTTTCCAGAAGGTTCATATGGTCAGTTTTTTAGGGCTTAATATTTTCAAGCTAAAACAGAATATATTTGAACACAGATTCCTTTCCTTCACTCCATTATTACCTATCACTTTCTTTTAAAGAATAATATTTCCAAGGCCAGAATGTGAACAATATATAAACTACCTTTCTAAACTTTCAATAATCTTTTTTGTTTGTTTAGTTTTGTTTTCTTTCAAATTTGGGGCCATATGTTTATGTTTGATTTTTATAGTCACTGGCCTAGATATTTCATATTTTTCATTTATAGCAAAGGACTCCACTGAAACAATTATCTTACATAGTGGCACACGGGCACTGAGCACAGAGTGACTTTTCAATGTGTCTCTTTATTACCTAAGAAAATAAACATCCTTTATTTTTTTCCCTTAATGTGGAGATCTGAACGTGAATATCATTCTAAGTTTGAAAATCAAGTCATGAAAATTTCCTTTGGAAATTTTATCTAAAGATCCTATTGTGATTCTTAACCAAGTTAAAATCTCTCAACTCAGACCTGTGTTCTTTCAGAGTTTAATATCTACTTTCTCTATGTCTAATTATCTACACTACTAAGAAAAATTTAGACAACTCTAGAGGAGTAATTATATCAGTTGGAAACTTCTCAACATGCTTCAATATTTCTGTGCATTGTAACAGGGCAAGGAATAGTCTTCTATCTTTGTTTACTCATCCCCAGGAAAAACCACCCACGAGAAGATTTGCCTATAAAAAAAAAAAAAAACAGAATATACTAGATATGAATTTAATCATAGTTTTGCTACTAACTACACAGTTGTTTGGGGATATGTTATATAACAACCTTCCTAGCCTGTTTCCCCATATATACAATAGATATTATACTTACTTTGCAGGATTATGGAAAGGAATACTTATTTAAAATTTCTTGAGCTAAATAATGAACCCAAGCAAAGAGCAAAAGTGCAGTTCATTTATAGCTACTGAAAAGTCATTATTTATTGATGTTTCATTTTGTAATTATATAATTAAGTGCAGTAACAAATTTTCTGATGAAAGAAAAGTAAATGAACATGTTTCACTCCAGATAACATCAACTGGCAAAGGCTACCATAGACATTTCTCTAAAATTTGCAAATAAATCAGACCTCAGCCAATGTTCAGTAACTTGTTTCCTTTTTCAAAAGTGTGTTACCTTAAAACACAAATCAAGATAAGTTATCAATTTTTTAAAATCAAAACTCAATTCTTACAAAAGAAAAAAAAATAGCTGTCTTTAACAGAGATCCTTTTAAAGGAAGTTAGGATCTAATTCAGGAAAACAGTCCTAAGAAGACAGGTAGGCAGCAGGCATAGCTAAACCACTGATTCAGACTGGTGTGGGATGGCAAACTACTCAGGAAAAAAGAAAGTGAAACAAAAAGTATAATTTACAGCATAGAAATAATGGAAGACCTAGAAACATTTTTTAGTTAGAAGGTAGGCAGTTAGAAATTTCTCCACTGGGGCATGCTAAACCATCATGAGAGTTGTGGGTGAGATATAAGGCAAACAAAAATAGGACTTTTAAGCAAGAGGTAAAGTAGAAGAAAAGAGAATCTATTTGATCTTGCCAGGACTGGGCTGGTAATTAAGGGACTCGAACACTGACACACTGCCTAGGCCAGTTAACAATATTTACATGGTTATTAACAATGAACATGCCATTTACAAATTGTCCACTTTCCAGGTCAACCAAGTGGACAAAGCATGAAACTCTCTACTAGAGTAGGAGAGCACAATCTAAATGGTAATAATTTCTAAGATGAAACACTGAAATTCTAGCTGTTAGAGGCAGGTGGAAAGAGAAGAAGGGAGGGCAAACAGAAAGAAGGACAGGTGCACTGTGTTTACATCCTTCCACAGAGCAAGAGAGTTAAGACACAGACCACAATAGATGGAACAATAAGAAGTATGTGATTTCAAGTTAACAAAAGTAACCAATCTAGGAGCTAAAAATAAGTGAACCCTGAAACACTGAGCAGAAGAGGAGAGTGAAGATGTCATATAAGTGATCTACAGCTTTATTTTTTTTACTGTGGAGGAATCAATAGACAGGTTCAAAAAATAGAGGTATTTTTAGTTCAGGAAGAAATCACTAGAAACTTAAAAGAGTAGAGGCTGTTTTTGTTTTTGTTTTAATGTTGACTGCAGGGTTGGGAATGGAGATGAGGAGTGGCCAGGAAACTAATTTATGACCATAAGGTTTCTGAATTATTTGATTTTCACAGAACATACGTCCTTATTTTTAAAAATTCAGAGAATACGGAATTAAAATCATAGTTGCATTTCCAACTTAAAAAAAAAAACCTCTTCTGAGGTAAAGGTAAGTTTTTAAGCTATAATTTTTATCAGAGATGGACTCTTCATTGATTGGTTTCAAAAGGTTTCTCATTGGCTAGAACTTAATTTATTCTTAAATGTTACAGGGAATACAGCTCTAGACTGGCTTTGTAAAGAAAGAAGGGATAACAATACTAATCACAGTCCTTTCAAGGGCATCAGCCGCTTCAGAGTGAGGCTTTGGGCCAATCTACTCTCACTTAAGCCTTAAGAAGTAACAATGCCAGAGAATTTGAGTAGTACATAAAAGACAAAATTGGGGGGAACCTGTGTGGCTCAGTCCGTTAAGCATCTGACCTTGGCTCAGGTCATGATTTCACGGCTCACGTGTTTGAGCCCCACGTAGAGCTCTGTCCTGAGAGCTCAGAGCCTGGATGGAGCCTGCTTCAGATTCTGTTATCTCCCTCTCTCTCTCTGCTCCTCCCCAGCTTGCACTCTATCTCTCCCACTCTCAAAAATAAGTAAACACTAAAAAAAAATTTTTAGAGACAAACAAAATTGAGATGAATTATTAAATATCTACAAATTCTAGTCAACAACTCTGAAGTTGTCTCCCCACTGTTTTTGTTTTTTCTTTCTCTTTTCTTTTTTCTTTTTATTTCTTTCTTTTTTTTCTTTTAAGTAGGCTCCACACCCAGGGCAGAACCCAATGCAGGGCTTGAACTCATGACCCTGAAATCAAGACCTCAGCTCAATACCTGAGCTGAGATCGAGTCAGACGCTTAACTGATTGAGCTACACAGGAACCCCTCCTTAACTGTTTTTTGAGGTTGTTTTTTTTGTTTTGTTTTGTTTTGTTTTAACAATTTTCTTTCATGAGAAATGTTCAGCTTCTGAGAAATGGGTGCTCAGGTCCAAAATATTTTTGTGACAGATTAGAAAGGAAAAAGATAAAGTAAATCCACATGTAGGAATATGGTTTTGAATGAAGTTTGATCCCAAACAAAACCACTATATCTAACCTATAGTGCTACCATAAAATACTATTAAGTAGAAAAACCTTATCCTTATGTGCTACATAATGCATACAGTCTAACACTGTGAAGGTAATATTAAGGTTTGGAAAATCTGAAATTTTCCCATTAAATGTATTTTTTAATGTTTTAACTAAAAAGAGATTTTGGTTTCCTATAGTGGCATATCAAAATATCTCTCTCTCTCTCCTATTCAGAATCTGCTAGACATGCAAATACGAACTTCTCAATGCAAAATTTTCAAAGCTGAGTTTCTGTGTCCTTAATGTGGCAAACACTTTGTTTAGAAGAGTCTTGAGTAGTAAGAAAGGCACCAGGCTAGAAATCAGAAGGGGTCTTCACTCGTGTCAATCACAAGTTGTGTGAATTTACCTATATCACTTAATCTTTCTAACCTGTAGTTCCAACTCCTGAAAATAAGCTTAACATCTTTTTTTTTCTACTTCCTGAAATTCTTTTCTGGATGAAACAATGTTTGCCTAAGTACTCTGAAAACAATAAAATGCCGTATAAACACTGTAAGTGTTGTTATGATTTCTGAGAGCTTACTTAGCTTATGTATGCTTTTTCCCCATCAAATGAGGAACAGACCATTTAAAAGAGAATATAAAGTATGAAGAAATAATTACCTAGAGGTCTTTGCCAACCATTGATTAAAACAGGCATTTGAGAAATCCATTACAAAAAGTTCAGCACTTGTAAATCCTAGGTTATCTTCACTGTAATATTAAAGCATCAAGTTTTCATCACACAAAAAGAAAACAAAAAACCAGTGTGTATTCCTAGAGGCTATGCTATTCATATCCTCTCCTGACAGGTGTGAAGGAACAAAGTCCTGTGAAAATCAGGCTTATCAGAGAAGTAGTGATAGATGAGACATTGACTCACTCCAACTTTCTCTATACATGGGCAGTCAAAATCTGACCATGGAAATTGTTTCTTGTACATTAGATTCTGTGCTAAGATATGTAAATTTTAACATAAACAAGGCTTAAATCAGAATGCTGTAGCCTAGGCTAGTGGAATGGGCAATCTACTTAGAAACTAGTTAAGTTGTAACTCCTCTTTTCTTTGCATAAAAATTTAAACATGCAAATATAACTTATCAACATTGAAATTTATTCAGTGTTTTCACTGACCTCTGAACAAAGATAACTTTAATTCTGATGACTCCTTCTAAATATATATGCTCTTTTGTCAAGTATTTTGGTTTTAAATTTTGTTTTAATTTATAAAATATAATTGCTATTGTCTTACACAGTCAATGCTTATTTAGCATTACTGATATTTTCTTTTATTATCATTCCTTCTTGCTACTCAGAACTTTCACCTGAGGTCATTTTCCTTCTGCCTGAAGTAAACATACAGAACTTTTTGTATGAGGCAAACTCTTGGCATTTGGTTTTTGTTTTTTGGTTACCTTACTTTTGAAATGTATTTTCACTGGGAATGGAATTCTAGATGATTGTTTATTTCCTCACTCATTGTAATGACCACTGCAGTCTTCTGTTCCTGTTGTTGCCAATGGGAAGCCAGTTCTGACTCTAATTGTAGCTATAGTACTTTAAAGGCAGTAATCTGGGGTGTGTGTGTGCGTGTGTGTGTGTGTGTGTGTGTGTGTGTGTTTTCTCTCTCTCTCTCTGGTTGCTTTTAAACTTTTCTCTTAGTTTTTGGCATTCTTCAGATTCACCATAATGTATCTGGGTGTAGATTTTCTGGATTTCTCTCATATTTACCTTGCTTGGGGTAACTAGGCTTTTTTTTAAATCTATGGTTTGATACCTTTCATGGACTCTGAAGAATTCTCATCGATTATCTTTTCAAACGATGCATCTTCCCTCCTCTCCCTCTCTTCTCCTTCTGAAACACCAACTAAATGTATGTTGGACAAGTCTACTCCACCCGCCATTCCCCTCTTCCCACAATGTGCTCCCCCTTTTGTGTGGGCGCCCCTCCCCTCTTTTCACCCTCCATACCTTTTAAGCTCCTGTTCACACTTTCCATTCCATTGCCTCTTTGTGCTGCAATCTGGATAACTCCTGCAGGTGTCTTTCCAGTCCTGTAATTTCTACCTTCAAATGGGTCTCATATGCTATTTAATATGTCTTTTCTAGAAGTTCATTTTTGAAATTACCTTTTGCTTTTTATTCATATTTTGATTCCCTTCTTTCATTTCTTCAAATATATCAAATACGATTCCAGTACCTGAAGTCTTGGCCAATTTCATTCTTCAGTCTTTTTTTTTCTGTAATTTTTTTTCCCTATAACCTTACAGTTTTTAAAACTCTTTATTGTCTCTGAGAATCTGTTGGGACCTGATTTAAAGTTGGAATTTCTTCAGAGAAGATATATATTTGTTTCTGCCAGGTGACTACAGGCTCTACCAACCACAAACTCTAGTCTTAAGGCATTCTTAATGGTTTTTTTTCCACTCAAATAGTGAGAATTGAGGGCTGAAAACCCAACTGAGAATGAGTTATAATTATGCATTCTCAGAGAAAATTTTTCCCCACTTATCTTAGTATTCAGTTTCAAGACAGATAATTTTGCTTTCAGTTACCTGGAGTTTAGGGTTAGCAGATTTATTTCTAGTTCACTTTTATACTTGGCATGTAGCCACCTGAAGTCCTATATTTGTACAAGGGAGTCTTGAATATTGATCCTCCATACTGGGTGGGCTTACGTCTTCACTTCATTTCTTTCATGACCACCAGGCCAGGCTAAGTTAAACTCCATTTCACTCAGGTTCAGAAAATTCCCCCAGGTAAAAGCCAGCTTTACAACTATGTTCACTTTTCTAGGTTTTTACCTTCTTGAATACACATTACACAAAAATGGTACATGGAACTCCTATATATAAAATAGATGATACAGATTCATTTCTAATAATAATATTTCATTGCTTCAATAATGTTGATATTGTGGTGATAAATTTATAATATATACAAATATTGACTCATTACATTGTACACCTGAAACTAATATAATGTTATGTCAATCATATGTCATTGAGAAAAAGATTTGTCTTATTTTGTTTTCTGTACTATTTCCAGGATCCAGAAAAATTCTTGTTACATGATGAACTCTCAATATATACATGATAAATAATGAATTAATTAATAATGAGCCAACTCTGCTGCATGGCTATTGCCAACTTAATGTCTTTCTTCCTTAATATCTGAGTCTTCATTTGTAGGGGGAGTCTGGGGACAGAAATATGCCCAGTAATAGTACTCAGCTCCCCAGTCATCTTTGTATCAAGTGAAAGTCTGTTGAGAGTTTAGCTAAGCTACTTCATGGTATTCCTGCCTTGGCATCCATGTTGTTTGGTTAAGCAGGCTGCAGGGCCCTTACACTGACACTAGCCCTCTTATGCAAGTGCACGGCTTAGATAGCAGCAAACAGAGTCACGGGCAAATGCTACTTCCTGATGCAACTTCCCAATGGCTTGTGGTCATCCTCCCTGACCTTCCAGTGCCTGTTTGCCTTATGCTCCCTTTGAATAAGACATAAGATCCCTTATGGGTCTTATCAAAACCCCACTCTTCTGGTCTGAATTGACCAATCTGGCCCTGGCCTGGGAACCCTTAAGTACTTCAAGCACAGACCCTTTCAATAAAGGCAGTGACCCAGGTTTTGCCCCTCTCTCATCTGTACTCTGCTGTGATCTCCTGTGTGGTTCCTGGAGGTATGCTAGGTACTTCTTCCAGGCCCTGTAAGTAATAAACTTCTCTATTTCAATTTCCCTTATGATGTGTTATTGAAACATGATTTGCCATCTGGCACCCTGTGCTCCACTTAACAAATGTTAATTAAGAAAGTCATAACAAAACCAAGTAACACTGTTATGGAAAGAGTTATAAATGGAAGTTACACAGTGGTGCTTCCAGGAAAACTGTTTTAAAGACATCAACTCATCAGTATATGTTTTACCATTTGCTCTTCTCCTGCAGGCAAGGCCTGGAGATGGACCAGCCAGACATTTGTGTTTATAAGGCAATAAACATAATAACAGAACACTTGGCATTAAGAATATTGGCATAAAAACATGGAGAGAGTTTGGGTCTCTGATACTATTGTTTAGCCACCAGATCAACCCTGAACTACCCATCTTAGGACCTCTTGTTTTGTGAAACAAGATCTAACATTTAAGGAAGGATAAGACACTCTAAACAGAAACTTTCACTTAGACTCAAAAGACCTAAATTATTACACCCATAACAACAGAAAGGTAATTTAAAACATAGTGAGAGAAACACCAAATAAATCTTAGGATTGTATTTATATTTCATTTCTACCATATAGTGACTAAAGTGCATATTATATAGAAATTAAATTTATGTAGAAATTCAGGCAATTAAGTCTTCTTAGACTTTTGTATAAAATTGTTTTCATAAAATTGTATCATTTTCTTAAATAGATGATCTACACAGATGGTCAAAACTCAAGAGGTATAGAAGACCTCACAGTGAAAAGAAATTCCTCCTGCCTCCCATGTCCCTCTCCAAATCAGTCATTGTTACCAGTCTCCTGAGCATCCTTCTCCAGAGGTAATCCTTGAATTTACAAACATGTATATGAAAGAGTTTCAAGAAGAGAACAATAAAAAGTTCCAGTGCTACCGAGAGAGTGAATAACTTAATGATGGCAAAGTGCTCATTAGCTTTGGAGATATGAAAGCCACTGGTGACCCTGACAAGAGGCGCTTCAAGAGAGTGTTGAAGGCAGACAGCAGATCAGAGAGTGTTGGAAAAAGGACACAGCAGGTTTTCTAAACTGCTTGGATCAAGTAATTAATTGAAAACTTACATTTACTAAATACATTTCAATTATATTTTTAATAGCAACATGTCATTATGAAATTAAGTAATTAGTCATTCATTTTCAGAAAGTTCATCAAGCTTTTCCACACAGGGCAAATCAAGAAATTACTCTTAGGATGTCAATGGGCTTGTGAGAAAAATAATTAACATTCAAGGTATGAAAAAATTAAAACAGACATTTTTTTAACTAGTAATAATTAATATATTCATAAGTATATTAAGAGACTATTAAGTAGTAGTACTCACTAGGCCTTCTTCATCGGACTTTTTTGTTTCTTATTCCATATGTTCTTTTATTATCCATTTCACTTCTGTGGTTTCAACCACCTATTCTCCTCTGAAACTATCGAAGCTACACCTCCAATCTGTCTTCCTCCTATGAAACAGGCCTACATTAACAATTGTTTGGTAGGGGAGTGCCTGGGTGTCTCTGTTGGTTGATTTTGGCTCAGGTCATAATCTCACGCTTCGTGAGTTTGAGCCCCAAGCTGGGCTTTGCACTGACAGCATGGAGCCTGCTTGATATTTTCTCTCTCCCTCTCTCTCTGTGCCTCTCCCCACTCACACTCTAAGTAAATAAACATTTAAAAAAGAGAGAGAGAAAATTGTTTGGTAGACAATTCTATTTTGTCCCATATTTATATGCCTATATATTCAATATGTTTACAACTGAACTTTTTTCCCCATTTAACCTGGTGTCTCATCTCTATTCCATAGCTTCATGAGTTATACCACCATCCATCCAGTTGCCCAAGTCAGAAACCTGGAAGCTAGCTTTGACTCTTCCCTTTCCTTTGCCCCACTTACCCAAAAGCAATTACCAAAATGTGTTAACTCTATTTCCCTAGTATCTTCCAAATCATTCTTAATACTGACACCTGAATTATTTTTCTAGGACAAATCTAATCATGTACTTTCTCTAAAAACTTCATTACTGCCAGGTTAAAACCCACATGGCATGGCTGACCAGCCCCTCCACTATCCAGCTCTTCCACAGGAGTTTATCTGCCACTGTTTCACATTTGGACACACACCCACCATCTCGTTCCTCGTCACTTTTTCATCTGCCTGGCATGCCACCTTCTACTCTTACTTACTGCCCTGCTGATTAGATATTTTAAATGTAATCCCTGGAAGTACCAATACTTTTCTCAGGGCAAATGTATGGGTTTGACAGCATAAAGTACATGGAAGGAGCTCTGTAAATATGAAAACACTGAAAATATGTTCGATTATTTTTACTGAGTTTTGATGAGAGTATTAAATCAGAATTGCCCATAGTTAAACACTGCCAATAGGTTCCTTTAAAAACAGTTTCCTCTTTGGGCCATAGGTCCTGTCTTTCATAGCATGACTACAGTAAACAACCAACAGTTCAAATGACCTTATCTCATGAAGGCAAGAGTCTACGTTAACCTCAGATACATGACACTGGTTGAACCCTAACCTTGGTAAAGGTCTGATCCCAGTTCCAGGATGCTGGTACTGGAAAGCTTTTTCAAAACTAAGTGGAGTACAAAAGGATTCTGTGGCAGTTCAGCCATGAAAATATTTTTAAGAGCTTCAGGGAATCCTAACGCTTTCTCAACAAAATCTTTATAGATCTGTCAGCATTTCAGACTTATAAAGCGTTCCTCTCTGTTTTGGGGGAGTGGTGGGGTTGGGGGGGATATTAAAAGTACAAAAGGTGTGTATCCATTTGCCTTCACCCTTTGTATCATTAATCCCCCCTACCGCAGATTGCATTTATACGCTGTCTCCTAATTCTGTTTAGAGGTCTGCAAGATGATTATATGGAACAGAAGAACCAAGCAGATTTGAGCCATGGCCATTCAAGGTTTATTCAGAAAAGACCAGAGGAAGCAGTTGAAACATTTGCAGAAGTGGATTCCTTGTTGTCTTAAGATATGAAATAATCCAATTGGCTGTAAGTATTTATTCCTTAATACAAAATAGGATTTCTTTAAAATTATTTTGTGGTTATTTCAGAAACTAAATATATTTTAGTCTATTTATATATGTTGATCAAAGGAAGAATTAGATTATAATTATAGAAATATAACCTCTATATAATTATAGAAATATGACTTTTGATATTTGTATCAAAAGTATAAAAAGCAAATTCAGCCATGATACCTCTGGATTCATTTTAAGTACAAAATGAAAATAAATGTAGGCTGCTCTAAAAGATAAAGCCATATCATTGCAGCATAAAATTCTAGCATTTGCCTCTTCTTTGATGCTTGTTGTTCTTCCCCAAAGGAATGTGTTTTATTTATTCCATAACTCAGGATCATAAACAAATCTAGTTTTGAATGTGAGAAATCACTGGTTTTAATAAAGTGCTTTGTGGACATAACCTTAACTAAGCATATCCAGGCTGCTCAACAAGAATCGAAGCCCAGTGGACAAAAAGGTGAAATTACATCTGGTGTGACAAATTTTTGGGTAATAATGTGTAATTATTAATTAAATATACTGGCATTAAAAATGAGAACTCATTGTTCCATAGGCCTTGGTTTCATCCTAGAAGTGATCTAGTGACATTTATTGGGGTCACCTACAAAAAAAGTTACGTTGTCTCATTGGAATTAAATAAAAGTTTAAAATATCTACTTAAAACATGTATTAACTTAAACAGATTTGAACACATTAATTGGTATCACTGTTTTTTTACCTTGACATTTTAACAAACCATTTTACTTAAACATGCATTTTTTGTATCCTGCCTTATGGTTACCAAGTAAACTTTTCAAGGCATCCAACAGAGTTGCCCAGAATATATGTTTTCATGTCCATCTAAGTTGTAGAAAGCCATTTGGAGTTGGTATGTTTTGCCATCACTGGAAATTCTATCTCAAGCTATTCTTGTCTTTTGCATAACATCAAGACTTTAAAGAAACTGGTTCTGTAAGTTTTTATTCATAATTTCCACAAGGTTACTATGTTCAGTGACATGAAACATACATGGAGGGACATACGTGTGACACTATATGCAGAAATAATTGCTGTTTCTGTCAATATTTATGCTTCTATTTTTACTGGTTTGACGAGATAGTGTCTGAGAATTGAGCCTTGGTTGAGATTATTTCATAATAGTGTATTTTTCTTTGATAGTTCTTCATTTTTTCAAGTAAAATAATTGAATCAGTGCCTATAATGAGAAACTTCACAAATACTTGAATATAGTACAAGTATTTTCTGAATAATGATGCTGCCAAAACATTTACATCTGAACATATAAGTAATTTACTATATAATAAAAATTGTTACAGATATGGATTCCCTGACAGTATATAAATTTATATTTTTACATCTGGTCAAAGGAGTGTTAGATAATTAAATGGACTATTTTTTTTTCCTACCAAACTGAATTCTAAACAGACTTCAAATCCAGTTCTAGTCTGCTTTCCTTCTAAACATTCCCCATTCCAATCCATAGTGATCTCTCCCTTCTGAGAATTTCTACACTATTTGCTATCTATATTAGTGAATTATAATTTAGTTATACTCTTCTATATTGGTTTCCAAATCTTCATGTTAGTTTAATTTCTCCACTTTGCTGATATTAGACTATCATATACTTCTATTTTATGCTCTACACTACTTACCATATTGTTTTCCATAGTATAATTACTCAGTAAGTGCTCATTGATTGTGAAGTATAGTCAGTTTTACAAATAAGTGTCTTCTAATTGGCCTGTGTACCATCTTCAAATGACTGTACAGATTAATCAAGGCCATCTAGATCTATTTTATAGAAAACCAGAAAAGACTAGAATGAAATCAATAGAATACTTACTCAGACATGAATAAGCTTTTGTATTTCTAGGGCCATAAGAGTGGCAGAGTAAAGTACCAAAGAGTATCTAATATCTAGCATTGAATGAAAAATAATAGCAATCTCTCTTGTTCCAATTGAAAAGAAGGACTTTTTTTGAAATACATTGGGTGAAGTGAAATTTATTGTGTCATTCGTCTCTCAATTTTTTTCTGGAGCATAATGACTCTTGAATATTTTTCTCCCTATATTTTAATTGTTGACACAATAGTGGATCATTGCAAAAAAAAAATGTTAGATGGCAACAATGGTTTAACAGTTCTTTTGCATCAATACAAGACTAGAAATTACTGTCATTTAAGTAAGGTCCACAAAGTGTTCAAATCACAGTGGACGATCCATATGCCAAGGACTCCCAGAAATACTTCAGACTATTTCAAGAAGGCTGATAATTTCCATATTTTTTCCCTTCTCTGAGAGGGTTAGACCACAAAGTCTGGGCAGGCTTTTCAGTGACATCACAACAAGCCCTGCTTTAGCCAAAAAGAAAGATAACTTCTTACTGGCCCATACTATACACTACCTCTTACCAGTATGAAATTCAACATTCAGTAGATTGGGGAAATGCCTATTTAGAATTATTGAATATAATACGGTTTGCTGCTGCCATGTACTTTGATAAAATGGGTTTATAGGTTAATTTCCCTCTTAGGAATTACACAAAATTTGCATCCACACACAAACTTAGGAAACATCATTCTTTAATATTTTTGTTTGTTAGTTTTGTCATTTTCTGCAGCCTTCGATAATAATTAATAACAGGAAAGTAAACATGTATTTTTTCCAGTTGAATTTAAGAATACATTGGATTTCAGCTCTTCATGTTTATACAAGTACACTTGTGTGTGTTTATAATTATTCTCTCATTCAGAAAATATGGTAATAATCTTTTATAATTTCAAAGGGAATTTTTTTACTTGACTTGCAATGTATTTCACATTTTGATCCCTGAAAAAAGGTAAAATGCCATGGGATGAATCCAATTCAATATCCCTAAGTAAGCTTTGCATTTACTCCTAAATATCCACTCAAATCTTCATCTTTGTTTATGTCAATATCAAGCTGTATCACATTAACAATTTCACTAATAAATATAGAATCCTTCCTCTAATGTAGCATGTAATGAAAACTCCATTATCACTGAAACAACCTAATTGCTACAATTATGCTATAAGCTCATATGGGGAACATATTAATATTTATTTTTATAATTCTTACATGCATTTAACTTTAATGCTGATAGCATGTTATGGTTGTATATGGCAGCACAAATTAGTTTTATCATTATATCTTTGGTAAAATGCCAAAATCTAATATATCAGCAATGCTTCCTAAATTATTAGCCTACAACTATATCTTTTGTAAATAAATGTTATGGAGTTTTACTGTTGGTTTGCTTATTTTTTGCCTTTAATCACAGGACTTCAGGAAAAAGAGAACAGGGCTGTTTTACCTACAGCAGCTTAAATTTTACCCCCATACTTCAAAACAGATAACTAGGTCTCTATTGTGATTTTATCCTCTCCATCCAAAATCCTTTTCTTTTCATCACCCTAGATAAAAACCTTCTGGGGAGCCTGGCTGGCTCAGTCAGGTAAGTGTCCGACTCCAGCTCAGGTCATGATCTCACAGTTTGTGAGTTTGAGCCTCGTGTCAGGCTCTGTGCTAACAGCTCGGAGCCTGGAGCCTGCTTCGGATTCTTTGTCTCCCTCTCTCTCTGCCCCTCCCTGCTCACGCTGTCTCTCTCTCTCTTTCTCTTTCTCAAAAATAAATAAACATTAAAAAAAAAATCTTTTGCATAGTGTAGGAAACAATAAACAAAAATAAAAGGCAGTCTATGAATGGGAGAAGGTATTTGCAAATGACATATCCAATAAAGGTTTAGTATCCAAAATATATAACAACTCAACACCCCCCAAAAATAAATAATCCAATTAAAAATTGGG
Source organism: Acinonyx jubatus (assembly GCF_027475565.1). NCBI lineage: Eukaryota > Metazoa > Chordata > Mammalia > Carnivora > Felidae > Acinonyx > Acinonyx jubatus. The sequence goes on from NC_069387.1 coordinate 65,489,597, forward strand.
CAGAAGACACGAACAGAGGTTTTTCCAAAGAAGACATCCATATGGCCAACAGACACATGAAAAGATACTCAACATCACTCTTCAGCAGGGAAATGCAAATCAAAACCACAATATCTCTTCACACCTGTCAGAATGGCTAAAATCAAAAACACAAGAAACAAGTGTTGGAGAGGATGTGGAGAAATAGAAACCCTCGCACAATGTTGGTGGAAGTACAAACTGGTGCCACCACCGTGGAAAACAGTATGGAGGTTCCTCAAAAAGTTAAAAACAGAATACTCTACAATCCAGTAACTACAGTACTGGATATTTACCCCAAAAATACAAAAGCACTAATTCAAAGGGATACATGCACCCCTGTGTTTATAGCAGCATTATTTACAATAGCCAAATCACAGAAGCAGCCTAAATGTCCACTGATTGATGAATGGATAAAGACGAGGTGGTATACACACAGAATGAAATATTATCCAGCCACCAAAAAGAATGAAATCTTGCCATCTGCAACAACATGGACAGCGCTAGAGCATGTAATGATAAGGGAAACAAGTCAGTCAGAGAACGACAAATACCTTATAATTTACTCATATGTGAAATTTAAGAAACAAAACAAATGAGCAAAGGGGCGGGGGGGAAGGAGAGAGAGAGGCAAACCAAGAAACAGACTCTTAACTATAGAAAACAAACTGATGGTTACCAGAGGGTAGGTGGGTGAGGAGATGGGTGAAATAGGTGATGGGTATTAAAGACTACATTTATCATGATGAGCACTGAGCAATATACAGAATTGTTGAATCACTGTATTGTACTTCTAAAACTAATACAACACTGTATATTAACTATATTGGAGTTAAAATAAAAAAACTAAAAAAATTTTTAGTTAAAAAAAAAGATGTTACTACTTGGGGAAATTGGATGTGGGAGTAGAGAGATATGGAACTATCTGTATTTCCCACTCATTTTTTCTGTAAGCTTAAAACCACTGAAAGAAATAAAGCCCATTAAAAAAAATAACTATACACTCTGTGGTAAGGGCTTGAGAATACAAATTATTGCACACATTTTATGAAAACATTTTTTAAAGCCAAGTTTAAGCATTTTAATTACACTTCTTAATTACTTCCTCTTATGAGTTATGATTTAGTGTTATAATGCTCACAATATCATTAAAGATTTTCAATCCCTGAATACTGCCCTGCAGTGTACACGTATTTATGAATGCAAATACGAGACATTTTCACTGGTTTGTTATACATTCTCCTTTACATTTTGCTTTTGTCACAATCAGATTCAGTACCAAGTTGATTCATATGATTAAAGTTTGTCCATATAGAGAATGGCCAAATCTAGCAGTATAAAATAATGGAAAGAATTGGTCTGTGGAATCAGATACAGATTCAAATTCAAGTCTCACCATTTAACAGTGGTGCAAATTTGGGAAAATTACCTAGCATCTCTGACTTCTGGTTTATTCACCTGTGAAATGTTCACCATGGGATTGCTATGAGTATTCAGACAGATTATATATATATATATATAACATATAGTACTTATATATAAATATATAGTACTTATATATAATATAAAGTACTTATAATATATATGGAAGTACGGTACTTAGCACATGGTGGGAATGCAGTAATTACTGCCCTTCTCATTCACCATGGAGTGTGCTGAGTAAATGGTGTGGCTCCACATCTGGTTAAGCCTGGTTACAAACCTTGTATCTAAATCAGACAGTACAAACAACTTACTGTTTTGACTGACAGATTCCATCCAAATACCTCTTTGCCTTTTGAGAAAAAAAGTTAAGGAATAGAAGAGACTGAGGGTTAGTACCTCCATTTGTAATCTGATATTATGGGTTGAACTGTGCCCTAGGCCCAGTGTTCATATTTTGAAGTCCTAACCTTCAGTACTTCAGAATGTAAACTTATTTGGAGATAGATTAGAGAGGTAATTAAATTAAAATGAAGTCTTAGGGTGAGTCCTAATCCAACATGACTGGTGTCATAAAAGGAAGACATCGGCACATATAGAGGGAAGACAATGTGAAGATACAGGGAGAAGATGGCCATCTGCAAGCCAAGGAGAAAAGCCTCAGAAGAAACCACCTCTGTAGACAGAGTGATCTCAGACTTCCAGCCTGCAGACAGTGAGAAAATACATTTTTGTTGTTCAAGCCACCCAGTCTGTGCTACTTTGTTAAGGCAGCCCTAGCAAGTGAATACACTCGGTAAAGACCTTTTTGCCTTTTGGAGGTGGATCCAATTTTTATGCCTTCTGGTAAGCAATTTTCATAGTTTTTATTTCATTAAGTTCAGATTTTCAAAGTAGTGTTATTCTTACCCTTAAGTTATAAAAAGACTTAAAATTATACTTCTTCATATTGAGAAAAGTATATATCTAAAGAAACTTTTTATTCTTATTTAAGGACTCCAACTGGCAACATAATTCAGATGCAATCAGTAAGTTCTTGGAGAGCATAGATGTGGGTGGTGGTGTCTGAAGGGAGGCTTTTCAATGCTGAGTTGGAACTAAAAATAGAATTCTTGCATTTTTATTGTGAAATAGGAGACAGCATATTAATAGAATAATATTAAAATAATTTGGGGAGTTATAACTTTTGGGGGGTTTCTATGAGTAGCATAAAAGTATTAATTTATTACCATGGGGTAAATTTTCCAAATATATAAAATTATGTTCACCACCAAAGCTACAACTGGCAGATCTATTTCTAGATGCGTATTTTTTTGTTGTTGCTTTTCTTTTCAGAATATTGTTTAGTCAAAGTTTATACTCATTCTGTCTCCAGACAAACCAAAGCCAAATAAATGCAACCAAGTAAAATGTGACACTGTTCAACAATTTAGTGATAGGTATGGCAGTCCGTTTCCATGATCATGTTTCATGCTCTACTTCTCTTTCATGCTGATTTCTTTAAAAAATGAGTTTATGAAGTTCTCCAAACGTATAGCTCTAGATAAATGGTTCTACTCAAAAGTCATGATTGTATAACAATGGATTGTAACTGGTATGCCCCAAGTCAGTTGCATCTGAAGTGCTATAACTCACCATTATGGCACCACAACTAATACCTGTGGTTCCCTCTGTAAGGCAATGAAAATGCCTAAGTCTATCAACCACGTATTATTCAGCTATGCTAATGCCGCTGGCTAGGGGAGGCCTCCTCCATCTACACCTGCTCCTCCAGCTCTCACATGAAGTCGAAGTTTATCTCTATGTACAGGGACTCCAGGCAACATTTAGAACTGGAATGAGGAGCCAAGCTAACAACAAGGGAATTGAGAGAATACTGTGATAATGAACAGTGAGAATCTCAGCCTCCTTGCTCAGACCTGCTCCCAGAACAGCTGTGACTATGTGCAGGAGCCTGGTTCTGTTTTGGAGAAACTGAACCTCAGAGATGAGCCAGTCCCCCAAGGTTGGCAAGCTTCTTGACAACCCTGCAATGAAGGCTGCTAATCAACAAACCCCACCTCCATTGACAGATCTTCCAAAGACTTCACTCTTAAATATGAATGGACAGCCAAGGAACCACCAAACAGACACTTGAGGAAAGACTTTAGCTTAAGGGAGAAAGGCCAAAACAAAGAGGGATAAAAAAAACAGACCTGAAGGAAATAAGAGCAATGAATAAGGAAATAACAACAATGAATACAGAAGAACATTTCAAGAAGAGAGAAGCCTATTATCATATCGTTGGAGAAATGAGAAGGTATCATTCCCACCAAACTAAAACAGGGATGGATGGAAAAGAAACAGGTAAGACAGAGCAATCATTTTGTAAAATATGATAAACAAAACAAATATTTCAATAGAAAGATTAAAATGTAAGATCTCCTTCTCAAACATTAATTTTTTTTATTTTAAAAGTTCATAAATGTATAAAGGCTTGGTGGAGCATTAAGAAAACAACAACAGGGACACCTGGGTAGCTCAGCAGTTGAGCATCTGACTTTGGCTCAGATCATGATCTTGGGGTTCATGAGTATGAGCCCCATATCAGGCTTGCTGCTGTCAGTGAAGAGCCTGCTTCAGATCCTCTGCCCCCCTCTCTCTCTCTGCCCCTCCCCCGCTTGCATGCACACTCTCTCTCACTCTCTCTCTCAAAAATAAATAAATATTTTTAAAACCAAAATGTATAGAAAATTGATCAAATGAATAATAGGCACTATTACCTCAGGGATAAGAATATTCTAAGAGAATGAAAGTGTGATCACAGTACAGTGTTAAGTTATTAATGAGCAATGTCTGCAGTCATAAAAACGTAAACATTATAATTAAAAATACAACATAATTATTCAGGGAAACAAGGAAGAAGGAAATGAGGGTAAGATCCAGTAAAAGGTTTAATCCTCAATTACCAGAAAGGAAGTCAATGATTCAGAAATGTAAGAAATGTAAATATCTGAGGCAATTTCCATTCAGGAGTAGGGACTGGAAATTTTATTTTTAAGCTACATGTATACATTAATTTTATTAGTGTGAAAATCAAGTCTGTATTTTAAAAAATAAATTCTATAAACAACAATTCTATAAACAACATTTCATGTGGAATCAGTGTTAACAGAAAACAAAATTGCATTGTTTGAGGTAGTTAGAGCTTGAGAAGGTATGTCTCTGGAAAAAAAATGATTGAAAAACAGAAATTACTTTCTACCATTGCTAAAACTATTATTACAGTGCCTCAGGCCTAGGCTGCCCACCCCACATACTTCCCAGTGACATTGGGCAAGTCGCTTTACCTCCAGGTACCTCAGTTTGCCTCTATGAAATGGGGGCAATGACAATGCTCATTTTACGGGATTGGCTTATGAATTCTTACATGGTGCTGGCACACAGTAAGCATCCAAAGAGAGTGACACAACAAATAGATCCCTGTGGATTACTAGGGCTGGATAACAGCAGCTGATGCTGAACTAACCAGGTCTAAGATTTGGATCCTGATTAGAGGCTGACAATGTATATGCCTCCACAGGGTCATGTGGAGACCTTGTTGGATTAAGAGAGAGGAATGTTGGAGTGAAGGCAACCTCTGTGTGAATGACAGTGCCTATGAAAACAGGCAACACCTGAAAGGAACAGGTGTTCCTGTTCTCAGTTACATCCCATTGTGGCCATGTAGAAATACAAGCCATCTCTACCAGACTAACCTATTTTTTAGATCACCTGATTTTCAAATCATATTTTTAAGTCATAAAAAATTTAAAAAACATTATGCAAGCCAACCAAAACCCATCTTCAACTGTGTGTAGCCCCCAGCTCTCCAGTTAGTAGTATTTGAGGATATATATCTCAAGCAGAGATTATCTCCACAATCTTGCTCTGTATGGCACATAGTAAAAACAACCCCCCCCCAGGTCATTCTTTATTACTGTCCACAAGAAGGGCTACAATATAGCCTCTTATTTATTGGTGCATGAAAATAGCTCTATTTGAAGCTGATGGTATTACGGAAGGGGACAGTGCAATTTTAAAAATTTTAAAGCACAAATATTCTTTAATATTCTAAGCACTACTGAATACCTTTTAATAACTGAAGAATTCATTGATAATATTGCTCCTAGGTATACTCTTCCCCAGTAATTCTGAAATTTACTAAAAAGCAAGGCTTTAGCTTCCGAAATCATAGATAAGATTTTAAATCCTCTAGTAAGGTCATTTTAATATGCTTTTGAAATGTTGGTGGCTAGTTTTTGAAAATACTTAAAGTCACAGACAATATGTATAACATAGTAAATAAAGTAAAATATTGGAGAGGAAAATCATTTTCTTTAACATAGAAACTTAACAAACTTAACATAGAAAAAATAAGAAAATTGGACATCTATCTAAAAGCAATAAATTACCACTTCACTGTCCACCATCTTAAATAAAGACACTAAAATAATCAAAATGTATTTGAGCTAAATTATAAGGACTGCACTCTAGAAAACAGCTTTGTCTGTGACTAGAAAAAACATAAAAAGTTTCTTAACCTTCCAAGTAAACCCTGGGCATAATGTCAGTGCAGGCAAATATTGATTAGTGATAGTTAAGGATGAAATGAAAGTGAATACCCATTTCAAAAATTCTTAAATGTGTAAATTAGTATGCAAAGTACTGTAGAGACATCAAAAAAATCCTGGAAATCTTAAAAGTGTGTAACCTAAAATCACAAGATAACCAAACATTAACTGTGAACTGTTCTCTAAAATTCTGTGTAATCACTAAAATCTGTCTTGTAGCATTTTTAAAAAACGGTATCAATGCTAAATATGACCACTTGTTTGTTTCTATTCTACCCCACGTATATTCCATTAACATTGACTTTTTAGGCTGGCAACCTACAGCCCGCTGACCAATTCTGGCCATGCCCATTTGCTTACTATTGGTTAATAGTCACTTTCTTTTCATACAACTACAGCAGAATGGAGTACTTGTGGCAAAGACCATACGACCCACAAGGCCTAAAATATTTACTATCTGATCCTTCACAGAAAAAAATGCCAATTCTCATTTTAACACATATATTAGAGCAAAATTTCTTATTCAGTTTGTCCCTCTCAATATGTATACTCATAAAGAACAGAAACTCTTTTTTACATCTTTCATATTAATCCATAGTATTAATTACTGTAACAATAATCTTTTTATAACAAAATGATGAAATTTCTAGGTAAATGGGAAATGACTACTGTCATCTGCCTATGGCAAATATTATTAAAAATGTGCTCTATATCAAATATTATAATGATCTGGGGAAGTATGATCTGTATCAGTGGTTTCAGAGTTTTTCTACTGTAGATTTATTTTTTCTTAAGTAAAATATTACTATGGAATTCCAACTTACAGAACAGATTCTTATCTGTTACATAAAGTTTCCACCATAGCTTGGCAGGGGAAAAAAAAACCAAAAACCTCCAGGGAGTCCTTGAGTGTTAGAGAACATAGTTTGCAATGGTCTAGAAGAATTGCTGAGTTATTATGGGCATATACAATTGGATCATAACTAGAGAAAAATAATCAATGATTTTTATTTCCTTCATTTCCCTATAACAAGACTTTATAGCATAGACTGTCATATAGAGATACAGTATATTCTAAAGGACATTGTCATAGAACTCAATGCATCCCCCACTAACTAGGACATTACTATGAAGGCTACTTAGACCAAAACCATTTCTGTCTACATCAGACCTACTAATATCTCCCAACATTTTGCAACTTAACCAGACTATACTTATTGATGGTAGTATACTCTAGTCATCACTGGAGAAGATACCCATATTTGGTTTAATGTCTGAAGTGAACTTAGTGAGCTAAAATGTCACAGAAATGCTCAAGATTTGAAGAGCAGTAAAATACTTACTGATTATTATAAAAGCAATCTTCCTATAAGCTGACTCCTCAGAGTAACCACAAAAATAATAACTTTTTTTAAAAAGCTTATTTGTTTATTTTTGAGAGAGAGAGAGAGAGAGAGAGAGAGAGAGAGCGCATACACAAGCTGGAGGGGGGAGCAGAGAGAAAGGGAGAGAGAAAGAATCCAAAGTAGTGCAAAGCCTGATGTGGGGCTCTACCTATGAACCCTAAGATCATGACCTGAGCCTAAATCAAGAGTCAGAAGTTTAATTGACTGAGTCACCCAGGTACCCACAAAAATAATTATTTAGGAAAATTCTTTTTATAATTCTTTACTTACATTAAAATTGTATTTTTCCTGTGCCTCAAGTTATACTTAGTGCTAACCTAAATGCACCAAGTGCTATGTGATTAGGATGCATGTGTCTGTCCTTCTTTTTTCCTGAAATATTAAATGAAAGGGTAAAATTTAAAAGAAGGTCTCAATTTGTAAGGGGAAAATAAATTTTTGTGTTAAATAGAACATAAGCATGCTTCAATTGTCTAAAGTCATTGGCCCACATATGCTGGATTTTTCAACACAAATCCCAGCCACAGATCCTGTTTCCTACACCCAGCTGAGGTTTCTGGACATTGACTTGACACGCTCTGACTGTAGGATGTATCATGTCCTCTGGAGCCAGACTTAGAATTGAATCCAGGCTCTGTCATGTAGAAGCTATGGGACCTTATGCTTCATGATCTTTATATTGCTCATGATCAAGCTGGAGTTTATAAGAGAACCTTTGTCATAATGTGAGAGGATTTCATGGTACAATCTATATAAAGCACTTAGCACAAGGCCTGGTAAGGTGAACAAAAAGATGGAGGTGAACATCTTTTCCTGGATTCCTCTGTCTAACTTGCACTGTGAATGTCAGGCCTAGCCATCCTTTAGGGCTCTGGCTCTGTCCTCCAAGTTGTCCTGACAACCTGGATCCTGGCCACTCACATCCCAAAGCAAAGCTGCTAATCACATGAGCCAGAAAAAGGTCAAGTTCTGTTGTGGAGACAAAAGTGACCTAGAAGAACAAATAAATACTTGAGAGTGTTTACATGGCATTCTGGGACTTCTGTGAGGTAGAATCCCGAGTAAGAAAGAGACGCTTTATCAAAGTGGTGGCACCCTGGAGGGCAATAGGCAGAGTCCACATTGTTGGATAAAGCAAAACGGCACAAGGAGGAGAAAAACTGCAGACAATTTTAGGAGATAAAATGGGGTGTTAAGCCTTTAGTTATGCCCAAAGTGAAAGGCAGACACTCATCTCTGCCCTTCTGAATTAAGTTGCTTCCACAGGACAGGGGAAAATGCCTTCTTCACATACATTATAACTCTTAAACACTATTTGCTCTAACATGCAATACATATTTGCTATTTAATCAGTACTTGAGAGTGGGAGTCAGAATGTTCCCTTCCTTCCCTCTTCCCTCCTCACTTCCTGAACTTATTACAGTAGTAAACACTCAGAATAAAAGATACTTATCAAGTCGAACATGGAGTTCTTTAAATTCCGACGCGAATTATGTCCTGCTGTGGATTTTGTACATAGGTGATAATACCTATTAATCCGGAAATAAAATACCAGCAGAGTCTTTCATGGATGGGTATAAAATCTGAAATGTGAAGGAGGAAGGAATATATCGGGGAAGAGAATGTGTTATAACCAGACAAGTGCAAATCCAAATATCTTCTTCCCATAGAAGAGCAGGAACAGTCAGGCACATCTGGAAAGACATGTCTTTCCAGGGGTATATTTTTGTTGTTGAGGTATAATTGACATATAACGTTATATTAGTTCAGGTATACAACAGAATGACTTGACATTTATACATATTACGAGATGAGTATCATGATAAGTCTAGTTAACATCTATCACCATGCATAGAAAATTTTCCTTGTGATGTTTCTAGGGTTGTTTTGATCCTTACACTGATCAAAATTCAACATTACCCAGTGCCATCTAAACAGTGCTCATTCTTGGACCTATGAGGCTTGTCATTCTGATGCTTGAGGAAGAGTGGAAAAATTCTACCTTACACATATAATGCAAGGTGGAAGACAAGAGGTGGCAGGGAACCCTTCCTTTCTCCTACAAATTAAATAATTTTTCTCAATACTTAAGACATGATATGTCAACTCCTTCAAAATGTTTTTTTAATCTTATTAATAACTGGGATTTATCTGTCTTTTTTAACCTCTCTCTAGATTAAGGGTTCTCAATTCTGGCTGCACATTAGCATCGCCAGGGGAGCTTTTAAAAACACCAACATCAAGGGGGACCTGGGTGGCTCAGTCAGTTAAGTGTTCATACTTGGCTCAGGTCATGATCTCAGGGTTCATGAATTTGAGCCCCACATTGGTCTCTCTGCTGTCAGCGTGGAGCCCTCTTTGGATCCTCTGTCTCCATCCCTATGTCCCCCACTCATGCTCTCTTTCTCTCTCTCTCTAAATAAACATTAAAACAAAACAAAAACATCAAGGCCCAGGAAATGGTCTAAGGATAAGGCCTAAATTTTCAAAAAGCTCCATAAATTATTCTAATGTGCAGCTAAGGGTTGAGGACTTCCTCTCCAGCCAGTCTCATTCACACCCAAAGCTTTAATTACTTTTGTATTAACTCCAAAACTGAAGAAGCTCCCAATCCATGATAATTTGGCATCCTTTGCTCTGCCAGACCACAAGGTCTGTGAGGATGGGAACCATGTTGGATTCCTGCTGGCCTGCTTTACCCCAACATCAACCCAATGCCTGAAACATAGAAGATGCTTATTTAATATTTTTTTGGTTAATTTATTTAACGTCTTGGCCATATTATAGGATCAAGAGAGTTAATGGTTTCTAAAAAAAAAAAAAAAAAAAGGAAAAAAGAAAAAAAAAAAAAACAACACTCACCTTTAGTCATACCAACATCCTTCATTGACAACTAAGTGAAATAACCAGAAGGATCCAGGGCACAAATGCATCTAAAGCTAGTTTGAATCTGGGCCAGCATAAGTTTTTTTTTCCTTCTTCTACACATTCAAAATTGAGCTAATAATGGAATTTCTCTAGTTGTATCTGAAGTTTTGAAGGTAAATCATTCATTTTACAAAATTGCTTTGAGCTACTTAGGAAAGGAGTGCTGTGTCATATTAATTACAAACTTCATTGAACCTACCTCAAGATTATCTGCAAAGAAAATTGAAAGGGCGGGCCTACACCAGCCGACTCCATCTTGTTCTGTGTTCTCCACCTTGAGTGACTATGTCCCCGACATGACCCCTTTTCCGGGAAAATCGCAGAAACCTCAGATCGCGCCTCCTCCCCTTGAGTAACCTCCCGCTCACCCGTTCAAACTTCCTGATCAAAACACGCCCAGCGACCTGCGTAACAGGACTCTGACCCTTCCCCAGCCAATCGGCCGAGGCCACGACCCTTCCCCAGCCAATCAGCTGCCCCTAGACCCCTATAAAACCTTTGTGCTTTTGAAACTCGCTCTCTCTCCCTGGTATCTCACCGCTGCGTCGGTGCAGGTAGGGGACTGAGCTCGAGCTAGCTTGAATAAAGGCTCTTTTGCTTTTGCATCGGATTCGGCTCCCTGGTGGTCTTTGGGGATCACGAATTCTGGGCATAACAAAAATGAGTTGCTCTCACTAGATTTTTAAGAGAAGTTGTTTCTGAAAAATCAAAGTTTAACCCATTTAGTTTTCAAAACTACCCGCTCAAGGAATACATAACTCTTACATCTTTTATTATGAAACACTGCCTTATCACTTTACCATGTGTGGCATTCTTTACTAAAATTTTCACCTGCTCACAAAATCTTCAACTGAAGTTAAAGCCACTTGCAGGATGTGCCCAAAAAGGGCAAACAATGAGAGTAATCTGGACATTTTAATCTTCTGTCACCTGCAGAGAAGGGGAGCCGGCCTCATCATAGCCACATCCTCCTGAGAAAACATTTTAAGCACTTACAATATCATAATAAGGCCACTGGCTCCACACAGGGGGAAAAGGCACAAGTGTAGATAATTACCATGGAATGCAGTGGGTAATTGCAGGACTCCTGTACTTTAACCAGAATAGAACTCCTAATTATGTCAAAAGCAACTTTATAAAATCAGAAACAGTTACCAAAGAAATGCCACAAAGTGGTAAAACTTTAGACTGTTGAAATGCAAAAGAGATACAAAGAATTTTTGTAACAGGGATAAATAACCTTGAGAATCTGGAAACTCTTCTGTTGCTTCATTGTGTCTATTTCTCAAGATGTCAGCACCACTGACTTCAAGTAAATTTCTCTAATGCATTGTACATTAACTTGTTTGAAGAACACACCTAAAATCACAGCCACTTTTATTTCTTCATTTCTAAAAGTGCCCAAAGTGACATTAGTGGCTAAAATTCTATCTTTTGTTTGATTCATGCTTTTTTTTCTCTGACTCTATGTTGTGCTCTTAAATAAATAAATAAATAAATAAATGAAGGAAGTTGAAAGGAAGAGGGAGGGGAAGGGAAGGGAGGGAAAGGAAGCCAAAATTCTTCAGGTAGCTAAACAGTCATTCATTTTTAGATGGATCCAATGATGTATATGAAAATGCAAGGTTCCTTAGCTAAATCTTGTTATTATCACACCTAATAGGAACATCCCTGGTATAATTGTTCATTGGCTTAGATCAGCAAAATATTTGAAGCTGATCAAATGGGGCATATTAGTATCATTTCTTGAACATGTATGATATGCCAAGCACTGTGTGGCATCCTTCACACATACTATTTATAATCAAAGCCACAAATGTGTAATCAGATACCATTTCTCTAAATTTCAGAGTAGGTAACTAAAACTCGGAAGTAAACAGCTTCTCAAAGAGTGGTTGACATAGCAGCAGCAATGCCATTTTTTAGGAGATAGAAATGTGGAATTCTCAGCCCTACCAACAGACCTACTGAATCAGAATCTGCATTTTAATTAAGTCCCCAGGTAATGCGTATACACTTGAAATTTTGAGAAGATTGTTCTATCTCAAACACCTGGAAAATGACTGAGGCAAATCCCTAACCCAGGTATGTCTGTCTCCAAAGCCTGTCCTTTATGCCACTCTCCATGCTCTTACTGGAAGCTTCTTCTTAGAACAATGCTATAGGTACCTGGTAAATTTCCATCCATTCCAGGGGCTTTAGAGAACCAAGCCAACTTTCCATCTCTGCTGGCACTTACTCTCCACCATGATTTGCTTTGGAAGGGCACAGTTAGCTTTCATATATCCCATTTCCTGTTACCCAGGATCATCTGATGAGGAGACACGAGCATCCTTAGACCCCCACCAGCCTCAGAGAAACATGGTGGCTCACCATTTTTAGAATTTTAGTTTTGTTCTTTTCATTTTTGCTTTCCATTTCATCATGATTCAGTGGGAACTGAATCACTGCACATGCACATGGCTGTAATTGCTTAGGAAATGTAAAGAGCTATAATTGCTCAAACTAAATGGTGAAAACAATTTTACAAGAAGCAACCTCTCTTTATTTGCATGAAAATTTTATTTCCCTATTTGATGGCCACAACTTTTTATATCTTGCAGTAACTGTCTTTGAATTTGATTACTTGTAAAATAGTAAAATTTGGGTAAAATTTGGAGAAATAAGAAGCTGAGCAGGCCTAATGGTCGATCAGATGAAGTTAGTTGTGTAAGAGTCATCCTTGATGTAATATTGGGAAGTGTTAATTCCCTGCTCTAGCCTCTTCTCTAAAAATAGAATAATTCCTTAGCTAAAAGAGATGTGCTGGGGAATGCCCACCATAAAGAGATGAAATTAAATACAAATAAAGCATTTGGGCTGTTCTTTATTAAAACAAAATTAGCAAAAGTAGAAGGTAAAGCTACCTCGTATGGGTGTTTGTAGCAAAGAAAATGTACTTCATAAGGAGGGAAACGCCCTACATCAGAAAAATAACAAACATATACTATGAAAATGAAAATTTCCTACACATTTATTAATATAATTTTAGGGCACAATTTGATGAAAACCCATAGAATAAATCAGAACAGATTAAAGGAAAACTTGTTTTTATCCAGTAAAGTGCAATATATAGGCTAATTACATAGGATCTAAGACCCAAAAAGGAAGAATTTGTGGTTCAGAGCCTGAGAATACTAAATATGCATCTGAACAGGACATGGAAATATAACTTAAGATCCTATACTTATCTGAAACAAAGTGGTTGGTTGATACAGTGGCTATAACCTCAAGGCTAAACTATACCAACCATGGGGCTGCATGCATGGGACCTACAATCAATGCAAGGCTGAATCCTCTGGTAGGAAGTAACAATGTCAATGTTTCATAAGAATAGGATGATGAATGTGAAAACGTTTTAGGAACACCAATTTATTTTCACTTACGTTTTCCAATTGTTATGTGTGCACAGGGGTCATATATGACCAAAGTTGGGGGTGGAGGGAGGTTCTAAATAGGCCTAGATTCAGTACTTCCAATAAGGACAAAGTACAAATTCAAATAAATGAGGCACTGTGCTGTGGTTTAATTGGCATTTTTGTTTCTTTCTTAATCATACATAAAACAAGGATGCATGTTATAATTTATGGCATTTTAATTTTGAAACTTGTTAATAGGTGGTTCTGCCTCCTAGAATTGTGCTAAGGATAAAATCAATGGTGTAAAAGGCCAAGTGCAGTACCCAGTACATGGAGTCCTAAACCAATATTAGTTATTATCAGTGATTTTCTATGGAAATTAATATAAATTAAAGGACAGCTTAACAAAGTTATGCTTCATTGCAGTCTTATAATTGATCTTATGATTCTTAGACCTCTTTGACTGATTGGCTATTATGGTATTCTGTTTAAGTTTTTATTTAATTTCCAGTTAGCTAACATACAGTGTAATATTAGTTTCAGGTGTACAAGATAGTGATTCAACACTTCAACACCTGCTGGTCATAACAACAAGTGCACTCCTTAATCCTCATCACCTGTTTAATATATCCCCCACCCACTTCCCCTCTGGTAGCCATTAGCTTGTTCTCTGTAGTTAAGAGTCTGTTTCTTGGTTTGCTACTCTCTCCCTTTTCTTCCCCTTTGTTCATTTGTTTCTTAAATTCCACCTATGAGTGAAACCATATGGTATTTGTCTTTCTCTGATTTGTTTCACGTGGCATACTACTCTGTAGCTCCATTCATGTTGTCGGCAAATAGTGAGATTTCATTCTTTATTACAGCTGAGTAATATTTCATTATGGTACTTTAAAAATATGTCCACAAAGTCTTTGAAACTCCTCCTTCCTTTTTTTTAAAGTTTTTACTTAAATTCTAGTTAGTTAACATGTACTGTAATATAGGTTTCAGGAGAATTTAGTAATTCATCACTTACATATAACACCCAGTGCTTATTACAGTAAGTGCCCTCTTTAATCACCCATTTAGCCCAACCCTCCATCAACCATCAGTTTGTTCACTATCATTAAGAGTCTCTTATGTTTTGCTTCCTTCTTTTTTCCCTTTACCCTATGTTCATCTGTTTTGTTTCTTAAATTCCACATATGAATTAAATCATATAATATTTGTTCTTCTCTATTTTCCTTGGCATAATACACCCTAGCTCCATCCACATTGTTGCAAATGGCAAGATTTCATTCTTTTTGATTGCCAAGTAATATTCCATCACACACACACATCCCCGTTTTTCATTCATTCATCAGTTGATGAGTACACTTTCTATAATTTGGCTATTGTTGATAATGCTGCTATAAACATCAGGGTGCATGTACCACTTCAAATCAGTATTTTTGTATCTTTTGAGTAAATACCTAGTAGTGCAATTACTGGGTCATAAGGTAATTCTATTTTTAACTTTTTGAGGAATCTCCATACTGTTTTTCCAGAGTGGCTGTACCAGTTTGCATTCCCACCCAGGGTATAAGAGGGTTCCCCTTTCTCCACATCTTCACCACATCTGTTGTTTCCTGTGTTGTTAATTTTAGCCATTCTGATGGGTGTGAGGTGGTATCTCACTGTGTTTTTGCTATATTTCTCCCTGATGATGGGTGATGTTGAACATCTCTTCATGTGTCTGTTAGCCATCTGGATGTCTTCTTTGGAGAAATGTCTGTTCAGGCCTTGTACCCATTTCTTAACTGGATTATTTGTGTTTTTGGTGTTGAGTTTAGTAAGTTCTTTATAGATTTTGGACACTAACCCTTTATCAGATATGGCATTTGTGAAAATCTTCTCCCATTCTGTAGGCTGCCTTTTAGTTTTGTTGATAGTTTCCCTCACTTTACAGAAGATTTTATCTTGATGAGGTCCCAATAGTTCATTTTTGCTTCTGTTTCCCTTGCCTTGTCTAGTAAGAAGTTGCTACAGCCAAGGTTGAAGAGGTTGATTCCTGTGTTCTCCAGTAGGATTTTGATGGTTTCCTGTCTCATATTTAGGTCTTCAATCCAGTTTGAATTTAGTTTTGTGTATGGTGTAAGACAGTGGTCAGTTTCATTCTTCTGCATGTTGCTGTTCAGTCTTGTTGAAGAGACTGTGTTTTTCCTACTGGATGTTCTTTCCTGCCTTGTCAAAAATTAGTTGCCCATTTGTTGTGTGCCCATTTCTGGTTTTCTGTTCTGTTCCATTGATCAATATGTCTGTTTAAGTGCCAGTAACATACTGTCTTGATGACTACAGCTTTGTAATGTAGCTTGAAGTCTGGGATTGTGATGCCTCGAGCTTCGCCTTGCTTTTTGAAGACTGTTTTGGCTATTCATGGTCTTTTGCTGTTCCATACAAATTTGAGAATTGTTTTCTCCAGCTCTGTGAAAAATGCTGGTGTTATTTTGACAGGGATTGCACTGAAAGTATAGATTGCTTTGGTAATACCAACATTTTAACAATATTTGTTCTTCCAATCCATGAGCATGCAATGTTTTACCATTTCTTTGTGTCCTCTTCAATTTCTTTCATAACTGTTCTTTAGTTTTCAGAGTATAGATCTTTTACGTCTTTCATTAGGTTTATTCCTAAGTATCTTATGGTATCTTACAACTTATTCCTAAGTTGTAAATGGGATCAATTCCTTGATTTCTCTTTCTGCTGCTTCATTACTGGTGTATTGAAATGCAACAGATTTCTCTATGTTGATATTTTATCTTGTGACTTTGCTGAATTTGTGTATCAGTTCTAGAAATTTTTGGGTGAGCCTTTTGGGTTTTCCACATAGAGTGTCATGTCATCTGAGAAGAGTGAAAATTTGACTTTTATCCACCAATTTGGATGCCTTTTATTTCTTTTTGTTTTCTGATTGCTGAGGCTAGGATTTCCAGTACTATAATAGTGATGGTGAGAATGGACATCCCTGTCTTGTGCCTGAACTTAAAGAAAAAGCTATGTTTTTTTCCCACTGAGGATGATATTAGCTGTGTGTCTTTCATATATGGCCTTTATGATGTTGAGGTATGTTCCATCTATAACTACTTTATTGATGGTTTTTATCAAGAACGCATGCTGTATTTTATCAAATGTTTTTTCTGCATCTATGGAGAGGATTATATGGTTCTTATCCCTTCTTTCATTAATGTGGTGTATCACATGGATTTATTTGCAGATATTAAACCACTCTTGCAGCCCAGGAATAAATCCCACTTGAAAGTGGTGAATAGTTCTTTTAATGTACTGTTGGGTTCAATTATTAGTATCTTGTTGAGAATTTTTGCATCCATGTTCATCAGAGATATTGGCCTGTAACTCTCCTAGTGGGGACTTTTCTGGTATAGCAACCTGTTCTTAGAAGAGTTTTTAAATGCATAAATACATAGAATTGCAGAAGAACAAATTATATTGAAAAATTCTTATTGGGGTGCATGGGTATCTCAGTCATTTGAGCATCTGACTCTTAATTTCGGCTCAGGTCATGATTCCAAGTAGTGGGATTAGGCCCCATGTCAGTCTCTGTGCTGAGCATGGAGTCTGCTTAAGATTCTCTCTCTCTCTCTTTCTCTCTCTCTCTCTCTCTCTCCCTCTCTCTCTCTCTCTTTCAATTCTCACTTTCTCTTTCTTCCTCCCATTGTCTCTCTCTCCCGGTTGGGCACAACATACATTCTCTCTCTAAAAAAGAGGAAGATAAATTAGGAAAGTAATGAAAATGAAAACAAAAAGCAGGAAAAATATTAGATCACAAATGTAGACTTAGAGAACTCAGCAACTCCATATAGCATAATAACATTTATATCATAGGAGTCCCAGGAGAAAAAGAGAGAGAGAAAGGAGAAGAAGGTTTGTTTGTGCAAACCATAGCAGGTAAAAGTATCTGGCATCATTAAATTGACATTTATGTTTCAAAGAGGTTTGTCACATTTTATAGATATATCGTATCCATAAAATGAATGTTACTAAATCTTTTATTCAAGAAAATATATTCTCCATCTGTGGGTCTAATTTTTGCACTTTGAATGGGAGGTGAAGTCTTTCACATTCTTTCCGGCAAAGACGTTATGAAATACTTTCTCTTCCATAGCTAATATTTTTTTTTAATTTTTTTTAACGTTTATTTATTTTTGAGACAGAGAGAGACAGAGCACGAACGGGGGAGGGGCAGAGAGAGAGGGAGACACAGAATCAGAAGCAGGCTCCAGGCTCTGAGCCATCAGCCCAGAGCCCGACGCGGGGCTCGAACTCACGGACCGTGAGATCGTGACCTGAGCTGAAGTCGGACGCTTAACCGACTGAGCCACCCAGGAGCCCCTTCCATAGCTAATATTTTAGAAAACATTCACTCTAAGATCTGCATTTCAGAAAGTAACAAATACCATTAATCCTTTTCAGAACTCAAACTTCTCTCCAAAACTTTCACTTAGCAACCTTATTGATCTCACAATCTTGGATTTGAACATTTCTCAGTTTTCACGCCTTTCAAATGAATGCTGACAACGGGTGAGAAGCTACTGTGGACCCTCTAATCACTCTTCTCATCCTTCTAGCCAAGGCAGGCAGGAGGCCACCCTGGTGGGTAACTGCCTTCCATGTCTCACAGCCTCAACATATTTAAGCCAAGAGAACATTTACAAAGGTGACAGTGATAGCGATAAAACCAGTGATAACCAAAGTACTCACTGCCACTGTTGAAATCTGTCACAGCTCAATCTGAAAAAATACTCCATCCATGAGTACTAAACAAAAGGGTCTAGGCTGGAAGACATCATCTCCCAACACTTTTGTCAGGCAGATTTGTCACTCACATTTGTATCCTCTCTTTGCTGTCTGACTGTCACCTAACCAGAGGTGAGAGCTTCAGTCAAAATCTACAATCCTTGAAGCCAAATCAGCACCCAACTGGCTTCCTGGAATCTGAATGACAGTTTGAGGGCTTAGTCAATTATAAAGTGACAGTAGAGAAAGTATGTATTGGAATGTTTCATAACTGGACCGCTAAAGGGACCTGGGAGCAGCTAGATCACATATTAGAAACCTGTGGTCTAGAGAGATCTAGTGACTCACCCAATGTCATAACGTGCCTAGTGGCAACTTACCTTAAGGTTGTACCTCTGGTTCCTGATCCAGTGCACTTCCTACAATAGAGCTACAGCACATCATTTTGAGAGTCCTATTTTGTTGATTGTGATTTTGTTCCTTTTATTAAAGTTTTTATTGAAAAAGCTGTAACTCACATGGAAAATAATTCAAAAATAAATACATGACCCCATTTATGTAAAATTTTAAAACAAAACCAACAGATACTTTAAAGTTCCCTATGCAATGAACCTATAAAAATGTGGATGGGAAAAACTCATACCAATCTAAGGAGACTGGTACCTCAGGATTGGGATTAAAAGGGTTGTTAAGAAGCACGTGCAGTTGTTTCATCAATATGATATATGCTAAAGGGAAAAAATCTGAAACAAATATGCCCTTCCAAATCCTTTTTAAATATAACATGTTCGTTTTCTTTATAATATGCTCTACACACCTCTGTGTATTTTAAATATTTGATTATAACAAAAATAAATGTGGTTATATTCCATAAAAGAAAGCATCCCTCATACCCCAGATCCTCACTGCCCCTCCTCAAATATGATCTCTAGTTAAGTCTCTTAGACACTCTTTCAGAAATATTCTTTATATAAATACACTTCCTTGAAAACATGCAAGTGGAATCATAAGATATACAATTCTTCACTTTGCTTTTTTCATTTAATTTTTTTTAATGTTTATTTATTTTTGAGAGAGACAGAGACAGAGTGTGAGCAGCAGTGAAAGAGAGAGAGAGGGAGACACAGAATATGAAGCAGGCTCCAGATTCTGAGCTGTCAGCACAGAGCTGATGCGGGGCTTGAACTCACGAACTATGAGATCATGACCTGAGCCAAAGTTGAATGCTTAACCAATTGAGCCACCCAGGCACCCCGCTTTTTTCATTTAAACAGCGTATCTTGCAGATTTCTTCATTTCTGGCCTCATTCCCTTTAATGGATTCAGACTATCCCATTAAATTGATGCATCTCAACATATATTATCTGAAGCTTTGCTACTCGAAGTGTGGTACATGGACTCAGGATCAGAATTATCTAGGAGTTTGTTAGAAATGAAGAATCTGCATTTTCATATTATCTCCATGTGATTCCTATGAAAATTAAAATTTTTAAAAACACTGACACAAATAGCAATAGAACATGCTTGGTCATGTCATTGGAATAATCCAGAATATTTATATTGTATACATATTTGTAAAAACATAAATTTTTGAAAACATAAATGCTCTTCTACGTAACATGATTAAAATGTAGTCTGAGTATATGAGGAACTCAAGCGTAGTGAGCATACTGAATGGCTAGAGACTGAACACAAGAAATGTGAGTGGAGAATGATCAAGACATAATTAATACCACTTCTTCACAGTTGTCTTCTACTGAGTCTATTTATTGGCTTGACAGTTTTAGAAAAGTAATAAAAAATAGTTCAGATTCAAGAGGCTTTGAAACATTACCATAGAAACAAAACAAACCAACAAAACTAGGCTTGAAAAGTATATCTAAAACAATAAATGGTTCATCATGTGGATAAAACCAAGGAAATAAAAATCTAGAACAGTTTCTTTCTCCCTGTACAAACCATAATGTATTTCGCATATCTAGTTTTCCAGAATGGGAAAAAAAAAAACCTTCCCATACAAATATTTTCATGTCACTACTACTTTATTTGTAGTTTCCTAGATTCTAGGGTATAGGAGGTAAGGCTGCAATTAGGACTAGGGAAACCAGACAGAAATTCTGCATCACTGTCCAGCCCTCATGTAAAAATAACTTCACCATCATCTTCCTTTAATGTTTTTGTGCTGGGGAAGTTCTTGCTACCTTCTGTTGGTACTCTGTTCTTCTCATCCTAGATACTGTTTCCAGACATCCTCACCAATCTCTATGGATTCCCATGGGCTGATTACTCCAAAATCTCCCACATGAGCCTGCTCCAGTGCTCTAAACCTTTCTTTCCACCAAACTACTAAAAATGTGTATATAGCGATGAGCAATATATTCTTCTAATTCAGTGGTGCTCAACTTGAGAGTGTCTCAGAATCACCCGGAGGGCTTGTTAAAACTGAGATTGCTGAGCTCATCCCCAGAATTTGAGTCAATAGGTCTATTATGGGACCAAGAATCTGTGTCCAAAAAGTTCCTGGTGATGCTGATGCTGCTTGTCCAGAGACCACACTTTAAAATCACTGTTCTAACAAAGTATATTCAAAATTAAACTCATTTTCTTTCCCCAAACTCTTCTTGATCAACCCATTCTGTTGGTTATCTCCTGTTCTGTTGTTCATGCAAAGTTGTAATATCACTGTTAATCTACTCATTCCAGAATCGTGAAAATCATCTATTCCCCTTCCAACTTTAATGTAGAAGCAAACATGGTCTCTGATACTAAATAGGGTAAGTGACTCACTACAACATATACAAATATACACAACATACAGAACCTTACTATACACAAAATTTCACTAAGGAGGTGAAAGATCTGCGTGCTGCAAACAACAAAACGTTAATGAAAGAAACTGAAGAAGGCACTAATAAATGAAGATATTCTGTGTTCATGGATTTGAAGAATTAATACTGTTAAGATGTCCATACTACCCAAAGTCATCTATGTATTCAATGCAGTACCTATCAAAATTCCAATGGCATTTTTCACTGAAATAGAAAAACAATCCTAAAATTTGTATGGAACCACAAAAGATCCCAAACAGCCCAAGCAATCTTGAGAAAGAAGAATAAACCTGAAAGTATAACATTTCCTGATTTCAAAATATACTACAAAGCTACAGTAATCAAAACAGTACAGAATTGGCATAAAAATCAACACACAGACCAGTGGAACAGAATCTAGAGCCCAGATATAAATCCATGCAAATACAGTCAACTAATATTTGTCAAAGGAGCCAAGAATACTCGATGGAGAAAGGTGTCTTCTTCAATAAATGGTGTTGAGAAAACTGGATAATAACATCCAATAGAATGAAATTGAACCCCTAGTTTACACCCACTCACAAAAATTAACTTGAAATGGATTAAAGACTTAAAGATAAGACGTGAAACTGTAAAATTCCAAGAATAACACAGAGAAAAACCTCCTTGACATTGGTCTCTGTAAGGATTTTTTTGTATATGACACCAAAAGCATAAGAAACAAAAGTAAAAATAAGCAAGTGGGACTGTACCAAACCGAAAAGCTTCTGCAGAGCAAAAGAAGAAAAGAAAAGAAAAGAAAAGAAAAGAAAAGAAAAGAAAAGAAAAGAAAAGAAAAGAAAAGAAAAAGGAACCTAGAGAATAGGAGAAAGTATTTGTAAATCATATATCTGATAAGGGAATAATATCCAAAATATATAAGGAGATCCTACAATAGCAAAAGGAAAATAATCCAATTTTTAAATGGGTAAAGGACCCGAATAGACATTTTTCCAAAGAAAATATACACATGGCCAATAGCCACATGAAAAGATCCTCAACATCACTAATCATCAAGAAAATGTAAATCAAAACTGCAATGATATCTCACCTCACACTTGTTGGAATGGCTATCAGGAAAAGACAAGAAAAGATAAGTGCTGGCAAAGATGTGAAGAAAAGGGTACCCCAGTACACTGTTGGTGGGAGCATAAATGGGTGCGGCCACCATGGAATACAGTTTGGAGGTTCCTCAAAAAATTAAACATAGATCTACCATGTGACCCAGGAATCCCATTTCTGGATTTATATATATAGATTTCATTTCTTTGCATAGATAGATTTCATTTCTTTGCATATACATATATTATATACATATATATTATATACATATACATATATATGTGTGTATATATATACACACACACACACACACACACACACACACATATATATATATATATGAAATGAAATCAGGAGCTCAAAGAGATACCAGCATTCTCACGTTCATTGAAGCCTTATTACAATAGCCAAGGCATGGAAAAAACCCATGTGTCCATCAATGGATGAATGTAAAAGAAAATGTATATATATACACACAACAGAATATTATTCACCCATAAAAAAGGAAATCGTATCATTTGTGACAACATGAGTGAATCTTGAGGGCATTATGCCAAGGGAAATAAGTCTGACAGAAAAACAAATACTATACGCTCTCACTTGTATACGGTACCTAAAAAAAATCAAACTTACAGAAAGAGATAGTAAATTGATAGTTTCCAGGGGCAAGGTATTGGGCAAATGTATAAAGGTGGCACAAACTTCCAGTTACAAGATGATTAAGTTCTAGGAATCTGATGTACACCATGATGACTATAGGTAACCATACTGTGTTGTGTACTTGAAAGTTGCTAAGAGAGTAGATCTTGAAAGTTCTCACCACACACACACAGGTAACTATGTGAGGTGATGGAAGTATTAAGTAATCCTATTGTGGTAATAATTTTGCAATATACACATGTACCAAATGGTCACATCATACATCTTACACAATGTTATATGTCAATTATAGCTCAGTAGACTAGGGGAAAGATTAACGAGACTCAAGGGCTAGAACACAATTTGTGAATTTTCAAAGTGTTCCTCCTTTCTCTGTGCTTTAATATAATGAGACATTTTAGCAGCATGAAGACAATTTAAATTCAAATTCCATAGATATATTTCTATCTGTGCAATGCTGTACAATACTTTTAGATGTGATGCCACAAAACATGCAAAAAGGAAGGACTCCTTCAACAGTCAAAAAGGTCAAAAGAAGACATGGATAGTGGTGATGGGAAAAAAATAATCTAAGTACAAATAGTAACACTAACTCACTCTGTTTTAAGTTCTCTATTATTCACATGTTAACTAAGTGATTGATCTACTAACACTAAATACTTACTAATCCCAACATCTCTGGTGTCCAGGAATTTACTGATGTTTGACTATACAGTAATGTTAATGCTTTTCTCCCAAAGGATTTCATGGAGTTGCTTATAAGTTACATATAAAATTATATTCATCTTATATGTTTACACAATGCCACATACTCAACCATGCAAAACTCTGTCAAGCACAGGTTAAGAAAACCTACAAAAGAAATAAATTACATGAGGCCAGTTCTATTCACTTCATAAATTCAAATGTTATGTTAACACAAATGTGTGACCATGGCAACCTTGCTGGTCAGGCACCAAATATTAAAGTAGGGACAAACTACTGAATTACTGTGTGCCTCTGAAGACATAGGTATATTCAAGTGACTGCTATTTTCCCTAGTCTCGTGTTATTTTCCAGAAATTGGTCCATTTCATCTAAGTTATCAAGCCTGTGGGCCTAGAGTTGTTCCTAATATTCCTTTATCATCCTTTTAATGCTGATGGGATCAGTAATAATGGGTCTCTTTCATTTATGATATTATAATTTGTATCTTCTCTTTTTTTCCCTTGGTTATCCTAGTTAGAGGTCTAATATGTTGTTTTTAAAAGGAAGAAAATTATAAAATTTTTAATATGTTGCTACCTTCATTCAGATGTTTTACTGCAAAGTCTCCTTTTCAAAATGAAATGCAAACCCTTAAATGATTTTAAATTTCTGTGTTCTAATTAATAAAAATTATAGATGGGGAAAAGGTGAAATTAACATATAAATTTGCTTTCTTTTTACATTTTTACAAGGCAATTATATCACTCAGTCTTGCTGTTCAAGAGAAGACCACATGCATATTAAAAGCTCTCTCGGGCACGTATAAAATAGAAGAGCTATCAAATGTCTGCAACACCTATATAAGATATTACTTGAGGGTTTATTATCATTTAAATATCTACTCAAATGAGATCCAGTATCAATTCCAAAAACAGAAAGCGTCTATTTGAATACCAACTGTTAGTAGAAAATGAAAGAGCATGACTGTATGGTCTGAGTGCAGACCACTAGAAAACATTAGTGGAATTTCCAAAAATTTTACCATGGCTGATTAAATACAAATACACTTAAGCAAAATGTCTCCTGGCATTAAATTCTTGGCACCTTTTATAAACACATTTTCCATTATCCATGCTGTATGCAGTTAGATTGTATTGCTTTTGCACCAAGAGAGAGAAAATTGATCAAAGATGGCTAGAAGTACAAGCACCTTTATTGTTTATGAGAGATCCGGAGGTTATTGGTTCTGGAAGTGATTCCATGGCTTAGGGAAACATTGGTTCTTTGTATTTTTCCATTCTGCTGCTTTTAATCTTGCTGGCTATGTGCTTCGGTGGCAAAATGGCTACTGAAGGTGAAGAGAAAATGTCCGCAAATCACAGCATCCCAGGGAGGAAGGACAAAGCAAGGGCAAATGGGCTTTTCCTTACATAGCTTATCCCTTTACTGGGGGAAAAAAAAATCTTTCTCAGAAGTACTTAGTAAGCTTCCTCTACAGATTCTGGGCTAAAACATGGTGAGGCACTAACCCCTCTCGGTCCCTGGCAAGGAGGCATGAGACTGGCACACTACCACTCAAACAAAATGGAGTTCTCTTCACAAGGAAGAAAAGAGTAATGTTGTCAGGTGAATAAACAGACATGTATGCCATATTTGCCCTTGTTAAGAGTGGAATTTGAAAAGTAAAGTTCCATTACAAAGCTCTCTACTAAATACACAACCATTGGTGACTAATTGCTGAAAAATGTACATCCAATAAAATACATAGCTTGCTTAAATAATAAAGTCATGTTCATCAAATTCACGTATCAGAGTAAATGGGACAGAACTCGCCATTTTTACAAGATGACTGGAAAAAAATAATCATTCAATAAATATACCAACTGCCAAAACAGTAAGTAATAATGTGAATCTCAAAAATGAATCTTAAGGGGGGCCTGGGTGACTCAGTCTGTTAAGTGTCTGACTTGATTTCAGCTCAGGTCATGATTTCATGGTTCATGGATTTGAGCCCCACATGAGGCTTCATGCTGAAAGTGCAGACCCTGCTTGGGATTCTCTCACTCCCTCTCTCTCTGTTCCTCCCCACCCAAAATAAATAAACTTTAAAAAAAATGAATCTTGAGACACAACCAGTGTCTCAAGACACTGACTTAGGTCAGTCAAGTTTGAGAAGACCAGCCTTGATTCAAAAAATTCTTTTTCAACAAATAATCAGAGAGATGAGTACTTGGAGCACCTCCAGCACTAGTTACTATGTTTGGCTCCTAGCATGTCAAACTCTTAATCCTCATCATGAGCCAATGAAGCAGTATTATCTCTTTTTATAAAAAAGAAAATAAAGGCTCAGAAACATTAAGTAACTTATTCAAAGTCATTAATAATAAAGCAAGAACTCAAACCTAGTTTTCTATCTGCCACCCTACCCCAATCACATATGTAAAGGTTGCGATAGCTAGAGCAGTGTTTCTTTTGTACATTTTGATGAGATGATAATAGGTTTCTGTATTAGACTTTGTAACAAATCAATCCAAAATTGTATGATGGCTTCATCAAAGAATAAAACAAAGATCTCCAGAACTATAAATAAACAAGCTGATTTAAAATAAATATACCCAAAGTCGAGTCTGTTAACTTACTAGGCAAGTAATTACACGGTAGTGAAGAAATTTGCTCAATAGTTACTTCATTCAGGAAGAAAAATCAGGAAGTTTTGAGCTCTAGAAAAGGGCATTCATGATAACTATAAGTAATTAAGCATGAAAGCTAACATTCTAGATAGGAAAGAATAAATCTGTAAGTCTGTATGCAGTTGGTTAAAATAAGATCCATTGCTTATGGATCAGGAAAGAGTCCTTGGGCCCAGTAAGAGTCTCCCCTCTAAGAGTTCATCATCTTTTATCAAGTTAGAACCAGTGGCAATGAAGCACAGAAGTTAATTTTACATCTCCTTGGCAACTAGTATTACAGATGGAATTTCTCCACTTACAGCTCAAACGTAACAGAAGCATATTTCTCATTCAAAGAATCCAAGGCAATTCCAATGGGGTGATGGGATGGGATCTCATTTGAAGACCCAGCTTATAGAGATAATACGGTCTTCAACATGTGGCTTCCAAAACTGCTCAAGGCATTGGCCGAAGGGAAAAAAGCAAGGAAGATCTTCTGTAGAAGGTAGTGGGGGACCAGGCCTGTGAGTGGTACATACTACTCCCACCAATATTTCACTGGATGAACCCAGCCATACCTCACTCCAGGAGAGCTAGGTAATGTCAACTCCTTTATGGTTTCTGTGCCAAATAATGTTAGCAAATAGAAATGCTAGGCTAATCAGGCTTCCTACTACAGAATGATTGATCTTTAACTTGCTAATGAACTCTGCAGATTTTCAATGAGATATAAACTTGTAGCATTACTCAAACATATTTGGACATGGTAGACTTTTTGGAACATGGTACCACGACTCTCAACTTTAGCATCTGTCAGATCACTTGGTTTGTTAAAAGACTAATTGTTAGGTCCTATCCCCAGAGCTTCTGATTACATGGGTCTGAGAAACGGTCTGAGAATTTGCATTTCCAACAAGCTCTCAGGTGATAGTAATGCTACTGGCCCAGGGATGACACTTGAGAACCAGTGATCTATAGGATCGCTTAAGAGAAAAGGGAAATCCAAAGTGATGGGGATGAGGACGTGTGCCTCCTGGATCCAATTACTGAACTGCCACTTCCATAGCCTTTGTTGCTTTCCAAAATCCAGTCCTCTCACTCAGGAGAAGCCATGGTTCCAGTGTGTATGCTAGAGAATTTCATCCATTTCAAGGACGTATTTGCTGCTAAGAATCAGTACTGCATCCAGGAAAACAGAATAGAACTAGAATGAGCAAGTCAAGCTATATAGGGAGAATGACTGATAATCATTTATTGGCACAATGAATAAATCCTCCAACACTAGTCACTCACCTTCCCATCCTTTAACATTCATGGCACATACCTAGATGAATAAAAAAAAAAAGGTGCCTTAACTCTCAGCGATCACAACCTTATTTAAAAGCAAGGAAGGAGATGTGTCTTGGGAATATACAGAAAAAGTATGAATTCCAGGTTAATCCCAAGGGTATGGGGTCAGAGAAACCTTCCTCAAACAAGTAAGTTCTCACTGTGTTTGAGTACATATCATTCCATTTGCTTCATGTATTGATATTTTTCCTCAATACCCAATCAAAAAAAGTTCAAGCCCCACGTCTGGCTCTGTGCTGATGGCTCAGAGCCTGGAGCCTGCTCTAGATTCTGTGTCTCCCCCTCTCTCTGCCCTTCCCCCACTCATGCTCTATCTCTCTCTCTCTCTCTTAAAAATAAATAAACATTAAAAAATATTTTAAAAAATTGGAATCCGTCTTTTCAAACCCTGACACTGTTTTATCAACTAAGTTGATGTAATATTTTAAATCCCTGTCATCATTTCCAAAATCTTCACAGCATTTCACCAGGGGCAGTTTTCATCTCAAGAAACCACTTTCTTTATTCACCCATAAGAAGCAATTCCTTGTCTGTGGAAGTTTTATCATGAGATTGCAAGCAATTCGGTCACATCTTTAGATTCTGCTTCTAATTCTAGTGCTCTTGCTATTTTCACATCTGCAGTTACTTCCTCCACTAAAACTCTAAACCCTTTAAAGTCAACCATGAAGGTTGGAATCAACTTCTTCCAAACTCCTGTTCATACTTTGACCTCTTTCATGAATCATGAATGTTCTTAGTGACATTGACAATGGTGGATCCTTTCCAGAAGATTTTCGATATTCTTTGCCCAGATCCATCAGAGGAACCCCTAACTACAGCAGCAATAGCCTTATAAAAAGTATTTCTTAAGTAATAATTCTTGAAATTAAAAATTACTGTGATACATGGCTGCAGAATGGGTTTTGTGTTAGTGGGCAGCTCCATCTGAGCTCTTGGGTACCCAGGTGCATTATCAATGAGCAGTAATATTCTGAAAGAAATCTTTTGTTCTCAGCAGGTTTCAATGGTGGGCTTAAAATATTCAGTACCATGTGGTAAACAGATGCTCTGTTATCCAGGACTTGTTCCATGGATAGAGCACAGGCAGAATAGATTGAATAAAATTTTTAAGGGTCCTAGGATTTTTGGAATAGTCCATGAGCACTGGCTTCAACTTCAAGTCTCCAGATGTATTAAACTCCTAAGAGAGTCAGGCAGTGAAGCTTCAAAGCCAGGCATGGACTTCTCTCAACCTATATGGCATCTTCTTCCCATAGAAGGCTGTTGATTCATCTACATTAAAAATGTGTTGCTTGGATGGAACTGGAGAGTGTGATGCTAAGTGAAATAAGCCATACAGAGAAAGACACATACCATATGGTTTCACTCTTATGTGGATCCTGAGAAACTTAACAGAAACCCATGGGGGAGGGGAAGGAAAAAAAAAAAAAAGAGGTTAGAGTGGGAGAGAGCCAAAGCATAAGAGACTGTTAAAAACTGAGAACAAACTAAGGGTTGATGGGGGGTGGGAGGGAGGGGAGGGTGGGTGATGGGTATTGAGGAGGGCACCTGTTGGGATGAGCACTGGGTGTTGTATGAAAACCAATTTGACAATAAATTTCATATATTAAAAAAAAATGTGTTGCTTAGTGTAGCCACCTTCATTAATTATCTTAACCATATCTACTGGATAACTTGCAGCTTCACCTTGTACTTTTATGTTATGGAGATGGCTTCTTTCCTTAAACTTCATGAACCAACCTCTGCTACCATATAACTTTTCCTCCTCATCTCTCTCAGCCTTGATGAAATGGACAGGAGTTAGGGCCTTGCTCTGGATTAGGCTTTCACTCCGGGGAATGTTGTGGCTGGTTTGATCTTCAATCCAGACCACTCCATATCAGCAATAAGGCTATTTTGCTTTCTTATCATTCACATGTTCACTGGAGTAGCACTTTTAATTTCCTTCAAGAACTTCCTTTGCATTCACAAGTTGGCTAACTATTTGCTGCAAGATGCCCAGCTTTTGGTCTGTTTTAGCTTTCAACATGCATTCCTGATGAAGCTTAATCATTTCCAGCTTTTGATTTAAAGAGAAAGCTGTGTGACTCTTTCTTTCACGTGAGCACTTAGAGGCCATTTTAAGGTTATTAATTGGCCTAATTGAAATTGCTGCTGTATAAGGGTGTGGTTTATGGCACCAAAAACAATTATGATGTTACAATGGTAATATCAAAGATCACTGATCACCACAACAAATATAACAATAATGAAAAAGTTTCAAATATTGCCAGAAGTACCAAAATGAGGCACCAACATCAAGCAGGTAAATGCTCTTGGAAAAATGATACCAATAGACTTGCTAAACACAGGGTTGCTACAAACCTTCAGTTTGTAAATCACAGTATAGCAAAGCTCAATAAAATGAGATATGCCAGTATTAATCTTTTGCCTAAAAGGTGACAAGAAAACATTTATAAAGGGAAAATAAGCACTATTTGGATTCTTAAGTATGGATGGAGCACCTAAGAAATTAGAGTGCTCTATTCTTTATTTCCTTTAAATGCTAGGATTCTGAAATCCAAAGAACTGTAAAAATTTTTTGCTAAGCTATATAATTTTACATTCGCTTTTTTTTTAATGGAGATATATCAGAAAGCATTTTAAGATTCTTTTATTTTTATCAAGCATCCCAACTTTGAAAATGCTCCATTATGCTCTGGTAAGATGGTAGAAAAGATCCATGGTTTGCTATGCAAACTGTTCTAATATAGAAGGTAGGGTAGAGAAGCAACAATATTGTCTATGAGTTTTATAATTGTTAAGGATGGATGATGGGAAGGTAGTGGCATCATTGTGCTATTCTGCCTCATGTTGTACGTATTTAAATTTTTCCTTAAAAATGTATTTTCTGTAAAAAAAAAACAAAACAAAACAGTGTTTTATGGTCCCTGTCTGCCTCATCCGCTCTACTGGTAATTTCATGAAAGATAAAACAATGTTTAAGAAATTATACTCTCTTACCAAAATTCAACAAAAGCTTCCAAAGACCTCTCCCCAAAATTTGCACAAGTATGACCAAAAAACCCTGAGATAGTATATTGTTTCCATTTGCAAGGCTCCATTTCTTTACTGAAGAGTCATCTACACCTCACAAAGAAAAATCAGTTTCTAAATACGAACATGAATCTTATTAAAACAATCTGACTTCATGTATTATTTCATAAAATAAATGAAAATTTTTTTGTCTTTAATAAGCCAGTCCAAATATTCTGTACATATTAATGAATGACTTAAAACTGTATCTTGAGAGAAATTTCTGCCAGTATTTGATATGTTTGACCCGTACAAAAGCTGAAAGGTTGCTATTTAAATGACAAGCACATAACTCTTCTAATTCACTCTCTTTGCCAGTAATGTACTGGTGAATGTTTAACTAGCTCTCCAAAATAAAAATGCATACATAAATATATATAGCTTATTTTAAATTCTACAAAGGATAAAATATACAGTTTGTAAATAATAAGTTGTACAATTTGTTTGTAAATTCTATATGGCCATTTGATTCTCAAATAATGCTTTTGTTGACTCTTGCTAAAATCTTGATTCCAGAGCTAGCCTATATTTGTGATTCGTCCTTGATTTGACTAACTCAAATTACAAATAAACAGTTGATTACTATCCATGTCTGCATTTGGATATACATATAATTTCATTTTTGTTAAAGGTAAGAAAAAAGTGAAACAGTAATGCATGTTGGAATTCCACTCATTTCATTAGCTTCTTTGTTGAACTGAACTATGGTTTTCAAAAACTGGGAGAATATTTCCTCAATTTTTGTGCTGTTCACCACACATTAGTGGATATAGACACAACACGCTTTTACATTTAATCTACATTAGTAACATTTTATCCATTACATTCTTAGATCTAGATCAACAAAGCAATAAATCAAGCCCTGATTTTAGCTTTGCCAATTTCCGTGGTGTAAATACTCGCACAGGGGGCAGATTTTAAGCTACCAACATGATATCACTGAAAATGGGGTTGGGAAGAGATGCACAGTACCATACCATCACACAGTGTTTCCTCCGTTATAGAGACACAACAGATACAAATAACTTCAGAAGTAGATGTAGTAAAATCATTAGGAATTGATACATCTTGAGTATACACAACCTTTGTTCTTTATATAGTTCATCTCATTATAAGTTTGTATAACTTTTAATAATAGCTGTGTTTCACAACTGGCTCAGAAAAATCCTGAAAATTGAACAACCACTTCTTATGAGCCACTACAGGTTAGTCCAACCACTTCACTTCTTCTCTCCTGTATGTGAGCTGATATAGGGAATGTATGTATTGTGTGTATGTATGGGTGTTATAAAATTACTTTTACAATTCCTCCCTCTACTTGCCACACTGGTCTTACTGCCCTTTTCTCAAAAAAATGTGCAACTTTTTGCTTATGGAATATTTCCCCAAACCGAAATGAGCTCCTTTAACCCTTTTGAAATCATTTTCAAACTTAAGCATCTCCAAGCTTCAAAACCTCCACCATGCTGAAGGCATTCTTGATCTGCTTTTCACAGTTAATCCTTTTTTCCATCCTCCATGCTACCAAAGCACATTATTCATCCTCATTCATCTTGAAGCTTCCTTAATCCTATCCCATGTTAAAATTAGCCTTTTCAGAGCAGGAACCGTATGTAACCTTTGAACGTTATTCTTCACAACAGCACAAGAGTACACGTTCATGAATTATAAGCCTAAGTAAGCCAAAAGATTCCGCCAGTATTGATGAGGTTACTTCCATGAAGACAGACCTATCTGCAATGTATCAGAAGGCCATTTCTACCACCTATCATTGTGGTGAGTGGGTCATCACAAACACATGGGAAAAAGCCTCCAGTTTTACAACTTGGAAAGGGATTATATCGACAACAATGTCTCTGGCATTTGCTCATGAACAATACAACAGCACACTTGTCATGCTGAGTGACAACAGTCAACCCCAATACAAATATGGCTCAAGCCCCATTTAACGAAAAGAAATTGGCAGTACCTGATGGCTAAAATAACATACGTATGCTCAACTAGGATGTTCTCCAAAGGTCAGATGGCAGCTGAGGCCATAGTGGAAGTTCTTTCAACACTGGAAGTTAGGTCAATCCTAGACTTATTTCAACAATTCACTTTTGGGCCAGTGTTTCTCTTAGTGTTTCTGGGGCCTGGTGTCTATAACTGTAACCCAAGATAAGATGGTTGTATGAACTCTAAAGGGAGTTCTCCAGCCCCAATTCTTTTTTTTTTTAAATTTTTTTTTTTGAGAGAGAGAGACAGAGACAGAGAAAGAAGAGAGAGAGAGAGAGAGAGAGAGAGAGAGAGAGAGAGAGAGAGGGATAGGGGCAGAGAGAGAGGGAGATCCAGAATTTGAAGCAGGATCCAGGCTCAGAGCTGTCAGCACAGAGCCCGACATGGGGCTTGATCCCATGAACCATGAGATCATGACCTGAGCTGAAGTCAGATGCTCAACAAACTGAGCCACCCAGGTGCCCCCCAACCCCAATTCTCTTATGATTCTAAGACTCTAACATGACAGCTGAGCAATGCAAAGGCTTCTATCTCCAGTGTGTACTAGAAACCCAATTCAAACATCAAGTGAATCATCTTGAACTTTAGAACTAGGGAGGAATAAATTTAATCAATAATAACATATAGCTTATAATTTCTACCTGCACTGTGGCATAATAGTTTTATAGCTCTGCTTTAAACCCACACTTCTGTTGAAATATTGAATCACTCTTGAAAAATTCTAGTTTTTCAATAAAAAATGTTTCTGCTACAAATGAAGGGTTTTTTGTTGACTATAGGTTCTACATCAAAGTGCTGGCTGCCATGGAGACCGAAGGACACAAATATCAAGTAAAATCTAAGTCAATAACTGGTAATCCCTGTTGGGAAGGGATATTTCTCTTTTCTCTATAAAGAGTGACTTTCTAAATTCAGCAGTGGGGAAAGCAAGGTTCATAAAGCTGATGATGCAAACATGCCCTACTGTGAGTCACAGAGTATGCAGTATTAGGCTGTCTTTCCAGCTATCTATAATAGCCAAGCAAAGGAAGAAGGTGGCTATTACAGAAGGAAACCTGTATCACTGGGGAAAGCAGGCGGGTGTCTTTTGTTGTTATACTGACCTGATCTACAAAACTAATTGGTCCTGAGCAATTGAAAAGAATTAAGGAGGTGGAAATTCAACTGAGAAAACAGTATGGTGGCACTTACTAGTTGTAGGTGCCACTTAAGCAGTTGTAGGTGCCATGCAATCCAGGTTTTCTCCTGAGGCCTCCCCTCCATTATTAGTTCCTCGGCTTCTGTTAAGCCCAAAGAATAAAGTTCCAAATTTTCTCTCTGCTTCAGATATCTCTGTGGAAAAAGTGGCCACAATTAAAGATATTGCCAGATATCCTATCTCAACCCAAGGGGAGACAGGGAAGAAAAGGTGTCACAGATAGTACTCCTGTTCACTTTCCTATATTTGTTCATTTTTAACCTTGGAGTTTCCACATGTTGCATCTCAGTTATTGTCTGTATTATTTAGCATCTCTTAAATGAGTGTCTGATGATAGCTACATGTTTACTAAAAAAAACATCTGTTAAGGGGCACCTGGGTAAGTTAGATGGTTGAACGACTGACTCCTGATTTCGGCTCAGGTCATGATCCCTAGGTTGTGGGATAGAGACCTGGGTCAGGCGCCATGTTCAGATTCTCTCTCTCTTTCTCCCTCTGCCCTTCCCCCCCGCTCAAGTTCTCTCTCCTTCTCTCTAAAATAAAAAAAAATAAACCTTTAAAAAATCTATTAAATATCTACAATGTAAAAGATACTCTGTTAGCCTCTTTGTGGATAAAAGGATTAAATTAACAGATTCTGTCCCATAGAGAGCTTATAGACTGAGTGGAGACACAAACAGTTCAATAAATGTAATACAAAATGATGAGCCATAATGAAGACATATGTAAAGTACATGGGAGTCCAATGGGGGAAGAGATAACTTCCAACTGAGCAGATGGGGAAACATTTAATGGAAAAGTTGGAGTTAAAGTGAATTATAAAGATGAAACAATTCTGGAAGGACAGAACATGTACTGCAGATTGATTAGTTTTACTGGAGTAGAAGATATGTAAATGGAAATAACAAGCTATAAATTTAATAAGGAATAGGATCTTTGGGGGGAATTATGGTAACTAGAGCTTGGTAAATAGATCTGATGAGTCTAAAATCCTTGTTCAAAAAATCCTGAAAGATATCCAATAAGGAGTTGAAAATGTTGGACTAAAATTGTTAAATTGGAGCTTAACATACAGTTTGGGGGTAAGCTCCAGGGGAATAAGAGTGCAAGCAAGAACTTTGCCAAGAGAAAAACCAGAGAGGAAAACAAAGATGCAATTATTAAACATTTTTTAGGCTTGCTTTTTTATATACATACAGATACATATGTATGTGTTTCAGTAGATTCAAATCATGAGCCTAAAACCACCATAACAGAATCATCATTTATTGAATTCACTGGGATGAGCTTCTTATAATTTATATCATTTTACCATTACAACAACGCTATAAAAAGATCTTTAATTTCACTTTTGATATATATGAAAAAATAATAATTTCCCTCAAGTTACCATAACTCAAAATCTCCAAGACATTACTGGAATCTGAATCTGGCTTGATCCAAACTTGACGTCACTGTGCTGACTGCCTCTCAGATGCTATCCTTCCCTCAAAGCTGTGGATAACCTAAATAATCAGACCAGCGATGGCCGCCAGAACTAGCAAATAAAAATACAAGATAGTGAGTTAAATCTGAATTTTACATAAACAACATTTTTTTAGAATAAATATGTTCTATGTAATATTTGGGGAAATATTTATACTAAAAAGTTATTTGTTGTTTATTTGAAATTCAAATTTAATGGGAGATCTTATATTTTATCTGACCAGCCTAGGAGAAACTGAAATTTGGGAAATTATGTCAGTTCTCTTAAATAACATATTTTCCTTGGCTCAGGTTAATAACAATGTAGGCAGGCAATAAATGAGGCATAGATGAATAAAAAAAAAAGAATGAACAAATGAATGGATAATACATTATAAAAAGCAATACAGAATGACCAATATTAACTTAGCCTTTTATATATTAGTGATATTATTATTCTGATAACTTTTGGATGTTAGGATATTTAGTAATATGGGGTAAAATATTCACTTAAGTTTCTCAAGTATCAGTGAAAATTATTAACACACTCATTTTAACTAAGATTTCAGAAAGAAAAATCACCACAACCCAAACCATCTGCATATATAGAACTAATTGAAAAGTTCTACTGACTTAACCTAATTGAAAAATAAAATGCATATTTTAATAGTTCTTCTTTTCTGATTATATGTTTCTCCAGACATATGACACAGCCAATGGTCAAATTAAGAACTTAAAAATGTAGATATTTTAAAGAAAGAATAATTTAAATGTGCAACATTATTCTTCAGTTATTACTTCCAATTCTCGTTGATGGAATCAACCATTCAAGAACTTGTTTTCTGGAACAAAAAATACATAGACCAATGGAACAGAACAGAGACTCCAGATATAAACCCACATTTATATGGTCAATTAATCTATGACAAAAGAGGCAAAAATATACAATGGGAAGAAGACAGTCTCTTCAATAAATGGTGTTGGGAAAACTGGGCAACTACATGAAAAAGAAAGTAACTGGACCACTTTATTATACCATATACAAAAATAAAATGGATTAAAGAATTAAATATAAGACCAGAAACCATAAAAGTCCTAGGAGAAAACATAGGCAGTAAGCTCTTTGACATTTTTCTTAGCAACATTTTTTTGGATCCGTCTCATCAGACAAGGACAACAAAGGCAAAAAGAAACAAACGGAACTACATCAAACTAAAAAGCTCTGCACAATAAAGGAAATCATCAATACAATGAAAAGGCAACCTAATGAATCAGAGAAAACATTGGCAAATGATATATCTGATAAGGGGTTAGCATGAAAAATATATAAAGAACTCATAAAAGTCAATATCAAAAAAATAAATAATACAGTCAAAAAATGAGCAGAGGATCTGAATAGACACACACACACACACACACACACACACACTGGAATATTACTCAGCCCTAAAAAAGAATGAAATCTTGCCATTTGTGACAACATGGATGAACCTAGAGGGTGTTATGATAACTAAAATAAGTCAGACAGAGAAAGACAAATACTGTATGACTTCACTTACAGGTGAAATTTTTTTAAAAATTAACAAACAAAACAGAAACAGACTCACATACAAAGAGAACAGACTGATGGTTCCCAGAGAGGAGGGGATGGCAGGATGTATGAAATAAGTGAAGAGGATTAAGACGTACAATCTTCTGATTATAAAGTAAGTAAGACACAGGGATGTAATGTACAGCATAGAGAATATAGTCAATAACATTTTAATGAGTTTGTATGGTGACAGATGGTAACTAGACTTATTGCAGTGACCATTTTGTAATGTATATAAATATTAAATCATCGTATTGTATACCTGGAAATAAGACAATATTGTATGCCAATTATTTTTCAATTAACAAAAAGGAAATGAAAAAAAAAAACCTCACCTCTTATATGGGGTCAGCAGCTGCAACTGAAAGAAGAAATTTTAAATGAAATTTCAAATCACTGAAATATTAATCATTAAAACATAATGATGATTAAAATATAAAATAATAAATTAAAATAAAAATTTTATTATAAAATATAAATTTATTATAGGAATAAATTAAAATATAAATCTAAAACAAATGAGAAAGGTGTATTTTGAATTCATTGATATGACAAGACTCTCAATTTGTTGTTCAGCAAAATGAGAATTGTATTTAACTTTACAATAAGAAATTAAGAGGTAGTCAATGAGTACTATGACAATTAAAGCTTGCCATTAATAAGCATTATCTCTATAAAAATTACCAAGACCACTGATTATATGCATTTTTAAATCAGAATCTGTCCTCATACTTTTTTTGGCAATGCAATCAAAGAGTGATTATTTCTAAACAAGATTTGGTTACTGAATGACCTGAAAAGCTGTCAGTTAAAAAAAAATTTTTTTTTAATGTTTATCTATTTTTGAGACAGAGAGAGACAGAGCATGAACGGGGGAGGGTCAGAGAGAGAGGGAGACACCGAATCTGAAGCAGGCTCCAGGCTCCAAGCTGTCAGCAAAGAGCTCAACGTGAGGCTCGAACTCATGGAACGTGAGATCATGACCTGATCCGAAGTCAGAAGCTCAACCGACTGAGCCACCCAGACGCCCCAAAGCTGTCAGTTTTAAATGAGGCCTGAACAAGAAAAGGCTCTACAACAGGTCCAGGCTACCATGCAAGATTCTCTGCTACTCAGCCATATGAGCCAGTAGATCCAATGATGCTTAACGTGCCAGTGGCAGGTATGGATGCTGTCTGGAGTCTTTGCCAGGCCCCTATAGGTGACTCATATCGCCCCAAATGAATCAAATGTCAAATATATTACAAAGGAAAAATATTTATTCTTCTATGAGATTCCTTAAATGAATGCCAGACTTATAAATCAGATAGCATTTATTGTTTCTATTAATTTTATGTATCTGTAAATCTTTGAAAGCTAGATTTTCACTATTTTTTTAATGTTTATTTATTTTTGAGAGACAGAGAGACAGGGCGTGAGCAGGAGAGGGGTAGAGAGAGAGGGAGACAGAATCTGAAGCAGCTCCAGGCTCCAAGCTGTCAGCACAGAACCCGATGTGGGGCTCGAACCCACGAACTGTGAAATCATGATCTGAGCCGAAGTCAGACACTTAACTGACTGAGCTACCCAGATGCTAGATTTTTTTTTTCCATAATAGTATTTGTATTTGTTTCTGGTTTGCAATGAAACACCTCACCGTATAAAG
Organism: Acinonyx jubatus; assembly: GCF_027475565.1. Classification (NCBI taxonomy): domain Eukaryota; kingdom Metazoa; phylum Chordata; class Mammalia; order Carnivora; family Felidae; genus Acinonyx; species Acinonyx jubatus. The sequence goes on from NC_069387.1 coordinate 65,528,382, forward strand.
TGATAAGCATATCTGGATATCAGGCAGGGGATGTTACAACTGACGGAGAAAAAAAATAGTTGGACCTTTCTCTTCAACTGTTGAGTTTTGATCAAATGATTAAGATATAAAAATGATAGAGTGGAGGGAAAAAACTTTTTTTTTCTTTCTTTCTTTCTTTTTTTTTTTTTTTGCTTTGAGTGATCATAACAGAAATAAAAATACAAAGTAAAACAAAATTATATGAATACAACACTGAGGCTGAAGCCAAAAATGTTACAAGGAAAAATTACTTATAAAAATTCTGAAAACAGTTTGTTTGCAGTCTCATGGGGCTGGCCCTTATGGGCAGTCATTTTGGTCATCTGTTGGAAAGCCCTGAGACCTGCAGGCCAGCCCTGTATGACCCTGGCGCTCACTGTACAGGTTTCTTGACAGGCTCCTAGATGAGGATGCTCATCCGTACATTTCTGAGAGGGAAATCTAATGGTATCCACAGCCTCTTCTTTGAACTAACAATAACACAAACGGAACATGTGACTGTCACACGGCAGTCTTTCTAGGCAGCTTTGAATGTTTCTGGTTCAGGGTAAACGTATGCTTGAAGACAACTGCACTATCCATCAATTGTGTAAAGTATCAAGGACTTCCTACAAGTCTGCATAAAGAGCAGCATCAATTTCTAACTGGGTTGTTGGCAGGTTTGGCTTGAAATAAAAATTGGGGATAAAACACAATCTTTATTGCCCACAGTAAATTTAAGAAGGGGGAGTAAAGATCCTCGGCTCTGGCCATGGTGAAAGTACAGAGATCAAATGGCCCCACCCAGAACAATCAGGAAAAAGACTCCATATATGAAAAACAGTTTTCAGACATGTGAAACACGCAACCCAGGACAGCGATCCCTCAGAGAAAGTAAACCTACAAGGTTAAGCCCTACAACTGCATCAATTTACTGGTGAGGGTCAGTTTACATGCCACGGAATAAAAGGAAGATACTGAGAGTCCAATAATCTTACAAATTGAAGATCCCGAGATCAGAGTTCAGAGAGCTCAGGGCAGCTAGAAGTTGTGGGCAATGAAACAGAGGAGAGAACTACAAGGAAAGAGACCTAGAGATCTGTAGATGGGTGGGGGCAGGTCTTCACCTGACCAGTGTGTGTGTAAGAAGAAACTACCTGAAGCCAGGGAAAGAATTACTAAAAAAGAGTAGACACAAAATTTCTGGAAGCCTGTACAGGACCACACATTGGGCATAATCCTAAAAACTATAGAGCTTTAGTAATGGTGCTAAATTGGCCCTAAAGACTTCCCTGGACTTACCTTAACAAAGCTTAAAAGTCTTGAGAGGATGTAACGGATTCTAATTAACTTAAATTGTTATGAGAGGGGAAAAATAAACCAACACCATATTTAATAGAATACAACAAAATACAGCAATCAAGACTTTAAAACCCACAATGTCTACCATTAGATTTAAAAACGATTATAAGGTAAGAAAATAATGGCCCCAAAATGGGGGAATTCATCAACAAAAATATATTCAGAGATTATAGTAATAATGGAAATAGCAGAGAAGGATATTAAAAGGGCTACTATATGATCCTGATTTTCAAAAAAGTAAAGGAAAACATAAGCATGATAAGAAGAGAAATGAAAGCTATGAAATAGGCCCAAAAGTTTTTTCTAGATATGGAAAGAAATATCTGAAGTGGAAAATGCACTGGATGGAATTAAAGCAGATTAGGCAGTGCAGGTAAAAAGATCAGTGAGCTTTAAGCCATGTCAGTAGAAACTATCCAAACTAAAGCACAGAGAGAAAAAACTGGAGGGAGGGGGTGAGAGGCTCAATGAGCTATTAGGCAATACAGCACTCTAACATATGTGTAATTGGAGTCCCAGAAAGAGTGGTGGGGAGAAAAATATTTGAAGAAAAAAAGGCTGGAATTTTTCCAAATTTGGTGAAAATTATAAGCCCACAGTGCCAAAAAAATTCAAAGAAACCCACACAAAACATATCGGAAAAAAACACATCAGCACATTGTAATATGTTGTTGAAAGTAGTGGCAAAGAAAAACCTCCGTAACGGCTTGAGAACAAAAAAGAATAACAATAAAGCCAAGAATGATAGCACACTTCTGGCCAGCAGCCATGCAACCCAGAGTACACTGGAGAAACCATCTTTAAAATAATGAAGGGGATTGGGGCACCTGGGTGGCTCAGTTGGTTGAGTGTCCACTTTGTCTCCAGTCAGCTTTGGCTCAGGTCATGTTCTCGCTGTTCATGGGTTCAAGTCCTGCATCGGGCTCTGTCCTGACAGCTCAAAGTCTGGAGTCTGCTTTGGATTCTGTGTCTCACTCTCTCTCTGCCCCTCCCCCTCTCAAATATCAATAAACATTAAAAAATTAAAATAATGAAGGGGAGGGAGGAAGAGAGAACACCTTGACCTAAAATTCTTTACTCCACAAAAATACTTTTCAAAAACAAAGGTGAAATGAAGTCTCTTTTGGACAACAAAAACGAAGGGAATTCTTTGTCAACAGACATGCACTACAACACACTTTAATGAAAGTTCTTCAGAAAGAAGATAATGATGACAGATGGACATTTGGACCTACATAAATGAATGAAGGGAAATGGAAATGATAATCACAGGCAAATATAAAAGCCTTTTTATATCTTAATGCCCTTATTTTTTTAAGTTTATTTATTTATTTCGAGGGGGTGGAGGGGCAGAGAGAGAAGCATAGAAGAGAATCTCAAGCAGGTTCTGCACTGTCAGCATGGAACCCAATGCAGGGCTTGATCCCATGAACCATGAGATCATGACCTCAGCTGAAATCAAGAGTCAGACACTTAACTGACTGAGCCATCCAGGTGCCCCTATTTTAATGTCTTTAAAAGAAAGTTTAATGCTTAGCAAATACAAGCCATAATCAGAAAAAACTTGGCTAGCTTGCTTAAAAAAGAAATGGATGAATGATGATCATTTTGTTTGTTGGGCTTTAGGAAAGTCATTTTAAAATGGGTATAAGATATGGCATATGCTATGTAATGCTTCCAGAGAGATGTTAAATTTATTAATGGATAAATGTAGACTCCTCTCCTACTGTCTACAAATGTCCTCCCTCTTATAGAACCAGGAATCCTAATATTTCATAGTCTGAGTACAACAAGGAATGTCCCTACACAGTGCAGTTTGTAAAGGGAGAGAGATGAGAATGTGGTCTCTAGTCTTTGTATCCTATATACTGTAGTATCCTGATAATGATTCCTGAATACTATAAGTTGCACAAAGTAACAAGTAAAAAATTAAAAACAAAGCCTGGAAAATAGAGTCCCAGAAATTTTCCAAGACACATGGCAACAAGACAAAGTGACAGATATATGAGGAAAACAGAAATAGGATTTTCCAAGAAGTTCCAAACACTGGACTAGGACTTTCTGAGGAAGTCTCACAAAAAGAGAAGAGCAAAATGAAGGAGAGGTATTTTTCAAAGAAATAACAGATAAGAATATCCAGAACTGAAGAAGACAGACATAGTTACACTAAAATAGACTCTAAACAGAAATGGAAGAATATAAATACATTTTAAAGACATTTCTGAGCATCAAGGATAAAGTGAATATCCAAAGAAAATACAAGTTGTTTCCAGTGACAAAAATTAAATGGACATTACATTTCCTGTCAGCAATAAAATATGATAGGAAGAAAGTAAGACAACACTCCCAAAATTCTGAGGAAAAAAATATATTCAACTAAAACTTCTGTAACAAGTCAATTTAACGAACAAGTGTGATGGCACCTGATAACCATAGTTAGAATACTCTCAGAAAATTTACTTTGTCTCTACCTTTTCTTAAACAGTTACTTGAGGAGAGGTGCCAGGGGGACTCAGTTGGTTAAGCATCCAACTTCAGCTCAGGTCATGATCTCACAGTTCACAAGTTAAAGCCCTGAGTCACGCTCTGGGCTGACAGCTCAGAGCCTGGAGCCTGGTTCAGATTCTGTCTCCTTCTCTCTCTCAGCCCCTCCCCCACTCATGCTCTGTCTTCCTCTCAAAAATAAATAAGCTTTAAAAAAAAAAGTTACTTGAGGATTTACTCTAAATCAATAAATGAAAAGACAGTCTAAGGATGCTGGAAAACTGGAGATAAATGGGAAGGCTGGAGAGGTAAAGTCCCAAACTGACCAGAGACCTAGGGGAATTAAGAGAGCGCTGAGAGGGAGGACCCTAAGGAAAAACAGAATTGCCATAAAATATAACCAGATACAAATAAGTATATGGCAAAGACAAATGCTAGGAAAAAAGAACATTTAGAAACACCACAAAAATAGGGGAGGAAAGGCACTACAAAAATGTCAAGGTTTAAATATAAAACAACACTAAAATGCAGCACTATTTTAAATACTTGGGACCACATCTTTGCAATAGAAGAGAAGTAATTCTTAGCAACCTCTATTCAAGAATTGAATTTTATTTTTGTTGTTGTAAAATAATAGTTTCTGCATCATTGTCCAGCGTTGGATTTAACATAAGGACAAAACATGCAAGACTCGGGTGTGGCTTCTGAACAGAAAGAAAATCGTAATAACCTTGACAATATAAAAGCAAAATCCTACTTGACACAAAGAAGATCATAAAGAAGGGAGGAAGATCAGACAAAAGGAGGAGGATGCTAATGTTTTCATCTTACCTAGTGGGGCATCAAGATACCCTATGGAAGTTAAATAGAACAAGAGACAGGGAGTTAAAGTTACTATTGAAAGTTAGAAAGTTGGGGCACCTGGGTGGCTCAGTTGGTTAAGCATCATCTGACCCTTGATTTCAGCTCAGGTCATGATCTCACAGTTTGTGATTTTGAGCATGGAGCCTGCTTGAGATTCCCTATCTATCTATCTATCTACCTACCTACCTACCTACCTACCTATCTATCTATCTCAAAAATAAATAAATAAACTCAAAAAAATAAAGTTAGAAAGTTAAGGAATTAAGGAACTAAAACAAATACTACCACCAGACAAAAACACAGAAGGGAATAAATGAGCCAAAGCCTCCACTTTCACAGTGGAAACCAACCCATGTTATCAATTTACACTTTTATCTAAATTGATAAATATCATACTCTGGTTTCTCTTCAGATCGCATAAATCTTTCGCCTTTTAAATTGATAAATATCTATTGATAAATAAAAATAGAGATGCAATCATATTTTCTTTTTGAGGTAATCAACAAAAGATAAAAACAGAAATTATGAAAAGACTTTGCCCCCAAGGTATATGTTTGGATAGTAGGCAGGGGCAAACAAAAATTTATTGCTTTTCATTATTTAGGAATTTTTGAATCAGTTAAAAAGGAGAAAAGAAAATGGAAATCAATTGAAGAAATAAAAGAGCAAACCAAGAGTAAATGTTCTTTTTAAATATATCTGTGTTTCCTATGGCGTGGATGACACAGTTTTTGCATTTAATGCTAATTTCCTTAAGAGTTTCCTGCTGATGTCTAGCGATTGTTAGAAATATCAGTCTGAAATAGAATATGATGATGGTGAAAATAAACCTTGCTTACCTCAACTTCAAGATATTTGGGGAATAAAGATGCAGGTTTTTTTTCACTTGAAAGAACAAAATCCCATCTGCTCCATAGGATTACTGACAGTCTGTCTTCTCCCATATGGGTTTCATTTTATGCAGCAGCATGAAACTACACTTCCAAAGTCTAGTTTTCTACCTTTTATTTATTTTCTTCTTTCTTTCTTTGGAAAAAAACATACATGCTGATTCTTAGAGACTGAATTCCTACTTGGGTTTCCCTCTCCTCCTTAGAGAACAGCTTTTAAATTTCCTTTGAGGAACATAATGGATTTCTATTATGTAGAGCCTATTATCAAGCAGTACAGCACAGCATACACAGATGAGGTATTTGACATATAAAGAAAATAAAAGAATAAACAAAAGTCAGTTAAACTCTGCAATTAAAGTATAATAGACCACAAAAGCAGTCTGATCATATTTTATTTAGTATGCATCTTGATACATCAAGATTTAGAAGATGACTTTTAATGACCAATATGGGGGGTGGGAATTCTGGCAGAAGATATTGAGAAGCAACTGTCCAAAGGTAATTGATTTTATATTTTTTAAAATTTAGGTTTTGAATCAATCCAAGTCAAGTCCTTCAGTTTAACAACGCTAGAGGCAAAACCCTTGAGCCCTGACCAAGGGAAAAACCAAAGGAGCATGACAAGGAGCTTGAGGGGCTACACCATTATCATGAAGATGATACTTATATGCTGACAAAATTGGAGGATAATCAAAGACTAAAGCACTAAACTGAACACAGTCAGTTCAGTTCTGAAATGTATTTCTGAAATACTCAATAAGAAATAGGAGTGAGAGAGTTGGGCCCTGTAAACACTCAGGGATCCCCTCCTATCTTACCACAGGTAAAAAGTTGGAGAATTTAGGTAATCATAAAATCCAGGACAATCCAAATGGAGACAGTGGAGTGCCTGGGTGGTTCAGTTGACTGAGCATCTGACTTCAGCTCAGGTCATGATCTTGAGGAGGTTCGTGAGTTCAAGTCCCACACAGGGCTCACTGTTGTCAGCATGTCAGCACGGAGTCTGCTTTGGATCCTCTCTCCCCCTCTCTCTGCCCCTCCCCTGCTTGCACTCTCCCAAAAAATAAATAGAGTGGGAGGCCAACATGGCGGAGAAGTAGGGGGAATCCATACTTCCCAGGTCTCTCAAAGAAGTGTAGAAGCCAAAGGACTTTGAACACCAGAGCCTGGGAGGAAAAGAGACTGAATCCACTAGGGAAGAAAATGGGAAAGCTGGAAAAAAGATAGGTGGGTAACTGCGAACTGGGGGAGATAAAAAAAAAAGGCTGCATGGGCATGGAGGGGAGGGACCCCCTTCAGTAGAGAGACAAAGGAAAGATAAAGAGCGGCTAGGGAAGCACAGGACTATATCTGGACAGGAGAAAGACCTTGGACTGAGACTGAGAGGGATCCGAACTCTAACCATGGGGCTTTCTTCAGACAGGGGCCAGCTCCCTGCCTGTGCACCTGGGGAAGAGGGGAGCCAGGCCTAGGTGCCATGGTAGGTCAGAGTCTCAGTCCACAGCTGGAGAAAGTGGTTCCGTCTCTGGAGGGCTGTGTGATAGCACAGAACACGCCTAGTCTGCCACCCCACCCCGGGGTGCAGTGGCTGGGCCAAGGGCACAGTCTGCAGGAGGAAAATGCTGCCGTTTCCCTGGAGTGCTGTGCGAAAAGACAAAGCCAGCCGGGACCACTTATCGCTGCACTGAGAGGTGCTTCCCCAGTGCCAGAGTGCAATCCTAGCCAAGTGCAGGGTCAGGGGAGTTAGCAGAGAGAAGGACTACCACATCTGCACCCATGGCACAGTGAAGACAACTCAAACTGAGTCCACCAGTCTGACTCCGTGGAGAAGAGACTGGGGGATCACCATTTCCCCCACTCTCCCTGCCACCACCACCACCAAGGCGGGGCCTCAGGGATCACTCCCAGGGCCCATAGCAGAGGTGGGTTCAGAAAACACCAAACCACGCCCCCTAGCACTGGGTAACTGCATACCCACTGGAGCGGCACAGACTCTGCGGGGACAGATGCTACCTACAAGCCATGCAGCATTGCCTGGATTAACTCTAGGTCAATTCTGGATATATAGCTATATTCTCCGCCCCCCCTCCCCCATTTCTCCTCCTTATCTCTTCCCTCCCCTAGGCTGGTTACTCTGGTCATCGGTCTGTCTAAACAGACATATTTAATCCATTTTCTTGATACATGTTCTACACCTCCTTCTTTAACTCCTTTCTCTCTGAAATAATCAAGCCATATAGTTTCTCAGTCTGGGTAACTTTATCTTCATTTCGTTTTCCCCACCTCCTTCTTTATTTTCCTTTCCCTCTCTCTGGATTAAGCCTTTAGTCTCTCTGCCTAATCAACGTTTATTCTCTCCCTCACCAAACCCCCCATCGTTTCTCTCTTTGTATGTGCTCTTCCATCAGCACTGCTTCGACCCTCTTCTTTACTTGTAGTCGGTGCTTTTGTTTTTTTGTTTTTAGTCTTTAGGTTTTTGTTTTTATTTGTTTGTGTTTTTGCATGTTTTTGTCTGTTTGTCTATCTGTTTTCCTTTACAGGCCTACTCCAAGAAACAAATCAAAGCAAATCTGGTCGAGGGTCCAAAATATTACTATGAGTAGGGTAATAAAATAACCAAAGTCACAACAACAGACAGCAAGTAACAATCCCTGAAAAAACACCTCCTGAAGGGCAAGGCCATGGACAGCGTATGACCCTCCTTTAATATAGCAGCACTCGCAGGTGCAGAGCATACAACAAGCTTTTAAAACACATAAGGAATAGAAAACTAGCCAAAATGACAAAATGGAAGAATTCTCCTCAAAAAAATTCCAGGAAGTAGCGACAGCTAATGAATTGATCAAAACCGATTTAAGCAATATAACAGAACAAGAATTTAGAAAAATGGTCATAAATTAACCACTGGGCTTGAAACAAGCATAGAGAACACCAGAGAATCTATTGCTACAGAGATCAAGGGACTAAAAAATAGTCATGATGAATTAAAAAATGCTATAAATGAGCTGCAAAATAAAATGGAGGTGGCTACAGCACAGATTGAAGAAGCAGAGGAGAGAATAGGTGAATTAGATGATAAAATTATGGAAAAAGAGGAAGCTGACAAAAAGAGAGAGAAAAAAAATCCAGGAGTACAAGGGGAGAATTAGAGAACTAAGTGATGCAATCAAATGGAACAGTATCTGTATCAGAGGAATTCCAGAGGAAAAAGAGAGAAAGGGGCCAAAGGTGTACTTGAGCAAATCATAGCTGAGAATTCCTCAACCTGGGGAAGGAAACAGGCATTGAAATACAAGAGGCACAGAGAACCCCTTCAGACATAACTTGAATCAATCTTCTGCACAACATATCATAGTGAAACTGGCAAAATACAAGGATGAAGAGAGAATTCTGAAACAAGCTAGGGATAAACAGGCCTTAACATAAAAAGGTAGACACAAAAGAGTAGTAGCAGACCTATCTACTGAAACTTGGCAGGCCAGAAAGGAATGGCAGGGAATCTTCAATGTGATGAACAGAAAAAATACGCAGCCAAAACCCTTTATCCAGCAAGTCTGTCATCCAGAATAGAAGGAGATATAAAGGTTTTCCCAAACAAACAAAAACTGAAGGAATTCATCACCACTAAACCAGCCCTACAAGAGATCCTAAGGGGGACTCTGTGAGTGAAAAGTTGCAAGGACCAGAAAGTCCCTAGAGACACCACCTAGAGACACCACTACAAGCATGAAACCTACAGATAACACAATGACTCTAAACCCCTATCTTTCTATAATAACACTGAATTTAAATGGACTAAATGCTCCAACCAAAAGACACAGGGTATCAGAATGGATAAAAAAACAAGACCCATCTATTTGCTGTCTACAAGAGACTCATTTTAGGCCAGAGGACACCTTCAGATCGAAAGTGAGAGGATGAAGAACTATCTATCATGCTACTGGAAGTCAAAAGAAAGCTGGAGTAGCCATACTTATATCAGACAAACTAGACTTTAAATTAAAGGTTGTAACAAGATATGAAGAAGGGCATTATATAATAATTACAGGGTCTATCCATCAGGAAGAGCTAACAATTATAAATGTCTATGCACCGAATTCGGAAGCCCCCAAATATATAAAACAATAAATCAGAAACATAAGCAACCTTATTGATATTATGTGGTAATTGCAGGGGATTTTAATACTCCCCTTACATCAATGGATAGAACATCTACACAGAGAATGAATACAGAAACAAGGGCCCTCAATGATATATTGGATCAGATGGACTTGACAGATATATTTAGAACTCTGCATCCCAAAGCGACAGAATATACTTTTTTCTCTAGTGCACATGGAACATTCTCCAAGATAGATCACATACTGGGTCACAAAACAGCCCTTAATAAGTATAAAAGAATTGACATCATACCATGTACACTTTCAGACCACAATGCTATGAACATGAAATCAACCACAGGAAAATGTATGGAAAACCTCCAAAAGCATGGAGGTTAAAGAACATCCTACTAAAGAATGAATGGGTCAACAGGCAATTAGAGAAGAAATTTAAAAATATATGGAGGGGTGCCTGGATGGCTCAGTTGGTTAAGCGACCAACTTCAGCTCAGGACACAATCTTGCAGTTTGTGAGTTTGAGTCTCGTGTCAGGCTCTGTGCTGACAGCTCAGAGCCTGGAGCCTACTTCAGATTCTATGTTTCCTCCTCTCTCTACCCCTCCCCTGTTCACACTCTGTGTCTATCTCTCAATAATAAATAAAAACGTTAAAAAAATTAATTAAATATTTTTTTTAAATATGGAAACAAATGAAAATGAAAATACAACAATCCAATGCTTTAGGATGCAGTGAAGACAGTCCTGAGAGGAAAATACATTGCAATCCAGGCCTATCTCAAGAAACAAGAAAAATTCCAAATACAAAATCTAACAGCACACTTAAGGAAACAGAAGCAGAATAGCAAAGACACCCAAAACCCAGCAGAGGAAGAGAAATACTAAATATCTGAGCAGAAATAAACAATACAGAATCTAAAAAACAGCAGAGCAGATCAATAAAACCAAGAGTTGGTTTTTTGAAAAAATAAACAAAATTGATAAACCTTTAGCCAGACTTCTCAAAAAGAAATGAGGGAGGACCCAAATAGATACAGTCATGAATGAAAATGGAATTATTACAACCAATCCCTCAGAAATACAAGCAATTATCAGGGAATACTATGCAAAATTATATGCCAACAAACTGGACAACCTGGAAGAAATGGATAAATTCCTAAGCACCCACACACTTCCAAAACTCAAACAGGAAGAAATAGAAAATTTGAACAGACCCATAACCAGTGAAGAAATTCAATCAGTTATCAAAAATCTCTTAACAAATAAGAGTCCAGGACCAGACGGCTTCCCTGGGGAATTCTACCAGACATTTAAAGCAGAGATAATATCTATCCTTCTCAAGCTGTTCCAAAAAATAGAAAGGGAAGAAAAACTTCCAGACTCATTCTCTGAAGCCAGCATTACTTGGATTCCCAAACCAGACAGAGACCCAGCAGAAAAAGAGAACTACAGGCCAATATCCCTGATGAATATGGATGCAACAATTCTCAACAAGATACTAGCAAATCAAATTCAACAGCATATAAAAAGAATTATTCACCATGATCAAGTGGAATTCATTCCTGGGCTGCAGGGCTGGTTCAACATTCTCAAATCAATCAATGCGATACATCACCTTAATAAAAGAAAGTTAAGAATCATATGATCCTGTCAATTGATGCAGAAAAAACATTTGACAAAATTCAGCATCCTTTCTTAATAAAAACCCTCGAGAAAGTCGGGATAGAAGGAACATACTTAAACATCATAAAAACCATTTATGAAAAGCCCATGCTAATATCATCCTCAATGGGGGAAAAACTGAGAGCTTTCCCCCTGAGATCAGGAACAGAACAGGGATGTCCACTCTCACTGCTATTGTTTAACATAGTGTTGGATGTTCTAACATTAGCAATCAGACAACAAAAGGAAATCAAAGGCATCAAAATTGGCAAAGATGAAGTCGAGCTTTCACTTTTTGCAAATGACATGATACTACACGTGGAAAACTCAACAGACTCCACCAAAAGTCTGATAGAACTGATACATGAATTCAGCAAAGTCACAGGATACAAAATCAATGTACAGAAATCAGCTGCATTCTTATACACTAATAATGAAGCAACAGAAAGACAAAGAAACTGATCCCATTCACAATTGCACCAAGAATCATAAACCCAACCAAAGGAATAAACCCAACCAAAGATGTAAAAGACCTGTATGCTGAAAACTACACAAAGCTTATGAAGGAAATTGAAGAAAATACAAAGAAATGGAAAAACATTCCATGCTCATGGATTGGAAGAATAAATATCGATAAAATGTCAATACTACCCAAAGCAGTCTACACATTCAATGCAATCCCAATCAAAATCGCACCAGCATTCTTCTCGAGGCTAGAACAAGCAATCCTAAAATTCATATGGAACCACAAAAGGCCCCGAATAGCCAAAGTAATATTGAAGAAGAAAACCAAAGCGGGAGGCATCATAATCCCAGACTTTAGCCTCTACTACAAAGCTGTCATCATCAAGACAGCATGGTATTGGCACAAAAACAGACACACAGACCAATGGAATAGAATAGCGACTCCAGAATTGGACCCACAAAAGTATGGCAAACTAATCTTTGACAAAGCAGGAAAGAATATCCAATGGAAAAAAGACAGTCTCTTTAAACAAATGGTGCTGGGATAACTGGACAGCAACATGCAGAAGAATGAAACTAGACCACTTTCTTACACCATTCACAAAAATAAACTCAAAATGAATGAAGGACCTGAATGTGAGACACGAAACCATCAAAACCCTAGAGGAGAAAGCAGAAAAAAACCTCTCTGACCTCAGCCGCAGTAATCTCCAAAGGCAAGGGAATTAAAAGCAAAAATGAACTATTGGGACCTCATCAAGATAAAAAGCTTCTGCACTGCAAAGGAAACAATTAACAAAACTAAAAGGCAACCAACGGAATGGGAAAAGATATTTGCAAATGACATATCGGACAAAGGGCTAGTATCCAAAATCTATAAAGAGCTCACCAAACTCCACACGTGAAAAACAAATAATCCAGTGAAGAAATGGGAAGAAAACATGAATAGACACTTCTCTAAAGAAGACATCCGGATGGCCAACAGGCACATGAAAAGATGCTCAACGTCGTTCCTCATCAGGGAAATACAAATCAAAACCACACTCAGATACCCCCTCACACCAGTCAGAGTGGCTAAATGAACAAATCAGGAGACTATAGATGCTGGAGAGGATGTGGAGAAACGGGAACCCTCTTGCACTGTTGGGGGGAATGCAAACTGGTGCAGCCACTCTGGAAAACAGTGTGGAGGTTCCTCAAAAAATTAAAAATAGATATGACTCAGCAATAGCATTGCTAGGAATTTACCCAAGGGATGCAGGAGTGCTGATGCATAGGGGCACTTGTACCCCAATGTTTATAGTAGCACTTTCAACAATAGCCAAATTATGGAAAGAGCCTAAATGTCCATCAACTGATGAATGGATAAAGAAGATGTGGTTTATATTTACAATAGAATACCACTTGGCAATGAGAAAGAATGAAATCTGGCCATTTGTAGCAATGTGGATGGAACTGGAGAGTCTTATGCTAAGTGACATAAGTCAGGCAGAGAAAGACAGATACCATATGTTTTCACTCATATGTGGATCGTGAGAAACTCAACAGAAGACCAGGGGGGAGGGGAAGGGGGAAGAAAAGTTACAGAGAGGGAAGGAGGCAAAACATAAGAGACTCTTAAATACTGAGAACAAACTGAGGGTTGATGGGGGGTGGGGAGGAGGGTAAAGTGGGTGATGGGCATTGAGGAGGGCACCTGTTGGGATGAGCACTGGGTGTTGTATGGAAACCAATTTGACAATAAATTTCATATACAAAAAAAATAAAATAAAAAATATTTTTTAAAAACCTGAGGAACAGTATCTCACACATTCAGGAAACATTAGGACCTCAAGACTCTCTTGTCCTGTTCTAGTCAACAACTTCCCTAACTGCCTACCTTGGTTCACAGGTAAGGTTTGCATGCCCTGCTTCTACTTCCTCATGCCCTTTTTGATTGTGGTACTCAAATAACCTTTATCCTCTCCTCTCTCATTAAGATTCCTAGTAGCCTCTTGCTGGACAACCCCTAAGTCTATATTTCAGTCCTTATCTTAATTGGCATTTCTGTTCACTGGAGATTATCAGCTACGCTTTCCTTGAAAATGAATTTTCCTTGAAATGGTTTCTCATGCTGGTCCCTAACCCTATGTTCATTCCTTTGGAAGATCATTATTGAAGGTCTTTATGTGCCAGGCACTCTTACAGGCTTTGTGGATGCAACAGTAAATGAAACAGTCAACCCTTGATCTCATAGAATTTAAGTTATAAAGAGAGATAAAGAAAAATTAATAAAATATTTAGAATACTGGAAAATAACTGCTAAGAAAAAGAAAAATAAAGCAGGGAAGGTGGGATAAGCAGTTTGGGTTGTAAATTTAAAGAAAGTAGCCAGAAAAGTGGATATTGGGTATTGATTAAAAACCTAAAGGAAGTAAGGGAGTAAACCATGTGGATTTCTGGGGGAGTATCAATCCAAGAAGAGAGAATAGTAATTTCAAAGGCCCTGAAACAGGAATCTCACAGTTTGTGAGATCAAGCCCTGAGTCAGGCTCTGGGCTGACAGTGTAGAGCCTGCCTGAGATTCTCTCTCTCCCTCTCTCTGTGCCCCTCACCCCTTTTTTAAAATAAATAATTAAAAAAAAAACTTAAAAAAGAAGAAGATCTTCAAGAAGACCAGGGTGATTGTTGCCAAATGCACATGGGGGAGAAAAGTAGGAACTCACTAAATAGAAGTAACTGGGGACAGATAATATAGGACCTTGTATGCCATTGGAAGGAGCTTGGCTTTTACCCCAACTGAGGTGAGAACCCATGGTGGGGGTGGGGGGTGGTGGTTAACAAAGAAGTGACATGAGAAGACTTGTCTTTTAATAGGATAACTGGCTTCTCTACTGAAATAGAATGAAGGAGTTCATGAATTAAAGCAAGAAGGTCAGTTATGAGGCCATTGCAATATTCCAAATGAAAAATATTAGCAGTCCTGATCAAGGTGGTAGCAGTGAGGTGACAAGAAGTAATTAGATTTAGGATAAGACATTTAGGTGGAGACGACAAGACTCACTGATTTTTGGTCACAGCAACTGAAGAATGGAGTTGTCATTTGCTGGGATGCGGAAGACTCAGGCTGGGTAGGGTGAAGTGAGAGAGGATCACAGAATGTCAGAAGCTTGCTTTTGGTCATGTCCCACACTAGATGCCTATCAGACATCGACGTGTGCATGGCAGTTGGGTGACAGTCAGTAGGGTCATGAGTCTGAAATCCAAGGGAGAAGTCTGAGCAAGAGATACAAATTTAGGGATCATAAAGACATACATGGCATTTCAAGCTATGAAACCAGATGATCACAAAGCGAGTGAAGATAGAAAAGAGAAACACCCCAAGACTGAGCACTGGGTCACTCCAGTATTTCAAATTCTTCTCCTTTTACCAGTCTAGTATGCAGGGGCGATCTCCAGGCTGTTCTCACTCTTCTCTCCTCCAGCGCTAAGGACTGAGCTTCTCTGAACAAAAGACCATCTATTTCTCCTTTCATGTTGACCTTCCTCTCAGCCACTGGCTTAGGGTGACCAATGTGACTTCTATTTCTTTCCCATATCACATTTGATCTTCATATGAACCATATTTCCTCTATAGCACTTACCATAATTTGTATTTATTGTATTTGTATGCCTCTTTGTTTACCATCTGCTTGCTTCACCATACTGAACCTTTCAGGAGCACACACCCAGTGTGTTGTTAACCCCAGCACCTAGCACAAGGCCTGAAATATTGAAGTAAAATATTGATATTTGTTGAAAGGATGTATACGAGCCATTCACTGATGACTCTCTGATATGTAATCCCAATCTGATTTTTTCCCCAAGCTTCAGAATTCACTAAACTTGCCATGAGGTCTTCATTTAGATGTCCCACAGACACTTCAAACTCAATATATGCAGGAAGAATTCTGGATATTGCTTTGTAAACCAGTGTCAGCCCCTCATTTAAATGAATGCAAAGATCATTTACTTAGCCATCTAAATCAGAAATCTAAAAGTCATCCTATACTCCATTTTCTTTCACAGCTGTTCCTACTGGTCACCAAATCTTGCCAATTCCTCTAAATATCCCTTAGCGTCATCCCTGCTACCTTTGCTTTAGTTCAGCTCCTCAATTTCTATTTCAAAAGCCTCATTATTACTCTTCTTGATTCTATCCTATCCTTCTTCAATTTATTCTACTTATTATTTCCAGAACAATCCTTTTATTTTTTTATTTATTTTGAGAGAGAGAAAGAGCGCACAAGTGGGGGAGGGCAGAGAGAGAGGGAGAGACAGAATCCCTAGCAGGCTCCACACCATCAGTACAGATCCCATCTTGGGGCTCAAACTCACAAACTGTGAAATCATGACATGAGCCAAGATCAAGAGTTGGAGGTTTAACTAAGTCATCCAGTACCCCTAGAATAATCCCTTTAGAAACCAAAACTGATCAGCTACTCTATTAAGATTTCACATGACACCCCTTTCACTCCCCTGCAAGGATCAGAGACCAGAGACCAATCCAGTTAATGTTCAGTTTGGACCACTTATTTGTTAAGTAAATTTGAACTTGTTTCCAACATTAAAATGAGAATATTTTGTGTACAACTTTAAATTTATGGCTCAGCTTGAAAAATCCAAATCTCTGGTAACACTGGACACAAATTTCCACATTCAGTAACCACATGGAGCTGAATGCCACCTATTTCCCATTGAATGGTGATGCCCTGGATCCCAGGCCACCACAGTCCACCACTGCTCACATCACTCACACAGGGTATGTGACTGGCTCTGCTGGCCTAAAATGTAAACTTCAAATACCTTAATGCGACATATAAAACCATCTGGATATGCTTCTTCAGGTGACCTTTCTAGAATCCCCCTTCCAGATGCCCCTCGCCTTCTGAGGCCCATCTCCCACCTACCTCACACTGTATAATCCTGACAATATATCTGCAGTTCTCTAAACACACCATGGTTTCTGGTTTTCCTCCAGTTAAATACACTGTTCCCTCTTTCAGGAATGCCCTCCTGCCCCTTTACACTCCTACTCATCCATCCAAAAACAGACAGATCCTTTTTTTTTATGGTGAAAAAATTTAAATTCAGATTTAGCCAGCCGGACTCAGTTTAGATGATCCCAATTTTGTTGGCAACATCCAAAGCATCATAGTCAGGAGCCAGTCAAACATATGCCTTCTTTTCTCCATCGGGCCTGACCGGAGTGTTGACCTTGGCCATGTCAACGTCACAGAGCTTCTTCACAGCCTGTTTGATTAGGTGCTTGTTGGCCTTGACATCCACAATGAAGACAAATGTATTGTGTCTTCTATTTTCTTCATGGCTGACTCGGTAGTCAGGGGGAACTTGATGATGTCATAGTGGTCAAACTTGTTTCTCCTGAGGGCGTTCTCTCGAAGATATTTGGGCTGCCTTCGAAGACGCAGTGTCTTGGGCCATCGGAATGTAGGTAACTTGCATATCTTCTTTTTTTGTGTGATTGTGGATGCCTTTCAGCACCACTTTCTGACCTTCAAAGCAAGGGGTAGGGGCTTCCTTCGTCATCTTCAGTACCATCTTCATGAAAGACAGATCTTGATGGGCCTGCAGACTCACTCCTTCCCCTTCAGATAGATTAACAGAGAGCCGTCTCAGGGGGTCTGGGTTAACATACAAAAAGTCTAGAAAACAAGAGCTGTTAGGCCTCTGAGGCTCCCCTTTCTAACAATATCATTTGCTCACCCCTTGCTACATAGTCGCAGGCATGTCCTCCATTCCTCTGACCCTACAGGGTTGGAACCTCTTTAAACTGGAACATAAGCCATCATGTATGCATCCTAGCACTGGACTAAACTACAGGTCAGTGAGAGAGCAGAAGATTGTGCTTTACCGCACAAACAATTCTCTGCTTATAAGTTTTCCCGTAGTAACCCCTTTAAAGTATCTGCTTCACACAGTGCTGAAGGTATGCGTCCATGGCCCCGTGGCGCAATACCTTCAATTTCCTGCCCAAGGCTTCATTGATTTATAAAGCTTTTCCTGCCTTCCCCCAGGAAGACTGAGATTCTTCGTTTAGATCCTCTTGCCACCGTGTTCATTCTTACTTCCCCCAGACACTTAGAAGATTTATCAACTTACTGCAATTCTTGGTGTGACTTCCTACTTTATTCATTTTTCCAATACCACACCAGGCAAAGGTAGAAGCTCAGTAAACATCCACATGAATTAACTGAATAATATCAACGGAGTCACTTTGATAACTTATAGCAGTTATTCACAAGACAAAGGAATGAGTCTTTCCATCTAACTTAGTACATACTGAAATAAATGACATTAGGTTCCATTTTTCTTCATTTCTTAGTATATTTATTTTTATTCTTTACAAAACAGTCTCATGGAATTGTTTTGAAGATTAATTTCAACAAAATGCCTACAAGGTACCCAGCAAAGAGTGGGTGCTGAAGAAAAGTACACTATATCAGGGAGGCAGTATTTGAGGTGGTTGAACACAAATGCTTTTGAATTCTAATTCAAGATTCTAATCCTGGGGCAGAAACAGGGCATAGCACAGAGCAGGCACTGAGTGTGTGTTGAACGAGTGAATGAATGCGCCAGTGAATGAGCAAATCCTGGTTCTGCACATTATTCTTGGGTTGCCCCCAAGCCTTCGCACTCACTGTTTTCTGCACCTAAAACAATCCCCAGGTGACTTCCTGAGGACACTGTTCAAAATGGTCTTCTTGAGAGGCCTTCTCAGAAAACCTAGATGAAATGGAACCTTCGTACTTGCCTTCTTCTTCCTCTACTTTGCCCTCTGATCTCCCACTATCCTCAACACTGTACACTTAGCTCTTCTCCAGCTCAAATTTAAGCTCAAGAGCACAGGAACTCTGTCTGCCTTGTTTGCCTTTGTATCTCCACCCAGAACAGTGTCTGCATGAATGAATTTTGAAGACACTTGGCTCGACTCCTCTTCCTCATTTGTAAAGTAATGGGGTGGAAATAAATGTACTAATGCCTTCTAGATGAAACTTGATATCATCTATTTCTCCCAGGTCTTTGCCCATTGAATACAGCAAAGAACTGTGTTCTTTTATTACTAAAATTCAAAATCTGTGCTGCTGGATAAAGTTGGTAAAGGGTCCCCCACTTCATGTCCATACTTAAAAGCCTCTTCCACAGAGCCACTCTGAGCTGTCCAGATGGTAGCTCAATCCTCCAGTAGGAATAGATTTGTGTTTTCATAGAATTTAAAATTTTATAGCTGTGATGATTCTAAAAGCTTACCTGGACAAACTGACTCATTTTACAGGTATGGACTGTGGAGACCAGAGGGGACAACTGACTTAGTTAAGATTACACACATAGTGGCAGAGCCAGGAACACACACACACACACACACACACACACACACACACACACACATTTTAGGATCCTAACCCACACCCATTATAGGAAGTGACGGTCCTCTATCATTAAAAGGGTACCACCAGCATCCAAATATCTACCCCCAATTCTGAAATCATTTTTCTACCATAACACCGGGATTGCTCCTCAGTCTTGCTAACGGCCATGCCCATTAATATTACCCCAGTGGAAATATCATTTCATTCTTCCAGCAGCTGAATCTCTCATAACAAGCTAAGGTGGAATTAGTGACAGACAGAGCCCGAAGCCATTAAGCGTATGAGTTCTTCAGAAGCAATTTTCCCCTGTCCTCTGTTGTAGTATAAATCTGTTTCTTGTGGTTTCATGGGACCCATAACTCTTGCCAAATCTGAGTCCTAAGGCTACTAGACAGGAGCTTCACGAATTATGAATTTTCAGAGTCTTAAGATAGCTATTCGATTTAACCAACAGTGGCAACTGATTTAATCAAGCAGTCACTCTGGTTTAAAAGACTCTGTAGTTCTGCAGATGCTATTTAACCTTCCCTGCTCTGTGTTCTGCTGGAATTTGGCTTCAAATCCACCCTAATGACCATGGGCAGTCAGAATTAATCAGTTCTTCCTACTCACACCCACTGCAAGTCCAAAAAAAGACTGACAAATTTTCTTAACCACAGTCACTAACATTGTAGAAGACATCACTGCCCTCTGGTGGAAATACTAAAATCTATTCCTGAGAATTTTGCCAAAAGTTTATCAAGCAAAAATCTGACTCCCTAGAAATGTGCAAGTTAAAAGGTCATGGAATCTGGGGACTGTGTTATTATCTTACATCATTTTCCTCTCCCTAATCTCTCAACCCCTGGTTCAAACAGCCTCAGGCACCTGGAATTCCTCATCAGATGTCTTCAGGATAGTAACCCTGAGAGGCTGAAATTTCTCAGTTAATATGGGCTTAGACAAAACACCAGTGGTCACTTTAGGACATGACCAAAGTTTATATTCATAAACTAAAATTAACACACTATTAACATTTTATGGGGAGCTCTAATTCATGAATCTACAAAGAGCTGGCTTCTGCACAAATTCAGCCAATTTGCAAAACACCTGTTAGTTCTTTCCTGAGAGCCTCAGGGCACTTTTCCCCCTCTGCCAAGTGGACATTGTAAAAAAAGTAGAAGAACCACTTTCACAGAAGAAGCCTCCTCCAATGACTCTGATATGACTCCTTTCAACTTCAAGAATTATCTTTTTAGGCCTGTGGATGTCCATCCTGGCTGCTCAACAGAATCATCTGGAGAGTTTGTTGTTGTTATTGCTTAATACAGATTCCCAGGCACCACCCATACTTACTGAGTCAGGATTTCAGAGAATGGAGAATCAAACTTTTCATGAGTGAGTGAAGTCTCTAAGTAAACCTTAAACTTCTGAGCACAGTATTTCTTTTGTATTTCTTACATAACTGACGACGTGAAAATTAACTCCCTTTTCTGTTTCCTAATCGCTAAGGCTTTCATTCATACGTCTCCATCCTCTTGTGCCTGGGCTATTGCGATGGATATAGTGTCTTATGGGAACAGATATACTTCCCATCCATCTTCTCCTCTGCTTTCAGAGTGATATTTCTAGACACCAGTTAGATCCTGCTACTCCCCAGCATATAACCTTTTGTTGGCTCTTTCACTAGGCATGATGAAATTCTTGTTTCCTGGCATGATATGCAAAAGCTAGGCTTCAACCATGACCAATGACTTACGGCTCCTTGGAGCACACTGCATGGTGTCAAGTCTCTTGGCTTTGGCCTCAGGCTCTGCTTAGACTGTCCTTCCCCACCCCTACCCCTCTCTGCAGCATTAGCATTTATAATGTTTCAAGACTCTCGAGATCCCCTCTTTTATGAATCATTTCTCTGGCACCCCACCTCGGCCCAGGTAGAATTGGCTATCATACCTATAATGCTTTACTATATTTTTTTGTTCTCCTGCCTGTGGAAAGCTAGAACTTCTGTGAGAATGAGAGAATTATGTGAGAGTCATTTTCTATATCCCTAGAAAACATTACTGCTGAATGAATAGACGAACAGAGATGCCTAATGTGTGCATAATTTCAGCTTTGACTCTCAGTTTATCATTTCTCCATTGACAAACAGATTGACAAACAAAGCCCTGTGTAAAGTCACATGATGAACAAACCTCAGGAGAGAATCAGAATCCAAGAGTTCTTCCTCAGGTGGAAGATAAAAGCAGTCCCTTCACTTGATAGGTCATAATGTGGGCTCACATACAGCTGGGAGTAACAGAAGCTGTTTGGGAGCCCAAACAGAAGCAGCTAGACCTTGAGAGAGGCCACTGCTCCTCAGATTCTATAAGAACGCCCTCCTCCCATGCCCTCAGGTTCTGGAAGAGCTTGATTCAGTTCAAGCTTTGAGTATATTTAATCATTGATTAATAAATCATTGGCATATCATTTAATTGTATCACAATTATACTTACATTTTGCTGTTTAACTATCACATGACCCTCTGATGGGTAAATTAATTTTATTTATAAACCTATACTACTCTAATAAAGAACTGTTAAGAATCAAAATAAAGGAGTGCCTGGGTGGCTCAGTCAGTTGAGCATCTGACTCTTGGTTTTCGGCTCAGGTCATGATCTCGCAGTCCGTGAGTTCAAGCCCCAAGTCAGGCTCTGTGCTGACAGCTCGGAGCCTGGAGCCTGCTTCAAGTTCTGTTTCCCCCTCTCTCTGCCCCTTCCTCTCTCATGCTCTGCCTGTCTCTCTCTCTCAAAAATAAATAAACATTAAAAAATATATATATCAATATAGGCAGGAAAAAAATGCAGCTGTTTTTCTTCATCCACAACTGGAATAGTTCCCTGATCTCTCTATTCCTAAAATAATTTCTGCAGTAAGTCAAATAATTTCTAATTTCTATGATACAACTAGGTCTAGATTTCAGTTACAAAGAAAAAAAATGGAAATAGGGAAGAAGGAAGAACATTTATATGCCCAATTAATTTACTGAAGTACAAACCATCTACTTAATTAAAAACAACAACAACAAAACAACAACAACAAAAACCTGTGTATTGAGCACATCCTTTGTCAATCTGCTTAACCACCTGAGAGGTAGAGACCCTTATAATCTCCATTACAGTGGTATAGATAGATTGACTAATTGCCCCAGTGACCCAGGTCAGTCCTAATTCCCTCTAATTCCACTGCCTTCCTCATGTCAAAAAGAGTAGGAAGCTTCATCTCTCATCTTTTTAGGTTAGTTTCTGAAAGAAAAATTCGTATAATATAAACTCTCATTTCTGAATTTATAACAGAGAAATCCATTCCTAGAGGAGTTAATTCAAGGTCACCACTGCTTATAATTGTGTTGTCTCAATACTGTAGCCATTAGTTATGTGTGGTATTGAGCACTTGAAATCTGGCTAGTGCAACTGAGGAACTGAATTTTTTATTTTAGTCAATTTAAATTTAAACTGAAAAACTGATACTGAATTCAAGGGAAAACTTTTAAGTATGTTTGGAATAACTTGGATACATCAATTCAGTTTTTCTTTTTTTTTTTTAAGTTTTATTTATCTAAGTATTCTCTACACCTAGCTTGGACTTGAACTTATCAAGAATCACAAGCTCTTTCAACTGAGCCAACCAGGCATACTGTGAATTTACTTTTTCACCTGTAAGCTTTATAAAGTCTAAACGCAGATAAAATATTTCTAATGAAAATTTAAAATCCGAATTGAGAAGTGCTGTTGGTATAAATATTTGCCAGATTTTTAAAACAGCATAAAAATGAAATGCAATGTATCTCATTGATTTCTGTATTGTACACATTGAAATAGTATTTTGGGTACATTGTGATAAATAAAATACATTATTAAAATTAATTTTACCTATTTTTTTTTTACTTTTTTAATGTGGCTACTAGAAAATTTTAACTTACAGATGTGGCTCACATCATACTTCTATCAGACAGCATTGGCTTAGAAAAATCTCTAGAAGATGATGGAGCACCTGGATGGCACAGTCAGTTAAGCATCCAACTTTGGCTCAGGTCACAATCTCATGGTTCATGGGTTCAAGCCCTACGTTGGTCTCTTTGCTGACAGCTCAGAGCCTGGAACCTGCTTTGGATTCTGTGTCTCCCTCTCTCTCTGTCCCTCCCCTACTCATGTTCTCTCTCTCTCTCTCAAAACTAAACATTTTTTAATTAAAAAAAGAAAAAAAAAAGAAAAATCTCCAGAAGATGCATCAGTTAAACCAGACTTCTCTCATACTTTACCTACTTCCCCAACTGACCCCACCCCGGCAGAACTTTCCTTACAAAGATCACATCTGTGTAAATGTCCTCAGTTTCCCATCAGCATCCCAGAGTCCTCCTGAGGCATGTTTACACGTACAGTTAAGGTCATTATGTAATATAAGTAGCAGGGCTATGAGAGAGAAAAGAGGCAGATGCCTCAGGTAAAATAACAAGCTCCAATGAAGGATCTCTTGCCATGTTTTCCTACAGATACAACAATCATCTTAGTGGCAAGACTCAATAGGTAAATACTTGCTATTCTCAAATGTTAATATAAATAAGGCCATATACAAACCCCAAATTAATAATCAAGTTTGTCCTATATACAGAGATGCCATTTTATTACTCTAATAATCTTGTGTCATAATCTTTATTCAGCAATAAACTGTCTTTTTCTGTCTTTAAAAACAGAAAAACTACAAAATAGATATAATTGGTAGATTTTCCCAAGGGACTATTTGATTTTGATAAAAAGAAAGATTGATAGGAATATATATCTCTGTGCTAGATAACTCTCAAGGGTATCAAATTTCACAGGTGACTATCAAGTATATTTTCTGGATAATGTTAATCAAATTATGTCACTGGTAATTTCCTTGGATGTTGACATTTTAATATTTTGATGACTTCGTAAATCAAGGATACTGAATAGGCTCCTTGTTAGATAAGACTGTAAATTAACAAACCATTTTTATTTATTTATTTATTTATTTATTTATTTATTCTAATGTTTATTTATTTTTGAGAGAGAGAGCATGAGCAGGAGAGGGGCAGAGAGAGAGGGAGACACAGAATCCAAAGCAGGTTCATGCAGTAGATGCAGAGCCCCAATACAGGACTTGAACTCATGAGATCATGACCTGAGGTGAAATCAAGAGTCAGACACTTAACTGACTGAGCAAACCAGGTGCCCCAACAAACCATTTTTAAACTGAGGTTTAGTGAGAGTATTTTCATTACTGCCTAGTAGCACATGTGTCATATGACTTTGCATTAATATCCTCATTGGTGCAAATTATAGTGGGAAATCTCAAGAGAAGGTGGTCTCAACTCAGCTCCCACAGATATGGAGGTCATGACCTGGGCCTTGGGTGTCTAAGTCTCTAACCAGACAGCTGAGAATCCTCATTTCACCAGATGTATCATCAGTAAGTTCTCTGATTAGGTCTCCTCTTTCTCTAGGTAATCTGATTTCTATCCGTGGTTCTATACACAGTATCCTCTAGGTCAATAAAATTTCTGACCATGACCCACTGTAGGAAATATACCCAGAGACATACATACATAATACTTAATTTTTAAAGGATTACCTTTACTAAGAAAGATGCTCTCTGATGTTTTCTATGCTATTAATAAGTTATCCAGTTTCTTTTTTAAAAATAAATTGTTTTGAAGCCACTGAAATGACTTCAGAACCTACCAAGTGTTGGAACCCACTGTTTGAAAAACACAACTCTAGTCTGCTGAACTACCTCTTGGCTGTAATAGCTAAGGGAACTTTTGAATATAGGAGTAAGATGGCTCTCCAAAGAATGCTGTTTAAAAATACCTTGTTTACTATTTGGTATTATTATTAATCTTTTCGATCCATTAAAAATGAAAATTTATATTATAATCTCATGATAGGATGTGTACTTTTCAGATATATTTGAAAATTTAAATGAGTTCTTTCTTAAACTGCAAAAAAATGACACCAATCACATTAAAGGTTGGAAAGGAAAGACCACAAGACTATGTAATTTATTTTAAAAGTGTTCACTGAGGATTTTTAGTGTTCCTCTTTGCAGTATTTAGCTAAACATTGGCTTTAAGACACTGTTTTAGAAATCTATCACTCTCATTTGGATTATAATAACTAAGGTGATTAGATTTGAAGATCTATATGAAATTTAAAAACCTAATAGCATATAAGTAAAATAGAGAAAGACAAATACCATGATTTTACTCATGTGTGGAATTTAAGAAACAAAGGGAAAAAAAGGGAGAAAGAGAGAGGAATCCAGAAACAGACTCTTAACTATAAAGAACAAACTGATGGTTACTAGAGGGGGGCAGGAGAGGGGGTGAAATAAGTTGTGGGGATTAAAGAGTTCACAATCATGGTGAGCACTGAGTGATGAAAACAACTGTTGAATCACTATATTGTACACTTGAATCGAATACAACACTGTAGTTAACACTGTAGTTTACTGGAATTAAAATAAAAAACTTAATAAAAATTTAAAAAAACTCAATAGCATAATAAACTCATTTGAAACCAGCATTCAAAATGCTGGCCAATATTGGCAGGAAAGTTTAACAATCTTGAGGCCAAAGCATACTATTATCATTATATAAGAATTTGCACCTAATATAGACTTTATAATCACTTGTTTGGAAAGAAATCAAATTATTTTTTACAGCATTAATAACCACATACTATAATTGCAAAGACTTTCAGTAAAGCAGTGCAATTATGAAAAAAGTAATAAAACCAATTGAAAACACCAACCTGTCTTGCTACAACTTGTATTCCTTAATGTGCATTATCTCATATCAGGTAGACCATGGAGAATGGTGACAGTATGACAAGGAAGTGGTGCTGGCTCACACATGTATTTTACAATTAGTTTCTCACAATTAAAGATAAACTTTAGCATGGGGCACCTGGGTGGTTCAGTCGGTTAAGCAGCCAACTCTTGATTTGAGCTCAGGTCATGGTCTCACAGCTCGTGAGATGAAGCCCCACATCAGGATCTGTGCTGACAACGAGGACTCTGCTTGAGATTCTCTCTCCCTCTCTCTCTCTGCCCTTCCCCTGCTCATGTGTGCTTTCTCTCTCTATTAAAATAAATAAAAACAGATTTTTAAAAAGACAAACTTTAGCACAATATGAAGATTTACGATAAAAACTGCAAACTCCACAGCAGGGCCTTCCTTTGGTGTAAATAGTGGCTGATTTACTGGCTTCAAGGATCAGAACCCTTTTCACTGGCTACCTGGTGAAGCTACAGGCATAAAATATGCTACAAAGACATTTTCCATGCTATTTTAAAAACTTAATGAGAAAGCTATATTGTGAACCAGTTTTTTAGTTTTGATGAAATTGTTATTAAAAGCAAAAGCCCTAAAGTTCACACCTCTCAAAAGAAAAGTCAAGGGCACCAGAGTGTAATGTTGCAAATGTTTGATTATGGGGGATTCTGGGGCCAATGCTAAAAAAGAGGTCTTTGGGCTTCTGTTGGTTACTAGGATTATAACTGTTTTAGTTATTGCTTTCATTACAAAGTCCCATAGGTTGGGAGTAGTCTATTTCCCCCCTAAGCCCTATATTTTCACTGTGCATTTTGTAGGCTTCAAAAAATACATGTATCATGGCCACTAAAATAAAAACAATAAGCATTGTCAAAGATGTGGAGAAAAGGGAATGTTCATGCACTGTGGTAAGGATGTAAAATGGTACAGCCACTATGGAAAATAGTATGGAAGTTCCTCAAAACAGTACTACCATATGATCGAACAATTCCAGTTCTGGGTGAAACGGATGAACCAAAGAAAACAAAAACACTAATCTGAAAAGATATATGTACTCCTCTGTTAACTGCAGTATTATTTACAGTAGCTAAGATATGGAAGCAACCTATGAGTCCATTGAAAGACAAATGGATAAAGAATATGTGGGATACATACACACGTGTGCACACACGCACACACACACACACACACACACACACACACACAGCATAATATTACTCAGCTGTTAACAAGAATGAAATCTTGCCATTTGTGACAACATGTAGAACCTAGAAGGTCTTATGCTAAATGAAATAAGTCAAAGACAAATACCATATGATTTCACTTTTATGTAGAATCTAAAAAACAAAACAAACAAGCAAAACAGAAACAGACTCATAAATACAGAGAAAAGAAAACTGTTGGTTCCCAAAGGGGAGGGAGGTGGAGGGGTAAATGAAATAGGTAAAGGGAATCAAGAGGTACAAATTTACAGTTATAAAAAAAATAAGTCATGAGGATGTAATGTGCAGCATAGGGAATATAGTCAATAATATTATAATAACCATATATGGTGACAGATGGTAGGAGATTTATTTGGTGATCATTTCATAATGTATATAAATGTCAAATTACTGTGTTGTACACCTGAAACTAATACAATATTGTATGTCAATTATACTCCAATAAAAATATTATATAGAGTTGACATCTTGTAAGTATGTACATTTTTAAGGCAGAATTACATGAATCTATGTTGTTAAAATTACGTATTGACTTTAAAAACTTTTTAGTTACTTGTTAAGTTTTAATATCTTAGTCCTTAGAGATCTACCACATAACTTCTCTACATGGTCTGTTTTTTTCCCGATCCATCTTCTATTCCCCATTGTTTAGCAAAGGTTATGATCTCCAAAATTTTTTAAGAATTTGACTGAATATATACTTTATCATGTGATGGGATTTCCATATATTAGTTATGTCTTCTGTACTATTTCATCACTAGCCATTCCACTGTATCAGACAGTTAACTATTTTGATACTAATCAATAGCACACACCTCATATGTGAGAATATTATTTCTTTTTCACTTGCAAAGTGCATTGCTAAAATGACATTCACTCACTTGTGGAAATTTCACTAAAATCCTTGATGATTAACTGTTGACAATGCATCAGCACTATTTTTCTTAATTTACTTGAGTATGCCCTCATCCATTGCCAACTTTTTTAGTGCTCCTTGTGTTGTGCAAGCAATGAGTTCCACAAAACAAAACAAAACAAAACAAAATATTTTTTTCATAAAATCACTTTTAAAGATTTCAAATGTTGACAACTCTTTTATATCCATTGTCAGTAATGTTAAATAACATTTTCTCTCTGACTTTCTAATTTCTTATGAATATTACATGAGGACACAGGAAAATGTCCTTTTTCATGATGCTTTTATCCTGTGGTAATCATTCTCTTGATTTTTGGCATCCTCATCATCTCCTTGATGCTTCTCAAAACCACACTAAACTTAATGGAATAGAAGAAATTAACTCATTTGAAGTTCTCCCTATCATTGCACTAATAACTTCTAGTAGAGAGGATAAGGTTATTTTTTTCTTCTTTAGTCTTTGGCTTTCACATTTTGAAATCATTTATGCAATTCTTTGAAAATAGGACTTTTTCTCATCATTTTTAAACATTTCAATGACAGAAGTACAGTGTTTAAACTTAAATTTTACATTTAAGAAGTATGAAATATCTGACAACGTTATTAGCATGTTTTTAAATAAAATATTCAGTTAATCTTGTTTTCATTACTTCAGTAAAAAAAAAAAATCTCATTGGCGAATTAGGCTAACACTGCTAACTGGTCATTTGTGAGCAAAGCCATGAAGCAAATTTCCAATATTCAACTGAGTATTATCAACTTCATTTTTGATATTTTAAACCTGCCCTCTTGTAAAACTAGCTGCTAGACACTATTTCTGGTTTCCTGCAAGCATCCCAGTCTCTAACATCCAAAAGAAAACTCACACTCTTGCTCGCAAAATGAATCACTCTTTCATCCAACAAATATTTATTGAGCTCCAATTATGTGGCAGGGACTGTGTTAAATGTGGAAGACACAGGGTGAACAAGATCAGATCTTTCTCTCAAGAAGTTGGAAGTCAAGAGAGGAAGGCACACAAATCAAATAAGCAAAGTAAGTAATTACAAACTCATGTAAGTTATGTGAAGAAGGGGGTATAGCTCTTTGTTGTAAAGGAATTTGTCCCACAGTCAGGAACGATGACTTCCTAAGGAATTCAAGCTTGAAATAAGATTTGATGGATCAATTGGAATTAATCGAGCAAATGGAGGACACCATGTGCAAAGACTGGTTGAACAGCTGAACAAAGACTAATGTGCTTGGATGCCTTGGTCATAGAGAGCCCCAAAGCCCTTGGTCTTTGCCCGGAGAATCACAGAAATCCTTTGAACAGTTCCAAGCAGAACATGACTGAGGTGAAATTTTATTTGGAAAATATCACTCTGGAGAACAATCTGGAGGGTGATCAGAGTGGAGGAGAGGAAACTAACGAGGGGGATATAACAGAAGCCCACCTCAGAGAGTTGATGGTTAGCAGCAGCAGAGATGGAGGAAAGCTGAGGTGTGAGGGACTGGGTGCAAGAGCAGACATGACACATGGGGAAGCAGGGTGTCGAGGGTGACCTTTATGCTTTTATTTTTCTCTGTCCTATCCTGGCACTACATACACAACAAACCCACAGCAGACCTGCGGGACTCTTCTCCCTTCCTCTCCCACTCCCACATCCCAATGGTTCTTTACAGAGACCTTTATCTCTCATAACCGTGAGTTTCTCTCTATTTTCAAAGCTGCTGCCTACCTCATGCCCTCGAAACTTCTCACCTGGATTATTCCCTCAGCCTCCTGGGAGTTTTTATGTCTGCAGTGTCTATCCCTTTCAATCCATTCCACAGCACCACCAGAGAAATTTGTCATTACCATATTTAGAAGCCTTTGTTGACTTCACCATGGAGGACCAAAGTTCAAGTTCCTGAACTTGACATGCAGGGTTTGTTATGATCTGGCCCCCGGTTTATCACTCATTACTCTGTCTGGATTTCTCTTTCTCCTTCTCCTTCCTATTTTTATCCCTCACTGCCACCTCTCTAAACTGAAATTCAAGTATTGCCTCTTAAAGAAAGAGAGAACAACCTTCAGTTTTCTATGTATCTGAGATAAAGGTAGATAAAAGCCAATCCAAGGCATTCAACCAAAGAACATTCATGGAACTTTCTACTTATCCACTCCTCAAATTCCTTCAAACTGCCTCGAAATTAACTGCATGTATAGAGACATTTCTCCTGGATAACACTTTTTTTTAAAATATTTATTTGTTTTTGAAGGAGAGAGAGAGAGACAGAACATGAGCAGGGGAGGGGCAGAGAGAGAGGCAGACACAGAATCCACTGCAGGCTCCAGGCTCTGAGCTGTCAGCACAGAGCCCAACGCAGGGCTTGAACTCACGGACTGCAAGATCATGACCTGAGCCAAGGTCAGATGCTCAACTGACTGAGCCACCCAGGTGCCCCTGGAAAACACTCTTTCAATTAGGGTGTTTTCAAGGGCTGGAAAGAAACCCCTGCTCAGAGACGTTTATCAATATGAGTATTTATCATCTCACATAATGGGGAGTCCCAGGTTTTTGGCCTGCTCTGACATTCAGCCTGCTCTGACATTCGCAACACTGTAGTCATGCCAAAGCTGGATTCCCTCAGAGTCAGAGATAGTTTTCAGTAGCAGGTGAGGTTACAGGCTTGCTAAATCGCTCCAGCAGGAGTGTGTGGTGAGCTTTTCCAGTCACAGCATATTAATCTTTCCCCTCAACAGACCCAGGAACTAGGTCAGTAGTCCTCACCTAGATCAGTAACCATTGCCAGGAGAATGCCAGGTTTTGGTGGGTCTGTCTCAGGTTCCTGAATGACTACAAAGAACAGAACCAACTTAGACTAGTGCTTCTCAAAGTGTGGGCCCTCCACCAGCATCAGTATCTTCTGAGAACTTTTTAGAAATGCAAATTCTTTTGCATCTGAAACTCTAGGGGTGTGACCAGGCAATCTGTGCCTTAACAAGCCCTCCAGGTGATTCTGACTGGCAAATGCTAAAGCAGAAGCATCAGCTTAGACTAATCAGAACAAGACAGGGGGTTTCCCTGAATCACATGGACTATGCAGGGTAAAATGAACTCCTGAGTTAGAGTTTGACAAAAATGTAATGTGTCAATGTCTTAGAGTCTGCCCAATTTGAGACTATCTCTCCTTTCTAAGTTAGGTTATATTTAAATTTTGTTTTAATTTAATAAGACAGACTTTTCAGGACACCAAGAGATAGAGACTAGCCAAATAGTTTTCAAATGCCCATTATTCCTTATCAAATGCAATGCACAACAATTTCTAGATATTACTTTTTTTTTCCCACCTGAAGGTAGAAAGCTTTAATTATTCAATTGAGCTGTCACAAAGTTATTGCTCACACAGTGATGGAGGCAGCTGGCTATTTCTCACCCTACATGGACTACCAAGACTCGTTCCAGGAAACAGAGAGAGTATCTTGGCCTATGACATATTTTCTGTAAGGCAGAAATGACGTGCTCCAGGAAAAATCCAGTTACAACTTTTGGCTTACTTGGGATACAAAAGGACAAGATTTTCCTGACCTACTTACAGAAAACTGAATTATCAACTACTGCAAACAAGCAATCATGCTAAATAAAGGCACTTAGCCAAGAGATTGTGCATGCATTCATTCTCAATTAAACAGCCAGTCATCCAGGAAAGGACACAGTGATCTTGACATGCTTTCCTTCAGTAGTCAAAACATATTAATAATCCATGAGATGTAAAAAAGAAAAACATTTATTATTGAAGGACCTGGAATCTCAGACCCTTTCTGGAGATTTTTCTGTGAGTCTCTCATTGGAATGTGAAATAGGTAAGGCTACTTAAAGTGAACTCATCAGGAAAAGGAAAACAGTCTATAGTTATTTGCGTTCTGTTACTGACATCTGTGTCAATTCCAGAAATGAGAAACTCAGTTCCCAAGAGATCATCATTTGTTTTGGGCTATGACCTAGTTTATAAGTAGAGGTTGTTAGTGGCAAATCATACAAACCAACTCAGCTCATTGAAATAGAAAAGGAATATACTGGAGGTTATTAGGTGATTGTATCATTTTCCAGAGAAGTCAGAGATTTGGAGGCCATGCAACCAGAACCATGTCTAGAATCAAACCTCACAACTGGCTGCCTCTTTTCCCAGTAGGCACAAACCCCATGGTTTGTATTATTGATATGGACACTGCAGCCTCTTCCACTGCTTCCATGGAAATTGGTATTAGCTCCCATTACCTCCATCACAGGGATTCTGCCAGGTGCCACCTGTTTTGGGTCACCAGCTTCCAATCCAAAGTCTGTTGTCAGTGGCTCTAATGAGCCAAGTCTAAGTCACATGCCACCCTGGCCCGCAAAAGGAGGTAGGGGAAATGAGTAACTGGTATCGAAAGTGAGAAGGAATTCATAAGGTGGGAATACCCTAACAGAGAAAATTGTTCAAAGGTGCCAAGAAATCCAAAAGAATGGCAAATGTTCACTAGATCCAGACTTAGGATCCTTTATATGTTTATACTCTGCTCTCGTTTTACTTTTTGCCATCAGGTGTGGGGGAGCAGGCAAACAAGTATAGCAATCACACACTGTCCAAGTGCACACTTGTAGACTAACCATCTTTGTGGATGGAATGATAGAAAGCAAGCAATGACAGCGTGCCCAGTGCTGCCATGCTACTTCACCAGACCCGGGACAACATAAGAAAATCTCTATAATAGCAAAAATCTTAACAAAAATTTCAATTGTTCACAAACTAATGGGTTATTAGTCCTAGAGAAAAGGTTAAAATGGAATCTTGTCCAAATCCTTCCATTTAAATAGTTGACTATTTTTTTAGCACATTTGTTTATTTTTAAAAAGGCATATGTGACAGAAAACATTGTGAAACCTAAAATTTATAATTTTTAATGAAACCTGACATGAAGCCAGTTTCCTGAGCAAGGAATATTTTTAAGGGAAGATATTCATTATTTTTAAATTGACCTTACTTAATAAGAAATGTGTTAACCTTAGGCAATAGAGGTCAAAGAATTAACCACTAGGGGTGTCTATTACTAGGCCACAGACACCCTTGTTCAAATTAGAAAAAATGTCTTCCTAAATATACTTTTTAGTTCCATATGCTGAAAATTATCATTGTATTCTTATATCCTTAAAACAAAATGATTTACTGCCATCTACCCTAAATGTTGTAACAAATATATAAATTTATATCTAAAAATAAATGTCATCTTTTTGGGTTGTGCAGTGCACAATGTGCACAACCACACGCGATAACCCTGGTAGCCATCCCTCTCTGCAGCAAATCTATTCTAGAGTATATTTTCTTAAATCATTAACTACATAGATACATATGCCATACAGATAGACTCCTTTACAAAAGATCTTAAAATTCAGTAACTCCAAAAAAAAAAAAAAAGTTGTCTTTCTCCTATGCAACAATCTTAAGCAAGGGTTGGCAAATTATAGTCTTTGGGACAAATTCAGTGTCCAGCCTGTTTTTGCATTGGCCCTTAAGTTAGGAAAGATTTTTTTACAAATTTAAATGGTTGTTTAAAAAATAAAGAATGTGTGAAAGGGACAACATGTGGCCTGTAAAGCCTGAAATATTATTATCTCTTTACTGAAAAAAATTTGCCAACCCCTGCCATAAAGGCCGACGGGTGGTTCAAGACAGAGGGGAAGCTCTGTTCCACAAGGCCATCAAGGACACACGTTCATTCAGTCATGCTGTTCTACCATCACTCACCCAGGATGTTGTCTTCATCTGCACAGTCAAGGTTGGTTCATCGTCACCCCTTCCACATCCTAGTCAGTGGAAAGGGGAAGGACAAACTGAAGGCCAACCACTCTAGTTTTTAAAAAAGTAAGACCAGTACATCACTTCCCCTTAAATCACATGCCAGAAACATAGCATATGGCCATGGATAACCACAAGATCAGGTGGGAAATGCAACCTCTGGCTGGGCAGTCACGTGCTAAGCTGAAATCGTCAGGTTTTTATTACTAAAAGTAAGCAGGAGAGTGGTAGTGGGAGAAATTAGAAGTCTGTGCCACAGATACTACCCAGAGTCCTCCTGATTTCCTCAGCTGGTACTGAGTAGTTTCAAAAGGTTAAGAACTTCCATCTCACGCACACCACGTATCAGGGTAATTCGCATGGAGCATTTTTTCTCCGTGGGGATTCCTATCAACAACTGACAGCTTCTCTCTCTCTCTCTCTCTCTCTCTCTCTCTCTCACACACACACGCACGCACACACACACACACACACACACACGCAGCAAAGGCACTGGAGGAAGTCAGAGCAGAAGGCCTAAGGAAAAGAAGGTGGGAACACAGTGGGATGAGGCACTCATCAAATAAGAAGGTAGGTATTTCAGGATCCTTCAGCTAAAGGCCAAAGTAGCTGAAAATTATAATATCCTCAGCCACTTACTCTCTTCCCCGAGGCTGGTGAAGGCACTCCTACTTGCCTGCCTTCAGCAGAGACTACTACATACAAGAACAGTCTAATAGTCTAATCTGAGGATAATAAACATTAGTCAGGTTCCTGATTCACGCAAGTGAACCCAGTCCTTACTGAAATCAGGCTTCCCATCAGCCTATTTTTATTTGTTGGATATTTTTCAGTGATGGTGTTAAATGGTTAAAATAGATGAGGATGCATGAAACTGTCTCTCTGCTACTCCCCACTTAGGTTCTCCAGTAAAACACCAGACAGCTCTGAAAGCCTGAAGAGCCGGTCTGTCTGATTGGGTTGTTGAAGACATTAGCAAAACTGTGGATTCCCCCGAGGAAGAGCGACACCTCTGAATGCCTGTAGCCTTGGGAGGCATGCTAAATCTTCCAGGCCAGGCAAACGTTGGGGAGCTACAGACAGCAGGGAAGGAAGGCTAACACCGAGAGACCGGTAGAGCAGGGGTTTCCCAGGGCACCGAGAGAGGACAGATGATTTGCTGTCAATTGCAGGTTTACCAGAGCAAAGTGCTGTCCTCACCACTAGCCTGTCCCGACCACCCAGGGTCGACAGAACCCTGAGTGGGCAAAACAAAGGAACAGCACACCACACCTAAGGGGGACCAAACAACTGGAGGAAGGAAGACAATGCGGAATAATTCATGGGGGCTCCTAGCAAAATAGAATTACCAGACTAGAGAAGACCATGAGTTTCACAAACAATAACAATAGCCCTTAAGGAGATTCCATTAACACCTAAAACCTCTAGGCAACCAAAAACTATTACATAAAATAAAAATAAAAATGAAAACAAAAACAATTATGTAGGTTAATGATTAGTGTCCAGAAAAAAATAAATGGAAGAAATACCTTGAAACACAGATCACAAAGAAAAAGAGTGTATCTTTTAGAATTCAGTAGCAAATACAGAAACTGTTGTAGCTAGTTTAAGCAGAAAGCAGAAAGAGGGAGGTGGGTGCTTACAAAATTGTGAGTAGGTGCCCGATTACCCCCCACCAAGAACTAGCCCACTCACTTTCTACCTCTGCTACAATCAAGAAGACAAGGAACTGAACAAGGGATCCACTGCCCCAACTGCAGATTCCAGGAACCACCTCTGCTGGAGCAGTGCCCTGTGTCCTACCTCCCAACACCCACAGCTAGTGCCAGATGCTGGGGCCCTGTCACTGCTGCCACTGGGAAAACGAGGGTTTCTACGACTATAGGCCTGATTCCTTCTTACTCCACCTTGGGCCTGGTTCATGCTTGGTGGGAGAGCCACGTTAAATGTGCAACCCAAGCTCAAAGAAAGTCTGACAAATGTGTTCTTCGCTTTTCTCAGGTCCGACATACACAAAAACATATTAAAAGGAGTCATATTATCTCCCATATATAATGTACTGTACATTTGTCACTATTTTTGTCTGTCTGGCAAATTCTCTCACAGTACTGTCCTTCACAAATTCCAGGATGCACACATTTTCACAATTAAATATCTCTGAAATCAGATGCTTCTGACTCTCACTGACATCTTAGATTACCCCCATTTCAGGATCATCCAAAGGGGAAAGTAAATGTTCAATAAACGTTGGTTATTACAGTTATTAACCTCATTTAAAAAGAGGGAGATTAATGGCAGTTTGACATTTTAAAATTGGCCGAGCATCTCATTATGGTTATAAAATAGGATAGATAACTCATATTTTGTACCATGATGCTCATACAGAGCAATCTTTACATTTTATATCCATGATTTGCAAATACAAATTCCCAACCATCAGTATCTGCACAGTAACTGGCAAATCAAATCCCCAACACAGCAATAACACAACCAATTCTCAGGTTAAAAAGAGAATGTGAACTGATTTTGAAGTAAGGCGCAGTCAATGCTTAGGAAAAATTACAAACGGCAGTACAGAAAAATTGTTACATGTTGATAATTTTAATTTAAACTTTTATAAAAGATTCCATATCAGCTGGGAAATAAATAAATGTGGAGATAAGTAATACGCAAAACAGTGTCATTATTCTTTAGCTAAAAAAGATTTGGATTTGAAAGAAGAAATAAACGTTAGCTTCTAAAAAAAGACACTATTCTTGAGGGACATGGCGTATATTTCATACATAAGAGTAATCCACTTTTAAATTTTAGAAGCGCTATTTTAACTGTATTAAAAATTAGCGATAACGGGTGTCTGGGTGGCTCAGTCAGTTAAGCGGCAGACTTCCGCTCAGGTCATGATCTCACAGTTCCTGGCTTCAAGCCCCACATCCGGCTCACAGCCTGGGGCCTGCTTTAGGTCGTATGTCTCCTCTCTCTCTGCCCCTTCCCCGCTCGTGCTCTCTCTCTTTAAAAAATACATAAATATTTTAAAAAAGAGTTATTGCTAACCTTTCTGGATGAAATCTTTAGAGATTAACGGTATTTTTTTTCCTGGTTGGGAAACTAGCCCCAGTACAAGGAGAGACAGAAGAACGCAGCGGCCCCTCCAAACTGGTAGGTAGCAGGTTTAAGAAACAAGGGGATTTACTTACGAGGCTTGTCTCTGGCGGCCGCAAGACGAGTAGATTGCCACACCTGCCTGCCCGAATCTTAAGTTTACGTAGAAGACTTACCTGGGTTCAGTCTCCAATATCACGCAGAGAGTCTCAACAACACGTAACTCTCTCAAGGCTATGTCCTTGAAACACAGAAACAGCTCCGGCTGTGGTAACTTGGGCAGAACATAACATTGCAAGGACTGGGGAGGCGGCTGCGGAGTCTCTGATTGCCCGGATCTAGCTCTTGGGTCAATCAGAGGTCATGCCCTCTAGATGACTTCCCCCAACATAATTCAAAATGAAAGTCTTTTAAGAGGACTGCCTCTTTTACATATTCATTTGAACTATTTAAATCAGATCAACTCTAGCTGAGCCTTCAGCGTTTTATTTATTTATTTATTTTATGTTTTACTTTTGAGCCTTAAGCATTTTAAAAGGTAAAACAGACACCGGACTTCGTGTTCTGCACAAACACACACGGTGCTCGGACCTTATGACAGACCTCTAATTGGCCTTGCAGTCAGGCCTCTAATAGGCGTGAAGACACCCAGATCTTTCCAGTCAGAGCACTTACTAAGCTGTTCTGTAAGTGCTACATTTATTCTCTCTCTCCACTCAGAGGGCAAGCATCAACTCAGTCTTGCTATTTTTTTGTCCCTAGTACCTGGCCCAGGGCATTCTCAATAAACATTTATTGAATAAATTGTCAAATGAATGGTTGAGCAATAGTCCTATGGGAAAAAAAAAACACACTCTAAGGGTATTGAAATTCAAAATAGTCCTAAAAATGTCTCTCAGGACTTATAGTATTTTCCTCCAGGAAAGGAGGCAAAATTACAAAGTAGCTGACTTCCTCTTTACAGGAAAATCCCTTCTTTAAAACAAAAGAAATATATACTTCATTGTGAAGTATAGCACACATACATAAAATAAGAGAAATACATGTACAGTGTAACTTAGGACCCAGATTGAGAAGTAGAACATTTCTAGGACCCCAAAAACACCTCCACACCCCCCTCTACATTCCCAACTCACCTCCTACAATACCTGCCAGTGACCACCCTCTCTATTTCTTCTCCAGATAACCAAAGTCACTATTGTCCTAATATTTGTGGGAATAATTTTTGTTTTACCATCTATGTTCACATGCCTAAATTACATAGTTTGATTCAACTATTTACTTTTTTTTTTAAGTTTATTTGTTTTGAGAGAGAGAGTGGTGGAGGGACAGAGATACTGGGGAACAGAAGGTCTGAAGCAGGCTTTGTGCTGACAGCGGAGAGCGGAATACTGGGCTTAAACCCATAAACGGTGAGATCATGACCTGAGCCGAAGTAGAACACTCAAGCCACTGAGCCACCCAGGCATTCCTGATTTAATTCTTTCAATAGTGAGTTCCTTTGGTTCATCAAGAGTAGGTTATGATTCAAACATTCAAGAATATATCATGTCTAATGAGCAAAAACTGGATTGCATATGAAGTGGATAACAAAAAAAATGCCTTTCCTTATATCACACACAGATAAAACAAAGTTTTACAAATACTAACAATTTTCATAATTAGAAAAAGCACAAGAGAATAAAAACAATTCAGAGCAACATGTTTATTGAAGCCGTAGCTAAGCTTTCATCTACAAGCAAATATAGTCAAAGGGAAAAAAAAATCACAAGACAATATTTTCAAATGTTATACCATCTACATAAAAATTAAACTTGCAGAATTTACAAATTAATATTCTGAGCAGACCGATAAATTATACATCCTTTTGCAAAATCCAATCTACAGCATTTAAAAATTCATACAGTTACAAGGTAAGACATTCTTTACAATCTACTTATTTACATACCTTTTCCCACCGCAAATGATAGAGCTCTCATAACTACCAAGGTTTGCAAACACAGTGTATTTAAAATATATTTAGCAGCATATAAAAAAATTAGATAAAAGGGGAAGGAAATACTATTAAATAAAAATGAAATTAAAAGGTGATAATAGAAACAACTCCATAGGAAAATAGATCAAAATATATTTCTGTTAGGACATCAAAATTGTCTTCCATCGCAGAATGTATGCACAGCACTAATAAAACAATTTAACAGCATTTTAGTCCTGAGCACAGAATATAGCACAGCTGTAAAACTTTGGTCAATACAAGTAAACATCAACATTTAACACAAACTGTTTAACATTTTCTGTTAGTAGAGGACGGTCAATTCCACCTTATGCAAAATCATCAATCATATTCTCCTATCTTATTTTTTTCCATTATATTAAAAGAGCTTCGAAATTTGGGAACCCTCTATAGACTGATATAAATACCAGACAGACGGACCACAATTTGAGTAACATTCCCAGTATGTTTAAATATATAAATCATCTGAACAGACTATATGACGAATTACCAATGGGTTACATTGTATTCTGGGGGTTTTCTGTCACAGAAGCAGTCATCTTACAATTCAAATAATTTTAAGGTGTTTTTTAATAGCTAGGCACAAAAATCCAGCCACAATAACGTGTGAATCAAGCAGTATACCGATTATAGGATATATATGTTTGGGAGATATTAAAATTAAGCACACAGGCTAGTACACAATTTTATTAGAATACCATTTATATTCAGCAGTTGGATTCAGATATATTTTCCAGTTAATCCGATTCATAAATTTTTGCCTATTAGGCAACTTTTCCATAATGAACATACAGAGTATTATCACAGTATTCAGTTTATGACTATCTTCACTCATGTTTAATTACTGGCAATATCTTCCCCGAGATCTCCTATGTCAGAGATCTGACCATCTTGCAAATTGCGAGCCTTCCAAATTCTCACAGTTCGATCACTACGGAACAAATTAAAAATGAACACGTGAAAAGAGGCAGGAAGATAAAGAAATAGCTTTTAGAATTACTGTGAAAACATTTTCTGAAGAGGACTTTAATATATGTAAGTAAAAATATACATTGTCCCATAAGTATATCAAACAGATACACATAATAATATTAAAAATAATTCATATTATCAAGGGCTTACTATATGGCAGGCATTGTTAGTATGTGCCCTTTATATATAAATACATTCAATTCTCTTTAACTACCATAGAGATAGATAATGCTATTATCCCCTTTATATTGATGAGCAAATTTAGGTCCAGAGAGGTTAAGTAATTGGCTCAAAATTACAAAGTACATGACAGAACCAAGATTTCGATCTAGGCAGTTCGGTTCCAGGGCCCACCTCCTAATCACTACACTGGATCTGCACTCATTATTTCAAAAAACAATACGCGATACAACATTGGTCAGAGATCTTCAGGCACAACAGCCCAGAGTAAGGTTACAGTAAGGCTTCTGGGAAGGGAGGAGATTGGAGCAGGGATTCCAGGAATTGGTGAATCTGGCAAGAGTCAGAATTATGTTCACATGAAATCAGCATAAGCCCATGGAAAAAGCAAGAGGCTACTGAGAAGTGGACTAATACTCCACTATCATGGAACATAGAAGATTCAAAGTGTTTCTGAGAAAACTTGTTTTTGTTCACCCACCATGTGGGTACTGGGGAATAGTCATTAAACAATCATATTTCTTACTGTATTTCTCATAGCTTTAAGGGAGTGTTACTTTTCTCCAATTATCTAATAAAGTCAAAGCTAAAAGAAAGAGTTTCCATAGAATTTCATAGTTAAAAGGCATTGCAGAGATTATGCAGTCCATTTCAAGGATAAGGAGAGTTTAGTTACCTGTCCAATGTAACATAGTAAAGGGCAGAGGTGAGCCTCGGATCCAGGCTTTCTAGTTTTTAATCAATAATCTTTGTTCTCCCTAAGAGTTCTTATTACAAGCAAAAAAGAAACTTTCTTTTTCTTTTTTTGAATCTATATAAGATGATAGATGTTAACTAAATTTATTGTGATAATCATTTTACAATATATGTAAGTCAAATTACTATGCTGTATACCTTAAACTTATACAATGCTGTATTTCAATTATACCTCAATAAAACTGGGGGAAAATAATAGTCTTCTCACCAACCCACACAGCATATGTATATTGGTAACAGCAAGGGGATATGTTCCTTCATCCACCTACTCATCTACCCATTCATTTATTCAGCCATCCATTCAACAAATACTTATTGAGAACTTGCTATGTTCCAGGCAATATTCTAGGTGCTTGGGACAATTCTTAAAAACAAACAAACAGATAAATAACAAAACCCTCTTCTGTTGTAGCTTACACATTCTAACAAGAGAAGATAGAGAGTAAATCATAATAATTAAATTATGAAGTTTATTAGAAAGTAATCCATGTTATAGAAAAAGAAAAGACTGCATGGTAAAGGGAATTGGGTGCTAGGTGATAGAAGGGTTTCAATTTTAAATACAATGGCAAGGTTACTCTTAGTGAGAAAGAAGGACATTGGAAGAGAGTCAGGATCTCTGAAGGCAAAGCATTCTGGGCAAAGGGAGCATTCTGTACTATGGCTGAAATGAGGTGATGTGTTCAAGGACCAGTAAAGAGGTTACTGGGGACTACAAAACAAGGAGCAAGTCTAGAAAGAGCAAGTGCTAAAAGGAAAGGTGAGAGAAATAACAGATGCTCACAAGGTCACATCAAGTATGGCTTCTACTCTAGGTGAAATAGGGGACCAATGCAAGGTTTTGAGCAGAGAAGGAATATGATCTAATCTGTGTTTTAAAAGGATTATTCTGGCTTCTGTGTTGAGAGTAGACTACATATGAACAAGGTACCTTGTTTAGGAGCTACTAGTAATAATCAGTTCTTGTAGTAATCCAAAAGCTGATGGCAATTAAAATCAGTGAGTTAGCAGATATGGTGAGAAGTGGTCAGATTCCAAATATAATTTAAAGGTAGAATACCAACAGGATTTGCTCAAGGACTGGCTATGGAGTATGAAAGGAAGGAATGAAAGTTTCTATCTAGCCTGATCAACAGAGAAGACAGAGATGCCAAAGGATGAGCAGGTTTCCTGGGAAGGTTGGGATTTCAGTTTAGGACATACTAAGTCTAAAATTATCAAATTTCCACTACTAGTCATAACCAAGTAATTTGAAGCAGGTTAGCTCTCCTGCTGCAAACAAAGTAAAAATCTGACAAAATATATGGAACAACTATTTTCAGATACTGGACCATGGGGGAGTACAGGGCTGCTGTCCCTGAGAAAAGGGAGAGGGGTGAGCTTCATGACAGCCCTGGCTGTTGCTTTGGAAACACTTCCCAGGGAGGAAGAACTCAAGCAGAAAACTACAGAAGCACTAAGTTGAAGAGATAGAAATAAAAACCTGGGGGATGTGGAGTAGTTGGAATTTTCAGGATCAAGGAGAGAAGAGGAGAGAGCTATGCAGAAAGAACTATGGAGCTGTGGGGAAAAAAAACTCCATAAATCTATATAAGGGTCACTAATGTCTCTGAATACTAAGCTACACCATGAGTAGAGTAAGATTATAAGGCCAAGCAAAAACCCAAAAAAAAAGAAACAAACAAACAACAACAACAACAACAACAACAAACATCTACTAGTGAGCTATAAATTGAACAATTCCCAGAGCCCACAGAGCGCTATGAGCTGTTCACATTCTGATCAGTAAGGAGATATCATCAAACACTTATGGTATTCAGTAGAAATCCAAGAATTAAAAATCGGTCTCAAAAAGATGAAGCTGAACCACAAGAAACTTAACTTCCTGACGAAGTCCAATGCTCTTTAGAAGAATACAACAAAATCCAGATCTTAAAAAACAATATAATGTTCAACATCCAGTAAACTATTACTTGACAAAAAAGACACAGATAAAATGAGCCCCATAATCATAAGAAAAATTAATCAATACTACAGATCCAGATTTATAAATAAATACATAAATAAATAAAAAGCAACAAATCTAGAAATATCAGATATGATGGAATTATTATATAAGGACTAAGTTATAAAATGCCTCAGTTTTCCCACCTGTAAAATCGAGATTGTAATAATATTTACCTTCTAGAGTTCTTATGAAAATACATGAATTAATGCCTGGAAAGAACTTAGAACAATGCCTGGTAAATACTAAGCACTATACAAGTGTGTGCTAATTAACAAATAAGTGGAACTAATTTGAAAATAGCCTTTCTGACTTTATTGGCTATTTTCCTGATTTTTAAGTTACATAGTAAATACATTTGCATCTGGTGCACCATGGACATACTGAGAAAAAGTTCAGTTCTTCAAAAATAAGACTATATTGTGGAAGAGAGGTGTTACAGTAACATCATACTTCACCCACCAGACCTCAGTGATATATAATACTTTTATAGTCTTATATTATGTGTCCCACAACTTTGGGAGGTATTCAGTTATTTTCCATAAATTACCAAGGACACAGAAAGTTTCCAAGAGAATAAACAAAAGTGGTGAGTCTTGAGAAAGTAATATATCTTGGAAATAACATCAATGAAGCACCAAAGGTAAGCACCTTAGAAAAACACAAAATAAATCAACTTTGAAGTACTTTGGAGATATGA
Organism: Acinonyx jubatus; assembly: GCF_027475565.1. NCBI lineage: Eukaryota > Metazoa > Chordata > Mammalia > Carnivora > Felidae > Acinonyx > Acinonyx jubatus. The sequence continues at coordinate 65,572,118 of NC_069387.1, forward strand.
GAAAGTAAATCTAAATGAAAAGAGGGATTTGATGAAAATAGCACAAATAAGAAGAGATGCCATAGAAATAGAGCAGAGCTTTCAAAATAATATCAAGGTAATCATACATTTAGGATAAATGAATCAAGAAGGTGTTCTGATTAAATTAAAATGTGCAAAAATGACCAAAAGGAGATTTTCAAGATAGATATTCATGAGACATTATATTTTATTTGAATGAAACCAATGCCTCACATTAGGGTATATATATTTTCCTTTCCAAATTACTTATATACATATTATGTCATTTTTATGGTCACAACAACTCTCCACTTCCTTCAAGCGTCTTCTTAAATGTCACTTACTCAGTGAGGCCTTCACCCACCACCCTATTGTGTAACTCCCTCCCCACAATACTCTCTTCCCTGTACCCTGCTTTATTTTTCTTCCTAGGCACCTGTCACCATATAATATATTTTACTTATTTCTTGTCTTTTTTTCCCCTTAGAATGAAACTGGGGGTTTGGATCTGTTTTGTTCACAGGTCTTCCCAAGAGTCTGGAACAGTGCCCAACTTTGGAGATTCATCATGAATGAAAAAATAAGCAAATGAATCCAGCCTTCCTAAGAGGGAGGAACCAGATAGTATTACTATGTACTTATACAGCTGAGCCTTGAACAACACAGATTTGAACTATGAGGGTCCACTTACATGTGGATTTTTTAATAAACATAGCACAGTACTATAAATGTATTTTCTCTTCCTTACGATTTTCTTAATAACATTTTCTTTTCTCTAGCTTCCTTTATTGTAAGAATACAGTATTTAATACATATAAAATATAAAATATGTGTCAACTGACTATATTATCGGTAAGGTTTCCAGTCAACAGTAAGCTATTCTTAATTTAATTTGGGGGAAGTCAGAGTTATATCTGGATTTTCAACTCTGCAGGGGTCAGGGTCCCTAAGCCCACATTGTTCAAGAGTCAACTGTACTATAAACAGAGGCAGAAGGGGAACAGAGATTTTTTAAATGATTTGTTCCAAATGAGAAGAATAGCAAGTTTGTTGACTTTCTGGAATTAGTCACCTATAAATGATTTTTTTAATTAAAATCACCAGGGGAACATCTAGCATCAGACTTGCTAGTTAAGCTGAGTGCTAATACAGAAGTAACACTATTCTCATGTAATCTTGGGATTAAATGCAGTGACCAAGGTGCAAATCAGAAAATATGAATAAGAGATCTTAAATAGACATTACAATGACTGTAATAAAAGGGTTTCATGTGTTCTATGTTTCCAGTTATTTACAACTTACAATATTTATTAAATCTGAACACAAACAGCCAATATAGAAAAAATCACATAGGAAAAACTTACTCGGCTGCAGTAAAAATGTGGGTGGAATTAACACATATGGCATTGATAGGACTATCATGACCCTTCATTTCTCCGACTGGCACAAAAGTATCCATGTTCCAAAGCTTCAAAATGCCCCCTCTGCAGCCACTGAGCAAAACCGGGTGCCCTGGCACCACTCCTAGGGCACAGACCCAATCCTTATGTGCATTTGGAACTTGCTGGAGAAAGAAAGAGAAATAAGCCGCTGAAGAGGAGCCTTCCAAAATGACAGTTTCACACCAAAGTAAGTTTCGAACATTTGTTGACAAAACAATATTTAGACCACTCAATGGCCTGGAAGCCATAAAGAAATTTTCCTTCTTTTTTTTTTTTTAATCTTTATTTATTTTTGACAGAGAGAGAAAACACAAGTCGGGGAGGGGCAGAAAAAGAGGGAGACACAGAATCTGAAGCAGGCTCCAGGCTCTGAGCTGTCAGCACAGAGCCCGACGTGGGGCTTGAACCCACGAACCATGAGATCATGACCTGAGCCAGAGTCGGACGCTTAACTGACTGAGCCACCCAGGTACCCCACAAATCATTTTCTATGCAATCATTCTTAATGATTTAAAGAAATAAATTTGCAATTTGCTTTCCAATTTGCCTCAATTATTATCAGTGTTATCAATATTAAAACTTATAATATTAAGTCTTGAAGAATCTCAAAGACCCAGAAAGTACACAGAATTTTTCGCATCACATTCTCTTCATGGGAGTTAAGTATCTCACCTTTCTCCAAAATGTATTTAATTCAACAAGTTTGAAAACTACAACCTGGTATGTAGATAATAAGGACCGCTTCATAAAATCACTGCCTTTAACCTTTAGTAGAGAACATGGAAGCCTAAGGCTTTTTGTAGAAAACTAAAGTAGAGCTCACATATATTTCATAATGAGTAAACAATACTTACACTCTAATTATATGACATTTAGGTATAAATATATTTATATGAATAATATAAAAGTCACAACCATGAATGTATATCTATAAAAGCTTTTGAGGAGCTCCTGGGTGGCTCAGTAGTTTAAGCGTCCGACTTCAGCTCAGGTCATGATCTCACAGCTCATGAGTTCAAGCCCCATGTCGGTCTCTGTGCTGATAGCTTAGAGTAGAGCCTGCTTCAGATTGTGTGTCTCCCTCTCTCTTTGCCCCTCCCCAACTCATGCTCTGTCTCTCTCTCTCAAAAATAAATAAACATCAAAAAAAAATTTTTAAAGAACGCTTTTGAAAGCAATATGTTCATCTGTTGCCAAGTTTGTTCTATTGACATTCATGCTACTTGTTCGTTTTGTTTTCAACTACTCTTATCTAGAAGGTATTATTCAATATTGAACGTTGCCCTTCTCATAATTTGTAACCCTGGTAGCTGAAGATGAAACACTCTTTGAGAGGCTCTTCAAGGTCTTATATAGACTACTGGTGGCTTTGAAGTACCCACTTCATCCCATGAAAGGTTTTACATTACCTGTAGAAGGTCTTTTTGAGCTAAGTCCCATTTCTTGATTCCATTATCTCTGGATCCACTAAATAGGTTATCCCCTTGTATGGTTAGCGCTTCAATGCCATCATAATGAGGGGGCTCAAAATTGTGGGTGGGACTCACAGTTCCCAGAGCCCCTTCAGTTACGTCAAACATCTAAAAAAGGAGAGAAAAGGGGGGCATCCTATTTAACTTATAAATAAGCACCTATATGTGTTCATACATAGAAACACATACACATGTATATTAACCAGATATGACTTGTTACAATATTTTACTAATTAACTAAATTAACCTTGTATAAATGATTCAGGAAGAACCCAGGCCCTATATTCATGCTACTTTTGCTTATATGTCACAAGCTTATATGTCTATAGGCTTTTTAGAAAGGCAACCAATTTTTTCATGTATGGTGAACAAACTATATGTTCAATAACAAAAATACTACATATCAATCCAGGTGAAAGTCAGAAAAATGATATGACTGTTATTTAGGCACTATAATGTAGCTCTGCAATCCTGGTGGCCATCTCAAATTCCCCTCAAAGTTGCTATTCTAAACCTTCTACTCCACTCAGTTGTCATCATCTCTCTTAGCTATTGACCTCATGATTTCCTGAAAAGGGTCGCATGATCAAAAATAAACTTTCTGGACTCTTCCCTCCATTTCAAAAGTTTCCTTTTATTTTCAAACATTCTCTTACCCTTCTCTTCTTTTTAGATGCTAACGTGTGCTTCCTGCTTCCCAGGGTTCACATCTTTGATATGGTTCTAACTCCTACCACCTCCATCACTTACCACCACTTCCCCCATCACTTTCCCTCTCCAAAGGGCCTGCTTCCTAAACAGACAGAAATACTCAAGTCTACCAAATACACAATACTCTCATTTTAACCACTCTATTTTCGTGTCACTAACCCACTTCTCATCTCTTAATCTTAGGTTCCAAAAAGAGTAGTTATACTTTTCCTATCTCCTTTGTTACTGCATTCTCTTTTTATTCCTATTGGTTCCTACAGGAATTCACAAGGCTGAGTCCTGTCAACCTCTGTCTCTTTGGTCACATCAACTACTCTAACTCCTGAACATCTGCTTCTTTCAAATGGCTCCCAAACCTGCATGTCTAGTCATAACTTATCTGGAGTTCTAGAATTGCCTTTGAAATGGCCTACTTGCCTATAGGAGGATGACTTCTCTTACTTAGTATCTCAAATTTAACATTTCCAGAATCAAATTGTGCATCTTCCCTAATTTCATAAAATCTGAAGACCATACTAAACTCAGTGTAAAAGATGGTGACAATGAGACTTAAGCATTAGCTGGATGACTGAGCCAAACATCATTAAAATCCCTCCAAAACAATCTTCTATGAAAAATGAGAACATGGGATTGAATTATAAGACAATAAAATCAGGAACTATTGAATGAGGACAAAGATCAAGAAGAAAAAGCAAAGGATAGGATTGTTAAAAAAGAAAACTGATTAAGAGCAAAGGGTCTTAGGTGCATCTGATACTTCATATCTATCATTTAATAGGAGAATATAATTCAACAACTCTATCATACACACTTTGATGTAATGATCCTTGGAGCCAGTGATGATTAGATCTTGTCCATTAGAAATCTGATCTACTGTAAGGCACATAACAGGGCCTAGGTGTCCTGTTAACTTTCCTGTAGACTGAAACCTTTAAAAAGAAAGAAAAATAATTTTGTTTGAAAATATTTCTTAATGGGTTGAGGTTAAGCCCCAACGTAAATAATCTACATTCTTTGATGAAACTGTTCACTAATGCTTTTTTTTTTTTAAACTTAGCTCCACCTCCATGCAACTCTTTTCAAATTAAGGGTCAAAATATGGCCAACCTAACCTATTCTACGACTGAAGTGTGAGGAATCATAAATAAGTTATTCCAAAGTTACTGATGTCATTCAGACAGTAAATGAAATGGCAGCAAAACTTGCTAAAGACTAATTTTAAATGCAACCTAAGTCCAGATAAACCTTAATCTGTTAAATATCTGAACATGTTAAAATATATGACCAATGTTATTAGGTTCAATTTGGAATTTGATTAAAACAACTATATCACTTACATGACTACACAATCAATAAAAATATGGAAAAAGATTACTTTATATAAAACACATATATTCTCGCATATACACATACACAAATAGGTACACCAATCATATATACATGTATGCACACACACATATATATACTTATGCACACATATGTATATATGCACGTCAGAAAGTAAGTGGTCCATTTCATCAGTTATTATAAGGACTGAAAATGACCAGGACATATAGGTGACTGTAGAAAAATGTGTGATGTTAATTGTCAGGGGGTGACAATGAACCTTTGTTTCATAGTCCTACCTCAATCAAGCTACTGGACTACAAAGACATATTTAACTTGTAGAGTTTCGTTTCTAGAAAATTATTTTCTTACTTTTTTATGATAAATCTACATTTAATCACATTGCTGAAATCAGCAGCTTTCAAAGGACTTAACTTTTCAGCAAAAACAGAAAGTGTAAAGATTTTTAAAAGCTGTTACCTTTTTTGCCTCATGTCATGACTTTGGGCATCTTCCTCCATGGTGTTTTGACTATGAGGCAAGTTTTAACATCTTCAAGAATAAACCAAGTACTCACCTCTTTTCTCATTTTCTCAAACAAGCACTGTGTTCAATTTTCTACATTTTGTTTCTAAAGCAGACTCATGACTGTATTTCTTCTTTCTCTCTCATCTATTTATCTATAAATTATGTTTATTATTCTCTCAGTCATGTGTTAACATATTAAAAGTTATAACTAGTTATTTTCAGTTTCTAAAATATCCTTTTTATTTACCACTGACAAATCCCTCTAGATGGGAGGCACCCTGTATTACCTGAATTACAAACTTCACTCAGTATCCTATAATTGCCTGTTTAATGGCCATTATCCTCCGTTACAAAATGAGTTCTAAGAAGGTAGACACCACATTTGTCTTGCTCAGTCTTTATTCCCAGCACCCACCATAGTCTTGGTGCAGTGCCTGCCAGAATTGAAGTTGAAAAAATACTTAACTAATAAATGAATATTCCCTTGCTGCCAAAATTTTAAGAACTAGAAAAGAAGCTAAAATAAACACTCGAGTGAGGGATAAAAGCTCACATTTCATGGCAAATAAAAATCAAATCAGAGATATAACACCTTATATTTCAATTTATCATTTTTTACCCATTTTATATTAATATTTAATCTCTTATATACATTTTATATTCATAAAACCCCTATAAAGATTTATGCCCCCAGTAATTAACTTAAGCTTATAAACTAAAAATTTTGAGATATAAAATGTTTAAGTGATGCTGCCCCTCCCCCCAAAACAACAACCACAACAACAACAACAAAAAACTCTTTCAAACGTCCTGGTGAAACAGAATGAGAATCTTGATCTCTTCCCAGTAAACAACACAAATTGTAGACAAATATTAAGAGAGGCTATTTTCCTTCGTATACTTTCTTTCTATTGATGGCGAATAAAAGAAAGGAAATTTTTGGATTTGCTAATGAGAAGAGAAGAGCCATTTAGGGGTGTTGGGCCAAACAGAAAAGCCTATTATTTTACATTAACTTCTGGGGTTATAAAAGTTAGATTTTACATGCACTAATATGTTATTAATGCCTGAAAATTGTACTTGCTGTATATAAGAAATACATTCTCTTAAAAATTCTACCTTTTAAGATCCCACATTCTGACAGCATTTCCAGAAGCTGCATAGAGGAAAGTGCCAGTTGGGTTTAGAGCAATTTGATTTATCTGGTTTTCTCCAGAAGGAATAGCTACTGTCCGGCTGGTACTTGCAGAACAGGCATCTCCAAGAGTAACTTGACCTGAAGACCTTAACAGGGACAAAACAAAGGGAAAAGTCACAATCCTGGATGAGAGTTCAGCTTACAGTTCCTTGAATTCCTAGGAAACTGGCTGTGGGCAAAAACAAGCTCTTTGCCCTTTGGTCACCATGTGAACAGTACCTGGCATGCAAACTCATGCACACATAGCTGGTACTTATAAACACATTTGATGAATAAGTGAATAAATGAATAACTAAAACAAGATGAAATGGCTTAAAATTCTTTTTTTTTTTTAATGTTTATTTTTGATAGAGAGAGAGAGAGAGAGAGAGAGAGAGAGAGAAGCAGAGCATGAGCAGGGGAAGGGCAAAGACAGAGGGAGACACAGAATCTGAAGCAGGCTCCAGGCTCCCTCTGAGCTGTCAGCACAGAGCCTGACACGGGGCTGGAACTCACAAACCGTGAAATCATGACCTGAGTGGAGTCAGACGCTTAACCGACTCTGCCACTGAGGAGCCCCAATGGCTTAAAATTCTTAATCTGTAAACCTATTATAAACCTAAGAATTCCAGAATTCTTAGGGACTCCTGAGTTAGGGATGACTAGAATATCATTCAAAAAATATTAGATGTTGGGGTGCCTAGTTAGCTCAATCGGCTAAGTGTTGGACACTTGACTGGGCTCAAGTCATGATCTCACAATGTATGAGGTCAAGCCCCACTTCAGGCTCTGCTTGGGTTCTCCCTCTTCCAGTCTCTCTCTGCCCCTCCCCTGCTGGTACATTCTCTCTCTCTCTCTCTCTCTCTCTCTCTCAACATAAATAAATAAACTTAAAAAAAAAAAAGATTAGATGTCAAAGATAAAGAACAAAAAACTCAACAAATGATACAGTGCCACAAAAGTAATTCATTTTCCTATAGCTTCCAGAACGCCCTTCTGGGCGTTTTCCTATAGCTTCCAGAGGGCCAGGCCTACCAATATTCTTCTTATTTATTAAGTGTGCCTTTTGAATTAAAGACAATGAGGATTTTTCAAACCATTTTCAGTTTTTGCTTAATCTAACCCAATCATATATGGAGTATTTCCAAGTGCTAAAGACTTAAACATAACTTATTTCTATTTCCTCAGATAAATTCTAAATGATAGATATATTCTTAAATTTTGAAACATTTTCTCAGCTAACTTCTAAAATATCAAGTTATAATCAATCTTTTTAAATTTGCCTTTAGTGAGTCAACTGGATTGGCAGATTTCTAAGATACAGTGTTCCTTTTTCTATGAAATTTCCCTCAAGAAACTTGTGTTTAGTAGAATAAATTAATTAGTAGCTCTCAAAATACAAATTAGGACTTGAGTTAATATTTCCTCTACAAATTATAAAAATTACCCTTTCCTATGCTCCCTTTGTTTATTTAAAGAGTTCACCCCAATTTTAATTATGTAAAACTGTTCATCGATCTTGTAGCAAAAAAGAATCATTATTTGCTCTTTATTTTAAAGACACATATAATGACACAGAAAACAAACTCATCCTCCAATTATCCAACCTAACCTACAGTTATGGAATTTGTGCTCACACAAAAGCAGTATAGGTTCTAACATGAACAAAGAAAAAACTCTCAATTATTTAATACCTGCTAAGTAAAGGTTACAAATACTTCTTCACTATCTATAATGGTGATTTTAGCCATTTTCCACAGAGTGGTATTCATTTGAAGCAAGTAATGTAAATCAATATTATATCAAGTAATAAATACTATGAAAATGCAATACCTTAGTATTTGGGAGGGAGGAATATGAAATATATACTTAGTCACAGATCAAATGCAATTTATTCCTTCCTATTTAATACCAGGCTCCTATATTTCATTTTCTCAATAGTTTTTCCCTGTTATATTATCTATGTCCTAATTTTAACATCCTTTTGGAACTGGACAGTTATAAATAAATAAAAATGTATTCATAGTCCTATCTTTTTATATATGTTATACTATTTGCCCTTATGCTATTTGTCTTTAAATTACTTACGTCAGTGTTCGAATGCACTTTGCTGAATCTCTGATGTCCCACACCTTAATATAAGATGTGGACACAGTGAAGACCAAGCTTGTATAATTACAATATTTTACAGATACAACATTGTTGGGATGACCCCCCAATGACATTATCTCCTGCCCAGTCACCAGATTCCATACTTTACAAGTACGATCTAAAACAAACAAGAAAAGGAAAATACTGTCAATATGAACTAAATTAGGTTCTCTTAACAATAAAAATTACTTTAACAATCTTTCCCCTAGAAGAATGAAATAAAATAAAAAGTAATTATTCCACTAGCTGCAACAGACATCAACCCTCTGCATCAAGTTCAATGGCCAAGTACATATAAAGGATTGGATGAAAGCAAGGGATAGCTGGTGTATGTATTATGTGGTATTAAAAAAAATAATTATATAAAACTTTGAAATAGTCATATCACAAGAGTCTTGCTTCAAAATTCCCTTGAATTTAAAATGGCATTCCCAAATCAGCCTCTTCACTCTCACTGCCTCACAGCACTCTACACTCATAAACACATATACCTTTCTTTTCCAGGGGTCACTGATAGATGGTTTTATTTTTGACCCCAAAACATAATTATAAACTAATTATTTTGTTTTTCTGACATGTCAAATATATAATTATTCTGGAGATAAATTTACTTTAAATTATAAAAGTACATTTTTCACAGTGCAGATTATTTTTTAATTGGAGAATGGCTTGCCGTTATTCACAATTCATAAGTTCTAGCTAGATATGTTACACTTCCTTATATGCAATGAGCAATAAATGCTTGCTGATTAAACTGAGTCTTGTAACATCCCTACGTGCTAAAAATCGTTTATTAGCTTCCCCAAACCTGTACTTGCTTCCTTCCTACCTTTTTAGCTTTACTGCCCATCACTTCTCTTATGATTACAGTTGACCCTTGAACAACATGGGTTTGAAGGGTCTACTTATATGCAAAATATTTGAAAAATATAGTACAATACGATGAATGTGTTTTCTCTTCCTTATGATTTTCTTTGTAACATTTTCTTTTTTCTTACTTTATTGTAAGAATATAGTATATAATACATATAACATGCAAAATATTTATTAATCAACTGTTTATATTATTGGTAAGGCTTTGGTTCACAGAAGGCTATTAGTAGTTCGGGTTTGGGGGAGTCAAAAGTTATACGCAGATTTTCGACTGTGTAGGAGGTTGGCACCACTAACCCCCATGTTGTTCAAAGGTCAGCTGTATTCTACTTTTCAACCAATTGGATTTAGTTTCCAAACATACCCCATTTTCCCCTCCATGTCTCTGCTTATGTTGTTCTACAATCTTGGTTGTCAATCATTACCTGTCAATATCCAAACCATCCTGTAAGGTTCCTCCTAAATGCCTCTGTCAAAGCCTTGTTATGTCTCACAGGTTGGCATAACCTCCCTTTTCAGAAACCTCAAAAAGATTAGTATTTAACTATTCAAAGCATTTGTAGTTCATTTCCAGTTGCCTACACTTGTACCAAAGGGGGTTAAGAATACAGGTTTGGAGATGAGTAGACCTGGGTTTCCAATCCTGATTCTTCCACTTACTACTAAGTTTATCTGGTGAAGTTATTTCATATCTTGAATCCTTAGTTTCTTCATCTGTAAAATGAGGATGCAACATGTATCTCACTGGGGTTACTACGAGAATTAAATGAGATATAATTTGTATAGTATCTAGCATAGTCTCTGACATACGCTTAAGTGCTCAAGAAATGATGGTTTCCTACCCATCTTATTCTCTTTACCACAGTGTATGTACATTGTAATGATGTACATTTTTGTCAATTTTTATATAACTTGTATTACTAAGCTCAGGACCTTGCATACATTAAGTGCTCAGTTACTGAAGGGAGATGTATTTTCTCAACATTCTATTCATATAACATCAACAGAGGTTTTACTTTCTTCCCAACTATGCAATGATTTTCTATAATTCAGGAGTTGAACCAAATTATTTCTCAGGTTTTTATGGGTATTAAGCAGTTTGACTATTCTTTTAAGCCTGTTAAAATGTAATCTTTTTTTTTTCATCTGTTAAATATCCATCTGAAACAACCACTAGTAAGTACCTTTTGATCCAGTGAAGAGGAGATCATCAGTAGAATCCACACAGAGCACAGCTTTTGTGTGCCCTTCAGCTATGTGAATACACTGCAGTGGAGAAGCTCTGATTCCTTTTGAAGCAGGAAATGGGTTGATTATGCCCCTGATGTGGGGAAAAACAAGATTTACTTAAGTAGCTATATCATGAGACTAATTTTATTTTTCTCCTGACTTTAAGAAGCCTTTCTAATTAATAGGAAAACTCAGACTGCTCCTTTGTCTCTTTTTAAAGCAAAAGGACAGAGACAAAATGTGAAATAGTAACAGTAATGATGGAGTGCATCAACTAATGAGGCATCAGTCAGCAGCTGCCCTCTGCAAAGAGCAAAGCCTATGGCACACAGATCATCTTATCAACAAATTCTCTTCAAAGTTGAATGCAGTAATATTGGGAGCTGTTTGAGTAGAGTGAATTCTGACAAATAAAGTATAAATGATGGATAACTGGAAGTGCGACTCTGCTATGCTGAAATATGACTCTATGTCAAAAAGAACATTCTGGAGAAAGTATAACACATATCACCTAAAATACTGAAAAAAAATTTTCAAGTGAATTTGAAAAAAGATAGGAACGATCACATACACAGAAATTCTAAAGGGAGAATGGCTCAAAAATATAAAAAAAAAAAATAAAGAAAAAACTCTAATAGTCTCCAAGATTAAAAAAAGAAAAAAGAATGGGACTTTAAAAGAACAGTGAGGCTATTTAGGGAACTTTCTCATAAGTTTCATATTTCTGGAGTTTATGCTTTGTGCTATGCACTATGGAAATGCAAAGTTTATCAAAACACTGTCCCTATCCTAAAGGAGTTTAAGACAGGATCTGAATTGAAATAGTTGTATTGAGAAGACTAAAGATGAGAGTGAATTATAACATAATAAATATATAAATTGGATATATCTTTGCTCAGAGCAGGAAGAAAAATTATTATGTAGAAATGTGTCCATTATATAAAATAGATGGCATAATATCAGAACAAATAACAGGAATAAAATAAAACTGTTTCTTTCCACCTTCTCAATGAAAGAGAACAATCTTCAAGATGCAATGGGCAGAAATGATTAAGAAGAAATGTAAGCCCAAGATAAGTTAGAACTGACAATAGAGACTTATTCATTGAATTCAAGTATTTCTGTGTTTAAATCATTATATCACAGGGTTTTGGAAGGATACAACATTGTTGACACAAAAATCATTGTTGGTACACTAAGATCAATAAGGGGCACAAAACATGTAGGCCCCTTTTTCCAAAAAGCAGGGGAAAAAGTAGACTTCAAGAATTACAGATGGGTAAGACTTCTTGTTGAGTCTCACAAAGGGAAATACTGAACAAATCATTATAAACACTTAAAAATAAATGCTCATCAATAAGAGGTAACACTAATCTCATGGGGGAAGTTCTTTGTAGGGTTAATAGCAAATTAGAGAAATATCATATTCATAACACATGTTGACTCAAAAAAGGTCCATTACATTAAGCCTTTCAAATGATATCCTTGTGGACATGGTAGGTAAGAACAGAACAGTTGGAGTAAGGTAGTTCTATTGGTGGAGAGGCACACTTAAGGAGTCAATGTTCCTTTCAATTTCAAAGAAGTCTTCAATATCTAGTCAATATTTCTCTAGCACAGAAAACAGAGCTGGCATATATATTAAACTGATATATTAAAGAACTGGACACTGGTATGTATTGCCTAGGAAAATGACAAACAAAATTTATTTGCTTTAAGTACCCACTTAACACTAAAATAATCATTGGATACAATTTAAAGATAAAATTTAAGTAGAAGATAGAACAAAATGCTTCAAGTAGTAAAAGCCTTAATAGTAGCCTAGATCTAAAAAGCTAAAGAGGGCATTATGCTAAGTGAAATAAGAAAAAGATACATGCCATATTATCTCTCTTATACACGCAATCTTAAAAATATACATTAAAAAACCCAATCTCATAGATACAGAGAATAGATTGGTAATTGTAAGGGTGGGAAGTGGGAGGTAGGAGAAATGGTTGAATTGCTTTCTGGGTTTATTTCAGTTTAAATAAATTGAAATACACACACACACACACACACACACACACACACACACACTAATAGCCAAAGAGATTTTTTTAATAGAATATAAGATCAATGAATCAACAATTTATGGCTCTTCTATAAGCACTTTCAATAACGTGTTCAATAGAAGTAAATATTTCAGGAGAAAGAACATAATAGAGTTACTATATTCTGCTGAGGGATCTGGAAGGAGGTTGAGTTCTAGATGCTAGATTTTAAACACTGAAAAATTGGGACATTTTCAAAAATAGTAGAAGCAAAATGATCTGTAGACTACATCATATAAGGAGCAGATAATGAAACTAGACCTACTGAACTGATAGGAAAACATTCATTGGAGAGGATTCAATAGTAGGTTAAGGCACTGAATATTTAAAGAGCTGTCATATACACACAAAAAGAGATGTGCATGGATTAATTCAATTAATTAATTCCAGAAGATTAATTCTGGCGGAGCTTAAGAGGGCTGATGAATAGAAACATTAGGAGATAAATATAAGCTCAGGGCTAAAAGAAACAAACAAACTTTATTTTTAGAGTAGTTATTAATGATTTTGAAAAGTAGAAGTTGTTCATCGTCACTAGAAATGACACCAGGAATTGTTGCCACTGGATATGTAATTACAAAGTCCAATGTATTATTTGCATACATGTGTCAATTCTTGAAATTAATGCTCGGTAACCTGTTTGTAATTCTAAGAAGTTAACCAAATTAAAACTGAAACAGAAGCAAAACTTCCCCCAAAAGTCTGAATCTCCGTTTTGAAATCCTACTGATATGAGTTCATATCTATGAACTGAAGCCATCGAATTAGAATTATAGCTTCAAATATTCAAAAGGTTTGATCTAATGCACAGTCAGATGCTACTCTTACTTCTCAAACAAAATATGTATGTATGTATATTCCAATAAGCTGATTATAAAGAAGAAATCCATGTGACCAGCCTAAGGTATAAGACTCTGTCATGTCAAAGTTTGTAATATTACAAAAGTAAATATTTGCCTCCAGTGACTTATGTATGACACAATTTTGGAGGGTAAGATGCCTTTTTTCATTTTTATATGTTTTAATATCATTGATTTTTCAGACTTCTGAAGAAAAATAATCTCATAATTAAATACAGCATTTTACTAGATACTGAAAAATGCTCTCCAGTATTCACAATATTAGTACTAATATTTTGTAGAGATTACCTTATACCAAAGATAATAGAAAAATACAGAAATTGGAAACATACATCCATAGTATTTCTTTTAATATTAAAATTAATCTATTCACATTCTGAAATATAGAAATGAACTTTAAAATAGTTTAAGTTAAGGTTATATATTGCAAAGTTGTAAAACAACCTGAGTTGAAGGGGGAAAAAAGCTTATTCTTGTTCCATGCAAATCAGTAAAGTCTTGTAATAAATGAGATTAATTTCCTCTGCCTACCTTCTGGAGGATCTACTGATGATCAGCAAAATGGCCATAAACAGGAGAAACAAGTGCAAAAAGAGAGGAGACAAAATGATAAGTGGAAAGAGGAAATGATAGAAACAGAGAAATTAAGGATCCAAAAAGAAAAAAAAACCCACAACATGAAAAATTCAACATTGTTATCTTTAAAACAGCATCTATCAGTAAAAATATATTTGTTATTTTAGAAAAGCTCCTTTAGTTTCTATTTCTTTTTATATTTTATGTATCATAGTATCTTTTGTGCCCCCCTTGCATATCTTTTTTTCTTCATCACAAAGCTTTCCATAAACTTTTTACTTATTAAGCCAATAACAACAACAAAAATACCTTATTTACCTCCCACACTTTGAAAGACTGAAACATTTAATCACTGAGGAGCAATGATATCAATATTCATAGAACTTAAATTATTGCAAATAAAAGATTTAGATTATAGACAGAGAACAAGCATCACAACTTTCTGTGCTATTATACAAAAAAAGTTTGCCAGTTCTTGGTCTAAAAGGGATGACAAAAATATATTAAAATTAATATGTTTAAAAATATTAGTATGTTTATACGGTTTACAACTGGTTATGCATACAAAAGTGAGATATGCTTATAGTTTCTCAGAAGGCATTTTAGAATACCAATGAAATGCCAGAATGTAGGAAAGACAGAAAGAAAGTACCTGTGTACCTCCGACAGAGAGGAGTCACTTTCATCAGACCTACAGTGAAAGAGTTAGAATTATGAGGAAAAAGAACACAGATGTCAACAGGTAAAGACACTGGGACTGAACTGAAAACTGACAGTATGAATAATAGGAATATAGCAAACATTTCCTTTATTGTGAATGTCCCACTTTTCTATTTGCACTGGATATCTGCAAATATACAGCTGTATCTGGCAATATATTTGATTCTTATGTTTTCTACTAAGACTTTGGGTGGGATAAAAACTTTCTATTACTAATCCACAGAAAACCTATTATTCCTCACTTCTAAAATTAATGCCCCGAAGAGGAACAATATCAAGTAAGTAAAATACATCACTTTAAGATTCTTTCTATTTAATTTGATTAGTACTAGAACATTTTTCCCATTTAAACAGCTATTAATGAATTTTTATCCATCTTGATAATTACTTTGGATTTAGATTCTAATGTGGAAACTGCACAAATGCATTTTATGTTTATATGGAAAGCAAACTACCCAGAATTCAATAACCTTTGATTTTGACTTATCTCAAAAACAGTTTCCTAATGAGGGAGTCCCTTAGTAATATGAGACTTTAGTGAGATTTTAAAAATAGGTGAGCTACTACTGTCAGCATACCCTGAAACCTCCACGACTGACAGTAAGTTGGGTTCTTATAAGAACCTATTGAAGAGTGCCTGGGTGGCTCAGTCAGTTGAGTGCCCAACTCTCGATTTTAGCTTAGGTAATTATCTTATGGTTCATGGCAATGAGCCACACATTGGGCTCCACACTGACAGCAAGGAGCCTGCTTGGGATTCTCTCTTTCCCTCTCTCCCTCTGTCCCTCCCCTGTCCATCCTCTCTCTCTCTCTCTCTCTCTCTCTCTCTCTCTCTCTCTCTCTCAAAATAAATAAATTTTTAAAAAAAGAAAAAGAAAATCTACTCAGTTTGTTTATTAGGCTTGGGGAAAAGAACAGAGTGAATACTGACATGGAACATAACCAAAAACTATCTATGGGATCTACTTCCAGCTGGTGAAATATGCTAGCCTCAAAAAGAAAGTGATTCAAAGGTAGGTGAGTCTTTGAAAGTGTAGTCACTTATTCTGAGTTTTAGCTTATAGAGATGACAACAGCGTCAAATTACTGGTAGCTTATAAAATATTTCAGTAGAAAATATAAAACTATGACTAGATTGTCAAAATTATCAAAATACTGACCAAATTTTATGACTGTGAATGTACAGACAAAATTTAGTAAACCTTCATATCACTAGTGAAAATGGACTTCCCGAAGGCATTCTTAACGTTCTTCTATTCTTTTCTCAATTAAATGGAAGGTATGACTTAACAATGTTAGAGAATTTTTTCAATAACATGAAATATTTATCTATCTAGATCACTTTAAAGGGTAGATCATCTACTGATTAAACTATATTAAAATCTAACTTTAAAAACTTTGTCCATACATTAAGCAGATTAAAAATTCTTTCAAAATGTGTGCTTCTCTAAGTCTACAGAGACATCTGGCATGTTCTGAACATGCCAGACAGATCTTAAATAGCATCCTACAAATCTCAGAAATTGTTGATCTACACAGGGAGATTACAGCATTGAAAACAACAGGGGTGGGAGACTGGATATGAAGTGCATACATCCACTATGCTACCATTCAAAATCAAAGCAGATAAGTCAGAGTTAATAAATATTTTATGGCAGGACTGTTAGTATGAATTCTTGCAAGAGAGATTCTGGCTCGATGTGGGAATACTTTCTCACTTCAAATTTAATGCAAATTATAATTTTCATAGGCCTCCAACTTCTCTTCCTCCACAATCCACCTCAGTCCTAACCCCCTCCACCCAAATACGAGCTGTCTTTATTTTATTTTATTACTGACTTTTTGTGGTGGATTTGTGTCAAACCACCAAATGCTAACAACATTTTACACATATAACAATGGACTTTGTAAGCTGTTATATGCACTGAAGGTAAAATAAGTTGCCTCTTTTCAACTCAGGCTATCTGGACTAGAGGCTTTTAGTATCCCAACAAATTTAAACTTAGAGTGGTCTCAAAGATATTTGAATTCTAATTTACATAGAAATGAAAAGGCAAGACAAGTGCTGAAAGTTTAGCAATGCAAATCTACAACAGGGAAAAATGTTCAGCAGGAAATTAATTTTCTCTAATCTTTTCTATATTGTTCATTTCCTGTTGGAAAAACACATCAAATATGGCCAGAGTTCACAAGTCAGACTTCATCTCCCACACAAAGAGATGGCTAAATGTGTTCTGCAGACTCTATTGAAAGGTTCAGACTACGGTAATAAATAGAGGGGCTCTTTTCCATAAAGACTTACTTATCCTGCTGAACTGATGTGTTTCCCTGAGAAACAGTAAGACGGTTAAAAACATTCAGTTCATTACGGGGCCGGCTTGGTGGGGAAGAAGGAGGTGAAAGACTAGCCTCTGAGGTTCCAGAATCTGAGCTACAAGAAAAAAAGAACATTAAATAGGTGGTTTTAATCAGTTATGATTTGTTAGGAATGTTATAAGAAACATGCTTTTTTAAAAAAAGCTTTTCATTAGAGAATTTCTTCTTCCTCTCCTCCTTTTTTGTAAGATAAAATACACTCTGAACAATTTAATTTAAAAAAAAAAAAACAAAAAAACTTTTCCACTGGATTTTGTTACATTGCCCACAAGATGGCACTAAGGAAAAACTTGTCTGCTGAAATCTACAGTCAATACAAATAAAGCAAGCCAAATTTAAAATTACAGTTTTAGAGTTAAAACCAAATTACTCACTTTACAGATGAATACAGGGGAAAGAGAGCCAGAGTGTTTAAAACTGATTTGCCTTTTCCAAGATTTACTCACTTTTATTTTTACATTACTTTATCTGCTCCATCCACCATCTCCCAAATATCCCTGAGACATTCAATCCAGTAGAAATAGGAAAATTACAACTTTAAGTACAGGAAGCAAGGATGATTAGAAGGAGAATGTCCACGACATTCAAGTCAGCTAATCCAGTGGTCAAAGTAGAGTGTGCATGTTGGCACAGGAGAGAGGATGGTATAAGATTGTCCACTTGGGTACAGAAAATATATAAAAACTACTTTTTATGTTTACTTACATGTTAAAGAAATTAGCTTTACTAATATTTAAATGGAGACTGGCACCAAAACTCTCCCTCCCTCAAGGCCATGTCAGGGATCTACCTGTCACATGTAGCACCTTAGGTGACCTGAGGGAGGAGTGGGTGTGCCACAGGGGAGAGAGGTTTCAGTGGCTCTCATCCATTCACTCAGCTTCATGTTGTGACATTGCAATTTATAAATGCCCATTTAAGTGGATCATCAGATTATACTATGCACTGTTAAGTAAATTAACCCTCACAAAACACACAAAGAGCTTTTAAGAGATTTCAGAAAAAAAAAATTAAATGCAAAAGAACAGCAAGAAAATGGTACAACTAACACACCCTATGATGAACACTAGTTTCCTGTCAGCTATTTTACAGAGGTAAAGTCAATGTCAGTTTTATCAGTTAAAATCAATTTCAAATCTTCTAGAAGACTATCTGAAATATAGATTCACTAAACTTCATCTCAAGTGTACATGAACTTTTTACAATGATATGCTCAAATAACTGGAAAATAAATAAGAGTACATGATTAGGGACAAGTGTTCAAATATGTTTACAGGTATGTGTGTGACCAAGAAACACTGAGCCAAACCAACAGGTGACTTGATCGTCTTGATTAGTCAAATCAGTCACAACCACAGATCTAGCCTGCATGTGGAAAATAATTTCACTATTGTCCTTTAGCATCTAAGTGCACCAGAGATTTTATGTAATCTAGTATAAGTAACTTACTGTTTTTGTTCCTTGGCCTTTGATTTTTCTTTTTCGTATGCTTTTCTCCTGGTTATAGGGGAAGGCTCTGGTAGTTTTTTTTCTGATAGAGATGACTGTTTGGAACTAAAATAGAAAAAGCCTCTTTTAATCATCAAACTTTATTAAATATATACATACAAGTTTGTTTGGCAGAGTTTCAACCTAAAATTTTTAATATATCAATAACTGCAACTTGAGAAAGAGTATTACCCAGGAACAAAAAAACAAAACTATGATAGGAATATATTACATGGGCAATTTTAGTTGATGGAAGCTTGACACCTGTATATTTAACTTTTAAATTGGCAATCTTATTAAATATATGCAAACCTATTATCTTTGAATGTAAATATCAATGCTATACTGCCAAATGGCCAAAATCAATAACTGATTTTAAACATAAATGATTAGGTTGATTATAATTGTTACAGTTGGGAAAAAATTGTCTTTATAATCTTATAAGAACACAAAATATTAGAATATCAAAATATGAGAAACAGTGAGATTTAATGAAATAATACTTAGGCACAGTCAAAAACAGTACTACCAGTAATCATACACACACACAAATCATACACACACACAAATGACACACAATAATTTTACCTAATATTTAGGTACTAGTAGCTATATAAATTTTAGTAACAAAAACATTCTTATCATAAATTTTAAATGTTGAATAGTGGCTATATAATTAACAATTTAAGACTATTATTTTTGTGTATGTGATAATACATTCTGATTAAAAAATGAATTTTTATTATTGTTGACTAGTTATATCAATAAGAAGAAAACACTATGGAATTAGAATGTACAATTACCAGAATGGTAAAACTAAATATTTAAATTTCATGTCCCTGACTTCTGACCACAAGAAATCACATTTCAAAAATCCTTCATCAGTTAAATCATAAGGGCCACTTAAGTAAATTATTTTACATCAAGCAATTAAAGTCATGCAGTAATGACATTAAGAGTTACCACACCGAGAATGTCTTAAATTTGAACAGAATTACACAAGTGTCTGAATTTATGAAAACTTGAGAACAAATCATGTGAAGAGACACAGTCCAAAATATATATTCTACAACCTGTAATAAAGGATACACTTAAAAAATGAAAAAAATAAAGGGGTGGGGGGAGGGCAAAAAGAAGGTATTACCTGAATCTGGATTCCAGGCCATAGATTAAGTCTTGAAGTTCCAAAAGTCTCTACTCAATCTATTCTTAAAATCTGTTCTGTTTATATCATTACCTTCACCAAAAGCATTTCTTTAACAGTCATCTTATCAAAAAAGCACTGAAGCCATAAGCTATACTGGTTAGCAATCTCTATCAGCAAATCCAATAGTTAATTACACAGGCCACATCAAGCACATGCAAGAAAGTTGTCATCATTAAAATTACATTTGGATCTAAAGGTAGCAGATGGGCTTACTCAATGGAAGATGGCAGAAATATCTTCATAAAATGAAGGAAGTTAAAAAAAGGTAACAAAACAAAAAAGGAAATTATGGGAAACAGATATTCAAAGGGGGAAAGTTTGTTATATTTTATTATTTGCAGAGTCATGTAATGTGTGCCATTTTTTTTGGCAATATTCCTCAATGCAGTAATGCGTTCATTCCATAAATCATTTGGTAGATCATATGTGAGGATTACGGCAAAAAAATATCATTATAACTCTTTACCAGGGGCACCTGGGTGACTCAGTCGGTTAAGCATCCGACTCTTGATTTCAGCTCAGGTCATGATCTCACAGTTCATGAGTTTGAGCCCACATCAGGCTCTGTGCTGATGGAGCAGAGCCGGCTTGGGATTCTCTCAGTCCTTCTCTCTCTGCCCCTCCCCTGCTTGTGCTCTCTTTCTTTCTCTCAAAATAAATAAACATTAAAAAAAAAAAAAACTTTACTGGTGAATGATCTAATTTTAATATAACTGTCCAAACACACATACACACATAGCATACATACACATACTAGCCTGAGTTGGGAAATCTTCATCCTCAGGACAATAGTTGTTTTGAATAGAATGTTCATATTACATAAATGGGAAAGAGAGTATTACCTCCTTTAAAGCTTTAACAATACAAAAAAAAAAATATTTTGTGCATACACTCATCCCAGACATGCAATGGCAAGTACTTCAAGGCAAAAAATTAGGAAGCCTTAAAATTATTGTTTGTGATTGATATTTCTTTTTCCTTATAGGGTTAGCAAAGGTTTGCTATCCTGACCAGACTCTTAGAACGAAAAATCATGTTCATTTAAAGCAAATAAAAGATGTTTTAAAGCTTCTGTTTTGTATGATGGTTTTATAGATATAACTACCTGATTTAAGTGTTCCTAAAAAATTTTGTCTATAATCCATAACTCAGCCTTTATGAAAATTATAATCCTGAAGAATGACCCTAAAACTTAGAAACAAGCAATAGAATTGAACAAAGAACATCTCATCTTAAATGATTTCAAATGTCAAAAAAATTAGGGGAGATAACACCTAACAGAAATTCCTTTGAAAACCGGAGATCTTATTTACGGAATTTTAAAAAAATAGAAATAAGAAATTAGCAACATGCATATAAAAAATTTTTAAAAAGAAAGAAAAAGAAAAGCCAAAGAAAAGGAAGTTAGTGTAGCTGGGCCAGACTTACATGCTGCCTATCTTAGAAGGGAAGCCAGATGGGGGAGGGAGCTCTTTTTCCCTAGCAGAAGTACCACTTGTCTCTGTATTCATTCCAATCTCTTGCCCTTCTGCAACAGGTGTAAGAGCGCCAGGCAAGGAGGCATCTCCTGTACTAGTGTCTGAGGCTAGTTCACTGCTATCTGCATACAGCAATTCCATTTGAGTGGTGGTTCTCCTTCGGGCCTAGTCAGAGAATGGAAGGAAAAGCAATCAGAAGCAAACTTTTGCAGAGATGATTAGGGAATAGAGATTTAATATTAGTTTGAAATAGGTAAAAATATTTAGCGTGTCATTTCCTAGCAAGTGTCAAACATAGCATGTAAGATAGTGACAAGCCAGAGCTATAGCTATATAAGACCTTTAAAGGCCATAATAATAGCCAATATTTATATAATACTTATTGTATGCCAGGCAATGTTCGAACACTTAATTACATTAGCATGTACTATCATTATCCCAATTCACCAATGAGGAGACTAACACAGAGAGACGCTAAGTAATTTACCCAAAGTCACACAACTAGTAAGTGGCAAAGCCAGATTCAAAAACAAACAACTTGCCACCAATATGACTATGTTACCCTGCCACTCATGGCCACCTCCCTCAACATAAAATTTTTTTAAAAAAGAAAGAAGAAATTAAACCGAAAGTTAACTGCAGGGAAGCTCAACTAAATTCTGATTTACCCCATGCTCAGATGCTCATTTAATATCACTTTCAGTTTTAAATTTTATTTTAATATCAATTTTTTAAATCTGCTTCTCAGTTTTTGTGACCCCATTCTCCTGATGCATTAGCTGTGAAACCTGCCTGCTGGATAATTCAACACGAGCCTACACGAGCTTTAGTAGCACAGTTAGGCAAGTGAAGGTTATTTTCCTAGAATCTAAATTCACTATACAAATTCCTTTCCTTACTCTTGAAAATGAACTGACTACCCTGTTGTTGTTCAGTTGTTATTATCACTAAGGTATTAATGGATAATCAAGGTGTTTACCAGATTATAAGCCTCTAAAGAGCACACACCCTGTTTTATTCATCTTTATTTCCCCTGTACATAGCATAGTGCTAGTACATACCTATTTAACGTATACAGTTAACTTTACTTTTTCAATGATGAAAATAAATGAGAGGCGCTTGGGTGGAACAGTCAGTTAAGCGACGGACTCTTGATTTTGGCTCAGGTCATGATCTCACGGTTCATGAGTTTGAGCCTTGCATCTAGTTTCAGGCTGACAGCACGGAGCCTGCTTGGGATCCTCTCTCTCCCTCTCTCTCTGCCCCTCCCCTGCTCGTGCAAGCACGCTCATACTCACTCTCTCTCTCTCTCTCTCTCTCTCTCTGTCAAAATAAATAAATAAATTTAAAAAAGAAAGAAACAGAAATGATATGAGATCCTTTCAGGCATCTTTGAATGAAGTTCAAAAGGAGTAGTAAGTAGCACCTCAGAAAATTTTTGGAAAAAGAAAACTCTCCGGCCAGTTTTTTACACTCTCAGTTCTCTTCACTGCCAACAGCCCAAGGTAGGGAGGAATCCTTTTCTTAGGAATTCCAAACTGTAGCGGTTCCTTCAGCAGATAATGTTTAGAGCACCACTTTACACCTCTCTCTGGTGTCCCAGAAGGGCATGAATATCTAGGCTTTCACAGGGCCTGAAAGACATTCAGGACCTTAAGAGATTTTCACCTCTACCTAAGACTGGATCCAAACCATACCGGAATGTTTTCTTTGAGTGTGGGAGTAACTTCTGCTTAGTCACTTAGAATAATAAAATAAAACCATATGTTACCAAGCTCAAGGATCATACATACAGCCTGGAGATGTTTTTTTGATTGGCTTGACCAGTGTTTTAATGATCAGGAAATGCTACATAAAAATCTGTATTTAAGGCTTCTTTAGGAAAAAATAGAAGATCTAGTTGTCTTAGGCCTATAATCCTCATGGCAAAAATGAGCAAGACTTGAGTGGTGGTTATTTGCTTAGGTGAGGCATGTCCTCGTCAGGCAATCACAATGACCCCTACTCATTACATCCAGCCAAATTATTCATTTGCATTACCTGACTATTCACTATGGGCCTTAACTCTGTCTTACCCATTTGCACAGTGTTAATTCTTTCAGGTCCTGATTCTTTCCATCCATGTAACAAATATTTACTAAGGACTACAAGAATTCTTTGTTTTTAAACATCTTAAGATGGTTAGTTAATTCATCTAGTATCAAATGCTACCAACACTGAATATGAAACATACCAAATATCTTACACATTTAACAGCATGTGGCATTGATATTTTTTTAAATTATACAAATATGCATTATAGTCTCATTAGTTTTTAATACAACTAATTAATGATTAAGAGTTGGCTTATTATTCAAACCACCTCAGGATACTACTTTAACAAAATATATGTGATACACTGAAGAAGATACTAAATGTTAAAATTTCAAAAACCTCCTGCCAATTAACAAATTTTGCAAATTTATGCTGTATGCCACCACAGGGTCTACAATCTCCTTTATAATTATTAGGAAACTTAGGTGACCTTAATAAATTACCACATAACTTCCTTAATGAGTAATGAAACTTTTAGGAAAAACCTAGAAGAAAATAAGAATTGGTCTCCATAATCATAGCTTCTCCAGTGGAAGAAGTGCAATAATACGGTAAAGCACAAGTTCCACAAAGGAGAAAGATTTTGACATAATGTTTGTTTCAAAGGAGAATATGGTAATTACAGAACTAAAGTTGTTATACATGGAAGCGATGGTAAAAGCATGCCAACTTGCTAACCTTCTTAAGGGTCTGAGGCCTATGTGTTTATTAGTGATAACAGAAAACTGTGGGGAAGGATGCTTACCTGTTATTTTCAATTCTCCTTACCTTGCTTTTAGGTTTCACTTCACCACAAAGTTTCATAAGGTCTGAAGATAGTGTGCTAGATGCAAATAAATAATTAACCACGGGTTAAAAGGGGACTTATAGAAAACGCTGTCTTCTATGTTCTTAACTATAGAAAACATCTTATAGGTCTACAGGGCAAAAAAGACAATATTTAAAATCAAAATGAATTACAAAATTATTCATTTTCTTTCCTTAAATATCCCGGTATTTTTGTGGTGGTTAAGTATGACTTAGTTTGGTTTCCATAATACTATTTCTAGTGCTATTCACTTAGCCATAAAATTCAAAATTATTTGTTTTATGGTAATTGATTGAAGCAACAAGATAAAAGTATTTAAAAAATTACAGAAACAAATAAAATCTATTAAGTTTCTAAAGGCTCTCCTACCTTCCTTCTGATCCTGGGCTGTTCAAAGGTGCATCCTCATCAGTACTATCCTCTACATTTTCTAAAAAAAAAATGTCCAAAATCTAAGTATTATCCACATGTCACAATTTGAGTGACTGCAATCCCCATGCTATAATAAATATCAACATCTCAATATGGGCACTTTGGTTTTCGTAACTGAGTCCAAATAGAAATGTAGAAAGATACTTCTAAGAAACCCCTTTGATTATGAGTCCTAAAATGAGAAAAAGGGTCCAAAATAGAAAAACCACAAGTTTGAATCATAAAATATAGAAGAACAACATTCACAGGATGGAGATGAGATCATGTGTTTATCAGAGTATGTATATATTTTTCAGAGTATGTATTTATCCCATGCTATCCAAACATATGAAAACCCACAGAGTAAAATACAAGAGAGAGTAAATGTTGCATGAGATCCCTTTAATGTACTAAGCCAACTTCAAAAACTATATAGGGGTAGACATACTTGCTATATTTTAATATGTCAATTTACTTAAATATTTTCCTTTATTTTTATTTTTGTTTTCAAGCGGAGAGTAAGAGAGTGGGTGTGTGTGTGTGTGTGTGTGTGTGCGCGCGCATGTGTGAAGGTATTCAGAAGTCACACATCAGCATGCAGCTCATTCACATGTACATAAAAGACAAAAACAATAGGTTCACATGCAACAGTTTTGTAAATAAATACAAGTAAATCACCACTATTTCAGAACTGTAACAGACTAGTAAAAAAGAGAAGAAAAAGCAAACAAGTAAAACTAGTAGGAAGTCAATAAATCAAACAGCCACTGAAAGTAAACTATTTAAAATGTCAGTGAGCCCCTAACATAGGTGCAGGTTTTTAAAATATACACATTTTATTATAAAATCATTCTACAAAAGCAGACATATTATAAATAACATATATTAATCAAAAATATATATGATTTATCCCCTTTTAACTTGTAATTTTGTGCATGTGGACTGTGGACAACTAATTCCTTTCTCTGATGTTCCCTTTCTTCCTCACTGTTTAGCAGATACTTTGATAGAAATTCAGTAATACTTGATACGTGATAGTATTATCTAAAGTGGAGCCCATCTAGGACCCGTAAAAGGGAATTTACTTTCTGAAGTGAAGATCATGGTGGTCTTGAAGGCAATGTGTACCTCAAAGCCTACCACTAGAGGGAGGCTCAAGGACTTGCTTCACAGACGTGATAATTGCGTGTTAAGGTGACTGCATTAGTTGATAATATAGAACATGAGGTTATAAAGAAATGACAAACCTAATCTTTATTTTCCCATGCATAAAGGCTGGCTAAGATTTGCCAGTGTTTTTCTTGTAGAAACCAGTTAGTATGAGACCAGTTAGTATGTTAAACATCATATGAGTGCTTAGTAAAAACTTAGCTCCTGCTTATGCATGTATGACTTATTTAGAGATAATTATGGTTTGACATGACCAACCTGGCCAGAGGATAGAGGCCCCCACCAGGAAAGTCACCAGATCAGACTCCTCTGCTGGACTGAGCTTAGTCTGAGCACTATGGTCATCTGGGCAATAGAACAAACTATCACCTCACTGTTGTACTCATAACTCTGAGAATACACATCCAGCCCACTACTAGCTTCTTTTCTCAATGCCAGAAAGGTAAAGCTAAAGGCAGAGACTTGCAACTTCCGAATGCCTTGAAGTTCATCTGTACCAGTGTAAAGTTGAGCAGTGTCACATCACTGGAAGTAAACCAGGTATTTTCAAGTCTTTTTTTTTTTTCAGTTATTAGAAGTTATAAAAAAAAAAAAAAAATAGTGTATAGAAAAGAGTTAACATAGCAGCCCAAACACTACTATCCTTAGAATGGCCTGCTTACAAAGTTGGACTTTGTCTGGCATCTGGAAACTTGATTCTCAGAGCATCCCCAGTCACTAGTTAGCTACCGAAGGTACTTACTGTACCTATGTTGTTTGCACAAACAATATGGCTTATGCTAAACTTCTGCTTTCCTTCTGGGAGTCCTGAATCCCAGACAGATGGAACCTATGTGACCAATCCCCAGGAAAAGCTTCAGGTGCTAAGTAACAAGGGACTTCCCTGGACATAAACATTGTGCACATGCTGCTGCATTTTCACTCCAGAGAGAAATGAAAATTCTGTATTACGTCCCATAGAAGGGAAAGATCATAAGGAAAACTAGACATGGATTCCTCCAGACAACATCTGTGGTTTTTTGCCTTATGATCCAGCTGTCTATCCTTCCTACAATGCTCTCATGGATCTTTGCCATAAAAACAACCACATGCTAAGCCCCATGAGTCTTCATAGCAAGTCTCAAACATAAGGGAGGTCTTAGGGATCCTAACATAGGTTGGGAAAAAAGAAAAGGATAATAAAGATGTTCTTCAAAGGCTACAAAAGTACAAGTTTATCAGAAAGGGATGCTGGCATGGTTCACCCTCTGGTCTTATGTTCTATTATTCTATGCTATGTACTTGTTCAGGGCACCAACCTGCTTGAAGGCCTCAGGCACACAATACTGTGCCTAAGTCCCAATGTTTTAGTTTAGTCATTGCCCAGAGGGACTCTTCTCTGCCTCCCCCCCCCCCCCGCCCTTTCCACCTTGTCTTTTGCCTTGCTAACTCTTTTTCTTCCTTTATGTTTCAGTTCAAATGTCACCTCCTCCAGAAAAGCCTTTATCAACTCCTCCATTCTTGTTGGGTGACCCTACTATCTCTTCCTATAACTCCCTATACATATCTCAATCACCTCACTGAATTTATCATACTCTGTCTGTCACCCCCAGTAAGGCATCAAGTCAATGAGGGAAAGATTTTCTGTCATATTCATCTTTGAATCCAAACACTCAGCCTGATGTTTGAGGCAAAACTGGAGCTAAGCAAATATTTTTAAAGCAAAGTTTATAGGACTCTCGAGCTTCTGTGGATTTAACTTCCATTTTTTTCTCTTTCTGTGTTTTTCCTCTAAGCACCTCTGGGCTAGACTATGGCCCCCATCCCCAGCACAGATTTCAGCCATGAGACACAGGTTACATCAGCTGAATGGGTTTCCACTCTCTGATTCAGACCCTTCTCCAGCCATAGACAAATGGAAGTTGTTTGAAAGTTGTAAAAAAAAATAACACTGCTCATCAAATTAGCAGTTCAATATCTTCTGCACTAAAGGATATCAAGGAGGACACTTACATTTTTCTTCCAAGTTAAAAGAGACAATGGATGTAAATAACAATTTACTTATTACTAGGGGCACTTGGGTGGCCCAGTCAGTTAAGTGTCCAACTTCAGCTCAGGTCATGATCTCATGGTGTGGGTTTGAGCCCTACATTGGGCTCTGTGCTGCTGGTGCGAAGCCTGCTTGAGAGTCTGTCACTCACAATGCCCCTCCCCATTCTCTCTCCCTCCCTGTCTCTCCCTCTCTCTTTCTCTCTCAAAATAACTAAATAAATAAAGTTTACGCAAACAAAGAGAATTTACTTTTTACTATAGATTGGACCACGAAGAAGAACAAAGAGGAGGAGGAGGAAAGGGAGGAAGAAGAACAGAAACAGAAGAAACATGCCTGATAAGACATGGAATGGCAAAAATCCTAGTTATAATCCAGGAACTTTGACAGTCTTGGTTAGGATATAACCAATCCTATTTGTTCTACCTATACTTGGTATAGCTTAAGCAGCTTAAAAGTATCAGCCTTTCCATACCTATATTATGCAGTTGATCTCAAGAAAATACTACTTTGAGATTAACATGCGGTATAAACATCTAAAAAAAATCAAATAACTCATGTATTTTATTTATGTAACATCTTATTTAAAACAAATTCAGATGTATAGATTATGTTTATTCTACTGACACATAAAGGTAAGTACATTTAATCTTTCAATTACATTCCTCTCCTTTAAGGATAAGCGTTTAGAACACTTTTGGCAGCTGTGTGCTTACAAAAAAAAAAGATCAGATCAGATTCTGAAAAAAAATTTTAATTAAATAAAAACTGCTCCAAAATAATCATTCAGAAAAATCACAAGTAATAAAATTGCCCTGATACTCCTGGTCCTTCATGTGTATCATCATTGAGAGGAGCAGAAACATTATTAATGGGTGGGTGTAGTTCATGACAAGGTTGTAGTGGCAAGGGGAAGGTTTGAAAATCTCTATATTTGGTCATCTCTAAAGCCACTTCTAATCTGAAAATATTATAATCATAAATATTGTTTCAATATGTTCATGTAGAATGCTTTGAATAATTTCAGTTTACAATGTTAAAATATATGTATTTAATTTTACAAAAATTAAGAATAGCTGAGAATCTAGCAAATATATACCAAAGACAAGTATATACCAAAGATATATGCTAAGGAAAGTTATGAGGTTAAAACAACAGATGCAAGTTAACAGATATATTTAAAAATTAAAAAGAAATGTATACTCCATTTTTTCCTACAAGAAACAGAAAGAAAGGCTTACGAAACTGGAGTCACAGCTGGAGGTCAAAAACTAAAAGAGAAAATTAACTAAAGTATACTTCTTTAAAAATCTAATAGGTTTTAAAACAGGAATGAATGTATAGGAAAGACAAAAGACTTAGTATGTTTGTGGTCATGGATACATTTCAAAAAGATCATGCAAAAACCAGTTGGCTGCCAATAAAAATTTTAAACATAAGATGTACCACAATTAGTGTACATGAACAATTAGTAATTCATGCAGCTGTAGGGTACACAGAAAGCTAAACATACTTACCTAAAGGTACGCTATCTAGATCTGTGTAAATAACAGCAAAAAGGAAACAAAAAGCAATACTCCAATCAAAACAGATCCAATGTTAAGAACTCCCACATAAAACAAGATTATGCACCATTTATAAGATATGTAGAATAGATGCCATAGAAAACACTTATTATTTTTTAAGGCAATTAGATATGCAGAGTAAAGTAATGAAATGTGGTTAATATTTTAAATAACCAATTCAGAAACTTGGTTGATCCTCTTTATTCATAAAAACTAAGTGCTCAATAAGGTTAAATAAGCCTTTTAAAGTTGGTAATCATTTCTTGGAATGACAATAATTAAATCCCCCCAAATTTATACATGCAAATTAAAGAAGGAATAATTATTAAAAGCATGAGTAAATATAGCATCTATTCAATCAAGCAATAGGGGAAAGAGGTATAGTATAGCATTCTCAAAGAGCAAAGCTACCATGCAATTTGTTTAACAGAAATTTAGTCCAAATTACCTTGTAAAGCATGGCCTAGTAAAGCATCTAGCTCAGGATTTAATTCTGCTTTCTCTTTCAACATATGGAATAAGAGCTGGTTTTGTGTAGCGCTGGTTATTTCGGTTTGTTTAAGCCGACCTTCAAGTACTTTAATTTGAGCCTCTTTCTGGGCAGCCTGAAGACCCTGTAACAACACCAAAACATAATAATAATAATAATAACAACAACAACAATTATCTCAGGTCATACATAACAGAATCTTCCATACAAAGATGTGTATCAAATAACAAATGCATATGATATATGGACTTTGACATCCAATAGACGTTGATTCACTGTAGCTCCTCCGCTTACTAGCCTGGTGACCTTGAGCAAATTACCTTATCTTCCTACTTCAGTTGCCTCATATGCAGAATGATATTAATAATATCTACTTCCTAGCACATTGTGAAGCTTAAGTGGGAGAACATAAAATAAAGGGTCTAGCACCATCCCAAAGTGGCAAAAAAAAGAGGGGGGGAGGGGAGTCAGAAATCATTATCATCCTCAATATTTAGGATTCTTACAGGTGACAGGTTAATGCATTTACATTCAAAGAGGAGGGAAGCACCACTGTATTTTTTACTTTCAGATTTCTTTTTGAGCTGTGAAAAATCAATACTAAACCAAAGTTACGATACCAACTTTGTTTGCACCCCAAGAGATTTTTCTTTTCATTTTTCCTTTGTTAAAGCAAAAGATGAATTATTTCTTGTTTAAGTTGTTTACCTCTTCTAATACACAAGCACAATGGATGACAAGCTAATGGAATTGATCTAAATAGTCCTGACTTTTCTTAACTCTAAAGAAAGGTAAAAAAATACTTTTCAGTTAAAAAAAAAACCCTTCTTACCTATTATAAAGGAAAGGGTCACTGATGAAAGATAAACAAAATGAATTAATCATTATTTGGGTGTAGTTAGATCATACCTTATTGATACCCATTGACAAGAAGTGGTCCAGCAGGTATCGGGCTTCTGTAAGTGTGCAAGCATTAATGACCGCAGTGATATCCAATGTTTCTCCTTCTTCCTACATCAAATCAGCATATGTCGAACATTATTTTGAGCTGAATATATTCAGAGGCAAAAGCCTGTTGTCTCATTTATTTATTTGATAGTGTTGGGTAAGTTAATAAGACTCCTCAGAAAAATGTAAAATATGATCCCTACTCCAAGAAACATATGGGTTAGTTGAAAAGAAAAAACACATTTGAGCAGTTAAGAATTCAAGGTGGATTAATAAGTGATATACGTTTTTACATCTTTTTGATTTAAATTTTTTTTTTAATGTTTATTTATTTTTGAGACAGAGAGAGACAGAGCATGAACAGGGGAGGGGCAGAGAGAGAGGGAGACACAGAATCTGAAACAGGCTCCAGGCTCTGAGCTGTCAGCACAGAGCCCGACGCGGGGCTCGAACTCACAGACCGTGAGATCATGACCTGAGCTGAAGGCGGACACTTAACCGACTGAGCCTCCCAGGTGCCCCTCTTTTTGATTTTATAAACAATAAATAATATCACAAAATCAGCAAAGAAATCTGGAGAGCAAGCAGGGAGTGATATTCATGCAAAACCTAAGAATCATAGTAAACCCATAAATAGAAAATTCCTTGATATAAAAATTCAAAGTGCTTTTCATGATTAAAAATACAAAAACATCTTCCTTAAGCCATTAACCATTTTTTTACAATTACAAACCTTTGCTTCTTCCATCTGCATGATGTTGGCTTGACAATCAGAAATACTGTCATTGATGTAATCTATGTTAGCAGTTAATGACTCCATCTCCTCATTGATATTAACCACATTTTTATCTCCCTCTCCACTCTCCTTGACCATCTTTTCTCGTCTTTTTGAAAGTTTCTCTCGTCTTTTTGTGAGTTCTTCCCGTTGCTATTGAAAAAACAGATTGGATTTTAAGAAATGATATTCATCCAGGACCTTAAGAATATTATGCTAAATGAAATAAGTGAGTCACAGAAGGACAAGTACTGCAAGATTTCATTCATATAAGGTATCTAAAAGAGTCAAACTCATAGATGCAGTAAGTAAAATGGTGGTTTCCAGGGGCCGGGGGCCAGGTTGGGGGGAATTGAGGGGTGCTATGAAGTTTCAGTTACTCAAATAAGTTCTAGACATCTGCTAATCAACACTGTTCCTATAGTTAACAATGCTGTACTGTACACTTAAAAATGGGTTAAGAGGGTAAATCTCGTGCTGTCTTTTCTTACCACAATTAAGACAAAACAAAACAAAAAAGAAATGATGTTCATCTGTTCACACATAATGCGATCAAAACCCACAAAAAAAGAAAAAGAAAAAAAGACAAATTGGTAAGGATTAATGTACCAAGGGATCAAATTTGGAAACCTAAAATTACCAGTCAGCTAAGAAAGAACATATCTATGTTCTGTTTTCCACACCTTGAGGAGCCTATTCATATCCGTCTCCATATTGGAAATAGTCATTTTCTGCATGATGATGTCTGTGACCCTGCGCTCAAGAAGCTGCCACTTCATGCGAGCTGTCTTGGAAGTAAACACTCGGCCAGTCAACCCTTTCCTCTGATATTTTTTTCTATAACCATATAAAAACAGATAAACATAATTATTACTTATATGTTTATTTGACTGTATGCCAAAAAATAAGCTGTTTTTTCATTTAAGTCCAACATTCAGTAATAATGCCACAAAGATTATGTCAGAAGGAACAAAAGAATTGTACTGACCTGGTTCCATTTGTTGTGGGCGTTGGTAAGGCCTGGACTCTTGCCACAGGAATTCTCATTTTCTGCTGGGCTCCTGCCCTTGATACATCTGCTTCTACAGCAGCTGCACTGGAACCCGTGTCCTGAACAGGGGTATCGGATGAGCTCAGCTTCCGCATGACTTTCCCAGCTACTCTATCTGACATGGGCCTCACTTGCCTACGAAGAGCTGTAACCTGAAAGTGCAACAGAGATAGACTCACTCTTTTAGTCTACAGAAATACATCACATATCTCAAAGCCAGATGTTTCCTCCAAACGATCAACTTGCCTCTTCGGTTTTGCGACGAAGAACCACTTCTTGGTTTCTTTTTTGGGCTTCCAGAAGTCTAAGTTGATGCTATAAAAATAATATTGAATAAGTTAAAATACTAAACTGAAAGATACAATGCTTTCTACTCCTGCATTAACGTATGCCCCATCCCACTGCATTAACATATGCCCCAATGCTTCCTACTCCTGCATTAACAGATGCCCCATCAGTTCTTAGCAAAATCTGAGCTAAAAACGACCTTGCATCCATTACTACAGACAAGAATATTTTATTCCAACAAACAAAAATATATACTGATGCAGCCATTTCTTTCTGAAAAATGAAGTTATCTCTGTGCCACAGTTTTATTTAAGAAGCATTCATAGTGCTTACTATATACAACTGCTTTTCTAAATGCCTTACAAATATTGTATCATTTCATTTTTTGCTAGACATTTAATTTTGCTGAGGAAGAAACACAGCTTAGAATATTTCCAACAAAGTCACCTTAAAATATATCAGTAATTATTAACTCCATTTTAAATATAGGGAAAACATATATTAATTGTATTAGCACTTTACAAGAACTTCGGAAATATTATGTTGGGTAAAGTAAATGAAAAATAAAACATGTCGGTATTGGTTACCAATTTGCTTTTAGGTACTCTATATGATAAAGACAATTAATTATAAACAACTTTAAGTCACTTTATAAGGCTATAATTTAGGAAGAAATTTTGGACTCAAAAAGAACACAGATCCTAGTTTTGGTTCTGTCATTTATTCAACTCTGTAATCTTGGGCAAAGCTTAGGAATTGGACTTAATCACAAACATCCCTTCTAGGACTTAAATTCTGTGATATACCAAATAACCTTCATGTTTTGTATCCCTAGTTCAAACAGATCATTCATCTCATGTTTATGCATAGTCCTATGTCATCAGATGAGAATTCTCTGAGAAACGGACACTATCTTATCACTGCTGTATCTTCACTGCCTACAACAATGATTGACATAGAGGCAAAGTTAATAAATGTTTTTAAATAAATGAACTTCCAAAAATTAAAATAAACAAATGGTTTGAAACTTGTTACTAAATTAAGTTTTTTCTTATTCAAAATCAAATCTCAAGCTCATTCATATTTTTGGTACAAAGGGTTTGAAGATGAATATGACAAGAAACAATTTAGAAAGGGAGTCAATATGCACACAAAGCAATAAGTAGAAGGGCAAAGGAGTCTGAATGTTAGCTTTGTATGTGACTAGCCAGCCTCATATCTTTATAACAGAATATTATATCATATATGATCCTATGTTGTAGAATAAGATTCAAAAATTCCATACTAGTAGTTAATTGTGCAATATTACTCTATCTCATATGAATTAGTCGTAAAGAAATAAGTACAGTACATTATAAGGAAATTATTCCTGTCATCCAAAAGTTTTCATTAAAAATAAAATAAATATGGTATTTGTCTCTCTCTGACTTATTTCACTTAGCATAATACTAACTCCACCCATGTCACTGCAAATGGCAAGATTTCCTTCTTTAATATGTGGAATTTAAGAAACAAAAATGAGCAAAGGGAAAAAAAAGAGAGAGAGGCAAACCAAGAAACAGACTCTTTAACTGTAGAGAATAAACTGATGGTTACCAGAGGAGAGTTGGGGAAAGGGGCTGAAATAGGCTGAAGGGACTGAAGGGGCCGACAAGGATTAAGGAATGCACTTGATGAGCACTGAGTATCATATGAAGGTGTCGAATCACTATACTGTATACCTGAAACTAATATTACACTGTATGTTAAATAACCAGAATTGGAATAAAAACTTTAAAAATAAATAGCCAAAAAGTAGAAATAACCCAAATATCCACCAAATAAGGAATGCAAAAACAAAATGTGCTCTATCCATACAGTCATAAAAAGGAATGAACTACCAATACATGTAATAACATGGATGAACCTTGAAAACGTCATGCTAAATGAAAGAAACCAAACACAAAAAGCTATATATATCATATATTCCATTTACAATGGGCAAATCCATGGAGACAGAAAGTATACCAGAATGGCTGTCAGGGCCAGGAAGACGGAAGAATAGGGAGTGACTGCTAATGGATATGGAGTTACTTTTTGGACTGATAAAAAATATTCTGGAATAAGATGGTAATGATTGTTGCACAATTCTGTGAATATATTAAAACCTTGAATTGTATAGTTTAAAAGAGCAAACTTTATGGCTCACGAATATATGTCAATTTTTTAATAGGAAAAAAAAAAGAAATATAGCCTTAATACAGAAGTCATCTTGTGAAAATATCTACTTTTCTCTGTCATTACTTTCTTCTATCTCCTAAGTTTTCTTTTTATTTCCCAAAGTAGGTTTCTATTTTCTAAAATATGCTGTATGCTCAGATTTTCTCCAGGGAGGACTTAGAAAAAGTTGAGCAAGAAAAAAGGAACAGAAGCTGAAACCTAACCAACAATGGAGAAAAGACCACGGTGGCCTCTTCTTCTTCTGAGAAAACAAAAAAACAAAAAAAAAAAAAACACCATAAATGAAAACACCAAATTGCTGGGGTGCCTCTGACTCTTGATTTTGGCTCAGGTCATGATCTCATGGTTCATGAGATTGAGTCATATATTGGGCTCTATGCTGACAGTGTGGAGCCTGCTTGAGATTCTCTCTCTCCCTCTCTTTCTCTGCCCTTACCCCACTGTGCTCATGCTCTCTCTCTAAATAAATAAACATTAAAAAAAAAAGAAATAACCATATTGCCAAAATTTAGAAAGAATAAAAAACAAATAGGCTGTAACTTAAAATCTTGACACAGCTACAGTTAGCATGCTGGTATATATCCTTAAAATTTTCCCCTCATTTAATCAAGCATGCATATATGAAATGCTACTTTATGCTTAATGTTAAATCACAGTCATTTTTCATTTTACTATGCAGTCTCCAAATCCTAATCTTCAAGAGATGAATAATAACCTATTAAATGAGATGGGCTATAATTTATTTAACTATTCTCCATACTGTCAAGTATCTTGATTGTTTTTACGTTTTTCACTATTACAAATTACTCTAGATTAAAGATTTTAATACATAACAATTTTTCTTATTTTAGATTATTTTCTTAGTCTGAGTTCATGGAAGAAGCAGGATTCTTGAGTGAAAGAATATGAAAACTTTTGCGCTCTTATTAAAGCCACCTCTAGTGAAACTGGGTTATTATTCAGGAACATCTCTAAGACTCTCTCGGTGAAACTGTCTTTGGAACCATCCTAAAATCACTGTCTTATACAAGGCTATAAGTAGTTACCTGATTTCCCTAGAGATAACCAATTATATCTTTGCCATTTTCTCCTATCTCATCATCTAGGAAATAAGCCTCTAACAAAATTTATAATAACATTATATTGTTTTTCATAAGCTTGTATATCGAATCACTATAATCCATATAATAACTGCCATATTACTAAATTAATGCATACTTATTGTCCTTATGCTTATTGTCCTTAACCTGCATTTAATAGTTAAAGTTATAAGAAAATTTTCTTCCATTTACTAAACAAGTTTGTTCAATGTACAAGATTTGTATATAACTAAGTTAAAGTCCACTCACATCTCTTTTACGTTGATCTTTTTTCAATTGAGCAATCTCTCTGTTTCTCCTAGACTCTGTCAATCTGGCTTTTTCTTGCTCTTCTTTCATTTGTTTCATTAGTCGAACCTAAAAAAATTAGGTAAACACATCTATTGGAGTTACCCTATCACAACATTCATTAAACTAATGGAAGCAAGCAGTTAGAATTCTGAATACTTAACAGAGACAAGTGGACTTTTGTTGCACATTTTAAATGGTCAATTCTTATTTTTGTGGGATTAGTACATTTCTTTTTCTAATAACTTTTCTAATACATTCCTATCAAATTGCTTAGTGCTCTATGCTTTTTATATAAATGTTCAATTGTTCTATAACTTGAATGAATTTTTGGTACTTATTACCAGTAGCTGTATGACCTTGAACAAATTACTTTACCTCCCTAGGTTTTCATTTTCTCATATATAAAAAATATATATAAAAAATAACAGTTCTGTGGCATTATACTATTATGAGAATTTAACAAGTAATACCTGAAGAGTGCTTATAATAATGCTTGGCATATTGTAAGCACGTAATAATTTAGCTATTGTTGTCCTCAGCAAAGACACAACATAAGAATCTAAAACTTCCTAAATCATTTTCACATTTGCTGATTTTCACACCAAATGTTAATAAGAAAAATTCACCCCACAGAAAAAACAGATAACAGATCAGAATTCACATACTCTGTTTTGTTAAGACGATGTGTATTCTTCTATGCATGGGAATGATAAACACTAAATTCAAGATAGTTGTTACCTCTTCAGGAAAGAAGATGATCAAAAAGGAATACATAGATTTTCCGTATAACTGTAGTGTTTAAGATAGTGTATATAGTGTTCATTATGTAATTTTTAATGATTTTTTTCATGTTTGAAATATTTTACGTGTTTCAGGAGGAGAGATATCCATCAGAGTCAAAAGAAGCCCTATTTTCAACCTCATGATTTCCACCTACTCTGAAGAAAGGTTTTGATAATGGATGAGTGCAGGAAGCAACTTCTAATTGCCAAAAGGAAGTACATCATTTGTAAGACTCGGTTACCCTTTTATTGAATATGGAAAGAATCACAATAATTTTTTTGTCCCAAATGAAACACATATCCTCAACATCAGATTTTAATGCAAAATACAGTCAGTACCTTTGTTTTTTTCATTTCCATCACATCCTGCTGCAATTTCTTCAATTGCTTTTCATATTGAGACTGGTTTTTAAGCAACCTTGCATGCTCTTTCTGAGCTGTCTGAAGTCTTTGCAGTTCTTTATTCATGGCTTGAAGTTTCTTTTCATATTCAGACCTAACTTTTTTTGCCTTTTCTTCTGAATAAGACTCCACTGAGCCTAAATGACCAAAGGATATTTGCATTTGTTTCTGTGAGACACAGATTTTTCACATCACAGATTTATAACTTATGACCTTAGAGAAAAACTACCTCCCAAACACAAACTTCAAGAAGCCAGGGTATCTTTGAATTACTCTCTGTTTTATTATCTACTCTCAATTTGTTTAACAGTTTTTTTTTTTTTTAAATTTAATAAATGTTTCCAGCATTAAGACAGTAAAACAATCAGCCACAACTTTGGACAAAATAATTAAACAGCCTAGATAGGTATCAAAATGAAAAAAAATAGGCAATATTTAACATGACACAAACTCATATTTAATGTGGCTGCTAATGTAATTTCTTTCTTCTAAGGGAAGCAATGATAAACATCCATTTTGGCAATTTAATTGGAACCTTAATTAGAATTAAATGTAATTCTTACCTAAATTCTGGAGCACCTGGTCTCTCTCCAACTGAGTGTCCCGAATCTTATGCTGCAGCATCATTAGCTTCTCTTCATACTGCTTTTTCAGTGTCTGCAGTCTTTTCTGGCTGTTTTCTAGTTCATCAATCAGTTTTTGCTTGATTGCAATTTCACAGGTAATGTTTGCTAAGTCTGCTTGATAATTGGCTATTTATAAAGGAAGAAAATAAACATACTGCAATAGGCAACAATATCATAATTCCAGCTTTTGAGCAAGAGCATGAAAACGAGCATCTACATCCAGGTATTCACTTCGCTGCTAGAAGGAGAATATCCTGGGTAACCCCAAAACTATGAAAAGGTGGTAAATTAACAGCGTTCACACTAAGCAGTGACAACAGATACTATTTGTACTAAATAAGAATGGAAATCACATAGTGACTAAATCCAGTAAGGGCAGAAACATGAGGCTGGAAGGGGATACACAGGTTGGCAGTTGTAAAAGCTGCCTTCATCAAGAAGGAAATGGAGAATGTTCTCTCCCCAAATTTTAAACATATTCCCCAAATGAATCTTTGTCCTTGTACTAGACAGCAAGTACCTTTTTCATCTGATTCGGAATCTGATTCGTCAGAGCTTTCACCCCCTTCAATGTCATCTTCTTCTTCCTCCTCCTCTTCCTCTTCCTCCTCATGATCACTCACTTCTTGACTTTCTTCCTAAAATGTGATTTGTGACTATTAATAGTCCAATATCAGCAAAACAAACTGATTACCTCATTAGATTGCCAGAGTATAAAATACAGAAGTATACAAATTTCACTTTTCAGTACTTCAAAAATCATTCCACACTTGTTAGGGTATTACATAATTTGTCTTAAATAAAATAGTGTTTTCTCTCTCACAGTATTCTATCTACACACACACAATGCTTTCACATTGCACAAAATTGAGAGTTGCCAGTATTTTATGGCTCACAAATCTGAAGAAAAGAAATCCTTAAGCAAATAGTTTAAAATGGATGCATGATAACTATTTCCCTTTTCTACATATAAATTAGTAGCTATCGGCAACCATAAATAAGCTAAATTCAAGGACTGAAATTTACAAGTTCATTCTTTCATACTTACCACTTCTAATTCATTGTTCTCTCTTTCTGTAATACCCTTTTCTTCTTTCTTCTCTTGGTCAGTATCTGCATTATCCTCTTTACCAGCCACACTTTAAAAAAAAAAAAAGGGAACAAAAAGATACAGTATTTAAGTAGAGAGGAAAGGTGTTCACTTTTGTCTCCCAGATTTTAAAAACCATCAATTACTTATGGAAATAAACTAAGAGTTTATCATTTGAGCAAAGTTATGTCTGATGCTTCAGAGGAAAGTAGAAATTGCCATTCCAGCCATAGTGACTTATCATTGGGAAAAAGATCATTTTCTAGAAACACCGAGGAATAGATTATCCCCTAGAGTATGAGATCTGAGGAGACAGCTAAGAACTAGTCACAGTAACAGTCAATTAATTAGAATGTAGATGATTTAAATTCAAAGGAAACCAAAACAAATATTTTGCTTTTCTCATCTAAATATATGACTTTTCCCATCTAAATACAAAGATACAGAAGCAGCATTTTTATTGGTGACCTGATACATTTAAGAATAAATTTAAAGATCCAGAATAAATCTGTGCACCAAAGTTTGTCTACACTGGCTGCATCCGCTAGTAATGGCACAGGCTCTTTTTTCATATGCCATATCTACAGCACAGGACTCTTCTTAAAATGTTCTCACCAAAATGGGTCTTTGCACATCAAAACTGTCTGAAGTTCAGCCTAACCTTTGACTGACTAGGAAATACCAGGGTCTGCCACAAGATTGGCCATACAAATGGAAGCCTCTTCCTCAGTCTTCTGGTACTAAACAGCTCTAACTACATACTGACGTTAGGTGATGTTTATAGCTAAACTAACTCAGCCCTGGTGGCCCTAAGAAGACAGTGCACACTACAGTGAGCAAAGTTTTTCACACTTAACTCACTCTTTTATGGCCTAGCAACCATGGTC
This sequence comes from Acinonyx jubatus, assembly GCF_027475565.1. Classification (NCBI taxonomy): domain Eukaryota; kingdom Metazoa; phylum Chordata; class Mammalia; order Carnivora; family Felidae; genus Acinonyx; species Acinonyx jubatus. The sequence continues at coordinate 65,612,853 of NC_069387.1, forward strand.
AATTATACATAGAAGTTACATTTCTGTTTGCTAGACTCACACATTTAATCAAACTAAATAATACTAAGAAAGTAAACTTGAAGTAAATCTATACGCGAAAGATTTCTTCTTGTGCTACTGTAACATTTTTAAATCAAGAGTAAAAAAATGCTCAAAAGGCAATATTGTCCCAATAAAATTCCCCTTGAAACAGCTTAAAAACTGTATCAAAATAACTTTGGAACCACTATCATTTCTTTCAGATATTCTGCTACACTAAAAAACTGCCCTAATACCTGGACTTGTTTTTAGCTTCTAGGCTAAAAGTTTAATCTTATTTAAGCTATGTGATTATTAAATTGTAATGTTTAACCCTAGGTCTGAATTCTCACAGATACTTTTGTATTCAGAGTAAGACAAATACTTTCCTTTGTAAGCACTTTTCAGAGTTCTTAATTTATGTTTTTTTATGTGATTACTTCTTTAATTTCTATCTTCCCCACTAAACTGTGGGCCTTGTGAGGGCAGGGATCATCTCTGTTTGACTCAGCATTATGTCCCCCATACCCAAGGGATGCACATAATAAATGTGCAGTAAGTGTTTGTTAAATATATTAACCTCTATGACTCTACATGAGAACTTCTGTTTGTCACTTCTGTGTATCTCATGCACTAATTATGTTAGAGTCTGATGGCATAAACTGAAAGATGCATAAAGATACATAGAAGACAGCATGTCACTAGAGTGAGAAGGAACTACCAGTAAAAATTTCAATAAAACAATCTTAGCTGGAAAGAAATCAAGTAAACTATAACAGGTTCCATGAATGTTGTTAAATCATTTTGCTAGAGAAAAATGTTGATGATACGGAACGACTCTTACATCACTTGTATTATACTAGGACTGTTGATTTTCTATCATGCAGTTCCAACTGAAAATCTAGAAGGAAACTCCCTTTCATCCATCATCCCATTCAAAGGACAGTACCATGTACTCAGACTATACTTGAAGTTAAGGTTAAGGCCAGGACAGGAGAATGTGTTTGGAAAGACCTTTCTTATCAGCATTCCCCAGTCTCTCCCCTATGCAGCCTTCTTTACTCACCTGTAACTGTTGCAGCACATGATTTTTGTTATTGGTGGCCACTTCATTACATAAACTGCAACCCAAATTCTCTTTTACTCAGGTTTAGGCTTATAGCTAGATAACCACTTTATTCTAACCCTCCTATTTTCTCCAAGTCACTAGTGTCCAGCAAATGTTACTTTTCACTTATATTTAAAGTTAACTCATACATTATAAGCTATTCATACCAATTCTGATACACAAAGATCAGGAGTTATAACTTTACATTATTAATTTACCTTTATATACCACTTAAGGCTTAAGCTTTTAAAATATAAGTTGATGCTTTGTAATTATTGCACCACAAATATTCAAGTTTTCCTCAATAAAGTGAGACAAATTGATATCTAAGGTAACTATCTAACCAGCAATGAAAGATAAATTTAAGTTTGCATGTTACACAGAATCAGAATCTTGGAGTTGGAAGGAACACTAGTGATCATGTGGTTTAGTCTCTTTAACATTTGACAACAAATGTCAACATTTTTGTTGACAACCTAAAAAGCTGTGTTGTGGGGAAATTAATCCACTCAAGGGGACTAAAACCAGTGTCTTGACTGCAGGTCAGTATTCTAGAATCTTATGCTTCAAGTTCAGGGAAGTATCGGCATCACTGAGAAGCTTATTAGATAAGCAAAATCTCAGGCTCTAGTTCAGTTTTAACTGAATCAGAATCTTCATTTTATCAAACCAGCCAAGTGATTTGTATGTATATTCATGTTCGAAAAGCCCTATCCTAGAGCACAAAACTGCTCTGTTTTTGCTATCCTTTAAGGACGATATAAAACTTGGAAACAAACTTTACTCACTAAAGACACTTAAAGGACTTGAATATCTTAAGGCGGAAGACTCCTTCTATATACCTTAACCATGTATTTTATTTTGACCTTCTGAAAGAGAAGAAATCTCACATTTTTAATGCCATGATCTAATTCTAATGACAAATATAATGTTCTAAATATACTAATTAGTTGAGTTCTAGTACAACTTATAATTAGAGTTATATTCTCATTATTAAATACTTTAAATAAGTTATAGAATTATAGAATAAATTATAGGTATTGTTGAATACTATATAATATGTGGAATATAATTGTGGGATGTAAACTATTAAATAATTTCAATAAAATATAATTTTTAAGTTTTCATATTTAAAATAAGATATTACTATAACTGATGATTACATAGTAAAAGTTCTCAAACAGCTTATTTTAAGTAAGAGATGAAATTTCTAAACTGGTGCTTCTAAAATATTTAAATATTATTTTCTTAATCATTTTGATTATATAATCTGGAGGTTTATTCAGAAAAATCTATGAAGAGAAGTTATGATAAGTAAAATACTACTCGATCCTGGTTTAAATAACTATAATTCTGAATGACTAAAATGCAAATTTTTATTATATAAGAAGTTCAGAAATGTGCGTCTAAATTTTGCTCAAACTTAAATGAGAAAAGAAAATATCTCATTTTGACACTCACCTCAAATACATATTAAAAGCAAACTTGTTTTAATAATTCAACTTAAGAATGTCTTGGATAGCTTATCTGTAGTAATGCCATAGTTTCCTTTTGCTTTGTTGCCATTTAATGTTGTTTTCCAACAACAAATATTACAAATATTCATATATACAAATACATCTATATTTGTATATACAAATACATTTGTATATACAAATATTATACAAAATAAGAAAGAGGGAGAGAAAAATCCACCTGTGACTTAGCATGGGCTGCAACAAAATCTCAATTCCCACCCAATTAAAAGTTCCCAGTCTGCTCACAAGTTTCTGGAAGATATATTCTGAAAGTCAATGGTGAGTTTTGGGGGGCATCATTTTTAACCTAAAAAAGGTAAGTCATTAAGCACTATCATAATTAGGATAATTTATTCTGAAATCACATGAAATTGCCTGAATTTTAATCCATGTAACTTGTGAGGGTTTTATTCTTAAAAAGCTGTTTTTAAAAATACATTTGGTGTATTTGTCAATTTTATAAAATCATCATTAATTTTAGGAGCACCAAGCTAATCTAGTCTGAAACAATCTATAATTCTATAACACATTTCCTTGTGAATGGCAACTAAGTATTTAAATGACATTTTAATAAAAAACCTGGGAAATATTCCAACCTTCTTTCTTCTCGATTGCTTTCCTCAAGTTTCTGTAGCCTTCAAAATCACGAGGCACAGTATTGGAAGGCCAAGCCAATGAAGGACAAACCAGACAGTAAAAAGCGAAAGTGGTAAGAAGGTAAAAATGATACATGAGCTTGAAGACTTTAAAATAAATTTTAAAAGATATCATCAAAGGACAATACACAGTAAAAAGGCAATACATTTTGAATGAATAAAAAGTAAGTAGAAAAACAAGCAGCATTATATCTAAGAAGAATATATAGACTATCAGTTGAAGCTATTCAGCAATTAAATGCATAGTCTCAGTTTATATAACTTGGTAAGTATTGAGAGTGTTTGGATGCCATTGCTTTTTTAAATCTTTTTAAAATGGATCGATTTTCTCAGCTTCCCCCCAAAAGCCTACTTTCAATGATATCCTCTTCCTTTTAAATCTTCACAGAAGACTTTTTCATGGCATCATTAAAAGAACGTCAAAAAGTAATGCCTTTCTACCATAATATGAAAATACCATTAATGCTACATACTAGAAAACTACGTTTAAAACTTCTTTTCTATTTTTAATATACTACACATGAACATCACTAAATCTAAAAAAAATTTTCTATTTCAAAATTATATATGAAATGGTGTTACAGTCAAATGAATATGGTTGTTATGATGTCAGTGAAAACTGTAATTTTATTAAATGAAAATAAAATGTCATATCACTGTACTAATAATTAGAAACTATCAAAAGGACTAAGGCAAAGGTGGCAATAAAATGGGGAATGCAGTACTTTCCATTAGTAAGATTCTTTCTCAATCAGAAAAGTATAAGAAAAATTATAACTATGTACTTAGAACCTTTGAAATATAATTTAAACAATACCCAATACACAGAATTGGGGGTCTTTACTCAATGGAATGTACTGAATACCAATATTTGTCATATAAACAAAAAGATAGATGTGCTAGGCTCTGATTAAGCACATAGCAATCTTGATATAGCACACTTCTCACCAGAATTCCAAATATATTTTTCAGAATCATCAATATTTTTAAATGAAAAGACTGAGTCTTAAGTATAAATTATTTCATCAAGCCAGTTATTTTCATGTGCCTGCACCTGCGATTGGTTTTCACAATCAACTTATATACTGCTATTATAAGAAGAGACTAGCAATCTTTCTGGGAAAAAATTCTAGAGTGGTATTCAATAGGGATCAAAAGTTCCAGTATAATGGATAGAAAAAGGAAAATAAAGCCATCACCTAAGAAATCTATGTGTTTCTAGAGTTTCAACCTGACACCACTAAACACAAGGATAATGCAGTCTGATGAATTAGTAAAGTTTTTTTATAATTCAAGTCATTTAAAGCTAGATATCCAAAAACATGGGGAATAATGCCTAATCTAGTCTTATATTGATGAGAATGAGCCACTGTGGCTCAAAGGATATGGTTTCCTGGCAAAGAGCTTAAACTTCCTGTGTTTAATATGCAGAATTTTTGCTTACCTTACACAAGAGGACTGTATTAAAATGTATGGATGACATGAGCTAATAAGTAGATAAACTTCGGATGCCTTTTCAATTGTTACTTGGAAGAACATTGTGACAAATCGTTCAAAAGACAGTGGAGGGGCAGAAAAATAATAATCTGATATTTCTCCATAATTTAAAGGAGTTTTTACTTCATTTCATTCCATCACATGGAGAAGGGCTGTTTCTTCCATAAAGAGGAGAGAGAGGGGTACCTTGGTGGCTCTGTCGGTTAAGTGTCCGACTTCGGCTCAGGTCACAACCTCATGGTTTGAGGGTCGAGCCCCGTGTTGGGCTCTGTGCTGACAGCTCAGAGCCTGGAGCCTATTCAGATTTTGTGTCTCCCTCTCTCTCTGCTCCTCCTCTGCTCATGCTTTGTGTGTGTGTCTCTCTCTCAAAAATAAGTAAACATTTAAAAAAAGAGGAGAGAGAGAGAATGACAAACCTTGCCAACAATTTTAACTTTTATGTTACTGAAAAATAGGTAATACAGTCTCTTCAATTATTTACCTGATTTTGTTACACTCCCTTATCTATACATATGGATGATTCTATAGCTCAATACAAAATATGCACAGACAGGTAGAAGAATAAACCTTAAACCTCCAGATATTAGCTAGTTGTAGATTTGATAAAGACTTTGATGCAGAAGAAAGTTAAACTTTCATGTAAAACGGGACTTATGACATCCTCCTTGAACATAAATGCAGTTTCTGACATAAAAATAACCCAGCTACCACTCTTCCTACCAACACTTAACTTTTATTAGAGGCCCCATAGTCACTACAACCAAAAACTGACAAATAAAAAACACAGTAAATTAAAAGAAATGGAGCTTCTAAATAATTTGTGGCTTTAGTGGAGAGGAAAGAAAGCAGCTATGAGAATGAGGACAGCGTAGGAAATCTGAACCCATAAGTGAATCCCCAGATAGATCCTGGAAACTCTCAGCTAAAAGAGGGTAAAATCTTCCCTACATAACTCGATCTTTTTTTTTTTCCTTCATGAGGTTGCTGTCCAAAATCTCAGTACTTGAATTAATGGTTCCTCTTTCAAAATTACAAACATCCTTAAAGAGGCTTATTGGTTATAAGTCACTCCACTGGCACGGATGCCTTTAGTCAGATGGCTTTGCTACCAAATGTAAATTTAAGGGGAGGAGAGAAGGAAGTAGATAGGTTTGGAATTGGAAATAGTTCGTTTGGAGTGAAGTAGAATTACATGAGAGCTGACTGGAGCAAGGCAGGTAGCATAAGGACACAGGGGGTCAGCAGATGGAATAAAAAGGATGCTAAGGCACAAATTCACACTTTTCCTCCAAAGGTTGCCTACATCCATGAAAGGAGACAAAGTTTCTTTTCCATTTTTTTTCCTTTTCCTCTTCCCTTCTGAATTGTTCTTACCACACTACAACATGGGTAAAAATCACTTTATGTGAGTCATCATAACATTTTCTGAGAAAAATTAGTCCCAAATTCCAAAGAATCTTTTAAATGAACTTATTCTGTACGTAGGGTTGAGGCACAACCCAAATTTTACAATGCTCTCTCTGATGAACAAAATAAATATGAGGGATGTAAAACAACACAATCAGAATCAATATACCTACAGGAACTATTTTCTCCAAGGAATTCCTATAGAAGACTAAACACTAACTTCAGTAAAGCTGCAGTCATTCTAAATACTTCTGGAACTCTTTGTTTATTATTTGTTTGTTTCAACCTGTAGCAAACCCTTTAGCTAAAATGACAGCTTGCCTACATTTTAAAAATAGGAATTTACATTACGTGCAACCTAAAAGTTATTGGGATCTACAGCAAAGTTAACAATGATGAACGAAATGCTTTAATCAAGCTAAGTAAAACAGTATTCATTTTCATGTTTAAATCCACAACAAGGTTTGAATGGAGTGTGGTAAGAAAAACTATTAAATTTACTATATGGATATAAATATATATAAATATAAATGCATAAATTGGTTCTAAAGGCTTTCACACAGTTTATGATATGCAAGAAAATTTTTCCTTTCTAGGTTCATACTACATTATGTAGGTTTTAGTTCTACAAAGACACATTATAGCATGTATATGAAAATGCTTTATGAAGCCTTTTCTGAAGTATCGTATTATGAGTTACTAATTTGTTTTTCTCATTCTAAGCTATCACTCATCTTTCCCCCCACAGGTAATTAAGGCACTACCTCTAAATTTACTTTATCCAGTTTAATTTTTTTCCCCATCAAAAATTTTCTAATCTCATATCACTTTTTGTTAAAAAAATTACTTATTTTTTCACTTGGGTTCTTATGTTTAAATACATTTGTTCGATGAGGTCTTCTTAGCAATAATATCTGCTATTATTTTTATCATAATAATTACTACATCTACCATAATCACTGAAATTATCAATTTTTCAATTTGAAATAACAGCTGTTTAATTTTTTTATCTTAAAAGCAACAGGGACAAATCTTAATAATAAAATGTTTTTCTTCCAGTACTATAATCAAAATGCTTACTGCCCTGCACTGTCACAAAGATAACCTCTATCAGAAGTATTATTTTAGGATACCTATGATCACTATAAACTTGTCAAAAACAACCTAGGTTTCTATTGGGATCCCTATTTTTCATTATTCATACCAAACAGGTGATTATGGTAACATCTCTAAATTTACCTCAAAACAAAAGAGCAGAATCAGCTCATGACCTTCAGAAACAGACCTTGCTTATAGTTACTATTTATGAACACAAACCACCAAGACCTTTAAAAACAAATCAAACCATTTGATATTTTGACCAACTATAAAACTGAATTATACAAGAAAATAGTAAGTCATGAGCAAAAGCCCCATTTTCACTCAAGCAGTATGTTGGATCATATAATTCTGTGATCACGGTTTTGTTTTTAACAGCCTTGCATTAAAGCTAATCATTATGTATCTTAATGCTGCCATAATCAGTCATCCATGAAAAACACCTATTAAGACATTAGTATCTTAAGAATGCAAATTCAGTTGCAATGCCTCCTAACCATAAATGTGTAACTCCTTGTTTTCATTATTCAAATCATTCCTTTTTAACTCAAGGACACCACAGCAGAATTAATTTGAAAAATTTAAACCTCCAATTACTTCAGTCAACTGACTGTTCAAGGAAGAAATGCCTGGTTGCCTAAAAAATTTCTAAGTAGACTGAGCAAAGCAGTTTAAATGTCAATAATAATTCTACAAAGCAAGCCTCTTGTAACAAACCATTTGATAGCTGTGCCCACTTTTGAATATCTAGCCAAAAATGCTTAAAATTAATTTGACTGGCATATCCAAAATATGTTTAGCAGGTAATGTGACTGCACCACAGAATCAGTATGTAGACACATAAAGAATTTGTGACTATTTAACCACCCACACATTACAAGTGGTCAAATTTTTATTTTCCTCTTCTTTGCACCCAGTTGGTTCCAGAGGAAGATATTATCAGGATGCAAGGAAAAGAAAGCCTAGAACAGTGGTGAAAAGCTGAGTGACTCCTTGCTGAAAGATTCAAAAAGCCTAAAATAGCATAAATAACTTTGACATAATCAAATTAGAAGCCCTGCAGAAAATACTGAAGAGACCAAATGACATTAAATGACAGTCTGATGGATTAGTTTAGCCTTTAGTTAAACTAATCTAGACAGGAATCAGATTATATCCAGGAGACTACTTAATTGCATTAGAAAATGAGAAAGAAATGAAAACAGTGAGTTGTAATGGTAGAACAAGCTTTGCAGAAAAGATGAGTGGAATGCAAAAGCAGCTATTTCAAAAACAATAAAATAATTTCTAATAGAAATTTTACCTTGTCATAGTCTAAAAATCTACCATATTATTATAATTAAACTTATTTTTCTTACGTACAAGTAGAGATAAACAATTAAAAGTATATCATTGCAATTGTCAGCTAATTTAAATGGCATTTCTTTCATTAATATACTGTGAAACTATGTATACTCACTGTAATTGCAAATTAAGATATTCTGTAGAGTAAGAAAAACAGGGATTCATATAACAGTGATTTTATAACACTACCTTTTCTTCTTCCTCTTTTCTTTCCTTTTCAGCTTCTCTAAATCTTTCTTAGCTAGATCTATAATTTCAATGGTCTCTTTGTCTGAGGACAACACAGTAGGAGAGAAAGCTGATGATCCACTGAAATACGATGATCTCGCTGTGGCTCTTGTCAAGTTTTTTCGAAGGTTCTCATTCACTGCTTCACTTTCTAATAATTTTGCCCTAGTGAATAAAAACATTTAAACAAGAAACATTTCTTATTGTAGTAATAAAATTCATAGCATAAACTTTACCACCTGCACTGTTTCTAAGTGTATGGTTCTGCAGCACAGTAACTCACACTGTTGTGCCACCATGGCCACCATCCATCTCCCGAACTCTTTCAAACTCTTTCATCTTCTTCAACTACCCATTAAGCATTAACTCCTCATCTCCCTCTCCTCCCAGCCCCTCACAACCACCATTACACGTTCTGTCTCTACAAATCTGACTACTCTAGGAATTGATTGGGGAACATTTTAAATATGCTGTTTTGTATGCCAAAAAGTTTTCCAAAACGTATTTCAACATTGCTACAAGCTAGCATTTTTTAAAATAAATGTGCTCACAAACATTAATGATTAGGATTTTTTTAATTCCCTGAATAAGTAATTATAAATTGGAAATAACATTCTTAGTGCTCAGAAGTGCCAATGGTAATGAGATTAGTTGCATTCTGGCCAGTAGGCACTAGAGACCTTGCTTTGTCAACCCATCATTTAAACTTAAAATCTACAAGCGGCATGGTCCCCCTTCTTTCAGTTCCTCATTCATCATGCTATAATAGCATTTCCAAATCTTTGTAAGGAATACTTAGTCAAACTTGCCCCTAACTGGCTGAAAGACATCTGGCTCCTAAACATGGTGTGGGAAAAGATGGTATCTCCAAGGAAACCTGAGTTTGATAATTGAAAACATTCTTTTGTTTGTTCAAGCAGTTCTAACAATGACAGGAGAATAATGTATGTCCTGTCAGTAATATGCAAAAAAACACAGAATGATGAGATTCTAAAAGAGCTGGACTGTTGAAACAAAAAGGGATTCAGAGTCCACTAGACCAGTCCTTTATTTCTATTTCATTTAAACGATCAAGAATATAATTATCTACTTCAATATAATAGATTTCCAAGGTCAATTTGGCACAAGGGTGATTGACACAGGGCTGTAAGGAGAAAGTACTATTACTGTATCTGTGTCAAAACTATATTGCAAAGCACTTTTACCATATATTCAAGTATTTCAGAGAAATATGCTAGATTAATTTGCAGTTGTAAGCTCTATAAGACATAGTCAGCTCTGTGCTTTTTCACTGTCTACCAAAATTATTCATGACTGCTGAATTCAGCTATAAATACAGTGTACATACGTCAGTGAATATATATTTGAAATCAGTGTCTGGTGTCATATGTGAGCAGAATAACAATACAATATTTTAAAATGGTTAAGTTTCTGTGTACAAACTTCCAGGTTAAATGATCTCAAAGTTATTTTAAGGAAAATTCTGAATATGATGGTGTCATGTTTTTATTTAAGAGCATAACCTAACTATAAGAAGCCAGTTTAACTATAAAAACTCAAAGTCAAAATTTACACTTTTCTGTATTTTTAATATAGCCCAGGTACATAATAATGAATGTTAAGAATAAATGAAAATATAATAAGTTAGCTATCAATAATGTCCTGCCTTGTATCGGTTCATTCTTATAATAATCGGCCAAGTTCTTTTTTGTAATGATCTAAGGTTTGCATTAGTGGGCGTATACTCAATGCTTCTTCAATGCTTGTATTGATAAAAGCTGAACCCCTTAGGGACCAACTCCACAAAGCCCATGACACATTAGCAGAAGTTCCCTTGGGGCTTTTTTTTATAGCAACTCTCTCTTTCCTTCTCTTTGTCTTCCCACTCACCAACCCACCCTGCTGCCTGCATTTCATTTAATAGGAAACCAAGCAGTCAGTCATAAGGGGAAGTATACGGACCCCTTTAGGAAGGAGCAGACAGAGGGTTTGCATCTCAGCTCTGTAACTCACTTGATCATGGACTACTAGTCTTTAAAAGCCTCTACTCTTTCCTTAGTAAAATGGGAATGAAAGTAATACATTTCCCTACCAGAATGATAATGTATTTAATGAATAATAACTATTGTTGTCAAAAAGTTGGAAAAGATATAATTATCAAATAGTAGATTAGTTAAATAAATCGATTACAATGACAAAATAGTACCTCATGGAATCATGCAAAAATCATGTTAAAAAATTATTTAACAGCATTTAAAAATGTTCATAATATCTTGTCACATTTCAAAGAAAAGATAGCAAAGGAATATATCTACCCTGATGTCAATCTTGCTAAAGAATGCATTGAAAAAAACACTGAAGAGATATATCAAAATGTTAACATCAGATCTACCAGATGGTACCAATATGGATGACTTTTTTTTATACTTTCTTATCTTCTCAAAACTTTCTGCAAAAATTTTAAACCCCCCAAAACCAAGAATTAATTAATTAGTACCCATTATTATTTCACAACAACTAATGGGACATGTAAATTTATTAGAAGGAAATTAGTATTGTTTTACAACTAGAATAAAATTTAAAGTATAAAATATAAACATTCCCAAGTGGCAAAGCATCAACATAAATGCGCATTATGTTAAAGGAGTTGTGAATAAATGGCTTCTGAAGAAAAAGTTTTGAAAGAAATATGGATTAGAGTTGGAATTAGTAGAAAAAACACGGTATGAGAACTTGGACCATGTTAGACTGTGAAATCCTGTTCTTTCATTTGAGCCCTATGATAACTCCTGGAGACTAGCAAGTATTACTTTATTCTTAGAGATGAACAAATTAAAGCTCAGAGATGTTAGGTAACTTGCCTAAGGTCACACACTTATTAATAAATAGAAGCTTAAATATCAACCCAGGAAATCTCATTTAAATTCAAAGCTCATTTATGCTTATTCCATACATCCATTATTTTTAAATTGTAAATTGCAGTCTTGTAATTCTAGAAGACTACCCTCAGGAGTGGGATACACCTAATTAAAGAGCCATCAAAGAATTCTGGATAAGCACAACAAACTATTAACTTACACCAAGAAAGATTTGATCACTGTACTCAGAGCCTGAGAGTCATCTCTGTTTTCTAAATGGCTTAAAGAATGGTTTAAAAAAGGAAGATATTAGATGTTGTATTTAGCCACTGGATGGAGTAGAAATGATTCTGTTTTATAGGAAATAATGACACTAGTCAAGCCATTTGTCTTAAAGTGAAATCTAGGTTAGATATGTCCTTAGAAGAGAAGAAACCTGGGTGGCTCAGTTGATTAAGTACCTGCCTTTTGATTTCAGCTAAGGTCATGATCTCACAGTTTTGTGGGTTTGAGTCCCTCGTCAGGCCCTGTGCTGGCACCATGGAGCCTGTTAGGATTCTCTCTCTCTTTCTCTCTCTCTCTGCCCCTCCTCAACTTGTTCTGTCTCTGTCTCTCTCAAAATAAATAAATTTTAAAAACTTTAAAAAAAGAAGGACGAGAAGAAGAAACAGAGCACTAGAACCAGAGCTTAGAATTAGCCTTAACAGTTGACCAGTGCCAAAGAAATAAAAGAGATAAAGAGAAGCAACCTAGAAAGAGAAAGAGAATCTTCAAGAATTCAAAGAGATATCAGTTATGTCTCAAGGAATGGTAAAGACGGGGTCTACAGAGTGAGATCAGAAAAAGGGTTTTGGGAAATAGGCAAGAAAGAGCACTGCCAACACAGGATAGAAACTGTAAGTCCAGATTAGCTACTTACTAGACCTAGGACCCAATGCCCCAAAAGTCTCCACCAAAAAGGTAAACTTTAGAGATACATATTTACCAAATAAAAGTAACAGTTATTTGAGTAACTTTACAACCACATCAGATATCTTAGTTGTTTTCCCTTTTTTTTTAGAGAGAGAGAAAGAGAGAACGCAAGGGGAAAGGGGGAGAGGGGGAGAGAGGGAGAGGAAGAGAGGGGGAGAGAGAGAGAGGGAGGGAGGGAGGGAGGGGGAGAGGGGGAGAGAGGGAGAGGAAGAGAGGGGGAGAGAGAGAGAGGGAGGGAGGGAGGGAGGGAGGGGGAGAGAGAGAGGGAGAGGGAGAGGGAGAGGGAGAGGGAGAGGGAGAGAGAGAGAGAGAGAGAGAGAGAGAGAGAGAGAGAGAGAGAGAATCTTAAGCAGGCTCCACGCTCAGTTCAGAGCCTGACACAGGGCTCGATCCCACAACCCCGGAATCATGACCCAAGCCAAAATCAAGAGTCAGATGTTCAGTCAACTGAGTCACACAGGCACCTCTGTTTTCACTTCTTTAAAACACTTAAGGGATTCAGTGTGCCTTGTGGCAGCAGAAACAATGGAAACAGCACTTGTTTCTGACAATCTCTAAAACAGCTCAAAGGAAAGAGAAAGAACACACGAATACAAGATGGGACAGTGTTAGGGTGTCTGTGAAAGATGATATCCACTTGGTCTGGTCACTTGGTTATTTTCTGTAAGTGGGTAGCAGAAATGAGATCTGAGCTCCTTAGATGCTCTCCATGGAGCTTTACTTCAAGAGAAAGTAGCTCAGCCATCACAGCGGACCATGGAACCTGAAAATATTATAGAAATGAGTTGTGTCCCTGACCTGCTTTCTGACCTGTAGTACCCAAGTCTGAATTCAGTGGTCTTCTCCACATTCCCATACCAGGCATGGGTGTTCTTTTCACTAATTTCTGTCATTCCATTTACTATTTATGTAAGTCGCCCCACCTAGACTGTAAACTCCTTGTTAATGTCATAGTTGCTCAGTCCATGGCATGGTGCCTCACATACAGTGAGCATTTGTACTATGTTGTATAAACTGAGTGTTGGAGGAGCCTCTGTGTGTACCAGAGAGGCAGGAAAATTGGTCAGGATTCAATAAGTCACACACAAAGAACAGCTGGAGAAGTAGAAAAGAACAAGAATAATAACAGATTTAAAAAATTAGAAATGACTTATTTATGCTGACCATTCCCAAATGGCAGGGAAAGAGGCACAGGGAGTGAAAGCACCAAAGGTAACCTCACAGATATGAGTTATGCCCATCCTGTGTGTCAGGTTGGGTAAGCTCTCAACGAGAAGAGGATAATATAGAAAGAGAATATGGGAAGAGGAAGGAGAAAAGCAGTTTGGAATATAACATTATGGGAAAGGATAAGTACCTATTCTCCTAAAGTTAACCTCATCAAAAGGGCTGTGATATCACTGTGAACAGTTACTAAACAATATGCTTAACACACAGCAATACTGCTATACTGCAAAGCCCAAAACATGTGCATTACATATTAAGAACAAGAACTGCACCTGAGATCTTCAATTTCTTTGATGTAACTGTGAATCATATTACTAATCTCCTCATTCCCTTCACCTGCAAGATAAAATATGAACTTTAGAATTTCCTTTAAATTAAAAACTTCAACAAAACAGAATAGGAGAAAAGAAAAGTTATGGAAACAAAACAATAATGCTTTAATATACAATTCATACAGCAGATTTCCTACTCTTAATGACATAAGCAGACAATAAAATAATATTATTAAAGCAAAGGGTACATTTTGTTTCTTCAAGAAACAATTTGTATTTGTATTATTTACAAATTAAGTATTTAACTTAAAATCTCAGACTGTTTATACACAGTTTGATATTTCTACTTTAAATATTCCAAGTAATTAATGACCACAAAGAATATTCCCTGCTCTCCAAGAGTTAATTCCTCATTCATCCCATTTTCCACACATACCTGCTCTGGCAAGAACCTGGTTGGCCTGATCACTAACAAGCTGTGTGATTCTGGTCCTCAATGCATCAACTGTCTCTTGCATGGCTTTAATTCTTACACGCAGGTTATTATTTTCAGTCTGTAGCATAGCATTCTCATGAAACATGTCATTGATGCTTTCCACACCTTCCTCGTCAATTATTCTTTTACCCTAGAAAAGGAAAACACTTCCTGGTTTGTTGAGGGGTCTTAAACATACAAGAGTTTTGTTTAAGCACTTTTACAACAAAGAGCCCTTTTGTTTTAGCAGCCTCAAGGCAAAAGAGACCTTTTTCCCTCTATTACATCCCTCTGTGGTACATTTGTCACTAAGAGTGATGAAATAAGAAGGCTTTTGAAACAAGAGGTTGGTCAGGTTGATACACTGAACAATAATAAAGGTCACCCACAAGGAAAACTAAAGAATTTGATCTCCAAAAGGAAGGAAGTCACTATTTTGATAGACAAGAGACTCCAGAGACATATATGTACAAGCCATCACAAAAAGACACCACTGCATTTGCAAAATCTACCACAAAATGCAAAGTCAAACCCATTCACTCACTGTTTTGTACTCCATGAGTTCCATCTGAAGGCGTGTGATCTCACTACGAAGTGCATTGATTTGCTGACTAGCTCTGTCCTGATTGACCATCACCTTGTTCTTGATATTTCTAGCCCGATTGGCATATTTCAGGGTATTTAAGGTTTCCATAAAATCTCTGTCTGAAGGGCTAACACATGCTATCATGATTGTTTGGCTGGAAGTTAAAAAGAATAATTCGGTTTACAGATAAAAGTAAAATGCTGAAATAAGCATTTTTTTAATATCCTGCCATTTGAATAGTATTTTCTCTTTAGGATACCAAAAGATTGATACTACTACCTTAAAAATAAAAACAAATTTAAAAGCCCTCATGCCTTAAGACTATCTTAAGGAAAAAGATTTTTTACTTAGGTAAAATTGGGGGAAATGAGGTTTTATTATCATTCTTTTACCCAAAATACTTTGAGAAAGTATAAATGCATATATTTCACACCTCTTTACAAAATATTTCTGAAGCAATGCAAACAAATCGTTCTAAAAGTCAACCTACCCATAATATGACAAGTAACATTCAAAAATCATTTATTTCATTACTTACTTCATATTTCAGGATTTTATATTTTTATTCTTTTTTTTTACTTGCAGTGGTTTTTTCAATGTTTATTTATTTATTTTGAGAAAGAGAAGGAGAGAGAGCACAATTGGAGAAGCAGCAGAGAGAGAGAGAGGGAGAGAGAGAGAAGCCCAAGCAGACTCTGCACTGTCAGCACAGTGCCCTATGTGGGGCTCAATCTCACAAACCATGAGATCAAGAGCTGAGCCAAAATCAAGACTCAGATGCTTAACCAACTGAGCCACCCAGGTGCCCCCATTTTTATTCTTTTTATTTAATCACTGGTATACTGATTTTTATATTAGTAAAGAAATTTACATAAACTACTATCATCTGAACAAGAAGAGTATTTAGTATATCCACATGTTTTAATATAAAACCTCATTTGTAACTGAGTGGTCAAAGTTCCTTGAGTTTTCAGCTAGATTACACAGAAAAAAAAATGGAAAAGTGTACTTTATGGTCATGATGAATTACTTTGCCAACCAAATAATACTATAGTGAAATGCTTGGTATGCCCAGCTATTATGTCTGTCAATGAAACAGACATGGTGATTATAATAAACACTTCACTGGAAAATGTATAGGAACTGCAGTTAAGGAATTACTTCACCCACCTGGGTAGGAAATGCATGCCTATCAATTCTAACCTGTAGCCTCTTGGTCTGCTTCCACTCCCACCTTCCCCTATAAATCTCAACATAGCACTCATAGTAAGCCTTTTATAACGGGCTCCCTTCCACCTATCTCTTTCCCTTTGTCAATGCTTGTTCATCCTTATTTACTCTTACTATTATTCAAGATTCAACTCGGGTATCATCTAGTCCAAGAATTCAATCCTCAGCCTACTCTCTTTCTTTTCTTCATATCCTTTGTGTATCTCTTTTTTGTTGATTTTATTATTATTTTACTTAAATTTGATAGACCCCAATCCTTAGACCCTAAACTGCTAAAGGATAAGGGTCAAGGTTTGTTGCTCAGTATACATTGTGTAACACTGGAACCTAGTAAGTCATTAGTAATTGTGATGTGTGTCACATATACATAATGTTTACTTATTGGAGGTCAGAAAGTTAAAACAATTTGTGCATCTCTAGCTCTTTCTTTTGGTGAAGAAAATAAGGTAATCAAGCAAGAGTGATGGTTACAGACACTGATTAGAGAGCATGACTACTCGAAGTGCAGTCCCAGTTCGGTGCCAGTATGAAAATTATTTGTTACATGTTCACAATACATAAAGAAATTGAGAGTAAACATTTTAGACTTTTACAACATTTGAACTTGCTGTAATCAATGATGGTATATTGAATGGAGTTCAAGTGTGTTTGAACATACATGGTAAGTCATAAATGGGCAAGCTGAGTACAATCATGAACAGTACTAACCCACCACAAATTGAGGAGTGGGATAGAAGAATGTCCCCTTCACAAATATTTTAAGAAGCACTGGGATCAAGTGCTCAAGAAGAACGGTGAAAACCAGTAATGAGAGGGTCTAAGATCTATTATATAAGGAAAAGATCACATATTAAATAAAATCCCAAAGATACAAATTTCAAGAATGGTTGTATTTATGAAAAATTCAAAGAAAACATTAAACTTGTTTATTTTTAAAGTTTATATAAAACCACAACTCTGTTTTAAAGGAAACCATATCACTTGAATAGATTATTATGTTATATATCTTATATATTATCATGTCATATCATATACATTAGGGAGGAAATACATCACAGTATTAACAGTAGTTACTTATAGGTAATAGAAATATAATTTATTTTCGCTTGCTCTTTATATTTTTCTGTATTTTTCAAAATTTTTCCTATAAATTTGTGGTAATGTTATATTAAACATTATAAATTTATGAAAGCCAGCTTTGGTTAAAAAAATAAGTCACTAAATTATACACATAAATAGATGCAACTTATTCCCCAAATACCTTTGATCTAATTTTTCTTTAAAAGTAATTTGTACAGGGACACCTGAGTGGCTTAGTTGATTGACATTCTGACTCTTGATTTCAGCTCAGGTCATGATCTCACTGTTCATGGGATTGGCCCCACATCAGGCTCTGTGCCGAGAGTACAGAGCCTGCTTGGGATTCTCTCTCTCCACTCCCCCCCCACCCCCGGCTCCTATTTCCCTCTCAAAAGAAATAAATAATAAACATTTTTTTAAAAGAGTAATTTGTACAAACTTTACAAAACAAAGTTATTCTGTTCACTAAGCCTTATACAAAATATAATGCTTTTACTAGAAGTTCAACCTCAAAAATTTAAGCAGGAATTGAGGCTCACTAAGGATAGACTTAGAAGGGGTCTTTTCTACTGGAGTAGCACTCAGTATGGAAATGGGTGGGGGATATCTGAGACTGTAGCCAATCTGTATTAGGCTGCAGCCAATCTGAAATTCCAGAGGAATTCAAGGCCCACAGTGCAAATATCTCAGACTGCTTACAGGGCAAGCAAAGTTTCAGAGGTACTGAAGTACTTGAAAGTACTGAAAATTATAAGGGGAGGACATTTATCATCTCCGCTTTGTTTTACAGCTAAGAAATAAATATAGGAAAGAGCTACAATTTAGCAAACTTGAAAAACTTCTATTTGGCTGAAAAAACAAAAACTGGTGTCTTAAGACCCAGAGTGATACTAAAGGTCAGCCTAAGAATATAGAGGAAAAGAAAAATACAACAAAGGAAGCAATATTGCACCCATACACAGAATATGCATGGAGACAAATGAGGTTAAGACAATGCAAACACTACATAAAAGGAAGACATATAAAAATAATACTGTTGAATTCTATAAAACAAAACTTTACTCCTAAATCTACATAGATTTAACATTATCAAAACTCTCTGAATAACAGTTGTTCAAAAATGAAGTTTGCAAGTCTAATTACCAGGTCATTTTACAGCATCTAATGATCTTTCCAATAAATGTGTCAGACCATTGAAAACATTGAAGCTTCACTGTGGTTGTCTGTAACTTGGTGATTTACACTATGATTAAACAGAAATGCCAAAAATGCTTCCACTTGTAAAGCAAACATGTTAATGTTTATGAAAAGGAATGAATTACCAGAAGAATGAGTTTAGTTGATGAAACATATCAGAATGATGCAAAGTATGGAAAAGGAATATCAGTGATACTGGCAAAATTAATAAACAGCAAACATCCTGTACTTCATTCAATTAACATTAAAACAGGTTTTCCACATGTAAAGAAATACCAAATTTTAGAAAACTTTGTAAAAAGTATCAATATTTAATTACTTTGTAATTACTTAAAAGACAGCATTTACTTTTCAACAAAATTTTATTAGGCTTACAAGCCAAGTGACTTGGAATAAATTACTCAACCTCTCTGGATTTCAATTTCCTTTTCTGTAAGATAGGAACAGTAACACTACCTCAGGGGATGTTATTAAGGATTCTGTGAAATAACCACATACAAAAGGACTCATGCATTTTAGGTACTTACAAATTATTAGTTCCTCATTCTATTAATTTGCTTTATAATAAAAACGATCGTCACAAATCATCTTACAAATTTACTTTAAAATTAATGAGTAGTTGAAATTCAGGAATATGGAGGATAATCACTTTTGCATACCTATTCCCCCCGAGGGAATCCTGCAGCAGTCTTGTCAGTTTAGAATCTCTATAGGGCACATGGGTGGCCCTCTTGCTCTTATCTCCCAGTGCACTTATTACATTGCCAAGTGCCAACTAAAACAGAGAGAGAGAAGAAAGTGATAAAATTTTAGTAATTATAACACCTTTAAATAAAAAAGCTTATAGAGAATAATGCAGAGACAGAACTGAGAACATCCATGTTTGGTTTTGTTTCACATTTTGAATTTTGAAAAATGAAGTATACTTCCAAGTTTTCTATATTAACTACTAAAAACTGACACCACTCAAAATTTAGACTATAATATACCTATAACTCACAAATACTTAAACTTCTACTCAGAGATTTTCTTTAAAAATAGAAATGTTATAAAATTGGTGATGAATAACCATCCCTAGAATTATAAGAGCATCAGATTGTATCCCCAGAAAATTGTCAATTCATGTTTCAAGTTGTTCTCAACTCAATGAAGAAATGAAGTGTTTAGTTAGTTCAACAGATTCATGAAATGTTCTTATTGTAATATAGCTTCCTTATGGTAAAACAAAATCTTCCTTAACCATAACAAAAATATCAGTATGATTTCTCTGAACAAGGTGTTCCTAACACAAGTATAGCTGTCTTAAGAAATACAATGAATCTATGTGCTAAGCACCCAATATTTTAAAAGTAGGTCAAATTATTGAACTGTCTAGTCACACCTCCTGCTGCTCCTACTGTTTTTCTTACTGCACTAAAACTAAACTAGCACCTACAGCATAAGCACTATCCTCCACTTTGGTCACACCCGCCTTCAGTAAGGCAAAGAGCCATAACCATGTCTTTGTCAGGGCCAGTGGATCCTGCAGAGACCAACATCAGCATTACATAGTCTTAGAGGCCCTTTTCCAGAGAAGCTTCAGTTTTAACCACTGGCCACACTGGAACTCTACCAGATATATCTGAACATGCTTCAGTGGCCTAAACAGGAAAAGAAATCAACGACTTTTGTTTTTTCCTGACACCACAAATGGCAATTCCACTATGTATTTATTTCCTAAGAAATTCAGATCAATACGCAAAGTCCAGGATCCAGGTGACTCCCTTTCACACAACATTCAACCATATGATGGAAGCATCAAGCTGGGTGTTGGGAGTTTGGAGGTCTGGCTCGCTTTACTCAGCATTGGTTGTTAATTTCCACACCAAGGGGCTGCAATCACTAGCAAAATAGGACCATTTGATTGGAGTCCCCAGCTCTAGGAAGGGAGGGAAAGAAACAATGCAGAAAACACAGAACCCGATGCTGTCTACATCACAGAAATTTAGGGATGCTATTACATTTATACAGGAACAAATGTCCATTTTATAATGAAGTCAACAGGAAAAGATTTATTATACAAAAACCTGCCATTAAAACTTTTTCTTCCATATAACAAAAGCATTATGCTAGCACACACAAGGTGCTTTGCAACCAAAAACACCACTAGGTGGCATGGTATTAAAACTAATTCCTATATAATCTAGGGAAGTTCTCATTTTAAAAACAATCATTACTTTAAAAAAATTGATTGTAATTCCCAAAATAAAGTGACTGTCATAAATGTTAGCAAAAACTTTAATACTGAATATTAAAATATTAATTTTGACAATAAATTTTTAAAGTTGGGAAGAATTAAATTTTTTTTTAATTTATTTATTTTTGAGAGACAGAGAGACAGAGCACAAGTGGGGGAGGGGCAGAGAGACAGGGAGACACAGAATCAGAAGCAGGCTCCAGGCTCTGAGCTGTCGGCAGAGACCGACATGGGGCTAGAACCCATCAACTGTGAGACCATGACCTGAGCCAAAGTTGGATGCTTAACGCTTAACCGACTGAGCCACCCAGGGGCCCCTAAAGGTGGGAAGAATTTTAAAAATCATTTTCACTATATGTATTCTTTTCTGCATATATAGCATAAAACTTAACCCCACTAAATTTACACACATGAAAATTAGCAATGTTTTTTTTTTAATTTTTTTTAATCTTTTTTAATGTTTATTTTTGAGAGAGAGAGCCTGAGTCAGCAGGGAGGAGCAGAGAGAGAGAGAGAGAGAGAGAGAATCTGAAGCAGGCTCCAGGCTCTGAGCTGTCAGCACAGAGCCCAACATGGGGCTTGAACTCTCAAACTGTGAGATCATGACCCAAGTCGAAGTCAGACACTTAACTGACTGAGCCACCCAGGCGCCCTGAAAATTAGCAATGTTTTGAAGAAAAAAAGCTTATAATGTGAGGAGATCAGAATTCAGTACATTACTCCTAAGTTTATAAGTTTACTGTCACTTTCATTTCTCAGCTCAGTGCATGAAGGATTTCCACTTGGGTATTATGTATTACAAAAGGGGAAAGGACAATAGAAAAGCCCTGATATATTCTCAACACAAAGCTATAGTCTCAGTCTTACAAGTCCACAGTTGATGGAAATGCCTTCTTTTGCCCTCTCGCCTGTAGCTCCAGTACGCTTCAGTCTTTCTGATCCTGCCAGATCAACAAAATGGAACTTTGCAGTCAAGGTTTCAAATTCATTCATCTGTGATGATTCAGAAATCACCTTATTGTCAGTCACATTTTCCTGCAATTGAGGAATATAATAAAAAATATTTTATTAATGTGACACTAAATATCCTCCAACCCCACCTTGCCCTCATTAAACATATTATATATTAAATAAGTTAAATATAAATATATCTCTAATACATATAATATTCAAAAATAAGCAAATAGCCAAATAAATGTAAGTGCAAAAAGGCACTTAGAAGCCTAGACAAAGGTAGAAAGGAGCTTGACAATCAGAAACCAGCTGATACGAACTGAGGCTTTGTTTATGTTGATGAAGAGAAACCTGTAATACACAGTCCTCAAAAGGAAAGGGTCTCAGATGACTACATCCATCACCATAAAGCCACAGCTTGCTTTACGGTTGCTGCAGACACATACCAATTTTTTATTTCAAAATCTTACACAGTTGGTCAGCTTCAGTTTGAATAGGATCAAAGACATCTCATTAGGAAAAGGAACTATTAGGGGCGCCTGGGTGGCTCAGTCGGTTGAGTGTCCGACTTCAGCTCAGGTCATGATCTCGCGGTTTGTGAGTTCGAGCCCCACATCGGGCTTTGTGCTGACCACCCGGAGCCTGGAGACTGCTTCGGATTCTGTGTCTCCCTCTCTCTCTGCCCCTCCCCCACTCATGCTCTGTCTCTCTGTCTCGGAAAAAAATAAACATTAAAAAAAATTTTTTTTTAATTTAAAAACATTAAAAAAAGGAAAGGAACGATTAGCCAAACTAAATTTGGTTCAAGTGTACTCTCCTGGGATTTATGTGGATGTTTAGGAAAACGAAGCCTGCAAGCTTAAGAAATTAGAACTAAAAACTCACAGCATCTATCTGGGGACACATTCTGGTTTGACACAAGTGAATGGTAAATATGGCATGTGAACGTGAGCTCTGAACATTCATCTGGGTACTAGCAGTGGTCCGGGATAGAGCACCCAGTTTCAAACACTGCATCATCTGGAAAAGGGAAAGACAGATTTTATTTGAACAATCTTTAAACATGATACCATATGATCAGAAATTGGAGCTACTGTCCCAAACCTACCATATGATTTTCATATTATTTCAGTTACAGGCACTTTTTGAGCTGAACTTTATAGTATAATAGTGTATTATTTTTTTAATAGGAGAAAACACTGAGATTCCATTGTTTGTCATTTGCTGACATTTGCAGCTTCTATTCCAAAACTGTTACAGAAGAACACTTTGGGACAAACTGAGCAACAACTTGAATTATTTAGGCCCTTCTATATCCTCTCCTGAAATATTTTTCTGTAATTTTTCTTAATAGTTTCCCTTTAGGAACCATGATATAGTCCTACATATGTAGCAACAAAAGGTACAAAAAAATTGGGGTCTCATTGTCCACCTTCAGTGATCTAACTCTCTTTCTCTGTCTGTGAAAGAAAACTTTCTCTGTCTTAGATTCTTTTGATGCTATGATAAATGTACTGACTTTACCATAACCGTGACATTTTATATAATAAAATCCTGATATAAATTGGATATAAATATTGGAAAAGAAGACAAGACTTTAACTCCATATTACATATAAGGATACAAATTTCATATCCTGATCTTAAGCAAACTAGCAATAAAGTTGATATCAAATAAAATTAAATATGCTCTATTTTAACTTTAACATAAATGTCACCTCTGATTCTGTATTCACAGTACGTGTTGTGACTCCCACAGTATAAATTCCTCCAGTTGAATCTTCATGAATTCTTATATTTGATTTTTTATTTTTTGCATCAATATCACGAGTGGTATCAAATAAGTCAAGAACCTCTTCATTATATAGCTACAAAAAATATTATAAGCTTGATTTCAGCAGAAATTGCCTCATGGTTATTAACATACAGTGCATATCTTTCAAACATATCTTAGAATGTCTTCATAATAACATCTCTCCAAAATAACACATAAAAATAATACAAATAAATAAATAAAATAAATATAATACAAACAAAAATTTGTGTTATTATTACAAATACAAATAAGTGCCAGATTTCCTTATAAGAGTAAGAAAAGTAAATGACTTAATCATGACTAATGAGTTGAAGACTAGCTAAAATGATCTATTAATCATTTGAAGAGATAAACAAATATTTATAAATACAAGTAAACTTAGAAATACCAAATGCAGAAAAATCCTAAGCTTAGGGAAATTTTTAAGAATTTTTACTACTTCGGTTAAAAATATTTCCTGTTGGCCTACCACATTTCTTACTGTATCTAAAAATTAACACTTAGTATTTTTCCAAGGTCAGCAATATTAGTGTTTCTGTATTAATAGTGGCTAAGAAGATTGAACCACAACCTTAGAAGAGGATTCATACACCTACTTTTCTAATGATATGCTTAAAGTCACAATGCCTAACAACATTTTGGAGGGTGAAAGGGAAGACACAAGAACGCTATGTCTTTTTGTTTTCCACTATTTATTACCTTTCTTTTCGCAGAAATACATAATGTAAATAATTACATTATTCTTAGTTTTTACTAAATTGGGATGTCCATTAAAACCAGCAGTAAGATAACTGATGTTAAATTTGAATTACATTTTCTATTTTGTGCTATATAATGCTGAACAATTTAATTAATGATCAAAATGATTAGCTCAGGTAATCTAGACTAGAACTAGACTAGAACCCTCTTTGGGCCGAGCACCTAGAATTATAATGTTGCCATCCACCTAACTGCAATAGTGCTCAAATCCTAGATGTCCTCTTACTGTCATGTCCCTCCCACCACACTAGACTGCCTTAAATTAATCAAAACCTGCCCCAATCTGTGGACATCCTAGCAGGAATATCAGCTTTTGCAGCCCAGCTAGTGCTATAGCCTGAATTCACTATTCCACACACCTTCCCTCCTTTTTAGTCACTGAGTTCCCAGAGCTTTGTGAGCCTACCTACAGTATAACAGTAATTATAAGATAGAGTCTGAAATAAACAATATTAATTGTTTTATTGTATGAACACTGGTCAAGTGTTTATAATTTTTAATACTAACATGAATACTTATTACTTATTATCTATTGTTACTACTACCTATTACTACTACCTATTAGTTTACTCAGATGTCATTTATCAAGCACTAAGTGTCAAATACTATACTACAAACTGGGAGTATAAAATCATAAGGGCTATGGTCTTAAGGATAAGATGTAAAAGGAAACTAATGACACACTTAGATTATTACCTCTAAGAATTGGGAATTCACTTTAAAATCTGGAGGAGGAAGCCCGTTTTTAATTGCAGTGTGTTTTTTTTCTTCAATACTCTTGAAAAGGTGTTTAACAGCACGAGAAATAATACCCTGTTCTTCCTCGATGATGTTAACATCAAATCCTGTTCCCATTGTGTATGTTTTTCCAGCTCCAGTCTGAATAAAAGAACAGAAGAAAAATGCATACTTAGTGTAATAATATAACTTAAAGAAACAAAACTAAAAACGCAACTGAACTGACACTTCTGCGAAGTTATAGCTTCTATGAAAATAATTTGGTACTTACCTGTCCATAGGCAAAAACTGTAGCATTGTATCCTTCAAAACAACCTTCAATTAGTTTTTCTATACACTGAGTATAGATCTGCTCTTGCTGAGAGTCAATGTCAAACACATAATCAAAAGTAAAAGCTTTATCTTTCCCTAGGAAGACCTGAGGTTCTCCTGGTGTGACAGATGTACAAATATGGCATCCTTCAATCTTCTCTTTGGCAAGTTGTGGTCTTATTCTGTGAGAAATAATCAGAAAAAAAAAATTAATTAAAATGAATTGGAAAAAAAACTGGAAAAAAAAGGACTTAAAAATTCTTAGCCAAATATTTTATTTTATTTTATTTATTTTATTTTATTTTATTTTATTTTATTTTATTTTATTTTATTTTATTTTATTTTATTTTATTTATTTTATTTATTTTATTTTATTTTATTTTATTTTATTTATTTTATTTTATTTATTTATTTTTGAGAAAGAGAGAGAGACAGAGCACAAGTGAGGGAGTGCAGACAAGGAGACACAGGATCTGAAGCGGGACATGATCTGTCTGTGCTAACAGCTCAGAGACTGACACAGAGTTCAAACTCTCGAACTGGGAGATAATGACCTGAGCGAAAATTGGACGCTTAACCCGCTGAGCCACCCAGGCGCCCCTAGCCAAATATTTTTAAAACACTAATGTAATCTACTACTGTTCCTTCAGTTGAAAGTTTAAATAAATTAAATTATACTGAGTCTATTTCAGAATGAGTTACTTGACAATCCCCAAAAATCATGAACAAGAATAAAATTAATCTTAAAATTCAATACTTTTGTGGGTGAACACTTTTCCATAACTCTGTAATAGGTAAAGAATCAGTTAAATAAATTCTGCCTCCAAAATGCTGTGTCTTGTTGTTTTTGTTTTAAATTTCTTCTCTTTATTTCCAGGGAAGACAATACCCAAAATTGAAAAATTAAAAATATAATCTTTATCTTGATGCCCTTGACTTGTCTTTTTTGCAAATTCCTCACCAATGGTTTCCAAACTTATTTAACCACTTCCTTCTGTCAGCTTAACATCCTGAAGCACACTCCCACAACATATATGTATATATATTCATAATAAATGATATGTATGTACTGTATTGATATATCATGTATTATGATATACACAAAAGCAGAATTTTGTAAAGACAGAAATTAAAAAGGAATATAAAGAGAAGTTCCACTTTCTTCTTTCCAAAACCCAGTGAATCATCAAGCACATCTCCTAGGGTATCCTCCCACTATTGGGAAAACCACAGCATTATACCCACCCTACACCCACCCCCATCTGCTCCAGATTCTAGGACCCTCCTCTTCTGCTTCTCTTTCTGATTTCAAGGCCTATTTTCAAAGAAGAAAAGTAAAGATGTTGATATGTTGCTAACAGAACAAACCAAAATATGGCCCTATTATATTTAATCAATAAAAGGGACTATCTTGGACATATACATCACTCACTGTACCTAGGTTTTTTAAAAGGTTCCTATTTGCCATGATGAAAGAGAAGCAGTTTAAGGAGAAAGTAAAGACAACCAGCAATGGAAAACATAAAATGATAAAGACAGACCAAAGAAAGGATTTTAAAGGAATCTGGTTCCACATTCTTATTTTTTGAGATCTGAGTTTGTTTTTGTTTTTTTTTAAATGGGGTCAATAGAAGTGAAATGGGTTCATCAATTTATTAGATAGAAATAAAACAAAACATAAGTCCAGATTGCCTAAATTTTAACCCTTTCAGGTTCATCAGGATAGAAGGTCAATGGAATGATAGGGAAGATAATAATGAGAAGGGACTGAATTTCTGCAACCTTGGTTATCTAAAATAGAATTCCACACTACAAAAAAAAATGTGCTAACAATATATTTATGTATTTTTTTTCTCTCCTCTGTGATAATGCTATTCTTCTTTCATCAAGTCTTCAATTTCACTTATTTGTTTTAATGGAACACAATAATCAACATGGAGCTGGCTACATACTGTAGAAAGAACAAGAGAGTAGCCATTAGAAGATCTGGATTTAACTACTTCTGTCACTCCACAGCTATCATGCAGTCTTTCTCTCAGAGCTTCAATTTCCTCACCTGGGATAGAAACTATAATTTCCAAGGTTTCTTTTAGATCTAACACTATTTGTCTGCAGGATACTGTATTATTAAAAAGGGGGAAAGGAAAATAATATTTATGTACTGCTATAAAAATAAAATGATATAACAAATTAAAAAGGGGTTTCTTACATGAAGCTACAACCAAAAACAGCTAATGTAGTAGTAGCTTTGGCTTCCTGGTTCCATGTTTTCTTGATGAGTGGTCTCTTCTTTCCAAACTCTTTTTTTCCTATCTTACTTCATCCAATCATGGTATGAAAACTGTAACAAAATCCCCAACCTCCTTGGGAGAATCACCATCCTGACTGCTGCCAAGCTAAAAACAGGAGAGTCAACCTCAATTACTCTCCCTTTCCTATTCCATCTACTTAATTGATCTCCAAGAACTATTAATTATCTCTGAAATAGTCAAGAGCCCACCAATTTCTTTCCTTCCCCATCAACACCACCATTATCTCTTACTTGGATTATTGCAAGTCTCCTCACTAGCCTGCCTATGTCAATTCTTTCCCCCACCAATCTGTTCTACATGTTGCAGTATCAGTGATATTTGTAAAATATGAAGTTGATCAGGTCACTACCTTGCTTAAAATCATTCAGTACATCCCTAAATCCCTCTGCGGTCTCTCCTCTTGCCATGCTTCATCTCTGAAATAAAGGATTTGGTTGTCGATAGTGGTGGCAGTGATGGCTTATTTTTAACCAGTTTTACTAACAAGCTATGCTCTCTCTACCTTCAAATATACTGCTCTCTTCTCCTGGACACTTCCCCAGCCTCTCAATTCCTAACTCCTTTTCCAGCCTGAACATCACACGTTTTCAGTCTCTATTTAAATTTCACATCTTTGGAAAGCTCTTGCTCCTTGCATTCCAACATAAAGTCATACGTGAACACAGGCTTTCTCTCTAGACCTCATGCCCCCAGGACTCTGCTCTCTCCCTTCTTTATAGCAGTTCTGTGAAGCTTAACAAATCCCATGTAATAAAACAGATAAAAATAAACACAAACTGTCTAAATCAAAATGAGCACTGGGCTACTATCTGAAATCAGTGCCTCATTAATTTTAAGTAAATTATTATAACCATAGGCTAACTTATTTGGCTATTAAGATACTTTTAATTTCATTTTAACATAACAAAGGAATGTAATGCTATTTGAATTGCAGATATGACAGCCAATTTTAGAATGTCAATACCATTCAGAACTTAATCTCCTAAACTCTATTCATCTGATTCTTATCCTTGCTAATGGCAAGGAGGATTGTGTTTGAAGCATGAATGATGTGCAGTTCCACCCATTTGCATGGGAGGGGAGAGTGGTTTTAAAAACCACCAAGTTGCGTGGAATTCTTTTCAGCTGGATCCAGGCAAATGGCAGTTTCCTGGCAAGTCTGAGAAACTCCCACCTAGAAGGGGATAGTCTCCTACACATGTAGACAGTTGGAGGTTGACTATACTTCAAAGGTTAGAAATATATTCACCCTTTCAATTCCCCTTCAGATATTAGTATTTTAAACTCTACAACTCCCTAAATTTATACTCAAGTCAAGAATTCTCCCATGAAGTTCTAACCCATGCCAATTCACCTACTTTAATAATGTGAAGAGTTTGAAATTTACCCAGCTACAAACTTCAATCTCAAAACTATAATTTGAAATTATATATAAACAAAATATATCAACCCTTCTGGGAAATAACAGACTAAAAACAGAATCTGACATTTATTAAATATTTTGAAATGCCTCCTTTCTTAGTATTTTTATATAAAAATAAGAACATTAAACACATTCATCTAATCCCAACACTAAGACATAATCAGTGTTAACATTTTGGTTAACATTAACACTAAGAAATAGTAACAAGGCCTTGCAGGTTTTTCAAAATGTGTATTATATAAGTAGATAACATTTGAAACTGCTTCTTTAAGAAAAACAATTATGCATAAAACCTGTGTCATAAATACTTAGAGTAAGATATTCTCATAGTATATAGCAACATTATATTATAAAGACCAACAATCATGTGGGTTCTACCTATAATATTAATTTGCTAATAGAGATGATCTATCTCTATTTAGGTTTTTTGAAAAAATGATGCATTGGAAATGAATGTAGGCAGAGTAAGGCAATTATGGAAAATAGTTACAGTTTTGCTAGAGAATGTGCTTTTTTTCTTAGCATGAGGTACAGACCCTTTATCCTTTGTGGACCAATGACCAATGGGTGGGTCTGAAAGGGAAAACCCATGAAGAGCCATATAGAAAACAGAAAAGTAATTTATTGTACCTAGTTGTAAAAATTCAAGGCTTGAAACAGAATATGATACAAATGTTCATTATTTAGTTTTAAGATAAAAGTACATGAACAAATATCTCCATTTTCCCACATCTAAATTTTTCCCTTGACATACAGTTGCCTTTTAGCTTCTGCTCTCACACCCTCCTGAAACTGCTCAGAAAGAGGTACTTTTCATTTCTAAATAAAGTGGACCCTTTTTAGTCTTCATCCTACCTCACCTCTCTTCAACATTTGACCCTATTTACAACTTGCAGGGGAGGAAAAAAAATTTTCCCTCTATCCTCTTAGGTTCTACTGGCTGCAGTCCTGCAAATTAGACTGAGAAAAGACTACTCCCCTTGGTAGTCACCAAAGGGAAAACAAACAAGTTTATTTACATATCTATTATGCATACACATGGAAATACTCAGTGATGAATAATTCAAAGAGTGGTTAGAACTTGGACTTATATAGCATATTAACAGAGGAAAAAGGACTGAGTTTCTAGGACAGCAAACAGTGGGAGAGTATGAAGAAACTAATGGAAGATAAGGGCTAACTAGCTAAGTTTGTTATGTAGGCTCCTGTGCTACCATTTCTAGTGACTAACTTTGGTCCTCCCTGTTCCAGAGGGGTGGGGGAAAACCTTTACAAATTTATTTCCTGCTTTTAGACAAATAGGAGGAGGGCAGAGATCTTTCCTTCTATCTGCTTTTTTTTTTTTAATTGCCTTCCACTCAAAATAATCCTTATGTCAAAGTGGCATACTTTGGGGTGGCATATTCTGTTACTCTTCATATATTATATTTCTCAAATCTTTATCTGCAGTTGGCTTCTATAACATCTCTTCCTTTTTTTACTCATTCTGATTACTGGACCAATCTTTTTCTTTTGCACCTCATATGCCAACTTCCTTTAAAATATCAGTGTTTCCTCCCCATAATGTCTTAGTTATTTAGCATGGTATCTAATATTTTCCTATCTATATTCTACCTGTCATTCCATTTTCAATTCTAGTTACATCCAGCTACATCCAACCACTGATCATTTCTTGATCAACTTATATACTTTCATTCACCATTCCAAAGTATGTGGTTTTTGTTTTGCTTGGAATGCCAAACCTCCATCTCTCTGCACAGAAACCATTTTTCAAGACCTAGCTCAAACATCTGTACCTTTATAAAGCTTTCCCCTGACCACCCCAAGCTTGAATTAATCTATGCAATTTGTACATGACTTTAGAATAGTAGCTATCAAATTGAATTCTTATCGCTCTACTAGTAAATGAATTGAGGACAGATAATAGGTCTTCTTCAATTATAAAAACAAAGTAATGTAACAAACATTTATTAACTGAATCCTATAAACTGCTCTAGTTAAGGGGGGGAACATTTCACTACCAGGCATGTGACCATCACAATAACATTGCTACATCACTTTATTCTGTCACTAGAAACCTGATCTTCAATAGTTATTCAACCATTCTATGTCTGAATCTTCTAATCTATAAGATGGGGAACCTAGATTTAATATCCGTAAGGTCCTTTCTAACTTCAAATTCTATTTTAATTATTCCTTTAAGAAAGTAAAATCCTAGGCACCTGGGTGGCTCAGTCAGTTAAGCGTCTGACTCTTGATTTCAGCTCAGGTCATGATCTCATGGTTTGTGAGTTCAAGACCTGTGTCTGACTCCATGCTGATAGTGTGGAGCCTGCTTGGGATTCTCTCTCTCTGCTTCTCTCTCTCTCTCTCTCTCTCCTTCTCAAAAATAAATAAACTTTAAAAGAAAGCAAAATCCTGACTTAAAAGAAGTATCAATAAACAACCTTTTCTTCCCCTATATCCACCATTAGTTACACCACTTGTTCCTTATTTCTTTATGGTTTCTATCATTCCCTTCAACTTTTATAGCAAATATACATGTGCCATAGGAACAAGGAACTTCATTCATAAAAACATAAACACAGCTCCTTGCAGTGGAAGTAGCTAGTAAAGATTAGGGGAGATTCTGAAACTAGGACCAGTAAGTTTTCCTTAAATTGGGCTGTTTTCTGTCCCTACCTTCATAGTAACAATAACTGGTTTCAGTAACTGAGTATATCAAATAAACCAAGAGGACTAGTTTCAACATGTTCTTGATAGGACCAAAAAAGAAGAAGATAAATATATGGGGGTGGGAGTGAGGGGCTTATAGTTGCTACCTGTTCAGCTAGAATTTTAGTCATCAAATTCAAAAAGATGGAGTTTAAAGTTTAATTCTGCCACATACTGTTGGAGGAGGCAATCCACCATGAGACCAGAGCATCCTTGCACATTCTTGCTGGGTATGCCAAGAATACAAGAGCCTGACTGCTCTCTTTAAGAATCATTTCTTGGGGTGCCTGGGTGGCTCAGTCAGTTAAGCATCCGACTTCAGCTCAGGTCATGATTTCTCAGTCCGTGAGGTCGAGCCCCACATCGGGCTCTGGGCTGATGGCTCAGAGCCTGGAGCCTGCTCCCGATTCTGTGTCTCCCTCTCTCTCTGCCCCTCCCCCATTCATGCTCTGTCTCTCTCTGTCTCAAAAATAAATAAATGTTAAAAAAATTTTTTTTTTAAAAAAAGAATCATTTCTCAAAGTTGCATTTCTCAAAGCAACCTTTAGGGATAATATCTTCCACCGGACAAAGAGGTAGCTTGCTCCTGCTTACTATCAAATCAATGAATCCCCAAGTTTGTGTTTCTCAATGCCCTATGGCTTGCAAGACATCCATGTAACAGGCCTACCTGCATTGCCTCCATGAACTGAGGAAGCGGGAGAATTGGGAAGCAGTTCAAATCATCATGAAGCTTACAATGCTCTGTCCTAACTCAGGAATCTGTGGCTTCTGCCACTATACATGACACAGTAACAGACTAGTTTGTTAACTTATAAATAGGGTAGAATCTCAGACTTTCACAGGTCTTACATACTAACTAGGACCTTTGGCAAGTCACTCTCTTAGCCTCAGTTTCCTTACCTAAAAAATGGTACCATTATGACTGTAATATCCACCTCAAAGAATGTTGAACAAATGAGATAATATGTGGCAAAGTCTATGTACAGATAAAGTGTTGTTCTTATTGTTGCTACAGCACCACTTGAAAATTCTCCAGGTCAGTCCCTTTGTAAGGCACCTTTATCATTTTAAATCCATTTGAGCCTTCCAACGTGGTATGCATGATTTTCTCTTAGGCTTCCCAAACTATTGCCATATTTTTCAAAACACCCTGTGGATGCCTTGAGTCTTTAGAACAATTAAATGTAAAACTATTAGGTAAGGAATAGAGGTATAATGCATCAGTGAACACGACCTGGATATATATGTGTACATATACATACAAATATACAAATATCTATTGCTATTCAAAGACAATCAAGCTAAATAATGTTATACCTCCATTTGCAATGAAAAGTCATAACCCTAAAGTTAACATTTTCATAGCAATAAATAACCAAGCCTCATTATCCTGCTATTCATATTAACATGTCATACAGAAGTCAAAATGGGAATTTTTATCCTTTCAATATTACCATCATTTTTACTATCTCCATATAGCCAATAAAGAAACTTCAATCCGAATGGAAGAGAACCAAGTTCCTGAGTAACAGGCTTTTTTAAAAAGGGGAAATAAATTGGGGCATCTAGGTGGCTTGGTCAGTTAAGCCTTTGACTTTGGCTCAGGTCATGATCTCATGGTTGTGCTGACATAGCTCAGAGCCTGGAGCCTACTTCAGATTCTGTGTCTCCTCTCTTTCTGCCTCTTCCCCACTCATATTCTGTCTCTCTCTCTCTCTCTCTCTCTCTCTCTCTCTCTCAAAAAAAAATAAACATTAAAAAAAATTTGAAGCCTGATCTTAATATTTTTTAAAAAGGGGAAATAAATTATTATAATACATTTTCGTCTTGTTCTGAATTAAATTTGATTAAATGCTAGTGACTACAATGTTGACAAATAACTAATCAATGATTTATAGTTACTGAAGGGTGCTGATTTACATAAATAAATGTATGCCATTATAATTTATACTCCCTAGGACTTGTGCAATCACCATTTTTTTTTTTCTAACATCACTCATTAACCTAAGTCCAAACATGCTGGCAATCAAACCTATATTTTTTTAAATTTATTTTTAAGTTTGTTTATTTTGAGAGAGAGAGTGCAAAAGTGTGAGTGGGGGAGGAGCAGGGAGAGAGGAAGAAAGAGTGATGCTCCACACCATCAGCACAGAGTGCAGGGCTCGAATTCATGAAACGTGAGATCATGACCTGAGCCGAAACCAAGTGTCAGACACTTAACTGACTGAGCCACCCATATACCCCAAACCTCTATTTTTTTTTTAATTTTTTTTTCAACATTTTTTATTTATTTTTGGGACAGAGAGAGACAGAGCATGAACGGGGGAGGGGCAGAGAGAGAGGGATACACAGAATCGGAAACAGGCTCCAGGCTCCGAGCCATCAGCCCAGAGCCCGATGCGGGGCTCGACCTCACGGACTGAGAAATCATGACCTGAGCTGAAGTCGGACGATTAACCGACTGCACCACCCAGGCGCCCCCCCAAACCTCTATTTTTAAACACAAGTAGTTTTGCAGTACCTTCCAGACTTTCTCTTATCCCTTACCTCTTCTATACCTCTGTCTCTGTTTTATTAAAGGCATCACAACAAATAAGCCTTTCTTTTCCTAACTGGTCAAGGTATTTTTATTTTTCCCTATAAACAGAAGGGAAATAACACACAAATGTCTTCCTTTCTGCATTTGGCCATTGTTAACCTCTTATTCTGTCAGAATACACTGATGTCCTTAATCTACAGTTTCAAAAACGTGACAAATTTTTCCATTACCTAAATGTCTTTGTAAACTATCTCTTCTTTTTTTAGCTTGAGTTATTCTGATCTCATCCCCACTTGATAGTGGTAGTTTTCCAGTTTACTCAATAATCTGACCTGATTCCCACTTTGTGTAGCTCTTTTACTCACAGCTATCTGTAAGTAGCACACTTGGCACCTTGTTAACACCTTTGTTCTTCTTACATGACACCAATAAATCTGTCTACTGTTCAGATCCTTTGCCTTTTTCTCATTTGTCAGTGTTTTGGATGATCGTTATATTGGATGCTACTTACCAGTGTCCAATTTGATATTTTACTGTTAACTATAACTTACTAATTTCCTCCCTTCCATTTCTTAAAAATCAGGACAGCTATCCTATTGCCACCACAACAGAGCCACTGGAGTTTCTGGTCCCTTTTTTGATCTTCTCCTAGTTCCATTCCAGTTAGTATGTACACATTAACAAAGAGTCTACTCTAACCCTCTACCTTTTGTTCTAGAAGAGAGTTTCTGACAAATCATAGGAACTTGTAGACCATCTGTGGCCTTGCTGAATTGTTTTCCTAAGAGATCAGGCAATGGCATAAATAATAAGTAACATAGGTCCACAAAAAGAAGTTCCCCTTCCTGAAATGGATCTTAAATTACAGTGATAATTGGTGGGAAGAAAGGTATTTCTCCAAGACATTCAAGAAAGAAACACCTCGGTAATTCCATTAAAGAGATTAATTCTGTAAAATGCTTAAGAACAATAAAGCACAGCAGTATGTACCTGGGACCAGGAAGTATACTCTTAAGTGAATGGAAGAAATGGAGAGAAGTTCATTTCTTTTTAATCCATTAATGATGAATCACTTTTAAAAATTACTCAGAAATCCTATCCTAATCTGTATAATTAGCTATGTATCCTATGGCCTCATCTCTGTGTGGTCCACCTGACTCGTTTATTCTCACTCAGAAACACCAAAAGATATGCATTAATGTTTGGGGCTGCAATTCCTAGACTAACCTACTCAGTGTCTGGCTTGCAATGCCACTTAGAAAAACAAAGATTTATTTCCCTCAAGTACAGTTCCCCACTGGCTAATTAGAGAAAGAAAGGGGGGGGGGGGCGGTGGGGAAGAATGACGGAACACTGACTTCTCTTACTTCCACTCCCATGTCTCATACCTTTTCATCCCTATGATTCAACTAAGGATACAGTACACTGAACAATATTTTCTCATAAGTGAGGAAACTAGTACTTCATAAGGGGAAGCCTCAAATGCTACTTTCTCTGTTAAGTACCAGTCAGATGTTCAGAGAACTACAGTGAAATAGTGCACATGGCTGACAAAATAAAGAAGAAAGTAGCCAAATTCTGGATTTAGAGAAAAGTCTAATCCTCTACATCACTGTAATTAATACTTTTAGAAAATCTGGGCTTTCTTCTTTAGCCTCTATCCCCAAAATTGAAGACCTTCTACTCCAACAAACTGAGGGAGTAAGGAAAAGGGACACTTTAAGTGATGACATGACCCACCGACCTACTGTTCAAAGTGCTCATCAAATTTCTGTTGTTGCTGGTGGCTGTCCATGGTAGCATGTCTATAACCCAAGAACATCAGAAAACTTCTTTGAGTCAACAAATCCCCAATAAATGTCAAACAGTGTGTAAAGCAAGCACTTTAAAAACAAGAACAAAAACCTGAGAAAGGTAGCTATCAGAGAGGGGAAAAAAAACAAAGAGCTGGAAGAAAATTAAGGATGTGCTCAATGGAATATTGTATACAAAGGAGAAATGGAATAAAGATTAGTCAGAAGAGAATACGATAGTTACAGGAAAAGCTTCAGCAGAAATTATATTTGACCTAGATTTTAAGAGGAGATTAGAATTTTCCAGGCTGAGAAGAAAGAAAGGTCAGTTCAGGCAAAGCAAAGACAAAGATACAGGAAGTGCATTTGTTCCCAGTCATAACATAGATCTTTGCAGAGAAGCAGCAGGATAATAAAAGTGGCTAGAATTTAGGAATGTTTTATAAATGTTATGACACCACCTAAGTAAGCATCCAAACTAAAACATTATCTTCTAAAAGGAACACCCTCTGCAAGATGAAAGATGCCACCAAAAGGCACACAAAAGCCACATTGGATCTCTGCCAAATGTCTTTTAGTCTTCTTCTCCAGATCAATTCTTCATCCATCTTCACCATACTCTGTGACCTAGGAGACTAAACTTCATGAGCTACAACAACGGACTCTCTTCTCTTAGTCTTCCAGTGAAATTTAGCAGTGGGAGGTGCCAATAGGACATTGTACAGCATGAATGAGGTCAAGGTATTCATTCACCTGGTTCCTTCCTACCAGATCCTGTTGGTGGGCCATGTTCCTCTACCAAAGGCCACAACTCCTATCAGGACATCTACAACAGTAGGTGTTGCTCACAACAGAGTACTGCCTTATCCTTTAGAGTTTCCTTAGTGCAATCTATCCTCTACCACACTTCCCCCAATCATTTTGTCTGAATGTGTCATCTGTCTCCCACCAAGATCCTGACCAAATCAGTTAGTACATGAAAATAGACTATTTACTTTTAATATTTTTAAATTAATAAGTTAAGATGTTAATTAAACTTCCAAGAGATTGTAACACAATGCCAGCCTAGCACCAAACTCTGGAAGCAATGATGAGCAGTGATATTTATACTTTATTTGGTAGTAGACCCTCTCACCCTATGCTTCTCAAATCATATACACACATAATAATGCCATTACTTCTACCACCTACTCTCCTCCCAAACATAATCTTATTCTTAAAGCCAAATATGCAAAAAATATATAATGAAGTCACTTCTACTAGAAGTACTCCAGGAATTCCTCACCACTAGGCTCCCCACCCATAGTAGCCCCTAAGGTTCCTTCATGAAATCAGGGCTCCTCTGAAAATAGGCCTATGAAAACCAAGCCCTCATATCATCAGAAGTAAGCAGCTTCAAGGTGTCCATTGTTTGTTATAACTACTCAGAGAAGCAAATGTCTTTAAAATTATGCAATTGGAGTTTGACTCTAATGTATTAAGTTTGGCTTTATCATCCAACTTTGTAATAAATTGCCTTTCTTGATTTTCAGTTCCTCTGCCTGAAGGACTTCAAGTTGATGTATGGACATAGGGTGGAGAAGCTTTGTCTTTCATCACTTTCTTTAAAACATGGCAGATTCAGGGGTGCCTGGGTGGCTCAGTCAGTTGGGCATCCGACCCTTGATTTCAGCTCAGGTCATGAACTCACAGTTCATGAGACTGAGCCCCATGTTGGACTCTAAGCTGACAGCGTGGAGCCTGCTTGGGATTTTCTTTCTTCCTCTCTCTCTGCCCCTCCCCTGCTTGTGCTCTCTGTCTCTCTAAACAAACAAACAAACAAACATGAAAAAAGAAAAAGAGAAAAAAAAACACATGGCAGATTCAGGGGCACCTAGGTGGCTCAGTCGGTTGAGCATCCAACTTCAGCACAGGTCACGAAATCACGATTCATGGGTTGGAGCCCCACATTGGGCTCTCTAGTGTCAGCACAGAGCCTGCTTGGGATCCTCTACATCCCCCTCTCTCTGTCCCTCCCCCATGTGCATGTGAGCACTCTCTCTCCCTCAAAAATGAATAAACATTTTTTTAAAAACATGGCAGATTCAGCTCCTTATTTATTTATAAGATTTTATTTTATAAAGAAAAAGATAATTTGGAGTTCAAAAAGTAAATTCAAAAACCAATGCTGTAGAGAAACTTCCTACATATGGTGAGAGATGAACTAGATAATCCTAAAGCTCCCTTGTGCATCAGCTCTAAAATTCTAAAAACTTCATATTGTGATGATTCCAAGAACAATTACAGGTAGTCTGATTGCCAATAAAATAAAAACATGAATCGTGTTCAAGAGGGCAAGTCTACCAATGTCTCTTAACTTCCAATCACCTTGTATTTAATAAAAAAGACTTTATTCCAATGGGGCATTTTTAACAGATTCAGCAGCCTTACATTTTTATTTTATTTATTTATTTTTTTTTTTTTTGTAGAGAAAGAGCTTGAGTTAGGGAGGGACAGAGAGACAGATGGGGACAGAGGATCTGAAGCAGGCTCCACACTTATAGCAGCTGACAGCAGTAAGCCCAATGTGGGACTTGAACTCACAAACCATGAGATCATGACCTGCACCAAAGGTCATCGCTCAACCAATTGAGCCACCCAGGCACCCCAGCAGCCTTAGATTTTTTTAAATTATTTTCAGGGGTGCCTGAGTGGCTCAGTCGGTTAAGTGTCCGACTTCGGCTCAGGTCATGATCTCACAGTTTGAGAGTTCGAGCCCCGCGTTGGGCTCTTTGCTGATAGCTCGGAGCCTGGATCCTGCTTCGGATTCTGTGTCTCCTTCTCTCTCTGCCCCTCCCCAACTTGTGTTCTGTCTCTCAAAAATAAATAAATGTAAAAAAAAATTGTTATTAATTATTTTCATACTGTATCTATGCAGTGAATGGTATCCTCCCA
Source organism: Acinonyx jubatus (assembly GCF_027475565.1). Taxonomy (NCBI): domain Eukaryota; kingdom Metazoa; phylum Chordata; class Mammalia; order Carnivora; family Felidae; genus Acinonyx; species Acinonyx jubatus. Next base: position 65,652,156 of record NC_069387.1, read on the forward strand.
AAATTCTAATGTCCAAGTCCTAGTCCCTAATGGGATGGTATTTGGAAGTGGGGCCTTTGAGAGGTAATTAGATTTAAATGAGGTCATGAGGGTGGAGCTCCCACAATGAAATTAGTGTCCTTAATAACAAGAGGAAGAGAAACCAAAGCTCTCTTTCTCTCTCCTTACCATTTGAAGACACAGTAAGAAGACGGCTGTCTGCAAGCCAGGAAGTGGGCCTTCCACTAGCACCCTGATCTTGGACTTTCCAGCCTTCAGAATTGTGAGAAATAAACATCTGTTGTTTAAGCCGCTCAGCCTACAGTACCTAGTTATAGAAGCCTACACTAAGATATTGGATTCACTCTATGAAACAACTCTAACATCTTAAACTATTATGCGTGCTAAGTGTTATGAGGCAGGACTGACCATGAAAGAGTCTCAGAATATAAAGAGACTTTTTTTTTAAAGTTATTTTAGCAGTCCTCAAAAATGAACAGTTAACAAACCACACACACACACACACACACACACACACACACACACACCCCATACATTAACATGTGGAATAAAATTACCTATCAGTGAAATTATCTTTCTAATAGTTAAATTCTATACATTTGCTTCATTTTTTACAGATTGTTTTTAGAAATCCAGCTGACTATCATAGAACTTTATATTTTTTCATGAAGTATCAGCAATGAAACATGCAAACAGCATTCTCTATTCAATTCTCACCAGTTTAATTTGTCTATTACCTTTATTTTTTATTTGGAAAAAAATTGAGAGGGCATAGAACAAGATCAGAGGGAAGTGAAAAGGTCCCTGGCTAGTGGGCAAGAGAGGTATATAGGAAAGCTGGCTTTCTCTCAGATATTCTAGCTCATGAATGTAAGAGAGAAACAGTAGAGACTAAAGTATCTTTGATAAATGCACAGAATGCACTTAATCCTCTTCTTTGAATTGAAGGTCAAAGAAATAACTAAATCTCACCCATTAGCATGGATACTAAAAGAGCTGGGAACTACATTCGTGCATTCTGAGGAAACAATTGAATAAAAATGTCATTAGAGATTTCTGAACCACAATGAGCTCTCTAAACCATCGGCTTTCCCCTCTCTGCAAAGCTCTAATATCTGTAAGTAGATTAGAAAGGTTCCCGTTTTATCAACAAAATGATGTCCTAAATAACAGATATTTGAAACTATAAGAATTAAAAGTTTTCAGAAAACAGAACACTTCCTAGAGTTGATTCAAGTTAACAAATAATTTATTGTGTAAATTATTTTCCACACCTCTATATGTAAGTGGTAGGCACTGCAGGAGAAATAAAGATGAATAAATTTGGTTTCTGACACCTGGGAATTTATCACCTAATGCAAGAAATGAGGCAAATACTAAAATTAAAGACCATAAAAGACGCTTACAGCCTAACTTCTCAGACTTTTATACATGAGTTAAATGGGGAACTTCTAAAAATACAGATTCTGATGATGAGGGTATGGGTGAGAGATGATATTGTATTTCCAATAACCTATGGGTAATGCTGATATAGGACTCTTGAGTTTCAAAGCCTAACAATAAAATAGGTGGAAGACATTACCCCAAATTAGAAAAGGGAAGGAAGGAGAGTCATGACAGGGGGGAGAAGATATTTAAAAGGTCTCTTGAGTAGGTAGGATTTTGAGGAAAAAGAAATAAAAGGTAAAAGGAATCAACCAAAGGAACATGTGCTTTTCTACTAATAGAGTGTTTCTCACTTAAAGTAAATCTAAATAGGAGCACCTGGGGGGGCCCGGTCGGTTAAGCGACTGACTCTTGGTTTTGGCCCAGGTCATGATCTCAGGGTTCATGAGTTCGAGTCCCACATTGGGCTCAGCACTGATGGTGTAGGGTGTAGAGCCTGGTTGATATTTTCTCTCCCTTTCTCTCTTTGCCCCTCTCCACTTGTGTTCTCTCTCTCTCTCTCTCAAAATAAATAAATAAACTTTAAAAAAATAAAATAAAATAAATTGTAATAATGATTATAAGATCTATCATTTCTAAAGAGCCTTCTCATATTACCTGTAGAGATGTAACAGAATTCTTTTAAAGTGTGATTCCTAATAACTTAGGTTTCTAGACATTACACAGTCAAGCAGCTTCACACTACAGTAGTAGAATCAGTGGTTCATGGGATGATGTCAGACAGCTCTCAGCTCAACAGATATTAAAGCTTATAAATTTTATTCTGGATTGCATTTCCCACTCCACGATCCTTGGACAGGTTGCCCCAAACACTAATAGCCACACCCATCAGGACAGGAGGTAGGATGTGAAGGAAAAAAATCCACAAGCAACACAGAACTCTGAACATCTATATTTCATTTTCTATTGCTGTGTAAAAAATTACTAAAAATTTAGGGACCAAGATGATACACACTTATTATCTCTCAGTTTCTGTCAGTCAGAAGTCCAGACTGGGGCCTCTGTTCAGTCTCACCAAGCTGAAATCAAGCCATCATCTGGGCAATGTTCTTAGCTAGAATTCAGGGTCAATTTGTTGGCGGAATTCAGTTGCTTGCAGCTGAGGTTCTTGTTTTCTTGTTAACAGATAACTAGCTCTCAGCTCCTAAATTCCACGCTTAGGTCCTAGCAGGGTGGTCTTCTCACAACATGACAGCTTGTTGCTTCAAAACCACCACGAGAATTTCTTGCTCCAGTCTGCTAAAACCAAGTTTCATATAGGATAATGCAGTCATAGGAGTGACATCCCATTGCCCTTGCCAAATTCTACTGCCTAAAAGAAGTGACAAGCACTTCCTGAACTAAGGCAGAAGGATTACAGAAAGACATGAACATCAGGAGGTGAGGATCACTGGATGTCACATTAGAGTCTCTCTGCCATGGTTAAGAAAGTTCTTTCTCAGAAAATGTGACATTTGATTAGAGACTTGAAGAATGAGGAATCAGCTATGTGAAAACAGAGGGCTGAGGAGACAACCACTGGGAATAGGAAGAAGAGGACACAAGAAAGGAGCAGCCATGAAAATGACTGCTTCCAGTAGCCCTATTTTTTCATTTCATCAATGGTTGCCAATGAATACAAATAAAGTATTTAGTGTGCGTTTTATAAATCCAACTACCCAAGGGGCTCCTGGGTGGCTCAGTTGTTTAAGCGTCCAACTCTTGATTTTGGCTCAGATCACGATCTCATGCTTTGTGAGATCAAGCTCCACATTGGGCTCAGGGCACAGCCTGCTTGGGATTCTCTCTCTTCCTCTCTCTTTGCCCCTTCTCCACTCACACATTCTCTCATGCTCTCTCTCCCTCAGAATAAGTAAACACTTAAAAAATAAATAAATATCAGTACCCAATTTCCCAACCATTTCATACACACCCAGGAGGTAAGCATCAACATAAAAGACAAAGGAAAAATGCTGTACATCTTCCTGGAGTGTCAACTTTATCTTTGGTAAACTTAATAAGTAATTTACACATTTTTATATTAAAAACAAGCATATTTATAGAACGGGCATATGAAATGGAGTAAAATACAAAATTTTTACCGATTTTGTAGATAAACCTTGAGGCCTCCATCAAAGAAATTTCCCACTTGAAAGTATATGACACATTTTCTCTCTCTGCAGTTAGGGGACTGGTGGAAATGCTGGACACTCAATGCTATTTTAGGTCTACTCTATACTTCATACCTCATTAAGTATTAATGAGGGAAAAAATTCCCAGGTGAAGAAATAAATTGTTAAGCACGTAGTCTCAAATGTGATACACATAAGCATATCCACTGTAGCCTCTGGAAGTCAAACTGCAGACTAAATTGTTATAAAGGAGGTTAAATTTATATACCATACTGATGACTAGGGTATTGTACTTTATATTACACTATCCAACTATTAATTTTTTATAGAGTGATAAAAGTTTTTGGTTTTCGTTTGTTTGGTTTGAGTTTTGGTCTTCTTGTTTTTTTTAAGATCCAAATGTACAGTCTATATTTTGTGGCATAAATTGTTAACAGCAATCCAAAACCTATTTTGCCCTTTTTCCTTATTAGTGAAACATTTTACTCTTAATAAAATTTTTATCTGGATACTCTGCACATTTTAAGCATCCTTGCAGCTAGATGTGGCTGTAAGTTATGGTTAACGTGAAGAATAGAGTCTTAAATGGAAGAGATGGGACTTCCCTTTTTTCCCTTCCCTTCTCGATGGCTGGAATACAGAAGTGATCCAAGTGGTGCACTGTGTTGGATCATGTAGACAAGGGCAACACGCAAAGGATGGTGGAGCAAGAAAATAGAAGAATCCTGGATTCCCGACACAATAGAACTTAGCTTTGGGCTACTTCTCCCAGGCTATAAACTGGGAGAGAAATCACCTCTATTTTGATTAGCCCCTTATAATTTAGGGTCTTTGTTGGAGCACCTGAACCCATGTCCTAACTAATGTAGAATTTGATGCCCGCTCCAGCAGAAGCGGGGTTGTGTGGCACTGACTTAGAGGCTGAACAGCAGATGGTGAGCAAACAGCAAAAAGCAGCTAACTCTTGCCATGACACAGCAAAACATTTAGTCGAACTGCCATCTTCAATGTTAGTACCTTAAAAGTACTAACCAAGTCTCTAGCTTGAATGAAGTGACTGGGAATGTTAGCAAGTACTGGCTATTTCTCACTGCTTTCAACAAAACCCTTCAAGAGATGTAAGCTCAAGCCTAAATAACACAGTATGAAGCAGATGCGGAAGGGAATTCGGGTCTCCAGGAAAAAAGTTCACACCACCTATAGCTTGAAATCTCAACTGACTGAGGGTCTGGTAAAGTGGGGCTTCCTGGGGTTTAAAAGCCAAATTCTTACATATTCCAAAGAAACACAGTAAACATGAGTTTTAGAATATACAGCCTAAGCTGATATAAACCTGAGACTCAAGAATTTACAGCCAGACAATGAGAGCCAGTATGCCAATCAAGAAGATATTAAGGATACTACCTTCTCACTAAACCTCAAGGTAACTGTCCTTGATTTAGAAACTGGAGGATTTACAGAGCACAAAGGCCAACAATTAAATTTCAGTACAATGGGGCACCTGTGTGGCTCAGTCGGTTAAGCATCTATCTGACTCTTGATTTGGGCTCAGATCACGATCTCATGGTCATGAGATCAAGCACCTCATGGGGCTCCTCACTGGGGGTGGAGCCTGCTTAAGATTCTCTCCCAGAGCTATTGGGTGGCTTAGTCAGGTAAGTGTCTCAGTCTTGATCTGGGCTCAGGTCATGATCTCAGAATTCGTGAGGTCGAGCCCCACGTCAGGCTCTGTGCTCTCTCAAAATAAATAAACTTAAAAAAAAAAAAGATTCTTGGGGCTCCTTGGTGGCTCAGTCGGTTGAGTGTCTGACTTCAGCTCAGGTCATGATCTCACACTCCATGAGTTCAAGCCCCACGTCGGGCTCTGTGCTGACAGCTCAGAGCCTGGAGCCTGCTTCAGATTCTGTGTCTCCCTCTCCCTCTGTCCCTCCCCTGCTCATGCTCTGTCTCTCTCTGTCTCAAAAATAGATAAAAACATTAAAGAAAAAAAAAAAGATTCTCTCTCTCCCTCTGCTCCTCCCCCACTCATGCATGCGTGCTCCCTCACTCTCTCTCAAATAAATAAATACACAAAAATAAAATAAAATCCAGCATTCTTAGCTAGGAAAAAACTAACAAACCAATGCACACAACTATGTCTTGATTAATGTTTGACTATGGTTACTCTCACTTGGAACTAATCACCGCAAATAGGGATGAAATCCAATACGTTTTTGAAGGTATGTATTACACACACATAACACCTGGACTGTAAAAGCCTATAATTACTCAATCCAATGACAACCCCTTGGGCTCTTTTTCCTGCACCAGCAGGAAGCCAGCTTAGAAAGCTATCCATCCCTAAGAAAAGGATATACTTTTCAATGCCCACTTTAGATCTGGCCATGGGCAATAACAGACAATAAACAATCTCCCAAAGGACAAAGCCAGAAATCTTGGAGAATAAGTGATTTCCTCCCCAAGGGCAGGGGATAAGCTTGCCAGGAGGGCTAACAAAGAACTGCTTCAACTACCAGGATAAAAATCTTCATGATTCCTACACACAGGATTTGACTGTTTCAGAGTGACTATTGGGTTTCCAATCTTCCCCTTTTCCAAATGGAGTGTCTTATCCTGCTTTTCCTCTACCAGTATCTTTTGGATGTATTACCCTGCCTTGACTTTACCATTGTATATTGGATGTGCATTTGGGCAGTGAGCAGATGGCAGATAAACTAGCTTTCAGATCAGATACACCAACGACAAGAAATAGTATCAGAACTTGAGAGAAAGGACTGACTTCACATCATCCAGGTATGACAGTTGGAAAGGAAATGGACATTTTTCATGGTTGGCAGAGAGAGTGCATGTGGCAGAAACTGTTAGCTATCTCCCCAAATCCATGTTTTCTTTTTTCCATAGCACTAGGAATTTTAGCCGGGTATATGGCATCCTACATTTCCTAGTCTCCTTTGCTACTACATATGACTATGTACATATGTACATATGACTATGACAGAGTTCTGACAAAAAGAAAAAACAAACAAACAAACAAACAAACAAACAAACAAGTGATATGTGCTACCTCCAGGTCAGTACCTTAAAATAAAGGAGCATGTCCTCCCTCTTCTGCTATTTGCTGAGATATAAACATGGTGGTTTCCATCCATAAGCATGAGATCAATATCCTCGAGACAACAAAGTGAAAAGATAGAAGCAGCCTGGGTCCCCAACACTGTGCAGATTCCTTCCTCACCCTGAACTAGCATATCGTAAAACAGCTGATGTTTGGGATCTCTGTACTAGCAGTCAAGCCTATATGCTAACTTACACATGCTTATAAAACTATGACAAAGAACTTTTCAGTTTAATGTCTAGATATGTGTAGAGACACAGAGAATAGCTGTAAAACCCTACTCCACCTAAACCACTAATTTAGATTGTGACTCACTATGGTAATTCTGTGTTTTGCAAAACCATTTGCTACAAGATAATAATAGTAGTTAAAATACAATGCTAAATTACCACTTATTTTTTTAAAAATTAGGAAAACTCTAAACATACTGAAACCTCACTGAAATGAAATGCATTCTCTAATAGAAATTTGTAAACACAGTAAGAATGCTTTGAATTATAAAATTTGGGAATTCTTAAACTAATTTTTTAAGATGGCATTTCTCAATATGTAAATTTTGTATTAATACATATGTGTTTGAGTCGGTTAGAATTGAGACTTTTCATTTATTTGTTCCATTTTTTAACAAAATAACTGTAAATGAAAAAATCTATCATACAGATTAGTATTTAGTTACTTAATATTTATCCAATAAACACTTATATGCATATTGCTGTCTCCTGAATGTCCAAGAAGAAAAACGGTTTAAAAGTATAGGTGTTTAATGTTTCATAGTTCACATAATACTTTTCATGTATGTGGCTTCCCAGCAGCTGCCAAGAGGGCTAAAGAACATAAACCCGTAGGACAGGGGGCAAATGCTGACCAATGACAGACAAGAGACAGGAAGAAGAAACAGATACATTATTCTCCTTTCTTCTCTGCAACAGACTATTCTGAAATGAGTGTTTCCATATGGCTTATCCAGAGACAAACCTGGTGACATGTCCATATTTACAAATGAATAATGTGCACTATGTATTTGCTGTCCTGTTTTGGCTGCCTTGCTTCATTTTTCCCCCTCACTTTTGCTACCCTGGGATTGTACTCAGGTAGAGCATGAACTCCTCGACTTTGCCTCAGACTCTGTTGGAAACACAGGCTAATAACATAGGCAACATTAAACTAATTGAGGCATCTTTTTGATACTTTCCCCAAAAGAATTTGAGAAAAGAAACAGCATTTTAACTATCACAGTGCTTACAGTGGAATAAAGAGAAAAGGGCACTAATCCAGGTTGAGCATTTTACAATGCACCTAGCACTGTACTGAATTTTCATGTTATTTCATATAATCTCATTTAATCCTCCCAATGTACCATCCAACTTTATCAATGAAGAACAAGGAAATATAGAAGTGGCTGTGTTTTTAACTAGAACACTGAGCCCACCACAGCAGAACAAGCATCACAGCTTGGATTCTGCGTAGTAGCCAGCCAGATTCCTGCAGGCATCTTCCAGGACTGGCGTATCTACAATATGTAACCAATCTGCAGGAAATCCTTTAGTCCTCCTTTCCTCCTCATTGTGAATGCTTGCTTTCATCTTTTTTCATTTCACCATTCATATGCTAATCAAAGCTTAGGGGCAGCCAAAGAGCACTTTTCCTAAGCCAAATTTTCTGTAAATGTGGCACAGCCTGCAATACAAATGTCATCGTCATGTCAAATTTCAGTCTTTGTCTATTTGCCCTTTTTAAGCAAAAAAAAAAAAAAAAAAAAAAAAAAAAAACTGTTGAATTTCAGTTAAATTCAAACTTCATTTTCTTTAACCAGATCTTTAAAGAAACTGTAAAAATTCTATCCAAGCAATCACATTTACTGTTTTTGGCAAACCTATTTACAAAAATTAAGACATAAATAAAATAATGGCTTTCATATTTGCTAATTGTGCTTTTTCTGTATGCATTTTACAATCAAACAGTATTGATATACCTAAATAGTATTGGTATCCAAATTAACAGAAACTACAAAGATTCTACAGATTTACAGAATAATCACAAACACTTATGTGATCCATATATGTGCCAGGCACTATTTTACACATATTATACTTGTTAACTCATTCATCCTCAGGACTGGAAAAGATTTCAAAGACATGTAAGTTCAACCCCCAACTACTACTTAAATCTCCTCTGTGATTTGGTGATGGGAATATACTTCATTGACCAGAAGAGCACCCAAGTTAAAATTAGGAGAACTTGGTCTACCACTTATTCATTAGGTAAATTGATCTGTTTGGCACTTTCGGATGTCATTTCCTTTGACACTTATAATGACCTTACATGTAGTTATAGCTCCTAAATTTTTACCTCCATTCCAATCTCATCCCTGAGTTGTAGGCCTGTCAAATTACCCAGATATCCTACAGGCACCTCAAACTCAATATGACCAATACTATTCATACTGTTTTCACACACCTCTGCATTTCTGAGATCAATGTCTAGTTCTGTTGATGAGAAATCCCAGACTTATCCTATATTCCTTCTCTCTCACACCCACTTCACATCTAATCCATTACTAAGATTTGTTCATTTTGTCTGTGTAAAGCCTTTGAAATCATTACCTCCATTTTAACTGTTCCTGTCTTAGTTCAAGTGAATGTCCTTTCTCATGTGGACAATAGCCAACAATCTTCTCGCTGTTCTCACTCTCCAATCTGCCCATCTCCCTCCTGATGTATACCTTACACACAATTTCTTTCTTTTTTTTTTTTTTTTAAGAAAGAGAGATAGCATGAGAGGGGGGCGGGGGCAGAGAGAGAGAGAGAAGGAGGGAGGGAGGGAGAGGGAGGGAGGGAGGGAGGGAGGAGAGAGAGAGAGAGAGAGAGAGAGAGAGAGAGAGAGAGAATCTAAAGCAGGCTCCCCAGTCAGCACAGAGCCAACACACAGCTTGATCCCATGACCCTGGGATCATGACCTGAGCTGAAATAGAGTCAGATGCTCAACCAACTAAGCCACTGAGGTTCCCCACCTTATGTTTATACACTTTAAACCGTCTTCACATGCCTACCTTTTAAAAACATCAGTGCAAAAATGTTCAATTTTCCTATTTAAAATATCTTAATAGCACCTGAGGGGCGGGGGATGGACAAAATAGGTGAAGGGAACCAAGAGGTACAAACTTCTAGTTATAAAATAAGTAAGTCATGGGAACGAAAAGTACAGCATAGGCAATATAACCAATAATATTGCAATAACTTTGCATGGTGACAGACAGTAACTACACTTATGGTGAGCACTGTATAATGTATAGAGTTGTTGAATCACCATGTTGTACACCTGAAACTATTATAATATTGTATGTCAACTATACTTCAATTAAAAAATAGTAGCATCCCTGACCCATTTATTTCCACTCTCCAACACTTCAGGCTCTCTCTCTCTCCATTGCTTTAGAAATGCTCTATCCTCTGCTTCAAATACCCATCCTCAGGCACCCATCCCACCCACTCCCTTCTTGACCAGCACCATTTCCTGTAGGAGGCCAGTCCAGACCTCCTAAGGGTTAAGACCCTTTCTCTGGGGGCCCCTGGGTGACTCAGTAGGTTGAGTGTCGGACTTCAGCTCAGGTCATGATCTCACAGCTTGTGAGTTCGAGCCTCACATCAGGCTCTGTGCTGACAGCTGGGAGCCTGGAACCTGCTTCGGATTCTGTGTCCCCCTCTCTCTCTGCTCCTAACCCACTCGCATTCTTTCTCTGTCTCTCTGAAAAATAAATAAACATTAAAAAAAAAAAAGACCCTTTCTCTGTGTTTCCACAGCACTTTAAGTAGAGCTGTCTAGCAGTATCTTTCCCCCCATGATACCATGAGATCCCCAAGAGCAGAAAGGCTCTTCATCTTCTATCTTCAGTAGAAAGCAATAGTCAAAACTCCATAAAAACAGAATTAAATAAATGAACAATTCAATAATTCATCCTACTAAACAAAACTTTATATTTTTACATCCCTAAAGGGGAGACATTCAAATCAAATTAAAAAGGTAAAAGAATAGAGTAATTGTATGGATATACACATACATACACATGTGCACTAAATTATCATATCATAGAACTTGAGACGAGCTGAAAGATTGTTTATTCTAATTCCTTCATTTTACCAAGAAGAAAATTCAAGCTAGGAGAGATTAAGAGACTTGTCCAAGATCTTAAAACTGGAAACCCACCCTAGTTTAGGAACATGTTACTTTTGTAATTTGCTCGTTGTTTGGGAGATTTGTGCTCGTTGTATTTAAAATGTCGAGGGGCTCCTAGTTAAGTATGAGTAAGATAATAAGTACATTTTCATTTCCAATTAATAAACATAATAAGCAAGGGTTTATATGATAAAAATATAAAACAATCTTACCCAAAATTATAAATTAGACTCCTGGAAAGGTGATACATATTTGCCATATAAATGCAAAGTCATTACCTTAGAGATAATTAATAAGGGGGTGTATGTGTTCTTATTGCTGATGTAACAAATTAGGACAAACTCTGTGGCTTAAAACAACATAAATTTATAATCTTATAGTTTTGTAGGTCAGAAATCCAAAATGGGTCTCGCTGGTCTAAAATCTAGGCACCAAGAGAGCTGCATTCCTTTCTGGAGGCTCTACGGGACAATCAATTTCCTTGCCCTTTTTAGTTTCTGAAGGCCACCCATACTCCTTGACTCAGAGCCCTCTCCCTCCATCTTCAAAGCCAGCAACAGCTGTCCAGTTCTCACATCACATCACTCTGACCTCCTCTTCTGCCTCCCTCTTCCCTATTTAAGGACCCTTGTGATTGCACTGGGCCCACTCATGTAATACAGGTTTACCTCTTATTTTAAGATCAGCTGATTAGCAACCTTAATATTTCATCTTCTGCCTTAATTATCCTTTGCCATGTTATGCAACTTATTTGCAGGTTCTGAGGATTAGAACTTGGACATTTGGGGAAACTATTATTCTGCCTACCAGGGTGGTGGTGGGGGGTGGGGTGTGATATGATACACTATGATAAAATATGATATGATATATGATATTTTTCCTCCACATCAAGTAAACTTTAATGATGTAAATCATTAAAGTTTACTTGATGTGGAGGAAAAATATCAAAGAAAAAATCAATTTCAGTCTATATAAATAATCATTCTATTTCACTAGAAAATATAAACAGGAAAGTGTGGCACAGAAAACGAGAGGACATTGTAAGACCTCTCCTTATGTAGATAAACCAGCCTATATAGGAAGTTACTTGCTTCTTTAAAAGAGATAGAAAGTCATTAGAGCTGAAAAGCTGAGATCATACTGCCTAAGAAGCATTTAACTCCAATCTATCTTAACTACAGAATTCATCCTCAGAGTTGGTTAATAGCAAGAAATAAATTTGAGGGGAGTCCTGAGAAAAATTTTCAACTCAAGTCCAGGATTTGGAGGGGTACAATGACAAGAAAAAAGGAATCTTAGTTTCATGTCACCATAATTCAAAAGTATGAATTACTGTCTATATTTCCTAATCATACCTGGTTTTGTCTTCCCTTTCTAAAAATATATCCTATGGGAAGATATATGAATAGATAATAAACACATAGGGATAAATCTTCATGACCTCCAGTTTGGCAAAATCATATATCTGATAAGGGTCTAATATCCAGAATATAAAAAGAAGTCTTATAACTCAACAATAGGCAGATAGATAAAGAATCCAATTTAAAAATAGGCAAAGGATCTGAATAAATATTTCTCTAAAGAAGAAATGCAAATGGTCAATAATTACAGGAAAAGATGCTTGACATCCCTGGTCATTAGGGAAACACAAATTAAAACCACAGATAGATACCATTACATATCCAACAGGATGGGCTATGATCAAAAAGACTAACAAGACCAAGAGTTGACAAGGATGTGGAGAAACTGGAACCATCACATACTGCTGGTGAGAATATTTAACAGTACAGCTACTCTGGAAAACTAACAACATCTTAAAAATTTGAGTATACCCTTAACATATACCCAGTAATTCCATTCCATAGGAATGAAACCATATGTCCACACAAAAACATGTGCAAATATTCACAGCAGCATTATTCAAAATAGCCAAAAACTAACAATAATCCAAATATCCACCAATTGGTGAATAAAGTACAGTATCTCCCTACAAAACAATACTACTCTGCAATAAAAAGGAATGAAGTACTAATACACATAACAATGTGAATGAACCTTAAAAACAGAACACTAAATGAAGACACAAGACTCAAAAGACTAAATATTATGGTTCCATACATAAAAAATTTCTAGAAAAGGCAAAACTACAGAGAAAGAAAGCAGATCAGTGATTTGCCTGGGAGTGAGGTAAGGAAGGAATGCCTGCAAACAAGCACAAATTGGGGTGGTGGAAATATTTTTAAAATGGACTATGGTAATGGTTGCACAACTGCACAAATTTACTAAAGTTTATTAAACTATATACACTTATATTGGGTGAATTTTATGGTCTATAACTGTTAAAAACTTACGTTTCAGTTCTTTATAATTCACAACTTGTACTTAATATTGTTTTTTAATTTGAAGAACCACAATTCATTCATAGGAAATCATATTAAATTGCCTTTTTATTTTGTATTTTTATTTTTGTTAATGTTTGTTTATTTTTGAGAAAGAGACAGAACACAAGTGGGGGAAGGGCAGAGAGAGAGGAAGACACAGAATCTGAAGCAGGCTCCAGGCTCTGAGTGGTCAGCACAGAGCCCGCCGCATGGCTTGAACCCACAAACAGCAAGATCATGACCTTAGCTGAAGTCCAACACTTAACTGACTGAGCCACCCAGGTGCCCCTATTTTTTTTTTAAGTTTATTTATGTATTTTGAGAGACAGAGACAGTACAAGTGAGGGAGGGACAGAGATGGAGGTGGGGAGAGAATCCCAAGCAGGCTTCAGCGCAGAGCCCAACATGGGGCTCCACCTGACGACGCATGAGATCATGAGCTGAGTTGAAACCAAGAGTCGGATGCTCAACCAACTGAGCCACCCAGGTGCCCCTAAATTATCATTTTAAATTATAATGGCTACAACAGTGTTTTGCAGTGTATGGTCAAATACATATCAGAATAACATGAGAGCTGGTAAAACTGCACTCCCACCTCCATCTCTCATACCTAACCACACGTGCCACTCCCAAACTGCTAACCCACTTAACCAACTCTGTTTTTTCCATAGTATTTAACACCCTTTAATATACCATGGAATTGGCTTATTTTTTATATTATTTATTTTTTCCCATCTGTGATCCCCACACTCACATGCATACACAAACAGTGGCAAGAAGGCTTCCAGAAAGAAAATACTGACACATCCCTATCACCTGGAACAGTTCCTGGCACATACTGTTAAGTACTCAAATATTTGCTAAATAAGTGAAAAATATGTTCCTGCACCTCATTGCAGATCTACTAAACAGACCCTTAGAGTGAGGCCCTAGAATCTACATCTCCATCAGTTCTCCTGAATAATGGCAAATTAACATTTAGGATCTACTGGTCCATAAGGAGCCCAGGTCTTCACACATGGCCATAGCAAGTTAAGTGGTGGCAAAAATAATCTAACGGCAAGGACAATCCACAAAGCTGTAAATAGCTGAGTACTGAGCTTACAGACTTATCACAATGTTAGATGAAGTAAGGAACAAATTCCTCAGTTTTTGGAGTATGACATATAAAATTCTGCCTCAACCACAACCACCCACACAAATCTAACACAATACTCTTAGCCAGGCTTTTAAGTTGTATCCCAAGAGGCTTTTATGTAACCACAAGTCAAATTAACAACTAAGTAGGATTCTTCTAACTGAAATTTTAGCTGTAAATCCAAAGCAACTGACAGATTCTTATCTATGGTGCCAACAGTGTTCTACACACTACTCAAAATATGTACTTTATTTTGGAAAATTTATACTCTACATTTTAAAAACTACCATTAAAATAAATGGCCATTGAATCTCGGTTTAAAGTGGCCATCATGGGGCACCTGGGTGGCTCAGTCAGTCAGGAGCAACCGACTCTTGATTTTGGCTCGGGTCATGATCCCAAGGTTATGGGATCGAGCCCCAAGTCAGGCTCCATGCTGAGCATGGAGCCTGCTTAAGATTCTCTCTCTCTCTCTCTCTCTCTCTCTCTCTCTCTCTCTCTCTCCCTCTGCCCCACTCCCCAGCTTGTGCTCTCTAAAATTAAAAAGTTTAAATAAAAAAAATAATAAAGTGGTCATCCTTAGCATCACATGAGAGTTCACAGAGAAGTTCTTTCAAAGACATCATGGTGGCACCTGGGTGGCACAGTTGGTTGAGCGTCTGATTCTTGATTTCGGCTCCAGACATGATCTCACCATCATGCCATCAAACCCCACATCAGGCTCTGCAGAACCTACTTGGGATTCTCTCTCTCCGCCCCTCCCTGTTTGTGCTCTCTCTGTCTCTTTCTCTCTCAAAATAAATTTAGGGGCGCCTGGGTGGCGCAGTCGGTTAAGCGTCCGACTTCAGCCAGGTCACCATCTCGCGGTCCGTGAGTTCGAGCCCCGCGTCGGGCTCTGGGCTGATGGCTCAGAGCCTGGAGCCTGTTTCCAATTCTGTGTCTCCCTCTCTCTCTGCCCCTCCCCCGTTCATGCTCTGTGTCTCTCTGTCCCAAAAATAAATAAACGTTGAAAAAAAAAATTAAAAAAAAAAATAAATTTAAAAAATGAACATTAAAAAAAAAAAGAGGTCATGCACAGAGATATAAAGAAATAAGTTTATCTGTCAAATAGAAACAAACAGCATGTAGTCTGCCCATCTCCTCAAGTTATAGTGAGGCTAAATCAGATCATTAGAGGTACTTAAAGAGCCTTATATATATATATATGTATTACGTATTTTGTACTTACAGATATGTAGTCTATCCCCTCAGACTTCTAATAGGCAATGACTTTAATCTCTGCTCTGATATCAGAAGGGTTTATACCAAACTGCTATGCCCAAGGCTTATCCATGATATGAGTCATCAAAGAAACGTTTCTGATAGAATAAAAATTCCAAGACAAAATACTAAAAAATTATTCCTCCATGCAGGATGCCTACTTTTATTCCATTATATTTAAACATTAAATCTTATATTTTGCTTATTTTAGCACTCTCCCTATATAAAACTTTTCATCTCATTATCACAACTGAGATAAAAGTAGAATCATGCACAAATGAACTATAAGAGAAAGAAGACAAAGACATATTTGACAGTTGAAATGTAGGCAATATGCCTTTATAAACATTATCAAAATGCAAATTCCTTTTTATTTTGTGCCAATCACCCAAACTACTTTATGTATTTATGTGAATAGCCATTGACTATCCCCCAATTTAAGACTGGCGTCTTCTAACATTCTGAGAGCTAAATTTAAGAAGGAAACCAGCTTAAATGCATCCTGTCCTAACCTAACAGCCTAAGTTCATTAAACTCATGTATTTGTCTTATATTTTCTGAGCATAGCTAGATTCCCTGGGGCACAAGATGATTATAAACTAGTAGAGGATGAGAGGCATGAAAATAAATAGTTGCAATTTTGTGCAGTACATGCAACACCAGAGACCTATACGAAGGTTATCAGTGGTCAAAAGAGGAAAGTAATAAATTGCATGAACAATATTAACAAAAGTTAAACAACAAAAACAACAAAAATCCCACTTAACTCTCTTTGAGTTCAGAAAACCATCATCTCAGTCGTTAAGCATCCGACTACGACTCAGGTCATGATCTCACGGTTTGTGGGCTCAAGCCCCGCATCAAGCTCTGTGCTGACAGCTCAGAACCTGGAGCCTACCTGATTCTGTGTCTCCCTCTCTCTCTGCCCCTCCCCTGCTTGAACTTTGTCTCTGTCTCTCAAAAATAAATAAATATTAAAAAATAAAAATTTTTTAAATTGAAAAAAAGAAAACCATCATCTCTCTTGAATTACTACAACACTCTTCTCTATTTTTCTTAGTTCTGTTCTTGCTGGAGCTACCACCTCTCCCCCATGCATTCTCCATATAACACTCATTTTATTGTATTTCTAAAACATATATCTGATCATGTCACTCCCTTATTTCAAAACTTCCAATGATTCAACAAAAATAGGATTGATAGGATAAAAGCCAAATTCTTTAAATTCATGTTATGAAAGACTTCAGCATCTTTTTTCCTTGTCTCCATCAGATATACACTTCCCCTTTCTACAAATCCAATCCATCCTCCCCAGTCCATACAGTGAGCTCCCCAGCACTCTAACCCACATTGACCTTTTCCTTCTCTAAACTCCTACGACATTTATTGACTCTATGACTAATTTTATGCAAAACTGTCTCTTATCATACATTATCCTTTCCTGTTTCTTGAATGAATCTTTCTTCTCATATAGGAAATATTTAATCCTCATATCCATTCCTTGTGCTTGTTTTGTAAAAAACATAAATTCTGTAAATACTTATTACATAATACATAGTAACTATTACAAAAATTATTCTTTAATGGATTTATCATGGAACCAGAGTTTCAAAATAATGACTAAAATTAATCATTTTTCTGCTCTCAAGTAAACTTTAAGAAAGGATATTTACTATATATTCTTAACTCTCTCATACTATAAAATGTTCCTTTACAACCAGGCTACTAGTTTAATGGCCTTTAAAAAACTTTTCCTTATGCCTACACTATTTGTTAATGAAGAAAAAGACACCCACTATTTTAAGTGACTCCTCATGGATTCATTTGGCTCCCCATTCATTTTTTTATTAAACAGGTACCTACTGAACAACTGCTAGGTACCAAGCACTAGGGAAAAAGCACTGAATAAAATAAAGTGCCTAGCCTCAAGTAGCTTAGATTCTAGTGAGGAAGAAGTCAGTACATAGTATGTGTAATGGTGGCAAAGACCATAGAGAACATTAAAGCAGAAAAGAGAACAGAGTCGAGGTTGAGGGAGAAAGCAAGCTGCTATTTTACATAGGGTAGTCAGAGAAGGCCTATCAGTGAGATGACATTTGAGATAATATTTGAGCAAAGCCTTGAAGAAAGAAAGGAAGTCATGCAGATATCTGGAGGACCAGTGTTACAGATAAAAGAGGGAACAGCAAGTGTAGAGGTCATATAGAGGTCCTATAGTATACATTTGCTTGTGAGAATATCTAATTTGCTACAGAAGTTGAATAAATGTATAAGTAGTAATAAATAATAAATAGGCAGAATTCACAAGACATGTTAAACATATAAATAGAAATAGTAAGCAGAGCATGTGTCTGAAAAGATAGAAATGGAAGGACCAAGATGCCTAAGTTCATGAGGCACTAAATATGCAATAAGCCCTAATATTCAAGAGGTTCTTTGGGTGCCTGGGTGGCTCAGTCAGTAAAGCATCCGACTTCAGCTTAGGTCATGATCTCACAGTTTGTGGGTTCAAACCCCACATCAGGCAGTGTGCTGACAGCTCAGAGCCTGGAGCCTGTTTAGGATTCCATGTCTCCCTCTTCTCTGCCCCTCACCTGCTCGCATTCTCTCTCTCTCAAAAATAAATAAACATTTAAAAAAAAAAAAAGAGGTTCTATATATAATGAGATACCTGATGCATTAAATATTTATGAACAATAAATAAACATGAGACTTAAGAAGCACTCTACATATATATGAGGTCTTAATTTAGTTATCCTACATGTTCTCTCCCCAAGAAACAAAAATAAAACCCATAGTTGCTCACCAAGATAAGTGGCAAGCTAGAGCTAAGGCCAGGCATGCTCACCCCAGCGTCTCTTTGATTGAGCAGGTATGTGTTGTGGTATTACCAGAGCATCTTCTATCTGACTGGGCCTCTCACTTACCTCAATTCTGGTCCTCTTTGCTGTTAAGGTAGAGAGAGAAAAGGCATGAAAACTGTGTATTCCAAAATTCAGGGAATCTGGTCCTTCACTCACTTGTGCCCTATCTTAAGTGTATGAACTTTATCCCATTTCTCCCCTTCTTTCTCATAGTGTACTGTGTGTGTGTGTGTGTGTGTGTGTGTGTGTGTGTGTGTGTGTGTGTGTTTGAGGGGGGTCGATGGGGGAGAGAGGAAGACAGGGAGAGAAAGAGAGAGGGAGAGAGAGAATGAGAATCTTAAGCAGGCTCCATGCTCAGCACAGAGTCTGACGTGGGGGCTCGATCCCACGACCGCAAGATCATGACCTGAGCCAAAATCAAGAGTCCAACACTCAACCAACTGACCCATGCAGGCACCTCTCATAGTGTGTTTTAAATTGACTTAATAAACCATGTGTTTGAGCATCTTAATTGGCCCTGTGAGCCTTTCTGTTCCATTACTTCTGTGATAGATAGATGGCCTGGTGTTGCCCTGGGAGACTACCATTTCCCAAACAATAGGCCATCAAGCTGAGTGGTCCTGGCAGTTTAGAACAGTCTGGAAGCCAATGGGGCAGGGACAGAGTAAGAGAGAAAAAAAGGAGAGAGTAGGAGTTCAACAATCTGTAGAGACTACATCATGTAGAACCTTGTAAGCTATTACAGAGATTTTGGCTTTTACCCTTAGTAAGACGGGAAGCTTTAGTAGGGTTCTGAGGAGAAGAGTGACATGATCCAACTCTATTTTAGAATTTTACTGTGTAGAGAAATGTAAAGGGTCAGAAGCAGGGAGATAAATTTAAAAGGTACTATGATAATTTAAGCAGGAGCTGGCAGTGACACGGACCAGAGTGCAACAGTGGAGGTAAAGAGAAATTATTTGAATACAGTATATTTGAGAAAATAAAGCCAACAGAATTAGCTATGGATTAGAGGTAAATGTGACAAAGGAAAATCCAAGATTATTGTCTTGAATAAATGATGAATATGTGGAATAGAAAGACACATGTCATAAAGACTAAAATAGGAAAATTTGATCTTGGTCATGATACTACCAAATAAGAAACTATCAAATCCATTTAATGCATTGTCAACATAAATGGAAATAACCTTCTTTTAAAAAGAACAGGATAAAAACAAAGTATCTACTTAATTGCCCCAATTGAGTAAAAAATATGAAAATAGAAATTAGATATATGGCACATATGTATGTGTGTTTGTCTAAAGTAAATACTTATCAGACAGTAGTATTCTCTGGGCTGGAACATGGACACTTTTTAATCTTCCTTTTTAATTTCTTGTATTTTCATAACATTCTATAATACATATGTATAATAACAAAAGTTATAAGAAATGAACAGAATTATACATTTTCTGTAAATAATCTATGTTCCTTATTAAATTAATTATTAAATTAATGGGAATCTTGGCTTTGTAAGTTCTAGATGAGACATCCCAGTTACATGGGGCCAATAAAAATAAGCACTTGAGGGGCGCCTGGGTGGCTCAGTCGGTTAAGCCTCCGACTTCAGCTCAGGTCACGATCTCACAGTCCGTGACTTCAAGCCCCGCGTCGGGCTCTGGGCTGACGGCTCAGAGCCTGGAGCCTGCTTCCGATTCTGTGTCTCCCTCTCTCTCTGCCCCTCCCCCGTTCATGCTCTGTCTCCTTCTGTCTCAAAAATAAATAAACGTTAAAAAAAAAAATTAAAAAAAAATAAGCACTTGAAAAGGCAGCAGGAAACGCTACAATCATGGAGACTGTTCTCTAAGAAGGTAATTAGGTCTTTAAATACCTTAAGAGACTCTCTTACGAAATATTGTATCAAAAGCAGATATTGATCTGCATTAAATTATCTATTCAGGAGGGGGAAAAAAAAACACAGAAAATCTACAGTCAGTATGTGTACATCAAAGACGGGTTTTGTGCACAGATAGTGTCAGCATACTGAGGTGGTGAAGAACATGAACCCTGGTGTCAGGTTAAATGATCAAAATTGAATCTTGGTTCTGCCACTCCACAGTTCAGTGCACCTGGGCAAGTAATTGAATCTCCCTGTACCTCAGTTTCCTTGTCTCTAAAATAAGGCTAAAGGTACCTATACTTCTTGTGGTTGTCAAGAGGACTACTGACATGTGCATATTCACTATTAAACAGGCTTGGATTCAGGGTACTGGGTCAGGAACAGCCTAAGGCAACATATAAAGCAGGAGAAGGAAATAAGGAATGCTAAGTCCTTTGACTGCAAGGCAGCCAAACCCTGTCCTAATTCTAGGTCTAATAAAGCGCAAAGGCTCCATAGGAGGGTTCCAGGGGAGTTTAGAAATCATAGGATGAATTAATAATTGCTTGCTCTGGACCAGAGGGGAATGAGACAAGATATAGAAATAGAAAACTTGGAGACATCACTGGAACCAATGAATAGGAAAATTAATCCAGGCTAGGAAAAGAAGACAGATCCTATAAAGAGTCTGATCTGGGTGCCTCCAATCTACTATCAAGGATACAGAAACTTGGAGAGATGAAGGAATTTATCTCAAGTCACATGACCAACAAGGATTTCATCTGTAATGTGTAAATATCCTTCATAAAAACTGCAATGACTTCAGCAATAAAAAGTCAAATTTTCTACTAGGACAAAATTAGGCTAATATGACTGGTATATAAAAGGCAAGGAGAATCACACTTTTTCTTAGCAATCACCTGTAAGGAATTAATTGGCCCTTCTGTAAGGTAGGTTTCACATTTCTGACAACTAAATGTAAAATGCATTTATTTAACGGAAGTTAAAGGAATTTAAATATATTCTAATGTAACCCCACCCCAATTAATTTTTCTAAATCTTACTGGAATCAAAAGTAAAGAATAGGGATGAATAGCATCATTTATCACTTCTATATTTATTGCACTTACTGTGTGTACAGTAATGACATAAAGCTCTTTTGCTAACAAGTAACAACAGTAATATAGAAACAAAGCAGACTTCATGTGATACAATAAAGTGCTCTTCCTGGTTATAGTAAAAGCCCACAGGCCCAAGACTTTAAAGTTGTTCTCCATTGTTCTCAATGTAACATTGTGTGTCAACTATATTCAAATTTTTAAATTTGTAAAAAAAAAAAAAAAAGGAAGAAAGAAAACAAAAGAAGGAGAGGAAGAGAAGGGGAAGGAGGAAGAGGAGGAAGGATGGAAGGATGGAAGGAAGGAAAAAAAGAAAGAAATCAGGACCAAAAAATCTAAAGCAGAAAACGGTTGATGATACCAAAGGAGAAAACCATTGTCTGTCCAGATTTTACAGAGGTTCTTGGAAACAAGAGGTTTTTATAGAATTATATTCATGGAGACGAGACTAAAAGATTAATTTAATTCAAAAGAATAAATCTTGAGCACCCACTTTTTGAAAAGCCCTATGTTTGGTATTGGTGAGAAACAAAAATGAGTAAGACCAGAGTTTATCCACACTGAGCTTGCATTTCAGAGAATTCAGATGTTATTTAAAAATGCAAGATAAAATAAGTATTGCAAAGGGAATAAAAAACAAGCTCTAGGAACCCAAAGGGAATTACTGTCAAAATGAAATCAGGAGAATGTCATAAGTATAGTATGAACGGAAAAAACAGAACATTTGTAAGGAATAATTGCGACAATAGCAAGCTATAACTTTCAGAACTGAAAGTTCACATGCAGAACATGGGAACATAAACTTGTTTCAAGGTCAAAAGAAACAAAAATAATAGTAGAGTGTTAAATAAAAATTTGAAAATATTTTCAAAATACATTCTTTGCCCAATTATCCTATTTATAAAGACAATTTCTGAACAACATTTCTTACTCTGAAAAAAAAAAATACCTGAGATGAAGTTTAGTATGCCAAGGATTAAAGAGTGTTCAAAATATAATGCTATTAACAACAGTAAAGCCAAGTTCCCATGATTCTACCAATACTTATTGAAACAGCTCAAAGAACTTGAGAGTGCATGAGAGGAATACTTGGACAAGTGCCAAATGCTGAATCAAAACCAGTACTCAGAATATCAGTCAAAAGCATGTCTTCTGGAGGAGTGTTTAAAGTGTTTTCTATTCCTAAATTCTTCTCAAACGTTTTTCAAGATAAGGTATTTTGGTAGACACTTACCTTTGGAAATGGGATTTCAGGATGAGTAATAAATGTACATATCAATTATACATAACATAAAAAAAAGGAGAACTGTCCAAATACATGAAAACCACAGTTTATCCAAAATGTCTTTGAACTACTCATTTAATATACTTCCTTGTCAAGCTAGTTATGAGTTGCAAATATACAACTATGCACATACGCAGAGAGATAGACCAAGTATATTTGATTCATTTATTCCTCCTACTTATAAACAAAAAATTATATAGAGATACATAGATAAAACAAAAATAAAATCAAACAAAACTAGCAGCCCACAAAAACTGTATTTGGACATTCTGAATAACTGGCATAAGGTTCTAGAGAAAGAGTTCTAGAGAAAGAAAGGTAACAGTACCTTTCAGGAGATTTTATACACTTAGGAAATGACACTATAGACATTCTATTTTATGTAACACAAAAGGATCTCTATTAGACATATACCAGAATGCTGGAAATCTTCATGAACTATTAAAACTATTTGAGAAGAGCAGGAAGTGGGTCTATTTCTTTCTATCAAAAAAGGCAAGGGAAAAGTTATAATGGTAGTTTAAAGGTTTGTCAGATTTAGAAACATTTTCTTTAGATAATCTCTAAGGGTTTTTGAGATATTTCTAAAATAAAAAGAACTCCTTTTACCTCTAATGCAAACTTAGTTCTGCCCTGGTAACATACAAAATATTACTGGGAGTGCATATGTGACCAAAATATTCCACAACACAACACAAAAATATATATATATATACTGCCATCTTATGATTGCTTTGCTTTTTCATGAAGCACTATTTGACATCTGTGAGAACTGGCACCACCATGTATTCATGACTCAAGAACATGTACCAACCCTGTTTAAAAATCAAGAGCCCAAGGGACACTTGGGTGGCTCAGTCGGTTGAGCATCCAACTTCGGCTCAAGTCATGATCTCGCAGTTTGTGAGTTCGAGCCCAGCGTCGGGCTCTGTGCAGACAGCTCAAAGCCTGGAGCCTGCTTCAGATCCTGTGTCTCCCTCTCTGCCCCTTCCCCTCTCATACTCTGTCTCTCTCTGTCTCTAAAAAATGAATAAACATTAAAAATTTTTTTTTAAAAAATCAAGAGCCTAATAATGAGACTTTGCCATTTTAAGACAAGAATACACATCAAAAACCTTCAAACATTCCCCTTGACACAAAAGCCTAAAGGTCCTTCATTCATTTATCAATTCATTCTTTCATCAAACATTTAAACATCGAAGTACTCTGTGCAACAGAGTAAGCTAGACAATTAGAATATAAAGATATATAACACATAATCCATGCCTCTACCCAACTCACAGTGTAGAGTTTGTAAGATAAAACATATTTACTATTAAAAATATGCTAAAATTTAATCAGTATGTTTATTTTTCTAATTAGAAAACTTTAACAATGTCTGATGATATATATGCATATGTAGTAAGTGTATACACATAAAAGTATATACACTTTTTTTAATTTTCAATTTTAGATATCTTACATGGTGTGATATAGAAAGAGCACTGGTCTAGGACTCGACTTACATTCTAGTCAAGCTCAGATGCTTATTAGCTACATGACCTAGGACAGGTCACTTAATGTTCATTAGCCTGTTTCCCAACACATAAAATGAAGATAATACCTGTTTTACCTACTTCACAGACATGTTATGAAGATAAACTGGCAAACGATGTAATAGTCCTTATTCAATTGTAGAATTCTACACAAATGTATAATGTAATAACCTAAAACATGAGAACTTATTAACTTCCAAAGCTATTATAATAGCTCAAATACTTTCATGTAAGTTTTTAAAACAACTTTTAAGACCAGTGTTGAAGATTTAATGAAAAACAAGTTAATTTTGCAATTAATATTAATGGCAATTGAGTTAATGTTGAGAAATAGACACTTAGCCAAAGTTTCTAAAAGGACCAGATACATCCTAATCATCTAGGAGCCTGTTAAATATGCTGACTTGTAAAACCGAATTTCTAGGGGGGCTGAGTTTGGGTATCCACAACTTTATCAAGCACTCAGGAGATTCTTACACACATTAAAATGTCAGAGCCACTTGGGGCATCTGGGTGGCTCAGTCAGTTAAGCATCTTTCTTCCAGCTCAGGTCATAATCTCACAGTTTCATGAGTTTGAGTCCCACACAGGGTTCTCTGCTCTCAGCACAGAGCCTGCTTCAGATCCTCTGTCTCCCTCTCTCTCTCTCTCTCTCTCTGCCCACCCCCCCCCACTCGCATTCACTCTCTCTCTCTTTCAAAAATAAACTTTTTAAAAAAATAATAAAAAATAAAAATATAAGAGCCACTTAACTGTAGTGAAAGATCACCTTATCCTTCTAACCTTAGTAGCAAATAAGATAAGAAATGCAGTAATTATTCTTTGTGATGTTTTATTTTCTAATCAAGACACAAAAAAATTGTCTTTACTCTCTTGATTAGAAAATAAAACATCACAAAGAATAATTACTGCATTTCTAGCTCTCATAAAAATATTTTTTTAATTAAGAAAGGATAACACTCTCTAGGTATGAGTTTCACTACCCTGTGCAGTGGTAAAAATAATCTGAGTTGTTACTGTTTTTCGTAACTAAAACACATTCCAAAAGCAGTTGAGAAATATGCAGTAAGCATTTGGGGCCATTAATATAAAAATTCTCCTTTCCCTTGAGATAACATAATTTAGCAAAAATCCTGCCTACTCCTTGAAATGTAATACTATCATCATGTTTCATGATATAGATGACAATATAAAACTATGTTGTCAATAGTATACAAATATTTTTCTATAGTTTCAATAATGAAACTTTTTTTTTTAAACGTTTATTTATTTTTGAGACAGAGAGAGACAGAGCATGAATGGGGGAGGGTCAGAGAGAGGGAGACACAGAATCTGAAACAGGCTCCAGGCTCTGAGCTGTCAGCACAGAGCCTGACACGGGGCTCGAACTCACGGACCACGAGATCATAACCTGAGCCGAAGTCGGTCACTTAACCGACTGAGCCACCCAGGCGCCCCTCAATAATGAAACTTTTTACATGTTCCTAAATTGAATTTTATATAAATATAATATAAAGAAAATAGTGGAATTTTAAGATTTTTTTTTAAGTTTATTATTTATTTTGAAAGAGAAAGAGAGAGCACTCACACATGAGCAGGGGAGGTGCGGAGAGAAAGGGAGAGAGAAACCCATGCAGGCTCTAAGCTGTTAGTGTGAAGCCCAACACAGAGCTCAGTCTCATGAACCATGACAAAATCAAGAGTCAGATGCTTAACTGACTTAGTCACCCAGGCACCCCTAGGAGTTCTTCTTGACAAATTAAATATAAAATTAGCAATACCTACATAATATTTCAACAATAGCTATACTATTCCAAATATCATACATTCCCCACTGAGCAAACACAAATTTCAAATGTAGTGTTAAATAAATTATACCTATGTAAATTAAATTTTCATAAGACCTTTTTTTAACTAAAAAAAATATATAGTGGATGCCATTAAAACATGTAATAGAGAATTTAAAGCTATTTTGTGTTTAAATTGTAGTTGAGAATTTACTTTTTAAATTGTCTTCAATATTAAATGCTATTTTAAAAAGCAAAAGATTAGGAATATATATAGAATTGTCCAAAAAATATCTTTACCAAAATAACTGCAACATTTTTAGTAATGTCTATATAAACAGTATATATTTGTTTATGTAAAAAATATGTAGGATCTTATGTAAAATGGTCACCATCTAATAAAACTGAAATGCAGAAAAAATTTAAATAGTAACAGTCAAATAAAGCATTATTGAAAGCTTTACACAGGTTTTTAAATATTCCTTACATTAACATTTAAGAAACAAAAACCTACACACACTTTTCCTTGCAGCTGCTTTATAAAAGTGTATATAAAGTTCCAAAACAAACTACTAAGAAAAGCCCCACATTATTGTTGCATGTTTCTTACTAACAGACGTTTCTCTGTTTGAAACAGAAGGCTGCCTGTTCACTAAAATGACTGACAGCACAGAGTTGGTCATTCTTAACTATGCCATAAGAAAAAAATATGCAATCAGAAACATACTAAATTCACTCAATAGTGGACAAAATACTAACAGGACAGTTGTAAACCCATCATTATATCAAATATGTCATACATGCATATATATATATATATATATATATATATATATATATGTACACACACACACACACACACACACGCATATACACACACACAAAAAAACAGTCTCTCCTTTAGTTCATATGTAAAGCATGTTTTTACCTATGTCCTTCCTGGCCACCCTTCATGTTCAAGTCAAAGAAAGCTTAGAATACTCAAAAAACCTTTTGTAAATTCTAAAAGAAATTTGTAGTTACAGAAAATAGCCTGTAAGAAAATAATACTACTATTCACTCACTAACAGCAGCTCCTCCCTCAAAAAAAAAAAAAAAACTATTAATATTTTAAGTTTCAACAAATTTTAAAACAATATATTTTGTACATAAAATGAAAATGAAAACAATTCAACGTCATTACAATATGACTATACTTCATTTAAGATGACTGTAAAGTTGTAATATCATTAGAAGAAAATGGACAAATTCATATCTCTACCCACACAACTGCACAGGAAGTAGAACCCACAGATAAGGAATTCAAAGACTCTGGATGAAAGAAGCACAATACTGAAACCAAAGAGATGCTAAATGATTATCCTTTTCACATCTACACACACTCAAATGCCCAACGAACACTCACCTCCCACTAAAGCCACCCATGTTGCCCGAAGTGCTGACTCCCCGCTCTGAAGGACAAAGCCTGTGGTCTAAGCGATCCATCTGTTTCTTCTCCATTTCCAACCCCACTCTCAGAGAATCCTTTTGTTTCTTACCTCAGTGAGAAAATACAAGCTATGGAAATAAAATTTAAGTATCTCTCCACTCCCAAATATATTCATACTTTGCTTTCAATACTGTTAAAATGAATGCACATTCCCTGTTTCTATCAAAGGTCAATTTCTGCACTTGTAGGTTGAATTCCATCATTTATCACCTACAGTAGACTCCCTTATCCATGGGAATAAGTTCTAAGATGACCAGTGGATGCCTGAAACTATAGACAGTACTGAGCCCTATGTGTACTATGTGTTTTCCTGTACATAATACCTATAATGTTTAACTTATCAATTAGGCACAGTAAGAGATTAATAAGAATAATAATGAAATAGAATAATTATAACAATAAACTTGAGGGGCACTTGGCTGGCTCAGTTGGTGGAGCATGAGACTTGATCTTGGGATTGTGAGTTCAAAACCCCACATTGGGTATAGAGATTACTTAAAATCTTAAAACAAAAACAATATACTTTAATAAAAGATACGTGAATATAATGTCTCTCTCAAACTATCTTATTGTACTCTACTCACCCTTCTTCTTGTGATGTAAGATGATAAAATGCCAACGTGATAAGATGAAGTGAGGTGAATGATGTAGGCATTGTGATGTAGCACACTGACCTTGAGCTACTACTGACCCTCTGACAATCTGTCAGAAGGAAGATCATCTGCCTCTGGACCACAGTTGACCACAGGTAACTAAAACCATAGAAAGTGAAACCAAGGATAAGGGGAGACTACTGTACTTAACAACTTTATTCCTGGAATTACCCCTTTGGCTCCTGAATTCTTCCCTCCCTATTAGATTTTTTCAGTTCACAAATATTTTATAATTGCATTCCTCTCTTATGCCTCACATTCCTCATTTTTACAATGGGGGTAAAAACAGTACCTACTTTATAGAGTTGTTGTGAAGATTACTATTATTATTAATTATTATTATTATCATGATGTCTTAAATCTATCACTTAAGCTCATGTGCCCCTCTGGCAACCACATTTTAAAAATCCCCTTTATAGCAATCTCAAAACAGTGGCCTATTCTTACTGTCTCTAATTCCTTATTCTCTCCCAAACTTCCTCAACTCAGGTGTTTGCCATCAACAATCCCTAAAAATCCACTTGACAAATGAACTAATGACTACCATGTGACCAATTCAATAGTCTATTCTCAGTCCTCAAATAATAGCCAATACATATTGAACGCTTACTATGCTGCCAAACATACTCATTTAACCCTCACAAAAACTCTGCTGGATAGCTACTATAGTTATCTCATTTTAAAGAGGAAGCTAAGGAACCAAGATGCCGAGTAACTTACTCAAGGTCACCCAGCTTACTCAACCTCTCAGCAAGTTCTAGAGAAAACTTCACAATTTAGCTCTATTCTACCAATTATTTTATTTTATTTTACTTTATTTTTATTTTTTATATTTTTAATGTTTATTCATTTTTGAGAGAGAGAGAGAGAAAGCATGAGTGGGGAAGGGGTAGAGGGAGGGGAAGATACAGAATCTGAAGCAGGATCCAGGCTCCAAGCTTCAGCATAAAACCCAACACAGGATTCGAACCCACAAACCATGAGATCATAACCTGCGCCAAAGTCAGATGCTCAACCGACTGAGAGACCCAGGTGCTCCTCTACCAATTATTTTAACATACACTTCCCACTCATTCCTTCACAGGCAGCTATCTGGTGTCCTTATGTCCCTACTATACTATTCACCATGATTATCAATATTTCCTAACCCATGCTCTCTTCCAAAAAACCAAACATCTCCTTCTATTGGTCTTATACACATTATATATGGCATAAAGTCAATAATGTCAAGACATATTAACAGAGGAAGGAAAGATGTGACCAATTATCAAGAGAAAAAAAGTAGATAATGGAAACAAATCCACAGATGATCAAGATGTTATAGTTAGCTAATGAGAATTTTAAAATAATTATTATGACTATATGAAAAAGAAGAAAAGATGAACAAAATGGATGAAAAGAAAGAATTTCAAGAGAGAATCTGAATCTAGAAAAAGGGATGGATATTCTGGCAATGAAAAATATAATATCTGAAATCAAGAACTAATTTGAATAGATTTCACACCAGCTCGCACATAAGATGTCTGGCTAGATCAAAACAGATCAATAGAAAATACCCAATCTGCAGCACGTAAAGAAAAAAAGAATGAAAAAAGAACAGAATATAAGGGAGGTATGGAACATTCTCAATACATAACATACATGTAACCACAGTCCCAGGAAGAGAAGAACAAGAAAATGAGACTGATGAGACTGAAGCAATATTGGAAAAGATAATGGCCAAGAAATATCTAAAAATTTTGGAAGACATAAACTTAGAGATTTAAGAAACTCAATGAATTCCAAGCAAATAAAGTAAAGTTGAGAGATTACTAAAGATACATAGGAATATCTCATAATGACTGCAGGATTGTGATAGAATAATGCCAACCCCAAAATGTCTATGTCCTTGGGGCTTTTGGGTGGCTCAGTCAGTTGAGCATCCAACTCTCGATTTCGGCTCATGTCATGATGCGAGGGTCATAGGATTGAGTCCCGCATCAGGCTCCATGTTGAATGTGGAGCTTGCTTAAGACTCTATCTCTCTCTCTCTCTCTCTCTCTTCCTCTGCCCCTCTCCCCTGTGTGCTCACTCTCTCTCTCTCTCTCTTCCTCTGCCCCTCTCCCCTGTGTTCTCTCTCTCTCACTCTAAGATTAAATAAACAAATAAATAAATAAATAAAACCATCTTTCTATCCCATTTAAAAACAAACAAAAATGTCCATGTCCTAATCCCTGGAATCTATGAAAACATGACTTTGTATGACAAAAGGGACTTCGCAGATGTGACTAAATTAAGGATCTTCAGGTAGCAAATTAACCTGCATTATCAGATATCAGATATCCTGCATTAGGTAAGGTAGATATGATCTACCTTATAAGACTCCTTATAAGACAAAAGACCATGTGAGATTGAAAATGCTACTCTGCTGGCTTGGAAGATGGAGGAAGGGCCATGAACCCAGCAACACAACTACAGCAGTAGAAGTTAGAAAAGGCAAGGAAAAGAATTGTCCCCTAGAGCCTCTAGGGCACCTTGTCTTTGGCCCAGTGAAACCCATTTTGGACTTCTGGCTCCAAAAGAGTAAATTAATAAATCTGTGTTGTTTTAAGATACTAAGCCATGTCAACCTGTTACAGCAGTATCTTGTAAGTATTGTTTCTAATACTTTGTATTAGAAAACTAATACGAGGATCAATAAAACAAGAAAATATGACAACCCTAATGCCTATAAAAAGCAAAGTTGACACAACAAAGGGAAAATCAATAAATTCATTATAGTTGCTGAATGTTAATTCACATCACTTAACTAACAGATTTTTTAAAAAAGAACTTTTTTTTTACATTTATTTATTTTTTGAGAGACATAGACAAAGCACAAGTTGGGGAGGGGCAGAGAGAAAAGGAGACACAGAATCCGAAGCAGACTCCAGGTTCTGAGCTGTCAGCACAGAGCCCAACATGGGGTTCGAACTCACAAACCTCAAGATCATGACCTGAGCTGAAGTCAGACACTTAACTGACTGAGCCACCCAGGCGCCCCTAAATTTTTTTTTAATATTTTTTATTTTTTGAGAGAGAGAGAGAGAGACAGACAGACAGACAGACTGTGAGCAGGGGAGGGGCAGAGAGAGAGAGGGAGACACAGAATCCAAAGCAGGCTCCAGGCTCCAAGATGTCAGCACAGAGCCCAATGCGGGGCTCGAACCCACAAGTTGTAAGATCATGATCCGAGCCGAAGTCAGATGCTCAACTGACTGAGCCACCCAGACGCCCCATAACTAACAGATTCCTTTTTAAAAATCAGTAGAGATATGGAAGATTTAACCAATACTACTAGCTATCTTGACCTAGTTGACATTTATAAAATATTAAATGCAACCATTGCAGGATACAGTTTTTTTACATGCATATGAACATTTCCTGAAACAGACCATATGCTGGCCATATAGCAAGTCTGTACAAATTGCAGAAAACTGAAGTCATACTAAGTATATTCTCTGACTACAGTGAAATTAAACTAGGAATTAACAACACAGATAACTAAAAATTCCTAAATATTGGAAAAGTAAGCAAGTTACAGAGCTTCCTCTTCCCCATAAAATTCTCATACATACCTTAAACATTTGGCGGGAGGGTGAAAGAGAGAATGTTTCTCCCTGCTCTGAAATGTCACTGCCCTCATTCATACTCATCTTTGTCTCTAACATTGCTCCCCTTCTCTGTAAGGCCTTTCCTTTTCCCTTCCCACCCATTCCTGCCTCATTTCAAGACACAGCTTAAACCTTGCCTTTGCTATGAAGGAATCCTTTTTTTTTTTTTTTTTAGTTTTTTTTTTAACGTTTATTTATTTTTGAGACAGAGACAGAGCATGAACGGGGGAGGGTCAGAGAGAGGGAGACACAGAATCTGAAACAGGCTCCAGGCTCTGAGCTGTCAGCACAGAGCCTGACACGGGGCTCGAACTCACAGACCGTGAGATCATGACCTGAGCCGAAGTCGGCCACTTAACCGACTGAGCCACCCAGGCGCCCCTGCTATGAAGGAATCCTTAAAGATCTCAACTTCCCCTCAACTTTCAGATCATATATTATCCGTGCCCCTTTACCTCTCAATCACATCTTATCTTGAAGTATTGTTTAAATACCTCAGGTGTATAAATACTAATTCTTCAATAAGAATGACAACTACTTCATCTATACCTTATGACTTGCTGCTCATGAACCATCAACATAAACCATCAACTGGGGAGCTCATTAGAAGTGCTGAGTCTCAGGGGCACCTGGGTGGCTCAGTTGGTTGGGCGTCTGACTTCGGCTCAGGTCATGATCTCGCAGTTTGTGGGTTTGAACCCCATGTCAGGCTCTGGGCTGACAGCTCAGAGCCTAGAGCCTGCTTTGGATTGTGTCTCCCTCCCTCTCTGTCCCTCCCCCACTCTTGCGTGCACACTCTCTCTCTCTCTGTCAAAAATAAACATTAAAACAAAAGTAAAAAAAAAAAAAAAAAAAGAAATGCAGAGTTTCAGGTTCCAGTCCAAACCTTCTAAATTAAAATCTCTATTTAATAGGATCCTCAAGTAACTGGAATGCATACTGAAGTTTAAATGCTCTGACTTACAGTGATTCTTTTTATTTATTTTTTTATGTTTATTTTTGAGAGAGAGAGCATGAGCAGGAGAGGGGCAGAGAGAGAAGGAGACACAGAATCCAAAGCAGGCTCCAAACTCTGAGCTGTCAGTGCAGAGACCAATGCAGGACTTGAACTCATGAACTGTGAGATCATGACCTGGGCCAAAGTCTGATGCTTAACCGACTGAGCCACCTAGGTGCCTGCTAAACTTCTTTTAAAAAGTTAATATGACACCTGGGAAGGTGCAAAATTTTATTATCTTGACCATGTAGTATCTAAAAACCTTTGTTTCTAGTTTAAACAGATAAACTGCAAGCTTCAGTTTCTTACTTCCATTTTGGAAATAACTGGTCCATTCTTCCCTCCTGCTCCTACCTATTCAATACTATTCACATAATCCTTGGATCTAATCCTTGGGTCCTTTGACCATGAAGAATGCTGAGAGAGGTTCCTCAGGAACAAGAAGAAACTGTGGTCCAAACAGATGACTACTGTCATACCTCACTTCTTGTTCTAGGAGAATAAAATCAGTTCTTCCGAAATCCTACAACAAATCACTAATTCAAATTACTTCAAAACTAACTGTGAAATTACTTCAAACTATTGTGAAATAGAAACTAACAAAATTACATACATAACACAGGATATAAAAATATATTCAGGCCATGTCTTTTTTTTTTTTTTGTGGCCATAATGATAAATAAGACCATTAAATGCGATATATGGAATTAAAGCTATATTAAAATGTAAATATCTCATAAAAGTATTTTCCCATAGGAAAATGTAATATTTGACAGTCTTGATGAATAAGATCAACAAAATGCCATAAAACAAATATAGTAAATCTATTTGTTGACGCTAATAAAAGTGTTACACCAACACCCACAAAATGGGCATAAGTATACTATACGTTTTGATTTCACAAAGAGTTCAGATGTACTCCAGCTTAATTAAAATTCTACTGTATAAGAACCTTAAAAGAAAACTAACATGATATATATAACAACCTAAAATGTATAAGACTATCTTTCTGTACCACATTAAATTAAAACCTAGCATTGCTTTTGGGGACTGGTTTGGATATAGCTCAACCTCCATTAAAAGAAAAGCATGGATATTTGACTTGACTTTTTCTTTTTCTTTATATCTTAACAGAAACATTCTGAATCATTCTACACACTTAAAACATTTCATATCAAGATTTAAACATAATTATTCTTCCTGTTGCTAGGGATGGTAATATAAAGATTATGCTTCACCAAACTGTCCTTTTTATTCACTCTTGCCCTACAGTTTATTTGATTACAAAAGTGTAGTTGTGCAGAAAGCAGACCAAATGATCACTATGAGACCATTAACTGCTATTACATCACTGTCTCTGGTATTTCACTGTTAAAATTGCTGGCTGGTATTTGGTTGACAACTATGTACCACAAACACAGAAAATTATTTAAAAAAAAAAACAATTAGAGGGGTGTCTGGGTGGCTCAGTCAGTTAAGCATCTGACTCTTGATATCCACTCACGTCGAGATCTCTCACAGTTGTGAGATCCAACCCTGCATCAGGCTCCATGCTGAGCGTTGAGCCTGCTTGGGGTTCTTTCTCTCACTCTGTCTCTCAACATAAATAAATAACCATTTAAAAAATAATAAATAAATAAACAATTAGAAAGCTTTTAAATATCTAGTAAAGAATTCTACACAGGCTTGGTAAACATGTGATCCAGCTAAACATAAGATCTAAAAACCAAATAGATCCACAGGGTCTTGACAATCAGGGGTGTCAGCAGCACCATGAAATACAAAGAAATCCATGAATGAAGGCAAGTGCACCTAAGTAGACCTAGCAGTAGACAGAGAACAGCATTAGAAATATGATGTCAAGCAACAGAAACCTAAACAGATACAGTCAACATCAGGGAAGTATACTGGCAGGTGTCAGAGACTCAATGACAAAGATTTATCTTATGGGGCACTTGAGTGGCTCAGTAGGTTAAGCGTCTGACTCTTGATTTCAGCTCAGGTCATGATCCAAGGGTCATGGAATCAAGCCCCATGTCAGGCTCTGCCCTGAGTATGGAGCCTGCTTGAGATTCTCTCTCTCCCTCTGCCCCTCTCCCCAACTCATGCTCTCTCTCTCTCTTTAAAAGAAAAAATATATATGTTTATTTTATTACAAAAAATATAGTCAATCACTATTTATTGAAGGTCTCTTCTGAATTAATCAGTTCTAGATACTGACAACCCAGTTATGAATAAAATAAAGACCCTTGCTATATACAAGGGTCTGTGCTAAACATCTATGAATACAAGTGTTGTTTCTGTTGTGGATGTTAGTTCAAGGAAAAGTTCAATGATGAACTCAGCAGTAAACAAAGACAGTAATTAAAGCACATGAAGCAACAAAACAGAGTATAAATTATTGGAATAGTGATACAAGGCAGGGCCACAAGTTTAATTCCTGGAATTGAGCTATGGAAGTCCTAGTAATAAAGGGTTTAATTCATACAGAAAAAAAAAAACTGAGTACCTGAGTACACACTGAGTATCAGAAATGAAAACAGAAAAAAGACAAGACAAAACTGAACTTCTGAACCACTAGAGCTTTAGGATGGCCTAGTATTTAAGAACAGGATCTGTCCTAGCATCTAGGAAAATGATAAATCTGCAAGTGTTAAGTAGTCTAACTTCAAAAGATAAAAATACATAGGGGCAAGAAGACAATGAGGTCTGTATGGATGTGTTCAAAGAAATGGTTTAGGAAAGAACAATCTGATAGCAATGAAATAGACTGGAGAGGGATGTAAGATAAGGCAGAGGGCACAATAAAAAGAACATGTGGTTAAAAATCAGAAGATTTGTTTTAGGGCACCTTGGTGGCTCAGTCAGTGAAGTATCCAACTCTGGCTCATCTCACGGTCATGACCCTGTATCAGGTGAGCTCAAGCCCCATTCGGGTGAACTGGAACCTGGCTTCCGGTTCCAAGCTGACAGTGCAGAGCCTGTGTGGGATTCTCTCTCTCTCTCTCTCCCTCTCTCTCTCTCTCTCTCTCTCCCTCTCTCTCTGCCTCTTGCTCACTTGCACCCTCTCTCTGTCTCATAAGAAAGAAAGTTGGTTCTAATACCTGCTGTTATACTTACTATTCTCTGATACTGTCAGAGTCTGTCTTGTCATCTTGAAAATAGGAATAACAACAAGCTGATTAGAAGGCTCAAGTAAGAAAACATGAGCATTCACTCAGTCTCTAATCTGCAAGGAACCATACAAATGTTAGTTATTACTATCATAGTGAAGAGACCACAGCAAAGTAAATTAAATAGTAACGACCAAAACTAGAGTGAAGGCAATGTGAACTGCTAGGAGGAAGGCGAGGAGATAAGTGCAATATGAGGCATTAATGAGAAAAACACAGTAGGATTTGGTACGAGTAGGGGTAAATGAAAAGGAGGTAATTTTAAAAACCTAATTACCAAAAGATACACTGTTAAGAGGGAGGGTAATGACAAATTATTAAAGCATTAAATTGGGGGGGGGGGAATAAACATGAATAAAACATTAGCAATACTAAAACCATGTAAAGATGGCATAAAATTCTCAAGTGGATACAATTTTGTTCAGTCATGATGATACTTGTTAATATCAGCAATTGCATCTTTACAGATTTTACTAAATTTTCCTCCATTTATATATTGAAACCAAGAATGAAAAATATACCATCTAGCTATTTTTTTAACTCATAAGGGAAGAAAAGCTGTGAAACTCCTTTGTATTACATTGCAAGTGTAGTGGACAAGGAAAACATATTGCTTCCTTCATCTTGTCACCTGTTAAGTTCTGTAAAGGCAACAGACTACAAAACAATGTTTAATCACTCTAGATTTGAGTCAGAACATCTTGGAAGGAAGGTTTGCTCTTTGGAATGGTGATACTGGTCTACATCATTAACTAAAACAACTGTAATCACTGAGGCATTAAATAACTTAAAACCTGAACTAAGGTAGTGGCAAAGGAAATGGGAGGGAAAATGGGGTAGATATAAAAGACAGAAACAGCAACACATCTATACGTGAATATGAAATGATAAGGCTGTACCACCTTGGTTATACCACAGTTTGGCCCCTCTTCTGACCAACTTCTATTTCTATCATTTAAGTGAACAAATAGCATTCATAAAATATTGGTTTTGTACAGTCTAATCTATATCTGGCCAAAGAGGTTTAGTAACTTCTGAAGCCTGCCTAGTTAGTAATTCAATAGGAATGACCCACATACATGAAGTGACATGTTGAGTGATGAAAAACATAGCACGCATTGTTGATCAGTCTCTTCCAACAATGCAAATGCTTCTTCTTTTCTTTTTTTTTTTAAGTTTATTTATTTTGAGAGAGAGAACATGAGTAGGGAAGGAGCAGAGAAAGAAGAGGAGAATCTCAAGCAAGTCCCACACTGGTAGCGGGGAGCCCAACATGGGATTCAAACTCATGAACCATGAGATCATAACCTGAGCCAAAATCAAGAGTTGGACACTTAACTGACTAAGCTACCCAGGGGCCTCTAAATGCTCCTTCTTTTAACTTTGATATTTGATATGTGAAAACAATACAGTTTCTTGGAGTTCTCTATGAGTTCATTGTCTGTTGATCCTAATATCTTATGATTCTTCACCTGAACATATAAACCATCAGTGTTTGGGAAATACTGGAAAACTACAAAACCAACAGAAATTATAAACCAAAGCCATTTGATTCAGAATGTTCTTCAATAAGTGAATACTCAAGCATCTATAGTAGAATCAATTAGAATTAGTCATTAATAAGTAAAAGGTCTAGTTTTGAAGTAAGAGCAAATAGCTAAATGTATATGATGTATATGATGATAATGATGTTACATAATTACATTATATTAATAATGCACTAAGAGACCCACAAATCACCAAGAATTTAGCAATAATATGGCATAATTAGTGAAGCCCCCAGGATATGTTTAACTGGTTTAACTGCTCTTAATATTTGTTGAGCAACTACTATGTGCCAGAAACTACATTTAGAATCTACATCTATTATTTTATCTGTTATTTGCTTAAGTACAGTTTCTCAAACTGTGATTGTTTTCCCCTCTTTAGTAAAAAAGGTACATTATCTACTTCATATATGAAATTGGTGCAATGACTGGATTCATATAAGTATATAGAGTAGTATTTGTTAAATGAATAAGTTGATGAAAAAATAAATGAATGGGATGGGATGGGGTGGGATGGGATGGGATAATATGGTACTGACTCTATTCCAAAAGTTCCATTTCCATGGGTAATCTGTTGACAAGTTCCTAGAGTGCTGTGGTTCTAACAGTAAGAATGCCTTGGAAACTGGTTCGTCAGTTTCAGAGCCCGAAGGAATCTTGGAAATCTTTTAGTCTCTCGCATTTTAAAGATAAGGTTATGAGAAAATACGTGATTTGCCTGATGTAACTCATCCAGTTACTGGTGGAAGCAGGGCTGAACCCCAGGTCTTCTACTTTCCATTCCTATAGCATAAACAGTCCCTCTTTTTGTGCCACTCCCTTGGAGATTGATTGGAGCTCCTCTATGAAGGAGCCATATTGACCAGCAATATTTACTATGAAGTTGCTTGAACTACTAACTCATATAGTAAAATACTAGCAGTTAAAAAAAAGATAAGGGATTGGACTTGTCTTGTTATCTCATAATTTCAACTACAAACCTCAAGAAAAGTTTCTAACCACATCCCCACAGCATTTACCAACAGGTGACCAAACTGGTCCTTCAACTATCAGTCCTTACCACTCATCTTCGGGCTATATATGATAAGGCAAAAGATTCATAGTGGAAATACTTTAAGAATCCCTAAGCAGAGAGAACACTTTTCTCATTTCCTCTCTACAGTATAGGGAAGTAAAATGTCTCTCCTCTATCAAGTCAAGTGAGGACACAGTCCAAGGATTTGTTTACTTACAGAGACTAAAGAGTTATAAGAATGCAACTGTGGCATTTCATTTCTGCAGAATGCAGACTGTCACACCTCAAAATGTCTATGTTAGAGAGCACAGTCCCATCTCAGAGTGTCCACCCAGAGCAAAGTGAGAGAGTTTCTGGGAAAATCTGATGCATGTCCTCTGAATTCCAGTTATATATATTCACACCTGAAAAGTCTGAAGACAGGAAGTTAAAAAAAAAAAGTTAGAGAGCAATAACTGAGCAAGCAAGTTGCACTTTCGCTGTTAACAAGTCACAGATACATGGCATTTCTCATTGCCCAAGTAGACAAAAAAGAGAGTGGCCAGACAATCAGCCATTTCATAGAAATTTTGCAAATGAATATTGACTACCACCAGGACAAACAGACATTCACTGTCACAGACTAGAAATATACAAGGAGAGTAAGAAAAGAGCTAGAGCATTCCCAAAATGTCAGGCACAGAATGCAACCCCATTAGCAAGAAGACTGCCCTCAGGAGGCTCTACAAAGAATCTGAGGGCATAAGAGCCAGCTAGTAAAAGCCAAGAGAACTCTCCAAAAAGCACTAAGCAGCCACTCAACAAATCAGTTACACACACTCTTTCAGAATCAGATTTGAAAAGGATAACTTAATAACCTAGGGAAACATTCATGAAATGAAAAATGTGAAGTGAAATAAAATATGATAGAAAACTGAATCAATAATTTATTTTATTACATGAAGAATGAGATTATGTTAAAATACAAGGGACAGAAATAAAATGTTTTCATTTCTCAGGGTGGTAAAATTCTTACAAATTTTCTAAAATGAATAGATAACACTTTTACAATCAGAAAAAATAAACTGCTCAAAATTCTGCAAGTAGCCTTGGTGACAAAATATGATTTTTTTTTTACTATTACAATAAAAATCAACTTCTATCATTTTTTTTAGTGTCAATAATATTGTTCCAAATTTTGTAGCCAAAAGAAGTTGCCTTAACGATTTTAAATGACAAGAACTACAAAAATGCTTGAATTTCAGGGCCGGGAAGACAACCTAGTCAATATAATGTTCACTCAAGCTCTCTACAAGACCGTAACATGGCAGGCCAATGCTACCAGAATATAGCTCAGCAATTACCCTTCTATCTCCTCTCGGTGGTGTCACCAGATAACTTTTCATTACTCACTTTCTCTTAGTTAGCACAACATCTGTAAACCACAGCAAAATCAGCTATCTAAAATCTTCAAGATGCTCTAAGATATAGAAAAAGCTCATCAAACTCTAAAGTCACCATCAGAAGTCTAAATTTCCCAGATTGTCTTTCAAAACAAAAATATTCATTCAAGGGCACCTGGGTGGCTCAGTCAGTTAAGCATTCGACTTCTGATTTCTGCTTGGGTCATGATCTCACATATGTGAAATGGAGCCCCGCATCAGGCTATTTTCTCTCTCTCTCTCTCTCTCTCTCTCTCTCTCTCTCTCTCTGAGCCCCTTTCACCACTCATGCACATGCAAAATAAACAAACCTTTAAAAAGGAAAAAATATATGTTCATTCAACACTCTATATAGCCTCTAATTTGGCCCCATTGTGTCTCTCACTTTCTTCCTGAACACACCTCAACTGTGTATTGAAAATCATGGTCCAGCAGCAGCAGTATAGACAAGTGGTTTTATCTGGAACACTGGCTAGAACCAAGTTTTTTTTAATTCAAATCCAGTCCTGTCACTTATATCTGTGCGACCCTAAACAAATTGCTCAATTTCCTTTTTTATAAAGTGCAACTGATAATAGTGCCTATATTATAGGATTATTGTGAGTATTATGTGAGTTAATATGTGTTTAGAAGTTAGAACATCTGCTTCTACCACAGTGTTTAAAAGTTCATTTATTTAGACTTGAAAATTCACCTATGCCTTCAACCTAAAACCTCACCTACCCATCCCCTGAGGATGTGGCTTTCACTGATATGCCCTCAAGTAAGGCTAATTTTTCCTTTCACGCCACATATAGGTTGTTGCCTGCAGGTGAGTTTTCTTCTTGCTCTCTAGCGTAGTTTCCAACCTGTCTCTCCTTCCTCTTCCAAAGATCCCATCTTCTTTAAAGCACATGTCATCAAAACTTACCACCCTTCAACATCCCTTATTGCTGTCCTTGTCACACTGCCTCATTCATTATTCTCACTTACAGTCTACAGTATCCCCTTCACCACTACTTCTATCAGCATTCTTGGCAACTTCAAATCCCTTAAGTGACAGTTCTTTGACCTCTTTAAAACCATTCTCATTTCGGGGGGGGGGGGGGGGAATGCAGTCAGAAAAGAACTACCGCATCTTTATATTCACTACATGCATCTATATCTGCAAATTCTGCTTTTCCTCTTGCTAAAGGACAACTAAAGTCAAAGTGTCCCGGATTCTATCTAAGGCCACTCTTTCCACTTTCTCTTTCCAATCTCATCCTCAGTCTCCTTCTCAAGGGCTTCACTCCTACAAATATCTCCTCTCTTTCTTTCACTATCAATTCCTTCCTCTCCTGGATGATTTTCATCAGGCATAAGCATTGCTCATCATCACCCATTAAAATAATCCTCCCTTAACCTTATCCTTCTCTGCTTCATTTCTTTGCTCCCATTCACAACAACATCTTCCGAAAGTATTACTGATTCCAGGGTGTCTGTTTCCTCATCTCACATCCTGCTCCAACCAAGCAATCCACTGAAACAGACCCTATGGGTCACCAATAACCTACCTCTTACAAAGCCAACGGTCCCTCTTTGCTCACATCTTACTTGACTTCCCAGCAACATTTGAAACAGTTGCCCAACTTCTAGTACAACATACTTCTCCCTGCTTTTTCTAACCTCACTGACTACTTGTCTCCAATCTCCATGACTAGATCTTTTTCTCTTATTGACCTCTAAATTTTAAAGTCTCCAGGGCTTTTTCCCCACAAGTGTTCTCCAAATTTCTTTCTCTTCATAGGTGACCTCATCCAGTCCCATGCTTCAATCATTTAAACACTATTGCCTTTAAAAGTTTATCTTCAGCCCAGACATCTACCTTGTGAGCCATACTTTTATAATAGCCTACCTGACACCTTTATTAGGATGTCTGATAAGCATAATAGCAACCAAAGTAGAACTACTTTCTCCAAAATCCATTTTTCCTCAAAGCTTCAAACCTGAAAATCTACTTAATTCTTGTCTTTTCATCACACCCTTTATCCACAATTCCTAACAGCTCTATCTCCAAAATACACCCCATATCTGCTGTTCACCATCTGTCCTGCTACTGTTTAGTCCAAGTCACCTCTATCTCTTTCCTGTAACACATTAACAGCTTTCTCACTGGTCTCCCACTTGCATTTTTAACTCTCTTATAACATAGTTCACCCTCTCCGTAGCAACCACTTTTCTTTCTAAAAGGTAAATCAGATCATGTCGTATCTCTACTGAAAGTTATCTATCGCCTTCCCAACTAAAATGAAAGCCCAAAATTTCCATTTTAGACTCCAAGGCCCTAAATGATCTGGCTCCGGCCTACCTCTCAGTTACATCTCCATCCTCTTTTATTAGCTATATCTGGCTATACTGTTCTTCTTCCCATTCCACTAACATGCCAGCTTATTTTTCAAGGCTTTTGCACTGGCCTCTGCTTAGAATGTTCTTTCAGATCTTCCTCATAGCTCACATCTCAGTATTCAGACCTCAACTCAAATGTTTCCTCCCAGACAAAGCCAATTACTCTCAAGCATAGTGTTCCATATTCTGTATAGTACTTATCAACATCTGAAATTATTTTTTTATGTTTATTGTCTCTATCCTCACCCAATGTTGGTTTGACTTAGAATTTTTCAACTTCTCAATGTTGCAAAAGTGATACACATTCAGGAGAAACTGTACTTTGAATTTTGAATTTTGATCTTTTCCTGGGCTAGCAATACCAGCATTATACTCTCTCATGATGCTGGGCAGCTGTAGTGAGCTGCAACTCCCAGAGAGCCACAACAAGAAAGGCAAACAACCGATACGCTTACAACCATTCTGTTTTTCACTTTCAATAAATCACAGGAGATATTCAACACTTTATTACAAAACAGGCCTTGTGTTAGATGCTTTTACCCAACTATAGGTGAATGTAAGTCTTCTGCGCATGTTTAACATATTTGAGGCTAAGCTAAGATGTTTGGCAAATTAGGTATATTCAATGCATTTTCAACTTAATGATATTTTCAACTTATGATGGGTTTATCAGAAGGTAACCCCATTGTAACTCGAGAAGGATCTATATATCCTCCACACCCAGAGCACCCTCCTGCAACCTCAATGGCAATCAAATATTTTTTGACAAACTGACTTAAAGATTCCATAAGAATAATCAAGACTATGCTATGTTTTTCCTCTGATGTTAAGAACCACATCTGACATTCATACTGATGTATTAAGCACTTCACAGAGGACAAAAAAATAAATAAAAGTCTATCTTTGCTCTTAAATAATTAAATACCCATTCAGGAGGAAAGAAAAAACAACCTAAACCCAAGACACTAAATACAACTATTTACAAAGCAATCTATCATACACCATAAGTTATAGCTACATATGTGAATATGGTAGGATTAGTCAGTAAAGGTACCCTTAGAAGAGAAAAATTCTGTGAGGTATATAGTATCAAGATCTTGTACAGATGAGGAAATTGAGAGCAGCTAGTTTAAACAATTCACTCAAGGTTAAAAACTAGGAAAGGAATCAGGTTCGATCAAGTCTCTTAATGTCACAGTCCATTCTCTTAGGAAATCATCTCTGCCACTTCCTTGTAACAAGAGCTAGCTACTATGAAAGGTGTATCTAACAGAAGATTGGATAATAACAAATGGAGTTGTCAAGGACATCTAGAAGTCTATAATTCCACCAATATTAAATATTCAAAGTGCTTCAGGTTTTGGATCTTGAAAGATAAAACAGATCATCAGTCTCCTAGGAAAAAACACAGCCTATTACCCACAGAACACCAGGATTAATGGAGCGGACACACAAGGAAAAGATACACACACAACCAACTAAGAGATTTAAAATCTTATTCAAACTATACTCAGAAATGGAGTATTTTAGGGCACTTTCCATAGAAGCCTCCTGCCTCACTTAGATCCAAGTTGGCCTCTCTGAATGGATTAGTTATTAACTAACTGTGTGGGAAAAGATATGTGTATATGTGTGAACATACACGCATGCGTGTATAGTCATGTACTTTTATGTGTGGAGAGGCAGTTGCAAATAATGACTGCAGAAACTAGGAAGAAATTTATGGAGAGGGATTTTTTTTTAATGGAATTAGTATGACAATTAGGAAATATTAGAGAAAATAAGCACAGAGGAAAAGAAAAAAAAGCAAATAAACCAATAGAGCTATGTTAAAAATTAGAAGATTGGAGGGGTGTCTGGGTGGCTCAGTCAGTTAAGCATCTGACTTCAGCCCTGGTCATGATCTCATGGTTCATGAGTTCAAGCCCTGCTTTGGGTGAGCTCAGGCTCCATGCTGACAGTGCAGAGCCTGCATGGGGCTCTCTCTCTCCCTCTCTGCCCCTCACTCACTCACATCCTCTCTCAAAAAAAAAAAAAAAAAAAAGGATTAGAAGATTGAAGAGCTTACATTACTATTTTGGAAAATAAGGAGTCATTTTTCTGTCTTAAAAAGTGAGCCATTGTGATTACAATGGCTACTGAGGTAAAATACTCCAATAACTTGCACATAATGTGTTCACACTTCATTTTCGCATGTTTAATGAGAGAGCCATCAGATCTGATAGGGACACGTAAGACTCTCCTAACTGGACTGAGTTCCTCAAGGGCAAAACCTCTCCAATTCATCTTGGATTTCCCAGGGCCAAGCAAAGTGTTTGCACTGCACTCGATTTTAGTGGGACTCAACAACTAATAACTGGGACTGAAATAAATT
Source organism: Acinonyx jubatus (assembly GCF_027475565.1). NCBI lineage: Eukaryota > Metazoa > Chordata > Mammalia > Carnivora > Felidae > Acinonyx > Acinonyx jubatus. The sequence goes on from NC_069387.1 coordinate 65,696,897, forward strand.
GAAATATATTGAACTGATATGAGCCAAACTAAATTGGAATGATCAGTGATGGTAGCTACTTACCATCTTCACAAATTCATTTTCCTCCATTTTATTTTAATTTTTTTTAACATTTATTTATTTTTGAGACAGAGAGAGACAGAGCATGAATGGGGGAGGGTCAGAGAGAGAGGGAGACACAGAATCAGAAGCAGGCTCCAGGCTCTAAGCCATCAGCCCAGAGCCCGACGCGGGGCTCGAACCCACGGACCGCAAGATCGTGACCTGAGCTGAAGTCGGACGCTTAACCGACTGAGCCACCCAGGCACCCCATTTTCCTCCATTTTAGATATCAAAATACATTTAAATAACTTCTGCTGTACTTAAAACAAGCTTGGAGCAATAGCTTTGGCTTTACACTTTTAATGGCACTTTACAAAGAAGCTATAATGTACTCAGCAGAAGTATAATTCACTATATACATGTAGAGGGACTGAGTCATAGAGAAGTGTCATGTTATTTTTCCACAGGGTTACTTTTACACACTGCCACCTCAGAGTGAGTCAGTGGAACAGAAAAGAGCTGAATTCAAAGTCCAAAAGTATTACTTTCATCACCAAAGTTCATTTTAAAAGATTCAATCATAAAAGGGAAATTATGTAATGTGCAAATAAACGTATTTGGTAGTACAAAAAAAAGCACAAAGGAGGACTGCTTTCGGAAACAGAAATTCCTGTTATTGCATTCTTTTTTCAGGTAAATAGCATGTATCTCATCCGAATGTACAGAAATAAACTCAAATATATAAGTATCTGTTTTTATAGTATGAGGGTTCGGAATCTGATGATTTTGGAGAATATTCATTCTCAGTTATATTATTCTATTCCTAACTCTATGATTGTTATTTTAATAGCTAATATTTGGAGGATTATGCTTGTCAAAGACAGCAAATGGGCTGTCTTAGTCATCTTCAACATCCCACTTACTTTCTACCACATATTTTCTAAGTTCATCTATCACCACACTGTTTCATTTCACAGTACATCTATTTGTAAAGGACACAAAAAGGTATTTATTTTACCAGTTCAATAAAGTTTGTTTTTCTAAACTTTAAAAAGTAAAGTTTGTTTTCAGGATTGTTTAAGTTTCAAACTCTGTTCATGCCATTATCACTCAAAAACTTGTTTTTTAATGCAAACAAAACTACGAAAGTTTAAGCAGCTAATATTGTATAAACAAGAAAAGTCCAATTATTGTGTAAGGTCTTAAAAAGAGTCACAAATTTATTTTTTCTTATTTAATCATGGTTATTAAATTTAAAAATATGCAAAATGATTGGTCTCATAATATAAACTATAAAAATAAAAAACTTAATCAAAAAATGTTTAATTAGCAAAGGAATTCTGTTGCCTCAATCAAATCTTTCAATTATTTCATGTTAGACATGGAAATAGATGTTCTCTTAGAGCTTATACATAAGTGTGTATATGAGTGTTGGATCATTTTTGGGGTCTTAGTAAGTACTGTCAGTATAAGTAGAATTGTGCCTGGGTTAATGATATGCCAAGAGATGTATTTAAGAGGTTTAAGGATTAACATGTCAGTCAGCTCACCTTGCCAGGTAAGCACTTGGAAATCAATCAGTATTCCCATGTCCTTAAAGATAAACAAGAAAGGAATGTCATTCCATTAGTATACATACCAACAAAGGACAAAGATTTTCTAAAAATATTTTATTCAACCTCGTCAAGAAAGCATAATTATCTCAGCCTTGACTTTCACAACTCAACGTTTCATAAAAACAAATTAAGACATCCATTTTATCATGTAAAAACAATGCTGATAACTTCTACTGGTAATATCAAGGTCAATATCATCTAATATAAACACACTATTATCATCCTTTTTATTCAGCTTTACTAGGATACAACTGACAAGTAAAAGTGTAAGATATATAAAGTGTACATTGTGATGATTTGATGTATGTGTACACTTCAAAGGATTCCCCCATCAAGTTAATTGACACATTCATCACCACACATATTTGCTTTTTTTTTTCCCCCTGATGAGAACTTTCAAGTTCTACTCTTAGCAAATTTCAACTATACAATATAGTTTTATCAACTACAGTCACTATGTTATACATTAGATCCCCAGACCTTATTTATCTTATAATTGGAAGTTACAACATCTCCCTATATCTATCCCCCATCACCTCTTCTCTTTATCTTTAGAGACACACATAATAAATGACTTGAAAACATCACTGTTCAAGAAATAAATTTTTGCAAGTTAATGACTACAACTAACACTTACTGAGACCTGCTATATGCCAAGCATTATTCTGAGTACTTTATAAACATGCCAATTTATTCCCATACCAACCCTATGAGATTAGTACTCTTATTATCTCTATTTCATAGATAAAGAAACCAAGATGAAGGTGGAGTTTTATAAACAAGAGCTCACCAATGAAATTATACCTGTCTTGAGGTGATTAGAAAAGAAACTGTGGTTAGTCACTACAAGTCCTACCTAGAAGAGGAAAACAGAAATTTATAGAGATGGGGATAGATGGAGAGAGAAAAACAGAGGTGGTAGGAAGAGGAGGAAGAAGGAGAAAGGGAAAACTATAAGAGAAAAGAGAATCTAACATCTCCTAAACACTTCTAAATGCAAGGTATTTATAACATTCATACAATCTTGGGGTGCCTGGGTGGCTATTGGTTAAGCATCCAACTTCAGCTCAGGTCATGGTCTTGCAGTCTGTGGGTTTGAGCCCAGCATCGGGCTCTGTGTTTACAGCTCAGAGCCTAGAGCCTGCTTTGGATTCTGTGTCTCCTTCTCTCTCTGCCCCTCCCCCTGCTTGTGCTCTACCTCTCTCTCTCAAAATAATAAACATTTAAAAAAAATAATATAAAAAAATAATAACACTCATATAATCTTAACAACCTATAAGGTAGGTATTAACTCCATTTTATAGATGAGAAAACCAAGATTCATAAAGCTTAGGTGGCTGTCCTAAAATTTAGAACTCAAATCTTTGTGACGCTAAAATCCATGCTGTTTTTAATAAGCCATGCCCCAAAGGAAAATAAAATTAAGGCAGGCTTGGAGTGAAGGGAAAAGACAAAATTAATAAGGAATATGAAGCTAGAAAAAGAGATATCAAGTGGTTTTTGGCAGATCCTTGACGGATATTGGGATAAGACAGGGCACTGGTTAAAAGAACCATTAAAAGAACCATGATGCTTTTAATTGAGAGTGCAGGGCTACTGAGAACCACAATGGCTACCTGATTTCAAGAAACAGTTCCCTTGATCCCTTTCACACATTCTTCTTCCCATCCCATCTCACTTCAGTGAAGCTGCTGTGAGAAACAGCACTGGCCAATTGACCTAGATATGCCAGTCCTGTACTAAGCAATTACAGTGTATACCATTGATCTGGCCTAGCCCAACACACAGTCTATGGGCTGCTTCATCAGAATTGAGATGCTGGGGCACCTGGATGGCTCAGCTGGTTAAGTGTCAGACTTCAGCTCAGGTCATGGTCTCACAGTTCGTAAGTTTGAGCCCCACATCAGGCTCCACGCTGACAGCATGGAGCCTGCTTGGGATTCTCTCCCTCTCTCTCCACTCCTCCCTGCTCATTCTCTCTCTCTGCAAATAAATAAACAAACAAAAATTGAGATGCTAAGCTGTCATATGCATATATTATATGGCCACAGCAATAGAACAGAACCATTTTCATATTAATGCATAGGTAGGTACAGTTTAGGGGTGAACAAAATTTTCCACTACAAAATGACAATAAAGCCACAGATGAGGACTCAAAATTTCATATATTTGACAAATTCATATAAGTTTTTTAACCAAAATGTCATACAGACAGGTTGACAATATTTTCATTAGCTGATGTTAAGAAATAAATATCTGGGGTACGTGGGTCACTCAGTCGGCTGCGCAACCGACTTAGGCTCAGGTCATGATCTCACCGTTGGTGAGTTCAAGCCCTGCATCGGGCTTTGTGCTGACACCTCAGAGCCTGGAGCCTGCTTCGGAATCTGTGTCTCCCTCTCTCTCTGCCCCTCCCCTACTCGTGCTCTGTCTCTCTCTCTCTCTCTCTCTCTCTGCCTCAAAAATAAACATTAAAAAAAAATTTTAATCACAAAAAAATAAATATCTATTTTGTCTATTAACATTAATATATTTTATACCACATTAGCCAGATTCATCAACTCCTCAGTGGATTTTATGTTTTGAGGAGTGTCTGTGTGTGTGTGTGTGTGTGTGTGTGTGTGTTTCATGTCAATTCCATGATAAAATCACAGCTTCTTGATCTCAAGTGAAGTCTGTCTCAAAAAATACCTGGGCACCAGGCTGGCATGGGGTAAGAGAGAAAATTGGACAACCAGCCTGGATGACATGAAAGTGAAGTTAAGGGCCAGAAGTAACCCAGGCTTGATCAGTGTCAGCGTGTATATGCAAGTAGAATCAAGTAAGCCCACCTGAGTTAAAGGAAACTTCACTTGAAAAAAAGAGGACAAGAAGGCTTTCAATAATTTCACTTAAGCAAATTTGGATTCAAGATATAGGAAAAGGGATACAAATCAGGAAACCAAGACAGAAGTCAGGTCTGGACAAATAAAATAGGTTACAGGGAAAGCTATGACCCTAAAAGCACAGCATATAAGATTGGAGCAGCAAAACAAATTTCAGACTAAGGTGGGGCAAACAACACTGCTCTGATTTACTTGTGGCTTTATTTAGGACTGACCCAGAAACTCAGAGGTACTAAGCAGAGAAAATAATTATAACGAAAATAACAGTAGTGTCTACTCTTTATAAAACATTTATTTACTAAGTGCCAGTAGTATAAGGGTTTTATATACATGTTCTTATTTAATTTTCACAGCAAACATGTAAGTGCTATTTTCTCTTATTAAGCCTGTGTAGACTTTGACTATAACAATATTTATTGAGCTCCTATATTTATTTGAAAATATAAAAATATTTTCACTCATAATGACCTAATAATGGGGATGAAAATTCTGGAACATGGTTAAATAATTCTCATCAGTGTTAACCGATTTGTACTGATTCATGCTCACCAGTTCCTGCTTCTGAACAGCAGTATTTGTTATCATAGTAAAGTTTACATTAAAAAGCAGCAAAGCGGGGCGCCTGGGTGGCACAGTCGGTTAAGCGTCCGACTTCAGCCAGGTCACCATCTCGCGGTCAGTGAGTTCGAGCCCCGCGTCGGGCTCTGGGCTGATGGCTCAGAGCCTGGAGCCTGTTTCCGATTCTGTCTCCCTCTCTCTCTGCCCCTCCCCTGTTCATGCTCTGTCTCTCTCTGTCCCAAAAATAAATAAACGTTGAAAAAAAAAATTTAAAAAAAAAAAAAAAAGCAGCAAAGCACACAAGTCCATCCAGGGATAAAACTCATAATCTTGGCCTTATTAGCATTATACTGAAGTCAACTGAACTTACAGATCACCAATACCCACAGTACTCAAAAACACATCATTTCTTTATGTCTATTTTTAAATAGAATGAGGTAGAACCCTACTGTTGAAACATAAAATGAGACAACAGAATTGATGTCAAAATGTACTCAAATTTAAAAGTGCAAAATCATCAGAAGTCTCTGACTTACTCTATGTGGAAAAGCTGCACTCATAGAACATATACAGAAGATAAATAAAATTATGACTGGCTATACCAAGTTAATACAAAATTAAGAACCAAAGATGACTAAAGAAACCCTATACTCAGAGACAAGAATTGAATCTGCTACAAAGGTAACAGAAGGTCCAATTACACTTAAGCAACTAAAGATAAGAATATAATCAAGGACAGATGGAATTTGTTGCCAATCTAAGGGCAAGTTGGCAAACTAAAATTCAAAAGTATCATATTGTATTGCCTAAACTGATACTTGAAAATGTCACAGATGTCACATTTGGATTAAAGAACCTTAAATGGCAGGCCAAATAACCAGGAATGAAATCTGTAATCTCATGTTTAATCAGCAGTTGACAAGTTCCATTTTAGAGCAGGACAGATGCAGACTAGGTGACCAACAGGCTGCTCAAGCAAGTGTTTTGTGTTAAACTGAGGTGAACAAAAGCAAAATAAGTACTTTAGAAATGCACTACTTTTCAAGAAACATGGAATGGTTATGGACCTGTGTTTGATTAACCATCAGTGGCTTAGACCAATGTGTTCAATGAATATCTGTATTACCCTAATACATTATATCTTGCTGTAGATATAGCTGAAAAATTAAAGTTATAAATCAAGATATCTTTTCCTAAAAAGCATCCTCAATGCCACAACATTTAACCATATGTTTTGGATGGGCAGCACTACTCTTCCCCTTCAATTCCAGAAAATGGTCATTTGTACAGTCTATGCTTATCAGTAGAAATGAAAACATTACCAGGAATCATAAAGCAGAGCCAACTCTTAGAAAAAATGAAATTAACATCCTTATTAGACAACAAAAGCCTGTCAATTAAATTACTGTTTTATATATGGAATTTAATATATATTAAACACTAAAATACAGTAGATGATACTTAAACATGTTACTCAAAATGCCCTTCTTTGATATAAGGACATGTAAAAATTCTTATGCTATACTCTAAAATGGTAAACATCAGGCTATAAAAGTATATCCACAGAAACAGACTAAAAAGAAATATACCAAAATGCTGATTGACAGTAATTAGATCAGGGTGGTGAACTGTGATTGATTTTTTTTTTCATCTTTTCCTAGATGGTTTTTCTAATGTGATTATATTATTTCAATAACAGAAAAAAATTGGGCACCTGGCTGGCTCAGTCGGAGGAACATGTGACTCTTGATTTCTGGGTTATAAATTTGAGTCCCACATTGGGTGTAGAGGTTAGTAAAAAAAATAAATAAATAAACTTTAAAACAAAAGAAGAAAACAATAATGGAGAAAAGTCAAATAAACATAACTTATGAAATGAAAAGCTGATTTTAAGATCACTAGACTAGGCTTGCAAGATCTATTTCCTGCTTCTATGTAACAGTATTCTTTAAAATGTTTTTAGCTAAGTCTTCATATACCTCTATCAATGAATACTGCAAGCACATTACCCCATTAGCTCTAGGTGCCAAAATTTAAGAGAAAATGTAAATTTTTTAAATTTTGTGTTATTATTATTTCTGGTCTTTTTACTTAGTTTACCCTTTTTAGCACCCTTTAACCCATAGTCTGGTTTAGTGCACTGTTGCCTACATTCATACGAGGAAGCAAGGAAAACATTAATAACATTTTCAAAAATCTAGTGCAAGCCATTTCAAAATGAAAATTCACATTTTTATTAACCAATTTAGTCATCATCCTCTTATATTAGGTTAAATAACTAGTGGAAAATGTAACTCAATACTATTGTCAATCTCAGCAGTAACTACAAAATACTCAAAACCATACCAACTGAAAGTCTGTGTGGGAAGAGAAAAGAAAGAATAAAAATGGTGGATTTTACTAAACTATAAAAGAAGGAATTTGGTAAGACAGAGAAGGATGGTATGTGATGCACATATTGAAAACAAAATGAAACTAGAAGATTGGACAAGGAAAGGATTTTGCAAGTATTTATATACATTTTTGGACCATTCATAGTGGTGCAAGTCACAGACACACTCAAAAAACAAAAGAACAGATACAAACACATATAAAGCACTTTACACATTAGGGAATGACTAATCCAATTGCTAGAGTTTAGAATATAACCAACATGCCCATCATTGGCTATATCAGACTCATCTCTAATAATATTCCTGCCTCTGTTGTGTAAAAACCATTTTCCAAATGCTTTCACATGACTGGCTCTTTTGATCCTTTTTCAAGTCCACTTAGATAGGTACATAACTACTGACTAAAAGCCAAATTTGTCCCTGGTTAGGGTCCAGACCAAAACACTTCCTAACCACCCATGTTCATTCTATTATATTACCTTGTCTCCAACTTACATGATTCCAGTATACAGTGGACATTTAATAATTATGTAATAAAAAAATGAATTTTGATCTAAAAAGTAAATAAGATTAGAAAGAATACAATTGAGAGTAGAGATGGCCTATGCCTCATTACACCATGTGATCTACATACCACATCCTAATTATTAACTACAGCTTGACCCTCTCCAAGGTTTATTGTTCCTGCTTGCTGAAAGTCTCTCATTTAAAACAACTCCAAAATGACTATGTAACTGTGTAAAAGAATACAAATAACTACTGTGACAAAATATGTCCTTCATCATATTCAGAAAAGTACAATATCATAATGCTAAGTGACAGACACAGCTCCTCGAAGTTGAGAATAATGTCAAATTCAATCTCAAAAACTAATATTTTACTACATACTAAGAGATCCAAAGAGTAGGGACTAAACCTTGAGCTGTCCTTGATTTAGCCCCTGCTTGGGCTCATGGTGGGGCACAATCAAGTGTGAACAATTTCCTTAGTTCCCTGCTCTTACTGAAGACACTGACAAGGGTGAATAGTCACCTAAGTAGCCTGACCGTGGGGTTAAATCCTGAAAGACCTTCACTCCAATCTAGAAATGTAGATATCTGTTTGTTTCATTACAATAACCGCAATGTCCTTCAAATGTTCCATTATAATGATACTATCAATACATTAGCACTTTCTTTTAAAAAGCATTAAATATCCTGTGAGTTTGGGGAACATTTCAATGCTCAACAGTGAAAATTACATGGTGTATATCTCTCTCATGGCAATTTTAGAGGGAAAGAGAGAAGACTCATATAAAGAGGATTTATGGCCAGGGCACCTGGGTGGGTCAGTTGAGCATCTGACTCTTGATTTTGGCTCAGGTCACAATCTCACGGTTTATGAGATGGAGCCCTACATCAGGGTCTGTATTGACAGAGTGTAGCCTGCTTGGGATTCTCTCCCTCTCCCTCTGACTCTACCCAACTCATGCTCTCTCTCTCTGAGTCTCAAAATAAATAAATAAACATTAAAAAAAAAAAAAGGCAGAAATTTCTATGCATGGGAGTGTAGAAAGATTTCATGTAGAGGTGGGACTTAAGACATCTGTTGAATGATAGGCCTCCATTATGGTCCAAATGTTTTGTATTCTTTATTTCCTTCTAAAATAAAGAGGGGAAGGGATGAGATATTACTTAAAAGCTTGAGAACCACCTATCAAGTGAAGTAATACTCAAAAGGGGGTCTTTTTGAACCACTCAGATTTCTAGTTCCATTTCCACTTCCAGGTTCCAATAAATACATCTCACCCCCCCCCCCCCGCATGATCCAACCCTACCTCTACCCTATGCCACCCTCCAACCATCTTGCTCATATGAGTCTGCCATTATTACTGCAATGTGCTATAATCCTTAAGTATGTTGGAGTAAAAAGAAAAAAAAGTTTTAAGAACCAAGGGAAGGGAAGGGGGAGAAGGCTATGTGCCTAGCATTCACAAAATCCTCCTATTTCCATGTTGAACATTATTTCCAAATTAGACTAGACACACTTATCCTTTGGTGGTTGTAGTTAAAGCACTAATGTGCTACCTATGAATGTTGAAGACAGTCCATATTATTTTAATAACCCAGTTCTGGCATTTCTTCACATGTGAATATGCCAGGAACCCCAAAATATAGACCAGAATTTCTATTCCAGGAGTCCCTCTGTTTCTGCCTTTCACAGGTCCTTTTTAGAAACACTTGTTCTAGTTTTCTAGAATTGAGGCCATCATAAAGCAAAAATAATGGGCACTAAGAATGGGGGAACTCATCTAAATGTCAAGTGAACTTTTATAAGGAGTACTTAAGGGATTAAAACTGTAGTTTTTAAGATATAAACTTAATCTATTTCTAACATGTCTGCCACAAAAACATAAAGATCTAGAAAATCTACAAAACTAATAAACAGAACAGTTGAGAGGCTGTGGTACCTTACGCAATTTTCTCAACTTCTCTGGGCCTCTATTGTCTAAACCATTGTAAAGAAGGGGCCTCAACCAGCTAGTCCTTTTACGCCCTTTCAATTTTAAAATCTATTTTTTTCAATAATCATGGACATACTACAAATTATCTTCCATATATAAATGTCTAATAATTTCAAAAAACAAAGGATAAAGGAACTTCAAATACAATTCTTAAACATTCAGAAGGATCTCATGATGACCATACAGTGTCACAACAATTGTCTCTTTGGCTTGGCTGTCATTTACTTCAAATAAAGCTTGAGCTACAGGAAAACTATTTTAACACTCTGAGAAGATTAATAGTTAATCCACTGGGAAACCAAGCTGAAAGACAGAATTCACAAATCCGCTTCCCAGAGAGAAGTGTTGAAAATAACAAACATATTTGTTTCATTTTGAATAAACTTATTCTAATGATATATCATATACAAATACTTTCTATTATCTGACATCCCTTTTCATTTTTGTGTTTTCCTTCCTAATCTGAAGCTGAGATGAAGGTCATGTCTAATGTTGACAAAAAATAACCATTTGTAAATCAGAGTCACACAAGTGGGTTGTAACATATCTTGGGGGAAAACATCCATTATAATGCATATTCCAAGTTCACATCTTTGAAGAGAAATTGATGAGAATTGGAAGATTGGGAAGATTATGAAATTAACTGCCAAGATAATTTCTGCTTTCATGGTTTCACGAAACTGGAATTTCTAGTGCATCATTCTCTACCCCATAATTATGCATCAAAATATTAACCAATTAGCAGGTATGATGGTATGAGCTCAAAGGGTAGCAATAATTAGACATGAAACTTGAACTTTCATGGAGTTCCAAACAACAAACAGGTCTACCATACTTCATAAATTGAATAAACCCTATCTGAAGAAATAATATCAACTCATATTTGTAAATAAAATAATTTCACTGACTTTCAACTTACATCATCTACTAGCTCTTTGGTCTCCTTTCTTTCATTTCCCTTACTTCCTAATCCAACTACAAAGACATACAAAGACACATACAAAGTGGGGCATGCATATTTTATCAAGTAGGACATGATATAAATAAAATCTCCCTAATGCATAGGCTTTGAAGTTCACCTTTCATATGAAATACCTTTGGAATCAGGGCACACCTTTCATTTTTTAAATCACTGTTTTTAATGAATGCAGTAACTAAAAAATGCTATTAAAAAAATAAAGTAGAGGGGCTCCCAGCTGGCTCAGTTGGTAGAGCATGTGACTATTGATCTTGGGGTTGTAAGTTCAAGCCCCACATTGGGTGTAGAGATTACTTTAAAAAAATAAAATCCTTAAAAAATAAAAATAAAAAATAAAGGAGAAATAAAAACTAAGCTGCAACAATTGTCTTTCTTTCTAGTTCACACTGTTGATTACATTTTGTGTTAGTTCCAACATATTTTGTGCTTTTAAAGAGACTTGTACTGTTAGGGATGTAAAATCAGGGACCAAGTATGTCATATGGGCTGCATATCCCCCGAATTAGAAAAGTATTCAGCACGGGGCACCTGCCAGGCTCAGGTGGTGGGGCAAGCAACTCTTGATCTCAGTGTTGTAAATTCAAGGCCCACATTGGGTGTAGAGATTACTTAAAAATAAGATCTAAAAAAAAAAAGTGCCCAACACATAGTAGGCACTTAATAAACACTTGTTACATGAAGAAAGTAATAAACAAATGATCAAACACCAGAAAATCATCTATTTCGATAAAATAAATATTTCTAAAAGCCTCATTTATCTACTTCTATATTTTCTAAATATTAAGTTATTTGGAATAATTTACCTCACATGTATATAAGCATTTCAGCTTGAAAGATCTTTATTACCTTGAAATTAGTAAATGAAATGTTTTGAAAACATTTGGAAAAACGTTTAAGAACAGAAATAAGAGACTTTAGGGGCGCCTGAGTGGCTCAGTCGGTAAAGCATCCGACTTCGGCTCAGGTCATGATCTTGCAGTTCATGAGTTCGAGCCCCGTGTCGGGCTCTGTGCTGACCGCTCGGAGCCTGGAGCCTGCTTTGGATTCTGTGTCTCCCTCTCTTTCTGTCCCTCCCCTGCTCATGCTCTGTCTCTCTCTGTCTCAAAAATAAATAAAACATTAAAAAATTAAAAAAAAAAGAAATGAGACTTTAACTAGACGTATAGTGCTGACCACTTTGCAATGTGATTGCAATGATATTGAATCATTATGCGTTTTTTTAATTTTTTAAATTTATTTATGTATTTTGAGGGAGACAGAAAGAGCAAGCAGGGGAAGGGAGATAGAGGGACAGAGAATCCCAAGCAGGCTTCCCACTGTCAGCAAGGAGCCAGATGTGAGGTTCAAACTCACGAACCAAACTGTGAGATTATGACCTGAGCCAAAACAAAGAGTCAGATGCTTAACCAACTGAGCCACCCAGGTGCCCCTAATCATTATGCTGTATACCTGAAACTAATATGTGTGTCAATTATTTCTCAATTAAAACAAACAAAAATATTTAATAGCTAAGAAACCTTGAAAAGGTCACCCAGTGCCTTTTTTCATCTCATTTTTTCATCTGTAAAACAGGGAAAAGGGTATCTGTACAGATTACATGATAGAGTTTTAATGTAGATTAAGTAAAATATTGTACATTTTCATTATAACCAGAATGGGAAAAAGTGACCACAAAAGACTTAATGTTTTCTGTTCAATAACAAAGAGTACCCAAAGTAAACATATTATTAGGAAAGTCAAGTTTGAAATGTTAAAATACTTCCTTCCTGTCAATATAGAGCCAACAGTTTAACCAACAACAACAAAATCACATATTTAATACACTGCATGTGCAAAGTTCTTAGAATTCTTAATACCTTTACATTGCCACCTCAGCATGTGGAAAAAGAAAAGTGCAGAGAGGTCACATTGGAAATCAGTGCCAGTCACAGACCTAAAACTGAGCTTTTAACTGTGCAACCAACCAATCATAAGCCTGCTGAGTAATGCCACTTCTTAAAATTGCTTTAGTAAGGTAAAAACACAGCAAATTGAAACCCAATTAGAGTACATTACAAACTAATCCAAACTGACTGTCAAGAATAGGTACAGCTCTCTGCCAAAGCCAAACAAAGACATTTTAACTCACAACCATAGAGACAATGACACAAAAACACAATGGTCTTCTCTGTATCTCTATTTTTGTCCAACCCTTGACATATTTTGCAAACTAAAGTTCTTGAAAAGGAAAAAAGTTTCAAATCTGCTAAATCAGCATTCATAGACAGGGAAGGGAAAAAGGCACATCATCTGATAATGTCTTAAATTTAGAATTCAAAATGTTTAATTGATCTTATTTTGACTTAACTGATTCAAATCAGTATACTTAGATATTAAGAATAGAATATATATTACACTTTGTTGCTCATTTTTGTTGATGACATCTACCTAAGCCATCCATTTAATTTACCACATTTCTAAGACTTCGGCTACCATACTGAGTCCATAATCAGTATCTTTCCACACCTATGTACCCTGGCGGGGGAGGGGGGGGGGGCGGTAATGTTACCTTTAAATCAAGTCTTGTGTGTGTGTGTATGTGTGTGTGTCTATCTAAAAAAGACACCTTAGTTATTATGGAATTTCTTGATCTAAGGGTGTGGTTAGTCTATGATGGGGTGGTTATGATTTATTTCTATATATTGATGTACCGTAGTTTTATTCTGTACTTCTTTCACATTTTTTAAATTATAGAGCAGTACTATTCAATAGAAATATTTTTTAATGGTTTAGTGTTTATTTATTTTTGAGAGAGAGAGAGAGAGACAGAGCCTGAGCGGGGGAGGGGGAGAGAGAAAGGGAGACACAGAATCTGAAGCAGGCTCCAGGCTCTGAGCTGTCAGCACAGAGCCCAATGCAGGGCTCAAACATTTGAACTGTGAGATCATGATCTGAGCCAAAGTCAGATGCTTAACCAACTGCGTCACTCAGTCACGGCTCCAATAGAAATTTAATATGAGCAACATTTACTTAATTTTAGTATATGTGCTGCTAAAGCGAGCACAACATTTATTTAATTTTAAATTTTCTAGGAGCCACATTTTTTAAAAGGAAAAATAAATAAATAAAATTAATTCTTTTTTTTTAATGTCTATTTATTTTTGAGGGGCAGGGGGTGGAGAGAGATGGGAACAGAGGATCCAAAGCAAGCACTGTGCTAACGGCAGAGAGCCCAATTGGGCTCAAACTCACAAACTACATGATCAGAACCTGAGCCGAACTCGAACACTTAACCAACTGAGCCACCAGGCACCCCAGGGTGAAATTAATTTTAATAATATTTTATTTAACTCAATATATTGGGGCACCTGGGCAGCTCAGTTGGTTAAGCATTGGACTCTTGATCTTGGCTCAGGTCATGGTCTCACGGTTGGTGAGTTCAAGCCCCATATAGAGCTCTGTGCTGACAGATTAATAAATAATTTTATAAATTAATTAAATTTTAATAAATTAATTAATTTTAAAATTAAATTAATTTTAAAATTAATGAATTTTTAAAACTCAATATATCAAAATATAATTTTAATATGTAATCAAAGATTATTGACATATTTGCATTCATTTTTTCTTACTAAATCTTTTAAATCCAGTGTATATATTATACCATATGTCATTATGACACTAAATTTTTACCAGAAATATTTTGTAAGTATTTAAATTATACAAACTTAAAGTTAAAAAAATAGATCCATATAACCAAGTTGTTTCAAGAATATTCAAGGGGGGCCTGGATGGCTCAGTCAGTTGGGCATCTCACTTAAGTTCAGGTCATGATCTCACAATTCATGGGTTCAAGCCCCATATCAGGCTCTGTGCTGACAGCTCAGAGCCAACAGCTCAGATTCTGTGGAGCCTGCTTTGGATTCTGTGTCTCCCTCTTTCTCTCCCCTCCCTTGTTCACACCTGTCTTTCTCTCTCAAAAATAAATTAAAACATTAAAAAAAAAGAATATTCAAAAGTTACCCAAAAACTAAATCAAGGACCAATTTTTTTAAGTTTAAAAATGGGGTGCCTTGGGTGTCTCAGTTGGTTTAAGCATCCGACTTCGGCTCAGGTTATGATCTCCTGGTTTGTGAGTTCGAATTCCACATCAGGCTCCAGACTGGCAATGCAGAGCCTGCTCTGGATTCTCTCTTTCCTCTCTCTGCCCCTCCCCCGATTGCATGTGCATGCCCACATGCGCTCTCTCTCAGATAATTTTTTTCTTTAATTTTAAGAAAATGATAAATATAGTTCCTGACTAGCATTACTCATGATTCAAGTGCTCAAAAGCTACATGGGTTGAATAGTAGGGCTGTTATCTGAATCTATATCCACCACAATGAAAGATACCCTGCAAAATACCTCAGAAGGTAAAAGCCATTTTCAGAAATTGAATAAAAAATATTCTCCCTAAATAAGAAACTTTCTTTTGCATTTCCTTTCCCCAAATTTTTATAGGACCCTTGCACTTACTATGAGAAATCTTAAAATACAGTCATCAGCTTTAACATACTGATAAGTCTCTTCCTCTAACAAAACACAAGAACCTCTAGGACACTTTCTGCATTTCACAGTAGAGTCAGTCTCCTATACCTGTTATTACATTATTCATTGAAGAGGAAAAGCAGGTCAAATGTCTGTTGATTTTTGTCTGTGTGTTGATTTACTTATCCTGCTGCTGAAGTCTGTCACAAACTAGGGTAGGATTGGAGGACACTGGAAAGATTAAAGACAATCTGGGGAAATATTTTAACTAAGTTCAGGTCCTCTCTTTCTGAGTTTTATCTTTTCCAGCAATATCAAGGTATGCATAACTTGTCAAAGCCACTCATTTGTAATTGAACTAGAACCCAAAAAAGGCAACCGACCTCAAGCTAAATAAAGCTTTGTGAAGTATGTTCTTGCCTTTCACCTATATGGGTTTAATGGCTAAGAATTTGGGCTGTAGAGACAAGCTGTCTGGCTTGGAATGCTGGTTCCATCAGTAGCTACTAGTTTAAGCAGGTTTCTTAATCTTTCTGTGTCTCATCTGTAAAATGGTCATAATAACAGAACCTAAATCAAAGACTGTTATGGCAAATAAATGAAATTTTACATGATATAAAACATCTTAACAGCACTGACCCTAGCACATGGTATGTGTCCAAGAATTATTCCTATTTTTAGCTCAGAATCAGGATAATCAGAGATAAGGATATGCATTCAACAAATATTTGCTGTAAATGAAAATATATGTCCCAAGCACTTTATAAATACCAAAGTGCTATAAAAACATAAGTTATTTTTACCCTATGCAAAATAAGTTTAGAGAGTGGATCTATTCAGTGTTTTTAATGGAAAAAAGAAAAAAAGGACCTTCACAATGCAGCTTACCAAGTTGTTAACATTTTTATAAACCTTTCCCAAACAGACCCATGCTTACCACTTAAAAGGTGCAAACATACATACCAAAATCAAATATAAATTATTCATCTGTCAACTGTATTTTAGGGTCACCCGTGACTGCTCACCTCCAGTGCAAGCGGCAGATTTAATAGCATGGCAAATAACCCGCCCTATGATATTTTAGAGAATTCAGACAAAAACCTTAAATCTCTAAAAATGGTTTCTCTTACACCCTAATTTTCTGTTTTCATTACTATTTTATGCTCCTTCTTCACCTCTTCGACCAGCTCTGCTAACAAAACTGCCTTTTATTGGGTTTCTGCTATGGTACAGTCATTAATGAGTATTAAAAGGCCAAAAGAGAGGTAGCAGCAGTATTTAGGAGAAATAAACTAATCCAACAATTGAATAAGTAGTCAAATAACCAAAATGTCAAATTAACCAGAATAACCAAAAATGTCAAATTAAAACTCCAAAAGCTTTAAAACAGGTGATTCTAAACAGTCATAAAACTGTCACCTCCATGGGTGATCATTTCCTGATCTGTAAGAGAAAAAAAAAAAAATCTTTAAAATTCATGTTATTCTCAGGCTCCTGGCTGGCTCAGTTGGAAGAGCATGACACTTGATCTACGGGGTCATGAGTCTGAGCCCCATGTTGGGTGTAGAGATAACTTAAAATAAAATAAAATAAAATAAAATAAAATAAAATAAAATAAAATACATGTTACTCTGTAAATTGATTAAAGACACAAAGTGTATAAAGCTGCCATTTCTATGCCTAACCAAGATTTGCCACTAAAATAATAATGCTGACATGACAGCATTTTTAAAATAACTTTCCAGAAAGGCTCCATGAATGGCAGATTTTGTTTCAATAATTTTCCGAGGAAAATTTTTTTAATCCCTCAAAGTTTAAAAATTTTTATAATCCCTCAAAGTATAAAGAGAAGTGGATTCACAGTAGACCATCAGAGAGCTGTGAAAGCGACGCACTTATTCTACCATGAATGCTTCATTAATATTTCAGTGATGATGTTGCAATTTTCCGTGAGCAACTGTCAGAGCTCTGCCTCTTGATATGTATCAAAACAGTCTAAATTATATTCGATACTCGTGCATCTGTCGTTGACCAAAATACAATTTTGATGTATCTGGTATTTCAAAGCTCACACCCAGGCGTGTATAACGCTGTGTTGTATCCACCCTGCCTAACGTCAGGCTGTTACACCCAGTCACCCATGTATTCCACTTGCTGAAGAGTTTTCTTCCCTCTACAGGCCTGACACCAAGAAATGTAATTCTTACAGAGAATTCCCATTCCAACGCCAAACAGGCCAGCCAGATGTGTCTCCTACACCCACACGCTTGTGCTACGCGTGTCTCCGTGATGCTTAACGAGACTTCCATCTGCTCGGGCATCTAGAACCCTGCGTCGGAAGCGCTGTCAGTCTGATGCTTTGTCTCCAGCCTCAGAAGGCCGGAGTTGCACGTACACGTAGGACAGACATTCTCTAAATAATAAAAAGAACACCGCAGCCCAGCCCCGAGGCAGCTCCTCCGGGCGACGCCGGCCAGGCAGTCGCCCAAGGCGGCCCCACCTGAGGCGGTTGTTCCCCTGGTGCGGGACCGGCGGGGGCGGGCGGCGACGGCTTCCACCCCCGCTCGGTCTGGGCGCCCCGGGGACCCGGCGTCGCGCAGCCGCCCGCTACCTGCAAAGGCCGCCGGCGCGGGGGCTGCAGGGTCTCCCCGCGCGCGCCCTGCCGGCGGGGATACGCAGCCTCAGTTTACCCAAACGCCGGCCTCCCGCCAGACCGCCCCCTCAGGTCTCGGCACCGCGGCCACGGCTGCCCTGGACGAGATCGCGTCCTCGCCGCGCCCTCAGCCCGCCAACCCGCAACCCTCCCGCCGCCGCCGCGTCGGTCCTCACCTGACAGCCACCCGCACCGAGCTCTCGTCCGGGGCGCCCCACATGCTGGCGGCCGGCGACAGCAGGGCCCCTGGGCCTCTGCACCGCAGAGCCGACGCACCGCCGGAGCCGCGGCGCTCGGGCTTCGCAGACTGGAGCGGCAGGGGGCGACCGGCTCACCTCCGCCGCGCTCCAGCCATGTTGGGCGACTGAATGGAAAGGTGGCGGCGGCGCTGAGGCAGGAGGAGGAGGAGGTGATTCGCGACTGGCGGACGCCCGCCCCTTCTCTCGCGTTCACCCCCCAGGATCTGGGGCGGGGACGAGGCGCGCTTGAAAGGCGAGCGCGGCGGCGGCGGCGGCGGCGGAGCCAGCAGGCCGCCCGCGGCTTCCTGACGGCCGGTAAGTGCGCCCTGCCCCCTCCGGTGGGGACGCGGCCTGCGGGCGGCCGGGCTAAAACGCTCCACGCCCGCCTGGGCGCTCAGGGCTCCGGCCCCGCACTGCGTCAGCGGCGGCCGCACGGCGCGGCCCAAGCTCGCCCTCCCCCGGCCTGCGCCCCGCCCTGCCCTCGGCGGGCACTGCCTGGCGCTGCTGGGCAGGGAGGCGCGCGGGGGAGGGATGCCGGCCGCGGGCTGCCCACGCCCGAGGGCGACGAGTCCGTGCGCCCTTCTAGGCTCTTCTGGGAGAACGCAGCAGCGGGTGCTCGCCCTGCGCCTTTGCTAAAAGTCTGAGCTTGGAGCACGAGCGCAGCGCCGGGAATCGGTCAGCTGCCACCCTGGGGCCGCTTTGTTTCCACCCTTAGGCTTATTGTCCTCTCTCCGGCTTGGACTTTGACCCCCTTCCCCAGCCCCCCGCGGATCGCCCTCCCTCCAGGGAGTCAGTCGTTCGTGCTAAACCGGCTCCCCGGTTTGGCCACTGTCTGGGCAGCTGGGCTCTTCTGCAGTCCGTCGGCCGTTTACCAGCCCGCGTGGAATATGGAAACGATTTACTCCGAGACTCCTGAATGCGTTTCTGTTAAGTCATGTGCACGCTAGTAAATGAACTGCACCCTGGTACCAAGTGTTCCCAGAACTGAATTTCCACCAAGACCTGCTGTGTAGTAAATCCTCACACACTGCCTTTTTTTTTTTTTTTCCCTCCCCTTCCTGGCCTTCAAAAAGCACCTCCCAATCCCGGGATTCTATCAACATTGAGCCATTGTGGTTTCTGCTTGTGACTATTGTGCTTCCACATGCCTTGAGATAGCTCTGTAGCAACAGCCTTTATTAGCTTCGCCACAGAGTATCTTTTGTGGACTGCCCCATACATTTCTCTAAATAAACATGCGGGTTCGTACAAAACAGTGTAATAGATTAAATGGCACCTTCCCAGTAAAGACACAGCCCGAAGTACTGACATCCTAAATTCGCACACCCAGTCACCCTAGCCAGCAGAGATCCAGCAGCAAGGGTCAGAGGAGGCAGCACACTCTGGGACAAACAAGATACATCTAATGGCCTTAAATGAAGGCCTGTGTGATATATCATTGTGTATAGTTTGAAAAGGTATTCTGTCCCTAAACCTCCATACCCCTGAGTCTTAACAGACACAAGGCTAGGAGGTAAAGAGAGCAGAGATAGGGAGTATCCTTCTGTAGACTAAATTAGTGGCAAAGCTCTCCTCTGCCCTCCAGAGAGCCTGTCCTCCCCTCAGTATTTATATATTAACAAACCAGAGCACCATTTCCTCTGGCCCTGGGAGTCCCAGGTGGGACTGGGTGGCTCTCGATTGGCTTCCTTGCTTCTTGGATTGATAAACGCTGCAAGGAAGGCAACTAAAGCCAAGCAAATTTAGCAAGAAAACTAAAGAGAAATATAAATAATGTAAGACCTTTTAGAAGAATCTTATTTCTTTATTGTGTGTGTGTGTGAGAGAGAGAGAGAGAGAGAGAGAGCATGCACACACATAAGCACAGAAGCTGTACAGGGAGAGAGACAATCTTAAGCAGGCTCCACACCCAACATAGAGCCCAGCTTGACACGGCGCTGGATCTCACCACCATGAGATCATGATCTGATCCAAAATCCAGAGTCAGGTATTTAACGGACAGAGCCATGCAAGCACCCCAAAAGATCTTATTTAAGGGGTGCCTGGGTGGCTCACTCAGTTAACCCCATGAGTTCAGCTCAAGTCATGATCTCCGGGTTCATGAGTTCGAGCTTCCCATTGGCCGCGGAGGGAACTGTGCTGACAGCTCAGAACCTGGAGCCTGCTTTGGATTCTGTGTCTCCCTCTCTCTCTGCTCCTTCCTCACTCATGCTCTGTCTGTCTGTCTGTCTGTCTGTCTGTCTCTCTCTCTCTCTCTCAAAAGTAAGTAAACATTAAAAAATAAATTAAAATAGCACCAGCTTACATAAGTCTCAGTAGGAGATGTCACAAACACAAATTCTACCAAGCAATAGCCAGGCAGGTCACTTAACATGAGTCTGAGCAGGCAGAGTAAGGACTGATAAAATAGAAAACACCAGGCCTCTTACAAAGACAGTGGCCATCACCAGCTCTGGCCTGCTGGAATGCAGACCCAATGCTGCCAAGCTTTTTGTTTGTATGTTTGTTACTTCTCAAGAGATAAGGAAAAATCAGACCTTTATGTGAAAACTCCTTAGTTCACAGCATCAACAACAAATTCAGCACCACATTTACATAGCATGCAAACCAATCAATATATGTATTAACCCAGCTTCAGTTCCAACCCATCAGGCTAGAACTTCTGGCCAAAACATTAGCACCAGTAACAGCTGTAGCTTTCTGCTCGGTTTCAGGAAAAAGCAGTATAAAAATTAAAATTTCCTTTGAGGACTGAGTCATTTCCCCAAAATTTCCAAATTTGTAAATTATCTTTGTATTTAATTTAGATTCTTTTCTAGCTGCTATCTAACCCCTTACATCATAGCTCACCTAATTTATTATCTTAAGTTGAAGAAAACTCTAAGGGAAGAGCTGTTTACCATAGTATAGTTTAAATCCTATTTCAGTTACTCAACTAATATTTAATAAATGCCTGTAGACAGAATTAGTGGTAAAGCTATATGCCAGCAATAGTGGAAAGTAGAGTCTATGAGGAGCACAGACAGGTCTACCAGGAGCTTACAGTCTAGTTCAAGAAAACAAATTTGGAAATCCGTAAGTGCGATAATAGAAATTGTAACAAAAGTATGATGAATTCTTTTCTGAAAGGGTGAGGAATTCTTCAGATATAGATCACTCAGGATGGTCTCCCTGAGCCCACTCTCACTTCCACACTGCAGAAAGAGTGATCTTTTAAAATCTATGTCATTTATAGCATTCCCCTGCCTGAAACCTTCCAAGGGCTACGTAACAAATAGAGTAAGTTCTTCTAGACTTTAGGACACTTCACACTCTGGCCTCTCCAGATTCCAGCCTTATCTTTTTACTTTTTTCTTTCTTTCTTTCTTTCTTTCTTTCTTTCTTTCTTTCTTTCTTTCTTTCTTTCTCTTTAATCAGTGGGTTTTAAAAAACAAAAGAAAAAACTTTTTAAGTTATCTCCATGTCCAATATGGGGCTTGAACTCAGAACCTCCAAGATCAGGAGTCTCATGCTCTACCAACTGAGCCAACCATGCACCCCTAACATTATCAGTTGTTACTCTAAGTCGTAACTACTACATTGTGGTGATACTGGCCTTCATTCTGTTTCTTCAACACAAAGAATTCTCTCCTGCCTTAGAGACTTTGCGGTAGCTAATTTCCTCTACCTGTAATGCTCTTTCCCCAAATATTCCCATGGTAGGCTCCTTTTGAACTTTTAGATATCCACTTAAATTTTTCTCCTCAGAGAGACCTCTCCTGATCATCCCATCTGAGGTAGCACCCCCACAAGGGTCAGCTACATGATTTGCATGTCCCAATGCAAAATGAAAATGAACAGCATCTTGTTAGAAAAGCAATATAAAAATTCTGTTAAAGATGCTAAAATACTTGGGGCACCTGGGTGGCTCAGTCGGTTAAGCGTCCGACTTCAGCTCAGGTCATGATCTCACAGTATGTGAGTTCGAGCCCCGCATCAGGCTCTGTGCTGACAGCTCTGAGCCTGGAGCCTGTTTCAGATTCTGTGTCTCCTTCTCTCTGCCCCTCCCCTGCTCATGCTCTGTTTCTCTCTGTCTCAAAAATAAATAAAAACATTTAAAAAATAAAAAAAGATGCTGAAATACAGGGGAGCCTTGGTGGATCAGTTGGTTGAGTGTCTGACTCTTGATTTCAGCTCTGGTAAAGATCTCATAGTTCATGGGTTCAAGCCCCACGTTGGGCTCTGTGTTGACAGTGTGGAGCCTGCTTGGGATTCTGTCTCTCCCCCTCTCTGCCTCTCTTCAGCTCATGCATTCTCTCTCTCTCTCTCTCTCTCTCTCTCATTGTCAAAATAAATAAACTTAAAAAAAAAGATGTTAAAATATAAAGCTCTTTCTTCTGAACTCTCGCTCAACTTGTCATGGTATTTATTTGCTATTTAATATTACTTTCCACAAAGAAAAGTTTAAAATTTTTAATTATTAACATTAATTTTACCATTCATCTTTACATTGTGCAATGCCAGCTTTAACTATGAATAGAGCAATTAACTCACATGTGGAATTATCAAAATTATACAGTTCCTATTGTGTAGTACATACATGCATATGAATTTCATTCTTAACTGTGAAAACATTGCACAAAACGAACTCAACTTTTTTTATTTCACTTGTTGATACATCTATATTCTACTAACACTTTCTACCTTTGGCTTACAGATGAGTAAGGAAGAACTGAAAGAAAGAGGAACTACTTTTCCCTGTCTTTGTTTTCCTTTTACATCATCATTAATAGTACCCACGGGGAAGTGATGACTAAGAAAGAATATGATAGGGTTCTTTGGTCAGTGTATTTCTTAGAATGCCACTGCTTTCTTTTTTTTATTTGAAGCAAGATCTGGTCCAAGGGAAGTATAGCCTCTCAAAGTATCAGCATCCCTGCTTACACACACAAAACATGTTTACCTCATACTTATACTGGCTTTGAATCCCACCAAACTCCCACACATTATAGATCAACCAGATTTCTATGCTCACAGGACATCACAAAAGCTATAGGAGAATGGTGCCACAAAGAATGGAGGACATGGATATTGCCTTATGTCCTCTACTTTCCCAGATGCACTAGTCTTTTATCAGATCTCCCTCATGAAACACAAATCCAAAGATCAAATTATTAAGCATTTTAAGACAGTGATAGTAGATAGTGTGCCTGGGTGGCTCAGTGAGTTAAGTGTTCAACTCTTGGTTTCAGCTCAGGTTATGATCTCATAGTTCATGGCTTGGACCCCTTCATGAAATATTCTCTCTCCCCCTCTCTCTGCTCCTCCCTTGCTCTTGCATGTGCATGCACTCTCTCTCTCTGAGAGATAAATACATAATCTTAAAAAAAAACTATATATCTATTTTTTAAAAAGACAGTGATAGTAGAGCATTAAATTAATAGCAAAGGCCCTCTAAGCCCAGGGCCTTGTGTGAGTGCACTAACCATTCACCCATGAAGCCAGCACTGTGTACCCCCAGTTATTCACTATCATCACTATTTTATTTCTTCATAGCCCTTTTCACTAGGTTATATTTTCTTGTTGATAATTTTTTTGTATTATTGTCTGCCTCCATTTGAATATGAGCTTCAAGATAGCAGAGACCTTTCTGGGTTTTTTTTTTTTTATGTTTTTAATGTGTTTTTTAATGTTTATTTATTTTTAAAAGAGAGAGAGAACCAGCTGGGAGGGGCAGAGAAAGAAGGGTACAGAGGATCCAAAGTGGGCTCTGTGCTGACAGCAGAGCAGGAGAGAGAGAGTCTTAACCCATGAACCTTGAATTCATGACCTGAGCCAAAGTCAGCCACTTAACCAACTGAACCACCCAGGCACCCCTCTTTTCTGTTTTATTCAGTCATGTATTTGTAGGTCCCACAACAGTGTCTGACACATAATATGGATCATTAAAGATAAGCTGAATGACTAAGTGACTTTGGGCAAGATATGGGACCTAAGTCTCAGCTTCTTATACATCGGCAATGTATTTTTCACCTTATAGAGTTGTTTTGGAGATTGAAAGAGTTTTATCATATGTTAATCACAGCACTAACTCACAATAAGTGCCCTGTAAAACTAGCTAATTTTATGGTAAATATCTTTGTAATACGAAGTGTTTTAAGAAACAGATACAGATGCTGCAGCTGCACCTGTCTAAGGTACATTCAGAAGAAAGATTCTAGCACACAGTAAACAGGCAGCCAAAAAGAAGCTACAACATGCATTAGAGCAACTGTCTCACGAGTTTTTTCCCTCTAGGCCATCTACCCAGTGTCTTTCTTGTTTTCACATTCTAATCAGTCATTAAAAGTTATTTGCTTCTTCCTTTTTGCTGCTAGCAGAAAGATTAAAAGAAAAAGTTCTGATTACAACTTTATGTGCAAACAACCAGGTTTGGAAGAGCATGCCTAGACAGCCATCTCCTCAGAAATCTTTTTGAAAACAGTCTCTAGGAAACCAACCCTTAATACCACAATCAGAAATACCAATTTTCCTTTACTGATTCTTTTTGTTTTATTCATTTTCCTCATTAATAACAATGGAAAGCGTTTATGAGACGCTCACACCATGCCATTGTAATGTGTGAAGTGACTAACATGCATTATTTTACATAATTCTTTCATCTCTAGAGGCTGAGTACAGTTACCACCTCCATGTAACATATGAGGAAACAGAAGCCTTCCAACAAACAACTATCTGTCAAAATCTTATCTATAGTTCAGGCCCAACTCAAAAATCACCCTTTCTTCAACCTATTTGTGATTTCACTCTGCCTCTGCACCAGATGTGTGATTTTTTCCTCTTTCAGATCTTCATCACATTTCATTAATGTCTTTGTTATTGTTATGATCACTTTTTAACTCCTCAACTAGACTGTAAATTACTAAAAGGGCAGAATCTGTGGAAAATTCAAGAGTGCAGCCAGTACTTATTTGTTCAACAAATAAGTGATTACCAGAAGTGTATGCTATGCTTTGATTTCAACACAGAACAAGTTTTCATTGTAGATAGTCTGCTGCCTACTGGTTATAGTTCTCAGAGAGACTATTTCCAAACTGTAGTGGCTATTAAAGGTTACATTCAAACTATCAGGAAGAAAACTAGAGCGCCTGAGTTTCTGTAAAGTGGCGAATGTAAGCTAGGCTTCTATAATTTTGGAGATGGAGAACATTTTACAATTAGTACACCCCTTCCATTTTACAGACAGGGAAACAGTTCCTGAGAGGAGAATTGCTCACCACCTCCAGCTGCCGCCCCTTCCCCCACTCTCTTTCTCCCCACCCCCACACCCAACCTGCCCCAATACGCACACGTACACTACCCAATTGGCAGAGCTCATTTAAAATCTAGATATCTCGACTCCCTGTTCTGGGTTCTTTGTTCTTCACTGTTAATTTCACTATACTTTTTATTCTTTAGGCTTAGAAAATCTCAGCCTACAGTACAAGTGTTTGCATATGAAGAACATATACTGCAAAGTAACACAAGGTGAGCTTAAATACTTACAGTAGTTAACCTCATGATAAAAGGAGTTTGTTCACATCGTGTAAATTTATTTTTTAATGACTCATAACATTACTAGAAAAATCAAAGTTTTAACTAACTACACATTTTCCTCACATTGTTCTCATTTATGTTTATTTTGAATACTGGGAGTCATTTCTGGGTGGGTTTGAGGGATTTTTTCATTTCCTTCTTTGTACCTTTTAATATTGCTTGAAATTCTTAAAATGTAACATCAATCACTTTTATAAAAATAGTGAAATTCTTCTTCTAAGGAAAACTAACGGCGAGTATCTAAATTTCTTTTCGTTAAGAATAAACAGGTAGAGAAAAGTTAAATTTCTGTGTCCACACTTAAAATCAGCGTTCTGAAATCTAAAACTGTGTTTAAGGGCTTGCACCAGGATTCCAAATCTAAGGGAAATTCGAAGAGTAAAGATTTCTCTCCAGTGCTTTGGACTTTTGTTGAGCTTGCAGCTTACGCGTATTGCACACAGCTTGATTACCCCAAAGTACTGGCCCAGTTAATTGCATTCAAATGCAAATTACAGCTATTAAGTCATGCTGGTCTTGAGCCAAAGTCTTGAGCCAAGTTCGTTAAGAGGAGTGTGTTGTTTTTTTTTTTTTTTTTCTAACTGTGCAGGACTCAACTTGATAAGCATTTTGGGATAGTCATTCATTCTTTGTGTTTTTGTGGGGTTTTTTTTTGGGGGGGGGAATATTATAGAACTGAATCACTGAAAGATAATTTATTAGTTATTTTTATATGAGAACATTTCACTGTTTACTACCCCTCCTCTTTTATTTATCCATCAATACCACCACTTTTTTTTCATATCTCTTAACTGAATTTCCTGCTTTCATTTTCTATTTTCTCACCATTTTCTTTTCATGTGACCTCCACCTGGATATTTTTCAAATTCTCATGGCTCTGGAAACCCTGAAACCAAAAGATTAATGAAGCTCTAGGTTTTTCATTCTTACTGTATTTCAGAAAACCTACAGCAAAATATGAAGTTAAAATTAATTATAATCTACAATTATATAAGTATTTCACCAACTTCTGCAATGAACATGTGCTTAGATTTATCTCCCCTCAAAACAACAACACATTAAATAAGAGAATACAAAGTCTTTACATGTAGATCTCTCAATTTTCTTTATTCAGATACCTGTTTGGTAGAATCAGTGGTTTTTAGGTAAAAACACACAGGTTACGTTGTAAGATGCTTTACCTAAATCGGTATATAACTTGACTCTCATTTCCTTGATCTAATCTGATAACAGTTATTTCACAGTGGACTCCACCAGGAAAGACCCCCCTCAGACAGAAGGAACTGGTGACATTTGTGTTTGTTTTATAATCCCAAACTACTCCTCCAATTTTTGCAGAAGTCCAAAGGGAAATAGGAAAATAGTTGTTAGGAACTATTTCTGACAGGAAAATAGTTTTAAACTCAAGTTTTACTCCAAAGACATCTCAAAATTACTATTTAAAGGACTTCTTTGGGTGCACCTGGGTGGTTCAGTTGATTAAATGCCTGACTCTTAATTTCGGTTCAGGTCATGATCTCACGGTTTGTGGGATTGAGCCCCATGTCAGGCTCTGCATTGACAGTCTGGAGCCTGCCTGGAATTTTCTTTCTCTTTCAAAATAAATAAATGAACTTTAAAATAAATACATAAGTAAATTACTTCTTTCTACTGACATCAAGAATAAAGATAAAAAGAGATATGGACACACTAAGGTGTCAGTGGGCATTAAATTAGCAAAAGATAATGGCAGCACTAAACACACTTGCTTATGCATACACCACAAAGAAGGTGTGTTGCAACACCAAGAGAAATAAGGTGAGTAGAATCTTGAAAGCCGAAGGGTTTGATTGATAAAATATAGGAAACCATTTAAACTTTGTGAGTGAAAGAGTGATAAGACAAAGGTAGTATTTAAAAATATATAGCGTGGGGCGCCTGGGTGGTTCAGTAGGTTGAGCCTCCGACTTCAGCTCAGGTCATGATCTCACAGCTTGTGGGTTGAGCCCTGCCCACATCAGGCTCTGTGCTGATGGCTCAGAGCCTGGAGCCTGCTTCAGATTCTGTGTCTCCCTCTCTCTCTGTCCCTCTCCTGCTCGCTCATACTCTGTCTCTCTCTGTCTCCCAAAAATAAATAAACATAAAATATGTAACGTAGGGGATGCCTGGGTGGCTCAATTAAGTGTCCGACTCTTGATTTTGACTCAGGTCATGATCTCAAGGTTTATGAGTTCGAGTCCCACATTGGTTCCATGCTGACAGTGCAGAACCTGCTTGGGATTCTCTCTCTCCTATTCACTCTGCCCCTCCCCCACTCGTGCTCAGGCTCTCTCTCTCTCTCTCTCTCTCAAAAATAAATAAATAAACTTAAAAAAATTTTAATAATAAATAATATAAAAAATAAAATAAAAGGTCTTAGAGGGTCCTTCCAATCAGAGATTATGAATTTATAAAGTGGTTTTCAAAAATATCCCTAAATCTAGACAATTGAGAGAATAGTACTATTAGCTGAAATAGGCAAGTTGGGTGGAAGGAAGGGAGAGTTCATTTTGGGAGAAGAAAGACAATCTGGGCTGAAGTAATGTGATAAAGTGATTGTCAAAGGGTAGGTAGAACATGGGAATGGAGGTATGGGAGGAACCAAAGGGAACGAGGACAGAAGAAGAATCAATGGATATATCAGGTCAACACAACTAATTGTAACCATAGAGAATAATTGTGGTAGAAGAGGGGAAAGAAAAGCTAGGTGTCCAGGGAACTAAGAATTGGTGATGGGAAGGCAAGGGGATAATTTACTTCTTTGAGAAGTTCTTAATGAAGATGCAAAAAGGGTTCAACCTAAGTTCCATTTCCACTTGTAAGTCATTACATCAGTTCAACAAGTGTTTTAGTGCCTAAATGACACTGTATTTAAAGTACTTTCATCACTTTATCTCCATTTTACCCCTGTTTATTTGGAAGAACTTCTACCCAATCTTGAAAGTGTCTTAGACTCTTTTTTATTTTTAAATACTCTCTACACCCAACATGGGGCTTGAACTCACAACCCTGAGATCAAGAGTTGCACACAATACCAACTGAGCCAGCTGGGCACCCCTAGACTCTTTTCTTTATGCTCTCACACTTAGATTAGACCAAGGGCCCCTTTTATACACTCACATTGTACATAGGCATAATTAAGGTTATTAATTTACTTTGAATTTATGTTTTAAAGATGTCTTTCCCATTAGATTGTAAGTTTTTAAAACGTAGATACTGTGTGCATATCATTTGATAGTGTGTAAATGTTTATGGATGACCAAAATCTCTCTTCTGGAAACATTGCCCTTGAATTCCAAATAGCAATTAAGAGTTAACTGCTTTTTTTTTTTTTTTTCATTTGTTTGTTTGTTTCCCAGAGATACTCTCTATTGCTAGGCCACTAATTCAGGTATTTTAGACTTTTTTTCAGGCCTTCACTTCCTGATCTCTAAATCTTCAAACTCCCAATTCATAGTGCAAGGTCCTCTTTCCTTTCCTTTTTACATTTTCCCTCATGGCTTAAATTCAATCTAGATGGCAATTATTACTCATCTATGCAACCATTTATTCAATAACTATGTGCAACACTATTTCAGGCACTGGAGATCTAGCAGAAAACAAAGTGGGCAAAAACTTTTGCCCTAATTTTTAGAAGAGAGAAAGATAAAACAATATGAGTAAAATGTGACACATACTTAATGGTGACTAATGCTATAGGAAAAAAAAAGGAGTATACACAATGCTTGGGTAGTAGGAACGTTTTGTATTTTAAAGAAAATAATCAGAAA
The DNA here is from genome assembly GCF_027475565.1 of Acinonyx jubatus. Classification (NCBI taxonomy): domain Eukaryota; kingdom Metazoa; phylum Chordata; class Mammalia; order Carnivora; family Felidae; genus Acinonyx; species Acinonyx jubatus. The sequence goes on from NC_069387.1 coordinate 65,726,634, forward strand.
AGGTATGAATGAATAGGCATCCATGAGAAAAACCTGAAAGAAGTGACGAAATGATCCATGGGGGAACTGGAGGAAAGGCATCCCTAGTAGAAGAAACAGCAAATGCAAAAACCTTCAGGTAAAAACACACCGGACCCTGTTTAAGGAACAACCAAGTGGGTAATATGGCTGCAGCAAAGTGAGCCAGGAAAAAAACACTGAGAGATGATGTTAGAGAAGTAGAAGGGAGGGGTTAGTACAGGGAAGAAAAGGCCAGATGATCACCAGATTATCATCGAGGGCAGACCTTTCAAGGCATAAAATTGGTGAGTGGGATAGGATGCCAGTGGATTATATTGAACTAAGTAGTGACATAGCTAACTATGCTTTAATAGGATCACTCTGACCACTGGGTTGGAAATAAACTTAGAGAAGCTAGAGATTGGAAAGAGGGAGATGGTTAGGTGGCTATGACCATAATCTCAGCAGGAAATGATCTGACTTGGGCCAGGCTCAGCAATAAAGGTAGTGAGAAGTGGTAGATTTCTGAAGATAAATACACACACACGCACACACACATTTTGTAGAATGTTCTTCAATTTGGGTATGTCTAATGTTTTCTCAAGACTTGATTGAGTTTATTATTAAAGAAAAATGACACTTTAATAATACCAGAGAAGTGATGTGGCCTTCACAGTACATCCTATCAGGAGGTGCATGATGCCAATATGTTTTATCAATATGTCTTAATCTGTGCTAACAAAATACCATAGACCCAGCAGCTTCAACAGCAGACTTTGGTTTTGTTATGGTTTTGGAGGCTAGAAGTCCCAAATCAAGGTCTGACAGGATCAGTTTCTGGTAAGGACTCTCTTCCTGGCTTATAGACACCTGCCTTTGTGCTGTGTAAACTCTCTGATATCTCTTCTTTTAATGACACTAATTCCATCAGATCAAGGCCCTACTCTTAGAATGTCCTTTAATCTTAAGTACTTCAGTAAAGATTCTATCTCCAAATACAGTCATAGTGGGGTTTAGGGTTCAACATACGAATTTGTGGGGGATGCAGTTCAGTCCACAGCACCACTTTGATGTTGACTTTGATCATGTGGTTGAGGTGGTTGTCTGCTGGATTTCTTCACCATAAAATTATTATTTTGTCTTTGTAATTAATAAATATGGGAAGATGTGTTGACAGTATGATCATCTTTTTTCTTATACTTTCATCCACTAATTTTAAAATCTGTCAATGATTCTTATCTACAATCTATTTTTATTAATTGGAATTCTACTAGAAGGAAAAGCTGCCCTCTTGCCCCATTTATTTCTTTCTTTCATTATTTATTTATATAGGCATGGACTTATGGATATTTATTTTATTCTATGGGTTATAAGCCATTAGAAAAAGAAGAAGAAAGAAAAAGGAGGGAAGGCAGGAGGGAAGAAAGACAATGCTTATCTTTCCTGATGTATATTCCTGACAGGGTGAAAAGTTACTGTGTTACTAATATCTCATATATTGTAAACCATAGAATACTACATATGGGAAGTATTCTACTAAAAACAAGTCATGAGTTTTTCAAAAAAGTTATTTAAGTAATCTCTATACCCATGTGGAGCTCGAACTCACGACCCCAAGATCATGAGTTCCATCCATGCTCTACTGACTAAGCCAGCCAGGCACGCCTAAAAATAAGTTATGGTTTTTTATTTATTTGTTAATGGATTTTTTGGGGTTTTTTTGTTTGTTTGTTTGTTTTTGGTTTTTTTTTTTGAGAGAGAGAGCACATGTACATGCACACACACACGGTGGGAGGACCAGAGGGAGAGGAAGAGAGAGAATCTTAAGTAGGCTCCACTCCCAGCATGGAGCCCCATGAGGGGCTTGATTTTACCACCATAAGATCATGACCTAAGTCAAAATCAAGAGTCGGATGCTTACCCAACTGAGCTACCCAGGCACTCATATGATTTTTTAAAAGAACATAAAACTTTAGTAAAATTTTTGAAGTGCCCACATATTTTGGTTATTAAATATTAAAATATAAATATATAAACTATGTATTTATAAGACATAAAGAAAACTATTAACTCAAACATCAAGCAGTTGTCAAAACTATTATATTTTCTTCCCAAATGGTATCTCTGATTCCAGTCTGCCTTTCTTCAATTCATCTCAACGTCAGTGTCTAAGCACCAGAACAGCTACCAAATTATCTGTAAATCCTTTTTATAACATTGATATTTTGTAAATACTTACCTAAGTGTTTTGTTTGTTTGTTTTGAGGTTTATTTATTTATTTTTTGAGAGAGAAAGTATGAGTGGGGGAGGGGCAGACAGAGGAGGGCAGAGAGAGAATCCCAAGCAGGCCCCACATTGTAAGCACGGAGCCCAGCACAGAGCTTGAACCCATGTCCCTGAGATTATGACCTGAGCTGAATTCCAGAGTCAGATGCTTAACCCAGTAAGCCACCCAGGCACCTGAGTGTTTGGTTTAAACAAAACAAAAACAAAACCAGGCAGTTAAGTGCCTGACTCTGGAATTTGACTTAGGTCATGATACCATGATTCTTGAGTTCAAGCCCCACATCAGGCTCTGCAGTGACAGTGCATAGCCTGTTTGGGATTTCCCTCTCTCAAAATAAATAAATAAACTTTAAAAAATAAAAATTAAACAAGTGTCATGAGCTATATACGCATGCATTTTTCTAAAAAATCTCTTCCAAAAACAATGTTTTTTACTACTTGTATTAACCTGAAAAAGATTCCACAGCATAGTGTGGTTCCCAAATTAAATTTAAAGAATACTTTGATATCTGTGTTTCTAAGACACCCTATTTGCCATCTCCATACCAGAAATTTCTGTGTCCTTTTCAATATTACTTTACCCTGATACAGTTTAAGCCTTCTGTACAAATTTGCTTTCACCTAGATCACATTCACAATCCTATTCTTTAACAAATCCATGTCGTCTTTTAATTAAAATACTTTTTAAAATTTTAATTCCAGTATAATTATTATATCAGTTTCAGGTGTACAACACAGTGATTCAACAATTCTATACATTACTCAGTACTCATCATGATAAGTGCACTCTTTAATCCCCATCACCGATTTCACCCATCCTCCTACCCACCTCCCCTCTGGTAACTAGTCTTTTCTCTTTAGTTAGGAGACTGTTTTTTGGTTTGTCTTTTTTATTTCGTTCATTTGTTTCGTTTCTTACATTCAACATATGAGTGAAATCATATTGTAAAAGTCCATGTCTTCTTTACACGTGTTTGTTCTTTCCTATTTGGCTGAAAATTCCACAGACTTGACTATGGTCATGGACCATGTATATTGTACACTGCTTTGTGCCCAATGCCTGCTATGGTGCAATGGCACAAAGTAGATGCTCAATAAGTATTCACTGAGCAAAAGGATGAATGAATGGTACTTTGCTTAAACCCAAATATTAATGAACATGAACTTCAGTTAAGGAAACACTAGCTGCTCTTCATGGAGCATGGCTTTATCAATTAAGTTGCAGTAGCCTTTACTGCATGCACAGGGTATGCAGATGTGCCCATGGGTTTTATTTTGATTCTGCTATGTTTAAATTTAGGAAATAATTCAGCATAACATACAAAAAAGAGTTGGAAAATTTCACCACACCAAATACCTATCATATTCTGACCTGAGAGTTTAGATTTAGAAGCAAATGCTAAACATAAATAAAATTTCATGAGTTTACACAGAAAAGAGTGCTAACATATGAACCATAATATGTTACTATCTTTTGTTGCTCCTTATAGCTCCTTATACTCCTACTTAATGCATATGTGATGTTTTCATTTGGCAACATCATACACCAGTAATAATATTTTCTAATTATTTTAATTTCTTAATGAATCTAAATACCAAATTAGTTTGTTTTGTTTTTACTGGTGGGTGGATAATTTTAAAATGTAGTATCTTTACAGGCTGGGGCCCCCCACCTTCCTGTGGGACTCCATGCCTGAGGTGGAGGCCAAGGCCAGGATGGCAGTGCCCAGACCATGTGTATGAAGCCCCTACTGTGTCACCAGAGTGTCTGGTATTCAGCACGAATCTGATGCTGGAGGAGATGGACATTGAGAGGGAAATCCAGCTGGTACCTGTGAATGACAATGGGTATGATGCTCCTTGATATCCCAGCCATAATGGGCACTGTGCTATATGCCATTCCTGCTGGAAAGTGGAGCCTAGTGGCAATCCCAAATCCACTAAGATGATGCTGTCTACACTGGGCCAATTACTGTGGGCACACAGAAGTAGCGCACCTTCTATTTTCTGATGGGCTAACCTCAGGTTCAGAGAATGGCAGCATCTCCAGTCTGTGTGAGGTTGCTCTGAAATGTCAAGAGGACATTCATTCCCTCCTTTGAAATCAACTCAGCCTTGAAGGCTGTCTGAGATAGAAAGGTGTGACCAACAGGTGACCCACTGACCTGTAAGAATGACTGTTATGGCCTGAAAGTTTATATCTACCCCTCCCCCCCCACCACCAAATTCATATATTGAAGTCCTAACCCCCTGTGTAATAGCATTTGGAGATGGAGGCTTTGAAAGATAATTAGGTTTAGAGGGTAAGCCTCTCATGATGGTATTAGTGTCCTTATAAGAAAAGACACCAGAGGGGTACCTGGGTGGCTCAGTTGGTTAAGTGTCCAACTCTTGATTTCAGCTCAGGTCACGATCTCACAGTTGGTAAGACTGAGCCCCGTGTTGGGTTGTGCACTGACAGCACAGAGCCTGCTTGGGATTCTCTCTCTTCCTCTCTCTATCTGCCATTCCCCACTTGCTTGTGTGCTCATGCTCTCTCTCTAAAAATAGATAAATAAACTTAAAAAAGAAGAAGAAGAAGAAGACACCAGAGAGCTTGCTCTGTCTCTCTCCCATTGTGCACAAAGAAGTCACAGCAAGAAGGCAGCCAACTACAAGCCAGAAAGAGAGTTCTCATCAGGCACTCAAATTGGCCAGCACCTTGATCTTGGATTTCCCAGCCTCCAGAAATGTGAGAAATAAACTATGGTTATTTAAACCTCCTGATCTATGCAATTTCTTATGGGAGCAAAGCTAAAACAATGACTTGTTTGCCTACTTACTCACCACCTTCCCATCTCAAGCTGCCTTTCAATGGTACTCAGCTTGATGTTCACAACCTTCCTCAAGGTCAGTTTCCATATGCAAGGTGGAAAACTAAAGCCAAGAAAGAATTGATAAGATTATCTACCCTACTTTTTTGAAGAAGTCACTACAGAAGCAATAGAGCAGATTTGGAGGGATGAGGAATGCAAGCACTCAAGCCTGGACAGATGATCAAATTCCAGATCATTCATGTGGAAATACTTAACCATTTGGGTGGGGGCAGGGAGGCTGGGGCCTCCCTCTCCCCATTCACAAAAATTCCTAGGGTATTAAATACCCACATATAAAAAACAATGTTGTGTAAATATTGAAGAAAACATAAAATATATGACATGAATTGAAAACCCTGAAGGAAAAGTTTAACTAACGTAAGTACATAAAATTTTAAAACTGCAAACAAAAAGACATCTTGAACAAAGTTAAAAGATAAGTAACAATGAAAGAAAAATACTGCTATATTTATTACAAAGGATTAGTACCCCAAATGTATTCTAAAACACAAATCAGTATGAAAACATAAAACAAGTTTTACAAAATGAGCAAAGGCTATGAACTGATCATTCACAGAACAGAAACAAAGAAACAAACAAAAAACCACGAGATGCTCAACCTTACTAGTAATTAGGAAAATGCAAAATAAAACAATTACTTGGGGCGCCTGGGTGGCTCAGTTGGTTAAGCATCTTGTTTCAGCTCAGGTCATGATCTCATGATTCCTGAGTTTGAGCCCCACATCGGGCTCTGTGCTGACAGCTCTGAGCCTGGAGCCTGCTTCGGATTCTGTGTCTCCCTGTCTCTTTGCTCCTCCCCTGCTCATGCTCTGTCTCTGTCTCTCAAAAATAAATTTAAAAAATTTAAAACAATTTTTAAATAATAAAAAATAAGTAAATAAATAAAACAATTACTAGATCTTTTTGTTTAAATACATTGCATAATAATTTCAAAAAAAAAAAGTCAACAGAATTTTATACCCATCAGGTTGTTAATAACAATAATGACATTCTGATAGAATCTCAAGTGCCAACAATGGTTGAGTTGCTCTTATACACTTCTTGCAATGTGCCAAGTAGTCTTCATACATGTTAACTCACTTAATCATCCCAGTAACCCTGTGGGTAGCTGCTATATTGTCATTCATATTTTACAGTTGAATTGAAGGACAGCACAATCTAGTGATTTATACCAAGGTTGCACATTTAGTGACTCCCAAGTCAACTCTTTTAACCATTACACTATACTACCTATAAATTGATAGCAACCTCTCTGGAAGGCAATTTGGCTGCAATGACAAATTTTAAATGAGCACACAGACACACAAAGCGCCAAGTCATGAATAGTGCTCAGCACTAAAAAAATGGTTTTAGAGGGGCACCTGGATGGCTCAGCTGGTTAAGTGGTTAAGCATCCAACTCCTGGTTTCAACTTAGGTCATGATCTCATGGTTGATGACATCAAGCCCTGAATTGGGCTCTGGGCTGACAATGCAGAGCTTGCTCAGGATTCTCTCTCCCCTTCTCTCTGCCCCTACCCCCTCCCTCAAAATAAATAAATAAACACTTTAAAAAATAAAAAATGGTTTGAGAGATGGTTGTCAATATTTGTTGAGGACTAAATACAAGGCTGGGAATTCATTGGAGAAGGGAAGCTTTAGGTAAGAGAAAAAGGATTCACCGTGCTTTATCTTCAGACTTGACCATTTCCTTGGAGTTATACAACATGCACATAGGCAAGGATTTAAATTTACAATATAGTACAACAACATATAAGGGGATTCGCATTAAAATAGTACAAGCCAAACACAAAATTACACTAAAGTCCTTGAAAGCAGAAGACTGATAGTGTCGTACAAAACCTATTTCATAGTCCTGGCTTTCTTCAGTTTTAGTAAAATAGAAATCACACTACCTACTAGGAAGGGTCGCCTTGAAGATTAAATTAATGTAAGTAAAATGCTTAGCACACAGAGGGTCTGGCACAAAGTACAGGCCTACTTTGAAGTTACTGTGGTTCAGTTCCAGAGCACTGCAATAAAGCAAATATTGCAATAAAGCCAGTGAAATGATTTTCTTTTGTTTCCCAGAATGTATAAAATCTGTGTTTACACTATACTGTACTGTTAACCATGCAATAGCATTATGCCTAAAAAACAATGTATAAACCTTGATTTTAAAATATTTGCTGCTAAAAAATGCTAACCATCCTCTGAGCTTTCAGTGAGCCACACATAACCTTTTTGCTGGTGGAGGGTCTTGTCTCAATGTTGCTGCAGCTTCTACATCAGTACTTGCTACTTCACTTCGCATTTTTCTGTTACAGACATGGCTTTCCTTAAATTTCATGAACTAACGTCTACTAGCTTCCAACTTTTCTTCTGCAGCTTCTTAACTCTCTCAGCTCTCAGAATTGAAGAGCCAGGGCCTTGCTGTGGATTAGGCTTTGGCCTTTGAAGGGAATGTTGTGGCTAGTTTGGTCGTCTATCCAGACCGCTCAAACTTTCTCCATGTCAGCAATAAGGCTGTTTCACTTTCTTATCATTCTTGTGTTCACTGGAGGCGCTTGTAACTTCCTTCAAGAACTTTTCCTTTACATTCATAACTTGGCTATCTGTTCAGCACAAGAGGCCTGGCTTTCAGCCTGTCTCAGTTCTTGACATGCCTTCCTCACTGAGCTTAATCGTTTCGAGCTTTTGATTTAAAGTGTGAGACGTGTGACTCTTTTGCCTGAACACGGAGAGGCCGTTGTAAGGTTATTAATTGTCCTAATTTCCATATTGTTGTGTCTCAGGGAATATGGAGCAGTTAGAACACACACATTTCTTATGTTTGCTGTCTTATACGTGTGCAATTTGGGACATCCTAAACCAATTACAATAGTAACATCAAAGATCGCTGATCACAAATCACCATTACAAGTGTAAAAATATAAAAGTTGGAAATATGCTTAGAGTTACCAAAATGTGACACAGAAGCATGAAGTGAGCAAATGCTGTTGGGAAAAAATGGCAGCATTAGTCTTGGTTGATGCAAGATTGACACAAAGCTTCAATTTGTAAAACAAATCTGTGAAGAAAAAAAATCTGTGAAGCATAATAAAGCAAGTATTCCTGCAAGGGATTTGTGCTATTATTTCTAGCTGCAAAGAGAAGTCAGAAATAAGAGAAGAGTGAGGACTATTCAGAAAGTCAGGCAGTGATTGAGTAAAGTGTAGTGTCAGAAAAGATTTTTTAGAAGAAATGTGTTTCCAACAGGCTTTATGAGAGAAAAAGTGAAAATGACATCTTCCAAAATAGTCTCTTTAGAATGGGAATTTTTACATGCTGGGACAAATGAATTTGAGTGTGGTGACTGCACCAGTAGCTAAACTTCAAATGTGAGAATAGCAATTTTTTTTAAATTTTTTTTAATGTTTATTTATTTTTGAGACAGGGAGAGACAGAGCATGAACGGGGGAGGGGCAGAGAGAGAGGGAGACACAGAATCTGAAACAGGCTTCAGGCTCTGAGCTGTCGGCACAGAGCCCGACGCAGGGCTGAAACTCACGGACTGCGAGATCATGACCTGAGCCGAAGTCAGACGCTTAACCGACTGAGCCACCCAGGCGCCCCGAGAATAGGAATTTTGATGCTGCATATAGGAAAAGTAAATTGTATTGCTCTAGCTGTCCATTTACATCTAGATACCAGCGCAAAAGTTGTTATACACTTTATCAAACTTTCAGAAGAGATTGGCAGCCTTTCTGTTTAAAACACAATCAGGTTTGCACAGAAAAAGGCAACATTGATGCCTTTTATTATTAAATGGAAGCATTTGTATCTAAAGCAGCACACAACACTTCAGGGACAACTTAAATTTAAAGTTGCCTTTTATTTTTTTTAATTAATTGATTTTATTCTTTGAATAGTTTTATGTTACAGAAAAATTGAGTGGAAAGTAGAGTTCCCATACACCTCCTCCACCCTGCACAGTTTCCCTTATTGTTAATATCTTGCACTAGCCTGGAACATTTGTTACAATCAATGAGACAATATTGATACGTTATTACTAACCAAAGTCCAGAGTTTACATTAGGGATCATTTGTATTATACATTCTTTGTTCTGAGAAATGTATAATGACAGTATCATTCAGAATAGTTTAACTGGCCTAAAGCTCCCATTCTTCCCCTATTGCTCCTTTCTTCTCCCTGACCCCTGACAACTACTGATCTTTTTATTTTTTATTTTATTTTATTTTTTTTAAGTTTATTTATTTTTGAGACAGAGAGAGACAAAGCATGAATGGGGGAGGGGCAAAGAGAGAGGGAGACACAGAATCTGAAGCAGGCTCCAGGCTCTGAGCCATCAGCCCAGAGCCCGACGCGGGGCTCGAACTCACGGACCGCGAGATCATGACCTGAGCTGAAGTTGGACGCTTAACCGACTGAGCCACCCAGGCGCCCCACTACTGATCTTTTTAAACCATCTCCAAAGATTTGCCTTTTCCATAAAGTTGCCTTTTTTTTTTTTTTTTTTTTTTTTTTGAGAGAGAGAGAGACGGAGGGAGGGAGAGAGAGAGAGACAAAGTGCGAGCAGGGAAGGGATGGAGAGAGAGAGACACAGAATCTGAAGCAGGCTCCAGGCTCTGAGCTATCAGCTCAGAGCTCAACGTGGGCCTGGAGCCCACAAGCCATGAGATCATGACATAAGCTAAAGTCAGACATAAACTAACTGAGCCACCCAGGTGCCCCTAAAGTTTCCTTTTTTTTAAGTAAATATTTATAAGCCACATCTTGGCTAAGAAACCTATGAAATCAGGTATAAGAAGCACTGAACTACCAGCAAATTATTTTATAAAGAACAAAGTAGAAAATATATTTGCAAAATAATAATAATAAATAAAATCAATGGAAAAGAAAAAACAAGCATTAAAAAAAGATGTTGAAGGACTCTTTGTACAATAAAAGGGAAATCCATTAATGGCATAGATTTTCTGTAACAAAATAAAATTGTCAAGCCCTTCTCCTTCATATATGTGCCATACAGATGTCAACATTTGGTTTGTATTCTACATATAATTTCACTCAATACTCTACAGCAATGATTTCATTCAGCCATATATTATCTCTCTTTGTGGTGATATTGATATTAAGTGACCTCTACTTTGTTCTTTTTTTTTTTCAATATATGAAGTTTATTGTCAAATTGGTTTTCATACAACACCCAGGATTCATCCCAAAAGGTGCCCTCCCCAATACCAATCACCCACCCTCCTCTCCCTCCCACCCCCCATCAACCCTCAGTTTGTTCTCAGTTTTTCAGAGTCTATTATGCTTTGGCTCTCTCTCCCACCCTAACCTTTTTTTTTTCCTTCCCCTCCCCCATGGGTTTCTGTTAAGTTTCTCAGGATCCACATAAGAGTGAAAACATATGGTGTCTGTCTTTCTCTATATGGCTTATTTCACTTAGCATCACACTCTCCAGTTCCATCCACGTTGCTACAAAGGGCCATATTTCGTTCTTTCTCATTGCCACGTAGTACTCCATTGTGTATATAAACCACAATTTCTTTATCCATTCATCAGTTGATGGACATTTAGGCTCTTTCCATAATTTGGCTATTGTTGAGAGTGCTGCTATACACATTGGGGTACAAGTGCCCCTATGCATCAGTACTCCTGTATCCCTTGGGTAAATTCCTAGCAGGGCTATTGCTGGGTCATAGGGTAGCTCTATTTTTAATTTTCTGAGGAACCTCCACACTGTTTTCCAGAGTGGCTGCACCAATTTGCATTCCCACCAACAGTGCAAGAGGGTTCCTGTTTCTCCACATCCTCTCCAGCATCTAGAGTCTCCTGATTTGTTCATTTTGGCCACTCTGACTGGCGTGAGGTGATATCTGAGTGTGGTTTTGATTTGTATTTCCCTGATGAGGAGCGACGTTGAGCATCTTTTCATGTGCCTGTTGGCCATCCAGATGTCTTCTTTAGAGAAGTGTCTATTCATGTTTTCTGCACATTTCTTCACTGGGTTATTTGTTTTTCGGGTGTGGAGTTTGGTGAGCTCTTTATAGATTTTGGATACTAGCCCTTTGTCCGATATGTCATTTGCAAATATCTTTTCCCATTCCGTTGGTTGCCTTTTAGTTTTGTTGGTTGTTTCCTTTGCTGTGCAGAAGCTTTTTATCTTCATAAGGTCCCAGTAATTCACTTTTGCTTTTAATTCCCTTGCCTTTGGGGATGTGTCGAGTAAGAGATTGCTACGGCTGAGGTCAGAGAGGTCTTTTCCTGCTTTCTCCTCTAGGGTTTTGATGGTTTCCTGTCTCACATTCAGGTCCTTTATCCATTTTGAGTTTATTTTTGTGAATGGTGTGAGAAAGTGGTCTAGTTTCAACCTTCTGCATGTTGCTGTCCAGTTCTCCCAGCACCATTTGTTAAAGACACTGTCTTTTTTCCATTGGAGGTTCTTTCCTGCTTTGTCAAAGATGAGTTGGCCATACTTTTGTGGGTCTAGTTCTGGGGTTTCTATTCTATTCCATTGGTCTATGTGTCTGTTTTTGTGCCATCCTTCAACATCTTTATGACACAGAAGGTTTACCTGTGGAATAGAATTTCCAGTGCAGAACAGACATATTTTCTAATTTGAAATCTCAGACACACTCACTTTCCCCATTTTCAATGCAGTGGTTGACTCCCTTGAATTATTTACGTACAAATCTATTTCCTATACTAGATTGTCAGTTGTCTTTGTGGGACTTATTTATCTTTACATTTCCCAGTGCTTAACACATAAGTAAATGGACAATAACTGTCTGGTAAATGAACTTTTATAAATAAAACATATCTCCTTTTTCTTCTCACAATTCTTGATAAAAACTGACCCATTTCTTCATAAATAATAATTTTTAAAAATCGAGTCTTCTTCAAGACATTTTAAATAATAAACTTGAAAGATGCTCATGGTAAAAAAAATTAAGCAATGTAAAATGATATGATGGAAAGCAATAGCCCTTCCTGTCAACTCAGTATTCACATTTCCCAGAGATAGTCACAATTATCTATTTTATGTTTTGGCTTTCAGAGATGAGCTATACATATATACTCATACTACTGTGTGAATGTATATATATTTTACCTTGAAAAGGTTCTTCTCCCGGTTTCTACTGGGGCCCCAAAGCTGAGAATCACAGGTGAAAAATATAAGTGATCGAAAGTGATGTGCTATGTAGATTATAGTTAGGTAGTTCTATAGCCATCTCCTATTTCCAGCCTATAAATGAGAAGGCTAGAGAAATTGGAAAGTGAAGGTTTCTTTTAAGAGGATTAATACTATGTATACTTCTGTCTTATAACAAGCCAAATAAGAAGTGCATCAAGAAATGTAATTTTTGAGGATAGGGGTGTCTTGCAGGAGAAGGACCTACATGCTATATAGTCTTTTTCCCTTTCCTCCTCACCTGCCTACTTTGATACTTATTGAGCTACAGAAACCTGCTGAACAAGTGTTACAGGACAGGAGTAGAGATTGGTGATAGAAATGAGAGAAGTTGCCTATTGCCCACTAGAATTAATGTAAACAGAGGCAAGTGTTTGACTTTACCTAGAAAAATCCAGTCAGGAGGATTTCTGTTTCTGGCTGTATGGTGTACTAGAAGTTCAGTGATAAACCTCTGATAAATCCCCATTCAGAAAAATCAAACATCCTAAAAACTTACATAGAGATAAAGAACAAAGGTGTGACCCATGAAATGAATTATTGATAAGTTAGGCTGCATTAAAATGAAAAATTTCTGTTCTGTGAAAGATAAGATAAAGAAAATGAGAAGACAAGCCATAGATCAGGTGGAAATATTTGCAAAAGACACATCTGATAAAGGACTGTTAATTTAAAATATATAAAGAACTCTTAAAACTCAACAAAATGAAAAAATAAATAACCCAATTTAAAAAATAGTCAAAAACCTTAACAGACACCTCACCAAAGAAGGTAGAGTATACGGATGGCAAATAAGCATAGGAAAAGATGATCTAAATCACATGTCATCAGGAAAATGCAAATGAAAACAATGAGATACCACTACACGCCTACTAGAATAGCCAGAATCCAGAACACTGACAATCCCAAGGCTAGCAAGGATGTGGAACAACAGGCGCTCTCATTCATTGCTTGTGGGAATGCAAAATGATAGAGCCACTTAGAAAGACAGTCTGGTGGTTTCTTAAAACTAAACATACTCTTACTCATGTGATCCAGCAGTTGTACTCCTTGGTATTTACACAAAGGAATTGAGAACTTATGTGCACACAGAAATCTGTATACAGATATTATAGCAGCTTTATTCATAATTGCCAAAACTTGGAAGAAACTAAGATGTCTTTAAGTGGATGGATGGATGGATAAACAGTGGTAAATACAGACAATGGAATATTATTCAGTGCTAAAAAGAAATGAGCTATCAAGCCATGAAAAGACATGGAGGAAACTTAAATGAATGTTACTAAGTAAAAGAAGCCAATTTGAAAAGGCTACATAATGTACATTTCCAACTACATAACTTTGTGGGAAAGGCAAAACTATGGAGACATTAATGATCATAGTTTCTAGGGGTTGGGGATAGGGAAGGATGAATAAGCAGAGTACAGAGGATTTTTAGAACAGTGAAAATACTCTGTATGGTATTATAATGGTGGATACATGTAATTATAAATTTGCCCAAACTCTGAGAATGTACAACATCAAGAGTGGACCCTAATACAAACTATGGAATATGGGTGGTAATGATGTGTTCTTGTAGGTCCATCAGTTGTAACAAATGCACCACTCTCATGTGGGATGTTGATACTAGGGAAGGCTATGCATGTATGGATGTAAAGGATATATGGGAAATCTCTGTACCTCAATTTTGCTGTGAAACTAAAACTGCTCTAAAAATATAAAGCCTTGGTGCACCTGGGTGGCTCAGTCTGTTGAGCATCCTACTTCAGGTCAGGTCATGGTCTCATGGTTCATGAGTTCAAGCCCCTCATTGGGCTCTGTGCTGACACCTCAGAGCCTGGAGCCTGCTTCAGCTTCTTTGTCTCCCTCTCTCTGTGCCCTGTCCCTGCTCTCTCTCTCAAAAATAAGTATTTAAAAAATAAATAAGTAAAAATATAAAGCCTTTAAAAAAAACCTGTATTTAAAATTTTTTAAACTTAAATGTAGGGTTGAACTGAGGCCAGAAACAAAGTTTCAATCTGTGGGCATAAAAGAGAACTGGAGGTGGCATTGGCCCTAAGACTATCTGTCTATTACCATGGACAGACCTGGGTTTAGTAACCCATCTGTATGAGGAACAAGAGGGAAATCTGGAGTGTGAGTACAGAGAAACATTAGATAGGAGAAAGCTCTGCCTAAAAGCAGGATCTGGAAAGAATGATACTCATCACACAATGTGAGATTGTGACCATCTGTACATGTTTTATCTTTGGATCTAAATAGAATGGGAAAAAATATGTATCTCACCTGAGATTTCCTAATTATAAACTTGAGCTCCACCTATATGGTCCATAATACTCTAATCCAACAATTAAAAAAAAATCAGATATGCAATAATTGCAGTTACAGAATTATCAGACACAGAATACAAAATAACCATGCTTGATATACTTTAAGAAATAGCAAACAAATGAAAATAAGAGACAAGAAGAAAAAAAGACTTGAAAATGGCTAGTGAGATTTGAAAGGGAGCAAACACAGAAACTCTAGAAATGTAAGTTTTTATAATTAACATTGAAAACACAGTGGATAGATCAAATAGTAAGTTATGCCTAGCTGAAGAAAGAAGGTTAGACTTGGAAAAATTGATCTAAAAGAATAACACAAACGTAGCATGGGAGACAAAGAGATGAAATATAGTTAAAGAGATCTTAAGAGACATGAAGTTTAGAGTGAAAAAGGCTTGTATATGCTCCATTCTAGGACCTAGAATTATTAGAAAGAATGAGAAAGTTTTGGATCGATTTTGATTTATGTTGCTTATGATCTTTTGGTTCCTGGACCTGAAAATGTATGACTTTTAATAATTAATAGAAATGTTCAGCCATTATCTTGACTCTGTTTATAGTAATTTTTTTCAGTTTTGGTTTGAAATGTCTTTGTCTTTTTTCTTACTTTTAAAAGATAGTTCCACTGAGATACAGAACTTTGAATTTGCTAGAAGTTTCTTCTTGACATTTTGAAGATACCATTCCAATATCCTTTGGTTTTTGTATCACTCTTGGGACAGATGTCAATCTAATGGTCATTCCTTTTTAAGTTTGCTGGATTTTCTTTCCTCTACTTTTAATATCATCTGTTTGTCTTTGTGATTCTACCGAAACTCAGTAAATAAACTTGAGAGAGGAAAATGATCCCAGAAATATTTGAGGTACAAGAAGAATGGTGAGCAAAGAAAAAAATAAACATAATTAAAGCTTAAAAAAAATAATAAATTGTTCAATTAATGCCATTTCAAGAAACCAAGATAGAATTAAATTCTTATACCCCATTTTTATATTATTATTCAATTAAGAAGAAAATAATAGCAAAGTTATAATTTAAATAATATGAAACTTTTATAAATTAAAAAAATCTTCTAATAGATATTTGGAAATATTATGATGAAAAGAGAAGAATAATATAAAAACTACTTATCAGAACTTGTACATTTATAGTCTTAAATGCTTGTTAAGATGAAGAAAATTTGAAAATTAACTTTTAAAAGCAATTTACTAAGCATTTCTAATTTAACTAATTAGAAAAAAGAACATAGTAAACTCAAGGTAAAAGGAAGAATACAGTGAAGAATAGACAAATGAAAATAGAAAACAAAATAGTATCAACAAAGACAAAATTGGAATGATTTTTTTGAGATTTTGTTTATTTTTATTTTTTAAAGAATTTTTTTAATCTTTATTTTCATTTTTGAAAGAGACAGAGAGAGAGAGAGACAGAGAGACAGAGACAGAACATGGGTGGGGGAGCAACAGAGAGAGACGGAGACACAGAATCTGAAGCAGGCTCCAGGCGCTGGGCTGTCAGCACAGAGCCTGACGCGGGGCTCGAACTCACAAACCGTGAGATCATGACCTAAGCTGACTGAGCAACCCAGGTGCCCCTAAGATTTTATTTTTAAGTAATCTATACACCCAACATGGGTCTCAAGCTTACAATCCTAAAATCAAGAGTCACATGCTCCAATGACTGAGACAGGCACAAAATTGGAATGATTAATACAACTGACAAGCTCTACTCAAAAAGATAAAGGGCCACACAACCAAAAGAAATAAAAGGCATCCAAATCAGCAAGAAAAAAGTAAAACTTTCACTATTTGCAGATAGCATGATATTATATATAGAAAATCTGAAAGAGTCCATCAAAACATTGCTAGAACTGATAATTCAGTATGATTGCAGGATACAAAATCAACATATCCTGAAAATCTGTTGCAGAAATCTGCTGCATTTCTATACACCAATAATGAAGAAGCAGAAAGATAAATTAAGAAAAGAATCCCATTTACAATTGCAGCAAAACCCATAAGATATCTAGGAGTAAACCTAACCAAAGAGGTAAAAGGCTTGTACTCAGAAAACTATAAAATATTGATGAAAGAAATTGAATTTGACACAAAGAAATAGATATTCCATGCTCATGGATTAGAAGAATAAATATTATTAAAATGTCTGTAGTACCCAAAGCAATCTACATATTTAATGTAATCCCTATCAAAATACCACCAGCATTTTTTCACAGAGCTAGAACAAACAATCCTAAAATTTGTATGGAGCCACAAAAGACCATGAAAGCAAACCTTGAAAAAGAAAAGCAAAGATGGAGGCATCACAATTTCAGACTTCAAGTTATATTACAAAGCTGTAGTGATCACAACAGCATGGAACTGGCACAAAAATAGACACATAGATCAACAGAACAGCATAGAGACCCCAGAAATAAACCCATGACTCTACGGTGAATTAATCTTTGCTAAAGCAGGAAAGAATATCCAATGGGAAAAGAACAGTCTCTTCAACGAATGGTGATGGGAAAACTGGACAGCTACATGCAAAATAATGAAACTGAACCAGATCTTCTATCATACAAAAAAATAAATTTGAAATGGATTAAAGACCTAAATGTGAGACCTGAAACCATAAAAAACCTAGAAGAGAACACAGGCAGTAACCTCTTTGACATCAGCCATAGCAAGCTTTTTTCTAGATGTGTCTCCTGAGGCAAGAGAAACAAAAACAAAAATAAACTATTGGGACTACACCAAAACAAAAAGCTTCTGTACAGCAAAGGAAACAATCAACAAAACTAAAGGAAACCTACACAATGGGAGAAGATTATCTGCAAATGATGTATCCAATAAAGAGTTAGTATTCAAAACATATCAAGAATTTATACAACTCAACACCCAGAAAACAAATGATCCAATTAAAAATGGGCAGAAGAGGGGCACAGGGGGAACTCAATCAGTTGAGCATCCATCTCTTGATTTCGACTCAAGTCATGATCCCAGGATTGTGGGATCAAGCCTGCATTGGGCTCCATGCTCAGCATGGAGCCTACTGGAGATTCTCTCTCTTTCCTTCTGCCCCTCTCCCCACTTGCACTATCTTTCTCTCTCAAATATTTTTAAAAATTAAAAAAAATTAAGTTTATTAATTTTGAGAGAGACAGAGAGTGTGAGCAGGGGAGGGGGAGAGAATCCCAAGCAGATTCTGCACATGGTCAGCATGCAGAACCTGATTCAGGGCTCAATTCACAAAACCATGAGATCATGACCTGAGCCAAAATCAAGAGTTGGTTGCTTAACCAACTGAGCCACACAGGTGCCTGTTTTTGTTTTTGTTTTTTTTTTAATAATAAAAAAAAAATGAGCAGAAGACATGAACAGACATTTCTCTAAAGAAGACATACATGGGGCGCCCGGGTGGCTCAGTCGGTTAAGCGGCCGACTTTGGCTCAGGTCGTGATCTCGTGGTCCGTGAGTTCGAGCCCGGCGTCGGGCTCTGTGCTGGCAGCTCAGAGCCTGGAACCTGTTTCAGATTATGTGTCTCCCTCTTTCTGACCCTCCCCTGTTCATGCTCTGTCTCTCTCTGTCTCAAAAATAAATAAACGTTAAAAAAATTAAAAAAAAAATAAAATGTAAATATTAAAAAAATAAATAAAAAAAAGAAGACATACAGATGGCCAAGAGACACATGAAAATATATTCATTGTCACTTACCATCAGGAAAATGCAAATCAAACCACCAGGAGATAACCACCTCACACCTGTCAGAATGGCTAAAATCAACAATACAAGAAAAAAACAGTATTGGTGAGGATATGAAGAAAAAGGAACACTCTTGCACTGTTGGTGGGAATGCAAACTGGCAGAGCCACTGTTGAAAACAGTATGGAAGCTCCTCAAAAAGTTAAATATGGAGCTACCCTATGATCCAGCAATCGCACCACTGGGAATTTACAAAAACACTAATTCAAAGGGATACATGCACCCCTATGTTTATAACGGCATTATTTACAACACCAAGTATGGAAGCAGCCCAAGTGCCCATCTACTGATGAATGGATAAGGGAGAGGTGGCATATACACACAATAGAATATTATTCAGCCATAAAAAATGAAATCTTGCCATTTGCAAGAACATGGATGGAGCTAGAGAGTATAATACTAGCTGAATAAGTCAGAGGAAAACAAATACCATATGATTTTATTCATATGTGGAATTTAAGAAACAAAACAAGCAAAGAGAAAAGAGAGAGAAAGTAGAAAAAATGGAACATTCTCTAACCTCTTTAATGAAAATGGTATGAACTTGATACCAAATTCAGAAAAGAATGCAAAAAAAAAAAAAAAAAAAGAGAGAGAGAGAGAGAAGTTGTAGCCTGTATTTCCCTCCTGACTAAAGAATCAATCCTAAATGAGATATTAGCAAATTTAGACCTACAATATATTATTAAGGTTGATATATCAAGTCAAAGTTGATTTTATTATAGGAATAGAAAGTTCATTCAATATTAGAATATCTAATTATTTATATTAAAATTTTAATGAAGAAAAACTTACTCAGCACAGTAGCTTTAAAAAAGCATTATATAACATGTAACAATCATTTTTTATAAAAGCTGTTAATAAACTAGGAAGAGAAAGGAGCTTACATAATATGAAATATATCTACACATTTCCACAAAACACACAAAATACAATTAGTGTCCTACTTAATGGTGCTAGATGAGAAACAGGAAAGGATTCCCATTGCTGGCTCTTTTCAGCATGGTCCTGGAGGTTATAGTCACTGCAATCTGGCCAGAAAAAGAAATAAAATGTATCAAGATTGGAAAGAAAGAAATAAAACTGTTATCATTTGTAGATGATTGTCACTATTGAAAACATAAAATGATCTATACAAAAAAATTGTTATTATAAGTTTGCTAGTTAGAAATCATTATTAAAAAGTCAATTACAGGGGCACCTGGGTGGCTCAGTGAAGCATCCGAGTTCGACTCAGGTCATGGTCTCATGGTTCGTGGGTTCGAGCCCCACATTGGGTTCTGTGCTGACAGCTCAGAGCCTGGAGCCTGCCTCAGATTCTGTGTCCCCCTCTCTCTTTGCCACTTCCCTGCTCATGCTCTTTCTTGCTCTGTCTCTCAAAAAATAAATAAATGTTAATTTTTAAAAATTTTTTTTTCAATATATGAAATTTATTGTCACATTGGTTTCCATACAACACCCAGTGCTCATCCCAAAACGTGCCCTCCTCAATACCCATCACCCACCCTCCCCTCCCTCCCACCCCCCATCAACCCTCAGTTTGTTCTCAGTTTTTAAGAGTCTCTTATGCTTTGGCTCTCTCCCACTCTAACCTCTTTTTTTTTTTTCCTTCCCCTCCCCCATGGGTTTCTGTTAAATTTCTCAGGATCCACATGAGAGTGAAAACATATGTTAATTTTTTTTTTAAAAAAAGCCAATTACATCTGTGTATATAGGCAATAAACAGACACAATTTTTTGTTGAGGAGAAAGAAACATATGATTACAAACTTCAAAGAAAGACCCACAATTTGTAGGCCTTTAATCTGTGACAGAAAAGACAGTGGAGATGAGTGGAGAAAGGAGGAATTTCCCATAAAAAGTACTACGAAAACTGTGAATAAGAAAAAATGTGAAAGTGGATTGTTATGTCACATCATACTAAAAATAATAGTAATAAATCCAGGTGTCTTAAAGACGTAAATATAAAAGGCAAAATTATGGACATTTTTAGAAGATAATATAGAAGGTGATATTCATGGTCTCAGGGAAGAATTTCTTAAACAAGATTCAAAAAAGCACGAACTGGGGGTGCCTGGGTGGCTCAGTTAGCTAAGCCACTGACTTCATCTCAGGTCATGATCTCATCCATGGGTTTGGGCCCCTTGTCAGGCTCTGTGCTGACAGCTCAGAGCCTGGAGCCTGCTTTGGATTCTGTCTGTCTGTCTGTCTGTCTGTCTGTCTGTCTCTCCGCCCCTCCCCCACCCATAGTCTGTCTCTCTGTCTCTCAAAAATGAATAAACATTAAAAAAAATTTTTTTAAGCACTAACTGTAAAGGAAAAGATTGAGAAATTTGACTACCTTAAAATTAAGAACTTCTCTATCGAAACACACTATCAGTGGATCTAAAAGTATCTCAAAATGTAAAAAATGTTGCTGAGTTAAAAAGCACATTATTAAGAGTAAAGATGAGCAAAAACCTGTGGAAAGTTATTTAGTAACAGAAAACTGACAATGGGTTAGGATGCAATACATAAGGTATTCCTACAGTTTACTTTAAAAAAGCCAGAAAATGATAAATTTTAAAAGTAATCAAAGGATTTGACTAAGTCTTAAATAGCCTCTGGAAACATCTCAAATATCAATGGAGAGTAAAAAAGATAAATAAATTATGGTGTGGTAGAATGTTATAGGGAAATTAACAAATGAACCTTGGGTATAATTCATAAAAGTTTAAAAAATGATGTTAAATAAAACATTATTTATGCTGACAGCTCAGAGCCTGAAGCCTGCTTCGGATTCTGTGTCTCCCTCTCTCTCTCTCTGACCCTCCCCTGCTTGCACTCTGTCTCTGTCTCTCAAAAATAAATAAGCATCAAAAAAAAAAAAACATTATAAAAGTTATAGAAGAATGCATACATAAACATTTTTAAACATGTAATTACTAGTGCCAGACCAGGTATTTTATAAATATTAATTTACTTAATCCTTGGAACAATTCAGTGATGTAACTGCTATTGTTACCCTTTTGGTTTACGATGCAGAAACTGATGAATAGAAAGGTTAAGTAACTGCCCAAGATCACATAACCGGGAGGGGCCTGATTTGAAACCAGACAACCTGTCTCCGGGGTCTGGAGTTTAACTCCATTCATAAACGTTCAAAAGTAGGCACAGCTAAGCAACATATTATTTAATAATATACATATATTCGGGAATAAGATATGACAGAAACTATTATTAAATATAAAATTAGCACAAAATTCACAATTACCTGTTGTAGGGGAGGGGAGAGTATACAACCTTAGAGGGAAATAGAAGGATTCAAAGAAATTGGCAATGTTCTCTTTCTTAAGAAAGTATCTGGGAGGTGTGTATATAGATGTTAATTTATTATTGATGTTGTTTTTCTCTGGTGTACATATCCATTACATGCAGTCTGTATTTCTGAATTTTTGAAAAAGATTAAAAGAGAGAGGCTAGCCTCTGAACCCTGAACAGAGGAACAGTCCCTGCACTGGAAGAGAAACCTGTACTTCCAGAAGTTTTCTGTGATCTATATGGGTGCCAGAGAAGGTAGTTGGGCCGAATCATCTTGAAAGGATCTTTCCCCTACAGCCGCCCAGGGTCAGGGTATGTGGGTAGGATCTGAGAAGCTAGGTCCTGCTGGAGAGCACAGTGCAAATGAGGGCTCTGAGCAGTGGGGATGGAGAGAGTTGTCCAGAGAGCTCACAAAAGCAGCCCAAGAAAGAAGAGCCAGAATCTGAACACCTGCCAGATGATAACTGTACCATGAAAGCAGACACTACAGGGAATAGAAGGTGAAGGGATAAAGGGGTAGAAGGTTAGAAGAGTGAGGGGGGAGCTTTGAACTGGATAAAATTAAATTCTTGATATAGACTGGACTGGACTCTTAGTCACCTATAAATGAGGCTTTTTGTTAATTTAAGGGGATCTGCCTAAGATGTTGTCCAAAAAAGGAAGATTTTGCAGAGCTTGTTTGAAGCCCAGTGGGGAGAACAAGTAAAGTTGTTTCCCACTTGGATTTTACCAAGTTTAATAAATGAATTCAGATCATAGAGTCACCTGGGTTTTGAGGGCACCTGGGTGACTCAGTCAGTTAAGCATCCAACTCTTGGTTTTGGCTCAGGTCGTGATCTCACAGTTCGTGAGATTGAGCCCCCGTAGGGCTCTGTACCAACAGTGGGGAGCCTGCTTGAGATTCTCTCTCTGACTCTCTCTCTCTCTCTCCTTCTCTCCCCTCCCCCCCACAAGCTCGTGCTCTCTCTTTTTCAAAGTAAATAAAAAAAAAAGACATGGGTTTGAACTGTGTAGGTTCACTTATATGCAGATTTTTTCTGATAATATAGTACACTACTGTAAATGGGTTTTCTCTTTCTTATTATTTTCTTAATAACATTTTCTTTTCTCCAGATGACTTTATTGTAAGAAGACAGTACATAATATATATAGCATACATGATATGTGTTGGTCAACTCTTTCTGTTATTAGTAAGACTTCCAGTCAACAGTAGGCTATTAGTAGTTAAGTTTTGGGGGAGTCAAAAGTTATACACAGATTTTTTTGACTGTGTGGGGAATCAGTGCTCCTAACTCCAGCATTGTTCAATGGTCAACTGTACACACATGTCTATTCATTTGTCTTTTAAAAATAACTTTACTGAGATATGATTTAAATATTTTAATGTTCAACCTTTCCAAGTGTACAATTCAATGGTTTTTAGTATATGCACAAGTTTGTAAAGTCACCATCACTATCTCATTTCAGAGCATTTCATTACCCTGAAAGGATACTCTATACATATTATCAGTCACTCCCCATTCCCTGTTGTCCCTGGCAACCTCTAGTCTATTTTATTGCCTCTGAATTTGTCTGTTCCAGACATTTCATATAAATGGGATATATTGCCATTTGTGTCTGACTCATTTTACTTAGCATGATGTTTTTAAGCTTCATCCATGGTGTAACATGTATATCATGTTCCACTTTTTTCTATGTCTATGTAGTATTCCATGCATGGCTTTACTATATTTTGTTTATCCATTCATCAGTTGATAGACATTTCAGTGCCCACTCTTTCCTGTATTATGAATAATGCTTCTGTGGACACTAATGTACAAGGTTTTGGGTGAACATCTGCTTTCAATTCTCTTGACGATACACATAAGAATGCAATTGCTGGAGCATATGATAAACTCTACGTTTAACATTTTGTGGGAAAAAAAACTGTTTTTCAAGTGACTGCATGATTTTACAACCTAGTCAGCAGTATATGAGGGTTCCAATTCTCCACATCCTCACTAACACTTGTATGCCTTTTATTTTAGCCATTCAGATGGGGGTAAAAACGAATCTCATTGTGTTTTTGATTTGCATTTCTCTAATGGCTAATAATGCTGAACATTGTTTTATGTACTTATTAGCCATTTGTATACGTCTTTGGAGAAATGTCTATTTAGATACTTTGCCCATTTTTAATTGGGTTATTTGTCTTTTTATTGTTGAATTGGAAAAGTTCTTTATATATTCTACATGTAAGTGCCTTGTGCTATATATGATTTATACATATTTTCTCCCATTCTATGGGTTGTCTTTTCACTTTCTTTATGGTGTCCTTTGAAATACAAATTTTCTTAATTTTGATGAGATTCTATATTTCTATTTTTTCTTTTGTTGCATGTGCTTTTTTCTCTGCCTCTTTTTATACACACATGCAATCATACCATACCCATTATTCTCAACTTGCTTTTTTTAAATAATAATTCTTTGGCATCTTTCCACATCTTTCTACCTCTCTCATATCTATCTATACTACATATCATTTTATAGCAGCATAGTATCTTATTTTATATAGGTAAATAACAAGTTCTCCATTGATGAATATTTAGGTTTTTAAAGCTTTTTGCTATTATAGTGCCAAAGTGAACACTCTGAGAATATATCTTTAATACATATGTTAGTATACCCACACTGTACATTTCTAATTGTGAGTGTTGGCTTAAAGAATATTTGTATTTGAAATTTTGAGAGATATTACCAAATTATCTTCAATGATGTTATATATTATCCTCTAGTAGTATTTGAGAATGTTTTGCATCCACAGGGTACTACCAAACTTCTTAGCTTTACCCATCTAAGTTGCTTTGCCTTTGTTTGTGTTTGAAGTTGACTCTGTTTTATATGGTTATTGGACATTTTTATTTCATTTTGTATAAAGTGTTTCTTTATAGCCTTTGCCCATTTTTCTAGTGGGTTATTTGTCTTTTTATTGAATTTTCAGAGCCTTTTGTATATTAAGAAATTTTATTTTTTCTCAGTTATATAAGTTGTAATATTTTTCTTATTTTGTTATTTTCTTTTGAATTTCCTTATGGAGTTTTTGATGTACATAGGTCTAAGGGGCTTTTGTAGTTGAATTTACTACTCTTTTTTCTTATGAACTTTAGCAAGTCATTTTTTCCTTTTTTCTTAATTTTTTTCTAAGGACTTTTTCCTATTCTTCAAATTTTGGAGAATCTGAAATCATTGGCTATTCTTTTCCTTGACTTAATTATAAAAACCACTGCACACAATTCTTTGAAAATTTAATTATTACCTAGAATAGTGTCATGTACATAAGCCCATTGAATAAATATTATTAATAAAACTTTCAAATTCATATTCAAATTTTACACTTTTTCCATTCAAGACTATTTAAATATTTTTTTTAAGTCAAAGCTTAAAATAAAATTGGTGTGGCATATCCCTTTACCAAATAAAGCCAACGCAAAATAAAGTTTTAAGCATAAGAAATTTACATTCCATATAACACTTGCCATTTTACCAACAAAGTTCAGTGGTTTGTTCTTGTTCTTGTTGTTCACACTGGTAGATAGCAGTTGCTTCCTGAGGGGCTGAGAAGTAACAACAGACATTTGAGCCCTTTGTATTTGGAGAGAACCCCTTTGTTCAGTCCAGAAGCCCTAAAGGTTCCCAGGCACCAGTCAGAAGGGGTGTTTCCCAACCCTGAGTGACACCTGAATACATGTCATCCACAACAAAAGGAGAGTTTCAATGTGTTCAGGCAGGAGATTAAACAGAGTCTTTTCAGAAATGAACAGAAGTGCCTGCAATTTAGAGCTCAATTCATTTAACCTGTTACCATAAGTCTGCTAACTTTCTTGTTTTCTGTTCCAAGTCATATCTGCAACAATTGTGACAAGAATAATTAAAGTCAGCCATTGTTTCTGTGATCTTGATCATATATCCAAACTTCTGTAATTATGCTTACAAAAATGCAAGGCTTGAATTTTGTTAATAATGACATTTTGAGTTGCATAGGAAGTTAGTGATATTATTTTTCAGAATTTTGCTTTTAAAGTTAAATAAATATATTAAAGGCATATAATTATAAAAATATTCGCATCAAAAAAAACCTTACAAATGAAACTGTAAGGCAAGTCTGCATAAAAATATACAACTAAGAACTAAATAATGAAAAACATTTTCAAAATTGTTATAAGAAATCTGTATAGAATAGAGTGAGGAAGCTGAACTGGAAAACTTCTGAGCTGATGCTCTATAACTTTTTTTCAGCTCAAGAAGACTTTATAGAAAGAATAGGATTCAGCCTATGTAAAGGGATAGTTGAGATTTATACACATAAAAAGTTACAAGGAAAACATCAGCTCAGAATATAACTAAAAAGTACAAAGTGTGTGTTTGGAAGAGGAGGAGTGTTAACAGAGATTATAAAAAGATATTGGCAGGTCACGGGTGTTTATTGGACAGAGCTGTAGACGCTGGCAGGAAACTGGTTACCCAAAGCCTTGAGGTTGAAACCAAGATCAGAATCTGATCTGCATGACCCAAACTGGATGATATCTGGGAAAACAAATTTGATTATGTCACACCCAATCTTACATTTCTTTTATCATTCCTCACTGTCTAAAAAGAAAGTCCAAACCCCATAATAAAGTCTGGCGATGCCCTTCACGTTCTGAACAGAAGTCACATTACTATATTTATCTTCCAACCCTAAGAAAGTCTGCACTCCATCCTTTCCAAATTTGCCTCGTGCTCTGTCCATGCTATGTTCTTTTTATTCCTCCATATCTGTCCTGCATGGTTTGTATGTGTGTTTTCTTCATCTCACTTAACCATCTTGCAAACTTCTATTCATCAAACTCAACCTTAATGGCTTCTCTTCGGAAGTCTAGCTATTCTCTTAGAGATAGCATTCCCTCTTCCATTATTTTGACATTGTTCATTCTAGTAGGATTATAGATATTCTTCCCCTGATAGTTGGAGCTACTCAAACTGAAAGACCACCTCATATTTATGTTTGTATTTGAATTGGTTTAAAATCAAAGTCATCTGATAGAAAGAGCTCTATATTAATATTCATAACACTTCATCTTAAAAATAAATATCTAAGAAATTAGATTAATCCATGAGAAGCTGTATTTATCATTTGAATTCTGTAGAAGTAAGCCTCAAAGGTGGGACCTGCTATCTTCTGCCAGTGTAACGGCACAATCACTCTTCATTATAAAAATCTAATTTGCAGTGATGTTATGGGCAAATTACATAATGGAGTTGTAATTTATAATTTATTCTTTTTCCCAGCTTCTTTGAGATATAACTGACATACAACATTGTGTAAGTTTAAGGTTTACAATGTGATCCTTTGATACATGTGTATATTGCAAAATGTTTACCACAATAAGATTACTTACCATATTCTTTACCTTACATAATTACCATTTTATTGTTGTTGTTACAATGAGAACATTAAAGCTCTATTCTCAGAGCAACTTTTTACTAAGATCTGTATATATTATTAAGATTATTGACTTGGGGGTTTATAAAATTTGTGATTATTTCTTCCAATATTGTAATTTTCAAATTATTTGAGAATATTCAATTATGGTCAAAAGGCAAGAAAACAAATGGTATGAGTAAAACTCATAAAAAAAGTGTAAAGCATAGATAGTAAATAAACTATTAAGTTATGACATATAGTTTAAGTCTACAGAAGGTAAGTGTAGATAATGAGTAAACAACTAGCATGTAGAACATAAGCAAACTTAAAATATATATGAAATATCAAGAATGAATTACTAATATTTAACATATACCAAAGATAGATAAAATTGATAGAAGTTGTGATGGGAAAAAAAGTGTTAAAGACAGAAAAAAAAGCATAAAGACCAGTTTATGATCATGACAACCCCTAGATAATAATAACACATAATAATCCCATTTTGGTCCCAAGTGTTCTTTTCTCAATCCAAGAAACACAAATAAGAACCATAGTGACTCAACAAACTAATTGGCCTGAGTTTTCTGATAGAAGAAATGTGTATCATTGCCCCAGACACATCCTGTCTGTGGGCACCTTGTTCAAATCTCAGCTATGATTTTCATAATCACATTGTAAACCAGGAGATCTAATGCAACTGAGAGAGACGCAGGACATATGAACTTTTCATAAGGAATTCAGATAGTATAGTATTCTCACTCACAACCTTTTCTAAGGGCATTAATGTAATCAACCTCTTTTTTTTATTGTTTCATGCTGGTATCTTTAAATGATTTAATAAACTATAATTTGAACATCTTAATTTTGTCAGTAAATCTTTCTGTTCCATGGCCCCTGGGATAGGCTGCTTGGTAGTATACTTGGAGGCTACCATCACATCAAGGTAATTCCCCATGTGATCAGTAAAACAGTAGATTCTCCTGGATTTTATGGAATCACATAGCTGAAGTTAAGAGACTAAATAAAAGAGTAAATGACACAGCCAAGAAAATGATCTTTTCAATCAAGAATAAAATATTTATGCTAGCTAAATAATCATGAAACATTTTTTAAAAAGTCATTGTGATTGAGGAAATAATTTCCCTGTTACATACTAAGAGCTATGAGCCCTATTGAAAACAGTCAAAAAGGAAATGGTAGAGGGGAATTGGTGAATCCCTAACCTGGGGAGCAAAACATGAACTCTAATCTGGCTTCTGCCACTTCTTAAATGGGAGACTGACTTGAGTTACTTAACTTTCCTGAGCCATGGTTTCCTCATATGACAAGTGAGAAAAAATAAAATAAAAAGAACCCAAGAAGGTATTTTGTAGATGTGATTAACATCTACAATCAGTTCACTTTAAGTAAAGAAGATTACACTTGATGGCACAAAAATAGACACATAGCTCAATGGAACAGGATAGAAAGCCCAGAAACAAACCCATGAATATATGGTCAATTAATCTTTGACAAAAGAGGCAAGAATATGTACTAGGAAAAAGATAGACCCTTCCACAAATAGCGTTGGAAAAATTGGACAGCTACATGCAAAAGAATGAAACTGGACCAGTTTCCTACACCATACCCAAGAATAAATTCAAAATAGATTAAATACCTAAATGTGAGACCTGAAACCATAAAAATCCTAGAGGAGAGCACAGGCAATCATTTCTCTGAAACTGGCTATAGCAATATTTTTCCAGAATTGTCTCCTAAGGCAAAGGAAATAAAAGCAAAAATAAACTGTTGGAACTGTGTCAAAATAAAAAGCTTTTGCAAAGCCAAGGAAACAACAAAACTAAAAGACAACCTACTGAATGGGAGAAGATACTTGCAAATGACATATATGATCAAAGGTTTGTATTCAAAATACGTAAAGAACTCATACAATGTGACACCCCAAAAACAAATAATCCAATTTAAAATGGGCAGAAGAGGGCCGCCTGGGTGGCTCAGTTGGTTGAGCGTCCGATTTCGGCTCAGGTCATGATCTCACGGTCCATGAGTTTGAGCCCCGCGTCAGGCTCTGTGCTGACAGCTCAGAGCCTGGAGCCTGTTTCAGATTCTGTGTCTCCCTCTCTCTCTGCCCCTCCCCTGTTCATGCTCTGTCTCTCTCTCTCTCTAAAATAAATAAACGTTAAAAAAATTTTTTTTAAATAAAAAAAATAAAAAATAAAAATAATAAAATGGGCAGAAGACATGAACAGACATTTCTCCAAAGAAGACATACAATTGGCCAACAGACACATGAAGAGATGCTCAACATCACTCATCATCAGGGAAATACAAATTAAAACTACCTCATACCTGTCAGAATGGCTAAAATCAAAAACACAAGAAACAAGTGTTGACAAGGATGTGGGGAAAAAGGAACCCTCATGTACTGTTGATGGGAATGCAAACTGGTACAGCCACTCTGGAAAACAGTACGGAAGTGCCTCAAAAAATTAAAAATAGAACTACCCTATGATCCAGTAATCATACTACTAGACATTTACCCAAAGAATACAAAAACACTAATTCAAAAGGATATATGCCTTTCTATGTTTATTGCAGCATTATTTACAATAGCCAAGATAATGGAAGCAGCCCAAGTAACCATCTGTTGAATGAATAAGGAAGCGGCAAGCGGCAGTATATATATATATATATATATATATATATATATATATATATACATATATATATACACATATGTATATATGTATACAGTATATACATATATATGTATATATACATCATATATATGTGTGTGTGTATACATACACACACACACACTAGAATATTTTGAGCCATAAAAAAGGATGAAATCTTGCCATTTGCAACAACATGGATGGAACTACAGAGTATAATGCTAAGGGAAATAAGTACATCAGAGAAAGACAAATACCATATGACTTCACTCATTTGTGGAATTTAAGAAACAAAACAAAGGAACAAAGTGGGGGAAAGGAAAGAGAGACAAACTAAGAAATAGACTCTTAATTATAGAGAACAAACTGATGGTCACCAGAGGGGAGGTGGGTGGGTGATGGGTGGAATAGGTGAAGGGGATTAAGAGTATACTCACCAGGATGAGTACCAAATAATGTATAGAATTGTTGAATCCCTCACTATATTGTACACATGAAAGTAATATAACACTGTATGTTAACTATACTGGAATTAAAATTTTAAACTTATATAAAAAAAAGATTATACTTGATGATGTGGGTGGGCTTTACCCAATCAATTGAAGGCCATGAGTGTAAAACCCAAGATTTCTCTGAAAAGAATTCTACCTCAAGACATAAAAATCCTGCCTGAGTTTCCAGCCTGTCAGCCTGTCCTACAAATTTTAAGCTTGCCACCCCCCATAATTGTGCGTGCCAATTCCTTAACCTAAATCTATCTACCTACATCTATTATCTATCTATCTATCTATCTATCTATCTATCTATCTATCTATCTATCCATGCAATCTATCCCCTGCTCGTCTGTTTTTCTGGAGAACCCTAACTGATACACCTTTCCTACTTCTATGCCACAGAAATAGGAAAGTAATTTGAAAACTTCAAAGTGCTATGCCAATTTAATGTATTATTATCCCAAGTGTAACTCAAGTTTGTATTTTATTTTATTTTATCTTATGTTTATTTATTTTTGAGACAGAGACAGACTGAGTGGGAGAAAGGCAGAGACAGAGGGAGACACAGAATCTGAAGCAGGCTCCAGGCTCTGAGTTGTCAGCACAGAGCCCAACATGGGGCTCGAACCCACAAACCACAATATCATGACTTGAGCCAAAGTTGGACACTTAACCAACTGAGCCACCCAGGTGCCCCTCAAGTATAATGACTGCAAATGTATTTATTATATGTTTCTGAAAAGTTCTTCTTGTTTTTACAAAAATATACCTTAACTGATAGTTTGAGCAGAAATGCCAGTTTTCAAAAGGGAAGACAGTGGGAGTATTTGAATGATGCCTGTGAGCGATTGGTTTAATTACTTATTTTGTGAATCTTAATTTAATAACATAGGTGAAAGGGGAAAGAACAGTGTCATGATTTATTGGTCCTCATCATTCAATATAATTGAGTAAATTATCTATTTTGATTTTAGCATAAAGCTTTCGGTCTCAAACCTTTCAGTAAAAATGAAATTTTAGGTTATTCATTTAATCTAAAAATACACAGAACCTTTCCCTATATCACCATAATCCCCATTTTTCTCTTTGCTCTTTGTCCCTCCATAAAACTTACCATTTTGGTTAGTCCAGTCCAGACAAGCAGGATTGCTCCACCTGAGTGAGTATGTCCTCAGATAAAAGCTCAACTATGAATTCTACTGTTTGTTCTGCAGAGTTCACCATGAATGTGTTACTCTTCCACCATCAGTTAGTAATCCAGCTGATCACCCACTTAGCATTATCCAAGCAAATCATTGTGCAACATGCCTCTCCTATCATCACTCCTCCACTTTCCATAAGTCTCATATCAGAGTTAGTCGTATTACTTTAGGGACAGCTCATTTTGGATTATAAGCAACCTTTCTTGTTTACAAGACTTGGCTTGATGATTTTAGCTTTACTGCAAAAATTAAACCACCCTTAAAGGGAAAGTTTCACGAGCAGTAAATGTTCAAAAATACAATTCAGAGTTGGAAAGCTATTCCCAAATGAGCATCTCTAAAATTATTTGTAACAGTAACGTTAATACATTAAATAATTGGGCTTGATGCTATACAGTGATCATGTGAAAAAGAATAATGCATATTGGAATGTTTATATTATGATAGGGTCATTTAAGAAAACTCAACCTAATAACCATACCTCATTATTCATTGATTTTAAAAGAATATATATTCTTGGGGCATGTAGGTGGCTCAATTAGTTAAGCATCTGACTTCAGCTCAGGTCATAATCTCACGGTTCATGAATTCAAGCCCCGCGTCAGGCTCTGTGTTGACAGCTCAGAGCCTGGAGCCTGCTTTGGATTCTGTGTCTCCCTCTCTCTCTGCTCTTCCCCCATTCATGCTCTGTCTCTATCTCTCTCAAAAGTAAATAAGCATTAAACAATTTTTTAAAAAAGAGTATATATTCTTTTTGTATATCCCAGAGTCTATGGACAGTAAAGAACAATTCATCTGTTAGACTTGCTTACAGATATAATAAAAAAAAAAGCAAATTGTGTTCAGAATAAATATTAACTACTACTTGAGTGAACTGGCACAGAGTTAAAATTCAGTTTTCTTCTCTAGTCTTTATAAAATGTTCATTAACTTAGAGTTATGACAAAAATGAAACATCTATTTACTGTTTGGAACAATAATAAAAAAAAACTTTTCTACAAGTTTTTGTTTTCTGTCTTTGTTCTTGGTCCTTAATTCTCAATATCCTTCCTTGAATTATCAAGCCTGTTAGTGTCACATCTCAAAAGATACAATTTCTCATTGTCAGACTTTTCCCATAAAGTGCATTCTTCTGGGTAAAGTCTTGATAAACCTTGAAAATCTTGCAACAGACAGAAAATTTAAGTTTTAATCTCTAGAAATTTTCTGAATATGAACTCTGCCTAAATTCTAATAAGTCTTCCTCAATTATGTGTTATTTTTTAAATGCTATAAAAACTGTCAGGATAAATTGAGATGTACCTCAATCTACCTCTCTCTGCATTTTGCTATGTAGCTTTATCCTCAATATGTTTCTCTCCAAAGAGCTCATTACTCAAAACTAAAAATATAAAGATAGCAGCAAGAACTGTTATGCCTGGATAATTTTGGGCAGATAGTTGCAGGGTATTGTTGGTTTGTTTTTGTTTAGTTTTGCTTTTACAAATTCCTGGAAATCTGAAGTTTCTGCATTATGTATGAATTGCTAGAATTGAAATCTATAAGGACGGGGGCCGTGTTCTTCCCTGTCCCAGCATTCCACCCAGACCTCTGGAAATTAGAGAATGAATTAAAAGGAAAGAATATTTTATTTTTTTTATCAAAACTTGGTCTGATTCTGTATGAAGGCCTAGAATTCATAGACCACATCTATGTTACTTTCATTGCCTCCTTTTTGGCATCAATAGGACATCTGCGGAGTCATAGGTTACAGGAAGGTCCTTCTGTAAAATATCTTCACTTCTCTCTCTCTCCCTCTCTTTTTTTAATGTTTATTTATTTTTGAGAGAAAGAGAGAGTGAGTGAATGCAAGCAGGGGAGGGGCAGAGAGAGAGAGGGAGACACAGAATCCAAAGCAGGTTCCAGGCTCTGAGCCGTCAGCACAGAGCCTCACTCATGGCTTGAACTCACGAACCATGAGATCATGACCTGCGCCAAAGTCAGACACTTAACTGACTGAGCCACACAGGTGCCCTCACGTCTCTTGATTTCTTTTTATATGCGCTCCTCGAGGACTTTAAGGTACTGATTAAGATTATGAGGTTCTAGAGTTGATAGACCCAAGTTTCAACACAGTTTTGTCATTTATTGCAAGTGTGACTGTGGACAAGTTACTAAACTTCCCTCTATTCAATTTACTCATTTATAAAATAATAATCCCTATTCCAGAGATGATTAAATGAAATAATTTATCTAAGACATTTAGTGCTAGTTGGCACCATAGGAATCATTCAATAAATGTTAGGCATTATCATTATTATTACTACTGCTATAATTATATTTCTATTTAACTTATAAGCTCCATGACAGCAATAATCACCCTTTTTTAAGCTTTTTGCTTCCAATACTTAGCATAGTATTTGATATGTGTTTTTTGAACTGAACTACTTTGATGATCTACAGAGACAAATGTAAAAAAAACAAATACTCTTCTTTTTTCCTGGTTGGGCATGGGTTAGGGAAGAGGTAATATACAATACTCTTAGCTTATGAATCACAAACAGTGATTGCCTGATCTATATTTCTAACCTAAAACTCAAATGCCCAAATTTTAAAGGGGGAGAAAGATTGGCTTATAACTTTAAACTGAGAAAAGAGAAATTTGAGCAAAAGCTAATAAGGTTACTTAAATGTTTGTGTTCTGCTTTTTTGTTGCATATGCTGCTTGGTTTTTAAAAGCAAC
Organism: Acinonyx jubatus; assembly: GCF_027475565.1. Taxonomy (NCBI): domain Eukaryota; kingdom Metazoa; phylum Chordata; class Mammalia; order Carnivora; family Felidae; genus Acinonyx; species Acinonyx jubatus. The sequence continues at coordinate 65,760,895 of NC_069387.1, forward strand.
ACAGGTGGAGTACCTGACTAGCTGAGTCGTTAGAGCATACGACTCGGTCTGGGGTCATGAAAGCAAGACAGGTAAAGAAAGAGATGACCAAAAAGAGAGGAGAAAGTGCCAGAGAAACATTAAGTTTATTTACTGTATTTCACCCTATTATTATTATGTTGAGGGAATATTCCAGTTGTCTGTTTACAAAGTAATTTCCCCCACCCACATAGCAAAGTTTGGTGATTCTTCAACCATGGCTAAATGTCAACCTTTCCATATTACTTGAAAGAAGTTTCCAAGAAGGCTTCCTTAAAGGAATTCACCATGTAAATGCATGATGATAATAAGAATTGTAAGATCATTAGGGCTTCCTCCTCATTGAGAATTTCTTGCTAAGTAAACCTTTATCTGTGTGTCTGCATGCTTTTTTTTTTTAATTTTGTAATGTTTATTTACTTTTGAAAGAGAGAAACAGAGTATGAGCAGGGGAAAGGCAGAGAGAGGGGGTCATAGAATCCGAAGCAGGCTCCAGGCTCTGGGCTATCAGCACAGAGCCCGACGTGGAGCTCGAACTCATGAACCATGAGATCATGACCTAAGCTGAAGTCAGACACTCAGTTGCCTGAGCCATCCAGATGCCCCTGTGTGTCTGCCTGTTTTACACAGCAGACACCTTGCCATAGTAAGCACCATAAATGGGGAGAGATAGTGCTATTTTTCATTTGGAATACTTTGGAATGTTGGTTTTTCCAAATTCCTCATGCAGCATAATAAAAGGATTTATAATCTCATATATAGGCCACTGTGAGCACTTCTCTTGGTGCTGTCAGCCCAGAAATCAACTGATAAAATGATTCCACCAGACAAGGTGAGGCCTATTAAAACATTACATCATTTTGTATGCACCGAGCCAAGGAAGGATCTTCTCATATGGCACTTCCATGAGGAGCTTGTCCAGTGAACATTTCAGTGACTCAAGTGGTTATGATTCTACCTTGCTTGAGAAAATATTTTGTAAGTTACTCATCCTGCTCTTAGGAAATTTAGACATATGGAGCGAGCCATACAAAACATTTGAGATCACCAAATCCAACCCTCTTGTTTTTGAAATTTATCTAAGATCTAACTGGTGGAAAACTGGAAATAAACCCAGGTCTCCTTTTCACTACCTCACACAGATTCCTAGTTATTTAATGTAAAAATAACTAATTTTATTTTAGGAGCACTCTTCATATTTATGTTCTTAGTGTTATAGTATCTATTTAATTTTGTAAAATATATAAGAAAAACATTTAGGATTTCTCTCTTTCAGAGAAATTGTAACTTGGTAAAAATGTATTACATTTAAGTTTTTCAAAATTGTAAAACTAAGTGAAGTTAGTGCCACTTGGTGAAAAATGTCAGTTATTCATTTTGGGAATATAGCTCAACACCCATATTTAAAAAATTTTTTTTAAGTTTATTTATTTATTTTGGAGGCTTGGGAGCAGAGAGAGAGGGAGAGAGAGAATCCCAAGCAGAGTCCACACTATTAGCACAGAGTCTGACATGGGGCTCAATCTCATGAACCGTGAGATCAAGACCTGAGCCAAAATCAAGACTTGGGCGCTTAACTGAGTGAGTCACCCAGGCACCCAAGATTTTTTTATTTTTAAGTAATCTCTACGCCCATCAGGGGGTGGGGCTCAAAACGTGGGGCTCAAAATCACAACCCTGAGATCAAGAATTGCATGCTTCGCCAACTGAACCAGCCAGGCTTCCCAAGACCCATATTTTCATCACAGGTAACTGTTTCATTGTGCAGTGAACTAACAACTCCATACTTCTACAATGTAAATATAATCTCATTCCTTTTAAGCAGTTCCTGCTGCATTAGCTATTAGATGAGTTACTATGTTATTTCTCAAAACTGTTCATATAGAGTCCAATATTTTTCATGTGACTGTCATAACATGGAATTCATGAGGGCCACAAGTCTTTCTCTGCTTTGGGGAAGTTGGCTCTTGAAGTTACTCTCTTTTTTTATCAAGTATTTAAAAAAATTTTTTTAATGTTTATTTTTGAGAGATAGAGAGAGAGAGAGAGAGTGCAACAAGGGGAGGGGCAGAGAGAAAGGGGGAGACATAGAATCCAAAGCAGCCTCCAGGTTCTGAGCTGTCAGCACAGAGCCTAACATGGGGCTCAAACTCACGAACCGTGACATCATGACCTGAGCTGAAGTTGAACACCCAACCGACCGAGCCACCCAGGTGCCCTGAAGTTACTCTCTTTCTTTTGAAATTCTCTAGGACTCTTCACTTAGGAACAAAATCTGACTACTCAGCCTAAGAGACAAAATGTCACTGAAGAAAGCTTCCAGGGAATTAATTGTCTTCTTTATGCTTAGCCATCATCAAACAAGTTCTCTTAGAATAATATCAAGACCTAGACTGGCTCATATCCCTGTAACCTAGAGTGACAACTACAGGGTTTTTAAATCTGTGTTTAAACCCTAACTCTGCCACTGAACAATAGCTCTATCACCTTGGGCAAATTAAGGAACCTTGCAGTGCCACTGTTTGCTTATGTGTTAAGACAATAATTCCCACCTTTCAGTGGTGTTGTAATGATTGGATAAAGTTATATATATATATGTAAATTGCCTCCAGAGAATGCCTAAAACATAGTAGGATTTGAATAAAAGGTACTACTTACAGTATTACCCTTCAAACAAGAAGTCATTCCTGCCCTGTAATTCTTTAGGTACTTACAGATTCTCATATTTCAAATGACCAAAACCAATGCTGATCGCTAGGTGGTCATATTTTCTCAGAATAACTTCTTAGGCTAATTTATCTTCCTTTTCAATTTTTGTATGTAACCCATAGTTATCACATTTCTGGCATGTGCTCAATATGGTTAGACTTTCCAGCTTAGTGCTTTCCCTCCCTAGAAGATCAGAACCCTTAATTATGCACTTTTCCCCTAGCCACATAGCCAGGGATTTAGAGCTCCTTAAGAAGATTAATTAAAACTGCTGCCATTCCTGTAGCAAAGCTTCCTTTATTTTGGACTGCTGAACTGAGGGTTAAGTGCTTTATCACAGAGCAAATCAATGGCAACACTGGATGTGGAAGCCAACAAGCTAGATTACCAGCTCTTTGTGCCACTGAAAGAACACTTCCATTGACTGATTTTTTCTTCTGTGGGATTTCAACAATACCTTAGTGAGAATCTGCCTAGAGACAAGAGCACCTTCCTGTACTGTGATATGATATATCCGCACACTCACAGACAATTCCCCATTGATCTTAACTGTAGAAAAGGGAAGCCTGGCACACTACTTAAGAAGGGCAAGTCAACCTAATTAACAATTGCACTTACTCCCAGCTTTTTTACATCAATAGTGCTTTGTCTATGTTGCTTAACCCTTGAATACTTACGGGTGGGTTTCCTGCTTACAAATAACTAGCCAATATTTATCTAACTTAGGTTTATTAGATAATTTAATTTTGTCTATTTTTCCAGATCATTCGTATAATAAGTAGTCTGGCTCAAATATCAATGTATTGCTCCTTGACACATAAATGAAAATACCTCCATATTCTTTGGTACATAGCATTTGTTTGTTTGTTTCCTCATGGAAACTGAAAGCAAGAGAAAATATATCCTTTTAATAAGAAATGCTTTGTGCTTTGCTTTCATAATACAGTTTTGTGCCAAAGCCCAGAATGAATTTACCTTATAAACCAATCTCTGAAATTATGAATTTAATTGTTTTAAAAGTTGATTGTTATTAATCAGAGTTATAGAGAAGAGATTTGAATAAAGAAAAATTCTCAAAATTATCAAGTATAGCGTGTATAACATATAAGATACATGCAACTATTACCTGGAATGTGGTGTGTGTGTGTGTGTGTGTGTGTGTGTGTGTGTGTAAAAGACACTACTGAGGTAAATTTTGAATCAAAGCAAAATGTAATCCTCATGTATAGACTGCTTATAAAGATATCTTACCAGTGAGAGTTTATACACCATTTTTATGATATTTTGATTTGGACTCTTCAATAATTAAAAATATGTTCCCCCTCAATATGAGCTCAGTTATTAAGTACAGTATTTTAAAAATGGAAGACACAAATAGAAAAATAAACCATAGGTTGTACTGTTCAACCATCATTATGTGCTACCTCAAATCTTCATCTTGATGAGCACCTTTGCTTTACAAAATTGTTCAAACACTCTAGTATGTGTATCTTCAGTTTTGGAATAAAAAGGAAAATGTAATGGAAAAATAACAGAGTTTATGTTTAGCAATTTGGAGATTTTGGATTACCCATTCTAATATATCAATTTCAGTTCATATTTCACTCTTTCTCATTGCCAGGTAGTATTCCATTGTGTATGTAAAACACAATTTCTTTATCCATTCATCAGTTGATGGACATTTAGGCTCTTTCCATAATTTGGCTATTGTTGAAAGTGCTGCTATAAACATTGGGGTACAAGTGCCCCTATGCATCAGCACTCCTGTGTCCCTTGGGTAAATTCCTAACAGTGCTATTGCTGGGTCATAGGGTAGATCTATTTTTGATTTTTTTGAGGAACCTCCACACTGTTTTCCAGAGTGGCTGCACCAGTTTGCATTCCCACCAACAGTGCAAGAGGGTTCCCATTTCTCCACATCCTCTCCAGCATCTATAGTCTCCTGATTTGTTCATTTTAGCCTTTTGTAGCAATGTGGATGGAACTGGAGAGTATTATGCTACGTGAAATAAGTCATACAGAGAAAGACAGAAACCATATGTTTTCACTCCTATGTGGATCCTTAGAAACTTAACAGAAGACCATGGGGGAGGGGAAGGAAAAAAAAGTTAGAGAGGGAGAGAGCCAAACCATAAGAGACTCTTAAAAACTGAGAACAAGCTGAGGGTTGATGGGGGGTGGGAGGGTGGGGAGGGTGGGTGATGGGCACTGAGGAGGGCACCTGTTGGAATGAGCACTGGGTGTTGTATGGAAACCAATTTGACAATAATTTTCACATTAAAAAATAAAATAAAATAATAAAAAATTAAAGATATATTCATTCATATTTAATAATAAGCCTGCAGAATTCCTGTGGCTGTTTATTCTTTGTGATGAAATTCAAGATAGATTGTACCAGAAACAGTTTTCTTGACTATTCATATATATTGAGGGTGAGAAAAAAGATTAAGTTGAAATAGAGTTCTTTACAGTTCATGTTTCTTCTCATCTAATGATGGCAAACTGTGAAAACATTACCCAAGAGCATGGTTTTCTAGCTAGTAAACCATGTTCAGAAATGTTTCCCAGTTTAATACAAATACATTCATTCAGAAAAGGAAATTGCTGCGTTGATATGTCCCAGGCAGATTGTTTCCTGTTTTGGAAACCACTGTGTTCAGTTATTCAGAGCTGAGATGGTTCTATTCATCCTCCATAAGGGGAATTGGCCAGCTCAGTGAGAATGACTTCCAAATATTTCAGTAGAATTAAAGCTCAGGTTTTAGACTCACTGGATAACTAAATATAAAACTTTTTTCCCTATAAATTAAAAATGTTTAGGGGCACCTGGGTGGCTCAGTTGGTTAAGCATCCAACTTCAGCTCAGGTCATGATCTCACAGTTCGTGAGTTCAAGCCCCATGTCGGGCTCTGTGCTGATAGCTCAGAGCCTGGAGCCTGCTTTGGATTCTGTGTATTCCTCTCTCTCTCTGCCCTTTCCCTGCTCACGTTCTGTCTCTCCCTCTCTCTCAAAAATAAAGAAACAAAAATTTTTTTTAATGTTTATTTTTATATGCTATGATCTTTTATTTTTTCATACTTTGTATCTGCATGCCAAAAGAATTTGGAGTTTCAATTTAAATCCCCATTTATGCTATCAATCTTATGAAATCTCTTCTGGTAAGATGAAACATAATTTTATAGTTAGAGGAAATTCTTAGCTACTCCCATTAGAGAGGCACAAAGTTTTGGAAATTATGTATTAGCCAGTAACTCCATTTTTCCCAATCACATTTTCCATATAACCTGCTACTAACAAGTAAAGTAATTGATCTAAATTTTATATTACTCCCAAATTTTACTATGTTAATCACTTTGTGCATCCAACACTTTAAACTCCCTTCCTTTGGTGCATGTACCATACTCTTCCCCCCCCCCCCCCTTCTGTATAACTTTTGCCCTGGCCACCTGTTTAAAGTAGGAGTTTGCAAAGGCATTACCACCTCCAGTTCCAGTGATTGGACCAAGCCAGGCTAATAGGAGGCATTCCCAAGATTTTTCTAATTTGATGAGGGAAGGGACCAAATGAAAGGAGGTATTTGTTTACTAGATGTATTAACTAATTTGGGATTTATTTGTGATCATTTATTTAGTGTTTTTGTAAATTGATTTAAAAATTCTTCCTTACATAACAAAAATAGAGAGTAACCTATTGTTACATTTGGATCATATAATAATAAGGAGTTTAACATTTTTAGGTAGCCAAACATGTTTTATTCTATCACTGCTTTTCAAAAATGTTTGAGGTACAGTTGACGTACAATGTTATATTAGTTTCAGGAGTATAGCATAGTGATTCAACAATTCTGTACATTACTTAATGCTCACTATGATAAGTGTAGTTTACCATACAATGTTATTATAATATTACAATATTATTTTGCTGCTAAAAGCTTTATTGTTTCCATTTGATGCATGCCTTGGGAGGGCTCCAAGAGGGCTAAAAACCTACTTAGTGACTGCAGAGAGAGGCTCAGGCATAAGCCCTGGCACCAGAGGGATGCCAGAGGGGCCTCTCAAAGGCTTCTGGGCTTCAGAGGCTTCTAGTCATGCTTGAGGGTGAGCCTTTCAGAGAGATACTCACCCAGCCCAGCCTGGGGGCCAGCTGGCCTGTGGAGGTTAATCAGATGGTCGCCCATCTTCTTGATGAGTTTCACCTCCTGATCTAGGAAGTGGTTCTCCCTGAAGTCACAGAGATGGAAGTCTGTGTGGCAGAACCCTGACCATGCATATCCAAAAGGGCCTGGTTCAGGTTCTTCTCCAGGACCATGGTGGCTTCCATGGTGTTCAGGGTTTTACCCCACTCATCTTACGATGGCTTCTGCATGTCCTGGAGGAGAGAGCAGTTGCAGCACTGGTTTTGCACCTTTAAGAGACATTCAACTCCCTCATACTTCTCCTCAACCAACTCGTAGATGGAATGGCTCACTCTCCCCAGAGCCACTGGAAATAGAAGCCCAGAGAGAGGTAGGTGTAGGAGGCCAGCAGATGCATGTTGACCAGATGTTTGACAGTGTCTCCCACGTCGGTGAAATAATTCTGACAAATATGGGAGCTCATGGGTAATCAGTAATAAGGAGTTATGTTCAACATAGGGTGTTGGCTGGTCCTAGAGGCAGACTGGCTGAGAATATGGCTCCAAAGTTTGTGACTGGAAAAAAGGTTGGAAAAAAGTTTGGATGCTGGTAGGAGGCTGACAGAGGGGGCATTCCTGGGTCTGTACAGTCCAAATACTGTTGAAGCAAGAAACAGATCTGCAGGACCCTGGACACACAGCCTATTATAGTATTATTGACTATATTCCCTATGATGTTCTTTTTTTTTTAAGCTTATTTATTTATTTTGAGAGAGAGAGAGAGAAAACAAGTGGGGAAGAGCAGAGAGATCTGAAGGGAGACAGGAAGACAGAGGATCTGAAGCAGGCTCTGTGCTGACAGCAGAGAGCCCAATGTGGGGCTTAAACTCACAAACCACGAGATCATAACCTGAGCAGAAGTTGGATGCTTAACCAACTGAGACACCCAGGTGCCCCCCCACCCCCTGGGCTGTACTTTTCATCTCCATTTATTTTATAACTGTAAGTCTATACTTCCCAATTCCCTTCACCTATTTTGCCCATCCCCCCACCCACCTCTTCTCCGTCAGTCACTAGTTTGTTCTCTGTATTTAAGACTCTTCTTGTTTTTCCTTTGTTTGTTTTGTTTTTTAGATTCCACATATGAATGAACTTATATGGTATTTGTTGTTCTCTGCCTGGCATATTTTACTTAGCATAATACCCTCTAGGTCCATCCATGTTGTTGGAAATGACAAGATCTCATCATTTTTTATGGCTGAGTAATATTTCATCATATATATATGTATGTATACACACATATATATATACATATATGTGTGTGTGTGTGTATATATATATATATATACATCTTTTTTATCCATTCATCTGTCAGTGGACACTTGGGTTGCTATCATATCTCAGCTATTGTAAATATAGCTATAATGAACATATAGGTGAAGTATATTTTTGAATTGGTGTTTTCATTCTCTATTGGTAAATACCCAGTAGTGGAATTACTGGATCATATGGCATTTCTGTTTTTAATTTTTTGAGGAATCACACTGTTTAATTTTTTGAGGAATCACACTGTTTTCCACAGTGATTGCACCAATTTACTTTCCTACAATAGCACACCAGGTTCCTTTTTCTCCCCATTCTTGCCAATATTTGTTGTTTCTTGTCTTTTTGATAATAGCCATTCTGACTGTGTGAGATGATATCTCATTGTGGTTTTGATTTGCATCTCCCTGATGATTAGTGATGTTGAACATCTTTTCGTGTGTTTGTTAGCCATCTGTATGTCTTCTTCAGAAAAAATGTCTATTCAGGTACTCTGCTCATATTTAAATCAGATTGTTTGGTTTTTGGTGTTGAGTTGTAAAAGTTCTTTATATATTTTGGATATTAACCCCTATCAGATATATCATTTGCAAATATCTTCTTGCATTCAGTAGGTTGCCTTTTTGTTTGGTGGATGGTTTCCTTTGCTGTGCAAAAGCTTTTTGTTTTGGTTTAGTCCCAATGGTTTATTTCTGCTTGTGTTTCCATTGCCTGAGGAGACATATCCATAAATATGTTCCTAAGCTCTTGCTGTTTCTGTTTGTAGTCTCCTTGCTCTAGTGTTTGATTAATGCTCTCAATAGTACATCACACAATTACTTTCCGAGTTTTGAGCATTTGCTCACTACTTTTGCCAAGCCTATCATGTGCTTAACCTCTGCAATGATAGAGAATGGCAATTGTTTTGCTGAATTAACTCTGGAAAGTGACCATTCCTAATAAGCAGAATTAAATGACAAGGAGATAATTTCTTTGCTGCTTTGTTTTGTTTAAGGCTTAGGACCACCTACTGAGTGGATGGGGGTGGGAAGGCTATTTGCAATTATTTTTAAAAAGGAAAAAGAATCTGTGCACCTGTCGCACAGCTGTAGTGACAGCCAAATAGGGACAAAGCATGCTGGGAGTGTGCTCAGCGGTTATTTCTCTTACATGAGGTGTAAATGCTTTGCTGTTTCAGGAATTCCTATGAAAAGCATCAGGCCTAACAGTATCCTCAATGAATTATTTTGTGAGAGATTCTCTATCCTGATTTCATTTTAATTTGTAGAAAGTGATAAAGAGTAGCTTATTTGCAAAGGCAGTAAACTTTATAAAATATCTCATAGAATGAAACATTTTAAAAGGGGAAAACTGAGATGAAAAGAGAGAGTGATTTTTGAGCCATTTCCATTATTACAGAAAGCTCTGTTGAACAATGTTGCTCTGGAGATCCCTATTCTATAAAAATACAGTTTCAAATAAAATTTTGGATACAATTATCAGGTTCACACAAAACTGCATTTATCTTAGGTCTGTTTTTTTTTTTTAATGTTTATTTATTTTTTGAGAGAGGGAGTGTGACTGGGGGAAGAGCAGAGAGAGAGGGGGAACAGAGGATCCGAAACAGGCTCTGTGCTGACAGCAGCCAGTCCAACGTGAGCCTCAAACTCACGAACCCCAAGATCATGACCTGAGCCAAAGTTGGTTGCTTAACCGACCGAGCCACCCAGGCACCCTCTTTTTTTTTTAAAGTTTATTTATTTTGAGAGACAGAGAGAGTGAGAACAGGGGGAGGGACAGAGAGAGAGAGGAGAATCTCAAGCAGGCTCCACACTGTCAGCACAGAGCCCAACATGGGGCTCAAACTCACAAAACTGTAAGATCATGACCTGAGCCAAAATCAAGAGTCAGAGCTTAACTGACTGTGCACCCAGGTGCCCCTACCTTTACCTTAGGTCTTAAAACTATATATATACCTATACCTATACGTATACGTATAGGTATATATATAAAATTATCATAAAATCATAATAATAGTTATATCTAAAGGAAAGGGGGGAAGATACACTCTTTTAGGCATACATGGGTGCACTTCTAGGTGCCAGCAGTGTTCTATTTCCTAATATGTGAGGTGGTAACATTTGCATTTTTCTATAGATTCTCCTCAATGTGTTATATTTTGCAGTAAATATGGGCTAAAAATCACTGTCACAATTAATTGCATATGCCTACATCTTTGAAAACATCAAATCATTTTTAAACTGATACCACTGAGAGATTATTCATAACTGCATGGAATCTAGATGAGTGTATAAGCTACATTGTTACCTTTTAGTAATGAGAGGAAATTGTTAATTGAAAAATGTTGGCAGTAGATTGTGATAGACACACTTAAACAAAATAACATCACTTTTTTATTCCTTGGGGGTATGCATAAACTAGATGGCATATTTTTATTCTTCAAGTAGCTGGATATTTTAAATATCTTTGCTGAGTTTGCTGTCATTTTGTTCTAGATATCATGTCAAATAAAAGATTAATGGAGGTGTTTATAGATTTAGAAGTTGATACTGATACTGAAGCAGTTATTAAGGACAAGTTAGCACAAACATTTTCCTACTGCCACTAAATCCAGACTAGGTTCAAAAATTTCAGTTGAAAATGTTTCAAATATTCAAAACAATCTCTTATGCTATTATAAATTGGACAGGTTTATAAGCTTTATCTTCAGATACTTGTACGGCAAGAAGGATAATTCATACTCAATTATTCCTAGAACCTGGGGTTGTTGTTTATAAAGTGATAAACTTGGAAAAATATCAGACTGCTATAATCCGGAGTCTGACTACACCTCCTAATTAATATCTTTTCTAATTATTAATGTTATTCCAACTTAATGCTCTGCCCCTCTCTGAGTCTCACTACAGAGTTAAGCTTCTTGAGGTTTTTTATCTCCATGCTTTCAATTGTGTGAAGAGTCTTTTGATTACTAGTTACAAAAATCAATTCAAGCTAGGTTAAGAAAAACAGAAAAAAAAAATTTAAACTTAAAAAAAAAACCAAAAAGAAATTAAATACTAACTATACAATTTCAAACCCAGAAGAAGGAAGTACTATTAAAATTTGGCTGTCAGGGGCGCCTGGGTGGCTCAGTTGGTTAAGCGTCTGACTTTAGCTCAGGTCATGATCTCACAGTCTGTGGGTTCGAGCCCCGCATCAGGCTCCGTGCTGACGGCTCAGAGCCTGGAGCCTGCTTCCGATTCTGTGTCTCCCTCTCTCTCTGCCCCTCCCCTGCTCATGCTCTGTCTCTCTCTGTCGCAAAAATTAAAAATTAAAAAAAAAAAATTTGGCTGTCAGTCATTTCAAATTTTATGCATACCTGCACAGAAATTTTTTTCTTCACATGAGATGATACTATCCATATTACTCTTCCAGTGCCTTTTTTTTCATTTAATGAATAATCTTGCAAGACAGTATTAAAGAGTAAATTAGAGGGCTTCCCAATTTTGCAATGGCTGCATTATGTTAAATATTTAGAATATTTCCAATTTAAACAAGAATTTATGGACATTATGCTGGGACCATGAGTATAATCTGCCATACAGAATCCAAGGAAAAGTCTAATAACCATTCACAGGAATGGAGGAAACAAGGCAATTCTACAGCAGGAATCCTTTGACTTTCCTTCCAGAGCTCTGTGATTAATATGTCTGTCAGTTTAAATTCTCCAGAGAGTGTATCAGATTGGTCCCACAGGAGTCAGGTACTACATTTTGGTCCAATTAGCTTTGACCAAGGGGCCAGGATCAGGTAAGAAAAAACATGGCTGCCAAGAAACAACCTTGGTTTGTGGGATGCAGAGCCCATGTCATATTCGATTTTGTCTTTCTGGTGCTTATGCAGTGTCTTACCATCTCCACAGAAAGAGTTGTGACAAAGTAGTTCTCTGTAATAAGTTGTCTTCCTCTCATTTTCCCCCTTTATTTTAGTATTATACTGACATTACATGCTAAGTTAAAAGATGATTTGTGTGACAGGCCCTAAATGAAGTTCAGGTCCAGTGGGGCCAGCCCCATGGAGGTACAATGAAAGGAGGAAAAGGAAGTCTGTGTGAGACCTGAGTCACAGATCCCTTGTCTTCAGCATCCAATGCACATGACCCCATGCTTGCTTTCTCTAGGTCCAGAATTGCATATCTAGCTGCTTACCAGCAATTCCATCTAGACATCCATTGGACACTTCAAATCAGCATTTCCAACACTGAATTTACATTCTTCTCACAGACTTCCACTTGTTCTGTCTTATCTTAATTAATGGCATCTCACCCTGTTTTCCAGTCAGTCACCAACTTCTGTCAGCTCTTCCTTTAAGTTCTCTCAAATCATTCCATTGTTTTCCAATCCACTGCCACTGCCCTGGCTTAGGCTACCATCTTCTCTAGCCTGCACAACTGCAAACTAATTCGTGAAACTTCTCTTTTGCCTCTAGTCTTTTTTTTTTTTTTAAGAGAGAATGCACACACATGGGAGCTGGGGAGGAACAGAGAGAGGGAGAGAGAGAGAATCCCAAGCAGGCTCTACACTGTCAGCACACGGCCCCATGTGGGTCTCAATCCCACAATCAGCAAGACCATGACCTGAGCCAAAATCAAGAGTTGGGTGCCCAACCGACTAAGCCACCCAGATGCCCTTTCCTACCTCTAGAATTACTTTTACAGTCAGTTTTTGACCCTGCACCCAGTGAAAGCAAGACCTTTCCTTGCAACTATTCTCTGTTCAGAATAAAACCTGAAGTCCTTAGCATAGTTCAGCACAGGATAGCACTGCACAGCCTGCTAGGCGTTTCGTGAATTGTCCACTTCTTCCATCTCAGCCACTCTATCCTCCTTACCCATTACCTTTTCTCTCTGTTTTCTTGCAGCTCCCTGATTTCTTGCCTGCAGAACAATAGTTTTGAACCTTGAATGTACATTAGAATCATCTGGAGAACTATAAAAAATCCCATTAATCTAGGCATCCCAGACCAATTAAATCAGAACTCTGGGGGTGGGACCCAGGGCTAGGGATCAATATGTTTTTAAAGCTCCCCAGATGATTCCAATGTACAGCCAAGTTTGGGAGCCTCAGTAAAACTTTGCATAGGTTCATTTCCTCTCCTTGACCTAATTCCTATCCCCACTTTGTTTATTCTTCACTCCCTTCTTCAAGATGCCTAGCTCATACTCATCCTATTTATCTGACAAACATATATACAAGGAAACCTTTCCTGACCACATAATATAAATTATGTGAATAGATGCAGAATTTTGAATGATGGGACTCTCAAGATCTCTGAATTCATATCTCTAATTATCCTTTGGACCTTTGATATCTATATAATAAACATCTGGAAGATGTAACTGTGTTTGTCAGGCTAATAATATACATTCATTCATTAACTACCACTGTCAGAATTTGTGCTAGTTGTTTGTCTAATTATCTTGTTTCATCCTTTCAGTAATTTTTAGGAAGTATTCAGATCCCGTTTTACTGCTAAGAAAGCTAAAGCTTAGACAGTTTAACAAAAATGGACTAAATATAAATTTGTATATATTATATATACATATAATATATTAATTATATATTTTAAACATAATTACTATATGTATTATAATTGTAATTATATATTATTTAGTATATAGTATATATATTAATATATATACTAAATGTGTAATATATACTAAAGCTAAAGTACAGATACTAGTATGAATCAAACCAAACAGAATATGAAATATTCCCCAAGTTCTTTTTTTTTAATCAGCATTATAAACAAAAAGTTTTGAAATCTTTTAAACAAGAAACTGTTTGGAAATGTATGTTTTAAATTTTGCAGATGCTTATGGAAAGAACTATTCAGCAGCATAGCAGAAGAATAATAAATTAAAAAATTGGAAATATCAACAAATGGTTTTGTGCAAACAATAGTTTCCAATCAGCACATAAAGATTCAAATAAGAGAAATGGCAAATTACTTTATTTTGCTTTAAATTGGAAAATAGTTCTTTGACAATTCTAGTGTGTATTTAAGAGGATACATTTCAAAAGCAGCAGTTAGGAACAAAAGCTTAAAGGGGATTTCTAGTAGTTTCAATGCTACAGAGATCTTTATATCTACTGCATGGTTGACAGATACTAAGGTTTCAGAATCAGAACATACACCACACCCATTTTGTTCACTATCCCATTATCTCTTCACTTCTCCCCTCCCATCCCCTCAAATCACAGCCTCTCTTTATTTTTCCAGCTTGCACTGTGTTCATTCACTTCCTGTGTAATTACCATAAATAATCAGCAAGATAGGACCTGTGTGGTACAAATGCCACACCTTGGTTGTGTAGTGAGCAACCACTTGAAATGGTGGCAACCTAAACATTTGCACACTTTTTAAAGCCACAATGTCCTGTATTTAAGTATTTCACAAGTAAGTCTTTTAACACCCAATAGGTAAAATATCTGAATGTCGTTCCACTGTTAATACCTGACCCAAAAGTCACCTTTTGGCTGGCCACAACACTTGACTCTACATGCCTGGGATGGGTGTTGACTGCAGCTCAGAATGATTCCTTCAAATTAAAAACAAAACACAAAAAAACAATTGTTCTTCCCTATTAAGAACTGAGCAGGGGACAACAAAAGGCTTTGTTCAGTTGTAAATCATGTAAAAGCAGGGGTATGTTACCTGCTTCTGCCAAGACTAAAGTAAAGCAATCAGCAACATGACTTCAGGGATTGTAAAATCCCAGAAAATGACTATTATGGTACTTTATTGAGTCAGATATTAGTGACATTTATTAGGAAAAATAAAATAAAATAATAATAAAATACAATAAAAAAAAGAAGTTCCCAAGAAATAATAAGATAGGTAGGAAAAAGTCCTCTTATGGGTTCCTTTGGCCCATCCCTTCTTCACTGCCAGACTCAGCCTCCAATAAGTATTACTTTTCCCTCGGGCTTCGTTGTGTGCTCTGTGGGTCTTCCCAGCTGCAAGACAATTTTTCATCCCCATCTTCTCAAAGAAAGTATGAGGTTTTTAGCATGTAATAATGAGTCCTCAGTTTTGGAGAGTTACAAAACTCTGATTTCCAAATCACAAATACCACTTCCTGCCCAGCCCCTTACATATATGGGGCCCGAGGTGTGCAAAAAAACAAAATTATAGCATTAGATGGTACTGTAAAAACCAGTCAGTTTCCATAACTTAAAAGTGAAGAAACTGAGAGTCAGAAAGAATTCTTTTGTTCAAATTCACACCAGTTATTGGCAAACTAAAATAGAATTCAAATCTCATGAGTTCCAGTCAAGCGTATTTTCTTATACCTAATTATTTGTCTTTAGTAAGTTTATTTTGTTTACAAAATTTCACAACACCCTTTCAGATAGCTGGAGATACCTGGAGTATCATAAAACTAAGTGGGATCATCACCAAAGAGAAGCATAGAATTTAATTGAAATTCCTAAACATTCATTTTGTATTCTACTTAATCACAAAGTTCACACATGCCAGATTTTTTATTTCAGTTATCTGGCTTTTGCTAGCACAATCTCCCCTGGGTAATCTGTTTCTTATCATAATTTTGCAATGTAATTTTAACTGTTGCCTTTTCCTTTGATTTCGCACTGTCATTCTTTCCAATATTGACTAACCATTGCACGTTGTTTTCAAACAAGATGGTACAGCTTTTCTGAAGGAACTAGTGAGAAAATTGAGACAGATTAGCTGCTCTAAGATAGCTGCTTCTTAACTCTGTATTTTATGCAGCTTTCCTTCTCGACCTAGGTAGGTGGCTTCTGGAATGAGCGCAACTCAGCCAAAAACCATTCTGATAACTTGTCTTAAAAGATCTTGTATCAGGTTTACTTCTTACTCACTAGCCAAACATCAAATAAATCTCTTTTTCTCCTCTTCTTCAGGTGCTCCAACGAATTTACATATAAATTTCATGAAGTCAAGGCATAATTGTTCTTGCTTAGTAGCACTTAGTTCAGTAACATAGCCATGATATGCCATTAAGTAAGTGCTAATTCTTTAAGCACATGTGATTCATCACCTAAATGCAACTGTAACATACAATCCTAGGTTCTTCAGGGTCCAGGGCACCCAAACATTACAACCTGTTACTTAGCTGCAGACTGTGCTCAGGCCAATTCTGCTACTTCTTCAATCCCAACTTAAGCTTTATATTGGAAACTATATTTACCATTTCTCCCCATTTCTAAGTTTAGATAGAACTAAAAATATTGCATGTGCATCTTTCAGACTGTGAGCCCCTTCTGGGCAATGACCATGAAGTATTTAATGTTGACTTCCCAGTGACTAATTGCCTGATTCTTCATGGTTGTTTAATAAATGTTTAATCAATAACTGAATGAATGAATAAGAAATGAATGAATGTGCTCCAAATCCTTCCCATACAAAGATAATGCTGTTGAGACTGTACATTAAGGTCAATTTTCTCTATTGTGATCAACGTTTCCTTGTCCTTTCCCTAACTGCAACTCCATTTCTTCATCTCTGCCTCAAAAGAAACTATCCCTTTTCTGCTATGGCCCAAGATTATAGGGAATTGCAAAGATTGCAGAAGATGCTGATCTCATATGTCAAAGTAACAGGACACTCATTGGCATGTCCCAGTACATTATTGGATATTTATTGGGGACAATGATCAGATTCCAGTTTATAAGCAAAACTGACACCATCTATTAAGAAATTATCTGACGCCTGAGGTGCCTGGGTAGCTCAGTTGGTTGAGCCTCCAAGTCTTGGTTTAGGCTCAGATCACCATCCCAGGGTTGTGGGATCAAGTCCTGTGTCAGACTCCCCACCAAGAGTGGAGCCTGCTTAGGACTATATTTCTCCCTCTGCCCCCTGCTCCACTTGTGCTTGCTCTTTCTCTCTCTCTCTCTCTCTCTCTCTCTCAAATCAAATTAAGGGAAAAAAAATGGGGGGTGCTTGGGTGGCTCAGGTGGTTGAGTTTCTGACTTCAGCTCAAGTGGTGATCTCGCTGTTCCCCAGTTCGAGCCTCACATCGGGCTCTGTGATGACAGCTCAGAGCCTAGAGCCTGTTTCGGATTCTGTGTCTCCCTCTCTGTCTCTGCCCCTGTTCCACTCTTGCTCTGTCTCTCTCAAAATTATCTGTATTTTCTGGGGCCTGGACATTGAAAGGGAACATACCACTTCAAAGTCCAGAGGCTAGACTGGAACTCAGCAAGGAAAGGAATTGGAAGAGTAGGAAGAAAGTATAAGACCAGCTGGTGCTAAAATAGACATGAGCTTCTGAATGCAACCACAGAAGCAGTTCATACCTTCTCCACCCCAACCCCCTGCAATGAGCCCTGGATTGTTGACAGTTGTTCAGCAACTATGCATCTTTCCACTATCTTTCAACTATCTCAGTTGCTTCTAAAGGATTTGTGACTTCTTTTTTTTTTTTTTTTTTGCCTTTACCTTGTAGGACTGTCTTTAATAGTCATTTATTAATCACATTTCAAACGTCAGCAAATGTACTATTTGTTCTAAAATCTGAACCCTACTCAAGAAAGCCCATTTACTACAGAGAGTTCTGTGTCACTGACCCCACAGACTAAGTATAATCACTAAGGCAGCATGTTTTAAGTATACAAATCCTTTATCACTGATTCCACTTCTAAGAATTTAACCTAACAAAATATTCATAAATGGGCTGACATTTATCCCTTCTTTACAATGTCAAAAAAACTGGGTTTCAAGTTATACATGAGAGATTGGTTAAGTAAATAATGATACATCCATATAATGGATACCTTCAGTTGAAAATCAAGTTGTAATAGGATATCAACATTATTAATATTACCATGAAAATGAGTTCATCATATATTCTTTTAAAGTACATGCTGTTTAGCTATTTTTATGTATGTAATTATGTGCACAAGAAGAGTAAAATGTTACCGTTTTACTCTCAACAAAGAGCTATCTGGATGTATTCTTTAGAAAAATGTCTGTACAGGGAGGTGAGTGGGGCGGGGAGTGAATGGGCTAAATGGGTGATGGACTTTAAGGAGGGCACTTGTTGGGATAAGCAACAAGTTATATGTTATATGCAAGTGATGAATCACTAAATTCTACTCCTGAAACCATTATTACACTCTATGTTAAGTAACTTGGATTTAAATTTTAAAAAAAGAAGAGAAATGTCTGTTCATGTCTTATGCCCATTTCTTAACTGGATTATTTGGTTTTTGGGTGTTGAGTTTGATAAGTTCTTTTTTTTTTTAATTTTTTTTTTCAACGTTTATTTATTTTTTTGGGGACAGAGAGAGACAGAGCATGAACGGGGGAGGGGCAGAGAGAGAGGGAGACACAGAGTTTGATAAGTTCTTTATAGATTTTGGATACTAATCCTTTATCCAATATGTCATTTTCAAATATCTTCTCTCATTCTATAGACTAACTTTTAGTTTTGTTGATTATTTCCTTTGCTGTGCAGAAGGTTTTTATCTTGATGAAGTCCCATTAGTTCATTTTTGCCTTTCTTTTCCTTGCCTTTCTTTTCCAGTCATGTCTAGTAAGAAGTTGCTACAGCCAAGGTCAAAGAGGTTGATGTCTATGTTCTCCTCTAGGTTTTTGAAGATCTCCCATTAGGACTTTCATTCATTTTTTATTTGTTTTTGTGTATGGTATAAGAAAGTAGTCCAGTTTCATTCTTCTGCATATCACTGTATAGTTTTCCCACACCATTTGTTGAAAAGACTGTTTTCCATTGGATCTTATTTTTTGCTTTGTTGAAGATTAGTTGACCACAGTGTTGTGAGTCCATTTCTGGCTTCTCTATTCTCTTCCATTGACCTATGTGTTTGTTTTTGTGCCAGTACCAACTGTCTTGATGACTACAGCTTTGTAATATATCTTGAAGTCCATAATTGTAATGCTTCCAGCTTTCCTTTCTTCTTGAGGATTACTTTGGCTATTCAGGGAACTTTGTGGCTCCATACAAATTTTAGAATTATTTGTTCTAGCTCTGTAAAAAATTCCCGTGTTATTTTGATAAGGATTGCAATGAATGTGTAGATTGCTTTGGGTAGTATAGACATTTTAACAATATTTGTTCTTCCAATCCATGAACATGGAATGTGTTTCCATTTCTTTGTGTCTTCTTCAATTTCTTTCATAAGTGTTCTATAGTTTTAAGCATACAGATCTCTTTTTACCTCTTTGGTGACATTTATTCCTAGGTATCTTATGATTTTTGGTGCAGTTGTAAATGGGATTGATTCCTTGATTTCTCCTTCTGCTGCTTCATTATTTGTGTATAAAAATGCAACAGGTTTCGGGGCACCTGAATGGCTCAGTCAGTTAAGTGTCTGACTTCAGCTCAGGTCATGATCTCATGGTTCATGAGTTCAAGGCCCGCATCAGGCTCTGTGCTGACAGCTTGGAGCCTGGAGCCTGCTTCAGATTCTGTGTCTCCCTCTCTCTCTGCCCCAACCCCACTCATGCTCTGTCTCTCTCTCAAAAATAAATAAACGTTAAAAAAAATTTCTTTAAAAGAAATGCAACAGATTTCTGTACATTGATTTTATATCCTATAATTTTGTTGAATTCATGTGTCAGTTCTAGCAATTTTTTTTGTGTGTGTGGAGTCTTTTGGGTTTTCTACAGAGTATCATGTCATCTGTAAAGAGAGAAAGTTTGACCTCTTCTTTGTTGATTTGTATGCCTTTTATTTCTTTTTGTTGTCTGATTGCTGAGGACTTCTAGGGCTATGTTAAGCAACAGTGGTGAGAGTGGACATCAATCAACATAAAGAAACTCATTGATAATAATACCATAATAGAAGGAAACTTTAATGCTTGACTTATAGCAATGGACAGATTATCTAAGCAGAAGATCAATAAGGAAACAATGGCTTTGAATAACACTGGAACAGATGGACTTAACAGATGTATTCAGAGCATTTCATCCTAAAGCAGCAGAATACATCACTGTCATGTTCCTGACCTTAGGGGAAATGCTCTCAGTTTTTCACATCAACCTCTTTGATTGTTAATTGTTTTATGTATTTGAGTGCTCTCAAGTTGGGGGCATAAATGTTTACAGTTGTTAGATCTTGATAGATAGACCCCTTAATTATGATGTAATGCTCTTTTTCATGTCTTGTTACAATCTTTAGTTTAAAATCTAGTTTGTCCAGGTGTCTGGGTGGCTCAGTCAGTTAAGCATACGACTTCTGCTAAGGTCATGATCTCACAGTTCGTGAGTTTAAGCTCTGCATTGGGTTCTGCCCTGGCAGTGTGGCAGTGGGAAGCCTGCTTGGGATTCTTTTTCTTAACTTCTCTCTCTGCCAAAATAAATAAATAAATAAATTAATTAAATATATTTATTTACCAAATATAATAATAATAAATATAATAATATGTTATATATTATATATAACAATATAACAATAATAAATATACTAAATATATATATTTATTTATTTACCAAAAACTAGAATGGAGGCCTTGACATTTAAAGCAGCTTTTTCTTTGCTATTTGCTGAAATGACTACTTTTTTTTTTTGTCTCTTGTTCTACTGGGATGAGATTGTATCATTGGATTTACACTAATTGATGTATTCTGTTCCTATGTATAAAGAATAACAGTTTAGAGTTATAAAGTAAATAAGTATATGGAAAAAATCAAAATATGCCATTTCTTTATCTATTTATTGTAGTCCTTGAATATTAAATGCAAAATAAAAAGTACAAAGTTGTGTTCTTTTTTAATGATTTAATTTATTTGACAAATACTACAAAAGTAGAACTTAATTGTAATGTTTGTTACTCATATATCCATAAATATTTTTTGCCTAAGAGAATAAATAGTTAAGGAGAGCTGAGGGTCATGAAAGTCAGGATGGAAAGGACGTTTTCCCATCTAAAAGAAGTTTTCACTGATACAATGGGCCTTACTATCACAGCAGCCAAACATACTATTTCATTGCTGTCAGAATTCTGTTGAACTCACATATTGGAAGGACCACAATGAGAAACAAATATTCCAGTCATTAAAATGTTACACAAAAAAGATAATTTTAAGATTCTTACTCTATATGTATTTGTATATGTGTGTGTTTCCTTTTTTAAAAATCTGGAACCAGCATTTGATTTTTAATTCTGGAAAATGAAGCAAAAAGTTTAAGAATTATCATATTACCTTTGGCTTATAATATAATTTGTTAAGTGGGAGAGTTTTTGAGACGAGGTTTAAGCCTCTTTCAAGGCCCAGTAGAGCAGATTAGTAAATATCAGTGACTAACATTTAGACTTTAATCATGATCATGACAGTTTCAGGTAACCTTTATTAATCATTTCTATTGTAACTCTCAAAACAAAGAATCTGAGTTTCAGTGCCACTTAGAAAAAAATGTTTTATTTTTGCTTCAACATTGACACACAGAAAATGAAAGCATTATGTGTGAGACTTTTAGATACATTAGTCAAATTAGTGTATGAATCAGTTACACTTGGAAAACTGGGGAAAAGGGTGCACATGAAAAAACTCTGAGTTGGAGTAGACTGACAGTAAAAATAATGCAATTAAGTAAAATAGGTTTTGTCAATTCAAAAAAACGGTCTATTTCCAAGTTTTGGGAGATGTTTTCTGAGGTAAAGGGCATTTAAAAATTGCTTTCAACACGTTTTTGGAATGTTTACAAAACTTCTTGGAAAAGCCAAGCTTGTGTTTCATAAGCAAGGAACAGGAAGGAAAAGAAGGAACGTAGAAAGACTGTTGAAAAAAAAATTTTGTGGAGAGTCAAGTATGAGGTATTATCAAAGGGAAAGACTGGAGTTGGACAGATCAGGTTTGAATCCTAGCTCCACCATTTGGTGTCTGTGTTATTTAATCTCTTCATTCTTCAGTTTCCATATTGCTACATGGACAAAATACTCTCCAGGATTTTAAGTATTAAATGAAAAGTACTTGTCATAGCACATGGCATTTAATAAACTGTCAATGAATGGTGATGATGGTGTTGATGATGAAGATAATGATGATACTATTTTGAGGAACGTAGGCAAGAGTAGAGCAGTGTTTTCTATAACTGGCTTATCAGTGCTTAGGCTGCAGCATAGATTTTCAGGGGTTGGGGCCCAGAAATATATATTTTTAAAAATCCCTGGTGACTGTGTTAATAAGCTGATTTTAAGGACCACTGAAATTTAGCAAAAGTTGCTGGCATTTTAGTGACTTTTGTGGTGTGAAGGAAGGAAACCACAATCCTGTGATATCTAAAAGTAGCCAAGAAAAGAACTGTGAGTGAATTCTTAAGTGAGCTTACATCCTTTATACCTCTGTGATCTCCAGACCTCACGTGAGACTACCCTCCAGCTACCTGTAATGCTAGCATGCTAGTTTAAATAATCTCTTCAATTAAAAAACAAGTAAATAAACAGATGTTAATAATCTCTGTAAGACTGATAAATCCATTGAAAAAGCAAATAGCTAAACTTATGTTGATCCATAAATAATATCTCTAAATTCTGAAGGTATCAGCTGTGGATTGTTTGGCACTCAAGTGAGACCTGAGGCAGAATTTCCAAACTCTATTTGCATTCCTGTTCCCATTAGTGGTTCTCTAATCCTATTTCAGAAAGTGAGATGTCACCGTGGGGTACAACCCTGATTCTGATTCCACAGTTTTCTACTCTGAAAAGTAAGATGGACCCATGACACTTCTCTGTATCCTTAAGTGGGTAAGACAAAAGCTATAGAAATAAGTGCTAGTAAGGGTGTGGAGAAAAGAGAACACTTTTGTACTATGGTGGGAATATAAATTGGTGTAGCCACTATGGAAAAAATATGGAGGTTCCTCAAAAAATTAAAAATAGAACTGCCGTAATGATAATCCAGCAATCCCACTTTGGGGATATATCCACTTTAGGGAATATATTCAAAGAATATAAAACAAGGATTCAAAGAGATATCTGTACTCCATGTTCATTGCAGCATTATTCACAATAACCAAGATGTGGAAATAACCTAAGTGTCTTTAATGAATGAATAAATAAAGAAGATGTGACATATATACACACACACACACACACACACACACACACACACACACACACAATGGAGTATTACTTAGCCATGAGAGTGAAAGAAATCCTGACAGTTGCAACAACTTGGATGAAACTTGAGGGCATTATGCTAAGTGTACAAATCAGGCAGAGAAACACAAATACTGTATGATATTACTTATATGTGGAATCTAAAAAAAATCAAACTAAGGGAAACAGTAAAGTGGTGGTTATGAAGGGCTGGGTGTGGGGGAAATGGGAGATATTAGTCAAAAGGTACTAACTTCCTGTTATAAGATTAACAAGTTCTGGAGATCTAATGTATAGCATAGTGATTAGAGGTAATAATGCTAAGTTATGTACTTGAAAGTGCCAAGAAAGTAAATCTTACATGTTCTCACCACAAAAATGGAATGATAATTATGTAACAGGATGGTGATGTTAGCTAATGCTATCACAGTGGTCATTTTGCAACATATAAATATATCAAATCAGCAGGTTGTACACCTTAAATTTACACAATGTTATTTCAGTTATACCTCAATAAAACTGAGGTAGAAAAAAATATGAAGCTCTGGGATACCAATGGATGTTAAGTTGATGGTAGAGAAAGCAAATGAAATTTCTTCACTTATTAAAAATGACTGAGAGGATTTCCTGAAATCTATGCATTTACTTTCCTTCTTGAGTCCATGCAATGTATTTATTTAGGTACTTTTTGCAATAATTTGTATTCCCTGGACTCAAGTTAGTCACATGTTCTGAGATATAATCTATACAGGAGCATTAGCTACTGTGATATGCTCAAGTTTATCACCTAGGACAAGAAGGTTCCATTATATGACACAATTTTTCATTATGACCCCTAGGAAACTGACAGGGAAATAGACAATAACCCCTTAAGCAGCACTTTTTGGAAAGTATCAAAGGCAAGACAATAATTAATAATAATAATAATAATAATAATAATAATAATGCAACATTTATGTAACACTTTAAAACTTAGAAAAAGGCTTAGCAAATACTGTTAAATTTTAAGTTTTGAGAAACTTTATTTTATTTAGTTTGATTTTTGTAATCAAAATAAAATAAAAAGAGAGTAACAAGAAGGAATTACTTGCCCAAATATAAACAGACGCTAACTGCAGAAGTTAGAGTTTTTGTTCCAATGCTTTTTCACTAAATGATATTCATGACTTCAAGTCTACTATTCTCACTGTAAAAAGCTGATTTGATCACAATTTGTATGTAGTAAAGAAATACTGGCTCATTGCAATTTTTGGTGTTGATTCTAAAATTAAGTACAATAGTTCCTTTACAGAAGTTGTTACTAATTGTGTCAAGGAGCTAATTTATTGACTCCTCAGGCAGAAAATGACCTCCTATTGTAGTCCTTAGTCTTTCATAATATCTTCTGGGTCCACACAGTATTCTTCATTGTTTCAATAGTCCTTCTTTAACAGATAGTTAGAAAAAGAGAGCTACTATATTTACCACAGAGATATATTTCAAAGTTTCTTTTATGAGGAGTAAGGTAGAGGAAATGGGAAGCCTTATATAAAATCTGCAGCCATAATTAAAGGGGTAATAATAAAACTCTCACTGGATTACATAGGATGAGACTCAGACCAAATAACAATTATGCAGTGTGTTTTAATAACACTCTACAATCACTAATTAGGTAGTCCAAACATCTTCCCTATGAGGTAGGATGAATATTGTCATTCCTTTTTTGCCTATGAGGAAATAAAAACGCAGAGTGCTTCCATGACGTGTCCAGAGTCATACAGGTGAGTCATGGTTAAGCTGAGATTAGAATCCAGAGCTCTGTTGTTCCTACAACTTACTATTCTTCTTTCACAGGTTAATGCTAAAATATTGTTCTGTATGGTTTGGGATTATCATTTCTGCTTAAATGTTTTCATAAAAATAATGCTACCTCATTGCATTTATAGCTTGTTTCTTTTTTCTAATTTAAAGAATTTGATAGACATTCATTAGGCTGTCTGTCATGGTCTTATAGCCATGTGTCCATTGCCTGATAGGTATGGAGGTGAATAAAGGAGATGCCAGGAGAGGTGTAGAGAAAATGAGATTTACACTATAGGGTATGTATACATATATAAATGTTTGAGTGGGTATGTACACCTATCCTAAATTGTGAAAACACATATTCACATGTATACATACCCTGGGTAACCCATAAGGTCTCTCAGAATGGCCAGTTTGAACTGAAATTGTTAGGAACTAAAATGGAGGCACCCAAAAATATTTATAGAAATGAATTAGATAAGAAATAGCAGCTACCTTAGACTGAACTAGATAGAACAGAAAATCAATTTTGGTCTTAGTTTCATTGTTAGCACAGTCATTTAGCCCCAACAAGCCCCCTTTTATGCACTTGAACCAAATGTGAAATAGTCACATTTCCTGGATTTGGAGTGTAATTTCACCCTTCTCTTCCTTTTGTCATATTGCCTTTTACTCATTATTCTATCAGCAAAAGCATAGTCATCCTTCAAAATCCAACTTAAACATTACCTTGCCCATAAATGCTTCCTGAATAATTCCAATCAGGATTATTTAGTGACTGTTCATTTCTATATATGTTGCTTTTATCTTTTTATGGTTTTTATTTGATTCTGGTACATGTAGTTGTTTACATATTTATCGTATGCCTTTCACTAGATAGTGAACTGGAGATCAGAGCTATGTCTTTTTCATCTTTGAATTTTTGTCTCAAAGATGGAACACGGCACCATGCCTTGAATACATCTTCTAAAATGTATTCCCTTTTACTTATTTTACAGCACCCTATTCATTTTTTCTTTATTGATTATCATAAGTTGTAGTTATTTTCTCTATTTATATACAAACTTACTATCTGAATCCTTCACGAGAATATAAAGTCCACAAGGGAAGCGATCATGTCTATCCAATTCATCATTGTTTCTCTAGATGAAATGGGAGCTAATCAATAACTGCTTGCTTTTGGGTAAATTCCGCCTCTAGATTGTCACTTCCTTGAAATTATGGACTAATGCACAACTCGTCTTTAGATTATTCCCTAATGTATAGTAAATAAACACTAATTGAAAATTAGCTGTAAATTATGTTTAAAATGTATAGATGTCATCAAAAGGAAAAAGACATAAACAAAAGTAATTCTTAGATAAGAAATTTGTGGATAGTAGTTTTTTAAAATTTATTAAATTGGTTTTTGAGTTCTCCCAGGTGTTTTGGGGAAGTAAAAATTCAGAAGAATGAAATATGGTAATTTCAATGTTCAGAAAGATCTACACAGTCTTACTTCTAATTCCCATAAATTAGATAGTACATTTCCAAATGTCTGAATGGAGGGGCAGCTGGGTGGTTTAGATGGTTAAGCATCTGACTTTGGCTCAGGTCATTATCTTGTGGTTTGTGAGTTTGAGCTCCATGTCGGGCTCTGTGCTGAGCTGTCCATGTCGGGCAGGTGCCTGAGCCTGCTTCTGATTCTGTGTCTCCCTCTCTCTTGACCCTTTCCCTGCTCATGCTCTCTCTCTCTCTCAAGAATAAATAAACATTGGGGCGCCTGGGTGGCTCAGTCGGTTAAGCGGCCGACTTTAGCTCAGGTCATGATCTCGGAGTCCGTGAGTTGGAGCCCCGCGTCAGGCTCTGTGCTGACAGCTCAGAGCCTGGAGCCTGTTTCAGATTCTGTGTCTCCCTCTCTCTGACCCTCCCCTGTTCGTGCTCTGTCTCTCCCTGTCTCAAAAATAAATAAAACGTTAAAAAAAAATAAAATAAAAAAAAGAATAAACATTAAAAAATTTTTAATTAAAAAATAGAAATAAATAAATAAATGTCTGAACATAAACCTCAAAATAGTTTAAAGAATAATCACTTTCATATATATTCTTTATGTAAATAGTTATAAGTGACTTATAACTTCAGACTATAAGCCTTTATAATATGAAAATAATAACATAATGTAATGTTATTTATCCACATTGAGAAGTACCAAAGAGTGTAACTTTCAAAATAGCATTTTAATTATTTTGAAGCATTATTAGTTAGGCCTCCAAAGGCAAAGTTGTATAAGAGAGGAAAAATAATTTTGTGACTTCTACTGATTCAAAAGAAATCTAAATTAACTAATTCACCTTAATACAGTCTTTGTCTTCATTATCCAGAAAATTGGTCTACTCTTCACTGATATAGTCACATTAATATTTACTAAAATATCTTTAAGTTAAAAATTATTTTTGAGGGGCACTTGGGTGGCTTATTCGGTTCAGGTGAAGGGGGTGATGATGTATAAAGACAAAAAGGATCGGATACAGTAAATGGAAGCTAAAACAATTACAACTGAAAGGAATTCTTATTTCTGTAATTAAGGAGAGAAGAAATAACTCTACCTAATTTTGAGGAGAAGAAAAATTTCAGTACAAACGTTGATGAATTTTTTTATGTTGATGTATTCCCTATGAAGATTAAAAATCTCCTTAAAATCCATTGTTTATCTAGACTTTCTATGGAAACGTGAGTTCTACCTAATTCCTTTCCAAGGAAAAGCAGGAAAAGGAATTTCCTCAATAATAAATTCTTCAGGGGCGTATGGGGGGCTCAGTCGGTTGAGCGTCCGACTTCGGCTCAGGTCGTGATCTTGCGGTCTGTGAGTTCGAGCCCTGCGTCGGGCTCTGTGCTGACAGCTCAGAGCCTGGAGCCTGTTTCAGATTCTGTGTGTGTCTTTCTCTCTCTGACCCTCTCCCCATTCATGCTCTGTGTCTCTCTGTCTCAAAAATAAACGTTAAAAAAAATTAAAAAAATAATAATAAATTCTTCAGGTGGAATATGAAACAGAAGAGGGCGTTTATGATTAATTATGATAATGTTACATAAAATGTATGCGTTTTATGGTATTTTAAAAATTATCCTTAGATTTAGTGAAGCTCCTTGTGAAAATTGTAACCTCAGCTGTTCTATGGAAAACCAAAGTGAACGGGTTATCATGTTCATATTTAACTAGACGTTCCCCAAAGAGAAAGAGAAGCAGTTTATTTTGTGGGCTTCAAGTATGGCAGAAGTATCGAGAGAAAGAAGTTTTGAAACAGCTGAACACTGCCAGTCATATTTTTAAGCAGTATCTGGTTTATGTAGGAACTGGGTTTTTTTGTTTTTTGTGTGTTTTTTTGTTTTTGGCCTATAATCAAAACTTTATTGAAAAACTGGGACAGCAAAATAGGAGATCCCTGTTGTATACCTTACAAAATGAAACATAATTACATTATCCTATTACATTAACTAGAATTACTAAACTGATAAGGCTTTCTGTGATAGAACACAAATTCAGGAAGTTATATGGATGATTAGTATTGCTTTCTTGTAAATGAACACCCTGCAAAGGAAGCATGAGAGTGTCTTTAACACAAATCTACTGTATACCTGGTATAGTTTTAATGACAAAAAGTGCTTTTTAAGTAAAAAATTCAGGTTTTAGGAATATTAGACTCATATTCATATATAGGTTTTTCCCTTTTATACCAGAAATTTGCTATTACAAATCTTACATAATGGAATTTATTCTGATGTGACTACAACTGTCAATCTTGTTTCTTAAATGTTGTAATGGGGTCTCTTTAAGACCATGAGCCTGACTGAGTTCAACAGTTAAAACTCTAATGAAAGCTGTCAAAAAATGCAATCTTAATTGCAATCTTCTTAAATGCAATCTTAGGAACTATTCTGAGTTACTTTCCTAAGAATGTAATTTTGATTAGTTATTTTCTGATCTACTAGGAATACTCTGGTACAGATGTACCCTATTAATCATCTGTCAGCACATGAGCACAAAATTCCAAGATCATGGCATGTTATAAAGATTTCAGAAATATGATGCAGGAGTTTTTAATCTGGCCTCCATAAATGGGCTTGAGGGGTCAGCAGAAACCTATAAATCATAAAAAAAAATTTATGTACGTCTGCATTCGTCTTTTTAATTTAAATTATTGAGGGGGTTTGGTATATCTTAACTAGGGCCACTATTTATATTTTAATTGGGACAGTACTTCTTTATAAGGGACTGTTCCAGATATGAAGAACATATAACATCCTTTGGAAACATTTCCATTAAATGCCAGTAATGACTCCTTAGTCTTTGTGACAACTCAAACCAATCTCCGAGTTCCCATCCACTCCCCGAGTCCTTCTTGGATTGAAAAATCACTGGATGTTATATAATCTCCCCCAAAACCAAGAACCATTGCTTTCTGAAGCTTTGATTGCCTCACATTTGGAAAAGTGTTTCTTGCTTGTGTATGATGATCTTGCAAATATCTAATTGACTGGAAGCCTCAATTAGATGAATTGACAGGTATTGTGGGAATATCTGAGAAAGAGACATGAAAGAGTAGAAAGAAGGCAGTAGTCAGAATGAGATGTCTGATTTTAAGTTCAGAAGTTCAAGTAGTTCCAGATAATGACAAGTTCATTTGTGTCCATGGAAGTGGATGGCTTACGTGGGTGGAGGTGAATATCATTCAAGATGAAGAGTTCAGTGTTGGTTCCCAGGCCTCTGGCGAGCTTTCCTGGTGCAATCTGAAACTGTACTCTGTATGTGGAGGGCAGGGAGAGACCAAAGAAAGAGGCTGGTAAGTGGTAGTTTTAATAATAACAAAGAGAACTAACATACAAGGCTGGTCTGAGGCAGCAGCAAGACAAATGAATTCCCGCACCTCCTTCCCGCCCCCCCGCCACAATCTTAAAAGTTTATAAAGAGGCCCTGACAGGCTCAGTAAGGTAAATACTGTGTGGGTGTTTTCAACACCACAATGCCATCTCAAAGTTATGTCCTTGGAACAACCTTTGGGAGCAGGAAAGGTACGCAGAACCCACATTCCAAAGACAAGGGAAGGGGTGAGGAGCCCCTGAGTACCCAAGTCCAGTTCACAGGTCAATCAGTGGTCATGTCTTTTTGATGATGTTTTCAACAGTGAAGGAACAAAATGGCCATGTTCTTGAATGAGTTTTTCACATGTACATTGTCAAGACTCAGGTTAGTGGTAGGACTTGGGTTGAGGGGTGTTAGGTAATAGAGCTTTAAACAGGGAACTTGACATTTGACTTTTG
Organism: Acinonyx jubatus; assembly: GCF_027475565.1. NCBI lineage: Eukaryota > Metazoa > Chordata > Mammalia > Carnivora > Felidae > Acinonyx > Acinonyx jubatus. The sequence continues at coordinate 65,791,218 of NC_069387.1, forward strand.
AAAAGATAATTTGACATCTCTAATAGTCAGGAAGAAGCAAATTAGAAAATTAATTGGGTACTATTTTTCACCAGTTTGACAAATATTAAAAGATTGATAATATTCAGCACTGGAGACTGAACAGGCAAACAGATATTCTTATGTATCCCTAAAGGGAATGCTACTATCTTTTTGGTTAAAGATTTGTAAATATCTATTAATTCCTCCATCCTGCTCTTGAGAAGCTATTCTGCAGGAACTTAGCTATCAATATAGAAGGCCAAATGCACAAATCTGTTTATTGTAGTATTGTTGATAGTGTTAAAAAACCTAGTAACAAAATATCTATTTTGTGGAACAGTGGAACAGTGCATTTATAGTATGGAATGTGTTACATCTACTGAAATAGAAACAAATTAGAAATAAATGTTTTAAGAGAAGATATCTATAATATGTAAAAAAAAATTCAAGTTATAGAATTATACGCGAAGTAAGCAATAAAAAGAAACCAAATCCTATATTTGTTGGTATGAAAATAGAAAAAGTGTGGAAGACTACCCACCAATTTGTTCACATGTGATATATCATGAGATAGGAATGGAAGGGGAAAGACAGAGATTACAAGTGCTTTTCTCATACGCTTTGACTTTTTTGACTTGCTTAAGTAGGATTACTTTCACCATTAAAAACAAAACTATCGTGATGAGCAAAATAATCTATTTACTCAAAAGAAATGACAATCTTGAAAGGGATAAGAGAAGTATGCAAATAGCATTAAGAGGCAGAACAATAGATGTGTCTTGAAAGATCAACAAATTATATATATATATATTATATATATATACTACTAATATATATATTATATATATAACTACTACTAATATATATATAACAAAGGGAACAAATTATATTATATAATTATATTAATATATGTTACATATTTAAATGTTTATTTATTTTGAGAGAGAGAGAGAGAGAGAGAGAGAGAATGAGCAGGAGAGGGGCAGAGAAGGAGGGAGAGAGAATCCCAACCAGGCTCCGCATGTCAGCGCAGAGCCAGACGAGGGGCTCAAACTCACAAACTGCGAGATCATGACCTAAGCAGAAATCCAGAGCCACACGCTTGACCAACTGAGCCACCACCCAGGAGCCCATACCTAATAATATTTTTAAGAAAAAGATCGACCTACTCAAATTTTAAATTCACATAGTCATGTGAATTTTACTATAATGAGAACTACCATATAGGAAATTTTCTTCTTTATATGTGCTGGGGGTTTATTAAAATATGTATATTTTAAATTACTTTAAAAAGTAGTAATCCTTACTTTTGTAACAACTGACAAATAGTATTGAGTATTTAACAGGTAGTACTCCTTGACACATGTCTTGTTTCCTCTCCTGCAACACAATGTCTCTCGATATTGCCTGGAACTAGTATAATGTTTTACCAAACACAGACCATCCCTAGCCTTTGGCTATAGATACAGTATTACATATCATGAAAATAGATAAAGAAAAATAAGAAGCAGCAGGCATTTATGAAACATGAAGGCTATTATCTCTCTTAACGTCATGTTGCATGTGAACACTGTTTTGCAGAATGGGGATAAAGAAACTGTTTCTTTAGCTTAATTTGTCATAGTATTGCTGTTATTCTTTCCCCCTCCACCCTTTTGAGCTAATGCATTATGGTTAGAGTATGAGCCTGGGCGTCATCAGTGAACTCCACCCCTTACTTCCAGTTCCACAAGAACCCTAGGTAGGTGGATAGGTGTGTGTGATAGGGTGGTGCCCCTGTCACATTCATCCATCATACTCCTGTTGATCTAGTTGTTGAGCCAACAGGAAGTTGCAACCCCATAAGGAATGAAGGAAAACTTCCATCCAACTCATCTTCAATGTTTCCAACTTCACTTGATATTTAAGGGCATGGATTTTGGAATCAAATTCCACCTCTCTAGTCCCTAATTGTGTAATTTGGGCAGTTATTTCTTTTATCCTCTGAGCCTCAGTTTCTTTGCCTGTAGAATAAGGATTGTATCCATAGAGTCTTTGTGAAGATAAAGTGAGAAAATACACAAAAATTTTCTAAAACCACATCTGCTCAGAAAAGATTGACTCCTTATGTCCTCATCTCCCTATTTCACAATGCTAACTTCGACCTTTCATTTAATTTTCCTTTCACTGTCTATCACCTACTTTCTGCCCTTTCTCCCCCTTTTCCTTCTCTAAATGGATGGTCTTCTTTCTGGAAGAATTGGGATTCTTTTTTTTTCCCCCTTAATATTGTGCCCCTTTTAAGTTTTAGCCACTAGAGGGCTACATACTAGGATACAATTCCACTCTGACCGTGCTAGGAAATCAGAGAATAAAATCTAAGAAAGAAGAGTCAAATAATAATAGTTCTGAAGAGATATTAGAAAACACTTAATATAAAATTAAGTATGAGGGAACTAGAGATTTAAACAAATACAAACACAGGTAATTGTTATGGTTTTCAAATCACTACTTCTACAAATCTATAGTTAATAGATAAATCTCATTTTCTTCTGAAAGTTTTCTAACTTTTAATCGTTTTATGGAAAAAAAAAAAGAAGATACATGTAAGGGCAAATAAACTTCCTTTAGCAACAAAGCCATTTTCTTTATTTTCTTTAATTATTTTCTTTAATTCACTTCAAATAATTTAAAATGCAAAGTAAATCCACACATTCAATTAAAAATGTAAAATATCTAGGGGCACCTGGGTGGCTTAGTCAATTAAGCGTCTGACTTTAGCTCAGGTCATGATCTCACGGTTGGTAAGTTTGAGCCCCGCATCGGGCTCTGTGCTGACAGCTCAGAACCTGGAACCTGCTTCAGATTCTGTGTCTCCCTCTCTCTCTCTGTTCCTCCCCACTTGTACTCTGTCTCTCTCAAAAATAAAGATTTAAAAAAATTTAAAAAAAAGATTTTCAAAAAATGTAAAGTATCTATATTTGAAATATCTCAGGTAGATTTTAATTTTTGCTTTAATATTCAACAAATTAAAATTAGTCCGTACTTAGATATCCAAGTAACTTAAAGCATTAAGGCAATCTCTTAATGCTGAACACCCACTCATTCTAAAATATATTTAAAAAATCCCAAAAAGTATTCATACATACCTAGACCTACCTAGAAGCTAATACAAGTTATGATGCTATCATTGAAAAATGGATTAAGCAAAAGTCCTATACTATTAAAAGCATCACATTAAAATGCAAACAATTAAATAAAGAAATGAAAAATCCATGTAAACTATCCAATCCAGATGGTACCGTTTATATTTATTCATCTACTTTTCACACATCTACCCATAGTCCTTATGTCTGGGAAAGTACTTTGTATTTCTGTTTGTTATTTTTTCATTATTCTTTCATTTAAAAAAATGTTGCTCTGTACTTTTGAGCATAAACCAGACCCCACAGAATTCCACTATAGACATGCTAGTAGTGATGAGAGTTGTCTTTGTGCCTCAGAGCTGCACTGGAGAGAACTAAATAACCAGAAGGCCCATAATTAACATTTCATCAATATGGAAGTGTTTAAATATATCCTCATCCTTAAGTTATATTTTAAGAAAAGACAGTTACAAATCTGCCCATAAAATGCTATCTACAATTGGCAAAATTAAACTAACACTTGTATACATGTGAAACAAGCCAAATCCTGATTTTAAGTGAGGCTGGTGAACATGGTGACAGATTCTTGACATTAGAAAAATAGAAAAGAGTTTTGTTGCTGTTGTTTTAATAATCCTCTCACAAAATGATTAGTGACCCCAACAGCAATTCTTTGATACTTGACCTTCATTCATGTAGCCCTTACGTATAATGAGTAGTGGTAATTTGATTCATTCATTCGTTCGTTGGGCACATATTTATGGAGTTCTTACTATAGGCCAGGCAGAAGTCTAGGGTGAAAGCTAGAACCAAACCAGACAAACAAACAAAAAACAATCACAAGCAAGTTCCGTAGTCCTTATCCTCTTGAAACTGATGACCTAGTGTATGTTGGGGAAGGGAGGGAGAGGTGCCGAATGGATATAGATGTTAATCAAAGAAAGATAAAATTACAAATGTGACAAATGATAAGAAGTTCACATGTGACGTTAAGAAAATTAAACCGGAGAGGAAGGTTAGAGAAAGCTTCCCTCTGGGGCTGAAGACAGGGTTGAGATCTGAAGAAAAAATAAGGGAGCTAGGTAAAGAGGCAGAAGAGTAGTTATCTGGGCAAGGGGAAGAAACTGTAAAAGATCCCATGATGTTTCCCATTTCAGGAAAGGAAATAAGAACATGAAGCAGAAGAAGGCAAGGTTTGAGAAAAGGCTGTGCAAGGAGAGAATCCATATTATGTGGGGTTTTGCAGACCAAATGGAGGATTTTAGTTTTTCCCAAGAATTACCGAAAATCATTGAAAGAATAATACGATCAGATTTGCATTAGGAAAGGTCACTGTAGCTATTATGACTAGCATGGATGGGTCCAAGAGAAATGTGTGCACATTTGTAGCACAAGACATGTATAACAATGTTCATAGCAGTTTGCTGTTCTTAACAGCCCTAATCCAGAAGCAATCTAAATGTTTATCAAGAGTGGGATTAGGGGCGACTGGGTGGTTTATTCAGTTAAGCAACCAACTCTTGATTCCAGCTCAGGCCATGATCTCATGGTTTGTGAGATTGAGCCCCGCATTGGGCTCTTGTGCTCCTAGTGAGGAGCCTGCTTCGGATTCTCTCTCCCCTCTCTCTGACCCTCCCTCATTCGTGCTCTCTCTCACTCTCAAAATAAATCAATAAACTTAACAAAGAGTAAAATTAATAACTGTGCTGTAAGTATACAAGAGACTGCTATATAAAAATGAGAATGAACAAACTGATTTTACACTGCAACATGGATAAACTTCATGCACATGATGTTAAATGAAAGAAGCCACACTTAGAAAGATACATACAGTATGATCCTACTTGCATAAAGTTAAAAGCAGGCAAAACTAATGTGTAGTGCTAGAAGTCAGGATAGTGGTTATACTAGGAGGGGAAAGAGGAGCTAGTTATTAGAAAGTGGTTTAGATGGGCTTCAGGGCTGGCAATGCCCTATTTATTAACTTGGGTGGTTAGACTGGTATTCAGTTTGTGATAACATAGTGTGTATACCCTGTATATTTATGTTTTGTGAAGTTTTTGGTATTTGTATAATATCACACTTAAAAACATTTTTTAAAGTTTTTGTTTGTTTTTTTTTTAATGTTTATTTTTGAGAGAAAGAGACAGAATGTGAGCAGGGAGGGGCAGAGAGAGAGGAAGACACAGAATCTGAAGAAGGCTCCAGGCTCTGAGCTGTCAGCACAGAGCTCGACACCCGGCTCAAACTCACGAGCTGTGAGATCATGACTTGAGCGGAAGTCAGACGCTTAACCCACTGAGCCATCCAGGTGCCCCTGTTTTTTAAGAATAGATTGATGGAGGGCATCTGTTTGTCTCAGTCTGAGCTCTTCAGTCATGGAGCATGAGACTCTTGGTCTGGGGGTTGTGGGTTTGAGCCCCATGTGTAGAGATTACTTAAAAATAACTTTTGTAAAAGTGAATAGATACATGGAGTTATTGGATGGATACAGTAAGATCAGTCAGGAAGCAATGGCAGTAGACCCAGTAGGAGATTTCTACTTGAACCTTGTTAACATGGCAAAGATGGAAAAGGGACTGATTTGAAAGCACTTACTTAGAAGGCAAAATGAACAGGATTTGTTGGTGAATTAGATATGGAGTGTGAGGGGTGAGAAGGTAGCAGGGGTAATTCCTAGGAGCCACCAATTTAGGAAACAAGAGAAGCAGACCTCTGTGTGTCAGAAGGGACAGGGTCAAATGGGTGTGGTTGAGGATAAGTTGTCATCTTTGGTAGTAGAAAGGTAAAGAAAGGGTCAGTCAGAGACCAGCTGTGAGAAAAAGAGAAGGAGGGAGAGTTGGACTTGTTCAGAGAGCAGAGAAAATAGTTGTGGAGAATGGGAAAGTGAGTGAACTAAGGAATGTAGTGGGATTACTGAGTGCTACTGAGATGTCTTTGGTGACCACAAATTTATAGTGAACATTTTACTTTGACGAGTGACTTGTCAGTATTGTTCAGCCACTCTTGTCCAGGCATGAAGAGACTTGGTCACACGTGATTAGAGTTTTTCCAGATGGGTGTGATCAGTATAGTTTTGGGGCATTAAAATCATTCAAAATAGATCAGTAGGATGTTGTGACAAACCTCAATTTTCCATCTTCATCATAAAGGAGGAAGATCTTCAATGGGCACCTGTTCTAAAGTTCCCTGGGAATGTGGGCATTCTCCTCTTGAGAAGGTAAGAGAGAAGATGAGGGAAGTGGGTGTAACAAGGGTACTAGGTCTCCAGGATTACGCTCTTCTCTCTAGGCATACTTTCCAACGTCACTGCCACCACAGTCACATAGTACCATTTCCTCTCTATCTTTCTCTTCATTTTTCTTTTTCTCCAATTCCTTTTTTGGGGATTGTGTGGAAGAAATAAGCATGAAGTAGACACACTGAAGTGGAGGGACCCTGGCAGATGTGGGACGGGACATTCTAAGAAGAAAATTAGTTTCACCTTATTGGGCACAGCAGCGTATACATAGTTTCAGGCTTCAGTAACTAATGGGCCCATTGCGAAGATGGCATGTCCACACGATTTCAGTGATATGCCAGCTATGATTGGCATGAGGCAAAATTGCAGTTTTATCTTTGGCATGTGCCTATCTCCCTTTCTCTTTCTTCTGCCAACGCCTCACCTATTTATTCATTCAGTCATTCAGTCATTTATTCCACAAACATATATTGAGTAACCACCCTTCAACATAAGCTGAGCTTCTTGTCTGCTAGCACCTCACACTTGTGGTTTCTCACCCCCAAAGTATCACCCCTCCCCCCTAAATTAGCCCTCTGTCTTCCGTGACTCTCAAAATCAACCATTTCTGGAAGGATGCTGATTAGATATTTACTTAAATAACTCATAGCAGTAATATGTGTAAATGGTAATAGCTGTAAACATAAGCCAGGCTCTCCCCTAAGCACTTTATAAGGGTGAATACATTTAATCCTCACAACATACTACCAAGTAAGTACCATTATTATCTTCTTGTTAAAAATTAGAAACCTAAGGCATGGAAAGATGAAGCAACAGGTTCAGCAGGGAGTGGCAGAGGTAGGACTCAACCAAGCAGTCTTTCTTCACAGCCTGTGTTCCTAATCACTGCCCAGCATGGCCTACACCTGAGGCTTGTGGTAAGGGTTGGGGAGGAACAATTTCTTCTGCCCTTGAAGGTCCTGCTGGCTGGACTAAAAATCAAGTTGGCATGGGGGTGCCTGGGTGGCTCAGTCAGTTAAGTGTCTGACTTCGGCTCAGGTCATGATCTCACAGTTTGTGAGTTTGAGCCCTGCATCAGGCTCTGTGCTGACAGCTCAGATCCTGAAGCCTGTTTCAGAGTCTGTGTCTCCCTCTTGCTCTCTGCCCCTCCCCTGCTCACGCTCTGTCTCTCTCTCAAAAATAATAAAATAAACATTAAATTTTTTTTAAAAAAAATCAAGTTGGCATGAGACAGATTAACAAGAGAAAATAAAATTTAGTAACATATTTGTGGTGAATTCATACAGACATGGAAATTCCAAAGGCAGTCAGGCAACACGACGCTTACTTGAGCTAAGGAGAGGGGAGAGGGGTCTGAGGATACAAAGGGGAGAAAGACCATTAACAAGGTGAAAGGAGGTGTTTGAAAAACAAAGTTTACCTTATTATGTAGATAAGTTTCTTAGGTAAAGAGGAATATGTTAATAGCTCTCTTCCCTATATAAGCAAGCAGTTCAGGGGGAGGTAAAAAGCTTTTCCTGAATCTGCTGGGTTTTAATTGCTTTTAACTCAAAATAACGTTCACACCAAAGTTGTCCATTTTTGGACGGCCTACCCTTTGCTCTCAAAGAGGCAAGAAGAGATGCTGTGTTCTTACAGGCTCTATTGTGGGTTGTAATTGAAATTTGCTTTCTGCTTTGAATTGACCCCTTTGTTCTTACCATCAGAAGTCCAGTGGTCATTAGGTGGGGTAAGGTTGTTCTCTTGGTACTGAATTTTATATAAACATTAAAGAAAGTAAAAGTCAATTCATGACTAATTTGAGGAAAGACTTCATCTTATTTATTTAATGAGGGTATAGGATCTTTGAACCTGGAGGGGTATTGAGACCTACCCAGGGAAGCAGAAAGAGGAAGGATGTACACTTGTGGTTCCAGAGAGAGAAAATGTGAAGCAGTTAGAGAGGCCATCCAGTTAGATAGTTAATGGGATATCTAATTTCTATTGAATCAGTGAATTAGAAGAAATGTTTGTGAAAATTTTATAATCAGCATCCTGTTGGGAAGATTAAAACCAGAGTATCACTTCTTGACTTACGGTGGAGAGGAGGAGAGAAAGGGGATGAGGCAAATACTAGGTAATCCCCAAGATGCTCAATTTTTCTTTCAGGAGACGAAACCCCCTGCACTTTAGAGTTTTACCTAGCAGTATGGGCTTAATATACAAGAATATGCACTGTTGAAAGAAATGTAAATTTGTGCAGCGACTTATGGAAAATAGTATGGAGGTTCCTGAAAAACTTAAAAACAGTGCTACCATACAATCCAGCAATACACTTCTGGGTATATATCCAGAAGAATCGACAGCAGAGTCTCAAGGAGACAGCTACGCACCCATGTTCATAGCAGTATTATTCACAATAGCCGAAAGGTAGATGCAACCTGCTCTATCAATGGAAGAATAGATAAACTAAATGTGGTATCAACATACGATGGCTTTTATTCAGCCGTAAAGAAGAAGGAAATCCTGTCACATGCCACAATATGGATGAAAGCTTAAGGACATTATGCTAAATGAAATAAGCCAGTCACAAAAGGACAAATTCTGTTTGGTTCTACTCACATGAAGTACCTAACATAGTCAAATTCATAGAAACAGAAAGTAGAATGATGGTTACTAGGGACTGGAGAGGGGGAGAAAGAGGAGTTATTGTTTAGTGGATATAGAGTTTCCAATTTGTAAGATGATATGTTTCACAATGAGAATGTACTTAACATTCTGAACCCTAACTTGAAAATGGTTAAGATGGTAAACTTTGTTATGTTTTTTATCACAATAGAAAAATATTTTTTTTCACTACTTAAGTCTCAAAATAATTACGCTGTTTTTATATTAAGCTTCTAGACTGTGTGTGTGTGTGTGTGTGTGTGTGAGAGAGAGAGAGAGAGAGAGAGAGAGAGAGAGACAGACAGACAGACAGAGACACAGAGAGAGAGAGAGACAGAGAAGTTGCAGGACAATATATGTATCTGCTTGGATCTACATTAACCTCCCTTATGTAAACCCTATGTTTGTGGATCTTGGAAAGCTGTTGCATGGAGCCACAAGTTAGCCCAAATAAGGGGACTTTGACATTTACTCCCTCAGTCTTTATCACTCTTGAGTTATCAATATCTGCATGTTGCAAAAGGGCACTTTCTATTAGCTTTCCGAAAAGATGGCATCTTATCTAGGACCTCTTTTACCTCATCCTTATGTGAGTCCCTAGGCACTACAAACTTCTGTAGTTTTATACATTTACATGATTTTTAGGCCCAATTCATTTTTTTTCATATAGAAATTGATTGAACTTTATTGAGACTTGTTATGTGGCCTGATATGTGATCAAATTTGCAAATGTTCCATTTGGGATTTTAAAACATGTGCATTCTATTTTTGTGTGTGCACAACTTCATATATACATATATACTTACATTCATTTTATATATATTCATTAGAATAAACTTTTCTATTTTTTAATTAGTAAAGGATTTATAGGCCCAATAAATTTTAATTAAGTTTAATACATTCAATAGATAAAAGTTGAATAATATATTTGATACATAAGGTTGCCTCCTATTTTGTATCATCTATAATTAGATGATTTGGCAAGTGAATATTTAGTGTTTAATATTTCATTGTTTCATAGTTGCATTATCTATATTATAGGTATTAAATCACATAAGAACACGTAAGGTAAATATTTAATCACTTTATCTTCTACATTGGGTAACAAGTACTGAGATAGAACATATAATTTTAATTGTACTTAATTTTAGAAGCCTTGTGTATTCACTTTTACAATTATTATTTATTTTAAATTTAATTTTTGCTCTTTAGAATTATCCTGCTACAGTTATCTGTATTTTGTGTTAACACAAGAGCAGTACTTTTCATTGTACCTAACTGGTTCACTTTACATGACCTGAACTTGAGAAGCTGTTTCTCAGGTTTCAAGAAAACGTGCTAAATGCATGGGAGCACCTACTGGTGAAGGATGATATAGTCCTGCAGACTGGTTTTAATTGGACCTTGTCATTTAGACCAAGTTAGAGGGCATGAGGATTATGAAGCCTTTAAATGTGTAATCAAGGGAATGTTGCTGCCAGAAAATGCTTATTGCTTAAATGTTGCAACAGAGCTGTCCTAGGCAGGAAATACAAGAATTGAGAAGATACTACAAAACAAATATGCCATTTAGATGGGAACATAACTTCTAACAGGCATACAATTGTTTACTATTGATGTACTAAAACGTTTCATGAGGACTGAGACCAGGTCTGTGTTGTTCACTTAAAATCCCTAGCACAATAAATTGTACCTTGAATGTGTCAATAAATATTTACTGAATGAATGAATGAATGAATGTTAACCGGTTTGGACATTTCTTCTTCAAAACATTTGAAAATCTGCCTTTTGTTCTCTTTCTCTCATAGGACTGCATCCAACATTTATAATAAAAACAGTGAAAATACAATTTAAGTGACAAATTTCTGTTTTAGATGAAAAAAAATGCATGTTTGGTTAACCAGAAACCTTGAGCCAGTTAAAAATATACTTATAACTTAAGAGTTTAAAAGTTTAGAGTTTAAAACAATGATAATGACAAATTGACCTAAACTAATTAAAATGCAAGTGATGGGAGTTACATGGCTTTGTAATCCAATATTGCTAGGTTTAAATTTCAGCTCTATAGCTGTAGCTGTATGAGGTTGGATGAATTACTTAACCTGTCCTCACTTTCCACTTTTATTGAATTAGTTTTGTGAAGATGTAATAAGTCAATATGTATCAACGCTTTCTGCCTTCTTGGTAAATAATAAATAGTAGCTATTGAGTTTTTCTCTCAGGGTACTCATTTTCCTAATTTTCAATGAACGGTAAGCTTCTTTGTACAGGGACCATATTTTATTTATTCCTAGAACCTAGCACAGTGCCTGGCATAGGCTGGTACTTAATAAGTAAGTATGTGTTGAATTAATAAAGAAAATAAATATTTAAGCAACTATTTGGGGACTATTGTTCATAGCACTACATACAGTTGTACACCACACAACTTGTAAATGAGGTGTATATAGACACACTCAGCAAAGTCATTTAAAATATAGAAATAAGGTGTTTTCTACCACTGGAATAATTTGTAATTCCTTTGATTAATCAAACGTTTTTTAATGATTATTAAGGAATTCACAAGAAATGTTGAGCTCAAGCAACTGCACATTGGAGACTATATCATAGAGCATTCACAAATAGCCACATTCTAGATTAGCTACATAGTTATTTTTACCATTAAGGACATTTTTCTCACTTGCTTTCATTAACACAAGCCCTGTGTATAAGTATAGGCAACTGGTTTTGAACATTTCACAATAAAAACTGTAAAGCAGTTTTGTATTTGGTAATCAAGAAAGGCACCAACAATGAAGAAGGAATTTGCTTTTAATAAAAATATTTTTTGCATCCATCTGAAAGTTCTCATGTGGCAAACATGACAAGTACAACTCTAAAACATATTCGACATACCTAAGGGTATATCAGCAGAAATGTAAATACCCTGGGGTCTATGGAAGTACTTCACATTTCTAAATGAGACCCATATTTGCCATAATGTAATTCTTTCAAAGGTATCTCTTTTAATCAATGGTTTGATCATCATTACCATATTCTGCACACCTCAGAAGTGTGTAACATTTTCCGGATTTTGGGTTCCAATGTGTCACAAATTTTTCTAGGCTTATGGAATCAAAAACTATTCCAAAAAGATTTTAATAGGCGACGCCTATCGCCAAATATGAAATTATACTTGGAACCAAAGTCTCAAATAAAAAACTAACATGTTCATTTATACATTTACTGGAAAAGCATAATTTGAAACAAAACCCAAATTACTGTCGAGGAAAACCTTCCCCATTGTAAACAAATGTAAACTTAGGCTGAATATCGGGATATGTCATTGTCCTTGAGATTACCGGAGAGGGATTTTTAAACATTATCTTGTTTACAAGAACGCACACAATTTTAGATTCATGCTTGGCCTAACACTACATGCTGGAGAAATAAAATGCAACATTTTTATAGAATGCAACTTATTTTCCAAGTTGGAAGTTAGCCAAAAATTGCACATTTAAAAATCAATCTCCATAAACTTACAGCTTTCTTTGACAAAAAACCCAAAAAACCCAGAAGTCAAAAGTTTGGGTAAATCGATAACCTGGTAAAAGTAGTAAAAGTAAAAGTAGTAAAGTAGTTTGAAAATTGAAATATCCTTTCTTTTTCTTTTCATCTACCCTTTGCTGTATTCAAAGATGGCTATTTGATATCTTAATCTTGTTCATGTTTTTTTGTAAAATGTAACTATAAGAATAGCAAAATATGGTATACCCATTGGACCATTTTGGAAACAGTTAGATGGTACATCAACACAAATTGAAATCACAGATTTTTTTTCCCCTCCAAGTTGGAGGATATTGGTCCTTGATGAAAATTCAGAAAATAAATAGGCACAAAAATCTCATGTAAACCATGTTTCTCTTAGAATTTTAACATTTAAATTACAGTGTGTACAGTTGTTAGTACAGAATTTTAAACATCCTTGAATCCTGTACATTATAAATAATGAATCTTACTTCAGCTCATTGATAGGATGTATCAAATAAGGGCTAATTACAAATCTAATATTTGTTTTGGCATTCATTTCTAGGTTTCAAAACAATATATCAGGTCCTAAATGCTTTATATTTCAAATTGTGAAAATTAAGGCATGGAAATTATGCACATATTTCAAATGAGGACTTTTCATTTTCTTCCTGTACCTTTAAGAGTTAACAAGACACTTGCCTCTGACTGTTTCCTACAGCAGGATAAGCTGAATACCCACTAACACAGAAGTTAAGATTAATGGATGATTTTTATCAAGTTTAAATTTTGGGTCCATGCATTTTTTTGAAACTTTGACACTTGCCTCACTGAGTACCTGAAGATACTAACAGAAAAACCTAGACAGATGTACTGATTATGATTTTCTACTGACTTCCTTCATACAAGATGGTTACATTTGTTGATAACTAAACATGTCTTGATTAGCATGGAAGAATTGCAAATGTGAACACATCATGATGTTCTACTACAGTGATCATGAATGACTTCTGGGTACTCTACCGCCTGATAAAGTCTGAGAATCACTGACTTAGCATCTCTTATGATTGTGTCTAAGTATGTAAATAAAATCCAAAACCGCTAACAACTGATCACTCTCATTTTTCCTGGCCTGTCAATGTGGTGGCATAGGCAGTAGGAGATTAAAATGCCAGTTCTGGATTTTGTATTTCCAACTCCAGGGCACATGAATAGATCAGCTTTATTTCACATGGATTATTCCATGCAGATTCTTTCTCATTACATTCAATAAATATTAAAATTTATCTATAACACAACTAATTTCCCTTCTGATTGCTGGCTATAGAGGTACATCAATATTGAGTATGAGTGTATAGTTGCTGAAAAATTTGCTAACTTTCTTGGTTCATTTTAAACCACAGACCAATGACCTTTCCACTTTGTATGTAATTTCCATGTCTTGTAAACAATAACCACATAGTAACAGCCCTTTCATTACCAAATTTATTTTCTTTTCAACATCTCATCTAACTTTTATTGATATTACAGTCCAGTTAGATTTCAAGGATAATAGTAGAAAGTGGAAATAGCAATGATCAAGGAATCAGGAGAACTTTATTTGATCCTTGGATCTGTCCCTAAATAAATTGCATAATTAAGGCAAGTCTGAGTGTCAATTTCCACAAACGCGAAGTAGGCAAAGAATATTTGCCTCAATAGATTGACATAAGAATTAAAATGAAATGATATAAATGAGGATTGTAAATTCTAAAGTGCTATTTCAAGTGTGCTATTACTACTGTGATTTGGAGAACCCCTATATTCCATGATAGCGCTATTATTTAAAAATGTGGTGGACTCCTCCTCTGAGCACAAAAACAAGCTGAGTATTTCTAGACAGAAGTTGCAGTAGAAAATGCTGCCAAGCAAAGTAACAGGCTGAGACATACGTTGTTTGGATACTCCTTTTCTGTATTGGCCATTCTCTTTTTAAAACGAAAGGGTTTATTAACAAATATGTAAGATTCTCATTAAGACTAATTTGTTATGTGTCCACATTAAGATGCTGAAAATCTAAAATTTAAAGATATGGCACTTTACACACATACAGCCATGCTTCTTTCTTTCAACCACTGCCATTAAAATAATTTTTTTCATATTGACATTATTTATCAAACTGTCAGCTATTTTGTATGCAGGTTTAGTTGACCACTCGCAATGATGAACATGAATTCTAGCTATTAAACCTAATAACCATAAATGGACTGAGGCATTACTCAAACTTCTAATTTTATGCACCTGTTTTCAAACCAAATAATGTTCTTAAGTTGTTCCATTCTCAAGATATCTCCCATGTTTGTTAAGAACTTCAGATGCATCACATACACATAGCAAATCTGGTATTCATCATAAATTCACCTAGAAAATCTTGTTTCACAGGTGAACTAGGCCGTCACTAGGAATTAGTATAAGCGAGAATGACTAATCTCACATAATGCATTTGTTTATTTTCCTCTGAAAAGTCAGATCATATATTTCCTTGATGCTAAAGTCTTATAAAACATTCCTTCCTTTTTCTCTGTGCTTAAACACAATGCATGCAACATAACAGAGTGTCTCTGAGCCTTTACCTAAAAATTAACTTTTAAAACATGTCAAAACAAATTAGGATGTCTCATCTTCGGTTTTGATTGTTTTCAGCACTGAGTCTTCTCCCAAAATTTTACATAGTTCATTGAGTCTCTGCTGCATTTTGGGAATTCCAGCTAGCTGAGATTCTAGCTTTTGTTTTTCTTCACTGAGTGTTAAACGGATAGCGGTATCCAATTGTTCAAAGCGCCAGCCTCCTTCACCATCAAACTGTAATAAATGAGTGTGGTATTTCCTGCATGATCAAAATGAAATTATATTATTAGCAATAATTGTGAAAAGCCATTTTAGGTTTATCATTCCAGTTGGTATCCAAAGGCAAATTTTAAGTAAGGTGACTGTTATACATTTGATTTTCAAGAATCCCTCATGAGGTTAAGTATTATAATCTTTTTAATTTCAAAAGTCACTAATCTCTTGGGAATTCCATTGCTTATATTTATCTTATATTCTGAATATATACGAACTTCAAAGGAAGATATGCTGTTTGTATCTATTTATCTTCAGAACCAAGTATGGCCCCTAAATAAATATCAAAGCTTAGTTAGAATGGGAATAAGGAAAGCAAGCTGAGAGAAGAAAGTAAACTTTTAAAGTTATACAGGGGAAAAAACTAAGAAAAATAAAGGAAATACAATATCAATTCATTAATATACTACCTTTTCGGAATGAATTATTCTACATAAGTAAAAAGTACTCACTAATAAAGTTTTAAAACATTTTTTTAAGAGAGAGAGAGAGAGCGTGCATGTGTGCAAGCTGGGGAGGGGCAGAGGGAGAGGGAGAGAGAGAGAATCTTAAGCAGGTTGCACATCTAGCCGGGAGCCCAATGCGGGACTCCATCTCACAACCATGAGATCGTGACCTGAGCCAAAATCAAGAGTCAGACACTTACCCTCCTGGGCACTCCCCCCAAGCACCCCAGTTTTAAAACATAAAAAAAATGAACTCTTTGATAGAAATCTTTTAAAGATACTTCCATGCCTTCATACAATTTAATATCCTTTCTCATGGCTCTGGTTCATAATTAGAAACTTCAGACAAGTATAGAGATTATTTTATTAATGACACAGGAGATAATCCATGTTGTCCTAAAAAGAGGCTAAGATTACTGGTTTCTGGAATTTGTGGGGGATGTGTGGAGAGAGTAATGCTAGCAGAGTTGGCCTTGCATTGCTGTGTCCCTGCATTTTGTCACTTTCCTGACGTGGCGCATACTCCTATGTGTCCTCAGTTTTCCTGTCTTTTCCTTCCAGTTTTTGTTGCTTCTTGATCCCTTTTAAGCACTCATCTGTCATTATTTACTATAATCAGTGGGCTTATTTCAAGTAAATTCACTTCCTTTTTTAAACTTGAGATATGATTCACATAACACAAACTCATCCTTTTAAGTGTAAAATTCAGTGATTTTTAGTTTATTCAGAAGCTCATGTGACCATCACTACTATCCAATTCCAGAATATTTTCTTCACCCCCAAAAAAAACCCCATACCTATTAGCGGTCCTTCCCCTTTCCCTGCTCTGCTCAACCCCTCCCAACCATCAATTTTCTTTCTGTGTCTCTGGATTTGTCTATTCTAGACATTTCATATACATACAATTATATAATACATGGCTTTTTGTGACTGACTTCTTTCACTCAAAATGATTTCAAAGTTCATCTAAGTTGGAGCATGTATTAGTACTTCCTTCATTTTTATGGCTGAATAATATTCCATTGTATGGATTTGCACATTTTGTTGATCTATTCATCAGTTGTAGGACCTGTGGTTTCATCTCATTTTGATTAGATGGTTTTATCATGCTGTAAGATGAGGAAATTAACCTGGGTTAAACTGTGTCTAAAAGAATAAAATCACTCTCAAGATGAAGGTTGAAAGTTCATATGCTTGATAACATATGACAGAGATTAATGATCTTTATATATATATATATATATATATATATATATATATATATATATATATATATATATTCCTGGGCTTTTCCTAACTTTGGATGTACAGCTGGGAGCAATTTCAGAATGCAGTAGTTCTGATCTTGGGCAACTTTTATCTTCAAGGTATAATGAAGGTTTGGCTCGTCCCTCCCATCTCACAACATCATTTGATTTCTACATGGGAGGAAGAAAATGTATGGGTGTTTCATTACCTGAGATTCAAAGGTGTGTCCTACATAATGGGCTAAATAGTATTTCAGGATTTGCTTAAGAGGATTTTACAGGAAACTACTATATTAACTGAGACTCAGAGATAATCTACAGACTTTCTGCACAAATCGAGTCAAGCTTAGGAAAGTGGTAGATACAAAGCTATAATTCTATCCAGGAATCAAATAAGTTAATAAGCTCTTATAATTTTTGACATTTTTATACACTGATATTGATTTTAATCTTTACAATCAATAATTACTACTTTGCTGTCTTGGGGAAAATGTAATACAGTTTTCCTTCATCTGGTATCTTTTCAGGGAAAATAAGAATTTCATCTAGGGAGAAAGGTTAATCAGAAATGATAGATTTCTTCAACCTAAAATGCCTAAATTAATTCATACTGCAGAAGTAACATAATTTTTAGTTTTATGGGGAAATGTACTATGAATAGCTACAATTAAAAACATGTTTTTCTCATTAAAAGGCATAAAATTACAGATTTTGTTATTAGCTTAAAAAAATATCTGTCCTCTATACACCTATTAGAATGGCCAAAATCCAGGACCCTATAACACCAAGTGCCAACAAGGCTGTGGAGCAACAGAAACTCTCATTCATTGCTTGTTGGAATGCAAAATGGTACAGCCACTTTGGCAGACAATTTTTCAGTTTCCTACCGAACTAAACACACTCTTATTATATGATCCAGCAATTGCACTCCTTGATATTACCCGAAGGAGTTGAGAAAACTTGTGTCCACCTAAAAACCCTCATATGAATGTTTACAGCAGGTTTATTCATAATTTCCCAAACTGTAAGCAACCAAGATGTCCTTTAGTAGGTGAATGGATAAATAAACTGTCTACATCCAAACAATGGAATATTATTCAGTGCTAAAAAGAAATGAGGTTTCAAGCGATAAAAAGACATGGAGGAAACTTCTATGAGTATTACTAAGTGAAAGAAGCCAAACTGAAAAGGCTACATACTGTATGATTCCAGCCATATGACATTCTGAAAAAAGCAAAACTATGGAGGCATTAAAGATCAGTGGTTTCCAGAGCTTGAGGAAAGAGAGGGATGAATAGGCAGAGCACAGAAAATTTTTAGAGCAGTTAAAATCCTCTATACAATACTGTAATGATGGATATATGCAACTAAAAATTTGTTCCAACCCACAGACTGTACATCACCAAGAGTGACCCTAATGTAAATTATGGACTTTGGGTCATAATGATGTGTCAGTGTAGGTTCATTAATCATAGCAAATGTTTCATTTTATTGTGGATAGCTATGCATATGTAGGGGCAGAGTATATGGGATATTTCTGTCTCTTCCTGTCAGTTTATTGTAACATACTAAATTACTCTAAATAAAGTATTTAAAATCACAGCAACCAAAACCTATTTATTCCTTCAATTGAGAAAAAAAAAATGAGTGAATGTTTCCAATGCCTTTTTAGGCTTCTTGAATAAGGAACTGAGTGACGTAATAACATGATAAATTAATTGATAGAGGTCAGAAAATTACCAGAACTAAGACATAACTCCATGTTATCCTAACATGTGATCAATTAGGAAGCATGTCTGGAAATGGCAAGTGTATACCAGAAAGGGTTCAAGAGTTCTGGCGTGGTTCTATGCCATCGCTGATTCAGGGATTTATAGACAAATGTCGTAATTGTTGTGGAGATCCAGTTCCTGTTGGTTTTCTCCAGGGAAAAGTCAGAGGAATCACATTCATTGCCATGTACTCATCCTGGACTAGATCCAGACTGCTTCTGGAGAGATTTTATCACTCCAGATGCTAATTAGTTCTTAATGACAGAGAGACAAACCACAAAGTTCTATAGAAAGGGTCATTTCATGAAATGCTCTATTTTCAGGTTAACTCTCTGCAGGGAAAAATTATGAAAAATCTGAATGTTTAAATGAAGACAAAACAGGTTATTATCTTCTCAATAGAAGTACAGAATCAAAGAATTTTCAACAATGAAAGCCTGATCTAAACTGAATACTCAGTTTACTCACAATTTTACGGTAAGTATTCTCTATACAGTGGAAGTTCTAGAATGCCTTCTAGGATTAACTCAAATAAAGCTGGTTACTTAGCCTAGGTTTGAAGTCACCTACGTGATGGAGGCTTTGGCACAGAATGTGATTAGCCACCTGCTACAGAATACTCCAGCTAGAGAGAGAGGAAAAGTCCTGCCTGTCCCTTGGGAAATATGAGGCTAAAGCATATAGAATCCACAGTAGTAACTAATATGTCAAAAGAAAAGATTTTGATTGATGAAACAAATACCAAAGTAGTGGAGTGTAGTATAAATGAACAGTGTTTTTATGGCTTATATATAAGGTGCATTTTGAGCTCCTTATACTAACTAGAGCAGCATACTATAGTATAGAGTGATCATGGTAAGTTACTTTTCTCATTTTTCTAGTTCTCAGTTTCTTAATCATAAAATGGGAATAATTAGACTATCTATAATCTCTATAGGGTTGTTATGAGACTTGAATAAAATGAGCCTGGACCAGAATAGGTGCTGAATCTGCACTATCAACTATTATTATGGTTATCAATCAATGGGAAAAGTAGGGGAATGGTAAAAATAGTGTTGCCATTTCTTTAAATATGGGAAATCTCATTAGGTTTAATGGGATAATATTTAGAAAATATTTTCAATTTTCCTTAAAACAAAAGCAAAAAAAAAAAAAAGCTTTTTTTCCCTTGTGTTTTCTCCAACTTAATCATCTGTAGGAATAGTATGTTGTGCAGGTTTTTTCCTGGATTTTGAAAAAAGGGGTAAAAAGATGATATAAAATTACATAAATATATTCATTCCTAGTACACACTATGGATTATGAATATTTTCAGTTAAACACACTTGATTTTTCCACTGTTTTTCAGAATTATTGGAATGTGATAATAGTTTTTAAATAGCACATATATGTTACGATGTGAGGTTTGGGATATCTCTACAACTAGTGTGCAACTTAACAGAAATATAGGTAGAATAAGTGAAGTATCCGATGCTCTATAGTGACAGTTTAGGCAAAGTTGCTCTTTTTAAAAAAATTTTTTTAATTTTTTATTTTGAGAGAGAGAGAGAATACACACGTGTGTATGCACATGAACTGGGGAGGAGCAGAGAGACAGAGTGAGAGAAAGAATCTCAAGCAGTCTCAGCACTGTCAGTGCCAAGCCTGACGTGGGGCTCGATATCATGAACTGAGAAATCATGACCTGTGCCGAAATCAAGAGTTGGTTGCCAATCGACTGAGCTACCTAGGCACCCCTAGGCAAAGCTACTATTTAAGAAATATAGAGGGTTGCCTGAGTGGCTTAGTTGGTTGAGCATCCAACTCTTGATTTTGGCTCAGGTCATGATCCTAGGTTGTGAGATCCAGCCTTAGGTCATGCTCCAGGCTGATTATGGAGCCTGCTTGAGATTCTCTCTCTCTCTCTCTCTCTCTCTTTTCCTTTGCCCCTCTCCCCTGCTTGCATGATCTCTTTCTTTCTCTCTCCCTAAACAAAAGAAAAAAAGAAAGAAATATAAAGAAAAACCATCTATTGCAAATTAGCATTGGAAACACTTACCACAGAGAAGGCCTGTGCGTTATAGATAGTAAGGAAATTCCAGCCCCTTTTGCAGCCTGAAATATCTTTCCTTCAACATCAATGCTGACAGCACTGGTACATTCATCCAGTAATGCATATTTTGGTCTTGAAAAAAAATTAACACAAATAAATCAATGGCCTTCCTATTTGAATTATATATCTTTACATGGACAATATGAGTTGCAATGTTAACTTTATTTTTTAATTGTTTAAGCTCTATGCCCAATGTGGAGCTTGAACTCATGACCCTGAGATCAAGAGTAGCATGCTCTATCTACCAACTGAGCCAGCCAGGTGCCCTGCAATGTTAACTTTAAAGGAGCAAAAGAGGGGCGCCTGGGTGGTGCAGTCGGTTGGGCGTCCGACTTCAGCCAGGTCACGATCTCGCGGTCCGTGAGTTCGAGCCCCGCGTCGGGCTCTGGGCTGATGGCTCAGAGCCTGGAGCCTGTTTCCGATTCTGTGTGTCTCCCTCTCTCTCTGCCCCTCCTCCGTTCATGCTCTGTCTCTCTCTGTCCCAAAAATAAATAAACGTTGAAAAAAAAAAAGGTTTAAAGGAGGAAAAGAGTATATGAAATTAGTAAACGTGACAAATGATAAAGTAAAAGAGGGGTCACCCTCCCTCTTTGGATTAGGACATTATATTGTTCTTAAATTTTAAATAGATTTCCTGATGCCTACTCACTATACAATAAGCTTTATTGTTATGCAAATGGGTGAATCATGGGTATGAGACATAGGAAAGATGAGGCAGGTCACTGAGTGCATTTTCCCATAGAAGGCAAGTTCATTCCTGGTGACAGGTTCTGACTAATTACATGAAAAATACATTACAGTAGCTAATTATCAAAAAGGCCAAGGCCCTGTTAGCAAAGATTTATTGAGAAGATAACTTTATCAACAATGTCAGTACCAAAACACTATTAATGGAATTTCATTGCTACAAAATTCTGCAAAAGTAGTATGCCTAATCGGACAAATTTACACTGGCATTTAACCTGGTAATACTGAGACCATGCTTTGCAAATTCTTAAGGGAAAAAAATCAGTAACTGTTTTCTCATTACACTCAGTTAATTACTTTTTCTAGCTCAATTTTTACTTTGGAAAGGAATGTCTACCACTCTCAGAGGTACCTATCATTGGATACCATTTCCTTCTATTTATTCTCTTCCTTTCATCTCACCCCCTGCTCTTATCTTTCTTTCTTTCCCCTTCCCTGTCTTCTTTCAAGAAGAAGACAGGGTCATCTGGACTTTGGGTATATATTTGGTACTCAACAACATGACTTAGCTTGGTCAATGGGACCAAAGGTCAACTCATGCACTGTCATTTATTATTTATTTTAGAGCTGAAAACCAGTATTAAGTATTTTACCAGGACACTGTCCTCCATGAAGATATTCTGATCTTTAAAAATAAATGACACTGAAAAGATAAACGTTGAAACCAGTAGTAATTTCTCCTTCAGCATAATTATTTAGTACTTTAAATTGTTTTTCTATGATCTTATTAATAGGATCTTTTTATCTATTCCAGGATGGGTAGACAAGGCTAATAGATATAGGAGTCAACTTAACTTTAACACCCCATTTGACTTTAACAACTGCTTTCCATGCAAAGAGCTTAAGGATCACTGGACATTCCCCATGACATTAACAGAAATAGTTGTGCTGGGTGGTTTTTGGTTACTGTTCCGGTTTAAGTATTAAGCATTACATTTTTGTCTCAGAGTTGATTACTGTTTTGTGAATAATTTTTTTTAAGTAAAAAAGAGGAAGAAGAAAAGGAAGTATAAAAGAGAGATAAACTTTTCTTTTTCTGTGTGAATCTCCTTCCAGTAATTTAGTTACTTATTGTACTGTGTCGCTTTTTGAGCTAAACAGAGAAGAGATGCCATCTTAGAATTAGAAATAAAGTATATGTCTTACATTCAGTTGTCATAGCAATCCTTAGTCTAGCAGATGTAAGATAGACTGCGTACTTTTGTTTTCTTGGCAGAACTGGGGTATGTGTGTATGTGTATGTGTGTGCATGTGTGTGTGTATTTAAATTAAGCAATAGCTAGAATCTGGGCTGATATAACCAAGTGAAACATTATGTAATATTGTTTCTCAGATTTTCCAATCTTTTTGTTTTGATGTATCATCAGAGGAGGCAGCTTTGTGAAGGATCTACTCTATCCCCCTTAAGACAGAACTCTTCGGATCATTCTTTAAATATTAAAATTAAAATCCTCTCCAAAAGAGTATACTACTGTGATACTTAGTACTCCCTGCCAATGTTCTCCATTTTAGTTAGTTCAGGTCTTTCATACTGCATTCCCATATTGATATTAATCCTTTGGGAACAAGGGAAGGCAGTTTCTCATAATTATTCTTTTCCTTCACTGGATTTGAAATTTCTATTTAATTTTGTTTTTTCTCAACAGATTCTGCTTTCCAACAACTTGCTCATCTTCACTGATCTTTCTATACAGATCACTAAATTTTCCTTCTAGTGGTGTTTGTAACTTGAGCTTATTTAGTCTCACATTATATCCAAAATATTTTAGATACCAAGTATCAACTATTGATTTCAAGTTACAAGTGCTTACAGATCTCTTTGGGTTGAGATTAATGCCTCTTGCTCTTTGTTACAGGGTTTATTTTATTAACACACTGACACAGTGAGAAATTTATGGTCACATTTTACATTCCACCATATTATATTTCACCAGCTATGCTGGTGATCATGTTACTGAATATTTATGGACAAGGCTCAAACAGATTCAGGGTTATAGTGGCTAACAGCTGGTCATAAATGTCAAACAGAAAACTTTACCCTTGAATCTCACCACATCATCTGAGAAAGGGACATTTTAAAATACACTGAACTAAAAGTTCTGAGTTAGCAAATTTTGGTTTCTATTTTTTTTAGTTCACCATATTCTTTTTTTTTAAGTTTTTATTTAAATTCCTGTTAGTTAACACACAGTGTAATATTTGTTTCAGGTGTACAATTAGTGATTCAACACCTCTATACATCACCAGGTGCTCATCACAAGTGCAGTCCTTGATCTACGTCACCTATTTAACCCATACCCCCAACCCACCTCCCTTCTGGTAACCATCAGTTTGTTCTCTATAGTTAAGAGTCTGTTTCTTGGTTTGCCTCTCTCTCTTTCTCTCTTTTTTTCCCTTTGCTCATTTATTTTGTTTCTTAAATTCCACATATGAGTGAAATCATATGGTATTTGTCTTTCTCTGACTGACTTAATTTTGCTTAGCATAATCCTCTCTAGCTCCATCCATGTTGTTGCAAATTAGCTTGCCATATTCTTGAACTAACCATGTACATTATTACAAATGCCATGTTATTGGGGAACCTGGGCGGCTCAGTCGGTTAAGCATCTGACTTCGGCTCAGGTCATGATCTCACGGTTTGTGGGTTGGAGCCCCACATCGGGCTCTGTGCTGACAGCTCAGAGCCTGGAGCCTGCTTCGGATTCTGTGTCTCCCTCTCTTTCTGCCCCTCCCCTGCTCATATTCTGTCTATCTCTATATATGAAAATTTAATTTTGTCATCTAACATTACTCAACATAAGAAATACAAAAAAAGTACTGACAGACTTCTGACACATGAAAAAAATTACTTAAGAAGCATAAAACCTATATATTCTAAGGATTAGCTTTTCTTTCTTTTTCTTTTCTTTCTTTTTTATTTTAGTTGACACACACGTTGACATTAGTTTCAGGTGTACAACATAGTGATTAGACAAGTTTACATATTATGCTATGTTAACCACAAGTGTAGCTAACATGTCACTATACAGTGCTACTACAATATCATTGACTGTATTCCTTATACTGTGCCTTTTTATTTCTATGAGTTATTCATTCCTTAACTGGAAGCTTGTATCTCCCAATCTCCTTCACCATTTTGCCCATCCCTCTATTCCCCAGGAAGATATTTCTATGTTTCAAATGTTTATTTATTTATTTTGAGAGAGAGAAAGAGAGAGAGAGAGAGTGAGCATGAGTGGGTGAGGGGCAGAGAGAGAGGGAAAGAGAGAATCCCAAGCAGGGTCTGCACTGTCAGCACCAAGCCCATTGTTGGGCTTGATTCCACAAACTGCAAAATCATGACCTGAGCCAAAATCAAGAGTCAGACACTTAACTGAATGAGCCACCCAGGAGCTCCAAGGAGTAAGATATTTTTAAAGATGAGGGCATCGAATCATGTTCAAAGATTTTTTTTTTCAGTTACAATAATGAACTAGTTTCCTGAGTATAGCCTACTTACCTATGATAAAACATGCGAGCCATGCCCATTCTTTGCTTTTCTCCTCCTGACAGAACATCTTTCCAGTCCATAACAGCATCCCATCCTTAAAAATGTATAAAAACATATATTTTTATAAGGCATTTGTTTGTTACCATTTTTACCCCGGACAAGTGATTCCTGGCAAGTTTAAGTTATTAACACAAAGTACCTGGTATTTAAAAAAAAATTTTTTTTTAATGTTTATTTTTGAGACACAGAGAGAGAGACAGAGCACAAGCAGGGGTAGGAGCAGAGAGAGAGGGAGACACAGAATCCGAAGCAGCTCCAGATTCTGAGCTGTCATCACAGAGACCAATGCGGGGCTCGAAGTCACAAACCATGAGATCATGACCTGAGCTGAAGTCGGATGCTTAACTGACTGAACCACCTTGGCATCCCAAAGTACCTGATATTTTACAGAACATATGCTTGGATAAACTAGAGAGCCTCATGTATAAACATTTTGTTTTAGATTTCGTGGTTTTTTTTTTAATAGTAATAATTCCTTATGCTGACAAAACATCTTCTAAGATGCTAAATACTGGCACTTAAAAAATTTGTTTGTTTCTGAATATCTCCAAAAAGTTGGTACACTTATACTTATTTGGGAGGGTGGTAGGAGAAAAGACCAACAATTTGCATAGGCCTACTGCCCAATCTACAAAGAGTAAAACGGAAACTAACTTAAATGGCTTCCATGTGCCTGGTACTTTATCTGAGTTTTCTCATTATATATTCATATATAATTCTCATTATATATCCATAACCTTATGAGTTAGATCTTATTGTTGAATTTTATAAGTGGGTGAGCTGAAATCCATAGAGGAGTTGACATGTCTAAGTTAACACAGCTAGAGATCAGAGCTAGGACTCATATGTAGGTCTATATTCACACTATCTCTTACAACATCTGGGTTTTATTTGAAAATTAGTTTTAAGTTGTTTCTTTTTTTTTTTTTTTAGTTTATTTATTTATTTTGGGAGAGAGAGCAGGGGAGGGGCAGAGAGGGAGGGAGAGAGAGAATTCCAAACAGGAATTCTGTGCTGACAGCACAGAGCTGACACAGGGCTGGATCCCATGAACCACGACACCATGACCTGAGCTGAAATTGAAAGTTGTACGCTTTACTGAGCCACCCAGGATCTGCTCTCTTACATCTTCACTACTGACTTTCTGTTGCATATTTATACAAAAAGCAATGCTTCTATATATTAAAAAATTGGTTACATCTATACATACTGATGTAGAAATGTACTTGGAACACCTTTGTATGAAAAATCAAGTTGCAGAATTGTGTGTATGTATAGATATAGACACACACATACACATTTATATAAACTATGACTGCATTTCTATAAACACACACAACTCACACCCCACAGGAATGGAATTATGAGACTTTTACTTTCTAACTTGCACATTTTTATAATATTGGGAAATATAATGATTTTTATTATTTTTATGGTTTATCTTTATTTTGTAACAAAAGAAGTGTACTCCAAAGTAAAACTAGGGGCTCCTGGGTAGCTCAGTTGATTAAACATCCAACTTAAGCTCAAGTCATGATCTGATGGTTCATGGGTGTGAGCCCCACATCAGGCTCTGTGCTGACAGCTCAGAGCCTGGAGCCTCTTCAGATGTGTCTCCCTCTCTCTCTCTGTTCCTCCCTCACTTGTGTGCTCTCTCTCTTTCTCGCTCAAAATAAATAAATAAATATTTATAAGGAAAAAAAGAAAGAAAGAAAACAAAACCATGAGGCCTATGAGAGAGAGAGCCATATCAAATATTTATTCATGGAAATGTCAGAAAATAATAGAGCAGAGTAGGCAAAGTCTGATTTTCAAAGAGCAAAATTACTGCCAAAACTTGCCACATACACTTAGGACAACAGTTCCAAATCCCAAGTGTTCAAGGCGTAATTTTCCCATGTAGAAAAAATTCAGGCTCTTTGGCCTCTTCTTTCTCTGTCAGCTGAATTTTCACCTTTATTAAACTTTAAATAAACTGGGTCAAAGGAAAAGAAAATAGGAAGTAGAGGCATTGTTGTTTTCTGTGCAGTGGATTGAATAGATTTTCCCTATTTCCCAATGATACTCCCCAGTGGGGAACCACTGTTCATTTTCTTGGATGAACTTCCAGGAATTTTCTGTTCATTTAAAAATATAGCTTGGGGTGCCTGGGTGGCTCAGTTGGTTAAGCGTCCGACTTCAGTTCAGGTCATGATCTCGCAGTTTGTGAGTTCGAGCCCTGCATCAGGCTCTGGGCTGACAGCTCAGAGCCTGGAGCCTGCTTCAGATTCTGTGTCCCCCTCTCTCTCCACCCCACCCCAGCTTGTGCTCTGTCTCTCTCTGTCTTTCAAAAATGAATAAACATAAAAAAAATTTTAAATATAGCCTTAAAATTTTATGTTAAGAGAAAAATCTCCAAATGCCATCTGATTTCAAGTTCTTGCTTCTAGTGAAAACTGTTGAAATATAATTTTTCTTGATAACTGAATTTTATAGCATTTATGAAACATAAGCAAGGATTTGAAAAATAAGCTCAGATTGCTTCATAGTGGAGAAATATTTGGGGCTTAAAAATTTGTTGCTCCTGCCAACTGAGAAGGGGCAAGAGAAAAAAGTATTTGGGTCAAAGGAAACTTTAGCTTTACATATTTAAATAAATCATGTCTTCTGTTCCACTAAACCCAGAAGTTTTAATAGGCAATACTGCTTGATCACAGAACATATAAATCAAACCTCTGAGTTATAATATCATCTCTGATGCTGAGTAAGTGAGACTAAGCCAGCTGAGGACAGTTTTCCTGCTTTCTTGAGAGGTACATGTTAATTTAGTTCATGTTAACATTTGGTAACACTTTTGGTAACATTTGGTAACACTTTTACTCTTTTCTATTTTCTAATCTCTTTTCATGGAATGAAACATAGTTTTTCATTCCATCTTTTACTAGAGCAAAGCAAAGTATTAGCTAGTCTAAATAGAACTTCAGTATACTTCTTCCAAAGTAAGTGACGTCCTTGCAAATTTAGATGCTTTTCAGCTTGGCTTAAAAACATGCTTCGTGTTTTAAGGATGAAGCAAGTAGAGTAGATTTCCTTGAAATTGTTTTATGTGTAAGGATATAACAATTCTTATTAGTGCATAAGAAGCTAGTAGATTGCATAGCACAGTGGCATAGCCTACTATAGAACATTGACTTTCAAGTGAGATCTTTATTTGAATCCCTGTCATAACACTTGCTGTGGGCCCCTGAGGAAGTTACTAAAATTCTGAATTTCACCTGTAAAATGGGGTTAGTAAAACCCCCATCATAAGACAGTTTTAAATATTAAATAAGATGACAATGTGCATTGCTTAATATATTCTGCACAGCAGGCACCCAATAAACCATAACAATTACTGTTACATTATTAAGGTAAGAACATTCTTAAAAACAGTTCTTAAACTTCTCAATGACTTCTGAAAGAATAGAATAGCCCATGTTTATTTTAAATTTCTATTTGGATTATTGGATTTCAAACCTACCCAAGATTAACATGTAGCATTTATTCTGCTTCCCCGGTGTTTTAAAACGGTGAAGGAGATGATCATATGAAACAAAAAGATAGTACTTATGAATTGTGATTATAAACACCATAAAAATAAGTGTAATAATACCTCTCCTGTCTGCCTCATTTGCTTATTACAGGGATCAAATGAAACAACATAAATGAAATTGCCATGTAATATACCAAGTACTGGCACACAAAGACAAAATATCATAGTATCAATATTACAAGTAGTAATGTTACCATTAGCTACTAATTATTGTGTATTCACTATGTGCCACTGTTATAAATGCTCTTCAGAGAGCATTTCTTTAAGTTTTTGTTTTAATTCCAGTTAGTTAATATACAGTGCTGTATTAGTTTCAGGTGTACAATATAGAGATTCAACAATTCCATACATTACCCAGTGCTCATTACAAGTGCACTCCTTAATCCCCAGCACCTCTTTCACCCAACTCCTCACCCACTCCCCTCTGGTAACCATCAGTTTGTTCTGTAGAGTTGAGTCTGTTTCTTGACTTGTCTCTGTCTCTTTTTTTCTCCCCTTTGCTCATTTGTTTAGTTTCTTAAATTCCACATATGAGTGAAATCACATGGTATTTGTCTTTCTCTGACTTATTTAGCTCAGCATAGTATTCTCTAGCTCCGTCCATGTCTTTGCAAATGGCAAGACTTAATTCTTTTTTACAGCTGAGTAATACTCTGTTAAATCCATATATATATATACACACACACACATACATACCACCTCTTCTTAATCCATTCCTCAATAAGTGGACACTTCTGGCTGCTTCCATATCTTGGCTATTGTAAATAATGCTGCAATAAAAACAGGGATGCATCTGTGTTTTCGAATTAGTGTCTTTGTATTACTTGAGTAAATATCCAGTAGTTCCATTGCTGGATCACAGGGTAGTTCTATTTTTAACTTTTTGAGGAACCTCCATACTGTTTCCAGAGGGGCTGCATCAGTTTTCATCCCCAACAGTAGTACAGGAGGTTTGGTTGTTTTTTATCCACATCCTTGCCAACACTTGTTTTTTGTGTTTTTGACTTTAGCCATTCTGTCAGGTGTAAGGAGATATCTCATTGTAGTTTTGATTTGCATTTCCCTGATAGTAAGTGATGATGAACACCTTTTCATGTCTGTTGGCCGTCTGGATGTCTTCTTTGGAGAAATGTCTGTCCATGTGTTCTGCCTATTTTTAATTGGATTATTTGGTTTTTGGTATCTGTTTGTACCCCAAAACATTGTATTTTGGATACTAATCCTTCTTCAGATATGTCATTTGCAAATATCTTCTCCCATTTGGTAGGTCGTCTTTTAGTTTTTTTTTTTTTTTTTTAATTTTTTTTTCAACGTTTTTTATTTATTTTTGGGACAGAGAGAGGCAGAGCATGAACGGGGGAGGGGCAGAGAGAGAGGGAGACACAGAATCGGAAACAGGCTCCAGGCTCTGAGCCATCAGCCCAGAGCCTGACGCGGGGCTCGAACTCACGGACCACGAGATCGTGACCTGGCTGAAGTCGGACGCTCAACCGACTGCTCCACCCAGGTGCCCCAAGTTGTCTTTTAGTTTTGTTGATTGTTTCCTTCACTGTGCAGAAGCTTTTTATTTTGATAAGTCCCAATAGTTTATTTTTGCTTCTGTTTCCCTTGCCTCAGGTGACATATCTAGATAAAAGTTGCTATGGCTCATGTCAAAGAGGTTACTGCCTGTGTTCTCTTCTAGGATTTTTATGGTTTCAGGTCTCACATTTAGGTCTTTAATCTATTTTGAATTTATTTTTATGTATGGTGTAAGAAAGTGGTCTAGTTTTATTCTTTTTCATGTTGCTGTCCAGTTTTCCCAACACCATGTGTTGAAGAAACTTTCCTTTTTCTATTGGATATCCTTTCCTGCTTTGTTGAAGATTAATTGACCATATAGTTGTGTGACTCTGCAGAGAGTCTTATTTAATATTCACAGAATCCTTATAGGTAGATATGTATCCCCATTTTAGAATTGAAGATACAGAACAGTGCTAATTAGATTTGAGTCCAGAACTCTGACTTCAAAGCTCACATTCTTAACCACTGTATTTCTGATAGGTAAATGGGCTAGGAAGTAAAAGATAAAATCTATGCAAAATTAAATCTAGAATTCTAGCTTGTTATTTCAATACTTTTTCTAGGCTATCAAATTATGTGTTACAAGTTATTTGAAAGTGTGACTATTAGAAAGGAATTCTTTTTTAAGCTCATATGTGTAACTGTTATTTCTACTCTTTCAAAAATGCCTTATTCATAAAGAAATTGTGGTTTATATATACAATGGAGTACTACGTGGCAATGAGAAAAAACGAAATATGGCCCTTTTTAGCAACGTGGATGGAATTGGAGAATGTGATGCTAAGTGAAATAAGCCATACAGAGAAAGACAGATACCATATGTTTTCACTCTTATGTGGATCTTGAGAAACTTAACAGAAACCCATGGGGGAGGGGAAGGAAAAAAAAAAAGAGGTTAGAGTGGGAGACAGCCAAAGCATAAGAGACTCTTAAAAACTGAGAACAAACTGAGGGTTGATGGGGGGTGGGAGGGAGGGGAGGGTATACGATGGGCATTAAAGAGGGCATCTTTTGGGATGAGCACTGGGTGTTGTATGGAAACCAATTTGACAATCAATATATGAATTCAATATATGAATATATTAAAAAAATACCTTATTCATAAAACACACAGCACAGAAGTTCCTGGGGCACCTGGGTGGCACAGTCGGGTAAATGTCCATCCCTTGATTTCCGCTCAGGTCATGATCTCACAGTTTATGAGTTCGAGCCCCACATCAGGCTCTGCACTGACAGCATGGAACCTGCTTGGAATTCTGTCTTCCTCTTTCCCCACCACCACTTTTCAAAAAATAAATAAATAAACATTAAAAAATACTTAAAAAAATAAGTTTCTATACCTTATCTAATTCTCTATGTGCTGCTTGACAGAGGGAAAAAATGTATTGGTAAGACTGTGGGTCTGAAAACAAAAAAGAGGTTCTGCGATACCACTCTTCAAATTATTAAGTTTAATGTAAGTTGAGAACTTGACAGGAGGATATTTCTGCCACGGATTTTACATGCATCTAGATTAATGATGGCCTCAGAGACACTTGTATATTCAAATATGAAGAAAAAAACCCTTTCATTAAAAAAAATGTTTTTTTAATGTTTATTTTTGAGAGAGAGAGACAGAACACGAGTGGGGGAGGGGCAGAAAGAGGGAGACCCAGAATCAGAAGCAGCCTCCAGGCTCTGAGCTGTCAGCACAGAGCCCAACACGGGGCTCAAACTCACCAACCATGAAATCATGACCTCAGCCAAAGTCGGCACTTAACTGACTGAGCCACCCAGTCGCCCCCCCAAAAAACTGTTTTCAAATGCTAGCAGCAGACAATAAAAAATCCTGGTGTGCTGTAGGAAATACAACCCAAGCAGAAGACAGGACATCAAGAATGGAAAAACAATAAATGCTATGAAGTCCATGTGCGTGTTTATGTTCCAATGATAGCATATATTCAAATTAAAATAGGGATGATTTACGTAAGTTTAGTTTTTGAAACAAAGTTAAATGCATTTAGAAAATGGTAGACTTTACCTCCTTCTCTTTGAACTATGTGATAGAGGTGGACATTGTGTAGAATACATTCCAGGTCATGGTCTGTGTGGCCTTTGTCACGCATGTCATCCACCGAATCAGGGTAGATGACTTGATCGCGAAGACTCCCAAGAGACATGTATGGCCTATAAAACACCAACCACATAAGAATCCTCGTACAAAGCCATTTTAGTTTACTCAGTGTGACGTTCTTGTGGTCTGAAAGCTCAAGAGCACGTTTTAAATACTGTATTTCTAGAATTACATTTATTACCTGGTGATGAGTATTTCTCTCTCAGGCATGACAGGATAATACTCTGTTATGTTCATGTAAAAATTTATTGAGACATAGCCACAAAGAAAAGTTTCCTCAAGGAATAGTTGGATACTTTCACACAGAAACACATATCTTGTTTCACTGTATTTTATAAACATTGCTTCTGTAATCCGTCTAAAATTATTTGAGTTAAATATTATAAAATTTGAGGTTTTGGCCCAGAGACGTGCCCAAGCAAAACTTAAAAAAAAAATACCATTAATTAGGGACACCTGGGTGGCTCAGTTGGTAAGTGTCCAACTCTTGACTTCCGCTCAGGTTGTGATCTCAGGACTGTGAGATCAAGCCCCACATTAGGCTCCACACCCAGCTTGAGATTCTCTCTTCCCCTCTCCCTTTGTTCCTCCCCTGCTTACCCTCTATCCCTCTCTCTAAAAGAGAGAGACAGAGACAGAAAAATGCCATTGATAATAAAATGAGTGCAAATTAAAACTACACTGGGCTTCTTAGTTTTCAGATGGTGAAAGTTCAAAAACTTGACAACTTACTCAACTAGCAACCTATGGAGAAACAGGTCGTCTCAAACACTGGTGACAGTGAAAAAATGTACAATGTTTTGGAGGGGATTTGGCAAACCATCATATATTTTGGCCTTTGAACCACTTCTGGCAATTTATTCTAAAGATATACTTCAAAAATTACAAAGATAAAAGTGTGTAAGGCTATCCATTACAGCATTATCTATAATTGCAAAATATTGAAAACAACCTAAATGCCCATACAAAGGAGACTGAAAAAACTACAGCATCTACACTGTGGAGCTGTAAAACAGGATGTGGACCATCTCTACAGAGTGATTTTCCAAAAAATATTTTTATGTTGAAAATCAAAGTGCAGAAGTAGATGTATAGCAGGGTTTCTCAACAGCAGCATTATAGATAAATGAAACCAGTAATTCTTTGTTGTTGAGGGCTATCTTATGTATTCTAAATGTTTAGCAGCCCACCTGGTCTCCACCCACTAGATGCCTCTCCCCCAATAAAGAGTCTCCAGACATTACCCCTTTCACCAAACCATCCCCATTTGAGAACCACTAATATACAATATACTACCTTTATACAAAATGAAAGCAAAATGAGAAACTATACATTTATCTGCTTATATTCATAAAAGGAAACAAAGTAAATCAGAAACTAATAAAATTGGTTACCCACTAGAGATTGGAGAAACAAGGCAGAATGGATAGGGGAGGGAGTGGCCTAAGTATCCTTTCTATATATTTTTACTTTTAGAATCATGTTAAAATGTCATTGTTCAAAAAAATAGCATTAAACCAATAAGAGTGAAGGAAGAAACCTTAACATTAAGTACAAACAGAAACACATGAACTGAATAGTATATCAAATGAATAACAACCACACGGAAGGGGGAGGAGGTAGTGATCCATGAAACTTGTGCGTGGCTACACTATTTCAGTTGAAGACCAAAAGAACCACAAAGAAATCTTGAACCTTATTGGGCAAGTTTCTTGTTGGTAATCATATAGGTGTAGCAATTCTGAAATTGCTTTACCCATGTTGCAGGATTGACCAAAGAAGTAAACATTTTAATAATATTAGGAGGTAGGGTTCTCACTCTGGAAGAAAGAAGATATAAACACAGAAGGTGAGAAGGAAAGAAAGAACTGTAATATTTAATTTGAATTAGAGTGTCCATATAAATCCATGTTTTAAAAATAAATCTATTTTCTGTTCTGTCTATATTTGGTATGTCCTGATGTTATCCTCTGAGAAGGACACAACATCATTTACATACTGTAGTGGGTTGAACTGCAGACCCAAGAAGATATGCCCAAGTCCTAAACCCCCGGTACCTATGAATGTGACCTTATTTGGAAAAAAATGGGTCTTCTCAGATGTAACTACCCTAGGGATCTCCAGGTGAGATTATCCTGGATTAACCAGATGGGCCCTAAATCCAATAATTGCCCTTATAAGCAGAAGAGAAACACAGGGAAGAAAGTCATGTGAAGACGCAGGCAGAGATTGGGGTTATGTTGTCACAGGCAGAGGAATGCCTGAAACTGCCAGGAACTGGAAGAGGCAAGAAAAGATTCTACCCTAGAGCTTAGGGGGTTTAGACCTACCAAGACCTTGATTTTGAATTCCTGACCTCCAGAACTATGAAAGAATACATTTATGTTGTTTTAAACTGCCAAGCTTTTGGTTACCCAGCAGATCTTGGAAATAGATAGTATTCTTGCACTAAAAAAAAAAAAAAAAAAAAAAAGGTAACCTGAATCATAGCATCAGGAAACTACCAATCAAAACTAATTCCAGGGACTTTCTTAAAATAATAACAACAGTTCTGCACTCTATGCATATAAATGTCATAAAAAAGAAAAAAAACAACAACAAAGAGAAGCTGAGGAGGTGAGATTAAAAGAAACTAGAGTAACATGGCAACTTAGATGCAAATGAATTGAGAAAAAGTAGTTATTATAAAGGATAGCATTATGATAATTGGAAATTTAAAAATAGAAAACTTAAATATGGGAAGTTGTTGGGGCTCATTCGAAGGACACGACTCTCAGTTGACCATGAGCTGGACTGGGACAATTGAAGGCTCCTCACCCCCTCGCATGTGCTTGGAATGTATGCTCTGCCTACCATTCCCACAGCTGGAACCGTTTCCAAGGAAGCAGCGTGAGAGAGCATGGTCTTATTGGGACCGTCTGGATGCTATATGTGACTGAATCCAGTTAAGGCCTCTATACAAACTTAAGATTCTGGTGGGCGAGTGCAGAGATCCACTCACCTTGTAGCTGCCCAGGACAAGCCTCATATGGTAAGTTCCCTTGCTTATTACCACCTGCCACCTGCCAATTAGGAATGGTCTCTTCTGTCTACTTTTGCCTCCAGGGACAGGGGCCAGTTTGGGAACCAAAAGCGTGTTTAGATAATAATACCAATGTGAATTTTCATGAATTTGATCATTGTACTGTGGTTATGCTAGAGAATATCTTTGCTCTTTGGAAACACACCCTAAAGTAGTTACGGATGAAGATTTATGATTACTGCAACTTACTTTTTAAAGGGGAAGGGTGTGAGAGAAAGAGAGAGAGAAAGTTGAAGGTTTTAAATATAAATATATTTTTGTAGGTCACTCGTCTGCCTATTTTCCCATAACGTGCAAATGATTTAGTTGGAGCACAGATAACACAAGGTTATTTTACAACAGGTTTAACTAACATTTGAAAATAAAAGTATTTATATTTTAATGAGATATATATACATTCCTGTAAAGATTTTCAATGGGGTCTTTAAAAATATGGGAATCCCTGGCCATATTTTAAAAATTGATATATAATTCACATCATAAAATCCACCCTAGTAAAGTACACAATACTTTTTGAATGATTTTTTATTATATTCACAAGCTCATATAACCATTGCCACTATCTAATTCCATAACATTTTCTTCACATCAAAAAGAAGCTTCATACCCAATAGCAGACACTCCCCATTCTTCCCTCCTCCCTGTCACTGCCAATCACTAATATACTTTCTGTGTCCATGGATTTGCCTATTCTGGACATTTCATATACACGAAATCACACAATATGTCGTCTTTTGTGATGGCCCTTCTGTTAGCATAATGTTTTCAGGTTTGTTCATGTTGTAGCATGTCATAGTATTTCATTCTTTTTCATGGCTGAATAATATTCCACTGTATGAATATGCCACATTTTGGTAATTCATTCATAAGTTGATGGATATTCCAGTTGTTTTTGCTATTTGACTATTAGAAACAGTGGGCACACACCTAAGAGTGGAATTTCTGGGGCATATGATAATTCTTTGTTTGCTCTTTGAGGAACCACCCAACTGTTTTCTGAAGTGACTACACCATTTCTGGTCACATTTCTTCTACCATGTCCCTATATCTTCCTCTCTTCTATATCTCTTCTATATCTTCTGCCTTATTCTTTATCTTTCCTTCTCCAGTCTAACCGTAATTTTTTTAAAAAAATCAGAATTAGGATGCATAATTATTTGTTTACATTATATTAAGCATTCATCTAACGTGACAATATCTTAAGTTAATATCTGGTAATAATATTAGTAGCATAAAATAGAAACTGACTATCAGAGTCAATGAGTAGTTTTTCAGCTGGTACTCAGACAAGTTAAGGAAGAAATCCAAGGAAACCTTAGTAGGTAGTACTTTTGCTAATTTCCAAAGTAAATTAGAAGCACAGATATATTCTATACCTTAGTATAAACCTCAGATATAATTCGATCTATAGAACAGCCATGACACAATATATAAGGGAGACTACAATGAATAAAATACACTGAACATTCATTTCACAAGTGTTTCTACAGGATTCTACCATAAGACTTGATTAACTGGTAATATTGGATGAAATCATATTTTATATCTACATTTCAGGGAAGACAGTATAGAGTCATAGTTGTGATAATAGGCTCTGGGCTGCAATTCCAATCTTACTATGTACTAGCAATGTGATCCAAATTCTGAACTACAACTACCTCATTTTTAGAGTAACTTACTTTATTGTATTTGTTATGAAAACTAAATGAAGCAGTGGGTTTATATAAATCTTAAATGAAGCAATGTAGTCAGAACACTTAGTATAGTATAGGCACATAGTAGGCACTCAATAAACTGTTACAAAAAAATCACCTCTACTTAGGCTTAAGTTCTCTACCTATGTGAAGAAGCAACATCTTAAAAAAAAAAAAAAAAACAGATGCAAAGGAATTCCTATTTAACCAGCTAAGATACTTGTGATTTTATACCACATAGCAAATTTTTATTATTTTCACAAAATTAATAAATAACAAGTACATAATTATGTAAATTTTAGAAATCGTATTCTGTTAAACACTCAAGAAACCATCTCGGGTTTACCTAGAAGTACTTCTCTTAGTAACTGGAGCACCACTTAGTTCACTGGAGCAATTTATAAGGGCCTCAAAGGTATTAATGCATGTAAGGCTTCCTTCCATGTGCTTTCTTCCAAGAAGAACTTGGAGGAGAAAAACTTTGTAACTTCTTTAAAAGGCTAATTTACATTATTTATGATTTTGCTATGCTTTTTGAAATATGTCAGTTCTCTTTGATGAATAGATAGGGAAATTTATTTCAAAATGGCTCTTCATTATAAGGCAAAGTAAATATGTTTTTGCAATGCTAAAGTTTTTATTGAGTTTATAAGTCTAATAACATTTTGAATAAGCACTCTTGAAATAAAAGACAAAACAAAACAAAACAAACATGGTGTTTAGCCACGAAGTAT
Source organism: Acinonyx jubatus (assembly GCF_027475565.1). Classification (NCBI taxonomy): domain Eukaryota; kingdom Metazoa; phylum Chordata; class Mammalia; order Carnivora; family Felidae; genus Acinonyx; species Acinonyx jubatus. The sequence continues at coordinate 65,829,228 of NC_069387.1, forward strand.
TTAAAATTCAGTCAACGTGAGATTTAAGCAAAATGCCAAATCATAAACATATTATGATGCAAAATGAGGAACAGCAAATGTGTCCACATAACTTATTATTTGAGCTATTTGTTAATCAAATGATGTAATAGAATATGAAAACTGCTAGTTTGAAAATTTATGTAAAGGGAATACAGATGAAATTATAAAAAAAAATTTATAAAATTATATATTTATAAGGACTCAACAAATATTGCTTTATTAAAGTCCCATTTTCTCTCAATTATTGTTTAAAAATCATATAAAATGGTAAAAACAACACATTCTATATGTGTCCAATGAGGTACATGGCAACTAAGGATACTTTGATAGGTTTTATTAATATATGCATTTAAAAATATTATGAAGCCACCACCAAACTCTCTGGAAAAGCTATATCCAGAGAAGTTGGGATGATACTGAGTGTCTTCGGAAACATAGCAGATGAGGACCTTATACCCAATGTTTATGTGATTAATTTGCATGTGATCCTTTCCAGCTCATAGGCCTGGAGTTTAACGTTTTAAGCTAGCTCAAGTTCCTCTGGTCCTACTAGAGTTTTACAGAATTAATAAGCACTTAAAGTACCCTCTACTGAACTTTCCTTTCTAGACATATAGACCTATTTAGATCATCTTCTAAATATTTCAGGTAGACCAGTTACCACGTCAGAATGTTATTAGCTTACTTGCTCTGGCCCATCAGAGAGGGGATCCTGCAACATACCTACTACAAGCAACAAAATAAATAGATTGCTTATAATTTAGCAGATATCAAAGAAGAGCACTAACTAGTTTCAATTTACTCTTCTCTAAGTAACATTTAGAATCACCACTATTTGCTGTGGAAAAGATATCGGAATAAATTCATAGGTATCACATTATAATTTAAATAATAATTATTATTTAAACAATTATCATAATTGTTTTTCTTTGTAATCTGGGATGACTTCAAATGCATCTATATTTAAAACTATTAGTTATAATAGTAAAATTAAAATTATTTCAGATCAAATCAATTCGCAGTGAATATGGCTTTTTATATTTATATTACAAATGTCTCAGGGTACATTTATAACTTGTATTCTACTCCCACTTTTCTGTGTTAACATTTAAAAATCTGACAGTTCATGATTGCTTTGGTAAAATGTATTAACATTTCTTAGGGTTTATACTCATGGTATCTCTATTTTTTTTCTTTAAGAGACAAAAGTAGAAAGAAGGAGAAAGTGTTGAGAAATGTTGGCTCTGTCTCTTGTGCTTGGAGTCTGGAATGATCACCCAAAATGTGAAATGTTTCATAGTCATCTGGAATTTAATTTTCAACAATGGTTATAAAAATTTCACAGCAATATTAACTAGATTTAAACATGATAGGTGTTAAATTTAAGAATAAGGTACTGCTAAGTACTGCTGTGTAACCATAGTGATAAGAAGTTAGCAATCTGAAAGCCATAAGATCTAGCTATTAATAATTCATATAAATGTACACACTGGGACCAATCATGTCATCTGATTTTTCTCATGAATAGCAAGAATTAAATTTGAGTCCTCAATGCATAAGTCATTCCTAATATTCTTTAAATAAATATGTAGCAAAAAGAAGAAATACTCAACTAAAGAGATATTAACTATTATTGAAATTATATTTTTAGGATGTTATTCCTAGGCACCAAAGCAGAGATGTGCACTGCCCCCTGAAGAGCAGGGACTATATTTATTTCCAAGTAATAAGAATAATGTAGTGGAATAATCAAAGTATGGCTAACCTGATGAGAATGCAAACTTCTTAAAAGTCAACTTTAAGAATATTTATCATTATATTAGATTACCATTTGAAATCCCTATTATTTGACTTTTTGATCTACAAAAATTCTAATTCCATATGGTGCAACCTAATAATTGACTCATAAATTGAGGAAAAGTTTTAGAAGCAAAGGAAGATTTTTTCCATTATTATTTTCATAAATTAACCCATGGAAGAGTTAAATATGAAAAAAATTATCCTAAATATTTTCCCAAGCAAAAGAAAGCTATAGGAAATTGTTTACATTTATAGATTCTTTAAGAGAGTTTTAAAAAACTGAACTGTACCAACTACTACACAGGAAGTACCAAAATGTATACTTTCAACTGTCAGCCAATTGCCCAAAGATATTTATGCAAAGTTTACTTGCTTTTAGTCTAATAGTTATAAAGCAAAGGAAAAGAATTGAATTAGCTACAGCCATATTACTGAGCCTTCTTCATGGCAAAAATCATTTCTTTTACAAGGGACATGTGAAGTGGCAAATATTTATCACCATCATTTTTTTTTAATTTAATACTACACTTTATTTATTTTGATTTATTTAACTCAGTGCATCTAAAATACTGTCATTTCAACATGTGATCAGTGTAAAAATTATATGAGGTTATTTTACACTCTTTTTCATATTTGGTCTTTAAATTTCATGTGTATTTTATGCTTACAAGTACATTTCAATTTGAACTAGGGCATTTCAAGTGTTCAATAGCCACATATGGGTAGTGATTTCTTTTTTTTTTTTTTAAGATTGAATTATTTTTAATAATAAATTTCTTTAGATTTTTTTTTATATGAAATTTATTGTCAAATTGGTTTCCATACAACACCCAGTGCTCATCCCAAAAGGTGCCCTCCTCAATACCCATCACCCATCCTCTCCTCCCTCCCACCCCCCATCAACCCTCAGTTTGTTCTCAGTTTTTAAGAGTCTCTTATGCTTTGGCTCTCTCCCACTCTAACCTCTTTTTTTTTTTTTTCCTTCCCCTCCCTCATGGGTTCCTGTTAGGTTTCTCAGGATCCACATAAGAGTGAAACCATATGGTATCTGTCTTTCTCTGTATGGCTTATTTCACTTAGCATCACACTCTCCAGTTCCATCCACGTTGCTACAAAAGGCCATATTTCATTTTTTCTCATTGCCACGTAGTATTCCATTGTGTATATAAACCACAATTTCTTTATCCATTCATCAGTTGATGGACATTTAGGCTCTTTCCATAATTTGGCTATTGTTGAGAGTGCTGCTATGAACCTTGGGGTACAAGTGCCCCTATGCATCAGTACTCCTGTATCCCTTGGATAAATTCCTAGCAGTGCTATTGCTGGGTCATAGGGTAGGTCTATTTTTAATTTTCTGAGGAACCTCCACACTGCTTTCCAGAGGGGCTGCACCAATTTGCATTCCCACCAACAGTGCAAGAGGGTTCCCGTTTCTCCACATCCTCTCCAGCATCTATAGTCTCCTGATTTGTTCATTTTGGCCACTCTGACTGGCGTGAGGTGATACCTGAGTGTGGTTTTGATTTGTATTTCCCTGATAAGGAGCGACGCTGAACATCTTTTCATGTGCCTGTTGGCCATCCGGATGTCTTCTTTAGAGAAGTGTCTATTCATGTTTTCTGCCCATTTCTTCACTGGGTTATTTGCTTTTCGGGTGTGGAGTTTGGTGAGCTCTTTATAGATTTTGGATACTAGCCCTTTGTCCGATATGTCATTTGCAAATATCTTTTCCCATTCCGTTGGTTGCCTTTTAGTTTTGTTGGTTGCTTCCTTTGCTGTGCAGAAGCTTTTTATCTTCATAAGGTCCCAGTAATTCACTTTTGCTTTTAATTCCCTTGCCTTTGGGCATGTGTCGAGTAAGAGATTGCTACGGCTGAGGTCAGAGAGGTCTTTTCCTGCTTTCTCCTCTAAGGTTTTGATGGTTTCCTGTCTCACATTCAGGTCCTTTATCCATTTTGAGTTTATTTTTGTGAATGGTGTGAGAAAGTGGTCTAGTTTCAACCTTCTGCATGTTGCTGTCCAGTTTTCCCAGCACCATTTGCTAAAGAGACTGTCTTTTTTCCATTGGATGTTCTTTCCTGCTTTGTCAAAGATTAGTTGGCCATACTTTTGTGTGTCTAGTTCTGGGGTTTCTATTCTATTTCATTGGTCTATGTGTCTGTTTTTGTGCCAATACCATGCTGTATTGATGATTACAGCTTTGTAGTAGAGGCTAAAGTCTGGGATTGTGATGCCTCCTGCTTTGGTCTTCTTCTTCAAAATTACTTTGGCTATTTATCCCCATCATAAAGAGGATTACGTGACATAACTAGTGCATGCAGCAAAATAAATGCAGCCAATACCATGCTGTATTGATGATTACAGCTTTGTAGTAGAGGCTAAAGTCTGGGATTGTGATGCCTCCTGCTTTGGTCTTCTTCTTCAAAATTACTTTGGCTATTTATCCCCATCATAAAGAGGATTACGTGACATAACTAGTGCATGCAGCAAAATAAATAGTTTCCTTCCTAAATAGTATATGGAGCCAGACTGATTTGTCAGTAGAAACCAAATCTATGGAGATGTTCATCCACTCATTTATTCAATCATTCATCAGGTGTTCATTGCACTGTTATAATATACTATTCTTTAGATTCAGTAGATACCACCAGTGCCATACAGATATGCAGATGCCCTTTCTAGCTTATATTCTATAAAGATTTGTTCAATAGTAACTCAACATGGGCAAAGTCTGTTCTAGTAACAACTCTCACTCCCTAAGCCCAGATTTGTCTAATTTGGGGGCAGCAAGACCAGTGTATGTGTAACCAACTGGGTATGGGGCTCCATGAGTAGCCCTGAATTAAGCATATCACATTCTTCCTTTATTCCAGCGACCCTTTCAGACCAACATTCCACTCAGGCAATGGTCCGGGTAGCCTGCATCTTACTTAAATAAACACATTCTTTGTCCTTCAGAGGCTCTCCCTATTTTTTTTTTTTTTTTGCACTTAGAGATTCATTAAGAATCAAAAAGTCTGAAAACTAGAAACCCAGAGGAAAATGGTAATTGAGATATTTAACTTGCATACCCCTATACTCTTACTTAGGTCCTTTTCCAGGCCACATCCTCATTTTTAAATCTGACAGCTGAGGCAAAAGAAAGGAAAAAGAAAAAAAAAGCAAAGCAAAGGAAAGCAAGGATCTCACTGAAAATACTTTATTGACTATGAGGTTACTCTGTCTGCCATGGAGAGAGGAGGCAAACTAGGTCTTCTAACCTCCCTCCTGATCTCACATACTCCTGGTTCTCTAATAGTCATTCTCTGGTTTTATATGTGTGGCTTAAATGATGGTCTACTATAACATAGTTCTTCTATCCCTCCAAATAGGAAATCCTGGATATGGGACGTATTTATATAGAAACAATTCAAAGGGATGTGCAGATTTTTTTTTAAAAAAATGATTTTTTAATGTTTATTTATTTTTGAGAGACAGAGACAGAGACTGAACAGGGGAGAGGCAGAGAGAGAGGGAGACACAGAATCTGAAGCAGGCTCCAGGCTCTGAGCTGTCAGCACAGAGCCCAATGTGGGGCTTCAACCCACAAACCAGGAGATCATGACTTGAGCTGAAGTTGGATGCTTAACCAACTGAACCACCCAGGTGCCCTAGGATGTTCAGATTTTTAAGTATCTACAAAACTCATTTGACACATACATATCTTGGCCTGTGATGCAGTTTGTCAATGTGGGTGCTATTGGTGTCATTTAAGTGTTTTGTTCATTCTGTTGAACTACTTAAACCAAAAATCTTGCACTGTTGCAGAATACAGTCTCTTTTTTTGACAACATAAAGGTTAAATAATGATTTTTAACACCATAATCCATTGTTAAAATTAAGATTTGCTTGTTTTATATCTCTTCAGGCAGTCTGATTTTAAATTAAGGGAATATTTTTAGAGATTTTTAAAAACTTTATAGATAAGTGGGTTTTAGAAGAATACGAAAGAATAGAGAACATATTCTAATCTGAAAGTGATCTGAACATAGTTTAAAGGAATTTCAATGTTCACAAGAATATAGTTTCCTTCACATTAACATAAATGAATGACAGCCAGTACTGTGCTAAAATTGCCTGGGATTGCCATGTTCCCCCAGCATTATATGGACCTCTGCTTCTGAACAATAGCTTAATATTAATACAGATTTAGCATACCAAACAAACAACCCTAGATGGTGATACTTGCAAGGTCAGGCAAGAGAGTAGTAATTTTTTAGAGAAATATGCCCTGCTGCTAGCAATACCCAAGTGAAAATGACTTTAGAGTCAGACACACGTAAGTTCAAATGTTAGCTGTAGTCAGCTGCTTGACTTCAACGTAAGTTTTCTCACCTATAAAATAGGAATACTAATGCCATCTTTATGTGTTTTCATACAGAAAAATTAGAAACATATAATATGTGTAGAATAGTGACTAATGCATAATAATTAGTGTATTTTAAATTAACAAAAAGCAAAACAAAACAAAGTAGTAAGTCCAGAGATACTTAACCCTTGCTAAAGATGCCCCAGGATCCATCAATTATTTCAAGAGGTCATAAGATTCTCAACTAAAAATCAATATTAATTCACTTTATGGTAAAAATAACATAGGCTAGTCAACTATACTTCAGTAAAAAAAAAAAAAGTAAAAATGCATAGGCTAAATCATTAAAGGCTTGAGTGGAAATGCCATCCCAGAAAGCATGGATTAAATGCTGGCACTGTTAAAAGAAGAGGTTTCATGTCATAAGCTCATCTAACTAAGAAAAACAATTGAAAAAGACAGAAATTTTTGAAAGTGAATGCAAACTATAAAAGAATCATAGTTTGTTATTCCCCATAAATCTGGGACAGCGCTCAAGAAGATTTAATTACTATGATTGTCTGAGAAAACATTTAAGGTCAAACAGTGGTTTATTTTTTCTTTTCAATCACAGGTAGATGTTTTTAATGTGATTATTTTGTTAATCTGAAAATAAGAGGCAGTGAATGCAGAGGGATTTATATCCAGAGATTTGATGAACTCTAACTTCGGGCTCTGAAATGCTATGTAACTCAAAGTATTAAAGTCTCTAATCTCTTTGAACTCCAATTTAATTATTCAAAATATTCTATTTAGCATGACTTATGCAGAGCATAATCAGTAAGTGCTGTTTATACATTAAAAGATAGTCAGAGGTAACTATCTATATTTAATTTTCTTTACAATCTTTTTAATCATGCTATCATTCTTACATACAATCAAATTTAGGATTTTTCTCTTTCATTTAACTTAAAAATGTGGTTCATAACTACTTTATTAAGCAGTATTTACATTTAGTCTAGAAGATTAAGCTACATGGTACTTGAATATACTCTCCTGGAATGAAGTAGTAAATAATTACTGAACTGATAAATAAAATGTTTTTTTTATAATTTCAGAATATCTGCTGACAAAAGAGAATGAGAAGTAATGATTATAATAGAAGTTATGTCATCTTTTATATTTCTCAAGGAGCATTAACAGACTAAAATTTAACATGTAAGGTTATATTACATATATAAGGAAAATGTACCATTTACTTATAAAGAGGAGAGAAGTTCCTTAGGTGGAAATTAGACAAATGGCAGACAGACCCACAAAGTACCAAAAAATTTTAAAAACTCAAAGAGGGGTGCCTGGGTGGCTCAGTCAGTGGAGCATCTGACTTCAGCTCAGGTCATGATCTCACAGTTTGTAAGTTCAAGCCCTGCATCAGGCTCACTGCTGTCAGCACAGAGCCCACTTTGGATCCTCTGCCCCTCTTCTGCTTACTCTCTCTCTCAAAAATAAACAAACAAATGTCTAAACTTTTATTTAAAAAAAAAGTAATTCAAAGAACTTCAGCATGAAGAACACTTTAGCACTGCTTACGGACCTAGGGGATGGGTACTGTTATTTCCAGGATATATCAATGACATAATATTCATGGAGGTGAGTCTAATAAATGTTTGCTTTTCTCAGAGTGGTATATTAGAGGAAAGGTGGATAGGCCAACCTTGCTTAGAAGTGTCCAAAAAGAAAAACAATAATTGTATGTGTACTTGAATCTGAGGCATTTCTGATCTATTTAGTCATGGGAGAAACATCTAATTCATGACAACTGTTAAAATCCTAATTAACTTTCAAAACCTGGGTCAAATGACACACTGTTATATCATGGTTTTCCTCCTTTTGAACATCTACAGCATTTCTTGCTTTTCTTGAGGCACTTTTTCCTACTTTTATTGAAGTTGATTGCATGTTTTTGTTTATAACCAAATTTAACATAAGCTCTACATTGAGAGTGATTATGTCTTACTGTCTACCCTACATAGTATCTTATAGCAGGGCTTTAATAAACACTTAAAATTAAAAAAAAAAGTATTGACAAAAAATAATATACATTAATGTTCCCAAGATATGAAGTATAATATCCTGGCCATTCTATGCCTCTTTTTTCTCCTGTTTTTTCTGTTGTCTGTTTCTTTTAAAAAATGTTTAGTCAAATTTAATTCAACCCTTATAATACAGTCCTCTCACTTTCCTAACCTTTTACTTCTCAACCCCCAAAGTCAAAGATAGACAAAAATTTGTACAAGTTTTCTTTTCATACACAATTATGGGAAGTCTGAATCTATTTCAGATCTGTTGAATGTTAAGTATTAAGGCATAAGGATTGAGTAGTAACAACATCATGGTTAAAATTTCTGTCCCAAGATATTTCTACCAAGGAAGGGTAGGGAGAGCAAGAGCTCTGGGAACAGAATTACATAGTGGGTTGGTGACCAACTGGAAACTGTTGCTGAGGAGAAATATGTGAAGTATACAAATGGTCCTCCGGATGATTAAAAAGAAGAAAAAGTAATATGAAAGACCCAAGATTTTGCTACCTTTTGTTAATAAACACCTATTTCTTATGTCTTTCTTCCTTCCCTCCCTTCTCTCCATTCCTTCCATCTTTGTTCCTTCCCCACTCTCTCCTTCCCTCTCCTCACTCTCTGTGCCCCCAAACCCCACCAAAATGTTTCAATTCCCCATTTAGGTGAATGTTAGCATATACTAATGTTTTGTTAGCAGGTGAGCTAAACAAGTAAAAGATTGGACTTTTGAGGTTTAATGGCTGAAGAACTACAGCATGACTAATGGGTCATAAATTAGCGGATTAGTGAATGCAAAAGCAGATCACAAATCTACCCTTGGGTAGTTGGGAAGACAGAGAAACTGCACCAAGAATTGACAAAAGAAATTCGGGATCTGTATTCAAGTGGAAAACTTTTCCTAAGGGTCAAGATGGCTAACAGTAGGGAACAATGAGTTTCAGTCATCAGTTTGAAGATTACAATACAGTCACATTATTCAGGAATTTCAGTCTCCAATAGCCTAAAATTGCCAAAATATTTTTTAAAGTTACATCTGAGCAAAACAAAACATTTCACCATATATCATCCCATAGATTTAGAGTACTAAATCTACATTAGAGATAACATTTTTCTTTGCTAAAACATATCAAATGTTCTAGTAGTTATTGTATCCAATCATTAATGAAATAGGATGAGAGGAAGCTGTTTTGAAACTAATTTATCTAGCACAATATTTATTTCTATTGAACTAAGGCCCAGATTTTCTTTTATCTGGTTCTCATTATTAACATTGTTTAAGTATTAGAAGACAGTATCTGGGCTGATATTGAGGAGATTTCACAATTTCTTAGGAATTCGAGTTTCCCAGCTTGCAAAGTGAGCTACAGCAACACTCTCTGAAGATGTGATTTAAAATGTAAGTGTCGGGGCGCCTGGGTGGCTCAGTCGGTTAAGTGTCCGACTTCGGCTCAGGTCATGATCTCACGGACCGTGAGTTCGAGCCCCGCGTCGTGCTCTGTGCTGACCGCTCAGGGCCTGGAGCCTGTTTCAGATTCTGTGTCTCCCTCTCTCTCTTACCCTTCCCCGTTCATGCTCTGTCTCTCTCTGTCTCAAAACTAAATAAACGTTAAAAATAATTAAAATAAAATAAAATGTAAGTGTCCCAATTTGCTTAATTAGAACATTTATTTTCCTCAGTTCACTTTTTTCTTTTGAATACAAATGATATTATTAGATATGCACCTTAACAAAATCCACTCCGTTTCCCCCATGAAAATAACAATGAGATCCACCCTCTATCAAGAAGTCTTTCAATCATAAAAAGTGAAAACAGGGAGATTTTAATAAAGTCTGTTAGTGACTCATGAAATTTATTCTGTAGGTACATAAAACTCGATCCTGTATTAACTTTACAGTTTTTTTTTCTGCCAAAGTAGTACTTAATCAATATTCTGCTTCCCTAAATTAATGCAATAAACCAATAGATAATAATTCTCATTAATACGAATATTTGAAGAAGAAATGTTTAACTATTGGCAAATATTTTGAAGTAGGTTGTCACAGCTTTCTTTGAAATCATAAACACTTATGAGATTATTTTCAAATGTTCTTGAAAAAAATCAGCAGCTTTTAGGATATAAGAAATAAATACTACATTTAGTCTCTCTTGGTTTACATATACATTTATGTACATTTTATGCTTTTTTGCATATTATTTTGCATATGAGATATTTGTCTTATAAAATTTTAAATATAAATACAAATTTTCATATTTCTAGAAGCTATATAATCAAGATAAAATGACTTTTAACAGTAATTATTTTAAAACACCTTTAGCCTTAAAAAACAGAGTTTCAGTCTCATGTCTTCTTAACTAAGTTGCAGTTGACCTTTTGCTTAGCCAACAGTAAATTTCATAACTAAGAACAAGTTTCTCACTGATTTAGGTTCATTGCAAAATAACATAGGTCTCTCTGAGGGCAAATACTGGGATTTATGTACTTTATTTTCCCACTTTTTAAAGATTTGGTAAAATACACGTGGCATAAAATTTGCCATTTTAACCATTTTTATGTGTACAGTCCAGTGGCATTATTTTGGGTTTTTTTTTTTCAGTTTTACTGAGATAAAATTGACATACAACATTGCGTAAGTTTAAGATATAAAAATGTTGATTTGATGTACTTATATATAGCAAAATGATCACTGAAATGTTACCTGATGACTTTATCACTTCACATATTTATCATTACTTTATTATGGTGAGAACATTTTAGATTTACTCTCTCAACAACTTCCAAGCGTATGTTATTGTTAACGGTCATCATGACACTGTGTATTAGATTCCCTGAACTTAATCATCTTCTAACTAGAATTTTGTGCTCCTGACCAACATCTTCCCATTTCCTCTACTCTCTGGCTTCTGGTAACCACCATTCTATTCTCTGTTTCTACAAGTTTGGCTTTTTTAGATTCTACATGTAGGTGTTATCATATAGTATTCATCTTTCTTTGTCAGATATTTCACTTAGCATAATGCCCTCAAGATCCATTCATGTTGTCATAGATACCAGGATTTCCTTCTTTCTCTTGGCTGAAGAAGTTTCCTGTGTGTGTGTGTGTGTGTGTGTGTGTGTGTGTGTGTGTGTGTACTATATCTTCTCTTGCCATTCAACTGTTGATGGACACTGAGGTTGTTTTCATATTTTGGCTATTGCAAATACTGCTGCAATGAACATGGGAATACAGATATCTCTTCAAGATCCTGTTTTCATTTCCTTTAGTTATATATGCCCAGAAGTAAGTGGTATTGCTGGATCATATGATAGTTCTTTTTAATTTTTTGTGGAGCTTCCATACTGTTTTCCATAATGGCTAAACCAATTTACATTCCCACTAACAGTGCACAAGGATCCCCTTTTCTCTACATCCTTGCCAACACTTGTTATCTCTTGTCTTTTTGATACCAGTCATTCTCACAAGCGTTAGGTGATATCTCATTGTCGATATGGTTTGCATTTAGTGATGTTACCATCTTTTCATGTACCCCTTGGCCATTTGTCTTTGAAAAAAGTGTCTATTCAATTCTCTGCCCATTTTTAAATCAGACTGTTTGAGTTTTTGCTAATGAGCTGTATGTGTTCTTTATATTTTTTGGATATTAAACCCTTACTAGACATAAGATTTGCAAATATTTTCTCCCCTTCTATATGTTGATGTAGTCCCACTTATTGATTTTCGCCTTTGCTGTTTGTGCATTCGGTGTTATATCCAAAAAATCATTGCCAAGACCAATGCCAAGGAGCTTTTCCCCTATTTTCTTCTAGGACTTTTATGGTTTCAAGTCTCACATTAAGTTTTCAATCCATCTCAAGTTCGTTTTTGTGAGTGGTGTAAATACAGTTCCAATTTCATTTTTCTACATGTGGTCATCTAGTTTTTTTTTTTAAAAAACCTTTATTAAAGAGACTATCCTTTCCTCATTGTGTAGTCATGGCTCCCCTGTCAAATATGCAGGGGTTTATTTAATAATAATAATTAAATAATAATTTAATAATAAACCTCTGATCATATGCAGGGGTTTATTTCTGGTCTTTTGATTCTATTCCACTGGTCTATGTCTATTTTTATGCTAGCATCATACTGTTTTGGTGACTATAGGTTTGCAGTATAGCTGAAATCAGAAGTGCAATGCTTCCAGCTTTGTTCTTCTTTCTCAGGATTGCTTTCTCTATTCAGGTCAGTTTGTGGCTCCACACAATTTTTAGGATTGTTTTTTTTTTTCTATTTCTATAAAAAATGCCATTGAGATTTTGACCAGAATTGCATTGAATCTATAGACAGCTTTGGGTAGTTTGGACATTTTAGTAATATTAATTCTTCCAATCCATGAACTTGGGATGTCTTTCCATTTGTGTCTTCTTTAGTTTCTTTCATCAAAGTCATATAGTTTCAATATACAGATCTCTCACCCCCTTGGTCAAATTTATATCTAAGTACTTTATTGTTTTCAATGGTATTGTAAATAAGATTATTTTACTTCTTTTTCAGATACTTTGTTGTTAGTGTATAGAAATGCAGTTAATTTCTGTATGTTGGTTTTGTAACCTACAACTTCATTTAATTCATTGATTTGTCCTGAATGTTTTGGTGGAGCCTTCAGGCTTTTCTATATGTATGTAAGATCATACCATCTACTAACAAAGACAATTTACTTCTTCCCTTTTGATTTGGATGTCTTTTATTTCTTTATATTGCCTAATTGCTCTGGCTAGAAATTCCAGTACTATGTTGAATAACAGTGGTCAGATTAGGCACTCTTGTCTTGTTCTTGAGATCTTAGATAAAAAGCTTTCACTTTCAACTTTTCACTGTTGAGTATTATGTTAGCTGTGCGTTTTTCATATATGGCCTTTTATAATGTTGAGGTATGTTCCTTACATACCCACCTTACTGGGAGATTTTGTCATGAGAGCATGTTGTATTTTTTCAAATGCTTTGTCTTCATCTATTGAGATAATCATACGATTTTTATTCTATTCATGTGGTGCATCACGTTTATTGATTTGCATATGTTGAACACATGAACACATGAAGCAATAAATCTTCCTTAATCATAGCATGATTCTTTTAATGAGCTGTTAAATTTGGTTTGTTAATTTTGTTGAGAATTTTTACATCTATATTTATCTCGGATATTGGTCTATAGTTTTCTTATTTTGTAGAGTCCTTATCTTGCTTTGTTATCAGGGTAGTGCTGGCCTCATAAAATAAGTTTGGGAGTGCTCTCTCCTCTTTGATTTTTTGGAAGAATTTAAGAAGACTGACATTAATTCTTCTTTAAATGTTTGTTAGAAATTAACCAGTGAAACCAACTGGTTTTGGCTTTTCTTTCCTGGAAGGTTTTTCATTACTAATTTAATCTCCTTTCTTGTTATTGGTCTTTTCATATTTTCTTTCTTCATAATTCAGTCTTGGTAAATTGGTTATTTCTAGGCAGTCGTCCATTTCTTCTAGGTTATCCAATTTGTTAGTGTAACATTGTTCACAATAGTTTTTTAAGAACGTATGTATTTTAGATGTATCAGTTGTAATAGCTCCCCTTTCATTTCTAATTTTATTCATGAGTCTTCTTTCTTTTTCCCTTAGTCTAGCTGAAGGTTTATCAATATTGTTCATCTTTTCAAATTATTAGCTCTTAGGTTTGTTGATCTTTTTTATTGTTCTTTTGGTCTCTATTTCATTTATTTCTGCTCTGATATTAGTTATGTCCTTCCTTCTGTTAACTGTGGGCTTTATTTTTTCTTCTTTTTCTAGTTCTTTGAGGCACGAAGTTAAGTTTATTAGAAACATCTTTTTTCATTTTTAATATAGGCATTTATTGATATAAATGATCGCCTTAGAACTGCTATTGTAGCATCCCATATGTTTAGTTTCCATTTTCATTTGTTTCAAGATTTTTTAATTTCTCTTTTGATTTCTTCTTTGACCCATATTGGTTGCTCAGGAGCATGTTATTTAATTTTCACATATTTGTAAATTTTCCAGCTTTCCTCCTATTATTGATACTAGTTTCACACTATTATAATGAAAAAAAAATACTTGGTATGATTTCAATCTTCTTAAATTTGCTAAGACTAGTTCTGTGTTATATGTCAGACAATGTTCCATGCGTGCTTGAGAAGAATATGTAGTTTACTGCTTTTGGATAGAATATCTGTGTATGTCTGTTAGGTCCATTTGGTGTAAAATATGGTTTGAGTCCAATGTTTCTTGTTAATTTTCTGTCTGAATGATCTATCTGTTGTTGAAAGTAGGATACTGAAGTCCCCAACTATTCATGTATTGTGTAACTTCCTTCAGATTTGTTAGTATTTGCTTAATATGCACTCATATTTAATATTTGTTAGTATTTGCTTATACATGCACCCAACTCCACTGTTGGGTGCATATATATTACAATTATTGTACCTTCTTGACACATTGGACACATTATCATTATATAATGACCTTCTTTGTCTCTTGTTACCATTTTTCACCAGAAATGTGTTTTGTCTGATATAAGCATGGCTACTCCTGGTGTCTTTTGGTTTCCATTTACATGGAATATCTTTTTTCATCCCTTCACTTGCAATCTGTGTGTATCCTTAAAGCTGAAGTGAGTCTCTTGTAGGCAGCATATAGTTGGGTTTTGTTTTTTTTTTGTTTTGTTTTGTTTTTTTGTTTTTGGTTTTTTGTTTTTATCCATCCGTCCTGTCTATGCCTTTTGATTGGAGAATTCAATCCATTTACATTTAGAGTAAGTGTTAATAGGTAAGGACTTACTAATACTGGCTTATTGTTTTCTGGCTTTTTGTGTAGTTCTCTGACTTCTTTCTTCCCCATTCACAGCCCTCCTTTGTGAATTGCTGATTTTCTTTTTTCTTTTTTCCTTTTCTTTTTTCTTTTTCTTTTTTATTTTTTTAATTTTATTTTTTAAATTTACATCAAAATTGGTTAGCATATAGTGCAACAATGATTTCGGGAGTAGATTCCTTAGTGCCCCTTACCCATTAAGCCCATCTCCCCTCCCAAAACCCATTCCAGTAACCCTCTGTTTGTTCTCCATATTTATGAGTCTCTTATGTTTTGTCCCCCTCCCTGTTTTTATATTAGTTTTGTTTCCCTTCCCTTATGTTCATCTGTTTTGTCTCTTAAAGTCCGCATATGAGTGAAGTCATATGATATTTGTCTTTCTCTGACTGACTGATTTCACTTAGCATAATACCCTCCAGTTCCATTCACATAGTTGCAAATGGCAAGATTTCGTTCTTTTTGATTGCCAAGTAATACTCCATATATACCACATCTTCTTTATCCATTAATCCATCGATGGACATTTGGGCTCTTTCCATACTTTGGCTATTGTTGATAGTGCTGCTAAAAACACTGGGGTGCATGTATCCCTTCGAAACACACCTGTATCCCTTGGATAAATGCCTAGGAGTGCATTTTCTGGGTTGTAGGGTAGTTCTATTTTTAGTTTTTTGAGGAACCTCCATACTGTTTTCCAGAGTGACTGCACCAGCTTGCATTCCTACCAACAATACAAAAGAGATCATCTTTCTCCACATCCTCGCCAACTTCTGTTGTTGCCTGAGTTGTTAATGTTAGCCATTCTGACAGGTTTAAGGTGGTATCTCATTGTGGTTTTGATTTGTATTTCCCTGATGATGAGTGATGTTGAGCATTTTTTTCATGTGTCAGTTGGCCATCTGGATGTCTTCTTTGGAGAAGTGTCTATTCATGTCTTTTGCCCCTTTCTTCACTGGATTATATATTTTTTGGGGTGTTGAGTTGGATAAGTTCTTTATAGATTTTGGATACTAACCCTGTATCTGATATGTCATTTGCAAATATCTTCTCCCATTCTGTCGGTTGCCTTTTAATTTTGCTGATTGTTTCCTTCGCTGTGCAGAAGTTTTTTATTTTGATGAGATCCCAGTAGTTCATTTTTGCTTTTGTTTCTCTTGCCTCCAGATTTGCATTGAGTAAGAAGTTGCTGTGGCCAAGATCAAAGAGGTTTTTGCCTGTTTTCTCCTCAAGGATTTTGATGGCTTCCTGTCTTACATTGAGGTCTTTCATCCATTTTGAGTTTATTTTTGTGTATGGTGTAAGAAAGTGGTCCACGTTCATTCTTCTGCCTGTCGCTGTCCAGTTTTCTCAGCACCACTTGCTGAAGAGACTGTCTTTATTCCATTGGATATTCTTTCCTGCTTTGTCAAAGTTTAGTTCACCATACATTTGTGGGTCCATTTCTGGGTTCTCTATTCTGTTCCATTGATCTGAGTGTCTGTTCTTGTGCCAGTACGATACTGTCTTGATGATTACAGCTTTGTAGTATAGTTTGAAGTCCAGGATTGTGATGCCTTCTGCTTTGGTTTTCTTTTTCAAGATTGCTCTGGCTCTTTGGGGTCTTTTCTGGTTCCATACAATTTTAGGATTATTTGTTCTAGCTCTGTGAAGAATGGTGGTGTTATTTTGATAGGGATTGCATTGAATATGTAGATTGCTTTGGGTAGTATCGACATTTTAACAATATTTGTTCCTCCTATCCAGGAGCATGGAATCTTTTTCCATTTTTTTGTGTCTTCTTCAATTTCTTTCATAGGCTGTCTATAGTTTTCAGTGTATAGATTTTTCACCTCTTTGGTTAGATTTATTCCTAGGTATTTTATGGTTTTTGGTGCAATTGTAAATGGGATAGATTCCTTGATTTCTCTTTCTGTTGTTTCATTGTTGGTGTATAGGAATGCGACCGATTTCTGTGTGTTGGTTTTATATCCTGCAACTTTGCTGAATTCATGAATCAGTTCTAGCAGATTTTTTTGGTGGAATCTTTAGGGTTTTCCAAATAGTATCATGTCATCTACAAAGAGTGAAAGTTTGACCTCCTCCTGGCCAATTTGGATGCTTTTATTTCTTTGTGTGAATTGGTGATTTTATGTAGTAGTATGCTGATTCCCTTGTTTTTATCTATGAATCTACTATAGGTTTTCACTTTGTGGTAACAACCTAACTTCAATTGCATATAAAAGCTCTACTCTGGGATGCCTAAGTGACTCAATCAGTTGAGGATCCAACTTAGGCTCAGGTCATGATCTCACAGTTCATGGGTTCAAGCCCTGTGTCAGGCTCTGTGCTGACAGCTCAGAGCCTGGAAACTGCTTCGGATTCTGTGCCTCCCTTTCTCTCTGCCCCCTCCCCTGCTCATGCTCTGTCTCTCTCTGTCTCTCAAAAATGAATGATCATTATAATTTTTTTAAAAACTCGACCCTTTCTTTTATGTTCTTAATATCACAATTTATCTCTTTTTATATTGTGTATCACTTAAAAGTTACACGAGTTGTAGTGATTTTTAGTACTCTGTCCTCTAACTTTCATACTAATATTTAAGTGGTTAACATACCATCTTATTACAGTATTAGAATATTCTGAATTTGACTGTATATTTACCTTTACTAGTGTTGTATATGTTCATATGTTTTCATGTTACTAGCTAGCTTCATTTCAGTTTCAAGAACTCCTTTCAGCATTTCAGGCAGGTCTAGTAGTGATGGATTCCCTCAGCTTTTGTTTGTCTGGGAAAGTCTTTATTTTTCCTTAATTTCTGAAGGATGATTTTGCTTGATTATGCACTTTTGTATGCCTTGGAAATGTCTTGTGTTGTTCAGGTTACAGCTATATTCAAGATCTGTACCTTTCTGGGGTGCCTGGGTGGCTCAGTCAGTTTAGCCTCCAACTTTGGCTCAGGTCATGATCTCAAGGCACATGAGTTCGGGCCCCACGTAGGGCTCTGTGCTGACAGTTCACAGCCTGGAGCCTGCTTTGGATTCTGTGTCTCCCTCTCTCTCTGCCCCTAACCCACTCGCATTCTGTCTCTGTCTCTCTCAAAAAAAAAAAAAAAAAAAAAAATTTAAAAAAAAATGAACTGTACCTTTTATATTATTTAGGAAATCTAAAATAGCTTAAAATATAAAATTTATATATACATGATTTTATTTGAGTTGAGAGTAGAATTCTATGATAGAATATTTTCCTCATGATTCTATGCCTTATAACCTAAATTAAAAATTAAAAATCCATTTACTTAACACATTAGTGTCTGAAACTTAAGCTTTGGCAGGATAATTTAGTTGTCAGATTCAGAAGATCTCCCAAGAAACTTTAAAGCATATAGAGAAAGAGAAGGATTCTGGTGTCACAAGATGTTATCTATTTTGTGGTAAACATAAGAATTCATGACACTGCTCACATCCAATATTTTCTTATTGCTAATGCATCTCTTAATTCTCTTATACTTCAAGTAGCTTTCCACTGCTAACATAAGTCTTACTTTAAAAAAAATTTTTTTTAATGTTTATTTATTTTTGAGAGAGAGACAGAGCATGAACGGGGGAGGGGCAGAGAGAGAGGGAGACACAGAATCGGAAGCAGGCTCCAGGCTCTGAGCCATCAGCCCAGAGCCCGAGGCGGGGCTGGAACTCACAGACCGAGAGACCGTGACCTGAGTTGAAGTCAGACGCTTAACCAACTGAGCCACCCAGGCGCCCCATAAGTCTTACTTTAAAGCAAAGAACCCCACATAACTTCATCTGCCTAACTACAACATGCGGTCTAAAAATTAGACGAGAGGGCAGGAAGGTGCAAGCACTTTATAACAAAAGAAAAGGAGCAAGACAGACATGTGATAGCACCATACTTGATATAAATTTCACATTTGCTCTGGTTCTATACCTCCAGCCTAAGTGCTCTTTTAGGTTCCACAGAAGAATGTTCTAACACAATAGGAGTAAGTACTCTGTGATGTCTACCTAACCCAGGGTGATGACAGATGGAAAAGATGAGCAGGAATAAATATTCCAAATTCTCACGTATGACGTTGTATTCAGATATTTCTAAATGCTTATGAGGAAAGATGGCTAAAGACTTCAAAAGAAACAATGTTCCTTTTAAATATTTCTATGCTTACTTTACACTCATTCTTAGAGTAAAATTTTAATTAAGGTAGTTTCAAATCATTAATAATATAGCATAACAGTAATAGAGACTATTTTATAAAGGCTCTTAAAATATAAGTGAACAATTTTAGAACATATGAATGTATACAGCTTGATGAAGAGATTAGTATACTATCCAGGTAATATTTTTTCTGTGAGAAGAGATAAGTTGACATCTAAAGCAATCAAATTATTCTTTCAACTAGCTTGCTATTCCTTGAGATTAACATCTGTAGTCTTTGAGTGCTCATTATATCTAGATAGATGGGAAAATAAAAAGAAGTGGTATTGTCCTGGAAACTTCTAATCAAAGCAATAATAAAACTTTTTGGATAACTAAATTTTTATTTCCTTAATAGCTGCTCTGAGAGAAAACTTGTTTAAAGATGATAAACTGAGGAGCCTAAGGAAATCAATATAATTCAAAAGAAAAATGAAATGTTTTTGTGATATAAAATATGTACCTACCTTTGTGGAATGTAGAACATATGTTGGGGAGGTGGTTTATAGAGGACTCCTTCATACACAGGCCAGAGCCCACTTAAAATTCTGAAGAGAGAACTTTTTCCACAACCATTGGGCCCAGTTATCAAAAGGTGCATTCCTTCTTGTACCTAGAGTAAGAAATAGAATTATAAACTGCAATATTTAAATGTGATTTCATTTGGTAGCATTTAAAAGCAATTCTTTGCAAATTTTGAAACACATGATAACCTAGGATTCGCAAGGATTCAAAAAATATATATATCAGGACTGAGAACATCAAATTTGGCTTTGACTTTGCTCTGAGGCTAATAGCATGATAAGATAATCCAACTCCAAAGGAAATAGACCTTCTTGGAATGAGCACTGGATTTCTAAAATTTTAATTGAGGTCCTGTCATCAGATGTTATACACATATGTAGAAACAAAACCACATGGGAAATAAGAAAGTATAAAATTTTAAATTAACATATATTAAATTTGATTTTATTTATATTAGTATTTGACTAAATTTATACTGAATTCAAATACAACTTTGTTGTATTTGTCAGTTGGAGTTATTAGCTATAAAGCAAAGTTTATTCTAAGATCCAGATGGTTGGTTTAATTTTCTATTTCAGCAGTCTGAAATGTTACACAATCACAAAAGCTCATCAGAGAGATGAAATGATTCTAATTCTGTTTTGTTCACAGATGGGGAAAATACATTTGCCAAGCCAAGAGAGAGGAAAGCAAGAAGACTATAATTTAGTCTTATGTCTAGGAATGGATTAAAACATATATATACATATGTCATATATGTTATATATATGTTATATGTGTTATATATATGTTACATATGTTGTATATGTATAATATATAATTCTAGGAATGAATTAAAACATATATATATATGTGTGTGTGTGTATATATATATATATATATCATAAGTTTTTATCCATTATCAGTTGGATGCTTCTCTTTAGAATCTTCCATCTTATTTATCATTTAAATTTAAACAGTTAAGTTTCATGAATTCCCATTCCACCCAATGGAATCAGGAAGCTGTCTTAGTGTGGTATTTAAAAGGCATTGTAAAAAACAAGGAAAAAGAACAGCATTTAAAAATTTGCCTTAAGAACACTGATAAGAACATTTCTAAGAACAAATGATATTTTGTAATCAGTACTAAAAAGTGAATATAGCATCAACGTATGAAAGGCAGAAATCTGTATGCTTGTAGATACAGTTTTGTGTAATAAGGACACAAATATCTAAGTATCAGTGATATAGAATATGTCTTATTTAAAACTCAATGATGAAGGAGTGCCTGGGTGGCTCAGTCTGTTAAGGGCTTGACTCTTGATTTTGGCTCAGGTCATGATCTCACAGTTTTTGAGATTGAGCACCGAGGTTCTGTGCTGTTAGCCTGCACAGAGCTTGCTTGGGATTCGCTCTCTCTTCCATTCTCTCTACCCCCCTCACCCAAAATATAAATAAATAAATAAATAAACTTAAAAAAAAAAAGAAAACTCAAAGGTGAGAAAACACTATATTATTTGCATTATGTCAGTATAAGGGACCACTTCCATGTCTACATATTGTGTATAACATAAGCTGGAATCTTCTTGTTGAAAGAAGGTGGTGGGAAGAGGAAGGAAGGGAAGGAAAAAAGGGAAGGATTGGGAAGGAGGTTAAGATAAAGGAGCTAGGGATGTATACAATAAGTATATGTAAAGCCAAAATGGCTCAGATTTATGTTCTGTCTAAATAATTAGATTTCCTTAGTAAACACTGATTGGATATCTACCATGTGCCAGACATTCCTCTAGGCACAAGGGCTACAGTGCCACCCAAGACACATTTCTGTTCTCATAGAGCTTATATTCCAATGGGAAAGACGACAAGAAACATGTGAACAAAAATTAAGCAGTGATAAACACTTCTTTAATGGCAAAACAAGAAAGATTCATTTGGGAAAGATGGTGGCATTGTGGGGTTGGACGTGGTAGGGGGGATGCTTCTTTTGAATGGGTAGACAGGAAAATCCTCTTTGAGGAGGTAACGTTTAGGCTGAGCCTGCGTGACAAGAAACAGCCAGTCAGAGCAGGAGAAAGAACATTTCAAGCACTGAAGGCAGCTACCACAAGGACATAAGACAGGAGTGAGCTTGAGTCTCAACATTTTACTATAGATATTTTTTCTCCCTAATTGTAGCCAGCTGAAAAGTTATTTTGATAGAATAAAGTTTGAAGAAAATCCTGGGAAGAACCCAGAAAGAATTAATTTTGTGATTTGCTGCACTCTGTCACTAGAGAGAGGGTTAAGGAAGTTTAATTTTGTAGAAGCATAAATACCTCCCAAATGATTTTTTTAAAGGTATGTGGCATGGCAAAAGGCATATTCACAAAATATTTTAATAGCATCATTCTCTATTAGGAATTCTCAGAAATTTAACACATTTGAGTCATAATAGAAGCCTTTTCTATATTCGTATTATTTTATTAGCATAAATTTTCTTATGTTTAACAGTGAGTGTGAAGCAAAAATAATTCCCACACCATTGAGTTTTCTTTATCAAATAGTTTTTTAATCCCATAATGGATAAGAACCTGTTCCTCTAGAAACCTGTTTGTCAATGTATATATAGGAAACAGAATTTTCATTATATTTTAGGGACCTGACACTTTTTAAATAAAACTCCCCGAGTTAGAAACAAAGCCAACTATCATAAAGTATACTATATTAACATATATCTTTGTAGAACTTCAAAATTGATGACATTTCATTAGATTAAGTATTTTTAAATTCATTTTGTATAAAAAACAAACTGAGCCCTGAATTTTTTCACAGAGAGAGTGTGATGTGTCCACAATAATGTAGTTAGTAGGTGGTATAATTCAAGACTCTTAATACTATTTAATAAATGGAACAACAAGA
The DNA here is from genome assembly GCF_027475565.1 of Acinonyx jubatus. Taxonomy (NCBI): domain Eukaryota; kingdom Metazoa; phylum Chordata; class Mammalia; order Carnivora; family Felidae; genus Acinonyx; species Acinonyx jubatus. The sequence goes on from NC_069387.1 coordinate 65,851,878, forward strand.
ATTGATACTACAAAACCTAACCTGACAAATTCTGTATAACAAGTCATAAATTAAAAATTGCTAAACTATTAATAAATAATTAAACATTCCATATATGCCCCTTCAAATGTTTTATTTCAAATCTAAAGATTATGGTGCATCATTAGCACCTAATTGGTACTCATGATCATATCCAACTAATTAAATCATTCTGTAAGTCTATAAGTGGAAAAATAAAGCCTAACCAAATTGTAATTTAAATACAATTTCTCAGGCATCTGGGTGGCTTAGTCAATTAAGCGTCCGACTCTTGATTTCAGCTCAGGTCATGATCCCAGGGTCATGGGATTAATCCCTAAATCAGCCTCTATGCTGAGGAGCCTGCTTAAGAGTCTCTCTCTCTGCCCCTCCCCCACTCATTCTCTCTCTCAAAACAAACAAACACAATTTCTCCTATATTTATTAACACAGAATTTTCCCATGTTCAGTACTTATCTTCCAGAACCCTTATTCATTTGCAAGCACATCTGTAATAATTAAACTTAGACTGAGGTCCATGCTGAAATCATTAGTATGTGTATTGTCATGTTTGTAATTCTGTTACCAAGTCCAATCATGTCTTCGTAAATTTAGATGCCTTCATTGTAGTCATTAATGCTTATCAGCGAATTATTGTGTGCTTGAATTCCAAAAATGTTTGTTCAAATTTTACAATGCTTTAAATTAGGGCCTCTGGTTTACTAAGCAATTTTCACTTCTTGGTTTTTGTTACCAAGACATAGAATAATAAATAACAACTCTTAATCTCAACAAAATTAAACACTAAATTCCAATCCATGAATCTTCTGATTATTTCTTCCTATGGAAGAGGTGATTATTGGAAATATAAATTATATTTAGAGAATATATAATAGCAGAAGTAAACTTGCTAATGACCTCTTCCTTATATTTTAGTAAATACATTACAACATAGGCTTGTATATTTTGAGTAATCCCTATGAGGAAAAAATTAAAATCTTTTTCCAGATGTTAATTTCTGAGGAATTTCTCTATTGTTCCCAAAAGTTACCTTGTATGGGCCCTCAGTGCACTGAGAAATTTTGATTTTCACCCCGGCAAAAAAGGAGTAGAAATCAAATTTCTCTTTCTCTTTGCTTTCTGAGGAACTGCTTCTGTAATTGAGCCACTATGCATACCTTTCTTGATTTCCCCTCCTTTCCATATGCTCCTCCAAGTACTTAACATAAGGTACATGAATTCTGAGTTGTTTTGTATTAGTGTGATGGCAACAATCAGAAGATTCTTGAATATCATCTTACTTTGAAGTTTAGCCTGGAAGCCACCACTTCTCCCGTTGGTGTAATTATGGGAACATTTTCACAAATAATTCCATGATCCACATCAATAACTCTTCCTAAAAGTTAAGGAATAATTTAAGTTATAAAAGCTAGTATATGTTGTATCTACATCTCAAAAGAGGTTTAATGTAAATTTGGACATTCCGACACATATATTTGGAAAATATTTCTCAGAAACATTGTACAATAATCTAATGTCAACATCATAATGAGAGCATAATGAGATAAACTCTATCTGATATAACCTAGCTATATTCTTTATAATTGTTTATTTCACTAAATTAACCTTCCCTACAGAAAAAATACAATGCTGCAATAAGAGAATTAAGGTGTGGAATAACACAATTTTTTAAAATGTGATAATTAAAGTTAAGTTAAAAAATATAGAATAATGAAGAACAATAAAATGTTAGCTCTAATTCTGTATTTGAATTTTAAAAGCAAACAATTCATCCTGCCATATGTTCAGTTTCTAAAAATAATTCTAGAAATTTGTTCTAAATAAAATAGCATAATTTTTTCTTGGTAATGTTAGTCACCACTCCTCAAATTGTGACACTAACTTTAGGAATAGTTGTTTAAATAAGTAAATATTAGCTCTTGGTAACTAAAAACAGTGATCTTCTAAAAAATTTTGGTTCTGTTGATAAAGTAAGCATTTCAAAAGAGGAAAATATAAAACATTTGCTTTAATACCTTTAATTTCCAATGTGTCACTGAGGGGTAATTCTATGTTAACTCCATTCTTGCTATGGTTTTCAGACTCTTGCATGACAGCAGCTCTCTTATAAATGCCTCTTTTTACTTCATCAAAGACCCAAAACATATTGTACACTCGAGCAGTATAGCCTGCTAATTCTGTGATCTAAAATCAGCACAGAGATAAAATAGAGTTAATATACTCCAGATAGACTTTTAAATAAATATGCAATCTATTAGCTTCTTGATTTAATATTAAAGATCTTATTTCATAATACATGAAAAAAATAATACATCTGTTAGTGATAAAAAATAACAGAAAAGGCTTACCAAGAGAGCAAAATAACACAGTGTCAATGTAAATTTGATTGGAATTATAAAACCCATAAAAATTATTCATTCAAGTGAGTGTTCAAAATAAAATGTAAAGATTTCAGAATGTTAGTGAGGCTTAAAATCTTTCAATCAAATTTCTGATTTGGCTCCTGTTTACATGACAAATTTTATTTCCAGAAAATTAGAAATTTTGTGAAAAGCTTAACGTCATTCAATGAAATAACAATCCTTTGTTTTGATATCTTTTTTCAATTTAAAATGGAAGATTTTAAATATAAGAAAAATAGGGGTTTTTTTCCTTATTATGAAATGAATGTTTTTAAGTCAAATTGATTGTCAAAATTCCTAAGCTTCGCCAAAGAAAACACTCCTGTCAGAGGATATCAATACTGGAAGTGAGCTCAGTGAAAAGCTTCAAATCCTTTTCAGTCCAAATCCCATAGTTCAGCTTCTTTTCCAGCCAAACATGATTTACATGCCCAAAGAAAAACATTAAATCTGACTTTTATTCTGGGTGAGATTAAAAATGAGATAAATGTCTGTTTTAGTCCCTAAGGTCAGTAGAATGGTGCCTTGCTCTTATTCTGCCAGTTGTCCAATTTAGGTTGAATCCCTTGCTGTTTTTCTATTAAAATAACACCTTGTTGTTATCAGGGTAATGTGAAAGGTGACTCATCTCCTGTCAAGACCATCTTTCTCAGTGCAAAGAAAAGCACAAAAACCATTCCCTTATGGGAATATTTACTAGGAAATTGGTACCAACAAGCAAGGCATGTCACTAATAAATTGTGGAGTAATACAACAATGCTGACATTTGTGTAAGATTTATGTGTGTGCAAAACCTAAGCTGTAAATGAGTATGGATAGTTATCAATAGCCTTCTAGCACACGTCTCTACTATGTGAGACGTCTGTATTTAGTATTTCATTTCTGTATATTAATGTTGTAAGTATTTAATCGGTAATTTCTAAAATGTTATCTAGAAGAATCCCTTGAGTCCCCAAGTGGAGCAAAACAGAGCCAAGAATTAACAACATACAGATTCAAAAGAAACTCAGGTAAATGTATTTGCATAGAGGAAAAAATCCGAAATGAAATGTATGGGTCAGTTAAAGAAAGGCAAGAGGCAATGAGTTAATACGCTAGAATGCAAGGTGGAGTGGGCAGAGTGAGCATATGACTGCTGACAAATTACTTTGGGATACAAGGCAGGGAGTTTGCCCTAGGACTCTTACTCTAGAGAGGAATCTTGTTTCTTCTGGAACCAGCAGAGAGAACGCATGGTTCTTGCTTGTGCTGTTACAGCAATGGTAAGATTCTTTAGATGTGAACATTCTATGATCCCAAGTATATTCAGGGAAAATAAAGCAAAATGAAATTATTTCTTGTATTGGATACAATGTAGAAAAAACTAGTCAATTTATTTCTGTGACTTAGGTAGCAAAGTATTTTAATATGAGATGCGTAAAACTTTGATTTGTCATTTAATTTTAATAAATGATTTACTACATCAAAAACCTATCTTAAAAACGATGTACACATTATCAAAATTATTATTTGAAAAAAAATTTAAAGCTGAGTTGTTTTGGTATATGACCCTAAACAATCGGTTTTACTTTTTTTTAAAAAAAAAAATCCTTTCAATAAATCAGTTGTTGAATGACACTGAAAACTTTTGTCAGCAAATCACAAGCTTTCTTACTTTTTTATATGGTCTCTTCAAGGCTGATTTAATAGGCAGATAAATTTATAATGATGGTCTGGTGATTCATATTGATACAAAAGCCAAAAGGGTAAATTAATGGTGAAAATGATTAATCATGGGAATATTATATAATATCTGAAATAAATAATTTCTAATTTTAACACTGTGACATCTTCAGGTCTTAATACCATTCTTTCAGCAAACATTTCTTGACCACATACAATATTCCAAGTATTAAAATGATTAGGACTGCAAAGATGAGTAAGTTAATGCTTTCCACTCAGGGTCTGGTGAGCAGATAGACAATTGTAATGTGGTAAAGCATCAGATTTACTGGGACACGGAGAAGGGAGACCCAGACTCTGCAAGGAAGGTGGGGAAGAAGGTGGAATCACAAGAGGATTTTATATGCGGTTGGTGAGGCTTGACTTGTCATGAACGATGAGTACAAGTTTGCAAAGTATATAAATGATATTATTGCCTAGCAGTGATTGAATTCCTTAATATGTGTTATTTTTATAATTATTACGATTTTTTTAATGTTTATTTTTGAGAGAGACAGAGAGTGAGCAGGGGAGGGACAGAGAGAGAGAGAGGGAGACACAGAATCCGAAGCAGGCTCCAGGCTCTGAGCTGTCAGCAAGAGCTCCACACAGGGTTTGAACTCACAAACCATGAGATCATGACCTAAGCCAAAGCTTGGATGCTTAACCGACTGAGCCACCCAGATGCCCCTGTTGTTTTAAATATTCTACATGTATTGACTCACAACAACCCTACAAAATCAATGCCGTCATTATCCCCACTTCACATATGAGGAAACAAATGCAGACAGGTTAAGGAACTTGATCAAGTTCACATAATTTGTAAATACTGGAGTAAGCTTTTAAATGTAGGTTCTCTGGTTCCAGAATCCACACCTAATAGACTTTTTTTTAAAAACAGATATGTCATACTAGGGGCGCCTCTGCGGCTCAGTCGGTTGAGCACCCTGCTCTTGATTTGGGCTCAGTTTATGATCTCACTGTTCTTGAGATCAAGCCTTTAAGTCAGGCTCTAGCTCATAGGGCTGGGGCTGCTTGGGATTCTCACTCTCCCTCTCTCTCTCTGCCCCTCCCCTCCTTGTGCACTTACTCGCTCTGTCTCAAAATAAACAAATAAACATTAAAAAAAGAAAAGAAAAGAAAACTATACACCGAAAAAGGGGAGTTTCAATTGAGAGTATAAAACTCAAATAGTATTAGCATCAAAACACTTAGGAGTTGCTGCCCTTTATCTTGATTACAGTTTTAGGAATTTTTAGTAGAGAAAAGATGATTTCAAAATGCTAAGTATATCTGATAATTTACATCTTTCTTGATTTTCAAATATTTTATTTTAATCAAATTGAAAACAATATATGCAAGTACCTCTTTGTATGACGACATAATCCTTTCGATAGCATCAGCTCCAGAGGCCAATAAATTTCGAGCAGTAGTAAAGGCTTCTGTCCGTTCACTAACCATAGCTTGTTTTTGGCCATCTTCTAGATCTAAAAGCAAATTACAAAACTATTGAGTTTTTTCAAGTAACTATTTCATTTTTACAAATGAAATGGTGACTAAAAAACCTACGTGTAAATTTTTCATTAATATCAGCAATTTTCTAGAAATTTAATGAATTATTGAAAATACAGTATTTGTACCGGATTTTATTTAAAGCTTCCTTTCATTATTTTTTTAGGAGAGAGAGCAATTAAGCAATTAAGCAATTAAGACTATTTTCATTTAGCATTTAGCATTTTTCATTTCATTTAGCATTTTTTCAAACCTTTCCAAATTCAACATTCAGCCCTTCTTACAGTTACGCAATAAAATGCTAGTGATTTGTTCAATAAACTAGTAATAACTGGAATATAAGCAAGTATTTCTAGGGTGATTCCTTCAATAGAAATGTAAATTAGCTGATCTTCATAATCTAGACTTAGTTTATATGTTTCACCCAAACTGTACCTACAGCACTTCAAACATACGATATTCCATTCACCTCAAGCATACAAAATTCTGTTTATCCTTTGGTATTTGCATATACCATTTCCTTGAAATGGTATATATACCATTAATGTATATACTTACTGCACTTCCCTTCCTTTTTTTGCCTAGCTCTTTCTTTAAGAAAGTCAACTCTTTAAAAGAGATTTCCCTGGAAACCCTCGTCTGCCTTTTCTAATAATCTATAGGCTCCTTAAGAGTCAAGACTGTTTTTTACTCTTTATTCCCAGTACTCAGCAGAGTGTCCAGCACAGAGCACACCTCAATGTGTATTGAATGCATGGATGAACAAATGGATACATGGATGAACATCCTAAATTACTGTCAAAGCAGAATTACGGTCAAGAGTAGGAGGTAGACTAGGTTTGAATGCAGGCTCTACTACTTAATGACAAATGGTAAGAGAAATAAAACAAGCCAGTGACCTTCTTCATGCCTATTTTCTCATGTGTAAATGAGGGAATTCATACTACTATCTTAAACAATTGTATCTCAAAGGATTGTTGTGAGGTTTAAAGGTGAGACACAAATGAAGTATTAGTCTAATCCATGGCTGATAATAAGTGCTCTAAGTGTTAGCGGTGATTACTTTCTCTGGTTATTATTGCGTATGTACTCAATTTAGTCTTATTCTTCTCAATTATTCTCCACAGTCATTACTTTATATTTCCCATCATCTATAGGATTTTCAACATGGTTCTCCTATAAATTATCTCCAAAGTTCTAAATTAAATACTATAAATTAATGAAAGTATTAGAATGCTATAGATAGCCATAGGCCCGTTTTGATATATATTTCTCTCTGTTTAATCTCAGTGTAAAGTGTTTTTTTGTTTGTTTGTTTGTTTCATTTTCTGTGTTTTGTTTTCTACAACAGTGCAAATATTTAACTTGTGCCCTGCTAGGACTACCAAATACTTTTACCTTTACTTGCTCATAGACAGCTCAGCTGAGTTTGAAAGGGTTCCATGCATAACATAAGGTAAAATTCACTCAGCAGATATTTACTCAACAACTAGATGTGTTAAGAAATTAGGCACAGTATTATATGACATGCAAGGATAAATGTGATTTTCAGACTCTTTCCTTGGGGGACTTACAGTCTGGTAGGAGACAGAAGACAAGTTGCTAAATAACTACACAGGGTAGCCTATGACAAGAGTTAGTGTGAGGTGTTTGGAGAGGGCAAAAATCAATTCTTGCTGCAAGACACAGGAAATGTATCACGGAGCAGCTGACTGTGACAGAGGCCTTGAAGACTATGTACAATTAAGAAATCACAAGTACAGCGTAAGTAATGGCACAGAGAAAGGAAATTTCCAGCAATGCCAATTGGATGATAAATAGCCTGCTCATGTTACAGTATGGATGGTGTCAGGCACAGATTTCACTTGAATATCAGAATCACCGTGTGTCCATGGAGACATTTTATGATAATCCAATATGGTCCCTCCTGGCCCTACCGTTAATCACTGCTTTACAGAACTACCATTAGTCCCTTGAAGTTAGTTTCCTTGAAGAATGAAAAAAGAAAGGCTTTGAGTGCTGGTAGAAGTGAGGAGTGAAGGATGTGATTGGATAAATAGACTGGGAACAGAATGTAGATATTCTTAACACATTTAAATGTGATAAAATTTAGATAGCCACAAAAAAATTACAGAAGGGTTCTCAGCAAGCTACAAAAATAATGAATTGCTATATCAGTTAAAGTTCTAAGAATAGGTTTGGCTCATAGAGAATCTGGCTGATGATCTAAAATAATTATGGAATTTTATGAATTTAGGTTAAAAGGGGTTTGAGTAGCAGCTTTCATCAACAGCCTCTGTTAACAAGGAAAAACACTAGCACAGATGGATTTGTGCTTGATACGGCATGGTACTTTCCATGTTGCTTTGGCAGATTAGTGCTTACTGGGTTTTCTTCATGCTTTTAGCAACAAAATTACAGATAGCTGTGGACAGATTTCATTTGACTTTTATTCTATTGGTTGTTTTTTGGCAGGTACTATGAGGACAGTGCCAGTAGTATTTTGTCATGCATACAACAGCCAACTGCATAACTTCTATGAAAAAGCCAAATTCCTTAGTGGCAGAATATAAATTCATGACCTAGGGCACTCACGTATTTTGTATCATAGGTCAACACATTTTATTTTCCTCACCAAATAGTTTAAATATTTTGTCAAATGTTTCTCATTTAAGGATGTAATATTTAACATTATTTGCTCATTTTACTTCAACCTTTCAGCTCTGCTAATAAAAAGTATATATTGAAAGATGGTGACATCTGTTATTCACTGCAAAGGTGAGAAAAAATTTAAAAACTAAGGTTATGTCACGATGCACTTGTCAAAAACCCTACAGCTGTACAATGCAAAGAATAAATCCTAATGTAAACTATGCATTTCAGTTAATAATGTGTGCATATTGGTTCATCAGTTGTAACAAATGTACCACACTAATACAAGATGTAAATAATAGGGGAAGCTGTGAGGGAAACTGGATATTTATTTGGAACTCTTTGTACTTCCTGCTCAATTTTTCTGTACACCTAAAACTGCTCTAAGAAAATTAAGTCTATTAATTTTTTGTTTAAGTAGGCTTCATGCCTCAAAGCAGGGTTTCAACTCACGAGCCTAAGATTCAGACCTGAGCTGAGATCAAGAATCAGACTCTCAGCAGGTGACTCTGAGCCACCGAGGCACCCTAAGTCTATTAATTTTTTAAAAACTAAAATAGTAGGTTATTCCTCTGTACTTTTTTCTTTGGACTTATAATCTGAGTTTAATTCTTTCCACTTGAATTTTATCTTTATCACATTGACAAATCTCAGCAAAACCTTATGGTCTTTCCCTACCTCACACTGTATAAAATATCAATTCTAATTGGATTGAAGATCTCAATATGAAATGAAAAACCAATAATTTTCTAGAAGATAAAGTAGGAGAATATCTTCATGGCCTTGGATTAGGCAAATATTTCTTGAATAAGACATAAAACCACTAACCATACACACAAAAATGATTGATAAACTGAACTGTTAAAATGAACTTCTCTTACACACTATTAAGAGACTGAAAAGGTAAGAATAGAGTGGGAAAAGATATTTAAGATTGTGTGTGTGTATGTCTGACAAAAGTCACATTATAGAGTACATAAGAATTTTTACAAATCAATAAGAAAAAAACAGAAAAGTCAATTTAAAAGTGAGCAAAAAACTTATTGGCGCTTCATAAGAAGAGCTATCTAGGGTGCCTGGGTGGCTCAGTTGGTTAGGTGTCCGACTTCAGCTCATGTCATGATCTCGAGGTTTGTGAGTTCGAGCCCTGCACTGGGCCCCACATCGGGCTCTGTGCTGACAGCTCAGAGTCTGGAGCCTGCTTTGGATTCTGTCTCCCTCTCTTTCTCTGCCTCTCCCCTACTTGTGCTCTGTCTCTCTCTCTTTCTCTCTCAAAAATAAACATTAAAGAAACAAGAAAAGAAAAGAATAATAGTTAAAATGAAAAAAAACAAAGTAACTTATTCATGAGTTGGAGCCCAGTGTCAGGCTCTGTGTTGGCAGCTCAGAGCCTGGAACCTGCTTCAGATTCTGTGTCTCCCTTTCTCCCTGTCCCTCCCCCAACTTATGCGCGCACATGCACGTGCACGCGCTCTCTCTCTCTCAAAAATAAACACTAAAAAATTTTTTTAGAAAGAAAAGCTATCCAAATGGCCAATAAACAAAAAGTGCTTAATCTCTTGGGGCCTGGGTGGCTCAGTCAGTTGAGCGTCTGACTTAGGCTCAGGTCATGATCTCGCGGTTTGTGAGTTCAAGCCCTGCCTCCGGCTCTGTGCTGACAGCTGGAGCCTGGAGCCTGCTTCGGATTCTGTGTCTCCTCCTCTCTCTGCCTCTCCCCTGCTCATGCTCTGTCTCTCTGTCTCTCAATAATAGATAAATGTTAAAAAAAAAAAAAGTGCTTAATTTCATTAGTCATCAGAGAAATGCAAACTAAGGCCACAGTGATTTACGACTATGCCTAAAATGAAAAAGACTGACATCAAACATCGACAAAGATGTGGAGCAACTAGAACTCCTATGTGTACTGTATGATACTATTTATACAAGTTTCAAACCCAGCAAACACTAATGAATGGTCAGTAGAATAATTGCCTTTACTGGGGCATACTGGGAACAGGAGTAAGTGGGACTGGGGACACGGGGCTGAAGATGGGAATAAAACTAGCAGGGAGCATGGGGGATTCTGGGATGTAGGTAAGTTTCTATTTCTTGGGAGTGGTAATTATTTATATTTGTTAACTTTGTGACAGTTCATTGAGTGGTACACTAATGATCGGGTCCTTTACTGCATGTATGTTATACTTTAAAAATTATAGCTATGTAATAGGCATAGCTAATTACAGCTAAAAAAGTATGCCTTTTGTATGTTTTGGTAATTATTGTTACAATAAATTGGTCAACAGGAGAGGAATTACATCCAAATTGACCCATAATATAAAATTATATTCCAATGATTTGACATTAGAATATGAGACACTAACACAACAGGAGTTATAACTATGATTTTGTGGGAGGTACACTTTAGGAATAAAAAACATCACCCATGTTACTAGGTGATGATAGAGTTTAGTTCAATTCTTAAACGCAGTATCTGTCAGTTACTATTTCTGCTCTGTCGCCTTACACTAGCAGACCACCAACAGGCAGGTACTACCCGTAGTGCTAGCGGCTTAGAAGCTTGCTTCCCTGTTACATGCCTGTGATAAGATCTGGTAGGAGAGAAATAAAGTAGCTTTCTTTGGCCTTGCCCAGAACTGTTCTTGATATGAACAGAAGAAAAAGGCCTATAACATTAAAAAATTGAGATGATACCAGGTGGCCAACAGACATATGAAAAGATGCTCAAAAATCACTCATCATGGAGGAAATGCAAGTCCAAAGTACAATGAGATATCACATCATACCCATCAGAATGGCTAAAATCCAAACACAAGAAACAGCAAGTGTTGGCAAGGATGTGGAAAAAAGGAACCCTTTTATACTATTGGGGGGATGCAAACTGGCACAGTCACAATGGACAACAGTATGGAGTTTCCTCAAAAAAACGAAAATAGAACTACCCTATAATCCAGTAATTGTACTCCTGGGTATTTACCCAAACAATACAAAAACACTAATTTAAAGGGATACATGCATTCCTATGTTTACAGCAGCATTATTTACAATAACCAAATCATGGAAGCAGCCCAAGTATCCATTGATTAATGACTGGATGTGGTATGTACACACAATGGAATATTATTCAGCCATAAGAGAAGAATGAAATCCTGCCACTTGCAACAATATGGATGGAGCTAGAGAGTAAAATGCTAAGCGAAATAAGTCAGAGAAAGACAAGTACTGTATGATTTCACTCATATGTGAATTTAAGAAATTAAATAAATGAGTAAAGGTAAAAAAAAAAAAAGAGAGAGAGAGAGAGAGACAAACCATGAAACAAACTCTTAACTATAGAGAACAAAGTGATGGTTACCAGAGGGGAGGTGGTTGGGGGGGATGGGTGAAATAGGTGCTGGGGATTAAGGAGTGCACTTGTCATAACGAGCCCTGGGTGATGTATGAAATTGTTGAATCACAATATTGTACACATGAAACTAATATAACACTGTATGTTAACTACACTGGAAGTTAAAATAAAAAAAAATTCGAGATTTTCTTCATAGCATTTCAATCTCTCTTTTGACACCAGATAAAAGTAATATCCTCTAAAAAATAAAATAGAAAATATACATAATTAACTATATCAGTGCTTCTTTTTCAACCATATGGCCACATGATTACTTAGTGTCAAACTAAGTTAAATCCCTTCTAGAGCAAGTTCCAGTATCTAATATGGAGGCCACATGGTGACAGGGGAAAACATAGCGCACTAGGAATTATGGAGTGCCTTCCATCCTTAGTGCTTCCACTAACCATTTGTGTGAATGTAGGCAATTCTGGGGCTCCAGAATAGATGACTTGGAAGCTCCTCTTCCGATGTGAAAATAGCATGATTCTGTATGCAATTTTGTAATGGGAACTTGAACATAAACATAATCCTGCCCTTACCAGAGGATTTCACTTAAAGCTGTAAGTAAATGGTATAACAAAACTACTACAGAACTATTTTCCTTTTCTCCTCCAAAAAAAAAAAAAAAAAAGAAAGAAAGAAAGAAAGAAAGGAAGAAAGAAAAATCGTGCATGCTCCTATACTTCTGATTTCCTAATCATTTCCAAATGCTTTGCTCCTTTAACTATGAGAACCATGCCAGCAAACATCTATTGAGCATTTCTTATGAGGCAGGGAATATTCTAAGTTTTACGTATGTCAGTTTTAATCCTCATAACAACCCTGCTATAATTTCCCCCATTTTGGAAATGAGAAAATTGAAGCACAAAAAAGTTAAATGATTTGCCTGTAGTCACAGCTTTACCTAGTAAGCAAAAGGGCCAGCATTTGAACCCAGAAAATCTGACTCCAGTGCCCACATGTTAAGAATATAATAAATATTAACAATTGCTTCCACCTAAGCTTTTACTATTTGCCAAGGACTGTTTCTTTTTTTTTTTCTTTTAATTTTCTTTTTTTAATTTACATCCAAATTAGTTAGCATATAGTGCAACAATGATTTCAGGAGTAGATTCCTTAATTCCCCTTACCCATTTAGCCCATCCCCCCTCCCACAACCGTTCCAGTAACCCTCTGTTTGTTGCCAAGGACTGTTTCAAAGCACATTAAATACTTTACATATAATTTCATAACAATTCTGTAAGATATATATTCTTATCCCTATAGTTAAGATGAGAAAACTGGGACATAGAAAGCTTATGTAACTTTCTCAAGGATGGTTAAGTATTAAACAGCAGAGTGAAAATTTGAGCAGTGGCCTGCTTCTTTCTTCATTCTATCTTTTCTCTATCCTACTTTTTCTCCTTTCTCTTTGTCATTCCTCTCTTTTTATAAAAAGTTTATTTATTTTGAGAGAGAGAGAGAGAGCACAAGTGAGTGAGAGAAGGGTAGAGAGAGAGGGAGAGAGAGAATCCCCAGCAGGCTCTGTGCTGTCAGCACAGAGCCCAACTTGGGGCTCCATCCCATGAACTCTGAGATCATGACGTGAGCTGAAATCAAGAGCCAGATGCTTAACCGACAGACAATTAGGCATGCCTGCCATTCCTCTCTTATTCACCCATTTCTTTTCATGTCTTTTTGTCTTAAAATATACAGTATCATGTACTTAATTCATCTCTAACATAAAGGGCAATGCAGGGCATAAGTGTAAATTAAGATTAAAGACAAGAGTAGAATATAGGGTATGTAATTCCAAGACCCAAGGGCTCAAAGCTATGTCATTATCTAAAAAAATAAATAAATAGGGGCGCCTGGGTGGCTAAGTCAGTTAAGCATCTGACTTCGGCCCAAGTCATGACTCAGGGTTCATGAGTTCGAGCCGCACGTTGGGCTCTGTGCTAACAGCTCAGAGCCTGGAGCCTGCTTTGGATTCTGTGTCTCCCTTTCTCTCTGCCCATGCCCCACTCGCACTCTGTCTCTGTCAAAAATAAATAAACATTAAAAAAATAGATAAATCATTTTGAGTAAAATGGTAAGCTAATATTTTTGTGTGTTAAATCATTGTAGGTCAAGTACATTTAGTAAAAATATACATCTAAACATAAGCATCATACAGTAACTTTAGAAGTTACAGAAAATATTGAAGCATACTTTTTTTTTCATTTTTTTTTCAATATATGAAGTTTATTGTCAAATTGGTTTCCATACAACACCCAGTGGAAGCATACTCTTATAATGTTGACCTGTGAATTCATTTTTTGTGTATTTAATTGTCATATTGCTTCTCTTTGTATAAAATTTTCTTTTAAAAGAAACTTTAAGGGGCACCTGGGTGGCTCAGTCGGTTAAGCGTCCGACTTCGGCTCAGGTCCTGATCTCATGGTTTGTGAGTTCAAGCCCTGCATTGGGCTCTGGGCTGACAACTTGGAGCCTGGAGCCTGTTTCAGATTCTGTGTCTCCCTCTCTCTCTCTGCCCCTCCCCTGCTCATGCTCTGTCTTTCTCTGTCTTAAAAATAAATAAGCATTAAAAAAAAATTTGAAAAGAAGCTTTGAGAATTACTTTGTTCATTTGCATAAATGTAATCATTATCATAATTTCTATTTAAAATTTTAATGTTGTTTCTTTAGTTTAATAAGGCATTTTTTAGAATTTATAGGGTTTATTTTTAAATATCTTATTACATCACCTATGAAAGTAAGATTGTTAGATTCTTTGCATACATTGTTTACTTCCAACTGGTCTCTGTAGGGTTAATTTGTCACCCACTAATAGCTGCATTTTCTCTGTTCTTTGTTGAATACTCCAGGGTTTTCTAATAAGACCAATGTTTCTAAGGACTAATAGAACTACCATTATCTCATCATTGGGGTTGTCTCTAATATTCCTCATATATGAAACCTTAAAAATACCCCTACATTTAAAGAGACTTACTACAAATATCTGATAATTTTGTCAAGTTTCTTAGTAAAACTAATCTTAAGACCATAGGTTTTGAAGTGTCTTTTTTTCTCTAATACTCTTTTGAAAAGTAATTTATTTTATTTCATTACGGAAGGATTAAGTCTAAAAATATTATTACTAACAATACCTTTTTCAATATAAACTTATTAAAATGATTTTTTTAATAAAATTTTAAAACAGATAAAAGTCACTTTCCCTAGCAGTCTAAATGCACTAGCTATTAGACAGTTAAGTTGTGGAGTTTATTTGGTATATGTATAGCACTCATCACAAGGAATTGACGAATCTAAATTTACTAAAGTGAACAATTTTAGGTTAAGAATGACCCAAATTTGACAAATATTTTTGTAAGAATTGCTTAAAGCATTGAAGCACTGTTTCAAAACATTAAAGAAAAGGTAATTTTGTACTTGTTTTTATTAGACGACTTCCAATGAATAACTATTGATTCTCAATTCCATACCAAAAATAACTGTAACTATTCTGTTACACTATATTCTGTTATACTATTCTTAGTGTTGCCTTTTGTTTTCTAGGTAATAATTATCACCATGTATCAAGAACATCAAGAGTATGCTCTGTACTGTAAAAACATTATTTTACTAAAGTCTCACAATTCTCTGAAGTAGTGCTTCTGATTTTCATTTTATAGATGAGAAAATTAAGTTTTAGAATGTTTAATTAACGTGACGAAGAGGATGCAGGCAAGAAGAGGGAAAGCCAAGAGTTGTCTTACTAAAAGCCCATGTTTTTCTCTAGTGCCTTCAACACCAAGGCCCATTTTGGTCGAGTGGTTTCTAAAGAGGAAGGGGAATATTTTATATCAGTGGAAGAGCAGAAAATGATACTTCTTTAATTAATTCTCTCCTGTCCCTGCCAATTACAACCCAAACTCCCATCTTAGGTATTACACAACATTTTAATGTTGTCCTTCTTGCCCTTATATTTTTCATTTATTCCAAAGGATGAAAATGTTGGCAAAAACCATTGAGATGGTGATAGAATAGAATTAGATGCCTGCAACTTGCCAACTCCTACTTCCACAATGCCACTAAATCATGCTACCGAGGAAATTATCTCGGTAGAGATAGACCTTGCTCTATGGCATGAAACACTCCTTGAAACAATATTCCTGGTTCCTTCATGTAGTCAACCAGTTCTTCAAATCACAAATCAGGACTAATCCAGTTATAGAATATCTATAGACTAAACGCATAGGATGTTCAGAACTGAAGTTTACAACACATGCGGAAAACTTGTATAATACTCTTTTTGAAGGTATTAATTTGCTTTGAATTTAAATGCAAACTAGGGAATCATTTTGTATTAGGCAGAATAATTAAGATTGCTCAAGGTCAACTTCCAGAAACACTGCATCAGAGATCTCTGAAATATCTCAGAACTAGAAAGGTGTTTTGAGACACTTCTTTTCATATTGCTGGTCTTATTATTGGATGTTGCAAAGTCTGCCATTGTTTCTGACCAATAAATGACCATAGAATAATGACTATATACACAGTTTCACTCACACAAAACCAGCAGTGACACCTTCAAGAGAAATAATCTTAAACATATAGTTGAGATTGAGCATAAATGCCATTACCACCATCGGCAAAGCCAGTTGCAGTGATAATAGGTACAGCCACCATAATTAGTCCACTGCTGCTCCAAACATACTTCATCAAGAATTGCTCTATCATGATATACCACAAACGTTTGGATAAGATGAGGTTCATTTGATCTGCTAAAGCTTTGTAACTTTTCTGGAGTTGCTTCATTTCTACCTATGGAGGGAAACAGAGATAAGAATTAACTCAGCGTGAGCCATAAAATTAAATACTGTATGTTTGAGGACTTTTTAAAAAGATAAGTACATATTATTTTGTCTTACTTAGGATATTATTATCTACGATCTAACAATGAATAAATATAGATCACTATCAGAATTAGTCATTATTTTTTAATTTTGGTCACACCTGTATTATTTTTAAAAAACCATGATACTCAGTCAATAGAATATTAAGTATAAAATACATATAACTGATTTACAATTATTATTTCAAAATTATATATATAGAATGTTAAGATTAAATAATATCCTGTAAGACATGAATAAGCAATGTTAGAACCTTATCTTTCTTGATCACACCAAAAATACCTAAAAATAAAGATGTGACACATATACGTGTAATTAGACTCCATTTTTGAACTAACTCAATTTACTGGATTTTGTCTTAAATGCAAGAAGCCTACAACATGCTATAATTTACATCACTGAGTTCAATGATTCAAGAGGAATGACCAATCAGTATGATTAATATAACGCATGAGACCAATTTTCAAGTGGCAGTAAAAGTCCTAAATTTGCTTTAAATTTTCTTCTTCAGGTTGCTGTTACTTTAAAAGTATTTTGATAATTGATGATGCTTCAAAAATTAAATAATGCTGCTTGGTAATTAAAATACCATCTTCAATTTTAGAATTCCTTAATATTTCATTTGTGAAGTCATTTGTGTTAAGATTTCAGATTCATCACCTTAAAAATTTCCATCATACTTAATATTCTGAAGTTACTTTAATGCACTGCCTGCTTATGTAATTAGGCTAACTATTTTAGGGATCTGCTTCATGTTGAAAATCTTTAATATTTAAAAATAACATTCTGGAACTCTTTTTCTCATCCTCATTTTCTTCTCTAATCTTAGCTTTTCCCTGAAAGCTAGACAAAATTTCATTTCACTGCCTCTTTTTATTTGTGTCAAAATATGGTACTGAACAGTAACTAATAGTAATGCAAATGCTATTTGTGAGACACATTCTCCTGCAATTCTTAGGACTGAAGTCAGTCCATTGACCAGGCAGGCAAAATTGTCAAACTTGTCTTTCATGTAAAAGCATCGGGTTTGTTTTTTTTTTTTCCCCTTCTAGAAAAACAAAAGAACAACAACAACAAGAATACCATCCTAAATTTTCCATCCCAATGGAAATGTGTTTACTTAGTTTCCAAACAAACATTTTCTTCTAATGCTCTCGGACTAGTTAGAATTTTTAGTTTTAAGAAAATGCTTTAGAGAAAATTCTGAGCATATTTGGGTACCTGAGGCTAAGCAGGCTGTTTTTTAGATTGTTGGATATCTTATTCTTATGACACTTTAGAGAAGTTTGCACTCCATAGTTCTTTAACAGCTTGTAATTGGAAAGGTAAGGAAGCATATACTTCAATACAGGTTTAGACGTCATAGAAATCTAAAACGCTAAAGAAGTGGGTCCATCGACAGTACAACAGATGGTATCTAGCACTGCAGTGGCAGCTGGAAGAGTCTCACATTTCACCCATCACCTTAATTTCTATCTTACCTTATGTCCTCTGTAAAAGGCAATTTCTTCAACATTGGCTATAATTCTGGAGTGCACATACCGCAAATAGCCTTTTCTGTGAGCTTCTTCAGCCACCAATTTGCCAAATTTGGGAGAGCAAGCTTTCAAAACTCTAGCAGTGGCATATACCACAAGTCCCGCTAATAGGGTGGGCCCAATTGGGCTCGCTCCTCTGGATGTAGCAGTCTGGATAAGCGTATAGGAGGTCAAGATTACATCTAAAATAGGCTTGGTCAGATTGGAGTACAAGTGAGCCACAGACTGGGAGAACATCATAATATCCTCAGTAAGAGACTGGTCAGGGTTTGCCAGCCTCCCATCCATATTGATCACCTTATAATAAGTCTGATTTGTAAAATAGGTTTCATAGGCATGGTCTACCAGGCGAGTTCTGAAGGCCAAAGCCAATTTGCACTCCAGGTACCTTATTGCACTGTTAACAAAGGTGGCAGGGATGGCAATCATAAGCCACTTGATTAATTTGATGATGAAAGTTCGAGGCTTCTTTTCCACAATGCTTTTCACGATTTTTCCATCCAGACCAGCCACATAGATCGATAGAAAGGTTCTTGAGATTAGAGCCACTGAGTGAAGGCAGAGCCAGCCTGTTTCAGTGGTCACAAGTTTTGGAAAGAGAATTTTACGAAGTTCTAGTAGCTGTTTGAAAAAATCTGCATTCACTCCAGGACAAGGTTTTTTACAAGTGTTCTCGGTGCAATGCAGTATTTCTCTGTTCTCTGCAGCCGGGTAAACTGCTTCTTTTTTCTTCCTGTGGCCAGATTGCTTTAAACGCTTGCCAATGACGGGATAGAGTGTTTTCAGAGCATATGCCGCAGCCACCAGGCAGGCAGCCCTTTTAGCAGCACTCGATCTGGTCCATTTCACCCGATCAGCTGCTGCATTTAGCATATTTGTCATTTTCCCAGTTACCCAAACCGGCTTCAAAAAGAATTGGTTTTAAAAGATCATGCTCCGCGGGAATCCCCAGCAAATGTTTCAGAAAGTCCTACAGCGTTCCATAGTCTGCAGCATTTCTCCTCTTCCGTTGTTTTTGTTTTTGTTTTTGTTTTAATTTTGTTCTGCTGTGACAGATGCAGCAGACCTCAGACTCCACTGCATCTACGGGGATGAATCTCTCAGAAGCTCAAGCTGCACCAAGCCGCCCCAGGCTCCTCCCTCTCAGGCTCCTCATTGGCTGGCAAAGCGGTGGGACCTTGGAATCCTCGCTGCCTCCCTTTGAACCTTGAAAATGAGGAGAGAGCAAAACGAATTACATCCTTAACCGGGAGTTCAAAGAGTTAAATGTCTATTTTTGGAGAGGTCGAATCAGGGCAGCTGCTGGCGACAAAACCTGCCCTTGCTACTGAGCATGCTCAGCGTCACTTAGAAACCCACAGAAGTTTCAGGATATACGTCTCTTCTCTAAGGTTTTAGTGGATACCACAAGGGGAAGAGCAAAAAGGAAGGGAGATTTTCAAGAGCTGTAAAACGAGATGAGGGAGAAGGAACGAGGGAAATGGGGGAGGAGGGACAAGAGTGTCAACATAAAGAGTCTGAAAAGAGTATTGAATGAATCTAAAATGGAGAGAAAAGAAAGTGACAAGTGTGGAGGCCACTGGAAAAAACAAAGTATCAAATACTTAGATATGATCTTTGGTGCCGCTGCCCCAACCCCCATTTTGTTTTTTTCTGTGATTCCACATGAAGTCCTAGAACCTATCAGACAAGTTGTATTTGAGGATATATTCCTTTTTGTGGGTTTTTTGTTTTGTTTTGTTTTGTTGGGGGGGTGTTTGTTTGTTTTTGGTAAATAGAAGTCTTCTGTAGTATAAAAAATAATTATTTGCTATACTCCCATCCGTATGTTTACTTGTCCTTATAGTAAAAATCTTCCTACTCCATAACGGCTATTTTTAGCAATGGAGCATATTTATTTACAATGTAACTATTAAATAAACGAGTGCAAGGTTTCACTTCTATCTCCTTCCTTGTGTCCTTTAGATAGTTGTTACTTGGAGGTATGTGACTCTATAATCAAAAGTTAACCATTTGGGAATCCAACCCCAGTTAGATGGTAGAAATAGCTTCTCGAGAACCTTATTTTTAAGAGATTTTGTTTGTTTGTTTGTTTGTTTTGTCTTTTTCTAGCTTTTGTTAAGGCTTTGAGATAATTTGATTACTTCCCACTTCCATTTTTGTTATTTGATAATAACCAAGAGCATTAAAAAAATTCTCTACATCACGAATGGAGGACTTAAACTGCTAAATAGCCAAGCAAAATTTTGCATATTTAAAAAAAATGTAAAGGGCCTTTTTTTTTTTTTTTTTGGTAAGGATGAGTATATTCTTGAATATGCAAAAACATTTTTGCTTCCCCATCCACCCCCATCCACAACATACATACACATTTCTAGTCATCTGGAAGCCTGGGAAAATATGCATTAAACTAAAATGGAGGTTGGCAAATTACAACCCAAGCAGTGAGCCAAATTTGGCCCTTGAGCCAAGAACAGTTTTTACATTTTAAAGTGGTCAAAAATACATCAAAAGAAGAATAATATTTTGTGATGTGAGACTTTTATGAGGTTTTTATTTCAGCATCCAGAAATAAAGTTTTATTGGAACACAGTCATACCCATTTATTTATTGTTTATTGTTTTCAAGCTACAGTGACAGAATTGGGTAGATAAAACAGAGCCTAAATATTTACTATCTGACCCCCTTCGGAAGAAGTTTCCCAACCTCTGTGATAGACTATATAACCTGTCTCAGTGTTGAATGATTTTCATTTTCATTTTACTATGAGTAAAGAACTATTCTGACTTTTATAAGTAACACTATTCTTAACTTTCCCATGTACCTATATTAATTCCAAGAATCATCACAGGTCTCTTTTCATTTGTTTGCATTCAATTCAGCAAATTTACTAACATGTGAGTGGCAAAGTCATGCAAGTCTCTTTGATAGCTGGCCATATTAGCAGCACAATCATTTCATTAAAATTTACAAAGCCTGTATGTAGAGATTCTAGTGTTAAGGTGGTTATTTTCAACATCTTTTATTCCTAATCTCATGCTTTTCATGTGTCAAAATGAGGCTGTCTTACATTTATAAATTTTAATTCTTTACATCACATCTCCTGACTGTGACAGGGAAGTGGAGGGCCAGGGTAACCTTAAATGGAAGTGACAGGAGGATGTTCAGCCAGGCAGAATATGCTACACAGAGGGATGTGTAGGTCAGAAAAGCAGCCGGCAATCGAGGCAAGTGCCTTACATCACTGGAGGCCAAGCCAATGTATAGAAGGAGCAGTGCAGGGGGAATCTAGAAGCATAGAGCATTAGAGATCCAAATGGGCCCACACTTAATTGTAGGTAGGTCAGTTTACCAACTGATACTGACGCTGAGGTGCAGGAACAAGTTTTTAATGTCTTGGAGCGAAAGACTAGGTATGAGGAAAATAAGATAGAAATTTGGTTGCTAGAATTGTGGTATAAGGAAGGTTGAAAGCCAGTTACTAGAACTGGGGAAAAGGTCAATGTGAGATATGACTTGATGTTGAGCCCCTTAAGTACAGATCTAATTAAAACCATTTAAATTCTACTCCCATGCTTATATATATTCAGGGATATATACAAAACAATAAAACTATATGCTTTAAAAGTGTAAAACATCAGAAATGATTTTTATAATAAAGACATCTACACATAAATAACAATATATATTGTAGATAATATATATGTTGTATGTTTATATAGTAAATCACCAGAAAGTAATTTTTAGTAACAAAGATAAATTAAGGTTTAAGGATTTTAGATGGATTTCCTTTCAACAAATGGTAAGTAGTATTTCATCTGTGCTGTATTCCTTTGTTGAACTGTTTACTGACCCAAGAGATTACCTAATTGCCCTACTGGCCCTAAAACAGCACTGTGTTTGACTCATTATCTATTGATCATGCTAGTCTTATTCATGTGAGGTATAAAACAACACTGAAGATGAGATCTTAGGTCAACATTTCAGCTGTTATAAATAACCACCTAATAATTAGTTCATGAGGAAATGTCTTTTGCTGTGAAGGAAAACCCAGAAAATATCTTGTCTGAAGATGTGTCTCCTAGATTAATTTTTCCTTAGCGTAATTCACCACTTCTACTGCCTCCCTGTGACTGACTGGAAGGAAAGCAGTAACTTTAGTCAGGGAGAAGAGATGGTTATATCCAGCTCCCAGTTCTAGATTTTTTAGTAAATTGGTTAACCTCTCCTTTATGTCCTTTCCACATACAATAATATACCAAAAGTCAGTTAATCTTTTAGCAAGTTATTTTACCCTTTTAGTCAATTTGTTCCTGTTCAAAAGATGTTGAAAGCAGGAAAGGCTAATAACATTGGGTCGTTGCTTCTAACTTAACTGTATGGTTTAGTTACTGAGAATGACCAGCTATACAATGTGGAAGATTGATTTGTTCTGAAATGGCATATTCACTTGGTCTAATTCAAACCAATAATAGATATACTTTGATGAATTTTTATTATAAAAATTGGTATTTATATCATTAAACAAGGCATCTACCCTGGGAGGTAATCCTATTTAAGTACTTATTCCCAATGACTTAATAGAAGATATTTTATATTTGAAATTATGAGATATTCCCTAGGTTAAATTCTGGGAAACAATCTTGACAATTGGGGAACGGGTGGAATTACTTTGTGCATTTTTGGGGGGACAAGAGATTTCTAGTTTCCAGCCAAAATATCATAGAGCAGGTTGTAGGATAAATGTTTTATGAAGATATACAAACATAACACAGAAATGAATAGCAAAATCCAATTTTTGTTTTGAGATTTTTTTTTTTCGTTAAGAAGTTGAGAGTCTTTGGGCCTTTACAGCTTAAATAAAATTTTGATCACTCTCAGAAACTTATAAAAATGTACCGAAGAGTAAATCACCAACGTGCAAGGTTTCTAATAAACAACTGTTTACGGAATATTAAAACCGTATGTGAAAGATATTTAAAGGAACTGGATACAGAGTGATAGATAAGCAGGAATGCAAGCATTATCTTTAGGGTTAGGAATCTTATAACTTTCTCTTTGCCTTCTTTTTCTCCCCCAAGTCTGATCTTTGATCTGAAAAAGAAGGCTGAGACCAATATAGAACTAAATGAAATTATGGTGTGGGTGGCCTGAAACTCTAACCCTGTGGCCACAGTCCGAAACTTCATTTACTTAGGCTTCCCTTGCCTGAGTGGTTAAAACTGCTGATTCCTCTTCCCCTAGGCGGACTGGCTGCTTTCCCACAGGGTCCCTTGCCGCCCTATCAGGCCACTGTCTCCGCAGAAACCGCAGAGGCTTTCGGGAGGCTAACAAGCAGTCAGCCTGGGCGCAGAGGCTGTCGGGAGGCTGGGCCGTCGGCCCTGGGGCGGGGCGGAAGTAGGTGGCCGAGGCCTAATAAATTGGCTGAGGCTGAAGAAGTTGTGGCTCCGTGCACAACCCAGGCATCTGAGCTTCCAGCCTCTGGGGCTTCAGACGTTTCGGGGAGATGAACTGGGTCGGGGGATCCCGGTGAGTTGTGTTGCTGGAGCTTGAGACTGGAGACCTTGAGTCCCTGGACGTTCATTCCCATAATGGCGCCTCTTTCCTAGGCCGTCGAGGGGCGGGGATAGCTTTAGCTGGGGAGAACTTGTAGGCGTGGGTCTTTTCATCGGGAGCCAGGAAGGGCGACCCTAGCCACCACGTCTCTGTTCTTAAACCAAAAGCAAGTGGGCTTCTCCCCGCTGGCTCTTCAAAGGCTTCGCGTGTGGAGCCGCCCACCGTGGGTGAAGCGCTCGGCTCTCCCTCCCAGGTGTCTCACATCTTCCTTCTCTAACGAGGCGTCTCACCGCCTGAGCCCTCTTCTGCCTTCTTCCCGCTCCCCTCGCACTTGGAAAAGGTTTTCTTTCTAGGACTGTATATATTTTTTTCATGAACTTGGACCGTATTGCGGAAAAGACCATTTCCTGCTGCCCCTAAGTTCCTCGGTGGGGAGAGGGGCGGCAGTATCAATCGTATATTTAGTTTGTTTTTTAAAGGGAGGTAAGGTGAACAGTTTCTAATGGCAATAACTCACAAGATAATTTGCGATTTGTTTTGTATTTAGCATTAATCATCTAAAGCGTGATGGGTTGGCAATTTAGTTTTATATAACATGTTCATTCCTATTGGCCTAAAGTCCACTAGGATGGAAATAATGTAGGCCTGTAATTTCATTTGATGAAAAGAATTGTTTCGATTGAAACACTAAACCACTGAATACAATTTTTTTGTCACAGGTGGACCCAGGTGATGTGGTTAGAATGTTACACATTTACATTCTAAGGAATTTTGTAAGGAGAAAGACAGCTTTTGTGTTCACCAAGTATTGTAATTATGCCCAGTAATTTTAGCAGGAGCATTTATCCTGTTGAAGAATATGTTAGCATTGTATGTTAGAAATTTATCTGAATTATTTCTGGCTGGTGTTCTAGCGTCATACTTCCACTTTGGAGAAAACTGAAAATTCACTTACAGGTTTCACAGGATTTTGGTTGATATATGATTATAATTTGATGTTTTTGAATTTGAAATTCTTCAAAATGTGAATAATAAATGAGATTAAATCATTTTACAAATGCTTAAGTACTGTTACAATGTAGGTGCCATTCTGTCCTATATTTAAACTTCTGGCTATTCTAGGAGTAATATTTTAGTTGCTATTAGGAGGACACAAAAGCAAAATACTGCAGGAAAATAGTAGTTGTGTTTCTCAAAATGAGGTAGTGCTGTGCCTGGATGTAGTAAAGTTTTATTTTATTTATTTTGAGAGAGAGAGCATGAGAAGGAGAGGGGCAGAGAGAGGGAGGGAGGGAGGGAGAATCCCAAGCAGGCTCCATGCTGTCAGCGAAGAGCCCCACTTAGGGCTTGAACTCACGAACTGTGAGATCATGATCTGAGCCAAAATCAAAAGTCAGATACTTAACTGACTGAGCTCCCCAGATGCTCTGAAAATATATTTTTAAACTTAAACATGGATACATTATGGAGTAAAGTGCAAAACTCTTGCAATATTACAATAACATATGCAATTTTAGATAAATTTTCTTGGGTGAATGGGCTCCTTAGGTCAAACCCTATATTGGTAATGAAACAATGAGTATCTCCACTTTCTACTATCACAG
This sequence comes from Acinonyx jubatus, assembly GCF_027475565.1. Taxonomy (NCBI): domain Eukaryota; kingdom Metazoa; phylum Chordata; class Mammalia; order Carnivora; family Felidae; genus Acinonyx; species Acinonyx jubatus. The sequence goes on from NC_069387.1 coordinate 65,877,126, forward strand.
TAGACAAGGGTGGACAAGATGAGTTGATCATGGTTTATGATCATGAGGCCTGAAGGATCTCAGAATCCAAGACAGTGCTCAGCAACCACTACTAGCTTAATTAGAGCTATTAGAGAATAGACATTTTAATCCATACCCCAGTCCATCTTGAAGTACTTGTTTATTACTCTCTGTTATTAGGATTGGTTTTGGTTGAAAATTTTGAGAACTGTTAAGAACTTCTAGATAAATAATTGGAGAACACTTAGAAAGCTCCATTAGAACTGCTCCCAAAGAGCATTCAACATTAATTAAACAAATAGATTTTCACATGCCTACCTGTTTAGGACATGGTTAAGCCCTACGTGGGGGAGGGGAGTTCAGAAAAGAAAAAGATATAGTTTTGAGCCACAAAAATAATCAGTGGTAGAATGGTGAGAATAGAATTTGGTAAATGACTATTATACTGAAAAGAATAGTTAAATAGCACTTAATAATAAAATGAGCCTTTTTTTTTTAAGGTTATTTATTTTGAGAGAGTGAGTGAGCAAGGGAGGGGAAGAGAGAGGGTGAGAGAATCCCAAGCAGGCTCTGAGTTTACAGTGTGAAGATGCAGGGGTCAATCCCAAGAACTTGATATTATGACCCTATCTGAAACCAAGAGCCAGGTGCCCAACTGACTGAGCCACCCAGCTGCCCCAAAATAAGCTCTGTTCTAAGTGCTTTTTCAAAACTAGCTCATTTACTCTTAACAAGATCCTAATGAGGTGTATACAAATGCTACCCCCAGTTTACTGATGGGGAAACTTACACACTGTTAAATGTTAAGTGATTTGCCTAAGGTCACCCAGCTAATCTGTGGTAGAGTTAGGATTTGAAAACAAAGTGCTTAACCACTCTGTTATGCTGTGTGGGAACATGAGTATTGTAAAAGTGGCACACATAAAGGGCTGTGGATACTTAGGGAACTGAGAAACAAAATTACGTTAAGCCTTGAAAGATAGCAATATTGCACAGAACAAGCATCACAGGGAAACAATGAAGCACAGGTTCTTAAAAGTTGAAAAGTAGGTGCGATAAATAATTAATCAGATTAGAGACCTAGTTTTTAGCAAGGCTTAGAAGAGATGGGTTGAGAGCAGAGGTATTATAGAAACTGAAAGGATTATTCGTTAGACAGCAGGTGGGTCTGCATTAACACAGGAAAACAGGAAGAAGCTTTACAATGTTGTTAAGGGAATTAAAGAAGCAGGCTATAGCAAGTTTATGTTTTGCTCATAGCAATCTGATTGCATACACAAAATAGAAGCAGAATATTCTTGTATATGATAGGAACCGGATATCTGTTAAGTTTAATTGCAGAATCATTTCATGGGAGAATCTTAGGATTGCAAAGGTCTACAATTTTTCTTGGCCTAAAACAAACTTGGCATTTGATTTTTTGCTACTCTTCTGTTTAGGGACTCTATTGGTCATACGTAAAATTTTTTTTATGTGAAATAAAAAAAGGTAAAGAGGTGGTGGCTATGGAAGAAGTAAGCTTCCCTTATTTTCCTTTTTAAAAAGAATGTTTATTTATTTTTGACAGAGAGTGAGCAGGGTGAGGGGCAGAGTGGAAGGAAAGAGAGAGAATCCCAAGCAGGCTCCTTCACTGTCAGCCCAGAGCCTGATGAGGTATTCAATCACATGAACCTGTGAGATCATGAGCTGAGCTGAGATCAGGAGTCAGACACTTAACCAACTGAACCACCCAGGTACCTCTTATCTTCCTTTTTAAAATTACTAAAATTAGGGGTGCCTGGGTGGCTCAGTCAGTTGCGCGTCCGACTTTAGCTCAAGTCATGATCTCACAGTTTGTGAGTTCGAGCCCCATGTCGGGCTCTGTGTTGACGGCTCAGAGCCTGGAGCCTGCTTTGGATTCTGTGTCTGCCTCTCCCCGACTTGTGCTCTGTCTCTCTCTCTCAAAAAAAAAATAAATAAAATGTAAAAAAAAATTGTTTACAATTACTAAAATTGTTTTATTTGGCTTTAATGTTATGGATTGTGGACATTTTTTCAAGATACAACATTTCATTTCAAACAATCTCATTTTGGGTAGAGATTTGGTCTAAGCTGAAAGTAATTTACACCTCTATGATCGCAATTCCCAATCAACTGTCTGAAACTTGCTAATCAGTGATAATGTCAGGTTTTTCAATTTAATGGTCTGTTCTTTCTTTTTTTCCCAAAATTATATTATTTTTTTATTTTAAAATCCACTCCCTCCCTCCCCCCCCCCCGCCCTCACGTCCTTTCTTGACAGAGTTAAAATATTAGTGTCAGTCTTGCCAATTAAAAAAAAAAATTTTTTTTTACTTGTCTGGAAATCATTGACCTACAACTCTAATTCTTGTTTTGTATGATTTATAAGTCACCACTAAGAGCCTGTATTTTTGTAGTCAGGTTGAGGTGTAAATTTGAGACAGAACAGGTATAACTACTGATATTTTTAAGTTTGGAAACGATTCTATTTTCCTGTTTATTCATCACTGACTTGTTTCACCAAATTCATAGCCCCTTAGACATGAAGGTGTTAGGAAGATGGGAGAGGAGGGGAAAATAAAAAGCTGTAGCCAGTCTTTGGGCCACAACATGCCTTTTAGAATGAGCTTGACTGTAGATGGGCTATATAGCACTATATATGAAGTCTAAGGGAAAAAAATTTTAATTAGGGGAAGCTTACTTATTTTAAAATAAAACTTTTTTAATGTTTATTTTGAGAGAGAGTGAGAGTGAGCAGGGAAGGGGCAGAGAGAGAGAGGGGGGCAAAGAGACAATCCCAAACAAGCTCTGCACTGTCAGCACAGAGCCTGACGCAGGGCTTGATCTCACCAACTGAGATCAGGACCTGAGCCGAAATCAAGAATGAGAGGCTTAACCAACTGAGCCACCCAGGTGCCCCTAGGGGAAGTTTATTTTTGTAACTTAGATTGAATAATGCAACCAGTGTCATAAGAGGAACATAGATAAAAGCCTGTTTAAATTTAGGTGAGGGAGAGGTTTGCATTAATAAATGTAGGTCTGGAACATTTGTGCAGAATATTTGTTAAGTGCTGTGGACCAAGCACTGTGCCAGGTGGGCGTGCAAAGTAACAAAATTTAATTGTTTTCTGAGAGATTCGTGTTTTATTGGGGGTGGGGATATGACATGCCATTAGGTTTGAAAACATTTAAGATAAGGGGCCAAAATATATGATTTAAAAAATAGATACTCTGAACGATACAATATAGGATAGTTTTAGCTGAAGCTTTGACAGCCAGAAACAAGTTTAGATGGAGAAAACAAAGAAGCAAATAAACATTACATAAGTAGTTGGAGAAAAAATTATAATATTTAAATATTTAAAAATGTGTATGGGTCTACTTGATGGTGAGGTTGAAAGCCAGACTGAGAAGTTGAAATTTGATCTGTTAGCTACTGAGTCATACAGATTTGGAAGTAATACAATAAAAATGGTATTTTTATGACGGTAGTATTAGTATTTTGTAGTTTGGAATGCAGTGGGAGAAAAACTCTAAGATCGTGATATCAGTTGGGAATCTGATGGGAAAAATTAATACTATTTTTCCGTATTCTGTGATTGTCCAAATCAACAGCAATCCTAACTCACTTGTATGTTTTGGGGGGGAGGGGGGGGCTGTGTGAATTTGGGTTTGTTACTAAACCTCTCTATACAAGGGCAGATCCACGTGGTGAGGAACCTTCTGTATGGAAAAATAATGCAAAATCATGACTGCAGAATTAGATACAGGGCTTGGAAGGGACATTTTTATGTTAAGGCACCTGAAGCTTAACCTTAATTAACTTTACAATAAATTATTTTTATAGTAAATTAGTCTCTGAGCATCCTTTTCCTTATCTGTTAAAGGGGGATAATACTTGCACAGTGAACATTTCCATTTGACTGGTGCAGTCATGATTTATATTATGGTCCTCGTGGCATGTACAGTTTAGCATTTGTCATGGAGTTTTTGTTTTTAACTTTTTAATGTTTATTTTTGAGAGAGAGACAGAGCACGAGTGGGGCAGGGGCAGAGAAAGCGAGACATAGAATCTGAAGCAGGCTCCAGGTTCTGAGCTGTCAGCACAGAGCTGACACGGGCTCAAACCCACGAACCATGAGATCGTGACCTGAGTAGAAGTCAGACACTTAATTGATTGAGCCACCCAGGTGCCCTGATGGGAGTTTTTGTTTTTTAACTAAAGAAACTACCATTACTATTTCTGTTAAAATGAGCCCACATAGATTCAAGGACTGGCCTATTTTTTTAACCTCTGCCATGGTCTGAATTAGTACATGAGCCACGTGTGCCATGAAGAGATTTCTCACTTTAACATGTGGTTAAATCCAAAGACCTGCACTGATAACCCAGGAAAGACACTTCCCAGATCGAAAAATAACCTCTGCTTTTAAAGATAGTGTGGAGGGCACTAGCTGATAATGTGCTGGGACATGCGCAGCTAGGGACAATTAATTTGCCGGTTTGGGTTGTGAAAGTATTAAATGCTGATGTCCCTGCTGGCCACTTGTACCAGCTAGTTGTGCTATTGCATGCTAAAGTCTGAGACATGTGTATAGCTGCCATACCTGGGGGTGGGGTCAATATGAAGCTTGGGAAATTTCAGGTTAGGTGTAAGTGAAATACTTGTAAGGAATACAAGGCTAATCAGTCCTGCCAGAGAGCATATTAAGAGTAATAGGAATATTGTTGCTGTGATGCTTTCTGTCAACTTTTTTTTTTTTAATATTGTTTGGTAATGGTTTTGTAATCTTTTTGTAGCAAGGACCTCACATAAAGGAAAATTAATGCTTAATAATAAATTATGTACTGATACTTTGTTTTCAAATTAAGTTGATGGTGGACTTACCCACAAAAATTTTACCAACATTTAGCATCTCTTATGTTTTATCATTGAGCACATGACAAACCGAATAAACAAAATCTACTGAAAAAGCATCCAGATTTATTTTCAGATTTAGTAGTTATTTTAAGAATATCATCGCGGCAAATAATTTGACACGTGTAACTGCAGAACATTGAAGACAAAATTATATCTGCAGTGATAATATGAATACACATTTGATGGGTTATAGCATCATGTGTAAAACAGGATTCTTACTAAATATTATAACCTGTGTGACTAATATATACTTGGATTGATTGTGGTTTACATATCCCAAGAAGCTTGATATTTTACCGAACAGAAACTGCAGTTTTCAGAATTTCAAACAATTTTATATATGCACAATTAATATAACTGAATTACAGTCTCTAAGACAATACTAATGTTGAAAAAATGCTTTGGTGTGCCATTATAAGCTTTCTCTTTTTGCTGCCTTTCATTAATTGAATGAATTTCATAATCACTTGGGATTTTGAAGAATTACTTTGTAAATTAATGTGTCCTGCATTGTTTTGAACATTTTTGTAAGCAAATATCCTAAATTTTGAAGACATTTTGTTCAAAAACATCTTTATTCAAAATAAATCTTTATTCTATAAATAGAATGGAAAAACTTCAACTTTAGAAGCTTTAGTGAATTATTGAAAATAAAATTTTTATGATTTAATTGGGAATAGCCTGAAATATACATTTAGGTTGAGATATCATTCACTTTCCAAAATCTCTTCCACTATGTGATCAGGAGAGGGCTGCTCATGTTTATCATTACAGCCTGTGACTGTGAAACAATGTTTTCTTTGTGAAAATACTATAAAAATTCAGTCTGCAAGAACTTATTTAAATTAGGCTGTGTATTTTGAGTATTAGATTTCTGCTTTAATTGATTTGACAATTTTTTTTCAATACCTTACCTTTTATAACTCACACATCTCTAAAAACCTTTTTCTTGTATTATAAGAGAAAAATCTATGTAAAAGCCATAATGTTCTAACATATATCATTACTATTCCTAACACATCAGGTAGACCTGTTTTAGTTTTGTGGAAAGCCAATGTAAGTACTTTTTCTAGGCTAGTTACTGTCCTGAATCTTAATAAGTTTGCTGGCTAACAATGTTAGATTATGATGTTTTAGATTAAATTAGTATCAATGTAACATAAGCCATAAACTATTGTTTTTCATTGGTTAGTTATTGCTCTGTTTATTTTATTTACATTTTACACTTTTAATCACACTTAAGATAATATTATAAGATCTTAACAATCTGGAAAGTTTCCTTTGCATGGCACCCTGCCACTAAAAAATAAACTAAGCGGCAAACTAAAAAGCAAAACAAAAGAAACAGAAGCAATTCAATACTGACAAGACATATGACACCCATAGTATTTAATTCATAATGTAGTTTCAATATCTCCTACACCTCCCATGTAAAATGTGTTAGTGTTGTTTTTTTATCTTTCTTTGTCAACCTTATTGTTGTTTTTTTTTTAAGGAAGTATTTCTTTAGCCTTTTCCTTTAAATATGTTCTTACTAGAAAGAATAGCAAGGGGCAGAATACTCATGATAAAAGCATACTTTTATTTCTTAGTGTGTTTCTGTGTCTCTCTGTCCCCCTTTTCCACCTTCCCCTCCTTCTATCTCTTCTTTCCCTCCCTGAATCTTTTTACACCTATTTTACTTTATTCTTTCTTACAAAGAATTATGTAACAAATATCCATACTCCTGCTCTCCAGAATTAATAACCTGTAGAGTGTTCTATGAAGGGTTATGACCTACTACTGATTTCCTTTTAGTATGTAGCCACAAAGGCAACTAATACTGTTCATCCTCTTATTGAAAGAGATGGTTACAATAGCTTTCTTTAAAAGTCTACTTTCTTGAATAAAGGAATGATTGCTATTAAAAAAATGAGCCTCATTTTCACTGCCCCACTTCTAATAACTGGTAATTTAAATTTTAAGGCAAAAACTAGAGAAACTCTTAAAGTTATTTTTTTATAAAGTACATATAAATTTCATGAAGAAACTTGCATATAATTAAGGCCTTGAAGGTATTGAAAGTTTTGAATGCAGAAGTGTGGTGGGGAAAAAAATAAGTGTGATGGGAGGAGTGTCCATATATGGAGGAGAAAATTGTATATTTTAATTTGGTTGGGTGTTGGAATACATGAAGTAGAAGAACAGAAACAAGTTTGAAATCTGAGTTGGGAACAGACTATGGAAGCCATGTCCCTAAATGATAATCGGAGATGGGTTTATTGCGATTACCAATGTAGTGAAATGTATTGGAGAACATTTGCATAAAATCCAGGAAACTGTTTAAAATATCATTATAGTAGTTAGCTATATAATATTGCAGTTGTCAAAGTAGCAAATGACTTCTTAGGATTCATAGTTTATATCTGGCATGTTTTATAGCTTATATCTGGCATAGTTTATATCTGGCTGTTTTAATTATGTCCACATTTTTGTCAGGTATAAAATTCTACTTCCCCCTTTATTTAGGGGCTGTGTTTTCCTTTTGCTCTGTTATTTTTTTTTCTAGCTTTTTTGAGATATAATTGATAAATTATTGCTGGCTAGGACTTCCAGTATTAGGTTGAGTGAAAGTGGTGAGAGTGGACATCCTTATCTTGTTCCTGACCTCAGGGAAAAGCTGCTTTTCTCCACTGAAATATGATGTTAGCTGTGCATTTTTTGTATGTGTCCTTTATATGTTGAGGTATGTTCCCTTTAAACCTACTTTGTTGAGGGTTTTTATCCTGAATTGATGTACCTTGTCCAGTGCTTTTTCTGCATCTATTGAAATGATCATATTGTTTTTATCTTTTCACTTATTGATGTGATTTATCATATTGATTTTGTGAATATTGAACCACTCTTGCATCCCAGGAATAAATCTCACTTGATTATGGTGAATTTTTTTTTCTTTTTTTTTTAGTGCAGTGTTGGATTCAGTTTCCTAATATTTTGTTGAAGATTTTTGCAATTATGTTCATCAGAGATATTGGCCTTTAGGTCCCTTTTTTTGGCAGTGTCTTTATCTGGTTTTGGTATAGGGTAATGTTAGAGTCATAGAATGGATTTGAAAGCTTTCCTTCCTCTTCTATTTCTTGGAATAATTTGAGAAGAAATCTCAAATCTTCCTGATTCAGTTTTGGGAGGTTATTACGTTTCTAGGAATATATTCATTTTGTCTAGGTTGTCTAATTTGTTGGCATATAATTTTTCAAAATATTAGCCTTTATATATATATATTTTTTTAAAGTTTTATTTATTTATTTATTTGTTTATTTATTTATAGCACACAGGAGGAGCCGAGAGAGAGACAGAGAGAGACAGAGAGAGAGAGGGAGGGGGAGAGATAGAGAGGGGGACAGGGGGAGAGAGAGAGGGGGAGAGAGAGAGGGGGGGAGAGAGGGGGGGAAGAGGGAGGGGGGGAGAGAGGGGGGGAGAGAGGGGGGGGAGAGGGGGGGGGGAGAGAGGGGGGGGGAGAGAGGGGGGAGAGGGGGGGAGGGGGAGGGGGGAGAGAGGGGGAGAGGGGGGAGAGGGGGGGAGGGGGGAGGGGGGAGAGAGAGGGGGGAGAGGGGGGAGAGAGAGGGGGGAGGAGGGGGAGAGAGAGGGGGGAGGAGAGAGAGGAGGAGAGGGAGAAGGGGGAGAGAGAGAGGGGGACAGGGGGAGAAGGGGGAGAGATAGAGAGGGGGGACAGGGGGAGAGGGGGAGAGATAGAGAGGGGGGACAGGGGGAGAGGGGGAGAGATAGAGAGGGGGGACAGGGGGAGAGGGGGAGAGATAGAGAGGGGGAGAGGGGGAGAGGGGGGAGAGAGAGAGAGGGGGACAGGGGGAGAGGGGGAGAGATAGAGAGGGGGACAGGGGGAGAGGGGGAGAGATAGAGAGGGGGACAGGGGGAGAGGGGGAGAGATAGAGAGGGGGACAGGGGGAGAGGGGGAGAGATAGAGAGGGGGACAGGGGGAGAGGGGGAGAGATAGAGAGGGGGACAGGGGGAGAGGGGGAGAGATAGAGAGGGGGACAGGGGGAGAGGGGGAGAGATAGAGAGGGGGACAGGGGGAGAGGGGGAGAGATAGAGAGGGGGACAGGGGGAGAGGGGGAGAGATAGAGAGGGGGACAGGGGGAGAGGGGGAGAGATAGAGAGGGGGACAGGGGGAGAGGGGGAGAGATAGAGAGGGGGACAGGGGGAGAGGGGGAGGGGGAGAGATAGAGGGGGAGAGGGAGAGGGGGAGGGGGAGAGGGGGGAGAGAGAGGGGGGAGGATGGGGGAGGAGAGAGACAGGGGGAGAGCCCAATGTGGGGCTCGAACTCACCAACCATGAGACTGTGACCTGAACCAAAACCAAGTGTCAGTTGCTCAACTGACTGAGCCACCCTGGTGTTCCTAAATCTTCATATTTCTGTGGTATTGGTGTTTAATTCTCTTTTCTTTCTGATTTTATTTGCGTCTTCTCTTCTTTTTTTTCAGTTTTAAAAATTTTTTGATGAGTCTGGCTAAAGGTTTGTGAATTTTGTTGATATTTTTGAAAAGTAACCCCTGGTTTCATTGATCTGTTTTTTGTTTTAGTTTCTACTTCCTTTATTTCTGCTGTAATTTTTATTTCCTTCCTTCTGCTGACTTTGGGTTTTATTTGTTCTTTTTTTTTTTTTTTTTTTTTTAGCTCCTTTAGGTTGTTGTTTGTTTAAGATTTTTCTTGCTTTCTGAGGTAGGCCTATATTATTATAGACTTGTCTCATAGAACAGCTTTTGCTGTATCTCAAAGATATTGGACTGTTGTGTTTTCATTTTAATTGTCTCCATGTATTTTTTTACTTCTTTGATTTCCTGGTTGACCCATTGTTTAGTAGTATGCTATTTAACCTCCATGAATTTGTATTCTTCCAGTGTTTTTCTTGTGTTTGATTCTGGTTTCATAGTGTTGTGGTCAGAAAAGATGCATGGAATGACTTCATTTTTTTTTTTTTTTTTTTTAATTTGTTGAGACTTCTCTGTGGCCTAATATGTGATCTCTTCTGGAGAATATTCTAAGTGCACTTGGAAAGAATCTGCGTTCTGCTGTTTTGGGAGGGAATGTTCTGAATACATCTGTTAGATCCATCTGGTTCAGTGTGTCATTCAAAGCCACTGTTTCCTTGTTGATTTTATGTTTGGATGATCTGTCCATTGATGTAAGTGCGGTGTTAAAAGTCCCCTACTGTTATTGTATTATGATCAGTTATTTCCTTTATGTTTGTTACTGCTTTATGTATTTGGATGCTTCCACGTTGGGTGGTAAATATTTACGGTTGTTATACTGTCTTCATGAATTGTTCTCTTTTTGATTATATAGTGTCCTTCTTTGTGTATTGTCTTATTACAATCTTTTTTTAAAATCTTTTTTTTCTGATGTAAGTACTGCTAACCCGTCACGTCCATTTGGATGATAAATCCTTCTCTATCCCTTCACTTTCAATCTACGTGTGTCTTTAGTCTGAAAGGAGTCTCTTGTAGGCAATATATAAATTGGTCTTGCTTTTTAAATCATTTTGTCATCCTATGTCTTTTGATTGGAGTGTTTAATGTATTACATTCAAAGTAATTATTGATAGGTATGTACTTATTGCCATTTTGTTACTTGTTTTATGGTTGTTTTTATAGTTCTTTTCTGTTCCTTTCTTGATCTCTTGTCTCAGAGTTTGCTGGCTTTTTTTAGTGATCTCCTTGGGTTCCTTTTGCTTTAGTTTTTGCTTTAGTAGTATCTACTTCTGGTTTCCTATTTGTGTTACTATTAGATTTCTATATAACATATTCTTTATGTAGCAGTCTATATTAAGTTGATGGTCACTTAAGTTTGAACCCATTCTTTACTCCTTTCCCCCTCACATTTTAGGTACATGGTGTCTTATTTTACATCCTTTTGTGAGTCCCTTGACTGGTTTTTATAGATACACTTAATTTTACTATTGTGTTTTCTAATTTTCTTAGTTCTGCTCACGGTCTTCCCACTGAAAGAATCTCCTTTAACATTTCTCATAAGGCTGGTTTAGTGGTCATGAATTCCTTTAACTTTTGTTTTTCTGGGAAACTCTTTTTATCATTCCCTCTATTCTGGATGATAGCCTTGCTGGATACAGTATTCTTGACTGAAGGTTTTTCCCTTCGGCACTTTGAATATGTCATGCATGCTACTTCCTTCAGCCTGTGGAGTTTCTGCTGAAAATAGTTGATAACATTATGGGATTTTACTTGTATGCAACTGTTTTATTTTTTCTTGCTTTAAAAATTCTATGTCACTACTTTTTTTGTCATTTTAATTACTGTGTGTCTTGGTGTGGCCCTCCTTGGGTTGACTTTGTTGTGGACTCTCTGTGCCTTCTAGATCTGGATTTGTTTTCTTCAAATTCAGGAAGTTTTCAGCTATCGTTTCTTCAAATAAATTCTCTGGCCTCTTTTTTCCCTCTTTTCTTTCTGGTATCTTTGTAATGAAGATGTTATACTTGACAGTGTTGCTAAGTTCCCTAAGTCTATTTTAATTTTTATTGCTTTTTCCTCTCTTCTGTTCAGCTTGATTGCTGTCCATTACTCTATCCTCCAGGTTGCTGATCTGTTCTTCTGTTTTCTCTAATCTACTATTTATTCCCTTTATGTATTTTTAAGTTTTAGTTACTGACTCTGCATCTCTGATTGGTTCTTTTTTATGTTTTGTATCTCTTTGTTAAGGGTCTCACTGAGGTCCTCCACTCTTTTTTTGAAGCCCAGTGAGTATCTTTATAACTATTACTTTAAATTTTTTTTCAGGTATATTATCTGTTTCACTTAGCTCTCTTGTGATTTTGTCCTGTTCTTTCATTTGGGACATACTCCTCTGTTTTCTCATTTTGTCTGATTCCTTGTGTCTGTTTCTCTGTATTAGAAAGCTCCATCTTCTGCTCTTAAAAGTAGTAGCCTTATGAAGAAGAGGTCCTATACTGCCCTGAAGTGCAGCATCCCCTGTTTAGCAGAATCCGGTGCTTCAGGGGTATCGTGGGTGCGCACGCACGCATGCGTACTCTGCTGTTGTCGCTGAGCCAATGTTTCCTTCAGTCCAATCATTTGCAATGGCTCCCTTTGCCTGTTGTGGACAGACTTAGATCCCTGTGTTGCTATTGGGCCTGTCTGGGGCTGCCTTGGACTTGAGTTGTGTCAGACTAGGCTTTTGCCAGAGATGCAGTAGGACTGAACTGCAGGTGCTTTTCCTGTCTTGTTCCCTGAGAAGCTTTTGTTGGTGGTCAGGGCTTGCTGTCAGGCAAGATGCCTGCCCCCAGCCTACTTCTGGAGCCACAGTCTGACTGGTGTGTGTAGTTACCTTTCCCCTCCCTGGAACAGGAGTCACTTTTGAGTGGTCTTGGACCCTGCCAGGGCTGTTTGCACACTGCCAGGCTGTGTCACCACTTTGATGGATCTGACCAAAGGTGTATTGGAGGGGGCAGTTCCATGGGAGAATTCAGAGGCAGGTATGCTGTTAGAAAGTTAGGTAGCTAGTGGTGGCACTGTGCTGGTCCCTACAGCTGTCCTAGGGTCTAGGCTGCAGGGTGGGGGAGGGGAATGGTACCTGCCAGATATATTGTTCCCAGAGAAATCTTCCAATGATCCCTACCCCTCCAGCACATACTCTGAGATTAGTAAACAAATCTCCCCAGGCATTTTTTTTCAAACTGCTACTGTTAGTCTGTATCACCTGGCTGTTTCTTGTGCTGTGTCTCTAAGGGCAGGGACTCAGTTTCCCCTTGTCCTCTTGGCTATCCCAGAGCCAAGCCAACTCATTTTGTTCTTCCAGGTGTTAAGCCCCTCTGATTGTAAGAACTCAAGGAATTATGCCCCTCTAGTTTTCAACACCAAATGTTATGGAGATTTGTCTTCCCTGTATGGGTCCCCCATGCCTGAGGTGCAATGGCTCCCTGCTCAGAGTCCTCTCCTCTCCCCTCTTCTTGTGGGCTGCCATCCCTCCCTTCTACACACAGTCCCACACGTCCTCTTAGCTGTGGACTGCATCTCTGCCCTTCCTACCCTCTTCAATGTTGCCTTTTTTCTACATTTAGCTGTGAAGATGGAGACTCTGTTCTGCCAGTCGTGGGTTATTTTCTGGGTTATTTACACTGATATGGGTGTTATCTAGTTGTATCTGTGGGATGAAGTGAGCTTAGAGTCCTTCTACCCTGCCATCTTCCCCAGAACATCTTTTCTTCTCTCTCTGTTTGGTGCAAAAGTTTTTATTTATTTATTTATTTTCATCATTATATTTTTTATGTTTTAAATTTATATCCAAGTTAGTTAGCATATAGTGCAACAATGATTTCAGGAGTAGATTCCTTAATTCCTCTGACCCATTTAGCTCATCCCCCCTCCCACAACCCCTCCAATAACCTTCTGTTTGTTCTCTATATTTAAGTCTCTTAGGTTTTGTCCCCCTCCCTGTTTCTATATTATTTTTGCTTCCCTTCCCTTGTGTCCATCTGTTCTGTGTCTTAAAGCCCTCATATGAGTGAAGTCATATGATATTTGTCTTTCTCTGACTGACTGATTTCACTTGGCATAATACCCTCCAGTTCCATCTGTGTAGTTGCAAATGGCAAGATTTCATTCTTTTTGATTGCCGAGTAATACTCCATTGTATGTATCCATTCATCTATCTATGGACATTTGGGTTCTTTCCATACTTTGGCTATTGTTGATAGTGCTGCTATAAACACTGGGGTGTGTGTGTCCCTTTGAAACAGCACACCTGTATCCCTTGGATAAATGTCTAGTAGTGCAATTGCTGGGTTGTAGGGTAGTTCTACCTCCATACTGTTTTCTAGAGTGGCTGCACCAGCTTGCATTGCCAAAAAGAATGCAAAAGAGATCCTTTTTCTCCCCATCCTCACCAACATCTGTTGTTGCCTCCATTGTTAATGTTAGCCATTCTGACAGGTTTAAGGTGGTATCTCATTGTGGTTTTGATTTGTATTTCCCTGATGAGTGATGTTGAGCATTTTTTTCATGTGTCGGTTGGCCATCTGGATAACTTCTTTGGAGAAGTGTCTATTCATGTCTTTTGCCCCTTTCTTCACTGGATTATATATTTTTTGGGGTGTTGAGTTGGATAAGTTCTTTATAGATTTTGGATACTAACCCTTTATCTGATACGTCATTTGCAAATGTCTTCTCCCATTCCATCAGTTGCCTTTTAGTTTTGTTGATTGTTTCCTTCACTGTGCAGAAGTTTTTTATTTTGAGGTACCAATAGTTATTTTTTGCTTTTGTTTCCCTTGCCTCTGGAGACGTGTTGAGTAAGAAGTTGCTGCAGCCAAGATCAAAGAGGTTTTTGCCTGCTTTCTCCTTGAGGATTTCGATGGCTTCCTGTCTTACGTTTAGGTCTTTCATCTATTTTGAGTTTATTTTTGTGTATGGTGTTAAGAAAGTGGTCCACGTTCATTCTTCTGCATGTCGCTGTCCAGTTCTCCCAGCACCACTTGCTGAAGAGACTGTCTTTATTGTATTGGATATTCTTTCCTGCTTTGTCAAAGATTAGTTGGCCATACCTTTGTGGGTCCGTTTCTGGGTTCCCTATTCTGTTCCATTGATCTGAGTGTCTGTTTTTGTGCCAGTACGATACTGTCTTGATGATTACAGCTTTGTAGTATAGTTTGAAGTCCAGGATTGTGATGCCTTCTGCTTTGGTTTTCTTTTTCAAGATTGCTCTGGCTCTTTGGGGTCTTTTCTGGTTCCATACAGATTTTAGGATTGTTTGTTCTAGCTCTGTGAGGAATGCTTGTGTTATTTTGATAGGGATTGCATTGAATACGTAGATTGCTTTGGGTAGTATTGACATTTTAACAATATTTGTTCTTCCTATCCATGAGCATGGAACCTTTTTCCATTTTTTTTTGTGTCTTCTTCAATTTCTTTCATAGGCTGTCTATAGTGGAGCTTTTAGAGTTTTCTGTGTTAGGTATAATGTTATCTACAAATAGTGATGTTTGACTTCTTCCTTACCAATTTGGATGTCTTTTTTTTTTTTTTTTTTTTTTTTGTCTGAACACCACAGCCAGGATTTGCAATATTTTGTCGAACAAAAGTGGTGAGAGTGGATATCCTTGTCTTGCTCTTGATTTTAGAGAATAGCTTTCAGATTTTCACCATTGACTATGTTGTTAGCTGTGGGTTTGTCATATATGGCCTTTATTATGTTGTGGTATGTTCTCTATAAACCCATTTGCTGTGACTTTTTGTGATGAAAGGAGGTTGAATTTTGTCAAATGTTTTCTTTGCCATTATTGAGATGATGTGTGATTTTTATATTTCATTTTGTTAATGTGCTGTAGCATGTTGATATGTGTATATTGAACTATCTGTGCAGCTCTTAGTTAAAATGCAGTCGATCTTGGTGAATGATCCTTTTAATGTATTTTTAAAATTTTACTTTTGTTGTGTTGTGGTGTCAGGGTAACCCTTGCCTGATAGAATAAATTTGGAGGCACTTCTTCCTCTTCTGTTTTTTGGAATAGTTTGAGAAGGATAGGTATTAACTCTTATTTAGTAGAATTCACCTGGGAAGCCATCTTGTCCTGGCCTTTTGTTGAGTTCTTTGATTACTAACTTGATTTCATTGCTAGTAATGGTTTGTTCAGAATTTGCTTCTTCCTGTTCAATCTTGAAAGACTATTGTATGTTTCTGGAAGTTTATTAATTTCTTCATTTTTAATTTGTTGCCATATAATTTTTGTAGTTGTCTCTTACAATCCTGTGAATTTCTGTGGTATCATTTGTTCCTCATTTCTGGCTTAATTTTTTTGAGCCCCTTTCTCTTCTTAATGAATCTAAGTTTAAGAGTTTTTTTTATTTTTGTTTAACTTTTCAAAGAACCAGCTCTTAATTCATTGATTTTTTTTTTTTTCCTTTTCTTATAGTCTCTATTTTCTTTATTTCCATTTTAAGCTTTATTATTCCTCTCTACTAACTTTGGGCTTTTTTTTTTTTTTTTTTTTTGGTTCCCTTAGGTAAAAGGTTATATTACTTATTTGAGATGTGTCTTGTTTCTTGAGGTACACCTATATTGGTATAAAATTCCCTCTTAGAATTGCTGTTCCTATGTCCCCAATTTGAAAATTTGCATTCTCATTTGTCTCCAGATATTTTTGGGTTTCCTCTCTGATTTCTTCATTGATCCATTGGTTGTTTGGTAGCATGATATTTAGTCTCTACATATTTGTGTTTTTTCCAGGTTTTTTCTTGTAATTCATTTCTAGTTTCATACTGCTGTGATTAGAAAAATGCTTTATATGATTTCAGCCTTTTTAAATTTAT
Source organism: Acinonyx jubatus (assembly GCF_027475565.1). NCBI lineage: Eukaryota > Metazoa > Chordata > Mammalia > Carnivora > Felidae > Acinonyx > Acinonyx jubatus. The sequence continues at coordinate 65,893,362 of NC_069387.1, forward strand.
TGAGACTGGTGTTGTGGCCCAACATGCACCCTGTTCTGGGGAACATCCTATGTTCTATGTTGAGAAGAATGTAGGGTACCTGGGTGGCTTAGTTGGTTAAGCGACTGACTCTTGGTTTTGGCTCAGGTCATGATCTCATGATTTCATGGATTCAAGTCCCTTGTCAAGTTCTGAGCTAACAGTATGGAGTTGCTTGGGATTCTCAGTCTCCCTCTCTCTCTGCTTCTCCCCCATTCCCACTGTCTCTGTCTCTCAAAATAAATAAATAAACTTAAAAAAATTTATGAAAAGAATGCATAATCTGTATTTGTATATATATCTGTCAAGTCCATGTGGTCTAATGTGTTGTTCAAATTCACTGTTGTCTTATTGATCTTCTGTCTGGATGATTTTCTATTGATGTAAGTGAGGTGTTAAAATACACTACTACTATTATATTAATCCACTACTGTGATTTCTCCCTTTGTGTCTGTTAGTATTGCTTTATGTATTCAGATGTTCCTGTATTGGGTGTACAGATATTTACAATTATTATAGTGTTTTTGGATTGATCTGTATATCATTACGTAATGCTCTTCTTTGTGTCTTGTTACAGTCTTTGTTTTAAAGTCTAGGTATTACGGCCCCAAATTTTTGTTTGTTTGCTTCCATTTGCTTGCAATATCTTTTTCTTTCTCTTCTCTTTCAGTTTGTATGTGTCTTTAGTTCTGAAGGTTTTTGTAAGTAGTGTATAATTTTTTTTTTTTAATCCATGCAGTCAGCCTATGTCTTTTGATTAGAGAGTTTATTCCATTTACATTTTAAGTAATTATTGGGGAGTGCTTGGGTGGCTCAGTCAGTTAAGCATCCGACTTTGGCTCAGGTCATGATCTCATGGTTCATGAGTTTGACCCCATCTAGAGCTCTGTGCTAACAGCTCAGATTCTGGAGCCTGCTTTGTATTCTGTGTCTACCTTTGTCTGTGCCCCTCCCCTGCTCACATTCTTTCTCTCTCAAAAATAAAAATTAAAAACTTTTAAAAAAAAATTATTGGTTGCGTACTTAAGCCATTTTATTCATTGTTTTCTTAGTTGTTTTTATAGTTCTTCTCTATTCTTGCTCTCTTCCCTTGTGAATTGCTGATTTTCCCTAGTGGTGTTTGTATTTATTTCTCTTTGTTCTTTGTGTATTTCATATAGGTTTTTAGTTTCTGGTTATCATGTGGCTTATATATAATATCCTTTGTATAATACAGTCTATATTAATTTGGATGTGACTTAAGTTAGAACACATTTATAACCACATTTATTGCCCTTTCCAAATTATATATATATTTTAGAGGTTTTTAAGATTTTATTTCTAAAATATATTTTTCATATTTTAGATGTTTTATTTTGTGTATTTCCTAATTTGTAGATATAATTGATTTTATTGCTTTTGTCTTTTGATTTTCATACTAGCTTTATAGTGATTGATCTAGTGTCTTTTCTATATATTTGCTTTTGCCAGTGAAATTTTTTTCCTTCCATTATTTTCTTTATCTTTGTTTGTCTTTCTTTTTCCCTTGAAGAAGTCCCCTTAATATTTTTTGTAAGCCTGGCTTTGTGGTGATGAACTCCTTTTTTGGGAAACTCTCTCTCTTTTAATTCTGAAAGATTACAGGGTAATCTTACAGGGTAAAGGATTCTTATAAGTTTTCTCCTTTTATTATTTTGAATATATCATGTACTTACTTTTGGTCTGCAAAGTTTCTCCTGAAAAATCAGCCAATAGTCTTATATGATTTCTCTTGTATGTAACGATTTGCTTTGCTCTTGCTTCATTTAAGATTCTCTCTTATCTGTAACTTTTGAAATTTTAATTATTGTATTTATGTAGACCTTCTTGGGTTCATCTTGTTTGGGCTTTCTGTGCCTCCTGGACCTGGATGTCTATCTCTTTCTCCAAGTTAGGGAAGTTTTTAGCTATTATATCTTCAAATAAGTTTTCTGCCCCATTCTGTCTCTCTCTTTTTCTCTGGGACCCTTATAATGTTAATGCTATTATGCTTGATATTATTCCAGAGATTCCTTAAGCTATCCTCATTTTTTTTTCCTTTTTTTCTATTTGTTTCTTTTTTGTTATTGTTCTTGGGTGCTTTACATTACCCTGTCTTCCAGATTGCTATCTATTTTTATGCAGTCTCTTTTTTTTTTTTTTTTTTTACATTTTATTTATTTTTGAGAGAGAGAGAGACAGAGCACAAGTGGGGGAGGGGCAGAGAGAGGCAGAGACACAGAATCCGAAGCAGGCTCCAGGCTCTGAGCTGTCAGCACAGAGCCCGATCCGGGGCTTGAACTCACGAGCCGTGAGATGATGACCTGAGCCGAAGTTGGATGCTTAACCGACTGAGCCACCCAGGCGCCCCTTCTGCATTCTCTTAATCTGTTGTTATTCACTGTGATATATTTTTCCTTTCAGTTATTTTTTTAGTTTTGATGGTTCCTTTTTATATTTTCTATCTCTTTGTTGAAGTTCTGAGTTCATCCACTCTTCCCTCAACTTCAGTGAACATCTTTATGACCATTAGTTTGAACTCTTTAGCAGGTAGATGACTTATCTCTGTTTAGTTTTCTGTGGTTTTGGTCTTTTGTTTAGAACATATTCCTTTGTCTCTTTATTTTTTTCTGATTCTATGTTTGTTTCTGTGTATTAGGGAGGTCAGCTCCTGGTTTTGAAAGTAGTGGTCTTCTGTAGAAGGCATCCTGTGGCACCCAGTAGTGCAATTACCCCTTGTTACAAGAACCAGGCACTCTAGGGGTATCCCCTTTATGGGCTGCATGTGGCTTCCTGTTGTGATTGTAACTTCTGTGGGTTCCCTGGTAGTTTGGACTGGCCCCCAAGCCAACTGTCTGCAATGATTGGCCCTGACTGCTATGGGTGCACTGCTGGGCAAGACTGGGCACTGGAATGGCTGGCTGAGAAGGCCCATCTGCAACTGCAGTGGGCATGCTGGTGGCTTGGCCTGACTTCCCCTTCTCTGGGGCAAGAACTGCTTTAGAGTGGCGCTAATCTCCGCTGGGGCTGCTGGGTGTGGCGGGGTGGGAGCTGCTTTGGAGGGGTGCCTGTTGGGACAGGTGGGTTAGGTAGTGCATAATTTCAAGGGAATGCCAGGCTGGAACCAGCGGTACTAGCAAAGTACATGGAGAGCACATAGAGAGCACACAGAGAGTGTTGGAACTGGCTCTTGCAAGAATCTGACCAGCTAGGTTGAAGGAGGGCAAGAAAAGTTGTGCCAGCATTTCTATTCCCAGAGAAAGCTTCTACAGATCCCTGCCCGTCTGGCACATGCCCTAAAATTGGTCAATAAATCTTTTATTTATAACCCTGGTGCTTTTCAATATGCTATTTTTATTCTGAGTCTTGGACTGAGTGATTAGTATGCTGGCTCTTTAAGAGTGGAATATCAGTTTCCTGTATCCCTCTGGCTCTCTTGCAGTAAAGCCCCCCTGACTCTGAAATCCTGACCCCCAGCAGGGCTGGGTGTGCCTGATAAGGGGTTTGATTCCCTCACTCCTCACCAGGACCTCCATCCCTATGATATCCTTCCTGTTTGTAGGTTGTCTCACCAGAGGGTTTTTTCCTGGCTGTAACTCTGCCCTTGCTACCCTTCTCAGTGTGGCATTAGCTGTGGAGGATCTGTTCTGCCAGTCTTCAAGTCATTTGTAGAGTGAGTTGTATATATACAATTGTTGCCTTGCTATGTCTGTGTGAAGAGGTAGGCTCAGGATCTTCCTACTCCTTGATCCTCCCTAAATTTCCCTCTTTCTCCCAGTTTTGACAGAATGGTCTTATGAAGGAATTGAATCTCCTTGATCAGCAGGCTCTACCTCCTAGTTGTCTCTCAAACTTTTATTATTGTCCAAGCCTCCTTTGTTCTGTTTCTTAGTAGTAGGTGGGTCCTAGTGGGTAAGATAGAGTTAGCACCTGGTTGCTAACTGCCTTGAGGTATGCATGTATTTAAGCTCCTTCCAGGAAAAAAGAAAAAAACAAAACAAAAAACTGAGAGGTGAGCTTTTTTGCTTGCTCTAGCTGTGCTGGACTCCTTGGACAGCCTCTGGGTTGTTTTCTATGCCCAAAGAACTATTTCATTGTTTGCTACATTTCTGTGGGAATGGTGAATGCAAACCCCATTGACTATTAGAATCAGGTGATCTGGAGACCAGTCCTTTAGGTGGCTGTCATAAAAGTTGTGGTGTTAAATATGCTGTACAAGCTATTTCCTAGTAGATACTGGAGATTTGGTTTCATTGGAGTGGGGAGAAGGCATGAGAGAGGTTTGCAGTCTTCCAAGGTCTCTGAAGATCACAGGCAGCTTGTTAATGCTTGCTAGATTAGGATCTTTGCCCCAGGGCAGTATTTTTTAAGGTAAACAGATAAACCTTTTTCAGAGAAATAATGGATTTAAGAGATTTTGCCTAGTTACTTCTTGCTTAGCCCTGGGGTGATAGGCTAAGAATTGTTTCTTTGTTTACTAATGTTCTATTGGTTTCTTGAGTGGAAGCCCCTTTGGTTATCAGTGTCAGGACATCCAGTGACTTGTTCTTTGGGTGACAGCTATATTGGCTGGAGCACAGCATCCTCTTCTAAGGAGATGCTGGTAAACTGGAGCGGTTTAGAAATAGGCAGGAGAGGTATCCTCTGGCTTTCTAATTTCTGATGGAATTATCAGCCTGACTCTCAGGCGGGAGCTTTTAAAATATGGAGATAAACCTTTTTCAGGGAAAGGCTGGGAGATAGATGATTTACCTGCTCACTCCATGCTGAACCCTCAGGGATAGCTGTGATGAATGCTGCATGCCCATTATGAATTGCTTATTTGTTTGCTATGTCTTGTGGGTCTCCTGGACATAGGCCCTGTTGGCTTTCAGAACTACATTTTTAGGAACCTGACTCTCCGGTGAGAGTTGGAATGCTGTATATGGAGTACAAACCATTTGCTTCTCTGGTCAAAACTAGGAGTTGGGGGTTCCCTCCTCACTATATGGCACTGTGCTATGGCTGGGGGGAGGGCGTGTTTATGGTAAGTGTGTCTGAGCCTTTCCTACTCATTTCAGTGTGGGTATTTTCTCATTTATCTAGTACGTAGGAGTCACTCAGCTAGTTTCTGGATCTCTTTCAGAGGGAATGTGGTACGTTTGGTGTGTCTGGGAAGAGGGGAGCTCAGGAGCCTTCTATATTGCCATTTTGCTCAACCCTTGGGGAGCAAAAAAAAAAAAAAGAATAACATTGTTATTGTGATATTCACCTTTTCACCTAAGCAAATCCATTAGAACATTAGATGCAACTGTTAGGAACACACACACACACACACACACACACACACACACACACGCACACACACACATACTTCTGACATAGCCACATAAAAAATTACTTTTGAGTCACTAACTTCTTAATTTCATTGTATAACATTTTTTAAGTAGCTGTTTACACTCTTTGGCAGCCCAGCATCTGAGCCCCTTGTTGGCATGTGGGATATTTCCCACCTTATGAGTTTTGGTGCTAGGCATAGGCCACATTCCTCTATAGAATCTGGCAAAACAAAACAAAACAAACCCAGATACTTGTTTCAGTCTGTTTTGCAGCTAGGGAATGGGCATATGATCTAAGCTCAGACTTTGATGCACTTGTCCTGTATATTGAATAGCAGTTAAGGAATACAGAGCATCTATTGTAGTTGTAGGCACTTGTAGGTGCTGCAGCAGGATTGAATTTTCAGAGGCAGTAATGTCATTGATGCCAGAAGGAGGTATTTACTGTTCAGCAGTGGAGAGGGTGAAGCCACCTTGGCGCCTCTGGCCAACCTGTTAGAGTCTTTAACTTTTAGCAAGCACCTTCAGGCCTCATGATTAACTAAACCTTTGTCTATCTATAGATCATGCATGGTTTCCTAGAAAGACTCAGAATCTAAACCCTCTTATACAACCTCCAACCACCACAATGACATTTGTAGCTAGCACCATTGAGTCTGTAAGCATTCAAGGAGTGTTACCACTGTGTCCCCTTTTACTAATTTAAAAAATTTTTTTTTAATTTTTAAATTTAATTTTTTAAAGCTTTTTTTAATGTTTATTTATTTTTGAGACAGAGACAGACCAGGAATGGGGGGGGGGGTAGAGAAAGAGGGAGACATAGAATCTGACGCAGGCTCCAAGGCTCTGAGCTGCCAGCACAGAGCCCAATGCAGGGCTTGAACTCACAAGTCGCGAGATCATGACCTGAGCTAAAGTTGGACACTCAACCAAGTGAGCCACCCAGGTGCCCCTAGTTTTTTAAAGTTTTTATTTAAAGTCCAGTTGGTTAACATAAAGTGTAATATTATTTTCAGGTGTACAATATAGTCATTCCACACTTCCATAAAACACCTAGCGCTCCTCACAAGTGCTCTCCTGAATTCACATTACCTATTTAATCCATCCCCCCACCCACCTCTGCTCTGGTAAACATTAGTTTGTTTTCTGTAGTTAAGAGCCTGTTTCTCAGTTTTCCTCTTTCTTCCTCCCCCCCCCACCCATGATCATTTGTTTCTTAAATTCCATGTATGAGTGAAATCATATTTCTGTTCGTCTGTCTCTATTTTGCTTAGTGTAATACTCTCTAGCTCCATCCACATATTGTGAATAGTAAAATTTCATTCTTTTTTATGGCTGGGTAATACTCCATTTGTGTGTGTGTGTGTGTGTGTGTGTGTGTGTGTGTGTGTGTGTACCCACACACACATACATACACCACATCTTTATCCATTCATCAATCAGTGGACATTTAGGCTGTTAGATAATTTGCCTACTGTCGATAATGCTGCTATAAACATCAGGGTGCATGTATCCCTTCAAATTAGTATTTTTGTAGTCTTTGGGTAAATACCTAGTAGTGCAAATGCTGGGTTATAGGGTAGTTCTATTTTTAACTTTTTGAGGAACCTCCATATCATTTTCCACAGTAACTGGGCCAGTTTGCATTTCCACCACCAGTGCAGGAGGGTTCTCCTTTCTCCACATCCTCACCAAAACCTGTTGTTTTTTATGTCCTTTATTTTAGCCGTTTTGACAGGTGTGAGTTGTTATCTCATTGTAATATTGATTTAAATTTCCCTGATGATGAGTGATGTTGAGCATCTTTCCGTGTGTCTGTTGGCCATCTGTATGTCTTCCTTGGAAAAATGTCTATTCATGTCTTCTGTCCAATATTTTAACCAGATCATTTGTTTTTTGGGTGTTGAATTTGATAGGTTCTTTATAGGTTTGGATACTAACCTTTTATCAGATACGTCATTTGTGAATATGTTCTCCCATTCTATAGGTTACCTTTTAGTTTTGTTGATTGTTTCCTTTGCTGTGCAGAAGCTTTTTATTTTAATGAAGTCCCAATATATTTTTGCTTTTGTTTCTCTTGCCTCAAGAGGCATATCTAGTAAAAAGTTGCTATGACTGATGTGAAAGAGGTTGCTGCCTTTGTTCTGCTCTAGGGTTTTGATGTTTTCCTGTCTCACATTTAGGTCTTTATCCATTTTGAATTTGTTTTGTGTACAGTGTAAGAAAGTGGTCCAATTTTGTATTTTTTTAGCTCTTTTTTTTTTTTTTTTTTTTTGGTAGTCTCCATGCCTAAATGGGGCTTAAACCCCTGACCGTGAGATCAAGAGTCACATGATGTACTGACCAAACCAGCCAGGCACCCCCAGTTTTGTTCTTTTGTACATTGCTGTCTAGTTTCCAACACTATTTTTTGAAGAGACTGTCTTTTTTCCATTGCATATTCTTTCCTGCTTTGTCAAAGATTAATTGACCAGATAGTCGTAGGTTTTTTTTCTTTTACTGATTAACTGCCCTAAAGTTCCTTTAAAAATCTTTGGGTCAGGCAGAAACCTTGGAGTTGGTTTTTGCACAGGAGTCTGCCTTCTTCCCAGGTGGCCAGCCTCCTGAATAAAGCTCAAATTCCTTTCCAATCAAAGCTCTTGAGTATTGGCTTTTCAAGTGACAGGCAGCCAAACTTGGGTTTTTGGTGACAGTGGTATAGTCAGTGGTGTCCAGGGTTCACCATGTCAGCAGTGATGTCCTATGAAACTAATTATGGCATGATTTTTTACTATGACCTCACAACAGCCTCGATTTCTTCTTCCTACTGGTTGCCAAACTTGCTTTCTCAGCCTTCTTGCCAGGTCTGTTGGCTACCCAGCTTCCTTCTAATACATTTATTTTCTGTTTAACCAAAGGGGCTTTCAGTTTCTTGTAACCAAGAATCCTAATTGATGCGATGTTTTTTTCTTTAGTGCACCTCATTGAGAGTGATTATATTCAGTAAAACATTTAGACACTGTTGGGTAGCATTGGTTTCCTTTATAACAATCTAAAATGTCCTATTTAAGAAATTACCTTTGACTTCTACATCAGGATCCTTTTTCACTCTCATTATGGTCTAGTGATTAGTGGATTAGTAGGCTGATCTAGGAGCTAGTCTTGAGTTCCTAATGCACTTTTCTTAGGCACATAGTGATGGGGATTGTGTAGTACAAAGAATTTGGTGAGAGCCATAAGAAGTGTCCTGGATAATGGAAAATCAACCTGGAATAAAAGCACTTGATCTATGCATATATAAAGACTGTATTTAGATTTTGGCTTGTCCCTAATTCTGCTGATTTTCATAATGTGAGAACTGCTGATAGAATTGATATTTCTTTTTATTATCTGTTTATAATCTGAAATGCTTAATATTGCTGGCTCTGTCATACTTTTTATATTTCTGAACTTTAAAAGTCTCTTTGTACTCTGTGCAAGTTTTTGTAAATTTTAAAATGATGGAGAATAAACTAATCTCTCTGGTCTTATCTAAACTTAGCATTTGAGATGCCAGTGAAATGTAATTTATTTTCCTTTTTTCCCCTAAAATTTGAATGCCAGCAGTACACTTTTGCTGCATAGAACAGAATAGATTGGATTCTTTGATCAATGAACTTAAACTGGTCAATGAACACATAGCTATTGGGAAATATGCTAAAGAACAAGTCCAATAAATGGCAAAGTATGAGGGTATTCAGTAACTGTCATTCATGTAGTTTATGAAAATTTGGAAAATTTTCATTTGGAAAAACGAACGGCTTTGTGATGTATTCACAGTCGACATACTTGGAAAGTAGTGTAGTGTACTGGTTAAAAACTTCACACTCAGAATTCTTGTATTTGAATCCTGGTTCTACCACTTACTAGCAGTGTGACCTTGGGTAAGTTACTTAACCTTTTTGTGTCTTAGTTTCTCCATCAGTAAAATGGGGATAAAAATAGATACAATTTTATGGAATTGCTGTGAAGATTAAATGAGTTTATACATATAAAGTATTTGAAGTATTAGAGTGGTAAGATATATGGTACTCGTTATTAGGTATTATTTTCATGTTATTTCATATAGCTAAGATACATTTGATTATTTTACTTACAATTCTTGCACAAATCTTGAAAATTTGAGACCATAGTTTCATGTATATCTAAAAGCTATATTGTGCATGGCAAAAAAACAGACACATAGAACAATGGAAAAGAATAGAAACCCTAGAACTAGACCCTCAAACATATGGCCAACTAATCTTTGACAAAGCTGGAAAGAACATCCAATGGAAAAAAGACAGTCTCTTTAACAAATGTGCTGGGAGAACTGGACAGCAACATGCAGAAGATTGAAACTAGACCACTTTCTCACACCATTCACAAAAATAAACTCAAAATGGATAAAGGACCTGAATGTGAGACAGGAAACCATCAAAACCCTAGAGGAGAGAGCAGGAAAAGACCTCTCTGACCTCAGCCGTAGCAATCTCTTACTCGACACATCCCCAAAGGCAAGGGAATTAAAAGCAAAAATGAACCTTCTTGGGACCTTATGAAGATAAAAAGCTTCTGCACAGCAAAGAAAACAACCAAAAAAAATTAAAAGACAACCAACAGAATGGGAAAAGATACTTGCAAATGACATATCAGACAAAGGGCTAGTATCCAAAATCTATAAAGAGCTCACCAAACTCCACACCCGAAAAACAAATAACCCAGTGAAGAAATGGGCAGAAAACATGAATAGACACTTCTCTAAAGAAGACATCCGGATGGCCAACAGGCACATGAAAAGATGCTCAACGTCATTCCTCATCAGGGAAATACAAATCAAAACCACACTCAGATATCACCTCATGCCAGTCAGAGTGGCCAAAATGAACAAATCAGGAGACTCTAGATGCTGGAGAGGATGTGGAGAAACGGGAACCCTCTTGCACTGTTGGTGGGAATGCAAATTGGTGCAGCCTCTCTGGAAAACAGTGTGGAGGTTCCTCAAAAAACTAAAAATAGACCTACCCTATGACCCAGCAATAGCACTGCTAGGAATTTATCCAAGGGATACAGGAGTACTGATGCATAGGGGCACTTGTACCCCAATGTTTATAGCAGCACTCTCAACAATAGCCAAATTATGGAAAGAGGCTAAATGTCCATCAACTGATGAATGGATAAAGAAATTGTGGTTTATATACACAATGGAGTACTACGTGGCAATGAGAAAGAATGAAATATGGCCCTTTGTAGCAACATGGATGGAACTGGAGAGTGTGATGCTAAGTGAAATAAGCCATACAGAGAAAGACAGATACCATGTGTTTTCACTGTTATGTGGATCCTGAGAAACTTATCAGAAACCCATGGGGGAAAGGAAATGGTAAGGAAAAAAAAAAAGGAGGTTAGAGTGGGAGAGAGCCAAAGCATAAGAGACTGTTAAAAACTGAGAACAAACTGAGGGTTTATGGAGGGTGGGAGGGAGGGGGGGGTGGGTGATGGGTATTGAGGAGGGCACCTTTTGGGATGAGCACTGGGTGTTGTATGGAAACCAATTTGACAATAAATTTCATATATTGAAAAAAAACTATATTGTGCAGATCTGCTTGTATTGTCATGAATGTTTTATAGCATTCCAGTATTACTAAGAGAGCAAATATTTTGGTAACTGTTAAATACTGTACTTTCACTGGGATTTAGTGCAGTGTTTAGCACAAAGATCATAGGTATAAGGTGCATCTATAATGACTAGCTATTTTTTTTTTTAAAGAAGTTAGATGATTTCAAAAACACTTAGCTGATACATTAATATAACTCAGGTTGCTCTAATAATAAACTTAACATTTCCTCAGATCCTATATGGATTTTGATCTTCTCTCTAATCCCTCTCGATTTTAGTAGAATATTGAAATACAAGGAAAGGCAAGAAAATAGCAGTTTTGACCAAGAATATTGCTATCAGATGAGAATGTTTCAGGGATACATCTTTTCCAATGCATTGCTTTCTCTTTGCTTATATTGATTTTATAATTCAGATTTTTTAATGTTTTTTATTTATTAGAGGTTAGTCTTTATTCTTGAATTTTCTAAGAAAATTTTTTGAAGTAGTATATGCTATAAATAACATTTTCATAGTTTTCTTTTCAAAAAATAATATAATTGTTACTATACTTTTCGATGTTAATTTCAAGTCTTCAGCCAAAATGGCAATCATTTAAGACACTATTTTTTTAACCATTATATTTTTTTGTTTTGCTTCTTTTTTCAGTACCAGGGTTCTGATCAAGCAGGAAAGGAGAAAGCAAAAGGTAAAAAAAAATATATTTTTATTTATATCAGCATTATGAGAACAGTGATCTTCTGAAATATTTTTCGAAGGTTAATAAATTCACCTAAGTAACTAAAAGACTATCCAGTTTTCTCTGTTTATAGATAGCTTGTATAGCCAACCATTTTGCTCAGGTAGAGACTTAAAGATCATTGTTGATTCTAGCTCCAACATATATCCCATGTCTGATCACTTCTCACTACATGTGCTATCAGTACCCCAATTCATATCGTTTATTGCCTAGAGTATTATGATGGTCTTAGAACCTGTCTCCTAACTCTTTTATTAGTTCTTTTTCTTACATTGATTTTATTATATAAAGTTGAGCATGTATGTATCTTACAACTGAGTAGTGTATATTCAAGAGAAACTCTTCCACATGTGTACTTTGAGACATATACAAGCTTGTTTGGATCTTTGTTACGTAGCAAAAAGAGGAGAAGGCAAAAGAGAAGGGTGAGAGCCTGGGGAGGGAAGGAGACCATCCAAATGTCCATTAGCAGTAGAATGGTTGAATTGTGGGATACCCAAGTAATGGTACAGCAGTGAAAATGTATCAACTACATAGAATTAATGTAGATGACTCCCCCAAACATAATTTTGAACAAATGTCACAAGTCACAGAATGTAAGCAGTAGCATTCTGTTTGCCAAAAGTTCCAAAACAGAAAAAAAATATGTTCAAAGCTCATAAAATTTAAAAAGCAAGGGAGTGATTATAATAAAAGCAGGATAGTTATTAACTTAGATGATGTCTCACTATAAATTTAACTTGTATTTTCTGGACTACTAATAAGGTTATCTTTTCATCCGTGTTTCCTCTTTTGTGAAGTACTTCTCCAAGTATTTTTTTTACATTTTTTTTAGTGGTGTTGGTCTTTTGCTTATTGTCTTTATATATTTAGAATTTTTTGTTGGTTATATGTGTACTCTGTAGCTTTTATTTTTCTTTTCTTAATGCTGTCTTTGAAGGAAAGTTACTAATTCTAATGTAATTGAACTTACCAATTTTTTTCTGTTTTATCTTTCATTCCTTTGTAGTCTGTTCTTCATGTAGCAGTTAGTATGATCTTTTAAAAGCACAAATCAGAATTTGTCATCCTCCTGCTTAAAAGCTTCAGTTGTTTTTCACTGCTTTTATTTTATTATTTTTTAAATTTTTTATATTATAAAAACTTCCTCTTTTATCAAGGTAACATGGAACAGATTTCTTGAGTAAAATGGAAAGTTTCCAATACAATGAAACATAAAACACCATACATACAATACTTGGCAGAAAAAACAAAAGAGCAAGTTTACACAGTCCCTGTAATAGCCATGACCTTATTCTTAGATTAGTTGCTTCCTCCATCTACCAAGTGTATTCTGCTGGGTACAGAGCTCTGCATGGCTTCTGGGGTCGCACTCAGCCAAGGCTGCAGCCCAAATAGCACTCATCTGGCTGGGCCATGGTGCTGTTGGCTCTGCTCACTTGAAGCAGAGCAGTCACCAGCACATTCAAACAGTCTGAATATCCTTTCAATATCAAAGGGAGAAACAAGAAAGTAACATAATAATGTTATCAGAAAGATGTTAGCTTCATTTCTTTGGCTTCTTGGTCAGTGTCCTCCAGAACAAGATGTGAGGTTCTGGTTCATGGATCATATAATGGACCCATCCCTGACTCTGCTGAAAGCCAAGATGCCTCCAAGTTCAGATTCAGCTATCAAATGTGCTTGAGACTGGCGTGGCTATGCCCTTGGGCAACATGGCATGCTGTACTGGAACTCCTCCTTGTTGTATTTGTCCGCATGGTAAATCTGTTTGTGCGATTGTGCGATGTGATCGCTCCACCTGAGGACCTTCAGCCAACCTCTAAACAACTCCCAGCAGCACACCACTGCTTTTAGAGTAATACTGATTTAACCATAGCCGAAAAGGACCTGAAGGATTTACACCTTCCCTACTTCTCTGACTTTCTTACTACTCACCCTGTTATTCATTGTGTTTTAGCTACACTGAACTTCTTTCTGCCATTCTTCTCTTTGTCTGGAATATTCCTCCTCAAGATATTTGCATGCCTAGCTTATCAACATTTGTGTTTCAGCCAAAATATCTCCTCTTAACATTGTTTTTCTCTGATCTCAGCATCTAAGTAGCTCCCCACTCTCTAGTTACTTTCTCTCCAGGACCCTTTTTGAGTCCTCACTCTTCTCTTTCATAATCTCGTATTTAGTTATAAGTTTGTTCTGTCGTCCCTCACCTTCATTAATATATATTCATCAGAAGAGGAATTTTATTACTTTTGTTTATTTTATATCGCCTGTGCCTGGAATTGTGACAAGCAATAACGTAGACATTCAGTAAATAAACCATGAATATAGTCTGTCTCCAGATTTTTTTTTTTTTTTTAATATTCTAACTCTGGATCATTCTTGTGAATATTTATAAGAAAGGAAAAGACATATGGCCCTCCCCCAAAGTGTTGATCTCTAGTTAGGCTTCTTTTCTTTTAAAGGAAATGTATGACATTTTCAAAGTCATACTTCCCCAAAGTACTCTTTCCCAGCTCTATTTTTTAATCCTTTCATACTCATTAGATGACTTTGTCTTATATTTTAGAGGAAATAGAAGGTATCATGAGAATTATCTCAGATTTCTACTACCAGTTCTGTAAACTATCTTATATCTTCACTAAATCTTTCCCTTCTGTGACTGTGGAAGTACTGTAGTTTCCTCTAGTCAAAGGAATCTGCAGTCTGGATTCCATCTTTCTCAGGGACTTCATGGCATCAATTAATTCTTCTCTTTCTTATATCCTCAACCAGTCACTGTCAGCTGGAGGCTTTACACTGATACTCAAACATACTTAATTTTCCCCTATTAAAACAATTTTTGCTCCCTTTCTGGGTCCTTTCCCTTTCCTGCTATGCCTCTTCACTCTTATCTCCCATTCACTTCTCAGTCCACTCCACAGTACAACCGTTGCTAATGGCAAAGTAGGAGTCATGGAAGGATAACAAAGGGAATTAAATTGGCAACTTTCTACATTTCATATAATTTTTAATCTTTTGATACCGGGGAATGGCTCTGTTTTAAAGTCATTATGTTTAACAAAAGAAAGATTTTAAGAGGCTGTGAAATTAAGAGTCTTTGGGCAAATTATAAGTCATCATGATTGATTTCAGTTTATATGTAAACATATAAAGGGGGTATCAAAAATATAAAAATGTCAAGTCAACTATTTAATAGCATTATTGCTTTTTTATTTTTATGATTCTGCCTAAAACCATATGGCTATTGTAATAACTTTTATTTTTAATTGTTTTAGGAATATTTTGAAAAGAAAAGGTTAAAATCAAAAATGAAATTACTGGGGGTTTTATCCCCTGTCAAAAATTCCACTGTCAGTTTAGACCTCCTTAACTTGTATATGGTAAATCACATATCTTGCCAGAAGAAAACACCTGGTAAGTCTTTTCATTAGCATTTTGTTTTGACTCTAATGTAATCGTAACATTCAGTTTTCTAATAAAATTGTAACTTTAGAACTCAAAGTATAAATTAGTACTTTTGTTAATTCTTAAAATCTTTTGTGGCTTCATATTTTTAAGTTATGTGTTATATAAAATTAACTTTATAAGGTATGGTCAAACATTATATTGCAGTTGTTTTAGTTACTACATTAGTCTGCTTAAGCAGATAGTTACCAAAGTTAGCTAAAGAGCTAAGGGAATGAATGTCTTTACTGTCTTACAGTATTTAGAGAATTTGTTTGAAAGGAGGCACTGAAGAAGGTTTTTCCATTAATGATTAGTTTCATATATCACAACTTGAATAATTTCTTAGGCATTCTTAGAACGTTAACTATAGTAGTCTAATACTTCAAAACAAAGTTCATTTGCCTATGTTTAGAGTCTTCAAGTAAATAAAAAGTTTAGACAGAGTATATTTTTGTCTCAAGGGAACTTGTGTGTGATATTTAATCTTCAAGATATGTGCTAAAATGAGAGCCTAAGAAATAAGACTGTTCATAAAGGAGGATAGAAATTGCTTATAACTACTGTTAGTATATCCTCTTTTCCTTTCTCTGCCATTTTTGTATCTTACTCTGCAGATGACGGTTTACACAAGGAAATTTAGTTATACTTTAAAAGTAAATATATTATTTATGGATTTTAGCAATAAAATTTTTTGTTGTAAATCTGATTGATTTATTTACCTTCTTTTTCTTCACTTAACGTAATACAGTGTTATCGGCCACAGTCAATGATGTTTACTCATTTTATAGCTGAAAGTTTGCACCCTCTGCAAACCTGTATTTCCCCTACTCCACAGTCCCTAGCCCCCAGCATCCACTTTTCTACTCCATTTCTATGAATTTGACTTTTTTTTTTTTTTTTTTTTTTTTTTTTAGATTCCATATGTAAGTGATACCATGCATTATTTGTCTTTCTCTAGCTTATTTCAGTTACCATGCCTTTACGGTCCACCCAAGTTGTCACAAATGGCAGGATTTCCTTCATTTTCATGGCTGAAGAATATTTTGTCATATGTGTATACCACATCTTCTTTACCCATTCATCCACTGACACACACTCAACCTATTTCCATATCATGGCTATTGTGAATAATGTTTCTGTGAACATGGGAGTGCAGGTATCTCCATATGATGCTCTTTTCATTTCCTTTCAATATATACTCAGAAGTGGGATTCCTGAGTCCTATGGTAGTTCTACTTTTAATTTTTTGAGGAACATACATTATGTTCACTGTAGTAGCTCCATCCATTTACATTCCTACCAACAGCATGCAAGAGTTCTCTTTTTCTACATCCTTGCTGGCACTTGTTTATCTCTTGCCTTTTTGATGATAGCCATTCTAACAGGTATGGGTTGATATCTCATTGTGGTTTTGATATGCATCTCCCTGAAGATGAGTGATGTTGAGCATCTTTTCATGTACCTGTGGACCATTTGTATGTCTTCTTTGGAAAAATGTCTATTCAGTTTCACTGCCCATTTACAAAATTAGCTTGTTGATTTTTGGCTAAGAGTTGTATGAGTTCATTATATATTTTGCATATTGAACCTTATCAGATAAATGATTTGCAAATATATTCTCCCATTCCATAGTTTGTATTTTCATTTTGGGAAAGATTTTTTTTGCTGTGCGGAAGATTTTTCGTTTTTTGTTGTCTGTTTGTTTTTATTTAAATTTTAGTTAACATACAGTGCAATATTGTTTCCAGGAGTAGAGTTCATCATATAACACCCAGTGCTCATCACAAGTGCCCTCCTTAATACCCATTATTCACCCACATCCCTCCATCTACCCTCAGTTCTCTATTGTTAAGAGTCTCTTGTAGTTTGTTTCCTTCTCTCTTCTTCCTCCCTCCCTTCTCATATGTTGATCTGTTTTATTTCTTAAATTCCGCATATGAGTCAAATCATATGGTATTTGTCTTTCTCTGACTTATTTCACTTAACATAGTACATTTTAGCTCCATGCTTTTTAATTTTTTTAAATGTTTATTTTTGAGAGAGAGAGAGAGACAGAGCGTGAGCAGGGGAGGGGCAGAGAGAGGGAGAGAGAGGGAGAGGAAGACACAGACTCTGAAGCGCGTTCCAGGCTCTAAGCTGTCAGCACAGAGCCCAATGCTGAACCTGAACCCACGAACCACGAGATTGTGACCTGAGCCAAAGTTGGAGGCTCAACTGACTGAGCTATCCAGGTGCCCTGATTAGCTCCATGCTTTTTAGTTTGATATAGTTTCACATGTTTGTTTGCTTTTGGTGTCAAATCCAAAAAAAAATCATCGCCAAGACTGATGTCAAGGAACTTACCTCTTATGTTTTCTTCTAGGAGGTTTATGGTTTTAGGTCATATGTTGAACTTTTTAACCCATCTTGAGGTGAATTTGTGTATGGTGTAAGATAGGGGACCAGTTTCTTTTTCATGAGGCTGTCCAGTGATTTATTTACCTTCATATATTTCCTTTCTCCTTCACTTTCTTTTCATTTATATATTCAACATGTTTATTGAGTACTTACCCTAAGTAGTATATTGGATGCTAGGAATAGAATAGAAAGTGATGGGGTCAGGGCACACTGCCCAAAAATAAGGCACCTTGGCATACTGACTATTCTAAGCAGAAGGAATTTGAGAAGCAGCAGAGAAACAGGAAGGATTCTCATTTGAGAACTGTCCTCCCTATACCTTGAGGAAAGGAACATCTTTATCTCCAAGACAGAGGGACGCCGAGAACAATCTGAACAAACAAGCCTTGCTGTTTTTGAGGAACATTTATTATGCTTCACTTAGTTCATACCCTTTTTTGTTCAATCACATTTTCCCACTACTTTCCACTCTTCATCAAACCTAGTATAAACGTACTCAGGTTTAACCACTTACTTGGGTCTCTATTTCCTTATAAAGTTTTCCATTTAAAATTTATTCAATAGATTTATTTAATAAAACTCTTCATTTGTATGAAGTTTATTTATTAATTTGTCTTCTGTTATAGAGTCCCTAGCTGAGAATTTAGAAGAGTAGAGGAAAAACATATTTTTCCTTCCCTACAAAAGCAAAAGTTTATTAGTGATGGTATTAGGAGGGGGACCTTTAGAAAGTGATTAGGTCATGATGTTGGAGCCCTCATGAATGAAATTAGTGCTTTTAAAAGGAGACCCCAGAGAGGAGTTCTTGCTTCTTTCACTGTGTGAGGACACAGTGAAGAGACAGCTTTCGCTGAACCAGGACTGAGGCTCTCACCAGACCCTGAATCTGAGAAAATTTTGATTTTGTTTTCCAGTTTTCCAGCCAGTTTTTTTGTTTTCCAGCCTGAGAAATTAATTTCTGTTGTTTATAACCATCTAATCTATGGCATTGTGTTAGTGCAGCCTGAATGGATTAAGACTGTTTACTAAAAGAAAGGGCATTGGTGCCGCTGGGCCACTGCTAGAATCAGGGACTTGAATATCATCAAGATTTTTTTCTCATTTTAGATATTAACTTAATTCTCTCAGGTTGTCTTTTTCATTTAGGCCTAAAACTTGACCTTAAAAAAGTAATATTGTTCATCTCTCCTGTTTTGCCACAAGGGAAACACTGAGAGTTGTTTCTTGGTTCTGAGTTTTAAAATTTTACTGAAAGGATACTACCTTGCCCTTTTGGTGCCAGGTCCTCGCACTGGAACAATTATTTATAACCACAAGGATGTGATGCTATTATTGATTCATCTTGGGTCAGATGGCTGACCCTAAATCAATTATTTTTCTAGAGACAGGGTTTTATATGAAGATAGGAAGTTCTCTATGAAAACCATATAGCTGGTGTGTATGTAAAAAGCATTTTTCAGAAAAGGAAAGTAGTTAAAAGTACTGAGCAGACCAAATTGTGATATCTTGTATAAGGAGAGAAAAGGCTTATGTTTCCATCAAGTTTAAAAATCTAGGGGCACCTGAATGCTCAGTAAGTTGAGTATGATTAACCGACTAGGCCACCCAAGTGCCCCATGAGTGACTGACTCTTGATTTTTGGCTCAGGTCATGATCTCACAGTTGTGAGGTCAAGCCCTGCAGTGGAGCCTACTTAAAAAAATCTATTAAGAGAGATAGAGTTAATGAAGTACAATAAACTGCTGTAAGTGCTATAATAGAGAACATATGTAGTGGTATGGACATGTATTACATAACATCTGATATAGTTTGGGGGTCAAGGAAGTTTTGGGAGAAGAAAACAATAGAACTGAATTATTATGGCCCTTTTTATGAGGACTATGTAACATGATGAAAAAGAGGTGATTTGAATTATTTATGACAGTTTTTAGTGCTGTAATGACTTCTAGTACATACAGAATATAGGTAGTTTTAGTAGATTTCTAAGATGTACATTTATTTAATGAACATTGTATATCAAACATTGTTTTTAAAAGATTTTATTCTTATTTCTTATAATTATAATTTTTTTCATTATAGAAACTGTGAGAAAACCAACCCATGTGAATATGCATAGAGATATAAAAATGCCCTTAAGAAAGCATGATTTAGAACTTCCAATGTCACCTCACTATATACCATCTAAGCTCTGCATTGATGATGTAGAAAACAAGTAGGTTTTATCTAGGTTGTATATTATTTAGGCATTTAAACAGGTCATTATCAGTACTGTTTTATTCATTGGAAAATGTACGAAGGACTTATTCTTCTAGCTGTTTTTTTTTGGTTTGGCTGTTAACAGTATTATTAAACTATTAAGACCTTTATCAAATGAGCTAATGTTTATACTATGTATTTTATATGTGTAGTTTGACTTTCCTTATCCTAAAAATGTCTCTTGAGTAATAATATAATTTTTATAAAATTAGAGAATGATTTAGAGTTCTATATGTTTTTGTGTATTTGTATACAACTGTATGCATTTTAAATATATAGAAAAAGATAAGTTTATTGCCAGCTATTTTTTTTAACCTTAACATTTTCTTTTCATTTGTATGTACTATCAAAGACTAGGCAACAAGAAAGAACTTGCCCCAGTTCAGGTGAGATTTAAAACAAAA
The DNA here is from genome assembly GCF_027475565.1 of Acinonyx jubatus. Lineage (NCBI taxonomy): Eukaryota > Metazoa > Chordata > Mammalia > Carnivora > Felidae > Acinonyx > Acinonyx jubatus. The sequence goes on from NC_069387.1 coordinate 65,913,558, forward strand.
ATTTTTAAATTACTTTAACAATTGTAACATACCACCAAATGATATAAATTTTTCAAATATCAGAGAAAATTGTCCTTTAAAATTTTGTTTACAGTCTTTTAAATTATTTAAAAAAATTTTTTTTTTAATTTTATTTTTATTTTTTATTTTTGAAGGAGAGAGAGAGAGACAGAGCATAAGCGGGGGAGGAGCAGAGAGAGAGAGGGAGACACAGAATCCAAAGCAGGCTCCAGGCTCTGAGCTGTCAGCACAGAACCTGATGTGGGGCTTGAACTCAGGAACCGTGAGATCATGACCTGAGCCGAAGTCGGATGCTTAACCAACGGAGCCACCCAGGCGCCCCTAAAGTTTTCAATATAAGAAAATTATACCTTAAGAATATTTTAACTGATTGTTTATGAGGAACCCTTTGGAGTTCTAGTAATGTAGATTAGGCCTCTGTGTATATAACAGTTGATTTTCCTTGTTACTGATGAGCTACAAAGGATAATTCATTTGGGGATTCCTGATTTGGGTTAATATGATAAGCTGAGAAATTCCTCTCTTCTAGCATAGTGACTGGATTATTTTATATCAAATTATTTTCAATATTTCCACTGATCTCAAGATTATTTTTTTCAATGTATTGCAAATGATTTTTTTACTAAATAAAATTTTAATCAATTAGAAAATCTATAGCTTGTGATTAAAGCTTGAAATTTTAAAGTTTAATGCTACATTATTATCTTTCTTTGCTTTGAATTGCCAAAATTAAACTACATCAGAGAATGGCAGTGATACCAAAATCTTTTGGAAATCTTTTTACCTGAATTGTGGGTCAGTGAAGCTCAAATTTCCTGTCACTTGGAGATGGCATGAAACTTGAGGGTGGATCAGTAGTAAGAAAGGCAGACGGAAAGGAGCTCTTAAGTACAATTTTAGTTGATAACCTATCGTGTCTTAGCCTCTCTCGTCTTAAGAAGTCTTGTTAATTACTGATGACTTACTTTTCCTTGGAACTTCTTCTGCAGTCCATGACCTTTTCTACTTCTATTTGACTTTCTTCTTTTCTAGTCTATATATTTTGGCAAATCGAATGGTTGTATCTTCTTTTCCTATAGTTGTCACAAGTAATGGACTCAGAAAGAATGTTTGAACCTCAGTTCAACAGAATAGAAAATTTCAGTTTTACTCCACCATCCTTCGCAGCAGAGTTATCTTCTAACAGAAATATTACAAAACAAAATTTCATTCCCAGAACAGCACCTAGTCCTCAGAAAGTTGCATATGAAAAAAAGCAGGATGAGCAGGTACATTTGAATCACTAGACTTAACATTTTATATTATTGTATTTTTATGAAATGCTCTTTTTTTTTCTGTTCTGATGGATTTAAAAAATAATGGTTGTGAATTGCTATAGATAGAGCCAATTTAGGATGTCAGTTAGGTATAATAATTCCTCTTTGGTCAAAATTTAATTGTCTGCACTGTAAAAGATTATGAATTCAAAAACTGGAATGTTCCTTAAAAATATTTGAAATCATCATCCTTTTATAAAATAATTGACAGTGAAATTGAAAATAGTTCAGTATGGGTATATAAGAGCTGATGATGGTAATCACAGTAAATGACTAGTTGGTGATGTCATGGTGGCCCAATTTGCATGATATGGAAAGGACCCTATGAAGAGCAGTACATAATCTCAGTGATGTCATGGTAATCCATTAAAGTAGGAGTTGGGATGGCTTGATTCTTTTTTATGATTTGACAGGTGACAACTAGTTATGTGCACTTGAATTCAAACTATACAAATCTTTTTGTATAGATAGAGATGTGTAGTGCTAAAATGTTCAGTCATTGAATTCTCTAAAATTAAAAATCTAAAAACATCCAGAGTTTAAAATTCTGAAATATATCTGCCATAGGCCATACAAGTAGTCATTTTATTAGATTATATAGAGAGTTTTAAAAAAATAAATAAAATTATGTATTATACTAATGTATAGTGGTAGTGGGGGAAAATGGTTATATAAACATGATGTCTTGTTAATGGCGATATTTAGTTTTGAATTTTTCCCATATTTTTAGCATGCAGTGGTTTTATGCCATATTTCTGTATTTGTCACTATAAATGAATTTATAATTTATAAATTTGTAATTGCAATTTTATAAATTATAGTTATATATGGTATGTTATATATAATATATAATGATATGATTCAGTTTTATTAAGATATTTATTAAAATATGTTTTCTGTTTTCCAGAGAAGAGAAAAATGAAGTATTATATTCCAGTGATATGTTATCTTTACTAATATAAGGATCCATTAACTTTGGAATGATACAATAAAAACCATTTAGTTATTAGTTTGCATTTTATAAGACTAAAATGTGCATCTTAGATAGATTATGGGATAGAGAATAAAACTCTCTGTAATCTTTACTTAAATAATCTTTGCTTTTAGGCTGCAGGTTAGTGATTATCTCCAGAGGGGTAAATAATAATATACTTAATACCCAGAAGAGAAAATTAAAGAGAGAGAGGCTAATGTTCCTGTCCAGGATGTAGTGTCACATTGTGAAGTATTAGAGAAGTCTTTAATTGCTTATTTGGCGTGGTTTCAAAAAAAGTGAGAAGAATTAAAATGAAACTGTAAAACAAAAAAAATGAGTTGAAAAAACAGGCTAGAAGAAAAAGTAGGCTTTGGCTTGCTGGTCTTTGAAAAAGTAGTATAGAGCCAACATACAGTATTCTCTTCTCTTTTGGTCTGTTTTTGTGTTTTTCACTTCATGAGATGACTTTGTCCCTGCATTTCTGTCACTGTTTCTTTGAAACTGAGATGTGAGATGTATTTCCAGACATTACTTCTAGCTCTCCCTGACTTTTGACTCCCCCTCTTTTTCTGAATATCTCTTTTGTTTTCCCTTGTTTCATTTTGTTTTGTTTTTTACTGACTTTGTCATTGGTTGTCTTTCGACTTCTCATTTCTATGTTTCATGGCTAATAAATAAAATATGTTACAAATATAAATTACTATTACTGGATAGATTAGTGTTGGGCCACTGTAATGTCATACATTATATGGTACCATCCATATTAACACATGGATTACCTCATCTGGTTTCCACAAGTTTTTCCATATGTTCCCCATTTTGGACTCAATGATACTGATATTCAGAAAGATTAAAGTAGCATTCTAAAATTACTCAGTAAATGGAAAAAACAGATAAGTACAGCTAGTTTTTTTTTCTTTTTTTTAGACAAATTATTTTCTGTCAGAGATAATTTGCTCAATTGTATATAACCATTCATCTATCTATGGACATTTGGGCTCTTTCCACACTTTGGCTATTATTGATAGTGCTGCTATAAACATGGGGGTGCATATGTCCCTTTGAAACAGCACACCTGTATCCCTTGGATAAATACCTAGGAGTGCAATTGCTGGATTATAGGGTAGTTCTATTTTTAATTTTTTGAGGAACCTCCATACTGTTTCCAGAGTGGCTGCACCAACTTCCATTCCCACCAACAATGCAAAAAGAGATCCTCTTTCTCCGCATCCTCGCCAACATCTGTTGTTGCCTGAGTTGTTAATATTAGTCATTCTGACAGGTGTGTAAGGTGGTAAAAAATATATATATTTGTTAACCTCTGAGAAAATGGTACTCCTCATAGTATCAGTTCTGTTATTTTAACAATCATGTAAATACCGGTATTGCTTTTATTGCTAGCACATTATTTTGTTTTCAATAAGGATACAATTACTTTCTTTTAAACCAGAAAAGACTTTTTTTTTTTTTTTTTTTGCATATAGAGATCCACTTGAATGGTATTTTATGGTAAATAATTTAAATTGTGTATATGTACATTTACCATTTTGGCAGATTCTTCTTTCTTTTTTCAGCTCATTAAAGTTAATTATTCTAATAGTTTGGTTTCCAAATTAAACGAAAATCAAGATGCTCTCAGTCCATCATATAAAACAGCACAATTTGGGTCATTATTCGAAAGGTTAAACAGGTAAGCAAAGATTTTTAATTTTTTAAGTAATCTCTACACAAAACATGGGGCTCAGACTTAACAACCCTGAGATCAAGAGTCACATTCTCTACCAACTGAGCCAGCCAGGCGTCCAGGAAAGCAGTTTTTGAAGGAAATAAAGAGGCTGCAGCATTCTTTGAATATTAATTTGATTTTAATGGACACATTTTTTTAGAAATGTAGACAAACCTAAGTAATACTTCTAGAAAAAACACTGGAAGTTAAATGAGCATTTAATTAAAATAGTTTTAAGTAATTATTTTCTAATGTGCACAGTCTACCTTTCAGTTATTTAAAAAAGCTCTTTTGAGCCAACATGTTTGTATTTGTTTTATAACCTCCATAAATTGCTAGTTCTTTTTCTGTATCATAAACATATTTATTTTTCATATTTGTGGTAGTTGATCAGTGCCCCACTTTTATTTTCTAGCTATTTGTATATAAATCCTGGCTCATTGTTTTAAAATCCATTAAACTTGTAAAACCAGTTTGAATCACTCTTGGTAATCGTGGTGAGAAACCTTGACTCTGTAATCCTATCCCAGTATTCCTCATTTTAGTAAATGACACTACTGTTCACTCACCTGCTTACACCGAAATTAAAGTTGTCCTTGATTGCTTCCTTTCCTTCAACTGCCAATATCTGTTACATCAACAAAGTATTGCCAATTCTGTACTTTAATAAACTTTAAAGTTAACTACTCACATTTCTACCTCAATAGGTTCCATCCCAGTCTAAGCCACTACTGACTATAGCCTGGATAATTGTAATAACCACATAACAGTTCTTTTTGTTTTCTCTGTCCTGAGATCCATTTATTATTATTTTTTTTTACAACTCTATTGATGTATCATCAACGTGCAACAAACTGAATTTATCTAAAATGTCCACTTTGCTAAATTTTGACCTGTGTCAAATATAATGAACATATTCATCATCATTGGTAGTTTCTTTGGGCATCTTTGTAATCTTCCTCTGGCCACTTCGCATTCCTTACTCTCAGCCTAAGGCAACTGCTGATCTGCTTTCTATTAGTCTGTATTTTCTAAAATTTTATGTAAGTGGCATCATATAGTATGTTGTCTTTTTGGTCTAGTTTCTTTCACTCAGCATAATTATTTTGAGATTCTTCTATGTTGTTTGTTGTGTGCATTGATATTCATTCCTTTTTATTGCAGAGTAGTATTCCATTGTATGGACACAGCACAATTTATTCATCTGTTGATGGACATTTGGGTTTTTTCTCCTCCAATTTTGGCTATTCCAAACAAAGCTGCTATGAAGGTTCATATAAAAGTCTTTGGACATACGCTTTCATTTCTCTTGGGTAAATATCTGCAAGTGGAATGGCTGGGTCATATGATAGGTGTATATGTAACTTTTTTTAAGGAACCAACAGACTATTTTCCAGAGTGATTTGAATCATTTTACATTCCTGTCAGCAATGTATGAAAGTTCCAGTTGCAACACTTGCTTGACACAGTTGGTACAGTCAGTCTTCTAAGATTTAGTCAGTAGTAGTACAGCTTTCTCCCTCTATCTGAAAGCAGAGCATTCCTATGAAACCTTTCATAAACTGAAATGGTGTTGTAAAGCAAAGAAGCAATTACAATTAACTTACATGGAAAATTTTTGGAGCTTTCCCAGACCGCAAAAAATAATCTCCCTTAGGTTTTTCTAATACCTTAGGACACATCTTGCTAATGATGCACAAAATAAATTGGGATAAGGCACAGATGCGCGCAGACACAGTTCAAAGCTGCAGTAGCTTGATGCTGAGATGCTGAGTGTAGTTCTGGGGAAGGAGCCTGGCAGTGCCACTCTTGCTGCTCAGGGTACGGTGTGCATGCCGTGTCTCTGACAGCTTGCTGCAGAACAAACACTGAAAGCTGTTTTCACTTCTCACCTTTTTTTTTTGTAAAAGCAAAAATCCTTTTCAGATTTCCTTGGGTTAGTAAAAATAGGTACTAACGTAGATCCTTTCATAAAAGCGAAGTGGCATAATGTAAGCTTTTGAAAAGGCTGGATACGTGTATCTCATTGTGGTTTTAATTTTACATTTCCCTAACAACTAATGATGTTCACAGCTTTTCATGTGCTTATTAGCTATTTGCATATCTTTGGTGAAATGCTTACCCTTTTTATTTCTGTAATTTTCTTTTTGAAGTAAAAAAAAAAAAGGTTTTGATTTTGATTGAAATCCAGTTTATTAATTTTTTCATTTATGAATCTTGCATATGGTGTCATAGCTAACAAATCTTTGCCTAAACCAGGGTCATGAAGGTTTTCTCCTGTCTTGTAGTTTTAGATCTCACATTTAAATCTGTGATCCATTTTGAGTTAATTTTTATATATGGTGTGAAGTGAGTTTCAAAATTCATCATTTGCATTTGTGGAAAGGAAAGAAAATCTTTTCCCCGCTGAATTGTTTTGGCACCTTTGTTGAAAGTCAGTTCACCGAAAAACGTAATTTATTTTTCCCTTGGAATCTCAATTCCATTCCATTGATCAATCATGTCTGCTTTTATATTAGTGTCACGCTGTCTTGATTACTATAGCTGTATTGTAAGTTTTGAAATTGGGAACTACATTAGTCCTTTAATTTGTTCTTCTTTTTCCAAAATGTTTTGGCTCCTAGGCCTTTGCATTTCCATCTAAGTTATAGGATCAGCCTGTCAGTTTCTATTTAAAAAAGAAAAAAGAAAAAGAAAGAGCGAGAGAGAGAAAGCAAGCCCACTTGGAATTTGGGGATCAACTTGGGGAAAATTGTGATTTTAAAATTAGTGATTCTTCCAATCCACAGGCATGAATTGTTTTTCCTATTAGTTTCTTTCTTTTTTTTTTTTTTGAATGCAGCTTTCATTCATAGTAATATGAATGAAGCTTTCTTCATAGTAATCCTAAATTTGAACTGTTCCAGATGTCCATTAAGAATAGAATATTAAAGGGGTGCCTGGGTGGCTCAGTTGGTTAAGCATCCAACTGCAGCTTGGGTCATGATCTTGCGGTTCGTGGGTTCAAGTCCCACATTGGGCTATGTGCTGACAGTTTGGAGCCTGGAGCCTGCTTCGGATTCTGTGTCTCCCTCTCTGCTCCTCCCCTGATTATGCTCTGTGTCTCTCTCTGTCTCTCTGTCTCTGTCTCTCGAAAATAAACATTAAAAAAATATATGTACATGTGCAACTAGTGAAACATTTTGTGTCAACTCTACTTCAATACAAAGAATAGAGTATTATATAATCATATAATGGACTAATACACAGAAATGGAAAAGAATGAACTGATAACATGCAGTAGCAAGTAAAAACATGGATGAAACTCCATACCAAAGAGGACCATTGTATAATTCCATGTATATGAAGTCCAAAGACAGCCTTGATTAATGTATGGTGACAGCAAACAGAATGGTGGTTACTGTTGGGAGTTATAAACTTGGAGGAGCATGAGAAAACCTTCCAGTATGCTTGAAATGTTCTCTCTCCCCAGCCCCCACAGTTTCATTGAGATATAACTGACAAAAATAAATTCAAATAAATCGTATGTTTAAGGTGTTCAACATGATGATTTGATATACATATATGTTGTGAAATGATTACCACAGTCAAGGTAACTAGCATATTCATCACCTTATGTAGTTACCTGTGTGTGTGTGTGTGTGTGTGTGTGTGTGTGTGTGTGTGTTAAGTCTATGTAAGAGATGCTCTATTAACAGATTCCAAATATGTAATGTATTATTCTAGTCCCTATGTTGTACATTAGTGACAAATACAACTTACTTGTGTTTTAACTGTAAGTTTGTACCCTTTGACTAGTATCTCCCCATTTCCACCCCCGCCCCCTTCCCCAGCTGGCAGTTCTGCTCTTTTCTTCTTGGAACGTGACTTTTTAGATTCCACATATAAGTGAGGTCCCATGGTATTTATCTTTCTGTGTCTGGCTTATTTCACTTAGCATAATGTCATTCATATTCATCCATATTGTCACAAATGTCAGGATTTCCTTATTTTTTTATGGCTGAACAATATTCCATTGTATTTAATCTTTAATTTCTCTTAGTGTAATGTATTGTGTTCAATAAAGCCTTGTGCTTCCTTGGCTAAATTTATTCCTAAGCATTTTATTCTTTTTATGCTTTTGTGAGTGGTATTATTTTCTTAGTTTCATTTTTGAATTGTTCTTTGCTGGTATATAGGAATACAATTAATTTTTTAAGATTGATCTTGTCTCCTGTGACCTTGTTGAACTCATTATTAGTTCTACTAGTGGTTTTGTAGATTCTTTAGGTTTTTCACTATTACTGGATTATGTTGTCCATAAATAGAGATATTTTTAATGGTTTTTCAATCTGGATGCCTTTTACTTCTTTTTCTTGCTGACTGCAGTGACTAGAATCTCTAGTATAGTGTTGAATAGCAAACAAGCAAGGTAAGAGTGGGCATGCTTGTATTATTCCCAGTCTTAGAGAAAAGGATTTAGCCTTACACTATCATGATGTTAGTTGTAGATTTTTAGTAGGTGCCCTTTATCAGGGTTAGGGAATTCCCTTCTATCCCTAGTTCTTTGAAAGTTTTTAGTATGGATTTTGCCAAATATTCTTTCTGTGTCTCTTGAGATTATCTTGTAGTTTTTTTTTCTTTTATTCCATTAATATATTGTATATTACTTTATTTTCAAATGTTAAACCACCTTAGGTTCCTGGGATAAAAGCTGCTTGATCTTGGTATATAATCCTCTTCATATCTTGTGGGATTTGGTTTGCTATTATTTTGTTGATAATTTTTACATCTCTGTTCATGAAGAAATTGGTCTGATTTTTTTCTTGTGATGTCTTTGGCTTTGGTACTAAAGTTGATAGTGACTTTACAATAGAGTGAGTTGGAAAATGTGTCCTCTATTGAAGGGATTTGTGGAGGATTTATATTTTTTCCTTAAATGTTTTTGCACCTGCTTTACTTAATGGGATGACTTTTAACTACTATATATATATTTTAATGTCTTTAGGTTTTCTAATTTCTTCTTGAGTCAATTGTGGTAATGTGTGTTTTTCTAAGAATTTATCCATTTCATCTAAGTTGTGTAATTTGTTAGCTGTGTGATAAAGTTGTTTATAGTATTTCCTTGAAAACCTTTTAATTTCTGTAAAGTTGATAGTGATGTCCCTTCTTTAATTCTAGATCTGTGTATTTCTTATCTTTCTTGGTCAATATAGCTAAAGATTTTATTGATATTTTTAAAGAACTAAGTTTTGCATTTCATTTGCTTTCTTTGTTATTTTTCTGTTTTCCACTCCATTGATTTCTGTCTTAATGCTCATAATTTCCTTTTTCTGCTTGCTTTGGGTTTAGTTTGTCCTTTGTGTGTGTGTGTGTGTGTGTATTTTGTAGATTCTTAAAGTGTAACTTTAACTTACTGATTTGTTATTTTCTTCTGATTTAATATAAGTATTTAAAACTGTAAATTTCCCACTAACCAATGCTTAGAGGTCAACCAATGATTGCTTGGAGGTTGTGTTTAAACATATTGAGCTAATAAGGCTTTTTTTCTGTGTGCAAGAACTCACATTCAGTCAGGGATGAGTAGATACCTGATGCCCTCTCTTGAGTGTGTATACAGCTTTACACATGTATGCAGCCTTTCACACTGCTGGGGTATTTGGGAGTTTTCTCGATCTCCCTATGAAATTTCTGGATGGTTTTTTGCTTGCTCCAAATATAGCAACCCCAGTTAGCTGTGGTGATGGGCTTTCCTGAGGGCTTGCCACCAAGGTAATGATTATTTTTGGCAAATTCCCTGGGCATGTGGCTCCTCTGTCCTCATTCCTAGACTACTAAGCATTGGTAGAGCTATCAGCCATGGAGCTGGGGGTGGGAGGGAGGTAACTTCGCAGGGCTCCACAGTGGTAAGTGTTCAGTGTTAAGGTTTAGTATTTTTTCTTGAAGTACTGCTTCTTAGTTTATTGTATGCCTTGGTTACTCTCCAGATTCTGCAATGATTGTTTCTGCAAGTGTTATCTGTTTCTGTCATTGCTTTTGGGCGACAGGATTTGCCAGACTTTTCTTTTATTCCAAGAGTCTGTCCCATATTGATTAATTTTTGAATGTTAAATAAGCTTTGTATTCAGGAGATAAACTCCAGTTAGTTATAGCATGCTATCCTTGTTATGCATTTTTGTTTTTGATTTGCTAAAATTTTATTAGGAATTTTTGCATTAATCTTTATGAGGGTTATTCTTTTCTATATTTCTTTCCTTGTGATAACTTTGTCTGGTTTTGAAATCAGCCTAATGTTGATGACATAGGGTGACTTGGGATGTATTCCCTAATGTGTAATTTTCTGAAGGTTTATGTAGAATGGATACAATTTCTTTCTTAAATGTCTGATAGAGTTCATCAATGAAGCCAATTGGTATGGAGTCTTTTTTTGTGGGAAGGTTTTTTTAAAAACTATAATTTCCATATTTTACTAAATACAAGGCTAGTCTGAATATTTTTTCTTTGAGTGAAATTTGGTAGTTTGTCATACAAGGATTATATCTATGTTTTATCTATGTTGTAGAATTTATTGACTGAAAATTAATAATAATCTCTTGTTATGTATTTAAAATTTTTAACATTTGTAGTGATGTCTTTTCTCTCCTTGCTAATACAGATAAGTTATGCCTTTCCCTTCTTTGTCCTGTTTTAAATTGAAGTATAATTGGCCTGTAACATTATAGTAGTTTAAGGTACAGTGTAATTAAATATTTGTATACATTATAAAATAATCACAATAAGTATAGTTACCATCTGTCAGGATACAAAGTTACAAAATTCTTATGTTGAGAATTTCTAAGATTTAACTCTTAGCAAATTTCAAGTATGCAATACAATATTATTGACTATAGTCACCATGCTATGGTCACCATTACATTCCCATGACTTACTTATTTTATAATTGGACTTTTTACCTCTTGACCAACTTGACCCATTTCACCCACTCCCCAACTTCCCTCCCCTCTGGCAACCAGCAGTCTGTTCTGTGTATCCATTAGTTTTGTTTTGTTTGCTTGTTTGTTTGTTTTTTCTTAATTTTTTAGGTACATAAGTAAAATTATGTTATTTTTCTTTATTTCTCTGGCTTATTTGATTTAGCATAATACCCTCAAGTTCCATGTATGTTGTTACTAATGACAAGATTTCATTCTTTTTTATAGCTAATAGTATTTCATTACATACATATACATATATATATGTATATTCCCCATCTTATTTATCCATTCATCTATCATCGATGGACACTAGGTTGTTTCCATATCTTGGCTATTCTAAATAATACTGCAGTGAACATTGGAATGCATATATCTTTTTGCTCCCCCCCCCCAGATTATTCTTATTTAGAGATGTTTACCTAGGGTGAAAGCTGAGGTCATTCATCAGAGATCATTTTTCTTATCCAGTAAAGGTGTTTTAGTGCTGTAAATTGTCCACTAACTGGCCCTTTTGCTGTATTCTCCAAATTTTGATGTGTTTTGTTTTAATTTTCATTCAGTTATATATCTTCCTAATTTTTCTTTTGATTTCTTTTTCAATCTATGAGTTAGTTAGAAATTTGTTGTTTGATTCCTAGACATCCTAAGGCATTCCTGTTATTTTTCTAAATTAGTTCCATTGTGGACAGGAAACATCCTTTGTATGATTTGAATCCTTTCACATTTGTTGAGACTTGTGTTATGGTCAAGAATGTGGTTTACATTTTTTGTGATTATTGATATGGTAGGGCTTCAATAGGTTCTCTTATTATTTTTTATTTGTCCCATATCTGTTTATTTTTCCTCTTTTTCTACCTTTTTTTAATTTGAGTGGGTTTTTTTAATGGCTTAATTTATTTTTTTTTCTTGGCTTATTAGTTATGTCTGTTTTGTTTTTCAGTGGTTGCTTTATAGTGTATATTTTAACTTATCACAGAGTATCTTAAAATTTTACCACTTCAAGTATACTATAATAACATAGTATGCTTCCATTTCTCCATTCTGGCCTTTGTGTAGTTATATTCATATATTTTACTTATATACATGTTACAGATCCAGTAATATATTATTGCTTATCTGTAAAAAGAGATAAAAAATGAGAAAACATGTTTTTTATATTTAAGTACAAATTTACTGTTCTTGATGGTCTTCATTATTTTGTGTAGATCTAGATTTCCATCTGGTGACATTTTCCTTCTAAAGACTTCCTTTAATATTTCTTCTAGAAGGGTCTGCCAGTGATTAATTCTTTAATCTTTTGTGTATTTGTCTCTCTTGTATTCTTTTTGAAAGATGTATTTTGACTTGCATTTTTGCAACAAGAAATTTGCTGTCATTTTTAATATCTGTATATGCAGTATACAATTTTTCTGTTTTTAAGATTTTTCCATCATGTATTCTCTACCATCGACTTTCTACTATGGATTTTATCCATTGCTTAGGATGTTCATTTTCTTACCATTTCTTGTGTTTGGGCTGTGTTGAGCTTCTTAAATCTGTGAACTTACCATTTTTATCAAATTTGAAAACAGTTTAGCTATTAACTTTTAAAATATTTTTTTCTGATTTCTTTCTCGTCTTTGGGACACAAATATCATGTAAGTTAGCCCACTTGAAGTTGTGTCATAGTTTGCTAATGTTTTGTTTTTATATTTTCAATATTTTTTCTTTGTTTCACCTTACATAGATTATATTGCTTTATCTTCAAATTCACTGATTGTATATTCTTTGATGTCTCATCTTCTCAAAACTGTTCAGTATAGTTTTCATCTCTAGAAGTTTGATTTAATTTTTCTTTATATCTTCCATGCATTTATTTCAACATGCCTAGTCTTTCCTCTTACTTCTTGAAAATAGGGAATATAGTCATAATAACTTATTTTAATGTCCTTGTCTACAAATTCTATCATTTGTGTCATTTCTTGGTCTATTTCTAATCGATTTTTCTTCTCATTATGGGTTGTAACTTTTGGTTTCTTTCTATTCCTGGTAATTTTGTTTGAATTATGTACATTATGAATTTCATCCTTCTGGTGTCTGGAAATTTTTGTATCTGTATAAATTATTGTAAGCTTTGTTCTTGATACAGTTCAGGTACTTGAAAATAGTATGATCTCATTGAGGCTTATCTTAAAAACTATTTTTTTTAATGTTTATTTATTTTGAGAGAGCAAGAGCGCACGAGCAAGTAGGGGAGGGGCAGAGAGAGAGGGAGAGAGAATCCCAAGCAGGCTGTGTTGTCAGTTCAGAGTCCGACACAGGTCTCAATCTCAAGAATTGTGAGATCATGATCTGAGACCAAATTAAGAGTCAGGCACTTAACCCACTGAGCCACTTAGGTGCCCCGAGGCTTGCTTTAACTTTTTAAGTGGGACCAGATATGTCTTTAGTCTATGGTTAATTTTGCCCCCTGCTGAGGTATACTTCTGAGTACTCTGATTCCTTTTGAATTATGAGGTTTTCCACTTTGGCTGATGGAAATACATTTTCCATCTATGTGTGAGTTCCTGGACTTGTTCCATCTTCTCCTTTTAGATGTTTTATTCCCCTTCCACACGCCAGCCTTGGGTATTACTTCCTATGCATGTGCTGATCAGTACTTAGCTGGAGATTTGAGAACTCTCTGTAGATCTCCAAAGTTCTTTCTTTGAAGCACTTTCCTTCATGATACTTTGCCCTGTGAACTCTATTCTCTGTATGCTTTCTGAACGTCTAGCTCTGTTTTTTCAACAAAGGGAATCTGTGAGCTCTGACTGGGTTGTCTATTTTTATTTTGTGGCTTTTTTTTCTTGAGAGAGAGAGGGTGCAAGTGAGTGAGGCGCAGAGGGAGAGAGAGAGAGAGAAGTGGGGCTCACCGGAGCTTGTGTTTTACCTCAAGTGGGGCTCATGCTCACCCAATGTGGGACTTGAACTCACAAACTGTGAGATCATGACCTGAGCCAAAGTCAGATGCTTAACAACTGAGCCACCCAGTCGCCCCTGTTTTGTGGCTTTTATACTCTGTAGGCAGTAAGCTAGGAGCAATCCTAGGGTTCACCTCATTTGCTGTGTTCTCTCTCTCTCTCTGATCATTATCCTGTTCTACCTGATGGTTGATGTCTGAAAACTTTTGTGTCCTATATTTTGTCCAATTTTTTAAATTGTGTCAATTAAAAGGGGAAATCTAGTTCCTCTTACTTGATACTGGCTAGTTGGAAGTTTTGAAATTTATATTCAGCTAGCAATCAAACTCATATTTTTCAAGGCAAAATGCAAGTCAGTTTTACTTTTGTATGTAGAACCTTTCAGCGTTTCTTACTGCTCTCTTAACAAATAAAGCTCTATCCATATGATCCAGTAATTCTACCACTGGGTACTTAACCCAAGGAAAATTAAAACACTAATGCAAAAAGATATATGCGGCCCTATGTTTCTTGCAGCATTATTTACAATAGTAAATTATGGAATCAACCCAAGTGTCCATCCATAGATGACTGGATAAAGAAGATGTATGTATATATCCATAATGGAATGTTACCCATCATAAAAAAGAAGGAAATCTTGCCATTTGCAGCAACATGAATGGATCTAGATAGTATAATGCTGAGTGAAATAGGTCAATCAGAGAAGGACAAAACCATATGATTTCACTCATATGGAATTTAAGAAACAAATAAAAAAAAGGGGCAAGAAACCAGACACTTAAATTTAGAGAACAAATTGGTGGTTACCAGAGAGGGATGGGTGGGGAGGATGAGTGAAATAGGTGAAGATTAAGAGTACATTTACTGTGATAAGCACTGAGTATGCATAGAATTATTGAATCATAATTTACATCTGAAACTAATATAACACTGTATGTTAATTATACTTGAATAAAAAAGTGAAGTTTTGTATACTCTGGGTTCTTTTAAAACCTTATATCATAGGTGTTCTTTCACTGATTCTATTCAAGCTTTATTCCTTTCTTTTTGTTCCTTAAGTGTATTGCCAGTCTTAAATCTATGCTTATTCTATTAACTTGATGATGCTTTCTCCTTTCTTCACATGTCTGGCCATTCTGTTTCTTTCTCTTATTTATCACTTCCTTACTAGGAACTTTCCTGACCAAACTATCTGATACAGGACTTCTAACACAAGTTAGTTCATCATGTGATCTTGTAGCATCTATGTAACTGTCGTAATTATCTTTTTTATTTATTTCTTTTACCCTTTGTACTTATTGATGGTTAAGTATTTAATTATTTTAAGAATTTTCCTTTTTTCCCCAGTTTTTTTAATTTGTTTATTTATTTGTTTGTTTAGAGTGAGCACGAGCAGGGGATGGGGCAGAGAGAGAGGGAGAGAGAGAATCCCAAGCTGGCTTTGTGCTGTCAATGCAGAGCCCAACATGGGGCTTGATCTTACGAACTGTGAGATGGTGACCAGAGCCAAAATCAAGAGTCAGACACTTAGCTGACTGACTCACCGTCGTGCTCTAATGGTTATGTATTTATAATTTTCCTGAACTAGAATATAAGCTGTGTTGTCTCCTTCTACATAGTAGGAATACATTAAATGTGTTTAATACACATAAATAAGCCTTCCTTTACATGTTTTTTTTTTTTTATTTAGAGTCATAAAATTTCTCTGGTGTTAAGATGTATATTACTGCATAGTATAGGTTATGTCTTTTGGTATAACATAATAGCATCATTCTGTCCAAAACATCAATGAGACCTATATTGAGAAACAGTGTAGGATCGTTATCTATGAACATACATGGGTAAAACATCTCTCTCTGCTTAAAAGTAAACTTAACTCTTTTATCTCTCTGCCCACAACACATGGCATAGTGTCTGGAAACACAGAAGACGTACATGCTCATTAAGTATTTAATAAGTAACTTAAAAAATGGAAATCAGAGTTTTGGTGGTCTATATATCTTTTCTAAATTTCTTTGTTACCTCCAATCTTTGGAACAACTCAATCCCAGGTAAATTTGTTGATAGTCAATGGCAACAAAATCCAGAATATCTTGATTTCTAATTGTGTTCTATGATAGTTTTGATCTGATACAAATTGGACATGTTAGAATTATGATTTCCTCATTAGAAGGAACTTAAAAGTTATCTAGTCTTACCTTTTCATCTAATTTATCTTATATCTTAGATTACTTACATATGCACTTGTATATATGTTTTTCTGCCTTGAGAACTTTAGAATTGTTTGGTTGAAAAAAACCTGTTCTAATATTCCCATGATTATTTGATTTTATGTTTTAACATAGGATAACTTTTCTCTGTACAGTCTTTAAATATCTTTCCCTGGTTAAATGAAGCAGCAGCTACACACAGTGTCTAAGTTATTCACTAGATCTTGTTACAGAAAACAAACTATATATAGGTTGGGCATATTTTGTTTTATTAATATAATAGTAAATTGAACCCATACTAATTTTTCATGTTGAAATACTGAACTAAGTGTAGATTAATTTTATACTTACTAAAGCACTAGAAGAATACATTAAATAAATTTCCACCCAAAGCAATATTTTTTTAATTAAAAAAAATTAAAACATAGTCTAGGTAATTGTTAGTAGCTACTTGATATGTTCTCTAAGAATTTAAGTGTTTCAAAATGAAAATGCCCTATTTTTTTTCTTTCTAAATATGTTTTTATGTATCCCAAAGTCCAAGAAATAGGAATTTCCTTACTGGAAGACCTGTTAGAGTTATGGGTGAAGATTGTGGAAGCATGAATGATCAAAGACAAACAGACTTTATTACTGAAAAACACTCAGTACAACCTATTTGGAGAGAAAATAGAAGAGAGGTTTCAAATTTTCTTGAAGACATGAACCAGCCAACAGCCAGCCTTATATCAGAGAATTGTAACTCTTTTATTAGTGAAAATGTGATCAATTTATTAAACACAGATCAGCAGAGGATAAAGAAAACCTTTGACAAGTGTGGTTATGACAGTATGGAAGATAATTGCGCAAACACAAGTTCTGATAAAAATCATTCAGCTGGTCAATGCATTAGAAGTATTTTTACAGATCCAGAGTTGACTTTTAGTTGTTCGACTTTTAATGAAACACATTATCCAGAGAGGTGTCAGCCAAACAAGAAGTATCAGAAAGAGTACAACAATAATGAAAGAAATACTTTTAAGAAGGATTGTTGTATAGCCAGCTCTGAAAATAAAGGTGAGTGTCATACACGAAAAACATAATTTTTTTTTGTTTTTAGTTTTAGGTGTGTGTGTGTGTGTGCGTGCGCGCACGCGTGCCCTCGTGTGTGTGTGTGTTTAGGAAGCCTTATGAAATTAAAAATAGCATTGTATTATATGACTTTTTGTATCAGTAATTCCCCTCTGTATGGGTCATAAGCTTTAAATTAAAAAACAGAGATGGTCTATGTTAAGGTTTTGGTTCAGTGCATATTTTTATTTTTAAAGGAAAATTTGAAAGTGATTGCCAAGAGAAGACAGCACAGAATGAAATCCAGAAACATCCGGTGAATTATATGTAAGTTTTTAGGTAAATCCAGGGAATACAAATCAGGATCTAGTATAATGCATGTTGAAGGTTTGACCTGATGCAAAATGAGGTAGGCGAATAGCTGTCTGAGAGTGGGTAGTCCAGCCTCAAGGAAGGCTTACCACTTACCAGAATCTTGGTAATGCCACCCCACTTGAGAGTATGGTGCTCATATTTGCAGTGCAAAAATATCTGGAATGATAGTATAAATTAGATTTGGGAAAACTGACTTACGTATATAAGAAACTTATATACCCACCATAGTGTCAGTTTATTAATTTATAGTAAGAAATAGAAGAGTCACATGTATAGCAATGCTTCCTTGCATGGTGAGCATATTTTCCAACTTTTGGCAGTTCTTTGTGGGAAGATTGCTTGGTTAGTATAAAATCAGAACAAGAGAGTGATAGAATTCAAATCTTAATAGCATAAGCAAGCATATCAACAGTTTATGGGACTGTTATTATAGGTAATTAAACAAAAGTTATAGTTTCAGAAGAGCCCAAACTTTTTTTGTAGTGATTATGATGTAGTCAGATTTTGGTCATTGAAAATCATGAACTAGAATATATTTTTATTCTGAAAGTATTTCTTATGGAAATATTTAAAATGTGTTTATAAAAAGAGTACATAAGTGCTATTTTTATGGGATTGACACAACAAATTAATTAAAATGTAGATTCACAACTTAATAAAATCAACAAAGTAGCTACTTGGTTGACAGATACTCAAATTTTCAGAAACGTGTGAATAAAAAACATTATAGGCCTTGAATTTTTGAATGTACTTTATGAAAGTGATTTAGAACATGGTCCTCAAATCTGACTAAAGGTCCACATAACTTGAAGGGGTGATTTTTTTTGAATTAAAAATGCCAGGTTTGATCCACATATAATAAATAAGCTCTTTAGGTTGGAGCTTATGAATCTGTTTTTTGAAAAGCTTCCCTTGTAATTCTGATCTGAAACCAACATTGGGAACAATAATTTAGAACAAGGGTTTTCAGTAGGATTAAAGCACACTTTAAAAGCATCTTATTTATGATCCTTAGGGGTAATATCTCTTTGGAAAGATTGCATTCTAATCCATCATGGGACTTGGGATTTGGTGAGGTAAAGTACATCTTACATTATTTTTCCAATTAAGTCAGTTGTATTATGTCATAATATAATAATACTGGTTGGCAGTTTACGTTGGTTTAAAGTTTGATTTAAAGTTAGATTTTATCAAAAAATTTCTTTTTAGGTTAATACTTTTTCTTTGTTATATTTTTTTTCACTTTGGGGAAATTATAGCTTAGATTTAGACGTAAAATTACCACCTTTTTAAAAAGTGTAACATGCTTTAAGATAAACCAATCTAGATACTTAAAAAATTCTTCTTATAAGTCCTATAAAATTTTTTCCAAGATGAAAAACATCAGGTTTCAGTATCCTATGGTCAGCATAGTTATATGTTTAAGAATACTGAAAGATCTATAAGCACTGGTTATGTAAGTTATAACCACTGCTGGTAATAAGGGTGTGTGATTGTTTCAACAGTCCAGGTTTGTGCTAGGAGCTTTATGTACTTTACTTCTAATCTCCAAGAGCCTGATCCTGTAAGGTCTTCAATGCAAAAGAGACTCAAATTCAGAGAGATTAAAGAAATTGTTCAAGGTAACACACTCAAACCAGGATTCAGACTCTTACCTGACTCTATATTTTCACATATACTAATTGTTTTCTCTTTTTCTCTTTGATGAATATGCATTGAATACATAATATGTATTCATATAATAGAATTTATTGAGGGTCTCCTATATGCTAGACACTGTTGCAACAGTGGTGAAAAAATGTTTTTGTTTTCTGAAGCTCACATTCTTTTATGCACCAGACACTGAAAGGTACTGAGAGGAAAGGGCATGGAACCTATCTTAGGGAAGCTATGGTAGCTAGCCTGAAACAGAAAAAAAGAACCTAGTACATTTAGATACATTGCTCCAATTACAAAGGTTTGTAGAAACTTAGTAAAAGACACTTCTTCTAAGTTTTTTAAAGGAGTTTTATGGTTTCAGTTCTAACATTTAGATCTTTAATCCATTTTGAATTCACTTTTATGTGTGGTATACATAAAGTGGCCCAGTTTTCTTCTTTGGCATGTAGCTATCTGGTTTATTGAAAAGACTTTCCCCCATTGTTATTCTTTCCTCCTTTATTGTACATTAATTGACCATATAGATGTGGGTTTATTTCTGGGCTCTCTATCTTATTCCATTGATCTATGTGTCTGTTTTTGTGCCAGTACCATACTGTTTTGAGTCCTGTAGCTTTGTAGTATATCTTGAAATCTGGGATTGTGATACCTTCAGCTTTGTTCTTCTTGACCTTAGCAACATATTTCTGGTTTTGTTTCCTTAGGCAAGGGAAACAAAAGCAAAAATGAACCAAAATACACCCAAATAAAAGGCTTTTGTACAGCAAAAGAAACAACTGACAAAACAAAAATGCAACCTTCTTAATGGGAGAAGATAGTTGTAAATGGTATATCCAATAAGGGGTTATTATCCAAAATATATAAAGAACTCATGCAGCTTAACACCAGGAAAGTAAACAATCTGATTTAAAAATGGGCAGAGGACCTAAACAGACATTTCTCCAGAGTAGACAAACAGATACCTAACAAACACATGAAAAGATGCTCAATATCATTAATCATTAGGGAAACGCAAAACAGAACCACAATGAGATGTGATTTCACACCAGTCAGAATGGCCAGTATCAAAAAGATAAGAAATAACAAGTGTTGGTGAGGATGTGGAGAAAAGGAAACCCCTCTTGCAGTGTTGGTAGGAATGTAAATTGGTGAAGCCGCTATGGAAAACTGTATGGAAGTTACTTAAACAATTAAAAATAAAAACTCTGTACAGTCCGGTAATTCTATTACTGGGTTACTTATCCAAAGAAACCAAAAACACTAATTTGAAAAGATATATGCGCCCCATTGTTTATTGTAGCCAAGATTTGGAAACAACCCAAATGTCCATCAGTAGATGAATGAATAAGAAATTGTGGTACGTGTGTGTGTGTGTGTGTGTGTGTGTGTGTGTGTGTGTGTGTGTGTGTAGGGACACACAGTGGAATATTACTCAGCCACAGAAAAGAATGAGATCTTGCCATCTGTGACATGAATGGACCTAGAGAGTATTATTATGCTAAGTGAAATAAATCAGAGAAAGACATACCATATTATTTCACTTATATGTGGAATAAAAAAAAATGAACAAAAAACCCAGACTTTTAAATATAGGGAACAAACTGGTGTTTGCCATTGGGGAGGCTAATGAGGGATCGGCAAAATAGGTGAAGAGGATTAAGAGGTAAAACCTTCCACTTATAAAATAAATAAGTCACAGAAATGAAAAGTACAGTATAGGGAATGTAGTCAATCATATTGTAATAATGTATGATGATAGTTGGTAACTACACTTATGGTGAACATTGAGTAATATATAGGATTGTCAAATCAGTGTGTTATACACCTACAACTAATATAATCTTTTATG
Organism: Acinonyx jubatus; assembly: GCF_027475565.1. Classification (NCBI taxonomy): domain Eukaryota; kingdom Metazoa; phylum Chordata; class Mammalia; order Carnivora; family Felidae; genus Acinonyx; species Acinonyx jubatus. The sequence continues at coordinate 65,934,635 of NC_069387.1, forward strand.
TCAGTTATGCTTCAATAATAAAAAATAAAGATGGCAGTTCTAAGTTTCATGGTCAGTCAGAGGAAGATGTGATAGAGAAGAACATTTTTGATTTGGGTGTAAGTTTACCAAATGGACAAACTGCCTTTATCCTATGAAGAAGAAACAATTTAGATAGAAACTAAGAGGTGAGGGAATATAGGTTGTTGTAGAAACTGTAAGTAAGGGGGTGCCTGGGTGGCTCAGTCAGTTAAGCATCTGACTTTGGCCCAGGTCATGATCTCACAGTCTGTGAGTTCCAGCCCCGTGTCGGGCTCTGTGCTGACAGTTCAGAACCTGGAGCCTGCTTTGGATTCTGTGTCTCTTTCTCGGCCCCTCCCCCACTCACCCTGTGTCTCTGTCTCTCAAAAAATGAATAAACGTTAAAAGAAAAATTAAAAAAAAGAAACTGTAAGTAAGTTGTTTCATTCTACTTACTGTTATTGCTTCTACTGTAGCATAAATTATAAGGTGGAGGAATGGCAGGAGATAATGCTGGGCATTATAAAGGGCCAGGTCATAAAAGACTTCGTAGGACGTATAACAATTTAATTCCCTACCATCACACAGAGAGCCACTAAAAATTTTTTAGCAGAGGAATATTACAAACATCAGAGTATTAAAAAGTTGAGGAGTGGCAGTGAGGATGGAAACAAGAGCTATCACAAAGACTTAAAAGGTCTAGTTTTGATAGAGCTTGGTGATTAGTTAAGTGAAAAGGGAAAAACTGAAGTCCTGTATTTATGAAACATGGAGATGAAAACATGGGAGATGGTTGCAGAAAAGGTTAACTCTCCATCAAATTTTATGTGCCCTCTTTTACAGAATAGAGCTGTTACTGTGAAAGGGCTACCCGGTCAAGGAACACATTTTCTTTAATTTTTTTTAATGTTTGTTTATTTTTTAGAGAGAGCATGAACAAGGGAGAGGTAGAGAGAGAGGGGAGACAGAATCCGACGCAGGCTTCAGGCTCTGAGCTGTCAGTACAGAGCCTGACATGGGGCTCGAACCCACAAACTGTGAGATCATGACATGAGCCAAAGTCAGATGCTTAGCCAACTGAGCCACCCAGAAGCCCCAAAGAGCACATTTTCTAATCTTCCATTCAACTAAATTTGGCCATGTGGCGAGATCTCAAAACAATGTTATCAGCAGTGATGTGCATCATTTTCATGCACTGTAAAAGGTGGGGATTCTTTCTCCATGTTACCCCACATGTGATAGCTGCATGGTAGTGAAGCCCTAAGGGATGTTTGCAGCCACAAGATGGGAGGGGCTGAGTTTCTAAATCACTAGTTGGAAGAAAATTGCTGACCTGAAAAACTCATTTTAGATTATTAAATAAGAATGAAATAATTGTGGGGCACCTGGGTGTCTCAGTCAGATGAGTATCCGGCTTCGGCTCAGGTCATGATCCCACAGTTCATGGGTTCGAGCCCTGCGCTGGGCTCTGTGCTGACAGCTCAGAGCCTGGAACCTGCTTCAGGTTTTGTGTGTGTCTCTCTCTCTGCCTCTCTCTCTCAATTTCTCTCTCAAAATAAATAAACATTAAAAAAAGAATAATATATATTCGCTCAAAGAAGGAATTATTAGCAGGTTAAAATACTTAAAAAAAACAAAAAAACCTCTTTTTGACTATATCTATGACAGCTTAAATGTGGCTAGAGCAAGTTGGAAAAGAAAATAAGCCCATTAGGGTAGAGCCTGCAGGGAATCAAGTACTATGAGGAGGTCTTTGGGTAGACTAGACATGGGGCTTATAATTTGTGACTCATTGACAGGGCTAAAGATGTAGTGAAACTTTGGCTAAAATCTTAAATTCTACAAGAGCGACCAAGGCAGGAGTCAGCACAGGAAAGGAAGAAGGAAGGAGTAGGCACAGAAGAAAGGCAGGGCTGTGCCTTCCCACTGGCTGGGTAAAATCAAAACAGTTAGTTCCTACTGAGGCAGAATTAAGACAGAGAAGCAAACAAAAATCCATCTTGGATGGCAGATTGTAGGGAATGGGGAAGAAGTGGTGTTCCCAAGATCCTTTTGTTGGATGTGGAAGGGAATAGGAGAGAACAGGGTCTTGGAGGAGTATAAAAATAATTTTTAAATTAAGATTTAATTACATATAATGATTTGTTAATTTCAGGTATACATCATGATTTGATGTATAAAATGTGAAATGATCACCAAAATAAGTCTAGTTAACATCCATTACCATACCACAGTAAAAATTTTGTTTTTTCTGGGGCACCAGGGTGGTTCAGTTGGTTAAACTTCTGGCTTCAGCTCAGGTCATGATCTCACAGTTCATGAGTCCAAGCCCCGCATCAGGGTCTGCACTAACAGTGCAGTGCCTGTTTCAGATTCTCTGTCTCCCTCTCTCTCTCTCTCTCTCTCCCTGCCCTTCCAGCCCTTTCTCTCCAAAATAAATAAACATTTTTTAAAAAATTGTTTTTTCTTAGGAGAACTTTTAAGATGTCTTAGCAACTTTTAAATGTACTATATAGTTTTACTAATTATAATCACCAGGTTGTACATTACATCCCCAGGGCTTATTTATTTTATAAGTGGAAATTGTATCTTTTGACAGCCTTCATCCATCCTTTTTGCCCATACCCAGTCCCACCTCTGAAACCACCAGTCTGTTCTCCGAATCTATACTTTGTTTTGTTTTTTAAGTAGGCTCCATGCTCAGTGTGGAGACCAACATGGGGCTTGAACTCATAACCCTGAGATCAAGACCTGAGCTGAGATCGAGTCAGATACGTAACCAATGAGCAACCCCAGGCCCCTCTCTTTGAGTTTGTATTTTAATTTTTTTCACATTGCACGTTACAAGTGAGACCATATGGTATTAGTTTTTCTCTAACTTATTTCATTCTTCATGATACCCTCAAGTTCCATCCCTGTTGCAAATGGCAGGATTTTCTTCTTTAATATGGCTGAGTAATACTCCTTTGCATATGTATACCACATCTTCTTTATCCATTCAAACATCTATGGACACTTAGTTCATTTGCATGTCTTATCTATGGTAAATAATGGCAATGAGCAAGGGAGTGAGGACAATCACTTTGAGTTAGTGTTTACATTTCCTTTAGAAAAATTACTAGAAGTGGATTTGCTGGATCCCATGGTAGTTTTGTCTTTCTTTTTTGAGGATGCTCTATACTGTCTGACATAGCAGCTGACTAATTTACATTCCCACCAACAAGGCTTCCTTTTCTCCACATCCTTGCCAATACTTGTTAGTTCTTGTTTTTTTGGTATTAGCCATTTTAACAAGTGTGAGGTGCTGTCTCATTGTGGTTTTGATTTGCATTTTCTTGATGATTCATGGTATTGAGCACCCTTTTCATGTACCTGTTGGCCATCTGTAGGTCATCTTTGGAAAAAAGTCTGTTCAGTTCCTCTGCCTATTGTTTAATTAGATTGTTTTTTGCTTTGAGATTTAGGAGTTATTTACATATTTTGGATATTAACCCCTTATTAGATAAATGGTTTACAAATATTTTCTTCCATTCTGTAGGTTGCCTTTTCATTTTGTTTTTGGTTTCCTTTGCTGTGCAGAAGTTTTTTTTAGTTTGATGTAGCCTCACTTGTTTAGTTTTGCTTTAATTACCTTTGTTTTTGGTGTCAAACCCAAAAAATCATTGCCAAGATCAATGTCAAGGAACTTATCTCCTAGGTTTTCTTCTAGCAACTTTATGGTTTCAGGCCTTATGTTCAAGTCTTTATTCCATTTTGAGTTAATTTTTGTGTATGGTGTAATATAGGAGTCCATTTTCATTCTTTTGCATTTAGCTATCCAGTTTTCCAGCGCCATTTATTGAAGAGACTGTCCTTTCCCTACAGTACATTCTTGGCTCCTTTGTTGTAAATTAGTTGGCCATTATATATGTATTTACTTCTCTGATTTCTCTTATGTTCTCTTGGTCTATGCCTATTTTATGCCAGTACCATACTGTGTTGATTACCATAGCTTTTTAATAGTGTTTGAAATTGGGAAGTGTGATGCTTCTAGCTTTGTTCTTTTCCTCAAGCTTTGGTTATTTAGGGTCTTCTGTGGTTCCATACAAGTTTTAGAATTATTTGTTCTACTTCTATGAAAAGTACCTTGGAATTTTGGTAGAGATTGCATTGGATCTGCTTTGGGTAGTATGGGCAGTTTAACAAGATAAATTCTTGCAATCGTGAACATGGATTATCTTTCCATTTGTTTGTGTCTTTTCTTTCTTTTTTTAGTGTGTCTTCTGTTCACCAATGTCTTACAGTTTTCTGTGTACAGATCTTTCACCTCTGTGATTAAATAAATTTTTAGGTATGTTATCCTTTTTGATGCAGTTGTAAATGGGATCGTTTCTTTAATTTCTCATTCTGATAGTTCATTATTAGTGTATAGAAATGAAATTGATTTTATATGTTATGTATCCTGCAACTTTACTAAATTTATTATTTCTAACAGTTTCTTGGTGGAATGTTTAGTGTGTTCTATATGTAGTATCCTTTTATCTGCAAATGAAGATAATTTTAATTGTTCTTTTCTGTTTTGTATGCATTTTATTTCTTTTTCTTGCCTGATTGCTCTAACTAGGACTTTTAGTGTTATGTTGAATAAAAGTGGTGAGTGTAGACATCCTTGTGTTGTTCCTGATCATGGAGGAAAAACTTAAGCACTGTTGAGTAGGATGTTAGCTACAGGTTTAACATATGTGGCTTTTATTCTGTTGAGGTGTGTTCCTTCTATACTCATTTATTGCGAGTTTTAATCATGAATGAGTGTCAAATATTGACAAATACTTTTTTTGCATCTTTTGAAATGATCATATGATTTTTATACTTCAGTGTTGAACCATGTTTACATTCCTAGAATGAATCTCACTTGATCATTGTGTATAATCCTTTTAATGTATTGTTAAATTCAGTTTGCTAATATTTTTCAGGATTTTTAAATATATGTTGCATTAGGGATATTGTGCTGTAATTCCTTTACTTGTGTTCTTTTCTGAGGTAATACTCATACAATGAGTTTGGAAGTGTTCCTTTATTATTATTTTTTTTTGAAGATTTTTAATAAGGATTTGTAGTAATTTTTTAAATGTTTGTTTGATAGAATTCACCAGTGAAGCCATTAGTCCTGGACTTTTGCTTATTGGGGAGTTTTTGATTACTGATTCATTCTCTTTACTAGTAACTGGTGCTATTCATATTTTTGATTTCTTAATGAATCAATTTTGGTAGGTTGCATGTTTTAGGAATTTTATTAATTTCTTCTGAGTCATTCAGTTTGTTGATTTATCATTGTTTGTAGTAGTCTCTTATGATCTTTTGTTTCTCTGTTATCAGTTATAACATCTCTTTAATTTCTGATTTTCAGTCCTTTCTCTTTTTTCCCCTCTTGAGTCTGGCTGAACAGTTCATCTTTTTTTTTTTTTTTTTTTTTTTTTATGTTTTCAAACAACCAACTCTCAGTTTCATTAATCTTTTGTATTGTCTTTTTAGTTTCTAATTCATTTATTTCTACTCTGATCTTTGTTATTTACTTTCTTCTACTAACTGTAGGTTCAGTTTGTTAGTTCCCTGAGATATAAAGTTAGGTTGTTTGAGATCTTTCTTGTTTCTTAAGGTAGGTGTTTATCACCACAAACTTCCCACTTAGATCTGTTTTTGCTGCATCCCAAAAGTTTGGTTATTTTGTATTTCCATTTTTATTTGTGTCAAGATTCTTAAAGTTTTTTAAATTATTTTTTCATCCATTGGTTGTTTAGGAGCATGTTGTCTAATCTCCATGTATTTGTCAATTTCCCAGTTTCCTCCTTGTAAATTTTCATATCATTATGGTTTCAAAACATGCTTGATGTGGTTTCAGTCTTAGTAAACTTAATAAGACTTGTTGTGTGGCCTAATATACAGTCTGTCATGGAAAATATTTAGTATGTGCTTGAAAATAATGTGTACACTATTGTTTTGGGATGAAATGCTTTGTATATGTCTGTTTAGTACATCTGATGTAAAGTGTCATTTAAGCCATTGTCTCCTTATTGATTTTCTGTCTGGAGGATCTGTCAATTGATGAACATGGGGTATTAAAGTAGCCTACAATTATATATTTAGCTACTCCTTTGTTGGGTACATACATATTTTCAAAAGGTGTATTTTCTTCTTGGATTCACCCTGTTTCATTATACTATGACCCTCTTTGCCTCTTACAATAGTCTTGTTTTAAAGTCTATTTTGTCTGATATATGTGTATCTATTCCAGTTTTCTTTTGGTTTCCATTTTCATGAAATGTCTTTTTTCCATCATTTCACTTTCAGTATGTGTGTGTGTCCTTATGTGTGAAATAAGTCTCTCAAAGGCAGCATATACATGGGTCTTTTTTTTTTTTTTTTTTAATCCATTTGGTCACTCTGTCTCTTTTGATTGGAGAAATTTAGTCCATTTATATTTGTCATTATTGATAGACATGGGTTTATTGCCATTTTACTCATGTTTTGGTTGGTTTGTAAGTCCTTTGTTTCTTCTCTTGCTCTGTTCCTTGGTAATTTAATGATTTTTCTATTGTGTTATGCTTAGTTTCTTTTCTTTTCATGTCTTGTTTATTTACTATAGGCTTTTGCTTTGTGGTTACCATGAGGGTTATATAAAACAACTTCTGATAATGGTCCATTTTAAGCTGATAAAAACTTAAGTTCAAATGCTTTTTTAAGCTCTACAGTTTTACTAACCCCCCAACATTTTATGTTTTTGATGCCACACTTCTTTTCATCTTATGTATTTATTAACAAATTATTGTAGTTGTTGTTTTTACTACTTTTGTCTTTAGCTTTCATACTAGCTTTATTAACTTTTCAATATTAGCCTTTACAGTATTTTTTGAAATTTAGTATATTTTTACCTTTACTAGTAAAATTTATACCTTCATATGTTTTCCTGTTATTAATTGATAACTTTTATTTCAGCTTAAGGAAATCCCTTTAACATTTTTTATAAAGCCAAGTCTAGTGGAGATGAACTCCTTTAGCTTTTGCTGATCTCTCCTTCTATTCTGAAGGACACCTTTACTGGGTAGAATATTCTTGGTTGATAGTTTTTTTTCTTTGAATATATTGTGCCTCTCCCTTCTGGCCTGCAGAGTTTCTCCTGAAAAGTCTGATGATGGTTTTATGGGGTTTTCCTATACGTAACAAGTTGTTTTTCTTTTGCTGCTTTTAAAATTCTCTTCTTGTCTTTATCTTTGATCACTTAATTATGTATCTTGATGTGGGTCTCTTTGGGTTCAGCTTATTTGGAACTCCAAGTTCTTCCTGGCTCTGGATGTCTGTTTCATTCCCCAAGTTAGGGAAGTTGATGGCCATAATTTCTTCAAATAAGTTTTCTGTCCCTGTGTCCTTATTTTTCTTTTGGAGCTCCTATTATATAAATATTGGTTTATTTTATATTGTCCCCAAATCCCTTATACTATTTACACTTTTTTAATTCCTTTTTGTTGTTGCTCCTCTGATTTGATAAATTCCACTGACCTGTCTTTGAATTCCTTATCCTTTGGCTTCATCAAGTTTTCTATTCCTTTTATTACATTTTTCAGTTATTGTATTCCTTAGCTCTGTGATTTCTGTTCGGTAATTTCTTATATTTTCTATTCCTTTGTTTAAATTCTTAGTTCTTGCATTGTGCTTCTGACCTCAGGGAGAGCATTTTTATGATTGTTATTTTGAACTCTTACCAGATAAATCATTTATCTTCATTTCACTGATGGGTTTTTCTGAAGTTGTTTTTTTTTTTTTTTTTTCTTTTGTTTGGAACATGCTGTTCTGTGTCTTCAAATGCTTTGACTTTGTTGGTTTCTGTGTGTTAGATAAAACAGACACTTCTAGTCTCGAAGGTAGGGCCTTGAATGCGATATAAAATCTGTTTAAATCCTGCCCTATCTCTTTGTTGTCTCTCAAACCTTTGTGATTTTCCAAGTAGTCTGCTTTATTTTTAGTAGCTCCCAGTAGTTGAGTGTATGCCAAAACCTGCCAGTGTCCCACTGGGAAGGATCTCAGTCAGTAACCAGATTGTTTGATTGGAAGCCACACCCTCAGGTGGGATTTTTTAAAGTATGCAAATTTACCTCTTTGATGGTAAGACTTGGAGGTGAGCATCTGTCTGTTCCCTCTGCTCTGAGCCCTGATGTGATAGCCAGTTAGGAAGTGTTTCTCTATTTGCTGTATTCCTGTTGGATCTGTGAACCTAAACCCTGCTCTCCAGCAGAGCCAGCCTATCAAAGGATGTGTCCTCTGGGCAGCAGCCACAAAAGCCAGGATGCTGGGTGTTTATACAAGTTCCTTTCTTGGTGACACCAGCAATGTGGGGCATGGCAGAGGGAGAGTGTGAAGATGGTACCTGCTGGCCTCTACGCTATCTGGAGATGATTGCAGGCGGCCCCTAGATGTGTGTTTAATTACAAGCTTGCCCCTCTGGTTACAGGTGTTAATATAAGCTAATAGGCCTCTTCCACAGAAAGAATAGATGTTTTGGTCTGCCTCATCATTAGTCCCTGGATAGGTAGCTGGTTAAGAACTCTTTGTTACAGTCCTGTGGGACCTAGGAGAGCTCTGGGGGTTACCAGAGCTGATGATCAAAGGACATCCCCTGGGCAGCAGCTGCAAAAACTGGGGCTCTACGTGTGCATTGGCATTGTTTTCCGGCAGTACCTGCAGCCTGGAAAATAGCAGAAGGAGAGTGTGAAGGTGGTTCCTGCTGGGCTCTGCAGTCTTGGGAGAATATTTCAGTAGGCCTGTAAATGTGTGTTACTTAGGATCCTGCCCCTCAGGCTGAAGATTTAAGATAATTAGATAAGCCTCTTTCATAGAAAGATTGGGGTTGCATTTCATTCTGCTTTCTCTCACTCCTGTCCCCTGCTGGGGTAGCTGTTTCAGAACTCTTTTTCTGTTTGTTACGGTCCTATGAGACCTACAAATGCAAGGTCTGAGCCTGGAACCTGTTGCCTGCCAGAGCTAAGTAATCAAGGGTGTCCCCTGGGCAGCAGCCACAAAACCCAGGGCACCAGACATGTGCACGGTCTCCTTATTGGGAGATACTAGTTACCTGGAGTGGGTTGGAGGGTGAGCACAAAGATAGCACCCAGTCTCTGATGTCTCTGGAAAGGATTAAAGTTGGTCCTTTAATGTGAGTTTAATTAGAAGCCCCAGGCTGCAGATATAATGATCATAGGCTTCTTTTACAAAACACTTGGGTATTTCAGTGGGCTGCCTCATTTCTAGACCCTGAGTTGTAGCTACAGGGAGCCTGTGTGAGCCCCTTAAGAACTGTTGCTCAGTTTTCCATAGCCTTGTTATTCTCATAGACACAAGTCCCATTGGCATACAGAACTTGATGTTTTATTGTTGTTGTCTGTCAGGTGCAGGTCTTAAAAGGTAAGGTATTAGTTGTAGGGTTCAAAGCACTTGCTCTTCAGGGAGAATTTTAGAGTTGTGGGTTCCCTCTGAATTGTGGGTTGCTATCAGCCCATGACAGGATTTGTGGTGAAATTGTGCCTCAGCCTCTCCAACTTTTTTTTAAAGTTTTTTTTTTTTGTTTGTTTGTTTGTTTTAATACTCTGTCCACCCAGCATGGGGCTCAAATTTATGACCCTGAGATCAAGAGTCACACGCTCTGGTGACTGAGTCAGCCAGGACCCCACAACTTGTTTCCATGTGGATTTTTTCACATTCCCCCATTGTGAGTGAAGGAGTCTTTTAACTAGTTTTTGGGTTTTTTTCAGAGGAAATTGTTCTGTATGTAGCTGTAGATTTGGTGTGTTTGTGGAAGGAGGTGAGTTAAGCATCCTTCTCCATTGCCACCTTGAACTAGTACCAATTCTAAAGGAGTAAGGTTTGGGGTGTCTGAGTGGCTCAGTCGGTTGAATGTCCAACTTCAACTCAGGTCATGATATCACACTCATGGGTTCTAGCCCCATGTCAGGGCTCTGTGCTGATAGCTCAGAGCCTGGAGCCTTGCTTCAGATTCTGTGTCTCCCTCTCTCTCTGCCCCTCCCCCACTCACGCTCTCTCTCCCTCTGTCTCAAAAATAAACATTAAAAAAAAAAAAAGATGGGGTGCCTGGGTGGCTCAGTCGGTTAAGCGGCCGACTTCGGCTCAGGTCACGATCTCACGATCCATGAGTTCATGCCCCGCGTCGGGCTCTGTGCTGACAGCTCAGAGCCTGGAGCCTTGCTTCAGATTCTGTGTCTCCCTCTCTCTCTGCCCCTCCCCCACTCGCACTCTGTCTGTCCTCTCTCTCTCTCAAAATAAATACACATAATAATTTTTTTTCAATAAAGGAGTAAGGTTTAAATATGACTGTTAAAAATAGGAAGGTAATCACTAGAGAGATGGAGACACATGGAAGAACTTCAGAATTCACAGAATTTGCCATGTCACACCAGGAAACCTAATGAAGTGGGGAAAAAATGCTTACCAACTGAGCCATCCAGGTGCCCCAAGAAGCTGATTTCTTAAAAATCAAGATTCAAAGAATATTAAATTGGAGAGAGAGAAACATGTAGAATATAACCAAATTTTGAAAAAAAAAAGATAACCTCTCTGACCTCAGCTGTAGCAACCTCTTACTCGACACATCCCCAAAGGCAAGGGAATTAAAAGCAAAAGTGAATTACTGGGACCTTATGAAGATTAAAAGCTTCTGCACAGCAAAGGAAACAACCAACAAAACTAAAAGGCAACCAACGGAATGGGAAAAGATATTTGCAAATGACATATCGGACAAAGGGCTAGTATCCAAAATCTATAAAGAGCTCACCAAACTCCACACCCGAAAAACAAATAACCCAGTGAAGAAATGGGCAGAAAACATGAATAGACACTTCTCTAAAGAAGACATCCGGATGGCCAACAGGCACATGAAAAGATGTTCAGCGTCGCTCCTTATCAGGGAAATACAAATCAAAACCACACTCAGGTATTACCTCACGCCAGTCAGAGTGGCCAAAATGAACAAATCAGGAGACTATAGATGCTGGAGAGGATGTGGAGAAACGGGAACCCTCTTGCACTGTTGGTGGGAATGCAAATTGGTGCAGCCCCTCTGGAAAGCAGTGTGGAGGTTCCTCAGAAAATTAAAAATAGACCTACCCTATGACCCAGCAATAGCACTGCTAGGAATTTATCCAAGGGATACAGGAGTACTGATGCATAGGGGCACTTGTACCCCAAGGTTCATAGCAGCACTCTCAACAATAGCCAAATTATGGAAAGAGCCTAAATGTCCATCAACTGATGAATGGATAAAGAAATTGTGGTTTATATACACAATGGAGTACTACGTGGCAATGAGAAAAAATGAAATATGGCCTTTTGTAGCAATGTGGATGGAACTGGAGAGTGTGATGCTAAGTGAAATAAGCCATACAGAGAAAGACAGATACCATATGTTTTCACTCTCATGTGGATCCTGAGAAACTTAACAGAAACCCATGGGGGAGGGGAAGGAAAAAAAAAAAAGAGGTTAGAGTGGGAGAGAGCCAAAGCATAAGAGACTCTTAAAAACTGAGAACAAACTGAGGGTTGATGGGGGGTGGGAGGGAGGAGAGGGTGGGTGATGGGTATTGAGGAGGGCACCGTTTGGGATGAGCACTGGGTGTTGTATGGAAACCAATTTGACAATAAATTTCATATATAAAATTAAAAAAAAAAGAAAAAAAAAGATAGCAGAAGATATACATAAAATATATAGTGTCAGGGTAAAGACAGTATAAATGCAATAGAAAATTCATTCTAAAACAGAAGAAGAGGCAATACTGAGTTACTGATCCATACCAATTATGAAATCCAGCTTGGCAGGCATTGTGAAGTCTTGCTTGCCTGGATTATGGGGGGAAATTCTTTGAACAATTTAGTTTTTTTCTCTTTGGAATGATCTTTTCTGTCATTTATCCTCTATAAACAGATCTGAGGTGGGTATTGGTATTATGTGCTTCCCTTGGTGTATATATAACTTTCTCAGCTTGTGTGTGGTGCAAGTCTGGGGCTTGCGTGCTATTTAAGAGTTGAATATATAATACTTTGTAAATGATTGAGTAGTAGGATTAGAGAAAAGACTCTACTGCATAAAGTTATTCAGGAACCTGAGCTGGTGGGGACTTTGCTGTCATTAACTGGTGGTTTCCATGTTTCTAAATGTATGTTCACATCAGATAGCAGAAGGGAAAGAGAAGTGGGAGGTTTTAGGGAAAATTTTTATGGGTGAGGGGTAACAGTGGCATATACCACTTTTGCTTATGACCAGAATTCAAATCACATGTCCAAACAGACTTCAGAGGAGGCTAGGAAATGTACTCTAGCTCTGTGCCTAAGAGAAGAGGGAAACAATTTGGTAAGCAGCTTTCTCCTTTATCCAATTTCCTTTATCTTACTTAAAACACTTTATCCTACCATCAGAGAATGTATATTTTTTTTGTAAGTCCATGATACATTTGCAAATATAATTCATGTAGTGAGCCATAAAGAAAGTTTAAGAGATTTGTCTAAGGAGAGATTCATAGTCACATTTTCTAATAATTCATTAAGTTAGAAATCAACAACAAAAACAACAACAGAAGATGCTTAACCTCCCGTACTTTCTTGGAAATTAAGAAACATTCTGGTTTTTAGTGAGAAAAAGACTAAAAGAAAAAAACCGTGAAAATAAGAAATTACATAGAAATTGATGAAAATCAAAATCAGTGGTTTGTTCTATACAAAAATATATACTTCTGAGGGCCTTTATTATTTAAGAAACCTGAAAATAAATAAATTGATATCCAACTTAAGAAATTTAGAGAATAACAATAAATCTCCAAATTACATTCATATATTTGTCTCTTTTGAACTGCATTTACTATGATTACTTCAAGACTTCTCATAAGTTTCTTAGCAAGTGTCTATTCTGTTGCTTACTGTTTCAAAACCTATTAAATTTTGTTTACTTTATTATTCATCACAGGCAAATTTTTCTTTGTAGTATTAAAATAATCTTTGTTGAATTAATGTGAAGGAAAAGTACTGTAAGATGAATTGGTGGGATTAAGAGGGAGATATGAGGGGGTATTACTGTTTATACTTGGGAGTTGTTAAAATTTTGTTTTTCTTCTAGATTCCGATGGAAGAAGGAGGAACTTGTTCGTTAAAAGACAGGCAAACATCTAAGAAAATCTGTAAGTATAACTATCAAGTGAATTTTATTCTTTAAAATGAACTAACATTTAAGTGAAAATCAGTTAAGTTTTAAATGTTTTTTTTTCAGATTTATGCCACCAAATATTTCATAGATATGTTAGAATATACTAGTATTACACTTATTTTTATTATATATATTATACATGAGTATATATAATATATATGTACAGTTTAATGAATAATGAAACTGATACCCGTATATGTACTTTGTAGCTTAAGAAATGTATAATCAGAACTTTTGAAGGTTTTCTCAATTGCATTTCCAATCCTGCCCCCTAGAGGTAACTATTATCCTGAATTTATTTTTTGTGATATCACACATAGACTTTTCCATTGCTTAGTTTTGAACTTTTTACAAATTGAGGCCAACTCTACATATTTTTGTGATGTTGTTGTTCACCCACTAATGTATTTTGAGGTTTGTTCACTTTGATACTTTTGACTCTGGTACATTTCATTATTTGTTTACTACTATATCGTTTACTACTATTTTGGGAATGTACCACAGCTTGTTTATACATCCTCTGGCTGTGATTATTTAGGTTGTCTTGAATATTTTGATATGATAAGCAGTGTTGCTTTGGCAATTCTTGACATTTCTTCTGACACATGTGTATAAAAATGCCTCTGTGATATAGTTTTACAAGCAGAACTGAGTAGTCGTATGGTATGAACATCTTCACCTCATCCAGGTAATGCAGAATGTTTTCCAAAGTAATTGTGCCATTTTAAACTTCAACTAGTGAGAGGTAGGAGTCTTAGTTGTTACATATTATAACACTGGGTCTGGTACCTAATTGTTGGCAATCTGGTATTGCATTGTATTTTTAATTTATATTTCTCTATTAATTAGGTTGATTGGCCATCCATGTTTCATCTGTGAAATGCCTTTCATGTTTGTTGCCTGTGTTTCTTTTAAGTTGGGCTTTCTTTATGGGATGTGTCTTTTATATACCTATATGTGTATATCCCTAGATATTAACTGTGTATAGCAAATACTTCAGATTTGAGTGGTCTTTTTATTCTATGCTGTCTTTTTATAGATAAAAGTTTCTAGCACTTTTTATATATTCTGTGATAGAATGATTCTTCAGGATATGTAGGTCTACTAGGATACCTAGAAATCTTTATGGACTTTTTTTCTTTTGGAATTAATTTAATCTTTAGAATATGTAACACATTAGTGTGGTTGCAATCCTTATCTTTGCTGCCCTACTTCCTTCTGCATCAGATGAGTAGCTGCTTTTTGTTGGTTTACGTTTTATCATTCCGGGTTTTTTTTCCCCCAAAATACAGCCTAAAAATTTATAAACACACATATACACATGAAACTTAGTTCTTGCCTTTCTCACTCTAAATGTAATAGTAGATTTTTTATTTAACATAGGATATTTCATAAATTAATTGAATAGATTAATTTATTTAATAAAACATCCTGAAGTGTTCTCCATGGTAATATTAGACATTTTTTCATCCTTTGTTTATGACCATATGGTAATCCATAATATGGATGGATTATAGTTTATTCAGCTAATGCCTGTTGATGGATATTTGGGTTGTTTCCAGGGTCTTGTTCATACAAATAATGTTGCAATGAAAAACTCTGTGCATATGTTGCTGAGTTGTGGAGGTATATTTTTAGGGTAATTTCTAGGAATGGGATTGCTGAGTCAAAGGAGAGATACATTTTTTTTTTCTGGTTTTATTGAGGTATAATTGGCAAACAAAAATTGTATGTATTGGAGCACCTGGCTGACTCAGTTGGTAGAGCATTTGACTCTTGATCTTGGGATCATGAGTTCAGACCCCACATTGGGCGTAGAGATTAAATAAGTAAATAAATATTTTAAAAAATTATAGCTAATTCTCACACAATTTTTTTTCTTCTTTTTTTTTTCTTTTTTTTAATGTTTGTTTATTTTTGAGTGGCAGAGAGAGCACGAGCAGGGAAGGGCAGAGAGAGGGAGACACAGAATTTGAAGCAGGCTGCAGGCTCTGAGCTGTCAGTATACAGCCTGATGCGGGACTTGAACTCAAACTGCGAGATCGTGACCTGAGCTAAAGTCAGACGCTTAACTGACTGAGCCACCCAGGCACCCCTCTTTTGTTTTTTTCTTTTTTAATGTTTATTTATTTGAGGGAGAGAGAGCGTGCAAGTAGAGGGCCAGAGAGAGAGGGAGAGAGAGAATCCCAAACTGGATTGGTGCTCTCAGTGTGGAGCCCAGTGAGGGGTTTGATCTCATGAACCATGAGACCATGACCTGAGCCGAAATCAAGTCGGGTGCTCAACTATCTGAGCCACTCAGGCGCCCCTCAGAATGCTTTTGTTGATTTTGCTATATCTTTGTTTCAGTAGCCAACTAGCTACGGTTGCAATTAATAAACAGCTGTCATTCCAACATGAATGTTACTTGATATTTTCATTTAAATTAATGAGTATAGGGGCACCCGGGTGGCTCAGTAGTTTGTGTCTGACTTCAGCCCAGGTTGTGATTTCACAGTTTGTGAGTTCAAGCCCCACGTTGGGCTCTGCGCTGACAGCTCGGAGTCTGGAGCCTGCTTTGAATTCTGTGTCTCCCTTTCTCTCTGCCCCTGCCCCACTCACACTCTGTCTCTGTCAAAAAATAAACATTAATTTTTTGTAATTAGTGCAAAAAAAGTGAAACAATGAAGATGCATGTTGAAAGTATACTCTTTCAACAATGAAAAAAATACATTGTGAATGATTCCCACAGTCAAGTTAATTAACACATCTACCACCTCATATAGTTACCTTTTTGTGTGTATGTGGTGAGATACTTAAACTGTAGCTCCCCTGGGCATTTTATTTATTAATATTTTAAATTTTTTGTTTATTTTTGAGAGAGAGACGGAATGTGAGCAAGGGAGGGCAAGAGAGAAAAGGAGACACAGAACCTGAAGCAGGCTCCAGGTTCTGAGCTGTCACCACAGAGCCTGATGGAGGGGCTCGAACCCACAAACCATGAGATCATGACCTGAGCTGAAGTCAGATACTTAACTGACTGAGCCACCCATACCACCCCTATGTGGTGAGACACTTAAAATCTACTCCATGCTGTACATGAGATCCTCAAAAGTTATTTCTCATATCTGAACGTTTGGTTTTAAAAACATCTCTTGATGTTTTAGAAATTTCTATTAATTAAATAACTGTCTCTGGTCTCAACTGTTCCTTTCATAGTCAACATCTAGAAAATTCTTTTTTCTTTAAGAGCTATAGGTTGCCTCTTTCCTATTTTTGAACCTCTGTTTATTTACTATACTAAAAATGTTCCTCTTCTCAGTGAAAGAGGAATTTTCTATAGAAATTGCATTCTTTTATAAATCGGATTGTTTATAAATGTGGTTTGATCATCAGCCAATTTAAATTTTCATACTTTTTATCACATATATTTTATGTTTCAAATTTAAATTCTAGTTAGTTAACATATAATGTAATACTGGTTTCAGGAGTAGAAATTAGTGATTCATCATTTACATATAACACCCTGTGCTCATTACAAGTGCCTTCCTTAATGCCCATCCCCCATTTAGCTCGTCCTCCTACCCACCTCTGCTCTAACAATCCTCAGTTCTATATAGGTAAGAGAATCTTATGGTTTGCCTCCCTCTCTGTTTTTATATTAGATATTTCCTTCCCTTCCCCTATGTTCATCTCTTTTGTTTCTTAAATTCTACATGTGAGTGAAATCATATTTGTCTTTCTCTGATTAACTCATTTCACTTAGCATCATATACTCTAGCTCCATGCGTGTTGTTGCAAATGGCAAGATTTGGTTCTTTCTGATGGCTGAGTAATATTCCATTATATATATATATGTATATGTACATATATATATATATACACACACACACACACACACATACACACACACCACATCCTCTTTATCCATTCATCAGTCAGTGGATATTTGTGCTCTTCCCATAATTTGGCTGTTGTTGATAATACTGCTATAAACATGAGGGTGCATGTCCCCATTCAAATCTGTATTTTTGTATACTTTGGGTAAATAACTAGTAGTGTAATTGCTGGATCATAGGGTAGTTCTACTTTTAACTTCTTGAATAACCTCCATACTCTTTTTTAGAGTGGTTGTACCAGTTTGCATTTCCACCAACAGTGCAAGAGAGTTCCCCTTTCTCCACATCCTTGCCAACACCTGTTGTTTCCTGTGTTGTTAGTTTTAGCCATTATGACAGCTGTGAGGTGAAATCTCATAGTGTTTTCTTTTTTTTCTTTTGAGAGATAGAGGGCACAAGTGAGTGAGGAGCAGAAATGGGAAAGAGAGAAAATCCCCTGAGGGGCAGAAAGAGAGAGAGAGAAGGGGGGCCTTGAGTTCACCTGAAGCAGGACTCAAGCTCACCCCAATGCAGGACTCGAACTCATGAACTGTGAAATCATGATCTGAGCTGAAGTCAGATGCTTAACCAACTGAGCCACCCAGGTCCCCGTCTAATCATGGATTTGATTTGTATTTCCCTGATTATTAGTGACATTGAGTATCTTTTCACACGTCTGTTGCACTTCTTAAGTCTTCTTTGGAAAAATATTCATGTCTTCTGCCTGCATCTTGACTGGATTAATTGTTTTTTCGGTGTTAGTTTAATAAGTTCTTTATAGATTTTGGATTCTAACCCTTTATCAGATATGTCATTTGCAGATATCTTCTCCCCATTCTGAAGGTTGCATTTTAGTTTTGTTGATTGTTTGCTATGCAGAAGCTTTCTGTCTTGATGAAGTCCCAGTAGTTCATTTTTGCTTTTGTTTCCCCTTGACTCAAGAGGTAAGTAAGGTAGTAAGAAGTTGCTACAGCTGCTATCAACCTGGGGATGCCTGGGTGGCTCCGTCAGTTAAGCATCTGACTCTTGATTTCAATTCAGGTCATGATCTCACGGTTCATGAGTTTGAGCCCCACATAGGTCTCTGAACTGACAGTGTGGAGCCTGCTTGAGATTCTCTCTCTGCCCCTACCCTGCTTGTTCTCGTTCTCTCTCTCTCTCTCTCTCAAAATAAATTTAAAAAACTTTAAAAAAATTTGTTACCTGCATTCTCCTTTAGGATTTTGGTGGTTTCATGTCTCACATTTAGGTCTTCCATCCATTTTGAATTTATTTTTGTGTATGGTGTAAGAAAGTGGTCTAGTTTCGTTCTTCATGTTGCTGTCCAGTTCTCCCAGTATCATTTGCTAAAGAGACTGTCTTTTTTTCCATTGGATACTGTTTCCTGCTTTGTCAAAGATGAGTTGGCCATACATTTGTGGGTCTAGTTCTGGGGTTTCTATTCTATTCCATTGGTCTCTGTGTCTGTTTTTGTGCCAATACCATGCTGTCTTGATGATGACAGCTTTGTAGTAGAGGCGAAAGTCTGGGATTGTGATGCTGCCTGCTTTGGTTTTCTTCTTCAAAATTACTTTGGCTATTTGGGGTCTTTTGTGGTTCCATACAAATTTTAGGATTGCTATTCTAGCTTTGAGAAGAATGCTGGTGCTATTTTGGTTGGGATTGCATTGAGTGTGTAGATTGCTTTGGGTACATTGACATTTTAACAACCCATGAGCATGGCATGTTTTTCCATTTCTTTGTGTCTTCTTCAATTTCCTTCGTAAGCTTTCTATAGTTTTCAGCATATAGATCTTTTACATCTTTGGTTATGTTTATTCCTAGGTATTTTATGGTTCTTGGTGAAATTGTGAACGGGATCAGTTTCTTTATTTGTCTTTCTGTTGCTTCATTATTGATGTATAAAAATGCAGCCGATTTCTGTACATTGAATTTGTACCCTGTGACTCTGCTGAATTCATGTTATCAGCTCTAGGAGTCTTTTGGTGGAGTCTTTCGGGTCTTCCATGTATCATGTCTGCAAAAGTGAAAGTTTGACTTCTTTGCCAATTTTGATGTCTTTTATTTCATTTTGTTGTCCGATTGCTGATGCTAGGACTTCCAATACTATGTTAAACAAGTGGTGAGAGTGGACATCCCTGTCATGTTCCTGATCTCAGGGGGAAAGCTCTCAGTTTTTTCTCCCATTGAGGGTGATATTAGTTGTGGGCTTTTCATAAATGGCTTTTATGATGTTTAAGTATGTTCCTTCTATCCCGACTTTCTCGAGGGTTTTTATTAAAAAAGGATGCTGAATTTTGTCAAATGCTTTTTCTTCATCGATTGATGGGATCATATGGTTCTTATCGTTTCTTTTATTAATGTGATGTATCACATTGATTGATTTGCAAATGTTGAACCATCCCTGCAGCCCAGGAATTAATCCCACCTGATCATGGTGAATAATTCTTTTTATATGCTGTTGAATTTGATTTGCTAGTATCTTGTTGAGAATTTTTGCATCCATGTTCATCAGGGATATTGGCCTTTAGTTCTCCTTTTCTGTGGGGTCACTAACTGGTTTGGGAATCAAGGTAATGCTGGCTTCATAGAATAAGTCTGGAAGTTTTCCTTCCATTTCTATTTTTTGGAACAGCTTGAGGAGGATAGGTATTATCTCTGCTTTAAATGTCTGGTAGAATTCCCCAGGGAAGCCATCTGGTCCAGGACTCTTATGTGGTGGGAGATTTTTTTTTTTTTTTTTAATATATGAAATTTA
The DNA here is from genome assembly GCF_027475565.1 of Acinonyx jubatus. Taxonomy (NCBI): domain Eukaryota; kingdom Metazoa; phylum Chordata; class Mammalia; order Carnivora; family Felidae; genus Acinonyx; species Acinonyx jubatus. Next base: position 65,954,484 of record NC_069387.1, read on the forward strand.
TTGTCAAATTGGTTTCCATACAACACCCAGTGCTCATCCCAAAAGATGCCCTCTTCAATACCCATCACTCACACTCCCCTCCCTCCCACCCCTCATCAGCCCTCAGTTTGTTCTCAGTGGGAGATTTTTGATAACTGATTCAATTTCTTTACTAGTTATGGATCTGTTCAAATTTTCTATTTCTTCCTGTTTGAGTTTTGGTAGTTTGTGGGTATCTAGGAATTTGTCCATTTCTTCCAGGTTGTCCTGTTGGCTGGCATATAATTTTCCATAGTATTCTCTGATAATTGCTTATATTTCTGAGGGATTGATTGTGATAAATCAATTTTCCTTCATGATTTTTTTTCTAATTGGGTCCTCTCTCTTTTCTTTTTGAGAAGTCTGGCTAGGGGTTTGTTTTCAATTTTGTTTGTTTTCAAAAAACCAACTCTTAGTTTCATTGATCTGTTCTATTGTTTTTTGGATTCTCTATTGTTTATTTCTGTTCTGATCTTTATTATTTCTCTTCTACTGGCCTTGGGGTTTCTTTGTTGTTCTGCTTCTATTTCCTTTAGGTGTGCTGTTAGATTTTGTATTTGAGATTTTTCTTGTTTCTTGAGCTAGGCCTGGATTGCAGTATATTTTCCTCTTAAGAGTGCCTTTGCTGCATCCCAAAGGGGTTTGGATTGTTATGTTTTAATTTTCATGTGTTCCATGTATTTTTTAGTTTCTTCTTTAATTGCCTTGTTGACACATTCTTTTTTTAGTAGGATGTTCTTTAACCTCCATGCATTTGAAGGTTTTTCAAACTTTTTCCTATGGTTGATGTCAAGTTTCATAGCATTGTGATCTGAAAGTGTCCATGGTATGATCTTATTGAGAGCTGTTTTGTGACCCAGTATGTGATCTATCTTGGAGAATGTTCCATGTACACTCGAGAAGAATATGCATTCTGCTGCTTTAGGATGAAAAGTTGTAAATATATCTGTCAAGTCCATCTGATCCAGTGTATCATTCAGGGCCATTGTTTATTGATTTTCCGTCTAGATGATCTGTCCATTGTTGTAAGTGGAGTATTAAGGTCCCCTGCAATTACCACATTCTTACCAATAAGATTGCTTACCAATAAGATGTTTGTGATTAACTGTTGTATATATTTGGGTGCTTCCAAATTTGGTGCATAAACATTTATTGTTAGCCCTTCTTGATGGATTGACTTGTAATTATTATATAATGCCCTTCTTCATCTCTTGTTACAGCCTTTAGTTTAAAATCTAGTTTGTCTGATATAAGTATGGCTACTCCAACTTTCTTTTGACTTCCAGTAGCATGATAGCTGGTTCTCCATCCCCTCAATTTCAATTTGAAGGTGTCCTCAGGTCTAAAATTGGTCTCTTATAGACAGAAAATAGATGGGTCTTGGTTTTTTTTTGTTTTTTTGTTTTGTTTTTTTATCCATTTTGATACTCTGTCTTTTGATTGGAACATTTAGTCCATTTATATTAAGTGTTATTATTGAAAGATACGCGTTTAGAGTCACTGTGTTATCTGTAGGTTTCATGCTTGTAGTGGTGTCTCTGGTCCTTTGTGATCTTTGTAGCATTCCACTCACTGAGGCCCCCTTAGGATCTCTTGTAGGGCTGGTTTAGTGGTGATGAATTCCTTCAGTTTTTGTTTGTTTGGGAAAACGTTTATATCTCCTTCTATTCTGGATGACAGACTTGCTGGGTAAAGAGTTCTTGGCTGCATATTTTTTCTGTTCATCACTTTGAAGATTCCCTGCCATTCCTTTCCGGCCTGCCAAGTTTCAGTAGATAGGTCTGCTACTACCCTTATGTGTCTACCTTTTTATGTTAAGGCCTGTTTATCCCTAACTGCTTTCAGAATTCTCTCTTTATCCTTGTATTTTGCCAGTTTCACTATGATATGTTGTGCAGAAGATTGATTCAAGTTACGTCTGAAGGGGTTCTCTGTGCCTCTTGTATTTCAATGCCTGTTTCCTTCCCCAGGTTGAGGAATTCTCAGCTATGATTTGCTCAAGTACACCTTTGGCCCCTTTCTCTCTCTTTTTCTTCTTCTGGAACTCCTATGATATGGATATTATTCCATTTCCTTGAATCACTTCTGTAATTTTCCTGTCATGATCCAGAAGTTTTTTTTATCTCTTTCTCAGCTTCCTCTTTTTCCATAATTTTATCTTCTATTTCACCTATTCCCCCCCCCCTTTGCCTCTTCAATTCTCACTGTCACTGCCTCCAGTTTATTTTTCACCTCCTTTATAGCATTTTTAAAATTCACCATTACTATTTTTTAGTTCCTTAATGTCTGCAGAAATAGATTCTCTGCTGTCTTCTATGCTTTTTTCACCCCAGCAATTAATCTTAGACTGTTATTCTAAATTCTTGTTCAGTTATATTGTTTATATCTGTTTCGAGCAATTCTTTAGCTGTCATTTCTTCCTGGAATTTCTTTTGAGGAGAATTCTTCTGTTTCATCATTTTGGCTAGTTTTCTGTCCCTTATGTGTTATAAAAGCTCATTGTGTGCCTTGTACCTGCGAGAACTGCTATATTAAAAAGGGGTCATACATGTCCAGGGCCTGGCCCTTCAGGAGGTGTTCTTTGGAGAGTGTTACTTACTCCCTCTTGTTGTTGACTTTGGTTACTTTATCTCCCTACTCATAGAAGTAGAGATCCTGACATGAGGCTCGAACTCATGAACCATGAGATCATGACCTGAGCTGAATACCAAGAGTTGGGTACTTAACTGACTGAGCTGCCCTCGCACCCTTCCTTGGGGTTTTCTTGAGAGGAAACCCATTTTCATAGACAAAGGGACAGGAATTGTTGAAGCTACTGTTGACTTCAAGTATTTATGCATTGTAGGGAGTTATGACCTGCCTCTTAGGTGCACTTTTAAACTGTACTTGCAATCAAGTTGCAGTTGTCTGGTTGCAGTTATCTGGTTCCAGATAATGAACCAGATAATGAAAGAATATTATACTGGATGCTTTGAATTGATTTTTTTTCATACAGTTTTGATTGTACAATTAATCTTCATTTACTGGATTAACGCATATCTGCATGTTGGGATTTAATAAACTTGATTTATTCCTCTTTCTTGCAGTTGACACTTCAAATTATTTGTTTATATGGGGTACCTGGATGGCTTAGTTGGTTAAGTGTCTGACTTCGGCTCAGGTCATGATTTCGCGGTTTGTGAGTTTGAACCCTGCTCGGGCTCTGTGCTGACAGCTCAGAGCCTGGAGCCTGCTTCAGATTCTGTATCTCCCCCTCTCTCTACCCCTCCCATGCTCATGCTCTGTCTCTGTCTCTCAATAATGAATAAATGTTAAAAAATTTTTTAAATTATTTGTTTATAATAAATGGTTCATATATTGGGAAAAAACAACCCAATATTCTTTATTATCCTTTCTTTCCTTATGTATATACTCTTATTTTACTTATAGATACAAATGTTTTAAGTATAAAATCCATAATACTGTCAGAAATGAAAGCTGCCCAAGTATACAAAATTTTAGCTAGTTTTTACACACTTTATAGCTCTCTGTAGAATGTTAACTAAATGTATTTTACCGGCAAAGAGTTTTGCCTATGTATATACTTTGTATATATAAATACCATTCTTCATGAATTAAATCTTTATTTTCAGATCTTGATTCTTCACAGAGTAGTCAATCTACCAGTTATTCTCCAAGGCCAACAGATAGTTGCTTCAGTTCTAGTTCAGAAATGGTAAGTTACATTTTTTTTTTTTTGCTTATTAATTTATGCTCTGCTAATTTAGAATTACTTACATTTTTCATAGGTTACCTTTACATTCTAAAAAATTGTCAATAAATAATGAAAATTTGAAAAAAATATTAAACACTTCAAGTGTAAGAAAAATATAAACAGAAATGTAAAATTGAAATGTAAATATCATTCATTCATTTATAAAAATGATGTGTTCATTATTATTTACCAGAGCCACTCTTATCAAGGATAAAGTTGGATTTCTTTTGAAATGCTTTTTAAAAGAACCCGCTTACAATAATTAAAAACCTAAAACAACTAAGAATACATAGAAAAAGTCTGAAGGCTTAGATGAAGAAAACTATAAAATGTTGAAGAATGTAATCTGAATAAATGGAGTGTTATGTCCTCATGTTATGTCCTCAGTGGGAATGCTGCATTTCTCACAAATCACAGTTTAAATGGAGTTCTCCTTCATTAATTCTTCCATGTTCATTTAATCTGCCTTTTTTTTTTTTTTTTTTTTTTTTTTTTTTGTAGCGTCTGCCTCACTGTCCAAACGGCTCTTTCTAAGGATGGACACCTGTGGCCTCTATCTTGCCAATTTTAATGGGCATATTTAAGTTTTCATTTTATGAGAACTAATAATATTAGTAGAAGTTATTTTCTTGTTTTGAAACATGTTCTTTCTCTTTGCTTTTGTGATAATACACTTATCTTGGGTTTCCTTCATACCTCTTTGAATTCTACTTTATGGGGCGCCTGGGTGGCTCAGTTGGTTAAGCGTCCGACTTCGCCTCAGGTCATGATCTCATAGTCTGTGAGTTCGAGCCCCGCGTCGGGCTCTGTGCTGACAGCTCAGAGCCTCGAGCCTGTTTCAGATTCTGTGTCTCCCTCTCTCTGACACTCCCTCGTTCATGGTCTGTCTCTCTCTGTCTCAAAAATAAATGTTAAAAAAAAATAAATTCTACTTTAGCCTTTGATGACTTCTTTTCCACCCTTCTCCCTATATAAATGTAAGTTTAGGCTTTGCTATAGGACACTTTTCTTCTCTAAACCTATACTCTAAATGTTAGATGATGTTCTGTATTCCATCAACATATAATATTTGTCTCATGACAGTTTTCATCTTTGTCATTTTAGCCCAGATGCTTATTGAGATGTCCAGTTTCCTATTTGATATAGCTTCTTGGATATTTAACTAAAATCTCACTTTATTTTTGAAACATTTATATTTTTATTTGAGAGAGAGCGTGCAAGCAAGAAGGGGAGAAGGGCAGAGAGGGAGCGAAAGAGAGAGTGGAAGATAGAGAGAGCAAAAGAGAGAGATAGAGCATGAAAGAGAGAGAGAGAGAGAGAGAGAGAGAGAGAGAGCGAGCCTGTCTCAAGCAGGCTCCACACTTAGTGCATCAATCCCACAGCCCTGGGATCGTGACCTGAGTCGAAATCAAGAGTCAGATGTTCAAACAACTGAGCCACCCAGGCACCCCTCCTTTTTTTCTTTCTCTTAAACTGAACACCCACAGGTCTTTGCCCCAGATCAGTTTTATTGATAATTCCCATATTAGTAGATACCTTTTTTATCCACTCAGTTGCTCACGCCAGAAACTTAGTTAACTTTGCCATTTCTTTCTGGCTCATAATTTTTTTTAACCACATTGTTTCCATCACTTCATCCACTCAGTTCTATCTCCAAAATAAATTGCATATTTATCTACTTCTCTCAACTTTTGCTGTCAGTATGCTAGCCTCAGGTACCAGTATATTGTTCTTGCACTATTGTGATGGTCTCCTGCGAGATCTCTCTACTTATACTCTTGTCCCACTTTCTTCTGTTAGCAGTCATCATGATCTTTTGAAAACCTAAGTTGAATCGTGTTATTTCTGTGTTTAAGTATTCAGTGGATTTAGGTTTTACTTTAGAATCTAACCTTCTTAGGGTGGCTACAGGCCATGTGTAATCTGGCCTCTGGCTACATCTCCAACTTCTAATGTTCTCCCTTTTACACCACACTTCACATGTACTGACTTTTTGACTTTTCGTTTTCTTAGCTTATCAGTCTCTTTTCTGTTTCAGGGCATTTGTAGATCCTATTTCCTTTGTCTTACTCTTACTCATCCTTTAAGTCTCAGTTCAAATATGTCACTTCTTCTGAAAGCCCCTCGTTGGCTCCTCAATCTAAACTAGCCTCTCAGTTATGCTTTCAGAGTGCTTCATACTTGTTCTTCATAAGGCTTTTCTTGATTTATAATTAGATATTCATATGCATGATTATTTGATTAGTATTATTTCCACCCGTGAGAATGTATGCTTTAAGAGGGCAGCAAACATGTCTACTTCACTCACATTGTAGAAGCTAAATGGATATTTATTTTCTTGAATAAATGTATTGAGCTTGTTTTTTCAAATTTGTGCCCAGCCAGTGTCAATGTTATTTCTTGGGCTTACTTTTTCTATTTTAGTGCCAATCTACTGCAGCCTACACCTTATTTCAGGGTTTTTATGTTAACTTTGCTTTTTTTTTTTTTTTTTAAACCTAGAACAGTCATTACTTTTATATTGGAATTTTAGTAAAAAATATTTTCATTAGTTCAGTAATTAAAATATAAATTTCTCTAAAACAAAACAAAACAAAAACAACGGGTGCTTGGGTAGCTCAGTCGGTTTAGCACCCGACCTCGGCTCAGATCATGAGCTCACCTGCATTGGGCTCGATGATGTCATCACAGAGCCTGCTTCAGATCCTCTGCTTTCCTCTCTCTCTGCCCTTCCCTTGCTTGCATGCATGCTCTCTCTCAAAAAAAAAAAGATAAAATTTTTCATGAAGTTGAAACATTCGAACTAGCAAATTGAAATCTACACCTATTAAAAGTTCTTAAAATTTGACTTTTTTAGATAACAGTTAAGATACTTATTCTTATTTAACTTCTTTTGTCTATTTTATTTGATTTTCCATTAGCTGATACTCTCCTTAAATTATACTTTTCATGAAGCTGGACCCATAAAAGATACAATCTAGATATTTTTGAACTTAATGAGTCAATGAGTGAATTATTTATTTATCAATTCTTTGTGTGAAATGGTAGGGGGATGATGTAGCCTATTATGAGGATTGAGAACAGAAAAAATTCCCTTTTCCTTTCTTAGCTCTTCTGCCTTTTTAATACAAGGATTATTATTGTTCTTGCTATTGTAAAAGTCCATAACCTCCTGGGAAGCAGTAGGTTATTGTTTTTTTAAGTTTTAATACCAGTATCATTAGCATGTAGTCTTATGTTAGTTTCAGGTGTATAATAGAGATTCAACAATTCTATACAGTACTAAATGCTCATCATGATAAGTGTACTCTTATTCCCCTTCACCTATTTCACCCATCCCCCCTCACCCACTTCCCCTCTGATAACCATCAGTTCTCTATAGTTAAGCATTTGTTTTTGGCTTGTCTCCTTTTTCTTTGTTCAATTTTTTTGTTTCTTAAATTCCACTTATGAGTGAAATCATACGGCATTTATCTTTCTCTGATTTATTTCACTTAGCATTATAGTCTCTGGGTCCCTCCATGTTGTTGTAAATGGCAAGGTTTTGTTCTTTTTCCTAGTGGAATAGTATTCCATTGTATATATATACCACATCTTCTTTATCTGTTCATCTACTGATGGACACTTCGATTGGGCTGCTTCCATAATTTTGCTACTGTAAATAATGCTGCAATAAACATAGGGCTGCACATATCTTTTTGAATTAGTGTTTTGGTATTCTTTGATTAAATGCCCAGTAGTAGCACTACTGAATCATATGGTAGTTCTAGTTTTAATTTTTTGCGGAATCTCTGGAAGCAGTGGATTAATGTTTGAAGACTATTTGTTGGTGTGCCAGCTTTGAATTGCAGCCTGCCAATATTTTCTAATTTTAAATTTTCTATAGTGTGAATTTTAGAATGCTTTGAAGTGATTGAATGATTTTTAGAAATTTAAGCAAAAATTTACAGCAAAATTACTGAATTTCTTTTAGCTATCTGAAGAAGAAGATAAAATATTGCAGCACGTTGAAGAATCAAATAGGAGAGCCATCAGAACCAAACAAATAACTAGTAATTTTTATCCAGAAAGGATGCCAAAACCTCCATGTGATGGGATTATTAAAAACAATGCCAAAATTCATGAACAAAATGAGAATCTTCACCACCTTTCAATGAAAGATAATACAGATCAGTTTCCACAGTCTCAGTGTAATTCAGCACACAATTCGCAGAATATAACCAGTAATAACCGCATTCTACAGGTTGCAAGATGTGATGCGTGGGTCCAGACAGACAGTGAACCTGTAATGGAAAAAAAATTAGATGCTGCCATACAGTGTGATATAATTTCATAATGTAAATGTAGAAGCAATATGTCTTTGTAATGTTGAAAGGTGCAGTGAAAATATTGAGGCAGATACCACTGGAGGGCAGGAAATCCTTAAGAACGACTGATACTCTAAAATTTCAGCCTGAGTCTTAGCATTTTACTTAATGTTCAGAATTTCATTAACGTAATAAGGAATGAGAATATGTAGCCAAGCACAAGGTAAAAGTATTTATGGCTTGTTTTAAAACATTTTAATTTTAATGTATACATTAATTTTACATAGATATTTCTTTAAACACATATGTAGCTAATCTTCAAGATACACATATTATATCTTCAAGTTTTTGGAAAAATACGTATGTAAATTTACTGTCTATAATTCTCATGGTGATTATTATGATCTATTTATGGATAAAGTATGTTTAATTGCCTCCTGTGTTTTCTTTATTTTAAAATTTAGTGCAGTTGCATCTGTTAGCAAAAATGTTCTAAGATTTTAAGACAGAAAATAATGCTAAACAGTGTCAAATATGTTTTGTAGTCCCATAAGAATTTTGTTAGCTGCTCATATTACAAATTTGCGTATCATCCTTATATAGGGCTTTGCTAGTTTTCTCTGTGTTGTTTCAATTTTAGTATATGTGCTGCTGTTAGCTACATATATTAAATATTATACCCTCATTAAAATTCTGGCATTCATTTTTAGATGAAATATATTTTCTAACTACTTACATTAAATATTATGCCCTAATTTAAAAATTCTGGCATTTTTAGACAAAATATATTTTCTGTTCTGTTTGGATAATGGTTTTTGTTGGTGCTTGTATTCAAAGGAGAATGTTTTTCTCTTTAAGCTATAAAAATATGTCAATGCTTTTCTAAAAGAAATCTTCAACATTAGAAAAAGTAATTTATGTTTACTAATTTTAATATTGCTAAGATTCTTTTCAAAAATATTATATCAGAATTTCTCATTTATAAAATACAGTCTTTGTTCCCAATATAACACTTATTTTTTTTTGTCAAGATTTTAAATGTTTATACTCTGAAATCAACCATTTGTATGGATGTATTACAAATTATACAGCACAGGACATTATGATATGTAACTGAACCAAAAATGTAGTTAGGAGTTTCTGTGCCTCTAAAGAAAAGGATGATGAGATATTCCATTGTTACATGCACACATATCAAATCAGTATTTTGTGCAGTAGGAGTGATCTAAAGCATAATGATTTAGAAACACTAACAGTGTTTAAACACTGATTTTTAAAAGGTAGCAGTCTTCAGTTTTTAGCTAGTTTTAGGAAGTTATTTTTGCAGGCTCGGGAAGCTCAAAGAGCTCCTGAGTAATTTTCTTAAGGTACAGTAATCATCTTCTGGAAGGGGAATATAATGATCTGATGTATATTGATAGTATTTCAAAAGCCAGATTTTCATTGTGATTTTAAACAAAGTATTCTGTCATGGATTGGTTATCCTGAGCAGTATTTTGCAAAATATGACCCAGCAATGAAGACCAATATAGAAAAAGAAGACCTTCTACCTGTGATACTAGAATAAGATTGAGCTGTGAATCTTCGCTTGGTTTCAAGTATCAAATAAATGAATTTTTCCCAAGTACTATGCTAATCAAAGTCTAGCAGTATTGAAAGCACCTTAATTACAGAAATCTACATGTAGTTACATTTTTGTCAATATCATAATGTGGCAGTTCAGCTCAGTAAGGTAAAAAGGAATGTCAGGGCTTTTTAGTGCAGTGACCACACATAGAAGAGGGTAAGGTACAGTGTAGTAAAGAATGTAAACTTGCCCAAAAGAAGGTCTTCCCTTTGTTCTTGGCTTTGGGGATGTAATCTCTATACCCTTGGAGTGTCCTGCATGCCTAATAGAAATGTTTTTGTTAGCCTGGGGACCTTGGACCAAGCTAGATAGTAACAGCATGATTTAGAATGAGACCTTAAATCAAGCAGTCTCAGCTCAACTTCTTAAGGTTTTAGAAACTGAGGTCAGCATGCCACTCTGATGTAGCCCCAGTAAAGACTCTGGACCCTAGGGTTTGGGTGAACTTTCCTGGTTGGCCGTACTGTATATGTTACCAGACAGTGATATCAGGAAAGTCTATGACTCCACAGAAGAGGTCTACTAGAAGCTCTTCATTTATTACTTTCCTAGAGTCTGTCCTGTGTGTTTCTTCCCTAGGCTGATTTTAATCTGTATTCTTTTCCTGTAATAAACTGTAATCGTGACTATAACATCTTTCAATGAACTGAGTCCTTGTAAAGCAAGTTATCAAATTTGAGGGTGCTCTTGAAACCCCTAAAGAAAGGGTAGTTTTGTGGACTGTTCCCTAACATTGCAGTTGCTAATTCTTTAGGTGCTTTAAGATGATGCATATATTTGGAAAGGAAAGTGAATATGGATTTACGGAATCAAAAAGACACATCTTACATAGTAGAATAGATTGTAGCATACTTCTTAAAATCCAATATGATTTAGGTTTTCCTTTGGTGAAGCCATTTAATGGAAAAAACAACAGAAGTAAGCAGCTTTCTTTCCATATTCACAACTTAAGATTTATAAAACGAGTAAATCTTAACTAAGGCTTATCCAAATGAAACAAAATGGAAAGCTCAATGATTATGCACACATTTGTATTGTAAGCTACCAATCACAGTGACTGCAAATAAGGTATGTACAGTCAGTTACGGCTGATGTATATGATACTGATCTGGAGTTGGCGCTTAACAAATTTATAAAACAGTGATTTGGGCCAGCATTAACTACTCTAGTAATTTGCCATCTGTAATAATATGAGGCTATCTTTAGGGATAGTCTCATGTAATTTTCTTTTTAGCACTTACCATAATTTTAATTTATTTGTATAATTTCTTGGTTAATGTTTATTTTCCCCATGACACCACATACAGCAGTGTAGCAAATGCTGTCATTGCTCTGCTCACGCTTCCTTGGCACTTTCCATTTAAATACATGCCAACCTGATTTCCAACTGACAGCACCTGTGACTTATTTCCTGAGAGGTTTCTCTTGGCTGAGACATCTGTGTTGACCATGTGCAGGCAGACAGGAAGTACCAGGGTGTTTGAGAGAAGTCTTTTAAAACAATGACTGATGGGAGTTGGTGGGTAAATACTCCAGTTCACTGTCCTCTTGGGCAGGATAACTCCCTCAGAAACATTTTCTGCACCAAAGTTTGACACACAGACCTGTACCATTAACATTACTATTGTGCAGGAGTTAGAGGTGCAGATTCTTAGAACCTACCCCCAAACTACTGAAACAGAATCTCTGGGGGCTGGGGATCAAGAATATATGCTTAAATGGATGATATTTATGCACTCCAATGTTGGAGAAACACTATCCTTACAGAGTTCCTCAGAGGGTTAAGTTGCCTACAAAGGTAGCTTGCTTGGTAATAAACCCTGTATTAGCTTCCTTTCTTTCTTGTCTCATTTTCCTACTTCCCTACAAGTTTTTCTTAAAATCACAGCCCCCATCCCCCCCCCCCCCCGCCCCCATGCTGCCCAAGACTACATGCACTTAAATGTTGCTTTGAGTTTTGCCTTCTAGTTTGCTTCTGGGAGAATCCATATTGACAGTTAGGGACCATGATGAATTGATGAACGAATTTTCTCTGTAGATGTGATTCAAATTCTGACATTGATACTTTTTCTAGTTTTACAGTTCTCTAGTTCCAGTTTTCCGTTTCTGCCACCTGCTGAAAATTCAGTAAGTACATCTAGCAGTATATTAGACACAAGTGAAGAGAGAATTTTTGAAGTGAAATACATCAGAATAAATTGTCCAAAATGCACAAAAAAAAAGAAAATGAGTGAAACAATGAGGAAGATAGAATATAAGTTCCAACATATACTTGATTGAAGTATCAACAGTGGAGGAGAGAGAATGGGAAAGAGGCATAAATTAAAGTGATAATGCCTGAGAAGTTTTCAAAATTGATCAGGCATACTAATTCACAAATTCAGGAAGTCCAAGAATTTCCAAGTAGGAAAAATAATTTGAAATCCCTGTCTAGACCCAGTATAATAAAATGGCAGAGCCTGACAGAAGATCTTGAAAGCAGCTGGAGAGAAAAAGACTACCTTCCGAGAAGGACAGCTGCACTGTTCGACGTTTTAGTAGCACTAATGGAAGACAAAATGCAGTGTAATCACACCTTCCAAATCCTGAAAGAAAAAAGCTATCATTTTAGACTTGTGTTTCTTTCCCTACAGCTCCAGCACTGTTTGAAACCACCAAACTAGCCAATACTAGCATTAAGAAACCATTTCTGCAGGATTTGGTGACTTATACTTAAGGCTTCTGTATGTAGATAGTGCTTTTTCTTTGTCGGAAAGTTTTTCATTTTTTTTAATTGTTTGGTCTTCAACCCATATGCTCAGTAATTTTTTCATTGCTTCTATTTCTTTAGGCTGCCTTCTTACTGACTGCAGCACTTGCTCAAAGACCTAGGAATTTCTTTTATTTTTTCAGTGTTATAGCTGATGGTCTGCAATATATATTCCTTTATGCCTATTACTGAGGAGATACCACTCTCATTTCTTTAAAAATGCTTTGTTTCAAGCTTCTTTAATACTTAAAACATTCCTTTTATGTGCACTGCTCAGCATTTTTGAGTCAAGACACTCAGATTTTTTGATTTGTTGAATACACACACACACATATTCATTATATATATAATTTTCACAAATGTGAAAGAATGGCAAAACATAAAAGATAATACACTGAATCAGGGTAAGTGGTAGGTTTTTGAATATGTGTGTGTTCATTCTGTGTATACCTATGTGACTCAGTTCAAATGGGTGCAGTTTTGTCCATTCACATAGGGTTTCTTGTGGATGCAATTGCACATCAATCTGTGAAATTTACTTTGTAAATTACATTGTACTCAAATTGTTTCCCAAATTTGCCTTCCCTTAATGGTTGTTATAGCAAACTTGACTTTTACCAGACCATAGTATTTTTTTCAGTTTTTTAATGGTGTCTTTGAAGAGCAAAAGTTCTAAATTTGATAAAAACAAACTAATTTATCTTTTCAGAAAAATTAATGATGTTACAGTTCTCCTCTGTGTTTCCTTCTAGACGTTTTGTATATTTAGTTCTTACATTTAGGCCTATGATTTATTTCCAGCTTTTATTTATTTTGTACCATATAAGGTAAAAAAAAATTTTTTTAACATAGATATCTAATTGCTCCAGCAGCATTTGTTGAAAAGACAATTCTTGCACCCAATGAATTAACTTGATGCCTTTGTCAAAAATAATTTGACTATGTGTGGTTTTGAACTCTTTATTATGTTCTATTGATGTATCTCTTCTTATGTGAAGCACACATTGTCTTGATTAATGTAGCTTCATAATAAGCAGGTTTTGAAATCAGTGTTACTACCTGTTTTTTAAAATAATTATTTCAGCTTTATATGCATTTACATATAAGATTTGGTCTCAGCCTGTCAATTTTTCCAAAAAAATCTAGTTAGATTTGATAGGAATTGTGTTGAATCTGTAGATAGTGATTTGGGGATTAGCATCTTAATAATCTTGAGCTTTACAATCAATGAATATTTATATCCATTTATTTTTAATTTCTTATATCAACCTTTTGTATAGACTGCTTCATGAGCAAGATAGATGTTGCTGTTTTAAGCCACTGAGTTTTGGGGCTTGTTACCCAATAGTAGACAGTTGGACATATTTTAGTACCTGGAAGTGAGGTGCTGCCACAACAAAAACCTAAAACGTGGCTTTGGGATGGAATGGCAGGATAAAGCTGCAAGGACCTTGAGAAAATTAAAGTATAGTAGCCCTTGAAGAGACTATTAGTGGTAACCTGGGGGTCCTCAAGGTGGCCACTGAGTGAGAACTGAAAGGAAATTGAGGATAATGGTATCAAAAGTTGGAAGAATGAGGACATTTATTATGTAGTGACAAAAAGTTAAGCAACATTACGATCTGTAGTAATGCAGAAAATAGAACTAACAAGAAAATAGAACTACAAAATTAAGGAGATTTCAAATTATTGAAGTGGCTTCTAGCTGTCTATAGTAAAATGCAAGATGAGAGTGTTAAGTAAAAGAAATACTTTCATATATAATGAAGCTTGGAGTTGCTGGAATCAAAAATAAAACTTTCTCATTCCAGTTTCTTCAGATGGCAAACAATATTAAAATTATGAAAAGGCTTTTGAACAAGGTCAATTGAAGGACAATGTCAGGAAAATAGGGAATAAAGGTGATGTCTAAGGTGTTATTCTAAAACTCTTTGCAAAGACCTCAGATTCGAGGTGGTATCTCAGATAAATATCTTTAAGGATCTTAAAGGACATGAACTCCACATTGTCTCTATTCAACAATAGGGCTTTCAAGAGTATCAAGGACAGCAAGCCAAAGATAGACAATGCCTTATCTTGATGAGTTTTGTGGGTGTAGCTTTTGTCTGATGGGGTAAACCCTAGTAATATTCATAAGAGATCTACAAAGTTTTAAGACAAGTGTACTTGCAGAAACACTGCCAGCTTGGACTGAAAGGGACAGAGACAGTAAAACATAAAAAGAGACCTTTGGACTTCTGACATACTACTTTCAGGAAGCCGACTGATGAAACTACTGAGCTGCAAACATAAGCAGTTCTTTATGGAAAAGATGACAAAGGGGTTAAACCATGAGCTCAAAGGGTAGAGTTAAGATATATAGACATGCTGTGCTGCATTCCCAGGCAGCAGGCCTGTGTCAAGAAACCATCAGTACATGCCTAACTGGATTTCAGAATTCTTATTGACTGATAACTCTAGTTTGCCTCTCTTTCACCCCTTTTCAATGGAAAAGCCTATAATGATTCTTATGCCTTTACACCATTATATGTTGGTATGTAGAGGGCATATAATTTGTCTCTGTAGTTCACCATATCTTCAAATTGAGGATAGCTACACTTGAGGAGCTGTGCTTGATAAATAGCATCTGAAGAGTCTCATACACACTTGGATGAGATTCTGGATTTTGAACTTATGCCTGGTGCTGTAATAGGTGAGACTTTTGCAGAGATTGGGTTGTCTTGGGAAGGGGGGGAGTGTATTTTACATGCAGAAAGATTATAAATACTTTGAGGTCAAAGGATATGTTTGTAGTTTGACTCCCTTTCCACAAACAGTGGGGTCTAATTGCTCTTTTCTTGGTATGGGTGAGCCTTGATGACTTAGGTCTAATAAACAGAATGAGGTAGAAGTGACACTGCATGAATTCCAAGACCATATCATAAAATGTGATATATTTTCCAGCTGGTGCTCTCTTTTTTCCTCTTTCATGACATGTACCTTTGCTGCCCTGAGCTGCCATTTATGAAGTCTTGTTGCTGCTAAACCTCCATGCTGGAGGGACCATGTGGAAAGACCATATAGAGAGAGAGTAAGATGCCTGAGGAGCCCCAATCTTTTGGGTCTTCTCTGCCTGGGTACCAGATGCCTGAGTAAATGAACCATCCCCATGCTTTTAAGTAGTCCATCCAAAAGTGTATAGACATAGGCTGTCCCTGCTAGCCATGCTCATGTTGAAAATCTGTGATCAAAATAGGTTATTTTAAGCTACTAAAACGTTTGAAGTAATGCGGCATTAGATAACTGAGTTCATATTTACAGGTCTTATTCTTCTCACTGCTACAACAATTGATGAGGGCCAG
Organism: Acinonyx jubatus; assembly: GCF_027475565.1. NCBI lineage: Eukaryota > Metazoa > Chordata > Mammalia > Carnivora > Felidae > Acinonyx > Acinonyx jubatus. Next base: position 65,970,280 of record NC_069387.1, read on the forward strand.
AAGCCTGTTTTGTAATATATATTTTTTTAATGTATATGGCCCAAAATAGTGCTTTTCATACAGGGAACACTCAATACATCTAGTTGATGCTTTTAAGTGTACCTAGCTCTTTTAAATCGGCTTCATTCTAGCACTATAGCTGTATCACTTCTCATTTCTCCTTTGAAACTTTGTCCTTGTTGCTTTGTTTACTTAGTTACTTTCTGAATTTGGCTCTAGTTCATAATCTTTATATATCTCTTATACTTCATCTTGATTTTGACTCCTTAACCTGACTTCTGTTACCTCACCTGATAATGATAATAACCATTAAAATATATTGAGTTCTATGTAAGTTTTATAGCTTAAGAGCCACAGTATCCCCTGGAAAGAATGTCAAGTACATACAAAAAATTTGTAATAATTTGTTGATTGACCTTAACTATGTGAAAGACACTGAAGTGATTTATATACACTACCTCTTTTAATTCTCACAACATTATGAATATTATCCCCATTTTGTAGATAAGGAAATTGAACTTTAGTGAAGTGACTTTCCCAAGTCATTCAGTCAATAGAGACAAGATTCAAATCAAAGATCTTTCTCATTCTAAAGCCATGCTTTTAATGACTGCTTTATCTCATTTTGATGTTAACATAGGTTTCTAGTTGTTGACCATTGACTTTGCTCATACCCTTTATTTCATTTGCAGTTGTCTTATTTGCCTCTCATTTGTGTGTTGCTGCATTCTATCCTGTTGCTCAAATTTGGAGATCCGTGGAAAGAATCTACCATTAAAAATGTAATTAGGCATACACAAAAAATCAGAACTAAGACCTATTTCAGTAATAGGGGGAATAACTTTTTTTTTTCATGGAAAATATATAAAACATTATATTCACTGGAGCCATTGAATTATCATTGAATTCCATGCTTAAAAAAATAAGACTTGTAAGAATGAATCGGTAAGACTTATGGCAGTTCTTTCTGATGTTAGATTTCAGTTTTTAGAATTAGACATTTAAGTCTTATTCATATACCAGTACTTTTTTTTTCCTATTAAGGTAAAAACATTCACATTCCAAAGTCTATTTTTGTATTGCATATCAGCATAATAGTTAATTCTTTTGGCTGCTATTGGCCATTGGGTTCTCAGCCAAGTTATTTGGTTCTCAATAATACTTTCAGTGTCACTGAACATGTTGTATGTGAACAATATTTGCCTCTTATTTGTTGTTTTAAGAATTTTTATTGAAATGTTATTTATCAGTTAAAGAAAAGGTGAAGTATAAAAATTGAGAGCGATTAACAAGGTAGACCAAAAGAGTATTTAGCAACATTTGAAAAATCAAAGTACAATGAAGTGCAAAGATATCATTTTCCTATCATAACTTAATTACAGTTGACCCTTGAACAACACTGGTGTTAGTGGTGCCAACTCTTTGCAGTTGAAAAGCCATAGATAACTTTTGATTCCCTAAAAACTTATCTACTAATAACCTGTTGACTGGAAGCCTTACCAATAATCTAAACAATTAACATATTTTGTATTTATATGCATTATATACTGTGTTCTTAAATAAAGTAAGCTAGAGAAAAGAAAATGTTATTAAGAAAATTATAAGGAAGGGGGGTACCTGGGTGGCTTCGTAGGTTAAACGTTTGGCTTCAGCTCAGGTCTTGATCTCACGGTTCATCAGTTTGAGCCCCGGATCAGTCTCTGCACTGACAGCACAGAGTCTGCTTTGAAACCTCTGTCCCCTTTTCTCTCTTCCCCTTCCCTTCGTGCTTTCTTGGTCTTTCTCTCTCCCTCTCTCCCTACTTCTCTCAAAAAATAAATAAACATTTTAAAAAATAATAAAAAATCATGAGGAAGTGAAATACATTAATAGTACTGTAAAAAATCCAAGTATAAGTGGACCCCTGCAATTCAAGCCTGTATTGTTCAAGGGTCCATTGTATACTGAAACTTTATTATTAGGTTTGATATTAGTCAATTGTAGTCTGTCTTTAATAGTTGATAATGGGGCACTACTTCATTTTATATAAGATTGGATCCAAAGGTCAGTATTGTCTACGACTGCTTTTACTTAGAAATAATGTCATCTGACTTTATATACTACAACCTCCTTCCTCCCAAAATTGCTAATTGGCATTTTCTAAATTATTTCATAATGGCTCCAAGTTCTTTGTTCAATACCCATGAAGGTAACATATTTCAGTATATATCTTAATCTACAAATCTTTTCTGAATTTCACTGCAATATTAGGATAGTTTTTGCCATGTTGTATACAATGCCTAGAATAGTGTGTATCTTACAAAAGGTACTTATTAGATTTTTGTTGAAGGAAGAGACTCTCTTAGGGTACATTGGTCACTGCAATCACTGGAATGACAGAAATGGAGATTTTTTTCATAACAAAATTTTTTTTAATTTATTTTTGAGACAGAGAGAGAGTTGGGCAGGGGTGAGGCAGAGAGAGAGAAGGAGAGACACAGAACTCAAAGTGGGCTCCAGGCACAAAGGTGACAGCACAGAGCCTGATGCGGGGCTTGAACTTACAAACTGTGAGATCATGACCTGAGTCAAAGTCAGACGCTTAACTGACTGAGCCACCCAGGTGCCCCAGAAATGGAGATGTTTTTAAGATGGCCTAGACTTGGTTTTGTTTACCATTTGGTCTGGCTTGAACAGGAATTAGGCTTTTTAGAGTTTCACAAACCATCTAACACTTAAGGCCTTATGTCACCAACAGTTCCTTCCTTGCTATCACACCAAGCCTACTTCCTTCTCAGCTTATTAGCCTTAACAGCAATAACCAATTTATATTCTACACAGCATATGTCATCTTTGGCTAATCATCCCATAATATTATTGATTGAAGTGAGTATTTGTAGCCTAAGAGAGAGAATATTGAATTCCTCTGAATTCTATGGTATTGGAACCCACAATGTAGCATAAAGAAACTAGGCTTTTTTATTTAAAGCTAACAGATTCTATTAAACTCTAATAGATCCATTATTTAAGGTTCTTTAGGGGCATTAACCTTCATATTTTTATAACAGGATGTAAAAACATGACTATCATAAATAAAACGGCTGATGAAATAATGATATTGAACTGAGACCAGAGTTGCAGCACGGTTTACAACTAACTGTGGTGTTGGGGTAGGGGTGTTATTGCAGAATCACTATAATATGTTGTATTTAAAGACATAAGGTCATATTTATCTTTTTTTTTTTTCCCTCTACCCTGCAAGGTGGTGATGCCAGTGTTTACAGCCTGTTGCACACATTTCCAGACAGCTAGTTAAGTTTCAAATGTCACCGGGATGGCTACACATATTTTTAAATATGCAGCCTGCACACATTAAAAAATCCTGTGGGATAAAGAAAGTATACATATTTTTCAGCATTCTTAACCTATAAGTAAGTCCTCCTTCTGCACTTCGTGCAAAAATGTAGTTAACAATTATTTTTAGAGGACTTAAATATGTATGTGCAAAAACCTAGAGGTTATGGGAGATAGAAATTAATTGAGATAGGTCCTTTCTTAGTTTTTGGTTTAATAAAGGATTAATTCCTTTATTCATTCACACCTACTCAGTGCAAAAGCAATGACTATACATTAGAAGAACAAGATAGATTGATCCTTAGTCACATAAAACTCATAGTCTAATGGGAGCTACAGTAAAGAAGATAAAGAATATCATGATTGAATTATTTATAGAAATAGAGTTTAAAATATATCACTTTTGGCCAGGGCCAAATATGGAAGATATACTTACAAATATTCCAAGTCGCTATATGAAGTAAATGCTGAGCATCTTCATTTTTTAACAGAATGAGTCTAAGAGGAGCAGAAACCAAATGTAGTACTGAAGATTGCTAAAATGGTCATGATTCTCTATCCCTCCGGATCTTCACAACTGGTACAATAGGATATTGCATGTTCTTCAGTTAAGAGATGGAATCTATTTCTCTACCCCTGAAATTTGGGGAGGTTGATTTTGCCTGTAAAATCTAGCACATGTGACTTTGTGTCAGTTGTGACCCTAGGCCTCAAGAGACCTGCATACTTAGGCTTTCTTTCTTAAAGGATGCTCAGCTGTGATGAAAATCTGGACAAGCCAGCTGAAAGATGAAGGACCACATAGAAGAGAGATGAGCCATCCCAGCTGAGGCCATCTTGAACATCTATCACCCCACCTATCTCATGCATTGGTGAGCTCAGCAGTGACCCCAGGAACAAATCACTTGGGTACAGTCCGAATTGTCAGCCCACCAAATTGTGAGCTAAATAAATATTTGTGGATTTGAAGCCCCTGCATTTGAGTGGTTTTTTGTTTGTATTTTATTTTATTTTCTTTACATAGCAAAAACTAGCTGATGTAGCAAAGTTAGTAAGTGAAAGCGCATGTAGTGGTGTTGTAATTACCAAGCCCTTAATACCATTTTTTATGGTGTACATACTTTTGGAAATTTTTTTAGCAAGCCAATTTTCTTTTGTGGTGAATTCCTACGGCAGATTCCTTGTCACAGACATGGAGTTAGGATTTACAATATGCATGTATTATATTGATTTCCAAAAAGTTTGTATCAAAATAATAGGAAATAGGTATTCATTTTCACTAAAACAATGTGGCATAATTTCTTAATGTCTTTGCTTGTATGATTTGATTTGGGGAGGCCCCCTTTGGTAAGTAAAACTGATATTAAGGTTTTCTTCAGTTTACATCTTGGGATCACTTACAGTGTCACCAGAGGGAATCAGTGAGACCTTTGCTTTCCTGTAGTTAAAGAAATAACATAGTGAATAAGAAAGAGTGTGAGTTTTGGAGTCCAAACAACTATACCTGTTCAGAAAATGCAATTTGCCTGATTTTTTTTAGAAAGTTACATTTTCTCATCTCAACTTATTTCTTGCTTTCCCAAAACTGAGATATGTATTTGTCTTTGGAAAAATTATTTTGTTATGCCTGTAGAATTTTTATTAAATTTAAATCTTATTTTGTCATTCCAAATGGACTTTGAACTTCTCATGGTCAATGACCTTACCTTTTTAAAAATTAGCTTAGATGAGATCTACCATAATCCTGGGGACATACAAACCTATCAGTAGAATTCAAGTAGCCTGGTCTTCATCTTACCAGAGAATATGATGAGAATGTTTTTTGCTGAGGAGGATCAGTATTACTGAGGACAGAAGACTTTTTTTTTAAAATATATTTTTTAATGTTTATTTATTTTTGAGACAGACAGAACATGAGCAGGGCGGAGCAGAGAGGGAGAGGGAGACATAGAATCCAAAGCAGGCTCCAGGCTCTGAGCTGTCAGCACAGAGCCTGATGTGGGGCTCGAACTCACGAATTGTGAGATCATAACCTGAGCTGAAGTCGGATGCTTAACCGAATGGAGTGCCACCCAGGCACCCCATTTAAAAAAATTTTTCTTTTTTTAATGTTTATTTATTTTTGAGACAGAGACAGAGCAAGGACAGAAGACTTTTATTACATGATTAGATTCACAGGACTTGGGGTATGGCTGGATGTAGAGGTGGCAGACAGTACAGTGACTATTAATGTTTCCTGAATTGAGGTTTTTTTTTTTTTTTTAAGGTTTTAAAATAATTGTCAAAGGTGGCGGTGTAGGAGGACGCTGAGCTCACCTCATCCTGCTGATCGCTTAGATTCCACCCACATCTGCCTAAATAACCCAGAAAATCACCAGAAGACTAGCAGAATGGATTCTACGGAGCCAAGCTAGACAAGAGGCCCACGGAAGAGGGTAAGATGGGTGGCGAGGCAGTGCGCACTCCACGGACTGGCGGGAGTGAGCTGGGGCAGTGGAGGGGCATCCCCCCCCCCCCGCCCCCGGCAAGGCAGAGCCCCTGAAGTCTGGCTTGCAAAAGCAGAGGGGCCAGACTGCATGAGTTCTGACAGCCAGCAGGACTTAACATGTGGAATTTTAAAAGTCAACAGCTCTGCTCTCAGAGAGTGGGGAGGGCGAGAGGACAATGGGAGGGAGAGTTGTTGAGCCCCAGAAGACAGAGCTCAGCTCAGCTGGGGAACAAAGGCGCTGGCAAACGCCGTCTCCTTCTCCCATCTCCCGGCCAAAATTCCAAAGGGAACCAGTTTCCATCACCGAACTTGCTTGCACCACACAAACGCCCAACGCTGTGCTTCCGTGGATCCATCCCCCCAACGGGCCTGCCTCCCTCCAGGTGCTGCAGGGCCCCTCCCACAGGAGACCACGGATGGCAAACTAGCTAAGCCTGCCCCTCCCACTCCTGAGTACCTTGCAGATACAATCCGTCTAATCCGCCCTTGGCCAGATCCCATCAAAACAGCACCACAAGCCTGGCAGTGTGCAAGTAGCCCAGACAGGGGCCACACCACTCCACAGTGAGTCCTGCTCCTGGGAGAGGGGAAGATAAGGTACACACCAGTCTCCCTGTGGCCCCAGTCATGGGCTGGGGGCAGACATCCGGTCTGCTGCAGCCCCGCCAACCAACACAAGTTTCTTTGGACAGCACAGGGGAGGTGCCCTGCAGTTTGGAGCTACCACAGGGACTAGCCAAAATGACAAAGCGGAAGAATTCTCCTCAAAAGAAACTCCAGGAAGTAGCGACAGCTAATGAATCAATCAAAACTGATTTAAGCTACATAATGGAACAAGAATTTAGAATAATAGTCATGACATTAATCGCTGGGCTTGAAAAAAGCATAGAGGACAGCAGAGAATCTATTGCTACAGAGATCAAGGGACTAAGAAACAGTCAGGAGGAGCTAAAAAGTGCAATAAATGAGGTGGAAAATAAAATGGAGGTGACCACAGCTCGGATTGAAGAGGCAGAGGAGAGAGTAGGTGAATTAGAAGATAAAATTATGGAAAAAGAGGAAACTGAGAAAAAGATAAACAAATCCAGGAGTATGAGGGGAGAATTAGAGAACTAAGTGATGCAATCAAATGGAACAATATCCATATAATAGGGATTCCAGAAGAAGAAGAGAGAGAGAAAGGTGCTGAAGGTGTACTTGAAGAAATCATAGCTGAGAACTTCCCTGATCTGGATAAGGAAAAAGGCATTGAAATCCAAGAGGCACAGAGAACTCCCTACAGACATAACTTGAATCAGTCTTCTGCACGACATATCACAGTGAAACTGGCAAAATATAAGGATAAAGAGAAAATCCTGAAAGCAGCTAGGGATAAACTGGCCCTAACACAAAAAGGTAGACACATAAGGGTAGTAGCAGACCTATCTACTGAAACTTGGCAGGCCAGAAAGGAATGGCAGGAAATCTTCAATGTGATGAACAGAAAAAACATGCAGCTGAGAATCCTTTACCCAGAAAGTCTGTCATTCAGAATAGAAGGAGAGATAAAGGTTTTCCCAAACAAAAAATGAAGGAATTCATCACCATTAAACCAGCTCCAGAAGAGATACTAAGGGGGACTCTGTGAGTGAAATGTTGCTAGGACCACAAAGTACCAGAGACATCACTACAAGCATGAAACCTACAGATATCACAATGACTCTAAACCCATATCTTTCTATAATAACACTGAATGTAAATGAACAAGATGCTTCAACCAAAAGACATAGGGTATCAGAATGGATAAAAAAAAACAAGACCCATCTATTTGCTGTCTTCAAGAGACTCTTTTTAGACCTGAGGATACCTTCAGATTGAGAGTGAGGGGATGGAGAACTATCTATTATGCACTGGAAATCAAAAGAAAGCTAGAGTAGCCATACTTATATCAGACAAACTAGACTTTAAATTAAAGGCTGTAACAAGAGATGAATAAGGGTGTTATATAATAATTACAGGGTCTATCCACCAGTAAGAGCTAACAATTATAAATGTCTATGTGCTGAATACAGGAGCCCCCAAATACATAAAACAATCACAAACATAAGCAACCTTATTGAATAGAATGTGATAATTGCAGAGGACTTTAATACTCCACTTACAGAAATGGATAGAACATCTGGACAGAGAATAAACAAGGGCCCTGAACGATATATTGGATCTGATGGACTTGACAGATATACTTAGAACTCTGTATCACAAAGCAACAGAATATACTTTCTTCTCGAGTGCACATGGAACATTCACCAAGATAGATCACATACGGGGTCACAAAACAGCCCTTCATAAGTATAAAAGAATTGAGATCATACCATGCACAATTTTAGACCACAATGCTATGAAACTTGAAATCAACCACAGGAAAAAGTCTGCAAAACCTCCAAAAGCATGGAGGTTAAAGAACACCCTACTAAGAATGAATGGGTCAACCAGGCAATTAGAGAAGAAATTTAAAAATATATGGAAACAAATGAAAATGAAAATACAACAATCCAAACGCTTTGGGATGCAGTGAAGGCAGTCCTGAGAGGAAAATACATTGTAATCCAGGTCTAGCTCAAGAAACAAGAAAAATCCCAAATACAAAATCTAACAGCACACCTAAAGGAAATAGAAGCAGAACAGCAAAGACACCCCAAACCCAGCAGATGAAGAGAAATGATAAAGATCAGAGCAGAAATAAACAATATAGAATCTAAAACAGTAGAGCAGATCAATGAAACCAAGAGTTGGTTTTTTGAAAAAATAAAATTGATAGACCTCTAGCCAGGCTTCTCAAAAAGAAAAGGGAGAGGACCCAAATAGATAAAATCATGAATGAAAATGGAATTATTACAACCAATCCCTCAGAAATACAAGCAATTATCAGGGAATACTATGAAAAATTATATGCCAAAAAACTGGACAACCTGGAAGAAATGGACAAATTCCTAAGCATCCATACACTTCCAAAGCTCAAACAGGAAGAAATAGAAAATGTGAACAGACCCATAACCAGTAAAGAAATTGAATCAGTTATCAAAAATCTCCCAACATATAAGAGTCCTGGACCAGATGGCTTCCCTGGAGAATTCTACCAGACATTTAAAGCAGAGATAATACCTATCCTCCTCAAGTGGTTCCAAAAAAATAGAAACGGAAGGAAAACTTCCAGACTTATTCTATGAAGCCAGCATTACTTTGATTCCCAAACCAGTCAGAGACCCCCACAGAAAAGGAGAACTACAGGCCAATATCCCTGATGAATATGGATGCAAAAATTCTCAACAAGATATTAGCAAATCAAATTCAACAGCATATAAAAAGAATTATTCACCATGATCAAGTGGGATTAATTCCTGGGCTGCAGGGATGGTTCAACATTCGCAAATCAATCAATGTGATACATCACATTAATAAAAGAAAAGATAACCATATGATCCTGTCAATAGATGCAGAAAAAGCATTTGACAAAATTCAGTTTTCTTAATAAAAACCCTCGAGAAAGTCGGGATAGAAGGAACATACTTAAACACTATAAAAGCCATTTATGAAAAGCCCACAGCTAATATCATCCTCAGTGGGGGAAAACTTAGAGTTTCCCCCTGAGATCAGGAACACGACAGGGATGTCCACTCTCACTGCTGTTGTTTAATATAGATTGGAAGTTCTAGCATCAGGAATCAGACAACAAAAGGAAATTAAAGGCATCAAAATTGGCAAAGATGAAGTCAAGCTTTTAATTTTTGTAGATGACATGATACTCTACATGAAAAACCCGATAGACTCCACCAAAAGTCTGCTAGAACCGATACATGAATTTAGCAAAGTAGCAGGATACAAAATTAATGTACAGAAATCAGTTGCATTCTTATACACTAATGAAGCAACAGAAAGACAAATAAAGAAATTGATCCCATTCACAATTGCACCAAGAATCATAAAATACCTAAGAATAAACATAACCAAAGATGTAAAAGATCTGTATGCTGAAAACTATAGAAAGCTTATGAAGGAAATTGAAGAAGATACAAAGAAATGGAAAAACATTCCATGCTCATGGATTGGAAGAATAAATATTGTTAAAATATCATTACTACCCAAAGCAATCTACACATTCAATGCAATCCCAATCAAATGGCACCAGCATTCTTCTTGAAGCTAGAACAAACAATCCTAAAATTTGTATGGAACCACAAAAGACCCCGAATAGCCAAAGTAATTTTGAAGGAGAAAACCAAAGTGGGAGGCATCACAATCCCAGACTTTAGCCTCTACCACAACGTTGTAATCATCAAGACAGCATGGTATTGGCACAAAAACAGACACATAACGAATGGAATAGAATAGAGACTCCAGAATTGGACCCACAAAGGTAAGGCCAACCAATCTTTAACAAAGCAGGAAAGAATATCCAATGGAAAAAAGAGTCTCTTTAGCAAATGATGCTGGGAGAACTGGACAGCAACATGCAGAAGAATGAAACTAGACCACTTTCTTACACCATTCACAAAAATAAACTCAAAATGGATGAAGGACCTGAATGTGAGACAGGAAACCATCAAAACCCTAGAGGAGAAAGCAGAAAAAAACCTCTCTGACCTCAGCTACAGAAATTTCTTACTTGACACATCTCCAAGGGCAAGGGAATTAAAAGCAAAAATGAACTATTGGGACCTCATCAAGATAAAAAACTTCTGCACTGCAAAGGAAACAATCAACAAAACTAAAAGGCAACTGACGGAATGGGGAAAGATATTTGCAAATGACATGTCGGACAAAGGGCTAGTATCCAAATTATATAAGGAACTCACCAAACTCCACACCCAAAAAATAAATAATCCAGTGAAGAAATGGGCAGAAGACATGAATAGACACTTGTCTAAAGAAGACATCCAGATGGCCAACAGGCACATGAAAAGATGCTCAGTGTCACTCCTCATCAGGGAAATACAAATCAAAACTACACTGAGATAACACCTCACGCCAGTCAGAGTGGCTAAAATGAACAAATAAGGAGACTGTAGATGCTGGCGAGGATGTGGAGAAATGGGAACCCTCTTGCACTGTTGGTGGGAATGCAAACTGGTGCAGCCACTCTGGAAAACAGTGTGGAGGTTCCTCAAAAAATTAAAAATAGACATACCCTATGACCCAGCAATAGCCCTGCTAGGAATTTACCCAAGGGATACAGGAGTACTGATGCATAGGGGCACTTGTACCCCAAGGTTCATAGCAGCACTCTCAACAATAGCCAAATTATGGAAAGAGCCTAAATGTCCATCAACTGATGAATGGATAAAGAAATTGTGGTTTATATACACAATGGAATACTACGTGGCAATGAGAAAGAATGAAATATGGCCTTTTGTAGCAACGTGGATGGAACTGGGGAGTGTTATGCTAAGTGACATAAGTCAGGCAGAGAAAGACAGATACCATGTTTTCGCTCTTAGGTGGATCCTGAGAAACTTAACAGAAGACTGTGGGGGAGGGAAGGGGAAAACAAAGTTACAGAGAGGGAAGGAGGCAAACCATAAGAGATTCTTAAAAACTGAGAACAAACTGAGGGTTGATGGGGGGTGGGAGGGAGAGAAGGGTGGGTGATGGGTATTGAGGAGGACACCTGTTGGGATGAGCACTGGGTGTTGTATGGAAACCAATTTGACAATAAATTTCATATTAAAAAAATAAATAATAAATAGCAAATAAAAATGAGACCAAGTTAAACACAAAGACAAAAATAATTTAATTGTTAATTTATATGTATCATTTCACATTCTATAATTGCTTATTCATGATGATAGCAAGGTTATATTACTGTAAATTATTTTTTAGATGTGGCATATTGCTTTTTGAATTAAAAAAAATTTCCAATATAGTTATCATATGTTTCAGTAGGACAATATAGTAATTCAACAATTCTTTACTCAGTTTTCATAAAGATAAATATACATTTAATTCCCTTCACCTATCCCCCCTGGTAATCATCAGTTTGTTTTCTGTAGTTAAGAGTCTGTTTTTTTTTTTTTTTTAATTTCTCTTCTTGTCATTTGCTTTTGTTTCTTAAATTCCACATATGAGTGAAATCATATAGTATTTGTCTTTATCTGACTGACTTACTGCACTTAGCTTTATACCCTTTAGGTCCATCCATGTTGTTGCAAATGACAAGATTTCATTCTTTTCTATGGCTGAATAATATTCCATTGTATGTATATGCCACTTCTTTATCCATTAATCTGTCTATGGACACTTGGGTTGCTTCCATATTTTGGCTTTTGTAAATAATGCTGCAATAAACATAGGGTTGTATATATCTTTTAGAATTACTGTTTTTGTATTTTGGGGGTAAATACCTCATGTTGCAATAACTGGATCATATGGTAATTCTATTTTTAATATTTTTAGGAACCTCCATACTAACACTAATTGTTTATTGTGGTTTTGATTTTAGACATCTGATAGGTAAGGTGATAGCTTATTGTGGTTTTGATTTGCATTTCCTTGATGATGTGTGATGTTGAGCACCTTTTCATGTGTCTGTTGGCCATCTGTATGTATTCTTTGGAGAAATGCCTGTTTATGTCTTCTGCCCATTAAAAAAATTCTTTTTTAACATTATTTATTTTTGAGAGAGGAGAGAGAGACAGATTGCAAGCTGGGCAGGGGCAGAGAGAGAGAGGGAGAAGCAAAATCTGAAGCAGGCTCCAGGCTCTGAGCTGTCAGCACAGGGCCTGATGTGGGGCTCAAACTCATGAAATGCAAGATCATTACCTGAGCCAAAGTCGGATGCTTAACTGACTGAGCCACCCAGGTGCCCTGTCTTCTGCCCATTTTTAATTGGATTACTTTTTCTAGTGTTGAGTTGTATAAGTTCTTTATATATTTTGGATACTAACTCTTTATCAGATATGTCATTGCAAATAACTTCTTCCATTCAATGGGTTGTCTTTTAGTTTTGTTGATTGACTCCTTTGTTGTGCAGAAGCTTTTTATTTTGATGAAATCCCAATAGTTTATTTTGTTTTTGTTTCCCTTATCTCAGGAGACATAGCTAGAAAAACATTGCTTTGGCCAGAGAGATTACTGCCTGTGCTCTTTTGTAGGATTTTTATGGTTTCGTGTCTCACATTCAGGTCTTTAATCCATTTTGATTTTATTTTGGGATATGGTGTAAGAAAGTGGTCAGTTTCATTCTTTTGCATCTAACTGTCCAGTTTAGCCAACATTTTTTGAAGAAACTGTCTTTTTCCCATTGCATATTCTTCTTTCCTTCGTTGAAGATTAATTGACCTTATCAGCTTGGGGTTTATTTCTGGGCTCTGTTTCATTATCTGTGTGTCTATTTTTGTGCCAGTACCATACTCTTTTGATTACTACTACTCCTTTGTAGCATAACTTCAAATCTGGAATTGTGATTCTTCCAGTTTCATTTTTCTTTTTCAAGATTGTTTTGACTATTCAGGGTTTTTTGTGGTTCCATACAAATTTTAGGGTTATTTGTTCTAGTTCTTGGAAAAATGCTGGTGGTATTTTGATGGCATTACATTAAATCTGTAGATTGCTTTGGTTAGTATAGGCATTTAAAAAATATTTATTTGGGGCACCTGGGTGGCTCAGTTGGTTAAGCATCTGGCTTCGGCTCAGGTTATGATATTGTGGTTCGTGGGTTTGAGCCCCGCCATCGGGGCTGTGCTGACAGCTTGGAGCCTGGTTCAGATTCTGCATCTCTCTCCCTCTTTGCCTCTCCCCTACTCACACTCTGTCTCTCTCTCTCTCAAAAATAAATTTTAAAACACATTTAAAAAAAAATATTTGTTCTACTAATCCATCAGTATGGAATATCTTTCCAAATGTTGGTGTCATCTTCAATTTCTTCCATTAGTGTTTTATAGTTTTCAGAGTATAGGTCTTTCACCTCTTTGGTTAAGTTTATTCACAGATACTTTGTTTATTTTTGGTGCAGGTATAAATGTGGTTGTTTTCTTAATTTCTCTTTCTGCTGCTTCATTATTAGTGTGTAGAAATGCAACAAGATACCTGTATATTGATTTTGTATCCTGTGACCTTATTGAATTCATGTATCAGTTACAGTGCTTTTTTGGTGGAGTCTTTAGGTTTTCTGTATGTGGTCTCATGTCATCTGCAAATAGTGAAAGGTTTCCTTCTTCCTTACCAGTTTGGATACCTTTTATTCCTTTTCTTTGAGTGATGGCTAGGCTTCCAGTTTTATGTTGAATGAAAATGGTGAGAGTGGACATCCTTGTCTTGTTACTGACCTTAGGAAAAAGCTCTGTTTTTCACCACTGAAGTATGATGTTAGCTGTGGGTTTTCTATATATGGCCTTTATTATGTTATGTTCCCTCTAAACCTACTTTGTTGAGGGTTTTCATCTTGAATGGATTCTGTACTTTGTGTACTCGAATGGATGCTTTTTCTGCATCTATTAAAATGATCATATGGTTTTTGTCCTTTGATTTATTGATGTGATTTATCACATTGATTTGTGAATACCGAACCACCCTTGCATCCCAGGAATAAATCTTGATTGTGGTGAATTGTGTGTGTGTGTGTGTGTGTGTGTGTGTGTGTATGTGTGTGTGTGTGTGTGTGTTACTGGATGCAGTTTGTTAATGTTTTGTTGAGGATTTTTGCAATTAATTCATCAGAGATATTGGCCTATAGTTCTCTTTTTTTTTTTTTTTTGACAGTGTCTTTATCTGGTTTTGGTATAGGGTAATGTGGGAGTCATAGAATGGATTTGAAAGCTTTCCTTCCTCTTCTATTTTTTGGAATAGTTTGAGAATTGGTATTAATTGGTATTAATTGGTATTGACTCTTCTTTAAATGTTCAGTAGGATTGGGGCACCTGGATGGCTCAGTCGGTTAGCATCTGACTTCAGCTCAGGTCATGATCTCACAATCTGTGAGTTCGAACCCCGCGTCGGGCTCTGTGCTGACAGCTCAGAGCCTGGAGCCTGCTTCAGATTCTGTGTCTCCCTCTCTCTCTGCCCCTCCCCTGCTCATGCTCTGTCTCTCTCTGTCTCAAAAATAAATAAAAACATTAAAAAAAAAATGTTCAGTAGGATTGACCTGTGATACCATCTGGTCCTGGACTGTTGTTTTTGGGAATTTTTTGATTACTGATTCAATTTCATTGCTGGTAATTGGCCTGTTAAAATTTTCTATTTGTTCCTGAGTCATTTGTGGGAGGTTGTATGTTTCTAGGAATTTATTCATTTTATCGAGGTTGTCCAATTTGTTGGTATATAACTTTTCAAAATATTCTCTTATAATCCTTTGTATTTCGATGGTGTTGTATTTTTTTTCCTCCTCTTTCATTTCTGGTTTATTTTAAGCTTCTCTCTCTTTAAAAAACCTTTTTTAATGTTCGAGGCACCTGGGTGTCTCAGTCGGTTAAGTGTCTGACTTCAGCTCAGGTCATGATCTCGTGGTCCATGAGTTTTAGCCCCACATCAGGTTCTCTGCTGTCAGCCTGCTTCGGATCCTCTACCCACCTTTCTCTGCCCCTCCGCTGCTCGTGCTCACTCTCTCAAAAATAAACATTAAAAATAATAATAATAAAAATAAAAAAATTCATTGTTAAATTTTTTGATGAGTCTAGCTAAAGGCTTATCAATTTTGTTGATCTTTTCAAAGAACCATCTCCTGGTTTCGTTGATGTGTTTTATTGTTTAAGTATCCATTTTGTTTATTTCTGCTCTAATCTTTATATTATTTCCTTCCTTCTACTGCTTTTGGGTTTTGTTCGTTCTTTTTCTAGCTCCTTTAGGTGTCTGGTTAGGTTCTTCACTTGAGAATTTTCTCCTTGAAGTAGGCCTGTATTGTTATAAACTTCCTTCATAGAATAGCTTTTGCTGCATCCCAAGGATTTTGGATCATTGCTTTTCCATTTTCATTTGTCTCCATGTATTTTTTGATTTCCTTTTTGATTTCTTGGTTGACCCATTCATTGTTTACTAACTTGCCATTTAATTTCCATGCATTTGTGTCCTTTCCAGGTTTTTTTCTTGTGGTTGATCTCTGTTTTCATAGTGTTGTGGTTGGATAAGATGCACAATATGACTTCGATCTTTTTGAATTTGTTAAGACTTAATTTGTGGCCTAATAGGGGATCTCTTCTGGAGAATGCTTCATGTGCGCTTTAAAAGAATATGTATTCTGCTGTTTTAGAATGGAATGTTCTGAATTTATATATTAGACACATCTGCTCTACTGTATCATTCAAAGCCACTGTTTCCTTGTATTTCTGTTTGGATGACTTTTCCATTGATGTAAGTGGGGTGTTAAAGTCCTTTCATATCATTGTATTACTATCAGTTACTTCCTTATGTTTGTTATTAACAGCTTCATGTATTTGGCTGCTTCCAGGTTTCGTGAATAAATATTTACAATTGTCATATCTTCTTATTGGATTGTTCCCTGAATGGTTATACAGTGTCCTGCTTTGTGTCTTGTTGTTACAGTCTTTGGTTTAAAATCTATCTTATTTGATATAAGTATTGCTACTCTGGATTCCCTCTCCCTACCCCCCCCCCCCACATCTGTTTGCGTGTTAAATATTTCACCATCCCTTCATTTTCAGTCTGCATGTGTCTTTAGGTCTGAATCATTTCAGCTGTCTCTTGAAGGCAGCATACGGATGGGTCTTGCTTTTTATCCATTCCGTTATCATATGTCTTTTGATTGTAGCATTTTTAATGAAAATATCATGCTACTACCTTCAGGCCTGTGAAGTTTGTGCTGAAATATTAGCTGATGAATTTATGGGATTTCCCTTGTACCAAACATCTTTCTCTTGTTTTATTATTTTTTTAAATTAAAAAATTGCTCATTTGGGGGCGGGATGGGCAGAGAGAGAAGGAGCAAATCCCAAGCAGGCTCCATGGCTGTGGCTTGATCCCATGAACCATGAGATCATGACCTGAACTGAAATCAAGAGTTAGTATACTTAACTTACTGACCCACCCAGACACCCTCTTGTTGCATTTAAAATTCTTCCTTATAACTACTTTTTGCCATTTTAATTACTGCATGTCTTGGTGTGGACCTCCTTGGGTTTATTTTGTTGTCGACTCTCTGTGCTTCCTGGATCTGGATTTCTGTTTTCTTCTCCAGTTTCAGGAAGTTTTCCACTATTATTTCTTTAAATAAATATCTGTCCCCTTTACTTTCTCTTCTTCTGAGATCCCTGTAATGAGAATGTTATTATAGTTAATGGTGTCCCTGGGTTCCCTATTTCCATTTTGTATCATTTTCCCATTCTCAAATGCTTTCCATTACTCTGTCAATCGATCTCTTCTTCTGCTTCATCTAATCTATTTATTCCCTTTAGTGTACTTTTGTTATTGATTTCTTCATCTCTGATAGGTTCTTTTATGTTTTCTATCTCATTGCAAAGAGTCTCACTGAGGTCCTCCACTCTTTTCTTGGGTCCAGTGAGCTATCTCTATGATCAATGTTTTAAATTCTCTATCAGGCATGTTATTTACCTACAGTTTGCTTAGGCTTCTTGCCATGGTTTTGTCCTGTTCTTTCATTTGGGACATATGCCTCTGTCTCCTCATTTTATCTAACTCCCTTTGTCTTTTTCTGTGTGTTAGGAAACTCAGCTACATGTCTTGCTCTTGAAAATAGTGGCCTTATTAAGAAGAGGTACCAGTACTTGGCACTTCAGGGGTGTCTCCCATATGTTGTGTGTGCCCTGCTGTTGTTGCTGAGCTGATGTTGCCTTCAGTTTAGTCATGCCCAGTGGGTCTCTTTGCTTGCTGTGGGCAGTGTTTGGTTCCTGTGCTGTCAGTGGGCTAGTCTGGGGACTCCTTGTGCTTGAGCTGTGTCAGGCCAGGTGTTTGCCAGGGATACAGCAGCACGGAACTGCAGGGCTCTTCCTTTTTCCTCCAACGAGAGGCTTTCATTAGTGAGTCGAGCCTGCAGTCAGGCCAGCCGTCTGTCCCCAGCTCTTTGCAGGAGCCACAGTCTGACTGGTGTGTGAAGTTATCTATCCCTGTCCCCGGGGCAGGAGCCACTTTGGGATGGCTGCTTTCACCTTGCCAGGCTTGGGGCACTGCTTTAGGTGGATTGGGCCAAGAGTGGTTGGAGGGGACAGATCCACACCAGCTGGCAGCAAGGTTTATGTGGGTCTGCTATAGAAGGGAAACCTGAAGCAGAGGCCTGGCCGGAGGGGGCATGTCTGCAGAATGCAGGGGTGGGGGCAGTGGTAGCAAGTTAGGTAGGGAGTGTTGGTAGGTCCTGTTAGGGGGCTGAGGACAGAAATGGCTCATTTGTTTTTGGAGAAGCCTCCCAAGTGTCCCTGCCTGTATGGAACATGCTCTGAGACCAGTAAACAAATATCCCTCCTATATACCACAGGGGGGGTTTGAACTGCTTCTTCTGTGCTTTCTATGGGGCTCTTTTGTGTGCTCTTTTAGGGCAGAGACTCAGTTTCCCCTTGCCCTCCCAGCTCCCCTTGAGCCAAGCCCACTGATTTTTAAAGTTCTAAGTTTTCAGACCTGCTTGGTTGTAAGAACTCACACAGTTCAGTCCCTCTGGTTTACAAAGCCAAATGTTATAGGGATCCTTTTTTCCCTTGTGGGATCCCTGGTGTGAATGTTTCACTCCCCTCTCTGCACCTGTGGTGTCCCTCTCTCCAGTGGATAGTCTGGTGGTTTCCATTAGCTCTGGGCTGTGTCTCTGCCCTTCCTACCCTCTTTGAGGTGGCATCTTCTCTACATTTAGCTATGGAGAGTTTGTTCTACCAGTCTTCAAGGGGGTTATTTACACTGATGTGAGTGTTATCTGGTTGTGTCTGTGGGATGAGGTGAGCTCAGGATCTCCCTACTCTGCCATCTTCCCCAGAAGTGTGGATGGCTTTTTTAAATTTTTTTTTCAACGTTTTTTATTTATTTTTGGGACAGAGAGAGACAGAGCATGAACGGGGGAGGGGCAGAGAGAGAGGGAGACACAGAATCGGAAACAGGCTCCAGGCTCCGAGCCATCAGCCCAGAGCCCGACGCGGGGCTCGAACCCACGGACCGCGAGATCGTGACCTGGCTGAAGTCGGACGCTTAACCGACTGCGCTCACCCAGGCGCCCCTGGATGGCTTTTTTAAAAGGCCAGTTTGTCAGGCTCCTCTCCACAGTTAAACATCCTTTTTTCTTTCTTTCTTTTTTTGTTTTTTGGAGGGAGGAAGAAGCCCGGTAAGCACCAGTGGTACATATGTTTAAGTGTGTTGATAAATGAACTCTACTATCTAGCAACTTGAAGGCTTCCCTATTGGCACCTGCAGGTTCCCTGAGATTTCTGAGCAAACCGACAAATAAAGGTAATTTGTTTTGTTTTGTTTTGTTTTGTTTTTGGTTTCTAAAGGTACAGCTGTCTCGGAGCTCCAGGATTTTCATGCCTGTGGTGAACACCTCTTGACAAGACTTCAGTGTCTTCCGGTCACTTGCCCAGTTGTTCCTTATGGTAGAAAAAGGCTTCTTAAAGCCCATAAAAAGGTACTGTGTCTGCCTCACCTGGAGTTTTAAAAATTGTATTTTACAAAGTTGTAGAAGCTTACTAGGTTTCCACTCAGTATGTGAGGGGCTTGGAAGGTCATACTCTATCCTAACATCAAGTGAAAAGGTGAACAAACTGAAAATCAACAACTCTTCCACATGAAAAGTGAGGTCACAGGGCAAATTACTGCCCCTAAAATTGGAGACAGAGAGGAAGACACAGAGAATCTCAACTTAGCTAAGTAGGAAGTCAAGAGCAGACATTTCCATGGGAACCACTGCCAAGGTAGG
This sequence comes from Acinonyx jubatus, assembly GCF_027475565.1. Classification (NCBI taxonomy): domain Eukaryota; kingdom Metazoa; phylum Chordata; class Mammalia; order Carnivora; family Felidae; genus Acinonyx; species Acinonyx jubatus. The sequence goes on from NC_069387.1 coordinate 65,989,932, forward strand.
AAACCTAAATTAATTGATGGGTTGCTATAAGCTCCATGTGGACAAGTCTGAGAGCTAAAAATTCCAGAAGGGTGCAGTCATAGTGAGGCTCCCTTACACTTTTTTTGCATTTTAGTTCCAAGAGCTCTTCCAGATTCTAACAGTGAATATTGGAGAAAGATCCTCCCAGGCTTCTGGCAGGAGGAGGGGGAAAAGGAATCAATTTTAAATAGGCCAGAGCAAGTTCTTTTCAAGTTTTTTTTTTTTTAATGTTTTTATTTATTTTTGAGAGAGGGAGACAGAGCATGAGCAGGGGAGGGGCAGAGAAAGAGGGAGACACAGAATCCTAAGCAGGCTCCAGGCTCTGAGCTGTCAGCACATGGCCTGATGAGGGGCTCGAACTCATCAATCACGAGATCATGAGCCAAACTGGATGCTTAAGCAACTGAGCCTCCCAGGCATTCCCTTGCAAGCTGTTCTTTTTAACAAGGCCTGCCTTCAAGAGAAACTTTGTCACCAGAGCCTAATGTGATCTGGGCTTTATCAGAGCCTAACAGTCCTGGCGAAGGGAACTACCCAACTCCAGCTCTCTCTAGCCATCCTGTCTCACCTAAGGTGAAGAAAAAAACTGAAAAGCACTTGGGAGGTTTATATCCCAGGAGCACAGGCTCTCCAAAAGACTGAGACCTACTGATAGGATAATGGAACAATTCCCCTCCTCCCACACCTTAACACTACATCACAGTTAAACATCCTTTTTACAGGAGTTTCTCTTCCCCAGTACATCATGTCCAGGTTTCAAGAAAAACTTACAAAGCAAACTAAAAGGTAAAAAACAGTTTGAAGAACAGCAAGAATCAAAACTGGACTCAGATATAGTAAGAATGTTGAAATATTCAGACTGAAACTTTAAACAACTATGACCAATATATTAAAGGCTCTAATAGAAAAAGTAGACAACATGCAAGAACAGATGGGTAATGTAAGCAGAGAGACAAATTCTATGAAAGAATTTAAAAAATGCTAGAGATAAAAACATTGTAACAGTAACAAAGCATGCCTTTGATGGGTTCATTAGTAGACAGGACATAGTTCAGGAAATAATCTCTGAACTTGACAATATGTTAGTAAAAGTTTCCAAACTGAAAAGCAAGGAGAAAAAAGAATACAAAATTGAACAGAGTATCCAAGAACTGAGGGACAACTACAAAAGTTATAACATACTTGTAAGGGGAATATTAGAATAAGAAAGGGAAAGGAATAGAAGAAATTTTGGAAGCCATAAGGACTGAGAATTTCACCAATTAATGTCATATAACAAACCAAGGATCTAGGAAGCCCAGATAAATGCCAACAACAACAATACAAAACAAACGAAAAACACCCCGGCATGTCATTTTCAAGCTGGAAAATGAAAGATGAAAAATCTTGCAGTAAGCTGGAAGAAAAAAAACACCTTACTTATAAAGGAGTGAAGACGAACACTGCATCTGACTTCTCAGAAACCAAGTAAGCAAGACGAGAGTGGAGTGAAATATTTAAAATGTTGAGAGAAAAAAAAACCCACCGGCCTTGAATTCTGGATGCTGCAAAATTATCCTTCTAAAGTGAAGGAGAAGTAAAGACTCTTCTCAGACAAAAATTGAGGGAGTTTGTTGCCAGTTAGACCTGCCTTGCAAACAATGTTAAAAGAAGAAAAGTTTTTCAGAGATAAAGTGATACAGGTGAGAAAATTGCATCTGCATAAAGAAAAGAAGAGCAGTAGAGAAGGAATGAGAGTATAGGAAAAACTTTTATTTTTCCGATTCTTTATTGATTGAACAGATAACATTTTGCTCAAAATAATAATAGCAAAAGCAACAATGTATTCAATGTATGGCTTATGTACAAGTGAAATGAATGACACCAGTGACACAGCGACAGAAGGAAAGAATTAGGAATATTTGACATTCTAATGTACTTGCATCACCGGTGAGGGAGTGGAGTTATTTGAAAGTGGACTTGGGGGCATCTGGGTGGCTCATTCTGTTAAGCATCTGACTTCGGCTCAGGTCATGATTTCATGGTCCTGGGTTCGAGCCCTGTGTTGGGCTTTGTGCTGACAGCTCAGAGCGTGGAACCTGCTTTGGAGTCTGTGTCTCCCTCTCTCTGCCCCTTACCTGCTTACACTCTGTCTCTGTCTCTCAAAAATAAATGTTCAAAAAAATTGAAAGTGGACTTGAATTAGTTGTATATGTACGTTGCAAACTCTAGGGCAACCACTAAAAAAAGTGAAAGAAGTATAATTGATATGCTAAGAGAGGAATGGAGTATAATATGCTCAATGAAAACCACAAAAGGTGGCAAACGTAGAAAACAAAAATAGGAATAGAGAACAACGGCAGCAAATAGAAAACTGTAACAAATATGGTAGATATTTCATCAGCTTAAATATCAGTGGTCTAAATACACAAATAAAAACCAGATTGTCATTGGATCAAAAATAAGACCCAATTATATGTTGTCCTCAAGAAACCCACTTTAAATATAAAGATGCATGCAGATTAAAAGTAAAGGGATGGAGAAGGATATACCATGCTAATATTAATCAAAAGAAGGTTGGAGTAGTTCCATTAATTTCAGCAGACTTCGGAGCAAGGAAGCTTATTAGGATTCCGTGGATTAATTCATAAATGTAAATTTGGGCATGTTTTTGGAAATTACTGATTATTTTAGACTTTAAATTCCAACCCTTACACATTTACCTCTACATGTTATTTATCAGTTTTATCCAGTAGTTATGTTTTAGTTTCTAAGTCCATAACCAGTGACCCTGCAGGGGAAAAAAAAAAATAGAAATTTTTAGGTAGAGGCCATTATAAAATTTTCCATGATAAAGTTCATTATAAAAAATATATATAGTAGTTGTTAAAAAACAGGACTTTGGAACAAACTTACCTGTTTGTTCTACCTTAATAGAAGTTACTTTACTTCCTGTGACTCAATTACTTTCTCATCAATACAATAATGGTAATGTACTTTTTATATAGGGTTTTGTGAGGTTAGGATAATGTATATAAAGTATGTAGCATATAGGTGTTACTATTATAGAAATATAGAAATAGTGTATTATAAAACATGCAAATTCCACCCCAATCTTGCTATCCTAGTATTTAATGATTTTTGTTATTAGATTTTTCCCTTTTTAAAAATGTTTATTTTTTTAAGAGAGCGAGAATATGTGCAGGCACATAAGCGGGGGAGGGGCAGAGAGAGAGAGGGAGAGTGAATCATAAGCAGGCTCCAAACTTAGTTAGAGTCGGATGTGGGGCTCAATCCCATGACTATGAGATCATGACCTGAGCTGAAATCAAGAGTTGGACACTTAGCCACCCAGGTGCCCCAGATTTCCCCCTCCTTTAATAGGAATCATAAGAAACCAAATTTGTCATCCAAATGTGTTTATGTGAATACACATGCATTCATATAGCATATGGAGTTTGCTGTTTGATTAAAACAGCTTTGCTATAGAGATCGATCTATAAAACATGCTCTTTGACATTGGCCTGGTGCCTTGGTATCATTTTATTTCTTTCCAGTCCAGTTAAAACTTCCCACTGCTCCTTTGTAGGCTACGTCTGAAATGCATGCATCCATTTATTCTTTGCTTCTTTGCTCCTTTATCCATGCTCCTTTGTAGGAGCATCTGAAATGCATGCATGCATTAATTCTTTACTTACTGAGCACATGCTACATGTTAGGTAGGCACTGTAAGAGGTGCTGGAACGTCAGTAGTGGATAATGAAAATTCCCTGCTCTCATGCAGTGTATATTCTGGTGGGAGAGACAGACAACAAATAAGAAAAAAACTCTTCAGTGATAAATACTTGGAAGAAAATAAAGCAAGGTTACGTGATGTAGTAGGAAGTAAGGGAGTCAAGACAAGCTCTCAGAGGAGATGGTTTTGAGCTGAAAGCTGAATGACAAGAAGGAACCAGACACAAAGACTGGGGCAACAGGCATACCAAGCAAAGTCCCTGAGGTGGAAATGACTTAGCTTGATGAATTCCTAAGCAACTTGCATATAAATCCACTGTTTATTATTTACTAGATGAGCTCACCATTTGGAAGAACATGCAGCTGATTCCTATTTATGTATTTTTTCTTTCTTTGTTAGCTGATTCCTTTTTAAAGCGATGATTTCAAAAATCTATTGCAGTGGTAACCCACACCATGGTGTGCTTAAGAATTACCTGGTGATTTGTTAAGTTCCCTGATCAAAAGCTGAATTTGTGAAATCAGTAGAATGGTAGTTACCACAGTCTGGAGAAGGGGGGATGTTGTTTAAGGGTACAGACTTAGAACTAGGAGACAAGTCCTGGAGAACTAATGTACAGCATAGTGATTATAGACAATACTGTACTAATAATCTTCAGAGTAGCTAAAAGAAGGGATTGTTCACCACAAAAAAGAAATGGTAATTATGTGACATGGCAGAAGTGTTAGCTAACACTGTGGTGGTAATCATATTGCAATATATGCATCAAATCAACAAACACATTGTATACCTTATACAGTGTTATATGTCAATTATATTTCAATTAAAAAATAGTTTCCTGGACTATGTATATCCCCAGATATCTGATTCAGTATGTCAGGTGAAGCCCACAGATTTGCATTTATAACAAACTCACAGGTGACGTCAGTGCTTCTGGTTTGAGGACATTTTGAGAACCACTGTTATAACAAATCTGTTTTGAGTTTAATATCCATTTGTTGGGGGCTCCTGGGTGGCTGAGTTAAACGTCTGACTTCGGCTCAGGTCATGATCTTGGGGTTCATGAGTTTGAGTCCCGTGTCAGGCTCTGTGCTGACAGCTCAGACCCTGGAGACTGCTTTGGATTCTGTGTCTCCCTCTCTCTCTGCCCCTCTCCTACTCACGCTCTGTCCAAAATAAACATTAATATCCATTGCTAGTATGCCAATATTTTCTTTCATGTAAAAACTTACTCTGCTGATCATCTGAAATTAGTTTTTTTTTTTAAATTTTTTTTAACGTTTATTTATTTTTGAGACAGAGAGAGAGCATGAACGGGGGAGGGGCAGAGAGAGAGGGAGACACAGAACCGGAAGCAGGCTCCAGGCTCTGAGCCATCAGCCCAGAGCCCGACGCGGCGCTCGAACTCATGGAACGTGAGATCGTGACCTGAGCTGAAGTCAGATGCTTAACTGACTGAGCCACCCAGGCGCCCCTGAAATTAGTTTTTGTAAGTGTAGTTGAAAAATGCATGAATTAAAGGTAAAAAAATACTCTCAATGTTTCGACTGAATTCATAGCATTTAGTATATAGCTTAATTTCAACATAGCCTCTTAGTGAAGTACTGATATTTTTCATTTGGAGATTTCAAAAATAATTATTTTTATTTAATTAATGTCATTTCTCATTTGGAGAGAAGTTCAACAATAATTATTACTTTGGGGCGCCTTGGTGGTTCAGTCAGTTGGGTATCCGACTTTGGCTCAGGTCATGATCTCACACTCCGTGAGTTCGAGCCCCGCGTCGGGCTCTGTGCTGACAGCCCAGAGCCTGAAGCCTGCTTCAGATTCTGTCTCCCTCTCTCTCTGCCCCTCCCCTGCTCATGCTCTGTCTCTGTCTCAAAAGTAAATAAAAACATTAAAAAATACATTTTTAAGGCTGGGCATGGCACCCAATGCGGGGCCTGAACTCATGACCCTGAGATGAAGAACTGAAATGAGATCAAGAGTTGGACAACTGGCTGAACCACCCAGGCATCCCTCAAAAATTTTTTTAAATGCTGGATATAAATGATAGGTTACTGAGAGATATTCTAAAATTGTTTCTGGATTCAGAGATCACATATACAGAAATTGTGTAGTCTTGTTAATCTGGAGACTATGAGAATGTTGTGTTTTTCAACTGTGCCCTTCAGGAGAATGTCCATGGGAAGGAGTCTCGGAGAAAGCAAGAAGGACATCAGGCTAACCAGCCATATCTGCTCAAACCATTCTGGTTGGCAGAAGCTTGCCTGCTGCAAACAGCCTGTATGACATATGTCAAAGAAGCTCACGTGTTCCTGTTCTTAGTTGTTCACAGGAAGAGAATTTATAAACACATTGCTTGTGCTTTGCACAGTGTGGCTTTAGCAGCATCAGGGATAGCATGTGGATGATGACACTAAGAACAGTCAATAGTTCTCCAGCACTTACTGTATACTATTGGTCTACATGCTTTACATGATTGATGAACCTTCACAATACATGTATGAGGTAGTCACACATCCACTTTATAGTCAAGAAGTGGAGCAAAGAGTAACTCAGTAATTTGAGTTACCAGGCAGTAAGTAGAAAAGGCTGGGATTCAAAACTGGAGAATGTGTGTTCATGCTGACTCCTTAAATAATGTACTATATAGGGCTTCATATTTGGAGAAAAATCCCCAAATCAAAAGTTGTCAGAATTTGTGTCTGTAGTCCAGGTTAAAATGAGGCATCTGATTCTTTCTCCGCATGCCTTTTAAGTTGCAACACAGGAAATCTGCCTGGGTCTGACTAGAACACATTCCAAATGATGACCAAGAGAGGAAGAATATTGGTGTAGTCCATGCAGAGGTCTTGTATCACTTTTTAGTGTGTGATCTTGGGTAAGTCATCAAAATGTTCTGAATTTATGTTCAGTACCCATAAAAGCACTATAATGATTACCCCACAGGACTGGACAGTTAAATGAAGACTTTGGCCACTGACACAGATATGTACTGCATTATTTAGGTGCTCTGGTGAGTGGATCCTTTATGCATATTTAGGGGATTTTCTTGGGCCGTTTTGACTGCAGGATTTTTACCTTACTTGCTGACATCAGAATCCTTGGTTAAATGCAACTCCACTGTAAGGCTTTTTTTTTTTTTTTTTTTAAACAGGAGAAAATCAAATGTAATTTTGTGTGCATAGAGAAGGCACACAGATAGGAGAGTCCCCTCCACTGTAAGCCTCTGGATTGATCTAGTGTTTTCAGGGATCTCTTCAGGCTGTTTCTATAGTTGGGCTCAGGATGGCACACCCTAACTATGGAGATAATTCTAACAGCTGCCCAGATCAAACAATAGATAATTCTTACTATTTAAAAAAAAAAATTAAAAGCTTCAGTTGGGGAAAAATGGCAATGGAGAGCTATACAGTGCCAAAAGGAACTGTCATCAGGCCACCCGGCAGGTATTTTGTTTTCACATACAGAGCAAATACAATTCTTGTCAACCTGACATAATGGTTTATGTTACAACTTGTTTTAGCAACAAACAGAAATAATATTTCAAGGGCTCCTAAGCACTTCGTTTTACATTTTATATTTACTATTTAGAATTATTCCTTGGAACAAATTTTAGGTATTATAAAATATTTTTTTAAAGATCGAGTTTACCCATGATCAAAAGAGATAAAAAAGTATTATTCAATATGTGGAGCTTTGTAGATGCCTTTGCTATGTCTAGATCCTAAAATCCAAGGAAGAGAATTAAAGAAAATACAAAAGTGCAAGGGAGATAAATGAGTAATGAATTGTCTTAACTTTTATTTGATTATTTTCATTTACAGTTCTGGCACTGACACTTTTTTTAAAAAAAGATTTTAATTTTATGTAAAGATTGAACTTCAATAAAATAACTTAAAAAATTTACATATACATCACTACATTTCCATAAAATATACAATACTTTTGATACAGCTATAGGCTAGAATGACTTTGAAGGAAATGATACATATTCATAATTTTTGAGACATCCCATATGTCACATATGTAAGAATAAATATTTATACTGAATTTTCTAAGACATGTGAAGTATTAAATACTATATAACATGCACTCAAATTAAAATATACATTTCGAAATACATATTTTAAAAGCATAAAACTTTTGATTTAATCTAGATGTACATTAGAGCTTCTAAATAGAAATTTGAACATTTATTACAAATAAAGATACTATAACATCAAATAAGATATAGTCCAAAAGCCGCTAGGAACCAGTTTGGACATGTAGAATATAAATTTCTACTTTGGCTAGAGTTAAGTCTCATCTTTTTAACCTTCAAATGAGATGGAATGATGTTAAATTTACTAAAATTTTAAAACTTTATAAAAATTGGTTTTTAAGTACCTGTAAGGTGCATTCCTTTTTCTCATACTGATATGACAAAATCAAACACATGAACTTAAGAGTGTGAAATAAAAATCTGAATATTACTGCTAACTGAAGGTAGTTACTGAACATTTCATAGACCAAATCACTCAGTGCAACAGACTGTTTTATACATCCAAAGTAAAGATTTATAGGAATTATATTGTTTTACACTCACAAGCAAGTTATGAGGATAAAATTCTGTCATGTACTTCTGAACATCATTAGCACACTTACAAAATATCTCTTTGATGATTATTGGCACACAAATATTTCCTTCTCTAAAAGATAATGTAAAAGATAATGTAAAAGTTGGTAGCAGTTAGTTGTTTTTAAGATGATTGCTATTTGTGGAAAACAGCAATATTTCTCACCCAGAAGAAGGGAATGTTCTGACAGATACACTGCTACCACTGATCACTTGATCAAATTAGCTTAACATTACTGTACACGAGGCTAAGAAAATTGATAGAAAGTGACAGAAAACAGGACATTAAAATTAATCTAGAGAAGAATTCTGAGTCTTGTCATTGTCAGCAGCTACACATAAGCTATAAATTTTATCCGCTATTTAATACATTTTGCTATAAAGCACGTTGTTATGAATTCTTTGCTAGTGGCCTGATATTTTTTTTTCATTTGTAGTTAGGAAAAGATCTAAATTTGGTACTTGAAAACTTGTTGCAACAACTGTGTAAATGTAGGTTGTTAGGTGCTAGTGTAATTTGAGACTTTATAACCAGGAGAATGGTTAAAAAAAATCTGATTATTACAAAACATCTCAATAATTTTATTGTTCTAAACTATGCTGATGAGATAAAACAATCCTTCCACTCCTCCTTACTGTATTATAGTACTTGTAAACGGTTAGTGTCATTAAGTTGTGAGACTTTCTTAGAGAACACATGGATAGTATTTTGTAGAATATTCTCCACCAAGGATCTAGGATTGTAATACATATCAATTTTACTTTCCAATAAAAAGCAAAAGCGTAGGTTGTCAGTTACATTTTTCCTGTTCATTCTTCCTCTGGATAATGGATTTTGAAACTATAGTAAACAACTTCTAAATTCTTTAGTGGAATTCTCATTTTAGGGTGAATAACCTAAAAAATAATATTTAGAATCTTCTACATGAAAATGTAGTTCAGTGGTAAAATATTATTATGAAAAAGCACTTGATGATAGCCATTACCATCATAGTATTTTCCATCAGGGAACTAATTACTGCATATGGCTGGGAACAAAATTTCAAATGAAAATATTACCTTTAAAATTTAGTTTTCATTTGGATCTTTTACAAATACATTAAAAATCATGTTTTGGGTAATTACTGACTAAGGTGCGACAGTCAAAATTATTAAGAATGTTTGTATTGAAGAAAATTATTAATGCCAGATCTTTACAATTTATCTGACTTCACGTTCAGCCCTGTGTTCAGGTGCAGATGGAGGGTTCTATTCTCCTTAGAGCAGATCTCATCAGCCACCAAGCTAAGCCTCAACTAGGAGTTATGACTTGCTCTGCAATGTATTCCTGAAACATAATACATGTCTATTGAATTTGCAGCATGCTTAGAAGGACACCTATAATTTCAGTTAAAAGCATGATGCTCAGTCTGTTTTAATATGGTAGGTCAAATCATACCATATATAAATTGTCCTAAAAATATATATATTTGATGATATTTCAAACGTAATGTTTTCAAGTTGATAGTGGTAGCCAAAGATGCTAGGAACTTAAAAGGTACATAATATAAAAAAACCTGAAAAGTTCAAATACTTAATTTTTAATATACTATAAATGTTCACTGAATCTAAAAACAACACCCTAGTTGTATAAGGTTTCTTTTTAAGTAGTTGTTTTTAAAAAAATTATAAATAATCTTTATACTATGCCATTCTGTCTTATACTTCCAAGATATGGAATACTGTCTTTATCACTATATAAATAACAAATAGTTCTTTAAAGGAGAGTTTGAGGAGACGAGGGGAGGAGGACTGTGGCTAATTTTCCCTGTTTTTATGTGCATTTATGGATATAAAGTTCAAAGTGCCATTTGCTCACATCAGGGAGAAAGGCCATGTTCTGCATTAGGAGATAATAAAAGTCCAGTCGCTCCTTTAATAATAAGGTTACTGTGCATTCAGCCCAGCTGAGTATATAAGCATATAATTAAGGCTATGTATACAATAAAGAGAAGAATTGAGGCAATTATTTGGATAAATCAGAAAAATACATTTTTAGAGAGCACTTTAATTGGTCCAAATGCTTTTTCTCCCCATATTCTGATTTTGCCACATAATAGCTCATTTTCCATTTCACTTTCCCTGTGTGAAGTATTACACAGATAAGAAATTTCTTATGGTATAAGAAATATGAATAACTTTTTCTATTAAATCACATCTGCTTTTCTGGGGGAAAAATCAATACTAGTATCCCCTTAGAAATCAATTGTCAAAGCACCTAATTCAGGGAAAAAAACTCTCTAAAATAAATTTTTTTATTGTATGAAATGATCAAAGGGAGCTTTTTTTTTTTTTTTGGCTGAAGGATTTTTAGGCCAGTAAAGTGACATTTTAAAAGCACACTTATCATACCCCTGGTGGCTAAGAGAATAAACCTCCTTGGCTACATTTTCAGTTTTGATAATAGTGACAGGAATAAGCCAGACTTCCAGCGAAGAGCAAAACACCTTTGGGAGACTGGCAGAAACAATGAATTTAGAGATAGCTATCTTTTCAGTCCAAAGAGTGCCTTATTAGATGTTTAGAGCCATATTAAAATGCATCAAACTTAAGATTCATTCATATTTTCACTGGAAGTAGCAAGTAATTTTGTATATCCTGTGAAGTTCTTAAGAACAAAAAATAGGGATCATTGATGAATGAGCATAAGAACCAATGAACACTTTGCAAAGACACTGAAGAAATGTATGCTATATTAGAAACATCAATCTGTTCCAATAGAAAATCTCAATTTTTAGACAAGGAAAAAAATCCAAGCCAAGTATGAGAAAAAGGAAACACCCAGACAAATTTATGTATCTTTTCTTTTTTGGTAAACTGTCAGGGAAAATGAGAAAAGGGTGTGCAAAATAAAAACAAATTTGTGCTCTTAAAGTAAAAAAAGACAAGTACTATTAAGTAATGAAATGTCATGATTCCCTTATGAAGAATTAATAAAAAGTTAAGGAAAACTTAAGTCCCACTATTTACTTAAACATCAATATAACAGCAGCATTCTCTGTCACTGATTTTCTTCCTTTCTTTGTTTCAGAAATTATTTGATTAAAAGGGGAAAATAGTCTGCTAGCAGCTATTTAGAACAAAAATGAAGGCACAAATAGTAGGGCTCTAGAGTCGATGAGTGAAGGCGTGGTGAGTATCAGGTGATTTTGGCATGAACAGAAACCCTGAAATATACTTGAAGACACGGCACTGTTTTGCGTTTATAGGTGCATACTTAAGTGACTAACTCAATCAGGGATCCATAAAAATTTTTTCTTTCTTACTTTCTAGCAATAAAATATACTTATCAAAACTTGCCAGCTTATCTGTGCAAATGTATACTTATCACTGATGCAAAAAAATACGTATGAAAATAAACCCTTAAAGACCTGCTTTTCATAATGTTCCAAAGGTCCTGTGCAGAGTCAGTTTCTTAAGAGCTCTCAAGATCTGACTTGGAGAGAGAGACCAAAATGTGGAATCCAAAGGAGATAAGGACAACCATGCCTCTGTGGAGGCACTTTTGAATCTGCTGAAAGCTTAAATGGAATTTACTTTCTAATAGTTGATCACAGATAAGCTACTTGTCCTTAGGGAAATTTAGGGCCAACAGGCCATGTTTTGACAGAAAACATCCTTGGATCATATCCCAGAATCCTTCTTCATAAGTGTATCATACATATATGATTCAGCTAGTTTAGCACTGACTCTATTGCCACTAATAATTATATATGGTCTTAGGAAAAAAGGATACCACTGAAGTCACTGGATACAATATTCATTTTAGACTATCTCAGGAAGGATTTACATACATTTGTTCAATAATTATTAATTTAAAATCTCTAAATATTGTTTCACATTTCTGCTTGTGAAAAAAAAAATGTCATCATGGTTGTATCTTCCTCCTAATCAAATATTCTAGAATATGAGGTCATTCAAAACTAGACTGGAAAGAACCAGATTAAAAGCAGGGCAGTGAGGTCACCAATTGCTGCTTTTGTTCCCCAAGTTTGTTTAAATACCTAAATATTTCAGCAGCTGAAAATTATTCCACATCAGAAGCATCGTTGTCAGAAAGATGATAGTTACTTCCCTTCACCCGAATATATTCAATATATCTCCCTTCATCAGAATCTGAAGCGCCACATGTACATAACCTGTTGTCAAAGAGTGATTCAATTTCCTCTAATTTTTTCCCTTTGGTCTCAGGAAGACAGCCATAGATGAAAAGGAGTCCCACAGCAGCGAATCCAGCATAGAGGAAGAAGGCTCCTGCAATGGAAAATAATACGTATGTATATGAATAGTCCTAGGTTGGAAAGTGTACTTGATTTTGATTTTTCCTTCTGGTCAATCATACATAACTGTGGTCTTACATGGAGGCAAAAAATAACTACTGGCCTGCTTTACTCTTACTATTCTAGCTCTATGAACATAATACAATTTACCTTTCTAAGCTCAAGTTATACAATGCCCAACTCAAGAAGAATGATAAACTGAGTTCAGATGTAACTTCTCCTTTGAAGTCTTTCTTCACTTCCTTGGCTAGAGATCACTGTTCTCTCTCCTGTGTACTTTTACAGCACTTTGCTGAAGCCACCGTCATAACAACCAAGAAGTATTATGTGCATGCATTTGCGTCTGTCTTGTCTACTAGAATGGAGGCACTTTGAGGGAACAATTTCTTTCTCATTTATCTTGTACTTCTAGAATCACATACATGATGCCACTTCTGAGTTCATGATTCAGTGGAGTACATGGCAACTTATCTTTGCAGTCTCTCATGCCCAAAGTTGAGAAGTCAACCTTGATTGTTTCCTTACCCTTGCAACCAACATCCAATCTGTTAGGAAATTCTGTTGGATCTACCTTCAAAATACAATCCAAATATGACCACTTCTCGCCATTCCACTGGTATCTCTGATCTAAAGGCAATCTTCTCATCTGCACTATCGCAGTGGTCTCTTACCTAGTCCCCTTGTTCCTTCTCTTAGACCACCAAGGTCCACTTGTTTTGGTCCATAGTGCTTCTCACCATCTGGCATACTATAAAGCTTACTAATTTGTTTTGTTTTCCCCAACTAGAATGTAAGTTCCATGAGATCAGATAATTCTGCTTTCCGCTAAGACTACGCATGCCAATGCAGTATAAACACAAAGACCTAAATAGTACCTGGTTGTGTTACAATTCTAAGTGTAAATACAGCAAGTCTAGATGGATGCGACATATGTGACTTGTGTATACTCTCTACATATTTCCAAGATGGTCTTTCTTATATAATTTGCAATTTAAATATAAGAACCTTACCACAGTGGAGTTCCTGCCTAATTTAAGGTGTTCAATTGAGATCATCCTGGTAATGGAAGATAATAAACTAATGTGACAAATGGCAGAAAGGATATCAGATTGGGAGTTGGAAAATCTAGGTTTAAATCTTGTTATGTGACTTGCAGTCATTTAACCTCCTCTCTGTGCCTCAGTTTCCGTATCAAGTAAAAAAAAAAAAAAGATGGTTTCTCAGCTATTTTATATATTTATTTTTGAGAGAGAAAAAGAGGGGGGACAGAGGATCTCTGCACTGGACAGCAGTGGGGCTTGAACTCACAAACTGTTGAGGTCATGACCCGAGCCAAAGTCAGATGCTCAACCGACTGAGCCATCTAGGTTAGGTGCTCCACTCAGCTCCTATTTTAGTTTATAATTCTATAAATTTTACAACCCCAATCAGGAGCAGGCATAGGAGAGATGGTTATGAGATGCTTGAGAGGGATATGTGCTCTCCTGTTTCAGTGTCAAAACTGGTCTCCTTAAGGACTGAGTCTATGGCTTGTTTGTATTTGGGTTCCCAATGCTTAATATGGTGCCTGACACAATGGAGCATCTAGAAATAAATGTGCTCTTGTTGACTGCAAGCAGATCTGAAATAAAGGGCTAAGCTAGACAAAGACATATTTCAAAATCAAGCTGTAAGCAAAATAGTGTAGCAAGCAGTTAAAGAACTGAATAATATTTTCCCTTTCTGATGAATCATTACAGAATGGGAAAGACATTATGAAGACTACTTTTTAAAAGACATAAGTAACCATTCTAGGAATAAATACAGAAACATTCTTGGGAAGGTTCAAGGAAAACTGGAAGAAAAATGCTGCTGAATTGTCCACCTGAAAGAATCTGCTTGGTGGGACGAGGAGTCATGAGAGAACTTGAGGGAAAAAGAGGTAAATTACAAGATTTAGAAAAAATACGAAAGGGTTGACTAAATCATGGCATAGTTTGCTAGATTAAGTCAAGGAGCTGGACTTGTGTAAGAGAAATGCTCTTTGTTTAAAAACACAAATACAGGCGTCCTTTATTTCATTTGTTTGATTCATGTTAAACATTTCATACAAGCGTATATGTATTTTTTATGTCTTATACTTAGTAAATAATCAGAAAATACTACTAGGTCAGGTCATCTGGGATGCATGGCTGAGTGCTACAGTGACAGGAAGGTTCCGTGGCTCTGTAGACAGTGTGGATCTGAAAGTCACAAAGTGATGCAGGCAGACTCCTGGGGCAGTATCTTAAATTCTCTTGACCCTGCTTTCCTCATCTGTCTAATGGGGAAAAAACTGCTGCCCTGCCAAACTGCAAAGAACAGAAAAAAATGTATGTTACATGCCTACTAGAATTCTGGAGGTTAGCTGCCAAAAAAAAGTGGTAGCATTACCAAATGCATCTAAATGACTATGGAAGAAGGGTTGCTATTAGAGATAGAATAGAACAAGATTAGTAGGACTTAAAAACTGGGAATGTTTTCATGAAAAGGGTGATGCTGAAAAGCTAGCTCTTGGATGATGCTGGGTTATGGAGGGAAAAAAAAAAAGCAGATGAGGTCCTGTGTTTGATTACAGATAAGTAAAACTTGTGGTGGAAGAGAAATGGAATCGTTAGCAGGGAGGGACAAAGAAAGGATGGTAATCATGATGACAATACAGAAAAAATAAGTGCAGATGGTAAAACATTTTAGACTAAATCAGGCTGCTAAACTCCAGAATCTCTAACAGAGCAAACTACGTTTGGCTTTATAAAATATAATGTTGAGGAAACATTCGTCATGTTTCGCAATTTAGCAACAGTGGCATGAATAGAAATAAATCAAATCTGTCAGTGCTCCACCATTATGGTTAAAAACAATTAGATGGAATAGGAAGATTCTTAAAGGCCATATAGTTTCTTGCTTGTGACCCAGATTCCCCATCCAAATAACATCAAAGAAATTCTACTAAAATGAAAGACCCTTGGGGCGCTTGGGTGGCTTAGTTGGTTGAGCGTCCGGCTTAGGCTCAGGTCATGCTCAGGCTCAGGTCATGCTCTCAGGGTTTACGTGTTTGAGACCCCCGCCGGGCTCTGTGATGACAGCTCAGAGCCTGCAGCCTGCTTCAGATCTTCAGTCTCCCTCTATCTCTGCCCCTCCCCTCCCCATGATCTGTTTCTCTCTTTCTCAAAAATAAACAAACAAACAAAAGATAAAATACAAGATCCTTTTACAGAATCTGAAGAATCTAAAGCAGGCAATACCAAAACTGCCCAAGTGGTGAGACCTATGGTTAAGCCACAGAGGCATGGGCCAGCCAGGAAGGCTGTGGCCTCCTCCAAATAATGGCCAAGTCAGTTATGTTGACTCATTTTCTTATTTCTCCTTGGAATGCAAGTAGAAAAAAAAAAACCAAAAATCTGTAATGAGTCTGTCAGGATTGTTAAGTGCAGATATTCCTCAGTTTTATTCTGAAGGAAATCAATCTTATTAAGAATCCTATATGACGTTTCAGATTTAAACAAATATTTAATTGAATTATACAGGATGAGGAATCAAAGACCATGTCTGACTGAATTTCAGTACCTCAGTACAGGAACTTTGATACAATGCTTTTCAAGGGATCTATTTAGTAGATTTAGTATTTAGTAGTCACAAGTGCTATACATAAAATGGTATAGTCCTGACATTTTAATGATAATTTTTAGTAATAAACGTTACTGAATGGGGGCCAAGGCAGACTTGTCTAAGCAGTATAGTTCAGGAAGAAAACAAAATTTGAGGTTTTATGAAATAAGAAAGGAGGCAATAAAAGAAGACATGGAAATTTATAGAGAAATACATTGTTATGGAGTATGTTTGTTAAATCATCTATAGAAACATGTGTCTTACATAAATCAGTAACATGTAGATTAAAATTTAGGTCCAGAAACAGAGAAAAAACTTAGCAAGCAGTAGACCTAATGGACCAGTGTGTTGACATATTAGAAGCCTGGCTTAATGCAAAGCAAAAACTTCTAACTAGATATATAAACAATATATATATTTTATTACATATAAGCCATATACATATACTACAATATAAACTGTATATATTCAAATGGAAGTAGAGTTGACACAATTCACATTAGCTTCCGGTGTACAACATACTGATTAGACAACTATGTACATTATGCATACTCACGTGTAGCTACCATCTGTCACCATGTATCACTATTACAATACCATTGACCATGTGCCCTGTGCTGTACTCTTCATCTCCATGGCTCACTCATTCTGTCACTGGAAGCCTGTACCTCCTACCACCCTTCACCCATATTTGCCCAACCCTCACCCTCCTTCCCCTCTGGCAACTGCCAATTGGTTCTAACTGAATATTTCTGAAAGAAGCATGGCTGTGTATGCCCTATTTAAATTTTACTTCTGTTGCCTCCTGTTGTTGAGGCTGCATAAACTGAAGGAGGAGCTTTGCTAACAAAAGTCTTGCCATGTAGACTTTTAGTATTTGGTCTACAACTTAATAAAAAGAATACTTCTGTGGGGTGCCTCCCTGCGTGGTTCAGTTGGCTAAGTGACCAACTTTGGCTCAGGTCATGAACTTGCGGGCTCATGAGCTTGAGTCCCACATCGGGCTCTCTGTGGTCAGCACAGAGCCCACTTTGGATCCTCTGTTTCTCTCTTTCTTTCTCAAAAATAAACAAACAAAAATACTTCCTTGGGATATTAGCCTATATTTAGGTCTTTAAGAATTCCCTAAAACAAACAAAAAAATTAAGCATTCTCAAGAACTAGCAAATATGGGTAAATATTTATTGTATAAATACCTATAGTGTCAGAAAGATAAGTTTCTGAATTTATGTAAAAAACTTTAATTGCCAATGGGATAAAATTGAATATATGAAATATGTATTTCCATTTTAAAATGCCAATGCATTTCCTTTTTTAATATGTTTCTAAATGTTCACTGGGAGAGACAAGAGTTTTATAAAGATAATAGGAGCTAATACTAATACAGTATGTTCAGGAGACAGGAAGAATAGATTTGTATGTTTCCTCATATTCAAAATTCATCTGTGTATTTATTAATTTGACAAACACTTCTGAGGGCTTATCAAGTGAAAAGGAGGCCCTGGAAGATACTGGGAATATAATGGCAAACCAGGCCTAAGTCCTGGCCTAAGCTCCAGTGATTTATGGTCCAACTGTGGGATGTGTGTATGTCTGTTCTTGCAAAAAGGAATGTACATGCCCAGAGCATGGGATGGGGTGGGGTGAATGATGGGGAAGGGGTCAGAGAATGGTCTAAGCAACAGACACTCCATATACATACAGAGACTTACAGGGACTATCTTGGGATAGTCCATCGTTTAGAATCCAATTACAAACTATTGGCTCATAGTGAAGAAATTCTCTCGCTAAAGAGAAAATCTTTTCACTTTAGTTAAAAATGGACTTGAAGTAGCTTCCCAAAGCTTTTTTCCTGGCTCAGCCACGTCCTAATATTGTTTTGAGTTATGGTCCACACATTTTCACATAAACACTTCTGTCAGGTTTATGCTTTTGGTAGTGGTAAGTGCTGGTCTGGGCCGACACTGAAATTACCACGCGGTGGCCTGAACAGCATAGATAATCTAGTGGAAGGCATACATCACAGCACGACCTTTGGGGGAGCTACCTGGACATGACTGTCTCCATCATGAGACATCTTCAACATTACCCCTTAGATTCCCTGCCTACATCATTTCTACCATCTTCTGTTATTTATGTTTCTTCATTAAAATAAAAGCCTGCAGTGAAGATTTCCAACTGGGGCGATAGCTAGATGTTTGGGTTGTATGGGGTGAGGGCTATAAAGCACTGAGGGATGAGCAGCCATGCTGCTTAGTAAAGAATTACTCTTCTCTTTCCCTAGGGTCATTTCCAAGGCCTTTGGGGAATGAGAAAGCCACGTAGACATACTGAGTATAGCAAAAATATAACCATCTACTCTGTTAAACCCAAATGATAGTACATATAAAAAGAATAGGAAAAATAAAAATGAAACTATAGATGGAAAAAATATTCTCTTACCATAATATGTGAGGTACTCTGCTGTGTGTAAAAATGTCAGTGAAACCAAAACGTTGAACATCCAATTTATTCCAGATGAACATGCATTTCCTGTACTTCTTGCCCAAAGGGGATATATTTCGGAATTCACCGTCCAAGGCATTGGTCCCATTCCTGAGAAAAATTAACATTTTCAGTAAGGTAGTTTATAAGAAATTTGAAAAAGAGTAGTTTGTCTCCTTAAAAAGAGATAACTTTAACACAGAAACACAAAGCCTTTGTTTACCAGGTGCGAAGAAAACAAGATATAAAATAAGGCCCAGAAGTGCAGTCCAGGAGTATGGCGTAGGGCAGAAATTGTAAGCCCAAAATACTTCTTCCGTTTTGAATTTGGTTTCATTCTCACACCTGAAAAATAATGAAATATTAAGTATTAACTTAATATTTTAGGGTATAGTCGCAGAAATTCAATGTGCTCATCTTGAATGTTTTGGAAGTTCCTTAATTTCATTAAGGAAAAGGGTCCACGATGTTTTTCTTGAAAAACAAATTAAGATTTAAATATACAGGATTACCTGTGAGGCTCACACAGAATATTTTAGATCTGAATATAACTCAAGAGAAAAAGCTGTGTGTACAGCTCAACAGCAAAAAAAAATTGTCTAATTAAAAAATGATCAGAGGATCTAAACAGACATTTTCCTAAAAGAGATACATAGTTGGCCGACAGGTATATGAAAAGGTGTTCAACATCACTAATCATCAGGGAACTACAAATCCATAATCAAGGAAGTTGAAACCAAAATGAGGCATCACCCCCCCCCCCCCACCCTTGTCAGAATGGCTACCATCAAAACGATAAGAAATAACAAGTGCTGGTGGGGATGTGGAGAAAAGAGAAAACATTTGTGCACTATTGGTGGAATGTAAACTGGTGAAGCCACTTTACACAACGGGATGGAGGTTCCTCAAAAAATTAAAACTACCATATGATTTGACAATCCAACTTCTGTGTATTTATCTAAAGAAAACAAAAACACTAACTTGAAAAAACACATATGCCTGCATGTTCACTGTGGCATTATTTACAACAGTCAGGACATGAAAGCAACCTAAGTGCCCACTGATGGATGAATGGAGACAGACACACCACACATACATAGAGGAATATGATTCAGCATTAAAACAGAAGGGATTTTTGCCATTTGTAATCACATAAATGGACCCTGAGGGCATTACGCTAAACCTAATAAGTCAGAGAAAGACAAATACCATATGATCTTATATGTACTATCAAAACAAAAAAAACCTGAACTCATAGGTACAGAGAACAGATCTGTGCTTGTAGGGGCACAGAGATTGGGGTGTTGAAATGGGTCAGAAGGTACAAATCTAGTTACAAAATAAGTCATCAGATATAATATACAGCATGGCGACTATAGTTAATACTGTACTGCATGTCTGAAAGCTAAGAGAGTAGGTCTTAAAGGTTCTCATGACAACAGACATTGGCAAATAATATAAGGTGACGGATGTTTAATACCAAATCATGTTGTACACCTGAAACTAATAAGTTATAGGTCAAATATACCTCAATTAAAAAACACATTGTATTTTATACCCACTTCATAGAAGTCAGACATGATTTCTAGTTAGTTCTTGAAAGCCATAGTAACACTTTAAGACTACTGAGTGTCAGTAAGTTGTGGTAGAAAGACCTTAGAGTTTGCAGTCAGGACAAGATTCAAATCTTGAAACCAGATATTTTTTTTAAAAAATAGAAAAAGAGAGAGGGGGGAAAACAAACAAACAAACAAACAAAAAAAACAAACAAGTGTGAGTGGGGGAGGGGAGAGAGAGGAAGAGAGAATCCCAAGCAGGTTCCATGCTGCCAGGGAAAAAATGCCAAACATGGGGCTTGATCCCACGACCATGAGATCGGGACCTGAGTCAGGATCAAGAGTCAGACCGACTGAGCCAACCAGATTCTTTTTTTTTTTTTTTATAAAATGGGGATAATGCCTTACAGGTAATTTTAAGGATCAGAAGGGTCATTTGTAAGGAAGTGATAGCATAGATGTGAGCAGAGAACAATGCTTACATCTGATTCCAACTAACACTTTCCCTTCCTGCTAGGTGCCCTTACTTATGTCTCAGTCACTCCCTGATGACTTTGCCTCCTAGTTCTATTGTGAAGCAAAGTCTCCGCTGGTCTTAGACTGACTCCCAAGGTAAAAAGTTGTAAGTTCAACTTAATTAAAACTGGAGTTTCCCAAGAAGACACAACCAGTCTCAAAAACATTCTTGCTTCCATTGTCATTTTTAGACTAGTATTCCACCTCTATCGACCTCTGTGTTTGAACCTTAACATCTAAGCCCTGTCCTTGCTGTCATAACCCTGACCTCTGTCATAACCCTCCACCTTGTCTTCATGATTTGGGTGCCTGGTCAGTCATATTCTCCACCCCCTCACATCCTCTGCCACAATCATTTATTTTTACTTCTGGCCCATATAATACTTTGGCTTCATAGTTCTTTAGCCTCTGAAACTGCAGAGAGAGCACTCTGTAGTTTGCTTGATTTGGAACTATTTTACTTTAAGGTCTCAGAGCATTCCTTTTCTGATAACAAGCATTTTGTTTCCTCATTTCCTGTAATTTCCTCCACACCCCCCCAAAAATCTTTAGATTTTAAACTCTTCTCAGTATTCACTTACCTTCATCACTGGGTGGGTAGAGACCATGCCGATACTCTTTGTTGGCCTCTAGAATCCATCTTTCTTTCATCCATGCTTACCTGCCATTCTATTTCAGTTTCCAGCCCTGTGCAGTGGGAATTTAACTGCCTTCAATAACCACTGGGCAGGGGCACCTGGGTGGCTCAGTCGGTTAAGCGTCTGACTTGAGCTCAGGTCACGATCTTGCAGTCCGTGAGTTCGAGCCCCGCGTCAGGCTCTGGGCTGATGGCTCAGAGCCTGGAGCCTGCTTCCGATTCTGTGTCTCCCTCTCTCTCTGCCCCTCCCCCATTCATGCTCTGATTCTGTCTCAAAAATAAATAAAAACGGTAAAAAAAAAAATTAAAAAAAAAAACCACTGGGCAAAATTATGGAACCACGCTACTTGGTTCTATTAAAAGTTCATGCTAGGGGCGCCTGGGTGGCTCAGTCGGTTAAGCACTGGACTTCAGCTCAGGTCATGATCTCATGGTTGTGGGTTCGAGCCCTGCATCGGGCTCTGTGCTGGCAGCTCAGAGCCTGGAGCCTGCTTTGGTTTCTGTGTCTCCCTCTCTTTTTGCCCATCCCCTGCTCACCCTCTGTCTCTCCCTCTCTGTCTTAAAAATAAACATCTTTTAAAGTCTTCTCTACTGAATTCTCTGCTTCAGAGTAGACATTCAATAAACTTTGGTCAACTGTTGCTTCCATTAATTAACATATTTAGTACTATCTTCTAATACTGACATTTTTTCCTCTGCTTTCCCACTATGAATTTGGGTCCTTCTTTAAGAAGAAAACTGAACCTACTGAACCTCTGTTTTTCTATATTTTCTTTCAGTTTCTTTCAGTTCTTCTCCCACCTCCATTGGTAACATGTCTCTTCCCTTTTCTAAGGACCTGCACCTTCTTCTTCTTTGCCTTCTGTCTCCTCTGGGGTCACGTTCCATCAGCAGTCTGTCTCTTTCCACCATTTTCAGTTTCTTCTGACTTGAATCTTCCCTTCTGTTTACAACACACAAGATCACTGCTACTCAGTTGTTCAAACCCTCTCACTACTACTAGTTCATCTGCAATTATAGAGAAGTTTATACTGGTGAATTCTACATCCTCACTCCCCACTCTTACCTTCACAGCCCAGCTCGCCCATCCACCTCTATGCCAGCGGACTCCTGCTAGGCTCTGTTTTCCTGAATCTGCTCACCCAAAAGTCTGACCCTCAGTCAGTCCCTCCCTCCGTCCTAATCTCCAAATTCCTTTATCCTGCCTTGACTATGAGGTTCTTTGATTACTCTCTGGTGGTATTTGCTGACAACCCTTTTTCTTCTCCTTCCCCTTTGCTTTTACAGTTATATCTCCATCTCTCCATCTTATCTCTCCGATGTATAGGTCTTCATTGCTTTTTTAACTGTATCTTCCTCCCTCAACCGCTAAATATAGGTGTTTTCTAAGGTTCTCTTGTGGGGCCTGTCCTTTCTCTCTTAAACATCTCATCTAATTTTATTTTAATTATTTTTTAAAAGAAACGCAGATTGTCACATGCAGTGCCTCATTTGGATGTGTGTGGAGTCTTGGAATCTTGACTACCCTACATTCTCCTATGAATCGACCTTGACAGGTTGTTCAGAGTTTCTAACAGGTGCGCAATTCCCATATACCCTTGATGGAAGAACAGCCCTCCCCTATCCGGGAAGGTCACCCTCTTTGAGTGCACAGCTATAGGAGGGGTGCACACAGAGCAGTGAGGGAGGAAGGGGATATCGCCTAGCCAGCCAGATCAGCCAAATCAACCCTGGTGACCAATGGGGTGACAGATGTCACTGCCAGATCACCCTCACACCCTGTCATCTTAGAGATTTATGATCTCCATATGATGCTTCCTGATAGGTTATTCTAGCACTAACTTTTGTCTCCACTAATGGAGTCTGGGTATCTGCTGAATATCCACTATTCTTGCAGGCTGTTGGAACATTCAATGTGATGATGCATACTGAGGGCTTAGCACACTGCGTGGCAGGCAGTGTATGCCAGTGCCTCTCATGACATGCCTGTTTTCGATAATACCACCATCCTTTGAGTTGAAATGGGTTAAACTCTTGCAGTTAATCTTCAATGTTTTCTTCCCCATCTCTCTTTAAATCCTCTATACCGTGAAGTCCAAGTAACGAAGAGTGGCGAAGACTATGGAGCTCTGAGACTGGCATCCTATGTTCAAACCTAAGTTGGGACACCCAGATTTGAAGCTGGGATGTATGTGAGCTAGGAACTTAACTTTTAAAAGCCTGTGTCCTCATCTGTGAAATAAGGATTCTCCTGACAGCCACCTCAAATAGTTATTTTGAGGCTTACCTGAGATAATGGATGCAAAGACCTTCACGTGGTATGGGTAAGAATTCACGATTATACTCCTAGACATGGTTTCTTGGATCTGACTCTTCTTTTCTATTTGCATCAAGACCACCCTAATTCAGACTCTGAGTGTGTGTCTCCTCACCTGCATGCGTCTCTACAGCAGTCTCTAGAGTGGCCTCCCCATGATCTGTTTCCTGATGTTCATGCACTCCTCCAGTCCTCTCTCAGTGTGGGAGTGACCTGTGACTTCTTTCTAACAGAATGTGCCAAAAGTGACAGGACACATGTGACTAAGTATGTAAGGACAGTGCTGCTTCGCTGAAGTCTCTCCCTCTCTTGCAGGTACAGATGCCACCCATTCACCTGTCTGAAATTCTTTCTTCTCAATGCATTTTCATTTTCCTCATTTACGTCATTATCACAGAAGGGCTCTATGTTGTCCTATCTGAAGAGCCTCTCTTTTTTACTGTCCTGGACTCTCCTCCGAGGCAGCACAGTGCAAAGGTTAAGGGCACAGGGTCTAGAGTCAGGCCGCATGGTTTTGTACCTCAGTTCTGTTACTTACCAGGTGTATAACCTTGGGCAAGTTGCCTAGCCTGTTTGTACCTCAGTTTTCTAATCTGTAAAATAAAAGTCCCTAAGAAACTCGTTATGAAGATTACACACAGTTGAGAACTGCGTGGCACAAAGAAAGTGATTTAAGTGTTTGCCAAAAGAATAGCCAGTTTTGTACCCCCCACCCCTGTTTTCTTAAATCCCAACCTCTAGTTCATATTAGTATTCTCTATGGACATAAACGAAGCCTTTGCACTAAACTCTGAGTAGAAAACAGCAGTAGAGATCTCTTGATCAATAATCCTTCACCTTCATTTCCCACCAATAGTCTTTTGAGTTCTGAAGATCTTAAAATGAGAAAATAAGAGAGGGGATGAGGAGAGAGAGGAAAGGAGAAAAGATAAGCATGCAGGTTGCCGGGGAGGGAAATGCTTACAAATACTCAAATCACTAAAAATCACTGAAAAATTCTATTCACTATTTCATCCATTATTATCAAAGTTACTTGCATGATCTATTTTTCTGTAACAATGGGCAGTAGCAAATTTAGGGTGGGCTCTGTGCAAGATCTGATGTAGCTTTTCACCATTTGGCCGTGCATGTGTATGTGCATAAAAAGGCGAGTGACTCCCTGTAATCCTGGTGCTGATTTTAGGAAACCCCTGCAGGCTCTGACTTGGCAGTTACACACTCAGTAATACGTAGACAGCTAATGACTAAGACTGTGACATCATCTGACCTTTAAAATACAAACACTAGAAATCCCAACTAAAAGATAAAAATGTATATTCCAAATGCTATTGCAAAATACCCTCATGTTTTCCTGGCTGAGCGAGTGCCGGTGGAAGAACATAATGCTCCAGAGAAAGAACAAAAAATACTTTGACATCAGTGTGTGGGTTGGGATTAGAAAGAGTCATGCACTCTGATGGGACACCTCACCACATTCTACAGCAAAACCAGGAAATGGACTACAATAACAGGAGCTGCGCAGAGGCCACTGCAGTGGACAGGGCAGCAGAATCCTGTGAGCAGGTGAAACAGGTCTGACTTTGCCAGACTCTGAGAACTAACTGGTACCAAGAGCATGACTAGACTGACACCTGATACATAGACTGCATAAACGATGGGTTCGCTGTTCCAGCCATCGAACCCACAGTGCTTCCTTTAATGACGCATCTAGAAATCAACAGCTCTCTTGGAAGGTAGAACAATTCTCCCTTGCCTACTCGACACCCACTCTAAAACCAGTTCAGATGTATAGAGCTACTTCTGCCTGTTTTGTGTGTGTATGTTGCCTCTCCATCAGATATCCAAAGAAATAACCAAAGGAACTAAGTGGTGCAACTGCTTTGCCACAGTTAACCATAAGCAACTCATTCCATGCCTTCTCTACAGCACACTCTGTCTGTATTGCTCCTTTATTCACTGTGATGAAATGAACTGCTTCATGTTCACACATGGGGGGTGCGAGAAAATACAAACCTGTATTTGAATCGCAAAACTTCAAATCTTTTTATCCAATCCTAATCACTGAGAAACCTAGAGAACTTTGTCTCCTTCCCAGATTTTACTAAAAGATGTAAAGAGAAGAGAAGCAAAAGCTCACTGTGGTTTTCCCACAGCGACACATCTACCATTCTTCTACAGGGTTTATCACACATGCTTTCCTTGCTGGTTCACTACTGAGCAGTGGGAGTGAAGAAGCATGATGCCGTCTCCAGTTCCTGATGTAGGTCTGTGATTTCTTTGAAGAACATCATTAGGCTATCATCTCAAAACAAAGTGGACAACCCTGAGAGTTAACATGAATAGTTTTTTATAGGAATTTATAATCTGGTTCTACAGGGATAGTCTGAGCATGGTGGTAGAAGGGTACCTAGAAAAGGACGGAGTATCTCCCCTTCGCTCTTGTCTGAGGAGAAATAAACACAATGCCAATCACTCAGAGGGCCAGGATGATGTCACTTTACAAGCAACCCAACCCGTGAGAAATTTTAACTTTCAGGCATCCCACCAAAGCAACAGGAAAACTTACTGTTAAAAACTTGACTCATTACTTTTCACTTTAATTTTTGTGTACTAGCATAATTCCTACATAATAATACAATATGAAATAAACTTCTGTTAAGGGTGGCAACATAGCATTTAAATTCTAACACACATATAGTTGAGTAATTTTAGAAAAGTATGGTTCCCTAGCTTGCAGTATGTAGACCAGGTTGAAGATCTTGGCCTTACATGATTTTCCATTGTCTAGCCTTTTATTTTTCCTGTTTTTGTTTCACAGTTTTCCTGCAGAGGACTGTCACATTAAGGCAAGTTGAAAAAAATAATCGATTTTCTTTTGTTACCATTTTCTGATGAAAAGAAAACCTTTAAACTTATTGAGATGAATCACAGATATGGGAAAATTTCAATAGCATTAGATATTTGGAGCTCAAAGTCTCTTTTTAAATGAATTAGTAAAGTTTTATTTGTATATAAAACATGGCATCTAAACCATTTACCAGTATGTTGGCTAGCTTATATACCCTAAGTATGGGAAACAGATGAAAATAATATTTAAAGTCATACAGATGCAGTGACATTGGTGTAGTCTCTAATTCTAGTAAGAATTTAAATTGATATAATTTCCTTTTGGAATGAAATCTGGAATGAAATATTCTTAGGAAATTTTCTTTAAAAAAATTTTTTTTAACATTTTATTTATTTTTGAGACAGAGAGAGACAGAGCATGAACGGGGGAGGGGCAGAGAGAGAGGGAGACACAGAATCGGAAGCAGGCTCCAGGCTGCTCTGAGCCATCAGCCCAGAGCCTGATGCGGGGCTCGAACTCACAGACCGCGAGATCGTGACCCGAGCTGAAGTCGGACGCTTAACCGACTGAGCCACCCAGGTGCCCCTCTTAGGAAATTTTCTAAATGGAAATACATGCTGAAAGATACTTCACTATACTTTTATTTACCAGGAGCTTAACACAGGTAAGTAATTAGAAACAACAAAAATATTTGCAATGAAGGGTAGTTAAGTCAATTAAGGTACAACGTGACTGTAGAGAATAATGTAGGCATTAAAATAACTATTAAAAGTAAGCTGAGCTAAATTACAAAGGTGGGTTTGAAGATTAAGTCTTAGATCTAACGTAGGTTACTTTTGTTTTGATACCAAATTGGCAAACGAACAGTACAATGAATGTCTGCACAATCAAAAACAGAAATAAGTGGATGTGGTCCCCAGTTAGCTCTCTGGTTCCTCCCAGACTTGTGCCCTGAAATTCTGTGGCCGATGTAGAGAACCTGCCAGGTCAGAAGAGCCCTGAACTCCGCCACGGGGAGAGTCTACATTAGTGTTCAAGTTTCAACCCCATTTCTGTGTAAGAAAAATTTCCCACTTTCTTACTTCATAAGAAAAGACTTCATCATTCTTTTTCCTACTGCATTATTACACCGACAACAAGTGGTCATGGTCTACTTTGTAAAGATTACCTGGAAACATGGAAAATACCAATGAACTTGGCAGTGCGGGAGCAATCAGTGATATAAGGTTATATGAATAAGAGTAAATGGGAATATGGAAAACTAGGAGGAAAGAAAAATCTGTTACGATGATGACTGCTTTCACTTTTGAATTTATAGTTGTGATAATGTCACTTTGACAAGATGGGAGCAACTTTAACAACTCATGGACAACTATTCTTGCGCCTCTTTTTCCATTGTTTTGTTTCACTCTAAATTTTTTCCTATTGTAAAGGCAAGCATTAGAGCTAATGTTATTAGCCATTCGCCTGCTTCAACTGGCACCAGAAGTAAGGGAACTCTTGCCTTTGAATTACAAACCTCCTCCAGTATGCTGTTCCTTCGTATCACCCCAAAGGCCTCAAAGCTCTCGTTTCCGTATTTACATTCTTCTATTAGCACACTGCTTCCCTTCTTAGGAGTCTCACAGTGCCTGCCTCTGTCCACAGCTCAGGACTGCCCCACATGCAAATGGTAGTTCTGTGCTGCACAAACTGCCTGCCTGGCTAACACTATGTTTGGCACCAGCAGCCGTGGCATAGGGTAGATGGTTCATACCAGAGAATGACTTGACAAAGAATTTATATTCTCTCTCTCAGGAGGTCAGAATATGACCAATTTGAAGTGAATAGAGCAATACAGAAGTGGAAAGACTCAGAGAAGGTAAGCAGAGGCCATGAGAAGGATCATATCGTTGTTAGTGATGGGGGAGTGCAGAAGAGAGAGGCAAAGAGCAGACTACCACCAATCCGATGCATAGTATTCTAGATCTTCTTTCTTTCTTTCTATTTTGTTCTCTTACTTTCCTGGGTAACTTTACCATAAAACTTCCATTAACCAGGAAATCTTGTGTCTCTGTTCTTCTCAAAATGAAAAGTTCTAACAAAATGATGGCTATGTTCTAAGATAGAGTACTGATCCTGATTTTCAATCTGTAAAATCCCACAGGTCCTCAGAGAGTGTATCACGATGGCCACACAGCTCTGTTCTTGCAACAATGTTTTTTTTTTTTTTCAACGTTTATTTATTTTTGGGACAGAGAGAGACAGAGCATGAACGGGGGAGGGGCAGAGAGAGAGGGAGACACAGAATCGGAAACAGGCTCCAGGCTCTGAGCCATCAGCCCAGAGCCTGACGCGGGGCTCGAACTCACGGACCGCGAGATCGTGACCTGGCTGAAGTCAGACGCTCAACCGACTGCGCCATCCAGGCGCCCCATCAATGTTTTTTTAAATACTGAAAATATGATATACAATATGAAGATAACTCTTCCCCGTATAGGCACTGTGGGAGATGCTACTCTTATTCCAACTATGCTGTACTCTGTTGCTCATATATTTTCTGGAGTTTCTTTTGGATCATATTCAGAATCTACTTCTTTGTCACTCAAGACAAACTCTCTTCCTCCTTTTTTTATTTCTTGCCATTATGAGCCAATCATATGAGGAAGTATTTGGTACGAAAAAGAGACTGAACCAAATGGAGTAGACGTGAGGAAACTGTGTAACTGAAATAATAGCAACAAACAGAATAAGTTCAGTTGTTTGTCATGCGCTCTAGAGAAATATGCGGATGTTGCTAAATGGGGTTGTGCTGCAAGCACACTGCTCCCATCAATGGTATTTAAATTGAAAGCCACTTGTGAGATCTTGGATTATGTCTAATACCTGGCACAATGTATAGGCTTATTTGTTAAATAAATTAGTAAACAAATGAAGAAAAGGCTTAATTTCAATAGAATTGGTTTTGCTGATTGCTATGGATTTAATACTTTAGTATAAGAACTATTTAATAATGAAAAACTACTTTTTCAAATAAGACAATACTAAAGTAAATGAAATTAATAATGCAGTTTATAATGGGGCAGGATTATGAGCGGCTCCCATGTGACGATGCTATGATAAGGGTCTCACGATGTGAAAGATACCATCGTTCTCAAGTTTCAATTCAGAGACCTGAGGTTTTCCCACACATCAGGGTTTGCTCTCTTCCCTGACCTCTTTTACTCTCCTGCATTTCTTGGGGACTTTTCCCCAGTAAGGACACAGTACTTCTCTCTTTCCTCTTCCTTCCCTGGGGCTTCATAGGCTAGTACACTTAGTACATTTTATACGTAAGCAATGCTCCATGCTTTTTAAACAAAAAAATAAACATACTTTTATCAATTTTAAGCGGACATTTGGTCATCTAATACCAGTCTCTCCACTATACTGTAAGTATTAGAGAAGACATATATTTGGCATTAAACATTTTAAATTATAAGAGTTTATCTCTACTTAATTTAAAAAGTTATTGCCTGTGGTGATACAAGACAGACCTATTTCCTTACATAAGCATCGTGAAATCTGCCTGTATCATCCGAAGCCGTGAGAGCTTCATAACACTGCTCCGGGCTGATTTTCTTTCCACCGTGAGAGTTCCTGCACAGGATCCACCCCGCTCATTTTTATTTGCAGGTGCACGGGAATGAATGTAGCTGATTTATCGCTGTTGGCTATCTTGATGCACACAATGGCATAATTTGTTTCTTGGATTCTTTTCAATCCGTTTTACAGCTGCCTTCCATCAAATGTGAGTCCCACGGCTTCTTTATGAAAGCTGTGCTCCCAACAGAAATGTCCTTGGGTAGCAGTGTATCTTCACTTGAGGGAGTTGACTAATATTTGTATGGAGTTTTACCATACACAAAACACCTTAATATACATTAACTAATTTAAATCCCATAATGATCCAAAGTAAGGGAGCATCGATAGTTTCATTTTGCATATGAGACAAGTCTTTTGAAAATACAGTAACATTCCCAAGATTACACAGGAGGGGCAGCATTTGAAACTCAGTCTTCTCGGTTTCTTTCTCCTTCAACATGATAGTCCTACCCATTCATATATATATGAAAACCTCTTTCTTAAGGTGCCTTATTTTTTTTGAGGTTTATTTGTTTATTTTGAGAAAGAGATGGTGCAATCAGAGGAAGGGCAGAGAGAGAGGGAGAAAGAATCTCAAGCAGGCTCTGTGTTATTAGTGTGGAGCCTGATGCAGGGCTGGAACATAAGAACCATGAGATCATGACCTGAGCCAAAATCAAGAGTCTGAAGCCCAACCTACTGAGCCACCCAGGTGCCGCTGAGGTGCCTGATCTTTTATGGAACATAAATGGAAAAAGAGGAGATGAAATCTCTGTTTGAAATCTCCCCTAAGTCAGTGTTCTTCTTTTTTTTTAAATAAAAATTAAAAAAAAATTTTTTTAATGAATATTACTTTTTTTTTTTTATCTTAGAGGGAGAGCACATGCGAGCGGGGGAGAGGGGCAGAGGAAGGGAGAGAGATGTAGGGGTCGATCCCATGACCCTGGGATCATGACCTGAGCTGAAATCAAGAGTCAGATGCTTAACTGACTGAGCCACGCAGGCACCCACCCAGTTTTCTTCCTTAAGGTCACTACTGAAGTAAGTCACTAAATCTCTATCCAAAATGAGTAGAATAAAATGCTTGCCAAAGAGCATTAGGAATTAAAATGAGCAGCACCTTGGCAGATATGAGCCTCTGTGTCTTATACATTCTCTTTTGACTCAATATCCATGTTGCCCAAAGCACAAACCAACAATCAGAATAGAAATGATGCTTATATGAGCTAGCAGTTAAAATGTCACATAACAATTTCAATAGCTAGATAAGTCATTTGAGGGCAGTGATGTAAACACCACAGATGTATTACAAGGAGAACAATCATTCCAATGCAACAAGATGGCAGTGTTAATCAGGCTTTAAATAATACACACTCTGAAACACAGCTACATAATGATTTTTTCTGATACAGCTGTCATTAAGGAAATTAAAAAAAAGGTGTCCCCAGAAAGTTGCTTACAAGGATGAAAATACACATGGAATGTCTCACAGATTACTTAAAAAAGAAATTGTGCCATTAGTTATTGACATAAGAATTTTGTAAATAGTGAAGAGATGGACTCATTATTATAAAACTATAAACTGTAAGGCAGTTTCACATTATTTTATCTCAAATTGCTGCTAAAGTGAAAATGTAATAGCTTCATAAATTAAGCATTTTGACTGCAATTGCCTTTTTTCTCACTTTCTGATTTGTATAGAAATGTCTGAAACACCTTACTGATCACCGGGAATGAAACAAAACTGTACAACAGAGATGTGTCGCGATCTTTCTAAAACGAAGATTGTTTTTCTGCCATTTGGGTGAACGAGTAGCTTAACAGGTCCTTTACCGTCCACCCTGTCCTTCCTTCTACTGTGTTCCTGGTACTGGAGCAAAGCAAATGGTGTCACACCCACCCTCAGGCTCACCATCCTAAAAACTGGCTTCACACTGCAGGGTCTGTCCCCTGCTCCAGCCTCATCCTTCACTCCCTCCACCTCACTTACCATCCTCACCCCTGCTCCCAGGGGCCGGCACGGTGACAAACACACAGTTGGTGCTCAATAAGTACGTTAAATGAATCAGTCACTTTCACCATTTGACGACGTAACAAAATACTGCCTCACGATTCTGAAATTCCTTTATTTCTAAAGCAATTTTGTGTAAGGAGAGAACGAATTAGTGTGATATATTTGTCAGATGAATTTTTATGATTTTTTTACGTTATAGCAGGTACAGTTACATAGACTTTTAACTCCAAGTAATCACTCCTTGAATTAACTTACTATTTCAACAAATAAATGTTTGTTGTATTATTAGCAGGTAAGAAATTTTTATATTTCTTTACACACACACAAACACCCATAGCCGCAGAAGAGGTATTATGGAATCTGTGGCCTTTTTCTTCACAAAGAGAGAGAAAAGGGATGGTAGTTATGGACAAAGTGGGTGCATAGTCTTCTGTTAGACCCTGACATATCCTGAAAGAGGGAGCTTAGCACATGTCCTTTGGTTTAGAGTTGTCCAGGAGATCAGCTCTAACACCTGGTAATAAAGACTATTCGGAACATGTGAACAAGCCACAGGCAACCTTTGATTATGGATGGTTCACTGTTTAGGCTCTATCTTGGATCCTTGATGAACTTGTACTCTGTGGGGTTAAGATAACCATGGTCCTCTTTAAGAGACAAAACAGATGAACAAAAGGGAAGGGAAACAAAACTATAAAAACACAGAGGGGGACAAAACAGAAGAGACTCATAAATATGGAGAACAAGTGGAGGGTTATTGGAGGGGTTGTGGGAGGGGGGATGGGCTAAATGGGTAAGGGGCACTAAGGAATCTACTCATGGAATCATTGTTGCACTATATGCTAACTAATTTGGATGTAAATTAAAAAAAATAAAAATAAAACAAGTTAAAAAAACATAAAAAAAAAGATAACCATGGTCCTGGAACTATGCTTCAAATAAGGTCAAGGTCTTAGGAGACTGAAGAAAAATCTTAGGGAAAAGCGCATGCTCTAATTTAAGGAAGGCTTGCTATACTTTTATTGTAAAGTAAATTAAAAAAAAACCTCGTGTTTACCTTGGGTAGAAGTTTTCCCTGAGGGTACCCGGAGTTGATAATATATATGCCTCAAAGTTCTACCCCTTTAAAGGAAAGGTGGGTCCTGAAGCATCTGAAATGCATATTGTAGGCAGATACTGGCATATAGAGAGGAACATACAATTCAGAGGTGGGTCCTCAGGGATTGTTATGTTAGATCAGTCTGGCTGCCCTAATCACAACAGAGAAAACCCAGAGTCATGAAATTTTAGGAGTTGGGAAAACTTCAAACAGAGAGTATTATATCTGGACTCAACTTTGGTGAGTGATCATCCTTTTTACTGTCTTTACCCTCTGTGGAGTGTGGGATGGCTCCGAGGGTTAAAAACGTTATCTAAATCCTCTCTCTCTGGTAACAGGTACAAAGAATATTTTCCCTGGAAGAAAGTGCTGATCAAATTTGAGATTTCAGTAAATGGCCTACTTTGAGCTTTTTTTGGTCCCACTTGCCTTTGTTCTTGGCATGGTGCCTATAATAGCTAGAACATTTTTATATGAATAGAATCATAGCCACAAATAAATTTTCTGCAAATGTTTTCTTTAAAAAAAGATAAAATTGTAATGTAGTAAAACAGTGAAATCAACCTAGATGTTGTGAATCTCTGATCCATATATCTGGAGTTACTCAGTCTGGTCAAATCTTCAGAAGAAAAGGAATTGGAATGAGTAAAGGGCCAGTTTTATACAAAGGTTAACAGCACAAGCTTCACAGTGGAATAGACCTGGATTTGAATTCTGGTCAACCACTTACTAGCTTCCACCAAGGACCTTAAGGAAGTTATTTAAGCTACCTGAGGCTTCCTATCTTCGTTTAAAAATGCTTAGCAGGTAATAAACTATTATTATGAAAACAAAAGTAATTATTTAATTAATTGTTTAATTAATAAAACGCATGTATTCTGCAGGCCTGGGCCCCAGAGACAGAAAGGAATTTTTTTTTCTTGTATAATGTTCTATACATTACAATATTCCCTTGTGGATATGATGTGTTTCCTACAGAAGAAATGAAATAACATCATCTGGATTCCTAGGATATTTTTTTGTTCCTTCTCAGCTCATTTACTTATCCCAGTCAGAGCTTTTCTGTTAATCGTTTAATTGCATTTTGATATACTTTCTTGGCTTCTTCTTTAGCCTTCACTGAAACAAATTTTCTTTTCATGCAATCATGAATAAGTGTATTCTTATTGCTATGCAATAGTATATAAGTACCTTTTGGAATATTATAAATTTTTTGAATGAAAATGAATAAATAGCAAGGTGTAAGAAATAAGAGACAAGAGAAAGTGGCCTGTGAATGAATGAATAAATCATGATGCAAGGTGAATGGAAACAGTTGGGAGACTTAGTTGACGTTTCCTCACTGTCTAAAAATCAAAAAGGGCAAATGCACCAAGCTTATGGATGATAAATTACAATTTGCTAGCCATAGATCCATCAAGAGCTAAAAATGCACAATACAAGTTTTACTGGTACTAATATAATAAACATGATACTCTTAATTCCATCAAAGAAATCTGGTCCAAGAAGGAGAATCTAGCCTAAAAACTGCATAGTAATAAAAATAATATTCAATTATGCATATTTGTTGGAGTACATATACAAAAATATTCTACTCCTAAGGAGGCTTATGTACTTTCAAATAGACTAATTATGACATTCTGTATGTGTAAAAGAATTAAGAACTATCTAAAGCCTTTCTAAAAATCCTGTTTAATGAAGGGAAACTTCACTTAAGTGTAGTAGGGGGCCAGAAGGGGGAGCCATACCATTCAACATCAATTACAGGAAGAAGAGTCAACTATAGGCCCCAACAGGAAAAGATGCCTCAAATATTCTACAAGAAATCAACCATTACAACTCAGTCAATGAAAAACTGTCATCAGTCACCCTGAATTCTTGCTTTTCTCCATCTTGAATGGACTTTCATTCAAAACAACCCCTCCCAACTTCCTCCTCCTCAAAATAACATTCTTCTCCTCTGATAGACTGGCCTGTGGTTTTGCCGTAGCTTGTTTGTCCCGAATTTAAATTCTGTTATTCTAAATAAACCCATTTTTTTTTTGCCTGTAAAGTAAATTTTACTTTTCTAATTATGTTATAATGCTGCTTATATTCTTGATACGCACAATTAACAGAACACTGACATTAGAAAGTAGCTGATGATCAAACTGCCCTGCAACTTAAATTTACAAATTCCAACTCCTCATCTACATGTATCCTATCATCACAGAATAAATATTTTAGCACAGAGTGCCTTCTTCGTACATATTTAAAAACAAAGTTTCTGTGTGTGTGCAAATAAAATTAGGTTCATGACATAATTGTTTTATAGCCTGTTTTATTAAAATTTGTCAGACATATAAAGAATTTATAAAATATGTACACTATAAACAACAATAGTAAGATAATTATCCCTATTCTCACCAACCTGTTTAAAAACTACATTATTATTAGACTTTAGAAGCTGTTTACAGTTCACTTTCTAATTGCATGCCTCTCCTGGCCCCACAGATGATCACCATCATTAATTGTGTTAACTATTATCTTTCTGTATTGTGATGTAATTTATGTATGCATTCCTAAAAAATCGATAGATTGATTATGCCTGATATTGAATTTTACATAATGGAACACTGTATGCTTTTTTTCAGGACTTGCTTCATTCCTGAAAATTATGCTTTTGAGATTCATCCATGCTGATGCCTTTAGCTATACTTCTCATTTTCAGTGCACTATGGTATATACTTGTATGAATATAACAGTTTATTCTATTGTTTACAGTTTTTAAAACCTACATATAATGCTACTATGAACCTATTTTTAATATGTCTCTTGGTGTGTGTGTGTAAGGATTTCTCTGTTAAATATAAAGAAATGGAATTGTTGGGTCACAGGTTACACGCACAGTCAACTTTCTAGATAACACAAACTGTCCTAAGGACAGTCTGGGTCCATTTAGATTCTTCTCATCAGAAGATAAAGAGATAATGTTGCACTCCAACCTTGCCAGTTTTATTTATTTTTAAAATATCTGCTAATTTGGTAGATGAAAACGGTACTCCATTGTTGTTTTAATTTGCGTTTTCTTGATCATCCAAGACCTTGAGCCTCCTCTTTCTACGTTTATTGGCCATTTGAGTATTTGTGTTTAAGGTTTTGCATTTTCCAACTGGACTGTTTTTTTTTTTCTCATTGGCTCACAGAAACATTTAGGTATATTGTAGATCAAGATTGTCCAACAGAAATACAGTGTGAGCCACATACACAGGTAAAAATTTCCTAGTAGCCACATTCAATAAGTGAAAGGAAACAAATGAAATCAATTTTAGTAGTATATTTAACCCAATGAATTTAAAATATTTTCATTTCAACATGTATTCAATATAAACATTATTAAGAATATATTGTTTGCACTAAGTCTTTGGAGTCTGGTGTGTATTTTACACTTACAGTACATATCAATAGTGAGACAAGCCATATTTCAAATGCTCAAAAGCCACAGTGGCTTGTGGCTAACTCCAGTGGGCAGCATAATTGTAGATACTAAGCTTTTGCCAGTTATATATACTAGAAATATTTTCTATCAACGTGGGGCTTCTTTCAATTTCTTTAAAGTATCTTTTCACAAATCAAAATTCTGAAATTTAAGTAGTCAGATGTATCCATAACTTCCCATATGGTCTTCATATTCTGACTGGTTTCTTTAAAAAAAATCCTTCACTTCCCCTAGGTCATAAAGATATACAGCTATATTGTATGTTTAAAATTATACAGTTCACAAATAAGATGGCCATATATGTAGAAAATGCAATGAAGCCAACAGTAACAGTTACTAGAAAAAGTGAATTTATAGTAAGGTTGCTTTTTTCAAAATCAATACATAAAAATTGACTGTGGGAGTGAAGATGGTGGAGAAGTAGGGGGATCTTAGGCTTTCCTCGTCCATCTAACACAGCTGTATTGAGGTTAGGTTACTTGGAACACCCAGGAAATCGATCTGTGGAGTGGCAGAAGGATCTCCACAGTTGGAGGGAGACACATTAGAAGGTGTGAGGTGTGTGGAAGTGAACTGGGAGGGAGGAGTATGGTGGTGCAATGGAGAGGAGTGAACCCCCTTTCTGTGGAGAGACAAAAGGGAAAGAAAGAGAGGGGTGGAGAAAGTATGGTATCAAGTTCGTACAAAAGGAGAACCTCTCTGGACCACGGACTGGGGGGGCAAGAAGTACTGAGTGTTACCCCCCCCCTTTTTTTTTGTTTTGGAGCTCAAACTCTGAGGTTTGGGAAGTACATGACTTATTCTGGAGCAGAGCTGTGGCACATACTCCTGGGGAGGAAGGAGCTGACCCTGGAGTGCATAACATGGTGTGGGGAACTCAGGGTGCATAGGGAGAGAACAGTTCCCTTCCTGGAGTACTTTTGGAAGAGGGTTTATTGCCTCCCCAAGGACAAAAGACCCTGCAGGTGTCAGCCAAAGGCCTTTCATCAGCAGGGGACAGAGGTGCAACCAGAGCGAATATAACCTTTGCTGCTTTTAGAGGTGCTACACTATAGATTCTGTGTACTGTGCAGGCATGGGGCTATTTCTCAGGGCCAGAGGACTTCACACGGTGTGGAGAGGCTCTACTCCAGAGGAGGGGAGCAGATCCATGCAGTGCCAAGTCCTTTAAAACTTTGGGTTTTGAATCCTAGCCGCCCGCCAGAGGAAAAATGCAGGAGAATTGTGGTGCAGCCCTCGCTATTCTGTGGCGGCTGTCTGAACAGCACGGGTGTGAGATTCTTGGTCCAGGGATGAGGGATTGGAATGGTGCCATTTTTCCTCCAACACCAACATGGTGGGACTTCACAGAGCAGCACAGAGGCCCCCAGTGGACCTGCTTACACCAAACCCTGCCCCTCTGTGCCTGGCAATTGCTTATTTACTGGGGCAGGACTGACTCTGCCAACACAGCTGGCCTCTCCTCCAGACCAGCACAGCCGGCTCCCCCATGCACCAAGTACACTGAAAATCAAGTGCTTCAAAATGACACCTACAGTTTTTTCCGTGTTTCTTTCGGAATCAGTCTTTTTGGTTCTTTTCTTTTCCTTCCTTTTTCTTTTCTTCCTTTTTATCCCTTGCTTTTTCTTTGAAATCAGCCTTATAGTCTTTGATTCTCTGTTTTGTTTTGTTGTCATTCCCTTTTTCTTTTTTGGGGCGCATGCTCACCCCCCACCCCTTTTTTTTCTAGGGGTAGTTACTTCAACAAACAAATCAAAGCACACCGAGTTACAGATTGAAACATTCTACCAGCGTAAGCAAGAAGAGCTCTACAAGGACTGACAAGAGAGAAAGAGAAGCCAAAATGCAGCAGCAGAGTGCACACAGCACACACCAGAAACACTTCCTGAAGTGGCAGACCCTGGACAGTGTATGACCCCTCTTTAATACAGTAGTACTCTCAGGTGCAGGAAAAACAACAAGCATTTAAAACACACAAAAGACACAAACTGCCAAAATGACAAGATGGAGTAATTCTCTTTAAAAGAAAGGTCGAGAAGAAATCATAGCTAGGGACTTGCTCAAAACAGATAAAAGCAATTTATCTGCACAAGAATTTAGAACAACAGTCTAAGACTGCTAGCTGTGCTCGAAACAAGCATAGAAGACACCAGAGAAACACTTGTTACAGAGATCAAAGATCTAAAACCTAGTCACGATGAAATAAAAAATGCTTTAACTGAAATACAAAACAAACTGGATACAGTGACAATGAGGACTGAAGAAGTAGAGGAGAGAATAGGTGAAACAGAAGATAAAATTATGGAAAATCATGAAGCTGAAAACAGGGAAAGGAAATTACTAGATCATGAGGGGAGAGTTAGAGAACTAAGTGATTCCATGAAACTAAACAATATCCATATCATAGAAGTCCCAGAAGAAGAGCAGGAAGAAGGGGCAGAAGGTTTATTTGAACAAATTATAGCTGAGAACTTCCCTAACCTGGGGAAGGAAACAGGGATTCAAGTCCAAGAGGCACAGAAAACTCCTCC
Organism: Acinonyx jubatus; assembly: GCF_027475565.1. NCBI lineage: Eukaryota > Metazoa > Chordata > Mammalia > Carnivora > Felidae > Acinonyx > Acinonyx jubatus. Next base: position 66,029,318 of record NC_069387.1, read on the forward strand.
AAAGAAACAAACAAGCAAACAAACAAAACAGGTCAACACCATGATATATCATAGTGAAACTGGTAAAATACAAAGATAAAGAGAGAATTCTGAAAGCAGGTAGGGACAAAACGTCCTTAACCTATGTAGGTTAGGTTCTCAGATTAGATCCTTAATCTAAGGTAGACACATAAGGTTAGCAACAGACCTGTCCACTGAAACTTGGCAGGCCAGAATGGAATGGCATGAAATTTTCAATGTGCTGAATGGGAAAAATATGCAGCCAAGAATTCTTTATCCAGCATGGCTGTCATTTAGAATTGAGAGATAAAGAGTTTTTCAGGCAAACAAAAACTAAAGGAGTTCATGAGCACTAAATCAGCCCTGCGAGAAATTTTAAGGGAGACTCTCTGAGTGGAAGGGAAAAAAAAAAAAAGACGACCAAGGCAACAAAGATTACAAAGGACCAGAGAACATGACCAGAAACACCAATTCTACAGGTAACACAATGGCATTAAATTCATATCTTTCAATAATCACTCTGAATGTAAATGGACTAAATGCTTCAATCAAAAGACACAGGGTATCAGAAGGGATAAAAAACCAAGATCCAACTATATGCTACCTACAAGAGACTCATTTTAGACCTAAAGACACCTGCATATTGAAAGTGAGGGGATGGAGAACCATGTATCCATGCTAAAGGAGGTTAAAGGAAAACTGGAGTAGCCATACTTAGACTAGATTTTAAAATAAAGACTGTCAGAAGAGATGAAGAAGGGCATTATATCATAATTAAGGGGTATATCCATCAAGAAGATCTAACAATTGTAAATATTTATGCCCCCATCTTGAATCACCCAAATATAGAAATCGATTAATCACAAGTATAAAGAAACTCATTGATAATAACACCATAACAGTAGGAAATTTTAATACTAAATTTATAGCAATGGACAGATCATCTACGCAGAAAATCAACAAGGAAACAATGGCTCTGAATGACACACTGGACCAGATGGAATTAACAGATACATTCAGAACATTTCATCCTGCGGCAGCAGAATACACATTGTTCTTGAGTGCACAAGGAACATTCTCCAGAACAGATCACATACTGGGTTACAAATCAGCCCTCACCAGGTACAGAAAAGATTGAGATAATTCCATGCATATTTTCAGAACACAATGCTATGAAACTTGAAATCAACCACAAGAAAATATTTGGAAAGTCCTCAAATACATGGAGGTTAAATAATATCCTACTAAAGAACAAATGGGTTAACCAGGAAATTAAAGAAGAAAGAAAAAAGTACATGGAAGTGAATGAAAATGAAAACATGGTAGTCCAAAACCTCTGGGATGCAGCAAAGGCAGTCCTAAGAGGAAAATACATTGCAATTCAGGCCAATCTCAAGAAGTAAAAAAGGTCCCAAATATACAACCTAACCTTGTATACACCTAAAGGAGCTTAGAAAAGAGAAAATAAAGCCTAAAACCAGCAGAAGGGAAATAATAAAGATTAGAGCAGAAATAAATGATACAGAAACAAACAAATAAACACAAAAACAGAATAGAAACTAAATGCTGGTTCTTTGAAAGAATCAACGATAAACCCCTAGCCAGACTTATTAAAAAGAAAAGAGAGAGGACCCAAATAGATAAAATTATGAATGACAAGAGAAGAGATCACAACCAATACCACAGAAATACAAGCAATTATAAGAGAATACTATGAAAAATTGTATGCCAATAACCCGGGCAATCTGGAAAAAATGGACAAATTCCTAGAAACTCACACACTACCAAAACTGAAACAAGAAATATAAAATTTGAACAGGCTCATTACCAGCAAAGAAATAGAATCAGTTATCAAAAATCTCCCAACAAACAAGAATCCTGGGCCAGATAGCTTCCCCAAGGAATTCTACCGGACATTTAAAGAAGAGTTAATACCTGTTCTTCTCAAACTGTTCCAATAAACAGAAATGGAAGGAAAGCCTCCAAACTCATTCTATGAAGCTAGTATTACCTTGATTCCAAAACAAGACAAAGACCCCACTAAAAAAGGAGAACTACAGACCAATATTCCTGATGGACCTGGATGTACAAACTCTAAACAAGATATTAAGAAATTTAATTGAACAGTACATGAAGAGAATTATTCACCATGATCAAGTGGCATTTATTCCTGGGCTGCAGGGCTGGTTCAATATTCACAAATCAATCAACATGATACACCACGTTAATAAACCAAAGGGTAAGAACCATATGATCCTGTCAATCGATGCAGAAAAACCATTTGACAGAATACAGCATCCTTTCTTGATAAAAACCCTCAAGAAAGTAGGGAGAGAAGGAACATACCTCAACATCATAAAGGCCATATATGAAAGATCCACAGCTAATATCTTCCTCAATGGGGAAAAACTGAGAGCTTTCCCCCTAACGTCAGGAACACAACAGGGATGTCCACTCTCACCACTGTTGTTCCTCATAGTACTGGAAGTCCTAGCTTCCGCAATCAGACAACAAAAAGAAATGAAAGGCATTTAATTGGTAAAAAAGAAGTCAAACTTACACTCTTCACAGATGATATGATACTCTACGTGGAAAACCTGAAAGACTCCACCAAAATCTGCTAGAACTGATACATGAATTCAGCAAAATTGCAGGATATAAAATTAATGTGAAGAAATCTGTTGCATTTCTATATACCAATAATGAAGCAACATAAAGAGAAATCAAGGAATTGATCCTAATTACAACTGCACCAAAACCCATAAGATACCTAGGAATAAATCTAACCAAAGAGGTAAAAGATCTATACACTGAAAACTATAGAAAGCTTATGAAAGAATATGAAGAAGACACAAAGAAATGGAAAAAAAAACATTCAATGCTCATCGATTAGAAGAACAAATATTGTCAACAAGTCTATACTACTCAAAGCAATCTACACATGCAGTGCAATCGTTATCAAAATAACACCAACATTCTTCACAGAACTAGAACAAACAATCCTATAATTTGTATGGAATCAGAAAAGACCCCAAATAGCCAAGGTAATTTTGAAAAAGAAAACCAAAGCTTGAGGCATCCTAACTCCGGACTTCGAGCTGTATAACAAAGCTGTAATCATCATCACAGTAGGGTACTGGCACAAAAACAGACAATGGAACAGATCAATGGAACAGAGCAGAGAACACAGAAGTGGACCCACAAATATACAGCCAATTAACCTTTGACAAAGTGGGAAAGAGTATACAGTGGAAAAAAGACAGTCTCTTTAGCAAATGGTGCTGGGAAAACTGCACAGTGACATGAAGAATGAAACTGGACCACTTTCTTACACCATACACAAAAATAAATTCAAAGTGGGCGAAAGACATAAATGTGAGACACGAAACCATCAAAATCCTACAGGAGAAAACAGGCAGCAACCTCTTCAACCTCGGCTGCAGAGACTTCTTATTAGACTTGTCTCTATAGGCAAGGGAAATAAAAGCAAAAATAAACTATTGGGACCTCATCAAGATAAAGAACTTCTTCACAATGAGGGAAACAGTCAACAAAACCAAAAGCAACTGATGGAATGGGAGAAGGTATCTGGCAAATGACATATTGGATAAAGGGTTAGTATCCAAAATTTATAAACAACTTACCAAACTTAACACCCAAAAAACAAATAATCCAGTGAAGAAATGAACAGAAGACAAGAACAGATACTTTTCCAAAGAAGACATCCAGATGGCTAACAGACACATGAAAAGATGCTCAACATCACTCATCAAGGAAATACAAATCAAAACCACAATGAGATACCACCTCACACCAGTAAGAGGGGCTAAAATTAACAACTCAGGAAACAACAGATGCTGGCGAGGATGTGGAGAAATGGGAACCCTTTTGCACCATCGGTGATAATGCAAACTGGTTCAGCCACTCTGGAAAACAGTATGGAGGTTCCTCAAAAAATTAAAAATAGAGCTATCCTATGACCCAGCAATTGCATTCCTAGGTGTTTCTCCAAAGGATACAAAAATGCTGATTTGAAGGGGCACATGCATGCCAATGTTTATACCGGCACTATCGACAATAGCCAAATTACGGAAAGAACCCAAATACATACATACACACACACACACACACACACACACACACACACCTATACCATGGAATATTACTTGGTGCTCAAAAAGAATGAAATCTTGCCATTTGCAGTGGATGGAACTAGAGTGTATTATGCTAGGCAAAGTAAGCCAGGCAGAGAACGACAAATACCGTATGATTTCACTTACATGTGGAATTTAAGAAACAAAACAGATGAACACAGGGTATGGGAAGGAAAAATACGATGAAAACAGATGGAGACAAATATAAGAGACTCTGAAATATAGAGAACAAATGAAAGGTTGCTGAGAGGAGGTGTGTGTAGGGGGGAGTAGGCTAAATAGGTGATGGGCATTAAGGAGGGCACTTGTTGGGATGACTGCTGGGTATTGTATATAAGTGATAAGTCACTGGCTTCTACTCCTAAAACCAATACTACACTGTATATTAACTAACTTGAATTTAAATAAATTTTGTACTCTAAAAACAACTTACTGCATTTTACATTCTAAAACAAACCATGAGAAATTAAGAAATATTCTATTAACAACAGCATCAAAATATGAAATACCACGAATGTGATGGAAGATACACACGATCTGTAACCTAAAAACTAGAAAATACTGCAGAAAATAAAACTAAATCAATGCAGATACACCTTGTTTACGGGTTTATTGTTAAAAATAATCAATTTTCCCCCCAAACTGATCTATACAGTCAACACAACCCAATCAAAATCCCAGCAGGCATTTTTTTTTTGTAATTGACAAATGGATTTTAAAATTCATATGGAATTGCAGGGGAGCTAAAGAGCCCAGGCAACTTTGCCTCCATCGTAGCCTCCAGAGGAAGGGTTCTTGTACAGATGACTGCTCCATGCCTCAGAACCCCTCTTATGTAAAGCCAACCAAAATATCCTCCGTTTTATTTCAGATATTCCTGAAAGAAATCCTGTTTTCACTCAGAACATTCCTCCAAAGGTTGTTCATTCACCTACTTTCCTTCTTGGGAGGAATCCCTCTCATTACAAGTATAATTTGTAGGGTCTTTCAGGTGAGCTGCAACATACTTTGAAAACAAATGTTCCCAGAACATGATCTCAGGGCAGAAGCAAAAGAAAAATTTAACCCCAAAAATGGACCCCCATTCTTGTGATTTTTCCTTTATCTCCAACAGATCTGTTACGGTTGGCAGACACTGGATTCGGTGTGCCTTGTTCCAGGAGAACGTGCTGTGGAGGATGATAAACATTTTCTGTTCTGAATTAACACCAACTCCCCTGTTCTCTGGTACTGAGAAACTAACCCAGTCACTCTAAATGCCCCATTTGAGCCAACAATTCCTAGAACAGGATGTAATGGCCTGGAAGAGCCAAACTGCAAGGAAAACAACTTTCTACAAGACTGCAACAACCTGCCTGACCAACACCCGCCAACCCTGCTGCTGGCACTCAGCAGCTTTTGTCTCCTTTCTCCATAAAACCTCCTTCATGTTCAGAGTAACCCCTCCTTTGGTGTTCTCCCTATTGCTACTGCTTGAATAAAGTCTTTCTGTTGCATTTGGAGGCTTGGAGAATTTCTGAGAAACTGACAGACTTTTACTCTCATTCCGGAGGGAGATTTTCACTGGGCATTGAATTATAAGTTGATGTGTATATTCTTTCAGCACATTGAAGATAGAACTCAATTCTCTTCCAGATTCTGTTGAGAAATAAGCGGTCAGTCTAACTGCTCTTGCCTTGAAGATGATTTCTTTTCCCACCCTCTTCAGCTGCTTTTAAGATGTCCACCCTCTCTTTGTTGTTCAGCAATTTCACATAAATATGTATAGTGTGGATATGGTCTTACTTCTACTGCTTAGGATGCTTTGGGCTTCTTAAAATTGTGCATTCAAATATTCTGGAATAATCTCAGTTAGCGTAGTTTTAAATACTGCCTCTAACCCATTTCCGCTATTTTCTCCTTCTAAAAATCTGATGTGAAGTATGTCCATCATACTTCTTATCCCAACCCCCTCTTCTATCCTGATTGCTTTCTCATAGCTTTCATCTTTATGTTTCCTTAGGCTTCATTCAGGATAACATTTTCATATCTGTCTTCCAGTACATTGATTCTACTATGTCAATTCTGCTGGTAAATCTATATAGCCAAATTTTAAACTAATTTATCACATATTTCTTTTCTAGAATAGTTATTTCCCAAATCTTCCCATTCTTTGGTCATATTTTCAAGATTCTCTTTTATTTTTAAAACATATTAATTGTGGTTATTTTAGATTTGATGAACAAATCTAATACCTGAAATCTCCACAGGGCCATCACTGCTGTCTTATGTGTTAACGATTTCCATTCATGGTGCCTGATACCCTTGTGTATTTTGTGATTTGGACTGTGAACTGCTTGTTTTCCTTGCAGTTTTATCTGCAGAATGGTTTGAGGCTTTGACAGAGGCTGGATATTTCCAGAGGATTTACATGTGCTTCTGCTAGACACCTGGAGGGTTTTACAGACACAGGGAGCATGAATTCGGGCTGACACATACACAAGGGCTGACTTCGTGTTTTAAATTCTTGGGGGAGAGTGGTTTCCCCTCTATCCATGCCAGGGTTGAGAAAGGAAAATTTCCTATGTGTCCCTTCTTCACTGGAACATTTTTCTTTCTTTTATAATAGCTTTACTGAGATATAATTCACATGCCATAAAATTTTAGAAGATTTTCATCACCCCCAAACAAACCCCATCCCCATTAACAATCATTTCCCCATCCTTCCTCTTCTTAGCCCCTGACAACCACTAATCTACTTTCAGTCTCTATGGATTTGCCTATTCTGGACATTTCATATAAATGCAATCTTATAACAGGTGGCCTTTTATAAGTGGCCTGTTTTAATTAACATAATGTTTTCAAGGTTATTCATGGCAACTTTCATATTTCATTCACTCTCATAATGCCAGGTGTAGCCCTTGACTTTTTAACTTTACATGACTGGGGCCACTGAAATGTGAGCAGAGACAAGGCATAGGACTTCTAGTTTTTTTTTTTTTTAAAGAAAGGTTTCTTGCCCACTTTCTCCTCTTTCTCATTCCCGTGGACTGGCACAAGGTCTTGGCTAAAACTCTGTAGAACGTATAATTCTTCAAATAGAGATCTAGGTCCCTGCCCATTTTGTGGTGCACTGACACAAGGGTTAGTATCTCTGAAATACTGAAATATGCTGAAATAAACATCTTTGTTTAAACAGGTCTTATGATAGCAGTTTAGCCTGTATGCTAACATAATTAGAATACAGCATCATTTATTTTATCATTTGCCTACTGGATTTTATTCCAATGTTTTTAATAGTCATAATGTTGCCACAAACATATCTATTTTTGGCTTCCTCTCCAAATTTTCCTTATAACACATTTTTAGAAGTGCAGTTGCTAATTACAGGGTGTGGATATTATGAAGCCTCTTGATACATATTGGCAAATTTCCACTTAGAAAAATGCTTTACTCTTGACATCAGTGAAGAGTGCTTTTTGCTCAGTTTCAAAACTTAAAAAAAAACCTAAAAAGTGCGTTTTTGATAACTTGCCTACAGTAAATAATAGTAAGTAATCAATAGCGAAACTGTTGATCTTATTGTTTGTATAAGATCTGATGCTAAGAAAACAACACATATCTCTTCAAGTGATTTAAAGTAAGCATGCAAGCATCCCTTTGCCCTTCAACTGGGAAACAATAGTAAAAATTGTATTATGTTTGCAATATAACTATCTTTAAGTACATTAAAAAATGCTAACATTTTCAGCATATATTTAACTTATTTTGGATTTCTGACTTGCATTTCCTGAGCTATAATTATGTTATTTTCCCATTTCAGCCTAATATTTTCTCATTTGTATTGTAGTTCTATTTTCTGTTTTCACAAACATCAGCAATATGTGAAAAATATGTAAGTGGAGATTTAACATACAAGGAGGAGCTAATCCAATAACTCATCTCTTGTAAAGTTCCTAAATATTTCAATTAGTCTCACATAAATGATGAGGAAGGACAACTGCATCCCTAAGTTTTGTTGTCTCAAATTGGTAGCTTTTATTCTGTGAAAATGATAAATAAACCTCAGATAATCTACTCATAGTCCAAGACACATGTGTACTTTAAAACAAAAAGAAAAGTTAACAGATACATGTTATATGCCAGTTATGGTAAACACAGACATACACAGACACATGATGAAAACCTGTCATGACTCAATTCATATACCCCAACCATTTGAATATAAAAGCTATTGTTTTGATTCAATCTACTTCAAATATGATTTTTATTCAGGGCTGTGGGAGTCAGGATGCAAGATGTCCCCCAGTGATCCCATCTCCTAGTATTCAGGCCCTTGTGTAGCTCCCACTGGATAGGGTTAACCTGTGTAACTATTATTGTGGAAAGATGGGAGTATGACCTCCAAAGCCAGTTAATGCAAGATATTATGACTTCTGCCTGCTTCTCTCTTGGAACACCTGCTCTGGGGAAAGCCAACTGCCATCTCATGAGGACTACCAAGCAGCGTGTTGGAGAGCTTCATGTGAAGAGAAATTAAGGCCTGACAATAACCAGCATTAGCTTGCCAGGCACATTAGGGGAATCACCTTGGAAGCAGATCCTCCAGCTCCAGTCAAGCCTTCAGATGATAATGATCTGTGAATGAACCTGAGACAGAAACTCTCAGCTAAGCTATTTTTAGATTCGTGACCCATAGAAAACTATATAGCATGATAAATGTTTATTGTTTGAAGCTGCTGAGTTTTTGGGACTATTTGTTACAAAGCAAAAGCTTTGTATTAGTAAAATACAGGGGCTTTCAAATATTAAATGAAGATCAATTAACTTGAATAAGAATCTGAAAGCAAGAGAATAAACCTTACTAGAAAATTAAAATCTATATTCCCAAGTAGCTTTTAACTCATCAAAAACATACACCACACCTTTTACATGTAAGAAGAGCCCTTTAACTTTTTCTAACTGTAAAGCCGGTGCTTCTCTCCTGAAGAGGCCTTAAAGCCTCACGTTTCAGCCTCCTTAACAAGGCATGTACATACACCTCCCAGGATTCCTCCAGGCTTGTGCTAAGGTAAAGGGGAGACTATTGGGACACATCACCTCCATTCCAGGCTTTCCTAAGCTTTCAGGACACTTCTCATGATACCTTTGTCTAATCGTAAAAATCTCTCACTCCTTTAAGTACTAAATAAGGCTCAAAATACTTTATTAATGGTCCCCCAAAGAAGTCAGGTAATGAAATAAAGGTACCACCTGCCTTCAAACTACATGCAATCCTACAACCCTTACCTGCTATTCTCATTTGAGGAAAGGTAGAACTACCTGGCAAGTCATGTTCTTTAATTTTGAACATTACCACGTTCACGGTACACTTTTATAGGAACCTACTCAGACTAATCTCCAAAACAACATCAAAAATAAGCCTCATTTGCACTGCCATTGGCAGAGTAAACCAAATAAAGGAAACATGTATGACAGCTCAAAAAAAAAAAAATCTGAGGTTAGCTAGCAGCTGGGTCAAAAAGGTTGGAAAAATCAAAGTTACAAATTGGTCTGTTCAACTAGAGAAATTTAAAAGGTGAAGAACACATGTGACTGAAATGCAGCAATTGAGTGCTTCTTATAGTAAGGACTATTAACAAAAACATGCTTAGAGACAAAAAGGAATAATACCTTCTCATTACTCAAGTCTGACAACAGTGGAGGGTTGGTTAGACCATGAGTTCACACTGACTCAGAAAGAAACTTGGTAGAACTTTCAGCTCATTGGTTGAGAGAGAATCAAATTTATATCAGCATAATTTATAACCTGTCAGAATTCTCAGAATAAGAACTCCTGATCTGCAGTGGAGCAGTTGATATGTACAAAATATATGATGAAGACTGATGCCCAGCTTTTTCTGCCGTTCCATGGAAAACCAATCTTGGCTGGAAAAGCTTATATACGATATTTGACGTGTTATTTCTTCAGTACTCTTAGTACTATTACGATCTTAGTACATGAGAAAATCAGGGCAACTCTAAGCCTGCCATTGAGCTTCTCAAACCAGTCTCACATCTTCAAATTCTTGGGATTTCTGCAGAAAAGTAATTAGTACTGACATGCTTTGGATGAAAACTGTAAACAGAAGAAAAATTTGTGCCTAAAATCTCTTCTGAGAATGCTATAAATAGGAATGCAATTTATGTTGAGTAAGGTTTGACAGGGCTATTTCCAAGAGGGGGCTTGGAAGAACTGGGGCTGCTGAGGGTAGCAGAGTCCTACATAACCTGAAGCCCCCCCACCCTGCACCCCGCAGATGATGGCAGTCCAGTTGAGAGGGCTGACTTTTTGCCCAGGCTACTTCCACTTGGCACAAAAGTACAATTCAAAAGTGGTCATATTCCATTTTAAGATTATTTAAAAAGCCGAGTAATTGCATAAAAAGATTACCAAAGCAGGAAATTTCATCAAGGGTACTCCTGCTTCAAAAAACAAGATTTCATTTGGTGTCAGCAATTTTCTTGTCCTAGCCCAGCTATTATTAATAGGTTTTTGTGAGTTTTAGTGAATCATTTAAAATGCTTGGGATTCAGTTTCCTCATCTGTATCATGAAAGGACTGGACTAAATCTAATATTCACTAGTTTGTGCAAAATCAGTATTGTGTTGAGGAAGCTTTCCAGGCTGCTTGGAGACCCACTACGAAAGAAGATGGTAATCAGCTAGGTCAAGGCATGGTAGAGGAATGGAAGCAGAAGTGCAGAGTTGTTACCTGTTGTTACCTGTTGATATAACATTCTATCATTTACATTGAACGTAACTAACCAGAAAACCCCTTGACGGGGTAATTCAACAAAGCTACACATTTATAGGAAATATAAAGAGCTAGTAATGAAGAGAAAGAAAATTCTTTATTGTGAAAGGCTGTTAATTTGAGTAGGTAACAACGGCTTCATCAAAGCAATTGATGTTCAATTAAAAAATGAGGTACATTTAATGGTAGGCACTAAGTTGCATAGATAAAACTCCTAGATCATGATGAAAACATGGCTTTGCATTTCATAGGCCTCAAGCAATACTGAACTGTCACAGGTATAATATCAAGTTCTTCATTAAAACTCCTTCTACTTTGTCTGTCACATCATTGTAAAATTCTAAACAGAGGAGCATTTAAAAAGCCGTTATAGGCTTTACAACCTAAATTTGAAAAGAAAATGCAGTAAGAAATACAGCTGGCAACTGCCACATTTTTAATCAGTAGTATTGCCGCTGTTGCTGGGGAGATCATTAACCTAATTCTCAAGTGCTATGAATCAACAAAAACTTAAGTTTAACATGTACATTAAGTAAACAACAAATTACAAACAATTTAAATCATGTTAATTTAGAAGAATTATAAATTCATTAAAAATATCTTAAAATACCTTCTGATGAAGTTATAAAATAATATGAGGCACCACAGAAATTAACAAATTCAAATGCATTATATCTTATTAGGTTTAGCACTAAGTTATCTGATCATAGTGGATTGATTATCCTTGGATCAAGGGTATGGGGAAATCTAGCCACAAGAGAATATATTCATGACAAATTTCAGTATCACTGACATTTTCAAGGTAGTAAAACCTGCTTAAGTTCATAAGTAAAGCTCAGAGGGACGTGGAAAATTTGTGTGTTTTGGTATAAACTCTGGTTGAAACAACATACATTCTGTGTGTGTATGTGTGCGCGTGCCTGCTGTGAGTATATGTGCGTATATATATACGTGTGTATATACATACGTTTATATCTCCTGTGAATATATATCCATAGCCCAAATATCATATCGGATTGAGATTTTTCATTGTATATTGAATAATCTACAAATGTCCAATTAGAGGAAAAAAAACATAAAAATATGTTCTAGGACAGTAAAACCCACTAGAAGATGTCCTTGGAGTTATGTAAGGTAATGACATTTGAAAATAAACCTCACTCTAGGAATTTTCCATGAGCCCCCTGGGATACTAAAAAGACATAAATTTCTAAATTTATTTGTAGTGATGTTCAGAAGAGAAGAGTAAGGTACGGCCACCCATGGACCCTCATCTAAAGTACAGGGCACAGGGCAGCCACATTAGGTGCCCTTTTAAGGGACCAGCCTGCAGGTTAGTGACAACCCTGCATTACCTAACAGAAGCAAATGCAAAAACTCTCTGGAAGGACAAGCTCTTAACTCAGGCTATACAGGACTGCTGCAAAAAAAAACCACATGCTGAAAATGAACCCATTACGATTATATAGAACACATAAAGAAACAATCTACTGTGATCAATCCCCACAAGGTAGTAGGAGACAATGACAAATAGCAGAATTACAGCAGCAAAAAGTTTAGACTGTAAACTCATTTAAAAATAAACAAACAAAAACAACAGGAAAACCCAAAAAACCCAAGCATGATTAAATGATTTCAAGATATCTAAAATATGAAAAAATAAAACACTACAAAATATTCAGATTTGAAAAAGAATCAAATACAACTTAAAAAATGTTGTCATAGAAAAAAATCCTTCAATAGATGCACCAAACAGCAGATTAGACCTCAGTGAAGAAAATCAGAGAAACTGATGAGTGATTTAAGCAAATTCCCCAGGACATGGCACAAGGAAAGAGAAGAAATAAGAGAGAGGGCAGCATGTGATGGTTAACATGCATCTCATGGGAATTCCAGAAGGACAGAAGAGAGAGAATTTGAGGGGGACAATATTTAAAGAATTTTTCACAACTGATAAAAAACAATTCAGAAAGAACAATAACCTCTTAGCAAGGTCAATAAAATTAAATTCACATAGAGGTCCATCCTTGTGAATATAAAATTCTAAAGACAAGGGCTTAACCATCCAAAGAAAGCAGAGACTACTTAGAAAGGAGTAACTAGGGGTGCCTGGGTGGCTCAGTTGATTGAGCATCTGACTCTTAATTTTGGCCCAGGGTTGTGGGATAAAGCCCCACATCGGGCTCCACCCCGAGCATGGAGCCTGCTTGGGATTCTCTCTCTCTCTCTCTCTCTCTCTCTCTCTCCTTCTGCCTCTGTTTCTTTCTCTCTCTGTCTCTCAAAAAAAAAAAAAAAGTAACTACTTTGGTGGTAGACTAGTCGCTCAGAAGATAGGACTAACATTTCTAAAGTACTGTATTGAGAGAAGTTTGTGAATCTAGATTTCTATGTTCAGGTTACTACCCTCAGTGATAGGAAAACAAGTAAGCTTTCAGACAAAGCTTAGGAGAGTCTACTGCTAATTCTCCTGCAGAAAAAGCTTCTGCAGGATACAGAAGAGGAAGAAGAAATATGAATAAAAACCTGGTGCGCACGTGAGCAAATGTAAACACGCTGTAAAGTGGGGAAAAGACAGCTGGTTAGTACGGCGGGAAAAACACTATGTTTAGAAGACACACGCCTAAACAGACGGACACAGACAGCTGAAATATTTATGAGGAAAAAAGATATAACAAACAAATGGTAACAACAAGAAAGCTGGCAAAACTACACAATGGACAGGATAGATTTCAAGGCAAAAATAGTCATCAAGGATAAATGATAAATGATATATACATAATAAAAGCTTCGTTTCACCAGAGAAATAGAATATTCTAATCTTTCAAACACTTGATTCAATATACTTCCAGCTGTGGAAGGCAACGCTACAGGATTTCAAAGAAAATGCGACAACTTCAGAATCATGATGGTAGAATTGAACGTTCACTCTCGGAAACAGCGAGTAGGTTACTAGCACTACTCCAATTACTCTTCCTACTACTCCTAACTACTGATCTGCCAAAAGCAATGTATTTACCCTACTCCTGTTATGCCTACTAAGTAGCTTTAGTATTCCCTAATTCCTCTGCACTTAGCTTATTCTGCCTCTTCTGCTAATGCAGCAAGAAACGAAGGGGATGCAGATTGGTGAATTAACTAATGTACTCAACAAGTATTTACTACTACGTGAGTCCCAGGCTCTGGGCTCTGCTCTAGTTGACAGTGTCACAGTACAAAACACAAAAAAAGGTCTCTGCCCTTGCGGAATTTACATTCTACACGGGCACACCTAAAAAACATAAACATACCAAGATGTGTATGTTACATGTTAAATATACACATACAAATACAAAAAAAAGAAGAGTAAGACTAGAGTCAGGTGGAGGTAGTTGGCTATTTTCACAGCGCTTTCAGGTAAGGGTGCCATACTAAGGTGAAGACAGCAGAGAAGGAGGAGAGATTCTACTACAATGAAGAGGGCCCACAGGATAGATGATGAGTCTTTACAGGCAGCAGCAGCCACCCCTTACACTCTTTCTGGAAAGTTCCTAATGCCTCTGGTTTGTTTTTCTTTTCAAAAAGAGTCCTTATTCCCAAAGGCTATTGATCAGAAACAACTAAATTTAAAAACAGATCTATTGTGATGTGCTTAAAAACAATAGCTCTGAAGTTGTAATACTGCTGTGAGCCCTCTTTTAAAAAAACATTTTGCATTAAATGTTCATTAAAAGACAAAGGGAAGTGAAGGGACTGGGGAGTCCCGAGACACCTCCTCAGTAACTTAGGCACCAAGGAAACTGGATCTGAGTGGGCAAGTCAGAATCAAGGTCTTAGATGAATGACCGAGAAAGAGGAGTTACGTGGCCTTTCGCCATTCTTTTCTTTTTTTAATTTTTTTTCCAACATTTATTATTGAGAGACAGAGCATGAGCATGGGAGGGGAAGAGAGGAGGAGACACAGAATCTGAAGCAGGCTCCGGGCTCTGAGCTGTCAGCACAGAGCCCTATGTGGGGCTGGAACTCACGGACCGTGAGATCATGACCTGAGCCGAAGTCCAGACACCCAACTGACTGAGCCACCTAGGCACCCCTGGTCTTTCTCCATTCTTGTTTGCTGAACAGAAAAAGTAAGTATGGCTGAATGGCTATTTTTGAAACGCAGGCAGAGAGCAGGAAGCTGTGGCCTGGATTTGCCTAGTTTCAAGGTAATTGGACAAACCAGCAAGAGACAATTAATGGCTCCTTGTCTTCATCAAACACTTTCCTCACCACCAGCAGGTTCCCTACAGTGTTTATAGCCATCTTTCTGATATGGACTGCTGTCTGAGAAAGTGTAGAGTGGCAAAGTCTTAACTACAGTACAACAAGTCATACAGAATCACAAACCAATCCATGTACGAAGGTGTGACAGTTTCACAAGGGCTCTCGAGAATGTGATTTCACAAATTAAAAATTAAGAAAAAAATTTCTGACAAGTTCATATTTCAGAATTGACTTTCTGATCTTGCCTGAAACCTCTGAAGCTGAAAAATCAGACCAAAAGCTTTCAGTCCACTTGAAAAAAGAATGAAGGATATGTCAGAACCAAACCTTTGCCCAACAAATTGTTAAGGTCTTGTTCAAGAGCATAAAAAACTGACCCTAGATGCCTGATGAATGACCCTTTCTCAGGATAAAATAGTGTTCTGTCCCTTTCTCCTAAATGCTGCTGGAGACATTTTCCCCTAGGCTCTAATTAGAGGCTTCACAGGATGCTGATTGCATTTATCATTACCTGCAAATTATAAAACATCCACAAAAAGGCATGTTCTCAGTTGTGATAAAATCTAATCCAAGGTAGATTTAGGTGCTACACAAATGAAACACCAATGTGAACAGATGTAATTTCTTCAAGCAAACCTCCTTGTAGTTAAACAGACTCAAGGGGAAAAAAAAATTAAGGTTCTTTAGACACTTCACAAAAAGTAAATATTGTACTATTTGAAAATTCTCCCTATTATATTATATATAGGAAACATAATTTAACAGTTATAAGTTTTATCATGTAGTATTAAAATCAAGATGTTTGGAAATGACCTTTTTAGAAGTTAACTGGAGACAGCCTGGATGTCCTTCAATAGGTGAATGCTTAAATAGTGGGACATCCAATATTATGCAATACTAGTCAGAAACAAAAAGGAAAAGGGGCACATGAGCAGCTCAGTCAGTTAAGCTTCTGACTTGACTTCAGCTCAGGTCGTGGTCTCATTGTTTGCGAGTTTGAGCCCCATGTCAGGCTCTGGGCTGACAGTATGGAGCCTGGAGCCTGCTTGGGATTCTCTCTCCTCCCCACAACCCCCTTTCCCCTGCCAAATAAAATAAATAAGCTTAAAAAAAAAAGAAATAAAAAAGAACTATTGATACATCAACATAAATCTCAAGAATTATGCTAGGAAAAAACCCAATCCCCAAAGGTTACATACTGTATAATTCCATTGATTAAACATTCCTGAAATGACAAAATTATTGAAGCAGAAAATGTATTAGTGGTTGTCAGGGGTTAAGGACATGGGTGGAGTCATTTGGGGGAAGTGGAGTGGAAGGAAGGAGGGGGTGGTTGTAACACAGCAACACCAGGGACCCTTGTGGTGATGGAAGTGGATGGAGACTGTGCTGGTGGATTATAATGGAATACTGTAGTACAGTTATGAAAGATGTTACCATAGAAATTGAACAGAAAGTACATGGTATCTCCGTCATTTTTCAAAACTGCATATGACTCTAGAATTACTTAAAAATAAATAGTTTAGTTTAAAAAAGGAAAGGGTGGCTAGAAGACTTGGGAGGTGTATCAGCTTGGCTACTTGCTCACTTTCAAAAAATGAGCTGATAAAACTTTTCAGAATTTGGCTTTTAATAACAGTACCAAGAGAATCTTGCAGTGGCTAATGGTGTCACCAAATGCTGCCTGCTAAAAACAGAATTATTCTACATTTTGAAAATAGCCAGAAAAATATAATTTTGTATGTTAGGAGTAATTTTTAGAAGCCAAATAATACAGAAATTCAACTATCTATTGATGCATAATATACATAATAAAAAACTCATTTAAGATATATAAATCAATGAGTTGAGAATGTAACTACCACCACTAAAAATAAAATATTGTATATTTCCATAATTCCAAAAAGTTCCTTAATATCCAGCCCTTCTGAGTAACTGATCTGCTTTAGGTCACTAATGACTAGTTATGCATTTCTAGAATTTCACATAAAGACAACTGTACATTATGTATTCTTTTGTGTCTAGATTCTTCTGCCCAGCATGTTTCTAAAATTCTACCAGGTTACTGGACATATCAGTCATTCATTTTGTTTATTTTTGGGTGGTATTTAACTGTATGTTCATTTGTTTATCCAACTGCCTATTGAAGTAACATTTGGAGTAGTTTTCAGTTTTGCCTGCTGGAAATAAGGCTGCTACAAACAAGAGCATAGAAGACTTGGTTAGATGCATGTTGTGTCGCACTTGAGCAAATATGTACTAAATTACTGGGTTGTACAGAAAACAGGAGAAATTTTTTAAGAAACTTCAAAACTGATTTTTTTTTAAACTTTATCATCTTGAGACAGAGCACAAGCTGGGGAGTGGCAGAGAGAGAGAGAGAGTCCCAAGCAGGCTCTGCACTGTCATTATAGAGCCCAATGCGGGGTTTAGCTGTAAGATTATGTCCTGAGCTGAAATCAAGTGTCAGATGCTTAACCGACTAAACCTCCCAGGCGCCCCTCAAAGCTGATTTCTAAATGGTTTGTACCAACTTCTTACATTCCCAACACCATGCTTCACAACCTCACTAATACAGCATTTATCAGTGTTTCTTGTTTTAGCTATTTTAGTAGGTATGCTGCGGCATGTCACTGTGATTTTTATTTGCATTTCTCTGATGACTAATGATGCTGAACATCACTTTATTTGCTTATTTGCCATCTCATACTATATTGCATTTTATTAACTCTTTTGTTCAAATCTTTTGGGCTGTTTATTTGGGGGGGGTGGGGGGGAGTTATTTGTTGCTTTGTTTGTTAAGTTGTAAAAATTCTTTATTCATAAAATTATTTGTCAGATACACATATTGCCAATATTTACTTCGGGTCTGTAAGTATTTACTTCTAGTTGGTAGGCTTTTCATTCTCTTACAGTGTCTTTCAAAGAGTAAAATGATTTTAATTTGATCAATTCCAATATATCATTTCTTTCTTTTATTGTTTGTGCTTCTTGAGGCCTATTTAAAAATTATTTGCCCAATGCTGAAGTCACAAAGATTTCCTTCTATCTTTTCTTATAGAAGTTTTATAATTTTAGCTTTTACATTTAGGTCTATTTTGAGTTATCTTTTGTTTATGGAGACAAGACTTGTGGCCCATTTTCTCCTGATACAGACAGCCAATTGTTCTGGCACCACTTATGGAAAATATCCTTTTCACACTGAATTAACTGTGCATCTTTGTTAAAAATCAATCTGCCCTATCTGTATGGATCCATTTGTGAAATCTGTTCTGTTTCATTTATGTATATGTCTGTTCTACCAATACCAATTGTCTTGATTCCTGTAACTTTATAGAAATCATTTAAGCCAAATCTTGTTTTTCTTTTTCAAAAACGTTTTGTCAATCCAGCTCTTTTGCATTTCCATATAACTCTTAGAATCAGCTCGCCATTTTTTTTTTTTTTTTTTACAGAATAACTTATTAGGATTTTGATTGGGGTTATTTGAACATATAGATCAACTTGGAGAAAACTGACATCTTAACAGTGTTAAATAGTCTAATTCACTAGCTTGGTATACCTCTCTATTTAGTTCTTCAATTTCATTCATAGGAATATTTTGTAGGGCTTAGTGTAGTGATCTTTCTATATATATATTTTTAATTCAAATCCAAGTTACTTAACATATAATAATGGTTTCAGGAGTAGAATTTAGTGATTCATCACTTACATATAACACCTAGTGGTCATACCAATTAAGTGCCCTCCTTAATGCCCATCATCCATTTAGCCCATCATCCCACCAAAACCCCTCCAGCAACCCTCAGTTGGTTCTCTGTATTTAAGAGTCTCTCATGTTTGCCTTCATCTCTGTTTTTATCTTATTTTTCCTTCTCTTCCCATATGTTCATCTCTTTTGTTTCTTAAATTCCACATATGAATGAAATCATGTATTTGTCTTTCTCTGACTTATTTTGCTCAGCTTAATACATTCTAGTTCCATCCATGTTGTTGAATTGGCAAGATTTCATTCTTTTTTATTGCAGAGTAATATTCCACCCCCCCCCAACCCCCCAAATCTTTAACCATTCATCAGTCGATGGACATTTGGGCTCTTTCCATAATTTGGCTATTGTTGATAACGCTGTTATAAACCTTAGGGTGAATGTGCCCCTTCAAATCAGCATTTCTGTATCCTTTGGAGAAATACCTAGTAGTGGAATTGGTGGTTCATAGGGTAGATCTATTTTTAATTTTTTGAGGAACCTCCATATACTGTTTTTCAGAGTGGCTGCACCAGTTTGCATTCCCACCAACAGTTTAAAAGGGTTCCCCTTTCTCTGTATCCTCACCAACACCTATTGTTTCCTGAGCTGTTAATTTCAGCCATTCCGACACATGTGGTTTTGATTGGTTTCATTGCGGTTTTGATTTGTATTCCCTGGTGATGAGTGATATTGAGCATCTTTTCATGTGTCTGTTAGCCATCTGGAAGTCTTCTTTGGAAAAGTGTGAGTTGTCTGTTCATGTTTTCTTGCTCACTTCTTCCCTAGTTTATTTGTTTTCTGGTGTGGAGTTTGTAAGTTCTTTATAGATTTTGGATACTAATCATTTATCCAATATGTCATTTGCAATTATCTTCTCCCATTCTGAAGGTTGCCTTTAATTTTGTTGGTTGTTTCCTTCGCTGTGCAGATTGGCATTATTTCTTTTTTAAATATGTGTTGTACTTCATCATGGAAGTCACTTGAGTATTTGATTTTCTTTGTATGGAGGTTTTTAATTAAAAATTTGATTAAAAGTAGATATGTGATGATTTAGGTTTTCTGTGTTTCTGTGTGTCAGTTTTAGAAAATTTATGTCTTCAAAGATTTTGTCCATTTCCTGGTAAGTCCTCTCTTTTACAGTTTGTTTGTTTATTTACTTATGTATTGAGAGAGAGAGAGAGAAAGAGAGAGAGGAAGAAATAAAGCAGGGGAGGAGCAGAGAGAGGAGAGAGAATCCCACGTAGGCTTGGTGCTGTCACCTCGAACTGACACAGGGGTCAAGCTCATCAACTGAGAGAGTATTACCTGAGCCTAAATCAAGAGTCGAAAGCTCAACTACTGAGACAGCCAGTAGTTTCTTTTAATTCTAATAGCGGTAAACTCTGTCTTCTCTTTCTCTTTTATCCTTCAATGTGTCTAGGTATAACGTAATCAACTTTACTTATCTTTTTAAAAAAACAGCTTTTGATTTCATATGTACTGCATTTCCTTTTTTTTTTTTTTAAATTTATTTTTGAGACAGCACGAACAGGGGAGGGGAAGGGGGGGCAGAGGATCTGAAGTGGGCTCTGTGTTGACAGCAGTGAGCCTGATGTGGGGCTCTGAATCACAACCCATGAGATCATGCCCTGAGCTGAAGTCAGATGCTCAAATGACTAAGCCACCCAGGTGCCCCTGCATTTCCATTTTTATTTTATTGCTTTCTACTCTATATTATTTCTTTTCTTCTACTTACTTTTTGGGTTTTATTTGCTCTTCATTTTCTAGATTCATAAATAGAAGTTTAGATCACTGATTTTAGACCTTTCTTATTTTCTAATATACTTATCTTTAACTATATATACATTTGCCCTAAGCATTACTTTCAGCTGAGTTCCAACATTTTTTATATACTTTCATTTTCACTGGGTTCAAAATATTTCCTAATTCACCTTATGATTTCTTCTTGACACCACTGGTTACTTAGAAGTGTGCTACTTAATTTCTAAATATTTGGGAAGTGTTTCAAGTTTTTTAAAAAACTGTTTTCTAAGTTAATTTTACCATGGTAGAGAATGTATTTTGTACGAATTAAATTGTTTAAGATTTGTTGAGACTTGTTTTATAGCCCAGTATACTGTAGATCTTAGTAACGTTCCATGTTCATTTGAAAAGAGTATGTATTCTGTAATTGGTTGACAGTGCTGTTAAAAGTCTTCTATGTCTTTGCTTTTTTGTGTTATATTGGTTACTGAGAAACCAGTGAAAACCTTTCCAATGATAATTATGGATTTAGTTTTTGCTTTATTATTTTGAAGTTTTTAAATTTTTTGTTTTTAACTTATTTATTTTTAATGTTTATTTTAACATTAAATAATGTTTATTATATAATAACTTTAATATCATTAATGAGAGAGAGAGAGAGCATGTGTGCGTAAGCAGGGGAGAAGCAGAGAAAGATGGAGACAGAATTTGAAGCAGGTTTCAGGCTCTGAGCTGTCAGCACAGAGCCTGAGGTGGGGCTCAAACTCACAAACCATGAGATCATGACCTGGACGTTTTACTGACTAAGCTACCCAGGTGCCCCAAAATACACCTTTTTAAATTAAATGTTTATTTATGTGAGAGAGAGAGAGCTCAGGGAAGTTGGGGAGAGGCAGAGAGATAGGAAGAGAGAAAGAATCCCAAGCAGGCTCAACACCATTAGCATGGAGCCTGACGCAGGGCTCAAACCCGTGAACTGTGAGATCATGACCTGTGCCAAAACCAAGAGTTGGATGCCTAACTGACTGAGCCACCCAAGCATCCCAAGAAATATACTTTTAAGATTTCATGTCTTCTTGATGAATTGGCCCCTTTATTATGATGTGTCCTTTATCTCTGATAACATTCCTCATTTTGCAGTCTTCTTTACCTAATATTAACAAAACCACTCCATCTTTCATAAGATTCATATTTGTAAGGTATGTCGGTTTCTATCTCGTTACTTCTAACCCATACATGTCTTAATATTTAAGTTACTTCCAACTCCCGACAGCAAATAGTTAAGTTTTGCTTTTTAAAAAATACACTTGGACAATTTCTGCTTTTTATTTGGAGTTTCTAGTTGATTTACATTTAATGTAATTTATCAGTAGAGTGGTTTAAATCTACCATCTGTTTCTTTTACATTTATCCCATCTGACATTTGTTATTTTTTTTAGGATTTCTTGCCTTAACTGCATATATTTTCACATTCCATTTTGTCTCTTCTATTTGCTTTTTAGCTATCTTTTTTTGTTTTAATTTTTAGTCATAGATGGAGGCCAGCATTTATTTTGATATAACATTAAAACTTTCTTTTATTACAAATGCATTCAAGTTTATCAAAAAGACAACCTAAACCCATAACAAAGCTTCAACTACTATAAAAACATGGCCAATGCTGTTGATGCCATCTAAACTCGTTCACCTCTCCTAAATTATTTTGATGCAAATTCCAAATATATTAATTCATCAGTAACTATTTCAGTATGTATCTCCGTAAGGACTTTAAAAATTTTTAATTTTAAATTTTTGAGAGAGAGAGAGAGAGAGAGAGAGAGAGAGAGATACAGAGACAGAGACAGGGAAAGAAAGAGAATCCCAAGCAGGCTCCAGGCCCAGCTCAGAGCCTAATGGGAGGCTCAATCATGATCCGAGCCTAAATCAGCCTACATCAAGAGTCTGGAGCTTAACTGACTAAGCCATCCAGGTACCCCTCTGTAAAGAATTTTTTAAAATACAAAAACAATATAATTACTTCAATTAAAAAATTAACAGTAATTTCTTCAGAGCATTAAATAGCCAATCATTGTTCAGATTTTTCTGTCATATTTTTAGAAGATTTTTCCACAGTTTGTTTGAATTAATATTCAAATAAGATCATTAGTTATTATTATTTATTTTTATTGGAGTGCTGGGGATGAAGAGATTCAGGGAAATTTAAAAACACTGCTGCTGCTACCACCATTTCTAATTCCAACATGACTTTCATTTGATTTAAAATTAAAAATGGTAAGTAAAAATATTTAATTTGCCATATTAATTAAACAGAGCTCCTGTTACTACCTGCATTTTAAAATTGGAGTTTCTGTTTTATATTGAGGAGTGTCATTCTTGGAAATTCTCTGATGCTTATACTGAAATCTTCAATTGCAACAATTTCCAGTATGAGTATTTTCCCATTGCTTCATTAATATTATATTGCCAAATTCTTTAAAGCCATGATCACATCTTCCAAAAGGAGAAAACATGCAGATGAACATCCTCTTAAATTCTGTCTGCATTGTGTTATTTCTTTATGACAATTAGGAGTTAAATTAACTTCAAAGGTGAAGACTAGGGATTAGGCTTCAAAAAAATTAATAAAAAATTAATCACCATTTTGATGTAGATTGTAATACTGGAATTTTTATGTCATTATTTTATCTCCCAAGGAAAAGAGCTACAGATGTAAACAGCAATGGATAGTTTTTTAAGGAATAAGTTTATAAAAGACATTTAATGAATTATTCATAATTTCCTCATCGTACTTAAAATTTTTTTAACATTTACTTATTTTTGAGAGACAGACAGAAAGAGAGAGCACAAGTATGGAAGAAGCAGAGAGAGGGAGACATAGAATCTAAAGCAGGCTCCAGGCTCTGAACTGCCAGCACAGAACCCAATGTGGGGCTCAAACCCATGAACTGTGAGATCATGACCTGAGCTGAAGTCAAATGCTCAACTGACCGAGCCACCCAGGAGCTCCTGCACTGTATTTTTTTTTAACCAGCCTAAACTTTTTACAAATAGAGGAAAAAGTGGAAACATCTATTACTTTAAGAAAAACACAAGGAGCCTTAAGCGGATTTTATTATGTCAAATAACATACTGACTCACAAAAGAAATTTAATCAAAATTCTGGTAGTATTATGCCTCACTTTAATTGTATAAAACTTAATGACAATGTATTGATGAATGTTTTTACAAACTTAACAATGCATTTGTAGGAAAATGAACTCCTCCTTTATCCTTAAATGCTAGCATACTTTAGAATGAAAGTTTTAATTTTACCTTTGCCAATTAGATATTCAATCCCTGTCAATTTATACAGCTGGTTAAGTCAGAAAGATATAACAGACTGTAGAAATAAGATTTATAATCAGGTGGGTTTTCTATTTAGTTAAGTGGAAATCCTTTCCGCATGTATTTTCATTTCACTTCCTTAATGATCACATATAGCAAGCAAGAACCAGTGCTATTACTGTTTTCTATTTTAAAAATCAGCAAAGTGAGGTTCAGAGCAGTAAAATAAATGACCTAAGGTGATGCTCCGGTCAGTTAGTGAGTCCAGACACATATCAAAGTTTTCTGACTCTCTGTTATACAAAAGAGCTAAGCTGCACATTGATTTCAGATTTTCTGAAAGAAATTTCCTGAAAACGATATACCCAACTTTAAGTCAGAAATATAAATGGAGGAAATGGAATAAGGCAGGGAAAACTGTGAGCTGTATCTGATATGGTGATGGTCTGTCCTTTATTGTTAACTATTGCCATTTCCACTACAGGTTTCTCAAGAGCATCTGGCCTTCTCCAAGGACACAAAATCATCCAGAAGAATAAAATCAAGAGATTCATTGCTGAAACATCTAGAGGACTGGAGGTTGGAGCACTCTCTTTTTCCTTTACTATTCTTTCAATAATATTGACATGTACTAAGATGTTTCTATATGCCAGGCATAATGCCCAACAGAGAAAACAATACTATCCCAACTTTGTCCATGAGAAGTTTCCAGTTGGGGACAGTTAGAAGCAAATAGGTATGGCCATAAATAATAAAAGAAAATAATTAAAGCTTATATACAAAGTACTAAAATAGTAGTTGTGCTTCCGTGCGTAAGGATATAGTATTTTGGGAGTAATAACTAAAAAGAATCTTAATATACCCTAGCTACAGTGAAATAACTTCTTACATTTCCAGTCTGGGAAGAATAATTAGCCATTATTTTAGCTAAGTTATATCACAATCCACCATTCTATAAAAGAGAGCTGATGTCAAATAAATGTAGCAATAAAACTGCAGAAGTAAAATAATCTGTTAATATTTATGTTTCAGAATCAGTTGGTGATATTATGAAGACATAGATTTCTAAAGTATTTTCCCTTCCACTCTGAGCCTATTTTTGTACGAGAAATTCAATTTGATGTTCAAGTCTTATTCAATTAACTACACTATAGACCCTACAGTGTTTGTAATCCTAACTGTAACAATTAAATCTATGAGGCATATAATATATCTTAGACTGATACTGAACTGAGGTTTAAAATAGTTTCACTAGAATTTCTCTACTTCTTAATTTTTGTGAACTAGGGGTTTGTTTCTGGGTCCATGCTTTATTGTATGCTTCTCAAATTAGAATATGTACTGATGTGCTACAAAATAGAATAGCATATTTTCTAGAAATAAAGGTTTCCCTGAGGGATGGGCTAAAATGGCAGAATAAGAGGATTCTAAGCTAACTCTGTCCCACAGACACATCAAGATAGCAGCTACATCTATGCATCTAACTCTGAAATTGACCTGAAGGCTGCCAGAAGAAACCTTCCACCATTCATTATAGAGAGGAGCCCAGCAGAGACATGGGAAGAACCAAACCTCCAGCAGGACTAACCACAAAGGGGAAGGACATCACAAGCACAGAGGAGGAAGGGGATCAGACCCCACACCAGGCACCTTTGACACTGCGCACCCAGTACTGATAAGACAAGTCTCTAAAACAAATGTCTTTGAAAACCAACAGGGCTTAAATTTAGGAGCTTTAAAATCAGCACAGCTGAAGTCTGGGAGAATGACTGGAAACTGAGTCCCTCCACCCTTAAAGAGGCAGCATATTAGGTAACGTGCCCTAGACACAGTGTAGAAGCAGCAGTTTGGAAAGCGGCTGGGGTATACATGAAGGAGATTTATTTACTAATCTCAGAAAGTGTACTGGAGGGGAGGGATCTTCATATTTGTCTGGAAACAAAAGTGTTTCCACTTTTTGGGGGGTGGCATTTCTTACCTCCTTCCCCACACTAGATAGCCAGACACCTGCAGGAGGCAGGGCTAATACTCTCTATTTACCTTGCTAAAACTGTAAGTCCTGACCCCACATTCTCCTGTGGATGTGACCTAATCAACCCACCCACCTTGACAGGTATCCCTCCAAAGTGACTCCTGTGCCACCACAGATTATACGAAGCCCTGGCAGGGACTGGTGCCACTCCAAAGTAACTCCTACCCAAGGGAGGCAGGGAAGATACCCTCACACACCAGCGCACTGCAAGTTCCAGCAGCCCAGCCTCTTAGCTGGCTACCCAGGGAGCAAGACCTGTCCTCTGTGCATACCCATCTGTTGCAGAGAGGATCGTTGCACACAGTAAGCCTGAATGCCAGCCCTGCCCACTGACGAGTCCCCAGCAGCCTCAGACAAGCTTCCCAACAGTGCAGAGACCAACCCTGCCCAGTGCGCCCACTCTAGGCAAAGCAGGTCATTGTAGCCCGCTGGGCTGAAGGCAATCACAGCTCAGCCAAAAAAGAGGAGAGCCCATGCAGCCCACACGGGGATATCTCTGGAGCACCTGGGGTTCTGCTGATGACAGGGATTGTGCTATAGAGCACCACAGGGCCTCTCTGACACAAGGCTAGTGCTTTCGAGACCAAGAGAGGTAGCTGACCTATCTAATACATAAAAACAAAAACAGAGACTTAGACCAAATACGGAGACAAAGGGATATGTTCCAAATGAAATAATAAGAAAATATCACAGTAAAAGAGCTAAATGAAATAGAAATAAGCAATATGCTTGATAAAGAATTCAAAGTAATAGTAATAAAGATACTCACTGGACTTGAGAAAAGAGTGGATGATGTCAGTGAGAACTGCAAAAAAGAGTTAGGAAATATAACAAAAGAAACAACCAAACCTGAATAATTCAATAACTGAAAGGAAAAATACACCAGAGGGAAACAACAGCAGATTATATAATGCAGAAGAACAAATCAGTGATCTGGAAGATGGGGTAATGGAAAGCAACAAAGGTGAACACAGAAAGAAAAAAAAATAGTATTAACTGAAAATACGTTAAAGGGAATTCAGCGACATCATCAAGTGTAATAACATTCACATTATAGGGATCCCAGAAGAACAGAGAGATGATGGGGCAAAAAACTTATTTGAATAAATAACAGCAGAAAACTTCACTAATCTGAGTAAGGAAACAGATATTCAGATACAAGAAGCACAGAGAGCCCCTAACAAGATGAATCCACGGAGGTCCACACCAAGACACATAATTATTAAAATGATGGAAAGTAATGGTAAAGAGAGAATTTTTTTTTAACATTTATTTATTTTTGAGACAGAGACAGAGCATGAACGGGGGAGGGGCAGAGAGAAAGGGAGACACAGAATCGGAAGCAGGCTCCAGGCTCTGAGCCATCAGCCCAGAGCCTGACGCGGGGCTCGAACTCATGGACTGTGAGATCGTGACCTGAGTTGAAGTCGGACGCTTAAACGACTGAGCCACCCAGGTGCCCCAAAGAGAGAATTTTTAACAAGAAAACAGAAAATAGTTACATACAAAGGAAACCCCATAAAGGCTATCACTGATGTTTCAGCAGAAATTTGCAGGCAAGAAGGGAGTGGTACGTGGTATATTCAAAGTGCTAAGAGGGAGGGAAAAACCTATAATCAAGAATATTCTATTTGACAGCGTTATCATTCAGAATAGGTGAGATAAAAAGCTCCTCCAACAAAAGTTTTAAAAGTTCATTACCAATAAACCATCATTACAAGAAAATTTAAAGGGAATTCCTTAAGTGGAAAGTAAAGGCCACAATGAGAAGAAAATTACAGAAAGAAAAATTTCCCATAAAAGCAAACATATAGTGGGGTGCCTTGGTGGCTTAGTTGGTTTAGCATCCAACTCTTGATTTTGGGTCAGGCCACGATCCCAGGGTCATGGGATCGAGGCCCATGTCGGGCTCTGTGCTGAGCATGGATCTGCTTAATATTCTCCCTCTGCACCCTCCTCTGCTTATATATACTCTCTTTCTCTAAAAAAATAAAAATAAATGAAAAGCAAAAAAAGCAAACATATAATAGAAGTAGATTAATCACTTACAAAGCTAGTAAGGAGGTTTAAATGCAAAAGTAGTAAAATAAATTTTATCCACAAAAATTAGCCAAAGCATACACAAATAAAAAAGACATAAAATATGACATCAAATATATAAGACACACACGGGGGAATAAACATTTAGTGTTTTTATAATATGTTAGGACAAGGGATTGTCAATATAGATTGCTATGCTATTAGATGTTATATATGAACCCAATGGTAAGCACAAATCAAAAACCTGTAACAGATATAGAAAAAGGGAAAGGAATCAAGCATAACAGTAATAAAGGCATAAAACTACGAGGGAAGAGAGCAAGAGAAGAAGAAAGTAACAGAGAACTATAACTAACTGGAAAACAATTAACAAAATGGCAATAGGTGCGTATCTATCAATAATTACTTTAAATGTAAATGGACTAAATGATCCAATCAAAAGACACAGGATGACTGAATGGATTAAAAAAAAAACAACAAAAAACCCAAGACCCATCTATATGCTGCCTATAGAAGACTCACTTCAAACCCAAAGAGATGCAGACTGAAAATCAAGAGATGGAAAAACATATACCATGTAAACTGAAGCAAAAAAAGAAGCCAGGGTACGAATACATA
The DNA here is from genome assembly GCF_027475565.1 of Acinonyx jubatus. Classification (NCBI taxonomy): domain Eukaryota; kingdom Metazoa; phylum Chordata; class Mammalia; order Carnivora; family Felidae; genus Acinonyx; species Acinonyx jubatus. Next base: position 66,057,995 of record NC_069387.1, read on the forward strand.
CATCAGACAAAACATTTTAAATCAAACACTGTAGCAAGAGACAAAGAAGGACGCTACATAATGATAAAGCAATCAACCCAACAAGAGGATATAAGAATTGTAAATATATATGCACCCATGATTGGAGTACCTAAATACATAAAGCAAACATTAACAGACATAAAGGGAGAAATTGATAGTAATACAATAATAGTAGGGGACTTTAACACCTCACTTACATCAGTCAATAGATAATCCAGACAGAAAATCAACAAGAAAACAGGGCTTTAAACACCACATTAGATGAGATGGACCTAACAGATAGACACAGAACATTCCATACAAGGACAGAACGATTCACATTTTTTCAAGGGCACATGGAACATTCTCTGGGGTAGATTACATGTTAGGCCTCAAAATAAGTGTCAATATGTTAAAGAAGACTGAAATCATATCAAGCACCTTTTATGACCACAATGGTATGAATCTAGAAATCAATTAATAGAAAAAATCTGGAAGAAACACAAAAATGTGAAGGCTAAACAATATGCTACCAAACAATGAATGTGTCAAAGAATCAAAGAGGAAATAAAAAAATTCACATGGAGAGAAATGAAAACGAAAACACAATGGTCCAAAATCCTTGGGACAAACAACAGCAATTTTATGAGGGAAGTTTATAGAAACACAATGCTACCTAAAGGAATGAGAAAATCTCACAAAAACAACCTAACCAACCCTACACCTAAAGAAGCTAGAAAAAGAACAAATCCCAAAGCTAGTTGAAGGAAGAATGTAATAAAAAATTAGAGTAGGAATAAACAAAATAGAGACTGAAAGAACAATAAAAAGATCAGTGAAAACAAGAGCTCGTTTTTGAAAAGATAAACAAAATTGATACACCTTTAGCTAGACTCATTAAAAAAAAAGAGAAGACACAAATAATCAGAAATGAAGGAAGAGGAGAGATAATTGCAATCACAGAAATACAAAGGATTATGAGAATATTATGAAAAATTATATGCCAACAAATTGGACAACCTAGAAGAAATGGATGAATTCCTAGAAACATACAGTCTTCCAAAACTGAATCGGGAAGAAACAGAAAATGTCCACAGACTGATGATTTTTAGTAATGAAATTGAATCAGTAATCGAAAAATTTCCAACAAACAGAAGTCCAGAACCAGATGGCTTCAAAGGTGTATTGTATTCTCAAACTACTCCAAAAACTAGAAGAGAAAGGAAAATTTCCAAATTCTACTATGAGACCAGTATTACCCTGATTTCAAAGGCACACAAAGATACTACAAACAAAACTACAGGCCAATATCTTTGATGAACACAGATGCAAAAATCCTCAACAAAGTATTAGCAAATGGAATTCAATACTACATTAAAAAAATTATTCACCACAATCAAATGGGATTTATTCTGATGATGTAAGTGTGGTTCAATAGTCACAAATAAATCAGTGTGATACATCACATTAACAAGAGGCAGGATAAAAAACCCTAAGATCATCTTAATAGATTCAGGAAAAGCATCTGACAAAATACAACATTCGTTAATGGTAAAAAAACTTTCAATGATGTGGATTTAGAGGGAACATAGATTATAAAGGCCATATATGAAAAACCCTCAAGATCATATGCAGTGGTGAAAAACTGAAAGCTTTTCCTCTAAGATCAAGAATAAGACAAGGATGTCCACACTCACCACTTTTATTCCATACAGCACTGGAAGAGCTAGCTGCAGCATCAGATGAGGAAAAAAAAAAGGAAAAAGCGTCCAAATTGGTGAGGGAGAAGTAAAACTACCACTTTTTGCAGATGCCCTAATAATATATTTAGAAAATATAGACAACCCTAAAGACTCCACCAAAAAACTATTAAGAATTGATAGATAAATTTGAAAAAGTTGCAGGATACAAAACCAATATACCAAAATCTGTTGAGTATCTACACACCAATAACAAAGTAGTAGAAAGAGAAATTGAGAAAACAATCCCATTTACAATTACACCAAAAAGAATACAATACCTAGAAATAAATTAAACGAGAAAAGGTGAAAGACCTATATACTCCAAAAATGATAAGACACTGATGAAGGAAATAGATGACCCAAATGGGAAAATATTCCCACGGATTAGAAAAATTAATATTGTTAAAATGTTTATATTACTCAAAGCAATCTAAAGATTCAATGCAATCCCTATCAAAATACCAACAGCATTTTTCACAGAATAATCCTAAAATTTCTATGAAATCGCAGAAGACCTGAAACAGCCAAAGCAATCTTGAGAAAAAAGAACATAGCTGGAGGTATCACAAACACAGATTTCAAGATATACTGTAAAGCTATAGTAATCAAAGCCGCAGAGTACTGTCACAAAAACAGACACATAGATCAAAAGGATAAGAGAACCTAGAAATAAACCCATATGTATATGATCTATTAATGTGCTACAACGGAATCAAGAATATACAATGGGGAAAGACACTCTTTTCAATAAATTATGTTAGGGAAACTGGAAAGCTACATGCAAAACAATGAAACTGGACCATGTTCTCACACCATAAAAAAAAAAAAAAAACTCATAATGGATTAAAGACCTAAATGTGAGACCTGAAACCATAAAAACCCTAGAAGAGAGCACAAGCTGTAATCCTGTTGCCCATCATCTTTAGCAACCAATTAACGGATATGTCTCCTCATGAAAAGGGGGAACAAAAGCAAAAATAAACCTTTGGGAATATGGCAAAAAAAAACCACAAACTTTTGCACAGCCAAGAAACAATCCACAAAACCAAAATGTAACCTACTGTATGGGAGAAGATGTTTATAAATGATATATCTGATAAGGAGCTCATATCCAAAAATCTGTAAGAACATAAACCTGCAAGCAATTTGATTAAAATTGCTCCATAAACAAAAAACCTCCAAGCAATTTGATTAAGAAATAGGCAGAAGACCTGAATAGACATTTTTCCAAAGGAGATATATAGGTGGTCAATGGACATATGAAAAGATGCTCAATGTCACTAATCACCAGGGAAATGCAAGTCAAAACCACAATGAGCTATCACTTCCTATTCAGTTTGAATGGTTAGAATAAAAAAGACAAGAAATAAGTGGTGATGAGGATGTGAGAAAAGGGAACCCTCATATACTGCTTGTGGGAATATAAATTGGTACAGCCACTGTGGAAAATAGTACTGAAGTTCCTCAAAAAATTAAAAGCGGGAAATACCATGTGATACAGCAATTCTACTACTGCGTATTTACCCAGAGAAAACAAAAACACTAATGCAAAAAGATATATGCGCCTGTATGCTTACTGCAGCATTATTTACAAAGGTAATATATGGAAACAACCTAAGTGTCCACTGATAGATGAATGGATAAAGAAGATGTGTGTGTGTGTGTGTGTGTGCGCGCGCGCGCACAAAGAAATATTACTCAGCCATAAAAAAAACCCACACACACGAGTTTTGTCATTTGTGACAATATGGACTTAGAAGGTATAATGCTAAGTACAATAAGTCAGACAAAGATGAATACCGTAAGATTTCACTAATAGGTGGACGGAGAAACAAAACAAACTAATGTAGACACAAGTCGGAAACCTCAGACACTTAAGTACAGAGAACAAACCGGTAGTTGCCAGAAGGGAGGTGGGTGGCATGATGCGTGAAATAAATAAAGGCAATTAAGAGGCATAAACTTCCAGTTGTAATAAAGTAAGTCACAGAGGTGAAAAATACAGCATAAGAAATATAGTAACATTAAGTGCTAGGAGATGGTGGTTACACTTACTGTGGTGCTTCTGAGGAATGTATAGAATTGTATGTTGTACACCTAAAAGAATAGAAGTGTATATTAATTATACTTCAATTAAAAAAATGTTTTTTCTTTGCTCAGAGGGTGAAGGAGCAGATGAGACATAATGGGCTAGGGCTGTCCAGAAATACTAAACTGCCATGGCTTTATTTTAGAATGTAAAAGAAAATTCATCTAAATTTAAAAAGTACTACATTAAAAAAACAAATAAACCTGCCTTTTCATGGGTCTCTCTGGGCTAAGCTGCCAGAACTTCTACCCATTTGCCTTTATTCTACTAAAGCTCTAGGGGTTGGTTAAGCTGGTGAAAAGCAATGCTCTACTGAGTTCAGAAATCTGAATATTGCTATTTTTAAGAGTTTACAAGACTTTAATAAAAATGTTTAGAGGATCATGTGTTTTGAATTTGTTTTATATCTAATATACTAGGTATGCTTGATCATTTATTTTATTTGGGGCAAGCATATTATTATTCTGATACGGTTTAGCTCATTCCCAATTTCAGAAAGCCAAGACCCACAAACGTGTTGAGGGAAAAAATATAATAAAAGAATATATAGGTAGTGAGTGACTTTATCCTTCTTGTTTTAAAACAGCAGCATGCACAGAACATGTCATCTAATCTTTGATCTATAAGACAAACGAGTTCTCTAAATTTGGGAAAATAAAGTTCTTTGAACATCTCTGGAGTACTCAGAACAAATTCAGAGGGCCAGAAAGTCTCTTTTTAAAGAATGATACTAACTCACGATCAGGGGGTTGTATGTTTTTATACTGGAGGTGGTGTCTGTATGTGTTGGGGCGGGATGAGGAGGTTGCTAGCCATGTTCACAGGGCTGCTACAGTCACAAGTAAAGCCACAGACAGGATGGTCAGCTCCATCCCTCTTTCCGTTTAGGATGGGCTCTGCCAGCTTCTGGTTGTGGATCATCTGCTCCACAGATACAGAATATTTAATAATTTATAAGCATAAATTAGCTTCTCACTTAATGCAGAAAACAATGCCTTCCCTGAAACGGAACTGTTGCACTACAGGACATGAAATATTTATAGAAGCCAGTTGAGGAAAGCAACTGATGACAGCTCAGGGGTTTAATCAATCACAGATACAGCACCCCGCACGCACATTAGTAGAAGAGTTATTTGTACACAGTAGATAGTAACATTTAACGCTATATACACCATTTTATCTTCAGCTTTTTATATATATTGAATATTCCAGGGTATATAGATACCAATATGAAAAACTCAAAGCTGTCAGTCTTATTAGGACTTTGTCAATACGCCTGGGGTAATTCTATTTACTTCAAAGTCAGTTCCTTGCCCAGTCCAGAGAGATCTGCAAAGAACACTCACTACAGGGAAGGCTGATTATGTTCTCACAGTGTTTTCTGAGATGATTTCAAGATACACGTTCCTTGAACTTCTCTAGGCTTGTCTCATTTTATCTTAATTCTATTTTCCTCTAGTTTCTTCTCTGCCTTTCCAATTTGGATACCTTTGTGATAACAATTGCCGTCTCTTTATTCATCTACCCATGCCTCTTAATTGACTGCATTCCTACTCTGCTGGAGAGGTTCCATGGGTCACCACTCTGATCCAAGTGACATCCCTGGGTGTGTGATCCCCCTTCTCTTCCCAGTTGTGCCAAATGAAGGTAACCGGAATATGTCTCGCCAAAATATGCCTTTGAGATTCTGAGCTGAAGGCAAGTAAGAAGAGTAAATGCAGGGAAAGCTCTCTGCCCTCACCCTATGTGCCTAAAAGCAGGATATAAATTTACAAAGGTGTCCCTCCTTCCCTACCTGGAAGGACAAAACTTAATCACAGAGCAACTTCAGATCCCCATCAGCATGGAGATGGCACCAGAGACATCTATACAACGAACTTTACTAAACTAGCTTTTATCTCCCACTCCTTTCCCATATATTTGCCTTCCTACAATTCACCACCTCTTGAGACTCAAGGTCCTTTCCTCTGTCTTGTCACTTCTCTAATAATTTATTGTTCTTTGTTGAAGATGCTACATAAACCTGAATTCTAAGTCATGTCTTTGAGTTACTCGTTCCTGAGTTTCTCTCATATATATGATACACACAGGCTGACAAGCTTCTGTTTTCCCTTGTTAAAATGTCTTATTCTAGAACCCAGCCCAGAACCGAAGATGTGTAGAGAAAAAACATTCTTCCTTTACATTCACATGTCGTACCCTAGAGCTTGCCTCCTTTCTGGCTTAGAGCAGACAGAAGTAATCACTTTAAAGTTCTCAGACTTAACTGAACAGCAGTACTACTAAATATGTTTCCTGCTTTAACTGTAAGAGACATGAAATATTTCTATGTACCTTCCTAACTTCTATTAAAGGAGCAGAGTTGTAATAACAGATCAAGAACTATTTGCTAAAATGTTCACTGCTACCAAGTATCAGATATCTTATGAATCAATGAAGAACTGACAATAATAGCTCAATTACAGGGAAGAAGATGTTCTGGACAAATGCATGCTTTGTTTAACTTTGGTGTTACTAAATGTAGCTGTGTAATACTGCCCAGGGCAAGGGCATTTCTCTGCTTTGTAGACACCTTTGGAATTCTTTTTTTGCATGTATCTATTCTGGTTGACCTCCTCCAAGTTTTTACAAACACCAAGTTTTACAATCCTATTTTAGATTATAAGCAGTTCAGTCAATGTTAAATAATTAAACGTGCAGAATAAATGTAGATGTTAAGTTTCATACACATTTTCTCCCAGATGATAACTACAGTTTGAACACACAGATGTAGAAAAGTTTCAGATGTTACTGACATACAAAACGTTGACTTTGCAGGGCACCTGGGTGGCTGACTCTGGATTTCAGCTCAGGTCATGATCTCACTTGTGAGTTCGAGCCCTGCATCAGGCTCTGCACTGACAGAGTGGAGCCGGCTTGGGATTCTTGTCTCCCTTTCTCTCTGCTCCTCCCTCACTCACTCTCTCTCAAAAATAAACGTTAATTTTTTTTTTACTTTGCTCTGCCCCTTCCTCACATCCCTTGATTCTCCTGAGAATTCTGATCACCTACTTCCTAAGCCAGATAATTAAAAAATAACAATAGGTCTGCATAATCAAGAACTTCCTAAAAGCTCAATATTAAAATAAATGTGATTTTCCATTCCCAGTCAGCCAGTCTGCACCCACAGAAGACAAAACATTATAGTTTACATGAACAATAGTTTCATATCCCTGATGCTTCAGAAGTTTTGATGTCTTGAGTAATGGGTATCCATGAATCACATATCAATCTCATTTTTTAGCTTCCAATGAAATTTTTGTCAAGAAAAATAACTTCATTGAAGCATTATTCACAAGAGCCAAGATATGGAAACAACCTAAGTGTCCACAGGTAGATGGATAAAAAAAATATCATGTGTGTCAATGGGCACACATGTGTACACAATGCAGTGTTATTCAAACATAAAAAGAAGGAAGTCCTACCATTTGTGACAAAATGGATGAACCAGAAGGTCATTATGCTAAGTAAAATAAATGAGATGCAGAAAGGGGTGCCTGGATGGTTCAGTTGGTCAAGCGTCCGACTTTGGCTGAGGTCATGATCTTGTGGTTGGGGAGTTTGAGCCCCACAACAGGCTCCGCACTGTCAGTATGCGGCTTGCTTCCAATTCTGTCTCCGTCTCTCTCTGCCCCTCCCCCACTTATGCTCTCAGTCTCTCTCTCTCTCAAAATAAATAAACTTAAAAAAAAAATCACATGCAGAAAGACAAATACCATGTGATCCACTTATATGTGGAATCTAAAACAGTCAAGCTCACAGAACCAGGAAGTAGAATGAACGGTAGTTGCCAGGGGCTGAGAGGTGGGGAAATGCGAGTCTGATCAAAGGGCACAAACTTTCAGTTACGAGATGAATAAATTCTGGGATGGAATGTACAACATGGTGGTTATAGTTAATAATGCTGTAATGAATACTTGACATTTTCTAAGAGAGTAAATCTTGAATATTCTCACCACATACATACAGTACCCGCGTGAGGTGCTGGATGTGTTAACTTGATGGTACACAATGTATACATATATTAAATGTAAATGTATACATATATTAAATCATGTTAGACACCTAAAAAAATCATGTTGTACACCCTAAATATATACCATTTTTGTTATTCATACCTCAATAAAACTAAAAATGTTAATGCATTTTCATGAGCTTTAAAAGCTCATAAATTAATGATTTATAAGTGAATTTATAGTTTGGATACTTTTTCCTCAGTTATGTCACGGGCAGTTCAAGTAAGCCATTGTGAGAGAGGGGATTCCACACTATTTAAAAATATTTTCTAAGGAAGGAACACATAATTTTGTAAATATCTACAGTCTATATTTTGTATGTGAAATACTCTGCCCTACAGTTTGCCACAAACTTTTATTCCTCAAGCTTTCCATTATCTGAGATTCCTAAAAGCTAGGATTGAGTTTTAAAATGTTGCAGATTCTACAACTCATTTTCATAAACCTTCTCTCCTTAAATGCGACTGACCCTAAGCAGTATACTTGGTAAATATTTTTCTTTATGTATTTGTAAAAGAAACATTAGTTTCTTTACAGTAACTTTAAAGTAAACTTGTTTAAAAGTTGCTATCTATCTGTCCTGGATTATAAACCTTGAGGTAACCTTTGTGTATTTTTAATACATTTCTAATAGCATGTAGCACGCTATCAAATATTAATATTATAAAATGAATGCACAAAAAGCCTCTCTGTAGTTCCACCTAGAGGCCATACAAATGTGGACCGAATTTGAATTCTGTTATAAAATTCAACATACCAATAATTAAACACAAGAATATTCATACTTACGAGTTTTTTTTCATGCAGGTCTATATCCAACCTTTACCCCAAAACTCACACATCAAATAAACAACAAAAGTTAAAATAAATTTTTATCTGTTTTATTTTTCAGAGGGTTCCAGGACACATGCACCTCTGAAATTGAAAGTAAAGGTGGCTAACACTGGGAACTCTTTATTTTAAAAACAATACTCTTTGGGGCTCCTGGGTGGCTAAGTTGGTTCAGCACCTGACTCTTGATTTCGACTCAGGTCATGATCCCAGGGTTGTGGGACTGATTCCCATGTCCGGTTCTGCGCTGAGTGTGGAGCCTGCTTAGGAGACTTTCTCTGTCTCTGCCCCTCTCCCCGCTTGCATGTGCTCTTTCTCAAATAAAAAAAATTAAAAATAATATTCTTAGATAAAACAAGACAGCACTTCTCATAGGAGAGGACAAGTGATAATATAGTGAAGGGCGTTAGAGAAAACTTCCTAAAAATCCCAGTACAGAGTACTGTGTTCCGACAGTTTATAGGTAACCCTCTGGCACTGTTTTGCAGCAACGGGAATTCCAAAGGGTGCTGCTTCGTGTATGTCTATGCGAATTCCAAATGCTATGACGTGGCTGTACAAATGGTACGTGTTGCAAGCCCAGATTTAGAAGTGGAAAAATAATTTTGTTGATTTCTTTTAAAGCAACTGCTGAAATCATGAGTGTAGGAAGGACCACAGTACTTGAAAACCTGGATTTTAGTTCACACGTGCTCTCTGGCAGGAAACTTTCTGAAAGTATTGGATTTCAAATGCTGTTCTTCTTTCTGTATCATAGCAACATGTATAATCTGTTAAATGTCTTTATTAAAATATATAATACATTTTAAAATGCAGATACCATCCTTCCACACCCCTTATATTAAAGCCTTACCCTCCTTCCACCTGTTCTTTAAAATTCTTCCTTCTCTTTCTATCAGGATTTTATCTTTTAAACCCAAAGCCATTTACATTAGTCCCTCCTTAAGAACCTTACCAACCCTCTACCCCTATAGAGGTATTCCCCAAACTGAAGGCATTTGTAATCCCCTTGTGATTGTTTCCCATATTTATTGTTTTCCTGTACTGTTACTTAACAGTTTTTTTTTTGTGTGTGGAAATGAGCTTCCTTTTAAAACTTATATAAAAAAATTCATGCCTCTTCCACTGTGATGTACAGCTGATCCCGCTTTCTCAGTCAGAAGAGAAGTTATACGGAGGTAAGAAAAGAGCCCCAAATCCCAGTGCCATAATTGGGGCTAAAGTGTTGTATGCTACAGACAGGTCCATCTGAGGTCAGTTACACTTCCACTCCACATTTTCTCTACTCTGTGACCAAAACTAATGGAACACCTACTAGGGCACAGTCCCCTTCAGGGACATTGCCAACTATACTGCAGAAGAAAAAGAGGACATGAGAAATCCTTGCTCTTAAAACTTCAGTTTAGAAGTGGCATGGATTGGGGGTGCCTGGGTGACTCAGTCGGTTGGTTGAGTGTGCAACTCTTGATTTCGGCTTAGGTCATGATCCCAGGGTTGTGGGACTGAGCCCCATGTAGGCTCCACGAGGAGAAGGGAGCCTGCCTAGGACTCTCCCTCTCCCTCTCTCTCTCTGCCCCTCCCCACCATCTCTCTTTCTTTCTCCCTCTTAAAAAAAAAAAATGTGGCATGGATTGGTTCCACTCTCACTTCTTTGGCCAGAGCAAATCATGTGAATAAGACTTAATGGGCCCGAAAAATCTAATCCTTCCCTAGCTAGTGCAGCAGATATTCTGAACAATAATACAATCCACTGCACTTGCCAAGAATAGAAGATAGTTATGTAAAAAAAAAAACCACAATGCTATTAATTTCTAGTTAGATAATGTTTCCTGCCAAGCATTAAAATCACACTAGTGCCAACCGATTTTCTTCTTAATTTATTCAGTATATTTGGAAAAGAACTCTCTCTCACTATGTGATAACATTTCGTATCCACATTCAGGTATGACATAAAGTCATTTACCTAAAACAACTGCCAGTATGCTTTCCACAGCTATAAAACATACCTATAAATATCAAATTAAAATTCCTAAATAAGGCTAACAGTTGAATTCACACTCACATATCCAGTATCAGCTCCAGCCATGCATTTTTCTTCCTCTTGTTCCCACTGTTCCCTGACCCCCCTTTTTGGCAAATCCCAACCTCCCCAGACTTCATCTCTGCAGCAGCACATCTTCTGCTTAAATGCACCATTATTTGCTGAACCGAGACCTGCCATTGGTATTTTATATTTACCAAGCACGTGCAATTCAGTTCCTGGCCTTGAGTCTCACAGTCTTTTTTAGTCTTTTTTAGTGAGAAATAACTGTCAGACTCCTTTACAAATGAAGTATGAACTGAAGAATAATACTAAAAACATACAAAGAACAAGGACTGGACTAGAAATGTAAAGTTTTGGCCTAAGATGAAGTGTAGTCAAATACATTGTAAGTATTACTACTTGGATAAAACTGTTAAAATGTGCTTATCATTACAATTAAATGTCAACTAAGAAACTGGATAAATTAGGGGCACCTGGGTGACTCAGTCAGTTGAGTGTCTGACTTCAACTCAGGTCATGATCTTGCGGTTCACGAGTTCAAGGTTGGCCTGAGCTCTGTGCTAACAGCTCAGAGTCTGAAGCCTGCTTCAGATTCTGTACCTCCCTCTCTCTTTGCCCCTCCCAGCTTGAGTTCTGTCTCTCTCTCTCTTTCTTTCAAGAATAAAACCATTAAAAAAAAATAAAAAAAAAAAGAAATTGGATAAATTAACATGGAAGAGGGAGATAAATTATTCAGAAATGTTTTGCTTTTCTGATTGTATACTTTGCAACATAAACAGCATCATTCTGTGTAATAAGGTCACTAAATCCAAGATAGGCTGTTTCTGGGCTTGAAAAAAGAAGAATCCAGAGACCTGTGAATTACTTATGGATAGATGAAACTTACAAATACATAGTGTAGAGTTACAGATCTTAAAGGCAGTATCTAGCATACTGATGTCTATTTAAGCAAAGACATGAAGAAAAGTGTAATTTAAAAAGTAAAATGGATTAAAATATTCTATATTAGATTCTCTCTCTACTTCGCTTAGTGTATGCTAGCAAAAATTAATTGTGAACTATGCGATCATTGATTTAGAAGCACAACCTGAGGATTTTAAATTCTTAATATTAATAACTAATAAAAACATCAATCTTCTACATGAATATATGGATACTGATATAGTTTATTAATTATAAAATAAATTTCTCTTTATAAATGCAAAATAGTACCTTTATATGTACCTTTAAAGGTACCCATATGTTCCTTTAAAAATTAAAAAAAAAAAAAAAGAGGCGATGAAGGGAAAATCCTGTTTTTGGCTATTTGGCCTGGCTTCCTAATACCACTTGATCCTATACTCTCACATAGATACACTGCTTCCCCTGCATACCAGTGATTATCCGGAGGAAGTGTGCTGAATATTTCTTCCAATAATTTTTAAAAATTATTTTTCATGTAGTGTGACAACATGCAATATAGAGGATGCATCCCTGAAGCCAGTGGTGGAGTTTTATTTTTTAAACTTTTTTAGTGTTTTAATTACTACCAGGTAAACCTTTAATACTGTTCATTAAAATAGCATCACTCATTTTTCCTTCAGAGATTCTCTTTCCTGGAAATAGGTATGAATGTAGAAGATTTCACTACAGTTGGAACACCATAGCCTTTTATTTGGAACTGCAGTACTTTGAAACCTTTATCTATTTTCCAGTGATGGCAGCCTTTTCCATTCTGTCAGTGAACAGTTATTGTCGAATGCCTGAATGTACAAGGCACCAAGGGATTAAAAACAGAGCAGGATACAGACATTGGAATTTATAATCTAGAAGCGAAGCTATATCGAAACCCAAATCACTAACATATAAGACAGTATAATTATCATGTAAGTTAACAGAGGAGTGCTGGAGACCAAGCAGAGGATATAACAAGCATTGTTTCCTGGGGCTAATCAGAGAGACTGCAAGGAAAAAAAGGACATCTGATCTGGGCAAAATATAATGGTTAGAAGTTAGGCAGAGATCAAAAAGAGGGAGAAGGAGGGTCAATTCTAGGCAGAAAGCACAGCCTGAGGAAAGGCATAGAGGTAGGAAATCACAGTGGCTATTAGGGTAATAGCAAGGGTTTCAGTTGACGAGACTTCCATGTGGGAGTGGGGTGGATGCTGGGAAAAATAAGTCTGGGTGTTGTATCAGAGTGCAGCTTTGAGAAAAGTATCTCTGCTGAATGAATACAATAAACCAGGCATTCAGTGTGAGTTAGAACAATGAACTGCCAAATAGGGGCTCTATCTAGCTATTTTAGTGTGCTAATTACAGAGCGAAAATGTTGTATTATAGGAAACAAATACTGAATCAGCACATTAAGTATGCCTCATTAGCAATACTTTTAAAGAGTCAGGATGTCTGAAGTTCCAGAAGAGATTATTTATGGTTCTGTGTATATAGAGAGCCAGGAGATAGGGAGGTGGATGAAGAGACGCAGAAATAAATAGAAAGCACTTTAATGTATTTACCTGTTAGGAAGTGTTTATTCTAATTTAGAAAAAGTGTTATTGAATCTAAGAATCTAAGAAAAAAATTGCATTCTAAGAATCTAAGAAAAAAAATTAGTACAGGATACTTACTACTAACAGTTGCACAGGTTACTGCTACATTTAAAAATGTCTTCAGATAGACTCTTACTTGATTGTTATAAAAGCCATATTGTTCAACACAGCAACTGTATTATTCCCATTGTATAGATGAGAAATAGGGCTCAGAGAAGCCCAGACTGTCCGGGTGCCACTTATGAGGTAAATGATAAAGGCTGAAATTAGAATCTACCTGACTCTAAAATGTGTATTTTCCTACTACCCATTTTTGCTCCCCTAAAAGTGGTGGACTTACTGGCCGGCTTTTGATTTTGAGAAAGTCACTGAGACCCTCTAAGTTCCACTGTCTTCATCTGTTTAATGGGAATGAAAATTACACTTCACAGAGATGTTGATTTGGTTTGGGAAAGTTGTATTTTTCCCTAGAAAGCTGTCCAGTTTATCTGTTTTCAAATGCACTGCACATTATTTCAAATGCACTGCACATGATTTTTACATTTTTATTATCTGTTGTTATATACCTTTTTTATTCATTCTAAGTATCGCTTCTCTGTGCCTTCCCTCTCCTCTACCAGAAATGCCAGAGATGTCTCCATTATATTAGTCTTCTCTAAGAACCAACTTTTGTTTTTTGATCCTTTCTAGTATTTTTCTGCGTTCTGTTATTTTCTTTCTCTTATTTTCCATCTCTGCTTACTCTACATGCTAATTTTCTATTCAAGTTCTAACTTCTTGTGGATTTTTTCATTTATTACTTTTAATGTTCTATTTTCCACTATGATTTCTTCTTAACCAATTAATTGATTTTAAGATCATTTTCCTAAAGATTCTGAAGAAAAGCAGAAAGGGCAATAAATATATTTATGTTGCATTGCAGTATTAGAGCATTTTGTTCAGAAAAGATATTTTACATACCAATTATCTGAATTTACTTAGAATTTATTAGACTATATATGCATTTATACAAACTCATTAAACTTATACTTTTTTCAAAAATTTTTTAATGTTCATTTATTTTTGAGAGAGAGAGAGAAAGAGAGAGGGAGGGAGGGAGAGGGAGGGACAGCATGAGTGGGGGAGGGCAGTGAGAGAGGGAGACACAGAATTGAAAACAGGCTCCAGGCTCTGAGCTGTCAGCACAGAACCTGATGTGGGGCTCCAACTCACTAACTGTGAGATCATGACCTGAGCCAAAGTTGGGCTCTTAACTGACTGAGCAACCCAGGTGCCCCTATTCTTTTATGGTAACTCTTTTTAAGTATTCAATGTTTGCTTGAAAATGATAAAATTTTCTTTATATGAGGTTCATTATTTCTGTTACATTAAGTTTATTAGTTAGTTTTCCAAATTCTCTAGTCTGTATTTTTTGTGTCTTCTTGACTAACACCTAATTTGTTTCACTATATTTCCAACCTTTCTAAGATTATCTCTTGTAAATAGCATTACATTTAAAAAAATCCAGTATGAGAATATTTGCCTTTCATAGGTTGTTTAATTGGTTTATTTTTATTATAATAACCACTGCATTTACATTTAATTTTGATTTTTTTGGTGATTTCCCTTAACTATAGTTTTTCCTCTTTTCTTAGTAGTTTGCTTGATTTTATTCCCCCCCCCCACTAGTACATATTTTTAAGAGACTACACTCACATTTTTGACACTTATAATTAACAAGCTGAAAACCTTAATTATAATCTCCATTTCCTTCTGCAAACAAAGGAATGTACATGGATTTTTTTCTAAAAGTTCCCATACCCCATTCTATGTTATTTTTAGCAAAATTTGCATAAGTATGACATTTGTTATATATGTGTATACACATATACATGCACATATACATACACTGCACACATCAAGTGTGCAACTGTCAGTATAATTGACAAAATTACACTATTTCCTTTATTTCTTCAAACAGATTTTAAAATTTCGTATCTTTTTTGTAATGCAAGCTTCTTTAGGTATTGATTCTCCGTTCTGTCATACTTGGCTTCTTTCCCTCATTAATTGATATAGTTTGTAACTTCTGATGGTCCTCTCACATTTACTGAGTTGCCTTCCATGGAAGTCCTGGGTTCTGACCACTGCATGTTTATTTCTGAGGTGGCTCTACGGATAGGCACTGTGACATGAGAACCTGTATTTCCTCAAAGTAATGGCTCCTGGCTTTCCTTTCTCCTGTGTGACACTATTTCTAATCAAGATCCTGCAGCAGAGAAGTTTACAGCTTACCCAGCCCAGCCCGACACATTTTCTTGTCCCCATTTCAGAGCCTGTATGGCACAGACAAAGCTCCACAGACAAAGCCTGGGGCTCCATCTCTCTCAGCAGCTAAAATGCTGGCCTCTCACTCTCAAGGTTTGCTTCCCTTCTGATATTCCCTGGGCTCCCGGATTTCCCTGTGGCTTGCTGCTCTTGCTCTTATTTGTGGCACCTGGGGATCTCCCTCAAATTCACCTGTGCATGAAACTTGTATTTGCATGTGTAGGGGATGCATATGGCAGTGTAAGGGATGATAGGGTGAGAATGTTTTCCATCAATTCAGTGTATTTTCTAGAAGTATGCTAAATAATTTTTTATGGGTTTTACTTTTTTATTTTTAATTGTGGTAAAATACACATTAACATAAAACTTAGCATTAAAATATTTTTTAATGTTTATTTATTTTTGGGAGAGAAAGAGACAGAGCATGAGCGGGGGAGGGATAGAGAGACGGGGGACACAGAATCTGAAGCAGGCTCCAGGCTCCAAGCTGTCAGCATAGAGCCTGATAAGGGGTTCGAACTCAGTAACTGCGAGATCATGACCCAAGTGGAAGTCGGATGCTTAACCGACTGGGCCACCCAGATGCCCCAAAAACTTAGCATCTTAATTTGCCATTTAAAATTTTAACCATTTTATTTATTCATTTATTAAAATTTTTTTAGCGTTTATTTATTTTGAGGGAGAGACAGAGTACGAGCGGGGAGGGACAGAGAAGCAGGCTCCAGGCTCCGAGCTGTCAGCACAGAGCCTGATAAGGGGCTCGAACTAACGAACTGTGAGATCATGACCTGAGCCGAAGTCGGACACTTAACCAACTAAGCCATGCAGGTGCTCCAAATTGTAACCATTTTAAATGGTACGGTTTAGTAGTGTTAAGCATATTCATCTCGATGTATGAAGCAATCTCCAAAACCCCTTTCATTTTGCAAAACTGAAAGCCCACACCCATTAAACGACAACACACTATTCACCACTTCCCCCTGCCTGTGCCAATGACCATTCTTCTTTCTGTTGACTACTCTGGGTACCACATATTAGTGGAGCCATATGTATTTTTGTGACTGGCTCATTTCACTTATCTTATCACTTCAAGATTCATCCATGTTGTACTATGTGCCATAATTTCCTTAAGTGAATGATACATCATTGAATGTATAGGCCACATTTTCTTTTTCTATGCATCTGTCACCTGTCACTTGCATTGCTTCCATCTTTGGCTTTTATGAATAATTCTGCCGTGAACATAGGCATTCAAATATTTATTTAGGACCTTTCCTTCAATTCATTTTGATGTATATTCATAAATGGAATTGTCAGATGATATAGAATTCTCTTTTTTAAAATTTCGTGAAACCACTGCACTGTTTTCCATAGTGGCTGCACCAATTTACATTTCCATCAACAGTGTACCAGTTTCCAATTTCTCCACATCCTCCACAACAATGTTGTTGATAGTGGCCACCCTAATGGGTATAAAATGGTATCTATTATAGTTTTGATTTGCATTTTCTTAATGATTAGTGATGTTGAGCAGTTTTTTATGTGCCTATTGGCCAATTATGTATCTTCTTTAGACAACTGATTAAATAAAAACTTTCTATTGAAATTTAACAACATAGATATTAGAAAAGCATGCCAGCTGACTTAAAGTTTTATTTCCAACTTCTTTTTTTAAGTTATTTATTTTGAGAGAGAAAGAGAGAGAGAGAGAGAGAGAGAGAGAGAGAGAGAGAGAGAGAAAGCACAAGCCAGGGAAGGGCAGAGAAATTAGGAGAGAGACAATCTCAAGCAGGCTCAGTGCCATCAGTGCAGAGCCTGATGCGGGACTCGAACTCATGAACCATGAGATCATGACCTGAGCTGAATCCGAGAGTTGGACACTTAACCGACTGAGCTAGCTACCCAGGCACCCCTACAGCTTATTATAGTTGATTATACAGGCAAATGGTTTTCGTTATTTTGAGACAATTCTGAGTTCACCAAAATCATCATACTATCTCCATCATGAGTGGTATTACTATTCCAGCTGGTGTCTGTTCAGGAAATAGCTACAGTTAGAGATCAGGATATATGGCTCTGAATTTCCCCAATTCTTGACCCCAAAATATCCATAAACAGTATATCTCAGATGCAAATACAAGACAATGGTAGACTTTGCCCTGAGAATTCTACCCCAAGGCACTGTATAAAAGATATCAACCAACAAAACTATAATGAATGTCATTTACCTATAAATGGAAAATCTGTTGTAGGAATTTTTCAAGGTAACTGCCTTTTTCCTAGCACAGACTGAAGCAGCCAATCACAGTGGCTAAGCTAGAAGAGGCCTGTCACTCAACACAGAGTGAGAAAGCCTGTTCTTTTTTTTGAAGGGGAGTGGTAGAGTTTGAGATCATTCTAAGAATATTCTACAAACCTAAAAGATCTCTGTACACACTGTTTAACTATTTGTATTTTTCCTTACGTATAATCTGTGCCTCACTTTTCTCTAGTAGTGAGTGCAATCAAGGAATAATGGTCTAAATATATAAATAACACGTAAGAATAAGTTAACATAAAAGAAATAATATACATTTCTATTAAGAACCCGTACAATCTGTTATGTGCAAACAGTGAGAACAAAACTACTCTTTTGAGGCCTCTGATCTCAAGACCTTCTACTGAGGACAGGAGAAATGCCTAATTTTAGTGCTCCTTTATCATTAGTATACATTTCTAATATGTTTTAAAGTTAATTCTGCAAAGTACAGGAAATGACATAGATAAATTTCATGACATATTCATAATTTTAGACAAGCAAACTTTCAGTTTTTGTCTATTGAAAAAAGAATCATAAGGGTTAAAACTGTGAAGTATTACATCCAGAAATATTTAATCAATTAACTCACTAATGAAGCTTGGCTGATGAAAATTATACACTGGGTATTTTTAAAAGAAGCTCTTTTCAAGCTCTGATTTTAAGTAATAATTGCATTTCTTTTACATATTTCTTTGTAATTAGTATATTTAAAATGTGGTCGGGATTTTGAGTCAAATACTGTATAATTTACTTCTTCTTTGAAGTAATTCCCTAATAAAATGATTAATGACAACAGCATTACGATTAATAATGATACATTATACTTTACAGCTTTGAGGAGCTACAAGTACTTTACAGATTTCATTGCCTTCTTCAGTTCTATGAGGCAGACAGGAAAAGAGCATATTATTCTTTTTATGGGAATTTAGAACTATAAGAAGTTAAAGCCATATCAAAGAATATTTACATATTTTCTGCATACATAGATATATGTATTAGTTCATAAATGTGGGGAATATTTGTTCTATACAAATATTTCATTTATGTGCCTACCACAATGTAATCTGTCAAAAAGAGAAAGGTTTATAGCTTTCTAGACTGATTACATGCCAATGACTGCCAACTTTTATCATTACATTGCTTAATTTCACTAAACTCCAGGAAAGTACTCAAAGACAACAACAGTTCCATGAAAGAATTTAAAGTGATATTCATGTTGACTTCAAAATTCTCTTTTACTTAAGTTTCAGAGTTTGAAAATTACTGGTGCAGTTAAACAATGTGCAGTGGGAGAAATCGCCTTGGAATATGTAGGAACATTTGTCTCAAGAGACAAACTCCTACAGCTTAGGACAGAGTTGGGTCTGGAATCTGGATTTCCTGGAGTCTAGGCTTGAGTGCTTTCTACTCTAAGTTTGTGTAACATACAACTGCAGTGTTTCATGCCCTTCTGTCACCAGTATACACTGGAAAGTAATACTGTTATGAAAATCAGTTTAAAAGATTGTTTAAAAGACTAGTTTAAAAGAACTGCAGTCATTGAAGTCACTGATTATAAACATACTCATTCTGTAAGTTTAAAAAATAAGACTTGCCTCAGTTGGTTAAGCGTCTGACTCTGGCTCTGGTCTTGATCTCAGCGGTTTGTGAGTTCAAGCCCCACATTGGGCTCTGTGTTATCAGTGCAGAGCCTGCTTGGGATTCCCCTCCCCTCCCCTGTCCCCCACCCCCTGTCTCCTTCTCTCTCTTCCCCTCAGTCACTCACTCTCTCTCTCTCTCAAAACAAATAAAATAAAACTAAAAAAAGAAAAAGTCTGTTAAAAAATAAAAATAAATAAAAGTAAGAATTGTTCCTGGGTGCCTAGAAGGTTCAGTTGGTTGAGCATCCAACTCTTGATTTTGGTTTAGGTCATGATGTCACAGTTCGTGAGATCCAGCCCTGCATATGTTTCTGTGCTGACAGCACAGAGCTTGCTTGGAATTCTCTCTCTCCCTTTCTCTCTGCCCCTCCCTTGCTCATGCTCTCTCTCTTCTCAAAAAAAAAAAAATAAATAAAATAAATAAAAATAAAGAAATAAACAACAACAACAAAATAAGACCTATTCCTTTGCTGGGTAAAATCTTACTATTTTAGTGTACTCCCAATAGTTTATTTTTGCTTGTATCCCTTGCCTGAGGAGACATAGCCATAAATAGTGCTAAGGCTCATATCAGATTACTGCCTATGTTTTCTTCTAGGAATTTTATGATTTTAGGTCTCACATTTAGGAGGTGTCTAATCCATTATAAGTTTATTTTTATGTATGGTGTATGAAAGCGATCCAGTTTCATTCTTTTGCATACAGCTTTCAAGCTTTCCCAACACTATTTGTTGAAGAGACTCTTTCCCCATTGTATATTCCTGCCTCCTTTGTCATAGATTAATTGACCAGAAAACGTGGATTTCTGGACTTTTTGTTCTGTTCCAATGATCTGTGTATTTTTGTGCCAGGACCAGCTTTGTCGAAATCTGGGATTGTGATACCTCCAGCTATGTTCTTTTTTCTAAAGATTTCTTTGACTATTTGAAGTCTTTTTTTATTCCATACAAATTTTAGGATTATTTGTTCTGGTTCTGTGAAAAATGCAATTGGTATTTTGATAGGGATTGCAATGAATCTACAGATTGCTTTGGGTAGTATAGACATTTTAATGATATTAATTCTTTCAATCCATGAGCATGGTATAACTTTCTATTTTGTCTATGTCATCTTTGATTTCTTTCATCATTGTCTCTCAGTTTTTGGAGTACGGGTCTTTCATCTGCTTGGTAAAATTTATTTTGAGGCTTTTGTTCTTTGGGGGCAACTGAATATAGAATTGTTTTCTTCTTTTTCTGCTGCTTTGTTATTAGGGTATAAAAATGCGTATCAATTTTACATCCTACAACTTTACTGAATTCATTTTTCAGTTTTAACAGTTACTTGGTGGAATCTTTATAGTATCACGTCATCCGCAAATAGTGGCAGTTTTCTTCCTTACCAAGTTGGATGCCTTTTCTTTTTCTCGTCTGATTACTTTAATTTGGATTTCTAGTACTGTGTTGAGTAAAAGTGGTGAGAGTGGACATTTTTGTCTTGTTCCTGAATTTAGAGGAGAAGCTTTCAGTTTTCCACCACTGAGTATGATGTTAGCTCTGGGTTTTTCATATATGGACTTTATTAGTTTGAGGTATGCTCCTTATAAACCCACTTTGTGTAAAGTTTTTTTTTTATCATGAACAAACGTATTTTGTCACATGCTTTTTCTGCATCTACTGAAATAATCATATGGTTTTTGTCCTTCCTCTTTTTAATGTGATATATCACAATGAATGGTTTATGAGTATTAAACCACACTTGCATCCCTGAGATAAAAGCTTTTGCATAGCAAAGGAAACTACCGACAAAACAAAAAGCCAACCTAGTGAATGGGAGCAGATATCTACAAGTGATATATATCTGATAAAGGGGTTAACATCCAAGACATATAAAGAATTTATAAAACTCAATACTCAAAAACCAATCTGATGTAAAAAAAAAAATGGGCACAATATCAAAACAGACATTTTTCCAGAGAAGACATACAAATGGCCAAGAGACACATGAAAAGATGCTCAACATCAATAATCATCAGGGAAATGCAAATCAAAACACAATGAGATAGCACCTCACACCTGTCAGATTGGATAGAATCAAAAAGACAAGCTCTAACAAGTGTTCACAAAGATGTGGAGAAAAGGGAACCTTCGTGCACCGTTGGTGGGAATGTAAATTGGCGCGGCCCACTATGAAAAACATGGAGTTTCCTCAAAAAATTAAAAATAGAACTACCATGTGATCCAGTTATTCCTCTATGAGGTATTTACCCAAAGAAAATAAAAACACTAATTTCAAAAGATATATGCGCCCCTATGTTTACTGCAGCGTTATTTACAATAGTTTAGATATGAAAGCAACCCAAGTGTCCAACAACAGATTAATGGATAAAGATGTGGCATATATACACAATGGAATATTACTCAAATATTAAAAAAAAATGAGATCTTGCATCTGTGACAACAAGAGTGGCCCTCGTGGGAATCAGACTAGGTGAAGTAAGTCAGATGAAGAAACACAAATACCATTTGATTTCATTTATATGTAGAATCTAAAAACCAAACAAATGAAAAAAACTAACAAAAATACAGACTCTTAAATACAGAGAACAAACTGGTGGTTGCCTGAGGGGAGTTTGGTTGGAGGGGATGAATGAAATGTGAAAGGGATTAAAAGGTATAAACTTCCAGTTATAAAATAAATAAGTCACAAAGATGAAATGTATAGCATAGGGAATATACTAATAAAAAGGTTTCATTCTGAAAGCTTATTTCATGTTCTTATGGTATATAATAAATGACATACCTGCCCCATGCTGCCTCATTTGTCGATGCTTTATTAACTGGAACACAGGAAGAGTCAATGACAGTTGATCTGTTCATCTTGTAGCAAAAACCACAGTCGGGATCCAACATACATTCATTACAGTAACTGTAAAATAAAATGAAAAAGCTTGAAATACTGTGAGAATTACCAAAATGTGACAAATAGCATGTTAGAGACAATTGGTATTCTACATTTTCTACTGTATTTTGCAGGAAGCTTGGGGCCATGTGACTCGTCTTAGCCACGGCAAAGTGACGTGTGCTGAAGCTCGTGAGAGCTGGCAAGTCTCCTCCATCTGTCCCTCCCCTGGCTGCAGCAACTTTGGAAGCCACTTAGAGGTGGAGGAAGCTTGGATCTGAGACACTGGGTGTAAAAGAACTCCAGCTGTCCCTCAGGAAATAAACTTTTGCTTTTCTAAGCCACTGAGATTTGTTGCCAAAGCATCATGGACTGGCCCAATTTGACCCAGCTGATTGGTTCCAAAATGTACCAAAGCATTTATTTCTTGTCTCTATTACGTACCATATCTTTTAAAAATGGAAAATATATTTCCCAATATATATACTGAAATAGAAAATAAGAGTGAAAAAAATATAAAGAAAAAAGTTAAAAAACACCACACCAATAATGGTCCCTTGTTAATGTCTTGGTAGATGTCTGTATTTTTAACAAACCTACACTGAGTATCAAGTGTGTGTTATGCTTAACTTAAAATAAGCTGGTATAGGAATAAAAGGCTAACTTTTCTCTAAGTTAATTACATCTACTGGTTGCATCACTGAGCCATAATCAATTAATCACTGCTCACCTAACAGCAGTATCCTAATTGCAGAAAATCCTAAAGAGGCAAAATCCTTTAGAGGGCAAGGTTTTCCAACCCAAGTCTGCAAAGTACTTGTAAATGTGTTTTCTTGCTGTCAAACTCGTTTGCCAGACAATTCTGGAGTATGTCCTGCATGGCAGGCACACACAGGCACTGGAGACACTCAGATGAATAAAACAAAGTCCCCGCTCCTTGGTAAATAAAAGGCAAGGACAGGAACATATAGACAAATAAGTAATGGCAGTGTAATAGAAATTAGTGTGAATGACTCGAAGGACTGAATCCTGTTCATTTGTCTGTTAAGCACTGGAGATAATGTGAGAGGAGATATTTGAGGTAGATCATAAAAGAAATTTACCAGGCAAAGAAGTAGAGAGAAGAGCATTTCAGAGGACTGCTTATTTTACAATTAAAGATCAGTCAGTACAGACTTTTTTACTGTGTACGAGTAATTATACTACTGGGTGCCGGGTAAGAACTACAGCAAGTTATTCAGAAAAGATGTGAATTCTCAAAATCAAAATACTTCTTTGACTAAGCTAAATGGAAAAACAACAGCATTGTTTAAAAACAAGATTATCATTTCAGCCTCCTTCTGTAAACTTTTCCTTTGCAAACAGCCATCCCTAATTTTAAATGAGATTTCAGACTCCTTCAGGCATAGCTTGGAAGTACTGAAGATTTGGTTCTAGGATACTGATGAAAAAGTCTGAAGTATCTTGAGAATTACCAAAATGTGACAAATACAAAGGGAGCAAATGCTGCTGGAAAAATAGTGCCGACAGACCTGCTTAATGTGGGGTTGCCACAAAACTTCAATTTGTAAAAAACACAATATTCTGTGAAATGCAATAAAGCAAAAACTCATGAAAGTAAGCTATGCCAGTACTAAAAGCAAGGGAAAAAAAGGCCTTTCAAAGCCCACTGAAAGGTCAACATAACTTTAGGAAGGTGATACAGCACTATAAATATAAAAGTGTCCACACTTGTGATAGACTAAACAGAACAACAGGTAGCATTCGAAGTACTCTGGGCTTCTGGCCTTCATAGCTAGAAGGCTGATTATGAAAGGAGGGTAATTCCTACTAGTATTTGGTTGGTTGATTCCACCCAGGTAAAGTAGAATCTAACAACCCTGATTGTTCCAATGGCTTTAAGTGATAGTTATTTGGGAGAGGTCAACTCATCCAATTGT
This sequence comes from Acinonyx jubatus, assembly GCF_027475565.1. Classification (NCBI taxonomy): domain Eukaryota; kingdom Metazoa; phylum Chordata; class Mammalia; order Carnivora; family Felidae; genus Acinonyx; species Acinonyx jubatus. The sequence continues at coordinate 66,082,350 of NC_069387.1, forward strand.
AGAGAAACGACTCTACTTTATTTCTTTAAACATAATTCCTGTAACAGGCCAAAGAAAGTAATGATAAAGGTTAACAGTTACCAAAAACCTACTACATGTGCATGTCAGACATACAAGATGTTCATTCATGACACTTTACCTCCTCCATCTGACTCTCCATTCAAGCTTCTGACCCTGACCACAACCTACTGTTCTTCCAGCTTGCTGATAAATGATTCTCGCTCTGCCATGGTGATTCATTCAGTACAAGTATTTTCCACTTATGTGCCAGTGAATATTCTGAGGGCTGGGGCACATTAGTAAACAAAACAGATTCCCTACCCTTGAGGAGCTGGTTTGCCTATATGATCTCCACTTAATTGACCCCTCTACTTGCTCCCTATTCATTAGCTTTTTACTTTTACGTCCATCCTTCTCTAGCTTATTGACCATCCTAATTTTCCCTGCCCATTTATCTTTCCATCTCGCCTGACTAAGCAACATCCTAAATTTCCCTGCCCATATCTTTCTATCTCCGCTGACAAGCAAAAATCCTGGCCATATATGAGTGCGAACATTTGCCTTTACTGTGCCTTCCCCAGGATATTCAAGTGCAGCTGAGGGCATCACACAACAGGGTAGATCAGTAGTTCCTCTCTAATACACTGTTGGCAGCCTCAAAAGGATCCTCGATGGCCTGACATTCTTAATAATTCCCTCTAGTCAATTCCATCCATACAAGGACTTTTTCAACCATACGACACAAGGAGTATTCTTCAAATCTCCAAAGCTCTATGCCTTTTTGTCACTTCATATCCAGCTTCACAAAGAAAACAGATGAAAATGGTAAAGATGGGAACTTTATACACTTACAGCAAACACAGAAACCATCCTACTTTCCCTCTGCTCCCATCACAGAGAAATTGTTTTTCTCCTCTATCTGGGCTTTATTTCTATTCCATCTCCTTAGCCCATTTCAGACCCTTTTGATTATTGTTCCTTTTTTCTTACACGTCTACTGTCTTAAGATGGAAGATTAGCTTTTTGATTCGACAGCTTTCTTCTTTCTTAATGTAGGAAGTTATAGCTATGAATTTCATTCTGAACACTGCATCCCATATTTGGTATGTTTGGTCTTCATTTTCATTCATTTCAAAGAATTTTCTAATGTCCCTTGTGACTTCTTTGACCCACCAGATTAAGAAGTATTATTTAATTTTCACATCTTGGTGAATTCCCCAAATTTCTTTGTTAGTGATTTCTAATTTCTTTTAAAATTGTTTTAATGTTTATTTTTGAGACAGACTGTAAGTAGGGAAGGGGTAGAGAGAGAGGGAGACACAAAATCTGAGGCCGGCTCCAGGCTCTGGGCTGTTAGCACAGAACCTGACATGGGGCTCAAACCCACGAACTGTGAGATCATGACCTGAGCTAAAGTTGGATGCTCAACCAACTGAGCCACTCATGCACCCCTCCAATTTCACTCCAATGCTAATGGAAAATATACTCAGTATGATTTCATATTTTTAAAATTTATTGAGGCTTGTTTTCTGGCCTGGCATGTGATCTATCCTGGAGAACGTTCCTTGTGCACTTAAGGAGTGTATATTCTGTTGATAGTGGAGTTTTCTCTAAATGTCTGTTCGATCTGGATGGTTTGTAGTCAATAAACTAATCTTGAAGCACCTTAGCCCCCTGTTTTCTACTAGTATGCACTTCTACTTAACTCTGCCCACATACTGGAAATTGTCATAATCTAGAGGTCAGCAAACTACAGTCCTTGAGACAAATGAGACCACTACCACCACCTGTTTTTGCAAATAAAGTTTTACTAGAACACAGCCATGCCCATTTGTTTGCTTACTGTCTATGATGGCTCTCAAGCTTCAACAGCAGAGCCAAGAATCCATGTGGCCTACAAAGCCACAAATATTTACTATCTGACCCTTTATAGGAAGTTTGCTGATCCCTGATCTGGAACACATACTCTGACCTCACATGCATATTTCTCATTCCTTTCCTTACAGATCTCACTTCCTTACTCTAAGACAACTGCTTTGCTACCTCAGAAACCTTCTACACTCCTTTCTTTCTGATCTTTCACTCACTCCATGGCATTTTGTCCTCATCTGTCAAAACTTTCATGGTGAATCTTGTTACCACTCTCACCAGACCCTCCAAATCTTTGTATTTTGGTCCTTTTATACATCGCTCTATACACTTTAATGTTTGACACTTTCCAGTCGTCTTTGTTCTTTTCCTTCTATATCTAGGTTGTTCCATACTGATGGAGAATTAACACATCCAGGCCCACCGATAAAAGTACACATTCATAGTATTCAGCCAACCACAGCTGGATCCTCACTGCTACCAGGGAACTTTTACCTGTCAGTCAGTGCCTTTCCCCACTTCCACAACTGATGCCCCAAACACCAACTCTCCTCTGACCCCAAACCTATCCCTCCCACACCCCCCACATCTCTTAGAAGATGGCCTTGCCTGGCTTGAAGTGAAAACTGAAGGGATGAGACAGGAACATTCTCAGCTTTAAATCCAGACATAACAAAGATCTCGACAGCCAGGTCTATCTTCACCTCTTTTCTTCCAGGCTCTGCAAAAGGTCATCCCTCCACCAGGGTTTTTCATCTCGATCTCTTCACCAGCATGAACACCCTGTTCCATTGGTTATTTTCTTCTCTTTCTACTTTCCAACCTCTTCTAGAATACACCACAGTTAATGTGAAGCCCTTCCCTTGTTGAGAAAAACTCGAGAAGCTGTCCTCTCTACTCTCCATACTTGTCCTCCATACTGGTTCATGTGGGTCAGTCAGGGAAAAGAGGCCAAATATTAAACAGTATTCCATTTCCTTGCCACGACAGACAGTCATCTGGACCTAGAGACACTCAGGCTTCCAGAAGCAAGATAAAATTCCCTACCACTCCCTCATTCTTGACCTGCATTTTTTTCATCATATAGGCTATTTTATGGCAAAAAATTCTCCCAAATGTAACAATATTTCTATCTTCAACATGACATTTAGAAGGTGACACGAAACTTTAAATATCCTGAGGAATTTGCTAATTGACCTTTTAGAGAGCATGTATCATAATTGTGGCTCTAACAAATGGCATGAAAAGAGAATAACATCTATTTTTTAATTCACAATTTATTCTGTAAGGCTTTCTTGAACATGACCTGATGAATTTACGTCATGTTTCATACATATAAAAGCTGAGAACTTAAATATATTGGTGCTAGATCCATGCTCCTAAGAATACTCTAAACACAGATGAAAACATTTTTGTGTGAAAAGCAAACTGGCAAATTAGGCCCCACTTATCTTCTTTCACACTGTGGACTGGAGTGAGTCCTAAATTCTGGACTTCAAGTTTTCCATCTCAAGAGCATATGATCTCTAAGAAACTACTCAGCTGCAAGATTCTACATGAAAGAAAATGAAATACATATACGCTAACTCTTAATTCACACAAACTTTAACAGTTTAAAACAGATTACAATGCTGTGACATCTAACAAATATTTACTCTTGCATGCTGATTTCAAGGACAAGAATTATAAGTGTGCCCTACTTTAAGATGCTCTAAATTTACAAGAGAAATGAACTAAGAAGGTATTTGCAAAAGGACTGTGCTTTATAAAAGGAATTGCCAAATGAATTAAACAAAATGGGGATTCCTCCCTACTGATACACACTATTTTACAAATCAATATGTAGTACAGTTGATGAAGAGATGGCCCACTTCCGTGCACTGTGCACATCTCCATCATAGAACTCCAATGTTCTTTACCGACTGGTTTACAAATAGACTGTGAAGACTGTATCCCAAGGGAAAAAAGACCATGTTTATCAACTCTTATCTGCTACACCCCATTGTAGGCTGGTTCCTCAATACATGTATATTGAAGAAATCAGCATGACAACTCTATAAATCAAGGCATTACTGTAGGTTCATTAGCCTGTTCTGCCCATTTCTGGAGAATAATTTGGGGAGGGGTGGGTGGAGTGAAGTGAATATCTGAGTCATGATGAGAATGAAATAAAAAGAAGGTAAACCTAACTGCTGGAGGATACCTTAAGCTGAGCTCGGCTTTTAAACTGCCAGAGGCTAAAGCTGACATTTGCAAACATTCAGGCCACAACCCAAATGAAATTGGTTAGTAAATTTTGATAACTCACTTTCAGAAACACCAGCTAGAAGGGCTAATTTCCTTGAAGCCTAAAGAAAAGAGCCACAGTAAGAGAGGGCCCTCTTTTATTTTATTTTTATTTTTTTAATATGAAATTTATTGTCAAATTGGTTTCCATACAACACCCAGGGCTCATCCCAACAGGTGCCGAGTGGGTCCTCTTTTAAATCACATCCTGCAAAATTTCTTAATAGGACATTATGATATCTGAAGATAATGTGTGGTAAATAAACGTGCCTAGATTCATGCTATTGTTCTTGGCTGTGGATACTTTCACCTGGGGAAGTTATACGATGGCCAATGATGTTCTTCTTCTAGAAACTGCTAGGGGAACTGAATGCAGAGCATATTAGACATTCCAACAACACATGGGAAAATATATAATCTAGATAATAATTACAATTGGAACCAAATAGTTCATTACTTGATAGCTGAAGAGAAGAAAGATTTACGCTTGCAATCTCTGACGTTTTTAGAAAGGGAGAAAAATGTGTTCACTTATTTAGAACAAAACTGGTTCTGAAACTTTAAAATGTTTCCAATTAAAGTAAAAAAAAAAAAGAGCAGGATAAAAGCTTAGTGTCTAAAGGAGAGAAGGGATGGCCTATTTTCATTTAATCAAGTGTTTACATGTTTCATATGGCGCCAGGGTCTCAACCAAAGGTGCCCTTTCCTCTCTCCTCAGCAAATCTTTAAAAAATTGATTTGGGTTAATTCAGAACATTTTTAGTTTCTACTCTGTGAAGTCAAGTGTGAACTCAGCCCTCTAGAGAATGGTCCATTTGTTTTTAAGTATGTGTCATTAAGCCCAATGAGATGGAGCATTAAGAACAGTGTTTGGTCTTAAAATGCCTCTCGCTGGCGTGGCCTAACTTTCAGACAATCTGGCGATGGCAACTGCAGCTGTTATGGTAATCTGCTGGTACAGGCCCACTTCCACTCTCTGTGGGAAACTGTGTTCATTCGCTTGTTCCTCGTGCATGAATTTAACACCCTACTTTGTGCACTAATGTCACTATGTGCCCCATGACAACTACTCTAGACTTTCCCTGCCATCCCCTTCTCACTGTTTACTGCCCTGCTGCTTTCAGCAGGTGACTTGGAACCAAATTGACCAGAGACTACCCTAACTGGGAGGTGAGGGGACAACAACCCGCCTTGCTTGTAGCCCTCTGCACGACTGGGTTTCCCCATGAACACTACAAAGAGAACTCTAGGACACCTGCCTTCTTTCTTGGCCACGGTGTGGATGTCAGGTGACCCCTCTGTCTTATTTGGACTGTGTAAGTAGGGAACTTGTGTGAATGTAAAAAAAAAAAAAGTGCTGGAGGACTTAAGTAAATGGTTGTAAATGAATTTTAAAAAGCTGGGGACCTACTGGCACTGACTTCATGAGGCAAGTCATGCCTCACCACTCCACTAAAGCTGCTCTCAGAGAGACTGCCAGTGGTCGTCTTGTTGTTAATTCTGGGTGCTTTTCTAGTATTAATTTATTGTTCTGTGGTAAAATTCACTAAAAATGTTTCCCTTTTTCCTGGCATTTCCTTATCCCTTGACACTACTCCCTTTATGTTTCCTCCTTTTCCCAGACTGGTGGTCCTGAGTCTTTTCTTTCTCTTCTTGGTCCTTTCTCCTTTGTTTCTGTTCTTGGCAATGGTCCTTCATTACTCCACACTTTTGCGGGGAAGCATGACCCTATGCGACCTTTACTATCACTGATATGCAAAGACTCTGTGACCTGTTTCTCCAGTTTGTAGCCAGACCCATACTTCCAAATGCCCAATTTTCTGCATGCTTCATAAGTACATCAAACTGAACACACCTAGAGTTTAATCTCTGGGTTTCCTGTCAAACCTAGTGTTCTTTTGTGTTTCATAATTAAAAACTTGAGTGTGATCCAGAACACCCACATTTAAATAGCCACAAGTCCCTCAAGTCTGTCCTCCAAGTATGTGCAGTTCCTACACCCTCCACCCTTACCACCTCTCATCTGAACTCTTCTGACAGTCTTCTAACACGTCCTCCTGCCCCCAGCCAAGTTCCACTCCATCTTCTCTACTGTCTGAAATCTCACCTAATCAGATCTCTCCCCTATTTAAATGCTGCAATAGCTTCCCACTGTCTGTACAATGAAGATCAAACTCCTTACTGTGGCACGTTCTACCCCTTCTGATCATGGCAACCTTTTCTTGCTATTTCTCCCCACGTGCCATGGGCCAGTCCACAAGAAATGCAGGGTCAGAGTAGGACATGCTCTTATGCTTTTCCCATATTATTGTCTCTGTCTAGACTGTTACTTTCCACCTTCATTTTCCTACACACAGGCATCAAGATTCACATTCGGCATCATCTCCTCTGTAAATCTTCTTGACTGTAGCAAAATCAGATCACTATGCTGTCAGAGGACAACAAAAGCCTACTATCGTTACTTCCCATCTCATTATATGTCTAAGGGTTTATAATGTGTTTTCCTTCCTCTACTGCACTGTGAAACTCAAGGTAGAGATTTTTTTCTGGTACATCTTTTATTCCTAGTGATTTCCATGTTACCTGATACATAAGGGTTCAAGAAATACTTGCTGAATAAGTAAAGTGAAGAATGAGTGTCACTTATATTGACAGCAGATTTAGTAGTTCTCTCTGTAGTTCTATTAGAGAAGTTATACCTTATTCCCCATATGTTGAGCCACAAGGTCACAGGATTGAGCCTTGCATCAAGCTATGAATTGTTCCTTAGAATTCATAGCTTTCTGATCAAATCCATACACAAATGGACTTTGGAACACAGTCATATTTCCAAATGTCTGGAACACAGTCTGATTTCTTATCTCTTCCCTTAGAAACTGAACCTAAGAATATAATAGATTCCTGAGCTAGATGTAAAAAAATGATTCACAGCAGTAAGGCCTGCAGATTAAAAGCAGTCACAGGCTCTGGTTCTTTGATATACTATTAAATAGGGCAAATTCAGCCTATTTGTCAGAGTGGGTTTCATCCCTCCCTTCTTTCCTTCCTTTTTAACATTTACTGGTACTTTAGGCCCTACTTTCTTGTGACTGTCTAATATTTTATGAATTTTTGGACTGGATCTCCCATCTTATCGCAGAAAAGTGCAAAATAAACTCTCTAAAGGGGTGGTAAAAAGAAGAGAGCTCTATTTGCCAAGACTGTCACCTTCAATAGGGCTAAGTATTTTCCTATTCTATTATAGGAACCTTTGGTCAACATAGTTAAAAACACAAATCTCAACTGTAGCTTTAAGAATATAAAATGGCATGTATATGCATATTTGTAAATGTATATGTATTAGATAAATGTGTGTAGTATATGAACAACCATACAAAGACATTTATATACAACTTTTTCAGTAAATACACTGAGAGTAAAAACACAGTTTTTTTTAATGTTTATTTATTTATTTTTTTGAGAGAGAGAAAGTGGGGGAGGGGCAGAGAGAAAGGAAGACACAGACTCTGAAGCAGGCTCCAGGCCCTAACCTCTCAGCACAGAGCCTGATGTGGGGCTTGAACCGCTAACTGCGAGATCATGACTTGAGCCGAAGTTGGACCCTCAACCAACTGAGCCACCCCGGTGCCCCCACAGTTTTATTTTGTATTTTATTTACCATCACCACCATTTGAAAACTCTTTTTATATAAGCCTTATTTTATGTCTTTGTGATCATATTTGTATAAGCACTGATGGGTCCCTAAAAAGTTGTGTAATACACACTCCTACTGCAATATACATTTCACCAGTCACACTTACCTGATGGGAGCTGCTGATTTCTGCATTGTGCTCCTAACACTACCTCTTTTACTTATTAAGAACTTGCTGATATTTCAAGGCATATGGTGGGTAGAGGGCTCCTCGTTAACCTTGCAATTTGGATCATAGTGACAACTACAAGAGCACTAAACTGAGGGATAATTTCTTTTAATTAGCATTGTACTATTTCTATTTGTTATTAAAACATTTTTTTAGACAGAGCACATGATTCAGGGATAGGGAAAGAGGGAAGGAAAGAAGGAGGGAGGGAAGGGGTGGTAACAGGAGAAAGGGAGGGAAGGGGGAGGGAAAGGAGAGAGGGAGGGGTGAGGGGGAGAGAGAGAGAGAAAGAGAGAGAGAAAGAGAGAAAGAGAGAGAGAGAGAGAGGGAGAGAGAGAAATCTCAAGCAAGCCCTATGTTCAGCACGGAGCCTGATGTAGGCTAAATCCCATGACCTTGGGCTCATGACCTGAGCCCAAATCAGGAATTGGATGCTCAACAGACTGAGCCACCCAGGTGCCCAGCATTGTACTATTTTTAAATATAATAGTAAAATTCTTAATTCTGAGCACCTCAAAAATACCTTTTCATCCATAGAAACCATGGTCATACATATTCTCTCTTCTGAAACTTTTTAGAATTAGAAAATGAAAATTTATTAAAAATTTTTTTTAACGTTTATTTATTTTTGAGACAGAGAGAGACAGAGCATGAACGGGGGAGGGTCAGAGAGAGGGAGACACAGAATCTGAAGCAGGCTCCAGGCTCTGAGCTGTCAGCACAGAGCCCGACGCGGGGCTCGAACTCACAAACCACGAGATCATGACCTGAGCTGAAGTCAACCGCTCAACCGACTGAGCCACCCAGGCACCCCAGAAAAATGAAAATTTAAAAGCAAGTAAAGGTATCCCTTTTGGAAGATATAACATTCCTTCATTTCTCTTTCTGCTATTTCATTATTGGTGTATAGAAATGCAACAGACTTCTGTACATTGATTTTATATCCTGTACTCAAACAATCTACACATTTATTTTAAATGTTTCTTTATTTTTGAGAGAGAGAGAGAGACAGAATTCGAGTGGTTAGGGGCAGAGATAGAGGGAGACACAGAATCTGAAGCAGGCTCCAGGCTCCGAGCTGTAAGCACAGAGCCCATGTGAGATCATGACCTGAGCTGAAGTCGGACGCTTGACTGACTGAGCCACCCAAGTGCCCCACAATCTACACATTTAATGCAATCCCTATCAAAATACCACCAGCATTTTTCACAGAGCTAGAACAAGCAATTTTAAAATTTGTATGGAACCACAAAAGACCCTGAATAACCAAAGTAATCTTTAAAAAAAAAAGCAAAGCTGGAGGCATCACAATCCTGGACTTCAAGCCATATTACAAAGCTGTAGTCATCAAGACAGTATGCTACTAACACAAAAAATAGACATGTAGATCAACATAACAGGGGAAACACAGAAATGGACCCACAACACTATGGTCAACTAATCTTTGACAATGCAAGAAAGAATATCCAATGGAAAAAAGTCTCTTCAACAAAAGCATTGGGAAGACTGGATAGCAATGTGCAGAAGAATGAAACTGGACCCTTTCTCACACTATACACACAAATAAGTACAAAATGGATAAAAGACCTAAATTGAGACAGGAAACCATAAAAATCCTGGAATAGAACACAGGCAGCAACCTCTTTAACACTGGCTATAGCAACTTCTTACCAGACACGTTTCTGCAGGCAAGGGAAACAAAAGTAAAAATGAACTACTGGGAGGTCATTAAGATAAAAGCTTCTGCACAGTGAAGGAACAGTCAACAAAACTAAAAGGCAACCTTCAGAATGGGAAGAGATATCTGCAAATGACATATGTGATAAAGGATTAGCATCCAAAAGCTAGAAAGAACATATCAAACTTATCACCCAAAAAACAAATAATCCAGTGAAGAAATGGGCACAAGACAGAAATAGGCATTTTTCTAAAGAAATTCAGATGGCTAACAGACACATGAAAAGATGTTCAACATCACTCATCATCAGGGAAATACAAATTAAAAATACAATGAGATATCACCTCACACCTGTCAGAATGGATAAAATTAACAACAGAAGAAACAACAGATGTTGGTGAGGATGAGGAGAAAGGGGAACCCTCTTACACTGTTGGTGGGAATGCAAACTGGTGCAGCAGCTCTGGAAAACAGTATGGAGGTCCCTCAAAAAGTTAAAAATAGAACTACCCTATGACCCAGCAATTGTACAACTCGGTATTTACCCAAAGAATATAAAACTACTGATTCAAAAGGTCACATGCACCCTGATGTTTATAACTGCATTATCAACAGCAGACAAATTATGGAAAAAGCCCAAATGTCTACCAACTGATGAATGGATAAAGAAGATGTGGTGTGTGTGTGTGTACACGTATATGTATGTACATATATGTATGTACTAACACATATATGTATATACATGCACACACAGACACACACACAATGGAATATTACTCAGCCATCACAAAGAATGAAATCTTACCATTTGCAACAACGTGGACCTAGAGTGTATTATGTTAAGTAAAACGAGTCAGTCAGAGAAAGACATAACCATAGGATTTCACTCAAATGAGGAACTTAATAAAACAGATGAACATAGGGGAAAGAAAAAAAAAAGGAGGAGGTAAACTATAAAAAAAGCTCTTAACTATAGAGAACTAAGGATTGCTGGAGGGGAGTGGGTGGGGGGATGGGCTAAATGGGTGATGGGTATTAAGGGGGGTACTTGACATGAAGAGCACTGGGTGTTATATGTAAGTGATGAGTCATTAATTCTACTCCTGAAACAAATATTATACTATATGTTAACTAACTAGAATTTAAATAAAAACTTGAAACATAAAAAAAGACAATTTGTAACATACAAAAACTATTGAATTGTACAATTTAAATGAGTGAATTGCATGGTATGTAAATTACATCTCACTAAAGTTGGTTTTAAAAAAACATAAAAGGGGCGTCTGGGTGCTCAGTTGGTTGAGCGCCTGACTTCAGCTCAGGTCGTCATCTTGTGGTCTGTGGGTTCAAGCCCCATGTCGGGCTCTGTGCTGACAGCTCAGAGCCTGGAGCCTCCTTTGGATTCTGTGCCTCCTTCTCTCTCTGCCCCCACCTCTCCACTCTCCGTCTCTCTCTTAAAAATAAACATTAAGAAAAATTAAAAAAAAACTTAAAAAATAGAAGAAATAACATTCTTTTGTTTAACATATAAAATACACATTAAGTACTCAAAAAAGCAAGGTATCTGTTACTGAGGGATTTTATATTCAGTATCCATGAAGACCAAACACTTGTATAAACACATTTGGATTCTGTCATGTACCCAGTTTTCGGTGGTGTTTCAAGAGCACTACAGTCCTCTACAGAAGGGGGAGTATGGTGCAATAAGGTATTTTGAGAGAAACACCACATTCATGTAACTTTTATTACAATGTACTGTTATAACTGTTCTTTTATTATCAGTAATTGTTCATCTCTTACTGTGCTGTCTATATAAGAAAATAGACATAGTACACATAGAATACAGTACTATCTGCAGTTTCAGCCACCCTCTGTGGGTTTTGGAACACATCCATAGTGGAAAGGGGGAGACTTATGAACCGAGATAGGCATGGGAGGTGTAAACTCAGTTCTGGGTGTGAGTCTGATGGATTTTGGAAATTACATTCTTTCTTCATTTGACAGGTTAAAATGAAGGAAAATTTTACTTATTTTTTTTATGTAGTTAATTTTTCCTTGAAATATTATGGGGAGACTTCATCAAAATAAGCTTTAGAAATATTTCTCAGAACAATGGAATTGAAAGGCTATGCTAATTGTTCTTTTTTCTTTTCTTTTAAATAAAGTATGGTTAACATACAATATTCTATTATCCTGAAATAGATTCCACTTCACTTGATGAATATGATCCTTTTAATGTTATTTTAAAATCTGATTTGCTAATATTTTGTTAAGGATTTTTACATCTATGTTTATGGGTAATATTGGCCCGTAGTTTGTTTTGTTTTGTAGTGTGTCTGCTTTGGTATCACCATAATACTGGTTTCATAAAATGAGTTTGGAAGTGTTCCTTCCTCTTCAATTTTTTTGGAATGACTTGAGGACGACAGGTATTCACTATTAAAAAAATTTTTTTAACACTTATTTTTTATTGAGAGACAGAGCATGAGCATGGGAGGGGCAGAGAGAGGAGGAGACACAGAATCTGAAGCAGCCTCCAGGCTGTCAGCACAGAACCCTACGTGGGGCTCAAATTCACAAACCGTGAGATCATGACCTGAGCTGAAGTCGGATGTTTAACCAACTAAGCCACCCAGGTGCTCCAGGTATTAACTCTTTAAATGTTCAGTAGAAATCACCTGTGAAGCCACTGGACATAACTTTAGTTTGTTGGGAGGCTTTAAAATACTGAATCAATTTTACTACTAGTAATTGGTGTGTTCATGTTTTCTATGTTTTCATGATTCAATCTTGCAAGATTGTATATTTTTACACATTTACCCATTTCTTTGAGGTTGTCTAATTTGTTGGTATATAATTGTTTATAAAGTATTAGGATTCTTTCCATTTCTGTGGCATTAGTTGCAATTTCTCCTCTTTGCTTTCTGATTTTATTTATTTAAACCTTCTTTTTTTCTTGAGGAGTATGATAAAGGTTTATTGGTTTTGTTTATCTTTTCAAAGAATCAGTGTTTAGTTTTGTTGATCTTTTGTTTGTTGGTTTTTAAAGTTTCTATTTTATTTATTTCTACTCTGATCTTTATTTCTTTCCTTCTACTAACTTTGGGCTTTGTTTGTTATTTCCAGTTCATTTAGGTGTAAAGTTAGATTGTTTATTGGGAATTTTTCTACTACCCTATGATCCAGTAATTGCACTGCTGGGTATTTACCAAAAAAAATACAAAAACAATAACTCAAAGGGATACACACACCCTTTATGTTTACTATAGCATTATTTATAATCGCCAAATTATGGAAGCAGCTCAAGTGTCCCTTGATTGATGAATGGATAAAGAAGAGGTGGTATGTATGTGTGTGTGTACAGACACAGACACACACACACACACACACACACACACACACACACACACAGTGGAATATTACTCAGCCATAAAAAGAATGAAATCTTGCCATTTGCAACAACACAGATGGAGCTAGATAGTATAATGCTAAGTGAAATAAGTCAGAAAAGACAAATACCGTATGATTTCACTCATATGTAGAATTTAAGAAACAAATGAACAGAGGAAAAGACAGACAGGAAGAGAGAGAGACAAAACTAGAGAACTCTTGGTTATCACAGGGGAGGTAGGTGGGATAGGTGATGGGGATTAAAGAGTACACTTATGATGATGAGCACTGAGTAATGTATAGAATTTCTGAATCACTATATTGTACACCTGAAATTAATAAAGGACTACATGTTAATACTAGAATTAAAAAAATAGTAAAAAAAAAAAAGGTTGTGCATTCTGCAGGTTTTAGATGAAATGTTCTGTATATATCTATTAAGTCCATTTGGTCTAAGTGTTGTTTAAACCCAATGTTTCCTTACTGAATTTGTCTGGATTATCTATCCATTGATGTAAGTGGGGTATTACAGTCCCCTACTATTACTGTATTATTATCAATTTCTCCCTTTATGTCTATTTGTTTTATATATTTAGGTGTTCCTATGTTTGCTGCATAAATATCGACAAATGTTAAATCTTCTCAGAATAATCCTTTTATTATGTACTGTCCTTCTTTGTCTTTTGTTACAAAGTCTGCTTTGTCTAATAGGAATATTGCTACTTCAGCTTTCTTTTCATTTCCATTTGCATGGAATATCTTTTTCCATCCATTCATTTTCAGTCTATGTCTTTGGATCTGAAGTGAGTCTCTTGTAGGGAGCATTTAAATAGATGTTGTTTGGGGGGGCGTTGTTTGTTTTTAAATCCATTCAGCCACCCTATGTCTTTTGATTGGAGGATTTAGTCCATTTACATTTAAAGTAATTCCTGATAGGTATGTACTTATTGCAATTTTGTTACTTGTTTTCTTGTTGTTTTTGTAATTCTTCTCTTTTCCTTTCTTCTCATCTTGCACTCTGCCCCCCCCCCCCTTTTATTGTTATGTTTGGACTGTCTTCTCTTTATTTTTTGTGTATCTATTGCAGGTTTTGCTTTGCTGTTACCATGAGATTCATATACACTAACATATATATACAAGTCTATTTTAAGCTGATAGTTGTGCACGTTCTAAAAGCACTTCACTGCAGGGCACGTGGCTGGCTCAGTTGGTAGTGCATCCAACTCTTGATCTCAGGGTTGTGAGTTGAGTTCAAGCCGTGGAGCCTACTTAAAAAAATAAATATATAAAAGCACTACACTTTTACATTCCCCTACCACATTTTATATTTTTGATGTTATATTTTACACCTTTTATTTTGTGTATCCATTATTTATTTATTGCAGTTACAGCTGATATTTCTATTTTTGTCTTTTAACCTTCACTCTAGCTTAAGAGGCTAATCCACTGCTTTTACTATATATTTGCCTTCACCAGTGAGATATATTTCTTGAATATATTTTCTTATTTCTAGTTATGGCCTTTTCTCTTGCACTTAAAGAAGGCTCTTTAACATTTCTCCTAAGGCTGGTTTAGTGGTCATAAGCTCCTCTAGATTTTGCTTGACTGGAAAACTCTTTTATCTCTCCTTCAATTCTGAATGATAACCTTACTGGCAGAATATTCTTGTTTATAAGTTTTTCCTTTCATCACTTTAAATATAGCCTGCTACTTCCTCTGGCTTGTAAAGTTCCTGCTGAAAACCCAGCTGATAACTTATGGGGTTTTCCTTCATATGTGACTATTTGTTTTTCTTTTGCTGCCATTAAGATTCTCCATTTTTAACTTTTGCCATTTTAAATGTTATTTATTTATTTTGAGAGAGAGAGAGGGTGAGGAGGGGCAGAGGGGGAGGAAGAGAGAGAGAATCCCAAGCAGGCTCCATTGCTTGCAGTGGAGAAGCCCAAGGTGGGGCCCGAACTCACCAGCAGTGAGATCATGACCTGAGCCAAAATCAAGTCAGACGCTTAACCAATTGAGCCCCCCAGGCACCCCTAACTTTTGCCATTTTAATTGTATGTCTTGGTGGATCTCTTTGAGTTCATCTTGTTTGGGAACCTCTGGGCTTCCTGAACATGGATTTCTATTTCCTTTTCAGGTTAGGGAAGTTCTCAGCCACTATTTCTTCACATGAGTTTTCTGCCCCTTTCTCTCTCTTCTCCTCTGGGACACCTATAATATGAATGTTAGTATGCTAGATGTTGCCCCAAAGGTCCTTTAACCTATCTTACTTTTAAAAATTCTTTTTTCTTTGTCCTGTTTTGAATGGGTGATTTCCACTACTCTGTTTTCCAGACTGCTGATCCATTCTTCTCTAACATTTCATCTGCTGGTGATTCATTCATAGTGATTCAGAAGTTCCCATTCTGCTTTTCCATTCTTTTCCTAAGCTTGGTGAGCATCTTTGTGACCATTACTTTGAACTCTTTATCAGGTAAGTTACTTATTTCTATTTCATTAGGGTCCCCCCCATCCCACCCCCACCCCTACAGGGGTTTTACCTTGTTCTTTTGTTTGGGACACATTCCTATCTCCTCATTTTGTTCGACTTTCTCTGTTTTTATGAGGCAGAACAGTTACCTCTCCGAGTATTGAAAAAGGACTGGTATAGAAATGACACCTGCATAGACTGTGTGTAGTTTGGAAGCTTTTGGCAAGCTGCTGGAGCTCAAGTGGGCAAGGGCTGAGAATCTTGGGGCATACCTTTCTGGGACTGCCTTGATGGGAGACAAGGGGGATGAGAATGGGGTAAGGTATCCTGGTATGAACTTTGACAGGGCTGCCTTGGTGAGACAGTAGGGGCTGGAGTACATGGGTCCTGAAGTGTGCCATATTGGGGCCACCTTGGTGGGATGGCTGGATCAAGTGCAGGCCAGGGGGCCTGCCAAAGTATACTATCTGGCACTGCCTTGGCAGGATGACTGGAGCTGGTGTGGGCTAGGGGTCTGGGATCCCATTTTAAATGTTATTTATTTATTTTGAGAGAGAGAGAGGGTGAGGAGGGGCAGAGGGGAGGAAGAGAGAGAGAGAATCTCAAGCAGGCTGCATTGCTTACAGTGGAGAAGCCCAAGGTGGGGCCCAAGGGGAAGTCCTAGCAGGTCAGCTAGAGGGCCTGGACCCTTCTCCTGCATGCTCTTCAAGTTGGAAGGGAAATACAAAAATGGCTCTCACCAGCAACTCTGACCCTAGAGAGAGTTCTAGCACTTCCCCATCCATTTGGTGAATGCTCTACAGTTAGTACATGGATTTTCTTCACTTATAGTCTAGTTGCCTTTTAAATCACTGTTTGTGTTTTTCTTTGCTATGCCCCATAGTGATTAAATCTGCACATGGGCCACACAGTGATATCCCTCCCTGCTACAGTTTGCAGTGTTGGGGGTATGGCTCCTGTTGTTACTCTGTCTTTATCTCTACTACCCTTCTCTGTAAGGTCCCTCTATCGTTTGTTGTGCAGAAGCTGATCGATCAGCCCTTAGTTCTTCAAGAGAAATTGCTCTACACGTAGGTGTGGATTTGGTGTTTCCATGCGAGGAGGTGAACTGAGGGTCTTCCTAACTTCCCCCAATGATGCGGGTTTTACATATGCAGTTATGTAAATTTGTGACTTTTAAAATCAAAAAGAAAAATTAATCCAACACACCTGATAAGCAATTACAAATGATTTATAGATTACAAGTTTGGAAAAGGGAAATCAATTTTTATTATGAACCTATTAACTTTCACTATTTTAAGTATAACAAACTGAAATTTCAGTATACAGTATCTGCATTCTTTGTGAATGCATGATCACACTGGCTTTAATATATTTTCTTTTTGTAAACACAAAAAATAGGTTGTTTTATCGTGAGCACTTAATTTTTTTTTAACCTATCTGTGCAAACACTTCTTAAAACTGCCTCTCTTTTGGTGCCCCATATTTGTCCATTTGTTTGCTTTGATAATTGATGGTTCTGTTTTTAAGTACTACCCAAGTATCTCCTTACGCACTAAAAAACATAGTGATGTCTGTTTTGCTTTTTTCATCAAATACTACAACACTTGGCACTAAGCTTATCATACTGTAAGTGCTTCATACAGAGACAACAAAATCAAAAGGACAAATATATTCTGGCTTATATGGATTTGCTTATCAGTTCTTCCGTGATTATTTGTTTTTTTATTTTATAGTAAACGATATGTTTGAATGTCAAGGACAATGAGAGTTTTGCTTGCAGAGTCAGAGAAAGAATCAGCTCTCAGAGTCCCAGAATGATGTTTGATTTGAAAACTGTGCTGTGTGATAGAGATGAAATAAGATAGCCCTGCAGTCATCTCCCTGGATATCATCATGTCTTCTGATGTCTGCAACTCCATTTAGTGTACTCAAGTGCTCTTAAAAGTAGAGCCTGCCACACTAACAGAATTTTCACAAAATTATGAAGAAGTGAAGATGGATGAAACCAATAGGAATCAGTTAAGTGATGTTGGGGATAAGAGGTAAAAATATTCTCTTCATGAAATATTCTCCTTAAGAAAAATATTCAGGCTCTCTTGTATAATTCATCTCCATAACTAGAGGAAGAAACAAGGAAGAGAATGGCTTTCATGGTCTTCATTTTCTCATCTGAATGTAGAGATACAGTCTAATTTGTCTAAAGGGTATTTCTTTGTAAGTGCATCTCATCTATAATTGCTTCTAAATTACTTTTTCCATATTTATCTATTTGTGTAACAACACTCATCCAAACAAAATAAAAACTACAACTTAACTTGGATCAGATACGTATATTCAAAACTTTGTAGCTCAGATATCTGCTCTAAGGGAACCCAAGGTGGTTGAATGTTTAAAATATTTTAGAATGATTTTACTTTAACTTAAGCACTTATTTTTATACCAAAGACATTCTATGATAATCCTTAAAACAGCAGAAAAAAATTTTTCTGAGCTGAATAAGTACAGGTAAATGAAATAGGTGAACAAAATTAAAAAAAAAAACTTTAGACTACAACTCACAAAAAAGATTTCTCAGAAAAGTCATCTCAATTTCAGTGAATGAGTGAAAACACATTAATTTTTAAACCTACTGGCCTTTGATCATAAGGAATTATTATTCACTTCCCAAAGGGTATGTGACATACTCTCTGGACAAGAGTATCCCACTGCTTAATTGGTAATTTCAGAATGAATAGTGTAGTGGTTAAGAGCTGTGTTCTTAAAGCCCAGTTCTAGTGTTTGCTAACCCATATGATCTTCTAATGTTCCCTTAACTTCCCTAAGCCTCAGTGTAATTGGCAAAATGGGGGAAACAACAGCATCTACCTCAGTTTTGCTAAAGGATAGAAAAGAGGTTCCATGTAAAGCCCTTAGCACAGTAGCTGACGTAATGATGACTGTATAGTAAATAGTGGCTGCCATGACCACTGCTTTTGAATAGATGAACAAAA
Organism: Acinonyx jubatus; assembly: GCF_027475565.1. Taxonomy (NCBI): domain Eukaryota; kingdom Metazoa; phylum Chordata; class Mammalia; order Carnivora; family Felidae; genus Acinonyx; species Acinonyx jubatus. The sequence continues at coordinate 66,100,896 of NC_069387.1, forward strand.
TACTCAAATCATTTATTTTGAACAAACATGACAAAGGACAGCTATCTGACTGGCTTACAAGAGCAAAGAAATAAAACAAATGAGAGATTTTAACGATTCTTTCTTGCAAAGCTGGAGGTAAGTTACTGAAGACAGCCATTTTTCTTGACACCTGTAAAGTTAACCTTAAGACTTCTAATCACCATAAAGAGAACTAAACCATGAAAATGGGTAGAACCCTATTTGGTTAATTAATCCATTTTTTCTGCTGTCAAGCAAAACCACTCATAAATATGGTCTCTGTCTCCCTCCCTCCCTCCCTCCCTCCCTCCCTCCCTCCCTCTCTCTCTGCTGCTGTATCAAAACATGCTAGTAGTCTATTCCTACATCCATTCTTTGTTTCTTCCTTTGTAGGAGAATCTGATTCTTGACTGGGAACATTGTGGCCCCCCCTTCCTCTTCCAACTGCTGAATAAAATAATACATTCCCCAGTCTTCATTGCAACTAAAAAATGGTCAAGGACTCATTCTGGCTTGTGAGAAGCACTGTGTGGGATTTTCTGGAAGAAGTCAAGGGGAGTTGATTCAGCTGGGAAGCATTATTCCTTCTATATTTTTTCCTTCAAGCCCAGAGCTCCTGGAGCCATTTTGGACCATCCTTGTGAACTTGTGAAGAATACTTGTGTAGTAGGTAAAGCAAAAAGACAGGAGCCTGGATCCCTGATGATACTAGGTCTAGTACATTTTCTCCAAACTCCCTACCTTTGAGTTTATTTTACATAAGAGTGAAAGAAATTTCTTTCTTGTTTAAGATGGTTATTTTGAGTTCTTCTGTTATATACAGCCAAATACAATTTAATGCTCAAGTATTTTTTCAAAGCTTAAATGCAAATATTTGCTCACTTCTAAATATATTCTGACATACCAGCTTCTACTCAAGTCCCCACATTTCTCTAAAAATGTGAAACTTGAGGGGCACCTGGGTGGCTCAGTTAGTTGAGTGTCCGACTTCAGCTCAGGTCATGGTCTCACACTCTGTGAGTTCAAGCCTCACGTTGGGCTCTGTGCTGACAGCTCAAGAGCCTGGAGCCCGCTTCGGATTCTGTATCTCTCCCTCTCTCTGCCCCTCCCCTGCTCATGCTCTGTCTCTCTCTGTTTCAAAAATAAATAAAAACATTAAAAAAATTTTTTAAATGTGAAACTTGAGTATGGGTTCAAAGTGTAAATAAAAGCCAATCTAAGATATTGCCAACTCCTGACAAGGGCTTGGTTTCCTTAACAGGTGGCATAACAATTGGTAAATAGTATTCAGCAATGTAGGTCAAGTGAAAGAATGAAAAGTGGGAAAAAGCCCATAATAGTGTGTGTGCACATGACTGTAAATCAGTAATGCTGATCTTCCCCAGTGCCTCAATTACAATGAGGAGGGCATTTAGTAAGCAAGCTGGTTCTTTCAAGCTACTTGGACACTAGGAAAGGGGACCTAAAAAAATCTCAAGAGTTGATGCCTCACTCCATTAATTTCACTCACCCAAGAACAGCTGAGCCTCTATGGCTGGGGACTACTCTTATTTGTGAAGCTTGAGCTTGGTCATGATGATGATGGTGAGTGTGCTAGCTTACCAGGGTTACTTTTCTTTGTGATTCTGTTTTTTTTTCTGAGGTGCTCATAACTATCTTACCTTAGCACTTCTCTGAGTTAGGTGGTAAATTGTTCCTTTGTGACTCTTCCTAACAGGGTAAATGCGCAGTTAAACTTCTTTTTTTAGTGCTCAATTTCTGTTGCTCCAATTTCTCTCTGACAGGATAATTACTAAGTTTCTCTCTCTTGGAGTCTCAGAGATTCATGTCTATTTGAGTTTAGTTTATGTGTAAAAATCTTAGCTTGTTCTAGTGTATGTTCAATTTGTTGCTTTTGTCTTAAGTTGCTTTAGATCTTAAGTTATTTTCAGAATTATATAGCTGCTCCCTTCTTTTTGTTTTCCTGGTTAGGTATCAAGTTTCTGTTGAGTTTTTAGAAAAAAATATTCTCTCTGGGGGGTATTATTTTTTATTTTCTTTTTGTTATTGTTATATATAATTTTACTTTATTCTTTCAGTTTAAAATCTTTAGATTCTCATGTCTTTCCACTGAGTTTATCAGAACAAAACAGGCAAGTGCTGAAAGCTAAATGCAAGAATCTAATCAATTGAAGAGTAAGGATTATCAGTGCAAATCCAGGCTTTATAGGGTACTGCAAAGAACTTGCTGGAGAACCTTCAATTTGCTGAGGCAGTAATCAGATTGACAGAAAAATATCTTACTGGATTTCCAAATCAGTTTATGTAATCATTGCAGTCACAGAGGGAAACATACAAGTTAACACCACAGTCACGCATACTTCAGGTCTCAGTACTTGGTTAGTTTCGTAACAAGTAGAAGTACCTTATGTTAGTTGCTAGGTATTTTTAAGAAAGAAAGCTAAGAGGGGGGAAAAAGAGAAGAAACATACTTTCTGCTTTCAAGTTACAACTTTCTTTCTATCTGGGAAGACAAGCCATAAAAACTGGACATTTAAAAAGCATTAACAAATAACATTATAAGTCATTCCATCACCAAGATCTGACAATAATCTCATCCCTTCACTGTGGGTCTTAGTTTAGGCTCTTAAAACTTTGTTATTTTGCCATTTCTACTTTGCTGCTAGGAAGATCTTTGTAAAATACAAATCTCATAATAACATTCTTACTAATATAGTTTCATATAGGTTTTTTAATGTGAGTTCAAAATCCTTATTTCTAGTACATATGACTTCTTACAATTTAAGTTCCCAACAGGCTCTTCAGGTATATTTCTCCCTATTTCCTACCTTTGTTTAAAGCCCACTCCACGTTTCCAGAATGGATTGATAGGCATTGTCCATTTTTTGAAAATCTGCCTGAAATTCAATGCCTGGTAGTATGAGAGACATCTGCCAACAGAAGAACTACCATAGGAGCCTTCCCTAGGATCTAGGGGCATTGACAGTGTCTTCTTTCCAGAGGCTTCTGCCCCTCTGCCACATGAACTGGAAAGATGACTAGAAAAACCAAGTTCTTCAAATTTGTGAACTGGCCTATGACAGACACCTGGAGTAGGGCTATGGAAAGGGTACTGGGGGGATTGGGGGGTGGGGGGAGTCTCTATCTTCCCCAGACACCACAACAAAGGCCACTGCTGGGGCAGGGCCTTAGCTGTTCTCTTCTACAAACTCAGATGACTCCCAGCAAAGCTGGGCACGTGTCCATCTGTCTAATGGAAGCAGGAGATGGGGAAGGTGATTGGGTCAGGCCATGGGAAAGGATGCTCACTGACGATAACTGACCCTGACATGCCAGTAAGCTCCCTATGCCTGAAACAGGGAGAAAGAGAAAGGGATAGGAGACAGTTTTAGACCCATCAGAATTATAGAATCAGTGCAGCTCTGCTAAGCACACCTAAACATTTTTAAGAACTCTCGGGCCCCGTTCCATGGTGTACACATTTGTAGTGCCAGTGGCTCCCCCTACCCCACCCCACTCTGCCCCCAAATGACAGAGCTTAAATTACTGCTCCTCAGGTCATTTCCAAAAAATTAGATATATAAGGCACATAGTTTAATGAAAGAAAAAAGTGGATTCTGTGAAATTGAGTACTTGAAACTAGAAAATATCCTGTACTTGCAGTTTCTAGAAAATATTAAGCTTCCTCTTGTTTCTGCACACATCCTACTCCCTAATCTGGAATGCTGTCTGCCCAAATTTGGGAAACCTTTCATATTACCCTGAAGGTCAATAGATTTGGCAATGGGTAGTTACTGGAACCAAAAAGTTATTATTTTAAAATATAATTAGACAAATGGCTTTTTAAAATACAGAGTTCCTCTATTGCACATATATAGTTCTCAACAATCTAGGTATTAAGTAAAATAAGGTAGCCTACAGATAATAATAGAATAGATATAAAAAAAGTACAATACTAACTCCTCTTATAATTCTTCTGAAGTTGAACTGAAATAACACTGTCAGTGCATGTAGGTAAGAATAAGAGACCACTTTGGTATACACACTGGAATTCTAAGTGCAAAGAACAGGAATATTAATTTAGCATGTTCAGATTTCTGAAGTTTATTCTTATCCTATACAGTAAACCAATACCTTCCCCCCCAACACACAATGTGAAAGATGAAAAGAAAATTACAGAATTATAACCGTGTCAACATAAGTACATGCCAATTGCCACTCATTAAGTCTCTGTTGATTCACAGTGCAATACATAATTGTATAGCATATATGAATGAGGATAATACACATCCTTGCCAAATTTGATTACCTTAACCAATATTTGTTGTTTGAATTATTATCTTCAATTTCAAATGTTTATTATTTTACACTAAGCTTTTGTGAAGATATGCATGACAGTTGCATATTAATCACACAAAGACAAAAATGAAAAATCAGTAAGTTCAGTATTTAGTATCAGAGTTAATATACAATGTTAAACATTTGTATAAATATTAATCAATTATCATAAAGATTTTTCTTTGCTTTCAAAACTGATAATATTAAAAATTCCTTACAAGTTCTATGAAACAACTTTTATTACTGATTTCCCAAGACTAATCAGCATGGATTTATGATATAAAGGTTAAAATCAAACAAAAGAAAAGTAGCTGAAAAAGTTAAATTCTTATTTTCAGCTAGGCTACTGGCAATGACTTTATGACACTGATAAAGTGTAAAAATGAGTCGTGCATTTTTTAAGCCTCTGTGGAAGTTACAGCCTTCATTAATCTACTGACAAGCTGGTCCTAATGTACATCATTTCAATTGTTCTAAGATGAAATTACCACAAAACGGACATAATCACCAATGCTAATGACAAAATGTAACAGGTTTCCACAAAACTGGGTAACTATGAAATATGGATGCATGTGGAGAAAACTACCAGTTATACTAGATGTATCAAGTAAAAAGCAGTGGAATGAAAAACAGATTTCTATCATCAAATATCTAATAATATACAATACTCAAGACATGCTAACCTTTGAGTTTATCGCTGCAAATTAAGTACTCCTACACAGTTTAAAGTAAATTTTCAAAGTTTGCCTTCCAAAAATGATAGAATTATCTATTTCACGATGTTGACAATCAGAAAGAATGATATTCCTTACTCTTTTGTTAAAATACAGATTATAGGCAGTTGGGTAAAAGCATCTTTCTTTTCTACAAATGCAAATTTCCCTAAGGATATAAATTGATATATTGATTCAATATATCTCTTGTCCCCTGACATCTCAGAACAAGAGAGTATTGACAGATGTTATAGAATCTGTTTTCAATTGCAAGGGATAGTATGGTTTATAAAGGACTACAACACAGGAGTGTGTGGTTTTCGGTACATTAAGGTGCATAAAGTGGTTATTAATGATTCTAATACTACTTGTTACAAATTTTATATAAAATAAGTAGCTTGGTAAGTCATGCTTTTTTCATCATTCATTCATATAAGTTAGTTCTTTCATGAGAAATAACTAAGTCCATTGGGAAGTAATAATAATGAATCAGTTTCTGGAACTGTTGGGGATATTCTGGTCAAAGTTCCCTTTATGGGCCTAAGGCCCTGTTAACATGACAGTACAAACTGTGATTATAATCGATTGCTCTTGAGTAAGCCCAAAATTCACATGCACTTTCCACAGTGCAACAAATAGAACATAAAATGCTATACAATGCCTGTGAAAAATTTGTGTCAAGAAGTTATTGTCCTGTTCAATGTTTCAGTGCTGCTTTAGAGAAAAAAGAGGACTTGTCCAATGAATGTGGCTCAAAGAAGATTAGGGACCAATGGCTGACCACTGCTGCCAATCATTCTCTAGTAGAAGGTAATAAAAAGGGTTAGACTTGGGGCGCCCAGGTGGCTCAGTCGGTTAAGCATCCGACTTCGGCTCAGGTCATGATCTCACAGTTCGTGGGTTTGAGCCCCACGTCGGGCTCTGTGCTGACAGCTCAGAGCCTGGAGCCTGCCTCAGATTCTGTGTCTCCCTCTCTGCCCCTCCCCCATTTGTGCTCTGTCTCTATCTTTCAAAAATGAATAAACATTAAAAAAATATTTAAAAAGGGTTAGACTGTTTTGTCCACTTGAAGCAACTGCTCAGTTGGATACATAAAGAATGGAGCTGAACTGCAAGCAACTGCCTCGGTGTTCTACTGTGCTCCCTCTGTGGGGGTCCAGGGCTAGACATTCTTTTTGGAAAATCTGGAAATTTCACCTCACCAGAAGAAGGCTGAACCCGTGTGGGTGGTATCGAAATGTTGTTTGGCATTATTTTGGAAAGAGAACAGTGCTTATACTACGTTGTCTCTATGACTGGTTTCTTGGTCAGTGTCCCAAAACTTCTGATTTCTTTCTTTTATAAAAGAATCAAAAGCAAGCTTCAGAGGATGAAGGGAGTCATCTCTAATTGTGATAAGGTCCAGAGGCAGGGGTTTATAAACCTAGTCCTTAATACCTCTATGCTGGGCATCATTTTCTTTTCATAAATGATTCTCCTAGAAGTCAGTAAGGACTTTGTTCAGGCCACAAAAGCATGGTATTTATCATGGTACACCTTATTTTGCCAAGATCAGAGCTGCTGAAAAGGTGAAATGACTGGCAGTGATTTTAAAGAGTTTTAACGTTAGTTCAATTAAAAGGCACATTAAGTGATGATAAAATTTAATTACGTTGTTGTTTTAATTATTTTCATCATTTGATACTTGATTTTCAGGGAATCATTTTGTTAAATAAAAACTTAGTATTTGAATACCTGGCTGTTAAACGTGTGGAATTTAAAGCCCTTCCCTTTGCTTCTCAGGTAATAGAGACTTAAGAGTTTCTTTAGTTTCTTTAATACTCATAGATGAGTAGTCATAACACATGTTCAGAGAAAGGCCATTAGTCTGACCAAAGGGCGTGTGGTGGAGAGAACAAGGGGGCCCTGCAACTTACCAGTTCCACCACCCTCAGCAAGTTATATACACTTATCCATAAAATTAAGTAATGACAACATCTCCCACTTAGGGAAACTTAAAAGGTAATTGAACTAATATTCATGTGGAATGATGCCTGCATATAGTAAGAATTAATTAACACAGAAACTATTATTATTTGGGGGTACCGGGTGGCTCAGATGGTTGAGTGTCTGACTCTTGATGTCAGCTCAGTTCATGATTCCAGAGTTGTGGGATCAAGCCCTAAGCCGGGCTCTGTGCTAACCATGGAGTCTGCTTGAGATTCAATCTCTCTCCCCCTTCCCCACCCCCCACCAGTCCCTCTCCCCAGCTCACTCTCTAAAATAAAATAAAAATTAAAAAACAAAACTATTATTATTTTAAAATAAAAAGCATGCCTGAAATTATGGTCCATATATTTTCCTAGGTATATATATATTTTTAAATGCATCTTCTCTTTTATTAGGAAACATTAAAAAAAAAAAAAAAAAACAAACAACCACGAACAGCCGCGCATCTCAGTAACAAAGATTATTGCTTTGTGTTCTCAGGGCTAATAGGTTAAGCACCTCACACAGACAATTAACTCTCCAAAGGGGTTTTCAGGGATGGGAACTGTGATGGGGAAGAGAGCTTAGGTCCCAGCCTCAGACCTGGGGTGAGGGACATAGAGGGGGGGCCAACAACAGGTAAGTGGGCCTCAGCCATGCCATGCCAGCCAGGTCACTCACTGTTCATGAAGTCAGACCCTGAGCCTCTTTTTCCTTTGAAGGAGGCTTGGGGGCTCGGGGATGCCAAGGGGCTCTGGCCATGGGACCATCCTGGTGGGAAACTTCAGTGAGAGAATGTGGGGGGTTCCCTGAGAAGCCCTTTGCTTTCCCCCGGGGTCCGCCCCTTCCCAAAGTACCCCCTTGATGCCTGCTCATGGGGGGCTCAGAGCAGAAACCATGAAGGCCTGACCTAGGCAGGGAGCAGGGGAGACCTTTGGAGAGTTAATTCCTTTCCAGCAGTGGTTCCGGGCGAGCCCTTCTCTTTCCTCACCCCTTGCCCCCATGCTGGGTTTTTGGGGTGAGCAGGCCCAAGGCCTTGACCCCTGGGGTCACTTAATCCCCAACTGAATATCCATAATATTGAACTATTCAAACAGTCTACTGTTTGGAGACTATCTAACCAGTCTATTCTCAATCATATCTCCAAAGATACCTTTGTCCTCAAGCTCACTATCATGCAATAACTTCAGACTCTTGTTATTTCTTTCCAGAAGTTTTTGTCCTCGCCTTCAAGAGGCCCTCCAAAATTCATACAGAAAACTGTTTCTGAAGCTCAGATTTGATTATGTTACTTCCTTGCCCCATGCCACTGAATGGCTCTCATCTATTACACATCTTGATTTAGTATATAAAGCCCTGCCCTTCCTTCCACCTCATCTCCTGACTGGTGTCCCTTTCTCCAGCACTATCAAACTTTAGAATTCCATGAAGAGCTAACCTGTTTGACCTGGGGGCTTTCTCTACTTCCCTGGTCTGAGAAACTCTTACTCACCCTTGGAGAATTAGATCAAGCTCATTCCTATGTGAGGACTTAACACAGGGCCTGTGAACTTGGATGAGAAAAAAAAAAAATTCACCTCTATTTCATTAGCCTTTCACTAAAATTTAGCCTTTCCTTCAATTATGAATGTAGGCAATAAACTACGATAATAGAAATCATGTATATTTCCATATCCCATTATAGTAGCTATAGAAATCTCAAAAACCATTTATATTCACTATGGTTTTGAAACTTTGGCATTAGCTCTGCAGCCAGATCTATTACTCAATGTTAGTGCGGAACTACACACATCACTATGTTAACAAATTTATTTAGCAAAATACTTTGGCAACTGTATTTCAATATACTTGATTTCCTCTGTACTCTTATATAATTGATTTTACGCGGCTGGAAACATTACTCTATGAAGACATCTAGAATAATGTTAAGGTTAAGAACCGTGTGAAGCCTTCTACGACAGCCCTAGCTAGGAGAAGGGAATTATGCAAGGACAGGCTCTGCTACATCTGACAGCCTTTACCACACTACTTTGAAGTTATTTATTCGCATCTTTCTCCCTTCTAGCTTTGAATGTGGAGTAAGGCTTCCTTTTTTCCTTTTAATCTCAATATCCCCTGACCTATTGCCACTCTCAAAAATGTTTATTAAACAATGAACTGATTCCAAAAGTATATAAATATTTTTTTTCTGAAGTGTGGTATTCTTTGATTTGCTAAAGTGTATGAAATCATGCAATGATCAATTGCTGGATGTCTGCTTTCTAAAACCAGGCTGCTTAGGATACAAGATTTCATTTTTCTAGTCTTCCAATGTATTCACCATATAACCTTGATGTTATAATCCAAGAGGCATGTGTCATACTATCTTGTTTCACTATTTACTCATTAGTATTAGGATAACATTCTCTTGTTATTACCAAGAAACAGTGTCAAAAACTCATTGAAGCATTGCCTGACCAAGTGCGTGACTTGTTGTGTGCCCAGAGATCATCCCATCTCAACTGTTGTGTCTGTTGGCATGCTTACAAATGAATCACTAAATATGCTGTAGACAGGATTGGAAGAGACAAAGGCTTGGAAGCTTCCTACATTAACAACTATTTTTTAGCAACAAAGTGTTACCAAACTTTCTACCAAATATACCTAAATTCCAGGATTATGAAACTATACATGAAACTTCCTTTAGTCAGTGTCACCTACCTTCTTCCAACTCCAGCCAGCCAGCGAACCCCTCTCTTGCCCAGCCAGCCAGCCAACCAACCAACCAACCAACCACCTGGTTAACCAAAATAGTTTCTGAAGTTACATTCACTAAAAAGAGTCTTTTAACCAGATTGTTATGCTTTGTATTAAAAAATAAAACAGGGGCGCCTGGGTGGCTGAGTCAGTTAAGTGGCCAGCTCTTGGCTTTGGCTCAGGTCATGGTCTCACAGTTCATGAGTTCAAGCCCCATGTCAGGCTCTGCACTGACAGTACAGAGCCTGCTTGAGATTCTCTCTCTCCCTTTCTCTCTCTGCCTCTTCCCTGCTTGTGTACATGCTATCTCTCAAAATAAATAAGCTTAAAAAACAAAATAAAAGAATGGCCCACTGCAAAAGGTATTTCCCTACCTCACATAAAGGGAAAACATAGATAGTAGGGTGTATGTAACATGCTTTTACATTGTGATGGAAATGCTGCAATTCAACCAACCAGAATATTTAAATGTTAATCCCTGAACTGTTTTCATCACTCATTCAATATCATAATCTATAAGAAGGTGATCTTATTTTATTTAAACTTAATTGGAGAATAGTTAAGTTTTTTGGAAACTCCATTTAGTACTCATTTTATTTGCAGTGCCCTTGGCCTTTATTATAGGGAAATACCCCAGTGGTTATGGCTGTAGTCTATTGCTGTCACAGTACTGGATGGTGCATTCCTTTTGTTTACACAGAACAAAGTAGGGATGATAATCTAAGGTAGGTTGGCTTGAAATGTGAACAGAACTCTTCCAGGTTGATTTTATTTATTCATTACAATGACCAGAGCTCTTGAATGAGACAAAGGGTCCTTATGGGTTATCAGAGATACATGTTTTTCCCTTCACCTTTTTCTGTTACTTCAAACCTAAATGGATAAGTTCAGAAGAGCTTTTCTCAAAGAGTCTTCTGAATTCCAGAAGGAATGAAAATAGAAGAATAGAAGTGACAGCAAACACTAAGTACTGTTCTTACTACGTTATTGCTATATTTAATAGGCAAGTACGAGGAAGTCTGCAGACCTACACCCCTGGAACATTGTTTCCGAGAGGTGGACGAGAGTCAAGTTTCAGATCCCTGGGCTCCTCTCACCTGAGTATGATTCTAACTGTGTGTAAAGCTTTTGTCCTTGCATGTCATCTACCTGAGCACCCAGCCCTGTCACTCCCCTCCAACCTACTGAGTCTCTATGTCTTCATAGTCAGTGTCAACCCTGCATTACTTCCTGCCTAGGCTACTGAGCTCTTTTACTTCATCTCCCTCTAGCCCCCTTGGTCCTTCTCTATCAGTTATCCACTCTGCAGCCAGAGTGAGCTTTTAAAAACACAAATCAGATTATTTCACCTCAACACCCTTCAAAGACATCTCAGTAATCTAACACAATGTTCTGAATTCTCATGGTTTACGAGGCCCCAGAACAGTCTGTCACTGGCCTGCCATCCAGTCTATCTCTGGGCCATTCTACTGCTGACCTGCTATGCCTCACCTCCCTGGTACACTCCTTGAAGAAGCCCTCCCTAGGGAGGGCCTGTCCACATGATGCTCCTTCTTCCTGCGATATTGTTTCCCTGCTCTGCACAGCTAGAGTCCTCCTTTTTGTCTTTCTGGTTTCCCAAGAAACACTGCTTGACTGTGGAAAACACAAGTTTGAACACGGGATCCTGCTATTGTGGGGGCTTTGTAGGTCCTTGGCCAAGTGCCAAGGCACGAAGATAAAAAGGTCATGAAGAAAATGAAAATGTCCCGTAAGTGGACAACTACTTCCAAGAATCTCTTGCACAATTCTCATCCAGGTGTCAAATTCATGCCTGGGTATTTAAATGTTACCAAAAGACATGTATAACTATTTGGAGATAAGGGTATATGATGGGCTTTCTATTTCAATGCTTATGTTCCCTTTATGTACATTTATCTTCATCTGAAGTAGGTCTATGGATATTATTCAACAGACATATTTTCTTCTGTAACTTCAAAGCATATTAGCCTGTATAACCAGGCCAAAAAAAATTAAAGTAGATTAATTTTAAAGGAAATCACTAGGCGGGAAACAAAATTTGACCAAAATGGAATGTTTCAATTTATAGTGTAATACTACATTCATTGTCAAGTTGCTAAGAATTACTGGATACGAACACATCTTCACCAGGATGCTAAATGCTGAGAAAAAAATTAGGGGCTACTGGGGTTTCTGCACATTTCTAAATTTTATGATTGAATCTAATAGTTTTGTAGTGTCATGCCAACAATGTATGCTAAATCACACAAGGTTGGTGAAAGGAGAAGGAAAAGGGTAGGGAATGCAAAAATGTTTTTTTTACTGTAAATAAACCTTGAGGAGCTAATTAGTTAGGCGTATACAGTTTCTCAAAACTAGCGTCATCACCGTAGGGAGGCCTATAAGGAAGCAACAGTTTGTCAATTTCAATGCTTGTAAACTTCATCTGGACAGGAAAACATGAAAATAGTATGTCACAGAAAAAGGACCACATTGATTACTCTTGTACTATTGCTTTAACAATGTTCAAGGGAGTAAAAAAAGAAAAGAAGCTGGCATTTAAAAAAATTGAAGCATTATGGTCTGTGGTTTTTAATGGAAGATGTACTCGAATCACCTGAGGGAGAATTTCTAACATATCCTCCACTATTCTGGTGAGGCAGATCCATGGGAATGAGGGATGGGTAGCTTAAACACTTCCTTAGATGATTCTAAGTAAGGCTCTCAAATAGGAAATTTTAAAAGATAAAATAAAAATGAATCAGAGGCCCATTCTCTTTTGTAAATTCCTACTAAAATATAGTGATTGTCTCACCCAATAACCCCACTTTATTTCCATGATCTCTTCTACCTAGTTGCTCATAGTTAATCAATTACTATTTAATTCCTCTTGATTTTTCTCTCCTAAGTCTATCTAGAATTACTCTGTTTATCTTCAGTATTGCCACTATAGTCCAGGCAACCATTACCTCTCTCATAGACAACCCTAATAACCAATCTCCCTACATGAGCACATGCCTGCCCTCTGTGCACCCCACCCCCAGAGAGAAAAAGCTTAGAATTGAAAATCTGGCCAAGCCACTACCCTGCTTGAAACTTCTCAATGGGTTCATGTTCCTAGACTGAAGATCAGAGTAGCTCACATGACTTCTGAGGTCCTGCACTATCTGGCTCCACCTACTTTACCAGTGTTTTCTTATGCTTCTCTGACTGCATTAGCATTCTTTCAGTTCCTTGCACTTGCCAAGTTCCCTGTGCCTTGCATGACCTTTGCATCTGCTGTTTCTTCTGCTAGGCATGCTCCTCTCCCCCTTTCAGAGCTCAGTTCAAACATCCTATCCACAGGGTAATCTTTTCTGAAAGACGGCCCATTATCCCAAAGTCATCTCCAATTATAAGTTTTACTCATTGTAACAATTCTATAACATTTACTGAATGCTTATTATGTCCCAGACACCATTTTTTTATATTAATTCACCTTTACTATAACCCTATAAGGAGGTGTTCCATAAATATTTTTAAGTAAATGCATGAATACATGAATGAATGAATGAGATGAAAATCCTAGGGCAAGGGTACCTTGAAATTCTACAAAATGCAGTTTAGGAAATATCTGTCTACTTTGAAGGATTTTATGATAGTGATTTACATATACTGAAACCACACTTGAAAATAATAAACTGTCAAAGATTCAACGAAAGTGTTACTTAGCAAAAGTATGAATCTTCAAAGCTTCGATAGCTCTCATAAGAAAATATGTTTAATTGGATACAGAAGAAATAGTGCATTAGTAATATGAGAGTATGAAGCCAAAGGCCGTATTGGCAGTATATGTATATATATTCTTATACAGATATAGGATTTAGATGATACCCACAAAGGAGTTACTTCTCCCAGTCATGGTTAGTACCCTGTGAGAGCTTTTATTCAGTTGGCTGAATATCTGACTACAGCAACGTGCTTCTATCTCCATCTCTGTACAGTAAAAAGAAGATCTGAAAGATGTCTTTTAAATTCACTTCACACAAATAGAACCAGGTCTTGGAATAAAATATCAATAATTTAAAAAAATTGAAATATTCTGGAGTTTGGAGAAAGATGATAGAGTAGGAGAATCTTGCACTCACCTTGCCCTATGGACACAGTGAGATAACAGCTACATCTTTGCAACTAACTAAAGACAACCCGAGGACTGGCAGAAGGGACTGTCCAGCTACTCATACAGAGAAGGCCACATCAAAAAGCATAAGAGGGATGAATGTTGGAAATCAAGCCTACTAGTGAGACTAATCACAAATGGAAGGAGGGGTGCCTAAGTGGCTCAGTTGGTTAAGCATCTGACTTTGGCTCAGGTCCTGATCTCATGGTTCGTGGGTTTGAGCCCCACAACGGGCTCTGTGCTCACAGCTCAGAGCCTGGAGCCTGCTTCAGATTTCGTGTCTCCCCCTCTCTTTCTGCCCCTCCCCTGATCACTCGCTGTCTCTCAAAAATGAGTAAGCGTTAAAAAAAAAAATGGAAGGAATACCACCACACTAGCCACACCTGTCCCTGGGACCCTCACTGTGAATATGAGTCCCCATTACACCCAGCTGTGGTCTTAACTTGGGGAGCTTTAAAAATAAGCAGGGCTTGGGGCACCTGGGTGGCTCAGCTGGCTGAGCGTCAGACTCTTGATTTTGGATCAGGTCATGATCTCATGGTTCATGAGCACACAGCCTGCCTGGGATCCTATTTCTCCCTCTCTCTACCCCTCCCCAACACGCTTGCATGCTCTTGTGCTCTCTCTCACTCTCTCTCTTGCAAAATAAATAAACATTAAAAAAAATAAGCAGGGTTTGATTCTGGGAACTTTAACAATCAACAGGCTTACCTCCAGGAGAGCAGAAGGTGGTAGGAAACTGAGTCCCTTCGCTGAAAGAGTCAGCAAAATAATTCTATCTGAGACACACAACCAAAGAAGCAGTTTGAAAAGCACCTAGAGGTGTATGTGAAGATTTACTGGCTTATCTTAGAACATGTGCTGAAGAGGTAATTTCAGGAAATTTCGGGGGCCTTCAGGCAATTTCTTGGGAACAAAAGTGCTTGCAGGTACCATTTCTCTTCCCCATCCCCCAGCCTACATAGCTGGATGCATGAGAACCCAATTCTAATACTCTCCATCTACTCTGCTAGCACCGTGTGCCCCATCCCAGCACTTTTCTGTGGACCCCATACAACCTGCCCACCTTGGCAAAGGCAGGCTTCTCTCCAAACTGTCTCCTGCTCCACCAGACCCTGCAAGCAACCTGCGCAAAGACTGGTGCTACATCCAAGTTACTCCCACCATGAGGAATCAGGAGATATAACCCCACACACAAGAGTATCTGCAGTTCCAGCAGCTGAGCTTCTTAGCTGCTGCCCTTTGGTGCACCTGCAGCTATGGCAGAGCTTGTTAACTGCCAAGAACCAGGCTAACTGCTGGCTCCGACCATCAGTAAGAGCCTGGGAGCAAGGCGCAAGGGAGCAAGCACTGCCTTTCAGTGAGGGCTAACTGCAGACAGCTCATCTGGCTGCTGGCCCTACCCACCAAAAAGCCCATAGCTGCCACAGACTGGCCTCTTAACAGCCTAGGGATCATTACTGGCCCAGTGTGCCCACACCAGGCAAAGTGGGTCATTACAACTGGCCAGGCTGAAATCAATCAAGGCTTAGTCATAACATGAAGGAATATGCAGCCCACACAAGGGACACCTCTTGAGACCTGGTTATGGTGACCACAAAGGACTGCACTACAGGGCACCACAGGACCTCTTCTATACAAGGTCACTACTTTCAAGATCAGATGTGGCTGACTTTTCTAATACACAGAAACAAACATAAAGAGTTAGACAAAACGAGGAGACAGAGGAATATGTTCCAAATGAAAAAATAAAACAAAATCACAGCAAAAAAGTTAAATGAAGCAGAGATAAGCAGTATGCCTGATAAAGAATTCAAGGTAATGACCACAAAGATACTCACTAGACTTAAGAGTGAATTAGCTCAGTGAGAACTTCAACAAAGAGATAAAAATATAAAAAATAATCAGTAACACATTCATATCATAGGGATCCCAGAAGAAGAAGAGAGAGAAGAGGACAGAAAACTTATTTGCAGAAATAATAGCTGAAAGCTTCCCTAATCTGGGTAAGGAAACAGACATCAAGGTATAGGAAGCAAAGAGAGTCCCTAACAAGTTGAACCCAAGGAGGTCCACACCAAAGGACATAGCCATTAAAATGACAAAAAGTAATGATAAAGGGAGAAGTTTTAAGTAATGAAAAATAAAAAAAGGAAACAAAGTATTAGCTTAGGAGAAAGCTTGTGCCTTTTCCTGACTTCTGAACATGTAATTGCTCAGGAGGATAATGGAAGCTTCCATATTATTCTTCTTCTAATGGAAATTCCAGAGAAGGGATCCTCCCCTCTCCTCCAAAAGGAGCAGAAAGGTATGGCTACATGAGGATTTACTTCTTTACTTCCTTTCAAGAACTTTTCTCTGTTCCACATCCTAACTCCTGTTCTTGTTTAATAGAACCAGAGTTTAATGGCTTACAACTCAGGTGCAGGCCCTGCTTCTAGGTTTAAAATGGGAGCTGTTGAGTAATATATGTGAGTAGATGCTCCTCTGGATCTGAGCTGTGGTCTCTTCTGTGCTCTCCTGGGAGCTTGTTGAGTTGGCTGTCAACCCAGTTAGGAAATAGGGGAAGCAGGCCCCAAGAGTATTGTCTTTCCTCAGGCCAAGATCTCTCCCTCACATGTGGAATACTTGGTGAGGAGGCTTAGGAGCTGCTGCTACTGCCCATGGCACTGGCATGTGACACCCAGTGACAGAGGACATGCAAGTGTGACCGGGGTTCCATTCTCTGGGCATGACAAGCATCTGGCCCTTTCTCCTGGAGATTAACTGGAGTGTAGGAGTGTGGCCAGTGGTGAGGAGGCCATTAGAGTTCTCATCCCCTTCCCCATACAGACACTTTTGGATAAATAACAGAAGTAATAGGTGAGTGGCCATATTCCAAAGCTGACTCCCTGCCCCAATCCCTCAGGGAATGTTGCCTGATCATCTGCCAATGAGTTTCTGGGGCTGCCTCTATCATAAATACTCTGATTAAAATGTAAATGTAGCCAACTTATCAGCTTCCCATTAAAATGACTCTAAAAATGCCATTAATCAGCTGAAAGATACGTAGTGAAATATCACTCATCAATTGTAACTGCTTCTGATAATTAACAAAGCTTTATATTTACCCCAAGCATGTGTTGATCTATCTATTATGCCAAGGTTCGCTCTCACACTATTCATTTTCTTCTGTAACGCATTTTTGCTGTTATCCATAGGCTAATGAAAGCCAGGAAATCAATAAATATAAATTATGCATGCAAAGAAAAAAATGAGAGAAAAGAACACCATTACATACAAGGGAAACACCATGCAACTAACAACATTTTTTAGCAGAAATTTTGCAGGCAAGAAGGGAGTGGCATGATATATTGAAAGTGCTGAAAGGAAAGAGCCTATAAACAAGAATACCCAGCAATGTTATCATTCAGAATAGAAGGAGAGAGAGAGAGTTTCCCGGACAAAAGTTAAGGGAGTTCATCACCACTAAACCAACCTTACAAGAAACCTTAAAGGGAATTCTTTAAGTGGAAATAATGAGAAATAAGAAAATCCTGAAAGAAAAAAAAAGCAAACATATAGTAAAGGTAGGAAGTAGATTAATCAGTTATAAAGCCAGTATGGAAATGAAAACACAAAAGAAGTAAAATCAATTATACCTACAAAAATTAGTCAAAGGATACACAAAATAAAAAGATGCAGAATATGACTTCATATACATAAGACACTGCGGGGGAGAAAAGAATTAATACTTTTAGAATGTGTTTGAACTTAAGTGACAATCAACTTAATACAGACTGCTATACACACCAGATATATATGAGACCAATGGTAACCACAAATCAAAAACCTACAAGAGATACAGAAAATTGAAAGAGAAAGGCACCCAAGCATAACTCTAAAGAAAACCATCAAACTATAAGGGGGATAGAGTAAAAAGGAAGGAACAGATAAGTACAAATAACCAGAAAACAATGAACAAAATGGCAATCAGGAAACACCTATCAAATATAACTTTAAGTGTAATGAGCTTAATGATCCAATCAAAAAACATATGGTGACAGAATAAATGAAAAATCAGACCCATCTATATGCTGCCTACATAAGATTCACTTCAGACCTAAAGACACAGAACGAAAACGAAGAGACAGAAAACATATCTCATGAAAATGGAGGTGCAAAAAGAAGCCAAGGTACCAATACTTACAACAGACAAAACTGACTTAAAAACACTGTAGCTAGCAAGAGACATAAAGGGATTGACCTAACAAGAGGATATAACAATTGTAAATATCTATGTACCCAAGATTGGAGCACCAAAATAAAATGAATATTAACAGACATAAAGGGAGAAATTGAGAGTAATACAATCAGAGTAGGGAACTTTAACACCCCATTTACATGAATAAATAGATTATCCAGACAGAAAAATCAATAAGAAAAGTGTGGCTTTGAAGACACATTAGACCAGGTGAACCTAACAGATACATACAGAACATTCCATCCAAAAACAACAGAATACACATTCTTTTCAACTGCACAGATCATATGTTGGGTCACACAATAATTCTCAATAAATTTAAGAAGGCTGAAATCTTATCAAGCATCTTTTCCTACCATAATGGTAGGTATGAAAAACATAATGGTATGAAACTAGAAATAAATTACAAGAAAAAATTCTGGAACACACACAAACACATGGAGACTAAACAATAAATGGGTCAAGTAAGAAATAGAAGTGGAAATCAAAAAATACAGAGAAAAATGAAAATGAAAATACACTGTCCAAAATCTTTGGGACACAGCAAAAGCAGTTACAAAAGGTAAGTTTACAGTGATACAAGCCAGCTTCAAGAAACAAAAAAAATTTCAAAAACCTGGTTCTACACCTACAAGAGCTAGGAAAAGATGATTAAATCTCATAGCAAGTGGAAGGAAGGAAATAATAGAGATTCAAGTGGAAATAAATGAAATAAAGACTAAAAAAAAAAAATAGAAAAGAGGAATGAAACCAAGACCCAGTTCTTTCAAAAGATAAAAATAATAAACCTTTAGTCAGACTCATCAACAAAAAAAGGGAGAGGACATGAATACATACAATCAGAAATGAAGGATAAGAAATAACAACTGATACCAAGGAAATACAGAGGGATTATAAGAGAATATTATGAAGAATTATATGCCAAAAAATTGGACAACCTAGAAAAAAATGGATAAATTCCTAGAAACATACAATCTTCCAAAACTGAATCAGGAAGAAACAGAAAATATGAACTGAACAATTATTAGTAATGAAGTTGAATCAGTAATCAAAAAACTCCGAACAAACAAAAGTTCAGGACAAGATGGCTTCACAGGTGAATTCTACCAAACACTTAAAGAATAGTTCATATTTATTCTTCTCAAACTATTCCAAAAAAATAGAAGAGGAAGGAAAACTTGGGCCAGTACTACACTGATACCAAAACCAAGGACACTACAAAAAATGAAAACTACAGGCCAGTATCTTTGATGAACACAAATGCAAAAATCCTAAAAAAAGATATTAGCAAACTGAATTCGACAATACATTTTAAAAAATCATTCACCATAATCAAGTGGGATTTATTCCAGGGATCCAAGGGTGGTTCAATATTCACAAATCAATCAGTGTGATATGTCACATTAACAAGAGGAAGGATAAGAACCAAATGATCATCTCAATAGATGCAGAAAAAACATCTGACAAAATGTAACATCCATTAACGGTAAAAACTTTCAATAAAGTGGATTTAGAGGGAACATATGTCAACATAATAAAAGCCATATATATGAAAAACCCACAGCTAACATCATATTAATGGTAAAAAAATGGTTAAGAATGGTAAAAAACTGAAAGATTTTCCAGTAAGTTCAGTAATAAGACATAGATGTCCACTCTTACCACTTTTACTCAACATAGTACTGGAAATCCTATGGCAGTGATCAGACAAGAAAAAGAAATAAAGGGCATCCAAATTGGTAAGGAAGAAATAAAACCATCACTACTTGCAGATGACATGGTACTACATATAGAAAACTTTAAAGACTCCACCAAAAACCATTACAACTGAATGAATTCAGAAAAGTTGCAGGATGCAAAAGTAATATATTGAAATCTCTTGCATTTTCTGTATACTAATAATGAAGTAGCAAAAGGAGAATTAAAAAAAAAAACAGTTCTATTTACAATTGTACCAAAAGAATAAAATACCTAGGGATGAATTTAACAAAGGAGGTTGAAGGCCTATACTGAAGGTGGTAAGACACTGATGAAAGAAATTAAAGACAACACAAATGGAAAGTTACACCATGTTCATACACTGGAAGAATTAATATCATTAAAATGTTCATACTACCCCAAGCAATCTACAGATCTGATGCAATGCTATCAAAATACCAACAGCATTTTTCACATAAATTGAACAAATAATTCTAAATTTGTATTAGAACCACAAAAGACCTAGTCAAAGCTTTCCTGAGAAAGAAGAGCAAAGCTAGACGTATCACAATCCTAGGTTTCAAGATATACTACAAAGCTATTGTAATTAAAACAGTGTGGTCCTAGCACAAAAACAGACACATATATCAATGGAACAAAATAGAGAGTCCTTGGGGCACCTGGGTGGCTCAGCAGATTGAGCATCTGATTTTGGCTCTGGTCACTATCTCACGATTCGTGGGTTCAAGCCCCGTGCTGGGCTCTGTGCTGGAGCCTGCTTCAGATTTTGTGTCTCCCTCTCTTTCTGTTCTTCCTCTGCAGTGTGTGCACACTCTCGCTCTCTCTCTCTCTCTCTCTCTCTCTCTCTCTCAAATAAATAGTTTAAAAAAAAAAAAAGAATCCAGAAAGAAACCTTCACTTATATGGTCAATCATCTAATGACAATGGAGGGAAGAATGCACAATAAGGGATAAGACTGTCTTTTCCATAAATAGTGTTCGGAAAACTGTACAGCTACATTAAAAAAAATAAAACTGGACCACTTTCTTACACCATACACAAAAATAAACTGTAGATGGATTAAAGACCTAAATGTAAGACTTGGAACCCAAACACCCCTAGAAGAAAACATAGGTAGTAATCTCTTGGACACCACCCTTAGCAGCATATTTATGAATGTCTCTTCAGTCAAGAAAAACAAAAGCAAAAATAAACTATTGGGGTTACATCAAAATAAAAAGCCTTTACGCAGCAAAGGAAACCATCCACAAAACAAAAGGGTGACCCAGTGAATGGAGAAGATATTTGCAAATGACATATCCCAGAAGGTATTCATATTCAAAATATATAAAGAACTTATTATACAAGTCAACACTAAAGAAAAACAATCTGATCAAAAAATGCACAGAAAACCGGAATATACATTTTTTTTAGAAAAGGTATACAATGGGGCGCCTGGGTGGCGCAGTCGGTTAAGCGTCCGACTTCAGCCAGGTCACGATCTCGCGGTCCATGGGTTCGAGCCCCGCGTCAGGCTCTGGGCTGATGGCTCAGAGCCTGGAGCCTGTTTCCGATTCTGTGTCTCCCTCTCTCTCTGCCCCTCCCCCGTTCATGCTCTGTCTCTCTCTGTCCCAAAAATAAATAAATGTTGAAAAAAAAAATTTAGAAAAGGTATACAGATGGCCAAAAGACACATGAAAAGATGCTCAACATCACTAATCATCAGGAAAATGCATACCAAAACCACAGCTAGGAATCACCTTAATACCTGTTAGAATGGCTAGAAATAAAAAGACAAGAAATAACAAGTGTTGGCAAGGATATGGAGAAAAGGGAATCCTCCTGCACTGTTGGCAGGAAGTAAATTGGTGCAACAACTGCAGGAAACAGGAAGGAGGTTCCTCAAAAAATTAAAAACAGAAATATCAGGTGATCCAATAATTCTACTATTGGTTATTCACCCAAAGAAAACAAAAACACTAATTTAAAAAGATATATGCACCCCTATGTTTACTATACATATGGTCAAGGTATGAAACAACCCAAGTGTCCACCAGTAAATGAATGGACAAAGAATATACAGTATTTATATATTATGCAGCCATAAAAAAGAATGGTATCTTAACATTTGCAACAACATGGATGGACCTAGAGGGCATTATGCCAAATGAAATTAAGTCAGACAGAGAAAGACAAATATTATACGATTCCACTTATGTGTAGAATCTAAAAAACAAAACGAAGAAACAACAACAAAAAGCCCAAACAGACTCTTAAATATAGATAACAAAAGGTGGTTACCAGATTGGAGGTGGATGGAGGAATAGGAGAAATAGGTGAAGGGAATGAAGAAGAACAGACTCACAGTTATAAAATAAGTCACCAATGTGAAAGGTATACCTGAAACTAATATAGCACTGCATGTTAATTATACTTCAACAAAAAAAATCAAAACAATCCAAAAATGGGAAGTTCACACTGGAAAATATTTAGAATCGTCAATCTCTTGGGTTCAAATACTTAGTGACCCTCAACCTACAATATTATGGGCCCAAACCTACATTAATGCCTGCCACATAATGAATATCTATCAAACTAAAAAAGAACCACCATTCTTGAACCATTCATTTTTGTAAATCATCTACTGGACTCTAATTGGAATGGATTACATACTCATCACTACAGTCTACAGATCTCTACAAATAGAAGTATTAAGTCAGTGGGCATAGGCATTTAATTTTTATTAGGCAGAACTGTATTCTTTCTGAAATGAAGAATATTTACACTTCCATCAATAGTATACAATATTTTTAATATAGATATTAAATCAATTTCCCTTTTAAATCTGTCTTATTTGCTCAATTCCATGGGAAAAGCACAGCACCTACATTTACAGCCTAAACATTACTCATCCTATGGTACTGTATTACAAACATGACTTTCATGTTTATCTTAAAGGGGAAAATGTATACATAGTCTTAACAAAAACAAGAACAAAATCAGTAAGGATAACAGAATAAAATAAGTAAGGGGAATGCAGGCCTATTTTATAAAATCACTCAGACTATATATACACACTGTCAAATACCCACAAAGGCTAATATGTTACCCTGAAAGAAGGCACAAAATATATAACCGTTTTTCACATTTACCAACTCCCAAAGGACATCAAAAATTTGGTTCCGCTTTAAAAACTGCTGCCCATTTTTGTGATGAGAATAAAAGTAGGCTGAATCACTTCTCCTACTCCATTATACCTTGGTGTTGAGATATTAGGTAGATGACAACTTAGAAGGAACAGAAGGATTAATAGGTTGATAATCATAAACTTCTATGCAAACTATATTAGGGTAATAAGTATTTTTATTTAAACTTTAAAAGTTGATGTCAAGAAAACTAATTTATTATGAAAATCATTCAAAAGTTATTTATTCTTTTTGTGTATCAGAAGCTCATAAAACTTTTCTCATACTCCAGCTGACTTTCTATCTTTAGATGATTTGACCATGCCTGTTATCAGTCTTACTCTGAATCTAAACTACTCCATCTAAATCAAATATCATACTAGAGTTGTTGCTCAAACAACAGTGATTTTTTAAATAATTTGTCAGAAGTAACTGCTGAAAACATTTTACTTAAAATATCCATCAAGCAAAACAAAAGAAGGGGCACCTGGGTGGATCAGTCAGTTGCCAACTTTGGCTCAGGTCATGATCTCCTGGTTCCTGAGTTTGAGCCCCACATTGGGCTCTGTGCCAGCTGAGAGCCTGGAGCCTGCTTTGGATTCTGTGTCTCCCTCTCTGCCCCTCCCCTGCTCGCTTGCCCTCTCTCTCAAAAATAAAATAAACATTAAAAAAAAAAAAAGAAAAAAGAAAAAAAGTAGAGCACGCAGAATTCTGGTAATGGCTCTATCATCTAGCAGTTGATGTGGGATGTCCAAAGAAAGTAAACATCACTACATCTAGGAAGGGTCTATTCTAAAGTTAACTTCTTTTATCTTTAAGTCTTCTTTAGAACAAGATAAAGACTACTAAAAAAATCAGTAAGCCAATGAATAAGTAACCTTATTAGTAAGAGAAAGAAGGAGTATAACCATTTATCTCTAAAGGAAAGTGAGTATCAGAATTTTGGACCAGGAAGGCATAGCGATATATAGCTTCCTCATTATTGTAATGAGAATTCCACCATAAATATAATACCTGCTGAATAAGAACTTGCAAGTGGATCCCAAGTGGAATTCAGTATATCCATGTAATGTTTTAATTTCATACAGGAGTATCTGACTAAAAGTTAATAAATTAACAAATCATTCACCTATTGACTGTGTCCATCTAATTGAGGCTGATGGAATATCATATTTTGTTTTTAAAGCTAGGTCTTGTTCTAGCCATATATTTTAAAGGGGCTGCTAGCCTTTTCAACCACTAAAATGAAGTTGTAAACTTTGAAACTCTGCTGCTAGATAATTGTTCTGCTCAATCTCTAATTAATTCGTTTGTTCATTCTTCAGTCCACTTGTCTATCCATCCATCTCTCCAACTTCTAATCACACAGTGTGTCTATCATTAGACTTAACATTGGAGCCCCTACACCTGCAGTTGGCCATCAGAATATATTTCACTTTCTTCCACCATCTCTTTCTACTTTCTAATGCTCTAGAAGAACCCCAGCAGTGAAAGAAAACTTCCTTTTCTGCTTACATGAATGACGGGATACCTGTGGAACTCTGTGAAGACTGTTAGAATATGCAGATTATAATCTACTATATCAGACATGAATATCATAGAAGAGTTTAATTGCTCACTAAAGTTATTTATTTTACCTGGAATGTAGATGCCACTGAGTCGTATATAATCTAAAATGGTTTCACAGTATTTCTGCTTAGATTGCATAACAATCCCAACTTTTAATTTCCAGAAAAACATCATCAACATTGTGTCAAACTCCCTTTTTCCTTAACCACTTTTACCCTCGTGTCTTTGCAAATGCTATTCCTCCTTCTGGTGATCCCTCCCCGTCACCTTTCCCACCCTTACCTTCCTCTGTATGCAAGCTTCTAGTTATCTCTCAAATTGTAGAAAAGTTAAAAGTAAACAGAAAGGTACTAGTAGAAGGTACTAGAGTTAGGTTAAGGGACCATTCTGAAAACTCACCTGTATCTTGTGCAAGTAGTGTTCTGTCCTGATGGAGCTACTGGTTTAAACGTGATGCGTGGGGAAACCTGGGCTGATAGGAGAAATCCCAAGGCAAGAATAATGAGTGCCACAGTGGTACCTTTAAAAAAAAAAAAACAAGTTTTACATCAGAGAATAGTTGGCAACATTATTTCAAACCAGACTGGGTTTTCCAAGACATATCTCTGAAAAAACACCTTTACCTTCATTGGAGTATTTAAAAAAATGTTCCTAGTAAATATACAGATTATCAGAAAAACTCACTAGCACATTCACTGTGAAACAAGAAAACAGTGAAATTCAAAGCAAATATATTTGCTAGCCAAGCAGTAGACTGGTGATAATTTTCTTAAATAACCAAAAACCAGAAAACATTGGATTTCTGACAGTCTCAAAATCAATTAACACGACCAGCATTACTACGTGTCCAAGATGTCAGAAAAATGAAAGGCAATAGATACGCACCACGTGTTGCTTTCATTGCCAAGAAAACTGTTCTAATGGCATTCTCTCATGTAAGACCCCAGCTCAGTAAACTAAAAACATGCTGAACAATTCAAAAGCAGCTGAAAGAACATTTCTCTTCAAGAAGAGGAGCTTTCTTTTTTCATGACTTTAAGGTTCCAGAGATGATATATCACATGCATTAATTTGTCTTTCCTGTTGGTATTTGGAAGTAGAATCTTTGATTTTAAGTTGTAGAAAGAGTAATTAAGTGCATCACTTAAAAGGCTCACTTTTGCGACCCTTAGAGACATCCTGACAGTAAAAAACAAAGTTTTCATATTTGACTATTGTTCTAGCCACTGTGAGGATAAACAAAAAAGAGTCACAAAAAGGAAGAAGAAAGAAAATATGATTGCAGTAATTTGGACAATTAATTGGAGTGGCGCAATGAGTTTAAAATATGGAATTTAGGGAGGGTATTTACATAGTAGTAAAGTTTTTACTGATTAAACTGGGAGATAATTTAAGATATGACCCCAAATCCTATTAAACGAATGGATAAAAGAAGAACATTAGGGAGCACTGTGGAATGCAATGGGAGTATATAATGGCTGGGGTGTATGTGTTTAAGATACAGGGGATGGGTCAAATTAAATCTGTGGTTAATTTCCAACTCTGCCGTTTCTTGACTCTTGTGATCTTGGGCAAGGCTGAAGATCAATTTTGTCTTCTATAAAATGGGGCTTAGTGAAAATACTTAACCTTGCAGAACTGCAGTGAATTTTAAATACCATACTCAACTTGAAAGATTTTGGTAATGCTATACCATGTATTTGGTAATACTACGTCATAAGAAGCAGCAGCAACACACACTCAAAACTGTAGAAAAAAGTTGAAGGAAGGGGAGGCCTGAAGGGGAGATAGGAAGTCCATTTTGCCATATTGGGCCAAAAAAATGCCATGAACCTAAAATCATAGTTTGTTTTCCCCTTGTTGGCTTAAACTCAGAACTAGGAATAGTTTCAGGAGTTTCTTTTCTGAAAAGACTATCAGAGCCCTGAACTAGGAAAATGAAAAGAGGTCTTTTGGAAAGAGAGGAGATATACTGGGTCTATTATGAAAATCATCCCTCTCTCTTCAAATAAGACAAACCATGAATTTTATTGTAAATTTGTCTATCAAAGAACCTAGGTCCTTAAGCGTTTTTTTCAACCTGGAAACTTTAATACTTTAACATTGTAAGGAAACAGGATACTTTTCTTTCATCGTGTTTATCAAATAATCAAATAATTTACAAATGAAATGTAAACTCTAAGATGGTGTACCTACCACAGACTCACGGACTTCCAACTCTAATGCCTAGCACACAGCAGATCCCTACAAGTATTGGTTGAATGAAGGGACCATAGTCCACTACTTTTGCAATATTGAGTATTTTTGAAGAAAACAAAATCTTCAGACTATCTATGAGGTCACAGGGTTAATATGGTACATATTTGAGTCAAGAGTTCTGCAATATATACAACATATCTCTTGCATCTATGCCTGAAAAGGTCCAACTTACCTGCAAAATATGGTGAATGGACCATTCTAGATACACAAAATTCCTAAAGAGCTGAAGGTTTAACCCTTCTTAAGTGCAAATTTAATTTTATCTTAATGCATTTTGGATGACAATCTTTTTTAAAATCAATATTATACGTTTCCATTCTTTATTACATATAGCAGTGTTTCTCAGTCCTGATTTCCTATCGGAAGCAAATGCTTGGGATGTACATAAACCTCTGAATCAGTCTTCAGAAAATGGGGATCAGACATTTGAGTTTTAAATAGATCTCCAGGTTATTGGCATCACATATGTTCAGGCATAAATTATTTTATACATATATGTGATATATCACATATATCATTGATATATCACATATATGACTTGTAAAATAAACTTTCAAGATGATAGCCTCCTTAAGGGAAGGAAATGGTATCTTAAACGACTTCATTTATGGAATAAATTTTAAAAAGATCACCTACTCCTGTCATATATTCATTCATATACCTTTAAGGCTTAAAACTACTTGAATTATCTATTTCCTTTCATTTAATAGCTTACAGATATCTTATCAGCCACTTGTCAGTATTCAAATTATAGTTATTGCCTGATGAATCATTACTCCAACCCAGATTTAAGTCCAATTAAGGAAGGCCTTAGATATTCTCCAGTGTTCTGTGAACACTGGGCATATTCTTTATATTTTAAAAGAAGAGTTTCTCTTAACTAAGTATACTGTAAAATTTTGCGATTCTGATATAATTTTCCTAATAAAGATGTTCTTCACAGAAAGTGAAGTGTGTTGGATAAATAACATGCTCAAAAATATCAGATGTTATAAGTTACATTAACTACCTGATGCAAGGCTGGATAATTAATAAGTACTTAGAAAAATAGTAATTGCCCTTCCCAAGACTCTAATAAAGCACACTTTGTGTACACAGGTATCTCCTGGGGAACCTGTTTTTTTTTTTTTTTAATTTATTTATTTATTTTGAGAGAAAGAGAGATTACAAGCAGGGGAGGGTCAGAGAAAAAGAGCACGAGAGAGAATTACAAGCAGGCTCAGTGCTGTCAGCACAGAGACTAACATGGGCCTTGATCTCACAAAACATGAGATCATGACCTGAGCCGAAGCCAAGAGTTGGATGCTTAACCAACTGAGCCACCCGGGTGCCCCTGGGGAACCTGTTTAAAGTACATGCTCCAGGGGAGGCAAACCATAATAGACTCTTGAATACAGAGTACAAACTGAGGGTTGATGGGGGTGAGGGAGAGGCAGAAATGGGTGATAAGCATTGAGGAGGGCACTTGTTGGGATGAGCACTGGGTGTTATATGTAAGCCAATTTGACAATAAATTATATTAAAAAAAATAAAGTACATGCTCCAGACCCCGTCTTCAGAGATCCTAATTTAATAAATCTGGGATAAGGTCCATGAATGCATATTTCAAAATAAGTACCTCTGGTAATTTTGATGGAGACAGCCTCTGAGTGATGTTTTCAGAAATATTCTACTAGCAAGATCCTTGGGGAAAAATAACAGTGTTTCTGGTTTTCTGATTAACTACAGTAAAGCTACATAGATATTGACCTTTTATTAAAAGAATCAAGAGGTTGTCTTTAAATCTGTAGTATTTACAAGAAAGACTACTTCTCTGACCAAGCTCTAAGGTAAGAATACCATAAAATGTCCTCCATTTAAAATTACTCATGGACTCTATATTTTATATTTCTTTGTATAAAGAGTTCTTTTGTCCAGGTCTAGATATGCATAGTTTATTTGTTGTAATTTTTAATGAATGAGTGCCTATTTAAAAATTATTTTGATTTAACTTTTCCCACTATTTTTAACCCAATATGATAAAATAAATCAGGGGTACCTGGGTAGCTCAGTCAGTTAAGCATCTGACTCTTGCTTTTGGCTCAGGTCATGATCTCAATGGCTTTGGGCTCTGTGCTGACAGTGTGAAGCCTGCTTGGGATTCTCTCTCTGTCCGTCTCTCTCTGCCCCTCCCCTGCTCTCTCTTTCTCAAAATAAGCAAACTTAGAAAAATAGATCATATAAAAATGCAAGACAGGGGACAAAAATCAAATCAAAGATTTAAAAATTCTAGGCTAATTTTAGAAAATTTTAAATAAAACAGTATTCTAATAGTTAGCACTATAAGAATATTTATACCTACACAAAAATGAAAATAAAACATTTAAATAAGTATATAACTTATAAGTGTACGTATATATCAAAAACACTGAAATAAGTATATAAGAATCAATTGGTATCAGGAAGTGAAATGAGCACCTACTGGAAGGATCACACTGGAGTAACACTAATCCACTAGCAAGGCTGTGAAACAGCAAGTTTTCTTCTGAATGTGTAAACTTCCATTTGTCATTAGGTTCTACTGGGACCTATTAAATCAGTTAAAAACCAGAACTGCATGAAACAGTCCTATTTACATGTATATGTACAGGTAAAAGGGGAGACCTATGACAAGAAACTAGGCCTTCTGGGGCAGCTGGGTGGCTCAATCATTGGGTAAGCATCCTACTCTTGACTCCGGCTCAGGTCATGATCTCATGGCGCATGAGTTTGAGCCCTGTTTGGGCTCTGTGCTGACAGAGTGGAGGCTACTTGTGATTCTCTCTCTCGGCCCCTCTCTTGCTGGCATTTTCTTGCTCTCTTTTGCTCTCTCTCTTGAAATAAATAAACTTAAAAAAACTAAAAACTAGGCCTTTTACCTCCTAATCCACTGTAATATCTACATCATCACTTTAATTGGCAACATAACAAGGAAATCAGGTGTTTACTTGATGTAATATCTCTTTCATGCCAGATCAATCAGCATGGTTTTAGTAATGTGCAGAGCTGGGGTGTTGGTGGTTTTGGCTGAAAAGAAATCAAGGCAGGAAAGAAAAGTGCCTATGGGTTGCTCATAAAAACCAGTACTTGAAATCTCTTGGTATTGCCCCCCCCCAATTAATGGTCTTAATACTTCCTCTTAATAGCCAGGGATGGGCTCTGGAAATCCTTGGAGCAGAGTACCTACACTGAGAGGTGAAACATGACATCAGCTACAAGGCTTCAGGAAAGCTCCTGGATTCTGATGATGCATATTGGTTTCACATTATGGTTAAAACAACAAAGAATCACTCTGTCAATAATAATGCTGTGAGAGCTAAGATGTGCTAGGCACCTTACTGTGTCAGGAAGAGTTTCAAATGCCATACGTGTATAAATGTGTTCAGTTCTGATTAAAACCCTATGAAGTAGGGACTATAATTAATTGCATTTTACCTATGAGAAAATGGAAACTTGCCCAAAGTCATAAAATTCCAACCCAAGCAGTATGGCTTTAGATCTACAAAGCCTGAAAAACCTCAACTGATGAGAAAATGTCTCATTGGAATACAAGAAATAAAGGGACCAAGGCTACCAGAAAAAATGTTTTTCCCTGATCTCAAAACCAGCAGTTTTCCCCAGATCTCAAAAGCCAAATTTAATCAGAAACTCTATTTAAAAAATAGACCTCTTGAAGTAGCAGTTAATGGAGGCCTTGCTGAAAAGGAAGGGTAGGTATCTATTTAAAAATGTTTAAAGTAGCTTTTACCTCTTCTTAGGGTTGATCTGAACCTCAGAAGTCAGCAAACCCAATTTCTAATCAACTGTAGGAATTTATTTTTAGCACATCACTATCTGATGGCCATCTATCCTTCTGTTCACAGTTTACCATCCTAATGAGGCAGCCAAATTCATTATTGGAAAGCTCTATTAAGAATATTTTTCTCATATCAAGTAAAAATTATGCCCTTATAACATCTATCATCTGCAAAAATAAGATTCCTCTCAGGGCACCTGGGTGGCTCAGTCAGTTGAGCGGCCAACTTTGGCTCAAGTCACGATCGCATGGTTCGTGGGTTCGAGCCCTGTGTTGAGCTCTGTTGCTGACAGCTCAGAGCCTGGAGCCTGCTTCAGATTCTGTGTCTCCCTCTCTCTCTGCCCCTCCCCTGCTCACACTCTGTCCCTCTCTCTCTCTCAAAAGTAAAAAAAAAAAAAAAAAAAAAAAAAAAAAAAAAGAATATGATATCTCTTAGGTCTCCCTTTAGTCTTTTTTCCAGACTAAACACTTCTGGTTTATGTGTTTATGAACACATAAGTGTTTGACAAGTTTATGAATGGATGGTTTTTAGCCTCCTTGTCCTTCACCTTTCCTCACTTGCCCTTCTGCTTCCCTGTGTACCTGGGCTGTTGTGATTACCTTTGCCTCTTAACCAGACCATTTTTGTTCACCGTCCCCTCAGTTCAACTTACATGACAGACTCAAGTCCTCCCACTGGTTAGACAAGAACAGAGGGTAGAAGCATTCCACTCTTCCTTCTGGAGGCAGGGATGGCAGAGACTACAAGTTCCTAATAGCTGAGGTTGCAGCTCAGAATGTATTTTCTCATTAAAATCTGGGATGAGTGCCTGAAGCAGTGCTATTAGATCAGTGTTTAAAGGTATAATTTGGTTAAAATAGAAGTTAGCTCATGCTGGCCTGGAAACTTCACATTTTAATGAAAAAATCTTTTCTTACTCTAATAAACTTATAAAGGAGTTACTGGAGGACAGATAATTGATAATTAGCAATCTGTATGTATGAAAAAAATAAGAAAAGTATATGATGCAACAAGAGAAGGCATTGGCAAAGATGCGTCTCATCCTGTCAAATGAAACAGGCTTTGTGTTAACAAAGAAATAAATAATGAAATGTACAGAATTCAAAGACAAAAGATACTTGAAATGAGAAAGGCTTTGTGAAAACACACTTAACCAACCAGAATTTACCTTAGAATCTGAGCCTGATTCAAACACAAAAAGTCTGCCCCTGCTTTGTGAAGAAATTATATGGTTTTAACACTATATTGCTGAAAGAGCCTTGAAAAAAAAAAAAAAAAAAACCTCCAAATTTACTTCCATATTATACCAAACTTAAAAATAAAACATGTTTAAAAGGGAGTTTATGAATATCAAATTGTTCAAAGAAGAACAAAAAAGCACAATTATTCTTTTCACTTTTGTACCTTTGAGCAGAACTCAAAAATAACAGCAGCAGAATATTACCCCTGTAGACTCAAATTGTTCTTACAATTCAAGTTTCTAGTCACATTCTAGTTACATATCATAACATTAAGTTCTTTAAAAGAAAAAACTTTTTGTGTAAAAAACTCTATCATTTGGCTACGAGAACAAGATCATAAGTAGCATTGGTATTGTATTTTGGAAGGTGAGCTTGCCATCATTAGAGAAAAGTTTGTAATTGAATTCTTCATCCAGTCACCTACCTGCTAAGCTCCCAAAGGTAAGCTTCCTGCGGCCCACTTTCTCAACAAGCCAGACTCCCACGAGTGTGAAAATGAAATTTGTGAAGGCTGTAACTGAAGCCAGCCATATCGCAAGTCTATCATCTTCAACACCAGACATCTGCAAAATGGTTGCACTGTAGTACCTGTGAGGAAAGAATAAAAAAATTGTTGCTGATAGTTATTCAAAGAAACAATTATTCACATAGAAAAATATAGTAGCTCTAAAAAAGACCGTTAAGAGATATAGTAATACCATCAAGTTAACATGGGAATCCATGCAAAGTGTTTAAAGGATCATAGGACAGAGATTCTGCTAAGATAAATTTATCTTGAACTTTGTATAATCAAGAAAAGATACTCAAGCAAGAGGACAGAGGGTGGGACACCTGGGTGGCTTAGTCAGTTAAGTGTCTGACTCTTGATTTTGGTTTGTTATGATTTCATGGTCATGGGATCGAGCCCTGCATCAGGCTCAGAGCTGAATATGGAGTCTTCTCTCTCTCCCTCTCCTTCTGCCCCTCCCCTGCTTGCACACATCCAGGTATGCATGCATGCACTCTCTCTCTCTCAAAATAAATAAAAAAAATTTAAAAAAAGGACAGAGAGAGTTGAAGGCTTTAAAAGTAAAATATACTCCAAAACTAGGGGCAGTGGCAACTGGTAGTTTCATTATGACTAAAATGCTAATCAAGGATAACTCCAAGTCCATGGAATGAATTAGAAGTCATCATACATTATAAACTTATGTACTTAAAAAGGATAGACTTGTTGCATATAATACGTAAAGTGTGATGTAATGGCAGAAATCTGGTAGAGGAATATCCTTAAAGACACAAGAAGTAAGAAATTTATTTGGCATTTTGTAAGGAGATGAGACACTGACATGACATACATGAGAATGGTTTTGTGGTTTCTAGAAAAGTATAATCTTTGGTGAGGGAAGTCTCTAGCACGATCTACATGATTAGGCTCTATAGACTAATTTTATTCTAAATGAATTTACTGGAGACTAGCTCTAATAAGCCATATAATGCACAATAGGAGACACCTCTGGTACATTTAAAGAAGTCAGGTTTTTTATATTCCTTTTCTGATGAAAGTATCAGTAGTTAAATCAGAAGATTACTTTAAAGCTATCCTAAAGGGGAGCCTGGGTGGTTCAGTTGGTTACGTGTCCGACTTCGGCTCAGGTCACGATCTCACAGTCTGTGAGTTCGAGCCCTGCGTTGGGCTCTGTGCTGACAGCCCAGAGCCTGGAGCCTGCTTCAGATTCTGTGTCTTCGCCTCTCTCTGCCCCTCCCCTGCTCATGCTCTGTCTCTCTCTGTCTCAAAAATAAATAAAAACATTCAAAAAAATTAAAAAAATAAAGCTATCCTTAAAACAAAGGAAGCAAAATATTCCCGGTGAATCACCTATGAAAAGTGACAGAATTCAAATCTTTACCCAAACCAGATAGTGGGTATCCAAGCTAGATATTTCTACAATTACAACCTACAGTTTCCAGGTATTTATCAACAGTTTCATAGTATTTCAAAAATACAATCTGTTTTAAATACATTTATGTTTCAATGATTTATCAATGGTTTCCTTTTACTATTTTCTCAAGTTAATGATCATATTCTTATGTAAAACATTAACAATGCCGACTCATTCATCTTAATAAAAATTTTCCTTTTTAAAAGTAGTAAACCGAACTTATAAGTTATTATGCAACATGAAGGATGTGTTTTGCTGATCACACTAAAAATTATGCCAACCATTTAAAGATTTTGAGTTCTGACAGCAGTTGTAAAAAAGAGATATTCCCAGTGGAATTACTTCCATCATCATGAAAATTGTGAACATTTTGCAGTCACAGCGTAAAGTGATAATAAAAGTTATGAAAATAACTCATTCCATCTGAATACTGTTTCACAGTTTCCAAGCTCTACCATATACATTCTCATTTTCGTAAAGACTTGTGCAGCAAGGTCAGACCTATGTAAAACCGCTGAGAAATTAACATCAATAACAAATCTAGAAAGGCAGAAAATAGAAGCACTGAGAGAAAATTCAAGTATTTAAAGTCAAAGAATTTGATACTTGCTATGCTATTCTATTACATTTCAGAGTCGTCTTGATATTTAAAAAATAAAAACAAATACATCACACAAAATAATTCTTGCAAACAGACCCATGAAAAGAACAACACAGATTATTTTGATGTTTTCATTTTGATACAATACAATCCATGAAATTCCAAGCGTTAAAAAGGGAAATGGCATCAAACAAAGTAAACTGGTCAGCGTCAAAATTTTACTTACAATGAAAATGTTCCCTAGGTATGTAAGAAAATTTCTTTTACAATACTTAACTTTTAGAGGCAGAATGTAACCAAATAGTGGCCTGGGAATCAGAAACCTCCCTTTAAAATGGAATCTTGTGGTAGATTGGCCAGGTCAGGAAACATTATCATTTGTTCTTTTAATATTTATGAGTATCTACTGTATAAGCTACGTGAGTTACTAAAATCCCACAAATATATTATTGAGACCCACTTGCTACCTTCAAGAAACTCACAGAATGAAACAGAATGAAATTGAAATAAATTTAATATCACAAAAAATTTTAGTCACAATGTGGCATAAAGGATAGACCAAACAATTTTATTTGATGTGGTACGTTCTTTGATTTTCCAGGGAATTTAATGTTTGAGTTGAGTCTCAGGGAATTCATAGGGGACTGCCAGCAGGTGTGAACATCTGGGAGGACACTGGTGGTAGAGGAAATGAAATGTACAAAGAAGAAAAGTGCAAAGCACATTGCTGGACTCACAGAACGTCATTACCTTACCTTGGCTAACACAAGGTACACAAGAAAGAGAAGTATGACATAGGCTACAGAAGAGTCTATTGTCGCAGGGCCTTGACTGCCAGCCCACATGTGTGGGGTTTTTTTTCTCTAGACAATGGAAAATCATAAAATGGGCTTTAAAGAGAAATAACACAATTAGATCTGTTCTATGGAAAGCTCACTCCAATGACAGCCAAGTAGGCAGACTGGAGGCTGAATGAAACAAAGGTATATTGTTTTGAAGTGTATTTTAGGTCATTACACCGGGAACAGGCACCTGTAGATTGCTGTGACAGCAGGGTGCTGAAATTCATGGATGGCCTTTTATCTCCTTGTCAACAAGCACTGTAACTTCAGCACACACTAGATCTTTTTCTGGATGGAAGTACCTCAAGTTTCATCTTCGTTCTTCCTTTCTTGGAACATGGGTAAATGTATTAGTTTTTACTGTTGCCATAACAAGCAACTACAAGGTTAGTAGCTTTAATCAACAGCAATGTATTATCTAACAGTTATGTAGGTCAGAAATCTGATGTGAGTTTCACTGGGTGTCAGGAGGCATTCTTTTTTGGAAGCTCAAGGGAAAACAGGTTTCTTTGTCTTTCCCAGGCTTTAGAAGTCTCCATGTTTGTAGTCTCCTGGGGTCCCCTCCTCAATCTCAAAACCAGCAAAAATGGTCAAGTGCCTCTCATATCACTTCACTCTGATGTCCTCTTCTATATTTAAGGACCTTTGTGAATAAACTGTGCAGCTCTGATAACCCAGGATAATCTCTGGGTTTAAGGTAAAATGACGAACAGATTTAATTCAATCTGCAACCTAATCTCCCTTTGTTACATGTATTGTAACATATTCATAGGTTGTGGGGATTAGGATAGGCACATCTTTGGTTGTGGGGGGGAGGGCATTATTCTGCCTATCCAGTAAAAATGTTATTAAGCAGTAAAATAAGCAAAAGGCCAACAGTTAGAAGGAAAAGACAAGGACATTCACTTAAAGGGCAATCAGCTTCAGAAAAATTCAGGCATTATCTATATTCTCTTTCATAAGGCAGGGGATGACATATTTAGGGCAGAATAATTCATGAGCCTAGTTTTTTAGTCAGCTCATGGTGAAAAGATACAGTGAATTTACATTTTAAAGTGTGTGAATTCCAATGTTTTTGGAAATGATGCTATCGGCCAACCATTTATAGAATGGACTACCACTGTATTTGCAACCTTCTAAGCCTTTATGTAGTAGTCTGAATGTTCAAGGGACTGGGTATTTGTTTAAAAGTTGCACAAAGCATAAGAGAGTCTTCTTCATAAAAGAACAATATGAACAACTGAAAAAAGGCTTTCTTTCCTTTTTAGACTAAAGTAGGGATGCCTTCCTTCTCTTTTCAAAATCATTTTATAGTACCTATCAGAGGGCCTATCATCTTTTTCAAAGACTCCCTGGGCAACCTTTGGTCATCTCACACATGCCAGCTCTTCCCCAGAGTGAAGTTGAAAGGCCTGAGGGCAGTGGGCTCTCAGAGAAGACCAGCTTCACAACTCTGTGTGGACATTTAAGAACACAATGGCCAGACTATATGTGCATTGCTATGTCAGAGATTATTCGAGATCCAGCTTCCAGTTCTGAATCTTTAATCTGAATAAAACAAAACAGCTCTAGAAAACATCTAGGCTTTGATAACGGCAATCTATCCTAATGATGATGTTAAACTACCAATAAAATGAGTATGTGTATTTTACATGCTTAGCAATATATATATGTATATATGTATACATATATATATATTAGTTTCCTTTGTTCTATATTTGAACAAAGCATTTCCTAGTCATTTCTGAAAAAGGTATTTTTTTTAACTCCTTGAAGCCATACCTGTCTTTTTCACTATTGCCAGGACAACAGATTTAACTTAACACAAGAAGTAGGTACTCAATAGTTGTTGAATTTATTGAATTTATCTACCACCAACTTTCAAAAGGGAATTAAGGATATTCGTAATAAAAATCACATGACAGGGCCACTAAAACAAAAAGACTAGTAAGAGAGGTAGATGATGAAGATGATTATATAAAAACTTTGGCCACATAATAACTACAAGTTAGCTCTAAAATGCCTGGCTGCCAAAAAAAATAGTAAATGATAATTTTAACGGTCTGACAAAACAAAACGTATAGGTTCATAATAAAGACAAACTTTTTCTGGTATAAAACTGTAAAGACTTCAACTTCCTGAGTAAAACAGATATGGACTATATCTTTCTAATGTATTCTAGCAATGCTGCAGATAGCTTCCAAATTCAGTTATCTACGAACTTTGTCTTATTCAACAATCTTGTGGGTTACTTTCATACTTGGTATAAAGACTAAGTTAAATGAGAAGATGAGAACTTACAGAGCATAGCTGACTGACTATAAGCCCTAAAAGATTCCCATTATCCAAGTTAAATTGTTTGTCTCTTTTAGTTCCTATTATCATAAATACGTTTATTTGTATCATATGGTAAAGTACACTGACTACAGAATTTTAAATGTCATTCTAATAAAAGATGGTTTTTTAAGTGAAAAAATTGTATTTTCCCACTGGGGTGGTGTTTATACAATCAAAAGCATGGATAACTATGAAAAACACATCAATAGATTTAAGAAAAAATGTTTCACCCAAATACAAAAATCTTAAAAATTATTTAAAAAATGACTAAGTTTTTTGGGGACCTTGATGGGGAGTTCGTTTGAGTGTCCAGCTCTTGATTTCAGCTCAGGTCATGATCTCATGGTTTGTGAGATTGAGCCCTGTGCTGGGCTCAGTGCTGACCGTGCAGAGCCTGCTTGAGATTCTCTCTTTCCCTCTCTCTCTGCCCCTCCCTGGCTCATGCTCTCTCCCCGCCTCTCTCAAAACAAACTTAAAAAAAAAAAATGATTAAGATGTTTAAACCAATTTTATGTATTTTAAACAGTAAAAAAAAATTTGCTTTCTGCGTTATTAGGTGCAAGCTCTAATGCAAAATATATAAGTTAGAAAGGCAGAAATTAGGATTTCATGTATATCATGCATATATTTTGAGCTAACACACTTATACTAGGTTTAAATCAAAAAATAATCCAAATATAGTAATCCTCAGAAAGCATCATTATTAATCACATTTATTATTTTACAAAACAATTTTCATAATTTAAATGATTTCATTAGTGTTTGGCGAAGAACAAATTAATGTGTCAAAGGAAATTAAAAGAAATTCTACAGACCTTCAGTGTTCCCAGTGTGACCTCCTCTCCGCCTCAGAGACCAGTCCCTTTAACCTGGCTTCAAACCTCTGGAAACCTCAAGAGAGATGTCCTCATGTCTCACCCACCCAACTCAGCCAGATCACTGACCTTGCTCTAAGCTAAGCAACACTAAGAACAATGATAGAAGCTCTCTAATTTGACTTGCAATTCACCAACTTGCCAGATTAACCTGTTAATTCTTTCCATAAAACATATGCCCACAGGAAAATGAACATTTGGGACTTCATACAGGCTTGCATCTCCCATCTGTTGAACTGTATGTATATTAAATCAGGTGTTTCTCCCCCGTCCCCATCCTGTTTATGCTCATCATTATAGTTAGGTAATCAAATAATACAAAAAGCAATAGAACATAAGATGATTAAAAAAAAGGCTGCATTAAAGACAAAATTATATGCTTTGGAAAGGGTGAATAAAGGTGACTCATTAAAACAAAACAAAACAAAACAAAACAAAACAAAAACGCTAAAACTGTATGGGCCACACAACTGTGAACAATTGGGGATAAAATGTTAAAGTCTGGAAGATTTTGCCCTTTGGTTTCTTCTCAAGTATCTTTCAGTTCTTGTTCTATTTGAAAGAAACTAAAGCTGGAATTCACAGATGATAATATTGAGTGTGATTTATGCAAGAAAAACAATGTGGAAGTTCAAGCAGTGGATATAAATAATTACTGTACAACTAAAAATAAAATACTGAAGATATATATGCATCATTTCTTTGATTAAGAAATGATACAATCCTTGAAGCTTGTATCTGATGTCAGCACTGGCTTGTAGAACTTGTTGCTGATCTTGACCTTGTATCCAAGTTCACTGTTCCCTTGGTATATGTTTAATACCCTGTACATCTCTGATTCAAACCCTTAGTACGTGTGGCTCGGTCACTTCGTGGCTGAGGTTGAGAACATGTTGGTGGAAGAGAAATCCATTAGTTTGAGAATCTTCGAGACCATGATATTCTCGATCTGTGCAGGGTATTAATGTCTAAGAGCTGCCTATTCCAGGATTTCTCTAGAGGCTGGCAAGAGTCCTGAACCAGTTGTCATTTCTGTCTTGCCAGTCTGACAGGGTTGGGAAGGTCCAAGCCTTGGGACCTTTCTTTGATTAACTGTCTTTCTCAGTTAACCAATCAAGTGCCGACCCTAATCATATCAGGAACAAGGCTTTCACCTTGTTCCATCATGTCTCACATACCTGCTCATTTTAGCATCATGCAAGAGTCCAAGACTTTCAGGTCACCTGTTTCCACCTGGTCATTTACTTCCACACTAACCTGTACATTCACTCATTTACTCAATCTTCCTCTCACCTCCTCTCCCTGTGCCCTGTGAACTAGGGGGATCACTTTTTACAGCTTGTTTTGTCTCACTCCTATATCCTGGAGGAGGCCTGAGGAGCTGAAGAGGATAAAGGGAAAGAAGTGAGCTCAACTATCCTCTAACCTTCCTTCTTTAATGCCACCTACTTTGCTGGTCACTCCTCATTCAATGGTGACTCCCGCGCCTGCCTGACAGTTTTCTTCTCCACTTCTACTCTGTGTTGTGATTCTTCATGAGAATAGCCTTGACAAAGACCATCCAGATATTAAGTTTCCTAACAGCTCCACTTCTGAAATCCTTCAAGTATCCTAGTCTCTGACCAGCACTCCTCATCCTCACAGCTCACTTGAATTTTTCCACTTTCATGGAAGAATTTCATGTATATACATTGAGCCGTATATACACTTTCCTCTTTTTAGTTACCCATCATCACCCATTTCTGCCCTTTTCCCATAACTGTACATACTGCCTCCATCCATTTCGATTTCCCAATCCCCAGTGCTTCTCAGGTACTGATGTGCTACAGAATCACCTGATGGACCTGTAAAAACAGACTGCTGGGCCCCACTCTGAGTTTCTGATTCAGCAGGTCTAGGACTGAGAAGCTGCATTTTCACTAAGATCCCAGGCAATGTTGACACTGCCTTGAAAATATACTTTCCCAAATCATTATTACAGTCATGTTCTTTTCACCATTCTCAAATTCTCTGGCTCGACCCCCCTTTGTCATATTCATGCCATAAATGCCAACACTGCCCACTTATACCCAGTTACTCTTCCACTCTGCATTTCCACCTAGCAGCTGAAAGACAAACACAAATTGCACTCACCTGGAAACCCCTAAGACACACAGGCAACAGCTCTGCAGGAGACAACCACAGCACCTCCTTTCCTTCTACTGTCCCAATCTATCCAGCCTCAGGTGAAATCTTGCCTAATATTCACTGAGAAACTGTGAGCAATCAGGGAGCTACTCCCTTATTTCGTCACCGTCCAATCTACCAACCTACCTGATCAATTCTACAATAATTTGTTATTAATTTTCTGCTTTTCCTCAGCAATTTGTCAGCACTTCTCTTACAATACACAACGTTCCTTCTGCTATGAGACTTACTTAAATGCACATTTTATTTCCTCTATTAGACTAAAAACTCCCCAAAGAACAGTTTGCATGTGATTTACACCTCTGCAACTGCCAAAGCAGGCTTATGGCTATTTCCTTTGAAACACTGATTAAGTGCTTATTTAAACGAGTGAATGGATGGAGTGGCCTTTTATTGCCTTTTTTTTTTTGCTTTATTTTAAGATTTATATTGAGATATAATTCGTAAAAATCACAATCTTTTAAAAGTATATAGTTCAGTGGCTTGTAGTATATCTACAACTAAATTTTAATCTCTTAAATAATTATAATAATTCATGTTCATAATAAAGTATTTTAAAAATCCAGAGGGTTTAAAGAAATAAAAAAAAAGTCCTTGGGGTAAGGTGAGGGGAAGGTTAGAAGATTGTGCCTTGAATGGTTTAGTTTCAACATATTCCACCCCAGCATGCTTTCCTGATTCAGCTACAATCCTTCCTACCTTACTGGCCAGTACTGAGTTCCTATGTACCCTCATGGCTAGGGAAGAGAATATTAAAAATGGACTGTATGTGATTTATGAGCTTTTTCAACTCAAACATTGATACAAACTAGTCTTTCCATCACTTCTTATCTCCAAATTG
Organism: Acinonyx jubatus; assembly: GCF_027475565.1. Classification (NCBI taxonomy): domain Eukaryota; kingdom Metazoa; phylum Chordata; class Mammalia; order Carnivora; family Felidae; genus Acinonyx; species Acinonyx jubatus. Next base: position 66,142,425 of record NC_069387.1, read on the forward strand.
TGCTCATCTAACACCTCATTAAAGTAACAAGAGGAGAGAAGGTAATGGTCTACTTAACATTCCTCTCAGGAGGCTTAAGAGTCTGAATGAGAAAAAAGGGCAGGCCATAGCATTTACTTTACGAAAAACACTGCTCTTGGCACTACCAAAAAGGAACAAAACGGTACTTTAACTTTTTTTTTTTTTAACATTTATTCATTTTTGAGGGACACAGAGAGAGAGAGAGAGAGAGAGAGCACAAGCAGGGGTGGGGCAGAGAGAGGAGAAGACACAGAATCTGAAGCAGGCCCCAGGTTCTGGGCTGTCAGCACAGAGTCCAACACGGGGCTTGAACCCACAAACCGCGAGATCATGACCTGAGCTGAAGTAGGACGCTTAACTGACTGAGCCACCCACGTGCCCCAAAACAGTACTTTATCTTAAGCTGCAATGGATTCCAAGGTTTGTAAGTAAAAGTTTGCAAGAACTTTTAATCTATATAAAAGCAACATTTTAGAGCATGGCCACACAAAACTGTGATTATGCAAAGATCTGTAGTTTTATGCACATTATTTATAACTCTGAATCTCTGTGGAATAAAGACTGGGAAAACAGACCAAGAGCATATAAGATGAAGTGAAAAGCAAGATGCAAAATTATTTAGAGGCTAGAAAGTCAACTATTGAAAAATTATAGAAAAGTAAGACAAATGAATACACCAAAATGTTAACATATACTATTATCAGGGGGTGAGATTTTAGGTGCCTTTTCTTCCTTATATGTTTCCAATTTTCTATAATAAGCATTTGTGACTTAAAAGTTTTGTTTAGGGGCACCTGGGTGGCTCAGTCAGTTAAGCATCCAACTTCGACTTGGGTCATGATCTCACAGTCTGTGGGTTCAAGCCCCACGGCGGGCTCTGTGCTGACAGCTCAGAGCCTGGAGCCTGCTTTGGATTTCTGTGTCTTCCTCTCTCTCTGCCCCTCCTCTGCTCACACTCTGTCTCTTTCTCTCTCTCTCAAAAATAAGTAAACACTGAGAGAAAAAAATAATAAAAGTTTTGTTTAAAGTGTTAAATTTTAGTACACTGAATATGTCATATATTGTATTGAGGCACCATAAACCTCCAGTTCTATGAGCTAAATTCAATACTATTAAGTAAAATAAACATGAAATAATAATCACGAGCAACTAATATATCTGTGTTTTTCTTTAGAAAAACACGGTTTTTTTTGGTTCCAAACTTAGTATTTTCTTAAATGAAATAATCCATGCCTTTTATTTCTTGGTGCTCAAAACACTACAACTAATACACTGATTGCTAATAAATACCGGGTTTACTTTCTTAATTCAAAAAATATTTAGGGGTACCTGGGTACCTCAGTGGGTTAAGCGTCCGACTCTTGATTTTAGTTTAGGTCATGATTTCAGTTTATGAGTTCGAGTTGTGAGTTCTAGCCCCATATGGGGCTCTGTACTGACAGTAGGAAGCCTGTTTGGGATTCTCTGTCTCCCGCTCTCTCTGTCCCCCTCCCCCTGCTCACTCACTCTCTCTCAAAATAAATAAACTTAAAACTATATATTTAGACACGATAATAGTAATATGTATTTTAATGGAAAAATTAGTATATACTGGCCAAATATCTCAATTATATGCAATTAAAATACATTCATTTGGGGCCTATGTGCCAGATGCAGTAGGAGATAAAAAGACAAATAATATCTGGGACTGTCTAGGGAGGGTGGGGTGTCTACCTGCACTGAAGGAGACCACCATCCACAAAAAAATTACACCTCAATGAGCCAAGTTCTATGAGACTAGTAAGAGTAAAGTGTTACTGGAACATCAAGACAGTGATTAACTCCACTTAACAGTCTCAACAGTATATCAGTGATTCCAACTGACCATATCACTAATGCTCATATTCCAGAATTGAAAAAAATACAAAGGTGCAAGCACTTTAGGCTGCTAGTTACACAGGGTTTAGTCAGGGAGAGTATTTAAAACCAGCCCAAGGATCAGGCACAAAAAGAATTGGAAAGGACTTGAGGGACTGTAAGTTAACATCAGGATGACAAATACCTGCTCGGTTCACTGACTAGAAAAACTGTAGTGGCAGATATGGAGGTTATGACCAGGAAGGAAACTCTAGATTTCGATTTCATAGGAGATGGCAATGATTTGTGACTATATTCAGGGTCTGCCTTTGATGCAGGGGATCCATGATAGTGGAAAAGGAGCTCCATCCACTGGCACACATGAGGACAAGAGAGCACAGCGAAGGGAAGGATGCCATAAAGGTCAACAGAATCGCTCAGGTTTCACACAGACTGATCATACTTGAATTTCCCAAATATGCTCATTCTCTGACTCTCTAAAATGATGATTTCATCTCCTGAAGCAAAGAGGGGGCTTGCAGAACAAGAATAAGCAGGGAAGTACAATGCTACCCTGGGCAAGGTGCCAAAGTAACCCACTTGATTGCATCATCTAGAGATAAGAAGTATAAAGATAATTCTTTTTGCCCTGTCTCCCGTGATAGATGAAGAAATTGTATGGCATTACTTAACTGTTGTAGATATCAAAACCAATACTAATGAGTTTAGGTTATTATAACTAACTTACTATGAAATGGTAGATTAATATGGATGGGTATTACATTACCACCAAAGCACCCAGAAAGGAATTCTCTCTGGTCTTAGTAAGGAGGAATTCTTTTGCTTCTCTGAGGCAACTGATTAGTTTTTTTCTTAGGGACGCTGTGACTCATGTAACATGACATGTCTGCCTTTTTTCACTGGCTGCAAAAACTTTAGGAGCAACAGGATTCTCAAACTTTAGTATGACTAAGAATCATTCCGAGACTGTAACAAATGCAATACTCCCACATATCCATGCCCTCTGCTCGCCCCTACCCACTCAGCCCCATCCAGCCACCCCTAGCCAGGGCTCTGAGTCAGTTCAAGAGATACTAATGTAAGGGGTGCTGTGACCACTTTCAAAAAGACTTTGTGACCTAGTTCATATAGACACTACTAGATTCAAGTTCCTTGTGCCTGAGTCATCTTATCTTTTCCTACTTTGTTCTGTTTCTTG